>NC_090311.1:51627500-56627500 GCF_039906515.1 Pseudorca crassidens | reverse complement strand
TATAAAACTTTTTCTCTTTACGCTTAGTAATGTTGCTTGCTTTTAAGTCTAATTTACTTGATATTTGTATATGTACACTTTCTCTTATGGTTAGCACTTTTATTATATTCTTTTTCTATCCCTTTACTTTCAAATTATCTGAATTTTTATATTTAATTTCTTAGTTTCTTGTAGGCAGCATAGCATATTTTTAATCCACTGTGAAATATTTCCTTTAATTGAGGTATATAGGCTGTTTAACATTTAAAATAGTGACCTTTTAATTTATATTTAATATAAGTTCCTTCTGATCCATCCTCTCTTTTCCTAATCATCTCTTCTGTTGTGTCTTCTCATCTGTTAAATACCTGAATTGAATCCTTAGTGAGAGCTATTGTATGTTTTACCCTTGAATTTCATTTGATTCTGTTTTATAGTTTTCACTTCTTTGCTAAAGTTTGGTTTTGTCCTCTAACACCTTTAAATTTATATGGTTGATATGTTCAAGACCCTGGCTAATAACTCAATATCTCGGTCTCCAGTAGCTCTGTATTTTTTTAATTGATTTTTTTCTGGACTTTGGGGCATTTGATCTTGTCTTTTGGTATGCCACATGATATTTCTTAGAATACCTTATACTGTGCAAAATTATGGAGGTCATTTGAGATCGTGAATAGTGTTATTTCCCTCCAGAGAGGATTTATTTTGTTTCTGGGAGGCAGTTAGAATAGGGAAAATGACCTTAATCCAGTTAATGATGGAGCAGATGGAAAAGTGGGTTATAAACTTGGTGAGGCAAGCTCTATTTCCAGTCACCCCTCCACCTGAGATACACTTCTCAGGTGGAGTGTATCTTCCAGAGTCCCAGCTGGGAGTCCAGGATGTCTATTTGGACCCCTTCTTTTTGGCATACTTCAAATTTAATTTTATCCTTCAAGACCTATAAGACTATTTAAAGTTTAGTCCAGCTTCTCAGCCTCTAAATTGCAGCTTGAGAATTGAAAATTTCCTCAAGGGAAAAAGTGGCACTGGACATTAGGGATGTGTCTCTGTACTTCCATCTTCTGTACTTCCTTTCTCTCCAGGATTTTATGCCCTCCTGTCCTCACTGCCTTAGTAGCTCTCTGAGGGCTTCAGATAAAATTTTCTATACTTATTTTTCTCACCATTCCTAGTTTTTCTCAGTAGGAGTGTTGTCCATCTATCACACTCATCAGATTATTTGATTCATACTTCATCTATCTTGAATTTGAGGCTAGATGATGAAGCTCAACAATAAGGACCATGAAAAAAGAAATCCAGCTCCACCACTTTCTCTCCTCATAATAAGACTATGATTAGTCTTTCTAATCATAAAACTCAGCCTCTTTCTACTCAGGCCCCTATTTCATATCTCATTCTTGGCTAATTATTTAAAAAAAAATCCTGATGACAAAGTATTAATTCTTAAGGTGAAAGTCTTCCTAAGAAATATCCTCATTTTATTAATAGAGCAGATCTGAAGGCGAGCAGCCTTTGGCAGAAGTATCTATGGTGGACAAATAGAAGAGGCAAGATTGCTGATGTTTGCATGGCTCTCAGTAATACCGTGGGGACATCCATCCACACCACAGCCAACTTCAGATCTCCCCTCTCCATCTGAAACTCTTCCTTTTTTCAATGCATTTATAGCAAGTTGCTTCTTCATATGAAAAGGAGCTTACCCTCCTGCACCTCTGCAGTAAGCTGAAGAATTTAACCATCCAACTCAACGCTGCCCACCAGCTGGCTAGATTCAAGGCCCTTTTAGAAAGAGATAACCTGTTTTATCTACTAATGGTCAAGAGGAAAAAGAGATAAATTTCTTCTATTTCATGCTATAAAGCAAGTACCAAAAATTCCATGAAGATGGGGGATTTTTAAACAATGTAAAATTAAGTCATTGGTTAGCTGTCTGACCTGGAGAAATTCATTTAACTTCTCTCAGCCTTGATTTCTTCACCAACAAAATGGGGCTGGTAATAATATTCATTTCATAAAATTGTTGTGAGGCTTATAGGAAATAATGCACGTGATGATTGATTAATTGAGGGATCTTTCACATTCCACAAAGGGTTTGAAATAAATGTTTAAAAATTAAGGGGTGTGAAGAAAGGCACTGCTGAAAATTTTTGCTATTGCTTTTTAGTAGTAGATCATAGACCCCTTTGGCCTCAAATCAAAATCTCATGCCCTAACTTGACTAGAATGGTTGCTTCCATTGCTCCCGTGTTTGCTTTGCTTAGATAGTGGACTTTAATCAACTGAGGAGGTACTGTAGGAAACCACCTACTGGAACTCACTTTCCCAGATGCAGAATATGAGGCCTCAAGCAGTGAAGGGATGTGTCTAAGACCACTAGACCTGGGGAGTCTCCTGACTGCTAGGCTGGGAGGGAGGACGTTACAGCCTATGCTCTGATTCCAAAGAAGGAGGGATTATTTGCTTCTCCAAACACTTGGTCTCACATCTTCTGGATGAGTGTGAGGACAGGTATGTAGTTTCAGTAACCAAATGGGTTCCCCTGTGATCCCAGGTCCTGGCCCACCTTCTATATGGAATTGTCTTCTGGTCTTCAGTGACTCCTTTCTCTATCATATCTCTATCTGCCATCACAGCTTTAATTTCTGTTTCCTGAGACATTACCAGTGACCCTGGGTGGCCAAGGACTTTCTGATGAAAATGATTTTTGACATTGAAAATCCAAATCATATTTGAGAATGTGGTCTGGTGACACCTTGAATAACAGGCGTACCTTACTCTTCCCGGTCTCTGTTTACTTATATCACTGACCTGCAAAACAGTTTAAAACAGGGTAGGACTGAAAGTGTAGCCATAACTGCCATTCACCAAGTGTATTTTGTTTACAAAGTGTCTTCACTTTCATTTCTTATCATCTAATTTTCATACTAATCCTTTGAAGTGGACACCATCATCGCCCGTTTTAAAGAAGGGCAATTGAGGCTCAGAAGGCAAAGAATTTGCTCAAGATCATGAAGCCAATAAATGATTGTGGCCAGATTTTCCACCCAGTTTGAAATCAGGCAATACCATAGTCCTTTAACATAGTCCTTACCGTCACTCTCAAGTGCTTTTTTTTAATATATAAAATGAGATTATACCTCACCTAAGGAGCTATGTCAAGTATGATGTGCGGTTGAGTCAGGAGTGGCTTTTTTTTCTTTTTTCTTTTTTTTAGGAGTAGATTTTTAAATCTCCTAAACCTTAGCTCAGCTCTCTTTCTACTGACCATACAATTTTATCACAATTAGTATCTCAACTTTTGGAAATGGGTACTTGGTGAACCTCCCTATTTCAGAAAGCCTTTTGAGATGCTAGAGGTGGAGGTGCAGTGCATTAAACATTCTAATTCAAAATAACCAATCAAAACTTCTGATGTCTAAAAGAGTTATCATTTCTACTGTACATGGATCACCATCAAATTTACTTAATGTCAACATCATATTATGCACAATTTAATTTCTAACTCAGAAAAAAAAGTCTGGGTCTCTTGGTGTCTTTGTTATCGATGTCACCATTATTTTTGAGCCATTAGTATCAGAAATAAAGAAGTTTGAGTTGCTAGAGTATTAAATAAGAGCGAACTGGGACAACCTCAGTTTCTTGTTCTGTTCAGTGCTTCTTACGGCTGAGCCAAGGCACTCATATTACAGGACTAAGGCAGTTTCTGGAGCTTAGATGGCTCTTTCTTCTCCCTTATTGAATTAGTTGTTTGTTGAGGGAGAGAAAATCTAGAAGCCAGCCTACGTTGGATTGTGGTGATGCTTTAAACGGCTCCTTTACTCCTCCTTAAAAGCTCGTAAACCTTTCCAGAAGTAGAACATGCGTCTAGGGCTTAAGCTCAGATGCTGGCCCAGGCGCATCCATGGAGGCTGACTTGATTTTGATTTCATAACTCATCATAGACCCATCCACCCTGGTTTTCCTCCCAGGTCCTGTGAATTGTGGCAAGAGTGGAAAGCCCAAGGACTTGGCCCGCATCCCTCTCGCTGAGCTCCTTTCTTGCAAAATTGCCACTCAGGCTCCTCATTTTGACCCCAGATACACCTGGGATGAGTGGGGATCATATACGGGCTGAGGATACAGGGAAGAGAATGACTGCCTAGCTGTGTATCCTAGCAATACACAAAACTTCTAGCACGTGTCTGATGGTGAACGCTTCAATAACCTGGTGTGTCTGAACAAAGAAACCACCTGCAGGAAGACTAAATCTTAGCAAGATAAGGCTCTGTCAGAGAGGCCAAGAAAGAAATGGGCAAGGATCTGAGAAGGGGTTAATTGAGGGTGAGGGGAAGTTTTACTCTGTTACCAAACTGACTCATTTGTATCCCTTTACATTTTTCCCTTGCATCACTCTCATTTCACTTGCTGGGAAATGGACTGAAACTTGGTGTCAGACGGGGGAATAACCGTGCCAATCACACACACACGCACGCGCGCACACACACACACAGCACAGGTATTCCAGCTCCCTTCCCTGAGATATGAGGAATCTACTAACCAGTTCTTTCATTGTTCACCACAACACAAATGTAAAAATATGGAGAGTTAAAAAAAAGTTACAGCCTCCAAGCCGGAGCTGCATTATTTTTCACCAAACAATGATGTCATGGACTTACCTCACCTTTAGTGCAGCCAAGCGAGTAATGCGTACTGAGCTTTCTATCATGTACCATTATAATTAGCTCTGTCAGGTCTTAGCCCTGCAACCCTCATGCAGATAATATGATAATATGTCTTCATAACCAAGTGACCTTACATGCACAATATTTCTCCCCTTATGAAGATTGCATGTCAATAAAGTAATTGAGTCTCAGAGGCTGCAGCGAGGGAAGATTTAGATGATTGGACATGCAGAGCAGTGATGTATGACCATTATTATTCCTCTTGTCAGGGAGGCGCGTACAAGCGAGGATGGCCAGAATATGACAGGGCTGACGGGTTGCGTTTCATTAAAAAAATATTGCTGTTAATCACCACTCTATTCTTTTCAAAGTCACTGAGGAAAGAAGCTCTTTTTTCATTTTAGCTTGCGACGAACATCCCAAATGGGAGCGCATCATAAGGTTTCCAGCCTCAGCCCCTCTCATGGCATCTTTCGTCCCTTGCAAAGGGGCTAAATTAAGATTTGAATGACAAGATCAGCAATGGGGATGTGGGCAGGGGCCACCCGACTTCCCTGCGTTAGGCCTTCTTGGATTTCCACGTGCAGGAGGATGCCTGCTGAGATGGAAAGTCACTTCCCCTGCTCTCCTTGAGAGAAGTGTGCTCACAAGCTCTGTAAACAGAAAGCACATGTGAGAGAACCAAATCTGAGACAAATATTTTTACTTGAATTAATTTGTTTGGACAGTTTTAACACTTGGAACATTTATATTTCCATACTTTATAAAAGCAAACATGCTGTTTCTCTAGCTGTAAATTTATCTTATGATATCATAACAGCTGGAAAGTTGTAGCCTGGTAGGATTTTGTTTCATATTTAGACAGCTTGAGAAATATGTCGGAAACGAGGTATATTTTCCCCTATCTCTGCGTGTTTCCTCATCTCTCCTCGTATTAGGCTACCCTAGGAGTGTTGGCAGTGTCACCTGTAGGGTGTGGAGGTGCCAGGATTTCTATTAAGCTGGCTTTGTTACTGCTGCTCCCTTGCAAGCACCCTTCCTATAAATGCTGAGAACACTCTAAAGCTCCTTCCAGGGCTGGAGAGTCTTTCCAAGGGGAAAGAAACGCTAATAGCAGAAGCATCTTTTGTTGGCAAAAGGGGCTTCTGAAGTCTTTAAATCTTCGTTCATCAGTAATTGACTAAGATCTAGCAGCCCTGAAGGAAAAGAAGCCGATTGTATCACTTTTTAGTCATAGTATTAGCCTTACGATTTATGGCGTATAATTAGCCACTGCATCCTCTCATTACGAGTGCTGAGTGATTTCTCCAGGCCAGCAGGAGAGGGTGGTGTGGAATCGAGAGCTGGGTTTGCGTGTCTCATGGAGCCCTACCATTTCCTCCTACAAGCCCCAGTGAATGTTTTTGGAGAAGGGGATTTTATTTTTCTTTGGTTTCACTCTACCCTGTAAAAGAAAAGACCAAACATAAATAAATACTTCGAAGGAACTTGAATTTTCAGAGGAAGTGTTAACCCGTGGGTGACCCAGGAGTAGGGGTATCGCGTAGAGTTTCAGACGGGGTCATTAAGTGATTTCAACCGTCTCATCATCCCACAACCCCTCACCCTCCCTGCAAATCCAAGGCCAAAACTTTCTGACGTTTTTTTCCGGACTAGAGATGTTATCCATTTCCCCATTTGGACAGGCTTTCCCTGATGAATTCAAAACCACCTAATAGATTTCAGAAGCACTAGGAAGACTGATGATTTCAGGGGTTCATAATCCCTATTCAGATGCTGACTTTGAAATTTTACAAGTGAGCTTCATCTCTTTAGTTCAAGCTTTGGTTGCTGGTAAAAAACGCAGCTCACTCTGGGAGAACAGATTAACCTGTTATTAGTTATTTTTATCTGAGTGAGAAAGAAGAATCTAAATATTTTCTGAATAATGTAAGAAGAGAATAAGCAAGATAATAACCAGGTATCTTGGAGTGTGAGTTTACCGGCTGAGGTGGGATGATTCAGAAAGAGGCATAGATGCAAAAAGGACCTGTAACGAGGAGCTTTATGCCATCGAAAAATAACCTTGCCAACTTCACAGTTTGCTTCAGCCCTACTGTAGCCCAGCTTTCTTCCTCACCCCCATCAGTCTTCTTTCCTGGAGGGCAATTCTGTCAAAAGCAGACTGCAGAATCAGACTGCATGAGTTCAAATGCCAGCTCTTCCACTTACCAACTCTGGGACTTGAGGAAGCTACTTAACTTTCTGGGTCTGGGTTTTCTCATTTTTTAAAGGCAAAATAATAGTACCTTTCTCTAGGGATGTAATAAATGTAACAGTCTTAGAATAGCACACAACAAATTACTATAAATGTTATCTACACTATTATCATCCTGGCAATACCTGCCTTGTATTTGTGGTGGTTGGTGGTGGTCATCATGATGATAAAGAGATAACAGATCCTAAATATATCAAATATATTGGGAAATATTTCCGGTATATAATTTACTTTCGTAAAATTTGAGTCTAGGCCGATTGTTCTTGAACTATTTTAAGTCTAATATGTATAAAAATCTGAGCTTTCCAAACTGCAGTGAGAGTAGGTCAGGGCCCTGGTCACATCATCCACGGAGCTCTAGGGCCATTGAGCTATTGAGCTATCGAGACCACTGAACTGTATGGCCATTGATGACGAAAAGAAAACATAACATGGGAGAGAGAAGATAATTCTAACCGTGTGCAAATCCCCATCCTCTCCCTCCAAGTTTCCTGACTCCCATGCCTTACCCAAAACAACCTTTGGGTTAGAAGGGAACTTAGACATTTTCTGCCCCAAGGTTTCCACACTGAGCTCTATGGAACTCTCCCGTTCTGAAAGATGTTATCAGCGGTGTAAGGGAAACACGTCGGTGACCCAGCGGGGCTGAGCTGTGGCTTCCACCGTCTCAAATGAAAATATGATTTAACTAAAAAAATTTATTGCTAACGTAACGACAAAAAGTTTTAAGATCAGTGGCCTAGTCAGTCTTGTTTGTTTATAGATGAGACCCAGGTCAGGCTTGTTACATGGCCCCTGCTAGTTACTCACAGACCCTATCTTTAGAATCCTAGCCCTTTCCACATCTGTGCCTCTGTAGGTGCTTCCAGGGATTGAAGGCTTTCACCTTGGCCTTCCCTTCTCCTCCACACCCTGGATGGTCTCTTAAATGATTGTAACACTAACACGTGGTTGCTGTGGCAGTTCAGCATCCATGTCCACCAACCCAGTGACAGCTCTGAGTGTAGACCCAGAGGTCCAGGAAGTGGGAATAAAAAGATGAATGAGGTGCCCGGGGACTAGAAGTGAGAGGTAAGGGGAAGAAGTTGAGCCACATTAAACTCCAAAGTGCAGGTGAACGCGACCCACTGTCATTTTGCATGCGGAGGGCCTTGACCACCGGAGGAAGATTGATATCTCTCAGCCCGAAGGAGCTGTGACATGAGTGATCTGACCTTTCCATCAGTAGGACACGGGCTCCTGCTAACAGATATCCGAGCTGATGGGCACTCCTGCCTGGAGCTGCCAGCACAGCAGCTTGGATCCCCTGGCCTTTATTTCCATCTCCTTTCCCTGTTTTCTGTCACTGTGTCATGTCAAATCATTGTCAGGTGGCAGACTGCATGCCCCCCAAGTACAAAGGTATTGGGTTTCAGGACACAGGCTGAAATGAATATAATAATAGGAGCCAGAGCTCAGCACAGACCACTTATCAGGCAAGGAAACGGCTAATAAGTGTTGTTAGTGGTTTCCATGGGGGAGGCCCTGGAGTACATTTCCTGGGCAGGCAGGTGTAGCACAGCCTGTCCTGGGGTCCAGTTACAGACAGGCTTGTGCGATTCGTATTGATGCCTGTCACTTCGTGGCTGCCAAGCTGTTGATTCTGTGAAAGACCAAAGGCTCTGGTTATCTGGTAATCAACACTGCTCTCCAAGAAATTGGAGAAACAAAAATAGCCTTTCCTGAGGAGTGACCGAGGCCATGGGTCAGGTTGCTGGTTTGTGTTTTCCTTTGGCCCCAACCCTTAGATTACTCCAGCCTGTCCCTCCCCTGTATCCCCAGGTAGCCGTTGTCATTTTTCACAGCATCAGATTCTCACCCACAGGTCCACACTCCCTGTCCTGTGATAAACACAGATGTAACTAGGATGCCTTGTGTTACAGCATAGGAAATAAGAACGCTTTTGCATATCCAGGCAGAAATTCAATCCGTTACTTCTGACGGGTTCCCAAATCTAAGTGCGTGCTTGATGCTTACGCTTATTATTAATCCCTCTCCACCTTATCTGTGCTGAAGACTTAAGTCTCTTTAAAAACGTAAAAATTAAAATCCTAAAGGATTAGTAACAGAAGAATAAAAAACAATTTATTTCCTTGCATAATTCATTTTCTTGGTAGCTGTTGCCTTCTCAGCTCCTTTTCTTTTTCTCCTTCCAGAACTTTAATCTTATTTCTCCAAACCATCAATGCCTTGATCATAGAGAACTCTGAGCAGACAGCCTCCTGCCCACTGAAAAAGACACCACTCTTGGTTCGTAGGCTTTGTTACTGTTTTAATCTCTCCCTGTCTCTCTCTGTGTCTCACTTCTCTCTCTGTCTCCCTCTCTCCCCTCTCTCCCCTTTCTTCACTCCATTCTCTTCTCCTGTATTTCTCTCACTACCACCCCTCCCCCCAAAAAAACACACTGGAAAAAGAAGAAGCATGCTTACTTTTTCTATTTGCACAGAATATTTCACAAAGTGCATATCACCACTTTAACTCGTCAACCCAACCATTCATCCATCCATCCATCCATCTACCCATCCACCCAATAAACTCTGTTGAGCATTCACCATCAGTCAGCCTCCGGTTAGATGTTCAGGAAACAACAATGAATAAGATGAGATCTCCTTCCACAAAGAGCTCACCATCTAGTAGAAGAAAGAGACAACCAGTACTGGGTCCTAAGTGGTATGTGATACGTGATATGGATGTATGTATTGTGTACGTGTGTGTGTGACATACACAAGCACGCACACTCACATACACACACACACACACACACACACACAAGGAAGTGCAGCTGCCACCCAACCTTAAGTGTCTACTTGGCTTTTGGGTTTTTCATTCATTCATGGATTAATCCAGCAGGTCTTTTTTGCATAATAATAGCAAGGTACTATGTTAGCTCTTGGGGTTATAAAGATAAAAGAAGACATACACCCTTCTTGTTCTTAAGCTTCTTATGAAAAGCAGCCTGGAATGGGCCCCCTGATATTTCTGCCCGTGGACTGGACCACTCTCTTATAGTCTGTTTAATTTTGTAGATAAACTAAGAACCTATGCTATGCATTTGTTCCCAGCTCTCAAGGAAGGGTAGATATCATCAAATATCTGCTTGCAGAGGAATGTAGAGATTATCTGGCCCAAGTCCTTGTTTTTGCAAATGAGACCACTGAAGCTCTGGTGGAGGGGAAGTGGCTTCTCCAGGTCACACGAGGAGTCATTGGCAGCACGGGAACTTGGCCCTTGGTCAGGCTAACAGATCTCTTTCCACGTGTGGTGTCTCAGTCCCCCTCAGCGTCCTCACCATGAGTCCCCTTTTCATGAGGTCCTAAAGCTACGTGAATTCACTCAGGCCACTAGAGGATGACTCAGTGAGCTGAGGATGTTGTGTGACACTTCTCAGAGCAAGAGGGAGAGGGTACCGCAGGGAAGGGGCTGAAAAGGCAACCCCAGAATTCTGGGTCAGGAGCGGTTACACAGGTCAGGCACTTGACCTTCCTGCTCTTCAGAAAGGTTCAAACAAACAAACAGAGAGGAGATTTCATGCCCTGGTCGGCTGCTGATGACATTTTCCATGTCACACTTCCTTCTGTTGGAAGGCTTTGTACCGTCACCCCTGCTCATCTTGTCTTTGTTAAACTCACTTCAGCTGTCATCAGAGCACTGTCCCAAGAGGAGTTAATCCTGGGCTCATCAGTTCATTAGGGCCACACCAGTTCTCAAAAGCTGTTACCCAGAAGCACCATTCAACAATGACAATTTCTCTCTTAGGTCCTCTAACACTTTTCTTTCTGGCAAAGGCAGAGGGTATAAAAAAGACTAAACAGATGATGAGAAGAAAGATTATATTGCAGATGGCTTGTTAGGCCTTGGGAGAAACTGGGTGGACTAAAGCAAAGGCTTTGACTCCTGGGATATTAGTTATCTCTCCAATTTTTACTTTCGTTCCATCTGTTGCCTCAGAAATAAGAGAAAGTGCTAGGCTTTAGTTACACTGAAACATCAGATGGGTTCTGTACGCTGAGAGAAGCCTCAGCTGTGTTGAATCCCTATCTCTGTGGTTTCGTACCACCAAATAGTGTCTCTAGCGTTCTCATTTTAGAATCAAGTGAGCTGAGCGCTGCGGTGACAGAATTGGTGAAATGGGCTCTCAGGAACACATAGGAGAACATTCATTAACACTTTGTGAAAGTGAAAAATAAGCTTGCAAAGGAAAGGCTCCCTGTCGTTGGGCTGCGAATGGTGCCAAGAGAATCAAGCCAGGTTTGCGGTCCCTCCGATGACCCAGGTCACTCGGGGGTTTGGCAGAATATGAGACATGTTGACTGAAGGGCTGACCCTTCACTCTGCTACCTTCACCTTCTCTGCGTGTTTCAGAGTGGACCCTCGGGCACTGAGGGGGGATAAGCAGTGTGCTTCCACGTTTGTTTCTTGCGACACAAGCTGCTGAGTGGCAGAGACAAGACGCTGGCTCTGGAGCAGGCCCCTCGGGGCCCAGTGCAAGAGCATCTGTGTTCAGGGAAGGGAAATCCAGCCTCTGTGCTCTTTGCATCCAGACAGACAGTCACAGTTTCCAGGAATAAACAGGGACATTTCTAAGTCTGTCTTGGATCTTCACTCACTTTATCTTTGGCCATGGAATGTTGACAAATACTCAGTATGATTGAGTGACCTTCTGTAGGTCAGAGCAGGCTCCGTTCTGACTGAGTTTAGAAATCTCATAAATCTGGCCAAACCTTCGATGTGTCAGGGGGACAGTGTTTTGTGAGGGGAGACTCCAGCCAGAACCGGAGCCCGTGTGGACCCATGTTCTTTTCTGTCTCCATGTCTGCTCCCTGAGCTGCCGCTTCTTCCTGCTCCTCCAAGTGATGTCCCCTCGTTTATAAGGACATTTTCTCCTCTTTGTGGACAGAGCTTTTGGGTTAAGCCCCGTAGGATCGCCATGACACAGACCCAGTGGTGTTTTGTTTTTGGTTTTTTTTGCGGTACGCGGACCTCTCACTGTTGTGGCCTCTCCCATTGCGGGGCACAGGCTCCGGACGCGCAGGCTCAGCGGCCATGGCTCACGGGCCCAGCCGCTCCGCGGCATGTGGGGTCTTCCCGGACTGGGGCACGAACCCGTGTCCCCTGCATTGGCAGGCGGACTCTCAACCACTGCGCCACCAGGGAAGCTCCCAGTGGTGTTTTAATCCTAGCAGTGGGCTCCTTGCCTTGAACTTTCACAAGCTAAATGAAAAAATATATATAAATCCATAAATAAGACAGGTGAGAAGAGCTGAAAGGGCAAGAAGGAATTTGAGTTTTAAAACTTGAACTGGTCCAGCCTCAGCTGGTCTCATTCTTCTGCTCCAACAGCTTAGCAGACCAGATAACAAAGGATCCTTTTGCAGCTATTTTTCTTCAAGTTAGAGAATTTTAGAGCAACAAAGGAAATCGGAGATTATCTTTACAGATGAGGAAACTGAGGTCCAAAGAAATCAAGCGACTTTCCCAAGGTTAAAGAGATATTTATTGCCGGAGCCAAGATAAAAGTAAAGCTTCTCCTAGTACCTTAGTTGTTGTTGTTGCTGTTTTTTCTTGTAGCTCCCCACCCCACACCAGACCCACCCTGCAGGAAATGTTCATTGTGGACCTACTGTGCTCATAGTTCTGAGCAGGTTTCTTTGGGTCCGAGGGTCTAAGTAAATCATGATTCATGAACTCAAGTGATGTGTACCCAGTGAGGAAAAGAGACATGGCAATAGGTAACTGTGAAATAAGACAGAAAGATGAGAAGATGACACACAGAATTTGGTGAAATGAGCACCAGGCCTCAAGGTCTAAGAGAAAATGTGAGAGCAAAGGTAGCAGGGTAAGCCTTTGGAAAAGGAGCCACAGGAGAAGCAGAGTGGGTGCCTCTTCTTTTTGCCTTCTTTATGATGCTTGTTTGATTGAATTTCTATCAGGCACGACCTCTGGGTTGAGTCCCACTTCTACCACCAACGTAAGGAATGATGATAATCACTGATGCTTACTCTGGGCCAATCCTCCGCTAAGTGTTTTACCTGTGCACTTTCTTTGGTCCTCACAGCAACTCTGAGGTGGGCTCTGTCACTCATCAGAGGAGGAAACAGGATCAGGAAAGTGATTTGTCCAAAGGCACCCAAGTTGTCAGAGGCAGGGATCTGTTCCTAATGGGGCTTCACTTTTCCTTAGTGCAAAACCGTGATGTCCTTGTGATCACATGTTTCGAAAGACCTGACTGAAATGCAGAATTACAGTGGAGCAGGTCTGGGCACCATTTGGCCACTCTGTACTCTCCATGTTTAGATCTAAAGACTTCCTCACTTGAACAGGAGTAGAGTTGCAGTGGGGCAGGGCCAGGCCAGGGTTTTTGAAGCAATGCCATGCCGAATGGGGCTCCAGAAGGCTTAGAGGACCCTTGTCAGGGGTTCTTTGTGCGTTTTATGGTTGGTTGAGCTTTATGACCCCAAAGAATCCATTCTCTGTTTTATTTATTGCAGACCTGAAACACCAGGCTTTGCTCTTTCTTCAAACTTACAATGCGTATTGCATGACAGAATTATTTTTCATTTTTCTTTTACTTTCAGAGCCTTGGAATCCTGTTAGGAAATTTCTAGTACAAGCATTTGGGGGAGATACCACTACTCAGGTTGGGCATCTGGGAGAGATAGGCAAGCTCTTATTACAGCATGGAGGATGGGGCCAAGTATCATTTCAGGTTGTGGCAGAAAGAGATTAGCTCCAATTTATCGCGGCTCAACATTTTCCTCTTTCCCCCCAGTTTTCTGAGTGTCATGGAAATGATATTTGTGAATCCCAGGGGCCTCTCACAGGGTGTCAGTTTAGAGATCTTCCCAGATACATCTAAATGGGGACATAAAATGTAATGGGAAGAAATTGAAAAAATATCTGTTTCTTGATTCTTTATTACTGTGGAGTTAAGAAAGCTGTTTCTCATGCTGTTTCATAAATTTGAATCCAAATGCCTATGTTAATTTGTATTCAGATGGTTTGGGAATGATTCAAACGTGGAGTTTTTTTTTTTTATATAAATTTCATCAATTTTCTGGCAATTTACAGATATGTATTTAGATAGCGTATATGTGCACACTGGCCGTATGCACATCTACTGTGTTGTCAGAATTGAGCCTAACTGAACTATGATGGAAAGTTAATATAAGTGCATTCAAATAAATAAATACAAAATGAATTATTTGTATTTGAACTCAGTATTTGATTTTAAAAATATAAACATGAGTGAAATTCATTTTCGGCTGCTTACTCCATTAATATTTTGCCTAAATTAAATTTGCATATGGCAAAAACAAACATACAAATTTTTCTCTCAGTCTGGAACTATCTCTGTGACACAAAAGCACACAGGTAGATTTCAGACTCTAAAAGGAATTACTGCAAGCCCCAAAGTGAACGTTTTTAATTTCGTGGAAAATTTTGTGAGACAGGAATATTCAAAGAGAGCTATATGTGACATTTAAATGTGTGACATTACCTTGTTTCCTAATATTGCCAGTAATTTTACTAATTAGGGCCAATTACGTAATTTTTGCCTGGGCTGTGGTTGACTGGGTTTGGGGTGCATTGCTGTTCACGCATAATCTGTTGTTCTGACTCAGAAACACTGTTCTCCCCTTGCTTAGTCCTTAGCAGAGAGATGGTCCAGCTGGAAAATATGTCCTAAGCCAATAAGAAGCAAAGATCTTGTTTCTAAAGTTTGGAAGGAATCCAGTGAGCTCCCTAATTTCATTCAAGTGGGTGTAAACCACAGGACTAACCCCTGAGCAACTTCAGGATAAGACTCTTCTTGCCTGGAGGACAGGAGGGTTAGAAGTGCACCCAGATCCTCAGTGCTGAATGCAGGCTTTCAAAGTGTCCTGCTTACTCAGCACACCTGAGAGGTGCCTGCCCAGATGACCGGAGCAGTGGCTTGATGCAGGGTGTGGGAGGAGGGGTGTCTTTTGGGGCTCTCTCCTAATATCGTGTAATCTAAAAATCAGAGGCATAAGATCTGCTAGTGTCATGTCTTCTGAACGAACTCTAACCAAAAGGCAGGTTCTTTAGGGCAGAGGTCCTCAAAATATAAGGTGCAGAAGAACCCCTTGGGGAGGTCTTTAAAAATCTTGCCCACTGCCCACGAGAATTTCTGAGCCCCAAGGAGTAAAGCGTATGAATACTCCTCAATATTGGGAGCTTCTCGTGAGCTGCGGTCCTCAAGCTCAAGTGATGGACTCTTAGGTAATTAAGTTAAAGATAGAACAGTGGTTAAAGAATCCAGTATAGGGGCTTCCCTGGTGGCGCAGTGGTTGAGACTCCGCCTGCCGATGCAGGGGACACAGGTTCATGCCTGGTCCGTGAAGATCCCACATGCCGCGGAGCAGCTAGGCCCGTGAGCCATGGCCGCTGAGCCTGTGCGTCCGGAGCCTGTGCTCCGCAACGGGAGAGGCCACAACAGTGAGAGGCCCGCGCACCGCAAAAAAAAAAAAAAAAAAAAAAGAATCCAGTATGCTTCATGAGCCAGTGATACCAAGGTTGTAGTAGGCAATGTTTGTGCATACTGCAGAGGGAAAGAGAGCAGTATAGTTAGAACCTGGGAAGGTTTCTTGGAAGAGTTAGAACTTGGGCAAAGCTCATTGCACTGTAAAATTTAGATGATGTCAGCTAATATAGAATGGGGTGAACCTTATCATTTGCGGACAACTGACTAAACGATACTTATCCCTTCAAATAGCTGAATAAATCATCTTCCGTAGTCCTGGTTCAGAATGAGTAACAAATCAAGGGTGTTACTTTCACCCCAAAATGGCCTCGATTTCCCTACTACCCCTTCTAGACACGAAGTAAGGTCAGCTCTCTTGTAGTTTTGCTGAGTTCAGT
The DNA here is from genome assembly GCF_039906515.1 of Pseudorca crassidens. Lineage (NCBI taxonomy): Eukaryota > Metazoa > Chordata > Mammalia > Artiodactyla > Delphinidae > Pseudorca > Pseudorca crassidens. The sequence goes on along the minus strand of NC_090311.1, from coordinate 56,611,681 downwards.
AGAACTGTCTTTAACTGGCTTTATGACTGATCTTGGACAAGGCAGTTAACTTCACTTAGTCTTATTTCCCTCATTTATACAATGGGAGGGTAGCAGTGGACGATTTCAGATCCCTTTTAGCTCTAACATTCCATCTGACCCAGTTAAATGCTTCTCATTATTACATGACTGGAAATAGGCCAGGTCACATGATGTCCCTTCAAGCATAACCGTCAAATACAGCTGTATGCTGTAAAGATGGATACTATATTGTTCAACTTATCATCATTAGTCCCCTAGTCTTAGAGTGGGAATGCACTGTAGTTCATATCTGTCATAGTTAGTATTTGGAAGTCTCAACGCCTGTGAGATTATTCACATATTTATTCCTGTGTACCGCATATGCTATCCAACATCTCCCCTTCATCGTGTGTCTGTGACAATATGTTGAACAGAAAATCTCCATCAGCTGACTCTTACAGAATTGTATTATTTACAGTGGTGTCAAAATGTGCTACTTATAATTGAGGGGACTCATAATAAACCAACCTAAGAATCTTTTCTTCTCATGTTCCTTCCCACTGGTAAATCCTCCACTTGTGTTCCTTCCATCAACAGCATCTTCATTATTTACAGAGGAGGACCATAGCCCTGATGGTGCATGTGTTATGTTTATAGGGTGACTCTTTCATCTTGGGAAGGTCTCTCTCTCTCTCTCTCTTTCTGTGACTTAGGATTTTGCTTATGACAGTTAAAGGTGAGGGATGTCAAGTGAACTGGAATCAGTTTCTAAACCACACAAAATACACTTCTCAATTTCTCCCAACTTTGGGACACAGTGTGGAATAAAAATTAATAGTTACATGGCCGATTTCATTTTTTATCCTCATTTATCCTCTTACTATCTGTGAGATCTTGAGAAAATTACTGAACTTCTGAGTGTGGGAGTTATGTCATCTGTAAAATGGGGATACCAATAATATCTAACTCATAGGAGTGTTGGGACTGTCAATCAGGTAATGCATATATATAAAGAGCTAAATCCAAATTGAAGGAAAAAACAACAACAAACATACTCAGGCCAAAACAGCATAAAATCCTGTCTTTCATGTATTAAGCATTCACCAATAGAGAGCTCCTGAAAATCTTCCTCTGCCAGAAAGGCTTCAGAATTTAATGGGGGGAGTTGCCAGCTCCTCTAGCTCATCCAGCAGGATGGGGACCTGCACTGTATGCCTTCCACTCCTCTCCACAATTATGCACTTCCTCTTTTTAATTAATTAATTAATTAATTAATTTTTATTTTTGGCTGCACACAGGCTTCCTCTAGTTGTGCGGGCGGGAGCTACTCTTCGTTGCGGTGCACGGGCTTCTCATTGCAGTGGCTTCTCTTGTTGCGGAGCACGGGCTCTAGGCGCACGGGCTTCAGTAGTTGTGGCGCACGGGCTCAGTAGTTGTGGTGCGCAGACTCAGTAGTTGTGGCTCACAGGCTTAGTTGCTCCACGGCATGTGGGGTCTTCCTGGACCAGGGCTCGAACCCATGTCCCCTGCATTGGCAGGCAGATTCTTAACCACTGCGCCACCAGGGAAGCCCTGTGCACTTCCTCTTGCTCCACTTCTAAAGATTCCTTAACTTTCACATACACGTGCCAGACCTGGTTCTTGCCTAACCTGAAATTGGCTTTCTGTTTTTATTTTAAGGCCAAAATGTTCACATGTAATAAGTCTTATTCATTGATACTCCTATATTCTAAGCTGAAAAGCCAGAGGTGATGTGGCAGTCACGCTACTTGGTATTTACCCAAAGGAGTTGAAAACATGTTCACACAAAAACCTGCACATAGATGCTTATGGCAGGTTTGTTCAATTGCCAAAACTTGAATGCAACCAAAGTGTCCTTCAATAGGGGAATGGATATATAAACTTTAGTGCATCCAGACCATGGAATATTATTCAGTGCTAAAAGGAAGTGAACTATCAAGCCATGAGAAGACATGGAGGAAACTTAAATGAGTATTGCTAAGTGAAGGAAGCCAATATGAGAAGGCTGCATACTGTATGATTCCAACTATATGACATTCTGGAAAAGGCAAAACTATGGAGACAGTTAAAAAGATCTGTGGTTGCCAGGGGTTGGGCATCCAAAGGAAGAATAGGTAGGCAGAGCACAGAGGATGTTTATGGAAGCGAAAATGCTCTATATGATACCATCATAATGGATACGTGTCATTATACATTTGCCAAAACCCACAGAATGTAGAACACCAAGACTGAACCCTGATGTAAACTGTGAACTTTGAGTGATTATGATGTGTCAATTCAGGTTCATCAGTTATAACAAATGCACCACTCTGGTGGAGGCTGTTGTTGATGGGGGCGGCTGTGCACGTGTGAGGGCAGGGGGTTTAATGGAAATCTCCATACCTTCCCCTCAATTTTGCTGTGAACCTTAAACTGCTCTAGAAAAATTGTCTTAATTAAAAACAAACCAACGAACAGAGGTGAGGTTTGTGTGCACCATGCTTACCGAAGCAGTGTTTTCATTGTCATGGCAGCTACATCCGTATCTGCCAGCTAGTCTATCTCTGCCTTGAACATCCAGAAACATTTTGGAGTGCAGTTCTCAGTTTTCAATGGCCAAAGCGTTCAGGAGAAGCACTGATTTAAACAAGTATTTCTCTTTCATTCAATGGCTTGGGTGAAGATCCCCATATCCATGCATTTCCTAAAGATTAGTATAAGGCTCTTATCCCGCAGGTATTTCTAGTTTGGCATACAGAGTTAATTTGTGATTGTTAGAGCTATACCTTGGTCTTATGCAAGAAAAATATCGTTATCTGTCAAAGCAAAGTAACCAAAGAAAAACTGCTTGAACCTGGGGGTCTCATGACTGAGAGCTATCAGGCATTTCACATCTTTTCTCACAACCTTGCTTCCCCTTCCAGAGGCTTACGTTCTTAATCTTAAAAATGAGGTGGTAAACTAAATTATATCTAAGATCTCTTTTATCTTTACCATCAGCCGATTTCTCTTTTTAGGGATTCTTAGAAATATTTCTGAATGTTTTTCTGCTGAGTTTCTGAGGCAAGCCTCACGTGATGAATAAGCTCTGTGTTTGGTATTCTGTTGTCTTCTAAGGTAGAAGACTTTACTTTTGGAAGAAAGATGCAGTCATCTCTCCGTCTTTCTTTGGATGCGTACAAGTGAAGATTTACCTCAGGTCTCATAAAATTGTTTGATTTTAGAGTCTGCAGAAACTCTAACGGGGAACTCATCTAACATCTTGGTATAACGGATGAGGAAACTGAGGCAAAAAGCATGGCCGAGGATTAGTTAGCTACGGAATCAATCAAAATCTTATGATTTTGGCGACTTCATCCCTAATCCAGTGTTCTTTCAACAACACCATGCCACCTTCTACTTCCTGGAATCATGAAAGGCGCAAGGCTCCTTGGACCTGACCTTAGCTCAGCCAAGACAAACAGTTGTGTACATTTGCAGATACTAAATCTGACAGGCATATGTTTGTTTGGTTTAAGGATCTTTCTGTTTTGCGTTCTCTTATGAGCTCTCTTTTCAAAATGCTTACAGCTCAAGCTGGCTAACGTGCATCCTTCCATTGATGGTCCATTGCCTGCCACCCCAACTCCTGTATCACATCTTTGAGTGATGCTCAAAAGTGTTTTGTATGTGTAAAAAAAAAAAGAAGAGAAAAAGAAAACAAACTTACGATACCAAATGGGAAAGCGGGGGGAGGAGGGATACATTGGGAGTTTGCAATTAACAGATATAAAATAAGCAACAAGGACGTACTGTATAGCACGGGGAACTATACTCAGAATCTTGTAATAACCTATAATGAAAGAGAATCTGAAAAAGAATAGATACACGTATAACTGAATCACTATGATGTACACCTGAAACACTGTACATTAACTATACTTCAATTTTTTTAAAAAAGTGTTTTAGGGCTTCCTTGGTGGCGCAGTGGTTGAGAGTCTGCCTGCCGATGCAGGGGACGCGGGTTCGTGCCCCGGTCTGGGAAGATCCCACATGCCGCAGAGCGGCTGGGCCCGTGAGCCATGGCCGCTGAGCCTGCGCGTCCAGGGCCTGTGCTCTGCGACGGGAGAGGCCACAACAGTGAGAGGCCCGCGTACCGAAAAAAAAAAAAAAAAAAAAAGTGTTTTGAAAGAGACCTTGATCCTTGTGTAGAATTTGCAGTTCTAGTTCCGTACTTTGCTGACTGGATTATAGTAGTTAGCTTTCCGGGATTCTGGGATGGCAGATACACAGGGTCATGATATTTGTAATAACTCGCATTATATTGAGAAAAACTAAGGGAACTTAACAGATGAAACCATCTTCAATATCACTTTGCTAGTCGTCAGTACAATATAGTGTAGTGCTTAAAGTGTTTTATCCACATTTAGGTTTCAGCCACAGCTTTGCTTCTTCTAGATGTGCCGGGTGGAATTTTTCATGCACTTATCACTATCAGATATCTAGATTTTAACTTGCCACGGGTCGTAAGGTGATATGTTGGCATTTTACAGCCTTCCATTGGATGCCAGAATATTTGAAATCGTTTTAAACGGATAACTGATTGCTTCTGTGAGAGCTTGGAAATTAAAATTAACTAATTTAATCTTAGCCTTTGGGGTTTATATTGGTTTCTTCTCTGGGTTTTTATTTCATTAAACAGCTTTCTAATTCAATCATGGTTCCTAATACTCTGTAAAGCACAGGAAAATAAAAGACTGAGTTAAACGTGACTTTGGGGAAGGCAGCATAAATCCTGTTGCTGATTGAGAAAGCCCTTGCCTGTAATAGTCCTTGCTTGGATGAATTACATCACAGGGGAAGGGGAGATCCCGTTGAGGATGGGCTGATGGAAAATGTACATTTTCTACTTGGATGAAATAAAGCCCAAGTGCAAGGCTGAGCGGATGAGTCCCTTTGTTGGCATCTGCCGTGACTACAGAATGGGTAGTTCCTTACTTCTCAGGCCTCTGGTTCCCTATTCCACGAACCCAAAGCTTTGTTCAGTGTGTTCAGTGAGCAGAGTGTTTGCCTCTGCCTTTCCTCTGTGATAAAATGCCAACTTTATAGAAAAGGGAGTCGAGGGGTGAGGTTTTTCTCTGGCAGAGATCACCTGCATCTAATCGGAGCCCAACCGTAAGCTCCTTCTGTCTTAAAAGACAATTACTTTCATTTCTTTATTTCAAGGCCTTTCTCCAGCTCAGCCCAGCAAATGAGTACAAAGTGCTTGCTCAGAACAAAGGTGAAAGAGGAGATTATTTGTTATTTGACAGAAATTGCAAAGCCTATGGTAGAAGTGAGAAATGAGAGCTGGGCCTGGGCCCCGGATCTGAATTCAGTGTGGATGTGGAGAGGTGACAGTTCTCGAGGGCCAGGAGAATTTGAGACTAGACTCAAGCCTCATTTTTTTTTAAGGGCAGCAAAAATCAGTTTTCTGAGTAGCTCACTCAGAGGCCTATAGCTCAGCATGTTTAGAAAGCCTTTCTATGCCATCTGGTACTCCTTAACCCTAAGAATCTGTATTCTGATGCTTGGGTGTGTTGACACATCTAGCCAAGCATGAGCTTAGGTTGCTTTCAACTCAGAGCTCCCCTCAGCACATGCTGAAAGAGAATGAGTCTGTTGGAGACTCAAGGTTTGGAATCCAAGATGGTGAATAATATTAACCAAAGACCAAACTCTACACGATGCAGAGGCCAAGAAGAAGGAGAAAAGATTACTGATCAGTATGTATGTATGTATGTGTGTACGTATATATACTGTATATATAATGTAAGTATATTAACATATATGCCATGTATAATATGCTGTGTGTGAATACATACACGCATTCCCACTATGTGTATAGTGTACCTACTAAGGCCAAAGCACTGTGGGAAATTCTTGGTGGAGTAAGACACAGGTCATCCTCTCAAGGAATCTGGGAGGGGTATGATGACCTCAAGTCATTCACTATTCCAGAAGTTCTTACCTTTCTTCATGACTTCGTTGTTGAAATAGGATAATTTACTCCCGGATTTCGTGAGCAATGAAGACCAGAAAGCTGGTGTCACGACAGTTGCTGTAGTCAGTTTTTCTCCTTTCTTCTGAAAGGTGGTGGTAATATTTCTAGTTGTACTGCCTACTTTTAGAAAAGGTCTCTGCTGGTATCTAAGCAGCACAGTCCCTCTCTGCTTCAGGATCTTGGCAAGAGCAGGTTCTGATTCTGAAGCATTAACATTCTTCATGGCTCTGAGACCCCTCAGAGGTCCATTTGCTTCTGACCCTGCAGATGCAGGTCGTCACGGATGTTTATTTGTCTGTTACCCAAATTCAGGACACATGTAGAGCAGTAAATTCATCGTTTGCCAGAGTTAATCACAGCCATGTTATAGCTTATATCATTCCAACTGCCCATTGGGAAAGCCTTGAAAATATAGATGGGATTTGTTCTCCAGGAAATAAGTTCAACAACCCAGATGGGTGAGACTACACTGAGGGAGAAGTTTGAGTCAGGGTCCCTCCTTGGATAATATCTTATTCCAGTCCTGTCAAGGATCAAATTGAAGACTTGCTACATTCCCAAGGACAGACTAGTGACAACTGGAGCTGAGGGAGGCAGTAAAAAATGGTGTCTGCTTTTTCATTAAGTACTTTTAAAATAAAAAGTATGGAGAAAAATGTAAGGAACGTTAACTCATGTCCTCACCACTGATTATGAAAAAAATGTTAACATTTTATCATATTTACTGCAGATCATTTTTATTATTAAGAAATAAAATATTTAGAAATAAAAGAAATCTCTCACCTTCCTCTCCCTAATCCCATTCCCCTTACGTTGTTCCCCTAAAGCAAATACCGTCATGCTTTTTGTGTGCATTCAGTCCATTTTTATCCTTTTGCTGCATAGATATTTATATATCCACAGACAGTATGGGGCATTGTTTTAGTACCTTTAAAATGATCTGAATGGTGTTATACTGTATCTTTTGACACCTTGTTTTTATTTGATCAGCATTGTGTTTTTTGAGATCTATTCAATTGATGTATACATAGAGTTCATTCATTTTAATTGCTGTACAGTATTCCGTAATATCCACATAATGCAGTTTAGTCATTCCTGTACAGGTGGTCATTTCTAAATCTTTGCTATTGCGGCAAAGCTGCAATGCACATTCATCTATATTCTTCCTGTAGCACAGATTGTGAGGTTTTTTGTTTGTTTTTGTTTTTTAAGCCTATATACCTAAAAGTGGTCTTTTTAGATATATCATATTTTATATTTCCAAATGGCTTTCCAAAGTGGCTGCAATAATATCTGATCTAGAGGATTTTGAAAGTTCTTGTTATTCTTCTATCATTTCCAACGTGTAGTCTATCCATACTTTTTGGGGGGGGGCATTATGGGTATCTTCTATTATTTTCAATCTTATTCCTATTTATTTCTGTGTTCTTGATTTCTTAATCATGTTAGAAGTTGGTATATTTCATTATTCTTCTGAAAAATGTCTTATTGATTTATATTTTTCTAGTTTATTAATTTTGGTTCTTTCTCATTTCTTTCCTTTTCCATTCTGTGGGTTTACTCAGTTCTTTTATCTTGCTGATTTATAGCTTAACTTATTTACTTTGATTCTTTTTAATTTAAAATAAATTCATTTATGTCTATATATTTCTCTCTAAGTACTGCTTTAACTACATCCTAAAGGTTTTGTAGCAACTCTTTTACATTTGTAAATCTAAATATTTTGTAATTTTCATTACAGTTTTCTCTCTGACCCATAAATCATTTTTGAACAAGTTTTTTTTTTTCCATAAATCATTTTTAAAGTTTGCTTTTCTTGTCTGTAAATCATGATGTTTTTCCTACCCTTTTAATTTCTGATTTAGTTGCATGTAGTCACGGACATCTGTTTGATATTCTTTGAAAACTTTGGAGGGTTCGTTTGTACCCTAGCATATGGCAGACTTTTGTAACTATATGATGTGCTTGAAAATAATGTATGTTTTTCATTTGCTTCACCTCCCAAACTTTCTCCTTCCTCATCTCAGAAAATGGCAATACTGTTTTGTTTTGTTTTGTTTTCCTGTCCATTAGGTAGGCCCCAAACTGCCAAATTATCTTTACTCAGTTTTTTTCACACAATGTGTAATATATCTGTATAACCACTTGGCTTTGCCTTCAAAGTATAGCCTGAATCTGGCTATTGGAACCACTTCCACAGCCAATACCACAAGATTGCCTGACTATTGTAGTGGCCTCTGAACTGCTGCCACTCAGGTAAACACATCTGTCTATAGCCAACAGCAGCTGGAATGGTCCTTGAAATATATAAATCAAATCGTGTTACTTCTCTGCTCAAAGCCCTCCAAAGGCTTCCCATTTTTTCCAGAGTAAAATCCACAGTTTTTGCCTTGGCCCTCAAGATACCCCATGATCTAGTTCCCTGTAATCTCTGATCCTTTTTTATGGCAGTCTTTTCCTTCCTTTCTCTGAGTCACGTATTGCTGCCTCAGGGCCTTTACACGTCGGCTGCAGGCTCATCTGTCTGACATTTACATGTGTTGCTCTCCTACTTCATTCAGGTCTCTATTCAAGGTGTTATGAGAAATGCCTTTTCTGAGTACCCTATTTCATACAGCACTCCGAAATACCCCACTCTCTCATCACTTTTTTTTCCTTTTATATCACTTATTTTCTTCCCTTACTAGAATGGGAACTCCATAAACGCAGGGGTTTTGACTCTTGCATGCACTGCTATACCTCAGGACGTAGACTAGTATAGAGGCTCAGTAGACATCAGCTGAATAACTGGGAAAAAAATCTCTGTTACTTGGGATGAGAGTTCTATAGGTCCCTTTTATTTGAAGATTGCTAATTGTGCTGCTCAAGCTTCTAAATTTAAGTTCTTCCTCATGTTGTATAACCATATCTATGTGCTTCCCATAAAGCTGTTCTATCAGGTTAAGTGGGTGAGAAGCACTACCAAACTGTCAGCAAGCTGACACAAGAAAAGTCTTCTGCAAAGTCAGCTATGTCTTGTGTGGCTCTCCAGGCACCTGCCATCCATATGGTAACTCACAGATCCAGGCTGTTTTCATCTCCAAAAAAGGTATCTTGGAGCTTCACGGTAAAGAGTTCATGGACAACTCATACCCATCTTTTTATACTTACCTGGGAAGTGACACATGTTACTTCCACTCACAGCCCATTGACCAGACTTGTTTTGCTCTTTTATTGCAATATGTCCAGGTGCATGTTTGTCTTTATTTATTATACCCAGCAGTTGATGTGTGCCTTAAGTCTGAGAATGTAAGACTTTCTTCAGCCTAGGAAAAGTTTTCCATTGTTATCTCTTGAAATAGTTTTCCGGTATTTTCTCTGTTACCCAATTCTGGAAATATTATTAAGTATAAGCTGAAGACTCTGTGCCTCTTAATCTCTTTTTTCTGTTTTTTACCTCATTTTGTCTCAGTGCTGTACTCAGAATGATTTCCTCAGTACTGTCTTCTGGTTCACCAATTTTCCCTTTAACTGTAGAAACTCTCCCATTTATTCCATCTATAGAGTTTTGAGATATCAGCTACGTTGTTTCTATCTTCTAATTTCTAACTGATTATTTTGTTACTCATTTTTTTTCTCAATTTTTATCTGCTTCATTTTGTTTAATTCTTATTTAAAAAGATACTGTTTCTTTGCATCATTATTTTAAGGTTATTCAGAGACACCTATGTGCTTCCCCCCCCCGCCCCAGGAATCAAAGCACCCTCTAGTTATTGATTTTGTTGAATATCTTCTTGGTCCTGTTTTTCCTTATTGGTTTTGAATTTTAGTTTACTGGCCGATCTAGAGTGAAAGTTTTCTTAAAGAAAAAAAAAAAAATACTTTAAATATCTACTGCACAGATGTGCAGTAGGTTCCACATGGCTTCTCGGGCCAGAATCAGGTTTTATGTTAGTGGGCTGGGATTCCTGTCCCATTGTGGTATTGGGGATATTGCTGATGCAGTAATTAGCAGCTTGTCACAAATCTGATTTGCGTGACAGGCTCTGTTCCTTCCTGTATCACATGTACATGGTTTAATGCAATCCACAGGCCTGTCTTTTCTCAGTCCTCTCCCACCCCCCACAGGTTGGAAGACCCTACCAGCTCCCAGTTGCATGATGTGAGTCTGGCTGGGGACCCTGACCTTGAACCTTCTCATTGCCTCTATTTCTAGATACAGAGTTCAACAGTATCCTAGTACTGGCATTTGCTCCCTGCTGTCTGTTTCAATACTTTTCTTGTATATGGAGACTTTTATCTTGTATTGGGTACGATATACTTTTTTTAAAAAATCATGTTTCTTTATTACTTTTTTTATATGGGAGCATAGTTGATTAACAATATTGTCTTAGTTTCAGGTGTACAGCAAAGTGATTCAGTTATACATATACATGTATCTATTCTTTTTCAAATTCTTTTCCCATTTAGGTTATTACAGAATATTTAGTGGCATTCCCTGTGCTATACAGTAGGTCCTTATTGGTTATGTATTTTAAATATAGCAGTGTGTACATGTCAATCCCAAATTCCCAATCTATCCGTCACCCCCACCCTTCCCCGCTGGTAACCATAAGTTCATTCCCTAAGTCTGTGAGTCTCTTTCTGTTTCGTAAGTAAGTTCATTTGTTTTGTTTTGTTTTTCTTAGATTCCGCATATAAGCGGAATCGTATGATATTTGTCTTTCTCTGTCTGATTTACTTCACTTGGTATGATAAGGTCCATCCATGTTGCTGCAGATGGCATTATTTCATTCTTCTTTATGGTTGAGTAGGATCCCATTGTATGTTTATGTATGTGCATATATATATACCACATCTTCTTTATCCATTCATCTGTCGATGGACATTTGGGTTGCTTCTGTGTCTTGGCTATTATAAATAGCACTGCAATAAACATTGGGGTGCCTGTATCCTTTTGAATCATGTTTTCTTCCAAATGTATGCCCAGGAGTGGGATTGCTGGATCCTATGGTAGCTCTATTTTAAGTTTGTTAAGGAACCTCCATACTGTTCTCCATAGTGGCTGTACCAATTTACATTCCCACCAACAGTGCAAGAGGGTTCCCTTTTCTCCACACCCTCTCCAGCATTTATTGTTTGTAGAATTTTTGATGATGGCCATTCTGACTGGTGTGAGGTGATATCACATTGTAGTTTTGACTTGCATTTCTCTCATAACTAGCGATGTTGAGCATCTTTTCATGTGCCTCCTGGCCATCCATTTGTCTTCTTTGGAGAAATATCTGTTTAGGTCTTCTGCCCATTTTTGGATTGGGTTGTTTGGTTTTTTGATACTGAGCCACATGAGCTGTTAGTAAGTTTGGGAGACTAATCCCTTGTCCGTCACATCATTTGCAAATATTTTCTCCCATTCTGTGGGTTGCCTTTTCACTTTGTTTATGGTTTCCTTTGCTGTGCAAAATTAAAAGACAAATGCAGGTACAGATATGCTTTTAATATTTGAAATTTCAGCTAAAATTTTATTTTTAATGGTATTTTGAGGAAGAAGAATTGAACATGTAAAATCACAGTGCCATCTTGGCCAGAAATCTTTTCAATTAAATTTAAAGAATTTATTTTGATTGTAAAAGAATTTATTCTCATTTTCATAGACTTGGAAACTATAGAAAAGCATGTAGAAAATATTTAAGTAACCAATAATAAAACTACACAGAAATAATTATAGTTAACATTTCAGTGTGTTGTCATCTATGTTTTCCTTTTCACTAAATGGGATTCACGCTGCATATTTAGTTTTATATCCTTCTCTTTTGCTCCAGACATTATAGGGTGGATTTACCATGCCATTAAATAATCTTCAAAAGCAGGGTTTTTTTTAACAGCTCCTTAATGTTCCAACATATGGAGGTACTATAAAAACATAAATCATCCAAATTTTTAATATCTCTCATAGCATAAATTAACATGTAATTACTGTGTAGAAAAGTATGAATATTTTTAAGGTACTTGATATATAACGAAACACTTCTATCCAAACATGGTATTTCCACTTTACATTTCAATGGTAATATAACCATTCTCTAGCCAATTCTAAGAATTATTTTTCCAACTCTACTAGTTGGATGGATGAAAAATGCTATTTATGTGTTTGTCCTTTGAAAAATTCTTACATCTGTTTGGATATTTCTATTTTCATTTCTAATTATAAAATTTTATTTATTCTAAATAAAGGCTCTTTTTAACATCTTTATTAGAGTATAATTGCTTTACAATGTTGTGTTAGTTTCTGCTGTATAGCAAAATGAATCAGCTATACGTATACATATATCCCCATATCCTCTCCCTCCCACCCTCCCTATCCCACCCCTCTAGGTGGTCACAAACCACCTAGCTGATCTCCCTGTGCTATGCGGCTGCTTCCCACTAGCTATCTGTTTTACATTTGGTAGTGTATATATGTCAGTGCTACCTTCTCACTTTGTCCCAGCTTACCCTTCTCCCTCCGCGTGTCCTCAAGTCCATTCTCTACGTCTGTGTCTTTATTCCTGTCCTGCTCCCAGGTTCATCAGAACCATTTTTTTTTGGTTTAGTTTCCATATATATGTGTTAGCACTCTAAGTTCCTCTCATTTTTTGGTTTAGCTGGAGAACTAATTTTAATATTTTCTTTTTTCATTATTTCTACTTAATATGCTTTTCCTCCTTCAGCCTTTTGTTGTATATGTTATTTTACTTTATGACTCCTCAGGCTGATTGCTTAATTCATTTTAGTTATCTCCTGTTTATTTACAGCCTTACATGTTTTATTACTGCTGTGTCTATATTCTGTTAGTGTTGATATGAATATACTTACTCTCATTATTTCAAAAGTGGGTTGTCATTGACTTTTATTTACTCTCTGATCCAATTTTTTTAAGGAAACTTCCAGTTTTGTTTCAATTTTGCTTAAACTTTTATATTAATAATTCTAGTTTTATTGCACTGAGGTGGAGAATATAATTTTTTTCTTTAAAACTTTATCAAACATATTGAATAAGTGGTCAAAATTTAAAATGCCCCATGGTGTTTGAAAAGAACCTATATTTTCTTTACAAAGGGTATAAGGACATGTATGTATATGTAAGTTTCTGCATTTTTTCATATTTATATTATTCGAAGGTCTTATTCCTTTTAATATTTATTCAGTCTGTCATAGATTGACAATTGTATGATGTTTCAGAACTCATTATTGTTAGTGTATATATTTTGGTGTTTGATGATTATGTAATCTACCACACAAGTTATATGTCTGTTATATCATCATTGCACTGGATTCCTTTCATCAGCACAAAATATTATCTTCTTTTCCCAGGTTATTGCTTTCTGCCTTGAACATTGTTGTTCTTATTGCTTTTTACAAGATTTTCTCATACACCATTTTTCAATTTTTAAATCATCTTGAAATTTTATCTGTCTTTATATATCAGAATATATTTAATTTTCTAACACAAATTATTAGGAAAAATTATATAGCAATTAAATCTATTGCTATGACATATTTATGCTTAATTTCATCATGTTATCTAATGTTTTTTGCTTTTTTCTTTCATTGTAGATTTGTTTGCTTTTATCTTGTGTAGAGGTTTGTAGGATTGAAATTCTTTCATTAATTCTACTAGTGGTAATTCATTTGTTTATCAAATGCATATTAAAACTATATTTCTCTGTTAAATTCGGGAACACATTTCTAATGAGGAATTTAAATTATCTGGGCTTAACCTCACTTTCTCCTTCTCTGTATTTACTGGTTTTTACTCCTTTTATCTGGTGTTGTGATATCAACTTCTTATTACAAAATTCTGACTTGTTTTTCATATACAACATATTTTCAGATTTTGAATTTAATTGTGTGCCCATTTGACAGTTCTTCATATTTGATCCTAAAAAATTAATTGGTTTGAAAGTTCTTTGCCATTTCTTTTATACTTAACTGTTACAGTTTTGAGTTCTTGATTTCTCTTTCTCTTTATCAGTTGACAGGTATTCTTTTTGTGTGTGTGCTTTCTCAGGAAGGGATCATGAATGATTTGCCTTTCATGATGTTAAGCTTAGCAAAATGTCTTCCTGCCACCTTTTCACATGAACAACTTGGATATAAATCTCTCAGGTTACAAACTTTTCCCGTCACTACTCTGTACAAATTGTTTCATTGTCTTCTGATGTTTGATGTTGCAAAGTAGGGTAAGGCCAGCCTTATTTTTGCTACTTTACAGATAAGCTTTGATTTTTTTAAGATTTTAAATTTACCATTGTGATTTAAAATAAAATGAAACTTCCTTTATATTTCTAGTCATTTAAAATTTTCTTATTTGTTTTCCACTAAGCTCTTTCACTTATAACTATTTATATTAGACCGTTGATGACAAAGTATCTGTTGTTCTGATTTCTGTTTCAGTAACAACTCTCTTCAGTTACATCTAAGTTGTCTTCTGTGTCATTCATCTTTTCTTCTATTTCTTTTTCTCTTCTGAATGTTGAGAAATTTTCCTGTTCATTATTTACTTAAACTTTTACAAGGTCACTTGTGTTTTACTGCCTCCAGTATGGATTTTCATTTTCCCCACTGAGTTTGGGCTTCCTTAGCTATTCCCTTAATTCAGCCAGTTCCCTCATTATCTCCGCATTCATCTCAGAAAAATTTCTCTTTTGACACTCTGATCCTCTTTTATAGTCAGTGTATTCTTATATATTTTTGAGGATAGCAAATAGATGTGTTCTAAATCTTTCTTCTGTTTCATGTAGAAATTAATTTTCAAATATATATCCTCTTTACCCAAATCAATAGGGAAGATTTCTTTTCCTGGGTGTTACTATTGTCTTTTTATTCATACAGTCCTTAGCTGCAGATGTATTTATGTGTTTCCATCTGCTCACATTTGAATAGGACTAGTTCTATCCTAGTACCAACGGTCAGGCTTTATGGATTGTTCTTTGCCTCTGTCCCACTCTGATTTGGTAGAGGTCTAATCTTGAAATTTGAAGTGATGTAACTTAATTTGGAATGTTTTGATATACTTTGGCTGACAATTGAATAATCTTGAACAAGCTTGAGAATCAGATGGACTTTTCAGGTGTTTTCTGAACTGTACTATACATAAAGACTGTGTTCTTCAAGAGATACTTCTCCCAGTGCTCTGTCCGTCTTTACCATTTGTAGAGCTTTCCTTCAGAGGACTAGTCTGTCTCTAAAATTCACCTTTATTTTCTTTATGGTTTGATTGAGGAGGTAGAATGTGAATGGATATAACATAAAGAGGGAAACTGAAGAGTTTAGAAGTAGGGATTAAAATTATAACCTTGTATGGCTCAGAGGTCACTTGTCAGATGGATCATCAAAGTGGTGAGGGAGAGGGTGGTGTCTTATGATGTGGCTTAAACCACTGGTTTTCCTTATGTCCTACACTCTCTTTAAAAAAAATTTTTTATTGAGGTATAATATATATATATATATATGTATATATATACACACACACATATATTTACATATATATATAAAACATTGTATTAGTTTCAGATGTGCAATGTAACAACTCACTGTTTGTATATATTGTGAAATGATCACGAAAATAAGTCTTATCAACATCCATCACATACATAGCTACAAAATTTTTTTTCTTGTGATGAGGACTTTTAAGTTCTACTCTCTTTAGTAACTTCCAAATATGCAATAAAATATTATTAACTACAGTCACCATGCTGTACATTACATCCCCATGACTTATTTACTTTATAACTGGAAGTGTGTACCTTTTGACCTCCTTCACCCATTTTGCCCACCTCCCCACCCCCTGCCTCAGGCAACAACCAGTCTGTTCTCTGAATCTATGAGCTTGGGATTTTGGAGGGGGGGTTGTTGTTGCTGTTGTTGTCGTTTAGATTCCACATATAAGTGAGATCATACAGTATTTGTCTTTCTCTGTTTGACATATTTCACTTAGCATAGTGTACTCAAGGGCCATCTATGTTGTTGCAAATGGCAAGATTTCATTCTTTTTATGGCTGAATAATATTCCATTATATATATATACATTTATAATGTTTTCTTTATCCATTCACCCACTGAGGGACACTTACGTTGTTTCCATATCTTGGTTATTATAAATAATGCTGCAATGAACAAATGAACACAGAGATGCATCCTTTTGAGTTAATGTCTTCGTTTTCTTTGGGTAAATACCCAAAAGTAGAATTGCTGGATCATGTAGTAATTCTCTTTTTAATTTTTTTGTAAATGTCCTACATTCTTATTCCACTTCTTAAAATATACATACGTGTGGGGACCATTCAGCTTGGATGTAGAATATAATAAGTGGTAAGAAGCTCTGAGGTTCTGGGTCAGGACCTCAAGGCCATCAGATTGTAGAGAGGATGTGGGAGGGTCATATGTGCTCCACACCACTTAACTTTCTTTTAAACAAGAGAGCTAATCGCTTTCCTGTTTCTGCTGCCCCCAAAAGGTTTGAAAGTCACTGAAATATTATAAAGTTAGAACTTACCTATTCCAGCTCCTTTAAGAGCCATATAGTATGAAATGTAAGATGAGCACTAACAGGCAAGAGATGTCAGCCAGGCAAAGATGAGAACAGTGAGCGTAAAAGGCAGGAGAGCTGGTGCATAGGTGTTAAGTAGAGGATCTAAAAGAAAGCCAGTATAACTGGAGCATAGTAGCCTAGTGAGAAAATGGTATGAGACCAGGATGGAGAGGGACGCAGGGTTCAGAGAAGAAAAGATTTTTTTAAGCTAGGGTAAAAAGTTTAGATTTAATTAAAATTTTATGAGAAGGTTCAGGGAGAAGGGGTTTAAAAATAACATTATTTTATGAGTTAGCAGCAAAGGTTTCATGTTTTCTTTCATTCATGATGCATATATTCTTTCATTTATCAAGTAAACACATGTCTATCAAATAACCATTAGGTAGTAGAGACTGTAGTGAGGTTATCTTAGGGTTATGGGGTATTTCCATTATTTCATGTAACTTCTCTACTAGACAGTAAACTCTCTGTGAACAGGGTCTGCACCTATATATTTGAATCTCCTTTTCCTTACACAATGCCTGGCTTATGGTAATCTTTGAATAAATATGTGTTAAATGAAGGATAAGCACTATTCCATATATACATACTTAAAGGTCTCTGGAATAGAAAAGGAATGTTTCTAAAGAACAGTTAAAAGATCATCAGCATCCACAATGACCAGGCTTCCCCATCAATCAGAGGCCCATAATATTCATGTAGGACTGATCAACGGGTTGAATTTGGATTAAACACATTGAATCCTTTAATCAGTTAAATCTGCTGCCCTTTCTATGCATAGATTTGTTGGGACCCTACAATGTCAGATTTCGCCATGCTGATGTGGAATAGTTAGATTTGTCTCTTTAGTTGTCAACTAATGCTTAGTGAAGTCTCATGGCTAAAGTATATATGAATTCAAACAGAGCCCCAAGCCCTCCACCCCTGCTGTGGGTTCTACAACATATACAGTCTTATAACATATATTCCCAAGATTTTCAGTGGTGAAACATCTGTTTTACTTTGAGGTAGCTGTGATAAGCGTCTGCTTGGAGGAATGAGCTTATCCAAACCAGGACACATTTGTTTGCCATGTTATGGATTGTATAGTCTTGCATTGTTTATGAATAAATCATACAGGGTGGATAAACTGGTAATCATGACAGCATGTTTTGTTCTAGGTTTAAAACATAAATTTATCCATTTGTATTCTTTTTCTTTTAGAAATTTAAAAATGTATGGTTTAGGTAGAAGATGGCATGGATTTTGAATGTAGCTTAGCAGTTGGGCACACAGATTCCAGAAACTTCTTCAGTAAATTAGAATTCAGTTGGTTGATTGAGGGTCCTCGTGTTCAAAGCTGTACCATTCAGTGCATTAAGCATAAGTGAGTCAAAGATAAAAAACAGTATTTCACGAGGAGGAAGTTATATATATATACATATGTTTACATTCCATATTTGTTTAATACTTTACATTTCATCCTCAAAACTCATTTTAAAGATAAAAATTGCAGTGAAGGTTCACAAAGGTTCAAGGACTTCTTAAAGTCACACAGGCAATTAGAACTGAAAAAATCACATCTTTCCATTATAGTCTAGTGTTCTTGGCTTATGCAACAGCTGTTCCATTGATAAGTTATTTTGAAACCACATTCAGGGGCCATCAATGACATTTAGTATGATGCTAAATCCATGATAATATCCATTTTGATTTCTTCCTTGATTTGGTGTACATAACAGTTCTTAGGACGAATCAGGTACAAGATGGAGGAGAAGGATGTACAAAAGGTTGATCGTGGGGTTACTGCATGAAGGAATCTGATCTCCATTGGCCTAGTGAATGACACGATTGTCCCACAGAAGAGTCATTCATTGTATTACTTCCATTGTTTAAGTGGCAGTGACTGTACTGGATATTATCCTGTTGTTCAGTGCACGCCCCCACAAAAGGCAGGTTTTGGTCACTCTGAGGCTACATTATTCTTTGTCCCAACCTGGCCATTGTAAAACAAGTATATCAACTGAAAACCTAGGAATAGTGAATAATTACTTTAAAAACCCATGTGTTCCTTTAAGCATAAAGAAAAAAATGACCCAGTGAGACTTGAGGGTGGTTTTGGTCAGCATTCTCTCAGCTAGAGGTGAGCTGTCCTCATCTCTCATGACTTTGGCATCTCTTTAATATGTATTTTCCATTTCCTTTTTCTGGGCCAGATGTGTGGATTTCCGTGTTGTGCCCAATGATGGAGTAGGCTTCCGTAGAACCTGCCAGGACTATTTGTAATCTCCTGGCTTTGCAGAGGGCTCAAATGCTGAGAAGAACAAATTCTGATGTTTGATATTTCACAGCTACAGGGTTAGAGATGTTGAGAGAAGGACAGTTTGGGTGGAGTTTACATGTGTTTCTCCTTGATGGAGAATTCAGGGTGGGGATCTGGTACAACCGAGACCAAATTCTATTTCTGCCCTCTTTTTTTCCTTGTGGCTTGGGAGAGCAGCCACAGTGAGTGTGGAGTTGCTTGGAGCACGACTTCCTCATTCTAGAATGCCAGGGTTGGGAAGGCTATTAAAGGTCATGTTGCCACATCTCCCATCAAAACCATTTTTGGATGAAGCCTGCAAGAGAGAGCAAGAGATTCTGTGTGTACAAAAAATTGGCTCCTAGAATCTAAAAGTGCTTGTTGCCCTTTGAAACGACGTCTCTGGCCATCTAGAATTGGTGAATTTTATAGAAATGGGGAGAGGGATGGTGTTTAAGGACATTAGTCCAGTTTCTCAAACAATGTGAAAAATCACTTGGTTGGAAGTGGAAAACGTAAGATATATTGTTGATATTGGATTGGTATGAAATTCTGATGGTCTTAAAAAGATGTTTTAAGGACCTTAACAGGTGAATCCTGCACTCTCCTACTTATATCTTCTTGCAGGGTCACGAGATAGATGTATGCACAGAGGCTGAAACAAGAAGAGATAAAACTTTAATACTAGCCGGGGGCTTCAGGAATATACCCCAATAAAACACTGATGGGCTAGGATGGATTCCACAGAGGACTCCTCTATTTTAGTCATCCTAGGCTGAGTTAAGGGTCTATTCTAGAACAAAAGGAGGACAGAAGGTCAATTTTGTCTATGTCCACTGTAAATTCAAAATCAAGGTGTAAATCTTACCACTTTGCTGTGAGAAAAGGCCTCTCACGTCAGATAGCAGTCAATGAAGAAATAAGAATGGAAATGTGTGGTTCATTGTCTGGCATGGGTGCTTGGGGAGATGAGAGGGTAAGCATATCTTCTGGATCCATCCTCCCTAGTTATGTGGGAGAGGAGAAAGTCCCTGAAGAATGGAAAGAAATGTCCCAAGTTCTATACCCTGTTACTCTGGCTGTGCAGAAGCGTTTGGTGGAAGGTAATCTGGAAGGACCACATTAACTCGTATAGGCCCAGTGACTCCAACTGCAGAGAAAGTTTTCTAATCTGGCCGATCCTACTGATGTCCCTCCTCTTTCTCCTCCAGGTATAGGCTGAAGGGGTCAAGGAAAGGGTATTAGTGTCCTGCAGAGATCATCCCCTTGTACAGCATCCCTACCTAGAAGTATCCATCCAGTCTTCACTTTGTTCCTGTTACCATTTTAAATAAGGGACAGTAGCCAGTTTCAGTCCCAGCGTTGTGGTTTGCACATGGATCTGGCTTCTATAGTGGGATGTGTTGAGGCCTTTTCCCTATTATTTTTATTTAACCCACCAAATATATTCTATAACTGATCCTGTCCCAGCTGACTGACTCACTCTAAAGTGTTATCATGGAGGCCAAAGAGCGTGCTCAGTGTATGCCAGCTTCTCAAAGGAAAGGGAAGTCAGGTCCTGCTATGAAAGCAATCATGCAGGACACGTATGATGTAGCACCAGAGCTAGATACTCAGATGTCCATTGAAAAGATGTATTCGTTTAGGCCAATGGCTGAGTAAAATGTCTGTTCTCTTTAAAGAGGAGTGTCTTGCTTCAAGGTGAGGTGGTCCTCCCTCTTGAGTAAGGTAGCTACTTTTTTTTTTTTTTTCAATTTTTATTGGAGTATAGTCCATTTACAGTGTTGTGTTAGTTTCAGGTGTACAGCAAAGTGACTCAGTTATACATAGACATATATCCACTCTTGTTTAGATTCTTTTCCCATGTAGGTCATTACAGAGTGTTGTGTAGAGTTCCCTCTGCTATACAGCACGTTCTTATTAGTTATCTATTTTATATAGAGTAGTGTGTGTATGTCATTCCCAGTCTCCCAATTTAAAGGTAGCTACTTTTCAAAAGTATTTGGTTTCTTTGAGCCCAGTGAAGACCAAGGAGTAGGTCTTTGAAGAAAGTTGCACTAATACCAAAAAAGCAGCATTTCCAGTGAGACTTTGACATCTTGAGACTCTAAATAAAATACAGTGATCTGATGTGCCAACTTCTCTTTTCCACCTTCCTGTTGTTGAGAGACTTTTTTCTAGCTCTTGAAGGCTTTCATTCTTGCCTTATCACCTCTTTTTCCCTTATTTTTGATTTTTTGGGGGGTCTGAAATATTAATCCTGCCAAACAGAACTTGGATGAAATTGTTGCTGTTGTGGTCCTTGCCTTTAATTTACTGAGGAACATAAAGGTTAAGTTGAAGCTATGAAGCTGAGTTGTTGTTGTTGTTTTAATTGTGGTCTTAGCCATAACTCTGACCTTGAATGTTTCCTGCGGTTCCTTGGATATCTGGGGATGGTCAGAGTCACATTTCACTGTCTCCAAGAATTGTCATGGCCCTGTCCTTAGCATTCCTTCAGGCTTCTCTTCACTGCAGACCAAGACAGTAGTTGGTGCCAGTCTCCCACTGGGAGGGAGCATTCAGGGTTTTAGTTTTGACTCTTCGAAGTTAAATGATTTTCCATTTGTGTCAGCTTCGGTTCAAATCAGGTACTGTTGATCCTCATTATACAGTTGATTCCGTGTTTGTAAATTTGCCTAAAATTTGTCTGTAACCCCAAAATCAATCCTCACAGCACACTTTCACGGTCATTCACAGACACACACAAAGTGGCAAAAAATATGAGTTGCCCAGTGTGCATTTTTTCAGCTGAGGTCAAACTAAAGCCACACTCTGCCTTCTTGTTTCACCTCTCATACCATAAACAAATATCTTTTTCACGGTCTATTTAGTGCTGTGCTTTTCACATTTTTGTGCTTTTGTTGGTGATTGCCTCCAAGTGCACTGCTCAGGTGCTGTCTAGTGTTCCTAGATCAAGAAGGCTGTGGACGTATGTGCCTTTTGGAGGAATTACATGTGTTTGGTAAGCTTTGTTCAGGCATGCATTAATGCATTATAGTGTACTTGGCTGTGAGTTCAATGTTAATGAATTAACTATATATTAAATAAGTTGTCTTGAAACAGATCACACATAAAACAAAGTTATGTATTGATTGGTTGATGAGAATGTTGCGACCAGAGGCTTTCAGGAACATAAGCCCATATTTACCCTAGGAGCAATGGTTCAGTGTTTGCTAATTCAGTATTTGCTGCAGCTTTATGGAATGTAACTACCATAAATAATAAGAATCAACTGTAATTGTTTAATAAGTGTTTGCTGTAATGACAGAGATAATTATTACAGACACAGTATGCCGGGGAAGGATGTGGGCATGTAATATACTGTGTAAGCAACATGTTACAGGGAGGGACCCGAGAGAGCTCTCCCTCGGCCTGGAACTTGTCTAACAAGCCAGACAGAAATGCGTCATTTGCTAGGCCATTTCACTTGGATCATAGCTTGTTTTCTTTCACGCCCTTAGCGCTTTCCTGAAAAAAATGACTGTTTAATTGGTCTTACTGTGTGTATGTGTACATTTGCAGTCTGAGGACCCATGGTGGGGAACCACCCTAATCTTTCAGACAACACTGGATTGTTGAATTTTACGTTACATCTTGACATTGCCATAAATCTCTGATTCTGCACCAGCCTGTGTTGGGTATTTAATACTGTTTTTGTTTTCAATATTAATCAGTCATGGAGGAATATGCTGTTATTTTTTTTTACATGTAAACATTTAGATGAGCAAAAACAGCGTATTGATAGTTTATGCACAGATGAGTAATTGATAATTCTATCAAAATCTGTTCGTCCATTGATTTGGCAATTGCATTGCTGTGGATGTGGAATAAAAATGACATGACATTTTCATTTCCTGACAGTCATACCTGCGCATGACTAGATGGGATATGGGGAAATTTGAGCTCCATTGATTGGATGGAAGTATAAAAGGGCCTAATCAGCTGAGTACTTATCTTGAAGGAATGCCCTCAACTCTACTTCACATCAGACCCAGTGCGGAAGACCCCCTCAGACCACCGCACTGTTGAGTCACTCCTGTTGGAAACCCGGCTGCTCAGGGGCCATAGATATCTTGATTGTGTAACTTCTTTGGCTGCAGTTTGTTTTTATTTCTATTTTTTGTTTGTTTTGTAGAAGGAGGTCCTTAGTAGGCACTTTATAGAGCTTTCGAGATGTATTCATAACATTTGTCACTTAATGCACAGATACCAGGAAGGCCTGAGAAGCCTGCTAACCCAGTCTGAAACTTTGCAGCCTCCACTCTTCTGATTGTGAATTCCAGGTGTCAAGACAAAACAGCAATAAGAAGTCAGTTAAATGTGAAGGTTTT
The DNA here is from genome assembly GCF_039906515.1 of Pseudorca crassidens. Classification (NCBI taxonomy): domain Eukaryota; kingdom Metazoa; phylum Chordata; class Mammalia; order Artiodactyla; family Delphinidae; genus Pseudorca; species Pseudorca crassidens. The sequence continues at coordinate 56,588,453 of NC_090311.1, read as the reverse complement.
CTCAGGCCCTTACTAAGACCCTAGCCAGATGCACATTTCTTATTCCTTTTGGTAAACAGATTAAGATTCGGTATGATTCAACGAACTAAAACACATTCCCTGCTTGGAGCTCGTTTCTGCCTGCTAATTGCTTGAAGCTTAGCAGATCTTCCTCACACAACACCAAATAAGGGCTGACTGGAAATCAAAACCGCCTTGCCAAGCACTTCGGATTTTCCAAAGGAACTGTAATATTCCTGGAGCTGTTGGTTAATGGAAATGGGGAACTGTGTGGACTGGGGGTTAAGCCCCACAGGTCGATAGCCTGTTCTAGCGTTTATTATTTTTGACTCCAGGTTTTGAAATTTTTCCCCGCATACTCCCTGAAAGGAACTTCCTCCACCATGTGGGATGGATAATGGGAGTGGGGTTCGATAACTCATGGAGAAATCCAAAAGGGAAACAGAATGTTAATATGCCCAGGATTTTGCCTTCTGTTCTGTATCGCTGTGTCCCAAAATACAGAACCTAATTAGTGCATCCAGAGAAGCGTTAAATGGATTTCATGCTGTTTAATAAATGCTTTACGTGCTTTGGTGCCACTGTAAAATGTGCGGTTGAGTGAGGGTGGGAATCGGGAGAGGAAATCGTTGCTATTAATGCTTGTGTACTTGAGGGTGAGCATCAGAGATGTGTGCTTATAACTCAGGCAGTTCTTGTTTTCACCCAAGTTCTCCTCCCTTTGGCTAGCCTATCATTTTCATGGGCTTTTTCCCAGAGGCCCATTTCCCAAAGACTTAACTCACACAATTGTTCCCACTCTGAGTAATCAGAAATTGCTAGTGACTGGTATGCACTGAGCACCCCCTGTGTAATAAGCACAGGGACACTGGAGTTAGAAGGGATGACCTTTGTCTCTGGGGAGCTTATGCCCTTTGGGGCAGAGAGAACACATGATATCTGATTTGCAGAGCAGAGCTTTGGTCTGACATTCAAAGTCCTCCATAATTTGTTCCTTCTTTAGTTAGTGGTCCGTCACATGGATCTTCTCTCTTAAAGGCTAATCTTCATTGGCTTCTGCATTCGTGGTTGCCCAACTTTGCTACACACTAGAATCACCTGGAGAGCTTTTAAAAAATGTTCAAGCTTCCTCCTCCATCAAGTGCTTGGAGACCATTAGCCGACATCCGAATCATCCAGAATGCATGTTAAAACACACCTTCCGGGGCTTCCCTGGTGGCGCAGTTGTTGAGAGTCTGCCTGCCGATGCAGGGGACATGGGTTCGTGCCCCAGTCCGGGAGGATCCCACATGCCGCGGAGCGGCTGGGCCCGTGAGCCGTGGCCGCTGAGCCTGTGCGTCTGGAGCCTGTGCTCCACAATGGGAGAGGCCACAACAGTGAGAGGCCCGCGTACTGCAAAAAAAAAACAAAACAAGAAAACCCCACACCTTCCTGGGCTTCTCACCCAGAGTTTCAGAGTCAGTAGGGCCAGGACTTGATCATTTGTATTTCTAAAAGTTATTGCTAATGCTGCTAGTCCGAAAGCAAACTTGAGGGTATTTGCCCTTTATCAGTGAAATCAGAATCTCTGTGGCTTCAGTATTTTTGTAAATTCTGCTGATAATTCCTGTGTGTGCCAAAATTGAGATCCATGTTGTACACATTCCTTGCTAATTAATGCACATTGTAGAGGTAAACTATTATCCACCATGAATTTCTTTGGATGTTTCCCATGATTTGGTTCTTTTTCTCTAAGTAGACCATAAAAGTCTTCATGGTGGGAACTGTGTATTTTCTACTTTTCTTGAATCTTCCAGGGTACCCGACACAGGTGGTCCCAGAGAAGTGTAATTTGAAAGGTGTTAACCAAATAAATTTGGGAGGATGTATGAGAACAGTGGGAGGTATCACCAACACCATCTTGGTCTCCCCGTTCTTCAGAACTCCAGTGGAAAGTTCTTCCCTTCTATTTGTGGACTCATAAATGCATTAGAGCTACCTCCTCCCCCCTACTCTACCCTCCCATTGAGGAGGGTGCATTTTTAATGTTTACTTTTTTTTTTTTTTTTTTGGTACACGGGCCTGTACCTGTTGAGGCCTCTCCCGTTGTGGAGCACAGGCTCCGGACGCACAGGATCAGCGGCCGTGGCTCACGGGCCCAGCCGCTCTGCAGCATGTGGGATCTTCCTGGACCGGGGCACAAACCCGTGTCCCCTGCATCGGCAGGCGGACTCTCAACCACTGCGCCACCAGGGAAGCCCCAATGTTTACTTTTAAAGAAAGCAACTGTAGAGAGTACTATATTCTCAGTGATAAATCCTGCGTCACGCATCCTGGCTGTGATATTCTTACTTACGTGATTTTGGGGATATTACTTAAAATTTTCAAGCTTCCATTTATTCATTTATAAAATAGGGATAACAACATCTTCACAGACTTATGAGGACTAAATGAGTGTGCTTAAAACAGTTCTAAGCATAATACAAAACACAAAAGGCACAGCAGGCCATTTTTTTAATAATGAAATTGGAGCAAACACACCTTTTTCTGGACAGATCGTTGAGATGCTCATGGATTGTACGGAACAGCAAGGGGAGATTAACACATGTTTTAGCTTCATTCCATCATCACAATGCATGGTTTGGAAGTGTTTAGTTCTTCCTGTCATGAGCCAAGAGCTTGGGGAACGGAAAATCTCGAGAAACTCCATAATTAAGACAAAGACAAGCCCTTGCTGAACTCCACGGACAGTGAACTCTACTGAAACATCAGATTTGTGTTCACAAAGCTTATTTCTGAGTCAAGAAGCTGACCATGAGCACCTAGAATTCCACACCAACCTTTGGTGCCTTTAGTACTTTGTTTGCAGAATGATTCACATGAAATAAAGGGACCTGGGTTTTTAGCAAATGTTCTTCCTGGCAGATAGGTAGTATGCCTTAATTCTAGAATCACAAGCATGTTTTGAGAAAGCAATGAGGTTGCATAGTGATGAAATCAAGTCCTGATAAGAGAGGGAGATGGTGAACCAGGGGAGCCAAGAATCTTTATCAAACTATTAAGGAGGGCCCCTGCCCTCTGAGACGTCTTGTCAGGAGCTTTTGTGCTACTCCAAGTGTGGTCCGCATAGAATCACTTGGGCTCTTGTTAGGAATGCAGACACTCAGGCAGCATTCTAGGCCCCCTGAACCAGCATCGGAAGTTTTGCAAAAATCGCAGGTGATTCATGTACACATTAAAGTTTGAGGAGAAAGAAGAGTCTCTTAAAACTAGACTGGGAATTAGGAGACGTGACTTGGAATTGTTTTAATTCCTTCTGCACCTCAGTTTCTCCATATTAAAAAGAAAAAAAATGAGTAGAATAAGCCCTGTTCTTTCAGTTGATGGGAATAGTTAGTAAAAGGATACCAGTAGAAAAGGTGTACTGATCCAGTGGCCAGAAGATCCATCATCTTCCTCCTTACCCACCTCCTCTTTGGCAACTTTCTTGGGTGCCCATCTCACTTGAAGCTGCTTTGGGGTTTGGCAGATAAGATGTCCCAGCCATATCCAGTTCCAGTTAGGAGGCGTTGAGAGTCTCCCATGGATGCCCAGATCTCCTGGCATCCTGCACCATCTGTGCCTGAGCCAAGAGGAGTGGAGAATCCCCTCCTGAGACCTGCCTTCAAGGCAGCCTGTGCTTCAGGGGAACAGATGAGGACAGGCTCTGTCTCTAGGCCACCAGGAAGCACTTCAGCCAAACAACAGCCCTCGCCAGTTACTCAGCACGTCCCACCTTGGACAACTGGGAAAGCATAGTGGGGACAGTGGAGGTTGTTGAGCTCAGCCCCTTTCCCGATAGGGCATAATTAAAGAAAACACCTGTGTGGCTGCTAAATCACTTCCCACTGTTCCCCTGTGCAAACGCTGTGCTCAGTAACCCTACAAGTGCCTCATTCCTTCCACCCAAGTGAGGCAGCACACAGCCGCAATGCAGAGAGCTGACAGGTTATTAGTCCAGGACTCCTTAAAGGATCTCTTAAGATTGATTTCTTACCAGTCCTCTGGTCGGGCCACTCAGTCAGTGTGGCTTCCGTTTGCCTGACTGCAGCCTTAGGAAGGCTCATGCATGAGGAGTAGACCTTCTCTTCCCAAATGCTCTTCTTTGGTCAGCAGTCTCTGTATCCCAAGCAGGCTCACGGAAGAGCTCTGGAGCTGCAGGAACCAGAAAACCTTGGACCGCAACTGAAATACTGTAACCGTGGGCCGGATGCCACCCTAGGGGAAAACAACCAACCACAGTGAAATGAGATACAAGTGGGACGTATGGATTTTGTTGGAAACGTAGGAAAGGGAAATGATAGTAAATCAAAGGGCAAGCCTATCATTCTGAAAAGGCCTCTTCCTGCCGCTGAAGTTTATGGGATGCTTTGGTTACCACCAGGATCTTGTGGGGCCCCAGCTGCCCAGAGCAGAGGAGATAGACTCCCCTCTACCAGCAGCTGGATTGGTAACAGGATTCAGTGTGATGACAGGCCAGCTTTGTAATTTACTTCTTCCAGGGCAAAGCAACACTGCTTTCACTGTGAGCTTTAGAATATTTGAACAGATGAGTGAGTGAGCCTCAGAGACCCAGTAAAGAGAACTGCTGGATGTCAGAGGGGAGGGGAGGACTTCAAAGGAGCAGAACTGTATTCTGAAAGGACAGCTGTTTATTCACCCCACCGACTCCGAGCTACATCACTGCTTTAGTCTCTTCATAGCCTTTACCACTAACTGAAATTACCTTGTTTATGTTTGCTTACTTATTTATTATCATCTTACCAACTAAGACATGACCTCTGCGAGAGCTGGACTCTTGTCTATCTTGTTCACAACTGTATCTTTAGAACCAGCCCACTGTCTGGCACATAGTAGGTATATAATAAATGTTTTGAATGAGGAAATGAATTTTTATTATTTGGGGACTGTTACCTTGAATAATTCTGCTTGGGCAACTTTCAGAGCTGGCATAGATCATCTTTATATTTTGGTGAATGGTAGGTGTGAGGATTGTTTTCCTTCATGGAGAAGAGAGCATAGAAAATAATTCAAGGCCATTTTCTGCCTCCCAAAGGAGCTCTGTGGATCCTGTTTTTCTCCTGCAGTCTGTCAGGACTTTTGGAAAAGGTACGTTAGATGTTCTGGCATAAAGTTTATAACAAACGTTTATTAAGCACAGTGTACTTGCACTCTACGAAGAGTAGGGAGATAGAAGATGAGTATCAGAATTTCACGCTCTTAAGTGTTTCATAGTGTGCTGGAAAGTGAGAGATGTGCAAACAGACCGAGTCCATTTGTGCATAAGAGCTAGAATGGAGATGTGCATAGGTTACACCTGAGGGAAATACTTTGAACTTGGGAGAAAGATGGATAAAACGTTAATAGCTTCCTGGAAGAAATTAAGTCTATTCTGAGTATTGAAGGAGGAATAGGAATTCGCTCCAGGTTAGATGATAGGGAAGGGTATTCCAGTTACTCAGGTAGACATATGAGCATTATGATGCTTCAGAGACAAAAGAACCTGGTGTGTTGGGAACTGCAAGTGTAAGGTATGAGTGGACAAGTGGTGAGAGACTGGATTGGCTTGGTACCCATCCGTCATGCCTACAATAGACAGAGGACTTAAGAAAAGCTCTCTGAGGTAGAGAGGGGTTCCCAGATGACAGATGGCTAGGGGAGTTGGGTGAACTCCAGTGACTGAATGGACAGTTGAACTGAGGATCATTCATTTGTGCTTATATACCTGCATCGTCTTTCCAACTGTGAGTTCTTGCTCTTCAAGTTCGTCTGTTGGCCATCATGTCATTTACACTTTGAGCAAAAATAAGGGAAGAACCAGAAGAATGAAGTAAACTCAAATACCTCCATAATTTCTCAGTGAGCAGCCCTGTCTGAAATAGTAATTGAGTTAGAAATTGGCAATAAAATAAGGCTTCCAAATGATCCGTGGGTTTCCATTATACAGGTTTCCTTCATATCTTTATTACCATAGTAGGTACTGAGATGTGAGTCTTTGTGTGTCCATATCCATGTGCATATTTATATGATCATCTCTTGGAGGACATGTAGCACAAAAAAGACAGTATGACACATAACATGCTCCTTACCCAAGGGACAGAGTAGCTCTTCCCTCCTCCCTGTTTCAACATGGCTTTGTGGACATACAGAAGAAGCAGATAGCAGTGCGGAGGTCTACCTACAGAACTGCTTCCCAAGGTCAAAGATGAGAAGCTGTACAGGGTTGATTTAAGTCTGTATTTTGTCAGGCACATCCCCTTGGTGGCCCGTCAGTCAGTGCTAGAATACTTTCACTTCTACACTAATTATTGATAAATTTATATCGTGCAAATACTTATTATCTGGCATTACCATTTCTCAGAAAGATGTGTAGGAAAAGAAATCAAGCTTCTGGCATCTCGGTGACCTTGAGCTAAGGGTCCCAGAACATAAATAACATTTATAGATGAACGTATTTTCCTGAATGGCCTCTGACTTACTTTTTGGATTTTTGAATGCAGTTGGCAATTTGAATCCAGTGTAATTTTTGTCTCCTGGGTAATGGGCAGTGTCTGTCTCCATTGTTGTTCTGGGATCTCAAGCACTGAAGTAGTTAACTCCTATGATACCACTCTTGTGATACCAAGGCTTTGGGGTCACCAGGAACATTTGCAGCTATGGGCATATGAGTCCCCCCCAGATAAAATATCACTAAGTGCTGCCATAGAGGCTTTCTGGTTTCCTTGTGACTTGAGCTGAAATTTTAAGACCTGAGCATGTCATTTTCTTCCTATAATTACTCTAGTGCACATAGGAGCAGCATCCTGGTCCATGGTCCTTGCAGCATCACTACTACCTTAACAGCTAAGTGCCACAGCCATTTGTTCACCCAAGACACTTGGTGCAGGAGGCACAGTCAACCACAACGATAATTTGATTAACTTGATGCAACTGTTTACAAAGGAGACAAAATAAGGATATGTCCAGAATTACCCTAGAATCCCATCTTTGAGGGTCTGTTTCATAGGACCACTTCTGAGCACTGGCATACCGGTTACTTTGAAAGAGAGAATTTAATGTAGGAATTGGTTAAACAGTGTAACAGTTTGCCAGGGCTGCTTTAACAAATACCACATACTGAATCACTTTAACAAGCAAAATTTATTTTCTCACAGTTCTGGAGACAAGAAGTCCAGGGTCAAAGGTGTTGGCAGGGTTGCTTTCTTCTGAGACCTCTCTCTTTGGCTTGCTGATGGCTGCCTTCTGGCTGTGTCTTCATACGGTCACCCCTAGGTTTATGTGTTGGTGTCCTAATCTTCTTTTCTTATAAGGAGACCAGTCATATTGGATGAGGGCCTACCCTTATGAACTCTTTCTACCTTAATCACCACTTCTAAGGCCCTATTTCCATATAGTCATATTTCAGGTACTAGGAGTTAGGTCTTCAACATATGAATTTTAAGGGGATCCAGTGCAACCCATAGCAAATGATTATTGGAGGACCTGAAAAGGCAAGGTGGGAACATTGAAAAACACAGAGACAGTAACTGTAAGAAGTAGGTATCCTACCCTTAGGGCTAGAGGAATTAAAGCAAGAGATTTAAGAGAACCTGGATGCTTAGATAAGGGGTCTTGCAGAACTGGTGTACAGACCTCTGAGGATCAGGTGCTAGTGACTGGTGCTGGCATCTGTTGGGGGCACAATGCAACTGGTATTTGGGAGCATATGAAAAACTGGAAGGAATATGTCCTTCCTCCATCCCAAAGCCTTCCAGTCTCCCTTTAGTGCCCTCTATAGGTAGATCCTAACAGGTGTCCGCTGGTAAAGGACAAATGTAACCCCCAATTCACAGCCCCAGCAGTTATACAGCACATTATTGAAGGATAGATTTGAGCTGAAAGACAATAACTTAATAACCAGTATAAGTTCCTTTAGCTTCTTTTTAAAAAATCATGTCCTGCTCTGTAATCTTGCTTTTATTACTTAGTAACATGCGAAAACATTTCCGATGTCCATACTCTTCTAGAGCATGAATTCTAATGGCTGCATTATGTATTCCGTCATAGGGATGTACCATAATTTACTTAACCAACTTCCTATTCTTAGCCATTAGGTGTTTTGAAATCTTATTGTTTTTATCAACAGTAATGCAGCCCACTAAATCTAAGCACATATCCTTAAACGATCCCTTAAGATAGATTTTTAAAGTGTAATTACTAAACTAAAAAACAAAAATATTTCTAAAGTAAAATCTCACTTTTTCTAAGCTACAGAAAACATGAAATATGTATGGTTCCCTCTGTTCTGGAATATAATGGGGTGAGATTATACTGTCCTGAAACATTGGATACAGGGGAGGGTTTAAATAGTGTCTGATGAATGCAAGCAAAAAGAAGTGGGATATAATTATTTCAGAGTGAAACAAAACCTTTCCTTTAAGAAAACATTTAAAGGCAAGGGGACTGTTAATAGTAGCATCTGCATCAATTGGTAGAGACCATGTTGTTACTGATTTTTTTCTTTTTTTTAAAGAAGATGTTGGGGGTAGGAGTTTATTAATTAATTTATTTTTGCTGTGTTGCGTCCTCGTTTCTGTGCAAGGGCTTTCTCTAGTTGTGGCAAGTGGGGGCCACTCTTCATCGCAGTGCACGGGCCTCTCACTATCACAGCCTCTCTTGTTGCAGAGCACAGGCTCCATACGCGCAGGCTCAGTAGTTGTGGCTCACAGGCCTAGTTGCTCCGCGGCATGTGGGATCCTCCTAGACCAGGGCTCGAACCCAAGTCCCCTGCATTAGCAGGCAGATTCTCAACCACTGCGCCACCAGGGAAGCCCCTGATTTTAATACAGTTGCATTCTTAGCAGAACTAATTTTTTAAAGCATTTCCCTAAACAATCCAATTTTGCTTGATGCTTATGGTTTGGACAAAGGAGCAGGCAGGGTTTGTATTAGTATTTATGGAGTGTAGCCTTGTACAGATCACACTGGCTGGAGGCTATTGCTATAAATCTATAACGATGGTTGTTTTTGAGTCCATTTTTAGTTTCTGAATTTTAGCCTTCATAATTAAAATTACATATCATAAAATGTTGGCCCATGACAATCTTAACTTTCTCCTGGGAGGCCCTGATTTTCTGAGATATGACACACTCGGCCGTCTGTGAAGGATAAAAGTCTTGATGGTTGTGAGCCAGATGTTTGAAGCCCACCTTCCTGATGGAGATTTGGTATGAAAATTTGGGTGCTCCCTTCGGAAAATCTGAGTCCAAGCCTTTGTCAGCTCCCTGAGGACAATTCCAAGAAAGTTACTGCCCCTTGTGCTGGTTTCCTGGTGCCTGGGCATGCTCAGTTTCATAAGGCTAAATAAATTGATAAATTCAGCTGATTCAGAGCGTTTACATAATCTTTCCAATGTCAACAGTCATTTCAATTATCCTAACTTTATACTGACTCTCCAGAATCCAATTACTAGCTAATAATAATTGTCAGTTTTACTTTAAACCTCTAATGATAGGTCACCAGAGATGTGTAGAAGTAGGATTAAATTGCTGTAGACTGTAGCTATGCCCAGCCTTAAATTACTCGCCTCTTATCTCTGGCTAACAGAGCTACTATATGTTTTGTCACCATTTTTTGCTAAATAGAATAAACGTCACCAAAATTAATTTCATCTCCCTTAAATTAGCTTCTTAGTGTGATTTCTCACTTCAGTCAAAATTTATTTCTTAAAGAGCTTAACTTCATCTCTTTTATTTGAGACAGTGAGACTGTTCCAGGGCAAATGTCTTTTAATCACTGGCTGGCAAGTTTTGAGTCTTTCTTTTTATTAATAATCGCTGACCCTTTAGGGAGAGTGTTGGAGGATATTTCTGTTTTATTTAAGCCATTGTATTCTTTTAAGCAGAGTAGACTGGGATCTTTCTGAGGAGTCTCAGAATAAGTTCTGAACCTTGCATAGACCAGGAAAGATAAAGTTACCACACACACACAAAATTTTTCCCACATAAGAGATGATTTAGCAGGGAGTTTGTAATTAGGTAGTTTAGTTGCTTTTACTACTTTTTTTTTTTCTTTTGCGTTACGCGGGCCTCTCACTGTTGTGGCCTCTCCCATTGCGGAGCACAGGCTCCAGTCGCGCAGCCTCAGCAGCCATGGCTCACGGGCCCAGCCACTCCGCGCCATGTAGGATCTTCCAGGACCGGGGACCGGGGCACGAACCCGTGTCCCCTGCATCGGCAGGCGGACTCCCAACCACTGTGCCACCAGGGAAGCCCTTTTACTACTTTTTAAATCATTTTCCAGTATATATCTCTGACAATAGCTATCCTGTAACTGAAGCATATGTTTGGAAAGACTGGAGGGAGTGTAAAGTTAAACTTCTCGTAAAACAAGAAAAACACAGAAGGGCCACCTAAGTCAGAAACATATCCTAAAGACAGGATGATAGCACCTGTAACAAATTCTCTTTGCTCATCAAGGGAAATCCCAAGGCATCAAGAGTTGGGGGAGGGGAATGGTTAAAAAAAAGGACTGAAAGAGAGGGATCCATTTCCAGAAAGGCAGTGTGAGGAGCTCTGTGACCTGCTCCCCAGTGAAACAAGCGTAACTAGTGACAATTATGAAAGAAAAAACCCCAACCATTTAACATCTCTGGATACTATCTTAGGGGTATACGGCAAATAAAGAAACTTTTATTTGAGAAAGCCCAGTAAAACTCAAAAGAAATGATGAGATTCTGTGCCACTTGAATCATGACCCATTCCTTCCCTCCCCTCCCTAGCTTAGTATGATGAAAACTCTACACTGAGCATGTGTGCCAAGAAGGTGGGGATACCTAACCCTCAGCTCCCGGTCAAGAGGTATGGTATATTACTAAGAGAGACAGCCTGCTAGCACTTATTATTGCCTTCAACTCTGAGTTGTAGATGTTAAATTCCTGGTAAGTGCAACCATAATTTGGGGGGCTCCTTTCTCTACTTAACCCCCAATTATGGGGTAGAAGCTTTCTTCCAAGTGAAGCAAGCTAAGAATACTGGGGCCTTAATCACTCTTTCCCCAGTCTAATGATAAGGTACAGATTCCACACTGAGAGAGGCAAGCTGAGAACACCAGACACTACTGCCCCCTATCCAGTGGCTTAGGGGGAGAGGCAGTCCGTACGAACAGAGAGCTTTGAAATGTTCTCCAGCGGAACTGACCTTGTTTGGAACAGAATATGGAGAAGTCCAAGGCTAAGGGCACTTTGATAAAGAGTGGAGATTTTGTAGTAAGCAAATATGAAGAGTCCAATAACTCTATGAGAGCAGAAATCTAAACCAGGGCTAGTGAATTTACCATAGAGAACGACAGGAAAAAGACAGCTAAGAACTCTCCTGGGTTCACTATATAACTTAAAGACTACACTCAAAACTACCCCTGCCCATGTACAATTCAGTGGCATTAATTATATTCACAATATTGTACAAGCATCACTACCATATATTTCCTAAACTTTTTCAGTACCCTGAGAAGAAAATCTATAATCATTAAGCAATAACTCTTCACTCCCTCCCCACCATGGACAGAGATTAACCACTAATTTATTAGAAACAAGAGGCCAAAAACCCAGTAGTATGACATATTCAAAGTGCTGGAAAAAAATACCTGTCAAACAAGAATCTAATATCCAGCAAAACTATCTTTCAAATATGAAGATGAAATAAGACATTCATTTTGTTTACAAATTAATACATTTTGTTTACCAAACAAAAGCTCGGTTTTCATTGCTAACAGACATGCCTTACAAAAAATACTAAGTGAAATTCTTCAGGCTGAAAGCAAAAGGACCACACACATTAATTGAGAACCACATTAAAAAGCAAAGATCCATTTACAATGCTTGGTGTCAGTCTATTTATCTCTTGTAAAAATAAAATGCAGTGTGTGTGTGAAGAAAACCCCAAAAAACAAAAAAAAACACAAAGAAAACCAGCAAAGATAATTATATAATAAAACAAGATAATATAGATGTGTAATATTTCTCCTTTCTTCTCTAAATGGTTTTAAAAATAGGATATAGGATCAATGTAGAAAAAACCCAATTGAGTTTCTACACACTTGCACTGAACTATCTGAAAGTAAAATTGAGAACACAATTACATTTTTTTAACATCTTTATTGGAGTATAATTGCTTTACAATGGTGTGTTAGTTTCTGCTTTATAACAAAGTGAATCAGCTATACATATATCCCCATATCTCCTCTCTCTTCTGTCTCCCTCCCTCACCCCTCTAGGTGGTCACAAACCACGGAGCTGATCTCCCTGTGCTATGCGGCTGCTTCCCACTAGGTATCTATTTTACATTTGGTAGTGTATATATGTCCATGCCACTCTCTCACTTTGTCCCAGCTTACCCTTCCTCCTCCCCATGTCCTCAAGTCCATTCTCTACTAGGTCTGTGTCTTTATTCCCGTCCTACCCCTAGGTTCTTCATCACCATTTTTTTTTCTTTACATTCCATATATATGTGTTAGCATACGGTATTTGTTTTTCCTTTCTGACTTATTTCACTCTGTATGACAGACTCTAGGTCCATCTCCCTCACTACAAATAACTCAGTTTCGTTTCTTTTTATGGCTGAGTAATATTCCATTGTATATATGTGCCACATCTTCTTTATCCACTCATCTGTTGATGGACACTTAGGTTGTTTCCGTGTCTTGGCTATTGTAAATAGAGCTGCAATGATCATTGTGCTACATGACTCTTTTTGAATTATGGTTTTCTCGGGGTATATGCCCAGAAGAGGGATTGCTGGGTCATATGGTAGTTTTATATTTAGTGTTTTAAGGAACTTCCATACTGTTCTCCATAGTAGCTGTATCAATTTACATTCCCACCAACAGTGCAAGAGGGTTCCCTTTTCCACACCCACTCCAGCATTTATTGTTAGTAGATATTTGATGATGGCCATTCTGACCTGTGTGAGGTGATACCTAATTGTAGTTTTGATTTCCATTTCTCTAATGATTAGTGATGTTGAGCATCCTTTCATGTGTTTGTTGGCTAACTGTATATCTTCTTTGGAGAAATGTCTGGGTTTTTGGCTTTTTTGATATTGAGCTGCATGAGCTGCTTGTAAATTTTGGAGATTAATCCTTTGTCAGTTGCTTCATTTGCAAATATTTTCTCCCATTCTGAGGGTGGTCTTTTCGTCTTGTTTATGGTTTCCTTTACTGTGCAGAAACTTTAAAGTTTCATTAGATCCCATTTGTTTACTTTTATTTTTAATTCCATTTCTCTAGAAGGTGGGTCAAAAATGATCTTGCTGTGATGTATGTCATAGAGTGTTCTGCCTATATTTTCCTCATAAAGTTTTATAGTGTCTGGCCTTACATTTAGATCTTTAATCCATTTTGAGTTTATTTTTGTGTATGGTGTTGTGGAGTGTTCTCATTTCATTCTTTTACACGTAGCTGTCCAGTTTTCCCAGCACCACTTATTGAAGAGGCTTTCTTTTCTCCATTGTATATTCTTGCCTCCTTTATCAAAGATAAGGTAACTGTATGTGTGTGGGTTTATCCCTGGGCTTTCTATCCTGTTCCATTGATCTATCTTTCTGTTTTTGTGCCAGTACCATACTGTCTTGATTACTGTAGCTTTGTAGTATAGTCTGAAGTCAGGGAGCCTGATTCCTCCAGCTCCGTTTTTCGTTCTCAAGATTGCTTTGGCTATTCGGGGTCTTTTGTGTTTCCATACAAATTGTGAAATATTTTGTTCTAGTTCTGTGAAAAATGCCATTGGAAGTTGGCTAGGGATTGCAGCATTGAATCTGTAGATTGCTTTGGGTAGTAGAGTCATTTTCACAATGTTGATTCTTCCGATCCAAGAACATGGTATTTGTATCATCTATTTGTATCCATCTATTTGTATCATCTTTAATTTCTTTCATCAGTGTCTTATAGTTCTCTGCATGCAGGTCTTTTGTCTCCTTAGGTAGGTTTATTCCTGGGTATTTTATTCTTTTCGTTGCAATGGTAAATGGGAGCGTTTCCTTAAATTCTTTTTCAGATTTTTCATCAGTATTGTATAGGAATGCAAGAGATTTCTGTGCATTAATTTTGTATCCTGCTACTTTACCAAATTCATTGATTAGCTCTAGCAGTTTTCTGGTAGCATCTTTAGGATTCTCTATATATAGTATCATTTCAACTGCAAACAGTGACAGCTTTACTTCTTCGTTTCCGATTTGGATTCCTTTATTTTTCTTTTTCTTCTCTGATGGCTGTGACTAAAACTTCCAAAACTATGTTGAATAATAGTTGTGAGTGTGGACAACCTTGTCTTGTTCGTAATCTTAGAGGAAATGGTTTCAGTTTTTCACCATTGAGAATGATGTAGGCTGTGGTTTTGTCATATATGGCCTTTATTATGTTGAGGTAAGTTCCCTCTATCCCTACTTTCTAGGGCGTTTTTATCATACATGGGTGTTGAATTTTGTCAGAAGCTCTTTCTGCATCTGTTGAGATGACCATATGGATTTTCTCCTTCAATTTGTTAATGTGGTGTATCAAATTGATTGATTTGCATATATTGAAGAATCCTTTCATCCCTTGAATAAGCCCCACTTGATCATGGTGTAGGATCCCTTTAATGTGCTGTTGGGTTCTGTTAGCTAGTATTGTGTGGAGGATTTTTGCATCTTGTTCATCAGTGATATTGGCCTGTAGTTTTCTTTCTTTGTGACATCTTTGTCCTGTTTTGGTAGCAGGGTGATGGTGGCCTCGGAGAATGAGTTTGGGAGTGTTCCTCCCTCTGCTATATTTTGGAAGAGTTTGAGAAGGATAGGTGTTAGCTCTTCTCTAAATCTTTGATAGAATTCGCCTGTGAAGCCATCTGGTCCTGGGCTTTTGTTTGTTGGAAGATTTTTACTCACAGTCTCAATTTCAGTGCTTGAGATTGGTCATTTATATTTTCGATCTCTTCCTGGTTCAGTCTGAGAAGGCTTTTCTAAGAATTTGTCCATTTCTTCCAGGTTGTCCATTTTATTGGCATATAGCTGCTTGTAGTAATCTCTCATGATCCTTTGTATTTCTGCAGTGTCAGTTGTTACTTCTCCTTTTTAATTTCTAATACTATTTTTCTGAGTCTTCTCTCTTTTTTTCTTGATGAGTCTGGCTAATGGTTTATCAATTTTGTTTATCTTCTCAAAGAACCAGCTTTTAGTTTTATTGATCTTTGCTATTGTTTCCTTCATTTCTTTTACATTTATTTCTGATCTGATCTTTATGATTTCTTTCCTTCTGCTGACTTTGGGTTGTGTTTGTTCTTCTTTCTCTAATTGCTTTAGGTGTAAGGTTAGACTGTTTATTTGAGATGTTGCTTGTTTCTTGAGGTAGGATTGTACTGCTATAGACTTCCCTCTTAGAACTGCTTTTGCTGCATCCCATAGGTTTTGGGTCGTCATGTTTTCATTGTCATTTGTTTCTAGGTATTTTTAATTTCCTGTTTGATTTCTTCAGTGATCTCTTGGTTATTAAGTAGTGTCTTGTTTAGCCTCCATGTGTTTGTATTTTTTACAGATTTTTTTCCTGTAACTGATATCTAGTGTCATAGCATTGTGGTCAGATAAGATACTTGATATGATTTCAATTTTATTAAGTTTACCAAGGCTTGATTTGTGATCCAAGGTATGATCTATCCTGGAGAATGTTCCATGAGCACTTGAGAAGAAAGTGTATTCTGTTGTTTTTGGATGGAATGTCCTATAAATATCAGTTAAATCCATTTCGTTTAATGTATCATTTAAAGCTTGTGTTTCCTTATTTATTTTCATTTTGGATGATCTGTCCATTGGTGATAGTGAGGTGTTAAAGTCCCCTACTATGATTGTGTTATTGTCGATTTCCTCTTTTATGGCTGTTAGCATTTTCCTTAAATATTGAGGTACTCCTATGTTGGGTGCCTAAATATTTACAATTGTTATATCTTCTTCTTGGATTGATCCGTTGATCATTATGTAATGTCCTTCTTTGTCTTGTGTTAACAGTCTTTATTTTAAAGTCCATTTTGTCTGATATAACAATTGCTCCTCCAGGTTTCTTTTGATTTCCATTTGCATGGAATATCTTTTTCCATCCCCTCACTTTCCGTCTGTGTGTGACCTCAGGTATGAAGTGGGTCTCTTGTAGACAGCATATATACGGGTCTTGTTTTTGTATGCATTCAGCCAGTCTCTGTCTTTTGCTTGGAGCATTTAATCCATTTACATTTAAGGTAATTATTGATAAGTATGTTCGTATTACCATTGTCTTAATTGTTTGGGGTTTGTTATTGTAGGTCTTTTCCTTCTCTTGTGTTTCCTGCCTAGAGAAGTTCCTTTAGCATTTGTTATAAAGCTGGTTTGGTAGTGCTGAATTCTCTTAGCTTTTGCTTGTCTCTAAAGGTTTTAATTTCTCCCTCGAATCTGAATGAGATCCTTGCTGGGTATAGTTATATTGGTTGTAGGTTTTTCCCTTTCATCACTTTAAATATGTCTTGCCAGTCCCTTCTGGCTTGCAGAGTTTCTGCTGAAAGATCAGCTCCTAACCTTATGGGGATTCCCTTGTGTGTATTTATTGTTTTTCCCTTGCTGCTTTTAATACTTCTTCTTTGTATTTAATTTTTGATAGTTTAATTAATTTGTGTCTTTGCATGTTTCTCCTTAGATTTATCCTGTATGGGACTCTCTGAGCTTCCTGAACTGATTGACTATTTCCTTTCCCATATTAGGGAAGTTTTCAACTATAATCTCTTCAAATATTTTCTCAGTACATTTCTCTTTCTCTTCTTCTTCTCGGACCCCTATAATTCGCATGTTGGTGTGCTTAATGTTGTCCCAGAGGTCTCTGAGACTGTCCTCAGTTCTTTTCATTCTTTTTTCTTTATTCTGCTCTACGGTAGTTTTTTCTACTATTTTATCTTCCAGGTCACTTATGCATTCTTCTGCCTCAGTTTTTCTGCTATTGACTCCTTGTAGAGAATTCTTAATTTCATTTATTGTGCTGTTCATTATTTGTTTGCTCTTTAGTTCTTCTAGGTCCTTGTTAAACGTTTCTTGTATTATCTCCATTCTGTATCCAAGATTTTGTATCATCTTTACTCTCAATACTCTGAATTCTTTTTCGGGTAGACTACCTATTTCCTCTTCATTTGTTTGATCTGGTGGGTTTTTACCTTGCTCCTTCATCTGCTGTGTGTTTCTCTGTTTTCCCATATTACTTAACTTACAGTGTCTGGGCTGTCCTTTTCCCAGGTTTGTAGTTCCCGTTGTTTTTGGTGTCTGCCCCCAGTGTCTAAGGTTAGTTCAGTGGGTTGTGTAGGCTTCCTGGTGGAGGGGACTGGTGCCTGTGTTCTGATGGGTGAGGCTGGATGTTGTCTTTCTGGTGGGCAGGACCACGTCCGGTGGTGTGTTTTGAGGTGTTTGTGACCTTATTATTATTTTAGGCAGCCTGTGTGCTAATGGATCATGTTGTGTTCCTGTCCTGCTAGTTGTTTGGTATAGGGTGTCCCACATTGTAGCTTGCTGGTCATTGAATGGAGCTGGGTCTTAGCGTTGAGATGGAGATGTCTGGGAGAGTTTTCACTGTTTGATATTTTGTGGAGCCAGGAGGTCTCTGGTGGACCAATGTCCTTAACTCAGCTCTCCCACCTCAGGGGCATAGTCCTGACACCCGGCCAGAGCACCAAGACCCTGTTAGCCTCGCAGCTCAGAAGAAAAGGGAGAAGGAAAGAAAGGAAGGAAGGAAGGATGGAAGGGAAAATTATTAAAATAACAAATAACAAATAATTATTAAAAATTAAAAGGTAATAAAAAAAAAGAAAGAAAAAGGAGAGCAACCAAACCACAAAACAAATCCACGAATGATAACAAGCACTATAAACTATATTAAAAAAATAAAAGAAAAAAATGGACAGACAAAACCCTAGGACGAATAGTAAAAGCAAAGCTGTACAGGCAAAATCACACAAAGAAGCATACACACTCAGAAAAAGAAAAAAATGAAAAAAATATATATATCTATATATAAAAGAAAAAAAAGGGAGGAACTGAGCAACCAAATCAATAAACAAATCTACCAATGATAAGAGACTCTAAATACTAAACTAAGATAAACATAAAACCAGAAACAAATTAGATGCAGAAAGCAAACCGCAAGTCTACATTTGCTCCCAAAGTCCACTGCCTCAATTTTGGGATAATTCATTGTCTATTCACATATTCCACAGACGCAGGGTACATCAAGTTGATTGTGGAGATTTAATCCGCTGCTCCTGAGGCTGCTGGGAGAAATTTCCCTTTCTCTTCTTTGTTCGCACAGTTCCTGGGGATCAGCTTTGGATTTGGACCCACCTCTGCGTATAGGTTGCCTGAGGGCATCTTTTCCCACCCTGACAGGGCAGGGTTAAAGTAGCGGCTGATTCTGGGGCTCTGGCTCACTCAGGCTGGGGGAGGGAGCGGTACGGAATAAGGGGTGAGCCTGCGGCAGCCGAGGCCGGCATGACATTACAACAGCCTGAGGCGCGCTGTGTGTTCTCCTGGGGAAGTTGTCCCTGGATCATGGGACCCTGGCAGTGGCGGGCTGCATAGGCTCCTGGGAGGGGATGTGTGGATAGTGACCTGTGCTTGCACACAGGCTTCTTAGTGGCTGCAGTAGCAGCCTTAGCATTTCATGCCCATCTGTGATGTCCATGCTGATAGCCACAGCTCGCGCCCGTCTCTGGGGCTCGTTTAGGTGGTGCTCTGAATCCCCTCTCCTCGCACACCCTGAAACAATGGTCTCTTGCTTCTTAGGCCGTTCCAGACTTTTTCCCGGACTCCTTCCCGGCTAGCTGTGGTGCACTAGCCCCTTTCAGTCTGTGTTCACGCAGCCAACCCCAGTCCTCTCCCTGGGATCTGACCTCTGAAGCTCGAGCCTCAGCTCCCAGCCCCCACTCACCCCAGCAGGTGAGCAAACAAGCCTCTTGGGCTGGTGAGTGCTGGTTGGCACTGATCCTCTGTGTGAGAATCTCTCCGCTTTGCCCTCTGCACCCCCGTTGCTGCACTCTCCTCCATGACTCTGAAGCTTCCCCCTTGCCACACCCCATCTCTACCAGTGAAGGAACTTCCTAGTGTGTGGGAACTTTTTCTCCTTCACAGCTCCCTCCCAGAGGTGCAGGTCCCATCCCTATCCTTTTGTCTCTGTTTTTTCTTTTTCCTTTTGCCCTACCCAGGTACGTGGGGAGTTTCTTGCCTTTTGGGAAGTCTGAGGTCTTCTGCCAGCATTCGTTAGGTGTTCTGTAGGAGTTGTTCCACATGTAGATGTATTTCCGATCTATTTGTGTGGGTAGGAAGGTGATCTCCATGTCTTAACTCCTCCGCCATCTTGAATGTCTCCTCCACAATTACATTTAAAATAGCATGGATGTGAGAATGGCACTATTCCCCCAAATTGATCTTACAGATTCAATGCAATTGACTTTCTTTCTAATTTCAAAATTTACACAACGCTGTAGTAATCAAGACAGTGTGATACTGGCACAAGGACAGACATAAAGATCAATGGAATAGAACTGAGAGTCTGGAAAGGAGCCATCACATTTACAGTCAACTGATTTTTGATGAGGGTACCAAGACAATTCAATGGGGAAAAGTAGTCATTGCAGTAAGTGGCACTGGGGTAATTAAATAAGTCACGTCAAATAGCATGAAGTTGGGACCCTTAGCACGATTTACTCAAAATGAATCGAAGGCCTAAGTGTAAGATCTAAAAGTATAGAACTCTTAGAAGCAAACAAGGGTATAAATCTTTGTAGCCTTGGGTTAGGTAGCAGTTTCTTAGATACGACACCAAAATCACAAGGGCCAAAATTAAATTAAATAAATAAATAAACAAACAAATAAATTGAACTTCATCAAAATTAAAATCCTGTATTCTTCAAAGAACACCATCAACAGTGTGGAAAGACAAGCCATAGAATGGTGGAAGACTTGCAAATTATATATCTGATAAAGGGTTTGTATTCAGAATACATAAAGGACACTTAAAACTCAATAATAAAAAGGCAATTATCCCATTTTAAAAATGGGCAAAAGATCTGAATGGATATGTGATCAAAGAAGATACACAGATAATCAATAAACACACAACCAGATGCTCAACGTTATTAGTCATCAGGGAACTGCAAATCAATATGTCAGAGATACCACTTCATACCCACTAGATTGGCTTTAATTTTTTAGAAAAGACAGACAATAGCCAGTGTAGGCAAGGTTGTAGAGGAATGGGAACCCACGTGTGCTGTCGCTCGGAATATAGAGTGGTGACGACACTTTGGAAAACAATTTATGTTAGTTTCTCAAAGGTTACACATAGACTTACCATGTAATCTAAGCAATTCTACTCCTAGGTATATACTCAGGGAAACCGAAAACATATGCCCACTCAGAAAAACTTGTACATGAATGTTCATAGATTCATAACTCATGACAGCCCCTCTCCAAAATGGAAATAACTCAAACGATGAATTGGATAAAAAAATATATCCACACAGTAGAATATTTGGCAATTAAAGAAAGGACGTACTGATGTATGCTGTAACCTGGATTAACCTTGAAAACTTTATGCTAAGTGAAAGAACCCAGTTACAAAAGACCACATATAGTGTAATCTATATTATCTATATGGAATCTGTAGAGATGGAAAGATTAGTGGTTGCCCAGGGCTGAGAGGGTTGGGGGGGGGAAATGAGAAATGACTACTAATCGGCATGAGATTTCCTTTTGGTTTCATGAAAATGTTCTCAAATTGTGGTGACGATTGCTTAACTGTGAATATATAAAAGAGCTTGAATATACACTTTAAAATAGTAAATTTTATGCCATGTTTATTATGTTTCAATAAAGCTTTTATTTAAATAAACTATACTATAGTCAGAAAACATGGATTTAATCCCCGTTTTGCATTTTTCTGCCAATAAGATTTTAGACAGTTTGCATATTTGTGGGCCTTAGTGTGATTATCTCTAAGACAATAGCTTGGACTAAGAAGTTCTTAAAGGAAGCAGTTGACAAAGTGGGGCAGGAGAGAGGGGCTTAGTTAGGGATTACAGTGACCAAGAAGGCACCTCCCACACAGAGCCAGCTTCATGGGTGCAACCTATGTAGTCACACTGGCCCCCCTACTCAGAATGTCCAATGCTTGGTTTAATTCTCTGCTGTTTCAGTTTTGAATTTCTTAAGTTTTGAGCAAAGAGTCATGCATTTTCATGAAGCACTGGGCCCCATGAATTATGTCACCAGTTCCGATCCTACAGGTAGCGGGAAGGGACTGGGGATCCTTTAACATCCTGCAGTGCACAGGGCAGCCCTGTACGGTGAATTAATTGCCCTGCCCAAAATGCCATGATGAGAAACACTGATTGCTAAGGAATGGTTGAACTCTGAAGTCCCGTGGTTTTTAACTACCTACTAGAAAACGACTCTGAAACTTTCAAACATAGTATGTGTCCCTCAGGAAAGTCACTTTGATGTATGTACTGTACCTAAAAGAAAAGTGTAGAGGTTACAAGGCATTTGGGGATTTTGTACCTCATTTTGTTTCCTGAGCCTGATGATATACTGTATATGAAACATCTATGCTTAGCCCTTCTTCTCTTCCATTAACTGGCCTGTCAAAATTTAGACAATTACAGCATCAACTTGTTTTGTTGCTGGTATTCGGAGATTCCTTAAGAAATTGCCAACGTGGTAGGCACTGTGGCAAAAGCAATTATGATTCCTAGAGAATTTCTGATGAATAATAAAGTTCTAAGCTGATGGCTTTACTTAGGTTGTTTCATCTAGTTTTCCCATCAGTCTTTAAGGTTGATTTTGATTATCCCAACTTTACAGGGGAAGAAACTGAATCTCAGAAAGGTTAACAGAGAAAGATCAGAAGAAAATAGGATGTCTTCTTTGTTAACTTCTCAGTGACTGTTAGATGAAATTTGAAATCCATAGGTAGCTCTTTCCTTCATTGCCCGTTCTTCCAAACATACTAGGTCTTACTAGAAGAATTAGTGTTGGAATCCACTGATATACGATATTGTTATACAATTATAAAACCATATGGTGGTGTTATTTTCGTGTTACACCGAGATTTATTAAATGCCCAGGTTAAGTATTTATTATACCTGAGACAAAAATACTGAATTGGAAAGTGAAAGACACAATCATTTCTAGAGTCATAGAATGTTAGATCTGGAAGAAATCTTAAAGAACTCCTGTGCCAACCCACACATTTTATTGATGTCGTATGTGAAATCTGGGTAGATTTAATATCTTACCTGTGTTGACATAACTGATGCATGACATTAGTGACAAAGCCAGGGATATAATTTGTGAAATAAAGTCAATTCTAGGTTCATAAGTCTTTCTAAACATTACCTTGTCTCTCTGGTCAGTTTTGTTTACTTGAAATAGAATAACCGATTTGATGGTTTGATAGATTTCTTCTTCAATAGAAACAATTTATGTGAGGTTTAGACAGGCTGTGGATTTCCGGTATGTGTGAGCCTTCTTTATCTCAACATAGAGTTGTCCTCTTCGAAAAGGACTTCAACTTATATAGTAGAACCCAGTAAAAATAATTTCTCCACAAGTTCAAAGAACAGATTACAGACAATTCACGTATGTTGAAGGAAAAAGAAATTCTATCACTGGGGCAGTGAGTCAGTGGTAGGAATAATGGGGATGAAATTGAAAATGAAGTATTTAGAAAGGTTAGAAAAAATGTTCTAATTCATACTTCCGGAGCACTTTAGAGTTAACCTTATTTGTCGCTTACCGGTCTCTTATTTTTGGAGGCATCAAGATGTGAAGCTGGGCAGTTTAATAAATTAATACGGATTGTGAACCCTTCTTGATATCTCCCTTTTCTTCTACAATTTAATTAAATGATATTAAAACCAGGTGGTCCAAACTTTTTTTTTAACATCTTTATTGGGGTATAATTGCTTTACAATGGTGTGTTCGTTTCTGCTTTATAACAAAGTGAATCAGTTATACATATACATATGTTCCCATATCTCTTCCCTCTTGCATCTCCCTCCCTCCCACCATCCCTATCCCACACCTCTAGGTGGTCACAAAGCACCGAGCTGATCTCCCTGTGCTATGTGGCTGCTTCCCACTAGCTATCTATTTTACGTTTGGTAGTGTATATATGTCCATGCCACTCTTTCCCTTTGTCACAGCTTACCCTTCCCCCTCCCCATATCCTCAAGTCCATGCTCTAGTAGGTCTGTGTCTTTATTCCCGTCTTACCCCTAGGTTCTTCATGACATTTTTTTTTCTTAGGTTCCATATATATGTGTTAGCATATGGTATTTGTCTTTTCTTTCTGATTTACTTCACTCTGTATGACAGACTCTAGGTCCATCCACCTCATTACAAATAACTCAATTTCGTTTCTTTTTATGACTAATACTCCATTGTATATATGTGCCACATCTTCTTTATCCATTCATCCGATGATGCACACTTAGGTTGCTTCCATCTCCTGGCTATTGTAAATAGAGCTGCAATGAGCATTTTGGTACATGACTCTTTTTGAATTATGGTTTTCTCAGGGTATAGGCCCAGTAGTGGGATTGCTGGGTCATATGGTAGTGCTATTCCTAGTTTTTTAACGAACCTCCATACTGTTCTCCATAGTGGCTGTACCAAATCACATTCCCACCAGCAGTGCAAGAGTGTTCCCATTTCTCCACACCCTCTCCAGCATTTATTGTTTTTAGATTTTTTGATGATGGTCATTCTGAGCAGTGTGAGATGATATCTCATTGTAGTTTTGATTTACATTCCTCTAATGATTAGTGTTGTTGAGCATCCTTTCATGTGTTTGTTGGCAATCTGTATCTTCTTTGGAGAAATGTCAATTTAGTTCTTCTGCCCATTTTTGGATTGTGTTGTTTGTTTTTTGTTATTGACCTGCATGAGCTGCTTGTAAATTTTAGAGATTAATCCTTTGTCAGTTGCTTCATTTGCAAATATTTTCTCCCATTCTGAGGGTTGTCTTTTGGTCTTGTTTATGATTTCCTTTGCTGTGCAAAAGCTTTTAAGTTTCATTAGGTCCCATTTGTTTTTTTTTTATTTTATTTCCATTTCTCTAGGAGGTGGGTCAAAAAGGATCTTGCTGTGATTTATGTCATAGAGTGTTCTGCCTATGATTTCCTCTAACAGTTTGATAGTTTCTGACCTTACATTTAGGTCGTTAATCCATTTTGAGCTTATTTTTGTGTATGGTGTTAGGGAGTGATCTAATCTCATACTTTTACATATACCTGTCAAGTTTTCCCAGCACCACTTACTAAAGAGGCTGTCCTTTCTCCACTGTACATTCCTGCCTCCTTTATCAAAGATAAGGTGACCATATGTGCGTGGGTTTATCGCTGGGCTTTCTATCCTGTTCCATTGATCTATATTTCTGTTTTTGTGTCAGTACCATACTGTCTTGATTACTGTAGCTTTGTAGTATAGTCTGAAGTCAGGGAGCCTGATTCCTCCAGCTCCGTTTTTCGTTCTCAAGATTGCTTTGGCTATTCGGGGTCTTTTGTATTTCCATACAAATTGTGAAATTTTTTGTTCTAGTTCTGTGAAAACTGCCGGTGGTAGTTTCATAGGGATTGCATTGAATCTGTAGAATGCTTTGGGTAGTAGAGTCATTTTCACAATGTTGATTCTTCCAATCCAAGAACATGGTATATATCTATCCATCTATTTGTGTCATCTTTAATTTCTTTCATCAGTGTCTTATAATTTTCTGCATACAGGTCTTTTGTCTCCGTAGGTAGGTTTATTCCTAGATATTTTATTCTTTTTGTTGCAATGGTAAATGAGAGTGTTTTCTTGATTTCTCTTTCAGATTTTTCATCATTAGTGTATAGGAATGCAAGAGATTTCTGTGAATTAATTTTGTATCCTGCTACTTTACCAAATTCATTGATTAGCTCTAGTAGTTTTCTGGTAGCGTCTTTAGGATTCTCTATGTATAGTATCATGTCATCTGCAAACAGTAACAGCTTTACTTCTTCTTTTCCGATTTGGATTCCTTTTATGTCCTTTTCTTCTCTGATGGCTATGGCTAAAACTTGCAAAACTATGTGAATAAGAGTGGTGAGAGTGGGCAACCTTGTCTTCTTCCTGATCTTAGTGGAAATGGTTTCAGTTTTTAACCATTGAGGACAATGTTGGCTGTGGGTTTGTCATGTATGGCCTTTATTATGTTGAGAAAAGTTCCCTCTATGCCTACTTTCTGCACGGTTTTTATCATAAATGGGTGTTCAATTTTGTTGAAAGCTTTCTTTGCATCTATTGAGAGGATCATATGATTTTCCTCCTTCAATTTGTTAATAGGGTGTATCACGTTGATTGATTTGCATCTATTGAAGAATCCTTGCATTCCTGGAATAAACCCCACTTGATCATGCTGTATGATTCTTTTAATGTGCTATTGGATTCTGTTTGCTAGTATTTTGTTGAGGATTATTGCATCTATGTTCATCAGTGATATTGGCCTGTAGTTTTCTTTCTTCGGGACATCCTTGTCTGGTTTTGGTATCAGGGTGATGGTGGTTTCATAGAATGGCTTTGGGAGTGTTCCTCCCTCTGCTATATTTTGGAAGAGTTTGAGAAGGATAGGTGTTAGCTCTTCTCTAAATGTTTGACAGAATTCGCCTGTGGAGCCATCTGGTCCTGGGCTTTTGTTTGTTGGAAGATTTTTAATCACAATTTCAATTTCAGTGCTTCTGATTGGTCTGTTTATATTTTCTATTTCTTCCTTATGCAGTCTTGGCAGGTTGTGCATTTCTAAGAATTTGTCCATTTCTTCCAGGTTGTCCATTTTATTGGCATAGAGTTGCTTGTAGTAATCTCTCAATATCTTTTTATTTCTGCAGTGTCAGTTGTTACTTCTTTTTCATTTCTAATTCTATTGATTTGAGTCTTCTCCATTTTTTCTTGATGAGTCTGGCTAATGGTATATCAATTTTGTTTATCTTCTCAAAGAACCAGCTTTTAGTTTTATTGATCTTTGCTATAGTTTCCTTCATTTCTTTTTCCTTTATTTCTGATCTGATCTTTATGATTTCTTTCCTTCTGCTAACTTTGGGATGTTTTTGTTCTTCTTTCTCTAATTGCTTTAGGTGGAAGGTTAGTTTGTTTATTCGAGATGTTTCCTGTTTCTTAAGGTAGGATTGTATTGCTATAAACTTCCCTCTTAGAACTGCTTTTGCTGCACCCCATAGGTTTTGGGACATCGTATCTCCATTGTCATTTGTTCTAGGTATTTTTGATTTCCTCTTTGATTTCTTCAGTGATCACTTCGTTAGTAAGTAGTGTATTATTTAGCCTCCATGTGTTTGTATTTTTTACAGATCTCTTCCTGTAATTGATATCTAGTCTCATAGCATTGTGGTTGGAAATGATACTTGATACAATTTCAATTTTCTTAAATTTACCAAGGCTTGATTTGTGACCCAAGATATGATTTATCCTGGAGAATGTTCCATGAGCACTTGATAAAAATGTGTATTCTGTTGTTTTTGGATGGAATGTCCTATAAGTATTAATTAAGTCCATCTTGTTTAATATATCATTTAAAGCTTGTGTTTCCTTATTTATTTTCATTTTGGATGATCTGTCCGTTGGTGAAAGTGGAGTGTTAAAGTCCCCTACTATGATTGTGTTACTGTCGATTTCCCCTTTTATGGCTGTTATTGAGGTTCACCTATGTTGGGTGCATAAATATTTACAATTGTTATATCTTCTTCTTGGATCGATCCCTTGATCATTATGTAGTGTCCTTCTTTGTCTCTTCTAATAGTCTTTATTTTAAAGTCTATTTTGTCTGATATGAGAATTGCTCCTCCAGGTTTCTTTTGATTTTCATTTGCATGGAATATCTTTTTCCATCCCCTCACTTTCAGTCTGTATGTGTCCCTAGGTCTGAAGTGGGTCTCTTGTAGACAGCATATATATGGGTCTTGTTTGTGTATCCATTCAGCCAGTCTGTGTCATTTGGTGGGAGCATTTAATCCATTTACATTTAAGGTAATTATCAATAGGTATGTTGCTATTCCCATTTTCTCAATTGTTTTAGGTTTGTTATTGTAGGTCTTTTCCGTCTCTTGTGTATCTTGCCTAGAGAAGTTCCTTTAGCATTTTTTGTAAAGCTGGTTTGGTGGTGCTGAACTCTCTCAGCTTTTGCTTGTCTATAAAGGTTTTAATATCTCCATCAAATCTGAATGAGATCCTTGCTGGGCAGAGTAATCTTGGTTGTAGGTTTTTCTCCTTCATCACTTTAAATATGTCCTGCCAGTCCCTTCTGGCTTGCAGAGTTTCTGCTGAAAGATCAGCTCTTAACCTTATGGGGATTCCCCTGCGTGTTATTTGTTGTTTTTCCCTTGCTGCTTTTAATATGTTTTCTTTGTATTTAATTTTTCACAGTTTGATTAACATGTGTCTTGGCCTGTTTCTCTTTGGATTTATCCTGTATGAGACTCTCTGTGCTTCCTGGACTTGATTAACTATTTCCTTTCCCATATTAGGGACGTTTTCAACTATAATCTCTTCAAATATTTTCTCAGTCCCTTTCTTTTTCTCTTCTTCTGGGACCCCTATAATTCAAATGTTTGTGCGTTTAATGTTGTCCCAGAGGTCTCTGAGACTGTCCTCAGTTCATTTCATTCTTTTTTCTTTATTCTGCTCTGCAGTAGTTATTTCCACTATTTTATCTTCCAGGTCACTTATCAGTTCTTCTGCCTCAATTATTCTGCTATTGATCCCTTCTAGAGTATTTTTAATCTCATTTATTGTGTTGTTCATCGTTGCTTGTTTCATCTTTAGTTCTTCTAGGTCCTTGTTAAATGTTTCTTGCATTTTGTCTATTCTATTTCCAAGATTTTGGATCATCTTTACCATCATTATTCTGAATTCTTTTTCAGGTAGACTGCCTATTTCCTCTTCATTCGTTAGGTCTGGTGGGTTTTTATCTTGCTCCTTCATCTGCTGTGTGTTTTTCTGTCTTCTCATTTTGCTTCTCTTACTGTGTTTGGGGTCTCATTTTTGCAGGCTGCAGGTTCGTAGTTCCCTTTGTTTTTGGTGGCTGTCCCCAGTGGCTAAAGTTGGTTCAGTGGGTTTTGTAGGCTTCCTGGTGGAGGGGACTAGTGCCTGTGTTCTGGTGGATGAGCCTGGATCTTGTCTTTCTGGTGGGTAGGTCCACGTCTGGTGGTGTGTTTTGGGGTGTCTGTGGCCTTATTATGATTTTAGGCCGCCTCTCTGCTAATTGGTGGGGTTATGTTCCTGTCTTGCTAGTTGTTTGGCATAGGGTGTCCAGCACTGTAGCTTGCTGGTCGTTGAGTGAAGCTGGTTCTTGGTGTTGAGATGGAGATCTCTGGGAGATTTTTGCCATTTGGTATTACGTGGAGCTGGGAGGTCTCTTGTGGACCAGTGTCCTGAAGTTGGCTCTCCCACCTCAGAGGCACAGCACTGACTCCTGGTTGCAGCACCAAGAGCCTTTCATCCACACAGCTCAGAATAAAAGGGAGAAAAAGTAGAAGGAAGGAAGGAAGGAAGAGTGGGAGGGAGGGAGGAAGGAAGGAAGGAAGGGAGGGAGGGAGGGAGGGAGGAAGAAGATAAAGTAAGAAAAAATAAAATAAAGTTATTAAAATAATTATGAAGAATAAAATTTTTTAAAAAAGAGAAGCAAAAAACGGATGGACAGAGCCCTAGGACTAATGGTGAAAAGCAAAGCTATACAGACAAAATCTGACATAGAAGCATGCACATACACACTCACAAAAAGAGGAAAAGGGGAAAAAATAATAAATCTTGCTCTCAAAGTCCACCTCCTCAATTTGGGATGATTTGTTGTCTATTTAGGTATTTCGCCGATGCAGGGTACATCAGGTTGATTGTGGAGATTTAATCCGCTGCTCCTGAGGCTGCTGGGAGAGATTTCCCTTTCTCTTCTTTGTTCCTACAGCTCCCGGGGTTCAGCTTTGGATTTGGTCCTGCCTCTCTGCGTGTAGGTCGCCTGAGGGCGCCTCTTCTTCGCTCAGACAGGACGGGGTTAGAGGAGCAGCTGATTCTGGGGCTCTGGCTCACTCAGGCTGGGGGAGGGAGGGGCACAGAGTGCGGGGTGAGCCTGCGGCTGCAGAGGCCACCGTGACATTGCACCAGCCTGAGGCACACCATGTGTTCTCCCGGGGAAGTTGTCCCTGGATCCCGGGACCCTGGCAGTGGCGGGCTGCACAGGCTCCCTGGAAGGGGGGTGTTGATAGTGACCTGTGCTCACACACAGGCTTCTTGGTGGTGGCAGCAGCAGCCTTAGCATCTCATGCGCATCTCTCGGGTCCGCTCTGTTAGCTGCAGCTCGCGCCCATCTCTGGAGCTCCTTTAAGTAGCGCTCTTAATCCCCTCTCCTCGCGCACCAGGAAACAAAGAGGGAAGAAAAAGTCTCTTGCCTCTTCGGCAGGTCCAGACTTTTCCCCGGACTCCCTCCCGGCTAGCTGTGGTGCACTAACCCTTTCAGGCTGTGTTCACACCGCCAGTCCTCTCCCTGTGATCCGACCAAGCCCGAGCTTCAGCTCCCAGCCCCCACATCCCGGCGGGTGAGCAGACAAGCCTCTCGGGCTGGTGAGTGCCGGTCGGCACCGATCCTCTGTGTGGGAATCTCTCTGCTTTGCCCTCTGCACCCCTGTTGCTGTGCTCTCCTATGCGGCTCCGAAGCTTTCCCCCTCCGCTACCCGCAGTCTCCGTCCGCGAAGGGGCTTCCTAGTGTGTGGAAACCTTTCCAACTTCACAGCTCCCTCCCAGAGGTGCAGGTCCCGTCCCTATCCTTTTGTCTCTGTTTATTCTTTTTTCTTTTGCCCTACCCAGGTATGTGGGGGAGTTTCTTGCCTTTTGGGAGGTCTGAGGTCTTCTGCCAGCGTTCAGTGGGTGTTCTTTAGGAGTTGTTCCATGTGTAGATGTATTTCTGATGTATCTGTGGGGAGGAAGGTGATCTCCGCGTCCTGCTCTTCTGCCATCTTCTCCTGTCTCCCTGGTCCAAACTTTTTGATGTTTTATTTCGTTATACACTTTTTTCCCTTTAATTCTACGGGACACGTCTCTGATTCTGTGTTTGATTCTAAGACAGTAGCCCTGATAAGATCAACCTCAGGGATTCCTTCTCAAGCTTTGGCACAGGGCCTGAAATAACCTTTCCTTGGCCTGACTCCTCTGATGAGAGATCTTAGTACATTTATGACAGAAATGAAGACTGGGATATAAGTACTGAGATATAATGAGCATATTACATTGTACTAGTTTAAGACATAATGAGTTGATATATGTATATATTGTAAAATGATTACCACCACAAGTTTAGTTAACATCCATCGCTTGTATAGTTACCATAGTTTTTCTTGTGATGAGAACTTTTAAGATCTACTGTCCTAGCCACTTTCAAATGTACAGTGCAGTATTATTAACCATAGTCACCATGCTATGCATTATATCACCAGAACTTATTCATCATATAACTGGAATTTTGTCCCCTTTGACCAGCTTTACTCATTTGGCCCATCCCCCACACCCCCTCCCCCACCACCACCTTTGGCAACTACCAATCTATTCTTTGTTTCTATGAGTTCAGTTTTGTTAGATTCCACATATAAGTGAAATCATACAGTATTTGTCTTTCTCTTTCTGGCTTATTTCACTTAGCCCACAAGTGAAGTGAAGTGATGCCCACAAGGTCCATCCATGTTGTTGCAAATGGAAGAATTTCCTTCTTTGTTATGGCTGTATAATATTCCATTGTATATACAGTATACCATTTATATCAATATATACCACATTTTCTTTATCCATTTGTCCATTGATAGACAGGTTGTTTCCACAACTTAGTTGTTGTAAATAATGCTGCAGTGAACATGGGTGGAGGTACAGGTATCTCTTCAACATAGTCATTTTGTTTCCTTTGGATATATACCTAGAAGTGGAATTGCTGAATCATATGGTAGTTCTGTTTTTAATTTTCTGAGGCACCTCCATACTGTTCTCCATAGTGGCAGCATCAATTTACATTCCCACCAACAGTGCAAGAGGGTTCCCTTTTCTCCACGCTCTCCCCAACACTTGTTATCTCTTGTCTTTTTATGATAGCCATTCTAACAGGTGTGAGGTGATATCTCACTGTGGTTTTGATTTGCATTTCCCTGGTGATTGGTGATACTGAGCACCTTTTCATCTATCTGTTGACCAACTTGTACGTCTTCTTTGGAAAAATACCTGTTTAGTTCCTCTGCCCAATTTTAATCAGGTTGTGTGCTTTTGTTGTTGTTGTTATTTCTGATTTATGTGAGTTCTTCATATATTTTGGATATTAACACCTTTTCAGATATATGGTTTGTAAAGATTCCATTCAATAGGTTACCTTTTCGTTTTATCATTTCCTTTGCTGTGCAGAAGTCTTTTAGTTTGATGTAGTCCCACTCATTTATTTTTACCTTTGTTGCTTGTGCTTTGGTATCATATAAAAAAAATCTTTACCGAGACCTATGTCAAGGAGTTTCCCCTTATGTTTTCTTCTAGGAATTTTATGATTTCAAATCTTACTTTTAAGTCTTTAACCCATTTCAGGTTAATTTTTGTGAATGGTGTAAGATAGGAGTCCAGTTTCATTATTCTGCTTGTAGTTGTCCAGTTTTCTCAACAACATTTATTGACAAGAGTATCATTTCCCCCTTGAGTATTATTGGCTCCCTTATCTAATGTTAGTTGATCATATATGGAGGGATTTATCTGTGGGGTCTTGACTCTGTTCCATAGGTCTATGCCTATTTTTTATGCTAGTCCCAATACAGAATATGAATAGCATGGTTACATAATAACAGGATATTTATAATCATTCCTACCTGTCCCCTGTGAACTTGGTGTCATTTATTTCACTGATCTGTATGCTATAATCATCTTATACAGTGTTACTATTATTACTTTAAAGAAGCAGTCACCTTTTCGATCAATTAAGAATAGAACTATTTTATTGCACCTTTATTTATTCCTTCTCCATTCCTTTTCCTTTCTTCATGTAGATCTGAATTTATGACTACATCATTTTATTTTTCCTTGAAGAACTCCTTTAACATTTCTTACAGAGCATGGTTACTGACAACAAATTATCTCACATTTGTTTGTCCAAGAAAGTGTTTCTCCCTCACATTTGAAGGATAATTTCACTAAATGTAGAAATCTATTTTCTGAAGTGTACTGCAGTTCTTTTCCTTGTTCATCCACAGGGGCTTTTTATGTCTGTATTTATTGGAAGTTGGGGGGCTGCTATTATTCCCAGGCTGGTATATAAAGGAGGCAAAACCAAGACAAACAGAAAAAGCAAAACAGGGAGCTTATCACTGAGCTATCTTTTGAGTACTGAGATTCTCACCCACTTCTCCTACTGTGATTCCCCTTTCCGAATCTTCTGGTGGATACTGTATCATTTTTTATTCTAGAGGTTTTAGTTACAGTTATGACAGGCATAGGA
The DNA here is from genome assembly GCF_039906515.1 of Pseudorca crassidens. NCBI lineage: Eukaryota > Metazoa > Chordata > Mammalia > Artiodactyla > Delphinidae > Pseudorca > Pseudorca crassidens. The sequence goes on along the minus strand of NC_090311.1, from coordinate 56,555,891 downwards.
TGAAGTGTCTTTACTCCATCTTGTTTGGAACCAGAAGCGAGCTTTTCAGTATTATGTACCTGAAACTATGGTCCTTGTTAAAATTCTCTGGAATGTGTTGATTTTTCTTTTTTTAAGTAGGCACTCAATCCACTTAGGTTCACACTACAAATTCTGTCTTGCTTTCTGTACATGGTGATTCTGATGTTAATTAAGATTCATAGTGTTTGCTGTACTTTTTGAGGTTACCCAATGTATGCATCAGCCAGAGTTTGTCCAGAACTCAGCTCGTGGTTTATATCGTAATTAGTTCTCAAAGCCTTACTATTTTAGTTTAGTTTAGTTTAGTTTGGTTTGTTCTGCACATTCCCAGCTCAAGGCTGATTCTGCAACTTGTGTCATATCATACACAGAATCAGGGGATTTCCTTATCCAGCACTCTTCAAGATTCCCCTCACACTTTATGACTCCCAGGAGCCCCCTTTCCTGGTTTCTTTGCCTAGAAAATCAGGTTTCTGTCTGAGTCTAAGTCCCTGCACTGTCACACAATTCTATGTGACTAGGACCATTTTGGGGAAGAAGCATTGGGAGAAAAGAAATAAGAAATGGGCATTCCCTCTGTACTCTTTAGACAACGGAGGCTTCTTTTTCCAGTAACTCTGGCTAGGGAGACAGGTCTTCTCTCAGGGTTTTAGGTGATTATACTGCTGTTTCCATGCAGTTCAGATCCACCTTGGGCACTGGCCTTGGGACAGGGCTGATAGGGAAAAAAGACAAGGGAAAATGGAGAGTCCTCTTATATGCTCTGGTTTGTAGGGGCTCCCAGATACAGTTTCAACTACTTCTATTTGGACAACTAATAAAGATGTTGAAGCTAGATATCTGAATAAAGGCCAATTTACTCTAACTGAGATGGAAATTTCTTCCCCAGGCAATAATAATGTGCAGGCCAATGATTATCTAAGTATCGTTCACGGTTCAGCTGCATTAAGTCCCCTTGTGAAGGATGTTAAATGTGCACATCTCTAGACCTTAGTATTGGCCTCTTTAATCTTGATTTCTAGATTTGCATCCTGTTTTCCTATGCATACTAACACTTTCAGACATTACCTATAGGTGATAGTGGATCAGCAAGACATCAAAGTTAAAGAGACTGACCAGTAGATGATAATAATACTGTAAGCATAAAATATTAAAGGCTTGAAGTTGGGCCAAGGCCATAGAAAATATGGGGGGAAATAAGAGGGATATTTTGGAGGTAACGTCGAGGGTACTCGGGAGTTGACTTTTCCTGGAAATGAAGAAGAGGTACATCAAAAGATGATGCAGAGGAAGGATTTTGGATGTATGTGAGGATGATGATACCATTATTAGTTGAGAGAATTCCAACGTAAAGTCTAGGAAATAGAATGAGACTGTATTAGATATAAATCGAACATGTCTGTGTGAAGCTCTTGAGAGCCTATTATGTTTTTGGTGGCGGGTATAAGATACATCTTCCAAGAATTTACAGTCTGTTAGTGGGAATGAGAAATAGGAAAAAATATCACCTAAAACTAGCATTTGTTGAGCTCTTTCTATATGCCATAGCCTTATAAAGTAGGTACTGTGATAATCTTACCTTTTCAGATGAGGGAACTAACACTTGGATGGTTTGAGCAACTTGCCCAAGATCACACAACTACTAAGGGATAGAGCAGGGATTCAAAACACTCTGTGCTTTTAATCTGTTTAAGATTACCACATTCAAGGTAACCTAACCTCGCTAGCCATCAGCTTCCTCCTTTCTAAGCTAAGCATAGTAATGTAGTAGAATTTGTGAGATAACAATGACATCATATGTTGAAAGCCTAGAAATAGTACTCAAATTACGTAAGTTTTTTTTTTCTTTTTCCAAGAGATTCAGATAAAAAATGGTATAAGAAAGCACTGTAGCTACAGGTCCTAGTTTCTAACCTTTCCCTTTTTTGTTTTTGTTTTTGTTTTTGTTTTGCGGTACGCGGGCCTCTCACTGTTGTGGCCTCTTCCGTTGCGGAGCACAAGCTCCGGACGCACAGGCTCAGCAGCCATGGCTCACGGGCCTAGCCACTCCACGGCATGTGGGATCTTCCCGGACCGGGGCACGAACCCCTGTCCCCTTCATCGGCAGCCGGACTCTCAACCACTGCACCGCCAGGGAAGCCCTGTGATTAGCTTTTAAAGGAACTGCTGAACTATTTTCCAAAGTAATTGTACCATTCTACATTTCCACCAGCACTGTGGAAGCGTTCTAGTTGCTTCAAATCCTTAACCAACACTTAGTATAATCCGTCTTTTAATCATCGCCATTCTATGGGTGTATAGTGGTGTTCCACTGTGGTTTTAATTTACATTCCCTTAACGGCAAATGATATTGAACAATTTTTTCATGTGCTTATTTGCCATCCATATATCTACTTTGGTGTAATGTTTATTTCACATCGTTAGTTTATTTTTTTCTGTTGGGTTGTTTTCTCAAATAATGAGTTGTAACAGTGCTCTATATATTCTGGATATAAGTACCTAATCAGACATGCATTTTGCAGATATTTTCTCCTAGTCTATTATTTTTAAAATTTTCATAGGTGTCTTTTGAAAAGTAAATATTTTTAATAAAGTCTAGTTTATTGATTTTCTCTTATATAGTTCTTGCTTTTGGAGTCATAGTTAAGATATCTCTGCCAAACCCAAGGTTACTTTTCCTGTTTTTTTAGGGGGTTTTTTTGTCTAGAATTTTTATAGTACTACTTATTACATTTAGATTTATGGTCTCTCTCCAGTTAAATTTTAAATTTTGTATAAAGTGTGAGGTAATGAGCAAGGTGTTTTGTGGGGTTTTTTTATGAAAGTTGTTTTTTAAATTTTTATTAGATTATAGTTGATTTAAATTATTGTGTTAGTTTCAGGTGTACAGCAAATTGAGTCAGTTACACATATACATATATCTACTCTTTTTTTTTTTTATTCTTTTCCCATATAGGCCATTACAGAATATTGAGTAGAGTTCCCTCTGCTATACAGCAGGTTCTTATTAGTTATATATTTTATCTATAGTAGTGTGTGTATATCAATCCCAGTCTCCCAATTTACTCCTCCCCCGCCTTATACCCTGGTAACCTTAAGTTGGTTTTCTACATCCGTGACTCTACTTCTGTTTTGTAAATAAGTTCATTTGTACCCTGTTTTTAGATTCCACCTGTAAGCGGTACCATATATTAGTTTTTCTGTGTCTGACTTACTTCACTCAGTATGACGGTCTCTAGGTCCATCCATGTTGCTGCAAATGACATTATTTTGTTCTTTTTAATGGCTAATATTCCACTGTATATATGTACCACTTCTTCTTTATCCATTCCTCTGTTGATGGACATTTAGGTAATGGGTAGAATACCTAAACAGACACTTCTCCAAAGAAGACATACAGATGGCCAACAGGCACATGAAAAGCTGCTCAACATCACTAATTATCACAGAAATGCAAATCAAAGCTACAATGAGGTATCACCTCACACTAGTCAGAATGGCCATCATCAAAAAAAAAAAATCTACAAACAATAAATGCTGGAGAGGGTGTGGAGAAAAGGGAACCCTCCTACACTGTTGGTGGGAATGTAAATTGGTACATCCACTATGGAGACAGTATGGAGGTTCCTTAAAAAACTGAAAATAGAACTACCATAAGACCCAGCAATCCCAGTCCTGGGCATATACCATAATTCGAAAAGATACATGCACCCCAGTGTTCATGGCAGCACTATTTACAATAGCCAGGACATGTAAGCAACATAAATGTTTTGTGTTTTTTTGGCATGACTAGATAATTGTGTCAGCACTAACACCGTTTGTTTAAAAGATTATTAATTGCTCATTGAATAGCCTTGACATATTTGTAAAAATGAATTAATTATATACATGTGGGTATATTTCTGAACTCTCTCTTTTGTTTCATTGATCTGTTGATTTTAATGCCAATACTATACAATCTTGATTTCTGTAGCTTTATGTTAAGTCTTAAATATGGATCAGGTAGGGTAAGTTCTCTAAAGTTCTCCAACTTTTTCAAAGGCATTTTATCTATTTTAGGTCTTTTGCATTTATGTATAAATCTTAGAATTAGTTTGGCAAATTCTAAAAGAAAATCTTGCTGGGATGTTCATTGAAGTCTTGTAGATCAATTTGGGTAGCATTGAAATATTAATGATATTGACTCTCAATCCAATTGCACATTTCATATTTCCAGTTTATTTAGGTGTTATTTAATTTCATTCAGCAATGTTTTCTGGTTTTCAATTTACAGATTGATCCCTTAGTATTTCGTTGTTGTTGTTTTTTTTAACATGTTTATTGGAGTATAATTGCATTACAATGGTGTGTTAGTTTCTGCTTTATAGCACAGTGAATCAGCTATACGTATACATATATCCCCATATCTCCTCCCTCCTGTGTCTCCCTCCCACCCTCCCTATCCCACCCCTCTAGGTGGTCACAAAACACCAAGCTCATCTCCCTGTGCTATGCAGCTGCTTCCTACTATCTATCTGTTTTACATTTGGTACTATATATATGTCCATGCCACTCTCTCACTTCGTCCCAGCTTACCCTTCCCCCTCCCCGTGTCCTCAAGTCCATTCTGTATGTCTGCATCTTTATTCCTGTCCTGCCCCTAGGTTTATCAGAACTATTTTTGTCTTAGATTCCATGTATATGTGGTAGCATACAGTATTTATTTTTCTCTTTCTGACTTACTTCACTCTGTATGACAGACTCCAGGTCCATCCACCTCACTACAAAGAACTCAATTTTATTTCCTTTAATGGCTGAGTAATATTCCATTGTATATATGTGCCACATCTGCTTTATCCATTCATCTGTCGTTGGACACTTAGGTTGCTTCCATGTCCTGGCTATTGTAAATAGAGCTGCAATGAACATTGTGGTCCATGACTCTTTTTGAATAATGGTTTTCTCAGGGTATGTGCCCAGTAGTGGGATTGCTGAGTTAATGGTAGTTCTATTTTTAGTTTTTTAAGGAACCTCCATACTGATCTCCATAGTGGTTGTATCAATTTACATTCCCACCAACAGTGCAAGAGGTTCCCTTTTCTCCACACCCACTCCAGCATATATTGTTAGATTTTTTGATGATGGCCATTCTGACCAGTCTGAGGTGATACCTAATTGTAGTTTTGACTTGCATTTCTCTAATGATTAGTGACGTTGAGCATCCTTTCATGTGTTTGTTGGCAATCTGTATATCTTCTTCGGAGAAATGTCTATTTAGGTCTTCTGCCCATTTTTGGATTGGCTTGTTTGTTTTTTTGATATTGAGCTGCATGAGCTGCTTGTAAATTTTGGAGATTAATCCTTTATCAGTTGCTTCATTTGCAAATATTTTCTCCCATTCTGAGGGTGGTCTTTTCATCTTGTTTATGGTTTTCTTTGCTGTGCAAAAGCTTTTAAGTTTCATTAGGTCCCACTTGTTTACTTTTGTTTTTAATTCCATTTTTCGAGAAGGTGGGTCAAAAAGGATCTTGTATATATGGCATGGACATATATACACTACCAAACGTAAAATAGATATCTAGTGGGAAGCAGCCGCATAGCACAGGGAGATCAGCTCGGTGCTTTGTGACCACCTAGAGGGGTGGGATAGGGAGGGTGGGAGGGAGGGAGACGTAAGAGGGAAGAGATATGGGAACATATGTATATATGTAACTGTTTCACTTTGTTATAAAGCAGAAACTAACACACCATTGCAAAGCAATTATTCTCCAATAAAGATTTTTTTTTAAAAAAAAAGGATCTTGCTGTGATGTATGTCATACAGTGTTCTGCCTATGTTACCCCTCAGATTTTATAGTGTCTGGCCTTACATTTAGGTCTTTAATCCATTTTGAGTTTATTTTTGTGTATGGTGTTAGGGAGTGTTCTAATTTCATTCTTTTACATGTAGCTATCCAATATTCCCAGCACCACTATTAAAGAGGCTGTCTTTTCTCCATTGTATATTCTTGCCTCCTTTATGAAAAATAAGGTGACCATGTGTGCATGGGTTTATCTCTGGGCTTTCCATCCTGTTCCATTGATCTGTATTTCTGTTTTTGTGCCAGTACCATACTGTCTTGATTACTGCAGCTTTGTAGTATAGTCTGAAGACTGGGAGCCTGATTCCTCCAGCTCTGTTTTTATCTCCCACGATTGCTTTAGTTGTTCGGGAACTTTTGTGTTTCCATAAAAATTGTGAAGTTTTTGGTTCCATTTCTGTGAAAAATGCCATTGGTAGTTTGCTAGGGATTCCATTGAATCTGTAGATTGTTTGGGTAGTATAGTCATTTTCACAATGTTGATTCTTCCAATCCAAGAACATGGTATATCTCTCCATCTGTTTGTATCATCTTTAATTTCTTTCATCAGTGTCTTATAGTTCTCTGCATGCAGGTCTTTTGTCTCCTTAGGTAGGTTTATTCCTGTGTATTTTATTCTTTTTGTTGCAGTGGTAAATGGGAGTGTTTCCTTCATTTCTCTTTCAGATTTCTCTTCATTAGTGTATAGGAATGCAAGAGACTTCTGTGCATTAATTTTGTATCCTGCTACTTTACCAAATTCATTGATTAGCTCTAGTAGTTTTCTGGTAGCATCTTTAGGATTCTCTATGTATAGTATCATGTCATCTGCAAACAGTGACAGCTTTACTTCTTTTCCGATTTGGATTCCTTTTATTTCTTTTTCTTCTCTTATTGCTGTGACTAAAACTTCAAAAACTATGTTGAATAATAGTGGTGAGAGTGGACAACCTTGTCTTGTTTGTGATCTTAGAGGAAATGGTTTCAGTTTTTCACCATTGAGAATGATGTAGGCTGTGGGTTTGTCATATGTGGCCTTTATTATGTTGAGGTAAATTCTCTCTATGCCTACTTTCTGGAGGGTTTTTATCATAAATGGGTATTGAATTTTGTCAAAAGCTTTTTCTGCATCTATTGAGATGATCATATTTGTTTTCTCCTTCAATTTGTTAATATGGTGTATCACATTGATTGATTTGCATATATTGAAGAATTCTTACATTCCTGGGATAAACCCCACTTGATCATGGTGTATGACCCTTTTAATGTGCTGTTGGATTCTGTTTGCCAGTATTTTGTTGAGGATTTTTTGCATCTATGTTCATCAGTGATATTGGCCTGTAGTTTCTTTCTTTGTGACATCTTTGTCTGGTTTTGGTATCAGGGTGATGGTGGCCTCGTAGAATGAATTTGGGAGTGTTCCTCCCTCTGCTGTATTTTGGAAGAGTTTAAGAAGGATAGGCGTTAGCTCTTCTCTAAATGTTTGCTGGAATTTGCCTGTGAAACCATCTGGTCCTGGACTTCTGTTTGTTGGACGTTTTTTAATCACAGTTTCAATTTCAGTGCTTGTGATTGGTCTGTTCATATATTCTATTTCTTCCTTATTCAGTCTTCCCAAGTTGTTCATTTCTAAGACTTTGTCCATTTCTTCCAGGTTTTCTATTTTATTGACATAGAGTTGCTTGTGGTAATCTCTCGTGATCCTTTGTATTTCTGCGGTGTCAGTTGTTACTTCTTTTTCACTTCTAATTCTATTGATCTGAGTCTTCTCCCTTTATTTCTTGATGAGTCTGGCTAATGGTTTATCAATTTTGTTTATCTTCTCAGAGAACCACCTTTTAGTTTTATTGGTCTTTGCTATTGTTTCCCTCATTCCTTTTTCATTTATTTCTGATTTGTCTTTATGATTTCTTTCCTTCTGCTAACTTTGGTTTTTTTTTTTTTGTTCTTTCTCCAGTTGCTTTAGGTTTAAGGTTACATTGTTTATTTGAGATGTTTCTTGTGTCTTGAGGTAGGATTGTACTGCTATAGACTTCCCTCCTAGAACTGCTTTTGCTGCATCCCATAGGTTTTGGGTCATCGTATTTTCATTTTCATTTGTTTCTAGATGTTTTTTTATTCCCTCTTTGATTTCTTCAGTGATGTCTTGGTTATTTAGTAGTGTATTGTTTAGCCTCCACGTGTTTGTATTTTTTACAGATTTTTTTTCCTATAATTGATATCTACTCTCATAGCATTATGGTCAGAAAAGATACTTGATACGATTTCAGTTTTCTTAAATTTACCAAGGCTTGATTTGCGACCTAAGCTATGATCTATCCTGGAGAATGTTCCATGAGCACTTGAGAAGAAAGTGTATTCTGTTGTTTTTGGATGGAATGTCCTATAAATATCAATTACGTCCATTTGTTTAAGGTATCATTTAAAGCTTGTGTTCCCTTATTTATTTTCATTTTGGATGATCTGTCCATTGGTGAAAGTGGGGTGTGAAAGTCCCCAAGTATGGTTGTTTTATTGTCGATTTCCCCTTTTATGGCTGTTAGCATTTGCCTTATGTATTGAGGTGCTCCTATGTTGGGTGCATAAGTATTTAGAATTGTTATATCTTCTTTGATTCATACCTTGATCATTATGTATGTTCTTCTTTGTCTCTTGTAATAGTCTTTATTTTACAGTCTATCTTATATGAGAATTGCTACTCTAGATTTCTTTTGATTTTCATTTGCATGGAATATCTTTTTCCATACCTTCACTGTCAGTCTGTATGTATCCCTAGGTCTGAAGTGGATCTCTTGTAGACAGCATATATACTGGTCTTGTTTTTGTATTCATTCATCCAGTCCATGTCTTCTGGCTGGCGCATTAATCCATTTACATTTAAGGTAATTATCGATATATATGTTCCTATTACCATTTTCTTAATTGTTTTGGGTTTGTTATTGTAGGTCTTTTCCTTTTCTTGTGCTTCCTGCCTAGAGAAGTTCCTTTAGCATTTGTTGTAAAGCTGGTTTTGTGGTGCTGAATATTCTTAGCTTTTGCTTGTCTGTAATGGTTTTAATTTCTCTGTCGAATCTGAATGAGATCCTTGGTGGGTTGAGTAATCTCGGTTGTAGGTTTTTCCCTTTCATCACTTTAAATATGTCCTGCCACTCCCATCTGGCTTGTAGAGTTTCTGCTGAAAGATCAGCTGTTTACCTTATGGGGATTCCCTTGTATGTTATTTGTTGTTTTTCCTTTGCTGCTTTTACTATTTTTTCTTTGTATTTAATTTTTCATAGCTTGATTAATATGTCTTTGCATGTTTCTCCTTGGATTTATCCTGTATGGGACTCTCTGTGCCTCTTGGACTTGACTGACTATTTCCTTTCCCATATTGGGGAAGTTTTCAACTATAATCTCTTTAAAACATTTTCTCTGTCCCTTTCTTTTTCTCTTCTTCTTCTGAGACCCCTATAATTCAAATGTTGATGCATTTAATGTTGTCCCAGAGGTCTCTAAGACTGTCCTCAATTCTTTTCATTCTTTTTTCTTTATTCTGCTCTGTGGTAGTTATTTCCACTATTTTATCTTACAGGTCACTTATGCATTCTTCTGCCTCAGTTATTCTGCTGTTGATTCCTTCTAGAGAATTTTTAATTTCATTTATTGTTTTGTTCATCATTGTTTGTTTGCTCTTTAGTTCTTCTAGGTCATTGTTAAAAGTTTCTTGTATTTTCTCCATTCTGTTTCCAAGATTTTGGATCATCTTTACTATCATTAGTTTGAATTCTTTTTCAAGTAGACTGCCTATTTCCTCTTCATTTGTTTGATCTGGTGGGTTTTTACCTTGCCCTTTCATCTACTGTGTGTTTCTCCGTCTTTTCATTTTGCTTAACGTACTGTGTTTGGGGTCTCCTTTTCACAGGCTGCAGGTTCGTAGTTTTCATTGTTTTTGGTGTGTGCCCCCTGTGGCTAAGGTTGGTTCAGTGGGTTGTGTAGTCTTCCTCGTGGAGGGGACTGGTGCCTGTGTTCTGGTGGGTGAGGCTGGATGTTGTCTTTCTGGTGGGCAGGACCACATCTGATGGTGTGTTTTGTGGTGTCTTTGACCTTATTATGAATTTAGGCAGCCTCTCTGCTAATGGGTGGGATTTTCTTCCTGTCTTGCTAGTTGTTTGGCATAAGGTGTCCCGCACTGTAGCTTGCTGGTCCTTGAGTGGAGCTGGGTCTTAGCGTTGAGACAGAGATCTCTGGGAGAGCTTTCGCTGTTTGATATTACGTGCAGCCGGGAGGTGTCTGGTGGACCAGTGTCCTGCACTCGGCTCTCCCACCTCAGAGGCACAGGCCTGACACCTGGCTGGAGCACCAAGACCCTATCAGCCACATGGCTCAGAAGGAAAGGGAGAAAAAAAGAAAGAAGGGAAGAGAGAAAGCAGATAAATTTATTAAAATAAAGAATAAAATCAATTATTTTTTAAAAAATTAAAAAGTAAAAGAAGAGAAATAGACAGAACGCTAGGACAAATGGTAAAAGCAGAGCTATACCGACAAAATCACATAGAGAAGCATACACACTCACAAAAAGAAGAAGAAAAAGATATATATATCTATATTTTTTTTAAAAAAGGAAGAGAGCAACCAAGTCAATAAACAAATGTAACAATGATAATAAACTCTAAGTACTAAACTAAGGTAAGCATAACAGCAAAAACTAATTAGATGCAGAAAGCAAACCCCAAGCCTACAATTGCTCCCAAAGTCCACCGCCTCAATTTTGGGATGATTCGTAGTCTATTCAAGTATTCCAGAGATACAGGGTACATCAGGTTGATTGTGGAGATTTAATCCGCTGCTCCTGAGGCTGCTGGGAGAAATTTCCCTTTCTGTTCTTTGTTGGCACAGCTCCTGGGGTTCAGGTTTGGATTTGGCCCTGCCTCTGCATGTAGGTCGCCTGAGGGCGTCTGTTCTTTGCTCAGACAGGGTGGGGTTAAAGTAGCAGCTGATTAGGGTGCTCTAGCTCACTCAGGCTGGGGGGGACGGAGGGAGGGATATGGAATAGGGGGTGAGCCTGCGGTGGCAGAGGCCAGTGTGATGTTGTAACAGCCTCAGGCATGCCGTGTGTTCTCCGAGGGAAATTGTCCCTGGATCATGGGACCGTGGCAGTGGCAGGCTGCACAGGCTCCCGGGAGGGCAGGTGTGGATAGTTACCTGTGCTTGCACACAAGCTTCTTGGTGGCGGCAGCAGCAGCCTTAGCATCTCAAGGCCTTCTCTGGTGTCTGCGCTGATAGCCATGGCTCGCGCCCGTCTCTGGGGCTCATTTAGGTGGTGCTCTGAATCCCCTCTCCTCGCACACCCCTAAACAATGGTCTGTTGCCTCTTAGGCAGTTCCAGACTTTTTCCCGGACTGCCTCCTGGGTAGCTGTAGCGCACTAGCCCCCTTCAGGTTGTGTTCACACAGCCAACCCCAGTCCTCTCCCTGGGATGTGACCTCCAAAGCCAGAGCCTCAGCTCCCAGCCCCCACCTGCCCCGGTGGGTGAACAGACAAGCCTCTCAGGCTGGTGAGTGCTGGTCGGCACCGATACTCTGTGCGGGAATCTCTCCGCTTTGCCCTCTGCACCCCTGTTGCTGTGCTCTCCTTCTTGGCTCCGAAACTTCCCCCCACCCCGCCCCGCTCACCCCCTGTCTCCGCCAGTGAAGGGGCTTCCTAGTGTGTTGAGACTTTTCCTCCTTCACAGCTCCCTCCCAGAGGTGCAGGTCCCATCCCTATTCTTTTGTCTCTGTTTTTTCTTTTTTCTTTTGCCCTACCCAGGTATGTGGGGGAGTTTCTTGCCTTTTGGGAGGTCTGAGGTCTTCTGCCAGCGTTCAGTAGGTGTTCTGTAGGAGTTGTTCCACATGAAGATGTATTTCTGATATATTTGTGGGGAGGAAGGTGATCTCCACGTCTTACTCCTCCGTCATCTTGAAGGTCTCCCTCAGTATTTCGTATTTTTATGCTATTGTTTAATTTCAATTTCCGACTGTTTGTTGCTTTTATGTGTAAATTCAATAGATTTTTGTATATTCATGTTGTACCAAACTACTTTAATAAACCCATTTTTAGTTCTAATAGCTTATTTCTGTACATTCTATGTGATTTTCTATAATATATATACAGTCATGTCTTTTGCCAAGAATAGCAGTTTTACATATTCCTTTTGTTTCTGTTTCTTCCTTTAAAACACTGGTTAGAACCTCCACTAAAATGGTGAATAGAAGTTGTAAAAGTGGCCTTCCCGTGTTCCTGATCTTAGGGAGAGTTTTTAGCTCAAATTAAGTTTATTTAACATATGTAGTACTACTCAGGCTCTCTATTTTTTCTTGAATGAACTTTCATGTTTTGTATCTTTCAATGAATTTGTCTATTTTATCTCAGTTGTTGAAATTATTGGCATAAAATTATTCATAAATTTCTATTATTATCTTTTTAATTTCTGTAGAATCTGTATTGATGTTACTTCTTTCATTGCTGATATTGCTAATTTATGTCCTCTCTCATTTTTTCTGATTAGGTCTGACTAGAGTCATATGGTTTATTGATCTTTTCAAAGAACATCTTTGCTTTTATTTTTTCTTTTTTGTTGTTCTCAATTTTATTGATATTTGCTCTTATCTGTATTATTATTTCTCTGCTGCTTACTTTGCTTTTAGTTACCTCTTTTTTATTTTTTGCGGTACGCGGGCCTCTCACTGTTGTGACCTCTCCCGTTGCGGAGCACAGGTTCCAGATGTGCAGGCTCAGTGGCCATGGCTCACGGGCCCAGCCGCTCTGTGGCATGTGGGATCCTCCCGGACCGAGGCACGAACCCGTGTCCCCTGCATCGGCAGGTGGACTCTCAACCACTGTGCCACCAGGGAAGCCCGTTACCTCGTTTTTAAGTTTCTTACGTTAGAGGCTGAACGCATTGATTTGAGACATAATTTTTTCTAATACTGAACTTTAGTGTTTCAGTTTTGCTCTAAATAATGTTTCAGCTCCATTCCCCAAATTTTGATACATTGTGTTTTAATTGTTAGTTAGTTTAAAATTCTAATTTACAGTTTGATTTCTTTTTTGACTTACAGCTTTACTTAATATTTTGTTTCTAAGTATGTTGGTATTTTTCAGTTACCTTTCTGTTATTTACTTCTGATTTAATTTAATTTTTGCCACAGAATGTACTCTTTTCTTTTCATCTTATTAAAAAGATCTTTCATTGGCCAAACATTTTTAATTTTGATGAGGTTCAAAATATCAGTTTTTCCTCTTATGGACTGTGCTTCAGTCTCAACTGTAAGAATTCTGCCTACTTCTGTATTCCTAATATCTTTTTGAGAAGTTATGGAGTTTTATTATGCTTTAAATTTAAGTTGATGTTTCAGTTTGTGTTAAATTTGTGTAAAATATGAGATTCAGGTGGAGGTGTTTGTTTGTTTTGGCTAATGAATGTCCAGTTGCCCCAACACCATTTACTGTAAGTGTTCTTTCTCCTCCATTGAATTGTTTTCCTCCTTTTTCAAAAATCAAATGTTCATATTTGTTTGGATCTTTTTCTGGGTTGTCTGTACTGTACTACTGATACAGCTGTCTTCCCACCAATAACATACTATCTTGATCACTACACTTCTGTAATAAACCTTAATATTCAGAAGAGTGATTTCTCCCATTTTATTCTTTTCAAAATTGTTTGGCTATTTTAGCTCCTTACCTTTCTGTGTAAGTATTAGAATAAGTTTGCCTATGTCTATAAAGATATTTGTGGAGGTTTTCATAGGTATTAAACGTATAGATCAATTTAGGAAGAACTGATATCTTTACTATGATGAATCTTCCAATCCATGAACATGGTATCCCTCTCCAAGTGTTCTGCATTTTTAAAAGTTATTTTTCCCAGCATTTTATAATTTTCATCTTAAAGATCCTTTATGTACTTCATTAAATTTATACATAAGTACTTCATTTTCTTCAGCAACTGTAAATGGTATGGCATTATTCAGTTCAGATTTCTCTTGTTCATTGTCAGTATGTAGAGAATGCAATTGATGTTTGTGTGTTAATCTTATATCCTGCCACCGTATTAAACTCACTTACTTTAGGAGGTATTTTGTAGATTCACTGGGGTTTTCTGAGTAGACAGTCATGTTGTCTGCAAGTAGAGAGTTTTATTTCTTCTTTCCAATGTGTATGCCTTTGGTCTCTTTTAAGTTATTGCCTTTCAAGGTTTGCTTTTAAATTTTGTTGGTTGGGACAAAAGAAGCCTTAATCTAGGGATAATTTTGCCCTACAGTTAAGCCTATATCCTCTGGGTACTCTACCCAAAGTCCCATGATTTAATAGATTTTCCATTCTATGTGGTGAGAACATGAACTACTCCCAGCTCTGTGTAGTGTCTGGGGATTGTTCCCTGTGCTCTTTTCAGACTCATATAATTGCCTTATGCACATGCCCTAATCAGCTAAACACTTGAGGCTGACTGTCTGCAGTTTTCTGGAGCTCTTTTGGTGCAGCTGTCTCCTCTACACTAGTCTACCCTTTGAACTTTAGCTACCTTACCTTCCTTTTGCTCCCAGCTCCACCTCTTCTCTTCACAGAGACTCTAGCGTCCATTTGGGTCCCTGTTTCCTGTGGTGTGACCTGTAAATTCTCTTTAGGCAGTAAACTAAAAAGCCCTGGAGATCACTTCATTTGTTTCCCCTCCTTTAGGGCACACCATCCAGTGCTGCCATACATTTAATGACTGAAAACTCTTCTTTCGTATGTTTTGTACAATGTTTTAGTTGTTTCAGGTATTGAGGGGAAATCTGGTCCCTGTTATCCCTTCTTGGTTGGAATTGAAAGTATCAAGAAAGCCCTCTTTTGATCCAGCATCTCTTTGAAGCTCATTGCTTATTGATTATTATACTTCAAAGTCTACTATGTGCTTGCAAGCAAAGGAGACATAGACCAAGCCATCTTTGTAAGGAACTCGTTAGTGTTTCCTGAATCTTCTGGCCCTGATGCTTCCTTTAAGGGACAATTCCTTTGGGATCTAAATATGGATGTTTGTTCCACCAAGAAGAATCTGCATATCTGGCTAAGAAGTTTCTGTTTAAAAAGGCCTGGGTGTTCTCTGCTAAGTATAGAAGCTAGAGAGAGCACTGAGTTGGCAGGCATAACATGGAGAAAGAGGCTTTGATGTTGTACAGTGACTTTTAAATTGTCTAACAAGATATTTCCTCTATTCTTTAACTTTGTGTTGGTGGTGGGTTGGGGTGTAAGTTTCTTGCCTTCCAGTCCCCAGAACAGATTCATTATGGTTAGTTTTGTGTATTATATGGGAGAATAATGATTTGAAAGGAAACAAGTAAGCATTTAATAACTAGGATTGTATCAGCAGCTTTAAATTGTCCCCTTTTCTTCACCCAGTTCCTTAACATTCGTTTAATGGGGGGATGTACTTCCATGACCCTAGTCTTTTTCTTCCCTATAAAAAATTTCAACTTTCTTTTTATATGTTTATATATTTTAAGCAAGGAGATGGAACACAATGTTGCCCACAGTCTTATAGCCCACATATACCTAGGCCTATATTTATAGCAACAGAGAATCCTGATCTGGTTTGACATTCCAAAGTTATGGAGGAGTTGCCACTCCTCATACCATTGTTTTCTGGCAGGACTCTTAAAGACTAATATGGAAAATGTTGCCTTCCTCAAGGCAACTCAAGCCCACCCTGCCCATCATGTCTTATCTTCCAGCCTGCCCACAGCTGCAACCCAAGTAAACCCTCGCTGGTTCCATTCCAGTGTAGTGGTGGTGAAGGTGTCAGATTATATTCTCTTCCTTCTACTTCAATCCCATTTTTGAAGAGGATACAAACCAACCAACCAATTTACATCTTGAACTGGCCTCAGATAGTATATTTATAGTTGGAACCAAGTCTTAGTGCTGTCTTAATGAAAACCATGCAGGGAAATAGAGGCATCTCTGGAGCTGACACTGCATTTGAGTTAAAATCTGGCATCTCCACACCATTGACAAGTCTGACAGCTGGAGCAGCAATCACCTCATCACATCTCTCAGTTGTGTCTCTCCTGGTTTTTGGCATCCTTCCTGTCTAAATTTTTATCAGATGAGCACTTTTCCTTGGCAAGCACTTTAAATGCCTTCAACTTGTTTTATCTCTGAACTGTTGCCCTTGCCCTCAGATGTCATTCCTCACATGTATGACTGGAGGAGATTCGGAACAAATTAGTTAAGAATGTAGCTGCAGAGAGCAATTCCTTTTGGCCTTCTCCCCTTTCCATTCTCTCCCAAAATATCAGAGCTTCCTTTTGAGGAGCACTCCATGGACATTTATTAATTTCAGCAAAGCCTGCCTCATGGGCTTGTACGTTGGAGCAATTGCTTGTGAATTTTGATGGTGACACCTCAGGGCTAGCTCTGCCTGTGTTCAGCCATCAGCACTGTTTTCTTTGGCTTTGCTTCATTCGCAATCATCAAGCATGGGGGGCTGTGACCAGCAAAGAGCGAGCCTCAAAGTCCTCTCATAAATTCCAGCCAAATACTGTGTTTGGAGGCTCCACAAGATTAATGACAGTCCTCAGCTCTCTGAGGCTGCACGGAGACCTGAGAGGAGGTGGCGTTCATGCTGACTTCAGTGTTACCACTTGCATAAATGCGAGATGGTCTGCAAGCCCCAAGAGATAGAATGTGGGCCTGTACAGGGTGTCACCTGCATATGTGATCAGTTCCTCCTGCCTGGCATGCAAAGCCCTTTAGAGTTTGACCCTTCCTCTAAAAGTTCAGCTTTTTGTCACCCTGCTCAAGTTTTGCACCTGCAACAAACATACCTGGAGCTTTTCTTACCTGATACATTGAAGGCTGAACAAGGATGCATGGCAGTAATGCAGCCCTTTGAAAGCTGAAAAAATAATTTAAATTGGTTATTTAGTAAACAGAAAGACAATTCAAAAGAAATCTGTAAAAGCTAAATAGATGACTGTCTCTCTCCTGGGTCACAGTTTGCCCTAGTTTTCTAGCATCTTCCTCTGTGCTTGATGAAACGGCACCTCTTCAACCCTTGTTCTTTTCTCAGGGGAGAGAGAGATTGTTTGGTACCCCATGGAAAGGAGGAAAGACAGTTAAATAACTACGTCATTTTCCCCCAGCCTATTTATAAGCCTTACAGGTTAGCGCTGGACAGGCCACGAGTTCCAGTGAGGAAAAAATGACAACAGCAACAGTAATAATACTCGTGATCATTGTTAGCAGCAGCAGCAGCATCATATACCACATTTTTTAAGGCATTTATATGTGCCAGACACTATTCTTTTTAAAAAAATAGTTTTATTGAGATATAATTCACATACAATAAAATTCACCCATTTTAAGTGTGACAGGGTAGTTGTTTTTAGTAAGTTTACAGAGTTGCACAGTTGTCACCGTTATGTAATTTTAGGACATTTTCATTATCCCAGAAAGGAACCCCCTATTCATTAGAAATCACTCTTCATTCCCCTATACTTTTCAACCCCTGTCGACCAGTAATCTGCCTCCTGTCTCTGTATATTTTTCAGTTCTGGATATATCACATGAATGGAGTTATAGAATGTGGTCTTTTGTGACTGGTTTCTTTCACTTAATATGATGTTTTCAAGGTTCATCTATGTTGTCGTACGTGACAGTACTTCAGCCCTTTTTCTAGGTAATAATATTCCATTGCGTGGATATACTACATCTTGGTCATCCATCCATTAGTTTTTAGGCGTTTGGATTTCATCTTGTTAATGATTTGTTAGATATCATGCACTATAATTTTTTTCAAATCTTTCATTTTGAATTAATTTCCAACTCACAAAAAAGTTGAAAAATTAGTCAAAACAATTCTTTCAGAGTCCCCAAGTGTTAACATCTTATATAACCACAGTACAATTATCAAACATTGAAACAATACTATTAAATTTTTTAATAGTATTACTCAAATTTTTCCTATTGTTGCACCAATACTCTTTTTCTGGTAGAGGATCCAACTCAGGGTCACTCATTATGTTTAGCTGTCACATCTCCTTACTCTCTTTTAATCTGAAACAGTTCCTTATTCTTTCTTTGTTTTACAAGACTGATATTTTTGAAGAGTACTGGGCATTTATTTTGTGGACTGTCCCTCAATTTGGACTTTTTAGATATTTCTTCATGCGTAAATTAAGGTAATGCGTACTTGACAGGAATAACATGCTGGGGCCTTTTCATTGCATTAGATCAGGAGATACATGATATTAATTTGTCTCGTTTCTGATGATGCTAACTTGGATAACTCAGTCTAGGTGATATCTGTCTGTGAGGTTTCTCCACTGTAAAGTTGTGATTTTGACTTTGAATTTAATAATTAGCCTGCGGGAAGATACGTTGAGGCTGTCTAAGTAGTCTGTTTCTCATCCAAGTCTCATTCGCCGATCTTAGCATCAATTGGTGGTATTTCCCTGCAACAGTTATTACTGTGGTGTTTGTCAAATAGTGGTTTTTCTACTTCCATCCTTCCTTGCATATTTACTAGTGGAAATTTTACTGTAAGGAAAAGTGTACCATGCTCTTCTTCCTACCTATCAATGTATTCATCTATCTATATATTTGTTTATTTCATTATGGTCTCATGGAGTCTCACTTTATCCTATGGGTTATAATCCATTACTATCATTTATTTTGTCTATTGAATTCTCTAAGATTTTCCCATTTGGAGACCCTTCCATTTGGCCTTGTATTTCTTTTGTTGTACTGTTCCTTATTTTTTCTTCCAGGATTTTCTTGTCCTAACCGTGGAGTCAGCCATTTCTCCAAAGAAACCTAATAACTTAAAATTTTCTTTTAACATCTTTATTGGAGTATAATTGCTTTACAATGTTGTATTAATTTCTGCTGTATAACAAAGTGAATCAGCTATATGTACACATATATTTCCATATACCCTCCCACTTGTGTCTCCCTCCCACCCTCCCTTTCCCAACCCTCTAGGTGGTCGCAAAGCACCGAACTGATCTCCCTGTGGGATGCAGCTACTTCCCAACAGCTATCTATTTTACATTTGGTAGTGTATATATGTCAAAGCTACACTCTCACTTCGTCCCAGCTTACCCTTCCTCCTCCCCACGTCAAGTCCATTCTCTACATCTGCATCTTTATTCCTGTCCTGCCCTTAGGTTCTTCATGACCTTTTTTTTTTTTAGATTCCATAAATATGTGTTAGCATACAGTATTTGTTTTTCTCTTTCTGACTTACTTCACTCTGTATGACAGACTCTGCGTCCATCCACCTCACTACAAATAACTCAATTTCGTTTTATTTTATGGCTGAGTAATATTCCAATGTATATATGTGCCACATCTTCTTTATCCATTCACCTGTCAATGGACACTTAGTTTGCTTCCATGTCCTAGCTATTGTAAATAGAGCTGCAATGAACATTGTGGTCCATGACTATTTTTGAATTATGGTTTTCTCAGGGTATATGCCCAGCAGTGGGAATGCTGGGTCGATGATAGTTCTATTTTTATTGTTTTAAGGAACTTCCATACTGTTCTCCATAGTGACTGTATCAATTTACATTCCCGCCAACAGTGCAAGAGGGTTCCCTTTTCTCCACACCCTCTCCAGCATTTATTGTTAGTAGTTTTTAGATGGTGGCCATTCTGACTGGTGTGAGGTGATACCTCATTGTAGCTTTGATTTGCATTTCTCTAATGATTAGTGATGTTGAGCATCCTTTCATGTGTTTGTTGGCAATTTGTATATCTTCTTTGGAGAAATGTCTATTTAGGTCTTCGGCCCATTTTTGGATTGGGTTGTTTGTCTTTTGGATATTGAGCTGCTTGTAAATTTTGGAGATTAAACCTTTGTCAATTGCTTCATTTGCAAACATTTTCTCCCATTCTGAGGGTTGTCTTTTCATCTTGTTTATGGTTTACTTTGCTGTGCAAAAGTTTTTAAGTTTCATTAGGTCCCATTTGTTTATTTTTGTTTTTATTTCCATTTTTGTAGGAGGTGGGTCAAAAAGGATCTTGCTTTGATGTATGTCATAGAGTGTTCTGCCTATGTTTTCCTCTAAGAGTTTTATAGTGTCTGGCCTTACATTTAGTTCTTTAATCCATTTTGAGTTTATTTTTGTGTATGGTGTTAGGGAGTGTTCTAATTTCATTCTTTTACATGTAACTATCCAATATTTCCAGCACCACTTATTGAAGAGGCTGTTTTTTCTCCATTGTATATTCTTGCCTCCTTTATGAAAAATAAGGTGACCATATGTGCCTGGGTTTATCTCTGGGCTTTCCATCCTGTTCCATTGATCTATATTTCTGTTTTTGTAACAGTACCATACCGTCTTGATTACTGCAGCTTTGTAGTATAGTCTGAAGTCAGTGAGCCTGATTCCTCCAGGTCTGTTTTTCTTTCTCAAAGTTGCTTTTGCTATTCGTGGTCTTTTGTGTTTCCATACAAATTGTGAAAATTTTTGTTCTAGTTCTGTGAAAAATGCCAGTGGTAGTTTGCTAGGGATTGCATTGAATCTGTACATTGCTTTGGGTCATATAGTCATTTTCACAATGTTGATTCTTCCAATCCAAGAACATGGTATATCTCTCCATCTGTTTGTATCATTCTTAATTTCTTTCATCAGTGTCTTATAGTTTTCTGCATACAGGTCTTTTGTCTCCTTAGGTAGATTTATTCCTAGGTATTTTATTTTTTTTCTTGCATTGATAAATGAGAGTGTTTCCTTCATTTCTCTTCAGATTTTTCATCATTAGTGTATAGGAATGCAACAGATTTCTGTCCATTAATTTTGTATCCTGCTACTTTACCAAATTCATTGATTAGCTCTAGTAGTCTTCTGGTAGCATCTTTAGGATTCTCTATGTATAGTATCATGTCATCTGCAAACAGTGACAGCTTTACTTCTTTTCCGATTTGGATTCCTTTTATTTCCTTTTCTTCTCTGATGGCTGTGGCTAAAACTTGCAAAACTATGTTGAATAAGAGTGGTGAGAGTGGGCAACCTTTTCTTGTTCCTGATCTTAGTGGAAATGGTTTCAGTTTTTAACCATTGAGGACGATGTTTGCTGTGGGTTTGTCACATATGGCCTTTATTATGTTGAGGTAAGTTCCCTCTGTGCCTATTTTCTGGAGGGTTTTTATCATAAATTGGTGTTGAATTTTGTCGACAGCTTTTCTGCATCTGTTGAGATGATCATATGGTTTTTCTCCTTCAGTTTGCTAATATGGTATATCACATTGATTTGTGTATATTGAAGAATCCTTGCATTCCTGGGATAAACCCCATTTGATCATGGTGTATGATCCTTTTAATGTGCTGTTGGATTCTGTTTGCTAGTATTTTGTTGAGGATTTTTGCATCTATGTTCATCAGTGATATTGGCCTGTAGTTTTCTTTCTTTGTGGCTTCTTTGTCTGGTTTTGGTATCTGGGTGATGGTGGCCTCGTAGAATTAGTTTGGGAGTGTTCCTCCCTCTGCTATATTTCGGAAGAGTTTGAGAAGGATAGGTGTTAGCTCTTCTCTAAATGTTTGCTGGAATTTCCCTGGGAAGCCATCCCGTCCTGGGCTTTTGTTCTTTGGAAGATTTTTAATCACAGTTTCAATTTCAGTGCTTGTGATTGGTCTGTTTATATTTTCTGTTTCTTCCTGGTTCAGTCTCAGAAGGTTGTGCTTTTCTAAGAATTTGTCCATTTCTTCCAGGTGGTTCATTTTATTGGCATATAGTTGCTTGTAGCAATCTCTCATGATCCTTTGTATTTGTGCTGTGTCAGTTGTTACTTCTCCATTTTCATTTCTAATTCTATTGATCTGAGTCTTCTCCATTTTTTTCTTGATTAGTCTGGCTAATGGTTTATCAATTTTATTTATCTTCTCAAAGAACCAGCTTTTAGTTTTATTGACTTTGCTATTGTTTCCTTCATTTCTTTTACATTTATTTCTGATCTCATCTTTATGATTTCTTTCCTTCTGCTGACTTTGCAGGTTTTCTTGTTCTTCTTCTAATTGCTTTAATTGTAAGGTTATGTTGTTTACTTGAGATGTTTCTTGTTTCTTGAGGTAGGATTGTATTGCTATAAACTTCCCTCTTAGAACTGCTTTTGCTGCATCCATAGGTTTTGGCTCGTTATGTTTTCATTGTCCTTCGTTTCTAGGTATTTTTTGATTTCTTCTTTGATTTCTTCAGTGGTCTCTTGGTTATTTAGTATGGTATTGTTTAGCCTCTGTGTGTTTGTATTTATTACAGATATTTTTCTGTAATTGATATCTAGCCTCATAGCGTTGTGGTTGGATAAGATACTTGATACATTTTCAGTTTTCTTAAATTTACGAAGGCTTGATTTGTGACCCAAGATATGATCTAATCTGGAGAATGTTCCATAAACACTTGAGAAGAAAGTGCATTGTGTTGTTTTTGGATGGAATGTCCTATAAATATCAGTTAACTCCATCTTGTTTAATGTGTCATTTGAAGCTTGTGTTTCCTTATTTATTTTCATTTTGGATGATCTGTCCATTGGTGAAAGTGGGGTGTTAAAATCCCCAAGTATGATTGTGTTACTGTTGATTTCCCCTTTTATGGCTGTTAGCATTTTCCTTATGT
Source organism: Pseudorca crassidens (assembly GCF_039906515.1). Taxonomy (NCBI): domain Eukaryota; kingdom Metazoa; phylum Chordata; class Mammalia; order Artiodactyla; family Delphinidae; genus Pseudorca; species Pseudorca crassidens. The sequence continues at coordinate 56,533,431 of NC_090311.1, read as the reverse complement.
ATTGAGGTGCTCCTGTGTTGGGTGCGTAAATATTTACAACTGTTATATCTTCTTCTTGGATTGATCCCTTGATCATTATGTAGTGTCCTTCTTTGTCTCTTGTAATAGTCTTTATTTTAAAGTCTATTTTGTCTGATATGAGAATTGCTGCTCCAGGTTTCTTTTGATTTCCATTTGCATGGAATATATTTCTCCATCCCCTCACTTTCAGTCTGTATGTGTCCCTGGGTCTGAAGTGGGTCTCTTGTAAGCAGAATATATATGGGTCTTGTTTTTGTGTCCATTCAGCTAGTTTATGTCTTTGGTTGGCACATTTAATCCATTTACATTTAAGGTAATTATCGATATGTGTATTCCTATTGCCGTTTTCTTAATTGTTTTGGGTTTGTTTTTGTAGGTCTTTTCCTTCTCTTGTGTTTCCTGCCTAAAGAAGTTCCTGTAGCATTTTTTGTAAAGCTGGTTTGGTGGTGCTGACTTCTCTTAGATTTTGTTTGTCTATGAAGTTTTTAATTTCTCCCTCAAATCTGAATGAGATCCTTGCTGGGTAGAGTAACCTTGGTTGTAGGTTTTTCCCTTTCATCACTTTATATATGTCTTGCCATTCCCTTCGGGCTTGCAGAGTTTCTGCTGAAAGATCAGCTGTTAACCTTATGGGGATTCCCTTGTATGTTATTTTTTGTTTTTCCCTTGCTGCTTTTAATATTTTATTCTTTGTATTTAACTTTTTGTTTTTGTTTTTTTTTTTTTTGCAGTATGCAGGCCTCTCACTGTTGTGGCCTTTCCCGTTGCGGAGCACAGGCTCCGGACGCACAGGCTCAGCGGCCATGGCTTACGGGCCCAGCCGCTCTGTGGCATGTGGGATCCTCCCAGACCAGGGCACGAACCCGTGTCCCCTGCATCAGCAGGCGGACTCTCATCCACTGTGCCACCGGGAAAGCCCGTATTTAATTTTTGATAGTTTGATTAATATGTCTTGGTTTGTTTCTCCCTGGATTTATCCTGTATGGAATTCTCTGCACTTCCTGGGCTTGACTATTTCCTTTCCCATGTTATTGAAGTTTTCACCTATAATCTCTTCAAATATTTTCTCAGACCCTTTCTTTTTCTCTTTTTCTTCTGAGACCCCTATAATTCGAATGTTGGTTACATTTAATGTTGTCCCAGAGATCTCTGAGACTCTCCTCAATTCTTTTCATTCTTTTTTCTTTATTCTGCTCTGTGGTGGTTATTCCCACTATTTTATCTTCCTGGTCACTTATGTGTTCTTCTGCCTCATATTCTGCTTTTGTTTCCTTCCAGAGAATTTTTAATTTCATTTATTGTGTTGTTCATCATTGTTTGCTCTTTTGTTCTAGGTCCCTGTTAAATGTTTCTTGTATTTTCTCCATTCTATTTCCAAGATTTTGGATCATCTTACTATCATTATTCTGAATTCTTTTTCCAGTAGACTCTCTCTTTCCTCTTCATTCCTTTGGTCTGGTGGGTTTTTACCTTGCTCCTTCATCTGCTATGTATTTCTCTGTCTTCTCATTTTGCTTAACTACTGTGTTTGGGGTCTCCTTTTCTCAGGCTGCAGGTTCACAGTTCCCATTGTTTTTGGTGTCTGGCCCCAGTGGCTAAGGTTGGTTCAGTGGGTTGTGTAGGCTTCCTGGTGGAGGGGACTGGTGCCTGTGTTCTGGTGGGTGGGGCGGATCTTGTCTTTCTGGTGTGCAGGACCACATCTGGCGGTATGTTTGGGGGTATCTTTGAACTTAGTATGATTTTAGGAGAGCCTCTCTGCTAATAGGTGGGGTTGTGTTCCTGTCTTGCTAGTTGTTTGGCATGGGGTGTCCTGAACTGGAGCTTGCTGGCTGTTGGGTGGAGCTGGCTCTTAGCATTGAGACAGAGATCTCTGGGAGAGCTCTCACTGATTGATATTATGTGGGGCCTGGAGGTCTTTGGTGGTCCAGTGTCCTGAACTTGGCTCTCCCACCTCAGAGGCTCATGCCTGACACCAGGCCAGAGCACCAAGACCTTTTCAGCCACACGGTTCAGAAGAAAAGGGAAAAAAAAAAAGAAAAAAAAATATTAAAATAAAAAATTTTTTAAATAATAATAAGAAATAAAACCAGAAGGCAACCAAACCAATAAACAAATCCACCAATGATAATAAGCACTAAAAACTATACTAATATAAACAGAAAAATCAGAAATAACTCAGTAGCCACCTGCAGACCCCAAGTCTACAGTTGCTCCCAAAATCCTCCGCCTCAATTTTGGGATTATTCGTTGTCTGTTCAGGTATTCCACAGATGTGGGTACATGAAGTTGATTGTGGGGATTTAATCCGCTGCTCCTGAGGCTGCTGGGAGAAATTTCCCTTTCTCTTCTTTGTTCGCACAGCTCCTGGGGTTCAGCTTTGGTTTTGGCCCCACCTCTGCATGTAGGTCGCCCTCAGGCATCTGTTCCCGCCCGGACAGGACGGGTTTAAAGCAGCAGCTGATTACAGGGCTCTTGCTCATTCAGGCCAGGTAGAGGGAAGGATGTGGTAGTTATAATTGGAATGCCAGGTAGGCCTGCGGTGGCAGAGGCTGGCGTGACATTGCAACAGCCTAAGGCACACCTCGTGTTCTCCCAGTGAAATTGTCCCTCGATCATGGGACCCTGGTAGTTGCGGGCTGCACAGGCTCCCGGGGGTGGGAGGGTGGTTGGGGTGCAGATAGGGACCTGTGCTTGCACACAAGATTCTTGGTGGCTGCAGCAGCAACATCAGTGTTTCATGCCCGTCTCTGGGGTCCAAGCTCATAGCCGCTGCTCACGCCCGTCTTTGGAGCTCATTTAGGCTGTGCTCTGCCTTCTGTGGGCAGACAGGGAAGCAATCCCCTCTCCTCGCGCACCCTGAAACAATGGTCTCTTGCCTCTTACACAGCTCCAGACGTTTTCCCAGACTCCCTTCTGGCTAACTGTGGTACACTAGTCCTCTTCAGGCTGTGTTCACACAGCCAACCCCAGTCCTCTCCCTGGGATCTGACCTCTGAAGCCCAAGTCTCCGCTCCCAGCCCCATCCCACCCCAGCGGCTGAGCAGACAATCCTTTCAGGCTGGTTGGCACTGATCCTCTGTGTGGGAATCTCTCCTCTTTGCCATCTGCACCCCTGTTGCTGCGCTCTCCTCCGTGGCTCCGAAGCTTCCCCCTGCCACACCCTGTCTCTGCCAGTGAAGGGGCTTCCTAGTGTGTGGAGACTTTTCCTCTTTGACAGCTCCCTCCCAGAGGTGCAGGACCCGTCCCTATCCTTTTGTCTCTGTTTATTCTTTTTTCTTTTGCCCTACCCAGGTACGTGGGGAGTTTCTTGACTTTTGAGAAGTCTGAGGTCTTCTGCCAGCGTTCAGTAGGTGTTCTGTAGGAGTTGTTCCACATGTAGATGTATTTCTGATGTATTTGTGGGGAGGAAGGTGATCTCCGCATCTTACTCCTCTGCCATCTTGAAGGTCCCCCCGACTTAATAACTTTTACTGGACAAAGATATTTAGAAGTCATGATGTGGACATTATTCTAAGCACTAATATTATTTTATTTTTCCCTGCGATTTAGATACAATTACCAGTCCTAGTTTTTGAAAGAACTTGGGTTTCACGTAAGTAACACATCCAGTGTCACACAGCTATAGGTGGCAGAGCTGCTATTTGAACCCAGGTGTCTTCAGTCTAATGCCCCTACCTAAATTAAGTTTCACACTGGGATTGGAAAATTTGTCCAGTGTCTCTGAGCCTTCATATCCCTATATTCAAAATGAATCTAATGCTGTTTGCCTCTCAGGGTTTTTGTGGTGACTGAATGCAAGGACACATGTGAAATTGTCTAGCATAATATTTGTTCCATACGAGCACTCAAATACTAGTTAACTCTGAGTTAGGTAATTCACTCAATAACGTGTGTACATACACCTACTTTGCTCTCATCACTGAGGTAGAAAATATGCAAGTTAAAAAAAAAGTAAGAAGATATGGTCCCTTTCCTGTAGGAACTTGTAATTGAGAAGATGAAAGTATAATTCACAAAATTTCAGGTGAACGTTACAAATGCTGCAATTGTTTTTGGATGCATAGTCTAAGATTCTGGAAAATGGAAAGTTAATATTGGATAGAGGAGGAGGTATTTCAGCTGAGGCTTCAGAGATGGTGGCATTTAAATGGTCATAGAGGAATAAGGAAGGCTGGGAGACTGGCACTTGGAGTATGGCTCAGGACCACCTATTTTGACATCAGAAATGACTTTAGGGATAGGGGATGAATGTTGCCTTCCACATGCAAATCATTCCTTCTACAAGAGCATAGTCTTCCGTGGGAAGGTGGCCTCCATCTTGTCAGATATCCAAGAAATGTGGGTACCTCTGTACTGTACTATACAGGTCTTCTATCCTATTGGCTTGATCAGTTTTGCAACATGTATCATTGGCAGCAATTGCAGAATATATATATATATATTATAATGAGGACAGATGATCTCAGGGAGAATTAGAATTTTAATTTCTTTGTTTAACTTTGCCAGGGTTCCTAATGTTCAGTAGTATCACAGTTGATTCTGGGTCCAGAAAATTGGTTTGCTGTTTCAATGGAATATTTTTGAATTCATGTCTTGGACCTCAATCTATATAAATCTGTGTTTTTAGTGGTTTAGAAAATAACTTGCACATGATATACTTAGAGATGCTTTATTTTCACAGTTTAACTACACCTTATAAATTGTAAATTCTGCTGGAAATTTTGAGGCTGGATACTTAATGGATTCTTTTGAATGTCCTGCAACTTCCTTGAACCTCCAGAAATGGTTTACTAAATTTTGTGCATTGGCGTACATGCATATTTTCTAGGGATAGATTTATAGTCTTCCTAATATTCTCAAAAGGTTCTCAGAACCCCAAATATTTAAATACTACCATCCTAGAGTTATGCTGTCCTGTATGTTGGCCACTTGCCACATATGCTTATTTACATTTAAATTCACTAAAATTCAATAAAGTTAAACATTCAGTTCCTCAGCCCCACATTTCAAGGGCTCAGGAGCATCACGTGGCTAGTGGCTGTGATATTGTGCAGTACAAACATGGGACATGGTTTCCATCTTTGCAGAAAATTCTTTTAGGCAGCATTGCAAGATGTTGGTTCTCAAATGTTGGCACGCCTCAGAATCCCTCAGGTGGCTGTCTTAAAAACAGATTGCTGAGCCCCAGTTGCAGAAATTCTGATTCAGTAAGAGTGAGAGTGAGTGATGTGTGATTAGGGAAGTATGAGTAAGGTGAGTAAGCAGTCAGTATAGGAGTCAGTATGTGACTAAGGAGGGTCGGGACTTTGAGTTTCTTGCACGTTCCCACGTTAGACTGATGTTACTGGTCTAGGAACCCCTGGGATAGATGAGGGTGGCTGGGTTGGTGGGGGTTGGCTTTACGTTGTGGAGGAGAGGGAGGAACTTCTACCAGAAACTTTCCGTGACTCAGAACTTCTTGGCAATCAAGTCATGGGTCTGGACAATGCCCATGGGTCTATCTTTATTCTGTCTCCATTCAAGAGCCATACATATATATATATATATATGTATATGTATAAAACAGCAACTCTACTGTTTTTTTTAGGATTTCTTAATTCAGGAAAGTATAGTGATGACTGATAGTAAATTTAAATAAATAAATAAAGCAATCAATCAATCTACTTTTAAAACTACCTTGTGTCTGCCTCATAACCAATTTCAATAGGCCGATATGAACCAAGGACAATACGCCTTTTGGAATGTTTCCTTCTAAAGCTTATCTTCAGGAGAAATATGGATTTTTATAGTGACTTCCATCTTATCTAGAGTCCAAGATGTACTCGGGCCTTGTTATGTATGGAGTGTTGTCATATTACAGCAGACAGTGGTCTTTTCAGTGTATGAGGGGAGAGGCAGAGTGGATGAGAACAAGGCTAGGTATGTGGTGGTCTTTCAAGCCAGTGTTATCCTGGGGGAGCAGGAGAGGCCTAGCCCAGAACTCCACAGAATGAGTGTGCCCCTCCCTCATCTCTACCTTTAGCTGTAGTCTCACGTTCTACATAAATCAAGAACCAAAACCATGCAAGAGACTTGCTGATTATTTTCCTATAGCCCAGGCCGTCATACATCATGAATACATTATGTCACTCCTTCCTTGGGAGCCCAAACAGAACCCCCAAATCCTTTCCAAGATAAGACTTAGGCAGGCAGCTATACCAGTCAAATGAAACATATTTGCTATCCTGGATGTGAATGATGAAGAGTTGAGAGGGCAGATTTTTTTCTACCAAAAAGAGAGAACACTCACCCACATTTAAAGCATCTTACAAACTTAGTTTTTGAACATTTTCCACCACTTCATGAAATTAGGCTGAAACGTGTTCTTAGCAACACAGAGGGCTGGGTGTGCAGACTAACAAGGAGGATCCTGATTTGTCAAAATATGTTATGCGATGATAAATGCAGCCCCTACAAAATGCTAGCTTTGATTAATTTGGAGAAACGAGAACCAGTTTATTCTTCCCCTGCTGGCACTGAATGATGGTTTGTAGGATCACTGCATGAGAGATCTGAGAGTGGCAGCTTGACTGGAAAACACTGAGGCTGCCTTTGTGAAGGCAGAATTCCATGAGCTACGTCATTCCTGGGATGGTTCCCTTTTGGCCTTGTGGCGGGCGTAGCATCCAGGTCACAGCTGGTACAGGCAGACAGGCTCAAGCCAGGATAAGTGATATTGAGAGTGTGTGTGTGTTAAGGTGAAGGGCTGGGGATGGGTTCAGCCTGGATTTTCTCAAACTCAGACCCCTAGCTGAGTGCCTGGGCTGCTATACAGGGATGGAAATGAGAGCTCTGAGCTGAGGTTTAGGACCAACGTGCTCCAACCAGGCTGAAGAGGTAACTGAGTGTCCCAAATCCCCTGATGTGTAAAGTTACAGACACAAACTTGCAGCATATTTTTTTCAGGAGGCTCATGCCAAAGTCATTTTCTTCCTTATCAGAGAGCAAAACAAAGAGCAGTAATGATTGGAATCCTTCCATTGGTAAAGACCATTTCCAGAGAATCTCAGGAAAGACTGATCTTACATGTAGACTGAGTAAATGTAGGGGGAAGAGCACAGACAAGGAGTCCAGAAGAACCAAATTTTAATCCTGCCACAAGATCGTGGTGTGACCCAGTAACCTGAGAAAGCCACTTAATTTCTCTAGGGATTCATTCTCCGCTTGTACAGTGAGTAAGACAAATTAAATAATCTTATCGTTTCTTCTGGCTCTAAAATTCTGTTGAATGAATGGATGACTCGCGATCATTGTTGAGGTGAGGTCTTCCAGAGTCTGTGACTCCAGATGTGATGCCTTGCCGGAACTTTAGCCACTCTCCCATCTATGACTTTCATCCTGTCACCATGTCCTACCTGATCTGCCCTTCCACAGCCCACATTTTCTGCCTGTCCAGTCTTCTTCAGGTTAAGCTTTAGAGTTCAGGGATTTTAAAACTATTGACCTCTGTCTTCCAATGTATTCCTTCTTTGAAGACCAGGTTGTAAAGTAGAAAAAGAATCAGCTCCTTTAGATAAAGCAGGAATGAGGAGGTTCTGTAACTTCCACCTGGCTTGCCAACATTGTCTTCCCAACCTTGTCTTCCCAAGACAACCTCACAGAGATGACAGGAGTCAGAAGAGTTGAGTTAAAACCACAGATTTAGACAAAGACAGCATGGAAGACCAATGGCCAGATGATCCAAGGAAACGTTTGAAAAATATTATTCGACCACACAAGTTACTTCAGTGCAGTGTGGTAAGAGCTACCACAAAGGTAGCTTATTGTATATTTGTTTAATATACAATAAGGGCACGTAGGTGGCAACTAAAGATGCTGCTTGGATGGAGAGAAATCTAGAAAGACAGTGGAAGAAACACTTGATCAGAAAGGTGAGGAAGATGCAAAGAAGAAAAGACATTCTGAGCAAAGAGCACAGGGCTGTGAAAGCATGGCAGGTCATTTGCTATTGTTGAAGAATTAAGTTCAAGGTGAGGGAGCATTAGAAAATAAAGCAAGAGTCATTTTATGAAGAGTACTCTCTGCCTTGAAAATCTGAAATGTTGTCAGGGGTATAAAATAGCAAGGAATCTACATTTTACAAGTGTACCTCTGGCAGCAGCCTTCTTGGGAGACCTGGGAAACAGACAGCAGAATTAGAAAACCTTGAGTACAGTCAGCAATGGATAATAAAGGGGGACCGAGACTTACAGCTGGAGAATAGGGCATGAGGACAAAGAAAAGAGATGTTAAGAAAGGTGAATCTGTAAATAGCAAAGCTAATTAAAAGCTTTCAGGAGAGATTGTTTCTTTCCTACCTTCCTTCTTCTTTCCTTTCCTTTTTTTTTCCTGAATGTGTTTGTTTTACAAAGGTTATGCTAACCACATGCTTTTCAGAAGAAAACTTGTTCCAGTGCTTATTTTCATTGGATGAATAATTCAGCACCAATGGAAATTATACTTAAATAGATACAAGGGCCTAATTAAGCTAACAAAAGACAGGTGTCTCAGAAAGAGTCTCAGGAATCTATACTTCAGCCAAATCAAGCCCCGTAGCACCCAACTCTGTGTTTTTAAATTAGACCTATGGCTCCCTGGTAGGATTTTTAGCTCTTGTTTGTTCTTATTAATGATAAAATAAATAGTAAACATTATTCATAAAAGCTTTGAAAAATACATGAAATTATAAGAAATAAAAATAAACCTGTGATCCTACCACCCAGCAGTAAATACTTCTAACATGTTTTCTTCCATTCTTTCTTGTACACATGTATGTGTATGCATATATTCATAATGAAAATTGCGATTATATTGCATATTGATTTTTATATTTTTTTCTCACAATATTTTATCATGAGCATATTCCTCTATTATTAAATAGTTTTCAAATATATAATTTTTAATGGCTGTTTTAACTTGTCCCTGTTGTAGGATGTTTGAACTGTCTCTATGTTTTGCCCGTTGTCTTATTGTTGCCCCATAGGGAGTGGGATCAATGTTTCACTTCCTCCCCAGTTGGTTCAGATGTCAAGACTAATGGTGCCACACATGCACCAAGTGAGTATGGAAACATTTATTGCTTACATCATCAGGCTTTCTGGCCATAGGAGGGGAAGTACCAAGCTGATATACTTGGCCTAAGTGGGGAAGGGGCACCTGGCTTTGGCTTTTATTATGGTTAGGGGTAGGCTGGCATGAAGGTTCCCATGTGAAGGCTAGGGTTTGTGGATTTGAACTTCCAATGTCAAGTGAAGGAGTACCTGGCCTTTCTTATTGGCTTGCCCAGGTGTGGGGCAAACGGGAATGGGGAGGGATGAGGTCTGAAAGCTTTCAGCCACCCGATGGTGAAGTCAGATGATCTTACACGTCAGAAAATCCCAAGGAATCCTCTAAAAATCTGCTAGAACTAATAAATGAGTTAGCAAGATTGCCAGGTACAGATCAATATACAAAAAAAGAAAAAAATTCACATGTATTTCTACACATATGCAATGAATAATCCAAAAATGGAATTAAGAAAATAATTCCATTCATCGTAGTACACAAAAGTTTAAATTACTTAGGAATAAATTTAACAAAAGAAGAATAAAACTTATACTCCAAAAACTCAAAACATTGAAAATTAAAGAAGACCTAAATGAATAGAAAGACATTCTATGTTTATGGATTGTAAGACAATGTTATTAAAATGAGAGTGTTCCACTACGTGATCTACAGATTCAATGCAGTCTCTATTAAAAACCCCAGATGGGGCTTCCCTGGTGGCACAGTGGTTGAGAGTCCGCCTGCCGATGCAGGGGACACGGGTTCGTGCCCTGGTCCGGGAGGGTCCCACATGCCGCGGAGCGGCTGGGCCCGTGAGCCATGGCCGCTGAGCCTGCGCGTCCGGAGCCTGTGCTCCGCAATGGGAGAGGCCACGACAGTGAGAGGCCCGCTTACCACCAAAAAAAAAAAAAAAAAATCCAGATGGAATTTTTTTTTTTGGTAGAAATTGACAAGCTGATCTTAAAATTTTTATGGAAATGCAAGGGATCCAGAATGGAAGACACAGTCTTGGAAAAGAAGACAGAGTTGGAAGACTCACACTTCCCAGTTTCAGAACTTACTGCAAAAGTAGTCATGAAGGAAATATGGTACTGGTGTAAGGATAAACATGGAGATCAATGTAATAGATCTGAAAATCCAGAAAAACCCTCATGTGTAAGGTCAATTTATTTTCAACAACGATATTAAAACATTTCAGTGAGGAAAAAATAGTCATTTCAACAGATGGTGCTGGGACAACAGAATATCCATGTGCAAAAGAATAAAGTTGGACCTCCTCTTCCTTACCCTTCACCCAGAAATTAACTCAAAATGGATTATAGACCTAAATGGAAGAACTAATAATGTAAAACTCTTGGAAGAAAACATAGGAGTAAGGTCCTCATGACCTTGGGTTAAGTAAACTCTTCTTAGCTATGACACCAAAAGCACAAGTCACCAAAGAAAAAATAATGATGCACAATATCGCTATTAAATGGGAAGGTAAAAACAACAGCCTTCTCCTTTAAGTACATCTTGTATCTTGGGTCTTAATTTCCGTAACTATTTTTTTAATCTATATTAGGCCATATTAAATATTTTCACCAGAGGTAGTATTCCCATTTTTGGCCCGTGAGGTCCCATTCTGTCAAGCTGATCTTAAATATCAAAGATGTAGTTTTATTTCAGTTGATTACTCATTGGGTCAGAGTATCTATGTCCACTATGGGATATGCTAAGACGGTGGGCACTAAGATCATGGGGAATTTAGACGAGGCAGTAGTTCTAATGATTAAGATAATGCATACCTGTCTGTCTTCTGTTTTACATTTGATAACTCTTCTAAGAATATGGGGTTCCTTTCAATTTAGTGAAGTCCCCAGTTACAGATGTAATTTGAGCCCCAGTGTTAGTTGAGGCCAGGAACGTCTGCCAGTTTGTGCACCTCAGCAGAGATTAGAGTTCACTTAGAACCTGTGTCTTAGAGACAACAAAAGCCAAAGCACACCCTCTTAACTTTTCTATTGTTAAATTCTTTCAGTGAATTTTAGATTTCTAATTATGGACTTCCATTTTAGTTTTCTCCCACCCCTCACTTTTTTTTTTTTTTTTTTTTTGGTGGTTGCTGGATGTACTTTCATGGGGTTCTTCTCCACCTTGCTCAGATTTATGTAAGTTGTCTTCCTCCAAAGAGTGCCAATTCCATGTCTTCAGGGTTAGGAGCCTCCCCCTGTGGCAGTGGTTGTTTTATTGGATGTAGAAACACTGGCTTAAGCAGGGTTTGAATGAACCCTTTGGCATGTTGGTAAGCCACAGCACTCAATGTGATGGAACAGGGTCTCTTTGTCAGTCAAGTTTACAGTTGTCTGGTAAGGCGATGATGTCCTCTGCCCCTTTAAGAGCTGTGGGGATAAAGCGTTCAAGGTCATCCTTTATAAGGGTCTGTACTCCGTGGTGCATGAGTGTTCTTTCCCTGTAACTCTGAAGGTCAGGTTTGGTTTTGGTGACAGAGACATAGGCAGCAGCAGTAGAGGCATTTAAGTCTTTGTAGGGACCTAGAGAGTGATCTGTTTCTAGGATGTAGACCTCAGCACACCACGTGGTGACTGTTCATCTTTACAGGAGCATCACCCAATGGGCCTGTATACTGCACAGGGTGTCAATGTTGGTCTTTCCCCTGATTATATAACAGGGCCCATGCCTGGTTGAGAGACTCAATCAGCGGTCTCAGGGTAAGAATTTTTTCCCTGAACAGACCATGGGTCACAGCTTATGCTGGAACTGAGGTACAAATTTAATCTGAGGTGCAAAGATAGGTCTGGGCTAAGGCTACTTTAAGGAGAGCCCCAATCCTCTATTCCTATCCCTAAACACCAATATTGAAACTTTGACTTGGTTGGTTTCAATATAAGAGAGGCTTGGTGGGACTCAGCAAGTGCAGCTCAACGTGTGCGCTAGCCTGCAGGCTTCAAAAATGCATACTAACCAGCAGGCGGCAGAGCCTGAAAGCAAGAAGATGTGGCACATATATACAATGGAATATTACTCAGCCATAAAAGGAAACAAAATTGAGTTATTTATGGTGAGGTGGATGGACCTAGAGTCTGTCATACAGAGTGAAGTAAGTCAGAAAGAGAAAAACAAATACCGTATGCTAACACATATATATGGAATCTAAGAAAAAAAAAATGTCATGAAGAACCTAGGGGTAAGACAGGAATAAAGCCACAGACCTACTAGAGAACGGACTTTCGGATATGGGGAGGGGGAAGGGTGAGCTGTGACAGGGCGAGAGAGAGGCATGGACATATATACACTACCAAACGTAAGGTAGATAGCTAGTGGGAAGCAGCTGCATAGCACAGGGAGATCAGCTTGGTGCTTTGTGACCGCCTGGCGGGGTGGGATAGGGAGGGTGGGAGGGAGGGAGACGCAAGAGGGAAGAGATATGGGAACATATGTATATGTATAACTGATTCACTTTGTTATAAAGCAGAAACTAACACACCATTGTAAAGCAATTACACCCCAATAAAGATGTTAAAAAAAAAAAAAAGCAAACAAAGAAAGTCCCCGAGATGACGGTGGTCATCACCCTGACCATACTGTACACAAGTCCAGTTGTCTTGTCACCCCCTCCCAAAATTGGATCCCATGACAAGACTGAGGACATCACACGTGGGCCCAGAGCATATGAAGATATTGATTACTCATGAGGCTTTCTGGAGAGAACAGGACAGGCATCCAAGCTGGCCCATTTGGCTTCAATGAAGCGTCTTTGGTTTTTATTGTGGTTAACAGTAGTGCCAGGGAGAGGGTTCCTCTATGTGTGCCAACGTTTGCGTGATTTGAACTTTCCCACTGGTGCCCAGGGGAGAAAGAGGAAACACCTGGGCTTTCTTACCAGCTTGCCAGATGTGGGGCAAAGGGAAAGCAGAGGAATGGGACCTGTAAGGAAAGAGACCTGCAAGCTGTCAGCAATCAAATATCAAAACTGGAGTCAGATGCTTTATTACACCGATGTAAATAGTTCTGTGATAACTGTCCTGGTGCACACATATTCATGGGACTCTGAAGAAATGGGCTTTTAGAAAGCTAGAAGTATGGAGACACAGTATTGTTCAAGTACAGTTAAGTATTGACTACTCTCCCCACCGGTTCAAGAAACAGAAGAGTCCTGTATCTGTAAAACTTCTCCAACATGGAAGCACGTACATCATTGTTACGCCTCCTTCTGGGATGATTATGCAGCGTTTGAGAAGTAAAAGGTCAGGAACATAAAAAAATGGACTTTTCAATACTTTGCATGGACATGTCCCAAGCTACTAACTATACTCCTTAGGGGCTAAGGAGTATACTAAATATACTCCTGAGAAGTAAGAAATCCTGTGCTGTGCTGTATCTACTCTTATTTTGTGTGGCCACCTTACTTATGATAGACTTTTTTGTCCTTGGTTATTAAATTAGGAACTTAATACAATCTTAAAATTGAGAGTCGGTGGAGGGTTCGTTCTTGCAACTCCATAGGCCACCTAAACTTAAGTTTACAGTATCTCTGAATATCTCCTTAAGCTAAATTTCCAGGAGATAAATGAAATGGCCAAACAGTCTATCTACCAAAAAAATTTTTTTTGGAAAACTTCGTTAGTTAAATCTCATTATTTGGGGATGAATTTTACCTTGAATTTAGTGCTGTCATTCCCACTAACTTAAGTGTTTATATTTTTGTGTATGTTGAAAATAATGTGTATTAGAAAGCATGACAGACTAGGCACCCTTAATACCATCCTCTTTAAGATATCTAGTTTCTAGATAAATAGTTATTGTTAATACATTTCTGGGTCAGCTCGAAATAGGAAATTTTGCCAAAAGGGAAAAAAAAATCAAGAAAAACATTAAGCTGAAGTCAGTGAAGGAAGTAGGTATTTGCTTCAAATCCAGACACTGAAATATGGAGATAAAGACTTGGACCTACCCCAAAACAGGGGATGTGAACCCAAAACTTCTTTATTAAGTCTGGATCCTTGAAATTTAATCAAGTGGTCTCAGGTCTGTCGCACAGATCCTTTCTGGAAGAAAGCATCATCAGTTCAGGCTGTCAAGATGTCCACAGGTTGAGAAAAGGAAAATATGAGCACACAGTCCAAAATCACCAAACACTCGAAAACACGTAAGTGTAAGGTAGCCAAGAAACAGACTCCCAGTGACATCAGATATTAGAATTATCACAATCTGAATATAAAACAAAGTTGTATCAAATGGTCAAGGAAATGAGATGGAATGAAAAAGGAAAAAAAGCCATTAGAGACAATACAAAGTAACCAGTCCATTTGAAAAATATCTGTTTAAAACTTTTCATATAAAAATATAATTCTGTATATTAAATAATCTGGTTAGATTAAATAGATTAGATCATTGAAGGGAATTATTAGTAAACCAATGAGTAGATCTATAGAAAGTATACAAATGCACCACAGAAATACAAGGGGATGGAAAGTCCAAAGGGTTAGATGACATGGAGGCTAGAATGAGAAGGTTTTCCATTAAGGAAATCAAAGTCCTAGAGAGAATAGAAAAGAACTAGGAGAGACAATACTTGAAAATATGATAGTTGAAAATTCTTTAAAATGTTGAAAGACATGAAAACGTATCGGAAGACATGACACATGATAGAGGAAACAGGATGAAATTTCCAAAGCTGCATCTAAACAAAAGTATTAAAACTGCAGATTACCAAAGACAAAAGATTTTATAAGTAACTAGAGAAAAAACAAAATGCACTACAATGAAATGACAATTAGAATGAAGGCAGAGGGCAAGTTTCTTACCATCAAAATGAAAGCCAAGAAGCAGTGGAATTATATTTTCAGAAAACTGATAGAAAAATATTAGCCTAGAATTTTGTTAGAAGTGAAACTGTCTTTCAAGAATGAGTGCAAAATAAAGAAATATTGCTGTGTACAAAATGGGAGAATTTACTACCCATATAGTCAATTAAAAGAACTTCAAAAGCATGTACCTGAGAAAAAATGGAAATAATCCAGGAAGTAATATTTGGAATGATGTTCAATGTGGGAAAAAAAAATGTCTTAGGATCAATGTACTATGGTCAACTCATTGCATATAAAGCAAGTATTTACATAAAAAGTAAGGAAGAGCAAAGTCTATATAATAGTCAAAAATTTCAAAATATTTCTCTCAATTCCTGATAAGTCAAACAGAGAAACAATAAAGACATAGAAAATCAATACAATTAACAAACTGGGTGTCTTTTGTTTTGTTTTTCTTTTTTTTATTGAAGTGTAATTGATTTTCAATGTTGTGTTAGCTTCAAGTGTGCAGCAAAGTGATTCAGTTATACATATACATATTCTTTTTCAGATTCTTGTCCTGTATAGGTTGCCACAAAACATTGAGATAGTTCCCTGTGCTATACAGTAGGTCCTTGTTGTTTACCTAAAAGTAAACATAATTAGTTTTTTAAAATCATTCAATGATCTTTTCAGTAATCTAATCCACATATAAGTGATAGCATATGATATTTGTTTTTATCTGTCTGGCTTACTTCACTTAGTATGATAATCTCTGGGTCCATCCATGTGGCTGCAAATGGCATTATTTTATTCTTTTTTATGGCTTAATAATATTCCACTGTGTGTGTGGTGTGTATGTATATATATAAGTGTATATATATGTGTGTGTGTGTGTGTGTATATATATATATATCTATATATATATCTCACATCTTTTTTATCCATTCGTCTGTTGATGGACACTTAGGTTTCTTACATGTCTTGGCAGTTGTAGATATAATGGACAGAAGGCCTAAATAGACACTCTCCAAAGAAGACATACAGATGTCCAACAGACACATGAAAAAATGCTCCGTGGGACTTCCCTGGTGGTCCAGTGGTTAAGACTCTGTGCTCCCAATGCAGGGGACCCGGGTTTGGTCCCTGGTCAGGGAATGAGATCCCGCATGCCACAACTAAAAAAAAAAGAAAAGAAAAAAAAGATCCCAAATGCTGCAACAAAGACCTGGCACAGCCAAATAAATATTTATTTATAAATAAGTATTTAAAAGAAAGAGAAAAAATGCTCCACATCGCTAATTATTAGAGAAATGCAAACTAAAACTACAATGAGGTATTACCTCACACCAGTCAGAATGGCCATCATAAAAAAGCCTACAAATAACAAATGCTGGAGAGGGTGTTGGAGAAAAGGGAACCCTCCTGCACTGTTGGTGGGAATGTAAATTGGTGCAGCCACTATGGAGAATAGTATGGAGGTTTCTTAAAAACTAAAAACAGAGTTACCATATGATCCAGCAATCCAGAGAAAACTATTTAGAAAAAATACATGCACCCCAATGTTCATTGCAGCACTATTTACAATAAACAAGCTGATTTTAATGGACATATGAAGAACTGTGCACAATTAGAGAATAGACATTCTTTTCAAGCATATAGAGAACATTTTAAAAATTGACCACATCCTAAGCTATAAAAGCAAGTTTTAACAAATTAAAAAAACTAGGTATCACTCACATGTTGGACTACCATTTTTAGTATTTGTACATTAATAAGTTAACTAGAAAAACCTCTTAAGTCTGGATATTTTTAAAACAGTGGTTATAACTCATGCTCATAAAAATAATAGAGATTAAAAACTCCTAATGATAATAAAATGATATGATAATTTAAAATGTTTATAGAAAATAGTACCATTCATCCACTTATAATAAAAAGTCTCTCATGGAACTTGAGGAATTGAAGGGAACTTCTTACCTAAATAATGAGTGGCTACAAAAAACAACCCAAAACAGAACAAAACAAGTAAAGCGTATTTTGTTCTTAATGGTCAACAGTTGAAGCATTTCTTTTAAAAATCAAGAGTTTATTCAGTAAAAAGTAAATTGTCCTCCTAACCCAGACTGTATTTCAGAGTATGAACATGCTGAACTAGAGTCTGAACATGCTCAATCCGTTTTGGGTATTTTTATTTTTATGTTGTAAACAGTTGTTTGCATTGTTTACCTATCTCCCTAAGGAGATGTTAATAATCTTCATCTTGATTTGTAAGAAATATTTACTACATTAGAGATAGTAACCTTTTGCCTGTCTTAGATGGTAAATATAAGACATCTTTTTGTTTGCAATTTGGGTTTTTCTTTTTTATGATGTTTTACCATGTAGAGACAACTTTTTACAAGACCACGTCTGACAATATTTTCCTGTATTATTTCTGCCTCTGACTTTATGCACATCCCTAGAGATCGGAGCTTCTCCAATCATTTTTTGTTATTATTATACGGATACTTTTTGTTCATTTGACTATCTGGTTAGGATTGCAGATTTATTTTGTCCCTTTAACATTTATTAAATAGGTCTTCATTTCCTCACTGTTATAAAATATCAACTTCATGATGGTCTAAATTCCTTTATAATGGAATCTTCTTTTTTTGCTTTCTTTTTTTGTACCATTAATCTCACTTTAATTTTTTTACAAGTTCCATGTTTAATTATTGTAGCACTGTTATTTATGAGGCAATGATAATTTTCATCACCCACCCCATTCTTCTTCTTTATCTTTTTTCCTCCATTTTTATTGGACACTTTGTGAAAAATTACAAACACTATGCCTGCTCTCCTTTTTCAAAATGATCTCAACTATCCTTTTTTAATTTATTAACTAAGTTGAAATTCACTTCCTGAGGTTGAAAACTAGAAACATAACCAATCCTTTTGATATATTATTTTTAATTTCATTTGTCCCATAAACTTGGATAGAGCTCAGGTAGGATTGTAAAGTAAGAAATACTTCTATTAGTTTGAAAAGGAGATGGTAGAAAGGAAATAGTTATGCTCTGACATAACCAAAGTTTTAAAAAAATTATCCAGTATTATTTATCTAACATTATTTCTCCAAAGCATCTCATCTACTCTAGTCAGACAAATCTCTTCATTATTCATGCTTTAGGCATGCACATTTCAAATTCTCGGCCTTCACTGAGAATATTCTTTTCCAGGGATACTTTTTCTCTTCTTTTCTGTGTATTAAGAATTGTTTTTTTAAAGAATTTTTAGGGCTAAACTTTATCTCCTCCAGCATGAAGCTTTGTTTCAATGTTCATAGCATTTATAATCTGTTCGATACACTCTAAACATTTTAGAACTTTTTCTAATTATAAAAACAATAAAACAAACTCATAGAACATTTGATAAAGAGAGAACACATATTTTATATAGCTCTAACTCCCTCTCTCTTGTATAAATTCCCTGACAGTATTTTTAATATGAATACATAGTTGTAACCCTGGTGAACTTATAGTTTTGTAGGTGATTTTAGCAGAGTATCAAGCTTTTCTCTGTTGCTTCATAGTATTCATTATTACCATTTTAATAGCCACCCAATATTCTGTAGAGCCAATGTACTATTATTTACTTAATCTTTGCTTTATTCTCTGTTCCTTATAACAGAAAACTCTGCAGTAAAATCTTTGTTGTGTAGTTTTCCTCTCTTTGGGGAATGATTTCCTTAAAATAGTTATCAAGAATTGGAAGCAAAGGGAGAAATCGTAAGAGTATTTTCAGGGTGTCAGTATATGTTACTGGATAACTTTCAGCCATCAGTTTCATGTGTGAGAGTTCTGGTATCCCAGCAGCTTTGATTTCACTGGGCATAAATATTTTTCTATTGATGATTTAAGAGAGAGAGAGGAAAAAAAGCGTGTTAAACACGTTTGTCCCTAATTCTCTGTTGTGTGTATTAGTTAGCTTTCATGATTTAATTTTTGTCTCCCCAAAGAGATTGTAAGGTCCTCAATGAGAGTAGAGACAATGATTTGTGTTTATTCTTTGTGACCTGCAATATCCTAAAAAGAAAATGTAGCAGATGTAGTTGTCTTTGGTGTTTGCTTCCTAATTGACTGAAACCTTCACAAAATGTCTTTCTGTTCCTCAAACTCAGGGTCAATAGTGATAGATGCATTTGGTGAGCAGCAAATTCGTGGCATATCATCTCCAAAAACAAATGCTTAAACTAAGCTCACCTAGAGAGGTTATGCTTATCCTTGGAATCAGGGTTAGTTGAAGTTTCCTAAATAAATATGTATTTTGAATTTTTTTAGAATTTCAGACTCATTTATTCTAGCTATTATTCAATTAACAAGGCATAGCTGTTCAAGCACCATCACTTTCAGTGTTTGCCCATAGAAAGATCAGGCAAAAAACAGGGCTCTGGTCCTCTAAACCTCCTGCCCTGGGATTCGAGAATGAACCTTGGCTCCACATGAAAGTAAAAGTTATCTGTGATAGAGGAGTACCCTATTGCTGAGAGTTTGCAGCTGCACTTCTTCCCCACTTTATCCTTGCTTAAGAACAGTGTCAGGGGTATGATAGACAGTCCATACATATGTATTCGTTGAATGGTTGAATGAATGAATCTGTGTGCTTAGGTTGAATTAATCAGTCACTCTGCAAATATTTATTGAGCTCCTGTGAGGTGCAAAGCCCAGGATACTTGTAACTGTGAAAAAAATAGATAAAGTTGACAGATCCTATACATAGCAGGGGATGGATCTAATGACCTTGAGGTTCCATCCAGTGCATTTTTCTCCAGTTCATGTGCATTCCTTTTGACACATGTCACATCCACAGGCCAAATAAAACTCCTCAAGCTGTGTTTATATGATGCACGATGACCCTACCCCACCTCCACCCTCTCCACACATACCCATCTCCCCCAAGGGCCTGAAAAGGAGTTGTATGATGTAGATTCTTAGTGCCGGCGACTCCTGGGCTGGGATGAGGAGGGCTCCAGATGGAGGCTTTTGTGCAGGGCGCCCTTTCATCCTTGGCTGTAAGCAGCCTGAGCTGTTATATTATAAATGAGTAATTTACAGCCTCCTCCCCAAGCCCGTCTTTGTAGGCTGTTTCATGGACTTCGTTACCAAAGGTTACCAGCATTCCTGGTGCCTTTGATTTCTGTGGACACTCTGGACCAGAGAAAAGAGTTGTCGCCTTGAGCATCTGCACGTTGCCTTTCACATGTCCTGCAAATGGGTACCTGCCAGCCCTCTTCCCCAGATGTCGTCCTGACCATTGATTTTTCGCTGCTCACTTTCGCAGTTATTAGCCAGTGTGAGGCCAGGGCACTTAGCTCTCCACTTTAATTATTCATCCTTATGAAGAAAAATTTCCCTCTCGTGCTTTATCCTCCTCCAGTCCCGACCTGAGCACACGTGGACTCCTCCTTCCTTCCCTCCCCGAGCGCCTGGTGTGTTGAAGGGCCTTTCACCAGTGTACTCGTTCCATTTATGCCTTTAATATGCATTTTGTGTTTTGCCAAGGGGGTCAGGAGGGCACGTGGAGAAGCCAGATGGCTTACCTCTTCCCTCAGGAAATGCAGTGCTATTTAGCTGGGCACCTTCCCAGCTCAAGGCAGGGTAAGATTCCACTGTTTCAAGGAGAGTTGATTCAAATGCCACTGTCCCTGAGGGTACAGCTCCAAGTTCCTCTCAGGCTGTGCGCTTCTGTCCTCCTCTGCCACTCTGGAGTTTTCTGCCAGAAACAGAATTTTAGGAAATACTAGGAAAAGGGTGGGAAGGGGGGGGAGGGAAAAAGCAACCCATTTTATCAATGGCCTTTTCTCAGACACAAGTTTCTGTTGTTTTAATCCGACTGAAATAAGAAACCACGATCCATGGATGAAGAGACAGTGGACAAACTCAGTGAAGCCATGAGCACCCTGAGGATGTATGTTTTTTCCCCCCATTTCTGGTTTTTAATGTTCCTTCCCGGCTGCCATTTCCCAACTTCAACTTTTGAAAAGCCAAACAGTTTAACTGGCCAGGGTCGAGAAACTTATTTGTATGCAGCACAAATTTCAGAATCTGTTCTCAGCCTGTGCTGAGTGAAAAATGGCCTGCATTTTCTTGATAGCCCATGTGGTTGTAAAGAATAAATGGCTAATGAATTACAGATGAACATTGACGCAAATTAATCTTCCTGCTGTCCCTGGGTTATATGGCAGCCATTTAAAAGTTTAATCAATACACTAAAGTTGAAAACATGCAGGCACTGCAGTTGTTTGGATGTAATAAACATCAGAGGGAACCGGGAGGTTTGCACTCAGTCCATGTATCATAATGACAGCTATTTATGTTTAATGGACTAAATATTTTTTATTGGAAGGGAGCAAATGTCAGCTTAACTTTGTGAGCCCCGCATTCAACTTTCCTTTGAGGTTGGTGAAAGACGGCTGACGTGTCACTGGAAATGAAATGTTAAGGGGGGAAAAAGCAGAGCGGCGACAAAGCGAGGAGAAGGCGTCGTTTGGAGATGTGATGCAGCACAAGCATTCAGCAGCAGTTCATTAACGAAAACGTAAACTCTGATATTTCTAATGTTGTCGTAAAATGGTTTACTAGGAACAAATTTAATGGTTATTAGGGAAAACAAGTGCCCAGATCTGCCAGATATGCCTTTTGGTGCAGGCTTTTGTTTGAAAACTCTTTACCAGGTCATACTTGCTAGAGATTTATAATTAGTCTTTTTTCTTAATGTGAGAAGTGGGGGAAGAAACAACGTGATGGCTCTCAGCCCTTGTATTCCATAGATCTTTCCTTTTGAATCGTGTCCAATGACTTTAAATAACCATGTGTTCTCTTTTGGAATACTTATATCTTAATTACTTTCCAAGTCGATATTTTGTAGCACTGCTGTGAGTCTGGTAAGGCCATGGAGGCTAAAAGAGAATGGACTTTGCCAATAGCCATGCCATCTCTCTGGACAGGAACAGGCTGAAGTAAAAGGAGAGAAATAGCTTTGTCTGAACAAAGTATCTATATCTATATGCATGTGTGTGTGTGTATATATATATATATATATATAGAGAGAGAGAGAGAGAGAGAGAGAGAGAGAGAGAGACACAGTTCAGCTTTGCATTTTCTTTTCTTTTCTTTTTTTTTTTTTCTCTCCCAAAATAAAACAGACAAAGTATGTTATCCCTGTGGAGCATCGGGTCTTGGAAAAAGGCATACCCTTTATAAAAATAATTAGAAACATTTCAGACAATGGAAAGCATGTTTTTAATGTCCCTTTTGCAGCCAGTTGTCTCAGACCCTCGTCAGTGTCTGAGGGTTCCTAAAAGTCCTCACGTTTTATGGCAGAGCTTTGAAGAAAATAGTTCAATAGTTATCAAGGTGGACCTGTGAGATACCTAGCTATTCAGTGTTCAGATCTTTAACATACATATATGTGTGTGTGTGTATATATTTTATACATATACGTATAGTATGTATTTTAATGTTATTTATATATATGGCATCTTCTAATACATTAAAATACATATTATATGTATGCATTAAAATTTTTAAGGGCAAGAATTTGTGTTCTAATTGGGACTAAGATTCAGGAGAACTCGGCACTATGTGACGTACGGTTAGTCAACCAAACTAATGGATTCTCTGACCCTTTGTCTTCCCATAAGCAAAACAGGGAGACACTTTTTATTCTGAAGATCAAAGCATCACTCACTGTTCACCGTGATGATATCCCACCCAACCTGCTACTTCTCATGCCTCCCTCCCTGTGGTCCCGGAACCCTACTTTATTTTTCCTCCTAGTTTTTCTCACTGTTTTAGGTGATTGATTGATTTGTCTGTTTGTTCATTTTGTGTTTCCACCATGTTACTGTACAGTCCATGGTGGGTGATGGGAGAGCAGGAATGGGGGAAGGCAGGAACATGATTTTCTTCTTTGCTCCTAAAATCCCAGGGCCTGACCCATAGTAAGTTTTTATAAACAGCAGTTAAATGAATTTCAGGCTATTATTTCGTATTACCTTTAAAATAATAACTACAGTCATTTTTTTTGGATCACCTGTTATGATTTCTAGGCACTATGATAGTTGTTTTACAGATAACCCTGTACGTGATCTTAGTTGGAACCCTAGAAGGTGTGTGTAGCAATTCCAGAATTTGACTCCTGTCCTGTCCGTCTGTCCTTCGGCTACTGAGGACTCTCTCATGTTCCTGTGCCTTATGTTTTCACTGGGGACTGAAATCTCACTAAGTAACCCTAACTTTTTGCTCTAGTCTACGACCAGCCAGCTCTCCAACTGGCTGCTAATAGACAAAAGGGTTTGATTCAGACTTTCTCACCTAAACCTGATGTCCTGAGACCTACCTGTGGAGAACATGGAGCCCTTGACTCTAACAAAGTAAACATTGGATGTTTGGTGGTGGACAGTGTGAGTCTCAGGTACGTGTCTTCCGCGGTCTGGGGAAACACAAGAGGCTCTGGCAGATGGTGTGGAAAGTGTATCAGATAAATATATATTCAGCTTCAAGCAAGTAAATCCAACAAATAGTGACCTAAGTGTTTGTGTTTATTTTTGTTACATGAAAGTAAGTATGGAGGTAGGCAATCCAGGGCTGTTGTAGTGGCTGAAAGAGCAGCCCAGTTGGCACCCAGCCTCTTTCTGTCTATCCTACTATCCTTGGCATGTGAACTTCTTCTTCATGTTCTCAAAACGGCTACTACTCTGTCTGGAATCATTTCAGCAATCCAGACAGGATGAAGGAGGATCTTTTCCTGTGAGGCATTCACTTTTTATTTGTGGATAGACAGCTTCCTAAAGGCATCTGCCTATTTCTCATTGCCCAGCCCACATCATTGGAAGGCTGGAAAATCGAGTATTTTAGTTTTCACACTTTTACAGTAGAGGGAGGCAGGATAAAAGGGTGTCAGTCCATAGTGTCTGCTACATAAGATAAATCACACTTTTTGTGTTCCTACAAAAGGCTTGAAATTGTGCTAGATGCCCATTTGTATAGCAATTTACATCATCTTTACAACTACTGTGTAACAGAAGAATATTTATTCCCACATTCTAGGAAGTGGTAGAGCTGAGGTTTGAAACTACATTGTCTGAAGTAAAAAGTCTAGACCTTTTCTATAGCCATGTTATTTTTGATTCACAATGAAGGATGGTAGGGTCACCAGCTCGATCTGAACGTGCTGTCTTGTGAATTCACTTAATACACTGGGTCTACTACTTTGACAGTTAAGTAGGTGGCACCTTCTATCGTTTTGTATTCAACCGTGGAACATTCTTTACAAAGTGGTTGAGAAGGTGGCCTCTGGCATCTGTCTAGATTCAAATCCTGGCTCCGTCACTTACTACCAAAACCAAATTGCATAACCTCTCTGCTTCAATTTCTTTATCTGTAAAATGGAAATAGTAGTAGTATCTACAGCGTGAATGTTTTCAGAAGGTTAAGTGCTTAGAACAGTGTCTGGCACTCAATAAATGTTGGTTATTACTATCACTATTATCATCCACATTCACTGTCTTTGGTTTTGCCTGCATGACCAGATTGAACTTTGGGAGGCCAGGACCATGTTTTTCCTCCTCTCTGCATCTCCAAAATACATAACAAGTTTCCATGCACATTGAAGACACTGAGTAAAAACTCATTCTAGAATCACACTGCATAAGTTCAAATCCTTGTTCCATTAATGTAACGTCTCTTTGCCTCAGCTTCCAAATCCAAAAATGGGGAGACTAATACTATCTACCTCACAAGGGTCATTGTGAAGATTGAACGCAATAATGCACTTAAAGTTTTTGGAATAGTGTGTAATAAATAGAGAAAGCTCAGTGTTAGCTATAATTATTGTAATCATTCATGGATCACTAGTACTCAAAGAGTGAAACTCTATGGGATGTAATCTAATCTGTAATGATTCCAAAGGCAATTTCTCTCAGGCCATTTCAGGTACATGGTTATTAAAGAATAACCATACCTTTCTGGTGAAGCTATGTAGAGTCTATCCTATGATCCAGGGCATGTGATAGACGTTAGAGATACAAAGATACATAAAACACACTAGGAAACACAAGTGGTGATGAACATGAACAACGTTCACCCTCAAAAATAATCAAGCACTTGAAAAGTAAAACTACCCTAGGATATAATTTTTCCATTTATTAAGCTATCTAAAATGATCTAATAAGCCATCCTTTGTGCTATTGAATGGCTTGGGTATTTGCTGGTATGTTTTAGAAAAGCATTTTGACTCTATGCACTGAGGCTAGAAAATATTTAGATCCTTTACCTAATAATGAAATCTGTCCAAAGGAAGGAATCTGAAATGCATAAACAAAGCATCTTTATACATTAAAATGTTCAGTGTAGTAATGTTTGTAACATCAAAGGACAGGAAACAGTCAATATCCAACTAGATAGGAATGATAAGTAAATTATGACACATCCGTGGAGTGCAATGTTATATAGCATTCAAGTGATGTTTAAAAAAATTTTAATATGACTGGCAAATATTTATTCAATGAAAGCAAATGAAAAAATACATATATTGATATATATGTGAACTCATCCATGTTTATGACATAGGAGTAGAAAAAAAGACTAGAAGACAAAACATCAAAGTGTCAACTGCATTTAGTTCTAGGCATTGGAGTTATACATGAGTTTTATTTATTTTTCTTTGTACTTTATTTTTTAACAATGAGCATATAGATATGATAAGAAAAAATTGAAAAACAAAGCCTCCCAAAACAGAATGTTTTTTATGAAAATAGTTCTAGAAGAAAGAGTAGTGATAGTACAAAAAAGGATTTACATAAATTAGGAATGGTATTCAACTGCAACTAATAAGCACCCTCAATAGCAGTGGCTTTAATAAGATGCTTCTATATAACATGAAACCCAGATGTACACCTTCGATGGCTGGTATGATACCACCAGGAATCCAAGCTTTTTCAATTTTTATTCTGCCTTCCAACAGACTAGCTCCCATCCTCAAGTTTGATTTAGGTCACAGTATTGTTGCTGTAGCACCAGCCTTTATTTCTGTGTTCCATGTAGCAGAAAGATATATCAAAGTAAGAAGGATATGACTCAAAAGCAAGGCAATTCTCTTTTAACGAGGTGTCCCAGGAGTCCTTCACAATATCCCGCTTTATCTTACGCCCACCATCAATGAGCATATTGCCGTGCTCAACAGCATAGGGTATCTGTGTGTGAGATAAAAGAGGAATATGGATGCTGGGTAGCTGACCCTACTTTGTGATTTTAATTCCAGCTCTGCCACTCATCAGCAGGTTAATTTAACAAAGTCTGTTGCATCAGTGGCACCAAGGAGGCCTCAAGGAACCTTTTTCAATACTGCATCATAGGCAATCATTATCATAAATTGTGCTTTGTATGCAAGATGAATCCTATTTGCCATTCTAAAACCCTGGTATCCCTTGTGCTTTTCATTTCCTCCCCTTTAAGATAGGCATAATGAAATTGTTATTGCCTTTTAGGATTGTTGTAAAATAATATGGTTTTATAATTGTGAAAGTCTTTTTGGAAAGGGTAACTCTGCTATACAAATGTAATTTTTATAAGGCTAGTAGCTAATGGAAATTGAGTGCTCACTCCATGCAAGTCATTGTTGGGCTTTTCATATGCAATATCTCATTTAATCTTAGGAATTAGATATTGTGAGTATCCTCATTTTTCAGGTGCAGCTATTGAGGCACAAAGAGATATGAACCCAGGTTGTCTGGCTCCCGAGTCTATTACACTGGTTCCCAAACTTTAGTGGGCTTAAGGATCACGATATACTTGTTAAAAATACAGGCATCTTGGATCAGAAATCAGATTCTGCTGCAGGTGGGCTGCAAACTACACTTAGTTGGTCTCAGTTCTACCAGCTGTAAAGTCTTGATTTTCCAGCAATGTGGCCCTGTACCTCAGAGGAGGGCTCCTTCTGGCCCCTGAATTCTTCTCTGGGAGACTACATCCATCTGAGCAGCTGTTTTAGTAGCATGCCAAGTATCTGGGAGGCTTTGTCATCTCACATGGAAAACAGGGCACTCACTTCTGAGGCTACCCCATCTATAGTATTTTGGTACCCTCAGCGGTGACAAGATTTGGGCCAATAGGCTTGATTTTGTTGATTGGATTTTCATTATTTTTCAAAGAGAATCTCTTTGAGGTCAAGCATAAGGGCTGATGGGCCAAGGGAAGGTGAACAGTTAGTTTCCAGGAAGATCAGGAGTATGTCCCACACATTTTACCTTTGAGCTTTCTTCTTGGCCTATGAGTAACAGACATGCAATGAGAAGGTCTGTGTTTGTCGACGGACAGGCTCCCTGGAACAGAAGGCAAGGACAGTACCATTAAAAGGTCTAAGGAGACCCATTTCCAGCTTGAATGCAGGAAGAATAGAAGAGCAACTGAATTTTGGGAACATTTTCAGTTCTTTTAAAAACTGTTCTTTCTGGCAGTGGATAAGAACCATCAGTTCAGATCGTATGTTGTAACGTATTTGAGCACCAAGGGATGTAGGGAGAGGGAATGAAAGCTATGGATAAGGATTTTTATGAACTACATGGTAAACCAGCTTGGTGGCCTTCAGGGAGAACACAAAGTTTCTTAAGGACTCACAGATTTGAATTCTGTTTAGATCCATTTTATAGGCAATCTGTAAAAAAAAGGGGGAGAACAAAAATACTACTAGTTATCTCATAGGGTTGTTTAGAGGATCAGGTGATGAGTCAATCCATGTAAAATGCTCATCACGGTGCCTACACATAGGAAGCTCAATAAAGTTAGCTATGATGATGATGGTGGTGATGAGGAGAAGGGCAAGTAATCTGCTATGTTTTCCATAAAATGTCTTTCAGTTGAAAAATTGCATTGTAAAGGGCAAGCTGGGTTGTTTTTTTTTTTTTTTTTTTTGCGGTACGCGGGCCTCTCACTGTTGTGGCCTCTCCCGTTGCGAAGCACATGCTCCGGACGTGCAGGCTCAGCGGCCATGGTGCACGGGCCCAGCCGCTCCGCGGCATGTGGGATCTTCCCGGACCGGGGCACGAACCCGTGTCCCCTGCATCGGCAGGCGGACTCTCAACCACTGCGCTGCCAGGGAAGCCCGAGAAGCTGTTTTTATAACTGGAAAATTCATTTTGAAAATACTATCATGAAATGAAACAGAAAGCTGTTTTGAAAAGGTCCGAAGTCACAGAAACACTGCTCTTCGCATTCTTCTCTGACACATCAATCCCTAAAGTGATCTTTGTAATCATGGAAAGAGCCCTGAATTTGTAGTCAGAAGAACTAAAAGCTAACCATAGCTTTTCCTTATAGTATTTGTGTCTCTTTGAACACATTATTTACCCTAAGTCTCACTTTCTTCTAATGTGGGCTGGGGCTAATAAAACCTACCTAGTGGTCATGGCGATCATTACAAGAATGATACATTCTAGAGTACTTGGTATAGTGTCTTGCACATAGAAAGTGATCAAATAAATAACTGATGCTGTGAAGGCAGCAGACAGAGCTCTTCAGAATGTGCTGTGCTTCTGGGGAACAATCTGTCTCCATGTCCTGGAACATGCCTTGATGCAGAAGACAATTCTACAAGAACAACACTCAGAACTGAGAACTCCCTTTTTTATGTTAGTGATTAGATGGCCTAAGGACTTATTGTTCCTTGTTTGGGGGCAGAGATTTTGTTATGATGTTCCTCTTAGTGTTAGAAAATCCTCAGGTCCACCCCATCATCACCACCCACCACAGTGCTGCTCAGCGTGTCCCAAGTATGTACTTCCTGCCCTTGGGAATCTGCCTAGTGCTTCTCCGGTAAGAGGAATGCTCTCCTCTGTGCTGCAGCTGTCAGGGACTTCAATTGCCTTTAATATCCCAGAGTGGATTGCTAGATATCATACCACACGTGCCTCTAGCACAGTGGCATGGGTAATTCAGGATGAGAAGACTGTGAATGGGTGAATTGAATAGCAGGAGTGACAGTGGATATCCCATCTTGTTCCTGATGGAGGGAAAGTACTCAGTCTTTCAGTATTCAATATGGTGTCAGCTATGGGTTTTTTTGTAGATGACCCTTAGGAGGTTGAGGAATTTCCGAGTTATTCCTGTGTTTTAGAAAGTTTTTATCGTAGATGAATGAATGTTGAATTTTGTCTGTTTTGTTTGTCTGCGTCAGTTGAGATGATTGTATTTTTTCAGTCTGTTGATATGATGAGTTATATTTATTTTTGAATATTGAACTAACCTTGCCTTTCTAGGATAAACGGTACTTGGTCATGATATATTATTATGTACACATACCCATATTTATTGTAGATTTTATATGCATGTGCATGAGGAATCGTGTTCTGTAGTTTTATTTTCTCATATAATTCTGGACTAATAAATTGGAAAGTGTTCCCATCTCTTCAGTTTTCTAGAAAAAATTATGTGGAATTGGTTTTATTCTTTGTTAAAGAGAAAGTCTGGCTCGCTTGCTCATTCAGACATTCCTGTATTCATTCATTTAGCAAACACTTTAACTACATTTTAAATTCTAGGACCTGTGATAGGTATTATGGATTCAAAGATGAATAAGAAAGCATCCCTGAGTAACTCCAAGTTCAAGTAAATTACACTGAAGTGGGAAATAATAATGAGATGATGGGTTATGATGCAGTGAGATACGGGTACTGGTGGTGTAATAAATAGTACACAGGAAAAACAAGGAAGGAACCACTAATTCTGCCTGAGGAAATTTAGGTTAACTGTGTCTAGATCTTTGCCATATAAGACCCGAGTTCATGTTTGTTGTTATTGTGGTTGCGACTGTTTCTGTTGCCTTTCCACAGCCATGTTGGCCTCCTGGAACATTTCACTGTCATCCAGAAGGTCGCAAATTCATTGTTTTAATTTATTAATGGAGGCTCTTTGCAAGTCAGTGCTCTCTTGTTATTAATTTTCAGTTAAAGGCACCTATTGTGATTTCCATTTTAAAAATAGATGCTGTCTACTTGATTTGCTTGTTACTCTTTGGTACTAAAATATAGCTATGATGGCTCTGTGGAGTTGTCACTTATTTAAGTATTCATGCATATTTAGGTAAAGCCTGGATGGTTTGGCATTGTTTTAACATGACTAAATGTGTCATAAAAATTTTTGCTCTGTGAGTAGTCTGTAAATGCGTATGCTCAATTTGGGGAACAAAATGTAACTTTAGATTTCAAAACAAATGCTTAGCGGAGGCTTATTGTTCCCTGCTATGCTGAGCACAGTGCTAGGCCCTCCAAAGACTGCATTAGACAAATCAGATTTCCTGCTCTCATGGAGCTGGGAATCTGGTGGATATACATTCAGTCATTAACCTTGAATACATACTGAAATGCCTGTTGTGTGCCAGGCTCTGTTGATAGGTGCTGTGCTTTGCTATACAGGTGAAAACATCAGTACATTGTGCCTGGAACATAGTTGGCACATAACAGATATTTAACTGATTATAAAATTACCCTTTCTATTCTCTTTAACATATGACATTATTTCATATTAAGGAAGAATGTGGAAGGAAAAATCCATTTGGTCGTAGTAGCAGAGATTGCTTTTTGCTCACTAAAATACATGCTTTCTTCCTGTTTGGGGACTACAAAGCTAGACTTCGTTTCAGTCTCCCTTGCAGTTAGACATGGTTAAATGAGTGTGTTTTAGCCAAAGCAGTGTTAGTGCAAGTGATGGTGTCATCTCATAACCAAGGCTTGTGAGAAATGGCTGTGCCTCCTTCACTTTTTCTCCAACAGGACTGATGCATGTAACAGGACTTGGTAGGAGATGGCAAAACCACAAGAATCACACATGGTGGAATCTTCCTGGAGGAACCTTCCTGAGTAGGGAAGAGATGAACTTCTATTGTGTTAGGCCACTGAAATTGTGGGGCTTGTTTGTTCTAACAGCCTGCATAATCCTTCTTAATACAGTAGTAGGACAGTTATAAGATGGCTCATTCTTATAACAATTATGACAAATTGTCAAGGTATATCTAAGATATGTTGTCATTTGACAATGATACTACATATTATTCAGTAGCTGGCGTTCCTCAAAGTTACCTTACTGGGGGTGAGGGTTACATAGGCAAGGATTATCATTCCTATTCTAAACATGAAAATTGACGTTCACGTAAGTCGTGTGACCTGCCAGATTTCTCAAGCCTGGAATACAGAGCTAGCACCAAGGTATTCTGTTTCTTAGTTCTGTCCTTTTACTCTTTACTACCTTTATTATAGGTTTACCACTTTTGTTATATTTATATCTGAAGTTATTAGTTATTTATTTTTAACTTTTGTCTATTTGCTTATTGCCTTTCTTCCACCACTGGGTTGTAGTGTCCATGAGCTGAGACTCTATCCACCACTGTATCATCATCTATGAGAACACTAACAGGCACATAGTAGGGTCTCAGTAAATAATTGTGTAATGGAAGAAGGCATGACTCAGTAACTGATTAAATAAATACCTTTATTAGTCAGGCATGTTGCAATGCAAATTAAACACGGACCTTATGCATTTTTGTGAAGGAAAGATGGAAGGAAGGAATGAAAGAAGGATGGGTTGTATATGTGGACTGTGTGTGTGTGTGCACACAAAGAGGAAAACACGGAGTGATGGGATTGGAGTGGGAGGGACTGATAATGTTTCACTCTCAGGTATTTTGTTTTGAACAACAGAGTGCTATTTGTGGAAAACACACATTGGCCTGAAAGGGTCTCAATCAATGCTAGCTTGAGATGCTTAAATAGGTCACCTAACGGAATCAGGAGAGGAGCAGGCAAAGAAAGCACAGATTTGAAAATTATTCCTGTGGTCATTACTGTATAATTACAAATATCATATGCCGAGATAAACAAGCCTTTTCCTCCAAAATGATTACTGTGAACATTTTCAAACCTACAAAAAAGTCGAAAGACTAGTACGTTGAACACATATATATCTATTCTTTACCTAAACTTATTGTTAATATTTCACCATATTTGTTTCTCTATATGTAATCTATGAGTCTGCGAGTGTATAGAGACATTTATGTAAATCATAGACATCATCATACTTCATCCCTAAATACTTCAGCATGCAGCTCCTAAAATAAGAACCTTTTCTTAAAAAATAACAAAAATGCTACGAAAATTAACACGAATTCAAAACCATTACCTAGGGCTTCCCTGGTGGCGCAATGGTTGAGAGTCCGCCTGCCGATGCAGGGGACACGGGTTCATGCCCTGGTCCGGGAAGATCCCACGTGCCGCTGAGCCTGCGCGTCCGGAGCCTGTGCTCCGCAACGGGAGAGGCCGCAACAGTGAGAGGCCTGCATACCGCAAAAAACAAAAACAACAACAACAAAAACCATTACCTAATATAGTCCATGGTTAAATTTCCTCAGGGTTTCCAATGGTGTCTCTAATAACTCCTTCTGTGTTAATCTAATATCCAATCCAAGTTTGCATTTTTGTTTTGTTTTGTTTTTTTTTTGGCTCCGGACGCGCAGGCTCAGCGGCCATGGCTCACGGGCCCAGCCGCTCCGCGGCATGTGGGATCTTCCCGGACGAGGGCACGAACCCGTGTCCCCTGCGTCGGCAGGCGGACTCTCAACCACTGCACCACCAGGGAAGCCCCTGCATTTGGTTATTAAGTCTTTTTTTTTTTTTTTTAATATAGTGCAGTGCTTCTTGCAGCAGTCCCCAGCCTTTTTGGCACCAGGGACCGGTTTCGTAGAGGACAGTTTTTCCACAGATGGGGGCAGGGGGTGGGGTAGAGGGGATGGTTCAGGCGGTGATGCGAGCCATGGGGAGGGGCAGATGAAGCTTCGCTCTCTCGCCCGCCGCTCACCTCCTGCTGTGTGGTCCGATTCCTAACAGGCCCCAGACCTGTACTGGTCCACAGCCCTGGGGTTGGGGACCCCTGCTCAAGGGTAAACTCCCAGATCAGCAGCGTCAAGTTCACTAGGAAACTTGTCAGAAATGAAAATACTGGGGCCCCATCCAGACTAAATGAAAAATGAGAAACTCTGGGGGCAGCCCCAGCAATCTGTGTTGCAGCAAGCACTCCAGCTGGTTCTGAGGAAGGTGATTCTGAAACTGAAGAATCGATGATCTACAACATACCTCCCACACTTCCTGGTTTTCATGACATTTAGTTTTTTTTAAAAGCCTTGGTCATTTTCATTGTAGAATGTCCTGCATTCCAGATTTTTCTGATTGCACGCCCATAATTTGGTTCGGGTTCAACATTTTGGCAAGTATAGGTGACGTTGGCAATATTTCATCATGTCGAGAGGTACATGATATTAATGATCTCTTTTGTAGCAAATGCTAAGATTGATCACTAGTTAACATGGCTATCTCCATATTGATGTCGTGTAAAGGTGTATGTTCCCCTTTATAATTAATAAGTAACCTAAACAGTGGTGATCTGAGGCTGCGTGAATATTTTCTTCCTCAAAAAACTTTCACCAAGTAGTTGCAGCATCCATTGATAATACTTGCCTGAATTGCTACATTGGAGTGTGGTGATTTTTCTAATTTTGTCATTCTTTCTACATTAAATAGCTTACGTTGTTTAAATAAGAGCTTGCTCTCGTCTGTTGTACTTACTTGTTTATGTATTTAAGTATCATTCTGGATTTAAATTCTTTTTAATTCAATGTGGCAAGTTAATTACTGTCATTACTCTCTTTGATATTCAAATAGTGCCAAACTGGGCCAGAGACATCCTTTTCGAGCCACTGACTCTGTTCTTTCCCTGCTTTCTGGAACAAGATGTTCCGGGCTCACTTGTACATTTCCTGCCCACAACCTGAATCAGCCATTTCTTCAAGAAACTCTGATTATTTTTGGTGGAAAATATTTTCTGGAAACCAATATCCAGGTGCTAGATGTCCTACACAAATGTGTGTACACACATATTTATACATGTATAATTTTTAATTATGATTTCTTACAGATCCCTCCAATTTAAATTCTTAAGAGTCACCTTCTTTATCTTCGTCTTTTTGTTTTCATCCTCTTCTCCTCCTCCTCCCCCTCCCCCTTCCTCCCCATCCTCCTCCACCCCCTCCTCCTCCCCCTCCTCCTCCCCTCCTCCTCTCCCCTCCCCCTCCTCCTACTCCTCCCCCTCCCCCTCTTCCTCTCTCCTCCCCTTCCTCCTCCTCCTCCCCCCTCCCCTCCTCCTTCCCCCTCCTCCTCCTCCTCCCCCCTCCCCCTCTTCCTCCTCCTCCTCCTCCCTCCTCCCCCTCTTCCTCCTCCTCCCCACTTCCCCCTCCTCCTCCTCCTCCTTCCACCTTCAAAGCCAGTGGTGTTGCATCTCTCTGATCATTCTTCCATAGTTACATCTCCCTCTCTGCCCACAGCCTTTCAAGTTTCTCCCTTTTAAGGACTCATGTGATTAGATTGCACCCACCCAGAAAGAACAGAATGTCTGCCTCCTGGGTCTGTATCCGTAATCACCTCTGCAAAGTCCCTTTTGCTGTGTAAGGTATCATATTCACAGGTTCTGGGGATTAGCATGTGGACATCTTGGGGACCATTATGCTCTCTACTACATCTTCTCTCATTCTTTGTTTGGTTTCCCTTCTCTCACAGTGAAAACTCTTGACTTCCATCCATTTCAATATATTTGCACATTTCCTCTATCCCACAATATATACAAAATAATTTGAGAATTGTAACAACAATACCACTACCAACAATAAGCCTGCTAAGTAAAGCTCAAGACTTCTTTGCAGTTTTTGTTGTTGGTGGTGGTGTTCTCAGGATACATCTCACTCAGGTATAGTTGAAGTACAGTGTTCCAAAATTAATTTCTTTTTCTGTGTCATTATATTATCAATTTGGTATATGGTTAGGTTCATTTTTTTCTGTTTGTATCCAGTTTTAGGATTTGTTTTTTCCATCCTTTTTTTAAATTTTATTTTTAAATATGCAAAGTATATGAATATAAAGAGAGATATATCCAGAGAAGTCCCATCCCAATACCCTCCCCGCTACTTTTACCTATCGACCACATATATCATTCTTAGTGGTCTATGGTTTACGCGTTAGCCTTTCTGTGTTTCTTTTTGCAAAACACATATGAGCATTTTTGTTTATTTTTTAATCTTATTTTACTTCTTTGTTACTCAAAAGTAGCTAAGTTTATGCACATTTTTTGCTCCTTACATTTTCACTTAGCCGAATATTCTGCACTTGTATCTGTACCTATATCTCTCCAGCAGTATATCTCCATCAAATGTTCATGGAAATCTTGAAAGAGGTAATTGTTGTTTTTAAATATACCTTCTGTATTGTTCAACTTGTAACAAATATTATATTTGTGACTTAACATGACTAAAAAGAGAAATACAGAGAAAATGCCCCTTTTTTAATGCCTCTGCTCACTCACCTCATCACATCTTTTTGTTCTTGTTGTTTGTTTAACATTTTGTAGATAACATTATTATGGCAAATTTTATTGGAACTATCTTTATCTGACAAGTTATCTCCCTTTCTGGCCTGTTAGTTGCTCAAATGTAGAAAGAACCTCTCCTTTTCTTCTTTATTTTGGGTTTCATTGATTGTGCCTGGCACATAGGGCTTTCCCACTTACCTATGTTGCCTGAAATTCCATTAGAGATTTATTCAGTTGGTCTATTTTTTAATGTGTCTATTTTTTTAAGTAAAATATTTTATCTGAAGTGATGAAGCTCTATTTCATTGTCAACTATTACCATCCCAATGTGAATGAGTCGATCAGAGAACTAGTTGTTTCTTAGAAAAGGTGTAAAAAAAGATGTGGACAGGCTTCTAAGAGAGGACAGTTATATTTTGATTCTGGAATTAAAACCCCAAGAAAGGCAAGAAGGTGTATGGGGATCATGAATATTCTAGGAGGGAAGGAGACAAACCAAGGAAACAAAGAGAGGGGCGTGTGAAAAAGGTCTATATTGCTGTGTCCACTATGTGAGCTATGCATAGCATAGAAAACCTGCTTAGATGAAAATAGGCATTATATTCATCGGGACAGAAGTAGCCGTTAGAGAGCGTTTTCTGCAGATGCTAAGAAACTGTGGCCCAGAAGTTGACATGTTGTGCAGGACAGTTACTACAACCCAGGAACTAGAACCTGACCTTTGGACTCCAGCACACTTCCCAGAGTTGATATGCCCTTTCTTATGCTTCTAAAGGGATACTTGAGGAATCAGAGACCCCCACTGCCCTGAGGATGGCCTGAGCCATCTCTCCTCTTTGAGCCCATCGAAGTTGGGCTGCTGATCTCAGGACTGAAATATACTATGTCTCCATCTTTCCTGACCTCCTTCAGTCAAGTCAGCTGTATTTGTGGAGGTGCATTGTTCAGTCTCAGAGCATAGTTTCACTTTAAAATCAATAAAGAAAAGTGAGCCAGTAAGAGGCACAGACTAAGTACCCTCTGTATGAAGAGGTTTATCCTCTGCCACATTTCTGTTGAAATCCTAAGAAATGTGAAGAGGCTGGAGCAAAATAAAAACAGACTAAAAATTATGTCAGAGACCAAAATGCAGTAAGGTGACTGCACCTTTGGCAGGTAATCAAGAATTGGGTGACTTCGAGTTCTGACTTGGCATAATGGGGTCAACATATTCACACCAACACACACACCATGTGCACACACACCATGTGCACACACAACACACTTCTGTAGGAGATACACACACACAAAAAGGACCCACACAACATGTATAACACAATTCACAGCAAGACACACAGGGCACACATACAGCAGTACATATACAAGTACCATGTGCCCACGTGTAACTCCCATGCACACGAAACACACACTTGTGCATACACACACGTGAAGTGGTTCTTGACTGGTTACTATAAAGATGTAACCCTTCCATCTGCCAATTTATCCACACATTTTTATTTTGATGAAAAAAAAGTAGCAGTAGAGGGGAGAAAATCTCTTCATCAGAAAATTCAGTGGAAAAAAAATTCCCAAGACATTGTCATGTACTTCTGGTTATTTTTGGCGGCTAAGAGAATTATTTGAAAACAAAGAAGCCTTTCACAAAGCCTGTAAAATACAAAAGATTTAATAACATTTACATCTGTGTATCAGCCATGTCTGTAATGCGAGTCATGAATAACACATAAACCAGAGCACGGAAAGAACAGAAGTGCTCACACATCATTTAAAATCTGACCCACCCCATCGTCAGTGGAATCAAATACACAGCAGGAGCAGTTCCAGTTGACACACACACAATATAGTCATTGAAAATGAAAACATATTAATTATGTTCCTTAAGGTTAGGAGAGAAATGGCAGGATCCACTAACCTGTTCAACTTCTCTGTTGAAATTCTGTACCAAAAAGTACATCATGAATTGCTTCCTTACTTTTTAAGAAATTACAGAATAAGCATTTGTGTTTATTTGTCTTGTTTTATTGTTCATTTGAAATCTGCACTTGGGGCTCTGTCCTGCCTCCTTGCTGAGCTGAAAATGGGGGGAAGTTGGCTTAAGATCCTTGTTACAAGTGAGTAACTTGCAATAAAGGAATTCGTTGTTGAGCAGTGGTAGTTTAAAACAACAATACCTGCAGAACTCCAGGTGGTATATGTGGAAACCCACGCTGCTAGGGGAATAGCTGTCAGTTACCAAAACCTAGAGCTCGTGTAGCAACATGTTTGAAACACAGGGAAATCCTCTCTTATCCTGATTCCGCTAATGCCCTGAGGCCCAAATTTGGAACTGTACCTTTCTGGATCAGTTCACCTGGCTCACACATTCTTTTTTATATATTCTTTTCCATTATGGTTTATCATAGGCTATTGAATATAGTTCCCCGTGCTATATATTAGGACGTTGTTGTTTATCCGTTCTATTATATATTGTTTGCTGGCTTTTGCTTTGACGTTTGTTTAACGAACCTTTCCTCCTCTGGTTGTTTCCCCTTCTATCTCTAGGCCTCCTTCTGTTGGTGCCAGACCATCTCATGTGGGTCCTGAACAGCTTAAAATGAGCTCTGTAAATGTCAGGGAACCCCTTCCTCTTCTACTTTGTATCTCATTTCAGTGTGAAATTTCAAGCATCTCACAGTCGTCACTGCAGCAAAAGGTTAATAGTCATCTCTTTTTTATGTACTATAATGCTCAATTCCTAAGGACAGTGTTTCAGGGCAAGTTGAGTGTAATTGCTAAATAATACAGTCATTCTCATTTTAAAGGAGTAATACTTCCGTTGTTCCCGATGCTTCTCCCTGGGTGTGTGTACGTGTGTGTATAGGCAAGCGTGGGTGAGACCTCCTCTCGGGGGAAGAAGCCACAGCCATTCCATAGGAGTTTGCACATTTAAGCATTTGAATTTTAAATGTTGTGCCACATCCTGAGTCTCTTAGGCGCTGCAGATTACGTGTAATAGATGAGCTGCATTTGCAGAGATGTGTGCTATACAGATGTAAATGTTATTATAGCTTTTATATTTTATGTTCTTGTTGAAAGATCATTTTGTCTTTGAATAATATGGCCGTTCAGTTTTTTGGAGGGGAGGGGGTTATCTTTAAAAGAGGATATGAAATGGATAGTACACATCATATATTTCTTAAAAGTAATTTGGAATTTTAGGGTCTGGGATTGGGGCTGACTGATACACTGCCACGATGAGATATAACCCCTGGAAAATAACAGCACCAGCACATGCCTGCATCTGTCCAATCTCATAATTCACTTTCACATTGGATTATGGATGTCTGCGTTCAGTGAGTCTATCTTCCCTTTAGGTATTATTTCAGCCCTTTGAGATAATAAGGAAAGTTTAATTGCGTTGTTAATTGATTTTTTGCACAACATTATTACCTTGATTGATTGCAGAGTTGATGAAAATGTTAGACACAGGCAGCATGGAGTATCAGCCCAGGAAGGAGTGGGAGCCTTGTGGAGAATAGATAACCTTGATGTTAAGAGCTATATCCTTCAGATATGTCTTCCCTTGACATATTGATGGCCCTTGAAAAGGGAAAAGCTGATTGTATGCAGAATGCAATCATTAAACCCTCTTCAGCTCGCTGTTGATTAATTTGTTTTTTCCTGAAGGATCTAGTTATAGGGAAGCCCTCTCTTGTACCAACAGAAACCATTTTCTAGGCTCCAGCCTGTACTTAACCCTCTGGGTGCCGAGGAATAATGAGGCTGGCATGGCTAAGACAGGAAGATGGTCTCAGGGCGTTTAGAAGGAGGACTTGACTCTCAGACACCCTCACCCTCAGCAGCACGTTCTTTCCCCCACCATAGTGCTTATTTTCCCCCTTTCAAAATTCCAAGGCCAGGCAGCCTTTTATTGAGACCTGGAGTAGGATGAAATGGAAACTTTGGATGCCCAGGAAGGTTTATTATCCAGGCTTCCAGTGGTTTCTGGAGAAGACACGGCACTCAGGAGTTTTGTTGTACATTAGGTAAAACCTTGCATAAACTTGCTCCCATGATTGGTGGATTTGGTTCTTATCGGGGTGTGTGTGTGTGTGTGTGTGTGTGTGTGTGTGTGTGTGTGCGCGCGCGTAGGGGGGATTTGTATGTACCAGGATAAGAAGGGATTTCTGGAAACCGTTCATTATATTTTCAGTTACTCTTCTCCCCAGCCCTATGTAACTCTTACCAAGAAACATTTATTGAAAGTTGTCATGGTAACTACAATCCAGAGCCATCCTCATGGTACCAAAAATCAGGTTGATTGATCAGCTGCATGACTGATGATCCATTGGACTCCTTCCCTCTCTCCCTCTCCCAAGCCCACACCACTTCATCCATAGCTGCCCCATCCTGGGCAGAGACTGAGAGGGCAGGCCTTATGGGGAAGGGAAGTTGGCTTGGTCATCTGAAGAAGGATGGAAGCTTATATATGTGCAGTGACTCTAGACAGCCCCTATCTTCTAGGGAGAAGGGTGGAGTCCCCCTTCCCCCTCCCCACCCCCACTTCTACACTTCTAACTCGTGGAGCATTCTGACTTCTTTTGCCCTCTTCTTCCCTGTCCCCAGTACTCATTTAAACCAAATTTTAATTGTATAGCATTGTTGGAGGCCTACCAAGAATTACGTCATCTTCCTGGGGTCCTGAGCCCCACAGGAGAGGTCACGTGGGCTTCGGGGCAGAAGAGAGACAGCTCACAAATCTTCTAGAGCCACGTTGTAGCCTGCAGATGGAATTCACACTGTGGTCCAAAGCACAGTTGCTCCTCCGTCGGCCACCCCTGCCTCCATTCGGAGTCTTTCTTTTGCTGAACTAACGACTGGCGCTCGGGGAGTCTAATATCCGCGGAGTCTGGGCCCTCAATTACCGTAATGGCTTATAATGAGATTTTGGCCAAGTAGCAGGTAGCAGGTTATTACTTCCTGCTCAGCATGGGCAATGTCTACGATGTTAATTTGTGTGGCCGAATGTGGCTCAGAGCTGGGCATCAAACTGTCAGAGCCAGATGTATTCTATTAGGTGGGAGGCTCACGTTGGCCCACGGGCAATTTTTTTTTCAATAATGGAGGCATGTTAACTCCCCGCAGGGTGAATCTTGACAAACTCAAGCCAGCCAAATAAAAGGGGTAATATTCCAAGCCATCAAAGTAGTATGTTCCAGAGACAGATAACACCTGGTGCCACCCACTGTCAGCAATGTCTCTCTGACCCAGGCCATTCCATCGATAGGCAAAAAGTATACCCCTCTTAACATTGCTGGAGAGACTCTGGTGCCTTCATTAAGTTTTAATGAGCCTGACCCTAATGAAGACCCTTATAATATGCTCTTCTATTGTTTACTTTGTCTTCATTTTGGCAAGAAAAAAAAATGTTCAAGAGGTTCATATTGCTCGTATAAATTTCTTTCTGCTATTAATTCTTACTTAACCTATAGTTTCTTTCTTTGGCATTAGCGTATATATATATGCGCTTTTTGTCCAAAGCAGGTTAGAGATTGGGGAGTTGAAGATCAAGAAGTAATGAAAAATATTTTGGCATTTTGCTGTGAGAATTGCTAGTGCCCAAGAATTATGCTGTGCTCCCTGCAATGACATACTTTTAGTTATTTTTTTGTAATGCCGACTTCTTTCTGTTAGATCATATATCAGCAGATTCTCTTCGTTTTCCTTTTGGAGAAAGCAATTTAAAGTGTCCTGGAATTAGGAAAGATTATAGTAATATCAGTATAGGAAAAGTTTGTTTGGAGTCTAATGAAGGGCAGATGGAGGCTGGACTAATGGGCCTAAGAAGGAAGGTCTTGTCCTCAGTTCTTGCAGAGTTTGAATTATGACAGACCCCGTTGTTACTGGGTCTGCTTAATTTTATTTGAGAGGTTCTTTTTTGCAGCTTGAAGAACGAAAAAAAGAAAAAAAAGCAACTTGTCTTTATTTTCAATGACTCTCTTGAGAAATTTTAGCCTGAAGAACCAGACAGAACTGTGGATGTTTTCTCCCCTTTTGATGTGAGCTTTCTAATAGGAACAGACCTGAAACCCAAAAGCAAATTTCTGCTTGAGAGCAAAGCCAAAATTCCCATTCAAACTCTGCAGGAGGACCCCCGCTGCTCACATTTGTTCATATAAGATTCTGTCATTTTAGAGGGAGGCTAAAGACTTTCTGGGAAATTTTTTCTGCAAGTTTTTTTTTCTTAGTCTTCATAAATTATGGTTTGTAGGTTCAGTTCCAATCTACTTATCCAAAAAACTCTTTTCTTCTTTTCTTCTGTTAATGTAATCTGCACATCACTTAAATTTAAACTTTCATGATTTTTGTTTTATATTAAAGAGCCGGAGCAATCTATTATTAATTATTATTTTAGGTATGGTGTTTTTTCAGGCTGCTGTTAGGAAGACAGTAAAACCTCCATTCACTAAAACTCGATACACTAGGAATCTCAGTCAACCGGATTTTTATCTCCGAATTTGAGTGGTGTTGCTTCTACAAGAAGAAAAACTGATGTCAAGAGTTTTACTTTTTTAAAAAGGGAAAAGGGGGCCCTTTTAGGTTGTCCTAGAACATTGTTTCTTAAAGTGTGGCCCCCTAATCTGCAGCATCACTACCACCTGGGAACCAGCAAAAATGCAAATTCTTGGCCCCAACTCAGACCCCCTAAACCAGAGACTTTGGGGTGGGGCTCAGCAATCTCTGTTTTAACAAGCCTTCCAGGTGACCCCATGCAGGGGAAAGTTGGAAAATCACTGACGTGGGGACAAGCCATGCAATTCCTCCACCTGTCAATGTCCAGGAATGTGTAGCAAACTCTGGGGTTCAGAAGAAGTATTCCGAGATCCTTGCATCTCTTCTACAATGATAAGCAATCTATTGAGTATCTCATGAAGCATGGGTGAAAAGCCATCATTTCTGCCCTTAGGGAGCTCCTATAAAAAAGTGGTCTAGGGGCTTCCCTGGTGGCGCAGTGGTTGAGAGTCCGCCTGCCGATGCAGGGGACACGGGTTCGTGCCCCGGTCCGGGAGGATCCCACATGCCGCGGAGCGGCTGGGCCCGTGCACCATGGCCACTGAGCCTGCGCGTCTGGAGCCTGTGCTCCGCAACGGGAGAGGCCATAACAGTGAGAGGCCCGCATACCGCAAAAAAAAAAAAAAAAAAAAAGTGGTCTTAAGACCTTGAGAAATGTTCAATGAGCAGTCTTCCCACCCTAGTGAAACCTCTTAACTGTATCATCCTCACTGTAAATCCTCAAAGAACTCCTCATGGAGTGGCATTGACATATATACACTACCAAATGTAAAATAGATAGCTAGGGGGAAGCAGCCGCATAGCACAGGGAGATCAGCTCCGTGCTTTGTGACCACCTAGAGGGGTGGGATAGGCAGGGTGGGAGGGAGAGGCAAGAGGGAGGAGATATGGGGATATATGTATATGTATAGCAGGTTCACTTTGTTATACAGCAGAAACTAACACACCATTGTAAAGCAATTATACTCCAATAAAGATGTTAAAAAAAAAAAAAAAGAAATCCTCATGGGTGGTCACCATGAGATATCTAGTAAGACAGTAAAATTGAATTTGGTTTTGTATAGTGTTTCATGTGTGAGAGAAAACTCAGGAAAAGTTTCTGCTGAACCACGAATTAATGAGATAATTTAATTAATTAACTGGAACCCAACATTTCCCTACTGGCTAGTCAATCTCATGACTGTTATATTAGGAAAGTCTACAGGAAGAAAGTGTGAGAGCCTATTTGCTTCACTGACCACTTGAGCGGGTTCTCGGCTGACACGGAGAGTCACACCTGGACTCCACTTTCCTCTAGTCCAGTAGATCCAATTTTTGTTTACTCCCTTCTCTGATGGAATCCACTCATTTATTTGAATTCTACAGATTCTCATTTAAAATGCCATTCCCTAGAATGTCATACCTTTATTGCTGTTTCAAAAATAACATGTTTGAAATCCCTGGAAACCCATGAATACCTTTTTCTCCTGAAGGGAGGTGGTCATTTGTTGTTCTAGGCGTGAAAATAATCACTAGCCCATGGGCCAGAGACCAGTGATAGGGACCACATGATGACCAAAACAGAAGCTGGAGTTATGATTTTATTTTTGAGTAGTTTCTACCTCTCTTTTCTTTCTTTCTTTGTTTCCTAATTTTTTATCGGAGTATAGTTGATTTACAATGCTGTGTTAGTTTCAGGTGTACAACAGAGTGAATCAGTTATACATCTACATATATCTATTCTTTTTCAGATTCTTTTCCCATATGGGTTATTACAGAACATTGAGTAGAGTTCCCTATACTATTCAGTAGGTCCTTGTTAGTTATATATTTTATATAGAGTGGTATGTGTGTGTGGTAATCCCAAGCTCCTAATTTATCTACCTCTCTTTTCTGATTAACCTGGACGTATACTCAGAGAGGGACGACAACAGCAGTGGGTAGGAGGCAGCCAGGATTTGCTTGGGTAGAGTACATACGCTTTTTTTATGTTTTATTGATGCAGGTTTTATTTAATTCTTATGTTTTTTCACTTTTTTCCCTATCAAATGATGATTAGTAACTCCATGCCCTTGAGTGGCATATTTCCTTTTGGACTTGCCTGATAAAAATCTTTTTCTAAGAAATGTGGGAAGCTATCTCGGTTTATCTTTGCGTGTTTCTTTACATTTATGCAGGTAATATGCAAATTTCCCCAACTCCTGAGCCTAGAAGATTAATTAGAGCAATTGATAGTAAAGAAAATTAGTCCCTGAAATCGAGATCAGAGGCATCCAAAAAGCGGGGGTGGGAGTGGGGGGGTGGGGGGACTGAGGGGGTGTCTGGGAGCCCCATTCCCAGAAACCCTTCAGCACAGATTGAGTAATCATGACATATTGATCATTGCAGAACTTATAACTGGTGACCGAAAGCACAGTGTGACTTTAATGGCCCTCTCTGAATCGTTGCCATCGTTTATTTTTTTTAAGCAGCTGTTTTTCCTAAATTCATGCTGCCCTCTAGTGGCCATGCCCCCAACCTCACTTGAAAGGTGGCAAAGATGAATGTGGAGATAATGGTGGGAATGGCAGAGGGGGTGAAAGGGGGAAATTGTTTTCTTTTTTCTCTCCTGTCTGAAAAATTTCTGAGTTCCTTGGTCAAAAACTAAGAAATAAAAATGAAGCTGTACCACTTGACCACTGTCCATTGTGACTGACAGCCTGATTTGTGGGACGTCCATCTTTGAGCAGCACTGAGGGAACTTCATGAATCTGAACTCATTTGCATCCCATCTTGGTGTGCACTTTGGAATCCAGCCCATCTCAGATCCATTAAACGCCACTTAGAATAGGGAGGTGGGAGAGGGGAACACACTCATGCCACATGGCTTTGAAGATTCGTTTCCCCCGTTGGAAAAGTAGGTAGGAGTCAGCATAAGTCAGGTTGTGGATCTTTGACATTCTCCTGTCCTAAGGGCAATCCTATAATTCAGAGGGATTTGAACTAGAAAGGTAGCATTGCTGGGACTTCCCTCATGGTCCAGTGGTTAGGACTCCACGCTTCCACTGCAGG
Source organism: Pseudorca crassidens (assembly GCF_039906515.1). Lineage (NCBI taxonomy): Eukaryota > Metazoa > Chordata > Mammalia > Artiodactyla > Delphinidae > Pseudorca > Pseudorca crassidens. The sequence continues at coordinate 56,488,535 of NC_090311.1, read as the reverse complement.
GGGCACGGTTCGATCCCTGGCTGGGGAACGAAGATCCCACAAGCAAGTAAGAAAGATAGCATTGTAATTGTTTAGTGTCTGGTCAGGTACTGTGACTTTGGGGAAGCCACTTAGAACCTCCTCTTCTCCTTAACGAAAATGAAGATCTTTAAATTCTGTCCCAGGGAGAATTCCTCAATACGTTTAAAGAAATACTTTCAAAGAAAATTTTCCTATTCTGTGTTCAAGCTTACTAGGAAGTACAGCAAAATAATAAAGTGTCATAGGAGTGTAAAAGTAAATCATTGCTTAGGAAGTCAGAGTGAAAACTGTTTCTGGCTTCATTCTTAACTGGCACAAAAAAAAAAATGTAACCTGAGAATAAAACCCAAAATCTGGATTGCTAAGAAGATTTAGTAGTGGTGGGTTGTTGGTTGTTTTTCTTGTTTTCGTTTTAGTTTGGTTTGGTTTTGTGGAGGAGGGATGTTGTTGGAGCCTGGAAATATTTACTGTGGTGTTTGACCGCTGATACTTACATGTTCCTCCTTGACTGAAATATAGCATGTGTTGAGGTAAGAGCCAATCATATTACTGATGTTCAAACCAGGAGTAAGGGAGCCCACCCTCAGATCTGGAATTCTTTCCCATCCGTCTGGCCTACCCAAACGACCCCCGGTACAAAATAATTGAAAAAGCGTTGACGGGCTTCCCTGGTGGTGCAGTGGTTGAGAGTCCGCCTGCCGATGCAGGGGACACGGGTTCGTGCCCCGGTCCGGGAAGATCCCACATGCCGCGGAGCCGCTGGGCCCGTGAGCCATGGCCGCTGAGCCTGCGCGTCTGGAGCCTGTGCTCCGCAATGGGAGGGGCCGCCGCAACAGTGAGAGGCCCGCGTACCGCAAAAAAAAAAAAAAAAAAAAAAAAAAGCATTGACATCTGAGGAAAAGCATGTTGACTCTGTTTCCTTTCCAGGATTCACATCATGGAAACATCCGCTGCCAGATAACTTTTAAATCTGTCAGCTTAATATTTCCTCGAAGTGGAGAGGACATTGAATGGCCTGGTCAGGTCTGGGTAGGGCCACAGCATCTGCAACTGGAGCACAGAGACCAGGGACTCACACTGGGACAGCAGATCTGGTTACTAGGGATCCGCTCAAAGGTGCAGTTATCTCTCGGACTTGCACCCGATTGCACATTTCCCACTAACAGGTTATGTGAGGGAGAAACTGGCCCTGCATTTTTTTTTTTTTTTTTAATCCTCTCCTCCCTCCTTCCCCTCTTCTAAAATGGCAAGCCTCGTTTCACCTGCCCTGGGAGTCCAGAGTGCATTTTCCACAGGCTCTGGCTGCCGCTCACGTGACTATTCCTGCAGCCTCCCTGGGCAGGGAGATTGGCTTCTCGGCCTTGCATTCCTCTCGCCTCCAGTAGAGATTTTGCCAGTATACTTTCCCCCCTGACTGGTTTCCTTCCCCTGCTTTTTTCTTCCTTACAAACACGTGAGTGACGCTTGACAAGGCCCAGCGTTTGTCTAAGGAGGCCATATAATCTGCTCTCTCAGTGGAAAGTTTAACCTTAAGTCGAGCCTCACTGGAGGGGGCCGAACATTGGGGCCCCATGTCCTTATCTCAAAGGGATACGGTGCCTACAATTGTGTCAGCTTTCTTCCAGGATATCCAAACCTTTGCTTTGGTAGCTCCTACTCTGTTTTTTGAATGGTGCTTGGTAAAAAGCAGCGTAACATAACCCCACAATTTATTTCCTCTCTTGCATCCAGAATACTTACATTTGTCCTGTGTACTCTTTGTGCTAAAAATAAATAGAAACCACCATTTACTTGAATCTGTAATAAACTGACAGCAACTAAACCTGCACATCACACTATTTATTATGGATGAAAAAGTGACCGAAGATTTATATCTTGTCAGTGTATCGAAAAGTGCACAAATTCACGGGAAGGAATTAGCCTTTGTAGAAATAATGAAAACAAAATAAAATTGAAGTGAACTGAAACGACACACAATAAAATGTGTTGCCTGAATTTCAGCAGAGGACTCAAGTCTTCCCGTCACAATTTAGATCTGCAAAATTTTACCCAAGGAAATGTAACCTTGTGAAAATAAATGACTTGAAGAGGTTTAGAAGGTAGAACCGGTAAAATTTGATATTCGCCAAAAGCTGATGGAGGATTTTCACCCTAATGTAAAACATCACATGGAAAAGAATTGATCCCATTGGAAATAAATTCAATAAAAGAGAAATGAAAATGTTCAAAATAGAATATGGTTTAACTTTGAATTTAAAAATTAAGGAATTAAATTTGTGAAATGTAGTAGTAACTATTTCTACAGAAAGTAGTAACTAATTTCTAATTAATTTCTAATTAGTTCTGAATAAATAATGCTTTCTGAAAGAAAAAGTACCAGGCTTGTTTATGTGTTATATTCATAAGCCTGAAGCCAAACCATCCCGGGGGGTCAAAATGGCAGAATTCAAATGTCCACCATTGCAAAATATCAGGGTCAGCAGAGCAGGGTGAGAATACCCGACCTGGGGTTGTTTTGTATAATAGAGGAGAAGAGCTCAAAAGAGTGAGCTCATTTGAGAGACTAGGCAACTTCCGTCGAGCAGTGTTGTTTGACGTGATCACTGCAGTACTTAGCAAGGACGGTGTGCCCACCAGTCCACGGAGAAGACAGCAGGTGCCCTTATAGACGTTTTGGGGTTTAGCAAGCATTGCATGACCGTGGCACCGCATTCCAAGCTAAGCTGCAGATTATAAGCTGAGACGCTTGCCTGAAATCATGCTCAGCTAGTTTGGGAGGAAGTCCCACCTTCTTTGTCTTCTCTACCCTTTCATGGGTCAGGCGGAGAGCCTTTCCCTGTTTCATTTCCAACCTAAGGCTTCCCAGATGTGTCTGCAGATGAAAGGAAAATATGCCCCTCCCCACCCCCGTGGAGGATGGACTTTGTCCTTCCCCCAGAACTGCTCCTAAGCAGCGTCTTCCCTTAAGACCATTTTAAAATCTCTCTTCATTTTGCCTCAGTGTTTAAGTAGCTTACGCTGAAGGAGGATGTTGTCCCAGGAGCCTGTAATTCTGCAGGCTCTGCTAAATCCTGTGCGATGTCCACGGCAGAGTCCATCACACAGGCTGGCCTCAGGGTATTGCTCCAGCCACTTCTCAAGATCATAAAACATGGGTGTTTATTCCTTCCCAGTTCCCAGTTTACTCAGGACCCGCACATAACAAAGTCCGAGGAATGTGCTTTCTGGGGAACGTCCTTTCTCCTGTGTGATGTTTACAGCTCTTAAGCCTGGATGATAACGTTCAGTCCACTGCTCTCTTTCCCACCAGACATCGTGATTGCTTTGTTTTTGTGGGAGGAAAGTGTTGAGCATAAAAACAACACTAGTGCTGAGGAATTGAGGCTGTTGCCTTCTGTTACTTTGCCCTCTCCTCTAGTAAGGCAAGCATTTAAGCGGTGTATAGTTTTTAAAAATTTCAAATGCCTGTCGTCTTAACAGAGGTTAAAATATGAGTGTTTAACAGTTGAAATTCCTTACTTTGTGGATTCTGTTTAAATTGTGGTATTTAATGGTATTGATTAATGTATCTATTCAAATATTTATTGAACACCTCCTTGGTACTAAGCACTGTTTCAACCACCTGGTATTAGAAATTGGGGAGGAGGGATTATTGTAGAGGTGACATGTTAATGGTATGTATGGTGTCACGTGGAACTTTCCATAATAGACAGGAAGGCTCTCTGAATACTCTTTCCGTCTCTGGGCCCACCCACTTCTTCACAACATTGTCATCACTCTTCAGAGGCCGTGAAGAGGCTAGTTCCTTGCTTTCCCCATACAGATTGGAGAACAGGAGTTCCATGAGGAGCCCCCTGCCCCTTGCCTGTTTTGTAGCACTAGTTGGAAGGTGCTAGTGACCACAAACAGATTAAAATCTGTTTGTCGTTGCACAGTTACACTTACAAACCTTTGTGATAATAGCGTTTAAAACAGCGATTACCGAAACTAACATTAATAGTGATAATAAAATCGAGATTTTACTTTTTCCGTTTTACAAACATGAATTTATTGGTCCAACCCATATTCCATCATCAGATACGTTTTCGCATTTGTATGAGTAAAGATGATTATTCTTTCACAGCTAAAATATTAATGGTAGACCACTTACTCTGATGTGTAGTCTTTAGTTCTGTTGAATATGGAGTTAGAAGACTAGAGCTTATGTCAAAGCTAGGGAGATATAGGCTAATTAGTGGTAAGCACTTCCCAGCTCTGGGTATGAAATACAAGTTGCAGGAGAGTTAGTGGAAATTCTTTCCTTGGGGATTTTGAGGTCCAGCAGAGCTCCCCTTCTGTATCTAATGGGAAAATGGACTGGATGGGTTTCAAGAGCTGCCTTGGTCCAAATCAAATTTTGATTAACTGACCACTGGCTCTGCCTCCTACATCAGGCAATATGGTACCTGGCGTCCTTATCTTCATAAGGGAAACATTCAGAAATGCTAAATCATCTGTTTCAGAACTAAGGTGGAAATCTGGGATACCTGGCCCCTTGCCCTCATTTTACAAATGGAGAAACCAGCCCAGTGAGGGAAAGGTATGTGCACATAGTCACTTAACTATTAGGGGTAGAGCTGGATTTAAATACAGGCCTTTCTCCACCTCCCCTTACTAAATAGATGGTAGGGCGAGGCCATCCAGAAGGTCAGGGAGTCCTGAGGTGTTTGCTGGATTCTGCATGGCTGTGCGAAGACGTCCTTCCCAGGACACTCAGGGTTTTCCTCAATACCGTCCCTGCCACCATCACAGTGGGGCATCCAAGAAAAGAGGCTGATTCCCACCCCCGCAGGCAGCCCCAAGGTCATAACTTAACCTGTATAAGTAGAACACTCACTCCAGTGAGGGGAAACATCTAAAAGAAAAAGGACCTCTTTAAAACAGATTCTTCCCACTACAGTTTTTTCCATAACTATAGCTTTAAGAACTTACGGCAACAGCAGAGCCGGCTACTTAAGAAAAATTAGGGGCCTCATTTGGCAGGAGAGGATTCCCGAGGGGACAGGGCACTGTCATTTTTCCAGGGCCTCCCAAAAGAAACCCCCCACAGACAGCTACATGTCAGCCTGATGCATGGCAAGCCTGCTTCGTTTATTATGGGCAATGCCAGATATTTTAATTAAAAACACTACATACGGCATTAAATGTGTTGTTCCCCTTCCAGTCCCAAGACGTGTAGAGTTCGGGGAGACACAAACAAGGGAATGCATTGCAGATGTACACAGAAACCACCGCCTACCGAGTCACCACCCGCGGGTTCCCGAATTCCAGCCTCGGAGCGCCTCGCTGTCAAAATGTCCTTTGCAAGCAAACTGTTTCCTCTGTAAATTTTCTCAGTTTATGGCAGTTGCCATGTTGGAAGGAGGAAGGCCAGGGGGAGAGCAGAAGAGAGAAGCCCGCAGTCACCACGTGCCTTCATTTATGAGCGGCTCCTATGAGTTTACAAATAACCTTCGTGATAAGTGAAGTCTTATGGCCACACATGGGACTGGGCGGGTTTTTTTTCCTCCCTTGTTAATGTTATTTACTTACTTATTTATTAAATACAAAAGTCCCCTTTGGGGGGGGTAATCCCTTCTGAGCTGCGAGCTCAGGTAGGCGTCTCAATGGAGGCAACCACCTGGTTAATTTAAGCAATCGTAGGCGGTTCAAGTTCAAAAATCTCATCCGATTTTAACTGTCACTAGCCGGCCCGCCTGTCTCCCCAGGGGAGCAGCGACAGCAGCTGGATTTCGTTGTTGGCTGCCAGGCTGTCCCCGCGCCTCCTGGAGGAGCCCGCAGACTGAGTGCCTTCCCTTTCCGGATTTTATTCAAGGTGACAGCTCCTCACACGTTGGCGCTCTGATCACCCCAAGTAGCTGGGATATCGGCAGGGGATGAGTGTGGTCCTCCTGCAGAGCCCAAATTTAGATTGACTGAGGTCATCCTCGGGCCTCGTGACCCCAGCGCTCTGACAGAACAGGGCTGCCAGGAACTTGGCCACGGCAGCGAGTTTTGTAATGATGTCTGGGGAGAAACGTTCTGCTGGAGAAGGCGAAGAAGACCCCAAGTGCTAGGGAGTGATGTCAGCTTTCGTTAGCGGGGCAGACAGCGTTAGAATATCTTGGCATAATATGGCTTTGGTATCTCTGTCAGCATCTCTGTTTTCTGTCACCACACACAATCCTGGGCCTGTCTCGAGCCCTGACACTGTCTTTTCAGATCAGGTTATTGCCAGCCCAGAGATGCGTTCTGCCCCCCACCACACAGCCCCTTTGTTTGAAGTCGGCCCTCTTGTCATTAATGCACTTGATGTCTATTTAAATCTGAGGGTGAGCACGGTATCTGTTTTCCCGTCAAGAGATCATTGACAATGTTAATACCTCATGTCCTTGCCTCGTTTTCCAAGCTCTGACACTTTGCCACAGTCTCCTGCATTCATCAAACAGCCCTCTCTCACCAGGGTGTCTATAAACATTCTTGCTTCCAGGCCCAGAGGAACAGGGCAGGCCTTAAAAAGGACTTTTATCAATGCTGATCAGAAAGCAGGGCTGGGCAGTGTGGCTCAGAACATGTCACCTTCCTCCACATTGTGGTCCATGTTCAGGAATATCCAGCCTGTTTCCAGAAGGGCACTTTCTGTCCAGGTTGTATCTAGACTAGGCAAGGTCTGCAGTTGAGATTTACCATGGAGAGAGCACAGAGAAAAGAATTCAATCCAGAATGTGCTGGAGAGTTTCCCGGAGCAAACGCACCCGCTGGTGTGTTGTGTGTGTGTGTGTGTGCGCGTGCGTGTGCGTGTATGTGTGTGTGTCTGCCTTTCCTTCTCTTCTGTGTTCTTTATAATATCTGACAGCCCTATCCATTCCTTTTTATAAAAATTCCTGCTGTCCTGGTGCTGTAGAAAGAAATTAACATCCCTCGGCCTCATCCTTCCAGATTCTTGAGGGTTTATTGGAATCAGTTATGTTCAAGGAAGCCCCTTGCAGATTTTCAGAGACTTCTGAGACACTCCCACCCAGGCCTGCAGGGGATGCTGTTCCTGGAATGCAGCCTCCACGGCCATGCCCACAGACCCGTCCTAGCATCGGTGACAATATCAGCACAACTCCAGGTGCTACGTAATTCAGCACAATAAAGGGAACAGCTCAGTGACAACCACCAAAAGAATAATTTAGGCCCCAAGAAGGGTCTCAGGGAGGTTTCATCCAAGCTCAATGTTTCCAGGCTCCAGACCAATACTGAAAAGCAGAACTTGGGGGTTGGGGGGCCAAGGAAAAAGCATAGCCAAAGGGGAAGAGTGGTCCACAGTGAACTTGCTCAGGGGACCATGGCAGGAAATGGAGGTGATGACAGCCAGCTCACGGCCCAGTCTGAGGCCGTGGAATGATGTCATCCCCTCCCTATTGCCAGCTTGCAGAGATTCTGAGAACCCAGCAATTCTCCACTTTGTCCCAAGCCATCTGAACCAAGGAGCATTTGCCTTGTCATTAAAAGTTTCTGAGAGTCATTTTTAATCCATGTTTAAGAATACGGTCTACAGTTCTATAGTGGAGAAACACCTCCTGTACAATGACCCAAGTATTTACCACGGAGGACTTCTGATTTGAAGAACCTGAATAATTTCAAGTGCTAATTTATCCCAGATGAATAGTAGATAGCGGTTGCTTGTTTCACACTATCATCAAAATAATGGGGAAAAAACATGTATATAGAAAGCTATTTTTACAGACAGATTTGTAGCTCATGAGTTTATGTTTTATGGACACTTCTTTGGGTTGTTTCTTTTTTTTCTGGTTATGCACCCTTCAGAGACTCACAGAGTATTAGTAATAAGACAATTCCATGAAGCTGAATTTTAAGTTTGTTTTTCTAAAATTAAAAGGAAAAAAACCCAGGGTGGCCAAAAGCAAATTGTAGTTACAGATATTTTCTTGGAAAAACTGATGTTTACTTAATAATACTGTCAAAGTAACTGTGGCAGGTGATTTCTTATAGATATTTAGAGTAAATATTGAGTTGATTGAAAGGTGTGACCTTATTCTAGGGGCATCGTTTATAGTTAAGTCCTCTTATGACCTCCGTGAATGACAGGAAAGCTGTATAGGGAGCCGCAAAACTATTTAAAATAAAACTGAAGATGAAAATCAAGTGCATTCCAACCTGAGAATACAGTTCAGGATTCCCCTGTAAGAGGAAGCCATTTAACGTCAGAGGCTCCGTTACTTTCCATGTGGCGTTTTGTGGAGACCACAATTCTTCCTTAATCGTCCATTATGTACTTGATGTCTGCTGGGATTTGGAAGGTTCTCTCTGGAAATTAACAAAATTGATTCACGATAAAGATTTTGAAAAGAGCCACATTCTGGGAAGATTGTTTTATATCTTTTGTTTGGGCTGGGCCCATCTTTAAACTCTTAATTTTCCATTTTTAGAAATTCTACCAAGAGAACTTGGAGAGGGAAGAGGGTTTTGCTTTGTTTTGAGAAGTAATTGACCACACTAGAAAATTCTCTAAAATGTGGAAAAGAAATCATGCAGGAAAGTGTTATTCCTAGGAGCCTGTGCTCTGGTGACATTTTATTTGAATGTCAACTCTGAGGCCAAGAAAATAGGGTCCTTCCCTTCTGGGGCTTAATCCGTTTGCTGCCACCCATGCATGGGATCTGTGATTGTGTTGTATTTCTGCCTTGCAGCACCTGTGTTTTCTTGCTATACTACTTGTGCCACCTGTAATGATGTGTATCTTTTTATTTGCAGGTGTCCTGGGGAAGTGTCGCTATGTTTACTATGGGAAGAACTCAGAGGGCAACAGGTTTATCCGCGATGACCAGCTCTGAAGGCAAGTTCTGTATGCCTTAGCCAGTGACATGAGAGTAAAAGAAAAAAGGGAAAGCAAAAATAAAGAAAAAGCTAAACGAAAAGACAATGGCCCACATCGCTTTTCTGTGGGAAAGCTATGACGTCAGCTTTTGGTACCTTCTGCTGACTTTGCCAGGCCTGTCAAGATCATCCTTCTGCCTTAGACTGAGTGGTCACATAGAGATTGACATGATTGCCCTTAAGCAGGTCTCATCCACCACAGTGACAGACAGCGGTGGCGAAGCACCAGGGCTGACAGGATGAACACCATGATAGATTGCCTGGCCCCTCCACTGCTCACAGGGGAGCAGAGGTCACACCTGGGGCCTCCCTAAGCATGCTCAGTGGCTTTAGTCAAGTGAGAGAGACTGTGTCTTTAGCTTGCCTACTGAGTAGAGATCCTCCTAATACCATCGTGCTGTGGGTTTATTTTCAGCGAGAGAGTCCCAGTTTAAAGGAAGGCTCTACTCCCTTATTTCCCTTAAATCTTAACCTCTTGTATTCTGCATGGTCCCCTCCCACCCCACCCCCATCAGCCTTTAGCATCTTTATCACGGGCAATGCACTTCAGTTTGCAGTTTCTCAGAGAACAGAAGAGGTAAGTTCTTAGACACATTGTGCGTTTATGGTGAGCTTTGTGTTCTTAGCATTCGTGTATTGGAGTAAGTTGCCTTCCCTAAATCCCTGACTACAAAAACATGGACTTTATCATATTTTGTTCACTTAGAAATCCACTTCTTGCCCTGAATGCTAGTCAGTGTCAGGCATCTTTCACAACACCGGGTTCTGGTTGTACCAAAGGCTCTTATTTATTTGTTTTTAACCACACACCCTCCCAGCTATGTCTGTAGCCATATGTGTGTTTGAAGCTGGCTTGCTCCTTTGGGTGCTATTTACAGGGAGTGAGGTGATAAGAGATGGAGTGATAGGTCAGGAAGTTAAAAAGGAGAGTGAAGACTGCAGAAAACACTCACCAGACCAGACGGTTTTTAATAAAAGGCACAAAACCCTTTGAACTTGGTATATTCCTCAGAATCTCTCAGAAATGAAATCCACAGCTTGTGAGATGGTCTTTGTGCACCTTTGGCTCTATTCCAGCCCTAACGTTACAAGGAAAGGAAGCGTGATCATACTGGTTGGGTGGCTATAATTCCATTTAATATACTGGTACACCAGTAGAAGATGTTTGAAAGGCTCGCTGCTCTTGACACAATAGCGTTTATTTTTGCTTTCATTTGGACCAGGTTCATTGTCCTGGGTCTCCCAGTATTCGGTTAGTTTGAGGACAGCAAAACATGAAAGAGAATCCTTCCCAGTTATAGATACCAAATGACTAGAGAGCAGCTATAGTAAAAGTCTTTAAAGACTCAGAACCCGCAAAAATCACTGGAAAATAAAATATTTCTAAAAAAAAAAAAAAAAAAGACTCAGAACCCCTGAGACACCCAAGAAGAACCTGCTTTCTCTGTTTTAGTCCATTGACATGGCCTCTGGCCTACTGAGTCAACACAGTCCTTGAATGACTTGCGCTGGGGCTGGCAGCAGTCGGTCTTGCAGATTACACAACACTTGGTGATCAGTTATTGAGACAAATTTAGATGGAACTCCTTAAGACCATTAATTATTAGAGGATATTGAATGTTTGGCTTTATCTCTCAAATCCGTTAATAACCAGAGTCGAGTACCTTTGCTCTGTTTGATCTACAAAACAGCATTGGGATAATGCTTTAAATGAGTTGAATTCAGTCCCACCCTGGTTCTTTGTTTGGAAGCACCAACACGTGTTTTGTCCATGGCATATTATGGGCAGCCAGAGTTCTGTGCAAGGGCAGCTAGACTAGTCCAATGTCACATCCAATCTAGCGGCACATATATCCTTGTCTTTATAAAAGGCTTTAACCCTGCCTCAAACAATAAAAAAGCACTTGTGAACTGACCACAGAATTTTTCCATCTTTATTTTTCTTACTTGTTTACTTTTCTTAATGTCAGAACCATTTGTATCATGCACAGGAATGTCTCCCTCAATGCGAGCTTTGGAGGCAAAAAATATTTTTGGAGTGAGTTATTGACCACACTGTTTCCCTCTCTTTGGGTTGTTTATTTTCTTCCAAAATGGTGTAATAACTTTAACTGAGATTAGCTTTAATTATAATTTACATAATCGCCCTCACGACAGTATATTCATCTTAATGATAGAATTATAGTGAGTTTTGTTTCTCTTAAAAGAGGGTAATGATAATGAACTTGTATTGGGTTGTTTACAGTTCCACTGTTTGTTAAGCAAGATTTTCTGTGCTTGAGCTAGATTTTGGTCTGAATTGGCAGAGGGAGAAGCAATGTGGCATGCTTATCTTAAATCCCTAGGAATTTCCCAAATGTTGTATTTCAAAGTAGAGAATTAAAAGGTAATAAATTCAATGCAAGCTCAGACATATTTCATACCCCCTTTCACCGCTTGGTCTTTCTGCTTTTGACCCTATTCCACTGAGCTTTTTCTTTGGGGATCATGGTGCCAGGCATCCCTGTGTCCTCTCTCCCAGGACACCCATCTGACTTGAGAGCCCCCTGCAGTACAGGCTGTCCTGGGAGTCCTCTGTTGCCTCAGCAAAGTCAGGACAGACTGTCTCTTTCCTAAGTAATGTAATTTTATAGAACAATTTGTTCCTTGAGGAATAATGTTTTCAATTGTGGGGAATCCTATTAAAAGTACAACTATTACAATCGTTTGCTTTTACTTTTACCAGCCGTGCTCATAAACCCTCCATCTGTTTGTTGCTTTAAATAGAGGAACATTATAAGAGATCATTACTTGATCAGGCTGCACGTCTGAATGTTGTGCATTTTCACACATTCACGTGTGCTGAGGAATACAAGAAAGCAAGCCACAGATTCTGGATGAAAGGATTTTTTGTTTGTTTTGTTTTGTTTTGTTTTGTTTTGTCTCTGTGTGTGTGTTTTCCAGCAGAGATGTATCTTGCACATTTTCCAGGGAAAATGTCTTTCTTGCTGCTTCTAAGAAATAACCTGGCTTTCTCGTCTTTCGTAATATGCAGATCAAAAACAATCCACAGGGCTCTTTTCATCAAAACAATAACAGTGTTCAGTGGTTGCTCTGCATAAGAGCAGGCTAAGTCAGGTGTGTGTCGCTGCCTAATGCCCAGGGTGGACAACACAGGGTCCACTGGGACCCTTACGTGTTGGCCATACAGCACAGCTGATCCAATGTGACATTCACCATCTGCTTTTCCCAGTTCTCTTGCCAAGAACAAGCCTTCACCAAAGAAGGCTGTTAGCATGACTTGACTCTGGTCTCTGTAACGTGTCTAAACACCATGTTGTAAACTACCGTGACAAACACCTAGAAAGGGAAAGAACACTGGAGGGGTAAAAAAAACATGTTGGTTACCTGTTTGTATGACAAACAGACCATCAGCCTTTGGTGGAGTATTGTATGTTATTTCTAGTACATCAGCAAACACTTAAGGGATTTGAAGAACATTCAAAGACAGTCAGCTGTCTGAAATGATTACCTTCCTACACATTTACCTGAAAATTTCCAGCAGTAGTAGTTCACCTTTGGGTAATTATAATCTTAAATGTTAAGTTGTCACTTTGTGGGCAGAGTAGGTAATGTTATTTGTCCATATTAATGTAGTAGCATATGCTAATTTTTCTAAAGCAGCATGGAATGTGGCAACCTAGGACAAGGGAGTTTTCCTAAGAAAGAAGAGAATATTCTAAGTTTGGAATGTGTCTAGGGACGAGTTGCTAAGGTGAGAATGATGCAAGTGGTAATACATGGAATTATACCAAAGGAGAGTGTGAAGCAGAGCCTGACGCAGAATTAAAGTGGGGACTCTTAGTGGATAGTGATATAGGGGGCTGAGGGAATAAGGAGAAAGGAAGGGAAAAGACAGTTGATGCCAATTAGAAGATTTGCTGATGTTTAGCACTAAAGTGGTGTTGAGCAATATTTTCTCCTCAAAATGGAATCATCCTTAAGTGGGGAGTGCCACCATTCAGTGATGTTTTACAAGTTTCTCTGCCTAAGACAATGAAGCAGTGTGGAAAAGGTTGATGACAAAGCACTGTGGGAATAAATGATCATGCATGCGATGGCTACATATGAACAAAGATGACTACGGTTTGTGTCCAGTCTTCCACAGAAACCAGCATCCTAAGGTTAGTTCCCTAGCTCTTTGTGGGACTGAATATGCTGGCGATAGGATTTGACTGTCTCTGGGTGCAGGCAGTAGATGATAACTCAACTCATAGGAGGAGTGGATAACATCTAAGTTCAACTGGATGACCTGAATTAACATGCAGAATATTCTGGAAATAATTAATGTTTATATTGTGCCACATTGATTAAATCAAGTTTTCCTTCTTTATATTGGAATAGGAATGAATTTGAAATGCACTTGGGGATAATCTCCTTTAGACACTAACTTTTCAATTTGAGTATTTGTAATGAGAGGGGCAAAGGCACCTTATGGTGGGCTTAACCAAGATATTCAGATTATTCAAATTATGGAGCCTCAAAATAGGTAAAAAATTAATATACATTATCCATTTACAAATGTTACATTTATTAAACAATAGTTTAAATAATAATAATTAAGTGGTGCTATAAAAGAAATTACATTTGGAAAAATGCCTATTCAGTTCTTTTGCCCATTTTTCAATCAGGTTTCTTTGTTTGTTTGTTTAAATGTTGAGCTGTATGAGCCATTTATATATGTTGTATACTAATCCCTTATTGGTTGTATCATTTGCAAATATTTTCTTCTATTCAGTAGATTGTCCTTTTGTTTTGCCAATGGTTTCCTTTGCTGTTCAAAAGCTTTTAAGTTTCATTAGGTCCCATTTGTTTATTTTTGCTTTTATTTCCTTTACTTTAGGAAACAGATCCAAAAAATATTGCTATGATTTCGGTCAAAGAATGTTCTGCCTAGGTTTTCCTCTAGGAGTTTTATAGTATCTGGTCTTACATTTAGGTCTGTAATCCACTTTGAGTTTATTTTTGTATATGGTGTTAGAGAATGTTCTAATTTCATTCTTTTACATGTAGTTGTCCAGTTTTCCCAGCACTACTTATTGAAGAGACTGTCTTTTTTCCATTGTATGTTATTGCCTCCTTTGTCATAAATTAATTGACCATAAATGCATGGATTTACTTCTGGGCTCTCTATTTTGTTGCATTGATCTGCATCTGTTTTTGTGCCAGTACCATACTGTTTTGATTCCTATAGCTTTGTAGTATAGTCTGAAGTCAGAGCACATGACTCCTCCAGGCCTGTTCTTCTTTCTCAAGATTGTTTTGGCTATTTGGGGTCTTTTGTGTTTCCATACAAAATTTTTAATTGTTCTAGTTTTGTAAAAATGCATTTGGTATTTTGATAGAGATTGAATTGAATCTGTAGATTGCCTTGGGTAGTATGGTCATTTTAACAATATTAATTCTTCCAATCCATGAACACAGTAAATCTTTCCATCTGTTTGTGTCATCTTCAGTTTTTTTCATCAGTGTCTTATAGTTTTCCATGTACACGTCTGTTACCTCTTTAGGTAAGTTTATTCCTAGGTATTTTATTCTTTATATGTGATTGTAAATGGGGTTGTTTCCTTAATTTATCTTTCTGATGATTCATTGTTAGTGTATAGAAATGCAACAGATTTCTGTATATTAATTTTGTATTCTGCAGCATTACTGAATTCATTGTTGAGCTCTAGTAGTTTTCTGGTGGTGGTGTGTTCAGGATTTTCTATCTATAGTATCATGTCATCGGTGAACAGTGACAGTTTTACTTCTTCCTTTCCAACTTGGGTTCCTCTTCTTTCTTTTTAGTGCTTTGATTTTTTACTGTTACTATTATTTAACTTAATCTTTCATGAAAAAATGTACTCCAACTTCCACCCAATATTTAAAGTTTGTCAGGCTACTTTTACGCTGGCAAAAAAGTTTTTCTGGGCTTACAATAACTTAGTTAAAACAGCAACAGTGAGAGCTACAACAAAATCTTCTAAATTATTTTAACTAATTACGTGACTTATCAGAAAGAGTTGTCAAGTCATCCTAAATAGCCTGAAAAGTGTGTGGGTGTGGGTGTGGGTGCGTGTGTGTGTGTGTGTGTGTGTGTGTGTGTGAGAGAGAGAGAGAGAGAGAGAGAGAGAGAGAGATCAAGATCTGTGTAGAGAACTCCTATGACTGTCATTGTAAATAACTTTCTAAATTTCTTGTAAACTCCACAGTAAGTTAGATTTTGCTCCTGTTATGATGTTATATAGAAAAATGTATCTGTTTCATACCTAATTAACTAATGTCTACTTTGTGTCCTCCTTTCTTATAAATTGATTAGCTACTTTTTATGACTTGCTTAGGCTCTGGTGTAACAGTATCATGATGTTCTTGGTTTTCCTCCTTCTAGACCTTTGAAACCTAATTTGAACACAATGAGATCATTGTTCAAAGTATAACATAGAGCCGTTTTGTTCCAATTAGGTGATGTCTTTGATACCCAGTGAAAAATAGGTATGTGAGTTATTTCAGAAAGTTAATATATAAAACCAAGTTTTATTCATAGACTATCCATATTTCCCTGTTTACGTACATTCATTCCGAATTTCCATGTCGCCTGTTTTCATGTAAAGGGAGTCTTCCAAGAAACAATTCCGTTATCTGCAGAGCTATAGCATATAACCCACATTCTGTAGCCACATTGGCTTTGTCTATGTTGCTCAAACGTAATAAATGTAGGAGCATGCCTCCAAATGGAATACTTCTCTCCCCTTCCCTTTTTAAAACTTTACTTGGTATACCCACTGAGAATGATCCATTTTCAAAGGATCACATTATACTGTAAAAGTTTTGAACTTAATAGTCCATACATTCCTTGAAGGTCAAAGAGTGTATGATAATGATGGAGGTTACTATCACAAGAGTCAGTGTAGGTATCTTCACAAATTAGGTTTAACTGCTGCCTAACAAATTATATTTAACTGAAAAAAATTAGAATCTCAACTCCAATTTATTAGCCAGGCTTATAGGTTTACACTTGCAAATATTTGTATGTATAATATAGATACAGGACATTGACTTATCATATGTTAAAATGGATTTTGCAACTCTCTTTTGGCAGTTTGGTCAGTGGACCCCTTCAGTGGGTAAAATTATTACTGGATTCTTTGCTCTGTTTTTTTTTATACACACATGCATATTATAAAGATATAATTTTTTTCCTAGAATTATTTTATGGTATCAACCTTTAATCAAGCACTTAATACCTATTTTATTAAAATGAAGTAGTCAAGAAACCAGACCAACATATATGGATGACATTTGTGAGGACACAGGGGCTCTAATTATTTAATTTAAAACTCTAACATTTGCACGTACTCCTCATTCCCTCCTACGCCTACTGGGTTACCGATTTCTCTAAAAATGTTTTCTAAATAATTCCATGGTTCAGGTTGTCCTCTCTGGATTTGAAACTGTCTTTAAAAACTATGCTAATCCATATCCAGAAGGATGCACTTCCTCCAAAGACATTTATTGGGCGCCTTCAGCATACTAGAAATTAGAAATACAAGAGTAATAAGAGGATGACTTACTTTTGGACAACTTTTATCTGGAGGAGACTGATATACATAAACATAATCATTATAGGCTGTGATAGGTACAAAGGTAGAGATTGCACTAAAGAACTATATGAATTAAGGCCCAGAAATGACAGTGAGAAGTTAATTCCAAATGTAACCATATTCCAACCATGTCTATAGTTAACATCTTGATCCCAGCTGCCATCATTTCTTACCCGGATCATTCACCCCCACTCTGTGCTTGCCAGTCTCCTGACTCTACCCTTGCCTTTCTACAGCCTGTTCTTGACAGAGTCAGTGCAATCCTCTAAGAAATGCCTAATAATATCATGTGTCTGCCATACCCATATCACATCACTCGTTTCCCATCTCACTTTGGAGTAAGAGCCAGAGTCCTTATGAGACCCTACATGGCCTTGTATGATCTGTCCTAGAGAAATCAGTGTCCCAGAAGCTGTGAGAGCGAAGCAAAAATAAATGCAAATACCATTCCCTACCACTCTCCCTGCATTCTCTCTGTTCCAGCCACACTGGTCAGTACTGGACTTTGTACTTGCCATTCAGGTCTTTGCTCAGATGCCACCTCCTTAGAGAGGCCTTCTGGGACCACTGTATCTATCTAAGTAGCACCCCCAGCACAGGCCACTTACCTTGCTTCGTTTTCCTCTGTTGCACTTGGTCATCGCTTGACATATTATATATTGATGGGAAGGGGCATTTTTTGTCCAAACAAAGGGAAGGACTTGTTTTGTTCTGAGGCTAAAGGGTGCCTTGCATGTACAGGCACTCAATAAATGTTTTATGAATGAATGAAAGAACAGTTCCAATTCACAGAGGTCTATTAGGCTATGTTTACAGACATACCGTTGCACATTAAATAGGATGAATCTCTTTCATCAAAGGGATTTTCACTTGAAAAATTTCTACCTCTTTTCTTTATCTTGGATCAAGCAAACAAACTACTTCATTCTGTTTGGGAACAATGTACAATGTAGAAGCATGAAAAATGGGCAGTGGAAATGGGTTAACAATGAAACAGGAAAGGAAAATGAATGTCAAGAGTGAACTGACAAGATGATATGCAGCTTGACCTTGGGTGGTTTGAGATGCAGTGTCAGCTTCATAGGGCCCTCTCTAGTTACACCTCATGCAGCCAGCAGGCTGCATGGATTTGACTGTGGACACACCTGTGCACTCTGTATCAGAGATTGTATGTATGGACGTGGAAGCTCTTCTCATTCATTCAGGTACAATTTTTCAAACAAAATCTAATCTTTATTATAATTCTTATATACCATTATAGTAATAAAATATATACAAAGCAAGATTTAAAGAGAAATTCAGAGTCATTATTTATGAAACAAACTCTTCTCAGACATTATTAAATTATTATTTTATCCAACATGAATAGAACTAACTTATTTTAACTTTGTAACTTAGCCTCACAACCTTGTCAAAACTTCAGATAGATGAAGGTAAAATAATGAGATATTTTTCCTGTCAGGAGTGGGGTACAGAATTTATGAATCTAGTTAGGTAATTACAATTATCAGTTATATAAATGCTGTAAAAACTCTTTACATGTATTCATTAATTTAATCATGCAACAACTTCATCAGGTTGGTGCTCTTATCCACATTTTACTTATTTATTTATTTATTTATTGGCTGCATTGGGTCTTTGTTGCTGCGCACGCGCTTTCTCTAGTTGCGGTGAGCGGGGGCTACTCTTCGTTGCGATGCGTGGCCTTCTCACTGCAGTGGCTTCTCTTGTTGCGGAGCATGGACTCTAGGTGCGCGGGCTTCAATAGTTGTGGCTCATGAGCTCTAGAGCACAGGCTCAGTAGTTGTGGCACTTGGGCTTAGTTGCTCCGTGGCATGTGGGATCTTCCCAGGCTAGGGATCGAACCCGTGTCCCCTGCATTGGCAGGCAGATACTTAACCACTGTGTCACCAGGGACGCCCCTCTTATCCCCATTTTAAAAATAAAGAAAGTGGGCTTCCCTGGTGGCGCAGTGGTTGAGAGTCTGCCTGCTGATGCAGGGGGCGCATGTTCGTGCCCCGGTCCGGCAAGATCCCACATGCCGCGGAGCGGCTGGGCCCGTGAGCCATGGCCGCTGAGCCTGCGTGTCCGGAGCCTGTGCTCCGCAACAGGAGAGGCCACAACAGTGAGAGGTCCGCGTACTGCAAAATAAATAAATAAATAAGGAAAGTAAGGCCCTGAAAGGCTCAGTCCTGTGGACTAGGTCACATACAGGTAGTAGTTGTGAATTCCAGGAGGTTAATTAGGCTCTCTGGGTCCAGAGTCCATGCTCTTCACTGCTGCAGTATCTCTGCGAGAGGCATTTTCTTACTTCATAAAATTCACATTTTTCTGATGATGGAGATACTGCTCAAAACATGTTTGAAAGTTCTCTTTTGGAACAAATCTTAAAACTCTTTTACAAATCATTCGTGAATTGAGGCTTAGTGTGAACACAAAGAATAAGTAGCCGTCTATAACTCAATGACCCAATTCATCCCCTAGAGTATGTTTTTTAAAAAAGCACCCGATAAATAAATCCAAGTTACCTTCAAATGAAAAATATTTTCTATGATTTAAGATTTTTTGAAGACTTCCTATGAACACTTAGCACAGTGACTTGAAAGAATTAATTGCCGGGAAAACTCACATCCTGGTTTCTGCTTTCAGTTAGGAAATCATTAGTTATGTTGAAAATTTGGGAAAACTCCATCTTAGTGGATGGTTGTGAACGGTGCCCCAGAACCTACAGGCCTGGGTTCTCTTTCTGCTCTGCTCCCTGCTTTGGCCCTCTGTCTGGCCTTCACTTCCTATGCCAGGTAAGGGAGGAAGTGGAAACTGTCCAAAGGCAGCTGAAGTTAGCACCACTGAAGGCAAAGGGGATCCCCCAGTGTCTCTCCAAACTTGGAATTTAGTGACTTTGGGAGATATGATGTATATGAAAGTGCTTTGCCAAATAAAGTGCTACCCCAGTGTAAATAATTATATGGTAAATTGAAAATTCTGAAGGCATTTTCAAAAAGGAAGTTTTGGAAATGTTTTAGGTGTTCAGTTTCATTCTTAGAATGAGGGCATAGTTTCTCAAGCTGGCTACTTTAAAATAGACAGAAGCACAGTATTTGCATCATTCCTAGAGTGGGGACTCTAAAATTAGTCACCTTTTTATAGCTGAGTCTCATATACTCAGTTGCCTACTGCCTTAGTGTTGTTTAGACTTCATGGGTGGTATTTTTCATGTGTCATATTTTCACTTGGTAATAATCGTTTGTGACTTTTCACTTACTTTATGCACTGACCATACTTGGAAGGAATGAATTTAACATTTCCTCTAGTTTCTGTTTATTCACCAGGGCTGGACGTGGGTGAGATAAGTGAGGCACTCACCTTGCATACAAATGTAAGTGGGCCCCAAAACTCTCAGTAATAAAGAGAAATAATATTTTAATCCAGTATCTTAAAAAGTAAAAATTAGTGCTAAAAGAGTTCATGATGAACAAAACATTAAATGTTAAATAAAAAATGTTTCCCTTAGCCCAGGCTCCAGTGTGGCTCGACACAGCATTACATTCACCTGTTCTGTTCTGTCCTTAAAGCATCAAAGCCAACAAACTCACATTCTATGTCCTAGGTCTTGTGCTTAGTCGATACTTATAAACTAGACCAACATGTTTTCTAAGTAATCACTCAGAAGTGCCCCTTTCCCTCTTGCTTCCAACATGTTTCATCTGTTCTCATTTCTCTGACTCTGTACTCCCTGTATGTCTGACTTTAGTGCCACTTCTAATTTTGGCCATCCATTCTCATTTAGTTTCACTAATTTTTCAGAAATTCCTCCCGGCTTGACTCTTCTACCTTGGGCCTTGACAATTCTACCCAGACCTTTACTTTCCTTAATCCTTTGATGTCCCCAGTTGCCTTGGGTAAGAAATTTCACTTCAGACTCCTGTAATCCCAACCCTGACTAGGTCATAGCCCTTGGGGAAGGTTGGGGGGAATTTGGAGACCACTTATTTGATGTATATTTTAAAAATCCTTAGTCCTGTCAACACTCAACACTGGTTTGATTTACAACTAAAAGTCCTAAACTGTGGCTTGTAGCTAGCTTCATTACTGCAGGCTAAGTCATATCTGTGATGGTTTCTCTTTATCTTTACATTTTCTCCATTTAGCTGTTAAAGCAATTCCCAGTGGTTTTTAGTTCTCACGAAAGTTGTTTTCCTCTTCCATAGATTGGCAGAAACTGGGAAGGACTATGCCTTTTGTTTGTCAGTGCCTGTATATGAAGCGAATAAACCCCACATTTGCTTTTTCCCTCCTCATTACAAAGTGCTATTTTTTCCCCACCTAAGGAGGACTGAGAACTAGTGTATGTATATACGTACGTACATATACACACATACATGTGTGCGCATTTGTGTATTTAACCCCTTCTTTTTATACCAATGGCTTCATATGCAATGTCCTGCACCTTCTTTTTTTTCACTTAACATCCCTAAAGAGCAAAATGGATGATGTGATGGTCAATTATATGTGTCAACTTGACGGGCCATGAGTGCCCATGTTAAATGTTATTTCTGGATGTTTCCATGAAGGTGTTTCTGGATGAGATTAGCGTTTGAATTGGTGGACTCAGGAAAGTAATTTCCCTTCCCAATGTGAGTGGGCATCCTCCAATCCATTGAGGGGCTGAATAGCACAAAAAGCAGAGGAAGGAAGACTTTACCCCTTTTATTCCTGCCTCACTGCTTGAGCTGGGACATCTCATCTCATCTTCTGCCCTTGGACTGAGAGGTACACCACTGGTTTTTCTAGTTCTCCGACCTTTGGATTCAGGCTGAATTACACCACCTGCTTTCCTGGTCTCCAACTCACAGATGGCGGATTTTGGACTTCCCAAGCTCTGCAATCGCATTAGCCAATTCATCATAATAAATATTTATCTATCTCTTATTGACTGAAAGCTTGGCTTTAATGTGTTAACAGATCATCTTTTGTGAGTCTTTGGTTTACCTTTTAACTTTATTGTCTTTGAATGCGATCAGATTGCTTAATATTTATAAAATATAGGTATGGGAGAGTGCCAGGGCTGTGATATGTCTGAGGAAATTCTTGAAGTACCTTGAAATCATGAAGTTATTCTATATTTTCTTCTAAAAGCTATAAAATTTTGACTTGCGTATTTAGGTGTTCAGTCCATCCGGAATTTCCCATGTGGTGGTGTGATGCAGGATAGAATTAAACTTTTTGACTACATGGCTGGCTCATTGTTCCATTTCAAACTTTCTTTCCTTTTCAGTGCCACCTCTGGCATTGCCAAATTTGTGTATATGTGGGAATTATTTCTGGGCTCTCTGTTTTTTTCAAACGTGTGTAATTACCTTTTCTTGTGCCAATATTACCCTATTCTAATTGCTATGGCAGAGTGATTTTTTTCTCCTTTCTTCCTTTCTTCTTTTCCCTCCCTTCCTTCCTTCCTTGCTTTCATCTTCCTCCTTCCTTCCCTCCTTCCTTTCTTTCCTCAATTTTATTGAGGTATGATTTACATACAATAGAACAATAAATTACAAGGCATTATAAGTTTAGATCTCAATGAATTTTGCCAGATACATTAACCTGTATAATCACAATGCCAATCAAGATATAAAACATTCCCATCACCCCTAAAAGTCCCCTTATACTCCTTTACAGCCAGGACCCCAATCCTACTCAGTAACTCATTTATTTTTGTCACTATAGATTAGTCATGAACTTCATGTAAATGGAGTCATATAGCATATACTTATTTTTGTGCCTGGGTTCATTTGCTCCGTATTGTATATCTGAAATGTACCTATATTGTTCCTTTTTATTACTGAATGGTATTCCAGTATATGGAGATAACACAATTTGTTTCTCCATTTTCCTTTGTGGACATTTGCCTTTTATCAAGTTTGGTGGTATTTTTTCTTATTATTTTATTGTGATAAAATATATATAATATCAAATTCGCCATTTTTAACTATAATTCAGTGGCATTAAGTACACTCATAGTCTTGTGCAACCCTTGTCACTCCATTTACAGAAGTTCTTTATCATCCTGAACAGAAATCCCAAACCTGTTAAACAACAACTCCCTATTTCTTCTTTCTCCAGCCCCAGGTAACTTCATTATACTTTCTGTCTCTGTGAATGTGCTTTTTCTACATACCTCAAGAGAAATAATTACGGTATATATCTATCCGTTTGTATCTGGCTTATTTCACTTAGCATAATGTTTACAAGGTTCATGCATGTTGTAGTATGTATTAGAATTTCATTCCTTTTTACAGATGAATAATATCCCATTGTGTGTATATATCACATTTAGTTTATTTATTCTTCTTGATGGATATGTGCATTGCTGTAACCTTTTGGCTCTTTGGCATGATGCTGCTATGAACATGGATGTACAAATATCTGGTTAGGTCCCTGCTTTCAATTCTGTTGTATATATACCTAGACTGTGAAATGACTGGATCATAAGGTAATTCAGTTGTTTAACTTTTTCAGGATCTGCCCTACTGTTGTCACAGCAGTTGCGCCATTTCCAGCAACAATACCTAAGGGTTCCAATTTCCAGATTTTTTCCTTCTTTGTTTTTTAATTTATAATATCCATTTAGTGGTGTGAAGTGGTATCTCATTGTGGATTTGATTTGCATTTCCCTCATGACTCAGATGTTGAGCATCTTTTCATGTGCCTGTTGGCCATTTCAGTATCTTCTTTGGAAAAATGTCGATTCAAGTCCTTTGCCAATTTTTTATTTGGGTTGTTTTATTTATTTCTTTTTTTATTTTGAGTTGTAGGAGTTCTTTATATATTCTGGATCTTAATCCCTTATCAGATATATGATTTGCAGATGTTTTCTCCCACTCTGTGGGTTGCCTTTTCATTCGCTTGATAGTGTCCTTTGTTTCACAAAACCTTTAAATTTTGGAGAAGTCCAATTTATCTATTTTTGTTGTTGCCTTTGGTGTCATATCCAAAGGCAATTAAGAAATTATTGCAATAAGAAATTATTGCCAAATTCAATATTTTCAAGATTTCCCCCTAATGTTTTCTTCTAAGAGTTTTATAATTGTAGCTCTTTCTTTCAGTCTTTGATACATTTTGAGTTAATTTTTGTATATAATACAAAGTAAGGATCCAATTTCATTCTATTGCATATGGATATCCAGTTTTCCTAGCACCCTTTTTTTTTAACATCTTTATTGGAGTATAATTGCTTTACAATGGTGTGTTAGTTTCTGCTTTATAATAAAGTGAATCAGCTCTACATATACATATATCCCCATATCTCCTCCCTCTTGCATCTCCCTCCCAACCTCCCTATCCCACTCCTCTAGGTGGTCACAAAGCACCAAGCTAATCTCCCTGTGCTATGCGGCTGCTTCCCGCTAGATATCTGTTTTACATTTGTTAGTTTATATAAGTCCATGCCACTCTCTCACTTCATCCCAGCTTACCCTTCCCCCTCCCCAAGTCCTCAAGTCCATTCTGTATGTCTGCATCTTTATTCCTGTCCTGCCCCTAGGTTCTTCACCATTTTTTTTTTTTTAAGATTCCATATATATGTGTTAACATATGGTATTTTTCTCTTTCTGACTTACTTCACTCTGTATGACAGTCTCTAGGTCCATCCACCTCACTACAAATAAATCAATTTTGTCTCTTTTTATGGCTGAGTAAACTTCCATTGTATATATGTACCAGATCTTCTTTATCCATTCATCTGTTGATGGACACTTAGGTTGCTTCCATGTCCTGGCTATTGTAAATAGAGCTGCAATGAACATTGTGGTCCATGACTCTTTTTTTTTTTTTTTTTTTTTGTGGTATGCGGGCCTCTCACTGTCGTGGCCTGTCCCATTGCGGAGCACAGGCTCCAGACGCGCAGGCCCAGCGGCCACGGCTCACGGGCCCAGCCGCTCCACGGCACGCGGGATCCTCCCGGACTGGGGCACGAACCCATGTCCCCTGCATCGGCAGGCGGACTCTCAACCACTGCGCCACCAGGGAAGCCCCCATGACTCTTTTTGAATTATGGTTTTCTCAGGGTATATGCACAGTAGTGGGATTGCTGAGTCGTATGATAGTTCTATATTTAGTTATTTAAGGAACCGCCATACTGTTCTCCATAGTGGCTGTATCAATTTAACTTCCAACCAACAGGGCAAGAGGGTTCCCTTTTCTCCACACCCTCTCCAGAATTTATTGTTTGTAGATTTTTTGATCATGGCCATTCTGACCGGTGTGACGTGATACCTCATTGTAGTTTTGATTAGCATTTCACTAATGGTTAGTGATGTTGAGCATCCTTTCATGTGTTTGTTGGCAATCTGTATATCTTCTTTGAAGAAATGTCTCTTTAGGTCTTCTGCCCATTTTTGGATTGGGTTATTTGTTTCTTTGATATTGAGCTGCATGCACTGCTTGTAAATTTTGGAGATTAAACCTTTGTCAGTTGCTTCATTTGCAAATATTTTCTCCCATTCTGAGGGTTGTCTTTTTGTCTTGTTTATGGTTTAGTTTGCTATGCAGAAGCTTTTAAGTTTCGTTAGGTCCCATTTGTTTACTTTTTATTTCCATTTCTCTAGGAGGTGGGTCAAAAAGGATCTTGCTGTGATTTATGTCATAGTGTTCTGCCTATGTTTTCCTCTAAGAGTTTGATAGTGTCTGGCCTTACATTTAGGTCTTTAATCCATTTTGAGTTTATTTTTGTGTATGGTGTTAGGAAGTGTTCTATTTTCATTCTTTTACATGTAGCTCTCCAGTTTTCCCAGCACCACTTATTGAAGGGGCTTTCTTTTCTACAGTTTATATTCTTGCCTCTGTTATCAAAAATAAGGTGACCATACATGCATGGATTTATCTCTGGGCTATCTATCCTGTTCCATTGATCTGTATTTCTGTTTTTGTACCAGTACCATACTGTCTTGATTATTGTAGCTTTGTGGTATAGTCTGAAGTCCAGGAGCCTGATTCCTCCGGCTCCGTTTTTCTTTCTCAAAATTGCTTTGGCTGTTCGGGGTCTTTTGTGTTTCCTGTAGATCTTTTGTAGCAATCTGTAGATTGCTTTGGGTAGTATAGTCATTTTCACAATGTTGATTCTCCCAATCCAAGAACATGGTATATCTCTCCGTTTGTATAATCTTTAATTTGTTTCATCAGTGTCTTATAGTTTTCTGCATACAGGTCTTTTGTCTCCTTAGGTAGGTTTATTCCTAGGTATTTTATTCTTTTTGTTGCAATGGTAAATGGGAGTGTTTCCTTAATTTCTCTTTCAGATTTCTCATCATTAGTGTATAAAAATGCAAGAGATTTCTGTGCATTAATTTTGTATCCTGCTGCTTTACCAAATTCATTGATTAGCTCTAGTAGTTTTCTGGTAGCATCTTTAGGATTCTCTATGTAGAGTATCATGTCATCTGCAAACAGCCTAGCACCATTTTCTGAAAAAACTATTTGAAAGCACTTGTCACCCGTGTTGAGAATCATTTGACCATACATGTGAGGGCTTATTTCTGGACTCTGTCTTCTGTTTCATTGCCGAATATGTCTGTTTTTATGCCAGTACCACACTGGTTGATTATTATAGTTGGAGGTATTTTGAAGAGTGCTGCTATGAACACTCTTGATCATGTCTTTTTCTGGATATATACTTTTATTACTTTTGGTAAACACTTAGCTGTGTAATTGCTGGGTTATATGCTAAGAGTATGTTTACCTTCATTTAAAACTTCCAAATTATTTCCAAAGAAGTTGTACCATTTCACACTCTCAACAGCAATGTAGGAGGGTTCAGTTACTCCACATGTAAGCCAACATTTAGTGTCATCAGTCTTTTAAAATTTTAGCCATTATATTTCAAACATAGTGTTCTAATATTGTGATTTTATTTGCATTTCTATGATGTTTAGCAATTTTGAGCATGTTTTCATGTACTTGTTGGATATTCATAGGTCTTCTTTTGTGAAATATCTGTTCATATCTTTACATTGGTTTGTGTGTCTTCTTATGATTGAGTTGTAAGAATTCTTTATATAGTCTTTTTTTTTTAACATCTTTATTGGGGTATAATTGCTTTACAATGGTGTGTTAGTTTCTGCTTTATAACAAAGTGAATCAGTTATACATATACATATGTTCCCATATCTCTTCCCTCTTGCGTCTCCCTCCCTCCCACCCTCCCTATCCCACCCCTCCAGGCGGTCACAAAGCACTGAGCCGATATCCCTGTGCCATGCGGCTGCTTCCCACTAGCTATCTACCTTACGTTTGGTAGTGTATATATGTCCATGCCTCTCTCTCGCCCTGTCACAGCTCATCCTTCCCCTCCCCATATCCTCAAGTCCGTTCTCCAGTAGGTCTGTGTCTTTATTCCTGTCTTACCCCTAGGTTCTTCATGACATTTTTTTTTTCTTAAATTCCATATATACGTGTTAGCATACGGTATTTGTCTTTCTCTTTCTGACTTACTTCACTCTGTATGACAGACTCTAGGTCTATCCAGTTCATTACAAATAGCTCAATTTCGGTTCTTTCTATGGCTGAGTAATATTCCCTTGTATATATGTGCCACAAGTCTTTGTCAGATGTATGTATTGCTAATATTTTCTCCCAATCAGTGGTTTGCCTTTTTGATTTCTTAACAGTCTTTCAAAGACCTTTTTTTAAAAAAATTCAGTTTTGAAATAATTTAAGATCTACAAAAATTTGCCCCAAAGTAACACAGAGGGATTCTGTATACATTTCACCCAGCTTTCCCAAATGTAACATCTTCATAATTACAATGCAATTATCAAAACCAGAAAATTAACATTGGAAAATACTTTTAATCTATAGACCTTACTTACGTTTCCTTGGTTGTCTCACTAATGTCCTTTCACCTATCAATGATCCAGAAGTTTATAAGAAATTTATTAATTTTTCTTATCTTTTTTAAGAACCAGTTTTGGTTTCATTGATTTTTCTCATGTGTTTATTATTTTACATTCTTACTTTGTTTTTTTTTTCCCTTTCAATTCCTTTGAGTTACTTTTCTTTTCCTAGTTTGCTAATATGATAACTTTGATAATTGACTTTTAAACTGTCTTTTTCTCTAACAAAAGCATTTAAAGCAACACATTTCTTTCTAAACACTATTTTAGCTTCATCCTCACATTCTGATTTGTAGTGATTTTTATGTCATTCCTTTAAAAATATTTGATAATGTCCTTTGTGATGTCTTCTTTGACTTATGGATTATTTAGAAGTACCTTGCTTAATTTCCAAATATTTGAGTATCTTCCAAATTATTTTTTATATTCACTTCCTGTTAAATTTGTGTGTATGTGTGAGAAAATGTACTCTGCGTGACTTTGATCCTGCTAAGTGTTTGAGCTTAGCGTATAATCCAGCTTGGTGGATGTTCTACAGGCACGTAAAAAGAATGTGTCTAGTGCTGTTGTCATGTATTGTCCTACAAAAGTCAACTAATGCAAGTTGGTTTATATTTTTGTTCAAGTCATTTATGTCCTTACTGATTCTATACATAAATTTTCATTAATTACTGAGAGATATACATTGAGATCTCTAACTATAATTGTGGATTTTTGTATACATCCTTTTAGTCTGTAAGTTTTTGCTTTATGTATTATAAAGCTGTTATTAGATGCTGTTTACTCATTTAGAATTATTATATACTTGTGAGGCATTTGTCTTTTTTAATTGTCCTGCCATATTTCAGATAATATTCCTCATCCTGAAATCTGCTTTATTATTAATATAGCTATTTCAGTATTAGTATTTCTCTTTTTTCATTCTTTTGCTTTTAACCTGTCTTTGTATTTTAAATTACTTTCTATTCATAGCATATAGTTGCTTCTTGCTTTTAAAAAAGTTGAACAATCTCTGCCTTCTAATGGAGTGTCTAGATAATTTACATGTAATGAAATTATCAGTGTATTTTGTTTTAATTCTACCATCTGGCTATTTGCTTTCTATTTGTACTGTTTGTTCTCTGTTCCTACATGGTCTTACCCTTCCTTTTTTTTTTTTTTTTTTTTTTTTTTTTGCGGTACGCGGGCCTCTCACTGTTGTGGCCTCTCCCGTTGCAGAGCACGGGCTCTGGATGCACAGGCTCAGCGGCCATGGCTCATGGGCCCAGCCACTCCGTGGCATGTGGGACCTTCCCAGACTGGGGCATGAACCCACGTCCCCTGCACCAGCAAGCGGACTCTCAACCACTGCGCCACCAGGGAAGCCCCCTTCCTTTTTATTGATTAATCATTTCAGTATTCCATCTTACCTTTTTTTTGTGGTTGTTCTAGGGTTTACAATAACAATCTTCAACTTATCACAGTGTATCTTTAACCAGTATTTATTTCTCATGCATTGTAGTGCCTTACAACAGGGTACTTCCATTCCCTCCTTCTATCCTTTGTGCTTTTATTGTCATAGATTTTATTTCTATATATTTATAAAATGCATAATGCTTTTAAAATTATTTTTATCTAAACAGCCAATTTTCTTTTCTTTTTATTTTCTTTTATTTTTTTCTTTTTGCTAAGGGGGTGGGTGTGAACGAAGCCAGTGGGCAGCCAGCAGCTGAGCGACGTCCCCTACTTCCTCTTCCTCCCCTCAGCACACCCCCACCCCCCCACCCCACCCCTGAGTCAGCCTAGCTTCTCCTCCCTTAAACAGCCAATTATCTTTTAAAGAAGTGTTTAAGAAAAAAAGGTTTATGCACACACATATTTTTCTAATTTAGGTATTTACCATTTCTGGTGTTCTTCATTTCTTTCTGTAAATATAAATTCTCAGTGTTCTTTTTTTCTTTATGTAAATCTGAGTTTCCATTTCAAAACTTTAGCATGAAAACTTCCTTTGGCATTTCTTATAGTGTGGTTTTTGCTTGTGATAAATTCTCTCAGCTCTTGCTTGTTTAGAAATGGCCATATTTCACCTTTGTTTTTGAGGGATATTTTCACTGGATATGGAGTTGTATGTTGGCACTTTTCCCTTTCAGCACATGAAATATGTCATTTCATTGTGCTCTGTCTTGCGTCATTTTTTTTTTTATTAACTTAATTTTCCTTTTTATTTAATACAAGTGGTAATTCTTTTCTTTTTTTTTTTAACATCTTTATTGGGGTACAATTGCTTTACAATGGTGTGTTAGTTTCTGCTTTATAACAAAGTGAATCAGTTATACATATACATATGTTCCCATATCTCTTCCCTCTTGCGTCTCCCTCCCTCCCACCCTCCCTATCCCACCCCTCCAGGCTCTTGCGTCATTTTTAATCTATGGTCATTCTAATCTCATTTCTCCGTATATAATGTGGCTTTCTTTTCCTGACAGCTTTTAAGATTTTCTTTTTATCATTGGTCTTCAGCAATTTGATTATGATGTGCTATGGTGTGGTTTCTTTTCGTGTATTCTTTTTGGGGTTTGTTGAGCTCCTCAAATCTGTGAGTTTATAGTTTTCATCAAGGTTGGAAATTTTTAGCTATTTTTATATTTAGAAATTTAGTTTTTCCATATTTTCCTTCTTCTACTCCTTTTTTTAAAACTTTCCTCCAACTTGGTTTGTTACCTGTAGTTCATGGGGTGCAGTTTGCCTGATTTTTGTACCAGCTGACTCTCATTATGATTTTTTCTTTATAATTTCCTTCTTCTTTCCCCTCTTCCTCCTTTTCCTCCCCCTTGTTCTTTTTCTTCTTCTTGATATTTGTTTGCCAAGATCACACTTGATGCTCTGCATCCAGTATCTCTATTTGGGCAATTCCAAATTCACCTTTGTTAGGAACCTGTAGGTATTACCAATTCCAGAGCAGATATTATGTTCATCTTCTGCTTGTAATTCTTTCCCTAGGAGTGAAGTGTAGTTCTGAACTCTCCACATCTCCCACTGCACAGACTTGGGTTTCCAATTCTGTGTGAATGAATCCTTTACCACATACTGTTCAAAGCAGTTAGTTGGATCACATGTCACATCCTTTCAGGCTCAGTGCCTTATTCAGGAGCTTAGGTTCAGTTCATTGTGCTTAAGGCCCTGGAATCTAAAACTTCCTCCCCTCAGCATTTATGCTTGTATCCTGCGCCCCTGTGGGCTACTTGATTTTTATTTTCATACTCATCTATGGCTTTCAGTTTTTTGTTTTTATTTTTGGGGGTTTTTCTTTTGAAAGCTGAAAAATTTTCTTTCTCACTTTCAAGCTCAGGTGTGTGTATGTGTGTGTATTCCAACACTTTATAATGTTTGCAGTGGTGAGAGTTTTGGGTTTTTTTTAACATCTTTATTGGAGTATAATTGCTTTGCCATGGTGTGTTAGTTTCTGCTTTAGGACAAAGTGAATCAGCAATACATATACATATATCCCTATATCTCTTCCCTCTTGCATCTCCCTCCCTCCCACCCTCCCTATCCCACCCCTCCAGGTGGTCACAAAGCACCGAGCTGATCTCCCTCTGCTATGCGGCTGCTTTCCACTAGCTATCGGTTTTACAGTTTTTTCATATTTTTATTCTTAAATATGAATGGAAAATCAAGAATCATTAAATACTTGAAGAACAAAATATGATATGAGATTGAGTCTAAGATAAACAAATGAAAAAAGTTTCAAAGGAAATAGAGATATTCAAGAATGGGGGGAAAACACACAAGAACCCCTTTATTAATATCCTCAGAGACATGTGAGCTGATGCTGCATCCACAGTACAACAGGATGCTATAAAAAAAGGAAGATTCATAGAACAGGAATGAGATCTTGATGATTAAAATATTATTAACACAACAAACATTGAGCAGAAGAAGTGAGTTGAAGGATTGAAATAAAAAATTCCAGGGAGCTTCCCTGGTGGCGCAGTGGTTGAGAGTCCACCTGCCAGTGCAGGAGACACGGGTTCGTGCCCCGGTCCAGGAGGATCCCACATGCCACGGAGTGGCTGGGCCTGTGAGCCATGGCCGCTGGGCCTGCACATCCGGAGCCTGTGCTCTGTGACGGGAGAGGCCACAACAGTGAGAGGCCCGTGTACCGCAAAAAGGGAAAAAAAAAAAATTCCAGGATACCTTCCTTCATAAGTAGAATAAAAAGAATGTAGAGATGAAAATAACGACAGAAAATATAAATGACAGAGGACCAATCCAAGAGGTCTAATAGTCAATTAATAGAAGTTATAGAAAGAAAAAATACAGGAAATTAATGAAATAAAATATTCAAGTAAATAATGGAATACAATTTTGAAGAGCTAAGGGATATAATAATTGAAAATAAATGGAACAATCATTCTCTTGAATGTTGAAATTTCAGAACATTAAGGATAAAGAACTAAAAGCTTACAGAGAATGAAAATCTGTCAGTCAGTCAGACAAATATGACACCTCTGTAGGACTAACCTCTTGTCATAATAGTGAATGCTAGATGTTGGTAGAAAAATACTTTTAAAGTTCTGATGAAAATGATTTTCAGGTGGAATTCTATACTCTGCCAAAATACAAAACAAATGTGAGTCAAGTAAAGATATTTTCAGACATGAAAGATGCAGAAATCTGTTCCTCACAATGATCCATTCTTTTTATTTTTTCCAGCTCAGCAACAGAAAACATTTTTTATTTAGACATATTCCAGCTAAACTAAAAAATATTTCCTTTTTCTGCCTCCCTTGCAGCTATGGATGGCTATATGACCAAGTTCTGGCCAATGTTGTGGGTGGCCTTCATGGAGATATTGTTAAAAGAGAGGGCTTGTTCCTCCTTCTAATTTGTAGGCATGGCCACTGGAGCTCTAACATTCATTTGACTTGGTTGGCTTCCTTGAGAATGAAAGCCACAGTTGGAGGATAATGGAAAAGAAAGATGGGAAACTATGTCCCTGATGACAGTATGAGCCCACCATACCCGTTCTGTACTGCCTACCTCCAAATTTCTGTTTGTAATAGAGAAATAAAATTTCATTTTGCTAAAGTTACATTAATTTTAAAATATTCTCTTACATGCAGCTGTACCTAATCCAAACTGACAGAGGAAGCTATTTGAGGTTATATGTCAATTAATGATGAACTGATTTTTATTTTTGCATTGATCTGTCCATGTGACCATGTTCTGGGTCACATGATCTATAATGGAAGTACTGTGAGGGGGCTACAAAGAACCAGTACTTTTAACTCAAGGGAATTATCCAAGGAAAAACCAGGAGCATATCTGTGTAAAAGGCATAAAAAAAGTTGGGGGGGGGGGAATCTTTAAGAAATAAAGGCAACTAGAAACTCCAGGGAAAACGTAAAGCATTTTAAAAATGGCATTACTTTGTTCTATAGTGAACTATAGTTATACAATCAAAATCATTTAAACAACAATAAATGTCCTTACAAGGGGAAGCTTTCTTCCAGAAATGATCACTATTTGCTTCTGCTAGGAAACTTTATTCAAACTAAGATAATTACTGAAAAAATTACAGTTCTTCAGGGTACAATTAAATGTTGATCTTCTTTCATGAATGTACCTTCTATATGGTGAATCCTTTATAACTCCACTCTTATTCAGCTTGAGAACATATGTTATTATACATCAATTATTTATATTCCACTGATTCTGATAATGTCTTAATGATTGTCAATTATATCATCTTGCAAATACCTCAGTAATAGTACTTTTAACTTTTATTTTACTTGTATGTCTAACTGCTTTCTTTCCCACTAGACTGTAACTCATTTGTCACATAAACAGTATTTTTCAGTTCCATATTTCCGTAACTTAGCCCACCATCAGGCACACCGTAAGTGCTCATGCTTATTAAATGGATTAATCTGAGGAAACTTGACCTGATTATTATGAGAACATGTTACCTCTTGGCTGTTTCCTCAAGAAGGGAGAAAAAAAAGAGTGAGAGAAGATGTGATTGAAGAGGAAAGGAGAATACTGAATACATTTAATAGATGTCCCGTCTCCAGAGCACTTAAGCATCAGCAAGCATACCCTTGGAGCATGTCTGATGATATTTCAGAGGCTCTCTTCACAGATCACCTTGCAATCCCAGGTCACAAAGCGGGAGCTGCCAGCAGTCCTGGTATTAAACCACTGCACCGGCTTCCAGTCCTCCTGTGCGTGAGGTGGCTTGCGATGGACTAGCCTAGAGTGACTATGCCAACTTACAGCTGCCCTGTCCCTGTCTCCCTGCCAAGCAGACTCAGATTTCAAATGAGTAGTTTCATTTGAAGGAATGGATATTTATAAAGACAAGTTATGTCATGGTCATATTCACATAGCATCAGCATCAGCTCAGCATCCAGGCAAACCAGAGCCATATCCTGTGAACAGTTGGCTTTATGGAATGCAGGAAGCTGGGAAGAGAGACACATAGGGAAAATAAGGGGCAGGTGGGTCTGACCAACGTAACCACATGGAAGCATACAACCTTTCTTCTTTTCATATAGGGCCTTTGTCAGAGGCATTTGATCTACAGTGGAAAGAGCATGCATCTTAGAATTAATGGACCTTGTTTTGGGTTCAGGGACTGCTACTTAGTGGCTCTGTGTCCTTGAGCAAGTCCCTTCCTATCTCTGGGCCTGGTTTCCTTATTTGGAAAATGTCAACCTCATAAAGTTATTTTGAGGATTATAAAGAAATAATGGATGCGAGCATCCTTTGTATAATTTACACCCAATGTAAGTTATATTGTCCTTTTTCACACTGGGGTATGCCTCAAGGCTGTTCAGCATATTGTGTTCAACTCATGTAAATAATGTTAAAGAGAAATATTACCAAACCAGGACGTATTGCTTGTGTTAATAAACAGTATGGGGGGAAAACTTTGCTAATACTTAATGTTCTTATTTATTAACCCACTAGTCAAATATTATTGAATATATCATCACCATCAGAAAGATTTGGGTGTCTGTTATTCAGGCAACATTTATCAAGTGCTCAAGTGAAAGGCACTAGGTTAGCTCCCATGACTGAACTAGTAGGGAAAACGGAGAAG
Organism: Pseudorca crassidens; assembly: GCF_039906515.1. Taxonomy (NCBI): domain Eukaryota; kingdom Metazoa; phylum Chordata; class Mammalia; order Artiodactyla; family Delphinidae; genus Pseudorca; species Pseudorca crassidens. The sequence continues at coordinate 56,454,027 of NC_090311.1, read as the reverse complement.
AGAATCCACATTCAGAATTAGATAGTTATAACATTTCAAGGCTGTGTGGACTAGTAATTTCTAGAATTGCAACACATCAGACATGAATGCCTATATAATATCTCACCCCATTCAACTCTTACCTAAGCCATGAATTCTGTCTATACTGTACTTTGATAATTAAAAAACTCACTCCATGGGGGATATTCTATTTCAAGTAGACCTAATTGTTAGAAAACTCTTCCTTATATTCACCATTTGATCCTGTCTTACAGCCACGCAGCTAGCTTCCTTCTGTACATGATGGTCACCACTTGGATATTTAAAGATGGCCATCGTGCCTCTTCCCATGCCTCCTTTCTCCATGAGATATACATAGCCCATGATCCCTTCTCCTCACCATCCTGCTCTGTCTCTTAGGGGTCTGCTCAGTTTTTTCCTGTGTCCTATTCAAAGTGTCACATTCAATCTGGCCTCAAAATTCCACGAGTGGTTCCACCAGGGCAGAATGGGGTAGGACTGTAGTCTCCATGGTGGAAGTCCTTGCTGTCATTTATAGTCCTAGAGATACTGGCAAACCCTAAATCTGTTTACTGTAGTGTATCTCCTTTCACATGTAGTTATACTCCCTCATTCTGTATTTGTGAAGTTTGTTTTTTAGAACTACAGTCACAACTTCACAGTTATATATACTAAATTTTATTTTCAGATGTTGGCCTAAGCTACCTCTGACACACACCATTTCCACTATAGTACTGTCCCCACTAGGATCACAGGGAGAATGATTCAAGCGTCAGTGCATAGTTTGTAACTCATGCTTTGCCTCTGAGAATTCACCGGGGATTCACTTTTAATTGCTTCCCACAGTTCTACTTATGATGTCAGTGTTCTTCAACGTCCTACAGAAGTTGCCAGGGAAAGGGCCCATGTGATTTATACCAGTAAGAATCTCCCATTAAAATTTTGAATAACCCTTTTCTCCAGGAGTCAAAAAACAATTAAAAATTGAAATAGGAGTCGGATAGGGACAAAAATATCAGCTTTATTGTTGATATAATTAAATGCAGGTATGTGGAATGGCACCAGCAAAGACTGTACAGCCCTTTTGCCAGTTGGCCACTAGAGGCGCTCTCTGTGCTCCTGTAAGCTTCCCTGCCTCCTGGCAACCAGAACAAAACAGGAAATCAATACCCTGCAGGCAGGTAGATGGACAGCATAGAAAGAGAGCCCAGAGGGGCAGAGCTGCATAGGCTATGGCTGGAGCCCAATTTCCCACAGCAGATTCACTCCTGCCTTGGGGTGGGCTGAGGCACTACTTTTGAAGAGCAACCTTCTCCCTTTTCTGAGCCAAAGAATACTGAGCAAGGGAGAGAAGGGTTCCCTCACATCTCCTGCACTCACAGAGAGGCACTGAGTCCCCTTAGCCTTGTCAACTGCAGGATGGTGAAGCTGGCTTCTGTGGGTGCAGGGACCTACTCTGAGGTGACCTCCCTGTCCACACACAAGGCCTACGACCATGCCCCTTTGTCCATGGCCTGTGAGTTTTTGTATGAGGGGCTGACAGCCCCCATGTCAGCCTGGGAACTGCTCACATCTGGCCCAGCACATCATTTCCTCTCCATGGAATTTTGTACTCAGTAACAGCCAGTGTTACTTGATGCTGGACACCTGGATGTGGAGGGAAATATCTGCCCCATGGCTTTGCTTTTCTCTCTCTGAAGTCCCTGTCCTCCACTGTGTGGCCCTGTGTGTGAGCCTAGAGGGGAAACTGCTGGCTGAGATGAGGAACATTGCTGTTGACAGGCCCCTTCATGTGCTCCTCGGGGACCCTTGAGAGTTGCCTGTTTATATTCCTCTCCCTTCCAGATTTCCCTTTTACCCTGGAGACAAAGCCCCGAGAGGCTCCCCCACTTTCACTATCACCCATTATGATCGTATTCTTCTCTTTTTATTCCTGGGATCTACTAGTTCTCCTATCTTGTGAAAGTTACCTGGAGGCTTTTGCAATCTCCCGTTCTACCCTAAAGCAATTCAGATATATAGTATGTCTTTTCAGTCTCCCTACTCAAGCTGTGTGTTTCTACTTCTCCTTCACCTTCCAGAAGGTAGTCATCACTCTGTCATACAAATGTGCCTTCTAGATCTATTCGCTTGTCAGATGTGATGGCTGAAGAAAAGCCTGGTCGTAGAACCCCATTTGCAGTATTTAGAAGATATGTGTTCGTACTAATTATCCAAGCTTTCTGCACCCAACCACCCTCCCCCACCCCCCCTTTTTTTTTTTTTTTTACTAGTGATGACTTTATTCTTTTCAAAATAATTTCATAACTATTATCTCATTTGGGCCTCAAAAGGATCTCATGAGTGAGGCAAATCATGATTCTATCTTCCCATTCTATATCCAGGGACAGAGGCACAAAAAGGTGAAGTCATGAACCCAAGGCTTAGAAAAGAGTTGGAGCAAAACACTACATCTGACCCTGAAGCCAGCACACCTTCTGCTGCATCTGTGTGTACGGACCTCACAGGACAGTTAGCAGTCACTAGGGCTCCATGATTGACAAGATCCCCATAAGAAGCCAGCCCCATCAGCCCCCAGTTGAATGTCCTGCTTTGAGAAGGCACATCCCCTGAGTAAATGGAAAGAATATTTACTGTGGGGGACGAAATAAAACAAAACAAAATGAAGCACAGAGGTTTGGGTTACATTTAGGGGGAAAGAGCCAGGGTTTAAGCGAACTGGACTGAGGGGGGATGAAGCAGTAGAATGACACAGCTTAACTCTCTGAAACCTGTTTAGCGTGTTGTAATAGCTCAGATGGACTAAAGGAAAAACAAAACACTCATTTTGTCTGGAAAGAACCCTAGTACTATCTGTTAAATCCACTGGGAAAAATTTGGATGGACCAGAAGCAGCACTTCCTCATTTACATATTTGTCCAAATTATGTTAATGAAAAGAGTGAATTATAGACACACATCCACACAGAGCTTGCAACATTGTGAAGGTTTTACTTTAATTAAGACCTGTATTTTTGCCCCTCCATCCTTTATTAAAATGAAAGCATCATTAAAAAGAAGAAAGACCATAGACAGCTAAAACCTCCCACCAAGAAAACCTCTGCTATCTTGGATAGCTCATATGCCAAATTATTCCACTTTAATGGAAAGAGAAAACTAATGCAAAGGAATCCATGTGTACAGATGACTTCAGTGCATCCACCCATCTCCCAAAACAGCACGTTTCCAAAGGGCACAGATAGCCTCCTGCGATGCCTCTTTTGTTTGCTTAATTTCCTCACAATGCATCATTCTCTAAAGAGATGTGCTGAAGTTCTCTGTCTCCCACATTGTTTTCAAACCTTGTTACCACTGCATGCATTTCTAAATGACAAGGTGACTGGGTCTAAACTTTGATATGTTGCGAGAAAACCCAAACTGACAGTTGGAGGGGGCAGAAAGAGGAAGACACTGCCCATTCCTCCCTCATCCCAAATGTCATCCCTTCCTCGTGCAGGCTGCCCAGGCAGCCCTGATGAAGAAACAAGCAGACACTTGAAAGTTTCTGACAGGTGTCATGGGCTCAGGCACTGAGAAACCAGGAGTGATGGAGCTTGACGTGACAGTGGCAGAGCCACTGAGGCTGGCTCCAGGACATGCAGGGTTTGGTGTATGTCAGTTCCAATCCTTGTCATACTCCCACTCCATAATGGTAACTGCAAACGGACAGAGCCAGCGGGAAGTGTTCAGAGAACTTAAAAACATCCTTTCCTGACCAAGTGATGTTGCCAAGCCGCAGTAACGTAGGATCAGCCACCCACAGTGGGTGCACTCCAGCTGGGTGGGGTCAGGAGCAAGAGGCAGGGCTGGTCGCACTGGTCTGCTTTGAGTTTGCTTGTTGTCTTTCTTCGTACCCTGCCTTGCCCTCCAAGCCAAGGGTTTCAATCTCCCAAATCCTTTCCACATCTCTGCATGTGATTTTTGTTCTGCCAGCATCTTCCTCCACCAGTAACTTCTGATGACTCTTAATTCCTTGCATATAATGATCTGTGCAGCAGATCCTGCTTGATCTAAATATTTGGCACTCCTGCCCTTCTGACCCGGCTGGAGAGTGATTTATGATGGGAGAGGAGAGCTAGCTTCTCGGTAACATTGTGCAAATAGTTTCATAAATATTGCTCCATTGCATTATTTTGAAATATGACTTCTTTTAACACTCTCCCAAAGTCAAATAATTCTGCTAAATAAAAATCTATGGCTAGGCCTCTCACCCAGCCAAAGTAACAGGTGGTAACCAAGCTCACCTGGTGGGAGAACCTGACTTGATTAACTCCAGCCCAGAAGTGATGGTTAACTCACATCAAGGCATGATGGATGACAACAGGTGTGTGTATAATCTTTTACCCAACCTTCCAGCCTACTAACAGAGGGTGTATTTATTTAATAGTTCTTAACTCAGTACATTGGCTTGTAGTTAAGCATTTTCAAATAACATAAGGACTTTATAAGTGCATTTATTTTTGAAAAATTCAACCAATAATTATTTGATAAAAAGTCAGTGGCACATATAAGCTCTGAGTCTGGTTTCCAATGAAAATTCCTTAGAGCCTCAGGCAGAGTGATAAATCAACTATGGTGTGACTGTCTCCCTTTCCAAATGCCAAGAGTCAATGCTGAAGTGGAAAGAGAATTCTGGTGTCACAGTGACCCAAGTTGAGCCTGAAATTTGAGAATGGCAGGGGCCCAGAGTGGATATTTTTATTGCAGACTGCACTGTGGAGTGTCAAGATAGGTTTAGGCCACATGTGCTGCTGTATCATAGCTTCAGCCAATTTCTGCTCCGGTTTTGTGCTTGGTGACTGGACGGGACCCATTTAACAGAATACCTCCTTTCCAGGGAGCCTGCCTAAAAGCAATGATGTTTTCAGCTCGTATCAGGACCCGCAAGTTCTCCCTATGTACACACCACTCCTGGAATCTCATCCTTTTCCAGTAACTCCAGCTCAAACATCTACAGTGTTGACTCCTAAATATGGTTTTCTAACCAGTTTTATCTTCCAGCCTCTAACTTTGCACCTCTATACTGACAATAACCCCTGAAACACATATATCCTAGGCTGAAGGAACCTGCTTGCTCCCACCAGCCATGTTCTCTGCCGGGTTTCCTACTCTGTGGTTCTTCCCCTCTCCCTGTGGCCCCGGCTCCAAATCTCAGCAGGACTTTGAAATCTCCTCTTCCTCTGCTCCTATAGTCAAGCAGTCATCCAAGCCTGTTGGTTTCAGGTCGGTGCTTTGTGTCCACCTAGAGAAGTGGGATAGGGAGGGTGAGAGGGAGACGCAAGAGAGAGGAGATATGGGGATGTATGTATATGTATAGCAGAGTCACTTTGTTATACAGCAGAAACTAACACACCATTGTAAAGCAATTATACTCCAGTAAAGATGCTAAAAAAAAAAAAAAGACACAGACGTAGAGAATGGACTTGAGGATATGGGGAGGGGGAAGGGTAAGCTGGGACAAAGAGAGAGAGTGGCATGGACATATATACACTACCAAATATAAAATAGATAGCTAGTGGGAAGCAGCCGCATAGCACAGGGAGATCAGCTCAGTGATTTGTGACCACCTAGAGGGGTGGGATAGGGAGGGTGAGAGGGAGACACAAGAGAGAGGAGATACAGGGATGTATGTATATGTATAGCAGATTCACTTTGTTATAAAGCAGAAACTGACACACCATTGTAAAGCAATTATACTCCAATAAACATTTTTTAAAAATTAAAAACAAATTATAAGAAAAAAGTTTAAAAAAACCTTCTACATCTGCCCCCCTACTTTAATTTTTGAAATAATGTTTTTATAATTTGTTTTGTTTGCATGTTCATCATGAACTTTTCAAACAATATGGCAAAGCATAAAGAAGAAAGAAAAGTACAATCAAAACAAAAAAAAATTAAATAATATCCAAAATCATATTGCTTATATATAGCTCATAAAATTAGATAACATTCTTCTAGATTGCTCTTATGCACATGGATGGATGGATGGAAAGAAATCTTAATAAAACAAGATTATGCTCCCCATGTTATTTTAATAAAAATATTAGATGTAATCTTACTTGATTTTGACAGGAAAAAAGTAAAACAATGTAAATGAAGGGAACTGTTTAACTTCACCTGTTTCTTTACACAAGAGATAATAAATGTCTAAATTATCTAAGGATAAAAAAAATGAACTTCCAACTTTAAAAGGTTGTGGAAGTAATATTCTTCTTAAAATTCCACTTCAATTTTAATCAGTAGTGACCAAATTCACACTAAGGTAAGTAAGAGGGTAGCCCTTTTATAGTTCCTGTCAAGACTTCTACTCCCACTTCCCAAATTTACTTACCAAGAGGCATAACATTTATATTCTATAATCAAAATGTCCAGAGTTTAATTGTCTCAGTTCTTCATTTGAATTAGTTTATTGCCCACGCTCAACACCAGTCATTTCTCTGAATTTTCTCCATTGTGGCGTGTTGTATTTTTATTCTCTCTGCTTGGTTAGATTTGATTTTGGATTACTTTTCTCTAGAAAGAACTTCAGTGCTGCATTCATTGAGTTCTTCACATACTAAAGTCAGACTATCATTCTCTTAGCAAGATGTAGACATTGTACTATTCGTTTTTGAATTTGAGTACTGCATGCTCATAATGCTACATCATCACCATTCTTTTTCTTTTTTTTAATGTATTAACTTAATCTCTTTCTTTAATTGCAGATTTAATTGCTCAGTCACTATGTCTCTCAGCTTAAAATGCAGAGACCAGACCTTGTTGGATGTTTCTTAATTATTATTAGAGCTCAATTAAACTTTTTTTTTAAACATCTTTATCGGAGTATAATTGCTTTACAATGGTGTGTTAGTTTCTGCTTTATAACAAAGTGAATCAGTTATACATATACATATGTCCCCATATTTCTTCCCTCTTGTGTCTCCCTCCCTCCCACCCTCCCTATCCCATCCCTCTAAGTGGTCACAAAGCACCGAGCTGATCTCCCTGTGCTATGCGGCTGCTTCCCACTAGCTATCTATTTTACGTTTGGTAGTGTATATATATCCATGCCACTCTCTCACTTTGTCCCAGCTTACCCTTCCCCCTCCCCGTATCCTCAAGTCCATTCTCTAGTAGGTCTGTGTCTTTCTTCCCATCTTGTCCCTAGGTTCTTCATGATCTTTTTTTTTAAATTTATTTTTTAGATTCCATATATATGTGTTAGCATACAGTATTTGTTTTTCACTTTCTAACTTCACTCTGTATGACAGACTCTAGGCCCATCCACCTCACTACAAATAACTCAATTTCATTTCTTTTTATGGCTGAGTAATATTCCCTTGTATATATGTGCCACATCTTCTTTATCCATTCACCTCTCGATGGACACTTAGGTTGCTTCCATGTCCTGGCTATTGTAAATAGAGCTGCAGTGAACATTGTGATACATAACCGTTTTTGAATTATGGTTTTCTCAGGGTATATGCCCAGTAGTGGGATTGCTGGGTGGTATGGTAATTCTATTTTTAGTTTTTTATGGAACCTCCATACTGTTCTCCGTAGTGGCTTTATCAATTTACATTCCTACCAACAGTGCAACAGTGTTTCCTTTTCTCCACACCCTCTCCAGCATTTATTGTTTCTAGATGTTTTGATGATGGCCATTCTGACTGCTGTAAGATGATATCTCATTGTAGTTTTGATTTGCATTTCTCTATTGATTAATGATGTTGAGCATTCTTTCATGTGTTTGTTGGCAATCTGTATATCTTCTTTGGAGAAATGTCTGTTTAGGTCTTCTGCCCATATTTGGATTGGGTTGTTTGTTTTTTTGATATTGAGCTGCATGAGCTGCTTGTAAATTTTGGAGATTAATCCTCTGTCAGTTGCATCACTTGAAAATATTTTCTCCCATTCTGAGGGTTGTCTTTTCGTCTTGTTTATGGTTTCCTTTGCTGTGCAAAAGCTTTTATGTTTCATTAGGTTCCATTTGTTTATTTTTGTTTTTATTTCCATTTCTCTAGGTGGTGAGTCAAAAAGGATCTTGCTGTGCTTTATGTCATAGAGTGTTCTGCTTTCTTCTAAGAGTTTTATAGTGTCTGGCCTTACATTTAGGTCTTTAATCCATTTTGAGTTTATTTTTGTGTATAGTGTTAGGGAGTGTTCAAATTTCATTCTTTTACATGTAGCTGTCCAGTTTTCCCAGCAACACTTATTGAAGAGGCTGTCTTTTCTCCACTGTATATTCTTTCCTCCTTTATCAAAAATAAGGTGACCACCTCACACCAGAGGGTACACATCACAAAGGGGGTGGGAACCAGGTAGGAGTGACCTCACACCAGAGGGCCCACATCACAAAGGGGATGGGAACCAGGTAGGAATGACCTCACACCAAAGGGCCCACATCATAAAAAGGTGAGGAACCCAGCAGGAGTGACCTCACATCAGAGGGAAAAAATAATAATAAGGTGACTATATGTGCGTGGGTTTATCTCTGGGCTTTCTATCCTGTTCCATTGATCTATATTTCAGTTTTTGTGCCAGTACCATACTGGCTTGATAACTGCAGCTTTGTAGTATAGTGTCAACTCAGGGAGCCTGATTCCTCTAGCTCCATTTTTCTTTCTCAATATTGCTTTGGCTATTCAGGGTCTTTTGTGTTTCCATACAAATTGTGAAATTTTTTGTTCTAGTTCTGTGAAAAATGCCAGTGGTAGTTTGATAGGGATTGCACTGAATCTGTAGATAGCTTTGGGTAGTATAGTCACTTTTCACAATGTTGATTCTTCCAATCCAAGAACATGGTATATCTCTCCATCTATTTGTATCATCTTTAATTTCTTTCAACAGTGTCTTAATAATTTTCTGCATACAGGTCTTTTGTCTCCTTAGGTAGGTTTATTCCTAGGTATTTTATTCTTTTTGTTGCAATGGTAAATGGGAGTGTTTTCTTGATTTCACTTTCAGATTTTTCATCATTAGTGTATAGGAATGCTAGAGATTTCTGTGCATTAATTTTGTATCCTGCAACTTTACCAAATTAATTGATTAGTTCTAGCAGTTTTCTGGTAGCATCTTTAGGATTCTCTATGTATAGTATCATGTCATCTGCAAACAGTGACAGCTTTACTTCTTCTTTTCCAATTTGGGTTCCTTTTATTTCTTTTTCTTCTCTGATTGCTGTGGCTAAAACTTCCAAAACTATGTTGAATTAAAGTGGTGAGAGTGGGGAACCTTCTCTTGTACCTGATCTTAGTGGAAATGGTTTCAGTTTTTCACCATTGAGGGCAATGTTGGCTGTGGGTTTGTCATATATGGACTTTATTATGTTGAGGAAAGTTCCCTGTATGCCTACTTTCTGGAAGGTTTTTATCATAAATGGGTGTTGAATTTTGTCAAAAGCTTTTTGTGCATCTATTTAGATGATCATATGTTTTTTCTCCTTCAGTTTGTTAATATGGTGTATCACATTGATTTATTTGCATCTATTGAAGAATCCTTGCATTTCTGGGATAAGCCCCACTTGGTCATGGTTTAGGATCCTTTTAATGTGCTGTTGGATTCTGTTTGCTAGTATTTTGTTGAGGATTTTTGCATCTATGTTCATCAGTGTTATTGGCCTGTAGTTTTTTTTCTTTGTGACATCTTTGTCTGGTTTTGGTATCAGGGTGATGGTGGCCTCGTAGAATGAATTTGGGAGTGTTCCTCCCTCTGCTATATTTTGGAAGAGTTTGAGAAAGATAGGTGTTAGCTCTTCTCTAAATGTTTGATGGAATTCGCCTATGAAGCCATCTGGTCCTGGGCTTTGTTTCTTAGAAGATTTTTAATCACAGTTTCAATTTCAGTGCTTGTGATTGGTCTGTTTATATTTTCTATTTCTTCCTGCTTCAGTCTCGGAAGGTTGTACATTTCTAAGAGTTTGTCCATTTCTTCCAGGTGGTCCATTTTATTGGCATATAGTTGCTTGTAGCAATCTCTCATGATCCTTTGTAGTTCTGCAGTGTCAGTTGTTACTTCTCCTTTTTCATTTCTAATTCTATTGATTTGAGTCTTCTCCCTTTTTTTCTTGATGAGTGTGGCCATTGGTTTATCAATTTTGTTTATCTTCTCAAAGAACCTGCTTTTAGTTTTATTGATCTTTACTATCATTTCCTTTATTTCTTTTTCATTTTTTTCTGGTCTGATCTTTATGATTTCTTTCCATCTGCTAACTTTGTGGGGTTTTAACTTCTTCTTTCTCTAATTGCTTTAGGTGCAGGGTTAGGTTGTTTGTTTGAGATGTTGCTTGTTTCTTATGGTTGGATTGTATTGCTATAAACTTCCCTCTTAGAACTGCTTTTGCTGCATCCCATAGGTTTTGGGTCGTCGTGTTTTCCTTGTCATTGGTTTCTAGGTATTTTTTTATTTCCTCTTTAATTTCTTCAGTGATCTCTTGGTTATTAAGTAGTGTCTTGTTGGCCTCCATGTGTTTGTATTTTTTACAGATTTTTTCCTGTAATTGGTATCTAGTCTCATAGTGTTGTGGTCGGAAAAGATACTTGATACAATTTCAGTTTTTTTAAATTTACCACGCTTGATTTGTGACCCAAGATATGATCTATCCTGGAGAATGTTCCATGAGCATTTGAGAAGAATGTGTATTCTGTTGTTTTTGGATGGAATGTCCTATAAATATCAGTTAAGTCCATCTTGTTTAATGTATCATGTAAAGCTTGTGTTTCCTTCTTTATTTTCATTTTGGATGATCTGTCCATTGGTGAAAGTGGGGTGTTAAAGTCCCCTACTATGATTGTGTTACTGTTGATTTCCCCTTTTATGGCTGTTAGCATTTGCCTTATGTATTGACGTGCCTCTATGTTGGGTGCATAAATATTTACAATTGCTGTATCTTCTTCTTGGATCGATCCCTTGATCATTATGTAGTGTCCTTCTTTGTCTCTTGTAATAGTCTTTATTTTAAAGTCTATTCTGTCTGATGTGAGAATTGCTACTCCAGCTTTCTTCTGATTTCCATTTGCATGGAATATCTTTTTCCATCCCCTCACTTTCAGTCTGCATGGGTCCCTAGGTCTGAAGTGGGTCTTTTGTAGACAGCATATATATGGGTCTTGTTTTTGTATCCATTCAGCCAGTCTGTGTCTTTTGGTAGGAGCATTTAATTCATTTACATTTAAGGTAATTATCGATATGTATGTTCCTCTTACCATTTTCTTAATTGTTTTGGGTTTGTTACTGTAGGTCTTTTCCTTCTCTTGTGTTTCCTGCCTAGAGAAGTTCCTGTAGCATTTGTTGTAGAGCTGGTTTGGTGGTGTGAATTCTCTTAGCTTTTGCTTGTCTGTTAAGGTTTTAATTTCTCTGTCAAATCTGAATGAGATCCTTGCTGGATAGAGTAATCTTGGTTGTAGGTTTTTCCCTTTCATCACTTTAAATATGTCTTGCCATTCCCTTCTGGCTTGCAGTGTTTCTGCTGAAAGATCAGTTGTTAACATTATGGGGATTCCCTTGTGTGTTATTTGTTGTTTTTCCCTTGCTCCTTTTAATATTTTTCTTCGTATTTAATTTTTAATAGTTTGATTGATATGTTTCTTGGCATGTTTCTCCTTGGATTTATCCTGGATGGGATTCTGTGTGCTTCCTGGACTTGATTAGCTATTTCCTTTCCCATATTAGGGAAGTTTTCAACTATAATTTCTTCAAATATTTTCTCAGTCCCTTTCTTTTTCTCTTCTTATTCTGGGACCCCTATAATTCGAATATTGGTGCATTTAATGTTGTCCCAGCCGTCTCTGAGACTGTCCTCCATTCTTTTCTTTCTTTTTTCTTTATTCTGCTCTGTAGTACTTGTTTCCACTATTTTATCTTCTAGGTCACTTATCCGTTCTTCTGCCTCAGTCATTCTGCTATTGACTCCTTGTAGAGAATTTTTAATTTCAATTATTGTACTGTTCATCACTGTTTGTTTGCTCTTTAGTTCTTCTAGGTCCTCGTTCAACATTTCTTGTATTTTCTCCAATTTATTTCCAAGATTTTGGATCATCTTTACTATCATTATTCTGAATTCTTTTTCAGGTAGACTGCCTATTTCCTCTTCATTTGTTAGGTCTGGTGGGTTTTTATCTTGCTCCGTCATCTGCTGTGTGTTTCTCTGTCTTCTCATTTTGCCTAACTTACTGTGTTTGGGTCTCCTTTTCTCAGGCTGCAGGTTCGTACTTCCCGTTGTTTTTGGTGTCTGTGCCCAGTGGCTATGGTTGGTTCAGTGGGTTGTGTAGGCTTCCTGGTGGAGGGGACTAGTGCCTGTGTTCTGGTGGATGAGGCTGGATCTTGTCTTTCTTGTGGGCAGGTCCATGTCTGGTGGTGTGTTTTGGGGTGTCTGTGGCCTTATGATTTTAGGCAGCCTGTGTGCTAATGGATGGGGTTGTGTTCCTGTCTTGCTAGTTGTTTGGCATAGGGTGTCCAGCACTGTAGCTTGCTGGTTGTTGAGTGAAGCTGGGTCTTGGTGTTGAGATGGAGATCTCTGGGAGATTTTTGCCATTTGATATTATGTGGAGCTGGGAGGTCTCTTGTGGACCAGTGTCCTGAAGTTGGCTCTCCCACCTCAGAGGCACAGCCCTGATGCCTGGCTGCAGCACCAAGAGGCTGTTATCCACACGGCTCAGAATAAAAGAGAGAAAAAAAAGAATGAAAGAAAGAAGATAAAATAAAGTAAAATAAAATTGTTGTTAAAATAAAAAATAATTATTAAAAAAAATTTTTAAGTAATAAAGTAAGAAAGAAGAGAGCAACCAAACCAAAAAACAAATCCACCAATGATAGCAAGTGCTAAAAACTATAGTAATAAAAAAAAAAAGCGGACAGACAAGCACCCTAGGACAAATGGTAAAAGCAAAGCTATACAGACAAAATCACACACAGAAGCATACACATACTCACACACACACCAAAAAAAAACGGGGAAAAAAAATATATCATTGCTCCCCAAAGTCCTCCTCCTCAATTTGGGATGATTCGTTGTCTATTCATGTATTCCACAGATGCAGGGTACATCAAGTTGATTGTGGAGATTTAATTCGCTGCTCCTGAGGCTGCTGGGAGAGATTTCCCTTTCTCTTCTTCTTTCGCACAGCTCCTGGGGTTCAGCTATGGCTTTGGTCCCGCCTGTGCGTTTAGGTCGCCAGAGGGCGTCTGTTGTTCTCTCAGACAGGATGGGATTAGAGGAGCAGCTGATTTGGGGGCTCTGGCTCACTCAGGCCAGTGGGAGGGATGGGTACGGATGCGGGACAAGCCTGTGGCATCAGAGCCCAGCGTGACGTTGCCGCAGCCTGAGGCCCACTGTGTTTTCTCCCCGGGGAAGTTGTCCCTGGATCCCGGGACCCTGGCAGTGGCGGGCTGCACAGGCTCCCGGGAGGGGAGCTGTGGAGTGTGACCTGTGCTTGCACACAGGCTCCTTGGTGACAGCAGCAGCAGCCTTAGCATCTCATGCCTGTCTCTGGGGTCCGCGCTGTTAGCCGCAGCTCGCGCCCATCTCTGTAGCTGCTTTAAGCGGCGCTCTGAATTCCCTCTCCTCACGCACCAGGAAAGAAAGAGGGAAGAAAAAGTCTCTTGCCTCTTAGGCAGGTCCAGACTTTTTCCCAGACTCCCTCCTGGCTAGCTATGGCACACTAACCCCTTCAGGCTGTGTTCATGCCACCAACCCCAGTCCTTTCCCTGGGATCTGACCTCCGAAGCCGGAGCCTCAGCTCCCAGCCCCCGCCTGCCCCGGTGGATGAGCAGACAAGCCTCTAGGGCTGGTGAGTGCTGGTCAGCACCCATCCTCTGTGCGGAAATCTCTCCGCTTTGCCCTCCGCACCCCTGTTGCTGTGCTCTCCTCTGCGGCTCCGAAGCTTCCCCCCTCTGCCACCCACAGCCTCCGCCCGCGAAGGGGCTTCCTAGTGTGTGGAAACCTTTCCTCCTTCACGGCTCTCTCCCACTGGTGCAGGTCCCATCCCTATTCATTGGTCTTTGTTGTTTCTTTCTTTTTCTTTTTTTTTTTGCCCTACCCAGGTATGTGGGGGAGTTTCTTGCCTTTTAGTAGGTCTGAGGTCTTCTGGCAGCATTCAGTAGGTGTTCTGTAGGGGTTGTTCCACATGTAGATGTATTTCTGATGTATTTGTGGGGAGGAAGGTGATCTCCACATCTTAATCTTCCGCCATCTTGAAGCTCCTACCATTCTCTTTCATTAGCCTGGATGTCATCACTGAATGGTTTTATTCCCAACCCCCCCACCCCACCTCCAAAAAAGGAAAAGGACTACAGGTTGCGGTATGCTCAAGTTCTATCACATATGAAAATGTCTTTACTTTGCTCCTCTACTTGAATAACATCTTGACTCCTGGTTACATTCTTTTTTTTTTTAACATCTTTATTGGAGTATAATTGCTTTACAATGGTGTGTTAATTTCTCCTTATAACAAAGTGAATCAGCTATACATATATCCCCATATCTCCTCCCTCTTGCATGTCCCTCCCACCTTGTTACATTCTTAAAGCTTGTTTGCCCCACCCCGTAATGTTTTTTGACATAGTTCCATTGTGTATTGTAGAAATCAGAGGTCCCTTTTTCTTTTTATCCACTCTCAATCATTATTTATTTGTTTGTATGTTTTATCCTAAATGAAATTCAAGAATAGTGAAAAAAAAAAACTAACAAGTTTGATGTAATAATCAGCCCTCATTTTCAGCAAATTTTAGCATTTTGATTTATTTACTTTGAATATCTTTACCCTATAAAATAAAACATACAAACTCATGTACATTATCTTGTGCCCCTCCCTCATTTTATTTCCTAATTCTCTTCCACAGAGAAATCTCCTGTCCTTAATTTGGTGTTTACAATTCCTATACATGTTTCTATAGTATTCTTACATATGTATGTATCCAAGAATTATAGATACATAGTATAATATTTTACAGACTGTTTCAGATTCCTTAAATGCTATCATACAGAATTTATAGTTCACAGCTTGCTTTTTTCCTCCAGTATTACCTTTGCAAGATCTGTCAGTGTCAACAAACATAGTTCAATAATTTTCAGATTTCTCCTATTGATGGATATTTAGTTTGTTTCCAGTTTCACTATGAAAAATAATGCTATAGCAAATAAAACTTGTTCATTTGTAGTCTTTGACATGTGTGAGAATTTATAATAAGCATTCAGAGGTGGATTTGGGGCCATGTGTGGACTGTTTGTGTCTTTCACTTTGACATTTCTAAATATCTAGGAACATTTTATATCATAATTAGGGCTGTATTATACTTCCCAATAATTTACATCCTCACAAGCCCTTTAAATTGTCATACTTTTTTTTCCATATTTTCCCATTTAATAAACATTAAATGGTACCTTAATATTGGTCCCTTTTACATTTTTATGAGTACTGAGTACCAGTGAGACTGGGCATATTTTCAAATGTTTAGTGGTCTTCTGTACTTCTTCTTTTATGATGTATCTGCTCATATCCTTTGCCAGTTTTTCTACCGGGTTGATTTTTTCCTTATTGATTCTTAAGGGTACTTTATATATGCTGATTTCCTATTCATTAGTAGTATTACATGCTACAAATGTCTTTCATAATTCCATATCTAATTGTTTAACATTTTGTGTGGTATCTTTTGGAATAAGAAACATTTTAATATAGTTGAATTTATCTATTTTCTTTCTTTGTGATCTGCACTTTTTGTATCTTAAAAAATCCTTTTGAACCATGAGACTGTAAAGATAATCTTGTACATTCTTCTAAAGTGAAAACTATGTTTTTTGTTGACAATCACAGCCAACATTTTTAGTTAGTTTATTTTATATCTAAATCTGGAATCATATTCTAACTAATTTTGTGTCCTGATCTTGTGAGCATTTTCCCTTGATACTAAACGCTCTTTATTTTTTCTTTCTTTTTTTTATTGAACTGTAGTTGATTTACAATATTGTGTTAGTTTCAGGTGTGCAGCAAGGTGATTCAGTTATATATATATATATATTTATTTATATTTATATATATATATTTATATACTTTTTAAGTTCTTTTCCATTATAGGTTATTACAAGTTGTTGAATATAGTTCCCTGTGCTATACAGTAAATCCTTGTTGTTTATCTGTTTTATACAGTAAATAGCGGTGTGTATCTGTTAATCCCATACTCCTCACTCATCCCCACCTCTTGCTTTGTTTTCTATGTCTGTGAGTCTGTTTCTGCTTTGTAAACAAGTTCATTTGTATTATTTTTAGATTCCACATATAAGTGATAACATATAATATTTGTCTTTCTCTGTCTGACTTACTTCACTTAGTATTATAATCTCTACATCCATCCATGTTGATGCAACTGAAATGTTTCATTCTTTTTTAAAAAAATTTTTATTGGAGTATAGTTGATTTACAGTGTTGTGTTAGTTTCAGGTGTATAGCAAAGTGAATCAGTTATAAATATATCCACTCTTTTTTAAGATTCTTTTCCCATATAGGCCATTACAGAGTATTGAATAGCATTCCGTGTGCTATACAGTAAGTCCTTATTCATTTTCTATTTATATATAGTAGTGTGTATATGTCAATCCCAGTCTCCCAATTTATACCTCCCCCTCTTAGCCGCAAGTAACCATAAGTTTGTTTTCTACATCTGTAACTCTATTTCTGTTTTGTAGGTAAGTTCATTTGTACCCTTTGTTAGATTCCACATATAAGTGATATCATGTGATATTTGTATTTCTCTGACTACTTCACTCATTATGACATTCTCTAGGTCCATCTGTGTTGCTGCAGATGGCATTAGTTTGTTTTTGTTATGGCTGAGTAATATTCTATTTCATATATATATATGTATATATACATATATATTTAGGTTGTTTCCATGTCTTGGCTATTGTAAATAGTGCTGCTATGAACATTGGGGTGCATATATCTTTTCAAATTAGAGTCTTCATCTTTTTCAGGCATATGCCCAGGAGTGGAATTGCAGGATCATGTGGTAACTTTTTAGCTTTTTGAGGAACCTCCATACTGTTTTCCATAGTGACTGCACTAATTTACATTCTCACCAACAGTGCAGGAGGGTTCCCTTTTCTGCACACCCTCTCCAGCATTTATTATTTGTAGGCTTTTTGATTATGGCCATTCTGACCAGTGTCGGGTGATACCTCATTGTAGTTTTGGTTTGCATTTCACTAATAGTTAGCAATGTTGAGCATCTTTTCATGTGCCTGTTGATCATCTGTATGTCTTCTTTGGAGAAATGTCTATTTAGGTCTTCTGCCGATTTTTTGATTGGGTTGTTTGCTTTTTTAATATAAAGTTGTATAAGCTGTTTGTGTATTTTGGAAATTGATCACTTTCGGTCGCATCATTTGCAAATAATTTCTCCCAGTCTGTAGGTTGTCTTTTTGTTTTGTTTATGGTTTCGTTTGCTGTGCAAAAGCTGTAAGTTTGATTAGGTCCCATTTGTTTATTTTTGCGTTTATTTCTTTTGCCTTGGGAGACTTAGTCACTCTTAGTTTTTATTGTGGTAATGATAACCTAAAGGGATAGCAGTCTCTTAATTAACTTCTCTCTTAATCATTATTGCAAGACAGTGACGAGGATGACAGAATTTTGAAGGTAACTGTTGTAAAAATATCTTCTCAGCAGACATTTGCCACATTTTACTCTGATTAGGAATTAAGAGTTAAGTGCTGCATATCATCTAACATGACTCTCCTAGTTAACAAAACATACCTGGTTTTTCATCTTCAACTGGGTTTTTCTCTGAGATGTTATTTTTCTCCCTGAATATTATTTGAAGTTTGGGCTGAAGTATGATAGGCCACTTCTGCCATTAATTGTCCAGTATTAAAACAGCAAATAATTTTAGGCAGTAGTATTTCCAGATTAAGTGTGTGTACATGCATGTGTGTGTGCATGTGTTGCTTTTCTTTCTTTTGCCTTGGGAGCTTGATCTAAGAAAATATTGCTGTGATTTATGTCAAAGAATGTTTTGCTGATGTTCTCTTCTAGGAGTCTTATGGTGTCATGTCTTACATTTAAGTCTTTAAACCATTTTGAGGTTTCTTTTTTTGTATGGTGTGAGCTCTAACCTCATTGATTTACATGAATGAAAGCTTTCCCAACACCACTTGCTGAAGAGACTGTCTTTTCTCCATTGTGTATTCTTGCCTCCTTGGTCAAAGATTAAATGACTGTAGGTGAGTGGGTTTATTTCTGGGCTGTCTATTCTGTTTCATTGATCCATATGTCAGTTTTTATGCCAATACCACACTGTTTTGATTACTGTAGCTTTGTAGTGTTGTCTGAAGTCTGGGATGGTTATGTCTCCAGCTTTGTTTTTTCCTCAGGATAGCTTTGGCAATTCTGAATCTTTTGTGGTTCCATATAAATTTTAGGATTATTTGTTCTAGTTCTGTGAAAAATGTTATGGGTAATTTGATAGGGATTACATTACATCTGTATATTTCTTTGGGTAGTGTGGCCATTTTAACAATATTAATTCTTCCAATCCAAGAGTATGGGATATATTTCCATTTCTTTGAATCATCTAAAGTTTGAAGATTATGCTTTTTAAGCTTATGTCTTTATTCCACTGAAGGAGTGAGATTATGGCAGATTGGCAGGAGATAAGAATTGAATTTTTTTAATAAAGGAAAACAGTGGGAAGTATTTTTCTTCTCCCACTAATTCTAGGCTCTTTATTCTATTCTATTTGTTTAATTGTCTATCCCTGGGCCAGTAGTTTTAATTACTATAGATTTATTGTTTTCATATAAAACAGTGTAAAACTCTAACTTGTTTTTCAATAACCTACTAAGTATTATTTACTTTGGCTTTTGTTGGCTTTATATGGTACAAATGTCTTCTCCCACACTGGGATTTGCCTTTTTATTCTCTTAAGTGTGTCTTTGAATGAGTGAAAATACTTAATTTTATGTACCCTAGTTTTTTAAGCCTGTTTTATGGTTAGTATTGTTCTTTCCCATTACAACATCTTTGTTGCATCAGCCTCAGAAATATAGTCTCCTATGTTCATGTTACCTTCTAGAAGCTTTAATGATGTGCCATTTATATTTAGATCTTTATTCCACCTTGAGGATCCATCCACTGTTTGTATGGTGGAAGGTAGTGATCAAACTTGCTTTAACACATGAATATCCAGTGACCAACACCATTGATTAAAAACAGCTTTCTGTGATGTCAGCTTTGCCACAAATAAAGTATCTCCATATGTGTGGGCCTGTTTCTGGACTCATTTTTGTGTTCCATCGATCTATTTGTCTTTCCTTGAGCAAGACCACCTTGTCTCAACTAATGTAGTTATATAAAAGCTCCATATCCATTAGAGAAGTTTTGTAATTTTTTTTTTTTTCTTTAACATTATCTTCACTATTTCTGGTCCTTTAAGATTCCATATAAACTTTAAAATCAACTTTTAATTTCTGCAGAAAACCTGCTGGAATTTTGATTAGGATTATATTGAATCTATATATCTCTTTAGGAAGAAATTTTGTCTTTGCCATATTAAGTGTTCAGATCTCTGATGATCATATATCACTCAATTTTCTCTTTTTTTAAAATATTCCTAAAATATACTGTATTTTTTTTTGCAAAAGTCTTCAAATTCTTTTGATAGATTTATTTCTTTGTATTTGATATTTTTATTAAATTATGAATTTAAGTTCTACATTTAACAGTCCATTCCTATTTTACTGAAAGTTTTAAAATTCAGGAATAGATGTTTAATGATGAAATGCTTTTTTCAGCATCTGTGGAATTAACCCTAAAATTTATTTCTGTAAGTCCATTAATATATTAAGTTATATTACTATATTTAAAATATTGAACCATCTTTGCATTTCTGGGATAAATTCCACTTGTTCGTATTCTGTTATTCTTGTAATATACTTATAAATTGTGTCCAAAATTATTTAATTTTGGAATTTTCAATTGATATACATAGTGAGTTTTTATATAGTTTTTTCTTATTGTGCTGTCTTCATTGGATTATGATACCAATATTATGTTCACTTCATAAAATAAATTTGGACTTTCCTTTTTAGTAATTTTAAATGTTTTATAGAGATTTTGAACATAGAGTTGTGTTTTGCTTTTATTTTTCCCTATCAGTGCTTGTGTACAAACATGTCATTATGAAAATTTTATAGTGATCAGCAAAATTGAAAGACTTTCACAGTGAATGCGCATGAGTTTTGCTTTTTAATCCAACCCAAAATTGTGTCTTAAGAGATAGATTTAGTTCATGTGAAAATATTGATATGTATGTTATTTTAATTTATATTATTCTATAGTTTGCTTTTTTGTTATATCACTTAAAATAGTTCAGTATGTGCTCTTTTCTCTGCTTTTTTGATTTTATAATTCTCTAAATATTTAGGAAGTCTTGTACTTTTGCTAGAGATTACTTTCGTATCTATAACTACATACTATACCCTTAATCGTCTCTTTTTGGAAATTAGTATTTTCTGTGATTATCAGCTTTATGTGTCAACTTGACTAGGTTATAGTACCCAGTTATTCAATCAAACACTAGTCTAGGTGCTGCAATAAAGGTATTTAGTAGATGTGATTAATATCTGTCATCAGTTAACTTTAAGTAAAGGATTATCCTTAATAATCTGGGTGGGCCTAACTTAGTCAGTTGAAAGGTCTTGAGAGCAGGAAACCTGAGGTTTTCCTGAGGAAGAAGAAAACCTGTCCTAAAATGGGCAATAAATAAATTGTTAGCTTACTTTAAATTTCTCCTCCTCCTCTGCTACCTGATTTTATTCAATTATATATCCTTTGTAATGTTTTCTTCTTAATATTTTAATTTTATTGGCGTATAGTTGATTTACAATGTTCAGGTGTATGGAAAAGTGATTCAATTATGCATATACAGATATTCATTATTTTTTAGATTCTCTTCTTATATAGGTTATCACAGAATATTAAGTAGTTCCGTATGCTATATGGTAGGACCTTTTTGGTTATCTATTTTATATATAGTAGCGTGTGTGTGTTCATCCCAAGCTCCTGATTTATCCTTCCCCTCCACGTTTCCCCTTTGATAACCATAAGTTTGTTTTCGATATCTTAAGTCTGTTTCTGTTTTGTAAATAAGTTCATTTGTATCTTTTTTTAAAAATTAGATTCCACATATAAGTGATATCATATAATATTTGTCTCTCTGTCTGACTTACTTCACTTAATATGACAAGCTCTAGGACCATCCATGCTGCTGCAAATGGTATTATTATTTTCTTTTTTATGGCTGAGTAGTATTCTGTTGCATATATGTACCACAACTTCTTTATCCATTCTTCTGTTGATGGACATTTAGGTTGCTTCTATGTCTTGTCTATTGTAAATAGTGCTGCAGTGAACATTGGGGTGCATGTATCTTTTCAAATTAGAGCTTTCTCCAGATATATGCCCAGGAGTAGGATTGCTGGATCATGTGGTAGTTCTATTTTTAGTTTTTTAAGGAACCTGCATACTGTTCTCCATAGTGACTGCACCAATTTACATTCCCACCAGCACTGTAGTAGGGCTCCCTTTTCTCCACACCCTCTCCAGCATTTATTGTTTGTAGACTTTTTGATGATGGCTCTTCTGACTGGTGTGAGGTGGTACCTCATTGTGGTTTTGATTTGCATTTCTCTGATAATTAGTGATGCTGAGCATCTTTCCATGTGCTTTTTGGCCATCTGTTCTTAGTGTTACTAAGGTTTAGTGTTTTTGTGCATACCTAAAAAAATCTCATTGCTATAAAACTGTCTCCTAAGTATAACAAGCTTTGGGAAAAACAGAGTTAGGCTCAGACTATTCAAAATCTATGTGACTTTGTTATCAGAGCAAAAACAATTATAAACCCAACAAAAACACTTGACCAGTAATCAAGCAATCAGTCAATGACGTTAAACTTCTAATAAATGGAGGAATGGAAAATAAATACAGTATTTTTAAAAATAAAAGTGCAAGTAGTTTGAAGGGAGGAGGTATAAGCAGGTGTTGCATCTGCTGATTTCTGGAAACAAGGGCAAAATTCACAATGACTGGGGAGTAAGGTGCAATAAGCCATCAGAGATAGTGCATATAGAAATAGTGAGCCAAGAAGAGAGATAGTAGCTGGGCTTTATGTGTAGTCTTGTACTCCTCCGGGGCTTGCTGCGTTCAGCTGCTGTTCCCCTGTGGTTTGAAATTTAACACTCTTTAAATATCGTTCATGGGTCAATGTGACTTCCTCAGTATGCCAGCATCATCACTACCAGTTTCAAATCAGGTACATGTGATCGAATTAGTGTAACAAATAGCATTGGGAAGAACAGACCATACTTGATTTGTGAGCTTTAAATGATATACTTTGAGTTCTAGCTGTTAAAAATCAGCAGACTTGTCTACCTCCCTTCTTCTTTGCCTTTCGTTGCTCAATTTTCATTTCTATAATTTCTGTATTATTGGAGCATGTATTATTTGCATTCTGTAATGTTGTCCTAATTGCCAAGCTTATTTATTTACTTTCAGTCCTAATTTTACAGTTTAATCTTTGTTATAGACTCAGTATTTAGCTATTAGTTGAAAGAGTGCACGTCTTTTGTCCCTCTTAAAGGGCCCTGGTCTGTGCCTGTCATGGACTGAATGTCTGTGCCCCCTTCAAATTCATATGTTGAGGTCCTAGCCCCCATCGTGATGGTGTTTGGAGATGGGGCCTTTGAGAGAGAGGTTTATATGAGGTAATAAGGGTAGGGCTGCCATGGTGGGATTAGTGCCCTTATAAGAAGAGGGAGAGAGACCAGAGCTCTTGTTCTCTCTGTGATGTGAAGACATGGTAAAAAGGCAGCCATCTGCAAACCAGGAAGAAGTTCTCACCAGAGACTGAATCTGCCAGCACCTTGATGTTGGACTTCCTAGCCTCCAGAACTATAAGAAATAAGTGTCTCAAATCTAAATCTAAATGCTGCTCAATCTGTGGTATCTTGTAGCAGCTCAAGTTGATTAAGGCAATGTCCCTCCCCGTGGAATAAAGAATCTACAATAGCCAAGAGGAGACACCTACCCCAAGCCCACATACACCCATCTACACCACGTTCTGATCAAAACTCTAGAGTTGTCTACGCAAACCACTCTGAACTCACTTCTAGGACTTGAAAACAGCCAAAATAAAGATGCATTACCTTTAAAAGAAATAATAATAGAACAGACAGCTGAGGTCCCAAGAGAAACTATAGCAGCCTGAGGATAACAGAATGATATACTTAAGGTGCTTCAAGAAAACAACTGCCACCTTAGAATTCCACACCTAAGAGAAATATCCTTTATAAGTGAAGAGAAAAATAGAGACACTTCCCAGACATACAGAGACTGAGAGGATTTGCCACCTGCAGGTCTGGGCTACATAAATACTAAAGAGAGCTCTGGTAGAAGGAAAATAATCTGACCATGTGTAGTTGAACCACACTGACTCCATTTGATCAGCTCCATCTTAGTCCCGCTGTCCTACCCACTCACCTTTCCCTGTGACGGAACTTTAGCCTAACTCATGAGGAATGTGCCTACACTAGATGAGTTCCCTATCGAATTCTACCCTTGCCTTCATCTAATATGAAATCCGGAAGAATGTCTTTTGCTGAGGCTTATGGTTAAATGGTCATGAGACCCTCAGGGAGAAGAAAAATCCCTGGTTCCCATCTTGCGTAGCCAGATTCTATTTTTACCTTTGGCCCCTTGTACCCCCTTCAGCTTCTCAGAGTGCAGCTGCAAACACCTCTGGATCATTGTCCCCCCACCCCCAGTCTTGCCTGTATGTAAGTTCCCCACAATAAACTTCGTAATTACACTTTATGGAGTCGCCTGCATCATTTTTCGGTCTCAAAGATTTTTCTCAGTTTTGGAGGATATTATTCAATATCTCTGCCTCCCAGCGGACGGAATCAAGGATATGCAAGAAAGAATGAAGAGCACAATGGGAAAGGTAAACATCTGGATAAACACAAGGGCATATTGACTGTACAAACAAACAGTGTCTTGTGTGGTTTAAAATATGTATACAAAGTGAAAATGTATGATAACAACACAAAAAACACCAAAGCTACTAAGAAATAAATGGAGATTAAGTGTTCTAAAGTCAGAGTTATCCGGGAAGAGGTAAAAGTACTAACTTAGGTTAGATTCTAAATAATGCATTTTTGTAATATCTAAGATAATCACTAAAAGAATAGAAGAAAAAATCCATTGTAATAGCAAGAAAATGAAGAGGAAAAAAAGATAAAAATATTTGATTAATCAAAAATGTTTGAAGCAAGGAGAGAAAAAGGAACCAAAAGCAGGTGATAAATGAAAAATATCATTAAAAGATGGTAGCTATAAACCTAAATACATTAGTAACAATATTAAATGTAAATTGCATGAATATTTCAATAAAAGGGCAAATATTATTAGACTGGATATGGTATTATACTTAAAAGAAGCAAGATAATTTATAGAGAGACTGAGAATCAAAAGGATGGAAGAAAGATATGGAAACAATAACCATAAGAAACCTGATGTAATATCAGATAAGGCATGAAGCATTACTAGAGATAATTTCCTAATGACAAAAGGTCGATTAGCCAGGAAGACAGAAAAAATGTATATATTTATGAACCTAAAAATTACTTTAAAATATATAAAGCAATAATTGAAAAAAAACTAGAAAAGAGAAAGAAAGAAATCCGTAAGCAAAATGGGAGAATTTAACATACCTCTCTTAGTAACTGGTAGAACAAGCAGACAAAAAATTATTATGAATACAGAATCCACTAAGAATGTAATTAGCAAACATGAATCTAATAGAGGAACGAATTGGACAGTGACAGAGTCACATTCTTTTCTAGTAGGTGTGAAACATTTACCAAAATTTGTGACAAGCTAGACTTTAAGGTTAGTGTCAACAGATGTCAAGGTTTCTCATCCTGGATACTCTTGACATTTTGGGCTGGATAATTTCTTTGTTGTGAGAAGCTATCCTAGGCATGCATTATAGGATGCTTAGCACTATCTCTGGCCTCTGTCCACTAGAGGCCAGTATCAGGGCCCCTCCAGCAATTTTGACAAGAACGAATGTGTCCAGATATTGCCAAATGTTCCCTGGGGCGGGGGCAAAATCAAGACTGATTTAGAGCATATTATTTTTTAAATGGTTTAATGAAGCCAGTAATCAATAATAAAAGATTACTAAAAACTCCCCACTATGTGCAATTATGCAATAAGTTGTAAATGACCCATGAGGCAAAGATATAATCAAAATGGAAATTAGAAAGTACTTTAAATTGAATTATTATGAAATAAAGCATATCAAAAAGTATTTAATACAGCTTAAGCTGTTCTTAGAAGGAAATATGTAGAATTAAATGCATATATTAAAAAAAAGAAAGCATAAGTCAAGGATATGAAGGTCAAGACTTCTGGCTATGGCCAAATGAGATCAGCAAATCCTTTCCACAAAACGTTGGACAAAATTGACAAAACTTATCAAGTCATCAAAGTCATATAACAATCTGTGATAAACTGCTGAACTTAGGGCCAGAACAACGGGAGTCTATGGCATTCAGACTTGCTGCTGGGACCGCTCTCATTCACCCCGCCTCCAACAGGTGATGTGGATGTTGTGCCAGATGGGGCAGACCATGAGGACTAACAGCTTCTCCGACACAGTTGAAGGGGACTCCTTCCATTGGAGCAGTGCATAATGCTCATGTTCAGTGGAAACGATGTCTCTGAGACAAACAAGTGGAAAGGCCAGTGGCTTCATGCTAGTAGCTTGAGGTTGTAGTCCTGATGGGGGCAAATGAGTCTGTATATATGCTCTGTTGGAGACACAGCATCTCCAAGCTATTCCCACACTCCCGGCTTACTCTGAGGCCGCACACACAAAATATGAGACTCAAAAGGGACTACATGACAATAAAAACCAGAGCAGACTGAAAACAGCCTGGATTTTTAATGCCTCCTATTTAGCATATTCAAATCATCCCTTTACCTAATAATAATACAGAAATCCAATTAACATATAGGTAAAGTATTTGAATAGTCATTTTATCAAAGAATATGTAGAAAGGGCTAATAAGCACAAAAAAATTCTTAACATCATTAAATATTAGAGGAATGCAAATTAAAATCACAATGAGATATCACTACATACCCACTAGAATGGTTATAGGCAAAAAGAAAGATAATATCAAGTATTGTTAAGAATGTAGAGAAAACGGAACCTTAATGTATTGCTGATGAGAATGTAAAATAATACAGGAACTTTGGAAAATAGTTTGGCACTTTCTTTAAAATGTAAATGTAAATTTACTATGTGATTCGGTATTTCTACTCTTAGTAATCTAGTCAAGAGAATTATCTAAAAGAACTATGAGTTAATATTCAGAGATGCATTAGACATTAATTCATGATAGTTACAATTTATGCCTTTTCTCTTGATAAGCCCCTAGGAAGATCGATCAAGGAAAAAGAGAAAAGGTACAAATTATAAATATCAGAAATCAATAAAGGGATGAAAATACAGATCCTATAGACATTATAATGAGGAAATCACAAACACCTTATGCCAATAAATTTGAAAAGCTAGATGAAACATTCAGATTTTGTTTTAAAAAAGCAACTCACTAAAACTGACACAAGAAGAATTAGAAAATGTGATTTATATATCTGATAAAGAAATTAAAGTTGTAATTAAAATCTCTCCCAAGAGAAATCTTCAAGCTCAGATGGCTTCAATAGTGAATTATTTCTATTCTATGTGGAAAATAGAATCAATAATAATCTTACATAAACCTTTCAAGAGAAAAGAAAAACTGGGTATCATTCTCAACTCATTTTATACAGCAAGCATACTCAACACAAAATATGACAAAGACATTACAAGGAAGGGAAGTTATACATTAATCTCTCATAAGAAAGATGCAAACATAAGAAAGATGCAAAACACCAGCAAAATGAAATCTAAAGATATAAAGAAACAAAATATATCACAATCAAGTTGGGTTTATGCAAAAAATGCAAGTTTGCTTCAACATTCAGAAATAAACCCAATAATGTGAGGAAAATTCCTTAACAAGGGTATCTAATAAAAATTTACAGCTAACATAATTTTCATTTATAGTCAAATGTTGAAAGCTTCTCCCCAGAGATCAGAAACAGACAGATGCCACCTATCACTACTCCTATTTGGCACTGTAGGTAAAGTTCTAGACATTTCAATAAGGGAGGTAAATAAGATAAAATGTATAAGAAGCTTGGAAATTAAGAAATAAAGCTGTGTTATTTGCAGATGATGTCATTTTTGTGGAAAATTAAAAAAAGAACCACAGAAGGCAAAAACTTTAGTGTTAATAAGTGAATTTTGCAAGAATGCAAGAAATGAAGTTGATATTAAATAATAAACTATATTACTATATACCAGCAACAAGCATTTAGAAACTGAAATTTTAAAAATACCATTTAAAACAGCATCACAAAACATCATATTCTGAAGAATAAGTCTAACGAGTGGTGTACAAGCTCTCTACACTGAAAAGTACAAAGAAATATTGAGAGAAATTTAAATAGGAGTAAATAAAGATAGGGTTGGATATACCCTATTCATGTATTGGAAGATGTAGTGTTGTAATGATGTCAGTTCTCTTCAGATTAATCTATCAATTTAACAATGCCAAATAAAATCCCATAGACTTTTTTTTATCATTGAAATTAAAAACCTTCTTCCAAAATTTATGTGGAATGGTAAAAGTCAAGAAGAGCCAAGACACTCTTGAACAAGAAAAACAAAACTTTATGGTAAACTTTCTTATAAAGCTTCAGTGATTAAAGCATATCGTACTTGTGCAGGGGTAAAATACAGGTTGACTTATGGGAATAATAATATGAAGAGGCAGGATGATTACTCTCACAGCTAACAGTCATAAAAACTAAACTGAATGATTAGATTAACAAGAATTATTTGAAGGCACAGGAAATTGACCAATGGCCATTTCAATGAGAGGAGTTGACTCTTGCTAGACTGCAACTGCGTCAGGTGAGCACGGTGGTTTTCTTGTCTTGGGGTGCCCCCTAACCACCATCCTCTACCCAGGTTTGGTGGTGGAAATCCACAGCCTTACTGGCTTGAGATGGCAGGTGGCAGAGTTCACAGCAGCAGAGCAGGTAGACATTGAAGGAATAAGTTGGGAAATGAGAGAGCCACATAAGGGCTGAGATTCAAAATCTTGCACAGATTCCCAGCTAAATAATACAAGAACCCAGGGAGTCTTTTTAAAAAGCAGCAGAAACTAGAGAAGGAGGCCTAACCTTGAAAGATAAAGTTCATCCTGTTGAGGTTTGTCGTCTTGCTGCATCATTATTTGGGTATGTTCTCCAACTTGCACACAACTCAGGCAGAAATAAAGAGGAAAACTTACCTACCAGAGACATCACAGGGGAGAACTCAGGGCTGGCAGAGTAACTGGCATTTTGAGGGTGGAGAAAAGCTCAGAAGGAAGGTCGCCACATGAAGCATGAGCCCTATCATCCAAGTATAAACTCTTCTGAGATTTCCCACTGTAGACGGGTACTAGGCAGGCAGAGGGGAGATTCACTCCCCTTCCCCTTCAGCAGCCAGGCTAAAAGCAACAACTTGAGGCTAAAAAACTCTATGATGACATCTGCTGCTATACACTAGGGGGTAGGGCAAAGGAGTTTTTGCAGATTGTGTCCAGGCAAACAAACTGTGTTTTAGTACAAAACAAACAAAATGACAACAAAACAAAAATCATTGACCCTCAGAAGAATAAAATAAATTTTAGACTTTCATCTCAGTATTTTATCTACAATATCCTATTGGCAAGCAAAATTATTAGACATTTTAAAATGTCTAACAAAGAAAGAGGAAAGTATGACCCCAATATGGGGAAAAAATAGACAAGAGAAACTGACTCCAAGTGGGCCCATATGTTGGACTTAGTGGACAGGGGCATCAAAGCTGCTTTTATAAATATGGTCAAAGAAAATATGTTCCAAGTATTAAACAAAAATATGTATTAATAAATGGACAGATTGGGGTTATCAACGAAATACTCTTTTAAAAAAAGAAAAAGAGAAACAGTAGAAAGTCTATATATACAAGTACCATTTCTAAGTTAGATGGAATAAACACATTGCATCCTGTCTCTCTCACTGAAAGCAGCTCTAAACTTTAGGAGCTTTTTGAGGAGAGTGAAAAGGTAATAGATAGAATGTGGAAGATCAGAATTCAAAATACCACTGAACTAGCAGTGGGTTTACCACTTTTTTCCCTTCTGGTATCCTTGGTCTGGACTCAGTACAGTCTGCAACACAGAAGGAGATATTTACATGCACAGTGAAAAGCTTCAGAAGAAGTCCTGTAGTTCTAATGAGGAAGATGCTTCTTAATGCTCAGTAATAATGTGGAAATCTCTGGGCAGTATTTGCTCTGTTTCTCTTCTCTGTCTCTCATCTCTCTGTATCTGTCTGTCTGTCACCTCTGTCTCTAACTCTCTATCATCTGTATTGTCTGTCTCTATCTCTTCTCTCTCTCTCTTTCTTTCCTCTGTTCAATTGCAAGCTAGCCTTCAAACATTTCTGGATGGGGTGGTGACAGTAGTGGGGGCAATGGAGACTGGGAGAAGCCTACGATTATGAAGGAGGGAAACTTCCTCTCTGACTGGAGGAGTTTTACTCCCAAGAGAGTAGAGCAAATCTCCTTTGCTTTTCTCTCTCTGTCCTCCTGCCACTTGGCTAACACATTTTGTGGGAAGTGCACAGCAGAGGAATCATTCAACTCCCAACTTTCTTGTCAGAGGACTAGAAAAGGAGAGCCCCAGGAGGCTGAGAAGTATCAGGAAGTTTACAGAGAGGGAGAACTCAGGAAGATGACCACTGAAAGTTGTTCATAAACTCCTAGTTCACCCGCTTTGCAGTCCCAAATTTGGCAATACACATAAACCTAGAGATGCAAAAATCTCAGTGAACCCCAAACAGGAGAGACACACACACACACACAATCCATGAACAAACACATCACAAACTGAAGAAAACTAAAAACAAAGAAAATAATCTTGAAAGCAGGAAGAGCAAAATGAATCATTAATTAGGGCAGTAATTATTAGAGTGACTTGATTTCTCAACAGAAACTGTGTATGCCAGAAGGGAGTAACATTTTTTAAAGTACTGAAAGAAAAAAAAAACTGGGCAACCCATGACTCTATACCCAGCAAAAGTATCCTTTAGGGATGGAGGTAAAATAAAAATGTCTTAGGTGAAGAAAAACTAAGAGATTTTATTGCCAGCAACAAACGTGATCTAAAAGAATTGCTAAAGGAAGTTCTTCAGACAGAGGGATATGACAACAGAAGAAAACTTGTAACTACAGAAATGAAGGAAGAACAACAGAAATAGTAAATATCTAGGTAAATAGAATGAACTATCCTTGTCCTATTCAGTTCTTTAAAAATGTAATCCTTTGAAATAAAAAATTAAAACATTGTCTCAAGGGGTTTTCAATGTATATAGATGTAATATATGAAAAGTATAACATAAAGAGGGGAGGGTAAAGGGACCGATATTATGGTACACTTCCTACATTACCATGAAATGGTAAAATATTGATTCTAAGTAGAATGTTAGAAGTTAATATTGTATTTTGTAAATCCCTAGAGCAACAACTAAAATAATTATATAAAGAAATATATTTAAATATACAATTTAAAATTGAATACTAAAATAGTCTAAATAACCCAAAAGAAAGCAGGAAAGAGGACCTAGAGGAAAAAAAACAGAGAAAACAATAAAATGGTATACTTACACCTAAACATGTTAATTTCACTACATATTAATCGTGTAAACACAATAATTAAAAGACAGAGAATTGATAAATATATGATATAACTATAAGAAAATATAGAAGTCTGGAAGTATGATATAGAAGTAGGTTAAAAATTTTTAAAAGATACACTTTGCAAATACTAACAAAAGAAAGTCTATTTTAATATTAGACAAAGTAGGATTTAGAGAAAAAATTACCAAGGATAAAGATGGACAATATATAATGATAAAAAAATGTTTACCAAAAAGACATAACAGTCCTAATTAGGTATGCAACCAACTACAGAGCTTTAAAAATGACCGTTATAAGTTGAATCATATCCCTCCAAAAGACCTGAGTGAGCCCTAATCCAATATAAATGGTGTCCTTATAAGAAGAGGTAAAGAGACACAATATGATAGATCTTTTAATAGTTGTTACCTTTGGAGGAGCAGTGACTAGAATGGGTCATGAGGGATCTTTGGTGGTACCAGTAAAGTTGTATTTCTTGATCTGGGTGGTGGCTATATGGCATGGCAGTGCCCACATTGTGGAAAACCTATTGAGCTCTACTCCATTATGTTTTTGTAGCGTTCTGCACATACATCATACTCCTATAAAATTTTTACTCAAGATATCTAAAAATAAAGAACTAATATGCCTGTTATTACCATGCCTACCTCATACAGTCCAAGAACTAATTTTGACTTCTAATAATGTACTCCAAACAAATAAACAGATTGGTACATGATAGATGATAGTTACACACATACGTACATACATACATACATGATAGATGATACATAAGTGATAGATGATAGATAGATAGATAGATGGATAGATAAAGTGATAGATGATAGATAAATGGAGATAGATGATAGATATAGATAGATGATGGATGGATGGGTAGATAGATAGATAGATTGATAGATAGATAGACAGACAGACAGATACCCAGGGCTCCTTGGAGAGTACTCATTACATGTTTGGGCCAGGAGAGAATACCTTGATGTTGGCATAAAACAAAAATATCAGAGCAGTTCCTGGGAATAGTGTTAAAAAGTAATAGAGGGCTTCCCTGGTGGCGCAGTGGTTGAGAGTCCGCCTGCCGATGCAGGGGACACGGGTTCGTGCCCTGGTCCGGGAAGATCCCACATGCCGCAGAGCGGCTAGGCCCGTGAGCCATGGCCGCTGGGCCTGCGCGTCCGGAAACTGTGCTCCACAATGGGAGAGGCCACAACAGTGAGAGACCCGCGTACCACCAAAAAAAAAAAAAAAAAAAAAAAGTAATAGAGCAGTCAGCCTGAAGAGTAGGATGCCTAGTTGTCCTGTAATAACAATTGGAGAATTTATAAAATAAAAAAGCAATTCTTAAAATTATGAAAATTTGTTAACCCATGAAACATTGTAAGTCTATTTCTAATCTTCAAAATGGTTAGATATACTCACCAAGATGTGCAAATTGTTCCAGTGATAATGTAACTGACTCATTTGCTTGATACTGTAGTTTCTCCTCATTGTGTAGTTTAAGTGATAACTGTATACTACCCTTAATAAAAAAAAGATATTTTAGAAAGACAAGACAAAACAGCATAAAAACAAAACAAAAGCCACAAACCAAACAAATTTTTAAAAATCTACTGAAATGATACTACGAGAGTATTGACTGTCAGATCAGATGATACACTTCAGGAATGGCTGTTATGCATGCTTGAAGCATGAGCCTGCTGGAGTTCACCAGATCTGGAAAATAAACCATTCATTTATGTGGTCCTGAAGCAGAGAGGAATGTGCTAGAATGTAGAGCATTCATTACTTGCATCCGATAAGCGAGCAGGTCCACAGTTAGAGACTTCATATCAGGCAGGTAGGTTAGGGAAGGGGAAGACAGGAAGGTATTTTTAAGAACAGGAGGGTGGCAAAAGCAGTCTTCTTGCAACTGGTTGAATCCTCCTTCCATGGGGCGTTGTCCACCATAGCTGTTTGTTCTGTGAGGGGCTTGGGAACCAGGAAGCCCCTCCCTGTGTTTGGTATCTGGGGTCAAGCTCTCATCTCATGCATTGTCAGAACATCATTTCCCATCCTTGACCACTAGAAAAAGTCCTACTCTCTAACCATGTTTGTTGATGCCTTTCACTCAGTATTATCATCCTACTGGCCAACCATGCGTGTAGACACAGGTACTCAGGGAACCAGGCTCTGAGGCTCTGAGATTTGCATGCAGGTCTACTGGAAGTATCCTCAGGAACTAGTCCTATGAGGAAGTGAGAGGAGCGGGGCTGGGGGAGAAAGTAGTTAAGTTGAATGGAGCTGCACCCTATCCCATAAGGGCCTCTATAGCTGGGACCCTTCTTCAGAGTTGTCCTGCCCTGAGGCAAGGGAATCAGACCTTTGTATCCCCATGTGGACCAGTCATTGGATGCAAGTGCTCCAGGAAGGGTGGGTGGGGAAACTCTCTTCAGCTTAGAGCAATTCCCAAGGATGGAGGAGGAGAGGATTAGCTTCTTGGCCCTGAAGTAAGGATTCTACAGGCTGATTCCCACCAACTCTTCTCAGGTAGGTCCCATGTTACTCTTTTTTTAATAGCATGCTATTATTTCCCCTCCTAGCTTTATTATGATTCATAATTACATATTCATGTGTATGTACCTGACTACTGTCTGTCTCCTCCAGTAAGCTCTAACAATCATGAATGTAAGGACGAAGTCAATCATAATCATCACTTTATCCCTAGCACCTAGCAGGGTGCCTGCACATAGTAGATACTGAGGCAGTATTTGTTAAATGAATGAACGAGTGAATATTAAAATAGAGAAGTAAAGCAAGAAAGCAGACATGGCTGACACTGGTGGTTGGATCAGAGCAGCAACTCGGAGTGTAGCCTAGACCAGGGAAGGAGGGGCTGGTATTACGGGTCACCTGAAGCCCCTGGGAATCACAGAGGTAGAGACCACAGTGAATGAGGTAGCATAAGAGAGTGTGAGTGTAAGACATACCTGACCAGCCTCTGTTTTGTGGAAGACCAGCCACCTCTGACTTTGCTGGCAATACCAAAGGGCTCACACTAACAGGGTGTAAAGCATGAACGCTGGACCGGAAGAACAATCATGAGATGCTCTGCAGAGGCTGGTGCATCATCAACAAATCTCTAGGAGAATTCAGAGTACTTCCTGTCAAAAGATGGTTCGTCTCTCATATCATGGGGCTGACAAGTGGTAAAATTAACTGTCAGCCAAATAACTTCCTGTGTGGGTGAGTGGTTTCCCAATCTATAATGCATGTTCGCATGGTAATACATTAAGGGTGAGGTTTGACATCAAGGCTAAGACACCAGGTAATTAATCAAAACCCTAATTCATTCCCACGGACCTCTGTGCAATGCATCGAGCTGAACGTTGTGGTTGATACAGGACTTTCTATTTAAATGGGACAGACTATACAGCTCAAGACAGTATGAGGTGGGAGTGTGGAAATAATGTCATTTAGGGGGGAGTACCTTAAAGACTGAGGGCACAGGCCTCACGCCCCATTTGACACAATCTTGTGCTGCAGATCACAGATTCGACCTCCCACCCAAGGACATGTTTAAGCAAAATATTTTAATAAGAAATTTAACCAGGCTTATAGACAGTGTAAACTCATAGCTACTATCAGTTTGGATATAAAACAAGGAATGGAAGAGGGGCATTTTGTTAAGCCCACAGCTTAAGCACTGGTGAGCAACTCTGGGTACCTAACTGAGGGCTTTTGATTGGAGACAGTGTCAGCAGAAGTTCATCATTTATAGCCAGCACATACACCGTGGGTTGTTCCCCCACTTGCAGAGGATTTGTGCTCATAAATCTTCAGGGCAATGTCTGTGATTCATGGAATCACCATCTTGGTGTCAGAATAGATCCTGGTAGTCTTGCTAAAATGGTAGTATTCCTAAAAACTTACTTTTCTGTACATGTTGACTTTCCAAGTGTAGCTTCCCAAAGAGAGCAGCACAGGCTGTGAACATCACAAGGTCTGGGAAAGAAACCGAGTGTTGAGGAAAAAGCAAAAATGTCTCAGTGTAAACTGAAGACACGCCACTGCAGAGTTCTGTATGGAGTTCACGTAGCACAGTGGCAGAAGCACAGGTGTTACAGTCAGACCTACTCAAATCCAAATGCCGTGTGACCTTGGGGGTATTACTTGACCTCTCAGAGTCAGTTTCTTCATTAATATCATAGGGCGTTAACTCCAGTCTCAGAGGGACACACATGATGCCACACACTTATTTTCGTAAGAATGGTAGATATTATTGTTGTTATTACCATCTTGCCTAAAATACAGTTAGTCTCCTACATACGAACGAGTTCCATTCCAAGAGCGTGTTCGTAAGTCCAGTTTGTTCATAAGTCCAGCAGATTTAGCCTAGGTACCCAACTATCACAATCAGCTATATAGTACTGTACCGTAATAGGTTTTTAATACTTTTCACACAAATAATACATAAAAAACAAACACAAAAAATAAAACATTGTTCATCTTACAGTACAGTACCTTGAAGAGTACAGTAGTACAGCAAAACAGCTGGCACCCAGGCGCTGGCATCGAGTGAACAGGCGAGAAGAGCCACTGACTGGAGGGGGGAGAGGAGGTGGGAGATGGTGGAGCTGAGGGATCCTCAGCAACAGGAGACGGAGGGCGAGCTGCACTTTCACTCAGGCCGGACGCTGATGGCACAGGTTCCGGTTCCTAGCTCAACCAGATGCACGTTCACATCTTTGAAAGTTCACAACTTGAAGATTTGCATGTAGGGGGCTTACTGTATAGGAGCTATAGAAGTGGGGCTCTCTCCTCAGCAGGTACCCCAGAAAGTGGAGCTGATCCAGTGCCCCTTAACCCTTTTGCTGTCAGTCTCATGTGTGGTGTCCTACCCTTACAGCTGAGTGCTGCCTGCAGCTGCATTTCCACAGCAAAATAGCCACCCTCGACAGAATGCAGCTTTGGACTGAGTTTGCGCTTGGCCCTGGAGACATGGACAGTAGCGAGAATCACGGGGCTCACAGTCACTGAGGGAAGAGACAGGGAACAGGTCGCTCCCTGTGACATGTGGTGGCGTGGAGGGGGGAAGCCTGCAGAGGTCAGAGAATGCTTTCCGGAAAAGGATGAGTCAGAAGGGTGTGACTGCCTAAAGGTTGGCACCAGCTCCGTCGTACCTCGGTGCTCTAGCAGGTGCCTGTAGTCAGCCCCTTCCTCACTTGAGTAAGAAGGTCTTCAGATCCAATGTCACCTAGAACTTGTCATGCCTTCAAGAATCTTGCCCACAGAATACTTGGAAATTAGATGAAAACTTGGATAATTGAGATATAGAGCATCCTAGTAAAGAGCAGTAGTGATGCAGGACTTTAGTGACTTGACAGAACTAGGTAGGAATCATGGGAGAATCACTTGTCTTATAGGCTTTCTTGGTCTGCCACACTGTGTCTCGGGTACCTCGCCAGTTGCTGGAATGCACCGTCATGAACTCGGTGCCCTAGCTCTGGGTCAGGGGGAGGCAACAAGTTGCCTTAAAGAGAAAGTCCCCCACTGCCATGGAGCTCTTAATTTGGTGGGTTTTGCCTGGAAGAATATTTCCAGTGACTAGAACAGGTGCCTCCTATGTGAATCCTATAGCAAATCCCCCAGAAATTCATTCCCCTCTCAGCTAGACCTTAGATATCTCCACATGGTGTTTCCAGAGAGGAACTTCACTTCCCTCCTTCCCTCCTCCCTCTTCCCCTCCTCCCACCCCTCAGTGGGAGCTCAGGGCCTCAGCATAGCCAGGGGCCCTCCCAATGCACCCACATTGCTTATGGTTGTGGCCCCATCATCTCCTTATCCAGGATCCATGCTCCTCCTGGGTTCCTCATGTCCTGGGATTCTGACATCCCTCATGGTGAGTGAGTGGTCTGATGCCAGCCAGAGTCTGGGAAATGAATCATCCACCCCAGTTTTGGGTATGGGAAGGAGTGGGTAGGGTTGGGGATGCAGCAGCAATCCCATTACTGGTTCCAGGGGCAGCAATCGCCCCTCTCTACATTCTCAACGTAGTCACATTGGTTGCATATTATAAAATGATGGAGTACAACACGCTTAAATACATCACTGATTTGCCAATAATAGGTATCGGTGTAGAAGTCTAACTGGCAGAACAGCCACCTGAGGGATTGATTTTACTGTCTAATGGTTGAGAGAGATGTTATCTTGATTAATTAGAAGTCAAAAACAAATGCGTCTTCTATTAGGTCTCTTGTGGCTTTCACCGGAAAAAAAATCTATACGTGTCTCAAAAATGTTGGAAACCTAAAAGGACAGCGTGAGGAGGGAACAAAACACCCCTTCCACTGCCTGTTCTGGGTAAAGATAACATGGGTGAGTACTGGGCAAGGTGATGTGAACTTATTGACCCAAAGGAAAGCGGCTGCCCATCTTTCTTTTCTGTCTAACTGCAGCCTTAAATACAGAAATTAAAAAGAGAAAGCACCACTGAACACAGAGCTTCCCCTGGAGTCGATACTGTAGCCTTTCTGATCTTGGCTGGATGTAACTGTTCCACTTACCCTGCCGTCCCCAAAACTGGTAAACAGTCAGGTACAGGATTACAAAGGCATTTCAGAAGCGCCTATGGGATAATTTCCAGAAGTCGTGGATAGAGTGCTGAATAATATTATTCTTAAAGATGAAAGACATATGCATATCGTCTGCATGATGGCTAAATTATGGTCCAAGGATACTTATACAGAAAGCACAAAGGGGTTTAAGAAAGAGAAATATTACTTGAGCACTTTCAGTGAACTTTAAAAAAATTATTCATTAGCTCTAAATTACCAATATATCCAAGATGATAAGGCATCATATAAAACAGAACTATCATGAGGGCTGATTTTCTTGTGGATTTGTGAGCTCATTTCTAAAATGCAATCTACGTTAGGTTGTTGTTGTTATTCTGTATTTTTCTTTATGATCTAAAACTTTCTCTGCTCTTCAACTTGAACCCTACCTGTGTCAGTGAAACTGAAGGTGAATCTCCCTGCCATGTAGGCATGGCAAGAGGCTGGGGTATGAGCACACCTGGGAAACATTTTGAGCTACCTATGCCAAAATGTAACTGCTCTGCCATTTGTGAGCTGTTTGCCATTGGAAGAGTGATGTGGCCTTTCTAAGCCGTAGCGTTCTATCTGCTCTCACCGGTTTATTCAACAAATATCTATTAACGAGTATTTATCAAACTGAGGAGAATACGGTGATACTCAAAAGATGCCTGGTCCCTGCCCATATTGGAGCTTAGTGTTAGTTGTGCCATTTTAAATGGGATAATGTATATAAGATGCCTCGGGAGTCTATGATCTGTTTACTAACTATAAGGTACTATTGTTATTGTAATTGCTAGGTGATGTCTGTCTTCACTGGGGCTAAATTTAAGCCATTCCATGTCATGTTTATTCAAAAGTCTAAGCTACAGATTTGAAACACTGTTTACCAAGTTCACTTCCCAAGTTCACTTTATTTTTTTGAAGGACATTTTTCCAACCAGGAGAGAAGTGTTTACCTGCGGAGCTCAGGTTAGAGAACAGTCACCTGGGTCAAGGTCACCTTGCTGAAGGCAGCCCTCCCCTTCAGCTTCGCTGAGAGTCTGTTTTTCTTGCTAAGTGTCAGGATGCTACTCTTTCCCGAAATGCTTCCCCAATCTCCTTGCCATCCTTCAGTTTCCACATTAGCCAGATCAGATCAAACCAGACCTTGGCTTGAAGTTAATTTGTCTCTTCAACTGACAGTGCCTGAGTGCCCACTTTGCACTGGGCTGTGTACCATGGGGCAGGGACATGGTAGACTCTTCTGCCCTCGTGGGGCTCACCGGTCTAGCAGAAGGCCCTCAGAGAAGTCCCCATTTCCTCCTTTTCTGGCAACTTGGAGGGAGAAGCACAGAAATGAACCCTCGGCTGCCTGGGGATGAGGTGGGAACTTGCATAATAATCTTCCCCCGGTCCACCTATTTCAGCAGCTCTGCACACTCGGTGAAAAGAATGACCTGAGAAAGCTGCCCTCAGCAGCACACAATTTATAGGCAGAGAGTGGTTTAAAGGAGTCAATTTTTAAAGCTTCATGTTAAATTTATGTGGGTTTTCCAA
The DNA here is from genome assembly GCF_039906515.1 of Pseudorca crassidens. Taxonomy (NCBI): domain Eukaryota; kingdom Metazoa; phylum Chordata; class Mammalia; order Artiodactyla; family Delphinidae; genus Pseudorca; species Pseudorca crassidens. The sequence continues at coordinate 56,415,008 of NC_090311.1, read as the reverse complement.
AGAATTTACCAGGAGAAAAACTAATATATATAAAGTAAAATGTCCACAGTTTAGCTATTCAATTATCCCCTTCTTCCTTGTGGGGAAGGGACTTCACAAAGGGAAACTCCTTTTCTCTGACCCACTGAAATCATTCACTGAAAATAAGAAGCCCACATTCCTCCCAAAAATGCTGACACATTTATCAGACCTGCCCCCCCGGGCAGGTCTAATTGACACTCCATCATCTATCAAGTCTTCATATCTTGGCCCATACAATGAATGGGCAGCGCCCATAGCAGCCATGGGAACTCACACTTCTCCTCTGATTCTTGTGGGATGTGTGTGTGGCCATGGTTAATGGCAAGTGGCTTTTGATTCTCACGTGTTCATCTTCTTGAGCAGAGTCCAGCCTCTCAACGTAATTCCTCCATAGGGATCATTCATTTGAATCTCTATTTCATAGAAGAAGAAATTGAGGCCTGGTGATGAAAAGAATTTTCCCAAGATCAGCAAAGAAGTAGAAGTGCCCATGATAAGCCTTATTTCTGTGTCCACTGCAACCTCACCCATTCTTCAAGAGCCAATTCAAATCCCACCTCTTCCAAGATACATTCCCTGAGCCCTGTTCTTCCCCTGGGTGAGCTGCTCTTTCCCTGCTTTGTGTCTGGCTGGCTCCTTCTCATCCTTCAGGACTCGTTCTCAGTGACCCACCCCTGAGATGGGTCATCTCCGTGGTGACCCTCAGTGATGATCCATCAAAGAGGAGAGGACCATCTTCTTCGATTACCCAATAAGAATTAGATCTCCTCCCAAATTTTCTCTGAGGGAGCTCATTACTTTCTTTCATAATACTCATTCTTTTGCTTGTGTTTTGTTTAATGTCTGACTGTCCCATAGATTGGAAGCTCCGTGAAGGCAGGAATGGATGTCTACCTGGTTCACCAAATTAAAGATGGCATTCAGCCGTGTGCTGCCTCAGAGTAGGTACTCCACTGAGTGAATGAATGCAGGGACCTCCTGCTCCCATATAATATCCCCCCGCAGACTCTGGTAGCATGTGTTTTCATCATCACTTAATGCTTGTGATTACATCAAATATGGATTTGTTTCTTATATTTTTATATATTCATGTGTTACTTTTTCTGATAATATTACTTGCTAATTATTAGTAACAATATATTTAGTGTTATTATTTGTCAAGAACTGTAGTAAGTGTCTTACACCTATTAAAACAATTTGTACTTGGATAAACTATTTTGGAAGTGAAGAAACAGACTCAGAATGACTGAGAGCACAATAATGCTGGGTTGGCTAACTCTTAGGGCAAGAAACTAGTCTTATACTTAGGGTCATTGACCATCCCAGTCGCTCAGGACTGTCTCGGTGTTAGCACAGAAGGTCCAGGGACCCATGAAATCCCTCAGCCCTGAGCACAGTGGGACAGTTAGTCACCCTATTTATACTCCTTTGTAGGTCAAGTTCCATTCACTATGCTATTTATTGGATCAATAGGTTACATTTATAGACTATCAACCCTTCACATGAAAACAAATTTCATTTTCTAGCTACACAAGTGTTTGCTGTTTTGGAGTCAAAATATTAGGTGTTGTCTAGGTATTGAAAGTTATAAGGCTCATGTTTCACACAGTGTTTCTTCTCTCATTTGCCTTATACAACCATGAAAATCAAGTCTCATGAGGCACATTGATGTCCATGTCTTTGTAGACACAGGAGCCAGTGTCCTCTCCCACTTGCTTTACTGTCCTTTACTGGAATATTTGTCCACTAAGGGTCGTGGCTCTTGCACCAGCTGGAAAATGAGTCACCCTGAGGACATATAATAATAATAATACTGATATATAATATATATTAATGATATTGATACTAGTATATATATCATACAAGTGCTGGTGCCTGAAGTCCATGGCAGACAGCCAAGAAATAAAGACAGATATGGCATGGGGAGATCAAGGACAGGCTGGAACCTACAAGGCTGAGCTGGAACTCAACAGGATGGTCTGGAATCCATGTTGGTCTTTTACCTCCTATAGACCTCCAGCTTTGAGCTGGGGGTGGGGGGGGCTATAAGAGAAGCTGGTCCTATTTGCCAAGCTGGCACCTGTTTTAGGCATGAGGAAAGCTGAAGCAGAAGACCCAGCAGGAGCTTGAGGTGCTGTGGGCCTGACTTCTGTCCGAGGCCACTTAGATGAGCAGACAGAGAAGTGACAATACATGAGCTGCCTCCACTGACCTCCCAGGAGTAAAGGGATACAGCCACACCTCCACTTCCCCCTTCCAAATCTCGTACAAAATGTCTCGTGTGGCCCACGTTAGCTTGGATCTATGCAGGGGAGAGAATTCTGGGAAATGTTGCAGTTTAACTGAACTCATACAATAGAAATCCTCCACAGTCCGCCCCTTGTTGAGTTGGCTTCCATCAACAGCCCCCTTGGCTGTAAATAAAGACAATAGCAAATTATGTGAAGGATCCCAGTGTGCCTAAAACTGCCCTAGAAATCCCACAGTCTCAAAGGCCCTCTAAGATCTTTCCTGAAGCAAGTCATATCCAGTGATTTTCCTGCTCCAAAGCTCATATTTCACCCTTGTTCTCATCACTCTACTTTGCAGGTGTATGACAGAGCTCTTTATTCAGTGTTTTTATAATTTTTCTCAATTCATTTCTACCAAACTTTGTCTGGGAGGCAGGTTGGGTTTATTTAACGTATGCAGCAGATTTGAATTTTGAGAGCTTGTGTCTTGCCCAAGGCCCACATGGAGGGCCTTGAATTCTAGCCTCCTGACTCTCCTCCCGACTGGGTAACAAAGCACAGGTGAGCCTTTCTTTTCTGAAGTGCCTTAATCTTTTAAAAAGAGAATTCATGTTGCCCACTTATTTTGGACGGCACAAAATAGAGCAGAAGTACCCACGGCAGAGAATACGCTAGGTGGTATTTCCAAAGGAGAGTTGCGTTTTGTAACGCTTTCCATCTTTCTTGTAAATGTATAACTTTCGTGGGTTTACCTAATGCTTTGAGAAAAGACTCTGCACCCGTTTGTGTGCATGTCTTGTCTTCCAAATTAGCATGCATGCTCCTAGAGCAAGAGAATCACATCATTTCTTGTGCCTCCTCCAAGTGTGTCACACACGCGGGTGCCCGCTTTTCACAGCAATGCCTGACGGAGTAAGGTGTCATGCCTCCAAAACGGCTTACTAAAACTGCACGCAGAATAAACTTGAAACACAAGGATAGTTTACACAGTTAACTCACGAAAGGGCTTTCAGATAAGAGGTGGCCAGGGAAACTATCCACCTTGCCTTCCAGTAAGCCCCAAATGACCCCCACAGCAGCTACACAAAGCACAAAAGGCATTTCCCCAGCTTCTATATCATCACCTGAATTGAATGCAGTTGATGGTTAAGAAGAGCTTGGCTAATTCAGTCGGCTTGGCTCTCTCTGCCCTGCTCTGACTGACAGGATGGGCCCCTGCTCATCCCTGAAAACTAGCATCAGGGAATGACATACAGTTTGATAACATAAGATGCTTAGGTTTTTTGGCTCAAGTGAGATGTTCAGAGCTAATAGCCCTGCGAGCTGAGTTTTAGCTGTGATCTGCACCTTGAGATATCTGTTATGTCTGGCTCAGGAAAAAGGGAAAAGAATGAGAGCTTATTTCTAGAAAGGTTTCCGATGAGCAGCATTTGTCATTGAAGGGGAAGATGGGTATAATTAGCTTGTCAGTCTAGTTTGGGCTGAGCAGGCTGTCTCTGCTAAGAAAGATGGACTGACTGCCAGAGCCACTGACAGGCAGTCGATAGCGCAGCAATTAATGTCATAAATAATTCCAGAACCAATTACATCAAAATGGACTCAGAGCTTTAAAAAGGTACAGAATTCTCTTATTCTTCCTGCTAACAGCAAGAAACAGCTTTCATTTTTCTCTGTAATTACTTTTCATTGTATATAGCAATACAGCTGAGCTTTTCTGTCCATATTTAAGCCTTGTCTTTCTCCCAGACTCTTCCCCCACCGCCAGGCTCCCTCCTTCACCCCGCAGGACAAGGCTGTTAAAGTCGATCTTCCCTGCCAGAGCAGGGGTGAATGTATAATCTTTTAACTTGGCCGTTGCCGGAGAACTCCAGCTACACCTAAATGATTAAGAGCCAAGTTTTCGAAAATGTCATGGACAGTGACAGCCGAGTGCCCCAAACAATGGCATTTGGAAATGAAGACATTTGTGAAATAAATGGATTTGTCTTATTATTTTAAAGGTTGCTGTGACTTTGCTTACACTGAATTTATTGATTTTTTTCCCCTTCTCCTTCTTCTTCTTCTTCTTGCCCTCCTCCTTCTGTGTAGTTGCAAGCATAGAAGCCCCGCCAAACTATTCCCTCTACACTGCAAACGCAATTCAATACCGCCCATGTGCGCTAATGGGCATTTTTTTTTTAGAAAGATGCTCAGTCTCTTTAGCATAGCGTTTTGCTTAAAAGCTATTCTCTTGAGCTGTCTCAACCCTTCGTCTCATTCTCTGTGCGTTACAGTACACATGTAGATAACACAAAGGCTATTATAGCCATAATCGCAACGACGTACCAGTTACCACTGGTGCTAAGTCTTTTTTTTTTTTTTCTTTTTTGCTCTAGCCCCATCAGTTGCTTCCCTGGCTGGTTTAGAGAAAGAAGGGGATTGTGGGAAAGCAAATTACTGTAGTATTCATTCACAGCTTTGTTCCAGGCCTGACAAACCTTTCCAACTTTTCAACCATGGTGGCATTTACTCCAGAGGGACCAGAGAAAATGGCTTATGAAGCTCCCACAGCTTCGAAACCAGAAACAGCTGCTGGTGTCGCAGTTTGCTGAGTGGGCTCTGGCTTTGAGCTCCTGCAGCTGACGGCTCTCCCTTTAGCAGGAGGTGTCACTGTGGTGAGTGGTAATTACAGTGGAAGATTTTAGAGGACATGGGATAATTAGGCCAGCCCGCGCAGGCATAAACACTGACATTTACCATATTAAAAACTGGAGATGTGGGCATTTCCCTCCCTCCCCCTCCTAAGACCACAACAATAGCAACCTCACCAACAAAGACACATTTTCAAGAGAACAAAGGGTCTTTGCATTTGGCAGAGTTTGGGCGCCTGGTGTTTGGCAGTTGGTCCCGAATGGGTTCTGCTGACCGCTTGGGAGAGGGTCTGCCTGAGGTTATGTGGCTTATGTCCTATACTCACACTCCTTCCCCTTGGATATGCAGAATGCCATATCCTAGGTTTGGATGTTGGAGGGGAAGGTAGACGATAAACGCTACCATCCAGAGAGCACCTCTCCCCTTCTGCTTCAGGTGGGACATTGGTAGACTCTCTCCTCCACCTGGTACCGAGGTGATTCTATGGCGATAACATTAGGTGTATTTCCTGACTCTTTGGCAAATGACAGTCGGGCAGGGAGAAGGTAGGAGACTTCAAACGCTAGTCCTATAAACCCAAACCACCCCTCCAAGGGCTGAAGCTGTGGGGATGCCCCTCACTCTCCATCCCAAGTAGAAACGGAACAAATGCCTGAAAAAAAGTTCAGTACTACCTAGGGTGCAGCTGAAACCTCAGTAGGGGATACCAGCCCTCATCTACTTCTGAAGATATACTTTAAGTGTGATGCTGTAGCACCGGAAGGACCTGTGTTTGAATCCCAGACTGGCTACTTTCCTATTAAAGGGCCCTGGGTAACTCAGATCTGTAGTTTATCCCCTCTATAAAATAAGAAAACACAGCTCTCTAGCTCATAGGGTTGTTTTAAGGATTAAGAAGTATAATTGTATATTTATAAAGCGTTGTACACACAGGAAGGGTTTAATAAACTGATAAATAAAATGGTAGGAAGAATTTGATAAAATGGTAAAATGGTTTATGGTTGCAGAAGTTCATTTGCCCTACATAGGGAACCGTGTTTGAGCTTGATTTTCCCGAGAAGAAAGAAGGCTCAAGTCCAGGTTTTCTATGCTTGGTAGAGATGGCAGCGGTTAAGTGAGGAACCCGGGGTGTTCTCTGAATACAAGACCGGGAGAGGTGTTTGTGCTGGATAATGAAGTGGTGTGAATCTCTTCTTAGATTTCTCCCTCACTCACCCTACAGATGTAGGGGAGGCCTTTCTTCAGGCTGAGACCAGACTCTAGCTTCTCGGATGGAAACTTCTCAATATGGTCTGGATTTTCAGACATACTCCTAACCACGGAGGCCGTCACGGTCTATCCAAACGTTTAACTTCTCTACAGTGAGGTCTCAGGGCCTGCATCCCCTGAAGTGGGTTGTTGGGAATGGGGTCATGGAGGCTTGTGGGCTGGAGGGAAAAGCAGTGTGGACCCGTGGAAAGCCCTGGCAGCCTTGATTTAGGTGACTGTGTGCTAACTGTATTACTCTGGGCAAATTACCTTAACTCTCTGAACTTGAATTTCCTCACTTATAAATGAGAGAAAATAACTCGCCTCCACCCCCCAGTGCTGTGGGAAGGGTCAGTGAGCCATCTCAGGTGAGACACCTGCCCACTGGATACTAAATCCCTGACCCTTCCTTTGTGTAGACCCCTTCTCGTCTGTAAGGCACCTGGCCTACCGCACAAGGAGTTTGTGAGGATCTGGTATCAAATGGCCTATAAATATGGAGTACTTTCTTGTTATTATTCATGGTACCCTGAGGAGCTTTCTCGATGTGGCTATTCCCCTGTTCGGGATGTCTGGCTCTGTGTTCCTTGTTCCGGCACCGGCAGCAGTGCAGCCTTTCTGAGAGGTCAGCAGCAGCAGATGCTAGCAAGCTGAACTGGAGATGGGTCCTGGCTCGATCAGCTGTACTTTACAAATTAAAAATAAGCCCAATAAACTTATTTCAACTATTTTTAGATATAAAAGTTAGCCTAAGAGTGTTTTGGACCGCTAAAAATCAGAATTCCCGGAATAGTTCAGTGACTTGTAAAAGAGTCACTGTAAAAGGACCACATATTTTATTTTTTTATGGTACGCGGACCTCTCACTGTTGCGGACCTCTCTCCCGTTACGGAGCACAGGCTCCGGATGCACAGGCTCAGCGGCCATGGCTCACGGGACCAGCCGCTCCGCGGCACGTGGGATCTTCCCGGACCACGGCACGAACCTGTGTCCCCTGCATTGGCAGGCGGACTCTCAACCACTGTGCCACCAGGGAAACCTGGACCACATATTTTAAATGGTTTCTTTCTTGGACAATTTAGCCCCACTGCAGATAGGCATCCCCACAGATAGGAACTGAGAGGATGGTCCAACAGTGATCTGTAACAAACAAAAGTTTGCCTGCACAGAGAGGGTCAAGGCAAGATTTGTGGTGACGCCAACAAGAGTATGTGACCTGTGAGCGGCGTTCAGCCCTGGGGTGGTCTTTTTGGATGTTGTCTAAGATGGTCCGAAAGCCATGCTCCCTGTGGCCCTCTTTGCTCTACTAACAGTATTTTCTGCTGTTTAGGATCTTGGGCATCCATTCTTCTTCCCCTCTTTGGCTTGGCCCTAAGGAAGCTGAATTCTTGTCCACCCTATAGGTATTATGGCTTATTGGACAAGCACATAGGTTTTGGAGTCAAGCAAACTTGGATTGAAATTCTAAACCCACTACTTTCGTTCTAGACAATGTTGGACAAACTAATAATTCTTAGTCTTGCTTTTTCTTTCCTAGGGTAGAGTACTACCTGCTTCATAAGGTTTTATGGTGAATTGCATAACATCCAACGAAGTAATCATGAGAGTAGTACTAAAAGTAATAGTTGTAAAGTAGCAGTAATAATCATACTAGTAGAAGCTACTATGATTTACACTCTTACTCAAGCCACAGATAAAAATGACTGTAGCTAAAATCCCAGCCCATTTTCTGACTTGAAGGCCCCTTTTGAAAGCACTGTAGAACATGCACAAAGCGCTGGGCACACAATAATCTGTGATGATTGGTTTCCTTATTGCTTGAACTGGATGACAGTCCTCGGTCCTCTGGTTGAATTTTGGATTCATTTGAGACATGTGGATCCTCTGTTGGACTTTTCTTCCTCCCAAGTGGGTTTGGTGGAGATCCTGGCTGTGATGTACCTGAAGATGCATAGAAGTGGGTGGAAAACTTTAGCCCAGGGTCAGCGATACTGTAGAGTATTGGACATTTACTAAACTCCTCATTTTGTTTTATTTTCTTTATAATTCAGAAAGTACCCAGAGCCTACTTCCACTCCCTCCCCAGCTAGTTTCTCTCTCATTTTTCTCATCATCCAAGTCTGTCCCTTCTTAATTCTCGTGCTAATAAAGGTGGGTCCCTCCTGGTATGTTCCAAAGTTACTTCTTTCTACTTGATCGTAAGCCTGAGAAGGGTAGGAAATTTTACCATTTGTGTTTATCAACATATCTCTACAGTGGAACATGGAAACCATTCGGTAAATATTTGTTGAATGAAGGAATGAAGGAATGAATGAATGGCTTTAACTAGAGCCCTTTAAAATTTCAGATGCTCAAAGAGCTTCTTTTCTCAAAATGCGGAAAACCATGTTTTCCAAGAGCAAACAAAACCTAACCTCTGAAACTTCTGGTTAAATTTAATTCTCCCCAATGACCAAGCTCTGTTCTTATCAGAAGTGATTCCAGTGCCTCTACCTGGTAGGCTTTCTACAAGCTCAGGCTGCTGGTGGCTGACCTAAAACTACATTGTAAGTCATATATATTCTGAATTTGAGGACTAATGGAGAAAGCACTGTAGGTATCTCTTTGAGTATAGATTCCTTCATCAAAGCTCTGTGTCATCTGTAGATTTGATAAGTATACTTCATTGTCATCACTGAAGTCTTTGTACAGGAAAAATAATATGAACAAAAACATTTTGAAAAGTTATCTTTTTTATCATCTAAGATATAATATTTATACATATAATTACATTAAATATAAATATTTATTACTAAATATGACTACTAACTATACACCTTTTCTGTGCCTCCTGACTAGGCAAAAATCCAATTCTGTGGGGTTGTTATGTTTTCTTAGATGGTAACGTACCCTTTCTCACCATCACCCTCCATAAATAATCTCATAACAGTCCAGCATAAATAAATTTCTTTCTCTTCTAACAGAACCAGCTCTCTGAATGGACACCCTAGAATGACACTTGAGTTTATTAACCAGTGAAAATATTGTCAGGAGCAGCACGCAAGAACAGGAGCTAGGATATCATTGAGTGATGCATCTCAAGAATGCGTGCGTTGTCAAGAAGGGAGAAGACACCCCCCTCTTGAGCCTATGATCAATAAATAGAATGCAGAATTGCATTCTGGGCTTTCAAACCATCTATCTGCCAACTTACTTGACCTGACTGTGCTGCTGCTCTTGGCTTTCAACCTGATTTGAACACATATATTCAAGACTTAAGAGGACATCTCAAAAACCAAATTTAGAAATTTTGTATTTCTTATACTGAACAAACTGTGTCCAAGTTTGAAGAGTAAAGAAGATGCATTTACTTGGAAACCCTATAAAAAGGAGCACAGGCGTGGAGTAGTACAGAATGATCATTCCTCTGGTTTCATAGAGAGCAAACATTTTAGATTTCTCATGACATCATATGAGCCCTTTTTAACCCAGAAGTGTCTGAAGCCCGTCAAGTGAGCCTGTAGATTGACTTGAACTGGGTTTCTGTCTCTTGTAGCTGAAAAACGCCTAACACAGTATCAGATGGTTCCCTTTTCCATTTAACTTACATTATCTTTCTTTCTTCTTTTCTCTTTCCTTGTTCAACTCATAGGAATATCTTACCGTTTTACACCTTCAGGAAATTTGCAATCTCATTTATCGCCATTGCATACTTTATAATATTGATTTTTTTTATGTAGATGCTTGTCTTTTATCAATAAATTGCAAAGTAATTTAAGATTACATACTTCTTTGAATTACACCTAGTATAATTTCTTTGCTCACAGAAGGTGTTCAGTTAGCATTTGGAAGTGAGAATTAATGGCAGATTCATGGAAAATTTCACATGCTAAAGGGTTAATGAAGCCTTCACTCATTAGTTCATTCATCAGATATTTATTAGATATTTACCATGTATGTGGTACTATGGTAATGAAAGTTGCAGATACAGGTGTTCTTCAGAAACGTCACAGATTCCTGGCGTATTTTCACGGATCATGCAGGAGAAGGAGATTTTAGAAGAACCAGGTCTTAGTATCATCTCACATTCAAATACAACATACAGCTCAGCCTACTGTAGAGAATACAGATGAAAATTCCCTGTGTTTAATATCTGTCATTAAAATGACAGCAATAAAGCCTAAAACCCAAAAAGGGAAAATCGGCTGGGTCCTTATAGATTGTTGCAGCCAAGAGCAATAAAAACTAAATCAATCACAGATCATGGCAATAGATAATTTAGCTAGTAGTGGAAATTAAACGAAAGGACACTTCCAGCACTCAGACCCCACTGTGGGAGGATGAACATGCTCTCAGAATTCAGATGGGCTCACTGAACATTCTAGGGCGAAGATCGGGAAAGAAGGGAAAATTATTTAAATGAGATTTAAATTGCTTTGTTTCCTCCTTCCTCCAAAGGTTGCCTTTGTTATTACATTGCAATATTTAGCCATCAACATTTGTGACATACCATGGGTTTCTTGGCATTTCCACTCTCGTTCAAGGGGAAGGAAGTAGCTCTGCTGAGAGTGGGCCTGTGGTCTGGGCAGCTAGAGCCCAGTCACCAGCTTATTGCTAGGGCCAGTTTTGGAGAAGGGATTTTTGGCACAGAGGCAAACGTGGAGAGGGCTGAAGATTATTCCTAGGAGCCAGGAGATGTCTGTTCCAGACCTGTTTCTGCCACTGTCAATCACAGATCAACAAATCTGGGCTTCCAAATTCTCATTGGCAAAGGGAAAAGGTCAGACTCAATGACCTCTCAGATTTGTCTGGTGGTTAGACTTTGTGATTCCATTATTAATGATCAGTATGTGTCCCAGTATCATGGCCTTGACCTTGAGGAGTTTGGCTCTCTTTTTTTTTTTTTGCGGTACGCGGGCCTCTCACTGTTGTGGCCTCTCCCGTTGTGGAGCACAGGCTCCGGGCACACAGGCCCAGCGGCCATGGCTCACGGGCCCAGCCACTCCACGGCATGTGGGATCTTCCCGGACCGGGGCACGAACCCGTGTCCCCTGCATCGGCAGGCGGACTCTCAACCACTGTGCCACCAGGGAAGCCTGCTTGGCTTTCTTGAATTTAGGAACTCCTCCACCCCACCACCCCAGAAGACATTATATCTAGAATTAATGGATGAATGAATGACCAATGGGCAGTCTTCCATTATTGGTGGATTGACTCTAGTTCACTGCAGTGTTCCCAGTGAAGGACCATTTTCTTATTCCAAATACAGTTTCACTTTTTCCTTTGGGCTGATGTAAGGGGAATCTCTGCATCCATTTCTAATTTTTGCTTTCTCTGAAAGGGGACTTCCATTGGATATTAAGCCACCTTCTCTGACCCGTCCAACATGGGCTATTTGCTTAGTATTACAACATGAGGGCAAGAGAATTCATGCCATTTTCAGGAGAAGTGGATGGGGTTCAGGGGTATTACAGCTACCTGTGCAGACAATGAAGGAACAAAACACCTGCCCCCTCCCATTGGCATGAAGAGTTAATGTAGGCCAGTCACTTAAATCCAGATGAATGAACTTAGACATAACACGCGTTACCAGTAAGGTGGGGAGTCCAAGTGGTAGTGGGTAGTGCCAAGAACAGGGACTGGAAAGGACAGAGTAGAGGAGTGATTGGGGAGACTCCTTGGAGAGTGTCGGCTGATCACTGAATTTTACAACTATGTCCACAGCCACTCTGAAGGCCTCAAAAAATTTCTTTGGATATGAAAGTAAGTAATATTTAGTGAACTATTAGTAAAGGGACGTGGATAGCCTCTGTGAAGAACTTTAGGAAAGGGGCCCAGTTTGGGAATAGAAAACAACTTAGGCTCTTAAACATCCTGACTTTCATTTCTAGCTTCAGCGTTGCGACATGTTTCTGGAACCCAGCAGGCTTTCTGTTCTTCTGAGACCCTGTTTTCTCCACCAACCTACCTTATTTCTTTGGCCTCTTTAACTCCCATTTCAGGTCCTCTCTCAAACATGAAGATCTGCCAGATGTTCTCTGCAATCTCTTCACCATCTATTCACAGAACTTACAATAATGGCAAATATTTGGTGCGTGTAGCAGCCTTTGAGCTAGGCACATTACGTGCATTACCTTAATTGACCCTATCAAGAGGAAAGTACACTTATTATCCTCATTGAAAAATGAGAAAGCTGAGGCTTAAAGAGGTGAAGCCAATTTCGCCCAGTGGAGCTGGGACTCAAATTCAGGCATCCTAAATCTGGGCCCATATGTTGAACCCACTACACTACTGCCTTACTTCTACAGTAATGGTTAGAGCTGGCCCTTTAGAAATAATTATCCACCGTTTGCTTTTGACATGGTTTTTATTTCTGCATCCCTGTAATGCTATTTAGATCTCTTCTGCCAACCTAGCCCTAAGCTCCAAAGACCCAGGCTCATGCCCTTTCCTTCTTTGCTACTCCCTCCTCTGTCCTCTCCATCCTGCAACCACAGCACAATGACACGAGCATGGCGGGTCTCTCCAAACCCACTCTCTCCTTGGGGCCCTAACTAATTGCTCATTCAAGACCAATTTCCTTCAGAATTGTCCTTTTGTCCCCCTCCTTCTCTCTGCTAAGCTGCAAGAAGCCCAGGAGGCAATGTGAAACGATTAGTCCCCATGTGTACATAAAGCCGCAGCGCACCTGGGCTGCAAAGCCAGTTTATTATCTTAAGAAGAGGATCTGGTTTAGCCTGAGTTTATATCTCATCTGCCTCCCATTCACTAGATGGGCTCGGGGCTCAGCTTTCATTGCATAAACTCAGCTGGTATGTATACAATGCCAGCAATATGGAGGAGGCTAACATGTGTTGAATACATCTACTGCATCTTAGGTCTCTGAAGGTCACTCACTAAAGTAATATATGGTGCTAGTGTTGGTGGCTGAAGGTCAAGCCATCTTGCTTTTCATAATGCATAAACCTGAAACTCACTCAGACACCAATCATATGACCTAAACCTTGGAACAAATATTTTACTAAGTAAATCAGTGAGCATGCTGGCATTTCTATTAACCTTCAATGCACTGCTGACAGAAAATGAATAATGATAAATAATAACTCAAGCCTGTAAATCATGCTTAGCATCAGAAGCAAGAAAAAAAGTGCTCGTGTGTGCTACCATCTGTTAGGAGGAGAGCAGGGGGACAGAAGGAGAGGGGTGGGAAAAGAGGAGCAGGCTGCCTGTGGCTGGGGTAAGCACCTTTCGGATTCAATAAACTGACCCAGGAAGGGTAAGCCACTCAGAGTAGGATTGATGGAGTAAGAAAAAAACGCTTTTCCTCCTGTCTCCTGTTTGATGGACATCAGTTCCTGACTTTGATCTGCCACCCTTGGGTCTTTCCTTTTTTCCCCATCTTCTGCCTCATTAAATCTGTTTCCACTTTACCCGCTAGGTTTCATGGCCGTTTGTAAAGGAGTCTTCTAACTAAGCAAAACCCTCTTGGGGGCATTCCTCCCTTCCCCTCCCCTCCCCTCACCTGCAGCAATTGGTTCTTCTTGCCCCATGGGCAGGTGTAAGAGCTGACCTGTTGCCCCCAACTTGCCACCCTTCCTCATAAACATCTCTGCACAGGGTGATCCCAGGCAGAATGGCCTCCAGCCTCCCAGCACAGAATAATTCACTGTGATTCCAAACAATTTCACAAAACCAAAACCTGACCCCTAGGTCTCCAAGGCGTATGAGATGGTAAAGGCTCCAGTGAAACATCCCCCTGTGGGGAAACCCTCAGTTCACTCGGGTGGGGAAGTTCTAGAAGTTGATGCTTGGCATCCAGGAGCACCTCTTCCTGGGGTTGTGGACATGCATTTGCTCTTCTCTCTTTCAGTGGGATCAACAGTTGCCAAGTTGGCATCGCCTTCAGATGCATTGTAGCCAAGAAGCAAACAAAGGCATGCTCTATGTTCAAATTTCTTGGAATAAAACCCCACCACCACCACTTTTTGCGACCTCTGTGGGCACCCCTAGTGCCAAGGCAGCTCTGGCCCCGGATTCATTGAGAAGTCTGACTCGAGGTCACACTGACCCTTTCTCTTTTCCCGGTGATCCCAGCCTGCCCAGACAACAGGCTGCTGGAGAGGAAGCCGGGACTTTCAACAGGCTTTCCATCTCAGCCCTCATGTCTTTTTCTCCACGAGAAATGCGGAGCAACCATCCCTGCAAGGGCACCAGCTCATTGGGTTGAAAAGGATATTGCTGAGTATAACGTGTGGCCCTGGGGTTCTGTCCAGGCTGGCTACTTTGTGAGTTACATACGTTCTTCTCCTTGGGAATTATATAATCAAAGAGAGAATGTATTCCTTTTATTGTTTGAAACATGAATCTTCTTTGAATGCCGGTAATTTAAAGTCATTCTGTACCCCTCAAGATCAGAGTTGTGCTAAGTGATGATAACCCAGATAGTGTAAACGGAAGAAAAGTAGCGCTAGCTGCTCACAGAAGTTTTGGCTTTGGCCTTTCCTTTATTAGCTATTGGATCTGGGACCTCATCAACAAATTGGCAGGGAGATGCAGCCAACGAGCACTGAGTGTACAGTGGGAAACCTAGTGTGAGGTCCCCTCTTCACTGAGTAACTGTGGGCATCACCCCCTGGGCCTCAGTTTCCCCTTCCATAAAATTGTGCGTTTGTGTCATAGGTTTTCTTCTCATTGTCTTTTTCCCCTCCCTTTCTTTTTATTTCTTTACCTTCCCCACTTTTTAATTAGAAGGGAAAATAGATGAAAGGAAAAGCAGAAAATTAGCATTTTCTTGGCTGTACATTTCAGTTATTAATATTGCAATTTGAAGTAATGAAATTCACAAAATGTAGGAGGTTTAAGGTTTTCCTGGTGGGGTAAACTCTGTCTCATGGTATATGGCTTGAATTTCAAGGTGAGGTTCATTATGCAGAATGCACAATGTGGGCAAGCTAGCAATGCCTTAAAACCTTCACTTTTGCATTTCTTGACTTTAATGTTGCATTACTGTAGGTTTTGGGTCTTAATGTGCTGTATAAATACGGAATACCTATTTGTAGTACAGGCGCCGTGCAAGGGAGGATTTTTCTGTTTTAAATCTCAGGCTTTGAAAGCCCAACCGTGTTTGCTCTCTGCTTGACTTTGTTAGAAAGCAGGTGGGAGAAAGTAGGGCAGGGTGAGTTACCTAGGAACAATGCTCATTTATGTCCAAATCCATTATGAAAGGCAGAGGCTTGCTTTTTGCCCTCACTGCAGTTTGCGGAGGATTTAGTAATGGAGACCGAAGGCTCCTGGGAGGGGAAGCATCAGGATAAAGGAAAGATTCTGCTTGGCTCATCCCTGGCACCTGCCCAGGCCAGCCCTTCCTCTGGCTCTACTGATCATCAGTGCCAGCTCCCTCCCTTGTTGTCTCTCCGATTAATGATGTTGCTCCCATTGAGCAGTGGGTGGAAGTCTCTGGGCAACAGAAAAGATGAGAGTAGCTGCACAGTTTGCCTCTAGCAGAGGACTTGGTAAATTCCCTGTACCTTACATGGCGGGTCAGTGAATATGGGATGGATGCTCTACGGGGGATGATGTTGGGTCCTCCTAGGCCCCCAGCCAGTCTGACTAGGTGCTCTCCATTGGCAGAGGCAGCAAAGGGACCACTCTTTTCTCCCTTAGGGACGTGATTGTCAGTCTCAGCACTCATGGTTGTCTGATAGGAGGCCCTTTGACCAATGGCTGGGCTCCTAAAGCTATTCCTATCGGGCATGGACTGAGATGGGAAAGAGTTTGATACTGTAAGAGAGACTCATATTGCTGGAGATACTTTTGGGGGAAGAAAGGCAAAAACCAACCTGTAGAACTCAAAGAGGAGATGCTTTACACCCCCAGGACTTCATTTGTGAGCCCTTATGCATGACTCACCAATCTGCCCCTAGCACCGTTCTGATCCACGCCATGCCTCCAAGGTGACAGCATCTCTGCGTCTCAGCATCACACATGCTCGGAGCCAAGGGAGGCCCTCAAGGTAACACAGCTCTTCTCAGTTCTTTCCTCCACTAAAGTGCCGTAACCTTTAAGACACGCACCTCTTCTAAGATGCTTGGCACCTTCTACTTTGCCTTGACTGTTGGTTTGCTCTCCTATCTCCTCTACTTTCCTTTGAGGTAAGATTTTCTCATGTCCTAATCAATCGACTTAGCATTTCATGGCACCTACCATATGCCAAGCCCTTGATATCCATGATATCCATCTAATAATACATAAGACAATGGTCCCTGCCCTCAAGGAAGGATATTACACGAGGAAGCGGTGCCCGTTCATTGCGATGGTGCTGTGATAAGTAAGCACACACACAGGGAGGAGAAATTCTCTCTGCCTCAGGCAGTGGAAGCTGGGAGAATGAAAGTGCATTCCGGAAGTGTCAAATAATTTACTCTAACTGTTACTTAGGACAAAAGGGTGGTCCCAGTGAAGTTGAGACTGGAAAGTAGGCTGAGGCCAGGAGGTCAAGGGTGTGTCTATGTCCTTGCCTAGAATTGCACCCTAATACCTGGTGATCTCAGAACTGGATCTTGAGGCCTGAGAGGACCCACATCTGAAGAAGGTCTTCATGAGACCAAATTTGGGCCTTCTAGCAACTGCAGCCAACCTAGGGCGTCCCCACTGCAGTTAGTAGAGTTATTGGGGTGCTCTGCAGTCTACGTGCTGCCTTTTGAAGAGCATACGTAGTCTCCCCTTTCCTGAAATACGTTTCTATAACCTTATCTCAGAACTCAACATTTCCGTTGTTGGTGTTATTCAGGTGGGCTCAGGTGCGGTGTTCTAAAGGCATAGGTTAAGCTCCAGATATTTCACCTGGTGAAGATAACATGTTTTGATGTTACTTGTCATGAAAACCTGAGACCTTTTCAGAACAGCTGTAGCCACCAGGAACCCAGCATGCATCGCACGGCGTCTGGAACTAGGGATACTAAGTCCATGATAGAAGCCCTCTGGAAGGGAGTGGAGATGTGGTTCTAGAAGCAAAGGTTACTATCTGTCCTGACCTAGAACAGCTCTCAGAGCTCTGCGTCCCCAAGTCAGAACTGGGGACCACCCCGGGGCATGTGTTGGTGTGTGTTTGCGCTAATCGGGAGGAAATTACCCTCTCCGTGCTAGCATACAGAGGCGCCAGCTGATACATTAGCATCCTGATCTGACATGGCTGTCAGAAAAATTAGCCATGACCCAGATGGGCCGCCCAAAAGTGGTTTATCCTCTTACTTGGCTTCGGCTGAGCTCTCCCCAGAGGAGGCCGCGCCAATTAAGCAAAAACGAAGGCACATTGTGTGTGTTGTGGTGCCTGGTGTCGACTGCCTCCCAGAGAGACTTACAAATTAATTTCCTCCTCGTATCCTTGTTCTGAAACCAGTTTCAAAATGGAAACCTCAGCAGTTTATCTTCTTGATCTCTTATTCCCTTCTTCATCCACTTTTTTTCCAAAACAAAATTAAATCGTTTAACCATTTTAATAAGCACTAAAAAGTGTAATGAACCAGATAATGAAGAAGAACTCACATTATTTTCTTTATCTACTTTGTACTTAATTTGTTTTGTAGTTTCCTTTGCACGCCTATTCCCTGAGAGTGTTTCCAACAACGTAAGGATTGTAGGTAAATGTTTCATTTAGTTGCCTTGAAACCTGGTAAAAAAAAAATCCAGATTTGAAAGCTGGATGGACTCCTGTCCAGCCAACCAGGACAGAATTTCAAAGCTCACGCCCAGGACGTAGCTCCCCGTCTGGGGACTTGGAGTCACTCAGGCTCTAGTGAATTCCCCCTCAAGATTCAAGCCAAATAGGTCCCTCCTAGGGCTGAGGAAGCCATGCTCGTTTCCACTTTTAATGTGAGGTACAGTCGGAATAGGAAGCGTGGCCCAAGCTGGTCTGGACTTCTAGTCTGTGATTATGATCCTTGGGTGAGAGGGTCCAGACTAGGATGTAACTGGAGCAACAGGATCCAAAGTCCAGGCACTCCCATCTCCTAGGAGTCCTACCACGTGGCTGGGCATCATTTTCCCATTCTCTGTAAGATGCTTATTACTGTTATATAACCTGTGAAGCGTGTATATTGGGTAAGGGGAATTAGGCGGGTATTCCTTCCTAAAATCCTTCAGCGGCTCCCTGTAAGAATGGTCCAGGTGATAGGACAAGCAGAGTGAACAGACAACTGAAAGTGTACCGCTGTAACGGACACTGTGTCCACATTACTTCCAGTCCCTGGAGTGAGGCAGACTGATCAGCCTGGGGAGTTTAGATGGGATGAATAATAGAGAATATGCACCAGAGCCATCTTTTTCCCCCAAGTATATAGTATTTCTGTTTAAGTAAAAAGAAAATATGAGTACCTTTGTTAAACCCAATCCCTAGGTTTAAAAAAACCTGAAGGAAGGGAGGAAGGAAAAAAAGAAGGAAGAAAAGAAGGGAGGGAGGGAGAAGAAAGGGAAAGAGGGAGAATGAAGGGAGGAAGAAAAGTAATTCACTTATTTAGTTCACTTATTTAGTTATCTATCAGGACATTTTTTTTAAGGAAAAATATGTCTATTCAATGGCAACAAGCATGACCCTGTTTGGAATATCCTTGAGGATGGGATCGAGAACGAGGTTCCCCGAGGCTGTTTAGTGTACAGGATCACTAGCGCCTCTGGAAAAATTACAAAAGGAAAAGAGGTCAATTGTGGAAGATATTTGCCTCCCAGAGGGGCAATCTGGGGCTATGTCTGAAAGGAGAAACAGAATCTGTGTAGGAGGAGGACCCCTGAGCTTCTGGACTCTTGGGAGAAGTATGGACTGAATTATAGAGAAATATTACCCAGCTCTCTCGGGGTCCTTCATGGAAGCCCGGCGTGGAGCAGAGTGACTCATACAACCTGGCTGTGAACCCTGGCTTTGCCTTTACTGGCATGCTTGCTGGTTTCTCAGGGCCTCAGTTTCCTCATCTGCACAGTAGGCATGAAGAAGATTGGCCCTATCCCATGGGAAGCTCATGAGTATTACATGGGATTAAACTCGGTGACCCAAGACCATGAACGCTGGCGGGACTTAAAGCCACTGTGGCTTGTTAGGATGCTTCCTGTTGCTCTGAGCCTGTTCCTCTCACCCAAACAAAGGCTCTCCTTCTCCCCTGCAAACTCCCGATGCCCTCGGCTTTGTGCTAACAGGGTGTTTTCTGGAGCGGGGATTGATTAAAATGTAGTGGCATACCCTCATTTTGCGTCACCGCCTGTGTGACTAATAACCATGGAATTCATGCCACAGATAAATAATTGGCCCTTCAGCCATCTTCCATGTCTTTAGAGACGTGCAACCATGATCTATCACAGCCGCAGACATCTCAATGAGCATCATCTCTAGATCATAATAGATCATGTTACATTTGTATATGCTCGGGACCATAATTTACTATTATACGGGGCCAAGATCAGCTCCAAAAACATTATCCTTCCGTGGAGGTGGACTCTTTGACTGCATTGTGTGCGCGCTGTGCTTTTTAAAATATTAATTATATTGTAAACTAAAGGTTTACTTTATGTATCGTAAATCTGAGCATCTCTTCTTTCTGTGTGCCCAATAAATATACTTCTCATCAACTTTTAATTATGCTGTTTGCATTATTCTGTCCTGAGGATGAGAGGGCATGCTAAATCATGGCCTTCTAATGTGGACTACAGCATAAGTTTAGTTAATTAAACCATATATTTTATTAGTTCTTACACCTCCATCTTGTAAAACTATGCGTTATTATGTTGAAGTTGGGGGGGGCATAAAATAACACAGCAAGGGTGTTTTTATTGTTATTGTTATTATTATATCTGGAGAGTCAGATAATTTAGGAAAAGTTGAATTGTGTTATCTCTGTGTGGTCCTGCTGTCCTCTGGACTCTGGCCATGCTGTCTTTCTGAAAGCAGGAGAAGGGTGGACATATTATCAAAAGGCCAGGATGCAGTTTTGAGACCAGTACCAGAGCCAAGGATGGAAACTCAAGCATGTGGTATGGCGTAAGCCCTCTGCCAAGCAAAGAGCAGCTCCCCAGATAGACCCATCCAACCTAACTCTTTGCTTCCTTTATTTTGTGCCTTTGGGCAAATGGCCTTTGGCCTTTAGGACCATTTCTCTCTTCAGTTCACGCACAGAATAACAGGGGCTTTGAGATATCATAATTCTTGTTCCAAGTTTTAGAGAGGTTGGCCATGGGTTCTAGCATGGAAGTCTGAGCCATCTCTGCAGGCAAGAAGCTTGAGAAGGGGATGAAGCGAAAGAGAGACCCAAAGCCCGATTGGGTGACATTGCTGGTCTGCCTCTGCATCGTAGGTCACGTGGCGCTGGTAAGTATCAATAGAAGCTTAGGAACCAAAGGAAATTGAGTTGAAATCTTGCTCTGCCATTTACTAGCCATGTGACCAAGAAAATAGATACATGGTGCTAGGCTCAGTTTCCTCATCTGCAAATGGGGTGCATAAAACTACCCCTTCAGGCTATTGCGATGAGTAACTAAGATATGATGTAAGTCAAGTGCTTAATACAGTGCTGATACACGTGTAATAATTGGGGTACCTGTTGCTGCTACTGCTGCTGCTACTCTTACTGTTGACATATGCAGAATCTAACAGGTCTAATGAGTAGCTACACAGCACTGACCTGAGCTGCAGGTCCAGAGGACCAAATCTGCAGGATCACTCAATGGCTGTACCACAGCACAAGCTTGACCCAAGCCACTCCTGAGTGAAGGCGACCGACACTAATAACTAAAACTATTGTTTCTGGAAAATTGTCTATGTTCTCTTTTGTGCCCATGTTGACCACTGATTTGCATTGTCCTGTAAGGTCCCAGTTGCTCCGTCAGCCCATCCCTTGGCATTGTCTGTAGCCATTTTTCTGGCTTTCCCATGGGGACATGCATCTCCATCCTCTTCTCTGCAGGAGTAGGGGGAGGCCTGTCACAGACATGCAGGTGCCATCCCATTCAACAGTGAGAAGGTCCCTTTTGACGCCTGCTCCTTTCTAAGGGACTCCCGAGGAATGTGCTGCCTTTGTCAGTTGCCATATTCCCCTCCCCCTCCCTCACCACCAAAAAAGTAAATAAAGAGCAGAGGCAAGATCTGTTCTGTTTCAACTTTTAAAAGGCTTTGAAGGCATAGCTATTTGAGAACATTAAAAAAAAAAAAAAAAAAGCATTTTGTTACTTAGCTGCAGCTCAGGTGGTGAAACCCCCCTCATCCTTCCCACAGGGAGGGGAAGAAAGGGAGGGTGTGTTTTATGGTTGGCTCAGGCTTTTCTCCTGTCCCCTCCCCACTCAGAGGGCCCTCCATGTGTGCTGCCCTCCAGCACAGAGTCCTCAGCAGAATTTGCAATAAGTAAAGGCAGTGAGTCACAGCAACATGGCCAGGGTCGACTGGAAGAGCCTTTGCTTGCAGCCCGCTCCCCTGCGGGAATGTGGGTGTAGACCAGGGGAAGGAGCTCCCAGAGGAAGACTTCGTGCGTATGATGGATCCCATATGCCGAGGGCTGAGTTCTGATGTTCTCCAGTCCCGAAGCACCTAGGCTTTGATTTTTATTTTATTTCTGGATGGGTGGAGGGATAGAATCAGTGTGCTTGAGCCTCAGATCTCAGGTTGACAGTTCAGCATTAAATAAAGCATTAAACTAGATGTTAATTTTTTTCCAGTGTGCTTGCGTGTGGTCTTACCTCCTCCTGCCGCCCTGGGAAGCTCTCAACTCCCTCTCCTTAAGACTTTCTTTATCTACCAGTTTAAAAAATTACAAAGAGGTTCATGCTCTTTAACTATGAGAATGTCACTCACTTCCCCCTCATCTAAGGATCCTAAAGGGAGGCTGACACTTTCCATAATTTATCTCCCTGTGGATGGGATAAAGCTGGGAAAAGTAGGGGAGTGGCAGGAAAGGGGCTTCAAAGGAGGTCCCATACCCAAGTGTCAACGATTCTAGTCCAATCGAGTAGTTGAGAGCATAAAAATCTAATTTGGGAATTTTTTGTGCCTTGAACTAAACGTTACATAGACTCCTCCCCTTTTTGTTGCTATTTTGTAGAAAGGAAAGCAAAGAAAGTTATAGCAAATTCTAGCCTGTTGACAAATAGAAGTCTTCAACTATGTTTTAAAAGTTTATAATGCATAAGGCCAAGGAAGGGCTCCCCAGCTCTATTTTTTTTTTTTTTTTTTTTTGCGGTACGCGGGCCTCTCACTGTTGTGGCCTCTCCCGTTGCGGAGCACAGGCTCCGGACGCGCAGGCTCAGCAGCCATGGCTCACGGGCCCAGCCGCTCCGCAGCATGTGGGATCTTCCCATACCAGGGCATGAACCCGTGTCCCCCGCATCGGCAGGCGGTCTCTCAACCACTGCGCCACCAGGGAAGCCCCCCAGCTCTATTTTTTAATCTAATGTCAAGTTTACATCCATTTGTGAGTGTAAGGAATTTCAGTAATCAATGGCTACAGGTGGACAACTTCTGAAAGGACATAAGCTTGAACCGTCATAGACTGAAATGCCCCCCCAATCCATTGACAAATCCAAGAGGACCCGGATGGAGCACAGACCTGGAGCAGTTTGTGTTTGATCTGATGGATTCCTCCTCATCTCCGTCAGGACAAGGGGGCTTTGCAGGAAAGCAGAAGCCAAACTAAATTCCAGATGGAAAGGAAATCCAAGTGTCACCCTGGGATGCCGATGATCTGGTTTAGTCATTAAGAAGCCACAGCTAACAGAAAGCTTCAATATGAGCCGTTAAGAATTTACTAGTTTCTGTCTCTCAACCCCTACTGCGGGAGACCCCTGAACCTTTATTTTCCTTCGAAGCTGTCCTGGGTTTTCTTCTTTAACATTGTCCCTGATTTATGGTATGTCCACATTTCCCTGGATAGTACCATCTTTTGAGTTATACATCATCAGAGTGACTCGTTCTGATGATGTATGGCCCCAATACATCATCAAAGCTCCTTGCTCTGCCGTTGCACTAATGATATGTTAGTGTAATACATCACCGGGCTGAGCTGCAGCTGTGATGGATGGCGCCAAGGGTGATGGGAGCCCATGGAGAGGGGAGCTAAGGAACAGGAGGAAAATCAGTCAATCCCGAGTCTACCTTCTTTCCTGGTACCAATGGCCATATTGAATTAGTACTGTGGCATCCTGCAACCTTAAAGAAACACAGAAACATGCATTATCCCCAAAAGGAGTGTTGGCTCAGGGTTCATGCACCTTACAGGTACCTTAGAGGAGATTAGATAGATAGATAGATAGATGTCTATATTTATATAATCATAATTAAAAGGTAGGAGACAGCTGTTGAATTGAACTAGGCAAAGATGAGCAGAAAAGAAGGTGTGCTCTGGAATAAGGACTTCTTCAGCAGAAGGGAAGTGAGGGCTTACAGAGGAATGCAGGTATCAGAAAGCTGCTACCCTTACTGGTAACTCCCCAGCAGAGTTTGGATGGGAGTGCTCTGTGGTTTCTCAGCTGCTTTTCTCTCTGCCTTGTTGTCAGTGCTTACTCCTGCCCAGAGCTCCTGACTAGCTATAAACATTGCCTTAAGGGGACTTTGAAGCATGAGTGTTTGTTGGTGGATGGACCTAAGTGCTGGACTGAACCCACGTCGTCCATTAAAGAGCTGGGACTCAGTTTCCTTATCTGTAAATGGGATTAATAATATAACCTCCCTCGCAGAGACCACCCTAAAATCCTGTGTGTTCTATCTCTTACTTGGAAGATGTCAGTGTACACTAGTTTATTAAAACAGCTGAGGTATTCTGCTGTTAAAAAAACGAAATGCTACTTCTAATTCCAATAGACTTGGTACTTTGACAAATCCCCCTACTAAAATACACCTAGAACTGGGAAAATTACTGCAAATAAATATTTTTTGAGCTGAAATTCACATAATATAAAGTTAACTATTTTATAATACAATTTAATGGCATTTAGTATATTTCCAGTGTTTTGCACCACAACCACTGTCTAGTTACAGATTTTCATCATCCCAAAGGAGAACTCTGGACTCGTTAAGCAGTCACTCTCCATTCTCCTCTTTCCCATTCCATGGCAACCACCAATCTTCTTTCTGTCCCTGTGGATTTAACTCTTCTGGATCTTTGCTATAAATGGAATCATATAATTTGTAACATTTTGTGTCTGGCTTCTTTCGTTTAGCATAATGTTTTTGAGGTTTATCCACACGGTAGCATGTAACAATACTTTTTTTAAAAAAAATTGAAGTATAGTTGATTTACAATGTTGTGTTAGTTTCAGGTGTACAGCAAAGTGATTCAGTTATATATATATATATATATATACACACACAGAGATATATCCTTTTTCCATAGGTTATTACAAGATATTGAATATAGTTCCCTGTGCTATACGGTAGGACCTTGTTGTTTATCTATTTTATATATAGTGGTGTGTATTTGTTACTCCCAAACTCCTAATTTATTCCTTTCCCCCCTTCCTTTTTGGTAACCATAAGATTGTTTTCTATGTCTATGTCTGTTTCTGTTTTGTAAATAAGTTCATTGGTATCATTTTTTTTAGATTCCTCATATAAGTGGTATCATGTGATATTTGTCTTTCTCTGTCTGACTTATTTCACTTAGTATGATAATCTCTAGGTCCATCCATGTTGCTGAAAATGGCATTATTTTATTCTTTTTATGGCTGAGTAATAGTCCATTGTGTGTGTATGTGTGTGTGTGTGTGTGTGTGTGTGTGTGTATTACATCTTCTTTATCCATTCATCTGTCAGTGGACATCTAGGTTGCTTCCATGTCTTGGCAATTGTAAATAGTACTGCTTTGAACATTGATGTACCTGCTTCAAATTAGAGTTTTTGTCTTTTCTGGATGTACGCCCAGGAGTGGGATTGCTGGATCATATGGTAACTCTATTTTTAGTTTTTTAAGGACTCTCCATAATGTTCTCCATGGTGGCTGCACCAACTTACATTCCCACTAACAGCGTAAGAGGGTTTCCTTTTTCCCACACCCTCTCCAGCATTTATTATTTGTAGAATTTTCATCATGGCCATTCTGACTGGTGTGAGATGATACCTCATTGTAGTTTTGATTTGCATTTCTCTTATAATTAGAGATGCTCAACATTTTTTCATGTGCCTGTTGGCCATCACAGTACTTTTTTCTTTTCATGGCTGAATAATATTTTATACACACACACACACGCGCGCACACACACACACACACATATACACATATATATATACACACACACCACATTTTGTTTATCCATTAGTTCATTGATAGACTTTTGGGCTGTTTCCACCTTTTGGCTATTGTTAATAGTGCTGCTATGAACATTCCAGTACAAGAATTTGCTTGTGTACCTGTTTTAAATTCTTTAGGGTGTATACCTAGGAATAGAATTGCTGGATTATGTGGCAATTCTGTGTTTAACTTTTTGAGAGCTGCCAATTCTTTGAGTGAATGTTAGTCCATGAAATTGTCTGGAAATCTCTCTCTCTTTCATTTTCATTCTGGAGAGTTGGTTTTTCTGTTTACACCCTCAGCATTTTACATGTATTGTCCATCATCTTTTGGCTTCAATTATCGGTACTGCTTTTATCTCATATCATTTTTTAGTGTCTGATTTTTCCCTTTTGCTCTTTTTAAGATCTTTTGTCTTTAGTGTGATACGGCTTTTATTATTATGTGTCTTAGAGTAAAGTTCCTGCAATTTAATAGCATATATTACGTCCTATATCTGTGAGTTATATTAAAGAAGATTAAATATATAATTATTCAAGAGAATTACTTGATAGTATCAATAGTTACAGAAAAGTCATTTGATAAAATTAAGCAACTATTAACAAAAAGGAAACAAAACAAAATGAACAAACAAGTCTTAGGAACAGAAGCGTTCTTCCTTAACTTTACAAAGGGTATTTTTTAAAAAAAACTACAGAAAATAGCATTATTAATAGTGAAGTTAGAGTTATTCCCTAAAAAGTCAGGGGGAATAAGGGAGTCCCAATATCATCACTTCTATTAAATATTGCAATGGAGATCCTAGCTGGTGTGGTAGGAAAAGGGTATAAGGATGGAAATGAGGAAATAACATTGGCACAGATTGTCTAATCATTTACACTGGAAACTCAGAAGAATCTAAAGATAAATTATAAAAATTAGTGAGAACTTTCCAAGGTGGCTGGATATAAGATCCATATAAAAGTACACCATTTGTAATAACAATAAGATATACCTAGGAATAAATTTAACAAAATATCTGCAATTCCTCGGTGTAGAAACATTAAAATAAATATTGTAAGACATTAAAGAAACTTAAACACATGGAAAGTATTCTTTGCTTATGAATTGAAAGACTCAAAATTGTAGAGATGTCAGTTCTCCAAAATTGGCAATGTAGAGTCAATGCAATTCCAATAAAAACTCCAACTGAGGTTTGTTAAGATACTTGACAAGCTGTTTCTAAAATGTATACAAAAGAGCAAATGCACTCAAATAGCCAAGGCACTCGTAAAGAAGACGATTAGGATGAGGGGACATTATCTACCTAGATATCAGGATTCGTTTTAAACCAAATAATTAAGGTACTGTCACTAGTTTGTAGAGAAAGTTAATTTGGAAGAAAATAGAGTCCAGACAGAATTCCATGCATAAATGAACACTTGATAAATGCCAGAGGAAACATCACATCACTGAGGGACCAGTGAATAATTGGTTCAGGGATGGATGGCTTTACTTAGGAAAAAATGAACTAAAATTATATACTTACCTCATACCACACAATCAATTCCAGATGAATTAAATACTTAAATATAGATATTAAACAATTAAAATTTGGAAGGATATATAAGCAAATATCTTCATAAACTTGAGCTAGGAAATGATTTCTTAAACACAACTCAAAAAGTGCTAACCAAGAGTTAAATCCAGCGACATTAAACTAAGTATTTTTGTTCCTCCAAGGATGTCATAAAGAGACAAGGAAAAAGTGTTTGTGTTGCATGTTACCAAGATTTGTATCTGCGAAAAAAAAGATGACCTTCTCCAAATTAAAAAAAAGATACATTTTTTTAAAGAAAAGAGTTGAAAGAAACCCTAATGATCCCCCACCACAAAAAGATTGTTAGAACTGAGAAATGAATTCAACAAAGTTTCAGGATACAAAATCAACATGCAAATATTGGTTGCATTTATATACACCAATAATATATAATCTGAAAAGGAAATGAAGAAAATTCCACTTATAATAGCATCAAAAAGAATAAAATACTTAAGAATAAATTTAACAAAGGAGACAAAAGACTTGTACAGTGAAAACTAAAAAATGTTGCTGAAAGAAATTAAGACAAGACAAATAACTGGGAAAACGTCTGTGTTCATGGATTGGAAGATTTCATGTTATGTCAGTACTACCCACAGTGATCTACAGATCTAAGGCAATTCCTACAAAATCCCACTGGCATTTTTTTTCAGAAATAGAAAAATCCATTCTAAAATTTAAATGGAATCTCAAGGGCCCTGAGTAGTCAACGCAATTTTGAAAAAGAAAAATAAAGTTGTGTCTCACACTTCCTAATTTCAAAACTGATTGAAAAGGTACAGTAATCAACAAATTGTGGCACCAGCATAAAGACAGACCTACAGATCAGTGAAATAGAACAGAGAGCCCAGAAATAAATCTTGCATATATGTATGTATATATATATATATATATAGAGAGAGAGAGAGAGAGAGAGAGAGAGAGAGAGAGAAATGGTTTTCAACAAGGGTGTGAAGACCATTCAATGGAGGGAGGACAGCCTTTTCAACACTATATATTTTATGACGATTGCTTTTTGCAACACTTGAGAAAACTGAATATACAAATGCAATAGAATGAAGTTGGATCCTTCCCTTACACCATATACAAAACTTAACTCAAAATGGATCCAAGAAAGATGTAAAAGTATAAAAGTCCTAGAAGAAAACATAAAGGAAAACCTTCATGATATTGAATTTGGCAGTGATTTCTTGGCTATGACACCAAAAGTGTAGGCAACAAAATTAAAAATAGATAAACTTGGCTACATCAAAATTCAAACCTTCTGTGCATCAAAGGACACAATCAACAGAGTGAAAAAGCAACCTACAGAATGGGGGAAAATATTTGCACATCATATATATAGTGAGGGGTTAATATCCAGAATACACGAAGAACTCCTGCAGCTCAATAACAATAAAATAACCAGATTAAAAAATGGACAAAGGACTTGAATAGACATTTCTGCAAAGAAGATATACAAATGGCCAACAAGCATATAAAAATATGCTCAATATCACCAATCTTTAGGCTAATGCAAAACAAACCACAATGAGGTATCAACTCACATCTATTAGGATGGAATTTACTTTCTAAAAATTTGGCAAGAACTTGAGAAATTGAAACCCTTGTGCACTGTTGGAGGGAATGTAAAATGCTGCAGTCACAATGGAAAATAGCATCATGGTTCCTCAAAAAATTAAAAATAGATTACCATATGATCCAGCAATTTCACTTCTGGGTATACATCAAAAGAATCAAAAGCAAGATCTTGAAGAGATATTTGCACACCCATGTTTATAGCAGCATTATTCACAATAGTTAAAATGTGGAAGGAACCCAAGTGTCCATTGATGGATGAATGGATAAAAAAACGTGGCATATAGACAATGGAATATTATTCAGACTAAAAAAGGAAGTTCTGACACATGCTATAACACATATGAACCTTAAGGACATTATCTTAACTGAAATTAGTCACAAAAAGACAAATACTGTATGATTCCATTTACAAGAGATATCTAGAGTAGTTGAATTCTATTAACAAAAATAGACTTGTAGCTGCCAGGGGCTAGGAGAAGGGGAATATGGGGAGTTGTTGTTTAATGGGTATAGAGTGTCAGTTTTGCAAGATGAAAAAGTTTTGGAGGTGGGTTGTACAATCAAGTATATGAATATACTTGACATAACTGTTTACTTAAAAATGTTTAAGATGGTAAATATTATGTATATTTTACCACAATTTTAATGAATGGTAAAGGACCTGAAAAAACATTTCACAGAAAAATTATTACAATGAAAAATAAAAATAGGAAAAAATGATCAAATTAATTAGTAGTCCAGGATATGCAAATTACCACCACAATGAGAGACCATTTCATACCCACTAGGTTGCAAAAATTAAGAAGTTTGACAGCACTAAGTGGTGATGGGATTGTGGAATATTGGGAACTCTTACACCTAAAGTGAGTGGGCTTCTAAGCAAATATATTTTTCAGGAACTGTGTCTATATGAACAATTAGAATCACCCCAAATCAACTTGTCACCTCTATTCTAGCAGCCCAATCTCACACAATCCTGCAAAAGAAATACTACGTCAGCCAGCAGAAGCAATGTGCTGGCCAGGCCAAGCCCTGGAACAGAGACCCCACCTCTGGGCCCCAGGGCAACCCCATAGATGAAAGTTTGGGAGCTCCTCATGTGTGGATGGGGCAGATGGATTGAGGTGGAAGGTTAGAGGGACAGAGAGAACCCTAAAAAGACTAAATAAGGCCTAGAATGTCTTACCAGTCACTGCTCCTGGGCTGAGCCAGTGTTAGTCACAGGAGGGAAACAGAAAATTTTCAGGAAGGCAGTTCAAAGTACACAATCCCTTGTGGTACAGGCCTGGGCAGAGACTTCTTGCCTGGGTATAAAGCCAGTACTGTTCTTATATGCTGCTCCTAGAGAATGCATCAATATAAGCACCTTAGGAAACAACGTGCTTTTATCTTGTCAAGTTAAACATGCACATTACTTATGACTCAGGAGTTCTCCTCATAGGTGTAGACATACATGCTAGACAATTTCCTGCATGTTTTCCATAGGCATCATTTATAAGGCTATTCATTCCATCATTATTTACACTGCCTAAAAACTAGAAACAACTCAATTGTCCATCTACAATAGTAAGATAAATAAATAGTAAGATAAATAAATAGTAAGATTTTACATCATGGGACATTAACAGTTTCATGATCTATAGTTACATACAATGACATGGATGAATCTTAAACATATAATGATGAATGAAAAAAAACGAGTCTTTCAAAACTTTGTACAGTATAATTCAATTTTTATAAAATTGCAAAAAAGTAAAATTAAATATCTAACCACAAACACATATATATACACAAATATGTATATATGTATATTATAATAATATATATATATGTACACACACATATTGAGGGGCAGTTGAGGGAAACAGGGAGGAGTTCACAAGTAGATTCAGAGATACTGGCAGTATTTTCATTTTGAAGTTGATTGGGGGTTCATGGGTATTTATTTTACCATTAAGCTTCATAGCTTATATGTGCCATATATTCTTTTAATGCATCAAATATCACACATTAATTCACCTCCTTTTTAAAAAAGGAAATAAGCTTAGAAAATCCTTTAACTAAGAATTTCCCAAACATGTTTGAGGACAGAACATTCTTTCTAGGGGACTTCGTCAATATGCAGAACTGGTGCCCTTGGAATGCTCTTAGTGCCTGATTTGAGAGTAAGCTGAGCTTTATTAATGTGGTTTCCCAAGAGAGCGGGCCAGGATGATGTTTGGTTTTGCATCTCCTCATTTCAACAGCAGTGCCACCCAGGAGGCGACCATGTTCAACCTTGCAGCTCTCCAAAAATGGGAGAGGAGACTATTTGAGACAATGACAAATAATCTAAACCTGATGGTCCTCAGTACTTGACTCCTTTGCTTTACCTTCCTTGTAAGTCTAAAGTATTTTGTATTTAGAGAAACATTAGTTCACTCTGAAACAATAAGCACTATTAGTGCCTTTCTGCCTAAATCCAATCCATCTTGCCCTTACCCACAGCCTGTCTCTTCCTCTCACAACCTAAACTGTGAATGAGAAATTATGTGTAAATTGCCCAACACACCTTCATGGTGAGCAGCGCTGGTGTTTGGAGACCCAGTGATGTCAGCCTAGTGCTGGATAAGGAGGTGTTTTGACTCTTTGATCAACATGTAACTAAAGAAACTAGTTAGGCACAATCATCCTTCTCCCCGACGTGAGAGCAGAAGACCTCCAGGGAACATGACAGTCATGTTCTCTTCTGAACAAACTCAGAAATTTGGTTCTTGGCCGTGTAACCAATGCTTACTCATTCCCAATTGAAGTCAACAGATATCTGTTGAGATTTATTGTGTGTTGGTTACAATTCTTGGACTGTGTGATGGAAGAAGACAAAGAGGAATTTGAAATTATCCCGTCCTCAAGGAAGTTAAATGAGAGACAATGTTGAAAAGGAAAGAGGTTCTCATCTTAGCTCTGCTGTGAACTTGCTGGGTGGACCCAGGCCACTCATTTTATTTGTCTGGGGTTCTTTTTCTTTCTTAAAGTGTTGGGACTGGATCATTTTGAACATTCCTGCCAAAGTTAAAAATTGATGTTTCTTTGAATCTGGTTGAGTAGATAAGACTAATCAGAGAAACTTCTGGTTACAAGCTGTAAAGGTCATTTAGTGATCCAGTTCCCTAGTTTGCAAACGTGGAAACCCAGGCTCAGAAAGATGATGGGACTTGTTCAAGGTCACATTAGCCACAATATAGGAAGTACTGGGGTGGGGGATGATGGCAGGGAAGGAAGAGTGACTGGGTGTTTTGGATGCACTGAAGTCTTTGTTTAGGTTGGAGTATAGTCTGTGGGCTATGTCGGAAAGTCAGTGGACAATGGGAAGTTGAGCTGACCCTCCTCCCTCTCATATTTCTGCTTTAGAAAGGGAGAGAAAAATTGACCCTGTAGATGAAAGAGTTACATGATGAACTGTGTCCAAAGGACCATGTTGCCAAAGAGAGTTTGCGTATAATATAATGGAAGATCCTAAGGAGAATTAAAACAGCAAATGAATAGATATCAGAGCATTTGCTCTCCTTTTAATCACAGCCAGTGTGCCTTCCCCTCTTTTTGGCCTTGGCAACTGAAAAGCACTTATATTCTATTATCATCTCACTTTCATTCTGCTGATGTCCTTTCCTGACATTAACCTGAATGAACAGAAGGCTTCACTTCCCATGAATCCTGCCTACAGTCATTTATGAACAGTGGTCATAGGACATGGGGCAAAGTGGGTCAGTTGAGCTCACCACAGGACACTTACAGAACAATTCTGGAGGAAGGATCTGTGGCCTTATTCCCCAAGCCTTGTGTGCAGGGGACAGTCATACAGAAAAGTTATCAAAGATTGGACTTGAGACCATGTCTGCATTGATAAGAGTATCAGATCCCAAGGATCATTCCAGAGATTTTAGAGCAGGCCAGGAATCTCTCCTTAAGTATTGAGAGTTGGCTCAGTTAGCTGCTGCTGTGTAACAAACTATCCCAAACTCAGTGTCTTAAAACAACAATCATTTATTATTATAGCGTACATATCTGTGGGTCAGCTGGGTGTTCCTGACTAAGACTAGGTTTGCTTCATCTCAGCTGGGCTTGCACGTGTGTCTGAGAGTTGTCTGGGGGCTTTGTCCTGAGGTGAGCTTAGTTGAGGCACATTGGTTATGGCACCTCAGGATTCCTCATCCTCTTCTCAGGACCAGCAGGCTGGCCCAGGCATATCTTTCCTATAGTGATGGCAGAAGCCAAAGAGACCAAGCAGAAACACACATCTCTTAAGTCCCAAACTTGGAACTGACACACTAAATTCCTAATTCCACTGTTGAAAGCAAGTCACAGGGCTGAGCCCAGGTTCAAGGAGTAGGAACATAGATTCCACTTCTTTAGCAGCAAGAATTAGACAATCCCATGATCGAAAGTTGGACGGACAGAGGAAGGTGAAGAATTTGAGTCATTAATGGAATCTACCACAGGAGCCTGGAAAGGGCAGTGCTTTTTATTTTCACTTAGTTATGCATTTATTGTTTGTTTATTGAAGTATAGTTGACTTACCACATTACATTAGTTTCAGGTGTACACGGTAGTGATTTGTTATTTTTATAGATTATGTACCATATGAAGTTAATATAATATTATTCACTTTATTCCCTATTCTGTACATTACATCCCAGTGACGTATTTTTAATATAACTTGTAGTCTGTACCTCTTAATTCCCTTCATTTATTTAGCCCATCCCTCACCCCCCTCCCTTCTGGTTTGTTTTCTGAATCTATGAGTCTGTTTCAATTTAGTTATATTTGTTTGTTTGTTTTGGTTTTTGGTTCCACATGTACATGAAAGCATATAGTATTTGTCTTTTTCTGTCTAACTTTGACTTAGTTCACTTAGCATAATACCCTCCAGGTCTAACCATGTTGTCGCAGATAGGAAAATTTCATTCTTTTTTATGGCTAAGTAACATTCCATTGTGTGTGTGTGTGTGTGTGTGTGTGTGTATCTCACATCTTCTTTATCCACTTCATCTGTTGAAGGGCACATATCTTAGGTTGGGTCCATATCTTGATTGTAAATAACGATGCAGTGAACATTGGGGTGCATATTATCTTTTCAAATTAGTGTTTTCATTTTCTTTGGACAAATAACCAAAGAAAATCTTGAGAAAGAAGAGCAAGGCTGGAGGTATAATGCTCCTGGACTTCAACCTATACTAAAAAGCTATAGTAATTAAAACACTATGGTACTGGCACACAAAAAAACAGACATATAGATCAATGGAAGAGAGTAGAATGCCCAGAAATAAATCCACCCACATATGGTCACTTAATCTGCAACAAAGGAGGCAAGAATGTTCAGTGGGGGAGAGACAGTCTCTTTAATAAGGCAATGCTTTCTAAGACATGTTTGAAAAATTGATAGACAGTTTTGGGTGAAATATAAAAGAATGCAACCTCTCCAAGACAAATCTGTGGTATGTAAAATATACTTACGTCTCTGGGATTTATTAATCCCTTGAAGTCTATTCATGGACCTCAAATTAAAATTCCTGGCCGAGGGGGTCGAGATGGCTGACTAAGGGGTGGCTCTGTATTTCTACTATGGAGAGAAGGACACTGGCACACAAGTGAGTCCAGGAGGGCACTCCATGTTTGAGATGTGCTAATCTATTGAGAACAGGGGTTTTTCTATCAAAGGGTTAAAAGTCTTGAGATCAACAAGTATAAGATTCAATGCCAAAGTATGTACAGAATAAAGAGCTCTGTGTGGGTGGCTATTCTAGAATGTACCACACTGACATTCTATCTTGGCAGTATTTTCATTTCATAGAGTACTTTATGAATTCCAACTTTATTGCTTCATTAGCATAGTAACAGGAAGTTATATTTCACTTTTCAAAATAAGATTGTCTCTCCTTAATGGCTTACTGCTTCTAGAGAGGACATAAGCAGTGAAAGGCAGTTTGGCCTGCAGGATAGGTGCCAGAGCTAGTTCTTAAGAAACAAAGCTCTATAGGCAGAGGTCCCCCCATCTCCCACCAGCCAAGGAAAAGGTGGGCAGGCCCAATGACCCGCCAATCATGCAGTTGACATGATTGTGCAGTTGACAAAGGAAACTTGAGCGATTCCAGTGAACTCTAAGGATAACTAGTGAATCAATAGCTTCCCATAAACGTACCTCAGTTTGTCTATTTTCAGCGAATCGACCCTCTGAGTAAAGTAAGTAAAATAATATCCATTTGATTTATTCATCTTTCCTTGGTTAATTAAGTCAAAACAGATGGATTGTTTATGAAGATGTCATTTTAAAAAGCAGGGCATCTCAATAAACTGTCTTAGGAGAACAAAGTAAGAAAGGCTACATGACAATATTCAGTTGCTTACATCTTATAGCAGCAATTGCCTTAACCTATAAAACCAGAGCTCAAGCTAGAAACGTTTGCTCCTTTTAGCACTCATCATGTTTTCAATTCTTATTTTATGTCTGTATCCTTCCCTGGATGGTGAACACCATGGAGGGTTGAACCTGTACCTGCTTTTATTCCCTGTTGTATTTCTAGCACCCACACAGTGTCTAGCACACAGTGGATACTCAACAACTTTGTCAAATGAGCAAAAAGAATACGTGCAAAGCCGTGGGAACAGTTTTTTCCACACAGTACACGCCTTATTGCATATTAGCCATTTAAAACACAAATGAACCTATATTTATAACTAAGATCACTCTCCTTGGGTTTTGCAGTATTTTCAGGATTCCCTGGGGAGGAATAGGAACTTGAAAATTGTGGTATTATAATGGTATAATTCGGAGTCAAAAAATTTATAATGAAGCCGAATTCAACCAATGAGTAAAATGCAAAATTTGAAAGCTGTTTTCCCACAGCAGCTGTATACGATGAAAATATTTTTAAGGAATTTTTTTTCTTTTGACTCAGTGTTTAATCAGGAAATTTTAACATGTTCTATTTTACATAAAAAGTTGAGCTTATTATTAACAATAGGAATATTAATTGATAGTCCTTGTGAACTCTAATACTGTCTGGCCTTTGGGATGAACAATTAATTATCATCACTTTTGTTTTTATTTTATTTAAGCGCTTATGAAGCACTTTACATGTTTGATGTATTTGATAACCATTAATTACAGAATTAATGCACAAACATAAATTTTACATGTTCAGGAAAAAGAATCATCTTTAAATTACGAATAAAGGAGCTGTTAAGTTTGTGTAGTTTTTCTCTTTGGGGAGAAAATCCTGCCCATCTATAATAGGAGGTTCAAAAAGCATTTTCCTGTAAAGAATGACAGGACTGGTAAATGTTAATTGATTTTTATTGAGAAGGACTTGTGGCAGATACTAAAAAATAAGTGGTTTAACTTTTTAAAAATATCTGTTGTTTTCAGAAATATATATTTTTAGGACCTCAATGGTTGATAAGTATGCCCAGTTACCCTTGTGCAGCTGAGTGATTAAAAGAGGAGTATTTGTACAGTTTTCCTCCTCAATAGGATTTAGGGGGAGAAAAATGGAGACACAGATGGAGGATAAGGTGCACCGTGCCTTCAGAAGCAGGGGAGAAACCTGGGTTTGGGATGCAGAGATTGGTTTTGTGAGGGTTTTGACTATGAAGCACAGAGAGGCAGGGGCTAAGGGCTGATGAGCTGGGGAATGTCTGTCATGAGCTCTGGCAGCCTGTTTGGTGGACCCAGGAAGGAAAGGGAAGCTTCTCAAAAGGACCTGTGCTGAGAAGGGATTGGCCTTGGCTGGTAGAAAACAGTCCTTGGAACTACCCTTCCTGAGCGAATAAAAAAAAAACACTGTGAGAAGTAAAGTGTGGCCTCTGGAATGGGGTTCAATTATCCACATGACTTTGGGCAAGTTCTTCCATCTCTCAGATCCTTAGTTTCTTCGTCTGTGAATTGGGAGCAATAATTGTATGTATCTCATAGGGTTGGTGTGAAGGTGAAATTAGTTAAGTTGTGTGAAATGCTTTAAACAGTAGCTGGTATATAGTAAATTCTCCTTATTAGACATTTTTGTTTGATGCAAAACTAGGCAGCTGTTTGAAAATGATGCACCAGAGTCCCTGTCATAAGAGAGCTTCCTTGAGAAAGATGACGGTCCTGCTTTGACAGGCATCAGTGCAGGTTCTAAGTTCACCTGCTGGCTGCTAAGGAGATGAAGTATATGCAGAAGAGGGGACTCATAAGAGGAAAGCAATGGAAACCATCCTACATGAAGGGCTTTGAAGGAACTGGGGACATTTTCATTAAAGAAGAACAAACTTAGGTTCAGATATCTGAAGGAAATAGAGTTGTTGCATGACCCCAGGCAGCAGATCTGGAAGACCTGTGTTTGTAGAAACATACAGTTCAGTAGTTGGAACAGAGAACCCAATATGTCTGTTGAATGGAAGAATGAATAAATGAGAAAGTAAATTTGTATGAGAAAGAACTTTCTAAAAGCACCGCTGAAAGAGAATGAGCCCCTTTCACTGGAGGTGGGCAAAAATAGTATAGGAGAGAACGGTGACTGAGTTGGACTCTTTGGAGTCAGACAGACTTGGGTTAAAATTTGGCCAGTGCCACTTAAAAGCTACATGACCCTGGGAATTTTACCTAACTCTTCTCAGCTCTTACTCCTCTACCTGTAACATGTGTACATCAGCTGTAGCCATCTCATAGGGTTGTCGGGAAGATTAAATGAGATAATGCATGTGCCGTAGGAGTTCAATAAATCACAATCATAATAGCAGTAGGAGTAGTTATTATTGTCCTCAGGCTGGGAAAATACAGGTCAGAGACATTGTAGGTGGACCTGGGGGATCAGATCGGAGACGAGACGGAATGACTTCTAGCTTTCCTTTCAAATTATAGGTCCTCTGCTTCTGTTTTCAGTAGCTCTTATTCTCTTTTATAGAAACTTTTGAGAGTAGAAAGTACGTCTCTGGGTTACAGAGAGAAGCAGAAATCTGTCTGGTAAAAAGAGAGCAGCTTGTGGCCAGGGAGAAGAATAACAATAATAGATACATCTGAGGAGGGATTACCTTTGTGACCGTTGTTTTATTGGTGCTGTAGTCTAACTACTAAGCTAACCCACCATAGAGCGAGCCACGAGAGACCAGAGGTCAAAAGCAAAGAACTAAGAGTGGTTTCCCAGCAGCTGTGAGCTTACCTGACAAGCTCCGGGGTCCCTCTGATTAGGGCCATTCTCCATGGTCTCTCGATGATTCAGCACAGGATCAACTAGCAACATCTTCATTCTCTTACTGATTTGCTCACTCAGTTCTCCTCGGTGCTAGACTCCAAGCTGAAACGTCTTTTGCTAGAAGGAATCCCTTCCTAAGATAGATCCAACCTGTTCTAGATGGTCCTAGACAGCAGAAGCCAGGTCCGGGATGTGAGGACCTAGCAAGGTGGGATAAGGAAGAACTTTCTCATAGCCATATCAGGGCCACCATGTTGCATAATTCCAGGAAGTGTCGTTAACGTTGTGATTCTGTACTACAGCATCCTGGACCAGCATGGAGGTCTTCAAAGTTACTACATGGCTTGTCACCAGAGATGGCTAGGGGAGGCTGGAAGACCAGGGAGTTATGATGAATAGACTGAATATTGGCTCTCTTCAAACCAGAAATTTGGGATGCTAAATCATTTTAAGACATACATAACTATTTCCCTTCTTTGGGGAACTCACATTCTCTCTAGGCAAAGGACTCAGCTAAGATACAGTCATGGTCATCTGTGACTGAATACCATCACAGTTGCACAGGTAGTATATTATGTATTATCTAATTTGAAATAAAATGTTATTTTCATAATCTGGGCAAGGCAGGAAAGAGAGACTTTACTAGTGATACTGCAGTTTTTTGGTGTTTTTTTTGTGGGGGAGGGGAAAAATGCTTATTAACAAAACCGTATCCTAAAAGAGAGAGGTTGTCTTTTCACACTTAAATATTTGCCTTTTAAAAATACAGATAGATAAGGCTTGAGCAAGCGCAGTTTGGTACATACAACCTCTGGGTCAGAATCTAAGGTGGTGAGTAAAAAATAAGAAAAAAGACAAGATGAATTTGTTTACTTTGGCATATGTTAACCTGGAGAGCCAGATGTGGGAATGGAGCTCAACATACATGCAAGAGGGTAGTTATTTCTAACATGTGGAATTTATTTTGGGGACCTTTGGAGATGCTCTGTAAACTATGGATTGTTATCCCCAGAAAAAAAGGCATATATGTGTGCATTTCTGTGCATGTAAATATCTCACACATACATGTGCACTCTTTCATACAGAATCTCCTTTATGGACCCTGGAATTCCTGGATTCCACGTAAGGGACTCATGTGTAGAGTAACCTTCATTGCTCGGCGGTTATGGTCCTCATGTTTCTAGGGTGAAGATTTTCCTTCTGCAATTTGTCTGGACTCTCCCAAAGAGTAAGAACTTCATTTTCCTTTCTAGCACCTTGGTACCTAGTGCAATGCCAAATATAAAGATAAGTGCTTAATAACTTCAAGTCAAATGAGTAAATGTAGAAAGGCTGATTCCTAAGTTAGACCCAGAACTAGCATTTTCTCCAGCCACCCCAAGCCTAAAGAAAAAAATCGTGTTTTGATATGCTTTTCTCGTCTCATAGAAGGTACTCACTGGACAAGCAAGACCTTTCCACAGCTCTGCTTGAAGGAGCACAGCGATTTCTTCACTCTAAAAAGAATCTAAAACTTGGCTCCAAGAAGGAGTTTTCAAAGCAGGGAGAAACAGCCCCAAGCATGCAAACAAACATCAGAAAACGTCAAAATAAAATGACATTAAAGAGTGACTGTGCCAGGGATGCCAAGGAGCTTGAGAAAGTTGCCTTGGGGAGGCCTTTAAGGGAGGTTCCCCCACCCAGTTCCCTGCGGTGCCCTGGTCACATGGGCTGCATTTTGGGAATGTGTCTGCCTCCTTGTTCTTGGCCAACCGTGCCCTCAGCCAAAACCAACTGGGACATAAGGAATGTGTTCCGAGGGAGTGCGAATGTTACAACTGGCTCCTTTATGAGCCTTCCTGGAAGCCCAGTGGTGCTCCAGCGCCGCGGCTGGGACTCACAAGTTGGGACAGTCCTTTGACGTGAACCTGAAGGCTCTTCCAGGCCATGGCTCAGACCCTGGAAAGTGGAAAATGCTATTGAGACCGTTGGGAGCAATTCAGAGAAGACAGGGTGGGAATGCTGCAGTGGGTCAGGCCCCTTCTGTGGAAGGACCGGCACAGGGTCACTGACTTGGCGTGAAATAAGAGAAAAGATGCCTACTGACTAGTTTCACTGAACAACAATGGGCCTTTTGTGGGGAGAGAGAAATAAGAAGGGAATTCAACTTCCCAGCTGCCCAGATCTGTCCTTTTGGGTCCAGGCTGGGTAAGACATGTCGCCTGGGGCTGAGACGCTGACTTACTCCTTGGCATTTCTGCCAACACTGGGCTCTTGATCAACCCTCACAAGGCATGTTTGAGATTATTTGAGTTCTCAGAATCTGGAAGACCAAGGTTTCGTGGCCCATATTAAGCCTGAGGCCTTGGGGAAATAATCCACTTAGTTATATTCCCCATTTGTGAACTCAATCAACATTTACTTAACATTGACTTTGAACAAAAATGAGCAAAACTCAGTTCTTTCCCTCTAGGCATGTACAGTGTGGAGAGGGGAGATGGATGTGGACCCAGGCAATTGCAATGACAGAACATGATGAAGTACAAAGGCCAAAGAGCAAAGGGAGCAGATTTCAATTATAAAAATCAAGAAGGCTTCATGGAGGAGGAGGTATTTGAGCTGAGATGCAAATAGGATGATGTGAGAGGAAAATAGCACCTGCTCCACCCAACCTTTAGAGGTTCTAATAGTAAATATATACGTGATTATGTAGTTACAGGGCTGAGATTTCCTTGGAAGAAAACACTGAAGACCTTGGTCTTTGATAATCACCTAATGTAATGACAATATACTTGTCTGACACATCTCAATAGCCAAGCATGAGGAGCCAGCTGAGGCCTGACAAATACCGTGCCATTCCGAGAAGAGAAGACACAAAGGCGAGAGTTAAAAATGGTAACCCTGGGCTACCCTGGTGGCGCAGTGGTTGAGAGTCCCCCTGCCGATGCAGGGGATGTGGGTTCCTGCCCCGGTCCGGGAAGATCCCGTATGCCACGGAGCGGCTGGGCCCGTGAGCCATGGCTGCTGAGCCTGCGCATCTGGAGGCTGTGCTCCGCAACGGGAGGAGCCACAACAGTGAGAGACCACAGCAGTGAGAGGCCTGCATACCGCAAAAAAAAAAAAGTGGCAACACTGACTTTCAGACAGAAAGTGTCCACAGCTTTGGGTCACATTAACATCTTCAATATCTTTAAGACATAATTGTTTTACAGTGGGATGGTCAGACTCAGCTGAGTTTGAATCCTGATTCTGCCAGTGCTACATGGGTGATCTCGGGCAGGCTACTTAGATTCTCTGAACCTGAATTTCCTCAACTGGGGGTGACAGTTTTATTCACCACACAGGGTTCTTATAAAAAAGTAAAGGCAGGGATGCTTGTAAAGCACCTATCAGGTCCTCAGGAGAGGTTAGTACCTCTCCTAACATGTCATAGAATTATGACTCTTGGAGGCCTACTTCAAGCTACCCATCATGACCCCCAGTCTACAGCGATAGTTCTCTTACTCTGACTCCAGCTTCCATTTGTATAGAGGAAAAACCAAACTCCTTGGACCTGTGTAAATTTCATGTGCGCCTTGGACTTACAGCTAATTGAGTTTAAAATGACCGCATGGAGGCTGCGGCCACTAGGACCATTAGCCCTTCCTCTTATTCTCTCCCCTGTCAATTTCCCACTGGGGTCTCCCCCCCAGATATTCTCTCCAGAAGGGGCTTTCATTTAGTCAATATAATACATTTTTACCACCTTTAATAACCAGAATTTGAGAGTAAAGATATCCAGTGGGGGCCAAAGCTTTTGATTTCCATAGGCTTAGATCAAGCTGTACAAAAGATCAGAATTTTTTACGGTCTGAGAGGAGTCTATTCTCAGAGTGTTGATCCCACTGTGACTGCATCTGCCCACATCACCCTGTCAATAAATCTTTTAGTGCAGACACTGCTGCCAAGGAACAGGGACCTGCTGGAGACGACCTGACAAGCGGCAGCCTTGATCCTGGAAACGTTGACCATGAACACCTTCTGTCGAATGTGCAGAATCGCTTTCGCTCCTTGATTCATACACAAGCAGATTCATGGGACTCAATGCAGACCCAAGGGATAGGGCGGTGAGTTGCATGCTTGATG
The DNA here is from genome assembly GCF_039906515.1 of Pseudorca crassidens. NCBI lineage: Eukaryota > Metazoa > Chordata > Mammalia > Artiodactyla > Delphinidae > Pseudorca > Pseudorca crassidens. The sequence continues at coordinate 56,373,172 of NC_090311.1, read as the reverse complement.
TGTCCTCCAGTAGATTCTCATGCCCACTAGAGTTTGGTATTTACCATCCAGATGAGGATAACAGTGGCTTTCCAGGAGCATCAAGTGCTGGCCATCAACAAGCCTCAAATTCATGGAAAGATGCTATGGCTCAAATTGAGGAAGGTTAGAGGGGCTGGTGAGGTCATGTTTGGTATAGTGGGATGACAGGTACCTAAGGGCAAAACATGACAAGAGGTCAGAATCATGCTGAGTAGACACAGCTGAGGAAACAAAGGGTCAGAGCAAGCAGTAGGGAGCCAGCTAAGAGTAAGAAAAATATACTGCCATTTCCAGAGACGTCATGGGTCCTGTGAGGATTCTCCAAGGTGCTTGCCCGGGCTCGTGGAGGAGAAGAAAGCAAGATATCAGATGTCTAATCAGATAAGACTAAGATCATCTTTGGCATTTGTTCACAAAATTCTCCAAACAATCCTGAATCCCAGTGTCCAGCTCCCATCTGTCATTTAGCTCTGATCCTGGGACGTTAAACAGCAGCCACGGGTCACATCGGTGCAAGGAACAGAGGCGTACATCAGACAGTGTCCTGCACATTGTGGATATTAATCCTGACAGAAAAGTCTCTTGCATTGTATGGATTAGTCAATGTAAATTCATTAACTACTTGTCATGACTGTAATATAATCTGGCCTGACCGTAAAGACTCGACAGCACCGTGTTAATCAGATCTACGCAGAAAACAACACATTTCTGTTTAGACTCAGCCACTGCTCTTTTTGCCAGATCACGGGCTGGTGCTTTCAGGAGGAGAAAAGGGTGCTCCTGTGCACGTCCCCGGGAGGGGCCCTCCTGTCTGCCCACGAGCATCACAAGCCGTGACTATTGGAAGGCACCTTCCACTTCCACCAACCTCTCATCCTCCGTGTAATGGAAGGCCGTCAATCTCCAGCCCCCATCAGTGAGAAGTTCACAGATAATAAAGCAGAATGTATTCTGTGGGGTTGGACATTTTCTCCCAGGATGAGTCATTACCAGGTTTTAATCACGCTCATTAGCCAGCCATTAGAGTCCGGGCCAGGTTTTCACCGCCAGAAATGAGAGCAGAGAATGACTGTGGTGGGGCTGCACCCTACCTAGTGAAATACTCACCATCTGTTCCCAGTTGTAACTCTCTGTAGGAAGCATCTTGGTTTATGGCTACAGCAGTCTTAGATCCCCAGCACTGAATCTCCTTATTTCTCCAGATTGAGCCAGGCCTGAGCCTGTCAGAACTTGAAACAGTAAGAATGTGACATTCACTAAACTCAGAGGCAAGCCAGCACCAACTTACCAATCAGGAACTTTCCGTTTCAGCAGAAATATGCATTTTAGTTTCTATAACTTGGTACATGAAGGATCCATCCAGAACGTGGCTTTGAAAAAAATGAGCGCGATGGATATTACAATGAACCTGTTGTGGGTTTTTTTTCTGTTCTGGAAGCAACTGCCGCTGAATAAACCAACACGTGCCTTATAAGTGCAGAGAGAGTGAATTTTTAAGATTTCTAATATCTTACTGTTTGTACGCCATTCTCTGCCGCTCCCCAGTTGTACTTTGTCTCTGATTGGACTATTCTATATTATCTTTATACAAATCTATGTTTTCTTTGAGTAGAAAACCTGAGAGAGGGCTTCATATCCTGTAGGTGTTTTATAAAGTTTTGTTGAATGATGGAATAGCACAGATGTATTTTCTTAGCTACGAATTATGAATACGAAGTGATTTCGTTTATTTCCAGCCTAAGAGTTTTTCTTTTTGTGCTTAGGTCTAGTGCCCCAAAACGTCCTGCCTGAATGTTACCTTACCTTACCTATTACAGTACCTTAGCCTTTTCATTTCATAACTTGTGCATTTAGAATTTCGTCTGTACTGTAGAATAGCAAAATTAATTAAGGTTTTCACTGTCCTTCTCTGTTGTAGCAGCTATAAAATCTCTCCTTCCTACTTTTGCCTCTTCCTTAGACTCAGATCCTAGTCCACGTTAATTTCAGTGGTAAGTTTTCCTATCTTTTCTCCTTGCTCCTCATTTAATCCCCTGTAGTGCTCAAGGAAGTAAGATGGAGCAGGTGGGTAAGCCCTTGACCTCTAACTTGATGGTCTCCCCTTCCAGTGTGGGAAGTCCAGGCAGGTGGTGAAACAGAGCATCCCAACAGCACAGTGTCCAGGATGGTCCAGGAAAGAGTTTGTATATTCCTGCGGGTAAACAGGTGGAGTTTGCTAATGGGAAATAAAGGAAAAGCCACAGGAAAGTAGACCCCCTGGGTGGAAAGCAGCCACAAGAATCAGGAATAGGACACTCCAGCGAAACTAGAACATAGCCACAGTTCCAAAAGAACGTGGTATTAAAGTAAGACCTAGTCGTCGGAACTGGGCATTTGGCCTCTGGAGTGAGGTAACCAGAAGCAAACCTCATACCCAGAGCCAGTGTGTTCTCTGAACATCAAGTTTGAGCTGTTAGTTACCTCCTGACCTAGGACAGGAAGTCAAGAGCTCAAGTAGGTTGTGGACAAATGGTCCCAGCAGGGGGAAGAACCTAGCTGTGAAGACTCCAAAACTAGTTTTCTTTCTTTAAGAACAAGCTGCATTCCAGAAACAATATGCCAAGAGGTAAATGTTGCAGAAGGAGCCACACTGAAACTCTCCATATGGCACGATTGCTGTGCGTTCAGTGGGGTCACTTACTGACCAGAAGTACCCCCATTTCTACTTTTGGCCAAGAATTACCTCTCTGAAAATTAAGACATGTTCTTATCAAGAACCAGTTTTTTCCATATATACTCTTTTTCCAGTGCCTGTGAATTAGTAGACAGTATGATTGGTGCAAAGTGTTTCTGTTGTTATAAAGATGGTGCTATAATTCATTTTCAAGGGAAAACTTTTAGTTCTCCATTAGGAAGAAGGACAAAGAACTTTTTAAGCAAGAGAAGGGGTAGTCAAAGCCCTCATCCCTACACCTTTTACTCTACCCCAGACTCAGCATCCTAATAGGACTAAGAGAAGCAAGAGGTTGGGATAGTGACTGGGGCATGGCAGGCAAGGAATATAATGAGGCAGGGTGTGCTGGCAACTCCAGATGGCACCTTTACAAATATGGTGTGGATGTTCATTGCAGCACTGTTTACAATAGCCAGGACATGGAAGCAACCTAAGTGTCCATCGACAGATGAATGGATAAAGGAGATGTGGCACATATATACAATGGAATAGTACTCAGCTATAAAAAGGAACGAAATTGAGTTATTTGTAGTGAGGTGGATGGACTTAGAGTCTGTCCTACAGAGTGAAGTAAGTCAGAAAGAGAAAAACAAATACCGTATGCTAACACACATATATGGAATCTAAAAAAACAGTACTGATGAACCTAGTGGCAGGGCAGGAATAAAGACGCAGATGTAGAGAACAGAACTGAGGACACGGGGAGGGCAGGGGAAGCTGGGACAAAGTGAGAGAGTAACATTGACATATACACACTACCAAATGTAAAATGGATGGCTAGTGGGAAGCTGCTCTATAGCACAGGGAGATCAACTCAATGCTTTGTGACCACCTAGAGGGGTGGGATAGGGAGGGTGGGAGGGAGGCTCGAGAGGGAGGGGATATGGGGATATATGTATACATATGGCTGATTCACTTTGTTGTACAGAAGAAACTAACACACCATTGTAAAGCAATTATACTCCAAGAAAGATATTTAAAAAATATATATGGTGTGGGGAGCTCTTGAATCAGACAGTGGTGGAATCCTGTCACTGCACTCACTAAAGGATTAATGAATTAATGGATGTAATGCATTCAGAACAAAACCAGATCATAATAAGCCTGCAATCATTGTTATGATCATTACTGTGATTCTTGTATTAAAATTATATTCTCCATGGTTCCTTTGTTTGGCAGGAAGGTGTTGTGGCACCAGGGAAAGAGATAAGCTTTTCTGATATTACTTCTTCTGGTATTAGCAGGACTTTCAGCAGAATCTTGGATTATTTTGGAAGCTGTTGAAGGTATTGGGGAGAAGCCTGTGGGAAATTATCCAATTTAGGTATTGAATTCTATAAGTGATGTATTTTTTTTTATTTACTGAAGTTTCATTCACATTAGTAATAGAGTCACAGTGTTATAGAATGTCGAGACCCTTCCTTTTGCTCATAAGGAAACCAAGGCACAGAGGCAAAGCACCTTGGTTGTTCTTTATATTTTCTAACTCTGCTGAAAACCTCTGACTTCTCGCTCTGTGCATCCATTCTCCTCTCGAGTTCTTTGATCATCTTTACAGTCGTTGCTGGGAACTCTTTCTCAGGTAGATCGCCTGTCTCCACTTCACTTAGTTCTTTCTCTGGGGTTTCATCTTGTTCTTCATCTGGAACATGTTCCTGTGCCACCTCATTTTGTCTGAGTTGCTGTTTGTATTTTCATCTATGTGGTAGGTTAGTTACGTTTCTCGACCTTGGAGAAGTGGTCCTCCGTAGGAGGCGTCCTGTGCGTCGTAGCAGTGCACTCCCCTCTCATCACCCAAGCTGTGTGCTCTAGGGGTTCCTCCTAAGAGGGCTGCATGGGTCCTTCTCTTATGGCAAGCTACGTGGTTGGTCTTGTTGGCTTGGTTGGCCCCTAGTTTGGTTGGTCGTCAGGTCCTGCCTTGTGCGGAGGCTGCTGGCTGCTGCAGTGGTGCCCGGTCACAAGGTGGCTGGTTGCTGGATCCTAGGGGGCCCCGGGGCTAGTGCTCGCTCACTGGTGGGCAGACTTAGGGTCCCGAAGACTCTGGGGCTGCTGCCCACCCACTGGCAGGAGAAACCAGATCCTGGGGTTAGTACCGGACGACTGGCAGGCACAGCTGGTTCCTGGAGTCTGGCCGCAGGGCCCAGGGATCCCAGAGCTGGTGTTAGTTAGATCACTGCCAGGTGTGGGGCGGGAGGGTTCATGTCACAGTTGGCTATGGGGCCCGGGGTGTCCCGAAGGTCGTGTTGGCCTGCCAGTGGGTAGGGCCAGGGCCCAGCTGGTCCCAGGGTAGCTCTGGCCTGGGTTGCGGATCTTATTTTTCTTGTTTCTGGAGTCTGTCCCCCTGGTGAGTGAGGCTGGCCTAGAGGCTTGTGCAGGCTTCCTGGTGGGAGGGGCGGGTGTCCGCCCACTGGTGGGTGGAGCTGGGCTTGGCTCTCTGGTGGGCTGGGCCCATGGTAGGGGCGAGTCCAGAGGCAGCTGTGGGCTCTTTAGTTTTTAGCCTGTTTGTTGGTGGGTGGGGCTATGTCCTCACCCACTTAAGTGTTTGGCCTGAGGCGTCCCAGCTCTGGCGCCTGCAGGGTGTTCGGTGGTGGTGCTAGGCCTTGGTGTCTAGGAGCCAAGATGCCAGCCACCAGCGGCAGCCGTGTTCACGCAGGTGAGCGGTCCCCAACATGTCTGACTCCAGTGCCTACGCCCCCAGGGCGAGCCACAGCCGCCGCCGGCTCTCCAGGAGGCTCTCCAAGACCAGCAGGTAGGTCTGACTCAGGCTCCTATCAAATTACTGCTTTTACCCTGGTCCCGGCGCGTGTGAGATTTTGCGCGAGTCCTTTAAGAGTGAAGACCGTTTCCCCCCGTCCTGTCGGGCTCCCAAAATTAAACCCCACTGACCTTCAAAGCCAGAGGGTCTGGGGGCTTGTGGGAAGTACCTCCTTGCGCTTGTGCAGCAAGTAGAGACAGGTAAAACGAGAGCCCAGGTCTTCCAGCTCCTGCTCTGAGCCCTCCTCTCAACTGTTTTGTAAGGTGTGCAGGCCTGTGAGGACAGGCCCTGGGGGGCAGCTTTTCTGAAGGGCCCAGCACAGCCCTGGGCAAAGAGAAATGCTACGTCAGACCTTGCCGGTCGATCAGATGTTTGACTAGGGCCTCTGCAATGATGCCTTCTCATTTTCCTTCCACTCAAACATCAGCCCCGGCTGCTCAAGACGCCTCCTCATTTCAGCTGTGTGGCTTCCCTTACAGCTCAGCCCTTGCCTCTTGAAAACCTGGTCTCCCTTTCTGTGACTGCTTTCCTACAAGCTTGTCGTTCACCTTCACTTTGTTTCTGGTGCCTCGGCGGTATCAGGTGGTGGCTAAGAGCTTGGACTGTACAATCAAGCCAGCCTAGACTCAGCTCACACTTTAGCTCTGAGACGTCAGGCAAGTTATCTAACTGCTGTCAGTCTTGGTTCCTTCATCTGTAAAATGGAGGTGATAATGTCTGTGTGTTTATGGGGTGGGGGAGGGTGAGAATTACATTAGACGATGTTTGTTTTTTTTTTAACATCTTTATTGGAGTATAATCGCTTTACAATGGTGTGTTAGTTTCTGCTTTATAGCAAAGTGAATCAGCTATACATATACATATGTCCCCATATCTCTTCCCTCTTGCATCTCCCTCCCTCCCACCCTCCCTATCCCACCCCTCTAGGTGGTCACAAAGCACCGAGCTGATCTCCCTGTGCTATGTGGCTGCTTCCCACTAGCTATCTATTGTATATTTGGTAGTGTATATATTAGATGATGTTTTAAATTGGATTAAGTTGGGTGAAGTATGAGGAATGTCTGGCTCATGCAAAGTGCTCAAAATCTGACGTCTGTTAATTATATGTTCATCCATGTTAGAGGTGGGGGCAGTAGCTGGCAGGATTCAGTGCCCAAAAGCTATATTTAAAGATGTCCCGCTCTTTTTCTAATTCTGTTTCCTGATACCTAGTATTCCATGTTGCCAGTCATTTTTTCTCAGATCATCTTGAGCTCAGAGATAGGAATTCAATACTGTCCTTCATTTATTACACATTTGCCAAGCACCTGCTCTGTCAATCAAGGGGCTAGACAGCAGACCCCCTGCCTCCAGCCCTGCTTCCTTTGCAAAGTTGGGTTTGCTAGATTGAGGGTAGTTCACAGATTCTATGATCCAAGGGTCCTAGGAGTGAGATATGACATTTGTCAGTTGTATGGGAGGGAGTTTGTCAGAAGGTCTCCCCTGAAGACACCACAGGCTCCCTTGTCTCCCTCTGGAGGGAATCTCAGTCCAAACAACAATGTACTTACACATCCTTAAATACAGAGACCTCCATGCTCATAGCAAGAGTGAGGGAGGGGGGCTTTTCAGTGGCAAGAAGAGGAAAGCCCTCCGATCGCTGACCCTGCATTGCCATGAGAGCACCCCATCCTTCCATGGGCCATCTATGGAAAAACCACTTGAGAGTCACTCCCATTCTCAGACCCTGGGGCTGGGGCCTCCGTTGGCTGCAGAGCCCAGTGTCATGACACCCCTAATCAGAATAGTAAAGAAACATCACTTAGAAGACATCACCAAACCCAGGAAATGAACCACTCACTAAAAATAGTGACTTTTACCCTTTTTGTAATTCCACGTTTCCAGGTGAATCACATGAGCTGCCTGAGAACAGGGATTCCCCCTTGCAAAGCCCTGCATTGCTTTTACATCCACGGTGCCTCACACAGTACCAGGTGTAGTAGGCATTCGTAAATAGTTGTTAAGCAAATGATTCCCAGGTGTCTAGAGGTCATCTTCCAACACTGAAGAGCTTATATGCTGGATACCACTGGGCACACCTTACGCAAATTAACCTCTCCACCCTTCAGTATTCTCATGAGTAAAATTGGCATGATACTAGGAGTAAGACTTATTGTCACGTGTTATGAGTTAAGTAACTTGGCCAAGGTCACATGGCTAACAAATGATTGGGCCATCATTTGGGCCAATCCAGATCTTGGGTCTGGGGGCTAAGCTAACAAGGCCGTAGAGCCATCTTAATGGAGGAGTGGGTCTGGGCCTGCTGCCCTCATAGGTGCTCATGTCTCCTGACCCCCACAGGACGGGCTCTGATAAAATAACATTTAAATGGCTTTTTTTTTTTTTTGCCAACTTGATAGAGTAGGAATGTGACCACATTGCAAGCCTGAGGGAGGAAGTTAGTGCCAGCCTCTGCCATGTGGCAGTCCTATGGGAAACTCTGGATGTGAAGTACTCCAGATCTCTTCCCTCTTCTCCCAAGCGCACTTCCCTTACCCTTATCACAGACACAAGTCATGAGCTAGACTAAGCTCCGCCAGGACAAGGGTTAAATCTATCTCATCCATCCTATAACTTCCTTGCCCAGAACAGTACCTGACAATAGCAGGGGCTAAAAACAAATTTGTTGAATGAATGAATGGTGAGATTACTGTGTGATGGGTAAGGATTTTTTAAAAACAAAGAGCATCGAGTGTAACTGTTCAGGGAGAAAAGGCCAGTAGACATAGTTTTCTTTTCTTGGGACTCAAGTTTTGAATCAAATCCCAGAACGCAGATTCCAGAAGACATGACAAAAATAATTATCTTTAAAACTCACATTGTGTAGTGTGACTTTTCCTTGGAAATATTCAGTACACAATTTTGAAGATGCCGGTTGGGAGGGAAGATTTCTTTTTCCCCTAATAAAATAGTACAGACCACTTCAATTATCTCTGGGAAAGGGATGTTTGTTCTTCCCTCAGCCCGTCTTTCACTGAGCTCTGCCTGCCTCGTTAGGAACTATGGGAAAGAACGGATGTGTCTGCTTCTTTCCTTTCCTCTAATAAAGTTTGTCATTTACTGAAAACTAAAATGCTGTCCTCTTCCCTGCATGATTCATACCCATCCTCTCCAAGTTTGGACCTCTGAGCCACTGGCGAGGGATGGAGCCCCATTGCCTTCCCTCCCACCGGAGCCTGCTCCGTGCTTGTATCAGCCTGGGCCAACATATTAGCCAAAGGGGAAAGATCTGTGTTTCTTTGCCCCTTACCAGGACTTCTGGGTTGTTTTCTGGCTCTCTGCAGATAGGAAAAGCTTAGATCAAAGTTGGCCTTTCTCTTCTTCGGGGAATCTAGGGAAATATAGAGCATGCCACAGCTAGCTGTCTTGGACGAGGGGGCCATCCCAGTCCACATGAAAGGACGTGAAGAGATGGCTGTTCAGTCTTCTTGCTGAAGCAAGGGCAGCATCCATGATATGTTGACAGCACATAAGTGCCACAGGGACAGGGATCCTAATCTATTGAGTTTACTGATGTAGCCTAAGTCCCTGTACGTGTGCCTGGTACCTAGTAGGTGCTCAACAAATACATTTTGAAAGGATGAATAACTCTGGATAGTTTTTCGAAAAACACATCATTTTTCCTCTCCTGGAATGTCTTTCCTGCCTGGAATACCCCTCCCTCTTCTACCCTTCCTAAGGCAAAATCCCTTTTTTATTTCATGGGCAGCACAGTGAGACCTCCTCTGGGGCATTTTTCAGCACTCTCCGCCCCAGGTGTAGGGTATTACTGCCTCTTCCGAGCCCTCAAAGCACTTGATGCATTTCACTTTTCTTAGGGAAATGGGCAGGTGAAGTTGCAATTATGTAGTTACATATTTTTGTCCTCCAAAAAGGTTTTTTCGATTAGACACCCCATTTGTTCATTTCTTTGTCCTAGCATCTACTAAAACTATTACCAGTCATTCTAGCATGGTGACTAAATGCTGCCTCTGGAGCCAGAAAACCTTGGTTTGAACTCCAGCTCTGCTATTTGCCAACCATGCAGACCTGGCCAATTACTCACTTCATGCTTTTGTTTTCTTTTTTTTGTAAAATGGTAATATTAACAGTATTTGTCTCCTAGGAGTTGTGAGGGCTTTAATGAATTAATACGTGTAAAGCACTTAGAACTCTACTTTTTGAAAATTAAGCACTCAATAGTCACTTTTATTTTTTATTTTTTTAGAGTGGTACTTATAGTTAGTATCTTTTTTTTAATTTATTTTTGTCTGCGTTGGGTCTTCGTTGCTGCACGCAGGCTTTCTCTAGTTGCAGCGAGCGGGAGCTACTCTTTGTTGTGGTGGGCAGGCTTCTCATTGCAGTGGCTTCTCTTGTTGCAGAGCACAGGATCTAGGTGCGCGGGCTTCCGTAGTTATGGCATGCGGGCTCTAGAGCGCAGGCTCAGTAGTTGTGGCACACGGGCTTAGTTGCTCAGTGGCATGTGGGATCTTCCTGGACCAGGGCTCGAACCCATGTCACCTGTGTTGGCAGGTGGATTCTTAACCATTGCGCCACCAGGGAAGTCCCTAGTATCCGTTTTTAATTTCTTTTTAACAATGTACTTGTCTTTTGGTTGTTTCCTATTCCAGTAATCTTTTACCAGCAGTAACCTTTGATTTTTGTTTGGGAACTCATCTCACCCTAAATCCTAAATCTCAGTCTCTGTAGTTTTCTCAGAGCTACATTCTCTCCTCCCTTCCCCAATGCAGTGGACTTGTGAATCAGGTCTGGCCGGTCATTTCCCTGGTTCCATGATTGGGTCAGAGATGGATACCTGACCTCGTCACAGAGAGGAAAGTAGTGTGAAGCTTTTGTTGGGATTCCTGGGATGGAGGAGATTGCCCTCTCCACACTGCATTGAATCTGGAAAGATCTGAGTCGCTACTCCAGCTTTCTCATCTCCAAAAGGGCAGGGATTATCTGAAAGCATCAAGAAGAAGAAGAGCTGGACCAAGAGACAGAGAGAGGAAAGCTGGATCTTTGATGACATTGTTTGAGCCTCAATCAATCTAGGCCAGGAGCCAGCAACACTCTTGGACATTTCCTTTTATGAGCCCTATTCCCATGCTGATGGCTGCATAACAATTGCTCCTCAGTTTAGTGGCTTGGACAATGGCAAACTGCATTTTGCTCATGAATCTTCAGTTTGGGGAGGGTTCAGCAGAGATATCTCAGATCTCTTCCATTAGGTGTCAAAGGTGGTGGCCTGTGGGCTGGGGGCTGGGACCATCTGAGGGCTTCGTGGTTGATGCTGGCAGTCAGCAAGGGGATGGGGAATCAGCTCCTCTCTTTAGGGGTCTCCTCCCATGGATTTTCCTCATGAGCTAGTCTGGGCTTCCTCCCATCATGGTGGCAGCTTTTCCCCGAATGAGCATCCCACTCTCACCCCCAATAAAAGAGAGAAGGAGGCAAAAACTGCATCCTTTTAATGGAAAGTCACTCGGCACTGATTCTGCCATCTTGATTGGTTGGAGCACTCACAAACCAACTTAGGTTCAAGAGGAGGGGAAGGGCAATATTCTGGAAGAGCATGTGGGACTGGAAATATATAGCTGTGGCCATTTCTGGAAAATGTTATGTGTCACAGACCTTTCTGATAAAGTTTGTTGTTCTCCCCTTTAATCAAGCCACAACTTTTATCATCTTTTGTTCTGCTCCAAATTTGTTTAGGAAGAAAAAAATCTTGGATTGTAGGGAAACCTAACAACAGTGGCATCTGAATAGATTTATTCAACTAATTAGCTTTGCCAGTCAAGGCAGGCTCACTCTGTAAGCCTTAAGCAACATGGCACCCGAGATATATTTGTGCAAGCATTCTTAGCCTCTCAAGGCACTTTCATACCTATGAAACATCTTGGCCCATCCAATAAGGGGGGGCAGGTATTGTTAATTTTGACTTACCTGACCCCGTTTAACGATTAGCAGGGCTTGATAAAGAGAACATCATAGTACTATGTAATAGACTGTAATGAGTTTAATAGAAGTCCTAAGTAAAATTACTATAGGCTCATATACATTTGGGGAAAGTTGGGATGAAACAAAACAAAACAAGGGTTTCTTTTTAATTTTCAGGCTAGGACTTTCAAAGTCCTTAATGTGTCATTCACCACCGTAGACTGTAGAGCACAGACTATTCTGAGCTAATTGGACCCTGGAACATTTTCTTCTAAGACCCTCTTGCTCAATTCTGGTGCTCCTAGGAACCCAGTTTGAGAAATGATGGCATTCCTAAGGTCTTGGAGGCAACTATAAACTTTTTGTATTATTTTTCCTACTTGCTTTTTTTTAAAAATGCTTTTTTTATGTTATTATTTTCTCCAGCCTATTAAATTTCATAGTTTTCATATAAACACTCCACAAATGGTGTCCATATGAGAATGACATCTTCTGATTTATTTGGGGGAGTAACTGCTATCTTCCTGGGTGGGATAATGTCTTTCATCTGTAGAATGTGAGACTCTATGATACGTGGTAACATTGACATGCCACTGAGCAAGATAAGTCTTTCTGCCACCAAGAGAAGTGCCTTTTCCCAGTTCGGAGGGGCTCTAATTCTTTTTGACAGTCTCATGGGTGCGCTGTGTCTGGTATATATTTCCTAGCTCTGGAAACTGTATCTAATCCTTCAAACCAGGACTTCCTTTTAAAGGCAACCCTATGAGCCAACAAACAAATAGTGGATGTTCACTTTTCTTTCATAACAGTGTTGCTTTGCTAATATTCATTTGTTGTGTTTCTTTAGTTGTCGTTTGCTTGGCACTTGGCCCTTTTGTGATTGGTTTTTCTAAGCAGAAAGGGGAGTAGAACAATCCTAGAAATGTTGGCTTCCCCTCAACTTTTTTCATTTCACAATGAAGTTCCCTGGTACTTGCTGCCCCATGAGCGTTCTTATCAGGCAACTCCTGTATGGTTTCACGTGGTATTTGGTACCTATTGTCAAATATTTACAGGCTTCCAGCACTCAATGTGTGACATGGAACAGATCCCCCATTGGATTGATCATCTACCCAGCAATTTAGAGTTCTTCTGTTGTGGGTTTCTGATGGAGAGAATATCACAAACAGCAGGAAGAAATCTTATCCACCAGATGCCACGGAAGTGTTACTCTGTTCCAGATCTCTCTCTTTAAGAGAAAATTCAGCCCCATAATACAGAGGTCGTTAGAAACGAGATTGTGATTCTTATTTAGATCTTGTAGGCGATGATAAGAGAAAAGGGCAAGGAAATAGACAACGGGCAGAGAGAGAGGGCTGATATTTGAGCCCAGCATCGCTCAAAGTATTTTCCAATTAATATCCATTCTGCAGAATTGTCATCAGTGGAAAAAGAGAGAGATTGTTTAGTCAGATGAATTTAGGAGAACTGCCATTAAGAACAGTTTTTAGTGTAGGACTCAGGGAAGCCCTTAATACATTAATGTGTTTATGCATCTCCACAAGGAGGTAGTCCAAAAGGACAATGCTCTAGACATTTCACATGAATTAATTTCTTTTAATCCTCACACTTCCATGAAATAGGTAATATCATTACCCTCATTTTACAAATGAGAAAGGCGAGGCGCAAAGTTAAGACATTTCTTGCCCAGAGTCACTCGACAAACAGGTAGTGGAATTAGAAATTAAACCCAGGTCATCTGACTCCAGAGCTATTGCCCTGACCCACCATACCATACAGATTTGATAAATATTGAGGAAAGTGTGAATGTACCATGGGAGTTATTTCAGGGAAATGAAAGGTCATTGCCTTTCAAGTGGTTTTACAGCATGTTTCAAGGAGAGAATCTGATGGAAAGATATTTGTGCCTTTTCATGTGATCATCATAGTCCTGATTCTTTCTCATGGCACCAGCTTCTCCCACTCGCATCATGTCCTTAAGCGTGCAGTGAATGGTCTATGTGAATCATGGCATTGTGTCTGGTGGCTCCTTCTTGACCTTGGAAAACTAATATTCAGGCTTTCCTCTTGCTTAAGATGTTCTTAAATTATACCAAAATTTCATGTGTCTTTTAAAAACTAACAGAATTTGTTACAGCAGCCTTAGGTTTGCAGAAAAATTAAGCAAAAAGTACTTACAATTCCCACACACCCCCTTCTCCCCACTCCCATAACCAGTTTTTCCCATCATTAACATCTTGCATTGCTGTCATACATTTGTTAGAATTGATGAACTGATATTGATATATTATTATTAATTAAAGGCCATAATTTACATTAGGGTTCACTTTTTGTGTTCTGTGGGTTTTGACAAATATGTAATGTCATGCATCCATTACATGTGCTATTACAGTATCACGCAGAAGAGTTTCACTGCCCTAAAAATCTCCTGTGCTCAAATGATTAATCCCTCTCTCTCCCTAGATCCAAACCCCTGGCAACTGCCTTTTCCAGAACGTCATATAATTGGAATCTATAGTATGTAGCCTTTGCAGATTGTTGTCTTTCACTTAGCAATGTAAATTTAAGATTCCTTCCAGTCTTTCTCAGCATGATAGTTCTTTTTTTTATTATTACTGAATAATATTTCATTATATGGACGTACCACAGTTTATTGATCCATTCACCTTTTGAAGGACATCTTGGTGCTTCCAAGTTTTGTCAATTATTAGTATAGCTGCTATAAGCACCCATGGCCAGGTTTTTCTGCAGATGTACCTTTTCAACTCATTTGGATAAATAACTAGGAATGTGATTACTGGATCACATAGGAAGAGCATATTTAGCTTTATAAGAAACGGCCAGACTACCTTCCAAAGTGACTGTACTGTGTTGCATATCCAGCAGCAATGAACGAGAGTTCCTGTTGCTCCACATCCTTGCCAGTATTTGATGTTGTCAGAGTTTCAGATTTTAACTCTTCTAATAGGTGTGTAGTAACATCTCATTGTTTTAATATGCAAGACATATGATGTTGAACATGACATATGATGTTGAACATCTTTCATGTGCTTATTTGCCATCTGCATATTTTCTGTGCTGAGATCTGTTCAGATCTTTTACCCATTTTTAAATCGGGCTGCTTTCTTCTTGAGTTTTAAGAGTTTTTTGTATATTTTGGATACAAGTCCTTTATCAGATATGTGTTTTGAAAATATTTTCTCCCAGTCTGTGGCTTGCCTTTTCATTCTGTTAATAGTTTCCCTCATAGAGGAGATTTTTAAAAATTGTAATGAAGTCTGACTTATCAGTTTTTCTTTCATGGATCATGGTTTTGCTGTTTTTAAAAAGTCATTGACAAACCCAAGGTTTGTTGCTTGTGTTAGTTTCATGTGTACAGCTGTAATGGTATTTTGTTGTGGCTTAAATTTGCATTTCCTTTGTGAATAAAGATGTTGAGCACCTTTTTTGTGTACTCAGCCACTTGTATATCTCCCTTTTTCAAGTTACTGTTCAAATCATTTTTTAATTTTGAATTGGGTTGTTTATATTTTGAGTTGTATAAGTTCTTTACACATTGTGGATGCACATTCTTTGTCAGATATATATTTTGTAAATATTTTCTTATCTGTGATTTGCCTGTTTTCTTAATGTTGTCTTCTGACAAGCGGTGTTATGAATTTGGTGAAATCTAAAAAAAAAAAGTCATTGACAGCCCATGGTCACCTAGATTTCTCCTATATTATCTTATAGGAGTCTTACATTTTTGTATTCTACATTTAGGTCTGTGATATATTTTGAATTAATTTTTGTGAAAGATGTAACATCTATGTATAGATTAATCTTTTTTTCTGTGTGAGTATCCATTTGTTCCAGCACCACTTGTTTAAAAAGCCTACTTTTTGCATTGAATTGCCTTTGCTTCTTTGTCAATGATCAGTTGAGTATATTTGTGTGGATCTATTCCTGGGCTCTCAACTCTGCTGCATTGATCTGCCCATTATTTCACCAACACCACACTGTTTGATAATTGCAGCCTTATAGCAAGGCTTGAAATTGGGTGGTATGCATGTTTCAAATATCTTCTTCTTCGACATTGTGTAGGCTATTCTGGTCTATTGCCTTTCCATATCAATTTTAGAAACAGTTTGTAGATATCCACAAAATAACTTGTGGAGATTTTGATTGGGATTGCTTTGAATCTAATATCGAGTTGGCAGCTCTACAATATTGAGACTTCTTATCCATGAACATAGAATATCTCTCCATTCATATTTAGATTTTTTATGATTTCTTTCATCAATGTTTTATAATTTTTTTCACATATTTTTATGTTTATTATTTCTGTGTGTGTGTGTGCACATGTGTGTGTGTGTGTGTGTATGTAGTATATGTTTTGTTAGATTTATACCTAAGTATTTCTCTCTTTTTTTGGTGCCAATGTAAATGATACTGTGTTTATAAATTAAAATTTCAATTCCAGTTTTTCATTGTTGGTATATGGGAAAGCAATTGACTTTTAATATTAACCTTGTATTTTGTAACCTTGCTATAATTACTTGTTAGTTCCAGGAGTTTTTTGGTAAATTCTTTGCAATTTTCTACATAAACCATAATGTCAGCTGCAAGCAAAGTATTATTTCTTCCTTCCCAATTGTATACCTTTTATTTCCTTTCCTTTCCTTGCCTCATTGCATTAGCTAGGAATTCCAGAATAATGTTGAATAGGGTTGGGTAGAGGAGACATCCTTACCTTGTTTCTGATATTATGAGGAAAGCTTCTAGCTTCTCACCATTAAATATGATATTAGCTGTAGGTTTTCTGTGATGTGTAGTTGTGGAAGTTCCCTTCCATTCCTATTTAGCTGAGAGGTTTTATCATGAATGGTGTTGAATTTTGTCAAACACTTTTTCTACATCTATTGATATGATCATCTGATTTTTCTTCTTTAGCCTGTTGATGTGATGGATTACAGTAATTGATTTTTGAACATTGAAGTAGCCTTGCTTAACTGGGATAAATCTCACTTGGTTATGCTGTATAGTTCTTTTTATACATTATTGGGTTTAATTTGCTAATATTTGGTGACGTTTTTTGCGTCTATGTTTTATGAGATTTTATTTTTCTGTAGTTTTTGTTCTTTTAGAATGTCTTTGCCTGGTTTTGGCATTAGGATGATGCTGTTCTCATGAAAAGCAATAGGAAACTTTCCCTCTAATTTTATATTTCTGGATAAGATTGTAGATAAATGGCACAAATTCTTCCTTAAGGGTTTGGTAGAATTCACCCAGTGAAACCGTTTGGGCTTCACCAGTGAAATCATTTTGGCATCACTAGTGAAGCCATTTAGGCCAGGTGCTTTCTGTTTTAGAAGGTTATTTATTTATTTATTTATTTATACCACAACCACCCATTTCACCCACCCCTGCCTCTGGCAACCACTAATCTGTTCTATCTATGAGTGCAGTTTTTTGTTTTTGTTTTTTAGATTCCACATGTAAGTGAGATCATACAGTATTTGCCTTTCTCTTTCTTACTAATTTTACTTAGCATAATGCCCTCAAAGTCCATCAGTGTTGTTGTAAATGGCAGACTATCCTTTTTTATGGCCAAAAAAATATACCTATGAATATATATCACATTTCCTTTATACATTTGTATATATGCATTTCCTTTATGCACTTATATATAATATATATGTGAACATTTATCACATTTCCATTAAGCATTCAGCTGTGTATGAACCCTTGGTTTGCTTAGCTTGTTTCCATGTCTTGGCTATTGTAAATAATGCTGCAATAAACATAAGGTGCAGATATCTTTTTGAGACAGTGATTTCATTTCCTTCAGACAAATACCCAGAAGTGGAATACCCAGAACTACCATACTAGATTGTATGGTAGTTCTATTTTTAATTTTTTGAGGAAACTCCATACTGTTTTCCATAGTGGCTACACCAATTTACCTTCCCACCAAGAGTGCACAAGGGTTTCTTTTTCTCCATATCCTTGCCAACACTTGTTATTTCTTCTCCTTTGGATAATAGCCATTCTTACAGATTTGATGTGATATCTCTTTGTGTTTTTAATTCACATTTCCCATTATTCATTGTTCTAATTTCTTTAGTAGATATAAGCCTATTCAGGTTACTTATTTCTCTTGGTGTGAGTTTTGGTAACTTGTATAATTCAAGGAATTGGTACATTTCATCTTAATTATCAAATCTGTGGGCATAGAGGTGTTAATAATATTCTTTTATTATCCTCTTAATGTCCATAGGGTTAGTAGTGTTGGCTCCTCTTTTGTTTCTAATATGAATAACTTGGGTCTCCTCTCCTTTCTTCTTGGTTAGTGTGGCTAAATGTTTGTTAATTTTATTGACACATACAATGAACCAGCTTTTGTTTTCATTAATTTTCTCTACTGATTTCCTTATTTCAATTTCATTGATTTCTGTTCTAACTTTTATTTTTTCTTCTCATCTTATTTGGATCTAATTTGCTCTTCTTTTTCTAGTTTCCTAAGGTGGAAGCTTTGGTTATTGATTTGGATATTTCTTCCTTTCTAACATGTCAATTCAATGCTATAAGTTTCCCTCCAAGCACTGCTTTTGCTGCATACCACACATTTTGATAAGTTGCATTTTCATTTTCATTTGGTTCAAGATATTTTAAAATTTCAATTGGCACTTCTCTTTGGTCCACGTGTTATTTAGAAGTATGTTGTTCAGTTTTCAAGTACTCAGAGATTTTCCAGCACTATGTTATTGATTTCTAGTTTTATTCCATTGTGATCTGAGAGACTACTTTCTATGATTTCTATTCTTTTAACTATGTGAGGCTATGCTTTATGGCCCAGAATGTGGTTTGTCTTGGTAAATGTTCCATGTGGGCTTTAGAAAAATATGTTCTGCCATTGTTGAATGAAATATTCTATAAATGTCAAGTAGATTCAGTTGATTGATGGTGCTGTTATGTTCAGCTGTATCCATATATAGTGGACCATTAGATCTGTCAATTACTGTTAGAGGGTCATTGAAATCTCCAACTATAGTAGTGAATTTGTCTAGTTCTCCTTGTAGGTCTCTTAGGTTTTGTCACATGCATTTTGACACTCTACTGTTAAACACATACACATTAAGGATTTTTATGTCTTTGTAGAGAATTGACCCCTTTATAATTATGTAATACCCCTATTTATCCCTGATAATTTTCCTTGATCTGAAGTCTGCTTTGTCTCAAATTAATATAGCTACTCCAACTTTGATTAGCTTTAGCATAGTATGTCTTTCTCCATCCCTTTACCATCAATATATCAGTATCTTCCTATTTAAAGTGGGTCTCTTGTAGACAATGTATAGTTGGTACTTGTTGCTTTTTGTTGTTGTTGTTGCTGTTATCAGCTCTCACAGTCTGTCTTTTAATTGGTATATTTAGACAATTCACATTTAAAGTGACTATTGATATCATTGGCTTAATATCCACTGTATTTGTATCTATTTTCAATCCAGTACTCTTATTCTTTGTTTCTTTTCTTCCACTCTTTTTCTATATTCTGTGCTTTTAATTGAACAGTTTACATGATTCCATTTTCTCTCCTCTCTTAACAAATCAGTTATAATTTTTTTGTTAATTAGTGGTTTCACTATAGTTTTCAGTATAAATTCACAAGTTATCCAAGTCCACTTTCAAATAACACTTTACTACTTCATGGTTAGTGCAGGTGTTTTATAACAGAGTTTTCCCATTTCCTCCCTTACATTCCTTATAATATTGTTGTCTTTCATTTCACTTATCTAAATGACAGTCACTGAAAACATTGTTGCTATTATTATTCTGAACAAGTTGCCATCTGTTAGACCAATTAAAAATAAGAGAAACTAATTTTACGCTCATTTATTCATTCTCTAGCACTTTTCCCATCTGTTATTTGCTTGTTTGTTTGTTTGTTTATTCATTTTTATTACAGTTGATTTACAGTATTTTATTAGTTTTGATATATAACACTTTAAATATTTTACTCCACTCTTGCTTGCATGATTTCTGTAATTTGTAATCTTATTCCTCTATATGTAAAGTGCCCCCACCCTCTGGCTCCTTGCAAGATTTTCCCCTTTTTAAAAATTTTCTGAAGTTTGAATATAATATGCCTAGGGGTAGGTTTCTTAGTGTATACCGTTTTTCATAGTCTCTAAGTTTTCTGGACCTGAAGTTTGTTGTCTGTCATTAATTTTGGAAATTTCTCAGCCATTATTACTTCAAATATTTCTTTGGCTTCTTTTCCACCCACTTTTCCCTCTGGTATTCCCATTGTGCACATGTTACATCTTCTGTAATTGTCCCACAGTACTTTTATATTCTGTTCTTTTTAACTTTCTTTCATTTTTCTCTCTACCTTCAGTTTGGAAAATTTCTGTGGATATATCTTCAAGGTCACTGATTCTTCTCTCAGCTGTGCCCAGTCTACAGATGAGCCCTTCCAAGACAGTCTTAATTTTTGTTACAGTGTTTTTGAATTCTCACATTTCCTTTTGATTCTTTCCTATGGTTTCCATCTTTCTGTTTATATTACCCATTTGCTCTGTAGTCCACCTATTCCATTAGAACCTTAGCATATTAATCAAAGGCATTTTAAATTTCTAGTCAAAGGTATTTCAGAAATTTCTAATTTCTGCCATAGGTGAGCCTGGTTCCAATGCCTGCTTTGCCTCTTAAAATTGTGCTTTTGCCTCTTAGCATGCCTTGTAATATTTTGTTTAAAATTAGATGTGATGTATTGGGTTAAAGAGACTGAGGTAGATATGCCTGTACTGTGAGTTTATCTGGCTAGAATTTAGGCTGCATTTGCTGCTTGCTGTGGCTCTAGGTATCAGAGGCTAATTTTTCCTCTCTTATTTTTGTTTTTGCCTCCCCTGGTCTCTCTGGGTTTCCCTAGAGGCTTCTTAAATAAACTCCAAGCCTCGAAGTTCATTTCCCTGTAAAGCACTGTTAACAATACAGGAGTCTGATAGATGTGGTGGAAAATGTGGGAGCAGTGGAAGCATCCTATAGGCCCGTAATTAGTTCTCATTGTTTTAGACTGTGATCTGAACTGTGACATTCAGAAGAGCTTCTCAGCTTTTTTCTCCCTTAGATGAGACAGGAAGTCTAGAGCGTGATGTACATGGACATTTCCCTTCTTCTCGATGAAGTCTAGAAGGGCCTAGAGTTGGGTATTTTCCTTCCTCCAGGTCCCGGTAAAATCCAAGTCATTAGGCTCTGATAAAACGTTTCTTTTCTTATACGAATTTATTTATTTATTTAGCTGTATAACTGACATACAATATTACGTTAGTTTCAGGTGTACAACATAATGATTTACTATTTGTGTATATTGTGAAACGATCACCACATTAAGTCTAGTTAACATCCATCACCATACATAGTGGTTTCTATGTACCACCATTCATAGGGGTACATAAAAGGGTTTCTTTTGAGGGAAGTCCTTTATTAAGCAGGATGGAATATTCTAGGAGTATTTCAAAATGGTTATTTCCTTACTTCTCTTGCCCTCCTCCCCACCAGAAACACAAAGGGATGTGTCTCCAGCATACATCCTGAGAACCTAGTGGAGCTCCTGGAGGTGAAAGCTCACAAAAGTGCGTGGTCCGTCCCCCCACCTCTCCTCAAGACTTTGTCTCTCAGACTAGTCCACATGGAGCTTCTGGAAATTTTTTCAGTTACACTTTAAGTGTTCCTACCAGCACTGGCTTCAGTGGCAGCCTCTGTTCCTGGTCTTCTGCTCCAAGTATCCACCTCTGTATCCACCTCTCTCTCTAGCTTTCAGGGCAGTGATTTATCCTATACGTCAATTCTCTGATGACCCAAGAAGAATTGTTGATTTTCACTCTAGTAGCTTTTTTATTGTTGTGAGGTTGAAAGTGACAACTTCCAAGTTCTTTACATGTCATACCAGAAACTAGAAGTCAATTTCATGTGCTTTTGAGGAGAAACACTTCCCACACTCCATCTGCAGTCTCTTTGGATTATTTTTCCTGCTTCTGCACCTTCTCTTCTACTAGAAATTCTCTTCCCACCTGTAAATAATGATAAACATTTTACTGCTCATTTGTTCCTCCACCAATGCACAGTGGATTCTCTTCACAGAAAACATTTGTAGTACTTATTCCCATACCATCCATCTGACCCAAACTTTTGTTTTCCTTTGACTTTTTCTGATCATTTTGTGACCCGATCTTTCCAGAGAGACATATAAAAGGCTTAAGGTGAACTAAAACAATCTGAGAGTCGATATAATTCCTTTCTCCCTAAGGGTCTCCTGAGACCTTGCAGGGTGAATTCAGAGACAAGAGAATTCATGAATTCTGACCATAAAGGGCATGTCCTCCCTACCTCTCAATCTCAAGCTTCCAGCCACCCATAGGGTGACTTTGTAAGAATAAGAAAAAGGCAATCTTCCCTTAAGAACTCTACTTCTAGTTCTCATTCGTTAGCATAGTAATTTTGTGAGAGCGAGTTACTTTACTACCATCTGAAAGGAAATGTTGTAATACAGGCACATCTAAGATGCTTACCCTGTGAATGGAGCCCTCTTGGATATGCATGCACAATCTGTACATCCAGATTGGGCGGCCCTGCCTCTGATTGCTTAAGACATTTAAAAGGGATTCTCAATCAGAACCATAAAAAAGCAGACCTCTGAATCCCTCTTATTAAATTTAAAAGCTAACATTTTATTTCTTTAAATGTTCTCTTTTTATGCTCAGTTAAATCTCTTCTCTGTTCATTTCACTATTATCTGTTCTTCAAAACCCAGCCTAAGTCCTACCTTCTCTAAGACAGTTTCAATAACTGCTGCAAACCTCACTGATCTCCCACATCTCTTAAAATCTACACCACTGATCTGCCTCATAGAGTCCATTATATATTGCCATGTCTTGTTCACTGTTATCTCAGAAATGTTAACTTTTCCACCTAAGGAGGTTGGGATGACCTGAGCACAGAAACAACACTTTTACATTGTTTTATGTCCCCCATTGCCTTTATCTGGGGGCACTGAGTGGTCTTTTTGTAAACACATACTGGTTAGATGATAGTATCATTAGAAGACAAATGAACTGTAGGTTCTCCTAAACTTTTGTTGCCTCAGCCTTTGATGGTTGACTCCCTGGGTCTCAGCTATAATTAATCCTCTCCATTTTTTATAACTTTACACCTGGATAAAGACGTAAGACAAATCTGAACAAAGAACAATACCCTAGATTGAGAGTGTGAATGAAATAATCATAAAAATGGAAAAGTGAGCAAAAGGGGGTTCATATACATTTTTAGTGAATTTTGGTGGTTTTCTTTTTTGTCTGTTTATTTTTTATTGGACTGTAAATGATTTACACTGTTAGTTTCTGCTATAGAGTTCTGTCCACTTTTTTAGACTTTTCCTATATAGGTTATTACAGAGTATTGAGTAGAGTTCCCTGTGCTATATAGTAGGTCCTTATTAGTTATCTATTTTATATATACTGGTGTGTATATGTCAATCCCAATTTATCCCTCCCCCCAACCCTTCCCCCACTGGTAACCATAAGTTTGTTTTCTACATCTGTGACTCTATTTCTGTTTTGTAAATAAGTTCATGTGTACCATTTTTTTTAGATTCCACATGTATGTGGTATCATATTATATTTGTTTTTCTCTGTCTGACTTACTTCACTCAGTATGAAAATCACTAAGTCCATCCATGTTTCTGCAAATGGCATTATTTTGTTCTTTTTTATGGCTAATATTCCATTGTAT
Organism: Pseudorca crassidens; assembly: GCF_039906515.1. Taxonomy (NCBI): domain Eukaryota; kingdom Metazoa; phylum Chordata; class Mammalia; order Artiodactyla; family Delphinidae; genus Pseudorca; species Pseudorca crassidens. The sequence continues at coordinate 56,349,956 of NC_090311.1, read as the reverse complement.
ATATGCACCACATCTTCTTTACCCATTCCACCATCAATGGACATTTAGGTTGCTTCCATGTCCTGGCTATTGTAAATAGTGTTGCAATGAACATTGGGGTACAGGTATCTTTTCAAATTATGGTTTTATCCAGATATATGCCCAGGATTGGATTGCTGGATCATATGGTAACTCTATTTTTAGTTTTTAAGAAACCTCCATACTGTTCTCGATAGTGGCTGTACCAATTTACATTCCCACCAACAGTGTAGGAGGGTTCCCTTTTCTCCACACCTTCTCCAGCATTTATTGTTCGTAGATTTATTGATGATGGCCATTCTGACTGTTGTGAAATGATACCTCCTTGTACATTTTATTTGCATTTCTCTGATAATTAGTGATGCTGAGTATCCTTTCATGTGCCTCTTGGCCATCTGTATGTCTTCTTTGGAGTAATGTCTATCTAGGTTTCCTGCACATTTTTTGATAGGTTTTTGGGGTTTTTTGATATTGAGTTGCATAAGCTGCTTGTATATTTTGGAGATTAATCCCTTGTCAGTTGCTTCATTTGCAATGTTTTCTCCATTCTGTGGGTTGTCTTTTGGTTTTGTTTACGGTTTCTTTTGCTGTGCCATACCTTTTATGTTTCATTAGGTCCTATTTGTTTATTTTTGCTTTTATTTTCATTACTCTAGGAGGTGAATCAAAAAAGATCTTGCTGCAATTTATGTCAAAGGGTGTTCTGCTTATATTTTCCTCTAAGAGTTTTATAGTATCCAGCCTTACATTTAGGTCTTTAATCCATTTTGAGTTAATTTTTGTGTATGGTTTTAGGGAAGTGTTCCAATTTCATTAACTTACATGTAGCTGTCCAGTTTTCCCAGCATCACTTATTGAAGAGACTGTCTTTTCTCCATTGTATATTCTTGCCTCCTTTGTCATAGATTAGTTGACCGTAGGTGCATAGGTGCATCTCTGGACTTTCTATCCTGTTCCATTGATCTCTATTTCTGTTTTTGTGCCAGTACCATAATGTTTTGCTCACTGTAGCTTTGAAGTATAGTCTGAAGTCAGGGAGCCTGATTCCTGCAGCTCTGTTTTTCTTAAGATTGCTTTGGCTATTCGGGCTCTTTTGGGTTTCCACACAAATTGTAAAATTTTTTGTTCTAATTCTGTGAAAAATGTCATTGGTAATTTGATGGGGATTGCATTGAATCTGTAGATTGCTTTGGATAGTATAGTCATTTTGACAATATTTATTCTTCCAGTTCAAGTACATAGTGTATCTCTCCATCTGTTTGTGTCATCTTTGATTTTTTCATCAGTATCTTATAGTTTTCTGAATACAGGTCTTTCACCTCCTTATGTAGGTTTATTCCAAGGTATACTATTCTTTTTGATGCAGTGGTAAATGGGATTGTTTCCTTAATTTCTCTTTCTGATCTTTTGTTGTTAGTGTTTAGGAATTCACAAGATGTCTGTGTATTAATTTTGTATCCTGCAACTTTACCAAATTCATTGATGAGCTCCAGCATCTTCAGAATTTTCTATGTATAGTATCATGTCATCTGCAAAGAGTGACATTTTTACTTCTTCTTTTCCAATTTGGATTCCTCTTATTTCTTTTTCTTCTCTGATTGCCGTGGCTAGGACTTCCAAAACTATGTTGAATAAAAGTGGCAAGAGTGGACATCTTGTCTTGTTCCTGATCTTAGAGGAAATGCTTTCAGTTTTTCACTGCTGAGAACGATGTTTGCTGTGGGTTTGTCATATATGGCTTTTATTATGTTGAGGTAGGCTCCCTTGATGTCCACTTTCTGGAGAATTTTTATCATAAATGGGTATTGAATTTCATCAAAAGCTCTTTCTGCATCTATTGAGATGATCATATGGTTTTTATTCTTCAGTTTGTTTATGTGGTGTATCACATTGATTCATATATATTGAAGAATCCTTGCATCCCTGGGATAAATCCCACTTGATAAGGTGTATGATCCTTTTAATATGTTGTTGAATTTGGTTTGCTAGTATATTGTTGAGGATTTTTGCATCTACGTTCATCAGTGATATTGGCCTTTAATTTTCCTTTTGTGTGGTATCTTTGTCTGCTGTTGGTATCAGGGTGATGGTGGCCTCGTAGAATGAGCTTGGGAGTGTTCCTTCCACTGTAGTTTTTTGGAATAGTTTCATAAGGATAAATGTTTGATAGAATTCACCTGTGAAGCAATCTGGTCCTGGACTTTTGTTTGTTGGAAGTTTTTAAATCATGGTTTCAATTTTAATACTTGTGATTGGTCTGTTCGTATTTGCTGTTTCTTCCTGGTTCAGTCTTGGAAGGTTGTACCTTTCAAAGAATTTCTCAATTTCTTCTAGGTTGTCCATTTTATTGGCATATAGTTGCTTGTAGTAGTCTCTTATGATCCTTTGTGTTTCTGTGGTGTTCATTGTAACTTCTTCTTCATTTCTAATTTTATTGATTTGATGAGTCCCTGTCCCTTTTTTTCTTGATGAGTCTGGCTAAAGGTTTATCAGTTTTGGTTATCTTTTCAAAGAACCAGCTTTTAGTTTTAGTTTCATTGATCTTTTCTGTTGTTTTCTTCATCTCTATACTATTTATTTCTGCTCTGATCTTTATGATTTCTTTCCATTTACTCACTTTGGGTTTTGTTTGTTCTTCTTTCTCTAGTTGCTTTAGATGTAACATTAGGTTATTTATTTGAGATTTTTCTTGCTTCCTGAGTTATTAATATTGTATTGCTATAAACTTCCCTCTTAGAACTGCTTTTCCTTCGTCCCATAGATTTTGGATCATCGTGTTTTCATTGTCATTTGTCTCTAGGTATTCTTTGATTTCCTCTTTGATTTCTTCAGTGATCCATTGGTTGTTTAGTAGCATATTGTTTAGCCTCCACGTGTTTATGTTTTTTACAGGTTTTTTTTCCTGTAGTTGGTTTCAAATCTCATAGCGTTGTGGTTGGAGAAAAGGCTTCATATGATTTCAGTTTTCTTAAATGTACTGAGGCTTGATTTGTGGCCTGAGATGTGATCTATCCTGGAGACTGTTCCATGTGCACTTGAGAAGGAAGTGTATTGTGCTGCTTTTGGATGGAATGTCCTATAAATATCAGTTAAGTTCATCTGGTCTAATGTGTCACTTAAGGCTTGTGCAACACAGAAAACAATGAGAAAAATCCCATACAAAGGCCTTAGAAAACTAGGCAGAGGGCAGCTTAGGAAGTATATATCAGCAAATAATAGCTAGAAGTCAGTGGAAGCAATTTAAAGATACCTCGGAGGAGCACAAGCTGGACAGAAGCATACAGGCGAGTTTGTAACATGGAGTTGGGCAGCCTTTATAGCAATGCAGCCCCCACACCAGTACTCTGAGAGCATGATGATATTCAATGGACTTTGCTTTCATTGTGGTCTCTTATCTTCGCTGTCTGTTATAGTAGTCACTAGCCATATGTGGGTATTTATATTTAAATTGTTTAAAATTAAATAAATTAATTAAATTTTTAAAAACTTCAGTTTCTCATTTGCACTATCCACATTTCAAGTACCCAATAACAACATGTGGCTGATAGCTACCATATTACAGAATACAGAATAGACTGTTTTCAGCATTGCTGAACATTCTAATAGGTAGCATTGGATTAACTATCGCTTCCATCATTTCAGTTAATTTTTCCAAGAAACATATGTGCTCAGACATCACACTTTTGTTTGCTGACCAGTTTAAAATAATGAGAAAAAGAGTAGAATTATTCTGTTCATGATAGGTCCAATATAGAATCTCCAGTGAGAGGCTTAAGCGCAAACCTGGAATTCAGTTAAAAATGTTGATTATCTATCCATCGCTACACTTATCCCCCTGTGTGCTCTCTTTTTCTCTTCCTCTAAGCATGTCCTGTCAAGTTGGAAAATAAGTGATTATTGGAAGCCAGTCAGGTTGAGTAACAGACACCAATTAAGTATCTATTGAAAAGAGCAAACATGATGCTGGTTAATTCTGGCTTTTGGACTCCATGGTCCCCTATTGGTATTATGCAGACCTCCAGCAGGGTTTAGGATATGGTTCTCCAGTTCCTCTGTCAGACACCCACAGGGCACCCTGGATGCTCTCGACAGCATCAAGGGAAGCCTGGAATTCCAGGACTGAATCTTCTTGTAATTGATGACAAATATTTACAGCTGCCACATCCCCAAGTTGTAATGTATGTTTCTTATCTTAAAGGAAATGTCATGGCACATAGAAGATGTCCTTTTGGTTTTATAAATGTACTGGAGATGAATTGGGAGTGTTTTGAAGCATCAATTTGTAGAGAAAAAAGTGGGAATGGGATGGTAACAATCATGGCCAGACGCTATGCTAGAGACTTGACAACAAAGAGTTCCCATTTAAATATGACAAGAACCCTGCCATGTAGGAATTACACCCACTGTTACTGATGAGAAACTGAGGCTTAGTGAGGTCAAGCGATTTTACAGCCATTTCAAATGTTGCCATTAAGTGGCAGAGGTGGGACATAAACCCATCATTGTCTGACACCAATTTTGAGTTCTCCACCTTATTCTCCAGCAGTATTTGCTGTACAGATAAGAAAGCATGGCCTTTTGACTGGGACCACCTCTTCCACTTCATCAGAAGTCCACGCAGGCTCCAATTGGGAAGTCCTAAGAATTTGGGCACTGTTAAAGTTGGAAGATTTTTACTTTTGTCAGGGGTATATATGTAGGGATCTTGGCCCACATCTTGTATTTATTGAATCATTCTTCTTCCGGCAAACAGTTATTAAGAATCTATTGTGCATCAGTTGTTGGGGATATAGAGGTGGATAAATAAAGCATGAATTCTGCCTTCAAGTAGCTCAGAATATCCTATATGATATAGATACATCAATAAGCTATTACAAAGCAGGGTGACAGATGTAGTGAGAGAAGGAAACATAGGGTGCTCTGCAGTGGAATTCCAGAGGTAAGATGGTGGGAGGAGCAGACAGGAGCAGGCAGTGAGGGGATGCATTGTGGAGAAATTAAAAGTAATAACAGAAGCAACTAAAAGTGAGGCTTCTTTTTAAATATCACCACGTGGTAATAAATTCTAGGCAATGTCAGCAATAAAATTCTCCTACTCCCCCAAATAATTTCTTGGTCTAACTTCTAAATAATTGCTGGTGTTACTGTTGAATTTAAACAGGAAATTGGCACATTTTTGCTATCTTTCCTTTAGGAAACCTTTCACTCTACATGGAAGTTAATCCAGAGAACTCCCAGTTGTACCATCAACTCACCCCCCCACACACCTCCATCCCCCAACACATACCTAACTACACTCATTTGTTTCCAGAGTCAGTTCATGATGGTACAGATGAGCTCACCTCTGATATTGTTTGTCTCCAACCTCTGAAGTACTATGTATTCCTGCATTTAAACAGTAGATTCAAAATAAGCAATGAGAGCACAATGGTTGGAAGGATGACAGGACTAGAGTTACTTCATGCTAAGTGACCACTTATTTGATTTAAAATTAAAAACTGAAACAGTACAAACCTGTAATAGTTTTATTACAGGTCAGGAGAGATTTTAATTCATACGTGAAATATTTTACAGATTTTGTGAAAACCTTTTAAATTGTCATCTGTTCTTTTAAAATTGTCAATTGTTTTTAAACTAATGAACACATTAGGAAAATAATGATTATTATGAATTATTATGTGATTTCAACTGAAAATAATTTCATCATTTAGAAGAGAGAGGTGTTAAAAAGAAATCTGCTCTGGACATCTGATACACTAGGTCCAGCACTGGTGCTGGAGGTTCAGATAAGGAGGCTCCTGACACCTATAGGCTTGACAGAGCCCAGTGCATTTGAAGAGCTCAGGATAGTGGGAATCTAGGATAGCTGTTAGGAGGAACAAGAGGCCAACAGGGACCAGGTTAGGAAGGCCAGAGGCTTAGAAGGTTTTGAACAGGGAGAGAAATGGTTAAATTTGTGCATTGCAAAGTCTGTTGACAAGAAGTATGACATAGGCAGCAGCCTGTATTTTTATGTCACTTCATTTCTTTTTAACTTAAAAAATGTTAACAACTTACTTTAACTTAACTTCAGGCTTACAGAAAAGTTGCAAAAAGACTTTTCAAATATCCTTTGCCCAGAATCCCCAACAATTATATCTTAGCAGGATTGATACAATACTGTAAATACACTACTATTATCTAATCTATAGACCTTATTTTAATATCACCAATTTCCCACTAATACCCTTTCTTTTGGTCTAGGATTCAACACTGCATTTAGTTATTATGCTTTTACTTAGTATCTCCTCGAATTTGGGACAGTTCCTCAATCTTGCTTGGTTTTTCATGACCTCAGCACTTTTGTGAAGCACTGGCCATTTATTTTGCAGCCTAATCCTCAGTGGGAGTTTGTCTGCTGTCTCTACATGATTACATTCTGATTTAATTTTTCAGCAGAAATACTGAAAATTTTATATTATGTCCTTCTCTAGACACATATCAGGAAACACTTGTTGATTTGTGATATTACTGATAATGTTAACATCACTTTGTTAAGGGGACATATGCTAGGTTTCTTCAATGTGCTTATTATTTTTTCCATTTGTCATTAAGAAGTATATTGTGTGGAGATATTTTGAGACCATATAAATATCCTGTTTCTCATCATTCTTCCACCCACAAATTTTAGCATCCACTAATCATTTTTGCCTGAAACAATTTTTGCCATGACGTTTCTCAAATGATGATTTTCTATTTCCACAATTTCTTCTATATGCCTTAGTTGGAATTATGCTGTAATGAAAAGCTCTCTTATTTATTCATTTATATCAGCATATAAATGTACATCTATATAAGTATCAGTATATATGAGTATAAAGCCATGAATGCTTATTTTAATCTATGGCTTATAATTGATTACTGTCATTATTTATTTTGTTCCTTAAAATTTCCCAGACTTGGCCATTGGAAGTCTCTTTATATTGACTTCTGAGTCTTTGTAACATGTCCCCAATGTTTTCTTCTTGCTCAAGGTAACTAGAAAAAACAGAATTTGGATATATTAGGTCTCTTTTTTCTATTATTGACATTAGATCATCTGATACTCTCTTGCAGCTCTAGGCTGCTCTGTTCTGTGTCTCCCCACTTCCATTCTTTTTTCTCCTTGTGTTTCAGTTTGGGTAATTTCTCATAACCTATCTTCCAGTTCACTGATTCTTTCCTCAGCTGTGTCAGTCTACTGATGAACCCATCCTGAGCGCTATTCATATCTGTTACCACGTATTTTTATTTCTAGGATTCACCTATGGGTTTTTCTTATAGTTTCTTTATATCTTCAAAAATTACCCACCTGTTTATGAATGCTGTTTGTTTATGAATGCTGTTTACCATGTTTACTGGTGCCTTTAGCATGTTAATCATATTTATGTTTAATTCCCTGTCCGATGTTTTCAACATCTGGTTTACCCTTGAGCATGATTCTGCTGATCGCTTTGTCTCTTGGCAGTGGGTACATTTTCTTGCTTTTTAGCATCTTGTCATTTTTGATTGAATGGCAGACATTGTGTATAGATCAGTTGTGGCTGAGGTAAATAGTATTTTTGCCTAGAAACAGGCATATTTCTTCTGTTGGGCCATTAGTAAGGGGGTTTAGTCAGTCTAGTTAGGACTTGAACTGAGTTTGGGTTTTATTGTTACCTATAATGTACTCTAAATTCTTTAGCATTACTTTGTGTTTAGGTTGTTGGCTCTGGCATGGGTAGCACTTCTCAGTGCCCCTGTTCCACCTTCAACTGTCAGCCTTCCCCATGCACCTGTGCCACAGAGTGGTTTGTCTCCATGCTTTTAGCCATTCTGTACTTTAGTAACTTCTGTTTTTGCTCTGTGTTAATTTTCTTCCTTGTGCTTTCTTTTAGTTTATTTTCTTGTACTTCTTTGTATTTTTGTTGAGCTGAATATTTAAGTTTTCTACTTTGATTGTTTCATTTTTATTTATAAGAGTATTTATGGCTATGCAGTTTCTGACAGTCATTGCTTATAGATTCTGATTATCAGTGTTTTCATTACCATTAATTTTTTAAAATTCTGTATTTTCAATGTGTACTTTACATGAGGTTGTTTTCAGTTACAAGTGAAAGGGCATTTTGGATTTTTTATTTTCTTAATGATAGCTAAGTGTTCATTGTTTTTTTTGCATAGTGATCAGACAGTATTAGTTATATTTCTATTTTATGAAACTTATTGCTAGTTTCTTTGTAACATAATATGGGATCAATTTTATGATGACTCAGAAGTAGTTTAGAAGAAGGTATATTCTCTGTTATCAGTGTGAGATGTATATGTGTGTTATCAGTGTGGGATGTTCGTGTGTGTGTGTGTGTGTGTGTGTGTGTGTGTGTGTGTGTGTATCCTTGAAGCTCAAGGATTTTTCTTTTATCTTTGAAGTATAATAGTTTTATATCATTATCTCAGTGTTGATCATCCATGGTTAATTTCCCAATAATGTTATGGGCCCTTTCAATATGCAGATTCAAGTTTTTTGTTTGTTTGTTTCTGGAAATAGTACTGAATTACAGTTTTAAATATTAGATATGCTCAATTATTTTAGTTTTCTTGTTCTGGGCCTCCAATTATATGTATGTTATTTCTTCTTTGCCTGTTTTCCATTACTAACAGTTTTTCTCTGTCTTTCCTCCTTCTTTCTTTACCTCATTTCTGTTATCTTGGCTATTTCCTACCTTTATTCAATACTGTTTATTAAATTTCCATTTGAATCTACATTCCCCTGAGAATCTTACAATTTACTCTTAATTTCTGAAATAATTTTGCTTGTTTTTATCCTTTTATTTTATTGAACCAAGGAAATCCTTTCATTTTTTTTTGCTTTTTACATATTTTTGTTTTTGCTTTTTGAATTCCTGATTCAAGGTGATTTTTCATATTTCCAATGTCTTGCTCATGTATATTTAATTAACTTTGCAATGTTGTCTTGCAAGTGATTTCTACTTCATGATTACTTTTTTTTTTTTTGCGGTACGCGGGCCTCTCACTGTTGTGGCCTCTCCCGTTGCGGAGCACAGGCTCTGGACACGCAGGCGCAGCGGCCACAGCTCATGGGCCCAGCTGCTCCGCGGCATGTGGGATCTTACCGGACCAGGGCACGAACCCATGTCCCCTGCATCGGCAGGCGGACTCTCAACCACTGCACCACCAGGGAAGCCCCATGATTACTTTTTGAGGGAGAATTTACATCAACTAAAATATGCTGAGTCTTGCTTTCTAATTCTTATTATAATTTTGAATAACTCTTGTTTTCCATTGAATTTTTTTAAAGATTTGATGATATTTAGATTTCTAATTCAATGCTGCCCTCTTCTGCCAATTCTAAAGTCCAGTTCTTTAGTTGCGGGGGGAGAGGGAGAGGGAGAGAGAGGGAGGGAGGGAGGGAGGGAGGGAGATGTGGGGAAGATGTTCCATGTCCTCTACTTTTTGGGGTTTTTTTTTTTTTGCTTGTTCTCTTGCAGAACCCTAAAATATTCCAATTTGTTTCTTTTATCCTTTACTATTTAATTGTCAAGGGGGTCGTTTCCCTTTCTTTTGGCCTGTTCCTCTCTCTGAAGCCATGCCTTTCAAAAACTGCTGTTTCAAATCATGTGTACTTTTAAGCACCTTTCTTGTCATCAATAATCAGATTTGTCAATAGACTTTTTTTTTTTAGTATTTTCACACCTAAGGTGAACTTTCTCTTTCTGACTGTGGTTTTGAGAAATTTTTGTCCACCTTTAGCTTCCATCTTCTCATTTTCTTGTAGTTTTTTCCAAACTTGTTCATCTTAAACAGTTTTTGTTAGGAGCACGAGTGACAGATCACTGGTATTTGATAATTGTTATTTCCCCAGTTATTTTGAAGTTTGGTAATTCTCTGTGTTCTGGTTATGCTGAGATTGTGGGGTTTGCTAGTTTTATTTGTTCTTCTTATTGTTCTCTCTTATTTTTACAGGATATATGCAAAATGTAGACCTAGTTAGCTGCTATTGTTTTCAACTCCCCAGAACTTCTCAATGTATCATTGTAGAACAACACTCCAATTTTAAAATCAAAGATTAAAGAAGTATTTTAAGCTGTATAGGTAGTATACCCAAAATCATGCAGTTCATCAGTAACAGAAAATGAGAACAATAGAGTGTAGCAGTGAGAGTCCAAATGATAGGATAGGATACATGTGGTTTTAAATACAGGTTTCTACTGTGTGACCATGCATGACTTATTTAACTACTCTAACCCTTCCATATCTTCATCCAACAAATAGAGATTATAGTACTTACCTCGCTGTTCTCTAATGAAAATTAAATTAGATACACTTTTAAAAGTCTGTACTACATCCTCTAATATGATATGTCTCCACAGGTATAAATGGAAGCCCCTCTTCGAAAAAAAAAAAAGTTCTCTTTACAGCTTTTTCCCAGAGTTTTATAATATCCTATTGCCTGTCTAGCCAGAAAGAACTTTGACCAATGCAGTCTTAGCTTACTCCAAGAAAAAGTTAAGTTCATCCTAGCATGCAAGTATTAAATGTGACCCCAGTATTTTCCACACATCAAAAGTAATGTCCCAGAATCAGAAGGGAACATGAGAGTCTAATCTCCCATAGCATTCCTAAACCCCTCCACAGGGTCCTCAGCAATTGGCTATTCATCTCATCTTGTGCGTCTCCAGTTGTAAACAAAATATCACTGTTTCCTAAGCAGCCTATTTTTCATTTGTTTTGTTGTTGTATCTGTGGTTACACAGATGTCTTTTTAATTTGTTTGTTTGTTTACTGGATATCTCCCTCCCTTAAACTTCCATCCCCTGGACCCAGTCTTCTCATCTAAAAGTCACTATAATAATTCTTCTTCCCAGTGCTCTGAGGGCCTCAGAAATAGGTCTGGCTCACAGATGTTGTGAAACCAAGTTCTCCCTTAAGCCTTTCTTCCCAGGCTATGGAGCCTTCATTGTTTTTGGTGACTGATTCTTCTCTATTTGTAGAAATAACTAGGCTTCTGCATGATTGTCCCTAAGGTGAGTTGTAGGACGTTTTTCCCTATTTACTAATTGTACCAGACCCCTGTCAGAAATGGTCATTTTGGATCTTTTCTAGATCCCAGCCCTTCCATACAGAAGTACATCTGTGGCAGTGATTTCTGCCACAGATGCTGAAGTACATTACCTAGTTATTGGATAGAAACACATGCCCAGCAGGGCTCAAGACGAGTAATGAAAGCTATCATTTCTGATTTTCTCTGATGCTTTCTCTTATTCAGACTTTTTCTTGGGGGTTGGGGTGTGGGTGGATAGATTCTCTCACTCTTACTCTCCCCATTCCTGGCAGCATTTTATTGTATATGATTGAGTAGGTCAGTAATATAAACTGATAAGTTGCATAGAAACATGACGCAAATATAAAGACAGATTTCATCAAACACGTTTAGAATGGCCCCAAGTTTTAAAAGTAGTTATAAATAGACTTGTCATGGAACCTCAATTTAGCAGCAAACATGACAACAAAATAGAACACTCTAAAAACTTGTTACCTGTATATCTATCTACCTTACCCACCATACCTATTACAATGCCCTGATTTCAAATAAATATCTTTCACCACTTTAGGTCACAGGTCATAAAATTTTCACTTAGTCAACACAATCACCAAACCCATAAAGCGTGTGACATTCCTATTTCCCCAACTCAGTCATTATCATCCACAAAATTGTAGTATTATTAGTAGCTGTGGTAATAATGATGATAGATAGCTTTTATTGAGTACTGTGTGTCCACTGGGCCAAACACTTTGTATTTGTTGTTTAATTTAATCATCATAAAAATCCTTTAAGTATTCCACAGGCAATGCCTTTTCCTAAGTTTACTATAAAATATCTCTTTCTCTTCACCAAATTTCTTGAAAGAGTCTCTACTTCATGACTTGCCTTTGCAGCCCATTAGCATGTGGCTCCTGCCCTCACCACTCTATTGAGACTCATCACCAGTAATCACCTTGTTGACCAATGCACAAGCTTCTCTTTATTTCCTATCTAGGTGGACCTTTCCTGAAGCCTTTGACATTGTTGACCACTCACTTTTTCATGCAGTTTTATAAGTGTTGTTATCTTCATTTTATAGATGAAGTTGAAGCTTCCATGGGTTGAATAACTTGCCCAAAGTTACACAGCTAGTAAGTCAAAGATTCAAGTTTGACAAATCTAGAGTTCAAGTTCTTTACCCTATTAGGCAATCCCGTATCCCCAAACTCAAACTTCATAGTTCCTTAACCAACTCTATTCCAAAGATAGTCAGTTCCACTCCACCTGGGTAAATCATCTCTGTGGCTATACTTTGTGGACTTGAGATTACAAAATCATAAACTAAAATCATGACTTACTAATCATAGCCATCCCCATGTAACCATGTCTTCTTCTTTTCTTCCTCCTCCTTCTCTTCTTCTCCTCCTCCTCTCCCTCTCCCCCCTCAATCCTTCTCTCCCTGGTCACATTGCTGCAGTCTCCATCTCAACCTCAGCACCAGACAGAGAATCACTTAGCTACCCTATTTCTGAATAGTTGCCCTCTGTTGAAAAAGGGAATTATTTTGGGAACATCTTCAGTGCTCTTAATTCTTGTATTCCCATCCATTCCCTTTGCCTCTTTCCCTAAGTCCAGCACTCCACTTCTGTCCCTTCATTCTCAACATATGGAACCTTTTACTTCTTTCATAGAAGCCACAAACATATGAAACAGTATGGTTTCCTCCCTTCTTCCTCCCAACTTATTTTTACTCATAATCTTCCCACATCTACACCTCAAAGTAAGTTGCACATTAGAATCATATGAGAAAATTTAAAATTCTCAATACCCAGCTGGAACTCTAGACAAAATAAATCAGCATCTCTTAGGGGTGGGACAGGCATTGATAATATTTAAGGCTCCTCAGTTGATTCCAATGAACAGTGAAGTTCAAGTGGACCACTGCTCTAATCTCAAATATTCCTAGAGCAACTTCCCAAACCTACCTGATCCCCAGGTCCCTCTGGTGGAAACACTAATTTAGGAAGTCTGTATTGGGGCCCAGGAATATAGTTTAACAAGTATCCCACAGGTAATTCTTGTTTGCAGGTTAATTTAGGAAACATTATCCCAGATTTTCTGTATCTCCTCTCTAATATTTTCACACTCTATCAGCTTTTCTTCTGACCTCAGATATCTAAGTATGCCTCATTCTTAAATGTCTTTTCTCTGCTGTATATTTTTCTAAAGTTACTACCATACCTCTCATCTTTTTTTATCATCAAAAGTCTTGACAGTGGCTCCCATTGAGTCCCCACCAAGGATAATCTGTCTCTTATCCATTACTACTCTTCTTACCCAGGGTTGCCAACAATTAGCCCAAACTTTTCGGTTCTGTTTGGGTTTTTAACTAAATTCATTTTCCTGTAACTTTTGCTGTTAACCACCCCTCCCTTCCCCTCCCCTCCAGAAACATTATTCTCTCTTGATTTTCCTCCTACTTCTCTGACCAGTCTTTCTCTGTCTCTTTCCCTGTTCTCCCTGTAAGTACTTAAGTGCTTTTCATAGAATTCTACTTTTCTCCCTCTTCTCCCCAGACACATTTGGCAGGTGGGGGGGGGGGGGTGTTCTTATCCATTTCCATGGCTTCAAGAAGAGCTACATACTGACAAGTTTCAAATTATATCTTCAATTCTAAACTCTGTGTCATTATATTCAACAAGCTACCAGTTAGCATGTAGGTGTTTCTAATTCATCATGCCCCAAAGTAAACTCAGTATCACTCTGCCTACATCATCTTTCATCTTCACTACCTCTGTCAACATCACCCTGCTTTGAATTGCCCAGCTAGAATTCTTGAAATTCTGGTGTTATTGATTGTATGTGAGTCTATATGAGCCCATGTATTATTAAATCTCCCCACACCTCACCAAAGCAAGGAATCATCTCCTGCTCACCTTAGTTGTGAACAATTTGTCCCAACCATATTTCCAGCTCTACATCCTGACCTGCACCAACTCTCATGAGCTTCTCTTACCTCAGCAATCCAATACCTCACTCTAACCTTTGGATCATCTTCCATACTTGGCTTTTAAAAGCTGTTTCCATGGTGACATTCTTGGCTATGCTCTTAGACTACATTTCTCCCTAGGCTGTGCTGCCTTAGTTGGCCCTGTGCAAATTCTCCTCAAGGTCCTACACTCCTCCAAAGCCAACCTTCTTGGAACAGATACTGGGCTAACCCTTCAGCCATACCTGCCCTATCCCTAAGAGGAGACGCTTGATAGATTGTATTTATTAAACATTTCTCATATTTTTGTCCTTCTCTCTATTCCCTGACCAATCCTAATCCAGGATTTTATTCTTTTTGCCTGGAATTATTATAATAGTCTCTGTGTAGACTTCCCTTGTGTCCACACAGCCATCTGATTGCATTATTCCCCTGCTTAGTCATTAATTGCTCTCTATTGCCTATAGATGAAAAAATCTGAATTCCTAAGCTTGCCATACAGATCCCTTCACCTTGTTCCCAGGTACCTTTCCAGTCTTTTCTACAACTACTTTGTCCCCCAAAGTCTTCTTCCCCTTTCATTTCACTTGTCTTGTTTGCTTCCTGCCCCTGCCCCCCATCTCCCTCCCTCCCTCCCTCCCTCTCTCTCTCTCTCTCTCTCTCTCTCTCTCTCTCACACACACACACACACACACACACACACACTAAACTTTGGCCACACTAAATCTGTAATGCCCTTACGCACCTAGAGTTTCTTAAATGTATAGCCCTAATGTCTCCTGTTTTCTATCATTTTCTCTGACCTCTTTTGCCCTAGGAAGAATGTATCACTTTCATTTCTGTTATTTAAACTACAGCACCTAATGTACAATATTATATTTATGCACTCAGCAGTCTTCTTCATTACACTGCACGTTCTTCAAATGCAGGGACTATGTCTGTTCCATCTTTAACAGCTAGTCCTGTGCCTCAAGAATAGAAAGCATTCTACTAATATTAGCTGGTTAAATGGAAATGCTACAATCTTTTCGGTCAAGGGTCTGCAAACTGCAGCCAGCAGGCCAATATGGTCCAGCCTGTTATTGTATATAAAGCTTTTCTTGGAACACAGCCACCCCTACTCATTTACATATTGTTTATGACTCCTCTTATGCTGTAATAGTAGAGTTCAGTAGTTGCAACAGAAACAATAATGTCCTTAAAGCCTCAAATATTTACTCTCTGGCCCTTTACAAAAAAAAAAAAAAAAGCAAATGATGAGCCTTGTTTTGGGTTATTGAAGAGTATACTTAGCAAATGTTAAGTGTCATTTTATATATAAAATTTTCATCCTTGATATCACTGTTCTAATTTGTTCACACTAGATCCCATGACTTTAATGCATCAAGAATAAAATGTCCCAGTAAGTTAGAAAAAAATAATAATTTTTCTCCAAGAATCTCACACTGCTCATTTCCTTCCTCAGGAGTTCTGTTCTGCCATGAGGCCCTTCTCTTATTTTGCTGAACCATTGGATGGTTTGGGAAAAAATTGCTGTGGAATCATGGTCTTAGAAGATTTAAAATAAGGCAAAATGTTTCTCCAGGGAAATATATTAAAAGATCATAAGTCTAAAATAATCAACCAGAGCCACTGGGAAGAGCCGGCTTCCCGGCTGATGCAGAGGCATATTCAGTGAGTGCCTTGTGTCCTTACACGTTGCTTTGGCAGGGTGTTAATGGGATTACCCACGCTTCATTTGGAGGAGGCTTGGCTCAGCATACATATCTGGATGGTACCTAAATACCAAAGGAGAGCTTCCTCCATCATAAACATACCTGAGCCCTTGCACAGATGTTAAAACCTTGGGTGCCTTTGTTGTGGTCCTTAATTTTGTTAATCGCCCTAGGTACAGATTGGCTGCTCTTGTCAATTTAATTCAGCTTCAGACAAAGCAACAAGGTCACTATTTTTTCCTCTTCTTTCTCTCTCTCCCTCTCCCTCTCTCTCTTTGCCAGCGAACAGGATTGAGTCCTCATGTAGCTCTAATAGGCAGCATGGGGAATCGTTAGTCCACCTCAACGCCCTGACTGATGGGCACTTCACTTCAATCATCTGCCTGAGCAGTATGGCCCAGTACTATTGACACTGTGTCAGCTGCGAGAGAAAATGCCTTAATCGGCCTTGACACCCTCTGCATTGATTTGACAAGTTGCTGTAATGACCTTCTTGTTTCTCTGAAGGATTACTATTTACTCGGGAGGTGCTGCTGACTAAATGTACTTCATTGTCATGGAAACGCTGATGGTGGATGCTGCCTCCCCACCAGGCCTGGGTGGAGGGTGACATTGATAGGAGACTCTGAATATTTCAATGAACTGGTGTGTCCCAATAGTACTAATTCCAGCCCATTAATCAGACCTACTCTGAAGAGCCAACTGGAATTAGGGACCAGCCTTGTCAGGTCCCCTGTAAAAGACAGTTTGCTGTAAAACTCATTATTTTCCCAAAATTCATGTTGAGGTTTTCCTTGAAGTGAGAAGGCACTGTTCATTGTGGCCACCTCCTGAGTGCACCTGGAAATTATTATCATTTACATATTATTGAAGGAAGTTGCTTTCTCCTTCACAGACTCACCCTTGCATTAGAAGAAGGGATAAGAATGGAAGGAAAGAAAACACTTCGAACACCTACCATGTTACTGGCAATGTGTCAGCACTGTTACATTTATGAATAAGAATTGCTCTATAAATGGTAGGTTTTGTTATTATTTTATTTCACTGATTCTAAGACAATTTGCCCATCCTAACATTTCTGAAATCAGGCACCTCATAAATCAATCTCAGTGTACATTTGTTGTCAGCCAGATGGCACCTGTGACACAGTTGGGAGAAAACGTTCCATTGACATTTTCTAGTAAGAATGAAAAACAACAGCATCAAAGTGTCTTAGATTCAATATTGAAGATTTTTGTAGTGAGTTCTTTATACAATACTTCTTTGAATTCTTAACAAATCTTGTGCAATTGCATGTTGCGTTTGGCTACAAGTAACAGAACCCTGTCTACAGAGGACTAACCACAAATGGATTTTTTTTATCAAATAACAAGAAATCTAGAAGTAAGAGTTTGTTGGCATTGTCTCAGCAACTCAAGGATGTCAGAGCCAAGGTCTCAGCAATTCTTTGTCTTTTCCTCATGGGCCCAAGATAGCTGCTGAAGTTGAAGACATAACATCCTAATTGCAGATAGAAAGAAGGAATAAGACAAATAATATAGCTCTCAGCTGTATCAGCCTCCTTTAAAAGGATTCCTGTACATCACTTTTAACCATTTCCACTTATATCTCATCTACCACTTCTATCTGCAAGGAAGCCTGGGTCTTTTAAAAATCATGCATGTTGCCATCCCTCCCAAAACTGGGACTGTGTCACTAAGGAAGGAGAGCAGGACATATATTGAATAGGCAACTCTGACGTATCCTATGAACAAGATATTACTATGTGCCCATTGTACAGATCGTGAAATTGAAGCTTAAAGAGGTTAAGTGATTGAAGCCTCACAACTGTGCCATGAAATAAATATTCTTATTCCGATACTACAGATAAAGGATAAGCCAAGTTTAGAGATGAGGGAACTTGCCCTGATCATCACGAGTCTGTCTTATCCTAGAACTTTGGCACCATGTACTACACCACAGGTCATTCTAGAGAAGGCTTAGATTCAATGGCAAGACAATTTGAAGATGGAAAGAGGAACTGGGCTAGGAAACACGGTTGAAAGGATGTTTTCCTTCTTCCAGTGATCCAGCCAGTGGTCATGAGCAGAATCCATTTTTTGGATGTGTGTGATTTGTTTCATGTTTGTTAAGTGAGCACAGAATGTCTGGCTGCTTTTCCAAGACTCTTGAATGGAGACCATCTGCCCATTTTTACTGCTTCTTTTAAGGCTTATTGGCCAGGCAGGTGTTTTGTCTCTTGGGCTCTTGTTGACTCCTGACTTCCCTGGAAAGTCCTGAGCAATGTCATCTGTGATTTAAAGGAGGCTTAGGAGAGAGGAAGAAAAGAAGTTGACACCTGGGTGGAGGGTAAAGGATTGTAGAGTCTTGAGTGTGGTCAAATAAGGAGAGATGACCATCTGAGGTGATCTGAGTCAAGGCACCTGGGTAGGTAATTTGGAGAGGTGGTTTCTACTTCTAATTCCCCTTTTCTATGAAAGCTATTCTTCCCACCCCACCCCCCAACACACAAACATTACATGTGTTTCCGATGGGGCTGTTAATCATGGAATCCCACTTAGCCCCCTGCCCTAAGCTGGGCTCAAGTCTCCAGGCTAGACCCAAAGTGTAAAATCCAGGGATTAGTCCAATGACTGGCAATGTGAACCTAGTAGGGCCATTCAGAAATCTCGCTGAGATTCTAAATCTTGACACTGAAAGAATGTCCCTATTCTTTTTGATGATGAGCTACTAGTATAAGGGTCTGGGGATGCTAACAACCATCTTTCTCACCACCTGGAAAGAACTTATCTGAGAATGATATAATCATACACTGGGGAGTGAACCCCGACATGTCGAGATAGCCAGAGCCCTGACAACATCATTTGAACACCTGCATCTAGCATCACTTAAAGTTATACATCTATGACCTATTTCAAACTAGGTTAAACAAAGCAACAGCAACAAAAGAACAACAGCGAAGAAATCCATTGGCTGGTGTAACTGGAAAGACTCTATCACTTTTGATAACAGTGATCCCGACTAATACTCAAGGAATGAGGCACCCTTCCAACAAAGCCAAGGCACAGCCAACTAAAAAGTTTCAAGGAACATAAACAAGGCAGTTATCCAAGACTGTTTGGAGCACAAGTTAGGAATGAGTTGAGAAGAAGGCCTCAAAACTGAGTTTGAGAACGTGGAAGATGAGATATAACTTTTCTTCACACAGTGAGTGTATATATTCAAGTATATATATGAATACATATACACACACACACCTATATTTGTATATACACATCTGCATATGCACACACATACACATATATACCCTGTAGTAACTCATGGGTGTATGTGTGCATGTGCAGGTGTATCTATGTGTATACACTGTTATTTTTCAGATCTATTTAAGGGCTACTGTGATTGAATTTGTAGTGCTTATAGACAAATGTGGATTTTCTCCAAGGTCCTTTTTATCATTTTCTAAAGCAACAAATAAGAAAAAATTGTTCCTACCCCAGTCACGAAAAGGTCAGTGAATTTTTTGGTGTTTTGCTATGGTCTAGTGGCTAACTGAAAACTCTCCCCATCTCTTCCCCCAGAAAGAGCTTCAGAAAAACAAAAGCTGTTGCAGTGTCCCTAGTTCTTAAACCTCCTCCTCCAGACTCTTTCCTTAATGGGTTTAAAAACTCAATAATAACTATGCATATTGGACCAGAATCAATTGTGTCATCCTTGTTTAAGTTTTCCACTATTTTTCTAACATCTTTATTGGAGTATAATTGCTTTACAGTGGTGTGTTAGTTTCTGCTGTATAACAGAAATGAATCAGCTACACATATACAAATATCCCCATATCCCCTCCTTCTTGCATCTCCCTCCCACCGTCCCTATCCCACCCCCCTAGGTGGTCACAGAGCACTGAGCTGATCTCCCTGTGCTATGCGGCTGCTTCCCACTAGCTATCTATTTTACATTTGGTAGTGTATATATGTCCATGCCACTCTCTCACTTCGTCCCAGCTTACCCTTCCCCCTCCCCATGTCCTCAAGTCCATTCTCTACATCTGCATCTTTTTCCTGTCCTGCCCCTACGTTTTTCAGAACCTTTTTTTTTCAGATCCCATATATATGTTAGCATACGGTATTGCTTTTTCTATTTCTGACTTATTTCACTCTGTATGACAGACTCTAGGTCCAGCCAACTCACTACAAATAACTCAATTTCGTTTCTTTTTATGGCTGAGTAATATTCCATTATATATATGTGCCACATCTTCTTTATCCATTCATCTGTCGATGGGCACTTAGGTTGCTTCCATGTCCTGGCTATTGTAAATAGAGCTGCAATGAACATCGTCGTACATGACTCTTTTTGAATAATGGTTTTCTCAGGGTATGTGCCCAGTAGTGGGATTGTTGGGTCATATGGTAGTTCTATTTTTAGTTTCTTAAGGAACCTCCATACTATTCTGAACAGTGGCTGTATCAATTTACATTCCCACCAACAGTACACGAGGGTTCCCTTTTCTCCACACCCTCTCCAGCATTTATTGTTTGTAGATTTTTTGATGATGGCCATTCTGACCGGTGTGAGATGATATCTCATTGTAGTTTTGATTTGCATTTCTCTAATGATTAATGATGTTGAGCATCCTTTCATTGTAGTTTTGATTTGCATTTCTCTAATGATTAATGATGTTGAGCATCCTTTCATGTGTTTGTTGGCAATCTGTATATCTTCTTTAGAGATATGTCTATTTAGGTCTTCTGCCCATTTTTGGATTGGGTTGTTTGTTATATCGATACTGAGCTGCATGTGCTGCTTGTAAAATTTGGAGATTAATACTTTGTCAGTTGCAAATATTTTCTCCCATTCTGAGGGTTGTCTTTTGGTCTTGTTTATGGTTTCCTTTGCTGTGCAAAAGCTTTTAAGTTTCATTAGTTCCCATTTGTTTATTTTTGTTTTTAATTCCATTTCTCTAGGACATAGGTCCAAAAGGATCTTGCTGTGATTTATGTCATAGAGTGTTCTGCCTATGTTTTCCTCTAAGAGTTTGGTACTGTCTGACCTTACATTTAGGTCTTTAATCCATTTTGAGTTTATTTTTGTGTGTGGTGTCAGGGAGTGTTCTAATTTCATTCTTTTACATGTAGCTGTCCAGTTGTCCCAGCACCACTTATTGACGAGGCTGTTTTTTCTCCATTGTATATTCTTGCCTCCTTTAGCACAAATAAGGTGACCATATGTGTGTGGGTTTATCTCTGGGCTTTCTATCCTGTTCCATTGATCTATATTTCTGTTTTTTGTGCCAGTACCATACTGTCTTGATTACTGTAGCTCTGTACTACAGTGTGAAGTCAGGGAGCCTGATTCCTCCAGCTCCGTTTTTCTTTCTCAAGATTGCTTTGGCTATTTGGGGTCTTTTGTGTTTCCATACAGATTCTGAAATTTTTGGTTCTACTTCTGTGAATAATGCCAGTGGTAGTTTGATAGGGATCACATTGAATCTGTAGATTGCTTTGGGTAGTAGAGTCGTTTTCACAATGTTGATTCTTCCAATCCAAGAACATGGTATATCTCTCCATCTGTTTCTATCATCTTTCATTTCTTTCATCAGTGTCTTATAGTTTTCTGCATACAGGTCTTTTGTCTCCTTAGGTAGGTTTATTCCTCGGTATTTTATTCTTTTTATTGCAGTGGTAAATGGGAGTGTCTCCTTAATTTCTCTTTCAGATTTTTCATCATTAGTGTATAGGAATGCAAGAGATTTCTGTGCATTAATTTTGTATCCCGCTACTTTACCAAATTCATTGATTAGCTCTCGTAGTTTTCTGGTAGCTTCTTTAGGATTCTCTATGTATAGTATCATGTCATCTGACAGTGAGAGCTTTACTTCTTCTTTTCTGATTTGGATTCTTTTATTTCTTTTACTTCTCTGATTGCCATGGGTAAAACTTCCAAAACTATGTTGAATAATAGTGGTGAGAGTGGACAAACTTGTCTTGTTCCCCTAGAGAACGGACTTGGGGTTGTGGGGAGGGGGAAGGGTGAGCTGTGACAGAGCGAGAGAGAGTCATGGGCATGTACACACTAACAAACGTAGTAAGGTAGATAGCCAGTGGGAAGCAGCCGCATGGCACAGGGATATTGGCTCGGTGCTTTGTGACAGCCTGGAGGGGTGGGATGGGGAGGGTGGGAGGGAGGGAGACGCAAGAGGGAAGACATATGGGAACATATGTTTATGTATGACTGATTCACTTTGTTATAAAGCAGAAACTAACACACCATTGTAAAGCAATTATACCCCAATAAAGATGTTTAAAAAAAAAAAAAAAAAAAAAAAACTTGTCTTGTTCCTGATCTTAGAGGAAATGGTTTCAGTTTTTCACCATTGAGAACGATGTTGGCTGTGGGTTTGTCATATATGGCCTTTATTATGTTGAGGAAAGTTCCCTCTCTGCCTACTTTCTGCAGGGTTTTTATCATAAATGGGTGTTAAATTTTGTCAAAAGCTTTTTGTGCATCTATTTAGATGATCATATGGTTTTTCTCCTTCAGTTTGTTGATATGGTGTATCATGTCAATTGATATGCATATATTGAAGAATCCCTGCATTCCTGGAATAAACCCCACTTGATCATGGTGTAGGATCCTTTTAATGTGCTGTTGGATTCTGTTTGCTAGTATTTCTTTGAGGATTTTTGCATCTACGTTCATCAGTGATATTGGGCTGTAGTTTTCTTTCCTGTGACATCTTAGTCTGGTATCAGGGTGATGGTAACCTCGTAGAATGAGTTTGGGAGTATTCCTCCCTCTGCTATACTTAGGAAGAGTTTGAGAAGGATAGATGTTAGCTCTTCTCTAAATGCTTGATAGAATTCGCCTGTGAAGCCATCTGGTCCTGGGCTTTTGTTTGTTGGAAGATTTTTAATCACAGTTTCAATTTCAGTGCTTGTGATTGGTCTGTTCATATTTTCTATTTCTTCCTGGTTCAGTCTCAGCAGGTTGTTCATTTCTAAGAATTTTGCCATTTCTTCCAGGTTGTCCATTTTATTGGCATAGACTTGCTTGTAGTAATCTCTCATGATCCTTTGTATTCCTACAGTGTCAGTTGTTACTCCTCCATTTTCATTTCTAATTCTATTGATCTGAGTCTTCTCCCTTTTTTCCCTGATGAGTCTGGCTAATGGTTTATCAATTTTGTTTATCTTCTCAAAGAACCAGCTTTTAGTTTTATTGATCTTTGCTGTCGTTTCCTTCATATCTTTTTCATTTCTTTCTGATCTGATCTTTATGATTTCTTTACTTCTGCTAACCATGGGGTTTTTTGTTCTTCTTTCTCTAATTGCTCTAGGTGTAAATTTAGGTAGTTTATTTGAGATGTTTCTTATTTTTTGAGGTGGGAATGTATTGCTATAGACGTCCCTCTTAGAACTGCTTTTGCTGCATCCCATAGGCTTTGGCTCATCGTGTTTTCCTTGTCATTTGTTTCTAGGTTTTTGTGATTTCCTCTTTGATTTCTTCAGTGACCTCTTGTTTAATTAGTAGTGCATTGTTTAGCCTCCATGTGTTTGTATTTTTTACAGATTTTTTTCCTGTAATTGATATCTAGTCTCATAGTGTTGTGGTCAGAAAATATACTTGATATGATTTCAGTTTTCTTAAATTTACCAAGGTTTGATTTGTGACACAAGACATCATCTATCCTGGAGAATGTTCCACGTGCACTTGAGAAGAAAATGTATTCTGTTGTTTTTGGATGGCATGTCCTATAAATATCAATTAAGTACATCTTGTTTAATGTATCATTTAAAACTGTGTTTCCTTATTTATTTTCATTTTGGGTGATCTGTCCATTGGTGAAAGTGGGGTGTAAAAATCCCCTACTATGATTGTGTGACTGTCGATTTCCCCTTTTATGGCTGTTAGCATTTGCCTTATGTATTGAGGTGCTCCTATGTTGGGTGCATAAATATTTACAATTTTTATATCTTCTTCTTGGATTGATCCCTTGATCATTATGTAGTGTCCTTCTTTGTCTCTTGTAATAGTCTTTATTTTAAAGTCTGTTTTGTCTGATAATGAGAATTGCTACTCCAGCTTTTTTTTTTTTTTTTTTTTTTTTTTTGCTGTACACGGGCCTCTCACTGTTGTGGCCTCTCCCGTTGCGGAGCACAGGCTCCAGACGCACAGGCTCAGCGGCCATGGCTCACAGGCCCAGCCGCTCCACGGCATGTGGGATCTTCCTGGACCCACAGGAACCTGCACAGGAACCCGTGTCCCCTGCATCGTCAGCAGACTCTCAACCACTGCACCAGCAGGGAAGCCCCTCCAGCTTTCTTTTGATTTTCATTTGCATGGAATATCTTTTTCCATCCCCTCACTTTCAGTCTGTATGTGTCCCTCGGTCTGACGTGGGTCTCTTGTAGACAGCATATATACGGATCTTGTTTTTGTATCCATTCAGCCAGTCTGTGTCTTTTGGTGGGAGCATTTAATCCATTTACGTTTAAGGTAGTTATCAATAGGTATGTTCCTCTTACCATTTTCTTAATTGTTTTGGGTTTGTTATTGTAGGTCTTTTCCTTCTCTTGTGTTTCCTGCCTAGAGAAGTTCCTCTAGCATATATTGTAAAGCTGGTTTGGTGGTGCTGAATTCTCTTAGCTTTTGCTTGTCTGTAAAGGTTTTAATTTCTCCATCGAATCTGAATGACATCCTTGCTAGGTAGAGTAATCTTGGTTGTAGGTTTTTCCCTTTCATCACTTTAAATATGTCTTGCCACTCCCCTCTGGCTTGCCGAGTTTCTGCTGAGAGGTCAGCTGTTAACCTTATGGGGATTCCCTTGCATGTTATTTCTCCTTGCTGCTTTTAATGTTTTTTCTTTGTATTTAATTTTTGATAGTTTGATTAATATGTGTCTTGGCATGTTTCTCCTTGGATTTATCCTGGATGGGACTCTGTGCTTTCTGCACTTGATTGCCTATTTCCTTTCCCATGTTAGGGAAGTTTTCAACTATAATCCTTCAAATATTTTCTCAGTCCCTTTCTTTTCTCTTCTTCCTCTGGGACCACTATAATTCGCATGTTGGTGTGCTTAATGTTGTCCCAGAGGTCTCTGAGACTGTCCTCAGTTCTTTTCATTCTTTTTTCTTTATTCTGCTCTGTGGTAGTTATTTCCATTATTTTATCTCCAGGTCACTTATCCGTTCTTCTGCCTCAGTTATTCTGCTATGGATTCCTTCTAGAGCATTTTTAATTTCACTTACTGTGTTGTTCATCCTTGTTTGTTTGCTCTTTAGTTCTTCTAGGTTCTTGTTAAACGTTTCTTGTATTTTCTCCCCTCTATTTCCAAGATTTTGGATCATCTTTACTACGATTACTCTGAATTCTTTTTCATATAGACTGCCTATTTCCTCTTCATTTGTTTGGTCTGGTGGGTTTTTACCTTGCTCCTTCATCTGCTGTGTTTCTCTGTCTTATTTTGCTTAACCTACTGTGTTTGGGATCTCCTTTTCACAGGCTGCAGTTTCGTATTTCCCATTGTTTTTGGTCTCTGCCCCCAGTGGGTGAGGTTAATTCAGTGGGTTGTGTAGGCTTCCTGGTGGAGGGGACTGGTGCCTGTGTTCTGGTGGATGATGCTGGATGTTATCTTTCTGGTGGGCAGGACCGCTTCCAGTGGTGTGTTTGAGGTGTCTCTGACCTTATTATGATTTTAGGCAGCCTCTCTGCCAGTAGGTGGGGTGGTGTTCCTGTCTTACTAGTTGTTTGGCCTGGGGCATCCAGGAGTAGAGCTTGCTGGTCATTGAGTGGAGCTGAGTCTTAGCATTGAGTTGGAGATCTCTGGGAGAGCTTTCGCTGTTTGATATTACGTGGAGCCAGAGGTCTCTGGTAGACCAATGTCCTGAACTTGCCTCTCCCACCTCAGAGGCAGAGGCCTGACACCTGGCCAGAGCACCAAGACCCTGTCAGCCACATGGCTCAGAAGAAAAGGGAGAAAAAAAGAAAGAAACAAAATAAATAAAATAAAGTTATTAAAATAAAATTTTTTTTAATTATTATAAATTAAAAAAAAAGTAATTCAAAAATAGAAAAAAAGAAAGAAGAGAGCAACCAAACCAAAAGAACAAATCCACGGGGCTTCCCTGGTGGCACAGTGTTTGAGAGTCCACCTGCCGATGCAGGGGACATGGGTTCGTGCCCCGGTCTGGGAAGATCCCACATGCCGCGGAGTGGCTGGGCCCATGAGCCATGGCCGCTGAGCCTGTGTGTCCAGAGCTTGTGTTCTGCAACGGGAAAGGCCACAGCAGTGAGAGGCCCACGTACCGCAAAAAAAAACAAAAAACAAAACAAACAAAAACAAATCCACCAATGATAACCAGCGCTAAATGTATACTAAAAAAAAAAATACGGACAGACAGAACCCTAGGACAAATGGTAAAAGCAAAGCTACACAGACAGAATCACTCACTCAAAGAAGCATACACATACACACTCACAAAAAGAGAAAAAGGAAAAAAATATATATGTATATGTTTTTTTTTTTAAAAAAAGAAGAGAACAATCAAGTCAATAAACAAATCTACCAATGATAATAAACTGTAAATACTAAACCAAGATAAACATAACACCAAAAACAAATTAGAGGCAGAAAGCAAACCCCAAGTATACAGTTGTTCCCAAAGTCCACCTCCTCAATTGGGGATGATTAGTTGTCTATTCATGTATTCCACAGATGCACGGTACATCAAGTTGATTGTGGAGATTTAATCCACTGCTCCTGAGGCTGCCTGGAGAGATTTCCCTTTCTCTTCTTTGTTCTCACAGCTCCCGGGGTTCAGCTTTGGATGTGGACCCGCCTCTTCATGTAGGTCGCTGAGGGCGTCTGTTCTTCGCTCAGACAGGACGGGGTCAAAGGAGCCGCTGATGCGGGGGCTCTGGCTCACTCAGCCTGGGGGGAGGGAGTGGCACGGAGTGCGGGGCGAGCCTGCAGCAGCAGAGGCCGGCGTGACGTTGCACCAGCCTGAGGCGCGCTGTGCGTTCTCCCGGAAGAGTTGTCCCTGAATCACGGGACCCTGGCAGTGGCGGGCTGCACAGCCTCCCGGGACAGCATCCCGGAAAGGGAGGTGTGGATCGTGACCTGTGCTCACACACAGGCTTCTTGGTGGCGGCAGCAGCAGCCTTAGCGTCTCATGCCCGTCTCTGGGGTCCGTGCTGATAGCCGCGGCTCACGCCCATTTCTGGAGCTCATTTAGGTGGTGCTCTGAATCTCATCTCCTCGTGCACCCTGAAACAATGGTCTCTTGCCTCTTAGGCAGGTCCAGACTTTTTCCTGGACTCCCTCCCGGCTAGCTGTGGCACACTAGCCCCCTTCAGGCTGTGTTCACGCAGCCAACCCCAGTCCTCTCCCTGGGATTTGACCTCTGAAGCCTGAGCCTCGTCTCCCAGCTCCCACCTGTGTCCCAGCAGGTGAGCAGACAAGCCTCTCGGGCTGGTGAGTGCTGGTCGGCACCGATCCTCTGTGCGGGAATCTCTCTGCTTTGCCCTCCGCGCCCCTGTTGCTGTGCTCTCCTCCGTGGCTCTGAAGCTTCTCCCTTCTGCCACCCGCAGTCTCCACTCGCGAAGGGGCTTCCTAGTGTGTGGAAACCTTTCCTTCTTCACAGCTCCCTCCCAGAGGTGCAGGTCCTGTCCCTATTCTTTGTCTCTGCTTTTTTCTTTTTTCTTTTGCCCTACCCAGGTACGTGGGGAGTTTCTTGCCTTTTGGGATGTGTGAGGTCTTCTGCCAGCGTTCAGTAGGTGTTCTGTAGGAGTTGTTCCACATGTAGATGTATTTCTGATGTATTTGTGGGGAGGAGGGTGATCTCCATGTCTCACTCCTCTACCATATTGAAGGTCTCCTCAAGTTTTTCACTATTAACATCGTGTATTTATAAATATTTTCATGGGAGGATGCATGAATATTTCATATGCCATGCTGGCTGTGCCTTCTATACAGGTTGTCAGGAGGCAAAATACAGGCACACATGAAATGTTCCACTAGATCATATGCAAGTCAGTTAAAAACACTGAGATGACAGACTAACAGTGATTCACTGTAAAATTGCTAATAGACTGTACATTGTCTGTTATGCCCATGTTGTGTTGCCACTGAGTCAAATTAAAGGATGAAGAAAGTTAGATGTATGTGTCACTTTAAATTGAAGCCTGCTTCAATATGCTATCGAGCATAATAAAAGAATACCTATATACCATCTTCTGTTGGCCTGGTAATGTATTAAGCTAAGGTAAATGGGGCAGCCATCTGAAGCAGGAACTAGTGATGGCCAGAGCAGCAGTTAACAAGCTGGGGACCTGACCTGTATCAGGTTTTGAGAGAGAAAACATTAACAGCCCTGTTGATCGAGATCTGATGAGGGTTTTTTTGGTTTTGTTTTTATTTATTTATTTATTTATGGCTGTGTTGGGTCTTCATTTCTGTGCATGGGCTTTCTCCAGTTGCGGCAAGCGGGGGCCACTCTTCATCGCGGTGCGTGGGGCTCTCACCATTGTGACCTCTCCCGCTGTGGAGCACAAGCTCCAGACGCGCAGGCTCAGCAGTTGTGGCTCACGGGCCCAGCCGCTCCACGGTATGTGGGATCCTCCCAGACCAGGGCCCGAATCCGTGTCCCCTGCATTGGCAGGCAGACTCTCAACCACTGCGCCACAAAGGAAGCCCTGGTGAGGGTTTTTTAAAAAAAGTTCATTGGGTCTTGCTAACCCCACACCTAAAAGAAAGGGTCACTTTTTGTATTAGCAGTGGTTGCAGTGATTGGGAGGATTGGACCTCCTTATCCATACCTCTCCTCATGCCACCACCCCACCTATGTCATCTCAGGATAACTACCAGATGCCTTAAGGTACTCAATGAAGTGTACCTCTTGGCAGAAGGAAAAGAAAATTCAAACTGTGAATTATGTTTCAGAGCTTAAATGATGTGGGTTTGTTTTTTTGTTGTTGTTGTATGGTTTTTTTTGGTGTTTTGGATTTTTGTTTTGTTTTTGTTTATATCTTGAAAGATTTGTCCTACTCCGTCATTCCAGGCTAGAATGCTGTCTCATTCAGAGAGCAGGGTAATACCATCATGCCTCTGCTGGGCCACAACCAAGCCCACTCCTTCCTCAGCAGACTCTTAGGCCACGAGCCTGGTAAAAAGGAGTTTGCATTCAGTGCCCCAGCGCTGTCCTACCTGTTTCCTTTTCTGTCCCTCTCTCTCCCATTCCATTCTGAGTGGTCTCCACTCCTCTCTTTTTCTTCATGCTGTATTTTTACTTATTTGTAATGAGCACCCACTGAGGTACCCAACCTCCCATTCTACCCCTGAGATACACCCCCTAAAATTTTGTTAGGAGATTGGGGCCATACAACAGTTCTGGAGAGAATGTATATATCTGCCTATATGAGCCCCGAGGCAGCTGTGACATGGACTGAAATGAACTGGTCAGTGAGTATCAGATTGATTGTGTGTACATCAAAGTGACCCTGACACAGTTGTGTATGCATGTCTGTCACAGTCTGGGGAGCATGAAGAGCAGTGACATCTATGCAGGTGAAGACATTTAACAGGGACCAGATCGACCCTCTGCTCCCTCAACCCCAGTCATGGATAAGTAGATATCCTGATAAACCCTTCTCTACAACTGTATTCGGGAGGATTTGATAGTAATAAATTACCTTTCCTGCATACACATGTGCATGTTATTAGGAGTCCAGTGGTGATTGGATAGATTAATAAGACTGCTACAGTAGTGGGATTTGGAAGCTCTTTAGCAGCCATTGGGACCTTCCAGTTCCTCTCAAAACCATCTGCAGAAGCAGTCACACATGTGATCCCTATGAAGAGCTGGGTTTTATCGTGGACAAAACCCCATCATTAACTTGTACATGTTTATTTTTCTCGTGCAGCAACAGAAACATGAGGTCAGTCCAGCCTGAGGCAGTTTGTCCAAGAGGAGATGGAGGAAGGACTGCTAAGTGATTGGAAGTCTGACTTGCCTTTCATGGCAGAAGATGACATCATCTTTCGGAAACGACAAACCCTCCGTGGTACCTCAGTGGGATCGTTAGTGGTGAGTGAGCCTCTCCCGGACGGGGTGAAAGCTCTGTTACGTTTACCTGGCCCCGAGCTGCCTCTTCAGCATCCCCTCCTTTCCCTCGCCAGCTTTACATTTCCGGTTCCAGCCAGCACCTCCATTTCCCCAAGTGGCATCTGCCTATTGCCTCCAGATTTGTGGACATTCTCTCCTCCTGCATCTTCAGCTGGAAACCTCTCAGTGATAGTCTAGGTCTAGGTCTCAGCTTCTGTTCTGTCTGCGTACAATACTGTCTCTGACCCAGGAGTCCTCAAAGTGTGATCCCCAGACCGGCAACACTGACGTCGTGTGAGAGCTTATTAGAGATGCAAATTCGTGTGAGCCTATCTTGCTTATCTTTTTGAGAGCATGGAAGGAAATAACCATGCAGTTACCTTTCATCGTGAGGTCTTATCCATCAGACCCGTTGTCCTTTTGAGCCGAGATTGCGCCTGTTCTTGCTTGTGTCCTTTGTGCCCAGGTATTGTTGCTGGGGGAGGTTCCGAGCCTGGCTGATGGGGAGCTCAGTAAGTGTCTCTTGAATGAATGAATTAATTAATGATACAAAAGTGATTGAGAGGCAGAATCATAAGGTGGTCCAATGCCTACGCTCTGTAGCCAGATTGCCTCGGAGCAAATCCTGGCTACTGCATTCCTGGTTCTGTGGCCCTAGACAGTTACTCAGTCTCCATGCTTGCTGGCAAAATAAGCACGGTAATGGCCCCAATTTTGTAGGCCTGGCATGTGGATTCGATGCATTAATACTGATAAGTACTTTGAACAATGCATGGCATCTAGTAAGCACCCACTATTATGAGTATTAAGAAGGACTTTAATTATGACATATTCCAGTAGCCAGAAGGATTTCGTTGGACTTCCCCAAAGAATACTTGGGATTAGAGTCTGGAATATACATATAGACAGTCTGTGACTTCCGATGGTTCGACTTATGATTTTGCAGTGTTACGATGACGTGAAAGCAATGTGCATTCAGTAGAAACTGTACTTTGAATTTTTCGTTTTAATCTTTTCCTGGGCAAGTGATATGCGTTGCAAGACTGTCTCATGATGCTGGGAGCGGCAGCCACAGCTCGCAGTCAGCCCTGACTGACAACCAACATACAACTACTCAGCACCCAGGCAGCCATTCTGTTTTTCATTTTCATTGCAGTATTCAATAAATTACACGACAAATTCAACACTTGATTATAAAATAGGCTTTGTGGTAGATGATGTTGCCCAACTGTAGGCTAATGTAAGTGTTCTGAGCGTGTTTAAGGTGGGCTAGGCTAAGCTGTGATGTTTGGTAGGTTAGAGGAACTAAATGCATTTCCATTTATGATGTACTCAACTCTGGATGAGCTTATCGGGACATAACCCCATCATAAGTCGAGGGAGAGCTTGACTTATGATTATATATATAACCTTCTGATTCTATTTCTTGGCACTTTTCAACGCAGTGTCTAGAGAAGAGCTTTATTTGGTTATGTCGTCGTCCATCCAATTAACAGTGTTTATAAATTGGAAGCAGAGTTGAGGAGAATAGGATTTGCTGAAGAGTCTCCCACTACTCCCTTCACACTTCTCCTTTTGCTCAGCCCCCTTCTTTTTTTCTTTTTCCTTCTGTTTCCTTTTCCCCTTTTTCTTTCTTGCTTTCTTTCTATCCGTCTCTCTCCTCTCTCTGCCCTTCTTCTTCTCCCACACTAATGACTTCCTCCTTTCTCTTCCTCTCTCTCCCCCAGATGTTTCTGGACCTATCACACTGGTTTCTGCCAAAACTCTTAAACGCCACAGAGAGTCTGAGATATTATAAATGACTCTTAACAGCGCATGGTTTTTAGCCCAAATGAACATGCTAGAAAGGTTCCAGGGAAAAGAAGCGTTAATGCAAATGAAGTCCTCAAAGTTGTATTTTCACTGTACCTGAAGCTGAGCTTCTTTACAATGCTTTTAGCTGAGAGCATCTTGTTGCAAATTGTCCCCAAAGCAAAGGCAGGAGGGGCTGTGCGGGGGCCACTTGGGTACACCTGGTATCCCAGCCCACCAGCAGAATGCCAGTCTCACCTGCCTTGCAAAGCAGACAGACTGCAGGTTGCTGTGCCTGCTGCCTTGCGTCGGATGCTTCAACCACCCCTGCAGCTTGGAGGGCGCCTATAATGGAAAGAGTCCGTGGTCCCGCTGTGTTCAGGGGCTGGGTCTGCCCCTCACAAGTACTGAGGAGAGGATTCTGATGTTTAGTGAGAGGTTGGACAAGATTACCTCAGAGATTCCTTCAAAGTGGAAATTCTGTG
Source organism: Pseudorca crassidens (assembly GCF_039906515.1). Taxonomy (NCBI): domain Eukaryota; kingdom Metazoa; phylum Chordata; class Mammalia; order Artiodactyla; family Delphinidae; genus Pseudorca; species Pseudorca crassidens. The sequence goes on along the minus strand of NC_090311.1, from coordinate 56,317,821 downwards.
ATCATGTCGATTCTTGACCTCCAAACTCTTGCTGGAGGGAACTGGAATTATGCTGTATTGTGGGTCACCTCACCTCACCCCTCTAACCACGGAGGCCTTTTTTTTTTTTTTTTTTTTTTTGCTGTACGCGGGCCTCTCACTGTTGTGGCCTTTCCCATGGCAGAGCACAGACTCCGGACGCACATGCTCAGCGGCCACGGCTCACGGGCCCAGCCGCTCCGCGACATGTGGGATCTTCCCGGACTGGGGCATGAACCCGTGTCCCCTGCATCGGCAGGCGGACTCTCAACCACTGCGCCACCAGGGAAGCCCACGGAGGCCTTTCTTAATGGTCAGCATCCTCAGCCCTCTGGCAGTCAAACGAATCTCCTCTGGGTTCCACCTTAGCCCTGTACTCTTTCTCAAGTATAAACAATAAGTCAAACACCTCCCTCTGAAGTGGCCAAGAAGATGGGGCTTTGCCCACCCAGGCCAGCTGATGGTGGCTTTTCAGCTCAGACAGGGTGTGGCTCGATACAGCAGGGAAGTGATGGTGACAATGGACCATGCCCTCCCTCGCCTCCCCTCTCAGCAGAGAAGCCCTCTCCTCCTCCTGGGGATGCATCCTCTTCCCTTTTTAAAAGCCAGACCGAATTTCTACCCCCTTGCCTCTCCCAGCCAAACAGGTGACTCCTGCCGGGGCAGGGAGAGAAAAAGGCCATTGTCTGCATCTACCTCTGGCTCCCCTTCATTTCATTGAGCTCACGCGTTCCCTCTTCATGTCACTGAAAATGTTATTTATCGATCCTGCTGACAGCAGCAGTAAATAGAGCCCGGGCTGTTTTACATCACTGATGAGAAGGCAGGCTCCATAACTCATCAGGCCCAATCTGATTCTACATCAGTCCTCTTCCCCTTTTTTCTCTTCTGTATCTCATTACAGAAACAGGAATTAATACACATGGACAGAAGAGAAATGAGTTTGGCTGCTCTTAGGGCTTTTGTGGGAAAGCGGGCATCCTCAGTGCCTCCTTAAGAAGAATTGTCGGAGGGTCAGCCCAGTTGCTGTCTGCAGGCAGCCCTCACCCTCGCTGAGGGCCATTAGCTGTGCCCCGATGACCATAGGCTGTGGGTCGTCAGCACACATGTGGGCTGGAGCTGAGATTTGGGGGTTACGCTAGAGATAGCCCTCAAGCATTCTTTTGAATCTCAGTGTACAGCTGTGGGCCGGGGATGGCCTGAACTATGAGAAAAAATGGTGCATTTTCTTGGAATACCTATTTTCCTTTAGATGGAAGAGGAAATGTATATTAAAAGAAACACACATTTTAATGTGGGGTTGACCCAAATGGACATGAATTTTAACGGGAAACTTCCAAGACATTTCGCTTTTGTGATGAGCCCCTTGGAGCTATGCTTCAGACCTCAGTAACGGGCAGTCCCTTTACTCAGGCTTTGGAGCCTTCTCAAATAAAATACTTTCAGAAGTGAGCCAACCTACTTACCCTACTCTTCTGAAAGCACCATCCTTAAACAGGGACCTTGCTTTGTGTTGAACCCACAGCAATAGCCAGTGAGTCTACCCCAAGACAAGGGGTATCGAGTGGAATCCGTGCTGGATGTAGGGTGGGAACACTGAGATTATTTTCCGGGCCCATCCCTTTGTTGCTGGACTTCAGGCGTATAGCTCCTTTTCCCCAAAAACTCACTATCCTCCTCTGTTTAATGGGGGTGGTGGTATCTGCCTGCCTGGGCCCTTGTGAGCGATAACTGAGACAAAGAGGGGAACTTTGCTTGTCAATAGTCTCGTGCGTGGGATTTCTCTTCAGTATTAAAGCACAATCAGCACCAATTTCTGATGGCAGGTACATCATCATCATAGGGCTGCATGAAAGGACTCCATGTTACAAACTGTCCCACCATGTAAAACACAGTTCTTATCATTATTGAGCACCCACTAGCTGAATTAAGGCCAGGCATGGAGAATACTAAGTGGGACTACAAGACGACTCTGATCTATGGAACTCCCCGTCTAACTGAGAAAATCAGACAAACGTCACCAATGTGGGACAGCTAGCAAGCAATAGCTAGATTGTGCAGGTGAGCTGTGTGTTCAGACTTTATAATAAAGAAAATAGGACCATCACAGTGAATCTTTACGGAGGTTTAGTGTATGCTAGGCATTGTCCTAAGGGCTTTACCTGTAGTTATCTCTTCTAGACCTTCTAACAAACCTCCAAAATGTATCGTCTTTTATAATTGAAGAATGGAAGCTTAATGAGATGAAGAGCCTTGCCCACGAGCCTGTAGTGTTTGCACCAGATTTGTTTGACTTGAAAGCCTCTGACTAAAAGGCTTTCCCAGGGAGCTGTGACCATGTGGGGCAGGCGTGCATGAAAGTTGCCAAGGAAGTCCGATTTTCTTCACTTCTTATCCCCTGAGCACTAGAGCTCCGGGACCCCTCATTGTGCCTCAGTTTCTTCATGTGCAAACTAAAGTGATTGACTTAGTTGATCCCAATTCTGAGGCTCTAGATACACTTGTGAAAAGGGAAACTAGGCAGATTCAACCTCAGTCTACAAACGCTTCTGATAGGTTTTGAAGTCTTTATTCCAAATGGAATGAAAAAGGGCGTGATACAACCCTAAACTAGGCCTCATTTATCTCGCAGAAGATGATGCATTTAATTTTGGAAAAATAGAGGTAGGGCAAAAACTGCACAACTCATCCACTGCTTTGAAATAAATTTTGAATATATATGTGTGCATGTATGTGTGTGTGTGTGTATATATATATGCCTGTATATATTGAAATATAAAATATAGATGTTTGTATATAATATATATGGTATATATGTATGTAAGTCTAGGTATATGCATACAAACATTTATCATTACTATCATTGCAATTTTTATTCCCCTGCTTGAATTTTAGGCTGACTCTCCCTCTCCTATCCTCAGAGCTTAGAGCTGTGAGTACTGAGACATCGGGAAATCCCAGCTTTTACTCCTTTATTCGCCATCTTTAGAAGTTGCTGCTTCTTGTTCTCTAGCTATTTCATAGTTCCTAACTTTGCTTAAAAGCATTTCTAATTCCTCACATTGAAAAGTGGATTGCAAATGAAGTTTAATACGGAATGTTTTGTACCAAGAAAACTAATGCCCCATTTTCCCCCCTAATGAATGCCAAAATCATCACAGACTCAAGGCTCATGAATAATGTATATCGTCCAATTAAGTGCAAATGCTGTTCAGTTCTTGCAACTGGTATGTGATGCCAGTTCTGGCCTCAGAATGGGCCCTGAGGGTGGGGTTGGGAGAAGGGCTTGAGGAGGGTTGAGGTTGTGTGTGTGGATGTCTGACAGCTAAGCCCCTACAACTTGTAGCGTGCTCATTATGTCCTGGGAGCTAAACTTCCCATGCTCGAGTCCACAGAGAGGTGTTTTTTTCCAACCATAAATAGAACTTATCTTAAATTTCTAAATCCTCAGTCACTAAATAGCCTGGGAGCTCTTGCCTGGTCATGTAAAATGATCAACATTTTTGCCTGTAAAACCATCAACTCTAATTGGCCAGCAGACCCCTCTCCCCAAGCTGAACTGCTTCAGGTGGTCAACCTCTGGAGGCTGACCCTCCGAGGGAGATGCAGCAGTGATTCTTTGCACCCAAAGAGTACATTTTATTCTTTCAGGTCCTGATCCAGATGTCTTTCTTCACCAAGAGATCCTGGCAGCCTTTTAAGGCAGCTAAACTGGGTGGGATTTTGGTTTTGGGGTTTTGTTTTTTGTTTTGTTTTAGCGTTTGTTTATTTATTTGCATACAATACTGTGGTCAGGAACTTGTTAATTCTCCAGGGAAACTGTTTGCAATGCATCACTGAGGCGACAACTTAACAGTTCACACTGATCATTCCCTGTGGTCTGCCATGGTGACGGTGATGCTTTCATGTATCGTGAGCATGAATTGGGTGCGTTCTTTATCTTCCACTGCCAAAAACACAGAGCCAGGAGGACATGATATCAAGTCACTGCTTTCACATACCTGGTAAAGGTGGTCATTTCACATATCTGGGCCTCAGTTCCCTCATCAGGAATAGAAGATGGTAACTGACGATTGTTTTATCCAGGTGGGCGTATAAAGTAAAAGCGGTATTATCTGTGAATCCTGAAGCCTTGTGCAAATGTTTGTAACTGTCCTCTTGGCTTTGAGTGTATAGACATTCTCACTTGCGGCTTCACAACTGGACATGACAAATCTCTATACCTTGGGCTTGCCCAAGCCTGATTAATGTTGTTCATAGAAATATTCATCCATCAGGGTTTGCATTTGTAGCATTTAGTTGGGTCAAATATCAGAGCCAGCCAGCGGTTTCTCAGAATTACACCGCCTAATAATGAATGCTGGAGACAGAATTTTTTTCAGCCTAAAATCTCTTCTTACAACTCAGGGCTGATGAGTACTGCCCTGCATTTCTCGATGGATCCCATTTAACACCAGGCGAAGCAGTGACTCAGACTAACTTAAATATCTCAAGATGAGTTTCACCTTTTCCTCTGAGGCCGTATCAGTTCAATTGCCTAAGTGCAAATTTATTGAAAGTGGTTTGGTGCTTAGCTTTTCTCTATTGGCAGTAATGGACTTTAAATTTATAGCAGGCTGATGAATTTCAGATAAGAGAACCATTACCTTACAAAAACATTAAGGAAAAATATATAACTACAATTGCTGAACCTCAAATGCATACTGTTTGAATGAGGGGAGATGGATGAGGTAGGCTGACATTTGCAAATGCAATTGCTCTCCATCCTCATGGTGCTAGCCCAGGAGTTTGAAAGCATGGCATATTCCAGAAAGGGCTCGGGATAGCTAGGCATTACAAGTGCATTATAACAAAATAGCAGGAGTAGGATATGATCTAGAGGTGAGGGATTTTTCCTTCTCTTAATCAATATAATTGAAGGTGTCTTTTGGCAACGGACCAAGGCTGTCATAGGGCTTGGGTGGTTCATTTGGTACCTGTGATGTCCTTTCCCATATGTTATTTTCCTTTTATACATGGCTTTGTCTTCCCACAGGGTGGGACTCTGGCATTGTGTAGACTAAAATGAAGGATGCCCAGTACAAATGTGAAGTCCGAAGAGACCTAGGCTTCTCCATTTTCTTGGGGCTTCCGGTATACTGGGGTGGGGGGGGAAGGAGTGAAATTGAAAGAGTTATATTTTAAAATATTTTGTTATATTTTTAAATATGCTGAACAAATTAACTCTTTAACTTAAAAAAATGCAATAGGGCTTCCCTGGTGGCACAGTGGTTGAGAGTCTGCCTGCCGATGCAGGGGACACGGGTTCGTGCCCCGGTCCGGGAAGATCCCACATGCTGCGGAGCGGCTGGGCCCGTGAGCCATGGCTGCTGAGCCTGTGCGTCTGGAGCCTGTGCTCCGCAACGGGAGAGGCCACAACAGTGAGAGGCCCGCGTACCGAAAAAAAAAAAAATGCAATATAGTTGTGCTACACATAAGATAATCACAGAATTGATAAAATAGGGGTTATAGACAGTATTTTTCCACAATGGAACACAAGTTTTGGGTTGTGTGATGAACTTTATTTTTTCCCCAGTTCTGTCACGCATCTTAGCAATTGTGTGAATAACCTCGTTTGGAGATAAAGTCTCTTTTTTAAAGTTTATTTTTATTGAAGTGTAGTTGCTTTACAATGTTTCAGGTGAGCAAAGGGACTCAGCCATACATACATATATTCTTTTTCAGATTCTTTTCCATTATAGGTTATTACAAGATACTGAATATAGTTCCCTGTGCCATACAGTAAGTCCTTGTTGTTTATCTGTTTTATATATAGTAGCGTATATCTGTTAATCCCAAATTCCTAATGTATCCCTTCGCTGCTTTCCCCTTTAGTAACCATAAGTTTGTTTTCTGTGTCTGTGAGTCTGTTTCTGTTTTGTAAGTAAGTTAATTTGTATCCTTTTTTTTCTCTAGATCCCACATATAAGTGACATCATATGATATGTCTTTCTCTATCTGACTTACTTCACTTAGTATGGAGGTAACGTCTTAACATGAGATCCTTTGTGGGCTTGTGTGTCAAATAGCCTTTCTGCTTTTCCATTTCCATCCCATTCCCCTATAGGACATAGCTTTCCAAAAAGTTTCATTCTTGGGCAAGTTACTTATTTTTCTGGCTCTTGTTCTCCTTATCCATAAAATGCATGTGTGTCTGTGACAGGGGTAGAGGTAGGGGATTCCCAGCGCCACTGTGGTCCAAGATGAGACCCCAAATTTCCCCAGGATGCAAGGCATTTTCCCTGCTTTTGAAGAGAAAAGTCGCTTCAGCCAGCCTCCAGGAAGACCCCTCTTGGGGTGGTTTCGCTGTGGTCTGGTTTCTCTGTGGTCCTCTCTCAGTCCAAGGCCGCTTCTCTGCAGTTGATGCTGTGCAGGGGGAACCAGCCACATCCAGCCCTGAGAATGAGAAGAAATGGAGGAAAAAGACATTGCATTTCTACGAATCCCCCTGACCCTCCTGAGAAGGGAGGGATGAGCCATGAAAACTGCCTGTGTCATTTTATTTATTTATTTTATTGACGTGTAGTTGATATACAATGTTGTATTAGTTTCAGGTGTACCAGCAAAGTGATTCAGTTATGTAGATAGATAGATATTCTTTTTCAAGTTCTTTTCCCTTACAGATTATTACAAGATATTGAGTATATTTCCCTGTGCTATACAGTAGTTCCTTGTTGATTATTTTATACATAGTAGCATGTATATATGCTAATCCCAAACTCCTAATTTATCCCTCCCCACGCCCCCTTCCCCCTTTGGTAACCATAAGTTTGCTTTCTATGTCTATGAGTCTATTTCTGCTTTGTAAATAAGTTCATTTGCATCATTTTTTTAGATTCCACATATAAGTGATATCATATGAGATTTGTCTGTCTGGCTCACTTCAGTTAGTATGATAATCTCTAGGTTCATCCATGTTGCTGCAAATGGCATTATTTCTTTCATTTTTATGGCTGAGTAATATTCCATTGTATATACGTACCACATCTTCTTTATCGATTCATCTGTCAGTGGACATTTAGGTTGCTTCCACGTCTTGGCTATTATAAATAGTGCTGCTAGGAACATAGGAGTACATGTATCTTTTTGAATTAGAGTTTTCATCTTTTCCAGATTGGAATTGCAGAACATATGGTAATGCTATTTTTAGTTTTTTAAGGAAACACATACTGTTCTCCATGGTGGCTAAACCAGTTTACATCCCCACCAACAGTGTAGGCGGGTTCCCTTTTCTCCACACCCTCCCCAGCATGTATTATTGGTAGACTTGGATGATTCTGACTGGTGATACCTCATTATAGTTTTGATTTGCATTTCTCTAATAATCAGCGATGTCGAGCATTTTTTCATGTGTCTGTGGGCCTTCTGTATGTCTTCTTTGGAGAAATGTCTATTTAGATCTTCTGCCTATTTTTTTGATTGGGTTATTCATTTTTTTTGATATTGAGCTGTATGAGCTGTTTGTATATTTTGGAAATTAATCCCTTGTTGGTCATGTTGTATGCAAATATTTTCTCCCATTCCATAGATTGTCTTTTTGTTTTAGCAATGGTGTCCTTTGCTGTGCAAAAGCTTTTAACTTTCATTAAGTCCCATTTGCTTCTGTTGATGGATATTAGGTTGCTTCCATGTCTTGGCTATTGTAAATACCGCTGCAAAGAACATTGGGGTGCATGTATCTTTTCGAATTATAGTTTTCTCCTGTGTCGTTTTAGACACTGCTCCTCTGGCCTTTGTCCCAGCACTGCAGGCAGGGAATGGAAGTCCACTCAAACTGCCTTGCACACGGAGGGTTCTTCCTGTGTGGCTTGCAGTCTCTGTCCTAGGACACCAGAGGCAGCCCAACACTTAAAACGCAGTTAGCTTTAAGAGAGAATCTTCAGGTTTCTATAAATAATGCCAGAGGGATTTGTGTAGAATGAGACATTAGTTTTGTAGTTATACACACAGCAAATCTGAAAGAAAGGGGGCTGAATTCAGCTGGCTGGTGGTTTATTATGAAAAAAACTAGCTATTAATTGAACTCAGCAAAGTTTGAATGAAATTAAATCGGCAAACACATGATGTTTTGCCAGCAGTTTTCTCAGCCAACAACCAGCTATTGGTGTGGCCCAATCTTGGAAAAGTTGATACTGTCATTCTGGGCTAAAGCAACTGACTGTGGTCCCTTGTTATAATAGCCCATTAGAAAAAACACAGACTAATGTGGCCTTGAGGAGAAAATTGTATTTTAAATGCCAATTGCAGAACAGTGTCCATAGCTGATCCAAGAACATCAATTATAATTTTAATGTGGAGTCTTTAAGTCTCTATCAGTAACCCCAGGTCGTTTGTTTTTAATGTAAGGACAATGGCACACACCAAAATAGTAAAATTAAGAGTAACCATAACTATCATATTACATTTTGATTCACAGACAAACATAATTTTGAAAGTGAGAGATAATGAGAGATTATTTAGTTCAGTTTTCTTATTTTACAGATGAAGAAACTGAGACCTATACAAATGACCCTGCCTTCCCTGGGGTGGAGATTCCAGCCCCATCTCCTCCTTTTAGTGTCTTGCCTTACAGAAACTGACATCATGGAGCTTCATAAATTAGGAAGGACAGATTATTTTTTTGGGTCCCATTTTAATTTTTCTCAAAACTCATAAAATATCATTAGAGTGCTGTTTAATTTTTTCTGAAAAGCAGGAAATCGTAAGATTGATAAATAGTTTAATGTGAACCTGATGGCTTGATTAATTAATCACCAAGCTGAGGAACCACTACAATTCATATGTCAATTCAGACTATTTTCGAGAAATGATTTGAATCAATTGCTAATGAAATTGAGGAATTTAGGAGCTGCTTTCTGACTTCCAAATGACAGGGCTCATATTTAACTCAAGAGACGTGACAGTTAATGACAACATTAAAAAGTGCCATGAATTATTTTCCAGATCATGGGAAAATTATAGCATCTCCCCATTGAAACAGCTCTCAGCTCATCAGCATGAAAATAAACAGCCTTAATCACATGCTAAGAAATCTTCGATGCTGTTTAAAATCTAGGTTCTTTTTCTGAAATAAACAAAGACCATAATCCTCAGGAATAATTGTAATATTTCATAACCTCTTCCTTAATACAGAGTTATAGGTGAACCTAGTCTAATTGATATGACTTCTGAAACCCTATGGAAAAAAAATTGTGGATCATTGTTCATAGATCTAATTACTTTAAATCCTTAAAATAGGTAGAGTTTAATTTTTCTTCCCTGCTTTAATTCATAGGCTGAGGTCTCCAGTCCTGTTTATGTATGAAAGGGCTAGCTTTGTACATCTTTCTGTAACTTTTCATTTCCAGCCAGACTCTTTAATTAATTTAAAGTTACATCTAGATATAACAAGACAGTTATTATGTGTTAATGGAATATCAGTGGCAAGTGGGAAAGGGCACTGATCAATATTTAATCTAATTAAGGTGTACACAAGGCAATATTATTATGTAATTAACTCAAAATAGCATAAGTAATACATGCCTGTTTAAATTTTTATTAATATATTTGTTAAAAATTTTTAGGTCATGCTGTTTTATGGGCTTTCTTGAGAGATACAAAAGTAAAATGTTTGTCAAGATGCTACCAGAACAACTGTTAAATGTGGCTCTTAATCATCTTAACAGTCTTTAAGGTTCCAGTGCAGTTCTAATAGTCTCACTAAGGATGAAAGATGAAGTTGCCACAGACAAGAGTCCACATGTAAAACCTTTTTGGAATGGTCTTTTAATTTTTTTCTTCTAAGTTCTCATGCTGCTTTGCAAGGAGAATGTGTGACAGGACTTGGATGTGTAAGAAAGTTTGAAATATGTTTACTATTTTTAAGTACGTTCTTTAAAGAGCTACATGTTGCTGGGGAGAAAAATATATGGAACTGTAAATATCATGGGGTTACTCTACATATATCTTACGGGATTTTAATACCACAGCTTCACAAGTTCCTGTAGATTTGCAATTTGGGGGGTGAACTTTGGTAGGACAGTGATTATCTCATACAAAGACCAGAATTGATTGTTCTGATTTTCAGAGCTCCAAATATACAAAGTTACAATATGGGAAAACACTTAAATGAGGATCTTGAAGCCCCAAATCCAGGAATAGGCCATTGTGCACAGAAACTAACATGGGTAGTGCCGTGGGATGCACATTGGTACTGAGTATGGTGAAGAACGGGTTCAAGGTTACCAAGTCGAAGCTCTTTTTTATAGGGTCATTGCTCACAAAGTTTGCAGTGTCTCATGGTCCCCTAAACCCTACAAGCAAATCTAGCTCTTGATCCAGAGAACCATCTACTCGAATCTACCCATTCCATGTACAGATAGGTGTGGTTAGAGGTTCTCTGATCCCTGTAGCTGCTGGAACACTGAAAATACAGGGAGAATTTTTATCCAAATAAAGATTGAATGTGGTGGCACAGTGATTTTATTCCAAAGGCTTCCATTGCTTCCCTCCATCCTATCATTTTATTGTGGAAAGAGTATTGGAGTTGCTGGGGAAATTTATTGTTCTCCGCCATTCCTGGTATGTATATCTTGCCTAAATGTTGGGATGGCATTTCTATGTTTTTATCTCTGTGAATGAGGGAGTGAGGGATAACTCATAACTTATGACTCCCCATCTCTCCTGTGCGTGATGATAGCAACAGGGTTGAATCATCATATATTATACACACAACATATTTTTCTTCCCCTCTCTTGAGAAGGGCTGCAAATGCTGAAGATGACAGTTAGGGAAGATGAAAAATCCATAAAAGGATGGAATAAAGATGTTCCAAATAGAAGTAAACTTTTAAATACTTCTGTGTGACCGTGTTTGGTAATGAAGCCATTGATACGTGTGTAGCAAGCTAACAAGAATAGCTGAAAACGATTACCTTTGCCTCTGGGCTTTGTTCACTGTAGTTAGAATTATCTTGAGCCCACAATTCCTGTTGTGCTACAAATCTTTTGTAGCTAGACAGTTTTTAGGCCTCAGCAGTTGTTAAGGCAAGTAAGGGAAAGATTCACAATGTCCTTCCTTCTGTAGGCTCATGTCTGCTCCCAGTCTTATGGTGGGGCAGGACAATCAGTCTTGGAGTTCGTGGGGTGAGGGGGTGGACTTTGCCAACCCAATCACAAGCCCCCCCTCCCATACTGTCTCCCCACAGAAATGAGGAAAAGAGAATACTGGCATTTCTTTACCCTTTTCTTATCAAAACTGAAATTTGAAAGGTTCTTGGCCAATGAAGGAAAAATTGATCTTTAATCTTAAGGAAAAGGAAACAAACCAGTGAAACTAGGAGAGTTTTCTAGTAGTCACTTCTGAACCTGATGTAATGAAAGCATTCCAAGTGGCTTATTATATTATCCTCAGCTCTTAATTCCCAAGGAAAAATAGTTCTTTATTTTCTCTGTCATTCCTGAGCCTTTCTTTTTTATCAGCTTTGTTGAGGTGAACTTTACATAGAAAAAAAAATCACGAATTTTAAACGTACAACTTTATGAGTTTGGCAATATGTACAGTCGTTTAATAACAGTCAAGATATAGAATAATTCCATCACCCCCACAAGTTTCCTCCTGCCCCTTTGCAGTCAGCACCCTCCCGTGACAGCCACAGGCAACCACTGATGCTTCCTATTTCTGTAATTTTGCCTTTACTAGAATTTTAATTCAGTGGAATCATATAAGATGGTCTTTTGTGTCAGGCTTCTTTTATTAGCATGATGCTTTTGAGATATATCATGTTGATTATTTCAGTAGTTTGTACTTTCATACTGCTGAGTAGTATTCTTTGAATGGATATGCCACAATATGTTTATTAATTCACCAATTAATATACTTTTGGTTTATTTTCCATTTTTAGCTATGAAGACTAAAGCCCATATGAACATTTGAGTACAGATCTTTCAACAGACCTATGTTTCCATTTCCTTAGAGTAAGTACTCAGAAGTGGGAATGCTGGACCAGCGGTAAAGGTAAGTGTAAATACTTAGAGACTGCCAAGATATTTAAAGTGGCCGTATAACTTTGTATTCACACCAGCAATGTCTGAGAGGTCTAGCTACTTCACATCCTCGCTGAGACTTAGGTTGGTGGTCTTTTTATTTTAGACATTCTATTGGATGTGTAATAGTTTTTCATCTGGTTTTAATTTTCATTTCAATTCTGTAGAGACGTTTAGCATCTTTTCCTTCCTCATTTAGTCATATACACTCTTTGGTGAATTATCTGTTCAAATGGTTTGCCCTTTTAACAAAGTACTTTTTTTTTAATAATCCATTGTAAGAGTGCTTTTTTCTGAATACAAGTCCTTAATCAGATATGGTTTTTTTGCTTTTTTTAAAATTTTAATGTGAGTATATATGATTTACAATGTTGTGTTAGTTTCAGGTGTACAGCAGAGTGATTTATACATTTATATATATTCATTCTTTTTCAGATTCTTTTCCCATATAGGGTATTACAGAATATTGAGCAGAGTTCCCTGTGCTATGCAAGGTCCTTGTTGATTATCTATTTTATATGTAGTAGTATGTATATGTTAATCCCTACGTCCTAATTTATCCTTCCCCCAACTGTTCCCCTTTGGTAAACATAAATTTGTTTTCTAAGTCTTTGAGTATGTTTCTGTTTTGTAAATAAGTTCATTTGTATCAATTTATAGATTCCACCTCTAAGTGATGTCATATGAAATTTATCTTCCTCTGACTTACTTCACTTAGTATGATAATCTCTAGGTCCGTCCACGTTGTCGCAAATGGCATTATTTCATTCTTTTTTATGGCTGAGTAATATTCTGTTGTATGTATGGGTATGTGTGTACGTATGTGTATATATATATATATGTATATATATACATATGTACACACACATATGTATACCACATCTTCTTTATCCATTCATCTGTTGATGGGCAGTTAGGTTGTTTCCATGTCTTGGCTATTGTAAGTAGTGCTGCTAGGAACGTTGGGGTGCATGTATCTTTTTGAATTAGAGTTTTCATCTTTTCCAGATATATGTCCAGGATTGGAGTTGCAGAATATATGGTAATGCTATTTTTAGTTTTTTAAGGAAATACATACTGTTCTCCATAGTGGCTAAACCAAGTTACATTCCGAGTAACAGCGTAGGACAGTTCCTTTTTCTCCACACCCTCTCCAGCATTTATTATTTGTAGACATTTTGAGGATGGCCATTCTGACTGGTGTGAGGTGGTACCTCATTGTAGTTTTGATTTGCATTTGTCTAATAATTAGCACTGTTGAGCATCTTTTCATGTGCTTTTTGGCCATCTGTATGTTTTTGGTTTGTTTTTTTTTTTTTTTTTGAGAAATATCTATTTAGATCTTGTGTGCATTTTTTGATTAGGTTGTTTTTTTGATATTGAGCTGTTTGTATATTTTGGGGATTAAACCCTTGTCGGTCACTTTGTTTGCAAATATTTTCTCCCATTCTGTATGTTGTCTTTTCATTTTGTTTATGGTTTCCATTGTTGTGCTTTTAAGTTTCATTAGGTCCCATTTGTTTATTTTTGTTTTTATTTCCATTACTCTAGGAGATGGATTGAAAAAGATATTGCTGTGATTTATGTCAAAGAGTGTTGTGCCTATGTTTTCCTCTAGGAGTTTTATAGTATCCGGTCTTACATTTAAGTCTTAAATCGATTTCGAGTTTAATTTTGTCTATGGTGTTAAACAGTGTTCTAATTTCATTCTTTTACATGCAGCTGTCCAGTTTTCCCAGCACCACTTATTGAAGAGGCTGTCTTTCCTCTATTGTATATTCTTGCTTCTTTGTTGTAGATTAATTGACCATAGGTGCGTGGGTTTATTTCTGGGCTTTCCATCCTGTTCCGTTGATCTATATTTCTGTTTTTGTGCCAGTACCATACTGTCTTGATTACTGTAGCTTTGTAGTATAGTCTGAAGTCAGGGATCCTGATTCCTCCAGCTCTGCCCTTCTTTCACAAGATTGCTTTGGCTATGCAGGGTCTTTTGTGTCTACAAACAAATTAAAAATTTTTTGTTCTAGTTCTGTGTAATTGGAAAGGCTTTGCATTGAATCTGTAGATTGCTTTGGATAGTGCAGTGATTTTGACCATACTGATTCATCCAGTCCAAGAACATAGTATGGTTCTCCATCTGTTTGTGTCATCTTTGATTTCTTTCATCAGCATCTTATAGTTTTCTGAGTACAGGTCTTTTGCCCCCTTAGGTGGTTTATTCCTAAGTATTGTATTCTTTTTGATGTGATGGTAAATGAGATTGTTTCCTTAATTTCTCTTTCTGATCTTTTGTTGTTAGTGTATAGGAATGCACGAGATTTCTGTGTATTAATTTTGTATCCTGCAACATTACCAAATCCATTGATGATCTCTAGCAGTTTTCTGGTAGCATCTTTAGGATATTCTATGTATAGTATCATGTCATCTGCAAACAATGACAGTTTTACTTCTTCTTCTCCAATTTCGATTCCTTTTATTTCTTTTTCTTCTCTGATTGCCATGGCTAGGACTTACAAAACTGTGTTAAATAAAAGTGGCAAGAGTGGACATCCTCAGAGGAAATGCTTGATCTCAGAGGAAATGCTTTCAGCTTTCACCATTGAGTATGATGTTAACTGTGGGTTTGTCATATATGGCCTTTATTATGTTGAGGTAAGTTCCCTCTATGGCTACTTTCTGGAGGGTTTTTATCATAAATCGGTGCTGAATTTTGTAAAAAGCTTTTTCTGCATCTGTTGAGATGAGCATATGGTTTTTATTCAATTTATTGATGTGGTGTAATCACACTGATTGATTTGTGGATGTTGCAAAATTCTTGCATCCCTGGGATGAATCACAGTTGTTTATGGTGTAAGATCCTTTTACTGTATTGTTGGATTCAGTTTGCTTGTATTTTGTTGAGGATTTTTGTGTCTATGTTCATCAGCGATATTGGCCTATGTTTTTCTTTTTTTGTTATCATTGTCTGGTTTTCGTATCAGGGTGATTTTGGCCTCATAGAATGAGTTTTGGAGTGTTCCTCTGCAATTTTTTAAAATAGTTTCAGAAGGATAGGTGTTAACTCTTCTCTAAATGTTTGATAGAGTTCACCTGTGAAGTCATCTGTCCTGGACTTTTGTTTGTTGGAAGTTTTTCAGTCACAGCTTCAACTTCAGTACTTGTGATTGGTCTGTTGGTATTTTCAATTTCTTCTTGGTTCAGTCTTGAAAAAGTATACCTTTCTAAGAATTTGTCCATTTCTTCTAGGTTGTCCATGTTATTGACATTTCTTTGCTTATAGTAGTCTCTTATGATCCTTTGTATTTCTGTGGTGTCCTTTGTAACTTTTCCTTTTTCATTTCTAAGTTTATTGATTTGAGCCCTGTCCCTTTTTTTTTTCCTGATGAGTCTGGCTAAAGGTTTATCAATTTTGTTTACCTTTTCAATGAACCACGTTTTAATTTCGTTGAACTTTTCTGTTGTTTTCTTTGTCTTTATTTCATTTATTTCTTCTCTGATCTTTGTGATTTCCTTTTTCCTAACATTGGGTTTTGCTTGTTCTTCTTTCTCTAGTTGATTTAGGTGTAAAGTTAGTTTATTTGAGATTTTTCTTGTTTCCTGAGGTAAGATTGTATGGCTAGAAACTTCCCTCTTAGAAATGCTTTTGCTGTGTCCCAAAAGTTTTGGATTGCTGTGTTTTTGTTTTCTTTTATCTCTAGGTATTTTTTTTATTCCTCTTTGATTTCTTCAGTGATCCATTGGTTGTTTAGTAACATATTGTTTAGCCTCCACGTGTTTGTGTTTTTCACGGTTATTTTCTTCTAGTTGATTTCTAATCTTATAGTATTGTGGTCAGGTAAGATGCTTGATATGATTTCAATTTTCTTAAATTTACTCAGGCTCTTTTTGTGGCCCAGCATGTGATCTATCCTGGAGAATGTTCCAAGTGCACTTGAGAAGAGTGTGTACTCTGAAGCTTAAGTTCATCTGGTCTAATGTGTCAGTTAAGGCCTGTGTTTCCTTATTGATTTTCTGTCTGGATGATCTGTCCATTGAGGAAAGTGGAGTGTTAAAGTCCCCCACTATTATTGTGTTACTGTCAGTTTCTCCTTTTATGGCTGCTAGCATTTGCCTTATGTATTGAGGTGCTCCTAGGTTGGGTACATATATATTTTCAATTGTTATAGCTTCTTCTTGGATTGGTCCCTTGATCATTATGTAGTGTCCCTCTTTGTCTCTAATAACAGTCTTTATTATAAAGTCTCTTTGGTCTGATATGAGCATTGCTACTCTAGCTTTCTTCTGATTTCCATTTGCATGGAATAAGTTTTTTCATCCCCTCATTTTCAGTCTGTATATGCCCCTAGATCTGAAGTGAGTCTCTTAGAGATAGCATATATATGGGCCTTATTTTTGTATCCATTCAGCCAGTCTGTGTCTTTCGGTTGGAGCATTTAATCCATTTATGACTAAGGTAATTATTGGTATGTATGTTCATAGTGCATCTTGTTAACTGTTTCTGATTTGTTTTTGAAGCTCCTCTTTATTAAACATTTCTTGTACCTCCTTGGTCTGTGACTCCATTCTTTTTCTGAGATCCTGGATCATTTTTACTCTTAATTCTTCTTCTGGCAGATTGCCTATGTCCACTGCTCTTAGTTCTTCTGGAGTATTATCTTTTTCCTTTTTCTGCAGTATATTTCTCTGCCATCTCATTTTGTCTAATTTTCTCTGTTTATGGTCTCTGTTCCTCAGGCTGCAGGGTTGTAATTCTTGGTTCTGCTGTCGGCCCCCTGGTGGGTGAGGTTGTTCCAGGAGCTGGTGCAGGCTTCCTGGTGGGAGGGACTGGCTGGTGCCTTCCCGTTGGTGGGTGAAGCCAGGTCTTGTCCCTTGGGTGCACAGGGTTGCATCAAGTGCTGTGTTCATAGACAGCTGTTGGCTCAGGATGACTTCAGGCAGCCTGTCTGCTGATGGGTGGGTTTGTGTTCCCACCCCGTTGGTGGTTTGGCCTGAGGCGTCCCAGCACTGGAGCCTGCAGGCTGCTGGGTGGGTCCCCATCTCAGTGCCAAAATGGCAACCTCTGGGAGAGCTCATGCTGATGAGTATTCCCTGGGGCCTCCACCACTTGTGTCCTTGCCCTCACTGTGAACCACTGCTGACCCCCACCTCCACCACTTGTGTCCTTGCCCTCACTGTGAACCACTGCTGACCCCCACCTCCACCACTTGTGTCCTTGCCCTCACTGTGAACCACTGCTGACCCCCACCTCCACAGGAGACCCTCCAAGACCAGCAGATAGCTCTGGCCCAGGCTCTTGTGCAGTCACTGTTTTGCCCTGGGTCCCAGTGCATGTGAAACCTTGTGTGCACTTGCCAAGAGTGGACTCTGTGCGACTCCTGCACTCAAGCCTCACTGGCCTTCAAAGGCAAATGTTCTGGGGGCTCTTCCTCCTGATGCCAGACCCCCAGGCTGGAGAGCCTGACATGGGGCTCACTCTCACTCCTGTGGGAGAACCTCTGTGATATAGTTATTTTCCACTTTGTGGGTTGCCCATCTGGTGGGTATGGGATTTGACTATATTGTGAAAGTGCACCTCGTACCATCTTGTTGCGGCTCCTTTGTTTTTGGATATAGCATATCTTTTTTGGTAGGTTCCAGTCTTTTTTGTCAATGGTTGTTCAGCAGTTAGGTGTGATTTTGGTGTATTCAAAAGAGGAGTTGAGCTCGAGTCCTTCTATTCTGCCATCTTGTGTCCTCCTCCTATTATTTATTTATTTATTTATTTATTTATTTATTAAAATCTTCATTGGAGTATAATTGCTTTACACTGGTGTGTTAGTTTCTGCTTTATAATAAAGTGAATCAGTTATACATATACATATGTTCCCATATCTCTTACCTCTTGCATCTCCCTCCCTCCCACCCTCCCTATCCCACCCCTCTAGGTGGTCACAAATCACTGAGCTGATCTCCCTGTGCTATGCGGCTGCTTCCCACTAGCTATCTATTTTACGTTTGGTAGTGTATATATGTCCATGCCACTCTCTCACTTTGTCCCAGCTTACCCTTCCCCCTCCCCATATCCTCAAGTCCATTCTCTAGTAGGTCTGTGTCTTTATTTCCATCTTACCCCTAGGTTCTTCATGACTTTTTTTTTTCTTAGATTCCATATATATGTGTTAGCATACAGTATTTGTTTTCCTCTTTCTGACTTACTTCACTCTGTATGACAGACTCTAGGTCCATCCACCTCACTACAAATATCTCAATTTCGTTTCTTTTTATGGCTGAGTAATATTCCATTGTATATCTGTGCCACATCTTCTTTATCCATTCATCTGGTGATGGACGCTTAGGTTGCCTCCATGTCCTGGCTATTGTAAATAGAGCTGCAATGAACATTTTGGTACATGACTCTTTTTGAATTATGGTTTTCACAGGGTATCTGCCCAGTAGTGGGATTGCTGGGTTGTATGGTAGTTCTATTTGTAGTTTTTTAAGGAACCTCCATACTCTTCTCCATAGTGGCTGTATCAGTTTACATTCCAACCAACAGTGCAAGAGTGTTCCCTTTTCTCCACACCCTCTTCAGCATTTATTCTTCCTAGATATTTTGATGATGGCCATTCTGAGCAGTGTGAGATGATACCTCATTGTAGTTTTGATTTGCATTTCTCTAGTGATGAATGATGTTGAGCATTCTTTCATGTGTTTGTTGGCAATCTGTATATCTTCTTTGGAGATATGGCTATTTAGGTCCTCTGCCCATTTTTGGATTGGGTTGTTTGTTTTTCTGTTATTGAGCTGCATGCACTGCTTGTAAATCTTGGAGATTAATCCTTTGTCAGTTGCTTCATTTGCAAATATTTTCTCCCATTCTGAGGGCTGTAATTTCATCTTCTTTATGGTCTCCTTTGCTGTGCAAAAGCTTTTAAGTTTCATTAGGTCCCATTTGTTTATTTCTGTTTTTATTTCCATTTCTCTAGGAGGTGGGTCAAAAAGGATCTTGCTGTGATTTATGTCATAGAGTGTTCTGCCTATGTTTTCCTCTAAGAGTTTGATACTGTCTGACCTTACATTTAGGTCTTTAATCCATTTTGAGTTTATTTTTGTGTATGGTATTAGGGAGTGTTCTAATTTCATACTTTTACATGTACCTGTCCAGTTTGCCCAGCACCACTTACTGAAGAGGCTGTCTTTTCTCCACTGTATATTCTTGTCTCCTTTATCAAAGATATGGTGACCATATGTGCGTGGGTTTATCTCTGGGCTTTCTATCCTGTTCCATTGATCTGTATTTCTGTTTTTCTGCCAGTACCATACTGTCTTGATTACAGTAGCTTTGTAGGATAGTCTGAAGTCAAGGAGCCTGATTTCTTCCAGCTCCATTTTTCGTTCTCAAGATTGCTTTGGCTATTCGGAGTCTTTTGTGTTTCAATAGAAATTGTGAAATTTTTTGTTCTAGTTCTGTAAAAAATGCCAGTGGTAGTTTCATATAGATGGCATTGAATCTGTAGATTGCTTTGGGTAGTAGAGTCATGTTGATTCTTCCAATCCAAGAACATGGTATATCTCTCCATCTATTTGTATCATCTTTAATTTCTTTCATCAGTGTCTTATAATTTTCTGCATACAGGTCTTTTGTCTCCTTAGGTAGGTTTATTCCTAGATATTTTATTCTTTTTGTTGCAATGGGAAATGGGAGTGTTAATTTCACTTTCAGATTTTTCGTAATTAGTGTATAGGAATGCTAGAGATTTCTGTGCATTAATTTTGTATCCTGCTAGTTTACCAAATTCATTGATTAGCTCTAGTAGTTTTCTGGTAGCATCTTTACGATTCTCTATGTATAGCATCATGTCATCTGCAAACAGTGACAGCTTTACTTCTTTTCCAGTTTTGATTCCTTTTATTTCTTTTTCTTGATTGCTGTGGCTAAAATTTCCAAAACTATGTTGAATAAGAGTGCTGAGAGTGGGCAACCTTGTCTTGTTCCTGATCTTAGTGGAAATGCTTTCAGTTTTTCACCATTGAAGACAATGTTGGCTGTGGGTTTGTCATATATGGCCTTTATTATGTTGAGGAAAGTTCCCTCTATGCCTACTTTCGGCAGGGTTTTTATCATAAATGGGTGTTAAATTTTGTCAAAAGCTTTTTGTGCATCTATTTAGATGATCATATGGTTTTTCTCCTTCAGTTTGTTGATATGGTGTATCACGTCAATTGAAATGCATATATTGAAGAATCCCTGCATTCCTGGAATAAACCCCACTTGATCATGGTGTAGGATCCTTTTAATGTGCTGTTGGATTCTGTTTGCTAGTATTTCTTTGAGGATTTTTGCATCTATGTTCATCAGTGATATTGGGCTGTAGTTTTCTTTCCTGTGACATCTTAGTCTGGTATCAGGGTGATGGTAACCTCGTAGAATGAGTTTGGGAGTATTCCTCCCTCTGCTATACTTAGGAAGAGTTTGAGAAGGATAGATGTTAGCTCTTCTCTAAATGCTTGATAGAATTCGCCTGTGAAGCCATCTGGTCCTGGGCTTTTGTTTGTTGGAAGATTTTTAATCACAGTTTCAATTTCAGTGCTTGTGATTGGTCTGTTCATATTTTCTATTTCTTCCTGGTTCAGTCTCAGCAGGTTGTTCATTTCTAAGAATTTTGCCATTTCTTCCAGGTTGTCCATTTTATTGGCATAGACTTGCTTGTAGTAATCTCTCATGATCCTTTGTATTCCTGCAGTGTCAGTTGTTACTCCTCCATTTTCATTTCTAATTCTATTGATCTGAGTCTTCTCCCTTTTTTCCCTGATGAGTCTGGCTAATGGTTTATCAATTTTGTTTATCTTCTCAAAGAACCAGCTTTTAGTTTTATTGATCTTTGCTGTCGTTTCCTTCATTTCTTTTTCATTTATTTCTGATCTGATCTTTATGATTTCTTTCCTTCTGCTAACTTTGGGGATTTTTTGTTCTTTCTCTAATTGCTTTAGGTGCAAGGTTATGTTGTTTATTCGAGATGTTTCCTGTTTCTTAAGGTAGGATTGCATTGCTATAAACTCACCTCTTACAACTGCTTTTGCTGCATCCCATAGGTTTTGGGTTGTCGTGTCTCTATTGTCATTTGTTTCTAGGTATTTTTACTTCCTCTTTGATTTCTTCAGTGATCACTTTGTTATTAAGTAGTGTATTGTTTAGCCTCCATGTGTTTGTATTTTTTACAGATCTTTTCCTGTAATTGATATCTAGTCTCATAGTGTTGTGGTCAGAAAAGATACTTGATATGAGTTCAATTTTCTTAAATTTACCTAGGCTAGATTTGTGACCCAAGATATGATCTATCCTGGAGAATGTTCCAAGAGCACTTGAGAAAAATGTGTATTCTGTTGTTTTTGGATGGAATGTCCTATAAATATCAATTAAGTCCATCTTGTTTAATGTATCATTTAAAGCTTGTGTTTCCTTATTGATTTTCATTTTGGATGATCTGTCCATTGGTGAAAGTGGGGTGTTAAAGTCCCCTACTATGAATGTGTTACTGTCGATTTCCCCTTTTATGGCTGTTAGTATTTGCCTTATGTATTGAGGTGCTCCTGTGTTGGGTGCATAAATATTTACAGTTGTTATGTCTTCTTCTTGGATCGATCCCTTGATCATTATGTAGTGTCCTTCTTTGTCTCTTTAATAGTCTTTATTTTAAAGTCTATTCTGTCTGATGTGAGAATTGCTACTCCAGCCTTCTTTTCATTTCCATTTGCATGGAATATCTTTTTCCATCCCCTCACTTTCAGTCTGCATGGGTCCCTAGGTCTGAAGTGGGTCTCTTGTAGACAGCATATATACGGATCTTGTTTTTGTATCCATTCAGCCAAACTGTGTCTTTTGGTGGGAGAATTTAATCCATTTACATTTAAGGTAATTATAGATATGTATGTTCCTATTCCCATTTTCTTAATTTTCTTGCCTAGAGAAGTTCCTTTAGCATTTGTTGTAAGGCTGGTTTGGTAGTGCTGAACTCTCTCAGCTTTTGCTTGTCTGTAAAGGTTTTAATTTCTCCATCAAATCTGAATGAGATCCTCGCTGGGTAGAGTAACCTTGGTTGTAGGTTTTTCTCTTTCATCACTTTAAATATGTCCTGCCACTCCCTTCTGGCTTGCAGAGTTTCTGCTGAAAGATCAGCTCTTAACCTTATGGGGATTCCCTTGTGTGTTATTTGTTGTTTTCCCCTTGCTGCTTTTAATATGTTTTCTTTGTATTTAATTTTTGACAGTTTGATTAATATGTGTCTTGGCGTTTCCTTGGATTTATCCTGTATGGGACTCTCTGTGCTTCCTGGACTTGATTAACTATTTCGTTTCCCAAATTAGTTATGTTTTCAACTATAATCTTTTCAGATATTTTCTCAGTCCCTTTCTTTTCTTCTTCTGGGACCCCTATAATTCGAATGTTGGTGTGTTTAATGTTGTCCCAAAGGTCTCTGAGACTGTCCTCAGTTCTTTACATTCTTTTTTCTTTATTCTGCTCTGCAGTAGTTTTTTCCACTATTTTATCATCCAGGTCACTTATCCGTTCTTCTGCCTCAGTTATCTAGAGTATCTTTCATTTCATTTATTGTGCTGTTCATCGTTGCTTGTTTCCTCTTTAGTTCTTCTAGGTCCTTGTTAAATGTTCCTTCCATTTTCTCTATTGTATTTCCAAGATTGTGGATCATTGTTACCATCATTATTCTGAATTCTTTTTCAGGTAGACTGCCTTTTTCCTCTTCATTTGTTAGGTCTGGTGGGTTTTTACCTTGCTCCTTCATCTGCTGTGTGTTTCTCTGTCTTCTCATTTTGCTTAACTTACTGTGTTTGGGGTCTCCTTTTTGCAGGCTGCAGGTTCGTAGTTCCCGTTGTTTTTGGTGTCTGTCCCCAGTGGCTAAGGTTGGTTCAGTGGGTTGTGTAGGCTTCCTGGTGGAGGGGACTAGTGCCTTTGTTCTGGTGGATGAGGCTGGATCTTGTCTTTCTGGTGGGCAGGTCCACGTCTGGTGGTGTGTTTTGGGGTGTCTGTGGCCTTATTATGATCTTAGGCAGCCTCTCTGCTAATGGGTGGGGTTGTGTCCCTGTCTTGCTAGTTGCTTGGCATAGGATGTCCAGTACTGTAGCTTGCTGGTCGTTGAGTGAAGCTGGGTGCTGGTGTTGAGATGGAGATCTCTGGGAGATTTTCGCCGTTTGATATTACGTGGAGATGGGAGTTCTCTTGTGGACCAGTGTCCTGAAGTTGGCTCTCCCACCTCAGAGGCACAGCCCTGATGCCTGGCTGGAGCACCAAGAGACTGTCCTCCACACGGCTCAGAATAAAAGGGAGAAAAAGTAGAATGAAACAAAGAGGATAAAATAAAGATAAAATAAAGTTATTAAAATAATAATTATTAAGGAAAAAAAATTTTTTTTAAGTAAAAGATCCAAACACAACGGATGGACAGAACACTAGGACAAATGGTGAAAACAAATCTATACAGACAAACTCTCACACAGAAGCATACACATGCACTCAGGAAAAGGGGAAAAAATAACATATCTTGCTCCCAATGTCCACCTCCTCAATTTGGGATGATTCGTTGTCTACTCAGGTATTCCACAGATGCAGGGTTCAACAAGTTGACTGTGGAGATTTAATCCACTGCTCCTGAGGCTGCTGGGAGAGATTTCCCTTTCTCTTCTTTGTTCGTACAGCTCCTGGCTTTGGATGTGGACCTGCCTGTTCGTGTAGGTCGCTGGAGGGCGTCTGTTCTTCGCTCAGACAGGACGGGGTCAAAGGAGCTGCTGATGCAGGGGCTCTGGCTCACTCAGGCCGGGGGGAGGGAGGGGCACAGAGTGCGGGGCAAGCCTGAGGTGCGCCATGCGTTGTCCTGGGGAAGTGGTCCCTGGATCCCAGGACCCTGGCAGTGGCGGGCTGCACAGGCTTCTTGGTGGCAGTAGCAGCGGCGTTATTAGCGTCTCATGCCTGTCTCTGGGTCCAGGCTGTTGGCCACGGCTCGCGCCTGTCTCTGGAGCTCCATTAAGCAGTGCTCTTAATCTCCTCTAGTCGCGCATCAGGAAACAAAGAGGCAAGAAAAAGTCTCTTGCCTCTTCGCAGCTCCAGACTTCTCCTGGACTCCCTCCTGGCTAGCCGTGGTGCACTAACCCCTTCAGTCTGTGTTCAAGCTGTCAGTACTCTCCCGAAGCCCGAGCCTCAGCTCCCAGCCCCGCCGCCTCGGCGGGGGAGCAGACAAGCCTCTCAGGCTGGTGAGTGCTCGTTAGCACCGATCCTCTGTGTGGGAACCTCTCCACTTTGCCCTCCACATCCCTGTGGCTGCGCTCTCCTCCGTGGCTCCAAAGCTTTTCCCCCCTCCACCTCCCACAGTCTCTGCCCACAAAGGGGCTGCTAATGTGTGCAAACCTTTCCTCCTTCACAGCTCCCTCCCACTGGTGCAGGTCCTGTCCCTATTCTTTTGTCTCTGTTTTTTCTTTTTTCTTTTGCTTTGCCCTACCCAGGTACGTGGGGAGTTTCTTGCCTTTTGGGAGGTCTGAGGTCTTCTGCCAGTGTCCAGTAGGTGTTCTGTAGGAGCAGTTCCACGTGTAGATGTATTTCTGGTGTATCTGTGGGGAGAAAGGTGATCTCCACGTCTTACTCTTCCGCCATCTTCCTCAGCTCCTCCCTCCTCCTATTATGTCTTGAAGTTTGGTAATGTGAGCCCTTCAACTTTGTTCTTCTTGATTCAGTATTGTGGAACTGTTCTCTGTCTTTTGCTTTTCCCTATAAATTTTAGAATTAGTTACCAAAAACAGCTTGCTGGAACTCTGGGATTTCAGCAGCTCTGTAGAACAAGTTGGGAAGAACTGACATCTTAACAATTATGAAACTTCTAATGCAGGAGTTTTGACTCTCTCTTCATTTATCTAGATCTTTTTTTGATTTATCTTACCCGTGTTTTATAGTTTTCCACATACAGATCCTGTCCATATTTTTTTGATTTACAGCTAAGTACTTCCTTTTTAGGTGCTATTGTATATGATGTGTTTAAAATGTTTTAAATTTCAATTGTTTGTTTGCTTATGTAAAGGAAAGCAGTTGAGTTTTGTACACTGAGCTTGTATCCTGTAACCTTGCTGTATACCCCCTTATTAATGCCAAGGGTTTATTTGTTTTTTATAACATGGTAGAGTTTCTACATCGACATGTAATCCATGCTTCCTTTCCAAGCTGTGTAACTTTTATTCTTTTTTTCTTATTGCACTACCCTGGGGTTTCTAATATAATATTGAATGTATGTAGTAAGAGATGGCATCTTTTTTTGGTCCAAAACTTAGGAAGCAAGTATTCAGTGTCTTATACTGTTAGCTATAGGGGTTCTTTAATATATCCTTCACTGGTTAAGGAAATTCACTTTAATTCTAATTTTTAAAAATCCTAAATGGGTGCTGCATTTTGTTAAATGAGAAGATGGTTTTATTCAGTCTGCTAACGTAGTGAAATTGATTGATTTATGACATCAAACTGTCCTTGACTCCCTGGAATGAACTCTGCTCAGTAGTGCTGTATTATCCTTTTCATGTGTTGCTGGAGTCCATTTACTTGTACTGTGTTAAAAATCTTTTGTCTACGTTTATGAGCTATATGGGTCTCTAGTTTTCTTTCTCATAGTGTCTTTACCAAGTTTTTGTTTTAGGGTAATGATGGCCTCATAAAATGAGTTGGGATGTGTTCCCTCATGAAGAGCAAATTTTAAAGATATTGTGGAGTATTGGTATCATTTTTTCTTTAAAAGTGTGGTTGAAATCACCAGTTATATCACCTGAACCTGGTGATTTCACTTTTGAGAGGCTGTAAATGATGAACTCAATTTCTTTAATAGCTGTGGTACCATTCAGATTATCTATGTCTCTCCTTAAGTGAGATTTGGTAATTTTTGTAATTTAAGACATTAGATCATTTTATCTAAGTTATCAAATTTGTGGGCATAGAGTTGTTCATAGTACTTCTTTTTATCCTTTTAATGTCCTTGGGAGTAGTGTGACCCCTGCCTCATTCCTGATATTTGTAATTTGTATCATCTTTTTCAGATTGAGCTGTGTAGAGCCTGAACAATTTTTATTAATCTTTTCAAATAAGCACTTATTGGTTTCATTCATTTTCTCTGTGTTTTCCTAGTTTAACTTCTGTTGCCTTCTCCTCTAGTTTTTATAATTTGTTTCCTCTGCTTGCTTTAGGGTCAATTTGTTCTTCTTACTGTAGTTTTCTTAGATGGAGATTTAGGTAATCAATTGCAAATCTGTCTTCTTTTCTAATATATGTGCTTAATGCTATAACTCTCCCTCTCAGCACATTTTGATGTTATATTTTCATTTAGTTTAAAATTTCTTTAAAACTTATTTGACCTAGTGATTACTTAGAAGTGTGCTGTTTAATATCCAAATATTTGGGAATTTTCCAGCTATATCTTTCTGTTAGTGATTTCTAACAGAAAGGTTAGAAATCACTAACCTTTAGTGGTTAGAAATCACTAAACCAGGTTTGATGCTGTGGTAAGCTGAGAGCATACTCTACATGACTTCTATTCTTTTAAAAATGTTAAGGTGTATGTTATGGCCTAGTGTATCGTTGTTTCTATTTTGGTGACTACTTCAAGTGTTCTTGAGAAGAATGTGTGTTCTCCTCTTGTTTGATGGAGTATTCTAGTTACGTCAATTTGATCAAATTGATTTATAGTGTTGTCCAGGTCACTTACGTTTTTACTGATTTTTCGCCTGCCTAACCTAATCTATCAATTACCGACAGAGTTGTGTTGAAGTCTCCATAGTCTCATGCATTTTGATGCTCTTTGGTTAGTTACATACATGTTTATGATTTTTCATGTGTTCTTGGAGAACTGACTTCCCTCTATCATTATCCTTCTTCAATCCCTGACAATCTGTTTCATCTGAAATTAATATAGTTCCTGCAGCTTAATTTTGATTAATGTTAGCCTGTTACATCATTTACCATTGCTTTACTTTAGCTGGAGTCTTTACATTTAAAGTGGCTTTCTTCTAGATGGCACTTTTTTCCTCTGGTCTGACAATTGTGGACTTTGTTTATATTTAAAGTGATTATTGATACAGTTTGATTAAACTCTGCCATCTTTGAAACTATATTCTAAACAGTACATTTGTTCTTTCCTTCTTTTTACCTCCTGTTTCTCTGTCTCCTTTGGTTTTAATTGAGAATTTTATATGATTCTTTTATCTCCTCTTGATGTATCATATTTCCTTTTAAAGTGTCTTTAGTGATTTTCTTAGGGTTCACAATACATAGATTACAAACCATCTAAATCGACTTTCAAATAACATTATACAACTTCATGTATAGTACAGGGCCCGTATAACAGAGTATTCTCAATTCCTCCAACCATCCTTTGTGACATTTCTCTAATACATTTCACTTACTGATATGCTATAGTTACCCAATACCTTGTTCCTTTATTGCTTTGAACAAAAAGATGTCTTTTAGATGAATAAAGAATAATAAAATATTTACCTCTATTCCTTCTCTGACTGACAGACACTCTTCCTTTCCTTAGGTAGATCCAAGTTCTTAAGGTAGATAATTTCCATCTGCCTGAAGAAAGTTTTAGTTTTTTAATAGGACTGTGCTGCTGGTAACAAGTTCGCTATGTTTTTGTCTGAGAAAGTCTCTGTCTCCTTTACTTTAAAAAAATACTTTTGCTAGACATTGCATTGAATTCTATGTTGGCCATTTTCTTTCAACATTTTACAGTATTCTCCTTTTGCTTGCATGGGCTGTGTTCTTACCCTTGTTCCTATATTGGGAAGGTTTCTTTCCCTCTTTAGTTTCTTTCAGGATTTTCTTTGTCTCTGGTTTTCTACAGGTAAAGATAATACATCTAGGTGTGGTGGTTTTTGATATTTATCTTACTTGGTGTTCTCTGAGCTTCTGAAAATTGTGGTTTGGTGTCTGTCAATAACTTTGGTACCATCTCAGCAATGATTACCTCCCTCAAACATTTCTTCTTCTGCCCCATTCTCTCCTTCTGCCAGTTCTTGATCTATCTTCAAGTTTACTGATTCTTTCCTTAAGTCTACTTATGAGCCACCCAAAGCGTTAACTCTGTTTTTGATTTCTAACAAACATTTACTTTTGAAATCTCCACAACTCTGCTGACATTACCTGTTTGATCTTGCATGCTGCCTATTTTTTAATTAACATATTATTAATCATGGTTATATTCCAAATGCCTTATCTCCTATGATGATTGCTTTTTCTCCCCAAACTGCCTTTCAGTATGCCTTTTAATAAAAAAGTAAAAGTTGTCATGTATCAATAGTACCTACAGGTAAATAGACCTTTTAGGGGCAGGATTTATGGTAATCTGGATATGAGCTGGACTGCTTTAATGTTTGCTATAGCTACAGAGGAATGTGGAGTCTCTACTAGCTAGTGTCATTATTTGTTTCCTCTTTGGGCTTTAAGGCTTTTCTTTGTCCTATTCATACTTCTCAGAGGGGGGCTATGTTTGTTGGGTGCAGAGGAGGTAAGAAATAGCCTTTGAGTGGAGATTTGTCTCGGAGTGGCCTTCCCAACTGTTTCTGTCCCTCTTCAAGGTACATAGCTCCTCCCATCTTCCTTGTACCAAGTTCCCAGTATGTTTCCTTGAAGTTCTGTCCCCTGTTAACTTTGTCTTTCTGCTCTTAGGTGAAATACAAATGCTAGAAGGGACTACAAGGGGAAGGAAATCTCTTTCCCCAGGTGAGATAAGTCAGTCTTTGTTATAGAGAAGAAAATGAGAGGATTACCCTTGCTGCTTTCCCCCTTCCTTTGTCAGAGCCGCAGATTTTTCTTGAATCCATACTGTGCAAAGCTGTAGGGTTCCTAGAAGGAAAGCCCAAAACAGTGTAAGTGATTGTGATTGCAGCCCCCAGGAATGTGTCGGGATCAAGCTAGTTAGCACTCAGCTTACAGCAACTTGTCAAGATTACTACTAAACGAAGTGTTTATACAACTTGTGGCTTCCCCTCCAGGTAAGCAAATTTCTAGTGCTGTATTTCTCTGGATGCACCAATCTCTCTGATTTTAGAGGGACAGTTTTCCCTGTGGCCCCAGTTCTTTGATAGGCTCAAGAACTTTTTTCTTGCACTGCCAAGGGCGATGACTTGTAAGCTCTTTTACATGTTAGAGCTGAAATAGATAAACCCATGTCTATCAACTGGGAACGGGAAAAATTAGATGTGCTTCATTTCAAGCCTAGAGACCCACATAATTTGCACAAATAGAAATAGGTACATTGAACAATTAAACAACTTTATATGAGATGATAAACAATACTTTAAAACCCAATAAATACATAATATAATACAGATTTAGTGTACTCTGCATAGAATGAGAAGTTTAGAGTCAGTGGTGTTCGGTGGAGAAGAGGGCCAGGGCTTGCTCTTTGGAAGGTGCATTCATCATTCTGCACCTCTTTCTTAGTTAACAATTGGAGTTTATGTTTTTACCATGCACTCAAAAACAGCAATCTAGGAAAAATAAAGGGTAAGTCTAGAAACATATGGAAAAAGTGCACAGACTGAAGAAGCAACTCTTCATCCTTCTCACTTGGCATAAATTCACCAATAAAAATGCTGTGGCTCATTGAACCATGACCTGCAGTTTAAATTTGTTTCAGATGATATTCTCTGACTAGAAAGTGTGTCTAGTAAATTGGTGAAGGACTCTGCTTGAAAACGTAACATCTTAGAAAACACCACGTCTCAGAGGGCATCTACTTAGTGTGTTTTTAGGTGATGTCATTATGCTGAAACAAAAAAAGAGTGGTGTCCAAAAAATGGTATACTAAAGGGTATACTATTTCAAGAGCTGTTAAGGTCCAACATCATTAACTGAGCAGTCCCTATGTGAGGTAATTCTGTAACTTGCTGTAGTTTTTATTTCATTTAAAGTCTGGAATCAGCTAACGAGTAACGTGTCATCCAGACCAATGTAAAAATTTCACACGCTTTCAGTTTTCTTCCCCTCGACTCTGCCCCAACGTCCGTGTGGAAAATGCCTAGAAGATTAGTTCATATTATTGTTAAGATTCCTTTCTTTTCATAACAAATACTTATTTAGGCCTAGCAACGAGGAGTTCTCACTTCTGTTAACTGTATCTTCACACATACTCCTGCTTCTTTCTGGATAGACTATTTTTCCTGATGTAATTCAGCCTCTAAAAAGTAGGTATTTTCAGACACAGCCTATAAACTCTAGAACTTCTGAGTTCAGGCTCACCCTTACCTGACCAGTATCTGGGGGCATAGAATTCTAAAATCAAAGAATTTCCATCTGTACTTTGCAAGCGTTCCACTGCCTTCTTGTTGCCAATACTGTTGTTGACAAACCTAGTGTTGTTACCTGAATTCCTGAAGCCTGTTCTGAGGCAAAGATGTGAATACGTAGATTTTTCTCTTTACTGACAATGCCCTGAGGTGTATACACAATGCGTCAATATAGTTTGGGTGCTGTTGTGTTACTTTATTTTTTTTAATTAATTTTTGGCTGCGTTGGGTCTTCATTGCTGTGCGGGGGCTTCTCCTGTTGCAGAGCACAGGCTCTAGGCGTGCAGGCTCAGTAGTTGTGGCACACAGGCTTAGTTGCTCCACGGCATATGGGATCTTCCCGGAACAGGGATCGTGTCCCTTGCATTCTTGACTACTGCACCACCAGGGAAGCCCTGTTGTGTTACTCTTATTGCTTTTCATTCATTCTCTCTCTATTCTTTTCTCCAAAACATAATACATATTATGTTGGGACTTCTAGCCATAAAATGTTCTTTGTAAGTCCTTTATCAGACATATGTGACTGACTGCAAATATTTTCTACCACTCTGTGGCCTGTCTCTTCATTTTTTAGAAGAGCAGAAGTCCTTAACTTGGATAAAGTCGGTTTCTCCTTTTGGTAAGAAAGCTTTTCTCCTACAGTTTATTCTAGAAATTTTATAGTTTTAGGTATTATATTTAGATCCAGAGTTTGAGTTAATTTTTTGTAAATATTGCAAGACATGAATTTGTTATCTTTCATTTTTTTGAATATTGATATCAACTTTTTTCAGCATTTGTTGAAACAGCTATTTATTCTCCATCAAGTAATTTTTCCTTCTTTGTTGAAAGTCAACTAACCATATCTAGTTCTAGTTTCTCTATTCTAGTCTAGTCTATTGTTCATTTATCTTGACTCTAACATCACAGTTTTTGATTACTGTAGCTTTAGAACAACTCTTGAAGTCAGCTAGTATGATCCCTGCAACTTTTCAAACAAAGTCTTCTAAAGTTGTTTTAGCATTTCTAGGTCCTTTACGTTTCCATAAGAATTTTAGCAACAGCTTTTCAATATCTACCAAAAAGCCTTTTGGAAGTTTGCTTGGAATTGCACTGCACTGACAGTACACTATGGCAACAACTGATAATATACCTCACCACTTACTTACGTCTTTTTCACTTAGTAGGAAGAAAAATTCCTCAACCTGATGAAAAACCTACAGCTGACATCATCCATAAGGCTAAATGCTTTATGCCCATGATAGGAAAGAAACAAGGATGTCTGCTCTCACCAGCTCAATATTTAATTTTGTGTGGGAGATCTTAACTAGTGCAATAAGGTAAGAAAAAATAAGTAAAATGAACAGATTGAAAAGGAACGAAGAAGACTATACATATTTGTAGATAACATGATCATCTAAGTAGAAAATCCAAAGAATCTACAAGAAACTATGCAAACTGACGAGTGATTTTAGTAAGATGGCAGGACACAGTGTTTATACACAATTGATAGTATTTCTATATACTATACTAGCAACTTATAATTGGATTAAATAAAAATACCATTTGCAATATCATAAACATGAAATATTTACAGATGAATATAAGACAATCTGTACAAGAGGTGTATGTTGAAAACTGCAAAATATTACTGAGAGAATGTCAAATTTTACAAAATTAATGTGGTGCCTCAATGCAATCTCAATCAAAATCCCAAGAGATTTTGACAATTTGATTCTAAAATTTATGGACGTGGAAAGGCCAGGATAGTCAAGGCTATTTTGAAAGTGTTGATCCTTGGAGTGTAAAACTAGTTAGCAAGACTTTATAGTAAGCTACAGTAATTAAAACAGTGTGATAGACATATATTTTAATGGAATAGACAGTCCAGAAATAGTATTGCAACCATATGATTTTGAACAAATCTGCCAAGGAAATACAATGGGAGCAAGACAATTCTTTTCAACAAATTGTGCTGAAACAACTGGGCCTCATATTGAAAAAATAAACCTCAACCCTAATCTCACACCATATACAGTGAATAACTCACTCATCATGGATCACAGATCTAAAACTGATGATAACTAAAAATTTCTAGAAAAATTTAATGAAAAAATCTTAGTGGCCTGGAGTTAGAGCTTTCTTGATATGATTCATGCTTGTTTTGTGTCCTAAGAAAAAAACTGAAGTAGTTTCACGAAAATTTAAGAAACACTGGAATAAAACCTACACAAGGAGGCCAAAGACATGTACTTTGAAAACTGTAAGAAACTAATGAAAGAAGTTGAAGAAGACACAAACATATGGAAAGATATACTGTGTTCTATGGAAAGATAGATACACTGTGTTCTTATATTGAAAGAATATTGTTACAATAACCATACCACCCAAGGCAATCTACAGATCCAGTGCAATCTCTATGAAATTACTAATGGCATTATTCACAGAACAAAAAATTTTACAATTTGTATGGAAACGCAAAAGACCCCAAATAGCAATCTTGAGGAAGAAGAGAGCTGGAGGACTCAAGCTTCCTGACTTCAGACTATCTTCCTGACTTCAGACTATACTACAAAGCTACAGTGAGCAAAACAATATGATACTGGCACAAAAACAGAAATATAAATCCATGGAACAGGATGGAAAGCCCAGAAATAAACCCATGCACCTATGGTCAATTAATCTACAACAAAGGAGGCAAGAATATACAATAGAGGAAAGACAGCCTCTTCAATAAGTGGTGCTGGGAAAACTGGACAGCTGCATGTAAAAGGATGAAATTAGAACATTCTTTAATACCATACACAAATCAATTTAAGACCTAAATGGAAGACCAGATACTATAAAACTCCTAGAGGAAAACACAGGCAGAGCACTCTTGGACATAAATCGCAGCAAGATCTTTTTCAATCCATCTCCTAGAGGAATGGAAATAAAAACAAAGCTAAACAAATGGGACCTAGTTAAACTTAAAAGCTTTTGCACAGTAAAGGAAACCATCAACAAAATGAAAAGACAACCTACGGGATGCAAGAAAATATTTGCAAACAATGCAACTGACAAGGGATTAATCTACAAACAGTACATGCAGGTCAATATCAAAAAAAAAACAACCCAGTCAAAAAATGGGCAGAAGTCCTAAGTAGACATTTCACCAAAGAAGACATACAGATAGCCAAAAAGCACATGGAAAGATGCTCAACATCACTAATTATTAGAGAAATGCAAGTCAAAACTGCAGCTACTTCACACCAGTCAGAATGGCCATCATCAAGAAGTCTACAAACAATAAATGGTGGAGAGGGTGTGGAGAAAAGGAAACCCTCCTATGCTGATTTGGGGAATGTAAATTGGTACAGCCACTACGGAGAACAGTATGAATAGAGCTACCATATGATCCAGCAGTCCCACTCCTGGGCATATATCCAGAGAAGACCATGGTTCACATGCACCCCAATGTTCACTGCAGTGCTGTTTACAATAGCCAAGACATGGAAGCAACCTAAATGTCCATCGACAGATAAATGGATAAAGAAGATGTGGTGTATGTGTGTATATTTTTATATATATATATATACATATATATATATATATATGTATACACACACCTACATATGTATGTATATGTGCACACACAATGGAATATTACTCAGCCATAAAAAATAATGTCATTTGCAGCAACATGGTTGGATCTAGAGATTATCATACTAAGTGAAGTCAGTCAGAGATAGTCAAATATGATATCACTTATATTTGGAATCTAAAAAGGTGATACACCTGCAAGCTGTGTGGCATGGCCAAAAATAAATTAATAATAAAATACAAAATAATGGCTATAAAAAAATCACACTACTATATATAAAATCAACAAGGACCTACTGATAGCACAGGGAACTCTGCTCGGTATTCTGTAATACCCTATATGGGAAAAGAACCTGAAAAAGAATGGATATATGTATAACCAATTCACCTTGCTATATACACCTGAAACCTACACAACATTGTGAATCAACTATAGCCCAATATAAAATAAAAATTAAATTTTAAAAAATACATAATATGCCTTATACTTCTTTTAGAGACAGTGCAGTTTTGGTGAAAGAATAAACACATAGATCAGTGGAAGAGAATAAAGATACCACATAATCACCTGATTTTTGACAAAGGTGCAAAGGCAGTTCAATGGGGAAAGAGTAGTCTTTCCAATAAATAGTACTGAAACAAATGGACCGCTCTCTTTACACATAGACACCTCAAGAAGAAAACTAGTATGATATACAGTGGTTATGACCTTTTAGGTACAAAAACCAAAAGAATGATCCATGAAAAAGTGGCTAAGCTGGATGTTATTAAAATTAAAAACTTGCTCTGTGAAATACATTGTTAAGAGAATGAAAAGCCACAGACTGCTAGAAAATATTTGCAAATCACATATCTGATAAAGGGCTTGTATCCAGAATGTACAAAGAATTCTTAAAACTCAGCAATAAAAAATAAGCCAATTTAAAAAGAGTAAAGTATCAAGCACATCAGCAAAGCGGATACACAAATGGCAAACAAGCACATGGAACGACACTTAACAGCATATGTCATTAGGGAAATGCAAATTCAGATAGCAGTCAGATACCACTATCAAAACAAGAATGAGATATCACTACACACCTGTTACGATAGATGAAACAAAAACCCCAAAACAAAGTCTGACAACTAAATGCTGGTGAGAATGTGGAGCAACAGGAACTCTCATTCATTGGAAACAAGTTGGAAGGTTTCTTTGTTTTTTAAACAAAGCATATTTGAATTGTGGTAAAATATACATAACATGAAATTTACCATTTTAACAATTTTAAGTGTATAGTTCAGTGGCATTAATTGAGAATATTCACATTATTATGCAACCATCACCACCATTCATCTCCAGAACTTTTTTCATCTTCCCAAACTGAAAC
This sequence comes from Pseudorca crassidens, assembly GCF_039906515.1. NCBI lineage: Eukaryota > Metazoa > Chordata > Mammalia > Artiodactyla > Delphinidae > Pseudorca > Pseudorca crassidens. Next base: position 56,282,501 of record NC_090311.1, on the reverse strand, counting down.
TCTGTATCCATTAAAAGTTTATTCCCTGTTCCTCCCTCCCTCAAACATCATTCCCCAAGAAAAGAAACTAGGGCTTCCAGGAGAAATGACAGCTTTGAAAGCCAAGGCAAGGATATGCGGGATGAGCCTGGAGCATCTTACAGTGTCAGAAAATAAGGAAAACAAAACAAAAACCAGTAGGGTATGTCAGAGGGACACAGGAGCCAACTGAAAGAGCTCCCAATGTCCAAAACTGAAACCTTGAGCAATAAAATAAATAACATGTATTAGAATATAACCCAATGTGTAAATCTAAACCTAAATATCTGAGTCTATAGTGATGTAATAAATAATTAATAAGAATAGGCAAATCTCCCATACAGAAGAATTCCTGACAATTTATGTAGTTACTTTCTCATCAAATAGGTGGAGTATAATTCCCCACTCCCTTAATTGTGGGAGGGACTGACTTCCCTCTAAATATAGTACAGAAAAGTGAGGGGAGTAACTTTACAGTGGAGAAAGTTGACAAACACTACCTCAGCCATGTGATCAAGCTTAACATCTTGAGTGATAAATAATATGGGTAGAATATGCACTTAATATGATGTGGAAAAGCTATCACTTTACGAACCCTGTGGTCTTCCAAGAACCGGCAAGCCCAATGCAATCAAGAAAAAAAAAAAAAAAATCAGACAAAGCCAACTTGAGAAGCATGCTACTCACTACCTGACCTGCATTCCCCTAAAGTGTCAAAGTCATCAAAAACAGGAAATATTTGAGAAATTGTCATACTTTAAAGAGCTCTAAGGAGTCATTAGGACCAAAGGTAGTGTTCTATTCTAGATGGAATCCTGGGACAGAAAAGGGACATTAGGTAAACACTAAGTAAATCTGAATAGTTTGGACTTTAGTCACCAATCATGAGTCAACATTGGTTAATCAGTTTCGACAAATATACTAAAGTAAGATAGTTCCGCTCTAGAACTTGAATGATTAAGGTCTTTAAAACATGATATATTAATACTATCTTTCCGTATTCAACCCCCAGAAGTTTAATAAGTGCAGTAAACTATCAAAAATAAATGATCTCTTCTTTCTTTCCGAATCCCATTTCTCATTTCCTTAAGGTCCAATCCTCACAAGCCAGGACTATTCAAGCACATCCCAAACCCATATAGTCATTCGTACTGTGACCCAGTGAAACGGAGCTATTGGTTTCCCTACAAGTTTTCCTTCTGTAGATCTTTGTGAAAGCTTGAACATCAAGCTTTGTCAAATGACTCTGATTCTTCACCATATCTGTATCTTGTTCAGTGGAGGACATGCAGTCCTGGAGCTGATTCTAGAATCCATTTCAAAAATAAGGGAAGAGAGAGAGAAAGTGAGTCCAAGCAAAATGTCCCTGACATTTCTTCATTCCAAGAGGGTGTTTTTACCATAAGAAGGAATCATAGATTACTGGAGTTGGAAAAAGCCATGGATAAGATCCTTGTACTGGATGTAGAGATCAAGCCCCATAGAGATTAAATGACTTGCCCAAGGTCACAGTTTGTTAGTCTCTTAGAAGAAATAATACATTTTTCTAAAATAGGATGCTTCTCACATTTTAGTCTTTTACTCTCCTTAGCAAATTTAACCTTTTCCATGCAGCTGTTGAGATAACCTACTGGTTGTATAAGCTACATCAACACAAGGGACGTATCTCAGAAAATGCCCCCAGACTGCCTCCCTTTTCATTATTGAAAACCACGAGATGAAACTCTTTAATAACCCACTGCACAAGAGGACCATTACTGTCAGCATATACCACTCAGCCATATATTATAGCTTTTTACTTCTCCACACAAAATTGCCTTGAAATTTACATTTGCTATAAAGGATTCAAGTCCATCACCGTTAATTTCCCTCTACAAATTATGTTTAATTATCACCTCTTTCCACCTATAAAGAAGCCCCTCTTGTACTTCTGTCTCCATATAGCTCTCAAGAAGAGTTTCCTCAGCATGAATCTTTGATGGTGCTTTTATATCCCTTACGTGCCCTTCCTTGTCAAGCTCACACAGCCCACTTAGAGATATGGAAATGAACCGCTTGCCTGGCGCCTCATTTCCTTCATACATATGAAATCTGGTCTCCCTAAGCAGGAGAAAAAGAGGAACATTTTCCAGCTTTCGCCTGTGGACAGTTAGGCTAGAAACACCCCATTCTAGGATTCAGAGAAGCTTTGAAAGGCTATCCATGATTGATTGCTTAACAGGTCATATACTACATGTAATCTTTCTGATGCTTCAAGCATCATCTTTATTCTCTCCCTCAGTTGTGGAGCCCTAGAAGAAATCAGTTTAAGGGAAATATTGAGAAATCCCAATATTATATTTTACTCTTTTTTTCATTTAATTTCTGTGCTTCCTTAGTACCATATAAAGAGCATGGTCTTCAGAGTCAAAAATGTTAGCAGTCAAATCATAACTCTACCAAAAATTTACGTAACTTCAAGCAAATCGCTTATCTCTGAGTCCCTGTTCTCTCAACCTTAAACATAAAGCTATTTTAAGTTTAACTAAGATTAGCATGTATTATGCTTGGCACATTCAAGGAATTCAAATGTTAATTATCCCCTTCCAGATTCAATGAAGCAGTATTTTTGTCTCTAATCTACCGTCTGCAGCTGATGGAAACTCAACTCAAACTAGCTGAAGCTAAAATGGAATTCACTGACTCACCTAACCAGGAAGTCCTGGCATGTCTCTGGCTCTGGACATAGCTGGATTAAACTTCCCAAACAATGTCGCCATGGCTCTGGACTCTGTTTATCTCTGCTTGGAGTTGCTCTGAACATAAGCAGTGACCAAATGACTGGCAAAATAGCTAGTATAAGTTAAAGCTCTTCAGCCCCCTCTCTTAGTAGACCCTCAGTGAAGAAAACTGTCTCCTACTACTTACATATCAAGTTCAGGGAAGATTCTAACTGGACTTGCTTGAATCATGTGCCTGCCTCCCAGTCACTGTGACCATTGGGAAGGCACTACTCAGTTTGGCCGCCCTGGCTAAGGACCTACCATTGTGGTAGAGAACAAAGTGCCATGATTTATAGTCATAGGATTAAATGGAGTGAGGGATCCTCAAGAAACCAGAAGGACAATTAAAATAATACTGGGAGAAAAAATTTAAATAAATGACAACTATAGCTTCCAGTGTGCATTTTTGTCAATCAATAAATAAGTTCTTGGTTTCTTTATTCATAACCAGATTTTCTTTTGCACTCGAGATTGTCTTGTATGGGGACCTGTAGTCTATGTAGGGATTAGCAAACTACAACCCAGAGACCAAATGTGGCCCACTGCTTGATCTGTAAATAAAGTTTTATTGAAACACAGCCACACTCTTTCCTTAATGTATTGTCCATGGTTGTTTTGACACTACATTATCAGGGTGCAGTAGTTGAAACAGAGTTCATAGAGACTGCAAGGCCTGAAATATTTACTATCTCATTCCTTTCAGAAAAAAGTTTGCCAACCCCTGATCTATGTTACAATAACAAGATAATGAGAGAGGCAAAAAAAAAAAAAAAAGAAAGAAAGCTTACTTAGAATATTTGTTTGGATTCTGGAGAAGATGGCGGAAGAGTAAGAGGCGGAGATCACCTTCCTCCCCACAGATACATCAGAAATAAATCTACACGTGGAACTGCTTCTATAGAACACCCACTGAACGCTGGCAGAACACCTCAGACCTCCCAAAAGGCAAGAAACTCCCCAGGTACCTGGGTAGGGCAAAAGAAAAGAGAAAAAACAGAGACAACAGAATAGGGACGGGGCTTCCCTGGTGGCGCAGTGGTTGAGAGTCCGCCTGCTGACGCAGGGGACACAGGTTCGTACCCCGGTCCGGGAGGATCCCACATGCCGCAGAGCGGCTGGGCCCGTGAGCCTTGGCCGCTGGGCCTGCGCGTCTGGAGCCTGTGCTCCGCAACGGGAGAGGCCACAACAGCGAGAGTCCCGCGAACAGCAAAAAAAAAGAATAGGGACAGGACCTGCACCAGTGGGAGGGAGCTGTGAAGTTGGAAAGGTTTCCACACACTAGGAAGCCCCTTCGCGGGCAGAGACTGCGGGTAGCGGAGGGGGAAGCTTCGGAGCTGCGGAGGAGAGTGCAGCAACGGGTGCAGAGGGCAAAGCGGAGAGATTCCCGCACAGAGAATTGGTGCCGACGAGCACCCACCAGCCCGAGAGGCTTGTCTGCTCACCCGCCGGGGCGGCGGGGCTGGGAGCTGAGGCTCGGGCTTCGGTCGGAGCGCAGGGAGAGGACTGGGGTTGGCGGTGTGAACACAGCCTGAAGGGGTTAGTGCACCACAGCTAGCCGGGAGGGAGTCTGGGGAAAAGTCTGGCCCTGCCGAACAGGCAAGACTTTTTCTTCCCTCTTTTTTTCCTGGTGCGCAAGGAGAGGGGATTAAGAGCGCTGCTTAATGGAGCTCCAAAGATGGGCGCGAGCCGTGGCTAAAAGCATGGACCCCAGAGACGGGCGTGAGACGTGGCTAATAGCGCGGACCCCAGAGACAGGCATGAGATGCTAAGGCTGCTGCTGAAGCCAGAAGAAGCCAGTGTGCGAGCACAGGTCACTCTCCACACCGCCCCTCCCGGGACGCTGTGCAGCCCGCCACTGCCAGGGTCCCAGGATCCAGGGACAACTTCCCCCGGAAAAATGAACAGGGTGCCTCAGGCTGCTGCAACGTCACGCCGGCCTCTGCCACCACAGGCTCGCCCTGCATCCGTACCCCTCCCTCCCCCCGGCCTGAGTGAGCCAGAGCCCCCGAATCAGCTCCACCTTTAACCCTGACCTGTCTGAGCGAAGAACAGACACCCTACAGCAACTTACATGCAGAGGCGGGGCCAAATCCAAAGCTGAACCCCGGGAGCTGTGCGAACAAAGAAGAGAAAGGGAAATCTCTCTCAGCACCCTCAGGAGCAGCGGATTAAATCTCCACAATCAACTTGATGTACCCTGCATCTGTGGAATACCTGAATACACAATGAATCATCCCAAATTGAGGAGGTGGACGTTGGGAGCAAGATATATTACTTATTCCCCTTTTCCTCTTTTTGTGAGTGTGTATGTGTATGCTTCTGTGTGAGATTTTGTCTGTATAGCTTTGCTTTCACCATTTGTCCTAGGGTTCTGACCATCCAGATTTTGTTTCTTTTTTTTAAAAGGTTTTAAATTTTTTAAATATTTTTTATTTTAATAACTTTATTTTATCTTACTTTATTTTATTTTATCCTCTTTCCTTCTTTCTTTCTACTTTTTCTCCATTTTATTCTGAGCCGTGTGGAGGACAATCACTAGGTGCTCCAGCCAGGCGTCAGGGCTGTGCCTCTGAGGTGGGAGAGCCAACTTCAGGACACTGGTACACAAGAGACCTCCCAGCTCCACGTAATATCAAACAGCGAAAATCTCCCAGAGATCGCTATCTCAGCACCAGCACCCAGCTTTACTCAACGACCAGCAAGCTCCTGTGCTGGACACCCTATGCCAGACAATTAGCAAGACAGGAACACAACCCCATCCATTAGCAGAGAGGCTGCCTAAAATCATAATAAGGCCACAGACACCCCAAAACAAAACACCAGATGACCTGCCCACCAGAAAGACAAGATGCAGCCTCATCAACCAGAACACAGGCACTAGTCCCCTCCACCAGGAAGCCTACACAATCCACAGAACCAACCTTAGCCACTGGGGACAGACACCAAAAACAACGGGAACTATGAACCTCCAGCCTGCAAAAAGGAGACCGCAAATACAGTAAATTAAACAAAATGAGAAGACAGAGAAACACACAGCAGATGAAGGAGCAATGTAAAAACCCATGAGACCTAACAAATGAAGAGGAAATAGGCAGTCAACCTGAAACAGAATTCAGAATAATGATAGTAAAGATGATCCAAAATCTTGGAAATACAATAGAGAAAATGCAAGGAACATTTAACAAGGACCTAGAAGAACAAAAGAGGAAACAAGCAACGATGAACAGCACAATAAATAAAATTAAAAATACTCTAGAAGGGATCAATAGCAGAATAACTGAGGCAGAAGAACGGATAAGTGACCTGGATGATAAAATAGTGGAAATAACTACTGCAGAGCAGAATAAAGAAAACAGAATGAAAAGAACTGAGGACAGTCTCAGAGACCTCTGGGACAACATTAAACACACCAACATTCGAATTATAGGGGTCCCAGAAGAAGAAGAGAAAGAGAAAGGTACTGAGAAAATATTTGAAGAGATTATAGTTGAAAACTTCCCTAATATGGGAAAGGAAATAGGTAATCAAGTCCAGGAAGCACAGAGAGTCCCATACAGGATAAATCCAAGGAGAAACATGCCAAGACACATATTAATCAAACTATCAAGAATTAAATACAAAGAAAACATATTAAAAGCAGCAAGGGAAAAACAACAAATAACACACAAGAGAATCCCCATAAGGTTAACAGCTGATCTTTCAGCAGAAACTCTGCAAGCCACAAGGGAGTGGCAGGACATATTTAAAGTGATGAAGAAGAAAAACCTACAACCAAGATTACTCTACCCAGCGAGGATCTCATTCAGATTTGATGGAGAAATTAAAACCTTTACAGACAAGCAAAACCTGAGAGAGTTCAGCACCACCAAACCAGCTTTACAAAAAATGCTAAAGGAACTTCTCTAGGCAGGAAACACAAGAGAAGGAAAAGACCTACCATAACAAACCCAAAACAATTAAGAAAATGGGAATAGGAACATACATATTGATAATTACCTTAAATGTAAATGGATTAAATGCTCCCACCAAAAGACACAGACTGACTGAATGGATACAAAAACAAGACCCCTATATATGCTGTCTACAAGAGACCCACTTCAGACCTAGGGACACATACAGACTGAAAGTGAGGGGATGGAAAGATATTCCATGCAAATGGAAATCAGAAGAAAGCTGGAGTAGCAATTCTCATATGAGACAAAATACACGTTAAAATAAAGACTATTACAAGAGACAAAGTAGGACACTACATAATGATCCAGGGATCAATCCAAGAAGAAGATATAACAGTTGTAAATATTTATGCACCCAACATAGGAGCACCTCAATACATAAGGCGAACACTAACAACCATAAAAAGGGAAATTGACAGTAACAAAATCATAGTAGGGGATTTTAACACCCCACTTTCACCAATGAACAGATCATCCAAAATGAAAATAAAGAAGGAAACACAAGCTTTAAATGATACATTAAACAAGATGGACTTAGTTGATATTTATAGGACATTCCATCCAAAAACAACAGAGTACACATTTTTCTCAAGTGCTCTTGGAACATTCTCCAGGATAGATCATATCTTGGGTCACAAATCTAGCCTTGGTAAATTTAAGAAAATTGAACTCATATCAAGTATCTTTTCTGACCACAATGCTATGAGATTAGATATCAATTACAGGAAAAGATCTGTAAAAAATACAAACACATGGAGGCTAAACAATACATTACTTAATAACGAAGGTATCACTGAAGAAATTAAAGAGGAAATAAAAAAAAATACCTAGAAACAAATGACAATGGAGACACGATGATCCAAATCTATAGGATGCAGCAAAAGCAGTTCTAAGAGGGAAGTTTATAGCAATACAATCCTACCTTAAGAAACAGGAAACATCTCAAATAAACAAGCTAACCTTGCACCTAAAGCAGTTAGGGAAAGAAGAACAAAAAACCCCAAAGTTATTAGAAGGAAAGAAACCATAAAGATCAGATCAGAAATGAATGAAAAAGAAATGAAGGAAATGATAACAAAGATCAATAAAAGTAAAAGCTGGTTCTTTGAGAAGAGAAACAAAACTGATAAACCATTAGCCAGACTCATCAAGAAAAAAAGGGAGAAGACTCAAATCAATAGAATTATAAATGAAAAGGAGAAGTAACAACTGACGCTGCAGAAATACAAAAGATCATGAGAGATTACTACAAGCAAGTCTATGCCAATAAAATGGACAACCTGGAAGAAATGGACAAATTCGTAGAAATGCACAACCTGCCAAGATTGAAACAGGAAGAAATAGAAAATATGAACAGACCAATCACAAGCACTGAAATTGAAACTGTGATTAAAAATCTTCCAACAAACAAAAGCCCAGGACCAGATGGCTTCACAGGCGAATTCTATCAAACATTTAGAGAAGAGCTAACACCTATCCTTCTCAAACTCTTCCAAAATACAGCAGAGGGAGGAACACTCCCAAACTCATTCTACAAGGCCACCATCACCCGGATACCAAAACCAGACTAAGATGTCACAAGGAAAGAAAACTACAGGCCAGTATCACTGATGAACATAGATGCAAAAATCCTCAACAAAATACTAGCAAACAGAATCCAACAGCACATTAAAAGGATCCTACACCATGATCAAGTGAGGTTTATTTCAGGAATGCAATGATTCTTCAATATACACAAATCAATCAACGTGATACACCATATTAACAAATTGAAGGAAAATAAGCATATGATTATCTCAATAGATGCAGACAGAGCTTTCGACAAAATTCAGCTCCCATTTATGATAAAAACCCTGCAGGAAGTAGGCATAGAGGGAACTTTCCTCAACCTAATAAAGGCCATATATGACAAACTCACAGCCAACATCACTCTCAATGGTGAAAAACTGAAACCATTTCCACTAAGATCAGGAACAAGACAAGGTTGCCCACTCTCACCACTCTTATTCAACATAGTTTTGGAAGTTCTAGCCATAGCAATCAGAGAAGAAAAAGAAATAAAAGGAATCAAAATCGGAAAAGAAGTGAAGCTGTCACTGTTTGCAGATGACATGATGCTATACATAGAGAATCCTAAAGATGCTACCAGAAAACTACTAGAGCTAATTAATGAATTTGGTAAACTAGCAGGATACAAAATTAATGCACAGAAATCTCTGTCATTCCTATACACTATTGATGAAAAATCTGAAAGTGAAATTAAGAAAACACTCCCATTTACCACTGCACCAAAAAGAATAAAATATCTAGGAATAAACCTACCTAAGGAGACAAAAGACCTGTATGCAGAAAATTATAAGACACTGATGAAAGACATTAAAGATGATACAAATAGATGGAGAGATATACCATGTTCTTGGATTGGAAGAATCAACATTGTGAAAATGACTCTCCGACCCAAACCAATCTACAGATTCAATGCAATCCCTATGAAACTACCACTGGCATTTTTCACAGAACTAGAGCAAAAAATTTCACAATTTGTATGGAAACACAAAAGACCCCGAATAGCCAAAGCAATCTTGAGAAGGAAAAATGGAGCTGGAGGAATCAGGCTCCCTGACTTCAGACTATATTACAAAGCTACAGTAATAAAGACAGTACGGTACTGGCACAAAAACAGAAAGATAGATCAATGGAACAGGATAGAAAGCCCAGAGATAAACCCACACACATATGGTCACCTTATCTTTGATAAAGGAGGCAAGAATATACAGTGGAGAAAAGGCACCCTCTTCAATAAGTGGTGTGGGCAAACTGGACAGGTGCATGTGAAAGTATGAAATTAGAACACTCCCTGACACCATACACAAAAATAAGCTCAAAATGGATTAAAGACCTTAATGTAAGGCCAGACACTATCAAACTCTTAGAGGAAATCATAGGCAGAACACTCTGTGACATAAATCACAGCAAGCTCCTTTTTGACCCACCTCCTAGAGAAATGGAAATAAAAACAGAAATAAACAAATGGGACCTAATGAAACTTAAAAGCTTTTGCACAGCAAAGGAGACCATAAGACCAAAAGACAGCCCTCAGAATGGGAGAAAATATTTGCAAATGAAGCAACTGATGAAGGATTAATCTCTAAAATTTACAAGCAGCTCATGCAGCCTAATAACAAAAAAACAACCCAATCTAAAAATGGGCAGAAGATCTAAATAGACATTTCTCCAAAGATATACAGATTGCCAACAAACACATGAAAGAATGCTCAACATCATTAATCATTAGAGAAATGCAAATCAAAACTACAATGAGATATCATCTCACACTGCTCAGAATGGCCATCATCAAAAAATCTAGAAACAATAAATGCTGAAGAGGGTGTGGAGAAAAGGGAACACTCTTGCACTGCTCGTGCGAATGTAAATTGATACAGCCACTATGGAGAACAGTATGGAGGTTCCTTACAAAACTACAAATAGAACTACCATATGACCCAGCAATCCCACTACTGGGCATATACCCTGAGAAAACCATAATTCAAAAAGAGTCATGTACCAAAATGTTCATTGCAGCTCTATTTACAATAGCCAGGACATGGAAGCAACCTAAGTGTCCATCAACAGATGAATCGTTAAAGATGTGGCACATATATACAATGGAATATTACTCAGCCATAAAAAGAAACGAAATTGAGTTATTTGTAGTGAGGTGGATGGACCTGGAGTCTGTCATACAGAGTGAAGTAAGTCAGAAACAGAAAGACAAATACCGTATGCTAACACATATATATGGAATCTAAGAAGAAAAAAAATGTCATTAAGAGCCTAGGGGTAAGACGGGAATAAAGACACAGACCTACTAGAGCATGGACTTGAGGATATGGGGAGGGGAAGGGTAAGCTGTGACGAAGTGAGAGAGTGTCATGGACATATATACACTACCAAACATAGGGTGTATAGCTAGTGGGAAGCAGCTTCATGGCACAGGGAGATCAGCTAGGTGGTTTGTGACCACCTAGAGGGGTGGGATAGGGAGGGTGGGAGGGAGGGAGACGCAAGAGATACGGGAATATACATATATGTATAACTGATTCACTTTGTTGTAAAGCAGAAACTAACGCACCATTGTAAAGCAGTTGTACTCCAATAAACATGTTAAAAAAAAAGAATAATTATTTTTAGGCACAGAAAAGCACATTAATAAATAGGAACTTTTCAAAAGTAAAAAAAAAAAAAAAAAAAGAATATTTGCATCCACAATCTGTTAGTAATAGAAGTATTTTAGAAGTTAGAAAAATGTATCTTGCCCTACAAAGTGTCCTCCAAACAGTAGATACTGCTCAGGATATATATATATTTTAACATTGTTATTGGAGTATAATTGCTTTACAATGGTGTGTTAGTTTCTGCTTTATAACAAAGTGAATCAGCTATACATATACATGTATCCCCATGTCTCCTCCCTCTTGCATCTCCCTCCTACCCTCCCTATCCCACCCCTCTAGGTGGTCACAGAGCAACCAGCTGATCTCCCTGTGCTATGCAGCTGCTTCCCACTAGCTATCTATTTTACATTTGGTAGTGTATATATGTCCATGCCACTCTCTCACTTTGTCCCAGCTTACCCTTCCCACTCCCCATGTCCTCAAGTCCATTCTCTACATCTGCGTCTTCATTCCTGTCCTGCCCTTAGGTTCTTTGGAACCTTTTTTTTTTTTTTAAGAATCCACATATATGTGTTAGCATACAGTATTTGTTTTTCTCTTTCTGACTCACCTCACTCTGTATGATAGACTCTGGGTCCATCCACCTCACTACAAATAACTCAATTTCGTTTCTTTTTATGGCTGAGTAATATTCCATTGTATATATGTGCCACATCTTCTTTATCCATTCATCTGTCGATGGGCACTTAGGTTGCTTCCATGTCCTGGCTATTGTAAATAGAGCTGCAATGAACATTGTGGTACATGACTCTCTTTGAATTTTGGTTTTCTCAGGGTATATGCCCAGTAGGGGGATACTAGGGAGAAAATATTTGCAAATGAAGCAACTGACAAAGCATTAGTCTCCAAAATTTACAAGTAGCTCTTGCAGCTCAATATCAAAAAAAAAAAAACCCAACCCAATCCAAAAATGGGCAGAAGACCTAAACAGACATTTCTCCAAAGAAGATATACACATTACCAACAAACACATGAAAGGATGCTCAACATCACTAATCATTAGAGAAATGCAAATCAAAACTACAATGACGTATCACCTCACACCGGTCAGAATGGCCATCACCAAAAAATCTACAAACAATAAATTCTGGAGAGGGTGTGGAGAAAAGGGAACCCTCTTACACTGTTGGTGGGAATGTAAACTGATACAGCCACTATGGAGAACAGTATGGAGGTTCCTTGAAAAACTAAAAATAGAACTACCATACTACTCAGCATATATTTTTAATACATACTTAACAGCACAACCATCCACTAAATTCACTCAAGCTCCCGAACTAGGAGCTCTCCTTGAAGCATCCTTTTCCCCTCACACTCCACTTCATCCATAACTTCAAATCCTCTCAGGTCTACCTTCACACTACATCCTAAATACCTCTACTTCTCTCCATGTTTCAGCTTCCTCCCTAGTGCAAGCCAACACCATTTCTTGTGTAGACTAATGCATTAGTTTTGGGGGTTTTTAATAAATTTATTTATTTATTTATGTCTGCACTGGGTCTTCATTGCTGTGCACGGGCTTCTCATTGCCATGGCCTCTCTTGTTGCAGAGCACAGGCTCTAGGTGTGCAGGCTTCAGTAGTTGTGGTGTATGGCCTTAGCTGCTCCACAGCATGTGGGATCTTCCAGGACCAGTGATTGAACCCATGTCCCCTGCATTGGCAGGTGGATTCTTAACCACTGCACCACCAGGGAAGTCCCTGCATTAGTTTTGTAATGTTCTCCCTGCTTCTATTCTTACTCATCTATACTCCATAATCCCTTCAACCTCCAAGTTGGACCCTTTTAAAAACAAATTGGGTATTATTGCTTTCCTCCCTAAAGCCCTCCAATGGCTTCCCACTTCTTAGACTGAAACCCAACTTGTTGTCCTTGGACTGCAAGTCACTACGTGAACTGGTCCCTGCCCACCTCTTAGCCTCAAACAGAGTCACTCTAACCCCTCTGCCCCACTCCAGCTATGAAAGACTTCTTTGGTTCCTAGAATATGCCATGCTCATTCCCTCTTTAGGATTTTTCCTTCCCTCCTTCTGCCTGGAACTTTCTGCTCCCATCCCCACATGGCTGGCTGATTTTGCCTAGTAATTCAGGAATCCAAAGGTTACCTCTTCACTGGAATAAAAGATATTTTCCCATAACTTTTATAGAATATATTATATTGTGGTATTAAAAGTTACATTGTATTTTCTAACTGGTTACCACATACATTATGAGATTTGCATTATGTGTAATTACAAAGTAATTGACATCCATAACCTTATTGGTTATGACTTATCATCACGTTAATAGCCTGACTTTCTAACATGATCTAGGTGGTGATCGGAGCAATATGAACATGATGATATATGCTAGGCGAATGACTCTTTTAATGAGATGTAGCAATACGATATTCATTTATTTTATTATTTTCATAGACTTTGACTAATTGTTTCATAATTAGCTCCAGCTCATTTACAAGTTTTGTGAGCTTGTTGTTGAAGTTAACAATCATTGGGTAAAATAGATTTGACACTGATGTGTACTATGAAAATATGGGTGTATGTCTGTTTAGATAATTCAATGAAGCTGTATATTTTGACCCCGGAGCTTTTGACTTCAAGTAGCTCAGACAAAAAAAAAAAAAAAAACATCATGATCAAAACATCAAATCTTATGACTTTTTAGAATATTGTGAGACAGGAGGTATTTACAGATTTTCTGTTATAGGACATAGAGTTTTAATTGACACTGAATGAACTTTGATCTAACAGGGTGTTAGCACTACATAAAAAAACCTTTGGGGCTTCCCTGGTGGCGCAGTTGTTGAGAGTCCGCCTGCCGATGCAGGGGACGCGGGTTCGTGCCCTGGTCCGGGAGGATCCCACATGCCGCGGAGCGGCTGGGCCCGTGAGCCATGGCCGCTGAGCCTGCGCGTCCGGAACCTGTGCTCCGCAACAGGAGAGGCCGCAACAGTGGGAGGCCCGCGTAGTGCAAAAAAAAAAAAAAAAAAAAAAGGTTTTATTGCACTATGACTGACCTCTGCCGGTTCATAGTTATTATGAATAGCGACAGGTTGAAATGAATATATTAATGCAGGTTAAAACTAATATTTAAATCCATACCTTCTGAACTTCAGCCAAGTGCTAGCCACCTTACTGAGTATGTCAACCCCCTATTTGTCCACAAAGACATTTTGACGACTTGGTGAAATGCCATTTAAAAAACATCCAGATACAAATGCTTGATCTACAAACAGTATCAAAACCAGGAAATGGGGTTTGTCTGTCATGATTTTTTCTTAATGACCCCATCTTAGGTCCGGGTGGGAACTGCTTTTTCTCCTCAGTGCTCACAAAGCAGCTTGTAATTTTAATCAAAAATATCTCAGATCTGTAGTTTGTCACGCCTTCCAAGAAAACCAGATGTTGTCTCTCTCTTATCATCTAGCACTTCCTTTAATGTTAGGGATCTTATTAGGAAGCTGCCTTCATACCTCAGGATATAAGGCCAACCATAACGAGCTATGCACTCAGACAATCACAGCTCACCTTCTACAATCTTGCTAATTATCTAGGGTCTTAGCTGCCACACACTCAGTACTGCAGCTTTTGGTATGAAAACAAAACAAAACATTTCTTTGACCAAAAGTACCAAAGAAAATGTGAGTTTTGCTCATTATATGCATTGTTATGAAAAGAGTCAAAGAGCTCTAGGTATTTGGAAAAAAACCTTAGCCTTGTCACTACATAGAATTTGTAGCATTCTCCCCACCATGGAGTCTCATCAGGTGATTTGTTTCTCTTACATGAACTGAGAGCCACGTGTCTATCACTCACTGATTAACTGCGGAGACAGAGCTTTAATGGTAGACATTCCTGGAGTTTGAGTCGTGTGTGTGTGTGTGTGTGTGTGTGTGTGTGTGTGTGTGTGTGTGTGTGTGTGTGTGTGTGTGTGTGTGTGTGTGTGTGTGTGTGTGTGTGTGTGTGTGTGTGTGTGTGTGTGTGTGTGTGTGTGTGTGTGTGTGTTTAGTAAATAGGTGACCAATCTGGGGCAGAGAAGAGGAGAATCCCTCAACAGATAACGAATCCAGTTTCCATAAATGGATGAAAGCTTGGCAGTTTTGGGGTTTTTTTCCTCACCTCTACTTCCCCCTCCTAAGCTCTAGCCCTTCTCTTCTCCCCAGGGCAGGTCATTTTGCCCGTTAATGGTTGCCCCAATTTCCCAAAGAGACACTTCCAAACCCCATACATAAAACTTTGTGTTCCTAATTTTTTTTTTAATGATAGACTCTTAGAAAGGAACTACTAGAAAATTTTGTAGAAAACATTTCTAAGGACCTTATTGTGTATTGCCAAAATGGCATTCCATTTATTCATCTCAGAACAGAGATCTCCTGTGGTTACAAAGTTTAACTCCCAGGACTGAGAACTCAAGACAGTTCTAGCAACATGATTTTACTCTTTCTTCCTGGAAGTTGTTGCCCACGAAGGCTATAAAGCAATAAATCACTTCACTGTTAGCTTCAGAACTTGTCTGAAAACTAAGTTATATGAATAATTAATTTGCCCATCTAGATAAACAGACCTTCTTGTCAAAACAATAGATTGTTCACAGGAGCAAACAGCTCACATGTCAAACTATTTTTACTTAGAAGACTTTCTTAAAGATCCTTATCTTGCAGCGCTCACCAATCTTAAGCTCTTGCATCATACTTTGGCCATTCCCTATCAGATCTTCACACTAAACCTGCCTTAAACCACTTGAGCCCAGATCCTCAAATTGTAGAGATTTCTACCAATGACCATCCTCTTTTCTGCCATGAGTAAGACTCTGCTGGGGTACGTTCTCCCTTACTGCTATAGGTTTAATCAAGCTAGCTTTGCTTAAGCCTCAGTTTATTCTAGTGACGTTTCGGCAAGTCAAAGTCAAAGCATCCAACAAATATGTATTAACTTGCTTTTGGGGGCTAGATTTGGGGGATTGAGTGTTGACTAAAGGTGAGAACAATCCGTGTAATCCTGGGAGGGAAAAATATATTTGTCAAACCATTACAAATATATACACTTCCATTGTGATTCGTGTTATATGGGACAGTTATAAGGTGGTGTGAGAGCAAGTAACCGAATAATGTGACACTTTCAGGGAGAATAAGATGAATGCATTGAGTAAGTAATGTTTGATCTGAGATTTCAAGGATGAGTAAGTCTCAACTAGGAAAAGATGAAGAGAAAGGGGTAGAGGAAGAGAAAGAATGGAAGGGAAAAGGGATAAACACAGAAGAAGGGGAGGAGCAAGGAAAGTGGAGGAGGGGGAGACTAAGGAAGAGGGGAAAGGGGGAAGAGGGAAGGGAGAAGAGGAGGAAGTGAGAGGGAGGGGAGAGAGGGGAAGTCAGAACTTTCTAGGCATATGGAAAATCTGTGTGAGGACAACTGAAATAAATAAATAAATTCCCCTCATCCTAGAACAGAGAGCAAAGGGAAAGCAATATAAGGTAAGACTGGGGAGGTCAATAGGAACAATATATAGGCATATAGACCAGAAAAGTCGTACAATTTAACCTTCAGCCTTAAGTGTGTGAGAGTGCCTGCTTTATCATATTTTCACTAACATTATCATATTTTCATCTTTGCTAACTTGGTCCATGAAAAATATCCCATTATCATAATTTTTAATCCTTTGTTTACTGGTGGATTTACAAAGAAAAGCTAATTTAACATTTTTATTTCCTCCATTATAAGTTATCTCTTCATTTCTTGACCTTAATATAACCATTGAGATTCTTGTTTTTCTGTCTATTTGAACAAGATTTTATATATTGTGATATTAGCCCGTCAGCATAATTTTTACAAATATTTCTCCTAGTTCAGTGTTGGCTTTTAATCTTTGTATTGTTTTATAAATACATAGCAATTTATTTTTATACATTATGAATATTTTTATTTGTGATTTTTCCTTTGCTTTTCTGCCAAGAGAGTCTTTCTTAATCCAAAGATTTAATCACCTAAATATTTTAAAGAGTTTTATAATTTGCGTTTCTCCATTTAAATCTTGAAATATTTGGTATTTATTTTGGAGCATATCATCTGTTAAGGATCTAAATATACTTCTTCCCCTTAATAAGTTTCCAGTGGTTGCAGAATTATTCATTGACTAATCTTCCCATCCTCTCTCTACAAGTTCTTGATACCTCCGTTATCATATTCTGCCTTTTCAAATACTAGCTAGAAGCTTTTATAAAGTCACCTATTCTACTTAGTCTGTTTGTTTATCCCTAGGGCTACAGTGATTTAATTATTGGAGACTTACACTAAGTTTTAATATCCGGTTGCAGCCTGTCCCAGCTCTCACCTGGTTATTCCTCCAGTAGCACTTTAGAATAACAGTATCAAGTTCTGAAGAAACAAATCCTTTTGAAATGTTAATTTGCAGGTTGTGAGCAGGTCCACCTTCTTATACTGTAATGCCATTCCAGACACTTCATGGAGCACATACGTTATTTAGCCTGCTAATTCAGGTTTCCAGAGCTGTTAATTAGAAATACTAATACCCAAAGACCTGTATTTGAGGTCACATTTCACCACTTTCAGCATCTACTTACGGATGCCTTCTGATTTCTGCTTTCCCACGTGTAATATAAGATGGTGGGCCCTGTGCATCACGTGAAGCTATCGCGAGGATGAAATCATGTATGAGGAAGCTTTTGTGAGCGAGAGGTCAAGATAAGTGCTAGAGGGGCTTCCCTGGTGGCGCAGTGGTTGAGAGTCCGCCTGCCAAAGCAGGGGACATGGGTTCGTGCCCCGGTCCGGGAAGATCCCACGTGCCGCGGAGCGGCTGGGCCCGTGAGCCGTGGCCACTGAGCCTGCACGTCCGGAGCCTGTGCCCCGCAACGGGAGAGGCCACAACTGTGAGAGGCCCACATACTGAAAAAAAAAAAAAAAAAAAAGTGCTAGAGTCTGGAGCTAGGCTAGGCCTTCCTCTTGTGGCCATGACGGGGCCACAGTTACACCAGCCTCTTCATCTTCATCACCTTACTTGGCCTCTTCAGCCTAAAACCTCCCAATGGTCAGGATCAAGTTTTGTAATTAATATTGTAAAGGCAAATACCTCAATGCTTAAACGGTACTACAGTGTAATCCTGCTATAAAGTGAAGAGCCTTAAAAACAAACAAAACAGTGGCCCCTCAACCTGAAAGAGCTTGGATTTGAGGACATTGAGTTTTCTCCATGACCAGAGGGGAGAAAATGATGGTTTTCTGTGTGCTCATTCTATGTGAAGAAAGGAAGAGTCATGGGCCTGCCATGAGGTCAAGCAAATAGCTAACAGAAAAAAGAAAAGAGGAACAGGAGAGGCCCCTTTAAAATTCACCCGGCCCCCTCACCTAGGGGGCAGAGATGAATTTCAAAGAAGATGAAAATCCCTACTCTTTCCTAGATGGGATCTCTCTTCCTCCAGCCCAGAGTGCTGTTTGCCCAGGTCCAGCCTTACAGGAAAGTGGATCCCAGAGAGGCATCCCTGAAGGCACAGCCACCCTCCGCTCCTCTGAGGCTGGACTCCAGGTTGTCACACACCCCAGCAAACCCCAACAAGTTAATTTGTAATCTTAGGGGGAAAATGATGGTCACACTATGTTTGTCACTGAGCACTCTCCCTGCCAGTTTAAACAGCTGATTAGTTAGCACCACTGGAATCGATCTGCATCAGTTCCACCTGCATGCACCCACCAGGAACCACTTTATTGTAAATCAAACATTCTGCAAACATCTCACAAAGGGGCCAGGCTTTGCTAACAAGCCGTCCCTTCCTGCTGCCTGTTGGCAGCGCCCAACAAATGAGGAGTGTGATCAACATTTATTTCAAAAATTCTCTCTTCAGGCTTCCCCGGTGGCACAGTGGTTGAGAGTCCACCTGCCGATGCAGGGGACACGGGTTCGTGCCCCGGTCCGGGAAGATCCCACATGCCGCGGAGCGGCTGGGCCCGTGAGCCATGGCTGCTGAGCCTGCGCGTCCGGAGCCTGTGCTCCACAACGGGAGAGGCCACAACAGTGAGAGGCCCGCGTACCGCAAAAAAAAAAAAAAAAAAAAAAAAATTCTCTCTTCAGGGTCTTTTGAGCCTGGGCAGGGGTTAGAGAAGCAGGAATGGATTGGGGCTTCTGAATACAAGCACACGCACAAGGTTGTAGATTGGTCTCCCTGGAACAAGGGCCAAGGTTTGACCAGACCCTTCCTTTAAAACAAATTTTAAAAAAAGGGCAAAAGTTTTGAGTAGACTTTTCACAAAAGAAGATATATGGATGGCCATAAGGACATGACAAAACACTCAATATCATCTGTCATCTTGGAAATGTAAATTAATGCCTCAGTGAGATACCTCCACCACCACCAGGATGGCTAAAAAGACTGACAACACCCAGCGTCAGTGAGGCAGTAGAGCAAACTGAACTTTCAAACATGGTGGGCGAGAGTGTAACATGGGATAACTACTTGAAAAAAGGGTTTTCAATTTCTTATAAAACTAAACATACATATACCCTGTCACCAGCAATTTTTCTCCTGTTTATTTACCCAAGATAAATGAAAGCACATGTGCACACAAAGACCTGTACGCAGACATTCACAGCAGCTTTACGCACACTAGCCAAAATCTGGAAACAGCCCAGGTAATCATAACCAGGTGAATGGATAAACAAACTATGGTATATCTATACATAGGGAATACTACTCAGCAGTAAACACGACTGAATTACTGATACACACAACATGGATGAATCTCAGAAACATTATGCTGAGGGAGGAAACTTACCCAAAAGAGTACCTACTCTATGATTCCATATATATGACACTCCAGAGCAAACCAAACTAGAGTGGGGAAAAAATCGTAATATTGATTGCCCCCAGGGAGGTGGGGTTGTAGATTGAGTAGGATGTGGCATGAGGAAACTTTTTGGAGTAATGGTCATATTGTATACCTTGATAGGGGTTTGGATTACACAGGTGTATGCAGATGTCAAAACTCAGTGGAGGGTCCACTTAGGATTTCTACACTATTGTATGCAAACTTTACCTCAGAATTCACAAGAGAGAAACATAAATGAATATTAAATTTAATTAAGGCTATGTGTGCTGAAGTATTTGGAGTGAAGTGTACCAAAGTCTGCAACTTACTTAAAATGCACTTTAACATAGGATGGATTGGTAACTGGATAGAAGGATGGACAGAAGGATAGATGTGACATGAAGCAAGTGAAATAAAACCTAAGTACGGGTGAGGGGGTTAGGTTATTCACTGTAAAATCCTTTTAACTTTCTGTACGTTGGAAATTTTTTCATAATAGTGTGTCATGAGAAAAAAGAAGAGATAGAGGATCTTCCTCACCTGGTCAGCATTAATAGCACACAGGGGCTTTGTGCCTTGTCTGAGTGTCCCGTGGTCTCTAAATCAGTCTTTACCCTATCCACTGACTAAATAAAATGATTAAATTTTGACTACCCAGAAGACAAACCTGCCAGGTATAACACAGAACACGCTCCTTAGTGAAAAAAAAAAACATGTGCAGGAAATATTATAATTGGTTTCCAAGAGCCTTCTATAAAACAAGTTCAACTCTTTAATTAAGGAGACGGGACAAAAGCATTTTGTCTTGAGATACTTTCCCTCTGGCTTTGTGGCTTCTATGTGAATCTCAGTATGTGGGCAGGAAAGCCGGAGAAAACTGTGCTCCCATTCTGGGTAATGGAGAGCTCTATTGTCTGAGTTTGGTTAGAAGGCATGAAGGTCAAAACCTGATTTTGCCAAATGTGGTCCCGACAGCCTCATGCAGGAACCGCTCAGCTCATTTGCTGACAGACAATTGCATTGTCAGCGCTGCATGGTTGAGGGTAATTGTGCGATGATGACTCCCCTGTAAACCTTACATCCGAAGGCAAAACTCTGGGCATAGTGTGAGCAGTGGGGAAGAGGAGAATTGGACTGCAAGGGAGAGCAGCTGGACGCCTATGGTCCGGTGACTTTGAGGGGGGTTTGTGGAGGCACATAGGGGAGAACCACTGGCTCACTGGGCAGACAGTTATGGTAATACAACATCACAAGGTGATGGTTACAAGATAACATGGTTGCAAGAACACTTGGATTGATGAGGACTTGGCAACCGAGGTGGAACAGGATTTAAGGAGGCACTAGGTGTGTTAACACTGCTTGGACTGGTTTAGGAGATAAGCACCCGGCTGCTAAATTTAGCTTTACCTGGGTTCAAGTCCCAGATGGCCATTGACCAGCTCTGTGCCCATGGGCAAATTGCTCTAACTCTCTAGGCCTCTGTTGTACTTTATCTGCCAAATGATTTACATAAATTGTAGCCCATGTATGGTTACCGTGAGGCTTGTGAGCAAGGTAAAAAGCCGAGAATAATGCCAGGTGTGTGATGGCATCGTGTCAGTGTTCACTGTGACTTGAGGCAAACTGCCCTTCTTCTGGGCCTTGGGCCGTCTTGAGTTACAGTAATACAGTGTTAGGCTTCAAATAGTACTCTCTGTTGCCTGGCTACTGTCAGCCCTCCATTCCGGTTGGATATTCTTGTTCTGGGCATGGGCCATAACTTACCAGGGTATAAGTGCGAGATACGAGCAAGTCTGTTTTAGGCTGAGCACGTACATCTTGAGGATTCTTTTGGAGAATTAAGGCACAGGGTCCCTAAACTTCTGGGTGCTTAGCAAACATTTCTAGGCCTTAGCTTTCTCTTGTTAGACTAGGGATAATAATGCCAGATGTTGCAGAGTTATTGTGAGGATGAGGACAATAAATTAAAAAGTGCCTGTCATCATACCTGGCTCATAGTAATTGCTTGATAAATCATATTTGCATATATATATACATACACACACACACTTATTGAGCAATTAGTATATGCATATATAAACAAAACAAATATATATACACATATAGCTGTAGTAATAATTATCATATATCGTATAAACAGATGAATGAGGGTTGCAGGTGAATATTTATCTAGATATATGAGTGCCCTTTTTATCAGGCCTAGGCAACTTAGAAAGCAAGGATCCAGCAAACATTTACATATGTTTGGTAAATTTTATTTAATTCTACCTGATTCTGTTTAAAAACTATATATATTATGGTAATAAAACTTATGAGATATTTAATACTCCATGTAGAGCAAAGGTTAAAAGAAACAATTTTCTGTGAAGCACCTACTAATAGTAATAGATTGGTAGTGGTGGTTCTGATATTGATGGTAACGCAAAATACACAAAGTATTTCCCAGTTTAACAATGTATGTTCATTCAAAGCCTTCTCCTTCTGAACATGTTAAAACCACCAAGCAAAATAACATGTAATTTTACTTCTACATATGGCAGATGAGCAAATTGAGAACTCGGGAAAACACGGAACTTCACTCATTCTTTCATTAAACATGTTTGGTAACCCGTCATGTGCCCAGCATAGTGCACTGAGTTTAGGGCACAAGGAGGACCAAGTCATTATAACTGTGGACAGGGGATTAAAATCTAGGTAACATAGTGTTTTTCCAGGTCCCACCAGATACGCCCTAAAAATAAAAGTCTCCGGTTCAAAAAAATAAGTGAATTGCAACATCCTGCTTATGCCCCTGGTGGAGATTTGCAATGCATGTGGGCATATTAAATGTTCTAAGAAGTCCTAGGAAATGTTCACTATTTAACTCTGCACTTCAACAATTATTTGACCACAGAATCTTTTTGCCAACAAGACATATTCATATAATCTGGGAATTCTGTACTAGAAGAGGACAGACATACACACACATGTGATGGCATATGACAAAGGTGGGGACAGCTTGGTGGCCTGAGCAGCCTGAAAACAGGACAAGGGAGTCAGATCTGCCTCTCTGCATTAACCAACGGTTCAAGAAACCTCCCACATTTGAGCCAAAGTCCTGTAGCCAAAAGATGGAAGTACCGGGACCATCCCAGAGCACCTTGAACCAGACTACAGTGTTTCTAACAAGAAAAGACAGACTTTCTGTGTTTACTCTGCACACTCAATAAGTATGATTTTTTAAGGTTTGTGCTCTCTTTGAGAAGTTCAGCATTGACTTCTCAACATGTAAAACAAAGAGGTTGAACTTGGTCATTTCTTACTGCATGCCGGCCTTCCATGATTCTCTGCTTTAAAGGTACACACATTCTGCAGGGTTTCGTTAAGAGCCAGTGGTCCACAGGCCAGCAGAGCAAGGCATTTCTGCCCCAACCCCAACCAAGCTGAAAACCAAAGCTCTTTACAAAGAGGTTGAACTTTTTAATGATGAAATGTATTGATTTAGGCTGGAGAGGATGCCAAATTGCATCATAACGGATACCACGAGAAAGAAGCTTCCAGGTTCGATTTGACTGTAATATAGAGTTGGGAACTCAGAAAGCCATAAGATAATTGCTTTGACATCTCCACTTATGAAGGATTTCATCATACCAATGGGTAACTCTGGGTTACTCCAGAACCTAGAGTTCTGTTCAAAAGAAATACAAAGAAATAGACTCAAGGACATAGAAAACAAACTTATGGTTACCAAAGGGAAAAGCAGGGGAGGGGGGGGGAATAAATTAGGAGGTTGGGATTAACACATACACAGTACTATATATAAAATAGGTAAACAACAAGGACCTACTGTATAGCTCAGGGAACTATACTCAATATCTTGTAATAACCTATAATGGAAGAGAATCTGAAAGAGAATATATATATATAACTGAGTCATTTTGCTGTACACTTGAAACTAACATGACATTGTAAATTAACTATAATTAAAAGAAAGAAATACAAAGAAGAGGTACATGTGTGAGTACCTTGTAGCCCCACGCGTATAAGCAGCACTCCCATACAACCATACTCCTGTATAGTCTTCACAGAGATCATTAGCATATATGGGATACCTCCTTACTCAAACTAGGGTCTCTAACTCCATAGGCTGACTACATATTCTCAGGAGTTCATAAAAGGAGATTAAAAGAAGATAAAAAGAAGATCCTGAGGAAAAAGAACAAAGCAGGAGGCATAATGCTCCTAGACTTCAGACAACACTACAAAGCTACAGTAATCAAAACAGCATGGTATTGGCACACAGACAGACATATGCATCAATGGAACAGAATAGACAGCCTAGAAGTAAACCCACACACCTATGGACTGTTAATCTTCGACAGAAGAGGCAAGAATATACAGGACAGTCTCTTCAGCAAGTGGTGTTGGGAAATTTGGACAGTCACATGTAAATCAATGAAGCTAGAGCACACCCTCACACTATACACAAAAATAAACTCAAAATGATTTAAAGACCTAAATATAAGACAAGGCACCATAAAACTCCTAAAAGAGGACATAGGCAAAACATTCTCTGACATAAATCGTTCCAATGTTTTCTTAAGTCAGTCTCCCAAGGCAATGGAAATAAAAGCAAAATTAAACACATGGGACCTAATCAAACTTATAAACTCTTGCAGAGCAAAGGAAACCATAAACAAAATGAAAAGACAACCTACAGACTGGGAGAAAATATTTGCAAATGATGCGACTGACAAGGGCTTAATTTCCAAAATATACAAACAGCTCCTACAATTAAATAACAGCAAACAAACAAACAACGCAGTCAAAAAATGGGTAGAAGACCTAAATAGACATTTCTCTAAAGAAGACATACAGATGGCCAAGAGGCACATGAAAAGATGCTCAACATCACTAATTATTACAGAAATGCCAGTCAAAACAAGAGTGAGGTACCACCTCACACCAGTCAGAATGGCCATCATTAAAAAGTCTACAAATAATAAATACTGGAGAGGGTGTGGAGAAAAGGGAACCCTCCTACACTGTTGGTGGGAATGTAAATTGGTGCAGCCACTATGGAAAACAGTATGGAGGTTCCTTAAAAAACTAAAAACAGAGTTGCCATATGATCCAGCAATCCCACTCCTGGGCATATACCCAGACAAAACTATAATTCGAAAAGATACATGCACACCTATGTTCACAGCAGCACTAGTTATAATAGCCAAAACATGGAAGCAACCTAAATGTCCATTGACAGATGAATGGATAGAGAAGATGTGGTATATATATACAATGGAATATGACTCAGCCATTAAAGAGAATGAAATAATGACATTTGCAGCAACATGGATGGACGTAGAGATTATCATACTAAGTAAAACAGAAAGACAAATACCATATGATATCACTTATATGTGGAATCTAAAATATGACACAAATGAACTTATCTATGAAACAGAAACAGACTCACAGACATAGAGAACAGACTGGTCGTTGCCAACGAGTTGGGGGGGGAGGATTGGGAGTTTGAGATTAGCAGATGCAAACTATTATATATAGGATGGATGAACAACAAGGTCCTACTGTATAGCACAGGGAACTATATTCAATATCTTGTGATAAACCATAATGGAAAAGAACATGAAGATATATATATGTATAATTGAGTCACTTTGCTGTACAGCAGAAATTAGCACAACATTGTAAATCTACTACAACAAAATTTTTCTTAAAAAGAATATATATAAGTGTCACTTTGCTGTACAGCAGAAATTAAATGCAACATTGTAAATTTTAAAAAAAGAACCTAATAAAACAAATATTAACTAATTTAATTCTCATAACATTATTATGAATATAGGTATTATTATCATCCCCATTTCACAGATGAGAAGACCGAGGCAAAGAGAGTTTAGTGATTTGGCCAAGGTCACATAACCAATAAATGGTAGATCTAAGATTCAAACCCAGGAAGTGTGGCTCTTGCATCTATGCTCTTACATAACATTAATAATTTAAGGTAACACAAGGAGGATCTGTGAAGTTTTTAAATATATTGCTCAAGTTTGAAAAACACTGTCACAGACCGTTTGATTCCTTGAGCAAAACGTAAAGAAGATTCAGTATAACATTCTTTTTATCTAGAGGGAAAGAGGCAAATATTCTTTGGAATTATTCATTTGTTGCCTTGTAATGTTATTCAAGTTATTTCAATTGTCTCTGATCTCCCTATTCAGATTATGAAGAGACAGGGTTAGTGTCCTTTCTGTCTTCAAGGACCCTAGGACAGCACTGCACACAGAGTACAAAATTCACCACAGCTTAAATAGGCTTATATGAGATTTAGACCAGTTAGAGATCTAACTGGCTAAGCAGAGCTGGGACACGTTTCTCTCCTCCCAACACAGGAGGTCCTTAATATGAGACACAACTGGCCCTTTTGGGCCACTGGATTGACCCTAAATATCCACCCATATCAAATGCTCATTCCTTTCCTCGCCCTCTCCTACTGACCTGGAGAAGTCCTACTAAGACGGGAAGACCCAGTACAAACACTGTCTCCCTCCTGGTTCTCTCTGTGAGTTAAGGTGACCTGACTTGCTGGTTCTCCTCTGTGCCCTCACTATACTGAGTGTCTGCCTCTATTGCTACACTTCTTACACTATAGTATAATTAACTTTATTTCTGTTTCAATGACTGGATCCTCAGGGGCAAGAACTATGCCCCATTTATTTTTGTTGCCTTGCATCTAGTGTTATGGGCTGAATTCTATCCCCGCCCCACTTTAAATTCTTATATTGAAGTCCCAACACCTCTGAATGTAACCACATTTGGAGATAAAGAGGGCATTCAGTCCAAATGAGGCCAATACAAGAAGAAGAAGAGGCACCAGAGGAACACACAGAGGAAAGGCCACATGAGGACAGAGCCAGAGCACAGCCAGAGCTCAGCCATTCTCAGGGAGACTGGCCTCAGAGCAAACCAGATCTGCAACACCTTGCTCTTGGACTTCTGGTCTCTAGAACTGAGGAAAAATAAACTTCTGTTGTTTACCAGCTCATCTGTGATATTTTGTTATGGCAGCCCTATCACACTAATACAGTTAGTACAAGACGGTCGCATATGATTGGTGCTAAAGATATAGGTGGGTATATATTTGTATTTACAATTTTTTTATGTTTATATCTATGTTTTAAAATAAAAGTGACGGCGCTTCCCTGATGACGCAGTGGTGGAGAATCTGCCTGCCAATGCAGGGGACATGGGTCCGAGCCCTGGTCTGGGAAGATCCCACATGCCACGGAGCAACCGGGCCCGTGAGCCACAACTACTGAGCCTGCACTCTAGAGCCCATGTGCTGCAACTACTGAGCCCGTGCACCACAACTACTGAGCCTGCACTCTAGAGCCCGTGTGCCGCAACTACTGAGCCTGCGCGTCTGGAGCCTGTGCGAGGCCACGACAGTGAGAGGCCCATGCACTGCGATGAAGAGTGGCCCCCGCTTGCCGCAACTAGAGAAAGCCCTCGCACAGAAACGAAGACCCAACACAGCCATAAATAAATAAATAAATTTAAAAATAAATAAATAAAAATTAAAGTAACACGTCCAAGGCCACAGAGTAAATTGTAAAAGGCTGTGAGTAGAAAACCAGCCCTCTGCGCATCTGCCTCTCAACCCTGCCTTCAGCCCCAGGTTTCCGTGATGGCGTGATTCAATTCATGTGATTTTCAGTCTACGTGAGGACCCTCCAAGAAGTACAACGTTTTGGCTTTGGCATCGGCATCATCAACTAGATAAACAGTTTCTTACATTTTGGGAGAAGATGGCTGACTGATTCGATTATAAATATTAGGGTCAATTGAAGTAAAGAATAAAGCAACAGAAGCGTGTGTGTGCGCGGGCGCACACGTGCACCCACACATGAGCTTGCAGGCAGGCTCTGGGGTGTGTGTGTGTGTGTGTGTGTGTGTGTGTGTGTGTGTGTGCACGTGCGTGCCCACAGTCACACCACAAAATTAAACTTATCAGAATCCTCATGGGCTCTTTTTGGAACCACGATCTCATTCATACTTTTACTATTTCCCCGCAATAAACGTTTGTACTTTAAGCAGCCACTGAAGACAGGAAGTGCGGAAGGCTACGATAACCCTCTAAGGTAGAAAAAGAGATGGAAGATCAGCGAATGCAGACATCTGGGTTCCTGGCTGGAAGCTAGAGCCAGGACAACCAAACGCCCGAGACCTGACTCATAGGAGGCAGACGTGGAGAGAAACATTTGGAGACAGAGCTGGTGGGAGCCGTCACAGCACATTTAGGCATCTTCTCTCTGAAGCACACTCACGGCTAAGTTCAGTGCTGCCCTTTCTCAGACTTCAAATGCATTCTAAGTCCAACTCTGCACGCTGTTGAGTCTCAATAAGTATGTGCTGAATGGATGAATGAATCAAAGGAACCGATTTAACTGGGAACACTTTAATGCTGATCATAGAAAAAGGAGGTAGGCTCACATACTAGCCCACAGGAGAGAAAGCAATTCAATTACCGACACTAACAGACAATAAACTCAGGCTAAAACGTGGCAATTTTATGAGACACTTGGCTGCAGCAACTCTGCCTTTCTTTTCTTGGTTTCTCCTTTCCCTTTCCACCCCCTATTGACTATGTGTAAGCACCACAGCATGGTATCCCAGCTTTTTTTCCCCCCTGAATCTCCTCATCACTGTGTGGGCTTTGGGAAGCCTTAGTTGGCTGATTAGTCATTTGTTTTTCTTTTTCCTTCCCATACAGTTGAATAACTCATATGGTCTACAGGCTTAGGTATTTGGCATTGCAAACACTGCACACAAAATGAATGGGAACCTTATTTGTTTAGAACTGCGAAATAGAGTCGGGAAGAAGTTTAAAGCACTGAAAGGCCAGAATTTGCCCTGACT
Organism: Pseudorca crassidens; assembly: GCF_039906515.1. NCBI lineage: Eukaryota > Metazoa > Chordata > Mammalia > Artiodactyla > Delphinidae > Pseudorca > Pseudorca crassidens. The sequence goes on along the minus strand of NC_090311.1, from coordinate 56,253,801 downwards.
CCCTGGTGGTTGAGCAGGTCAGAGAATAAATGTAACCTTAAGATTTCTGCATCCCTGAAAACAGGGCAAAGGCATTCAGTCCAGGGGATTAGCAAGTCTGTTAGTTAACACATGAAAATGCCTTCACAATTTTCCCTGCAGGAGGTCGGAGAAGTGGTAGGGAAGAGGGATTAGTTGGGAGGAAAAGAACCATGAGGAAAGAAGGATGCTGATTTTTTAGACGCTCTTTGGAATCTGTCTTTCGGATGACTGAGGGTAGGTTGGAGCTTTGATCTATATTTAGTCCCCAAAGCTCAAAGCTGCACGGCAACCTTTGTTATGCCAGAGAGACTCATGTTGGACCCCAGAACAAGGGCAAGAGAGGACAGTGGGAGAGAAGAATTACAGGAGAGAGATGAGGGCTCACAAGGAGGGAGCTGCAGTTGGGGGAAGGGGAACGCTGTCTTTCCCTCCTTTGTGAATATACAGACAGGTCCATCAAACCGGTGGCAGGCTGCAGTGATGAGAAAGATACATAATATGATAAAGCTTGGTAGCAGGCATGTGTGACTGAACAGACCAATGAAGAGATAACATTTGAAAGCTTTACTGCTTGGAAAGCTGTTAGCAAGCTGGTGTCCCCTCCATCATGTTTAATTTTACTTTTACTACCCTTCATTTGCTTTGACGGGTTGATGTTGCCATGGTGCGGTTGGAATTCTCATAAAAGTGCTGTTACCCTTTCAAGATGGCCATTTTTTTCTAGGGTTTATACCACGTTTTACAGTTATGTCAGAAGGGTTACTTGGTTTATGAATTCTCCAAGCTCTAAGATTGCTCTCAAAAAACTCCGGGTTGCCTTCCATTCTTGCCGGTTAATTTGTGATCTCTTTGCAACAGTCGCATCGTTGGGTGATGTCCTGACATAATTAGAAATGCATTTTTTTGGTTCATGCAAGTAAATAAAGGGCACACAGAGAAACCAAGCCCACTTTTCCTAGGTTAGAAGCCCCTGAATCTATGTAACTGTCTATATGCTTCTGAATATTGCATTTGATGCATAAGAAGGTAATAAGTAAAATAACTATGACCAACTATAACACCTCATGATGAATATGTAACCATGTAACTTGGCGACTCCTTGATTTCCTCTCTAACAATTTAAGGCTGGTAAACTGTGTGAGAGGAAGACACTCTTTATTAAATCCCTGAGAGGCCCAGGCTATAGGTTATGAGCAAGCCCTTGAGTAGTTCTTCAACTTCATCAATTATTACAGTCTATTCCCGTATTCAAAGAAATTTAATTTCTCACCAGATCTGTGTCTACGAATTTTAGAAAGCAGAGGAATTCAAGGCACTATGTACCACCACGTGTGAGAGGTAATGCAAACCAAGACAGCCAAAAGAAAGACAATATGCTAAGATCAGTTACATAATTTCAGTGAATTGGGATGTGGTTTTAGGTTAAGATTTGACGTGAGACCTCAGAAATGTATTTTAAAGCCCATCTTTCAGGGACTTCCTGGTCAATCAATATTTCGTCCATTTTCCCACATTGCCTTGCAAGGTCTGAAGTGTGGAAGTAGTTTTGAGAAATGACAAACTACCCATCTGTCTTAGTTTCCTATGGTTGCTGTAACCAATAACCACAAACTTAGTGAATTAAATTTATCATCTTAGAGTTCTGGAGGTCAGAAGCGTAAAAGGGTCTCATTGCGCTAAAGTCACAGCAGCAGGGCAGCATTCCCCTGGAGGCTCTAAGGCACAATCTGTATCCTCACCTTTTTTATCTTCTACAGGCTGCCTGCATTCCTTGACATGTGGCCCCTTTCCTCCATCTTCAAAGCCAGCAATGCCCCATGTCCTCTGACCATTCTTCCAGAGTCACTCTTAAGGACTCTTGTGATTTCACTGGGCCCACCCAGATAATCCAAAAAAGCCTCCCTGTTTTAAGGTCAGCTGGTTAGCAACCTCAATGCCCCCTGCAACCTTAATTCGTCTTTGCCATTTAAGATCACATGTTTACAGGTTTGTGGATTAGGACGTGGAAGTCTTTGGGGGGCTCTTTATTCTGTCAATCACACCATTCATGGGAGGTTGCAAGTAAGTCAGAGGACCCCTTAAAGCAGTATGTCGAAGACTCTCACATTAAGTTAGAGTTGGACTAAATGACCAGAGGTCAGCCTTTCAGCATAGGGATTATATGACCCTTGAACATTGTACAAGGAACTGAGTCTATCTTTAACTTCCCCCACTGCTAAAATGGCTATGGTAGGGCTTCCCTGGTGGTGCAGTGGTTGAGAGTCCGCCGGCCGATGCAGGGGATGCGGGTTCGTGCCCCAGTCCGGGAAGATCCCACATGCCGCGGAGCGGCTGGGCCCGTGAGCCATGGCCGCTGAGCCTGCGCGTCCGGAGCCTGTGCTCTGCAACGGGAGAGGCCGCAGCAGTGAGAGGCCCGCGTACCACACACACACACACAAAAAATTGGGTGTGGTAACATTTTACTACCAACAAGCGAGAGTTTCAAAAGCTGCAGAATATTTAATTATATATACATAAAGTATTTAACCTTTCTCTATTTTGCATTTTAATAGGTTTGAATTTTACTATTAAAAATAACCCTATAGGGCTCTGATGATTTTCTTATGATAATTTCCAAATTGTAATCATACTTGGTCCAATGGTATGAACATCTTTAAGGATCTTGATATTTTCCAGAATGGCAGCATAGGCACAAGCGTACATCCCAGGGTATGGACAAGACAGGACAAATGAGCCTGCTTATGCCCAGGCCGTGGTTCTTGAGGCCTGTCATGAAAGGCTTAACGATACACATTTTTATACATCATGGCCAGTAAATGCAAAGGAGTCACTTTTACGGTGCTGGATAAAAGAAACTTCAGAAAGAAAAAACCCTGTTGGAGTTATTATGTAGAAAAATGGCTGAAAATGTCAAAGTTCAGTGAGGTTTAGAAAGCCCCTCCCACGTTATTCGTCATGTGGTCATTTTTATGACATGCAGCTCCCCATTACAAACTGTCATTGGAATCTAACTTCCGTGTGAGATATGGTTCACTTGCACCAGTGTACATCTGCACCAGCCATGTACATTCAATGCATTTATTCAACCATATTTATTGAAAGTCAACTATATGCCAGGTCCTGTTCTAGACACTTGTGATGCCTGAGTAAACCAAAGATTCCCGACTTCCTGGGGCTTACATTCCAACAGACTACATGTGGCTACTGTTGAGTACTGCTGACTGAGGAAGGCATACTTAGATCAAAGCTGATTCGACTAACCCTAACTTGACCCATAAGTAAGGCTAGAGACCCAGCTAAGCCATGTCCAGACTCCTGACCCCCCAAAACTGTGAGATAATTCTGTAGGTTTTTAAGCCACTAAGTTTTGTGGATAACATATTCCTAACTTATCTCCTACAAATGTCCATTGTCCCAGCCATCCTTTTGGTTGAAAGTAGTGATATTAATTGCTTTAATCTACTCAACATGACCTCTTTTCGGGAAATGCTCCACCCCCATCACTTGTTCTGATGGGACTGACAATCATAAGACTCCTTCCCTTGACAGCAGGGTAGGATCATAATCCAAGTAGAGCTAATCAGAATCTCTCCCCTATGGATTTAAATACCAGTTTAATCAGAGAAGACATACAGGAATATAAGACATTTGGTGCCATACCTCAATATGAAAGGGTCCCAGAGAGATGGACCCACTGCTGCAAGCCCTCAAGGGGGCTTGGCTGCTTCCCTTCCAGTGGCCTAGTTATTCTACTCTTCCTTTCAGTCTATGACCCCCCCGCCCTTATCCTTCCAATAAATTCCCTCCTCCCTCAAACCATAATTTTGAACTCTAGTTAATAAGAGTCCATTTCTGTTGCTTAGAATAGAGAACCCTAACAGATAGACACTGGATGCAATCAGCTGACCATACTGATCATAAAGAAATCCAGCAAGGTTCTCATTAGTGCTTCTTTTGATGGACCCCCAATAAAAACCATATAATGACAACGCTGTAGGGAGCTTAGTCCCCATCTAAAGTAAACTTCTTGCTTTTCAGGGAAGCAAATTTGGACCCAAAGTGGGGAGATGACTCGCCCAAGTAGCCACAGGGATTTATTGGTAGGTTCAGAATATTTTTATATATTTTAGGTCACACCCGTATCAACAGCAACTAAACCATAAGAGTTACTAGTGTAAGTTCTGAGAAATAATGCAACAGTGTAATTTTAATGATTATACGGGAAAAGATTCCATTTCAAGTAGTGGCTGTGAAGATCACACATGTGTAGGTAGTAGTGGAAATAAGAAGGAGCACCTATAACTGATGATTCTATTCTTCTTAGAATGATGACTTTGCTCTAAAAATTGGGAAGGAGGCTAACTGATTAGACCTTAGCTTTTCATTATTGTATGGTGATTGGTCAAGCCTTGGGACCACATTCTTCCTTGTAGTAGATGACCTCTAAGATGATTCCCAGTGATCTCCACCTTCCTGGTGTGCACACCCCTGGATAATCTTCTCCACTTGAGTATGAACTGACTGACCTAGTGACTTACTTCTAACCAATAGAATATGGACAGGTGATGCGGTAACAATTCTATGATTAGGTTACAAAAGATTGTGACTTTGTCTTATTAGCGGACTCTGTCTAGCTGCCTGGATGAAACAAGCTGCCACACTGGAAAGGCCACGTGGCAAAGAATCGAGGGTGGTCTCCAGCCAACATCCAGCAAGGAGCTGAGGCCCTCAGTCCAACAGCCCTCAAGGCACTGAAGATTGACAACAACCAATAAGTAAGCTAGGAAGCAGATCCTGCTGCAGTTAAACCCTGATTGCAGCCTTGTGAGAGACCCTCAGATCGATGACCTCCCCAAACCATTCCCAAATTGCTGACCCCCCCAAAACTGAGAGACAATAATTTTGTATTTGTTTAAGCCACCAAGTTTTGCAGTACTTTATTACATAGCAATAGATTACTAATACCGTCCCTGATGGTACAATTTTTTTGCTTTCCTGGGAGACTAGGACTTTCTTATCATGGTCACATAAGAAAAGAAGTTGGGCTATGGGTTTTGAACACAGTCACCCTGATGGCCCCTGTGCAAAGCAGCAGAAAGTACATTATGTCTGTCAGAGCCAACTAACTCTGAAGTAACTAAGAATTGTGAAATGGGGAATTGGGATGTGCGACTTTTCCATTACCCACACGCAGAGTTTACCACACCTTAAAAGAAACTTCTGCAGGAAAGACAAGAATCAAATGGCAGTCGTAGGAGAGAGAGTCTTTGAGAGAGAGTTGGCCTCACCAGTGCCCTTAACTGCACATTTTTATTTAGTCTTAGCCAACTGGCAGTTAAACACAATTTTAATTATGTTAGCACTAGAAAAAGAAGAGTATCTAGTTTGAGTTTCTTGTTCCAACTTCCTTTCTTAATTGCCTTTTCATTCAAGCCAAAGACTTATGGTGGCAGAGACAGCCCAGCTGAAAAACAATTCATTGTATCAGTGACTGGGCCTCATAACAGAGCCCCTTAATAAGACCAAGTTCTGTACTTCCTGACTCCCCAAGATGGATTATGCCATAGTCCATTATTTGAACAAGGGTATCTGACTTATGGCAAATCTATCTGAAACAGCATTGTAGAACTGTATTTTATCTTTAAGAAATGTATTTTATAAAAGTAAGGTATTTACTTCTGTTGCAGGAAGGAATTTAAGCAGAAAAATTTCTCTCTAATGTCTGTTGAATCATACGAGAATGATGAGGGGGAACAGAGTGATACATCAACCCACTAACTTGAAAAACTCAGTTGTATTTTTATTTCAGGAAGAAAGGCTAAGCTAAGGGTGCCCTATGGTATTGCATGAAATACTTTTCTTCTTTTTCCAAGTCATGCATATCACCCAGGAATTCACAAGGGTAGCATCTCTGTTCTCTATTACTTAAATTTGCACAAGCATGCCATCAATTCTTCTTTCCTATCCTTCCTCTTGTGAAAGGAGTTGAAACTTACAGTCTTTGAGGATGTTGTTTGGAATCATAGAATCACAGGCTGTGAGAACCAGAAGGGACCACAGAGATTATCTTGTCCGACCCTCTCATTTTACAAGTGAGGTAATAACCAAGGCCCTTTAATGAAAGATCTTATCTGCGATTGATGATTTTAATGACACCTGGGGCCCTGAACCCGGTGACACCAGGGTCAGGATCCACAAAGAGCAAGGAAATCATGCATACCAGTAAGGAGTTTTAACTTCATTTTAGTTTTTTCTTCTTCTTTGAAGGAAGTTAGAGCAAGAATAGAGGGACAGAGTTGCACAGACTACAGTGGCAGAGCCCTGGGGTCTCAGTCTGGCTCACCCGCTCTCTAACTCTGTGACCTTGGAAAAATCACTTAATGTCTCAATTTCAGCCGTGGTAAACCTGGAGGAAAACAATAGGACCAACTGTGTGTAAAGGCTTAAACTGTGGTGAGGATGACAAGAGCGAGTGCGTGTAAAGCGCTTAGCACAGGGCAGGAGCTCATAAAGCCTGTGCAATCGTTACTGTTCGTTCCTACTAGTATTATACCATCTTGGCTGTGCTGATCCTTGCCAATAGCAAGTCATTTCACCTGCTGGGCCCCATTTGGGCGTATATAAACTGAAGGAATTTCAGCATCAGGACTCTCTTGATCTTGGGCCTTACCTCCCGCTGACCCCAACCTGAAAGCTACCTCCTCAGCCTTGAATGGCCTCTTCCATCAGCTTCTACCCCAGCTGCCTCTGCACCACTGGACCGGAAGTCCATTGAGGGTAAAGCTCACAGCTGACCCTTCACTTCTTTTCCCTTAGACCTAACACAGAGTCTTTGACTCCTAGGTTTCCATTTTAAATCAATACTTAGCCATTGAATTTTTATTGCTTCTACAGAAAAGGCAAGCTAGATAGGTTCATGCAGACGCAAAAGAGAAGATTCTGGCTAAATAACAGCTGAGGATAACATACCATAAATCTCCAAAGAGAGCTCATCATTAGCGCCAATAGCTCTGGGAATAGCGGGCTAGCAAAGCACACAGGCTACGGGAAAGCTGGGAGGCGGAATATGAAACAAGAATTGGACCAGGACGTCAATTTAAGAGTTGGGGTTGAATAAAAAGATCAGTTTTAATGGAGAGGGAGCCTCTAGTGGGAGGTTAAGCCAGGTTTAGTGGAGGAAAGGGATTCACAAATATTTATTAGTTATTTTTAATCACTTATCCCTGAGGCAAAGGAAGAAATGGTGCCTTAGTTGATTTTTTAAAAAGTACTTGAACTGTAGTTGCAAGCATGAGGCTTTTTAGTTACCACGATAGCTTATTCCACGGAGTGGCCCTGGGGTGATTTTTCACCCTTCTCTCTTGCCTTCCACAGAACTTCCATGACAGGCAAAAGTTTTGGAGAAAACAAAGTGCAGCGTGTCCCCTATTGTCAGGGCTTAAATTTTAAATCATTCTGGCCGCTCAGTGTGGAAGCCAGCAAAGAGCCTTTGTCAGGGAAAGGTCAGATGCAGTTATTAACACAGAGCGACAACTGTACTTCAGAAAACATTTGCCCTCACCCGTCCCTGCAACCTTCACAGAAGCCTTTGCTGACAATCTCTTCATTCCTATACCTTGTCAGCAGGATATTTAACAGCACTTTGTTGTCCATCTTTGCTCTCAGAAGCGTGGCCTGAGAGACTGCAGTGTAACTTGGGAGAATAAAGGAGAGAAAGAACATTTTAATCACTGGCCAGGTCAATTCAATGCCACTTCAGTGAACATTTCCCCCCCCCTCTGGCTAGCAAGACAGAGCCAACTCTGAGTCACAACCTTTGAGTTTTAGAGCTGGGAAGAGTTCTACCTACTCCCTGAGGAACCCCAAAGAACCCCAGGAATCTCTGACCCTGTGGCCAATGCTGTATTCTCTATGGGGTCCATTCTCCATCACTCTATCTGCTCGTGGAAGCTCTTGGTTTCTGGTGCCCTCAGGCCACATCAACCAATGTGCGGCTGTGATTTCTCAACACGTTGCATCCTGGCGCTGCTTGCTGTTCTCTACCACCATGAGGTCTAATTGAAACTATCCTGAATGGATAAATCAATGCACTTCTCTAGACTCTCAGGACCGGTTCAAAATGATCAAAGCTGAGAGGATATTTTGGCTTACAGATGGTGGGGAAGCGACAGGGTTAACCCTTCTTGAACAATCTACGTGTAGGAGAAAGGCAGTAATGCAAAATCTCGCAGCTTTCTATGACTTTGAGTTATGCATCGTGATCTAGGTAAGCAGGGATTACAGAAGCAGAGCAGCCAACTGTATCGATAACCTCCTGTCTAAATGTGTGTCTGTGTGTGTGTGCAAACATGCATGCGAGCATGCTCGTGTTCCCAAAGCCTGCCATAGCTGGGCATATGAAGGGAGGACGGAGACTCACAGTGTAAGGAGGCATGACACGTGAGCTGTTGGCCGCCAGTATTATTTTGCACAAATTCCCAAATCAAGTAGTGACCGTGAATTATCAATTTCTGGTCCAGATGCTAGTATGAGTCAAATCACTCTTCTCAGCAGAGGAATGGCCTCTGTAGCTCTCTGTTTTGTTAGTGTGCTGCTACCACGGATCCCTGAACCTGGCCAGCCCTGTCCTAGGTAGATTTTATAGGAAACTCTTTCCCCTTTGGAGCCTGTGGAAGAAAGGGAATCTGCTCCGGAGAGCAATGTTGAAACTGAACAAAGCTGTGACATGTGATAAAGTGATGAGCTCCCCGGGGAAATCTCCACAGGCTTGGCACCAGCTCCATGATTAGTCTTGTCCTCGTTGGGGGATGTATGTTGTCTTTTCCAGCCTCTTGGAAGGAATAAGATATGATTTGGATATTACTCTGCTATTGACATGCTGGCATTTCAGCTTTTACAATTTTTAAAGAAACAAGTAGAAGTTTCCAGTGCTGGGTACTTAATAACCCTGGAAGACAGCTGAGGGAGGTTGCATGAATGCATATTACATTTTCCCCCAGTCTTCTTTAGGTCATCAAATATACCCCAGGCACCATATGTAGCAATTTGCACCCTATCTATACTCAAATAATAATTGCTGATGAGGTGGATTTTCAATAGATGGGGTTAGGAATTTCAAGTCGAAATCCCTCCCACATCTGATTTCTTCCTGAAGATTGGAACTTTATTGCGCTAGTGTTATATACACAGCTGATACGTTTCATACCAGTTTAGTGTCAGGGACCATAATTTCCTCCAAATCTGTACAGTAATAAGTCTTGCCCAAAATGGGTTTACCTCTGTTCTATCCGTCAGAGATTAGATACAGAACCACAGGCAGAGGTCATGGTTTTCAAATCAGTTTTTGGAGATGTCGTTCATTGGTCATCACCTCTAATTAGCTCCTGGTTCTTAAATGAGTCTGAATCGCTTCAGGTCAATGACAGAAATGTATGTTCATTTCCTATGTGGAGGGTGCTGAATGAAAAAAACACTAAGTTGAGAGAATAGAAAAGTTTACAGCAAGAGGCGAAGAAAGATTTTCTGGTTTACAACATTTTGGTGTTGTGAAAGGATCATTTTTTATTTGACTTTTTAAAAAAATGAACTTGTTCCTGTTTATGAAGTTTAGATTCATACTTCTTACACATTAATGACTGTTTGCTTGCTTTTGTTAGGCATAAACACTGAGACCAAAACCACTAATCCAATGGCTCTGAGGGAGTGTGCAACTGTGGGTGCTGACGAATCTAAAGAGTACTAAATTCTTGTTGCACTACCATTCCTCTATACTTGAAGATGTTATCACACGCCATGAAAACCCAAGGCTTCCATCCGAGGAGGTATTTGTTGACAGTGGTCTGTCTTGGCCCTTGAATGCAGGTTCACAGCAAGCATTCTTGATCGTTTTACCTGCCCTCCGCTTTCCAGCATTAATGGAAGTTATTTTCCCTCACACATTTTGATTGAAATTGCATGTAATCTATACATAAATTCAGAGAAAATTTTAAAATTGTGAAGATTGAAACTTTTCATGATTAAACACAGTGTATCTCTCCATTTATTTAGGTATTTTTCATGTCTATCAATAAAATTTATTTCTTTTATCCATGATGTTCTAAAAGCTTTGCTGCTGTTGGGAATTACAGTTCTTAAATTGTATTTTTGAATTGGTCACTGCCAGCATATAGAAATATTACTAATTTTTATGTTGATCTTCTACTTAAAAATTTTATTTCTAATACTTTGTAGAGTCTCTTGAATTTTTTACTGTAGAAAAAAAATTTTACTGTAGAAAAAAATTCTCAAAGAAAGGAGTTTGCTCCCTTTCTTTCCAATATTTATACCTTTTGTTTCTTCTTCTTCTCTTACTGTGTTGGTTAGGAGCTCCAATAAAATATTAAGGAGAAGCATCAATAGCAGGAATCTTAAATTTGCTTCTAACTTTAAAGTTACACCACTAAGTATGCTGTTTTTAGTAGGTTTTTGAGAAATAATATTTTATCATATAAGGGAAAGATTTATTCAGTTTGCATTTTGGTAAGATCTTTGCCTTCTTTTAATATCCACAATGAATGTTAAATTTTATTAAATTCCTTTTGTGTTTATTAAAATGACCATATACCCTTTTCTTTACTCTTTATATCTCACGACTTACATAGAGATTTCCCGATATGAAATTATCCTTGCTTGTTCTAACATAGATATAAATTTCTTAATATATGTATTGATTTCATTTAATAAATATATGAAAGTATTATATACTTAACACCTAAATATAATGTTTAGATACTTAATATATTCAATGGTAATATAGTAGAATACATAGGGTTTTCATCATAATGGACTATTCTTGCATAGCTCTAATAAGCAGCTAAACGATATACATCACATATATTAATCTTATATATAAATATATATTCATTCTACTGTATTTAATATAAATGTTTGACTTCTGTGTATAATACAATTAGTAATATTATATATAGGATTCTTGCATCTATGTTGATAGAGAACACTAATCTGCAATTTTATTGTCTTGATCTATTCTCATCTGATTATATTATCTAAATTATACTAACCTAAGAGAGTGAGCAGGACATTTTCCCCTGTTTTATAATCTGAAACAATTTACAAGACATATGTTTCTTGAAGGGTAGCACATTTCCTATAAAACTATTTTGCTGTTGTTGAAGGAAGAAGGGGTTTTAAAAATTGATTCCGTTTTTGATGGTTATTAATTTATTCAGGTCTTCAAGTTTTCTTAAGTGTAGCAATTTGTAATTTCCTTGTCTATTTCCATTTCATCTACATTTTTCAAATTTATTGTCATTACTCACATAGTTTTAAATGATTTTTTTCTTTCCAGAGTTATCTAGACTTCAGCCTTCTTTTCCTTTACTAATATCATTTATTTCCTTTGTCATCCCCATCTATGTGACCTGGGATTTGTCTATGCTATTGCTTTTTTTAATAAAAAGGTTTTAAGCTTATTGTGCTTACTGTCACCTATTTATTCTCTACTTTATTTTCTGCTTCTAAATTTATTTTGTTCTTCACTTCACTTACTCTGATATACACTCATAATTTGTTTTGTTTTGTCTTGTCTTACACAGTTGCAGGATTACCTCTTATTTTCAGTAACTTTTTATTTTAAAATACCTTTACAGGGACTTCCCTGGTGGTCCAGTGGCTAAGGCTCTGTGCTCCCAATGCAGGGGGCCTGGGTTCAATCCCTGGTCAAGGAACTAGATCCCACATGCCACAACTAAGAGCTTGCACGCCTCAGCTAAAGATCCCGCACACTGCAACAAAGATCCCGTGTGCCGCAACTAACACCTGGCACGGCCAAATAAATGTTTTTTAAAAAAACCTTTATATATTGACATAAACTTACCTCTGAATAATACTTTAGCTGCATCACACAAGTTTTACATGCAATATTCCTATTAGGATTCTAAATGTGTCAAAATTTCCTTGTGATTTCTTCTCCAATTCAAGTGTTAAAGACAGGAATGCTCATTTCCAAATTTATGTTCATTATCTTTAATTTTGTATTTCTAACTTTATTTTACTGTGGTTAGAAAAGGTAATCACATAATAATAATTCTAAATTTTAAGTGACTACCTGACTGAATGTGAAAAAAGCCACTCAATTACAAGCAAATGCCATAAAAATGATGCAGAAAAGTTCAATAAAACAATTTGAAAAAAAAATCTGGAAAATATTACAAGAAAACTTGTATAGCTTTGTCAATATCAACAACATAATTTAATATAAAAAGTATGATTGGAAATATAAAGACTGTAGACAGAAGCAGCAATCTATCAAGACTATATAAAAACCATGAACTCATATGTATCCAATGACAACACACACACACACAATTACAGTGAAATATTTCACACAATTTTCTCAGAAATTATCAGATAAAGAAGACCAAAACTGTAAGATATAATGTACATTTTCTCGTGTCCTTTAGATCTTTAATTTCTTTTTTAATGCCTTTGTAGTTTTTCTTGAATAGATACACAATGAAATTGAATGACTTCTTTTTGTTGGACATTTAGCATGTTTCCAATTTTTTGCTTTTGCAAAGAACACTGTAATAGATATGCACTTCACACTATTTTGCTATAGATTCCTGTAGATTTGAATTTCTATGTGGTATTATCTTCCTTCAGGCTGAACATCCTTAAGCATTCCTTGTAGGGCAGGTCTGCTGTTGACAAATTCTTCCAGGTTTTGTTTGTCCAATAATTTTACCTTCATTTTTGAAGGATCCTTTCGCTGGATATATATTTCTTTATTTCAGCATTTTAAAGATGACATTCTATTGCTTTTCTGGACTTGTTTCTAAGAAGTCATTGTTAATTCATGTTATTATTTCCCTGCATGTAAAAGTGTAAAGTGTCTTTTTCTCTTTATGCTTTCAAAATTTATCTTGAAATTTTACTCGGTAATTTTACTGTCTTCTGCTATGGTGTGTGTGTGTATCCTGCTTGGGGTTTTCTGAGTTTCCTGAATCTCAGAAAAGTAATTTTTTAATCAAACTTGGGAAAGGTTAGCTATTATTTTTTGAAAATATTTTTCTGCCTCATCTTTCTTCCTTCTGAGACCCCTATTGCACGTATTTTAGGCTGTGTGATATTGTCCCACAGGTCCCTGATGCATTGTTCACTTTTCCTCAACTCTTTTTTCCCTGTTTTAAGTTTGGATAATTTTTATTCATCTATCTGCTTTGCCTCTTTCTTCTGTCATCTGAAACTGTCTATTAAGCACATTCTTTATTTTTTTCCATTTCAGCATTTTAGATCTAGAATTTCCATTTGTTTGTTTCTATAGTTTCCAGTTCTCTGAATAGATTTTCCTTTAAGAAAACCACATTTCCCTTTAACTCTTTGAATATATATTGTTTTAGTTCTTTAAATATATTTGTAACAGTTGTTTCACAACTATATTGTTGATGATACATTGGAAAGATTCTAGATTGTATTACATTCCTCTGCAGAAAGTTGCTGTTTATTCAAGTATACAGTTAATTTATGGGTTAATCAATTTGAATTTGTATAGGCTTGGTTTTGTACTTTCTTAGGGCAGACGTATGAAAATCCTAAACTCTTTCTTAAATTTTTTTTTACTTAGAAGGACTCATCTTCCAAAGTCTGCCCTCTCCATAGATTTTGTCAGGTCTTGGCTTTAGACTTCATTAGGGAGGATCTCTAGAGTAGGTTTTCTAGAGTAGGTCCCTATTCTTAAGGTTTGGCCTTTTTGGTATCTCAGTCGGATGCCTGAGATATCAACAAGGAGTTAATGAGAACAGTTGAACTTGCCTTGTTCCCTAGCATTGTGTGACCTCTAGTTTCTCTGTTCTACTCTCATCTCTGATGAACTTGCTTTTCGGAAATCCTCAGCTTATCTTGTTCTGTGCAAATATAGCCCAACACTTAGTCACAGACTTCTAGGGAATTGCCATGCCTTCTTCTGGGGTCTCATCTCTGCACAGCTTCCTCCTGTCTCATGTCCTACTCACAGACTCCAGTCTCTTCAGCTGCCCCAAACTCTTGTCTCCACCTCCTCAGTTCAGCAAGATGACTGAACTCAGTTTGGACCTTAGCTTACTGCACCATGATTTAAAAATTGCCCTCAGGCAGAGATCTAAGACAATCACTCTTAAGTGTGGCCTACTTCTTCCCTTTCTCTTCTTCAGGGATCAGTCCTGTGCTTCCTGTTGTCCAGTGCTTTATAAACTTTTGTGGGGTTTGTTTTTTTTTAATTAATAGTGGAAAGGCTAGTTCAGTACCAGTTTCTCTATCATAGCTAGAAGCTAGACCCAGATATAGTATTTTTTTTTTATTCTAGAAATTTTATTTGATCTTTTTAATAGATTCTGCTACTCTAGTGACAATTTCCATCTTTTATTTTGGCCATCTTTATCTCTATTGTCTTGAATAAACTAATCACATTGATTTTAAGGCCTTTGTCAGCCAACTCACGATGGGTCTGTTTCTATTTTATGTATTATTTTCTCTCACTTTTTGGTTAGATAGTCCTGTATTTTTGTTTAACTAGTATTCTTTTGAACAGATGTGTAACATAAAAAATTCAAAAATCTTAAGTTTACAATTAAATGAATTAATACATATGTGTAATGACTATGTAACAACCATTTAAATCAAGATAATAGACTATTTCTAGGTCCTGGAAGACTTGTTTACGCTTCCTCCCAGTCACTAGTCCCCTAGAGGTAACGACTATTCCGATTTTCTACCTCTACAGATCAGTTTTAAATCTTCATATAAATGAAATAACATTTTAGGTACTCTTTTGTATCTAGTATTATTCACTTTATGATGTCTTTAGATTCATCCATATTGGCCTGTGTATCAGTAGTTTGTGTTTTTTTTTTTCCCCAAAGTGTGTATTATTCCATTGTCTGAATTTACCACACGTTATTTACTATTCCATTCTTGATGGACACAACAGTTGCTTCCAGATGGGGGTGTTTAATCGTAGTTTCTATGATTATTCTGTGCATTACTTTTGACATATATAAGCTCTCATTTCTATTGGCTTCATATCAGAGAGTAAAGTTATTGGGTTATAGTGTACATGGATCCTTTACTTTAGAAAATATTTCCAAATAATTTACCAAATATTTTATTCTCATCACTGTAGAACCTGCTCTTTGGGAACTTACAAATAATCTTGTCTTGTGCAAGTACAGCCCAATTCTCAGTCATAGACCTTCAGGGAATCCCCAGACATAAGATATCCCACTTGTTCTACATCCTTTCCAACACCTGATATTATCAGTTGTTTTAATTTTAGCCATTCTCAAGGGCATATAGTAGTATATATATAGTATATAGTGGTTTTATTTTGCATCCCTCTGATGAATAATGATATCGAGCACCTTTTTACATGTTCATGTCCAATTCCATCCATTTATTTATTTTATAAATATGTAACAAAAATGTAGAGAGGCAAGCTGGTAGTAACTTCTTCTAAAGAAGTATTCCTTTCCCTTCACAGGGCAGGTAGAGTGGAGTTTAAACTGATGATTTCTCTTATAGGTGTTTTCTGTTCCTCTGACTGTAATCCTGTGATGTGAGAATATACCTGTTCCTCCAGGCCTTTGTCCAGCCTTATTTTGTTGGAGAACTCCTCTTCCCAGGCTCCTCTCTGTTGGAATCCTATCACCACCCTAGGTGATACTCAATGGTAGAATTCTTAAATGGCCCCAGGTTCACACTCTTTCCTCTGATGGCCTTCCGTGGGCCCATAGGAAACACACGATGCCATGCATTGTTGGGTGCAGGGTTATTTTCAAATGCAGACCTTTACTTTCCCTTGACCCTGATGCCTTAGGTCAGCAACACAGTCCTTTCTTTGAGATTCCTCAGACATGGATCTAACAGTGGTCAAACTCCAGGGGACATACATCTACTCCCCAGGTGGTTTCCCGTAAGATATTAAGTAATGGAGCAGACACTTCCTCTCTTTTCCTATTTAGGACTCATAGCCCAGCTTTCACCAATTACATCCTCATAATCCACTCTTGACAGTTTTATGGCCAGCAAGTGGTTAAGGATTTCAAGAATCATGAAGTCAGCTCAGTTACTTGCCTTGAAAATTTACTTTAAAGTTTAAAAGTGTCAACTTACTTTAAAATTTTATATCTGTGTTATTGTGGTAAGCTGAATAATGTCCCTACAAATATGTTTACAAAATTCTGGTCCCCAGAATTTAAAAAATATGTTACTTTACACAATAAAAGGAAGTTTGCTGAAGTGCAGAACCAAGATGGCGTAGAAAGACCCGGAGCTCATCTCCTCTCACGGGCACACCAAAACCACAACTATCTGCAGAACAACCATTGATGAAAAAGACTGAAACCTACCAGAAAAGATCTTCTACAACTGAAGACATAAAGAAGGAACCGCAACGACATGGGCAGGGGGACTCGCAATATAATCAAATCAAGTCCCATACCTCTAGGTGGGCGACCCACAACAAATAAGTACAGTGCAGAGGTTCTCCCTGTACTTAGGAGTGAGAGTTCTGAGCCCCATGTTGGTCTCCCTCAGCCTGGGGGTCCTGCACAGGACGATGAGCCCTTAGAGCATTTGGCTTTGAAGGCCAACAGGGATTAACTGCAGGAGTCCCACAGGCCTGGGGGAAAGAGAGACTTCACTCTTAAAGGGCACCCACAAAATCTCACAGGCACCAGGACCCAGGGTAAAAGCAATGATTCTATAGGAGCCTAGACCAGACCTACCTGCTGAACGTGGAGCGTCTCCCTGAGAGGTGGGGGGCGTGGGGGTGGCCGCTGCGGCTTTTACCCTGGGGGCATAGACAGTGGCATCAGCCATAATTGGAAGTTGGTTCTACCACCTGGAGGAAGCCAGCACTTGGGCGACATCTTGGAATCCTCCCTCTAGCTCATTGGCACCAAGACCTGGCTCCACCCAACAGCCCGGAGACACCAGTGCTGAGATATAGAGGTATCCCCCACTTTTCAAAAGTTTGCTTTACGTCACTTTACGTTTAGGAAAGACCTACATTAGCACCAATTTCAAACTGAAAGAAATCTGAAGACGTTTGCTTTTATGGAAAAGGTGAAAACACAAAGCGCATCAGCATTTGTTTTGCAGCGGGCCCTTAGAGAGGCATCCCTCACCCCAAGTAGTGAGAGTGGCACCACCAAGCTCTTCTGGGAGCAACACTCCACATCTCAGTGTCAAGCCCCCATAGCTCTGAACTGTGTCTGTGAGCATCTGTGCCTCATCCCCATTTATTTGGTGTGTCAGTTAGCAAGAGGTGTCCTAAGGTAATTGCTATTTCGCTTTATACCATCTTGGCTTATGAAAAGTTTCATAGCATGGCTCTACTTTCAGTTAGTGGGGGAAACCTGTATATAGATATATGGGGAGACACCAGCCTAGGCAGCAGTCACTGTTTTGGGGTCTCCGGAAGCCCAAGGTATGTTTTTAATAATTCATTTACCCTGGTTTTTCTGTAGAAGAAAGAAAAGTTGTTTTGTTAGAAAATGGATTTCTCGTGTTCTAGCCTAGGCTTCCCTTTGGCTGATTGCATTTGAGCTGTTTCCTAATGACTCTTTTCATCATGTGTGTAGAAAACCCATAAAAGAGTACATCCTCATTATGTGGAGATATTTTCTTAAATTTGAATGCCAGGTAGCCTCTTAAAAGCATTTCCAGCCTGTGTGTGTGAATTTATGTATGTGTATATATGAACGTTCTATGCACATGTTTCATGTATATGTTTGTATGTGCATGTAACATTTTGGTTCTCCCTACCTCAGCTACCCTCTCCCAGTGTCACACTCTTTACCTTGTAAACATCAGTCTACTACCTTCAGAATCTTGATTTTTAATATTCCATTCTTAAGAGACTGTGCTATATTTCCAGTCCTCACTTTAATAATTCCTTAGCTCTCATCTGACCTCATCAAAAGTTCAGTCTCCAATTCATTAATCCTACCATTCTCTCATAATCCTTTAGTTTTCTGTCCTTCCATTCTCTCCTTATGCAGGTAAGAGCCTGTCATCTATTACTACAATTCAGTGTTTGCAATCTCAGAAGTTTACGGGGTCAGGCAGAAAACATAAACAAGTGAAACAGGCAAGACAGAACATAGCAAGAATGTGTAGGGACATGGTGAACCAAATTGTGTTCCACTGAAAGTCATTCCAATGCTTAGTTTTAATACAGTGGGCTAGCCAAAGAAAATCTGTCTCCAGGCTAAATTTGCCCATTCATCTCTCCCCTTATTTCCACTTATTGCTAACCTCCAAAACCTCAACTTTCGTTGAACTCACTCCCTGCTTTCTCCACATCTGCATCCAAGTCGCTTCAGATTGTAGAAGGGAAAAATCATACAGTCAGGCTGACCGTTCACTTTCAATTCCCATCCTGAGGTGGGCACTCCACCTCCCACATCCTGAGCATCCGTCCTCCCACACTTCCTAATAAACTTTCTGTTCCACTCTCAGAGATGACAATTTCATACTTTCTCCTCTCCACATATCTCTTTATTGGGATGCTTTTAGCTGCAGTCATAGACTTCTCACCCACAATGGCTTCTATTTATAAGAAATCCTCTCTCTAACCTCAGTTACCTGTTATCCTATTTCTTTCTTTCATTGCAGTCATTATAATCTACAATCATTTGGTTTTGCTTGCTGATTTTGGGTGTTTGTTTGTTTGTTTTTTTTAATTTCCCTCCAGCAGAACACAAACTCCCTGAGGGCAAGGACCATGCCTCTCTTATTCACCAAGTAGCTCCAGGGTCTAGAACAATGGCTGCCGTATATTATTATAGCTACTTGTTAAGTAAGGAATTAACAAGGATGAGGACAAGGTTCAACATGTTTGAAATTCCGAGAAATTCGGGATAAAGCATCGTTTCAGGTAAGGTCTAGAATAAGGCTTGGCAAACTTGGTTCAACAAAGGGGCAGATAATAAATATTTTCAGCTTTGCAGGCCGTACAGTCTCTGTCACAACTCTTCCATTCTGCTGTGACAGCATGAAAGCAGCCTTGAGTAATACACATTGACTAGGACTGTCCAGATTTGGACCACGGTCATCGTTTGCAGACCCCTGTTCTAGATGAACAGATTCTTCGTACAAACCAAAATCCTGGGCTCATACTATTACTTGTGGGTGCTCAAGAAATGATATATGCATGCCTAAATTCACATCTGTACTATCTACTGAAAGGCAGCACATCAGAGGCGTTGAGAGTATGGACCCCAGAGCCAGGTTGCTCTGTTCAAGTCCTGGTCTTCACATACGTGCTTTGTGACCATTCCATTTCCTCATCCTTGAAATAGGGATAAAAACACTGTCTATGTTGTAGAGGTAAATGAGGATTAAATGAGGTAATCTTTGTGAAACACTGAGAACAGAGCTTGGCACATAAATGCTAAATGTATGTGTTGAATAAATGTGGAACGTGTTCTTGCTAAGCCCTTTGCAGACACTGTCACATTTCCTTCTCACAGAAGCCCAATGAGGTAGGTATAAGTATTATCTCCATTTTAAGGATATGGATAATGGGATTCAGAGACATTAGGTAGGATTCCACGGTCACACAGTTAGTAAGTGATAGTATTAGGGCCAGATGAATACATTTAGAAATAAAAAGCTCTGAAAAGTATAATGCATTTCTCATCCTCAATATCAATTCAAAATAAAGGTAACTAATATAGACTGGCTTCTGCACTGGTTTTAAAACACAGCTGCAAATACTCTGACACAATTCTCATCAGGAGGAATCCCCTCCTCTTGAATCTAGATGGATTTGAGACCGGGTTCGTGCCCCGGTCCGGGAAGATCCCACATGCCGTGGAGTAGCTGGGCCCATGAGCCATGGCTGCTGAGCCTACACATCCGGAGCCTGTGCTCCGCAACAGGAGAGGCCACAACAGTGAGAGGCCCATGTACCGCCAAAAAAAAAAAAAAAAAAAAGTTTACTACAAGCAACTATATGCCAATAAAATGGACAACCTAGAAGAAATGGACAAATTCTTAGAAAGGTACAATCTTTCAAGACTGAACCAGGAAGAAATTGAAAATATGAACAGACCAATCACAAGTACTGAAATTGAAACTGTGATTGAATAACTCTCAACAAACAAAAGTCCAGGACCAGATGGCTTCACAGGTGAATTCTATTAAATATTTAGAGAAGCGTTAACACCTATCCTTCTGAAACTATTTCAAAAAACTGCAGAGGAAGGAACACTCCCGAACTCATTCTATGTGGCCACCATCACCCTGATACCAAAACAGGACAACTTTACCACAAAAAAAGAAAATTCTAGGCCAATATTGCTGATGAACTTAAATGCAAAAATCCTCAACAAAATACTAGCAAACTGAATCCAACAGTACATTAAAACGATCATACACCGTGATCAAGTGGGATTCATCCCAGCAATGCAAGGATTTTTCAGTATCTGCAAATCAATCAGTGTGATACACCACATTAACAAATTGAAGAACAAAAACCATATGATCATCTCAGTAGAGACAGAAACAGGTTTTGACAAAATTCAACACCCACTTATGATAAAAAAAACTCTCCAGAAAGTGGGCATAGAGGGAACCTACCTCAACATAATAAAGGCCATATATGACAAAGCCACAGCTAACATCATACTCAACAGTGAAAAGCTGAAAGCATTTCCTCTAGGATCAGGAACAAGACAGGGATGTCCACTTTTATTCAACACAGTTTTGGAAGTTCTAGCTACTGCCATCAGAGGAGAAAAAGAAATAAAAGGTATACTAATTGGAAAAGAAGTAAAACTGTCACTGTTTGCAGATGACAAAATACTATACACAGAAAAACCTAAAGATGTTACCAGGAAACTACTAGAGCTAATCAGTGAATTTGGTAAGGTTGCAGGATACAAAATTAATACACAGAAATCTTTTGCATTTCTACACACTAACAACAAGAGATCATAAAGAGAAATTAAGGAAACAATCCCATTTACCATCCCATCAAAAAGACTAAAATACCTAGGAATAAACCTACATAAGGAGGCAAAAGACCTGTACTCTAAAAACTATAAGACACTGATGAAAGAAATTTAAGATGACACAGATGGAAAGATATACTGTGTTCTTGGATTGGAAGAATCAATACTGTGGAAATGACTATTCTACACAAGGCAATCTGCAGATTCAGTGCAGTCCCCATTGAATTACCAATGGCATTTTTCTAATAACCTATATGGGAAAAGAATATGAAAAAGAATGGATATACATATATGTATAACAATCACTTTGCTGTACACCTGAAACTAACAGAACATCGTAAATCAACTATACTCTAATATACAATAAAAAGTAAATTAAAAAAAAAAAAAGGAAGCTCAAGCCACCTGGAGAGGCTGTACATAGCTGCTTAAGTCAGTAGTCCCATCTGAGCCCAGCCTTGGAGTCACCCCTGCCCAGGAGCCAGACACGTAAGTTGAAAGTCTTCAGTCCCCAGTTATGGAGTAACCCACAGACATTAACTCTTCCCAGCTGAGGCCCCAGACATCATGGAGAAGACAGACCATCCCCACTGTGATCTGAGTTCTTGAACCACAGAATACATGAACATAATAAAATATTGATAATTGGTGGTTTATGTGACTAAGTTTCAGGGTGCTTTGTTAGCACATAGACAGACAGAACAGCTTTTTTTCCAGATTTTCCTAAACTAGAATTATAATTAAGTTCATCATTGCTGGTCTTCCTTCATTTCTCAGTGACCTTGCTTTGCTGCTCCCTTGAAAGTCTTTTGAATCACCCAGAATTAGAAAGAGCTTGGGGCTTCCCTGGTGGCACAGTGGTTGAGAGTCCGCCCGCCGATGCAGGGGACACGGGGTCGTGACCCAGTCCGGGAAGATCTCACATGCCGCGGAGCGGCTGGGCCCGTAAGCCATGGCCGCTGAACCTGCGCGTCCAGAGCCTGTGCTCCGCAACGGGAGAGGCCACAACAGTGAGAGGCCCGCGTACCGCCAAAAAAAAAAAAAAAAAAAGAGCTTGGATTTGTACCCAGGAGGTCTTCCTTTGGAGAAGGCTGCTGACCCCCACACACTACTAGATGGTCACAAGCAAACCATTTCATTTCTTTGGGTCAGTTTCCTCTTCTAAAAGCCTGCTTTGCAGGATTGCCATGAGAATCATGATACCATGGGCATAACACTGCTTTCAAGGGATTTAGACTCCAGGCTTAACGGCAAGAGACCTGGGGCAAAGGGTAGTTTTAATCTTCCTGGAGTTCCACTCTTACAAAGAAGCACATTTGCCCAAACAAATCCATAGTGCTGATGCCACAGCCAGCAGAAGAACAAGCGCGCTTCTCACCATACGCTGGGGGCTCCTAAAGGGTCTGCGTGCGCACGCACGTGTATGTAATTTTATAGTGGGCCAGCCTGGTGATGTTGAAACAGCTCAAGTGTCTGACATGAAAGTGAGTGACAGTACTTGGAACCAGGGCCATGAAATGCAAGTATATTGCAAATCACTCGGTCGTGCTGTCAGGGGAATCGTAGTTACCATATATATTTTCTTAAATGTAGTTTCCCAGCAAACCTTTCATAAAATTCACGACTGTGACTGACCTCTGCTACGTGCTTGCCTCCACAGCTTCCCCTTTCCCCTCCAATATAACGCGGGCTTGTAATGCACGTGTGGCAAACACTATTGATTGGCTGCCGAATCGCCATTCCCAGCACCCTTCTCGCTTTCTGCCTCCTTCTAGAGAATCCTGAAAGCTGATACTTGCCATCCCAACTGCCCATGCAGCTAGGGGCAGCCAGCGTCCGTGAGGAATAAGCAAAAGTCTTTTGGGAAAGGTCATTCGTAAAATATTTTTCTTTCCTGCTACGACGATACATAAAGTCACATAAAGCCGGCACAGCCTTTCTCACTTACCCTTTCTCCTGCCTTGAATGCAGAGTGGACGCAGCTGTAGCAGCCACTTTGGGATAATGAGGGCAACTCCAAAAGCAGTATCTGCTCTGATTTCTTTGAACCAACCACTTTCTCTGGAAGAAAACACAGGTCCAGTTTGTGTAAGCCACTGGAATTGTATTTTTCTTTTACTTGCAGATGCAGAGAGTTCTAATATAAAACTTGTACCATGAGCAACTGAACCCTTGTCCTATGTGAGCAGGTAACTTTCCTTTCCCTGTCCCTTATGAGGAAGGTAAAACCAAAAACCCTTGAATGTAAAGTCACACTAAGAGGCCACGGATTTCTCTGCCTCTACGGTCCATGACCTCACAGACAGTCCCTCCAGTAAAGTTCTGCCACTCTGCTTAGACCACTGCCACAGCCTCCCTGATTTTCTTCAGTTCCCTATCCCGGTGCCCTCCCGTCCTCCACACTGAAGCCACAGAGATCTTTCCAAAAGCCAATGTCCACCCATGTATTCCTGCTGAAGGGAGCAAACCAGGGCTTGCTCATGAAATCCTGAACTTCTTCACTCTGCTGAGAAGGCTTGCCTTGACCTGGCCTCTGGGTCCCTCTCCAGCTTCTGTTTCAAGCAATTCTTTTGAACTTTCCCCTCTCTATTCTCAGCTCTTCAAACTCAGCTTCAGCCACACAGAACTGAAAAATCCCCCCTTCTGGGCTTCCCTGGTGACGCAGTGGTTGAGAGTCCGCCTGCCAATGCAGGGGACACGGGTTTGTGCCCCGGTCCGGGAGGACCCCACATGCCGCGGAGCGGCTGGGCCCGTGAGCCATGGCCGCTGCGCCTGCGCGTCCGGAGCCTGTGCTCCGCAACGGGAGAGGCCGCAGCAGTGAGAGGCCCGCGTACCGCAAAAAAAAACACAAAAAAACAAAAACAACCCTTCCTTACACTTACACACACACACACACACACACACACACGCACTCCGCTCTACATTTGTTCGTCCCACCACAGGCTCCCATGGTACTCTACACCAGTATTTAGAGCAGCAAATACAAAATACAAGTAAATATCTTTCCCGCAAGACGGTAAGCCACCTAAGGGCAAGGCCTGAGGCTATCTTGTCCACTGTTGTGATGCCAATACGGGTATTCTCATCAACTCCTATGCACCCCACTGACGTGGGACGAATCCTCCACCTTAAATAGTACGTGGCTGAGCAGCCAGCCCCAGACCGATTATTAGCCATAAATACTCACAGAGGAGGGGAGGACACCTCAGGCCAGGCAGGACCACGCAAGGACTGCACTTGGGAGGAGAGAAAACCAGCAGGGACTGTGGGATTCAGGCTTTGTAGTGAAGAGTGAGGTAACCCTTTGTTCACGTGGAGGGATGTGATTGGCTTGTTTGAATAATTTCACGATTTGATGGGGAGGTGAAACCCATTAGGCTGAAGACCAGCTAAGGCGCAGCTGATTCTACTGATCAGGGAACTTGTCAGGGAGGGAGGCTTTCCTGCTGGGCTGGGGAGGTGGGGCGTATCTGGCAAGAACAGGGAAACTCACAGCTAGGCATTTGGGGCCGAAAGAGGCTCAAAGTTGTCAAGGCAGCACTTGAAATTTTAGATTTTACAATACAGAAGAGAGAAAAAGGGAAGAGGGGAAAGGAGGGAGGAAGGAAGAAAATTTCTCTTTATAGTCTGGCCTGACTTAATTCAGTGGTTACTGTGATAGACTATTTCAAGACCAAAAGTTAGGGTGACGTTTCAGTTACCACCTGGAGCACTTATTGATTGGCTGGCCCCAACCCCATTCCTAACCTCCTTTTCTTTATCTATTTTCCAGCCAGGTCTAGCACAAAGTGCTGGCCAACAGGACATGTGTAGAATCATGCTGTGGGATTTCCAGGAAAGTTTTTGCTGCTTGATTTAGGCAATATCCTTTTCTCCTTATTCCTCCTACTTTGTTCCTGCTGGGATGTAGATATGATGGCTAGAGCAGCAGCAGCCATCTTGTAGCCACCAGAAATAACCAGGAGAATCATAAAGATGTGCAACATCTCAAATAATTTGCCTTTTATTCATTACTTCTCAGGAAGCTTTTATGTAATTGGGTTTTACTTTTTTTCATTTAGGATTTAATCAAATATTTTTCATATGCCACTCAGTAGTCTTCAATAAGTATCACATTGTCCACATAGCAAGAACGAAAACAGGAAATGAGAAATGGAGTCATCAGTTGGGAAATCAGTGAAGCATAAAGTATGTTGTGTGGTTGCAATCCAGGATGAAGCCATGGACACTGAGTTGACACTAGGCCCTCTGTTACAGGATGCCTGCCTACAAGGTGGAAGTGGATACAAGAGGGCCCTCTTCAGCTAGATAATCTTACTCTTCATTTTTTCTAGCTATTTTTTCCAACTTTTGTATAGTGTAAAACTATTTCTATATGAAAAAATAAGGTTTAAAAACTGCTCTTACTGAAGTTGGGAGTAGGGTGGGGTGGGGTGGAACTGGCCCTATATTCTCTGTCCTTCCCTTCCCGCCCCCAGTGGCAGCCCTTGAGAATGTTCAGTGGATGTGAAGGGATCATAGACCATCCCACATCATTCCTCTGAGCCAAGCAAGGCAAGGGTAACTCACAGTCCTCTGAGAATCTGATGAAATCTACTGACCCTCTTCTTAGAGAAAAAAATGCCCACATAAAACTGCTCACAGTTTCAGAGGGTTAAGAATCCCACTTTTAAAACAACAGTGAGGGGCTTGGGCTTCCCTGGTTTGCACCTTGGTTAAGAATCCGCCTGCCAATGTAGGGGACACGGGTTCAAGCCCTGGTCTGGGAAGATCCCACATGCCGCAGAGCAACTAAGCCCATGCACCACAACTACTGAGCCTGCGCTCCAGAGCCCACGAACCACAACTACTGAGCCTGAGTGCCACAACTACTGAAGCCTGCACGCCTGGAGCCCGTGCTCTGCAACGAGAAGCCACCACAGTGAGAAGCCTGCACATCGCAACGAAGAGTAGCCCCCGCTAAACGCAACTAGAGAAAGCCCGCGTGCACCAACGAAGACCCAATGCAGCCAAAAAATAGAAATAAATTTACTTTTAAAAATTAAAAATAAAAACAACAGTGAAATTCAGGGGCCATAACTGCCTCTTTCTAATTTCCTTCTGCTACTTTTTTGCTGCTGTTTCTCTACTTGTATCAGTCTGTTCTTTGGAATTATATTCTTGGATCCCAGCCTATGACTGGACATCCAGATGTGCCAAGGGTCTCAGGAAGCGCAGAGGTAGAGTCACTGTGGGACGTTGTCTTCCTACCAGTGAAACTAAAGTTGCTTATATCCAACAAGAGTTAAAGATTAGGGATGAAGAAATTGGGTAAACATGACTGTGGATGGCCCCCAACTACGCTGAGTGCCCCATAATTCACATGGGAACTCTCCTTCCCCATCCAGGTGTTGTGAACCTCTGTCCTCACACAACTTCCCCCCAAAGAGTCCCCACGCTCTAGGGGACTCCTCACACTATAGAATATGCCAACTCTCTGGGATAGCCATCAGGCACACATCTGTTCCTCTCCTTTCTGGGCTTCATCCTGCTTTCCCCTGCAAGGATTCTATTTATCTTTCATCAAGCCTCACTCTACCTTTGTGAAGATGAGCTTTTTCCTGCATTGATCTTCATCTGGACTCAGTCCCCAGCTCCTAACCTGCTCATCGTCTGGGCTCCTCTGCAATTATATTCCTCCATGTGCAAAGTCAAAATTAGAGATGCATGGAATAATAGGCCAAGGAAGAAAGGCTACCAAGTGAATCAAAAAGCCAAGACCTAAACTTGATAGAACAGACAGTAAGTACTAATTGAGTTCAGAGGAAAGCAGAATTAACAAGGGCTGTGTAAAGCAGGGTAAGGGTAACAGTGATGCCTGGATTTAGGTGAAGCCTTGAAACTGCTAGGCTTTATTTAAGCATTTATAAAGCTTACCATGTGTTAAGCTCTGCACCAAATATCTCACTACAGAAGCTCTTTTAATCCTCACAGTATCTCAAGGGAGGAATTATTATTATGCTGATTTTGCAGATGAGGAAACTGAAGCTCAGTATCACAGAGCTGGGATTTGACCCAGGTCCATCTGATGCCAACGCTTTTTATGGACTCCAGAACATGTGATTGATGGTGCCTGGCACATAGGAACTGCTCTACGAATATTTGTTAAATGCATGGAGTGAGAATTAATGAATGAAGCACTTATGTGAGAATGAGAAGGCTCATATATCTTGTCATGTGGATTATACATCCATGGCGGAGGGGGGAAGCTTCCATGCAGGAAGTGGTTGGTCAGCTACTGAATCACTGATACTTATTGAGCACTTACTATGTTCTAAGGGCTTTAACACTTCAGGACAATCCTCTGAGTCAACAGAAATATACTGGGCACTAGACACTCTGGCTGGCCCTGTTTTGGGCCCTGAGGATGGCAAATTACCCTCAGGCATTCTCAGCCCAAATGCAGAAGAAAGACCTGTACTATACCTCACACCACAGGTAGGGCTACCTGAGGGTTTAATTTACGTACTCTCCTCACCGTCTACAATCGTGAACAATCCATCAGGAGTTAGATTTCTTTGGCTCTGGAGATGTTAGAGTGGTCCATGGGCTCTGAACATAGCTGGAATCCACCCCCCCTTTCCCAGTTCTCACAAACTCCTCGTAATAGACTCCCATATAGTGCGCGTAATTTACAGTATAATGAATTTGTTTTATTCTGGTTCAGTCTGGGCACTGCGGCCCCTGGCTGCCTTCCTGTTGTTTTATTTACTCCTCAGCCATTCTCATTTTTGTAGCTATTCCCTTTAACTCTCTTTTTTCTGTAAGGTCATTCTAAGGACAGGATGTTGCAATGGCCAGGATGAGCTGTGAACGAGTGCAAGCCAGGTGTGTGTTGGTGATTCTCTCTCTTCTTTCGGGCTCTCTGAAATCTGGCGCATAAAGAAAAACATCACATGCTCAAGATTTAAAGCCGAAATTCCGATTTTGAGGTTGGTGTCATTCAGATGAATGCCCCTGAGCCCAGGCACAACAGAGCAGTTACTGGGAGAGATAAGGTGATTCAGTGTCATACCTTAGTGAGCTATAACTCACAAGGGGTTGAGGAGACATTTTTGTAACCACTAAGATGTGTAAGGCCAGCCTCAGCCCTATATATTGCTGTTTTCTACAATGGCTGTTTCCTGGAGAATCCATCTCTTTCACCACAGGGTGCTAGGGGCATTGAGAATGAGTCAGTTTGCTATGCTGGCCTTGTTAACACCTGTGGCAGGACATTAATACAGGATAATAGTAATCACATTGGTGTTAAATATTTGTAGTGTTAGGGCAATGACTTTGAATCTCAACTCACTACATCTGATGAATAGGGATGCTGGTGGTGGCACCAAGGAAGATGGACCCCTCAGCCTTCCCATCCAGACAGTATAAACACTCCCGTGCTCAATGCTTCAGTTATATGTGAATACAATTCAGATTAGCTTCTAATTATTTCTGGGCACATGCTCTTTAATGCCAGAGCCTTTAAGTCACAGCGGTCAAAGGGTAATGCATCCTAACAGGTTACAACATCCCCAAGGATTTCTTGATTGACATAAAAATGGTTTTTTTTCCTCCAACTGATTGACACTATGGCCGGTGTGAAGTGATGGCCAAGCTTCTAGCTGTCCATTAAAAGATCTTAAATCGAGGAGGATGTGACTTCAATAATTAGCTTTCACATTTGAGGGTTGAGACCAGCTGGGCTATAGATAGTGTTCTTTTAGGAGTTAGGGTATGTCAGGGATGGTGGGACAGTTTTTCAGTTGAGCCTCTCGGCGCAAGCAACTTGAGAAATTGGTTTCCAAAATTTCTGGAGTGTCTTTTTTCTTTTCCTGGAGGAACGTAAATTACAATAAAGCAACAGGATGAACTCAAGCTAGGGGTAGGAAATTTGCCGATAAGAAGAGTTAGCCTTTGTCTTTGTAGAAACCCTGTGCAAACAGGTGGGGAAATGTGTTTACCTTCAAATACTGGACCACGTATTTCAACCATTCATTGTTAAAGTGAGCAGATGTTGTGTCTCAGGAACTACAATGTACTGTAACCAAATGGGTATATTTGGGAAGGGTTGCAGAACTAGCATCCCACTGTGTTCTAAAGCTCTGTGTGCCAGGAGGACAACATTCCCTTGACCTTCCACAACTAGTCTCCCATTCTCCTGCAACTTGATCTATATCACTGCTTTGATTTGGACAAAGGGTCTTCAAATGCATGTTTGTTCACTGGAATGTTGGAAGTTTGGGAGGCAAGAAATCCATGGATCTGAAGTCTGCTGTCCCCTCAAGAACTCCTGGGGAAAAAGGACCTGGATTTTCCTTATGTTTGGGACAGACAAGCCAATAAGAGGAAGGAAGTAATACGAAGTAAAGATGATTCTAACATCCTGGAGAGGCAAACCATATATTTTGCTTAAAAATTAAATCCAGGCATACCTGTTCAATGTGTGCGATCGAGTTAACAGTTCTTAATCTTCTTGCCTTCAAGTTCCCTACCCAGCTAAACCGAATAAAAATTCACAGTGTCTCCTATGCATGCTGATGCTATAATCAAAAGAAAAAAGGCTTTTCAAGGAGCTCACTTTGTAATGAAAGAGTAAGATATAATACATAAACCAAATAATGAATCCTTAGTGCTAAAGCACCTGGAAAATGCATTCACCAAGGGGTGTGGAAGTACACAGAAGGAAAGGATTAATTTCTCAGGAAGAGAGAAATGATCTACAAAGCCAAGAAAGGCTTAATAGAGAAATTGGTATTTAAGCTGAGCCTGAAAAATGAGTATGATTGTGCCAGGTAGAAAACAAACGGGAAAGTGGGAAATTCCCAGCAGCATGCCTAAGGTGCTGGCATCATGTGATCTTCACCCATTGGGATGTCCCAGCAAGGCAGAGAGGAGAGCAGCAGCGAAGTCTCCAAGGGCACATTCATTTCCTCAGGAAGTGCTAGTTGAGAATCTACTATGTTTCAAGCACTGAACTATGCAATAAACACTATAATGATGTTGTTAAAAAGTAAAAAATTAATGGAAACCTCGATTAAATAGAGTCAGGAGAACAGAGAGGGAGGGAGCCCAACAGGATAAAGGAAGACTCATCTTCTTTCCTGGCAGGGACTCAGCTAATGAAAAGCCATGAACCCTTTGTTTACTACAGCCCTCCCAACTTCCTCCTTCCCTCTATAAAAGAGTTCTCTTGCCCTTGCCCATCAGAATATCAATGGACATTATAGGGAACGTTTGAAATCCCCAAACTTAATTCCCTTAAAACCAAACTGGATTGCAATAACTTCAGCATTTCCGGAACGGAGTGGTATGCCTATTTTAATTGATAGTTTGAGGCTTCCAAACTTTATCAGGTGCCTGAAATTGCCTCTCTGAAGAATAAGAGTTTAAGATTAACTGAGGCAAACCAACAAAGAAAGATAAGATGCTTCCTGAAACCCCAGACTCTTTTCCTTGTCTTCTTTGCCTCAGGTTACCCCTCCAGCACCATCTTATGTCTCTCCCTTGGCTCCATGGCCAGGCTCTGCCGCTGGGGCCATCTTCCTCATCCCTGCCTATGATGCCTCCTCTATACCCTAAATTCCCCTGTATTAAGTGTCTCACCAGAACTTCCCCTTTTCTCGGAAATTCTTCCCACTACCTATTCCTCTGAACGTGTCAGACCCTATCCCTTTAAACATAAACCTCCTGAGCCTCCAGAAGCTAAACCCTTTATTTCTTATATTCCCTGGACTGAAGCTGAACTGGGAGCCATAGTCAAAGATTTCCCCAAAGTAACTGAATAACTTCATCGATTTTTTGAGAAACTTAATAGAGTCATTCAAACTTGGCAGTCGAGTCTCTCTGACTTATGCTGCCTGGTTCATATGCTTATTGGTGGAGGCCAGGATCAGCATTGGATGAAAAACACTAACTGGGAAAATCCTGGAAGATCTCTAGAATTACAACCGGGGAGCTCGCTAACTTCCATGACCAGGCCCAGGCAATCACTAGGCAACTTCATCAAGCAGTGCCTAGAGCTTTTCGGAAGCTTGTTGATCGGAACAAAATTCAGGCTTGCACACAAACGTCTTGTGAACCTGTTCATGATGATTACAATCAACTGCAGATTATTTTTCAAGAAAGTTCTGGTCTTCCTTCAGGTGTTGATTCCACCTGCATAGCTTTTAACTCTATGCTTATTAATGGGCTGAACCGGGACTTTTCTCTTCCATTAAAACGGACCAGGATAGAATGGCAAACTATGTCCACTCCAGATTCAGTGAATCTGGCAAACCAGCTCTCCCACACTCTAGATAAGTCACCAAAATGGAAGACCATCAAAATTCTTAATCGTCAACCCCAGCAGATGAAGGTTCCTAAACAGAACCAAAACCCTTCTAGTTTCTGCTATTATTGCAAAGAGCCAGGACATTGGAAAAGGGACTGTTACAAATCTAAGTGCCTTAGGCACTTTCAACCCTCTAACCAGCCTTTCCAACGCCCTCCCAATTCTAATGACGGGCTCTGAGGAAGTACAGGGACTTTTCCCAATCTTCCCTCTTAATCAGCTTGGAGAGACATTTCTCCAGAGTGGGGATGAATCTACTCCAGTCCTAACTGACACCAGAGCCACACGCCGGGTGCTCAACCCCACTATTATAAAGCAGCCCCTGCCTTGGAGTTCAGAAACAGTTCAAATAGTGAGGATCTCTAATGCACCTCAAGAGGTTCCTGTCCCTGAGCCTATTCCATTTTTCTTAGACCCTTTAAGAGATACACAATTTTTTCACTTTAGTTCCTCAGCCCCTATGCATTTATTAAGCTGAGACTTCTTAGAGAAGTATCATGCCAGAATTTCTTTCTCTCAGAAGGGGAAGCAATTCTAAAATTTGGCAGTAGTCATCCAATCAGCCAACTAGGTGAATTAAAGGACCCTTTCACATGTTTTATTTGTTCCATCTTTGATGGTACTAGAGCTGATTCTGAAAACAGTGACCATCTGTCCCTACTGAATCAGCTACCACCTTCCTTATGGGCAAAATCTCCAACCGGTATTGGCAAAATTCACAGTGCACCTCCTGTCAAGATTCAAAGAGATCCCTCAAAACTTCTTCCCAGAATTAATCAATACCCAATGAGTAAAGAAGCCTTCAAGGCATAAAGTCCATAATAGGAGATTACAAGTCTCTAGGCCTCCTTGTCCCTTGCACTAGTCCCCGTAACACCCCTATTTTACTGGTGAGAAAACCTTATGGCCAAGGGTGGAGATTTGCTGAGGATCTCTGAGCACTAAGCTACATTGTCATCCCTGGACACCCTGTTGTTTCTAACACTCCTGCCTCACTACATCCATTCCCATTGGATGTAAATTCTTTACTATAACTGATCTATGCAATTCGTAGACAATCTTCTTTAATATTTCAGTTGATGAAGCTAGCCAATACCTTTTGCCTTCATTTGAGAAAAAAAAAATCACCTGGGACAGTCAAGCCTGAAGGTTTCACTGAGAGTCCTTTGTATTTCTCACAAATCCTGAAGGCGGATCTGGATAATATAAAGTTCCCTAGAGGTTCTATTTTGTTGCAATATATGGATGATTTGCTTCTTTGCTCTCCTTCTCAAGCCTTCTCACAGGAAGAGTATCCGCTTGCTAAAGCTTTTAACCTTAAAGGGACATAAGGTCACCAACATTTTTTTTCAGTTTTCTGTAACCCGGGTTTGATATTTAGGGCACCTGCTATCAGAATTAGGGATACATCTAGACCCAGATAGACTTCATGATGTCTTAAGTTTCCCCAAACCCAAAACTGAG
Source organism: Pseudorca crassidens (assembly GCF_039906515.1). NCBI lineage: Eukaryota > Metazoa > Chordata > Mammalia > Artiodactyla > Delphinidae > Pseudorca > Pseudorca crassidens. Next base: position 56,220,969 of record NC_090311.1, on the reverse strand, counting down.
TGCCAACTTTGAAGTTTTCTTGGGCTATAGGGTTATTGCCAAAATTGGATTCCAAATTTCTCTAATAGCCAAACCTCACTGTATTTTACTAAGCTATAACAACCCTGACCCAGTTTTATGGGGAAAACTGGACAACATAGCTTTCAAGGCCTTAAAGGAAAGTTTGATGAACCCACATGCCCTTGGGCTTCCCAATTATGAGATTCTTTTTCCTTTTGTATATGAAAGGGAAGAGAATGCCCTTGGGGTACTCACCCCAAACCACAGGGACCACCATCAACCCACAGGGTGTCACACCAGTAACTGGACCCTGTGGTGCGAGGATACCACCCTTGCCATAGACCAACTATGACCACTGCCCTTTTGATTAATACCACCTAGAAAATTGTGGTGGGCTCCCCTTTCACTGTTTTTGTATCTCATGTAGAAGCGCTCCTGAACTCTCCTCACACTCAACATTTCTCAGTCAGCCGCCTCACTTCCTATGAAGTCCTTTTGTTAACTACTCCTCACATAATCCTTTTCCGTTGTAGTAACCTTAACCCAGTTACTTTTCTCCCCTCCAGCATTAACAAAATTCCTCATGACTGCTTAACACTAACTGACCACCTCCTGACTCCTTGTGATGATTTACAGGAAGCTCCTCTGAGTAAACTGACTTCTCCTGCTTCTCTGATGGTTCCTATTTAAAAGGTGACAATGGCAAATATCTCGCCAGGTGTGCTACTGCAACTCCTTTTGATGTTGTTGAGGCAGCATCTTTACCTATGGCTACTTCTGCCCAACAGGCTGAATTATACACTCTTACAAGGGTTTGTAGCCAAGGACAAAACTGCCAATATTTATACAGATAGTAGATATGCTTTTGAAGTAGCTTATGATTTTGGAATATTGTAGAAGCAACGTGACTTCCTTACTTTCAGCAGAAATAAAGTTTAACGTGACCCTTATGTTCAGGAATCACTGGATGCAATACTTTACCTGCCACTTTAGCTATTAAGATTCCAGAGCATTCTAAACTTTGACTCTCTGGGAGGTAAAGGAAATCACCTCGGTGATATTTCCTCAAGGAAATAAGAGGGGCTAACAGCAGCCAAGCCTCTGTCATGGTCCAAAGGGATGTTTCCTCAAATGATAGCTTTAGAAAACTGGCTAGAGAAGCCAAACAGTTGGACCCAGAAAAGGAAAAACAAGAGTGGAAATTCAACAATTGTTGGTTTGATAAAAAGAGAAAGCTCTGGTTTGGACCAAATAACAACCCCGTCCTACTGGAGACTAAAATTCCCACTTCTCAGCAATGTGCCTGCATTAAACCATTGGTCTACTGGCAAAATTATAGCATTCATGAATCAATATTGGTGGGGAAACATTAACAAGGCCACAAAAGGTACCTTCCTCACTTGCCCCACTTGTCTAAAATACAACTCAGGGAAGCTTGTTGGTACTGCTCCCAGATATTTTAAACTGCCTAATGGACCATTGGAGGTCTGGCAAATGGATTTCATACAACTTCGTCTGTCTCATGGATATAAATATGTTTTAGTCACAGTCTGTTTTCACACTAGACTGAAGACATCCCTTGCAGACAGGCTACTGTCTCTTCTGTGGATAAAGTCCTTATGGGAAAAATTATCTTTACCTATGGAAGTCCTCTTGAACTTCACAGTGATCAAGGAACCCATTTTACTGGGCAGGTACTTGGAAAAGCCTGTACTATCTAGCCAGTTTTACAGCACTTTTACTGTGCTTACCGCCCTCAGTCCTCTGGTTTATTCTACTGCACTAAAGGCATTACTAAGACTATTGGTAAAAATTGTAGAAGCCCTCCAAATACCTTGGCCAAAAGCATTGCCATTGGTCCTTCTAAATCTCAGATTTACCCCTTTTGGAGCTCATAAAATCTCACCCTTTGAGATGGTCATAGGATGCCCAATACATTTGGCTCCTTCTTCTTTTGACTCACAACTTATAGAAGGAGAGATCCTATAACATTATAAAGGTCTAATTGCTTCTATTAAAAATAACCATGCTTTGGGACTTCCCTGGTGGCGCAGTGGTTAAGAATCTGCCTGCCAATGCAGGGGACATGGGTTCGATTCCTGGTCCGGGAAGATCCCACATGCTGTGGAGCCACTAAGCCTGTGCACCACAACTACTGAGCCTGCGCTCTAGAGCCCACGAGCCACAACTACTGAAGCCCGTGTACCTAGAGTCCGTGCTCCGCAACAAGAGAAGCCACTGCAACAAGAAGCCCACACACCGCAACGAAGAGTAGCCCCCGCTCGCCGCAACTAGAGGAAGTCTTTGCACAGCAACGAAGACCCAACGCAACCAAAAATAAATAAAATTGATGCTTTAATAAATAAATAAATAAATAAATAAATAAGCATGCTTTGGTAAAGCAATCTTTTCACAGTGCGCTCCCTAGAGACAAAGACCTTAAGCATCACACCTTACCTCCTGGAGATTTTGTCCGTTGGAAAAGACACCTCCAGAAGAACTCGCCTCAACCTTGCTGGAGAGGCCTCTATCAAGTACTGCTAACCAACCCTTATGCCACCAAACTCCAAGGAATATACTCTTGGATTCACATGACACACTTAAAGAAAGCACCAAACCCTGACTGGCCTGCACATCATCTGGTGATCTGAAAGTACAGATTTCCCAGAATTGAAGCACATGACATCTGATGAGACAGCTTTCCCAAGATATCCCGACCAGGCCCCTTGGAAATTGGCCACCAGATCTTTGATGATGATATATAACACTTCAAGATCTCCAACGTCTGTGATAAAAAGTGCTCGGAAGTTCTCCCTCCTACCCCTCCTCGTTACTCAAATGTTACCTCAGTAGGTTTCCAGTCTGTACGCTTTCCCTCCCATGTGAAACACTACACGCAGGCAAGGTCTCTCCTGGCACTGAGGGACAAAAAGCCACAGAAACTGGGAAACCTGACTCCTGATTAGTGGTGTTTTTAGAGGAAGATCTTGATCGAAAGGGAGAAGTGTAAAAGAAAAATAATAAACAGAAACCTCAATTAAATAGAGTCAAGAGACCACACTCTCACTCCCTGCGAGGATAGCCGAGCCCAACAGGAAGAAAGAAGATGCCTGGCAAGAAAGAACTCAGCCAATGAAAAGCCATGGACACTTTTGCTTACTCTAGCCCTCCCAACTTACTTTTCCCCTCTATAAAACTGTTCATTCCCCTTTTCCTTGCCAAGCAAGGACTAGCACATGGCTTGCCATGGTTGCAGACTCTAAATTACAATTCTCTGCTGATCTCGAATAAACCCATCTTTGCTGGAGAAGTATCTGGAAGTCGACTCGTTTTAGGTCAACAGTGTAGACAGGGTACTGCTGTTTAGCTTTTCCTTTATCCCTTTTTCTTTTTTCTTTTCCATTATCAATGTGATGTTATTATAGGAACTCACTACCATATGTTATGTATATACTATATATTTTATAATATATACTCTTATGTATCTAAGAAAGTAACATAAGAAAGTTAAAAGAGTTTGCATTTTATAGTAACTTGTGTTGCTGTTGCCAAGTAGAAGAGGTGTGCTGAAGTGAGAAAAGGAAATAATTGAGGTTTTTTAAAAGCAATTTTATATATATTGTATACTTACAATAAATATACATTAATATATTATATACATTTCCGAACCTCTAAGTTTTTAGTAGTACTAAAGTTCTTGTGTCACAGTATGCTTGGTCGTCCCCTCAAGTTTATTTTTAGAACACCAATGTTGAGCACCGATTTGGTATGTGGGTGAAGAACAGAGGAGAAAGGAAAGAAGAGAGGATTAAAAATGGACATGAAAATTGAGAGTAGATAGCCAAGGCCTTTAAATACCATCACTTGTAGGGGATGAAGCACCACTGTGTACATAGTTGATCTGAGAGGATCACAAAATCACATCTAAGTGTTAGAAATAGAATATTATCAGTGGATGGCTAGAGGGTGGCCAGAAACAGGCAGGTAGGAAGGGGACCAGTCAGGAGGAAAAGATATATGAATTGTTGAGGACCTTAGCTATGCCGGTGGCTGTGAGAATAGATAGGAGGGGTCAGGATGGAGAAATAGTCATTAACTGAGAACTGATTAGATGTGGGAGGTGTTGGAGCAGAATGAAGATATCAAGATTGATGCTTAGGTTTCTCTCTTAAGCAGAGTCATGAATGCTGTGCTATGACTGACAAAGGAAATCCAGGATGAAGGAGCAATCTGGGGGAATAACATCAAGGGCAGTTCCGGACCAGATGAGTGTGAGGTGTCTGTGGGTGTTCAGGACAATTACAAAAAGTAGAAAGTTTGGGGAGATGAATACATAACAATTAAGGAACCACTAGATTTTAAATAAAAGGCCGGGAAAATGTAGGGGAAGAAAAGCCATTGAGGAAAAGACAAATGGTCAGAAAGGTGGGGAGAACTAAGGGAAGGGAAATAATATTTATCTAGTTTCTGTTTTAAATCAGACACTGCTATGTACTTAACCTGTGTTATGGCATTGAATTCTCATAGTAAGCCTAAAACTAATCATATCCCACTTATACATGTGGCTGAGATGTTTTGAAATACTAATTGACATTTTTCCTACAATATCTTTGTACCCACTAGCCTTTTCCCTTGTGGCATTCATTGATTCATAGAATAAATGTTACAGAAGTAGGAGGAAAAGGCTTTCGGTTTTAAAGAGGCTATGCCTTTAATTTTCAAAAATAAATAGATATAGAGAATCTGAAAACCAAGAGAGTTGTGTCTCTGATTCCCATCTAGAGCCCTGGGGAGCAGGAAGGCATGGGTAGAAATGACACCCTGGTGTGCCCAAGCTGATTGGCTACTGGCAGCCTCACAGAGTTCCTGGTGTCTCAACAAGATGCAAGGACAGTAGAAGGATTCAAGATGAGAGTAGCATGGAAGTGGGGAAGGGTCTTAAAGAGCCCCACCAAATTTCTGATAGCCAAAGAAAGCCAGGGAGAAGCAGACTGGCTCCTGGATACCCACAACGGGCATGAAACTAGCTCAGATAGGGGTGGGTCTGATGAGGCCTCGGGTTCACGCATGAGACCTGACTCAGGGGCAACCTGCATGAACCGACAACAAAAAATTGGATGGAAATGGGCATCTCAGCAGATGTCAGTGTGGATAGATCTTGACTAATCCAGGATGAGAAATCCTCCCAAACCTTAAAACTATATAAGTCCCCAAGAACAAAGAAAAAACCTTCGGAAAAGAAAAGGGAAATCCTTGAAATGGCTGATATCGAGTATTTGTCCCCTAGCCAAGTGGGGGCTTTAAACATTGGAGAAAAATAAAGTTATATTTCTTGTGCTGCTAAAGTTGTGGTCAAAGATTTGTATCCACAATAATCAGTAAAACAGCATTTAGGAGAAGAGGTTAAGATGATTTTTCAAAGGCCATGCAGGTAGGCAGTGATGGAGCCTGTATATAACTGTAGGTCCACCTGGCCCCAGAATCCTTGCTCTTGCTACTATTCCATTTGCGATGCACATGCCCATTTTCTAGACTCGGTCTGGCCAGGAAAAAGTCCCTAACCTTTCCTGCTTTTATTTCCCTGTGGTGCTGAGGGCAAATCAGACCCAGGTCTTTGTCTGTAAACCTCACATTGTCCCTTCTACTTCAAGAAACTAGCAACAAAGTCACTACTTCTTCCTTTGACACATGAAGGGAAAGGTTAGAGTTGGGTAAAAACAACATAAGTTTAGGAGGGCAAGAAAGTAAGTTAAAAGCATTTGTATTTTACAGTCATTTTTGTTAGTTTTGCCAAGTAGAAGAGGTCAGCTGAAGTGGGGAAAGGAACGGGTTGAGGTCTTTAAAGCAATTATATAATGAAAATTTACAGTATGCCAGGGGCTGTATATTAGTGCTACTCAAAAGCACAGCCCGGGGCTTCCCTGGTGGTGCAGTGGTTGAGAGTCTGCCTGCTGATGCAGGGGACACGGGTTCGTGCCTCAGTCCGGGAGGATCCCACATGCTGCGGAGCGTGAGCCACGGCCGCTGAGCCTGCGTATCCGGAGCCTGTGCTCCGCAACGGGAGAGGCCACAGCAGTGAGAGGCCGGCGTATCGCAAAAAAAAAAAAAAAGCGTGGACAAATGACATTAATATCACCTGGAAGCTTGTCAGAACTGTGAGTGCCTAGCCTCCATCCTAGATCTATTGAATCAGAATCTCTTGGAAGAGGGCCCAGAAATGTGTATTTCAATAGGCCCCTCAATTGGGTATTATTATGCACACCGAACTTCACCAAGGGCTGCTATAGAAATATGAAAAGCAACTGATCAGAGATGAGGAAATGGATTATGGAGAAATATGGGCCCAGGAGCTTGGAAATCTTCAGCATGTAAAGTAGTCCGTGATCATGGTTATCATATTCTCGACATGAGATTGGAGATAGAATCAAAGAGAAAAGGCTATGTTGATCCAGAATATGTGACGTTTGCAGGATAGTGAGCAAAAGGTAAAGAAGAAGATAAAACTAAGGAGTCTAAGAGAGTGCAGCTGATGTGACTGACCGACATTAACATCGCAGGGAGGGCAGAAGTAATCCCAGGATGGAGATGATTAATGGGGAGTCTTATCCAAAGTTAAGGAATTTAAGGATGCTGTGATGTCTCGATGTCACTTTCTTGCAACGAATGGCAGGAGAGGTGGAGGGAGATGGTCAGATCAAGGTATGGAGGTACAAGTAGTTTGCTGAAGTGGAGTAGAGGTAAAAGACCGTGTCCTCTTAGTCACAATCGATTCCATACTTTTCCTGATTTAACAAGGAGGTCTAGTCACCAGCAATATGGGGACAAATTACCAGTAAAACCAGAAAAACCATGCCCTTTCTGTAACCTCTTTCTTGGTTTTATTCATCCATGTCTCATCACTCCTCGCCTTCCTCAGATTCTAGTGTTTGCTGAAGGTGAATAAATCTGCAATCCAATTCCATCTCCCCAACCTGTGAATTAAGATGGAGCTTCAGGGCTTCCCTGGTGGCGCAGTGGTTGAGAGTCCGCCTGCCGATGCAGGGGACGTAGGTTCGTGCCCTGGTCCGGGAAGATCCCACATGCCGCCGAGCGGCTGGGCCCGTGAGCCATGGCCGCTGAGCCTGTGCATCCGGAGCCTGTACTCCACAACGGGGGAGGCCACAACAGTGAGAGGCCCGCATACCAAAAAAAAAAAAAAAAAAGATGGAGCTTCAGGATGTGCACACACACACACAAGCCTTGCTTCTCCATGAAAGATTATCTTCTCTTTTGCTTGTCTAGAGAAATCACTTGATTTCTGTGTCTTGCGTTAGGCCACTGTCCGTAACAACAGTGGAGTCATTTTGATGTGCTCTATGAGGCAATGGGCACTTTGAAGTTGAAAGACAGAACAGACATGGGTAAACAGTACTCTGAGCAGACTGCTATTGCACCATTAGTGCCAGCAATTATTGCACCGAGTGACACATCTGATAAAAAGTCAGCTACCTTCCTCCAGGAAGTGTCTCAGTAGCTACAACTAGGGACTTCTGTGGGTTTTTTTCTTTTCTTTCTTTTTTTTTTTTTTTTTTAATGGGCAGAGCTTGTTAATTCCCTCTTGTTAAAGTCTCCATTTCTCTGGGTGGGGGTCGAGGTTTTAGATCCTGGCTTCATGGGAGCCAGAACAGATCCAAGGCTATTTCCTGGAATGGGATATGTAGTGGCCTTTTGATTGGTCCTTTCCAGGCTTCCTTTTTGCTCAGTTCCTCCTCTGCCTGTCATTATCCTTGACAGCTTTCCTTTTCTGGTTGTGGAAATGCAGATGTGACGGCTTAGAAACTAACAGCGATGTCTAAAGAAGACTCAGCATTTGATGGGCTGTTTCTTTGATCATCATATATAGCACTATGTGCATGGCATTGTCTTAAGCAAGGCTACCAATATTAACTCACACAATCTCCATAATAATGATTGAAGGTAATCATTATCCACATTTTTTCAGACAGGGAAACTGAGGAACAGAGGTGCAACAGAGGCCAACAGCTCTTGAACAGCAAAGTAGGATTCAAATCCAGGCAGTTTGGCTGCAGGTGAGCCAGCTGCCTTCCTGGCTGTGCTGTGCTCTGTGGACGTGACCTGGCGTCAGTATGGGGAAGGGGGGATTTAGCGTACATAGTGATGAGCTAGAGGGGGTGGAGTTGGGCTTTCTGCGACTTGCACTGAGATCCGTCCTTCAGTGCTTGTTTTGGAAGAATAGTTGCTTTAAATGGCTGACACCAGGACTCCAACTGCTTGAACAGTGGCTTCCAATCACAGAGGACCCACTGTGTTAGGGGCCACTACAGCTGGGACTAGGACAACTAGCCCCTGATTAGAAAATGGTACAGGGGAAAAATCAGATGCATCCATTGATGGGGAGGTAGTTCCAATGCCAGAGATGGAGTGACTACCCACATGCCACGAGCCTATGTAACTGAGAAACGCTCAGGAGCGGGGGAACATGACCCGAGGCTGGGGGTGGTTGTGTCAGGTGCTGGGAGGAGAGTTGCTGGCAGGTATTCTTCGGAGCTGCCTGCCTAATGGCTGGTTCTGTAGCCACGACTAGTCTGGCTCAGTCCAAATGGGAAAGTTTTCTGAAATCTCTACATCTGTTCCCCAAATCTGACACCTGAGGTAGTCCATACTTGTGTGTATTTTCTTTTTCTTCCTACAAAACTTATTATTTAGATAGAATTCCTGCTTTAAGCGAGAGTACCAGGACCTGAGAATTTTGCCCATGCCAATTCCCTGGCATGTCAAAGACTATATGGTCTAATCAGATGGCATATTAATGACAATAATGAAGGCTGAACACACTCTGTTATGCAGAATTGAGTAAGCGTGCCTTACAAACATTAATAAACAGAAACCTCAATTAACATCGTCAGGAGGCCAGAAGGGGAAACTCTCATGTCCTATGATGATAGGAGAGCCCAACAGAAAGAAGAAATGCTTCTTATTCTTGCCTGGCAAGAGCTCAGCCAATGAGAGACTGTCACAACTCAACCAACGAAAAGTCACTATACTTTGAACTCTCAATTCCTCCAATGGGCTCTTTGTTTACTATAGCCCTCTCAACTTCCTCTTCCCTTTTTATTTAATTTTTTGGCCACTCCATACACTTGTGGGATCCTAACTCCCTGACCAGGGATTGAACCCTGGGCCCCATGCTTTGGAAGTGCAGAGTGCTGACCACTGGACCACCAGAGAATTCCCCCTCTTCCCCTTTTTAAAAAGCGTTCTTTTTATTTTCACTGGGGACTTGTACTTGACTCGTCATGATTGCAGACCCTGAATTACAATCCTTTGCTGATCCCAAATAAACTCATTTTTGCTGGAGAAATAACTGGCAGTCTATTTGTTTTAGGTCAGCAGTCTTTAGCCAGATTTCACTATAAATGTGGCAGAATATTTCTACCTCCTCACCTCCTTTTCTTTCCCTAGTCCTACTGCTAGCTGGGAATTGGACTTTGGTAAAACTGGCTAAAGAAGTGGATTACCATCTGAAATTTTTAAATTATGTTGAAAATATGGCAAGGCAAAGGTTTATTCATCTTGTAGGTATTCCAAATATCAGTTCATTGTAGGTTTTTTGTTGTTTTGTTTTGTTTTGCGGTACGCGGGCCTCTCACTGTTGGTGGCCTCTCCCGTTGTGGAGCACAGGCTCCGGACGCGCAGGCTCAGCGGCCATGGCTCACGGGCCCAGCCGCTCCGGGGCATGTGGGATCTTCACGGACCGGGGCACGAATCCGTGTCCCCTGCATCGGCAGGTGGACTCTCAACCACTGCGCCACCAGGGAAGCCCCATTGTAGGTTTTATGCCTGTATCACAATTCCCACTAATTTCTAATATGGATGGAATAGGAGCGATCTAAAGAGCTGAATTTTCAAAAGTGTTACTAAGAAATCTAAGCACGAAAGTCACTGAGTTACAAGGAGATGGCAAATGTGGAGTCAAAACTACGTAGTGAAAACAAAACAGTTAATCCAAATACATGGTGCACCAAAAAGTGAGCAGACTAAATAGGAAGTATATGAAGAATGTATTACACCCAAAGAGCAGGAAAGTCAGTTTATCATCAGCCTTGGGATCTTGAAGCCGGAGGGGTAGTAAAGGTGGAATAGCTGAGGGGTAAACAAAAATAGTGTCTGCCATCTAGTGCTGAGGGGACACCTGAACCCATTCTTTCTTCTTGTGTAAAAGTCTTGTAATTTTCCTACACTCTTGGGCCCTGTTAACCAAAGAGACACCCTCGCCCCCAGATCCAGGGGTGGACAGTTGATCCAGGATAAGGAATATGTATCCTCAGACTTTTCCTGGAACAATCATGAATGACAATTTGCACAGCTGCTCAGTTATAAGCCTGGGGCTCCTGTTGGCTGTCTTTTCCATCACAGTGGGAGAGCTCACCTGATAATAAAGTCAACCCAGAGGAAAGCGGAGTCTAGGGACCCAGAGACAAAATTCTTATGATATCATTAGAGCATGTGAATCATGCTGCACCTGAAGCCATTACCCTGAACTTCCAGACTCATAATCAACAGTTCACTCTTTTTGCTTAAGGTAGTTTAAGTTATATTTCTGTGCTTTGCAACTAATATAAACCTGCATTTACTCCCTTGAGACCATAAGAAGTTTTACACTAAAAGTGTTTTTTTGTTTCTGTCCCGTGATCAGGAAGATACACCCGGAATTACTAGGAAAGAAGCATTTAAAGTTCCAGGGGTCGATAAGCCACAGGATATACTGTAGAGCACAGGGAATTAGAGCCATTATCTTGTAATAACCTATAACGGAGTATAATCTGCAAAAATACTGAATCGCTATGCTGTACACCTGAAATTCATATAATATTATAAATCAACAATACTTCATTTTAAAAAAAAGTTCCAGAGATTAACAAACTTTCTCTTAAAGTACCAGATAGTAAATATTTTAGGCTTTATGGACCAAGAGGCAAAACTGAGGACATTATGTAAATACTCATATAGCCATTTAAAATGTAACCATTAAAAAAAATGTAAAAAAAAAAACCCAACACATTCTTAGCTCCTCGGCTGTTAAAAAAAAAAAAAACAAAAAACAGTCAGCTGCCTCAATTTAGCCTGCTGGCCCAAGAAAACAATGACACAACTTACTTTGGACATTTTTTCTGTTTCTGTCTCATAGATGAAAGCATTCTTTTCATTTTCATCCTTCAAGACAAATGTCTCCTTATCAGGGAGCTTCCTATGAGTGCCTTGGCTGGATCTATGGTTCCTCTTTTGTGTTCATACTCCACCAAGCTTATAACATTTATTTTATTCCTTCACATATTTTGACTTTTTTTTTTTTTTTTTTTTGCGGTATGCGGGCCTCTCACTGTTGTGGCCTCTCCCGTTGCGGAGCACAGGCTCCGGATGCGCAGGCTCAGCGGCCATGGCTCACGGGCCCAGCCGCTCGGCGGCATGTGGGATCTTCCTGGACCGGGTCACGAACCCGTGTCCCCTGCATCGGCAGGCGGACTCCCAACCACTGAGCCACTAGGGAAGCCCTATTTTGACACCTTTAAATTGTGAAACTTCAGACATAAAAAAATGATATAAAATATTTAAATAAACACTTGTGTAACGTGTAAAACCGAGCATAACAGTTAATGCAATTCCAATATATTTGAAGCCCATTTTGTGTATTTCCCAAAACACATTTCCTCCCTCCTCTACAAGTAGCTACTATCCAAAATTCAGTGCCAGCCATTCTTTTGCATTTCATTATAATTTTATACCATCTGCAATTAATCTTATATATGTGAGCATAACATTGTTAAATATGTTTAAAGCTTTATATAAAATAAATGGATCCTTCTAAAATTTGCTTATTTTCTTTTTTTTTCCACCTCAAGATTGTGTCTGTGCATCATCGAGGTTAATTTACATAGTTACAGTTCATTAACTTTTACTGCTCTATTGAAATGCATTTGATGAATATACCACAATCCATCTATTTTCCTGTTGATGGACATGTACATTGCTTCCAACTTTTTGCACATGCAAAAAATGTGCTGCTTTGAGAGTATTTTGCCTGCCTCCTTGTATATACCTGTGAGGGTATCTCTATCGCATATATGCAGAAGAAGAACTGGTTGGTGGGATATTATGCTCATCTTTAAATATACTTGAGATTACTATATTTCTACCCAAAAGTGTACCAATCTCCTGACTTACCAGTATCTATGAGTACTAGTTACTCCAAAACCTTACTAAAACTTGGTGTTGTCAAAAAATTTAAATTTTCTTTATGGAGAATTTCCAACATATAAAAAATAAACAGAAGAGTATAATAGACCTTATGTATCCATCACCCAGTTTCAAGAGTCAACATCTCGTGGTAGGAGGGGCAGGCTTATGATATAATCAATTCCCACAACCCTGGGGTGAGCAACCACAAACTGGAGGATAATTTTAGTGCAGAGGTTCTCCCGCAGGTGTGAGAGTTCTGAGACCCACATCGGGCTCCCTGGCCCAGGGGTCCCGCACCAGGAAGACAAGCCCCAAGAGCATTTGGCTTTGAAAATCAGCAGGGCTTAATTGCAGGAGCCCCGCAGGACTGGAGGAAATAGAGACTTCACTCTTAAAGGGTACGCACAAAATCTCACAGGCCCTGGGACCCAGGGCAAAAGCCTGGGCCAGACCTACCTTCTAGTCTTGGAGAGTCTCCTGGAGGGGTGGGATGGTGGGGGCAGAGGGGCTGCACCTCATGCTGGGGACACAGACACTGGCAGCAGCCATATTTGGTAGCTCCTTCTATGCGTGGAAGTTCGTGCCAGGGCGCTCTCTTGGGCTCCTCCCTCTTGCTCATTAGCTCTGAGACCTGGCCCTGCCAACAGCGTGTAGGTGCCCGAGCTGGGATGTCTCACAACTAACTGGGCGGGGACGCGGCCCACGCATCAGCAGATAGGCCACAGTTGCCTCTAGACATGCTCCTAGACACGGCCCTGCCCACCAGAGGGCCAGGACTCAGCTCCGCCCACCAGTTGGCCAGCACCAGCCCTGCCCTCCAGGAAGCCTGCTCTAGCCTAGACCAGCCTCACCCACCAGGGGGCAGACTCCAGATGCAAGAAAACCACCATCCCCCAGCAGGCCAGACCCTATCCTTGGACCAGCTGGGCCCTGGCCCTGCCCAGTAACAGGCCAACACAACCTTCGGGACACCCTGGATGCCATACTCAACTGTGTCAGCAACCAGGCCCCCCAACCCCCAACAGTGATCTGACACCAGCTCTGGGACCCTTGGGCCCTGTAGCCAGACTCCAGGACCCGGCTCTGCCTGCCAGTAGTCTGGCACTAATCCCAGGACCTGGCTTCACCCACCAGTGGAGGGGGCAACAGCCCTGGAGTCTTCTGAACCCTGACTCTGTCCACCAGTGAGCCAGCACTAGCCTCACGGCCCCCTGAGGTTCTACAGTCTGCTGCCTTGTAACCAGGCCCCACTAACCAGCAGCCAGCAGCGTTCACACAAGGCAGGGCCCATAAACCAACCCAGCCAGGGGCATTTGAAATTAAGAGAGTGGCAACTTAAAACTATCATGTACATATATAGACTGCTATACAAAAACCTCATGGTAACCACAAACCAAAAATCTGTAATAGATACACATACGAAAAAGAAAAATGAATCCAAACATAACACTAAAGATAGTCATCAAATCATAAGAGAAGAGAACCAAAGAAGAAGGAAAAAAGAAAGGGGGAGAAAAAAAGACCTACAAAAACAGGTCCAAAACAATTAACAAAATGGCAATAAGAACATTCATAACAATAATTACCTTAAATGTAAATGGACTAAATGCTCCAACCAAAGGATATAGAGTGCCTGAATGGATACAGAAACAAGACCCATGTATATGCTGCCTACGCAATCACCCCAATGTTTATAGCAGCATTATTTACAATTGCCACGGTATGGAAGCAACCTAAGTGTCCATCAACAGATGAATGGGTAAAGAAAACGTGATATATTGATATATACTCCCAGGTATTGGGAACAACACAGGTATGTTCACTATACCTTTTCTGTTAAACACCGTACAGGAGGTATTCACTAAAGCAATAAGACCAAAAAAAAAAAAAAGTAATAGAAGTATAATAACTGAAAATAAAGAAATAATACTCCCATGTTGGCAGATATAATTGTGTATGTAGGACACACAAAGGAATAAAGCCAAATTATTAGCATTGATAAGTAAATTTAGGGAAGTCACTGGATATATGGTCAATATACCATAATGTATATGGATCTCTGTATGTGAAAAACAAACAATATGAAATTTTAAAAATGAATCCATTTAAAGTTACATGAAAAAGCATTAAATACGTAGTGATAAATCTTGACCTTTGTCACTGTCTTTGTAGCTCACCAGTGTCCTCAGCAAACATTTTCTCTTTGAAAAAGATAGGTAGATAGATAGATAGGTAGATAGCTTTCCTAGCTGTTCTCATTGGAACATTTGGAACAATTTACCAGTTTGTGATTATCGGAAATAAAAACATCACCTTTGTCTTTTGACAAGTGGGTTTATGCTATTATATACAATATTTTATTATTTTTGATATGAATATTTTTAAAGTAATTTAGTTATTTACAGCTTTAATTTATGCCTTTGAATATTATGTCATAGTTAAAATGCCTTTCAATCTGAGATTTATTTTTTATGCCTGGCATATTTTCTTCTATTACTTTTTCTTTTTAATTCTTCAGTTATTTATCTGGTTATTTTTATTTGACTGCAGTAAGAACACTTAACATGAGATCTGCCTTCTTAGATTTTTAAGTATATAATACAATATTGTTAGCTATGAGCACAGTGTTGCACAGAAGATCCAGACCTTATTCATCTTGCAAGTAATTTACTTTTTGCATAAAGAGTTAGATAAGTCTTGTATTAGTTTCCTAGGATGATAATGAAGTAACACTAACTGGGTGACTTAAAACAACAAAAATTTATTCTCCCTCAGTGCTAAAGTCTAGAAGTCCTAAATCTAGGTATCAGTAGAACCAGGCTCCCTCTGAGACTCTGGGTAGACTCCTTCCTTGCCTCTTTCTAGCTTCTGGTGGTGGCCAGTAATCCTTAGTTCTCCTTGGCTTGCAGACTGATCGTTCCACTCTCTGCCTCCATCCTCCCATGGCCATCTGCCATCTGTGTTTCTGTCTCTTCCTCTAAGGACATCAGTCATATTAGATTAGGGGCCCACCCTACTCAAATGTGACTTCATTTCAACTAATTACATCTGTAATGACATTATTTCCTAGTAACGTAACAATCTGAGGTTATAGGTGTTAGGACTCCAACAAGTCTTTTGGGGGGGTTAGGACTCCAACAATTTAATTCTCAACAGGCATGAAGTTTTATTTTACCCCCATGACTACTCAAGTAACTCAATATCATTTGAATGATCACCTTTTCTCCACTAATTTATCCGGTTCTAAATTACCAGATATTTGGGAGAAATTTCTGGCCTCTTTATTTCTTTACTCTGTCTTTCAAGTCATGCATCAGCACTACAGTTTTGATTGTTGTCATTTTATAATGTCTTTTTGTTGTTGTTGTTGTTTGTTTTTTGCGGTACTCGGGTCTCTCACTGTGTGGCCTCTCCCGTTGGGGAACACAGGCTCTGGACACGCAGGCTCAGCGGCCATGGCTCATGGGCCCAGCCGCTCTGCGGCATGTGGGATCTTCCCGGACCGGGGCACGAACCTGTGTCCCCTGCATCGGCAGGCGGACTCTCAACCACTGCGCCACCAGGGAAGCCCTGTCTTATGTTTTTTAATCAATTTTATTGAGATATGCCATATCTCAATCTCATTTTATGCCATAAAATGCACTAATTTTCACTGTGCGTTCCATTAATTGTGACAAGTTTATACAAGCACACAGCCATCACTAAAATTGAGACACAGAAATTTCTATCACTCCCAGATTTCTCTCATATTGCATGCCGGTCAATCCTCTCCTCTTACACCTTGTCCCCATGTACGGTGCAGGTGACCTCACCTGCCAGTCTAACATGGATAAACCATAATTGCCCAAAGTCTAAGTCAAACGCATTATTATCAGATCTGTTTCTGGTTACTATTTTGGGTGTGGGCCTGGAACTCCATCGTGGCCAACAGGACCTGAAGGGAAATGTACTGGCTTTCTCTAGAAAATATTTCCTCTATATTGAAGAGTCCCCCAAGAGAAAATGTCCTCTTCTTCACAGGACATTGTTGTGTCTGTACATGGCTGCTAAAATAACTGCTACCATTTGTTGACCATGAGCACAGACACTGCCAACCTGAAGGCAGCAGGGCACAAAAATGGAGAACACCGAGACTCCTGGTAAAGATGGCTCATTCCTGTTACCAACCAGCCCTGTGGCCAACTCACCTCTGGGTTTCCATGTTATCAGAGGATAAACATGGAATGTCTCAGCCACTTTAGCCAGGTTTTCTGTTATTTGTAGTAGAATCATTCTGGTTAATATCCCACATTGAAGAGGGTGTGGGAAACCTGGGACTTAGTGATAAACGGTAGAATTATGATTTAAGACACCTGCTTTGGGGGATAATTTGGCAATATGCATACAACTAAATGTTTTTTAAAATGACACAGCAATTCCAGTTCTGGGAATTTCCCCTACTGTTAAGCTCACATTCATGCACCAAGATATATGCACAGGATGTTCATTGAAGCTGTGGGTGAAATAGAAGACGACTGAAAACAACCTAAATATTTGTCAGTAGGAGAAAGGCTAAAGAAATTACTTTTTACATGGAATACCATGTAGCCCTTAGAAAGATTGATGGATGGATTAAAAACTAATCTATACATTATATTGTTTTTAAAAGCTATATAGAGTGTATATAGCATGTTATGCTTGGATTACGCTTGTATATGCATAAACTATTTCTAGAAGGATGAAGAAGAAACTATTAACCATGACTGTCCGTAAGGAGGGGAGCTGGGTGACTGAGAAATAGGAGGGAGACCTACTTTCACTGTTTACTTAATTTTATACATTTAACATGTGTGCAACTAATATGTATGATTAACTAATAATTTTTGTTTTAATTAATTAATGGATAAAAGATCCTAGAAAGGCATGTCATTTCTTGGGAAGATGCCTTGTTAAAAAAAACAAAAAAGACTGCAAAACAGAATAAGGCCACGATCAAGGCCAGTGTTGCCAAGTTGAAGTCTATGGAAAAGGGTAGCCTTGGAGCTTGGATTTCGGCAGATCAGTCCAGGGTGCTGTCTTGGTGCTGGGTATACAATTACAGGAGGAACAGGTTGTGGTAGAATAAGACACATGCTTGCTAGCCTTGCAGGTCCAGAGCCCAACAATCACAGCAAGCTCTGAAGGGAGGAGAAAATGTCACCGTGTCTCATACTTGCCTGCTGTATATAGGACACTTAGAAATAAGGAACTAGGAAATGCAGAGCCCTAGGAAGGTCTATGCAGTGAACGGAACTCCATTCCCATCCCGATAAAGCTACTTACATCCTTTTGTGGTCTTAGGCCCATATACATTCATTTTTCCTAAAAAGAAGTGTCTTGAGCCCTTTTCCTGATGACAGTTATGCATGTTTAATCTACCTACACCTAAACAAAACAAAAATGTATAAAGTGAAAAGCAAAAGTCCCTCGTAGGTCTCTTAATTTTTCCCCTCTGCCTCTGCCTTAACTTCACAATCATTGTTTATGGCTCGACCTTATTTTCTTCCAAATTTTAATGAATATATAAATATACCTAATCAGTTAACAGTAATGGGATCTGACTATATGTTTTATTTTCTCCCTGTATGCAATATGGGTCAGGAGTCTAAATTTTTCCTGTAAAAAGTAAGATAGTAAATACTTTACAGATGTCATACAGTCTCTGACATAATTATTCATCTTTACTGTTACAGCAGGAAATCAATTCGAGATGATACATAATGAAAAGGCATTGCTATGATCCAATAAAACTTGATTTACAAACAGGCATCAGGCCACATCTGGCCTATAAGACATAATTTGCCAACCCCTGATATACATAAATCTACTTCATCCTTTGTACTGAGTGTCTAGTACTCCACTGAATGTATGAATAAATTCATTTAACTCATCTCCCATTGATAGAGACCTACAATTGTTTCTATTAGAAGCCCTCTTAACCGAGCACTACTTATCAACTAGCTGGGTTAGCTGCCGCTCCCTCTCCATCCTTCTGTGAACAGGCTCGCCGCTGTCTGCCGTACACTGACGTCTCATGCCTTGTGGGATGCTTCTTGTGCTTTCACCAGCTGAGCCTCCCAGCAGTCCCAAGCCAACTGAAACATTTGTGCTTGTTATTGTAGTATGCAATTGAATTAAATAGTGTGCTAACCAAAGAAACAGAAGGACAAGAAAAGCTTATTGATTCTACAAAAACAAAGTTGGTTATTTTCAGAAAGACCTGATTAAGGTAACTTGCTTTTAAAACATCTGTCAAATTAGAAATAGACTCACTGGGGCTTCCCTGGTGGCACAGTGGTTGAGAGTCCGCCTGCCGATGCAGGGGACACGGGTTCGTGCCCTGGTCCGGGAAGATCCCACATGCCGCGGAGCAGCTGGGCCCGTGAGCCATGGCCGCTGGGCCTGCGCGTCCGAAGCCTGTGCTCCGCAACGGGAGAGGCCACAACAGTGAGAGGCCCGCGTACCGCAAAAAAAAAAAAAAAAAAAACACAAAAAAGAAATAGACTCACTGACATAAAAAACAAACTTATGGTTACCAAAGGGGAAAGGGGGGCGAGGAGGGATAAATTAGGAATTTGGGATTAAAAGATACACACTACTCTATAAAAAATAGATACATAACAAGGACCTACTATATAGCACAGGGAACTATATTCAATATCTTGTAATAACCTATAACGGGAAAGAATCTGAAAATAGATATAGATATAGATACATAGATATATGTATGTATATATCACTGAAGCACTTTGCTAAACACCTGAAACATTGTAAATCAACTATATTTCAATTAAAAAAAAATAAATGATGACTTAGCAAAAAAAAATCTGTCAAATTAGGTATGGGTGAGATAACTACAAAAGACTGAAAACCAAGGTACATGAGGTGGGCAGCGAATGAGAGGACCCCTACTTTAGCTCTTTGGAAAGACCAGGCCAAGGAGCCAGGATGTACCTGGGTGCAGGCACAGCCCTGCTTCCTCTGCAGTTTTCAGAAGCTGGACTGGGCAGGGGCACTGCTTTCTGCCTGATGATACCCCATGGCCCCACTTGTCCAATCATTCTTTCCAGGTCTCAGGGGACCTCTTATCTCTGATTCTTAGCCTACATTTTCAGACTCTCGGAATGTGAAAGGTTAGTAAGCATGAGATTCGGTTTCTTCTCTGAAAGCCCTGGTCCATTAACATTTAAAATAGTCCTGAGCCCATATTTACATTTTGATATCATTCATGCTTTATTTCCTTTGCACCCTGTCTGTTCTGTTCCCCCCGGTTTTTCTCCCAGGCAGAATCTATCTTATCTGACGTTGCAAAGCAGTTAACATTGATTCTGGTGAATGGTCTACTTTGATTTTTGCTACAGGGAGATTTTAGCACAAATTCTCATATATTTTTTTCTCAACAAATAGAAAAATGTGTTCCACATTCATTGCGCTGGGTATGTCGGGCCTGCTATTTTGTAACTCACTGTCTCATCTCTTTCATTTGCTTTCTCTGTCACTGTCGATCTCTTCCTAATACTTCATCCTTTGTGCAGACTCCTTCTTTGGAGCCAAATTTGGCAGTGGAGTTTGCCTAACTAATGGGGACCATATGCTCTGCAATTACATTCCCCAACAATGTTCAGATTTGTTAGCAAATATTGGAGAAGGCAAGTTGAGAAACCAGGGTCCAAAAACTGTCAGGAATTGGCACATTCTGACAGGTGAACCTGCCTTGCTGACCCCTGGGAATGAGCTCTGGTTTGGGCTGGCATTGGCTTATGTAGAATAGGAATTTGTTTCTCAAAATATCAGTCAGTTGGTAGATTGTTCTTGAAATGGCTAAGTGCTTCTCTTATGCCTTCCCAATGCCATACTGTACTAACCCCTGTAGGTTAATTTTTAGTACATGACTACTAGCTGTTTATCCCCTCCCAGACTGGAGTGGGGTCGTGATACTGCTCACTGCTGTATCCCCAGCTCCCAGCAGAGGAATGTGAACATAATAGCTATTCAGTAAATATGTGGCTGAGGAACAAGTGAGACAATCTCTACAATACATTAAATGCCAATCATTATACACATCACATACATACAATGTGGGTGGCTTTTCTCCAATCTCTAGCTCCTTCCTTTCCTCCAGGCTACACCAGCCTTAACTCTGGGAGTCCGGCCTCCCTAAAAGAGTTCAAACTTAGGATTCTGAAGATGATTTAAACGATGGCCCTGAGACCACAGCACCAATTTTTAAGAGGTTTTTTGTTGTCATTGTCTTTCTTCTTTTGCCTTGCGATAAAGTTTCATTGATTTCTCTGTGGGGGTGAGTATGGGGCAGGATGAATCAAAACTTCTAAAGGCTGTCTTGATAAGCTAAATGCAAGGAAAAAGCGCACTGCTTCGCTATGCAGGTATCAGGAAAGGGTAACTAGCTTGGGTGCAGGTGGCTGAGGACAGACACATTCTAGCTTTCCAGGGGGCCTACCTGAAGGCTGCCTATTTCTTTAGCAACCTGCATGCTGGAGGTTTCTGCAGGAGCTTGTGGGCCCTCTGGCCATGGTGTGACCCTGGAGGGACTGATTCCCAGGCACTACATCTAATGACAGCGGCTCTTCCTCCCCCCACCCCCCCACCATCCATTGCTGTCTTGGGCTGGTACCCACTGACAGTCTCCTTAGAGGCGCAGGGCTCTGTTCACACTCGAAGCTGGAAAGGCAATGGAAGGTTATTCCCATGCCTCTTATCAGTCCACCATTTTGCCTTCAGGGAGAGCTACAGCAACCCGATGGAAACTCAGAGACTCCACCCCGCCACAGATGTGTGGGTGCTACAGAGACACAAGGCACACTCGCCATTTTAGAACACAAATACATAAATTTTTAATCTGCGAAAAATACAAAATGAAACCATGTACAAGTTATGTACAAACCCTTTTTACAAGACAAGAGAGTTATCACTGGTTGTTACAGATGACAGAGTTGAGTAGATCATTTCAGAGCACCAGCATTTAGTCTCTCTTCCAATCCGGTTAGGTCATAGAAGTTCATCATTACCATTATCATCATCATCATCACCACCACCACCATAATGCCAACAATCAAACGTCTGAACGACAGATGAATAAGCCACGCTCCTTTTCCTTAATGAACTCGTAGGCTGACTTCTATATAAGCATAGTTTTTTTTTTTTCTTTGTCCCCTGAAGAAACATTGAGGGCCGGTTTTGGTGTTAAGTGGGGGAAGGTTTCTTTTCAGCATCTGGGTGGTGGGATGTGGGCCAGGAGTTTTAGGCAGGATGTGATTGGGTCACCTG
Source organism: Pseudorca crassidens (assembly GCF_039906515.1). Lineage (NCBI taxonomy): Eukaryota > Metazoa > Chordata > Mammalia > Artiodactyla > Delphinidae > Pseudorca > Pseudorca crassidens. The sequence goes on along the minus strand of NC_090311.1, from coordinate 56,199,426 downwards.
GGAATGGAACACTTTTAATTAGGATTTCCAGGCAGACCTTGGTTCATGTTTGAAATGTTGCAGTTCTGGTCAAATGTGTCTCGGGCTGTGCTCAGCGGAAGGAAGGGAGGGGAGCAGGCTGCTCTGGGGCAGGGGGGCTTTGGTTTAGTGTGGAAGTGGGGCTCCATCAACTTTGTTGGCAGGGCTCCCCTACCTGCTGGCTGCCTTTCTCACACTGACCCTGAACCCCATGTAACGGACGCTCTAGTTTGCTCTGGCGGGCGTATGACGGTGCCGTGTGGACATTTCCATCTAAGATTCTGAACAGCGGGCCCAGGAAAGCTTCCTAAGGCAGGCACGCTGGAGCACTTTGGTGTCACTTTTGTCCTTGTTCTGCTGAATAGCAAGGTGGAGGAGAAGAAACACAGAAGTCCTCGAGGGGAAAAACAGACCAAAGGAAAGCTTTTGAAATTTGAAATCTACCTAGAAATTAAGATTGATTTTCACCAAAGCCAAAAACCCTCTCTCCTCATGCTGCCTGCCCAGAAAAGCCATAAAGCAAAGGGATTGTTGCATTTGTTTTAGGAATGCTGAAACCAAAGCCGCCAGTGTGTGGAGATGAGGAACAATGGAATGACATGAACAGGGAGGCGAAAGAAAAAGCGCACCTCAAGATCCCTCTCTTCTGATCCTTCTCCAGGAAGAGTTCCAGTGACCTAGAAGTCTTAGCCAACCTCCATTGCCTACGGCATCCAAAGTAACAACTGACTGCCCACCCAGAGCCAGGCCTCGTGACAAGCTCTGGAGATAAAACAAACGAGCAAAGTCCCTGCCCTCTTCAAGTGAGTCCTTTTACTTCTGAGTCACCATCTCCAACACCTTCATTTCCAACCTCTCTCTTAAAGTTTCCGTCTCTGGTTTCCCGTTTTTCTGATTCTGGAGTACCCTAGGTCTCCTTTTCCAGGAGTACCTACTTATTTTGCTCCTTTTAGCCCTTGAAAAAATATGGTTGTAGCCCCCATGTTTTTCTGCCTTCAAAAAATCTTCCACACGTACCCTTCCTCCTTTGGAGAACCCAGCCATACACCCCACTGTGTACATACCTCTGTGGCTCTGACGTCCAAATCCACAGGACCTTCCGTAGCCCTCCTCTCAGCTCCACTTTCTCCTTGCCTTTTGTCTGAAAAGCCTGCCTTTATAGATCACACTCAGCTTCTTCCACTTTGAACTAATTAACACAACAGTTCTCAGCTGCCCTGCATTCTTTCCTATTGCTCCACAGGGTTCCTCAACTGAGGTCCCAATTAAGTGTTCCTTTCACAAAGAACCTTTTCCAGAACTACAGCCAATGACCCCAACAGCCAGCCCTCAAAGCAGCCCCCACACCAGCCCCTACCCTGCCATTTGACCTTCTACAAGTAGTAGGATCTATAACATTTATTTGAGGAAGGTAGGACTTCATGTGCTGAGTTGTGGACTTGGAGTTTGCACCCTTGAGAACTCCATGCTGCTGAGAAAAATGGTCAACTCTGCATATCTGCTCTTGATGACTTCCAGGAAGAACTGACTTCGCAAAATATACAACCTAAAAAATGCACAGATATTGGTGTTTGTCACCTTTTGTTTAAAACATCTAGTGGCTTTCCATGAGTTTCTAGAGCAAGCCTCAACCTCTTAGCTTGGCCCTTAAGACAATTTACTTTCTAGCCCCTTGTCTGAAGTCTCATCTTACTTTCCCTCTGCTCCCCATAGTAAATGGACGGATTCTGCACTGGAATTCCATGTCTAATTTGAATGATGTGTTTAGTCGTCTATAAGTAAGGTGACTCACGTCACAATTGGTTTAAATTTTTTTCTCTCTTTCTACCTCTCTTCCTTCCTTTTTTCTAAACTGAGATTCTCTTTGACAAAGAAAAATGGTAGATGAAAATTAGACTTATGAATGTAAGTAGCAAAGAAATAGCTGTTGTACTGATGAAAGGAAAAAAATCAAATAAACAGAGGATGGGAAATGAAGTGAGAAGTAAGACTGGTACCTTCCTCGTGCCCAGATCCACATGCGGAAATAAAAATGAGGAAAACTGCAGAAATCTGGGGGTTGTGAGCCTCCAACTACATATTGGAGATGGGAGATATGGGTTAGAAATGAAGGGATTGATGGAAATTGAGCCTTGAGCCAATAAAAAAGGCAGGCCAGGATGAGATTGAGAAGAAAACCCTAGGAACACACAGAAAAATCAGATCAACATGATTCAGGTGAGTTTGAATTGTGAAATTTGCGTTTTGAACCTAAGGAGACTCCCAATGTAAAGCAGAGGAATGAACATAGCTGCTATGTGTCCAGAGCAGAAAAGGCACTACCCTCAGGAGGACTGCTTGGGTGGTGCAGCAAGAAGGACCATTATTCTAGCACAGGACAAGACTGTCTCCAGGGGCTTGCCTTGTTCCCATGCTCCCCCCTCCTTTTAACTCAGAGCACATCCTCTCAGATCTGAAAGGGACCTTAGAGTCACCTAGATGAATCACTTTCATTTACAAATGAGGTCACTGAGACTCAGAGAGTTGAAAGAACATTTTCGAAGTGGATAGCTAGTTATTTGCAGATGTAGCTTGTGAACCCTCGTATTAAACCATAGCAGGAAACTTGGACTCTTCGCTTTTCAACATGAAAATATCCCCAATGTTCTTAGGCCTTCTCACTTTCTCCCTTTCTAATCCTAACCAAACAGTTCTAATTCCCTGTTTATTTAAAGTCCTCAATTAAATTTTATACAAAGTACATTATAAGATGCCCCAAGCTTTGGAAGGAAAGAGCTTCTGGGTGTTCTCCAACATGCCTTAGTCACAACCACTTTTATTGAAGGTGTTTTATCTTGGTTCAAGGGGCTATTTTAAAGTATAAAATTGCTCAGATGAAAGCCAAAGTTTTCTTAATGAGAAAGATGATGATGGTGACGATGCTTTTATCAGTAGGTGCTTCTGCTTTTAAAATAGCCTGTTGGTGAGTGTGATTCCCAAAGCACTTGAGTTACTAATTTGGGAAAATGGCTTCTCTGGAATCCTAAACTGGGGTGGGACCTCAGAGCCTTATAACATGGACTATACCAACGATGGCCATCGTTGGTCTGTGCTGAACGTAGCCAGGAAGATAGGTCTGTCAGAGCGTGGTGAGGTGAGGATTCCCTCAGGGCCAGAGGGCTCAACAAATAGAAACAAATCGGGAAGCTCTGGCATTCCTTCAAGCCCTTCAATGATCTTACGATCTCGTTTCTGTTTCCATTTCACTTTCCGTCTACTGGGTACCAGTTTTTGCCAAAGGAGCCACCAGCCAGTCGTTTTGTATACTCCCTTTAAAAAATGCCTTATTTCATTTTCTGGCCCCAAACAATTCATTATTACAAAGGCAAAACAGCACAACCTTGCTCTACCTTAGAAGAAAATGGATTCCTGCCAATTGGTTTTTGGAGGGGAGCCCTTGCTCCAGGAAACTATCTTAGCCATTTTGGTTTAAAAAAAAAAAAAAAGCTTAGATTCAAATCTCTAGCCATAAAGGGCATGGAGTTTGTACTTCTGTTTCCAATGTGCATTGGTTTGGAGAGATGGGGAAGAGAGGGCAGCAGGCATGGGACACCGTGACCTAACTTCCTCTAATGGAAGAGCATTTAGGTGGTGGCCACCAGTGCCTGCCAGAGGAGACCAAATAGTTAAGACAGATTCAGAAATGGTTATCAAGTTATCAGGAACCCACTAGGGTTCATGAAGGAAAGAAGAGCGTGGATTGATGTACTAAGAATGTACTAAGGTGAACCCAATACAAAATCGTTATGTAGAAGAAGGCCTAGCTTTCAGGAAAGTTGTCAACTCTCAGCAAGGGTTTCGCCCCACAAACCCATTTTACTTCTGTTGGAAACCAGGAAATGTTTATCAGCCTGAAGAGAATGCTGACGTCAGTTTAGTCTGCTGAGTAGACTAGTGATTGATTATAAGTAATTTTTAAACAATCCAGTTGGACATACGTTATATTCACGATAACTTTATAGAACTAATTCTACAAAAATGTGACGACAGGGTAACCACAGTCTGACAAGTCACTTTAGGACGACGCCTACAAGGTGGAAACACAACTACATTGGCTCTGCAGGGACGGGACGGAGGTGGAAGCTCATTTTGCCTACGTTGGTAATTGGAGTACTTAGTGGACCTATGTTTTCATGATGATTTCATTGCTTGGCTCTGACCTGATTTGCTGTGACATCCTACGTACCACAGGGTCATGGCCTAATGGAATAGATAGCATGGGACTTTGGGGGATATTCTGGTTAGTTTGGTTCCTTCAAGTGTCCACAGTTTACATTTTTAAGAAAATAAAAATCACTGTCACATCCATGCTGCTCCAGAGATCCTGATGTTTCTGTCAAAGATTGATCATTTTGAAGTGGAAAATCATTTGGAATGGAACAATTGCTGGGACACCGTTACACTGAGCATGCAAGCAACAGCAGAGCTCGGAGACGTCGGAATTGTGTCTGATGGTTAGAAAAATCTTTTTGACCACAGTTTGAAGTGGCTGATACATTAGATTTCATTGCTGGTTAATTTTCAAAGGCTTTTTCTAACGGTCTATATTAAGTGCATTCATTGCTGTCCTTTCGTTGTTATTATTTTTTAGGTTGCTGTAACAAGTTTGTGTGTTTTGTCCCAGCAACTAAAGGAAAGCCTGCAAAATTTAGATCTGGGTAAAAGTCATCTCCTGGATCATGGAACTTTTCTGGCTTTTACACAAAAACTCAGTGAATAGCATGAATGTGTTATATATCCTATCGTTAAGTAAAACTATTCATTGGTGTTTACAAACTTTCAGGCTAAAAGCCCTGGACTTGGGGAATGGGGAGAGAGTCCACCAGACCTTTCCAAAGTTGCAATTACTGCTTGGTTGATTTGGAGATATGAAATGAGAAGCATAACAGCATGTAGGAAGGAGTCCCCACCATTAGGACAACAAACAGAGAAATAAATGTCTTCTGTGCATCTGGTCCTCAACTTCCACGTCCCAGGCATGCTCACAACCCTCTGGTATTGTTAGTTGGCAGGGTAAACCCGATCTGGCATTTGTAGAAAAGCTGCAAGAAGGTCTTCCCTTTAAATATATGAACAAAAGGTGAGAAATACAGGATGAAAACTAAAACTACAAAAATATGACTTTCGAAAATAAGTAACTTTCCCTTTATTAAGAGCTGGTGTCAGTACAGCCAAAATACATACCCATCTAGGAAATTCACCTGCCCTCTTTTGTCTTCTTTTTTAAATTTACTAAAATACATGTTTACATTATTGGACCATTTTAAAGTTGTATTAATAATCCATTTCCCTTAATTATAATTAACTGTGGTGGTGACCATCATTCTCCTCAAAGAAAAAGAGAGAAAGAAGAGAAATATGCATAAGGAGTCTGGCCACATTCCTTTTGAGTTTGCATTGTTAGATATAGGGAATATATATATGACAATGGAAAAAAAAGAAAAAATATATTTTCCTTCTAATAAATAAAAATAATTTAAAATGCTAGAGGCTATACATGACTATTTTAGTATGTTCATATATAAATGAAATCATTTTCTTTTCCAAAATACATGGAAGCAATATTCAAGGCAAAGAGAAAGATCTGTCTACTTTATTTTTCTTGCAATTCTTGCTTATCCTAACGTTTCCACCAGTGATTCAGCATGTAAGAGGAAGAAAAGTCACGTCACCATTTATGAAGTTTGTCAGGCTTTAAAAAAAATAGTTCTGGTCTCCTGGGAGTCAACATTCATCTTCAACTTCTCTGATTGGTGGAATCAAGCTGCTTGTGGATTTATATTGGTTGATCTGGTTAGCCATGTGGGTACTCATGGGCTTGATTTGAATGTTTCTGGGATAGGCATTATCCGGTTCATCTGTAAACCATTTCTTTTCTGCTAAAGGGCAAAACGGATAGAGAACAAGAAGGAGAAATGAGAAGCTTAGTTAGTCCTAGGGCAAAGACTTTGGAAAGTTCATTGAAAAATGCAAAAAAGGTAATCGAGAGAAGCTGACAGTGAGTAATTGGTAAGAGAGACAGTGCAGTGTAGGGAGAACACCGGAACCTGAAACATACCTCAGCTGCCCGTAGCAAGTGATGAACCAATGGGCTATTGGGACTTGGAGGCACCAGGGGTGGACTTCAGAGAATAAAGAGGGATTGGGAGACTAACTCTGGCAGTGTTCTCTGGGGTTCCTTTCTTGGCCTAAAAAGCTTTGGTGGTGAGGAGATGGCGAATATAACAAATATTAGGTATGGGCATCGCACCTAAAGAAAGATTTCTGCATCCATCGATTTGAGTGGAAACTGAGGGACATTGTCCCTTCCACAGGCTGAGTGATCTAGAATCTTATGCAGGACCTCCTTCTTTGCTTGTACAAGCATACTTAAAGGTATATCTCAATCATACCACTCTTTTGCTTCTTCTGCAGCCAGTTTTGGGGATCTTAAAGTAAGCCCACAGATTTTTGCTGGTCAATGAGGGTGAAAAGTCAGAATAGCAACCAATGTTTTCAGAGGCTTTTGAGATGGCTTTAATTTCAACAAAAGAAAACTCTATGTTGCTATAAAATTATGAAAAGAATTCCTAGTGGCACTATCTTAACCGACTATAATCACCCAAGCTGTCGACAAGGGAGCTTGACGAAGGCTTGGCATTTCATTTCCACCCTAAATCCAGAGATGGCTGAAAGAGAATGCTGAGTCAGGGCATTCAGAGGCGGGGGTGAGGATGAAAATGGCCTAGCATCCTCCTGGCCGTTCAGTGCTATTTCATAAGACTCAGCCCTCATCCCCGCCTCTTTCTACGACTGGAATTTTCTGGGAAATCAGCCATGTGTACAGACACAAAGGGACTGGGGCAAACAGTGCATTCTAACTTGAGAATCGTATGCCTCATTTTAGTAGCTTAGGAAAAGTAAAGAAAAAGGGAAAAAGCTTTCAAGCACACCCACTGCTATAGAGACAATGGCCTCTCCGGCCTTCTTTTCTGCCTATCAGAGCAATTCCTAACTGCCTTGTCAGTGGTCCTGGATGAATACGTTAACAAAATTGCTCACCTGGCTTGATCATGATGGAGGACCGTGTGTGTGTGTGTGTGTGTGATCATGATGGAGGACCGTGTGTGTGTGTGTGTGTGTGTGTGTGTGTGTCCCTGCATGGCTAACGATTTATAGATCCGGTATGTATGGTCAGCTCATGACCACTCTGCTTGTCTCTCCTGGACCATGCTTCCTCTTGCTGTGTCCAGTGCCCTGAGCCCCCCTTGTAGACACCGAGCTGGAGCCAGGATGAGCCTTGGTGAAAGCTCACTCACTAACCTTTGTTCGGCAGCTTGGTTTACACCCCCCAGGAAACTTCCTGCCTCCTGGATCACTCTCCTTCCTGCACTGGCTCTCTCACCTATTATAATTAAGTTCACTTTGATTTGAACAGATTGGACGATACGAATTCATAATGCTACATCCTCACGGTGAAGCTAACTGATTAAGTGCTTTAAATTATTCCCCCTGACAGAATGATAAAGTTACAATCTGTTCTGAGATGATCTACAGCTTGCCAGACTCCTACAGCTTCTTTCTACATTCATTTATCTTTTTGTCAAGCAGAGCTTTTTTTTTTCCCTAAGCTTCAATTCCATAGATCTTTTAAAGTCATCAGCACATCTGAATTATTAATGAGGCTGTAGAGGCAAGGTTCCTGATGGGCTGGTTAAAAAAGGTTGTATAGAAATCCGGGACTGTATACACAGCAAAATAATTTCAGCTCCATTTAAAAAAGCATTTAGTTCAAGTGTGACACAGATGAACCATTATGCATTTGTGGAAACCAATTTTTTTGTGATCTACGATTAAACTAACCTTTCAGAGAGGAGTAAAGTATGATGATTATCATGTTTTAAAAGCATTGCCAGGCCACTGAAACAATTTCAAACTATGACTTTTTCCAATGGTTTATGTATAAAGATGATTTTCAGAAGAGCTGAACCCAGTGTCTGTGCTGTTTGCCTGAGCTGCCCTTGATTTTGGCCACGCCCTTCTGTGGCCAGATTTTGCAAAGGGATTTAGTGCTAGGTTGGACATGCCAGGTTGGAAGGGAGAGTGAACTCTACTGATGGAAATGAGTAGGACTTCTGGGTGAAAGACCTAAGACAGCTGCAATTTGCTGAAATTTTTACAACTGCTGCAGAGAGTAATTGTTCAGAATTTAGTCTTTACAGTTCAATTCAAAGTTGGCATTTTGACCTTCCACGGCAGGGAGAATATCAATTTCCTCCTGCTGTCTGTAAGAAAGAGAGCATTATTTCCCCATTTAAGCTTCTCTCTCTCTTTCCTTTTACATTTCTTGCCATAAATATAATCTAAGCAGAGTTCTCCCTGTGTTTTGGCCATTCAGCGTCAACACAAAAAGGAGTTGCGTTAAAGTGTATCCTGGGGACGAGCTGAGGTTTCCGTTATGCCTGAGAAACAGGCTTTTTAACTCGGGTGCCTCGTAAGATGTAAACAGCTGTTTTGTTGGAGACTTGGTTAGATATGATGCTGAAGAAATGGAGATAGATGAATGCTCTGAGCGTTTTACTAAAATGTCTGGGGGCAAAGGTGTTTCTCCCAAAGGGCTTGAGAGGAACCACACTTTAACGATTGCCAGTCATTCTGCCCCAATGGAGAGAGCTTTGCTATGACAATGACACTTTGGTTTATCGAACTGTGCCTTCCAAAGGAGCCGCACCACTGGGTGCCTACAAAATTGGCCTTAAGGAAGAGTAGTCAGGGAAGGAATTCACGTGAGTGCTGAAGTGGTCCAGGGTCGATCCAAATCCCTGAGCTGGTCTCCTCCCCCTGCCTCATCCCACGAGCCAAAAAGATTTCTGGGGGCTTTGTTTTCATCCCTAGGATGAGAAGGGCAATGGATCTGGTTTTGAGGGCCTCCTCCCTGCCAAAGAAAAAGAAATCCATTTGTTAATAAGCTTCTTGAAGATGTGATGCATGACGGCATCACTGTGAACAGACTGTGGGACCTGCCTGAAGTCAGGGAAGGAGTGGCATTTAACAGTCTGTGGCAAGTGATCTGGCAGAACGAGATCAAACCCAGAAAATAACTGCCGAGAGATGTGACACTGCCATTGGGAGGTGTCACCTATCAAGGCCGGCCATGCCATGAGCCATCCACTGCAACAAGGAGATAGCATAGAGCAGTAGGTTAAGGTCAAGGGGATCTGCTTCTCTCCTGTGCTAGTTGTGTGGCTCCGAGCGGGTTGTTACATAATTTATCTTAACTTCAGTTTCTCATCTGTAAAATGGGGCTAATGGACCTTCCTAAGGGTGTTGTTTGGATGAAAGGGGCTACTGTCCATGAAGCACTTATCCACATACATGGTAAGTCAATGTGAACTGTTAAGACTATCAGTATTATTAGTAACATTAGGGGGCATTATAGCACAAAGTTCATGGACTTTAGTTTTAAATACTTCTCTGGCACTTCCTGGCTGGGTGACTTTGAACAAACCTGTCCCTTGGATTCTGTATCTTTCAAATGGAAATACTAACAGCATCTGCATCTAAGGTTATCTCGAGAATTGAATGTGCTAATATACATAAAGTGCTTGGAAGAGTGTCTAGCCCATGGTAAGCACTTGGCGTTTGTTCGTTTTTAGTATAAGGTCAGCATGGATATGAGTACTCTCAGTGCTAAAGGACGACATAAGGGTAGGTGATACCTTTCGGTGTGATTGCAGATAAACTAGGGTGGAGAACTGAGGTGTATAAACTTGGGTGCTGGCCAGAAGAAAGGGGATTTTGGCAGCAGAGAAGATGGAGAAGGATTCGGTTGGGTAGCCTTCCTTGGGAAGGGGAGGAGAGGCAGGAGTGACACCCTTCAGTGGTACTTGCGTCTGAAATATTGGCTTTCAACTTGACAGGGGCCCTACCCTACCTGCAAGCCATCTGCGTCTTCCATTGCTACTTTCATCACTGACATTCAAGGGTCTAGAATAAGGGTCAGGACTTTGTCCAGCCATGAGGAATCCCAAGGGAGCAGGCTACGGCAGGGAAGGGCTTGAGACCTGGGCTGACATAACTGCCTGGGGACCCGGAAGCAGAGCAACAGGCTGCACTGTGACAACAGAGTCTCTTTGCTGGCTCTGTGGGTTGTCACTGCTGTGGGATTTGGCCTTTTCACTTAACTACTCTTCAGAGAAGAGAGCATGAAAAGGGAGATGATGATACAGCAAAGGTACTTGGAATAATTGGGCATTTTCTCGCTGTACCACAAGCTGAAGTTCAGAGAGAAAGGGCTTGAAAGGGAAAGATTCCATTTGGATAGAGATAACAGTGGAGAACAGTAAGAGCTAACAAGGAGCTCAAGCATTCAAAGGTAACGCTGTGTGGTTTCACATCTCACACTTCTGAGAGCTAGTCTGGCCTTCTCTCGCCCCCTGCCTAGCAGACCCCAAGGTGCCAGAGGACCCCACCCACACACACTGCCTCCTTTCCTCTCCATGGGCAAAGTATGGTTACTGCACAGAAATGAAAATTGCACCGGAACCAGAGCAGTTTTTACTTATGAAAACTGTCTCGCTCCTTTGCGATTGTCCAGTATGACTCTCTTTGCCCCTTTTAACTGTAAGGCTGATGCTGCCATTCCCTAGGCCGAACGACTGCTCCCTCCTGGCCCTCTTCTTTGGCTTGATCCAGCTGACACCCTAAGGGTGGACTTTTCACTCCTCCCTTCCAGGCGGTAGGGGGTGATCCCTCTCACCTCCCTAGGTGGTGGATGTACGATCTCCTGGTGGGAGATAGTCTACCAAGTTAGTGACAGGTGCCCACAGCTACTTCATCACCTTATGACAAAGCAGGGGTGGGCTGAAAGAAGCTGATTGAGACATTGATTTTTTTACCCTGTCTTGATTTCTGGAGGCCCTGAAGTTTCTGCACTCTCTTCTTTCTCCTTCAGGAGCCTGTTGCTATAGGAACCTGGCGGGTTGATTTAATTGTCTCTATTGGGATGCAGACACCTTTCGGCTTTTCCCATGCTGAAGAAGAGCCCGTCAAAAGGTTCCTCTGGTCATCTGGGACCTTGAGGTTGCTGGCGGGAGGCAGAGTCAGTCTCTCCACTCAGTGAACTTACGGGGGTGTTCCCCTTTCTCAGAAGCTGTGTACTCAGCTTGAGAAAGTGCCAACAACATGACAGTGTTGTGAACCATCTACAGGCATTCCTTGAAATTGGCTAAGAAAAGCCAAGGAGGTGAAGATAACTTATCAAATGATTAAAGGTATAAGAATTTTTAAGGTCAATTTATTTCAAAAATATTTATTGAGCACCTATTGAGAGTAAGGTTCTGGGTCATAACCTGTAATATTCATAATAGAATTTGAAACCTCTCCCAATAATGGTAGAAATCTAACTATAAGGGTCCAAGTTTCTCTTTATCCGTTTGAACTGGCTTCAGGAAGGACCCTGGGTAGCAGATATTAGGGATGTTGATTTCATGATCACCTGAGTGTTGAGGTTGAGAGGGTTTCACTGGGCCTCCTGGTCTATCCACTTACTTAAGCTTCACCCCTTTCAAAGCCTAAAACAAACTGAACTGAATGGCTTACAAACTGCTTCTCTTTTAGAATGGTGCAGATAATTAAGTTTCTAGCTATTGTTCTCTTTAAGTGCACATCCTTTCTCTTCAAAAACGCTTTCGCTTTCCACCCTGACCTACTTGCTTATTTTTTGGGTGGAAAGGGGGAAGAGGAGAGACGTCATACGAAAACCTTGTATGCCTCCTTCCTAAGAGAACCTGAAAGAAGGATGAGAAGTTTGGGGTCACATGAAAACCCATGGAAGAGATTCTTCATTCAACTGAGGAAAGAACAATATAGTAGTTTGGGCTCATAAAAAATACAAGTAATAATGATACCTTTTTCATCACTGAATATATCACTAGCCAAGTACAATCAACTCTCAACTGTACGCCTGAGTCCAGGGAAAATCCCAAAATTTCATCACAAGTCACAGTCTGTTCCCACTCCATTCCCGTCACAAGGTCCTCTCATCAGAGCTGCTAACAGATTGTATAAAAAACACATTTTGGATTTACTTCTCTCTATCTGCCCAGTCTCTGGTTGGGATTTCACAAATGTCTGAAAGGCAGGTGGGAGAAGAGATCCAGGTAATATAGAGACTGAATCATCAACCCCCAGATGACTGGGTGTGGGCTATTGAGTTGATATATCCAGCCGGACAGTTTTAATTTGGGGGTCATACTGATCCAACTGCATGGAGACCAATGCTCTTTACCATTAATAACCCTCCTGGTTTAAATTGAAAGGAGGGTAAACGATTGACCAAGAAGCAAGTTTGCCAAGTGGAATAGCTGCAAATGTTTTCCAGAAAAGCTTATCACCTGGCATCATCACTTGATTTAGTCGGTCTTGCCAAGATAAACACAGAAATGTGGACAGACTGATGGGGGACTGGGTTGGAGTGGTGATAATGGGGGGAAGTGGAGGAAGCTGGGTTTCTTGATGGGAAAATGCTTTTGGACTTGGAGCAAGGTACCAAGGTGGGCAGGGAGGCCACGTGCAGATTGAAAGGCAAGCCAGATGGAGAGAAGTTTCCCCCAGATCACCCAACCCCAAACCCAGGAACACCAAAACAAACTCTAAGGGGTCTAGCGGTAGCAGCAGGACAGCCTCATTGCGCTGAGCAATTTAGAAAGTGGAGGAAGGTGGAGAAGAAGGAAGGGAAGAGGCAGGGGGATGGGGAGGAAAAAAAAAAAAGCAAAATAAATAAATAAAACCACAAACAGAACAATAGAAATAAAAATAAACCAATAACAGAATAAAATTTGTAACTCCTTTTTTTTTTTTTAATTTCACAAAAGTTTTCACAAGGACAACGTTATAGAAGAAAACCCCCAGCAGTGGCTAGGTCATGCAGAACCATTAATTGTCATACCTTGGCCCATTCTATTCATCCTTGTTGCACTTTAGAGAGAGAAGTAAGCTATGTGAGTTTTACAATGCTTTTAAACTGTCATATTTCCTGTTGAGCACTTTAACTGGCACATTCTTATAGTTATAAATGTTCTGAGGGCATAACTTTATAACCTCCTTTGCAAAGAACGCATGAAGAGCTCTTCATGATCCAAAACTAGGGGATAAGTGTGTGTGTGTGTGTGTGTGTGTGTGTGTATATATATATACACACACACACACATATCTGTATATATGTGTATATATATAGTTATATATAAAAAGATAGTTATATGTAATATATAAATCAATATATATAGGGACAAAAGTAATTTGAAAAAAGTTTTCCACTCATAGGGCTTTTTAATATACATGTATACAATGATTCCCCACCCAATACTGATTGCAACACTGCACTGCTCTGTCTTGGGTGTGGGGACGGACGTTCTGACTGAGCCTCACCATTTTGTCAGTAAAAGTGCTTGTCAATTCACACCGCAAGCAAATCTCCAAAACTATCATGCTTGGGGGGGACAGGGGATCCAAAATCTAAACCCAAAACATTCACCATAAAAACACCTTTTTAGAGATGGTTACAGCTGTGACACTTTTCTCCTCCCCTCCACCCTATGCTGTTTGATGGAATTTGTTTTCAAGTAAACATTTCAAATACGTATATAGCAGCCCAGGGCTAGTCCATCCATACAAGAATTTGGTCATGGTGGAGTTGGCCGATTTGTAAGAACTACTGTACTGCCTAAAGCATGATTTGCATACATAAAATATCTGACAACTGTATATTGAAAAAAGGGTTATTTTTCTACCTTTTCCCTCATGCTTACTAACGTTAAAAAAAGAAAGAAAATGAAAGAAAAAATAATTATACCAAAATGCGTTTGGCTCACTGTCGCACTCTTTTTCTTCTCTCCCATCTGGTAATGACAAGGGGGTCATTCTCTATTACTGTCATTCACCTGCCTAAGTGGATTGGCTACGTTAAAGAAATTGACGATGAGAAATTTTTCCCACCAGCTTTCTGCTTTGGGACAGCCAGCATCGTGCAGCTGTGCCAACAGCTGAAGGTAGTAGCTGGCTTTTGTCTTTGTTGAGTCAACTGTGGCTTGATCCTCCTACATTCTGATTTATTTAGCGTGTCGGCTCCTAGAAAAACATGATCTGCCGCTGGGTTTATCTTCCTCTCTCTACCGCGGCCCCAGCCCTTGCTCCTCGCTGGCACTGGGGCCCTAACTAATCAAACAAAGGGGAGTAAAAAGGTCCCCTGAGAATGCGTGGAAAAATACTTGCTCTTTCCTGAGCATTATTTATTCTGTACATAAGGTAAGTAATTCACCTTTTAAAAGATGTAAAAGTCCCAGGAAGGCAGTTTTTAATGACTTACATCTGATATTTATGATACATATGGCTTTTCATCCCAAATGTCAAAAGTGAGAGGAAAAAACAGCTATTCATATGGCAGCATAAGGAGACAGAATAACAATTTAATATGCAATCAAACCTCTTTTCACTTAAATTAAATGACTAGCATTTGATACTTCCACGAAGGGAACTATTCTTTCCTCCACAGTAAGGGAAGAAATGTTCATATGAACTCCCAAAGGAAGCTAGCTCTGGGACAAAAGGCCTTGGTGAGTAACTAAAAAAATCTCCGGGCTTCCCTGGTGGCGCAGTGGTTGAGAGTCCGCCTGCCGATGCAGAGTACACGGATTCGTGCCCTGGTCCGGGAAGATGCTGCGGAGCGTCTGGGCCTGTGAGCCATGGCCGCTGAGCCTGCGCGTCCGGAGCCTGTGCTCCGCAACGGGAGAGGCCACAACAGTGAGAGGCCCGCGTACCGCAAAAAAAAAAAAAAAATCTCCAATGTTCTAACAAGCAGGTGCTTCATCATCTACACAAATGGCAAAAGCCTTTCAAATACTTCACGATATTTCGGCCCAGAGAGTGGAAACAACCAATATGTTTTGGTTGCTTGTTTCAAATAAACGTGTGTATATATTATTGTGTGTATATATAAAAAAAAAAAAAACAAGAGAAAGAAAGAAAAACAACAAAAAGAAAACCCAAAGCACCCTGATAATCCTTATACATCAGAATAAACTGTTCTTCTACATTAACTAAACTTGCTTTGCATAACTGACGTGGATCACAAGCGCTCCCTTCTTATCTGTGAACTCATTCCTGCAGTGAGCTCTTTATGTCTGGAGCATGCCTTAGGGTTATCTTTCCCCTAGAATCATAAATAACTTTTGGTCCGTCTGCTTATTTGCTGTTGTGCTCAAGGGTTTTATGGTGGTGGAATAAAAATGACAACCACATGCACACTATCATACATATGCAAATATGTGTAAAGAAAAGGGGGGGACTACAGGGGAAAACGGGGAAAGTTACTGTTGGAAACACCCACTGGGTAAATGAGTGGCAGATACAGTTTCACACACGGAGGCAGTGGATACACATATCAGAGCCGCTCTTCCTGCACGTACTTCTGTTTGTCTCGGGACTCCCGGGACTTGGGCCGGTTCTGTCGGTTTGCTGTGGATGGGATGGAGTGAACGGAGGAGCTCTTCTTGCTGGAGGACTGGGACGAGTGGGAGGAATGGGAGAGGCTGGCCCGGGACTGGCCGGCGTTGTGGTCAAACTGCATTAAGCAGAAGATCAGGTCCGTCGGCACGAGCTCAAACTCGTACGGGGGGTTGGTGATGACATACCTGGACGCGGAGAGCAAAGAGGTCATAGAATGAGGATAACTCGGTGGAGATTTCACCTCTGAACCAAACCAGGTCTACCCGAGGATCTGGGAGGTGGACTTCCAGCTGGTCCAAGGCCTTAAACAGTATCTTCCAAGTGGAACAAACTCTTCCTCTGTTTAGCTCAACAGAGGAAGTCAGCCATGAGCCCTGGCGGAGATGCTGAATTAGCGCCAGTCATGGGAGAACCAAACGGTACTTCCTGTGGTCTACGTACCCCTTTCAATACAATATCAAGTTCCCTTCTGCTCCTGAGTGGCCCGAGGGCATGCAGGAGGTTTCCAGGACTGCACTGCATCTCTCATTCTAGAATGTTCTCACAATCTCAGACATATGTCACAGGATCTTTGTTTACCATGATCTAGCAAAATCTTAGTCCTCCCTCCCTCTTTAGCTTTTAAAAATCAACCTTGGTAGAGGATGTCACTTAATGGAAGAATATAAAACACCTCCCTGCCTATGTGTCCCTCAGGCTTTAACTGTTCTCCTCAATTTGATCATGTTTTTCCCCGGTTAACACCAGACATAACTAAAAATCACTTTGTTTCATTTCTAGCAGGGGATTTCAAAATTGAGGTCCTCAGGCCAGACATATCAGCATCATCTGGGAACTTCCTAAAAATGCAAATACTTTTTTTTAATTGAAGTATAGCTGACTTACAATGTTGTGTTAGTTTCAGGTGTACAGCAAAGTGATTCAGCTCGCGCTCTCTCTCTCTCTCTCTCTCTCTCTCTATATATATATATATATATAATGTTCTTTTTCAGATTCTTTTCCATTACAGGTTATTACAAGGTACTGAATATAGTTCCCTGCGCTATACAGTAGGTCCTTGCTGTTAAAATGCAAATTCTTAAGCACCCCCAGCCAAGACCTACTGAGTCAGACACTCTGAGCGTGGGGTCCAGCAATTTGTGTTTTAACAAGCTTTACAGATGATTCTCATGTTCATCGAACTTTGAGAACCCACTGGTGCACAGCAATTATGCTCAACTCCAGCTCAACTGTAATCTCTGGGCATTAAAACTACATATTTTCATTTCATACCACTTAAGTCAGAGTCATCAGACTACTTTTAAAAAGTACCTGCAGTGATTCTACTATGCAAGCAGGTCTGAGAGACACTCATCTCTATGGCATTGTTTCCTGGGGTATAGTACATGAACACACTGATTTTGGCAATTCTAGGATGTACTTTTAATTTTAGGCTGCTATGAATGTACTTTAATGCATATTAGAAAAATATAGCTAGCATATATGAAATGTTATTTTTTTCTGCTTCAGGCAATAATATATAGTTTTCTTTAAAGTACATATATAAAAGTAAGTCAATTGAAAAATACGTTAAGTAAAAAGATAGGTATCTATGAAAAAGAACATACACACACACACACACACACACACACACGTATTACTGAATCACTCTGCTGTACACCTGAAGCTAACACAACATTGCAAATCAACTATACTTCAATTAAAAAAATTATATATCTATAGGTGTCTAAGACACGGCAAAGGAACCATTTACCTTAAACAGTAGCAATATGAAATATTTCTATATTAGGTACCAACAGAATTATCCCAGTAGCAGGAGTCTGGAGGACATGCTTGCCTTCAGACTTCTGTAATTAGGTGATGGATGGAACTAGCCCATAAAACTTGAATTTTTCCCACAATGTCTTTATATCTGCTATTAGTAATTAAAGAAAAAAGCTTCCCACAACCAACAAACTGAGTGACGGATTTAATGTGGGCAGAGTAATCTGCACGTTGAGAGCGTGTATGTAGACCTTTGCCCTCATTGTGGGGGACAGGAGAGGGCATTTATGTCTCTGCCTGGCGGGTGGGAGTGGAAACATACTCACCTCTTCGTGCACTGGCTGGGGGTGCTGAGGTGAGCATCTCTCAGCCGATAAATTCCAAAACAAAGCATATTATATGTTTTCAGAGCTTTGCAGAACAGATCACCATAACAACCACCATCCTGGGAGTCAACGAAAGAACAGAGAGAAAAAGCATTTTTATTTGCCTGAAAGGAGAGGTCCCGGGGAGAAAAGGGCTTTTTAATGAAAGCTCATTTCGGTGTCTCCTGAGTCGGAGGGTCTGTACCAAGGAACCGTAGCTGAAGAGGTTAGTGTGGTTTATAGCCTACATCTCAATACCGGTGATTCTGGGGAATCAGATAATAATGGGTTTTCCTCTGGTTCTCTCTAGTTTTCCATCTGCAGCGATGAGAGCTTCAAGGAGATGGGGCCTCTCCTTATTTTAAGTGATGGTGTAAGCTTGAAGGTCTCAGATGTCTGTTCAGCTGAGAAGAAGAAACCAGCTTTGCAAAATGGTGATGATGTTTAGCCCCAGCTCAGCTGTAATCACTGTGATCTGACCGTGTTGTCCAAACTGCTCGAGTGATAATGAAAATCACTGCCAGGAGAAAAGACCCCACCAGGTACTATGGTGACAGACTCTTTCAGAGAAGGACTGTGTGAAAAGCACAATTTACAGACCTCAGAGATGGCAAGGGTGGAAGGGAATGTGTTTCCCCAGGAGCTGGAGGTCTGCAGGCTGAATAACTGGGATTCACAGTTCTAATCAGTTCACAGTCACCTTCCAAGGGTCTGGGGCCTGATGCGGAATGTGAAAGCAAACTCATTCACTCAGAAATGCTGGCTTCCTGCAGCCAGTTGGCTTCAGGTAGATATTATTATAGGAAGGGCACCAACGGCTGACTTCACTGGGAATAAAGTGACTGCATCTGTCCTTCCTGTTACCGAAGTTTTCAGATGGGCATCACATTAGAGAACACAAAAGGAGCCAGATCTTATCATTATTTAAAGTCTTTATTCTTTTAAAGTGTATCAATGAGTAAATGATGATAAAAAGAGCCACTAGCTATGGAGGTGGCCTTTTAAAAAAGCCCAGTCTAGCATAGATCCCTGCCCATAACCAAACTAAAATATAGTGCAAGTTGGCATCAGGGTTTCAGAAGAAATGGAAAAAGTGACCCTTTCCTTGGCTCCTTTTCCACTATTTGGACTTTCTGGGTGGCACTATTGTTTGTAAAATGGGTTTACTGGCTCCCAAGACTGGGCTCCAGCCCCTGAATGCATCCATGGAGTTGGGCTGGGAATAAGGTTCAAGACTGCTTACTTCTGCCAGAGTGCTTGAACCAGGCTGGTGCGTGGAACCCAAAGGGAGGCATGGGTCCCTCTGCAGCAGCAGGGGCATGGGGGAGGGTGACTGGGTCCAGCCTCAGAATTAATAGCCCACGAGGGGCTTTTAAAAACCACTGGTGGCTGTACTCAGCCCCCAGGATTCTGGGCATGACCCCAGCACCGGTGGTTTTCAGAACACCATAGCTTATTATGTGCACGTAGACCCGCTGGCCGAACCAACAGCATCTCATGTGGATTCTTTAATGTCTCTAATTCCAGACCGAGGTCACCTAACTCTGAGGCTGGACCCATTCACTCTCCCCCATGCCCCCGCTGCTGCTGAAGCGACTGATGTCTCCCTCTGGGTTGCACACACCAGCCTGGTTCAGGCACTCTGGCAGACCTATTAATGTGCAGTTGGGGTTAAGTAGCCCTGAGTCATGCTAAGACCTGTAGAAAAGGCTCCCAGCCGTGGCTGCATTTGGAACCCGCCCCCCCCCCCCCACCCAATGCCTCCCATCTGTGGCAGAAGGTACCTGAGGGGAGTCAGTAAGCCCACAGGCTCTGAAGCCAGGATCCCTAGTGCAAATTCCTTATAGGGCCAGTCCTCAGTGTCTCTGAGCCCCAGTTTCCTTAAAGCGTCTGATAAGAGAATCTACGTCAAAGGGTCACCATGGGGATTAAAATGAATGAATACATGTAAAGCCCAGTGCCTGCTACACAGTAAGCCATAAGCATCACCTCTTATAGTTCTTTTCCTGTAGAAAGTAGCAAAGGCAGAGACCTAGCCTGTCACTGTCTGACACATTTGGATCCCGCCATTCCCAAACAGCCAGCTCAGGTGCCCTCTGCCCCCTGAACTCACCCCCAGGTCCGCAAAGGGCCCGTCCAGCAGTGCTAACTGGGCCACGCGGCAGCGGTCCCTATTGGCCAGCGTCTGGGGGGTGCTGTAGCCCCCGCGCAGTGCATTCTCCTCGGCGATCAGAGCCTCCAGCTCTGGCGTGGCTCCTCCGGTCACCAGGGTCCGTATCAGGGTGAGGATGTTGTCATTGAAGTACGTCTGGGAAGAGAACGGTGGGGGGGGTTCCTTTAAGCAAACTTCCTAAAGTCATGACAACCGACATTCAAATGACAACTTTCCTTGATATCTCCTGTTTAAAGTTCTGGCCTGTCTCTTCAAATAATTTTATGTGGGAAGTGAAAAGACAGCAGCCTCCAATTATTCAATTCTTTTCTCTCCTACTTGGTTCTGCCACGAGAGCCTGACTTTTAAAAACTGATTCAGGGGATTTTTACTGAAGGGCTAACGCCAACATGGTTGGTGTTTATCGTAATCGGTGCTAATTGGGATGTAAATATGGCTTCCTCTCCTGCTTGCTCAGGGACCTTGGGTGTGTGTAAGAAAATGCAGCCCGACCCAGGCAGGATGGCCCCTGAGCTCCTGTAACCCACGTGCCAGGAAGCTGCCTCTTCCAACAATGGCAGAGCTTCTCTCTCGGTTGGAACGAGATGCCAAGAGCGTCATTAAGGCCACACGTTCAACAATTTTATCACATGCTTTGTAACAGGCTAAACCAGAAGTCCCTGTCAATTAAATATGCCAGATCAATTTATGACAAGGTGGGTCCCCTGGTGTTTTTGCTCTTACGTAACCTCAGTGGTCTGAGGTGAAGACAGCTTATTAAAGAAGTTCCCTCTACACGTGTACATTTGTCTCACATCTGAAACATAACAGGTCTGTCAGGAACAAGACAATGGGAGCTTTAAAAAATTAATAGGATGTCAAATAAAAGAGCTCAAAAAGACATTTGTCACACAGCCTAATTTGAGAAAAATGTCAGTTAAGGGTCTGTTTTCCATTTTCCAGTGTAAGAAGAAGTCAAACAGGCTAAATAATATCAAGCCAAAGTTTGCCTGTGGCTTTTGAGGATGGATGGACCTTTGGGAGCAGGTTAGGCAAGACAGCTGCATTTTAACTTCAGCAGTTTTTTGGACAGTTCACGGGGCAAAAATCTAGTGGGGTAAGGATGAGTTCTCTCCCGCTTGGCCATCACGAGTCCTATGTCTTGGGGGAAGTTGCCTAATCATTCTGGGCTTTGATTTTCTCATCCATAAAATAAGCACTGTCATTAAGATCAAGTTTATATGCAACGAATTCCATGAGGACTTCTGAGTTAAGATGATAGCTGCTGGCCAGGCTGGAATCACTTTCCTCACTGAAGTACTCATAAAAATACCCAAAGTGATACAAAATTTCAATAGCAAAGGAAACCAGGAGTGTGAGTCAGAACCAGTCAGACCCTAAGGAGAATGTATCATCTAACAGAGCTCAGATATGCCCTGGGGCAGAGAAGCTGAAGAAAAACAAGTAAGGGAGGAAATGTTGCTGGCCGGTGAAGGGGTGAGAGGCAGGCTGGAGGTTTAACGCTGACCTCACCACTTAGTAGCTGCGTGACTTTGGTAAGTTATTTCTCATTTTTGTGCCTCAGTGTCATGATCTGTAAAATATAATAGAGTGGTTATAAGGACTATATAGCCAATATGTGCGAGGCACTTAGAAAAGTGCTTCGTGAACAGGAAGCCCTGAGAAATAATTTCTGGCCTGATATCAGAGACTCAGGCCTTTGTTGAGGAGAGGTCAACCCATTCCCAATCTTCCCTTTTAAAAAATCTTTTCTGGCTTTTTTTGGTGGGTTGGTGGTGGCAGGCAGAGGGGGGTGGTGCAAACCAAGGCCATTCATTTTACCCTTGAACCTGCACTTCTCAGGCTGCCTCCATGACAAGACCCCATTTAGACTGAGCAAAGGCCCAGTGAGGGTCAAGGGGGACTGCATCCTGGACTGTGACAGCCTCCACAGGACTGGCCACCACAGGTGAACTCTCGTGGAGGCTGGTTCAGGGCACATGTGAAAACATTTCCCAAAGTCTTCAGAGGTAAATCCCCTTCCCTATAGTCCAACAGCCCATCATCAGAAGCAGAAGATCACCCTCCGGCCCCAGCTCTGCAGCACATTAAATGAAGGAGTGCTGGACACAGAACTGTGACAAAGGCCTTTGTGCTATAATTACCCTTCTAGATCAACACCCAGGGAGGAGTCCACCGGCATGAAATGTGGACGGCAGAACATTCACAACCTCGTACACTGAAAAACAGACCTCTCCTTGCTCCGATGTACAGAGAGAAAGAAAGAGCCAATATAAATATTTTTAAAAAGGGAGCGACAGCATTTAAGATATAAAGGAAAAGCATTCTTTTGGTTGGTTAAATAGTTACTGGAAGACGTAAAATAAATTTAGGAAGCATTTGTTTTAGAATCAAAATCAATTTAAAAAAAATATAGAGTATCGGGCTTCCCTGGTGGCACAATGGTTGAGAGTCCGCCTGCCGATGCTGGGGACACGGGTTTGTGCCCCGGTCTGGGAAGATCCCACATGCCGCGGAGCAGCTGGGCCCGTGAGCCATGGCCGCTGAGCCTGCGCGTCCGGAGCCTGTGCTCCGCAACGGGAGAGGCCACAACAGTGAGAGGTCCGTGTACGCAAAAAAAAATAAAAAATAAAATAGTATATATATATATATATATATATATATATATAGAGAGAGAGAGAGAGAGAGAGAGAGTATCTATAACAAGTAAAAGATCAGATGGTAAGAAAGCTGACTTCATACAACTTATTCAATTATTTTTAAATGTAAGATATTGAAATTAAAATGAATGTAATAAAAAAATGGTTAAAAAGAATCCAACGTTTTTTCATGATAAACACACTCAACAAACTAGTAGTGAAAGGGAATTTCCTCAACCTGATTACGGGCATATATTAAAAACCCACAGCTAACATCAGACTTATTGGTGAAAGGCTGGATGCTTTCTTTTTAGATCAGGAACAAGACCAGGAAGCCAACTCTCACTGCTTCTATTCAACATAGCACTAGAGGTCTTAGCCAGGGCTAGAAAAAAATAAAGTTATCCATATCAAAAAGGAAGATGTAAAACTATCTCTATCCACAGAAGACATGATCTTGTAAATAGAAAATTCTAAAGAACACTAAAATGATATTATAGGTAACAAATGAGTTCAGCAAGGTTGCAGGATACAAAAAACAATACACAAAAATCATTTGTGTATCTACGTACTTGCAATGAACAATATAAGAATGAAATTAAGACAATTAAATTAAAACAATTCTCATTATAATAGTTTCACAAAGAACAGAATATTTAGGAATAAATTTAGGAGGTTCAAGATTGGTACACTGGAAACTACAAAATATTGTTGAAATAAATTAAAGAAAATCTAAATAAATGAAAAGATATCTCAACTTCATGGACTGGAAGACTTAGCATTCTTAAGATGGCAATACTCCCCCAAACAATCTACAGATTCAATGCAGTTGCTATCAAAACCCCAAAGACCATTTTTACAGAAATGGAAAAACTGATTTTAAAATTCATGTGAAATTGCAAGCACCCCCCAAATAACCAAACCATCCTGAAAAGGAAAAACAAAGTTGGAGGACTCACACTTCCTGATTTTAAAATATACCACAAAGCTACTATAATCAAGAGAGTATGTTATTGCCATAAGGATAGACATGGACTATTGGAATCAAATTGAGAGTCCAGAAATAAACTCGTACACTGTGTATCAACTGATTTTCAACAAAGGTGCCAAGACCATTCTACAGAGAAAGAATATAGTCTCTTAAACAAATGTTGCTACCACAACTGGGTATCCACATTCAGAAGAATAAATTTGGACCCCTACCTCACACCATATGCAAAAATTAATTCCAAATGGATCAAAGACCTAAATATAAAAGGTTAAACTATAAAACTTAGAAGAAAACATAAAGGTAAATAATTATGAACTTTGATTTGAAAACTGATTCTTAAATATGACACCCAAAGCATAGGCAACGAAAGAAAAAATATATGTAAATTAAACTTCATCAAAATTGAGAATTGTTTGTGCACAAAGTACACTAACCAGAAAGTGAAAAGAAACCCTACACAGTGAGAGAAAATATTTGCAAACCGTATATCCCATAAGGGTCTAGTATCTAAATATATATTAAAAAATCTTGCAATACAAGAACATAAAGAAAAGTGACTCAAACTTAAAAATGGACAGAATATTTGAATAAACATTTCTCTGAAAAAGATATACAAATGTTAAACAAACAAATGAAAAGATGCTTAACATCACTAGTCATCAGGGAAATACAAATCAAAACCTCAATAAGATACCTCTTCACACCCACTAGGATGGCCAAAATAAAAAAGAAAGATCATAACAAGAGTTGGTGAAGATGTGGAGAAATTAGAACCCTAACACAATGCTGGTGGGAATATAAAATGATACAGCCACTTAGGGAAACAGTTTGGCAGTTCCTCATATGGTTAAACAAGTTACCATAAAACCCAGTAATTCTGCCCCTATGTATATACCCAAGAGAAATGAAAATTATGTCCATATGAAAATTTGTACATGGGTGTTTATAGCAGCATTATTCATAATAGCTAAAAGGTAGAAACAATCCAAATGTCCATCACCTAATGAATGCACAAACAAAATGTGTTATATCCATGCATCATCATTAGGCCATAAAAAGGTATGGAGTACTAATACATGCTCCAACATGGATGAACCTTCCAAACATTAGGCTAAGTAAAAGAAGCCACTCACAAAAGACTACATATTACATGATTCCACTTATCTAAAATGTCCAGAAGAGGCAAATCTATAAAGATAGTCGGTAGATTAATGTTGCTTAGGGTTGGGGGGAAGGAGACAGAGGGGTAGTGGGGATAGCTAAAGGACATGGAGTTTCTTTTTGAGCCAATGAAAATGTTCTAAAATCTACTGTGGTGACGGCTGTACGTATCTGCGATTATAGTAGAAATCATTGACTTGTACACTTTAAGTGGGTGAATTGCATGATGTTAATGATAGCTCAATAAAGGTGTTTTTAAAAAAGAGTTAAAAGGTAACTAAACTTGTAATGGCCAGATTTTTATCCGTTAAGAAGCAGTAATTAAAAATACTGTACTGGAGACGCAAGAGGGAAGACATATGGGAACATATGTTTATGTATGACTGATTCACTTTGTTATAAAGCAGAAACTAACACACCATTGTAAAGCAATTATACCCCAATAAAGATGTTAAAAAAAAAATACTGTATTGTACACTGAAAAATGTGTTAAATGGGTAGATCTCATATTAAGTGTTCCTATCACAATAAAAAAATCGATAAGGTGTAGAACTGAAAATCACACATACACACACAAAAAAATGTGGAATTAAAACTAAGAAAATCACCTGAACAACTACATAGAGAAATGGGTAGCGATTTCCTTCCTTCCTTTCCCTTTCTTCCTTTCCTTTTTTTTTTTTTTTTTTCTTAATGAGAATGCTGGTTGAGGAAAGACAACAGAGGTCAAATTGATAAATAGCAAGTGTTCACAAATGAAAGTTGTAAACAAAATTCAAACAGGTAAAAATGAGCAAGCAAGCAAGGAAACAAATGAATACAACCTGCCTGAGCTGAAGAATGAACTGAGGATGAGGATGAAGATGGTTCACCGAGTGAATGCAGCCAACACCTAGATCTGTACTAGATGAACATTTGAATTTAAAATAGTAAAGGAAAAACGTGACCTAACACAATGCTGTTAGGAAAAAAAAAATGTACAAGATCAGGTTAGCCGCAGACTAATCTAGGAAAGAGCTATATCAACTGAGTTTTGAAAGGACACATTTATTCCAAGAATTCTACACATAGCTACACTGTTGATCATCTGTGAAATCAATACAAATATTTTTTTTCTCTAGGTACCTAAGCATTTATGGATTTACTTCATTTAAAAAATACTCGGAAACAAAATCATCTTCCTTCAAGACCTTTTTAAACTTTTAAAAATTAAAATATGAGCAAATTTTGTTTAAAAATACTGGTGAAGGGGCTTCCCTGGTGGCACAGTGGTTGAGAGTCTGCCTGCCGATGCAGGGGACACGGGTTCATGCCCCAGTCCGGGAAGATCCCACATGCCGCGGAGCGGCTGGGCCCGTGAGCCATGGCCGCTGAGCCTGCGCATCCGGAGCCTGTGCTCCACAACGGGAGAGGCTACAACAGCGAGAGGCCCGCGTACAGCAAAAAAAAAAAAAAAAAAAAAAAAAAAAAAAAATACTGGTGAAATATATTAAAACATGGAATTTAATAAAGGATATATTACTACAAAACTGAAGGCAAATGTCAAAAGTGATTCTTGAAAGAAAAAATATGACATAAAATTATCTATTAATACAGTAATATTAAATTATTTTTAAAAGTCAGAAAAATGAAGTAGGAGAAAGAAGATGAAAGTTAAGACATGTAAATTCCCTGATCTTATAGAGGGAGGAATCAAGAGCTACTACATTTTTCTAGATAATAATACTAAGAAAATATAGTTTCAAGTATATTTATAGAGTGTCTGGTAACCACTAACTAGAGTTAAAAATAGAATGTATAATTTTCACATCACTAGAGAAAAGAAGCATACAAAATATAGACCATGTACACAAAGACAGATAATTAAAGACACAATTACAGAATCATAAAGCATAATGCAAAATTTTAGCATTGTAGGTTATATAACTAAACATAAATGAGCTAAATGGTTTGATAAAAGGGCAAAGATTCTCAAACTTGTTCAAAAACCAAAATCAAACTCTGGTGTCTCAGAGGTAAAGAGGAAAAAACAAAACAAAACAGGCAAAGAAAAATATATTTAAAGGGAAAAATTTTAAATATTACATTAAGCGACTTAACTCTATGTTCATAATTAAAGTTTACAATAAATATATAACATATTTATGGAGAAAATATTATAACTGAAATATAGACAGCAAAACGAATTAGCCATTATAGCAAATTAAACATGGACTGAGAGTCATATGTAAAATTGATATGTGAAATATCATCGTGTTTCTTGTTTTCACAGCTCAAAGAGACCAAAATATAAGGAAATGAAGGATGTAATAAGGGTATTTATTAGATTTGTGTTAAACTTCGTACCATTTTAGATAGCATCCAAACAATAATTACAAAGTATGATCGATGGCCCAAAGTATAAAATCTCAATATATATAATAAAGTATAAGCTGTATGGTCTATATTTAAAAAATAGAGTAGTAGGTACAAAAGTAAATATCCTAACACTTCCAAGTTTTTTTTTTAAAAGTATCCTAAATAACTGTGGGTCAAGATGGAAATCAAACTGAGAATACAGAGTATTAAAAATTAAAGATTATTTGAAAATGACATATAAAAATGTCATGGATTGAGGCCAAAGCTACAGAGACAAATTCAGAGCCTTAAGTGCTTTTATTATTAAATATGAAAGAATTTCAGCAAATAATTCTAAGTATTAAAAGAATTTTTTGTTGTTCTTTTTTTATCTTAGAAAAACAGAAGGATGAAATAAAAAAGCATCAATTAATGAAATAGCAAGAGGATATTTAGTGAGTTTAGTGAGCTGATATGTTTTTAAACTTGATAAAATTATGCTAAATTTCCTCTGGAAACAGTTTATGAAATTGTCCTCTGAGGTATTATAATATTAAAGATTTTATAACTAAACGTTGTAGGCAATATTAAAAATTAGAAGATCAACCAGAATGAATTGAAAATCAGGGCCTTGGGCCAAATCCCAACTGCCACCTGTTTTTTTCTTTTTTTAAATAAAGTTTTACTGAGACCCAGACATGCCCATTTGTTTACTAAAATGCTTTACTAAAATGCTTTCAGCTTTTGTGCTAAAATGGCAGAATTGAGTAGTTTCAACAGAGTCTGTACGGCTCTCAAAAGCCTAAAATATTCACCACCTGGCCCTTTACAAAAAAGTTTCCTGTTTCATTTCTTAATATGATAAGGAAAGCATAATGCACCATGGAGAAGGGATGTTTACTCAGCAAATGATTTAGAAGAAATTGGTTATCTGGAAAAAAGTTTTTTTCAACAATATGGTAATGATTAAATAAATAATGATACACGTATGTGACTTACATTGTACAGATATTAATATTATGCTTTCAGAGCATGTTATGTTACATGACATAACATTAAAATATTCAAAAAGCAGGATCCAAAAAACACTATGATCTAAAACTCATGTTAAAAGTGCAGACCCCCACAGATATAGTTAGTTATGTAAAAATATTTAGTATTATATAAATACTTAGTATTATTATATTATAGTTATGTAAAAATATTATTTAGTACCCCCAAATTTTACATGGTGATTAATTCCTGGTAATAGAATTCTAACTGATTTTCATCTTTTCCTATAATTTTATTTATTTTATATATTTTCTACTATGAAAATATATTTATTCTAAATTTCTAAAAAAAAGCAGTAAATGGAATTTATACAACTCAGTAGCAAAAAACCCCCCAAAATTTGATTAAAAAATGGGCAAAGGAACTGAATAGACATTTTTCCAAAGAAGATATTCGAATGGCCAACAGGTACCTTAAAACAGGGGTCCGCATCCCCCGGGCCGTGTACCAATACCCCTCTGCAGCCTGTCAGGAACCAAGTCACAAAGCAGGAGGTGAGTGGCGGGCGGGCGAGCGAGCGAAGCTTCATCTGCCGCTCCCCATTGCTCACATTACCGCCAGAACCATCCCCTCTACCCCACCCACCCGCCCCCATCTGTGGAAAAACTGTCCTCCACGAAACCGGTCTCTGGTGCCAAAAAGGTTGGAGACTACTGCCTTAAAAGATGCTCAACATCACTAATCATCCGGGAAATGCAAATCAAAACCACAGTGAGGGGCCTCCCTGGTGGCGCAGTGGTTGGGAGTCCGCCTGCCGATGCAGGGGACGCGGGTTCGTGCCCTGGTCCGGGAAGATCCCACATGCCGCGGAGCGGCTGGGCCCGTGAGCCATGGCCGCTGAGCCTGCGCTTCCGGAGCCTGTGCTCCGCAGCAGGAGAGGCCACAGCAGTGAGAGGCCCGCGTACCGCAAAAAAAACAAAAACACAGTGAGATATCATCTCACACCTGTTAGAATGACTATTGTCAAAAAGACAAGAAATAACAAGTGTTGGTGAGGATGTGGAGAAAAGGAAACCTCTGTATACTGCTAATGGGAATGTAAACTGATACAGCCACTATGCAAAACAGTATGGTGGTGCCTCGAAAAATTACAAACATAGATAGCTACCATATGATCCAGCAATTCCACTTCTGGATATATATCCAAAGGAAATGAAGTAACTATCTCAAAGTGATAGATATCTTTTGTACCCCACGTTCACTGTGGCATTATTTACAATAGCCAAGACACGGAAACAACCTAAGTATCCAGTGAGAGATGATCGGATAAAGAAAATGTGGTATATATACAGTGGAATAATATTTAGCCATAAAAAGAAGGAAATCTTTCCATATGCAACAACACAGATGAATCCTGAGAGCATTAAGCTAAGTGAAACAAGTCGGAGAAATACAAAGATTGTATACTCTCACTTATATGTGAAATCTAAATAAAGTGGATCTTACAGAAACAGAGAACAGATTGGTTGTTGCCAGAGGCAGGAGGTACAGGTTGGGGAAATGAGTGAAGGTGGTCATAGGATATAAACTGCAGTTATATAATTAATAAATTCTGGGAACATAACGTACTACAACATAGCGCCCGCACTTAACAATACCATATTGAATATCTGAAAACTGCTTAAGAGTAGACTTTGAAAGTTCTCAGCAACAATGACAACAAAAAATTGCTGGTGAGGTGATGGATTAATGAACGTTACTGTTGTAACCATTTCACAATGTATACATATAACATTGCACATCTTAAACTTACATAATGTTATAAATCAATTATATCTCAATAAAGTTGGGAGGGGAGAAGGAGGTAAATGCTATAAAATAGTTAAAGGCAAAAAACATAGCCACAAACAACCTGATGAAAATATAGCTGAATATTTAACCAATCTCAGGACACCTGATGAGTCGTCTTGTTCAGCAAGCACTTTTTAGGCATAAAAACTATAGAAGAATTCACAAAATATGCATTTACATGGTTATACACACAAATTAAAATTATGTGTACTTCAGAACTACCATAAACACAATTAAAGGGCCCCCTAAGGAAAATGATAATCAGTGCCTGCTGAAGTGCAAGAGATGGCATTTACACACCAGTGATGGTAGTGCAACTGGTACAATTGTTTCTGGGGGATAATCTGGCAATGTCTACCAAGAGCTTTAAATATGTTCACATGTATTAAAAGCCTGGTAAGTTTACCTCAAGATAATAAGTTGCTTCTTGCTCAAAGATTTACGTACAGTAATACTTATCGCAGGGTTAATTATTGTTATAATAAAAAAATTAAAAACGGAAATGCCCCACAATAGATAATGTTTAAATAGATTCTGGAACAACCATATGTCTGAGTCTCAGGAAGTCCTATGGAGGTCTTGCAGTGATACCCAAGAATATGACATGATTAAACACTCTGAGAAAAATAATAACTTTGAAAAGAAACAAAACCAAGATATAAAACTGGGTGATTCCATATTTATCTACCCATCTGGAAGGAAATATACCAAAATACTAACCATGCTGATCTTTGGGTGTTGGGAATATGGTTTGTTTAAATTTTCTTCTTTATATATATATCTGAGCTTTCAAAATTTTCCAACTGAACATGAATACATTGTCTAAGGAAAACACAGTCAATGGTTCTTAAACAAAGAACACTCTAAGTTCTGCTCTGCAACGGTAAGTCAGGAAGGTCATCACGAAAGGCTGTTGTCTCGTCAAATCTTTAGGATTTGACCTTCACATGTTTCCCCTTCTGTGTTGAAATCAGTTACACTGAAACAGCATAATCTTTTCGATCAATCAGTCGCTGACATTTATTGAGCACCTACTAATCCCTGGATCTTGGTTTGGACTGAAATTGTACGCTACTCCAAGAGTGTGTCACTTTCAAAATTGCCCATCAAGGGGTATAATTTCAGGGTGGGTCAGAGCATTTTACAGGTCCCTGAAAAATTCTGGAACCACTCATGACACTGAACACAATTCTCTGCCCCCTGAGCTGGGACTATATCCCAGATCTCTCTCCTTTCTCTTTTTTCATGCAGGCATCAAGGAGCAGTGCTTTGGGCCACAGTACCTGCTGTGGCCGAGAATAATGATGTCTGTTAGCAGAGCACTCTTGCCCCCATTTTGATGCCCCAATATTCAGCTGCAGGGAAGTACTTTGAGCACTGCATATGGGTATGCTCCGAGCATGTTTCAAGGTCTCTTTGTGATCTGAGCAACTCAGTGGAAAGACAATGCTTCTCCTGAAAAAGGATGTCCAGTCAGCCATTTTGGAAGGCACACATTTCATTATGGGGCCAGGGTACCACTCACAGAGTACAGAGCAGTCTGCAATTAAATATCACATCTAGCGCTTTCTGCCTAGGAAGTGACTGTTTCAGCATCATGGGGGCAAACCAGGTGCTAGGACTTCAAATGCCAATCATCAAAGACTATTCCTGTGCAGGATGTAGCAGCTAGAATAAACCTCTCTACAACTCACCTGACCCAGAAGGCACAATTCTTTTCTGGGTTAACGGAAACACTAGATTGAAGAAACACAGAACTCTGTAATACGTAGGTGTGATCCTTTGCCTCCTACGCTTTTGCACTGCTGGTCTTTTCTGTGCCCTACCATAGCCCATGTTCACTATGCCTGTGCTAGAAGCCTTGTGAAGGAGTCTCACATAGAACCTCCAACCCTGGCAGGACTAGTCTTCAGGGATGCTTTGGCTAGAGGCCTTTGCAATGGCTGTTCCTGTGTCACATGTTTGTTGGGGAACAGAGTTCTCCAGGGTCCTGCTCAGTGCCTGGGATCCAGAGACCTGTGTAGTCTAAGGAATATGGGAGTCCCTCTTCCCAGCGCTAAGGTCAGGGTTCCACATCTGGTCGGGGCAGCCTATCATCTAAGTATGGCAACATGGCACCTCGGGATCTATGTGTAGACTTCAGAATTCAGCTGCTGTAGTCTAAAATCCCTGCTTCGCCTTTCAATAGCTATGACAATAGGAAAGTTGCCCAACTTTTCTAGGTCTTGGATTTCTCATCCATATAACAGGGATTAAAACAAACAAAACAAAACAAAACCCAGATTACAGGATAGTGTTAAATGAGATCGTTTGTGTAATTCTAATGCACAACAAATACTCAATAAAGGACTGTTTATAGAAAGAACAACCAGCTAACAGTGCAACCAATTTAGAAAATCCCTTTCTCCCTGTGCCTCTGCGTTCTCAGCTCTAATATCAGAGAGCTGGCCCAGATCACGTGTGTGACCCCTGAGCCTCTGAACTTCGGAGATCCTCAGATTCTGTAAGTAGACAGAATATCAGACATTGAGGAAACCCAGAAATGCTGGGGAAAGGACCAGCAGATTACACCAGGGAAATCTGAGCCCGCAGCGCCACCTAGCCTGCTCCACGGAGGCCCCTCTGCACCTGGGTCTCCAACACGCTGGAGCATCTTCCTCTTTTTACTTTTTTGAAGTATAATTACCAGAGCTTATGTTTCACAGTTAATGCTGTCAAGCCTTTTAAACTAATTGGTCTTTTATAGAAAATTTAACTGAAAATTAACACATCTTTTAATAACATTGCCTTAACTTTAATGGCACTTTGCCTTTCGTTTATAATTGCTCTAAAATTGTCATTTTCCATGTCATAGCTGCCATTTTTTATATTTGCTAGTTTTCATGGTGTAGATTTTTAGTTTTAGTATTTTTCTTTCATGAGGGATGAGAACTATTTGATTTTCTTTTCCATCCTGGGCCTGCCTGGCCTGATGTGACAGCAGGGGCATATTCTGAGTCCATTTGCCATGCTGACAGCGGTGCTAGCTCATCTGTTGCACGGTGGACGGTGGACTGTCTGTCTCCTTGTGAGCTAGACTGCCTAAATGGTGGCTCTTGAGTGGAGTGTAAGGAGTAGAGCTACAGAAGAAGAATTTGTTTAGGTAACTGATGTCACATGGCACTGGGCTGCCTGAGAACTCAGCCCTCTCAGTAACGTACCTCAAGGGTTCAGCCCTTCATGCAAGTACAGTTAAGAGAGTACATCATGTGATTCACCTTCCAGATGGTCCTATTCTAAAGTCTTACCAACATAAGTTCGGTTATTTCTGGAAGAGAGGCCAGCTCTCTGCCTTGGAAAGCTAGTTACCCTCACCCCCAGCTGCTCTCTTCTGATTTTCAGTGTCAGCTTCCAAGTTACCTTCTAAGACAGTTTTACTCTGACCACTGTGGCTAAAATAGGTCTCCACACCCATTCAAACTATGTCCTGCTCTTCAAATTAGTTATCCTTATCTGACATTATTCAGGTACCCACTGTTACTGTCACTTACCTAGTGACTGCCCACTAGAATGACAGTTCAAACCACACGAGGGCAGGGTCTTTATCTTTCTTCTTCACTGCTGGATGCCCAGCATGAATAATAGTGCCTGGTATCTAGTAAGTGCCCAATAATGTATTGATTAATAACAGTACATGCATATAGAGCTTGCCATGTGCTAAGCGCGGCACTCATTTCTCATTCAATCATCTCAACAGTCCTATGAGGTAGGTACTACTATTATTCCCATTTTAAAGATGAGAAAACTAAGGCAAAAAGAGGTTAAGGTTATACAACCAGTAAGTGGCAGTGCTGGGATCCACAGGCAAGCAGTCTGGCTCTTGAGTCCCTAATTTTTTCTTTCTAGGGAGGGTCCGGGTAGAACTCAAACTGGGGTGAGGGTAGGGGAAAGTGGGTGCTGTGTGGAAAAGAAATCTAAATACTCATGAGCCAGTTTTACCAAGAGGCTTCCTTTCATCTTTCTCATGTGTGTATGAGCATCAAGCTGGATGGTTCTGAAAAATACATTTCTTGTGTCCTTCTTCTTAGAGGCATATACCCATAAGCATAATTATTCCCACTCATCATGTGTTTCTGCTGTTGATTTGCAGGGAAAAGCCAGGAGGCCATGTCTGTAACATCCCTAGCTGTTCTAGGAATGCATGTGATGAATCAAAACATTCTTCTTCTTCACAAATGAAGCGGTGAGCAGCAGGAGTTGAATTATGAAGGACAATATTCAGAGAGTGTTTAGACACATGATTCAATGGCAATTTGGGGAGGTGCGCTAGAAAAAGGAGATCATAGGCATCTAAAGAGATGTGTGTGTGGATGTAGTGATATTGCTTGCAAGCGAATGCCTGAGATGGAAGCTTACCTCCAGCTCCCGCTGTTTGGAGTCTCACTTTCTCAATTTATATTCCTGCCAACCCTTTTAGTTCCTTCTACTTACTGCCTTTGTACGAGATAATCTCCTATTTTTTTTTTCATAAATTAGGGTTGGGGTGAAATGCCAAGAAATCACAAGTAATCAGAAGGTCTAGATCCAATTGGGTCTGTTGAACCAGATCCAGTTTGAGACCTCACTGTGGGACTTGCTTATCCTAGACAATGAAAACAAGGCCTGGAATAAGTGGATAGGCATTTTGAGTAATGATTTGAGAAGTCACAACAGTGGATCAGTTAAATAGGTCTTGCTTCAACACTTAGAGCAGGTTTATTCACATTATTGTCCAAAATAATACTGTCTGCAGTAATAGTAATGAAGCGCTTTGTACAGTGCTGGACCCTCAATAAATTACGCTGCTGCCGATCATGACAATGATGGTTACTAGATTCCTGACACCGCTTTTTCCCAGGCTGGAATTGAGAAGTGCTGCTTTGCTAGCAGACTACTGTATTCATACACGCCTTAGCCACCTTCTCCCAAACATTTTAGTTTGCATTTCAAAGGAGATTAGAGACAGATTTTTTAAAAAATGTCAAACCAATCTACTTTGATTTCTCAGCTGAGTTTCTCTCTACAGTGATGCTGTAGAGAGAATGGTGCGACTCAAATCTAGATGTGCCACTCGCTCCCACCCCGTGGCCACAGTGTGCCCCCTTGACTGTGTAGAGGTGAAGCGCTTTGGTGCTTAAAAACAGTTGTATCCCTTGGAACCAGGGCTGGCTTCATGGGTGTGCGGCCTGCGTTGCCACCGAGGGCCCACGCTCAGAAGAGGCCCTCATTTGGTTCAATGCTCTGCTGTCACCCTTTTGAAATTCTTAGTAACTTATGAAAAAGTAGGCTTTCAAATCATGTAGCTGGTCCCACCTGGAATACATGGCGTGTCTGATCTGTGGAAACAATTTTGTAAGTGTGGGTCTTTAAAAATGTGGATCGAGTATTTCACAGTTCTGAAAAAACATCGACTATAAACTGTTTCATCATCTTTTAGTGAGAACAGTCTTCTGAAATCTGTCTGATTAGGATCAGAAATAAAATGAATCTTCTGAGGAGATGAGTTACAGAAATCTGTTTGAAAGTGGACTTGGAGACTGCGAGGACTATTACAGAGAATACAGCACTGTAATAAGCACATCCTGTTGCCTCCATCATGCCCTCTGGCCTGCGTAGGGAGTTTGCCCAAACGAAGCCCAACATCACTGGCAGGTAGAAAGGTGAGGCTCAGTACCCTCAGACCATCAGAAAGGTCGTGAGCCCTGGGAAAGCAGGATGGCCTTCAGTAAGGACTGCTTTCTCTCCTTCTTGGTTTGGCAAGCAGTGGGATGGCATGAAGCCCAGTCAACCTTAATTCAGATGAATGTTGTTTCATATTTATTTTTAAATCTATAATTCTGATTTTTCACTAAGATATGCTTGTAGTTGGACCACATTCAGGAATATAGAATAACCTAAATTAGTCTTAAAAAGCTTTATGCTTTTTCTTTCCTCAAATAGAGGTCCTTCTGGGATTAGCTTTAATGAACAGATGAGAATAATGCATAATTAGCATATCAGTTGTTTAACACATGCAGGAGAATAGCCTTCTTTTTCTTTTGAGAATAGCCTTCTTAAGCATTTGAAGAAATATACGTGTATAAAAACTCTCTGGGCTATGTTTATGGTTTTAATGGATTCAGTAAAACTCTTTTTTTGTGGTTTCTCCAAAGGTCAGTTTTTATCCAGCCTATGTCTGTATTTATAAAAAGAGTGAAGTTGAGAATTCCCCCCAAAAAAGACTTTTCCATACAATAAATAAAGCCACTCAGTGGGAATACTTCATAATCTCCATTCTGGTCTGCTTTGCCTTTTGCAGCTCGAGATGGCTTCTTTGAGACGGGACCTACTTTTTAGTTGTCATTTGATTTTGGTCTCACAAGTGAAAACACAAATGCCTTGATTGTTCGACGCATATCAAGTTATAAAAGAAACTGAAGATGCTTTGGATCCCTGGCAGCCCGCCCTCCTCTCTCTGCCACCATTCTGCGCCTTCACTGGGGCAGAGAACAGGCCAGGCCTTGCCTCACACCCACGCCTCTCCCAGGACTGAGTCTCAGTGACTGGCAGTGACCTAGGAGACACCTTTGACGCTTTGTCCTCTTCCGCCTTTGCTCATATTCAATCTATTCCCAAGTCCTCTCGATTTTACTGACAAACACCACTCAAACCCATCCACCTTCCTCCAGCCCCGAGGGCTCTACCCTACTCCACGCTACGAGAGCCCCTTACTCAGACTTACCCGCTGCCATCTTGCCTCCTGAGCCATCCTCCACACAGCTGCCCAGGCAACCCCCTCAAAACATAAACCTGATCACATCACTTGCCAACTTAAAACCCTTCAACGCCTCCTCACTGCTCTTAAGAGAAAGACCAGAAACACGAAAATGGGTTTCGAGGTCCTGTGCGTCCAACTCTGCCTTGTCCTCCCCTTCCCCTCTCTGACTGAGGTCCAGCGACGCAGGCTTTCTTTGCCTTCTTTGAGCCTGGCAGGTACCCCACCAGGCCTTTACCTTTGCTGTCCTTCTTTGGGGGATTCTCTTCCCCATAAAATCTCCCATCTTTATTGCTCAGACTTTGAGCAACATAAAATATATATTCTTTCTTTGGAGAAATCCTTCTCTGATCCCGAGACCACATCAAGTGCTTACCGGTATTTACTCATAGCCTTCCTTGCACTTTCAAGAATTTATAATCAGACGGTTACCTGTGTGCTAATTTAAATAACATCAGTATCCCCTTCCAGATGGCAAGCTCGGTGTGGTTCGGCTCTCCAGGGTAGTTCAAGCTCCAGCCCATGCCCCTCATGCATTGGAGGCTGGAGGCGCTCTGTCCCTGGGTGCCCGTGTCCCCCACCTACTCACCGCACTCATGAGTGAATCCAGGACGCTGACGGCAAACGCTGTCCCACATGCAAACGGCTGCGTGAGGTACAGCTCTGTGTCGGGGTCATCGTCATCGTCTTGGTCCAAAAACTGAACATTAGTATCGTTCACTAGGAAAAGCATAAAGTAAGAATTAGATCAAAAGACCACATGCGGGCAGCAGAGTCAGAGAAAGAGCAGGCTACTGGTTTAGAAACACTGAAGTCACTGAAAAGGAAAGAAAAGCATGGGAGAAGCTGTTGATGGAGCTCAGGGTGGGGGTCGGTGGGACTCAATGGACTGCTCCGAGGTGCTTGTTCAAGGTTCCCAGGCCTGGAGAGCAGTGACGTCACGCAGACGTGCTCCACGACAGGCTGGTGGAGCTGGTGGACAGTGCTGGTCAATTCTTTGGTATAGTTTTAGATCGTGACGAAAAACACTCTGAAGCGTTTTTTTGGTAGCTAAGTCCTTTGAGAGATGGACGTATTTCAAGGACGAGGAGCCATGAGTAGCCATGCTGGGTGGGAAGTTTAGCCACAAGGGAAAGAAAGCAATTTATTGAGAGTGAAGAGCAACAGATTGGGAGCATAGCAAAGGCAAAATAGCAAGGAATCCACCCTCCGGCACCACCCACAGCCTGCCCGGGGTGGGGGGATGGGTCTGGGTAGTGCCTGGTGTCTGGCCCTTAATCCAGGCCCAAACCCACCAAGTCCTGTTCAATACAAAGGATGAACCCCTGGCTGTCTCCGGCTGCTAGCTGACAAAGATTTGCTCTGCATTCCGAGGTGCTTGGGGATGCCCACGTTCTCCCTTTCCCCTCCTAAACAGCTCAATCTTTTATGTGCTTCAGCTCAAGCAGACGCAGCATTTGATGTTGTATTTCATTTCCATCTGAGGATTCCTCAAGGACTCCTCTGGCACGCACGTGCAGACTGATTGGTTGTGTCACCGAGATGTCTTTAACTTATTAAAAATTAAATGACAAATTAATTTCCATTCCCATCTTGGCATCAGAAATTATCAGTTTTGCAGAGCAAGTAATGGCGGGGAAAGTGTGTGGTGGGGGAGGAGATGAGCGCTTGTGATTTCTGGAATAATTATGGTGCTTTTAGGAAAAGAATAGATGAGGTTTCCTTTTTCTGATTCCTTTCTAAATGTATCAGCAGCTAATTCTCTTTCCTAGAGTTATTGTTTTAACTTCTTTTTTTCCGTAAGGAACTTTTGGGATAACTTCTTTTGTTGTTGTTGTTGTTTTGTTTTTTGTTTTTTTTTTTGCGGTACGCGGGCCTCTCACTGTTGTGGCCTCTCGCGTTGCGGGGCATAGGCTCCGGACGCGCAGGCTCAGCGGCCATGGCTCACGGGCCCAGCCGCTCCGCGGCATGTGGGATCTTCCCGGACCGGGGCACGAACCCGCGTCCCCTGCATCGGCAGGCAGACTCTCAACCACTGCGCCACCAGGGAAGCCCTGTTGTTGCTTTTAACTTTTGTTTGTTTATCGGATGAGGCAGAATAAATGATAATAGGACAAAAGGCTGGGCATGGAACTATTTTTAAATGACACCATCTTGTTTCCCTAGAGAAAGATCCTAATGGGGGAAAACCTTTGCTCTCTGTTCTTCCAACGTTTATCACATTTGGGTCCCCACTGTCCTTGCAGTGCTTGAGCTACAGGCTAGTGAAAATGCAAAACCCAGGACCTGACACCTGGGCTTTGAATCCAGGCCCTGTCACTGCCAACTGCCCTGAGCAAAGCACTTTATCATCCTACACCTTAGTTTCTCTCTCTGTAAAATGGGGGCAATATGAGCAGCTCTCCTGAGGCTGTCAGGAGGCTCCTATGAGATTCTGCTTGGTGAACCTGGCCCGGCACCTTGATGAACGGTAGCTGCTCTCATGCTTTCACGTTCTGTCCATGTGCTGTTCACACTATGAAAATTCCCAGCTTCCCTCTGCCCCTCTCAGAAGCACGTAAGTAAGGCCTTGCTCAGGGATCCTGCCAGGGTCATGCGGTAGCTTTTCCTCTCCTCCCTTCATTTACCTAGAAGCATGCTGTGGGCCACAGTTTAGTCTTCCTGCTTTGTGAATGGGAAAATGTGAACCTGCGACAAGATGCAGAGGGACCTGGTTTTAAGTACCTGTAAGAGCTGAGGAGGGCGTACACATGGACGCTGCCTAAAGGAAGTGTCGGTTACCTCTTCTCACGACGATGGGGAGGGTTTGGTAGACTTGACAGGTGACTGGAGAATGTCAGCCAGCTAGGGATTCGAGTCTTTGGGGAAGAACTCCAAGGCAGGAGCCAGGGTTCTGGGTTACCTAGTCTCAAAGGGCGAGCAGCCGGTGTTACCCGAAACCTATTTCACGGGACAGTAATTATGTGGGTGCTAAGAGGTGATGAAAACAGTCACCCCAAAATGTTTGTGATCAAAAACAACTGGGAAACAGGTTAAATAGCTTCAAACAGATTTCCTTCTTGTGGAACTTCTAGGAAGCCTGGACCCACTAACGTCAACTGGGACTCCTCAAGTGTGTGAAGACTGGAATACTATACAGTTTAAAAAACTTGTTTGACCTTGCACCATCTGTGTTTTTTAAAAGGCACTTTACTGGCCTAGTGTAATGCAGAAGACATCTCAGAACTTGTAGGCAAACAGTAAATATCTGTGGGGATAGGGGGAGGGGAGGTGGTCAGAGGATGATGATGGTCTGAGTGCTAAAGGCAGTATGACGAGTAGGAAAATTGGGCTTAAGGCAGAAGGTGAGGGTGATGTGAACACACGGAAGGTTCTCTGAGCTCATAAAAGAAATCTGGTGGGGGACAAAGGCTTCAGGAGACTCAGTTACGCTAGCTGAATACTTGAATTGTTGCCTCAGATTGGGGGCACCGCGCTCTTTCTTTTCTACTAGTCACAAATAAAGATGTCCCAGTTAGCTGGCAGCGCATGAATTCCAAATAGACAAAGAAATTCCTGGCAGTGGTGATACTGAAATGCTGCTGAGGTTTTCTGAGACAGAGATGTTTGGATGAATTTTCCCACCAGAAGTCTGGGCCACACAAGCTCCCTGGGTCCCTTACCAGCCTAAGGCTCTGAGAAGAGCAATCCAGAAGCCTATGCTTTTAGCCAACTTCTCTAAACATGAAAAAGACACCTGTCCTACTGTTGGAAACAGAAAATAGTGTGGCACTCCTTGACCTGAGTGAATTTGTCCTGATAAATAGCTACATCGACAATAATGCTGTGCTGAATGGTGGACAATTTATTCCTTTGTTTCCAGACACCTGGCAAGCAAGATTACTGTGTTAAAAGCCTGCTCTATTATTTTGAAATATATTTTGGAGCCAAGAAAATGGCATGTCCGTTTCAGTTGTGAGCTATTTGAAGGCAGATGATCCCTATCTCTCGATCTACCCTCCACCAAGCAGCACCTGCTTTCTCTATCTAGAAGATCAGCCCCCAGTCCTCTGAGACCTGCTGCCGATGGGTGCTTTTCATAGAGTTATTAACCAAGTCATGGGGAATCGGGGAAGAGCCTGACAAATGCCGTCACGACCACAGGCCTTCATCTTCTAGATGAGTCTGCTCCGAATCTCCTCCCAGAGAGGGCTCTGGGCCAGCGGAGTCGGGGTCAGAGTGCAGGGCTGGGCCTTGGTGGCTGCTAAGCTCATCCTTTGCATCCTTTCTTAAGACCTGGCTTTAATAAGCAAGGGTCCCCTATGAGCTGGCTGCGTTTATGGCTTCAGAACCAGAGCTTCTGAGAAAGGGCTGAGTAGGAAAAAAAAGGCAAATAAAGTCAGAATAAAGGAAAATAAACAGCTGGAGGGAAGGCACCGTCTTAGGTTTCTTATCTTAAAATTTTTATATTTCTCCCTTGACTTCCTCCGAGAGCTGTGAAGACATGTCAGTCAAACTGACAGTGTGCTCGAAAGAGGAATAGAAGGGAGAAGGTGGGAGGGGAGCAGGGGGACACATGGAAAAAAAAAAAAGGCCCAAGCCAAAGAAAATGAACTAGAGCAAAGATGCTTTGGAAACAACTGCCAGGTCAGATGGGTGTGATCAAAGGTTTACTGATGCTGTGTGGGGAAAAAATCATTAAGGAAGGTTAGAACAAGACAGCCGATTCCAACCAGAGCCACAAATAAAACACATTCAAAGCAGTGCCATGGGGTAGCCTTTCCGTTACAGCCGGTGAAATAGAAAACAAGCTGATGATAGTTGGAAACACGAACCACAAAACAAAAGGAGATACTGATGTGAAAGAAAACAGTGCTTCTTACCCAGTTCAGTTATCATTAGAATGTGCGTCCCACTGTTTTTTTCCTGATTGACTGATACCAAAGGCAACTTGCCAGGTTTAGCTAATGGGATACAGCAGTTAAGGGTTGGGGAAAGGGAGTGGAGGAAAGTACAGAAAAAGAAAAGAGTGAGGGAATAACAGAGGAGACATTCTAAAGTAAAGGGACCCAGGACCACAGGTAGTTAGTGTTTATCTTCGGGGGAAGAGACCACGTAGCAGTTTTGCAAATTCACAAAGAGTAGCAGGGAGTGCCATGGCCAGGTTAAAAGCTGGATCCCACTGGCCAATGTTCATGGCCCTCAAAGCCCCATCATTTTTTGGACCAGAGCGGCAGTCAGTGAAAATGGCCTTTAGCTGAAAAGCTCAACTAGAATAGATGAAATGTAAAACTATCACATATTAGCCCAATGTTTCTATGCAGTTCTCACAATGGGGTTGGCTTAGACCTGAGGCTTTGTACCTCCAGGGAGGGACCTTCCACAGATGCTTCCAATGTGAATCACTGGAAAAAATCCTTGGACCATACCTTTCCTCCCTTCCTCCCGCTTCCCTAATGTATGCCCCAATCTCAAACCCTTCATCTCATGCTCCTTTGAAAACAGTGACCAGCATAAGGAAACTATCTATTCACCTCAGAGGAAAGATAGATCAGTTTTCCCTTGGGTCATCTGTCATATTTCTACCCACACCCTTCTCCAATCTCCCCCCGAGACAAACCCCATTAGAGCCTACCACACTGAAAGAGCTAAGACTCAGGCCAACCTCCTTATATCCTGCATGGTTGGAAAAGAGGACCAAAAAAATCCACCCAAAGCTGACATTCACTCCTACCTAGTTCAGTGATGATGGGGATGTTGACCCCAGTTGTGATGGAGGGCTGACGTAACATCCCATGTACCGGGCTGTTATCCGGAGAGGATCTGTCCATTCCTGGAGGTGTGAACCCTAGTGGGAAGGAAAGAGAGGAAGAAGGAAAATCAGAAATGTGGAAAATTTGGAAATGATGAAAGTATAGTGTGTATACACAATAAAAAAGTAACATACGCATTATTTACAAGTCAAAAATTAGCACTCCCAGGATAAACTCTGATGAGCTGTTTTCAGAAGAGCAAAGTAGGAGACCATTATAAAAGATTCTAACCCACTTTGACAGTTCCCTGAAAACCAGTCTTTACACCAATTATTGATCTTACTCACAGATTTCTGTTCCCTTCTTCCTTCAGGCACACATGAGGATTGTACCTCTGTGCCTCCCTGAAGTTAGATATGACCACGTGACATAGGAAATGTCCTGGCCCATGAAAAGCAAACAGAACAACGCATATCATCACTTCTGGTACAAGTAATTTTTTTTTTTTTTTAGATGTTGGGGGTAGGGGTTTATTAATTAATTTATTTATTTTTGCTGTGTTGGGTCTTCGTTTCTGTGTGAGGGCTTTCTCTAGTTGTGGCGAGCGGGGGCCCCTCTTTATCGCGGTGCGCGGGCCTCTCACTATCGCGGCCTCTCTTGTTGCGGAGCGCAGGCTCAGTAGTTGTGGCTCACGGGCCTAGTCGCTCCGCGGCATGTGGGATCCTCCCAGACCAGGGCTCAAACCCGTGTCCCCTGCATTAGCAGGCAGACGCTCAACCACTGTGCCACCAGGGAAGCCCTGGTACAAGTATCTGACTTGCTATCTCTCTTCCCAGGCTGTGGCAACAGTGGGAACACAGGTTACTATGGAGATGAAGGCTGGGCAGCAGCCCTGGACAGTAGCCCAGACACACAAAGCATTCTGAGTGAAAAATCAATCTCTGTTGCTTTAAGCCACTGAGACTTGTTTTGTTGTCGTTTGTGGTGGTGTTGTTACCACAGCATAACCTAACCTATCCTGACTGTTACCTTAAACCAATTGATTACTTATTCTCTTGCCAGTGAGGGACTTAAACCTGGGCCTTTGACAGGGTTCTGGCCAAGGGGAAGTGGGAGGAAATTGGCCTGGGTGCTTGAGGAGATGTTTCCTTGCTCTTAAAAAATATCACATGGGAAGAGATTCTCTTTTGATCCACTGGACATTGCTTTTGTGCCTGTAGTGCCTGGAACTGTAGCAGCTGTCTTGTAACCAGGATGGGTGCCCACTGAGGACAAAGCCAACTTAATGAATTGGCTGAAGTGAATGGTAAAAAGACTGAATGATAGGAAGAACTGTCCTTAGTGCCTGAATTAACCAGCCCTAGAATCAAAACCAGTTGATCTCAGGGTTTCTTACTACATGAGACTTTATACATTTATAAGTGAGATTATAATATAAAAGGTAGTAATGAGCTTTTATATATATTATACACATAATAATGAGATTATATATAATGTCTGTTTATGTATATTTATGTATTTTGTATTATGTATTAAATATTTATGTATATATATACACAATATATGTACAACTAAATATTTTTTTATATATGCGTGTATTTATTTTCCTCCCTTTTGTTTAAGCCAAACTGAGGAGTTTTTTTTACTTGCAGCTGAAATCATCCTGACTGCTGCATATGCCACCTGCTTATAGTGGACCCTTGAACTTCCCAGTGTGCTTGACACAGACCCCATAAGGTAGATGTGGGCACAGTAAACTGGAGAGTAGCCTACTT
Organism: Pseudorca crassidens; assembly: GCF_039906515.1. Lineage (NCBI taxonomy): Eukaryota > Metazoa > Chordata > Mammalia > Artiodactyla > Delphinidae > Pseudorca > Pseudorca crassidens. The sequence goes on along the minus strand of NC_090311.1, from coordinate 56,155,333 downwards.
GTTCTGACTTTTGCAGTTTGGGCTTCTTTGGGTCTCAGACCCAAATCTCAATATATATTAGAATGAGCTCGGCCCAACCATATTTTCAAGTTTAGGGAGGGTGAGAAAGCATCCCAGCTAGGTCAAATGGCTGCCTCTTTAAGGAGGTACATAGCCGTATAAACATGATACATTTATTTTCTTCATACATTCTTTTGGTGAAAATTAATTTTGCCATGTGGCAAGTGGCACCGCCAGCTCCACACTGGCCGCCATGCCCAATTGCCTTCCCCTTATAGAACAGGCAGACAGAAGTTCACGTTCTCTTTGTTTTCTCTTCTTTGCCCGTAGTGGATGGCGACCTGGGCTTATCAATGGATTAGGGAATTACAGATACAGTCACTTGCGAAGTTTCCAAGAACAAATTTCCGAAGACTGTGTGACCAGAGAGATTAGCGCCTCTCTCTGGTAATGCGGCAAGACTGGGTTGTTTCTGGCATGAAGGTATGTGGGAATCTTCATCTACCAGGAATGAAATGACAGGTGTTCATAATTGCCTGTTGCTTTGGAAGTACATCATGCATGAAATGCCAGAAAGATATCAACGAGTTTTCCTGTTTTCTGCTCTCCTGTGTATAAATTTCATCGGAGTGTCATATTTTCAGAAAGAAAAAAAAAGTTTTATTTACCGTTCACTCCCTGATTGCACTTAATTTTATTCTTTATACTGATACCCTGTGCACAGGCTAAGTAACTTTGAAGGACAGTATAGTGTCCATCTTTCTAAACTCTGGAATGTGTGTTTTTCAGCCAACCATGTAACCAAGAACACGCAATTGAAATGCTTGCTGTTTTCTTCCCCTAGAATAGTGAAGGGGGAAAACTAAACTGTTTTCATCAGAAGTTTCATTCAAAAGCATGAAAAACTGCAAGTGACAGCTGTGTAGATTCAGTGGATGTGACGTTTTTGAATTTCTTCAACTTGACAAGTAAACACCTTAAATCGGTAATGCTATATGCATAATACATGGCTTGTATTTTGACATCCATCATCAAATGCTGACTTGAGAAAATACGGGTTTGTACGTCAAGGACTAGCACCCATAAAACAGGTAAAAATGCAGGTCACACGGTATTAGGAAAACAGTATTTCATTACAGAACCGGCAACAAACCAAAGCTTCCTTTTATTTTATCTTATTTAAAGATTCCATTTTCAGCCGTGAAAAGACTCAATTCCTTTGCATGAAACCTTCATTTAGAAATGACATGCTTGCCTCATAGGCCTCTTTCATTTTGCTTTCATATTCCATTTTCCCCTTCAGTCGCCAAGCCCGGTTCCATTAGCATCTGAAACTGACAAACTGTGGTGGATGTCCAAAGACATCTCTCCATTAAACGTCTTTCTCTCTCCTCCACAGGACCCCAAGAACGGGGTGATTTTGTTGGAAAGAAAACCTCAGCCATGATAATGTCACTTTTTATTTTGCTACTTTTATAGCCACACATTTTTATAAGCAAAGGCAAAGAGAACAGAAATAGATTTTATCTTATTTTTTGCCCTTCCTGAAGAGTTGTGTTAAAGAGGAACAGAATTTATTAGCATTGTTTCATTCTTAGAGATCCTATAATGGGAAACTTGTGGCTTGAAATGGCAGAGCAGACCCAGATTCCCGACGTGGCCTTGGAAAGAACAGAAAATCAGGCACCTTCCTTCCAAATAGAAGAGGCAATCCGGCCTTTGGTGCCATTGGATGGCATCTACCCCATTCACCATAGCGGCTGTTAATAAGGGGGCAGGTCTAAATGGCAACCAGGTCCCTAATGGTCTTGCTTCCCATCCCTTTGTTAGCTGCAGTGGGTACATCTTTGGTTGAATTTTAAGTCCCTCTACATAAAGCAGTGCTTCAGTTCTGCATGTGAAAGCGCTGGCACATGGAATATCCTCCAGGGACCCTGATCTACAGCTAGAGGATAGTGAAACTGGGAAACGCTCCTTCAGTTAGTTGAACTAACACTCGGGAAGTTAATTTTAGAAACAACCACTTATTTTGCCAGAAGAGATGATGAAGAATGTTGGCATGGGAGAGATGGAATCAGAAGTTCTCAATCAGGAAAAGATTTAAGTTTAATTAACTACAACCCAAGCTCTTACCAAGATGGCCTCCTTGTTCTTTAGATGTATTCCCTTTCCTCTCTGTTGAGCATGGACATGGGAGGCAAGTTTTGGGCTAAAGATAACTTTAAAGACTACCTGAACTCCTTACACTGAAAACCCCTCCCCATTTCAATCTTCAGGGGCAGACAGGATGGGCTTACTTTCCTTGTTCTATTCCTTTGGCATCAGGCAGAAATGGGCCCAACACTGCCCCCTGTCAAGCATGCTCACTCCATATGCTGCAGGAGAACTTTAGGTCAAAGACTGGGTTTTCTATTTCTTTAAACATCCCAGGTTGTCTACAAAATGCCTGGCCCACAGAGAAGACACGGGGTGGAATAGCTAAGAGCATGTGCTTTGCAGTCAGATGTCCTAGGTTTAAATTCTGGCTCATCTACTTATAAGCCACATAACCATGAGCATAGCACAGGCTCTCCAAACCTCTGTTTCTTTGTCTGTAAGCTGGAATTACCCACTATACAGGGCAGCTGTGAGAATAAAATGAAATGGTATATTTAAAACATTTAGTACAATGCCTGGTATGAAGAAAAATACTTTAAAATGTTGACTACCAACGTTAATATTTCACTCAGTACACAATAAATATTCTGGCTAGGAACAGCATCCGCTGCCTCCCCCTTCCCTATGGATAAAGAACTGAGGTAGCTTTGGGTAGAGTTTTTTAAAAGAATTTTCACATAGAGAAAAATCCTGGAAAATTAATGGGAAGGCAATAGCAGTGTGGATATATTTTGGTAGAAATAATCAGGTCAATCCAGTGATAAAAATACAGCCTAAAATATTTAAGGATGGAGTATTTTGGATATTGGATGGCTAGGATTTTCTTTAGGTATGTTGAAAAACTGGTGTCCAGTCTTCACGAAAGAAAGGTTCTTAATGCCTTATAGCAACTGCAGACTCTCTGGAGTCTTCTGTTTTCTAGACCTAATTTCCCACTTCCTTTAATTATTTAAGGACATAATCTTTCTTCTGTTGTTTCTCGGGCTTTTGAAACGGTTTTCACCGCTCTCTATATTCTTTTCCAGAATTTGTGCTCTCAACCATCACCACTGTTGGGTTCAGCTGAACACAATCTGTAGTCCCTGATTTTCTTTTTTATGATTGGTTATTCAATGGCAGGCAGCACTTGGCCTGTGTCAGGGAAGTTATTGGAAGGTTAAGTGACCTATAGTTAAATTTGACAAGGGCATTTCAGTTTGGATGGCTTCACATGAAAGAATTTAACACAAACACTTGACTTATTCCTAAGAAGTTCAAGGAGAAGAGGCTCGGGAATAACAAGATCACTAAGGTTTCATTTTTTAAAGTAATTCTTTTGGGTCCCTGCTGCGTGCATACATACAGACGTAGCATCCAAGGAGCACCTGTGGTTACAAGCAAAGAGAGGCTGTGACTCAGATAAGATCTACCAGAGGGCATGGCTAGAAAAGGGTTCCAGGGTAATGTAGTTGTGAGTGCATTTGAAGATGAGAAAGACTCAATGTCATGGTCTTTGTGGAACTCAAAGCAAAGGCAAGGGGCTTCCCTGGTGGCGCAGTGGTTGAGAGTCCGCCTGCCGATGCAGGGGACACAGGTTCGTGCCCCGGTCCGGGAAGATCCCACATGCCGCGGAGCGGCTGGACCCGTGAGCCATGGCCGCTGAGCCTGCGCGTCCGGAGCCTGTGTTCCGCAACGGGAGAGGCCACAACAGTGAGAGGCGCGCGTACCGCAAAAATAAAAAAAAAAAAAAAAAAAAAAAAGGCAAAGGCAAGAATGTTCTGGATCTAGATTGACTAAGGTAATTTTGAGAATGAAGAAGTCAGGCTTAAGTAGAACCTTAAGCAAAAAGTAGTAAAATCCAACATTTACTGAGCGCTCAGCATGTACTAAAATCTGCGCGTGTTTTAACTCTAGTCCGTACAGCCATCCTAGGTAGATACTGCTATGTTACAGATGAGGAAATTGAAGCACAGCAGAGCTAAGCAACTTGACCCAGCGCATACATTTAGGAATGAGCAGATCTAGATCTCAGTCCAGGTAAACTGGCTCCAGAGCCTCCTCTAGGTCACCATGGCATATTCCTTCTTATTACGTGCCAAAGCTGCGCTAAGGGTTTTTTCACGGGCCACCTCATTTATTCCTCATAACAACCCTGTAAGTACAGGAACTGCTAATATTACCATTTTGCAGATGAAGGAAATAAGATTCAGAGTCGTCAAATAACTTCCTCCAACGCCCCAGTTGGTAAGTGGCAGATCTGGGGGCTCCAGCCAGACAGTCTGACTTCAGAACCCAAGGATTACCGTGCTCCATGCTGCCTTGCCTCTGTGTGTGATGGTCTCTCTTTCTCATGTGCTGAGCTTGGCAGGCGAGTCTGAGGCCTGAGCCAGTCTCACTCTTTTATTGTTTTCGCTTTTAAACAATAGCAGATAACAGCTGGGACCCACTGTAGTTATGCTTAACTTGCCTTGGTATGGTAGCATGCACAGCTCAGTACATATGATAAATGCTTTATTACAGTATTTTTCCGTGGGGGGAAACACAAAGTACTTTCTAAATCTCCCCTAGTTAAATCCCCAGGCTTTTCCAGGGAGAGAGGGAGATGGAAATTCTTATAAATCACCTCCCCTAAAATAGATGGAGAAATGAAGGTAAGTGCCTCTCCACACCCATAGATGTAACATAAAGAAATTGGTTCAAATGGTGGGGCAAATTGTCTTTTATTGTGTGCATATAAATGATGGTTAGAAATCCATATGCTACGTTAAACGAGAGAAATAAATTAGGCAGAGTCATCTAGGTTTGCTGAAACAGGTATTCAATATGAAGTTGTAAAAGGGAAAGATCACCGTTAAAAATGATCTATAAAGGCATGTTAAAATCAAGAGACACATCTCATATTACATCATCTAGGAGATGAATTAAATTTCCTGTTAACGCCAGGAAAAAAAAAAACCCGAAGCCAAATGTCAGATGAAGTGAAGATCAATAAAAATATTTTGATAAGTAAATGCAACAATGCTACTTAACACGTGATTGGCAACTGCTGAAACATAAATTATCCAAATTTCCCATTGCTGCTTATGGGAAAATTATGCAGATTAGAACTTGATTAGGCTTATATCATGAGACTCAATTTGGACTTTTAATCTATTAAGCTCCAATAAATGAGGCATCTGAATAGCTCCCCTGAGCAAGTACAGTAATAGCCACAGCAGTCGTTTTTTGCAGTATGTATTCCAACAAATTCTTCAGCAGCTGAAGTAGAGAAAATTCCAGGTACAGAAGCATGATTGCTTTCTAACTTGTAGGGGGAAAAATCCACGTGCCCAGGCTTGATTTGGGAAATAGATTTTTTAGAAAAGTCTGCAAGAGAAATCCGGCCAAGGGAAAACCTCAGTTGAACCTTGTAATAGTTATTCATAGTAGTTTTCAGTGGCTTTCCACGAAGCTGGAGTCCTGAGTCACGAGAGCCAGGAGCCGACCAGTGTTGACTCAATAAAAAATTATTCTTTATCAAGGCAGAAACTTCTCCTGACACTCCCCAGAAGCTACTCTAACTGAGCACTTTCCACTTAGGAGCTGGAAGTGGTGCCAGCCCCCGACAGGTTGCTGGAGGTCAAGGTCAATGCTGGGAAAGGCGGGGCAGGGAACACCCTTGCCAATTTCAACTGTGTTACCTGCTTTACTCCAGGTAACTCATGAGCTTGGAACTGATCACTGTTCTCTACCCAGAGCCTAAAGACAGAGCTTAGAAATTACATTAATAGACGGTTCTGAGAAACCTAAACTATACCATTTGGGTCTCTTTTTGCCTCTTTACCAATCACTCTGTTAGGGATGCAAGACCTTTGGAAATCTTCTAGTAATTACCTCCCTTTTACAGATGAAGAAACTGAGGCTCAGAGCAGCGAAGTTACTGTGTCTAAGGTTGCGGATCAGCTGGTGGCAGAGCCAGGCTAGTTGATTCCGTTGTTACGTGCTCCCCTTCAACCTCTTCTCTACATGAGGAGCCCATTCCCAGTGTTTGGTGGGGGGTAGGGGAGGGGGGCAACCCTGACTCCACAGGGCCAACAATATGGACCCCCATCATCCTGGACACATGGCTGGTTTAGAGATCCACTTGTCCTCCAAGCTGGGGCCAATCTGTGTTCTCCCCAAGACCTGATGAAATCGATGCTAAAGATGCTTTCAAAACCACAAGGATGTAAGTACGGGGCTGCTGGTGAGCATTTAGCTCACCAGGGGACAAATGAAAACAGGGCAAATGAATCAAGAAGTAGAGAATGAGACAGAGCTCTGACATCACTCAGGCTCCTGGGCTCAAATGTGCCTAACGCCAGAGACACCCCAGTTGTATGACTTCCCCTTTATTTAAGGCTTTGGGGTTGGATTTCTATCACTTGCAACCAAAATGCCCAAATAGTATAGTAACTGAGAAAAATCTCTGTTCTTTTCTTGGTAAAATGGCTTATGCATGTCTGAGTTTCTATTGAAACAAGTGACTATATCTTCATTCAAGGTTTCTTGTTCACTTCCAGTGACCAGGGACAAGACCTGGGTCAATTTCTTTATTTACAATAAGTAACACTGATATTTTTAACAGTACTCGTTTCTAGAGACTGTATTTAATGAAAGCATTGGGAAGCTGCACAAGGTACTTCATCTTTTTTAGAGTTTCTGTTCTGGGTCTAAATTAAACCAAAGCAAACTAAACCAACCAACTAACAGCCAATCAATCAACCTAAGTTCTCTATAGCTATTTGTCCATTAAGTTTCATAAGATATAGTCAGCACTTAGACAAGTCACACACACATGAAACAAATACAAGTCTCACACACATGAAACAAATATGTTTGCAAGAGTTGTCTCTCCAAGCAGACAGTCTCTTTCCTTAAAGTAAACTTAAAGAGCTTATGGTCCCTAAGTAAGAACCTGTCTCTCAGAGGGGTTGGTGTAAGGAAGGAAGGGGGGGAGGGAGGGAGAGAGGGAGGGAGAGAGGGAGGGAAAGAGGGAGGGAAAGAGGGAGGGAATAAGGAAGGGAGGGGGGAAGGGGAGGAGACTAGTTACAACTCAAACACAGTTAAGGCCACAGATTTGGAAAGAAACCTAATATTCACCTGGTCTAACCTCTTCATTTGTGCAAAAGCTCATGGTGTCAGGATGAATTTTCCACAACTTCTCAATTGCCTTTTACCCCCTCTGAATTCATCTTACAACTTAAAAATAAGATGTAATTTGGCGACACAGATTAAATGATTTAAAATTTGACATACCCTTTCACCTAAGCAATTTCACTTCTAAAAATACATGCACAGCCAACATTTCTTTATATGAAAAGATTTGGTTACAATGGTCTTCATTTGTAGTTATTAAGTAACAGTATTAAAATGAAAACAACCTGAATGTCCAGTTTTAGGAAACTGATTATGTTAAGTATGCATCCACTAAAAATAATGCAGAAAAACATTTCATGATATAGAAAAAACGGTCATGATACAATTTTGTGGAAAAAACAGGTACACACTATTATGTATGATCCATTTTTGAGGGGTAAAATATTTATATCTGCAGAAACAAGACTAACGTTAACTTTCTTATGTCCGAATGCTAAGATTATAAGGAATTCATATGTGTCTTCTTTTTGTTTATACCTAGTTGCCAAATTTTCTAAAAGAAATATATTTCATTTGTGCAAGGAGAAGAAAATTTACCAAAATTATAAATGAATAAGAGAAAAGAGCCTGAAACCTCACAACTTCACGTCATCTTCATGGGTTGAGAACAGCTGATTGACACGGTGGAGGGACTCGCGCTGATGAGCTGTAACAACCCTAAAGGTCATTTTGACCTACATGAATTTGGGGAAACTGATGCTCTGGGATAGAAGTGACCAAAAGTTACAGATTAAGGGGCTTTAGAAGAACAGAGCAAAACAGAGTTTTCAGGGTTCCCAGTTCTCTACCATTTCAACTTCCTACAATGTTGTAAGAGCCACTCAATCTCAGAGCGAAGGATGCTGAGCGCTTACATGGGTCCAAAGAGCCCATGGAAACCCACAATGCTGTGTATACAGCCGAGGGGAGGAGCAGTCAGAGCTGGTTTCCAGCACAGAAGGGTGGCATTTGCTGATTCCCATCCCTACTCTCACCAAGTCTTACCCACTTCAGATATGCTGTTCCCTCCCTTCTCCCCCAACTCAGTTCCTGCCCCTCCTTCACCACTTCCAGGAAGCCTGCCTTGACTAACTTTTCTCCCCCCGCCATGTAGTTACTTCACGAAGATATCTTTGCTGCACTTTTCCCTTCCCCTTTATTCACTATTTTAAACTGTAAGGATTACTACTGATTATGTACCAATTACTACCTAATGTTTAAATGTTTCTAAAGCATCTTTAATGTTCTCTTTTCTTTCCTTCATACCTGTTGGATTCTTCATTTCAATATGGCATGAACTACATCAGCCTTTCTTTTTACTACTATTACCACTTCTTAATTCCTGTCCTGGACCCTCCCTCTTTGCTGCCACCAGAGAGTACAAAGGCTGTTTTGCCACTAATATAGAAACTTCTTCATGCTGGATCACATTTCCAGCAAACTAGAGGCATACTATGCCAGGGAAAAGGTAGAAGTACACATGGCAAGACAGCAATACGAAGTGGATACTAATAAAACACACAGAAACCCTAATGCTGCCAAGACTATATACCATTTTGTTTCCATTACATCCATTTTTTCTCCCCCTTTTGTGAGCATTAATCAAAGAAATGCAAAGAGCTCATTAAAGTAATAGACAGACTGAAAATGTAACCACCTCTACATTATAAACAGTTTCTTTATGTCCTCAGTGTTACGGGCTTTGTTTTTCAGCATTTGTCATGTACTTCAAATGTCCTTTTCCATTTAAAACACCAAATGCCAAATGGGCCCCAGTTGTTTGGTTTAGTACAAACCGATGGCCAGCGTAGCAAAAACCAGAGCTAGGAAATCACAAGCAAACTGAAACACCCATATCTTAAGTGCACAGAAAATTAAGTAGCTGTAAAAGATGGATTTGCCAAGTGGTCCAAGGCATTGCCCTGCAATTCAGGAAGAGCAGAATCCCGTCACTGACAGCTCTCAGCCAGCTGTCTCTGACAGGTTCTAGAGACAGGACGCCTGGACAGAGATAGTGGCTGACGTCCCAAACATTTGATGGTCTTTTAAAAGAAAGCACTGTAAATGTTTCCTTTGAAGTCTGAAAGGCTTTCCTGCATATATGATGCTGGCAGATGAACATGTAACTGGAATCTTGGATTTCGAGAGTCAGGCATTCCCCACACACATAGAACTCCACTAAAGAAGAGGCCGATTGGTGCTAGTTTGATTTTGAACGTCTCTGTTTACACCATGATCAATATCCTCTGACCACATCCTGAAATGAGCTATAACATCGTGATTAAGAACAGGAATTCTGCAGCTAGACTGCCTGAGTTGAGTGCTGCCTCCTTCGGTTCCCAGTTTTATGATCTGGGGCGATGTACTTAAATTCTGTGTCTTAGTCTCCTCACCTATAAAATGGAAGAGTAATATGTCACGAAGATTAAATGAGTTAAATAATACAGATAAACTGCTTATAACAGTGCCTGGCACAAAGTAAGCCCTTTCTAAGTACTAACTCATTTTTGATGATGTCAATGATAGACTGGTAATGCTGACAGAAAAACAGAGAATCAAAAGACACGGGTTTTAGCTCCAGGTCATCCCCTAACTCCCCGCGACAATTTAGATTCAATGTCTTACCCAAACTTGGTTTGCCCATCTGTAAAACCGAGGCACAGAAGGCAATGTCCCAAGGACTTCTGGCTCTCAGAAACGTGTCATCCTAATTCTGGGGCACTGTATATAATACTGGAATCATGGTAACTCTGGGTTTGATCACTCAATATTCAGGAATGCCCGCAGTCATGCCCGGGGTCATTTTTTTAAGAAGTGAAAGGCAGGAGCCCTCCCTTCCAGTATCACAGCACATAGTTCACATGAAAAAACACACCAGTGTAGGCATACAAGAGACACGCACTGAATGCACCGCACCACGACAACCACGCAAGCGTGCACATTACAGCTCTGAGCGTGAGACAATACCCTGTCTCAGGAGCAGTCCATAAGCTACAATCCTCCCTCCAGGAGCCCTCCATCCAATCCACTCGCTAACAGACAATCCAGTTTCATCTCCTGCCATGTGATCACCATCACGGCAACTGCTCCTGTCCTCAGTTTCTTCATCTGTAAAATGGGGATGACTCTAAAGTTCCTTTCAGCTCGAAAGTTTATGTCTCTTTCACAACCCTAAATTTTAATAATAAACTCATACAGAATAAGCTAGCAAGGAGAATCAAGAGGGCCTCTTTTCAGAGGCCCTCACAAGCTGTAGTGCAGCTCCTGCCTTTCAATTCTGTTTATACCTTTGCCTGGAGAATGAAATTTCAGCGCCCAAACCAATGAGAAGGATGTACTTTCTCCAAAGTTGCTATAATGGCCAAAAAGGCCATAAATAACCATTTATTAAACAAACAGTATGGGCAGAAGGAAGAGAAACTGCCACAATTAGGCCCCTGGGGCCTGCAGGCACGGTACATAACAGTGGGACTCGCTTATAACCTTGGCAATATGTTATCAGTTCCATTTTCTTGAAGTTATCTTCATAATCAAGATGCTATCCCAGCCATGGTGGGCTTTAGAACTATTTTTAATTTTAATTTAAAGAGCAATTAAAGAAAGACAATGGATATGCGGGATAATAAAGTAAGTGATTAGCAGCCTGCAAGTGACAGAGGCTTAACGATAATGTGGTTCTAGTCTCCAAAGGGCCTGTCGAGAGAAAGCCCTTTCCACATGTGGTTGTTCAGCTCATGTGTCTCAACCCACAATTACAACGTTGCTGACACCATTAACCAGTGAAACAACATCATTTCGGGAAATCCTTGTTGTCTCATTAAAATGGAAAGGGTCAGGTAATTTACCAGCGTTGTATGTCTAGTTTTGTTGTTGGTAATTAGCAAACCGTTACCCAGCATGGACTCCCGCTGGGAGCTGGAGAAACTTTGTGAAATATTAAAGAGGAAAGTCTTTATATTTCCCTGGAAAACTGAAAAGAGGGGCAGTAATAGTCTCCCTGTCACTTATTTGCACTTAGGAAAAGGAAGGAGCAAGCTGGGACTCTTTAACTTAGAGAGAAATGTTCAGAATGCATTGGGAAGGCACTAACCAAACCAATAATACCCTGAATTGGGCTGTATACTGGCCAGCAGGGTCTGTGTCCCTGTTTCTGAAAGGGGGTGGGGAGGAAGGGAAAATTGCAAGCCACATCTTTATTGTTCTTACTTAAGTTCTCTGAATTAATCTCCTTGAAATAGAGGAAAGGGGCTATAAAAAGTTTTCTCTCTGGAACGCTTTAATGATTTAAATAAGCGCCAGAATTGTTTATTCAGAAAGTTATTTATATATAGCTTTAAATGTAGAGATGGAGGAAACATATCCCAGGGCCCTGACTTCCTGCCTCCTTGCTTTCCTAATGAAAACCTCTACAGATATTGGAACCGAGACTCCCACCCGAAACGCCAGCCAACACTTGGTGTGTTGTCAGGAAGCAGAATGGTATCTTATTCCTTAAATGGAACTTTTGGAACATAAAACACATTCCAATAAACGTGAACATAAAATTATGAATTCATTAAACTACTTTGGTATCTTGAGCTATATATAATATTTATATTCTGACTACCGTAAAATATGCTTTAATATCTTTAGGCAACTATAAGGACTTAAATATTTATAAAATGGCTAAAGATAAAGTATGGCCCTCTTATTCCTACATACAGATGATGTGAGGCATGCAATCAAAGACAATAACACTCTCTGCCCATTCATCATCTTAAAGGAGCCGATCAACACGCCATCCCTCGTGTGCCATCTACATAAGAGTTGTTGCCGACACAGGCAACTCCAGAGGAGTCTGAGCCTTAAAAACTACCTAGAGTGCTATACTTCACAGAAAACAGGGCTTTCTGAAAATGCAGACAAAACGATAAATTTGCAGGCAAAACAGCTCTAAGAGGGGCTTCAAAGTACTGCTGGTATTTATCTCTGGGACATTTGGGAATGGTAAGCATTTTGATTTAATATTTCATAACACAGAGACATTGCTTCCTTGCATGGTATATAATTATTGTTCATAAAAAGGAGGGTTTAAAAAAATTCTTCAGTATCCTAAATATAAATAAATAAAAATAAGTACGTAAGAGACACACCTGGGCTTCCTTTAGAAATGTGGAACAGCCTCATATAACCCAGTAAAAAGAAAGCCACTGTGAATTTATAATCACCTGAGGACCTATTAAAAGTAGGTTTATAGATTAAGTGTGAAACTTCAACCCTGACATTCTCATTATTTACTGTCCTTCCTTGTCATTAGAACCAGGGTTTGATTGATTTTCAAAATTTTTCCATTTCCTATGCCAATTAGGCCTTCTGAGACCTACCTGCCCCCACCTCTCTTGATCTCTCCCATGCACACTCCCCTGGTTTATTTCCTCTGCTCTTTCTGGATCGAGACGGTGTAAGGCTGGGGAACATGGAGACGTTCTTGAGTCAAAGGTCATTTCTCATATATACAGCATTTTCATAACGTCCATTATATACCATCCAAAATTCCTAGAAATCACCCTTAGGAGGCTGCCAGTCTATGGGGATTTAAGCTTAGTGAGTCCATAGCCCTGATATGAGGCTCACAGATGGTTACCTTTGGTAAAGAAGAGCCTAGGCCTGTACTTCTCAACTTCGATCCCACATTGGAATCCCTGATGCCTGCACCCTATGCCCAGAGTCTGATTTATTTGCTCTGGGATGCGGCCTGGGCATGGCAGGGTTTAAAAGTTCCCCAGTTGATTATAATGTGCAACTAAGGTGGAAAGCCACTGGTCTAGGTAAACTTCTTGAATGTGTATGCAAATATTTCTGCATACACCTATGGGGAGGTAGGGGAGGGACAGAGAGAAGATGCATCATTTTACTAGGTATTTAAAAGGATCCAAAACCCCTTTCCCCATGAAGAACAAATCATTCCCAGGGCCTCAGGCTGAGGGCCAAAATCACTTTTTTTTTTTTTTTTTTGCAGTACGCGGGCCTCTCATTGTTGTGGCTTCTCCCGTTGCAGAGCACAGGCTCCGGACGCGCAGGCTCAGCTCTGCGGCATGTGGGATCTTCCCAGACCGGGGCACGAACCCGTGTCCCCTGCATCGGCAGGCGGACTCTCAACCACTACGCCACCAGGGAAGCCCCAAAATTACTTTTTTTGAGGGAAGAAGAGGTAAAGGAGGGAGGCCAGGTGCCACCTACCATCTAGATGGAGCAGCATGAGCCCCACTCAGCCAGTAACAACTCTGGATTGATGTCATTTCACCCAAATGTCAGGACTCCTGCCATAACCAACTGCCACAGAGCAGATGTGCGTGAGGTCTTCTGTCACTGAGCCGAGGCCTCGCCTTTCTGCTTCCTAAAAAGCTCCACTGAGTGGTACCACACTGGCCTGTCTACAGAGGGAAAATCCCAGTGGTCACTGTCAATCTGCCCGCATCCTTCCTCAACACTCTGTAGGCTTTTGTAAGTCTCCCTCACGTGGATTGCTCACCTCCCAAAGGTGTCTTGGTTTCCACCAGCATCTACTTCCCATGCATACCTAATGGCAAGCAGAATCAACAGGAATTCTGGCTACTGGGTACAAATGGCTAACCCTAACTTGTTAACTGTTATTTTGGGGGACCTAATGAAAGAAAATGGTAAAACTATCCAATATTAATAACAAAAAAGCTAATGTTGCTTGATCTCTAACTACACCCTAGGTAATAAGTGCTTTACACCCATCCACTCAGGGCTGCCATGTATGGTTACGAAGGTCAGACACTGAACAACAGTTCATCAAAGTGGGCATCACTCATACCACGGAATGATATATTTGCATATTTATTATAATGTTTTTTCCTAGCAGATGGTAGAAAAGCATACTGTTCAAACATAATCAGTATATTATGAGAACTTTTCAACACATGGAAGTAAAGTATCTCAAAGAAAGGAGTGACTTTTTCTGACTCCCGTTAAGGTACCACACAGACTAGAGAAAGCCCTATATCTCACTTATATCTCACAGAAATTTGATGAGCCAGGTACAATTAGTATTCTCAGTGAGAAAACAGAGCACAGACAGGTTAAATAATTTGCCCAGGCCTAGTAGGTAGCAGAGCTGTATTCAAACCCAAGTTTTCAGTTCAGGAGCCCTCACACACCATGATTAACCTGACTGCAAAATGCGATTTCCAAAGCCCTCCGTGTTTTATAAAACCAATCTGTAGTCATCATCTCCTTGGATTCACACACAATCCCTCACGGTATTTAGGTGGGGCTACTCTAACAAACCCCATTTCAGGGATGAAGAAATGAAATCAGAGCGTTTATCCAAAGTCAGATACCACATGACTAACGTTAAGGAGGACTGAAAACTTTGCCCCTTGACCCTACACGAGGGTGTCATCCCTCTGACAGCCCCACTTGTGATTCACCATCATTAAGCAGAGAAACCACACCCAACTGATTAATGGCCCCGCCCAGGTGACAGAGCACAATTCGCCAGCCCGTGGCTGAGAGGAGTGAGCGCCCATCTCCACGTGGCCAGGGAAGTGCTGAGGAACCATTCCAAGCCCCCTAGAGCAGAAAGTAGAGATGTCTTCTGTACATTATTGAACTGTGAAGGTCTCAATGCTATAGCCTCCTCAGGCCTTGGGCTGGTACTGTGCAATGTACCTGTGATGAGGCCAGTAAAATATAGAGGCTTGGGAGCTATTAGCAAAGGTTAAGGGAATGGGATGATTTGCACTAGAGAACTCTTGGGCAAGTCTGACCATGCCTCCTCCTGACAACTTCAGTGCCTTCGATCTTTGGGACCCTTGCCCAGTACCCAGCTATCAAATGAATGGAGAGTGACTGAAGGCTGGAAGGAAAGGATGTGGTATTTAATAAAGGAATCGAACTGCTTTCTCTCATTTGAGGGCAAACTAAGACAGAGCAGACTGCAAACAAGAGATATGGGGATTAAATCATTTATTTGCTCACTCCACTCACCTCTACTAAGCATCTACTAGGCGTGAGGTGCTATGCTAAGCATTTAAGTATATTTCTGACAGTTGGTGGGAGCGGGAAGGTCAGTAAGATGACAGAAAAGGCCATTCTTTGAGGGTCTATCCAAGTTAACAGTGACCTCACCTACAATCATTTCCTTTGACACCCTGAGATCCTTAAGTCCCTCAGCAATGTCATTAGTAGACATATAGCCAAGTGCCTGTCGTGAATAAACTTGGCCTTTCCTGCTTGTGTGGCCTTCCTCACTCTGCCCCAGACCTTTCCATCTGCCTGTAGCCCCTTTACTTACAATAATCATACCTATTTTCAAATTCAACTCCACCTACTCTGGAGCTACCCCGACCTCTGGACCACTGCAGCTCAGAGCAAATTCTGCCTTCTTATAACACACTGTGTGGTGACATCCATGGGGCACTTAGAATATCCAGTAGAAATTCTTTACAGGAGATATGGGATAAGACACTCCAGGACTACCATACTGCTTTTCCAGAACTGGGGGAATAATTTCCTCCAGAATTCCATGAAGTATAACCACTCATACCCTTAAACATTCTATCAATCCAGAACTATAGTCATTTATAAATCAGTTGGCCTCTTTGCAGGGCCATTTTTTTAAAAAGGGAAATAAAGGTTTTAGGACTTCACATGAGTTTTCACTTATAAAAGGAAGGGTAAAGACAAAAATACACCGGATGGTTTGTAGGCTCATTTGCTGGCTTGAGGCATGCGTGCTATCTTCATAGCATCTGGATCACATTCATGCCTCAGCAAATCACAAATGACTCACACCATGCATTTTGCAAGGTACTCTGGAATGTTCCAGATTCCATATCGTTAAATATGTGCATTCAACTTGTGCCATACAACTTATTTTACACATCTGTGTCACTTCTGCCTATACACGTCCTTAGTGTCATGATGGCATGGACCGTGGAAAGAGCAGGGACTAACCTCAGGCAACTTTCCTAAACTGACGCTCAGGAAATGAACTGTTGGATCCTTATCTGGAATCTCATCAGGGGCCTCAGAGAGTCTGTGGGATGACAAGATTTCTTTCACCTTCCTCTGGTTATACAACCACACTTTCCTCCCACAGGACAATTTATCTGGACCATTTTTCTGAGCATAACATACAGCCTGAACTCCTAGGCCTTGAGGGCTAGAGTGGTCTGTTCATTCTCTGTCTTCCATGGAAACTTCCACCTGGAATGTGGGATGAGGAGATAAAACCTGGAAATATTTTATAAGTTTCTGAACAAAAGAAAGCAATAGCTGGGTCTCAAACTTTCCACCCTCTTTCTGGCAGCTCCAAAATCAAGTCTATATTAACAGGGGGGAAAAAAGCTCAAGCAATTATACTGTTCACAGAGGCAGCTAAGGAAAACTCTTCTCCCAGCTCTGCTGTTGTTTGTATGGTTGTCGTAGCAATGATATCAGGGACCAAGAGGATCCTAGTGCCTCTGACTGCTGGGGTGGGGAGGGTAAGGGACCCACAAAGCAGGGATGCCCAGAGACAAGAATATTCAAAACAAAGTCAGCCCTTGACTGCAGGAAGCAGTTTGGGAGTCTGGCATGCCTCGAGAGCTTTCCTTTCACTGAACGTTTGTCCCCAGGGATGCTTCCAAGACCCTGAAAAGCAGATGTATAGATTCAGGCCCATTTTCATCAGAATAACACTTGTTCTCTTTTATGTGACAGACTGATGTAGTGAGAAAAGCACAAGGCTTTGGAATCAGATAGTTTGGGGATCTGAGCTAAGAGACTTTGGACAAGTTGCTGAATTTTTCTGAGCCTCAGTTTTCTCATCTGTAGAATGGAGATAAATCACCTCTGCCTGAGTAGCTTATCGGGGAGATTAAATGAAATATTGTCTATGAATGTGCCTGGTGCATGACTCACCTGAAGAAAAAGGGGGAATTATAATCTTTTAGAAGGAGCCTTAACTAGGCATACGAGCTTCGAGTAGCAGAGCAGCTCACGAAAGCCTGATGCTGGGACAACGAGCTCGGTCCCACCCCAACTCCACCCCACATCTGTTTTCTGTCTCTGAAGCTCAGATTTCCTCTCAATGCAGTTGTCCCAACCGGGCACAGCAGAAGTGAATTCTGCTAAGCAGGCCATTGGAGGGAATAGGCGATACTGTCGGTTTTTACTTTCTCTTCCCCAATCCACTCCCCTGGTTAGACCTCCATTTACGGAGGGCTTAAAAACCTCCATGGGTTCAGAAAGTAGCCCTCACTCCTCAGTCTCTTGTTACAGCTATTGTCGTGACGGTGGTTGCTTTTCCTTGTTTCCTTCACTGGGAATCTATTGCCAGACTAGTAGATGGCAGTCTTCAGAGCATCTCCCATGTGGTGAAATATGCTGTGTAGGAAAAAATCTCCCAAGTTGAAGTCGTTTAGAAAACGGCTGCAATGGCTGCTTTGCTGAAATACAGCTACCCCACTGTGCTCAGATCCATCTCATGATGTCTGCAGAAGAAATGGAACAGGGCAGACCCCTTTCTGTACCTGAGACCCGCTCGGAGCCCTAAGCCAGATTTTCTTTATTGTTTAGTAAGCTCTTTTAATGAAATGTACTCCTCTTATTATAGAGGACTGAAAATAAGATCTAAATCACAAACCAATAAAAGAAAGTTATTGGGCTGGGTATCTAAAGTTACTACCTAGAGGCTACTCCAGTGTGGTATTTATAAAGCTCTAAACAGTTAAGTATAATTGTCTTTCTGGTTTTTGGGATGGAAGCCAACAGCCCTTTCAGTTACAACTGAAGAAAAATATTTTAGCGCTGAGCTTTGTTCGTTGGGTGGGTATAAAGAGGAATGGCTTCTCCCCCCGCACCAGCTCAGAATTGAGAGAGAATATTGTGGTAATGAAATGTTATATGGGAACAGCTGAAAAAAGGCTTCTCTGATTTCAGGGAGGGACAATGTGTGTAGGATATGTGTATAGGTATGTTTGCAAGTGAGAGCAGCCCGGGTGTGCAGGGGGTGAGGCTTGGGGGAGGGGAGGCAGGGAGAAAACTGGGATGGGCAGGTGTTGAGGGGTGACATGGGAGTTGAAGATGGGGGTGGTCTGTCAAATTAATGGAAAAGCCAGATGTGCAGCTGCTCACCCCAATGCAGGCCACTCCCCATCTTAGACACAAAGACAGTGCCATTCTGGAAAGTTTCCACTAAAAGACCCATTATGACCCCAATTTCGCCAAACAGCATAGGTCTCCCTCTGGAGTAAGAATGTAGATCTTCTAAAACACAGAGCTCTATGTCATCAGAATCAAGAAAATACCAGAGACCCTCAGTTATAAAGGACCACAGAACTCCTCTCATCTACCTTCCCCACCATCACAAGGATCACGCCAGGAACTTCCATTTGGCAGACAGTCATGCGGTGATCGGACGCTCACTACATGTTTAGGCAGCCTTTCTTATGTGGGATTAAAATCTGGTTCTCCTTAATCATTAGCCATCGATCCTGGTTTTGCTCAATGGAGCAGAAGACGGCCCTTTTGGTCCCCCAGCCCCGTGCTCTTAACCGCTGGGCAAGTGACACGTAGTCCAAGCATTTCCCCATTCTGGTCGCCCCCTTGGCAGCCCTGCCTGTTTGTCAATGTCTTCCTTCAAATCTTCATAGCTCTTGACGCGCCTCCTCTCGGACTCGCCAGGATGAAACAATCACTGCTCCAAACAAATTACACCTGTATCAGCAAGGTTTATCCAGCTTGTCTTGAGTAATTATTTGAAACTTAATGTTCAGCAGACTTCATTCCATTCCATCCCATGGATTTTGTCCCAAAGTTCTAGTTTAGGAAAGGTCCTTTTGAATCCTGACTCCTGTGATCCAACATAATTTAGAGATCTTAATTCACATGATCTCCCCCATATATAAAACAGAAGTCACATTTTCTTCCCTGAAACAGTAAGAGCTATCTCAGACTTCAGGATATACCCTATGCCCCCAATTAATGCTGTCTCTCCAAGGACTACAGCCATACTTCCAAAGAAAAATGTCATTCCCTACTTGAGGCTCTTAACCTTTGTTGAAATTCAGACAAAGGAGAGCGTCCGCTTATATGTGGACATCACTTAGTGTAACTGTGCCTGAGGGTCAGAGAGGGCTGTAGGAACTAAGGTGTGTGTGTACGTGTGTCTCGTGCTTGTGTGCCTGTCGGCATGTTCATGTAAGTCCACTATAACTTCTTTAAACTTGTGGTTGTAAAGAGGCATAACATATAGACAAATTAATTTAGAGGAGGCAAGAGAAAGCAGGCAGCAGACATTTGTCCCAAAGTTTGAGACACATGCTCCTCCCTCCCCAGGAGCATTGGGAACTCAGCTCAGCTGTGGCTCCGTGGCTTGTACCAATGGTTCCCTCTGTCCTTTCTAAGATGGTCCTCAGACTTCTGCCGTTCAACTCTCTTTCCTTATCCTCTCCCCTGAGGCTCTTCTCGGCCCCTAGAGCATGGGCCATGGGGCGGATCTCTAACTGTGACCCTTTCCTGGATTCAGGACTTCATTTCCACCCATCCGTTTTTCAGATCCACCCGGATTTTTCCACCAAGTCCATGCGGAAATGAATCACAACTGAAACCCAACACAACCAACACTACTTCGTTCTGCAGCCAGTCCCTCCTCTCTGCAGGCTTCTTCCCATGAGCAGCCACTGTCCTCCATTACCAGGAAGGAAGCTCACATTCACACAGTCTGTTTTATTCCTACTCATCTTACACTAGGGCCTCCCCTTCTTTTTCCAGTTCCAGGTTCCTGGTCTCCTCCTGGGTAACCACTGTTCCTACCCAGTTTCCCTGCATCCTCTTCTTTCCCACTCCGAACAATGCTTCACTGGGCTGCCAGGTCAATCTTCCTAAAGTTCAGGTCCAATCCCATCACTCTCTTGCTTTGAAACCTTCCGTAGCCCCCCGGTGCCTACTGAATTACGTACAGCTTCCTAACTCACAGACTCATTAAAAATTATTTACAGCTTCCTAACTAAAAAAAAAGCTTCTCAATGCCCAACCCACACTTCAGCCTCCTGTCCCCCTGCTGCCCAATATACACACTGTGTTCCTGCCCAACTGTACCCACTGCTGTCCCTCAAACACGTCCCCATGTACCTCTGCCCCTTTTCCTCTGTTCTGCTCTCTGACTGCAGCCAGATCTATTTGTTTCCAACTGCTGAAATCCTCTGCTTTTTTCCCAGAGTGTCTCTCAAACCCACTCTCCTTCTCTTCCCGTCCCTAGTGTTAGCCTCCACAGATGGTAATTCTCCCATGGGAATCAACCAGCATTCTAAAGCAGAGTTATTTATTTTCCTAGGAGGTTGCAAAGACCGCGAATGTGCTTTATGACCCCTGACTCCACAGCAGCGTCTGCCGTGCAGAGTCTGGGCACATGACAGGTGCTTAGTAAATGTTCCTGGAATTGGACTGACACCTTCAGGACAGGTAGCATGAATCAGATGAATGCAGATATAACAGGAAAAAGAACAAGAGAGGAAGCCTAACACCAGCATCCACATTTAGCCCAGGCATGGATATACACCAGCTCCATCTTCTTGAAGAGACCCAGGCACTGGGAGGGGCACCCTGCTGGCTTTGGAGGTGGGCAACGCTGCTGTTTAATAGCTGTGTGGTGCTGGATCCCAGCCCTGCCACCTTTCAAAGGCTGTGGTCAAGAAGAAGGCCTATCCACAGGGCAACTAATATCCTTTACTTATCGTCTGGAGACATGTGACAGAAACAAGATGACAAATGTAGCCAGTTGGGCAAAAGCCAGAGCCTGGTTTCCCACTGCCCTCCCCTGCCCCTTTTCTCCACTTATGGATTTTCAGTATTGGGAAAGCTAATGAAAATCCACAAAAGTATGAAAGGAAGAAGGTAGACCAGCAGGTTTAAATGACAGAATAGTTCCAAAGAAGCAAATGATTTAAAGGTTAGGATGCCCAGGAAGCCAGGAGACTCAGGTTAAAATGATTACTTAGCTTCTCAAAGCCTCAGTTTCTTCCTCTTTACAATCAAAATAGTAACCCTCTTGCTTCATACACTTCCTCTGGGGACCACCTTGGGCAGCGGTTCTCAAGCCTGGCTGCACCTGGGAATCATCAGGGAACTTCGAAAATTCCTGATGCCCGGGTCGTACCCCCCCCCCCCCCCCCGCCACCAGCTAAGTCACAACTGCTAAGGGGCAACCCAGGTGTTGATATTTTTTAACATTTCTCAACTGCTTACAACGTGCAGCCAAGGGTGAAAACCGGCGATGTGAGACATGCCCGTTGTCTTGGTTGACAAAATACCTGCCACACAACAGCGGGAAACATTCATGAAGCATAAGCATTATTATTATGGCTGATGGTGGTGGTGCTGGTGGTCGTGCTGGTCATGGTAGTGGTGGTGGTGAGGGTGATGCTGGTGAACAGATGGGCTCTGCTTTGGGCTCAGAGTCCTCGTGGAGAAGAACTGTTTTAGCGTGAACATGACCAAGGTCTGTTCTGGCTCTGCAAGGAATATTTCATTCTCTGAGGTCATCACATCCCTTCTCTAATCAAACCCCCCACCCTTTGGCACTCTTCTCCTCCACGAGCCCGTTCTTTGACCTCGCAGAGATTTATTGCTTGCTCCGTTTTTGGCCTCTCTGCCTAGAAGCCCCAACTCTGGTTTAACTTCTCCACCTACCGTCTTAGAACCTGGGACACTCATTTTAATATTCTCTCAACAGCACCACGGAATCCTTTGCCTCCTCCGAATCTCCATCCCAAACTAAAGCCAATTTCTAGTTTCTGTGCTTTTTTTGCAAAGCACTGCAGAGAAAACTGCAGGGCAGTGCTGACTGGTTTTATCATGGTTCCCACCCCAGCTGGTTCTCACCAATGCTCATGGTGCTTTCACCTAAATCCACTCCTTTCCTTACGTGGTTCCCATGGTGTCCGCTCTGAACTTTTACCACATTGGTTCCCTGTCCCAACTGGCCCAATTAACTCCTCAAGTAAAGCCAAGTTGGTTGCTTCATGAAGAAAGGAGGGGCCATCAGACTGAAGTTTCCTCCAGCTTCATCTTCCCCATCCAGCCCTCTGACTCAGAGGAACAAGGATCATTCCTTCTTTTTTAAAGGACACATCATCTCTCCTGCGTCTCTCTGGTTCCTTCTTTATCGTTTAACAACTCTCTCCTGTAGCTTCAAACTTTTCCCCTCTATGGGGCTTCACCCTAGCCTACCATAGCCAACAAATATGGTGTATTTCTCCCTCTTCCAAACACAAAAAGGAAATCCTTTCTTTGACGAGCTCCTCTGAAATATCCTATTTCTCTCCCTATCTGCACTTGAAAGAGTAATAGAGGGTCTCCAACTCTCATCTCCCATTAAGGTTTGAGTCCCCTGAATGCTCGCTTCTACTGGCAACAAGCTACTCAGCTGCTCTTGCTAAGATCACTGGGAACTTCCTGAGGGTCCAATGCACTGTTGCCATTTTTAGGCCCTCATCTACTTGACTTTTCTGCAGTATCCGACAGTGCTAATCACTGTTTCCTTTCAAATCAGTTCAGCCCAGCAAATTCTTCTGGCATGCCAACTCTGTGTCAGGTCCTGTTCTAGAGGGACTGGGGACACGAAGATTAGCAAGGTGAGGAAGAGTCTCTGCCTCTCAAAGAGCTCAGAGTCTGCTCAAGAAAACACACACAGCGAGAAATAATTAGGATACATTCCAGATTGCGACTCTGGAATTTATTCAACGCTCTTCTCCTTTACCTTCATACCACCTGCTCCTACCCCCCAAAATCTGTGTCCTCAGCCCCTCTCACTGGATTCTCTTCCTCTGTTTGTCCCTTCAAGGTTGATGTTTCCCAAGGTTCCACAATGGCCCCTCTTCTCTTAGTTGCCCTGCCTTGTCTCCCTGGGAAATATCCACTCTCAAGGCCCATACACTGTCCATCACCAACGACCTCCAAGTCTATAGCTTCAAACCTAACTTTATCCCTGTAACCATGTGTTCTTATTTCTCACTGGATATTCTCCAGAAAATTTCAATTCAAATGAACCAGGACCTAATTGTTTTACCTTCTGCCCCAAGCTTGTTTCTCCTCCTGGGTCCTTTGCGAACTTAATCATTTTTACATCCACCCCGTGGCCAACCTTGAAACGCATTCCCAATTCCTCATCCTTGCTCATCCATACCTCCTTCCCACCAACTAGTCTTCGACAGCTGTTCTCTCTATTTCAAATCTATCTCAATTTCTGTCTTGTCCTCGCAACTAACATCACTAAGTTGTCCTGTCAGCCCTGATCTCATCCCTTCTAGTCCATTGCAGTAGTCCTCTCCTATAGCTCATGCCACCAACTCTTTCCACCTCTAAACCATGCTCATATTTTTGTCTGCTATCTTTCTAAAAGATGGATTTAATCATCATCTTCCTATAAATCCAAACCCTTAGCAAGGCAGTAAGCCTATACTCTACACCTGCACTGTCCAATATGGTAGCCATTTGTGTCCTGTGTGCTATAGTGCCTGACACATAGTGGTCACTCACTTATTCCTCTTTCTTTCCCTTAAGACTTACCCTTACTGGAAGGTTAAGCAGGAAGAAACTATAAATGCTCATTTCATAACTCAATATAAAAGCATAATGGCAAAAAACTAAAAATAGAACTACCACATGATCCAGTAATTCCTCTCCTGGTTATATATCTGAAGAAATCGAAAACACTAATTCAAAAAGATACATGCACCCCAATGTTCATAGCAGCATTATTTACAATAGTCAAGATATGAAACCAACCTAAATGTTCATCAACAGATGAGTAGGTAGAGAAGATGTGGCATATATACACATACGCACACACACAAATATTAGCCATAAAAAAGAATGAAATTCTGCTATTTGCAACGACATGGTTGGACCTAGAAGGTATTATGCTTAGTGAAATAAGTCAGACAAAGGCAAATACTGTATGTTATCACTTATATGTGGAATGTAAAAAATAAAACAAGTGAATGTATGTAACGAGACAGAAACGGACTCACAGATATAGAGAACAAACCAGTGGTTACCGGTCAGGAGAGGGAAGGGAAAAGGACAAGATAGGGGTAGGGGATTAAGAGATACAGACTTTTGATACTATGTATAAAATAAATAAGCTACAAGGGATACATTGTACAGCACAGGGAATATAGCCAATATTTTATAATAACTTTAAATGGTACATAATCTATAAAAATATTGAATCACTCACTACGTTATCCACCCGAAACTAATATAACGTTGTAAATCCACCATCATACTTCAACAACAAAAAAAGCACAATGGGAAATTCAGTCGCATGATCCTTCCTTTCAGGTTCTGATTCAAGTGGCTCTCTTGAGAATAGGCCCTTCCTCCCTCTGTTCACCCTCCTTTCCAAGATCAGACTCGGTTCTTGTCTTTTAGAACCACAGGGAGAGAGTCTGGCAAGAGCCACCGTTGTACCAGCTGATTTAAATTGAAATGTTTTCCCCAGATAAATGCGTGCTAAATAATACACCAGCTCTCCAGCCAAAGGGAAGTGACAGGCGCTCTGTAAATAAAGGCACTTAGTTGCTGGTAAAGAGCTGTAAAGTGGTTCTGAGCTGATGTATGCTGACCAGCAAGAAGTGGCGTCACCTGCTTTATGTAATTGTCACTGCAGGCTTGCCTGCTGTATACTAAAACTGCATCTCATAGACCCAACTGTCACATCGGATATACCGTCCAGCATGGGGTAGGCCGCCTTTCTCTGTAATTGTTTCTGACAGTCAGCCATCACATTTCAGATCTTTTCAGAAAGTATCTGGTCCAGAATCCCTAGGCTGGGCCAGCCCTGACACCATGTGGGCTAGAACAGTGACACTAAAAGGGAATGTGAAAAGAGAAGAGGGAAAAGAGGTTTTGTGAGTCTAGGAGAGCAAATAACACGCAGTGGCGAGTGTCTGAACACAAATCCCAGTGGAGGCTCTACCTCCTCAATGTGAAGACACATTTTCTTGTTTCATTTCATGTTAGAACAACTCGCCATAAGGTTGCGTGAATACTCTGGCCCAAGAGTACACACGTCTGTCCTGGGTCCACAGTTCTGTCCTGCTGTGTTCTGGAGAGGTGGTAACATAGCTCTCGAGACAAAACAAAGGAATGTGTTTCATAAGGACTACAGAATAAAGAGTGATGAAAGGTGGGGTGTCAGTGGCCAGAAATCTCTGTAGTTCCCTCTCATGGGGAAGTTAGATTTGCTCCCCGAAATGAAAATAGTAAGACGAAATCCATTTTTGTATTCTGTAATTCCAATCCACTTGGAGTTTGGTCATGCCAAATGCCCAGATGAAGGGTAACAGAAGCATTTGAGGACAGTGGGCGTTCCGGTGGGTCACAAGGGTCTCAAGGAGGGGAAGCAGCCGGGAATCTCGGCTCGTCCATCTGACCCCATGGACTGGGATGAACCTGAGGTGTGGGCTGTACAGTGAGCAGCCGGACGTGAACGTCCAATGCTCACCCATCAGGGAGGAAGCAACCTCCTGTGTTGATGGCCACCACTGGACCACTGCTTTCTGGAAGGTCAGAGCGTCACCAAAGGGGACTATTAGAAGCCAAGGACAAGAGAGGAGCAGACAGAGTAAGAAAACGGTGGGAAGTATGGACTCAGTGGGGCTACAGCGTTG
This sequence comes from Pseudorca crassidens, assembly GCF_039906515.1. Lineage (NCBI taxonomy): Eukaryota > Metazoa > Chordata > Mammalia > Artiodactyla > Delphinidae > Pseudorca > Pseudorca crassidens. The sequence goes on along the minus strand of NC_090311.1, from coordinate 56,129,372 downwards.
ACAGGCTCTCACTGAGAGCCGAACAGAACGCTTGCTGGCTACTGGGGGATGCACACTCCACTCCGCTCCAATGCCAACCAGGAGTCTCTGAAAACCACCACCGGCCTTGGGCACATCCTCTGCCCCTTCTGGTGTGCGTGTGTGCGTGTGTGTACAAAATAAGAGCCCTTTTTTGCTTTTTTTTTTTTTTTGCAGGAAAAAATGAGTTCTCTTTTCCTTTCTTCCTTCTCTCCCTCCAAGACCTACTATTCTTGCTTATTCCTGTGATACAAACAGTAAAGAAGGCTTTTGAGAATCGAGTAAGTGTTTGAAGAGGGGAGGGGAAGCATTTTTTACCAGTTTGGCCATCAAAAGGATCTGACAGGCGGGGATAAGGTTTAAGAGAGCTGGAAGGAACACCTATGTCGGATGCATATGGGACTATATTATATGTTGAGATTCTAATCTAGGACCTTGAAAATCACGATTATTGAATTGCGAGGAAACAGGCATGCTGGGGGAAGGGAGTCTTTTCCTGCCCCCCCCCCCACCATTTGCTTCCATCTCCACCTGGAGGGAGCACCTCCCCTGCTTCTGCTTCTTTCCATTCCCTCTGCTAGCTCCTGCCAAGAGACGAGGAGCATCTAATGGGGTTGGTCAGTGTGTTCACTGGACCCGGTGTTGTTAGCGTAAAGATTTACTGTGGCTTAAAGCAGTGCACACGAGTCACCTGGGGACGCTGTTAGGATGCAGATCCTGACCCGGCAGGTCTGAGCGGCATGAGCGTCTGCATTTCTAACAGTCCCTGGGTGATGCCCATGCTGGGGTGTGGGTGGGAAGACACACAGTGAAGATCAACTACTTAGGGGCAGGAACCAAAAGCTAGCTTGCCTCTTCCCCCTCCAAGAAGGCCAGCTAACTGTCTCCTCCCATCCTTTGTCACCTCTGCTGCCTGAGCAGGTCGTGCAGGAGGCAGGAAAGAGTTAAGGCTCCTTTCGCAGGGCCTCAGCACATTGCTCTGTCCTGCGGGCACCGCTGAGCAAACGGAGACCAAGATTTAGATTTGGCAGAGAGGCAGAGGACGCTGGAGTGGAGATGTCAAAACCAAGCTTCAGGCTGTATCAGCCAGGGTTACGTCAAGAATAGAAACCACTCTATTCCAGGTACGGCGAAAATTAGAGGTTGACACAGCCACGGGCAGGGCTGGAGGAGCAAACGTCAAAGAGGCCACCGTTAGCCATTTCACTTGCAGCACCAAGGGGAAGGTTCTCTTGAACTTCACCAGAAGGTGCTGTGAACCTCAGGACTCTCGGGGAAGCCCACACACCAGTCTCCATCTCTAGCAGCAAAGCCAGTGGTTCTCAAAACTTTCCCTGAGAGCTGCTTTGAACCCTGCAGCTGCCTCCAAAGATCAAGACCTGCTTTTCTCTTCCACTTTCCAGACCTCGCCCTCCTGCCCCTCTCTCACTGGCAGACTCCAGCCCAGAACCAGGCAGACAAGGGGCTTCTGGAAACTACTGTTTCAGGCTTCGCTGCAACGTCGGGGGGACCTTAGAAGGAGGTGGTGGTCACGCTGAGTTGGCGAAAGATAATGTAGCACGTAGGTCTAGGCGGCAGGATCGAGCGAGCTTCATCGTATCCGTAAGATGGTGCCTCACAGCCCAGAGGCTGTAGTCTTTGTGGGCTGTACGCCCTCTGTCTTTACTCCTGGAATGACGGCATTCAGGTTCCTAGCAGGCACCCGATGCCACCTATCCAGTAGACCGCATATGACAATGACCCTGCAGCTCATGGCAAGCCCACACAGAGGTGTTACTCGGCGGAAAGTGCTTCACGTCCCACCCTGATGAGTGACGTGTGTGTTGCAGGGTTTTTGCAGTGCCGCCTCTCTGAGACTCCTGGACAACATCTTTACTTGGAACCCTCTGCCCAGGGTCCCAGAGCAAAGGACAGGGAAGACCAGGGCAGAACAGAGGTGGCAGATGTGTGGCATTTAACACTGTCATGCCTCCTACAGAGAACGCATGGGCTGACACGTGTCACCTTCTGCTAAATGACTTTCAATGTCCATATACTCCCCACCCTCCAGAGACCACCGTCCCTCGGTCAGCCGATAACAACGCAAAGCTTAACACCCCCACGCAGCTATAGCAACGGCAAAGCTTAACACAGGTTGATGGCAAAAACAGATGCTGGGAAGAAACGCTGAGAATTGTTCGGCCAGCATCACCTCAGTGCTCTGGCATTTAGCTGGCGACCCTGGGCCTAAGGCCACCATTTGCAAAGGCTGAGCGGGTGGCACTTGAAGGCTGGATTAGTTTTGGGGAAGACAGCCTACTGAGAGTGTGGGCGTTAGGGTCTCAAGCCCGCTGCCCAGGCTGGCACGAAGAGGCAGCAGATGCCCCTTTGAAAGCCATGGCAGCCACGGTGTGTTTCTCTACCAGGCAGGCTGATGCGTGCCTCTGTGGATTACGGAGTGAAGGATATCCCTCTTGCCAGCCCCTGTCCCCCGTAGGCACGGCAGAGAGGCTGTCCTTACCTTGGGAATTAGCCTGCAAGACCCCGATGCTGTCATCAAACTGCATAGATTTGATGTTGAGTGACGCCAAGATGCATTCCTTGTCCTGCAGCGAAGTATCATCAATATTATTCTGATTGGCTGACAGGATAACGCACATGTCACAGAGGTTGATGTTGACGGCCCTTAAATCAGCCCGACTTAACGGCGTACCCTTTGGCATAGAGGAAAGAGAGAAAAAAAAAAGGAGAAGCAAAAGTGAGACTGAGGGACAAGAGGGAAAGAGGGGGGAAAAGAATAAAAACAAATTAAAGATTGAGCTGGAGCTTTGGGAAATTATTTAACAAGCATCTTTTTTATGCCTTGACATTAAGCTGGCCTAACTACATTCAAGGGAATAGGAGCTGTGTGTTAATCTAAAGGGTAGTCTGTGCTGATGGCAGCATTTTAGGGTTGCTCTCGATACTCAATCAAGCTATTACTAACTAACGAGGGAGAGGAATTATGCCATGGTTCTATATCTTCTTCCTGCCTGGAAATTGTCTTGATTTAAGTAACTGTCCTGTGGCAACCTCTGGCTTTCAGAATGTAACGAGGGGGTGGCTTTCAAATGCCTGTTTATTTAATAGCAGGTCACTTCTGTCTCAGGCAAAAAGACAGCAGCTCCAACTAGAATTCCCAAGGCAGCCAAGAGGAGATAGCCAGGGAGCACGGTGTGATGAGGTGGGGCTGAATCTGGAGGATGTGGGAGCGAGTGGAATTAATGTGCTTCTTGCAAAGGGGATATGGAAAGGGGTGACGCTTCAGGTATATGATTTGAATGCATATTTTCAGCAAGAGAAAAACAAGGAAATCACCTAACTTACCAAGAACAGAAGCATGGTTAAATACACTATCAGATATATATACAATGGAAGTCTATGTGGCAGGTAAAGGGATTGAAAGACCTCTCCGTGTAGGTATTGCCTTGGACGCATCTCAAGACAGAGGAGCAAGTGAAACAAATAAACAAAAAAAACAAGTGCTAGACAATTCAAAAAGTACGATTTCATTTATGTAAAAAGAAACCCACAGAACAGAACTACATACGTATGAATGTGTTTATAAATGTATGTACACTCAGAGAGAAAGCTCAGGAAAAGCACACACTAAACTAATAACTGTGATTCCCCCTGGGGAGGGAACTAAGATTGCGGGTGAAGGAAAGGTTTGCTTTTGACTTGATATACATCTGCTTTGTTTGAATATTTTATAACAAGAACATACTTGTATATTACTGGAGTAATTAAAAATAAGCCAGTAAACAGATTTTTTTAAAAAATCCCATAACAAACAAAAAACGGTGGAAAAAAATCCCCAGATCAAAGAGGTAATGACAGAGGCCAGGAATGCAGCCACTGGTAAAACAGAAGGGTTAGGATTGGAGGAGAGGGGCATGACCCCCACCTGCTCTGTGTCCTGGGGGTGAGGACCAGAGAAGAACTAATCAGGCCATCCCATGAGATAGGGTCCCAAGGGCATCATTCTGGAGTTCACCGCCAGCCACCAGCCTCCTTGATCCTCCAACCTGAATCCAGCTTCTGACTTGCCTTCATGGAGACCTGAGCTGTCTTCAGCTCACTGGCCGTGTAGGGAGAGGGTCTGTCAACTGCCTATGTCTCTGGATGCCTTCCTCTCGTTCTCCTTCCTGGAAAGGGGGCTTTGAGAAGATTGGACTTGGCTGCAGAGATCAAGCCCCTCAGCCCTCTTTTATGACTTGGTGGCGGTCATGATACTATTCCCAGCCTCCAAAACGCAACTGCGAAGTGGAATTATGGAGGGAGAGGCATCTAGTGCTACGGGGCTGGGAAGCTACTAATTCCAAGCTCCGGAGCAGGACCTTTCGAGAGAAGGAGAAGTCTCCCCCTTTTTACTGGGGTCTTTTGGTACAAAATAAGTCTGACCAACTTCCTGAATCATTTCACCAGTGTATAAGCCTCAGTTGCCTACATCCATATTCCTTTAATTCTCACCTTGTAGGGAATCCACCAGTAATTGTGATATAAGAAAATCCCTGCACAGCTGTACACGCATGATTTCAAAACTCAAGAAATACAAATGACATACACAGAAACACCTTGTGTTTCTCTGGGCTGGTCCTATATCTGGGGCCCTGTTTAAACAATGAAATATGTGGAGACATAGGTGAAGGCCCATTCCGTACCAATATGTTGTGTTCAAGTGTGATAAATTTTGGAGGGTTTGAAAAGGCCCTGCAGGTAGGAGAACTCATTCATATAGATGCAGGCAGATGAGTGGATGTGTACAAGAGCGTACAGAAGGAAACACACACAACAAATACACACAGAAAACATCACACCCACACCCCCAACACTATATACATACACACATACATAGACTCCTGTATCCCAGAAAACTAATAAGCTCTTTACAAAATACTTTTAGACCCTAGTTCGTTGTTCCCAAGGACCATGTGGAAGAGCACATGTAGGAAAATAATCATGGAAATATGTAATCACAACTATCATGTTTCTGAAATTAGGTATATATCTGTTTATGGTCTTTTATGTATATGACTATTTTTCTGCAGGTGACTATGTTTAACCACATGTGTTCACTAAGTCAGTGAATTTGGGGCCCAGCAGCCAAAAGATATCTGTCTATATTTTTCTCAATTCTTTATATATTTATTGAGTGTCCACTGCGCCAGGGATACATTAGGACACATGGTATTGATAGCTACGAATGGGCATTACTTGTGGATCGATTCTTATGTCTTCCTTATTGAATTATATTACTTGACTCTTCTTTTTCCATTTCCGAGGTTCTAGAAGCTGATAATAGAAATAACAAATTTCAGCTCTGTAAGTGGGAAAAAATCCAGACTTCTTAAAATATAGAATAAAATCTGTGTTCCTCAGTTTTAGGGATGTGAACTTCCAAGAAAGATGTTTGGAGTATAAGTGATACTTGCATAGATTTGTGACCTGGAGAACTATACCAAAGGTTGAAATGTACGGTGCTCTACAATTACTTGAAAGTTTATGGAAAATATATTGATTAACGATTGGGAAGTAGTTAGTTATGTGACTCCCAGATCACGTATCCCATGCCCTCTCATTAAATTGTGGAGTCCCAAATTGTTCCTTTTAGATTTGGGTCCTAGTGTTTTGTAATCAAGAACATCACATGCACACACGTGCACACATGTACACACACACACAATCTCATGAAAACATTACTGGGCTTCTAAATGACTGGGAGGGAGGGAGGGGTTGGCCAGCAGAAGGGGCTGGCCTTTTGTACAACAGAAATAAAGAACTCTGTTAAATGCATTTCGTTAAAAACAGAACATGGTAAAATAAGATTTCTCCAAGCATTCATAATGTCATAAATAAAGTGATATAAATAGTTCCTTATGTAAATTCTGCTATAAGTGCTATAATATTGCAAAGCGCTGGGTTTGGGTAGGCAAGAGAGAGACTGTATAGACACTGATATGGTTAATACGTTTGACACCAGCTAAACTCCATGACTGGTGAGTGACTAAACTTGGCTGCAAATCCCTTTTAATAAGGTCTCCCAGGGTTTGGGTATTCCTAGACAGAGCACAGGGGAAGGGCTGAGTCCTCAGGTCCATAACCAGATGAAGAAGCAGAGGCATGATCAAAGCTACAACCACTCTATCCATCTGGGATTTTTCTTTTGTGAATGAAAAGAAGAAAAAAGCATTGCTAATGTGACCTTGGACTTACAGGCAATATGGACACTTTGGGGAAGTTATGAAGAGTCTCCCATTCCCGCTTGAGGTACTCGATGGAACCCACAAACACAATGTGCTTGAGCTCGTGGTAGTGAAAGTTGCTGGCACGGAGTGGCATCACCAGGTTCCGGAGGCCAATCAGGGCTGAAGTGACATCGCCAAAGATGCAGACCACCACGTGGCCACTCAGGACGGTCATGGCGGCTTCACTTCGAGTCTGCCGGAGGGAGAAGGGCACAGGCATTGGAGAGATGGGGTTGTGAAAAGGACTGAAAAAATCACTTGTGTAAAATACCAAGTAAACAATTGCTGAGTGCTTACCATGTGCTATTATGTTTTTAATTTCTTCATGTTATATACATGCCATATATATTTATAATTAGAGTATGTGTGTATAAATTACATTGGTGGAATAAATACGTGCAAACATATATTCACACATATCACTACCTTCTCTGAGAAAAGATTTAAGGAAGATAAGCCATCCATACATAACAGCAGAACTTTCAGGGGTAAAATAAGAGGGAATAGCAATATTTATGTCATTCGGAAAAGGAAGTCTTAGTTTCCAGGAAATTGTTGATAAAATGAGCTGTCTTGTGCGCTTCTGTTGCTGAGATGATGATAAAACAGTCAGACCCCTGCTGGCCTCGGCTTGAGAAATGAGTTCCAAATTCTAGACTCATCGATGGGATCTCACAGGACGTCACTGCATCAGTAGGTAGAACACGATATCCTGAGCCAGGGGCTGGCAAACTCTGGCCCATGGGCCAAATCTGGTCCACCGCCTGCTTTTTTATGGCCAGTGAGCTTAGATTGGTTTTTATGTTTGAAAATGGGTTGAAAAAAAAATCAAAAGAAGCATATTTCATAATATGTGAAACTTATATTAAGTTCAAATTCCACCAAATTTTATTGCAACACGGCTAATCTTACGTAGGTATTGTCTGTGGCTGCTTTTACATTACAAAAGCAGAGGTGATTAGCTGTGACAGAGACCGTATGGCCAGCAAAGCCTAAATTATTTATTATATGACCCTTTCCAGAGAGAGTTTGCCGACCAATGTCTACCGCTGCCTTGGGGTTTCCAGGAACATGACTGGAGTGGCCACCTGTGTTAAGTCATCAGAGGAAGATTCCCAAACAGCCACTAAAAGGAACAGAACAGCAAGGGCAACAAGCCCATGTCTTCCCCCAACTTTAGGCCTGTATTTACAAAGGAGACAAATGAAGGAATAAATCAGCCCAGTTAGAGCTTCCCAGGAAATGCACATGATTAGCTACTGCTGGCCCCACTGCTCACTGTGTTCATGCAGAAAGTAACACAGGAGGCCAGTGCTGGGCCTTTCTCTGCCTCTTTCTGGTCTGGTGCCTCCCATCTTGGCTTTCTTCCTCCCGTTCCACCCACTGCATGTCTGGATGGCCCCGTGTGGCTTACGATGCTTTTGGGGAGGCATATTAATGTCCCCTGCACATATCAAACTCTGCTCGATTTAATCCCTAGAATTGACCAGTGTATTGATTGTTTAAATGCCAATATTGCAATTCACGATAATGTCAGGGTTATTACAGTAACCCCCAAGGAGAGGAAGAAGCAAGCGTTCACTCCCTGATCGTTAGACTAAAGCAGGGGCTGTCACCATTATTGGTTTCTCTCCGCAACAGTACAGGGACATCTCAGACGGAGGCCATAAAAAATGTCTTATAAATAGTGACCAAGGAGGACCCACTAGGGAGTCACACCCCACATCACTGCTTCATGGATGATGCCTGGAGTTAGTTATCTTGGCTGCATGGAAGTGTGTGTGCCTAGGTACCACCAGCAGAGGGTCAACCAGTTTTGTAATGTGCTGTGATGGGACCCCTGATTAATTTTAATTGACCGGTCATCTGGGAGGCTAGCTCCCTTCAGCAAGCCTGAGGAATACCAAGCGGGTCCCGAAATCTAGAATAGGAAGGTAGGGAAGGCATCAATTAGCAGAGTGGCCAAGGCACAGGTGCTGACCACAGGAAATTAGATCTGGGGACCAAAACACCAATCCTTAGACCGGCCACAGCAATATCACCTGGAGAACCTGGTAAAGATCCCAATTCCTGGGACTCAGCCTTGGGGAGACTGATTCTGCCAGGTTTAAGACGCAATAGAGAAACTACTTATGTGTGTATCTTGAGTTTCCTACACATTCTTCAAGGCCTAGTCCAAATGGGGCCTTAAGAGCCGTAAACCCCTTCCAAGATCAACTGTTTGTATCCAATAAGACTTCCCCAGCCACTTAAACACATACTAGATTCAAACAGCACTTTGTGCCTTGTAACGCTAAGCTTTGAATATATTGTTTCACGGTACGTTTATGTCTTTTAATTAGATGGTCATTTCCTCAAAATTACGGCCGTCTCATGTTTTCTAACCCCCAAAGCAGATAGTATCCTGTGGCCAGAAAGCATCCTCATGTTGCTGGCTCTTCCAAGCATTCTCATCTCTGTGCAGGGTTACTTTAGAGAGGGCTTTTGGGGCCACACTGTCTAAACAGCACCTCCCAGTCCCTTTCTCGCCTATCACCTCACTTTATTTTCTTCATAGCACGTTATCAATATCTCAAATGTTATTACATATTCATTGCCTACCTGGAGATCTGGTCTTTGCCCCCACTGGAACAGAAGCTCTATGAGACCAGTCAGGAGTTGTTGTACCCCCAGCAACAAGAACAGTGCCCAACATGTAATAGGTTTGTCATAAATGTTTTGTTAAATGATGTTATGTTTCAGGTGAGGGGAGTAGTAACTGGCCTCACTCAACCCTTTGGTGCTGGCAGGGGGCTCTGAACGTCAGTCAGCCATGCACTCCTCAGGATTATCTAGGCAAGCCATTAAAACCTTGGATCCCGCAATGCCAACCAAGCCTTTGACCTGTCCCCAGGTGGGTAACACCAGGATGAGTCTATATCCCTAGAGCAAAAGTGGGGCAGATACAACATCAGGATGTAGACACGTGCAGCAGCTTGGTGATGAAAACCATTTGCACTCCTTGGACGGGGGCTGTTTCCTAAGAATTCTGACTTTCTGTGCTTTTATCTGTAACTTTCACACCTCCCAGACAGCCTCCAGCACAAAGCTGTATTGGTTCTTAATGCTCGATTATAATTAAATTGAGAAATCACACACACATTCAGATAAAACACAGGGAAAAAGCTAATGGATTAGAGCACAAAGCCATTCTGAGGAACTGGAACAGTCCTTTCTTAGGAAGGGTGGCCATGACATCAGAAATGATAGGATTTTCCTGGTGGACATAAAGGAGCAGGCCACAGCAATCTGGGGATTAGAAAGCACAAGGGAGAAAGAACCTTTCCATCTGAACTTCCTGATTATTAATCCATTTTTCATGGATTAGCAAGACAATAAACGGTAGGAGATGAAGGCATTAAAGCTTAAAGCTCTTAATCGGACAAGTCTAAAGAGTAGAACGGATTGTTATCTATGCTGACATTCTTGGGACACACCAGAAGAAGCCCACTACTGCTACTGAGAGGAGTCAACCAGGAAACGGCGCTCTGAGCCCCAGCCTTCCCGAGGTGGACCATGGTCACCCTTGTCATCATCAGCAAATGTGATCTGCCTGCCTACATCGTGTGCTAAGAAGGATCACAAATACGCAAATCAATTATCTAGAAGGATACAAGACACTGTTACAAACAAACGACAATACAGGTAGCATTCAGATTTCTTCATGGCATTTAATATATAATAATAATAATAACACGTAAGTTTATGGAGTCCTATAAACTTATTAAAACGTATGGGTTTTAATCTTCACTACCATCCTATGAGTTAAGGTCATTCTCGTTCCATCTTCTTACACATAAGAGATAGAGTGTAAAGAGCTCCAGTGACTCGTCCAAGGCCACACAGCTAATGGCACAGGCAGGCTCTGGCCCCAGAGCCATGTCCATAGGAGTTATGGTACATACTGTCTCCCATGATGCATTTCACACCCTATGGTAATGAGCCAATACATATTCAGTGATTGAAAATTCCACTCGCAGGTCATGTTCTGATGAGAGTTCTAGCTGTTTCAAGACATGTCCTGAATATTAAGTATAAAAATAATCAGGTGCAGGGACTATCACCCCACCATCCAGTTAGGAAAATCTCATTCCTAGTAGACATAATTTGGGACAGAAGAGGATGGCATCAATTCTGTAATCTGTCACTCACCAGGATGACTTTCTCTATCTCCTTGGGTGCACACCAGTGAAACATCCCAGTAGAGTCGTACTTCTTCACGTTGGAGTCCATGTTGTCAATCTGATCATTGCCGGGAATTAACAAGGGGTCATGCCTGGGGAGAAGAGGACAGGAAAACCGAAGTGGAAAATGTGATAAATTATAAATGGAAAGTGCCCCGTGCGTTACACCTCGGAGGAGATGAAAGATGCAGAGGAAGTGGTTGTCACTGAAGGCCACTCTCTTGCTTGCAGAACCCATCCTTTGAAAGATAACTACCTCAAACCACCACCACCACCACCTCCTGGACACGCAGGTGACCTTTGTCGGGTAGTAATTCTGCCTTTCTCTCCTGTTCTCCTTTTTCTAAAATGGACTTCACATCATTTTGTGGATTTAGTCTCCCTTCTTATGGATGTCTCACTCCTTCTATTCTCCTTTTACCAGCTATCCAATCTCTCCATGAGACACACACACACACACACGCACACACCCTCAAGTGTTGTTATTAGCATTGGCAATGAAGAGGAAGGAATAGGAATAGAGCCTCATGCTGACTGACTGACTGGCACGAGGACGGAAAGCCAATTACTCGCTCCTTCTGACTACAACTTCTGACGTGATGCTCTTCGCACTAAAAGCTTTAACAGGCTGCACTTTAAATATTTTAGCAATTTGCCCAATCAGATTTTGCTCTCCCTGGCTGAAGCCCTTTAAAGATTCAGCAGCATGTCACTTCAGAGCAGACTGACTACCAAATGCCCACATCTGGAATACATGATTTCAATACTAAACAACACCCTCTCTCCTTGCCTTGACAACTGTATTTGCACTCACTGTCCAAAGATGCTCTCCCCTACCCCTACCTTCACCTCCCAACTGCCACACTCCTTAGATGAGAGCCTCAAGCTCAGAGGCATCTTAATAAACTTGTCTTGAATTCTCAGAGCTACAGTCACCCCCTCTTGCCTCGTTTACTGGAGGAAAAGAAAGTTGCCTCTACAGAGGCCTCCCCTCCAGTGGATGGGCAGAGCCTTACCGATAACCTCAAGAATTACAATAGAATCAGGCAGCTCTAACAAGCTTACAGCATAAGAAATATAATCCTGCATCTTGGTCCACATCCATTGTCTAGATTCTATCTCTGATAGAGATTCTGCACCTCTATTTTCAGGGAGGCATTTGGGTTTCTACAAGAATAACTGCATAAAATTAGGACAATGTCCCAGGCGTAGTTGGCTATCTGTGCAGTGGAGCCATTTTCCCTGAATAATCTTGTCAATTCAAGATAGAAAATGAAAATGAGTTGAAATTCCAAAATTTACTGTGAAGTGATTTTACCTTTGAAACCATCTATTTCAAGCATTAAAGAGTGAACTTTATTTAGTTCTTAGTACTTCTTCCTCTGAAAGTTCTCTGGTATTTCTCATTTGTATGTTCAGAACAAAGACAGTGGGATAGCAATCCCTCCTACATAGTCCAGAGACCTATTAGTAAGTCTTCAGGATCTCTACCATGGCCCTCCTAATAGGCCTTCCAATCCCACTTCAGATGGGAAGACTCTCACTGCATTTATTTATTCCTGAGAATTTTCTTTTAGGCTACACCAAATGACAAATATCATGTGAAGCCATCCCGCAAAGTTATCTTCAATGAACACGCTAGATTACTATAGGAACTGTCATATCTGATCTTAAAAGGAGAAGAACAGTTAGCTCGGAACAACATCTCGGTAGATGGGTTGTTGGAATGTGAGAGGTGTTGTAAACCAGCAGGTGACCTTTCAAATACTGAGCTCCGTCAAAAATGCTAAAATAAAAAGGCACTTGCTGGTAAGAATGGGTCACAGATCAGGGCAAGATCAAATCTGAATATTTTTGTCCTTGAAGACTCTTTAAGAGTTCTATAGATATCCACGACCCACCATAAAGAAGAGGTCTGAGAAAATGAACAGAATGGACTCTTTCTTCCCAGCCCTAGAAGAATGTATTTCAGTTGGAAGCGGACCTTAATAAATTTGTCCTGAAGATACAGAGCCAGGTTGTTTATTGGTTGGAGAGGAGGTATTATCTCAGGGAGGTCTGAGACCTGCCCCCAGTGTACTCAGGATTCATATTCATATAATATTAGCAAGCAAGCAAACGCTGTAGTAAGCTGGCCAAAATTCCTGTCACAAAATACGTGCCTTGAGGGAGAGGAGATACATTTTGATTCCCTATCTTTTAGGGAAGCAATCATCCCTTGGTTACTCTGGCCTCCAACCCTCATCCTAGAAAAGTAAATAAGGTGGGAAGATGCCGAGTTAGCATCTCCCCACAACTAGGGCACCTGCCAGTCACTGGTGGAGGACCCTGACACCCAAGGAGACAGGAGGAACCCCCAAATGAACTGGTAGGACGTGGGGGGACTGAGAGGGGAGGAGAAGTGGAGGCCAGACAAGATTGGCGCCCCTGAGGCCGGGGAGATCAGGAGAGGCAGGCGGGAGGGGCCCTCCGGAGGAGTGGGAGAGGAGCAGAGGGCGACTGCCCTGCCCACTCGGGCCAGGAAGCCTGCTGGGCCCCCAGGTGAGGTCCCCTGCCCTCTGAGACCAGGGGTGGGGGGCACGCCTGGGCCCCTGCTGTTCTGTTGAGCCCAAGCCCCACCCCCCACAGCCCCCAGGGCCTTTTCCAGCCCAGTGGGTCCTGAGCCTTGGCCCCGCCCACCGCCCAAACCTCACCCTTGCTTAGGCCCCGCTCTCCACAGCCAAGGCCCTTTCCCCCTTTTTAAATTTTCCTTTCCCTCCTCCTCTTTGTTACTATTGTGGTACTGTTGTACCTTCCGGTTGTTGATTCATCTATATTTTTATTTTTATATTCTTTCTAACATATCTATTAGTTGCCTAGTCTAATTTTATTTTTTACTTTGTTTCTTTTTTTAACCACCCCACATGGCTTGCGGGATCTTGGTTCATGAGCTGGGGGTCGGGCTGAAGCTCCTGCAGCGGGAGCTCTGAGTCCAAACCACTGGACTAACAGAGAACCTCAGACCCCAGGGAATATTCATTGGAGTGAGGGCTCACGGAGGTCCTCACCTCAGCACCAAAACCCAGATCTACCCAACAGCCTACAAACTCCAGTGTTGGAAGCCTCAGGCCAAACAACCAGTAAGACAGGAACACAACCCCACTCATTAAAAAAAAAAAAGTGAGATGGCAAAAAAATATGTCACAGATGAAGGAGCAAGGTAAAAACCTATAAGACCAAATAAATGAAGAGGAAATAGGCAATCTACCTGAAAAAGAATTCAGAGTAATGATAGTAAAGATGATCCAGTATCTAGGAAATAGAATGGAGGCACAGATTGAGAAAATACAAAAATGTTTAACAAAGATCTAGAAGAACTAAAGTACAAACAGAGATGAACAACACAATAACTGAAATGAAAAATACACTAGGAGGAATCAATAACAGAATAACTGAGGCAGAAGAACGAATACGTGAGCTGGAAGACAGAATGGTGGAAATAACTGCCAAGGAGCAGAATAAAGAAAAAAGGTTGAAAAGGATTGAAGACAACCTCAGAGACCTCTGGGACAACACTAAACGCACCAACATTCGAATTATAGGGCCCTCAGAAAAAGAAGAGAAAAAGAAAGGGTCTCAGAAAATATTTGAAGAGATTATAGTTGAAAACTTCCCTAACATGGGAAAGGAAGTAGTCACCCAAGTCCAGGAAGCACAGAGAGTCCTATACAGGATATACCCTAGGAAAAACAGACCAAGACACATATTAATCAAAGTAACACAAATTAAATTCAAAGAAAAATATTAAAAGCAGCAAGGGGAAAAACAAAAAATAACATACAAAGGAATCCCCATAAGGTTATCAGCTGATTTTTCAGCAGAAACTCTGCAGGCCAGAAGGGAGTGGCAGGATATACATAAAGTGATGAGAGAGAAAAACCTACAACCAAGATTACTCTACCCAGCAAGGATCTCATTCAGATTCAATGGAGAAATCAAAAGCTTCTCAGACTGGCAAAAACTAAGAGAATTCAGCACCAACAAACCAGCTTTACAATATATGCTAAAGAAGCTTCTCTAGGTGAGAAACACAAGAGAAGAAAAAGACCCACAAAAACAAACCCAAAACAATTAAGAAAATGGTAATAGGAACATACATATCGATAATCACCTTGAATGTAAATGGATTAAATGCCCCAACCGAAAGACACAGACTGGCTGAATGGATACAAAAACAAGACACGTATATATGCTGTCTACAAGGGACCCACTTCAGACCTAGGGACACATACAGACTGAAAGTGAAGGGATGGAAAAAGATATTCCATGCAAATGGGTATCAAAAGAAACCTGGAGTAGCAGTGCTTATATCAGATAAAATAGACTTTAAAATAAAGACTGTTAGGGCTTCCCTGGTGGCGCAGTGGTTGAGAGTCCGCCTGCCTATGCAGGGGACACGGGTTTGTGCCCCAGTCCAGGAAGATCCCACATGCCACGGAGCAGCTGGGCCCATGAGCCATGGCCACTGAGCCTGCGTGTCCGGAGCTTGTGCTCCACAACGGGAGAGGCCACAACAGTGAGAGGCCCACGTACCGCAAAAAAAACAAAAAAAAAACAAAAAAAAAACAAGACTGTTACAAGAGATAAGGAGGGACATTACATAATGATCAAACAATCAATCCAAGAAGAAGATATAACAACTATAAATGTTAGGAGAACGTCAATACATATGGCAAATGCTAACAACCATGAAAGGAGAAACTGACAGTAACACAATAATAGTAGGGACTTTAACACCCCACCTACACCAATGGGCAGATCATCCAAACAGAAAATAAATAAAGAAACACAAGCTTTAAATGACACAATAGACCAGATAGATTTAATTGATATTTACAGAACATTCCACCCAAAACTGGCAGAACACACATTCTTCTCAAGTGCACCTGGAACATTCTCCAGGATAGATCACAACTTGGGTCACAAATCAAGCCTCAGAAAATTTAAGAAAATTGAAATCGTATCAAGCATCTTTTCTGACCACAACTCTATGAGATTGGAAATCAGTTACAGGAAAAAAAATGTAAAAACACAAATACATGGAGGCTAAACGGTGTGCTACTAAATAACCAAGAGATCACTGGAAAAATCAAAGAAGAAATTAAAAAATACATAGAAACAAATGGCAATGAAAACATGACAATGCCAAACCTATGGTACACAGCAAAAGCAGTTAGTTCTGAGAGGGAAGTTTAGAGCAATTCAGTCTCACCTCAAGAAACAAGAAAAATCGCAAATAAACAATCTAACCCTACACTAGAGAAAGAAGAACAAAGAAAACCCAAAGCCAGTAGAAGGAAAAAAATCATAAAGATCAGAGCAGAAATACATGAAATAGAAATGAAGAAAACAATAGCAAAGATCAATAAAACTAAAAGCTGGTTCTTTGAAAAGATAAACAAAATTGATAAACCATTAGCCAGACTCATCAAGAAAAAAAGGGAGAGGATGCAAATCAACAGAATTAGAAATGAAAAAGGAGAAATCACAACTGACACTGCAGAAATACAAAGGATTATAAGAGACTCCTACAAACAACTACACACCAATAAAATGGACAACCACAAAGAAATGGACAAATTCTTGGAAAGGTACAATTTTCCAAGACTGAACCAGGAAGAATCAGAAAATATAAACAGACCTATCACAAGTAATGAAATTGAAACTGTAATTAAAAATCTTCCAGCAAACAAAAGTCCAGGACCAGGTAGCTTCACAGGCAAATTCTATCAAACATGTAAAGAAGAGCTAACACCTATCCTTCTCAAACTCTTCCAAAAAATTTCAGAGGGAGAAACACTCCCAAATAATTTCTACAAAGCCATCATCACCCTGATGCAAAAACCAGAAAAAGATATCACAAAAAAAGAAAAGTATACACCAATATCACTGATGAACATAGATGCAAAAATCCTGAACAAAATACTAGCAAACAGAATCCAACAACAAAGAATCATACACCATGATCAAGTGGGATTTATCCCAGGGATGAAAGGACTCTTCAATATACGCAAATCGATCAGTGTGATACACCACATTAACAAATTAAGGAATAAAAACTATATGATCATCTCAATAGATGCAGAAAAAGCTTCTGACAAAATTCAACACCAATTTATGATCAAAACTCTCCAGAAAATGGGCACAGAGGGAACCTACCTCAACATAATAAAGGCCATATATGACAAACCCACATTAAGTATCATACTCAATGGTGAAAAACTGAAAGCATTTCCACTAAGATCAGGAACAAGACAAGGATGCCCACTCTTGTCACTCTTAATCAACATAGTTTTGGAAGTCCTAGCCATGGCAATCAGAGAAGACAAAGAAATAAAAGGAATACAATTTGGAAAACAAGAAGTAAAACTGTCACTGTTTGCCTATGACACGATACTATACATAGAAAATCCTAAAGATGCCACCAGAAAACTACTAGAACTAATCAATGAATTTGGTAAGGTTGCAGAATACAAAATTAACGCACAGAAATCGCTGGTATTCCTATATACCAACAACAACAAAAAAATCAGAAAGAGAAGTTAAGGAAACACTCCCATTTACCATCACAACAAAAAGAATAAAATACCTAGGAATACACCTGCCTAAGTAGGCGAAAGACTTGTACTCAGAAAACTATAAAACACTGATGAAAGAAATCAAAGATGACATAAACAGATGGAGAAATATACCATACCATGTTCTTGGACTGGAAGAATCAATATTGTGAAAATGACTATACTACCCAAAGCAATCTACAGATTCAAAGCAATCTACAGATACAATGCAATCCCTACCAAACTACCACTGGCACTCCTCACAGAATTAGAACAAAAAATTTTACAATTTGTATGGAAACCTCGAACAGCCTCGAAAGACCTCGAACAGCCAAAGCAAACTTGGGAAAGAAAAACAGAACTGGAGGAATCAGCACCTCAAGTTTGAACTATACCACAAAGCTACAGTAATCAAGACAGTATGGTACTGGCACAAAAACAGAAATATAGATCAGTGGTACAGGGTAGAATGCCCAGAGATAAACCCATGCACATATGGTCACCTAATTTATGACAAAGGAGGCAAGAACATAAAATGGAAAAAAGACAGCCACTTCAATAAGTGGTGCTGGGAAAACTGGACAGCTACATGTAAAAGAATGAAATTAGAACACTCCCTAACACCATACACAAAAATAAACTCAAAATGGATTAAAGACCTAAATGTAATGCCAGACACTATAAAACACT
The DNA here is from genome assembly GCF_039906515.1 of Pseudorca crassidens. Lineage (NCBI taxonomy): Eukaryota > Metazoa > Chordata > Mammalia > Artiodactyla > Delphinidae > Pseudorca > Pseudorca crassidens. The sequence continues at coordinate 56,111,579 of NC_090311.1, read as the reverse complement.
TAGAGGAAAGCACAGGCAGAACACTCTGTGACATAAATCACAGCAAGATCCTTTTTGACCCACCTCCTAGAGAAATGGAAATAAAAACAAAAGAAACAAATGGGACCTAATGAAACTTAAAAGCTTTTGCACAGCAAAGGAAACCATAAACAAGACAAAAAGACAACGCTCAGAATGGGAGAAAATATTTGCAAATGAAACAACAAAGGATTAATCTCCAAAATATACAAACAGCTCACGGAGCTCAACATCAAAAAAAAAAAAAAAAAATCCAATTTAAAAAATGGGCATAAGACCTAAATAGACATTTCACCAAGGAAGACATACAGATGGCCAAGAGGCACATGAAAAGACGCTCAACAACACTAATTATTAGAGAAATGCAAATCAAAACTATAATGATACCTCATGCCGGTCAAAATGGCCATTATCAAACAGTCTAGAAACAATAAATGCTGGAAAGGGTGTGGTGAAAAGGGAACCCTCCTGCACTGTTGCTGGGAATGTAAATTGATACAACCACCATGGAAAACTGTATGGAGGTTCCTTAAAAAACTAAAATTAGAACTACCATGTGACCCAGCAATCCCACTACTGGGCATATACCCTGAGAAAACCATAATTCAAAAAGAGACATGTACCACAATGTTCACTGCAGCACTATTTACAATAGCCAGGACATGGAACCAACCTAAATGTCCACTGACAGATGAATGGATAAAGAAGATGTGGCATATATATACAATGGAATATTACTCAGCCATAAAAAGAAAGGAAATTGAGTTATCTGTAGTGAGGTGGATGGACCTAGAGTCTGTCATACAGAGTGAAGTAAGTCAGAAAGAGAAAAACAAATACTGTATGCTAACGCATATATATGGAATCTAAAAAAAAAAAAAAATGGTGCTGATGAACCTAGTTGCAGGGCAGGAATAAAGATGCAGACGTAGAGAATGGACTTGAGGACACGGGGTGGGAGGGGGAAGCTGGGGCAAAGTGAGTAGCATCTACATATATACACTACCGAATGTAAAATAGTTGGCTAGTGGGAAGCAGCTGCATAGCTGCGTAGCACAGAAAAATCAGCTCGGTGCTTTGCGATGACCTAGACGGGTGGGATAGGGAGGGTGGGAGGGAGGCTCAAGAGGGAGAGGATATGGGGACATATGTATGCATATGGCTGATTCACTTTGGTGTACAACAGAAACTAACACAGTATTGTAAAGCAATTATACTCCAATAAAGATCTATTAAAAAAATGTTTCCTACTGAAAAAAAAAAAGTAAATAAACAAGCCTGATGATCAATTGTCCCTCAGTGAAAAGAAAGGAAGACAGCTTTTCAAATGCCAAGCCTCATTAACTAGGGCAGAGATTTGGGTCCACCAGGTATCACTTGACACTAGGGCTGTAAGCCAGGATTTGCACTGGAACATCCAGAAGCCTCAGGGAAGTCTCAGTGGTAAGCCACGCCGCACTCCGTACTTCCTGCAAGCCTCCCAGCCTGCCCCGGATCATTTAAATATAAGTCATCCAGGATGTTACTAAAAGGGGCTGATCTGAAGACTGTCAAAAACCTCCCTGAACAAAGATATTTCCGTTTCTGATCAGCCATGGTACCTGAAATTTGAACTTTGGTTTCTTGAATCAGTAAAGCAATCAATAAACGGGAATCCCCTCTTCTGTGCCGGGAATGGAGGATACCGCAATGTTGAAGGTACAGTCCCTAGTCAGAGAGTTATAATACGGCGAGCAAGAGAGAAAATGTCCATCAACGGTTGTGATACACTGTGGTAAGTGTTATAGCAAAGTGAATGTACAAGGTGGTCTGAGAACACCAGGAAAGCTGTGCATTGCCTGGTATTTGAGTAACATCAAGAAAGGCTTTGCAAAGAAGATAACTTTTTTTTAATTTTATTTTTTTTGGCGGTACGCGGGCCTCTCACTGTCGTGGCCTCTCCTGCTGCGGAGCACAGGCTGCGGACGCGCATGCCCAGTGGTCGCGGCTCACGGGCCCAGCCGCTCCGCGGCATGTGGGATCTTCCCGGACCGGCGCACGAACCCACGTCCCCTGCATAAGCAGGCGGATTCTCAACCACTGCGCCACCAAGGAAGCCCAGAAGATAACTTTTGATCTGAGCCCTGAAAGGTAAGGAGGAATCTCAGCATATTATAGTCATGACCCACTAGGAGCCGTTCAGATGATTGAGATCCAAAAGAAAAGAGCCAAAGAAAGGCACCCCAAACCATGGTTGGAGATGTCGTATTGCCCGACCTGAGGTACAGAAGACCTGAGCTGCCCTCAGATGTGCGATGGGAGTCAAGTGGAAGAGATGGATTCGACTGATTATGACCAATGGAGCTCAGACTAGGGAGTTAGATAGAGCCAAACTCAAGTTTCCAGAAAGGAAGAACGTTTCCTTACAAATGGAAGGTATTTTAAAAATGACATGGGTTGTTTCCCAAGGCAGTGGATTTCTCATCATTTGAGACATTCCTGAGGAGCTGTGAATATAGATCGGATTTCATTATAAATTTCCTCATAAATGTTGGGTGACCTTTAAGGACTTTTAAGGACTCTTCTCTCAATGAACGAGTGCTGACTGGAAGGATTTTGGAAATACTGAACCACTGTTGGGTATCAAAAGGCTGGATGGCATGGAGTAAGCATAGAAAAGTTGTTTTGGGAGCAAAGACGGGAGATAAGAAGCACTGAAGACTGATTACTAGAACTGCTTCTCATTAACTAGATTCACTAGACGTCTGGGAGGAAGCTTGGAACGTGATTGATTTCAGCAACAGGAGAGTCCCTAGCTACTTTGGGCCAGACAGGATACATTTCTTTGCCATGTCTGTTCCTGTAGCAACGTAAGTGCCACAGGCTGGCTTAGGCTACTTGCCTACAGGAACTTCTCCTTCTAAATTGGACTCTGTATTAATAGGAGAAAGCCCAAGCGCTTGCCATGGAGCACAACAACCAACAGTGCTTTGGTTGTGGGGGGGGGGGGGGAAGGAGGGCCATCAGAAACCTCCCTGAACAAAGTATCCCAACATTATCAGTTTACAGAACAACAAAGAGAATCACTTTCACGGGCTCTCGGACAACTCCTTAAAGATTTACTTGGAACCGAGGCCCAATACTAGATATTGCCTTTCACATCTTAACTATTTTATATATTTCCTCAACTCAGAAAGTAATCCCAACTCCCCCAAAATGGACCATAATCGATTCAAGGCTCATTTGCCACTCACCACTTAGCCAACGTACAAGCCTTATTTTAGGGTAAAACTATGAGGTGAAGTGTATCTGCCGTGTAGTTGTTATGGTCTGAACTGTATCCCCGCCCCCATAAAATTTGTATGTTGTAGTCCTCACTCCCAGTATCTCAGACTGTAACTGTATTTTGAGATATGGTCTTTAAAGAGGTAATTCAGTTAAAATGAGGTCATTAGGGTAGGCCCTAATCCAATATGACTGTCGTCTTTATAAGAAGAGGAAATTTGGGCACAGACATGTACAGAGGGAGGATGATGTGAAGTCATGGGGAGAAGATGGCCATCTACCAGCCAAGGAGAGAGGCCTGAAACAGATCCTTCCTTTGAGGCCTCAGAAGGAACCAACCCTGCCAACAGCTTGATCTTGGACTTCCAACCTCCAGAACCGTGAGAAAATAAATGTCTGTTGTTTAAGACACTCAGTCTGTAGTACTTTGTTACGGCAGCCTGAGTAAATTAATACAATAGTGCACCTTAAAGAAAAACGGGCACAATGTACCAGCTGTCACTCCACTGATGACCCTGGCTGTCCTTCTTGCACCTTAGGGCTCAGCTGTTCATTTAAAGGAGAAAAGCATCCTGCCATCAGTTTAGGAATACATGGAAACATACCAGAAAGACACAGTATCTTCATGAAAGAGTTTGGGTCACATACGTACACAATTGGATCTGCTCTATCTGGAGGGAAACTTCTCCCCTAGTCTTTAACTTGCATTTGAGGATCAATACTTATGACAGTCCAACCAAAGAAAACAAGAAACCCGGACACTAGCCAGTTAATTTGTTCAGTGGAACCAAGAGAGTTGACCCCCCAAGGGAGTGTTTGGAAGTGGATACCACTGAGGGCAGAAAACCACCTATTTCTTTAGTGATTAAGTATACTGGCTCCAGAGCCAAAATGTCTTTCATCAGGTTTTGGCTCGTCTACTGCTTGCTACATTGTGCCTTGCCTCAGTTTCTTTATCTGTAAAATGGGAATGTTAAACATCATCATTAGTTAATGGATTCAATTTGAGGGTTGCCTGAGTAAAGGCATGGCATGCACTTAGCACAGAACTTGACACAGAGCACGCCCTCAATAAAGGTTAACTACTGTTATTATTATCATTCTTTTATTCTTTGCTTAGAACTCACTTATACATTTGTAGCTGTTACAATGGTGAAAGGAGACAGGAAACAGAAAGTGGTTCAATAATAAAGGTGTGGGGTTCTCCTACTATTACTTTGACTACTAGACTACTGCTACTTCTACTGTTGCTACTAAGATGACTAGCCATCATGGGTTGAGCTCTTATAAATGTTGCTGCGCTAAAACTTTTACCTACATTTTGTGATTTACTCATCACAATGATACTTACAGGTAATTTCCGTTATTATCACCCACTGGTACAGATGGGAAACAGAGTGGATAAGTAATGTAGAGAAGACAGTTAGTGGGAAGAGAACACTGCTTTGCCCAGAGAGGTCTTCTTAACTGGAAGTCAGTGCAGCGTGGCCCCCGTCTTACCCCCTCCCACTTGCAGGAGGCAGCTGGATCGTGCTCATTCCCCACTGCAGCGCCCCAAGCCACAGTGCCCTCTACGTTGCAAAAAAGAAAAGCAGCATGGCGGGCATTTATGAAATGCACAGCTGGTGTGAATTATCAGTAGAAAATTTCCCCATGAGTCCCTGTCAGGACAATGTGCTAAGGAGAGCCTCAATAATCAACTAAGGCTGGGTGAGTTTTTGTCTTGTCCCAATATCTGAAGACTCCATTTAGGAATACCCACATTTTTATAACAACCGAGGAGCTCCAGTGAGTTAAATTTTTCATAGCTATGCTTCTTGAATCTCAGCTCATACCTCCAAAGTCCGCAGCTAGATATTAAGCATACCTCACTTCAAGAAAAGAATAAAAGATCATCGTTTTGAGGGTCTGCGGAGCAAGGAATGCCGCTTGCCATCAATTAATCTCAGGAAGTGAACTAAATGCCCAGCTACAGCAGACACACAAAAAGCTTGCCTTGAAGACAACAGCCTAAAGCAAAACCACAAATCTCTTTTCTAGCAAACCTGCTGTGAAGAAGGTGGCATTATATTTTAAAGTGCACAGTTCCTCTTGGAGGAAAATTCGAAATTTTTTGTGTGGCAGTGGGTTCGATGCTGGACTTCAGAAATTTACATTAAAGTACAAGTACAAACCAAACCAAACGGACAAACAAAAGGTATGAAAGAGGAAAGTTACCAAATGGGTTTAAAATTGCATCCTTTCCCTTGCTTGATTTTCAGGACCTCATTTCTCATCACATGATAAGGCCCCTCCTATCATTACAAGCGTCCCATCTAGATTGAGGCCATCTCTGCAGAAGTCTCCCTGGGAAACGGGAGGCTTGATGAAATTGGGCCATTTCTCATGCCTCTGCGGGCCTTTCACCCCAGTGGCAAAGACTGATTTTACTGAGTATCTGTTACGTCAGGCACCATAGTAAGGGTACCAGAACGCTTCTGAAGCCTCCCGGTTTGCTTCAAATATTCCTCCTGTGCTGTCCTCCTCCATAACCTCAGAGACAGACGTGGCTTTCCCCTCCTGGGAGCCCTTAACAGAAGTAAGATGCTCTTTCAGAGATAATGATTTGCACAACTGTCTGGTGATGTTCTTCAGGGCAGGGAACTCCTGTTTTACTCTTCCACACATTTCCAGAACCCCGCAGAGGACCCAGTAAACAACCAACTACCAAGAGAAGCTGACGAATGATCTCTGGTCTCTGAACATCTCAAATCATTCAACAGAAACTCCCCCAGACCCTCATGCAGACGAGAAAAAGTGTCCAGTGAGAGCCCCTTCGCCTCTGACATCTTGTGACCATTTGTTTGAGGAACAATCAAGGCTCTTGCGCTGTTTCTCCGCTTTACAGGGACAGTACTTGAAATTAGGGCATCGTGATCGGAAGGAAGGGGGACTCTGTAGTATGTCTCTAACCAGTCAGGCTGCCTGGAATGTGCCTGAAGCCAGCTGCCGTAACTGATCAGCAGACAGGACTCGTGTCTGATGTACAATGCGGTCAACACAGCTGTTTTTAACAACTGTTTAGTGCTCCAGTGCCAGGGCTGAACATTTCTGTGAGAAGGGTCCCCAACACGTGAAGCTCCTCCCACGGCTCTGATTCCCGTAAGCGGTGGTTCTCGAAGCATGACCCCACACCAGCTGCCTCAGCATCACCTGGGAGCCTGGGAGAAATGCAGTTCTCCAGCCCACCCCAGACCTACTGAATCAAGCTGTATCAACAAGGTGCTCCAGATGATTCTGACGCTGAAATTTGAGGATCACTGCTGTAAAGGTTTGCCCAAATGGACAGGCTTTGTGGTTCGAGGCAATCCTACCAAAGTTAGCAACTGTCTGCAACATACGGACTGGAAGGCTGTGGTTCTTTTCAACGAGGCCGGGATCAGAGTGAGGCCATCGAGGGGCCTCGGTGCAAAACGGAAGGGGGCACCTCACATGCCCCACTGTAGTCCTGGCCCTGTTATTCAAATGGAGAATGCAGCTCTGGTGACCAAAGTGCACCCAGGTCACCTGCTCTGACTCTCGCTCTGTGACTCTCTGGAACTTGAGGGGTTGTGTCAACACTTGATAGAAATTTCTAACCTGGAAGCCACGCAAATGACTCTCTCTTGCTGACGTCTACCTCCGAGAGCTAATCAGCAAATAAACCAGCATAGAAAAGCAAATGAAATATTCTTTCTTATCGAGTGCAATGCTTATAATTCAGTTTTCCACCCTCCTTGCTTCCCATCGCTTCTTCCACTCCACAGAAGACAACGTCGCAGGCAGTAGCTAAGTCCTTCAGGGCAACGTTCAGGAGCCGCAGGTCACATGCATGGGTCTCTGGCTGCGGCAGCCAGAGGAGACTGGAGCGGGTCTCAGGTGGTCTCCTCAAAAGGGCCCATACTTAGGTTTTCAGCACCGCAAATGGTTCTGACTCAACGGATCCGCTTCTTTCTTGGGTGCATTTTATTTCTGGGTGAATTCTATTTCCTGCTAGGTCGCAAGGATCCTGACTTCGGGATTCTGCCCTAACTCATCCTTCAAAGCTGCCTCCACTGTCCTATGTAATGCTCGTCTCTCCTGAGACACGGCTGTCCCCTACCCCCGCCCCCATCTCCCCGAGGTGGCCAACCTTGGAGCCACCTTGAGAAAACCTTCAGGCCACACTGGCCAAACTTTCTGTATCTCTCTACTTGCATTTTGTTTTTTCTTCTGCCCGACAAGTAAACAATCAAGAACTGCTGCTCCCTAGTTTGTCATCTCTTGCTAGACAGCCACCGTCCTCAGAGCAAGAAGGAAATTACTGCCTCTATTTATATCTGGGAGACCAGCCGGGAGAGCTGACTGTTCTTCAGTCCTGGAGGAGAGTGGACAACACGCTTCTGAAATGAGGGGACAGGATAATGACCCTCTGCTGTGTATGCAATGTGTCCACGGACCTGTGTCAAATCCACCAAGCCTTGGGATGACGAGACCCACCATTTCTTTCTTCTGCAGTCCCTTGAGGGCCTGTCATTTGCTATGTGTTTGTGCATTAAGAGGTGGACTTACTGAGCTGAGCTGTCCTGGCCTTCCTTCTTCATTCTGCCCAGCGAAAGAGACTGGGAGAGTGGCATTCTGTCCCCAGCTCTGAGTGGGCTCAGGCCACTTTGCCATTTTCTATTACTACAACCTTTCAAGCTGGCAGTCCTAACAAAAAGACCCCGTGAGAGGCAGGCGTCAAAAGGGAGAGGCTGGGACTTAACAAGCAGATGAGTTTACTTCATTTAATGATCCGTTAGGGCCCAAGAGGATAATCTGTTTTACTCCAATCATATTTCCACTCTGACTCAGAAAACAAATATCTAATGTTTCCTGGGTCTTATGACACGAAGCTCCTTTCACAGCATTCAATATCTGCTTTTAGCGCTGTCAGTTATCCTTGCTAGCCTGGCTGGGGGCTATCTCTTTGTGTAAAGCGTCCACCCGACACATCCTGGGTAAATCCTCATAGCCCGTGGTATCTTACACCAAGTCCCCTCTAGCACCTGAGGGAAGAGGCGTTACTGTCATTATGTCAGGAATGCTGTGTGTCCTTCTTGGGAAGACTGTTGAGCCCACGTCTGGTCCACTATTCTGAAGCAGACCCTGAACGGTTTGGTACCCAGAGGTACCACGGGTCTCCAGAAGGCACTGATGGAGGGTTCTAAACCCGTCCTTATCCTTTCATCAGTGATCCTCCCAAGACACAAGTTAGGGCACTGCCTCCTCAAAAACCAGCAAGGTTTTGGCCTATGACAGGAAAGGCCTAATATTTTCAACTCCACTTATGCAACTCCAAGGATGCCTTTCTCCAGCCACATCAAGCCACCTGCGATGGCCTGAGTAGTTTCCTATTCCCCTCATCGGGCAGAAGAATGAAGCAGTAAACAATATGGGTTTGGAAACCAAACCATCTGGGTTCAAATCTTCCCAGTTAGGTAAGACTGACGAGATTTACTACTCTTTACATCTCTGTGACTCAATTTCCTTATCTGTAAAATGGACGAGAGCGCAATCCCTCCTCCTGGAGCTGTAGTTAGGATTCCATGGATTAACAGGCCTAACGCTCTTGGAACGATGCCTGGTGCCTAGTAAACGAAGGGCAAGGGTGGCTAGCGCTATTAGTCGAGCATTCTCCATATCCTTCACAACCCAGGCTCAGCCTCCCAGACCAGAGGTAATGAGGGCACCCTCTGCTCCCACAGCCCATGCTGGTAGGTCTCTGCTCTGTCCTTATTCCGTTTTGCTGTATACGCATGTCTGTCTCCCACATCAAACCGTGAGCATTTTGAAGACATGTAACCCATGTAACTTGAGGAGTGTAATCCATCTTACTTTACACCCCTCAAAGACCTTCCACAACATCTTGAGTACGGTAGGCTCGCTCTAAACATTTCCCAGAAACGAATTAATCTGAGAAAAGAAACAGAAGCAGGCAGCTAAAATGCATAACCTTTCGGGCTGCATTTGAGGACACAGTGTGGGAGCCTGGGCATCTCCCCCATTACCATCTACCCACTGAAGACATATTCTCAGCGGCCAAAAAGCATCTGTGAAGGGAACTACTCGAAGGTGGTTGTGAGAAGAACCAAATGTGACAGTAGCTGGGGCCGGGATTTAGGAATCCAAGAATCTCCTTCAACTGGAGTCAAAATGGTGTCCAATGAACTTTCTTTTTCCTAGAGAGCATTTCTAGACAGATTTCACTAGAGAGTCAATGGGGTCTGGGAGGCCGCCAAATTAAGAGCCCTTGACTTAGCTATTCAGAGACGAAGTTCCTGCCCTCCAGAGCCTCACGACTGAAGTAAGACAGAGCTTTCCTGACAGGGCGCAAACCCACTGAGTGGGGAGAACGGGGCAATAGGTGCTTGGCGATTTTAGAGGAAAACTAGGAGAGGCTCCTTAAATAATTCCCTGTGAAGAGACCCACAGGGAGATGAATACAGGGCCCCGGTTAACTCCTCAGCCTGCTCCTTTGTAGGATTTGAAGCCAAAGGTCTCTATTGTGACACACAGACCCCTGGCCTGGAGCACAGACGCTCACCATTTGGGTCAATCTGGCTGTGAGGGGTGTTTTCTGTGCCAGGGTAACTACAAAACATACGGCCTCAGGATCCAGACACGCAAAGCGAGGCAGTTCATCGAAGGATTGTGCAGAGAGTTAAGCGACACTTACGAACCAGGGTAGACCCCGCTACCAGAACAAAGGGGAGACAAAGACCGTTACTGCAGAGTCCCTGTAGCATTTCCTGCTGGCAGACGGCTTGCAAGGACCCCTCACGCGGGAGCCTGTTTTATTTGCAGAGGCCACAGTGGTAAATTAAAGCCCAGCCCAGCCCATTCCGGGCTCTCCGGTTTCTCTTGGAACTGTTCCTATCACTGCCCGTAGGCCACTAAAACCTGCCCGCATTCCGAATGATTGATTCTGCTCAAGCAGCAAGCCACAGACTCACGTCGAAACACCCACTTCAAATGAGTCATTAGCCTCCTTTACGGATGTTTCAGGCCACAGGGAATAGGACCTGGGAGTCCTATCTTTTGTAGAGTAGAAAGCGAGTGTTTGAAGATGTTGCAGGGGAGGACCTAGGGGAACCTCAAGGTGGTACAGGAACCCCTCTGTTTGCTGTCAATTAGCAAGAGGGAGCTGTAAAAAATAAGCCCCAGCAACCTCATGGCCAGGGCCAGGGATTCAAACCAAACCAAAGCAAACCGCGCATGGGCTCTTCGCTCCTACCCAGGAAAGGAAGGGCAACAGAGAGAGGGCTCAACACCCTGTCTTTGCTCCCACACCAGACAGAGTCTGCAGAGCACCTGGAACACAGAACGTCAAGGTGAAGGAGGAGCGTCTGAGGCTTTCTGACTTGTCATGGGACAGCCCGTTCCAGCTGAGCAGCAATCGGGGTGGTCGTGGGCTGGTGGGTGAAGTGCCCTGGTAACAGTAGCCACGGCCACAGCACCAGCCCAAAGGCTCCAACACCAGAAACCCGAGTTCTGTAGCTCGGCAAGTTTCAGCTCACCGCCTGCCCCACGTTTAGCAATTCTGATGTACCGCGGAGCAGACAGCTCCAGCCTGGGATGACTGCCTTCCTCAGCCCCTCTCCGACAGGCAATGAAAGCAAGACCCACTTTGAAAATTCTCCCCCATCATGCAAACTGACACAGTCATGCTTTTCAAAAGCCCACAGCCAATCTGTTGATCATTACTTATTTACAAAGGCCTTCGGGCACAGAGTCCTGTAAAAACCATACTTGTTACAGTACATACTAGCTTTTTCTGCTTGTGGAAAAAAAAGTCCCCCCAAGGCTACCTCAAACCATCACTTTCTATTGCACATAAAATGTAGCGCGTAACACTAAAGTATTTAATATATAGGGTATAATATACATACAGGAACGGCATTTGTGTAGAAGTATGTTACCCTGGATTGGGTCATTTGATGTTTTGCTGAAGGCTACGACTTAAAGAAGCTTCCACCTCGTACAGAAGACCTGTCATCTCGGTACCCAAGAGCCAACAGAAGAAAGAAGTACCCTTAAGCAGCAAAACTTTGACACAGCTTTGAAGCATATGAAAACAGTGTAACTCCTCAGAATTATTATTACTCAAGATCAGAGAAGTGAGCCGTACTTTACATAGCAAACAGGGACAGGGAATTTGGCTCCAAAGGTTTCAGATTTTTCAGACTTCTCTTTATTTATTTATTTGCTTCTCTAAATTTAGGCAAGAGAACGCGCCTGGGCTTTACTTTCAATGGGTAAAACTATTAGCATGAGATGAGGCGATTACCTAAAGGTGAGTAAATGCAGAGCGGATGTGAACACGACAACTGGCATCATAGAAGGGAGAGGCTTGGCAGTTGGCACATTTTATTCCTCCTCATAAACCGTAAACAAGCATGTAAATCAGCAACACCCAAGCAAGACTGAGTGAAGGGAAGCCAGAGAACTGTTGAGGAAACATTGAACAGGAAGAGAGGATGGTGACGGAAAAGGACATGGGGCTGGGTGTGTCTTCTCCTGGGACCTGCGTCCTCAACCACATGAAGACGGACTGCCCTCTCTCCACCCTAGAAAGGTGGTCATGGGGAGCCAGGAAGATGCAAATGCTTGGAGAAGGGGAGGAAGGAAGAGGAAATCGCTGTGATTTTTTTTAAATCAATAATCAAAGGGAAGAGAGCAGCCAATGGCAATGAAAAGGAGAAATTATCGTCAAGATGGCAGGTGTTTCCATGGCAGGAACCATTTAGGGAAAGCAGTGCAAATCTGAAATCACTCCTGTTTCATTGAGGTGCTGGAGAGCTAGGATGATGGGGGAAAGGAGCACTGGGATTGGCAGATGAATCGAAGACAGAAAAAGGAAGATGAAAGATGAAGAGTCCAAGGAGAGGATCCAACGGAATTCTACTGAAAATTGACTTCACTTGCCATTTCCTAGAGGAAGCTGCAGTCAAGATAGAAAGAAGAGAAAGAAGGAAGGGAGGAAGGAAGGAAGGAAGGGAGGGAGGGAAGGAGGGAGGGAGGAGAGAAAGAGAAAGAGAGAGAAAAAGAGTGCACACAAGCTCTATTTCATAATTAATATTGCTTTTAGCCTGAGCAGAACTGGATTACTTTTGAACTTTGCTTTGGCAAGTCCACAGATTATTAGACTTTTTTATCAGTCAAAATCAATTAACAGAAATTTGATTTCAATCGACAGGATAAAGAGAAGGTAATCTTCAGGTTCATTTTTGATTGTTATGATACATCTCACATATGGCCTTAAGTACAGAAAGCAGTCCTCGGAGGGACTCCAGCAGAAAGAGACTTGCTGGAGGCAAACTAACCACACGGGTTCCTCTGATTGGTTGCCGCTGTCATTAGTGCCACTGCTGTTTAGGAACTACACATAGACAGGACTTGGTGACAGCTCAGACTTTAAAGCCTATGTATTTTTCAAACAGCTTTTCAAACTGTTTTTCATGACAGAATTTTTTCAGCTCTATCATTAACTGCTGACAAGCTGACAGAATAAATACTTCAGCCTTTAAGAAGCCATCTAACGATCGCGTCCCCTCCTCCGCCGCGAGCCTGCCGGGGAGGGGAGCCTCTGGGCCTGGCAGGGTGGGGAGGGGGCAAGGACAGGAGAAGGAGCGAGAGGGGGACCCACCGGTGGACCCACCGCGTGGCCCGGGCCCCTATCCTTACCTCATCAGCTTGGGCGAGGAGCTGGGTGAGTTCCGCATGCCTCCGTTGCGCTGCTTTTTTTTGGGTGACAGTGTTGACGGCTGCTCATCTTCAACTGGAAATACAGGCAGCTCATGAGATTATGAACAGCTTGAGGGCAGACTGTGCAATACAGGCAAGATATCAAAGGACACACACTCACGGCTCAGTCACTCACTAGGAATTCATGGCCATCTCTTAGGACCCAATGACAAAGACCAATGCGTTAGTCAAAGAGGCCGGCTTAGAAAAGGTGAGCGCATCACCTCTTGACACTCCAGCGTTTGAACATGCAATTTAAACAGACTAAAACAGCGTGAAAACACCCTGCCATTAGAGAGAAAAGAAATTATAATCTATCTGTACACCAATACATGTCTGTGTGTGTGTGTGTGTATATATATATATATGTGTGTATATGTATATATATATATAGGAACACTGCATCATTCTGCTTAGAATTTCTTTTTGGTTACTTTGTTTTGCTGGGTAACCAAATAGGTTTTCTTGTAACCAAAATCAGAAGCAGCAGCATAAGAGCTGCCAGCTGGCTGCTTCTGCAAATGGACCAATGTAACCAGGTCCTAATTCCTACATGCCAGAGGAAAGAGCCTTGGGAAGGAGGCAGGGATTTGAGGCCTTAACAGCCAATGTTTCAGTCCGTCAGGACTGGGAACATTGGTATGTTCTGGTTCAAGAACCCCAGCCCAACTCAGCTCTCGTCCCTCCACCTCCCAAGAGGGAGGGCCTGTGTTCATGGGATCCTTTCTTAACTCATTAAGATGGGAGGAAGGGGCTGCAAGGTTGCAGAACCAGGCCGGAGAAGAGCGCCCAAACGAAGGAGGAGGTTGCCACTGAATGCTACCTCTGAGGAGAGGCAGGGAAGGCGGGCAGCAGAGGGGACTGGAAACCACAGGCTGTTTTCCAAATGTCTCAACCACAGAGATCACTAAGCGATCCAAAGTTCTGCTCACAAACAACACAGCACACTCTACTGCTTTCGCCCAAAGACACCCACTAACAAGCTTTGGAGGTTTATTAGCCTGTACCACGTTTCTTTTTAAGAGAGCTGCTTGATAATTAGCAGATTGCGCATCCAGCCCGTCACCCAAGGGCACCGGCAGCAAAATCCTAGTCTGCCTCTCCCCACGCCCCACAACACAGGCTAAAGCTGTAATGTCAAGAAGGAAAAATAGGATCCTCGGACTCTGATTGTGGACTGCAACACAGACTGGGAGAAGCACCCCTGAAACTCGAAATAACACGCAGTTACCTTAAAGCTAAGAAAAGAAATATTAGCAGCGACAACATCAAAAGAAGCTTGATATATGTTAAAGGTGTACAAGGCTTAGGTGGGGGGAGGAAATGCCATCTCAGCTACTTGATATTATCCAGGAAGACCCATATCAGAACACGCATGATATGGTACTTCCCGGAAAACCCTAAATAACATTTAGTGTGTTACGATACATGGTCCCAAAGAGATAATAATAATCCAACTACCCTCCAAACCTGTTTCAAGGTATCACTCTTGGTACACTCCTTTATTCTACTGTCAGTCTGGGGTTGTCTAACTTCTGGCTGACACAGGGAAAGGAAACAAGAATGTGGCTGGAGATGACAGCATGACCAGAAGAAATGAAGGCAAAAAGGCACCTGCAAATGCCCACAGCCCTTACTCGCTACCACCTGCTCCCCGGCCCCCACCCCCCACCCCCGTCCTGCCCCCCAGAGGGCCAGGCTCAGGCTGCAACCATATCCGTCACTTAGGGCTCCCGGCAGGAACTATGTGGCCGGGAGGATATCGCATCTTATCAGAAACGAGTATCCACAGCAAATCACACAGAGACTAAATAGCACTTAAAAGATTAAAGGAAATAAATACAAGCCACATAAATGGTATTGAAAAAAATCACTTAGAGGTGATATGCATCTCTCAGCAAGCAAACAGGCACTCTGAGCTTGACCTGCATTCATCTTCCTTTCATAGGATAGGGGGCCAGGCAACCCAGGCAATAATGGGGTAGAAAGGCAGTGAGATTGAGAGACAGAGAGAGAGAGAGAGAGAGAGAGAGAGAGAGAGAGAGAGAGAGAGAGAGAGAGAGAGAGAGAGTGTGTAAGTGTACTTTTGCACTGTCCCCACCTTAGGATGGGGTAGAAGTCTTGCATTGACTACCCCCATAATACAAGGTCATCTTTTAATATGGACCACTTGCAATGGTTGCACTGTGTTCAGGATGACCTAGATTCGTTGAGCAGCATGATGTACTAAATAACATGTGTGCATGTGAATTGATCTAGTAGGAGGTGGAAATTCTTTTCTTCTCTATCACACAAGCCTTCTTGTGCGATATCCAGAAAGGTCTTTTAGCTAACCTAGTCTATGTGGCTAGCTTTATTCAAGGCCACCAGACGTTGCCACGGTTTTGTCTAATTATACAATGAGTCTACAGTCATTAAGAAGTCACACTCACTGGCATTTCTGCTAGATTCTTTTTCTTACCTTTTCTTTTCCCATTTGCACTGGGCCAACAATATATAACCCTCTCTGGTTAAGTGCCCATTAACCTTGCACCTTGTCACTGTCTGTTTACCTGCAGTGATCTTCAGATGGAAGACTTGCAAGTTAATACCTGTTCACCAGCTCCAGGGAAACACCTTGTTCTGGTGCTTAAAGTCAGGTCTCCTTCTATGCAAGGAAACGATTTATTTTCATCGCAACTCAGAAAGATCATCCATCATAATCATACTGCATTTAAACTGGGATTTGTTCTCTTAAATGAAAGGCATGTTCAAAGGTTTCCTCCTGCACTCACGGCCTGGAAATGCAGGTCTTCTCCCTGAAGAGATGGGGGGAAATGTCTCCAGCTTAAATATATGAACGTTGTGTAATGGAGACCATTACATGCGGCTTAGATCCCACAAGAGGAGCAGTGATAACTTCTGTCTCCTGAGTAGGATATAAACCATATTTAATTATTATCCTTTTATATGGATTCTATCAATTTCTGCATATTTAAAGAAAGCAGATTGAGGAAAACTTTTAGTTAAGCTATAAAATATAATTTTAATTTCATGGCTTCTGTGACTACATGAGAGGAACAAAAATGGAATTAAAAGGGAGACTTAAATTTACTTTCATGAAAGACAAGTACTGAAGGAATGGGCTGCTACCTCATGCCAATGCACGTTTCCAGGTTCATAGTTAGCCTGGTTTCTGGCTAAGTACACTACACCCCTGTCTCCAGCGTGTCCACTAGAGTCGTCCTGCTGTGGTAGCCGTAGGACGATTAGATCTTTTAAAGGAACCTGACTCACCAGCTTCTTTAAAACACAAACAAGTTCAGGAATCCAATGTGGAATTTTTATAGGAGCTGAACTCCATCCAATCTCAGAATACTAATAAAATTCAGGGGCTTGTTTTTGCACATCCCTAAGTATAACACTTAATGTGCTGTTGTAACTTCTCAGTGCTCGCTTGTCTAATAGGCACCGAATCTAACAGTTTTACAGTTTGGGAAGACTCAGTGCTAGAAAAATGTCAGGCAAGTCTAATGAGCTTTCAGATCCCCTGGTTCGCGCTGGAGTTTAATTTCAAGTTACAATGATGTTTTAACATGTTTGCTTATACTTGCCTAAAGAGGATTCATTATTTCAATGACATAACCTCCAGACGATGTTCTGGGAATTGATTTAAGATGTGGTGGTAATTCCAACAGCCTAATGCAGAGTTGAACATCTGTAACAACATTTTACTCAACTTTTCATCAGCATTCTGTTTTTAAGCAAAAGCAAGGCAACATCTTCTAGAAACACTGACCAGAACTCCTGGGCTCACTTCAAGATGATCATATACTTTACTGGATTTTTTAAAAAAGAGAAATCCCTCTCTTGATTGGCCTAGCTAGCTTGCAAACACTGTGTCAAGGTTCACCAATGCCTCTTTGTGGGTACTTCGAGTAAAACGGGGCAACAATTCCAACTTTCCTAAGCAGTCCAGTGCTAACCCATGATGGACCCAATGCTCAGCTCCAGCCTGGGAGCACATTCCTCTTTCCCTGTTTCCTCAACAGGGTTTAGGGGGATGATGCCCTTTGAGACTTAAAGATGAGTTTGCTGGCTGCAGTTAAAAAATAGTTCAAAGCGAATAAACTAACTCGGAAACGTAATAAAAGGCAAACAAGCCACAAACATGAGTCAACTGGCTATATCTCCGTTACGTTATTAATCACCACATCTGGAGAAGCCCACATCTGTACACACTTAGCAGATCATTAGTAACGTCATATTCACACTGGAATCACTCAGAGTAAGAGGCATGCAAAGTGGCTTGAACGCAAATGCGTCTAGCTAACAGGGCTTCCGACTGAAGTCTCGTGCAAGCTGCTAGTTTGGGGTTAGGGTAGTTTTAATGATTATTTATCATTTTCTATGGGTTTTCTCTTCGGTATTTTGCTGCCCAACAAGCTAAACGCATGCTGAAACCCACAGTAGTACATCTTTCTTCTCCCACTGAGCTCAGCATGTTAAAGCAGAACATGGGGGGGGTGCAGTTATTAAAAATTGGGATGGATTCCAAGACTCCTTCACCTGGCTCGGTCACAAGCCGAGAATTGTGAGTCGTGTTCTTGAACTCAAATGGGTCTTTGGGATAGCGTGATCTGGCTCCAACCTTGACTGCCAAACAATAACAAGAAAAGGAAACCGAAATTAATCCTTGGTGAAATTTGTCATTAGAAAAGTTCCAAACCCGTTTTAACATTGACTAGAACGATAGTCTTAAATTAAAATGGAAGTTTCCTCCCTCACAGCCGAATTGCAGGGTTTTTCTTTTCTTTTCCCCCGATGACTTCTTGAAATTCTTTTTGCTGTGCTATGTCATCGACATCAGATGGGATAATACGTCACAGACAATCCTGTGTGTGTTATCATTTCCTCAAACATACAGAGTTCCCTTCTCCCCTATGACAGACACAGAAAACTCAGTTTTGCAGGAATACCAGACCCCTTATTCTCCTGAAACATGCTAAAGATGCATCCTACTGAATAATCATTATAGTCCAACTCATCAACCCTCAATGTGAAACTCTCGCTTTCATCTCAAACCGCCGGCTTGGTCAGCCCCCTTGGCTGTGATATCACCCGCCTAACTTGCATTAAGTGCCAGGGGTTTGCCACTCCTAGGAAAGGGAGATGTGTAGCATCTCCTTGTATCACGAGTGACGTCAGTGAAAACTGGGCGTGTGTTTTCAGCCTCGCAGGATGTGCCTGTTGTTTTACTGAAAATGGCAACTTCCGAAATCGTTGGACTAGAGATTGAACAGTGTGCTTCCTGCTTCCTGTGGGTTTATCAAACTTCTCATCCCCCCCAAGAAAAATCATGTAAGTCACAGTAGTACAGTCATTTTGCAATGAAGTAATTCACAATGGACAAAACTTCCAAGCTGAGCCAACCTCTCTCTAGTACAACTGCTTAAGACTTTCACCAGGAAATCTGGGCTAGTTAACTCCGAGGTCTTACAATGTGGCCAGGAAAGAGCGATGCCTGGGTTGCAGCACAGAATGGCACCCTTTTTACAGAGGGATGTTTCCTGTCTTACAATCATAGACTACCAGAATCCTGGCTGTCTGTCACTCAAACCAGACCAGTGGTGAGAGGGTATGAATATTTCCATAAGCAATGAAGGCCAAACAACAATAACAAGAATAACAAATGCCAGATAAATAACCCATAATGTGAGTTCGGTCCTATAACTGCTGTAAAGGAGCACTTGACTCTTGTTTTAGCACGAATCTCCCAGTGGGGAAAGCCATGGGCCCATCAGTGAGGTTGTGCAGCTAAGATAAGGGTAAGACAGGCATCGCAGCCAAGTTCTACGCCTACAGGGTCAGTGGGCAGCTGGAGATCAGAACACGGGGAAGTTAAAGTGGGTATATCCCCTGAATTAGAGTTTCAGGTTCTGACAACCTTGGGACAACATATATCACCAAGAAGTCTGGTGAAGCCTTTGAGGTATTATTGATAAAATCAATCCAAAAAAAAAAAAAAGAAAAAAAGCTAACTTGTTTTGAAAGATCATGGTGAATATTAATACACAGATAATTAAAAAATGAAGGATGCTCCCTATCAAAAGCAATGCCAACAATAATAATAATAATGTCACCAATACAATATATATAACTCTCTATAATGGAGCCATCACATCACTTTACCATATATACATTATCAGGCAGGGTAATTTCACAACTTCTAGCCGAGAAACAGCAAATGCATTTATTTGGAAAACCTAGAGGACATAGGCAGGAAACAACAACGACCTGTTATTATGTAAAATGAGGATGGAAAGAATCTCCAAGCCGCCTGACCCCAGGCACGGAGCAGCACAGGCACGGTAGGCTGAGGGGGCAGGGAAGGGGAGGCTTGTTGGAGGCTTTTCATTTCTGGCTTTTGTGGAGCTAACAGGAGAATGGAGGGGGGGAGACTTTAAGGAACAATAGGTTATGCAGAAGTTAATCACAGGGTATATTTCTGGCTCTATTCACTGCCTAGGAAACCTGAATTGTGTACGTTTGAGTCCATCAACACAGAGTAATGAGAGAATTCAGCTCCTACATGGGAGAGAGAAGAAATACTCTACAAATATATTAACAGAATCCACATGACCTGGATTGCAATGTTCTCTACAGAAATACTGTGGCCTAACAGATCTTCGAGAATCAAATCTGGTGGATTAGATGTACCTGCTGTACTCACACACCCCATCCCAAACCATAGCCTCATGTTCTATATGTATCGTGGTTAGAGTCGAAATTCCCGGTATCTGGAATCTTAGCTAAAATATCTTTACTAAAAGCTTGAGCTGTCATTATAACCTGCCCAGTGCTCTTGCCCTGCCAGTATGTGGTAGAAAAGTCCTTTTGAAGATCTGGTTGCCTCTGGTTCTTTTCTTTCTTCTTTTCTTAGAATAGACTGTCTCCATCACCTCGAGGGCAAAGAAGAGTCTCAAGCAAAGATCACTCACTATTAGCTTCTCAGAGATGAGACACAGAAAAGAACAAGGGAAATCTAAAAGCGAATACACAATGGAAATGAGAAATGCAAGAATTTCTTTGAATTATCGCTATGGAGTTTGGAGGAGGTAGGTAGTAGAAGGGAAGGTAGTAGAAGAAAACTTTTACTTTGAATCAAACAGAAAAAAACTGTACAAGAGTTCAACCCAAACAGCCTCTTCTCAACTTTCCTTTCCTTCTCTCCGTCTGCCCTACTCCCAACACCAAAAAGATGGTAAAGACTTTGAGGCCAAAAAGCATACCTGACTCCTTCTCGTAGCCCTGACACATGCAGTACATGTTTGTAGGGCTGAGTTGCAGAATAGGGATGAAATCTGCCAAGTTCCTGGCACCAACAGCTGCCTTCTTTCTTTTTATATTTCTCAAGTTCCGGGATCAGCAAACTATACTCTGGAACGTATCTCTGTAAAGCTTATGAGCTAAAAATAGTTTTTACATTTTTAAATGGTTAGGGGGAAAAAATCTAAGATGAATAATATTTCGTAACACATTGAAATGATATGAAATTCAAATTGCATATTGCAAATTGCAATTGTGGCTCTAAAGAAAGTTCCTCATAACGTGGCCACAGTCATTTGTTTACCTGGCATCTGTGGCTGCTTCCACTCTACAACACAGAGTCGAATAACTGTGACAGTGAAGCCCACCAAGTGTAACGCATTCACTAGCTGGTCCTCGACAGCCAAGGCCTGCTGATGTATGTATCAGCAAACCCTGGCTACCTCACGTATCTTCTCACGTTGTCCTAGCTTTCCAGTTTTCAAAAAGGACAATGCTCTCCCCAGTCTGCCGAGACAGCCAGACAATAAAAGCAACACACACGGAACTCCCTTCAAGTGCACAGCTGTGGGGAATTCGAGAGGGATGGAGGTAGTTCAGAGACTTGAACGTCCTTCCCACCCAACCTGCTATTTGTCCTGCAGAACCCCTTGTACTGGGGGAGACCAGTCAGGTGAGTTTC
The DNA here is from genome assembly GCF_039906515.1 of Pseudorca crassidens. Taxonomy (NCBI): domain Eukaryota; kingdom Metazoa; phylum Chordata; class Mammalia; order Artiodactyla; family Delphinidae; genus Pseudorca; species Pseudorca crassidens. The sequence continues at coordinate 56,090,524 of NC_090311.1, read as the reverse complement.
CCGTTTTCCAATGCAAGCTAAGTTAGATTCATCCACCGTGCACTTCGATAATGAAGGCAAACCACACCCACCACGGGCAATTCCTTGGAGCTGTCAGTGTGTACTCCAAGTCCACCCAGCAAGAGCCCATCCAAGACAAAAGATGAAACATTAGACTAGATCTGCTGAAAATATACAGTGTCAACCTTTCCCCAGTTAGCTCAGAGCGATATATAGATGATTATTTCAACCGTCAGCTGCCGCATAGATTTAAAGCCCTGTACGATAACTCCTGGATTCATCTGCCCCTTGTCAAACTTGCACAGCTTTACTTGGAGGATACATGGTGTGGCAGTTTCACTGTGAATCCAGAATGATCCAGACGGCTGCTGTCTTTTTGTTAACAGGAAGCCAAACTGATGAGTTTGTAATGCACTTCTTATCAAAGGTAGTTTCAGAAAAGAAAATGTGCCCCATCAGTTTGGCTAGAATTTCACATAGACTAGATTATGGGCTTAATCAGAACATCTCTGAGATTTTCTTGAGGAAATAGATAATTCTGCATCCATCTCATGGAAATCACTTTATGCCAACGAATGATGTATTTATGAATTTATAATTATCCTTGATTTTTCCCCTTCCTGCAGTATACTTAATAAAAATCATCAGCTAGAGCCTACAAAGCAATGGTTCTTAATAGATACAAGCATGCTAATATATTTTTTAAAGTTAATGCTGATCTTTTTGAGCTATGAGTCTAAAATGATCATTGTGAATAAAGGGACTGTAATTTTCAACTCATATGTTTAACAAAGACAAAATGGACTGTAATGGAATTTATGGAGCCTGTAAAGGAACTCTCTAATATAGTTTATTATCAAATAGATTTGGATTTACTGTAGGACAAATTGGGTCCCTCTGAAACGTATCAAGAGAAAATGCCTGTAAGGTAGCGAACACTGTTCCTGGTACGCATCAAGTGCTCACATAGATGGCAGAGGTGCCATTTGTTATTCTAACCCCTACTGACTTGTGAAATGCCGTGCTTAAATGCCAGCATTAAAATCGCTATTTATCCTGTCTTTATTTTAAATTCTGACATTATATGCATCATGGATATTTTTTGCATTTTGATTTTTTAAAAAACGACTGCATTGAAGTATTATTTTTCTTGATGCTGAGGTTTCTGGTGCCCCTTAAATCTGGTGCCCAAAGCAAGTGCCTCGTTCTTCCCACTCTGGTCCCAGCCCTGCCCTGTCCATCTCTCGAGGGTGTTCTAGGTGCTGGTCCTGCCACCCTGCCTGTCATCACAGAGAAGTTACCGTAGTTTGTCTCTGCGTGTGTGTCTATAGGCTCCCTTGTTCCAAACTGGACGAGGCAAATATAAAACATGAATTATTCTTTTGATCACTTCATGCTGTGTGCATGAGATTTTTCAGGAAAATCCTTGCAAGAAAGGCTTCCTGGTGGATTTACAAATTGTCAGACAGCCGAAGGAGTGGAGAAAAGATCATGCTGCCTCAGGAATCTGAGATTTGCCACCAGCCCAGGGTGAGAAACAGAAGAGAGAGAAAGGGTCAGGTCTCTCCCGGACTTAATTTCACAGCTCGCATCAAATTCTCCTGCTGAACACAATTTTGATTTACATTTCCACTTTGGGGTAAAAGTTTTTATTTGCTTATATGTGTTGACTGAATTGTCACCTTTCTTCTCTTTTTGTTTTTCCTCCCCCTAAACAGCTTCAAATAAACATGACTGGCAGAAAATGTCAATCATATTTTCATTTCCATTTTCACTTTGCTGTTTACGTTTTTAGAATTAATGCTTGCCCCAATGATTCTATTTGAAGATCAGCCTAGAATCTAATTGTGTGGATGTGAAATTGTTTTCTAAACCGTAAGACACTATACAGATAAGGACCATTATTACTATTAATATCATTATTATTATCGGCTCATCCACAAACACCCTGTCTGCCATTGAGCCAGTTTTGTGAAGAACCCCCTAGCACTCTACTATGTATTCCAGATGGTTGCACTGATACTTTCTCTGCAACTCAGATAAAGGTAAAATGCATGGGTTTTTAGTGCAACCCAGGTGCACGGCATGGCCCGATGAAGAGTGTCCTGTCAGAACACTTTAGAAATACTGTATGCTTTTAACCTTGAGAGGTAAGGACCCGTCTGGATTATGATTTTACACTAAACACAGCATTTAGTATATTTCTTAAGGGCACAGTCACCTTCTAAAGATGTTCTCAAACTATAAAATCATTATCTGTATTCTACTATAATTTATCTTCGGACACAGTCTCTGCAACGTTTAAAAATGCTAGTGCACGGTGGGCCCTTGCTGGTCAACACAGTTAGAGAACATGGTATGGAATGCAGAAGCAGGGCTGGACAAGGTTTAGGGGTGAGCAGACCTCACCCTCTTTGGGTTCAAGGTTCTACTAATATGCAGGCCCAGAAGCACCCAGGTCTGCTGACGTCGAATCCAGATCATTTGCTGTGAGAATTCTGCCCGTGAGGACAGCATGAAGATATGGGCTTCTAGAGTCAGGGCAACCGTCCAAGTCCTAGCTCCAACCCTCATTAGAGCTCTGATCTCAGACAAGTTACCCAACACCGTAATGTCACAAGATCCCTGCTGGACAGATGAGGACACCAAGATTTGGAGATGCTGTGGGATAAATGAGATAACCAGTGGCCACACGCTGTCAGCCTGAGGACAAATACTGTCTTGATGTGCTCTGCTCGACACCACCCTGCCACTGCTCCATCGGATCTTGTATGCAGGACAATCTTTGAGTCTCAAGATTATCCATAAAAATCTGGGTTTCTCACTCCTGTCTTAAAATCTTGCAGAAGACTAGTCTCGCATTCCAGGAAGGGAACTGTCTCAGGGGACATGAGCTCACCAGCTGCTCAAATATCCCCAGGCTGCCTCCTGGACCCCCCAGTCATACGGCAGGTACCCCATGGTAGCATCTCTGGCTCTGACTCCAATGGCACTCAAGTTTGCTACCCCTGAGATAAGGATTGTAAGGCTGGAAGATCCTTCTACATACGTCGACTCATACTGAGCTGCAGTGAGGGTAGCGGTTAAGCAAACCCAGGCCTTGAAACCTGTGGGCCGTTAGGTCTGAACATGGGTATTTGGTAAATTGCCTAAGTTCATTTTTCTCACCTATAAGATGGGAATAATCAGAGTACTTTCCCCAGAGGGTTGTTGTGAGGATAGAGTGAAAAAAGTGAAAAAAAGAGAATAGATTGAAAAGTGCTTAGAAGACTTCCTGGCAGGCTCTTGGTAAAAGTTACCCATCATTATCTTGGCTTTGAGAAATCAAAGCAATTAGAGCTCTCTGTCATTGGATCCTTCTCCACAGTGCCAACCTGCTTTCTTTTGACTTTGTTCTACTCAAACGGGTGCACAATCTCTCCTCTGCCCCAAGCAACTGACCCAGTATCCAGGCGCTAGAATGGGGTGAGATTCACCACCCCCATCCCCGTTCTCTGCATCCTGTTCGATGGTCACCTTTGTCCCATATTGCATATGGTCCCAAGGAACTGCTCGGGTCAAAATAATTAGGCTATGCCAAGTGTCATAAAAACAAGAAAAGCCAGAAGATGTTTAAATGGGCCTCAAATGAAGAAGGCTGGGACCGTTCAGAGCAATAACAAATGAAAGTCAGACGGAAATGTGGAGAAACCCCACTGTGTCCTCTAAATTACAGAAAATTCATGCTGCCCGCTTGTGAGGGGCATTTTCCCTTCAGTTTCTGGTGGGAGGTCATAGGGTTGGGGCACATACTTGGGAGGTGATGGGAGGGGCAGGGGGATGATGGGATAGAGGGGTAGCAACTCCTCTATTCCTTCCCACCAGATCTTCCTTTTTCCTCCCTACTCTATCCACCCATCAAGAGACAGGTTAGCCTGCTTCCTCCGGGAAGCCTTCCCAGATGACTGTAACAAGGTGGAATCCCTCCTTTCTTTAAAGTGCCTTGGCACTTCTCATCTCACACCCCTCTGACATCTCATTCTCTTTGCATTATAATTTGTGTTCCATTTCCACGCGTCCTCCCCAACTAGACTTATAAGTTCCTTTACGTGGTCTCCCCACTTCTGAATCTCTCAAGAGTGCTGAGCCCTTAGTAAAGTTCCTAAGAAATAGTTCCTAGCTGCCAGAGGTGGCGTTGCAGAGGGAAAAAGCACAGCCTAGTAGTGAGGCGCTCTAGGGTCTAGTCCCGGCTTAGGTCAAATGTGTGGCCTTGGCAGGACTCTTCCCATTCTGGAGGATTGGCATTAATTAAGCACAGGAGTTTTTCCGCTCTGCTCTGTAATGGTTCTGGGCTTAATGCTCTCTTCTGTTACCTGACAGATATCATAGGAACCAGCCACGGACTGAAGGCCTCATAACCCTACAGCCACAAATAATTACCCAGAACTTCCTACCACACTTAACCCCAAAGCACTACCGAATAGGAAAAGCAGGATTCCTGGTCCAAGGAAAGTGTGGTCCAGCTCAGTGGTTCTCAACGCTGCCTTTCTATAAAATCGACTGGAGAATTCTACAGAACACCAGACCAATTCAACACAAATCCTGAGAGGCTAGGGGCTGGGCATTGCTTTTTCTTTTTTTTTTTTTCAAAAATCTTTTAAAAGATGCACAATAAAACAGAACCACAAGTCTAGCTGGAGAAATGAGACAACTGCATTAAAGATGCGTGTATATCTATATAAAGTTCACAAGTTATATGAAATAACAGTAATGAAAAGTGTTGCATGATAATGTCAGGTGAGGGCTAAATGAAATGTTGTACATAATAAGTGCTAGTAGGCCTGGGTGGTTAGGGAAAATAAGACTGGAAACAAGAGTTGGATGGAGAGAGATGTCAGCCTTATTCACCTGCATATCCCCAGAACCAAACATAGGGCCTGGTGTGCTGGGGCCCTTAAGCCATGATGCTGAAAAAAACTAGGGGGTGGGCAGCAAAGGGTGGGAAGGGCATGCTAGGAGGAGGGGGCAGCTGGAGCAAAGGCAAGGAGGTGGGGAGGCACTAAGCTCAGGAACTATAAGGAAAGCAGTCTGGCTGGAGCAGGAAGGCTTATTTGAGGGCACAGTTGGGGGATATAGGGGACAGATATTATAAAGCTTTGAATTCCAGATGGCAGAATTTGGATAATTCTTGGTAATAATCTGAATCCTCTGAAAGTTATTTTTCCTTCGATTTCAGTACTCAGATTCAGAGAGGAGAGTGGGTGGTTTGCATCTTGGAAAAGTCTATCAGAAATCCCCCTAACTCAGCCCACTTCCTTTCCAGCCACTTCAGTTATTAGGGTCCAAGATAAGATGCACACGTATGTGCATGGTCCTAATAAGCAGGAGGATGCTGGCAAGGGTCCAGTTCCATTGGAGGTCTCGATTTTATTCTAGAGAGTATATTTGGCAGGAAAATAAAGTTATTTAATGCCTGGGAAAGGGGTCTGTGAAACTCACAAGGCTGCTTCTTCATAGCCCAGCCAGGTAAATCCAACCTTTACACTGGGATGGTTATTTCCCGCCTTCAACTACTCACGTTGATCTCATTCCCTATAAAGAGAACTGGAAGGGAAGCTGTCAGCGTTTGCCTTTAACAAGAAAACTGATTGCAGTCAATACTTCAAAAAACATTTTCAACAAAACCAGTGCTTCCAAGTGGATTCACCGAGAAGGAATGTTCCCCCCCTCCAATCCTCTACTCCCTGATTTCACCTAACCAATAACACTTCAGGATTTTCTCTGTGAAAAGCATATAAATGAATAGAATAAGAACGTACATGATGTCATCTGGATCCTTAACCTACACCCCTTAGCCCAGTATGCCTAGACAAAGTTTTAAAGAAAAACTCGAAAGAGAAAATTCCTATTGGATACCCAAAATCAAGGGTTTGGAACTTTTAACTTACAAAAAGAGTAAAATATTTGCATCCAAATTTCTTTATAGGTAGCATTTAACAATTAAGGAAGTAAACAAATATAGGAGTCATCCTAGAATGTATTTTAATTCTCCCTTTTCATAACCTCAGTAAATCCACTGTCTCCTAAACAGGCCATGTTTATAACCAAACACCCTGTATAAAAGCAGTACTGTAGGTTAAAGGAAAAAAAAAAAAAAAAACTTAGTAAAAAGATGTAGTTGTGTCTTTAAAGAAATTTAAAAGATTGAAGAATAACCTGTGTGTGGATGAAAAAATAAATAAATAAAAGTAAGTTTTGCTTGTATATTTGTTTTTTTTCACTCATTGTTGCCCAAATTGACAAGCTGATCAGTCTTTGTGTGGACAACCTTATCGAAAAAGGAAAAAACAAAACAAAACCAAAACCCTCTGATCCTGTTTGTCAGAAATTTAGTTCTGGCCTAAGGAGAAAAGCAACCTTCTTTGGTTAACTTGGATTCTAAAGTAATTCTTGATGAAAGAGCATTACATTAAAATTATTTTTATATAGCACACTAATCCAATACCAAAGCACCCTTTATAAAAATGTCCCTCCTTATACTGGTATGGAACGAAGCCTAGGGAATTAATTTGTATAAATAAACAATAGTTAAAAATGCGACTTGCCACATAACAATGATCAGATGGCAGAGGTAATCCAGTCTTAGGGGTGAGAATCTGGTATTGTGTAGTTACCTTTTTAAAACAGTAACATTTATTTAACTAGGACTTGTTCCAAATGAGCATTAAATCAAGCAAGTTGAATTTAAGGAAATCTGAGCAATTAAAAGGTGTTGTCTTATTGGAGAACTATCTCCTCAACAAACAAACAAATGAACATAGTTTCAGACATTCATTGTAGAGAACTAAAGGAGAGAGAGTCTGGAAAAGAAAAAGCAGAGAGTAGAGGTGGGGGGTAGGACCTAGAGTAATCCAGGTAGACGGTTTCATTTATAGAAGAGCAGCGCCACCTGCTGGTAGATTCGCATTTCGAGGCCCTCTGCAGTTTGCTGGCCACCATCTATCTTGCAATCTTTGCATAAATATACAACAGTATTTCTCAGCTGCTGTTATACATAAGAATTTTATTACCAGTCGGCAGATTTCTAACACACTGGTTGCAGTTTAATAATGCTCTATTACCTGAAGTATGGTTATATAAAAACCTAGAATGTTAACTGTTGATAAACCGATTCTGATACGTAAAGCACTGTAAGTCACCCAGTAAATATTCAAATAAATCAAAAGGGATAGCTCTTTTTCCTCCGACAACATGTTATTAAACACCACAACTTGATCGCTTACATAAAAATAATGTTCATACATTTCGATGTACTAAGAACTCAGGAAACGCGCATTATAATCTTACCAACTGAGAGCTTTCCCTTCATTTACAATTTAGAGGAAAGTGTTTTTGCAGAGAATATTTCCCCTGTCTTTAAAAACTGTACTTGAACCAAGGTGTCATTTAGGGAATTTTTTCATATAGCAAAACCTGAGTTATAAATAACTATGATTACATCTATAAAATGTTATATTTTTTAAATGGCAATAGAGGAGCCATGGAGCATTTAAGTCACTGATAGAGTGAGCAAAGACACAGTAGCTGTCATTTTCTCAGAAAAAGATCACACAAAGGCGATAGCAAAGGAACACAATAAAAGGAAGAACAGGAGTGTGATAGGTGACTCTGATTATAGCTGCAAAGGAAACTGTGAAATAAATTAACACCCAAGCACCCGGGAAAGGCATTACTGTAGCTTCACTGCAAAGTGATCGTTATGCAACAGAAGAAGGCTGGTGATTTCGTAAGAACAGAAACAACGTGTCAGCTGCAAAATCTGGTGGTGATAACTAATGACCATACTACTGACAACTCTGATTTGATCTCTAACAGAAAAAAATAAAAAAGCATTCTATAGGATAGATGTATACAATAGGAATCGGATTTTTCATTTAAAACGAATAAATCCCAAATGGGATCAAAGGGCCCGGTAAGTGAAAAATGACAGCTCCTATGTGGCCCTGATTTGATCTCAAGCAAAACGACCACGCTGATAAAAGCTTAAGAAGAAGGTAGGGCCGTTCTTGGACTGTTATTGGAAGCGGGTGAGTGCCACTGCCCATTCAGCTGATGGGAAGCCCACTCTAATTTCAAGACGTTATTGAGATTTAATCTCTAACAACTACAATGAAAAAGATTACTCATGCAGCAACCAAAGGGGCATCCCTTAAAACACACACACACACACACACACACACTCAATTTTGTTATTTCTGATGGAAACTGTGGAATCCCTTTACATTCCGTTCTTCCACCTAAGTTGGCTAAGGCATACGTGTTAAGAGAATCAAATGTCAGAGTGCTTCCTGTAAACCCACAGCATCTCCAGTGACTTATCACATGGGACTTGAAGTGGAGGGACTCAAGCATGGGCAGAGAGCATCTCATCTCCCACCTCAGCTGGTTCTGACTTGTGTGGAGAGACAGGGTTACCAAGAGCAAGTTCAGGCAGATGCAGAGGGTGTGGGGGACTCTGGGAGCTTAGGGCTGTCGAGATTTGAGCTGGGGGCTTGCCCTGCCTCAACATAACTCCCAGTGGGTCAGTCAGTGTATTAGCACAGCAAGAGAAGGTCCCTGCAGCTGACTGGGGTCTGAGCGATGAAAGATGTAAGCCCGGCCTGCAGAGCAGTTGGATAAATTCAATTAATGGGGAGTCAGAGTTGGATGAAAGGAGCTTCTTTGAGTTAGGAAGGTATTGCGGACCTGAAGGGCAGAGTGAGGTCGCTCTGGAAGGAGCGAAAAATGGGTTTGCCGCGCATTGCTAACTTGCACCTCTACTACCCACCCAGACGCAAAGACCCGATGACTTCCGGAAGGGAATGCGCCAGCACCCTCACATCCGCCACAGAGCACCACGGGCCTCAAACACGATGCCCAAAAGAAGCAGTGAAAGAAATGCGCTCTCTTCAAAAGAAGCAGTGGTTAATTCTAGACCCAGCTCTTCAAGAGCGCTCCGGCAGTCAAAGGAAGCAGCTGTTCAGAAACAAGTGTTTCGGTCAAGAGGGCACAAGAGAACAAGCGAGACCGCTAGGCTCAAGATCCCTTTTCTCTCGAGATACGTGCCTCATAAGCTATGGAAACATAATCCTGACACAGTGCGCATGTTATTCAGCAAATAGGCGTTGAATTCCTACTGTGCGCCTTGGCTGCTGTGTGCAATACGTTGAGAGGAATCCGAAGACCGCTGAGAGTTGTCTGTGGCTTGTTGCTTACTTCTAAAAAGCCCAAGATGAAAACTGCTCTAAATGAGGCTTATAGGAGTTGTTACAGAATTACAGAAGAGAGATCCGTCTGAGTTGGGGCGGTGGGCAGTCAGGAAGTCATCACAGAGATGGCTCCATTTGAACTGTGTGTTTAAAGCAGGAGTCAGCCAGTGTCTTTCTGCAAAGGTCAGGTAGTAACTATTTGGGGTTTCGCGAACCTTGTGCTCTCCATTGCAACTACCCATCTCTAGACCTGTCCTCACAGCAGGTCTGCTCAAAGGAAGAGGCAAAGGCCGGGCGTGGGTGAAAGATTTGGGCACCGTTTTGACCCTGATCTTTGCACTAATCTTACTAATAGGAAAATCAACAAGCAGCAGAGCCCAACTGCTCATAAAGAAATTTAGAAAAGGTGATGATGTGAAGCCTTAACACCATCCAGTCCTCAAAGATGGGTTGAGATCAAGAACACCATCAAGAAAAGAAATCTGGATAGAATTTAAAGGAAATGTTATCTCTCCCCACCATCTGTTCCCCTCCTGTTTGCTCTCCAACCTTCATCTTCCGAAAACACGCTGAACTATAACTCCATGTCACTAACTCTATGTCCATTTTAGAGATGGAAAAGTCCTAAGGTAGTTTCAGTAAGATGAGGAATGAGGAGACACAGAGTCACAGTTGGTCCACGAGATAGGTCCTATTATTATCTCCATTTTACAGATGAGGAAACTAAGGAATAGAGAGGTTCTGGAGCTGGCCCAAAGCCCCACAATAGTAAGGGAAGATGTCTATTCTGGGATTGCCTAGATAAAGTAAGAGGATGCAGGTGCCTTGAGGAGTATGAGGACTCATACATGTGTAAGGCATTACTCTTATTAGAGCAGTCAGCATCCATTTCGTGAACCTATCAAAACGTGACTGCACCAGGACTGATTTCAAAGTCCCCAGAAAACACACAAATCTCACTCCTTCTCTCCTTTTCCCTTTTGCCCTAAGCTTTCCTAGAATTTCAGGCTTTTATTGCCAAGGAGATCACTTAGTTCACCCCACAGTGAGGAGAATGGCTTGGGAATCCCCTACTATGATTCAGAGAAAAGACAGGAGATGTCTGCCTATCAGAACCCATCTTCGTCTTCACGGAAGAAATCCGTGAAGGAGTGGCCCTTCCAGCAACTAGCACCTTGCATATTTCACATCTGCGTGCTAAGACCTCCAGGCCACATGACCTGAGTCTGTACCTCATCCCTGTCTGCACTCTTAGCAAGTTTCATTCTGTCATTTTCACTGCACGTCCCTTTTCTCTGCAGGTCATTGTACCGCCCTTTTCAGTAACACCTGTTTAGGGCTTTGGCTTGGAAGCATCCCTGATGGACGTGTTCTCTCAGTTGGTTACGTTACAAGCCATATGTGGAAATGTACTCATCTGCACTGAAGAAACGGCCAGATCAACCTTGAGAAAGTGCAGAGAGCAATTCAAAGCCACTCAGAGGTAAGGGAATGCTTGGTACAACCTGAGAGAGGTCTGTGAGCAGTCAAGAAAGCTCCCCGTCCACTCCTTGTGTCGGAACGGAATACACAGAAAAATGACACAATAGAAAATATCCATAAGACACACAGCCTTCAGACACCTCAAGGTGGGAGGAACTGTCACTTGGGTGCTACACGATTGGCTCTGCCCACCTCAAGTCAGAGTCAATGATCTTAATAGTCAAGCGTGGCCTCAAACGGGTCTCCACAGTTTGGCAGGCTGACTTGGTCATCTGCAAATGGCTACAGCTCTCTACAAATGGGCCCGTTTTCTCATATTGGTCCCACCTGATGCATTATTATTTTTGTGCCACCCTGACTCACACGAAAGGGATCAGGTTCATCAAAATTAGTAAAACGGAATGCAAACGTCACAAGTCCTTGATTTTCTAGGATACATGCTCTACGTACACATGGACACTTTGTGTGGCGGTATCCCTGTCTCTCCTCACTTGAAACATTGGTGGGTTTTTGCCTACCGTGATTTTTTTTTTCAGTCTTTGTTTCTAGATCTTCTTTCCCAATGTTTAACCTTCACAAAGAATGTGGATTGTACCTCCTAGTCGATCATTTTCAAGATCCTTCAGTTACCTCCTAGTTTTTCTTCTTCTCGCTACATTATCCCCTGTGAATCTTCTTGTGTACTAATTGTGGGATATCTCCAACTGGGATCCAAGATTGTACTCACACACACACTATATGTATCTATATATCTGTATCTATATCTTTATCTATATATCTATAAATGCACACCCTATATATATCTATATATCTGTATCTATATTTATATATACACACTATATATCTATATATCTGTATCTATCTTTATATCTATATATACCCACACTATATATATTTATATATGCACACACACTACATATCTGTATCTATATATCTACATACACACACACACACACTATATATATCTATATATCTGTATCTCTATGTATATCTTTATATTTCTACCTGTATCTACACACACACTATATTGTAAGCGGCTTAGAAAGTTTTAGGAAACTTCACAGATCCGGGGCCATCCTGCTTCTGGCTGACCATCTATCCCTTTAACTAATGGCTGAGAATCCCTTCACTTATCCATTCTTTCACTCATCAAATATTTACTGAACTGGAATCCTTCAGGCCACTTCCTACTCAGGCATTCTTGCCAACATACAAAGCCCGGCCAAGGATTCTAGCAAGTACATTGCTGGCCTTGGAGGGAAAGGCAGGCAGCCCCCAGGTCTTTCCTTGACTGAGTGCAATCCAACTGGCTCCAGCCCAGAAAGCTGGCAAGGGCCAGAAGGAAGATCACATCATGGCAAGCAGAAGACGGCCCTTGCTCTGTGGCCTACAGATGCCCCTGCAGGTACCACCTTGTGTGGCTCCAGCTCTGAGGAGCGGTCTTTCTCATTTCATTTCAAAGTCGTTCGGGCGGCTGACCATCCCTGACGCGGATCTGCCTCAAAAGCTCCCGCTTTGAGTTTGCACAGGGTTTTCTCTGTAGCGCTTGGAGTATTTGGTGGTACTCACCCTGCCATGTTGAACGGGATAAGAGCAGGGCTTTCAGCTTTACTCCAAGAGGCCAGAAGCATTTTTCTCTTGCTATTTCCCTCGGTTGTGGGAGGACAGCTCCTCCCGCGGATGAGCACGTGAAATGGTCAGAGAAGGAAGCCACCTTGAAATCTTCAGACCTTTTCCCCAGCTCATCTGAGCCGGGGATCAGAAGAATGTCTCCTCAGTAAGAAAAAAAACAAAAAACAAAAACCTACGGGCTTGTCTAGAAGCTCTCTGCAAAGCAGGCACTGACTATTTATAAAAAGGTCTTTTCGATGCTCTCTGAAATTTCAACTGTGTGGGTCTGACAATGCTGAACTTGTTTCTGTCCAGTTAGATTCCCCTTGGAAAGGTGTTTGGCTAGGGAAGCAAAACTCTGGTAAGCAAATGTAAGGATGGAAGATTCCTTGATTACCCAGGTAATTCAACATGATGGACTTCCCTGGTAGTCCAGGGGTTAGGAACTCCGTGCTCCCACTGTAGGGGGCGCGGGTTTGATCCCCGGTCAGGGAACTAAGATCCCACAAGCTGTGCGGCATGGCCAAAAAAAAAAAAAAAAGAAAAGAATGTTGGTTCAGGAGAAAACCTCGGAGAGAATGCCAGGAGTTGGCATTCTCAGCACGCACGCTCCACCACTTAGAGGGAGCTCAGGACTCACGTGCTCTTCTGTGCTGTTTCAATGACCCTCTGGGGTCAAAGGTGTGCATAAATCTCCGGTCATGGGTGCTGACATACAGACACAATGAACGCAGATCAAACTCTTGTGCACAGAGAAGTAAAAAGGAGAAGAAAATTGCTCCACGGTACTCAGAAATGCCACACGACTTCCTCGGATTTTGTGTGGCCGTACGTCACAGGAAATGTGTTTTGTATTTCCACCAGAGTCCGATGGTGGTTGGAAACAACAGCGGATTTTTCAGTGAATGGGATGTGAAGCATTTTATTATTTTTTTCCCTCCATAGATGGAAGGAGACAAGCTGTCTCCCTAAGATGGGAGGAGAAAGTCACCTTGCCATACACAGGGATTTAAAAAAGAATTCCCAGGAGCTCTAACTGAAGCCACCACAGGCAGCTCGAGCCACGACCCTCAGGGGCCACATGTCCCAGCGGGTGGCTCTCGTTGCTTTGTTTCTGCCGCCCAGCCTGGTTCAAGGCCATTCATGCCAGCGATTCAGAGCTGCCTGGCTCTGCCCCCATCAACACGCTCAAGATGTGGGTCTTGTTGGAAATGCAGAGGCTGATAAGGGAAGAAGAAATACTGGTTCAAAAAAAAAAAAAAAAAAAAAAAGATGGACTAGATCCCCAACACCAGGGGCTGTGGAGACAGTCCAGCAGGTCTCCAGGCCCAGCCAAGATCTCAGGAAATTCTCCAATAAGGCAACGACTCCACAGAGCCCAAGTGGGAAGCACAATGACTGCTGAGTCAGCTGGGGAGAATTAAGCTCAAGAAATTTAACTAATGGAATTCAATCGCTTCAGCGCCATCAATTAAAATTTCTTTAAAATGATTTTAACTTCTTGGAATTGTATTTGGATAATGTGCTTCAGCTGGGAGTCCTAGAGGCTGTTAGAGCGTCTTCCCTCCTCAGGCTTCTTGGAGCAGCTCACTCCTGCCTCTTCCTAGCACATCCCCCCTGCCCCAGCACCCCCACCCCCACCCCCTGCTGGTCTTCTCCACCCTCACAGGATGGCTCCCGAGGCCCTCAGCTCCAGCCCCTCTTCCCAGAGCCGCCATTGAAATCCTACCAGAACAAAGCCTCTGTGGCTCATTCCCCAGATCAAATACCTTGAACGCTTTCTATTGCATTATGTGTGAGCACAGTGCCGTAACAGGGCCCTGCTCACCTTTCAAGGCTCCTCTCCCCCTGCTCCCAGGCACAGGTCTTAAGCTCCAGCCAAACTGGGTGACCAGCTGTTAGACAGGGGGCTCCAGCCGTCGGCAGGCCCCTCCACTGCCATGCCCTCTCTCATGCTGTCAGGCAGGATACCCTTTGCCTCCCATCCTCCAATGCACATCTGAACTGTCTTCTCCTGTGGGGCCTTTCCTCGGCTGACCAACAGGAGGTGACCTCTGGGCCTTTGCACTGCCGAGCACTTTGCCCCCCTCTCTCACAACGCCTCCCACAGTCTCCAGCTCTCAGGACTGGAATCCTCGTCTTTCTTCTCCTTCCTTGGAGACAGACCGACATACCATCTTCTTCAACTGAGTAAGGAAATGAGTAACTCAGTTTGCTCCCTAGACTGAAGAACCAACCGTCCAGCCTATCCTCAAATGCCAGCCCCACCACCGACTCGCTATGTGACCCTTGGCAAGTCACTTAACCTCTCTGTGCCTCAGTTGCCTCATCTGTCAATGCACAGATGCCTCAGTTTACAGTTGCCTCAATGGCAAATAACAGTTACTACCTACCCCATGGTAAGGATTAAATAATATCTGTACAGGGCACAGAGCAGTGCCTGCAATGCAGCACATGCTACGTGTGGGTTCAATTTGACAATAACAACAGTAACTAACATACACGTATCCACATGCACACACCCCCTTGCAGGGCTGGCAGAGTCCCCTGCATACAGTAAGAGTAGACACTAAGTCTAGCCTTAACGTGAATCCAAGTTAAGCAGTTGGCCATTTCCCAGCACCACCCCATAAACCTTGGTTCCTAGGAATACACACACACTAATAGCAGAGGTGTCAACCTCGCCTCAGAAGAGGAAAGCAATTTTTCAGCAAATCTTAGTAGGCTTCACTCTTCTTTCCTCCTCACCGATGAGTATGACCTGTCTGTAATCTCTACATCCACTCTAGCCAGAAAACGGTTCCCATTACACTGTTCTGTGCTCCATCGTTTCTAGGCTTAAATGCGAATCAAAGAGCCCAAGCCCGGTGAACCTGCCTGTAAGCACTCTGGCAGATGTCCTACATTTGTTGGGCCAGATGACAAATGTCCACCTCAGATCAAGGAGCATCCAACGGAAATGATGGGCACCGTGTGAGAAGGGAGGATCCCCAGGTCTGACTGAGACCAGAACGCTGCCGATCAACTGCTCATTTCCGTCTGGATGGGATTTGGAGGCAGGATGCGGTGCAGCCTGGGCCGCCGCCCTGCAAGCCTCTCTCCGATGGCTTTACACCGTCGCTGGTCTGATGCTAATTCAAGACAATGCCCCAGCGCATCACAACAAATTAGCCACAGACACGCGACGGCAATCAACTCAGGGCGCTGTCCTGAACGCGGGCTGGGGGATTCCCTGTCTCCACGAGCTGCGCGCTCCCACAGATGTTTCTAAAAGCCTCTTCCCAAAGGCCCATTTAGAGAGAAATCAAATGCAACTTTGACTTAATTAACGTTTTAAATGATAATGAATACAATGTAGATTCATGGGAGGCATTTACATTGTGTTGTAAAATTGATAAAAATTTAATAAGTCTTTGTTAATAAGTTATGTCTCCCCAGACCCATAAAGCCTAAGGCGCTGCAAACTCCAGCCTGGGTCTAATCCAGGCTCCTGGTGCAGGTGGAGGAGGGAAGCAGAGATGGCCTTGACATTTGCTCCAAGCCTGCTCTAATTCTAAACCTCTGCCTGTTCATCAGTACTTTATTTCATACAGTAAAGGTCAGGATTTGGGCTCAAGGCACAGCCTTGACAAGAAAGCTCAAGTGAAAGGCGGGCTGGCCCTGGCATCTGTCGCCTGAGATAGCAGGGGGTGGGGGGATGGAGAGCTAACTGGCCACTTCTCCCCTCCTCCATGGAGGTAAGAGGCAGAGTCCACTGCCTGGTGGTAGGAGCTGTCAGGGTGAGTATGGTGACAACTGGCCACTGTCCTGAAATAAAAATGCAAACATAATTTCCATGTCACCTTGCATAAGGACTTCTGCCTAGCTTACTTGTGGCATGCCAACATCTTTTCTGATTCGTCCTTGAGGAGCCCAGTCACTTATTAAAGCAACATATCCCTGGGGAGGGAGGTGTCCAAGTGATGGGGGTAACACAGCACCCTTTCCTCTTTCTGACCTTTCTACTTCTTATCTCCCAGCTCTGCTTCAAAGGATTTCTTGTGAAAAGTTGGCTGTTTGCCTACTTCTCCCTTTCTCTTCCATCTACATGTGGTACCTCTTCACAGCATATTTATCTTTAAGAATTCAACCATTTTGGAGGAGGAGAGTACAACAGGGTCTCAAAATGCAAGTCAATTACTTCACCTGACACTAGACTGAAAAAAACCCAGTTACTTATTATGAATAAAAACATGGTTTGTTTGGAGCTCTTTAGAGCTGGGCAATTAAAAGGATTCTTTTCAAAGGAAACTTTGTCCAAGCACGATGGCCGCCTTACAATGAGCTGACCACCACCATATAAGCAAGTAGGAAGGCATCGTGCCTCGTGTCACCCCGCTGCTGAATGTGGCTACCAGAAAGATCAAAGGAGCCTTGCCTTCTAACAGAAGAGCCCTAAGATGCCCTCCCAGGTCCATTATTCACGGAATGACTAAATGGTTGCCTAGGCCAAGTTGCCTTCCTGTTTTCACTTCCTGCAATGCAGCGCAAATGGCCAAATCAAGACACGTGGGGTAAGGGTAGCTAAAGAGCTAGGGCAGAATCCAAAGCGTGCTTTAGTGTTAGCAGCAGTAAATGGATATTGTGGGGGGGGGGGAGACAGAGACGGGGGGGGGGAAGAGGGGGGAGAGAGGGGGAGAGAGGGGGAGGGGGGGAGAGAGAGAGAGACAGACAGACAGAGAGAGAGAGAGAGACAGAGAGACTGCACCAGTAAGCATGAGAAAATGGGAGACACTGCAGACCCAGAATGAACAGGCTTTAAAAAATACAGGGAGAACAATGATTAAACTGATTTGGGCTGAATGTGCTTTGCCTATCCGTTTTCTTACTTCCTATCACTGATGGTGGTAGTGGGAAGAGAGAGTCTTTGTTTTCAAGGTCCAGAGTAAAATAAACAAATAAAACTTAGGACTGGGGAGCTTGAGAAAGTCGCCCAAAACTATACCTACAGAAAAGGACTGAGATGATAATGGGCTGTTGATTTTTAAAGGCAGCTTATTAAATTAAATCTCCCTGCAACAGGCACTGGAGACTGTCAGCACAGGGTGTGTCCTATTATAGACACTTTCCTAGAGCTATTTGCACTCCCTGCCCCAGTATCTGATTTTATGCACTTCGAGATGCCATTACTTGAGTGACTTTAGTTCTATTGACAATGTTAATTCTCTGCCTGTACAAACCAAAGGCTACTCGGGATACGCTGATTTTTGTTTATTATCTGACAAGACTCAAGATCACACTAAACTGATTTTGGTATGTCTCCCTTCCACCTAATTGTATTGGACTTCTCCTCTCGACCGAACCATTGGAGTTGAATGCCTCCTTGTATTATATTTACACCCGAAAGAAAAGTCATGCCCCACTTAAAATTAGCTACAGTAGTTTGCAGGTGGGTGCATGTAATTGTGCAGGTTTAACCTATTAGTAAATTGAAAGGTTGGTGTGAGTGATCACACAGGTCCTTTGGCTAAAACTACCTCCAAGCACAAATTTAAAGATCTGTTTCTCTTCGAGCACATGATTCATCTGTTCACGTCAGGGTTACTCATGGTTTGTGACCAGCATCATGTCAGGCAGTCCGCGGCAGGTCTGAATCAATAGGGTCTTATGTTGTCACTGCATCATAATTTTAATTGTCCCCTTTCTATTAGACTTAGCAATCAGATATCGAGCAAAGACTGAAATAACAAGAATAAATTCTGAACAGAGAAAAGGTACTATTTTACAAAATTATATGGAGGGGAAGTGGAATAGATTAGAATCTCAATGTATACTGATGGGTGTGTGGATGTCGCTAGCCACACACACACATATATATATATATATATGTATTTTTTTTAAGCCATATATTTTTTATGTTCGACAGTACTAGAACATAGCTACTTGTGGGAAGTCTGGGGCCCGTACCATCTTAGCGTCTCTTAAGAGAGCTGGTACTTCTGCCCAGGACCATCCGAAGTAGAGACAAAATTAGAACGATCCAAAAATGATGCTCTGCACACCAGTTCTAGCCCACCATGTTGAATGGTTCAGTCTTGCCCAAAATCGAATGGTCCTGTGATGAGTCCTTACTGGTCACTCTTCGCGTTACTTCTCTTACTGCTTTTTAAGTCTTCTGTAAAGGGGTCCTCCTTCTGTGCAAACCTTTTTGTCAGCACAGCGTGGCCTGACATCCCGTGCGCTCAACAGAAGGAGACAACCGTTAGAAAAGTATGTGACTTAGCAACAAGGGGAACGTGTAACGGGCCACACCTCCAAGGAGAGGTACACGCAGGCAGGGCTTGCAGTTAGGAAGCAGAGTTCTAAGACTGTGTGAACACTTTTAATATATTGCCACTCCTCTGGGAACTGGCTACTTCTCTTCCCACTTCAGAAAACACATAATGGGACTTTGTGTTTCAATTCACCGTCCCTTGAAAACGGAAATCTTTCCCCTTAAAAGAAAAAAAAGAAAAAAAATACAGTAAAGAGGTAGACGAAAGGCAAAAGAGAAGGAATCGGACAGTCCCCAGAGCACACAGGCTCAACTGGGAAACTGCGACCAAAGCAAGCTCTGTAATAATATAATGACCTTTAATGAGTGTCTTGGGAAACAATACAGCCCCAGCATAAAAGACAAAGGGCAAACCCCATCACGGCTCCGTTGACACTAATTCAAAATGATTTTCGGAACAACTAAAGAATGTAAGAGAAGTAATCTGATCCGCCCATCTGACCTCACTTTGATTCAAGGGCCCTTCTCCTGCCATTTCTAATTGTCAAGCCCTCTACATTTCACATCTGCTCATATTTAATGAAAAGCCCACTCTCACCACCGCTCTTTGAGGCAACCAGCTCTGTCCAATGGGCACCACCCAACCCCACCACCAGCGAGGGAAGCCCGGGGATTGCTATTGGAGCTCTGCCAGAGGAATTCTGCGTAGACGTAGACATTCTTTAATTGGAGGAGAAGGGCTTATGTGGGCCCACGAAGGGGATCAAATTGGAATGGATTTTTCTAACTTATTATTAATGGTCAAAGGTGAGCGGACTCACACAGGGATGGATGAAATCTGCTTTTGTTTGACGGAGTGACGACGGCAGGGAGACTGATGAAAACAGAGGAGGCAAACCCCACCCCCACTCCCACCCCCCAAGCTGTCAGTACCAGTTACGCCTTCGACACACAGCCCAAAGCTCCACATTTTCCATGGTGGAGCTGATGCTGGAGGGGTAGAAAGACAGCAGTCTCATGCCCAGGATGTTTCTGAGAAGACGGGACCATCCCACCCCAAGTTTTTCTCCTCCTGGCCTCCATCAACACTTGGATTAAATTGCAGAGCTGAGAAATCCCTCCAATTATGGTTTCTCCTGGATAAGATGGAAATTGCACACACTGGGTATCATGGGCCTCACGTAGGGGACACAGATTTGCTGTGATTGGTATGGGTGGCCGGTGCCAAGACATGACCACAGGCCTTAGTTTAGAGCCTGAGTGGCTCCTTCCTTTTCTCCACTGGATCTCTGGCCAAGGTTTTAGAGCCTAGCGGTTACGTGAAAGTAGAAGTTGTGCCTTAGACGGGTAACCGAGGGGGCGGGTGCTTACATTCATCACCATCAATCAGAGAGATGTGGCCAAACTGGGCCACCACAGCTCACCCCTCCACTCCCCCTCCCCAGCTCCTGTCTCTGAACCTGGTGTCTTGCCATACACCGTAGACAAACAAATGCTTTGTATGGTTGTGACCGAGTTCACCTTGGTGGTGTCATATGAACCAGACAGAAGTGTGATGAGAATAAAGGAGTAAGGGCATGTACGATGGCATGCGCAAGAAAGATTTAAAGGAAATTTCCTTCCTAGGAGTTTAGGTCAATATGATGGGACAGTCCAAAATGCCTCTCAACACCACGTCTATTCAGTATCACTTAAAAAAAAAATGAATCCTGTCCCTCGGCACTGTTCGGATGGGGCAGTGAATCATAAATCAGAGACGATGATGATTCTCTGGTCCTAGATGGAACTTTTCCAAATGCCTCTACGACCGCTCCAAGCACAATAATGTCTCAGACCTGAACTGCGGTTTCCAACACCAGCACCGGGCATGGCACACTCCACTGCATACAGTGATGTGAGGGCTCCCTCAGCCCTGGACGCCCCATCACTGCCACACAAGCACACCATGCTGGGACCGCAGGCTCTTTTCCCTCCTTGTTGCCAGAGTAAATTAACTGCTGCTGGTGAAAATTTAGCTCAACCCGCTCTGGGCACTTGGAAGAAAAGAGAGTGGATAATATGGTTACCAGCAAACGCGGCGGGTGCTTTCAAGAGGAAGGGATGAACACAGAGAGGTTGTCTCCTACCGCCCATGCTACCAAAAATGTGAAAATAAGGCGACAGCCATACTTTAAGGTATCCAAGTCCTCAAGCAGAGCACAACCTCTTCTGCCCTTAGACGAGGGCCCTCAGTGAACAAGCTGGAGCTTTCAGGAGCATCACCCATGTACCACGTCAGTAAACACAAGCAAAGTCCATGCTGAAGACAAGGGTAGCGTGGGGGCAGGGAAAGGTGCTCGGGAATCTGGTGTAGCTCAGCCTCGCCAGCTGCCGCTGCAAGACCCTGAGAGACTCCTGAACGCCTCTGAACTTGCGGGGGGCAAAGACTGACCCCAAGGCTCCACGATGGGCTCGAGGGAACCACGGAGCTTCTCGGCTCATGATTTTTGTTGTTATTTGGAATCACAGTCGCTACAAGATACCTTAAACAGGGGGCTATATTTCTAGAGAAAAATGAAAGATATTAATGGGCTGATCCTTTGAATGAGTCATCTTTTTGAGGGGAAGCTCTAGAAACCAGCGGTCTGTATAGGTTGGCAGATTCTTTTTCAGAGCATAGTAGGCAATCTGGCACTGGAGGAACGAGATACAGGTTAGGGGGACACAGCAAAAAAACCCAAAAAAACCCATCTGCATTGAAACCCTGTTATATTTTGGAAAGTATCCAAGCTCACTAAAAGCAATTTCATGCCAGAGTTGGCTTGTTCTCTCTAAACCGTTTTCCTTCCTCCTTTCGACCCAATCCGATGTCTAACCCCTTTCCCCAAATAGTAAGATATACATTTCCATGCATCTCTGATATCAATATAGTATTTGATGTGTTTTCACATTTATTTCCAAGCATATTTACTTAAAGGAGAGAGGAATAATACCACTGGATTATAATATCACAGCCTGCACGCTCTTACAAGAGACACAACAAGTTCACAGAATAGGGAGGGAGGCCTCCCCAGCACGTACACAGTGACACAGGCAGCGAGGGCAACACATCACCACATACACTGGGAGGAGAACATCAGCCCGACCGACTCACAGCACCACAGGGCACGACACGAGACGGGGGTGATGCCACAGACAGCACAGACATGGAACTGTATGTGTTGGGGTTAAACTTACAGGCACGGAAAGTGGTGGAGCAATCATGAACAGAGACAGAAGAAAGTGGGAAGGCTCTCTCAAGGGTGTCCACGTTACCACGCACACGGCCTGACATGCACGAGCAGTCACGCTCAGAACGTCCGCAATCAAAACAACATGCCCGTCTCATTCTCTTGTAGATGGACATCTTGGCTATAACCATGGGGTTGGATGGGACGAGAGGAAGAGCGGTAGTTAATGGCAAGGTCACACACAGCAAGGCAGCTGGAAGGGAGCTGAAGGGATTGAACACAGGTCTTAGTTCACGTTAACAGTCTTGACCCAGAAAAAAAAATGCAGAGAGAACTGTTGGTAACACTTTGGTTGTACATTGGAAAAAGCAGAGAAAATAGCCATCGCCTGTAGAGTCCCCCAAGGCTGTCGCACATTATTTTTCTACCCTGGGTGAAGCGGGTGACCACGGGCAAGGACACGGCTGATGACAACCGGGTTGCTGGATGAGAAGCAGCACACACTGGAGACAGCAAAAATGTAACCAACATTTTTTCCCCTGGCACAATTAATACAGGAGGACAAAATATACACACAGCCAATCGATTAATTGCTTATTGTGTACAATAAATGGCTTTTGCAAGATGCAAAAATATCTAGTACGTAGGCTTTCTAATTTCCATCCATTTCTGGGCATTAGGCAGAGGCTGGGACAAGCTTTCATCCAATTAGATATGAAACGATTACGTGTTAATATAGAATCTGAGGATGCCTCTGCTGAACTTCCCCAGAGTGAGTTTACAGGATGCCTACAGGAATTTAAATTTAGTCTTGACAGAGCAAATACCCAAATCTGTCCATATAAGAAGTGCAGCTCCTCAAGGCTAACACTGCCTATCTGACATTAAAGGCAGTTCACAAATAAGAAATCACCCAAAGCATACGAGATGTTCGTCTATTGCAACGCATGTAGCTACTCATGGGTGTATTTTCTGCTTGAAGCTGAGAGAATCTGAAAATCGCATCTGCTCTTCTCTCCCCCTCCCAAAAAAAAAAAATTCAGAAAGTTATCGGGCTATTGGTTAACCATATTTTTTTCTTATATAGAAAATATCGGCCAAAAGTAGATGAAAAATTACAAAACATGAAATGAGAGAATAGATCCCACATAAAATATCTTACTAAGATTTGCGCGAGGCACTGATAGCTCCTCTCAAGCTAATATCATAGGTTCTGCACTGCCTGGGAATCCAACTTGAGTGCTAACGTACAGAAGTTGTTGGACATCACTGTAATAGTTCTCAAGGCCCTGCACCTTCACCCTTCAAGCCAATTTATATTTCAGTACAAGAGAAGCTTTTTGTACCTCATTGTGACGCTACAGCAGGCAAACATCTTGGTTTATCCTTAGCATGAACCTGCCTGCTCCTTTCGCAAGACGGGAGAAGAATTCATGTTTATTCCAAGCAACACAGCCAAACAGTCAGCTGAACTGGAGAGGTGTTATTCCCTGTGCCCACACCTTCCATCGTGAAAATCATTTTTCCCCCATTGTTTTTTTTCTTAGTGGAGAAATGGTTGCACTCTTACTTTAAAATATGGCTAGTGGTTTTGAATGTTACAGTCACCAGGAAGAGGGGTTTAAATCTCTCCAATGGGTCAAGTCCTGTTCTAAGACCTTTATGACGTGCCATACAGTCTATTGGTCAAGCAGGGGTAACATTATGGTTGTGAGGAACAGGCACTGGGGCAGATGAATGAGAGATCCCTTGAGCAGCAACTCCATTCCTGTAATCCTGGCTCACACTTTTAGCGACATGTTCTTTTAGCATCCTAGCTAGTCAGTTGTTCAGATCATCATCATGCAGCCCCAGCCCTGTTCACTGCGTGGGACATCATTCCTCAGCTTAGCTTTTATGAAAAAAAGAAAAAAGAAAAAGTTCCACTATAGCATTTGAATCAGAAGAATTTAGAAGGCATGGTGGGATTGCCCAGACACCCCAAACAGCAGTTGTCGAAGTCGAGAAAGGCAAAACAGTCTTCAGTTGAAGACATGAAAATAAAGTTATTTTAAATGCATCCAGATCTGGTGTACAACTCGCAGACCACTTGCTTGTTTTTTTTCCTTCTTAGTTCTTTTACTGGAAATATTGACTTGTTATTTATACAGAGGAGGGAAACGAAGATGATTTTTTGTTTTGCTGTAGATAAATCGTTTTGAAAAAACTTTAATCAAATGCTGTAGCAGAAGAGAAGCCCATCAAACTCTGAAATGCTATGCTTCTCATTAGCAACAGTGCCTGGTTTTCGTTTCCATACTGCCATTTTGGGTTCACATACAATAACAGACTCTGACACATTGATAGGGAAAGCAAGTTCTTATATATATACCCTTTAAGGACAAGGGGAGGGAGGATGGGGGCGGAATAACTTTCAAAATGATTTTGTCAGAGGTAAGCCCATCATAATGGGTGATTGAAACCTCCTACTTGATAAGGGTTCAGGAGGAAACACAACTTCAAACCAGTGCCTCTCAGGGACTGTTTGCAATTGTTATTGTTGGCTCTTCCGGAGACCATGCATTGTTCTAAAATTTCATAGTGTTAGCATGCAGGAACAAGCTGAAATTGGTAATCAAAGCAGCAAAAAAACCATTTGCTATAAGAAGATTAAATGTTAATTGTGAGCACTCACATTCCAAAGCAGTATATGCATAAAAAAGAAGACATGCTCTTTCTCTCCATTCCTTCCCAGTCATCAGTTTTACAGTCACACCAAATCCAAAAGAGAAATCTCAGAAGACAAACAAGCACCACCACAAAAAGGAAAAAAAACAAAAAAAATCAGCAAGAATGATGGATGAGAGGCTCAAAGACAGGACAGAAACAGTTAAAAATGATTGAGCCCCACACACTGACAAACCTTTGTGAATTATTACAATGTCTAGCCCAAGGTGCCACCAACTGCGAGGTTGGCTCCTTGCTTTACTTCTGGAATAGTCCATTTTCACTGACCCCCCTATCGGGTGTCTTCACCTACATACTTCTGGGTCCACTTTCTTAAAAGGTAAGGCCCATTCTGACCTCCCATCTGGTGGTTGCGATCCGTCAGGCTTGAAGGATGTGTGTCCCAGCCAGGAAGAGCCTTCCTCTGGGCCATTTTGTGAGTCACGAACAAGCTCTTTAACTAAAACTGGGTGAGGATTTGCCTCTCTGGTGGTAGCTGTTCCAGGAGAAGTGGATACTCTGTGTGTAAAATTATACTCTCAAGTTGTAAAATAAAATTATATCAAAATTAAGTCGTGGACCTCTGACTTCGGAAAATACCATCCCTCATCCCCCTCGACGCTCTCTGCTTCCTAATCCTTCAGTTTCGTTTCAGTGAATTGTGGATAGCCAGAACCACCGGTATTTTATTTCCACGTCTCCATGATTGTTTCCTTTTCTAGAGCTGATGTAGGTTCGAAGGTTAATTTCAGATATCAGAGTGCTGCTTAAAACTCCCAAGGTTAGGTTTCAAGGAGCAATTTTGAAAGTTTCAGTATTTATTTAAAACAGAAGTAAGTTTCCTATCTACTCCCTGGCCACATGAAGTACCCTCTCTCCTCTGGTGTTTGCTGATTTTCTTTTCTATCGAGTCACCCAATGACTTCCTCAATCTCAATCCTCAGAAAGGGAGTTTTCCCCAGGAGCTCAATGGTAATACTAAGTAGATCTGTGAGGACATCTAGTGGATCTGTGTGGAAGAGCAGCTAGTTAACAGATCACCTGAACTAGCTGGGAGAGGACGCTGTGTGCCTCTTAAGAATTGAAACGTGCAGTGTCATTTCAATTCAATGGCTTCTCCCAATGCACAGCAGAAGTTTAGGAAAGAGCGGAGATTAAGGCGAGAGAGGTTCTAGAACATGGTCCTAGAGTGGTCAAAAGTGGCAACTTGCAAGCACATCGGCTCTGCAGCCGCGGTCCGCAGAGAAGGACCCCTTCACAGCACCAGCTGGCTGGGTCTCCTTAAAGCCCTGCTGTAGCTTCCTGAGACAGGGAACAGACGAGAGTGTGTCTCTCAGAGGTGTTAATGCTGCAGCTACTTGTCATTCCATCTTAGTACTCTTGGAACTTTACGCTCAATTAATTGCCCCCACTGGCCAACTTAACTCGGAGAAGGCAGAAACAGAAGCCTCTGCAGACTCAGTTTTCTCCTTGGCCCACATCATCAGGTTCTTGTTCTTGGACTGGCGCCACAGATGCAAAGAGCTTATGCAGTTGCCAAGACCCTGGGTCTCACCTTTCTCCTCCAAGAACTCTGCCCTAGAAGTTTTACAGTTTGAGAAAAAGCTTTTATGTGCTTGCCTTCCCCACGACGAAGTGGATATTCATCCAATGTTTCCATTATGACTTCCTAGTGCTATTTGTAGAGACAAAATAAAAGCGTTTCCCTCGTGGACTTCATCAAAGCCATTTACTGGAAGACTGAGAACTGGAAGATTTCTCAGACGTACTCTTGGACAACTTTTCTCATATATTCGAAGGTCTCAATCATGAGAAAGAAAACCTGTAGAGAAGGGGCTGCTGTCGATGTAGCTTAGTTACTGCTCTTTCCTTGTGTCAAACTGACAATGGGTTGTCAAGTTCAGGTTCTCTGCTGGTTAGCCCTTTGGAGCCAAGCCTGGAATGGAGGAGGGAGCTGGACTCTATCCTGCTCTCGGCTCCATCTGCCTCCTGCACCAGCAACCAAACTGTCAGCCAGTTTCCAACTGTAGAATCTTAATTTCCAGGGTGGGATGGAAGGGGCAGGAAAAGCAGTGCTGAACTGAAAAGCTCAGGTGACATTTCCCAACTGCTGGGGAAAAAAATATTTTAGGTTTCAAATGGAGCAATTCAAGACAAGACTGGGGCAGAAGAAAAAAAAAACCCTGCCATTCAATTCACAGACACTTGTCAGATTGCAACTTCCTGTTTAAAATCAACCCAATGAAGGAAGGCTTATTTCCAAGCCTTGACTCTGGAGCTGCTCTTCATATTCTCGGCAGCAACAAAATTTTAAGTTAAAATATACATGGAAGAAAAAGTCCACCGAGGTGAATGGTGAAGGCATTTGTTTGATGGGACAGTGGGAATCCAAGAGCGTTCTTTCAGGTCCTATAAATGAGGAATGATGTCTTCACTTAGCAAAATTCCTCTGATTAGCTTCTGGAGGAAGGAGAAAGACCTTTCAGGTGGATTTCCAAGAACGGAAAGAAGGGAAAGAAAAAGCTGGTTAATGTCAGCAGCAGAGAGCACACCGAACTAGCTGACCCTCCCTCAATACCATATTGTGGCTGGAGAAGACAGAGGAATTTGGCACGAGAGTTGTTTGTTGATTGACATCACGGTTTCCCTCCAGTTCTGAAAGATCATTAGATACAGTAGGCAGCTCTGCAGGTAGGAAAGCGGTTCATGCCCTGAAGTCATTTTTCAAGGTGTTCTGCAGATAAAGGGAGCCATGAAGTCAATTTGGGCAGAATTTTGCTCTGAACCGAAGAAGGTCATTGTTTTGTTTTGTTGGTACGTTGAGCATTCCGTACCCTCCAACTGTGAAGACTAGCCCAAACCAGATGACCAACTTGCCTCTTCTTCTGCAAAGGAGCAGGAGAGGACCAGGTGCGGAGACATCTCCTGCAAACTCCAGGGCCGCTAGACTGGTCAACAGGTTGGGTCTCTCGTAAGTGAGTAAAGACGGATGCTCATCGCTGGTGCTGCTGAAAGCAGCACTGCTCTAAGTCACACACAGAAATACGGGTCTACGAGCTCCTCGTCAATGGCCACATCTTGCTGGGAGAGACGGTCCTATTCCTGGAGTCATTCAGGGGCTCAGAGACTTGTATTTACTCATTCTGGCTTCTACATAGCTCATTAATGAAATGGAGTGTTCTCTTCAAGCCATCTTTCTCTTCCTTAAACAAGTAAATGGATCCTGCAAGATGCCTGACACCCACAGAGGAACTAGGTATGTCCTAGCGGGTATTACCGAGGGAGAAATTTCATTTTAAAGCAAGGTGCTTCATAGACTACAGGAAATAATTACCACTGTAGAACTTACTCGTCTCCAGTAAGGCAATTTAGATACTTACAGTCCCAAAGCTGGGTGTCCAATTAATTCTCTCTCAAGCGCTTTCTCGTATAGAGAGGCACATATGGTGTAATAAATACATCACTCTCTCTATAAAATATCTCTACGCTTATATATAAAAATGTACATTTTTACATATAAAGTACTGGTACATATCATATATATCACAACGTGGGAATATATATGTAGCATATGTGTTTCCGTCAGGATAGGGATTCAAGCTTAATAGCAGAGGAGACCAAGTATAATTTATCAAAGGCAAGCATGACAATGAACCCCAATTGACGAAGCATCTAGAGCTAGTGGTAATTACCTCAGCTGACTCAGTGTCCCCTAAAGGTCCTGAGACAAGGCCTTCAAGAGAAACACTGTTGTTAAGGTCTTATTTTCAAGTGGAAAAATAAGACAGCGCCAGAAGCTGACAAGAGGCTGGCGGGGGTTGGGTGGGGGGGGGAGGGTGGATGAACAGAGAGGGGTTCCCTGCTCGCAGGGTTCTCCAGCTCCAGGCTACTCTGCAGACCGAGTTGGGGTATGATGTCACTGCTACATGCAACATAAATACCAAAAGAAAAAAGAAACTGCAACTGCACAGAAAATAAAAGAAGTTTCTCTTCTAGAGAAAGACAGGGGGGACTGGATTCCGGGCTGCTGGGAACCCGTTTTACTCACAATATATCACTACCAGTGTGCAGTTAAAATAGAGTAGGGGCAGTATTCCAAGGCAGCAAAGAGAAAGAAAATAAATCACAAATATGTCAATGATTAGAAGTTAAAGAAAATTCCTTCAAACACAGCAATTTAGACATGACTTGTCCCCTAGGAGTCCACCTTTTGGCAAATATTTAGAGGCTGGGGGAGAAAAAGTAAATCGTTAGACTGGGTTTGTTATACAGAAAAAGAAAATAGGTAAATAGTAGATTCTGAGAACTTGCTCCTTGGCCAGACAGCTGAGTTTGACACTCTTCCTTGATGGAGAACTATGAAGAAATGGGAAAAAATGCAAAAGTTAAACTATACTACCAGAGAATTTCCAAAAATGGAGTGTGCACACTTGACATTTCTCCAGATAGTATGACGCGAGATGCTTAAGGCTGTTGAATGAAGGTGAATGGGGAGGTTGGGGGCTGGGTGGAGGGTTATTTGGAAAGGGAAAAGCCAGGTTGGGAGGGGAGGGTTAGAAAACTGTAGATAAAGACCACTGATGTCATCAGCTCTGCCCTCCCGGAAACTTATCATTCCAGGGTGAATTATTAATACCTGGCCTAACAGGTTTGGGCAGTTGACTATGGGTCAGCTGCCCTCTCCAACTTAGGGCACCAGGCAACGTGCATTCAAAGGCAGGAACCCCCCTGCCCCGCATTATTAATAATTCTCGCTCTACTTCTAACAAAAGTTTCTTTGCAAACAAAATCTATCTTCACCAATTTCCTAACCTGCCTGGTATGCCCTAGGACGTTCATGTTTAATCATTCGTTTTACTCGAACCACAATTTACACATACACATCCGCAACCCACCCTCTGTAACACAGGCTATGACCTTTTAATGAGGAAGAATGATATCTGGACAATTCTGATTGTTATCAAACATTAACCTCACAGCCGAGGGCGTCTATGAGACAAGGAGCCACGGAGGGGAGAGGGGTGCAGAGGGAGAGATCAAGGCCCTGTCACACTGGCTTGGCTTTGCAGGGACAGTCCTTTTGTAGCAATCTGTGCTGCGCAGGATGGGAGATCATTCGATTCACTAGCTGAACCGACGTTAAAGGTAATGAGGAGAGCAGAATTATTTCCAACAATTACGTGCCTCTCTCTCCAGGACGAAGTTCAAGTCAGCTGCCGTTTGTTTGCCTGGAACCAAGATGGAAAAATATCCTAGAGGCCAAATCCTCATTTCTAGGGACTTAAAAATCAGTCTGCTGGGTTCTACTATAGATAGTGCCCTGTGAGGAACATTCCAGCATCAGAGCAGGAGTCAGAGATGCTCACTCTTCCTCCTGCCATTTCCACTCATGCCTCCCTAGAGCCTGTTCTCTGTCCAGTCACCAGGGAGACCCTTTAAAATAAGAACTGATGATGTCATTAACTTGTTTAAACTCTTCCAATGGCTGTATTTATCGTAACACCAAAACCCCGTTTCTTCCCATGGCCCCTGCCTGCCTTTTTGACCTCGTCTCCTACCACCCTCTCCCCAATCCCACCAGCCCCACTGGCCTTCCTGCCTTACCTCAAACACCACTAACTTATCCCTACCTTTGCCCTTGCTCTTCTGTCTACCTGGACTGAGTCTCAGCTTCAGTGTCACCTCTCAAAGGAGGTCTTCCAGACCTCTCTAGCTAAAGCAGCAACCCTACCAGGTCCCTCACACCCTCAGGCAGTCTCCTCTCTCTTCAGAGCACTTGTCTCTGTCTGAAGGCATTTAATTATTGCTGTGATCATTGCTTGCCTCCATTCACTAGAGTGAAGGCTTCGGGAGGGCAGGGCCTATCTCGTTCACTGCTCCATCCCTAGCACCCTGAATAGCGCCTTGCACGAAGAAGGCACTCGAACACATGTGAATGACTGATCGCCACGTGAAAGTAGCCTTGTCATTTCACTGATACCCCCACGGGGCCAGGTTCTCCGGCAAGTATCTGGTCAAGGGTCATGGGCCTCAATACTCTCCTACATTCCCCAACCCTCTCCACTACAAGTGTTTTCTGACATGGGTTCATCCTCTTGTATTTGTTACTCTCTCTCACGTACTTCTGCCTTGGGATGTTGTGTTCCTTCTGATGGAAGTGAGCTGGGTGATGCCTGGTCAGCTGAGCTGTGTTTCTGTGTTTACAGATAACTGAGCTGGGCCGGGAGCACTGCCTGGTGAGAAGGGTCTTTTGAGTTACGGAGTTTGGGGGATTGGTTGGGGAGTGAGTTTGTTCTGTGCCTCTATAGGCCCTTGGACGCTCTTCCTGGTAGGTTGTCGGACCTGGAGAGTTCTTAGGCCCCAAGAAGTCAGAGGTTCCTGTCCTGACGTATGGATACTCATTTTGGTGAGGTGTCAGAGCTGGGTGGAGGGGGCCATGTGTGTTAAGTCAGTGGAGAAGGGGGAGCAGAACAGTGGACCTAAGCTGCCCCAAGCTTGGGAACCAGCCCAAGAAGATTTCTACAGAGACTGCTCTAGACCAAGAGTGCTTCTCTGGGTATTTGCCCACGAGGCTGAGGGCCTCCTCCAGGCTCCAGCAGAGTGGTGTTTACGTCTCACCGATTTTGTTATTTCCTGTGCTCCCCTTTACGGCCTCTGTGAAAGAACCTTTTGCTCTGGTCAGCGTACCTCAGGAATGGTGCTCTTCTGTCTGGTGTGTGCTTGACAAAAAGTATTTTATGGGGTGATCCTTTATAGTTGGGTTCTTACTCATCAGACCCAATTTCACCCACCCTGACCTTCTCTCTTAGAAAAAAGACGAGGGCACGGCACCAAGAGAAGCCTTCGGGTGAACCTGAACCCCCGTCTGTTGGATCTATGTGACACTCAGCAATCTCATCCTCCCATGAGACTTGGAGCCTCAGTTTCCTCTTTTTGTAAAATGGGATTAATAACACCATCTGCCAGATACGCAGGGTTATGGGGAGGAACAACAAAAATAATGATCATATAGAGCTTTGGAAACATTAAATCACCATGGGAAGGAAGGCATCACTATCGCTGTTTTCTCCAGGGCTGTGAACAAATTCTATTAGGCAATGCAACAGAACGACTGCAAACCTCTCTTTGAGCCCTAGTTTTTCGAGAGCTCACCATCCACCATTCCTGATTTACCATATCTTTCTCAAGAAGTCCCAGTGGCAAGCTGCTTTGTAAGGAGTCTGAGACGATATGTCAGGAGCTATCAAGCCCAACCTAGTCTACCCCAAAGAGCAATGGTGTTTGAGGTTGGTCACCGGGGCAATGGCAAATAAAGCCCATTGGTGATGACCAAGTTCCTTCCTTGGGCCAGTCTGAGGGTATCACAATTGAAAACTCTGGCCTTTGGTACCCAAACTGGCAGGAATCCCAAATGCAAAGAGAGTCAGCTCCCATTTGAGAGACCGAATCCTCAGACCCAGTTTCCCGTCAGCCCTAGCACGGCCATCTTTACACTTGACAGCCTCCCATCCACCGGAAATCACTAGGCAAAACCACTCCCTCCTCCAGGGCCTTGGCTGCCCTCCTTCTCCTGCACTGCGTTTGCTCCGTTTGACTGGACACATCTACCTAGGCATCCCTTCAGAGTCAAGAAGTGGGGACTAGGCATGAGGCTCACGCCGAGGTGTTGATGGTGGTGATTTTCCATCCTCTGCTCTGATCAAGTGAGGACAGGTATTAATTTCATGTCTCTTTAAACTGCAGGGTGAAACATAAACGTATTCAAGAACGCGCTTGATGTTTAGTGTTTCTTTAAAAGGAAAAGGAGAAGGGAAATGAATTTGGGGAAAAAAGGAAGGAAAGAGGGAGGGAAGGGGGAAAGAAACACTACTTACGCCGTTTGCAGCCACATTTTTTTATTCTTTTGGGATCCGTGATGTCATCATGACAGGCCTTGCAGTAAAAAAATGCCCTGGAGGAAAAGAATGGAAAAACTGACACGATTCATAATCCACCCAAGTGAAATGAGGACCACATTTCCTCCACCATGGTGCCAAATTAATGAAACACGCCAGCACTAATTTCCTTTAATCTTCTGAAAGGTTTAGACGTTTACAGACGGAAATGTTTGTTGCGAGACCATTTATTTCAAACATAGGATTCTGCGATTTGAGTTAGTGCTTCTCTTCATAAACTTTTATTTGAAAAGGAGCTGGGAGAGAGATTGCTGACGTGACACACCACATCTGCTCGCTCCTCTTTCATTTTGGAGAACAGCTCTAAATGCTGCTCGTCAGAACACATGGGCAACCAGCTCTGGGCCCTTGGCGGGAAGTTAAATACATCTCCGACATCCTCACGGTCTGGTCAAATAGGTATTAAAGGGGCACAAGGGTGACATTCCTCAGTCAAATAAAAATATTAGCCTACTCACTTGGAAAGCACCTTCTCTTGTCAGCCAGAGCGAGAGAGGTTGAGGAGGAAGGTGGAAAGGGAAAGTCAAAGGGGCCCTCTATCAAATTCCTTCTGGGGTATCATAGCCCGTATTTACTCCCAAACTGGCTGGACTCACTCCCATACCATCCAGGCCTGAGAACACATCATCACCGAAGGTTTTCTTCTTACTAAGGAGCACAGCTCATGTGACCCTTTGGATGGGGTGGGCAGAGGGTATTATAGGATTGGGCTGGATAGAAGGAGACCCAGAGGAGGCAACCAACAAGAAAATCCTCTCCTGTGACTCAAATGTTCATATATGATTACAAGGTCTATTGGCTGTGTCGGAGATATTCTGGATGAGACAAAACAAGGCCATTGGAGCACTATTTATTTATTTATTTATTTATTTATTTTTGGCTGTGTTGGGTCTTCGTTTCTGTGCGAGGGCTTTCTCTAGTTGTGGCGAGCGGGGGCCGCTCTTCATCGCGGTGCGCGGGCCTCTCACTGTCGCGGCCTCTCTTGTTGCGGAGCACAGGCTCCAGACGCGCAGGCTCAGTGGTTGTGGTGCACGGGCCTAGTTGCTCTGCGGCATGTGGGACCCTCCCAGACCAGGGCTCGAACCCGTGTCCCCTGCACTGGCAGGCAGATTCTCAACCACTGCGCCACCAGGGAAGCCCCGGAGCACTATTTAAAATGCACAGGAATAGGGACTTCCCTGGTGGCACAGTGGTTAAGAATCTGCCTGCCAATGCAGGGGACACAGGTTTGATCCCTGGTCCGGGAAGATCCCTCACGCCGTGGAGCAACTAGGCCCGTGTGCCACAACTACTGAGCCTGTGCTCTAGAGCCCATGCTCTGCAACAGGAGAAGCCACCGCAATGAGAAGCCCGCGCACCACAATGAAGAGTAGACCCCGCTCGCTGCAACTAGAGAAAGCCCGCGCCCAGCAACGAAGACCCAATGCAGCCAAAAATAAATACATTAATTAATTAATTAAAAATAAAATGCGCAGGAATAAATGGAACAAAATAAAATGCACAGGGCCTAGAAGAATCGCACTGGGGGCCTATGTCCTTTCAAAACTGGGGGATACTGTGATAAAATTCATTGGAACAGCCCTCTGGATAAGGGCATTAACAAAATCCTTGGCTCACCACCTTCACTATTCCCAATATGCAACTGAATGCCAGGGATAAACACAGTCTTTCCTTGACCCGGGCTATAAAGAAATAAACACAATTCTTGACCATTTTATTCTTGGTTCCTTTTTGCTTTCTCACAGGACTTCACTTATGGCTGGCACCGGTTGGGAACCAACATTAGGACTCCGCGATCTGGGAGAGGTCTTGCAGACCTTGCAGTCAAAGTCCCTGGGACTCACCGTCCTTCCTCATCTGTAAATTGAGGAGGTTGTTGTGACCTGCCCAAAGTCATTCTGTCTGGACCTTGGCCGACTCCAGGACTTCTAAATCCAAGCCCAAAGTTCTTCCCACCCTATCAGCTCACCCACTACTTAAATGCCAGTTCTTATCCATCTTGCAAAAAAGGAAAGGTAGCTGACTGCTTGTCTGAGTGACAATGTGGCTAAGAACCCAATCAGTGATGACCTGCCCTGAACGGGGAAGGCCAGGAAAGGAGGAAGTGATCTTGCTTCCACTTCCTTTGGCCATTTTCTCCCCCATTTGATGCTACACATAATAATAATTGTAACAAAAGTAACAGCTAGCATTTATAGAGCACAGATTATAGGCCAGGAGCTGTTCTAAGCATTTTATAAGCATTAACATACTTGATCCTCGAACAATCCTTTGAAGGAGATACTATTATCTCTGTTTTACAGATAAGGAGACTGAAGCACAGAGAGGTTAAGTGGCCTGCCCAAGAGCACACAGCTAGGAGTGGCAGAGCCAGGATTCAAATCCAGTCTAGTGCCAGAGTCCAAGGTCTTAACACATCTTTACTAAAGAGATAGTGAGAGGATGATGAGTCTGAAGAGACTATTGAAAAGACAAAGTATGATTACTTCATGAATTAAAGCTGGATTCTGAAAGTGAAATATTCGAAGGGCCAGACAGGTAAAGTTAATGAGTGGTGACCTAGAGACACCACCCCCGGCCCCCCAGCTGAAGGGAGCAGAATGCCTAAGCTCCAGCTGATTTTTGCCAAGTGGTACTTCTCTGCAGGCACCATTCTCTTCCCCATGCATCTCTGCCTCTCACGCTCACCTGGCAAAGCCCCGCCCTACTGGACACCGGCACCCAAGCAGCTGAGCATTGCTGGGGAAAGGACATGCCTCTCTGCTGACTGATCTCACTTGAAATCCATGGCTGTGGATTCTGGGGGCCTTTTCACACTCTTCGGGATGCCCCCCCACCCCCCGTACCTTCTCCTCCCATGTCAATCCTCTCCGACCTCCTCACCGCTCCCTCTCCTCCCACCCCTTCTCCAAACAGCTGGT
The DNA here is from genome assembly GCF_039906515.1 of Pseudorca crassidens. NCBI lineage: Eukaryota > Metazoa > Chordata > Mammalia > Artiodactyla > Delphinidae > Pseudorca > Pseudorca crassidens. The sequence continues at coordinate 56,055,160 of NC_090311.1, read as the reverse complement.
GACCTGGCCCCAGGCAGCATCAAGACCACATCCGCATCCTGCAAGGCTGGCCTTTAGGATCTCCTTGTCCTCGGGTTCTCCTGTTGTTTGGCCAATGGGAGGGGACAGCAGGAGACTGGAGGGTGGTCGTGAAATGGTAGTAGTGCCATTTCTCTACTGAAGGACACGGCTCCCGCCAGGCAGCCTTTCCTTCACTACAATCTCTCTCTCCGGGTTCTGATAGCCCTCCTTCCCCTTGAGTCTGCAGATCCAGGGCTGAGAGTGGCTCCCCTCTGTTGCTAGCTCTGGGGTGCTTTGCCATCCCTTGTTCGTTTCCCTTAACTCTCTGCCCACAGCTTTATATGGTTCCTTCATAAAACTCTCCTCCCTTTTCCCATTTAAGTGTGTCATCTGTTTCTCGCCAGGACCCTCACTGATACAGCACCCAAATTTCCATCTCCAGCCCTCACCTTTTCCCAGAATGCCAGAATCTCAGGTCCCGCTGGCTCTATGACATCTCCATGTGCATGTTTAGTACGTACTGCCTGCTTATCCTAGTCCAAATAGAATTCTTGATTTCCTACCACCTCAAACTTGCTCTTTCCCCAGTCTTCCCCATATCAGTAAGATGGGGCCGCCATCCCCCCAACTGCATAAGCTCCAAATCTAGGCTCCATTTTCGATTTCTCTTCTTCCCCTCACTTCTTACATCCAGTTCATCAGTGGGTCCTACAGACTATCTAAAATATATCCTGAATTGCTCTTACTTCTCTCCACCTCCACTCACCAATCTAGCACAAGCTATCACGTCCCACCTGAACTAGTCCGTGAGTCTGTTGGCCTCCTCTCCCACCCTACTACATCCTATCCTCTACCACGCAGATGGAAACACCTCTTAATAACACAGATCAGACTACATCACCCCCAGCTGAAAACCACCCATGACTCCATTTTATACTAACACAACCTCTGTAAGAAGTCCTATGGAAACGAGCTCCTGCCTTTCCCTCTAACCTCATCTAGCCCACTTTCTTCCCCTAGGTTCCCTGAACATGACAAAATTGTTCCCACCGTGTCTCCTCTTCCCTTCTGATCCCTGTGTGATGGATTCTTTGCCCATCACCTCCATCTCTGCTCAAATCTTTCTCCCTCAGAGCAGCCGTCACTTACCTCCAATCTAAATCAGTGGCAGCTGCATTAATTCTTTGCACCACGAATAAACAAAACTGCAGTTCTCTCCCCCACAGAACGTGAGCCCATGAGAGCAGCATCTTCTCCCCACTGTTCACCACTGCTTCCCTGGCACCTAATACAGAGTGGTCTCAGAAGTGAGTGACCTACACACATTTGATAAATGAAGGGAGTATGAGAACGCTTGGAGGCTTTCACTCCTCTTTTCCTAAAACACTGCATCTGAAAGTTTCTCTGAGCTACAATCCATTAACTTTTTCCGTTGCCTTTTTGCAGCAGAGGGTGAAAACTCAATACTAGATCATCATAATCTACTTTTCCATTTTTACAAAACTTGTTTAGTTTCCTTCAAACCTCCGATGTCCTTTCTGTGGTTTCCTGCAGTCTTCATCTATTCGAAATCCCCTAACTGACAGCATTTGCTCTTGACACATCACACACCATGGAAAATTACAGGCTGGTGTTGAGGCTGATTGTGTCAGCATGTATTTGTGAATACCATAAAGCACTGAAATGAGACATACTGCACTCCCTAATATAGGAGGTAATTTGTTTTTTGGACTGCCTGGTATTTGTGACATTCATTAGTGAGAGATGCAACAGGAAATAGAATTACACAAATGGGAGCTTCATATTGTATTTGCTATCTGGGAGGTACATGTGATCGATGGTGCCGCTGTGCTCCCAGCCCCCATACGTGGTGCTGAGATGCTGTTTCCAGCTTTTGTGCCTCGCGATTTGGACGGGGGCACAACCTTCTCTCCCAGAAGACCTGGAGGGGCTTCAGTCTCATTTACCCTCACTTTCCTCTCTCAGGTGACCCCAGTTTCAGGGGTACTCCTGGAAAAGGTGAGCATCCAGGAACTAGACGAGGAGGTTTTCCTCTTCCACACCTGAATAACGGCAATCCTTTCCCAATTTCCAGAAGTAAATTTAAATCATTAGATTCCTCCATCTCAAGGATTTTTTTTTTGCTTCTGCACCCCATTTTGTCCTAAAAGCTTCTATAACTAGTATGGCTAGTTTGTAAGAGTGGGTGAAGAAGAACATAAGTGTCAGTTATCAAATCTCACAGGTCTGTACTCAGCGTGGCAGGCTCACCTCTTGGCAAATAAATAATTAAGAACATAAGCTCTGGAACGGGACTTCCTGGTTTTAAATCCTGACTTTACACTAGCAGTGTAGCCTTGGGCGGGTTAGTTAACCAACCTGTGCCTCAGTTTCCTCGCATGTAAATGGGAATAGTAATGGTACCTGTCTGAGGTTGTCGAGAGGATTAAATGAGTTCATCAACACCTGGTACCTGGTTCGTAGAACAGTGCAGGCGCACATTGAACTCTGCGTAAGAATTTGCTAGTATTATTAAGTGTGGTCGAAAACGTGGGTTTTAGAAAAGGAAAGACCAGCTCTAACTGGGCTCTGCCACTTGCTTACATGCTGCATGGCCTTGAACAAATCATTTGCCTCAATTTCACAGATGAGGAAACCAAAGCCTGAAGAGCTTTAGAAGACCTACCTCAGCAGGTTATTTTGAGGAGTAGCATTAAAGAACACAGATCACCTAGCACAGGCCTGGCTTTGAGGAGGAGCTCACGGAATGAAGACAATAGGCTTATACAAAAACGATAGATCTTGACAATTCATCATTTATTTAAAAGATTTTATGTAACATTGTTGTTGAGCTGAGTGACCTGTCTGACCATCTGAGTCACATTTTCTACTAGTAAGTTTTTCCTAGTTCACAGGCTAGAATCAAATACAACATCAATTCCATGGTGTTCTGCAAAAAACCCTATGACTTCCTGGGCTGCTTTAAACAAGTTTGAGGATACTAATAAGAGTGTCATGAAACACTGAGGCCAGTGAAATCCTGGGCTGTACCTACAGAGGCTTAAGAAGTGAACCTGACAACTTCAGCCACTTACCTAGAAGGCCACCAATAAAAATACAGCCGGTTTAGTATTTCATCTGAAATTAATCCAAACCTTTTGAGATTCCATGTGGCACTTAAAGTAGAAAACGGTTAATTCTCGAGTAAATCTGCCTGGATACTATTAAGTAAAAAGCACTAGACAAGGGGCCGGTTATCCTGTGTTGTGTTGTTCTGGGTCATCAAGAATCAGGTTGATCACTTAGGCTCCCTGGGACTCACTTTCCTCCCCTGGAAAATGAAAGAGCAGGTATCTAGGGCCTCCTAGGTCTAAAATGTTATTATTCTAATTCAAAGGTGTGGAACTGACTGTGTGAAGAGGAATCCATGGAAGCATTTGAAAGCACAGTCTCTTCTTCCTAAGATTCAGCACCCTCTGATGCCCATAGACATGTTAAGAAGCTTTGGGGTTAGGGCCCGGTACACACTGAAAGCATATCTCAGTGGATGGAGATACATAGGTCTGAGCCAAAAAGGAAGGCAAGTGAAAATAAACTCTTACCTTTTAACTTCTTTGGCATCGCTTGCGATGAAAAATCCTAAAGTACCTTCTTGGATCTTAAGGTGGTTTCCAGGATTAATTAATATACTGCTCAGTGAACAAAAACAAACAAAGAAGACATAGCTGTGAGGTCGTGTTCTGAAGAAGAAAACCTTGAAGGCTACACCGTACTGTTAACTTTATAGGGGGCCCACTAGTCTAATGCTTTCCCCAAAGATTTTGTCTACAGCCTGACATCCACTGTCCCACACATTTAATTGGATAACGCCATCATAAAGGTCTGCTGCCCAGTTCCCAGGTTGGCATACTCCCAGTTGCAGATATCAAAGCAAATCCATGTTTTAGGGTCAGGTTTGTACAATGGGATTGCCATGCGCTTCTGATTTGAAGCAAAGTTCCTAATAATATATCCTTTTGGAAACTGCTGTTGACAGTCAATGTTGAGTGTTACTGGTCTAATAGAGCTACGGCTACACTAATTTTCCATCAGATGACAGAGCATTAATGGGACCCCTATATGCATACAGAAACATACAAATATGCACAACACATACTACTGCAGGGAATGGTACGGGACACCTGTAACCAATGCAGGAGCCAGCAGAACATCTGCATGACACTGACAAGGACATGGAAGTGGATTCCATGCGCAGCCTAGGCAGAAAGTATTGGACCTACCCTAGCAATGAGAAAGAAAAATGCCAGCAGTTGGAAATACTTAATGATTCCAGTCTGCTGTTTACAAAGATGGATGGGAGTGTTTGATTAAGGTATGTGTCTAGTATATCCTCACTGGGGCCAACTGTAATTAGAAAACGAATGCAAATTATCCCTAAAAAAACTTGCCCTGTGGGGAAAGTATGAACCTAAATATACCCTGTCCTATTTCAAAGTGGTATAAATAGATTAGCTGACCAAGTTGTGTTTGGACTGACAGAAGAGATAAATGTATCCTAATCTAATAAATGGATGAAACAAGCAAGTTTAATTGTCTTCAGATCAAAAGCAGAATACAGGGCTATCTTACACAGAGACTGAGATGAGGCTTTGGGCTTAATGGACATGGAATTGAGGCATTGTAAATAAATGCAGCACCAGATACGACAGAGGTACTCTTTGATCTGAAAAGCTGGTGTTTAAGGTAACAGTTTGGAATCAGGCTAAAGGAAGTCCTCAACTGTCTAAAACAATCAAAACAGAGAATGGTATTTAACGTGTAATCTTTTACTGCTGGTAAAACCATTACCAAAAAGTGCCGTGGCCAACAGAGTGATGTGTCTGTAGCAAGACAGGAAGGACGCAGATGAACCCTTGTTCTGCTCGGAGAACTCACAGCAGATCATTACTGCAAAATGTCTGTGGTCACAAGAAGTTCCATCATTACCCATAACAAGACCTGACAGGGGGAAACCAATCCTGTGACATCGTTGTGATTGACACTAAATAATAGCAAGGGTCCATGAAGATTTGAGTGTTCTTCCCTAGAACCACAGACAACAGTGAGATTCCCCGGCAGTCAGGAAGCAGCAGGCCATGCTAACAGCACAGCTTGCGATGGGCAGAAGGTCCATACAGGCACCTCCCAATCACCCCTGCAACACCTCTTCACCTTGGTTTAAGAGCTCTCTGACTTCTCAGGATCATGGGAGGAAAAGGGTCAGAGTTTTTTCACAGTTTAGATGGACCCCTTTTTCAAATCCAAGTAAGTGGAATGTTGTAGAAAGGCAGGATGCTGGATTTTGCACTTTCCTACCCCCTTGCCTGCATGGCAGTTCTTCTGTGCCCTGGTTCTGCAATCAGAAATTAAGTCCAAATGCCAGCCCTGCCATTCAGTAGCTGTCTGACTTTGGGCAAGGTACTAAATCTTCCCAGAACTCAATTACCTCACCTATGAGATGGAGATGAAGATAAGCAGAGTCTTTTTTCAGAGGATTAAGGGAGATGATGCACAGAAAGCTCAATGCATATTAGTGATTATTTTTATGATTTATTATTGCAAAAAAATGCCCCCCAAATGCCCAAATTATCACTTTAGCTGGCCCCATGGAATGGAACACAGGACTTCTTATCAAAATACCCTGTCTATAATGAGATAAAAAATTACAGGGTGAAGAACTATACACTCCAGAATAATATACAGGGACATACATGAAAAGTTCTGTGTTCTTCTGGAGTTTAAAGGAACTAATTCCTTAAAGTTGGATAAGCCTACATTTTGATGTGTATTCATATAAGGGTGTAAAAAAAGCTTCTGAGTGAAAAAAAATCCTATCGTGATTTTAACAATGCAATTCAAAAGAGGAAATTTGACACTCATCAATGTCTCGGTGACATATATGCGCAAAACAAGCCTCGCACAGAACCCTGTTTCCCTTTTTTACATCATACGCTTCATTAATTGCACTCCAGTGATCAAGCCCATTGTGTCATGGTTCCCATCAATGGAAAGTTTCTTTTCATTTCCTTTGTTCTTCAGCAACAGTGAATAAGAACTGGCACACAGTGAGAATTCGGGACTGTCATTCCGGAGATGGCAGGTTGCGATAATTTATTACAGTCTTCAAGCCTTGCTTTAGTCACGTTAGTGTGGTGGAGGGGAAAGATTCTGGGCACTGATGTAGAGCAGACTTGTGTTCAAATCTCAGTTCTGCTGCCGTTAAGGGAGCAGGTGCCTGTGTCGGGCAGCCGAGCTCAGGTCCTGGCCTTGGGCATGTACCTGCCGATAAACCTCACTCTCCTCATCTGTAAAATGGGGTGAGTAATCACTAGCTTCAAGTGTCACTAAGAGCAGTAAAGTACATGCTATGTGCAGAGTGAGGGCCACGTAGTAGGCTCTTAACACGTGGTCACTATTACTAGTAAGCCAGGTAATTACAACAACTAAACAAGAGCTAGATGATCTCTCACAGCATCACAGCTCTCATGTTGTCTTTGGTGCTAATAAACTACCTAGGAGGCATCCCAGTGGCACTGAAAGACCTCTGTATCGACCGCAGTATCTGAAACATTTTATCTCCATGCCACATCTGGAGATGGGCTCATCTGGACTGCCTATTGGTTGCACAGTGGAGTATCTCTCTGTTCTTTAAACCTCATGGCTGATGGTTAAGGTACCGAAAGCACCTCCAAAGACATCAGTGACCGTGGGGTTTCAGGATGCCCTCAAGTTCTCTTCTGGACATGGGGGAGAGGCTTTACGTCATCTCTATGTGATGATGTGAGGCTGAATCATTTGCAGTATACCGATCAGGCTAAGGCAGCCTTCTGGGCAGGAACTGAAAGACTGAGGTCAGCTCTCGAGAACAATGAAGGAAAGACATCTAGATGCATAAGGAAGCTCATTGTGCTGGATCCCACTCACAGATTTAAGGGTTTGGTAAAGAAGCAGGTGCCCCTGATTTCAGGGGACCTTTGCATATAATACTTCCTGTGTAAGGGTACTAAGTTTCAAAGTCGCTCTGAGGAAATATGTTACTATTTTTGATATTTTAGACATTGAGTCTTCTATCCACATTCCAAATCTAGAAAGTTTAAATAGAGTAAGTCCTCCTCTCTTTCAAAATATAAAAAGATAAGGATCCTAGACAGAAGTAACTTTTTCTCCTGCCAAATGCCTGCTACCCTTAGAATATGTTATTGACCTTCTAATGGGAATATGTAAACCTTGCCAAAGATCTTTGATCTCAAAAGACCATCCAATGTTAAGTTTGTTTGGCTCCTACGGCTGCCAAAAGTCTCCCTCCTTGTGCCTCACTTTAAATCAGGCTTTTGCTCCAATTTTGTCTAATTCACTAGCTTATCAGAGATAAACTTCAAGATGTGTCATGTGAAGAATCAAGATAATCTCTAAGAAAAAAGTCCATATATCAATTAGCAGAATTCCAATGGGGACATCTTCTTGGCAGGGGTGGACTTTCTCTCAGTTCGAGGAACTATAAATTATCCTCTTTCTTTTATGACCTTGTTAATTTCAACTGAAAACATTCAGTAACAGCTGGAGGCAAAGGGCTGGTGTGGTCCCTTCCCCAAGGATTCCTTCTCTCTCTCTCTCTCTCTTTTTATCCTTTGCTCTCAAACTAGTTATGTATCTAGACTTATTCTTTGGCCCCTTATCCACTCTATGAAACAAAGATGTATTTTCTGTAGGGAACCCATAGTTAAGTAAAAGAGTGAAAAACATAATCCTATTTTATTTACTTTTGTAAACAAGTTTCTCATAGTAGCCAGTTTAGAGCCCTGAATGCAACAGGCACATTTCAACTATCTGTTGAACAAATGAAAACCACAAGCAGTGGTCTCAGTTCCAAAAGTGTCTTCTTTCCCGCTCTAATAAAGAGAAACGTAGTCACAGCTGTTCTTTCAAAGAGCCAGCTGCAACTCTTACCAGTCGGGCCTATCAAAGGAGTGACCACACCTCTTCTAGGGCGTTGGCAAATGAGCTAAGAATCTCCCAGGTGCATTAAGTATAAATACGTAAATATACAGAGATATACACGGCATGTCACTCGGGGAGTTGGCACAATTGATTTCAATATTGAAAACACCACTCACTTAGAAACTGAAATATCAGTTCCTAAACATGAAATACATTCACATGAAACTGCTAGCAGGGCTCAGTCTAACAGGGAAACATCCTGTCGGGTTCCTCTGGGAAGGGAGCTCCAGCTCACAAGCTGCAACTCATTTCATGGTGTCTCTCTTGCCGAACGTTGCTCAGGTTGGAGATTTGGGGCTTGATGGGGCAAAATGATTTATTCCCTTTCTCCACCACTTACGCATAACAACTGGGAAACAGCTAGTTATCCCTTCTTCAATCATCATAAACTTTACTTGTTTGCTGTTTTTGGAGACAACCAAGAATCAGTAATTCAACGGAAACAGATATTTTTTTAAAGGGAACTTTTATCCATTATGGATAAATATGACAGGTGCATATTTCTCTCCTCCCCACCCCCCAATTTTGATAGGTGTAGCGTACCATTCCCTGAGCAATTACAAAAATATCACTCACATGAGAAGATAGTTTGTACTTGATAACATGGTAATTATATCTGTGTCTAGCAAGCTAATGGGACTTCATTAACTAGAACAAGAAGATAAGAACCATCTAGAACTTCAGCTCATGCTGTGCCCAGATGAATCATGCCACTGGGAAGTGGCCTTTCTGACCACACAAGGTCACTGATGATTGCTATTGCGTGGGACTCTGTGTGACCCAATTGGTGCCCTGCAGTTTATGGGCTGTGCTAGGGCACAGCCGACAGAAACCCCAAAGCTCAAATCTTATTACCTTTCTGACACTTTTCATTTCATTACTTCTATGCTTTAAAATATATTCTGCTGGAGTCCCACACAGCTATACACATGCACTTTTCTTACAGAAGATATGTAAGAGCACAGTGTGTAGTGTATGCTTCAATATATTTGAGCCCAATTCACTGACACAGAGACAGCATAATAAAGATTGCTCCCAGTTGGTCACACTCAAATGACTGCCACTGTGGTCTGCCAATGACAGGGGCAAGGACTTGTTTAGCCTGAATCCATCTCAATCATTTTAGAAATGGCATTTTTAAATCTATTTTGCACATAAGGAAAAGAGTAGCCACATGGGATGGGGAAGAGAGTTCATTTGGGAAGGACCATGCTGGATATTTGGTTCTGGGAGCAAGCCATGTCACTTTCTGATACGCTTCAGGACAAGTCATGCCTACATCACATGCCTTCACCACAAGATAAAAGCACTCAAAGACCAAAAGCCAACAGCAGAGGTGCAACTACTGTGGACCTTTGAAGATGCAAAGTGTTGCAGTAACTTCTCGCAGTTGGATCATATCAATAATACCAAACTGACAGGAAGCCACCTCTACTCGAGAAAATCACAGACGAATCTGACTTCGTAAAGAGTTCCAGACAAATACAAATACAAATACACACACACACACACACACACACACACAATTACAAACACAAACACATGACAGTGATTACAGTCACAGAGCAAAACAACTCTAGAGAAGATGAACGAGTAGGCATCTCAATAGTATGTTTTCGACAGTACTGTCTTCGAGAAAACGACATTGGAAATATTAACCCAAAAAGTTGAAAAAAAATCTATCGATGAGGATTTGGTCATGCTTCATGCAACATAAAACAGCAGCAAAACAGGGTGAGGTCACATGGTGAAAGTTGAGATACTTCATATTAAGAAATATGCCCAAACACACTGGGAAGAAAGAAAGCCATGGTGAGTTCATCTCAATAAACAGTACTCATTCGGTAAATCAAATGTGATGATCTGGAGATGCAGTAGCAGTGTTCTAAGTCTGTACTGAGTACTGGCCCAGAGAGAAAGTACGCCAAATGTTATCATCAAAATTAGCATAAGGAAAAAGAGTTAAGTGTAAGGGCTTGGTCTCTGTTTTGTGGATAAAAGGACACAAATTCGGCTCTACACACTGGAAACCCGACACAGGGCAGAGGAGGTCACTGGGAACGTGGATGTGGTATGCAGACAAATGGTACCAAGACACATCAGGACAGGACAGAAACAGACACCAAGGGCTGGAGAGAAGCGTCCTCCTTTGTCAACTCTAATAGCATTTGTTCCCATCGGTGGTGCCGTGACTGAAAACAGGACTGGGCCTCTGTTTTTGTGTAGGTTTCCTGCAAAGAAGTTAGTGCGCCATCCAAAAGGATCAACAAATCACACAAGAAAAGCAATATGCTACTTTCAATTTTTATGGACTCTGGCTGGAGAGAGGTTCATATATAAAAATACATATATATACATATATATGTATCTACTAGACAAGGGAATGAGATTATATATACATATACACATATATGTATAATCTCTGTCTTCCTGAATTCTTGGCAAAGGGTTAGTCCTGTGGTTAGACGTGAAGACGGAGGGTGGAAGTTGGGAGGAAAGTTAACGAAGAGAGCATACCGCTTTCGGCTTCTGCAAAACGACAAGAAAAGAATTGAAAATCAAACAATTGGATAATAAATTGACTGACACCAGAAGGATAGAAGGAATAAAACCTTTGTTTCAAATTATCTGAAGGATGTGTGTGAAAACAAGGTTTTTCAACAAAGCATGGAAACAGTATCATGGGATAACAGCAACAGAGGAGGCAGTTCACACAGGTCGGAGGCACGGGGTGGGCGTGGAAAAGAGAAGCAGGGTTCTCCGAATTTTCACACCCGATCGCTTAGGAAATGGGAGAGGAAGGGAAATGGGACATTTTTAAATGAAAAACAAAATCAAAACTATTATCTCAGGAAGGTCAGAAACTCAGTTCTTTTTAACAGGGATATTGTGTGTGAGTCCTGTGTTTTCTCGGAGGCCCGATCCACATTCCCTCCAGCACACCTTTTTCCAAAAGAACCAATGTGCTTCCACACTGAGACCAAGCCACGTTTGAGGATTAAAGCTGGCAGCTGCACACAGAAAGCCAAAACCAAGCCAAACAAGTTCTTTCCTCCCTTTTCTGAAAAAGGAAATTTGAAAAAACTATCTGTATGTATAAATCCGGCTTCGTTGAAAACATCTCAGATTGGTGAATTAATGGGAACGTCCACCAAAGAAAAGATTGTGTCTTCAGAGAAAGCTCTGAGTTATTTTTCTTAGAATGGTGACAGTGGATTCACACCGAACCATGAACAGCCTTTCTCTCTCCCTCCTCATGACCAAAAGGTGGCAGGTGGAAGACGGCTGGTCAAGGTTCAGGGTGCAGTCCCCTGCCATGAAATCATTCCAGCATGGTGGAGAAGCGCTATTCAGGATCACTTGCATCGTGACTTTTTTTTTAAGAGATGCACAGAAGTGATAAAGAGAGAACACTGAATTACACAAGGATTTACTGACTTGGCAACATGAAGAATATCATTTGCAGAAACCCAGGATACACATTCCCCTACACAGGTACAGGTGTGTATTGGCAACAACATGGGCAAGCCACAATCCCAGGAACATCCACCTTATCTGTTGAACGGCAAAGAGCCAAGGACTCTTGGGTTTTTTGCAAATAAGATTTTTCACTTTGCCACCACAGAGAAGGAAAATGTGTATCTGTGTAAATAGCTGTTAACGGCTACAACCATGGTCTACCATGTGGCCACCAAATCTACCATTGTGTCTTCCTTTTGGTTGATTTGGAGTTTCAGAATAGTTTAACATGTGATCAGATTGACGTTGTGAGCAATCTGATCTGGTGGTTGAGGTAACAGAGAACATTGGAATGACTGGCTTCCAATCCAGCGTTTGTTTGGTGTTTTGTTGGTCATAGAGACACGGACTGAACATTTGGGGCTTTACTGAGTCATTCACCAGGATAATGAAAACTCCTTAAATGATGATAGCAGGAACCTTCTAGTCTTGCCCTGCACTCTGCTCAGTTATTAAGGCGTATGTTGGAGGGTATCTGCGCCCTTCCCTTGGGCACCTAAAGGAAGACGTTTTAGCATAGCTAGGAAAAAAGCATGGTTGTCCTTTCAGAGGACCCAAGCCCGAGCATTTCTCAGTGAGCTCTCTTCCAAAACTATTGAAAAGAACTGGGGAGCAAAAATCATCTCTCTTATGTCTGTAATGCATACAGTACTCCGACAAAATTCCTCGTTGATGCAACGCTTCCTTCTTTCAGCGCAAACTCATATATTGACTGGGGTGTTATCTATTTCGACCAGACCCAGTCCCTCATCAGTCTGATTTGCACATAATTAAGAGCAAAATAAATAAAGAGGGCTCCTGCCTCCAAGCCCTGCTCTCCTGGCTAATTTACATGTAGCTGATATTCATGCCACATGGATTTCAGTTGCACCGGGAGAGAAACATATGGTACACAATAGGCTGCTTGTAATTTGGCTATCAAGAGAGCTGGAAACTCCCATCACGACTCTGCCCCATGCCTGCTATGAAGGAGGCCAGAGTCCACCTGCTTTTTGATCACAGCAGTAAAAATGGGTTTAAGGACAGGGTCTGTCCCTGGTTTTATACTTAGAGGGTGAAAAGTGTAAGTTGGCATGATGGGTTAGAGATCTGGATGCCTCATCCCTTTCCCCCGGAAAAATACTCTTTGGGTGCCCAGCAGTGTCTGGGATAGAAGCAGCAATGTCTACCTGAACACACCTTGAAATGTGCCTTCGAGTCAGACAGGTGTTGCATTAGGCTTCCAAACAAATAAATAATGCGTAAGAAAGAAGTGGACTGAACGTTCCCGGGCTGCACTCTTACCATCATAAACGTCAGCCAGCCGCTGGGTCACGGCAAACTTACCGGCTCTCTCGGTTGGCGGACTTGTACTCAATAGCTATCATCAGAAGCTTGAGCTTCACAAAACACAGCCTGCAATGAGACAGAGAAACCCCGCAGTCAGTGCTTCAGAACGACCAGAGCCACAGAACAAACACTGTTACGACCTTTCCATCTCCTGATGCGGTCATTACCCAAGGGACCCGCATTCTACGGTCACTGTGCCAGAGGGAGGGGGATGGGAGCCACACCTCCCCATCCTCCCCATTAAACTTGATTTCTCACAAGTGATAAGGGGCTGAATGTTCAAAGTGCAAATTGCACTCAGGTCTGGATGTCTAGACACAGACCTGAAGCAGGGATTTGTGCCTGGGGATTTATGCTGGGCCAGATTCATTAGTTACTCGGTTGGGTAGTTAACTGCAGGGGGAGGGAGGTACTTGGAGCAGCTGGACCTGTTATCTGGATTCCGTTTCGGTCTTTTGTACAAATGGCTCATACTGTTGTTCTGAGCAGACCCCTGTGCGCTCAGAATGATGGTAATATTCCTTAGCCTCCGTGATGGTAATAATCCCAGCACATGACGATGGCACTGTTACTCCTGGCTCCATCCAAGCTGTCTCACCGCATCTGCCCGGCAATGAGAGGATCTGGGCAAAGAGCTTTCTAGGGAGTGGAAACAGCAAGTGCAAGGGCCCTTAGGTAGGAAGGAAGTCGGGGTGTTTGAGGACCAGCATACAGGCCAGCGAGGCTGCAGCTGAGTGTGCAAAGTCGAGAGTGACCGTGATTAGGTCAGGGAACTAGGTGGAAACAAGATCATGAAGACTTTGCCGGCTACAACAAGGAATCTGCAGCTTATTCTAAGTGGACTGGGAGTCTCTGGGTTGCTTCTAAATAGAAAAGTGACACAATCAGATGCGCTGGACCCGTGTATGTATTGCTTGCAGGTAAGGTGGTGGTGAAGGCCTCAAGCTCTGCAACGGGAATAAGACCGATAGCTCATTCCTGCCTGGGAGGCCATGATCCCCTGTATTGCTGTAAACAGACAGTCAGATTTCAAAGGACCACTTCCATCCAGGCGTCTTTGGGCTCTCCCAGTGATTTGCAGATTTTCTGATTCCTGCCAGCAGACTCTAATGACCTGGGTTTTGTGCTGATTATGCAGTTTGCTGAAACACCAACCCACATACCCAACTACAGCTGGAAAAATGCTCTTCTTAATTTATGTTCCCTAGAGCACCACTAACACACAGCCCCTTTCCGGGGCTGTTACCTCTGGAGCTTAAATTGTTTAAACTATCAGGTGGCTTATGCAATATTTGTTGAAACAAATTACCAGATTAAGTAACCGCTTTCTAATGTAAATAACAACTAAGTGCCAAACTCAAGGAGAAGGCTGATCTTAACTTAGCATTGATCACGAAGATGCTGATTTGCTGAAATCCTATGAGCAATGGCCACTCCGATTTGGGATTCTGGTGGTTCATGGGTTCAAGGATCTTAATTGCTTTAATGACCTGACTCTATTGGTGAGAAGGGAAGAAACAGTTCATAGTAATGGTGGATTATGTCCTCCTAGCTACTACGATATCACTTACCACTTAGATATAAAAAGAAAGGCGCTTCCTAACTCAGAAAAGTCAATAAAATCTACATGGCCTTGGGCATATTCCTTACCTAGCACAGGGCGGACCAGCACATCTGAGACCTCTTTTGTAACTTTCAAATCAATATCTAAAATTTTTCTACAGGGCCTTACAGAAACCTCTTTTTAAGAATGCTCTGACCTAAAACAAGCCTTTGTTCACTGGCCAAAGGCACTAAGAAGAGAGGGACAGAGTGATGTAAACAAAGTGATCACAGGCAGGCCTTGGAGATATTGTGGGTTTGGTCCAGGCCACCACAATAAAGCAATTATCACAATAAAGCAAGTAAGGTGAAGTTTTTGGTTTCCCAGTGTATATGAAAGTTATGTTTACACTACAGTCTATTAGTGTGCAATAGCATTATGTCGAAAAAAATCAATGAACACACCTTAATTAAAAAATACTCTATTGCTAAAAAAAACCCAAAACAATTACAATAGTAACATCAAAGATCACTGATCACAGATCACCATAACAAATACAGTAATCAAGAAAAAGTTTGAAATATTGTGAGAATTACCAAAATGTGACACAGAGACATGAAGTGAGTAAATACTGTTGGAAAAATGGCACTGATAGTGTGCTTGAACAGGGTTGTCACAAACGTTCAATTTGTAAAAAAAAAAAAAAAAATGCAGTATCTGCAAAGTGCAAAAAAGCCAAGTGTAATAAAAAGAGGTACGCCGGTACATGCAAACAGTGCCACAACCATAGATTTTCAGACTCAGGCACTTCAAGACTGGCTGGTCCTGCCCTTCTCGTACAGATAACAGACTGAGGTCCAAAGAAGGAAAAGCGACTTGTTCAAGGTTAAATGGCCTTTATGGAGAAAAGCCAAAAGTGGAAATCAAACAACTTGTTCAAGGTTAAACAATTTTCATGTAGAAATGTCAGAAGTGGAAATCAAGTGTCTAGGCAGTATGCTACACAGATGCTTCTTATAAAAGCAAAGGAAATGAAGTGGTTGCCAGAAACCCAACATGCAGATATGTTCTGTTTGGTCAGTACAGCCTTTAAGAAAAAAAAAAAAAAATCTAGAATTAGGTACCAACAGGTGATTTCATATAAAAGCGAGCTTTTCAGCTTTCCTTGATAAATCAGATACGGCCATACTGGAGCCACATTCCATATGGCTAAAAGGGACTGGACCTTCAAAGCAATTACCCCTGTGGGTGGGACACGGGCTCTCCAATGTGCCACAGTCCCGACTACCCCCTACTGTCTCGGACCTCCTCATTCTAATTCTTTGTTGCTAACTGCCTGCCCCCTATGGGCATCTAAGCTATTACTCCCTACTCTAGCTGAGTGTCCTCTGGATGTCTGCGAAGTACAAACCTTGAGTAATTTACAATTTACACCGGAAACAGAACTACGTCTCTCCCTGTTTAAAATCACAGGTTTTCGTGAGTTCCTGCCACAGAGAACTGGCGAAGGTCAGGGTGCTGGGCTTAAGGCTGCAGCTCAGGCACAGCCTCTGTTGTGGTTCTGGGGGGAAGGGCAGATCAAGGTGAGTAAACAGGGAGTGGGTACGGTGGGGTGTGGTAATTACTTGTTCACTTGCCTCTCTGCCCTCTACACTGAGCTTCTTCAGGGCAAGATGTATGCTTGTCTCGCTGGTAGTTTGCAAAATGCAAGGAGTAAGCTTTCAGTAAATGCTGATTAAGTAAATGTATGAAAGAATGGGGAGCAGACTCTCATGAGTTGCTAGAATTATCCACAACAGATAAAGTGGTAAACTAGGAAAGTCTAGTTTAGGCAGAGAAAGCTTGGAAGTGAGCTAGCATCGTGAAACGACATGCTTTCTAACTTGGTGGATAGAAGCAGACAGACAGGAAAAGAAGGGCGTAGAAGGGAATAATAGCAGTGATATGCTCTGGGAATCTAATGTTTGCTTTCAATCCGCTATGACATGTGGTAAGTACAATTCTAAGATACAGACAGCGCTTTCTCCTTGGAACCCTCTGCAGATCCTGTTACAAAGGATGTGCCTTTGGACTACTTAGAATTGATGTCCTGAAATTACATATTTACTTGCATCATTTACACCATTTTTCTGGTAAAGCAAAATGGGTTTTGCTCATCCAATCCTTAAAGTTATTCTTATGGCTTAAACATACACAGACCTGGGATGGGAAAGAGAGAGGAGGCTTAGCATGAGGTAGAGTATAAGAGAGAAACAAGGTAGCTTCCACAATGTGATAAACAGGATGAAATCAGCCATAAGTTAGCAAGCATTTAATTCCTGGTTTCTAAAATAAAATGTCCCAGTATGTCCAATGCCGGAAGTTGCCACTTGTTGCAAAAATAATTACGGGGGAATAGGAATGACTTCTTTTTTCAAGGAAAAAAAAAAATGTTAGATTGCTTTCTTGATAATTATTAAGTAGAGGTCTACCAAATTTGACAACATTATACAAAGCCCTCTTTTTCTTTTTTTCTTTACTGCCAGCATCATCTGTTAACCACAGTAGTTTCAACCCAAATGTTCCTGAACAAAGGCTCTTAAGAATTAGAGTCCAACTGTTTCTACCTACCCAGAGGGAAATAAATTATTCTTGCTATTAAATCAGCCCCCTTGACTAGAAAGATTGCTTGCTGGTGTGAATTAAGCATAGAAACCTGTCGTGGAGTTTGCACCTTCTAATGTGTTCAGGAAGGGTATGCAAAGGTGTGGGTTGGGGCTGACTCACCTAGGAGTGAAGGGGCAAGGACAGAAGAGGCAGCTTTCACTGTGCCCCCCAAACCCAGCTCCACCCCAAAGCGCCAGCCCCTCTTCAGTTGTCCAGGGGGACCCTGGGAATGTCAGGCTGATACGTGTAACCAGAGTAGATGAGGATATAAATACTGCACATTGGGGAACCAGATCTTTAGGATCTAGGGGCTAAAATGAAAAAAAGATCCACATTTAGGAGCTTTGATTTAAAATGATAGGCTCTCAAAATGGAAACATCTAGTTAAAGAAAACTCGAACCAGCGGGATTTGAAAGACTCAGCACCAGGAAAATGGAAGTAATTTGAAATGCCCATGAAAATGTTGTTCAGATTTCCCAGCAGCTTTCATAGAGGTGGAGTGGGAAGGCTTCAGAACACCCTCACCTTTGAACACTCATACCTCCACTCTCATAATATCTCCACTAGCACACCTAAGACACTTGAATTTCAATATAATTACATTCTTTCATATGGACAGTTAACATTTGCCCAAAATGTCAGTAAATGCATTTTTTAGCAAGCTTTGCTATTATTATTAATCAGAAACATAAAATGTAAACTGTGTGTTTGCTATGTGTATCCAGCATCAAGTGAAGCCCCAGTATTTCCCACTGGACTGCCGCCCTGACCCTTCCTGTAGAGAATTCTAGAATTGCCACTGCCTCTGTAGCCTTCGATTAAGGGTTTTCATAGATTTTATGGCCCCTGGTTTATTCACATGTGGCAGGATTATCGGTCACCTTCTGAATCCCTGTAACAGAAGTAATCATAAACGCTGTATTCCTATCTGTGTTCATATATGCTCAGTCCCAATTACAATACCCCCCAATAATGGGAGGAATAGGGCCAGTTCTTTGAGGAAAAATATGTTTTCAAGATGAGACTCAAGCTTCTCCATAAATTCTCATAAAAGGTTCATTTCTGCAGCCTGGCTAAATAAATCCACCATATAACAATAGAATCTGCTGGCTTCTTTCTGCTCCATGTTCAAATTCCGATGCCTTTCTCTAAGAACTACTGATTTCACAGAACTCAAGTTAAACTAGCTGTAGCTTTCACTGGGCAAGAGACCCAGCTTTCTCTAGGCAGCCTGAAATTTAAGTTTCCTCAAGTGGCTTCCCTGGAAAGATCGGTCCATGCCAAACAACACAGGACGAGAGCGTGATTTTCTCAATGTTTAGGGCCCTGAATGCGGGTGGATGGGGGGAAGGAGAACCATGCCCTGCAGACCCCACACTGTCTAAACCAGCACAGAAGCGTCCAGGCTTGCATTTGGGCTGGAGGGCAGAACTCCTGCCCTTTAGCGTAGGGAAGATCTGGTCAGAGTTCCTCAAGCTACCTAGGCATTAAATACTCCACATCAAATCTGAATTGTAACAGCTGCAGGGGGACACAGAGACACACAGTATTTCAAATACATCTTTTGTCCTAATCCCCTGAGCTGTAAAACCCGATACAATTAAGCATTTATATTTTGCAAGTGATGACTGACTGACTGATCTGCTCACCATGAGATTCAGGACCTGGCACGTGGCATTCTTGCAGTAGCCAAACCTGTGAACCTGTGGCTTCCTGCACTCCTCCTTCCACCTCCCTCCTCTGCCCTCACTCCCCTACCCGGAGGCAGGCGGGTACAATCTCTCGTTTGCTAGTTCTCATAACAAAAACACTATCGCTGTTTCCCCCTGAAAACACCACATGTCAAAAGAACTCTGATTTTTCTCCTTCTCCCATCTAAAGTGGAAATCAACTTGTTGTCGTTGGAAAATCTCAGAGACCTGGGTGTTGAGAGAGTTCTCTGCGGCTCCCAGCCTCCTGGTTCCCTATCCCTTACAAATCCCTCTTCCCTCTTTATTCCTTCTCTGAACCCAACCTCCATACAAGGTACAGCTCAAGTATCGCCTCTTCCAGGAAGCCTCTCCTGGCCACCCCAGCCTGCAGGGAGCTCTCAGCATCTGTCCCCCGGCTGTGTGCAACCATCACACGCTCATCAACGGGCGCTCGTCTCTCCCTGAGGATGGGTATTACTTTCTTTCACCAGACTGCAAACTCGCAGAAGGCAGCAGCTGCAGGGAAACAGGATCTTTTCCTCGGCATTTGAAAGTATTGCTATTAATCTTTTAATGAGCCTATATTTGATCACATCTAATTGCACCATGCCTGGCACACTGGCACAAATACCCCAAGCTCATTAAACAGCTAGCTGATTAACCGGCTGGTGACTGACGGCAGAATTTTCTAAAAGGTAAGAGTAAATAAAACGTGGAAATGTCACGATATATTTCTTTCTTTCTTGGTGTTTATATCATATTCAGTGGGCAGAATAGAAGGGTGGTGGGAAGAGGATAGGCAGGAGAGGGGAAAAGGGCATTAGCTGGTACTGAGAGACAAGTTCTATCATTCCGATTTTAGAGTTGAGGAAACCGGGGTGAGCACTAAGCCCAAGGTCAGGCAGCTGGTAACTATCAAAAGAAGGAGGTAGGGGGCTTCCCTGGTGGCACAATGGTTGAGAGTCCGCCTGCCGATGCAGGGGACGCGGGTTCGTGCCCTGGTCCGAGAAGATCCCACATGCCGCGGAGCGGGTGGGCCCGTGAGCCACTGAGCCTGCGTGTCTGGAGCTTGTGCTCCGCAACGGGAGAGGCCACAGCAGTGAGAGGCCCACGTACCGCAAAAAAAAAAAAAAAAAAAAAGAAGGAGGTAGGCAGAAATCAACTATCTTGTCCCAAATCACATATCCAGCAAGTGGGTTTGACCCCAGACCTTTGCGACTCCACAGCTCACACCACCTGACATCACACAGCATCCTACTACTTGAACCACTCAAAAACAGGACCCCTTCGTGGAAAACATAGCCTCATACCCCAGCCCCCGCCTCCTGCAGGCTTGGCTGGCACTGGCCATCTGCACCTTCCACAGTCAGCTACTGAGGAAGATGGGGTGTGGGAGGGAAAGGGAAGCGGGTGGTTTCCTGGTATTCAGAGAACAATGGGTGGCACCCTCTCTTTCAGATCCCATAGCTCCTTTGCCTTGATCTTACTGCCACACAGACCAGGGGCAAGCCAGCTATGCAAAACCAAAGGGAGATGCTCAGGAGTTACTGGCACTTAAAAGGAACACCCTAAGAGCATCCTGAGGAAGGTCCAGGCCATACCCACTATGGTGTCCATCAAGGCCAAGAGACATGTGGCTTGTTGCACCCTAAATTGTCCTTCTCTGCATTCGGTGCTTAACTGTTCTCCCCACCCTGAAATTGCTTTTACGATCCCCAGCGGAAACCTGAATGAGAGCATTAAAGGGCTCAGTACCCCCACGTCTTTTTCCTATTCTGGTTTGGATTAGGCATGGGGAGTGGGGAGAGCAGTCATCAGTTTGCCTGGCATGGTAGAGGGCAGACTCATTCCTATATCCATGGAGACTGCAGAATACCCTTCGTGAAGAAGCAGCAACGGAGAGGAAGCGCCCACGAAGGCCCAAATCCTAACATTAGCTTGTAAGATGTGGCCCACCTACAATTCTATGATTTGGCAAAAATCAGAAACGTTCCAGTGACTGAGCCCGAAGTCGGAATAAGAAGTTATTCCAGCCTGTGGTGTGGAGAATGGGGTTGCTGGGGGTCCCCAGTCATCAGACTGAATCAGAATCACCCCCACTCACCTACAAAAAAAATGCAGATTTGGGGGACCTACCCCAGATATTAGAATCTGGAGATGGAACCTAGAATCCTCTGTTTAATAAGCTCCCCAGGAGGCTCTTAATTAGCCAGCCTTCATCTACCACATCCTCCAAGCTGATCCCAACTGCATGAGGCCCCAGCATCGAAATCCTGGTACTGTAACTTGTCTGCTAGGTGGCTTTGGAAGGGGACACCAATGTCCTCTGAGTCTCAGTGTCCTCCTTCATAAACCAGGGATGGTAATATTCACATAATCATCACTGGATTTTTGTGAGGATTCAGTGAGAAAATGTAAGTGAAATATTTAGAAATGATACTGCATTTTGTCTAAATGAGTTATTCCTTTTGGAACAAAGCTGCGTCTTCTGGTGATACACACGTGAAGGCCAAAGGCTGGTGCAGAGAAGCTGGTGCAAGTCTTTCCTGAGCCGGAGAAAGCGTCTCTCTGCTCGAAATTCTTAAAAAGCTCAACTTGGGGGCCTCCTGCCCCTCCTCTCTCTCCTCCTCCCACATCTGTTCTCTTGGGAAACGACCTCAGATTGCACCCGTTAATCCTGCCCCCTCAGCTTTTCACTGAATGACTCTCCCGGCTTCTGAAAAAACTCCAATCTTTTCGGTGTGGTGATCCTACCCTGCAAGGGAGCACTCTGCCAGCCCAAGGGAAGAGCAAATTTATTTCTTTTCATGCTTCAAGACGTTACTGGCTGCATATTGTTTTAATGCCGTGCATAATTACAGAGACGGCTCTGAAAATCTGTATACTTTATCAGTGCTTTATTATACCCAGAATATTCTCCAACTCTTTTTCTTCTACGTGAACCAGCTGAAAATATATTTTGGCGTCCTTCATGTCATCTTGAAATTGAATAGCCAATTCTTACTGTAATGAAAATACTTATGCGCCAGCCTGGTGATATACAACCCTACACTCTAATTACGGCTGTGCTTTAATTAACCTGAATTGAAGAGTGTTATCATTAAACTGCTGGTAACTCTGAGTTATGGCTTTTCTTTAATTTAAAGTAGAAAACACAGATAATTAAGCCTCCAGATAATCAAATGCTTGAGGAGAGCTTCAATGTTTTGGGATGTCCCTAAATCTCATTAAGTGTCCTTTCTTTATTGATTATTCCTACCTCTGCTGTATCACTGTGTTAAACGAGTAATAGCAGTCAGTTGAACACATTTTCACTCACATCACAAGTTTTTCATGATGGTATTTTGTTTTTTGTCTTTGTATTCCGGAAGCTGTACCAAACAAACACCAAATTCTCTTGACAACAAGGTATGTCTGAGGGATCTTCTCCTTCTCGGAACATGTTGTCAAGGGAAATATTTACAGACTAGTGTCCAGCTCTTGAGCCGGCTCCAAAGGGCAGAGAAGTTTCACACACCCAACGGGTCAGAGTTGGCAAACTCACACATCGAGGGGGCCAGGCCCTGATGTAAATGCAAATCTGGCCAGTTTAAGACATCAGGGAGGGGAGGCCCTTCACTAAACCCCTCCTTACAGCACGCTGGAGTCCCTTAGCATTCAGTAGAAATGCAAGTCCCGTGTTGGTTCATCAGATTTTCAAAAGAGGCCAGGAATCTAGTTTTTATGTGAAGAACCACCTTTCTGAAACATTGGCGACTAACTGTTAAGAAATGAAACACCGTGTAGGACAAATACATGAGTCCAACTGACCCCACACGTATCCCAGCTGGAACTTCTAGAGGGAGCGGTTCTAACCTTCCAGGTTAATACTCTTAAAATGAACTCACTCAGTTTCCAGAAGCAAAATAAGAGAAGTGATGGGAAAGCAGGAAGGGGGTGGGGGGAGGGACATGGACTAAGGGATTTGCAAGGCAGCACTCATGTTGACACCAATCAAGCCCAGGAGACTCAAAGACAAGGAAGGGGACTTCACATACTCCACTGCTAATGCCTGAGGTGCCACAGGACTCCTCCAGGCGTTGGCAGTTCTGCTGTGGGCTCAGGCCACATCTACATCAGACCTAAGAGGCCTCAATTGCCTTTTCATATGACCAGCTTCTAATGTAAGTCCTGAATCCTCCTGGACTTTTTATCCTAGGCAGGCCACTCTCCAAGATAGAGAAAATCCCCTGGGACAGCCTCAGTGTTCCAGGACCCAGTGCCTCGGAATGGTTAACTCCTTTCCATGGCAGAATGAGAAATAGCTCTCAAAGAAAGGAACACATGGGAGTTACAATAGGGCATCCATTTTCGGAAAATAACTCCTTCGGAATCAATTACCTATGCCCTCTTCCAGTCCATTTAGCATTTAAACTTTCGCTTCGAGACAGGGTGAGAAATCTCAGTAAACAGTCAAACCAGTTTGGATTGCTTAGGGCCTGGGCCCAGGGACAGGCAGGGTGCACCTGCTGTGCTCACTGACAGAAGTCACTGACGGGTAAACACCAAGCTACCAGGTGCCCTGGCCCCCCTCTGCTGTGCACAGAACAGCAAACTATGAGACAAAGGAACCCAAGAGCCCCCCAGGATTGTCCTCTTCAGGACGCCCTTTCCAGAAGGTGGGTTTGGTTTCCAGGCAGGTAGACAGCACAAGGGAAGAGCTCTTCTTCCTCAGCCCAGTGAGTTCCCAGGTTCCCCTGTTTCTTCCCAGTTTTTATCCATGAGACTGAGTTTACCAAATTCTTTGCTCAGTGTCCAAGTACAGGGCTTCATGTTTCAGCATTCCCAGGGAGTCTGTGTTTTCATAAGGACAAAGCGCCTGTTTGACTTACATCCAACATCTGAGCTTCTAGGTGGGGAATCTGAGGCATCGTCCTGGTGGAAGTTTCTTGGGGTCTGGGACACCTGGAGCTCCTGACATCATACCCCTTAAATGATCACCTGTTCTACCTCGAGGGGTCGTGCAGGCTGGGGCTACCCCTTGCTCAAATCCATCTCGCTGAGCCAGTATAAGGAGATGCTAAGTCTTTTTATTGTTATAACATACCAGCTGTCCATCTCGGGGCTAAACCACTCAGGACTGTTTCAAGGTCTCTCTGTGTACATTTGGCTCCACATTGCCTCAGGAAATAGTGAAAGCACTTTGAACAGTGACTTCTCTGATGTCTTTATGATCTGACTTAATTGAAAGATTAAAATTTCTTTCATCAAGGTGCTAGCAAGATTTGGTTTTGCCCTGGTAAAATCAGAGGCATGGGTTCATGCTACCCTTCATACACGTGTCTACATCACAGGGGCGTAATTCAAGATATGCAGGAAAACTGCAGTTCATAATTCAGGTCAAATGATGAATCCAAGCCTGAGATTCTCAGGACCGGAGGGAAAGGAGAGCCAGCAGAAATCCCCAAGGAGGGGCCACATAATGACCCATCTTCCCCTTCATCACAGAAGGCTGAGCACAGGACACTTGGTAATTGTCGAGTGTCCCCACTGTGCTGGCCATAGGTGGGGTGCACTTCCTTCAAGAGACACGTTAAATGTTTTCTGAAAGCCAAAGAGCATATGGTTAATGGTCACTTACTCACAAACAGTAGGGAAGGACAGACCCACGAAGGCACTGGAGAGATATTCTGTGTACATTTCATTTGAGACTCCTTCCAAGTAGTATTTCTGCCACGTGTCTTCCTCAATCTAAGGGAGAAGAACACAGGAGAAGGGTTTAAGATAGGATAGTAAAAGGAAAGTGGGGTTACCCCATCTGGCAAACAAATGAATGCACTGGTTGTGTCATGGCGACCTTCCTGAACAACCAGGAACATACCCCATCACCACATGAAGCTTCCATGCCCCTAAACTCACAGACTAGACGGATGTCCCCTCTAAAGCACCACTTCTTCCTAAACCTGCATGACTTCCAAGAATGTGGAGGCATGGGCACTCATCCACAATTGATAAAAATTTTTGAGAGCAATTTTTAAATTGTTATCAAAAGTGCGTACTCTTTTACACAATTCCATTTTAAGTATTCATAGCAAAGAAACAGGTAGATAAGTATACACATACACATGTACAAGAACATCCTTCTTGTTCTTAGAACAAGAAATTAGAAATAACCACAAATGGTAGGTTTATACCATGGAATACAGGGAAGCAATTACAAATTATGATGAAAATGTATATATTTTCACAGAGAAATTACCTTAAAAGGCACATTACTAAATAGTGTGTATAGTCTGATCCTATTTTTAAATACCCTATAATTATCTGAATGTTCGTAAAGCCGCAGAAACATCTAGAAAGCTTTATACCAAAACAGTAACAGTTGTTATCTCTCAGATGTAGAATGACACTTTTTCTCTATAGATTTCTGTATTGTCTGAAGGCTTTTGCAGTGAGCATATATATATAACATGAAACAACATATCTATTTCTACTTTGGGGAAAAAGTAGATTTTTCCAACACCACCTTGAATATCACAAAAAGTAAAATGTAGGACTTTGCTGGTGGCGCAATGGTTAAGAATCTGCCTGCCAATGAGGGGGACATGGGTTCGAGCCCTGGTCCAGGAAGATCCCACATGCCGCGGAGCAACTAAGCCCGTGCGCCACAACTACTGAGCCTGCACTCTAGAGCCTGTGAGCCGCAACTACTGAGCCTGTGTGCCACAACTACTGAAGCCTGCGTGCCTAGAGCCTGTGCTCTGCAACAAGATAAGCCACTGCAACGAGAAGGCCACGCACTGCAACGAAGAGTAGCCCCTGCTTGCTGCAACTAGAGAAAGCCCGTGCGCAGCAACAAAGACCCAATGCAGCCAAAAATAAATTTAAAAAATAAATAAAATAAAATAATTTAAAAAAAAGTAAAATGTAGTTTCAGAAAGGTCTTAACCAAAATGTCATTAATACTTTTTTTTTTGTTTTTTTTTTGGTCGTAATTAATCAAGTTCAACTGATTTTCCCAACAGCCCTCTTCACGCTAGGTATTTCTGGAAAGGTTTTACCTTAGAATCGACCATTTAAAAGTATAAAGTAAAAACAACAAGAACGCTGAGCCCCTCTGGGAGCTTGGGGATGTCATGGATTCCCAAGGCAGGAAGACAGGCAGGCTGTGTGGTCCTTGGGTATCTGTAAGCTGCTGTCTCCCCAGTTCACTTCCACTGGAGGTTAGATAAGGGGGAGGATGAAAAGGAGCTTCCCAGTCAACTGGAAGTGGCTCTTAATAATGTCCTGTGCTGGTATTGAATTAAAAGGCATCTTGGGACTTCCCCGGTTGTCCAATGGTAAAGAATCCACCTACCAATGCGGGAGACGCGAGTTTGATCCCTGGTCAGGGAACTAAGATCCCACCAGCTGCAGGGCAACTAAGCCCGCGTGCCACAACTACTGAGCCCGCGCCTCACCTAGAGAGCCTGGGTTTTGCAAACTATAGAGCCCACGCACTCTGGAGCCCTCATGCCACAACTACAGAGCCAACGCACTCTGGATCCTGAGCGCCACAACTAGAGAGAGAAAGCCCGCATGCCACAACTAGAGAGAAGCCCGTGTGCCACAACTAGAGAGAGAGGAGAAAAAAAAAACAAAACGCGCACGCTGCCAACTAGAGAAAAGCCCACACGCCACAATGGAGAACCCACATGCCGCAACTAAGACCAGACACAGCCAAAAACACAAAGGCATCTTGCTTATGACCCAACAGTCAGTTAACTGAGGGAAATGAAAGAGACTTGGAAACAGTGGGAAATGCACACCTACCATCTACTTGGTGATGTTCTGGAATACAAAAGCTAGGAATGATCTAGAAATAAATTGAATGCTCCCTGCTTCTATGCTACGTCTGCTTTGTGTTCTGGCGGGGTTATAAGATTATGTGGGTTAACCTCATTAGTTTGTGCTGCTTCTAACCTACTATCACACATTAGAAATGTGCTATGCAATACTGCTGGGTATGGGTTGTTCATCTAAAAAATTAGTCTTCCCCAGAGTGGGGTCTTTCAAAACAAAAGGACTCAACCTTTTCTACTGCTAAACTTTATGATTTTAAAAATTAACTGCTATGTGTTTAGCTAAGCACAAACTTTTTAATTTGCCCGACTCATAAGATTTCAACTTATTTTTTCAAATAAAAGATATTCTTGACTTCATAAACAAAGGTTATTAATTCCAACTAATTTGAAGAAAGCTTAGTCTGCATTAGTAAATAGTTTGAAATATATAATATTTGGGGCACTATGTTATCATAGTTTTTTATTGGTAAATAGGATAGTATCTGAGGGACTGCCAATTATAAATCCTCATAGTTGAGTTTTATGGGCAAATAGTTTTCTTGAAGTAGAAGAATTCAGCCTATTCTTTTAGCAGGGACATTCCTTTTATAATATGTTGCTTATGTTGCTAATTTAAACATTCCACTTGGCTTTCAAAAATAATGAAAATATGAAGCTTTATCTCAATTGATTGTTGGTGCTATTCCTCAATTAATATGACTTTAATTTGGTTCTTTTAGTTATGGTCATTATTTTCATGCCTCTATGTTCTAATGGAACTACTCTTGAGACCAAATTTTATTGTAGGTTCATCACTAAACTTTTTAAGTAGAAATAAATTCTTTTTAGGATACAAATATTATATTCATGTTTCTTTTGAATTTAGCATAAATTGTTCATTGATTTATTGATTCAGCAAATAATTTTTAGCATATTCTGTGTCTTATGAGCCATTCTAGTTACTGACTGAATTTTATTTAAACTGGAATTTATTTTCCCATATTTTTCTCTTTGCCAGAAAAAGCATCAGATATACCTGTCTAAGATATATCTGACGATATATATCTGACTTTTGCTGACTTTTTTCCACATTTCTTTTCCTGAAAGTTTGTGGCTGATCTGAAATGCTTGAGGACTAAAAGTCAAAAAACTGGGGAAAAAAAAAAAATGAACAGAACTTTTCTGGAAAGCAAAATGCCTCTTCCACAGACATATGCAGATGCTCAGATGGTATGTATAATGCGAGATGCAGAAGTACTGAATGTACTGACTAAAAGCTGAGGAGTTTAAATTCATTGTTATAACCCTTTAAGATTTCTACATCTTTAACACAATTTCCCTATTGATAAGTTAACAAATTTTTCAGGTTCTCATAAATGTCCCCCCCCACACACACAAAAACTTACTGAAAATGATTTAAATGGTAAAATGGTAAATTTTGTTATATGTATTTTACAAGTAATTTCTTTTAAAAAAAACAATACGTATAATATAAGGAGAATCAGTAATTATAATTAGCACTTACACCCTTTAATCCTTAAGGGCAAGAATGACAAGTTGTGGCAGAACAACGACAGGAACAGGTTATCACATCAGGAGAGTCAGGGATAGAGCACCCAGACTTAAGACACTGTAATGTGTCACAAACTCAGACAACAGAACCTCAATCTTCATCCCAAGGCAAGGGCTTCAATTACCCCTTCTTATCAAAGTTTACCTTTCTAAGTCTCAAGCACGGCACCTTTCACTTATTTTGAAAACAGCAAAAGCAAAATGCACATTCCTTTTAGTTTTGTTAGCCATAATCAAATACATTCTTAGGGAAGGAAAAATTAGTATAAAATACAATACGTTGAGTTTAAAACACTTGACAGTGAACAAAGAGATCTAGAGATGGTAGAATGAGTTACTGTCATTATAAGTCCCCTTTAACAGAGGCACAGAGAGGTTAAGTAACCCACTAATGGTTACAAAGCCAATGAGTGGTACAAACAGGATTCAGAGTTCATACTGTTAACCACCCACCATATTATCTCTTGCTAGAGACTGACAGGTAAATATATAGAGAAGCGGTGGTGCTAGGATTTTGGGGGGCTTGGAGGGTTTGTGGAATATAAGTATCTAAGAGGAAAAGCTCCTCAAGAACGCAAGATCTTAAACCCTGGAGCCCCTGACTTTGTGTGAAGTCCGTGAGAAGTAATACTGATTTTAAGTCGAGCTGAAAGGAGAGTTCAGACCTCCTCTCAAAGCACGACGGCATCATTTCTATTGTATAAAATGGAACCATCCCAGCCTACAACTTCTTGCCTAAAATAGTACATGCTGTTCTCCACATTTGTGTTGTCGAAATATTTTTAACTGTAATGTGAATACACACTTCCCAGCAGAAAAGTGAAAGAATGGGACCAAAATGACTTAGGGAAAGGTGCCAAAATTAATTTGCCAGCCATTCAACCATCAGTCAAAGGCAAAGCATTTCCTGAGGCAGCAACTTCTCCTCTGGCTGTCACATCAAACTCCCGCTGCTTCAGAAGAGCACCTAGCAAAGATGAGCAGGTGATGTGCTCTGGGTCCTTATTCATCAAACACTCGCAGATCTTCAGTGAGAAAAGAGATCTGAGCCGTGGGGCTCGCTCGTCCACACTTCTCATGGTCTTATTTATCTGCCCTTCATTATCTAACTTTTCAACCAGTCTAGTTCAATCCCTTAAGTAAACAGTTGTACACCAATCTGGGGGCCGATGGCTCCGCCACCAAAGGCACCATCAAACTGGAAACATCAGCCTTGGCTCTGGGGGAAGTAACACCTTCTTGCTCCCAGATTTTGCATGTGTAACTAACGGTGGGTCAGTAACGACACCTTTTATATTTTATGCTTTCTCTGATTAGGGTGAAACTGTGCTTCTCTAACGCTAACAGCCCAGTGAATGTGAAAAATCAACCATCCCAGCTGCGGTATGTTATAGTCACTGTGATTTCTGTTTCCAGCAGAGTCTGAATAACTGTGTTGATTACAGCCAAATAATTTTGCAGAAGTCCATCCCTACCTCCAGAGTCGTATAAATAATTCCAAAGACTATCATATACCAATCCTTATTTAATTGAAAACAAGTACATTGTTTTAATCCAAATATACGTTATGTTGTGCACATCAAATATAAGGAACTAAGAGGAAATTATAAAAATCAATAACCATTATGTTAATAGCTGCAATAAGAAGAGGTGAGTTGTAGCATACATACCAGCATTGCCCAAAACTGGTAGCAGAAGACTATTTATTGTAATAGCAGGTATTTATTACATTTATGATTTTTAAAAAATCTATCCAAATTCTCAATATTCTTGCTCTAAAGGATGTATAGTTTTAAATCGTAAGTCCTTAATTAGAATCAATTAGCTACATCTGAATGAATATTTATACATATAAATTACACAATACATTGTCACTGTCCTTTGTAATGTGACAGTCTGAAACAGAGCGCACTGACAGGAACTGGCCAACGTATCTGAGATTCCACAAAAACATATTTACGCCCACAAAAAACAGAGAACACCCACAGAATGTGTCAAGCTCTTAATTACAGTAATAAACATGGAATCAGCATTGATGGGCTCTAGGGTGATGAGCGTATGGGCTGGTCACTAAAATGAGTGGGGTCCTTTATCCCCACCCCTCAACGGCATGCTCTGCCACTGGGAAAAATCTGATTCAATGTTGCATCTAATCATTTCTTGCTGGAAAGAACAATGCTAAGGACAACTGATTGTTAAGAAGACTTTATCACAGACCCAGTTCCTGGATTCTCTCTCTCCTCCTTTATTTCCCTCTATGTTCCAATGTTAACAAACTTGCCGCAGTTTTTACCAGTGGGCATGCGGTTCTTTCTCCCTCTCTTCCTCGCCTCAACATAAAGTCGTAGAATTAAAAAACAAAACGTTTGAGTCTTGCTAGCTTAGCTCCTCACGAGTGCCAGAACAGAGAAAGCCTCGCTGCACAGCTTTCTGCGGGGTGGAGGAAACTGGTGATAAAGTTGAAAACAAAGGAAAGAAACAGAAGAGATGCGAAACCAACAGTGATTTGCACCTTTTCAGAATGTATCTCTTCTCTGTGCCAAATTGCATATCAACGCTGTCCTTCTTGGATGTGGACTCAGGTCGGCTGTCCTTCCGAGAACAGCACTGGATTTCGGGGACCCCATAACGATTTGGCATTCCACAATTATGGCCTATTTCAGATCGTATTTTCCAGAATGTGAGAACAGAACGAAAGGATCTCAGATTTTTCCAAAGGCTTTGGGACAATGTCAATTAAAACACATTACTTGGAATTTGATGGAATGCAAGATAACTGGTTGCTTCAGCACTGAACGAATAAATAAACAACTCCAGAGATTAATTCTGGGGTGGACTTCCACTGAATCTCTTAATCCCAGACTAGTGGGCTGCAGGCTATCAAATGAGATTTCTTCCATCAAGCATTATGAAAAAAAACATCAGCCCACATGAAGTGTTCAGAGCGAGAGCAACAGACCACACCACGTGCAAAAGAGTTAGCAGACAGGGTATTTTCCCCCCTGCTATGTTACCCCAACTTAGATTACTTCTGAAAACACAGAATGCCAGAGGAATTGAAGTTAAAGGAAGGGTTAACAGAAAGAGTGATATGAGAACTTTTAAAAATAATTATCATTTATAAATTATTTCAGAAAGTGTGGCCTATGTGGCAGGAAATCGGTATTTTAATACGTAGGTAGGTTGTTCTACCCTTTTCTTTTTTTCCTCTCCAATGTAGAAAAGGTATTTATGCTTAAGTGTGGCCAGGCCTTTTTAAAGATGGGTCTATTCACTATCTGTCCAAATAGGACTTTGGTTTTGCCATCTTGATAATAGTTAAGAACATCCTCACTTGTGCTTCAAATAATAAGGTTCTTAAAATACTACTAAAAATAATTCTCATCTGGGTAGGGCAAGCAGCAAGTAAGTGTTCTCAAGCAGACGCCTGCCAAGCAATCCTCAGGAGAACAATTCAGTCCCTGGCAGGCAGGATTTTCCAGAACAGAGCTTCTCAACCCATCTGGGGTGAGAGACCAGGGCTTTACTTTTACTTCTAGTATCCATCGTTTTGCAGACTCAAACTTCTGCAAAATCTAACAGAAATGATTTCCAAAAAAAAAAGAATAGACAAGACATGCAAAATACAAGTCCAAAATTTCTATCATTAGATTCAACCAATATACAATTAATCTGGCAAATTGCTCTAAAAGTTCCTAAGCATTCCTCTCATTTTCCGTACTTGCCACTTCGTGGACGAGTAGCAAACAGTTCATGGCACCCATCCACAGACTGCATTTGCAGTTGTGCTGGTCCTACTCTATCTTACAAACCTTACTTCTCACAATTTCCCCCAAATTCCAGTAAAGTAGGATTATCCCCAACTAAGATTTCCCAAAGTAGCCTCGACAGAACTCACTAACAGGTGTCACCTTGAACATAAGAGAGGGAAGAGGGAGTCTATGGTGTCCCCATTAAAATATAGGTTTTTTGAAGGCAGAAAAATTCACCGGAGTCTCCAGAGTTTGGAACAGTGCATGGAACATAGCAGTAGCTCAATATTTGCTGAATGGGTGAAACACATTTGGGAAGTGCTGGATTTCACAAAGTCAAACTGGGGAGTTTTTTAGTGCAACTCAAAAGTATTTCACATGTTACTACGAATTGTAAATCTCCAAAGGGAAAACATGGTACTAAGTCTCAGAATCCTTTATTTCAAGGAGCAGCTCATGGAGACCAGCAATGCTATTCTAAAAACTTCCTCCCTCTGATCTCCCCACCACTTCGTTTCCCTGATCCTACTGTCAGAAATCTCTCTGTGGCAATTTTCAGCTGTCAAGATCCAACTCTACCTGTAAGTTCCCATCGTATGCCACCTCGTCTGTGAGGACTTTCCTCATCTCCCCAAATTGATGTGCTCTGCCCTGCCTTAATGGGAACACAAATCATGCCCACCTCTGGTGAGCTTGGGACGGCTAAAAGAGATAATGGATAAAGAATGCTTAGAACATTCCCTGGTTGGCAGTACGCACTCAGTATGCGTTAGTTGTCATTAGCTACCGTCATAGTATCTGAGTCTTCTAACATCTGACAAGAACTATAATAAAGTGGAATTCTGGAACACGAGACCCTCCCTTAGGCATTCAACTTTGAATCTTCTAGAACAAGCAGCATACTACCTTATGAGGTGCTTATAAGAGGTGCTTAATTAATATTTGTTGAATTGAACTCAGCAAGAAAAAACTGAAGAAAGAAACACAAAGAAACGAGCACAATTTTTCCAGGCATCTAATCACAAGTCAGTGCTGATAGCTTCATAGCATTTAGTGTTGACCATGAAAGGAACCAATTTCTGCCCCCCGAATGCTGAAAAATTCTGCATTCTTGGCATCTCATAGGGAACGTGTAGAGTCGGGTGATTTTTAAACTTCCCAGAACACTTCCTACTGAGCAGTACATTTCTGGGAAACTTTGTCATCACAGAACATCTTGGGCTACTTAGCAAGTGGCTTATGGTTTTCTAAATTCTATATCCAATACCTTGGAGGCTTGAATTTGAAAGAAGGGACTCTCAGGAACTGCTGTATTTGCCAATCTAACAGAGGTCCTACCTCTTACTAGCTAGGAGTCCCACCGCACTCCCTGCAGAAAGGAGCCCCCTTTGCTCCGTCTCATGACTATGCTCTCTTTCCCATGTGACCTAGCCCTCTATCTTCTGGACTGCACTCTTTTGAATTCCAATGTAGGGTCAAACAACAATTCAACAGGAAATAGACTGAGCCCAGCAAAGGCTGCATTTGGCAATTCCATTACTCCTAAATTCTAAAATTGAGACCCAAAACAACTGTTTGCTATTAACTAATTAAGAACTGGGAGAAAAAGAAAGGAGTTAGATAGAAAAGCATTTGAATCAGCCCGGGAATTATGAGGTTTCTTTTAATAAGACAAACCATTAGAGAATTACCTAAGCGTTTGCAAAATCTTCAATATTTTGGGCAGTTTGGGGAGAATCCCACTGCATCCACTGAAGTTAACACAGGATAGTTTCTCACCAGTGGGCATGTCTAAGGCTGTGAGTCCAGTGCTCCCCAAACTCTGAAGAGCATGTAAATCACCCAAGGGTGTTAGTAAAATGTGCTTTCTGTAGTCCTGGGGTGGGGTCTAAGATTCTGCATTTCTAACAAGCTCCCAGGCAACAGGAATACTCCCCGAACATGGACCACACGTACAGTAGCAAAGGTATTCCCAAAGAGAGTGAAGAACACGGAACAAGTACTCTCTTTGAGGACCAGAGAATCAATCATGGCCCAAAGGATTTGAATAAGAGATGCAAAAGGATGCTTTCTACGAGTATCACTAACTATTGGAGTCAGTTACAGAGAAAGCCTATAGATAATTAAGCACAAGATGGGTATCTCAGTGTTTGGGTTGCTGTGCTAATTAGTCTAAACAATATTTCAGGGATCCAGATTTATCTACCCAGTTTCTCTCCATTGATCCAATGACCCCAATAATAACTTAGTCTCCCCTTCAATGTGGGCTGTGTAAAGAGAGAACAATGACACAGCTATATTTAATTCAATTAAAGTTTCAGAAAATGGCTATTTGTATCCTTAATTTCTATTTAACTTTTCCATTTTAGGACACAGTGTTGAGTGTGAGGACAAAAATGTTTGCCAACTCAGTCCTGTTTTAGTGACAGCAGATTCTGGATACTTATGTCTCGTATCGCTGTACAATACGGACTAATAAAGTCGAGCCAAAGAGACTAGATTTCATTTCAGAGCAAAGGGTTTCAGCCATCAACTTTTGCTTTCTGGCTGAACAGAGCCAGTCAAGCCGCGAGCATAAATTCTGCTAGTTTTAGGTATCAGGGTGATTGGGAAGCCACATGGGTAGTGAGCCAGGCACCCAAGGTAGAGGCACCCGCTTTATTGTGTATTCGCTGTTACCTGGAAAAATCTCTTGCCGGCTAGAGAATATTTCCACAGGAAGTTAGAAATGACTTGAGATTCCCCTCTGTGGCTTCCTGGAGTGGATTTTAGGCCTCCTCAAAATGACATTTGGTTCAGAGACTGAAAGGGGACAGCTTATAAATTGCTGAGGTATTTAGCTGGCCTTAGCAGTTTCTTTTTAAGAGGGGCCATGATCCTGAGTGCAGCAGCAATGTAGGAAGCACCAAAGCACATGCAGCCTCTGGGTTCAACTCCCAGCCTCACTGAACGTCCCTGGGCCAGTTGTATAACCTCTCCAAGCCTCAATCCCCTCACCTGCAAAATGAGAGCGACAATAGTACCTACTTCCTAGGAAGACAGATGAAATGAGGTGATCTGTGTAAAACACCTAACATAGTGCCTGGCAAATACCTAATGTTTTCTGAGTGCCTCCTGTGTGATAGGTGCGTGATAGGGGCTTTGGCGGCTTAATCATACTAAGCGGTGGCACTTACTGAGTGTGTACCCTGGAGATGCTCTAGAAATGCTCTATCATAAATAATGAGTGTTGGTGATGGCGATGGTGATGGCGATGGTGATGGCGATTATGAAGACATCTCTACCACTCGCACAAGGGAACACAGCCAGTTAGACGTTGGGCCAGTGATTCGTG
Source organism: Pseudorca crassidens (assembly GCF_039906515.1). Classification (NCBI taxonomy): domain Eukaryota; kingdom Metazoa; phylum Chordata; class Mammalia; order Artiodactyla; family Delphinidae; genus Pseudorca; species Pseudorca crassidens. The sequence goes on along the minus strand of NC_090311.1, from coordinate 56,019,934 downwards.
GCTTCCTATTGCTTAGTTGCTACTGGAAAAACCTGGAACATCACTAATCAACAAATGATCCTCTGGACTGAGGAGAAAAACTGAGTACCTTGAGTTTATCCCCAAAAGACAGCAGTGTTCCCTGGAGGTCCTCTCTCCCCCTCCCCTTCCCTAGTGGCCAGCAAGTTCACTCTGAATAGATAGGATGATAAGAGAGAAGTTAGGTATTTGGAGGAACTGACTGTCTCCCCAAATAGGAGAAAGGTCATACGTGGATATAAAGACCCAGCCTGGTCTCCTGAAAGGAGCCCTGAGACAAAACAACTCTGATGGGTAGACTGGATTAGCTACTTCCAATTTCTGGGCTTGACTCTTGCCTACATCCTTCCAGTGGACTCACTAGATTCTACTTTCATCTTTCATCCTCCCTCCTAGCAAATGGCTTTCCTCTTTGTTTGCCAGGTATCAGTTCAGACTGATTCTGAACTGATAACCTGGCACATCCCTGGTACACCAGAAAGGCGTGCTAATACCCTGATGCTTGTTCAAACATTACTTTTAAAAGTACTTGTTTAACTCGTATTTGGAGTAGAGGCTGAGTGCTGGGTGGGGATGAAAGGGAGAAGAATGACCACAGGTCAGAGCCCTCTATTGCCCTCAGCAATTCAATCCTGGCCCCAATTTTGCATACTCCCCTCAGCAAAAGAAAAGCCTTGCAATTAAGTGGATGTGACTTTTTAGAAGGCAAATTAGAAGATATCTGTTGTTACTTGAACGTGGAGTAACATGTTCAAGGGAACTCATTCCTCCTATCCCCAAGAGTTTCCCTAAGTATCCCTTCCAACCACAAACTGTATGCCTCCTGAGAAGAGTTGTGGAAGGCACATTTCCTCCTTCTTGTTGCATTTCTTGGAAGATTTTAGGCCTTGTTATAGTTCAGTATTCCCAGAAAACTGCCAGGATGGTATCCTACAGTTGGTTTAAGATGAGAAGAGAAGAGAAGACGCGTGATAATCCTGCTTGGTCAAGGAGAGGTCTCTCTGTTCCTGTGCCCATTGGTTCTATGAGCAAGTTCAAGCCCACAGTACATATCAATCCTCCAGGCAGGATCCGGGAGGTCACTACGCTCTCTGAGTTCTCCACAGGTAACACAGCCCAGCACACAGCTGTTCTCCTTCCAGGCACTGCCACTGCAGGGCTCTGTCCTGGGCAGGGCTGCATTTGCTGGCTGGACATTCATTACGTATGGAAAAGAACAGCCAGCAAGTCTCCATTCACTGAGAGGCCTGGGAAAAGCCAGACAGGTGCATCCAGGTTTCACCTGTACATGCAGGTAAAATCTTCTAGCTGTGGGGGTAAGGGACAGGAAGGTTGAGGGACCCAGTGTCACTTAGGCTGATGAACAGTGCTGCTGCCCTAGAAAATGTACTCAGGCAGAAGATTCTACTAATTCTGTATCTCACCACAGAGTTCCAGGGACCTCCCCCAATATCAGTCATTTACAAAGATTTTGGCAACACGAAATTATATGTAATTTACACCACCCTAGAGAGTGGCTTTAGATTAGGTTCATCCCTCTGTGTTCTCCCATCAGTGACCCAATCCTAATCCAGTGTCAGATCTCATCACAAATAGAAACCCAAACAGTACCACCAACCCCTAAGGAATAAGAAGGGAGTGACGTACCGTCATGTACTGGTAATCTTTCCAACAATCTGCTAGGCTCTTCCACTTTTTACTGTGGGTGGATATGAAGCTCAGAAAGCTTGGGCAAGCAGTGCGAGGTCTTACAACAAATCATGTCCTAATTCAGAGGCTTACAACACACCCCCAACCCCAGCCTTCCGCCCACTGCACGGCTTCACAACTCCCCTCACACTTCACGAGTGAGGGAGAACAGGAAGGGTGAGGCTGTGCTGGCACATCTGAATAACATAGTGTTCCATGGATATATCTGGACAGGGGGACACCATCCAAGATCTTTGGATGATCAAGTCTAATACCTAATCCAAATTCTGAAAGAGGTACCAAATATTCCTCTTTCACTGATTTTTTCCTCACTAGTCCATTTACGGAGAAGAAAAAATACCCAACCATTAAGATAAATGGCCTTCTCACTGCCAAACTTTAGCTGAAACAGGAAACCAATAGAAACTCCTTAAGAAATGATATTTATTTTGTCAGTCTAGGAAAAAAAGGAGAAACTAATTAAATCCATTGTCCTAAAAAGCAACACCATAAATATGGAGGCTAGGCATAAACATAGACTTCTCTTTGCAGGCTGACCACAACAAAGAGCTTTTGCACCCCCAGGTCAGTGGGCATAGAGCTGTATGTTAGTTTTTGGTGGGCAGAGATACTCTACCTGCTGACACGGTATGGGGGAAAGGGAGGAAGTGATCTCTCTCACTTATATAATGTCAATTCATTCCATCCGCTTCCCAGCCTACTTCCCATCCCCTAGTGTACACAAAACACAGCATCAAGGCAGGCAGGACACCCGTATTTCTTAGTACTTGAAACCCTAATCAGTGGGCCTGCATCACTCTCGCTACCGTGGGATACATGTGGCAGCTGACAAAAACTACAAAAATTACACCCAGTTGAAAGGTTTTATTGCATGCCATTTTTCAAGATGGCAGATGGATGCCTAAAATTGATCTCAGCCTCATTTTACAGGTGTCCCAAAGTTTCTCTAAATCAGCCAAATGAGTCTGAAGTGGAAACGGCCACCTCCCATTGTTCTACCAGGAGATGCGCAGGATTCCACAGTAATGCAGCTCGCCAGGTTATGTTATTCATAGTCTCTGATGAAAAGGTGGATTACTTCAAACTCACCCCAAAGAGAGTGATGATTGAATACACTAAAAGGACATGATGATGATGACACTGCCTTAGAGGCAATATTCTCCCTGGTCCAGCTATAAAGGACAAACGCAGAATATTGTTTCTAAAGTGAAATCTGGTTTTCGGGCTCTGGATAAAATAGAACAAGGACACTCCACCCTGTGTCCTTCCTTGATTGCATCTATTAAACCTGGACAAAATGCACGGAGCAGCTATTTGAAGTCTCTGAGACAAACGGTAGCAAACAGATTAGGGAAAATGACCAGAATTGGAAGTCCCACCAAATCCGCAGTGAGTTTACCATTGTTTTTGCTCTGGTATCCTCTAACCTGACTTTGAGGAAGCCCAGAAGCTGTAAATGAAGACGAGAATGTGGAAAGACAAAGCCCCAAGAGAAGCTCTCATTCTGGCTCGAAGACCGGTAGAGGCGATTCCTAACACTCAGAGAGAATGGGGACATCATGGTTTGGGTTCTTTTTGCTTTTCTTCTCTTTTCTTGCATCTCCACCCCTAAGACACCCAGTGCCGGCAGTAGCAGCAGTGGCAATGGGAGGTAAAAGGAGGTAGGAGAAACTTTTCTGGCAAGAGGGCCTGAGGTCCAAAGATAGTGAGGCAAAGCCCTATTGTTCTTTGTCTCTCTTCATCCTCCCACTGGTTTGCCCAGGTGAGGACACAGTAGCAGAAAGTGTGTAACAAACCAGGGTAGCTAAAGCCCCAGCTTTCTGGTCAGAGGATAGAAAGGAAAACTCCATGGAAGCTCAAATTCCCCTGGAGATCACAGAGAAAGAGGACTTAAGAAAGGAGTCCCTCACAATTACTTACGAACTCCTGGGCTCACCCTGAGCTGTGCAAGGATGAAACTGACCCTACACAGCATATACAGATTTTGAGGACTAAAGCATAATATGAACTGTCACCCAGTTTGAGACTGACGTGGGACAGGTCCAAACTGCACTGCCAATGTTTTGAAAATTCAACTCATATTGGAATTACAACCCATAGAAGCTTGGCCACAATTTCAGTCTAAAATAAAACAGGTCATTACATGCCACAATAAAATTATCAGTGTGTTTGCAAGTTTTAAACAAGACCCAGAATCTCATAATAACAAAACAAAGTGTCGAGAATACAATAAAAAAAGTACTTGGCATATGAATAACTAAAAAAAAGAATCTCAACTTGCATACAATGCCTACATGGCACAAACATTAGAATTATCTAACAAGAGCCTAAAGTAGCTATTATAAAATGTTCCAATAACTAAGAGAGAACACTTTTGTAAAGAATTAAAAGATAGAAAGCCTTAGTAAAGAAACAAGATAAAAATAATTATGTGAAAATTCTAGAATTGAAAAATATAATAACTAGCACACTCAGGGGACAGGCTCAATAACAGGATGGAGATGAAAAAGGAAAGAAGCAATAAACCTGCAGCTAGATCAATATAAATTGTACAAGTTGAACAACAAAGAAAAAATATTGAAAAAAAATGAATAGAGCCTCAGGGCCCTGTGGTATATTCAAAAGTCCCACATTTGTGTCATAGGAATTCCAGAAGGAGAGGAGAAAGAGAATGGTACAGAAAATATATATGAGGAAATAATGAATGGAAACTTCCCAAATTCTATCAAAGACAAACTCAGAGATTCAAGAATCTCAGGCCCAGCAGAATAAACCCAAAGAAATAATGCTTAAACTCAGTGTAATCAGATGAGAGAAAACTAAAGTCAAAAAGAAAATCTTGAAAGTAACCAGAGAAAAGTGACTCATTACTTATAGGTTAACAATTCAAATGACTATAGACTTCTCACCTGAAACAATGGAGGCAAGAAGGAAGTGAAACAACATACTTAAAGTCCTGAAAGAGAAGATTAGTCAACCCAGAATTCTGTACCCACCAAAAATGTCCTTCAGGAATGAAGATGAAATAAAGACATTCTCAGATGAAGGAAAATTGTATTTGTTGCCAACAGACTGATCTAAAGGAATTGCTAAAGGAAGTTGTTCAGACAGAATGCAAATGATTCCAAGGGGAAAGATGGAACATCAGGAATGAAGAGAGAACAACAGAGATATCAGAATAAATATAAAAGACTATACTTCTCTTGAGTTCTTTAAAATACGTTTGATGCCGGAAAAGAAAAAGTTATAGCATTGTCTGATGCCGTTTTCAACAACACAAGTATAACAAAAAATGGGGAGGGTAAAGAGACCTATAGCATTATGCTGGTGAATCACTGAATCTAAGTAGACTTGGAAAGTTAAGTAGGTACATGACAATCCCAAGGGCAATCAGTTAAAAGACTACATAAAGTTATATAATAAGAAACACTGTAAATGAAATGAAATCTAAAAATATTCAAAATAACCCAAAAGAAAATAAAGAGGAAAGAGGAGAACTAAAACAGAGAAAATCGACAGAAAACAAATAAAATATTAGATATAATCCAAACATATCTATAATTACATTTTACATAAATGGTCTAGTACACCTTTTTTTTTTTTTTTTTTTTTGTGGTACGCGGGCCTCTCACTGTTGTGGCCTCTCCCATTGCGGAGCACAGGCTCCAGACGCACAGGCTCAGTGGCCATGGCTCACGGGCCCAGCCTCTCCATGGCATGTGGGATCTTCCCGGACCGGGGCACGAACCCGTGTCCCCTGCATCTGCAGGTGGACTCTCAACCACTGCGCCACCAGGGAATCCCCTAGTACACCTTCTAACAAATGGAGATTTACAGAATAATTTTTTTAATTGACCCAACTATAAGCTGGCTATAAGGAAATCACTTAGAATTTAAAGATATATTTTTAGTTTGGTTCAAATAAAAAAATCATGAGAACAGATACATTTTTTTCATGAAAACACTAATCAAAAGAATTATTGGGGCTTCCCTGGTGGCGCAGTGGTTGAGAGTCCGCCTGCCGATGCAGGGGACACGGGTTCGTGCCCCGGTCCGAGAGGATCCCACATGCTGCGGAGCGGCTGGGCCCGTGAGCCATGGCTGCTGAGCCTTCGCGTCCGGAGCCTGTGCTCCACAACGGGAGAGGCCACAACAGTGAGAGGCCTGCGTACCGCAAAAAAAAAAAAAAAAAAAAAGAAATACTGAGTGGGTCTATTAAATCAGACCTGAAGTCTTCCAGATTTAAGAACAAAGAAAATTGCCAAGGATATTAGGGGCAATATATAATGACAAAAAGTTCAGTTCATCAAGAAAATGCAACAATCCAAACATATATATCCTCAGCAGAGTTTCAAAATTCACAAAGCAACATTTGATAGAACTAAAATAAACAAATCCATAATTATAGCTGGAGACTCAGCACTCATCTCATTGTCATGGGTAGAACTAGTAGACATAAACTCAGCAAGGGCATAGAACGGAACACCATCCACCAACTGGCCCTAATGAACATTTATAAAACACTCTACCCAACAATATATCAGGATATATATTCTTTTTAAGCTCCCATGGAACATTCACCAAGATAGACTGTATAAAACACACTAACAGGGCTTCCCTGGTGGTGCAGTGGTTAAGAATCCACCTGCCAATGCAGGGGACATAGGTTCAGGCCCTGGTACGGGAAGATCCCACATGCTGCGGAGCAACTAAACCCGTGCGCCACAACTACTGAGCCTGTGCTCTAGAGCCCATGCTCTGCAACAAGAGAAGCCACCACAATGACAAGTCCGTGCAGGGCAATGACAAGCCCGCACACTGCAACAAAGAGTAGCCCCCGCTCGCCGCAACTAGAGAAAAGCCCATGCGCAGCAACAAAGACCCAATGCATCCAAAAATAAAATAAATAAAATTAAAACACACTAACAAATTTAAAAGAAGTGAAATCATACAAAGTAGGTTCTCTTACCATAATGGAATCAGACCATGAATAAATAATAGATATATAAGAGGAATATCTCTAAATACTTGGAAATTAAGCAACACACATTTAAATAACCCATGGGTCAAAGAAAAAGTCTCAAATGGAATTATAAAATATTTTTAACTAAATGAAAAAGAAAATACAACATTTTAAAAATTGTGGAATGCACCTAAAGCAGTGCTTAGAAGGAAATATATAGCATTAGATGCTTATATTAGAAAAGTATCAAATCAATAACCTAAGCTTCATTTAAGCTAGTAGAGTAAAATAAACCCAAAGTAAGCAGAAAGAAAACAGAAAAATAAAGAAAATAATGCCACCAAAAAACTTTGAAAAGATCAGCAAAATTGACATGTATAAGACTGACAAAAAATGAAAAAAAAAAAGGAAGGGAGGGAGGGAGACACAAATCAAAAAATCAAGGACGAGAGAGAGGTTATCATTACAGACCCTGCAGACATTAGATAGGCAATAATAGAAAACTACAAACAACTTACATACATCAATTGAACAACTCAAATAAATTAGACTAATTCCTAAATTTTTCAAAAACCTCAAACTGCGGCAACTCACTCAGGATTAAATAAATAACCTAAATAGACTTACAGCTATTAAAGAAATTAAATTAGTCTTTAAAAACCTTTGGGAAAATACACTGAGGCCCAGATCATTTCACTAGTGAATTCTACTAAACATTTAAGGAAAATATAAAACCAATTCTACACAATCACTTCCAGAAAATAGAAGGGAAAGACTTCCCAACTCATTTTATGAAGTCAACTTTACCCTGATACTAAAGCCAGACAAAGACAGTGTAAGAAATCTATAGAACAATATCTACTCACAAACAGACATAAAAAATCTTCACAAACATATCAGCAAATCAAATCTATATATCTACCTATAACTATATATATATATATATATATATATATAGAGAGAGAGAGAGAGAGAGAGAGAGAGAGAGAGAGAGAGGGAGAGAGAGAGAGAGAGAGGGAGGGAAATAGATACAGATATAAATAATCACACTATGACCAAGTGGGGTCTATCTTGGAATGCACAGTGGCTGGTTCAATATTCTCAAATCAGTGTAATCCACCATATTAACAGTGTAAAGAACAAAAACAACATGATTATATGAATTGATGAAGAAGAAGCATTTGGCAAAACTCAAAATCCATTCACAATAAAAACTCTCATCAAATTATTAATAGAAAAGAACTTCCTCAACCTCAGAAGAAGAACATCTACAGAACACCTACAACTAACGTTATACTTCATGGTGAAACAATGAATATTTTCCCCCTAAGAGTAGGAATAAATCAAAGATGTCCACTCTCACTCCACGTATTCCATATCCTGGAAGAAGTGCTAGCCAGTGTAACAGAGTTAAGGATTCAAGGTCAACATAGAGAAATAATGTGCGTTTCTACGTACCACCAATGAACAACTGGAAACTGAATTTTTAGAAAATGCCACTTACAATATCTCCCCCAAAATGTAATACTTATGTATAAATCTAACAAAAATGTACAGAATCCGTTTGCTGAAAACCACAAAACACTGATGAAAGAAGTTAAAGATTATCTAATAAATGGAGAGACCGCGTTCATGGGTTGGAATCCATGTTCATGGATGCCAATGCTCCCCCCAAGTTGGTCTATGGGTTTAACATGTTTCAATCAAAAGAGCAGTAGGAGTTTTTGGAGGTATAGAAAAGCTGATCCTAAAACGTATATGAAAAGGCAACAACACTAGAATAGCCAAAGCAACTTTGAAAAAGAACACATTTGGAGGAATCATATTACCTAATGCCAATTTTAAGTCACAAAGGATTATTCCCGGATCTTAAAACCCAATGGAATTTGTCTGGTTGGATTTTGAACGTACTTGGGGCTGGTAGCTCCTTTCTTCCTTCCATTTTCTCCTCTTTGGAATGGGAATGCCTGTAACTGTTATCTTATGGCTGTCCTACTATTAGAGTTTAGAGGCAGAATACTTGTTTTCTAGTTTTATGGAAACGAGATGCCCTGCAAACACCTTGACTTTAGTCCAGTGAAACTGAATTCAGACTTTTGGCCTCCAGAAAAAGAAGAGAAAAAATCAGTTGTAAGCAACTAAGTTTGTAGTAACTTATTATAGCAGCCAGAGGAAATTAATACATATGGTTTCATTTCTCTTGGGAAGATACCCAGGAGTAGAACTGTTGGGTCATATGGAAACTCTCTATTTAACATTTTGAGAAATCCCCCAAATTTTCAAAATTAAAAACCTTATCTGGAAAAGACAGTGTTAGAAATTTTCCTTTCTTCCTCTTCTTGGCATTGTTTAACCCTCTGGATTGCACGTCCTCTTACTGATACGACCCCCCGCCCCCGGCCCCGATTGGAAATCTACCATACTGCATTCTGACCCACTTGCGCCCTCCTTCAGAGGCTTGGGACTATCCTTTTGAGCTTTCTTACATCCCCCCTCAGCAAATAGGTCATCATCTCCCTCCCCTGATCCACTGCGGCACTTGACTTGAGCAACAAATTCTCCCACGTGACAAGGCATTATGGTCTAGGGAAAACAACAGTGCCTGGGTCTTTTCCAGACTAAGGCACCATGGAGGGAATGGGTGCAGAGGTAAGAATTTCCCACCTTTGAAAAATGTCTTAATTTTTATAGCATGTAATTTGGCATGGTTGGAGAAACCTAGGATACTACTTTTACAAATATTGCAAAGTGAATTCTGTTCTTAGAAGCTATTGATTTGAATACAAAACTAAGTAGTGTTCATATCTGAGACATTTCTCCAGGGGAAGCAACGTGTAACAGTGGGGAAAGCACTGAGCTAAGAACCCAACGATCTAGCATCATCATGGTCCTTGCTCTATCAAATCCCGTCCAGCATCATCTTCTATTTCCTCTTCTCCTATTTCTTCCTACCCTACAGGGGAGAAAGGGTCAGAAATGCCAGCTTCTCCGCATTAGGCACATTTCCCAAATGATACTCGATACCTGTGTACCAAATGAAAATAATTTAAGTTAAATGCATAGCTTATAAATTCTAAAGTGCTACGCACACTTAGAGTGCTATGATAACTTTAAAGATCTTGACAAAATATCTCCCTTATCAAACCAATGGTGGTTTCTCACTTTGCACCCCCTAGATATGTAGAATGGCCACCTCAGAGTTCCAGGTTCCTCATCATTATTCTGGGCATAGATTTCTATTTGGTATCACTTTAGGGCAGTGATAACCAAGAGCTTCAATAAGGGAATCTGAGATTTTATTCCTAAGAGTTTAATAGCATTTTGAGATTTTTGCTTGAAAAATCACTGATGGTGGGTAGCACCCATAAAACCTAAGTTAGAAGTTGTAAGGGGGCGGGGGAAAGGCCAGGTGGATGCACTGCTGCGCTCAGAACTGCACTCAATTAATAAAAGGCCAATAATCTCTGAAAGAGCTCATTTTGATGTTGGACCAGAGGCTTGGTCAAGAGGGCTTTCCTTCACATTAGTGACGCTATCCTGCCAGCTGATAAGAGCCAGGGAGAGCGGCAGCTTCTCCTGGGTTTCACACTGAGTCCCGGCCACTGCAGTTCCTGTGGCTCCATCCTTAACAGGCACAGGGCTTTGTATATTATGTAATCTTTCTGTGTTGCTTCCCCTTTGTTCAGTCCTTGCCAAGAGCCAAATAAAAGAATCCATATGTGATTACAGCTATAAAACCAAAAGGAAAATATTAGACAAAAATATAACATTTTGGGGTTTCTAAGTTTGTTTTACCTTTAATGCTAGGCAGACAGTTTACACAAATCATTTTGCTGCAAAGTAAAGAATAATGAATTAAATGTGTTCCCTGTCACCATCAATCATGTATGTTTGCCTTTGATTGACCAAACATATAAGACACATGAAATGACTTTCTAATCAAGTTAGGGGGAGGAAGGGAGGGAGAAGGGGAGAAGATGGGGAAGGGGACTTTCAACCTTTTTTATTTTATTCAGAAATTCCACTGACATTTTCTGGCAATTTTCTAACATGCTGTATGGGCTTCTCTTTGCTAATAATGTTTGCCTTGAGAATTTGTAAAGGTCTGAGAACTCTTTAATTCAATGTTCTAGAAATTACCAGGGCCAGAGGAGAACAGAATCCCTGTTAATAGTTCATGGATTAATTCTTTCTTCATTTGAAATCGTTTTCAGGGAAGTTGCTCTACGTTCAGGTGGGCGTTAGTCATCTTGGGCAGAGTCAAAGGCGTCGGTCGGGGGAGGCAGACAGAGCCCCTGATCTAATGAGATTCAAGCAGTAAGGAAAGGGGATGCACAATGATGTTGACCCAAATGGGATACTGAGGTTTAGCAAATGCATTTCAATCCATGGCTGTTTATTTTGATTTGTGAATTTAAACAACACACTGACTGGATTTTCTGGCAATCGAAATGGTTTATAACCAAATCTAACCAGCCTCCACGCACCCTCGCCAAGGACTATAAAGCTTTGCATTTCAAGTGTCTACATGGAGTCAAAGCTCTTTAATTTAGCAAAGGAACCACGTACAGTAGCAAAGGAAGAAGGTTTCAGCACCAAAATCACCCCAAATTGTAAGTCCCTGCTGGTCCTGGCCCCACCCAGCTGTCTGCGATAAAGGCTGGTCACGCCAGGCTCCAGCCATTCATTCATTCATTCGACATGCGTGTATTGAGGACCTCTTATGAATCAGGTGCTGTTCTAGGCATCGGGAATACAGCAAGCAGCTCTAGGCTTCAGAGTGCTTACAGTGTCTCCGGGAAAAGAGGCAATTAAAAAATGCCGTGCAGAAAAACAAAGCCAGGAGAGTCGACAAGGATATGCATGTATGGGGTGTGGCAGGACAGGGGATGCAAATTTTTAACATGCAATTTTGATGTTTTTTCACATGGAAACTTTATTCACCCCATGAAGCCTAAGAGAACATCTAGATCATTCCTAGAGAATCTGGTGAAGGGGGACATCTACTCCCTGTAGGGACCCTCAGAAGACCCAGAGAAATCTATGAGTTTGGTCACTTTCTTCTTGATCGTCCTATATTTGCCAGGAAAACTCTTGATTCATAAAGCATCCCTTTATTACAGGTATACCATCTTCATAGACTGGAGAACTCAACATTTTAGAGATGTCAATGCTCCCAAGAAAGCCCCAAAACAGACCCACACATACACTGCCATCTGGCTTTAAAAACAGGGACTGCGGGGTTACTAATAATATACTGTTTCTTAATCTGGGTCCTGGTTACATGAGGGTGTGAGTTTGTAAATACTTAATAAGCTATCCATTTATCAGATGCACACTTTTGTTTGTATATTATACTTCAACCAAAAGTTTGCTTTTAATCTCTTTTTTCAAAATGCAATTCTAATGTTTTAGAAAAAGTTCCCCCTGAGAAATTAACACTGAGCAAGGATATGAGGGATTCGCTGGAGGGAAGCCATGCAGCTACGTAGGGGAAGAGCACTTCAGGCAGAGGGAACAACAGATGCAAAACTCCTAGACTAGCTAAATGGAGTGTGGATGATGTCTAGGAGCAGAAGAGCATTTAGGAGATGAGGCCAGTGGGGTCACAGGCCCCCGACTGCTTGAGACCTATAGATGTTTGTAAGAACTTTATTCTGATGAGATGGGACATCGTGGAGAGATTTACGTGGAGAGTGGTGACGGTATCTGCCTCATGCTTGAGAAGGATGCTGTAATGAGAACAGACTGGAAGAGGAGAGGGATAAGGGCAGAGCAGGCAGGCCAATTAGGATGCTGGTATAATACTCTAGGAGATGGATGATGGTGGCCTGGATCTGATAGTAAAGTGAAGGTAGTGAGAAGTGCTCAGATTCTGGGCTTATTTTCAAAGTCGAACCAAGTGGATTTTCTGCTGAGTTGAATATGGTACGTGAGAGGAAGAAAGGAGCTAAGGTGGAATCCAAAGGCTTTAGTCTGAGCAATGGGAAGGATGACCTTGCCAATAGTGCAATGGGAGAAGACCAGGTTTACAGAGAAAGAACAGGAATTCCATTCTGGATAGGTTAGGTCTCAGAGGAGATGAAACATTCAAATAAAGATGTTGAGTAGCAATTAAATAAATGATACCGGGATCGGGTTCTGGATAGATATATAAATCTGGGAGTCATCTATATATCTAGGACTCCCGAGAATAAACGAGATTACTGAGGAAGTGAGTATAGCTGTAGTGGGAGCAGCTCTCCACTGACACGGGATGTCTGTAGAAGCCCACTGTCATGATACCATTTGTGATCAGGGTGATCACATTGCCCTTCGGTATGGAATAAGCAACAGTTTGCATCTCACTATCTAACTTACACCATGTGGATTTACTTTGCAGGCAAACCCTCTACTCTGGCACCGTTAGCATTTCCTCCTGGAGCAGAAAGCCACCTAGATCCCAGCCTTATCAGGTGGAGCCCCGGCCCCCTTTCAGAGATTCTGTCACCCACCACTCTCCCACTCCACACAGGGTTGATCCCTGCTTCTAACATGCTTCTCTCATCTAGATGAATGTCTCTGGTCTCCAGAGCTTATTACACCCATTAGCCAATAAGAATCGCTTGTTATCCCCCAGAAGCACCTACTTAAGCCAATTAGCTTCACCCCCTGAATAAAGCAGAGTGTAATGTCATTTCCTTCTTGACAGCCCAGTTCATTTTCCCACCTTAACTCATCCCAGCCTAGGCTAATTCCTCACCTGTCTTGATGCAGTGACCTCTGCTGCTATAGAGCTGGCCAGAGAGAAAGGCCAACAAAACCCACAGGATGGGGCTGTGCAAACATGTGCCCATACATCCCAGTCACAACAGAAGCTTCCTGAAACTTATGAGTGCCTCCTACAGCCATAAGGATGACGGTGTGATTAGCACACTGCTTGCAATACGGTAGGTGCCTGGGGAATCTCTACTGAATCAATATTTCCCATAAAATAAGCTACAGAAAGTTAGGAAGGTACACTCAGGGACATACTTGGAACCAGTGTACCTAGTTTAACACGTGAGTTTGTCAATTCCAAGCTTTATATCCTCACACAAGTTGCTGCACTTCCCTTAACCCACAGTGCCTGCCACTATAAAGAGGTGATAATAATAATGCCGGGTTTGGGCGGGGTCATTGTGAGAATTAAATGAGATGATGCCTATACAGCACTTAGCATAGGGCCTGACACTAAGTTAGAACCCAGTACATTCTAGCTGTTATTAAAGAGTCTTGATTTCTGTTTCCAGCTCCTAAACCATAATGTTTTAATACATGCATATATACAAACACACATATGCACATAGACATAACCCAAAATAAAGGGACTAAAAACAATTCCCTTGGCTACAATTAGTGCCAGGACTCTGCATTGCTGACAGTTTATCGCAATATGGTAACAGCAATACTGAACAAATGGTTTCCAGGTCCAGCAAAGTCCACCTCAACCATGATACAATCTGAATAAGATGGGCCTGATTTCCCTAGTGCTTCCCCATTCAGAAATAGAAAATGTGATGGAGGGGACTGTGCTGTGATCAATATTAAGTAAATTTCACCCATAAATTCCAAATCTTGTAAAATAGGGAAAAAATACAAGAAGTGTATCATGTACTTCCTCCAATTTCATAATTGATTTATTCAAACAAGAAATAATTATGGAGTACATACCATTTTCTAGGCTGTCTGTGTGTGTGTGTGTGTGTGTGTGTGTGTGTGTGTAAAATGGTAGATTAGCAGAGTTAAAATCGTTGGCGATCCTGAGAACAATTTATTCAATAAATGTGCTCAATTTGAAGACTCAGTGTGGATTGAAAAGAAATTTTAAGAGTTTATCATCCTCTAAAACACATAATACCCACACACATAATTTAGCATGTCCAAGGACAGCTAATCCTAGTAAAAGTAACAGCACAATTCACAAAGACGGCAGGTCAAGCCCCAGCTTGAAACCAGATATGGTGAAGACAAAGTTAAATATTACATGGTAAAACTCTAAAACCAAAAAAAAAAAAAAATTTTTTTTTAAATCAGTGGATCTTAAATTACATCCAAGTGAGGATGCCACGGAGAGATACATGCGGCCACTTATTCACGGATGAGGCAATGACTGATCGGCTAATAAATAAGTTCCTTGTCTTGGTCTTTCCAGAAGACATTAGGAATATCCTCACTTGAACCTGACAGGCGGGTGGTAGGAGATCAGGTATCGGTCAATGAACAGGATGTTCTGGGCCTGGTTGATAACGTAGATGGTGACAGGTCACAGCAATCAGGGCATTTGCCTGCACTCCTTCAAGGCATTCAAGGGCGAGAGCTGGGTGCTGCTGGACAAAATGCTTCACCTGTTTCATGAGCAACAAGCTGCTGGGCCACAGGACCCCTGAGTGGCCAGCCTGAGCCTCTTTCATAAAGGTATTGTCTGTAAGGTTAGCATGGATTTGTTAAACAAACCCCAGAACACCAGAAACCGCACAGGTCGTGTCTTGAAGGTTAAGTGGAGCAAAGGACAAAGAGCCAGCGACAAGTCTTTAATAGTAATTAGGAATTCTTAAGGAAACTTAAGGAAATCATTACCCCCAAAGATGTGGGCTAAAATTATAAATAGATTCCCAAAAAGTTTAGATCAATTCAGAGCTAGGCTTTCAGGGGCAATGGCTTGGCGCCCTGGGGCAAAAGTGACCATGCTGAAAGGACAGACAGGTGCTCCCCCGTATTTCCTGGTACCTCAGGGCTGGGTCTCTTTGGTAGCTTCCATGTATCAGTAGTCCCTGTCTCCTTCATAGAACCTTAATACCCTCACTGTCAGTCTTGCTTTTTGGTCTCATGCATTCTAAAAGCCTGGTGGACAGTCACTGTGATATATCACCCCTGTTTCAGTCTTGTTCTTTCTTCTTTCAGCAGGGGCAGAGCACCATGTATTCTCTAGGAGTAAAGAACAGATATCATACCTGCCCAGGGCCAGGGAGAAGATGAGCTCACACTCCACCTCTGGCTTCCAGAAACACTAAGCATTCTCAAGGGACCAGATGCTGTCAAAGCCTCATCCCACCGCTTTCCATCCTAACAGGTCTGCCCATCCCCATGGAAGTGCTGATGAACTCCCTGCTGTAGGACACACTGCTGTAGGACACATGGTAGGGGACAGTGGGGAAGGAAGCCATTTCTGCAGACAGTTATCCATGTATAGATTCCCTTTTCCATTCAACACCCCAAATAAAAATAAGTAAAGGCTTTGTGATCCCTAGAAGGGGAGCTAATATATAAAACATGCCAAGGAGAGCATCATTATGGTGTTTATTATGACCTAAAAGAGACAAGGGTCTGGATTTGGAGAGCACAGAGAGGACACTACAGAATGGGGAGCACGTGCTTTCAATTGTCTCTATCTCAAATGAAAAAAAAAAATATGAAGGGAAGCCTTGTTATTTCCAGGTCATGTGCCTTGGCAAATTCCAACACAAAGATCACCTAAATGTCAAAAGGCCATATTCAGAGAGCTACCTCCAAACATGGAGGACTTGGTTCCGGACAGAAAGAACATGGTAACATAACCCTGGGAGGGAAATGTGTTTTGAGTTACACCAGGGCCTGGCTGGGCCTCTCCCACAGGCCCTCCTAAACAGGAACTTGGCAGTGGGATTAGCTGGGCTGGAGGGGACGTCCTTGGCTACAGAGGTGAGGCCCTTCAGGGTCTTGAGGAAAGTTGGACAGAGGTTCTTTCTCCCTGCTGGTAATAACACTGAAGAATCAGCATCACATCCATTTTATTAATTTTCTTGACAGGCAGCTCTAGTTTCCAGGAAGGCACCACAAAATCAAAACATACGCATGTCAAGTGCCCCATGTGTGGCGGGGCCCTGCCAAGGCCATGTTCATCAACACCAGGAAGCACAGCCCAAGTCCTCAGACATGTGCTGGTCCTGTGGGTAAGCCCCTGCTGGAAGAAACCCCCGGAGCTTGGCTGGACGAGCCAGCGGAGCTCTCTTGGTGACAGTCCTTTATCCTGGTCTGGGCTCCTCGTGTTGAATATAAGGGCCCTGGAAGACACCAGGCTGCCTCTGGCTTTCGGGCTTGTCTCTAAGTCCAGCCACAAAGACCTTCCTGCCGCCTCCTTTTGCCTACATTCAGCTGTATCCAGGCAGGGGACTGGCAGCGTGAATTAAAGACGCCATTTAAAGGCAAGCCATGTCCTTATTTGTGAGCTGGGTCTGAGCCAGGAGTTCTGCGGAGTCGAGGTCTTTGGGCATATAGTAAGTAAAGAATTTTTTAATCAAGGCACCCATTGCTAAAGTGATTGAACGGACTCCAAAACAATTTGTTCTTTTACGTAGACTAATGTTAACCATAAATTGGCTAAATAATGAGGTGGGTACAGAGGGTGAGGACCTAGAAAGAAATCCTGTTCTAAGTCACACAGCTTATGGATGCCAAGGGTGAGCCCTGACATGGAGTCAGTTCATCACCTCATCTTCATCCTTCCCACGCATCCCTCTCACTGCAGCCAGGGCCATTTCCTCAACCTCACCGAATAACTTACTGCCGGTGGTGGACACAGCAACAATGGCAGCAAAAGGCTGGAGATCCCACACCTTCGATTTCAGAGTTTCTGGCCCCTCTGCAGGATCTCCCGGTGACACACTCATTTCCCACCTCAACCACTAGTAATTCAGGAAGGGGAATGTAAATAAATGAATAACAGGGAGGGGAATATAAGGCCAGATCCTGAGCTAATGGCCACCAACGCCAAATCAGGGAGGCCCAAACGACACAGGATTTACTGCACCGGTTTGCTACCTTGACTGTCTAGGCTGAGCAATCCAAGGATAAGGAACGGTGTCATCACTAAGAGCTCCAAAAGCCCTCTTAGTAGGGTCCTGGACCCTCAACCTGATGTCCTGGAAACACTCCTGGCCTGGCCTATGAGGACAGAGTTGGGTCTTTCTTTGTCTGAGTTGGTCCAGTGGGCAGGGGCCACTTTGGAGGGGCTGAGCAGCCAGCCCTGTGGGGTGAATCACTGACCGGGGGATGAGCATATCCAGACCGCCTGTCTCACGGTGTAAAGGGCCCCGCTGCCCACGACTCAGTTAGTTCCTCCTCTGACTCTCCATTCAAACAACCATGGCATGTCAGCCCCGCCGGCCTCCTTGATTGTGCAGAAATAAATAAATGAATTATGTTGTTAGGGTTTGGGCTTCGGCACAAACACATGGTCTGCATTTCTCTGCACAGTGAGAGGTCCACCAGCCACTTGATGTACAAGAGCAAAAGGATAATTCTTTTCTTTAGGCGCTCTGGTGCCATATGGAATGTATATAAATCATAGCTTTGTTTTAACAGTGGAGACTTTGTTGATAGATAAACATGTGGTTTATCTAAAAAAAAGAGAGGATTGTGCTTTGAACAATCATTTAATGGCCGTGGATGTGCTAAATAAAAATAAAAACATAATTTTGAAAGAAGCTGGCCTCGTGCCCAAATCTGTAACAAGGAACTTCTCCTTAACCAAAGTGGTTAAAGCCCGCCGATCTGTTTTGAGTTTAAGCTGTGCTCTCTACTCAACCCCACGACAAATTGAATCCGGGGCTAATGTGCTCTAATAGGACGAGACGTTACCTTTATGAATGACCTCATGGAGAAGAGGTTGGCAAGCATGGTGGAGAGGCCTTGAGCCAGGCAGCTCTGGGCGATGAACCCCAGCTTCAGCTCTGCGAGGCAGATTGCATCATCCCCCTCTTTCCAATTCCAGCTCGGGATGTTTAGCAGATGGGCCTGCGGAAACAAAAACAGGTATGAGACCTTTCTTCGTTAAATGTTCAATTGGTTAAAGTCTCCTCTGGGAAATGCAGCATTGCCCAACAGCTCAGGGTCGCCCAGACTCAGCCTTCCTTTCCCTTGCCTGGGTCTGGTGTTTCCTGTTTTATCCACCTCTTCTGTTCATCAGACTTCAGTCTCTCTGGAATATTGCTTCTGTACCTACCAAGCCCAGGTCCTCCCCTCGCGTTTGTCATTGAGCCAAAGAGACTCCAGAGGGAATTTCCTCTTGTGACAGACACGTCAGCCCGTGCTACTAGGATGTCTGGCTAGGTTGCTCTAAACTGGCTCCTCAAAAACCCTTAAGACTGCCAGATGCCTGGGTATTTTAGATGTCGTTTTTTGTCTGCCTTCCCAGAACGCCTGCTCCATGGCTCCCAAGCTTGAGTGGGCATCAGGATCACCTGAAGGGTTTACACCAACTGTTAGTTGGTTTACACCAACTAACGCCAACTGTCGGGCCTCCCCCACAGGTTCTGATTCTTTGGGGGGAGGGGAAGGCTGGAGAATTTGCATTTCTCACAAGTTCCGAGGTGACGCTGAGCTGCTGAGCTAGCAACCACATTTCAAGAAGCCCTGCCCTAAATCATCCGGCACATCACAGTGGAGATGTGTTACAATCTCTTGCAGATGGACTGATCCTACTCAACAGTGAGGTCAGACCCTGCGATGAGGACCCAGAGGCATGTTCATCCAATTATTTTTAAGTGGCAGGAAGCAGAGAGTCAGAGATGATACAGTGGATGAAAGAATCAAGCTTCGAAAGTTCTCCAGAGTTGGAAAAATGGGCAAAAATCATCAAGATTTAAAAGAACTTAATATCAAATACAGCATTTAGGTTAAAAGAAAAAATCAATTGTTTAAATCCAAAATGTGAAGCCCTGACTTGGCAGACATGAGGGGACAGGAGAAAACACAAAACAAAACAAAAAACCTTGTGTGTAACTAAAACTCCCCAAAAGAAGTCAATCTCGTGACAGATTACAGAAAAAGCCGGCGCTAGCTTGTTAGAAATGGTCTTCAGATCATGGGAAATACAAAGGTTTCCTTCTGTTGTGAACTGGTCAGGCTAGTTCCCTGGCGCTTGATGTAGTTGTGACAGTCAGATTTTAAAAGGGAAATTGATAACTGAATAACCCCCCGAGAAAAATGACAAGCCTGAGACGAGACGTGGGTTCTAGAAAACATCTTTGGAGGAACAGTGAAGAGAGCCAGCAGCCTTTGGTCCGAAGAAGGGCCCCTCCTCCAGGGAGACAGGATAGTCATCTGTGAACACTTCGGGTGCTGCTATGATAAGGAGAGATTAGACTTGTCTTGCTTTGTTCCAAGTGCCAGAATTAGGAATGACTGGTGTGTATTACAAGAAAGCACTTTTTAAGCTTGTTTTATAAAGGAAATCTCTAAGGATGTAATTTGTCTAAAAAATGGAGAACGCTGCCTCCAGAAATGCAAGGTCTCTTTCCCTCAAACTCAGTGCGTGTTTCTCCAAGTCTCAGTAGATAGACTGTTGCTTTGCACCGGAGGCTGAGTCAGAGCCCTTCGAGGCTCCTGCTAGTGCCAAGACTCTATGACCCTGAAATGACTGTTTCTCTCCACGTGTCAGCAAGCGCAAGGAGCATGAAGGAGGTATATATGCAGGACAATATACGACAGGTGTGCTGCCAGGAGGAGATGGGAGGCTCCACTGTGGAGCCAAGACCAAGTGCAATGGCTCTGTGCTTGGCTTTCAGAAATACCACTCTCGTGAAATTCCCTCTTGCAAAATCCTGTTCTGTAACAATCTTGTGAATCCTAACCCGGCAGTGTTTACTCCTGGAAGATTCTCCCTGATGAGAGCTGTTAAAATAGTCCCATGTGTGGGCAGGAGCAGATGGGAATTTCTGTCAAGCTGAGTATCAGAGACCTTCCCACATCACAGACTCAATTCCAGCAATTAGGCCTGCCCTGTATCCCATTTCTCTCCCTACCCCTCACTGGCTTAAGAAGGCCACTTTTCCCCTTTACTTCCCTGGCATCGTAGGGAATACATCAGGCTAAGTAGAGAAATACTCATTTGCATGAACGTCATCTGCGAAGAATGAGGAGAAATTAAATGTAAGTCATGAACAAGTAAATCATCAAGTGTAAAAGGAGATTTGGGTGGTCCAAGCCCCAGACAGACACTATGTAACCTTCATGGCAACTTCAAATAAACAAACAAATCTTTTTAAGATGGTTTCTCACATCCCCATATGCCATCCAGGGTATGAAGTCTAGGATTTTATGTCTTGGGTCCCTCATGTACCCATCTGGTATTGAGTTCCTTAGACATATTTTACATGTTATTATACAGAAAAGTCAAGTTCGTTTCATTTCTCAGCTTCCTCTTTTGGCCACCGTATCTTTCCCAATCGTGGGGCAGGGAGCCGCAAGGGACATGCCAAAGGCTGGAAGGTCTGTGTGCACCAAACAAAGAAGGGTGACTGACCCAGGAACTCAACTTGTTCGTTTCTGGCAACTCTGTCCTTTTTCATTTGAGGGAACTTTGGGTCCAGTGTCCAGTGGAAGACGCCAGTGTTACTACATAGGAGTCTAGAGGCAAATCCTCTCATCTGGAGAACCAGCCCTGCTAAGGCAGGACGAACAGGACTGGGGCTTCCCTCTGTTTGAGACGAAAGGAACGTGCAAACAGGCTGTCCTGGGAACCAGGAGAGATGAATTCCAGCCCCAGGGCCATCTCTCACTACACATGCAACGTTAGGGAAGCTGCCATGAGGAAGAAAGAAGGTTGTCTCAGAGAAAACACTTCAACACTCCTGCTCAAGTGTAAGGGTTTACAGTGAGAAAGCTCAAAGAACTTGCATCTCCATTCGGCCACTGGGACTTGGCTTCAGGTCAGAGACAAAGACCTCTTTCTGTAGAGTCTGCTAGGAACATTTTAAAAGTCCACTAACAGCTAGGTCATCAGGAGTGAACCTTTCCAAGATGTCCCAAAGCATTCTTTCCTTCAAGAGTTTTAAGCCATCTGCGCTCAAATCAGATAATGCCCCTGTGCCGTGTCCTTTCCATGCTGGGAGATGGTGAGGCTGAGTGTTTCTCTCCCTGAATTCTACTGGGGGTAAACAGATCCACTTTGGAGAACCTCCATCCTTCTGTAAGTCCTACTCAGAGGAACCACAGTTTGGCTCAACAGCCTGTGGCTCTACTGAATGAGAAGGTGGCAGTTTCAGCAGTTCTGTCTCTTAGCTCACTGGCTGCCCAGTGACCATGAGTTGTACCCATCAGAGACGCTCTGAGACAGAGCTTAGACCCACGGTCTGCCGTCACACTGGGATACTAAAACGCACAGATGGTCAAATGAGGACTAAATGGGATAATGGATGTCAAAACGCTTTTAAAACCCTAAAATATGACACAAGTGTCTGAGATTATTATGATGACAAACTCAGAACGAGTTTTATATGGAGAGAAAGAGGACAGCTTCCCTACATCCCTCTAGGTCCTAGAATAGCACCATCGTTAGATCACGGGGGATTGAAATTCTTTATCTTTTAAATCTGATATCCAATTATGGAATTAACTATCCTTTGGAATATGCTGACAGGGATATAAGTGTACATGTATGTTACCAGGTTTTTTCCTGAAAGCAAGTTTTAATGGATGGAGATCTCTGGGCATCTAGTCATGGGTACAGAGAAAGTGCCAAGAGAGAAAGAAAAATAATATTGTGAAGGGTAGATAGGATCTTAAAAACAGCAAAATTAAATCAAAACTACAATGCGATATCATCTCACATTGGTCAGAATGGCCATCATCAAAAAATCTACAAACAATAAATGCTGGAGAGGGTGTGGAGAAAAGGCAACCCTCTTGCACTGTTGGTGGGAATGTAAATTGATACAGCCACTATGGAGAACAGTATGGAGGTTCCTTAAAAAACTAAAAATAGAACTGCCATACGACCCAGCAATCCCACTACTGGGCATATACCCTGAGAAAACCATAATTCAAAGAGAGTCATGGACCACAATGTTCATTGCAGCTCTATTTACAATAGCCAGGACATGGAAGCAACCTAAGTGTCCATCAACAGATGAATGGATGAAGAAGATGTGGCACATATATACAATGGAATATTACTCAGCCATAAAAAGAAACGAAATTGAGTTATTTGTAGTGAGGTGGATGGACCCAGAGTCTGTCATACAGAGTGAAGTAAGTCAGAAAGAGAAAAACAAATACCGTATGCTAACACATATATATGGAATCTAAAAAAAAAAAAAAATGGTTCTGAAGAACCTAGGGGCAGGACAGGAATAAAGACGCAGACATAGAGAATGGACTTGAGGACATGGGGAGGGGGAAGGGTAAGCTGGAACGAAGTGATAGAGTGGCATGGACATATATACACTACCAAATGTAAAATAGATAGCTAGTGGGAAGCAGCCGCAGAGCACAGGGAGATCAGCTCGGTGCTTTGTGACCACCTAGAGGGGTGGTACAGGTAGGGTGGGAGGGAGGGAGATGCAAGAGGGAAGAGATATGGGGATATATGTATATGTATAACTGATTCACTTTGTTATAAAGCAGAAAGTAATACACCATTGTAAAGCAATTATACTCCAATAAAAATGTTAAAAAAAAAAACAGCAAAATTGTAAAGCAAGGTGAAGAATGTCTATTTGCAGTTCTCAAGGAATGAGATGACAAATAATGACCAGTAGACTTCCTGTTCCTTCTCTGCAGGACAAAAATGAAATGATAAAGAGCCCTGTAACAAAGTCACCATGTCCCTTTCACTCTCACACATCTTAAAGGACAAAGTCTCATAAGTGACTCTTCCTAACTCTGGAACCCAAATAGATTGGCGTGGCTCTAAACAAAATGCGTTTTAAGCAAATAACCATGGGTCGGTTGATGTCTTCAGCACTGTTTCTGAATAATGATAAGGCAGACGTTTGTGAAAGATGTTCGGCTTGCTATGATAAGCTTGCTATGATCGTGTGAATGCTGACCAGTACCATCTGGATCCCAGGTCCGTGGAACTACTTCTGAGTCTGACAAGACTCACAGAGCTGAAATCCTCCTTAATTCCTTGAAGATGCTGCATTAGCACTCATTGGAAGGAGAAAAAAAGGAACTGACATCCCTTTCTAAACATACAACATTAATTTTCCTATTCAATCTAAATGCAGCCCCAAATCTAAACAACAGCTTAAAGCACTCCCACACTAAATGAAATTTCAAATCACAAAGGAAAGAGGGAGAGTTCCTTGCCTCGGGAGCTGTCACCGGCCACAGCCCTGCTCATAAAATTCACCTCCCCCTACCAAGGCTGCTGGCAAAGAACTTCTCCAGTTTGATGCCGGTGAGTTACCAATACCCTCACTTTCTCTCTTCAGTGTCCTGGGTTTTCCAGAGACGAACAGGACACTGTGACCTTGGGTGCCCACCACCCAACCCACTGGCTGGAGCGTGGCACAGCCTGCAGTGGAGCCACCTGGGAGGGCTGGGCAGCAGCGGGCGGTGGGCAGCAGCCCGAGCGGCAGCCCAGTCACCAACAGCAGGCTCCACAGTCAACAATGCCTCCGATGGGCTTCCACACGGCGACATGGGGCAGCGCTTGCCAGCAATTAAGAAATAATGGCGTGGCACTGGTGCATTTGGCAGAAGGGAGTCCTCTCTGGGCAACCGGACTGCCTATTTCGTAGGGAATATGGCGCATAAGATGGGACACACGCTCACTCACAACCCAGCAGGGAGTGATTCTGTCCAGACAGGACACCTGGTGGCAGGTACTGAGCAGCCTCTGGTCTCTCATAACTGGTTCCATGTCAAACACAGAAAGGTGCCACCTTCCCTCCCCCAAAGCTGTTTTCCTGGGAGGCTACTGATGGCCGAGCAAAGGAGCATTGCCTTTGAATGAGAGACAGGACTCTGGTTTACGGAGAAGTAACCACGAGGGAAACAGCACAGACTCCAACATTTGTTTTCTTCCTGATCTCCCTGTAAACTGTAACACTAGGAAAATTCCTTTATGTTTAATCTCTGGATAGCCAACTATTTTCCTAAATTCAACGGTGCAAATTCTCATCTTGAATTTCAGGATGCGGTTTTCCACATTCTCCACCCAGTGCGTGGTCTGTCCCGCCAAGTTCATCTGGTCTCAGATAGAAAAGTGCTCACTTGCCTGGGACACTCTACACCTTGACTGCAAAATCCCTGAGGGCACAGAACAGGGCTTCACTATTTCCACCGGGACTGGGGGGCTGTGGGTGAGGCCCAGTGTTGACCACATAGTAGTACTCAATAAATACCCATGGAAGAAATGAGTGTGGCACATAAGAATTCGAAGTTGTTGGAATGGGATCTAAAGACACATCAATATTTCTGAACCTAGGGGACCAACAGATGCTTCCTGAACGAATGAGTCAATACGTGAAGGAGTTTCCCTCCAGTGCCCAACTGCAAACGAGGTGTTTGGACTGAAGAAACGTCCCAGGGAGGTTTTTGCCCACCACTCCTCTTTACCCAGGCCTTTGGATTGCATTGGTGTGTGTGCTCGTGCATGTACGCACATGCGTGTGTGGCTGTCTGGGAAGGGGGAAGAGCCTGGACCCCCGTGTGCATCGCTGAGCCTGTGACAGGCTCTCACTGCCCTACCTTGTTATGATACTGCAGCATCTGAGTGATTATTCTTATCTTCGGGTGGTAGTTCTTTATGGAGATGACTCTGAAAAAGAAAAGAACAAAAGCTGAGCCAGGGTGTGCCTCACCCTTGGAGTCTGATGGGAAGATTAATTTGATTACATCCAAATGGAGTGAATGTAGGGCCAGCAGCCTGGACCTTCAGAGAGGTTGCAGCCACTGGGCTAAGTTACACTGTGTTTCCACTGCCATGTCCCGTGGTCATGTGAAAAGGAAATCACAGGAGGGCCACAGGCCATGTCCTAGGCATAAAAGAAGAGAGAGGTCCCGTGGTGTCTCGGTGATGGCATGTGTGTACCGGGCATGGGGGTTCTGGAGCAGCAGTCACGGGCTTATTGCCCACATGGGCCTCGAAATAAAACAAGCTCAACTCATGGGGCCAACAGAGGTTTGCCATCTCACATACCCTAGGGAGGAGCCCGGAAACGATTTGCTCTGAGTCCAATTCTCCAAGTTAACAACATGAGACAACGTGACAAATCATACAAGCAGCCTGACAAATGATTCTAATTGTCACGCACACATGGCCACTGTCACAAAAATGATTTCTGAGCAGGGCTCTTAGGATGGGCCTATCGTATCACACGACTCAGCCTGGGATAGCTAACAGCATCTAAACAATGACTTTGATGCCGGTTACAGTGAAGTGTCAAGGCCTCGGGGAGGTCATGGGCTGGTGGAAAATTCCCCCAAACTGCTCTCAGTCCCTACTTAGTATTAACTACCGCCAGCCCCCTACTACTCTAACCCTCCCTCCTGTTCCCCACAACAATCACTGTGCTGCAAGGGAGGGGCCGGGAGCAGAGGAACAGAAACACCTGCATTCCAGTTCCAGCTGCTACACTAACAAACTGAGTGACCTTCAGGAAATCCCTGGACTCTCCGTGACTGTTTCTTCATCTGGACATTGGGGGCAACGGTACCTGCTTTATGTATTTCACAGGCTTGGTATGAGCAGCACATGAAAAACCAGATGTGAAAATGCTTTGAAATCATTAAAAGCTCTCTCCACATGCAAGTTATGGTTTTTGTCATTACCCACTCTGTCAGAGGTGACATTGTACATTTCCTTCTGTGACAAGGAAGGCTAAAGACTGGGATTCCACAGAAAGGCCCACCTCCTAAGCCTCATCGGAAATGCAAGTGCACTGGTCATGACCACCCCACAACTTCCCACCAGGAAATGCCCTATGCTTCATCCCTTCTCGTGCAAAGATGGAGAGGAGGCAGCTGGGGAGCAGTTTTGTCTGAAAAGCTGCCACTTGGGAATTTAGGAAATGGATCACGCGGAAGCCTCTTCCTGCACAAATTCACCCTTTTGGGCTTTTGCACTTGAAGGATTTCATTTTATTTTTGAAAAAGTGTTGTGTTGGCCCATGCTTATAATTCAAGGACTTTGAGCCTCTGTCAGCCCTCGGAATTCAGTTCACAGCATCAGCCAGTTTTCTGCATTAGCTCATTTCAAATGGATCTTTGACATTTTAATTTCAAAACGGGCAGATTGGTCTCATTAAACTAAGGGGAAAGGAGGATTATACAAATAAGGGAAAGACAGATCCCTTCTTTTAACCCTGAGCTTCCCATTTCCTTTTGCTCCCTGGGCCTTCGTTCTGATTCCGTTAATGAATGGCTGAATCACATTTCTGCTACTACCTTTTTCAGTCATTTTTACGCCGTGGCATCATGCCAATCACCCAGATACCCTGTATGTCTTCATATTAACCCTATTGTAGTCAGGGCTTAAGTAAAATATTGTGATTAAGAGAAATGCCAACCTCAAAGCTGTTATCATTTCAATCATTCACTTAAAATAAAAAAGGCAGGGCCAGCCCTAAATTTCTCTGTGGGGTAAACATTAAGCTTCCTCTTCTTTTGGTTTTCCATTTGAACTTTTGAAAATAATGTTCCCGAAAACCTACATTTTTGTCACTTCAAATGACACAAAAAAACGTGAAGGACACAAATCCTAGTTCAAGGAAAGGGCCAACTGATGCACCCTAAGCTGGGGCTGTGACTAGTTAGGGGACAGGCTCAGGTGTGGAAGCAGGTCCCCATTCCACCATCTCCCTGCGGCCTGGCAAGCCCAGTGCTTACAGGAGTCCATGCATCAACTCTCTTAAGATGACTGCACTAGGCATACTGCTGAAGAAAGGTGAGTAGAAAGAGAACATTGTGCCAGATGTTGCTTGCCAGACGCAAGGACCAGATGCTGAGTGGAGGATGTGCTTCAGAGGAATTCTGCCCCCTCACTGACGGGAAAGCTCATGTCACCTGGGGCCACTGAGCGAAAGCAAAGCGAAGGAGATGCGAGCATTGTAATGGTGCAAAGGCAACTTCCCTACCCTCTGACTCAGGTAAATTCACAGCAGTAAACCAAGCTGTAGGAAGAGGGGAATCTTGGTCTAGACCCAAAGGATAGCTGTTTGCAGTTAGGCAAGAGTTCCTGGGAATCTACTGGGAGTGAAATGTTTCCTCTTGGTTCATCTCTTCTCCAGAAGGTTCTCTTTATTACCTCCTCCTGCTGCAATTTATGCTGCAGGAGAGAAGAATCCAAAAGGGTTTTCACTAAGTGGAGCAAAATATCTTAACTTTGTAGTCATTTCATAGTCCCAAGATGTCTGGAATATGGGTCTATACAAAGAACAAAAATGGAACAGTTTTCTCCTGAAATAAGAACAGAATAAGGAGCAGGAGTTGGCCAGAGAACGGCCTCAGGTGGGCCCTGCGCGTTTACGAGAAAGGCGCTGGGCAGTGTTTTCCAAAGAGCGACCCCCCACCTCCCCCAGCCCTGCCAGGAGATGTTCTGTAAAAAAAAAATTAAAAAAAAAAAAAAGGAGGGGGAGGGGGCCTGTAGTCAAATAGGTTTGAGAAAGTCTCTCTAGAACATTATCTTAGGAATTTGTAGTATTCAAAGTACTGAGGAGGCATTCAGGGAAGAAAACCATTTCAGGGGACTTCCCTGGTGGTACAGTGGTTGGGAATCCGCCTGCCAAGGCAGGGGACACGGGTTCGAACCCTGGTCCGGGAAGATCCCACATGCCGCGGAGTAACTGAGCCCACGCACCACAACTACTAAGCCCGCGTGCCACAACTACTGAAGCCCACGCACCTAGAGCCCATGCTCCGTGACAAGAGAAGCCACTGCAATGAGAAGCCCACGCACCGCAACGAAGAGTAGCCCCTGCTCGCCGCAACTAGAGAAAGCCTGCACACAGCAACAAAGACCCAATGCAGCCAAAAATAAATAAATAAAGTAATTAAAACAAAAACAAACTATTTCATTTGGGGAAACTGGTTGAAACAAGCTGATTGGTTAACAAACCCCTCTTTGTGGGAAATATTCATCTATGTGTGCTATAGACACACTCGGAAAGCTCTAACCTGGGGCTCCTCGACCTTGGCACTATTGACATTCGGGGCCGGCTAATTCTCTGCTGTGGGGGGCAGTCCTGTGTACTGCAGGATGTTGAGCAGTAACTCCGGCCTCTACCCAGCAGACATGAGCAGCACCGTCCCCTAACTATGACAAACAAGAACATCTCCAGCTATTCCAAACTGTCTCCCGGGAGCGAAATCGTTTACAGTTCAGATTTCTCAGGCCCACTCCCCCTCAGGGAACATGGTACCTTAGTTCAGGCCTGCTCCCAATGAAATCTATCTTTCCTTCGCTAGTCCTCCACCCCAAGACTGGCTGTGAGTCCCAGAGCTCCTATCTTTTTTTTTTTTTTTTTTTTTTGCAGTACGCGGGCCTCTCACTGTTGTGGCCTCTACCGTTGCAGAGCACAGGCTCCGGACGCACAGGCTCAGCGGCCATGGCTCACGGGCCCAGCCGCTCCGCGGCATGTGAGATCCTCCCAGACCGGGGCACGAACCCGCATCCCCTGCATCAGCAGGTGGACTCTCAACCACTGCGCCACCAGGGAAGCCCAGAGCTCCTATCTTTTGAGGATGAGCTTTCAGTTAATGAGGCCTTGTGTCATTACCCTCTGTACCCACCACAGCCTCAGTTCCCCACCCTGCCTTAGGCCTATGCAGATGGCTAGTTGTAGGATGGCTAATGAGGAAAGAAGGTCCCACAGAGACAGTGCTCTGCAAAGGACCCCACAGGAGAGCGAGTGGCCAGACAGCACCCAGCCCAGAGCCTTCCCGCCTCCCCAGGCTTACCTCATGATGTTGGAGGCATCTTCAGCATCGGGGTCTGCGCAGTACTTATTGGCAAGGATTAGGCACGCATCTGCTGACTCTATCTAAGACACCAAAAGGAAAATCACAGAACACAAACATATAAATAGCCATGCTTGGTTGCCATCTCTCTCTGTAGATGGTTCTGGGGGAACCTGGTGCTTTGAAAGGAAAGAAAAAAACAGTAATTCTGAGAGATTATAGTTTTTGTCAAAAGTGTAGGTTGCAATTTCTTGTTATGATATAAATAGTTCATCTTGTTGCTGTTGGAGGGGACAATGTGTACCTTGGTAACTACACTTCCCATTCTGCATAGCCTTTTACACGTAAGCTTTCTGGATTTCTTGAGATAACAATTAATTAAGCCTTTCGGTCCCCTCTCCATCTCCTTTCCCCACCATCTGCACCATCATCCTAACTTTTCCAGTCAGGAAATGGCGTTAGGGGGGCTAAACCTCTTCTCTCAGGCTACCAAGTTAACTGAGTCATTGGGGATTCAGAAATTTAGAGTCCAAAGTCCTTCACCTAACCTTTTTTTCACATCTTAACCGTGAAATAAGAGGAAATGAGAGCCCTAACTCAGACAACAGCTCAGTACTGTTTAGTATCCAATTAGCATTCAGATATTCAAAAGACAACGAATCTACGTGTATGAAATGATGTTACAGATGACCTCGAAATACAACCTACTGACTTATCTAAACATGTACCAACAGAGGCTTATTCCTTTGAGGGGATGAGGAGTTGTGCAAAGTATTGATTGCATCTAAATCAGGTCCATGGACAGTAACTATTTTCCCCAAGTTCCCATAAGATTCCACATTAGACATAACTCGGATCAGGTCTGGATAATATTAACAGGACTCTGTAAGCATAAGAATTCCCATTCTGGCTCAGGTCTGCCCTACTTGGGATGTTGTACTTATAACAGACCATTCTTGCATTTGGTGGGAGGCCATGGTTTCCTCCATGGTATGTCACAAATTGTCTCTAGTTTTCCTTCTTTCATAAAGTAAAGAATTTACCCAAATCCTTTTGGCTTATTCACGTTTGCCAATTACATTATTTACTGCATTATGTGGTGACCACAGTAAGCATTTAGATGTCAGTGGATTCAAAATATTAATCTATCTCCACTGGCGTGCAAATATTGAACATGCTTACAAAATCTATGTGAAATGAGTAAAGTAGCAGATGCCATTCTGCTGTATCCCTTTCCCTTATAAGCCTTAGGTGTGCTTTATAAGAAGGTCCTAACCTACTAGGTTCTAGAAAGAAAGATTAGCCCATTACCAAGTGCTATCAGATACCTGAGTGTTTAGTTTTGCACCTTTAGTCCTTGGTGAGGAAAAAAGGAAGCTCAAAATGTGTTATGGCTTCGGTAAACTTTATTTTATAGTGTATCCTTAATGTTTCTTTCTGACGTAAATAACAGATTTCAGAGCTACATTGAGCCCAATTTAAGTATTCAAAATGGGAATTACTTGATTGTTATGTTATATATTGAGTCCATACAACTGGTCTACTTCCTTTAGCAGTGCTAATATTGAGGCAACCAGCGATGTCTAGCATGTTATGTACAACAAGTCCACATGTGGAATGCTTACAGGTGGTCCACCATGTGCAGGCAGAACAAAGTCCTGGGACCAGTGTAAGGGTGATACCAAGGTTGGTAGTATCTGATTTATCTCATTAGGGGTATGGAGGTGACTCTTGGCCACCCTGGGACGCATGTCCCTTCACCACAGAGTCACACACCCCCAGATGGAGTAAAAGCAGAAGTCACTTCTTCCTTCTTACCTTGACTCTCGCAAGATCGTGTGGATTGAGGACTGAACCCTGATAAAATTCCACCTGAGTAAAATGTCGTTTGAACAGAGCTTCAAGCTCCAGGTTAGGGGAAATGCTGGGCAGGGAGAGAAGAAACAGCCATTAATATAACAGACTCAGGTATTCAGCCTCCATGACCTCCCTTCCCTCCAACTGTCAGAGAGAGAGACATGGGAAAAAGGTTTTCACCTTCAAAGCAGCCCCCTTTCTGGCCATAAATAAGAGGCTCACACTCAAGAGAAGTAAAACCCCAGCCCAACTGAAAACCAAAACCAGTACGAAGGTAAAATGGAGAGTTCATAACCTTTACAGAGTCTGAGGCCTATGGGGCATGATGAATGGAATCCCTATTTTATGAATGGAGAAACTGAGGCTGTGACATCAGGGATTAGCCAGAAGTCTTCCTGGCAGAGCCTCCCGCTGTTCCTTCCATCAAAAGCCTTTTCCCTGCTTCTCTACCTCATGGACTTTTCACTCCCCAGGGCCTGGATCAAAAAAACGTCCCTTCTGAGCAGCCCTACACAGAGCTGATCCACTCTCGGTATCGCTCTTGATTCAGCATGTGTACGCTAGTCATCATTCTTGGTGCTGAGCTACACAGCCATCCTTCCCATTGCAGGGCAAGGATTAAAACACTGGTGGACCTGTTCATTCATTGATTATTTCTGCAGAGATGAAAAATACCTACTCTCTGTTAGGTACTGTGCCTACTGGGTGCCAAGGACTGAGTTGATCAACCCTTGCCCAACATTTATGTAGTACTCAGTAATGATCACAACCGCTAATGTTCTTAGTACTCAGTCATGATCGTAACAGCTAATGTTCTTAGTACTCAGTAACGATCATAACCGCTGATGTTCCTGAGCATTTACTATGTGGCAGCTACCATCCTAAGCACTTGACAAGTATTAACTCATTTAAACCTCAAAAACAACTCTACAGGAAGGGATGCTATTAACCCAAAGCTTTGAGAGGTTAATTAACTGGGCCATGGACGACAAGGCTGACACTGATAGATGCTGGGGTCCTAGCAATTGAAGCAGTAACAGCCAGCTTGTTGATTCAGACTAAGGCAGTGGGTGAGAGAAAAGCAGCCGCCTGTGCAAATCCAGCCAGTCTTCCAGATCCGGGACAAGCCAGTCCTCCTTCAGGAAGCCTGCCTGCCCCGGAAATACAAGGAGTGGTGCCCTCTCCCCGATACAGATGCCCCGTGTGATTCTGCCACTTGATTAAACTGACATCAGTCCGTTACTGGAGGATCCATGTTGTGCTCCAATTGCTGCACAGGTGCTCATCTTGACATGCCAAACCAAGATGAGGGCAGAACCTATACACTATACTTGTCTTGAACCTTCCAAACGCTCAGCAGAGGATGGGCCCCACAGCTGGCCATCGGCGGCTAAGCAGTTAATTGGATCTGTGGGTTCTGCTCCTGTGCCCGTGGCCTGGCTGGTCTTTTCAGAACTTGGATAAGTCAGTGCTAAGAAGAAAAATGCTGGTGCTCAGACATGGTCAGTTTCATATTCACAAATGCCGAAAGGAAGGAGATGCACCGGATAGCTATAGGAAAGTCAACCACGTTGGGATCTCAGAGCAGGACTGAGTCCTGGGTGGTCAAGCCCACACGGAGCCAACACCAACGTGTGAGCTTTGTACCTTGGCAACATGGGGCTAAGACTGGCCCCCATGATAGCCCCATCTCCATAAAGGAAGAGGGTGCCACCCACGTCAACATGCCTGTATCCCCCAACTCTCCACCCCTGTTACGGACTACCTTTTACCTAAAAGGGGATCAGGCAAAGAACTTGCTTTCCTCACCTGTAAAACAAACTTGATAAGACCTACCTCCTAAGTACATTGGGCAGCCTAATGTATTTTCTCTCTCATGATAACAGCTAACATTTATTGAGCACTTACTGTGTGCCTGATTCTGCTCTGTATACTTGGAATGGATTACTTCTTTTCATGCTCAAAATAGCCCAAGAAACCATTGTGATCTCCCCATCTTATGGATGTGGAAACTGAGGCCCAGGGAGGTGAACTTGTTCAGTACTTGGTTGAGTCGGGATTCAGACTGAAGTCTGAGTCAAGCATGTACTCTTACGCCCTCTGTTGATTTCAGGAGAGGCTGTGGTGACCAGCACTGTGTCCTACACCGAAGGTTCCTAGGAACGACAGCTGTTGTTGTTACTGCTGCTACTACCCTGTACCCTGCTTCCTCTTATGTCTCTGTCTTGCTTGGCCACTATGTCAGTCCTGCACTCATAAAGAATCTACACCACACAGCTAATCACCCACACCAGACACTGTGGACACACCTGGATCGCATAGATCCAGACAGCTGAGGGGACAGTACTGACGTGTCTGACCCATAATGAATCCCACTGTTACTTGCCAGAATTGCTTCCACAGAGACAGATACTGCTCTTATTCACTGAACGAGTGCGTTGCTTCCTTTCCGTCAGTTCCAGAACATCCTCCCCAATGAGCCCAGCAGGGATCGTGGCTGATTCAACTCTGCTCTGCCCCCCGAATGCTGCCCTCACATCACCCCTCCTCCAGACACCTGGGGCGTCCCCCTAGAGGTGCCTGGTTGGGTGGAGGGTCTAGAAACAGCAGGGGCCTCTTACTTGTGAAGAAAGACAATCTCCACGTTGACATCATCCCGGTCCTTGTGCAGAAAGTCCTTCAGGAAGTTGGAAACGCTCTCCAGCGTGATGTGTCCACAGACCACAATGTGCCTGCATGGGAGAGGCCAGTTAGATGAGGCCAGCCCAGCGATGCCCCGGCACCCACCCGCGGCCAGACAGAGGAAGCGCGCAGCTGCAGGGAAGCATTCGTCTCCCCCCAAGGAGGCTCCGTAAAGCCCAGCTCCCCTCCCCGGAGGGCAGTGAGGCAAAGCAGCGGGGCTGGAGGGTGCTCAGAGACTCTTTGACAGAAGACCATATGGCTTCTCACCTGATGCTGCACAAAATCCTATTAAAAGCCCAGCCGTTCGGCCAAGTGGTTTTATGCATTTAACAATAAGTGACATTATGCTCGAGCTTAAACGCTGCATTATCAAGTCCCTTGCAGATTCATATCTCTCCCTTTCTGCCCACAAAGCGTCCTCCCGGGAGATTTACCGAATGAGTCTTGGTTTATGACATAGAGCTTATCAGGTAATGAGATAACAAATCTTGTTGAAATGATGATTTTGTGTGTAAGAAAGCGGACTTTTATCAGGGTGGCTAATGTGCAGCTTGACACATTATGGGCTCTGCTGGCCATAAGCACTAAAAAGGAAATTTTGCACTTTTCCGCCATAACTCCTCTGACGACGGGGGCATGTAACACTTTACAGTAAGTGAGCATTACTCAGGGCTAAATGGGGATGGGACACCTATGGAATCTGAGATCGTGCCACAGGCAGGCTGTGCATCCCCAGACAGCTGCTTCCTTAGGGTGCCTGGGATTTCTATGAGAAACAAAGGAATTTACCTCAGGATGGGGAGAAAAGCTAGGAAGGGATGATGAAGACGGAATTGTCTGCCTTTATTTCGGGGTGGTTTGGACTTCTGTTTCTGGAGATGGTAACTCCCCCTGAGGAGATGAGCCCAAGGAAGAAAGAACAGTCTCCCCAACATCTTTGGGCTCCTGGACCAATCTGACTTTGACACTGGGCTATACTATGGCCACTTATACTTATTACATATGATGCTTAGTCAGGAGGAAGCTCTTTGGTGCAAGAGTTAGCCCCGTGACTGACTGTGGAGATAAAACCTGCTGGCTTCTACTAAAGAGACTGCAGCAAAAGGCTCAGCCCAGATCCCTGTGCCCCTCAGGCTGACAGTGACAGAGGCTGACTGCCTGGCTGGGCTGTGAGGCACGGACAGGTGGTGAACACGAAGCACGGTCATTTTGCGGGGAAATTTAGAACGGCCAGGCCCCTTGCACTTCATAATTGCTCTGTGCACATTCCAATAAGGCAGAAAAGCTCATTGGCTGGAGGCGGCTCCTAAGAGAAGGCAGCGATGATTGCTTATGCGATGTTCCATTAGATGCCATTACAAGAGCCTGCCCTTTTCGGTGTAATTTGGTGCTTGACTAAGTGTGCGAGAATAATGCAGTAAACTCATCGGTGAAAGGATAATGATGCAGAACAAAGAGTAAATCAATAATACGCATGATGCAGTTAATAATATCACCATTATGGACCGTTATTGTTACGGTGCTGCACTTAGCGATCGGGCAAGTGGAGGCCCTTGGAGGGGGGATTGTGGAATGTCAGTGGGCTCCCTCAGAAGTGACGTTTTAATATAATCACTTTGTTCTCAAGCCAGTACCTACTAGGTTAAGGGAGGTCCCTTGGCCACTGATTCAAATTTTATGCCCCCAAACCCGTATGACTAAGTTCCTTCTGAAACACACAGTATGTATGTCAGAATACATGATGTAAGTTGAACAACTGGACTATAAACATTTTCATCAGGTCATATCTGAAACTGTTTCTTGTGGCGAACGTGCATTTATGTGGACAAAACAAGCTGCAAGTGAATATGCATGTTCTGAATAAGACTTCTGATTTTGAACTTGCCAAGTATGTTCAGAAAATGGTTGAGAAACAGTATATCCCTCCTGATATCTGACCTCTCCACAAATGACAGTGGGGCTTTTTGGGGGCAATTCTAATGCTTTCTGCTTACAAACTTCCGTCACGGAGAACAAGGCCAGCATGAATCCAATGTATGGGCACCTCTGCAGGACAGATATGTGACTGGAACTCTTCCCGAAAGTAAGCCAGATTTCACTCCCTGCTCTGCCACCAAGGACGTGTGTGATCCTGGGCAAGCTACTTATCCCCATTCGATTGAAGAGGGAGCTGAGAGGTTAATACTACCCATCCAGCCGCCTGCACCAGGCATCGCAGAGCTCAAAGTTCTATACCAGCATAAGCCTGGTTACCAGTCAGAGCTAGACTCAAGTCAATGATAGGTCCAGGGAAATGCCAGAACATTCAACCTTCCTATCCTGTACGCAAAGAACTGAATGAACATCTGCCAGCACTCCCTTTTCCTCCTCTGAGCTCATTCATCTCCAGGACAGATGTGTGGGAAGCAGAGGGGAAGGAGATGAGTCCACCCTCTTACCCTTGAATCAAAGATTCAGCCAGCTGATTTATTCAGCCTTAGAAAGAGACAGGGTTCTTTTAGTTGAAAATGTGCTGGGTACATATAAAATATATTCCAATGCAATCAATATTATCCCTTAAGCCTTTAATTAGCTTTCACTTCTCTTAAGAAGCAGACAAATGTTGGCAGGAGAGGGGAGAAAAAAAGGACTGACTTTTCTAATGTGGTGCTAGCTGTCCAATACCATTCCAGACAATTGAAAATATATATCTTTAAGCTACAGCATGATTTCTGAGGTGGAGAGCAGACTTTATCAAAAAGGAAGAAAAAAAATCTTCCTTCAACATAATTGGTATTTTTGCTCAGGAAAAGCGAGAGTGATTGAAAGCAGACTGCCTTTTTGCCCAAGAAGAGTTATTAAGTACACTATCATGGCAACCTTGGAGAACCCATATTGTTCCAATCTGTCCTCTATCTGACTTGAAGATTTACGGCTTCCTCCTTTTGTGCCAATAATCATTTCCCTCCATTTTGTTTTCCGTACAGTGGAAGCTATCAAGGAGCCCACATATTGAAAATGTTTGAATGCAGTTAGAAGAGATGGATGGAGAGAAGCTGCCTCTCTAAATCAGCATCTGCATTAGAAGATCTGCTCCCACCAGCCCGTATCTGAGGGATCACTAGGGGCCCTGCAGGAGTGCAAGGGATGGATGGTGAAAGGGGAAATGTTATTTTCCAGAAATATTTTCAGGACTTTTGAAAATTCCATGGGCAATAGTTTGAAGAAAGCTGTTACTGCTGGGAGAAGAGAAGCAGAATTTCTCACATCTTCAGTGACTGAAAATATAATTGAAAATACTCTAAGATTGAGAGCAGGGTGTGCCCTCCTTGGAAGCAGAGTGATGGCTGTTCACGGTGCATGATTTGAGAAATGCCAAAAAGATCTTCATCTAAAATTCTCTCTGTCGGGTTCCTTGACACCTACAAATCTACCATGTGAGATTCATACTTTGATAGCCCTGGGGTAGCTCAGCTCAGACACCAAGTAACCAAATAGTCTTGGGCAAGGCACCCATTCTGCATTTTACAACTGTAATGTCAGAGTCTCCGAGGGGCTGGAGCTAGAACCTGATTCATGAGGTTATCTTGAGGATTTATTTAAACAGATAATACATGCAAAGGGCCTAGTAAAGAGTCTGGGCCATTTTAAGAATGATTAAATGGTAGGATTCATGTGATATCTGTAAATCAGGATGTAACAGATATGAAGTGCTCTATGGCTCCTGGAGTCTCTCTCACCTGATCCTCAAACAACCCTGTGTTGCTACTATTTGTATCTTTTCAAATAACCTCTCTGAACCTCAATTTCCTTAAGTCATGTGCCTGACGTCCCACGGCAGGTAAAGTGACTTGCCCAGCATATGAGCCAGGTGTCAGCCTCTAACTCTCACCAAGACAAAGGTGATGAAATGGAGAGAGCAGAGGTTTGGGTATTTCAGCTTCCGCTCCTTCACGACAGACAGGGCTGGGCCAACAAAAGGTCCTCTCAGACACATGGTGGAGGAGACGTCGGAGGGTCCTCCCTGGGCCAGGAGAGAGGCCCTGACTTAAAGCATCACCACTTTGTGGTATCACGGGATTCTAGCTGCGTCTAATCAGCCAGGCCAGCGAGCTCAAGACAGCAAAGGCTGAGTGACAACAAACTCTAGACCAAGTTTTGAACTGAAGCCACCCAATTTGGCAAGACAAAGGGCTGCAAGGGGATATAAATGTCCATTTTAGATACTTTATGCCATGTCCAGCCCAAGGTTCCAGAACACAACAAAAAGCTAAAAGATTCACTGACAACAGAGAATATTTAGGAAAGTTAGCTATGAAGGGCTCTAACGTTCTTCCCATCTGCGGCTCTGGACTTGAACGTTTTTAGACTACCAGCAATCTTAATGATGGGTGTCTACAGGGCCTGGCCACTCAAGTTTGTGAAGATGGCCAACAAACCTAAATCATTAACCATTCCTGATGTGATGGTCTTTCTGGTTTTTAAAGTTTTCTCAAGTCCTGTGAACAACTCTTTCTTGGGATAAACTAATTTTAATGGCTTGGATTAAAAGATCCAACTCAGATACGCGAGGAACCATCTTAAACGCCAAAATAGTAGCCGATGGCATTCTGTGGGAAGGAGTTACTCATCCAGCGTAAGCAAGCATGCCTGGTTTGGGTAAGGGCCAGAAACATGGGATGGATTGGATCAGGAGTGGGTAACGCTAGTGTGCCATGGAGCAGGCTTGGCATCAAGGGGGCTGAGTGTGACTTAACCAGAAGAAGAATGATGCTTGACCATTACAAACTCTATCAGCTTCACCAGAACGCTGCCAGTTGCTTATTTCCTGGGTACGTCTTCACTAAATACACACTGGGGTGCCCCTCCCATTGTTAACCATCTCCACTTCCAGAAGGAAACCCTGCACATTATCCTCACTCTGTCGACACCTTTCTTGGAGATGGGCCAGGAATGCCAGAATGCCCCAGCTGAGTTGGAACTTCAGTTTCAGAACTCAATTCCACTGGTGTCTTTGAGAATGGATCACTCGGGGACCTGACTCATGACAGGAGGCATAAGAGGACAGGGTGGGGTCTCCCAGACAAAGCTTCCCAAGGTTCCAGCAAATGAGGCACCCAGAGATCCACTGAGGTGGCGTGTAGCTCAATGAGAACATCTACACACTTTTAAAAAGACTCCGGTAATGTTTCTTAAAGCCAGTGGGCTTTGAGAAGGTGCCAATGATAGGCTTCCTTCCACGCTCTCCCGTTCTTCTTAGTCTCAGGATGGCCCTTGGTGTATGTTTAGTCTAGTACCTGCATTATTTTGATATGGAAACAGAGGTCCAGAGATCAGTGCAAGGTGAATGCCAGAGCATGGGCAGACCTACCCCCTCGGCTTGATGTCTTCTAAACTGAAACAGCTGGTGCCCCTGAAAGGAGCCTGGGCTAGGAATCAGGAGACTGGGGCGGGGGGTGGGGGGTTGTCCTGTGTGACCCGGGGCCAATCACTAGAAAATGAAGAGACGCAGACTGACGGGGCCGCACCCACAGATGCTGCTGCATCCTCTCTCGGCATTCCAGTTCTCTGTCCCCACCCTAATCCATGCCATCCTATCTTCTCTAGACATCTGCAATAGCTTCTTAATTCGGTCCCCTGTTTACTCCCCTCCCCCCCCCCAAAAAAAAAGAAAGCTGAGGAGTGAGGACTGAGGCAAATTCGACTGCATCACGTCCCACGAGGGCAGGGCGGTCTCAGATCTCTCTTTCGCTGAGCCTCACTCTAGGAAGACAATGTAAAATGCATAGCTCTGGGCTGTTTACTTTTAAAGACACTATATCCATCTTCACTGGAACAAGTATAAAGAACTTAAAAAACCCATAGCTATCCTGCCACAATAAACCACACGGAGTAAATTGAAAATCCTATACAGCTTTCCCTGAATACACTGCGCTCACTTTGTCAAAGAGGTAGATGAAATGTGGCATATATTGATCTAGATGCCTCTGTAAAACTATAATATTTATATCAAATACATATGCTAGAATTTTGTCTGTCCCTCTGCCGAGCCTTCTAATCATGCTTTCCTCATCCTACCTCTCACTCCCAGCGCCTCCCACTGTTGGAAATTGTATCTGATGGGAATGCATTTTAAGAAGGACCTGTCAGCGGAATTCGACAGCATTTTATCACATAGAAAGCAGGGCAGGGGTGACGAAAGACCCCACGACCCAAATCACACAGTGGTCCGTCCTCAAAGTTCATGCTGCCCCTCCTAGGTTGAACTGAAGCCATTCAGGGTCTACATAACTCTCTCTCCAAGACTCTGTCTCTCATGCAAGCTGAGATTCAGGAAGGTTCTGGGCTTTACGTTCTGTCTCACCTGGTAGTGCTTTTTGTGGCTGCTTCATCAGGCAGCTTCCCCCGATTTGGGGCACGTCCTTTAGAGCAACAGTTACCCAGGTTTTCCCTTTAAGGCTCATGACCCCACTGCCCAAAGGAAGAAGGTTAATCCTAATCCTGCCTCCCCACTGCCGCTGGTAGCAAGAGCCCGTCGCAAAGGAACTGCCTTCCACGGGGGGTGACTGTCTTCAGCAAACAAAAGCTAACTCCAGGCTGTGTGGGCCCCGTCCTTCCATGCCACCCTGAGGGCTAGCTCAGGACCCCCAAAACTTGCTGGGCTTTCAAGAACTGTCTATTGACCAATGGAACAGTTGGCGAAGTGTGCCTGGCTTGGACACCCTATGTCATAGGAAGTGCAGAAGAAATTTTAGTTAGTTAACTGCAAGCCTGCAGATCATTGGCTGATTCTGCCACCTCCGATCTACCACCGTGTCTCGTTTGTGAGAGGACAGTCCATGTAAAGAGGACAAAAATGAAAATAAAAAAATTGTGGGCATCTATGGAGCTCATGATCCCAAACCCTGGTTTTAACTCCTTCCTGTTAAAACAGGTGAAAAAACAAAAGCAAGCCAACAACAACAACGGAAACAAAACCAAGGAGGTTCGGAGATAATTGTCTACCCAGGGCCCACATCTAGTACCTTGCTAACTGCAAAGGAAGAAAATGTCTTTTCCCTCCTAGTAAGGAAGAGGATAAAGTAATCATCTTATCCAGCTGTCAACAGAGCTATGCTGGAGGAGACAGACTGTTTAGCTGTTTCCCTAAATGGGGGCAGAGCTGAGCAAATAGATCCCAACAGTGCGGCAAAGGCACCTCTGTAAAACAGAGCCCCAAGGTCAGAGGACAGACTACTGACAGCCCCAACAGAGAACACTGGGACGTCCTGACAAGACCAGAGCTTTCTGCATGAAGAGAGTGTATCTCATCCTAGGCAGACAGTCAGGACCTAAACCACACAGAGGGATCTGTATCTGCACCTCCACCATCCCAAGTCACAATCAGACCTCCATAACCACACCAGGCACGAGGAAAGATCACACACCTTTTGTAGCTTGTTGCCTAAAAGGAACTTCAGTCCAAGTCTTAAAAATAGATACTGAGAACCTCAGAGCAGGAGATGTTGGCTGTATTTACCAGTCCAGCATGTACCCTCCTTTCAACAGCACCTCATTTTTTGGGAAAAATTAAAATAGTTTAAATTTTTAAATGATGTCAAAGAGAGTTTAGGGTTTATAAATTAATTAATTTTTGATCTTTCCTCATTGGATTTGGCTATAGGAAGAGACTGCAGTTACCTAAATGTACAGATTCGTAAAATCAGGTGCTAGATTTGTTTTGGACACACACACATATATACACACACACAACTTTTTTTTTTTTTTTGACAACGTCTTCAAAGTACTTGCAAAGAAAAATGCATTGATCAGACCACGGTGAGGGCCCAGCGCTCTGGTTGTCTACAATGGCGT
Source organism: Pseudorca crassidens (assembly GCF_039906515.1). Lineage (NCBI taxonomy): Eukaryota > Metazoa > Chordata > Mammalia > Artiodactyla > Delphinidae > Pseudorca > Pseudorca crassidens. The sequence goes on along the minus strand of NC_090311.1, from coordinate 55,978,185 downwards.
TCGTGATAAGATTAAGCAAAAACCTAAACCTTGGCCTGGGGAAAGGATGGAGGGAGAGGTGTGAGAAGAGGACATGCAGATAAGCCCTGCTTCTGCTGCTTGTGCACGTAATTAAGAAGCCGCTCCTCATCTGGAGCACGGGCTCTGTCCAACCTAAAGAGTAGCACCTCATTTTTAATTTGGGGAACCACCCGTCCCCAATCCGATGTAGTCTTGGGACCTTTAACCACGGTTCCCTGCCCAAACTAGGCCAACCAGAGCTTTTCAATCTTAAATGAAGGGACCCTAAGTTAACGGTGGGAACTGACTGATCCTGATGGTGAAACCCTGTAAGGACTTCCACTGAGTTGCTGCATGCTGGATCCCAGGGCTGCTTTTCTAGCTAATCTCTGTCCTTTCCGAGATCTTCAGCTTTCCTCTGAATGTCATAAGATACTCTAACCTCCGAAAAAGAAAATTCCTTTTCTGCTGAAGTCAGCAAGAATCAGTTTCTGTTGCCTATATCCAAAGAATCCTAACTGTAGCATTTGTTTACTTTAGCTTCTCATTGAATTCTCACAATAACCCAGCATGCAGGTTTTATCACCACTATTTTGTTTTTTTTCTCCTCCTTCCTTCCTTCCTGGAAAAGGACTCACACAGCTTCTTAAGTAAGCAATTCCATAATGGCCCACTTCTCACAAATTACACCGGTTCTTCCTTGTGTCTCTCCCCAACACCCTCCCTCACTCCTCTGCATTTTATCCATCCACTACTGCAGGGCTTGGTGGCCTTTGGCCATTTTTAAGTAAGCCAATCTTTCTTTGATCTGATTCTTCCTATCCTAGGTGGTTCTCTGCTCTTACAGAGAAATCCAGGCACTGAACAGCACTTTCCTCTATTCAGATCAAATCAGATTTGCCTGTTTCCACTTGGTAATGATGCTTCTGAACAGAGGCACCAAGTGGAGAGAGTATGGAGGCAAAAGTCAGCTACACCCTTTGGGGATGAAGGTGGAACAGAGGGAGAATGAGTCCAGGCAAAGAAATGGTCCTTAATTTTCCCTTGTAGAGGGGAGGTATTCTAGCTTTGATGTGCAAAGTGAGTCCCACCTCCTTCCTGAACAGCCCTGGTAAATAATGCATCATGGCCCTAAAACATGTGCTGCTGGGATTGACTCTCCCATAACCACAATCAAGTTGACACATCCTGGCCTCGTTCCCCAGCCACACCCAAGGGTGTTGCCCCAGCTAGCATATGTTGCTAGCCATCCACTTTGAGTAGACCCCAAAACATTAAGCCTCCATCTGGGAGCCTCCACACATAAGTACTGGGAGGATTCTACCAGTTCCAGAGCTTGCTAAGGCATAGGATGCCACAGAAGGACTTTGTCAGATATGGAAATGATGGGAACTCAGGGTGGCAGCAGCAGTTCCCCTACCTCCCAAATCTTTTCACACCCCTCTCTCACTGGGTCCATCGTTAGACCCATAGCTTTTTAGATGCACAAGTCACCCCACTGTTACCTCTGCCCCAACTACTCTAACGGGTACATTTAACAATGTGAATCATCAACTTGCTTTTAGGAGCATTCCCTCTAAAATGCCTGTAGCCTTCATGATTCTTTTATACCTTCATTATTTTATTGAACAAAGTTCCTGCCAAAAGAGCATTTCACGGGGACGATGCTCCTCTGTGATCCAGCTTCTGTTTATTATCTGTGCTGCCGAAGCGCGCACCACCCAGCTTCTGTTTATCGGCTACTGGCTCCTTGGATGGCTCTGATTGGTCCAAGTCTCAGATAAGCTCCAGGAGAGCAAGAATCACATTTTCTTGTTCATCCTTTGAACCACAGCACCTAGCAGAGCGCCTGGACCGTAACAGGGCTCAAATAATTGTTAGTTGAGCAAATACGTTGGGATAGGAGCTTTCCTAGATCTGTTCTATATACTAGCTGGCATTTGCCTTTGAGGTCAGTGGCTAAGGCCATAAAACCTCCCACAAGATGGGCACGCATCTATCTCTGAACATGTGTCCTTACTGAGAAGGTATAGTGGGGGAGATAAGATTGTTTTTACTGACAAGTGGTACCCACATTTGGAGCAGCCCCTGTGGTTCTGGGGGTGGGAGCAGGTCATTGTTTCCCAATACCAGTAACAGACGTGGAGGCACAGAATCAAGTTTCCATGGGTTTCACGTTGCATGAGCCTCTAAAGGTTTTTTTTTTTTTTAATAAAAAGAGCCCTCGGACTTGGGCAGTTAGAAAGTTTCCTGGTTTATTTTCAGTGTATGATGGCAGCATCAGTGGGATGAACACCAGATCTACTGGGAACCACTGTGCACGACTCTGGAAAGACTTCTATGAGAATGGATGACACAGCCGGAAGACAGAAACCACGGGGCAACTTAGTCTTGCCTGGTTGTGTTTGTTCTTTACATTCAGAATCTACCCAGGAAGCATTCACCCAATCAAATGTGAGGTTAAGCAGAAAGAATCTTCAGGGATTATAATTAGAAAAGTCACATTCAGAGTTCTTTTTCTTTAATGAAGAAAGAATATTTGAGAATGCAAGTCTAAGTCTGGATATGACTTTGTTTTTTAAGGTACACAGTTCATCTCCCACCTACCTTTCTATTCTTGTTTTCAGAACAACAGCTGGAACATTTTGATAAGCGTGTGGAAGGGAAGAGAGACAGCAGAAAAGTGTGGAGGGGGTGGGGCGGGGAGGGAGACAGCCTTCATTCCATTAGTATTATCAGGAGATTGATTTAATATGCACCCAAGTCTCTCCAAATAGAGCTTCAAGTTTAAAAAGGACTGAAGATCCAAAGCAGAGGCAAAGAGAGAAGTGCTCACATCCACAGCCACCAAGACCCCTCTCACTGGAAAGGGATACCGGGTACTTTACATTACACAATACAGCACCTAACGACACTTGCTTCTGGTATCTGCCCCTTGGTACTGAATTCCAGAAGTAGTCGAGGGGTCATTTTTCCAAAGTATTAGGGCAATCTCACTTTTTTTTCTTCCCCCCAAAGTTTAATGCTAATCAAACCAGAATGCCTAATCAGTCCAAGATGGCCTGTCAACTTGAATTATCTGTTTGTCTTCCTATTTACTCTGTCTGTCTGTCTACAGTTCTTCATATCTCTGTGAAGATCAGTTATTGGGGCCTGTGTTTCCTTCTGACTAGAATGGCTACCAGATGATCCTTCCTGGTGATATGCTGATGATTTGCTAATTTATGGCTTTTAAAATCTAGGAATCTGAAAACCTTGATGAGAGTTCAGGCTGGGAATCACGTGGACCCCGCGAGGAGAGGGCTGAATGGCTTACTTGTCAAGGGATCGAAGTTTGTATAAAATGCAAAGCTTCAGTGACATTTCAACCAGAGGGATGTCTGTGATGCAGAAATCATAAATGGCATCTTATAGGGACCATGCCTCCCAGGAGCAGCACAGGCCACGGAGGAGGGGGAGGGAGTGTGGCCCGAGCTACACGTGTGTGGGAAAGGAAAGGACATGGGGCTCAGCCCATGAATTAACCCCACGTCCTCTTCCCAAGCACTGGGGTCAGGCCTTCTCAGAAAGAGTAGAGAAAGAAGTGTTATTGTAGGGAGACCGTGACCTCTGGGAACCAAGTGGGGAGGTTTACACAAGCTCTGAGTTTGAACTCCCCGACCACTTTGGTGGCCAAATAATGTAACATATAGCTCAAGACAGATGTGGTGTACTTGGAGATTTTTATGGGTGTGCAGAAATACATTTATCCCCAGTGTCTGGCGTGTTGCAAGCACTCAATAAACACACGTGGACTAGATGAAGATGAAGCAAGACTCACGTCAGTTCTCTTTGGGGGCAGGAAATGGACTATGGGGGTAGATAAAAGAAGTCTTCGTAAAGAAATAATCCCTGTTCTGGTGCAGCAGACTGTTTAAGATTCCAATTCTTTTTTTAAACAGTGGTCTAGAACCAGGTGGGCAAAACCTGAGTGGTAGAGAAAATGGAATTTCCTGTTGATACAAGACAGCCAGGCAGGAGGGAAGAGAATGTGGTCTCGAAAAAGAACAAAGGATGCGGAGGGAGATGAAGGGCTTATTTCACATCAGAGGAAAGACACAAAATTAAATGACCTGATAATCAGGAAGCAGGGAAGGGAAGCAGGATGTCCTCTCCTGGTAAGTCAGCGGATAGCACTACTGCAGGCAAACTAGGCCTGAGAGAGAAATGATATTTTAAGACATAGTTTCTTGGAGGCAGAACTAAAGACCGATGGTTTCAGGAGGGGTTCCCGTAATACGAATTTTAAAACCTAGGGTGTTAGCTCCCCTTCGCCTAGGCGGCAACAGAAGCTGGGGTAGGTGGCTGTTGAACAGGTTGTAACAGCCCTTCCTCTGAGGTGTCACCTCTCTGGACCACTTTATCCCTGTAAATAATCCGTTTTGCTCTATAACAGCATCTTAGGTCTTTTTCGTTTTGGCCACACGTATTAAAATCTGTACTTGGCATTTTCTTTAGTCCTACCCTTGCCATTGTCTGTCAGTGCCACTGCCATTGCCCCCCGGAGACTGTAACCTCCACGTGACGGGTGCCGTGTGTAACTTGCTCACCACTGAATCTCTGGCACCCAACACCACCCAGCAACCTGCCCGACACGTACTGGCTGAATGTCTGCAGCCACAACGAGCGAACCAGCGAAGGTGATAACAGGAGTGGGTAGTGCGGCAGGTAACTGTGCTCTCTGTTCTTTCTTGAAATTTTGCTCTAAATTATTGAATGCTTTTTAAAACATGAGCGCTGACATGGAGGCACCTGATAAAGCACTCTGGTTCATTTTTAAACGGAAAAGCATGATAAAGGCTGCCCACCTCTACAGCTTTAAGGCTGCATCGTACAACCCTGAGGCCACACCTGAGGTCGAAGATAGACCGCCCAAACTCCCTCCTGAAGGACTCAGCCTCCTGAGGGTTAAAAGCTGAGGTTCCCACTCAAAGCTATGAAATAAAGCCAGGGAGTGTATGTATCTCGCCCAAGACTTTCCAGGAGGGACATCTGCTACCCTAGTTCTCACTGACCATTAGAAACCACCATCAAAGAAATGCCCTGAGCTGTGCAGACCGGCTGGGGAAGAGAAGGACCCAGATGGATACGTCTGCCTGGGCAGAGATGCTCTTCTCCAGATGGTAAGCAGGTTGGCTCTGCCCAGGAGGGAGCCCAAGCCTGATAGATCGCTACAATCCACCACGGCTGGTCCCCTAGGAAATGACCTCCCCAGGAAGGGGAGGAACTTGTTGAAATCCACAAATAAGGCACAAATTTCATTTTGGTCAATGATCTGTCTGTCCATCCTGGAGAGCCCCTCATTGTTAGACATGGTCAAGAGGTAAATACACTTCCAGTCTAACCAAATGAGAAAAATCAGGAAGAAGTGGTTTGGCCCGTCTCCACCTTTTTGTCCTTGACGCTGAGGCCAGGCTCCTTAGAGGCACTAGGTAAGCAGAAGGGGGAGACAGGCCCAAAGTGATGCTCGTGGTGCCTTTCTCTTCCTGGTCATTGTGTGTGCAATGTTCTGGCCCTACTGTGGGTAGAGGTGGAGGAAAGGATACAATGATAGGATCATGGAGTTTAGAGCAGAGAGGGGTCTCAAGAGATGATGTAGAGAAGCAGCATGGCCCAGTAGAGCAGACTGCCCCTGGGTTCAAATCCCAGATCAACCCTTTACTAGCTGTGCGATGTCAGGCAAGTCACCGCAAATGGAGATGAGAGTAATAGCTTCCTCACATGGTCGCCACGAGGATGGGGAAGGATGCAAGCGTTCGTAGATATAATGTGTAGTAATTATTACTGTCATAGAAGGCAGTCCCAGGGCTTGGGGCATATAGATTCATGTTCTCATTTCCAGAAGTATGTGGCACTCCTCGGTCTATGTAAGGAGGAGGTCTAAGAAAAGCCACGTCATTTACATTGCACTGTTTCGCTCTAAAACAATCTTAGGTCGTTTTTGTCTTTGCCACACAGCTTTGAAGACCGCTTTCTTGAACTGGAGCTAGAGCCAGGTTAGTCTGTGACAACTATTCCCCGACCAGAAGAGGGGCGCAGACGCCTCATGCCGCTGGGGGATCTTCCTCCTAGTAAGTTACAGTCAGCTTCCCATCCCCCTTTCTCTACTCCTTGCTCTCAACTGTCCGTCTCTCTCTCTGTGTCCTCCTAGCATTTGGCTGCCAGGAGTCAGTAGCATAGTCCAAACCCACCCACCCTCCCCTCTCCCAAACACCTGGCCTGGGACTCCCTCAGTTTCGGGACCCAGGAGCCCGTCATGGGAAGTACAATGTCTGGATGGCTCCCCAGCCCAGCTGCCTCTGACAAGGGGGTTAGGGCAGATGGATTCCTCTCTCTGGCCGATTATTTTCCATGGCCCTTGGCCACGTGACCTAGGACCATGATCTTGTCAGTTCTCATACACGAACCAGGAATGCGCTGAGTCACAAGCAGAGAAGAAACCTCTGGGGGAAACAGCAGGGGCTGTGGGAAGAAGAAGAGCGAGCTGGAACCCCAAAGGCCATGGGAGCCTCACCCCTCCACTCCCCCACCTCTGAGCAGCTTGGAGCTTACAGGAAGGGAAGGAGGCGGAGGCAGTGGCCTCGAGAGGCAGGCTGGGCTGCAGGAGAGCTACTCTTCTGAGTAAGATCTGAGGTCTCAGCCCAAGAGACTCACTGTCCCCAAGACCTCCGACTCAGAGAGACTGCCTGCCTTGACACTGATTGGACCTTTGGTTATCAACACCCAAGTCCCTATCTCAGGAGCGCCCCCTACCTCATAATGGATAAACGAGAGAAGGACTCACAGGCATCTCCCCACATCTACTGTTGGCTCTAGGTGTCTTGTGGGAGGTCAGGTGAGGAATGTTGATGAGAAAACATTGGCGTGAGCCTCTGTGGGCCCTGGATGTCGTGTCGCTGGTGAGGATGCTCTGGGGATGCTACGTGAAGTGTTTACATTATGTCAAACACACAGAACTGAAAATGAGGTGACAACGAAATCTTCATATTCTCCAATATCCTGAAATTGGGTGTAGCGTGAACAAAACCCCGAGGTTCTCTACCTAAATTTTTCTTTACTTTAAATAATCTTGGAATTTCCAAGTCGTGTGTCTCCTCAGCTTTGGGTTACACGTTACCTTGAGTTCTCTGACAAGTTAATGCATTGTTAGAGAGGTTATTTCTGAGCAAAATGTGCACTCGTAAACAAACCCCTTAACTATGTTTATGTTTTAATTACTTTCTGGGCCTCCAGATGAAATCTCAGGGAGAAAAGATACACGTACGTGTGTCCATGGGTATAGCACATATATTTATGCATACACAAAAACACGGGGCGAAGTGCGCTATTTTAAGAGTCTGAGCTCTATCTTTCAAAAAAGTTTAGCTGCTTTCCTTTTGCAAATGCATTTAATTTTATCTGGAAACTTTTTGACATTAGAAATAGAACAACTGTAGTTTCTCATTACGTTTGCTGCCAGAATCCATGCTTGGTTGCTCAACTAAAGACCTTATATTGCTAATTACTACCACATGCCCGTATCCCAAGCGAAAGAAAACTTATTGATTCTGACAGCCCATTCTCTCAACACTGAATTCCAAATGAAAACTCAAATTTTGGCCAAACATAACATTTCATCAATCTTGTTCTACTGACTGGAAAAACAACATCAAACAAAGGGTGCTAATGGCCCTTTATTACCGTTCCTTTCCCAGGCTTATATTTTCTGATGAAAGATCTAAGTGACCAAAGGGCTTCTTTAAACTACTTAGTAATTAGCTTTTGAACCAGGAAACAATGCGTAAAGTAAAGTGAACAGTCCCGGTGCTGATGACAGAACGTACTTTCTGTCCGCGGGGTCGGAGGACCTCGGAGACCCAGAGTGAACATTAAAAGCAAAGTGTGCATTTTCATAAAGGGAGAAGAAGAAAGAGAGAGAGAGAGAAAAAGAGAGAGAGAGAACCAGGCTAAAACCGGTGATAAAAGATGCTGATGGAGCCAGAACAAAAGCTGCGGGAAGTCTGTGATCTCAAGCCGTCAGCACGCGGGGGGTCTGAGTGGAGCTGCCAAGGCCAAGGGACAACCGGAAGGGACCGGAGCGGGTGAGCGGCCGTGGGTCTCAGGGCCTCCTCTGGGTCACCCGTCAACAAAAGGCACCAGCCAGCAGGCCCACCCACACTGGACTGTGGCAGCTACTTTGGAGAAAAAACAAAATGTACGTGGAGTGAGAGTCAGGAAATATTTTCAACGTTGACGTCAAGGCAATTGATTTTATTGACTTCTTCAGGGGCAGTGAGTGAGAGGGGAAGGCTGGCGGAGACAGTGGGGTGGGGAGGCCATAAAGGCAACCTGAGCCCTTGGAATGCCTTCTGCTTTACGGAGACTTGTCCACGCCTTCGAGGCAAAACGAACCGAGAAGCTGTTTTCCTCTTGGCACAGAAAAAATGAACAATGGAAATCTCTGGACTTATTTGGCCTTTTGGATCCAACCAACGGCCCAGGAATCGGAACAGCTTGGTTCTCATCTCATCCAGGGCTGTTACAATAATAGGAGGAGGAGGGCCCCATCAGAGGGAAGGTGGGGAGACTTGCTGCCTCCACAGAAAAGACGCCCACTGGCCTCCTCTTGCCCACTGGCCTCCGTGCCTTTGAAAGGAAACGGGTGTCCTGTGGGTAGTTCCAGAAAATGAGTCCTTTTTTCCACCTCCTCATTTTCTGAATGGAGGACTGGATACCTGAGCTCGAGATGCAGTGAGATCACTGATGGGAGAGGAGGTTGTTGGCTCCTTCCAATGTGACGGATGGATGGAAATGCGATGCTACCGCTTTTATTTTTCTCTTAAAAAACAAAATAGGCTATTCAAGAGTTCATTTTAAAATGTATGAAATTTAAAAAACAAAAACAAAATCCTAGTTCTGTGATAGGAACTTCTGTGACTGGGAAGGAGAATGATAATTAAAATATCCTGCATCTTTTTCTAATTCTTTTCCCAATTAAGTTGTTACAGAATATTGAGCAGGGTTCCCTGTGCTATACGGTAGGTCCTTGTTGGTTATCCATTTTAAATACAGCAGTGTGTACATGTCAATCCCAAACGCCCTAACTATCTCTCCTCCCACCGCACCCTTCCCCTCTGTTAACCATAAGTTCGTTCTCTAAGTCTGTGAGTCTGTTTCTGTTTTGTAAATAAGTTGAAAAAGAATAGATACATGTATATGTATAACTGAATCACTTTGCTGTACACTGGAAACTAACACAATATTGCTTATCAACTGTACCCCAATATGAAATAAAATGTTAAAAAAAAAAATCCTGCATCTTGACCTGGGATGTAGTTCCTGGGTTTGTACAAATCCTTGAGCTGTACATGAAAGACGTGTGTATCTTACTGCAAGGAAGTTAAAATGAAAGCAAAAACTCAAAAGCAAACAAAGCTGAGTGCCCAAGAAAAAGCTTTAAAAAGAAAACAGTACAGGGACTTCCCTGGTGGCGCAGTGGTTAAGACTCCGCCTGCCAAGGGGACACGGGTTCGAGCCCTGGTCCGGGAAGATCTCACATGCCGCGGAGCAACTAAGCCTGTGCACCCCAACTACTGAGCCTGCGCTCTAGAGCCTGAGAGCCACAACTACTGAGCCCACATGCCACAACTACTGAAGCCCACCTGCCTAGAGCCCGTGCTCTCAAAACAAAGGAAGCCACCACAATGAGAAGCCCGCGCACCGCGATGAAGAGTAGCCCCCGCTCGCCACAACTAGAGAAAGCCCACGCACAGCAACGAAGACCCAACGCAGCTAAAAATAAATAAATAAATATATATATATATTTAAAAAAGAAAGAAAGAAAAATCAAAGAAAACTGTACAGAATGGTTGCTTCCGCCCTGCCTGCCTCCAACCTTCTCCTCTCCAGACGGGAGGACAGAGCAGTCAAGGCCCTGCCATCTACTTAGGAGTAAAACTTCCGGTTGACCACGGACCCACACATTGACACTGATATTGACAAAATGATGCAAGCACAAAATGAAACAGTCCCCAATAAGAAAGCATTCACGAATGGGAAGCCAAACAAAAGATGCATCAGGAAGAGCGTGCCGTGCCCTGACGTACCATAAATCTAGTATTTCCTGCCAAGAAGGAATTTCAACTGAGTAATCATTCCCTTTGAGGACAAGCTCGGTGCCTCCTAGCTAGAGAACTGGTTCCCCGGTGGCCACAGTGCCAAGGTGACCTCGATCTTGCCCTCCTTAGGACTTCCCTGTGAGAGTAGGAGCCCATGTTATGGCTGCACAAAAACCCCATAGGATGGCATCAGTTTCATCTGAGGGACCGGAATGTAATCACTCACCTAATGAATATAAAGAATGAGTGAGCTGGGTTTACGTGTTGGGGATGAGAACAGAAAATATGGCCCCAGTTACACATGGACCCCTTCCAGGATACATCTGTCGTGTCTCTTGGAAAGATGTGGGGGGGAAGAGAGTTGTGAATGGGAACAAGCCTCAGGAGTTGGTCCACGTGTGATAACTTCGCGGGGGTAATTCTGACATCACACCCCACACAGAATGTGGCCCTTCGGGGGGGTGGGGAGGGGCAGGATTCAGGTGTCTCCGCCACAGGGGCTCTGAAAGTCACTCAACCACATCTTTTTTAATGCAACTGACTTACTTTCTGCCTCCATGTTTGTTAAAAGTCCCGCCGAATTTATTCCGATTCAGGATGAGAGCAGCAATTTCGGGCACGTAGCGGGCAAACATTGCCTACATGCATGAAACAAAGAAACGAGAGCCAAAAAAAAAAAAAAAAAAAAAAAAAAATGGCATGCAGAGAGGATTCTACTGCAGTGGAAGCAACAAAACCTCTTGGCATACTTACTTTCTTCCACTAACCGCACTATAGGAGCCCCCGTATTTCTTGCGGTTTCCTATTAACTCTATGATTTCAGGGACGTAGCTGGCAAACATGGCCTGAGGAAAAGATAGGAGACAGAAGAGAGACTAAAAAGACAGGCCAAAGAAAGGGGGTGACCTTTTCAGAAGTGGGGGGTATTAAGATCTGAAAACACAAAAGGGCTAGAACTGCAAAGGTACATATTAATACGTTAGGTTGTAAAAAAATAAATAAATAAAAGCACAAAAAGGGCAAGCTCCTGAAAATACACAGGACAAAACAAACATTAGCCAACCTAGACAACTAAAAAAAAAAAATCACAGTCAAGAAAAATGTAAAGGAGACAGGAATAAATAAATTGATATCTAGTTCTTCTTCCTGAATAGAAATAAGGGAATGCATGCATGCTGGAAAAATCACACACACACACACACACACACACACACACACACACACACACACACACACACACACACACGCATTATTTCAAGAGAAGCCCTTTCTTTCTAATTATAGTTCACATGAGAATCTATGCCTTTATGAACGATTAAAGACAATAAACACCAAAAGAGGATTTAAAAATATATAAACTTTTCCACTAAAAAAAAAAATCACTAAAAAGCACAAAACGTAAATTTAAGAAATCACATAGGAAAGGACAGCAAGGAGAAACACAAATCTGCCATGTTTTGTCCAACAAACATTGTGCTTGTGGCTGGATAAAGGGGTCTCATCTGCAGGGGCCTCACGGGTGCTGTGAGAACACTGTGCTAATGTACACACCACACGCACATTTATATGCATTTTTCAAATGCATATGCCACATGCATACACAACAGAGATGTGGATGCATTAAATAAATGCACGTGCGGTGTACATGTGTGAAAGCTGTGTGTGAGTTTAGGGTTTTAATCACTTACCTCACACACAGCAAACATCTAAACGTCAAATGAGCTACTTTGAAAGACAAAATGCAGCCACCACCGATGAGTTGCCAGAAACCCCTCTTGAAAAGCACAACACATCATAAACCACCGTGATGATCTGCACAGAGCAGAAGAGTAAATAGTGCAACTTTCTGACTTAAAGAGGGGGAGGGAAAATACCGTGTAAGGGAGTTGGTTGGCTGTTTACAAAACCATACTCTGCTCACGTAATGATGTCCATCCAGAGGAGACCAGCGGGCTCTCCTTCCTCCGGGGTGGGGACACTCCTCTTTAGAGCAAGGCCCCAGCCACAGTGTTTGTTGGAAGTGGAGGGAGGGGGAAGGGGGCAGGGAGCTCTTGAAACCGCAGACTGTCTACAGAGTATCAACAGTATCTACCCCCGTCAGGTGACAGCAGTGCCCTTGCAGAATATCAGAGGCTGAATTACATTACAAAGGCACAGACACTCTCACTTGATCAGTGAGCATCACTTTCTTAAGACAATTAGGTTTGCTCCGGGCTAAATGGCTGTCCCTCACAAGGACACCATGCCTGGGTCTCAGGGTAACAAATCCAATATACCAAAGAAATATGCAGAAAAGTCACCATGGCGTTTGGATTGACTTTAACCGGATTGTAACACTAAGGCAGTCGCTTGCCTCCAGTGCAGAAACACAGTCTCAAATACACAGCTTTCAGAAAACGGATAATAGAAAAATATTAATGACCACAAAAATCAACATTGTAAGAAAGAGTTTTTACCAGTCCCCCGAGGATGAAGAAGACCATGAAGAGACGCCCGAGCGTGGTTTTTGCATAAACGTCCCCGTAACCAACAGTGGACATGGTCACCATGAGCAAATAGACACATTCCCAGTAGGTAAGAGCCTGGTTGTTTTGGAAATTTTCCCATGGGTCCCCTGAATTCTCCACCTAGAGGAAGGAAGAACATTACAGGCGTGATAAACCAGAAACACAGAAGCTCCGGCATCTAGGCTGTTTCTGGATGCACGGCACCCTCGGCCTGGGGAGTTTGCTGGCCTGAGCTGAGCTCTGTAAGTAATGCTTACAACCTCTGAGCAGGTAGTGGAGAAGTTGGAGTGAAAGCCACACCAACGCGCCTGCCCAGCTGATCGGGGCAGAGAGGGGAAGGAACTGAGGAACATATCCAGAGTCCATTTTCTTCTCATCGTTACAAAGATCTGAGGCCAGCTGAATTTTAGGGCGTTGCCTCTAGCCACGTGAGGCTAGAGGCAATGCACTAAAGGGCCAAAGAGGCCCTTCTCTTGAGTTCCTGCTCAGTCCCAAAGAAATTCTGGACCTTCCCACAGGGGACCTCCTCCTTTCATTGTTTTGACCAAGTAGCTGCCCGAGGGACCTTGCTCCTTCAGATCATACGCGCGAACCCCAAAGAGCATCCCTTGCAGTCTGACTAGGCTTTCCTTGCTTTGCAGAAGACCAGTGATGGCTCTGCCCTGCGAACTGCAGAAAACTCCCTTGGAAGCACAAAAAGCGAGCTCATGAGAACTATCTCCATCTGCACACCCTGTAGACCTAGGGCCAGCAAGCTTAGTCTGTAAAGGGCCAGATGGTCAATATTTTTGGCTTTGTGGACTACCGGGTTCCCTGCTCTCTGTAGGGACAAATCAACTCTGCAGGGGCAGCAGGAAATCGGGCAGAGGCAACAGGTGTGGAGAGCTTCTGCCCCAGGGTTGCAGTTGGCCCATCTCTGCTTTAGGCTCACAAACACTTGCTAGCCTCCCATCATCTATGATCTGCCGACAAAGCTGTGAGGCAGGCAGGAGAGACACTTTAGAGGAGAGAGGTCCAGCCCTACCATCCACTGGATGGCCAATGCCTGTGACCTGCCAGGGTGGTCCCTGCGGATGGGCAGCCCCAGGCCCCCTCACCCCCGGGCCTCCAACTCTGGCCTCTTTCACACATCAATGCTTGTCCTCAATGTGCCCTTTTCATGGAGGTTTCCTGGTGAAGCAGAAGGTACTTCACACAATAGTAAGGTGAGGCCACTGCTTATTGAAAACAGCCAATGAACCCTCCGTATCTGTGATTTTTGGCACTTGGCAGAATTAGAGTGATTATCTACGGGTGATTTCAGCCAAGGATACCATCAGCATAAAGGAGTGGGTGGGAAACCACCAGATCTAGTGACCGAGTGATTGCCCGGCAGTCTTCCTTGCGATGAGAATTACAAAACTCCCAACGGGAGGGAGGGGTAACAATGCTTCCTTCCACCCCTTATGAGGACGGAGGCTCAGCAAGGGAAAGGCACCTTTACCCAAAGCTTCCAAGTTAGATGAGGCTCCTTCCAGCATTAAAGGTTTGTGTTTGTTTGAAACACACTTCCCACAATAGCTATGCTCCCTAGAAAGCAGGCAGAAATCTGCCCTGGAAAGGTGAGAACAGCTTGACAATAATATAAGGCTTTGGAGTCGTTAATTTAAAAGAATTAACATTTTTGAGACACGAAATAACTTGACAAGCAATCAGGCCAAAGAATCGAAGAGGGCTTTTTGTAAGGGGCAAGTGGAGGGAAATTGAGGAATCTGAATTTGTTGTTTACTAAGAGATGGGAGCCAGACATGCAACCTGGTCGCCAACCTTTTCTGGTGATTGCTGAGGAAGCACTGCCATCTTGTGGTTGGCTGGGGTTATTGCAGACAGGAAAAAAAAAAGCAATGAAAGGGCCCCCATAGCAATACAGGTGAGCTGAAAAACGCAGGTGAAGGGTGTGACCGTGAATCACCATCTGGAACTAGCTTGGGGTAAAAGGATTGGAAATTTAGACAACTGTGCAGTTGCTTCTCGTGGTTTTTTTGCATTCTACAGCTGGGCTGAAGTTTGTCTCCCAGGTAATAAAATGACTCAGAGAGGGCCTTGTTCCAGAAACGCCAGCACTGAAGCGTCTTCAAGGATACTTACCAAATGGATGAACCCGGCTGCTGTTAGCCACGTGCTGATAAATATGGAGAGCAGATTCACCAGCTTGATGGAATTACTGTGCAAAAGACACAAGCAAAATCCCCAAGTTACAGAAGAAGACTCACCTGGGGCTGCCTTCCAGAGGAACAGAGCCTCTCTAGTGCCCACTCCCGCGCCCAACCCCCCAGAGCCACCATAAGGGAAGGATCTGAAAGGTGGCATAAGGAGCTCAGGCCAGAGCCTATAGGAAGATGACTTCTGAGCTACTGAAAGTTGTCCCTCAATTAAGCCCTCTGATGGTTTAAAATTTTTTCTTTTTATTTTGAAAATCTTTAAATCTACAGAAATAGTGAAAGAACAGTATAATGAACACTCGGATGCCCTTCACCTAGATTAACCAGTTAACATTTTGCTACATCGGCTTTAGCTCTATACATTTTCTCTTCTTTTTTTTTCCCTTTTCCTGGCTGAACCATTTACAAGCACATTGGAGACATCATGACACAACCCCCTGAATACTTCGGCACTGAACACCTAAGGAGGACACTGTGCAAGACAATCATAATACAATTGTCCTGCCTAAGGAAACTGACATGGATTCAGTCACATCATCTAATAGGTACTCTTAATCTAGATATCTCCAGTTGCTCCGAAATTAGCTTTACTGATGCTTTCATGTGTTCACCCTGATTCAGGAAGCCATCAAGGTTCATGTGCTGCATTTGATTATTATGTGGCTTTAATCTAGGGGTCAGGAAGCTTTTCTAATAAAAGCACAGATAGTAAATATTCAGGCTTCGCTGGGTCAGAAAGTCTCTGTTGCAACTACTCAATTCTGCTGCTGGAGCAGAAAAGCACCTTGGGAAACCTGTAAAGGAATAGGTGTGGCAGTGTTCCAGGAAAACTTTATTCACAAAGACAGGCAGCGGGCTGACTGGCCTAAGTAGTAATGGCTACTCAGTCTGCCATTCTCTGCTTTATTCTCCTTTAATGTGTAAGTAACACACCCACCCCCAACCAATACACACACCCTTTTAAATCTGTTTTTAGTGCCAATTTAATTTTCTGTGCACCCAGGCCAGCTTTCATCCAGAATGTCCCATATTCTGGACTTGTCTGACTGTTCCCGCCTGAACAGATCCTGTTTCAATACGTCTTTTGAGAATACCCGCCTGGGATGGCATCACATCAGGAAATTCCAACTCAACTGCACCAGGCCCAGTCACCTGGTGAAGGTGGAAACGCCAGATGGCGCCACTGAGAGGTGCCCATTTCCCTTTGTAATTAATATGCCATCTGGGGAGTGGGACTCTGAGACCATATGAATATCCTATTCCCCAACAACCTTATACCTAAAAACTTCAGCATCCACCAGTGTTCCTTGAGGAAGATCGGTTGCCACTCACGAGATATTTAACTCCCTTACAGTAGGGGCCTTGTCGGCAGGGACCCTGGGAGCAGTGAGTCCCTGGTGCACAGCAGGGCCTCTAAGAATCTGCACTGAGTGAGCAGGTCTCCCCTCTGTACTCGTCCCATCTGCCTTCACCCCGTTCACTCCTACTGGGTGTACAGCTCCTCAACCACTGTTGTCAGCAGGTCGCTGCCCTGTCCAAAGGCTCCTGTTGAGTAAAATATTAGGTCCAAATTCCCACCTTCAACACCCTCTGAAGTTTCAGGTCCTCCTACCATGATTCTACACAAACCAGGCAACTTCCATCACAGCCAGACTTACTCACCAAGTCTCTGTTTATGTTATTACTCAGCTCGCAAGCCCTCCCCATCTATCCAAGTATTTCCCTTTCTTCAAAGCCTGATTCAGTCCCTACCGCTTCCTTAAAGTGGTTCTACCCACGGGCAATACAAAGTGACCTACGTCTCCTTCACCTCCAGCTATCCATTGGCTGTCTTAAGGCATCGTTTCAGGTTTCTATTTGACTCTTGTGTTCCCACCTGCATCGTGCAGAAAAGAGCTCTATCTCTTTCAATCTCCCCAGAGGGGCCTAACACTGCCCACAGTGTGGTTCAGCCCATCATCCTGGATGGATTGATCTCCGGCCACTCCCACCTGTTTCTCAAGGGAAACCAATGGTTTAAATTCTCAGAGTTTAAGATCACAGTGGTAAGAATGGCTAACACAGTTCTTTCACAGGGCTTACCATGTGCACCACCATTTTAAGTGCTTCACGTATATTAACTCATCAAATCTTCATAATGACTCTATGAGGCGGTCCCAAGGTTAAGAAACTGACCCAAGTTCAACACAGTAAGCAGCGGAGTTGGGACTTGAACCCAGGCAGTTTGGCTCCAGAGCCTGCCCTCTTGGCCACTACAGTGGAGAACAGTCACAGCCTGGGATCCACCAGAAAGTCTTCCTCATTGTGAAAGTGAAGCTGTGTGTTGAGGATATGAAGAGGGCCAGAGGCTACTGCCCCAGGGAGGATAGAGGCTATCACCACATCCAGTCCCCAACTAGTTTCTCAAGAGGAAGCCAAAATAAAGCAGAACCTCCCTGTCTCTGCCTTTTAGGCCCTCTGAGGTGCATTAACCTTGGAGACAGAGAGACTGATGAGGGACGGGTAGCCAGTGGCAAAGGGAGAGATCTCAGGGAAACGTTGTTCATTTCCTCAGAGGATAATTAAGTGCCAAGGTGATCCACTTACACAGCCCTGGATCCTTGGAGTTTGATCAAAGCAGTGTCCCACCAATAACCATGTGGGGCCCTCTTGAGAGATCACAACTATTGGAGTCTCCGAGCCTCATGGTGCTTTGGAAAAATGACCTTATATGGTGATTATTAATCTCTGATTGTCACAGTGATATTAATAGTACTTAAGGGAGCTCTCTGTTGTGTAGAGAACATTTAATCATTGTTGCTGAAAGAGTCCCTATTTAGCACTGAAATCTGATTATTTTTTATGGCATCTGCATCATTAGAGATGCCCAGTATTAGGAATTTGCTTTTCAAATGAAACTCTATGACCAGGCAATCATCTACAAGCTCTGTGCAAGACACACAAGATTAACTCTTGGTGGACTTTCTCCATATTCTGAAATTTGAACCTCACCAAGTTGAAGAGGGCTCCTTGGAAAGAGGGAAGGGGTTGCAGGACAGGGTTGTGGGCTCTGCATGGCAAGAGGCCACTTCAGGGCCAAGCCCAGGGGTCTGGACCAAAGGGCAAGTTCCCAATGGTTAGAATGACTGGAACTATTCAGGTTCTAGCCCCCCTCAGGATAAGGGACAGATTGTGACGTTAGCATGAGAGCCTAACTTCATTTTCGTGTTTTCCATGATCATTTCTGGGTCCTGCCCCATGAGTTCTCACTAGCCATTAGAGTAATTTGTATCAGTGGATACAGTGAATCATCGTCCATGGGCAGGCACAGAGACTTCTCTGTTCTTATAGATCAGAGACCTTTTTTAGGACTCTGTAGATATTGGGAGAGAGAGTCTGTCTCTGTAGATACTGCAAGAATGAATGTCTGTCTTTTTCCAAGGTCATAGCTGAAAACCCAGAACCACTGAGGGCCATCTCTGCTCTCAGTGTATTTAACAAGACATGTATGGGTTGAGACTGAAAGCATCACCTCTTTCCAAAAAGCAATACGAATTTATCTCTGTTCTACTTGACGAGTATTTTCCTCTTTGTTTCTGGCTGAGAATAGAGACAGGTGCCAATGCCCTTATTTTGTTTTATTGTTACGTTTGCTGGACAGATGTACAATCCCCTCAAAGTCAACTGCACTGTACCCCACGGGAATGAATGGCCTGAACTATAAGACACAGAGCGAAGCAAAATCAATTCAGGCTTGAATTCACCTGATGCTGTCCCTGGTTGTGACAGGAACTGGGACAATCCAAGTGTGTGGTTGTCCTGTCAATTCTAACCCTTAAATCTCTCTCCATCCCTCTCCCTCTTCTCCGAAGGCCAGCCCCTAGTACCACCTGCCTGGACAACTGCCTCGTGACTAGTCTCACGGTCTAGGGCTTAGACGTTTTAGACCCACTCTCTATACAGCTGGTGGAACAGTGGATCTTTCTAAAATGTAAATCTGGCCACGTTCCTCTCCTGCCCAAACCCCTCAACGACTCTTCCTTGCTCTCCGAGTCAAATCCATGACATCTGAGAACCTTCACGATGTGGCCTCTGCCTGCAGTCTCTATACCGATTACTCTTTTCAAGAACTTTAACCTTGGAGCCGTTTCTGAGGTAATATATGTAGTGCAGTGATTTCAGTTTCCAAAATGTCAAAAAAAAATGTGT
This sequence comes from Pseudorca crassidens, assembly GCF_039906515.1. Classification (NCBI taxonomy): domain Eukaryota; kingdom Metazoa; phylum Chordata; class Mammalia; order Artiodactyla; family Delphinidae; genus Pseudorca; species Pseudorca crassidens. Next base: position 55,959,153 of record NC_090311.1, on the reverse strand, counting down.
TGTTTAGGTAAATGATGGTACATACATAGAGTGGCATGCTACGTGGGAAATGGAAGTGACATGGTAGAACATTAGTGAGGTTATCTCAGCATCGATGGTGCTGAGGAAACTGCGCTTTATCCTTTCCTACACTGTTGAAATGTTTACACTACACTTTAATAATCAGAGGAAACAGTTAAGGCAACTACCTTTTTTTTTTTAAAAAAAAGCACTAGGTGCCCCATGCCCCCATCATAAGTATCTATATCTCCATCATCAGCATTAAATGAGGTATGGAATGACAGCCTTTAGACAGAGCTGCTTCCTTTGCTCTGACGTACGAGGCTGCTTGCCAGTTTGCTGGGCAGCTGAGGAACTCCCAAAAGCTCAGACAGTGGCACGAGGTCTCCCAGTGGCCCCTTCAATATGCCATTTATAGGACATGGAGCCTTTGAGGCCCTTCTGCTGGCTGGCAGTTTGGGGAATGACCTTGATGCTGTCCCGTTACTGTGACTCTCTGTTTTCTCTGTCATCCTGTTCACTCTGTCATCTTTTTCCTGATCTCCTCTTCGTCCTTTCTGTCTCCCTCTTTCCCCACCCCTCTTTCTCTTTCTCTCCGCACCCCCCCCCATATATTTCTCTGCCCTGTTTCTTCCCACTTTGGGCCAGGAGAGGCAGCCGAAGAACGAAACATGAAACCACAATTTCATATCATTATTTCAAATCACATTTCAATGTCTCCACCGCTACCCAATACCCCAGGTTGCTGGGGACTGGCCGCTAGAGAAAGTCATACAAAACCCCCGGAAAGATGATGATGGGGTTCCACCCACCCGCCTGGAAGGTCCCTGTGAAAGCAGCAAAGTACAGAGGCGTTACCAGAAAATCCCTCAAGGTATGAAGCCCTACTAGGACCAAGGCTTCTGCTTCTCTGCGGCAGAGCCTGCGGGATCCGTGCCTGGGGCTCCCAGAAGGAAGGGGCCTCGACCAGCCAGGCAGCTGGAGAGGGAACGGGCTCAGAGAGCTATTCTAGACCTCCCGAGTTCCCACAATCAGATGAAGGTTCCGTCTGTGCCGGGTGATCGGGTCTCTCCCTGCCCTCCTAATCTCATCTTTCTCTTTTCCTACCATGGAAACACCAGTCTCCAAGAGCACAGAATTACTCAACGTTCCCCCAAGAGCCATGTTCTACGTGCTTTCCTGCAGCTTCCTTGACTGGAAGTCACCCCACTCACCCTTTCCTCTCACACGCCTAATCTCCAGCACCACCAGAATGACACCTGGCTTTCTACAAGGCTCACCGAAGACACCCCCTTTGCCTTGAAAAGATCCCTGACTGCCTCGCACTTACGCCAAGCCCCACTTAATCACTCTCCTCCATGCCTCCCAAGCCCTGGGGGGTACCTGTACCCTCAGCACCAACTGCACTGTGGGTCAGTCCTCCCCCAGGGAGCTCTCTGAAAGTAGGACTCAATCCCGGCACCCATGTCGCTGCTGCACAAATGGGGGCTCAATTCAAGCTTGAATTCACCCTGATGCTGTCCCTGGTTGTGACAGGAACTGGGATAATCCCAGTGTGCGGTTGTCATGGAAACCACCCTCCCACAAGACAAGGAGCTTAATTCTGTGGGAAGTGGGGTGTTTGGGGAAATGCTGCTGGGGGCTTAGGATGGCAGACATCCCAGTAGCCTGCCACCCCGTGACTCTCCCAACGTAGAGTCACCTCTTTCCCTCACTCGCTGCTTCAGATTTTCCCCCTCTGCACTGGGAGAATGAACCCCCATAACTGTGGAGTCATCAGGTGGAATGTTTCCCCAGGGATGCTAGTGCTATTTCCTGCATCCAGAGGAAAGGAGTCTTTTCCAAGGAATGGGAAGTTGGCGGGTCTCTTGGCAAAAGCCTAGAAAAAGATAGTTTACTCAGGGCTTCCCTGGTGGCGCAGTGGTTGAGAGTCCGCCTGCCGATGCAGGGGACACGGGTTCGTGCCCTGGTCCGGGAAGATCCCATATGCCGCGGAGCGGCTGGGCCCGTGAGCCATGGCCGCTGAGCCTGCGCGTTCAGAGCCTGTGCTCTGCAACGGGAGAGGCCACAACAGTGAGAGGCCCGTGTACCGCAAAAAAAAAAAAAAAAAAAAAAAAAAAGGTAGTTTACTCAGATGGCTTATCATTCTCCCAAGTCCAGGAAAGATCCACATGGAGTACGAGGCAGGTGAGAACACAGTTCTCTCCATGTTATTCCTCAGAGTAATGGCACCTTCTCAAAATGCTGGCGTCAGAGGATTGAAAGCCCCCTAAACAAGCAAACTCGAGACAGGGAGAAAGAGGCACTATACCAGGTTAGACAGTGTGGATGACTCCACGTAACACCGTCCCCACAAGTATCTCTTAAATACAGCTCCTGGGATTGCCACTGGGTCCCCACCAAGTCTACCCGTAAAAATACAGTGTAGTGGAGCAAATATGATACAGGCAAAACTTGAGGACTGCTAGCTTTGTGACCACTTTAATTTCAAGAGGAATATGAGTCCCTTGCATAGAAAAGTCATAGAAAGGTAGAAATGAAGGTTACTGTCACTCAGAAGAAATACGAAGAATAACAATATTCAGTCTATATTAATAATAGTATACACTATTAAATGGAGCGCCAACCAATTCTGACCCCAGGATAATGAAAGTAAAGGGCGTTGGGACACACTGTAGAAGATTTCCATGGCATTCGACGCTTATTTTCTTTTTAACTTGACTAATAGGAAGTGAATTTATTCCCCCATTCACGTAGATGAATAGTTAGTGAGGGGAAACCAATGTGAAATGAAAACAAACGAGAATAAACAAAACACACTAAGACCCAAAGAGGAAAGCCTGTCACATTTGTTGGATGTGACATACTCAGGAAGCTGAGTCCCAGCCTCAGTTACTGGGAAAACAATGCTGAATCCAAGCTCCCCCAAAATGCAGGTTTATTAATGACAAATCACAAACATAGAGATGTCCTGTTTTTCATCATTTATCAAACACGTTAAGGCCAACCAAAGAGGAAATGGAACATTAGCAGTGAGCTTCTCAACGTGTAATTTCCTATGAGAGAAATTTATGACCTGTACTTATTCTCCATTAAAGGACATCCAACCTCTTTTATTAGTTTATTCATCAAGGCAGCCCTGGTTTCCGGCCAGCTCTGAGAACCTGCAGGTCCTCAGGAAAGGGGTCTCTGGGGTTTTTTTTTCTCCTGGTCCAGTAGTGTTTTCCAGATCATAATACAGTTAACAGAAGTAGTCATGGTGCATTCGGCGGGCGGTTTTTAGATATTCCCCAGAAGGCAATTCACAGAGCAAGCCCCAGGGGCTACATGGGCTATAAAGTGAACATCTAGAATGTACTTTGAAATGAAATGATTTTCTGTTTGCCGTATGAGGTTTGTGATTGCCTCTCAAAGAGCACTGCTTCCATTGCTTTTATGGCCAGGTTCAATTTCTTTGTTAGTGATGTAATAAAGGGGTGATTTAAAACCCGGGAGCAAGGACTTCCCAACCAATGAGCAGACCTATCCCTCACCCACTGTGCACCTCTCTCCATGGTGCTGCGGCCGGTGTCCAAGCAACCCCACAAGGTCCCCCAAAACTGTCTCTACTTCCCCCCATACACAGCTGCTTCTTTCTCTCTACCATAGAGTCCTCGCCCTGCAGAAGACCCTACCTCTAGGCCTCCCCTGGGTTTCTGTGTTAGATCACTCTCTCTGTGCATAAGAGAACTCTAACTTTATTGTGACGAAAGTACACAACACCTGATATTTACAGCATGGCACTGGGGACCAGAACGACAAAAAAAATATGAGAAAGAACATCTTACCTTGTTTTCAGGATATTCAGAAACTGCAAAATTTCTGAAAACTGGATCAGCCTGAGAGCTCTTAAAAATCTCAACCCTGGAAAGAGAAATGAGATAGAGATGCATTACTTTCAATGTGTGGTTTTGATGTGCACACACTGTCGTTGGATTTACAGCTGCCAAGGTTAATGGGATATGAAATCCCTGCAGAAGAATGAAGCATCCCATACCGTGGATGTAGCTCTTCCTCCTGGTCCTTGACTGGTTTAATCTCAGCTGGTAACCTGACTGTTTCATTAAAGGGGCCCTGCATGGAGCCACTGCAGACGATATTCTGGTGGGCAGAGCCCAGTTTACTGAGCTTTCTCATGCATCCATATCTGATTTTTTTTTTTTTTTTTTTTTTGTGCGGTACGCGGGCCTCTCACTGTTGTGGCCTCTCCCATTGCGGAGCACAGGCTCCGGACGCGCAGGCTCAGCGGCCATGGCTCACGGGCCCAGCCGCTCCGCGGCATGTGGGATCTTCCCAGACCTGGGCACAAACCCGCATCCCCTGCATCAGCAGGCGGACTCTCAACCACTGTGCCACCAGGGAAGCCCCCCATCTCTGATTTAAAGCACTATTTCTAAGTTACATGGTTGTCTGACAGGATTCTGTCTCTGAAAAATACTGGGAATAGCTCAGGGTAACCCTTGTGCTAAGAGCAGATTAGGAACAAGTCAGATAACCTCACCTCTTTGGTGGATTTTCTTTTTTTTTTTTTTTCAATCTTTATCTGCCGTTCTGATAAAATGAAAAGTATAGCTCACTGTGTTATCTGTTTCCCACAAGGTTCTATATTTTTCTTCCCATCAAAAAAAAATCAAATCATTACGATATCACACCCCATATACTTCAGGATTCACAACTTATATAATTCTACTTTTACTGAGTGTCAAGATACAGGCTTCTCCATTCTAAATCAGCAACCTCTCTTGAATGGAGAAGAAGAGCCAGTGTTTCTATGTAGCAGGAGAGAGAAGGAAATGGGGAAGGAAGACACAGTTGAGGATTCAAGAAAATACAGATGATTGTTGTGTTTTCATAGCCTTGGGTAAAATGTACTTCTGTTGAGATCAAATTTGTGAGTCAAAAACAATCTGAATGACTCATGGGCTTTGAATCTTGGCAGCTGTGCAAGAAAACTGTTTACAAAATACTTTATTACAGCTTTGAGACACTTTCAATAGCACACCCACTCCCAAGGGGATTCAAAGCATTTTATTAAGCTTCCGCATGTGCCATGTGTGGAGCTGAGCACAGAGTGGGCTAAGTTGTGGACGGGCAGCTCGATGTCCATGGCTGAGAGTTTATTCGGCCCAGTATGTGAGGCAGTAAAGCGGGGAGGCGTGCAGAGTGGTGGGAAGAAGCGGTGGTGATTCTCTCGAGACCCCAGGGTGAATCAAGGAAAGGAGACAGACCGGAAGTTCTCCACTAAACAGCTCCATATTGGGCTCAGTTAGATTACTCCTTGTTCAAGCATAAGGTGACAAGGAAAAACTAACTTAAAGCCCACAGACGGAAAAACCCCACTGCTCAAGAGGGACAAAAGGATATGGCTCAAGAGGAAAATTTCTCATCTAAAAGGATTTACCTTCACGGACAGAAGACTTTTTCAGAAAACATCTGCCTTCTGTTCTGAATGATATTCATACTACTTTTATTCAACAAGAAAGTACAGAGATGAGAAGGGATGTGGATGAAATAAAAGTCTCAGGAGCCAAAAACCCAGTCCTAACTGAGCTGATGAAAGGTTGACTTCACACTGCTAACAACGGGGGGCAGAGGACAGAATGGAGAGGTCATCTCACAAGGCAGAGAAACGGGAAGACAAAAGATGGAACTTAGGATAACAGAAATGGAGTGGAGATCACAGAGATCCAACCTATGAAAAAAATGTGTTCCAAAGGGAAGTGCAAGCAACACATAGATCATAAGTAGCAGCCAGGACATGACAGGATCGAACATTCTGGATATGAAGAAAATGACTCGAGATTAAAAGGCAGAATGAACGATTAGCTCTGAGAGACTGACACCAAGAAGTATCTTATTGTCTTTCCCTTCAAATTTCAAGTATTAAAATAAATGAAGATATAAAAATCAAAAAGTGTCAGGGTGAGGAGAGGGTTACCATTAAGGCAATTAAGATCTCATTACATAACAGTAAGTGTTAAGCAATGACTGTGCAACACGCAGAATTTTAAAACAAGGAGAGTCTGACCCACGAGTTTTATGCCCTGCCAAGTAGTTGTTCAACAGTATAAGGGCAACAAAAAACACTTTCAAATATCCAGGTTCTCAGAAAACATATTGTTTGAACAAAACATTTGCAAAGAAGTTCGTTAAGTCTTACTAATCAGAATGGGGGTGGTGCAGGCTGGAAAGTGAATTGTTAATAAACTCTCCTGTTGGTCCGAAGCCTCCAGCCCCACCTGGATGGCTGATCTGACTGCAGCATCACTGTCACATGTTGCTGGGAGGTAAAATAACACATCTAGAAGCTCGAGGTAGAAAAAGACTGGCAGTGAGTACTGAAACCAGTCAGGGATATAAGGATGCTTTAGTAACATATTAGCTGCTAATAGTTTCATCCTGAAAAAGTGTGTGTGTGTGTGTGTGTGTGTGTGTGTGTGTGTGTGAGAGAGAGAGAGAGAGAGAGAGAGAGAGACAGAGAGAGAGAGACAGAGAGACAGAGAGAGAGAGAGCGCGCTTTCATTTATGGAAACAAAAATTGAATACAAATGGCCCACGCTTTGAATGGGATTTCTTTCTTTTTATCGTGAAGAAATGCCTTTTGCATCCTGCATTATTGGTTTGTTGTTTGTCATACTTTAAAGCGACTCACAAAAATAAGATAGAATAAAAACTTTTCTTTTAATTGAGGTGTATGAAAATAAAGGTAGGAAAAAAAAAAAGAATGCAGTAGTCACAAGGTCCTATCTTCTCGCTAGAGATAAACTGTAGATCTAGGTCTGAGCTCTTTCCCAAGGAAAGCAAGCAGGGAGGCACTCTAAGATGAACAAAGGAGGAAAATAAGCTGGTTCTTAGGAGAAGAGGTTATCCCAGGAGGGGGACTCAAGAGAAATGTCTGCCTGCCAAAGGGGCCTGGGGTGATGCAGGAGCAACATTCTCACGGGCCGAACAATGGTGGGCTTTGTTTATTTGACTGCCTCGTGCTGGTCACTGTCACTGGGTTTCACTAATGCAAATGAGAAAAAAAGTTCTACATAGGGCTAAAAAAATTCAGTCTACGTGTTCTCCTCAGATCAAGTCAGACACTTTGGAGAAATGCTTGGTCTGAAGTGTCTATCCTTCAGGCCACCGCTCACAGCATCTCCCGAACTGCTTTCTCCCCTGGACCACCTGTGGTCTATTCTCAGCACAGTAGCCAGAGTGAGTCTGTTACCAGGTAAAATGGATCATGCCGTTCCTCTGCTCAAAATCCTCCAATGCCCACATTCCACACAAAGTAGAAGTCAAAGTCCTTCAAGAACCTAAAGCAAAGCCAGCCCTCATTCTGGACCTGCTAGCCTCTTGCCCTCACTCATACTACTTTGCCTCTGATCTGGCCGTCTTCCTCAGTGATCCTTGACTGTGTACGGGTGCTCCTGCCTCAGGGCCTTTGCACATGCTCTTCTCTCTACCTGGAATGCTCCTTCCCAAATGGCCACATGATGCCCTCGCTCACCTCCTTCACGTATTTAATCAACATAACTTTCTCAGGGAGATCTTCCCTGGCTACTCTGTCTAAAAGTGCAACTCCCCCCTCATCCCCACCCTACCCCCCAAAAAAACTCTTTATTCTGCTTGACTGCTTTATTTTTCTCCCCAGAATAAAGCACGAGCATCTTACTTATTTATGTAGTTTACTTTCTGTGTCCTTATCCACAGCACCAGCTCTAGGAGGGGAGGGATTGATGTCTATTGTGTTCACGGCTGTATCCCATGTACCTAAAATAGTGCCTTGCATAAGGTGGATACTCAGTAACTACTTGCTTGAATTGAACTGAATGAATCAGACTTCTGAGAATTAGATGGCAGAGAGCTAAAGGTTAGAGGCTCTGCATTTGGAACTCTGAGGCTACACATTGTTTTCTAAAGGGAAAAGCCATGACTCTGAAAGTTCACCTGACAGAGGCCAGGGCTGACACTCTTAGGAAATATGAAGAAGCCTAACCGGGAAAGAGCCTTGACCAATGGTCACGCTGCTATACTCAGAGAGGTCCTGAAAGAGGACAGACAGCAACCTCAGACTCCATAAAGAGGCCAAGAAAAGGAAGCAGCGGGATGGGCAGTGCCAAAGTGACAAATTATTCATCTCCTTCGCTTTGTAACACTATATTCTTATTATTTATTTTATATAATTTAAAATCTCTGAAATAAAATTATTTTTTAGGAAATAGAAAATGGCTATAACAGAGTTGTGAAGAAGAAAATAACATATTAATCATGCTCTCCAGAAGTCTAGAGAGTTTCATGAGCAAGTTCCTTTAAACGATCAAAAAATAGTAAACTTCTCTACATATCAATACTCTCTATTATATAGTCAAGTAATAAAAATGGACTTTTCTCTCTCTTTCTGTACTTTGTATTGGTTAGAAAAGTGGTATTATTATTACTTTAAACTATTGGTAAAATGATGATGTTGACAATGATGTAAATCTATTATGATTGATCACCTGCTCTTTTTAATTATTTCTACATGCCTAAATCTTTAGCTCTATCTTATTTAATCCATACAACCGAAGAAAATAGCTAAGGATACACAGGCTAGAGAATGTGTCCAGCACACAGTTTGTAAGCAGCACAGCACAAATTTCAACCCAAATTTATGTAACGCCACAAAACCCAAGCTCGTAACCACTGCCCCGGCACAGCCTTTGGTCAGTCAGTTCCGATTCCAAACATCAGCACTCAGGTAAGCACTTCCAGCACTTGCGATCATCTTGCCAAACTCTCCTACCAATTCGCATTTCCGTCAGTAGGGAAATGCCCTTTGCCTACACCCCCATCAGACAGAGTATTCTGATTAAGAAAAGACAGGAAGAAGGAAGGGAAAGGAAGGGAGGGAGTAAAGAGGGAGGGAGGGAGGGAAAGTGGGAGTCCCACTTTGATAGGCCTCAACCCCAAATAGAGCCCATCACTGTTTTATTCTGCTTTTCTAGGTTAACAAATGAAGTCAACTGTGTTTTCACATAATTATTAGTCATTTTATTTTCTTCTCTCAAGTGCTTTATAATAGTCTCTGCCAGATTACCTGTGGGTTCATCTTATTCTTTTATTATATTTGAGCTCTTTCATAATGAGAATATTATATGTTATATATTTTATCCCACGGTTCATCATTCTTCTTTTAATTTTGCTCAAAGTTTTTTTTTTCCTTTCCTAAGTCTTAGATTTTGCTTAAGGTGTTCTGTTTTGTTTTTTCCCCTGAATTCCAAAGTTTGTGATATGGTCAAATATATCAGACTTCCATCATTGTTTCTTTGCTTTAAAATTTATAAATGGCCACCTCCATCGTAAAAAACAGATTTTTTTAAAATGCATGGACATTTTCTCTTTGTACCTTCAGGGTGCGAGTTCTGAACCTTGGCTGCACATTTAAATCACCTGGGAAGCTTTAAGAATGATCGATACCTTGGTCTCACTCCCTCCTCCCCAATTCTGACTTAATGGGTCTGAGGTACAGCCAGGCAGAGGGAATTCTAAAGCTCTTCGATGATTCTAATGAGCCATCACCATTGAGAAGCACTGAAAACTTTTTCTACAAATGAGCAGGAAGTAAATAGTTTAGGTTCTATCACAACTACCCACTGGGCTGTAAATGACATGTAAATGAATGCACGTGACTGTATTCCAGTAAAATTTTATTCAAATAAATAGGCCACGGAGCCTCGTTTGCTAAGCCTGCGTTAGGGACCAGCTATTCACATTCCACGCGCACACGACTCGCCTGGGATTTGTTAACATTCAGACTCTGTTCCATGGGTCTGAGATGGGCCTTGATGCTCTGCATATCCAACCAACTCTACGATGTCACCGATGCTTCTGGTCAGAGACCAAACTGAGAAAACAAAACTGCAGGGCGTGGGTTCCCAGACTTTGTTGCCACTGCAATCACCTGGAAATTCTGGAATAACACTGGTGTCTATCTCCCACCCTCAGATATTCTGATTTAATTGGTCTGGGTGACAACCTGGGTGCAGACATTTTTTATAACTCCCCACATGATTCTAACGTGCAGCCAAGTGTGGGAACCCCCCGTTTAGGGTATCTTTTCTTCTTTTAACCTTTCATTTGTAAATCCATCTTGACGTATTTATTTATGTTGGTTAATAGTGGGCCAAAGGGACCAAGTTTTATTTTTTCCCCAAATAGTTAGCAAATTGCCTTTTCCCTGAGTAATCGCTTGAGTAATCTAAAACCAGTACTATATCCATTAAGCACCCTCTTTACTTTTTTTTGTGGTACACGGGCCTCTCACTGTTGTGGCCTCTCCCGTGGCGGAGCACAGGCTCCGGACGCGCAGGCCCAGCGGCCACGGCTCACGGGCCCAGCCGCTCCGCGGCATGTGGGATCTTCCAGGACCGGGGCACGAACCCGTGTCCCCTGCATCGGCAGGCGGACTCTCAACCACTGCGCAACCAGGGAAGCCCTGTCTCTTTACTTGTAAAGAACATACTGGCTAACTATAAATTAGAAAAAATCCATAGTAGAATAATAGATTACTTATAAAATAACGCATTCAGCTCAAGATCTTAGGAAAAAAGTAGTCTTAACAACCATAGAAGAAAAGATGATTCCTACTTTAGTGTTTATACTTGAATAATCAGAGAACTAATAAAGATTAAAAGTGATAAAAATTTTCAAATCATTTTATGGGGGCAAACAATAACAACAATAAAACAAACAAAACACATGCTTATCCAATAAAGAAACAAATAGACTGGGCTTCCCTGGTGGCGCAGTGGTTGAGAGTCCGCCTGCCGATGGAGGGGATGTGGGTTCGTGCCCCGGTCCAGGAAGATCCCACGTGCCGCGGAGCGGCTGGGCCCGTGAGCCGTGGCCGCTGAGCCTGCGCATCTGGAGCCTGTGCTCCGCAGCGGGAGAGGCCACAGCAGTGAGAGGCCCGTGTACCGCAAAAAAAAAAAAAAAAAAAAAGAAAGAAACAAATAGAAAATAAAGTCATGCACAATTTCAGGCTAATAAAATTTGAAATCCACACTGAGAGGGATGACTTTCCAAAAAATGTAAACTTTGTAAGTTCATACACACAAAAAAGAAAACCATGACAGGATGATAATTGAGATATAAATTGAAATTTTTATTAATATCTTCCCCTCAGAGAGTTTGCACCCATGTGATTTATTAAATTTTTAAAAACATTTACATTTTAATGAAACTCTAAACTATTCCATGATACACAAAAAGAGGCAAAGCTATTAAACTTGTTACAAAATAATCATAACCTGGTACCAAAAACTGCCTCTCAAAACACAAAAGTAAAATAAGCTCACTAAGATTAGTGATGCTAAAGTTCTACACAAAATACCAACACAGATAATTCATCCGTGAATTCAATTAAGAAGCCAGAGCATTCTGGTTAACCCTAACAGACTGGACAGAATGATTTATCTCTGCCTCCTCTCAAAACTTCACTAAAATAATATTGAAGGGGGGAAAAAACAGCAAAATCCCACAAGGGCAGGAAGAAGGGAAGAGAAACTACAGCACGTTAACAGAAAACCACAAAACGATGGTAGACGAAAAGTGGATATTCTGTTGGAAATCAACTTGGCAAGGCAGAGAAACCTGATAACATATATAGTAAGAAACATATATATAACATAATAGAAACAACATAGCAGAAATGTTCTTGGTCAATAAATTTGATAAGGAATTTCACAAAGACAGGTTGGTGGGGCCTGGTGGGGTGGGCAAATCATAGATAAGGAGAAAGCAACTGTTCAAAAGATGAAATGAGGTGACCAACACTGGGAAGTGGGAGGCTGGGACAACTCACTAATGGATTGGGGTACGAAACAGGAGCAGCCAGGATAAAGCAGCAAGTGTGGGCATTGTAGTTGTTAAAGCAATATCCCACGTGAACTGGTGACTCTCAGGAGAAAGCTGTAAGACCAGTTATTGGACCAAAATACACTGCCACATACCCACCCCATCACTCCTCAGACAAGGTGCATTAAGCAGAGACAGCGTTCTAATATAGGCTAACAGAAAATCTCAAATCCAAAGAGCAGGAAATCAAGAATCACCAGATATCTGAGGAAAGTCAAGCTTTCTTCGAAGAAAGGCACGGAGTCCAGCAAAATTTACACTTAATGATACAACGTTAACAAAGCAACAACTTTAGAAAAAGTTTGAATGAAAAACAAAGAATTGTAAGAAAACATGTCAACTCAGCAAAGATAAACTAGATATTTTAGAAATTAAAAGTTTAAACATAAAACTTTAAAAAGCCAACTCTTAGAAGAATGGATACAGCTACATACAAACTACAGGGCTAGACTATCAAACAGAGGTCTCTTCATACAAAGCGGAAAAGGGGTGAAAAGTACAAAAGGGAAGTTGAGAGACATGGAAGACAAGTGTAGAATTTTTAACATTTACGTAACTGAGTTTCCAGAAGGAAAAAATACAGGCAATACAAAGCAGGAAAACTGGAAATTCCCTGGCGATCCAGTGGTTAGGACTCCAAGCTCTCACTGTTGGAGCCTGGGTTCAATCACGGGTCGAGGAACTAAGATCCCACAAGCCTCCTGCCGCGGCAAAAAAAAAAAAAAAAGAAAACAGGAAAACTCTCAAACATTAGAATAAAGTCTCCCAGATCAAAGGCATGACCTGCATCCTCAGATCGGAAAGGTCTGTTAAGTGTCCAGCAGGATAATTTTAAAGGACCCAAATTGAGGCATATTACAGTGACATTTCAGAATACCAATGCAAAGATATAAACTCCCCAAAGCAATGAGAATCAAATTATTGCCAGAATTCTCCTGGCTGCACTGGATTCAAGAAAACAAAGGAAAGATATCACCACAATTTTCAGGAGAAATTATTTTGAGCTAAAAAAGATATACTTAACCAGCTGAAAGAAAAATAAATCCAAAAGCAAGTGAGATACAAGAAGCAATGCAAGAAAAGAGTAAAAGTAACTGATTAGTTTATGTGTTGACTGAATATTACAAAAACTAATAAATAATAATAATAATAATGATTTAAAAGTAAAACCTCTAGATGATACTACATGGAAGATGAAGGAGAGAGGGCAGTGAAGGTCAGAAAGTTGTGCTAAGTTCTTGTATTGCTTCAGGAGAAAGTACTAATTAATTATACATATTAATAGAAAATCTTAAGTTTAAGCATGTGTATCAAGAACTTAAGAATACATTTGGAATTATAAATTCCAAATCTCAGAAGGAAAAAAGAACAAAAGAATTTGATCAATCCAACTGAAGGAAAAGAATTGTGAAAAAAGAAATGAAAAAAGCATATTAATTAGTATTAATAAAATACTACTGCAACAGCAAAAAGAATTATTTTTTAGTAATCACAACGAAATTGAGTGAGTTAAATTTATCTATTAATTGACAAAGACACTCAGATAATATAAAAACAGCAATAATCCATTCCAGATGCATGTAAGAGGTTCACTGAAAAGAAGGAAAGTTAGAAATATGTACCAGACAAATGCTGACCAAAGAAAAACAGGCAAACAGAACAATAATGATACCATATAAAGTGGCAGCTACTGTGAAGATGTACAAAAGAAAGAGTAATACTTCATATTCATAAAAGGAGAAATCCACCAAGAATATGTAACAGTGAAAAAAGTTTACACACCTAAGACTATATCTTTGAAGTACATATACAACAAAATCTGGAAAGAATGCATCAAACAACAAAAACTGACAAAGCCACATCACAGTGGGAGACTCTAATATTCACTTTTCAGACACTAGCCAAAACATAAGCACAAATAAGAAATGTTCATATAACACTCAGTTCCTTGGGATATATTTGTATATATCTATCTGAATGGATGGACAGACAGATACATACATATATTATACCCAGTAAATAAAGAACACACTCTTCAGTAGCAACCTTTGAACAGTCATGAAACTGACCATGTACTAGGCGACAAAGAAATTTTACCAAATTCCAAAGTACAGAAATCATATAGGCCACATTTACCACAAAGCAACAAAATAAGAAAAACCACAAAAAGATAAGCAGAGTAGGGCCTTGACTGGTGGTGCAGTGGTTAAGAATCTGCCTGCCAATGCACGGGACACGGGTTAGATCCCTGGTCCGGGAAGATCCCACATGCCATGGAGCAACTAAGCCCGTGCACCACAACTACTGAGCCTGTGCTCTAGAGCCCACAAGCCACAACTACTGAGCCCTCGTGCCACAACTACTGAAGCCCATGCACCTAGAGCCCGTGCTCTGCAACCAGAGAAGCCACTGCAATGAGAAGCCCACGCACCGCAACGAAGAGTAGCCCCCGCTCGCTGCAACTAGAGAAGGCCCGCGCGCAGCAACAAAAACCCAATGCAGCAAAAAAAAATTTAAATAAATATTTTTTTAAAAGATAAGCAGAATAGATTGTATTATATAGAGAAGAACTTAATACATGATAAAGAAGTCATCACAACTCAAGGCGAGACAAGCATTATGTAATAATGATGGAACAATTGGTTCACAATGAGATCAATTTAAACTGTCACCTCCTACCATAATTGAAATTAAATTGAGATTAAAATTAAATATAAATAATAAGCCATAAAAAAACCAAAGAAAATATAATTACATACTTATTAGCCCTCTGAAGAAAGGAAGAATTTCTAGACTCAGATGTGAAAGGAATCATGAAAATTTTTAAATCAGCACCATAAAAATATCAAAATTCTACATGTCAAAAAAAAAGTAATGAAGATCATAATCTATTAAAAAATAATTAAATCAAATATGATATAATAAGGATAAAGTCTCCATGATATCAAGAACAGGTACTACATCACCAGTCCATAAATAGGCAAAACGTCACAAGGAGGCTTGCCATGAAATAGGAAATATAACTAGTAAACAACATTAGAAATTATTACACTTGGTTGAAATAAAAGATATGTCAATTAAAAATATAGTAACTTTGGTTTATTCTGCTTAACTAGCAATGTATTTGAAGTTCACCTACTAGAGATGCCCCTACAATGAGACAGTCTTGTAATTTACGGTGGAATTGTAAACTGATACAGCATTTGCAGAAAATAATTCCACATTATAAATCAAACTACATTTCTGGGAAGGAAACCTAAGATAATATAACAAAACATGGAAAGATGCTACAGAAACAAAGAAGTTCCTTGCAAAAGTATTCATTAAACAAGAAAAACAGAAAGCAGCTTGCTATCTAAAAATAGGTCTTCTTAAATATAGTCCATCTATGGGATATTACAGTCAAAAAATAATGTAACAACAAAGAAAATGCTTATGATATAATGTTAAGTTAAAGAAGTAAGACATATTAGAATGGTGGTTACCAAGGGCTGAGGAGTGGGGGGGAAAGAGTAGTTGTTTAATATGTATGAAGTTTCAAATCTGCAAGATGAAAATGTTCTGTTTCACAACAATGCCAATATATTGTACTTAACACTATTGAACTGTGCACTAAAACATGGTTAAGATGGAAAAGTTTATGTTATACATTTTTTACCATAATAAAAATATAGCAAACTGGAAACGTTTTTAAAAACTGGAATATAAAGTGCATGTTCTCTCTGATAAAACTATGAAAACTATAGGTATATGAAAAATAAAAACTAGGAAACACATAAAATGATGACAGTGGTTGAGATATGGAGGTAGGATTTCTGGATTTCATTAATTTTCTTGAATTTTTAAATTTTTCTGTAATACTTATTACAAATTCTTATTTTTATTCATAACGTTTTGTTGCTGTTGTTATCAAGTTAATGGCAAGTCAGGACTGAGGACAGGTGTTCTGACTCTGAGCCCCGCGTCCTTGTCAAAGATTCAGGAACCCGAGGCCAGCGCTCTAGGCAGGGAGGACCCCTGGCCATTGCTGTCCCTTCAGAGGGTCACGCTTGGCACCTGGGACCTGAACAACCAGGTTAGGCCATCCTGAGAACTACTGCCATGTAATTTTAGTGCTGGGCAACCATAAAGGTTAAGGGATTTAGGACCTCTTTCTCAGATGGAAGCAGAAGAGCTACACTGACAAGAGACTGAGGGACATGCAGGTAAATGATTAATCATTCACCATTCAGGGTCCCCATTATCCCAAGACAGAAAGAACTCAGGAGATTCCTGCAAGCAAGGTCCCACTGGAGCACAAGACTAAGAAAACACAAAAGCAAACGCATCCCAGCCCAGGGTGGAAAGCCGGCCAGGGTTTTCCAATTTGCTGTTTTCCATTCCCTTTAACTCCTTAATCTTTAAATCCAAAAAGCCCAAAGGTTCAAATAAACCTCTGTCATTTCCAATCCCTCCACCCCCACGTAAATCCTGAAGAGCAATTATTCTGTAGTGTCTGACAAGGTCATAGTCATCTGGCCTTGCAGCTTGAGAGCTCAAATCGATGACAGGAGTCATCAGGGTAAAGAGGGACAGAAACAATCCCAGGGAGGCTTCTACAGGGTGGTCCCTGCACCCTGCTGCCATCCCCAGGTCCCACCTCCCATCCCGCAGATACATCACTGCCCAGACCACGTGCTCTCACCCTCCACACAGAGAGAATCAGAGCCTTTTCTTCCCAGCTGGAGGGAGAGGACTGTCTTTCTTGCTCTCAAATGCCCCTGGGCTTTTGCTCCTCCAGTTAGAACTTGCGTTTTATAAGTGGTGCTTGCTTGCCTGACCTTTTCAAATCTTTTCCCTCGATAATTGCTCAGGTTGTTCTGTGCCCCACCTTATCCCGGCCCTGCTTCCTATCTGATAGATGCTAAACATCGGGTGATATTCCAACTGGGATTCTCACACATTCATTCATGCTTTCATTCATGAATTCATGCCATACATGTGCAGTGAGTGTCTCTCTGTACCAGTCACTCACTGTCCTAGATCCTGAAAGCAAAGGGGTGAAGCTCCTGCTTGACAGTCTCCTATTTGAATAAGGGAGCCAGAAAGGAAACAATTTTTTTTAAAGTAAACAAATAAATCTTGTTGATTTCACCTCTTAAATACATATAAAAAATAACTCATCTTTTCCCTTTCCAATGCCAGAACCATGGTCCAAGCCACTGTTACCTCTAATTTGGCCAGCAGCCCCCAAGCTCGTCTGCACTTTTATTCCCTCAGCCCACCGTGCCCCACCATCCATTTCCTAGAAGCAGCCACCGTGATTTTTGCAGACATCCATCAGATCACATCGCTTCCAGCTAAAAGCCCTCAGATGGCTTAAGTTCAGACCCCTTACCTTGCTCTGAAGGCTTTCCATGATCTAGTCTGTATTCATTTCATTTCTACTCTCCCCATCCTCACACCTGCCACACTGCATCTCTGCTCCTTGAGTATCTCCCAGTTCATTCTCAGCTCAGGGCTTTCCCTTCCATTCCTTTCTGGAATGTTCTTCCCCTAGATCACTGCAAGGCTGGCTCAGCTGGCACTGCCTCAGACAGGTCTTTTCTAGCCACCCAATCTGGACCCGCCCCCCATCACGCTGTTCTTCTCTGGAGTATTTACCACAATCTACAATGTTCTTATTTGCTTGTTTATTTGCCTGCCTTCCTCTGTAGGATGTCAGCTCCACTGCAGTGGCACCTCAAACACCTGTTCACCACTGTGTCCGTCATCCTCCCAAACAGTGCTGATGGGCACATAGTCAGCTCTCACTACTGAAAGTGAATGAATGAACCCCTTTCAAGGGTAAAGTAAGGAGAGTGAATACTAAGCGAAAGCTGTGGTTTCACTCACGAAACTCTTTCTCGGGAAATGGTCCATTTTCTCTTAGCTTAATAATCTCATCATTTTCACTCATCTCTCTAGCTGCCTTAATATCGGCCCTTGGCAATGCTGGATGTAATAAAGCACAAAGCAGTTCTTTCTTGAAGGGAAGGGAGAGGCAACAGAACAATCTGGTCAGCAGATCTAGGGTCACAGACATGGGGGCATGAATATTTAGATTCCGAACGAAGTCCATGCAGATGTTTCAGCCCAAGAAGGCCTTTCATGCCAGTTCTAATGAAAAGGATTGACTAGCACTCACCTATCACTTGCTTGCTAATTGGAATTTTGCTCTACACAGTTGTATAATACAGAGATAGTTCAAGCTGGGCTATCCATATCAGAATCATAAGCTGGGTGTCAAAGGGACTATACTTCATTTTAAAGAAGCTACGTGTAACGCTAACCTTTCTGGAAATAAAAGATATCTCTTCCTATGACTGGGATTGTTAGATCCAGAAATGCAAAGTTAAGTCATTTATTTCAAGCTCCCATATATTACGGATGCCCGAATAAAACCAAATCCCTATTAGAAAGCAGTTGAGACAAGAAAATCTGTCCAGAGGATATCTCTCATGATCTCTGCTGGGGGAGAATAATGAAGGACCATCCAAGACAGGCAAGAAAACATTGCCACGGCCCAGTATGAGGACAGAAGAAAGCAAACCAAAACGGCACTGTTGTCCCTGAAAAAAAAATAGTCAATAGCTTCCAACACCGCTCCTGAAAAATGCCGACTCACTGGAAATTATTACCACTTAATAAATGAAAAGGAAGCCGTTCCTGTCATTTACCAAGCTTTCCCCAACATTTCTGAAATATATTCTTTAACAGCTCAAACACATTCAGGAGCACTAGAGACCAGTTATATTCATCTAAAAAGGAAGGACAGGATTTCTGCCTGGCCCAGCTCATCTGCGCTCAGGGGTGTGCCAAGCACAGAGGAATGGAGAAGCCCATCACTTGTCGGCTAGCCCGCAGAGAGGGTACTTCTTTCCTGGGCAGCCTCTCAAAATACGGGATGCTTTTGGGGGGATCCTTACCCCAAGAGGCGCAAACCCTGCAACAAGACACCACCGACTTCCAGAAGCTCTGTGGTTCCTCCTCAGCAGCGCTGGGCCCAGACCTCACCCGGAAGCCATTATGGAACAAATCTCCCAGGGACTTTTTGCGGCGCCTGGTGGGTCCACAGACCTCTGTGCTGGAGCTGCTGGGTGGGTGATGGCAGACCAGAATCTTACTGGAGATCATGGTGGAGGCAGAGAGCTGGGCTGGGATCCAGGTTCCCTTGAATTCACTTGCACGAGCTGATGCTCTGGAAGGACCTGTGTTTCTCTGCCCTGTGCTACAGACAGGTCCTCCTGTCCAGCACAGCGTGGCTCACCGGCATCTACGTCCTGGTGGAGCAAATTGACACTCTCTCCTCCCTCACCCACCCGCCAACTTCCAAGAACCCCAGCAGGCTCTGGGCATCAGCGGCATGAAGTGCGTCAGAAGGGCAGTTGGGAGTGGGGAGGGGAGCGCTCTGATCCACCATGTCCTAACGAGCTGATCCATCAGCTTTGCTCTGTAAATTACCACATAAGCTCCTCTGGACATGGTTTAGGGGAATGGCAGGAGAAAAGGCCGTAATTCCTTAAATCAGGGGATACAGAATACGGTGTGGGAGAGGCCGCAGTTTGGAGCCCGCTGGGCCATTTCTTTGATTTTAGTGATCCTGTCTGATGATGGATGGTGCAAAGGGAGGGCTCCTTTATAGGATGTGATGCCCAACTAGAGAGAAACACCACCAGCATAACCCAAATATGCAAATCCTCTGCTAATCCTACGTGCAGGACTGAGGCAGAGGAGGAACTCTGCTCTGAGGAGCAGACCCTCGCCCCCCACACTCCCATCTTGTAGTTCTCAGCATCTCCCCTCATTACCAAGGCCAGGTCCCTCTATCCCCCAGGGCATTGAGTGTAAACAAAAATATAGCAGGGTCAGACAGAGGGAAAACATGAAAAATATAAACAGAGAAATATCTAGATTCTGTAGGTTGTTAGTCAAGGCTCCCCATAATCTGGCCTCTACCTACTTTTCCAGCCTTCACACTGCCCTCTAGCAAAACTAAAATTATTAGATGGAATTTTCAAAGGGAACAACTTATTTCTCCTCAGTATAGATTAGTTCATTCACACAACCATGATGTTTCAAACATCTATTATGTGCCAAGTATTGTGATGGGTACTGAGTATTCAGCTTCCAACAGGAATAATACAAGTCCAGCCTTGGTGGACGTTACAGTCTAGTAGGAGAAAGAAGCAATATAAAGACTTTATCATAATTTTAACAAATTAGTAATTTGGGTAAAGTGCTGCAAAGGAAAGTCATTAAATAGCTATGTGAGTATGTATGCGTGAGGTACATACACGTGTATCTGGATGTGAATGTTCATGGAATATGTTGTGACATGTATATCAGAAGGGGGTTCACATTAATTCTGAATCCTAAGGGTTGAGCAGCAGATGGACAGGTGAGAAGAGATAAAGGTTGTGGTGAGGGGAACTTTTTTAGTCTGTGGCAACAGCAAAACAAATATCATAAAGAGTGAAGAAAATGATCTGTTCCTGATTTGAAAGGAATCCAATGTGAGGAAAATGAAACAACTGATGGGAGATTAACTTTTTAACACCCAGAGTCTTCTGAAAATGATAGACATAACTACAGATCCTACAGACATTAAGAAGATAATGAAGGGCTATTATGAACAATATTATGTCTATAATTTTAAAAATTAAATGAAATAGACAATTTTTTAAAAAATACAACTTTCCAAAATGACAAGACGAGACAGAAAATCTAGACAACCATATATCTGTTAAAGAAATCAAAACTTCAGTTAAAAACATCTCTACAAAGAGGAAAGGGGACCCTCCTACACTGTTGGTGGGAATGTAAATTGGTGCAGCCACTATGGAAAACAGAATGGAGTTTCTTCAAAAAACCAAAAACAGAGCTGCCACATGATCCAGCGATCCCACTCCTGGGCACATATCCAGACAAAAGTACAATTCAATAAGATACATGCGCCCCTATGTCCATAGCAGCACTATTCACAATAGCCAAGACATGGAAACAACCTAAATGTCCATCGACAAAGGAATGGATAAAGAAGATGTGGCATATATATACAATGGAATACTACTGAGACATAAAAAGGAATGAAATAATGCCATTTGCAGCAACCTGGATGGACCTAGAGATTATCATACTAAGTGAAGTCAGAAAGAGAAAGACAAATACCATATGATATCACTTATATGTGGAATCTAAAACACAACACAAATGAACATATCTGCAAAACAGAAACAAACTCACAGACATAGAGAACAGACTTGTGGTTTCCAAAGGAGAGGGGGTGGGGGAGGGATGGATTGGGAGTTTGAGATTAGCAGATGTAAACTATTATATATAGAATGGATAAACAACAAGGTCCTACTGTACAGCACAGGGAACTATGTTCAGTATCCTGTGATAAACCATAATGCAGGGACTTTCCTGGTGGTCCAGTGGTTAAGACTTAGCCTTCCAATGCAGGGGGTGCGGGTTTGAGCCCTGGTTGGGGAGCTAAGATTCCACATGCCTCGTGGCCAAAAAACCAAAACATAAAACAGAAGCAATATTGTAACAAATTCAATAAAAACTTAAAAAAAAATAATGGAGAAGGATATGAAAAAGAATATATATATGTATAACTGAATCACTTTGCTGTACAGTAGAAATTAATACAACATTGTAAATCAACTATACTTCAATAAAATAAAATTTAAAAAAAGGGAACAGATTTTTTAAAAAATTCCTCTCCAATGAACTTTATTTTGAGGGGGGGTGGGGGGGAGGAAATCTCCACAAAGAAAATTTCAGGTCTAGATGGTTTTCACTGGAGAATTCTACCAGCATTTAAGTAGGAAATAATACTGATATTAGACAAACTCTTTTAGAGAACAGAGGAAGAGGAAACAATTCCCAAAGTGTTTTATGATGTCAGCATAAATATGACATCAAAACCCTACAAGGGCATTACCAAAAAAAAAAAAAATTACAGACTAACACACCTCATCAACATAGGTACAACAATCCTTAAATATATACTAGTAAAATTAATCCAGAAGTATATAAAAAGGATCATATATCATGACCAAGTGGAGTTTATCCCAGGAACACAAGATTAGCTTAACAAATGAAAACCAGCAATGTTATTTACCACATTAATAAATTCAAATAGAAAATTCATAGGACCATTTTAATAGATGTCAGGAAAAAAAATCTGACAAAATACAACGCTGCTTTATGATAAAAACTGTAAGTCTATATGTGGTAAGTGTGTTAAGACAATGTTTTATGGCCTAAACAAAGACACGCTCATTAATGAAACAGAAGAGAGTCCAGAAATAGACCCACATATATACAGTAAATTGATTTACAACAAAAGTACCAATGTAATTCCATTAGAAAAGGAGCATCTTGTCAATAAATAGTAATGGAAAATCTGGATATCTATAAAGGGAAAGAAATGAAACAACTCTTTCCTAATACTATACACCAAATTAGTTTGAGATGGGTCACATACTTAATGTAAAAGCTAAATATAAAGCTTCTAAAAAGAAACAATGGAGAGTACCCTGAGGACACTGGAGTAGGTGAAGATTTTTTTAGGAAACAAAAGGTGCTGTTAAAAAAAGTGATAAATTAAATATCATTAAAATGTTAAAACTTCATTTTACATTTAAAGATCATTCAAAGATAAGTCACAGGGGCTTCCCTGGTGGCACAGTGGTTGAGAGTCCGCCTGCCGATGCAGGGGACACGGGTTCGTGCCCCGGTCCGGGAAGATCCCACATGCCGCAGAGCGGCTGGGCCCGTGAGCCATGGCCGCTGAGCCTGCGCATCCGGAGCCTGTGCTCCGCAACGGGAGAGGCCACAACAGTGAGAGGACCGCGTACCGCAAAAAAAAAAAAAAAAAAAAAAAACAACAGGGTTTCCTATAATAATTTTTTTTAATTTAAAAAGAATTCTCCGCAAACATATGCACACACTCAAATGAATTTGGGCTCATTTCTCTGGGCATATGTGTATTGTGAAAAATGGTCCAGTGTGTCCCAAGGTTGCTACCCTACGTCGTCTGCCGTAAGGAATTCTGTGAGGGTTTTATTTGTTCCTGAAGGCCCAGTGTTGCCAACATGGAACACTGTCCCTCATTTACAGAACAGGGTAGGGGGTAGTGGGGGAGTCAGTAAAGAAAATCATAAGAATATTAATCCATTCTTTTAAAAATATTGACCAAGCCAGAAATAGAGACACAGATGTAGAGAACAAACGTATGGACACCAAGGGGGGAAAGCGGCAGAGGGGTGGGGTGGTGGTGGGATGAACTGGGAGATTGGGATTGACATGTATACACTAATATGTATAAAATAGATAACTAATAAGAACCTACTGTATAAAAGATAAATAAAATAAAATAAAATAAAAATATTGACCGAGCAATTAACTCTGACACAATTGATCTCTTTGGTGAAATCAACAGATATCCAATTTCCTAGATCCTATACAAATTGATATGACAGTACATTTATTCAACTACAAATTTTAATTAAGCACCTATTTAGAAGAGAGGCAGGATTCTGGACCCAGAACGATGGGATTCAAATTTCAGCTCTGCCATTACTTGGGAATGGACATTTACAAATTCCTTCTGAGAAACTCACGGTATCTCAGTTTCCTCAACTATAAAATGGGAATAGTAACAGTAACCTACCTCATCAGGTGACTGCCAGGCATAAAACAATGTACCTATAACAGTTAAAACTGTCCTTGGTTCATAGTAAGTATCAGAGAGTGTTTGCTATTATTATTACTATGAGTCAGATACTGAGCTAGACACACTGCAGATGCAAGTAAGGTCAGCTATAAATCCATCCCCAAGGAACTTACACTCTTGTGGAGCACTTTACGATCTACAATTGTATTTAGCTAGATAGGACCACCTATATATCATTTTATTTTAGCAGAAGACCTCCAGATTAACCTCTCCCCTTACTTCTTCATTGGTGCCTGAAATTTCACCATTAGAGCAGCAGCATTACATAGTAAGAAAGACCTATGTATCAGATAGATATGGGTTTGAACCCTAGCTTCCTTCCTTACACACTCTGAGAACCTGGGCTAGTTATATGAAACCTGCAAGCCTATACTACTGCATGAAAAATACAGAGATAATAATTATGCCTCTAAGGTGTTGGGAAAATAAATTGATTTAACATGTGTTTTTAAATGCCTAACCCAGAAAATGTGTTACATAAGTACTCATTCCTGGTCTCCTCTGAAGCCCCCGTACTTGACCCCTCTTCCTTGGGTCTAATGGTCTGATCCTATTAAAATGCACAACTGCCTAGCAGTCATTGATCCCTTGGTTAGAAAATAAGGGGTTGATAGGGGTGAAAGAAAAACTAGAGCTCCACCTGGGCCTGGGGGAGGATAGTAGGTGCAGAGGGCGGAGGAGAAAGGGGCAAACTGGGAAGCAAACTGTGAACTAAAACCAACTCCACTTGCAGGCAAGCCATGGCCCTATTTTTAGCTGACAAAAAAGCCATCCAACCTCTGTGATCTAAAACAGGGAAGACAAATGTCAAGGGTGAACCAATGACCAGGCACATATTACTTGTACTACAGTTTATTCCCCAAATCCCAGATCATTTGAATTAAGTGCCTCCAGGTCATTTCCTCACACTTCTACTCTTTTTAAAACTGGAAACTAGAAGCTTGTGGCATTTTCACAGACCTCAAATTACAAGGGAAAACGATGCCTTGCTTTGGTCGCTGGTTCAGCTGTTCAAGAAAATTTTGCCTTATCTCCAGTTCATCTGCCTCCCTGCACTGTATGCCATCTTCCCCTCTCCCTCCCTCCCTTCCTTCCTGCCTCCCTCCTGAGAACTAACCATCTAAGGGGGCAGAGCAGTCTGTGATTCAGCCCCCTCTTCCTTCCCCAGCCTCCCCCTCACCACCCAGTAGCACTGAATTTCTTGGTCCCTGTAGTTTCCTCCATTTCCAAAGTCACAGGTTCTGTCTGTCCTGGCATACCATGTGTGACGTTGGAGACAAATGAATCCAGCCTTGTCCAATATCCCCACCTCTTCCCCAAGATGAAAACCTGAGCTCAACAAAGAGAACTGGCCTAACCCTCCCTAACCCTACTTCCCAGGCTGAGCTCCCACTGGGAAGCTGACACAGAGCCCTGCACTTCCCCCCTGCCTGACATTTGAACCCACAGGGGACAGAGGGCAGTCCCTGGTCACTGAAGTGCACACAGGTTTGATTTTTTGAGATCTGTACCCCTTTCTACTGCAAGGAGGACCTGAATCAGTTTACATGATGAAAAACAAAATCAAAACCCGTATATAGGGATAAACTAGGACAGGGCTCCTGCTTTCTGGAATTAGAGGGGATGGATGTCACCAGGCATCTGCCAGCAGCAGGACAAGAGTGAGGCCTAAGAGGCACCTAGGGCACACAATTTAAGGCAGCACCGCTTTTTAAGGCCAACCCTGCCTTTCATCGCCTCGAGAGTGAGTGCCTCCTTAAATTTTGCACCCTATGCCCCTCTCTTGCCTCACCCTAGTCCCAGCCCTGGCACCTGCAATGAGTCCATTACTAAGTTCCTCTCTTTAACTGGCTCTGCATTTTCTGTCACCTATGGCAAGAGAGAAACATATACCAGGGCTGTGACTGTGAACCGGGAAAACCGATAAAGACAATTCAGAGATCGGCGTTAACCTAAAATTAAATTCAAGCAGAATTTTTGTGCCAGCGGCTTTGAATAAAGACTGAGGAACACAGTGAATTATATCTTCAATTACAGTTTACAAAGAACAGAGGCACTCCTTCCAAACGGATGCTCTTGATTTAGCTCTCTATAAAGGCAGGAAGCAGAACACTGAATCTCAGGTCAGAAAAACATTTTCATAAGGGCCCCAGGTTCCCCAGGATTTGGCTATGTTTAATTCTGATGCTCAAAATTAACTTAAAGTAAACTGAGAGGATGAAAACGAAGTGTTTGGTTTTGGGGGAATTAATTTGCCACCAGCTATGTTGTGTTCTGACGCTTTAAATTAACAACAGGATAAACTTGGATCATCAAAATCAGGGGTGGCAACGTTTTCTTCTATGAAGGACCAATAATAAACATCTCAGGCTTTGTGCGCCACACAATGTCTGTTGAAACTACTCAACCTGGCCACTGTAGTGTGAAAACCAGCCACAGACAATAAGTAAGAAAATGGGGCTGATTACCTTCCAATAAAACTTTATTTCCAAAGATAGGTGGAGGACCAGATTTAGCCTGCACGCCATAGCTTGCCAACCTCTGATTTAACGACACTTTGACGCGAGGAAGGAATAATTTGCCAACAGGTGCTCTTTCAAGTTAGTAACTCTTGGTATTTCCTTTGGTTCCCTGTAACACTCATTTTAGCGCTTGATATCATGCTCTTTTCACTTTCCTAGCTTAATTCAGGAATTTATGCATCATTTCAGACTATGAACTCCTCAAGGTCAGGGGCTCTGTCTCTCTTCTTTGTGTATAATCTGTAATGCACAGCCGGGCACACTGCTCTTGCTTAAAATGATCTTCCCTTGCTGAACAAAGGTGATTCGCATCTCTGGTTCTGATTTGTGAAGATGTGGAAATCTTTTTAACCTAAGAGGAGAAAGAGTTTCTGCCGAAGGATGGACTGTCATGCCCCTCCCCATGTGCATCATGTTTTTAGTAAGTCCTGAATACAGCTATGTTAAAGGCATAAAACAATTCGTTCAGATCAAAAGTAAGTTAGCAAGTCCCACTTTGTGATTCCAAAGTCCTTGGCTCGTGTGCTTTTTTCATCAGCACATTTTTTCCTACAAATAAACAGCTATATAACTTCTGTCTCTTTCTGTTCATATCCTCAGTGTCCAGCACATGGTAACATTCATTAAATATGTGTTGAAGAAATGAGGAAATGAATATAAGTTGGCTTTAGCTCGTAAACCCTTTGTTACACTCAAAACCTCTGCCAACCGGTTCAGGCAGTTACAGTATCTGTTAGGCAAGACCTTGTGCTGTGGGGCTGCCCGGTTCAAACCCAGATTTAGCACTGCTTAGTGAAATAAGCCATCTGCAGTCTCAGCCTGCATCCTTAACCCTGATTTGTCCCTGAGCACAAGGAGGTCCCTGATCTGAGTTTGAATGGCAGGCATCACTGACCCCCGTCAGTTCCATCAGCTTCACCCAGCTCAGCCTACGGGCTCTGAGTGACAGGAGATGAGGACTGAAATCGCCATCCTTTCACAGAATGACGGCAGGAGGCACAAAACCATCTGCTTAATGGTCATGTGGCAATAGGTAACAGCTCGAAAGTCCTTACAGTATATGACTTCACTGATGAAGATGGATCACACTTAAGCAGTGATGCTTGATCTCTACGAAACAGCTCATCCACAGCAGGGACAATCTCAGAGATAAGACAAACACAGCAGCAAGCTGGTCTGGGACTATGAAAACGCTGCCGAAACATGATTTATGTGAAAATAAATAAGGTGGGTCACTCCTCTATCATTAACAATAAGTGGATTCTTCCTGCCACAGATGTACTGAGGAGGTAAATGAACAACACACTCGCATTAATACTTATGCTGTTTTTCTTTACCCACTGCCTGAGGTGTGGGTTTGCAAATAAAATCAACCCACCATTATTCTGGACTGATTACTCAATTAGGGGTAAAAGAGGCCAGCCCTTTCCTATTCTTCCATCAGATGCCTTCCTCGCGGCCATTTCACTGACTGCATGAGGGGACAAGGGAGGAAATCAGTGGGCACCAGTTTCAAACCCAGCAAACAAAGGGGAAGAATATAGATAAAAGAAATGAAATAATCAGCAATAATTCACTGCATTGCTATTACGTGTTTGGTCCTTTTCGAGGAGCTGTTAGGGCTAGAAACACCGTAAGACATGGTCCCTACTGTAATGACGCACAAACAATAACAAAAAAGCAAAAATGAAAAACAGCAAATGAATAATCATTTTTTTGGAACAGACTGTGAATAGCTTAAGGGTGCTGAGAGCATGGTCCACAGGACAAAAACCCACAGATAATGCAACAACCTTATGCTGGTTGACAATTTAGACTTCCTTTCAGTAGATTCTTATGTCAGAAGTGCTGAGAGAGACAGAGGAGACAATAAAAAGCATAAAAACTTAAGACTTCCGGTGGGTATGGAGAGAACATATGTATGACAGTTTGAACTAAGTAGATTCTAGTTTCAGGAATGCTCCAGCATACCCTGTCACCTTAGACCAGTCATTTTCTCTCCTTATGATTTAGGTTTCTCACCAGAAGGAAGAAAGGAAGGAAAGGACAGACGGAGGGAGGAAGGAAGGGAGGGATGGAGGAAGCTGGGGGAAGGGAGGGGGAAGGGAGGGGGACGGGGGAGGGAGGGGGGAGGAGGAAGCAAGAAACTTGAAGAATTAGTAGTAGATAATCTCTAACGTCTCTTTCACATCAAATTTCTATAATTATTTGTCTCTGTGCTTCTAGAAGTCACTCATGAACAAAGAAATAATATTTTTAAAATAGCCAAAAAAGGAAAACTAAAAATCATTCTCATAAATCTACAGTTTCTGTAGCTACTTAATAACCATGAACAAAGGCTACTGTCTATGGAACACTGACTCACGCCTGTAAACTTCCCTGTGTCTGTCTCAGAGCCTGGCCGCCCAGCTGGACCAGATGCATTTGATGCTGGAGCACTAGGCTTATTAAGATGCCTAATTTCCGAATGATCCCACTCACACCAGGAGGACAGCTTTGGAACAAGATGTTACATCTCAGTGGCCTCGTCTTGTAGAATGATTTTTTTTTATAAATGCTAACTGCAACTCATTAATTAAGAAAGATGTTACACTGAGCAGGAAAATCACTGAATCAGCGAATCTTGCAATTTTCTCCAGCATTTATCATGAACCAAAAGACTTTATCTGATACATTTTGGGGTGGCCTAGAGGGCAGTGTAGGAGCTGAATATCAGCTCTGACACAGGGGTCACCATGGGTCTGACACAATGACATGGGTCTCCTAGCTTAGAAAGGGTCAAATGTCTATGCTTGGAGAATTTGTAGAGTACTCTGGTTAAGGGCAGAGACTTTGAAGACAGGTCTGGACTACTTTACTTCTGTTTATTGTTCAATAAACAGAGGGTTCTTTTTCGTCCTGTCATTTCATCATGTAGGCTACTGCCAGGCATATAGTAGGTGCTCAATAAATGCACTGATTAAATTTAAATCTTGGCATTATCATTTATAAGCTGTGAGCTGAGCTACCTTCTGCAACGTCTTGGAGACTCTGGATTTTTTTTTTATTACGTTTTTGTCTTGCTTTTTTGTTTTTTGTAAAATGGGATATTTTAATTTGGCTTCCTCCAAAGCAGAACCTGAGAAAAGAATTTGCACATAGTTTATTTGGGGGGTGATCTCAGGAAACACCAATAGGGGGGTAGGGACATGAGAAAGGGATGGAAAAGAAGCAGCAATGAAGAGTTTATCAAGCAAGTATCACTGTGGCCCCTTGGAGCAGAATCCTGCGGGGAGACTCATCACCCTGTGTAGAAGGTACACGCAGAGCTTTCCACTGGTTGAGGGGAGCATTAATTCCCGAGTGCTTATGACCTGGTGGCAGCCCACAAGCAGGCTTCAGTGACTGGAGAAAGATCTCAGACAAAGAAACGCTGATGCTGACAATTCAAACTCCAGCCACCTCCACCTGCAGGATAGGTAAGGGCAACAGGATATGGGCAGGGGCACCCAACAGGGCACGTCGCCCAAGGAATAAGAAAACCTACCTGGGTTTTTGTGTGGCTTAAATGAAACACTATATAGAAATGACCTGGCATTATCACTGCTCTCTGCACTGTGCCTCCATTTGCAGAGGGCCTATTGCTATTATGGGAGAAAAAGGTGATGGTCAGGCTCTTCCCTAACACCCCTGGAAGGCCATGTCAGGCAGAAGTACACTGCCCCAAGGGCATCTGAAGTCACCAAAGGTCCATGTCAGGCAGAAGTACACTGGCCCAAGGGCATCTGAAGACACCAAAGGCCCAGAGAAATGCCACGTTCTGTCCTTGGAAATTGACAATGTGCGCCAACATATTAAAGGCTCTGAGAATTCCTGCAGTTAAGAAATTCTCTAAACTAGGAATTCCCAAACTTACTTTACCATAGTGCTCTTTTTCTATAATGCTTAGCAACTTTCTCTGTAATCCAAAATTCCATGATGCACATTTCAGGAAAAGAAGGCCTGAGACTGATGCATTTTACCCAGGAAAGCACTCCATAATTTTCAGCTCACCACCCCCGCCCCCAATTCTGCTGACAAATAAGTTTCCTTAGTTCCACCCAAATCTCTTGATTTCACCTCCTTTCTTGGTGAACTCAAACCCACACCGATGATTCTCTTACTTTTCATTTCTTGGGCTCACGCTGGTGCTAGCTTGCAATTTGAAATTACTCTTTCTGGCACCCGTATATTCAGATCGTATCTCCGAAGAAAGGGCTCCTTGCAATCTGCAGCACTACCTAATGGGCAGGAGCCTCCAGTCCCGATTCTGCCACTTATTTCCTTTGAGAGATTAAATAATCTTCCCAGTGTCATTTGTATAATGGTAAAATGACTCTAGTTTGTAGGTTGCTATAAAGATTGAGTAAAATACAGCACAAAGCATCCAACACTATGTAGCACACAGCGGACACTCAATGAATGTCACCTGCCTTTCAAGTCTCCTGCTCTAACCACTCCCACAAGGGTCCTGATTCAAGTTCGTATTGACTCAGATAACTGTCATGTGGAGAGAAAATGGGATGATGAGCAGGTAGGAATGCTGCCTGAATAATTCAAGCCACTTGGTGATCATCTATTATCTGTATGTGTATAAAGTCAGCCTGCTACTTTCTGATCTCTAAAAAGTGCGTGTGTGTGTGTGTGTGTGTGTGTGTGTGTGTTTCCACCCAAATCCGCTAACACTATCATAAGCCTGTGAAATGAAAAGTAAGGTATATATAGGTAGGTAAGTAGATTGATAGGTAGATATAGAAAGGTAGATGATAGAAAGGTATATAGATCTATATCTGTATAGCTACCTATCCATAGGTACATAGATAGATAAATATTTTGTTCATTAACTATTTATTGAGCCCCTGCTGGTGTCAGGCATTATACTCTCTGCTGTGTAGCACTGAATAAGACAGACATGAGCCCAGCCCTCAAGGAATTACAGTCCAGAGGGGCAGACTATAAGAATAAATAACCAAACAAATAACTACAAACTGCTACACATGGTCACAAAGTAAACAAACTTCTATGGGGGGCACATTAGACAATGTGGTCAGACAGACCAGGCCTTTCTAAGGAGGTGAGAGATGGGTGAGAACTGAGGGTGAGAAAGGGCCACCCAGGGGAGACGCAGGAGCACCGCGTCCAGCAGGGGGAGTGGCAGGTACAGCGCTCAGAGCCAACAAAGGGCAAGGACGCCCCCTGCCTGCAGTCAACGGGGCTCGGAGAGGGCAGGAGACCCCAGGACAGGCCTTGTGGGCTGTGTGGAGGACGCTGGGTATTAGTCTAAGAACAAGGAAAGGGGAGACCTTCAAGATGGCAGAGGAGTAGGACACAGAGATCTCCTTCCTCCCCACAAACACATCAGAAATACATCGGCTTAGGACCTGCGCAAAAGGGGAGAGGCAGCATGTCGAATGGAGGGCCTCTGTAGTGTGGAGTTCTGGAGTTTGGAGACTGCCGAATCCAATGATCTCTGAGAAGAATGTGGTGATGAATTAGATGAAGATCACAGCTGGCCGATGCGTAACTGTCGCTTGAATTTGAGGGATATTTAAACATATTAAAGCTGCCAGATGATACTGTGCTTCACCTTCTTGTCAAATAAAAAACACTCTATTCGAGGGTGAGGGGAAGATAGCGGAAGAGTAAGACGCGGAGATCACCTTCCTCCCCACAGATACACCAGAAATACATCTACACGTGGAACAACTCCTAAAGAACACCCACTGAACGCTGGCAGAAGACCTCAGATCTCCCAAAAGGCAAGAAAACCCCCAGGTACCTGGGTAGGGCAAAAGAAAAAACTGAGACAAAAGAATAGGGACGGAACCAGCACCAGTGGGAGGGAGCTGTGAAGGAGGAAAGGTTTACACACACTACGAAGCCCCTTCGCGGGCGGAGACTGCGGGTGGGGCGGGGGGGGGGGGAGCTTCGCAGCCGCGGAGGAGAGCGCAGCAACAAGGGTGCGGAGGGCAAAGCGGAGAGATTCCCGCACAGAGGATCGGTGCCAACCGGCACTCACCAGCCCGAGAGGCTTGTCTGCTCACCCGCTGGGGCGGGCGGGGCTGGGAGCTGAGGCTCGGGGGCAGGGAGTCCGGGGAAAAGGTCTGAAGCTGCCGAAGAGGCAAGAGACTTTTTCTTCCCTCTCTGTTTCCTGGTGCGCGAGGAGAGGAGATTAAGAGCACTGCTTAAAGGAGCTCCAGAGACGGCCGCGAGCCGCGGCTAAAAGCGCGGACCCCAGAGACGGGCATGAGACGCTAAGGCTGCTGCCGCCACCAAGAAGCCTGTGTGCCAGCACAGGTCACTATCCACGTCCCCCTTCTGGGGAGCCTGTGCAGCCCGCCACTGCCACGGTCCCGGGATCCACGGACAACTCCCCCAGGAGAACGCACGGCGCGCCTCAGGCTGGTGCAACGTCACGCCGGCCCCTGCCGCCGCAGGCCCGCCCCGCACTCCGTGCCCCTCCCTCCCCGCCGGCCTGAGTGAGCCAGAGCCCCCGCATCAGCGGCTCCTTTAACCCCATCCTGTCTGGGCGAAGAACACAGGCCCTCCAGCGACCTACACGCAAAGGCGGGGTGAAATCCAAAGCTGAGCCCCTGGGAGCTGTGAGAACAAAGAAGAGAAAGGGAAATCTCTCCCAGCAGCCTCGGGAGCAGCGGATTAAAGCTCCACAATCAACTTGATGTACCTGCATCTGTGGAATACATGAATAGACAACGAATCACCCCAAATTGAGGAGGTGGACTTTGACAGCAAGATTTATGATTTTTTCCCCTTTTCCTCTTTTTGTGAGTATGTATGTGTATGCTTCTGTGTGAGATTTTGTCTGTATAGCTTTGCTTCCACCATTTGTTCTAGGGTTCTATCCGTCCTTTTTAAAAATTTTTTTCTTAATAATTATTTTTTATTTAAATAACTTTATTTTATTTTACTTTATCTTCTTTCTTTTTTTCCTTCCTTCCCTCCTTCCTTCCTCCCTCCCTCCTTCCTTCCTTCCTTTCTTTCTTTCTTCTACTAATTCTTTCTTTCTACTTTTTCTCCCTTTTATTCTGAGCTGTATGGATGAAAGGCTCTTGGTGCTGCAGCCAGGAGTCAGTGCTGTGCCTCTGAGGTGGGAGAGCCAACTTTAGGACACTGGTCCACAAGAGACCTCCCAGCTCCACATGATATCAAACGGCGAAAAGCTCCCAGAGATCTCCATCTCAACACCAACACCCAGCTTCACTCAACGACCAGCAAGCTACAGTGCTGGACACCCTATGCCAAACAACTAGCAAGACAGGAACACAACCCCACCCATGAGCAGAGAGGCTGCCTAAAATCATAATAAGTCCACAGACACCCCAAAACACACCACCAGACGTGGACCTGCCCACCAGAAAGACAAGATCCAGCCTCGGCCACCAGAACACAGGCACTTGTCCCCTCCACCAGGAAGCCTACACAACCCACTGAACCAACCTTACCCACTGGGGACAGACACCAAAAACAACGGGAACTACGAACCTGCAGCCTGTGAAAAGGAGACCCCAAACACAGTAAGATAAGCAAAATGAGAAGACGGAAAAACACACAGCAGATGAAGTAGCAATGTAAAAACCCACCAGACCTAACAAATGAAGAGTAAATAGGCAGTCTACCTGAAAAACAATTCAGAATAATGATAGTAAAGATGATCCAAAATCTTGGAAATACAATAGAGAAAATGCAAGAAACATTTAACAAGGACTTAGAAGAACTAAAGATGAAACAAACAACGATGAACAACACAATAAATGAAATTAAAAATACTCTAGAAGGCATCAATAGCAGAATAACTGAGGCAGAAGAACGGATAAATGACCTGGAAGATAAAATAGTGGAAATAACTACTGCAGAGCAGAATAGAGAAAAAAGAATGAAAAGAACTGAGGACAGTCTCAGAGACCTCTGGGACAACATTAAATGCACCAACATTCGAATTATAGGGGTCCCAGAAGAAGAAGAGAAAAAGAAAGGGACAGAAAATATTTGAAGAGATTATAGTTGAAAACTTCCCTAATATGGGAAACGAAATAGTTAATCAAGTCCAGGAAGCACAGATAATCCCATACAGGATAAATCCAAAGAGAAATACGCCAAGACACATATTAATCAAACTGTCAAAAATTAAATACAAAGAAAACATATTAAAAGCAGCAAGGGAAAAACAACAAATAACACACAAGGGAATCCCCATAAGGTTAACAGCTGATCTTTCAACAGAAACTCTGCAAGCCAGAAGGGTCTGCCAGGACATATTTAAAGTGATGAAGGAGAAAAACCTGTAACCAAGATTATTCTACCCAGCAAGGATCTCATTCAGATCTGATGGAGAAATTAAAACCTTTACAGACAAGCAAAAGCTGAGAGAGTTCAGCACCACCAAGCCAGCTTTACAACAAATGCTAAAGGAACTTCTCTAGGCAAGAAACACAAGAGAAAGAAAAGGCCTACAATAACGAACCCAAAACAATTAAGAAAAGGGGAATAGGAACATACATATTGATAATTACCTTAAATGTAAATGGACTAAATGCTCCCACCAAAAGACACAGATTGGCTGAACGGATACAAAAACAAGACCCATATATATGCTGTCTACAAGAGACCCACTTCAGACCTAGAGACACATACAGACTGAAAGTAAAGGGATGGAAAAAGATATTCCATGCACATAGAAACCAAAAGAAAGCTGGAGTAGCAATTCTCATATCAGACAAAATAGATTTTAAAATAAAGACTATTAAAAGAGACAAAGAAGGATACTACATAATGATCAAGGGATCGATCCAAGAAGAAGACATAACAACTGTAAATATTTATGCACCCAACACAGGAGCACCTCAATACATAAGGCAAATAGTAACAGCCATAAAAGGGGAAATCGACAGTAACACAATCATAGTAAGGGACTTTAACACCCCACTATCACCAACGGACAGATCATCCAAAATGAAAATAAATAAGAAAACACAAGCTTTAAATGACACATTAAACAAGATGGACTTAATTGATATTTATAGGATAGGACATTCGATCCAAAAACAACAGAATACACTTTCTTCTCAAGTGCTCATGGAACATTCTCCAGGATAGATCATATCTTGGGTCACAAATCAAGACTTGGTAAATTTAAGAAAACTGAAATCATATCAAGTATCTTTTCCAACTACAATGCTATTGAGACTAAACATCAAATACAGGAAAAGATCTGTAAAAAATACAAACACATGGAGGCCAAACAATACACTACTAAATAACCAAGAGATCACTGAATAAATCAAAGAGGAAATCAAAAATTATCTCAAAACAAATGACAATGAAAACACGACGACCCAAAACCTATAGGATGCAGCAAAAGCAGTTCTAAGAGGGAAGTTTATAGCAATACAATCCTACCTCAAGAAACAATAAACATCTCCAATACACAACCTAACCTTAGGCCTAAAGCAATTAGAGAAAGAAGAACAAAAAATCCCCAAAGTTAGCAGAAGGCAAGAAGTCATAAAGATCAGAGCAGAAATAAATGAAAAAAGAATGAAGGAAACAATAGCAAAGATCAATAAAGCTAAAAGCTGGTTCTTTGAGAAGATAAACAAAATTGATAAACCATTAGCCATCAGGGAAAAATGGGAGAAGACTCAAATCAATAGAATTAGAAATGAGAAAGGAGAAGCAACAAATGACACTGCAGAAATACAAAGGATCATGAGAGATTACTACAAGCAACTATTTGCCAATAACATGGACAACCTGGAAGAAATGGACAAATTCTTAGAAAAGCACAAGCTTCTGAGACTGAACCAGGAAGAAACAGAAAATATAAACAGACCAATCACAAGCACTGAAATTGAGACTGTGATTTAAAAACTTCCAACAAATAAAAGCCCAGGACCAGATGGCTTCACAGGCGAATTCTATCAAACATTTAGAGAAGAGCTAACACCTATCCTTCTCAAACTCTTCCAAAATAGAGCAGAGGGAGGAACACTCCCAAACTCATTCTATGAGGCCACCATCACCCTGATACCAAAACCAGACAAAGATGTCACAAAGAAAGAAAACTACAGGCCAATATCACTGATGAACATAGATGCAAAAATCCTCAACAAAATACTAGCAAACAGGGCTTCCCTGGTGGTGCAGTGGTTGAGAGTCCACCTGCCGATGCAGGGGACACGGGTTCGTGCCCTGGTCCGGGAAGATCCCACATGCTGTGGAGCAGCTGGGTCCGTGAGCCAGGGCCACTGAGCCTGTGCTCTGCAACAGGAGAGGCCACAACAGTGAGAGACCCACGTACCGCAAAAAAAGAAAAAAAAAATACTAGCAAACAGAATCCAACAGCACATTAAAAGGATCATACACCATGATCAAGTGGGGTTTATTCCAGGAATGCAAGGATTCTTCAATATATGCAAATTAATCAATGTGATACACCATATTAACAAATGGAAGGAGAAAAACCATATGATCATCTCAAGTGATGCAGAAACAGCTTTTGACAAAATTCAACACCCATTTATGATAAAAACCCTCCAGAAAGCAGGCATAGAGGGAACTTACCTCAACATAATAAAGGCCACATATGACAAACCCACAGCCAACATCCTTCTCAATGGTGAAAAACTGAAAGCATTTCCATTAAGATCAGGAAGAAGACAAGGTTGCCCACTCTCACCACTATTATTCAACATAGCTTTGGAAGTTTTAGCCACAGAAATCAGAGAAGAAAAAGAAATAAAAGGAATTCAAATTGGAAAAGAAGAAGCAAAGCTGTCACTGTTTGCAGATGACATGATACTACACAGAGAATCCTAAAGATGTCACCAGAAAACTACTAGAGCTAATCGATGAATTTGGTAAAGTAGCAGGATACAAAATTAATGCACAGAAATCTCTTGCCTTCCTATACACTAACAATAAAGAATCTGAAACAGAAATTAAGAAAACACTCCCATTTACCATTGCAAGAAAAAGAATAAAATACCTAGGAATAATCCTATCTAAGGAGACAAGAGACCTGTATGCAGAAAACTATAAGACACTGATGAAAGAAATTAAAGATGATACAAACAGATGGAGACATATACCATGTTCCTGGATTGGAAGAATCAACATTGTGAAAATGACTCTAGTACCCAAAGCAATCTACAGAGTCAATGCAATCCCTATCAAACTACCAATGGCATTCTTCACAAAACTAGAACAAAAAAATTCACAATTTGTATTGAAACACAAAAGACCCCGAATAGCCAAAGCAATCTTTGGAGAAAGAAAAACGTAACTGGAGGAATCAGGCTCCTGGACTTCAGACAATACTACAAAGCTACAGTAATCAAGACAGTATGGTATGGCATAAAAACAGAAATATAGACCAATGGAACAGGAGAGAAAGCCCAGAGTTAAACCCACGCACATATGGTCACCTTATTTTTGATAAAGGGAGGCAAGAATATACAATGGAGAAAAGACAGCCGATTCCATAAGTGGTGCTGGGAAAACTGGACAGGTACATGTAAAAGAATGAAATTAGCACACTCCCTAACACCATACACAAAAATGAACTCAAAATGGATTAAAGACCTAAATGTAAGGCCAGACACTATCAAACTCTTAGAGGAAAACATAGGCAGAATACTCTATGACATAAATCACAGCAAGACCCTTTTTGACCCACCTCCTAGAGAAATGGAAATAAAAACAAACAAATGAGACCTAATGAAACTTAAAAGCTTTTGCACAGCAAAGGAAACCATAAACAAGATGAAAAGACAACCCTCAGAATGGGAGAAAATATTTGCAAATGAAGCAACTGACAAAGGATTAATCTCCAAAATTTACAAGCAGCTCATGCAGCTCAATATCAAAAAAAACCAAAAAAAACCCAATCCAAAAATGGGCAGAAGACCTAAATAGACATTTCTCCAGAGAAGATATACAGAGTGCCAATAAACACATGAAAAAATGCTCAACATCACTAACCATTAGAGAAATGCAAATCAAGACTACAATGAGGTATCATCTCACACCAGTCAGAATGGCCGTCATCAAAAAATCTACAAACAATAAATGCTGGAGAGGGTGTGGAGAAAAGGGAACCCTCGTGTACTGTTGGTAGGAATGTAAATTGATACAGCCACTATGGAGAACAGTATAGAGGTTCCTTAAAAAACTAAAATTAGAACTACCATACGACCCAGCAATCCCACTGCTGGGCATATACCCTGAGAAAACCATAATTCAAAAGCAGTCATGTACCACAATGTTCATTGCAGCACTATTTACAATAACCAGGACATGGAAGCAACCTAAGTGTCCATCGACAGACGAGTGGATGAAGAAGATGTGGCACATATATACAGTGGATTATTACTCAGCCATCAAAAGAAACGAAATTGAGTTATTTGTAGTGAGGTGGATGGACCGAGAGTCTGTCATACAGAGTGAAGTAAGTCAGAAAGAGAAAAACAAATACCGTATGCTAACACATATGTATGGAATCTAAAAAAAAAAAAAGGTTCTGAAGAACCTAGGGGCAGGACAGGAATAAAGACACAGACATAGAGAATGGACTTGAGGACACGGGGAGGG
The DNA here is from genome assembly GCF_039906515.1 of Pseudorca crassidens. Taxonomy (NCBI): domain Eukaryota; kingdom Metazoa; phylum Chordata; class Mammalia; order Artiodactyla; family Delphinidae; genus Pseudorca; species Pseudorca crassidens. The sequence continues at coordinate 55,920,315 of NC_090311.1, read as the reverse complement.
GAAAGGGTAGGCTGGGACAAAGTGAGAGAGTGGCATGGACATACACACACTACCAAATGTAAAATAGCTAGCTAGTGGGAAGCAGCTGCATAGCACAGGGAGATCATCTCAGTGCTCTGTGTCCACCTAGAGGGGTGGGATAGGGAGGGTGGGAGGAAGATGCAAGAGGGAGGAGATATGGGGATATATGTATATGTATAGCTGATTCACTTTGTTATAAAGCAGAAAGTAACACCACTGTAAAGCAATTATACTCCAATAAAGATGTTAAAAAAAAAAGAAAAGAAAAAGGAAAGGCATAAAAGGGTTTAAAGCAAGTGAATAACATGACTGGATTGAAAAGGATTTGACATCTTAAAAGATCCCTGCAAACGATTAGCGAAGGGAGAGGAGTATGAGGTTCTGAGAACATGCTTTCTCGCCTGCTACATACTCGTCTCCAAAAAGCATGATTGTCTAATAAGAGAAACACTTCCAGTGGATCGGATACCTTTCTGAGCATTTTTAAATAACTCATTTCATCCCTACAAAACCCTAAATGAGGGGGCAGTAGTTGTCCTCATTATACAGATGCAGCAATTGAGGCACAGAGAGGTTAAATAGCTTGCCCGAGCTCACCCAGCAATTAGGTGATGGAGCAGGGTTCAAGGCTAGGCAGTCCAGCTCCAGAGGCCAACAACACTCCTGCACTGCTCTACATCCCCCAAGTCCATGATCAGTCACTGCTCAGGCCTCCTCTCCCCTGAGCCACACCTCCCACGCCAGAGATTTCATCCTGAATAACCCTGAATCCAAGGATCTTCGTTCCCCACTACATCTTCTCTAAAACAGTAAGAAGCAGCTCTGAAAAAACAGGACCTGGGGTGAGTACTTCACACTTTAAAATACTTAACTAAGACCAAATGAAAATGGGAACTCTAGTTCCAGAAGAGAATGTTATAAAACCTTGACAAATTAAAAATAACTAATTTGTGAGGGGAAAGCATGTGGGAGGAAATGTAAATGTGGTAACTTTCCTTTCACAACAGAAAGTTCATCATTATTACATCAAATTAACAAAAAAAGTTAAAGCATGACTCCACCTCCATTAGTTTTCCTAATTGGTTTCTCCTAATCATACCCACATGTCTTAGGAACTAAAAGTTACCGATGTTTAACGATTCCTTCAGTTCAATTTTTTTTTCCTGTTATGTTCAAATAAACTTAAATTTGACATTTTAATTTTTAAAACAGCATGTGTAGTATGAACTCATTTTATATGAATTTCTGTTTATCTAACATTCATTTATCTAATGCGTGGAAAGACGTCTGAAATGATCTTCACCTAATGTTATCACAAATTTTATGATGTTTTAGTTTATTTGATGTATTCCTTGCATTTTCTGTGTTACTTCCATTTCTTTTATATGACAATGTGTCATTTTAATAAAAATTATAAAAGAATTACTTTGGAAACATACAATTAAGATGTCCAGACTTCTTTTACTCAATCCCATAAAATGAAGTCTTCTTCATTTTGGAATAAAATAAGAGCTGATCTTGTAGGGACTGGAAGCCCGTTTAGGGCTTCAAAGTCAAAGCCCATCATCCTAGGCCAAGTTCCTCAGGGATGGGCAAAGGCTGGGAGGTTCTGAGCAGGACACCGCAGTGTCCTCCAAGCCCCACTGCCTTTAATAGGGACAGGATCCTGGCACCCTCTCCAGGACCAGTGCAGCGAGCAATGGCCTCTGGTCACCTGCATCCCAAATGCCCCAGCAAGGCCCTTCTGCTCAGCAATGAGCTGCCTCCATTCTCCTTTCCTCTGGTGCCCCGTGGGTTAGGGGCAGACAGGAAATGAGTCAGGAGAATTTAAGGGTCTGATCTAGAGAAGCCTGTGATCACGTCAAAGGAGGAGTATGAACAGGTCCTACACAGGGAAATGACCAGATTTCTAACAGGCTCAGAGAAAACAATCAGGAATAAGTGGAAAGACAGAAATGAGACTGAACAAAAGAAAATACACTGAGACGGAAGGAAGTCTGAGTCAGGTCATCATCCTCGAGAATCTTCACTGAGGTAAAAGGACTGCATGCAACGAGAGGAAAATGAAACAGGCAGAGCAAGAGAAAAATAACGACCCTAGCCACTGGCTTAGGATTAAAAGAGATAACATTTCCTTTGATCTTCATAATAACTCCCTTAGGGAGCAAAGGCAAGAGCTCGTGTCCTTTTCACAGGTGAGTTGTTCGAGGTCAACGAGACCGGCAGGGACCCAGCCTGGACCATAACTGGTTCTCTGGACTCCTGTGCAGGGCTTTTCGCCCCTCATCACTGGGCTGCAGGGTCTCCTCTCCCTCCACCTTCTCACAGAAGGAAGACTTGTATGAATCTGATATATCCCACAGTCCCTCCTCCATGGGTCCTAGCCTGCTCCTGGCTCCTTCCCTTGCTAGCTCCACAACACAGATCAAAACCATGCTGACTTAAAAAACGTGGTGAAAATCCCATTGATGGCCTCCTAACAACTGTCCTACAGAGCCCCTTCATCTTCCAGATAGAGATGATTCCCAGAGGAAGTCAGGTTCCTTGCTTGGGTGTAATGCAAGTCAAAGTCAAGTTCTGGTAGATGCTCAGGTATAATTTCAGGACAAGAAGGGGTTCAAGGTGATGGCTCTCTTTAGGAGAGAGTGGGTAGCATTCTGTGCTCTAGATATTGCAGCCTGGCCCCCAGTGTGTAAGCGTAATGAGTAACCCTTACACCCCCAGCCAGCACTGCAAGAACTGTGCCGAGAACCTTGACCCGCAGCACACCACCCCTCCTATCAATGGAGGTTTGGGTGAAAGAATGATACATTAAAAATAACACTTTATAAACTTCCTGTTGTGTGAGTTTTCTCCCCATTCCTTTTTAAAGCAACTGACTTGGTACATAAATCATACTGCATGCTAAGGAATATATTACACATATTATGTAATACATAATAATACATAATATATTATTACATATCACATAATATACGTCTTACATAATAATACATAATATATTACATAATATGTAATATATACTACATATTATGACTTACAAGGTCATAATTTTACCAGCAATTTTAGATGCTGTCCTAAGCTGGCCAATGTCTAAAGAGAGCTCTAATACATTTTGATTTTTTCCTAAGCCCCCAAGATGGCATTCTAGGCCAGTTATGAAAAGCCACTGCATTTCTTGCTTTTGTATTAGGAAAAAAATAGTCCAGTATCACCCTCTCCTCCTTTCTTTCTTTTCTTCTACTATATCACTGCCTTTTCTCTTTCTTCTTAAATTACGGTCCCGTTGCTTTTGTTCTTTCATTCGTGTATTAATTCACTAAATATTGAGGGCTCCTTTTAGTAACTTCACTAAGATTTAACATGGTACCTGGAGCATAGCAGGTACACAATAAATGTGTGTTGAATGAAACAAAATGACATGAAATGAAGGAGTGGGTAGATGGGTATCTGGATGAGTTCCATCTACTGTGCATCTGTAGGAGGGAGCCAAAGAGAAGGAGCTTAACCAAGTAACAGGGAAGGTTCTCCTCCAGGGCCCTGATCTTCCCCAGAGGGGGCTTCCAACAGCCTGCCCTTTAGGGGGTGAATCCAGTTACGTTCACCACCAATGCAGATCCATCAGCTACCCACACACACACACTCAGGTACATCCAAACTAGTCTACTTACTGGCTCCCCAAAGCAGCACGCAAATTCCTCCTCCCACTTACCTTTTCCTCTTGTCTGGAACACCCTCTCTTCTTCACTCCATTGAGTCAAACCCCACCTGTGCTTTAAGGCTCAGATCAAGTCCCATTTCCCCAGCAAGTCCCATGGAACAGGCACATCTCTTTGCTTTCAACTCTCGCATACATGTTGTTCCCAAACCAGATAATAATTCACCTCATCTGAACATACACCTAAACTAGTCAGCACTGAGAAGGCAGAGCCTCGCTATAGCTCTCACATCAGAGTGGTAATGTGACTGGTAAAAAGACCCTTAATTCTAGCCTTGGCCATGCCACCTTCCAGGTGTGGGATATGGGACCAATCACAGGCCTCTTGGAACATCTTTATCCACATCTGCCAAACCGGGGAGAAAAAGAAGCCCTACTCACAGAGTTGATTAAATACAATGGTACTCACAAAATGCTTTCAGGCAGTAGAAGAGCTGTAGAAATGCTGTGTGTCTTACAAATACAGGTAAACTCAAGCCATCCTGATACACCCCAGTTTCTGTTTGTCGTGGAGGCCACTCCTCTCCTATGGATACTCCCCTTTGGCACTGAGATTTCTTTCAAGCTAAGAATTGAATGTTCAAGCAGGAGACTCAACAGCTCAAAATTTAGGTCTGCTTTCACTCTCGCCATGAAATTCCACAGGAAGTTGACACCCTGCTCTTGACTTACAAGCCTATGTTTCTAGGAGGCGCAGTCTCTCCAAGGCTCTTTCATCCACTCAATAAGGTCAGTCACAGGCCTGGCTGGCGTCGCCTAATGATGGAAACATTGTCTGCCTGTTTGCCATTCCTCGCCTATGTGATAGACTTCAAGGACAGATGTGGGGTAGGGAAATAAATAAGAGCTGTTTTGCTGATGCTGTATTCATTCACTCAGGGCAAGGTGAGCAGGACACGGAGGATTTTCCATTTGGAACTACTGGTATATTCCACTGGTTTTAATATTAGTTACTGCCTTGTGCCAACAAGATACCTGATCTGAGAAAGTCAGGCACATGAGATTCTATCATTCAATTACTCTGCTCCTAAGTTGAACTCAATTACGTGTGTGTACAGATATGTGTGTGTCTCATGTAATCAACGCATGAGTAACATGTGATTTATATCCACAGTAAAAAGTGCATCTGTGGGCTTCCCTGGTGGCGCAGTGGTTGAGAGTCCGCCTGCTGATGCAGGGGACTCGGGTTCGTGCCCCGGTCCGGGAAGATCTCCCATGCCGCAGAGCGGCTGGGCCCGTGAGCCATGGCCGCTGAGTCTGCGCGTCCAGAGCCTGTGCTCCGCAGCGGGAGAGGCCACAACAGTGAGAGGCCTGCGTACAGCAAAAAAAAAAAAGTGCATCTGTGTGTACAGTGCACATCTTCTCATGGTTACTCTTCAGTGTTTTTATTTAAATATTTATGCATTCCTCTGTTCTATTTACCTATTTATATTTACATGTTTATATGTAAAATTTATCCATTTACATATTTATGTGTAAATTTTATCCATTTACATATTTATGTGTAAATATAAAGCTATACTTATATACATTTTACATAAATATATTTACAAATACATTTATGTATTAAACTGTCTTTAATATGTATTAATCTGTTATATATATTGTTATATATATATCATACTCATCAAAGATTTTATGCTCCTGTTGTAGACGGGTATTTTGAATTCCCACATCCATAATAGGAATAAGCTACTCTAGGCTGAAACTGTGTCTTATGTTTCACAGTATCCCATGCAAGGCAAGCGCAGAGGTACGATCAATACATTATCTGTTGAATCACGTATTAATCTCGAATTACATCCACAAATCCTGCTCTTTTCTCTCTCTGCCTTTTTCCAGGCTCCAAGAGGTACACGGAGTCTACTGAAATTATTATTACTTTGGGTCCAGTTAAAAGCACCCAAAATTGGTACTCTGAGTGGCCCTATTCCAAGCATCATTTTATATAAAAAGAGCTATAATCCTATGAGCAAGGAAATGTAAAAGTGACTGCAGCAGGGGAATTTCTCCCCCATACAGATAATGGCCCCAACCGTTCTAATAAGCAATGGCCCCAACCGTTATGGCCCCAACCGTTCTAATAAGCAAATAAAATCTCTCAGACAATTAAGTTGGTGTTTAAGGCCATATGCTCTGGAATCCCCACAAGTATTTTGAAAGATTGCAAAATTGTTGGTGATAGAGAAATAAACCATTAGCTGGAGTATAATAGATTATTTAAGACTGGCCAGAAACAGACAGACAAGAAAAGTATTATGCAAAACCTTTTAGCATCTAACCTTATGTTACTTGTATCATTACTAATGTTTTCCTGGACCACTTTCCATTGTCAGGAAATAAAACAGACAGGGAGTTTTATTGTTTTCTGACTACAATGTAGAGATGATATCTTTTCCTCTAGTTTTGATCAAGATGGAGACTGGGAAGACCCAAGCCAACTGAGAGGAGCTAGGAATGTTTCTTCTTAAATCTTTTTTAATCTCTAAGGAAATGATCTAAAAATCACAGAGAAAGACAAATGGTACTGCTAATATGTGGAATCTAAAAAAAAAAAAGGTACAAATGAACGTATTTATAAAACAGAAATAGACACGCAGACATAGAAAAGAAACTTACGGTTACCAAAGGAGAAGTGGGGAGGGCTAGGGATAAATTCGGAGTTTGGGATTAACATATACACACTACTATATATAAAACAGACAACCAACAAGGACCTACTTATAGGACAGGGAACTATACTCAATATCTCGTAATAACCTATAAGGGAAAAGAATCTGAGAAAGAATATATATGTATAACTGAATCACTTTGCTGTACACTTGAAACTAACACAACATTGTAAATCAATTATACTTCAATTAAAAAAATAAAATGAAGTGTAAGAAAAAATGAAAAACGAAAAAAAGTAAAGCATAAAAGTCACCAGCAAAGATGATTTTTTTGGTCTTTACCTAGATGAGAAGTATCCGGAAACTTTTAAAACAATGGTTCTTAACATGGCATTCGTGGAACTTACATGGAAAGTAAAAATAAAAATCCACTGGCACTCTCCAATGGGCAAAGAGAGAGAGAACGCACAGAAAGCTTTTGAGCACTAGACAGGCAAACTGACTTAGGGACAGTGGGAAAATCACTCCATCGACACTGATTTTCCAATCTGTAAATAGGGAATGTTGGAAAGATGCCTGTGACATGTGAAAGGTATAGGCTGGAAATCCCCAATTAATTTTAGAGGGCCTCACATACATTAATGAAATGGACAGTGTGGTTCTTATTTACTACACTGTCATGACTCCTCCTTCAAAGATCTGACCTGCTGAGGATAATGATCTTGTCTTTACACTGATGGGTAATCATCATTCTGACTGCCGAGAGGTCAGTCATTCCAATTCTGTTTCCCCAGAGAAGTACAGAAATAATTATTCCTGTTTTACAGATACAGGAATTAAACCTTATGAGGAGAACTCCTGGGGCTTCCCTGGTGGCGCAGTGGTTGAGAGTCTGCCTGCTGATGCAGGGGACACGGGTTCGTGCCCCGGTCCGGGAAGATCCCATGTGCTGTAGAACAGCTAGGCCCGTGAGCCATGGCTGCTGAGCCTGCGCGTCCGGGCCTGTGCTCCGCAGCGAGAGAGGCCACAACAGTGAGATGCCCGCGTGCCGCAAAAAAAAAAAAAAAAATTCACCAAAGAAGGAAGCACAAGAGATCCAATTACCCTCTCCTAAAACATGCCCCCCTTCACTATTTTCTGTGAGGGTGATGGTACCATTCATGGGGAGACATCCAAACCCAAACCGATCATTCTAGATTTTTCCTACCCCCCTCACCCTCCACACATCCATCAGCCACAAGGCCTATTAGGGTCTTTCTCCTTAATCTTTCTCTTGATCCCCTCAACCTCTCCATAACTCCTGCTTCTGCATTAATGAACACTTCTCCCTTAGATTCTGAGTAGTCTCAAGTAATCCCCATCTCCAAGCTACTTCCCTCCCGATTTCTCCCCACCGGGTGTTCTCCACACGCTTTCCTGTAGACTTCTGGATTCTAAAAGATTTTCAGAGAGACAATTCCAAGATCAGACATGCACACTGCAAACTCGCTCACACGTGACTCCAAGTCCTGGCCGATGTGGCCCCTGCCTCCCAGGGCTGCCTTTCCAGGGCCTTGTCATCACACCTACCTGCAGGAGAGGGATTCAGGACCCATAAGAGAAACTGCTTCGGAATCTTTCCTCACATGGTTCCTTCCCTGTCTATGCCTGGGCATCATTCAGGCCTTCGTGGTGCAAACAACACCATCTCTGCGAATGGAATAGAACTGACCACTCCTTCCCCGTGCCAAGCTTAGGTCACTTCACTATATATGTTTTTGTTTTTGTTTTTTGTGGTATGCGGGCCTCTCACTGTTGTGGCCTCTCCCGTTGCGGAACACAGGCTCCGGACGCGCAGGCTCAGCGGCCATGGCTCACGGGCCCAGACGCTCCGCGGCATGTGGGATCTTCCCGGACCTGGGCACGAACCCGCATCCCCTGCATCGGCAGGCGGACTCTCAACCACTGCGCCACCAGGGAAGCCCACCCTATATATGTTTATTACACCTTTATTTTTACATATATCTTCTTCAATTAGATATTAAACCATCTGAAGACAGACACCGTGTCCTATTTCTGCTGTATGTCCATTGCCCGCTACAGAGCCTGGCACAGAGCACGTCCTCAATAAATGGTTGAATGGATGAGTCAATCAATTAAAAATCTCATAAAACCTTTACTCTAACCATTAAGCTACTCCTATAGCAGCAGATGGTGAGCTGTAGCCTGTGGGACAAACCTGACCTTTCACTCTTGCCATACAACCTGCAAGCCAAGATTTTTTTTTTTTTACATTTTTAAAAAGTTCAAAAATATTAGTCCAATAATATTTCATGGACATGAAATTGGATGAAATTAAAATTTCAGTGTCCTCAAAGTTTTGGTGAGATATAGCCATGCCCATTCTTTCACGTACTGTCTATGGCAGCTTTCCTGCTACAAAGGCAGAGCTGAATAATTGGGACAGAGACCACCTGGCCCCCCAAAGCCTAGAACATTGACTATCTGGCTCTTTATAGAAGTTTGCTGAGACTTATCTTATAGAATGGAACTTGGGCACCCTTGTCATTTTATCATTCACTCCATGGATATTTACCATATGTCAAGTGTTCTGACAGGTTCTGGGGATAAAACATAGAGCCAAGAAAGGTACCTGCATGGTGGGACTCACAGTCGGGGTCCAGAGCAGGAGAAGGAGACTAAAAAATAATCTTATAAGTACCACTGCAATGACAAGTCTGGTGGGTGCTAAGAAATGTTACGTGGGCTAACTTCCCATTATACGCTGACAGTTATTATCATTATTAAAGACTGTCAAATCAGTGCCCAAACTGTACAGCACCAAGGTAGATCTCTTTTTCTCCTTTCCCCCTTTTTCTGCCCCTAGACTCTTGGCTCTCAATCAGGTTTTGCTTTTAGACTGACTTGTGACAAGCTTCTCCTCCCTGGGTGACACTTGCCCACTTCATAACCCCGGGTCTGAGAACAAAGCCTGGCCCGAGAGGCACTCAGGCATCAGTGTGGAATACACGGAAGAATTAATTAATTAATAGAAGAAACGTGGGCCAATTTCTTGGCATCCCTGGGCCTCCGTTTTCTCGTAAGTACAATAAAGGACACATTGTTCCCAAGTCCTTCCAGTTTTGCTCTCTGCGATTCCTCATGTCCTTAGAGGTGGCTCCCATCTGGCTTTCTGATTCACTCATTTCCTTGGACATAAGGCAGCCTCCTTCTGCCTCTGCGGGCTGATGCATGGTCTCTTGAATGACACATGAACTCTGCCCAAGGCAACGCAGCCCACACCAATCCGTTCCACAGATCGCTGCTGACAGAGAACAGGGAGTATACCTTGGGGTTTCAGCCAAGGTCTGCTCAAGGTCTTTGGCATAAAGGGTGGCCAGGCTGCACGCACACCAGCAGAGAAGAGAGATAACACTGGCTTCATAAATTGGCCCATTAGAGCTAAGAATCATGAAGATTTTCCCTCCACACACATTTTCAGATTGCGACTTCAACATGGGTTGGCTATTTTAAAACACACACAGATACACACAAACCACCCCCCTTGTCTTCCTGGACACGCACACACACACATTTTTGAAGATCCTGGAACCTGTAGGGCTCTGGAAACCTAATTCCAGGATGACTCAGTAGTTCTTTCCCCTCCGGGAGCAGTTGTTTTCCTTTGCTACCTACACCCTGTGGAAGCAATATGGACAAAAGGAGATCTGCACCCATGGGTATTTGTTTCTCTTGCCCTGCTAACTGCCTCATTCTAGCAGCCAAAGTCAGATAACTGAAGTGTCCCTTCACCAACCACAAATGCTTGCAGGATTCCTGTTATCCCTGGAATAACACAGCCAACTGCTCGAATGTGTTTCCTCCTTGAAATCTCTCAACTTTCCATATGGCAAGAGGGCATCCAGAATTCTGTTTTTCCTTCTACTGTAGCTCTCACTCCTCTTCTGGTCTCTTCCCTTCTTTTTTATTTTTTTTCCATCTTTGGAATATTTTTTCCATCTTTTTATATTTTTTTCAACTTTTCTGAGATGAAGTCCAGCCAGAGAGTCAAAGGAAATGACAGAAATGTCACACCAGGAAAAATCAACAGGCTTTCTCTTCCCCAAAATGAGTTGATACAATTCAGGATAAAAAATATTCACAACTTTTTTCGGCCTCTTTTCACATTATTCTGCATCTACTAGGGGACTGAAAGCATATTATATGAAAAGCTCTATTACCTTCTACAGAAATGACCTTTGAAACCCACCCAATGGTCATCAATGGTAATATTCTGCTAACTCGCCTCCCAGGAGGAAACAGTAAAATAATAATACTAACACAGGGGCATCTCATTTCAACACCACAGTTCTGTTTCATATATAGGTGCAGCTATATTGAGGTATATGTATTACGACTACACTCAAGTTTATTAATAAAGTTCCTATTTCTGTTTAGGTTTGACAAACATGTCTATTCAAATCTGTGAATTCTTTGATTTTTGTAAAGTGACAGCTTGATGTGTGAAAAGGAAAGTGACAGATCACTTCAATGTTTCTTTCAAATCCAAAACCAAGTCAGTCAAAAGACGGGAGGAAAATATCCTCCTGGGCTTAAAAAGATTATGTAAACAATTGAAGATGGTCCTTCACTTTAATGAAACAGGTAACATCTTCACTCTGGATTCAGGCTAGAATTCCTCTCCTAGACCTGTGTTGGATGCCCACTGAGATTTGGTTTTGTTGGGGGAGTGGTTTCAGCACACGTTTAGCCTGAATACACATGCCGGCCGCCTTCTCCAAATCCTAGCTATTGGACTGACAGTCATCTTTTTCAGGCTTCTATACATAGTCTGGGGACCCTTTGAGGGATGGGTTATCTTCTCAGCATCAAAAACTTAGACCTGGGCTTCCCTGGTGGCGCAGTGGTTAAGAATCCGCCTGCCAGTGCAGGGGACACGGGTTTGAGCCCTAGTCCGGGAAGATCCCACGTGTCATGCAGCAACTAAGCCCGTGTGCCACAACTACTGAGCCTGCGCTCTAGAGCCCGTGAGCCACAACTACTGAGCCCACGAGCCTCAACTACTAAAGCCCGCGCACCTAGAGCCCGCGCTCCGCAACGAAGAGTAGCCCCCGCTCGCCGCAACTAGAGAAAGCCCGCGCGCAGCAACAAACACCCAACACGAATTCTGAGGACAGCAGCTCTTATGGTGTCCATTCCTACTTTCTCTCACTAGGTGGCAGCACTACACAGCAAATCTTTGCAGAACAGTGGCCTGGAAAACACAATGGTGCTGAAGTGAGGGGCTGGGGAGAGCCTCTGAGTTACTGGAAAAGGACAGACACCGGCGGGAAGGTAAACGCAGGTCAAAGCATGTAGCATCTGTGTTTCTCATAGGTCCCTTTGTGCTTGCAATCGAGCCTGGCCCTTCCTCTCCACCAGACTAGAAGTGCTTTGACTAACGGGAGGGAAGCAAAGGCATATCGCCTAAAATAAATTTTAAAAACACAAAATCAGAATAAGAGGGCCTCAGACAATGTGCACTTTGCTCCAGTGGCCATAACATTTGGGAAAGGATTTCTGACGTAGTTTGCAAAGTCAAGTTACAGTGTCTTAAGCTGCCTAAGATATTCACCTACCATATTAAGAATAGTTAGTTGTTACTCTGCTGTAATCAGTTCAGTGTTCTCAACAGATGCCAAGTCACAGGCTTTGTAATGATACCAGACAATAGATGTAGTAAGAGAGAAAAGAGTCTAAGAAGACCATATTCTATAGAGAAGACACCAGAATTTCCTGTGTCCCTGGCAGAGAAATAGCCTATATCAGTTTCTAAAAGGCAAGTCACTGTAGCCAAACATAATTGATCTGGAAGGGGAACAGCGGGGAGGGGGAACGGGGGGGAGGGCGAGGAGATGCAGGAGAGTGGGTGGAGGGACAGAGGGCAGATGGGAGGGAGAGGGGGAGGGGGGAGAAGTTGCCACTGGACACTGAGCAGGTGTCAATATGGCAAGAATCAGCCAAAGGTGATCATTGGCTATGCTTTTAAGAGGAGTATTCACTACCCAGCCAGGCAGCCTTCCCTGTCAGGCTTCACTCATTTGTCATCTTCCTGTCCCTGTAAACATTTGCGTTTACAGCCTGGGGTTTGTAGACTTGTCTTTCCCATCATGGGGGAAAGATATCTTACTCACAGTTTAAACTCCAAGCCCAGCACAGCAACTAACATATTACAGTTGTTTTAAGGTTTGTTGAGTGAAAGAATACGTGAAAAAGATAATAACAATATAATAAGGTTCCTTACACTAGGGCTGAGATTAGGTTAAGGTGAGTGAGGGGCCCAAGGAACAAAATCTAAGGAGGTGCTCGCCTTCAGGGCCACTGTGTCTTCCTAGTTCCCTTTTTACCATATGCCAGTTTTGTTCGTACGCCTTATCTCCTTGATAGGGTTTTTGAAGATTTCCATCTCTCCTCACATATAAGGGCTAGTACTGAACAGTGAGTACCTAGTAGTAATTAAAAGCGCAGGCTCGGGCTTCCCTGGTGGCGCAGTGGATGAGAGTCTGCCTGCCGATGCAGAGGACACGGGTTCGCGCCCCGGTCCGGGAAGATCCCACATGCCGCAGAGCGGCTGGGCCCGTGAGCCATGGCCGCTGAGCCTGCGCATCCGGAGCCTGTGCTCTGCAGCAGGAGAGGCCACAACAGTGAGAGGCCCGTGTACTGCAAAAAAAAAAAAAAAAAAAAAAAAGATCACAAAGCCCTGAGTTCAAATCCTTACTGCATCACTTTCAGAAGTCAGAGCTAAGGAGATAGTTCACCAGTGGCAGGTCCTTCTGTCTTACAGAGCTGTTAAGAGGAGGAAAGGAGAAAGCATATAAAGAGTTTGGTGCAATACCTGCTACATAACACATGGTACCTCTAATCATAATATCAATAAAACAGCAAATGTAAGATTTTGTTTTATTACTCGTACCTTTCTAACCAGGATCAGAGGGAAGTTCATGATTAGTGGCTACTACGTGCAGACCTTTAGAGGAATGTACAAGAATATGTAACAAGCTGCTGATCTAGAGAGCAGGGGTCAGATCACAAACTTTCTGTAAAAAGCCAGATGGTAAATCTTTTAGGCTTTGTGAGCCCTAAGTCTCTGTCTCATTGCCAAAGGCAATATGTAAACGAATGGGTGGTTGTGTTTTAATAAAACTTTATTTACAAAAATAGGCAGTGAGCCAGACTTGCCAATTCCTGATCTAGTTGAGCCAAGCACTTGTACGTATTCCTTATAAAAACACAGCCAACGTCAGAAGACCCCCCATTCGAGATACAGATGATAATAGTTTTAGAAGAGTCCAGATCATAACTGGTTGAGTTCAGGTAAATATTTAGAGAGGACAGCTAGACAGGGCAACTACCAAAGTTGTGGAGATGGGATGTATCTGCAATTGGGGTCCGAGCGGCTGGTAAGTAGGGTGGCTGGAGAAAAGAGGCGAGACACTCACAAAGAGGCAGACAAACAGGGGTGGAAAGGGAGGCTGGATGAGAATATAAAGGTCAAAGACTGTGAGACTGAGTTTTTGCAAAAGGGAAGAGTTTGCTGTGTCCCTGGTCGGGCTGGGAGGACGTTTTTCAATCCACCCAGGAAATACTGACGTAAACAGTGCCCTTTGTGGGGTGGGTTGCTCAATTCTTATCTGGGAAAAGAGAAGTTGAATACAGTGATTGTCATATGGGAGCAAAGTGGTGTCGTGCTGGTATTTGGTACTTATGTCTAGTAATACAGTGTGTTTCATTAAAAACGGAGTTCTGCTCATCACCCATCATCTGCCCTTCCTTTGGCCAGCAGGCCCAGGTCCAGGCCTGGGCATCTCCGTGTCTCCAGGTGGGATGACTGGGAAAGAAGGTTTGTTAAAATAAATAATCCTGGGGGAGGAGAGGGGTCAGGCCCTAACAGAATCCTTTCCAGGAGAAGGGAGCTGAGGGACTCTATCTCAGGCGAGGGAGAAGGGCAGGCTCGAGGGAAGGGATGGGAGTTGGGCCTGGGATTTCTCCCCTCTCCCCTCTTCTTTCCAAATCTCCAACACATCCTCTTCCTGTTTTCCTTAATGAGCCAACTCTATCCCAATTCAAGGGAGTTTAGGAAGAGATATCCACCCAAACTGGCTCTGGAGGAAATATGAGTGACTAATAAACACAAACAAAGGTCCTTATTCTCACTAGTAACCCAGGACTTGGAATACCTTAGAATAGAGTTACGTATGGAAGATCAGAGGTCTTTCTAAAGAGGGCCCCTCTGTTCAAGTTGAAATTATACTGTGTATAATACACTGGGTATATCTCAAGATGTAAATGATTCAGATTTTAATTTCAAAAATATACTGAACTAAGGGATTACATCAATAAAGATATGGATATTTTGGTAGGTTAAAATAGTAAGGTTTACTAGAATATGAGAATCCTGTAAACTGGCAGAGCAGCCACTACTAGAAATCACGGTCAGCCTCACGCTAGGCGGGACTACTGGTTCCCAAAGTGTGGCCCCAGCCTGACAGCATCAGCCATTCCTCGGGAACTTGTTAGCAATGCACATCCTCAGGCCCCAACCCAGATACCCTGAATCAGAAACTGGGAATGGGGCCCAGCAATCTATGTTTGAACCAGCCCTCCAGGTGATTCTGATGCACGCCAAAGTTTGAAAGCCACTGATCTATCTAGAATACGTAATGTCCTTGTTCCGAAGCAACTATCCTTAATGATGACCAGAGACTCTGACTCAATAGATCTGGGAAGGGGATCACATGTATTTGTTCTTGTTTCCTACGTTTTTCAGGTATTCGGGTATGTTCCTGATTTAAGAACCACGCCTGTGGAGGGCTTCTCAGACTCAGCTGAACGTTGGAATTACCCAGGGAACTCTAAAGCATTACGATGGCTGAGATCCACCCTAGTGATTCTGATGTACTGGGTCTGAAGTACAGCCTGGCTGGGGGCGGGGAGGGGGCGGGCAGGGGTGGAGGGAGGAGGAAGTCTCAAAGCTCCCCAGGCCATTCTAATGTATTGTCAAGTATATCATAATATACACTAACACACTAGTGTATCTAATATACAGTTCAGCATGTATTGGGTTGGCAAAAAAAACTTCGTTCGAGGTTTTCCATAAGATGTTACAGAAAAACCCAAACAAATTTTTTGGCCAACCCAATATGGCAATTACCCGCATAATTTATTAAACCAAATTCCTCAGCCCCACTCTCCAAAGAATCTATAGGCTTGGATGTGGTCCCGAGAAGTTTCACCTCTGACGAGCTCCCAGGTGATGTGCTGGCCAGCACTGCTCTAGAGGAATATGCTTACTTTTTAGATACCTGGGATCCACTTTGGGCTGAGATGGCCAACTTTCCTCCCTCTGAACTCCTGGACTTTTATTGTTCATTCTTCCTTATAAAGTACCCACCCAATTAAATTACCGACATCTTTAAGGCAGAACTGTTTTCCCCATCTGTGGGCCACTCCTAGGAATCAGTGAATTGCACACAGTAGGTATTCAGTTGAATGAATGCATGAGTGTCTCGGAGCTGCTTCCCAGTGTTCATTTTCTCCCTTCTGCATCAGCTGGCCCGGTCAGTCCATCACGGCCCTGATCTCCTCGAGAAGAATCAAGGCATCTACTTTTTGAGGGTGATGGGAAGGTAACTATCTGCCCAGTCCTAGAGATTTAGGTTGCTTGGGGAGACTGTTCCAATAATACCCCAGATGAAGTACAGCCATCTGGAGAGGGTTTGGCACCGATGAAAACCTACTGCTGAATGTGTTCCTTGAAGACATTCATTTTAGAATGTTATTTCCAATTTGGCATATCCCAGAGGTGTACAAGTCAGAGAGGATTTAGAATCTCTGCTACCTACAGAGGGCATCTTATTTAAAGCATGTCCCTGACAAAGCAATATCAAGTGAACACAACTGGAAATCTCTTACGGGGGAATAATTTCCCTAGAGGCAGTTTCAGCTACAGAAACTACCGGAACAGCAATCAGCTTCCTGACAAACATCCGAAACCTTTAGCGTTCCATTTTGCTGGGGCTGCCTTCTTCGGAGCCCAGTCACAGGGACAGAACTCAACGAATTCATTTGTCTTGTCCCACGACAGCAATTCAGTCTCAATGCCATTGCCAAGATGCATGTGCCACTGAGGCTTCCTGCCCCGCTCCAAAATAAAATAAAGTTCAGGCAAAGAGTAAAGCCCGTACTGTCTAACATTACGGTCCATTCAAGGTGGAGTAACAGTAGTAACATGGACGGTTTTTACTCATTTGACTACTAGTATAGAATAAACCAAGAAGCTCAGAAGAGGGGGCTGGTAAAAAAAAAAATAGTTTGAAAGCTGATAGGTGATAGAATTGTTCTTAACTCAATTCTTTCAAAGAATGGAATGAGTTGCTTTTCCTCTCAATTTCCTTTCCCACCTGGGAGTACCAATTCAATTCTGGTAGGATTTGTCAGGGGACTGGGGCAAGGAGGAAGCTTTAGTCTTTCATCTGATTGGACGAGACTGTTAGACTAATTTTTTAAAGTGTAACTATTATGGCTAGATAAGCTTAGAGCTTAAGCATAATATACTATTGAGAAACATGGACCTTGGAGGTAGGCTGCCCAGGTCCGAAGCCTGGCTCTGCCACGTACCTACACTGTGACTCTTAGCAAGTTACTGAAACTCTCTATGCCTCGGTGTCCCCATTTATAAAATGACACCTATTTCATAGTATTCTTTGTAAGCTTACCTGAGATAATGATATATTGTATATGTATGTATACACATATACATACACGTACATATAAATGTATAATGTGAACACATCTATCACTACTCTGGTTACAGACCTTTCTCTTTTAAAGCTCTCTCTCTCTCTCTCTCAACCTCCTTCTGCCCCCAAAGACATCAGACCCAAAAAGAGAAGTCACACTTTTAATTTGCTTTATTATTATTATTATTTTAAATGAAACCACTGACTATAGGGAAGGGTTTACTTAGAAGGCTTTGGGCTTTAGAGAATCTAGATGTAGGAGTTGAAAGTCCAGCCGCCTCAGTTATGGAGTAGGTGACCTCTGGGGACTCTCAAAGGCCCTTCCTTCCACACCTTGGGCACTGTGACCTGGAACCCCCTTGGTCATCGTGGTTGAGTCAAGTTATCAGATGCCAGGTACCTTATGGGAGGGCAAAGTGAGCCTACCCACCCCTCTGCTAGCCACAAACTGCCCGTTTTGAGTTTGAGTTCACGTGTCGCCCTTTCCTCTTCCATCTGACTTAATCTCACGCTAATCCAGCAAACTCCAGGACAGTCCTGTAGGGGGAACCAGAGTCCTTTCTTTTCAGAGCCCAAAAGGCCACTTCGGCTGCAGTAAGAGTCCTGGCGATGAAGCTGGGGCTGGTGCCAGGGCCTCTATTATACCTTTTTGCCTACTCCGGCCTTGCGCACATTTAATTCCATTTGGGGAGGGTGGTGAGGGGTTTCATTGACACCACACTAATGAATTCCCTAGCATCCGTCCAAGAAAGTTAATTACTTCGTTTCTATACAGACTTGGTACCATTGGACCTTCCACTAAAAATAACTTCAATAAACATTTGTTAAGCTTCCACTGCATGCAAGAGTGTCCCAGAGGTACAAAAAGGAAAAGTTCATGGTACTTTCCAACACAAGACTCACATCCGAGAGCAGCGGTGTCCAAGAGAATTTTCTACGACGGTGGAAATGTTCTCTATCTGTGCTGTCCACTACCTTAGCCACTAGTCATGTGGATCTCTTAAGTACTTGAAATGTGGCCAGTATGACTGAAAAATTGAGGTTTTATTTTATTTAATTTTGCTTTTAATCTACGTTTAGATAGTCAGATGTGGCTAGTGGCTACCCTATTGGATAGCATGGTCTAGGCTGGAAAGCCTTGCTACTTAAAGTCTGGTCCCCAGGCCAGCACCCATTAGCATCCTCTGGAGCTTGTAGAAATGCAGAGTCTCTGATCCTACCCCACACCTCCTGAATCAGAAACTGCATTCGAATAAGATCTCCTGGTGCCTCATGTGCACGTTGAAGCTTAGGAAGCACCCTTCTAGGGAGGAATTCATTCGACAGTCATAGTTAGAAGATACGTATATATCCAAGTGGTTCTCATCCTTACTGCGCTTTAAATGCAACTGGGGAGTGTTAAAAAAAATGCTAAGCCTGGGTCACTCCCCCACTCCCAACCCAGATCCTCCCATCTAATTGGTTGGAGCTTTGGCCTGAACATGGTGAGTTTTAAAAGCTCTTCAGGGATTCTAAGAGACAACCAAATCTGCAAACCACCCGAGCACAGACTAGGACAGTGGTTCTCAAAACTGGGTGGACATCAGGATGACCAGGAGGGCTTGCAAAACACACAGATTGCTGGATCAAGCTCTCAGAGTTTCTGATTCACTGGGTCTGGGTTGGGTTCTAAGAATCTGCGTTTCTAACAAGTTTTCAGGTGATGCTGATGATGCTGGTCCGGCAACCACAGGCTTAGTCATTTTAAAGCACCGACTCCGGAATCAGACCGACCTGGGCTGCATCCTGGATCCACCATTTACTACCTGGGGAAGTTACCTAATCCCCAAACCTCAGCTTCCTAAACTGTAAAATTGGACTAACAGTACTTACTTTGAGTTGCTGTAAACGCTAACAGAGATAATGCCTATGAATTGTGGAGCCCAGTGTCTGCTCTTAATAAGCAAGTTCATTATTAGCATTAGTGGAAGAAGACACCCATTCACTCAACAAGCACCAACTGTGTGTCAGGCACTGTTCCAGACACTGGGAACACAGCAAAAACACAAGATGGTCAAGGTCTCTGCCACGATACCCACAGAAGTTGAGTTCGAACTCTGAGTAGAAAACAGACTGATTATACAGCTCTTACAACATTAATCGCAAGAGCAAAGGAAATAAAGGTCAGGGAAGAATTCATTCCAGCTGGGAGGATGGGAAAGCTGCCCACAGGAGGTGGGATTAGAGCTGTGCATTCCTGAGGAGAGAGACGATATTCAGAGCAGCAGGGAAAGAACTCACTCCTGAGGCAGGGACGAGGGAAGGCGAGCAGGGCAGATGCAGCCTGGTGGGGCTGCAGCTGGAAGTCTAAGGAGAAAGAGAGGCAGGGCTGAGTGCCTGGCCCCGGCCTCCACTCTCTGCCCAAATCACACTCGGTTTTCGGTTTTATTTGTTTTTTGTTTTGAATATCAATACACTAAAAACTACTGATGTCCAGAAAGCTTTCATTCTTGATTACTCTCCCCCAATGCAGAGTTTAGTTAATGAAGGTTCTGATATGAACCTCACTCCACCTGCTGTGGGATTCCTCAAGCAAAGGAGGGGCCTTGGGGCGAGACGCCCTATGAAGTGGATGGACAACACAAGAGACTCCTGGCCCTTCAGCCGAGCCCCCCTGAAAGACTGATCACTAAAGGGGAGAGCGGGGCTCTGACCCCGCACACTGCTTCCCTTGGGAAAATGGTGACAGACCATCACAGCTCACTCCCTCATCTGGCATTCTCCAATTCCATTCCTCTCTACTCTTAAGGAAATTCCAAAAAGGCAAGAAAGCATGAGCTCTAAGGAAAGAGGGCTTTAAGCAAAGGACATGCAGACCAAACACGTTCTTCTCGGTTACGACAGCCTCACAGGAAGGGGTGCCCGGACCTCTGTAACTTGCTTGAGTACAATGATCACAGGCACATCTATCTAGTAATTCATCTGTTCCCAAGAAAAACAAAAACAAAAACAAAACTCATTGCTAGATAGAAATGCAGGGAGGCGTAAATTCTCTGGTTCCAAACAAGATCTCCCCGTGGGTCTCCTCCCATGATAGGCTGGAAAAGTGCAAAGAGTCAAGGGCACAGAGGGCCCTCAATGCCTACTAGAGCTTTTGGACTCCGTGGCGCTATGTAGAGCCACTTGACAGGTCTGAACAGGGGCATGGGTCCCAACTTAACAGTTTCTGGCTCTCTATGACTTTGGGCAAGTCACTTACCCTCTATGAGCCTCAGTTTCCTCTTTGGCAGCATGGGAATAATAGGAATACCCCTTTCAGTAGGCAGAATAATGCCTCCACAGATGTTCATGTTAACACCCAGAACACGTGAACACGATAACTCACATGGCAAAAGGGGGGAATTAAGGTCGCCAACCAGCTGACCTTGAGATGGGGAGGTTACTCTGGGTTATCCAGATGGATCCAATGTCCTCACGAGGGTCTTTAAAAGTAGAAGAGGGAGGCAGAAAAGAGAGGCAGAGAGAGGTGAGGACAGAAAGAAAGATCAGAGAGGCAGTGTGAGAACTCAGCCCACTGTGGCTGCCTCTGGAAGCTGGAAAAAGCGAGGAAATGGAATCTTCCCTGGAGCTTCCAGAAGGAGCACAGCCCTGAAGACACTTTCATGTCAGCGCCGAGAGACCTACGTTGGACTTCTAACCCACAAGACTGTAAGGTAATAGACGGGTGTTGTATTAAGGCGCGACATCTGCCGCAATTTGTTCCTGCAGCAACAGGACACAAGCACATCCATCTGGCAGGGCTGTGAGGCTGATACCTGGCACACCGTAAAAACGCTTTCTTATCTCAGGTGGTATTACCATCAGTGGGCCCCTGCCATTCTCCAGACAGGGCAGGCTCCTCTCCGGCACAGGACGCTCGCTGCTTCCCACTCTGCCTGTCTCACCCCTCACCACAAGCCTCAGCCGACCCCAGCCCCTCGAAGCCTCCCCGCTTTCCTCCACCCACGTGAGCTCTTTCTTCTCTGAACTGCCACAGCCCTTGCAGCCTGGACCTCGCAATTTCGGACGTAATTAGATAGCTGATAGTGCTACCTGCTGTTGTCGCATGAGTGTTTATTTTGGTTCCAAAACTAAACTGAAACCTTGGTCTCAAACAGGAACTATGTTTTGTCCTGTCGTTGTTGTTGTTTTTAAGGACCTGTGCTTTTATTTTTAACAGTCCTGTTTTTATCATCTTTTGACACAAAAAGGGACTGCTCAGGCATGTATTTATAAGTAGATACTCTACATCATTTTAATTTCCCTATGACTGAGCACTAACTCATTTTTTCTATTTTTTAGCAGAGTTTTCTATTTTCCAGCAGAGTTTGCTAAAGGGTCTAAGGTCTAAGGCCAGGTCTAACACAGACTAGAGAAGCACATTTAGTTTTGTTTTTTTTGCGGTACGCGGGACTCTCACCGTTGTGGCCTCTCCCGCTGCGGAGCACAGGCTCCAGACGCGCAGGCTCAGCGGCCATGGCTCACGGGCCCAGCCGCTCCGCGGCATGTGGGATCCTCCCGGACCAGGGCACGAACCCGTGTCCCCTGCATCGGCAGGCGTACCCCCAACCACTGCGCCATCAGGGAAGCCCATGTTTAGTTTTTGACCACAGTTCAGTGACTGGGGCTCCTCACCATACCCTGATTTCATCAGTCACAGAAGACGGGACAATGTTGGAAATCACAGTAAAACTAGGAAAGGAGGTGGCCAAGCATGTGTTCCTCTTATCCCAGGGCTGAGTACACAGTAGGTGCTCAATAACAGCCAGTTAAATGACTGGCTGGTGCGTGTATTCTTATCTTCTCCTCCACTCTCTTCCTTTAACCCCACAAGATGACCCTCAACAAAAACACATCAATAAACAAAGGAGGCACAGCCCATTGACCTACCTTGGGGACATAGTTCGCACAAGAATGAGACAAACAGACAAAAGCGTTCTCCCCAGAGCATGTTATTCGAGTCTCAAAATAAGATTCATCTCTCATTTCAAGGTACATTTATTTTAGTGAGGATTTTGTGAATAAGCTAGTGTGTGGGAACAGGAATTAAAATAAGCAGCGACTTGCTGCCTGCCGACATGGATGTCCTCACATCCCACTGCCTTATTTTTGGTTCCATTCCGGTTTGTTTTCTTCTCTGGGACTTTAAAATATGATAGAGAGGTTAGAAAGAGAGGCTGGGGATAATCATCGCTTCTCTTCATGAAGCTCGTCCCCACTACAACTCCTTGAGGTGAGTGCTATTATTATCCCCATTGGACAGGTGAGAAGACTTGAGTTTAAGACAGGGAAAATGACTGTGCCCAAAGCGACCCATTGGAAAGTGGCTGAGCACGATGTGAATTGAGATGGTGGAGCCCAGAACATGATACCGATCCAAGTAGCTCTACTGACCTAGGACCTGCAGGAGCCCCCAGTATCTACCTATATATCTGTTTCCCTCTCTTCCTCTCAGGTGGAGCAGGTCCGATCCCCAAGTTGCTAGGGTACCCTGGGACTCAGGAGACTGAACGCGAGCTCTATTTGTTTCCCTGGTCTTAATGGCAGTTCTAGAAACTGGAGGTAGACAAGGAAAAGTGAGAAGAAAAGGTGACACGAGCTATGTGTGTTTTTAAGCAAGATCTCTTCCTTTCCCTGCCTGCCTGAAGTGAAGCTTCTATGAGATAGGATGAAACAGAGGGATGCCAACATAAGGCAGCCAAAGCTGCTTAGTCATTCCCAACCCAGTCCTCAAAACCCCAAATCCCTCAAGGGTAAGGACAGAGGCAGAAGAGCGGCCTAAGAGAATGGACATGAAGTCAGACCAGATCTTGGGTAAAGCACGCCTTTCCCTACTCCCAGCCTACAGGACCCTGGACAAGAAAGTTAACTTCTTTGAGCCTCCGTCTCCTTATCTGTAAAATGGGACAATATTTCCTACCTCATAGGTTTGCTATGAGGATTGAGTTCACGTCTGCAAGGGCTTAGCGGAGCGCCCAGCACATAGCACAGCTGGAATTAATACTAGCTGTTTTTATAAATATACTGTCCAATGCACTAAGATGATGCATGCAAAAAAGTAAATAAATATTGTATTATATAATATGCAACCATATATTAAGAACAGGAAATCAAACGTGATGCAAGTTATGCTCCAGAAAAGGTAAGGGCAGCGGGGGGGGGGGGGGGGGGCGTGGTGTTCATTTCACTGTTTATCCTCCGCGGTGCCAGCTACAGCACAGTCCTCTGCTCCTGACCAGGCTCAAGAAGCGTGTGCAGATCTGGGACAGACTTCAGTTTCCTGCATCTTGTCCCAAACCTCAGCCAGTACTTTTCATTTTCTAAGAGGAGGGCAGCACTTCCTGAAATGCCCTATTTGATGGGATTATTCCTTTTACTTTATAAGCCATACCTCACGGGAATGTTCATTTTATCTCTGGCAGCTCATCGGTACAATAATTGTTTCACGGTGTAATAACCCATGTATTAAATCAGATGCAGGAACCTCCTCAAATATCATTATACTGAATTCTCTTCCATAACAGGCAGACCAGTTTTGGATTTTACCCAAGGGGCTTAGTTACCAAAGAACCAAAAGTATTCCATTAAACGTGTTTTCTCCTGCAAGAGGAGAAAGGTTCTTAGTTGTTGTTGTTATTATTTCATACCCCAAAGGTTGCTGGTCTTTGTTTCCAACTTCAATAGCACTTATGCTTCCTAACATACTATGTAATTTACTTATTTATTAAGCTTGTTGTTTCCTGTTCTTCCCCCACTGCAATGTCAGAGGGTGGAGTGCTGCCTATTTTATTCACTGTTGTTTCCTAATCATCTGGAAAAGAGCCTGGCACATAGTAGCTGCTTTATAAACATTGTTCAATTCACGAAGAAATTAAAGCACATTCTAGAGCATATTTTTTTTGAAGAGCAAACACAACTGAAGCAAAGTGTCTCTCATAACTCTTTTCTCCCTCTCTGTTTTTTTTTTTTTTTTTTTTTGCGGTACGCGGGCCTCTCACTGTTGTGGCCTCTCCTGTTGCAGAGCACAGGCTCCGGACGCGCAGGCTCAGCGGCCATGGCTCACGGGCCCAGCCGCTCCGCGGCATGTGGGATCCTCCCGGACCGGGGCATGAACCCGTGTCCCCTGCATCGGCAGGCGGACTCTCAACCACTGCGCCACCAGGGAAGCCCTCTTTCTTTTTTTTAACTGAACTATAGTTGATTTATAATGTTGTGTTAGTTTGTGGTGTACAGCAAAGTGATTCAATTATATATATATATATATATATACACACACACACACACACACACACACACACACACACATATATATTCTTTTCCATTATGGTTTATTACAGGATATTGAATATAGTTCCCTGTACCATACAGTAGGTCCTTGTTGTTTATCTATTTTATGTACAGTAGTTTGTATCTGCTAGCTCCAAACTCCTAATTTCTCCCTCCCCTACCCTCTCTTCCATTTTTCTGTTCTCTCAGACTGATTTTCACTAGATCAGAACACACCTCCAAAAATCAGGATGACATCATCCACAAAAAGGCCTGGGTTGTTTTTTACAACATCCAAGTCCTCCCAACACTAAGACTCCAGGGAGTGTTTCACTCACAGCAAGGAGACCTGGCTCCGCACCCTGACCTGGGGCGAGCCCTACCAGCTGCAGAGGAGGGATGTTTCCACCACAGTCAGGTAGGGGTCCTCTCCATCTTCTAGGACCACAAGGAACCCTGACATAAAATTCAGATTCAGGAAGTATGAGGGCTGGAAGGTAATTTAGTCTAAACCTCCCCATTTTTCTGATGGGAAAACTGAGGGTCCAGAAAAGTGAGTGGTTGTTCAAGTGCGCAGAGGCGTTAGAACATAGCCAGGAAGAGAAGGCAGATTCCTTTTCTTCCTCCTTCCTTCTTCCTTTCCCCCCTCCACCCTTCTCTCTCTTTCTCTCTCTCTCCTCCCTCCCACTCTCTTCCTCCCTTCTTCCTTCTCTCTCTTCCTTCGTTCCTTGTCTATTTGTTTGGGGGTGTGTTTGTGTGAACTCTTCACAACAGGATGGTTTAGAAAGAGCCCCGGTTAGCAGTCCATACATAATCTTGACCCAGGTACGTTGGTGATTTAATTCACTAAGTTCCCAGTCCTCTGCAACAACCAAGATTCCAAATTTTCTCAAATTTCCCATAAATGATGCAAGAGGCTTAGAGATTTTCTGAAATGAAAGAACCTTAGCGATTGTCTAACCCAACCTCTGTCTCACAGATGAAAAACAACAGGCTGAGGGAAGAAGAGTGAGTTCCTCAGGTCACAAGGCTGGTTAAGAGCTCAGCTGAAATGGCTGGGACCCCAGGCACCAGAGCAAATTAACAAACACTCAGGGTGTTTCTCAGATTGGTGTGCAGCTCTAATGGTCGCATCGTGCTGGCAAGAAAACCCCATCTAAGCAAGCACCCCTCAGATAGGAAGGAAAACATTTCCACTGAGCAACTGAATGCAATGTTAATGAGAAAACTAGTAGAAAAGAGAATCCAAATAAGATACACACACAGAGATACATACATACATGTATGTATGTGATTACTGCATACATTGTATATAAAAGGTACTTATTTTTAAAATACTTGATACTAGGTATATAATAAATTCACAGTGCTAGTGAGGACATCAAAACATACATGCTAGCAGAAGCATATCTTGATACAACATTTTTGAAAAGTTCTCCATTAATATCTTCACAAACGAAAATATACATTCTCTTTGATCCAGCAAGTCCTCTTCCAGGAATTCTATCGAGAGATAGAATTGTACAGATATGTGGATGAGAGTGTTGACTAAGCCATTGTTTATAGCAGAAAAGAAAACAATCATGTGGTGCATCATTTGGGTCATGGCTGAATAAATGCACTACGGCAACGTATGGGACTGGGTGCAGTTGTCATAAAATGAATCACTACAGAGCTGAAGGGATGGCTGTCACTTATCAGTTAGTAAGAAAGCCAAACTGCAGTGCAATGTGACTGATACAATGATCTTGTACGAAGACCACCACCTCTAAAACACATCCGTGTGTGTTTGTGGTGAAATCAGCATGAAGGAAAGATGTGAAAGTCTATAACGCTGAGCATCCCAGGGAGAGGGCAGCGATGGATGCGGGCGGAAGAGACACTTAATATTTTCATTATGCATCTTTGAATGTTGATATTATATATATATACACACACACACACATGTGTGTGTGTATATATATATATATATATATATATATATATATATATATAACTTTGGAAAAAAATAGGTTGAGACAAAAAATTTCTGAAAATAAAGACAGAAGGATCCCACAACTAGTCCTCCGAGTCCTGTTTCAGTCTCCCCTCTTCTCCTGTAGACCCATGACAGCAGGAACACTCTGAGGAAATTATTCAGTGTGGCAAAGAGAACCCCGAAGCTGTCTCTCTAAGCCTCTGGCTGTCATGACCATCCTCTGAGCTACTTTTCACACCAAATTGTCCTAATCGTGACACAGGAAGTGACCTGCCAAGCAGACACAGGAAGTGAGGTGTGAACACAGCTCCAGCAAAAGCTCTTCCTTTAACACAGGAAAGGAGCTTGATCTCCCTCAAGGTGAGGGTGACCCTAGACACTTACCTCATCTCCCACCCCAGAAGGGAACTCACAACTATAAAGAAACCATGCAGGACCCACTCATCACAAAACTAAGCAGCAGACAGAAGCTAACTTTGGCAGGCAGGCCTTCTGGGGCACCTGAATCAGCTACTCAGAAAGCTGGCCTTGTGCCCGTGGGCTTCTTCATCCAGTCCTGACTCCCAGTTGAATGAAAAGTGACAGAACCATGAAGAGGTCCTGGCTGTGACAGTGATGGCCGCTGGGCTTCCACAATGATAAAACATTCTCTGAAGCACTCACTGTACACATCCTTCTGGGCTACTGCTTGCTTCCAAGAGGACTCTCACCGTCAACTTCTAAAACTCCAGGAGTTGTTCATATGAATCCACAAAACTTTCCTTCTGTGGATTCCCAGTCCTCTGATGCACCCCACACGCACCAGATTCTATATTTCAGCCATGGCTCAGAAACCAGTAAGAAGGAAGGAAGAGAGATCGACTTACCAAGCCAACTTCTGTTTAAGTACACGGACACAAACACGGGGGGGACCGTGAAGAAATCTACTACAGAGTTCACTTCCAGCCAGAACCACAGCTTGTCATTGGCTGCAATAAACTAGGGGGAAGAAAAAAGAAGAGAGGGAGAGAAAAAAATGAGAAGCATGGTGCCGGCATTCAAACTATACTCTTTTGCCAAAGGGTACGTTTTGCTTTTTCACGGGGGCCTGGAGGGAGAGTTTATATTCTTCTTATATCTATACCAATCACATGCTATTTTTGTCTTCGAATTTGCATACACTCTCTAGTCTTTTCTAGAGACTGACTGTAAGCTACGTTAGCCTTGGGGAAAGATCAGGTAGTATATTTTTCTGTGGTTTTCAACGGCATCATAGCGAAGTTTGAATTATCTCACCTTTCTTAAAGTCTCTAATATAAATATAACTATAGATAAAGCATATATGTATGCATTCATTCACACACACAATCTCTGTAATCTACATTCTGTACAGCTCCCTTCATAAACAGGGTCTAGTATAAATCCCCCAAGCCGCAAATTCTGCCCATCTAGCCCCTTGATTCAACCCTCACAACTCACTGTTCTCTCAGGATTCAGCTAAGTGAGCACTGATAAGCATAATCTTAAGAGGAGAAGGTTTTCTTCCCTCCTATTTAAGGTAACCATGCATTCATGCGTGACTAGAGATGAAAAGCGGGAGACCAGTAGAGGTGTAATAGTTATTATTTCAATGCCTATTTCTCCTGCTCGGAACAAAATGAACAGGTACTTCAGGAAATGCTGAGCTAAGGAAAGGGCTCTCTCGCAGAAAATCAGAATGCGGATCTATGGTCTCCCCTGGAAACACTGGGCTTCCTCTTGCCTGCGGGAGCGGATGGCTGATGTGGAATGGTCCCTGGGTGTAAGATGTGCATGCCTCATTGTGCTACTGAGCAGTGCTGTTCAAACTTACCCGCAAGCCAAAGTAGAGAAGGAAGAACACGTTGAAAGCCATGTCGATCTGTAATGTGAAATCTTTGTAGAAATTCTGGCAGGATTCTATTGGGCTATTAGACAGGAAGAAGAAAAAGCAAGAGGTAAATGAAAAGCATCGTCAAGTCTTCCACGTTGCTGTGCAGTGGTGGTGCTTGGGGGAGAGGACAAAATGAACGTTCATAAGATAAAACATTTGGTCTTTCTGTCCCCTGTGATCATCAAGCAAGCATTGCCAGGGGGTCTTTCCATTCAACCATACAGTCTTTTGTTCTTTTATTTGTTTTCATCATTTTATACATATACTATGTTCATCAACATTCAACAGTTGAGCTAAGAATCTAAAGAGGCTCATGCAGACACCATGGAGGAAGGACAAGCAGAAGAAACCACCGAATTCCTCAATTTCATATTAACCCTTAAAGAACTGACTTCTTTTAGAGGACACAAACGTAAGCTAAAAGCAGTCCCTCCTACTCTCCGGCACATTAGAAATGAAGCCCATTTTCAATTAAACACAATGGCTGTGTTTTAGACCTTTTAAAAGCCATCAGTTGATTAGTAAGAAAGGACCCAGGAGCATCTCAGGAAAGCTGTGGAGGAGAGGATCCTCCTCGATGTTCTGGCTAGACTAAATATGGACTTAAATGCAGCACTCTGATCTGGGGAAAGAAGCGTTGCCCAACTGGTAAAATTCAAGACCATTAAACCAATATATTGAAGCAGTACTCTAAGGGTTAATTTTTTTTTTTTTTTTTGGCATGCAGGTTAATTGCCTTTGCGTGTGTCAAGCAGCCAGTGCGAATCCCCAGCACACTCTACTTTGTTCAAGAGTAGGCAGTTCAAAAGTGTACGACTATACAAACTGGTACATGGCTTCCATGTGCTTTCCTGCATCAAACTGATCAGAGGATCGAGTGTGAAAAGTCCCAAGGTCTGGGCTGGGTGGGAAGCAGGAAAGCCTCATAAGCCTTTCAAAGCTGTGAATGAAAAGTCACAGTATACTGTTCTCAGTGAGCACATGGTTCTACTCAGGCCAGGAACATCAAGAAGGTGAGGTGAGGCAGAGAAGGGAGGATGGAGAGAAGTAAAATACTTCCCCCAGATGGGAAGCAACATGGACCTCCCGGCCAGGAGAGGGCTAGCTTGAGAAGTGCAGGATGGAGGATTTCCGAGTATCACCACTTCGGAAATTGCTGTACACGATACCGGTTAGTATAGTTGTACTTCTGTAGCGGCAGTGCTTGGCTGTTCAACAGGCAGGAATCTGTGCAGTATGAGAATGCAGGGCCCACTTAAAGGCAGGGTGAGTCCGTCTGTGGGATTCTCCGATCATGTTACATGCACCGGATTTATCCATTCTT
Source organism: Pseudorca crassidens (assembly GCF_039906515.1). Classification (NCBI taxonomy): domain Eukaryota; kingdom Metazoa; phylum Chordata; class Mammalia; order Artiodactyla; family Delphinidae; genus Pseudorca; species Pseudorca crassidens. The sequence goes on along the minus strand of NC_090311.1, from coordinate 55,890,709 downwards.
CATCTGTATTACAAGTCAAACATGCCCTTTGTCATCTCCCAAGTCACAAATATGTGGAAAAGCCTCCGGACAAGCATGAAGACGAATCTACATGTGCATTTACACACTAAGCGGACTGAACAGAAAACAAACACTGAAAAACAGTTCTTGCATAAAGGAAATGGCAACTGCTAGGTTTTCACTAAGGGAAAGTGGGAGGAGAGACAGCATGGAGTTTGCTTAGTCCAATGCTGAAAGGAGGCAGGAGCAAAAGAGACTCAACACCATAGCCCACCCTGCTCTTTGCCTGGCCTCCTACTCAGGTATTGATTCAATGAAAAAAGGAGAATTCAGGCCTGGGGTTAACAAGTGACACTTCTACAATTCCCAAGCCATGATGGCATTTTGTTTTGTTTCAAGAACAAGACCCACAAGGTCCACATGTGTCAGAGTTCTTAGCTACTCTAGCTGCAAGGAAAAGAAGTACATGAACTAGGTTGACCAGAAGTCCACTACAGATCCCAAGGGATGAAGAGACAATGCAGCTCTGTGCTATGTAAGCCACTGGTATGACGTGCTACAGAAGTAGTGAAGAGTAAACAGTGTGTGTGTGTGTGTGTGTGTGTGTGTGTGTGTGTGTGTGTGTGTGTGAGAGAGAGAGAGAGAGAGAGAGAGAGAGAGAGAGAGGAGAGAGAGAGAGAGGAGAGAGAGAGATTGAGGATGGGGGGGCTCTGTTGGTAAACACTGTGTTGCACTCATGTCTTCCCTTGTGCCAGCAGTGACTTAGCTGTGCATTATAAATTCGTTTTCATCAAGACTGATGTATACACAATTTAGGGGACGGAGAGAAAGTCTTGGTTCTCAAGTCTATTATGGAAAACCCAGTGTCACTTCACCAAGGCCACACAATAACCTTACTATTGCTCTCACAATATTTACTGGTGGTATATTTGAGGGCCCTATGAGTTCCCCAGCTCCTATTAATTCCACTGCTTCTGTAGTTAATTTCGTAGTAACCTTGAAATACATCGAGCAGGGAGAGTATCTGCTAGGCTGTGGAAGAGAATGGAACAGTGGGGGAAGAGATGTTAGCTCAATGCCATTGAGGATATTTCGGTTCGACACAAATGGAAGTAGATGTTTGAAAGAGTATAAGGAATTAGGCTGTAGCAAGTTATTTGCACTGTTTCTTGACTTCCCTGTCATTTCTGCTGTTCCCTCCTATATTGCCCATCCCTAAAGGTAGCAATGAGAGGGCTTGATGCTAAAGGACACTCTGTTGAAAAATATACCTCAACAGCACTCCTGACTTACAGAGAACAATGTTGAAACCAAAATAGACCTTCTCTCTAGTCTTTTATTCAAAACTTTATAGAACTGATTTAATCATCCTTTTATATCATTCCTTGAGTCTCAGACTTTGAGCTGAAACAATAAAGGAAGTAAATTATGCTGCTGGTGCTGGAGGCTTTCCCTCTGGCTGAAGCTCACCAGTAACGTGAGCCACTTCACTAAGATGAAGAAGGGGGAGAGAAGCAGGAAACTCTGCAACAGAAGAGGGCCAGCCCCCAGGAACCCAGTAGGACCGGAGTGATCAGGGAGTCTGGTTTCTATCTCTCTCAGCTCTTTCCTGCTTGCCGTAAGAGCCCAAGGAGAAATGTCCTGCCTAGTTTTCTCAAGTGGCATCAGAACGGTTTATCAGGATCCCCTCTAAGATAAATCCTCTGAGTGCCTTTAGTCCATGGACTCACACAATCAAAGACCACAGAGCAGAGATTCTAAAGCCCCATCGTTTCATTCCCCAAATGGAAACAACCCAGGGAGAAGTTCATTGATCTTATAAAAAGAAAATACAGAATTCAACAACAAAAGCCAGGATTTATTTTCCTCCCAAACAGACTTTATCTTAATGATTAATGCTCATTGCAGGACGGAGAATGAAATACAAACTCTTCCTTCCTGTGTAAAATAGAAGAGTTCCTTGTCAGAAATTTTAAGACCTAGAAGTCACTTTATTTTTTCTACAAAGGAAAGTGACTCTGAATTACACACTTAAATGTGGATCGCCATTCTGATGAGGCATGCCCACATCAGAACAGGCTTTTTATGGACATATGTTGCCAACAGAAAAAAAATAAATAAATAAGAGTTTTAAGAACTGAGATAAAAACACTAGACCTGGTAGTAGAACTGACTTTCCCTCAATTGCTCTTGGTTAACTAATGACTTACTAATTAGAGAAGATAAGATAGTTGGTAAGCTGATGGACTGTTCATTACTAGGCTCCCATAGTCCATGGATCAAGTGTGATACTAAAACCTTAGGCAAATTTAGCATTTTGATCAGGACTCTATGATTGGGGCACCTTCAAAAGAACCTCAAAAAAAAGCTGCTCCTGATGGGATAAACTTTCAGCGTAGAACAGGTTGGAATACGAACCCTTGTTTCCTCTTGACCATCAAGTAAGCATAACCTAAGTATTTAGATGTCTCTACAGAGGAAAATGAGACTCACCCAAGTGGGAAATATATCTTTTTTCACCTATTTAACGATACAGTATCCCACGAAGACCTTTGAGCAGGGAGATCCAACAGCCCTTCTTGAAGACTGACTTCAGAACTTATCTTTCCAAAGCATGAGGCAAGCAATGACTACCCAGGTTTTCTTTTAAGGGGCAGGGGGCTAAGGACAACAATCTCACTTCTAGCAGTTGTGATGCCTGTATCATCTCCAAGAAGGAAGTAACTGCCTCTCTTCTCAGCCTCTAAAACCTCCCTGGTATTTTCTGAAGTCTGTTTTCCTAACTCTCTGAGGCTGGCTTTCCAACCCTTTGAAAATATTTCTCCAGAAGAGTGTTTCTCAAACTTTAGCATGCACCTGGAGGGCTTGTTAAAACACTGGTGGACCCCACCCCCAGAGCTCCTGATACAGCTGGCGTGGTATGGGGTCCTGAGGATCTGCATTTCCCAGATGCTGCTGCTGAGCCGGGGACCCCACTTTGAGAACCACAGCTCTTGAAGAACTTTCCTGCAACTACACACTCCTTACAGGTGTTGCTGCTCAAGGTGACTCCTATTCAGACCTGAACAAAGAGGATTAAGCGTTCGAGCCCATCCCCAGACAACCACCTGCCTACCGCTTAACGAAGTGCTGAGATCAAGGGGTTGAATAGAGACTATCATTTTCAGATGTGAACAGGGCGATGGGGGTGGTGCGGAATTAAGACAATACAGGGAAGTAATTACGATGCCACCATGCAAGCTTCACCAATGACATTCCAATTAACAACCAGACAGTGCCTGAGGAGCACATTTTTAGTTTAAGATTAAAAGGAAAAATGATGAGGGCTGGATTGGGAGAGGTTGTGGAGACCGTCATTTATGAGGGAGAAAGAAATGTTAAGCATTTTAGGAACAGCAGCAGCAGCAAATATCCGAGATAATTTAATATATAACCACATGAGAGGGAAGGGACTAGCTGAGGAACAAAATAGCACTTTGTGAAATAATTTCCAACATTTAAATTCTCCTCACTCTTGTGGTGAGTCCCTTTTTAAATTGGATGGAGCTTTCTCAATTCCCACCAGGATTATGGACCACCAGAGTTCAGGCTCACACGCTACGGACGTGAATCAATACAATAAGCTTAATGATTCCAGACTCTTCTCCTAGTCTCGCCTCTGCAATGTTGCCGGATTAATTTAATTAAACGGCGTCATTCATCCACCATCATGGCTCTCTCCTGCCTCATGCATCAATTCCAAGTCTGGCTGAGAAAAACCTCTAAAACCTAGCCTCACCCTGTATCTCCCATTTTCAACCGCGCTCCACGTCAAAGCCCTTTGCTGCCACAAGCTGGTATCTTCATAATTTCATGCATGTGACACCCCGCATATTCCTAATTTTACCTCTACGCTTCTGCTGTGGCCTCTTCAAATGCTCCTCCCTCTTTGTGTTCAAACCTCAGGCAGCTTTCAAGGCCAACCAAAAGGCATGGCACGGCCAATTATTCCTGCCCTCACTGAACTCTCCCATCTCTGAATTCTTACAGCACTAGGAGCAAGGAATTCTTAACTGTCTCGGAATGTTGCTCCTCATTCAATTCAATATAATAATACCTGGCGATTGTATAGAGTTTACACATACTATTGCATTTGGTCCTCACAACTTTGCAAAATATATAGCAGCAGACATTTTGTTCTAATCCCCCATTTTGCAGAGAGAGAAGCAGAGGCTCAGAAACCTACCCAAGATCATGTAGCTAAGCGGTAGAGTTGGGACACAGACCCAGTATCCTTTCTGCCATACCACCTTCCTTTTCCAGATAATCTGCCATATCCTTGGAGAGGAAAAGGAAGCATAAGACATGGTATCTGCTATCCACAGGGCCTGCCATGGAGCTTACATAAAAGCAACAGGGGTTGACAATGGGGTATGACTGACTGTGGGAAGAGGGAAAGCTGCCCTAGAAAAACATGTATGTGTTTATCGAATGGTCTGGGAAAATTCAGAGGAAGCTGAACTCTCTAACCTGTACCTAACCCTCCTCTGTAAAGACTGTCATGTGGGACATTACTAATCCCCAAAAGTCCTTCCTGGGACCCTGAATGGTAGTGGTGTCATGCAGCTGTCTGCTGAGGCTAAGTTCCTCTAAGTTCCTCTGCTTATAGAGAAATAACTCCTAGTTATCCAGCTGCCTAAAGATGGATGCCTCAGCCTCTCTTAATTCTAGAAGAAAAAGAATGAATACGGTAATGGAGGGCTTCCCTGGTGGTGCAGTGGTTGAGAGTCCGCCTTCCGATGCAGGGGACATGGGTTCGTGCCCCGGTCCGTGAAGATCCCACATGCCGCGGAGCGGCTGGGCCCGTGAGCCATGGCCGCTGAGCCTGCGCGTCCGGAGCCTGTGCTCCGCAACGGGAGAGGCCACAACAGTGAGAGGCCCGCGTACCGCAAAAAAAAAAAAAAAATTTTATATATATATATATATATATATATGGTAATGGATGATAATATTTAGATACTTTTAACACTTCTAATCATGGATTAGACAATAAATAAGCTTTGCATCCCATTCCATCAAAATATAGAAAAATGACATTATATAATCATGGATATTAAGAAACCTACCTGCAAAGGAGAGGTAGTAAATCTAAGTGATTTGAGATTTTCCAGATAACATTAGGATATATCGGATAAGCAAAGTGCTTTGGTTTTCCTGCTCACAAAATAGAAATAAAAGCACCTAGCTAATCAGAATATTTGAGACCAAGACATTTTAAAAGGGAGGCGAGTCTTTACAATGTACTCCAAATTAGAAATCAATTTTCTTATTCATATAATTTTAGGTATCGCAAAAATATCTTGCAAGCTAATAACAATCGTGGATTTTGTGTGAATGGTGTGATGCTAATTAGTCATTGAGAAAGCAAGAATCTTTACGTAGAATATTGTCTTCTAAACTGGACAGCACCTCAGGACTGCCCAGGCCTTGAATGGATCCAAGTTGAAAGCTTTCTATCTGGTGGCTTTTCCCAGTGCCTACATTTTAATTCCCTTGACAGAGCTGTGTACTTAAGAGCTAATCTTTCCAATGTTGGTGCTTTGGCGTTTATACTGGGTGGGGCATGTATTCAGTAAGTTGTGTAGTTTTTATTAGTTTTACCAAACAGAAGCTGGCCTCTTCTGTTCCCCATCATTGTGATTTTACCATAGAACATCGTGAAGTCGTTACCTTCTAAGATGCTGTTATTGCTGATGGGTAAGTTTTTGTTCAATCATTCATCAATACTACTGATAACATCAGAACGGGCCCTTTGTTTTATCATAAAACACTTTTCTTAGACCTTGCAATGGTTCTAATGTGAATAGAAAACACTTTTTGTTACTTGCAGTACTGCTGTACCATGATCTCCAGCCAGTTGGTTAAATGGCTTTGCTGGGAAATCTTCAGTTATGGGTTTGTATCAATCGGCCTATTAAACTTTCTGACAGCAGCAGGCTTCTAATTATGCCTCTGCTCAGTTGATGAGATGTAATCCAACAGCCGCAAGCATATACCTCATTACGGTCATGTTGAAATGAACTGGAACAAATGGAGAGGCAGTATATAAACCCTCACTACTCTCTGGAACCCTATGTGCTCTGTCTTCCTGAGCTCTGAGTGATCTGGAGAACCGTGGAACAATGACAGCAGTGGACTTCAAAGCAGTTCTATGGCTCAGGGTATCTACCTGAATGATGAGTCCTAATAATTAAGCATTCTTCTAGGAGACAAAGAAAATGACACAGATCGCTGTTGGAGAGAACAAAAGATGTCAGTTCCTTACACACTGGATTTCTCAATGAAACACAGAGACCATCTGTTTTCATGAAATCTCTGTCACTTTTTGTGGAGCTCTTCTAAATTTTCTCAAAGAATTTCAATATGGGCTTCCCTGGTGGCGCAGTGGTTGAGAGTCCGCCTGCTGATGCAGGGGACACGGGTTCGTGCCCCAGTCCGGGAAGATCCCACGTGCCGCGGAGCGGCTGGGCCCGTGAGCCATGGCTGCTGAGCCTGCGCGTCCGGAGCCTGTGCTCCGCAACGGGAGAGGCCACAGCAGGGAGAGGCCCGCATACCGCAAAAAAAAAAAAAAAAAAAAAAATTCAATATACCTATCTGAGCTTAGGTGCTCCTTCTCACCTTCATCCCGAACCTTTTCATTCACTAATGCACCCAAGTGTGTAAATCAATAGCAAAATGTGAGTTGACCTCGAGTGGTTAGCAGTTTTAGGTAGTTTTGGAGTTCAGTGGAAGAGACCCCAGCTCTATCACTTATTAGCTGTACGATTGTGGGCACATAATCTGACCTCTCCAAGCCTTGGTTTTCTCATCCGGAAACTGGAGATAAGGATCAAACCTCAAAGGCTGTTGTGAGAATGAAATCGGATAATGAGTGAAGACTAATTACTGAACAAGTGATAGTTATCTTAAAAACCAAGGTAATAACAATAATGATAATAAGAACTGTTTGTAGAAAAATGCCCCAAAAGGCAGTCATCCAAATGAACAAAAACTGACAGGATCAGTTATTTCACATTCTATTTTTTTGTATCTGCTTTACTGCCTCCTTATCAGGTATTGCGATATAATTCAAACGCCCAACAGGATTTGCAGTGAGCTGACATCTGGTGTGATTCTCTATATTACAGCATTCATTTTGGGTAATATTAAAAAAAGCAACACCTGGAAAATGATATTTCCACGAAGGCAGCCATACAAGTCTCATAAATACTAAATAATTAACCAAGATCTCCCGGCAGAGAAAGCCATGAGTCATTTTAATGAGGGGACACACAACATTGTGTATTCTCCTTTTTCCAGGTCTTGAGCAGAGCAAAGAGTTTTCATTTGCCTGGTTGGCTCAGCATGGATGTAGGAGAGGCAGGGGGATGAACCAGTCCTAGGTCTTCTAAATATCTCTTCCAATTCTATGTCCATAGATTATGTATTTCTTCACTGTTGGACTCTTGGAATGATGTCCAAGACAACCTACCCACTAATGCTTGTTTTCTCCAGCTTATCTACAAACTACAATTATTTCAATCACAGTTGTTACCAGAGTGGAATTACTGTTAATATTTGCCAGAAACTTTTATGGAATAAATCAGTTAAGCTACTACATAAAACAGAGTCTTGCCAAATGAATGCTGGTTCAGTTTTCACCAAACTGCCTGAGGAGTCCTGACCAACTGATTCTTTTTTTTTTTCTTCTAGATTCCACATACATGCATTAATATACGATATTTGTTTTTCTCTAACTTCACTCTGTATGACAGTCTCTAGGTCCATCCAAGTCTCTGCAAATGACCCAATTTCGTTCCTTTTTATGGCTGAGTAATGTTCCATTGTATATATGTACCACAACTTCTTTATCCACTCATCAGTCGATGGGAATTTAGGTTGCTTCCATGACTCGCTATTGTAAATAGTGCTGCAATGGACACTGGGGTGCATGTGTCTTTTTAAAATATGGTTTTCTCTCGGTATATGCCCAGGAATGGTATTGCTGGGTCATATGGTAATTCCATTTTTAGTCTTTTAAGGAACCTCCATAGTGGCTGTATCAATTTATATTCCCACCAACAGTGCAAGACGGTACCCTTTTCTCCACACCCTCTCCAGCATTTGTGGTTTGTAGATTTTCTGATGATGCCCATTCTAACTGTTGTGAGGTGATACCTCATTGTAGTTTTGATTTGCATTTCTCTAATAATTAGTGATGTTGTGCAGCTTTTCATGTGCTTCTTGGCCATCTGTATGTCTTCTTTGGAGAAATGTCTATTTAAGTCTTCTGCCCATTTTTGGATTGGGTTATTTGTTTTTTTAATATTGAGTTGCATGAGCTGTTTACATATTTTGGAGATTAATCCTTTGTCCGTTGATTCATTTGTAAATATTTTCCTCCCATTCTGAGGGTTGTCTTGTTTATAGCTTTCTTTGCTGAGCAAAAGCTTTTAAGTTTCATTAGGTTCCATTTGTTTTTGTTTTTATTTCCATTACTCTAGGAGGTGGGTCAAAAAAGATCTTGCTATGATTTATGTTCTTCTTATGTTTTCCTCTAAGAGTTTTATAGTGTCTGGTCTTACATTTACGTTTTTAATCCATTTTGAGTTTATTTTTGTGTATGGTGTTAGGGAGTGTCCTAATTCCATTCTTTTACATGTAGCTGTCCAGTTTTCCCAGCACCACTTACTGAAGAGACTGTCTTTTCTCCATTGTATACCCTTGCCTCCTTTGTCATAGATTAGTTGACCATAGGTGCGTGGGTTTATCTCTGGGTTTTCTATCCTGTTCCACTGATCTCTATTTCTGTTTTTGTGCCAGTACCATATTCTCTTGATTACTGTAGCTCTGTAGTATAGTCTGAAGTCAGGGAATCTGATTCCTCCAGCTCCAGTTTTTTCCCTTCTGATTACTTTGGCTATTTGGGCTCTTTTGTGTCTCCATACAAATTTCAAGATTTTTTTCTTCTAGTTCTGTGAAAAATGCCATTGGTAATTTGATAGGGATTGCACTGACTCTGTAGATGGCTTTTGGTAACATAGTCATTTTCACAATATTGATTCCTCCAATCCAAGAACATGGTATATCTCTCCACCTGTTTGTGTCATCTTTGATTTCTTTCATTAGTGTCTTATACTCTTTTGAGTACAGGTCTTTTTACCTCCTTAGGTAGGTTTATTCCTAGGTATTTTACTCATTTTGTTGCAATGGTGACGGAGATTGTTTCCTTAATTTCTCTTTCTGATCTTTTGTTGTTAGTGTATAGGAATGCAAGAGATTTCTGTGCATTAATTTTGCATCCTGCAACTTTACCAAATTCATTGATTAGCTCGAGTAGTTTTCTGGTGGCATCTTTAGAATTATCTATGTATAGTATCATGTCATCTGCAAACAGTGACAGTTTTACTTATTTTCCGATTTGGATTCCTTTTCTTTTTCTTCTCTGACTGCCGTGGCTAGGACTTCCAAATCTATGTTGAATAGTAGTGGCGAAAGTGGACAACCTTGTCTTATTCCTGATCTTAGAGGAAATGCTTTCAGTTTTTCACCATTGAGCATGATGTTTGCTGTGGGTCTGTCATATATGGCCTTTATTATGTTGAGGAAGGTTCCCTCTATGCCCACTTTCTGGAGAGTTTTTATAATAAATGGGTGTTGAATTTTCTCAGAGCTTTTTCTGCATCTATTAAGATGATCATATGGTTTTTATTCTTCAATTTGCTAATATGGTGTATCACACTGATTGATTTGCATATATTGAAGAATCTCTGCATCCCTGGGATAAATCCCACTTGATCATGGTGTATGATACTTTTAATGTGTTGTTGGATTCTGTTTGCTAGTATTTTGTAGAGGATTTCTGCATCTATATTCATCAATGATATTGGCCTGTAAGTTTCTTTTTATGCAGTATCTTTGTCTGGTTTTGATATCAGGGTGATGCCCTTGTAGAATGAGTTTCGGAGTGTTCTTTCCTCTGAAATTTTTGGGGAGAGTTTGAGAAGGGTGGGTGTTAACTCTTCTCTAAATGTTTGACAGAATTCACCTGTGAAGCCATCTGATCCGGAACTTTTGTTTGTTGGAAGATTTTTAATCACAGTTTCAATTTCATTACTTGTGATTGGTCTGTTCATATTTTCTATTTCTTCCTGGTTCAGTCTTGGAAGGGTATACCTTTCTAAGAATTTGTCCATTTCTTCCAGGTTGTCCATTTTATTGGCATAGAGTTGCTTGTAGTAGTCTATTAGGATGCTTTGTATTTCTGCGGTGTCCACTGTAACTTCTCCTTTTTCATTTCTAATTTTATTGATTTGAGTCCTCTCCCTCTTGATGAGTCTGGCTAAAGGTTTACCAATTTTGTTTATCTTCTCAAAGAACCAGGTTTTAGTTTTATTGATCTTTGCTATTGTTTTCTTTGTTTCTATTTCATTTATTTCTACTCTAATCTTTATGATTTCTTTCCTCCTACTAACTTCGGGTTTTGTTTGTTTTTCTTTCTCTAGTTCCTTTAGGTGTAAGGTTAGATTGTTTATTTGAGATTTTTCTTATTTCTTGAGGTAGGATTGTATTGCTATAAAACTCCCTCTTAGAACCGCTTTTGCTGCATCCCATAGGTTTTGGATCATCATGTTTTCCTTGTCATTTGTCTCTAGGTATTTTTTGATCTCTGCTTTGATATCTTCAGTGATCTCTTGGTTATTTAGTAACATGTTGTTTAGCCTCCAGGTGTTTGTGTTTTTTATGTTTTTTCCCCCTGTAACTGATTTCTAATCTCATAACATTGTGGTCGGAAAAGATGCTTGATATGATTTCAATTTTCTTACATTTACCAAGGCTTGATTTGTGACCCAAGATGTGTTCTATCCTGGAGAATGTGCCATGTGCACTTGAAAAGAAAGTGTAACCTGCTGTTTTTGGATGGAATGTCCTATACATATCAATTAAATCTATCTGGTCTGTTGTGTCATTTAAAGCTTGCTTTTCCTTATTAATTTTCTGTCTGGATGATCTGTCCATTGGTGGAAGTGAGGTGTTAAAGTCCCCCACTAGTATTGTGTTACTGTCGATTTCCTCTTTTACAGCTGTTATCATTTGCCTTATATACTGAGGTGCTCCTATGTTGGGTGCATATATATTCATAATTGTTACATCTTCTTCTTGGATTGATCCCTTGATCATTAGGTAGTGTCCTTCCTTGTCTCTTATAACATTCTTTATTTTAAAGTCTATTTTGTCTGAGTATTGCTACTCCATCTTTCTTTTTTTTTTTTTTTTTTGCAGTACGCGGGCCTCTCACTGTTGTGGCCTGTCCCAGATGCGCAGGGTCAGCGGCCATGGCTCACAGGCCTAGCCGCCCCATGGCATGTGGGATCTTCCAGGACCGGGGCACGAACCCGTGTCCCCTGCATCGGCAGGCGGACTTTCAACCACTGCACCACCAGGGAAGCCCTCCAGCTTTCTTTTGATTTCCATTTGCGTGGAATATCTTTTTACATCCCCTCACTTTCAGTCTGTATGTGTCCCTAGGTCTGAAATGGGTCTCTTGTTGACAGCATATATATGGGTCTTGTTTTTGTATCCATTCAGCAAGCCTGTGTCTTTTGGCTGGAGCATTTAATCCATTCATATTTAAGATAATTATTGATATGAATGTTCCTATTACCATTTTCTTAATTGTCTTGGGTTTGTTTTTGTAGATCCTTTTCTTCTCTTGTGTTTCCCACTTAGAGAAGTTCCTGTAGCATTTGTTGTAGAGCTGGTTTGGTGGTGCTGAATTCCCTTAGCTTTTGCTTGTCTGTAAAGCTTTTGATTTCTCCATCGAATCTGAATGAGATGCTTGCCGGGTAGAGTAATCTTGGTTGTAAGTTCTTCCCTTTCATCACTTTAAATATATTGTCCCACTCCCTTCTGGGTTGTAGAGTTCCTGCTGAGAAATCAGCTGTTATGGGAGTTCCCTTGTACATTAATTGTCATTTTTCCCTTGTTGCTTTCAATAATTTTTCTTTGTCTTTAATTTCTGTCAGTTTGATTACTATGTGTCTCAGCCTGTTTCTCCTTGGTTTTATCCTGCCTGGGACTCTCTGCGCTTCCTGGACTTGGGTGGCTATTTCCTGTCACATGTTAGGGAAGTTTTCAACTATAATCTCTTCAAATATTTTCTTGGGTCCTTTCTTTCTCTCTTCTCCTTTTGGGACCTGTATAATGCCAATGTTGGTGTGTTTAATGCTGTCCCAGAGGTCTCTCAGGCTGTCTTCCTTTTCATTCTTTCTTCTTTATCTGTTCCACGGCAGTGAATTCCACCATTCTGTCTTCCAGGTCACTTATCTGTTCTTCTGTCTCAGTTATTCTGCTACTGATTCCTTCTAGTGTATTTTTCATTTCAGTTATTGTATTGTTCATCTCTGTTTGTTTGTTCTTTAATTCTTCTAGGTCTTTGTTAAACATTTCTTGCATCTTCTCAATCTTTGCCTCCATTCTTTTTCCGAGGTCCTGGATCATCTTCACTATCATTATTCTGAATTCTTTTTCTGGAAAGTTGCCTATCTCCACTTCATTTGGTTGCTTTCCTGGGGTTTTATCTTGTTCCTTCATCTGGTACACAGTCCTCTGCCTTTTCATTTTGTCTATCTTTCTGTGAATGTGGTTTTCGTTCCACAGGCTGCAGGATTGTAGTACCTCTTGCTTCTGCTGTCTGCCCTCTGGTGGATGAGGCTATCTAAGAGGATTGTGCCAACTGATTCTTACTCCCTTGTTTCCCTACCTCCACTGACTCGAGCCAGTTCTTCTATAGTGAACTCTTGTTTTTCTAGTGGAAGGACATGATGGAGTAGATAATTCAAACAGCCTTGGTGTGTATATACTCACGCACAAATATTACAAAACAGACTGAGTTCTTTAAGGGCAGGGTCAGTGAACCATGTACAGGCGAGGGGTCTGTCCACCTATGGGTGGACACACACTTGTGTGCGCATCTATAGCTTTCCAGCACAGATGTCTGCTCTCTATCCAACTCCAACCTCATTCTGGGGCCATCCACAAAACTGGACAGCCTGGGTGAGGTGATTAGAAATGGGGAGAAGAAGGGGGCAAAAAGAAGTCCCAGGTCTGAATGGAGAAGAAGGAACCCAGACATAGTGCCTGGCATGGGGGAGGTGGGGCAGTACCTCTGACCCCTAGAGTCCTACTCCTCTCATGCCTATGAAAGCTTAGACTTGAGGAAGGAAGAATTGAGTATTCATCCCACTACTGCCTCTGCCTCCAATGCCTTTTTCTTCTGGATGTTAAATACCATCATACCTGAGTCAAGAGGCCCATAAACAACCATCTCTAACTAGTTATAACCAATCATCAGGTTCTAGACATTGAGGAGCAATTGCCTGGTGTGCTTGTTTCTTAAGGAGAGAGCAACCTTGAGGAACAGCCTGGGACACAGTCCCAAGGTGCTTCAGCCTCAAAGCTCCCCACAGAAGAAGCTCTCCTGATTGTAGAGAGGCTCCTCAGAAAAAGCATGATCCCTCTGTTGACAAAGGCTGGCCCATCAAGGGCAAGGTTGGGCAGGTGGGTTGGGATTTCTACAGCATAACAGGTTTTCAAATCATCGTGGACCTCTTTGGGCTGTTATTGGGTGCAGACTTCAAAATTCTTCTCTGAGTCTTCTTCAGATGTTTGTCCTGGACTCTTCTGGGCATTTCCTGGGCACTCATTAGTCTCCCATTTAGCTTATGCCCTATGTTTCCATCCCTGTCTTCCTCCCCAACATAATCTCAGTACACCTGGACAGCCTGACCTTGGCAATGCCTCCTTGCCGTGGGTCTACCTGCCAGGACTTAGAGTGGGGAAGCCTGTACTGGGTCCCAGTCTGGCAGTCTAACCAGATGGGTGTAATAAGGATGCATGAGACAGCTCCCCTTCCTGTTCTCTTTGATGAAATACGATATGCCACTGGCCGCCTAAGAGACCTACTACAGTTTCAACCCTGCTATTCCCCCAGCCACATCAGGACCCAAGCAGAATGGCAAGCAGTCTCCTCAGTGGTCTCATTCAAAGGGCTACAGTGACAAAGAATGCCAACACTGAGGACCTGCCAGGCACCAACTGTAGGAGGCCCAAGACCCTTCAGGAAAAAATGATGGGAAAAAATATCTATGTAAAGAGCAGTTGTCCCATTTACCTGTCATTTCACTTTGAAGACTAGAAAACACTGTCACATAACATATATTCACCACCAGGACCCTGCCATTTGTTAAAAGCTACACGTGGATGTATATGTGATGCTAAAGGGATAATTATGATAGCTTTATTTCTGACATCCTGTGGTTTTTTTTTCTTTTTCGTTTGTTGTTTTTAAGGAGACACAGAGAAAGATCTGGTACACGTCTCTCTGACATCTGGCATAGAAAACAATCATACCTTTATTACACAAGGAATTAAAATAGCTGTGTCTTAGCTCTGTCTTTGGCCGACAGCTGAGGCATGAAAGTTTTGCAAGTATTCCTATTTAGGAGTTTTGTTGAGAGCCCCGCAGCCTCACGGCCAAAAAGGAGAGTCTGAGATATTGCCGATTAGAAGTCCTGAGTCTGCTGAGTACAAAGCAGACGTCACTCCTTAGGAATGTCATAAAGTGACCTGGGCCATGGAGACCAATGTCACCCTGGACTATCAAGTTACCTTAGAAACAAATCATCATCACTAGCAAGGAAAGTGGTAACAACCTGTTAAATCCTATGATTTCACAAGCATATCTTCAAGTATACACTTTTTTAATACCCTTCTTAACTACTTCATGAAAACAACTTCTTATCTCTTGGCACATTTCTTTTCCTTCATTTTTTTCTTTCCTGCTTGCTTCCAGTTAACATTGGAAATCACTTATTTATCAAAATAGTTCTGCTCATGCCTCAGAAAAGAAGAGCTCTTTCTACCATATCAATGGTGTCCACTTGACTTTTGGATCCAAATTTAGAGAGGAATATCATGAATTACATGTTCAATGGGTGAAGTTTCTTTTTCCTTCCTTCCTTCTGCAGGTCCTCTTTTTAATTCTACTGCCGTATTTTTGACTTTCTCCAGAGTTGTTTTCCCTATCACTGTAAAACCATCGGTGGGAGGGATTCGGGAAGCCCCTAGAAATCTGATTCCTTATCATTTTCTCCTTTGTCTCTATAAATGGATGCACTTACCTCACTCTATGTTGGGTTTCAGAAATCCTTTCATTTTATCCAGAAGCACTGTGTTTTTCAGAGAAAGAGGAATGGGTCTCTGCTGAAGACCCTCACATGAAGGATCAGTTGTTTCATTTAGCAAACTCCCAGATGAAAGCTTGGGCAAGTGAGAGCATTTCAACATGCCGGTCAGCATCACCTGCTCTGCACAGGTCTGCACAATAATTCCATCTAAGCTCCTTTCAGAAAGGGAAATGCTTCCATTCAAAGGACCTTTATGCTGGCTACCAAAAGGGCATGTTATGAAATTCTAAGTAAAGCCTATTTCTATAGGGCGAGTAGGACATGTTTAACAGAATAGAGGGGAAAAAGGTGTGGCAAGAGCTTCAATCAGCTAAATCCCCCAGATATGCAGAAATCACAATTCATGAGGGAAAAATAAAGACAGGATACAAAGCCTTCAATTTTGTGTCATTATCACTGCTTAGTGCATAGTTTTAATCTAATGGGTGCTGGCAAGCTAGTACCACCAGGAATCTCTAGGAACCCTCATTCATACCCTAGGATTATCAGAGCTTGCTAATGCCCACCTGTCATCTTTCTCAATTTACAGCCAACGTACATCTAAAATGTTTCTATTTATATGAAATAACAAAAAAATTCCAGTAAGAAAACAGATCCTGACAAGTATGCTATATAAAAGTTCATTCTGAGAATAAAGGAGAGTAAAAACGAGGAGACAAAAACATGTTAAAAAAAAAAAAAAAGAACATTTTTAAAGAAAGCCATAAGTCCTAAGGCAAAAATATATTTCAAAGAGAGAAAATGATCACAATTATAAATTAATAATGTAAATACAGTGCCAACATGCTTCAACGAACACGATATTCCTTTTTAGTACTACCATTGCATGTCTTTTAAAGCTGAATTAGTGGCATTCCTGTTTACACAATAATTTAAGAGAAAGGTCCATGATTGTATTCCCCAGGACAGTTAGCTTAAGAGAAGTTTTTTTTTTTAAGTATATACATTTAGATCTAAGCAAAAGATTAGATCTAAATTATTGGATCTAAGCAAAAGCAAACAAGGTAATAATGTTCAGAAAGATGTGATAAGGTACTGTGACTCTGGTCACTTTGGGCCCACCCACGCAGAGCTGAGCATCTAAAGGACTGTAGGTAAGTTGTTACTTGGAAACCTGACCCTCACTTCTAAATTCCTCATTGTTAGCCTTTGCTCAGCACATCCCTAAAAACAGAAGCTTCATCTCTCTCTTTCCCAAGGTTCTAAGCTAGATTTTTCAAGGGACTGAGAGGCCTTTGTGGTATCACAGCAAACTGGGGGCCCTCAAAGATATGCAAGGAGAACCTTAAATCCCAGAACTTCACTGTATTAGAATGCTCGCCGCATGCATGCACCCGGCACTCACTACATTCAGGTCCGGGCCCGGGGGGAAGAACGCAACATGCATGGGCAGTGCAGGGAAAGGATCTGGTTAACCTGGAGGCGACAACCGAAAGGGTGACGTTGCATCATGCAATGAAAATCACAGCTTGGCCTTAGCTGCCATGCAGAAAAGACCTACATCAGAGTCTGCAGTGCGGCTCCTGGGTAAGAGTCGACATGAGAGAGGGGAGTTACTTCAGCAATGAAGGACACGGGCAGAAAAATGTTCAAACCACTCTAAACAGAACACTGTACAGAGCACTGGCATTACGCACGAGAAGAGGCAGCTTTGGGGATGAGGAGGGGAGAGGCAGAGGAGGGAAGGGGAGGATAGAACCGGTCGTTACTCTGACCAGATCGTTTCCCTGGCCATCCTTTCATATGCAGGTCTTGTTATAATGTATATTGTGTCAACAGATAACCTCGTTAGGCTCTTTAACATTGATGTTTTGAAAATTCAGGAGAAGCAATGCATCAGTTACATGAAGATACACACCATGATTTCCTGGGTTATGGTTCGTTACAGAAGCCGAGCTGAGCTGGTCAGATAAATACAGACAGTTAAGCGCCAACATCCTTAACATGTTGGTTACAGAGCTCATGGTGACTCCCAAGGCATAACATGGCATTGAAGGATCCCAACAGTCATGAAAGCTCAGGGTGGTGAAAGGATAGGTAACTCTATGCTACTATGACCCCAAAAGCCACCCATGACTCTGAATTTAAACCCACTCCCAAGGGGAGTCATCTTTTCATCATCTTAGCATGCATGGCAGGTCAGAAGTGAGTTCACCCCATATACCTTGACCATTTCATGGAAACTTAATTACAGGTGAGATTTCCCAAAAGTGTTTTTATCAAAATCAATTGAACAGCAAAAATAATAATAGGAGTTTAAAGTTCTTTTTAAAGAAATAAAAATACTACTGATTCAGCAGGGGCCCATCACACCCCCCTCTGATACCAAGGCCACAGGCCATACCTGAGGACTGCTTTCCTGGGAATAGCCTACTCTACATAACATCTGTTTTCTTTTATCCTCCCCCTTTGCCTCTTGTGATCCCTGACACATTGAACATATCTCAGAGGATGGTGGATTTCTCCCTCCTGGTGCTGACCAGAGATAGTATTCCTCTTAAAATGTTCTGGAGCTCAGCCTTCACTTTTCCTGCACGTGTGATTACAGCCATGAGAGGGGATTCAGGCCCCATGTGAATGAGCAGGGCATGCTCTCAAGCTTACGTACTCAGGGAGAGCTGGACATCCGCCAGGACCCCTGGAATAGGTGGATGGACACCAGTAGATTCCTCCCAGCACCCCCTTTCTCACACCTCAAGATGCAGCTCTTTCCACTTGACCACAATTTATTCCCTTTTATTGATTAAAAACCTGAAAGTTTAAGTTGAATGTTTTCAAAAACACTCTATAGTTTTGAACGAAAAGATAACAGTCCATACATTCATTCAACAAATTTCTCCGGGATTCTTCTTCTGCGACCTGCACTCTGCTAGTTTTAGGGAAACAGACTGATATTCTTTAAAGCGACTTTTACTGTGCTGTTTAGCAGACACTCAAGGAAATGGTCAGGATCATCTGGGAAGGCATGGTCTCATTTCAAGAGAGTGTGATAAGTCTGTGTTCCTACTATGAGTTTAGTTTATCATGTTTTCTTCTTCACATGTCTGAGGGCAGAGGGTTCATTTTCCCCATGTCAGCATTTGTACGCTTGTCCTAGCTTCACGGAAACTCCAAATGAGAATGGATTTGGAACAAATGAAAATCCACCAGACAAGCATGATCATATGGTCACAACAGCATATAAACAAAACATTACTGTTTCTGCTTCATTAGCTGAGGGTACAGGGTCCCCACGACCCTTCTCCTTGAAAAAGTTAAGTGAGCATCAAACATAACTTGGTACGTTTTCCCTTTTTTCAAGTGAAAGTATATACTATCGAAAGTGGTATCTTCCCTCTTGCTGTCTTGACTCAAACCAAAAGAAAGCTACGCCTCCCAGAATTCATATTCTTAGGCAACCCTCTGGGATCTGAGGATATCTAAACCCATAAAAAACAGGACTCTGTGCAGGAAAAACAGTTTGTCATGCTCGTAGCAGCCTCAGTGTACACAGGATTTGCCAGGCATTTAAGAGGCAGTGGAGTGTGAGGGTTTGGTGGCATTGCTAACCAAGTTCTTTGGAAAATGAGCAGAGAAGGTGTTAGCCCTAACTCTTCTACACAATACAAAGTAGAGCATTAGGGCCTCATCACCTTCCCCAGGTTACCCTCCTGGTACTTATCGGATGGAAACCAACTGGAAAATCGCAAGAGCTAAGAGCTCCTGCCCATGTTCTGAAATGTCTTCCCCAGAAACTCAGCAAGTAGGTCTGCTTCACCTGCTCCTGGCCAACCTGTGCTCCTGCCAAGAAGCAGTGATAACTGTGTGTACATCCATATGTACCCATCCACCTGTGGTTTCAGGTGAACATGACACGGTAAGAAAAACTTTTCAGTAGACAGCAAGTTTCCATCTTGATCAACAGAAGTGACTACGGTTCGAAGATGCTTTTATTTGGAGAGTTGAAAAAGTGATTTTTAAAAAAAACCCACATATACTGTATTCACAAGTAGTCAATTGAATTACAATAGTTTTTAGTGGCTTTCAAACCTCGATCTGTCATTTTTAAATTAGTACCATTAGTACTAATTTAATTAGTACTAATTTTAAAATTCACTAATGTGACCTTATAAAAATGTTGGTGTATGTTTTTCAATTTATTGATCTTTTTTCAAAATTTAGTTTCCCACAAGGGAATTTCTTCGTGCTGATGGAAGAGTTCTGTATTCTAACTGGGGAGGTTAAAAATATAAAAACATGCGATAAAAGGTCCTCAAACTATACAGGAAAAAAAAAAGTGCTTCTAACAGCTGGCAGAAACACAAAAAAGGTCAGTATGTGAGTTAAGAATATTGTGCCTATGTCAGTTTTCTGGTTTTAACAACATACTACAGCTGTGTAATATACAGTACTCTCAGTGAAGGAAAGGTGCACAGAAACTCTGTACTGTTTTGCAACTTCTTGAAACTATTTCAAGACCAAGTTATAATAACAAAATAATCAGTTATTTGCTTGCTTCATTTTACCTTAGCCAGGTGTCAGGCTAGTATTCTATTTGTGGTGATAGGAGGCTCAAAAAATATATACAGGGCTTCCCTGGTGGCGCAGTGGTTGAGAGTCCGCCTGCCAATGCAGGGGACACGAGTTTGTGCCCCAGTCCGGGAGGACCCCATGTGCCGCGGAGCGGCTGGGCCCTTGAGCCATAGCCGCTGAGCCTGCGCGTCCGGAGCCTGTGCTCTGCAACGGGAGAGGCCACAACAGTGAGAGGCCTGCGTACCGCAAAAAAAAATGTGTGTGTGTGTGTGTGTGTGTGTGTGTGTGTGTGTGTGTGTGTGTGTGTGTGTGTGTGTGTGTGTATATATATACACACACACACACACACAAAATGATTTCGTTAAAAAGCATTTCTTTGGCCCCTGCTATCTGGGTAGTAATGTGTTTAATTCCAAAAGATACATAAGAGGTACAAGAGAGACTAGCAATCCCAATCAATATTAGCTATCCTCCTCCCTTTCTTAGAGGAGCACCAGCTAAGGCAGAGATGTCATTTATCTACTATGCAAATATTCATAGACCATCTCTCAAGACAGAATCAACTGTCAAAAAATATACACAGTTAATGTGATAAGGAAACTCCTAGAATTAACCCACAGGAATCTCCTCAGGTGAGCAGATGTCAAGTAATGAGTTATGTTGAGTAATGCTGCTGATGTTATAATGACCTCCCCCACTTAAGGCTGGTCCTGGACTAAGCTATCCTTTTGCTTGTTTTTTCAGCCTCTCCTTTTCCCTTCCTGGAGCTCAGTGCTTCCCATACTAAGGAGCCAATAACCGAGACCTGCTTAATTAAGGTACAAGATGATATGAAAAGATATTTAGATTTTAAAAAGCAACCCAAAAGCCTTTAAGAATGAATTCATCATTGTAGAATTTCAGGTAAATTGCAAGTTAGAAGGAGAGATATTTTGGAGTATAGAGGTCTTTGCAGCATCCCCCCCAAACACCCAAGGGTACCTATCCACTCTACCTACTAA
This sequence comes from Pseudorca crassidens, assembly GCF_039906515.1. NCBI lineage: Eukaryota > Metazoa > Chordata > Mammalia > Artiodactyla > Delphinidae > Pseudorca > Pseudorca crassidens. The sequence continues at coordinate 55,869,930 of NC_090311.1, read as the reverse complement.
AATGATGCCTCTCCTAGGCAATTCTGTTGGAAGTCAAGGCCCAAATATGGCAGTTAAGATAGATCCTTAGAATGCCAATGACTTTACAAGAAACATTTCAACTGTCTTATCTTTCTGAGAAGCTTCCCTTAAAACAAAAGAAAAATGGAGAAATGTGCAAGGAATAAAATCTCCCGGAACTGAAGCCTCACAAATGAATGTCTAGGAAAAGCCAATTCAATCCTCCCTGAAATAGAAGATGTGGCCTTGCTGTTAACCTAACGCTGTTATAACCTGCAGGTGGCTTGGGCTCATAAGGGGTCTGGAACTTCCATCTTCCCCTAGTTGTTTAAAGGACAAACAACCAGGACAGCTCCAACTGGAAACAAATGAGTTATTCAAACCATTCCCTGAGGAGCCAGAAGCTCCCACTACGAAGGGTCCTATCCTAACTGCAATATATGTATTTTTAGGAATTTGTTAACCAATGGAAAACAGAAGACTTACAGAACTATCCGGCATCTGTAAGAATGAACACCAGCTAAGAAAGAATGGGCTGCTGAACTGACCCTTCTGTTTCACACCCATGCTATTCACCTGCAAACTTTTACTTATTCCTACAGGAGGCCTCCCTTTAAACTTTAAACTCCCTCGCCTGGAGGGAACTGAGCCCTTTTCTGGGTTTTCCCTTTCTTCATGGGTGCTTCCACTGTGGCACTCGTAACTCACTCAGTGGTCATTTTTTTGTTTGCTCATATCCTCCCTTCTCTGCTATAGATGGTGAGCTCCCTAAGTGGGGGCTGAGGGGTTATTTTTTCACATCTGTGTTCCTGCTAGCACAGTGCCCAAGTAGTAGACCCTCAACAAATGTTTAAGGAAGAGGAGAAACATAAAAGGATAGAGCGAGGAAATGGAAGGATCTGGAGAAAACTGATCACAATCCAATAGCACCAAGATGAGTGCCAAGCCTACTAGAGAAATCCCAACTTCTCACTTGACTTTAAATGGCCCCAGGATCCTGTATGGATTGAGAACTTAAATAGTATGACAATTACTACATCAGCCATGATGTTACTACAATGCCTAGTAGATGCAGTGTCCTCAAAAGATTAATTTATGGACTCCTCCTCTGTTCCAGGAGAGTTACAGTTTATCTCCCCTAAGATGTGGGAAGGAGAAGATTCTAAGCCTTAGAATGGGAATGGTCTTGGAGATAGCAAGATTCACCACTCATTGAAGCCAACTGACCCACTAGCTGTGAAAAGCCAAAGCCCTGAGAGGGTTACAGGAGATTCTAAATCCTATGGTACCAGGTTCTCCACTGGGGCATTTGATTTCTCTGTGTCACTAGGTATAACAAAATGAAATGCCTAAAACTAAATTAAACCTCATTTCTCTCAAACTAATGGATCTGTATTTTTCTCGTTAGATGAGGATTATCTTCTATCACGGGGAGGCCAGGATGGAAATAATACATAGAGATGACTGGAGTCTCAATTCATTCTTCTCTATTATCTTCAGATGATATCTATTTTTTGTGCTCTAGATCAGGAAGGTTGATCCAAACTTGACATTAAGCATACTAGCAGCATAAACTGAAAATCCAGAGATATCAACACAGGTCACACTTGCTTAACCACTGCTCCAGGAACCCAATCCAAAGAATCAAGTGTTGAAGTAAGAAGAGACAAATTAAGGATCCCCATAAAAGCACAGGGGGTGAGTTCAGATGAGGATTTGAACCCAAAAGGTGTGCCTGCAAACAGACTAGTCTTACTGGATATGGAACATGCTCTACTATTCAAATAATGCTGAAGATAATGCATTCTAACCTCCGAAAAATACAACAACATTTAATGCAGTCTTACATGAAGATCAGTCCTATCACAGCTATCACTCCAGACCGCACATGTGGTGAAGGTTCCCTTAAAGATGGTCTCTGAATCAAGCATTTAAATCATTTAACTTTGACTTTCCCTTTAATTTGTCCTCTCAAATCACCATATATTTTGATGGACAGCTCCTTCTAGCCATCTCTCTCCCTAAATAGTAAATGGATTTTTAAAAATCAGGATGATTTTCTAAAATTGTATGAAATTGTAAAAAAGTTTAAAGTCGTCACTAGCTTCTAAAACACGGTGCTCTGGGTAAGCAATTCTAAAGACAATCTGTAGTTATGTGTGAGCTAACAGCAGAGAAGCAGAGATGTAATGATATTCATTTATCATGAGCAGCAACAAAATTCTATGAATCAAAACACCACTTCAGCTCAGACGAAACTATGAACAGCATGATATCATAGTGTGAACAGAGCAAACAAAACAAATGGATCCATTCAGTGGACCAATCTGCAAATAAGCCAGTTTCACGATAAATAGGAAGAACACTAGTTTAATTTAAAGCTTAAAATAATCCCATTAAATATAAAATACTTTTCTGCATTTAAAAAAGTATGTATATAAAAAAACCTGGTGGCGCAGTTGTTGAGAGTCCGCCTGCCGATGCGGGGGACGCGGGTTCGTGCCCCGGTCCGGGAAGATCCCACATGCCGCGGAGCGGCTGGGCCCGTGAGCCATGGCCGCTGAGCCTGCGCGCCCGGAGCCTGTGCTCCGCAACGGGAGAGGCCACAACAGTGAGAGGCCCGCGTACCGCCAAAAAAAAAAAAAAAAAGTATGTATGGGGCTTCCCTGGTGGCACAGTGGTTAAGAATCTGCCTGCCAACGCAAGGGACAGGGGTTCAAGCCCTGGCCCAGGAAGATTCCACATGCCGTGGAGCAACTAAGCCCGTGTGCCACAACTACTAAGCCTGAGCTCTAGAGCCCACAAGCCAGAACTACTGAGCCCACATGCCACAACTACTGAAGCCCACGTGCCTAGAGCCCATGCTCCGCAACGAGAAGCCACGACAATGAGAAGCCCGCACACCACAACGAAGAGTAGCCCCAGCTCACCGCAACTAGAGAAAGCCCACACACAGCAACAAAGACCCAACACAGTCAAAAATTAATTACTAATTGATTAATTTTTTAAAAAAGTATGTATGAGTGCTAAGGCCATTACATTAGAACAGCATCACCACTGTTAAAAACTGAAAAAAAAAACCCAAAACAAAAACCGTAATGTCATTGTGTCCTAACTCACTGTTAATTCCATAAAAGGATTTTTTAGAATTATTAATTTGACATTGAATTCATTGTTTTTCAACTTGGTAGAGATGTTTTAAAATCCACTGAGTGGAGTTGTGAAGTTTAAATGAGTTAAAATCTAACAGGCGCTTACATAGTCCCTGGCACCTAGTAAGGGCTCATTAGCTCATTTCCTGTTGATGATGTTAAAAAAAATGTGAAGCCAGGAGCCAAGCTTCCATCTGTCTTGGGTAGGTCTCGCTGCACATTGGAAATCCTCTGTTTCTGCCGTAAGTTTCCTTCTCCATACATCACTCTCTCTCTTGCCCACTAAGATCCAACCACAATAATCTTTTTTCTGGTCCTCCAAATCCCCACATTTTTGTCCACTGCCACTGGAATGCAAGCTCCATGAAAGCAGAAAACTTGTCTTATTCATTGCTTCACCAGAGCCTAAACTAGTGCCTGGAACACAGTACGCGGTAGGACTCAGTAAACTCTGCCGAATGAATAAACATATAAATGGAGATCCAAAGGAAGGAAGGGAAAGAAGGAAGGGAAGGAGGGAGGGAGGGAATGGGAGTGGCGGGGAGGGAAGGGAGGGAATAAGGAGGGAGAGGAGAGAGGGAAATAGGGAGGCAAGAGGTAGGGAAGAAGGAGGGAGAGAGGACTGAAGTCCTATCTCAACCTCACTAAGATTAAGTCTCCGGTTAATAATGGTGCTTCCCTTGTCAAACCACGATTATTAGCATAAGATTGCTCCCACCTCACTTCCTATGTATATATGACTTGTGTACCCACATCAAGGGATTTTCATCTCTCTTATTCCAACATAAGGAGTCCCTTGATAATTGAATAGTCTATAATATATGCACCTGGAAAGATGTTTGACACCTAATTTTTGATTTACACTTAATCACATACTTCCAATCTCACTTGAAGGCAAAACAGAACATTTCCTTGTCAACTGCCTTCCTAGGTTATGTGAAGAAGAAATTGACAGCCTATGAATGCAAAGCTCTTCTTATTATGTACATTAATAAAAGAGTGCCCCTAAATAAATGTGAACCCACCCATGCCAATCTCCCACACTTAAAATGTGCTTACAGTGATGAATTATCCAGGGTTCCACAGATATTGGCATATAACAGGATGTATCATTTTGGAGTGAAGAAAAAGAACTCTGGATTCAGACCAGGGGCTCCAATTCCGGTCCCAATTAGTAACCATGTGACCTCAGGCAAGTTATTTAAACTTTGTGAGGCTCCCTTTCTTCATCAATCAAATGGAGAACATCACAGTGGTGCTACTGAGTAAAATAGTAATCGCTGCACATAGTAAGTTCTCAATAAATACAGAAACTGCTTACAGTCCTAGAGAGAGGAAACTGGAACTAAAGTCAGAATCCCTTAATGATACCTAGCTAAGCCATCGCCTGACCTCATGACCATGTGATAAATATTGGCTGTAGAAATGGCTGCTTCCTGGTGACTGGCCATGTGGGGTCCCTCCCCTCCCTTCTTTGCTGATACCTGTTCAGTTTGTGTGGTGCTTCCTGCGCTTATGAGATGCGTTTTGTAGAATGTCTTTCCTTGAGCGTGTTATCGCCAGAATTGCATGCATACCAGAGATGCCTAGGTAGGGAAGTGCCTCTGTAAGACTCTGAAGCTAGCTCCTGCTCATGCCTTTACCCATCAGCACAGCGCACTTGAATCTTTGCAATGGCATTTCTGTTTAGAAGAACAAACCAGGAGCGGCTAGCGCAGGGCTGAGAATCTGGGATGCAGATTATAAGGGCTCAGCAAGTTGACTTGTGCAAACTGCTTATGCTTTTTTTTTTTAACATCTTTATTGGAGTATAATTGCTCTACAATGGTGTGTTAGTTTCTGCTTTAAAACAAAGTGAATCAGCCATACATATACATATATCCCCATATCTCCTCCCTCTTGCGTATCCCTCCCACGCTCCTTAATCCATCCCTCCAGGTGGTCACAAAGCACTGAGCTGACCTCCCTGTGCTATGTGGCTGCTTCCCACTAGCTATCGATTTTACGTTTGGTAGTGTATATATGCCCATGCCACTCTCTCACTTCGTCCCAGCTACCCTTCCCCCTCCCCATGTCCTCAAGTCCATCCTCCACCTCTGCGTCTTTACTTCTGTCCTGCCCCTAGGCGCTTCTACTCTCATTTAGAAAAGAGCTTTGGCTGCTTAACATCAGCACACCCTCCACGTCACACTAAGTTTCTGAGGAGTGGAGAGTGGAATGGCACACTGTTGCAGACCTGCTGATTACCATCTGCTTCACTTTATTGGATCGGGTGGATTTGGAGAGATGGGAAAAGAGATGTTTGGGCCCCAAAGTTCCAGCCCAACTCCTCTCTCTTAGTTCCAGTTCCACACTTGTTGAACTTTCTAACACCACTGTACAGCCCTTTCCTGGGTGCCACCTTCCATAGCTGTGGGTTGAACTTAACAGGCATTAACCTCCATGTAGGAATGAATGCCCATCATAGCCACACAGAAAATGAAACACAATTCCAGGATTATGGAGAAACCAAGGGACAGATGAATATGTCTAGATTAAGGTCGCTTAGCTTCCACTGTCCATATGGGGGCTTCCATAGAAGAACCCACAGGAGAAGAGAATGCGTTAATATGTCTTCGTTTTAGATTTAAATGCACTTTTTTTTCCTCGTTTGTGCTATTGTAGCTATGCAGTCTGTTCTTTTTTTTTTTTTTTTTTTTTTGTGGTACGCGGGCCTCTCACTGTTGTGACCTCTCCCGTTGCGGAGCACAGGCTCCAGACGCTCAGGCTCAGTGGCCATGGCTCACGGGCCCAGCCGCTCCGTGGCATGTGGGATCTTCCCGGACCGGGGCACAAACCCTGTCCCCTGCATCGGCAGGCGGACTCTCAACCACTGCGCCACCAGGGAAGCCCAAGTTTGTTCATTTTTAATGCACAGGGGAGAGCTAACCCAGTACACTGATCCCCCAATTCTGACCCTCAACAGCATCGAGACTTATTTTTATAGCGGTGTCAAGTACACTCACCAGCCATTATGGGTACTTCGGAAGTAATCCTCATCCTGTCAACCGCTGTAAGGTCCTGGAGCAGATGCTGAGCAAGCCTGGTGCTCAGTGGTTATGCAGGACTCGGCCAAGCCCAGAGGGTAATTTTCCCTAAGTATAAATGTGCTTAAATGGCACCTACCAATTATATCTCTTTGTTGGAGCACAAAGGTGGTGGGCCCATCCTCCCAGATGGGTGCAGCTCCCACCTCCACAGAAAGCTCTCTGCCTCTCCTCTCTAGAAGCACCAGGGCAGCCCTTCTCTCGGGTATAGGAGAAGCTGGGAACACTGTGACATTTACCACTATTCTCAGTTCTGGCTCTGAGACTTGAGCCAGAGAAAACTTACTTTCAGACATGGCCACTACTCTGAGATGCCTCCACAGGAAAGAAAACAAAAACAAACTGGTCCCCTGTGATACAGCACCCAGTTTTCAAGTTGATCTCATCACCCCAGTCCAAAACTATCCAACAACTAGAGACAATGCAAATGAAAAATGATCATGAGTGCTACATTTATTCTGTATTCCGTATTTCAAATAATGGGTGTCTCTCCTATTAATTTTTGGTCTCACACATTTCGTCTTGAAAAGACCATGCCAGGCTCCTGGCCCTAAAGTTCTAACTTCAAATAACAACCTCAGAAGGAGTTTGGGGAACAAAACCAAGGGTGAAGGAAAGCAAAGTCAAAAATGCCAGAGCGAGGTAGGTAAGAACTAAAGGCAAGTTTCCAATAATAAACTTGAATTGTTCAAATTTATGTGATTCTGGGCTCCACATTAAATCGTACTGTACTGTTTTTAATTACTAAATGCCAAATTTGTTAATCTTCCCTCTCTCTCTCTCTCATCAATCTCTTCCTCTTTGCTCCCTCTTCTTCTCTCCCCTTTCCCCCTTCCTTATTAAAGAAATAAAAACTATCTGCTCTGGGGCACGGCAAAGGCATATCAATATTCTTGCCTTCGACATCCTCAGTTCTTACCACCACACTCTGTTCGAGGAAAATATGACAGGAAACTTCTAGACAAGGTGATTCCCTGCCATGATCCTTAAAGATCTGTCCAGACCACACCATTCCTTTTACATGCTAATCGGTTTCATAAGCCTTCTTCCTTCACTTGTTTTCTTACCTTGTTTTGGGGGCAACTGCCGAGGTAGGCACAATTCTGGATTTTATTTTAAGTAATTTGTAGTTGACTATCATTTATTTGTGCAGTTGGCGTAATTAAATCTAATTACATGATTGGTGAAAGCCTGAGTAATCACATAATTAGAATGTACAACAATAACTGTTGAAATCCCATTGTTATGACGTGCAACGATCCAATTACGATGTGTAAATAACAACGTGGTCTAATTCACAGGGCACACTGCGAAAGAGCAAAAACAGCTCTGGTCCTACACGCGTGGAATGCAGCTGAGGTTGGAGACCTGAAAGGTACCTTTCAGCATCTGGGCTTAGACTTTCTATTTCTCTTTCTCTCCTTAATCGAATCCTTGATGTTTATGTTCTGTGCAGATCAAAGGCAGCAGCAGAGGAAGCCTGAAGAAGGCACTTGTGAGGGCAGAAGCAACCACATCTCCAAGGACAGGTCACCCCAACAACCACCCTTAAAACATAAAGCAGGAGCTGCAAGGGATGGCCTTGAACTTCTGAAACTTTGATTCCTGTACATCGATTTTAAATTCGAAGCTGTATTCAAGGCACAAGAAAGAGGGTGGCAAAATGTATCCTGATCACACACAGTTACAAGTGGGTCTAGAGGGTATGACTAAGGACCTTGCTCCTGGCTCACTGTCTTCCCCATCCCCGCCACCTCCTCTCATCGTCTTGATTAACTGTGACACAGATGAACCATCAGAAAGGCTGGCCTCTCGGTTCCTTGTTGTGCTTATATCTGTGACCTTTCCCTGTACTGCATGCCACCCATCCACTTCCATGGACATGCTCTGGACCTGGCTAGCAACAGCGCCTGTGGCACATCTGAAACCATGACCCCAAACAACCCATTCTTCAACCATGACCTCTTACCTCTTGGGCTCACCTGCTCAAGAGTCCCCACTGGCATCATTCTTCAACCTCAGGGAAACCTCCAAACTCCCAAGCCCCTGGCCAGCCATTTGCTCCTGCCTCACCTCCCACCCCTCTTCACAATCCAGCCTTAACACCATCCCTTTGGAGCCACCCTTCATCCCTAACAAAAGTCCTTCCCCACGATGGTCTTAACTCTTCCTCTGTTCCCCATGGGCTGCTGGGTAGCTGAAATTTCCTGGATAAAAACCACACAACTGGGCTTCTCTGGTGGCGCAGTTATTGAGAGTCTGCCTGCTGATGAAGGGGACGCGGGTTCATGTCCCGGTCCGGGAAGATCCCACATGCCGCGGAGCAGCTGGGCCCGTGAGCCATGGCTGCTGAGCCTGCGCGTCTGGAGCCTGTGCTCCGCAGCAGGAGAGGCCACAACAGTGAGAGGCCCGCGTACCGCAAAAACAAACAAACAAACAAAAAAACCACACAACTGAAGTGACTGGGTTCACTTTAAACTCATGATCTTACGCTGCAAACTGACCCTCATTATTAACCGGCAAGCTGCTATTTTTCTTGAATTGGTTTGCTTTCTAATTTCCCATTATTTCATAGTTTCTCTTCTCCTCCCTAACTTGCCATGTCCTTTTCTGCACCACCATGCTCAACTGATGGCCTCACTTCATACTGTCATTAAAAATAATACATGAAATCAGATCAAGTTTCACTCTTTCCTACCAGCAGCCCCCCACACCCGCACTCACAGCCGTCCAGTCCCTCCTCTTTGCCACCTCATCCAGTGGCGCAAGTTCCCCTCCTCCTATAAAAGGCCACACCCTCCACAGATGCTCTTTCAGCTTTGTTCTGTCTATGCTGCTCTAGCGATCTCTCCCTCACGATTGGAACACTGGCATCAAAGTATACACGCGCTCAGCTATCTTCCACTGTATAAAACAAAACTTCCCTTGATCCCACATCCCACTCAGATTCTCGACTCAATGTCTTTACGGTCAAATTTCCAAAAGAGCTCCGTCCTCCATCCACCTCACCCTGGCCCCCTCCCTACCACTTGCTAAGTCTGCCCTTGTCAAGGACACCAACGACACCAGTGTTATAAACTCTGCAGGTGACCCTGGACCCTTGTCCTCCCTGATGTCTCAGCAGCACTTGGCAGTGGACCACTTCCTCCTCCCTGAAACACTCTCTTCCCCTGACTTCCATCATCCCACCCTCCTAGGTCATGTTCTTTTCTCTGTTTCCCATCCAGGCTGCTCCTGCTTTGCCCAGTCTTTAAATGTTGGAGACCTTCCTCTCTCCACCCTGGGCCACTTTCTCCCCTTTCCCCTGCATGATCCCACCCATTCCCATGAGTTCAAAATCATCTTTTTATTTCCTGAAAGTATAACTCCAACACAGAGTGTCTCCCCGGTTCTAGACTTTTGTATCCAACTTCCTACTTGATATCCCTTCTTCCATGTTTCACAGATTTGTCAAATTTAACATATCCATGACAAAACCCCTGCTTTCTTCCCAAACAGCTTACTCCCAGTGCAGCTCTCCCCTTCTCGGTAAACGGCACCGCCTGTTATTAAAGCCAAACATGAGGAAGGACCCTTTGTTTCTCCTCTTCCTTTGCTCCACATCCGTCCATTAGTAAGTCTTGCCCAAAATGTCTTTCTTCTCTTTAACTCCCTACTTTACCATCCCACTATCTCAAGCCACCGCGATCTTCTGGTTGACTGGTCTCCTCTTTTATTTTCAGGGCATGAATGCAGAAATTTTTCTAAAATATTTTTTGTTTTATTTTTGCTTTTTTTTTTTTTTGCCTGCCCCCCCCCCACCAGTTTATAAATGGTCCCTGATCATGTTTACTGGCTTGCTGATTTAGAGTATCCAGCACAGATCAGGTAATTAAGTTTCTGCTGAATAAATAAATGAATGACCATGGTCTTAGCACCTATGAGCTGCAGAGTATGTGACTCATAGTAAACTCATAAGGGTCACTATAAAAACTGGAGCCCGAACAGAGCTGATAATGAAAGAAGCCAAAGGGTCTCCAAAAGTTAAGCATAGAGATGCATATGCTATGGACTGAATTGTGTCTCCCTGAAATTCGTATATTGAAGCCCTAAGCTCCAAAGTGACAGTATTCGGAGATGGGGAGATAATTAGGTTTGAATGAGGTCATACGGGTGCGGCCCTCAAAATGGGATTGGTGTCCTTATAAGAAGAGATACAGAGAGCTTGTTCTCTCCCCCTCTCTCTCTTCCCCTGCCGTGTGAGGACACAGGAAGAAGGTGGCTGTCTGCAAGCCAAGAAGAGGCCTCTCACTATGCTGGCATCCTGATCTTACATTTCTCAGCCTCCGGAACTGTAATCAATAAATCTCTCTGTTGTTTAAGCAGTCAGTATAAGGTATTTTGTTATGGCAGCCCAAGCTAAGACATTTTATGATCAATAATTCCACTCATACATATATACTCAAGAGAAATAAAAACATATATCCACACAAAAACCTGTACACCAATGTTCATAGAAGCATTATTCATAATAGACAAGAAGTGGAATCATCCTAAATGTCCAACTGATAAGTGGTGAAACAAAGTTTGGTATAGCAACACAATGGAATATTATTTGGATGCCACAACATGTATGAACATGCCACAACATGGATGAACCTTAACACAATATGCTAAGTGAAAGGAGCCAGTCACAAAAGGTCATGTATTATACGATTCTATTTATGTGGCATGTCCAGAATAGGCAAGTCCATAGAGACAGAAAGCAGATTAGTGGTTGTCCAGAGTTGGAAAGATTGGGGGCAGGGATTGGGAATGGGTGATAATGGATAGAGAGTTTCTTCTGGCGGTGTCGAACATATCCTAGAAGTAGATTGTGGTGATGGTTGCACAAGTCTGTGAATATACTAAAAACCACTGAACCATTTCAAATGGTTAAATTTTATAGTATATGAGATATATCTCAATAAAAGTGTTAAGAAGAAGAAAAAGAGGAAGAAGGAGGAAGAGGAGGGGGAGGGGGTGAAGAAGAAGTTATACGTTACACGTGTAAAGTATAACTATAGCCTCACCTTTAAAACTATAAATACTCATTTTCACTGAATCTAAGTTGTCATCAATAGAAGATGGACCACTATTTTATGTGTCCCCAAGAAGGAAAAAATGTGCCAATTATTGCCTTAAGAAGCCATCAGTTATAAAGACATTTCTTGATTTTAAAGATGTTATTAAACTATGGGAGAAAACTGTACCATATTAATGAAATATGTAGCTTTCTTCGGTTCTAGGCATCAGCTCCAAAAGCCTTCTAAACAGGAATTACTTCCTGAGAGGGAATTCATTCACCATGAACTCACTCATGAGAAAAAAAGAACCAACATTTATCAAATGAGTGCTATAGGCTGAACGCTGGCTTTGTAGGTGACTTTGAACACATCATTCATCTAATCCTCAACAGCTGCACTTCAAGATAAACATTATGCTCCCATTTTACAGACAAGAAAATGGGCTGCAGAAAGTCTGCATTGCTAGTACCTAGAAAAGCCAGGACTTTAAGCCCTGTCTCTAAGCCTCCACTCTGCCACAACATCACAAGTGAAAAGTTCAATGTGAAAATCTTGAGAGCAGAGGCCTCCATTATGTTGTGGAAGTTGTTTTGATAAACCCTACTTTCTCAGTATTGGCTATAGAGGTGTAGATGTCAGATCAATCTCCATCATCTCATCCCCCCACCTTTTCCTTGATCGTCTCTTCCCAACAACTGGTACATATTAAAGGAAGAGGAATTATGATCCATTTATCCAATTACGGAGAGTGCTTCTGGCTTCCTACATTTAATATGTGGGTTTGTTTTGAAGTCCCCAGAAACTGTAAGAATGAAAACACAGAGACACTTAAAGATGACACAGACAGACCGAAGTGGAAAATGAAAAACAAAGTGAGAAAAAAGTGGTATGAAGTGCAGGTGCGCCTCAATTTATGCTGCAGATGTTTTGCTAAAAATTATGTGTAGGTCAAATTGACTTATCAACTAAATCCTATTGTAAATTCAACAAGAACACTGTGATGGAACCTTGGGATGGAAATTTTTATAATGAGAAAAATCCTTTTGTGCTGAGAATAGTCAACTCCCAACCTCCATTCTGAATTCAATTTGGTTTTTTTTTTGTCTTCTCAAGTGGGGCCCACCTCTACATAAACATCCCATAACTCCCTTGGGTCCTCGGCGGACAGGAATATCATGAGACCAAAAGATTTTTAAAAGACTTTAAAAGTGTACCTGTCTACCCTATTTATAATAGAAATTTCCATTATGTTTTAATGGAAGGGCTGCAGGGATGCCTTCCAGAAAAGGACGAGGAAGTGTAAGCCCTGGAATGGAATTCTAGGACCACCACTGGCAGTGATGGGATGGAGAAGCTTGGAGGATAAGACTATCTCCATCAGGTCCCCCAAAAGCTGTGAGCCCTTCTCTTTTGACAGCTGAGGGGGTGGTGGCCAAAGTTGAAGGAGTGTAGCCCGCTGTTCCCAGCTGACACCAACGGCTGCCCTACACATACAAAGCCGCTTCCTGGTCTTCTTCTACAGCCAAAGGTTGCCAAATGGCCAACCACATGGTTTTTTAAAATCATAAGTATTACATTAAAAAAAAAACCCAACAACTGTATTTCCAGAATCACTTGAATAAAAAGAAGATCTGAAAGACTTGCTCCATGTTCCTACCGGGCAATAATTCACTACAGTTGAGTGGGTGTCCCCTGTAGACAGGTGACACCAGTCCCCACCACTTCTTATTGTATTACGTCCAGCCTGACTCCTATGGGCATCTTCTCCTTAACCCGGGAAGAAGGAAGAAGGCCCTTCAGAGCTAGGCCCCACCCTTGTGGTTCAACCACATCAACGAGACAGGGGCAATTAGCTTTGCCCAATCCCACCGACAGCCCACAAATACCCATGATCTCAGGAAGGTCCTTGCTCTCCTGTGGGTCAGATTTCAATGCTTATGAGACCTTTTCCTTTTTTTTAAATGCGTTTTTGCTTTTTAGACCCATCCCCAAGTCTTTCACATCCTCTGCTCTTGTAGCACCTGTCGGAGTCTCTTCATCTAGTGACCATCATTCCTCTACATCGCTGCTGTCACCAGAATTAGCAGTGGAGCCATGGCTCTGGAGCCTTTGATTCACAGATAGGCTTCATAAATTAATTTTACCCTTTTAGAGCACAGGGCCTAGGGAGGAACACTGATTTTTTTTTTTTCTGCTTTCCATCAGCATAATATAATCTTAAAATCACTCTTCTAAGAAGAACCCTAATACATTCATTTCTTCAAAGCACTATTACCAGTGAACTTTTTTCAACAGCACTAGTATCAGTGAGCTTCTTTTTTTTTTTTTTACCAGCCCTATTACTAGAAACTTAACACACAAAGGACACAGGTACTCAGGCTCACTGTGCCCAAACTGAGGGGTGGTGGATAGATGTGTAAATCCTATACCCTGGCAGACCTGGCATCTTGGGTGCCAAGAGACATGCTGCCCAGGCCTTGTAAGCGTTGGCACTGACTGAAGCCGCCTAGGACAGGGGGCAGATCAACATTTTAAGGGCTCTGACCTGCTACAAGGTTTCTCAGCAACCTCAAGTCTTAATCCAAGTGGGAACTGCCAAGACCCAGTGATGCGTTTCTTGTCACTGGAGTTATGACCACTGCTGCGAACACCGATGAGCATGAATGCTCTGTCCAGCACTGTTCTCAGCACACTGGCTGCATTATTTCATCATCCTCAAGACTACCCCAGTATCATCAGCACCTTTCTACAAGTGGAGAACCTGAAACTCAGAGTCGAAATAATAATAATAATATCTAAAAGGAGGATTTCCCTGTCAGTCCAGTGGTTAAGCATCCACACTTGCAATGCAGGAGGCGTGGGTTCAATCCCTGGTCAGGGAACTAAGATCCCACGTGCTGCATGGTGCAGCCAAAAATAAATAAATTAAAAAAAAAAATTTTTTTTAAATAATAACAACAACTAAAATTCCTTGAGAGCCCTGTTCTAATCCTCTAAACATGAAAGGCACTGTTCTAAGTGCCTCCATATGTTCATTCAATTAATCCTCATACAAAACTTATTTGTGGGCTTCCCTGGTGGCGCAGTGGTTGAGAGTCCGCCTGCCGATGCAGGGGACACGGGTTCGTGCCCCGGTCCAGGAAGATCCCACATGCCGCGGAGCGGCTGGGCCCGTGAGCCGTGGCCGCTGAGCCTGCGCGTCGGAGCCTGTGCTCCGCAACGGGAGAGGTCACAACAGTGAGAGGCCCGCGTACCGCAAAAAAAAAAAAAACAAAAAAACTTATTTGTGTTACGATTTATGTTATTATCTTTCTATTACAGAGGAGGAAAGTGAGGCACAGAGAGGAGGCTAAGACCAAGTTCGTCAAGCCAGTGAGTGGTGAGGAAGGACGTGAGCTCAGGTGGTTGGCCGCCAAAGCTGTGCTTTAACCTCTAGTCTTTCTTTCTAGTCAAGGTCATTCCACTGGGCAGGGCTAGAGGAAAGAGTCGACCCCACATGGTCAGAATCTAGAGCCACAGCAGCAGCCCTGTGCCCCGAGGCCTCTCAGGGTCACTGCAGAGGCAGGTCTCCTCTGGAGTGTCTCAGAAGACTGACCAACAGGCTCTGGGATGGGTGTTCTACCTCCTCAGAGCTGAAAGGTGTTTCCTGGTCTTATTTATTTCTGAAATCTCAGGAGATTACAAACTCCTAGCAGAGGAGATAAGCCACATAAAAGAATTCTGCATCGTTGTGGTGCATGTTTACATGGGCCACTCTAATATTGGGGGGACCTTCTCCAGGCGTCTTCTCTAAATACAAGAAGCAGAGTTGTATTAAGTATCCTTCCCAGTGGGTTTGAGAAACTCTATCTAGTATTGAAATATAAAAATCCCCAAGCTCTTGGGTCTAATCCTCCTTACCCTTTTTAGCCATATATTCCAGTTGCTGCAAAAAAGTGTGCCTGAAGACATGTAAGACAACCACATTCATGCGGCCACCTGTTTTCCCTTTTCAAAGAAACTAGAGACTCCGGGCTCTGAGAAGTCTCTAGCGGTCAGTGACCCGGCCACCTGCGTCTGGGTTCTACAAACACTGGCCCTGGGGAGTACAATCAAATCATCAGTCGCTCACCCCCACTGGCCTTAATAGACAGTGGAGAGGTGGAAAGTTTATAAATCAGGATGAGTCATTTGGTTTACAGAGGGAAAAGATAAATAAACCACCACTCCAATTAATTTTAACCTGAAAGAAGGAAGTGCTTGTGAACAGTGCTTCAGCCAACTCCGGAGGGGCTGAACAACCTTAATTATTCACAGTGCAAATTGCTTTTACTGCTTGCTGGATAATTCCTTAATGCCACCCATCCTGCTTCCTCTTCCCTTCTCTCATCTCCCCTCCATCCTCCTTCTCCTTCCCTGCTCTTTATTCCTAAAGAACCAAAAAGAAATTTCTGGAAATGGTCTTCCAATCACTCAATCGTTTTCTTTAAAAATTGTTAATGGATCTTTTACTTTTGTTTTTTTTTTTTTTTGGCCGCACCATGCATCACGCGGGATCCCAGTTCCCCGACCAGGGAATGAACCTGGGTC
Organism: Pseudorca crassidens; assembly: GCF_039906515.1. Lineage (NCBI taxonomy): Eukaryota > Metazoa > Chordata > Mammalia > Artiodactyla > Delphinidae > Pseudorca > Pseudorca crassidens. Next base: position 55,854,078 of record NC_090311.1, on the reverse strand, counting down.
CTGGCTGTGAAAGCTCTGAGTCCCAAGCACTGACTGCCAGGGGATTTCCATGAATCTTTTACTTTTAATGAAGCGCCCCAAACCCTAATTAGCTTAACCTGAGATCCCAGGACTCCCGTAGGCCTACATAATCCACAGATGGTGTCCACAGTCCCCTAGACTGCTGGAAATCGAGTGCAAAACTGTGGGGTCAAGGTGTACCCTGACTCTCCGCCCACCCACAGGTCTACAATTTTCATAAAAATTTTAAGAAGGTCTATGTCCTCCACCACCTTCCAAAAAAAGAGCATTAAGCATTAAAGAACTACTCCATACCTACCTTAACCACTGCATCCCAAGGACATTTAGGATGCAGAGTGGCAGAGTCTAGACTTTGGAGCCAGGCAGACTCAAATCCCAGCTCTGTCACTTACAGGCTGTATGAATTTAGACCAGCGTCCTAACTTCCCTGAGCCTCCCTCTCCTTAGCTGTAAAATGATGGTCATAATAACATCTTCATTCCAGGCTTACTGATTGATTAAACAAAATAATACATGAAAGCACATAGCATTCATCTCCAGAAGCAGCAAAATGAAAATCCTCTCTACAGGAGAAAGAAGGTGAATCTAGGCTCATTAGCAGCGAACTTGCTCTCCTGTCTTCGGGAGATGCATCTCAGGCTTTGTTACAGATAAAGGTCACTACTCTACAAAGACGATCAGGCTGGGACGGCCCCTAAGAAATCCACAAGAATCAGATAGTAGGAGCCCTCTTCTCTGAGCATCATATTAGGTTATAATCGTTTTTATGGATCTCATAGTGAAATGCCCAATCTGAATTAAAATAAACCTCCAACCTTCCGCTTCCCCACCCACTTGAACCTACTGCCCCCTCCCATCCAACATAATATGATAAGCGAGGTCTGAATATTTCAGTCACGTAGAATGTGAAGTTGCATCACTATAAAGGTACTAAAGTGACCTGAGGGAGCCTGCATAGGCAGCCACCAGGGGTCCTGCTGCAAGATCACATCTTCTCCACCCCAAAGACAGCCTGGTTCTACCTGAGCCAGCTGGCCCTCTGGGGTGAAGGCCAACGGAACGATTCTAGATCCTTTGGCTGCTGGGCTTCCAGAACAGCAGCAATAATTCCAGAAACATCCTGATTAGCTGGCTCCTGTTTTATTGGCCAGACTCCAGGGAAATAGGGCCAGGAAAACACTGGGGACAAGGGGACCCCATTTCTGCATTTCTGCTTCCCAAGGCAAAGCTGCCCTGACCCCCAGAAAAAAGAAAAAAAAAAAAAACCTTTAGTGTAATTAGCTGAGACCAGGTCAGGGATTGGAGCTGATTGCCATTCTCTAGATACCTGATTTTACGTTATGGATTGGATCTGGTGTGTGCTACTGCAGAGGTGAACTGCATTTAAATACTTATGACATTTCTCTTTGGCTATGAAGAACTATAATTTGGAAGCTATTTATAGTGGTCATAGTTTTTCTCATCAGACCATGTTGTGAGAGGCTATTGTTGGTTTTTTGGGTGATACTGACCCAGCCACTTGCTCACCTTGGCACTGCTCAGGTGATTCCTGCCCACCTGTACTGTCATCTTTAAAGTCCTACTTACCAGCCTTACTCTCCACTTAAAGAAACTGTCTTTAACAAGTTTAAAAGAGAGGGCAGGAGAGTGAGAATGTGCCCAGGATGAATCAAGAATGAGAACCACATGACAGTAGTGATCTCTTAGGATACCTTCCTGATTGGACACGGAGACATGGTGGAAGGAAACCCAGAAGGCAGGAGGGTCAGGCCAAAGGTTCTAAGAGCCACTGCCAGAGCAGATGGCTGCCATGCCTCCTTTCCTTCCTCAGTTCTGGGGGGGTGTCCCCTGACCGAGGGTCACTTCCCTAGGCAGCACATTTTCAAGGAGGGTGACCTTAGGCAGAGGTCATGGGCAAAGTGAAGAGGAGCACCTGGGTGATGCTGGCTCACTGGCAGAACCAAACAGCCCAACGAGCCAGAGATTCGGGACAGTAAGTATATGGGAAGTGTCACTACTTGGTATAGCCACCTGACATCAGGCAAGCTCCAGAATAGGGTGGGCCTTGAACAAGCCCACTGCCTCTCCCACACGAACCTGGGGCTCACAGAAGGGTCTGGACAGCTTTCCCTGCCACGCTTCTGCTATCGGCCTGCTGCTAAAGCTGGGGCACAGACAAGGGGGAGCTTCCCATGCGCTGGTCTGCCTCGATCTCTGCCTCTGTCTCTCTCCTTTTGCCATATTTGCTATACATCTGGGATGTTACAGTTCCACGGACCTGGACACACCTGGGGTTCAGCTCATCTAATAAGCCCTAGATGTGTCTGCTCCCAAAACAGAGAGTCAATTATTCCAATCTCTATTCTAACCAACAAGGCATGGCCCAAGGCCCATGACTCTTAACCCCAGTTGGGGAGAGGAGCCACATTACTTCTGAAAGTTTCCTAAAAGGCTTTTGATCCCACACTACGGTGACTTTGAAAGTCTGTTCTGAAAACAGAGCTGAGCAAACAGATATGCAAATTCTCCTCTTTGCATATAGCTCCCAAGTCCCTGGATCTAGAGGGAGAACACTGGAAAACTCACCTCCTTTGCAGGGTCCTCACACTACAAGAAAGGGCTGTGGGGCAATTCCAGCACCTAGAACCTGAGCCCAGTGCATGATGCCGAAGACCAGGACACCTTGGGAAGACTCAGGACCCAAGCTCAAGCATCAGTCCCCTAGAGCAGCTTTTCCTCACCCACGAAGGTGCTGACCGCTCTCCTTACACCCACCCTGTCCCAGACCCACCTCAGCTGGAGTGCCAATTTAGAGCAACCATCCCTGGAGCTGAAGCTCCCAGGATCCAGGTGGTGGTGGTGCCCCCCACTACTGACGTGGTGTTCTTGGGGAGCTCCTTGCCTTCTCTGAACCCCAGCCTCCTCACCTAGAAAGTGAGGATGGTGATGGCGGCGAGGCTTAGATGGGCTGATAAGAAGGAAATGCTTCGACTGCGGACGAGCACAGAGTAAGCACTCAATATACTTTTGTTGCTGTTGTTACTACCACTACCATCATTTGTCAGATTCCATTTGAGACTATGAGCCCCTCAGGGGCAGGAAACTTTTTCTATTCTCTTCTGTGGCCCCAGCACCGAGCCTGGTGCATAATAAGGTTCAATAAATGTTTGACGGATGCATGAAAAATGTCAATCCAGTGGGCGATGCTAGGCTACTGACTCTCAGCTTTACTAGCCATGTTGCCTTACTGAGTCCGCCCCTGCAGTATCCTGAGAGAGGGGAGAATGTCACTGGGCACACCAAGCAGAGAGGATCCGAGCTGGGTGAGGACAGACAGAGGGGAATGGATGTTGCCGCAAAACAGGATGGCATTGAAGTTGACCAACCGGGTGGTCTTGGCATGTACATTTCCTCTCAGGCCTCAGTTTACCCGTGTGTGTGTATAAAGACAGGCTATTAGGAAGATGGGGTATCATTTCAGGAAGATCTAGGTGCGGAAGGGGAGCATGGCCCATCGTTCTCCACCTGCCCCAGGAGACCAGCAAGCTCTCAATAGGCCTGGCTTCTGAAATCGCAACAGAAGCCAACTGGTATCCCAAGTAATTTTCTGGGGTGCGCTGTTGCCCCCACCCACCTGGGAGCCAGTTTTTCCCTAGCATAGGCCCTCAGAGTATAGCATCCCACTGTGTCTCCTCTCTGAACCCAGGCAGCAAGAGGCTTGTGACACTCCTGCAGTTGGCCACAGGCAGCTCACAGTGCTGGCCTGGGCCGTGGGCCACTGTGTAACCATCACTGGAGAGGCATTTGTGGCCCTCCTCCTGTGACCTCAGGACCAGGACCCGACAGGCAGCCAAGGAGCCACGGTGGCCACATGCCCACGTAGAGGAGGGGAACAACCTCCTCTGAAACCGAAACTGCTGAGGTCCCGTCCACAGCTCAGACAGCACTATGGGCCCCTCCCGAAGGATCATTATCTCACCTGGGCCCTGACTAAACAGCTCCGTGATGCTGCCGTTCAGACCCCAGATTCTAGCTCTAGAGGTACCTTCCTACCAACGCCCTGGGACCTCTGTTGCCAAGAGACATGCAACCATCACGCAGGAGGCCCATGTTCTCCCAAGAATCTAGGGGAGGAAGGAGGGCTCTGAACAGCTGGAACAGGCATGCTCTACCAGCCCTTTGTGCTTTTAGACGTGGTATTTAATCTCTTTTGAAATGTGAAATAATATTGAAGGAGCGCATGCTCTTTTTACAATTTTTCAGGAAGGGTCACAGACTAATAAGAGGTTGAGAACATCGCCTAGAAGGTTCATGCCCCCGCTGTGTGTACATATCGCTGTTCTATTTATAACTGATATTAGTGGCCTCACTCCTAACATGGAAACAACAACACAGCCCAGAACTAACAGATGTATCCATTCCTTTAGTCTCTCCACTTGCTCTCTCAGATCTCGAATATTCTGGATTTTCAGCTAAAAGGTTAACATCAGCGGAAAGGAGCAGAGGAGATGCACAGTCCAGAAACAAAGACCCCTGTCCCTCCTCTGTCTCCACCCAGGAGGCAGCCTGCTGGACCATTCTGCCTGCAGAGCCAAGCCTCCCACTCCCGCCCAAGCATGAGATGGCAACGGACGGTCCCCCGCAGCCACAAACGTTTGTCAGGGTGATTTGGTGAGGGTCAGCACTGAAAGCAATTTCTTACTCAGAAAATCATTTATCATGGACAGTCTGTCGAACACAATCTCATTTCAAACCCTTCCCAGGGAGAAAAGAACTGCCAACTAGCACTAAGTAACTTACAACATGGCTACTGGGAGTCATTTATCTTTCCCTCGCTCAGCCCAGGATGCTTTCAGGAGAGAAGAGGAATGACTCATATCGGCTCGGAGGAAATCTGCTCACCCCATAAGGAGGGGCTTCAGATAAAAGCGGGCGGGGGGGGGGGGATACTGGGACGGCCACACACTCCTGGGGGCATAACTGGAGATTCTTATGGTCTCCATTTTACAAAGAGCCAACGTCCTGAAAACAATTTTAGTATTCTAAGAGAGAGATGCACCTCCCTCATTGCAAAATATGTTATTTTTGTACTTTTAGTTTATCTTAAAAGCTAGAATTCTCCTTCTTCGGGAGTAATTAAGAAAAAGCTTATTGCTTTTATATAATCCAGCTTCCCCTTTCCCTGGGGCAGTATTTCCTTTGCCAGACCATAGCATGGAGTTCGTGGCATATTAGATAATTATTCTGTGCATGCCGTTAACACTGACGTCAACACCCTCAACACCCTGGAAACAGACAGAATGTCAAGCAATTTAAAGTCCACGGAGAAAAGCCGAAGGTGGAAAATTTTCCCCATTAAGTTCCTGGCATTTTTTTGGTAATTAGCTGCAATAGGAAAAGCGATCAATCACTTTCTCTGCTGAGCGCCTGACTAAACCCAGGTTCTGGTTCTGAGGTTCACCGGGCCCCCGAAGATGCCTGCGGACTTCAGAGTCCCATCATTCTAAAGCTCTGGCCAGTCAGGGACTTGGAGAGTACTGCCGAATGCGAATTATGACGCGATGCTAACTTCCTAGGAATCAAATTAAAACAGAACCACCTTTATAGATGGGTAGCTCCCACCAGTTCTCAGAAAGAATTACATTATATGTATACTTATACTTTGGGATTATAACCGCTTTCGCTCTGAAATAAATCACTAGGGTTGGTACATGTGATATTTTAGGATCAAATTGTCCCCAAACTGCTTTCACTTGTTATCATTATCAGAGGATCTAGAATCCTGACTTTGAATGAAAGAAATAATATGCAATTTTGCCCAAGACAAATGTAGGGATTAAAGTTAAAGACGTGGATTCGAATCCCCCTTGTGCCACATCCTAGCTGCCACTTTAACCTCTCTGTGCCCTGATTTCCTCACCTGTAATGGGGTAATACTAGTGTCCACCTTACAGGCTGCTGTGAGGATGAATTAAGGTGACATTTACACTGGGCTGAGCACAGTGCCTGCCACAGAGTAAGCATTTCATTAAAAACTTTTTGGAAAATTCTTGGCCCGAGGTGAATTAGGGGCTGGGCCAACCGGTCAGTGTCCTGGGGGTCAATGTATAAGATGCCCGAGAGATCACTGGAAAAGTAACACGATCAAAAAATGGTATTTTCAGCAGGAGTACTGACTACACATGATTAGGAAGAAGCCACGGACAATCCATTTGTGAAGAGCTAAGACTCTGTAAGGACAAATTCAAAGACCAACAGAGGCTCTCTGAGGTGGCTGGCCAGAGCCTCAGAGGTACCTCTGCAGCGGTTTTCTTCCTCCCCCTCCTTCTCTTCCCCAACAGGAAGCTCAGTCTCTTCGCTAAATAAATATTTAATAAAGATGTAAAGAATATCAATTTGAAGGCATGCAATATTATTAGTCTGTCCAGGTGTCTCCTTGGTCTACCATGCTCTGAGCTATTTGGGCATTGGGCCTAAACACTCTTCTTGCTTTTCTCATTCTCTCCCATTATTTAACCACCACCAGTGATCAGAAATTCCAGCTCAAGCCACCTGTAGTCACGAGACACCTCCCTCCATCAGGGCCCAACCCCAAGGGAGGAGTGGCCCTCAGCACTTGCCAGGTGAGGACCTACAGCACGTGAGACCAAGAAAGAAAAAAAATCCACCATGAAAACTGTATCGCTGGGACTTATCAGGGGGTGTTATTTAGAAGATGTAGCTGAATTTTTATGTAGGGATGCAGGTTTACATGATGAGTAATATATAGTTGCTGACTTTTCCAAAGTTAACGAAGCAGCTTGTGGGCCACAGCTTTTTCATTTTGTTGGAATGATAAGCAGGCCATGTTCTGATCAATAACCACTCCAAGTCCATCCTGAACCATGGACACTGTGGAAAGTTAACAAAGATGGGTCACCAATCTGAGGAATCTTAAGATCAAGAGGTGGGTAGTTTATCTTCCTGATTTTGTCATACAGATTCATCCCTCTCACCCCCATCAACAGGTATACACATAGAGAATAAATACATGAAAATTTCAGTATTAATTTCATCAAGCATGAGTCGGCAGGAAACCCACTGCAAAGAAAACACTCGGTAAAGTTCAATACCAAAAATAGTAAGAATTTAAAAGCAGATTATTTAAAATCCATCTCTTTCCCTCTACCGGTATTCACTGTTGAGAAGGAAGATAATTTATTCAGCCTACTACCTTCTAGTCATGTGCTAGGAAGTTATTCATATCTTCACCTTAGTGTTGAGGTAGGTAGTATCATGGCCACTGTACAGGTGAAATGACTGAGACTCCCAGAGATTATAACTTGCCCAAGGTTACACTCCTAGAAAGAGACAGACCTGCTCTTCCCACATTGCCCTGCTGGCCCACTCCTAAAACTGACATGGTAGATGGAGCAAAGCCCCTCACATGAACCAGGGTGGAAATCAAATGCTGGGCGTAAGCTGCTTTTACTCCAGAAATCAAAGACAAAGAATAGTGGCTATAAGCAAACGAAAACAAAACAAAAAATAGGAAAAAAACCAAGCATTGACAAGGATATAGACAAATTGCAATCCTCACACATTGTTGGTGGGAACGTAAAATGGTACAGCTACTGTGGAAAACAGTTTAGTGATGCCTCAAAAATTTCAAATTGTTAGATGACCCAGCAACTCTACTCCTAGGCATATAAGAATTGAAAATAGGAATTCAAACAAATACTGGTACACAAATGTTCATAGCAGCATTAGTCACAATAGCTAAAAGGTGAGAACAACCCAAATGCCCATCAACAGATAAATGGATGAACAAAATGTGTTACATCCACACAACGGAATATTATTCAGCCATAAAAAGGAATGGAGTACTGACACATTATGCTTGATGAACATGTTTAAGATACATAAATTCTCGAATAGATCCTTTCCTACTTACGCTGATCTCTTTCTGCTGAACAAATTTGCATTGGCATGAGAAGTAGTGAGGTTAGTGGTTCATTCCTTCTGCCCTGCCTTGGTTTTCTGAAGTGTGTGGTTTTTATGTTGTTGCCTTAAATGCATGAGTATGCATGTAAATACGTGTGTGTGCATACACACAATGAATATTCTTCCCTGTTAAAAGTTACAGTGAAATTGATGATGATAATACCTTGCCACCGAGCTCTCTGAAATTTTGTAGTGTTCAGGTCTAACCACTAATCCTCTCAATATTTCTACAGACTGGAACTGAAACTCTGGTCTTCTATAAGGAAAATACTAGTTATTAAGGTTCACAACCTAGAAGTCACTCCTGACTTCTATTTTCAACTAAACAGCACATTCTTTCCATGATACCCCACAGTATATGCTCACCACCTCCACTGCCTCACTCCTAGCCCAAGACATCACCCTCTCATCTGGAACTAATGAAACAGCCTCCCAAATACTCTCTTTGCAAGATAAAAACCTTGGGCTTCCCTGGTGGCGCAGTGCTTGAGAGTCCGCCTGCCAATGCAGGGGACACGGGTTCGTGCCCTGGTCCGGGAAGATCCCACATGCCGCGGAGCGGCTAGGCCCGTGAGCCATGGCCACTGAGCCTGCGCGTCCGGAGCCTGTGCTCCGCAACGTGAGAGGCCACAACAGTGAGAGGCCCGCGTACCGCCAAAAAAAAAATCTTGTGCTTTACACTCTATTCTCTGCATCACAATCAAAATGACTATTTTTGCTAACAGCTTTATTGAGTTATAATTCACACACCACACAATTCACCCATTTAAAGTGTACACTTCAATGGTTTTTAGTATATTCACAGAGTTGTGCAACCAGCACCACAATCAATTTTAGAACATTTTCATCACCTCAAAAAAGAAACCCTAGGGACTTCCCCACTGGCACAGGGGTTAAGAATCCGCCTGCCAATGCAGGGGACACGGGTTCCATCCCTGGTCCGGGAAGATCCCACACGCCACAGAGCAACTAAGCCCGTGCACCACAACTACTGAGCCTGCGGTCTAGAGCCCATGCTCCACAACAAGAGAAGCCACTGTAATGAGAAGCCCACGCACCGCAACGAAGAGTAACCCCCACTCAACACAACTACAGAAAGCCCGCACGCAGAAGACCCAACGCAACCAAAACTGAAATAAATAAAAATTTTAAAATAAACATTAAAAAGTAAATAAAACAGCTGAAATTTATTAAAAAAGAAATCCTGCATCCTTTAGCTATCAATTCCCAATCTTCCCACTCTGCAAGGCCTACAGCAAATGTTAACCTATCCTCTGTCTCTATATATTTGCCTATTCTGGACTTTCATATAAATGAAGTCATACAATATGTGGTCTTTTGTGACTGGCTTCTTTACTTAGCACAGTGTTTTCAAGGTTCATCCATGTTGTGGCATGTATCAGTACTTCATTCCTTTTTATGGCCAAATAATATTCCATTGCATGGATATACCACATTATGTTAATCCAATTGTCCACTGATGGACATTGAGGCTGTTCCCACATTTTGGCTATTATGAATAATGCTGCTATGAACATTCAGGTACAAGTTTTACACAAGCATATATTTTCATTTCTTTTGGGTATTTACCTAGGAGTGGAATAGCCACGTCTTATGGCAACTCCATGTTTAACTTTTTGCAAAACTGACAGACTGCCTTCCAAAGCTACTGCATCATTTTACATTCCCATCAGCAATTTACAAAGGTTGCAATTTGTCCACGTCTTTGCCCTTGCCAACACTTGTTATGAGCTATCTTTTTTATTACAGCCATATTAGTATGTGTGAAGTGGTACTTCATTGTGGTTTTGATTTGCAATTCCCTGACGACAAATGTGTTAATGAATATCTATCCTTTGCTCATTTTTCATTGGGTTGTATTTTATTACTGAGTTGTAAGAGTTCATTACGTGTTCTAGATACAAGTCTCATCAGATATACGATATGCAAATGTATTCTCCCATTCTATGTGTTGTCTTTTCACTTCTTGGTAGTGTCTTTTGAAACCCAAAGTTTTAAATTTTGATCAGGTTCAATTTATATTTTTCTTTTGTTGCTTATGCTTTTGGTATCATACCTAAGAATTAATTGCCAAATTTATTGCCACAAATGTTGACCCCCATGTTTTCTCCTAAAGGTTTAATAGTTTCTGCTCTTACATTAGGTCTTTGATCCCTTTTGAGTTAATATTGTATATGATGTAAGGTTAGGGTCAAACAAACTTCATTCTTTTACAAATGGCTATCCAGTTGTCCCAGCACCTTTTAAAACAAATACTACTCTTTCCCGATTGAGTGATTTTGACAACCTTAAAAAAAAAAAATCAATCAACTACAGATGTATGGGTTTATTTCTGAACTCTCAATTCTATTCTGTTAATCTATATGTCCAGAATGGCTTCTTAAAAGCAGAAATCACATGATTCATCTCTCAGTAAAACAGCTCAGCCCCCATCACAAATCACTCTCTATTGCAAAGGTTCTTACCCAGGGGCCACAGATTCCCAAGAAGTTCCTGGATAATATTTAGGAAGTCCATGAACTTGGATGAGAAAAATTACATCTTTACTTTTATGAACCTCTAACTCAAATTTGCCATTTCCATATATATATATATATATATATAAATAAAAGTGAATGACAAACTAGAAGAGTATTAATGCTACTTCTAACTTTGTTATCAATAAAACAACCCAGATAGTTACGTATACGATTATAACAGAGGCAGATATCTCAAAATGTCATTTACATTAATCCTACTTTAAAAGTATAGGGGTGTATTAGAACTGTTGCTCTTGGTCTTGATAATGCACTAATCAAGAAGCACACATACTCAATAATGAATTTGTTTCTTGTATTCTGATAACTGTATTTCAATATAACTGGTTTTCTTGTAATCCAATGTTTTTGTATTATGCATTTATAAATATTCTGAAAGGTGGGGTCATAGTCCTCACAAGACCACCAAAGGAGTCCTCAGCACAAAAAAAGCTAAGAAACCTTGATTTTCCCATTACCAGTTTTATTTTTTCCCAGCAATGATCATCAACTTATTTATTTGTTCACGTGTTTATTGCCCGTTTCCCTCTGACACTACAATCGGTAAGTGCCCAGGGCTTAATGTAGTGCCTGGCACATAATACCCATTCAATAAATATTTATTGAGTTAATTACCGAATCATCAGTCATTTTCTAAGCAAGAGTGAAATCATCACTTAATGAAAATAAAAATTACCGATACCAAGTTAGTGATGTATAATTCATACTGAAAATAATTTCACATTTATACTATCATCATCAGATTTAATAAGTGCCAGTATGTCCTGTGTCCTGTAGTAAGTGCTTTATGTGCAGTATCTCATTTCCTGTCTTCAGAACTAAGGGGCAGGAATGATTATGATCCATATTTAGAGCTGTAGAAAGAAAGGCTCAGAGAGGTTAATTTTTTCCCAAGGTCACACAGCTAGTAAGTGACAGAGTCAGGATTTGTAACCAGGTCTACCTGCCTCCAGAGTATCAGTTTTTTTACTACAACAAAACACTTCTGGGGGAAAAAATGGGGATTTCAGAGAAAGGGAGGAGGATTTTTCTTATTGTCCAATTGAGAAAGCTGAAATCCTGTGAAGCTAAGAAATATGCCCTAGGATGTAGAGTTCAGCAGACACTTCCAGTAGAATGTTGTTTCCACTGTCCTGTTTATGAGCCACAGCAGAAAAACCCCTTAGCAAAAGTACAGCAAAACTACTGGACTGCCTCACATGACAGGATGAATATTTGAAAAGGTTTATTTTGCAAGCACAATTAATACTAATAGGCATTAACTGAAGTCTGTTCTTTGCTTTCCTGGGGTCCAGTTTGTTTCTCTAAATATTAGGGCTCGGCCTCATTCCGGACATTAAGCACTTCATTAAGCTGAAATCCAAGCTAATTTGATTGCACAATTACAAACTGTCCCTGGCTGGAGATTGTCTCATTTGTCAGGTGGCAAGCAGGCAGCATGGCCTGATGATACACTGGATCTGCATTTTATCCCCAGCTTGAGGTCTCAGTGTTTTCTGGTTTCGACCTCATCCAGCCTTATAGTAGGGAAGTTAAACTGAAGCAAGGAGACAGATGTTCTCCTTACCAAAGCTGCCAAGGGCACCTGGAGACCCATCCATTGGGTCTGCAAAGGAACAGGGCACAGGAAGACTCCTGGTCACTTTGAGATGGCAGCAAATGGGGTGAAAACAGAGGCCCACTGCGCCCCGGGCAGCTCGGTCACATGGGGAGCATGAATCCAGCAGCCCCCTTCCTGGACCCTGTGCCCAGTTTCATTTTACCAGCTGCAGGCTCCCCTGACAAGTTATTCAGCTTGGGTGTGCACGGGGACCGAGGGGACAGATAATCACATTCAGTGGTGATTTTCCTGACGTTAACAGACCCGGGAAACAGCACATTTTCTAGAGTAGCATTTCCCTCTCCTCTACTATTCATGCGTGTGATCGGAAGACACCCAGACACCCCCCAGTCTTCGCCAAGAGAGACCCCTCCCTCCAGCCAGCCCAGTGCCCCATTGACTCTGCTGGAAAGATGTTAGCCTTGCCCAAGAGAAGTCTGCCCTTGGCCCTCAGCTGCTGGGAGGCATTCTCTCAGTCCTTGGGGTGTCATGTCTGAACAAAGTCTTTGCCTGGGGGTCTTGGGTCAGTCAGGTAGTAACAATGAGATTGGGAGCAGGGGGAGGGTGGTAAACCACACAAGAAAGTCCAACAGTGTGATATACATGGAGGCTTTGGGTCACGTGGAATCTGTCAAGCTCCAAAGTGGCTGAAGAGTAAGGTCAGCCACGTGAGCCGTCACCCAGGTTTACGTGATTGAGTCCCAGTAAAGCTCTGAGGTTCAGTGAGCTTCCCAGGTTTGCAGAATTCCTCATACTGTTAGGCATCAATGCTGGAAAAGTGCCACTGTCATGACTGCAAAGGGAGAGAACAGTGTGGAAGCTCTGTGCTTGGTATTTCCCTGTGTCTGCCCTGTGAGTCTCTTCCCTTGGCTGATTTCTTTTTTTTCACTTTTTTTTTTTTAACATCTTTACTGGAGTATAATTGCTTTACAGTGTTGTATTGGTTTCTGCTGTATAACACAGTTAATCAGCTATACGTACACATGTCCCCATATCCCCTCCCTCTTGCGTCTCCCTCTCACCCTCCCTAACCCACTCCTCTAGGTGGACACAAAGCACCGAACTGATCCCCTGTGCTATGCAGCTGCTTCCCACTAGCTTTCTATTTTACGTTTGGTAGTGTATATATGTCCATGCCACTCTCTCAGTTTGTCCCAGCTTACCCTTCCCCCTCCCCCTGTCCTCAAGTCCATTCTCTACGTCTGCGTCTTTATTCCTGTCCTGCCCCTAGGTTCTTCAGAACCATTTTTTTTTTTTTAGATTCCATATATAGAAAGAGAAAAGCAAATACTGTATGCTAATACACATACTTAGCTGGTCCTTTCCTGGTAGTAAACTGGCTGTGAGCATAACAGCTTTCAGTGAGTTCTGTGGTCCTTCTAACAAATTATCAAAGCTGGGGGTGGTTTGGGGAGCTCCCTGAACCTGCAGTTGGTGTCAGAAGTGAGTGGTCTTTGTGGACTGCTCACCCTCTCCCCTTCTTCTGTATTATCTAAGTTCCACCCATGCCCGGGGACCCAGACCTAGTCTCCCTTCCTCCCTGAAGATGCCCTAAATTACTGCAGCCCAGAAAGCATGCCCTCTTCTGGACTCAAAGCTTGTGTTTCTCAAACTGCTTTTTAGCAAAACCCACAGGAAGAAATAAATCTTACATCACAAACCAGTACACACTTATGTTTACACAGTATATAGAGATCTGTATATATTACTGAAAGAAAAGTTTCACATAATCACATTGACCTTCCAGAGCAATATTTTTATCTAAGGTCCAATCTCCTCTTTTTAAAGATGATTGCCATGGCCCACTGTAATGCTTTTACAAATCAGTAACGAGTTGAGATTTGCAGCTTTAAGACACTCAGGTCCTGCCCACTACCTTGATAATTAATCACGTCGCTGCTTTGCAATACATCTTGGGTTTTTTTGTCCCCTTAACTTTAATGTGTTCACATCGTGTCTCTTTAAAGACCTGATGTAAAGTTTCAAAACAAACCTCCAAAGGACAATAACAATCGTATCTAGTGCTTTTTTGGCCACTTTCATGCTGGGCAGCATACTAAGAGCTTTTACATGCATCACCTAACTCTCACCACACACTGCTCCAAGGAAGGCATTAGCATCGTCCCGCACCACCATTTTCACCCTATTGCACAAAGCTGGGAGAGGTTAACCAGCTTATCCAAGGACACACAGCACTCAAGTGGTAGAGCAGGATTAAGTCCATGAAGGTCTGATTCCAGAGCCTGCTGCTAACCACTGGACAGCACTGCCTTTCCTTTCCACCCATTCTCATTCCCAGCCAGAGCCCCCCAGCCGACCTCCCTGCCCCTCAGTGGACGGGGTATCGACAACACACATGAATGTACAATCCTGCCCAGTCAGCTCGGGGAGGAGGGAGCTGGCAAAAGTCTCCTCTTCACTCAACGCTCTTTTCAAGCAAGGGCCAGTGACCTTCTGCCTGCACGCAGCCCTCTGAAGCCTGTCTGTCAGGGTTGCCCTCATCCGTCTCCGGGGAATCGCCTTCTTCCAGAACGCCAGTCACCCACGCCTGCTTCTCCCCATCCTGCCTTCCCTGCGCCAATTAAACTGTCACAGTCGACCGGCTTGGAGACGGGTGAGGGCAGCAAGAAATCCAAAGGAGGCAGGGAACTGAGGGAAGATGGGGCTTCTCTCAGAAGCCACTCTTCCGTTTTCTGTCACACTGGTCTGAAGACTGGCCGCATGCACCCACTGCGGTCCCCAGCGACTCTCCAGGGGTGCGGAAGAGTCACAGCCTTGCGGAGAGGCGGAGCCGCGTTCTGCATCTGTTTGGGGACCCCAACGATGCCCAGGTCCCGGTGCTCCAGAGCTGGGTCTCGGAAGGGGTGGTTTTGGATGGAGATTATTTGCCTCCCTGACTCACAGATCAAGGAGGAAAATTTCCCCTAAAAACAGATGCTTACCCACAATGAATAAGAGATGCAGAAAACAAAGAGTACTTAGGCTCTGCCCTATAGACCCATCCCACTTTACATACTGCTTTCTGTGTTGCCTGGTATTAAAGGAAGAGCTGGGGGGGTCTAGGGCCTCCCTTCCCTGGTCTCATTAGCAGTGCCCCTACATTTTCAAGATTTCAAAAGCAGTGGGGAAAGGGTATGACAAGAAGAGATACACTACCAAATGTAAAATAGATAGCTAGTGGGAAGCAGCCGCATAGCACAGGGAGATCAGCTCGGTGCTTTGTGACCACCTAGAGGGGTGGGATAGGGAGGGTGGGAGGGAGGGAGATGCAAGAGGGAAGAGATATGGGAACATATGTATAACTGATGCACTTTGTTATAAAGCAGAAACTAACACACCATTGTAAAGCAATTATACTCCAATAAAGATGTTAAAAAAAAAAAAAAGAAGAGATATTCACTGCAGAGAAACTCACACGGAGACGTGTTTTGTATGGCAGAAGGCGGAGGATTCCCAATCAATCTCCGCTTAACCTTTGGCTATGAAGCCTGCCCTCTGTCTGCCACCTGATCTTAATGGCACAAGAAACAGGAATGAGTGAGCAGATGAGCCAAGGATCATCTACAGAGCAGAGATCCTTAGCTTAGGGTTCATGGACCAACTTGAGGGTCCCTGGCAGGCAAAAATTCCTATAGCACTCATCAAATCCCCAAAAAGGTGCTTGACCCACAAAAGAACCACCACCATCGTACACAGTAATCTACATACAGTGCTCTCTATCATTGTACTTGACGTAGCTCCCAACTGTTACTCATTCGTCCTCCTCCTAGCATATGTACACGCATGCATGAGCCACACAGGCACCACGTGCCCCCTCCCTGCCTACCCCCCGGCCTCACCACGTACTTGATAACAGACTGTGCTCGAAGGCACAGCCAGGCTGCATGGCTGCCCAGAGCACAACTCAATTATTATTTTTTTATTATTTTTATTTTTTAAGATGTTGAGGGTAGGAGTTTATTAATTAATTTATTTATTTTTGCCGTGTTGAGTCATCGTTCCTGTGCCAGGGCTTTCTCTAGTTGCGGCAAGCGGGGGCCACTCTTCATCGCGATGCGTGGGCCTCTCGCTATCGCGGCCCCTCTTGTTGCGGAGCACAGGCTCCGGACGCGCAGGCTCAGTACTTGTGGCTCACGGGCCTAGTTGCTCTGCGGCATGTGGGATCTTCCCAGACCAGGGCTCGAACCCGTGTCCCCTGCATTAGCAGGCAGATTCTCAACCACTGCGCCACCAGGGAAGCCCACATCTCAATTATTAATGCCGCTCTTTACAGACCTTGCCTTATTATTCCTGTTCATGCTATTATGAAGAGGGCAAAATCCTTAATGCACTCCTCGCCCACTTGCTCCCGCTGCTAGAGGAAAAAGCATGTGCCAGGTGGGATCATCCAACAGCCTCACGCTCTTCACCTGTCTCTACATAAGGGCTCTGCAGTTCCCTCCAGGGCATCAAGATCAAGTGTATCTCAAATTGGGTTGTGGGTTCATTTTCTGCACTTTCTGAGGGGGGCTGGGAGGACGAGGTAAAAACACCAGCTCTCAAAGGAAGAAACGAGGACTCTGAATAGGAGATCTGCATGACTAGGAACATGGGTAGAATATCTTTGTTGAGGAGGACAAATGCCTTACTGTAGATTCCAACATCTAATAGGTAGACCCTGGAACCCTACCTATGGTGTCCTCCTGAGAGAATCATGATCAGTGAAAGGTAGTATGAGTATTTTCCATTTGGACATCAGACTGACGAAGCAGCTCTACTAGAATCAGGGTTATCATAATGGAATGGTCATCTCTTTTCCAGCTCTGAAAATATCTGAGCTCTGGGTTCTATATTGAAGCAGAGCTTAATGCTATCCTAAAATTAACTGCCAAGTTTCCATGCAAAAAGTGAAAAGTCAGGAGATAGCGATACAGCTCAGACTTGAGACCATATCTGGGGAGAAAGGTCCAGAGATGCTTTCGGTTTTGTTTTTGAAGGGGCCATAACATAAGAGTTTCATCAGCTGACCCTAACGCTCAGCAAATTGGGAACTTTAAGGGTTATGAAACTACAGCCCGGGTTCATCTATGTTAACCCATGCTTTTATACCCACATATGTTAGAAATTAAACCAAAGTTCATGCAATGTGCCCATTTAGCTGAGCAAGTCAGAACACGGTCTCGAGCAATTATCAACACTGACACGCTTAGTATAATCAACTCTGTTTTGGTCCAGTTAATACACTAGTAGAACAGACAGATTTGGGCCTCTTTTCTTATAAAGAATCTGACAATTTAAGGGGGTTATGTTCACTTCCATTTATGTCCTGGAAAATACACTCTTGTGACTTAGCAACCATGTTTAGGAAAACTCTTGCAGTTCTTAAATAAACAGAGTGTATGTTTATGAGGTCCTAACGACGTTCTTTTCAGGGACGATGTAGAGTTAGTGATATGTGGCTTTGGGGATTTACAGTAAGTTGTGGGTGATTTATTGCTGTGACATACAGCATTTGCCTAGAGAAAGGTGGACATTCACTTATGCAGCGTTGGAAGACGTGTTAAACGGGAAACAAGCTGGGACGTGTAGAGACCAAGGACTCCTCACCATGGAGAGAGAAGGGCCCCTTTTTGGGAGACAGAGGTCCAAGGGTTAAGAATATTTTCTGGCACTCAGGGAGCAGAGCTAATTCAAGACCAAAAAGAGAGACAGTTTAGAATAGAGATTGAAAATGGCCTACGGAGGTGTTTTGTTTGGCCCATAGAGTACTTTTAAAAGTGGTGGAGTCGTGGGCAATATTTTAAAACTGAAGATTCAACATGAAGGCCCAATTTCTTCTCTTCTCTCTGAAACAGGGGAAGATCTGCCTGTACGAGTCTGCATTTTTGCTTGGGGACAGTCAGCCGGAGCTGGGAAGTCATTTCAGGGAAGGCTCGGGCTCTCAGCGCCTCCTCGTCTCACATACCTGCTTGCCTCATTTCTAACATCTGCCCACCCCTTTCTACTTGAACTTGCAAACCTCGGTGCAGGAAACGTTCTTTTTTACTGTGGTACTTTCAGTGAACAGACCTCTTACACTGGCAAGACTCATTTTCAGATATGAGAACGGACAAAGCACGTATGTCTCCAAAACGCAACAGGAAAGCAAGATTATTCGGTTTTCTTTTAAAAATTGACATAACCACGGGTGCCATTTTTGATTAAATGATGGGTTGCTGACGTTAATATTTCCCAAAGCCAAATCATAAGACGTGGTTTGAAATGGAATGTTTAGTTTTATTTTCTCATCTGAAACAATTAGATGACACTGGGAGGGGTGTGGTAAGAGGCGTCTGTCTCTGGGCATGTTTTCTTATCTGTGAAAACTTCCAGACGGTTGAGGCTGACAGGAAGGGAGGAGAAAGAGCCAACTTCTCCATCAGGCACCGCAGACTCAGGGCCGAGGGCCCACCACACTTCTAGCCAACCACAAAAATGGATGAATTCCAATTTCTTTAAAACCAGAAGGAAAAAATAAATATAACAATGAATAGGTCATAATGACTCTCGCCTGGATTATACTCATCTTTAGAGGAACACAGCAGTAAAACGTAACTTTTCATATTCTTTTTGGAGAAAGAGACCCAAGAAGGCAAAAGTACCTAGAGCCCACGAAAATCACTGTGCAGCCCCTCCAGGCAAATGCTGGTCTCCAGGCCGGCAGCTCGGGTTGAGCCGTGGCGGGTTTGCCCATAGCATGACCTCACTTAGCCAGGACTGTCATCCCCCCATGCCCCTGGATGCTCTGCACGTGGCAAATTCATAAACGAGGCCCCTGTAAGGCACATTACACCTTGACCTCAGTTTCAAAAAGACGGAGCAGCTGCCTTTCAGCCAGCCACTTCTGGAAAAGTGTCCAAAGGTTTTCATCGTGTGCAGCTGGAGAAGAGGTATTACCACCACTAGAGACAGTTTGCTTTTCTGATTCCGTTATGCCATTCTGAAAGCATTCTCAGTCCTTAATCTTGGTGGCCAACTTCAAGGCAGGGCTTCGCTGGACTCAGCACATACTGAAAACAAAATCCAAGAGGCCAAAGTGTGTGCCATAGTGAGAGCCCCTCTTACGGGCCTAGAGGTGGGTGGGAGGCTGAGTTTTCTGTCTCCTCAACTCAAAATCTCCCCGGGGCCGAAACACTCTGTAAGATCCAGCTATCTTTCCAGCTTCTGAACCTTCAGCACTTATTGTTAGCAAAGCTCATATTAGAAATTGATGATATATAGCCTAGGGATACCTCACTTGTTATCTTGTTTTGTTACCTCATTTTTCCTATATTTACGGCTGGACTTCCTGAACCTTGTGAAAATATATATAATTTAAACATCTTAATGGGAAAAAAATCTAGCCTTATACATAGTACTTGAAATCCCCTAATACCTAGAAAAATATCTCACACACAGTCAGTACTTAACATACATCTATTACTTTATTGATACCTTTAAGGTACATGGCTCTCAGCCCCATCTCTGTTATTATGATGAGACTGGTGGCCAATCCTCCCATGCTATGCTTTCCCATCCACTCACAGGTGGGACAGGATTGTCCCCTACGTACACACATGCATGCACACACAGACAAACATACACATGCCCTTCTCCCAAATTCCGGGAACAGTGACACGTACATCCAAAAAGTCCCAAGGGCATCCTTACTGCAATGGGTTCTATTTTTACAACACAAATAACTCATCACTGACCAGGGTCTCCCCAAAGCTTTAATTTGTCAGGCTGTCAGGAAGAAGGACAAGAGGAATAAAAGCAAAGGCAGAGGTCACGTCTGTGTGCAGCCCATAAACCCCGTTTTGAAGCTGTAGCCGTCAACACCACACCTCAGCACAACCATGGCTGTGTTAAGCATGAGTTCTGTCCCTGTGTTTGGATTAAACCATTCTGAGCTCTAAGCTTTCCCTCCAGCTGGCTTCCGTACTGATCTCTTGGCAGTTTCTGAGTGCGTGTCTGGCTGTGGCTTTGGGTAAAGGACCAGAGCTGGGCAATGGGGAAAAGATCCAGCCCTCTGGCGGTATAAACACATGTTAACTGCAGAAGACATAGACAGCTAACTGGGCCTTAAAGGGAATGCATCTTCTTCATTTGCCCTGAAACAATCATTCTTTTCAAAGAAAAAAAAAAAAAAAAAAAGCCAGAGGGCTGAGAGAGTGTCAGATAATCCAAGGGTTTCCTTTTAAATCCTAGAGAGTGGTGAAAAGAGAAGAAATAATTCATTCTAATTTTGGAGGGTAGAGTAGATATGGATTTATAGAAATAGTTGTCAGATAGTGTTTTCACTGGAGAAACAAATGAGCAGTGGGGCAAAATGTCCTCAAAAGTTATGTGTAACAAATTCCAAACAGCCCAGACCAATGCACTCAGCCTGGTCAATCTTCCACAAGAGAGCTGAACTCTTACTTCCCCTCTGAAATAGTACAGGAAAAAGAAAAATAAAAAGAAAGAAAGAAAAGCAGGACCATAAAATCAGGAAATTCAAAGCCTCTTGCCAATGGCAATGAAATAAACTAATCTCCCACGCACCCACCTGGCTGGGTTTGCTCTTTTCCACCTGGGATTATCTTTGTTCTTTTCCATGTCCCTAAAGTGTCCCCCAAGATAACAGCCTGAAACTCCGGAATTGAGTAAAAGGTCATTATGGGCATTGCTAGTCAATGGATAATATTCACTATCACATCTTTATTCATTTCTTATTTAGTAGAAAGAAACCAAAAGATCAAGTAGAGAAGGGACTGGTCTGGGCAGGAAGAGCTCTGACTTCTGGCTCTAGTTCAGTCCCTGGCTAGTTGAGTGACCTTGAGAAGGTCACTCAGCCCTCACTCGCCAGGAGAGGACGCTGAGGCACAGGGAACAGTGTTACCAGGCGGGCTCCGAAGCCTTTTCAAGTTCTAGCATTTTATTCTAAAGTTGTCTCTTGCAGTAAGCCTGGAAGGTCTAGCTCCATCTTCCTTCCGGCTCCTAACAGCCCTTGACTTTTGCCTCAGGAAATGCCAAAGACGAGCAGTTCGCTTGATGCTTCTAAGTGCGGTCGCATGCGGTGCCTCTGTGTCTCCCTCAAAGTGAGACGTGAGCAAGGAAGCTGAGACCACTGCACAGCGTGCAAGACGGAAGGAACAAGAGTGCTTACCCCCTTGACACACGCGTCTTCTCTACCAGGTTTACAGCCCACTGATGAAAGAAGGGCAATTTGCAAAACCAGATGAGGTAGGATGGTTGAGTTCGGGTTGCTCCCATGCCTGAGCATCAAGGGTTGCCATTCAAGGTTAAATTCTGAAAGGGGACAGGACTTCCCATTGGGAGTTATTTACAGCCTCTCTGCCCCGAAGGCGTCTCCTCTTCCCCTCACCCCGCCCACCATCTGACATGCCATTCTTTCAACAGCTGCTGGCTCTCCCGCCGTGCTCCCTTCACAGATGTGCAGTGCTGTTCTGAACATCCTGCCCTTGAACTTTCCCTACCCATAATTTTCCAAACTAAAGCCTGGCAGTAAAAATGTCAGTGAGGGATGGAGAAAATTGGGGGGAGTATTTAAAAAGGAAAGACAGAATACGGAGACGCTTTACACGCACAGCGATTTGTGTTGACTTCCTCAACACAGGTGAAATGCATGCCACGAGTTCTCGAAACGGGGCTAAAAGCAGATCTCTCAGAACACTACAAGAAAGACCAGGTTCCATAAAGGAGCTGGGTCCAGAATAAAACGGTGAGCTTCCTTCTCGATGCCACGGGCTGCCCAGCTGTCCCTGCCATGGGGCAGGGGGTGTGCTAATGGTGACAGTGAAAGTAGCGTTCACAGTCCTTTACAGGTTACAATGCACTGTCGTGGAAGTAACCTACACTGTCCTCACAGCTCTGCCGGGTGCCCACTACGAGGTCAACACCTGTGTGCACTGTGGGTAATAACAAGACTGGAGGTGGAGGCTGGATATCTTACATGGTTTCAAAGACCTCCAAAGAAACCTCCTTGGGATCAAATTTTCCTAAAGTCCACGGGTTTGATATGCACACAATGCACTAACTCACTCTGTAAGCACACAATGCAAAAGTATAGCAAATTAACTATACGCTGCGACTCTCTAAAGAGACAAAAGAAACTAATGGGGAAGGAGAGCCTCTCTGGTTATCTACTTTAGTCAAATAACTGGCTCAGAGACCTAGGTAAGGATGGGGAGGGCAAAGGGACTTTCCACCGGGAAAGAACGAATCCCTTAAGTCGGAGAGCTCCTTAAGACATGATCAACTTTCCCTGTTCTTTGCTAACTTGACCTCAGTCCATCACAAAATGCTGCCACCCCACTGAGATGAAACGGAAGAGAGTATTTTTAGAACCACAGTTTAGGGAGAAATGAATCAAGGCCCAGACAGACATGAGACAGCACATGGCCCACACGCCCCATGTCCCGGTGAGAAGACTCACAGGACCCTCGTGAGCACAGCTGCCTTGCAGACTTGGCCCCGAAGGTGCGAAATGGGGAGATGAAGAACAAATGAGAAAACAAGGCAGATGAATTGGCAGGATGAGGCGACGTGACCTCTCTTGAAACATCTCACTGAACCCATGTAGTCGCTTCCACATCTGGAATTTTACTTCCTGACTTGGAAAAGAGGTTCCTTCAGACACATGGATTCAAATCCTGGCTCCACAACTTACTAGCTGCATGGTTTTGGGCAAACGTTGCAGTTTCATCTGTAAAGTGGGAAAGGTCATAGTACCCACCCTATCAAGTTGCTAGGAGAATTTAATGAGACTGCACATATAATTCATTTTAAAGTGCTTAGCGCTATACCTTGACACAGCACAGAATCAGTGAATGTTCTTCCCTCTACCACCCAGCCCTCTCTTCCCTTTTCAGGAGAATTTCTAGGCAAAGGGATTAGAGCCTGGCTGTGTGAAGATCTGGGCAGGTAAAATGGTGGGGTAACTAGCCAGTTCTGTTAAAGCTCTTGGTATCGCATTACATCAATGATGCCCATGTTATTTTTAGAGACTATGAAAACAATCTGGTCAATTTCTACTGCAATCTTTTTTTTTTTTTTTTGTGGTATGCGGGCCTCTCACTGCTGTGGCCTCTCCCGTTGCGGAGCACAGGCTCCGGACGCGCAGGCTCAGCGGTCATGGCTCACGGGCCCAGCCGCTCCGCGGCATGTGGGATCCTCCCGGACCGGGGCACGAACCCATGTCCCCTGCATCGGCAGGCAGACTCTCAACCACTGCACCACCAGGGAAGCCCCTACTGCAATCTTAAAGACAGTTTTCTTGAACCATAACCAACCTCAAGCAATTTGACCGTGTGGAAAATATTCAGCATGATCACACTGAAACTGTCTCAAATGAATGAACGAATGAATGAATGGATATAAAATGAATGAATCACTGAGTACAAATGTAAAATCCTAAGGACTGGGGGAAGGCCCCTTTCACAGCACCAACACCACTGGCAGCCTGGAATCTGGTCCAAATTTTGGATGCTCTCTAAAATTTGTGCTGCTTTTCCCTTCCCCTTCCTAATGTCCATACCCCCCAAAACAGCACTGCTGATACCAGAAGCCGAGAGCAAAGACCAGTGAAGTCAGCAGGTGCCCCCACTGTGTACCAGCCATTTTGGAGCAGATAAAGCCATTAAGGAAAAATTTAACAATGTATAACCTTTCAGCTTTACTCTGCTCACAGCAGGCAGCGTGCCTTTTAGAGACACAAGCCAGCAATGAAGTCACCAGTGAGCAGGACTTGACCTTCCTTTTCAGTGTGTGCAACATTAAATATTCATAATGCACTGAACTGCAGCATAAGAAGTAGTGGAGTTTAAACATGAATCAAAGGGATAAATAGCTTCACACAGGTGAGTCATCCTTTCCAAGAATACCCCTGGAAAAAATGCAAATACCCAGGGCCCTGAGCCTCTACCTCTTCCAACGTTCTTCCCTTGAAAATTCTAGAAGCAGCAGGAACTGATGCATTATGCAGTCCATGAATCCTGCCCTCACACTGACACCTTTGGGTCTTTTTTCTTTTTTTCTTTATCTGTTAGAGAAGAATTACTGATCCTATGTCAAAGGGAGGAAACAGACAGGGATGGGACCAGCAACGGTGACAGTATCACCCACGGGGCATCTTGGGGCACTTCTGACTTCGTTATACAATTTAAAAAAAATCTTTGCTTCACAGAAGATCAGAGTATGTGGAAGTAAAGGGGGGGGGGGCGTAGGTATCGAGAGACGTCAAAATTAGAAGTTGGAGTGCCTTAAATTGGGCACCTTTAAAAAGAATGAAAGTTAAAGAGAGTAAATCCTAGGAGTGCTCATCACATGGAAAAAAACTTTTTTCTTCTAAATTTTGTATCTATATGAGATGCTGGGTGTTCACTAAACTTATTGGGGTCATCATTTCATGATGTACGTAAGTCAAATCATTATGCTGTACACCTTAACTTATACAGTGCTGTATGTCAATCATATCTCAATAAAACTGGAAGGAAAAAAAGAAGGAAAAAGAACTGGAGTTTTTTGGGATAGTATCTGCCTCGTGTGGCCATTCAATGTCTTTGCGGGGGATGGAACTACTGTGTGTGGTGGGCTTAATGCTTCTCTGTGTCTGTTAAGGAACTGACAGCTGTGTCCATCCAAAGACTGGGTGGAACATCTCCCTCTGCTTGGGTGTTTCTAGAAAGTCTACTGCTGGGATGATGAAGCATAACGTTAACAT
Source organism: Pseudorca crassidens (assembly GCF_039906515.1). Taxonomy (NCBI): domain Eukaryota; kingdom Metazoa; phylum Chordata; class Mammalia; order Artiodactyla; family Delphinidae; genus Pseudorca; species Pseudorca crassidens. The sequence continues at coordinate 55,829,192 of NC_090311.1, read as the reverse complement.
GGTTTCATGTAATTCTCTTTGGCTTTCCAACCTAGGAGCTCTGAGCACAATCTGTCTCGGCCAGGTAGTAATCAGTTGAGGCTGCACAAGTGATTTCTTCTGTGGTGACCACGCTAAGAAAATCACACCCAAAGAAGGGCCTCCCGAACCCTTGAATGTAAAAGACCTACTCAGGGATCCATACTGACTTAACAATGGAAAAGGAAAGAAGTTTGGGAGAAGTCTTTGGAAATGACTTACCTGCTGCCTCTTGATGGTGAAATAAGCTTTGAAAGGTTAAGAAAATCATAAACCCACCAATTATGACATTTATCTGAACTGCCTGTCCACTCATACAACCTGCATTGGCCTGCCCTGACAGTGAGTTAACAGCGCCGACCAACAGAGCCTGTTTTCTATATTAACGTGTGTTCCGTGCACTATTTAAAGGGCTAGGTCAGAGAGCCTCACATCTTGAACTTGTGCTGTGGCGCATTCCCCGCCATTCTGGTTTAAACTCACCGAGACAAGCCATTTCACGGACCATGTCTGCCCAGTTAGGTTCACACAAGGGAAAGCCTATGCACTGTCCTTTGATTTATTTATTTGAAGAGTATAAATACTAACTAAACTTCATCTGAAGAACACTAGGTACACTTTTTTCCAGGGTGACGATTTCGCGTAACTTCCAAGAGACGTGTGAAGCTCTCTTTCCAAGATGCCCAGATGGCCAGCCAAACCACGAGTGTGTAAAGCCGGTGAGAGTTCTGAATGAAAGGGAGGGATGAATTTTAAGAATTTACATTCTGCTTTCTTACCCGCTTTTCATTTGCATCTTATATGTGGACAGAACTTCTTACCTTGTTTACTATGCTTGATTATAATTTATCTAATGGGCTCCTTTTTCATTCCTGGGAATGAATCTATGGCTTATCGTGGAGGTAACTTTTAGATTCTACTTTAGTTCATCCCCTCACTTACACAGGAAGCATCCTTACTGGCTTTCCCCAGGAAGATAGTAGACCCTTGGTATTGACTATGCTGATGAGTTCCCCCGTAGGACAAACTCCTGGGGTTTGACCTCAGAACCCAATGTAGTGATTCCAATGAAAAGCAGAAAGGGCTACACAAATAAACATAAGATCTTCTTATAAACAAAAAGGCTCACTATGCCAAACCACTCAGTTTAGGGACAGAGAAGAAAGACTGAGGTTAGGATCAGGCTGAAATAGTCTCCATGGAGAGTGAGGACAGTCTTGGTTCTAAGATTCTTAGCATTTTTGCTGGGAAAAGCTGAGCACAGGACTGAAGGGCCATTCTTAGAAGAGACTCCTTGCAAGTCTATAAGAGAAACCAGAACCAGAGAGGGTTCCCAGTACTGGCTTTCCCAGGCTCAGCAGAATCATAACTAAATCCAAAGGACACTGAAGTGGTGCAGGGCATCCAGGGAAGAGGGTCGTGCCTTGGGAGATTCTACTCCTTTCCCTCCTTTCACATGGAGCTGAGAACACCAAGAACTACAGAGCAGAAGACCGCCCCATAGCAGAGACTATAAAAAAGGACACAATTCAAATCCATCTTACAAGAGCACTTTATTTCTGAGAAATACAGCGGAGCAAAAAGGAAGAGACAAGGAAAGAAGGCGCCAAGGCACCTGTCCTTCTGGCCGATCACCACACTCACCTCCGCGTAAGGGTTTGCCTGCTGGGGCTCACAGACTACATGCCGGAAAGTACCTTCTGAGCCCCGGCACAGAAATCGGCAGGGTACGCACCCCATGACTTGTGAGAATACTCCTCACCCCTGGGGAGAAAATGGAGAGGTAAGACCAGGAGCTTTAAAAGATCTTTGGTTCAATTAAAATATGATCGAGAATTATTAAGAGGAGATGTTTAAATGGGGCTTACCTTCAATGACATGCCAATTGGAGTTTTCCAAACTTAAAAAACTCTTCTCTTTCTCGGCCAGGAAGAGCTGATGGAAGAGTGCGTGGAATCTCAACTCCTGGAGGACTTTTCAAGGCCCCTCCACCTGAGATGGGCAAGGGCAGCCCAGCCTTGTGCGTGGGGATGGGCTGAAGGGCCGCTGATATTCCAGATGTGGCTGGTTCCCAGCGACAGGTGATGATGTTTTCTTTATTTTCCTTGGCATGATTTTGGCTCAACACCCAAATGCACAAAATCCTTTGGCTGGTGACCAGTAACTCTGAGAAATTCAGAGTTTAGGCATGCATGAAATTACTACAGAAAGAGAACGCTGAGCTCAAAATTCAGGCACACGAGGCTCTGAGCCAACAGGGATATCAAGCAGGTTTCCTCAGATCAAACTCCAGCATCCAGGTGTACCAGGGTGAGAGCTCAGGGAATCAAAACCACTCCTACAGTGGATGAGGTAGGCAAAGAGCTGAAGGCCACCATCCAGGTGTCAGGTGCATGTCCCCACAGAAAGGAGTCAGACCAGCTCAGCTCCCATTTCCCAAATGCTGTCAACTTTAAGCTTGCGACAGAACATTTGGAACAAATGATGTACCGAGGGGGTGACATGTGCAGGAACCAGGGCAGAACTGGCTGCCACCTAGCAGCTCCGCTCAGTGCCCCCTTCTGCCTCCTTCAAAGCCTTTTCTGTCCATGGCTCAGACAGACCCCACCCCAGGCTCACCCCAGAGCACCAGTTCACTCAGCCGGCGCCCCAGGGGTCTCCACGAGTGTCCACTATAGGAAATCTCAGATGGCCATGGGCCTCCACCTCTGGGAGTCATCACAAACCCCTCCATCCCATCTCCTTACCTTCACAAGTCAAGAAGCACCAGCCAGTGACGCTTCAGCTGAATATTCAGTTGGCAGGCACAAAGGACAGCATCAGGCTTTCTATGCTGACTTCCAATAAGAGTAAAGCTTTGGAAACCCTCACAAGAAAAGGATCCTACCACCACGGCAAGAATGGCTCAGACCCTCACCGACTGGACACCATGACTCTCTCAGAGGTTGCAAATTCACACCAGAGCCCTTTTGACCTCTTGACACCTTCAGTGCAAATACCGCACCAGGAAACAGCTATTTGAAAATCAGTAATACCCAGGGAAAAGGTGTGATGACCTCAGATTCCTCTCCCGCCCTCCTAGGCCAGCGTAATCAAAGTAAGTCTTCCTCGTGAGAGCTTGCTTTCCCATTCAGAAAATCCGCACAGACAGCCCTGCCTTCCTCCAAAAGCCTTCCACACTCAGGAGGCTCTGGCAAAGGTTGGTGTTAAAGGAAATCAACGGATCAATGTAAAGGCTCGTGATGGTTTGAGAAAAGAGGGCAAGACAACGTATTTGAATACTCACTTTGACGAATCTATGAAGTATATTACAAGTGCACCAATGCTGAGAGCAAAGACTAACACCACCTGCAAAAGAAGAGAAAAACACCACCAGTTAAGGGCTGAATGCTGGGAAGTTTACTTATTTATTTTCTGGACACACGCAGCTGCAGCTCGGAACATGGTGTTTTCAGGGGCCTGCTTGGCAGTGTCGCCCCCTTGCTGCGCCCACATACTACCCTGCGCACGGCTCCTCACCTTGCAGTGGACAGTAACCTCACTGCTGGCCAACAGGGCGCAGGGCAGACTTTTGTATCCCTGGGCACTGGGGTTTCATCTGGCCCTGTTACCTCAGGGTCCAGCTTCTCTGCAGCTGAAGTCAACACACTTCAGTGGGAAAAAAGCAGGTAAAAAAAACTGCAGTGATACAATTTTTCATATTATATGTAACCTAGGCCCCAAAGGAACTCAGAGACAGGGACATCAATTTTTAACAGCTTTGCTGAGGTATCATTTACATACCATAAATTCACCCATTTTAAGCGTACAATTCAATCAATGACTTTGAGTAAATGTATCAAGTTGTGCAGCCAGCAGTGTCATCTACTTTCAGAACATTTTCATCACCCCGGAAAAATCCCTCCTGCCCATTAACAGTTAATACCTGTTCCTACCACCGACCCTAAACAAACACTAATTTACTAGCTTACTTTCCGTTTCTATACAAGAAATATTCATCAAAAAGCACACATTTGGTGTCTGTCTAATGTCCATATATGCGCACGTAGGCATATTTATATTCATTGCATGAACGTGTGTGTGCGCATGTGGTTGTACTACTTCTCGGGTGTTCTGGAGACAGTTTAGGCGCAGGAAGCCAAATGAGGTCATACGATTGGCCAGGTATATGACAACGTTCTTCTTCTTTTCACTCTTCACTCAAAATCACCACTGATACAAAAGACAGTTTTGGCATCTCCTCCAAAGGATACCTGTCACAGTAAAGTCCATCAAACGAATATGCAGCATATGAGGCTGACGCTGACACTTCTGTCCTCACTCCACACTCTAATTTCTTTATTTACTCCTTCACAGAGGAGGCCAGGAGTGCAACTAAAAGGAGGTACAAAAATATAAAAGACGCCAAGAGCCAACAACGAAGCTTGAGAACAAAAAATAAACACCACCATTACACATAATGCCAGGGGCAATAAATATCTAGGAGACGTGCTAATATCCTAAAGGTACTGCAGGGTGAAGGGTGTGAGAAATGTCAGCCTCTTCGGCATATCTTCAAATTGACATCCCTGTGGCACTGGCTGGCGGATAGAGGTGAATCCCGATTTATGTGACGATTAGGCATGATGGAGTCGTGTGTGTGTGTATGTGTGTGTGTGTGTGTGTGTTCACATGCACGTGAGCCAAAATGGCTGATAGAAAATGAACTCTGCATACCTATTCACTTAAAACATTTACAAAATGCCATGGAGTTACATCCATTCCATGGATGGTGGGTACAAAGCAGACAACTGACAGTTGAAACAACTGGATATTATACAAGGAATATGTGGCTTCATAGCATCTGATGAATTCCCCTTATGAAAGGAAGTATTAAAACAATACACCACCGTGGCTGATTTTATTCTTCCATTGTGTTTTAAAAACTGAAACGGGCTCCAGCTGAATCCAAGAAAACTCCTGCAGTCTGTCAGTAATTACCCTCGGCCCAGGGCTAATGCCCCTGGCAGGCTCACCTCAGTCTCTCTCCTCACACATGCACTCATTCATTCATTCATTTATTCATTCATTTCTTGCAAAGTTATACACAAAAACAAACACATCAAGAAGCCTCTGCTTTTCCCTCTATTATCTGAATGAGGCAGCAAATCAAGTAGCTTAAGATTAAGTTTGATCTGTGCTATTTCTGAGACATAAGCAGTTAGATCCGGGCCCTGACCTCATTCTCAAAATGCTGCAAAGAGAAGGGGTGTGGCCAGATCAGAGGGGAAGGACCTCTTCTTCATTCATAAACAGCTGATGCAAGACTAATCTCTGGCAATTTGGCTGTGTGTGTGTGTGTGTGTGTGTGTGTGTGTGTGTGCGCGCGCATCCGTGAGTGCAGAGCTTCTCTCAGAGCGGGCTGTGCAGGCTTAGGCCATTAAAGCTAGAGAGAAGATGAGGGCAAAGGATGGGGGAAAGGGGAGGAGAGAAAGGGAAAAGAAAGGGAAAAAGTTCTTGCACACCGTATCTGCATCATTCTGAAATGGGCTCAAAAATCTAAGCTCTCCTGCCATGATGATGACTTCCCAGCATCGGAGGGGACAAAGCAGCTGACACTAATGTGTCCCAGCTGCCTCTGTGATGGGGAGTAATGTGCAGCTTTAAGCGAATCAGCCAGTGACAGGAGGGGCGGCCTCTTGCTCTCTTCAGATGCAAAGTCAAATAGCAGCATTGCTCTGACAGGATAAGGGAGGGAGAGAAACCCAGGAGGAAGATGACTCCACAGTTCCCAGGAGCTGAAGGTTCTGAGGAGTGGACCTATTCTTGGGTCCACACGTTCAGCTGGAAGACTCTCAATGGGGTACAGGGTGTCCGAACTGTCCCATCCCCATCCCCCAGCCACCTGCCTCCAGGCACGAAATGATCAATGGGGTGGGGGAGGATCTGCTTCTCAGTATGGCGGCCACCATGCCTGCGATTTTTAAACTTGCTAAATGGCTCTTTATCCTGTCAGGCTTGATTACGTTGTCAACCCGGATCCGGGTGCTGCAGATAAGGAATCAATCCTTTGGATCTGGCCATGAAAATAGGAACCCAACAGATGAATCTTCTACAGGGCCCTCGCAAAGGGCTAGTTCTCTCTCATCTTGCATCTCTCATCTCTCTCTCTGGCAAACACCCCACTGTCTGAGAACCCTACTCTAAAAATGAAAAACTTCAGTCCAACTATACAAAATGATTAGATTTGAGCCAAAGTGGTAATGGTTACATTACAGAGCAGCCCCAAATAACCACCTAAGTATTTCACATTTGCTATGCACAAGGCCCTAGGAAAAACAAAAGGAAGAAATCCACTTGGAGTCATAAAATACGCTCTTTTTCTGCAGTAACCCTTACACAGATGAGTCCTGTGCTATTATGCAATTAGTGCTCAATTGTAGGGTACAGGTAGAGTCGATATATAGTAAGATATGGACTAGATGGGACATACATAAATGGAGGAGCTAGGGAAGGGCGGGAACAACAGAGGTTCTTGTCTCAACAGCCACTCCCTTCTCAAAGTGTCCCTTCTTCCGACGTGTTATGGCTACTCTAATACCCCTTCATTAAGGGGGAGGGCCGCTGGGAATCCTTCCTTGAGCAACTACAGTCCCAGGGACCAGGGGCAAGGCAGCCCAAGGGACATGGTAAGATGAGACCAAGAAAAGAGACCGGGAAACACTCGCCATCTAGCAGCTGAGTCACAGAACACCCCTAACAATGACCAAGCACTTTACAAAGTACTGTCGCAAACGAGAGTGTGTGGACACAGTCTGACACAAGGGATGAGGTGAGCAGTCCCTCTCAGCGCACCCTGTGCCTGTCATGAGAGCCCGGCCAGCCTTCCTAACTCTTCATAGTCTGGGTTCGCCACATCACCTTGGCTACCCTGCGTAGTGCTAACTGCCGTATTCTTAGGTTTACTGCAAACACCCGTACGCTGTGTGGTGGTACTGAGTCCTGAGTGATATTTATAGAGCGCCAGATTCCTAAAAACAAAAGCAGTTTGATAAATGTCACTGGAACAATGGTGCCCGTGAGTCATCTATTTTCAAAACTCTAAGATCAGACATGACATGTGTTTGTACAGAAGAATGCTAGGTACACAGACACACACACACACACACACACACACACACACACACACAGTATACTAAAAGAATGCCTGTCCCCAACACCTGACACCAGAAGTCTGATGATATGGGACTTCCCTAGCAGTCCAGTGGGAAGACTCTATGCTTCCAATTCAGGGGGCGCAGGTGTCATCCCTGGTCAGGGAAACTAAGACCCACATGCTGGGCGGCCAAAAAAATAAATAAATAATAAAAATTTTAAAAAGCAGGAAAATTATATAAAAACAAAAGTCTGATGATACTTGGTGAGCAGAGAGGAGAAAGACACAGCCATCTTCACGATGGAAATTCGAGCAGACCCTGAAAACCTTCCAAATGTCTTGGAAAGTTCAGAAAAATGCACAACAGTATGGCGAAGCACAGAATATCCTCCCTCAGGTCACTGAAGCTCCCCAAGGAAAAGACAGATCCATTGATGCGATATGGAGGTGAACGAATCTGGAAAGCTGGCTCCTCAGAGATACTGCCTGCTCTAGAACCTGGTTTCAAGCTTTCGGGTTTAGGCCCAAACGCTTTCAAACCCACACATAAGGCTACATGGGCCTTCAGACATGGATCTGGAGCAGAGGGTCACAAAGGTTGCTGCCACTCAAATCCTATCACCTGAGGAGCTCTCCTTAAAAGCCCTCACCTCACCGGGGGACCAGATAATTGAGAACTGGGGTGAGGGGGAGGCCGCATATCTCTATTTTTAACAAGCTCCTCCAGTGAATCTGATGTGTGGCCAAGAACGGGGAGTCACTGAATTAAACCCATTAGAGAAAACCACTTAGCTCAAGTCAGAGGTTAATTTACAAATGTCGCCTTAACAATTAGCCCATTAGAACATATGTATGAGGCCTGCACACTTTGAGAATCGTGCTAGGAGTACTCTAAAAAATACAGAGCGGGGGATGAACTAATTCTCTCCTGAACGGGTTTTACACATTCTACTCAGCTCACCGCAGAACAAATGACCCTACTTAATGATTCTGCACGTTTGATCAGGGCCTAGCCAGCTACTGGCAGCAGCGACCCCTCAGAAAATGAACAATTTTTGATATAGGATCCCAAAGGCACATTACTTCCTTTTATTGAGGTATAATTTATACACAATAAAATGCACTACATAAAAAAAAGACATGAGGACTCCCAAGGCCAAACAATCTGGGGATGGTTTGTTTATGAGAGAGAACATCATTCCAGCATCCAAATTATAATGTTTGGTCTGGCAAATTGTACAACTCTACAATCAACCTTTATTGAACTCCTCTGCTTGAGGTCCAGAGGGGGAGAGAGGGAAATAGAAAACTGAAATAGCTAAGTCAGGCCTGATCTTTGCCCTCAACTAGCATGGAATCCAGAAGTTTAAATTACTCAGGAGTCCTTGTGAATTTTATAAATGCTACACATATAAATAGACACTTCTGAGAAGTCCAAGGAAGGAGGGGACCTAGGAATAACACCACCGCCATTGCAAACTCCCACAGTGGAAGAGGAAGAGGAGAATGGAAAACCAAGGAGGAGGAAGGGAGAGTTCCTAATGCTCCAGGTCCACCTGGCTGGTCCAGGGAAGGGCAGACACCAGGTGCATGGGGTGGCTGGCACGTGGCGGGGAGAACACAGGACTCCAGTAGGGAGGCCCACCTGGGTTTGAATCTCAACTCTGCCCCGATAAGCAGCATGCTCTTGGGCACATCACATAATGTCTCTGGGACTCAGTCTCCCAATCTGTGAAATGGTGGGATTAGAACAGATGCTTATCCAGTGGGGACCTTGACAGGTTACTGTAGACAGTGAAAGATGAAAACTGTTTGGCTTGAAAAGGCAGAGCTCTTTTATGCCAACTGTATGCCATTTCTGCATAATTATAATTCAGCACGATGGCAATAAGCGTGTGTCACTGATCTGTGTCAGAAAGGCTTGCTTCTTTCATAAAATCACAAGTGTGCACTCCATGGGCACTCGGATTCAGAGTCTGCGCTTCCAGTAGCACAGTGAGTTGCCCCTGTAGCTTTTCATCTCAGAAAACTAAAAACCTAGACCCACCAGCTGCCGCCTCCTGCGTCTGTGCCTCAACTGTGCCATCGCTACAGGGCACTGAGTGGTGGTCTGACACAGCCCCCCCTCCTCCTACCTTGGTGATTCACTAAAAAACCTATGTTTCTGCCAGTTTTAGCCCGAGAAGCTCACAATGAGTCTCAATCTTTTCTCAAGGGAAAAGGGAAAGGATTTCTTTTTCTTCACTATATGGCAAGATTAGTAGTATGTTTTTCTCATCCCTGAACTATTTGCTGTTCTCAATAGGAGAAGACATAATTTTGCTACCAAAAAAGGTATTTTTGTTATCCTAAATAACAAAAGATTTGTAAAGTATAAAACCAATATTTTGACAGCACCATTTAAACAGCCAAATGTCCCCTAAGTTTCCAACCTAACATTCTGGTGCATTACATTTGACTTACGTTAAGTGCTTACACAAAAATGCCGTAAGTGGATTCACTGGAAACCAAGACTCCAAACAATAGTTGAAGTGCAGATGTATTCAAGATGAAAGAAGGAAAGGAGAAAAAAGGAGCTTTCAGCAGTTGGTATTTAGAATTATAGCATTAAAATAAAATACATGGGACTTCCAGATAAGAGTAAAACAGTGCTTTATTCAAATGTAAGGAAGCCTAGTAAAAATGCCCATGAGAACGTGTGTGTATGTACAGCTGATTCACTTTGTTGTGGAGCAGAAGCTAACACACCATTGTGGAGCAATTACACTCCAATAATGTTAAAAAAAAAAAGAATTTCATTGGATGAATATACTGATTGGAGTATATTCAATTATAATTTTTAAAGTAATAAAAGAATATAGTTACCAAAAAAAATGCCTGTGATTTTGTGGGCATTCAAATCTGGTGTTTCCAAAAATGCAATACTATAAAGCCATACTCAGTGTAGAATGGACTGGATTTTCAGGACACGTGATATAAAATGGCGAGGACCCCCACTCAATCGCTGCAAATGATTTCCATGGCTTTTGGTATGAAGATAAACATCCCTGACACAGCTTAGAAGACCCTGAAAACTCTGGCCTTTTTCCTCCTCTCTGGCTTTATCTCACACTTTCTCCCTCTCTAGACGCCAACTAATGGAAATTTCAGTTCTTATTTACCGTGTGCACACCCCCCCCAACCACAGGGCCTTTGCACAAGCACTTCCTTCCTCCTGGAAGACTTACTTCCCCTCATAGACTATCCATCCTTCAGATCTCAACTCCACCATCACTTCCCTGCTCACATAATATAGGAAAGTCCCCCATGAGCACAGTTTGTACCTTGTGGCACTTAGCACAGGAGCAATTTTACGTTTCTTTGTGTAATCGTTTGATCAATTCCCCTCTCCTCCACTGGACTGCATATTCTGTGAACACAGGGTGCATATCCATTTTTACTCATCATTAAATTCCCAGGAGCTAGCAAAGTGTCTCGATCAACATTTGTTAAATAAATAAGCATATGGAGAAAAGACTGGAGAAGGGGTTTGGAGACTGGGTGCAGTGAAAGAAAAAGAAAGCTGGAAGGATATGAACCCTCACTGAGTGGGACTTCAGAGTTTAAATCCTTCCCTGTGATGGTAGGATCCAAGGGACCCCTGCTGAAGTGGAGCAGGGTTGAACATCACTGCAGTCAGGAGGACAAGGATGGGGGACACACAGGGGCCGGCTAGCACATTCAAGTGCACAGACTGGAAGCTGATGGCCAGAGGGGCCTGGAGGTCAGTAGATGACACCAGCAGGGAGAGTAGACAGAATGGGGATTTAGTCAGGCGGCAGGGGCCTCAAGAGAAAAGGTTTTGCACAGGATGGAAGAGGTAATGGAGGGCCAGAGTGTCCAGTGATCCCTGGGCTATGGAGAAACAAGCCACCTCCATACAGAGAAGTGAGGGAAATTACAGCTCTAAGAAAAACAGGTTCAGTTGAGATGGGAGATGTCAGGAGTGTTATGTGAAGAGGTTGAGAATTTAGATTAGGTTCAGAACTAGAAATCTGAGGGAACAAAGGGAAGCCCAAGTCCTGAGGGGGCATGATACAAAATAATATAAATATAAATGCATACATGGGACATGAATATATATACATGTACATACGTACACACACACACACACACACACACACACACAACAAAGAACACAAAGACAAACGAACACTCTGCTAATTAATCACAAATGCTGGATGTCTGTCAATATTTTTTAACCAACTACATTCCCAGCAATGTGTCTCTGTCCATTTTCAAATTAGGTAGTCATTTCAAAATTACTATAGATACAGAGAAGCCCTGGAAAATAATAAGGCTCCTCCTTAGTGTACGCTAAGAACAAGTTTATTATAAACCATGCGTCTGCTGGTATACAGACAAATTAAGTACAACAGCTGGCTTTCTGGAGAGGGTGGAGGAGAAACTGACTAATACAAATAGATACGGAGGGTCTGGATTCTGCTTGGTTTGTTACGTTCCTCAAAGAAGAATCTGGGGCCTAAGTTATAAGTCAACTGCCTACTCTCTTCCCCTCTGAGGATTCATGTTGAGTGTGAGTTGTGTGAACTTCTGCAGGTTAGTGTCCCCAGCTGTCACAGGAGGGTCATCTGTCTTACATCCTGGATTTCATCGACCATGCTCATCTCATGCTGCACAACTTAAAAACACAGAAGAGTTCAATGTGTTCCTCTAAGGTCTAAATTTTTTAGAACTGAAATAAGAAACTGAAATGATGGCAAGCAATAGTAACATGAAGACAGAAAATTTTCCCTAAAACTTGTGTGCTTCCTGAGAGTTGAGGTTTACTGACACTGAAATCTTAGGCCACTGCATCAAAGAATTTTAAAGGTTGATTTCTGCATATTTTAACCAATGGCATGAAAACCGCTGCCTTGGCAAACAAGGCAAAAATCTTCCATTTGAGGTCTAAAGTTGGAAAGACCTTTCCTGTCTAATTATTGAAAAACCCAGGGGAAAACATTCCATCAGCTGGTGGAGCTCCCAAGATTGCACCTAATGAGCTTTTTCAGAAATTGTCTGGTTTAAGTGCATGTGAGTTTGGCCAACTGGACTGTTAATTTAATTAGGTTCATAGGATGAGAAAACTTCTGTGGCACTGTCAGGTCACCAGTTGCCGCCTGTTGTCACCAAGGTCTAAATTTATGGCCATCTTTGCCCTACTTTTCAAATTTTGCCAGTTCTAAGAGTATATTAAAGGGAAAAATGGAATTGAAAGCTGGGACTCAAACAGCCACCTATACACTCAGTTCACAGCAGACAAAGGTGGAAGCACCCAAATGTCCACTGACGGATGAATGGATAAACGAAATGGGGTCTGTACATAGAGTGGAATATTATTCAGCCTTAAAAAAGGAAGGAAATTCTGGCACATACTACAGCACGGATGAACCTTGAGGACATCTGCTAAGTGAAATAAGCCAAACACAAAAGGACAAATACTGTATGATTCCACTTATATGGGGCACCTAGAACAATCAGATTCAGAGAGGCAGAAGTAGAAGGGGGATTGCCAGGACCTGGAGGAGGTGGGGATGGAAAGATATTGTTTAGTGTGTATAGAATTTGTTTGTTTTTCTATAAAGAGCTGAATAGCCAATATTTTAGGCCACAGGGTCTCTGTTACAACTACTCAAGTCTGATACTATAGTGCAGTGGGCCCCAAGCCTTTTTGGCACCAGGGACGGGTTTCATGGAAGACAATTTTTCCACGGACTGGGGGCGGGGAGGTCTGGTTCAGGCAGTCATGCGAGTCATGGAGGGGGACAGTTCAGGTGGTAACGTGAGCGATGGAGAGCAATGCGGAGCCAGATGAAGCTTCGCTCGCTCGCTCGCCCGCCGCCCACTGCCCACCTCCTGCTGTGTGGCCTGGTTCTTAACAGGCCGCTGATGGTTCGGTCAGTGGCCCGGGGCTTGGGGACCCCTGCTATAGTGCAAAGCCAGTGGAGACAGCACATAAATAAATGGGCATGGCTGTGTACCAATAAAACTTTATTTACAAAACCAGGGAAAAAAAGAATGTGTGCTAATGAAAAAGAAATTGAAAGTGATGATAGTTGTAAACATTGCAAATGTACTTAAATCACAGAATTGTACACTTAGAAATGGCTATAATGATAAAATCTTATTTTATGTGTAATTACTACAATAAAAAAAACTGGAAGAAAAATTCTGAGAACCTGCAAGTGGAATCCAGCAGTATATATTTCAAATCTCAAATATAATCACCTTCTCAGAGTGATACAAATATCTCTCCTTTCAATAGCAGTTGCTATCTCCAAGAAACTTGTATTACATACATGTGATTCTTGCCTCTCTGGGATGTTTGATCTTACCCCTTAGTTAATTCGAATTTCTCCTTTAGTTTCCAGAATCTCTCCCCATTTAGCCATAGACACCTTATATGAGTCCCCACCTTCCCCTCCCCCTCCCATCCTCATCTTTAACTGATGCACAAAGTGGGCTATGACTTTCTCAGGAATCAGGGAGCTGACTGGAGCCAGAACCTACTTTGTCTTCTGGTAACTGTAGCTAAAGTCCGAGACATGATTGAGAGTTTTTAAAAAATGTGCCCTTGACCACAATAGAAAGAGAAAATAGGCTTCCCTGGTGGCGCAGTGGTTGAGAGTCCGCCTGCCGATGCGGGGGACGGGGGTTCGTGCCCCGGTCCGGAGGGATCCCGCGTGCCGCGGAGCGGCTGGGCTCGTGGGCCATGGCCGCTGAGTCTGCGCGTCCGAAGCCTGTGCTCCACGACAGGGGAGGCCACAGCGGTGAGAGGCCCGCATACCGCAAAAAAATAAATTAAAAAAATAATAATAACAAGAGTGTGCCCTTGGCTTGTAACCACTTTAAAAACACGTAACAATTTCCTCTAAAAGGGAATGGACTAGACACAGGGCACTGGGTCTCCAAGTCTAAACCTCAAGGCCAAGCTGCAGTAATGACTTGGTCACAGGCCCTCGGTGTGTTAGTGGGACCCTATAGTCACACCTAGAAACAACCTAAAATGTCCTTCTTCTACAGTAATGATTTTGCGGCCAAAGGGTGGCTTTTAAAAAGGATTGGCATGCACCCTAGAAAGTAGTGCATCAAAGCCCCTCAACACCAAGGGAGTTGGCTAAAGACGATGAACAGCCACTGAACTGAAATTACAACATTGACACGAACACTGACCAGGCTTCAGAACCCATTACCCCCCCATGCTAGGTGTGGCCACCGATATGCACGGCTTGGTTCTGAAAGCATCACACTGTATTTTCTCCTTTGTAGAACTGACTCCTGACCATAACAAATGGGTTGGCGTTGGCAAACACTACCTGGGCTAAGAATGAAACTAGCAAATACCTTTTATTAAGGTCTACAGCCGAGTGAAATCCAGGTCTCCAAAGAGAAGGCACTAGCTTGCCCACTTCTGATCTCTCTCCCTCCTTCCCTTACTCAGAGGAAAAAATATATATTCTATATATTTACCATTGAATTCTTACAGACAATCTACCCTTTCTGAAGGAAGTAGAAGGTTTCAAGAGATAGCATTCCTCATGCTCACGAATTTCCACTCCCACAGCTGGGAAAATCACAAGTCAAGGCATAAACCTCAACATGGATAACTATGGATGGGATGCCCTGAGTGATGACTGGATGTCCATCAAACACTGCACCACTACTAATTCAGAAAGGCCGGACCACAGCCCTGGCTGCCGCCCCACTCCCTTCATGGGTCTCCCTGTCACCCCATGAGGATCAGACGCTCACAACGCCGCAAAGGGTGACAGGAGGTCAGGCAGACTAGAGACCAACAGTTGGAAAACCACAAGCTCCACTTTCACGGGGCACATGCTAGGGGGTGGGGGGACGTGAGCATCGCCAGGTAACACAAGCTGGCCCGCCTCTCAGCCTCACAACTACTCTGGGAACAGAAGAGGGCTGTGGAATGCCACGTGTCTTTTCAAGGCCATTTAAAATGAGGAACAGTGTGTGTCTGACGTTCAGGGCTGCTTTAGACTTCAGACTACGTACAGAGTTAGCCCTTCAGCAAGGCAGGGGCCAGAAAATGTGTGAAGGATGATTTATTCCCTATTTTTAAGAGCTTCGAAATACTGATCAAGGAGAAAGCAGAACTGAGGTGCATGTCCTCCAGGCTTTTGTATGGGTTTTTCAAGTTTTCGGTTTCCATACTGGGAGAACCAGCACCTTCTCAGGGTTTGTGGGCTCTGTTATCATAATCCAGCAACGCGTTTCTTTTTTTTAATTAATTAATTTATTTTTGGCTGCGTTGGGTCTTCATTGCTGAATGCAGGCTTTCTCTAATCGCGGCGAGCGGGGGCTACTCTTCGTTGTGGGCTTCTCACTGCGGTGGCTTCTCTCGTTGCAGAGCACAGGCTCTAGGCGCGCGGGCTTCAGTAATTGTGGCACGTGGGCTCTAGAGCACAGGCTCAGTAGTTGTGGCGCACGGGCTTAGTTGCCCCGCGGCATGTGGGATCTTCACGAACCAGGGCTCGAATCCGTGTCCCCTGCATCGGCAGGCGGATTCTTAATCACTGCGTCACCAGAGAAGTCCACCAGCAGTGCATTTCAGCCCCAGCCTGATCACCAGATTCCCCTCTCCATCCACTCCGTTCACTCCTCTGAACTCCCCGTTCCGTTCTCCATTCCCTCATTCATGGCACCCATCTGCTGAGTGTCCACTATGGACTCGGGGTTGAGCTGGAAGGGGATACCGAGCTGGAGAAGAAGGCCCCTGTTTTATACAACATGAAGGCCAGCTTTCATTCTTGTGCAAGGCAGGATGACAGATGCCAAGATGAGGTTCCTAGCATCGAAAGCCTTTTGAGACATTTGTGCCCCAGCCTAAGAGTGGTTCTCAACCTTGAGTGCACATCACAATTCTCTGCAGGGCCTGTTAAAACACAAATTGCTGAACCCATCCCAGAGATTCTGATTCTGTGGGAGCCCGAGAATTTTCATCTCTAACAAGCCGGTTCAACGACTATAGTTTGAGAAACCGTTGCTTTAAAACCCTCATAAAATAATAAATAAATAAATAAATGTTTATGTTTTCAGGATATTCTTTCTTTTTTGAATATGGATGGAAAAACATATTAAATTGGTTATTTTAGGTATGCACTATTTGGACAAATTTCCCTTAAAATATCTATAAAAACATACCTCAAAGACTTCTGGAAGGAAGAAAAAAATTGGCTAGAACTCTTTATCTTGAAACATTATTCAAAACCATTTTCACACTCTAGTTTGATGTGCTAGTCAATGCCAGCAAGCTTTTTTTTTAATTAAGTTGACATATCTTCCCCCATAGAAAGCTACCTCATGAATTTAGTATATGATGTCACTACTGCTAATAAAGTGATTAAAACCCCCATTTCCAGGGGCTTCCCTGGCGGCGCAGTGGTTAAGAATCTGCCTGCCAATGCAGGGGACACGCGTTCGAGTCCTGGTCTGGGAAGATCCCACATGCCACGGAGCAACTAAGCCCGTGCGCTACAACTACTGAGTCTGTGCTCTAGAGCCCACAAGCTACAACTACTGAGCCTGCGCACCTAGAGGCTGTGCTCTGCAACAAGAGAAGCCACCACAATGAGAAGCCCGAGCACTGCAACAAAGAGTAGCCCCCGCTCGCTGCAACTAGTGAAAGCCCGCAGGCAGCAACAAAGACCCAATGCAGACAAAAATAAAGAAAAATAAAATAAATTTATAAAAAAATACCCATTTCCAATATGTAGGCTTAGATTTCTGAAGTCCTAGTTCCACCCAGGATTATAGATTTGTAAAGGCTGAGAAGACTTGGTTTCCAAAGATATCAATAGTCCCACAAAGGGAAGATGGGAGCTCATCAAAAAATGATTTTCTTTATTGCTGGAAAGAAACAGTGTGAAAGAAGAACAGTTGCCAACATGGCTTCCAAAAACAAAGGAACCAAAGGCCATGGCTCTGCCCATTCTCCCCAGACATGTCTAAGACAGAGGGAGGACAGACCAGCGCCCTCTGTTTGGGCTCCACCCATGCAAGAACCTTCTGGCAGTCGTTGGTCTGCCCCACCTTCATAAGAATGTGGGTCTGCTTGACAACATCTCTCCCACAGCAGTCACGTTGATGACCTTAAGCTGCCTTTGTAGATTTTGTTGTGAATGCTATCAACACAGGGTGGTTGAAATTGTTTTTAAGCCTTGTTTCTTTTACCTTTTCTTTTTTGTTTACTTTTCTATTGAAAAATCAAGGACTTCCCTGGTGGTGCAGCGGTTAAGAATCCTCCTACCCATTCAGGGGACACAGGTTCGATCCCTGGTCTGGAAGATCCCACATGCCACAGAGCAACTAAGCCCGTGCACCACAACTACTGAGCCTGCATGCCACAAGTACTGAAGCCCACGCACCTAGAGCCCATGCTCTGCAACAAGAGAAGTCTCTGCTCGCTGCAACTAGAGAAAGCCTGCGTGCAGCAACGAGGACCCAATGCAGCCAAAAATAAATAAAATTTAAAAAAAGAAAAGAAAAATCAAGCCACTCAGATGCATGTGGGGTGACAATTCTTAGTCTTTCTCCCAAAAGTACCCTTCCTCTGCTGCTCCACTGAGGGGGGCCTCCAAAGGAGTCTGGGGAGACTCTAATTGAGGAATTTACTCCATTCTCTACTATAATCACCAGTTTTCTTCTCATTCTCTCAAATATGATCTCCTTGAGGGTAGACACTATGTCATTCACGTCTGTGTCCCCACCATTCTCTTAGTCATTCCACAAACGTTTATTGAGGGACTACTTCGTAGCAAGCTATGTGCAATGCCTGGATATATAGCAGAGAATAAAAGTGGGCCCTGCCTGCATGAAACTCACAGCCTAGAGGAAAGACAGTCAACCAATGGTCACACGAGTAAAAACTGCACATGGCGAGAAGGGTGCTAACGAGGAGAAGCGAGCTTTGTTGACTGCGGGGTCCACGGAGACGTCCCTGAGGAAGAAGGATTAGAAAGAATTAACTAGAACAAGATGAGCATTTCACACACAGAAAGCAGCACGTCCAAAGCTTCTGAACCACCGTCCCATCTGTATTTGCTGAGTGAACAGAGGGACCAAGATGGTGCTACCCATCACCATGAGAGCATGGAGTGAGGGCAGGGGAAACACTGACCACACTGAGCTGAATGAAGACCCACTGTCCTCAAGAAGGAAGAGGTACCTCCATTCTGAAGGTGGAGAAACTGAGGCACGGGGAGCTTAAATATCTTGTGAAATAGGCAGATCTGGGCCTCAAATCCATGTTCCGCTCCCTGCCTTTGTTCTTTTAACCCAAGACGCCAAAGCTACTTCCTGAATTTGGGATTATGAGGCCTCCAAGGTCCCAGAAACGCTCCCCCCATCACGCCTTCCCTGGTGGAACTCTGAAGTTTCATCAGCTTTTTCTGAGTTCCTTAGTGAAGAAGGAGCAAGGCTGAAAAGTGCTCTTGGAGGGCTGTGATGGGAGACCCCCCAAAAAATGAGGACACAAAAGGCAGTCAGAGACTCCACTGGCCCCACAAACCCTAAGCAACCCTCTCTCCCATCGCTACGGACAGTGTATGTTTACTGCTTTACTATACATTATTAGCATATTTTCCAGTTTTATACCCCGTATTGGAAAATTCTTTTATTACATTCTAATCGGTAAGGACCATCCGGTAATGGAGTAGGCTGCTATATGTAATACTGAGCTTTCTGTCCCTGGGGATATTCAAGTAGATGCAGGAGGTCACTGGCCAGGAATACCATGGAAGGAATTTGCTTATTATATCAGCTTCTGATCCCATTTTTAATAAGCCAAGATTAGAAGATCTTTACAGCAGAGATTGTGTTAGGTCTCTAGGCCTCTGCTGACTACACATCCCAGTCTGCCTGGTATCCAGGAATAATTATTAAGAACACTCCTTTTCGTGCTCAGGAGTGTTCTTTGCAGAGGACAAAGAATATGGTCATCCAATTTAAGACTCCTGGATGCTTGCAGAGGCCTAATGCATCCTGACACACTAGCTGTTAAATATCCCGAAGATGGGAACAGATGGTTTAGAATTCTTAGAGCCACATCAAAAAATTTCTTGTTCTCTGTTTAATAACCTGATATACCTGACCCAGCAACAGGTGAATGATGATGTCTAAAACCTCCATTATGTCTTACAAATTCTCTCTCTCTCTCTCTCTCTCGTGTGCATGTGTACACACATACAGGAAACTGTATGACATGACACTCAGCCATTTGCACAGTACAGGAAAGACGTAGGAAAGACAGAAGCTGGTAGCCTTTCTATGGCACTTGTGCTACCTTAATGAATGAGTTTTCTTAAAAAAAAAAAAACCTCTTAAAAAAGGTCTTGTAGGGAGGGTGGGAGGGAGGGAGACGCAAGAGGGAAGAGATATGGGAACATATGTATATGTATAACTGAGTCACTTTGTTATAAAGCAGAAACTAACACACCATTGTAAAGCAATTATATCCCAATAAAGATGCTAAAAAAAAAAGGTCTTGGCTGGCAGAATATAACTCATACATTGCTGGAGATGATGGGGACTGATCCACTCCAACTGAATCACTGGATGTTGAGAAGAAGAAAAATGGATATCGAGATTTCAGATCAAGAGCAGTCCATTAAAACCAGTTCCTGAGGCCATGGGAAGTGGCATATGCACGCTGGAGGAGCATCTAACACAGCATGCTCTCAAAACTGGTTCTTGGTGAAAAGAGCAACGCAGCCCCTGATCCCACGGTGAACTCTAACTCGTGGGGAGTTCGGGTCTGTGTCACTGTCAATATGCTCTCCGCACAAAATAATATAAAGGGGAGTGATGGGAGCAAATGCTTATAGATGCTATTTTGTTTATTTCTTTTTTAAGCTTTATTGAGGCATAATTGACAAAATAAAAATTGTGTATATTTAAGGTTTACAACGTGATGATTTGATATATGTGTACACTGTGAAATGATTACCTCAATCAAACTAATTACCACATCCATCACCTCACACAGTTACCATATTCTTGTGTGTGTGGTGAGAACACTTAAGGTCTTCTTTCTCAGCAAATTTCAAACATGCAATACAGCATAATTAACTATAGACCCCATGCTGTACATTGGGCCCCCAGAAGCTATTCATCTTATAACTGGAAGTCTGTACCCTTAGACCAACATCTCCCCAGCCCTCCATCCCACCATCACCCAACCCCTAGAAACCATCATTCTACTCTCTCTGCTTTTGTGAGTTTGACTTTTAGATTCCATAATAAGTGAGATCATGCAGTATTTGTCTTCATGTGTCTGGCTTATTTCACTTAGCACAGTTTCCTCCAGGTTCACCCATGTTATTAAAAATGGCAGGATTTCTTTCTTTTTTATGGCTGAATAATATTCCACTGTAGACAGATATATAAATATAGACATTTATTACATTTTCATTATCCATTCAACCATCAGTGGAGACTTAGGTTGTTTCCATATCTTGGCTATTGTGAATAATGCTGTAATGAACATGGAAATGCAGGTATCTCTTTGATCCACTGAAGCTGTTTGTTAAAAATACATTTCCAAATGTTCTGATTCTAAA
Source organism: Pseudorca crassidens (assembly GCF_039906515.1). Lineage (NCBI taxonomy): Eukaryota > Metazoa > Chordata > Mammalia > Artiodactyla > Delphinidae > Pseudorca > Pseudorca crassidens. Next base: position 55,808,417 of record NC_090311.1, on the reverse strand, counting down.
GGTTTGAGGAAGGGCTCTGAAATCTGCATTTTCAACAAGCAACACCATGCCCCCATACTCTGTAATTCTGACACATTTTGAGAGAGGTCTGTTTATTGCATCAGTTCCTCTCTGGCAAGAAGAACTTAAAAGTTTTTAAAACCCAGATCACCAAGTTGCACCCCAGAGCAATGACATGAGCATCTCAGAGGGGAAGGAACAGGCATGAGTAGTTTTCCGATGTATTAGAAAATAAAGCTCCTTAGGTAATTCCAGTGTGCAGCCTGGGCTAAGAGCCACTAACAGCATGTATCTGAAATCTGTGGTCACCTGAGCAGTGATTGGGAGGCATCCGAGGGCAGAAACATGCAATGACAATTGAGGGTGTGGGTCCGTGAAGCCCAACACGGAGAGTCAGGGCTCTGTGCTGGTGCGTGGGGAACTGATTCCCCAGCATCTCCACTGGAGTGACCCTGGAAGAGCAGTCCTCAGTGAACCCAGTCATTGAGGAGGCCCGCCTCTCCCCCGACACACCCACACGCCTCTTTGAAACCGAGGCCGGCAGGGAGGCTGTGGCATGCTGAACCTCAGGGTGGTGGGGGACACCGATGACAGTGTGACGGCTAGGATGGAGCCAGAGCCCGGCACTGACTGGACCACTGGCTGCCATGTGAGCATCAGGACCCTGAGGAGTTTGGGCAGGCTGTTCCCGGCTCTGCAGGGTCCCTTGAGCAAGCACAGCCATCTCATCCCCCGCTCCTTGGCACCTCTGGGCCCAGGTACAGGGCTTGGCCCTCAAGCACGCGGATGGGGAGACAGCTGCTTCCTGCCAGGGGCAACGCAGGCCTCAGTCCTTACCAAGAAACAGGCAGGAGCAGAAGGTGTAAGTAGGATCTGGTTTGGAGATCCCCCAGCTCCAACCAAATCCACATCTGTTTCAGCAAAACGAAGGTCATGTAAATGTATGAGTTTCCACAAACTTCCTGTGGCACTCCGTCTGCAAAACCTTAGTAACAACAGCACAGGTTGGTCTCTGGGAACTGGGGACAGGAATGAGGATAGTAAGTCCCCAGAAGTCCCTGGAGAACTGCTCATCAGGACGATGGCTCAGTGTCCACCAAAACACAACAGCTAGCTCCTATCTGCTCAAGCACCCTATGCAGTGGCATGAGGGTGAACTGTAGGCCAGTGCCATGCAACAGAAATAGAATTCAAGCCACGTTTGTAATCTTTAGTTTCCTAGTACACACATTTTTTTAAAACTTAAGTGATATTCACATTTTCAATATTTTCTATTTAATCCATTATATCCAAAACATTAAGCATTAAGAGGAATGTGAACATTCAAAACACAGCCTCAAGGAGCTTGTAGTCTAGTTGGGGAGATAAAACATATACACAAAAATAGTTAAATATCTACATCAAGTATTGTGGAATAGAGTGTCCTCAAAATGTGAAAAATGATATGTGCTTTGGAACATCGAGCAAGGAGACGGGAATCTGTACATCAAGGAGGGAATTCATTCATTCATTCATTCATTACTTCAACATGCAATTATTATCAAAAATTATTAATGAGATACTAAACACAACTTGTACACCCAACACACCCACTGCAATACAATTTCTTTTGTGATGCCACAGTTGTTACATTTAGTGAAAAGTAGTCCTACTAAAACAATAAAGTTGTGCTTAACAGAAAAATATTTTATATTGCCTTAGTTTTGAGGTTTATATTGAAATTAGTTGAGGTTAAATAAAATCTGAAAACTCGGTTCCTCAGTGGCACTAGCCACATTTCAAGAGCTTGACAGACACATGCTAGTGTCCACTGTATTGGACAGCACCCAGAAGAACATTTTCACCTTTGCAGAAAATTCTTTGTGGTAGCATAGCTCTAGACCCTTAAACAATTACAAAAGGTCCCCATTCTCTTTCTACCAGTCCAGGATGACAATGCTTGGAAGTGTCCTGAGTGACATGGATGGTCCCTCCTCTCGCGGAAAGGAGCATGATGGTTAAGGGCTCGAACTGTGCACTCAGACACTCACCACCATGCGACCTCGAGCAGATCACGCTCTATGCCTCAGTTCCCACATCCATCAGAGGGAAGTAAGAAGAGCATCTACCTCAAAGAGTTAGAAGGATGAAATAAGTTAATATTTGTAAGGCACTCAAGACAGCGTCTGCCATGTGGTAAGTGCACTATCGATAAATGTTAAACAAATACATTTCCAGCACGATGTCTGCCGATTGGGCACACTGAATATTACATTCCAGAATGATCTTACTGGAAGATGCAAAAAAAATCTCACCTATAAACAGCTACCAACCTTCTAGATGACAATATCATTCATTGATTCACTCAAGGAATATTTATTGAGTTCTTACATTACACAAAGTACTGCAACCCCAGGCTCAGAAATGTTTCAGAATGTCTGTCCCTTTCCCATCCTCCAAACCATATCTTCCTGGTCCTCCAAGGCAAGGATAGAATGCCACCCATCTGCAGGCTCCCTTCCTTATTCAGGTCTGACCTCAGGTCAGCTTTCCTCATAGAAGCCTTTCCTGACAATCCTTCCTAAAGCTGTGCCATGGGTGTGCTAGTGCACACAGGTACACACTGCACTGGCCCGTCCCTTCACACTGTTCATTTCCTTTGTTGGCTTATCATTACCTGAAATTACTTTGTCTCTTTACTTCTTTACTCGTTCATTGCTTATCTAACCCCGAGAGAAGACAAACTCTGTAAGGACGGAGATATGGTCTGTTTTGTCCTTGCTTTATTCCCCGACACACAGATCAGTGGCTGAAACACAGTAGGTGCTTTCAACAGAATTGCTGAATGAATGAATGAATGAATGAATTCCCCCTTTGATGTATAGATTCTCCTGCTGCTTCTTGCTTGATGTTCCAAAGCACATATCATTTTTCACATTCTAAGGACACTCTATTCCATACTACTTGATATAGATGGTTAACTATTTTTGTGTATATGTCTTGTCTCCCCAACTAGAGTACAAGCCCCTTGAGGCTGTGTTCTGAATGTTACGTTCTTCTTAATGCCCAGCATAAGGCATGTCCTCAATGAATACTTGTGGATGAATAAATGGGAAGGATAAAACACAGACCCTACATTTATTTTTTTGGTCACACAAGGTGGACTATTTCTACAAATAATAATTTGTAAAATGAATATATATACATACAGCTATATGTGTGTGATGTTTCACATTCTAATTAAATGAAGCTATTTTTGCAACTATTTTCCAATCCAAGAGTAAAACTGTAAAGAATAATGTTAAATGTTAGATCATTAAGTCAGCTTTCTTTAATTACATGGCAGTGTTTCAAAAAAGCTTTGAGTCATCCTTAGGATTCTTTGCCGGGGTGCAGCACGCGCTACATTTAAAACGGCACTGACTTTAGTAAACGCATTTCTATTGCAAATGATTTGTTCCAACAAAGCAAATCCTTGGCAAAGAGCTGCATTTTTATTTTAAACCCCCTACCAAGAAGAGATACATGGGAACATTATAAGCACCAGATGAGAGATGAGAAAACTTGACAAGCTCCCTTTATCAGAAATCTCCAGGATACCCTCTGTTTTAACAGAGGCATCAATTTGTCTACCCTCTTCAATTTCCAATCCTAGGACACCTCCTTTTTGTAAATATTTTCTATAAGATAGCTGTAAGTCCTCAGAACTTATAATAAACACTTAGGGATATCAATATACATCCATATTTTCTTTCTCTTTTATTCCCTGCCCTCCTGTCTCCCTCCCATTCTTCTTCTCTTTCTTTCTAAAACAAAAATCTGGCAGTCGGTCACATGTGTTCCTGAACGATTAAGCATACAGACCAATCATTTGAAGCAGGAAAAAAAAAATCCCATAAAGGCTAAATTATGTTCTGATGTACTTATTACATGAAGGGTCTATTATGATAAGCTATTATACTTGCGAGATGAATTGAATTCACATTTATGCAACTCATCTATTCCTAGAGAAACACAGATAAAAATTGCACAGCAGCCTGAAAAGGTTTGTGAAATGGATCTTAAGAAGATCAATACTCTAAGATTTTAATGTCAAATTGAGACCATGGAAAAGATGGTCCACAGCAAGGACTCAATTTCCAATAAAAAAGAAAAGAATTAATCAGGTGAGCAGAGGGGAGCATGGACATTCAGGTGGGAGCTGTTGGGGAAGGAGCTGGTAGAAGTCTGGTTAAGCTATTAAGGAATAATGGGTAGAGCTGGAGGGTGGAAAACAGTCCACTTATGCTTTCATTTCTCCACCCATATGTACTGACCTCCTATTATATTATGGACATTCCCAGCAGGAGGGACATCACAGAGAACAAGGGACAGAGCCCCTTACCCAGCTGATATTCTGTTGGGGCGAGGACCCTTTCTAAAAATTAGTTATGACAAAACATGCACGATGTGATGTTTATATGTACATGCGGGACAGGGAAGGACTTTTTTTTTTTTTTCTCTGTTGCCTTTCTCTTGAGTTTTGAAGGTTCACCTTTATGATGACATCTAAAATTTCTCTGGGCTTTGTGAGATCTGCATTACAAACAAGGAGCTTCCTCTCATGGAGTCTATCTTCCTTTCTCCTTCCCTCTTGCCATTATGAATCGGGGGATGCAGTTAATGACCATGACAAATCATAAAAGATTTCTCCTAACTTCTTCAAGTCTGACTATCCTGATCAGAGCCTGTAGGTACAGCCAGCCGTGAACCACATGCTATTTATAGGCTTAAAACCCAGGCAGGATTTGTATCACACATGATGAAAACGCCAGCCTCTCCCAGGACCTAGGATCCTAAACAAATCTCCTCTTCCCTAAATCCCTGGAGGATGCCCACACAGTTCCTCCCATACATGTGTTTAATCAGGATCCCCTCCTCCACCCCCAATCAAGGAACACACAATTACCGAGCTAATCATTTAAATGATGCTAGTAAGAAACAAAGCCATTTTCCTTGTTAAAAATGTGTCTGCTGTCCTATCCATTTATCTGTTTTCTTGGCAGTGCTCTGTATTAATTTATTGCTCAATAAAGCACAGACACCAGCACAGTTGCTGAGCCATGCCTAGTGGAAGGCCCACTATTTCATCCAACAAAGACAGCCCATAAGCCAAAGACACAAACAAAAGCACGATGGGCCTCACAAACCCTGGCTGGTTAATCCTGGCTCCATTTGCTCTCCCAGAGACACAAAAGGGAGGCAAGGGTACAGCTCTGGGGAGAATGCAGGTGACTAATAATTATCGATTATCAGAGGAAATGGAGTATGTTTGGTCTGTTAGCCAAGTGCCACTGGGTAAACCTCACTACCACAGGTGACCTCGTGGTGAGCTTTGACGGGAAACAAGCTGAAAAGGGAAATGATAAAGATGAAGATGGGGGTGGGACTTGGCTTGCCAAGGTGCCTGCCATTCCAGGAGATTCTCCCTCTAGATGAAAGTGACGCTTGTAGCTTCCTTTGCAATTAAGACAACAGTGACTCATCACAGGGTCCCTGTTCAGATCTTTGCTTCAGTGCAAACTCTTGGCAATGATTACCTTGCGTACAGAAGGGCTTAGCATCTGACAATCTCTTTCACGGATGATCAGTGGATGGTCAGGGATGGTCAACCACATAGACACAGGTTCTTCCTATTGGAAGACTTAGACCTCAGAGAGCCTTTAGCAACTGCAAGTTCATCAACTCAGACCTGAAGGGATGGCCGCGGGTATCAGGATTCACTTCTTGACTTCTTAACCAGCACCAGCCTAGCAGAAGGTTTCCAAGGAGAACGAGCCCAGGGAATCTGGGCCTTGCTCAGGAACCTAACAGTGAAGGAAGTTTCAAAGCCAAGAAAACTGAGCACCAAGGATAGTTCCAAGGATTCAAAAAGGTCATTGACTGTTAACTTCTATCATCTTGTCCTGGGCCTGAATTTTAGGGGAGAAAACTGGGACCCGGTGAGGAACTGACTTGTCCAGGGTCCTTCTATGAGTCGGAGACAGAGGCAAAATTAGGAGGATGGATGACAAGGAAGGAAGGGAAACGCCCAGAGGGTCTGCCTTCGACTCAGTGGCTGCTGCCCCAGAGAGGGCACACCTGGCCAAGCTACTCACAAGCAAGAGACGTAAAACCACAACAAAACCCACAAAACTGACGGACATCCTTCCCTTCTGCAGGAACTTCTCAGCAAGCCACACTGGTATCATCATTGCTCAGCAGAACGACAAGAGTGAGAAGAGAGGCACATGTAACACTGTCACCAGGAAAGAGAAAATGGCAAGGGAGGTCCAGCACTCACCGAGGTCTAATCCATTCATGCAACCCCCTTTCTGCCTCTCGTTGTAGTGAATGGTGAGGTTATGCTCCCCTCCATCTCTCCTCCTAGGGTCCCCCTGGTGAAGGCATAGGAAGGCAATGTGAAACTACCTTCTCTTGCAGGGAAGGTCTTCAGTTCACCAGAGAGAGTGGGGAAATGCCAGCAGGGGTCCTCACCAGCCCTGTCACATGCCATATTCCTTTCACCTCTGAACCTTTCTTCAAACGGTGTCACCATGCGCACTGTCCTCGCCCCTCTCCTCCACATTCACAAATCGTACCAGTCTGTGGAGCTCCATTCATGAACCTTCCTCTAGCCACTCCCGTCCCCATGACATCATCCTTTTCTGAGCATGGACAACGTGTATCTCGACCTCACCAGTTAACTGGGTTGCTTCTCAGAGCAGGCACAGCAGATGTGCACAGAATCAGTGCCTGCTATGCGCTTTAATTTAATTAGATGACCACTTCCATGACCAGACTGCTCAGGAGCTGAGGTCATCCTTCTTATGTACCTCCCACTGTGTGTCGGGAGTATGCTCTGAAGCTAACATGCAGATGCCGGGGCCTAACCTCAGACCTGCAAACTCAGAATCTGGATCCAGGTCAGGAGTAACTGCCTCAGAGTGCTTCCCACTGCAGTGGGCGTGCAGAGGACACGAGGAAACACTCGCTGACCTGGCATTGTCAATGCTGACCATGGAGAGGGGGCTGGGCTTGGAGTCACGAGACCTCGTTTTAACCCTGCGTATGTGGCCCTGGTAGTTTCTTAACCCTCTGGGCTTCTGTTTCTTCACCCCTGTCACAGACACGGCAGGTGTGTGGCTCAGGGATGCGAAGTTTCCGGCACAGATCTAGCTGTAAGAGGTGCTCACTTCGAGGTGTTTGTATGAGGAGTGAAATCTGTGCAGGCCTGATTGATCCAGAAACTACCCTGAACCAAATCCATAACAAAAGGCTAGTGACTGGGCCTGGCTTGGGGGTACACTAATAACATAATAACTCTATAATAACTCAATATAATAACATATGACATCAATTAATAACATAATATTAATAGCAGTCAACATGTATATGATATGTATTTTGTGCCAGGCAACTCTTCTAAATATTTTACTTGTATTAACTCACTTAATCTCTACAAAACATTTCAGAAGATAGCACTATTACTATCACACCCACTTTATAAGCTAGGAAACTGAGGCCCAGGGCTGTTGGCTCATTGGCGGAACATCCCACAGCAGCCAATGGCACAAAGGTGACATTCTTACACCCGTCACTCCTTCCTGAGATGTCTGCCAGCTGCGTGGTTCATTCCTTCTCTTTGTGGTCGCTGCCCTGGGATCTGCTAAGAAGTTCTCAGCAAGCTGTCCTTGCCAAATAGAGAGCTTTGTCCTCCCCTGGAAAAAGCCCTCTGTCCCCCAGGGGAACAGAGGAGGACGTGAGGAGCTGCTATATTGGCCCATTCCATCCACTGGCAATGTTTGCAGGGCTGAGCTCCGGGCCAAATCTTAACAGGAAGAAGCATCCCTTGGACCTCTCTGCCAGGAGCACAGGTTCCCAGCCCCACACAATACAGAAGCTGACTAATGCGAAATGCAGAGGTGTACCCTGTTAGCTTTCCCATGATGTGGCTGGGCTCAGAACAAAGGGACTGTCGATTAGCCGATGCATTTTTTTTCAATAATAATTTTTATACTGATTATATGTTAAAATGGTAGAATTTGGGATATACATTGAGTTAAATAAAATGTGTTATTAAAATGAACTTTACCCAATTCTTTTTCCTATTTTTAATATTAGCCAATACATTTTTAAACTTCTGAATGATCGATGCTCTCTCCCCAGGCAGGGAAAGTAGCTGAGAGGATCGCACAGTCCACATGCCAACCCGACAGAGAAGCTGGGGCTGACTACAACATGGACACCAGCCCCCAAGCTCTGCCCCTGACAACTCACCTCCAGGGACAGGGAGTGTCTCCAAAGTGAGGGTGGCGTTCCTCCTGGGGCTCATTCTCTGGATTCTGGTGTCACTGCAAAGGCCCTGATCATTTATCCACATAACCGGCTCTACAGCTTCTAAACAGATTCAGCAAATCACACTTCTCCCCACTCCCATTGCACCAAACGAACTCCAAGGCACCAGATTCTTTCACTATTTTCCTAACTGGTCACCCTGCTTCTACAACTTGACCCCAAGCACCGTGGGTTAGTGGGCAGGTTCTGATTTTCAAAGCTGCCTGAGAAATCTATAGTTATCCCCATGGAAATGGGCTGTTGAGTCCTTTCGGTTTCTAAGAGTTCAGCCAACGGACAAAAGAACGTTGGAGATGTTTCCTTTCCATCTAAACAATTAAAGGGTTACAGCCTTCCATTAATAAATGCCTTCTAGCTCAATTACACGGACCCCACCCCCATTCAAAAAAAAAGCACGGCTTATTTCTCAAGTCAGTCTTGCCGATTATATGTATACAATCAGCGTGCTCTGAGCTTTGTGACAGTCCACTTGGTGCATGTCTAGCCAACGCCGTTTGCATTTAAGAACTAGGAAAGAATCTGCTCAGCACCTACAGTAACTTGGGCTACCTGCTAGGTGATATAGAGGACACAAGAGAAACAAAATATGATCCTCTCTTTTAACGAATATATATGTCCCATGGACTGACAAAATGAATACCCATAAAACAGCCTGACAATCGTATCAGATTGTGTATGGTTAAATGGAACTATCAGTAGGACAGATAATAAAAGCCTTAGGAACTGAGAAGCAGATGATCAGTGTGCCTAGAATGGCTGGGGAAATAATCTATCAAAAGTAAGGGAGGTAATGCTGGAGAGGGTGTGGAGAAAAGGGAAACCTCTTGCACTGTTGGTGGGAATGTAAATTGATACAGCCACTACGGAGAACAGTATGGAGGTTCCTTAAAAAACTAAAAATAGAGAAGCAAGAAGAACTACAATCCTGCAGCCTGTGGAACAAAAACCACATTCACAGAAAGACAGACAAGATGAAAAGGCAGAGGGCTATGTACCAGATGAAGGAGGTGGAGATAGGCAACCTCCCAGAAAAACAATTCAGAATAATGATGGTGAACATGATCCAGGACCTCGGAAAAAGAATGGAGGCAAAGATTGAGAAGATGCAAGAAATGTTTAACAAAGACCTAGAAGAATTAAAGAACAAACAAACAGAGATGAACAATACAATAACTGAAATGAAAACTACATCAGGAGGAATCAATAGCAGAATAACTGAGGCAGAAGAACAGATAAGTGACCTGGAAGACAGAATGGTGGAATTCACTGCCATGGAACAGAATAAAGAAAAAAGAATGAAAAGAAATGAAGACAGCCTAAGAGACCTCTGGGACTACATTAAATGCAACAACGTTCGCATTATAGGGGTCCCAGAAGGAGAAAAGAGAAAGAAAGGACCCGAGAAAATATTTGAAGAGATTATAGTCGAAAACTTCCCTAACATGGGAAAGGAAATAGCCACCCAAGTCCAGGAAGTGCAGTGAGTCCCATACAGGATAAACCCAAGGAGAAACACGCCGAGACACACAGTGATCAAATTGGCAAAAATTAAACACAAAGAAAAAATTATTGAAAGCAGCAAGGGAAAAACGACAAACATACAAGGGAACTCCCATAAGGTTAACAGCTGATTTCTCAGCAGAAACTCTACAAGCCAGAAGGGAGTGGCAGGATATACTTAAAGTGATGAAAGGAAGAACCTACAACCAAGATTACTCTACCTGGCAAGCATCTCATTCAATCCAATGGAGAAATCAAAAGCTTTACAGACAAGCAAAAGCTAAGAGAATTCAGCACCACCAAAACAGCTCTACAACAAACACTAAAGGAACTTCTCTAAGTGGGAAAGACAAGAGAAGAAAAGGACCTACAAAAACAAACCCAAAACAGTTAAGAAAATGGTCACAGGAACATACATATCAATAATTACCTTAAACCTGAATGGATTAAATGCTCCAACCAAAAGACACAGGCTTGCTGAATGGGTACAAAAACAAGACCCATATATATGCTGTCTATAACAGACCCACTTCAGACCTAGGAACACATACAGACTGAAAGTGAGGGGATGGAAAAAGATATTCCATGCAAATGGAAATCAGAAGAAAGCTGGAGTAGCAATACTCATATCAGATAAAATAGACTTTAAAATACAGAATGTTACAAGAGACAAGGAAGGACACTACATAATGATCAAGGGATCAATCCAAGAAGAAAATATAAAAATTGAAAATATATATGCACCCAACATAGGAGCACCTCAGTACATAAGGCACCTGCTAACAGCTATAAAAGATGATATCGACAGTGACACAATAATAGTGGGGGACTCTAACACCTCACTTTCACCAATGGACAGATCATCCAAAATGAAAATAAATAAGGAAACAGAAGCTTTAAATGACACAACAGAGCAGATAGATTTAATTGATACTTACAGGACATTCCATCCAAAAACAGCAGATTACCCTTTGTTCTCAAGTGCACACGGAACATTCTCCAGGATAGATCACATCTTGGGTCACAAATCAAGCCTCCGTAAATTTAAGAAAATTGAAATCATATCAAGCATCTTTTCTGACCACAACACTGTGAGATTAGAAATGAATTACAGGGAAAGAAACGTAAAAAACACAAACACATGGAGGCTAAACAATACGTTATTAAATAAACAAGAGATCACTGAAGAAATCAAAGAGGAAATCAAAAAATACCTAGAGACAAATGACAGTGAAAATACGATGATCCAAAACCTATGGGATGCAGCAAAAGCAGTTCTAAGAGGGAAGTTTATAGCTATACAAGCCTACCTCAAAAAACAAGAGAAATCTCAAATCAACAATCTAACCTTACACCTAAAGGAACTAGAGAAAGCACAAACAAAACCCAAAGTTAGCAAAAGGAAAGAAATCATAAAGATCAGAGCAGAAATAAATGAAATAGAAACAAAGAAAACAATAGCAAAGATCAATAAAACTAAAACCTGGTTCTTTGAGAAGATAAACAAAATTGATAAACCTTTAGCCAAATTCATCAAGAAAAAGAGGGAGAGGACTCAAATCAATAAAATTAGAAATGAAAGAGAAGTTACAACAGACACCGCTGAAATACAAAGCATCCTAATAGACTACTACAAGCAACCCTATGCCAATAAAATGGACAACCTGGAAGAAATGGACAAATTCTTAGAAAGGTATACCGTTCCAAGACTGAACCAGGAAGAAATAGAAAATATGAACAGACCAATCACAAGTAATGAAATTGAAACTGTGATTAAAAAACTTCCAACAAACAAAAGTCCAGGACCAGATGGCTTCACAGGTGAATTCTATCAAACATTTAGAGAAGAGCTAACACCCATCCTTCTCAAACTCTTCCAAAAAATTGCAGAGAAAGGAACACTCCAAAACTCATTCTATGAGGCCACCATCACCCTGATACCAAAACCAGACAAAGATACTACAACAAAAGAAAATTACATACCAATATCACTGATGAATATACATGCAAAAATCCTCAACAAAATACTAGCAAACAGAATACATCAACACATTAAAAGGATCATAAATCATGATCAAGTGGGATTTATCCCAGGGATGCAAGGATTCTTCAATATATGCAAATCAATCAATATGATACACCATATTAACAAATTGAAGAATAAAAACCATACGATCATCTCAATAGATGCAGAAACAGCTTTTGACAAAATTCAACACCCATTTATGATAAAAACTCTACAGAAAGTGGGCATAGAGGGAACCCACCTCAACATAATAAAGGCCATATACGACAAACCCACAGCAAACATCATTCTCAATGGTGAAAAACTGAAAGCATTTCCTCTAAGATCAGGAACAAGACAAGGATGTCCACTCTCACTCTCACCACTATTATTCAACATAATTTTGGAAGTCGTAGCCACAGCAATCAGAGAAGAAAAAGAAATAAAAGGAATACATAGTGGAAAAGAAGAAGTAAAACTGTCACTGTTTGCAGATGACATGATACTATACATAGAGAATCCTAAAGATGCCACCAGATAACTACTAGAGTTAATCAATGAATTTGGTAAAGTTGCAGGATACAAAATTAATGCACAGAAATCTCTTGCATTCCTATACACTAATGATGAAAAATCTGAAAGAGAAATTAAGGAAACACTCCCATTTACCACTGCAACAAAAAGAATAAAATACCTAGGAATAAATCTACCTAGGGAGACAAAAGACCTGTATGCAGAAAACTATAAGACACTGATGAAAGAAATAAAGATGATACCAACTGATGGAGAGATATACCATGTTCTTGGATTGGAAGAATCAATATTGTGAAAATGACTATACTATCCAAAGCAACCTACAGATTCAATGCAATCCCTATCAAATTACCAATGGCATTTTTTACGGAACGAGAACAAAAAATCTTAAAATTCGTATGGAGACACAAAAGACCCCGAATAGCCAAAGGAGTCTTGAAAAAGAAAAACGGAGCTGGAGGAATCAGGCTCCCTGACTTCAGACTATACTACAAAGCTACAGTAATCAAGACAATATGGTACTGGCACAAAAACAGAAACATAGATCAATGGAACAAGATAGAAAGCCCAGAGATAAACCCACGCACATATGGTCAACTAATCTATGACAAAGGAGGCAAGGATATACAATGGAGAAAAGACAGTCTCTTCAATAAGTGCTGCTGGGAAAAGTGGATAGCTACATGTAAAAGAATGAAATTAGAACATTCCCTAACACCATACACAAAAATAAACTCAAAATGGATTAAAGACCTAAATGTAAGACCGGACACTATAAAACTCTTAGAGGAAAACAAAGGAAGAACACTCTTTGACATAAATCACAGCAAGATCTTTTTTGATCCACCTCCTAGAGTAATGGAAATAAAGACAAAAATAAACAAATGGGACCTAATGAAACTTAAAAGCTTTTGCACAGCAAAGAAAGCTATAAACAAGACAAAAAGACAACCCTCAGAATGGGAGAAAATATTTGCAAACGAATCAACGGACAAAGGATTAATCTCCAAAATATATAAACAGCTCATGCAGCTCAATATTAAAAAAAACAACCCAATCCAAAAATGGGCAGAAGACCTAAATAGACATTTCTCCAAAGAAGACATACAGATGGCCAAGAGGCACATGAAAAGCTGCTCAACATCACTAATTATAAAAGAAATGCAAATCAAAACTACAATGAGATATCACCTCACACCAGTTAGAATGGGCATCATCAGAAAATCTACAAACAACAAATGCTGGAGAGGGTGTGGAGAAAAGGGAACCCTCTTGCACAGTTGGTGGGAATGTAAATTGATACAGCCACTATGGAGAACAGTATGGAGGTTCCTTAAGAAACTAAAAATAGAATTACCATATGATGCAGCAATCCCACTACTGGGCATATACCCAGAGAAAACCATAATTCAAAAAGACACATGCACCCTAACGTTCATTGCAGCACTGTTTACAATAGCCAGGTCATGGAAGCAACCTAAATCCCCATCGACAGACGAATGCATAAAGAAGATGTGGTACATATATACAACGGAATATTACTCAGCCATAAGAAGGAACGAAGTTGGGTCATTTGTTGAGATTTGGATGGATCTAGAGACTGTCATACAGCGTGAAGTAAGTCAGAAAGAGAAAAATAAATATCGTATATTAATGCATGTATGTGGAACCTAGAAAAATGGTACAGATGAACCGGTTTGCAGGGCAGAAGTTGAGACACAGATGGAGAGAACAAACATATGGACACCAAGGGGGGAAAGCCGCAGCAGGGTGGGGATGGTGGTGTGATGAACTGGGCGATTGGGATTGACATGTATACACTGATGTGTATAAAATTGATGACTAATAAGAACCTGCTGTATAAAAATTAAATTAAATTAAAAAAAATCATAACTAACAATAGAACTACCATACGACCCAGCAATCCCACTACTAGGCATATACCCTGAGAAAACCATAGTTCAAAAAGAGTCATGTACCACAATGTTCACTGCAGCTCTATTTACAATAGCCAGGACATGGAAGTAACCTAAGTGTCCATCAACAGATGAATGGATAAAGAAGATGTGGCACATATATACAATGGAATATTACTCAGCCATAAAAGGAAACAAAATTGAGTTATTTGTAGTGAGGTGGATGGACCTAGAGTCTGTCATACAGAGTGAAGTAAGTCAGAAAGAGAAAAACGAATACCGTATGCTAACACTTACATATGGAATCTAAAAAAAAAAAAAAAGGTTCTGAAGAACCTAGGGGAAGGACAGGAATAAAGACACAGACGTAGACAATGGACTTGAGGACACAGGGAGGGGGAAGGGTAAGCTGGGACGAAGTGAGAGAGTGGCATGGACATATATACACTACCAAATGTAAAACAGATAGCTAGTGGGAAGCAGCCGCATAGCACAGGGAGATCAGCTCGGTGCTTTGTGACCACCTGGAGGGGTGGGACAGGGAGGGCGGGAGGGAGACGCAAGAGGGAGGGGATATGGGGATATATGTATATGTATATCTGATTCACTTTGTTATACAGCAGCAACTAACACACCATTGTAGAGCAATTATACTCCAATAAAGATTTAAATAAATAAGAAAGGAAGGAAGGAGGGAGGGAGGGAGGGAGGAAGGAGATAAATGTGGGAAATGTAATCCTAAGTGCACTGTGTCCTGTAAAGCAAAGAATATTCAGTGCACTGGATTGAAATGCTGCGGCTGCTCTTCACTCCTCCATTTGTCTGGAAATCACAAAGCAGCCTCCAAAATCCAGCCTCATCAGAGTATTATGGAAACTTGTCATGGCATTGAAGACAAAAATCATCTTCCCCACCTTATTGGGTCACCCAAAGCAACTCAGCAAATGAAGCAAGGTACAAGGGATTTGAAGTGGTAGAAGTTAAGAATCATGTGACTCAATCTGTAAAAGAATATGACCTCAGCTCAGCGGGAAAGTGAGGGACAGCAAAGCTATTAAAGCAGCACAGCCAAAAGGAAAATAAGTCTTCCAGCCACTACTAGCCATCCCACTGCTCGTCAGTTTCGTGAATGGAAGCTGACTGAGGAGACACACAGTGTATGACACTGAAAACGTTATAGACATTCCTAAATCAGTGGCTTTTTCTCATGGAGTAAAAATACACCTGAAGACCCCCTTGTGATTAATAGTAATGGAGTCATTTCTAGGCTGGTAGATCTCAGAAATGTCCTCACTTTTTTTTTTTGGAAGCTCCAACATTTTCCTTTCCGCCACCTGCAGCACTGGGGCAGGAGAGCCCCGCCTGGCAGAGCTGAAGAATTCCATAAAGCTGTGACCAGACTAATTTTGAATTTATAGCAAGTTTTCTAAGACAACGTGACACTCTACAACATTGAGAATAATTATTCCATCACCTGTTTACGTAAACATTTTAAAGGAAAGGAAAGAAACTGGGGTAGATGCTTTGGGCTTTTTTTCTAACAGATTTTTCGAAGGTAAATGGAAAACTCCCAAAGCAGCCACTGAAAATGCTTAATCCCATGACGGGGGCCTCACCTGCTACAGTGGAAATTCATGGTGGGGAGACAGAGGAGATGGAAGACAAATCTACCCAGCAGGAATACGAAGGGCAAGGCTGAACAAATTAATAACACCACTTCCCAGCTAACTGGTACCTTTCATCAGGGAACCTCAACTCACTTTACAAATAATACTTATTTTCCTGTCTCAAAGGGGCAGGGAGATAAATGGGAAGCCCAAAGGTCACACAGGAAGTGTGTAATTATTTTAAGAATAAAAAACAGGCCTTATTCCCCAGCCTCTGGTCTAACAGGTTCCTCCCTTCAAACTCCCCTGTGCATCTCACCCTTGCTCTTTCAACCAACCACGGTGTCTTTGAAAACATCCAGATTCTTATTCCTCCAACAAAGGACACCACACACCAAAGGCCACTTGGGACCTGAGGGAAACACTGTCCTCATCTTGAAACCTCAAATGGAACAATAAAAGCTTATCTACATGCACCAATGTGCCAGAGATGCCACAAATCACCAGTGGAGGGGAAAATGTGTGGTTCTACAGAAAAAGACGCATTGTCAGACCCTAGAGAACACCCCTTTGGGTTATCTGACTCTGACTGTATGAAAGCTACTTTGCAATTCTGTAAATTGTAGACAAATGATAGCAATGCAAATAATCCTTGTCTATAGACATGTAAACTCTGTCCTGTCCAAGAGAGGCTCAGCTGACTACTCCCTCCCCCTATGGAAAAAACGGTTTTTGCGCATTTGCACATTCATTCTTATATTTCTGATCTACAAATGTGTCTGTTCTTTTCAACCGGTTATAACATCTGCCTGATTCCCTCACTGATTAGGCAGTAGAATAAAATCTTTAACACGTATTCATTTTGATATCTGACAGTCATGATTTTACCCTTGTTGTGAAAATTATTTCTTAACACCAGTTCAACCACAGAAATGATCTACCCCAGAGTTAGAAACACAGATGGGAACAGCAAGAGATGTCAGAACTCAGATGAGAACTGATGGAGAAAATAGAGAGGTTGAAAAGTCCTCTTGCTCACAGTAGAGCTGCAGATCTCCAAACACAAAGCAGGGGATGTGTTTCTCTGGGAACAAATCCATAAATCAGAAAATACCTGTAATTTCATCCTCTAGCTTGTCACTATCTAAATCTTAACTCAAATATAAGACATGCTAACTGGGTCTAAGATCTCAGCTCTGACAAATGCCAATGACAGGGCACCCCTGCTGGAAGCCCTGACAAAGTTTTGTGGGGGGTTAGGAAAAGGTCCCCTCCTCCTTTGGATGAAACATAGCCCCATACTGGAGCTCACGGCTTGGCATGTGGGATGCAGATTTTATTTGAGCCCTTTCTTGTGCCTTCAGCTGGGCACTTCTGCGCAGTGCTCAACCTACAAAACTGTACATGGCGGCCCAGACAGGAAGAATACTCATAGCCCAAGACCCAGAGCCATTAACAGGAATGTACAGCTAGAAGATGGCTGCTGCTCAGCAGGGCAAGAGAGGAACTGAGAGGCTTGTGTCCAGGCTGACCTGATCTAGACCATGGGGGTCCAAAAGCATTGCAGACAATCACTGACTCTGTGGCACCCTGTTCCAACCACACATGGGAACTGACTGACAACTGCCCCACGACTGAATGCTTTCCTCAGGGAGTCAAGAAGTAGCTGAGCAGCAATAAAAAGGAATAAAGTAGATACTGCATGCTGCAACATGGATAAAATTTGAAATCACTATGCTAAGTAAAAGAAGTCAGGCACAAAAGACCGCATATTGTGTGATTCAATTTCGATTAAACGTTCAGAATAGGCAAATCTATAGAAATAAAAAATACATTTGTGGGCTTCCCTGGTGGCGCAGTGGTTGGGGGTCTGCCTGCCAATGCCGGGGACATGGGTTCGTGCCCCGGTCTGGGAAGATCCCACATGCCACGGAGCGGCTGGGCCTGTGAGCCATGGCCGCTGAGCCTGCGATCTAGAGCCTGTCCTCCGCAACGGGAGAGGCCACAACAGTGAGAGGCCCGCGTACCGCCAAAAAAAAAACAAAAAAAAAAACAAAAAACACATTTGTGGTTGCCTAAGGCTGGGGGGTTGTGAGGAAAATTGAAGGAGTTTCCCTAAGACATCCCAAGCGATGTGCCTGGATGTTGTGACGGATGACGATAAAGGGACCGGGCATTCAGGGAAGGGAGACTTCAGTGCAGGTTAACAGGAAAGCTAGCTTCATTGTTAGGCTTCACTGTTCCAACTCTTATTACTGGCTATCCTTAAATATGCTTAGAAACACTATTTTCAATTCCTATCGCAGCCTTTCGCCTCAACTTTTTCCCCACTTTCCTTCCATCTCCTAGATCCAATTCCTCACCCCCTTTATTCTTCGCCTGACAGATGGCAGAACAAAATCTGTGCAGACTGAGTCCCTGTCATTGCCCTGTCATCCAGGTCAGGCTCCATTTCCCTCTACAGCTCCAGCTACAGAATGGCCTTTCCTCAGTGACTCAGGTCTGCCTTCCTCCACATTCCACCAGGCCTGGTCAAACGTGATTCGCTCTGTCTGAAACATTCTCCCGGACCCCCTTCATCCTACCCCTCTCCCATCAGATCTCTTATCCATCCTTCAGCTCTCAAGCCAAGTGCTGCTCTGGGAAGCCTTTCTTGATCTTTAACCCACTGGCTCTCAGAAAAGTACTTCTCACGTGTGTGTCTGTGTATGTATGTGTGTGTGTGTATGCTTGCACACGCAGGGCAGGTGTATTTGAATTCTCTAAGTTAAACGCACACATCGTCCGACTGTTGACTAGATGATGGCCAGGGAACTGGAGGAGGACAGGCTCCTGCTGTGGAATAATTTTTGCCCATTCTGCCTTTCTCAGCTGCCTCCCAGCCTCCAGTCTGCAATAACAGACTGATAAGAGACACAAGTGGCCCTGGGGCCAAATACATGCCCACCTCTGGCCGTATGAGCTTCCCTACCTTTGGAATCACACCAGGGCGGACAGAAGTTTGGAAGCATGTAGAGTGGAAAAGACATAAGCTTTGGAGCCACACAGGCCTAGGTTTAAAGAGCCCTTTCTCTCTTTGTTGGTTGTCTGCTTCCTCATCCGTGATGATGGACGAAGGAAAGGAAGCAACGGGTGTGTGTACCAGCACGGCGCCTGCAAGGCAGTGAGTAGCTTATAAATGTCCACTTCCTTTCTTCAGTTGCATCTTCTTCGTTCTTTATCAGTAATTTCAGTAAGACTTTGCTTCCTCTCCTGACAATCTCCAAGCTATCTAGACAGAACTCAAAACCACCACAGCCTGGCTTGAGGAAGAAGGTAGAAGAGGCAGGGTTTCATTTCCTGATCAGTCAGTCCACTGCAGCTTGGAGGTCCTGCTGCCCTGGCAGAAACCTGAGTGGTCCCCCAACTTGCAAGGATCAGGACAGCGACACACGGTGTACCGACTGACAGGGACGGACACTCTCCCTGTCGAGTTCTTGATACATTCCAGCAAATGCCAGGAATTCTCTGGCCCCTTCACATACCTGCCACGTTAGATCAAAATCAGAGGCCACGCCAGTGAGAATGGAAGGAGGGTGATGGAGAGCTGGGTTCCCTGACACCGAGGGCAGAGGTTGGCCAACACTCCATCCACTCATGTATTCCACAAATACTTAACTGAGTGCTTATTATGTGCTGGGCACAAAGTTAGATGCTGAGAAGGGTTAAAACTGTAGCAAAAGCTAGACTGCAGCTGCCCTCAGAGAACGTAATTTACTGAGGGAGGTAGACACTCGTCCCCAGTCACCCTCAAGGAATGAGTGAACCCAAACGGAGATAAGAGCGTGAAAGTGCAGAATCCTAGGAGAGTCGCTAACAAAGGCACAGGGTGAAGGGAAGGTTCCCGAGAAAGCTGCACGTGAGTTGACATCTGCTGGAGAGCAGGTGCTATCCAGGTGAAAGCTGTGCATTCGAGGGGGAGATGAGAAGAGGAAGAATCCTCTAAACAGAGGGAAGAGCATGTGCAAAGAAAGCCCAGTGACGAGAAAGTATGAAACCTTGGAGAACGGGACGAAGCCAACGTGACAGAGCCCAAGCTCTGAGGAGAGGGATGAAACGCGGGGCTTGGGAAGAGGAGGACGCGTCCTGATGGCTTGGGAGAGGTGACTAGGGGTACACTTGAAAACTCTTAGCTGCAAATACACCCCCGTAGTAAGCAATCAGAACTAAAGTACCCAGACCAAAATCCTGCAGGCCTCTTGGAGAGCAGAGTAAAACGCGACTGAAGAGAAGTTGAGACTGACCATCGATACTTCTCTGTATTTCTCAAAATGGACAACGTTGTGATACAGACATATTAAAAAGTTAAAAATCAAGCAGAACCAACTCAAACATATCTTTGACTGATGAGGCATGGTTTTGTAATCCTTTCAGAGGAGACTGTTAAGCTAAAAACGTTGAGCTAAACTGCAGCGTTATTTCTCTGTAAATACATGTAACTGCCTTTTAAAGAATTCTCAAATGAAGGTTACAGCAGCTAGTGATAAACATTCATTTCTCACAATATCAGAGAATGGGACCAGCATTAACAAGCTGCCCTTTCCTGTTCTCTTATGAAATGGTCTTAAGTGGTCTCATTTATCATGAGTTTCTATAAACATTAACAATTTGTAAAATGAGTTAATTATGTTCTTGGAGGTTTAATAAAATCCACCAACATTAAGTAATATCCTGATGGTCTTGAAATTTACTCACAAAACTTATAAAAAAAGAGTAAATGCATTCAGCTGAACTGAACATCCTGTATATTTATAGACAGCATGTATCATCCTACAATGGCCCTTCTAAATATGTAAGAATACTGCTGACAAACTCTCAATCAAGCAAAGTTGCAAGAGGATCCCTCCCTTAAAGTTTAAAAAACCTTCGCGGCAATGTATGAATTACTGGCAGATAGCCAAGCCAAGCATTTCAAATCCAAAGGCTTTGGTGGTCCAGGCTTGAGAGAAAGAATAATCAAATCTAACCGTTAATGAGCAAAGCAGAAATTTCAAGAACATCCATCGGTCTTTAACAGTCATCGGCATGAGGCAAACAAGGAAGGGACAGTGAAATGGAGGTGAAAATGAAGATGTCACATGGGGATTACAGGTTTCAACTGCTTAATTTTAGGTTGGTATTTTCTCTCTCTCTCTCTCTCTCTTCTTTTTTAAATGTGTTTTCCTTTTTCCTCACTATAAACTCAATTTGCCAATAGGTAGTAAACTGGAATGCCTAGAGTCTTCTCTTATTCCGTTTCCCTGGTCATTTGCCTGGGGTGTTATTAGGCGTGAAATGGGATGTGGCATAAGGGTGAAGCACGAGGATCTGGAATCCAATTGCCTGTGTGCGAATGCTAGCTCCGCTCCTTCCCAGTCAAGTGTCTTTGGAAAAGTCAGCCACCACCGGTAAGCACCAGCTTCCACGTCTTTGAAACAAAGGGATCGTAGTAATACACACCTCATGGGGTTGTTTGGATGATCAAATGAGATGTAGGAAAGGTACTTGCTTAACCTCTAAAGGTTAGCAATCAGTGTTTCTCTCCTGGAAAGGGTGGCAGTATTTACAAGGTGGGAGAGGAGCCCATCCCCACTGTCCTCCCCACCCCCCCAAAATCAGAGCACTCATCTTCGATGGCAGGGTCTCCTAACCTCCATCACTCACATCCTATCCCAACAGACAACATGTTATAACCGGGTTCCACCTGCACAATTACTTGTCAATGTTTCTCTCTTTTTTAATAAATTTATTTACTTATTTATTTAGTTTTGGCTGCATTGGGTCTTCCTTGCTGCACGCTGGCTTTCTCTAGTTGCAGCGAGTGGGGGCTACTCTTCGTTGCGGTGCGTGTACTTCTCATTGCAGTGGCTTCTCCTGTTGCGGAGCACGTGCTCTAGGTGCATGGGCTTCAGTAGTTGTGGCTCGCGGGCTCTAGAGTGCAGGCTCAGTAGTTGTGGAGCATGGGCTTAGCTGCTCCGCAGAGCACGTGGGATCTGCCTGGACCAGGGCTTGAACCCTTGTCCCCTGCACTGGCAGGCGATTCTTAACCACTGTGCCACCAGGGAAGTCCCAATGTTTCTCTAGAAACTGCATCTTTCGAAATTTGTTTCTCAAATGGAACTTTATATTACTAACAGGAATGGAAATCTCGTCTCACTTGCCATAACTAGAAAGGAACCGTAAATATACAGCAAAAAAGGAAACCCAGATCATCTAGATTCTACCTTGACACTGTTACCCCAGCAAAGACTCAGAGCTTGAGGCTGATTACTACAATTGAGAGAGGCATTAACAATATGACAGAACCAAGCTGGTGGTAAACAGAATGTAAAAGGAAACATAACCCTCTCACCGCTGAGTCTATAACACCCGATGCTGGGACAACACGTCATCTAAAATCCTGGTAACACTCATCTCTCACAGTGTCATCTAGAGTGACTTCTGTTGCAACTTGTGGGGGTCTTATGGTTAAACAAGCAGTGCTGCATGGCAGCTAAGAGTGATTCTAATACACCCTTGGAAGGAAGGCTCCCAATTAATTGTAGCCCATTCGTTTCTAAAATTGCAGAGTGAGACATTAATTCATGAAATTTATAGACCTGTGAATTCCCCTGGCAAACAGCAATGTTATTAGATTATCAGTAAGTCTATGTAAACTTGGCTAGAGATAGTGTGCATATATATATATATATGTATAATACACACACACGCATATATATATATATATATGTATATGTATGTATGGGGGGGCTACTTAAATTTTATGCATCCTCAGTCAGACCCCCATCTCTCCTGAGGTTAGATTCCTAAGCTGATGGTTCCTACTTTCCATCTCTGTCTACAAATGCCTTTGACCCAAATATCCTGTGAGTCCACCAGTACACATGTCCTTTAAAACACCCTAAGTGGAAAGCATTGCCTGTTGAGGATTAAAGTAGACATGTAATCACGTTTCATCCTGAGCTATGGCTTTCATCCAACACACATGCCACATTCACTTAGGAAGGGTGTCTGTACACCGTAAACAGCAAGGGAATAGAGGACGGTTTCCTGAATGGGCCTGCTCAGCAAATCTCAACTCATTCAGCCACAGACCCAGTTAATTCACGCTTCAGGGTTTGCAACACTCTAATAAGATGAATGAAAAAGCAAAGACATACACGTGGAGGGAGTCCCTTTGCTGTGCATACAATCAACTTCTGCTTTGTCGGAACGTATTACACAGATAATTCAGAAGCACCCGACAAACGAGCCTTGCATTCACAGAGCCTGCCCCGGGAAAGCACAGACTCTATACGTGCACGGAGAGGCTCCGAATCCACGTTAGTTCCTCCTCTCCTGTCTGTCACATTCGCTTTAGCAATGGTAGATGATGTCACCTCATCTGGAAACTCCATCAGCGACAGGAAATCCCAGTCTGGGATTCTAAATTTGCCTATAGATCATTCAGATGGACAATGGGAATTATCTGATTTGTGGACTGAGCAAAACCCAAAACTCTAAGCACCTTCTGTGCATCTAAGAAAACGTACTTCTAAGTCAAAGGCATTTATTTTTTAGATGGAAGCTGGCGTGAGTATCGCCTGCAAGGGGAGAGAGAGGTTCCCTGGAAGGGGGTGGCGGGCTGAGTGCTGAGCACGGGGACACGTGTACAAGCTGAAAGCACACCAAGTACTTTTCCCCACTACCGGTGCCTCACACGTCAGCTCAGAAGGCTGACAGGTCCCTGAGCACTCAACAGGCAGGCAGCAAACTCTCAGGGCAAAGGGACTTAGGCGGCCTTATCTTGAGCTCCTCTATTAAGAAACTTGTCATCACTAAGCCAGGTTGTTAGTCACTGGAACAATTTGATGGAAAGAGCAACACCAGGGAGAAACAAGCTCACCCACATGGGCTGGCCGAGGGGATCAAGTGGCAATAAACTCTGTTACCTCTCCTGGTCAGCGAACAAAAAGTTCTTGCTTAGCAAACATTCCGGTTCACCGTGAACTGCTCCACATACCATATATGGCGGTCATTATGCAGATGAATAAGCCCTGTAAAAATATGCTTAATGTGAAAACTCGACCGGAGTGACAGCTTTCTCCAGTGACTTGGGTTTGTCGATCTAAAAATTAATTACTCTTGTCTTAACAAGGCATGAGAGGCCAAGTTAATAGAGAGCGCCAGTTAACGAAGTGCCCAATTTACACAGATCATCAGCTTTCTGTTTTGCACTATGAAGAAAGGGATTAAGAGACAAGGGATGTCTCTAGCCCTGGCTCTGCCCCTGGACACATCACTCAGCCTTCGTAGACCTCAGCTTTCTTCTCTGAAGAGTGAGACTATTAGACTCACGAGCAGTTTTCGATCTGAACATGGCAACGCCCTGGTGAAGAGTCCAGGTACAGAGTCCTCAAGATTAACTTCTAATGCAAGGCTGGTTTTTGGTAGCTGCTCTACATGTACTGACTAGCGAAGGAGGCACTATCACCATCCCCATTTTACAAATGGGGAAACCACGGCTCAGGAAGGTCGACAACGTGCCTGAGGGTCACCCAGCCAGCCAGAGGCCAAGGTGGAACTTGGAACCCATGTGGTCTGGCTCCAGAGGCCTGCTCTTAACGACTCCACTGTATGCCTCTCAATAATGGTTAATAGCAGCTATCAGTTACAGCCAATCGACTGACAGACTGTTGATTACAGGAGATCTGCGGCTTAAACTAAAAGGCTATTCTCGCCCCCATTTCAACATGGGCGTTCTTTTGTTTTGTTTTGAGAGACCAAGAGATGGGATTACATAACACAACCTGAGGCTTGTGTCACGAAAATGAACACAGCCCACTGGCTAAACTAGAAGACAGATTGACAGGTATCTGCTGACCAGACAACACGGCTGGTTCCACGCAGGCTAAAGCCATGATTCCTTGGGGCTGTGAGAAAGCACGCTGCAACGTGCTCGCTTCCCTTCTAGAAGGACCAAAGCCCTGCCTCTCCATAGTGACAATCCTGGGCCTGAAACAGCTGGGAGGATCTTGACAGGCTTATCTCCTCCGGCTCCTGGGGTGTCTCCTGTTGGCTGTCAGATCGAGATCACCAAACCAAGTCTCCCAATCACCTCCGTGGCAGGCATCCACACTGGAGCAGGGCCTTCTCCGCCTTGAACCGAGCAGCCTCTTGCCCCCATGCAGACAGCCCAACTCTCCTGGCAGAGCCCGGCCCCAGAGGCATGGGGCTCCCTAGGGCATTCATATGGTTCCTGCTGCCACCACGAGTGTGTGGGCTGTGTTTGAGCAGCCCCATGAGGCGGCCTCCCTCCAGGCACACAGCCTACACCTGACTTACGTAAGACGAACGGACAGCAGCCGGAAGTTACCAAGGGCCCACTAGGTGTCAGTGTCTGGGACAGAAGTGAAGGTCTCAGAGCTGCCCGTCAACCTCTACCACCAATTCCTGAGTAAGTGCTCCTGTAGGGAACCACTCAAATGCTTCCAAGCGTAGACGAAAGGAGTAAATAATGATACAGATGACCCCAAAGGATGAATGTCTACTTCAATCAAAAGAGGCCCATAAGACAAGGCAGCCTCAAAAGGTCACATACTGAGGATTCTACTCATGTGAATTCTCCAAAAGACAAAATTACAGCGATGGAAAACAGACCAGTGGTTTTGCCAGGGGCTATGGGTGGAAGGCAGGAGCTTTATGGGATAAAGGAACACTTCTGCATCCTGATTATGATGCTCATTACATGCAGCTATGCATGTGTTAAAATTCATAGAACTATACACAGAAGTGGAGGGGGAGTCCATTTTACTCTATGATAATATAAATAACAAAAATGTGTAAAAGGCCCATGAATAGGTTTTCTCCCAGAAGATGACTTTTCTTCGTATTTTTTTTCTAAATTGAGTTCTATTTAGAATAC
Organism: Pseudorca crassidens; assembly: GCF_039906515.1. Taxonomy (NCBI): domain Eukaryota; kingdom Metazoa; phylum Chordata; class Mammalia; order Artiodactyla; family Delphinidae; genus Pseudorca; species Pseudorca crassidens. Next base: position 55,782,578 of record NC_090311.1, on the reverse strand, counting down.
TACTGATTATCTCATCATAACTTTAAATGGATATAGTTGCAGGAGAGATTAAAGGAAATAACATATTAAAGTGCTTTTAAAATAAAAAGGACATGGAAGATGTAATAGGAAGGAGAGTGCTTGGAGAAAGAAGTCAAATTAGGCTTCACAACCTCCCATGAGATGAGGGTCTGAGGGCCTGGGTGCCCCCAACTCCTGCAGCCCAGGACCGCTGCCCTTAGAAGTTCACTTCCTTCATGTGTGGAAAGGGGCACCTGAGGGAGAATTATTTCTTCGTGACCTTAAACGCTATTTCACAATTACTTAAGGGCACAGACCCGTAATTGGGAGTTAGCTGTTTTCCTTTAACACTCAAAACAGGGCAAGTTTGTCCCTTAAAACTGAAAGGACTAAGGTCATGAATGAAACCTGATGAAATTCTAGTCTTGTGGGAAATTCCACTTTCTGACAGCCCTGATGGTGCCTCTCACAAAGAAAAACACAATGACTCTGCTTCTGAAGAGCAGGGGACAGAAAGACTTAACCAGTACTCTTCAAAGCCTGGAAGAGTCTGTGTCATCACAAGCTCGACTAAGCCCCGTCCTGTAAACTGATAGGGGAGAGGTCTGGAAAGCTGCAGCATCGTTTTCAGCCGTGTCTCATGAGGCTGACGAGGAGTGGCTGTGGCACGATGATCAGGAGATGCGACACACAGGATGTTCACCAGACGTACAGCGTTTTTGAAATACGCCCTTCACCTACCGCTGTATTAGCGATTCAGACAGAAATCTTGGGAAGTTAAACACATACGCCCTACACCACTTTCCTCCCAAACTACAGCTTCCTGTGCATTTCTTTCCCATGAATTTAGTGCCAGCTCCCACAGGCTGTCACCTTCCAGTCTGCGATTCAATCGAAGTAGCTTCCAGAAATGTCTTAATTACAGGTGGGCATCATGGTTGTATTAGTCTCTGGACTTGAACTCGCAGAGATTTCCAATAATAAAAGGTACTTAGGGAGCACCAGTCAACCCTAACATTTAAATGGGAAAAACTGTTGCAGCTCAAAATTCAGTCCTCGAGCAAAACTCTTGAGGATAAGGCAGCAAAAGGTACCACCTTAGCAAAAAGAAAGAGCAAAAGAGGAAACAAAGAAAAAGGAAACGCATGTACTCCATAAATTACCCACATAAATCAGTTTAGGCAGACTACAATTTTTTTTAAAGGCAGAAAACCCTTAAAGACAAATTCATGGAAAACGTACAATCACTCCTTTAGCAGGGCAAAGTGTCACAATGACAAGGAGATATATTAATAAGTGGCCTAGGGGGCTTCCCTGGTGGCGCAGTGGTTGAGAGTCCGCCTGCTGATGCAGGGGACGCGAGTTTGTGCCCAGGTCCAGGAAGATCCCACATGCCGCGGAGCGGCTGGGCCCGTGAGCCATGGTTGCTGAGCCTGCGCGTCCGGAGCCTGTGCTCCGCAACAGGAGAGGCCACAACAGTGAGAGGCCCGCGTACCACAAAATAAAAAAAAAATAAGTGGCCAATCACTGTGTTTGCTCCAACCAAATTCTTCCATGGAGGATAGTCAGCAGGAAGAAAACTGAAAATCGAGGCAGAAGCTGGGACGAGCCATGGGTGGGACCTGGAATAGGGGCCACCGGGGCCACCTCCCAGTTTTGGGGGGTGGGCAGGAATGGGAAAGGAACCAACATTATCAAGGCTCATGTGTGCTAGTGCTCTACTTGGAGTGTTTCTTTCATTATTTCATGTTCCCTCCAAGGCGTTCCACCCTACAGACAAATAGATGCTCCTATGCATTGAATCAATTCCCCAAGGTCACCAGAGATCACAGGGAATGTGGGATTTAGCTCTGGTCCCTTAACACCCTGAGGCCATGTATAAATCCAGGACTCTGGGAAGGGTCCCAAACGTTACAAATTTTAAAACTGAAAAAAGGAATGAAAGTTTAAAACTGTCTTCAAAGGAATTCCTCAAGTAACATAACTCTGCACATATAAGAGAATCAGTGGGCTCAGATTAAAGGACTCAGGAAAGAAAGTTATTTTCAGAAATAAGAATCCTTTTCCCTCCCCCCCCCCCCCCCCCGGGACTAGGGCAGCAAAGACAGAAGACACACCAGGCTCAGAACCCATCAGGCCGAGGCCTCAGAGCTGCTCCTTCCCAGGTCTGGTTTTCTAACAGGGATCCGCCCGATTAGAACTGATATCAGTAGTGATATGTGTGGACTGGTGTATGCCATTCATTCATCCACTGGACAGCAACTTACTGAGGACCTATTACGTGCCAAGGACTCCAGAGATGCTGGGGATGGAGCAAGGTGCCAGTCATGTGCGTTCTCAGGTCGATTCCCCACCTTTCCCCTGCCGTGTTTTTGGTGACAGCGGTAACCTCCACAGACTATGTTTCCCTGGTGGCAGCCTTGACAACTGGTTCACAGCTGGCTTCCGCCAATGGGAGCACTAGGGGCGCCAGAGGGCCGAGGGAAGGAGAAGCTGGCGAGAGGGCTTGTTCTACTGCCGCCTTCCTCTCCTTCTCCCTTTCCATCGGGCGGTACCTCCAGCAGTGAAGTGGAATCACCATCTCCATCCTTGGTCCCTCCAGGCCCAGGTTCTCTTCTCTTCCTAACCTCTGGGCAGTCCTGTGGTGGCCTAGTTGACCTTTCTGCTCTTCCTAAACCCAGGTACCTAGTTCCCCACATTAAATTCCCTCTCTCGATCCACGCTGTTTTCCTGACTGGACTCTGACCCCTACAGGCATTGAAGATGACTAACCAGATGCCTGCCCTCTTAGAACTTATATTCCAGTGGGGAGAAACCCAAAGGGCAAGAAAACAATCAAATTAAATAAATAGTAGCTCCTGGCTGTGTTAAGGGTTATGAAGGAAATCAAGAGCAAAGTGGCAAGAGTCAGGGGCACAGGCTATATTAGACGGCAAGGGGACATCTCCCCACGATCTGAACAACATAGTGGAATCTGTCTATGAAAGACCAGGGGAAGAGCACTCAGGCAGAGGAAACAGCGTGACAAAGGTCGTGATGCAACCACTAGCTTGGTGAGTTTAAAGAGCCACAATCGCTTTGGCCAAGGGATTAGAGAATGTCCCTTATTGCCCATTGAGAGATTCTCAAATCCCCCTCCCCCAAATTGCTTCCCTATCCAGATATATTACCCCTTGCAAAAGACATCTAACCATCGCCATAATCAACTTGCAGAGAGGAGGACAGAGGGGACAACCACAGCTCCTGAAATGGGTTTTGGTCCCCTCGATAACAGCTCCAGCGTGTTCTGAGGTCAAAGGAGAGGAGAGGTAAACACCTGTGTGCACGACAGCCTGTCACTCAAAGGTCCTGACGGCCGCCCCTCACCCCACCCCGTCAACCATTTTGGAAGGTTCCTGGTGGAAAGACAGGTGCACACCAGCATACCCTTGCATGCCGAGGGGGTCCACCAGACTGTCCAGACTCTGGGAGTCGGACTCTCTCACCTGCCCCCTTGGACTAGCAGTGCTTTGCTCTGCTTCCCAGTTCTTTCTCTGCTACAGCAGCCGGACTCTTTCTCATTTCCTCAAAGTGGCAAACGTATGCTACCAAACGAGGCTACGGGAAAGGAGGAAAGAGAAACGCAGTTCCCATCGCGCCTCCTTTCCCGGAATGCTACTAATCTGGCATTTAGGTTGTTTGCTCCTTTAATCAGAATGCCATTAGGAAGTCTCTGCTGGGTTTCTGTACACAGTTTTTCTCTAATGAAGCATCAAATCTCTTTCACAAACAAGAGCTGTGTCACATCCAAGCACGCTGGCCCCAGCGGGGCTGCGATCTCTGGCACACGCAGTGCCCCTTTCAGGTCTGTTCCTTCCAGAAGGGCCCACCACCCTGGTCCTCAAGTCAAAGTCTCAACACTGTCTGGCTCTAGCAATCTGGAGAGACAGAAGCAATCGGTGGTTTTCAAGGAGACAGTGTCATGTCCCCAGCATCTGACACAGTATCTTGGAACGAGATTCTTCGTGAATACACTTTTGAATGTCCAGGTCCCTCCTGGCTGCAACTCTGGGCCCAGGTCTGCAGTGGTTGACCCAGCGGGGGGTGACTTGTAAATCCTGGACTGAACCCCTGCAGAGTGAGGGTGGACCTGGTCAGAAATAAGTCTATAATGAGGTGTCCCAGGGGTGATCAGGGACAGACAGAGCAGGGCCCTGTTGAGCTTGCCATTTGGCCACACCCAGGGGCCACAGCCTCCAAGTACATGCTGATATATTCCTCTTGGAAGGCAACGTGGCAATAACTATCTAGGTGTAAGATGCACATAACCCGGCATCCAACGATGCCGCCTGTAGGAGGTTACTCCATAGATAAACTGGCGCGTGTGTGCAAATAAAAAAAATAAGAAGGCACTTGCTATGACATTGTTTGTTACAGCAAAAGATTAGAAACAACCATAAGGTCTCTGAACAAGGGGCTGGCTGGTTGCATATATGCTGATACACCAATGCACTGGAAAACTATGTAGCTGTTACAAAGGGTGGGTACAAAATCCTGCTATGAACAGATCATTAAGAAGCGTAGTAGCATGAAAATGAGCTGCCATTGTTTTTTAAAAATGGGAATTATACATATATGCACATGTGTGTGTGCATATATACTTGTATATGCATGCATTCTTACCAGAAGGATACACTAGAAAATGATAACACAGTTTTCACCTCTGGGAAGAAGAAATGCGGAAATGGAGCACTACAAACCAGGGGTGAAGACACATTTTTACATAGGTTTTTGGGGGTTTTTTTTGTTTTTCTGCAAGTACATTTTATCTCTTAAAAATAATTTTTTAAAAGAGCAAATGCAGTGTTCCCTGAGGCTTTGGTGAATAAAACAGAGAAATCACTGACTGGAAGTTGGGGTAGACAGGATTAACAGTCCCCCAAAGATGTCCACATCTTAATCCCCAGAACCTGTGAATGTCCCCTTACATGACCAAAAGGACTTTTCTGGTGTGATTAAGCTAAGGCTCTTAAGATGGGGGAGATGATCCTGGATTATCCAGGTGGGCACTAAATGTAATCACAGGGTTCTTATAAAAGGGAAACAGGAGGCTCAGAGAGAAGGAGATGTGACAACAGGAGCAGAGGTCAGAGGGATGCGAGGAAGAAGCTATGAGTCAAGAAATGCTGGCGGCCTCTAGAAGCTGGAAAAGGCGAGGAAATGAATTCTCCGGAGCCTCCAGCCCTGCCAGCACCTTGATTCTAACCCAGTGAGACTGATTCTAGACTTCAAACTTCCAGCACAGTGAGATAATAAGTTCGTGTTGTTTTAAGACACTCAGGAATTGGAAACTAATACAGAAGTATACCTTTAAAACAGTCTAATTGACGTGTCAGAAGGGGGACAATCAGACAGGCTTACCCCAAGCGGCGGCTCGTCAGCCCTGACTGATCTTTCTGCCCGAGACGTGACAACTTTTCCGTAACTTTCAGTTACAATAAAGCCTGACGAATGACAAACATCTCCCTTAGTCAGCCTGATACAGCCGCCGTCCCCAGCCCCCCACTGGGGTGAACTCAGCATCCACCGGGCCAAACTGCGACTCTCTTAACAGGACGGCACCTCTACCCTAGCATGTGTCAATCCCATCTGTCAAGCAGGTGATTTGGAGACAGGAAGGAAACAGATGAGAGGTCCTACATGCCAACCTGCTTCATGGGGGTTATAAAACATAAGAGGCATGTCTAGGGGGCTCATATAGAGAGAAACAAAGCTCTGGCAGGTGTTCTGGAGAAGCCCACTGTGAACTTGAACTTCCCTCTGCCTTTGAACCACTCACCTGACTGCACGCAAGACATCTGAAGAGGATGCAGACCTGTCTCGTTGTTCCAGAAGTTAAGACCACCCCCCACTATGCGACTGAGGACCTCGTCTCTGCGATGAAGGCTTTGCTGAGATACAGAGGAGACGCTGGGAGGCAGAGTTTATAATCACAGCCTTCTGGCTTCCAGAGGACCACAAAACCCAACACAGAGTCCCACTGTCTCTTGTCCCGAGAATAGAGCCAAGACAGGTGGCTCTACCACATCCAACATAATGCAGCGTGGAGCCCAATCGCTCGTCTCAATCCACGTTTCACCTACAGGATGCCGTTGCCAAAATTCTTAGGTATCTTACACACGAGATTATTAAAGAGCTAAAGATATATTATAATAGCAAGAACCTCAATGGAAATGTTAGAGCTATTTTTTTTCCCTCTGCTTGGGGAACACAAGCCTTTATCATTTTCTTTCATTCAAGTGACAGCTTTACCCAAGTTCCATGGTTGCCATGTACGGTGCACGGTGCTCCTCTGGTGATTTATAACCCATTGAATCATCATCTCATCAAGTCCAAGGAGATTAGTACGTGAATCCACTTTGTAAACTGTTAAGGCACTGCGCACGTGTCTGGTGGCATGACTAGTAAAGCTCTAAATACACACATAATTTATTTGGCTGTGCTCTAAGACAGATGGTACAAAAACAGACAGTCTTCACCTATGAGAGGAAGGGGAGAAAATAAATAAAACCCACTTGCTTGTTCAGCCAGGTTATATCTGCTCTCCCATTCCTCAGCCTCTTTATTGCCAGGATCTGAACATCACAGGTGTGGAAAAAGAAAGATGCGCTTCCTCTCTTTGTTCATTTCTCCTGCCTGGACTCCAAAAGGGAAACCCAAATGAAGAGAGCTGTGCATTCATCGGCCCCCAAAGGAATGCACACAGTGGTCCCAGTAGCGACACCACGTGACGCTGACTAACCCTCAGGGCAGCAACTGGCGTCCATCCCAAAGGCCTTCAGCTCACCATTTCCTCCCAAGGCAGGCCCTTGAAGTTGTCAAAAACAAAGAAAAAAAACTAGCAACCTCTGCTTGTGCATCCAAACCAGCTTCATGAATTGTCTCAGAAAAATTCAACAATGACCATAAACTAGTATGCTCTGCAAACCAGAGAAAGCTTGTCAACAAGGAAAACTAAGGGTCCTCAAACGCCTGTCTGAGTCAGGAGGAAGGAGTTAGAGGGGCCACCCGAACCATCAGAAATAACCAAGAAGCAGGACACTTCCCTGGTGACACAAGGGATAAGACTCTGAGCTCCCAATGCAGGGGGCCCGGGTTCAGTCTCTGGTCAGGGAACTAGATCTCACATGCATGCTGCAACTAAGAGTTCGCATGCCACAACTAAGAGTCCACATGCCGCAACTAAGGAGCTGGCGAGCCACAACTAAGACCCAGTGCAACCAAATAAATAAATAAATATTTTAAAAAAAGAAGAAGAAATGCTGCAAGCCTAAACAACAAAACAAAAAATAACCAAGAAGCGTATTAAAAATGGAAGTTTAGGCTCCACAAAACATCCTGTAATGAGGAAGAGGAGTGTAACTCTACTGAAAAAAAATCCCCAGCTGATTCTAACAGCCAGCTGAGTTCAGGCCCTGGTGAATGAGATGACCTCCCAAAGGTCCCCTCACTTAAGGCTCCCTGCCACTCTCTGCCTGATGGCCAGCAAGTCTAGAGAGGAAGGGGCCTCAGCGTCCAGGTGTGCCCTTTCCAGTGCCCACTGGAGTGATGGTCACCAAACCCACAGCCACTCGGGGCTCCCGCTCTGTGGGGGGCAGGGAGGACAGTCTGTAGGAGATCTTCCCCGTGGGCAGCTGGGCAGAGATGATCCTCGACAGCCACCCTCCAGGCACCCAAGGAATCTGTACCCCAGAGCATCAGATGGGCCTCCCTGTTTAGGAGTAATAAGGCAGTCTTTGGAATAACCGATTTTGTTGTTGTTGTAGCTCTTTCCCCACATACAACTGCTCTCCAGCTGGCTCTACAGTCATGCAGGCTTATTGCACAGGGGATCTTGGGGGCTTTTTTTTTTTTTAACATTCATTTGCAGAGCCTACAGACTGTGATAATTTAGATTGTGTGCTTTGGGGAATGTGATAGGGACCACACCCTCCAACCCCTACCCACCCCACTTTCTGCTGCCACCCACATCCCTCATTTAAACATCGCTGTAATGCCAGCTGCATGTGTTGATTAAACATTCCCCCCAATCTGAAATTCTCCCCACAGAGCAACGTTTTAAGGCTTCCAGCGAGGGTCTTAAGGAGCTGCTGCTTTACCAGACCAAATGAGCGGCAAAAAGACCTCCCTCACCAGGCTAGTGTCTGGATTTCCCATCTAGCCCATGCCTGGAGCTGCGTAACCCACTGGCCCTCCTCCAGGGAGCCGCAAAATGTTACTTCACATTCTGGGTCCAAACGGATGCTTTCTGAGAAGTCGGTGTAACCCATCAAGCTTTGAAAACGAGTTTAAGTTGTTTTTGTACTTTCCATTACCCGGGTTGTTCTGGAATGCAGTTCCTAACAAATGCAGTCCGCCTTCCCGTCAAGGATGCAGTCTGCCTTCCCGTCAAGCGAAATCTGCGCCAGAGGGCCTGGGGTTGGGAACTCAGAGCTGTTGGTTCCCGGTCAGCCCGCCGCCCTCCCGCATTTCCACCACGCTTGTTGGAGCAAACTGCCAGGGAAAGCACAGACTTTCTCCTGAAAGCACAGCAGCAAACACCCCAGAGCTAGAAGCACCTCAAATTCCTTCTCCCTCATCCTCCTCCATCAAACAGGTCCACTACACTGATTCTTCACGAAGCTGTGCACAGAGGTGAAAGAGCCTCCGGGAAGGGGGGCAGAGGCCCCGCTCACTTCCACAGGCTCCTCTCCTAGGGCAAGTCTTCACCAGCTCACACTGAGCCCCTGTGGAATTAGAAGAAACAAACCTTTTGAGCTCAGGGCCTGGTGAGGGACTCAAACCAGATTTTCACACCCATTCATTTCCTCAGCCACGCACCCTTGTGCAGTGCACAACAGGAGCAACTGTACACTACAGTCCTGCCTCATTAAGGGAAAGCCATCTCCCTGGGCTCTGGAGGAGAGAAACCTGAGAAAGTGCAGCCTTGGCTCTCACTATATTTTCTGTGCTACTTCTGAAAACCAAAATTCAATTCAAATCCCAGTTCCATCACTGACCCGTCTGTGAGTTGGATAAGATTACTTAACCTCTCTGTTCCTTAACTCCCTACCCCGTAAAACAGGAAGACGGTAGCACTTATTTAGAAGGATTGCCGTGAGGATTAAATAAGCACACGTTTTTGAATCACTGTCTCATTACGTTATTAGATCAATTCCAAGAGTCACATTTTCCAACACAGAATGGTTGTGAAGTAGAGATTTATCTTACCATCAATGCATATTTTAATACATATTTAATAAAGCATTTTTTCCTATCCCTTTCGTCCAAAAAAGCAGTTATTAAATCAGTGGTGCATCTTACTAAGCGTTATATTTTAGAATCAAGGAAATTTAGGAAGGAAATATTTTATTCTATTATTATTATTATTTTCTTTTTTTGGCCACGCCGCAGCTTGGGGAATCTTAGTTCCCAGACCTGGGGTTGAACCCGGGCCCCAGCAGTGAAAGCGCCGGTCCTAACCACTGGACCACCAGGGAATTCCCAGAAGGGAATGTTTTAATGACCATTTCACGCATAGCAACAGATGCAATGTTCAAGACTCCCTTCTTCTTGGGGAATTCTGAAGCTTAGTCCAGCTCCCCTGGAGGAACAGGTGTCACCCAGCCAGCATCTCTCTCCTGCCTTCCCCAGCTCCTCCAAACCCCTTCCAGTGCTCTCAAACCCAAACCTCTGGGAGCCTTGCAAGAGGAGCATGCCATCCAGTGGTTCTCAGCCCTGACTGCTCCCTGGTATCCTCGGGAGCTGGACCACCCCAGAGGTTCTAATTAGTGGGAATGGGGTCTGGGCATCAGGATTTTCAAAAGCTCCCCAGGGGACTGGAACAGGATGCAGCCAGGATTAAGAAATGCGACTCTGGGCTTCCCTGGTGGTGCAGTGGTTGAGAGTCCGCCTTCCGATGCAGGGGACGCGGGTTCGTGCCCCGGTCCGGGAAGATCCCACATGCCGCGGAGCGGCTGGGCCCGTGAGCCATGGCCGCTGAGCCTGCGCGTCCGGAGCCTGTGCTCGGCAACGGGAGAGGCCACAGCAGTGAGAGGCCCGCGTACAGCAAAAAAAAGAAAAGAAAAGAAAAAGAAAAGAAATACGACTCTAGTCCGCCGCCGTCTCATCACCATCTGAAGTCTGATTCCCCCGCCCGGCCTGGCAGTTAACAATAGTTGGCAGCCTCCTCCCAAATTCCAGGAGAATGGCAGCCCTCACTAACTTAGGTCACAGAACACTACAAAAAAAGACAGCTTCTTCCTCAGACAGGGCGTCTTTCGTTTTGAGATGAGGTTAAGACCTTGAAGGCAAATTTAAGCTGGGAAATGAGGAAACCTACTTTAAAAAAAAAAAAAAGAAAGAAAAAGACCCCTTTGTCTTCCTAGCCAGCTAAGCTGAGATACCTGGATATTAACCTATTTTGAATTTCATGGAAATCTTTTGACTTACAAATGATCTAATTCTCGAAACCAACTTTTGCTGAGAATGCAAGGCAACTTTTATGCTGTCTGGATGCCGTAAGAAATGGTGAACCGTAAGGATAATCGTCAGAAGCAGATTTCTTCTAACATTTTAGGTAAATCTGTTTCTAGGTAAACAAGATCCACTTTTGACGGATTTTGTTTTCCCTCTTGCATCCACGCCAAGCTTTTCCCTTTATTGCAGACCTTGTTTCCCCTCCATCTTCTCCTTTCAGAGGTACACTCCAGCAAATTATAAACATTCCTCATTTCACCAACCACAAAGATACCACCCCGTGCTGAAGAATTACTGTGAGCTGGCTTCCACGGGACTTTGATTGACCCCCTGGGGGGGGGGTGCATGTAATTCCATGTGTATCCAGCATGTTTAATTCTCTGAGAAAACTGGCAAAAGCTACAAGAGGCATCCAAGATGCTTTTAAATCACAATAATGCGAACATCTCACAAGGGCTTAGTGTTTTCAAGCCATCAGAAAGCACGGTCCCAGAGAGCCGGGGGAGCTCAGGGGCAAATCAAAACCAATTAAAGCCAGGCAGGGTGGCCTCTCATCCCAGAGTCCAGGGCCTGGGAGCAGAGCTGCAGTGGGCCCAGTGGAAAAGAGCTACCAAATATTGAAGGCACGATGTGTGCCAGGAGTTGGGTTGGGTCCTTTATAGAGCAGTTTCCCATTTAACTTCCTTGTCACCAGGACGCAGGGCATCGCACACCAGGGATTCAGGCCCGGTCCCTCTGACTTCCAAGCCTCTTTCCACCAAATGGTGGAGCAACTTGCTCCCCACCCACAGATCCAGACCTGGGGAACAGGGTGTTTCAATGAATTCCAGAAGCTCTTGGTTGAGAATTCTGTTTTTGCACCTTTCTATTGCTCCCTGCCTACACTGTTCCTTGAGCACTTAACTAATGATGTCCTGTGACCAATCTTGTGTTCAAATCCCCATTCCGCTGCTTAGAAGCTGTGTAGCCTTGCGCAAGTTATCTAACCTCTCTGGCGTCAATTTCTGGCCTCAGCTTCAAAAATGAAATAATAATACCCACTATGCTACCAACATTAAATGAGTTCATTTATGATGGCAGTTAGAAGAGGGAACAAGAATTGGCTTTTCCTTCTCACCATTACTGATATGATGAGAGAGCTGTCTCTGTCTCTCACTGAGCTGTGAGACAGCTGTCTGCCTTTTCAAGGGTGTGTGTCTTGTAAACTCCTTCAGGGCAAATCTTGTTTTTCTTTTATCCCCTCAGGGCCTAGCTCACTGTAGGTGCTTAATAATCACTGTCTCATATTAGATTCTGAAGTCTAATGAGGTCACTTTCCTAAACTGAAGGGACAACTTCTTTTTTTTTAAACAAGTTTGCGATTTTATTTATTTTTATTTATTTTTTTGGGGGGGCCGCACCCCACGCAGGGCATGCGGGCGGGATCTTAGTTCCCCGACCAGGGATCAAACCTGTGTGCCCTGCAGTGGAAGCACGGAGTCCTAACCACTGGACTGCCGGGGAATTCCCTGCAGGGACTTGTGACAAACTTCTACTACTAAACCCAGCTATCCACTTCCCCACCCGTAACGCCCATTCCAGAAAGATCCACAAAGAGATGTCAGTGTAAATCTTATGTTGCCACTGGGCCTCCACAACTTTCCAGGGTGGACCAAAGAAGGCACGTTCCCTCCAATACTAGGCTCTAAACCTGCCACTCAGTGCGCCTCCAGACCAGGGGCACCCGCACCCCCCGGGAGCTGGCTAGAAATGCCAATTCTTGGAGCCCAGCCTATGGAGTCAGAAGACCTGGGGCTGAGGAATAGAAGCTATTTCAACAAGGTGGCAAGGCAACTTTTATAAGACTTATGAAGCTGTAGACCCCTAGTTCGACACCCCGGCTGCACCTCAGAACCATCTGAGAGGGATTTTAAAGATACTAAGGAGCGTGCCTCACTCGCAGAGATTCTGATTTAACTGATACAAGGAGCTGGGGTTTTCAAAAGCTCCCTGAGTGTCCTAATGTGCTCTGACAGAGAGCTTCCTCACCAGCCCTCCTTGGTCCACACCACCCCACCAAAATGTGTTGGCCACGTTCCTTTATATTTAACCGACTGGCTCCTAAAAATCTATGTGGTCCTGAGAAGGTGCAATTATAATTTCAGGTCTTCAAAGACAAGCTGTGTAACCTTGGGCAATAGCATTTGAGCAAATACTTATGTAGTACCAACTATATTCCAGAAACTGTTCTAAATATATGTTAACCCAAGAGTATTATCTATTAACAACCCTATGATATAAGTACTAATATTACCCACATTTTATATATGAAAAAACTAAGGAACAAAGAGGCTAAGTAACTTGTCCAATCTGGTGAATTCAGATGCTGAGCCCATGGACTCGGGGTCTGTGCTCTTAACCATGAAGCTATACTGTTTCTTTACCAGCAATAATATTGAGAATCATATTCACTCAATCTACTCATTTTCAGCTCTATTGACTTCAACACATGATTAGCTTTTCATGTTAAATTAGTTAGGTTATCATCCTTTCTTATCTTCCATATCAGAGATAAGGCCGGCAGTTTGACAGATGTCTTCATGCCTTGACCCAAAGGAGCAACAAACATGGACATTTCAGGCCAATGCTAAGGAATCAATGGGACATGTTGATGGACCACAGGAACATAACGGGTCCTTCAAATCACACCTCAGCTGCCTGATTTTCCCCTCTCACGGAGCAGGGCTGTCTCATCATCCAGAAATATATGAAGGGAAAATGGCAGAAGAGAAAGTAGGAAAGAGAGAATGAGGCCACAATCTTTACCCTGCAGGCATCTTCCTCAACTAGGCGAGGTATTTGAGAATAACTGAATGTGATTAGCAAGTGATTGGAAAAATAATATTATCTTGCCCTCTGTTATGGCTTAGCAATAGCTAACCAGCATGTCTTAGAGACTCTAAGGTCTCTGGAAATGATCCCACTCAGGTCCCCCATTCACTATGAGTCATACCTTCTGTCTTCACCTCCACAAGAGAAGGACCCCGAGTACCAGGGTCTCCACACACTCTCTGCCCTGGTCCTTCAGATGTCCTCAGTCAGTGCCTAAGGCCAGGAGCAGGCAACGCTGACAGCCAGCTGGAGAAGGACTCTCTCCTCATTTGCTTGGTTCTGGAGAATGGGTCTTCCAGGCAAGGCCAAGGTGTGCTGTGATGGTAAAATGACTTAGGGAGGACATTTGGGGGTGAAGGGTCAAAGAAATATTTGCCTGTGTCTTAAGTCACCCAGAGGTGATGGTGGCCAGTTGCCTGATCTTGGTCCTTCCTGGCCCCTGAAGAACTCAGCACTTGAATCCAGAGCAGCCCGAGCAATCAACATTTGCCCAAAGGGCAGGATCGACCTCAGCTACGTAAAGATGTTACTCCTGTCTTCTGGCTCTGAAATGTGTGGTAAGTTCCAGAAACACCGATTTATGTTTGTGCTCCCTGTAGGCTGCTCGTATCTAGCAAGCGGTTTTAACAAGAAGATTTTTGCAGATGGGAAAATATAGGTGGCTTGATGACAAAGGCCCTTCTCCTGGTTCACTGGGATTCATAAGAGATGGGTGGTGGAGAGGACTTTTGGGAACACCGTACAAGAGAGGGAGAGGCAGAAGAAGACTAAGAAGTAGGAGGTGAGCGAGAGATTCACATCCTCCGGGTGCAGTGAGACAGCAGTGAGGGGGTGACTTCATGGTACCCTGGGGAGGATGTACCACTGATCCAAGTTTCCTGTCTGCCCACAAACTCCCATGCTCCGTGGGCAACAAAGATGCAGCAGAGCCCCAAAGCCAAAAGGACTCGGATGTCACAATAAGAATTTCAGCAAGGACCAGGTGCACACATGTTAGTGTCCAGAAGCCTGGGACTGGGTGCTTTCTGAGACCCAACAGCTTTGCCCAACCCAGAGTAGGGGGAACTTCCCCAAGTAAACATGTAGATGAAACTTAGTCAGATTTCAGTTAATTAGAAGATTAAAACCCAGAAATGATTTTGTTTGCCCACCTACACTGGAGAAGTGAAGCACCCACTACAAGTGCTACGGTTATGGATAAATCAATCACCCAGTGTCTGCCTGGGTCTGCCTGATTCTCTCCCAGAAAAGCCCACCCATTTGTATCTCCATCCATCAGGTCCAGCTACAGCACCATGTCTTCCACGAAGCCCTCCCATATCCCCAGCTCTCAAGGTTCTTTCCTTCTGCCTATGCCACGCAAATCTTAAATTACATTCCACCTCGTGTAAATGGTGGTATTATTTCCGTGACTTGGGTTCACCTCACCAACGAGAGAGCAAACTCCTGGAAGGCAGAGCCCATGACATCATTTTTTCTCCTCCTCTGCCTAGCAGAGGGCTGGGCCCATAGCATACGCTCACTAAAGCCCTAGGCTAACGGAAGGAACGGATCCCTGCTCAAAGCACGGAGCCCAAACTTGAACTCAAAAGGTGCTCTTTGGAGGGTGAGTTGGGGCAGGGCAGCCCTGACAGGTATGGTCCTTTCCCCAAAAGAAGCTGGGCTCTTGCAGACCCCAGAGACTAGCAGGATTGCTGCACCTCAAATGCGGCATTAGGGGAAATGTCATTACCTCCCTCCTCTAATTGCCCAGAGTTAAACAACAGGCAGACCTCATCTGCATATAGGCAGGCTGAGGGCAAGGCCAAGTACAATTCCCGCAATAAATGTTTAAAGCACCTTCTCAAAAGCAAATCCAACCAACACCACCAAAAGGACCTACCTTCCCATCCTTTGCCCCTCTGCAGCTCCAACCTCCTGTTGGATGCAAAGACTCCAGAGTCACCTAATGCACCCATGCACCTAATTTGTTCTCCAAAGAAACCTCCAAGATAGAACATGTGCAGGCAGAGAATAGACTTCAAAGAAGACCTGGTAAAAGCAGACGTTGGCTCACCTCTGCATCAGCTGTAGGAGGAATACCTCCGATGACTGCCCAAAACACGGAGGGGAAGCCCTCTAGGTGCAGGGTACAGGAGTTGGTCAGGCTACTGGGAAGCAAGTATATCTAGTGCTATCCAGGCAAGGCCTCCTCCTCTTTCTAATGGGTCTATCAGCACAAGAACGGTCAACACTGTTCAACTCCGAGACATGCTTTGCGTCTGTGCTGGTAAAATGATGATGATTAACAACCATGATAGGCTTTCTCGTGTATGATCTTACCAAATCCTTCCACGATCCCTGGGCTCAGAGAAAGTGGCAGAGAGAAGGCAGGGACCACATCTGCCTGCCCCATGCTGCAATGCCCAGGCCTGGCCCAGTGTCAGCACTTGACAGACAGTAAATACCAGCAGAAAAAATAAACATTCCCATTTTAGAGATGAGGCCATTTTACTAAGCTTAAACGACCTGCCCAAGGTCACAGAGCAAATTAGGAAACTTGAGTTCCAATCACATACCTTCCATTTTACTCCAAGACCTACGTAGTTACATTCTTTTTTTTTTTTTTTTTTTTTTTTTGCGTACACGGGCCTCTCACTGTTGCGGCCTCTCCCGTTGCGGAGCACAGGCTCCGGACGCGCAGGCTCAGCGGCCATGGCTCACGGGCCCAGCCGCTCCGCGGCATGTGGGATCTTCCCGGACCGGGGCACGAACCCGTGTACCCTGCATCGGCAGGCGGCCTCTCAACCGCTGCGCCACCAGGGAAGCCCCATGTAGTTACATTCTTGAAGCAGTGATGAGGAAGGGGTGGAGGTGGAGGAGGCTAATGGTAATAAGAGCAGCAAATATACCCAGTGCTGGTGAGGGACAGGCCCTAGAGGCACTCTTCTCACACAACTCATGTAATCCCCACAACAGCCCTATAAAACAGGTCCCAGTCCTCCCCATTTACAGACGAGGAAAATGGGGCCCAGAGAGTACAAATAACGTGGCCGAGGTCACTAGGCAAGGAGGAGGCAGCAAAGTAGCGGCTCCACAGACAGATGCTGCATCAGGCAACCTGGGTTCAAATCCCAGCTGAGTCTTGAGGTAGAATCCTGCGCTCATTCTCCTACTCCACTCTGTTCTCCTCTTGCCAAAAGCCACCTTGGTCCAAGACCCCAAGGAGGAAGGCCCCAGGGGTGACTGCTTCGTGGGAAGCCATCATCAAATGTGATGTTAGGGCTGTGGACGTGGCGTGTTAGGGCTAGAAGTTACCAGAGAGTAATGCTTCCCGGACTTCACTGCACCCACCAACCAGCTGGAAAACTTGTTAAAATGTAAATGGTTGGGCCCTACTCACAGGATTCTGAGTTGGGGGCCTGGGGTGGAGCCTGAGAATCTCCACTGCTAACAAGTCACCAAGTGATACTGGTCCACAGACCATACTCTGAGCAGCATCACTTACATGATCAAATCTTTCATTTCACTAATGCAGAATCTGGGGTCAGAGAGGCTAATTTGCCCAAGGGTCACCCAGCATGTCAGTGACAGAGTTGGGACCAACTGTCCTGACACTCAGTTTATACTTTGTTCCCACTGAACCAGGCTTACTTCAAAACAACAATCATCATTATCATTTTATTACCTATAATTATTTTTGAGTACCAAGTACTTTTCCTGTTTCATCTCCCCTTACCTTTACAAGCACCCTTTGAGGTTGGGGACAGTGGTCACAACTTACAGAGGAAGAAAAGGAAGTTCAAAAAATTAACAACAAAAATGGGCTCAAGGTCACACGCTGAGGGGTAGAACTGGATGCTACCCAGTTCCGTCCAACCCACCACTGCTTCTCCTCAAGCTCTCAGAAGGGAAGCCCTCTCTACAAAGGGTTGAGTGCGAAATTCCACGTAGCCACTTTGCTTGCAGGAAGGAGGGCCCCTGAAGACTAAGGTAAAATTAAAATAATAAAACAGTGAACAAAATTGTTTTTAAATGTTTAAAAAGTTATGGCCAGGAGGAGAGCTAGAGGTAAGGGCCCTGAGTCCCAACCACTCAAAGACTGCTTATCCTTCTCTTTCCAAAACCTTTCAGGGGTTGAAGGTCTGGGTCCACATGTCTGACACCACACATAGCCCTATAAATTCTGTCCCCAAGAGTCCTGGCTCTCTGCAAACAAAATTAATAGCCTGTAAACTCTAAATGGGTGATTACAATCTATAAAGCAGCCCATAAATTGACATCACGGGGATTCATATTTATTCTCTCCCACCTATCTCCACTATAAATTTGCCCGGTTTATGAGTCGACGTAGTTCCTTCTGCTCTGCGCCTGGGCATAAAGCTCATCTGGCTGAGTTGCCTCATGTGGAGCTCATTTCAATTCCAGTGGTTCCCTGGTCCACAGGACACATGGTGGGAGCCCACGAGAAGCTCTAGAAAACCAAAGGCTCCACCACCTCTGTAAGCATGTGTCGAATCCTGCCGAATTGCAGGCTACGAGCTAGGTCCTGAGCAGTAGCCAGCAAGATGCGGGGGGGGGGGGGGGGGGGGGTCGGGTCCCTGCCCTCAGGGACCTTGTGAGGGGTTGGAAAGAGGGAAGGAGGGGAAAAACAGACATTAAATGTCAAACAAGCAGACAAACAAAAACTACACAGATAACATACGGCAATTCATGAGATGCCTCAAAGGCAAAGTTCAGCAAGCCGTGAGGTATGGGATGGGAGCAGGCAACCTGGGCTGGTAAGGGATGAAGCTCATGAAGGATGAACGGGAGGGAGCCAGGCAAAAGGTGGGGGATGGAAGAGGAGAGGGGAGACATTCTCAGTAGAGGGATCCACATGGGTAGAGGCCAGTTGGTTTTTATTTTGAAATTACATTATGAGAAGCACACGGAGAATGAGAAAAGTTCAGGAGCAGACAACATGTGATAAGGAGACTGGATTTTCTTCTAAGTACAACGGGGACAAATGAAGAGTTTCTAAAAGGGAATTAACATGATTAGAAAACCATTTTTAGAAAGGTCCCCTGGCCACTGTTAGAAGAATAGATTGGATGGGGAGGGGTAACGAGGAGGGAATGTCAGCAGACTTTTAGGCCATGATTGTAGCTGTCAACACAAGAAGTGATGGCGGCCTGAACTAGGTGAGGAGCAAATGGACCACAGAGACACCTAGGAGGTTGGACTGACTGGGTGTCACCCTCGGCTTGGGATCTGTTGGTGCTCAGCACGACACAGGGCAGGGCAGGGCAGAGGAGGTGCACAAGAGCTGAATGGCCATCATTCACTGACATTCAATGATTTGCAACACACTGTGAATCCAATCTCATTAGGCAGAGTCATAGCTGGAAGCCACTCGGCAGCCAGTTTGGGTACCGAGTCATGTGACCACCTCTCCAGGCCACCATGGCACACGTATGGCAAATCCAAGCAATCCTCAAGCCAGATGAAACTCTCAGCTTGCAAAAGGAAGGGGCAGAACCCCTTTCCTTCTATTAAACCCAGGCTCTGTTACTGCCTCAGGCTCAAAGTTCATCAAATTCCAAGTCAGCAGAAGGGGCATGGCCCCCTGCAATAGGTGCACTTTCCAATCAGCTGGGCAGGCCTCTGGTTGTGTAAACCAGTCTCTTCCAGACTTCAGAAGTTTCTCCCTCTCCTAAGCTCCAAGGACATTTACATCGGCCCTATACATATCTATCCTGCTCAGATTCTACTTATAACCATAATTTATACTGTCTTTTATTGTTGTCTAATATTTGCACGTTCATTAATCACATTTCCCCAAAAGACTTTAAACCACTCGAAGACAGGCGCGGTACACCCAGCGGGGTGATGTCCCATGGGAGTGCCAACTAAATACCTGGGAATGGAATTGAAACAGAAGACACCAATGGGATATTCTGATGCCACATAAACCAGGAAGAGTGAGTAGGAAAATGGGCTCAGAGCG
Source organism: Pseudorca crassidens (assembly GCF_039906515.1). Classification (NCBI taxonomy): domain Eukaryota; kingdom Metazoa; phylum Chordata; class Mammalia; order Artiodactyla; family Delphinidae; genus Pseudorca; species Pseudorca crassidens. Next base: position 55,763,242 of record NC_090311.1, on the reverse strand, counting down.
CTGTGCTGTCTACAGTTGTCCTCAGGTACCGGCCAAGACAGTTGTCACTCCCTAGATGCCCAGAGACGGTGGCTTCCTTGAGCAACTAACCTAAAAGGAGGTCCCCCAACCAGATTCAGTCATTCCTTTTCACACACTGTCTGGCCCGAGTCCCATGCCAAGCACCACCCAGATGAAATCACTGCTCATATACGCTTAGAGCACGATCACAGGGCAGTCCCTTTTCGCGTCTCACCCCCCATGGAAGGAAAGACCTTGTTCTCTCTCTCAAACATTAGCTGGGCTTACAGAAATGCACTCCCATTTCTTAATGCCTGCTGTGATTCCAGGTAATTCCTCTTAGTACACTATTAAATCCCAGCAGCTGTTCCAAATACCAGCAAAGAAGATGATTCCGGCTGCTGCCTTGTCAGCGCTCAGCAAATGAAGCAGACCAGCTGGCCGTTTCCTAACCCTGAGATGTGGCCAAAATGGCAGCCCAAGGGGTCACTTTATGTGCAGGTCTCTCCACCACCATACATACTTCTTCCTGAGTTGACTCAGGCTGAAAGGCTCAAAACTCTGGGTCATTTTCCCCTGAGGTACCCAGCTGTGTTTATCCTTGGAAGCCCCATGATAAGGAACCTGGACTTTACCCTGAGCCCCTACCCACAAAGCAGCCTCGAGTGTTGTGGAATTGCCCAAGGCCAGTCAGTTGGAAGGCAGCAAAGTCCGAATTTGAACTCCAACACTGTGTGCTCCAAAGCGACACGCTTCCCTATCCTATTCCGTCCCCTACTGTTCCAGGAGCCACTCTGTGTCCCTCACCCAGAGAAGCCTGGCCATCTCAACAGTCTTTTCCCCATCTGCGCCAATCACGTGCCAGCCCAGTGCATAAACAGCATTTTTGTGACCAAAACTGTGTTTCCTCAATGGCTCCAAGATCAGCATCTTTGCACCTGCTACTTTCCTTCGGAAGCATTTTTTCCATGATGCAATGACAGAATTTGCAGCCGGCAAAAGGGATTGTAGACACACATGCACACACAAACACATTTATCTCACAGCCTCTTAGCCTGAATAACCCCCTCCAGATGTTTCTGTAATCCAGGTGCTTCAGAGGCTGGTCAGCACTTCCCTGACAGCAGAACCAGTCTGTCTAAGGAATTTCCATTTGAAACAGGTTCTGTAAAAGCTAAGCCAAGCAGGTATCTAATCAACAGGAAAACTTCACCCACCCAGAACGTGGCTGAAAGCTCACCCCCTTGCCCGGGTGGGTAAGAATGACACCAATGCTTTCAATTTCCCCAGCACTCCAACCTTTGTGTGAGTACGGGGGCCGGGAGCTGGATGGGAGACCTCACCCACTCTTACCGCCTGGCCTCAGTTTTCCCAACTGCTGCATGCCATCTCCAAAAAGGTGTGTGTTTTCCCCTTATCCGCCTCCCCTCTGAGTGACTCAGCAAGCATGTGCTAGGGTAGGAGGGTGCTACACACGGTGGGGGCTGACTCTGTTCTCATTCCAGGCTGAAGGAACAGCCTCACTCATGGGGTACTGGACAAGAAGTTTAGGCAATGGGTCTGGAGACCGGGGTTCTAGACCTGTGCCTGATGACTGGGATGGCCTGGGGCAAGCCCCTGACCCTCTCTGGCCCAGTTTCTTCATCTGTGATTCTCAGGCTGAATGCTCTGTGATCCCCTGACTCAGCTAAGGGCTCAATTGGCCACGCACAACCTTCCCTCCTCTTCCTTCCCTCCCGGAGTAAGAACGCAGGCCACGAGTTTTATGGGCTTAGAGCTGAATCGAAGTCACGTATGAGGCTGAATTTGAGCTGGCTCTTTTGGGTGGGATTCAAAAGGGCAGTGAAGGCATGGGTGGGGGGTGGTACCAGTGGCACAAAGACGTGGATTTGCTTAGCATCTCTGAAGGCACCACCAGGGCTGATACTTTAGACAGGATGCACTGGTACCACCAAACAGCCCTCTAAAATACTGAAACCTCTTGTGCCAGTTGGCAAACAGTCAATGGCCAAGCCCCAAGAGTGTCCCCTCAGGGCTTCCCTGGTGGCGCAGTGGTTGAGAGTCCGCCTGACGATGCAGGGGACACGGGTTTGTGCCCCGGTCCGGGAGGATCCCACATGTCGCGGAGCGGCTAGGCCCATGAGCCATGGCCGCTGAGTCTGCGCATCCGGAGCCTGTGCTCCGCAACGGGAGAGGCCACCACAGTGAGAGGCCCGTGTATAGAAAAAAAAAAAAAGAAGAAGAAGTGTCCCCTCAGCTGCCCCTGCTGCTGCACTTCCCCATCCCTGCAACAACCCTATGATCCAACAACTGAAAGGTTAATACCTGAGGTCTTGATCCAAAAGGTTGCCGTACCATGGCACCCCCAGGCCAACAAACACGGCCCCGTGGTTGAGCGTCACTAAATGTCAGGTGCCGTGTTAGGCATATTTGCATGTCTACTTCCTGTAACCTTCACACTGACCTCTTTAAATTAAGAAACTGAGTCTTGGAACAGTTAAGCGGCTTGTCCAAGGTCATTTTACCTAGGAGTGGAAATGGCAAGACTTGAACATTGACGACAGGCCCAAGCCCACACTCATTTCATAAAAATCCCAGCTGCTTCTGAGCAGCATTGGACCATAGACAGAGAAGCTTTGGAGGCAGCGGGAGGAATTTGGCCCTGCTATAAGGAAGACGGAATTGTTAGACAGTGGAACAAATTACTGTGGGAGCCCATGATGTCACCTTCTCCAGAGTTTTATATACAAGAGGGATTAGAATAGGCCTGGAGGCAGAGAGATGGATGAGATGACCTAATAAGGCCCTTCCCAACCCCTGAACTCTTCGGTCCCACACAAACATGAATGCCTATCGATTTTTAAAGCCTCAATTTAACTCCTGGTTCATGTAGGAGATTTAACTATGTCTGAAAGCAAAATAAATTTTTTCTTTTTTCTCTTTCCCCCAACTCCAGCTCTTCATTTTAGATTTTCTTCTGGCAGGTCTGACAAACAGGCCCTTCCAGGCGGAGCTGCTGGTAGTTCAAAAGTTTAGCTCTGCCATCTGAAGGCCAAACTGCCAGGGTGGGCTTCTGTGCTAGAAGGAGCTGTCAAGTATGGCTGCCGCCAGTGTCTACTCCCCAGGGTGAGCTGATCAAGGCTCAAGGCTGATCTCTTTCTAAAAAGATCCTTAAATCCTGTTTGGAGTCTCTGACAGAGGAGAAGCTGGTGTAAGAAAGCAAAAAGAATGGCACAGTGTACTGTGGCCCACTTTGCTAAGCCTGTCCCGTTTATATGAGATGTGATCCTCCAGCTTTCTCTCCTAGAAAATACGGTGACTGGTCCCAGCGCCCCTAGCAAGGCCCAGCAGCAGAACCAGCATCAGCACCTGTTAAAGGAGCTGCACAGTGAGTGGGGAGAGCAGCCTGCTCATGCTGTGGGCTGGTTTCCATGGCAATGGATGCTCCTTCTTCCCTGTCTCTCTGGCTCCGGGGAAAGACGTTGGCAACTAGCGGAAGGAGAAGTAGCAACAGGCTCCCGTTCCTCTCGGCCCAGGCAGCTGCCACCCCACATGCTAGCAGTGACAGCTCTCCCGACCTTGGGCAAGTCACGCCCTAGCTCTGCACCTTGGCCTGTTCATCTGTAAAGGGAGAAGGCTGGACTAGAGGTGATCCAGCCAAACATTTCCAGCTTCAATGTCACAGAATCCAATGGCTTACCTAACCGGGCCAGTCACTGGGAATGGCCTTCCCTCGTCTTGTAGCCCTCAGTGTAAGAGACATAAACTAGCACAGCATTCCACGGGACGGGACTCTGTTTGCCTCATTCAGAGGCCTGAGCCTTATTCAATCCCCAAGCCATGCTACCTCCCTGACTGTGGCCTGCTCTGGAGGAGACCGTCGCAGTGGGCCCATCTCACACATTCCTGGGGTGCGTGGGTCTCCTGGGGCTCGCTCAAGCCATGGTATGGCAACTAGCGGGAATGGCATCCCACCCAGCCACTCGCATCCCACCTCGACGACATAATTAGGTTCAGCCCTCAAATTCAGATGTGCACAGCTCCCGCGGGGCCGGCCCCTGTTGTGACTGAGCAAGTGAAGAAACTCACTACAGAAGAACACAGAAAGAGGCAATTGTGTTCAGTGTGCAGAGAGCTGGGGTGAGCCGACCACAGGGAGTGCGAGGGAAGCCCCCAGGCGGAGGGTAAACCACAAGCAGAAGCAGGGAGCCGTGAGCTCCAACAGCCCCTCAGGTTTGGGGAAGTATCTGTAATTCTGGCCGATTGGCCTAAAGTGGAATGAGGGGTAGAGCATGTGATGAGGGTAAAGAGGAAAAAGAGAAATATGGATGAAGGCTGTCAGGAAGTCTAATGACATGGTGGTATTTCCAGGGCTGGACTGGGGAGAAAAGGGAGCTCTCAGGTCGGGGGTACAAGCCATGTGCCAAGTACTGGCTTTCTGAGGGGTGGCAGGGGCTGAAGGGAGAGGGTAACGGCCCTTCCTGAGGGCCAGGTGGTCACTTAGCCTTCCCCTCAAGCCTGCTAGTGGGGGTGTGGGGGGCGGGCTTGCTCCCATTTTATGTATGAAGGATGAGCAACTCGGAGTCACGGAGTGATGGAACCTAGTCAGCGAGCTGCTCCTGTCCAGGAGCATACAGTCTTGCAGGGCAATAAAATAATCATGAAAAATTTAGCACATGACTCTAAACTGACATGTGGCCACCCCCAAGGGTCAACACTGACAGGGACATCTGAGGATGGGATTCTCATTACCCGGGAGCCTTAAGGAACATCCAGTGCCCTCCACCCTCCTGGGCCCAGTTCGCCCCTAACCGTCTGGGAGATGTTTAAACAGAGCATTTCCAGGACTCAAGTCAAGAGTCCCTCCTTAAACCCTAGCATAAAGCGAGTCTATACAAAAGAAATCTGATTAGCTCCCAACTCTGAACCATCTTATTTTATTAGTCCCTACAAGTCAGTCCACGGGATCAGTGGTCTACATAGGAAATTAATCAGTACCCAAGTAATCAGGGTTCCTGACACATCTGAGAGGGACCAAGAGGGGACAGGGCCTCCACAGCCAGCCTTTGTTTTCTAACATGTGTTCATTTTGAGTTTAGTTTTTATTAACAGCAGCATCTTAAACTCTGCTATTGGACTAAGCCTTTAGGGCCAAATAGTTCACCCAGGAACATCGAGGAGAATGTGCTGAAGACGACGCTCAAGGGTCCTTCCTCCCCTAGGGGACTCAGGGCAAGCAGGAAACCTACTCGGTGTCCCTGTGACTACAAACTCTTTGAGGGCAGGAGCCATGTCTGATCTGCTTTACAAACTTTATATCACCATGGCCTAGCACAGTACCTGGTGCATAGTAAGTAATAAGTGGAATGAATGAGCATGCAAGTGAACCAATGACTGATTAGTAACAGAAGGTTTTCAGTTGATCTTCTACAACTAAAGACATAAAGAAAGGATCACAACGAGATGGGTAGCAGGAACAGACTCGTAATCAAATCCCATACCCCCTGGGTGGCCAACTCACAAACTGGAGAGGTTCTCCCACAGGAGTGGGAGTTCTGAGCCCCACATTGGGTTCCCCAGTCCGGGGGGAGGGGTCCTGCATCGGAAAGACAAGCCCCCAGAGCATTTGGCTTTGAAGGTCAGCGGGGCTTAACTGAGGAGCCCCACAGAACTAGGGGAAATAAAGACATCACTCTTAAAGGGCGCACGCAACCTTCATGTGCACTGGGCCCCAGGACAAAAGCAGTTCTTTGTTAGGAGCCTGGGCCATCTGCTGGCCTGACAGTCTCCCTGCAGAGGCAGTGGCAGCTGCAGCTCACCCTGGGGAGTAGACACTGGCGGCAGCCATACTTGAGGGCTCCTTCTAGCACAGAAGCCCACGCTGGCAGTGCCATTAGCTCATTAGCCAAAACCTGGGACCTGCCCCACCCAACAGCCTGGAGGTGCCAGTGCTGGGGCACCTCAGGCCAAACAACTTACTGCGAGAGGACACAGCCCCACCCATCAGCAGACAGGCTGACTAAAGACTAAAGTGCTCACACCTGCCTCTGGACACGCCCCCCCTAGACAGCCCAGCCCACCAGGGGACAGGCACGTCCCCACCCACCAGTAAGCCTGCGCAAATCTCTAGACCAGCCTCACCCATCAGGGGGCTGACTCCAGAAGCAAGAAAACTACAACCCCACAAAGCAGGCGAGACCCCACCCTGGGACCAGCTGGGCCCTGGCCCTACCCACTAGCAGGTCAATGAAAGCTTCCGGACACCCCAAACCCCATAGCCAACTATATCAGGAACCCAACCCACCCCCCCGAATGATCTTAAAGTAGCTCTAGGATCCCTGGACCCTGCAGCCAGACTCCAGGACCCGGCTCTGCCTGCCAGTAGGCCGGCACTAATCCCAGGACCTGGCTTCACCTGCCGGGGAAGGGCAGCAGCCCCAGGGTCTTCGGGACCCTGACTCTGCCCAGCCAGCCAGCACTAGCCCCGGGGCCCCTAGGATCCAGCAGCCAGCAACATCCTCACAAGGCAGGGCCCAGCAACCAACCAGACTAGGCAAAAAAGAAAAGGCCACAACCAGAAGAAGGTAATTATGAAAGGAAAAGGCTCACCAGTAAAGGCAAACATAAAGGTAGGAAACATTCCACACGGTGCTAGTAGGAAGGTTAAAAACAACTTTAAGAGTCGGCTACACACAGAATTTTACACCCTAATATAGTGGTGATTGATATTGGTTTTACAGTATTTGGGGTTGAAAGGGAATTTGAATGTAAACTAATCTGGTGGGGTTTTTTTAATTGTAACCCATTGGTGGGTCATGAAATTGATCTACCTAATGAGTTTCGACAAACATTTTATAAATAAAATGGGAATGGAATAGATCAGAATGCATCGCATGTAGTACGGCTAAGTGTACTGGGTGTACCCTGTCTTAACAAGTCCAAAACCACTAATGATTCCAATATTCATCTATTGGTTTCACTACCTTAGAGACCACATCTGGGACAAGTGATTTTCTAGCCTTTCTGGGCTCCTCTTGTTATAGGAAATGAATTTCAGCCAGAAGTCACCTGTTCCACTTACAGAGACTCTGGCTGTGGGAATTCCAGCACGGTTCAGAACACATCACATCACATAGACACACCCATGCCCATATATACACAAACCAAAATACAGTTTCATGAAGCAGTACTTACTCTTACTATGAGTAATATATTGAGAGGCACTATAATATTTTATTTTACTCTTTTTCATTTTTTACTGATGTTAGTGATGACCCATTAACTTGATTTCACAAGCTACTAATGCATCATGGACTAGATAGTGCCTAATATGCTGAAAATGGCAGAATGGGGTTGGGGGAAGAATTTCACGTCGATCCCATTTCTTTTCATTATGTCCATCTGCAAGCCTATATATATATTTTTTTTTGCGGTACGCGGGCCTCTCACTGTTGTGACCTCTCCCGTTGCGGAGCACAGGCTCCGGACACGCAGGCTCAGCGGCCATGGCTCACGGGCCTAGCCGTTCCGCGACATGTGGGATCCTCCCGGACCGGGGCACGAACCCGCGTCCCCTGCATCGGCAGGCGGACTCTCAACCACTGCGCCACCAGGGAAGCCCTGCAGGCCTATGTTTGACTATATGCAGAGGAAGGTAACAGCCTGGTGAGCTGAAGCCTGGCTGCTCTGGGGGCTCACAAAGGAGTCAGTCTCTGGCCTGTCTCTTACTGCCCCTGCGGGCACGCTCATCCAGAGAAGACTGTGTGAGTCTTGTGCAGAGCACGCCAATAGCTATTGCAAACACATAATTATTCTTGGTTCTCTTGCTGATAACAACAGAGTGGCCATCATGTGTTTCCTCTTAAGATTGGAGAGCAAAAGCATTTCAAAGATTCAAGGTTAGAAGCAAAGTCTGAGTGGCGACTTTTTTTCCCTGACCCAACTTGGAAGAATTTGTCTTTGGAGAACCAACCTAATCAAATAAAGTAGAATCAATTTACTGCAGACATAATCCAACGTGCATAATTGTCCTGGTAGTTTATACCACAGCTGTTTACAAGGACATGGTTCATTAAATAATGAAGTCTTCATCAGACTCTCCTTCACTGGACTGCAGTGTTTTTATCCCACACCACCAAAAAAGTGCTGCGTGCATCAGTAAGCAGTATCAATGATCACCAACGGGGTGATCAGGGAATTTATTTTTATGATACTCTATTAACTAGACATCATCAACCGCATCAACTAAAAGCCATTGTGCTTCCCCCAGTAGAGAATCCTGCCACTAGATAATCACACTAGACTGTGGGTTCCCTGTGGGCAGGGGCCACCATCCTTTCATCTTTCTATTCCCAGTCCTAAGCACAATGCCTGGCATTTGGTGGGTGCAAGATCAGTGTCCTGTTGAAACAAGAAGAGAACATCTCCAGTGTGGGATTCCTAACGGCTTCACAAGATCTGTGCTCAGAAGTCTGGCAGCACCCTGGTTGCATTGAACATTTGGTCTCAAATTGTATCCCATTCCTTTCCAGTGTGCTAATTTTCCACTTGACTAGACCAGATTGTCCAAGTTCACATGAAATCAGACGGGACTCTCAGAATCCCCTCTGGCCAACAGAAGGTTCAGCAATAACAGTTTTGCTGTCTTCAAGCTCAGAGGCACACTTAACCCCTCTGGGTGCCGGAAAACCTATGCCAAACCCAAGACTCTGGAATAATTCCACTGTTAAAAGAGGCCACCAGAAGCTGGGCTGCTGAGAAGTGGCAGCTACCTTGTAAATTTCCTCAGGTGTGAGAAGTCAGCAATTTGGTTTAACACAGAGCACGGGAAGGAAGACTCACTCTAAAAGTGGGAAGATTTATGACTTAAATAGTTTAGACCAACTCAAACGTACTCAAACACAGATGGCCAGTCCCACCCCCAGAGTTTCTTGATTCAGGAATTTGCACCTCTAATAAGTTCCCAGGTTGACACTGCTCCTCTAGGCATCCCACTTCGAGAGGCACTGGTTTGGACTGCTGATTATAAGCAATGCTCTGGAGCCAGTTGGCTAGGTTGGAGCCCTGAATCCACCACTTACTAGCCTGCGGCTTTAGTCAAGTCATTTACGCTCTCCCAGCCCCATGATGTCAAGTGTCAAAAGAAGGCACCAAGAGCATCTTTTTCTCAAGGTTGTTGTGAAGGTCAACGAAGAACATTCCCCTGCTTAACAGGTGCTCGGCAGCTAGAAAGGTTCAATTAAATTTACCCAAATATGGAAGAAAGGTACGAATACAGTCTGATGGAAAAACTGTTCGACAGGGAAGCCAGATACCTATTCTAATTCTAGCCCTGCCACCAATGACTTACTGTGTGATCCTGGACACACAGCTTGCCCTCTCTGGGCTTCCTGCCCTCATTAGTAAAATGAGGGCATTGGACATTTTATAATGGACCAAGGATGCCTCTGAGCTAGAAGCTTCCAAAGCACTTTGCTCCTCCACTCAGCACCACACATCAGTTCAGCCTCCCCAGACACTCCCTACCACCTCAGGCTTCCCACTGCCAGGTCGTCAGCTGGACAACTCAAGACTGCCTTGGAATCACGACCTGATTCCTCTGCCCTAGAGGGTCTTCCCGCTTAGATATATCCCATCTGACTAAGCTAACACAAGCTAAGGGCCCCACTTTCTCGGCAGTTCAACCCGGCATCCTTCTTGCTGAAGCCCTATTACACTCCTCCAAGATGTCGTTTTCTCCTCTCGTCTGCAGCCAGCCCCACTCACTGATATTCTTTTATGGTGGCATCCTAGACTGGAAGGTAAGCAGGATGCACGGAAGTGTTCAGAGGGGACAAGTATGGTTTCACCGGGAGTGTGGTGTCCAGATGGGTACTGGAGGGAAATACAGCTCTGAAATGGACTTTCACAGCCCAGTATGGGGAGGGGACCCCTGGAGGAGCTGTGAAGGCCAAGTTCCCCACTGAAGATACAAAACTCCTTTCTCTTCCCCACCTACGTTTTCATTAGCCCCATCGCAGGCTGCTGCACTAGCTTTCTGCGAACAGCTGATGACAGAGAAAGGGCGCTTGTTGGCACAGGGCCGCTATTTCGCTTTTATCAGATGCTGACAAAATTTCCCCATCAGGGAAGATAAATTCGAGGCGATATTAATAAACCTCCGAGTGCAGAGATCAGATCTGGCTGGCACTCCTAATGATCCCATCAGCAGGAAGCCATTTCCAGCCCGGGGAGCCCGGAAGTTTATGATTCCTCACAAGGCAACCTGAAGGCTGAAGTCTCCTTGCCCTGCTCTGTGCGGAATCTGAAGCCCAACTGGGGCTCCCACGGGAAGGTGGGGCTCCCCCAGGCCCCCAGGTGAGGTAGGAGCCGAGAGAGGAGGGGCACTGGCCAAAAAAAGCCCTGAGTAAAAGTCACCAGGCAGTGTTTTGCACCCAGAAAGTGCTAAATGTTTTGTACCCATCTTCTCATTTCATTGTCATAAGCTCAGTGAGGGAGGTGCTATTTTTAGGCGAGGACACTCCCACTTAGAGAGGTTATCCTTAGCAATATCAGCGTCATCATACTGGCTGACACTAAGTGCTTTCTCAGGGACTGGGCTTAAGATTCTGTCTGAATTTTCACAAGCCTATCAGCTCAGTCCTATTACTGTCCCCATTTTTGAGCTGGAACTTGAGAGGTAGAAAGGTTAAATGCGTGGCTTGAGGTCACGTGGCAAAGATGCTTAGTGGGTATTGGAATCTACGACTGGATTCCAAAACCCGCACTGCCGTGTGCTGCCCTCATCACCGGGGTGCTGCAGGGGATACCACCAGGGGGAATGTTTGGGCCTCTGTCATACCACCCATCACTCCAGGCTGCAGCACGTTTCCCTGTGCTTCCGCCTTTCTGTAGGAAAGCTGCGTGCAGTCACGGGCCACGTCTGCCTGGAGGGTGCAGCCCCAGCTTCTACTGTAGGGCCTGGCACCTAGTAGGCACCCTTTAAATGTTGAATATACAAGTAAACAAATGGTCAGTGCCTACTCACATCCTAAAGGACTGCAAATGTGCCTCACTCCACTGTCCTTTGGGAGGGGTGAAATTAGGCTCAGGGAAAAGTGAGTTTCAAGTTCACTAAGATTGGAGCAAGGTAGTGAGGATGTTAAAGAAAAAAGAACCCAGCAAATCCTGCAGGAGGAGAGCTGGGCCCCGAAGCGGCTATCTGCACAGCAAACACTTCCTTTCACAGTGCAGAAGCATCAAAGTCCTTAAATCCTTTACCAATGTTAATGTAGTTCATCGTCACAGCAACCCATTTTATAGACAGGAGAAGTGAGGCACAGCAAGGCTGAAGTACTTGCTCAAGGATCCATGGGTTATGAGTGGTAGAGCTGGGATTCGAACCCAAGCCATCTAGCATGCAGAGCCCATGCTCTGGATCTCTCCACTTCCTGTCTACTGGGTGTTGGCTGTGTGCAGGGATGGGGAGGTTTTTGGGGCCAGAAAGAGCTCCCGGAGAGTCCACCCCACCAGGCCTCAGGCTCAGGCTGAGAGGAGAAGGCTCTGCAAAGGCAGCAGCTGGAGGTTAAATTCTGAGTAATTAACATGTTTATCCATCATAGCAGAATTGTTCCCCAGAGAATTCAAGTGTCATTTCACTGTGCCTTTAATTGAGGAACGCTTTTACTGTGTCTTGCCAGCAAACACTAAGGGGGGAAGGGGCTGGCAGCTCCTTGACACAAAAAGGAGGGAACAGGGCTTCTGTCTGGACCAGATGGAGCGTTACTGCTCAGACTGTTTTCAAGGAAACCGAGCTAGGGATGTAGGGGCAATTCTGGTCAGCTTTGGGGGCCCCGAGACTTGGAGCAAACAGCCTGAAGCATCTGACTTAAAAGTCACAGTCGGAGGGAGAGGAGGGACTGCACGGTCATTAGAGACAGCGACTCTGGACCTGGGCCGGGTTCAGTCCTTTGGCTGTACCCCTTACCGGCTGTGTCACCTTGGCAAGTTACTTCTTTTACTGCATATATAAAATAGGGATAATAATAAGAGTCTTCAGCAGAATTCCTCCTAAAAGGAGCCCTGAAGTCCAACACCTGGTACAAGTAATTTATCTGGAAGATGATCCAGGGAAACAACTAAGGTGTAGGGAGGTGAAACAGACAAGGGAGGAAACCAGCGAAGGGCGCATTGATGAGTCCATTATTCCCACCATGGGCAACCGGGGCTCAGTCCCTCCACGGTCTCTCCAAGGCGGGTGTCCCACTCAGGGTGAGAGTTGGGGTATCTGCTCCACTGACCCACCCATCACTGCTAGCGGGTCACTGCTGGCACTTCAGGCCTGGCTCTCACGGAGACAGAGCACCCTCGGGCAGGAGATGCAGGGAGGCACCTGTGCAGACGAAGTCCACCTTCAGAATCCACCCTCAAGAGACCTCTGGGACTGGCCATGGGAATATGGGGGGGACACTGGGAACGTCTGCTTCAAGGCAGGTACTTAGAAGAGTGCTTGGTTACGAGGGAACACTCCACCCTATTCGCTGTCACAGTGATGATGATGACGGTTACTATTACTACTACTGGCCTCAGGAGGACAGAAAGGAAAACGAACTATCGAAGGATAACGTGGCAATAGCTGAGGGGATGCCCCTCCTCTCCCACAAGTCCGGCCCCACCTCCCACCTATCACCTGCCATGAATCGAGGGGTATCCTGCTGAGGGGAGACCTGCCTCCCCTCTGTGCCCTGGGGGAGGCTCAGAGAAAGACCAACAGCCAAAGGTCAGTGATGGGATGACATTCTGTAGATGGAGAAGTTGAGAAATACCAGGATTTCTAGGCTGCAAGCCTCAAGCCCCCATTTGAGAGTTTGGGGACCTGGAAGACAGAGGTTGGTTCCTGAATAAATCCACGCAAAGTCCAGTGACATTGATGAGAGGATATTCATTGGTTCACTGAACAGTTCTGACATACCATCTGTCTTTCTAGCACTGTGCCAGGCACTGGGGGTCCAGAGGTGAATTAGATACTGACCGTAGCCAGGAAAGTGTGAAAAAGACAGAGAAGGGAGAGGGACATGAATGAAGGGAACTAAATGACTCCTTGGGGAAGGGCATCCGAGCGGGCTCTTGTCTAGCCATCATCTTTCAGGACTACTCAGGGCTCTCTTCCGCATGGTCAGCCACACCTTCCAACATGGATCCCCCACTCCCCCCCCACTTTATTCATGTACTGATTAAAAAAAAAAAAGCCTGTATAAAGTGGTTTTCCGTATCTGGCAGTGCTCCAAAAGCTTCACAAATTAACTCACACCAGCCTTATAAGGTTTTATAGAGGAGAAAAAGGAGCTCAGAGAGGTTAGGTAACTTGCCCACAGTCACAAAGCTGGGAAAGGGTAGAACAGTCTGCAGTCACAATCCACCCCCCTTCACCCCTCCCCCCGTCCCACCCCCAGCAGAGCCCTCCCTGCCTCTCTGCCCTGCCGAGCCTGCAGTGAAGCCCACGGAGAGCGCTCCCTCACCCAGAGTCTGACAGCCCTGCCCACACAGCTCTTGGGGCCCCTCACAGGCTGCCTCATTGTGTTTTATATTCCACGTGCCTGTGGTTTTGTCTCCCACTAGTTTGGGGGTTTATTTTTAATTTTTTTTAATTAATAATTTATTTATTTTTGGCTGCATTGGATCTTTGTTGTGGCGTGCAGTCTTCTCATTGCGGTGGCTTCTCTTGCTGTACAGCACGGGCTGTAGGCGCACGGGCTTCAGTAGCTGTGGCACGTGGGCTCAGTAGTTGTGGCTCGCGGGCTCTAGAGCGCAGGCTCAGTAGTTGTAGTGCACTGGCTTGGCTGCTCCGCGGCATGTGGGATCGTCCCGGACCAGGGATTGAACCCGTGTCCCCTGCATTGGCAGACAGATTCTTAACCACTGCACCACCAGGGAAGCCCAGTTGTTTGTTTTTTTTTTTTTTTTAAGGAAAGTACTTTTTTAACAATAATTTATTTTTGGCTGCGTTGGGTCTTCGTTGTTGCGCACCGGCTTTCTCTAGCTGTGGCGATCAGGGACTACTCTTTGTTGCAGTGCGCGGGCTTATTGCTGTGGCTTCTCTTGCTGTGGAGCACAGGCTCTAGGCGTGCGAGCTTCAGCAGTTGCAGAACGTGGGCTCAGCAGTCGTGGCACGCGGGCACTAGAGTGCAGGCTCAGTAGCTGTGGCACCCGGGCTTTGTTGCTCCGCAGCATGGGGGATCTTCCCGGACCAGGGATCAAACCCGTGTCCCTTGCATTGGCAGGCAGATTCTTAACCACTGCGCCACCAGGGAAGTCCCTCCCACTAGTTTTTAATCTCCCTCAGAAATGAGACCGTACTGTCAATTTCTATGGATTCCCAGAACATCATGAATACTTCAGAATAATAACAGCCCCATTTATCCACGTGAATGCAAGCTCCATAGAGAAGGGACCTTTGTTGGTCTGTTTGTCCTCTGCTCTTTTCCCAGGGTCTGGTGGAATGCTTGGTACAAAACAGACACTCTAAAAACATCGCTGATGATTGAATGAGCAAATACATTTACCTGCACTCATCACGTGCCAGGCATTGAATCAGGAGCTCCGTGTGCACTAGCCTATGTTATCAATGAGGATGACAGAGGGGATGAATGACGTCATAAATAAATGAATGAAGGGGTGAGTAACGAATGAATGAGTGGGTAAGTGAAGGAAGGTATTTCAACGATGGCCTCCCATCCATTACCCTCAACACCCGTGTGTCTCACTTCTCTGCCTCCCATCCCCCAACCGTGTCCTGGTCCAGGGCCCCAACACTGCCATCCACCTCTCGGCATACAGGTGGAGCCACCCTCCGGAGCCAAATGTCCATCGGCACAGGTGAGAATAGTTGAGGAGGCTTTCTATACCCCACTTCAAGAGCAGTGGGAGCCTTCGTTCCTTTAACAGGGTTAGAAGTTAAGGCTGGATGTGGAGTGAGGAGAGCTGCTCCCTGAGTGAAGACCTTTTTTGGTCCGCCCCGTATCGTCCCCTGGTTGCCGGGCCACAGCATGGCTTCAGAGCACAGGGAAGAGAGGCAGCAACACACTCACTTGTTTACTCATTCACCCACAAACCAGCCTCAAGCAATTGAGCACCTACTGCATCCAGAGTAGTTCTGTGCTCTGCAGGGGACATGCATATAGATAGGTAGCAGTCCTTGACCTTGAGGGATTTATGATCTAGGAGGAAACATAACAGGTACATTAACTCAGATGTCGGCCATCTGGTTTATCCAGTGCCTGGTGCCACGTGTACAGCCTCTGGTTCTGCCCTGAATGACTTACAACCTGGATGTGGCACTTGTTTGAGACCTTCCCACCTGCCCTGCCCTCCACCCCATGCTCCCAGACACAGGCATTAGGGAACAACATAGACATTCAAAGACTTCACAGGTAAGGTGAAGGGATTTAAATCCAGTACCTCATGACAAGTGGGTCTAATAGGAGATGTTGAGTTTACCCAGTTCCTTCTAGGCCATGGTTCAACCAAGGATTCCTTCCCTGACCCTTCCCCACACAGCCCCTAAGGTAGAAACATGGTCCTCAGAAGCCTAAGTCCCTCAATCTCCCTCCAAAAGCCCCTTGACCCTCACCTTCCCACTAGATTGAGCTTCACCTCTATGGACATCATTAGGGATATTTACAAATATTGCAATTCTTTCCTCTTTCTGGGCAATTGGTAGGATATCTTCCAGTCTCCTTTGAAGTTATGTGCGGCCAGTGGTTTGCTCTGACCAATGAGTCACAAGCAAAGCGATGTGTGCCATTTCTGGATAGAAGCTTTCCATCTGGAGGTGTGCCATGACCTTAGGCTGGGATGATATGGGACATAAATGCCAAGCTGGAGCTACATTCAGTTTGGTTCACTGAGTGACTTTAATGAAGAGCCTCCCCCTCTCCTCCCCGCCCTCCTCTGTGATTGATATTATACATGTAAGAAGCAGGAAATAAACCTTTCTTGTGTGATGCCACTGCCAGGCCTGTTTGTTACTGTAGCGTAGCATGGCCTAACCTGACTGACACAGCCTCTTTGATGCAGGACAATTCAGCCCTGCCCTGATCTACAGGCAAACTGTCGTACTCAACTAATTCTGGTGCTCACCAAACAAAAAAAGATCCTCCAGGTAACAGAATCCACACTCTGCGAAAGGCAGTTGATGGCATCTTTTGTTAGCTGGACATTCTCCTTGAGGTCTCACCCCTTGTTCTCAAGAGACTCGTCAACACATTTTTCCTAAACAAAATGTCAGAGACCCCCAAGGGGAATTCCAGAGAAGGAGCTTCTAACTGGCCCAAAAGAAATACAGTCTGGTAAGTGCCGTGGGAAAGTAGATGTCAACACAGTGGAGACACAAGAAATAGTGGGATTAATTTGGATATGAGATGCCTTCAAAAGGGAGGTGGTATCCCCCAAACTTAATGAAGGTATTTCTGTAAGAAAGGAAGGGAACAGTTCCCTAAGAACTGAATTTGTCTGTGGCTTTGAACTCTAAAGCTGATGCCTGGACCCCAGGCAAACTTGAAGGAACAGAAGGAAGGAGGAGTTCTGGTGAATTTCTGGTGGCACTCTGTGTCACTGGGCCAAACCCTTCTCGACATACCAATGTCAGAGCCTTGGCAGGCCTACCCACTCCTGCCTTCCTCCCAGCCACTCGCCAGGCCAGCATCCACAAAGGTAAGCACTTTCTGATTTGGACCCTGCCTCACTTCTCTCTCCTTCTTACCTGTCAACCCCACTACATCTGAGAATAGCAGACAGATCATTTGACCAATATAGGATATGACGTGACTCCAGCCTGAGAGTTACAGGAAAATACCTGAACACAGCTCTAAAACATTTGGGAGGCCTGTGTTTAACGTAAAAAAAACCCGACCCCACAGGACCTTTATGACAAACCAAGGCAGGCACCCATGGCCTACCCTGAACAAATCTGGACCTCTCACTGCCCAAACGCACTTCACTGTCCAAGGTCAGAGCTCTCAGGCTGCCTGGGCCCTTCACTGCAGCATCCTGCTCACGCTGCCACATTCTGTCCTTAAGCAGCTCACCTCGTGATTTCACATCCTCCATAAAAACGGACCTGATGGGAGAGCGGCCAGTTAGACTGAGCTCACAGTCTCTCACAAGCACAGCAAAATCGCAACCATTTGCAGAACAACCATCAAGGAAAAAGACTGGAACTTACCAGAAAAGATCTTCCACAACTAAAGACCTAAAGAAAGAACCACAAGATGGGTAGGAGGGGTGAACTCACAATGTAATCAAATCCCATACTCCCCCGTGAGTGACCCACCAGCTGGAGAATGATTACAGTGCAGAGATTTTCCCACAGGAGTGAGAGTTCTGAGCCCCACATCGGGCCCCCAGCCCGGGGGTTCCGGCACTGGGAAGATGAGCCCCCAGAGCATCTGGCTTTGAAGGTCAGCAGGAGCCCCGCAGGACTGGAGGAAACAGAAACTTCACTCTTAAAGGGTATGCACAAAAACCTCATGGGGGGCTTCCCTGGTGGCGCAGTGGTTGAGAGTCCGCCCGCCGATGCAGGGGACGCGGGTTCGTGCCCCAGTCCGGGAAGATCCCACATGCTGCGGAGCGGCTGGGCCCGTGAGCCATGGCCACTGAGCCTGCGCGTCCGGAGCCTGTGCTCCGCAACGGGAGAGGCTACAACAGTGACAGGCCTGCGTATTGCAAAAAAAAAAAAAAAAAAAAAAAAAAAAAAAAAAAAAAACCTCATGGGCACTGCGACCCAGGGCAAAAGCCTGAGCCAGACCTACCTGCTGGCTTTGGAGAGTCGTGGGGTGGGGTGGGGGGCTGTGCAGGTCACTCTGGGGACACAGACACTGGCAACGACCATATTTGGGAGCTCCCTCTACCCCAGAAGCTGGTGATGCCATTAGCTCATTAGCTCCAAGACCTGGCCCTGCCCAACAACCTGTAGGCACCAGTGCTGGGACACCTCAGGCCACACAACTAATTGGGTGAGGACACTGCCTCACCTATCAGCAGACAGGCTGCCTAAAGACAAAAGAGCCCACAGCTGCCTCTGGACACGCCCCTAGACATGGCCCAGCCCACCAGAGGGCCAAGACCCAGCTCCACCCACCAGGGGACAGGAACGGGCCTCTCT
This sequence comes from Pseudorca crassidens, assembly GCF_039906515.1. Classification (NCBI taxonomy): domain Eukaryota; kingdom Metazoa; phylum Chordata; class Mammalia; order Artiodactyla; family Delphinidae; genus Pseudorca; species Pseudorca crassidens. Next base: position 55,745,103 of record NC_090311.1, on the reverse strand, counting down.
TACCAGGAACCTTGCACAAGCAACTAGACCAACCTCACCCATCAGGGGGCTGACTCCAGAAGCAAGAAAACTACAATCCCGCCACACAGGCCAGACCCCACTCTGGGACCAGCTGGGCTCTGGCCCTACCCACTAGCAGGTCAATGTAACCTTCGGGACGCCCCGAACCCCATAGCCAACTGTGACATGAACCCTCCCGCCCCACACCTGGCAGTGATCTGACACCAGCTCTGGGATCCCTGGGCCCTGCGGCCAGACTCCAGGAACCAGCTGTGCCTGCCAGTCGTCCGGTACTAACCCCAGGACCTGGTTTCTCCTGCCAGTGGGTGGGCAGCAGCCCCAGAGTCTTCGGGACCCTAAGTCTGCCCACCAGTGAGCGAGCACTAGCCCCGGGGCCCCCTAGGATCCAGCAACCAGCCACCTTGTGACCAGGCACCACTGCAGCAGCCAGCAGCCTCCGCACAAGGCAGGACCTGACGACCAACCAAACTAGGGGCCAACCAAGCCAACAAGACCAACCACGTAGCTTGCCATAAGAGAAGGACCCATGCAGCCCTCTTAGGAGGAACCCCTAGAGCACACAGCTTGGGTGATGAGAGGGGAGTGCACTGCTACGATGTACAGGACGCCTCCTACGGAGGACCACTTCTCCAAGGTCGAGAAATGTAACTAACCTACCACATAGATGAAAATACAGATAGCAACTCAGACAAAATGAGGTGGCACAGCAACATGTTCCAGATAAAGGAACAAGACGAAACCCCAGAGAAAGAACTAAGTGAAGCGGAGACAGGCAATCTACCTGAGAAAGAGTTCCCAGCAACGACTGTAAAGATGATCAAAGAACTCGAGAGGAGAATGGATGCACAGAGCGAGAAGTCAGAGGTTTTCAGCAGAGTTAGAAAATATAAACAACCACCAAACAGAGATGAAGAATACAATAACTGAAATGAAAAGTACACTAGAAGGAATCAACAGCAGACTAAATGATACAGAAGAATGGATCAGTGAGCTGGAAGACAGAGTAGTGGAAATCACTGCTGCTAAGCAGAAAAAAGAACGACAAGAAATGAGGACAGTTCAAGAGACCTCTGCAATACCATCAAGTGCACTAACGTTTACATTATAGGGGTCCCAGAGGGAGAAAAGAGAGAGAAACGGCCTGAGAAAATATTTGAAGAGAAAAATGGATCTGACTGTGTCCATTCTCTTAGGGATTTTTCTAAAGAAATTTCATATTTATGCTGTTAATGACTTACTACTTTGCTCTCCCTAGGAAGGCATTTAGAGCTAATCAAATCACTTCCGGGGATGATATATCTTTAAGGTAAAGAGATGCATTACTCACAGTGGAAATTTTTGCTTTGCGATGGATCACAATGGAAAGAAGACCATTCTGATATTATGATGCACAAAAGACCTCTTCTCGAGTACCTTACACTAATCATTCTATCATATATGCCAGGTAAGCCTCTTACACACAGCTCCAAGAATACCACATGAGTATCCATTCCTAAATAAGTGACTTTTGCCCTTGTCAGAGGAGAAAAGATCAGATTAGGTAATTCTGCTACACGGTAAAATTCCCCTGAATAGAAAACCTCTTCTCCCACAGGTAGAAAAGCAGCTCAGAGAAGCCCAAGTTCTAAGGATATTGTCACCCACATGCCATAGCTAGTTACTCATTAATTAATTCTCAGGTAGCTTTGTCCCAAGTCATCCAGCAGAAAGAATAAGAAGAGACTTACAAGCTGTGCGCATTTAAATTAATATTTTTAAACATCATGAGTGCACAATTAATACTTTCAAAGAACACGTCCACACCAGATCAGGCAGTGTTGTTTTTTTCTGCCCCTGTCCATATGCCTGTATTTTTAATTCCTTTTTGGGAGGAAGACAACAGTCCTAAGTTTGTTTTTTCCTTCTGTGGCTCAGAATAACCATCTTCTTTCTGCTTCAGTAAATCACTACTGCAGCTTGAAAGGGTTCCTAGAAAGTTCTGGTTCCATTCAGTCTTTAGGAGGAGAAGGAGCCTACCAATACTGAGAACTAGTAGCTTCATGCACGAGGGAAGTCGGCTTGCAGATGATATGAAGCCCATTAATCAGGATAGGTAAGGTTACGCTGCAGTAACAAAGAAACTCTAAACTTCCAAAAACTTAACTTTTCATCATTTATTTCTCACTCATGCAAAGTCGCTTTGGGTCTGGTGGCTCTCCGAGGTAGCTTCTTTAAAGAGATGACTAGGAATCCAGGCTGGTTTCATCATGCGATTCTACCATCTCCACACACAGCTTCTGCGATCGCCACGAGAGGGTAACAGTGAGCACAGGGAAGCAGGTGGGGGCTTTTCACTGACTCAGGCTGGAAGAGACACATGTCATTTCTGTCCATAGTCCACCCAACTGCAAGAGGCCTTGGGAGAATCCGTGGTTATCTGGTGGTCATTAAATGTCTCTCCACAATGGTTATCACTTTACAGTCTTGGGACACTTTAGTACGTTGTTATCTACTTAGCAACTCTTGAATTCCAGCCCTTCAAGTCTGTGCTCCAAGGTCATCATGAAATCATCACCAGAGGTAACAAGGGGATACAGAACACTGTGCAGCTCACCGGGGATGTGGCCAGGTGTGTTTATTTGAATCCAAAGGTTTCTCGTCTTTGTCCTGAGTATCCCAGAAATGCCATACGGAACTACCACCTGTGCTTTGGAAAGAGAAGCTGGGCCAGAAGAGAGTCACCTTGAGCTTTCGAATAGAGCCCTGCTCCTCAAAAGCAGAATCAAAGTTGTCAGGGTGAGAGAGGGAGTGAGCACTGGGAGGATATCTCACTGCCAATCTCCCCCTGCCTGGGAGCCAACAGATAAATGAGATCATTGTTCCCAAACACTGGAAGGAGGACTGAGATGTTAAAAGTATACACAGACTCCAGAAATTCTAATTTACTCAATGTAGAGCAGTTCCCAGGAATCTGCATAGTAGTAACCACCCCTAGATAGTCCTAATAAACAACCATATTTGGCAGCCATCGCACTGGACGAAAATACAAGTTCTCCACCAGCAGTAGGACAGCCAGGACCAAGTAACTGGCTGAACCAAACTCAGATCAGCAGACCACTGGGCTCCCATCAACCTCTGATGGAGGGCAAAGGGTCTGAGGCTAGTGTGCCTACTGAGAACGGGCTGGCACTTCACAGAAGTGACGGGTCCTCTCATTTGGAAACCAAAGCTCCCAGGAGTTTGATTTTCCCTTTAGTGACAAGTGGAACTCCCTGGCAGGATGCCGACGAGCTTGGAAGAATGGGTCCGAGGTGGGAAGAGACTCGAATGAACAAAGCCTTTGTCAATGGTAAGCTCTGGCCTTTCCATTACCCTACCAACGTGGGAACCCGTTTGGATACGGGCCCAGGATGGGTCCAAAAGAACAGCACTTTGCCCCGGATGTGTGGGTTTGCTTCTTCTACCCTCCCTAACTGCGCTCAGGGCCATCACTTTTTAGTAACATCATTTTGCAGCAAGAGCTTTCTCGTGTACCTGCTAAGCTGTGAGAGGAGTAATGTGGATCTGTAGATAGCTCTGGAGAGCTAAGAGTGATAACTTAGGGACTGAAGAAAAGTTGCGTAAGGTAGCAAATATATAGATAGATATTTTTTTCCCTACTTCCCTCTTCTGCCACACATACCACTGTAAACCTTAGAGGTCAGGTGTCATGTCAGGCCTGTGGGATTTCACTCATGCTGTAGAGTGAGGGGCACGGGGATTCAGGGGTAGGAGTGTTCCAGAGTTGAGACTGGGCTCAAAGCAGCAGAACCACCCACTGGCCTACAGCTGTCATGGGTAAGAACTGGAGGCAATTTCTGGAGAGAACATTCTATGAGCTTCTGACTGGTCCTGAGGTAGATATTCAGATGCTTGCCATGATCCAGTTTCAGCAAGACAAGAGGATAAGAAGCAGTATCTTCTCTGGGGATTCTGGGGGCAGGGTGGGCACCGAAGCAAAAGGAATGTTTCTTCCTCCTAACACCTGGACTCACCACGCACCACCGCAGGCTACCAGAGTGGATGGGACCAGAGAGCATGGCGCCCAGGACACTGCCCACTCTTCTCCAGACTGATCCATGCTCCCTGCAGGAGTGGGATGGCAGCTTCAGAGTCAGGTAGATACGGCATCCTTCCTAGCTCTGGACTGCCCAGCTGAGAAAATTCTCAAACTCTTCCAGTTTCCTCATCTATTAAATAGGACAACTAGACCCACCCCACTGGGTCCTGGTGACAATTAAATGAAGCAATGCAATAAAAGAACCCAGTACCGAGTCCGGCACATTGTAAGCATCCAGGTCTTAGTTTCTGCAGCGAGAATGGCACCCATCCTGCCCATCTCACCAAGCCACTGGGAGATGATAAAAGGGCAAAAGCCCTGTAAATACTAAAATCCTCGCGTGGCTATGTAGGTGATTTTTGTCATGTTCTTAGCTTTCCTGAAGGTACACAGCAAGAGTTCAATCAATGCTCCATCCTGCCTGGAAATGGATTTCGTTAGTAGCTGAAAAGCCAGGCCAAAGTGGAAGCATTTCAAAGTGTCCAAGTTGTCTGTGCTGAAGCTGCAAATTTAGGGTTATCAAAGAAGGAGCCAGGGAGAGGCAGATTTCTGAACAAATCACTATAGCCCTGGTGAGTGAGTGAGTGAGTGAGTGAGTGAGTGAGTGAGTGAGTGTGTGTGTGTGTGTGTGTGTGTGTGTGAGTGTGTGTGTGTGTGTGTGACAGAGACAGAGAGACAAGGAGAGAGAGATATTAACTCTGAACAGGCCAGAAGCCTTTCCTTCATTATCATGCTGACTTAAACTGCCAAGACCTTAGCTGGGTCAGACCACTGAGGAGGAAAGACAATAGGAAAACAGAAGGTGACTCAGGAGGCAAACACCTCACTGGTGCAGTGCGGTAAATGGATTCACTCTTTTGCTAAATGTCAAGTTAATATTTCTCTTGGCACCAGCTGCGTCCCTCCCCTCCTTGCCCCCACAGTGAGCCTGGTCTCCCGGAAGCCCGCCCTTTGGCAGCCGCCCAGCCTCAGCACTGGGACTTGAGGAGGGCACGATGGCTGGCACACTAAATGCTCACCCCCCCCGGCTCAGCCGCAGAGGGGAAGCAGCCTTTGTGGGGAGTGATATCCCCTGCTGGCCTCTAGATCCGGCTGTGGGGAGCTCTGGGCTTCAGGCTGCAGCTCTGGCAGCTCAGCATGCCAGGGAGTGGCACTAAGAGAAGTTTCCCCTGTTCTGCTCACAGGCAGGGAATAGGCAGACAAGGAGAGAGGATGACCTTCAAGGCCAATTACCAGTTGGGACTTTGTGTTCCCTGCACTGCCCCACAGTCTCCAGGCCAACCTCCACAGGATGAGCACCGTCTCCCCAAATGGATGACCTGCCCAGGTCACCCCCTAACTCAGAATCCTTCCCTGGCTACCTCTGGCTTTTAATATAAAGCCCAAACCCTTAGCAAGCCATCGAGGACCCAGGTTGACGCCATTCCTCAGAACTCACACGATCCCTTCACTTTGCCCCTTGTCCAGCCCTTATCATCAGGACGATGGTTGTCTATTTCAGGGTCTTCTCCCCCATTCTTTAGTGCAAGGTCTGTGTCTCTCACCTCTGTATGCCCAGGGCCACCTTGCACTTGCATGGGGCCTGGAACAGGGAATGTGCTCAGTAGCGACTAGAAGGTCATTCATTAATTCCTCACACCATTCTACACATTGTTCCCCGGTCTACCGTCCACCTTCTTCACTCCAAAAACCATTCAGGCACTCCTCACTCTCTAGAGGGTCCTGCCCATCCTCTTCATTTTCACCATCCTAATCAATCTTTGCAGCTTAGCTCAAGTCCCCTGTAAGTCTCACCTTCTCTGTGAATCCTCTTCACTGTTCTGTTTTTTTCTAAGCATCTATTGTACCTGATTAACTGCATCTCCCATGTGGAGCTTCATAATGAAAGGTTTTGTAATAGTTACTTAACACCTCTGAACCCAATCTGTAACCATGGTTAATAATAGGTTTGCCATGAGTTTTAAATTAAGACACAGTATAAATAAAGCACACAGCATAGTGCCTGGCACATAATAAGTGCTCAAAATAGGTTTCTTGGATGGTGATGGTGGTGATGGTAACGGTGATATCTTTTTTTTTCCCAGTATCTCAAACCCCAAATTTTCAATCCCCTCTTTGACAGAAGGACCACTGCTTTCTTTATCTTGACAAACTTCAAAGCATACAGTCCAATGCTTAACCCTTGGTGGAAGCTTTATTGATAATATTAATACCACTGATAATATTTTGTTATTGATATTAATCACGTTTGCAGGTTTGACAGCATAGTCATGGAGAGAGCATCGGATTAGGGGGTCAGACACTGACTTTCAGTCCTGCCTTCCCACTCTGGGACTCAGCTTCCTCTGCTGTATAAAAATGAGTTTTCTAGAAGGATCTGAGGTTCCATCTAGTAATGATACTGCAATTCTGTGGTTATTAATGAGACCAGTTGACACCAAAGCGAGCTGGCCCTCCATCCATAAGGGTCATCCCTTCCCAGTATGCCTGACACAAATGCAAACACACCAGTGGGGAAACAGCAGAAACTGGGATTTATGTCAGCCAACCAACAGGACACCAGTCCTCACTGCAACATGCGAATGTCTTCAGTTTTAAAAGTTACTCCAGGAAGTATCAGGGTTGACACGCCCTCTCCCAGCAGTGGGTTAGCAACAGATGTTGCAGCAAGATGATCCCGACTGGTGGCGCTTATTAACCCTTCCGCACGGCGCACGCATCCCAGCTTCTGGGCCCACACCTTATGACTCCTAAGGCAACTTCACCTGCCATCCCTGGCTTCTGGAGTGTCACTGCCCTCCTCCTGTCTGGACAAGCTCGGATCATTAGCAGAACAAGGGACTGAGCATCAGTCCTATCGTCAAATACAACCACATCTCCTCTATTTCTGCCCAGAAAAGGCTATCCCTGCCCTTCTATTCTGAGGACCCCAGAGGAGTACACACAAGATGACCCCAAGGGTCAGAGTATGGACTCTACCCCACTGTTTACGACCCAGCTGGGTTATCTCAAGTAAATTAGTCTCCTTGTGTCTCGTTTTCTTCATCTATAAAACCGCGATAGATATCCACATCGCCTAGGACTGTCGTGGTTGTGGGGATTATGTAAAATGAAACGCGCAGAGTACTCGAGGCATAGCCTCGTTTACAACAAGCACTCGATAAATGTGCATTATCTCCACCCATGATACTGAAGAATGGGTACATGCTTCTTTCTTTCTTTGATTTTAGAACCAACCACACTGAAGGACCAAACTCTCAGGCAGGCGGGCCACAGTGTAAGGCAAAGGATCAGCCCATCAAGTCCCAATAAAGCCAGAAAAAGCAGAAGGCGGCCCAGTACCCACTTGGCAGATTATCCCTGGAAACTGTTTAAAGCGCTGTACACTCTGATGTTAGCATGTGTGTACTCAGAAAATGCTAGTGTGACTTCCTATAAGACTTAGAAAAACGTCCCGTGGAAAAGAAACTGAACCAAGAACATGGGTATAGCTTAACTAAAACGCTCGCCCACACCAACACCCAGGCCCCTGTCCATGGTCCTGAAAGAGACAAGTGGACAAAAGCTGGTAGGAAGTCATGACTTCTAAGAGATTGCCAAGGCGGAAAGGGAGAGAGACTCTTTGGAATGATGTTCAAATAATGCAATTATTGAGAATAAATGTGTTTTGGCTCAGTAACTGGGCTTCCCCACATACTGTACTCCTGATTCCAAACTTATCACCAAAAGGAACCTCAAAATGCATACCAGAGCTAACATAAATTACTAGGGGAATCATTGGCTCCCCTCTGTTGGCCTGGATAATAAGAAACTGAGCAACATGAATCTCCTATCCTGAAATAAGGTAATTCTTCTATTCTCTAATTTACCTACTGCAAAGAGATGGCAGAGAATATTTATTAAGAGTGAGGCTAACTCCTCACCTAAGAGGAGGCACTTTGGGGCAATTTCTTTCACCTCTGCATGTCTCATTTCATTCATCTATAAAAGTGATCATAAAATAGTATTCAGTTCGTAAGGTTATTTAAAAATTAAATAAGGGGCTTCCCTGGTGGCGCAGTGGTTGAGAGTCCGCCTGCCGATGCAGGGGACACGGGTTCGTGCCCCGGTCCGGGAAGATCCCACATGCCGTGGAGCGGCTGGGCCCGTGAGCCATGGCCGCTGAGCCTGCGCATCCAGAGCCTGTGCTCCACAACAGGAGAGGCCACAACAGTGAGAGGCCCGCGTACCGCAAAAACAAAAAAAATTAAATAAGTAATGCACCTAAATTGCTTACAAAGTACATGTATCATTGTAAGAACACAGCAAGTATAAATATTATTATTATTATTATTATGGTCTTCATTGTTATTATTGTCCCAAGTCACCCTTAACAAAGATGAAAGCTTCTTTTTCCCTCCTGCCTCCTGGTTTGCATGGATGTCCTTCCTGCTCCTGCTCCTATTATCAGCTTCCTCCATCCCCCTCCTGAGCAAATGATGGAGACAGACCAAGAGATGGGAAAGTTTGTTTACTCACTTGCCCACTGAGTTCAACATAAAAAGAAGTCAGAAATTTCTTAAAATGAAAGACAGTCGAACCACAAAGGCCACAATTCCCCTAAAAGCCATGGAGAGCTTAAGTGCCCTCAGTTCCCATCACAACAGAGCCACTCTCCACCACCCCTTGCTCAGCCATGCTTGAGACCACACCCCACTTGCTTCTCCATCACTGTGTCAGCCTCCAGAGGAGCTCAGCAGGCTCACAAGGCTGACACAAGCAGACCTCCAAAGCCCGGGCTCCAATAGCTTGGCTCCTGTGAAGAATGCTCAGTGTTCCCAGCCCACGACCCAGGAAGTTCAGCAGTCAGTATGGAAGACAAGCAGTGAGAATGATCCCATCTGATCCTGAACCCACAATACTTTCCTAAACACTGCCATGCACCCTACTTCCTTCAATCTTCTCAACATTCCTCCAAAGCAGACAATCAGTGTCACCCCCATTATACAGAAAACGTAGCTGAGGTCCAGAGATTGATGTGACTTTCTACAAGTCACACAGCTACCAGTGAACAGAAAATTCAAGACAGCCCAGGCTGGCTCTTCAGGCAACAAGGTTTAGTGAGAAAAGCACGGGAAAGTAGCTGGGGAGAACTCTGAATCCCAGTGCCACCTCTTACTAGCTGCATGACGTAGGAAAGGTGACTTCACTTATGAGGACTCAGTTCTTCTCATCTGTAAAATGGAAATAGTACCTTCAGAACGCTGAAGGGTGAACACTAATGTGGCACAGAGATGGAGCTAAATAAGACGACACTGGTGTCATTATTGTCACTATCAGTCTAGCTCAGTTCTCTTCCCAGTGTTCATAGTCACATGGAATCTAGACTAAAGGAGGCAGTAACATAGACTGGCTTCAAACAAGTGCTGGTGTCCTACTGTCCCCTCCCCTTCCACCCTCCCTGATGTACCTACCAGGCACCTGCTTGAACAGCAAAGAGCTCAGTGATCACATGTGACTTACCTGGAAAACTTTTAAATCCCATACTGGCCTGGCTCACCCCACCTGGCATACTCCCAGGCTCCTAACACTGACCGGCAGCAGATCTGAGCATGAGGAATATAACAACTTATAATTTAGATAATCCTGATCATCCTTATGTTCAGTTTATAAAATGTGCTTTATGTTCTATGGCATCATGGCAACAGTGGGTCAACAAAACATACCCATTTCCATAAACAATCTTCTCCGTCTTGACTGGAACCAATAAGGATGAAATGGTGCTGAAGACAGAGGCAGTGAAAGGCATTTTATAATTATTGATATTTAATCACCACCGATATTCTAATGCTTATTTAATAAATATGGCAATGATCAAGAAGATAGATCATCTGTCCCCTCCCCGCCAGATCGCCCTATGGAAGGCTGCAAAGCCTTAAAGAAATAAATTTTAGATTATCTGCTCTTTTGGCTTTTCCAAGCTGCCATGTCCTTTCATTTAGTGGATAATCAAAAGAAGTGTGTAATTAATTGATATCGTGAACATAGATGGGATTTACTCAAGGCTACAAATATTCAGCCCCAGGTATACTTTTCTGGGCCCTGGAAATACAAAGAGGGACAAGACACAGTCCCAGTCACCAAGAAGTCACCACCCAGTGTGGGAAAAGGACTACAGAGGCAAATTCAGAAGCAGGGTAATCGGCCAAAAGCTTGGAGCTGTGGAAGCACAGAGAAAGGGGCACGTTGCTTGAATTCTGGGCACTTAGCTCAAAGCTGAAACCTAAAGGGGGCACAGGAGTTGGCCAGGGGAGGGAGAAATGAGAAGTTGCCCTGAATCAAAGAAACACGTGGGCAAAAACCCCTTTGTCAGAGAGCCTGGGGACTTCAGTGCAGCCACTGCAAAGACATGAGGTGGTGAGCAACAAGTGGTAACCCATAAACACAGCAACTCCCAGTCACCCACCCAATGTTGTTCTCTGCTTGCTCAGGAGCTGAAGCAGCCCCCAGCTGCTGCCACCTTCCTCCAGCAGGGCTGGCTCCAGGTGAGCTGTTCTGCCCCAGGGTAGTGGATGATTTGGTATCTCCTTCAGGCTCAGCCCTGAAACCCCACCTCCCCACCTGCTGCTCTAACTCTAGCTGCCCCTCCACCTGCCTCCCGGGGTGGCAGAATGGACAGCCCCGCCATCTGCTTCCCTCCCCAGAGCACCAGACATGGAACACTGGGGATCTGTGGGGTCACCAGGCAGAGCTAGGAGACTTTGGGAGCAACAGGGAACTAGGAACATATCTGTGGGATGGCAGCGAGGAAGCTGGAAAAGACAGGTTAGAGACTGAAAGGAGAGAAACAGAAACCACAGAAGCACGTGGCTCTCAGAAGAGAGTCATTTAAGCCTTGTCTTAGCTTCCAAATTTCAGACAAACTCAGAGAGATACTGGATTCAACTAGCGAGGAGTCTCTGCCTTAACCTAGTTAAAGACAACTTTTCTAGTTAAGAAGATGAAGTTAACAAAAAAACCGATTCTTCACTCTTTGACCAAGTGGGGCCCTTACGAAGAGAATGCAGACTCATCAGCTATGAGTAAAATAAACATATTATTTTCATTCTGTTTCCTGCCTGGAGCTCCAGGATGGCTTCACATGGTCAAGGTGGGTCTTGAATCTACCAGCCAATTCCAGAAGGTAAAATAGTAAAGGCACAGGTGTGATAAGGAGGATGTGAGTCTTAATACCTTAGACTGCCCTGGACAGAGGGTCTGCTGGTGCCCCTCTTAATGGACTAAATGGATAAGACACCACTTGTACCAAGAATGGCCTGGAAAATGGTCCACAGATCTTCCAAACCACATCACTTCAAACCAGTCCTATGCTTACAGTTCAAAAATAAACTTTGTGCATAAATTCCAACTACCACACTGCAATGAAATTGCACCATTTTTAGCCGTCAGCTCATTTTGGGCTCAAAATGATATGATAACGAGAGCCTCACAACATTTGCTTGCAGGACCCAGCCTTCTTTTTTTTTTTTTTAAAACATCTTTATTGGAGTATAATTGCTTTACAATGGTGTGTTAGTTTCTGCTTTATAACAAAGTGAATCAGTTATACATATACATATGTTCCCATATCTCTTCCCTCTTGCGTCTCCCTCCCTCCCACCCTCCCTATCCCACCCCTCTAGGTGGTCACAAAGCACCGAGCTGATCTCCCTGTGCTATGCGGCTGCTTCCCACTAGCTATCTATTTTATGTTTGGTAGTGTATATATGTCCATGCCACTCTCTCACTTCGTCCCAGCTTACCCTTCCCCCTCCCCATACCCTCAAGTCCATTCTCTAGTAGGTCTGTGTCTTTATTCCTGTCTTACCCCTAGGTTCTTCATGACTTTTTTTTTCCCTTAGATTCCATATGTAGGTGTTAGCATACGGTACATGTTTTTCTCTTTCTGACTGACTTCACTCTGTATGACAGACTCTAGCCTTCTTGAGAGGAATCTCCCCAGGCAACAGCTCCAGTACATCCTGCATTAGAGGATATTTCTGAGGAGAAGCACTTGTGTTACCTGAGAATACTATGGAGTCACTCTGCAGCTGCTGAAGTGTTGCCTAATTGAGAATCTGCTTTAAAGAGGATGTGAGTGTGATGTGTAACGGGCACATTGTTCATGCTTCTGAGACTAAGCTATGAGCTCCTTGAGAGGTAGAACCCACTTCTCAGCTCACAACTGCCGGAAGCATATAAAAGGGTTTCAACACATGTATCTGTTGAATGAATAAATGAATAAAAGACACATGATATTAGGTGAATTACTGAAACAAGAAGATAAAGTGAGCCCATGAGCCTTGTTCACCTTCTTCAGATATTGATCACTTGTTATTTACTCGATGGTGCCCGATGGAAGATTTGCAAGTCACCCACCTGACCCCACTGCACCTCCTCTCATTTGCCTGGTTTTATTTTTCTCCGGGCTGCTTATTATGCCACCTGACCTACACACATTTTACTTGGAAATGTGTTTATTTTCACACCCTGTGTAAGGTGCAAAGAGCAGGGACTTTTACCTCATTCGTTCACTGCTATAGCCCCATTACCTAGTACTGGCCCACAGCAACAGTTCACGAAACATTCTGGGAGAGCTTCAATCCTGAGCCTTGTAAAAACTGGCTCCATCTCTAACTAGAAATGACTGAAGATATTGCTGCTCCATATAGCCTGGATCTTTGTATGTGTAAATTAATCTAGCAATTAAGATGTACTTGAGGAGCATTATTCTAAGAAATGTAACCGTTTCATCTTGCATGGTTTTTCAAACCTTCGCATTACGGCCCCAACATAACATTTGAGCTTTATTATATCATTTTCATCTCTATCACCATCACTCTTGTCCGTCCCTCATTAACGATCCCACCCCCCATGGCTCCCACCCCAATCTTGGTTCAAGGTGAGAAACTGGGATGGGAATGAAAGGACAAAGATTACCAGGCAAGAAGCGGTTGGGGGCGGGGCGGAGGGGGTGGTGGGAAAGGAAAATAGTAGTGGATGCATCAGGAAGGGAGAGGCATCTTTCATAAAGGGCCAGTGTTTCCTGGGAGACTTTTGCAAGTACAAAGAGACTGAATATTGAAAGAGCATGTGTGGGGAGGGCACCAGTACCGATTGCTTAACTTGTCTGGTATCATGACAATGAGAAAAGAAGCCCCAGAAGAAAATAATCATTATCTGGCTTCCACAGGGGAGCCTGCCTTCCCCCATCAACCGAGAGACTGGAAGGCAGGCCAACGACCAGAAGATAAAGAATAAAGGGGCTGTAAATAAAGATATGCTCTCTTTCTTATAGTTTTTATCCTGTCAAATCACCAGTGAAAAATTAACTCAGTACTTTAAAAAAAAAAAAGGGGGGGAAGAAGAAAGTGGGGAGGGAGAGTGAGAGAGGGAGAAAGGAAGAATCTGGTGATACTGGAAGAGAAATCAGTCTTGCCTGACAGTATTTAGATTGAATGTCTGTGAGCATGGCCCATAATTTTTAGCGAAAGTAGAAGCTATTAAAGACTCAGTGCACAAGATTAAAATTTAGAATGCTATTTTAATAATACTGAATTCTACTCAATTTCAAATGGCTGTCATTTTTAACCTCCACCAATTTGAGAACATTTGATAGATGGTGCTGGGAGCTGAGTGATGGGAAGCCTGAACTTGACAGGTACAGCTCAGGTGAGACACCCAGAGAGATGAGCTCCCATCTTTAAGGAACTAAGCCGACCAGGTAGATGGGCCAACTCTGAGACTGCTTAGCCACCTGTTCACTAGCACAAACAGGATCTGCCTTACCTAAAGGAACAGGCAGAATAAGAGGATGAATGAGCCATCATAAAAGGAAAGTATGGGCTTCCCTGGTGGCGCAGTGCTTGAGAGTCCGCCTGCTGATGCAGGGGACACGGGTTCGTGCCCCAGTCCGGGAAGATCCCACATGCCGCGGAGCGGCTGGGCCCGTGAGCCATGGCCGCTGAGCCTGTGCGTCCAGAGCCTGTGCTCCGCAACGGGAGAGGCCACAACAGTGAGAGACCTGCGTACCGCAAAAAAAAAAAGGAAAGTACTATGAAGGGAAAGAATGCATCACATACCTGCCACGTGTGGGGCTGTGCTTGCCACTGGTTCACGGGCCATTTCTTCTGGAAGCTTCCTCCACCCCACTTCCCATTTCTAACTTAGAGAGTCAGTCAACAAGCGGTTGGACTAGTGCTAGGGCACAGGCATGCCCAGGGTATCCTGGAAGCCAGAGGCAACTCATCTGTCACCTTCGTGAGACGCACCACCCTGAGCAACTGGGATTTTGTTCTATCTACCAGCACTATGCCTGGTACACAGTGTGTGGGTCCTCAATAAGTACTTGTAGGCCTCTCATTCAACATATTCCTTGCTCTTAGGTGTTTTAACTTTACTTGGGGCAACAAATATTTACCAAACAGCACATACGAGCATTAATGGAGAGGGAATCAGAGCGCTACACAGTGAAAACAGAGGGAAAAAGGATTTCTCCTCGATCCTGAAAAATCAGTTTAATATGTTCATCCTTCATTATTACCATTGTGGTCATCCTTAGTGCTGTTCACAAATATCTCCTGCTCTTCACATACGGGCACATGCAGGATTATGTTTCCCTGCCCCCCTCTGAAGTTAGGCTAAACCAGGAAACCTACGAGGGCCCATGAAATGTCAACAGAAGTGGCAGGAGTCACATCTTGGCAGAAACTTCCAGAGCTGTGCACAATTCTTTCCGTGCTCTCTTCCCCCACCACAGCACCAGTGGAAGCACACGTGAAATAAGGCTCCGGGGAAAGACAACGTAGGCTCCAGAAGCCTGTCCAGTATAAAGCATGGAGAGCGAAAGCACGAGTGGGAAACACACTTCTGTGGCACTGCCCTGCTGAGATTTGGGGGTTGTATGCTACAGGAGCCCATTCACGTTGATCACCACATCCAAAAGAGCCCATGTAACTACCTGTCTGCCGTAGAGGTACATCACCGTGTAAGGGAAAAGGTGAGTGAGCCGGAGGGTCTTTGGAAAACAAGCAAACAAGATTCTAGTCTTTTTCAGTCACAGACTCTGCTACTGTCTTTCAGAGATTTCCCCTAACGGGACATTCTGAAAAGACCACCCAATTTCCAGAATCTTCTGAGTTAGGAAGCCCAGATTCCTGCCTTTTATGTCTGCATCTCCTGCCCTAACCCATGAAGAAAATGTCCTTGTGCCTCCTGCCAACCGCGCTCAGCATCGGGTCTGGATTCCCGGCTCAAGACCACGTTCCAACCAGACCCCGTAGAATAAACAGGCCTCCCCGGGGCTTCCTCTTGTTGCCTGGGACGGCTCCACCCTGGGCTCCCTCAGCTCCCTAGTGAGAATCCTCAGCTTCGGCCGGGGTCCCATCCAGGCCCTCAGCCTCCTACCTCCCTGCCGTCCCCACTGCCTGGCCTGCCTCCCCTTCTCATTCCTGGGTCTTCAAAGCCTGCTCCCAGCCACCTCCTCCAGAGAGTGCCAGCGCCGACTCCAGCCCATTCTGTTCCCTTTTACCTCACCAGCTCTGAGCCCATCTGACACTCAGCCATACCGTCACAGGAGGAGTGTCACCTCGCTCATCGGGGCACGTTTGGCCTCTTCAAAGGAGGGGTGCACCTCTGAACCCTGATGCCTTCATTTGTGAAACGGGGTCACAGCTCTGACCCATCGGGTGAGATCATGTCTCTAAAGTACCTGTCTTGATGTCTGGCACATAACAGCTGCTCAAGAAATGGGAGGTTCCTCCCCACTCCCCTTCTGCACAAGGAGGTCCGAGCGTAGAGGGTGGGGCCAGCTCTTCCCCTCCCCAAGGAAGCCCATATATGCCCCCCAGAGATGTGTCTAGTGCACATATTCTCAATGGGGCATATCTCCTCCAAGGGGGCAAAAACGGGTATTGGGGTGGCGGGGGAGAGGGGGTGTGGGTTAGAAAAAAAAACACCTTACTCCTCTTGGGTATAAGCTCAGATATACATACAGTATGTAAACAGATAAATTGCGTATCTATGATGTTAAAATTTCATCGGGGGCTTCCCTGGTGGCGCAGTGGTTAGGAATCTGCCTGCCAATGCAGGGGACATAGGTTCAAGCCCTGGTCCGGGAAGATTCCACATGCCACGAAGCAACTAAGCCCGTGCGTCACAACTACTGAGCCTGCATTCTAGAGCCCACTTGCCACAACTACTGAGTCCGTGCGCCTAGAGCCCGTGCTCCACAACAGGAGAAGCCACCGCAATGAGAAGCCTGTGCACTGCAATGAAGAGTAGTCCCTGCTCTCCGCAGCTAGAGAGAGCCCGCGCACAGCAACGATGACCCAACTCAGCCAAAAATAAATAAAATAAATAAATTAATAAATAAAATTTCATCGGGGGAGAGTGGGGATGATGATTAGAGGAAAAAAATGTACAACAAGGCTTCCTAGGCAGGCAGCAATGAAAAACTGGTTGAGAAACACTGGTCGGATGCTACCTCCAAGCAAACAACAGGCAGCCTCTCTCACGCCCAGCTCAGGCGAGCCTCTTACCACCCGTCTCTTAGTCTCTCACATTTCCTCTCCCGTGTCTCTTCCAAATCAATAATATGATATTTTCGAAACTTCTGTCAAATCCACATTCATTCATTCCTCCTCCGCTCCCTTCCCAGCTTCTTCACTCCTTCACTGATCTAATCTGCTGCCTCTCCTGGGACATGAGCCGCGCAGCTGGCTGCCGAGAAAGCAGGCAGTGGAGAGCTGAGAGACTCCGGTCCTGGTTTTCCAGACACGACACACAGGGTGGGGCTCATCCCCACCTCCAGCAGCAGCAGGGCTGGAAGGAGCTGAGTGCCCCTGCCTCCCCCACTCCTGCCCCTCGCCTCTACCCAGCTGAGGCCACCAGTCCAGGCTCGCCTGCAACTTCCCTGGGAGCTAAAGGAGCCGCCCCCCGCTCCCCAGGGCAGAGAGGTGCGGGGGAGGCTTACCCGTGGGTGTGGGCTTCATTGGTTTGTTGGAATATGTCAGACACTGTAGCTGGGCTCACCCAAGGTGGATTCCTGCCTGTCCTAGAGGCTTAAAGCCTGCCTAATCACCTCTTCTGCAGCTACGGATGGCCATGTCATACACTGTGCATGGGAAGAAGGCTGATAACCAGGAGGAGGAAACGACTTAACCTGATGCTGCCCTTCCCCCTCTTCTTCCTAAAATACACACAAGGTCTGATGCCGCCCATTCATCTTGTGACCATGAGGGGAAAGCCAGAGAATCTTGACATCCTAGAGAGGTCAGCCTCGACATGATATAGCAGCTGAACTGGCAGCAGCAGCTACCTACACGTAGACTTCCTTCTGTGCAGATAAACGCTTCTCTCTTTTGGTCCCCCAAAGCATCCTAAGTAACACAGGGGTCAAAGGTGAGATGCATAATACTCTCCCCCCACCTGCTTTCTCTGCAGCCTCTTTACAAGTACATCTCTACTACAAACAAGAGTGCCCGTTATGTCTCTCACTGTCTGGGCATGCAACAGGGCTCAGAGGGGCTCTGCCACATTGGCCACACTCCCAAGGTCATGGCAATCTCTGCAGAGGGATAAGCATATGGGTTCTGCAGTCAAGTGGACCCAGGTTCTAGTCCTGAATTTCCACCAAATGCTGTGTGACCTTAGATAAGATACCTGACCTTTCTGAATGTCCATTGTTTTTACTAGAAGAAAGAGAATGAGAATGGCCCTTATACCCTAATAGTACTGTCGTGAAGATTAACGAGATATCACATGCAAAGCTCATCTCGGAGCTTGGTACCTATTCAGTATGTACTTCATGGTTAACGTGACCATTTACTACCTTCCTTCCTGTGAGTCTGTCTGTCTCACTGTCTGACTCTTTGTCCAAGAGTTTTCTCTCTCTCTAGTTCTCCCCCTCCTCCATCTCTCTGCAGGTGTCTCTGTTTCTGACTTTTCCCCTCCCTCGTCCCCCACTCCCATTTGTTTTCACAGGACGTGGCAGTTTGCCTGGTTTTCCCAATTTCTGAAGATCTCATTCCTTGCAAGCAGAGCGTCAGGTCCCCACACAGGCCAGACCCAGTCTCTTGTTACAGCTACTGGGTTCGGCTGAGGCTGTGGGCTTGGGGGCAGGGGATGAGTGGAACCCATGGACCTTGGGCCCCAAACCTCCAGGAGGCCATCGTGCCCTCCCTCGAGAGTGGAGCTTCCAGATGTGCCTCGTGTCCCAGGATGCCCAGCCAGGGCAGCCGCGAAGGGCAGGAAAGGGCTCAGAGGTAGTGCCCAGCCTCTGCTCAGCCTCTGAACCTAGATCAGACCAAACTGCTAGTGCTTTCCAGGACCTCATGGCCCCAGCCACACAGGGACAAGCTGACACTGCCCCCAGGAATGCCCTGGGGACAGGAAATGTATCCACTTTAAAAATCAAACAGCAAACAACTCCAAGGAAACGGGTGGGGAGATGTTGGTTTGCTAATTTCCCAGAAGATATGCTGATGGAATCCTGTCCTCTTCCAAGTCAAGGGAAAGCCCTTCCCGGGCTCTCAGGCATAAGTTCTTTGGATGGAAGTCCCCCAGAGCCCTTCTGTTCCTAAGTGCTGTGAGGGGGTGGGAGAGGAGGTGTGGCTTCCTGCCGGACAGGTTGCTGAAGAGTCAGGGCTTTTAGTGGAGAGGGCATGGGCTGGTGAGAGAGGAGGAGAGTGGAGGAGCGCTGCTGCCCCCTTCACCAGGAATCACACTCCCTTCGAGGCCAGATTTATCAGCTCAGCCTGAGAGCTCTGGAAGGAACGGCAGCATCCAGACTTCACTGCCATCTCCCCCTCTGGCCTGCTGGGGGGTTCCTAAGCAGGACTCAGAACCATATGGTAGGGAGAATTCCTTCTCTCAAGAAGCTTACTGGCCCCAAAGGAAAGCAAAACCTAGGTACATAAAGGAGCCCAGCCCGCAGGGACCGCTCTCCCTGCCTGCTTCTCTAGGCCTCCACAGCACCCCAACTGCCCCCTCTGGTGAGGGAAGCGACTCACCCACAATAACGAACAACGGCTAACCTCCCTATGCACTTCCTCCGTGCTGGGAGCTTGTCCCAAATGCCTTCGGTGCACAAACTCATTGATTATCAGCTCGAGCCACCTCCAGGCCTGAACACGCAGACCACGAAGGGCCGGTCACCAAGCGAACATCTCCTGCTTGGTCTCGCAAAATGCAAAAGGTGCTATCATTACAGAAGCCAAGGCTGCTTGCAAACTACAGAGGTGACACGAGGTAAATTCATTTCCTTCCTGTCAAGAGAGACTCAACAAGGGTATAAGCAGAAGCTAACGTGTGTGCCTGCGATTGGGCCCGTCGCAGGGGTGGTACATAATTGAACAAGTTCTCCGTGCCCAGAGGAGCAGAGCAAAGCCCCGTCACTGGTAAGTGTCACTCATCTGGCCAGCATACCTCACTTTTTAATAACGTTATGGAAATATTGCTGAAGGACAGGGAAAAGGACAGCGCCTTGAGGATGGGGCCTCCCCGTGCCGTGGAGAGCTTTAACCTTGAGAAAAGGACCTTCTGCCCTCATCCAGGTCATCACTTTTCTCAGGGACCACTTCCCTAGGTTGGATGGGGTCTAAGGACCAGGGTTCAGTGTGGCTGTATCTTCTTGGCCAAGGTCATAAAGCTGGCACGTTGTACTGAAGCCCCAGCAGCCTGGCTCTGAAGTGCATCGTCCTGACCATACGTTCTACTGCCTAATGAGTCAACACAGCCGAGCCCTGAAGAAGGGGAGAGGGGACGGGAGAAGTGGCAGGTAGGAGGGGAGGTGCCTCCCTGGCAATTGGCATTCATTCATTCACATTCTTTGTTTTTTTCCTCCACTTTTTAAAAAATCAAATTAAAGATTCTTAAATGTTATAGTGCTTTACAATTTTCAAAAGTTTTGCACACATGATTTCATATAATCCCATAATAACCCTTCCTCCTGCTATCCCTGTCTTGCCCCTGCCCCCTCCCACCCCCAGGATCCACTCGTTTGTTCTCTGTTATCTGTGAGTCTGCTTCTTTTTTGTTTTATTCATTCACATTCTTATTGAGCATCTTCTTTGCACCAGACTCTGTTCTAGGCACCGAGAAGACAGTGATGTATAAACAGACAAAAGATTATAGTCTAGTGAGAGGACACAGAAAATATATAAACACTTAAGTAAGATAATATCACATGAATGGCAAATACGAGAAAGAAAATAAAGCAGGGAAGTCAGATACAGTGATTAGGCAGGAAGAGGTGTGGAAGTCGATTCAAGAGGGGAAAAGTTAACTTTAATAGAAGCAGGCCTACCCAAGGCTGAGCAACCCACTGGCAGAGGTTTTTGAACGCCTCCAAAATACAAGGAGTAACAAGTCCTTCAGGCCCGAAGAAGCCAGGAAGTTAGTGACCCAGGAAGACAAGGGGATAGGAGTCTGCTCCACCCACCCATGAAGACACGGGGATGGGGTCCAGGCTGACGGAAGCTCTGCCATCTTGCCCTGGACCACATGGGCATCCCCTGCCTCAGCCTGGAAGTGATGCTTTGCCCAGCTCCTAGGTTCCCACGTCCTTCCTAACTGTGGGAGCTGGGAAAGGTACAGGAGCCACTGGAACATCTGGTGAGCCTTCCTGCCTCAGCCACAGACCCAAAGGGGGCACAAACGGAGACAGCAGAGATGCGTGAGGGCTCCAGCCCTAAGAGGCAGAACCCAAGCCAGACAAGAGTGCGAAGTCTAGGAGTTGGGATTTAACAGATTTTTCCGAATGAATGGGCCTTCATTCCAATTCAAGGAGTTGAGGGGATCAGGTGAAGGAAGCCAGGTGAAAAGGAGGATTAATCCATCTATCAAAGGCCTTTGGAACTGAACACATAAAAGATGAATTCATTTGTGAGCCATAATGATTCACTACCAGGAGAAATATCTTGAAGCTTGTGGGGCCCCAGAAGCAATCTTTATTTAACTGTATTTATTTTGGGCTGCTCATCCCGCTTGCCTCTCTTGGAAGCTCAAGGAGTATTCTCTCCCTTCCTCTTTTGTGTGTGCGTATGTGATAAATTCCCAAAACTTGCTTATTTCATGTTTTTCAACAGAATGATCTTTGTGTGGGTCCTTCCCTCTCCCTTCGCCCTCTCTAGGTATTATTGATCCTCAACCCTAAGCATTCACTTCCCAGGATTCTCTTGTTTCCCTAGAGCACTTATCCCTATCTTAAAATGTATTATTTATCAGTTTATTTGCTTTTTTGATAATCTGGCTCTTCCACTGGAAATATAAGACGGGTAAAAGCAGGGACCTTGCCTGTCTCCACGGGCTAGATCACACCACCAGACCCATGAACAGCCATGGAACAAATGAGCAAAAAGATACTAACAAACATACCTAACTCCTAGCCTCTTTTAGTCCTTATTACAACCTCAATTTATTATTATTGATTATTCCCATTTTACAAATGAAAAAACCGAGGCACAGAGAATAATTAAGTAACTTTCTCAGGGTTACAGCTCAAGGCTGTAAATAAAACAGCCAGGATTTGAATCCGGGCAGTCTGGCTCCAGAACCCATGCTCTTTTTTTTTTCCTCCCCCGTGCTCCTTTGACTTAGGTTTTTAAGAAATGATTCTTGACTGAATGTATGAATATTAAATGAATGACTGCCATGGGTTTCCTGATTTCCCTCCCAGTGTTATTTGTTTCCAACTTTTCCTGGACCCCCTACAGGTCTGGCATGGTTCTAAATTCTCTACATGTATGATTCGGTTGAACCCTCACACCTACCCTGCTCTCCCTGACACTTAGAACTGTGCCTCATTCTCCAGCTCAGGTCTCCTGGCTCCACTTTACCAGGTGATGCTGCCCTGATCTGCAATCATGGACTCAGTTCCTTCAGAAAGAAAAACCAAACCAAAGATTTGGGGGGAGGTGCTTCGCCTGAGAAGCACGTGGCTGATGGCGGGTCCCGCCGCTGCCCCACCACTCCATTCAGAAACTGAATCCAAAAAGATGAAGTTATGGGTTTCACGCCCGTGTCCGCCCTTCAGTCCAACGGACAAAGGCAAAATAAATACCAAATGCTAGATGCTAGGATGGGAGGGAGGGAAGGAAGAAGTAAAGTGCTTTTCGTGCTAAATTGGCTCTGAGAGTAGAGAAGAACCAAAGTGAGTTATTAAGGAAGCATCATCATCATACACGTCTTCAACCCCCACTGGAGCACGCCCTCCCCTCCCTCTCGCCATCCCCATGGCTGACTCTGCGAGTGGCTGAGTGTGGTCCTGCTGGACACAACCATCCCCAATCATCATTCTCATCCATCACAGCTTTAGGCCCATGCCTTGAACAACACCTGGCACATGGTGGGTGCTCAGTCAATGCTGACTGGGTCAACGAATGAGGGAGACACAGCCCCATCCCCTTCCAGCCTCGGCTCTGTCTTCATCCCTCACCCACACGGCTGCACAGCTGCACCTGGTTCCATCCCCCCGGACCCAAATCCTGGGCACATTCATGTACTGACCACCGTTGGGTATGTACTCCCATTCCCCATGGGGATGTTTACAGGATCCTGAGCCAAAGAAGGTAGAGTAGGGGTATCCTGAGAAAATGTGCTTTCATTGAGTGATGGACCTTGCTATTCTCCACAACCATCCCTGAAACATGAGAATACTGCAGCAACAGTCCTTCCCAAATTGTGGGCCTTTACAGACTTAGGCCAACACCAAGTGGTGCTTCACTGAGCAATTTAAAGCCCAGTCACGCAAAGTCAAGTGTGTTTTCATGTCTAGGAAACAAAAACATCCCAACTGCTCAGCACATCCAAGTCAATACTCCCTTAATAACCCACCTTGGTTCTTTCCCTGGACTCTGAGAGCCAGTTGAGTAGGAAAGCCAAGTTAGTAATCTCAGACTCTCCCTTGCATTCTGTCCCTCCTCCTGTCTTGCATCTGAACCTCTGGTCATTTGTTTTGCTCTTGTTCCTCAAGTTGAAGGGCAACCATGGTTTTGAAATCATTAACTGGAGTTCATCTGGAGAATTCAGATTAGGAACTTGTGCAATCTCTCTCTCATTGTGCTGCAATGCTTGGGCTCTTCCCCAATCAGCTAAAAGACTGGCTAAGGACTTCCTCAGTTCATCTTGCAGGAAGGTGTCTCTTCTGGTTACCTGGACTGTTAAATAGGTAAATAGGTTCATTGGGGTTTCTGGGACCTGTACTGTGGCACAGAACTCCGACCCGGCCAAACACGCACATATGAATGGGCCACCATCTCTGAAGGAACTGCTGGACCCAAGACCAGAGTTGGTACATCCTTCCTAGGGAAACAGCATTAGACTTCCGCCTTATTCTCCTGGCCCAGGAACATTGTCTTCAAGCCCAAGTGACAGCACTGTCCTACACAGACATGATTAAAGTGTCCACTGCCAGTCTGCACTGCTGATCAAGGAACATGGCCACACACCAGCCCTGTAAGCATCCTAGCACATGGCTCTGGAGAAGACGAATGGAGAAGGGGTTTCCACAGAGTAAGGCTGCTGGTGTTTCAACCTCAACTTCATAATCTGTGGCCTGAGGACCTTGAGCAAGTCACTTAATCGCACACAGCCTCAGTTTCCCCAACTGAAAAATGAAGAGTACAGATCTCCCAGTGGTGTCAAAAGGATTACACGAGATCATGCATGTAAAGCAGCCTGGTGCAAAGCCAATGCAGAGCATCACTGTGGGCGGAGACTTACTGAGCACTAATGGCCTGCTGGGCCCGTAGTACCTGACCCTTCCACAGCATGTGCACATTAGCCTCACTGTGCACATAAGACGTGGATATTACCTTCTCTATCTCACAGCAGAGGAGACTAAAGATCAGAGAAGTCAAGCAACCTGCACAAGGGCAAACAGCTAGGGAGGGGTGGAATTTGAATCTGAACTGAGGGCTCCCTTGCCATATGAGGAGGACCCCCTGGGAGGGTGCCTCCTACCCTGACACCAGCCTCCTGTCTCTGGGCCCTATCAAGGGCTGGTTGACAGGCAGCTCTACAGAGATGCTGGGGATCATGGACTTGGAGCCAGCCGGCCTGACTCTGAATTCTCCATGTGTTATGTGACTTAGGACCAGTCTCTCTACTGCTCAGGTATGCTTTGTTTCCTCAGCCATAAAACAGGACAACGGCAATTTCCTTGTAAGACTGTCGTGAGGCTTAAATAAAACAATGGTGCCTTGCCATCTTTTCACCCAAGGTAGGATTCTTACACTATGCCATGCTCTGTGACATGAAAAGAAGACAATGACAACACTCAGCACAGTGTTAAAAGCCTTTAGAAAATAATAATTTATGAGATGAATAATAACAGCTAATAGGGCTTCCCTGGTGGCGCAGTGGTTGAGAGTCTGCCTGCCGATGCAGGGGACACGGGTTCGTGCCCCGGTCCGGGAAGATCCCGCATGCCGTGGAGCGGCTGCGCCCGTGAGCCATGGCCGCTGAGCCTGCGTGTCCGGAGCCTGGGCTCCGCAACGGGAGTGGCCACAACAGTGAGAGCCCCGCATACCGCAAATAAATAAATAAATAAATAAATAAAAATAACAGCTAATAAATAGAGGCCATATTATATTTCAGGAATTGCCCTAAGAGCCTAACTAAAGCACTTCATTCTCATGACAACGCTATAAAGTTGGTACTTTTCATCATCTTCTTCTACAGATGAAGAAACGGAGGCATGCGATGGTTAGGTAACTTGCTCAAAGGCACAAAACTAGATGCTGAAAACTTCCAAGCTTGCTATCTACCTGGCTGCATCTGAGCTTTATTCAAAGGATGAGGCAGTCCGGGCCAGCAACATCAACACCCCAGCATCCTGGTCTCCCTGGGAACTGCTGGGATTAGCAGAGGCAAGCTCGTCCAGGTCACCTCACTACAGGACTTGCACGGTCTCTAAGGTAAATGTGCATGAAAATCACCAAGAAGGAGACAGAATATGCAGCCTTTCCCATCATTTGAGGGGCACCAGTATGCTCTGAAACAGGGTGTGAGAAATACTACATCTGGATCATTTACTCTAGATAGGACAGTCCCCCATCAGCTGCTGGAAACACTAAGCATAAGGCAAAAAGACAGAGAAGGGAAAATGAACAGCCCAATGTCCTTCAACCTGTCTTTTGTCCTCTGATCCAGATCTGTAGAAGTGTGTCTGCCTGCAGACCTGGACACCCACAAGCCCCTCACCGAACGGAAGACCCACAGAGGCCCCCAACAAGGGGTGGTACCAGGAAAAGGAGGTCAGCCTGGCACAGTCCTGGGAAGCAGAGGCCCTGCTCACAGCCTGCTGGGAATCAGTGGCCTTTTTTAACACAAGTGTGACACTCACCTGTACTGTTGGGACTCGTTTGGTGGGAAAGAAGGAGGTTTTTATATCCCTGCTCTTACCCCCAGCAGGCTCCTGAAATGTATTTCTGTAATTCACTTAGCTGGTAAGTATGAAAAAGAGAATACTGAATATTCCAGTAGGGATCTGACAGAACAGGGGCACGTTCATTAGCTGCTGAATTTCCCAATGATTCCTAGAAATTGCCACAATTAGACCAAATTAAGTGCTTCCATTCCAAGAATAGGCAGCCACTGTTCTTTAGGGTATATCTCCGCACTGCTGGCCTTGCAAAGGAAGGTCCTGGAATTCCAGACAAAAGCAGCATCTCCTTCCTTCTTGCTCTCACTGAGCAAATCTAAAATCCAGTGCCAAATTTCTTGGAGCTGAATCTAAACCGGGAAGGCTTTTCGTAAGATTACTAAGACTGAATTGGCCTTTGAGGAGGAGTTCCTTTGCTCTGCAACTCTCTTAATGCAATCGTTGGAATTCTACCCCATCCCCCATTGGCTGGGCAAAAGGGTAACATCCCCCCTCATCTCTATGGTGGATACGGAGACTCAGGGTGCTGTTCCCAACCCCTGGGTGAGTCAGCAGGGAAACCAAGTTCAGTAAATAACCTCAGTTCCTTTCCTCCCCATCACCAGCTTTCCCCTGTAAGAAACTGATCAGCAGTTCTTTGGCATCTAGAGTTAATCTGAAAATCATTAACAAAGTTTAGACAAGAGGTCATACTTTTGGTTTCTTTTTTTCAGGTTCAGAACAAGAGCAGTAATGTATTTTATGGAGCATGGCAGTTAACTGGCTCTAAGACAGAGGCCAGCCATTCCAACTCCCTGGACCTACAATCAACATTTTTAAAGACTTTAATCTTCCAGTGAGTCTTACATAGAATTATTTATATACCCATTTCACAGGCAAGAAGACTGAGGCACTGGCACGTGACACGTTAGAGACCAAGAGTCCTTGGAAGACAACGTTCATTCACCCTTGTGCAAGAGCCAAATGCACCTGCTAACACTATGACTGCAGTTGTTTTGTTTCTGGTGGCAGACTGAGAGGCCAAATGAGTACAACAGATGACCACCGCAGGGGCTTCCAGGTGCCCACGCCTGGGTTTGCAAGGCAAGAGGAACTGGAGCAGCCTGGATGAAGTTCAAGGTAGGCTGGAAAATCTCCTGAGGGTCTTCGCAGCAGAATCCCTGCGTGAAGCACACAGCCGCTTTGAAGACAGGCTACGTGGAGGCCAGGGCTCAAGAACTCTACCTTGCCTACGAGTTAAGAGTTCTAGGAGCACATACTCTACACTCTAGAAAACAGCCTCTGGAGAATCTAGACCCTACCCCACAGTGACCTTGGATGAGTCCCTTCTATTGCATTCCTGTCACGACATACCCTCCTTGAAGGGGGCCAAGCAGTGTGCGGGCCACTGTCTCCTCATCAGCCTCCTCCCTAATTCCAGGGGCACAACATCACTGCAATGACGGGAGGACAGAACACGTACCCAGCTGACTGCGAGCACTTACTGGGCGATGCTCTGGACCATTCGTTGGAGACATGGGCTGACTCAAAGGCTCGGGGAGGGTTTGTGGGGGAGTGAGTGGGGCTCTACCCTTTCTCTCCCTTCGCCACACTCCACTTTTATCTGCACTATACATTGGGTCCTAGCCATGGTCTCATTTGAACAAAGATTTTGAAGGACACCGACACCAAGAGAGTTTGAAAACTACTAGGATAATGCTTCGCAGAGGTGGGGGGGACTTTATTCAAAGGCTGCAAAAATCTAGAGATATTATTATGCTTATTACTGTGATATTTTTAGAGTATTGTAAATCTTTTAAGAGCTTTATCAGTGACGAGAAATTCTCATCTCAATGTCATCAGTCAATTCTGAGGGGACTAAAGGTCAAACGGCACTAAAAAGATGACCCTTAACAGGGGTTGAATGCCATAATTAGCTCACGACTACAAAGACATATGGGGAAGATTATCCTCTTGTCCTGAGACTTCTGGTCTCTGGACAATTCTACAGATATTCTCCACCAGACTATTTGGTAAGCTGACCACGGCCGATTTGGTAAGCTGACCACAGCCGATTTGGAACACAATGAACCTCATACTCACCAGACGCTCCAGGCACTGCCAGATAAGCTTGTCTCAGGCAGGATATCAGCCCTTCCCTGCGCTGGGCTCTGGCCGTAGGATCTCAGCTCTCAGGGGCAGCCCTGGATCCTCCTGCACTTTCTTGTTAGCCCAGACAGCCAGTGCCACCCTCTGCTTTTCCTTCCTCCCAAGGACAGAAGGATTCAGAACCCTTGTCCAAATATGTGTATTAAACTCTGCAAACTGATTAGTCATTCTCAAAATTAGGTCTGGTGGGTTCCCAAGAGATCCACAGACTTTTTGCAATATTCATGCAATGATGTTTATCTCTTTGATCGGGGGGGGGGGGGGGGGGGGGGATCTGGTAATTCACTAACAGCAAGGAAACGGCAGGAAGCAGCATTAAAAAGCATGTCTGTTCATTTCTGGTGTATAGGCTTTTGAAGATGAACTAGTAGATTGGGTGGTCCCGAGTAGATGTGCCCACCAAGTAGTCAACAGACAAAAATGTTACAGTTCTGACTGGACAGAAATATTTAATATCTAGTAGTTTTTCTGAACCCCTTTCTCTCTCGAATCTAAGCAAGGTTCTACACTGTCTTTCTGGCCACATGCATACCAGTCAGCAATGGGTTGAAACACATGTAACATGCTGTCCAAGCTCATTGTTCGTATGAGGTAACAAAATATGCATTTATATTTCTCTGTAAGAGAAAACAAATCCCATTTCCATGGAATGTTTATGTCAGATCAGGGAACAATAGTCTCTCACTTCTCCTGGTGTCTGGGTGCTTGAAGATTGCAGGGGAAACAGATGCAGAAGAGTTAAAAAAGAGGAATATTTAATATTTATTGGTCTGTGGTCCTTTGTAGCTAAACGCTAACACCCATATGCCAGTTCCCTCTCCCTTTCTCCTTTATGCTACATGTTGTCCAGCACAACTCCCTGTATCAATGGAAATGTTCTTTTTCTGGGCTGTGCAAGACGGTAGCCACTAGCCATCTGTGGCTGTTGAGCCCTTGAAATGTGGCAAATGCGACTGGGTAGCTGAACTTGTAATTTCATTTAAATTTAAACAGCCACAGTCAGCGAGTGGCTACCATATTAAACAGTGAACCGATCTAGAATTCAGGACCTTGGAGGGAGAGAGAGAGTATGTACAAGAAACACTACTCTAAACCTACCATAAATCCCTTCTGTGGGGTGTTTTACAACCTTGAAGGAGAGGCAAAGACCACTCATCCACATACAGACAAATATTACCACAAACATCCTTACATCCCATTGTTTTCCAAAGAACCCGTTTATCTTTCCGGAAGAAACCTATCTGTGGGAATTCCCTGGAGGGCCAGTGGTCAGGCCTCTGCGCTTTCACTGCTGAGGGTCTGGGTTCAATTCCTGGTCGGGGAACTAAGATCCCACAAGCCGCGAGGCACAGCCAAAAAAAAAAGAAACCTATCTGTTCTTCCCATAGAAGCCAGTTCTCCCCTCTCCCTTTCCCCTATTAAGTTAGATTTATAAGCCTTTAACTTGCACCATTTAACATGTTAGCTACTTTTTTGGTTGGCTCCTGTGTGCATAGAGAAAAACATTTTCTCCTGTTTTTTTTTTTTTTTTTTTTTTTTTAAGAAAGAAAGAAACACTACTCTTTCTGCAGTGAGCACTGTTCTGTGATCAGGGTCTAAGGAATATGCATAAGGTGGGTACCTGAAGTTCTAGGCTTCCTGCTGCCCTAAGGTCTTATCAAAAGAAATTTCCTGGTGCTCCCTCTGGGCAGTACAGTTTGACATTCATTAGGAAGAGGAGCACATGCATATAGAGAAGCAGCAAAAGGCACAGGCACATGAGAGGCAAAACACAGATGCAACCTTGTAAAGTGGTAGATAATTCAGAAGGTGACAGCTCTCCCCGACTTAGCTGGAAAACCAAATGCCAAATGGGAGACATCAGTCTCTTCACGTCCCTGGAAAACAATCCCCTGAAGGCAAAATTAGAACTTGATGACTATTTCCTGATCCAGCCCTTTGTATTTTTCATGAAGCTTAAAAGGAGATTAATGGGCCAATCAGGGTATTACAGATGAGAGCCACATGCATTTCAAACGCGGCCGTGACAAATGGCTGGGAAGCCTCCAGGCTCGGTGGGGACGGGAAGGGGACAAGGTCAGGACAGGGAAACTCCTCTCCATGGGTCCTGTCCTATAGTCCCATCAGGACACCCTGGGAAGGCATTCAACCCTCTCCTGAGATCCACTGGACAAAAGAAGGAGCCCCATCATTGAGTAGTTGTGAGGTCCAAGGGGACAATATTAGCAGCAAACACCCCAAAAATGATCAAGTTCTATTCCAATAACTCACATAATTATTAAGCAGTTCAATCAACATAATTATTATTAATAATGGCTAACATTTATCAGGTTTCTACTACAGGCCAGACAATACATATATAATGACTGTAAGGCTCACGGCAGCCCTACAAGACTTACAAGACACATCTAAACATCCTCACTGCTAGTGCTTCCCAGCCGCTGTTCCAAGTGTTTTCCACATACTAACTCATTTAATCCAGGACATTTTTCCTATCCATATTTTACAGAGGAGACAACTGAGGCCAAAGAGAGAAAATGACAGACATCACCCTCCCAAGTAGACTGGAAGCCAAATGGCAAGAGGACACATCAGAAAACAACCCCTGGAAAGGAAGAATGAACCTGGTGACTATTCATGATCCAGGCCTAGCAAATGGCATTGCCGGGACATGAACCCAGGCACAGCCTGGAGACAAGCTCAGACTCAGGCAGTTGGGCTACAGTCGGTATTCCCCACGCCACACCCACACCGCCTCTTAAAAAGTGACAGCATCACGGCTTGAGACTGGGCCTGCTCTCCTCCAACTACTCAGCCTTTCTAGAGCCACCCTGCCTCAGTTTAATCCATGACCCGCCACCTCTGGCTAGTGGCCTTGCATATTTCTTCCTCTCGTCAGTGCAAGACACCTTGGGAAGCCCCCTTTTTTGCCATTCTATGACTGAGAATAAATTCAGGTACCCCACTAGGAAAGAGAGAGTGGTGGGCTTGGAGGTCGGCAAGAGTTTTAGAAAATGCTTTTTTTTTACCCTCTTTTAAGAAAGACGTTCTGCAAAAGGCCTCAGAAATTAGCTGCTATGAAGTTCTCGACCATTTGGTGTGGTATTTATGCCATCCTGCCCAGAGAACCCTGGTCTGTCCACAAAATTCACTGTAGTCTACCAGGGAGTGGGCGTCCTCAGACCAAATCAAAGCAAGCTGTCCAGAAGACAAACTAGGGAGAGACAATGGAGAGACGAAAGGTAGTTCAGGACCGGATTGCCCAAGGTCAAGCCCAGAGCTGAGCACCCAAGGTTACG
Organism: Pseudorca crassidens; assembly: GCF_039906515.1. Classification (NCBI taxonomy): domain Eukaryota; kingdom Metazoa; phylum Chordata; class Mammalia; order Artiodactyla; family Delphinidae; genus Pseudorca; species Pseudorca crassidens. The sequence goes on along the minus strand of NC_090311.1, from coordinate 55,714,154 downwards.
TGCAATAGGTACATGCCACCTTCACTGCTCAAAAGAAAGAGAACATACAAACTTGAGTGCCGTAGTGAACATTCTTTAAAGCTTTCCCAGCATCCACTGTCCACTTCTTCCTTCCATCAGTCCCCAAAATCTCATCTGAGGATTCATGCAGTTCTAAAGAAACTGACTGCATCAGCGGGCTCTGTCCCTTGGCCACAGTGACCCGCTCAGGGCTGGGTCTGTGACCGAAGCCAGTCCAATCAGAGTGACTCTCAGGTCTTTGGCTGGGAATGCTGGAACAAAACCACCTTTCCTTCCAGGTGGGCATAACAACGAAGGAAGCACACAGCCCCAGGAGATCTGTCAGCCATTGCAGGGCTCTAAAAGGAGCCAGCATTTGATGAAAATGCCATTTCATAAGACAGAACAGGGAGATGGGAAGCAACCAGACCCTTGGTGAGAGTGTTCAACCAGCAGATGAAGGCTCACCTCACACCAGCCCGAATTCTGTGATTTTCAATGAGATGAGTCATTAAATCTTCTTTATTGTTTAATCCACCTTGTGCTGGGGTTTCTATTCTTTTCAAATGAAAGCATCTGAACTTACGCAAATGTATATCACTTTGGCCATGTGGTAAAATGAGAAGGCAGAGTCCAAGGTGATATTACATCTCCTAAAACTGGCAGCTCCATCTCATACAAAACTCATGTGTTACTCAGTTAAAGGACAAATTCCCTCTGTACTGTACCCCCATGGGAAACTCCTACTCATTCATCAAGGCCTAGCTCAAATGTCCCTTCCTGCCTCCGAGACTACACTCAGGAAAATTAATCACTTCCTTCTGTTTTATTTCTTATGCCCAAAGAAGCATATTACTCATTCTTTTATGTAACGATAAACACACAGCAGTCCCATACTGCTCAGAGGCAGAGAACCATTGCTTATGGGTCCCTCCTATAAGCATCAAGCCCAGCACAAGCACATAAGCATGCTGCCCACCCCAGGCCTTCGACAGGTCACAGAACACTCTGACCCTGTCTCCTCTCCTGCAAAATAGGGCTAAGTGTGCATCTATCTCATAGGGTTGTTGGGAAGACCTGACTTAATGTTTATAGAGCACTCACACAACTGCCTGGGACATAGTAAGTACTTAATAACAGGCAGGTGTAGGTATTTCATAAAAATTTGTTCAATTAATAAAATTAAATAGTTCAAAGAGTAAAAGTGGATGGATGATTTCTTAAAACTCCAATAGTTATCAGCTCTCAATTGATGGCCAATAATTAATATTAATCATATTGCATGGAAGTGATTTGTTAACTCTATAGTTGGGGAAGAAGTGTGGGCACAGAGCTTGCCTTGTCTTATATATATCAGATCCAAGTGGTAAATTAGGTTCTGCTTGCCTAATTTCCAGTATCTAGGAGCAAGATGGCAGGGAAGACCATGCAAACAATTGGAGATACGCTGCAGGTAAGCAAACAGGAAGACACTGCCTAACAGGATCGGCTGGCAAACATGGATCACCCCAGGGCTGGCTCCTCTAATCTACCTAACCAAACCATATCATAGTGAATAGCTATTGTCTTTACCTGCCTAGCACCCACTGCCCCTCTGGTAACAAAACAATCCCTCGCTCTCAATCCTCGTGGTTCAGCAAGGGTCCCAGCTCCAGGAGTGGGTGTCCACCAGGTTTATCCAATAAGAGGAGACCCATCTTCCTGGCCACGGTGATTGGTTCAAAAACAAGCCTGTGAACCAACCTGTTCCAGTGAGAGTCAGTTCTGGGATTTCTGCTGGAACTTCTGTATGTAAAAGAGGAGTTGTCTTTCCACTGAGAGTTAAGGGTAAGAAGTGAATACGAAATGCATTTGATTCTGTTGCAGGATCCCATGTGGAGAAAGTATAAAACCAACACAGAGGCAGAAATGTGAGATGGAAGGAAAAATGGAGTGAACCAGTGAGAACAAGGGACTAAGAGACATCCTTCAAGTGCCTGGAGTCAGCTAAAAGAGAAGCCAAACCTAACCTGGGCTTTTCAGTTACCAAAGTCATCAAATTCCTCCCTACCCTTTCCTTTTGTTTTTATTTTTATTTGTGCTTAAGCAGCTTGAACCAGATTTCTCTCATTTGCATACAAAAAATCCCAGACAGTATGCACATTCCTGCTGGTAAGACTTTCCATCCCTTTGCCCCCAGGCTTTGCACCCTGACACTCTTGGGCTTTGGAAGGGTCCAAAAGAGGGTCTGATTGACTCTGCTTAGGTAGGGTTCACTGAAAAGGAGAGATGACAAATTTAGCCTTGATTTAAAAATCTAGTCTTGCAAATTCCATTCAGTACTTCTCCTCCTCTATTCCCCAGGTTTCTCTATAGCTGAATAAAGAATCATTTTTTAAGTAAACAGCTTCACTGTTTATCCAAGAGTTTTCTTCTTTACTGGAATATGCGATATTTTTTTAAAAGAATTAGATTTCCCCATGGGATGCAGTCATTTAAATTAAGGGAAAAGCTTAAACTTTTAGAAATACTAGAAATACTTCAGAAAAACTGAAGTATTTCTTAAACTTCAGTTTCTTGGGCACAAATGAATGTTTTATAGATTCCAGAAACTTCCATAGTTATGAAGAAGGCCCTCAGGTTTACTGCTGGGGTCAGATTCTCTCCATTACTTAAAACAACATGAGAAGGATTAGTCACCAATATAATCTGGAGAAATGCAGAAAGAACCACTTAGGAATTCAAATGTCAGCTTGAGAAAGAAAGGGGAGCCTAAAGATAAAAAGCCAGATGAGGCGAAGCGGGCTGGGGTCTCTGAAACGGCAAGTCACAAAATCAGCTTAGAGTCAGAGGGAGCTTGAGGATGATCTGATTCAGGATATAAAGAAATGTTTTAGTTCCTGATTCCCTTTCCCAAATATTTCAGCGTAAGCACAATATAAGAAAAATATGTAAGTAGAAGAGCTCTTTCAAAGAGTTGGGGGTGAGTCTAGGGAGGAGCAGTGAGGATCAGCTGAGAGCCAGCCCCGAGGACTCCCTGCAGCCCAGCCCACAGCCATGGAACCGGCGCTCCTCCATACTGGTCTCCATCGTCCCAGAGCTACACAACTCTAGCTGAGATATAACCACACTCATCAGAATTCCTTCCAGGAAGCTTTCACGATGAGACCAGTCTTCTTCCACTAGGATCTTCCATAAGTATACATGGTAAAGGGTAGCACTAGGGCTTCCCTGGTGGCGCAGTGGTTAAGAATCCGCCTGCCAGGGCTTCCTTGGTGGCGCAGTGGTTGAGGGTCCACCTGCCGATGCAGGGGACACGGGTTCGTGCCCTGGTCCGGGAGGATCCCACATACCACGGAGCGGCTGGACCCGTGAGCCATGGCCGCTGAGCCTGCGCGTCCAGAGCCTGTGCTCCGCGAGGCCGCAGAAGAAAAGAAAAAAAAAAGAGCAGCACTTACTGAGTAGATCTGGTTAAATCCAGTTAACAGTCTCCTTCCGCACTTTCCCACGCCCAACCACCAGAGCAGGATGTTATCTATGAACCGGTATCTCCCCCACTGTCGTCCCATCTAGGGCACTGCACCGGGATACTGCCTAGGACCTAGCCAATGATTGCCCCGCCCCCCCGTTCCTGGACTCACCTCTTCTTTTTCCTCTCAAAGGCCCCAGGGACCTGGCCCTCCAGCATCTTTTGTCAGGCTGCCCTCTCCCTCCAGGAGCCGGCCTAGGAGGAGGATACTCCCTACTACCCCTACATTCAAGCTAGCCTTCTCCAAAACAAGTCCACAGACACCTTTTCAGGATTATTACTGCTACACCCACAGGGAGGGAGTGATAAAGTAGCAAAAACTAGGATGATTTTCTAAAGAAAGAGGAAATGTTCTACATCATTACAAAATATCTGCAAGACCTTCATACAGCTGTCCAAGAAGCTATGCCTGCTTCTTCTTCTCTTCTCATCCCACCACCCTCATCCTTCTCTTCATCTAAGAGTCGCCTCATATAAGTCTTGCTTTAGAAGCCATCCTCAGTCAAGCCTTCTCTCTTTTATAATATGGGCAGAGCATCCTCAATTCCTCGTTAATACTGAACGTAGGCCCCATTTTCAGTGCCCGCACCATTTCCCTAAGCTCTCGTTCCTGAAGATAACAAGGGCCAAGTGAGACGCTTCTTCTAGGAAGACTCGTTCATATCCCAGAGGAGGTGATACTGTTCTGTGTGCTTTTCCCATTATGCTCAGGATCAACCATCCAAGCCCCGTTCCAAGCCAGAGAGGTGGAGACGTGCTCACTGCCCAGCAGGTGCTTACAACCTGCAATTCTGCGGAGAGACCCCTCTTCGCATCTCCTAGGCTCAAATCCTCTTGCTCAAGTCTGCTGGGCGTCACAGCACACACGGGTACTGTTGGTCCTGTACCTGCAGTGCGGGAACATGGGCTGGCAGGGAGGTGCAGCAAGGTGTCCCCAGCAGGAGGAAGGGCAGGTAAATGAGGGTGCAGTGTCTGAGCCAGGGTGGCAGTGACAAAGCTGTCGCTGCTGTGCGAGTGTTTACACGGATGCTGCTTATTTGAATGTGGCATCTGTCGAGGCTCAGTGAGGATGACAGATGTCTCTCTGCTCCAGGAACAAACAACACAGCCCCGTGGGGGTGACAAACACAGCCTCAGCCAAACCAGACTGGAGAGGTGCGATTCTGGGAGAGTCATCGGAAGACAGTGTGTAGGGATCCAGAAGCCACCACACACCTGCTCCCCTAAAAAAACATGTTCTCGTGAAACCTTAGGAGGAGGCGTCAACTGCAGGAACAAGCGTGTGTGAGCCGGGCTGGCCTCATTCATTACCAGATGTACCACTCATTCAAGAAAGACCTGAGGCGTATCCAGGAAAAGGCCCCTCAAATACTCAACACCCAGGTGAGCTCCCACGGGGATCTCAGCTCCAGCAGTGACATTATTAAGCTGACGAATTAAGCCTCACCCTAAGTCAGCCCTAATTCTGTGCTTTCCAGTTGCATAAGACAACTTACAAAGTGTTCATTTCTGCACGTCCAGCACCTAGAACAGTGCCTGACACGTAGTAGTTGCTCAATGGCTGTCTATTGAATAAACAAATAAATGCCAAGGAGGGGAAGCAGTAGGAAGCAAAGCCGTAAAAAAGAAACAGCTAAGATCAAAACGACAATAAGAATAATCAGTAATACCCACTACAAAGAAAGAGAAAATAATCTAAGCACACAAGAGTAGAAACTCACTGTGTATGCTGAATTATGCCAGTGGTTTCTTAAACATTTCATGGGACTAAGCACAGAAGAAGAGACTGTCCCAGGCTTAAGAGTTCCCAGTCTTATCTTAGAGAAAAGGAAAAAACATATATAAAGTGGTAGGTAGACTGCAATGCACCAGATGTTCTAGAATAAGGTCTGGAGCCATGATTCTGGGGCAAGCAGAGAAGACTTCCCAGAGGAGGTGGCAGCGAGTGGGCCTTGGAGGAAGGATGGGGGCCTGGGGGAGAAGCAGGATAGCCACTGCAGACTGAGAGAACAGCTTCCAAGAACTGTCCCCTCTGTGGGCCCAGGGGATGGAGAGCTTCTGGGCCTCCCAGTCCTCCCCAGTATGGGGGGGGCCCAGCTCTTGGTGGAGCACGAGGCTTTGTCCAGGCTAAGGAAGCCTTCCTGGTTTGGGTCTCTAATGACCTCAGGGAAGTATGCAGTCAAGGCTAGCAGGATCTCACGCCACCTTGGCCTCTGCAGTACCAGGGAGGGCACCCCCTCCTTCCCCTCGCCCCTCCCCCTCCCCCGGTTCAGGCCACTCTAAGATGGATACTTCCCTGAGCACTTGGGGAGATGGGCGCCCTCTGCACTTCGGGGGTCTTTAGTCTTCCTTTTCCCATTTTTCTTGCTTCTTCTCACCTTCCTATCCACTTCCCAGATGTGTTTCTCAGGCCTCCAAAGGGAAACTCAGGAGAAGCTGGGTCAAGCTGCTTTGAGTTTCCTTCAGGTCCAGCACTTTCCAAAGCCCACAGCCCAGCTCAGACAGTCGTAGGGTGGGGCTCTGTGCAGACACATGGAGGGTGAGGGGGGAACTAAGGAGCCAGGACACCGGTGTGGTCAGGGGGCTGGGCCTCCTCACTGCCAGGGGGAGGGAACTGGAATGATCTGGAGCCCTGCCAGCCCTGGGGGGGGCTTCTGAGTGACCCTGGGGCTCCATGAAGTCATGTGTCAGCGCGCCCTGGTGGACAGAGCTGGGCTTGGGGTCACCAAGATGTGGGCACAAACCACAGCTCAGTAACCTTCCAGCTATTTGACCTGGGCAGTCACTCAACCTCTCTGAGCGTTACCTTTCTCATCTGTAAGGTGGCTCTCGTGCCTGTCTTGCAGGGATGTTGTTAGAATAAAACGACATGGGGTCTAAATTGGCACAAAATAGGCAAGTGGTAAACGACAGGTATTTTAACTGCTGTTGGTATCACCATCATCACCATCATCATCAAGTTTGGATGTATCTCAGACCAGGCCCCAGGCTGCCTAATTCTGAATCCAGAGCCCTTTGCTCTGGCAGACAAGAAAAAGAAGGTGGGCCTGAAGTGGGACAGGCCTGGAGGAGTCCCAGTGTGTGCTCCCGAACCCAAGACCTATCCGCCGGGGAGGTCTCCACGCCACATGCCCGGGGTTCCATCTTTCCCCCAGCAACAAGGTAACTGGCTGGCCCCTGGATACGCTTGCAGCGAAGAACAGGAAGGCAGAGCAGGAAAGCACAGGAACTAATGAGATTCTGAGAGCTTGAAGATTAGAGGCAATTGGAAGGGTGCTGCCATCTAATTGTTCCACCACCTCCCACTGCAGCTGCAGAGAAACTGCAAGGAGGAGGTGAGAGCACGAGGCGGCGAGCTGGAGGGGCCGGAGGTCCAGGTCATCAACGGGAACTCTGGCTCCAGCTGGGAGCAGCTCAAGGGACTTTCTATGGCCAGACAGGACAGGATGACCACTGCTCAAAGCCAGCCCGTGTGGTCCATCTTGCGGGCCAAGAGCTGTCCCCGGCTAATTCTGGGCTCGAAGCAGCAGGGATGAGAGGGCCCACACGTACAGCCAGGCAGGGAGCAGCACGCCCCGGCACTCCCTCCACCGTGCAAACGGAAGCTGGTGACGCGGGCTCAGGAAACGCAGTTTCTAACCCAGCCCAGGCAAAGCATGGCCCAATCCTCAGTCCCCCTGGAGCTGAGCCAGGACCAGGCTCTCCCCCCGCAGGCTGCTGGCAGTCCTGGCTGTCCATTCGCACCTCTCCTGCGCTCTCTCCTCCCTAAAGATCTTTCACACCCATTATCTCATACAGGCTCCCAGCAGGCTGGCAAGGGCAGGCCGGCAAGGTGGGTATGCTGACCCTGCTTCAGTGGGGAGAAAACGACGGCCTGTTGACGGGCCAAAGGCAATACTCAGACCCTCCCCATGCAATGCCCCTTCACTGCACCTGCCCCCACCCAAGGACACTGCTTTACCATCAGGATGTGCTTAGGAGGACCGCATCATGGACCCTTTCCTCCACATGCACACACAAATGGGAAGCTGGAATGGTCTAAGAGACAACGTGGAAAGAGCCAGAAAGATCTGCACCCAAATCCAGTTCTACCTCGGGTCTTAGTCTGGTCGGGCAGCTGTAACAAAAATGCCACAGGCTGGGTGGTTTACACAGCACACATTTACTTCTCACAGTTCTGGAGGCTGGGAAGTGCAAGACCAAGGTGTCGGCAGGTTCAGGATGTGGTGAGGGCCTGCCTCCTGGTTCATAGATGGTCATCTTCTCTTTGTGTCCTCATATGGTGGAAAGGGTAAGGGAGCTCTCTGGGGTCTCTTTTATAAGGGCACTAATCCCATGACGGCTCTGTCCTTATGCCCTAATCATTTCCTAAAAGCCCCACCTGCAGATACCATCACACTGGGAATTAGATTTCAACATATGAATTTGGGGTGTGGGAGGGACACAAACATTTAGTCTATATCAACCCCTTCTTGCGCATGTGAATTTGGGCACTTTATGTGAGCCTCAGTTGTTCCATCTAAGAGTGGTACATCCCTCAGAAGGATAAATGTGATGGCATGAGGAAAGGCCAGAAGACAGCAGACGCTGAATAAATGGGAGAACTTCTTTGCATGGATCGTGGCCAATGTCCTGCCTCAGACCTGGCCGCCAGATCATAGGGCAGCGGCAGCCTTGTAGGACCCCGGGGCCGCTGCCTGCCTGCCTGAGCTCCCCTTATCTCACTCTGCCATACGCCCTCTTCTTAGTTAGAGGGGACTCTCCCCTGGATGGTCAGCTTATAAAGAGATGCATCTGTCCAATGGGCCTTTGATGAATCTCTCTCTGGACTCTTTGCTGAAACAAACAGGAAGAACACAGGGAAAAGAGTCCCTGCTTCTCTCTGGGCCAAGCCATTCCACAGATCAGGCTGAAGTGGGCACAGGGGACATACGTCCCCTTTCAGGGTGTTTGGGGTCCTCCCGTCAGTGGGAGGAGAGAGGCACAGCTGGCTTACTTTGACTGCTCTCCCAGTAGGGACAAAAGCACCAAGATCACTAGGCCAAGAGGCAGACAATTCTAACCCTATGCAGTCAGGTGACTCACAATACTGAGAGTCTTTCGACTTTCTAAAGACGTTTCTTTTCCCCCTGAAAAATACATGGTGAGCTTCCTCAACCCGGCTTATTCCATCTGAAGCCACAGCCTCATTGTTCCTCTTCCAAGCAATAGTGGAACCAAATGATCAAACTGGAATTCCAGTTCAGGCCACACAGCTGACATCTTCTGGATTCCCACTCCTGGGGATTCCCGAGACATGGGAAAGTCTATGGCTCCAGATGGGCAGAACCCCACGGACCCCGGAGGCTGAGCCTGTCCCTAGCTCCATAAAGGACCAGAGTCAGGGAGAACCAAAGACAATCATCAACGACCACCACCCTTGCCTTATGCCAGCCCTCAGCACTGAGTGCATGAGCTCTTCTCATAAAAAGGCATTGTATTCTTATAAACTTTTATTCAATTCAACTGGTCTTAATAAATACAATTACATTACTTCCTTGTTTAAAACACTTCTACGGCTTTCTGTGGTTCCCAGGATAAGATGCAAGGCCTGTGTGCTCTTACCCTTCTCTGCAGCCTCCCTTCAGCCAGGCCCCTCTCCTTGCTCACCATACTTGGGTCTCCCGGCCTTATTTTTCCTTCCTTGAAAAATGCACAGCTCGGGACTGGACACTTGTTCTCCCTCCTCTTTTGCCAGTTAATTCCCACCCCCCTTGCTGGTCTCAGCTCTAAGGCTGCCGCCTCAACTCCCTTAACTACTCGCCAGGACAAGTTACCCCCACCCTCTTCTCTCTTCCAGGTCTTTTAAAAAGAGACTGATCAATATGTATGACCGTACATTTCTGGGTTCACCGTCCTCTTCTTCCCTACCACGTAAGCTCTAGGAAATCAGGGACAATAATTTTCTCCACCGGCTCGCATAATGTCTGACGCCTAGCAGATTCTCAATGATCTCTGATGAACACATGTGTTCATTTATTCATTCCATTCTCCACAATCTGACTTCATTCATTCAAAGAGCTTCAGTGAACCGGGAATTGAGAAACCACTGTCTACCGAGCACTGTCCTGGAGGCTTACGTGAGCTCATCTGTGTTTGCAGTTAGTAACGCTGCCATTTTTAAATGGATAAATCCTGACTCCAAGAAGCTAAGTAGCTTTCACAAGTCATGGAACCAGCAAGTGGCCAAACCAGAACTGGATGCCCTGGCTCATAACTTCTTGCTTTTTCCACCATATAACAGAAGCGACGATAACTTGAATACCCAGGACTGAATGGGGAATAGGTCTTAACTGTGTTGGTCTCCAACCCTCCAGCAGCCAGGATCAGCCCCAGCGCGGCATGGTTCCCCCACCACAGCAGAGAGGGCTGCTTGGACAATGAAATGGAATTGGCATGTTTACCTCCCTCTCACCAGAGTTTTTACTTGACAGCAGCTGCTGAAATAACTTGGGCTATAAATAAATAGGAACTGGGCTAGAATCTGAACCTGCTTTCAAAGCTGACTCCTCTTCCAAGGGAGCTGCACAAAGTCCAATCTGCTCTGGGGGAAAAAGGGAACAAGGGAAAAAAGGCTTTCATCTCTGTGGTATTTTAACTAAAGATTAATTGAGGTTGTATGCTGCAAGGAAGCTACCGTTGAGGAGTCATTGTCAAGAAAATTGAGGTGCGAGAGTCGCCTGGCATAGAAGAATCAACTAAGGTTATCAACCAAAGCACAACTGAGGGCAATGACACTTGGAGCAAATGACAGAGGCATGAAATGTCACCCCCCAATGCCTGAACCTAGGAAATAGGTCCCCCTTGTCCTGGAGGTCCCTGGCTCCTCTCACTGCCATTCCAGGGCAGGGCCATGGCAATTCATGGACATCTTCCACTCCCAAACACTGAACAACCCAGATACCCTTTCCAGGGACCTTCTAGAGATGAGGCTTTCATTGACTTGTTCAAGACCCCTCAACAAGGTAGCCATCAGCTGCAGGAGGAGTGAAGCCTGGATGGTCTGACTCTAGAGAGCCTCTCATTCAACACTGGAACTTTCATGCAGGACCTCCTCTAATTGGGGGCAGAGGAAAGAAAATCAGGAGTTGGTGATCGTATGACTTCCCGCAGACTCGCCACTTGGCAAAGAGTCATCATATGCTAGAACCTACACTTGAGTCACATTTGGTTTCCTCTCTTCTTTCCCCCTGCCCTCGCTCTTTACTCTACCTCCATCCAGCCTTTGATATTGCCATCTTCGAGCTGGTGTGTCAGCTTGCAGCAGACTCCCCGGAAGAGTCCTGAGAACCTACTGCCTGTGCTTGGTGCTCTGTGAAGATTCAGCCCACTTGACATGCCTCTCACAGGGATCCCGGGCACTCTGGTGGGTGAGAAACCAGCTTCCTCCTTACTCTTTCCTTAACAAGCTCTATGACCTTAATTGTCCAGGGTCTCGTGATTATTACCTGCAAGACAGGGAGATGAACCCCTGCCTAGGATTCCACAAGAATGTAGTGTATCTAAAGAGAATAATACATAAGAGCTTTGAGAAAAGTAGAAAACTCTGACAGGCTGTGCTGAGGTGAATAATGCAATTTTGTCTTCCTTGGACCCCCTTAACCTAGTCTAGAGCTAGTTCCAAGGAAGCGCTTTGCAAATTGTTAATCACTAACAATTGATGAAGTGTTTGTTCAAGTCTTTTGCCATTTTTCAATTGTCCTCTTGCTAGTGAATTTTAAGAGGTTTTTTTTTTTTTTTTTAATTGGGGTATAGTTGCTTTACCATGTTGTGCTAGTTCCTGCTGCACCGTGAAGTGAACCAGCCATATGTATAAACATACCCTCTCCCTTTTGGATTTCCCTCCCATCCAGGTCACCACAGAGCACGGAGTAGAGTTCCCCATGCTACACAACAGGTCCTCACTAGTTATCTATTTCATACCCAGCGGCGTATATATGTCAATCCCAATCTCCCAGTTCATCCCACCCCGCCCTGGTGTCCACACATTTGTTCTCCCTGGCTGTCCACTGGTTAAGACTCCATGCTTCCACTGCAGGGGGTGTGGGTTTGATCCCTGATTGGGGAACTAAGATTCTGCATGCTGTGCGGCACGGCCAAAAAAAAAAAAAGAAAGAGAGAAATCTGAAGAGTTCTTTATATATCCTGGCTATATACAAAGTCCTTTGTGAGATACGTGATTTTTAAGTATTTTCTCACAGTATGTAACTTGTCTTTTCATTCTCAAAATAGTCTTTCACAGAGCAGAAGTTTTTAATTCTGATGAAGTCCAATTGATCCATTTTTCTTGTATGGATTGTCTTTTTGGTGTCATGTCTAAGAACTCTTTGCCTAACTACAGGCCACAAAGATATCCCCCTGTTCTCCTCTAAAAGTTTTAGAGTTTTACATTTATATATATGTGGTCTATTTTGAGTAAATTTTTCTACAACTGTGAAGTTTAGGTCGGGGTATATATATATTTTTTCTTTCAGGTGTCCAGTTGTTTCAACTCCATTTGTAGAAAACATCCTTACTTCATCAAACTGCCTTTGCACCTCTGTCAAAAAACAATTGGCATATTTGTTGTAGGTCCATTTCTGGACTCTATATAGATATGTAGGAACAGACCTACATGTCTATTCCTTTGCCAATACCACATTGTCTTGATTACTGTAGTCTGTAATGAATCTTAAAATCAGGTAATGTGATTCCTCCAAATATATACTTTCTCAAAATTATTTTATCTATTCCAGCTACTTTGCTTTTTCATATAGATTTAGAAATGAGCTTATTTTTATCTACAAAAAGTCCTGCTTAGAATTTGATTAGAATTGTGTTAAAGCTATAGAGAAATTGAGGGAGAACTGACATCTTTACTGATGAGTCTTCCAGTCCATGAACATGGTATGTCTTGTCATTTATTTAGGTCTTCAGAATCTTCATTTTAACAAGATCCCCATGTAAACTCTGCACATCAGAGTTTGAGAAGCACTCTGCTCTACAGTGCAAATCACAACAGAGTCCTCTGGGAAGATTTTCAAAACATGGCTTCCTGGGTCCCAACTAGACCAACTGAGTAAGAATCTCTGAAGGTGGGCTTAGACACTGGAATTTTTTTTAAAGTTCTCCAGGTGATTCCAAGCAGCAGACAGGTGTGAACCCCTACTCTAGACTCAGGCGAGGGCTTATGAGAATCTGGGCTCCCATGGCTCTGGCCGATGCACAATAAGTCAGTCTGATTGACACCATTGGTCCATTGCTTCTCAGCCCCATTGCACATTAGAATCACCTGAGGACAGGAGTTATCTCACTGAGAATTTTCAAGGAACGATTCTGATTGATGGATTTACCAACTCCCTCTGTTGGTCCAACGTGCTTCCTTGAGGATTGCCTTTCTCCACCCAACCCAGTAAGTGCAGCAAGATTCCAGAAGCCCATCTTCTGGCTGCCTCCTACCTTCGCAAATCTCTCTGGAAGTTACTGAGGCAGCAGGAGATAGAGGAGAGAGAGAACATGTGTGGGCACAAGAGAAATGTCCAATTGCATAAGTCTGATCAATAAGATCCATGACCCAAAATACTTGCTTCACGGCAAGGGAACATCTTTTGCTTTCATATCCACCTCCTTCCCCTGCTGAGTCAGAAAAACAGTTCCATATTTGACAGAAAAATCCTCCTCTAATCTCTAAGGGCAAAAGGAAGTTTTGCTGTGCCTTTTTCTGTGGCTCCTTGTAAAGGTTAGATGCGTGTCTCAGCTACAGCAAGGTGGGACATGACATACTGGTCCCCCAAATATGAACCAATTGGATGTTGTCTGAAGACAGCTCTGTTTCTGTTATCTTTTAATGGATTTGGGGGAGAGAGGAGCTGAGATAGATAAAATAGATGTAAAACTTAATGCTTTCATTTTGGATGTGCACCAACCCCAGCCAGCCAAAAATAGACTTAATGCATCAATTATATTTCTCTTTGAAGTTCAGGTCCTTTGGGGGGTTTATGAACATTCATAGAAGACAGAAGGGCAGAATGATGAAAACAGCAGAAGCTGCATGCTAGGCTCCCAGGTTGGAGCCTCGGTGACAGCCAAGTGGGAATATCTGTTTTTTAGATACCCTTGTACCTATTTCCTACAAAAAGCACTTCCAAGAATGATGAGCACACATTCTTTCCTGCAGGGCTGCCAAGTTCATTCTCAACACTGCTGCCACCGCCTATCTGAAGATGACACATCTCTGATTCCTAGTTCTTTGTTTGAAGCTAAGTGTTCAAAGGCCTTTAGAATCATAAAATCCCAACATATGAATACTTCAGTTGCAGAACCATGGCACCCTGAGGTTGGAGCAACGTCAGGAAACCCTGAGGTTTCCTCTCTTGCTCTTCTGTGAGGAGGTGGAAATGACCTATCCAAGGTCAATGGGTGAGATATGCAGCACAGGGAGGGGCGCAGCATGCACCAGAGCAGTAGTGGTGTCCATGGGAAAGGACCTGGCCTGTGGAATCAACTGATCTGGGTTCCAGTGCCAGCCTTGCCATTGATCAGCTCTGTGACCTTGACCTTGAACAAGTCACAGAATTCTCTACTTTGCCGGGCAGCTTGGAGAATTAGGAGAGGTAGTGAGAATGTGCACAAAGTGGCTGACACATGGTGGGTACTCAGTAAACAGCAGGAACTTCAACAACCCTGACCTCCCAACTCACCGTCTACCGCTTTTCTCACAATCCCTCCATATGAAGACCCTGAACCATTCCAATGAGACCAGATGTGTTAAGGGCTAGATCCCCTGCCCTCCTCACAAGTACAGGCCAGTACCATCCGGGCTTCTTTAAAGACAACAAGAAAAGGAACTGGATTCGCACTGCTCACCCAACCCTGAACCAGACACCTCACTCCCTTTCCTTCAGTCTTTCTTCTGTTCTGGGGCTGTGGTTCCTGGTCGGGCTGAGCCCTGCTCGGTATTGTGACCCCTGGTCACAACTGCACATGGTCCCGACCCCTAAGTTGTCCGTTCCTTGCTCAGTTCTCCAGGTCAGCAACCCCCTCTTCCCTCCACCATCTGCCCTGTGGCACCCAAGGCTGTAAGGACCTTCAATGACCACACTGCCTGCAGAAAAGTGACACGATGGAGCCCCGCAGGTCACATCTATTTGTTGACCCATGGAATGACTTCAATTTTTTTTCACTTAGTTGACAACATGTGAAAAACCAACAGACTTCACCAAAATGCAGATTTCTGACTTCCCTTGAAAAATCACAAACTGGTCACATGGCCACATTGGCTAGAGCTCCGAGGCAGCTGCTCGCTCCCCCGCTGGGAAGACTCTCGCTCCACTGATCAAGGTCCCTACCAGGCCCTCTTCCCTCACTGCATGACCTTCCTAGCCCCTAACAGCATCTGAGTTTTTAACAAGATACAATATGAACCCCGGTTCCTCTGCTGGACACTCATGGTGCTTCACCACCTGGCCCGTCGCACCTGTTCAAACTCTTCTCCCAGGAATCCTGGAAAAGCTTCCTGCTTCCAGGCCTCTACTGGGAGCCGTTCGCCTGCCCAGAATGCCTCCCTGCTCTTTGGTTTACCCAAGCCAATCAAGAGGGTCTCCTCTCTGGAAATTCTTCCTGACCACCCAAGCCACAAAGAGCTCCCCTCGCCCCAGAGCCTTGAGCCAACAGCCACTTTACCCACCATCACATACTGTTGGCTTTTCCTGTGAGTGTGTCCTGTTTCCCCAGCTAAATTGTAAACTTCTTGAGTTCACCATTGCTTACACGTGTTCACCTTCCCTAGAGGGCAGCTGTAGGCTCTGCATAGAGAAGGTTCTAGCCAAAAATGAATTATTTGGTCAAGGGTTATCATCCATATCATCATTCAGCTAAAGGCCGGGCTCTCCCATCTCTCCAGCCTGACTGGTCTCCACACCACCCCACCTCTCTCCCCTTCTCCCAAATGTACCCAAGACTCCGGTGTCCTGTAACACTCCAAAAGGACTAGGATTTGTCTTCTACTTCACCAATAAGTGTCCCCATCTCCTCCACTCCCTTCACATAGCCCAGGGTCAAACACAGAACTTGGCACATGACAGAAGCTCAACACAGATCCATTCAATGAAAAGCACCTTATTTTTTATTCCCTACATCTCTGCATATGCCATTCACCTGGTCAAGCAAGCCTTTCTTTTTTTTTCACCAACCACCTGATCTATGGGGCTTGGAAATTCCCTAACATTCCTGGCTTGGTCCTTTCTCTTCCCTTCCTCTGCCAACTAACTCCTCTGTCTAGGCTCCTGCAGCACTCTGCTCTTGCCTGTCCCAGCCACTGCCAAATGGTGGTGCAATTATCTGCACAAGTCTGCCTCTCCTGTGGATGTCATGTTCCTCCAGTGCTGGGATTACGTGACCTTCTTCCATGTACCTGCCCAATGCCAAGCCATATATGAGCAGAACCAGCCCACAAGGGAGGTATTACCTTCCTCATTTTGCCAATGAGGAAATGGTAAAGAGGACCCAGACTCCATGCAGAAAGCAGAAAGAGGAGGGAGGAGTGGGTTAGGTGAGAAGACTTGGCTCTATCATCAGGATTAAAGCACAAGAAAGGCAGTGCGTCCTTTCAATGTCGTATCTGGGGCACTGTTTGACAGCCGCCCAAGGAGTATTTAACTTAACGGGGAAAGTGCCTTTGTTTGATTTGTTGTTTACTTTCGATTAAAGGCTCAGAGTCTGTGAAGTTGCATGTTCAAGGATGGAGTTTTGCCCAGCAGAAATGCAAATTATTTCTGTTCAGTGGAAAAGATAATCCCAAAGTTTATGATTTTATGGCCCTGTAAAACATTAACTAGTTTTATGTCTAATCTAGCAACCCTATTCCAATGTTCTTTCCCGAGCACCTATAACTCCGTTTTGCTATTCTGTTGATCCCCTCATTAGGGAGCTAAATGAAACTTTTGATGTGTGCACATTCTATATTTGTATGAGTCACATTTTTAACTTCTGAAAATTATATTTTAACACTAAGCCTGCCACCAACTCTGAGAGTGTGGGCAAGTCTCTCCCTTCCCTCTTTTGGGCTCTGTTTCCTCATCAGTAACATAAGGGAGTGAGTCTAGATGGGGAAATACAAGCCCTAGAAATTGTATATTTTAGTACAGAATTTTCAAAAGAATTATTTTCTCATCGGGTTGCACATCTTAGGGAGTTATTTCCAAAAATAACAACAACAATAGCAATAGCTAACACTTATCCAGCCCCAGGTTATCAAGCACTACCCCATTTAATTCTCACACAATGAGGCAGGTGCTCCTGTTACTAGTCCCACTGACACATGAGACTAAGAAAGCTGAAACGTTGTGTTTTTTAAATCAGGAGGCGCTACATTCATCCCTCTGTCCATGTTTCCTTCTATTCATCTCTTCACCTGTCTACTCACCCAGCCAGCCAGCCAGCTGATACAAAACAAAGATGGTTCCCACCTTCACACTGAATCTAACTGACTGAAATGGCATTTAGAAGAGGCAGCGATTGCTTCTAGCTGGTGGGTCCAGGAAGGCTTTGTGGAAGAGGTGCCATTTCGAGTCTGCCCCTGAAGGTTTGAGCAGGACTATTTAGAAAGAGGTCACACTAGCATCCTTGGCCGAAGGAACCCCTGGTGGCAGAAAGGACCGGAGGCAGGAGGAGGGGGACGTGCACAGTGACCAGGGAGCACAGTGGCAGGCTGCTGAGGAGGCTGCAGGAAGGATGGATGGCGGCAGACAGAGATGGAAACAGATACTGATTGGTCCTGATATATCAATGTCTTATTGAGCATCACCCTAAGTGTCCTTCATTGGATGCTTCTCCACAGTCATCCAGACCCGGAGTACCACACACAGTGGAAAATCAGTAGAGACAAACTCTTCTCCAGTGTCAAAGCCGGGCACTCCAATGACCAGAGTTCTAAACCCCTGGATGGTAGAGTTGCAAACAGCCACAAAGGGAATCTACTCCAACCTCTAGCGTCCCTTCCAGAACACGTGGCCCCGAGCTAACTGAAGCTAGCCTGAGCTCACTCTGCAAGCAGCTATCACAAGGTGCTACATCAAAAGACTCCCAAGGCCCAAATATTTCACAACCAGAACACTCCCTAATTCCGTCCAAGGGGGAGAAAAAAGCTATTGGGGTTTCTTTTCTGGACTGCTCATTTCTTATAAACATGCCAGAGCCATTTATAGCTCACAACTCACTGCTCTCTAAACATTTACACATTTGTCTCTCCTAACACGTCCTTGGTCATTTGACTAAGTGGTAGGTCACAGAGGCTGGACATCAAGGCCTTGGAACCTTTGGGTTTTATCCAGACCTGCTTTCAAGAGCCTTTAATGCTGGCCTCCCTCCTTCAGTAAACATGGGGATCACTGGTCTCCTTCAGCCTTGCTGATGCCTTGGTCTGCCCCACATCTACTTTCACAGGTACATGAGGTAGGAGACATACAGACCCCTCAAGAAGACATGAGGACATTCTACCAGGTGGGCTTCTAGGGGGCAAGCCGGTGGGTTCCCCCATGACCCCTAGGGCAGAGTGGGCACTAGCATTTCACAACACCCCTATTTCCAGAGGGGAAGGTTAGAGACGTAGCTCTATTAGGGGGAAGGAAGCTGCCCACACCAAACGTCCTGGGCTATGAGCATGGGAGCCTCGCACAAAGCCTAAATCAGCACACATACAACAGCTCTGCCCTTTGGAAGTGTGCAGTCTCCTGGGACTAGTGGGACACATCAAGTGCAGCGAACAGAGAACATAATTATGGCCAGCTAACAAAAGACAAGAAGAGGTAGAAGCCACATGGGCTGGAGAAGTGGGGAAGGCTTCCTGTAGGAAGCATGGAGAAATGGCATCCCAGGCGGGAGAACGGCTGGAGCAAAGGCACAGCGGTGAGACTGGACAAGGGCCAAGAGGTGGCTACTGGACCCTCACAATCGCAACTATCCTGCTGGCTCTAATTTCAGAGGCAATTTTGAATATAGGAAAGCCCAGAGCCTTCAGAGTTGGACCTGAGTTTGAATCCTGATGCCTTCCCCAAATGGCTGTATGACCTTCGCAAGTTCCTCAACATCTCGGAGCCTCAATTTCCTTATCAGCCAGATGGGGTGCTAGCATATAGCTCACAGGTATGCTGAGGAGTCCTGGGGCTGTGGAGGATCAGGTACATGCGTGGGGTTACTCAGCAGCACTAGGTACATCCCTCCGTGCTGGAATCCATCACTCTGGAGTCTGAGCCACAAGACGTCAAGCACTTTAGGGACAGAGACAAGCCTTTCAACTCTACCTAGTGGCTCAACACAGCGCCTGAACCATGAGAAACCTTGCTACCCAGCTGCTGGGAGGGCTGCGGGCAGCCTCTTCAGAGTTTGCTCAGCTGCGAAGAGCTGCCTGGCCCAAGGTCACGCCCTCTGGGGACTGCCCAACTCCTATATGACCGATTGGGGCGAGGAAACAGAAGCCCATTTCAGCTCATCCCATGGCAATGCCGGCAAACCATCTTAGTTCCAGCTTTCTCCATGGGGCTGGCTGATGCTGCAACAGGCCTGCATCACAGCCCAACCTCCATGCAATCCTGCCTTGTTCCCCTCCACCTGTGGGCACTGGTCCTATGGACACTCCCTGATAAATATCCCTGATAAGCACACTCACCTTGCCTCAGAGTCTGCTTCCCAAGGACACAGCCTGCCACAAACCCTGAATTTGTTGATTGAATACATGTCAGGAACAAGACCCCTTGCCTGCTAAATCCACAGCAACCCAGACCCCGTGTGCCCACACAGGATGTTGTCCTGGGCACTCTTGCTGCTGGCATGGCCAAGACAGCAGGGTAAGCAAAAGGGCACAAGGGGGGTGCTTTGACCACCCTGAGGGCCATACTTCTACACGAGTGAAGCCCCCCATCCAGGGAAATGGGGTACCCAGTTGTATTCTGACAGGGGCTGGGAAGTTTCCGGTAGAGGCTGGGTGCTGTAGACCTTCTCCACCATAAAAAGCCACCCGGTTCAATTTCCCCACGTAGCTGGGAGAGTCAGTACTGGGTGGAGAGATAAATGAAGCAATGGAACACACAAGGGGGAGCCCTGCAATGGGACAGCACCGACTTCTTAAACCCAGGCATCCCTGAGGACCCTGAATGGCTCAGATAAATGTAAATGATGAAGGATGGTCACCTCAGGGCATTATTTGGAAAGCCACCCTGAGGGAGGAGGAAGCATCTACCAATACCAGAAGAGCCAGAAACCTTTTTTTTCCCTAGAAAATAAATGTCTAATTTCAAAATAATTATTTTATTGTCTGCTATATACGTTTGTTTTCTTTTTCTTAAGTTAACTTGTTAAAAAATGAAATGCTTCATTTTTTAAATGAAGCACTGGAACACCGAGATCTAAAATGCCAGCAAGTTCTTTTCTGGCAGTGAGGTGAGGAGGAGAGGGCGTTCAAAGAAGTCCCCAGCATTGAAACTGCTTAAAATCTGAGAAAATACGGCACAGCTCTGAGAGCACTCTGTCCTCATCCACCAGAAGCAGCGCTGGTCACCACAGCCCCAGGGTGCCCTGGAGTCAAGGCATGAAAATTAATGCACTGACTCTGCCCTCCAGGAGGAAGGGCTTCCTCGGGATCCGGCCAAGGTGGTGAAGATGCCGCTTTCCTGTGATTCCTCTGTTCGTGCCGCCTCATCGCCCCATCCCCATCTCACAAGTGCCTTGGGTGGGCCAAAGGCTCAGCTAGGAAGAGTTTAAGACATTTGCTTTTGTCTTGACTCTTCAGGGAAAGGAAGGAGTATCTGTCTCTTGCTAAGGTGAGGGGCGCAAAGCTGGTGAGCCAACCTCACCGAGTTCTGTTTTCTACTTTCAGCACAATGGATAGGATGAGGTCTACCTCCGCCATATGCATTCAGGAAAAAGCCCTGGCTCTGGAGTCTGGAGACCTGGATTAGGTCAACTGTCACTGTTGATCTGCTGTATGTCATAAGGCAAGTGACATAACCTCTCTGATCCTCAGCTTCCACCTTGTAAAGAGAGATCTGGGTTTCAATCTCATTACTTCCAGGACATTTGAAACGTTCAAATACCAAACAAGATAGCGTATGAGAGAACACCTTGACAAGTGAACTGCCACTGTATGCAAAGATAAAGCGCTCTTATCTTCATTATAAACCAACTAATCTATGGTGATCACTTGGCAGGAAGGATGTGAGGAAGTAATTTCAAGACAGCATTATTATTCATTGTAGGATTATTTGTGTAATGTTGTAAATGACAGCTCTTCACCCCATCCTCTGATTCAAATTAAAAGCTTCACTCCGTGGCCCTCATGCGTACATTCGTTTTCATTGTTCAATTACAGTCACCGAGATGAGATGCTGATGAAACCCTTGGTGATTGTCTTGTTTCTATTCAGAAGTTTTTGGTTCACGAACATTATTTTATTTGATGTTTGGGGAATAACAAGGCCTTCCCCTGACATTGTAAAAAAAAAAAAAAAAAAAAAACTGTGTAACGATTTCTATGTTAAATTGAGTAATAATCAAGAAAGATAATGGCCCAAATTCTCTGTTTAACAGTCTTCCTCCCCACTCCCAACAAGGACACAGTCCACTAGGGAATCACCATATTCTGATACTAATTAAGTTAAAAAGCAATTTACTGTTATTGTATTTAACAGAGAGACGTAATAAATCATCAACAATTTTAAAATTACAGCATAAAACTCTTCTCTACTCAATAAGCAATAAGAGCACACTTGAATTCTTTTGCATGGGCATTTAAGGGATACTAATAGGTACAGAGAGAAAAGGGAAAAGTAAACAAAACAGCTGGATAAATACCTAAGAGGAGAAAACAAGAGTGATACAAAAGAAACAGATGGAAATGATTGAGAAAGGCCTCTAGGATGCAGACAGGAGAAAATCAGACAAAAGTAAGCAGAAAGTAATCAACCCAATGAACAACAGTAAAATGAGAAATAAAGAGAAATTTTCATAAAGCAACCTCTAATTTTGGAAGATTAACACTAAAAGCTTTTAAAGCTATCTTACAGATTTAGAATTACAGGAGTTAAAGGGTATGTAACCTCTTGGTAACTACTTCCTTAATGAGATAAAATCATATCAAGACTACATCCAGCTCAAGGGCTAGCAGCTCCTCATTCCTGTCCCATAACACCACGCTCTACCGTTTCTCATGTAAACATTTCAGGTCTACATGGGTGAGCATTTTTATCAGGGCTGCCACTTACTAAGGCAAGTGACAGCTTCCCCATGCCACAGTGTCCTCACCTACAGGGTCCATAGAATGGGGATGAACATGGTACTCGCTTCATGGTAGAGATCTGAGGATTAAAGAGGTAATATAAGGAAGATACCTGGCATCTTATGTGGCACTTAGTAAATCTTTAGTAGATATTAGCATCTGTTATAAGCTGGGGTTATAGTTCATCTCAGATGGAGACAAAGAAGGAAATGTGTGTGTGTAGATTTTTTCAAAGTATTTCAGAAATTTTATAGCCTTACCTGAAAATTCTGCATTAGGTTGAAGGCATCATACTCAGAGCCATCCTCTTCTCATAGCCCACATGAAGAACACTCCTCATTTTCTACCCTGCATCTCCTTCTGGGCTTCCACACTCAGCCCTCCGGCTTGATCAGCCCCTTTCCCACCAGCCTTCTTAGGAACCCCAGCCTGGACTCTGATTTTGACAAGCACTTCTCTTATTTCAGGTCTTCATTCAGCCCGTGGTTCAGCCACAGAATCACCTCTGTTTCCTTCCTTCATTTCCCTCACAAAGGAATCCTCTCATCTAGAGCCCTCTGGAAAGGCTCTCTTTTTTTTTTTTTTTTTTTTTTTTTTTTTTTTTTTGCGGTACGCGGGCCTCTCACTGTTTTGGCCTCTCCCGTTGCGGAGCACAGGCTCCGGACGCGCAGGCCCAGCGGCCACGGCCCACGGGCCCAGCCGCTCCGCGGCATGTGGGATCTTCCCGGACCGGGGCACGAACCCGTGTCCCCTGCATCGGCAGGCAGACTCTCAACCACTGCGCCACCAGGGAAGCCCAAAACAGGTGAATTTTAATAAAAGTTTATTTAACCTAGATTAGGTTCTGGTTAGATCATCCTAAATATTATCCTTTCCAGATACAATCAATATAAAAATTATTAGTATCAGTAATATTTTGCAGTCTTCATACTAAATTTTTGTACTAAATTTTACACTTACAGCATATCTCAATTTGGACTGGCCATATTTCAAGTGATCAATACCTACCTGGGGTTAGTGGCTCCCACGCTGGACAGCCATGTCCAGAGCTTCTCCAGCCCATGCAGGCTCAGCCAGCCCACGGGCATCCCCAGGGAAGAACAAGCAGCCATCCGTTTATGAAAGGTACACACATCACCATCAGCTCTCCAGGGCAGTCTGTCATTCACTGCAAGACTCTACATGGCATCTGACTCTAATGGTTCTAGATGGGCATCTCCAAGTTTCCCCACCCCCGATCGCCATCATCATGATGACGTCAGCACAAGATCGAGGCCCTAAAGGAGAGCGTTTCCTGGTGCGGCAAATCTTGTGCCTCTGGCCAATCTACCTGTGCGTCCATCTCCAAACTGAGAGGGTGACCTCAGCAGTGAGGGTGGAGACGGCACCTACATAGCCACTTGAGCACTCCCAGGTTAAGCCAATAATAAACACATGCCTGCGTGGAAATCGGGAAGTGTGTGAGCAGGACTGAGGCAAGCAGTGGTTGCCATGGAAACCAGGCAGCCTCACTCCAGACTCTACCTTGGAGAGGTAGAGCCCCGTGGAGAGGCGTTGTCCCTGTACCTATGGAAATCTATGGAAACCTTCCAAATGGTCCCATCATGATGAAACATTAAAGAGGGAATGGCTACATACCTGTTCTCTCCATCGTCATATCCACCTTTTGTCCTGGGTATTACCCAAAGGAGCAGAAACTAAAACCATCCTTGCCTCAGAGATAAATGCCTGGAGGGCATCGATGTAAGACAATAGGGGTGAGGTGGCCCCCAAAACGGAAGCAATAAACCACTCCAGCTGTCCACCATAGGAAGTGCTTGGCTAGACAAATGGTCACGGCTTCAGGGGTTTACCATCTTTCCAACCTGACTGAGAACTCCTCCTATAAGGCGAATCCCTGGAATGATCTCTTCCCAGAGCCATGTGTCTTTGGGACGGTCCAATGTATTCTTTCACACAGTCATTCATTCCTTCACTCATTCATGAATGAGAAGCACCATGGTACGGTGGCAAGAGTCTAGGCCATCAGGTCACAGGAACCCAGGTTTAAATTCCAGTTCTGATGCTTACTGGATGTGTGGTCTTTCCTAAGTTATTTTTAAAAATCCTCGTAAATCAACTATACTTCAATTAAGAATTAGTTTTTTAAAAGTCTTTGTGCCTTGGTTTTATCATCTGTAACATGGCAATGAGAACAGAATAATGTTTGTCACTTGTCTTCCATATGGTCATAATCAACGCCTTTAGATACTGACTTACAACTCTTTTTCCCTAGACTGTGAGCTCCCTGAATATTCAAACAATATCTCATTCCATTTTGATCATTAACAACTACCTAGCAGAGTACCTGGTACTTCCAGATACTCAATAATATCACTTGAACGAAGAAGTGACGAAGTGTTTTCCCTCCCTTAATTTCATTCTCACAGCAATCAGGATTATTTTAGCCCACTGCAAGACAAAGGGGATTATAATATTAAAATTCTCACAGCAATCAGGATTATTTTAGCCCACTGCAAGACAAAGGGGATTATAATATTAAAATACATGCTTCCGGGCTTCCCTGGTGGCGCAGTGGTTGAGAGTCCGCCTGCCGATGCAGGGCACACGGGTTCGTGCCCTGGTCCGGAAGGATGCCGCGTGCCGCGGAGCGGCTGGGCCCATGAGCCATGGCCGCTGGGCCTGCGCGTCTGGAGCCTGTGCTCCGCAGCGGGAGAAGCCACAACAGTGAGAGGCCCGTGTACCGCAAAAAAATAAAATAAAATAAAATAAAAACACATGCTTCCTATTCTCAAGGTATTTACCGTTTACTGTATTTGTTTAACAAACAATTTATATAATATTTAGTGTGTGCCAGCTACTGTTCTAACCACCTTATAGATATCAGCTCACTGAATCCTCATAGTAATCCTACAAAATAGGAGCTGTCTGTACAACTGCCACTGGCCCAGGGTTACATTAGTACACGGCAGACCAAAAGTCAAGTTCGACCAGCTTGGCTCTACAGCCAGTGTTCTTAACCACTTGGGTGATGCCATTAATAGGGCACACAGGTCACCTGCACAAGTGTATGTGAATAGTGTATGAGTGGTGAGTTACAGAGGAGGGGAAGACCCCACACTGCATCTTAAAGAGTAGTAGGATTTGAACACACAAGAACACTGGAGAAGAGAGGGAAGGCTGTATGGAAAGAGACTGGGGGCCAGATGATGGTCAGCTCTGACCATCTGCATAAGGAGTTTGGGCTTCAGGCATGAGATGCCACTGAAAGTCTCTGAGCCATGGGGGAACCTAAGCAAAGCTGGCTTCAGGGAGAGTTCATCTGACAATGGCATGCAAGGGGGACTAAAGGGAGGAGATGGAGCAAATGGGGAGTGTGACACAGCAGCTGCTATAATGGGTCAAGGAAGAGGTCACAGGGTCTAAACCAGGACAATGGAGGCAGAAGCATGGAGGGCAAATCCACAGGACGTGGCTACTGCTATGATGTAAGATGTCTGTATCAGTTTCCCACCAAATCATTCAAATTAGAAACAAGTTCTAGGGAGCACTCACTGGACACGTCCCCAGCCACCCAGAGTGGCACAGGGGCAGCTTGTGAAGGTGAAACATGGGGCTCTCCTAAGCAGTGCCTGGAAATGTAGGCTGAGCTCTTCCCATTTGTATGCAGCTGGTTACTGAAGCCAAGATGGCCAATTCAATCGTGACAAAGAACCCTAGCCACCTCAAAGGTGAAAGACAGCCTGGTACCTCAAACTGCAGTCCTGTCTGTTACAGTGCCCTGTCAGTCACCTCCCCAGCATCTCAACCCAGCCCGGGCCTTACAGCGAACGGAGCTTTCTGTTCCAATTCCCATCACACCAGAAGGGGAGGAGCAAGAACTGAGGAATGGGCGAGGAGTGCGGGGGTGACTTATAGCTCAAGAACATGATGTGTCAGCCTTCTCCCAAGATCTACCAACTGTCTGAAATCCTCTATCCAGCCACAGTGTTGCAGGAATTCACAGAGAAGGTTCTCTTCTACATCAGAACGAAACAGATGCCAGAGAATGCCATACTAGGTAGACTCATAAAACTGGTACAGAGAACTTTGCTCTGACAAAAGCTAGAGTCTTCCTTATTATTTATCTATCATATTTGAAGGCTTGGAATCCCATTTTCATCTTGATGGAGGCAATAAAAGCTCAGCAAACTTTTATGGCCCCCAGGACGAAGCTGAGGACTCTACCGCTGTTCCCACCCAGCAACGCTTACAGACTTCTCAGTTCAAGTCAGGGCAGAAATTGCTTTTGGTCAGGGGCAAAATGTAGTTTATCTTTGCAAGCATAGCCATTAAGACGTGAGCATGAACACCTGAAGAGATAAAACATAAAGGGAGAAAACAGGAAGAAAAAGAAGGTGAGGCTTCTGAAGCAAGAGAGGAAATGATGGCAGAACAGCCCCCCACCAGAAGCTTTTTACGGTGCAGGGGGAGTGGGATGTGGAGAAAGGCATCTTCAGAGATGGCGAGGACGGAACCCCGGGAGTGGGCCGAGGGGAAAGCTTTGCAGAGAGAGGGCTGTGAGCGACCTGTGCTCTGTGCTAAGGGTTTTGAGAGGAGACCTAATAAATGGGAAAATTGTGCTTGCATTTCTGTTTGTCTGTAGGATCACTGTGGATCTGAAATCTACCCCCTCCCACTTCTCCAAACACTAAAGAAAGTCTCCAGATGGAAAAATCTGAAGTCAGGCTACAATATGAAGAAAAAGAAAAAGTCTCATCCAGGAAGCTGACAACTTGCTGCTCCTCTGAGATCTCATCTATGGAGCTAGGGTATCAAATACTACACAGAGTCAGGAAACATGGGTTCTTGACCATTTGCTGCTTGGGACTGACTGACCGTGGACAAGCCTCACTTAAATCACCCATAAAGTAAACTTTAGGGAAAATGATCGAGAACAGAGATAACTAAGGCAGAAATAACACTGGTACTGCCACCCTCCAAGCCACTGTTCATGGCAGACATCACTAATCAATCACAGCATTCTGTAGAGCAGTAGCCCCAATTACTCTGTTGCTGAGCCTTGAATCTTCAGTAAAGCATCCTCAGTAACCACTACTGATTAATCGCAATGGGCCCTGGAGATGGAACCTATTCACCATCCCTCTTCTAATCCTTGAACACCACAGCTATAAAATGCTGCATGTCACACGTATTCTCATTATGGATACCTTTAACTAAGGTCTGTCTCTTTCCTTTTCTCCTTGGTCTTTTTTCCAAGCCCTAGCAACCAAGACTAAGAAGGAAAAAACTGGCTGGAAGGCCCTTCCATTAAACCCATGTCTGAAGCTCCGAAAGTGACCCTGTGCATTCTTCTTAGACCTCTTTACCTTAGGTTCCCTCATTCTGCTAAAAAGCTCCTCCTGGGGCCAATGTCCCCTCTATCCTCTTACGGATTTCATCAAGGTAGAGAATTCTCTTCCTTTTCAAATGCTTCGAGATGACTGAAGAAAAGACAGCCTGGGGAAGTTCAAAGACATTTATTACCCTCAGTTCTTTTGAAAATTATTAAAGAGCCCAGAGTTAGAAATACAGATTTCCTCCAAATCCCCGAGAACAAACATCTCACTTGTAAGTGGCTTAATGTGTCTGTTTCACATACACAAAATTACCTTTCAGGAAAGCAGACTGTTTTTCATGTCATTTTTCATCTCTAAAATATACCTCCTCTGGCAAGAGGACCGGGATTCAAGGGCTGACAAAATCTACGGCAGAAATAATTAACACCAGAGGCTGTGTCTAAAAGAGAGTTAAATGAAAGAGAAGGGGGTTACTTATCTATTTCTGTTCTCTGGATCTGGATCTGTCCATCGTAACCCAGGGAAGAAGAATTGGATCTTTCGAGGCTGGAAGGGTGGTTTGCTGAACTGCCTCTACGAGGCTGGTCTGTTGGAGAGAACCCTGAGTCCCCGGCACAGTAACTCCCTCTGGTCCAGGGAGCTATGAAAATCTGCTTCAGCACTGAAACTTTCTAGGAAAAACCACCAGAAAAATCTACTTGTTTGCATATCAGGCACAGATAAAAGAAACAATGATGTTTAGTCATTTAGCATTCAAGGAAGGGCTCAGTCCTAACTCCCAAGGATATGGACAGTCTTCGCTTAAATCACGTTCATCAAACTGGAAACACTTGAAATAGGCAGCAAATTGAGGGCTTGTTGTGGTTGTTTTTCAAGTTCATCTAAGAAGTTCACCTGAAATAAAGCTTCATTTGGGGGAAACTCTGCAACATCAAACCCACTAATACGCACAGTATTCACACCTTTGCTGTACATTTGGGGGTTAGCCTGGAAGCTCCCACCGGCCCCCTGGGTACATCAGTTACCTTGCTCCCAAAGTAAAAAATGACTCTTACCATGGTAACGTTTCCTTGCTCCACAACCCCTCCTGGGGGCCTCTGCCAGTCCCTATTTTAAATAAACGTGCCTCTTATGAAACGTTTACAGGTACGAAGAGATGGAGCTCCTTCTGACCAGAAGAGGAACAGACTTTGCAAGAACTCCGAGACTTTCTCCAACAGCACTTCCATCGAAGTGATGCAAACAGCAAAGGACAGAGGCCATATCTCAACCAGGGTCGCCCCAAGCAGAGGCTACTCAATCGGAAAGAAGGCTCTTCAAGTCGATTCTGGTGCCAGTGGGGTTACCAAGTCAGAATGTGATCCCCTCAGAGGTTTCTGACTATCTGAAGATGGCTCAAGGAGGGGCATCCAAGACTGAAATGATTTAAAAGAAGCCGACTTCTCCAGGGAGGAACTGGCCCTTTAGGATGTGACCCCTCCTCCTAAGGCACCCTTCCTCCTGCTCAACTCCATGGTTACAGGCCCTGCTCCTGCTGCCAGATGCTTCCCTTCTCTGCATATGGAGATGCACCTGGAAAGGAGTCCAGGAGGAAAAGAATCACAGGAGACAAAGGACAGGCAGAGGCCTAATGACACAAGGAGAGTTTATGTTTTTATTTTAAATGAAACGCAAAGCCAGGGGAGGGCCAGGCAGGATCGGTCCTTGACTGTTTCTTGCATCTCTCCAGGTGCTCTGGCTACTGAGAAAGAACTATTCTTTCTCCTTTTGCAGCTCTCCCAGTGCCTAGCACATTGCCAAGGGCACCACAGGTCTGAGATAGACCCTTGCTGCCTTTGCTGACTGAAGGACAGTAGAGGGAATGAGAAAACACAGAAACATTTTGGACTCAAGGGAACAGACTATTGCTACTCCCTCGTTTTATCCACAGACACATCAAAACCTTAAAAGGGAATGGACTTGTACAAGGTCACCAGAAATGTCACGACAGAGCCCGGATTAAGAATGCAGTTTTCTGGGACTTCCCTGGTGGAGCAGTGGTTAAGAATCCGCCTGCCAATGCAGGGGGCATGGGTTCGATCCCTGATCCGGGAAGATCCCACATGCTGTGGAGCAACTAAGCCCGTGTGCCACAACTACTGAGACTATGCTCTAGAGGCCACGAGTCACAACTACTGAGCCCGCGTGCCACAACTACTGAAGCCAGTGCGCCTAGAGCCCATGCTCCACAACAGGAGAAGCCACCGCAATGAGAAGCCTGAGCACCACAATGAAGAGTAGTCCCCACTCGCCACAACTAGAGAAAGCCCGCACGCAGCAACGAAGGCCCAATGCAGCCAAAAAATAAAAATTTAAAAAATTTAAAAAAACATTATTAAAGAAAAAAACCCACAGTTTTCTGCAGATCACGGTTTCTCAGATGAAAGGAAGCAATGGTCACCTCTGCTCTCATATCCCAAATTGATCTCGAACGCCATCACCAATCCCCAAGGCCCAGACTGACACACTGTGTGAAGCTAGGTGAGTAAACTCCTTTCCTTCTTTCTGATGATCTAAGTTTTCTTCCTGCAGAGGTCGAAGATGACCAAGAAACCAAACCGCCTGCCTCATGGCAGCTTCCCCGGGAGCCCACGCAGGGGTCTGTGGAATTAAGCAGCCCCTGCAATCAGCCACTCCCCCTTCACAGGAAGTTATTTGTCACCCCTGGGCCATAAGCCCAGGCAGAAGGTTGAGTGCCCGACTAGTAGAATTAACTCCAGATAGATCTCGCATGACACAGAAGAAGAATGGTCTGGCCCCCTCCCAATGGGATTCCACATCCCTCGCCTTCCTGTGCAAGTTGGGGCCCAGAGGCTAACACGCCCAGCAGCCTCATGTGGCCGCCAGGGAGCCGGCAGCCTCTGCCCTGTGAACTGCCCCTTTTTTGTCACTTGGCCTCCGTTTCAAGCTATTTTTAGTGTAAGCAAAGCCAAAATTTGAGGGAGGCTGATGTGGGAACAGGGCCTTGTCTTCCTCTCTCCCTTTCGATGAGCGGCTCCCTGTTTCCCTTAGGACAGCTGCTTCCTCAAGAGCCACCAAGAAATGAAGGGAGAAAAAAAATGCTGAAAAGAGAAAAATGGGGAAAAGATCAAAATTCAGCCTCTTCACTAAAGCAGTCTGGGAAGGTGATGGTTTCTCAACCCTTCAAATTAATTCTCTGGATCCTGGCTTCTCTACAGGTACAAGAAAGCAGCATATGCCCAGTCCATTTACTGTCCCGATTAACCCACCTCCAACAAACGAGGAAGGCCCAGAGGTCTGCTTGCCCCGGAAGGAGGCACGTACAGTTTACAGGTAACCCGCATGTCCTCAGGAAAGATCTGTGTCCCCAGAGGCTTGTGAAGCAGGAACCAAGCTTCCACTCAGGCCCCTGGATCCTCAGCTTTGTTGTGCCTTCCATGTCAGCACGGGGCCAATTCTATGAACTACAATTAATTAGACGAGCAGAAAGATAGCCCTGGTGCTTAAGAGGCCTGGGTGCATTTAATTGAGTTTTCAAGTGCCCTAATTTCCTAAAGAAAGACAGAGAAGCAAATGTCCTGTCCTAGTTCCCTCACTACTCAAACACACGGGAACATTTTCTGCAATAAAATTTTTAGGGCAAATGGTGGATTTCTGTTGTCATCATTCTCCTCAAGTAGTTGTTTTTCTGGAAAAAGCCTCATTCTGTACCTAAAAATGAGGCTTTTAGTGTACGAATTTGGGGTGTTTGGGGCCTGGAGGCACGAGTCAGTCTGCCTCCTCCTAAACATGGCCTAGTAAATAAACTTGGAAGCATCAGCTCGCCTGTGGTCCCAAGTGTGACTTTCCAAGCACGTGCTTCCCGGCAACGACAATGGCTGGTAACTTTGTCATCATCATCATCATCTGTTTTTGAGTCTCCCTGTTAAACAAACTTCTTCACAGCTGAAGTGGAGGCTCCAAGGAGAGTCTCAGTCCACAAGGATGTTTTTCTGACAAATAGGGGCTGCTAAACCATCAGCGTTCCCCGAAGGCCCCGGGGGAAAAGCTAGGCGAGAAAAGTGTCCCAGCCCAAGATGGTGGGCTCCAAATACAGGTGTTCCGTTTCCTACAAAGCCTCCAGGGGGCACCAGCTTTTACTGGCTGGGAGAGGGAGGGCGAGGGAGGGAGGGAGGGAGGGAGAGAGTTAGTTTAACATTAGTCATATAATGTTAAACTCAGGTCCCTTGTGTCCAGTAGCAGGAAGACACAGGATATATGATCAGGATTAGAAGACCTGGGCCCCCAGGCCTGTCCAAGCATGGATGGAGAGATCACAGACTCTGATTTATCACCAAACTACTTCAAAAACCTTGCCACCCAGAAGCACTGTAGCAAAATGCAACGTAACATTTTCACTTTCAACACCTGGGATGATTTCACTTTACAGATTTCGCTAGAAGAACCAATATGTGTCCAGTGACTTGAATAGCGTCTGACACCTCGCAGGTGCTCCAGGAATGTCTGAAGAAACGGATGAATGGCTCAGAGGAGACGCCTGGCACGTACAGTAGAACCCGTGTCCTTATCTTCCGGTGACTTAACGCACTTCCTTGCATCCTTCCAACGGATTTGTGGTTGCTGCCTGCCAGAACGGACATTAAAGACATCTCCCCACATCAGAGGGTGCTGATGTGCCCTCTGAAACCAGCCCTGTGTTTGTCAGTCTCACCCCACATCCAGGGATGACTGGATACGGGAACCAGAGTGAGTACACTTGACCCTCTTTCCACAAGATTCATCTGTCGTACTGCCAGGGTGTTTCCTGTGACACACGTGCCTACAATGTACAGCTCCCAGGGAAAGCCCAGCCAGCCCTCCGGCCCCGCCAGCTCACGACAGCTATATGCAGTGAGAATTTCCCGGCCGACTGGACAATGGTAAGAGCCAGCTTCAGAAATGGCAGAGCCTGAATTGTGTGCATGGCCCAAACATCATCAGCTGGCTGGACCCAAACCTGGATCCTGGGATACTCAGACCCCTTTCAGATGGCCACGCCCAGCGGTAGCTCAGCACTCTGAGACGACATCTGAGGTTTGGGGAGGTCTAAGGGCTGCTCCACCCCTGCCACAGGAAAGGGTTTATCCTCCACTCCCTACCCCTGTGTGTCTCCATACCAGCACGTTTCCTCCATGACACGGTGACTAGGCTCACTCAATAATAACAAAAGTAATAACAACAAATGTTTATTAAGCGCTAACCACGTAACAGGCACTATTCTGAACACTTCATATGTGTTGATGAATCAACTCCTCCTAACGACATTAAAAGGGAGGAATTGTTATTATGCTCATTCAACACAGGAGGAAACTGAGGCACCAAAATGAAGCAACTAGCCCAGAGGAAAAGCCCTACAGAGTGGTAGAGGTGGGATTCAGCAGAATGACTGTAGAAGCTGGGTTCCTAACTGCCCTGCCGTACCACACACAGCAGCCCTCCACGGGCCAAGGCATCCCTTCCCAAGGATGCACGTCCCAGGGAGAGAGGAAAAGCAGGAGCTGGCAATCTGGGGATGCTAAGTGCTCCATCTATCCTTCTTGTTGGTTCCAATCAAATGAGACACCAGACCAGATGGAGAGCAAAAGACTAAAATCCCCAATTCAGATGACGCTGGAT
This sequence comes from Pseudorca crassidens, assembly GCF_039906515.1. Classification (NCBI taxonomy): domain Eukaryota; kingdom Metazoa; phylum Chordata; class Mammalia; order Artiodactyla; family Delphinidae; genus Pseudorca; species Pseudorca crassidens. The sequence continues at coordinate 55,681,367 of NC_090311.1, read as the reverse complement.
CAGCCATGGGCAGGACTCTTATCTCCCAGCCCAGACAGAGAAGCTGAAACAGAGTGAACAGAGACAAGGGAAAGCCCTGGGGGTCCTGCCTTATTCATCGGGCACCCACTGACCGGGTGCTACATTCAGTTCTGTGTGCCAGGGAACACCAATGAAGTTATGGGGGTTGGATGGACGAGTGGCCACAGATGGATAAGGAAACAAACGGATGAGACAGAAGAACAAAACAGACACCCACTCCCAGCAAACTCCCCAGAGGAGAGAAGCAGCAGCAGCCTGAGTAGGGGGTTGACCTGGCCAACCCCATACTTGCCACCAGAGGCCGTGGGAGCCAGGGATGAACAGCCGGGACGAAGCAAGGTTCTCCTGTGCCAGGAGGCTCTTCCTCTCTCCAGAACTCTGCGGGGATTGACTTCTGAAACTCTCCTTCATTCTCACGGCGGGAGGCCAGAGAAGCCAACCCACCAGCTAGTAAAATTAACAGCTGCTCTTCACAGAATATGCTGGAGAAGCTGGCACACAGAGCATATGGCCTGCAGACCGGAAGCACAGTCCGGCAGCTGGCATGGCTGAGGCACCTGGCCTGCAGGTCTGGATCAGGGGTGTCTTCCATGGTAGGCACTAGACGCTGGGCTACTGGGCAGGGCCTGGGGGAAACTGACTGCAGGGGACGCAGGCAGGTGGAGGGGGAGACAGAAAGTGACCCTGCTAGAGAATTCCCAGACACATTCCACTGACCTTGGGAAGGGGAAATTCCTATGCTGAGCCAGCTGTGGAATTTGGGGGGCCACCTGGCTCTGGCCTCTGTGTCCCCATCTCTACCGTATCATTTAGTTGAGCTTGTGGAAGTAAATGTAGAGGGTCTCCGTAAGAAGGGGCTAGATGGTACATTTTATCCACTGCCTTGAATCATGGGAACAAGTCCTGTTGGCCACTTACACTGGCCAGTCACAGAGCGGAAGGGGAACGTGAAGATCCGGATTGGGAGCTGGCAAATGCGTTCTGTTTCAGGACCACACAGTGACTATTTTGGGGCGGCATATTTTGGACTCTGTGGATACTACTCAATTCTGCTGCCGTAGTGCATTGCAAAAGCAGCCACAGACAATATGTAAATGAGAGCATGGCTGCGGCCCAATGAAACTGTGTTTGTGAACACTGAAATTTGATTTCACATAATTTTCACATATCAGAGAACATGCTTTAGATTATTTTAAAAAAACATTTAAAAATGTAAAAACCATCCTGAGCTTGTGAGCTGTATAATACAGGCAGCGAGCCAGATTTGGCCCACGGGTTACAGTTTGACAATCCCTGGGCTGGTTAAATGTTTCCCAAAGTGTGTCCTTTGTGATGCCCACAGATGTTTCATGGGGAAAGGGTTCCATGGTAAAACAGGAGTGGGAAATGCTGGGCCAAAGTCTTTCTGCTTTCTTACTGCAGGACTTCTTCAAGACTCACACGCTGATACACACTGGACAATCTCAAAATGGGGATGAGAAAGAGTCTGTTCAACTTCCAGGTAAGCATTTTTGTTCTGGAGCGTCTCTGACATCTTAGTTTTCTGAATAACCCAACTAAAGCCATGAGGATGAAGTCTGACCAACCGTCAGCAACGGCGCCACCAAATGAGATCCTGCCTCTCTTTGACCATCTCCAGTGACAGGCAGCTCACTACCTACCATGGGTTCCAGTTGAATTCAAGTGACTTCTCTGACTCGTTTTCTCACTCCATGATGCTGGGTCCCAGGTAACAAATCTAGTGCAATCTAGTGCGCCTTTCATCAAAGACAAACTTTCACGTTTAATAATATAAATAAAGCATACCTTCTTTGATTTACTGATTCATACCCCAAATATAAACTCTATTTATGCACAGGATAAAATGAAGAGCCATTATTAAGTCCTGGGAGGGGGTGGATTACCACTCGGTTCCTTTAAAAGAAGTCTCACTTAGGAGAGTTCAAATAAACTCAAACGATCTCAAATTTATTCCCAACTGCACATAAAGCAGGATCTACCTGTTCACTATAGAGGCATTCTTAGTAAAAATACAGGCCCATGCAACCTATGATCTTTCTGCTACATAGGGCATCATCATCTGCAGGGGATATAGACATTTTATGTAGATTTGCCTAAAATGTAAAAAAAAAAAAGGGAGGGGGAAGGGAAGGGAGCAGAGGTGAGGAAGAGAGAGTGAGATGGAAATGTGAGGTATGTGTGAATTTGCAACCAGGCACCACTGAAAACAAAAAGTAAAGGATGCTAATGAGAACTGTCACCAGCACCAGGAGGCACCTAAAGAGAGAAACAAAGTCAATGATGTCACCTATGTGGTTAAGCTGTGCCCATGTGCCCTCCATTTTGTTCAACTTGTCCAATTTCAGGTGCAAACAGCACAGCAGTGAACATATCTGTTTAACTCTATTAAACGAATAGGATTATTTCTCTTTGAAAGGCGTACTTGTTACATATTTTCTTTGGGGCCCTAGGAGATAAGGATAGAACGGTCCAGGCTATGCATACTATGTTAATATAAAATGCCACACATGCAGTGTATTTAGGAAGATAAAGGGAAAGACTGGCATTTTTCTTCCTCCTTATTTCAACAAATCATCCCCCAGACAGTAAAGCAAGTAGCATATATTTTCAGTTCCTGGAGTAGATGTGCATGTTTCCTGGAGCAATATTTAAATGTAGTAGCATGGGAATATGAGGAAAATAAGCAAAAAAGAGTCATTCTAAAGGCTCTATCTGTGCTCAGGGAGCTGACAGCTATATTGGCAAGACCAGTCTTTGACGTGAGCACAAAAGACTGAATCTGTACAGGGGCTGAGCAGCTACACAGCCCAGCCATTTACAGACTTTGCTCACACCTGGAGGTGAGGTCATGCTTGTCCACAATACATAGTTTTTTTAAGGAGACAGTCACTCTGAGATTAATGTGGAAATTAATAAGAATATTCAGAAACAAGGGGCTAATGGAGATGGTATGAGTGTGTGTGTGCCTGTTTTTATCTGTATGTATCTGTATGTCCATAAATTTCCCCATTATAAATGGGTTCACTAGCAGTGTCACTCTTATACTATACTGTCTTAGGAAATCACTTCCTAAAAATTTTCTTTCAATTTCTGCCTCTTAGTTTCTTAGTTTATAAAATAAGGAGTTGAACTAGACCAAGAATCGTAAACTATGGCCCATGAAACAAATCTAGCCCACCACCTGTTTTTATAAATAAAGTTTTATTGGAACACACTCACACCCATGTATCGTCTGCACTGCTTTCAAACTACAATGGCAGAGTGAAATAGTTGTGACAGAGTCTCTATGGCCTGCAAAGCCTAAAATACTTACTATCTGGCCCATTACAGAAAAACTTAACCCTGAACTAGACTATCTCTAATATTAATTTTGGCCTATAAAGTACAACCAAACAATACAAAAGCCCACTCTGTGTGCTTCTTGCCCTTTTTATTTATATATCCAGGCATAACTCGCTTTATTGCACTTCGTAGATACTGTGTTTTTTGTTTTTGTTTGTTTTTATAAATTGAAGGTTTGTGGCAACCTCGCCTCAAGCAAGTCTGTAGCTGCCATTTTTCCAACAGCATTTGCTCACTTCATGCCTTTGTGTCACATTTTGGTAATTCTCGCAATATTTCAAACTTTTTCATCATGTCTTATGATGACCTGTGATCAATGATCTTCTGATGTTAGTAAATGACTCGCTCAAGGCTCAGATGATGATTAGCATGTTTTAGTAATAAAGTATTTTTTAATTAAGGTATGTACAGTGTTTTTTAAAAACACAATGCTACTGCACAGTTAACAGACTCCAGTATAGTGTAAACATAATTTTTATATGCACCAGGAAACCAAGAAATTCGTATGACTTGCTCTGTTGTGATACTCGCTTTATTGCAGTGGTCTGGAACCGAGCCTGCAGCATCTCCGAGGTCTGCCTGTACTGCCTTACTTAGAAAGATTCCATTCAGCTCACAAAGTTCTATGGAGCATATAACCACACACGTGTAAAGTTCAAACAGGAGGCAAAAGGGAAACGAGAGAATACACTTGAAGACGAAGCCGGGAGGCTGTGAATACACAGAAGGCAAACCCTGAGATGCTGTGTAGTTTCAATGGGCCACAAACTTGGCTCCAGCAGCCACTACAGAAAAAGGGCCAGGATCCCTTTCCCAATTTAGATTGTTCACTGGAGGTTCACCAGGACGACCACAGCAATCCTGGCACGAAGCACTTACCCACGTCTGTGCATAAGCAGATAACGTGAGATGTAGTGAACCAAGTCCCCAGCAACACCCAAACAGCTGGGAGGCATCTCAATGGCATTCACTGCAACACTGAAATGTCCCTCACTGTGGACCAACTCCAAATCCCAAAGTGGAAGTGACCATCCTTTGGTATATCAAATGATCAAACTGATCAAAATTTGGTATCCCAAATTTTGAATTCAGCACACCCCAACTTTAGAATCAGAAAATAATAAATATTTTTACTTTTACAAAAAGATAAGGGAAGCAGTAATCCTTGACAGTTTGGGGGTGCACTCTGACACAGAATCCCTCAGCCATCGCTCCTAGAGAAGGCCCTATGCAGTACTGCCGTTTTTGTAAAGCTAAGCCTGAGTGCCGAGGAGAGAGAGAGACAAGACAAAGACAGGCTATTCTGCGAACTGGTCAAGGAATGTTTCTCACTTTGATGACGAAGTTCCAAGTGTTAACTATTAAAAGCACCTGCAAATGGTGACGCGCACTTGTCACTGTTTACACTGAGCTCTACAACTTTTTATCTAGCTTATCAACGTAAATAACTCACACCCTGGATCTCAGGTGCTCACTGTCCTGTGCCCAGCGCCTGGAATAGCGCCTGGTGCAGGTGAGAAAGAAGTGCTTCCTGAATGAATGACGTGCTCATCTGAGAGATCCTGGACAACCAGTGAATCTACTGATACGCTGAGGTTGTCTTGGTGAATCCTTCCCCAGCTGGGCCTTACCCACCATGCCCTGGTTCTGAAACTCTCACCTGTGACAATGAGACAGGTGAGAAAGGGGCCCAGATGTGGAGGGCCCAAGCTCCTGAGCTGTGCGTCAAGGAAAACACATTAAACATGGAAAAGGGAAACCGCACAGCTGGTGTCTAGTCTCGCCTGAGTCCCACTGTTGCAAGGATAAACACTGGGGCAGTTCAGGACAAACACAGCTTTGAGTTCTGAACAGGCAGAGGTACTTTCCCTCGAGCATGGAGACTGCAATATGAAATCTGTTCCTTGCTCAGAGCAAGGACCTGCCTTCTCTAAAGGAGAGGCCTGTTCTGAAGGTACCACCTGAACTCTGGACTGCCTGCTCTCTGGGCAGTGGGACTGCTCCATCCTGAGTGCACCAGAGCAGCCCAGGCAGCATTTTCCCCAAGGAGACCTTCGGAGAGCAGCTAGCCTCATGGGCAATCCCAGGCAAGGAGGCCTGGGTGCACCATGCTTGTCCACACAAATGTTAAAAGGATCAGGTCAAGCAGCCTCAGGACCTAATTGGCTCAGAGACAGTAATGTCAAAACGTCACAGCCATAGCAAGAGCTGACAGTGGCTTCAAAAGAAGGTATTATCTTCAAACGGGAAGTAACGACACGGGAAGAGCACTGGACGGGGAGTCCGGAGGCCTGCAGGTACGAGCCTGGTTCTGTCACTTCACTGCCCTTCCTAGGCCTCGGTTTTCTCAACTGTAAAATGGACATGAATTCACTGATAAGACTGGCTTTGTGGCTTCCTCGTCACAAACCCCTACAACACAACAGCAAAGTGGGAGATACACAACAAATACAACATGGTCCTTGCCCTTCAACCTGATTATAATGTATAGGGCTTAGCGCAGTGCCTGGCTCCCAAGATGCTCTTAATAATGTCGTCGTCAGCAGTAGTATCCAGGTGGCTGCTGGGTGCACATGGCCTGTGGCTTCTACTTCCAAATATCACACACATCACCTACCGGCCTCCACTGCGTGGTGCTAGCTCAGGCCTTGTCTCACTGGGTCCACTGCAGCAATCCTCTCCTCTCCTGTTGTGTCCTGACCCAGGAGCTCACTGTCCCAACCGTCCTAGCATCCCTGAGCTCCTGCCTCACCAATTTAGTCTCTAACTTGCCCATTTGTGCTTCTCTTGGCACCATCACCAATCATGATGCCCCTCCCTCAAAATCTCCTTTTCCTGCAAAATTCAGTCCAAAGTCTTTAGCTCGGCATTTGAAGACCTGACTAGCTGTCTCCAGCCCACTTTCCCAGTCTCACTGCCCCTCAGGTGCCTCTGTGTTGGCAGCCCAGGCCTCATTCCCACAGCACACCATGCACTTTTCCTGCTGCTCCCCCACTGTGGAATCATTTCCTCTCCTTTGACTTTCAGGATCCTAACCCACATTGCCAAGCTCAACTCAAATGCCTTCTGTTTTATTAGGTGTTCTTCTCAGCTTCTGGCCCGCTAAGTAGTCCCTTGCTTTCAAGCTCGGCTATGTTTTTATTTTTGATATCATCTCTATCATCAAATGTGTTCGGTTCATCTTGAAATGGAAGTTTCAGCTCAAAGGCTTTCCCCCCATGAAGCCCTGTGAAGGCTTTCTTGACCCCCTTCTTCCCCACACTCAGCCTCCCCACCACACACTCACACGCAATGTGTGTATTCGTAGCATTTCTCCTCCAGACATTCCTTCAATAGCTTCCATCCACGGTGCAACGGAATCAGGATCATGCCTTGTTTTTCACGGGGATGAAAAAGCACCTGGCCCAGGGTTGGTGTTCAGTATCTCTTAGATGTATCTCTTAGTTGATGTTGATGAAGATAATCAGAATGGTCCTCGGTGGCCACAGGGAAGCACTAGGCAGCACATGTGTACAACCAAACTGTCTGATGTTTCCCATCCATCACCGCCTTACATAGAGAACGCACTGCCTCTCTTTCATCCCACGTGAATGCCCAGACCCAGAATTCAACCTCCTTAAGTTTTCCACACAGAATCCACTCACACACAAGTGTGAAAAAGCAACAGGGACTATACAGAAGGCTCTGGAGGGGAGATGAGGGTGGTGGTCACACAGCACAGCCCACGACTAGCCACCTTCAATTCCTCATGAGACACTCAGGGCTGCCCAGTCTCTCGTGGATCCCACTGACCCAGACTGTCCCCCTCCGTCTTCCCCCAAACAGCAACTGGCCTCACCACTTTCTCTCTCCTCCTTTCCCAAATCCCAGCTTTAAGTTGCTCCGCTTTCTATGTTGCCACCAATTACCATCAGCCAGGGCTTCATACCCAGATTCTTCAGAAGGCTCGGCTCCCACTGGTCCCTCAGGTAACAGAGCCCTGCTCTCCTTGAAGGCTCTTTGGCCACCACCTTTGTGACTCAAGCATGACATTCAGTGACTTACTCCTTCCTTCAAGCGGTTTGTGAGATATTTATCCCAAACATAATGTGGAGTTTCCCCCAAGGAGGCTTCTGATGGGTGAAATTTCACCATCTCCCAACATCTATGGTCACCTTCCACTGAGTTTTTGCCATGAAACATCAAGAGCGATGGCATCTATCTTCCAGCTTCCCTGCCTGATCTCTGATCCCCCCAACCATCTGGAAACCCCCATTCATTCTACCTCTGAGCCAAATGACTCGTGACCGCGCCCCAGCATCAGGTCCAGGAAGGGCAGCCCATACAAAACAGCTTCCCGAATCACGACAAGTTATTTGGAATGTGACATCCTTCTCAGGGAAACTCTTGACTCTGATCAGACTCAAGAAAGCTGGTGGGCAGGGCTACCCAGGGAAGGAGCCCACCTACGGCAGGAGCCTGGCCTGACCAGGGTGACTGACTCGTGCCTATTCGCCCCCAACTTTCCCAGTCTTTGCACCAAAAGAACCATGTCCCAGGCCCCCCAGGTAAACAGGGATGGTTGGTCACTACAGGCTTGCACCACCCACAATCCTTGCCAAGAAGCAGGAGCTCAGGAGGCCCGTCAGTGAAGCCAAGCTCCACACAAGCAGATCAGAATGTGGGAAATGCAGAGGAGGGGCAGGACGAGCCTGGGCTGCAGGTGGGGCTAGGAGACAGCCTCCTCAGAAGTAAGGCCACAGGAGCAACGCTCCAAGCACGGGGCCAGTAGGACCCTGATCACACAGGGCAGGAGACTAGAAAACTCTGGAGGCCAGAGGACAACAGTAACATTCTCAGAAGGCCAACACACACACGCGCACGCGCGCGCGCGCACACACACACACACACACACACACACACACACACACACACACACACACACACACACACACACACACACACACACACACACACACACACACACCTGGATTCCGGCATTTATGGAGCCTCTGCAGAATCCTGAGCACACGTTTCTTTGACCCTTTCTCCTCTCCAAGACCGTCAAGCGTGCACGTGTGTGTCTGTGTGTGCACTGTGTGTGTGCACGTGCACACCTCTTCTGCTAGCAGAGGAAATGCTCTACATCCTCTCCAACAGACCCCCTCTGCCCCAAACAGTGGCCCACTCTGCAAATGCCCCACACATCGCTGGCTCAGCTGTGCACCAAGACCCCCCCACGACCATATGACCACACGTAAGCCCTCGCCCTTCACCCCCACCTCCCAACAGCCAATGGCCTGGAGAAGACGCGGCGAAACATCACATCCCCATGAACAGAGAGATCACGGACCAGATAGCAGACCTCCTCGTGTGAGGAGGGAGCTGGGGACTCACCAGGACTCTGCCGGTCAGCGTCTGGGCAGATATCATCACCCCCGCCCAGTCTTTCACGGAGGTCATCCAGCCGACCTCGGCTGCCACCGCCTCCTCTTTTTCGTCCACTGGCTTGAGAGTGCCGTCCGCCTGGCTTGAGCCATTGTTAATCTTCTGGGCCTCCTGGCAACAGAGAGAACAAGGGTTGAGACGTAGCCACCAAGTGGATTTAAAAAACACAACCTACCCAAAAGAATCAAAGCTAGACGGGCCCCCGCTGAGGTGGGCACTGGCTTGAAGGTACAGGGGTTGGGAAGAAGGACGGATTATGGCTTTGATTGTTTTTTTTAATCTTTTTAAAAAGGATCTTTCCTTTGTTTCCTCTTAAAATATCTTTGTGAAAGAAAGAATAAAATTATTCTCTTCTGATTTTAAAGAAAAAAAGTCATAAAACTCAGGAGGGAAACCATCCTGTCTAGGGTCACGGAGTGGCTAGACAGGAAGTGAGGTCAGCATTCTGTAATCTCCACCTGCCCAGCCTTCATACCCTTCTCACAGACGCACCCTACTTTCCTAAAAAAAAAAAAAAAAACCCACCTCCTCCTCATCTCAGTCTGTGTGGTTCAAAAGGGACTGAAGGTCCACCCTTTCTCCAGGAATGGAGACTGGTCAATCAGATCAGTCCACCCCTCTGGCAACAGCAATTGGGCCAAGGGTGGTTATGCGATCCCATGCCAACCCAGTATGACTCAAGCCTGGGACATTTGCTAGAAAGAATAAGAAAGGTAATCCTTCCCTGAGAATGAAGCCACCACAGAGGAAACTAGAAATGGCAGAATACTGATGTCATCATTTGAACACTTGGATCCAGCTGTGCCTGAAATCCACACCAGACCTGTTTAGTTACAGGAGAAAATAAATTCCCCTTTGTAGCTAAAAATGTGCTTGAGGATCAAGGCTGACTTCATCAGATAACTGAGCCCCACATGGGGTCCTAAACTGTACACTTCTGCGTGCACTGTGCCCTCTGCCTAGAATACTCTTCTCCCACGGAGGGTCATGGCTTACTCCCTCACCTCTCTCAAATCTTTGCTCAAATATCACCTTTTCAATACTTCTTCTCTGGCTACCCTTTTAAAATTCCAACTGTCTTCTGACAGCACTGCCTTTCTGCTTTGTTTTTCTCCAAAGCACTTAAAATTTCTAACACACTCCATAATTCTCTTACTTATTTCATTTACAGTCTGCCTCCCCCAACTGCTGAATCCTGAGTGCCTAAAAGAGAGCCTAGTATATGGCTGGCTCAATAAATATGAAAGAAGGAATAAAAAGGGTTATGAATGTCAGCCCCTCACTCACTATAGAGCCTGGGCTTAGGGGTTGCCAAATAACATACAGGAAACCCAGCAAAATTTGAATCTCAACTAAGCAACAAATAATTTTTCAGTATAAGTATGTCCCAAATATTGCATGGGACATACTTACACTAAAAACACATTCATTGTCTAAAATTTAAATGTAACTGGGCCCCCTATTCAAATAACCACTGAGATTATTTTTGCAGACACAGATGTTTAAAAAGATGCCAGCAAAATTATGTTCATCATTTAAAATGCTAGAATTAACAAAACAAACTGACCCTGGGGATCATTGTGAATTGGAGTGAGGAGGAAAATCCAAAGGCAGAGGTGAAAATCTTGATCTGCAGTGAGTGGGGGTGGGCCAGAATGAGGAAAGGAGAGCTGGGAGGCACTGAGTGAGTCATCCTCCTGGGGACTTGCAGGCAGGCAGGAAGCTGCTCCTGATGCCTGGTTCTCCCCCGCCAGCCACCCCGACCCAGGGACGCTGGGCAAACAGAACATCAGTAACACCAGGCGCTCATGTTTAATTTCCAAGTGTATTGGCCCCTCCAGCGCTGGAATAGTCAAAAAGGAGGCCTGGGGCAGGGGCACAGGGGGGCATATTTGGGGGCCGCCTGCTGACATCTGTGGAGCCAGCTGCCCAAGCCACCTAAGGCCAGTCCCAATGACCTGTTAGGGCCCCAAGTCTCAGCCACGTGGAGACTGCAAAGGTGGGTGTCCTGGAAGAGACAGAGACGCTGATGCGTGGCACCCTTTAGTAACTGAAGGTGTAGATGCAGGTCTCCTGTCCGTCCCTGGTAAGATGGGGACCATACTGCCTGCCCCATAGGTGTTGGTCGGATTAGATAGTGTCCAACAGCACACGGTACGCGTTTCATGAATTAGTCTCACCACCTCCCTCTTTCTCCTGGAAGCGCAGACACTCTAGCGGTGGTTCTCAAACTTCAGCAGCGTCAGAACCACCTGGAGGACTTGTGAAAACACAGAGGGCTGGGCCCCACCTGCAAACCCCCGTTTCTATCAAGTTCCCAGGTAATGCTGCTGCTGCTGCTCTGGGAAGCCCAGTTCGAGCACCACTGCCTGTAACCGTTCTGACCTGGCTTGATCATCACTGCCCCGATGTGAAATGGAACATGAATCGTAACCCTCAGCTCGATCCTGGCCTCTCCCTTCGCCCAGACGGGGAAGAGATCAGGGCAAAGAGAAGACCCTCAACTCAGAGGCTCTTATGGCTCCTTTTGAGCAGTGCCTCCCAGAGACATTTCTGAGCTGGTCCAGGGCCACAGCCTGGGGGCCTGAAGGACCAGCTAGCTCTCAGCTCCTCAATCCTGGCTGACCCTGGAGGAAGGAATGGCATGCAAAGGGCAGGGAGTCAGGGAGTCCTCTCCAGTCACAGTGGTTTCCATGCGTCAGTAATTCAGAGCACAAGAGGTATATGGCAGATAAGCTCTCTTGCCAGCCCTCTTACCTACTGTTTTACAAGTCATTCATTATTTTAATTACTTTACAATAGGCAAGGAAAAACACGGACTAAAGGGAGATAATGCTCTCGTTATTATTTGCTTACACAAGATGTTGTGAGCATAATTAGTTACTTGTGGAGGCAGGACTCGAGGTGGGGAGCTGGGGGAGCAGGGAGGCGAGCACATTGCAGAGCCTGATGCCAGGCCACCACGTCAGCGCTCCTCGGCCTGGAGGGAAAGCCCCTCTGCACCACTGACCTCGCTCTGGCCAAGCATCCCTCATCGGGAGCAGGTGTAACTCCTGCTCCAGAGAAAGGGAGCGGAGGCCCGGAGAGGTTAAGTGGTCTTGCTAGGGACACACGGGGTGGGTTTGGGGGGAGGAGTGGTAAGGCACAGAGCCCATTACAATAGCGATTGACCACCATTTACCAAGCCAGAACTGGGGGCCAGCAAGTAAAAATTAAGTGCCTCCTCTGCATTACCTTGCTTAGACCTTGTAATAAATACGACAGGCAGGTGGAATTATCCCCATTTTACAGACAGGCCAACTGAGAGCAGGTATTTCTCAGGGGAAGGCACACAGAGCCTGAGAACTCGGGCTGGAAGCAGCAAGCCCATCTGGCCTTAGGTCTGCTCTGCCACTTACAAGCTGGCCACCCGGGACATGTTAGCTCACAAGCTCAGCCTCCTGCATGTGAAATGGGGACAGGCATGCAGACCCCAGGAAGGTGGTGGTGAAGCTTATGTGAGATAAGCAATGCACTAGTGCTCAGCACAGGGCTTGGGGCGTGACAGTTACAGCTGCTGTGGGACGGGTTGGCTCCAAGGATATTCAGTCAAAACCGCACCGTCAACTGGGGGCTCTGTGAGGGACACCGTAATAAGTAATTACAGAACAGAGGATAAATGAGCGTCGATTCTAACAGCTATGAGGCTTCAACTAGGTAACAGGCCACCAGGAGGTAAGATGCCCAACTTCTGGACAGGTTCCAGCAGGAGCTGTGTGGCACTCCCCCAGGACAGTGGGGGCAGGGATTCCTGCGGAGAGTCATCCCTGGACCAAGTGACCTCTTAGATCCCTCTGACTCTAAGCTCCGTTAGACCAACTTCCCATTGTGATGAGGCGACTGAGGACCAGAGGGAGGCTGCCCCACAGGTCCCAGTACACTGCTTTCTCTCCTGTGCCCCGCCAAGTGGGCGTCCATCCATCCCCACACCTTCCACTTCCCACTGTAGAGAAAGACCCCGCCACCCTGCCGGGAGGACTCCTGAGTTGGGCCAGACAGGCTCCCCCTGGTGTCAGGAGTGAACTGGCCCTGATTCCGGCTCATCCTCCGGGAAAAAAGAGACAGAGAGAAAAAGAAAGAGAGCGTGTGTGTGTAAGAGAGAACCCCACCAGTTACAGGCTCCAGCTACCCTAGCCTCAGACAGACCATCAGAGATTTTCTGAAACGGAGAAAAGGAGGCCTTTGAGGGAAGAGAGGAATAAGGAGGAGGGAGGAGGAGGGAACAGATGAGACTGGGCGGGGCCTGGGGATGTCCTGGAAAGCGGAGGTCCAGTGGCAGCCACCCTCCTGAGGCTCCGTCTTGCCCTGTCTCCCACCAGAGTCTTGTGCAAAAGAAGCCACAGCTGCCTCCTGAGGACACACTTGACAGTCTCTAATCTCAGTGCCGGACTGGAGGATGGGGAGGGCTGTAGGGTGCGCTGCAAGCACAGGAGGCTGCGTGGACACGGGAGCAGGCTGGCCGGCAGCCCCCTGCCATCGCAGGCCCACACGGGCGGCCTCTCACAGGCCGGGCTTGGGCATGTGGCCTCACCCCTTCTTGCCTTCTCGCCGTCCCCCTCAGTGACTTCTGACATGGCCACGGAGGGCCTCGCCCCTACTATGTCCCCTGCGGCCAAAGGCCTGACTGGACCACAGTCACCTGCCAGGCGCTCACTGTCCACAGCACGTACCTGTTGGATGTTTGGGCATTTCCCCCGAAGCACCAGGTCGAAGACCAAAGCCTGAGAAGGAAGCTCAGCCATGCCTTCAGATGCCAACCCCGAATACGGAGGGCTTGGAGGGAAGTCACAGCCCAGTGCCACCCTGCCTACCTGGGAACCACCAAGCCAAGACACAAACCCCCAGTTGGCTCCATTTCTCTTCCCTCTTTTTGCCTCCCCAAGAGGATGATTCCACCAAACCTAGCCCAAGGGAACCCATCACTCCCAAGCAGATCCCTGCCTCGCCAGCCTGCAATCTGGAGCCCAGGTGTTCCCAGGGCCAGCGGAAACCTCCACCTGGCCTGGTATGGGGGGTTGGGTGTGGGAGCCCCACAGGGCAACACGTCTCATCTTCAAACGTCCCAGCTTTCCCCAGCAGCGGGAGCTGCCCTGGCCCAGCGTGGGAGAGCAGGCCTGTGCTAACCCCAGGACCCCACCGCTTCTGGTCCTCAGATCCAGGCTGTCTCGCTGTCTCTGTCTCTCACCCTTCCTTCACTGGACCCAGTATACTGGGAGCCTCAAGTCTGTGGTGTGGTAGGAAGAGCTCTGAGGATCAAAAGATACCCAAGTCCAGATTCTCTAGATGGCCTTGGACAAGTCATTTCATTTCTCAAAGCCTCTTCTGTAAATAGGGATACATCCCGCCATATAATCTGGGGCAAGGTGGAGCACAGCACTTTCTGAAAGTACCAACTTCTTTATGAAGGGTGGGCAAAAATGGCATCATGGCTCAACTCTCAGATCCCCACCTGCCTGCACCTTGCTGGGCAGGGCCTGGTTACCTCCCTGGGCACGAACAGAATGTTGGCATTGCCAAGTCCTTCCAGGTGGCCCGCTGTGTTGGCCACACCCTCCCTATGAGCCTCTGCCACTCCTGCCCAGCTGGGCTCACTCACCCCCAGGTGCCAAGGCCACCCTGGGCACCACACCTGTAGGGATGGAGGAGGATTCCAGAATCACCTTGATCATCCCTGCTGAGGCCACCCACTCCCTGCAAAGCTCCAAGTCTGCCTCGGGTTTAGTTACATGTCAGTTAGAAAGGGAAGTTGTTTAATCAGTGATTGCCTGGGAGGAGAACCACGCTTCAAAATGTAAGTCAGATCATGTCGCTGCCATGCCGACCCCCTCCTGGGGTTTCTCATCCCAGTCGAAGGACAAGCCGTAGACTTCACACAGTGCAACCCCTTAATCTGCCCGCTCCTGCCGTCGTCCTACAAGCCTCCCACTCACTCCCTTGCTCACTCCAGCTTCACTGGCCTCCTTGTGCTGCCAGAATGTTCCAGGCCCTCTCCAAGCTGGGGCTGACTGCACTGGCTGCTCCCCCTGCCCCAGACAGCCACGGCTGCCCCCTCACCTCACACTGTTCAAAGCCTGACCGTATGGGTGAGCACTTCCCTGCCCACCCCCCTTGAACATGACACCCCCAGCCCTCCAGCCCTCCCCGATCCCATCACTCCTCATCTATGCTCCATGCTTCTCCAGAGCATTTATCCCACCATCTGGCAGCCTGAAGACTTTAATCATCACTGACTGACTGTAAGCTCCACGAGGGCATTTTCGTCTCTTTTGTTCACCGCTGTATCCTCAACAATGAAACATTACGAGCTCAGACTAAGTAAGGACTTGATACATCTTGGTGAAAGGTAGGAAAGAAGGGGGAAAGGGGGAAGGAGAGGAGGAAGGAGGAAGGAGGGAGGGAGGGAGGGATGGTAGAAGTATAAAAAGAAGAGAGGGAGGGAAGGAGAGCTGTAGCAGATGGGAAGTCAACTGTTGGCAAGCACGGTAACTAGAATAGGTAACATTACTAATAAGTAATGATGGTAACGATAACCAGCCACCGTTTCCGAGCATCATCACAGTGACTCTACGAGGCGGGTCTGAATGCGCTCACTGGCAGATGAGGGGTTAAGCAGCTGGCCCAGGAAGACACAGGCGGAATTTAAACCCCGCTGTCTGACACCAAGAAGAGACATGCACCTGAGCTGACTTCCTCCCGGGGATAACGCGCGCAGAAGGATTCCGGGCTGTCACAAAGTGCCCAGGAGAGGCTTATTACCATCAGGAACTCTTAATTCTGCTGCGTGTACTGCAGAGACCCTTCTTCGAGGTCCCTGTGCCTTAAGAGGGTGGTTAAAACAAGGACAGAGGAACACGGTTCTTTTTCTCTACCAAGAACCGGCTTGGAACCAAAAACCACCCTTCGTGGAGCAGAGCAGCAGATGGGAAATGAACGTGGTCTCTTGCTCAGCACTGAGGTTCTCTACACAGATGCTGCTGAAGGACGAGATGGCTTCCCGGCTTCCCTCATGCCATCTGCATCCTTAACAGGGAATCCTGGCCCAAGACTGCAGGGCCCGGGGCACCCGAGGGGTGGGGCACTCACGGCGACCAGAGCATCTCCCGTCCTTGGAAGCCCCAGGCCTGCACCTCTCTCTGCCCAGGGCCTTGGTGTTAAGGGGCATTTCCTGGGTGCTCAACTTCCAGAGGGCTGTGGGGAAAGGAAGGACCCGGAAACCTCCACCTGTCTTCCCCTTGTGTCTCACAGTCCCACTTGGTCCTCAAATCTCCCTGGTCGACATCAAAAAGCCATTTCTCCTGAGCCTGCATTGACGGATCCTGCTTCAGTCTGCCTGAGACCCCCAACCTCACCCCATCCCCAGCAGCAGCTCCCCGCCTCTCCCTGCCCCCTCTCACCCAGCAAAACCAACCCAGCAGCCTGGCGCGCAGCTGCCCTCAGCTGACCGCAAAGCAGGAGTCCGTAAGTCCTCGTCTCCTATTAGAGGGATAGTAGCAGGGCCAGGAGCTCTGGGCTGCAAGTTAGGAGGCCTGCATTCCAGCCCCGGCTTTGCCAGGCACACGCTTTGTGGCCCTGGCCAGTCGCTTAACCTCTCTGAGTGAGCAGAGTCCCCATCTGGAAAATGAGGGGAAACAGTGGGTTAAACCCATAGTTTTCTGTCCCTTAGAGGCTAGCACCGTGTCTGTCAGGTGCCTTAGTGGATTAGCAAGGGACGGCAGAGGCGGCAAGACCCCTGGCCCCCATGAAAATCAAAGCACCACTACGTTGAGCCGTTTTCACCTATTAAGGTTCTGTACTAGACCGCACCTGAGTAAAGGGGTCTTCTGAGGAAGAAACGTTTGAAACCCACTGAGTAAAAACCCATAGGCCTGTTTCAGCTTTTAGAAGAGGCTCTATTTCGTGGCAATGATGATGGCATCCTGTGCCCTAAGACGCAGAAATGCCTGAGCATCAACACCTATAAACCCATGGGGCTTCCAGGACCTCTGTGCAGGCCACCATCCTGTCCCTCAGCCTCAGGTCTTCACCAGGCCTAAAGGCTGGGAAACGGTCCTCCAGCCGCCCCGACTCCTTCCAAATCGGCCAAGAGGAAAACGTCCTGCCCTGCCCCCAGCGGCTTCTTTCATATCCTGGAAGGGTGGCCCAGCCCTGGGATTCTCCCAGGTACCGATAACCCTGCATATGAGGGATTAGGCCGATTACCTCAAGCAGCTCAAGCAAATAAAGCAGCATGTGGGCACCGCCAGCTGGGATTTTCACAGTGAGAGCTCTGCAAAGGGAGAGGAGGGAAGAGATAGGTACTCTGGCACTCAGGGACAGGGAAACGAGGCACCAGAAGCCTCGGGCCCCCGACAGGAACTGCCGTCAGCGGGTGGTGGAATCGGTTCTGCCCTTCGGAAGTTCCGATGATCCGACCTCTGCCTGTCAGGACGGAGCCTCCCCTGCACCTTGAGGCTTCCTCATCCAGCCCCCAGGACCCCACGTGCACCTGGGGCACTGCGTTTGTGCCAGAGGAAGCCATCCAGCAGCTACTGCATCTGCTAACTACAGGCTACACATCCAGGGAAGGGGCAGGGTGACCACAGATTCGGGCTGCAGGAGCTGAAAAAGAAGCTCGGACAAAGCCAATTGCTCTGGGATGTCAGAAAACCGTCGTGTTGCCTGGTAAGACCCTCATCATCACGCGCATTTTTAGCTATGGCTTTCCAGGGGCAGTGTCCATATTCTCACTTCTAGGGGTCCCCCGTGCTGTGTGTGAAGACACAGTCACCGCGGAAGGAAAAAGGTGACAGCAGAAAAAGGCCAGGTGCCCTCTGACGAGTGGACGGCCATCTTGTGCCTCAGGCTTCCTTGCTTCAAACTCAAAGGGGCTGTGTAAACGCTCTGAAACCGCCTGACCTCGACATCTGGACTGTGAGTCCTGCACTTGCCCCACCCCAGCGGTGTCAGATGCTGGGAGAGGATGGGGGTCCTTTCTGGCCCTTCTCAGGGCCATTCTAAGCTGCTCCCCGGTGCCCTGGGGACCAAGGGGAGGCAGCTGGCTCTCAGGAAATCCTTGACTCCTTGTCTGTACAAGCCATGTTCTCTCCTTGGCAGTTTTACACCATCTTATTTAATCCTCAGAACAAGCCTGCAAGGTAGGAATGTTACGAGGCTCAGAGAGGTTGGGTGATTTCCAAGATCACTCATCTTGTAAGCGGCAGAGCTGAAATTTAAATCCAGTCTCTTCTAAGACCGAAGGCCATGTCTTTTTATCTGTTCCTTGCTGCCTCAGGATAGGCAAAACGTACAAAGAAGAGATGGAATCTCCTTATAAAATGCTGTTTATTACTAGCACTGAAACAATCATCGTATACCCTATGGCTTCTAAATGACAAAATTTTGTAGTACAGACATCTGGTTATAATCAACCCTGTATGGAGAGGGAGTTGGAGAAATGGCCTAGGGGAAGGGGTGTCAATTTGGGAATAAACTGACCCATTAGACACCATATCCCGTGGTGAGACGCGTTCTCAAATGGCCACATCTGCTGCTTGAAATTAGTAAGTCAACCCATCAGTTCAAACTTCAGGACTGATGCATCCAGCTCAGCCAATACACCACGTCTGCAAAATAAACATCTTCTCAATCAATTAGCTTAATAAAATGGGAACATGTAAGTGACAGTCCAGAACTCACTATCTGGACCTCAGAGACTTGGAACTGGATCAGCCAAGACCTCAACTCTGATCGCTCAGCCAGTGACCGGGCCGGTTCCAAGCAGGCCTGCTCACCTGCAAAGACATGGCGGTTGAGCTGCCATTCTGCAGGGCAGCCTGCCCTGGGAGAATGGCTCAAGAACCACAGGCGCAAGAAAACCATCCCAGGGGCCCCAGTCAGAAGACGAAAATCACATTTGTTTTCCAGTTGAGGAAGCACTTGTAACCACAGCAGGCAAGTCTGAGGCAGGACCGTAAATTCAGAAAGAGTGATAATGGATGTAACTTTCTGAATGCCTTGTGTTCTCTTGGTTAATCCTGTTAACAAGGTTGCAAGTTAGGCACTATTATGCCCATTTTAAAGATGGGCAACTGAGGCACTAAGGCTCTCTGAAGGTCTACGGTTAGCAGAGCAGCCTTATAAATCCCACTCAGGCCCATACGCTCAATATAAATCCCTTTTCCTTGTAGGAAGAATCTGGCATTGTATGGGAAAGCAATCCAGTGTGAGTTCTTGTTTCAAGGAGAGCACTCAAACCCCTTCAAAACATGTGGTGTTGTTGTTTTTTGGTTTGTTTTTTAATGAGATGCATCTCAGAGTCATAGATCTGTAGAGGTCAGAGCTGTGAGGGACCTGAAAACTTATGCAGGCTGATTCCCTTCCTTCAATAAGAAGCCTAGGGTCACAGAAGGGTTGGGGGCCTCTTCAAGGAAACACAGCTTGTTCATTTAAGAGACTGGGTAGGCCCACACATGGCTGAGAGACGGTGCAAGAATGCTGGGAGGCACAGGTGTCCCCAGAGTCCGCCTCCTGGCTTCCCCTCGTACCCCCGCTATGCAACCCGGCACAAGTCACTCCACCCCATCCAGCCTCAGGGTCCTCAACCAAACGACGGGCTTGCAAATACCTTCCTCAAAGAGTCTCTGTGAGGAGCAACCATGATGATGAAGGCAAAGCAGGTGGGGAGAGCTCAGTAAACAGTATTATCCACTAAGTGCCGGAGTCTGCACTTATGTGACCTTGGACAATGACCTGCCCAAGATCCCACAGCTAGTAAAGAGCTCGTCAGGATGGGAATTCAGATTTGCCAGACAGCAAACCCCATCTCTCTCCTCTTCACCAAAGTGGTGGCCAGCTTTGTTTCTAATCAAGACAGACTGGATATGCATAACTAAGACACAAAGGAAATCCAAGACCCTCATTTTCATTAAAAAAAAAAAAAAAAAAAAGGCAGAACTCTCCAAGTCACAGCCAAGTTAACTTGTATGACTCAAGTTAGCGGGGAAAAGGCCAATGGAATCACAACAAGGGTGTGAACATGACTGGGGAACAACTGAATCCTACCCAAAGACGCAGAGTGTCAATGTCTGAGGGACCAGTTCATCTGGTCAGGGAGGTCACGGGCTCCTCCTCTCTCCCACCTCCTGGAAAGCAGCCCAGGACAGTTTGGAGAGTTCCCCACTTCTGGGGAGGAGTTACTGAGAGAGAGACAGTGGAAGGGTCAAGAGGGGAGAAGCAGAAGAAGGAAGGGAGCCCCATCGCCACCTGAGGACGAAGAAGAGGATCTGGCTCCCCACAGCAAAGCATTCTGGGAGGCTGGCTCTCAGGCCCTCTGGTCCCGTGGTCCCCACAGCAGTGCAGGACAGAGTGTGGAAATGGAAAACAGCAGCACAGTATAATGTGTGTGTGTCAGCGAAAGACAGCCAACGCTCCTCCCCAGGGAAGAACTGTCCTTTTCCTTGACATTATGTCATCACTGCTTGGCTGGATATTAACATGCCCTTTGAATGAAATGACAACGATGGTAGAGCTGGCATTTGACAGTTTCTTTCTTGCCTGTCAAAATAAACAACTGGCAACCCTGTGATATTCTCTATGATTTTTAAAGTTTAAGTGAGTGCCCATGGAGAGTCTAGGGACCACTCACCTAGTCCTCATGCTACAGAGGAAATTAAGGCCTAGAGAGGCCACGCTCATAGTAGCCAGGCCCCCCTACATGGAGCCCAGGGTGTGTCTGTCAGGTCAAACGGGGACAGCCTTGGGGCCAGGAAAGGTAGGACCCAGGGGACGGAGATGAAGTCCGTCGGGGCTCCAACAGCTCAGCTAGCGCAGGCCCAGAGAGCAGGGGAGAACGGAATGCATCAGTTTTCACAGCTCAGGGTCATACCACAGGGCCCTGCGTTCCCAGCCTCACTGAGAGCTCTGAAGCCCTCACTCCGCCTGTAGCAGGCAATGCACACCACCTAAACGGTCTCCCCAGAAGCAGCGCCACTGTTACCACGGCCCCAAACCATCCCCTTAGCTTGCTGCGCTCTTCCTCACAACCATTACCACTGCCTGAACATTATACCCGGGGGTGCTTATTCCCCACTAATCTCCACTAGAGGGGAAGCTCCAGGAGGGCAGGGCCTTGGCCGCGTTTGCTCATTCCATATCCTCAGAGCCTGGAACAGTGGCCAGCACATAGTGGAGATTTAAGGGCATGTTAAAAAAGTGCTTTGTTTTCACTCTGTTCACATTTTCTGGAATCTCAAAATTCTCCCCAGTCCCCACTGCCCACGGCATACAACTCAGACTCTCACGGCCTGGTCTTCAGGCCTGCCTGCTCCTCCCCAAGCCCCCTCACCCACCAGGCTCCTCTCAGAGGACTTGGCCCTCCACAGCTTTGGGCCAGCGGTTCCCACCCCAGGGATGCCCTCTGCATTTCTCTCCAGCCATCCTCATCCTGCTACATCGAATCCCAGGGGCCCAGTGAAGCCGTCTTCCTGGTGACAGACCCCCGCTGCTCCCCCTGTCCCGACTCCAGTGCCCACAATACACTCCTCTCTCGCAACGCTGCACAGGCCCTGGCTGGCAGCCTTAGCTGTCTTTTCATCCATGCGTGTCAGATTGCCCCAAGGAGCCTGAAAGCTCCTCGAAGTCAAGGTCCATTGTTTTAAGTATCCAGAGTGCGTGGCATACAGCAAGTGACTACTGAGTAAATTAAAAGTCTGCCCGGGAGGCACTGGAAAAGCAAGCCCTTTCCCGGGCACCACGGATGTCCTGGCTCCACCAGGCCAGTTTCCATGACTTGAAGCTTGAGCAGGAGTGCTGGCTCCCACATCGCTGCCCCTCAGAGCAGCTACATTTTGAAATACAAACACTAAATCCCAAGCAAGAATAGATGTCATTGGGCTTCTGAGAAGCACATGCCTCACCAGGCACATCAGTCAAAAACAGATGAATGTTCTTGTGTACAAAAGGATTTGTCCCGTTCCAGGAAGATTTCTACCACGATTTAGGACCTAATCCAATATGTGCCTATAGACCTCACCAACTGAATATTTTTCTACCTCTTCCCGTTTGCTGAACTTGGACGTGGTTTCGGCTTCAGGTCAAAAGAGCTATTGCAATGAGGTCGTCCCCCACGGCCTTTCCCAATGGGGAACATGACCCTCATTCAGGAAACCAAGGCCTAGCAGGTCAGACAGACCTGGGGAGGCAGGAAGATGGCCAGGTGACCAGGCATACAGATTTACTCAGGACCCGGCAATGCCACCAGCCGCCCAGCGTGAGGCCCAGGCTCAGACCACCGGGTCTGCAGAGGGGCCTGTCTCCCTGCGCTCTGAGCTTGTACCCGCCTCAGAGGCCTGGCTGGGCTCTGAAACCCCAGTCTCCCCTGCTCCTGGGTTCCCACAACCCTAGCCTGGATCTGGGTTTCCAACACAGCAGCCAAATACAATAGAGTCTGGCCTGGCTGTTAATGTGAAATAATGACAATAATTCAACAGCCGGGGGAGAGGGGAGGGGACTTCTCTTTCTATCCAGTTCCGACAATTGCTTCTCCTTCTCCTTCAACTGGGAGTTAGGAATGGCGAGCACCCCAGCACTGCAAAGTCTCAGCTTTCCCTTGGCACCCCTGGACCCATCAATCTCCTCCCTGTGGCCTGGGACCCCCTCCAACCCTGAACACTGGGGAGAGGCTCAGCAGCTGTGAGAAACTTCTTTCTCAAAGAAGGTTTTTCCAAAATTATATCAGGTTTCCTTCTACCCCAGCTTGTCAGCGGGTGACTCTTTTGCCTAACATGGTTGAAGAATGTCTTAGAAACTGGTGTGATCCAGTCTGGCTTCAGATGAGGTTTTCCACCCAGACAGAGGACACCAAGTGTCTGGTCGTGGCGGCTTGCGACCCCCCGCGGCACCCACACCCTTTCCCTGTCTCCGGACCTCTGTCAGGAGGGCACACTTGACAAAGTAGCAGGTCCAGCCCAAAGATGAAGTCAGAAATAGTCAACAGGAAAAAGCCAAAGCAAAGTGTGTGCAACCCACATACTTGGGGACACAGGGGCCTCCCTCCCCACAGCAGCCCTCCCTATGCCCCCAGTTTTCTGAATTTGCAAATCTAATTGCGATGCACTCAGTATAAATATTGAAGAGCTACTGGGGAAAGTGATTTAAGAACTGAAATCTCAAAAGGCACACACCTTTCTCCTGGAAGACAGGGCAAAGACTTTCAGCCTTCTCTTCCGATGGAAATTGTTTTTCCCCTCGTGCCTATTCAGATGGGCCTCCTTCCACAGATCCAAACTCTAATCAGAGAGGTGCCCAAGGCCACTGTTAGAAAAAGCAGTTGGCAAACAATGTCGGAAGGCTGCAAGTCAAGTCTGTTAGTGAATTATTACTGAACTCTTAGTTCTGCTATATTCTCACCTGAGGACCCACAATCTCCCCTGGACCAAAAGCAACATTCTCTCCCTCCGTTAGTGCTCCAGCTACCATGCTGAGGTGTGGCTGCACCAGGTGGGCACCGGGAGAAAGGTAACACGAGAGAGGAAGCGTCTTTTAAATCTCAGAAGTCTCTTACTATAAGGATCTAACAACTGCAAGGAGAGAAGAGCCCTACAGGATGGGAGCTCCTGCCTGAGTGCTGTGGCCATCACCTGAGCCGGCATCCTGCAGTCCACGTTTCCATAACAACTGTCAGCCGGGCCCCTAGAACTCATGGAGACGGGACCTCCTTTGTGCGGGCAGCTCTGAAAGAAAGGTCAGATGGTTGCCTGAATCCCAAGGCTCTGTTTTTCTTCTTCTGCAGCTGATTTTCTGACCAGAAGCTAGACAGAGAGCTGTTACCAGGATTTCTTAGCATTGATGCATCAAAGGGGAGAAGCCAGACAAGGAGAAGGGACCCATGGAGAAGAGTCTGGGGACACCAGCATATTCTATTTCTTGACCCAGCTGGTTACATGAATTTTCTCATGATTATTCACTTTTATTACTTTCATGTTTTATACACCTTTCTGTATATTTGTTGTATTTCACAATTTTTGAGAAGTCTTTTAAAAATAAATCAGCCAAACTGTTCTTAAGGGACCTGTCATCATCACCCACATTTATTAAGTATGTGCTGGCACACGACAGAAGACTCAGACTGCAAATAACCCTGTGTCACAGCCCTGAACAACAGGACCAAGAACCAGAAAGAATTCACTGGAAGTCCTTGTCAGCTGCACCCTTTGAGAAAATATCTGCAAACGATGTGACTGATAAGTGATTAATTTCCAAAATATACAAACAGCTCATACATCTCAATATCAAAACAAGCAAAAAACCCAAGCAAAAAATGAGAAGCCTAAATAGACATTTCTCCAAAGAAGACATACAGATGGCCAAAAGGCACATGAAAAGACGCTTAACATCACTAATAACTAGAAAAAGGCAAACCAAAACCACAGTGAGGTACCACCTCACACCAGTCAGAATGGCCAGAATCATCAAAAAGTCTACAAGTAACAAATACTAGAGACGGTGTGGAGAAAAGGGAACCCTCCTACACTGTTAGTGGGAACGTAAGTTGGTGCAGCCACTATGGAGAACAGTGTGGAGGTTCCTTTAAAAACTAAGAAGAGAGTTACCATACGATTCAGCAATTCCAATCCTGGCCATATATCTGGAAAAGATGAAAACTCTAATTCAAAAATATACATGCACCCCAATGTTCACTGCAGCACTATTTACAATAGCTAAGACATGGAAGCCACCTAAATGTCCATTGACAGAGGAATGGATAAAGAAGATGTGGTACATATATACAATGGAATATTACTCAGCCATAAAAAAGAATGAAGTGATGCCATTTGCAGCAACATGGATGGACCTAGAGATTATCATACTAAGTAAATTGGACAGAGAAAGATAAATATCATATGATATCACTTATATGTGGAATCTAAAAAAAGATACAAATGAACATACTTACAAAACAGAAATCAGAAACAGACTCAGACATAGAAAAACTTATGGTTACCAAAGGGGAAAGAAGGGGGGTTAAACTAGGAGTTTGAGATTAATAGACACACACTATATATAAAATAGATAAGCAACAAAGACCTGTATGACACAGGGAACTACGTTCAATCTCTTGTAATAAACTATAATGAAAAGAATCTGAAAAATAATATATATATATAACTAAATCACTTTGTTGTACACCTGAAATTAACACAACATTGTAAATCAACTATACTTCAATAAAAAGTTGTTTGTTTTGAAAAAAAGAAAGGAGGAAGGGAGGAAGGGAGGGAAGGAGAAAGAGACAGAGAGAGAGACAGAGAGAAAGAGAGGAAGGAAGGAGGGAAGGAAGGAGGGAAGGAGGGAGGACGAGAAAGTCCTTGGTCTTGAGGCACAGCGGGGGCAGGCACCCCCCAGAAGAAAGTCAAAGCAGAGATGAAGCAGTCAGACCAGCCATAGGATGAATGGGCTAGGAACCCCCACCCCCTAGAGGACTTACTGATACAAGAGTTTGCTCTGTTGACTGGAGGCAAGGGGCTGAGCCTGTAAACAAGGTCGTGGGGAGGGGGTGTGTTTTTATCCTTTATACCTGCCTTGGGAGGTCATGAAATGAGGTACGCAAGGCCCCTGGTCATCAGAGAAAGACAGAGCCTTCCCTTGCCCTGCCGATTCACTCCTGAGAGCTGCTCACGGTCTCAGCACAGCCTCGATTAAGGTGGCAAGAACATTAAAGTAATCAGGAGTCTGGGTCAAGTTCCAAGCCAGATCAGGAGCCTCAGGACCACCTCTTCACCCTCCATAAGCCTCCACTCATCACTCATTCCAGTCACACTGCTCCCCGAGCCCTTCCCCGTACACACCTCACACTGTCACAGTCCACTGTTTTGCTCCAGTTGGATTGATTACATCTCCCCACCTTTCCAAATCCTGCACATTCTTCAAGACTCTTTTAAAGCCACTTCCACCACGAAGCCTCTCCAGATCGCTTCTCCAGAATTAACACCTCCCAGCGATGCTCGGCCGACCCTTACTCTCTGTCCCCTCAGTATGACTTGTTCCTCTGGTTATCAGCCCTCATCATGTTCAAGTATCCATCCTTCCTCCCAACTAAGAATCTTGAGGTCAGATACCTGGTCATATCAATTTTCACATCTACAGAATATATATATATTCTACAGAATACACTCAATGGACTACATATATTATTAATTCTTATATCTATAGAACATAAATATATATTCTAGATAAATATCTACATCTACATAATATCAATATATATAACAAGAATATATGTATTCTAATTCCTACACCTAGAGAATATAAATTTATATTCTACATAAATATATCTCTACAACTAGCACTGTTGACTCATGGACATACAGTAGGTGCGCAGCAAGCAATCAATGCTTATTAATAAATCAGGTCCAAGAGGATGCGGGCCAGCACGTAGGAAAGCGGGTTCTTCAGGCCATCACGGAGCACACAGGGCCCAGCAGGAGGGGAGTGAGCCTCACAGAAAGCGTCTGCATCTCCAAACCACACACTTCTCTCCACCTTCACCTTCTCTCTCCTGATCGACTGCTAAGCTTCATAATTATTTATAAGGTGTCCACTCTTGCTCCAGAGCCCCATTCATCCTCCACACTAAGCCAGAGGGACCTCACAAAGTCTCCATCACTCATGTCATTCCTGTGCTTAAACTCTTCTACGACGCCCCACTGCTCTCAGGGTAAAGTTCAAAATCCTCAGCATGGCCTTCAAGGGCGCTCTTGGATGTTCGGCTCCTGCCTGGTATCTGATCACGTATGAAACCACTCTCGGCCTCACCTTCCTTATTCTCCAGCCATACCGGACTTTCTTCCGTTCCTTCCATGAGTGGTTCTCTTTTATGACTCATGGATTTGCATGTACTCTTTCCTTTAACAACCTCCTCCACCCAGTCATATTCCAGACTTCCCACTCATCCTTAAGATCTCTCTCCAGAAAGCCTTCCCTAAGGGCCCCTCCAGCTCCACCATCAGTGAGGAAAGCTCTTCGGTCATGTGATCCCCGTACTCCTCTCCTCCAGCACACTCAAGGCACCCGCAAATACTTGTCCACAGCCTCTTTGCTTCAGGAGACCAGGAGTCAGCAAACTGTTTCTGTCAAGGGTCAGAGAGTGAATACCTTAGACTCTACCAGAGCCTAAAATCTCTTTGGCAAACGTCCAACTCTGTCACCATAGAACAAAAGTGGTCAGAGATAAAATGTAAACAAACGAGTGGTTGTGTTCCAATAACATTTATGGACACTGAAATTTGAATTTCATATAATTCTCACATTTCATAAAATATCCTTCATTAAAAATTTTTTTTCATATCTTCAAAAAATGTGAAAACCCTTCTTAGCTAGCAGGCCATAAGAAAAACAGATGGCCAGGCGGACTTGGCCTGCAGCCTCCAGTGTGCCAGCCCTGGCACAAGTTCTCAGTTCCAGGGAGAGGGAAACCATGTCTTCACTGGTATATTCCCCCACCACAGGCCCTGATTCTTAGAAGGTGATTCTTAAAAAGTCTGTTGAATGCCTTCATATGCAGATGAGAGCAGTGTTTCCCAGTGTGTATTCTACAGAACACCAGTCCAATGGGATGCTCTGCACAAAAAGGACAGTTCTTTTATCAATGAAATTTGGAAATGCTACTGTTTCCCTTCCTGGAAATTTTCAATGTTTGGACCATAAAGCATATCAAAAGCTCAGAACCAGTCAAGGAGCTTGTTTGACTTCGACCAATACAAACTCATTTGACCAAAGAACTGTCTACTTTAACCAAAACATCTACCAGCATCCACAGGCAACCCCATTAGAAAGCACTGCAGTGAGGACAAAAGGTAAGAATTTAGAGGAATAGTTCTTGAACTGTAGCATCAGAACCACCCAGAAGACTTGTTACAACAGAGGTGGCTGGGCTTCACCCCAGAGTTTCCACTTTAATAGGTCTGGGGTGGGGCCTAAGAATATGGCATTTCTCACAAGTTCTCAACTGACGCTACTAGCCTCGGGACCCCACTTAGGGAAACACAGATCTGAGAAAAAGGACCTTCAAGGCTTAAGTCCTCCACCTGAGGTTTGCTGCTCCTTCCAGGGACTCCTGATCGTCAGGAGAACCCCAACTTCTTCATCTCCTCACACTGGCAGAAGAAACCCTGACCCATCTCTCCAGCAGTCAGGCAAAGCACGTGTAGTGGGTTGCACTGTGTCCCCGCAAGATTTGTCTAAGCCCTAAACCCCATAGCTGTGAATATGACTTTATTTGGAAATAAGGTCTTCGGAGATGCAATCAAGCAAGCCCTTAATTCAGTATCACTTGTGTCCTCATGGAAGAAGGAGAGGAAAACAGGAAGGAGGACACCATGTGAAGACAGAGACCCAGGAAGAAGGCCATGTGATGACAGAGACAGAGACTGGTGTGATGCGGCAGCAAGCCCAGGAGCACCGAGGACGCACGGCCACCTGGAAGCTAGACAGAGGCAAGGAGGGCTTCTCCCCTCACCGAGGATGCACGGCCACCCCGGAAGCCAGACAGAGGCAGGAGGGCTTCTCCCCCACAGGTTTCAGAGGGAGCAGAGTCCTGCGAATCCTTGATTCTGGACTTCTGGTCTCTAAAACTATGAAAGAATGAATTTATGTTTATTCCAGCCACCGAGTTTGTAGCACCCTTTCCCCTAAATACAGTGTTTCTCACTATCACAGATATGAGACACACACACACATGCACAGAACCCAGATGGAGCTCTGGCCGAGCCCTAACCTCGGTCGCTGTCCATGTGAACTTCAAGGGGACAATGGGCCTCTGTTCTGATCCTTTTGTCATCTCTGCATCACTGCTAGCTGGGGGGAGTTTGACTTAGGGTCTCTCTTTGGAAATTAGATTATCTCATTAGTATGATGTTTTGCTGGATTCCTGCCCCAGGGCTGGTTTTGGCCAAAAGCATGTGATTATTTTCTAGTCTAAAAAAAGAGTCAATGAATAAATTAAGGAGACTTGGCTTTCCCCCATCCTGGCTCCACTGGTCCCATTTCTCACCAAGAGACACTCATAAAGGGCTTCTCGCTGACAAATGAAGAGTTTTTTCTCCTCTGGGTCTGAGCTAGAAATGCCTTCTCTAATCGACATGGAAAGGTCCAAGCAGTAGATATTTTCACAGTCTGAGCACCTTGGTTTTAGTCACAAATTACACCCCTCTCCTTTTGGAAAAATAAGGGGTATAATCTTTATTCTCAAAAGAGGCAGACACAGTTATGTGCCCAATACCTTAGGAAGGTACCAGGAAGGGAATGTGGACACAGATTGCCACTGTTGATGGAGAGAAAGGGGACACCAGGGGATGGGGACTCTGTATTCTCAAGCTTAGAGGTGACAGCAATTAAAAAAAAAAGAGAGAGAGAAACAACCAAACACCTTCTTTGCCTCTCCAATCTATGCCAACCCAGGGCTGGCTGCTCAGAGTTGGTGTGAAATTGGAAACCTTCAGATATTTCACAGGTGGGTCACGGCCGTATTTTCTGCTGCATCAGATCATGAGATTTTCAGAATGCTGTTCCCCCTCTATATCTGCCATATCCCCATAAGGGGTCTCTGGGGTTAGAAATGAAGGCCTGTATTTATTTATTCATTCAACAATTTACCTTTGCACTGCTCACAGAAGGAATGCTCACAGGAGGTTCTTAGACAATAAAATATAGCCTCTTCTTCCAGGGTGTAAGAATTAATAAGAATACATATTAATAAGAATATATTAACATATATTTATTAATAAGAATACATATTAATCAAGTATATTCTTATATGTGTATATATTTTATATTATGTAGATATAAATTTATATTTATCTAGAATATATATTCTATAGATACATATGTACATCTAGCACTGTGCCTAACGAATATGCAGTAGGTGTGGAACAAGCAATCAAAGCTCATTAACAAGTCAGGGACCAAGAGGATGCAGGCCTAGCACGCTGGTGGGTCAGGGAGGCTGCCCTCTGGCTTTGTCCAGGTGGCAGGACTTCTGCTGAGAACAGAGCCGAGATCCTGGGTTCCCTGGAGCTGAGTCAGATGACTAAGCACCCTAATGATTCCAACTGTTCTCGAGGACCTTCCTCCAAAGGCAGGAGAGCGTTTAAAAATGCATGGGTCTCTGCTGGGCCACACTTCCTGTCTGGAATTCTCTTCACTACAGCACTTCAAAGAGGGGCCTGAGTCTGTCACGGGCTCCCAGCCCAGGCGGGGCCTTGCTTCTGAGACAGAGAGGATGA
The DNA here is from genome assembly GCF_039906515.1 of Pseudorca crassidens. Taxonomy (NCBI): domain Eukaryota; kingdom Metazoa; phylum Chordata; class Mammalia; order Artiodactyla; family Delphinidae; genus Pseudorca; species Pseudorca crassidens. The sequence continues at coordinate 55,651,260 of NC_090311.1, read as the reverse complement.
GCCAGGCACGGGGCAGAGCAGGCTGCTGACACATCTCAGACCGCAGCAGAGCCCGACAAAGCCGTGTGGGAGGCGCAGCAGCTGCAAGAGCCGTCGGGAAGCCAGGTCTCCCAGTGGCTGTGTGCGTCACCCCTCAGGGTGGGCCTGGGCACTCCACAGAGCCAGTGTGCTTCAAAGCCCTCCCTCTGCCCGCTGGGGAGAACAGTACCCTTTCTCAGGGCCGGGAAAGGACCAAAGCAGCCACATCTTCGAAGGAAGCAGTGGTGGCAGGCCAAGGACAGAATGTGTCCTCTGGGTCAAGAGCACAGGCTTCATAGCCAGACCGACCTGGGTCTGGGCCCTGGCTTGGCCCCTCATTAAACACCCCACATCCCCATCTGTAAAATGGGCATAACGAGTCCCACTTCCCTGGATTGTAGGACATACATGGAAGACTCTGCACAGTTTCTAGAATATATTAATGACAAGAAAACAGTGGTTATGGATGATCACAATGGGAAGAAGAATATTAAAAAGTAACCGTCAAGGCCTTCTCAAAGTCTTGCCTTTGTAAAGCTTTCTGTCAAATAAAGCTCGTATGCTCATTTTTATATAACAAACATACATACGTATATATATACACACACATATACATACATATATATATATACACACATATACATACATATATATATACCCATATACCTATATATATATATGCACCAGGCATTGTCTGAGCATTCTGTGAATACTAACTCAATCTTCATAACAACTTTATGCAGTGTGTACCATTCTTATGCCCACTTTACAGATGAGAAAACTGAGGCACAGAGAGGTTAGGTGATCTACCCAAGGCCATGGAGTTGTAACGAGCTGGGATTTAAACCCAGGCAGGCTGTCCTGGGGTTCATGCTCTTAACCACAGCTACGTTGCACTGCTTCACTATTATTCTTGTAGATGTTGCCTGTTACATCCTCTTGTCCTCCTGGGTAGAGCTGCTCCCTCTGACTGGAAGGGAAGAACTCAAGGGCTAGCAGGGGCCTCCTCTCTGACATCTCTGAAGCCCCCAAAGCACCAGTAGAGCCCAGCTCAGAGTGGGCCCTCAGCTAACCCTTGCTGACCAACCTGCCAAGACCTGCTGTACCCTTTTTCCCCTTCAACCCATCCCCCCCCAGCAGAGATTCAAGCAGCAAACACAGCATGCCTGTCTGCGGAGTGTTCGCTGCATGCCCAACTCCCCTCCAGGGCGGTGCTTTCAAATTTGTAACCTTCACCCAAAGTAAGAAATTTGTTTTACACTGTGACCCATACACATCTAGTACATAAGTAACAGCAACAAAGGACTCATGAAAAAACATCTAACCTATTACATAGGACATACTTCCAATATCTTTTTTTTTGCATTGATTGTGACCCGATAAATTGATTTTATGATCCACTTACGGGTTGTGGCCACGGCCTGAAAAATTCTTCTTAGGGTAGTTCAGTTCTAACATGTGCACATGCAATTTCTGAGCACACAGCAATCCTTCCCAAAACTGGAAAGCCCTGTCTACTTCGTGTGAGCACCACGGTGCTGTCACAGCCTAGGCAGGCAGTCAGACCCTCCCCAGAGCCTCAAGCCTGGAGCACTGAGGCCGCAGAGACCGGGTACAACCTGGGAGCTAAGGACCCGGATTCAGATCAGCACTTGTGGGAGGCATAGAATTAAGAGCATGGCTTTAGAGTCTGCTGGAAATGGGTTCAAAGTCTAGTTACAACTTGGTGGGTTCTTAACCTCCCATGAGCATCAGTCTCCTCACCCAGAAGTGGAGGTTGTTAATGTCTACTGCAGAGGGTGGCTGACAAGGGTGACTGGGAGGGTAGATGGGTGGGTGGATGGGAGGGTAGGTGACTGGGAGGGTGGCTGAGTGAGTGACTGGGAAGGGGTCTGGGTGGGTTAGCTGAGACACAGAAAGTACTCAGCAAAGTGCCAGGACCCGTAACGCTGAATCGTGCTGACTGCAGTGGTGGGAGACCTTTGCTGCCCCGTCTGACACCTGACCCCAAACCTTACAAAGGCCTTCAGTCCCCCTCTCTGTGTCTCCATAGCTGCACACTCTGCAACCTTCAGAAGAAAGAGCGGTACTTCCCTAGCACGTGGTTAACACTCAATAAATGTCTGAATCAATTACGCAAGAGCCTTGGACTGACTCGCCCAACAAGTCACCCGTCACTGTTTTTTTGGAAAAGGTGTTTCATACAACCCACTCCAGGGCCAGTGGCCAGTGAAGCTTGTTGCATAAATTCCACTCATTTGATCTCATTTGACATCTCTGGACACAGGAGAATGCTTCCCCCTCTAGGATGGAAAAGACAGAGATGACAGATTCCAACATGGTTTCCCCAAGGCCTTCCTAAGTTGCTGTTGGTGACAGACCTGGCCTCGCTAAGTCCGATCCTTGCCTACACTGCCTTCCCAGGGAAAAACAAGCTTCTTCGTAAATGGCTCTTACCCCTAAAGATAACGAGGCCCCCTGTGCTGAGAATAAGCACAGGACTGATGGGCTGGGAAGCGGGAAGGAAGTGTATTTCCACCTTGGGTTGGACTGTTCATGTGGCCCAACGGTGGCAGAGAATCCTTAAAGAACATGTACCTCTGAAGCCCAGAAAAGGAAGGGATGCTACACAAAGAGTCTACCTTGAGCCATGGCAGGCTGATTTCCCTGAAGCTGTACATAGGAGAATTCATTTCTGTGAGAGGCTAATTAGTCATAACATCGCCGTGCTTCAGATAAAACTGCACTGGCCCCATTTGGGTCTCTGTGGGTCAGCCTGTGATGGAATTCCCTTTACCTATTGTGTTTTGGTTACTGGAGGAAAATGTGTGTTTAGAGAAGGGGGTGTGGTCAAGAAGAAGCATGAAAAGCGGGAATATCTTGAGTATCTGTAAAACCCATCTGTGATTTTAAAACTTCATAAACACAATGAATCTCTGTGAGCTGAAGATTCTTCTTGGAATCTCAGCTCTGTCTGCGGGAATGGCTCCTGGCAGGCAGTGTGGGCTTTGAAATCCAAGTCTCTCAGGCAACAGGGCAAAGTGAGCTCCCCCAGCTTGGCCACTGAGAGTGGAAACAAAACCCAGGAAAGGGAGACTTTGTGTTCTGCTCACCTGGTCACCAGCCCTTGAGCTGCCAGAAATGCGGACCACGGTTACTGAAATACATGGATATATGGGTATATGGCTCATGAGCGAGGTGTGCAAGTATCGACACGGATGCAGAAGAACAACCTCCTCTCTCCTGCCTTCCAGAGAGCAATGGCATTCAAGAGCCAGACATCCCTCTGGGTAAACAGGTGTACCAAGTCAGGGAGTGTCACCAAATGACGCACTCCCCCAAGTGTTAGAGCTAGGAAGGGGATGGCTGCTTTAGGGACCACCTTGTCCAGGGTTTCTCAACCTCAACACTAATGACATTTTGGCGGGATAAACCCTTGTTGTGGGCATCTGTCCTGTGTGTTTTAGAATGTTTGGTAGCATCTCTGGCCTCCATCTACTGGATGCTAGTAGCAGTCTTCCTCCCTCCCTAGTTGTGACAATTAAAATGTTTCCAAACATTGCCAGAAGTCGCCTAGGAGACAAAATCACCATGGACTGAGAAGCACTTATCTAGACTAGCAGTTCCCAAAGTAGATTCCAAGTAATATTAGTTCAGTGAGCTCCTCTATAACCCAAGTATGCCATGGTCAACTGAGTTTAGGAATCGCTGCACACCGTACCCCACTGCAGTGATTCCCCTATTAGTATATTAAGGGCTCTGAAAAGTTCCACAGTAAGAAGAAAACTGTTTAATAACTTTAACCTAGTATTTTGCAAACTTTCTCAAACAAAATGCTTTTATTATCTATTTGCATCTTTCAGAGCCTAAAGAATATACTGTGAGATGTTTACATATGTGTGTACAGGCACAATACACCAATCTTCCTCCCATTGACTAGATGAAGTGAAGCAATAAGCCAATACCCTTCCTAAGTCCCATTAACGGATGCGTGGCAGAGCCACGTCTAGAAGCCTGGAGGCTGACTCCCAGTCTACCTCCTCCAGCGTCAATGACTTGGATGTTATCCACAATAAGACAACAGTCCATCTTCTCACAACCATAGCACAATTGGGTTCTACCAACACCACTGAGAACATCCACCTGAAAAGCTCAAGCTAGTGAAGCATCAGCACGATACTCCCCAGGAGAACAAACAAAACAGGTGCTTTCTGGAGGCAGAGTCGAGGAGGACCTCACAACGGGGATCACCTTGACCATGGAGGATGCAGGGAGGAGCCATCCACTCCACATCACATCCACGCGTGCCCCACCAGCCTCTCTCAGCGCAATTCCCACCAGAGTCACTCAACCTAACGCATCTTTGTCTCAGTACAATGCACCTTCATATCAGGGCTGGCACAGAGTGGGCTTCAATTAAGTTTGGTGAAGGGAGTATGTTAACCAACAAAGGTCAAGGCCTTGACCGTCAACATGCCTTGATTACCACTCACGGATCACCAAGAATCACGGTAACGCCTCCCCACGCCTCTCGGCCCTCTTCACGCTTTTTCTTGGGTCACATTCCACCCTGGCCTTCCAGGCTGCAGAGAACTCCTCTTTTTAGGGGTAGCAGCTGCCCCCTCCTCTGAACTGTCCACTGTCCATCCGCCCACTTGCACCAGTTCCAGGAGGTAAGAGATCAATTTCCAGCTCAGATCAGCTGTCCCGGTGGCCCTCCTAGAGGCAGTGTATCAAGGCGCCAGCTTCCTGCCCCTCTGGGCCCAACCAAATGCGGCTGACAGTCACTCTCCTGGTGGTCTCAGCTGCCCAGATGGAGCACTGGAGGGACCATAGATGGCTCTCATTCTCGGACTTGCAAGACAATCAAAACAGTATGGAGAGGGAAACGGCTGGCGTTGTGACATTCTGCAATTTTGCACGAGGACTGAAATACAATTCTCTCTCTAGGCCTCTGGCGTCCCAGGAATACTCTTTCAGCCCCGGGAAGCAGAAGAGGACCTCAGGGATTGCTCCCGGCCCTTCGTGACTTTCCAAGCAGAGGGGCTGTAAGGACAGGGAATGGGGAGGGTTCCAAGCTGGAGGGCAGGCCTGGGACCCCTCTGCTGGTTTACCCCGGCTCCAGCCAGTCTGAAGACTCCAGCGGTGACCGCAGACCACTAAGCGGAGGCTGAGGGCTCAGCCCCAGGGCAGCTGCAGCCGACGGGTGTCTCAACAGCTGCAACATGAATGCAGCAGCAACTGCCAGCTATCTGCAGCTTCCCCCCAAAGTCTGTGCTGTTAGGAGACAGACAGAGAAGGACTGGGAGGCCGGGACCCTGGCGTGCAAGAGCACACAGCCAGCGCCTCCCACTTGTAGGATTCCATACTCAGAGCTACATCTTCACTACTGCTTTCTCTTTCCTTTTCCCATGCCGGCACCTTCGAGTCACTAGGGTGAGGTCATGCTTAAGGAGAAGCCAAAAGGACTTTGTCTCCTTTGGGCTCGTTTACCTTTTTTGCACAAAACTCACACAATCACCTCGCGTTCTTTCACTCCATCAGCCTATTTTTATTGGCACTGTTATAGGCCCAGCGCTGGGCCTATGGTGGTGAACAAGACAAAGACGGCCCTGCTCACTTGTTGAGCTATATTATGATACCTTCCTCATGAAATTCATCCACAACCAGCGGTTGTCCTGATTTTACTTCCTCATTTCACACCCGTGGAACTCAAGCCCAACCATCCAGGGTCAGACTCACAGAACTTTAAAATGGGAAGAGGCCCTGGAGATTAGCTTTGGCAGCCCCTGTCGCTTCCGGAAATAAAGAGACTCATTCATCTGGCCCAAATCCCTCTGGATGAGAAAACGGAGCCCCATGAACATGAGAGGCCCCAGGTACTAAGCATGGCAAGGTGGTGGCCCTGCCAGGCCCAGAAGACAGGGAACTCAAAGGCCCCCACTTTCAATCCAGCCTTTTCCCCGCACTGTCATCTCAAAGCTGGGACATTCTAGTACAACTTAAAAAATAAAGTGTTAAACTCTCAACGTTCTTTTTATTATTAAGCAAGATGCAAAACAGACTTTGTTTTCCTATGCGTGGGTGAGAGAGACTATTTATAGAGGGGCCAGGGGTGGGATGGGGAAGAGGGATAGTGTGAAGAATGGTGTGAGGCAAGGGATTGGGTGAGGGTCATGGAGGGGTCAAGGTCACGGATAGAGTAGGGTCAGGGGTGAGGAAAGATCAGCGAAGTCTCTTCATAATAAGAAAGAAACAATGACTTCATATTTCAAAACTGAGGAAGGTCAGGGACTCGAGAATCAGGCAACGATCATAATGCCTGCTTTAATCTTTCAAAGAAAGTGATTTTATTTTTTGACAGATCATTCTGGCATCACCAACCTACACAGTGACATCAAGCCTGAGTATAGCACAATGTTCTACTTGTCCCAAGCCTGGATCCCAGGCCACAAAGGTTAACTGCCATGCAATCAGAGGCACAGCCAGCCAGAGAATGCCTCCCCCTTGGGAAGCGCCACTAAACGTCTTCTGGCACCAATGTGCCATCGCCTCAAAGGAACCCCTCCCTCACCCAACACAGAACTTGTATGCCCACATCACCAGCTAGTGTGAGCTTCCTTCTGCTTCCCAACCACACAACCACAGTACTTGCCTCGTTGAAGTAATACAGCAGGGCGAGCCTTGGAGCCGTGTGGAGCACTGAGGAGGGCGGGGGCTCAAGCACATCCTCTGACATCTGCAGCACACCCGTCTCTCACCTTCTGGACCACTTCCCCCACGGAAGAAGCCACTGCTAAGAAATCAGCCTCCGCCAGAACACGTAACCCTCCTGCCGCTTTGACCAGCTCCTGGGCCAGGATCCTGGTCCCGGACAGTGTGGAACAGAGCTGGAGGCAACCAGAACCAAGTGATATCATGCTCCGGAGAAGCAGCCATTACTGAGAACCCCGTCCCCACACACATCTCTCAGCCAACATCGAGATGCCAGGTCAACCCTCTCCTTGCGGAGAGGCCAACCTGTTTGTGTGAGGCGTGTTTTGGGTCATTACGAATGGAGCAGGAACTCTTTCATAGGAAGACGGTCCACATTCAACACAGCATCTCAAGTGTTCTCGAGCCCTGCTGGCTCTCACTCCTGGACCCGCAGGACCAGCACAAGCCCCTCAATATGTGTGTTAAATAGCTGAATAACAATAGGTCATAGTACCTGTGAGGAGCACGGGATGACAAGGATGAAAAACATAGTGCCTCCACCCTCAAGGAACCTTCAAGGAGGGTGCCGTGACCCTCCACCTCAATGGTGAGGTCAGAAATGGAGTCAAGGTCAGCAGTTTCGGGGCTAATCCAGGAGAAGGACTCAGTCAGTGCCTCCTAAACTATTCACACCTACCCATCACAACCTCTGCCCTACCTGCATGCCACCTGTACCATTAACCTCTTAAGCCTTTTCTTTAAGCGGACTCCTTTTTAATTAGATATATTTTAATAAAACCTTATAACACTGCCATATGTGAAAAACTGATGCTACTTATGAAAAAATAGAAAATAAGTTTCAAAATAACCACAATGCAAAACAAAACCAGGTCAGGAAATTCCAGCTAGATGCCATTGCCGGCAAAGGCTCACGGCCTGAGGTTGGCCGTGCCTTTGTTCAAAGGGGACATGGCAAAAAAAAAAAAAAAAAAAAAAAGCAATATGGCAGCGCATTGAGAGGTATTCAAAACACCAAAATGAGACACTCTCCCTGAGAAGAAAAGTGAAAAGGGACTCTCTTCTGCCTGGTGATCCAAGGTCTTGTCCACGTATTACTGGAAGGTACTCACACCATCCATCACGTGCTTCCCACACTTGGCGAAACGCTGAAGCCTGAACTAACGTTTCCGTCAGTGTCCAGAATCTGTTAACACCACAAGTTTATGACTCAATGTCAAAGATATCAGGCACAAGAATGTCAGACGATGCTCAAACAACACTGGGTTGCTAGCTGATTTAGGTTTCCAAATTTTCCAGCTCCCCAAGGTTAAATATATCCTACAGGCTTCAGGTTACAAACAAACCAGGACAAAAAAGACCAGAGAGGGGAGAGAAAGAGCCCAGCTCGGCCAGCAGGCAGTGACAGAGGGAAGAATCCTCAGTCTTTGATTGTTCGGGACCCAGAATCCTGCAGAAGGAGAGGGCTTTTTAAATGATTTTATTCCCAATCTTAGACCACGATTGGAATTCCACCAGAGGACCCCCAAGAAATGGAGGCAGTGAATCAGTCTTGGCAGGTGAAGAGCGTGTCTGAACCGGGAAGGGAAGCCAGAACTGGATCCCCAGAAGCCCCTAAATGTTGCTGATGGAGGCTTGTACAACCGCCCAGTCCAAAGTCCATTCCTAAGAAAATCAGAAAGACCCCAGCAAAGCTGACCTTCACAAGCCGCATACTTCTCAATCAAGACCCAACTGGGGAAGAGTTCCCAGAACCTCAGGTAGAACTGGGAAAAAAAACAAAAAAAAACAAAAAAAAACAACGTAACAGATTAAACTAGAGGCTTACCGAAGTTAAAAACCTAAATTGGAGTTGACTATTTACATTTCAAGAAGATTCTTCCCTCTCCAAAAGCAGTCCTTTGTAGTCTGAGCTTCCCTGGAACACTTAAGTGTTTGTTAACAGATTATTAACTCCTTGGCAGGTTCTCAAGCTCTAGAGAAAACTTGCAGGGAAAGGAAGGGGGAGGGAGCTGGAATCCCTGCTCTGTTTGTTCGCCTGGCTTTCTGCTTAGTGCTTTACATACTGTATCTTCTTTAAGTAACCCGCCCAGCAGGGTTAGGAATGATCAGCTCCACTTTACGGAAAAGAAAACTGAGCACAGAGAAGTAAAGTAACTCACACAAGGTCACACAGCTACTACAGCACCAAATCCATGGGCTGTTCCTAGCAGCACACAGCATGGCCTTCCCAGGGAAGGGCCATTTGCATTTTATTATGACCATGTACTGATATATGCCTTCAGGCATACAATTCAATGACTCTTTGAAATGAACATATATACATGCTAAGAATGCCATAGTAAAGATGACTGTATCAAGTGTACAACTTATCATGGGTCAGAAGCATCAAAAGAAAATTACCTCAATATACCAGGCTAGAAAGGGAGGGGGTTCCTGGTGCCTGAAACTCTACCATTCCAGTCCTATACAACACACACACACACACACACAAAATCCCTCAGCCAAAATGTTACGCTTGAGATGGAAAAACAAGGGCTAGAGAGGTGTTTCCAGCTCACCCGAGGCCTAGCTTCTCCTCCTCTGCCTCGGAGGCTATGGAAGTTATCTGGTCAGCCAGACGTCAGAACAGAGAGCTCCGTTACCAAGGGTGGGCCTGCGATGCTTTCTGAGCAGGATCGGGCGACTGTATCCTCCTTCAGGAGATAAACTCTGCATGTAGGATGGAAGCATTGTGTTACCCAGAGGTTATCAGGTGGGGAAGGATGGAAGGAAAGGGAATGAAAAAGAGGGAGGGGAGGGAAGGAGGGTGAAAGGCAGGAAGTTGACTTAAAGTATATATTGTCAGAGGCACAGGAAGAATAGTTTTTTCAGTGACTGAAAGCATTTTTTTTTAAATGAAAGAGAGGGACAGCTGCTACGCTATGCTGGTGGGGTTATGGTTGGTTTTTTAACTGTCTTTTAAAGTTCCTATTAAATAGGTTTTTCAATAGGTAAAATTTTGGAGTGAAAAGGTCTAGGAACATTTGTGGATAGAAAATTCAGAGCAACTCACCAAGGGGAACTTGGTTCGTGATAATTTCATAAAACAGTTGTACATACAGTACCTAATGCAACTGTTTGGGCCCCTGAGAGCCAAACCAACAGCCACTGGAGCAGGCTTGTAGGATTTCATAAAGATTGAATGGGGGCGGGCGGCGGGGAGGCTTCCCTGGTGGCGCAGTGGTTAAGAATCCACCTGCCAATTCAGGGGACACAGGTTCGAGCTTTGGTCCGGGAAGATCCCACATGCAACTAAGCCCGCGCACCACAACTACTGAGCCTGCGCTCTAGAGCCCGTGAGCCACAACTACTGAAGCCCGCGCGCCTAGAGCCCGTGCTCCACAAGAGAAGCCAATGCAATAGGAAGCCCACGCACTGCAACAAGGAGTAGCCCCTGCTCGCCGCAACTAGAAAAGCCTGCACGCAGCAACAAAGACCCAATGCAGCCAAAAATAAATTAATAAAAATAAATTTTAAAAAAAAGATTGAATGGGGCTTCTGATGGCAGGGCCTAGAAACCCACTGAGGGAGGGGCTACAAGATACAGAGGCAAGAGACCTGCACTGGGATCCAGGACCGTGCTCTGTGGACAAAGCGGGTGACCTTGGGCATGTCCCTTAACCTGGCTGGCCACTGGCCACTTCCTAAAAGTAAGAGGTTGCGTGACACCAGGGGTGACAAACTCAAATGCTTTAAAGGGTTAGGCTGGAGACACAGGACTGAAAGGGTCAGCAGGGACGATGGTGACCTAGAGAGCACATGCCCAGGCCAAGGAGGCAGCTGCCACTCAGATCCAGATCACTGTCAGGTCCCATGTGGCCAGATGAGTTGATTTTTTTCAAGAGAAGCTAGAAATCTATACCTTCATAGGGACATTCAATTTTCCTGTTGGCATCTAATTTTTAAAATGCAGACACCCTGAAGATGGCACAAACCCTGGAAGTGTTCCCTGGATTAGATGTTCCAAAACTCCCTGTAAGTGTAGAGTGTCAAGTCCGCCGGCTAGACGTCCCCTGCTTTATTACTGCACAGTGCAAGGACCACTGGCCCCGCGGCTCCTCCAAGACACCACTTCTGTCAGAGCAGACTGACAAGAGAAAGAGCAACAGAACACTGCCGGGTGGCCCCATCTGAGGTTCCTGGACCCCAGGGAAAGGTGACAAAATGCCTGGCTGGACCATCTGACTCTGCCTCCTGACTCAGGCTGGAAGACTGAGCATCTGAGCATCCTGCCGGAGCCTGGCCACGCCCTTCCCGTCCTGCAGTGCGACAGTGTGGTCCAGCTCAGAGCTTCCCTAACGAGCACAAGCATTCTGCTTTTCTAACAACCTCATAGGTGATGCGGCTACTTCTGGTCCTCGGAACCACACTTTCAGGAGCGAGGCAGCACGTCTATAACTTTCCTTCCCCTCCTGTCCTTTTTCTCTCTGCCTGTGGCCCACAAGCAAGTCTCCTCTGTCCCCCAAATTCCTGTTCCTCTCAAGCGCTCACCCCAGCTCCCTCTCCCATTTCTAACAAGCCTTCTGCAAGAGAGGTCACTACTTATTGCCTTAACTTCTCCACCGCCTTCCTCTCTGTTGAAACCCCTTCTCTGGCTTCTCCTCCCCACCCCACCAAGTTCCTAGAATTATTCTTTCCGGTTACTAATAACCCTCTAATTGCCTAATCCAAAGTCCTCTTCTAAGAGCCCATCCAAACAAAGCTGTCTAATCGATAATAACGACTGACATTTATTGGTTGGATATTAAGTGCAGCAGTCACTGTCCTAAGTCTTTGCCTAAAAAGTACTTCAAATGCGCTATCTTACCACCTAAAATATGTTCTTTGATTAGCCTCATTTTTACAAATGAGGAAACAGGCTCAGAGAGGTTAAGTAACTTGCCAAAGGCCGCAGAGCAGGGACTGGCTACTTGGAACAGTCAGCTACAAAGTCCTCACTCCTTCTCCCCACAATGTGTTATTATAAAAAAAATTTCAAACACACAAGGTAGAAAGAATTTTACAGAGAACACCTGAATACTCACCACCTAGATTCTATCATGAATCTCATTATATTTTACTGTATTGCTTTATCACAAATCTATCTGAAAGTTAGCACCTTTGGCTCCATTTGAAAAGCAGCTTAGAAAACACTTTCAAGGCTTAGCTCAGATGTTGCCATTTCTGAACCCCCTCACCTCATTCCCTCCTGGGCTAGGGGTGGGACTGGGGGAACAGGAAGGGGAATATCGATCTTGGAACACTTGTGCACCTCATCACACCACATGTCGTCCCGGCCAGCCTCTGATCTCTCCCCTGGCACAAAGCAGGGAGGGAAGGTGTTTGGGAATAGCTCACCACCTTGAAATGCCTCCCCAAGCCCTGAGGGGTCTTTCAGAAAGCGGCCAGGGGACAGAAGGATGGGCAGTATATAGGAAAGGGCAGCCATGCCTACCTTCAGAGGATTTAACCTGTTCAAGTGGGATGAATGGCACCCCTAGGCTCTGATGCTTTTGCGTCTTCCAGCTGCAGGAGGCCTCAGGCTTCATCACCATGCCCAGGAGTATGATGACAGGGTTGTCGGAAATTTCCCATCCCAGGACCTCTTTGTACACCTCAAGGGGAGGCCATTCCCATAGAGTATGATGTGAAGGATTCCCCCTGGAGTCCTGCAGGGCACTGGTATCCCTGCCAACCCCAGTCCATCTGCTCCAGGGGAAGGGTGTTCAAGCATAAAATAACAGCTTTTTCTCAGTGCCCCTTGTAAAGTAAAGGCCCTTAATGGGGCAGCATATGCAGAGAAAGGTCTTGGGGCCCTGGAAGCACTGGAATCTCAGTCCTGCCACCTTAGGCTCTCCACCACCTTCCTGCTGTGTGACCTTAAGAAACCCTCCTACCCTCTCTGGGCTGGAGCTTTCTCATCTGTATAAATGACAAGACACCGAATAAAATAAATAAATAAGCAAATCTGGCCTGTCCACTATGTCCATGGCAGTGGGCTGGGGCTGCGTGGAGGAGAAGTAGGCACACAAAAGATCTCAGCAGACACTACCATGCCCTGTTCTAAGCTCTTTTTTCCTTTTTGAATCCTTACAAACTCTTTGAGGTAGGTGTGATTTTTATCCACATTCTATAGGTGGGGAAACTGAGGCATAGAGAAGTTAAAACTTTCCTAAGGTCCTATGGTTAGTAAGAGGCAGAGCGAGGATGAAACACAGGAGGCTGTGGAATCTGTGCGGGGAGACTGCCACACCCGGCTGCCTGCTGGAGAAGCCTACAACCCTCTCTTCACCCTCCAACAAGACTCAGTCCAGTTGAGGTGGCAGGACAAATATGAAGATTTAAATGCTGATGAAATATTTAAATAACTCTTTGAGATAATAGTGGGGAAGATACTGCCAGGCAGGACATGATTCATTGCCAAATGAAAGTGTTTAGACAGAATTGCTCTAAAGGTCCAGAAAAAAAAAAGTGAGATCATTCCAAGACTGGAGGAATCCCAGGAGATTGAATGTGAACCGGCTTTTGCAGGGTGAGCAGAATCGGAACAGGCAAAGAGGACGTGAAAGAGAATTCCAGCAGAAGTCAAAACTCAGAGAGGCAGCCCCCCTAACCAGAGATGTGGGGAGCCCTGAACGTCTGAAGGTGGCTTAGGAGAGCAGGGTTATGAAGCTGGAAAAGTGGGCTGAGGCCAGATCTCAGACGCCAAGCCAAGCTGAATTTTACCCTGCAGGTAATAGGGAACCATGGAGGAGTTGGAGTGAGGGTAGAGAAGTATCATAACCAGAATGTCTTCAGGTGATGACACACTGCGGGTACCAAGGGGGGAACCCGATGAATGATCACAGGCTTTGGCCAAGGAGCCCCTGGTTCCTGACAAAGGAAAGTAAGACCCAACCAGGCAGGGGAACACCGTAAGTCGTCTGCTGGGCTTCTCCCTAGGGCCGTTTAGAACTGAGCACACTGTGTCAGCTGGGAAGCAAGCAAATGTGATACAAAGAGCCCCCCAGGGTCACATCCAGTGAACAGAATTTTTTTCTAAGTGCTATTTTTAATCCTTCTGTTGACCAAAAACACAATGGGAAGAAATGAAGCATGAACATCAACAGGAGGCTTTCCAAACTCTCCTCTCTCCACCTATTAGCCACGTGGCAGCCCTGCAGACTCACCACACAGCCCACCAGCCAGGTGGCCCCTTCTGATGATGAAGGACAGGTTGATTTGCTTAATTATTTGGTGGCTATAAATGGAAGGGTTGGACAATAGGTTGAGACTTTTTCTGTCTCGCATACAAAGATAGGGTCCCCAGTTGGCAGAGTGAGGATCGCGGGGGCCCAGTCACTCCATCAAGGCCACAACAGCATAAGACAGCTTCAGAACAGCTGAGGGTTCTGCTGGGGAGCCCCCTCTCCTCGAGGAGCCAGCAGTGGAGATGGCTTGGCCACTCACAGCTCTTAAAGGGGGCTGTCGTGTCAGGAAAGAGATTCCCCGGGAGACTGGACAGGTCCATTTGCTCTGAGCTGCCTCCTTGCCCATGGGGTCAAGACGTGGCTCCAGCCACCCAAGGCCATTCCTCTTTGCCACCTGCTGTGCCCACATTCAACCTGCACTCTGGGCCCCACCCACTCCCAGGCTACAGCAGCCGCCCCAAGGACTGAATTCCCCAGACCCAGAACCAGGAGGTAAGCCAAGCGAACATTCAAGGGCAGGAACACCTGGCCTGGGTTCCCGGTCCCAGGGCACCCCCGTTCCCCTCACCACCTGGACCTGTGCCCCCTCCCCACCTCCATCGCTGGCTGTCACTGCTGCCCCACTGGTCCTTTCACCCTCCCCGCCGGGCTGTCTGCACTCCACACGTTAGCCCTCTCTTGTCCCAGCTCCTAAGTGGTCCTTCCAGCCCCGACCACCCAGGGGGACCCAGGGTTAAAGTCTGATGAGCCTGGCCTGGCCTTCTGGATCTGCCACTTTACTAGCCATAAGACCCTGGGCAAGTGGCTTAATGGCTCGGCACGTCCGTTTCCTCAACTGTACAATGGGCACTGGCTTCCCAGGGCTACTCATGAGGCCCAGCAAGAGAGAGCACGTAAAGGGTTTCTCCTGGAGCCTGGCACATGGCAATGCTCCCTAAGGAGTGTCACTGGAAGTTTTTATCTTCATCCACCACCACCACCACCACCACCCCCCGCCCACACATGCACTGACTCAGCGCTGAGTGGCTGGTTCCCTCCCCCGTCCCCTCCCTCTCCCCAAGCCAGAGGCAGGGCAGGTGGCAACGGGAAGCAGCACGTTCGACCTCTGTACCTGGCGCTCCAGATCCTGTCCAGTGTGAATCTGAACCCATTTCCCTAAGTGTCTGACACCTGCATTTTACCCCGTCACTGTCCCCTCCTCCCGTCCTGGCTGGGCAGGGGGGCTCACTCTGCACAGGTGGCCAAGGTGTAGGGAGGACACTCCTTCCTAACCTGTTTGGTTTTCAGCAGATGTGTTTGCCCAGCGACACGGATGCCATGGTGACAGCCCAGGGTCACCCAGGATCCAGGAGTGGATGGATACACACAGAGAGAAGGGCAACCAGGCAAGAGAAAAAGCCCTGGGGGCCACCAGTTCCCCACTGAGGGGCCAGACTGCCTCCATAACGCAGTTTCTCCAAGGGAAAGGTCTTCTCAGTGGTCCCAGCAGGCTCCTGGGATGCTCCTGCTGGCAGGGGCGCTGTTCCTCTTGGTCTTGAAGCCCCTGCATCCACAGAATCCACCAAAGATACTTCCTTCAGACCCATCACTAAACAAACCCCTGGTGGGCATTTTCGGAGCCACTTATGAGTGGTGGCTGTGGCTTGGAAAATTCTTTGTAGGGGAGTTCATCTAGGCGGGGCTTCCTGGGAGCCAGAGGACAGGGTAAGAGACCTGCCCATCAGAGAGCATGACAGCCCTCGGGAAATACGGAGACCTCAGCTCACAAGGAATCAGGTCTGCCTGGCCCTGCACTGGCTCCAAAGTGGAACTGAAGGGATCGGGGTTTGGAACAAGAGACCAGAGTCACATCTTAGCTGTGCCACTTCCTGGCTGCGTGCACGCTGGTGATCCATTTAACCTCTCTGAGCCTCAATTTCCTCAGCTGAGAAATGGGACCAGCACAGTTGGCTGTTTTGAGAATACAAGGATATACTTTAGAAAGGTGACAAGCACCTAGTAGCAGCTTGCTTAACAGGGCTGAGACTTTCCCACCTGAGGAACTGCTGTGGTGTCTCCTCCTGCTCTGGGCAAAGACTCAGTCCTGAGAATCACCCAATGTTTCACCGAAGTACATTCTCCAGGGATGAGCTGCAGGGAAGAGAGAGACCTTTCCCTTCTCTTCAAAAGCTTCAGGCAGCCAGATGAAGTGGTCAAGCCACTCTGCCCTTAGAGAGTAACCAACGCCTCTGACTGGAATTACTAATGAAACGGCCCCTGTTAGCTGACTTGGAGCCCCCTTAATCTGACACCCGGCAGTTATATTCACTACCCTATCAGCTGGTGCGTGAGATATAAAACGCCACGTGATACGCCTTGGTCGTCTCCACGCTACGAGGGGGAGGCTGTCCCTTAGGGTGGTTATCAGCCCGTGTTCCCAACCACCCCAGAGGTTATCCTGCAGGCTTCCCAGGAAGCCCCAAAGGCACAAGGGCTCCCTGCCCCCGTGAGCGCTGCTGGGCCTGACGGAGCAGCTGGGCACCTTGTCCGAAGGTTAGCACTGCCTCTGAGCGAGGGGAAAAACATCCCCCAAGAGTTCCTGACTCCCCACAGCGGTCACCATGCTCGGCGCCTTGAAAAGCCTTGCTGGTTGGCGCAGGGAATTCCCAACTCAGGCCAGGAGCAAAGAGGTCACCATCACCGTTATTCCCAGGTCAGGGGCAGCACATGGAGGACTAAAAAGGCTCCATGCCAAGTCATGAGATTGGGTTTCTATAGCAACACAACTGCAGCTGCAGGAGCACCTATGAGATGCCCAAGGCTTGCCTTAAACAGGGCCAGAATGCAGAATCCTAAAATCAAAACCACCCAGCAGTATTTAGACACAGAAAACAAGCTTTGCTGAGGTTCAGAACAAAACCACAGGGAAAAAAATGCGGCGAGTATCTCAGAGTTCTATCAAGACAAGCTCCAAGAATATCTTGTGTGCCGAGCTGATGCAGGCCCTATGGGTTAGCTGAGCTGTGCTGGGAGTTTAAGGGGAAACAACCGTTCAGGATCTTCCATAGAAAAATTCTCTCTCTCTCTCTCTGTCTCACACACACACACACACACACACACACACACACACACACACACACACACACACACACACTCACACACGATGCAAGTACATATGGAAAATTTTAAATATATCAAGATCCCTACAGTTCATTTGTAGATCAGAAAAACAAAATCAATGAAGGACCAATTTCAACAAGATCCTTCAATGAAAATTTCTAATTAACTTTACTTTCAGACACTTCTATCAGTACACGTGTAGAGTAGTTATTTTAGCTATGCAACATTTCCTACGAGAACTGAGCATTTAGTGGAGGGAGCGAGGGAGGGGCTGAAACCCAAACACCGTGCAGGTACAAGCTGCCACACTCAGCAGCCAGCGGTCTGGCTTCCTGACGGCCGATATGGAATAACTCAGGAAACTCAATCCCACGGGGCTGCACTGGGGACCTGCTTGCTGTCCACACATGTCACTGCAGTCATTAATCAAGGAGGAGGGAAGTTAACCACAAATGGGCCACCAGGCCACTCCATCTCTCCTCCTTTGTCAAACCCCAAAATACCACAACAGCACCCAAGCCAGGGCCTCTGAGGACACTCGAGAGGAAATCCAACTTCATGCAACAAGGACTCAAGGCGTGGACCTCATTGGCCAATTGGCAGCACGGGCTAGAGAGCCAGGTGAAGGCGGGAGGCTGGGAGAGGAACAGTGAAAGAGGAGGATGCTGTGCAGGAAGGCAGGTGCCGGGAAGGAGCTTGCTGGGCCTGGGGAAGCTGTCTCAAGGGATGATGCTTCTGTCCCCGAGCTCTTTCCTTACAGCCCCTAATGCCTCAGGAACCTGGCTAAGGAAATCCCCAGACCACCAGTGAAGCTTAACAGAGTCACCACCTACCAAAGTACCCTCAGCTCCAGAGCTGTCTCAGGAATCAAAACCACCAAGCCATCAGGCCAAAGACCAGTCTTTCTTCATCTGCGGGGGTTATGAGATGCCCAGCAAATACGATTGCCTGGCTGGTGGCTTCTCCTAGATGCCGGTCAGAGGGCAAGGGCAGCCCCTCCACACTTGGAAGGTGGGGTGCTCTATCGGGATCCCCCACACCCACCTCAGAAGAGCGGTGAACCAAAATCAGCTGTCAGGTCAAGGAGATGCTCAAGGCCCTGGTCCACTGCCCCAGCAGTCAACCTCCACCTTCATCCAGTCTGAGCCCTGAAAATCCAGGCTCTGCGCGGGAAGGGGCAGATAATCTCCCCAGTCGCCCAAGTGAACGGGCTGGAGGACACACAGCAAAGGCCCTCCCGGGGCACTTGGAAAGACACATCCCATAAAGGTGACGGGAATAACAGGCTTCCGAGGCTCACTAGAGAGCAAACGACTGGGAAGGTCACACACAAGATGTGGCCCCCTGGGCCATTTCTCAATGATGACAGGTCTCTACCTAGATGCCCAAGCTGCTATGATTTCATACTGACTCTGGCTCCAGACGTGCTGTTTTCCTACCTCCACGCCTTTGCCCACACCATTCTGCCTCCCCGGAAGCTCTCCCTGTTCCTCCATGATAGCCAAAGCCCAAGGTGTCCTTCAGGGTACAGGTGGAGCTCCAGCTCCGTCCTCAGCTGTGCCTGCCTCTGGGATGCCCTGGCCCCATACCCCGCCAAGGAAGGATGCATTGCCCGGCTCCAGGGAGGGGGGTCAGCAGACAGCCTCCAGCTGTCTGCTCCGTCAGGGTCAGCCTCAGCTGCAGGGAGCAGCTTCACCCAAGATCACACCCTTCCTGGGACCATCAGCATCTCGTGAGGTGGGGGGATAGAGGACCAAGCCCTTCTGGCCCAAAGGGACCAACTCTATTGGGCAATATTCACCCTGACAACCCTGCTGGGCTGGCCGAGGCTTGCTGGAGCCTGTGCCAGCTCTCTTCTTGTCCCTGTGGCCACTCCTGCCTCTGCCCCTCCTTTCACAAGGGTTGATTCCTATTAAACATCCCGTGCCCAAACTCCGGTCCATCTCCAGAGAACCCATCACCAGTGCCCACTCTCTCTTAGTATTCAGTGGTTGGCCATTAATAGTACAACCTTGGTTTCTCCCACAGAAGATGCTCAATAAATGTCTAACAAACAGATGGAATAATTTCATGTTCCCACCTGTTGACAGAGCTCTCACAGAGCCCACACACCCCTCTTCCAGGCTCACTCAGAGTAGTTGTTGATCAGGTTGACAAAACGTTGCTGAGGCCAATGAAACGGAAACACCGTTACAAGAAAATGCCTTCCTCTGGCTCCCCCAGAATCACACAGGACCCTCACTCCTTCATCTCACAAGTGCAGCCTAAGGACCACATGGGATGTTTTGGGTCCTGGGATCCAGGACAGTGGTCTATTGGGTCCTCAGGCTTCTAAGCAGTGGCTCAACCTTCTTTTCCTGGAAGGTCAGCTTTAGTGGCACCTTCTCATCCGCAGTGCCGCCACTGGGTGAAACTGCCTTGTTCACCATGACACTTGAATCAGGATGGCGCGGCAGCGTGGTAAATGTTAAAAAGGTTATAATTAGAGATGCTGTTAAAACAACCCAAGGCTTAGTGTTACTAAAGATATGTGCAGAGTTTAGTACCATATAAATAGCAGGGTTTATGGTGTTACGCCTACAATTTTGAGCAAGCTGACATTTCAAGGGGACACTCAGTGAGTGCCCATCTAAGCTGGGACTTCTTTCCTGACTCTTCTCTTCCTAATGTCAGATTTCTCAGGAATAGTAATCCAGGGTGCCCATCCTAATAATCGGGTGATGATTTCCTGCTACTCAAAGGGCCTGGAGGACCACACTAGGACACAAACCAAAGCTCAGTGGAACAGCTGCAGCTCCCCAAGCTGCTGGAAGCACTGTCTCCTACTTGGGGAGCTCACAGCATTGTGATTCCATCAGCTCAGATTTAAAAGCTCTCTTGCAGAGAAGGGCCAGCACGCATCAGAACGAGCTGATTGCTTTTCAGCACAATTTCAGACTGAGTCTGTGGATTATACATCACACAGAAACTAGCAATCAGTCACTCAACAAAGACGATAATGATAAGAGTGGCTATCCCTGGCCAGTGGCGACCTCTGCACACACACCCATTTCCTCCTCACACTATCTGACAAGGCGATTGTTGGCACACCCATTTTACAGATGAGGAAACCACAGCCCAGAGAGTGCATGATTAATCCACTATCACACAGCTAACGAGCAGCACCATTCAAATTCAGGTCTGTCCAATTCCCAGCTTGGCTCTATCAGGGCCTATTTCTCAGTAGATATGGGAGGTTGAGGAGCGAGGGGTGCCTTTTACTTTTCACTGAAAATACTTCTGTGTTGTTTGAATTTTTTTATAAACAGCAGGTCTTCAGGTCTTACTTTTTTAATCTTCAAAACATCAAAAAGAATTTATGGGTGAGAAAAATGGTCTTATTTCTATAGAAAAAATGTATCATAATTTGACAGTATCTATCAACAGCCACAGAAGTTTCTGTCCTTTGCTGTAATAATTCCATTTCTGGAAATCCGTCCTAAAAAAATAAGCTGGGGGGAAAGCAAAATTATATGCAAATACGTTTTTATTGTAAAACGTTACTTTTAATAACATAAACTGGAAAGAAACTAAATGTCCCACAGAGAATAGAGATGGGACATCTTGATGATGGACTGTGGTGGTGTCATTTAAAATATTTTTGAAATATCAATAGCAACAGGAGGAAATGTTCATTATGTATTTCTAGGTTTAAAAAGTAACAAATAAGCCTTAACTACTGGGGATTATAAAAGCTAGTATATGCATTTCTTTTTCCACATCCCTTCTCCCCACACCATGGAAGGATACAAAATAATCTTTGAAGAGTAGATACCTCTGGAAAGAAATTTCAGAGATTAAGGTGGAAGGGTTGGCAGAAAACTTTTACTTTTCATTTTATATCTTCATGAGTCATTTGGATGTTTACCATATGTTACTTATATTTAAAATAATATATTTTAAAGCTTTACATATAGTATGATCCGATGTTTTCAGAACACTTCATTATAATAATACACCCAAATATGATCACTGCATTGCAGAATTACACGAGATTGCTTTCTCTTTAAAATTTCTGTATTTTCTGAGTTTTATATCATAAACATGTAATTTATTATAAAAAGCCTCTTTTTTTTTTCCCCAACTTTAAGACATCCTATTAGTAAGAGGATGTACTGCCTCTAATAGATCTTAGAAATTTCAGAGATTCACCAGTCATGTCTTACCTCAGATCCACACAAAGGGTCACACTGTCCTGAGTCCAGGGGAAGGAAGGAGGCACATGAGACCCATGACAAAAAGCCAGCTAACACAACAGACCCAAACCCTCATTGGCTTAGCCAAATCCCAGCTGACGCCACTCCGCAACAGCCCTGGGCCCCTGAAATACAAGGGCCGCCTGACCCAGAGGCACCCCAGAATCAAACAGGGAAGAATCATCCTCTTATTTTTCACCCTGGGCAATACACTGGCTGGACATTAGGCAGATAAAAAGAAAAAAAAAAAGAAACCACTGGACCCTGAAGGCACTCTGTCCCACCAGCGAGAGGTGGCATCTACTACGTGCAGAGCCCTGAAGGGGTCACAAAGATGACCTAGTCCTGGGCCTGGCCCTCAGAGGAGGGTGCAGGGCTTCTCTGGTGGCGCAGTGGTTGAGAGTCCGCCTGCCGATGCAGGGGACATGGGTTCGTGCCCCGGTCCGGGAGGATCCCACATGCCGCGGAGCGGCTGGGCCCATGAGACATGGCCGCTGAGCCCGCGCGTCCGGAGCCTGTGCTCCGCAACGGGAGAGACCACAACAGTGAGAGGCCGGCGTACCGCAAAAAAAAAAAATGGAGGGTGCAGACCAGATAAGGGGTAAGAAGGTATGTAACTCAAACCCAGGCAGAAAGTGACCACAGCCCTAACAGCAGAGATATGGGTGAAGGACAACTGCGGTCCAGAGGAAAGAAGCTCACCTCCAGCCTGGGGCACACAGATGGCTTCCAGGAGACATGGCGAATGAACTGGGTTATACTCTGGGCATATTCAAACAGAGGCCAGGCGCTCACCTGCCCAGGTGTGGGCAGTCTCTGCAGCATGTGGACCAGATATTTTAGTGACTGCCCCTCCTGCTTATGGGCAAGGCTGCCCGCCATTGCCATGTCGTGGCACCTGTATTTCCAGAGACCTGTGTGCTTTTTTTCTTCCCAGGGCATATGGCTCAATGACAAACCTGCGGCCAACAAAAGTCTGTGTACTTGCACAAAATGTTTTTTTTTTTTTTTGAAATTCACAAATCTTTTCACCACAGGCAACTAGGCCTAACACGTATTTTCGGTGGAACACCCGTGACTCTGACAAAACACCCCACTTAATGTATATCTCCTTCCCACCAAAACTTTGCTAATAGTAGTGAAAATAAAAGCACAGACCCTATATTTGCTTGGTGCTCTGGACATGAGCTGGCACTGCAAGAGAGCAAAGTACTCTTTTAACAAAATTCAGCAAGACTCTACCCTCCCCTACCACTCCCTACCTGGCCGCTGGAAGGAGGAAATTACCAGACTCTGATTGTCTCCCTGCCTGCCCCCCACCTGGTTCAGTCTGGGTCCCCCACACAATGGGGTAAGGCTGCTCACGCCTCATGCGGTCACCCGGACCACACACGGGACCCCCTGATCAGGCGCCAGCATCACACGGTGGGAGTCACACTCAAAGGAGAGAGTGAGGCGGGCGCCTATGAGAGCAAAGCAGTTGACATCTAATCAGGGTTCTTCTCTAGATGGAGTCACGAGGGTAAACTTTTAGAAAAGTTTCTTAGAGAATAAAGTAAATGGGTTAATTTAATTGAGCGTGAAAGATTTTTTTTTTATTAATTAATTTACTTTTGGTTGCACTGGGTCTTGGTTGCTGCACACAGGCTTTCTCTAGTTGTGGCGAGCGGGGGCTACTCTTCGTTGTGGTGCACAGGCTCTGGGCATGCGGGCTTCAGTAGTTGTGGCGCATGGGCTCTAGAACACAGGCTCAGCAGTTGTGGCACATGCGCTTAGTTGCTCCGCGGCACGTGGGATCTTCCCGGACCAGGGCTCGAACCCGTGTCCCCTGAATTGGCAGACGGATTCTCAACAACTACGCCACCAGGGAAGTCCTGGAGCGTCAAAGACATTTTGATGGTAATGAGGAGGCGATGATTTATTTATAATCTACAAGGTTGTATCCATCTAGCTACTGGGATAATTATACACTTTAGAAATGCAAACTTATTATACGAAAAGTCCCTTCACACAATGAAGACTGGGGCCACCAGGAGGAAATCCTGCCAGGGAAGCTGGTGTGACACGACCATACCATGAGAGTGACACCGCCACAAAAGCTACTGGCCACCAGCCACTGCTAACCCTAGCTATAAGTTGGGGACTGAATAATCTCTAAGTTCCCTTCTAAAAATGAGGTCTTTTCCTGGAATAAGTATTCAGTCACCATCTGCTTCTGGGGACGTTTTCTTATCTCAATGCAGGGACAAAGAAGGAGCCTTCATCTTGCATCTGGTCTGTTGTTTTTATTCTGCTGATTTGGGTTGAAGTTCCAGCTCTTGGATCCTCCCTAATCAAGATGCTGATGAAGATGTTGGGCAATAGAGCAACCCGTTTAAGGGCCAGCAGAACAGAGTTCAAACCTTAGATTTGGGAAATGTCCTTCATCACCCTGCTGTTTCCTCACCTGGAAAACAGGGATGCCGGCACCTGCCCGACAGGGTTGC
The DNA here is from genome assembly GCF_039906515.1 of Pseudorca crassidens. Classification (NCBI taxonomy): domain Eukaryota; kingdom Metazoa; phylum Chordata; class Mammalia; order Artiodactyla; family Delphinidae; genus Pseudorca; species Pseudorca crassidens. Next base: position 55,627,497 of record NC_090311.1, on the reverse strand, counting down.
TGTAAAGACAAAACCTGGCACAAAGGAAATCCTGGTATGTAGTAAAAACTCATAGCCGTGACTTAAGGTGAAGGAAGCCCTACATGTTGACATTGGTTCCTTAATAACCGGCGGGTCCAGCTTGACCTGTGTGTATGGAGACCAGGCTGGCTCCTGTGACCACCACTTGCATCTCCAAGGGCTCAGAAGCACTCAGCTTAACAATCCAATCAAACATTATTCCCAGTATCCCCATTATTCCCAGCTACAACATCATTAGAATAGAAATTCCAGAATCCATGTTCTAACACCCACTGAGAAATACTAGAAACAAGAAGTTCTGGAACACTAGAGGTGCTCCCCACAATTCAAAGACTCCCCAAAGGAAGAAGAAGGGAGTAGATTTACCCACTCTCCTGAAACAACTACAAAATGAGTCGTGACACTTGAAACAAGAGTTTGCAGACACTGGAGCCCAGATAGGGCAGGGCAGAGATCCCTGCGAAACAAACGAGATAGGCCCACAACTGCTGCAGCCTCCGGCCTGGGGAGTGTCTGGGCTACAGCACAGAGAAAGGGGCCCGGGCAGAGCCCAGGGGTCTTGTTGAGTTGAGAAGACAGAGCTGGGATTCAAGGGAGGCCCAGGCACCTAGAGTTCACAGGGCAGGGCACCAGAGAGGAGACAGCTGTCCAGACAACACTCCGGAGACCAGCAGAGGGGCCCCCTTGAGTCTTTAGCTAAGTACTGAGACTCAGTACCCAAGGTTGGGGAGAGAAACACCCTGAAGGAGCACAGAGAACATCTTCCAGAACTCGCGTGGGGTTGGGAATAGGTCACGTCGCACCAGCCAGAGCAGAAAAGCTCAAAAATAAAAACACTGTTATGGGCTGAACTGGGTTCCTTCAAAACTCCTATGTTGAAGTCCTAACCCACCCACCGCCCCACCCACACTGAGCCTCTGAACATGGCTGTATTTGGAGACAGAGTCTTTAATAGGATAATTTATTCAAAATGTGGTCATTAGGGTAGACCCTAATCCAATACGGCTGAAGTCCTTTTAAGGGGAGATTAGGATACAGATAACACAGAAAGAGGGATAACCACATGAGGACACAGCAAGAAGACAGCCATCTGTAAGCCAAGGAGAGATGCTTCAGGAGAAACAAACCTGCCAATACCTTGACCTTGGACTTCCAGTCTCTCCAAAACTGTAAGAAAATAAATTTCCTTTGTTAAGCCTCCCAATCTGTGATATTTTATAGCAGCCCTAGCAAACTAATACAGGTACTCAGACGGGTTATTGCCTCTGTAGTGGGGAAAAAAGTTAGTCCTAGATTGAGGCATCCAATAAAGCTTAAAAGCAAAACCCAAACGGAGCAAACTGTTTCCATGTCACTTAACCACGTCCCAGAACAAAGTTCAAGAATATTTATAGGAGTACTAAGATATCCAGCACTGGGGCTTCCCTGGTGGCGCAGTGGTTGAGAGCCCACCTGACGATGCAGGGGACGCAGGTTCGTGTCCCGGTCCGGGAAGATCCCACATGCCGCGGAGCGGCTGGGCCCGTGAGCCATGGCCGCTGAGCCTGCGTGTCCGGAGTCTGTGCTCCACAGCGGGAGAAGCCACAACAGTGAGAGGCCCGCGTACCGCAAAAAAAAAAAAAAAAAAAAATCCAGCACCCACCAAGGTAAAACTTACTATGTCTGGCATCCAATCGAAAGTTACCAGGCAAGCAAAGGAGCTGGGAAATACAACCCATAATAAAAAGCAAGATCAATCAAAAGACTCCCCCCGCTTCCCCAGCAACTCTACCATCACATCCGCACTGTATTTCAAGACCCTGCCACAGAACCCACCTGGACCCAGAAGTGCATTTTAAAGTGATTCTCCAGTTCCCTGCAACAGACTTGCTTTTTTTCTTCTAAAGAGGGTCATTCTAGGTGACGACAGAGAGAAAGCACAGAAATGCTCACTTTCCATTTTGTTTCTCTGCTAACACGGTCACCTTTCCCGAGTAGAGATACTATCCCATCTTCTTCATCGTCTAACCCTGGGCCTACTGCTGTACAAAGGTCTGTGGCTATCTTCAGCTGTTTTCACCAGTTTTAGTTCATTCTGTGTTAAAGCTGTGCTGAACCTCTTTCAATCAGCCCTGACTTAGACGATTCTTCATCCCTTGTTCATAAGGTTATGTTAAAATCCGAGCTTGCTGGTGATCACTGCATATGAACGTGTTCTCTCTGGATGCCTTCGTCCTTTCCTTCTTCACTTGGTGATTAATTATGTAATTACTTAATTCACGGAACAGACTCAAAATGCCATGTCTGGAGCCTTCCATCACTCTTGGCTCTATTCTCTTTTATGATCCTCCTCTGAACACTTTTCTAAAGCAGTCTAGAGGAGCAAGACCTCCATGAACAGGACTAGCACCCCAGTTGTGCTTCATAGGTACCCATCCTATGTGAGCAAGGCAATCTGCAATTTGTCCCAAGACACGTCATCTTGCAACAAGGGTGCCCAAAAGAGTTGGCCAAGCCCCTGGGATGGGGGATCTCCATGGGTACCTTGTAACCATCCACCTTAGCTTCCTCTCTGTCACTGTCATATTAACCCTGGTTCCATATAGTCATAAAGTTCTAGAATAATATACCAGCTTTGATCTCTTTTCTTTAATTTATTTTATTTATTTTTGGCTGCATTGGGTCTTCATTGCTGCACGCGGGCTTTCTCTAGTTGCGGCGAGCAGGGCTACTCTTCTTTGCGGTGCACGGGCTTCTCATTGCAGTGGCTTCTCTTGTTGTGAAGCACGGGCTGTAGGCATGCGGGCTTCAGTAGTTGTGGCACACGGGCTTAGCTGCTCCGCAGCATGTGGGATCTTCCCGGACCAGGGCTCGAACTCATGTGCCCTGCATTGGCAGGCAGATTCTTAACCACTGTGCCACCAGGGAAGCCCCAGCTTTGATCTCTTGCAGTGATTTGTGCCTGCTTTCATTTAAGCAAACAGATAGTACCTACTATGAGCCTGGCAGCGCTTTCAAGCCCTATATCCCTTTGGAGCCTCACATCAATCCTGAGGAGGACAGACAGGTATCACTACCCCCGTTTTAGTAGTGAGGAAGCCGAGGCCTCTCAAAGAGACCAAGTAACTTGCTCCAGGTCACGCAGCTAATGAAACATGCAGCCAACCCAGGACTCCTGGAACCAAGCCTCTTGTAGACACATCTTGCCCAGTCACTGCAATCACAGCCCTAACCGGTCACGGCGATGAGTCAGAATGCCCCCTGCCCCCCCCACTCCAGGCCTCCGCAGAATTCCCCGTTTTGATGCTTCTTTGCAGGCCAGAGGATTAATTTTTTTCCTCCCAATTCATTCACACTTTGTGGGTTCATAAAAAAAATTAAAGTGACCTTCACCTAGATCTATACCTGCCCTCACTGCTAAGGGGATAGGGTAACATCAGGCATGCCTAAAGGGACCAAGGTGAACTCAGGCAGGGCATGAGGCCGTTGCATGCTGGGACCCTCCACCCCTCCTCATGCGCTCCCTTCAAGGACACTTCCAACAAGCCTGACTAGCACAGAAGGCCTGTCCCCCATGAAAGGGCAGGCGGGAGAAGTGACCGGCCCCGTGGCCAACACAGAGAATGCCGAAATGCAATTCCCTCCCCCCATCACTGCTGTGCTGGGTGGAAACGGGGTCAGAGCCGCCCAGCCCATTCATTTAATCCAAACTCCCCCTCTCCATTCAGCTTTTAAGTCTTCAGAGCTTTCAGTCCAAGGAAGCATGATTTCCTCTGCAGAATAAACAAAATAAATTAAGCCCGTGCTCTTTGATCTCCGGGCTTTTGTGCAACTGATGGCCTCAACAGAAACAATCCTCCATCCTCCTGGCATCTCAACGAGAATGGAAAAATTCAGCCACTGTCTCAGGAGGCAGAATGCCAGCATTCAGCCACCTGCCAGACACCCTGCTGAGAATGGGGCTCGGCTAAGGAAGGGGTGCTTTGCCACCCATTCACCCATTAAAGCAAGAAGATTCTACAGGAGGCAGGGCAGGGCCTGTCAGACAAGTCAAAAACTCTAAGGTAGGAGCTCTCATTTGGCCCATTTTTGTTGTTTTCCCTCATTCCCACCCCAGGGCCTTTGCACTGGCTCTTATCCCCATCAGACATGCTCTCTCTCCAGATTTTGGAAAACTGACTCCTTCTTATCCTTCACATCTCCTAGGAGAGGCCTCCCCCATCGAATTAGCTCCCGTACTCCACTCTCAATCCTCTATCCCATCACCCTTCTCTGTTATCTTCTTGGCCTTTATCACGATCAGGAATTACCTTGAGTTTTTGTTCTGTTTACTTTGACTCTATGTCTACCTCCATAACAGTAGGGACATCGTCTCTCCTGATCAGCACTGTCTCCCCATGAGTTAGTTAGCAAAAAGCCTGGCACATGGTAGGTGTAAGGCACATGTTTATTGAAGGAGGGAGACTGCATGAAGGAGAACTGGGTTCTATTTCCAGTGCCAGCTCTGCCTGCCCCACACACTGTGTGGGGCACCTAGACCAGGATGCAGATCAATGCATGGCTGCCACGGGCTGCAGGAGCACGTGTGTGTGCTTGAGATCGGGAAGGCCGATGAGACACATCGCTGGTTCTGGAGGGGCAGAGAGCAGAGAGGGGACTTTCCCTAACAGGCTTGCTCAGCTGGGACAACTGAAGGACCACAGCCAGTTAGCAGAGTATATGTAATAGATATAGATATCTAGATATATGTATACATATAGGTACCAACAGAATAGGAACCTGTGGGTGTTTATCTGTGCCCTTGGATTTCCCAAGCGTAAGACAAGATGGTTGGATTACTGATTATGCTGAAGCTTTTGGTGGTTTCAGACCAACCTGAGAATCTGAAGAAAGATACTGACTCCAGCAAAATGCACAAGCATACAGAGGAAAATAGTGCCTACATTTCCTAGAGGTGCACAGACTTCGAAGCTCATCCACAGGCCCCAGGATGAGAACATCTTATCCTAAGGCTCTTCCTCAGGCCCCCGTGCTGGTCGTTTGCCTGCTTGCCCTCAGACCCAGTCCTGACCCTCCTCTATACTCCCCTGGCTCCCTTCTTCTGCCTTCTGGTAGGTCTGGCCAATAGGAATCCAGGTAGAAGACTATTACACCTGTAAGAAGAAGAAGAGAAACCAGGGTGCTTCTCCCACCTCTTGCTGCTTTGGGTGGTGTCTCCACAGTGGCTCTAACACCTCTGGGTCTCCTGCCCTCCCCAGGGAGCCCCTCCCTCTGTGGTCCTGTCCCAGCCAGCAGGCCTTCCAAAGGGCTCGCATCTCCAAGTGCTGCTGGATCCTGGGCTCCAGGAAACCAGCTCCCCACTGTCTCTCCAGCCCTAGGGATGCTCACAGCTTCCCGCTCTTGTGGTTTCCTGGTTGCCTGTTTCCTGTTTGACTTTGGATGTCCTCCAACACCCATATACTCAGCTCCCCACATAAACTCCATCTACTACACTTACTGGCATGAGCAAAGGTTTCCTGAAAGTCCCTGATGGATCGGCCTCCCTCCAGCATGGACATTCTGGAAGGCTCTAAGCTTTGAGAAAGGTCAGTCTGAGTTGAAAGAACCAACCCCTAGGAAGTTCAAGACGACGGAGGGGGCTAGGAAAACCCACAATGCCAGCAAGCGCAACGCCCCTGTCCTGTCCAGTGCCATTTCAGGAAAAAGCTAAAACTTAAAAGCCTCACAACCACCACCTAGCTAAACTGTTTACAACTGTTTTTGTGGACAAGGGAAACAAACGTGAGGCTCTCAGCAGCCATCCGTTCAGTCGTGGCCCTTCTCTGCTCTAACAGCAGCCAGGGTGAGCTTTCCCAGCATTCCTGCTCAGGAGCTCAGGCTAGCTGCTGAATGCCCCCTGCCAGAGACCCAAGTGCACAATGGCAGGTTCAGGCACTCCCATGCGGGAGGCCTGGGGCAGCCAGGGGCGCCAGTCCTGTAGCATCAAAGACACATACCGTCTGGATTCCGTCATCCACGAGCAGGCATCCTTCCACCCAGAGGAGTACAGCTGGGACCCTGCACCTTGGAGCAGTCCCACACAGGAGGGTACCTTACGTTCTCACTGTGCTCATTTCTTTTAATGAATAGCCCCTTCCATGAGCTCCCTTGTTTCTTCCAGCCATTCGGCAAGGCAGGCAGGGCAGACATGCAGGCAGGATTATCCTCACTGAGGCACGGGGAGGGTCAGTGGCTTTCCCAAGGCCACACAGCTACTTAGACGCAGAGCCGGAATTGGAACCCAGAGCAGGGAATGACTTCAACCGCCTTCCCATGGCTTCCACACAGGAACCAACATAAACCTCGACACCCCATGTGTGAGGCTGGGTTCCCCCAGACACAGACCCGAAGTGGGGACTTCAGTGCAAACTGCATCATGAAAGTACTGACATTCAACCATTTTTTCACCTAAAAACAGTGCACTTTCACATGGCTTGGAGGAATACAGTTGGTCCCTGACCTGACATGGTTCAACTTATGATTTTTCAAATTTACGATGGTACAAAAGCAATAGACACTTGGTAGAGACCATACTTCAGATTTTGAATTTTGATCTTTTCCTGGGCTAGCCATGTATGGAACGATACTCTCATGACGCTGGGCAGTGGCAGCAAACCATGGCTCCCAGTCAGCCCCCCAATCACAAGGGTAAACAACTGATACACTTACCACACTGAACAACTACTGTTTTTTTCTTTTTTACTTTCAGTACAATATTCAATAAATTATGAGATATTCAACACTTGATCATAAAACAGGCTTTGTATTAGATGACCTTGCCCAACAGTAGGTTACTGTGAGTGTTCTGAGCGCGTTTAAGGTAGGTTAAGCTAAGCTACGGCGTCTAGTTGGTTAGGTGTATTAAATGCATTTTGGACTTACGATACTTTCAACTCACAATGACTTTATTCGGATGTAACCCCATCATAGAAGATCTATAGTTTATTTGGGTAGCAATTCCAGGGAAGAACCAGTTAGGGAGGGGGGAGGTGAGATTCAATGCAGAGTCTGATGACAGGATGCGGAGAAGGACATTCCCAGGGGCTCAGTCCTGCTGGGGACCTCTGGGAGGCACCGCAGAGTGGCCCTGCTCAACACGGCAGGCACCATGTTGGTGCCTGCTTACTGGCTACTTACATAAAAATTACTTAAAATTAAAAATTCAGTTCCTCAGTCTTATTAGCCACATTTCAAGAGCTCAATAGCCACATGGGCCAGTGGCTGCCATATTGGACAACACAGACATAGAACATCTCCATCATCACAGGAAGTTCTGTGGGCAGCGCTGGGGTAGAACATGCCACAGAGCTGTGCCACCGGAGGGCCAGAATCTGGGGTATTTATACTCCCATCCGAGTCTATGATTGGGGCTGCTCCTGGGGGCTTTGCCCCTGGGCACTTCCAGCCGTCCTGGCTCACTCTAGCTCCAGGAAGCAAGGGTAGAAGCATGGGAGGTGCTGACATTAGGAGCAGCTGGGCGGGATAGGAATGGAGAATGCTGGGGAACACAGGCAGGGCACTGACAGCATCTGCTACCATCACTGGTCCCTCCTGCACACTGACTCTCTGCTCTTGTGGAAGGCCCTCTGGATACAGTCCTGATTGGACTGTGGCCCTGGAATCCCCCGGCCTCACAAGAAGCCATTCTCCCCCGGACAACACACCAAGAAAGACACAACCCAGGCCTTCCAAGCATTTATGATCTATGACAGGCAAGTGAGAGGCAGATCACAGCACATGGCAACTGTACAAACACTGACCAATAAACTAAATTAGGAAGTCTTATGGAGAAACCCTTGTGAGCAGTGCCCAGCCAACAGCAGGCAGGTGTTGCCTCCAAGAACTATCTAGAACTTGACAGATATACGTTGGAGACTGATATCCCCACCAGGCTGGCTAGTCCCTGAATATTCAAGTTATGGCAATTTCCAAAGCAGAGCTCTGACATATCACTGCCCTGGTTCAAAGCCTGGCAAGGTCAAGGCAGTGCTCTGAAGACCAACACTCAACATCTTCTCAGCCTATTCTTCTTCTCCAGGGGCTGCTCTCAGCACAACACGGTGGCCAGAGCTCGGGCTCTCTGGAACCCAACAACCTGGGTTCACATCCCATCCACCTCCTAACTGTGTGGAGTTAAGGTACATTATTTGATATCTCTGAGTTCGAGTTTCCTCATCTGTAAAGTGGGTACAATAATACCTTCTCGAATTACAAGGATTAAATGAGTCCACATCTGTAAAGGATTTAGAATGGGGTGGCAGACTTCTTCTGTAAAGAGCCAGACAGTCAGTATTTAAGGCCTTGCCAGCCATGTGGTCTCTGTTGCAATTTCTCATCTCTCCCCTGGAGCCCAGTGCAAGCCATAGGCAATATGTAAATAAATGGGCATGGATGTTCCAATAAAACTTTATTTATAAAGTCAGGGGGTGCACCAGATTGCCAGCAGGCCGTTTCTTAGAAAATGCCAACCTCTATCTTAGAACAATGCCTGCTCTATAGTAAATGCTGTATTAATTTGGTTAAATGAATGAATAAAGTATGCTGTGCCCTCTTCCCTCTCAGATTCTCCTTGCATTGCTTCCTCTGCCTCCCCCTCCACTCATCTTTCAAGACCAAGCTCAAGAAGCCTTCCTAGACCTTCCCTCTTTTCTCAAAACCCAGAGCACTGTGCTTGCTCTTCTATCATAATACTCGCCCTAGACTGCCATTTGTGGAGTAACTTGTTCAGTTGCAGAATGTAATGGTTCCTGTAAGATGAGATGATTCAGCGTCTTCTTTTTATCAGTAGGGAAGGCCCAGAGAGGCCAAGTGGCTTTCTCAAGGTCACACAGTGAGGGTCACGATCAGACATGGGGTGTCCTGAGTCTTAGGGTTAGCGAGGCTACAATACTGGATGGGACAGGGTGCAGGTTTCTCTACCGTCCACCTACTGTCCATTTCCAGCGTCGCACACAAAGTGAGCTCACAGACACACAAATTCAGACACATACACACAAGTACTTGCACACACACACTCGGGCATGTACTCACACCTGTAAACACACACATGCACACAGAGACACAGAAATGCAGACACAGGCACACATTAGCATAAACACACACAGGCTCAAATATTCAAACAGACATGCACACATATATACACATACACACAGACACTGACACATAACACATGAGCGCATAGGTACACAGACACCGACAGATACATGCACACACCGACACACAAGCACACAGACACACAAGAACATGCACACAAACATACTAACATTTACACACATAAACACAAATATGCACACTTGAAAAGACACAAACACACACATACACACATGTCCCTATACATGCCTACATCCTCACACAGACCCATACACACCTTTATGCATGGGCGCACGCACACACCCATACACACACACGCACGCACACCCTGCCTGATGCTTTTAGGTTCTACCTTTACAGACATACACAGCACGCTTTCCCAGAAAGGGACTGTGCCCTGTTCATTCCCCTCCCTTCTCCTCTCCAAGACTTCAACACTCTTAGCATCCTGCCTGGTGCTGTGAACACGGCTGGTGTCCGTGTTTAATTGGAAGAAGAACAGGTGACGTTGTCACATCCAGGGGTCTTGGGTCCAGGGGCAGAGCTTTGTTAAGAAGGCCCAGCTGCTGGCCGTGTCACCCCTGAGTTTCAAAGCAGTTCTCTGCCCCCAACCCAGAGAGTCCTCGCCGGCCCCACCAGCCTGGGCAGCAGTCTGCCTCTTGCCGGCGGACTGGCAGGGTGCTGCTCATTAACACCTCTGCCGGGGGTGGCAGAGACCTAATGAAACTCAAACCAAGTCATCTGGCCACTTGTCTGGAGCTGCAGTCAAAGGTCCCCTGGGGTGGGGAGGGTGTGGCAGAAACCACAGGCTTAAGTGGCCCTGGCCTCTAGGACTTATATACACTACCAAACATAAAATAGCTAGCTAGTGGGAAGCAGCTGCATAGCACAGGGAGGTCAGCTCGGGGCTTTGTGACCACCTAGAGGGGTGGGATAGGGAGGGTGGGCGAGAGACGCAAGAGGGAGGAGATATGGGGACATATGTAAATGTATAGCTGATTCACTTTGTTATAAAGAAGAAACTAACACACCACTGTAAAGCAATTACACTCCAATAAAGATGTTTAAAAAAAAACGTGGCCCTGGCGTCTGTCTCCCAGCGTGTGGATTTTCCAGCTGAACTTTATAAATAAAATCAGAGCCAGGCACGCACTCTACCTGAGGGGGACACAGGACACGGCCCCCACCTGACCTCCCTTCAGACCCCCTGCAAAACAGTGGCTCGGAAAGAGCCTGGCTCTGCTCCTCCTGGGAAGGTGCCCCTTTGCCATGACCTCTCCCCGGCGGGGAGGTAAAGGGCTCAGGAATCCTATTTCTTGGCACCATCACACAGCACAGCCCAAACCTGACCGACACCCGCTCTGGGCCTCAATGTTTACGCCACATCTACCAAATGGGGTGGATAATCTCTCAATCCTAAATGATAAGGACGCAGTGCCCGAGGAAACAGGACTCTGACCTCTAGAGAGATGGGAAGGGGGGGGGGGCGGCAGCTCACAAAAGCCCGAGGAAGAACATTCCTTGCTGGTACCTCGCCGGTACCTCTCCACTTAACGGAGGAGCCACTCTGCAAGTTAAGTAACTGATGGAGCACACTCTAAAAATACAAACTGGGTTAGCACTCCGGGTGGCAGATCGCTCCGAGAGGGAGTTAATTCGGGCGTCGGCTCTCCATGGACTGGGGACTGTGAGCCTAGAGCCGCAGGCTTGTGAGCCAGGGGGCCCCCCAGAAACCGACTTGAGACGCGACCTGAGCAAGATGAAAGTGGAGAAAATGGCCCGGGAAGCACTGGGGCGACAGCACAGGCCTTCCCAGCACAAGGCAAAGAAAACTCGGGAAAGAGTTGAGGGTACAAAAACCAGTAAGGAGGTGGTGGAAGTTTTACACAGGAGAGCTCACTCCACTTGATCGGGCTGCAAAGAGCCCAGCCTCCTAGCTTTATGGAGTCCCTTGCTCCTCCAAGCCATGTCCACAGACCAGCAGCATCAGCATTGCCTGGGCCCTTGTCAGAAATACAGAATCTCAGGCCCCACCAGACCTCCTGGATCCGCATTTTCACAAGATCCCCAGGAGATTCTTGAACGCATTAAAGTTTGAGAAGCACCAGATCGGGAGTCAAAACCCCTGATTCTGGCCCAGCTATTGCCATCAGATTGCTGTGTGATTTTCTGGGAATTGCTTGACCTCTCTGAGTTTCCTCATCTGGGCTATGGGGAGAGTGAGCTTTGTTTCTCTCTCATGGGTTCCAGGAGGTTTATGTCAGATCCTCCACCTGCAAGCCCTTGGAGATGTGGGAGGGCTTTTACAAGTAATGATTCCATTCCTACCAGGAATCCTACCCTTTCCCCTTCTGGATATTATTAGTGCACAGAGAGGGAGGTTAGGAGATGATACTTGAAGGACGCATGGAGGCCAGGAAGATAGCCTCCTAATTTCTTTTAAACCTTAATGGCTCTCAAAAAAAAAAACAAAAAGGAGGGGGGGGGGCTAAAAAAAAAAAGACATAGCCTCTTAATAATGGGAAAGCAACAAATCTGAGGCATGCTAAGTAAGCTAGAGCATTCCATCTAGAAATCCTAGGTCTGGCACTGTCCTTTGCCTTCACATAATTCAGGTATCACTACTGAATACCCATTTGAGACATGAGGCTTCCCAGGCTCAGAAAGGTTAAGTGAGTGAGTCGAAGTCACACAGCCAGTGAGAGGCAGGGCCAAAAGAAGGAGCCGGGCTCCCTGTCCTCTAAGGCAAACTCTCTTCAGGACTTCAGGGTACCCATGTCCTTGGCAGCCAACCCAGATCAGTATGCGAACAGTAAGGGGAAAGCCATTCTAATACTGGTCTGAGTTGAACAGAATTGAAAAGATAAATCTGCCATGGGAGGAAATTACATCAGAGGGTTTAGATAGAAAGTCTATAAATTATTGCTTATCTGGTTTCATTAAATTCATTGCTTCCCTCCATTAGCTCCAGGGGCTGAGCTGCCCAAGCACCTGTCTTCCATCAATACACAGGCCTGTGGTTGTGTGTAAACCCACAGGGGAAGGGAACAAAGGGATATGGCACAAATTCTAAACCAAAACCAGACGAGAGACATAAGTATAGCCCAAATGGCACACACACACACACTAGCAACCCAGAGGTTAAACTCTGACAAGGCCAGGCCTGGATCCTTCTGGGCCCTCACCTGGAGCCCAAAAACGGTCTCTGGTGAGGCTGGAAGTAGCAGGGAGAACTCAGCAGAAACGGGGTTCTTTGCCCATAGCTGGTTTCCAAGAATGCTGGGAGCAAACTGCTTGGTCTTCCCGGGCTGCGGGAAGGGCTCTGAGGCTGGAGATGCAGCTAGGGGCAAAGCTGGCAGCCACTGGCCTAAAGGCACCAGGCAGTCTACAGCTACAAGCACATTTTAATGCAAACGGAAAGCAAGACATCCTGGCCAGGCCCTCCCTTCTGGCTTCAGGATAGCACCCCTGTTTCTGGAGCTGCCTGGCTTTTCTCATGTCTTAGGAGGCATCATGAGATCATGGAAATACTTGACGGGGGCGGGGGTGTGGAGTTAGAGGAGCCTGAGTTTGAATCCGAACCCTGCTACTTAAGAGCTGTGCCCACCTTGGGTGAGTCACTTAAACACCCTGAGCCTCAGCTTTCTCATCTCTAAAATGGGGATAACGACAGTGCCGGCCTCCAAGGGCTGTAGGGAGGATTAAATACGATACCGTATACAAAGCCTCTTGTTGGCACCCAGCAAACAGCAGGCATCTACTGGGCCCTGGTGCCCTCCTCCAATGTAAAACAAACACGTTTCAGGGATGGGCCTTTCCTGGGCCTATATTATATTAAGAGAGTGGCCAGCCCCTGCCAGATTTCCAGTTCCACCCCGCAGCAGGGGTGGTCTTGTGGTCTTAATGCACGGTGCCCCTCACCCAGGACTGGGCAGTCAACACCTACGGAGATACCCATGGGATGCTGGGAGGGAAAGGACAGACTGAAATCTGCCCTGGTAGGGAAGGAGGCCACCCCAGCAAGCGCTCTGGTGGGGGCTCAGCTGGCAGGAGGTAGGGAGTCCAGCAAAGGCACACCCTTGGCCAGAGCAGCAGGAACTGACCACAGCTGCCAAAGGGGGAGCCAACGACGGGCCATGTGGCTCGGGGCTGACCCGCTGCCCCGGCTCAGAGCTCCCTGCCTCTCTAAAGCCTGGCTGCCCGTGCCTCAGCCCTCACACTAATGAGAACAGGCTCCTCACATGACCCTTCTCCTCCTTCACCTGGTCTCCCCAACATGACAGGAAGCTCCCCACAGGCAGGGGAGGGACCAGTGTCCCTGTGGTCCCCTTGAAAGGAACAAGCCCAGGCCTGGGTCACCTGCTGGCTAGTGGTGATGCTTTGGGCAAGCTCCAAGAGAAGACTGACAGACCCACCCACCTACCACCTAGGGTGTTTAGAAAACCCAGATGATCTCACTCACTCATTTAACGAACATGCACTGAGAACCTAGCGTAAGCCACATACTGTGCGAAGCTCCAGCAGTGTAAGAGTGGGAAAGGCAGACAGGGTCCCTGTCCTCAAAGGGCTTACACTCCAGAGAGAGACAAAGACCAACCGAGCACACAAACATAAATATCATGTATGTGTTCAATTGTGACGACTTTCCAGAAAGGAGTCAGTATGCTTTATAATCAATCATTGACGGCATCAACAGTTATAGAACGAGTAGTGCATGAGACAGGGTAAATCTGGCTCCAGTAAGATAGGAAGGGGCCCCAGAGAGGTGAGAATGTGAGCAAAAACCCATCTACGCGAGAGAGCTCCCTATGCTGTGATGCCCCTTCACAGCACAGAGGGCGTTCACGTTACGACACATGGAATGGTGATGCCCACCAGCGAGGTATCACCTCTGATTTGGAAGCCTGGAGAAAGTGAAGCCTAAATCACATCAACAGGATTCATTAGAAAAAAAAGGAAGAAGGAAGGAGAGGGGGATGGAGGAGAGAAAAAGGAAAAGGAAGAGGAGGGGAAAAGTAAATAAAAATAAAGGAAAAAAGAAAGAGAGAGACCTGCACAGGGAAAACCCAGCTGGAAGAATGCAGAGCCTCTCTCAAGATCTCAGGGTGACCCCTGGGCCAGACTGTGAAGGACACCATGTGATAAAGCTATTGCCACCTCTGCTTGACAGGCACACTCACCTCCCGTGGATCCTGGACTTATACATCCATCTGTTAAAACCAATCTGACATCGTAGAGGCTATTGCTACACTGTTGGTAGGACAGGCTCCACACCAAATAAATTTGCTTTAACCAAGCCCTCTTGACTGATTGTGTGTTTTCACTATGGAAGGTCTGTCTCCCTCACAGTCATCCACAATGGTGTTGGCAGAGAAGGGTTCAGTGGATGTCATGCCAGGCGACTAGAAGACCCAGGGGTTCTGAGTGCCATTGAGGATGACCCGATAGGGTTCCACACATTGCAATTCAGTTTTGCTTAATATGCAGCCATAGAATCGGATGACAGAGCTCTTAGTCACAGCATCAGAGTCGTGGGGATGTCTGGAGCTGCCGGAGCCCATAAAGGTCACCTTTTATTCCAACACCTCCATTTGCAGACAGGGAAGGTAGGCTGGAGGCATTTGACCTTCCCAAGGTCACTCACTGCTGCTTCCTGGCAGAATTGAGACCAGAACCCCAGTTTCCAGACTTGGGACGGAGCAGAGCACAGCAGTTCGAGACCAGAGACTCGGGAGTCACGAAGTTTCAGAAAGGCTGCCCGAAGCAGGCAGGGAGGTGCAGAAGGCCATAGACAAGCTCTCCGTTCACAGGGGGCCTCGAATGTAGACCTCAAAGCTATCCCTGAGGACGTTATATACGCATGCAAGGAGATGCACTCATGGGTTGGGGAAAACGTACCACTGCCTATCAAGTTCAGACTTCATCCTGTTACCAGATCTCACCCCTGTAATACTCTAGGGATTAAGTTTACATATGAAGTAATTATCCTTTGAATATCAAGATCATATTGTGTTCGATTTCTTTTTCTTTTCAAAAGCACTCCTTTATTGAATTCAGGTAAACATTTAAAGTAGACCACAATTTGCATAACCCTGCTTTGGCATGTCTTCATTTTTTAATTTCTTCTATATGGACGGAACTAGGGCTTTCTAGTGTCAGACTGTCTGAACTCCAGTCCTGTAGCTGTGTGACCTCAGGCAAGCTACTTAGCCTCTCTGTGCCTGTAATGGGCTGAACTGTGTCCCACTCTAAAAAAAATTCACATGGGAGTCCTAACCCCCATACCTCAGAATGTGACTGTATTTGGAAATAAGATCTTTAAAGAGGTGATTAAGCTAAAAAGAGGCCATTTGGGGGGACTCCAGTCCAATATAACTGATGTCCTTCTAAGAAGAAGAAATTTGTACACAGACATGTACACAGGGAAGACAATGTGAAGACCCAGGGAAATGAGGCCCATCTACAAGCCCAGGAGAGAGGCCTGGGATAGATCCCTGCCTCACGGCCCTAAGAAGGAACCAATCCTGCTGGCACCTAGATCTCGGACTTGCAGCCCCCAGAACTGTAAGAAATTTAATTTCTGTTGTTTAAGCCACCCAGTCTGTGTTTGTTACAGCAGCCCTAGAAGACTCACCTTCCTCCTCAGGAGAATGCTGGTACTCGGGCCTTCCTCACAGAGTTGTGCTGAGTACCCAGTTCCTGGCACTTAGTAGGTGCCCGATAAATGTTTCTCACACTTATTACTAACACGGAGCCTTAACCCAGCCTGGTCTTGGCAGACTGTTTTCTCTCACTCTTCTGTGTGAGCAGAAAGCAGAATGATAAATTCTGCAGGCAAGCCCAAGTTCTTTACAGTCCCCCTCTCTCCAAACGACCCCTTCACCCCAAGTCCCTCAAAGCAAAGCGGTTTGAACCCCTGGACCTGCACTCACAGGACTTTCCTTTTGCTCCCCACTCTCGGCTAGCTGTCGCTCCCCCTCAGCACTGTTTTAGGACCTGCCTGTCTGTCCCTACCGTCTCCCCACCCAATACCACGGAGGCCCCAGTAGGAAGCCTGATTCTCCTCCAGCTTATCAAAGTTAGACAACACAGGATGCAGCTCCAGAAAACAGAGTTGATGGGAAAACAGCTACACAACATCCAAATTCCCCAATTATGAGCATCAGAGGCCTGGCCTTCCAGTTTATTGGAGAGGGAGGGCTTCTCTACTTCGGGATGAGCTGGAGGGCTGACACAGCTCTGGACGGCTCTCCAGCCGCCCAAGCATAACCCAGCCTGTTGGTGGCGGTCTGAGAACTATGTCTCGTTCTCAGTTTGTCTTGCAGAAGGCCCCCAAACCTAAGAGTCACCAGAAGGAACTCCTGAGGGCCTAGAATAAGTTAACTGGCAGTGATAGAAAACTCTTGGGGTGTGAACTTACCTAAAGCTGACTGAGAAATCACCTGGGACCGGCCAGTGAAGGAAGGGGCACAGTAAGGCTTCCAGAGATCACCCGTGAACCCGGAAGCTTGGCCCAACTCTAAAACCCCAGCTCTCTGCTGCCTCAGCAAAGTAGCAAGAGATTCGGTAACTGCTGAAGCTTCCAAACCTGTACGGCACTGGTGATGAAAATTAAGGTCATTTAGAAGCTAAAGCTGATCTGACTCTGAAGGGAATTTTAATTTGTTAATGGATTTTCCAGCTGATGGTTGGTGGGGGCGAGACAGCAATTCACCATGGGTTTAAGGCAAAAACAGGGCCCCATAAGCCAGCAAGTCACAGAGAGCTCTTTCGTCTTTCTTCAACTGCATCAAGAACAGGTTGTCCGGGGATGCAGATTTTTTTCCCCCCATTTTCATCAGCTAATAGCAGATGAACACCTGATGATGCGGCCAAGATTCTTTTAATCCCATCCGTCAGGGGGAGCGAGGGTGCAAAGGGCAGGTGCCTACTTGTGCCTCTATTGGAGGGATGTAGGATTTGGTGGCTGGGGCAGAAACCCAGGGGCCAGTTTCTCCACTAGTCACAGACTGTTTGCAGGGAACCGGGAGAGAGAAGCAGGTGGAATTCTCTCATCCCTGTGCCCATTCTGCGGAGGATGTTAAGAAATGGAAATATGTTCACTTATCCCACAAATGATTATGGACAGCCTACACTATGTCATGACTACAGCAACGACTAAAATAGACCCAGTCCCTGAGCTCATTGACTCGATGGTCCGGCAATGAATCTGACAGCGTAAACCAAGGAGGAGATGCCACAGAACCGTATCATTAAAGGCCCTCATTAAACGTTGCAAAGGGAGGACTGGGGCCGGGGGGCGGGGTACCCAGAAGGAGTCTCCACGTAGAGGAAGAGTGAGTCAAGAGAAGAGCTTCACCCAGAAATGTAAACCAAAGGCCACACACCTCATCCTGAGCACCCAGAGCTGCTGAGAGGCTCAGGTGCCACCCGAAGCCTCTGGACCGGACTCTCACTGGGAACACCAGAGCTCACAGGGCTCTATGGTGAGGACAGACAAGAAAAACCTAATTCCTGAATCTTACTTTCAGCTGCAAGCCAAGCAGAAGAGTAAAAAGAAGCCACTTGACGAGAATCCCAACCATACAGAACGAGTCATTTAATCCTTTTTAAAAGATCCCCAGGATCTGCATCTTGCTGGCGTCTAACTTGGGAAACTCTCATCTTATTTCAAATGACAGGAGTTTCTCTAGAAGAGTCACCAAAAGCCATCTCCCTGAGAAGTGCAATTTCCAGCCATTTGTTTGTCCCAAAACTTGGACTCTTCTGTTGTGTTCCTTTAGGCAATGTGAGTAACTATGCCAGCTGAGGAGGTGAGAGGAGGAAGCTGGAGTGGGGAGTGGGCAAGGAGGCATTCCTGCTCACAGGGAACATTCCCGGGTTGTCCAAAGAATACACACATGCACACATACATGCACACACACATACATGTAGTACATGTACATGCATGCATGCACTACATACACACGCACACGTGCACACAAACACACGCACACAGTTTTCTTGCCTTTAATAGAAAATAGAGCTTTAAAAAGAAACAGAGAAAGTGGTATTTGGACCATCAGCCCAATCCTATACTATGACAGCTTTTACAAAATATCCTCTGAAGTCTGATTTTCCCACATCTGAAAACTGATTTCTTTCTTTTTGTTCCGTTGCTCTTAGGCACTAAAATATAAGTATCTGTGCACACAGAGGCAGCTTCCCAATCTTCCATCGGTGACATCTGTGGAGAACTTTGGAGCTGGTGTGTATTCACAAGGCATCATCGTGTTTCAGCCTTAAAACAACAGAGGAAGCAGGGAGAAGCTGGAGATCAGGGAAGTGATCGAGGTCTCAGGGAGGGTGGGTCAGCTGCGGAGCTGGGGCTCAAGTGCAGGTAATTCACTGTGTGATACAGCGGGTGCCCACTGTGATCCAGGGGACACAGTCTTGCACAAGACGCACCCTAGGCTCCCCCCATCAGGGGCACCACAAGTGTGGCTAAAGGGACTCCATCTTTCTCAGGGTGGGCAGAGTGCAATGTGCAAAGCAGAGCTGCCCAGGTGCTCATTTCTCAGAAGGACCACACATCAGGGTTCTCTGGCCAATCCCCTCAGTGCTGTGGCCTGAGTGGGTCCCCACAGGGGCACAGTGCTGCCCCTCACCCGGGTCAGACTCCCTCTATCGAAATCCTCAGTCTCCATCTTTCTCCTCACCAAACCAATAACACGGGCGCCTGCTGAGTGATTTCTCTTTAGAAGTAGCCTGTTTTCCCCAAAATTCCTCAACAAAGGCCAGTTGACTACAAATGGCCAAGTTTCATCTGGACCCAGAATTGGAGCAGTCCCATGAGGCAGGCCCTGGGGAAGGTCCTGGACCCCAGAACTGAACATTTACATTCTTCAAAAAACCAAGGTGGAGGGCTTCCCTGGTGGTGCAGTGGTTAAGAATCCGCCTGCCAATGCAGGGGACACGGGTTCAAGCCCTGGTCCGGGAAGATCCCACATGCCGCGGAGCAACTAATCCCATGCACCACAACTGAGCCTGCGCTCTAGAGCCCGTGAGCCACAACTACCGAAGGCCGCGTGCCTACAGCCCGTGCTCCGCAACAAGAGAAGCCACCGCAATGAGAAGCCTGTGCACCACCATTAAAGAGTAGCCCCCGCTTGCCGCAACCAGAGAAAGCCCGTGCACAGCAACAAAGACCCAAAGCAGCCAAAAATTAATTAATTTTAATAAAATACAAGGTGGAGCTATATTCTAAGAGGAGCTGCTGAAGGATGAAGCGGAGCCCTCAGCCTCGAGCAGCGACAGCCAGCAGACCTTCAGCCGTGTCTCCAAGGCCTCTGAAGAGCTACCAAACAGGGGGACACATTCTCTCCATCCCCAGGGGTGGACGCAGACCAGCAGATGGAAGATTTAGAAGAGAAGCAAGTTCCTTCTCAGTTACCTAGGACAGGACGGCCATCTTGGATGGAATATGGGAGACATTTAAGAAGAGGTTGGATGGTCCCTCGGTGGGGACACTTGGAGCAGTGATTCAAGCATCAGGTGGAAGGGTGCGTTGACAGGATCCTGTGAATTTCTTCCAACCTTTAGAGTGGGACGGAATAAACACAAAGTCCCTGGGAGACCTCCTGGTCACCTGCCTGCAGGGCTCTCCTCTGGGCCTAAAAATAAGACTCCCAGAGTCCTGATCCAATTAGATCCTTAATAATGTGTCACCGTGGCTATAAATATGTCTCTTTAAGAGCCAGTTAATATGATTATTTTAATCAGCTACGCTCCCTAGAAGGACTACCAGCTCCCTCATCGGCCCTGAAATGCGTGTGTTCTGAGTAGACTGGATCCTCCTGTCCTCACTGAGCAGGTCCATGGAGCAGTCACCGTGGGGTAAGTGGGGGATGGTCACGGGCAGCCCCTTCTGCTTCCCCTTTCCAGTGCCCCTGGGATGCTCGTTCCACTCTGGGGTCTCTTCTGATCATTCACCAAGACCCCCATAAAGACAGGGCTGCTGGACGCAAATGCCCAAATGGTGTAAATCAGACACAAAGTCATATGAGAAGGATTGTTAGGGGCTCAATCGTCCCCCTCAAGTCCACATGTTGAAGTTCTAACCCCCAATACCTCAAAATATGACTGTATTTGGAGACAGGGTCTTTAAAGAGGTGAGTAGCTAAAACAAGGTCACTAGTGTGAGCCCTGAGCCAACCTGACTTGTGTCCTTATGAGGAGATGAGAACACAGACACACAAAAGGAAGACCTGTGAAGACAGAGGAAGAAGACAGTCATCCACAAGCCAAGGAGAGAGGCCTCAGAAGAAACCAACTCTGCCAGGACCTTGATCTCAGACTTGTAGCCTCCAGAACTGTGAGAAAATAAATGTCTGTCCTCTAGCCACCCAATCTGGGGTATTTGTTACCACACCTCTAGCTGATTGATACGGGAAGTGTGCTGCATGCCCTGTGTGGAGACTTTAAATTCTCTTTTTCCTTTCTCCTACAGATCAGCTAAACACAACAGTCTTGTACCTCACTTTCACCAGTGTATGACCCCTGATGGAATTTCAAGGAAAGGAAGGCATTAGGGTATAGGAGAACGTGCAAGGGATTCAAGGGTTCTTGAATCAGGAGAGCTGGTCATCCCAGGCTATTTCAACAAGCTATGGGGTCATGGAGCCACTCAACCACTTTAGCCCCCATTCCAGCACCAGTTAACTGAAACGGATGAGCCAAACAACATCTAAGGGTCCCTCCAGTGCTAACACTCTCTCCTTGCAAGTTTAAGGCTTAAGGATGCTAACTAGCAAGGGCAGCTTTGGGGCACGAGCCCTGACGGGACAAGCCCGGAGGGCAGGTTGCGACAACAGCAAGAGACGCACACAGAGGTTGGAGGGTGATGCGATCGGGCTGTTGGGCTGTTTCCTGGAGGTGGGAGCTTCCGTTCCTGACCTGCCCCTGGCCTTGTTTCTTGGTTTACTGGTTGCATGGCCTTGGGTACCTTCCCCATATCCTACCCCCATCTGTAAATAAAGTAACAAGAGTGTATATGCTGTGTACCGGTAAGACATCCTACCTCTCCAAGCATGCTCACCATTACTAGTGGGCAAGAAGGAAGGGCGTATCTAGGGGTATCTCAGGACTAACATACACATCTGAGTCCCCACAAGGTGACTCCCTGGCAAGGCAGCGTGAGTCTTCGGTTAGAGTAGGACCTGGAGCGCCCATCTTCTCCCCACCACAATCCTGGGCACCAAACTGCAGTGAGGGCCTAAAGATGCTTTAGGAGAGCAGCCCTGTGAGGGATGAGGCAGTGAAGAAACCATAATGCACCTCTTCCAAAGGATGGGTGCAAGGCTGCAGTGACCATATGAAGAGCCCTCATGCGTGCCTAGTGCTTTGCATTTTACAGTTTATGGAAACTATCTTCTGAGTATTATCATTCCCATTTTACAGAGGAAGAAACCAAGGCTAGGGGGAGGTTAAGCAAGACAATGAGGTAGGGTGGGAAAAAACACAAGGCTTAGGCTCTTATCTTGGCCTTGAACAAAGTTATTTAATATCTTATCAAACTGTATGCAAATGAAGTCATGTGGCTGCCCCAGGCAGAGTCACTATGTGATCTGATGGCTCCAACTAAGAACTCATGCTTTCCACATTTCACAGATTCAGATCATCTCAGAACTGGCAAGGCCCTGGGCGATCACAGATCTGATTCCCTCAGTCTGTAGGAGAGCAAACTGAGGTCCAAAGAGTTCACTGACCACAGTCCCACAGGCTCTGGGCCAGACTAGGACCAGAGCCCAGGGCTCTGTTCCTTAGACCACCCTGCCCTGTCCATTCGCCTTGAAAATATTCCTCTTTAAAAACAGACAGACCACAAAGAGAGGAGCTTCCAGGACACGTGTATTGGGTTCTGGGGAAAGGTTTCCATGCCTCCTCCCCAAATCTGGACCCTTCCTCCAGGCCACATGCTGCTGGCCTCCTGCAGTGACTTTCAGCAGGACAGCAAATGTGTCAAGTGCTCCTCTCACAGGAGAAGGCTGCTGGGAGCTGCTCAGAGGACTGGAATTAGAAATTCTAATTATTAGAACTCTCGGAATGCAATGAAGGACAATTTATAATTAGCACATGTCCAAAGACCATCCCCAAAAGGACACATTATAACTCTGAAAACAAAGATGGTCCAGAGAGGCATTGGGGAGATAAACTATTTGGCCCTCCTACCCCTCCCCTCCAGCCCTAAATCCAATCTACCTCCTGCCCCTCCACACCTCCTGGTATTGGGCCTCTTTCCTGATGCCTCGCCCCAGCTCCAAGCATGGGGGTCCCTGTTCCCCCAGTCCTCCACCCTTTGAAGCAGAGGTGCTGCCACTCTTCTTCAAGTCCTGTGCAGAGATCCCTCTATTCGGGACCCAAGCAGATCTCACCCCAGGTCCTGAGCTGGTTAGAGGCTTGTGGCTCCTGCTGTCAAGGGCTGCAAATAAGGACTAGCCTCTTTGTGGGGAAGAAAGCCTCCAGTGAACAGATAATGTCATCACTGGCTGCACAGATGCATGTGCCCGGGCGGCCTCCCAGCCAGAGCTGCTCGTGATTAAAGCTCAGAAATTCCACAGGAATTCCTCCCCCATGTCCAAGGTTTACCCTGCTTCAGTTTTAAAGGGGACCTCTCTCTTGGCATGTCAGCATTTGGTGAAGAGTCTTCCTTCCTAGGTTGCTCTGCTCACGATTTTATAAAACTCTACTATGTCTGTGCTAATTCCAAACAGAGCTGGGCTGCAGTCAAGCCCTGAACTACTTATGCAGAAGGAGAGCTGAGCAAATGAACGCTGTGATCACAGCCAAGCAGGGCAGAGGACAGGCTATGTCCAGGCCCATCAGCAGCATCTGTGCACCAGGAACGCTCCAAACACAGCCTCAGTGAGGTATCGGGAAAGAGGGCCCCTTGGGTGATCTTACGTTTCCAGTTAGAACCACAGACGGCTGGAGGCAGGAAGGAGCTTCAAACCCATCTAGTGACTACAGACATGGAAACTGAGGCCCAGAACAATTAACCTGCCCATGGTCCTATGACAAGCCAGGGATAGTGACTACAGATAACAGCACCACAAAATTGCATGTTCTGAAGTAGTGCATCTACGTGCCTCTTTGCTATTTCGGATGGTTTCCCCCTAAGTCCTTCCGTAGCATTCCCAATGTCCAACTCTGTCTAAAAGCCCTTCTCTCATGGCTAAAAAGCACATTGTCTTGCACGCTACAGATACTCAAAGTTTTTTAAATAAATGAATAAATGAAGTAATGTATATAATTCTGTAAAGATATCCAGTGTAATTCTATGATAACAAAAAAAAATGAAAGGAGAAATATGAAGAAAAGGGGTGAGTATCCAAATCATGGCATACAAGCCATTTAAAGATATGTTTATAGAGTCTCAGTAACACCTGGAAATACTAATATGATGTTAAGGATAAAAGCAGAACACTAAATTGCACGTAGTCTATGATCTCGGCACTATGACGAAAAATGCATGATAACATTGTTCGGAGAAAATGAAGCAAAATGTGAAGAGTAGTAGATGTTTCTGGTGTGATTATGAGCGATTAAATTTCTGCCTCTTTGCACTCTTCTGTTCTCTGCAAATATTTTGCCCTGTGCCCATAAGACTTCTGAAGGCAGTAGGAGGGGACTAGGAAATAGAAAAGAATGTCCTCAGATACTGTGCATCCTCATTGGGATCTGGAAAGACACAGAATTTCTCTCTTCTCACATTAAGCAGCTAATGAAACAAAGAGACACAGATGCTGAGCACACAGGCAGGCTCCCCGCTACCTCCCACCCCACCCCCTGCCGCATGGCCAGCCGGTCACTCCTGCTCTGGACTGAGCAGGTGCTGCCTTAGGACACCTGAATTGCTGCCCACACATCTCATCTGTGAGGCCAGTACGAGCTGCTGTTGAACCTTTCCTGTGTGTCTCTCTCTCTCGCTTCCCTCAATTAACTGGAGTGGAGGCTCCTTGAGTAGAGGAGGCCATACCGGCCTGATAATTCCTGTGCCCCCTACAGAGCCAGGCCAGGAGACTTTTCTCCAGTACTTGACACCGTGAGTCTCAGGAAATACTTGCTCATACTTGCTCATCGATGGGCGGATTGAACAGGCTCACCAGGAGAACGGTCCATGGGACACGCTGGCTTTCAACCAAGACAAAAGCCGAATGCACCTCCCTCAGGACCCGCTGGCCTCGCCAACCAGGACACCAAGGGGTATCAACTGTGACGCTGGCATTTGCCCCCAGCGGGACAGAGCCACCAACGAAGAAATCGCAGGGCACTCAGACATCAGGATGTGTCCCTTCCTTCCCACCAGACCTGGGCTGGTACAGGCCACTGAAAGGGAAGGGCTGGCCCTGCTGCCTCCCATCTGGCCACGGGATCCAATTCCAGTTTCTGACATGCAGGTGGGTATGGCACGGTGACCCAGGGCTCCAGCAGGCAAATCCCAGTCGTAAAACTCTGGTCTGATCCCATCCCACCTACCAGGCTCCCTCCTAAATTGCAGCAGAGGGGCTCTTCCAGCTGAGCCAAAGGCACTCAGGCACAGGTGTGTTTACTTTTCCTATACTATTAAACACCCCAGGCAAATAAGGACCTGGTCCCCCTCTCCAGGGGCAGGACATTCAGCAAACGCAGGCCTGGGGCAGAAGACTGTATCTGCAATTGTATCTTTTAAGTCTAAGCCTGCCTCAAAGTTGCTGCACAGTAGGCTGTGACTCCCCTCTCTAAATCCTTCTGAAACCACAGGGGCTGCTACAGGCTTCTCCTAAGTGCTGGCCTCATGCCTTGCCCTACGCAGGTTTCCCCTCCCAGTAAAGCCTTCCTAATAACCCCACCTCTAGTAACCCCAACCGTTATGAACCTTTTCTCTTCCTGCATGATGAATGTGTTAAAACACACACACGTACATATGGAGATAGTGTAAACGTGTTATTTCCCCCAATGAAAGCATATTTTTCTTAAGAGCAGGGGTCCAATTGTTAAAGAATGGACCCCACAGCCTTGAATTAATGAATAAATGAGCAAAAAGCGGGCATGCTAATGCACCGATCAATGGATAACTCCAAGGAACCGCAGGCAGCAGCCTACAAAGCAGGCCTCCGAAATCACGCCTTTCCAAACCCAAGGAGATACTCAACCACGGTACTGTAGAAAAAAAGTAATAATCATAGTGAAAATTTCTTAGAACCTACTAGGTGAGGCATTTGATATATATCAGATAATCTTTTTTTTTTTTTTTTTTTTTTTTTGCGGTACACGGTTCTCTCACTGTTGTGGCCTCTCCCGTTGCGGAGCACAGGCTCCGGACGCACAGCCTCAGCGGCCATGGCTCACGGGCCCAGCCGCTTCGCGGCATGTGGGATCTTCCCAGACCGGGGCTCGAACTCGTGTCCCCTGCATCGGAAGGTGGACTCTCAACCACTGCGCCACCAGGGAAGCCCAGATAATCATCTTTTAAGTAAGGTATTACTATTATTCCCATTTTACAGGTAAGAAAAATGAAGACAGAGGGCTATCCAAGGTTGAGGACATTTGAGTCAGGATCCGTTGGGACATTGCTTTATCAGCTGTAAAGGGATGCTGGTCTTAGAGTTGCCCTTCTTGACCACAACCTGGGCAAAGTCCAGAACTCTGGAGTGTAGAGTCGGTAATGACACATGAAGCAGATGAGGTCTACAGGACGCCAGCTTTTCCCAGGGACAAATCCCAGGCAGAAAGTAACCGCCCTGACTTGCCTTTTGCTAAAGTGCTGAGAAGACAATTCCCATCCTTCAATTTTATTTAATCAGAGCAAAGAATTCCTAAGAATCTGCAAGCATTCATTCATCAGGCAGATAAATATTTGATAACCCTGCAGTTGAATTTTTTATGGCTCAGTGTGTGCTGAGAAGCACTCCCAGGGAGGCCACCCCTGTCCCTGGGACAGAGCAGCACCAGACGCAGACACGGCAGGGCTCTGCTCCATGCTGCTCACCTACCCTGACCACGACAAGATGCTCGTTCTGGATCCCTGGGCCAAAGGGCCACAGCTGCTGTTTTCTAAGTTCTTAAGAGAGAATCTAGAAAAGCAAAGAGAGGTTGTGGGGAAGGCAGGCTGAGAACCTGACAAAATCAGGGAGGAACCCAGGTGACCCAAAACGTCCAGGTCCCAGGAAAAGGAAGCAGCCTCGTCCTTGTGCCTCTTTCCCAGGTCACCTGACCACAAAGGGGAGAAAGCTTCTGAGCAAACGTGTGACACGGCAAAAGGGCAAAGTCATCCCGTCCAGCTCCCTGCCGACGGACAGCACCATGCAACCATTCTGGACCTTCCCCTCCCCCTTCCAGCAACACTCTTCAGTCACAAAGGACGTCCCTATGCTCATTTCAGCCCTGAGGAGGCTTGGGAGTCTACAGAGAAAAAGAGGAATTTGGAGGCATGAGTGCTTCACATCCTGAAAACTCTTTTCTCCAGGGCTAGAGAGGGTCTCCCTCCCAGTCCTTTGATTCTCTTCAAGATGAAATTCCAGCAGACTTTGTTTCCTCCACCCCAAAATGCTCAAACCTCCTCTCAATTTCTGAACTGCCCCAAACTCACCCCCACACCCGCTGTGTGACACAGACAGACACACACGCACACACACACACCCCTCCCTCTCTGCCCACCACAGAAAGAACTGGTGTCTAAGCCTTCAGCTGATCCCCCCCAGTCAACATCCATTCAATTAATTTGTTCAAGGGTTTAGAGGGGCCAGGAGAGGAGATGCCTGCATTCCAGCAGCCGGCAGAGATTTGTTTTAGTTTCTTTTTAACTGGCTGCACCACTAACAGCATATCAGAAATCTCTCCGCTCTGACCCTTCTCCCCTCCACTCTTCCAGGGGAAGGACGTCTCGGCATTTTGCTAGGAAAGTAAAGAAATGCCACTGCACAGCCCAACTCATTTCTCCTGCTGTCCTTATTCATCAGCTGCCTAGTGAGGAGTCACGGTTGTGACATGAGCCCTCACTTCATCAATGTGTGTGTGGCTCACTGAGGCAGGCGACCAGGAGGACAGCGGCGCGCCTCGCCTCCCAGACAGAAGAGCTATTGCCTCCCCGTCGCGCCTCGCCTCCCAGACAGAAGAGCTATTGCCTCCCCGTGGTAAATCCCAGGGTGGAGGGCTCTCTTCCCCAAGCTCTCTGGCTCTATCTCTGCTCTGCAGACACCCTCTCGGGTCCCTCAGCACTCTCGGAAGAAGACAGGAACCTTCCAGCAGCCTGTGCTGGCTGGCTCCGGGCCTCTCTGGTGATGGATGGGTTATCACTGGACACCATCAAGGAAAAAAAGGGGGAGTGTGTGGGGAAGGGAAAGCTGTTTACCCATTTTCCTCATTTAAGAATCTGGTGAAATTATGAGCAAAGGTTATCTCCGCACTGGGACAATTCACGTTGCAAAAAACAGCGCTGAGACACTTCAGGGAAGGAGGCAATTTATTTGATGTCTTGGCAGGCCCACCCAAGCAATTATCGTAATGACAAAAGGACATGCTGGACAGTCCACACCACCCTCTCCTCCTCCAGGAAGCCAGGCAGTGTTCATGGCGTGCAGTTGACATTTTAATAGGGGCTCAACATCCGAGCACAAGGGAATGCAAGCTGAAGACAGGATTTGGTGGGTAGGGTCAGGATGGGAGGAACAGAAACGGAGAAAAAAAATAAAGTGGTCCTGGGGGCAAAAAAGCCTTCTGTGACCCAGCCTGCAGGTCCTGTATGGTGAGATTTCTGACTTTCTCTTATTATTTGGGGAAAGGGGATATATATTCCAAGAGGACAAAGAACAAGCCACCCCAGTAAATAACTCTCTAGAAATTTCTCCTATTGGATATTTTACAGATTACAAAGCACTCATGTCATTGGATCCTATTATTGATAGACAGGTGTGGTTAGGCACATTTTATGGAGAAGGAGACCAACTTGCCCAAGGTCACAGAGCTAGTGAGGGAAGCAATTTGGGAACCAGATGTTTCTGGGTTTTTTGTTTTGTTTTGTTTTTACAGAAGCTGCTACGACCCCCATCCAATTAATGGGAAAAACAATAACGGAGGCCGGATACCAAACACTCCTATTGGCCCTGCACGGTGCTCAGCACTTTACACCAATTATCTCCTATTTCCATTCTCATACTAAAGTTAGGAGAGAGGTGTTACAACCGTCATTAGGCAGATGGGAAAACCAAGTCTCCGAGAAGGCCATTAGTCATTTGCCCAAGGCCACAGAGCCAGCAGGGGCAGAGCCAGGACTCCAACCCCACGCTCCTGCCAGGGTATCTCAGCGGTTCTCCATTTTGCCTGTGCATCAGAATCACCTGAAAAGCTGGCCGCAACAGGCACGCTGGGCCCCCACCCCCAGTCTCTGATTCTAGGAGTCTGGGGAGAAGCCTAAGCATTTGCATTTCAAACAGCTTCCCAGGTGATTCTCTAAGCTGCTCGTCTGGAAACCCCACTTTGAGAACCACTGCCTCCCATCACTCATCAACTAACACATTCATCCTGTTAGAGATGTGATGACACAAGGTATACGAAGCTGACTGCAGGAAGCTACCTCTGTGGTGCACAGAACCACTCTCTTGAGACTTGTTAACATAAAGAGGGTACACACCATCCGTAGAGGCACTTAAGCACCATCTGTATCAGTTAAACATCAACCGAGGGATGTTCGAAGCCAATTCACACTGACACTCACTCTCTTCATCTGGACCTCCCCCTGCTGAAACAGACTCTAACATCTATCCTCCAGCCACGAGATCTCATTATCATTAAAACAGCTCTTCTTTAGAAGTATGGGGAGCATTCACGGAAGAGCAGCCCCCACCGGCATACACGCCCATGTGTGCACATGTATGTGCACCACACACCATACTACGTGAATATTACATACACTATAAAGTGTACACAGAAAGTCATTAAAAGGATCATAAAAATAGTCATCGGTGCTTTAATATCTTCTTCCCGTATTCCAGAGGACAGTTTTGTACATCCCACTTTGGAGAGCTTTGGCCTAGAATTCAGGGTTTTCCAGGATCTGAGCGTGAGAACCTGTCAATTGCCCCCTGCTCCTGCTGAACAACCACTGTGTCTGTGATTCAGGAAGAACGAGTTCCGTTTCACTAAACATAAGCCCCTAGAGCACAATACTGCCTGCCCCTCCAAGAGTCACCCCAATACACCCCCAGCACATCACAAGTGCTCCACCAGGGGCTTTCGGCCAAAGCGTCTTGATTCGGGGGGTTGTTTTTCCAAAAGAGGATGAGAAGCGTCAAGGAATCCAGAGAGAAGACAGCAGCTGCCTCTAAAAGCTGCGTCTTAAAAGTGCAGAGCAGGAGACCGAGCCTCACTTCTAGAGGCTGCAGGACGAGAGACTACTGGATCAGGAATCAGGGAGCAGCCCCTGGAGCCAGCCTCCACCAAGAACCATGGTGAGGCTCGGGGCATGCTTCGCCCCCCCCGGCCCCCCCAGGCACCAGGGCACTCATCTGTCAAATGAGGTATAGGGTGACTAACTGTCCTGGTTTGCCCAGGACTGACTCAGGGGTTTCCCATGATGCCAAACTTGCAGTGCTAAGACCACAACACTACCAAGCAAACCGGATGATTGGTCACCCTAGGTGTGCACCACGTACCGGCTCTGGGTGAGCCAGACTGATCAGCCCCACCTTGACCTCTGCTATAACGTGTCCTGAGAGTAGGAGGGAGGAGCCTGAGGCCAGTGCTTGTTCTCGAGGGCTTTGCAATCGTACTAAGATAGAGGTCTAGTAATAATAGTAATCATCATCATGCAAACCAAATTAAATGTCCATAACCGGTGAAAACAGAGGTTGGAAAGAGGGGCTAATGTGGGCTGCAGCAGCCGGACAGACTCTATGGAGGAAGCCAGGGTCCAGGCAGAGCAGAGAGCGCACAGATCGAAGTCTGCTCTCCCCTCATCTCCACCTTGTTCTTCCTCCTGCCCCTCCCCACCATCGTCTGGAGCAGGACAGCAGAGCAGTTAACCCAGGCTCTGGAGTCTCAGGGAATCCACACCTGATGCTGCCCTTTTATTTTTGGAGAGATCCTGGGACAGGTACTCAAATTCCCACAGCCTCAGTATTCTTTTCTTTAAAATGGGGCCAAGTGCACCCCCACTTCCGAGAGTTGTTTTAAAGACTAAAGGAAGGAACACAGGCAGAGTGTTTCAGAACTGTGTCTGAGGGTGTGTGCTCCGTCAACATTGACTGTCCTTCACCTCTCAACCCTTTTCAATCTATTATGAACCTAAGGTGTTTTTAAAGAACAGTGCTCTACACACAGTAAGCGCTATTATGAATACTTTTGTGATGAATGATGGGAGGACAGGCTTAGTTCTGCTCCTGTCTCCTACTCCTGAAGCCAAAGAGGACACAGTGAGGGTGTGTGGAGGAAAAACCCCAGGGAAGGTGGCTCTGGCCCGGGGCAAAGCCCAAGGGTTTCTCCTGGCCCTGTTCAGAACAAGCAGCACACCTTCCAACTGGAGCTCATAGCTCTGAGCAGTCACCACGGAGGGGCTTTCGTCCCTCCTCAGCCCCCAAGAGGTTGTGAAGAAAGAAAGTTACCTGGGCCTCTTCCCCCTGCTTTGAGAGTGTCTCCCCTCAGGCCAAGACAAGTCCCAGCTGAGCATCAGCTCAGGACCACTTAAGGCTCTTGGAAATGAGCTTTCTAAGAACATGGCAGGTTTCAAAAATCCTGCAGCATTCCCCAAGAACTCAGGCAGTGAGTTGATGTTGGGGACCAGGGAGGGTGCCCTCCTGCTTAGGCTGGTCTCTATCAGGTCAGCCCTAGAAGTAGGCATATATAATAGAATCCAAATCTGTAGGCCCCCACAAACACTTGAGTCTTAAATTCCACCATTAGGCATTCACTTCTTTGATACTAACATGTCTTCTTTTTTGGGCAAAGACTCTTTCTTTTGGTTGCCTACCATGTCCCCAGAACTAGAACACACTTAAAAAAGGAAGATCAAGATTCACCTCAGCCTCTTCCCTTACGGATCTCACAGGTCAACTGGGGAGACAAACCACACAGAAGTGCAATACACAGAGAGAAAGAAACACTATCACACTTGCCTTTGAAGAGGTCCCTCCCAAGTGCCCCTTCCCCTGTACTCCTAGTTGCGCTTCCCACACAATATCCCAGTAAAGGCAATGGCACTAGTTGGCAACTGTTTTTAATGTGCAGCTCCCTTGTTGCACACTGGGTTCCATGAGGCCATTTTTGTTTTTATCCCCTAAACTTGGTGCATGGGATACAGTAGGACAATGAAGATTTGTTTAATTAGTTACTTAATGAATATTTTAATAAAAGTAGAATTGAAATGCAAGGCATTTGAGAAAGGCAATCATTTCAGCTGGTGATTCTCAAAGTGTGGCCCTGGACCAGCAGTGTCACCTGGGAACTTATTAGAAGTGCAAAGTCTTGGTTCCTACCCCAGGACTATGGAACCAGGAATCCTGAGTTGGGGCTGGTCTGCTTTAACAAGGTCTCCAGGTGACGCTGATGCCCGCTCAAGTTTGAGAACCAGCGGCCTCAACCTTTATCATCAGACACTTTCTACATGTGGAGTTACCGTGCTTTTCTCTCTCATATATTGGTTCACCATGCACTTATTATGCACCTACACAGCAAAGCCCACTGGTCCTCAGGTGGCCCACGGATGTCCACAAGATGGCAGGCAATATGGTAAATCGGTTACCCCCTGAAGACCCTCAAAGGCTGTTCCCGGTCAACATGAAGAAAAGCCACCGTATCAAGGTTATGGCCAACTGCTTACCCTTCAGGAACGGCTGTGGGGATGAACTCCCCCAGCAGGAAGCTGCTCTGGGGAGAGGGGAGAGACAGCATCCTGACACCCAGGAGCAGCACGCCTGGACCTTGGGTGGGGAGCTGGAGGGGATGGGGCAGAGTAGCAGCTGACCTCTAATTGCTCTGGAGCCCAGGGTCTGCGCTAGGAAGACAAAGATGCAGGACTGATAGAGGGGGCAGGGCAGGGTGAGGCTGAGAGGGCAGAGCAGCCAGGCCAGCATCCCTTTATCACCTAGCCTGTTAACAGCCTTCCCCGCTCTCAGGCCTCTTCTAAACAAAGAGGCTGAGCTTATAGGTGTTGGCAGCAGCTGGGCTCAGCAGCTCAGAGGCAGCTCTGTGGTGTATCCTGCTGCCCCATCCTCCCCCGAGCTGACTGCAGCTGCTCGGCTCCAACCCCAGGGAACAGACCCAGAGCCCAAGGGCCACACAGGGATATCAACCCAGTACTGGAAGGTGCTGTGGCCCAGCTGAGCAGGCAGTGCCCACAGCCCGGGTGCTCCTCAGGCCCAGGTGGCAGTGCTCTCAGGAAGCCAGTGGGATGAAGGGGACCCTGCTCCTAATTCAGGAGTAAAGTCGCCAGGACTTCCCCAGACCTCGTGTTCCAGGGACACAGACCACTTGCTGACACCTCACTTAAACTATTCTCCAGTTATAAAAAGGGACATCTCGGCCACCCTCTCAGCTTACAGGCCACTTCCCTTTAGCCCAGTGTGGACGGCCAGTCCCTCACTGACACCTGGGCCAGGAGCTGGGGATGCCTGATCCATGCTCAGGGCCACCCTCCTCTTTCCACCTTCCCCCTCCAGGCAGAGGGGCCTCTGAGTAACACCAGAAGCCTCAGGCAGGGGCAGAGAGGTCCCACAGCCTGTGTGTGATCTCAGGGCAGTGGGTAGAGACCATAGGGTTTCCAGGTCAAAGGAGGATACCCTCTTATGTTTTAACTTCAGATAAACAAGAAGTAATTTATTAAAATAGTATGTCCCAAATATTGTAGAGGACATAACATAAACCAAAAAATTCTATCTTGCTTACCTGAAATTCAAATGTACCTGGGCATCCTGGTTTTTTGTTTTTTTTTTTTTTTTTTTTGCGGTACGCGGGCCTCTCACTGTTATGGCCTCTCCCATTGCGGAGCACAGGCTCCGGACGCGCAGACTCAGTGGCCATGGCTCACGGGCCCAGCCGCTCTGCGGCACGTGGGATCTTCCCGGACCGGGGCACGAACCTGTGTCCCCTGCATCGGCAGGCGGACTCTCAACCACTGCGCCACCAGAGAAGCCCCATCCTGTATTTTTATTTGCTAAATCTAGCGACCCTTCTCTATCAGCAGGCCCAGAATATGGAAATCTGGCTTTCCCAAAGCAGAACTTAGGAGATCACAAGAGAAAGTGACTTGAAAGCGATGAAGTATAAAATCTCAGTAGCATGATTAAAGTTGATGATTTGCTTCATATAACGAGATGAAGGCACCACGGTATAACAGGAAAAGACCTGGCTCTGCTCAACCAACTCAGTTCTGGGTCCCAGGTCCACCTCAGACATGACCTTGGCCAGTCACTTTCCCCTGCCAGGAGTCAGTTCCCTCAGCTTAAGCAGTCAGCCTAAGGTCAGGGAGTCCACCTGACTCCGGAGCCTGGGCTCCTTCTACTATATAAACATTCCATCACATACAGCTCCTACGGGGAATGGGAAAGTCACTCCTCCCTGGGCCTCCATTCCCGGTAAAACACTCATAAGGCTCTCATCTACCAGGACCCAAATCTCTAGGGACGATACAAGGCCAGAAGACACAGCGATGCAGCTGCCATTTCTCACCTGGGACCACACAGAACCCCGGGCCCTCTGGAGCTGCCACACACACACAGCACACTTGGCTTGTAAACGTTTCCTGACCTGGCTTTTACTTTAAACCGCTCTTTATAACTCCAGTGTCTACTACAGAGCCAGGCCCACAACAAGCACTCAAAAGATGCTTGCTAAATGAGTCACTGAATGTCCCATTTCAAAGATGGGGATACTGAGGCCCACCTCATTCAATGCAGCTATAACCTAAGGGAAAACCAGCTTCTGGCTCTCAAATTCCCTTTGTCCTTCAACCAAATTCCCCCCAAGTGCCTATTCACTTTGTTTTTGTAACTGCTCTAAGGACACCCTCACTCCCTTTTGTATTATGAGTGAAAGGAGAAGTGATTGGCCTTGTGTGACCCGATCACCTGGTGGCCCCAATGGCTGGGCCTGGAGACCACTAAAGGGCCTCGGCCTGGAAAACTGTTTCTGTGCCCTCCTTTACTAGGGCACCTTGAGGGCTGCCTGGCTGTTCTGTGGCCCAGTTTCCCCCCTGAACTGCGCACTGGGCAAGACTCCCCCCACCGCATATGCTATTATTACCTGGCACACCAAGGAACGAGGCCGCTGCCACAATAAGGCCACCCCGCCCCACCAAGATTCTTCAAAATTCTGCTCCTCGGAGCAGGACAACCAGGCAATGTAGGGCAGCAGCCGCTCCAGTTCGCAAAGGACTGGGGTTGGAAGAGGGCGTGGCAGGAGTGAGCCGGTAAACAGGGCTCTGGGACACCCAGTGACAACAGGAGGAATCACAGAACAAAAGGGCACCAACTGTGGGCCTCACTCAGGGGGAAATGGATTTAAAATTCTTTCTCTCTCTCTCTCTCTCTCACACACACACACACACACACACACACTCACTTACTCCAGGGAGTCCAATTTTAGTAGCCATTCGCCGCAGCAAAGCACTTTGCAAGCAGTTATTTTGAGAAATGCTATTAGCCACTGGGATATTTTTAATGCCCCTTGTGGGACAGGCATTTGTGACACAAACAGCAGCTGAGAGGCAGTAAACTCGTAGCCTTGGATATGTCCAGGATCTGGGGACCAGCCCCTTCAGATAGCAGATGGCAGGACTGGGCAAGCATCCCATGTGCCCTGCTGTTCCCTCCCTTTGTGAATACTGCTCTGTTCACCAGAGATGGGCGCATATTTGAATGAATGAGGAGTCCCTCCCAACCATGACAGCCAACTGCTAACAGGCCAGCAGACTCTGAAATGATCCGCCATAAGCATGACACCCTCAGAGTCTCCCCACGGCTCACAGGTCAAAATTCACAGCCAAAGGCCCCAGCCTAACTTCCCAAACCCAGCATTCCCACATAGACTGTGCACCCTGGCCTCTTGGCTCTCTGCTTTCCCACCTCCGCTGCCCAAGCTTTCCCCCTCACTTGGAACATCCCTGCCCCATCTCTCCTATTCCAGCCACACTGAGTTCCACACTCTAACCACCTATAATAAAAGAGCTGTCTCATCCTGTGGGTGTTCTGCATATGACAGCTTGCATTTTTGGTCACCTGTGCACCTGTGTTTCTTAGTGAAAGAACTGCTGCCATTTACTGAGTACCTAGGACATACCAGGCATCCTCCTAAACCCTCTACAAAGCTCAAAACTTTCTCCTAAGGGTCCCCAATTGGTACCCACATCATCCCAATCTTAAAGATGAGGAAACTGAGGTATCGGGAAGTTGTCCAAGATCCCATAGGTCGGTCTCAGCAAGGCCACGGAGCACAGCGGTTAAAGGTACAGATCAGGGGCCAGACCGCCTGTATCAAACCCTAGCTTCGCACCTGGGAACCTCAGACAGTTGCTTCTAACCAGTCTGTGCCTCGGTCTTTCCCTGAGCTCCTGTGTGGATGAAATGAGTTACCACTTATAAAGCCCCTTTAAAGGTGCCTGGCGCACAGCAGGCACTGTCTCTGGGTCAGCTCTAATCCCTGCAGTGGAGATGGAGGGGCCAGAGGACCTTAAGCTAATATTTACTGGGTACCTACAACGTGCCGTGTGCTATGCGACTGCTCACAGAAACCCTGTAAAAGTTTACAATGAACTTAAAAGAAATGAAATCATTCACCTCAGATCAAAGCTAGTAAAGAGGGATTTGAACTGGTACTTGAGCACAAGTCTGAGTTTTAACTAGAATCTTCTGCTGGTCTTGTCTCTCTAGAAACAGTGATTGTGTTTTCACATCCCCGCAGTTCCTGGCACTGGGTCGGGTCCTTTAAACGGAAACAATGACAACTGTCGGTTTCTAGCAAGGCTAAGTGGGAGGCCCTGACTACAGACCAGGAGCCCTGCCCCTCCCCGGGGGGCCCAGCTTCTCATCCCCTTCTCCATCAGCCCCCAGGCAGGCATGGTGCTTCAAAAGCAGAGGAGAGGCTGCAGAACACTGGAGAAGCCTCACCGTGGGCCAGAGCCTGCTGTTCAGATGACATCAAGCTACCCATGGGGACCCAAGGCCCAAAGGTCAGGAATTTGGGACAATCCAGCCATGCCACCGTATGCTGAAATAGTCCAGAATTGTAAGGCGTCGAGCGTGAGCTGGAGGCTGGATGGCAGAGAGAATGCAGGGCCAGCTGAGCAAGCACGCAGAGTGAATCATGTGTGTGCTTCGATTTTAGGCAGCGGGTAGATCTATAAAGCTCCTCACCCTCGTATCTGCAAAAGGCCACACACTGACACCATGCCCGTCAGTCGGCACAGGAGGGGAGTGTGTGCCCAAGCAGGGCTGGGAGCCCGGGGGCTACAGCTAAGAGGTCATCCCTGACCTTGACAGTTCACGGTCTCAGCCAAGGACACGGGCTTGGCACCTATGGAACGCTAAGGGCAGCCTTAAACATGCAACTCTGATGTGGTGCCAATGAAGTCACACATTTCCTGGGAACCTACTGTGTGCCAGGGGACCCCTGTGTCTCGCGCTGCTCGTGAAACAGCAAAGAAATCACTCCACCCTGGAGTCTCTTGGTTTCTTCCCCTGCACAATGAGGAT
This sequence comes from Pseudorca crassidens, assembly GCF_039906515.1. Lineage (NCBI taxonomy): Eukaryota > Metazoa > Chordata > Mammalia > Artiodactyla > Delphinidae > Pseudorca > Pseudorca crassidens. The sequence goes on along the minus strand of NC_090311.1, from coordinate 55,590,670 downwards.
GATCCTGATAAAACACCCCACACAGGCCTGCTGAAGGAGGCAAGCCCCAGGCAAGTGTCGGCTTCCCCTGTGCACGAGTGAACAAGACAGGGAGGGGTTTTTGCCCTCGGAGACCTTGTAACTAATATAAAGGGGATGGAATAGGACATTGAAAAGTCAATACAGGGCTGGGGGGATAAACCCACAACTGACCGTGTCACTCAGTAGAATGGGATAACCACGCAGAAGACTTTGAACGCCAGAGAAACTCACCACATAGCACTTGACTTTAAAAGGTGGCCTCTGTTCAGTCTGAGTGCCTCGCTGACCAGACTGTGAACTCCCCAACAACAAGGCCCTAGCTTTCACCTCCCAGCCCCTCTTGAGCTGAGGGCCAAGGGCAGGCTGGCTAGGAACTGGCAGCCTCTGACCGTAGGAGCTACCTGGATTCCCTGTGGCTCAGAGAGTAGCTTCTGCCAACCAGCTGGGAAGGGCTTACCAGGTCAGGAGGTCACACAATGATCCTTTGACATCAGTGGAAGCAGTTTTCCAGGGCGTGGAAAAATGGGGTCTGGAAAGCTTGGTGTATTCACTTGCCAAGGGCTGTTGTCACAAAATATCACGCACTCAGTGGCTTAAACAACAGAAATTTATTGCCTCACATTCTAGAGGCCAGAAGTCTGAGATCAAGCTGTCAGCGGGGTTGGATCCTCCTGAGGGCTGTGAGGGAGAATCTGTTCCATGCCTCTCCCCTGGCTCTTGGTGGTGTGTTGGCCATCTTTGACATCCCTTGGCTTGTAGGTGCATTACCCTGATCTCTGCTTTCATCCTCACGTGGCGTTTTCCCTGTGTGCCTGTCTGTGCTCCAATTTCCCTTTTCTATAAGGACACCAGCCATACTGGATTAGGGCCCACCCTAATGACCTCATCTTAACTTGATCATCTGCAAAAACTATTTCCTACAGATGGCCAATAGGCAAATGAAAAGATGCTCAACATTGCTAATTATTAGAAAAATGCAAGTCAGAACTACAACCAGGTGATCACCTCACATCAGTCAGAATGTCCATCATTTAAAAAGTCTACAAATAACCAATGTTGGAGAGGGTGTGGGGGAAAGGGAACCCTCCTACACTGTTGGTGGGAATGTAAGTTGGTGCAGCCACTATGGAGAACAGTATGGAGGTTCTTCAGAAAACTAAAAATAGAATTACCATATGATCCAGCAATCCCACTCCTGGGCATATATCCACACAAAACTCTAACTCAAAAAGATACATGCACCCCTCTGTTCATAGCAGCACTATTCACAATAGCAAAGACATGGAAACAATCTAAATGTCTGTCAACAGATGAATGGATAAAGAAGATGTGGTACATATAAAATGGAATATTACTCAACCATAAAAATGAATGAAATAATGTCAGCTGCAGCAACATGGATTGACCCAGAGATTATCATACTAGGTGAAGTTAAGTCAGAAAGAGAAAGACAGATACCATATATATCACTTGTATGTGGAATCTGAAATATGACACAACTGAACCTGTCTATGCAACAGAAACAGAATCACAGACAGAGAACAGACTGGTGGTTGCCAAGGGGGAGGGTTTGGGGGAGGGATAGAATGGGAGGTTGGGGTTAGCAGATGTAAGCGTTCATATATAGAACGGATAAACAAGGTCCTACTGTATAGCACAGAGAACTATATTCAATATCCCATGATAAACCATAATGGAAAAGAATATATAAAAAAGAATGTGTGTATATATATGTATAATTGAATCATTCTGCTGTCAGCAGAAATTAACACAACATTGTAAATCAACTATACTTCAATTTAAAAATATTTAAAAAATAAAAAACAAAGACTATATTTCCAAATAAGGTCACACTTATAGGTACCAGGAGCTAGGACACTTCAACGTCTTTTGGAGGGGGACATAATTCAACCTACAATACTTGGGTTCGCCAAAGAAAAAACAGCTTTTTAAAAAGCCAAGTTGGAATTCCTAGCATTACTAATATACTGGGGCTGCGACCCGAGAAATAGGCTAGACGTCTGAAAAAACTTCCCAGCTCCATCCCAGCCCAGGACTTTGTGGCCTCGTGCCTGCATCACTAAACGGACTCCTCGCTGGTTGCCCTGGCTTTGGTCTGTCTCCCTTCCGTGCCCTCCAGCATCAGGCTGTCCGACCTTGAGTCATACCATCAAGTCCCAGCTTTGTCATACCACCGGTCCTGCTCTTCAGCCCCCAACGGCTGCCTACTGCCCAGAAGACAGAACGCGGCCTACCCTGTTACCTCTGGTGAGTGCTCCAACAAGAACATTAGCCGACTAGGGCCCTTGACTTCTCGGGCCCTGTTTTCTCATTTGTGAAAGGGAGAAAAAGCAAACTCCCTGGAATGTTCCCAAGACATCCACGAGGAAGCCCAAGCCAAGGCTGCTGCCCTAGAGGCTGGTGCAGGTGGACAGAGTAGCTATGCTCTGGCCCCAGCCCAAAGGGCTGAGCAGAGGGTGGGGAGAAACCTCAGGCCAGAGACAGACATCTGGTTTCTCCAAGGAGGAAGCAGAGGGCTGCTGAGCCGTTTCTGCCTTGCTGCCTGTGGTTTCTCCCAGAAGGCCGCCAGTCTCTGGAAGTCTTCCTCCCTGGGAAGCTCGCTGCCACCAAGGCTGGCTGAGACCATCTGCCAGAGATTCGCAGCAAGCATCAGTCTGATCAACCAGCAGAGCCCTCCTTGGAGGCCTCGGAAGAAGGCTCGCTGGGTGTGGACGGTCTTAAAAGGCACGTAGTCTCCAGTAAGACTGCTTTGACGACTCTCTCGCCCGCCTCCACTTCCCTGGCCCCGGGGTGCCTGAACTGTCCTCGATGCAGCTGTACCCACCTGACCACAAGGCCTGGCAAGCCCTCAGTTCCATCCTGGATTCCAGACCTTTCCCTGCCACCTCAAAAACAAACAACAACAAAATCCCATCTACCTGTTACCCTTCTCATCAAAATCCTCACCGGGCGGACAGGCCTTCCAAAGAAGAGAACTCCTCGTGACTGTTACAGAGACTATTCCAGAAAAAGCACCCTTCGAGGAAGAGATGTTGAGCACCCTCCCAGACCAGGGGGCACTCAAAGCAACACTATACTTACTGGCTCACCTGATCTCACAACAGCACTGTGAGCGAGCTCTGAACATTCTCACTTTATAGGGAAGGTATCTGACGTTCCAAAATGTGAAGTGGGTTTCCCAGAAGAGGACTAAACAGGAGGCTGGTGCCACCCACTGCACCCCCGTGGACATATCTTCCGCACTCCTGCTGCCTATTGGCTGTCTGCACCTGGTATCTCATGGGTACCTCAAACTCAACCTCTCCAAAGATCTACTCATTGTCTCCCCCTCCTTGAGCGTCCTGTGCCCCTTTCTCACCAGCCCCCTGCCCACTGACCTTGCTCTCCCTGGATTCTTTCTCCTCACAAGGTCATCACCATCTACTCTGCTGGCAAAGCACACGAAGGGACCAGCCCCCCCGCCCCCCCCCACCCCGGTCTTGACATAAAGGCCAATGCATGACAGCAAGCAGCATCTCAGAGAGCAAACCTCAGACTCGCCGGGGAGTTAACCACTGGTCTGACCGTGCCCCCTCTCTCTCGGTTTTCTGTCCTAGCTTTCATTGGAAAAATGCCACCATCATGCTTAATGAATCTTCTGAAGGCAGACAGTGCTTTATGATCAACTGTCATTTATGAAGAATCAACATCCAATGGGGAAAGGTCATCCTTTCTTGGCCTGGCAGCGAAGGCTGTTTGCATATCACAATTGATCCCTCTGGAGTGTCAGGTACCTTGGTAGAAGTGATGTCAATCAACTAAACCTCAAGGATGTGAGCGTGCCTAGCACCTGACCCAGATGGATCTGGAAATGGTACACCAAGTCCACACCATGTGAGAGTGAGTGAGCTCACACACACAGTCTCCTCCTGACACTGCTGTTCTTGTCTCCTGACAATGAATCGACGCCACATGAGGACATCCACCTCTGGGCTCCAGAAAGCCCCAGACAGGCTTCTACACCCTGAGTTCCTAGCCTGAGAGCCTGTGATGTGTAAGGAGAGCTGGCAAAGGACCTACTCCTTACTGTAAAGTCTCTTGATCTCCTAAAAGAGAGCTTGGTTTTACCTGACTTCGATCACCAGGACCAGTGCTGTCACAGAGTCATAGCAGCTGAGGCTACCCAACTCAATGTCAAATCCAGAGGCCTCAGTCATCTTCTCCTCCTAAGACTTAAGATTTAAGGTGGAGAGAAAGGGAGAAAGGGGAAGACTCAAGTAGAAGGTAAGTAGAGGAGAAGTCAGGCAGAAGCAGTGACCTGCTCCTGAGTGAGCACAGCCAGTGGAGGAAGAAAAGCCCTTAGCCAGCCTCAGAGGGAACTGTCCACTGACGAGTCACCATGGCAACTTGGCACACGCTTGTGATGCCCTCCTGTCCAGATTCCTGTTGACATAACCAAAGGAGTACAGCAAGCCTGGGGAACTTGCACCGCTCAGGAGACTTGGGATAGGTGCCAGTCCTGTGCCAGAAACCTACAAGAATCTCTGCGGGGAAAAAGGGATGAGGAAAGAGAGAAAGCAGTGGGCTCCTGGGGCAGCTGTGCTGAGTGAGAAGTGGCAGAATGGCTGTGCAACCAGGAGTGGAGGCCATCGAGACCCGCACAGCAGAGCTGCCCAGACTGGAGGACAGGACCAGACGGTGAGCCAGGCACAGGGCAGAGAAGCCACACAGACCAGGTCCCTCTTGTCACGAGGGAGCCTCAGCACAGCGACGTGTGTCAGCACAGCACTGGGAAGCCCCAGTAATCACATGGCAGATACACCGAGAACTGGCTGGGGGGAGGGACTTGTCCCTGACATGGCAGGTGGCAGCTCCAGGAAGGAGCACAAGTCCAAGCACAGTTTGTACCTGGCACAGTGGCCAGGTCAAACAGCGAGCCAGATGTAAACAGTTGGTTCGTGATGCAATGGGCTTACCAAACTCAAGGCAGAAATATCACACGGATTAAGCTTCTCTTCTGGAACGACTCACCGCTCAAGCTCATTCGCTTGGCCTTACAGTCTGCTGGATCTTATAAGACCTCATTTCATCAACCGGTGCTCTGATGGAAAAGCCGAGAAGAGCCCTGTATCAGCAGTGAGGTGGACAGTAAAAGGGACCCAGGAGAACTGCCCCTCCTGACTTATGGGCAAACGTTGTCCACGTTCATGGATGAAAGATACAAAAACCTTCCACCAGAGCTAGGAAAGCATTCTTCAACACAAAAAGCAGAGAACATAGCACTCAAAATGAAGAAAAAGAGATTTGGAAAACAATTAACTGGCTGGAAAGGCATCCTATCATCGTGGCTGAGAGCACAGCCTCTGCTGTGAAACTGGATGACTCTGAATCCCGGCCCCAGCACTCACTAGCAGGTGAGGCTGAGCAGGGTTCAACCTCTCTGAGCATCTGTTTTCTCCAATCTATACAGTGAGTAAGGACACTCAAAGCACATGTCTCTCAGACTTGTTCTAAGGGTTATATGGGGTAAAGCATGCAAATGCTTAGCACAGTACCTAGAACATAGTTCTCAGGACACAAGAACTCCTACAATACCTGGAGCGTTGAGAAACCATCTATTCTCTGTCTGCAATACAAGTTAAGAGGACTTACTTCTAAAACAAGAGGCGCTGTACAGGACAAATTTAAAAAGCACTCCCAAAATGAAGAAGAAGAACAAAGATGTAAGCAGAAATACTGTAAGATCTAAGACAGCAGGTTATACAAAAAGATGGCAGATACAGACGACAGGCAGCCAATTCAGAATGAACTGAATTGAAATGAAAATACAAGAAAACTTTCTAACACTGAAGATAGACCTAGGTCTGAACGTCAAAAGGCTCACTGACAACTATGTATATGTTTATTTATTTCATGATGAAGACATAAAAGCATCCAAATAGAAGATGGCAGATTACCTATGAAAGGAAGAAAACCAAGGCGAGTATCTGGCTTCTGCAAAACTCAGCAACAGGGCCAAGTTGTCATTCATATTGGAAGAAACAAAGTGCAAGGAATCAATAAATTTTTCGGGCAGACTCCATAGGTGTTAAGCTTTTCATATTTATGACCAAGACATTAATCAAAATAAGGAATTCAATAGCAGGGCATGCCCGTGGGAATAAAGATCTAGCAACGAACACTCAAATCCATTAGGTCTAAATAACTGTTATAACTGATATATCACTAACCAAATGAAAATTAAAATAAAACTCCTTTAAAGAGAAGATAACAAGGTAAAAAATATAGTAATAACACAGTAGAGATTTAAAATACCAGATTACACAGTAAAAGCATGAATGTAACATTACAGGGGTGGGGGATGAAAAGATGGAAACGCTTATAGTTATTTACCTCACATGGTAGGGAGTCAGCAGAGGCTGTTTCACTCTGGACATTAACCATTAGCAAAATATGGCTGCAGAATAATTTTAAGCATCTGAGAAGCAACAAAGGTAGAGCTAACATTCTAATTTACTGAAAAAAGTATAAAACAAAATTTGAAATGGTTCATTTTTGCAAGACAAAGGAGTCTACAAAGAAACATTTAAAAAAAACACAAAGAGGGCTTCCCTGGTGGCGTAGTGGTTGGGAGTCCGCCTGCCGATGCAGGGGGCATGGGTTCCTGCCCGGTCCGGGAGGATCCCGCGTGCCGCGGAGTGGCTGGGCCTGTGAGCCATGGCCACTGAGCCTGCGCGTCCAGAGCCTGTGCTCCGCGTACCGCAAAACACACACACACACACACACAAAGAAAGAAAGCCAAGACATGGTCACTTTTAGAATACACACATACACACATATATATACTATAAAACATGGTATAATATATGGTGAATACGTACATAAATTATATATTTTTTTTATTAAAAATGTACCCTAAACAAAGTGATAAAATGAGGTTAAAATTAAAAGAATGGACCAAAATATGTTAGCAAAAATCAAGTAAAAGGAATGATGCCATGTTGGAGGCACTGGTATCCAAATACAGAAATTTTAAAGAAAAAAACAGTAGACAATACAAGAGGTTTTATATTGAGAAAGTATAATCCAAAGTGAACGCCTAGAAGTCAGGGACTTTATGCACCGACTAAGAAAGCCTCAAAACATATAACAGCAAATTGTCAAAAATAAAAGGAGACGTGACAGAAACACAGTAGCAGTAGGCAGGTTTATCAAACTGCTACTGCTCTGTCATAAATTAAATTGGTCAAAACTAAACATAATTATGAATGATTAGAGGATGGCATTCACGATAGGAGACTCCAACCCTCTCGTTTCACAGGCAAGGAGACTGGGATGGGGAAGATTAGTATAGCATAGTGGTTCCCAAAATGTGGTCCCTGGCCCACAGCATCAGCATCACCTGGGAACTTAGTAGAAATGCACATTCTCAGACTCATCCCAGACTCAATCAGAATCAGAAAGTAGGGGGTGGGAGCCAGCCCTTCCAGGTGGTTCTAATCCAAGTTTAAGACTGATGCAGTGATTAAGCCCACAGACTCCCAGGGCCAGAAGCATTCAGCCCCATTTAATTATTGCTGGGTGACTTCTGACAAGATGCTTAACCTCTCTGTGCCCCAGATTCATCACCCACAAACAGACTAATAATAGTGCTTCCCTCTTGGGATGGCTGTGAGGATGGGATAAGATCACTTCTGTAAAGCACGCATAGTGCCTGCTGTGTGATCTCACTTTGACGGCCCTCGCTCTGATCCAGGGATACACAGCAGAGCCCCCCTTGAACCCTGCTGCTCTCCTGCCTCGAAGTTCAGTGAATCTTCTGCACCCACTCCTCCGAGCCTGTGCCTGGAAGGATGTGCCACCCCCTGACAATGAACCGATGCCACCTCATGGTTGGTCCCTTGCCTGCTGCAAGAGGCACTGCCATAACCCACTCCCTGACTCTCTGCAGCGGGAGCGGACGCTGAGTGACTCACTGAGCCTGTCATTTCAGGGCCTCCTTCCCCAGCCCACACTGCCCTCCATCCCTGCCTCCCCGACCCTGGTCTCTGCAGAGGAAAGAAAGCCAACACACAGGGGAGCCCTAGGCAAGTCCCAGGACACAGGCTTCAAGTACCAAACAGGCACTGCTACCCAGGGGGGAGGGACCAGCAGCAGGCAGAGGCCTCAGACCACAGGGCAAGTTCAGGGTCAGGTATGTCCTAGTTAAATAAAAATGTCCCAGGAGAGGGCTTCCCTGGTGGCGCAGTGGTTGAGAGTCCGCCTGCCGATGCAGGGGACACGGGTTCGTGCCCCGGTCCGGGAGGATTCCACGTGCCGCGGAGCGGCTGGGCCCGTGAGCCATGGCCGCTGAGCCTACGCGTCCGGAGCCTGTGCTCCGCAACGGGAGAGGCCACAGCGGTGAGAGGCCCGCGTACCGCAAAAAAACAAAAAAAAATGTCCCAGGAGACAATTTTTCCACTCATAAAGATGTAATTCAAATTTCAGATATGGCAGGGATTTCACTATTGCTGCGTGTCATCACGATTAGATCTTACACTCAAGCATTTTAGTGCTACAAGTGCCCAAGGAAATAACCAGTGTTAACCCCTCATCTGGAAAGTGAGACCCAAGAAACACAGAGAGGCTCTGGGGCAGCCCCAAAGTCACACAGCAGAAAAATCTACCAGTGAGGACTAAAATACACATCTGAGGACGCCAGAAACTTCCTTCTGCTATATCAGGTTGCTACGAAACACAACAGCTGTGGTGCCTGGAAAGAGAAAAAGTCACAAAGGAAGTTTCTACCTGACATCCCTACTGATAGTCATGCTCCTGACACCGGTAATGCCTGTTCTTCGTAGCACTTTTCCTCACGTGGAGGAAATGCTTCTCTTACTGCTTGATTCCTAGTTAAACGTACCCAGGAAGATGCGAAGACTGAGGCCAGAATGCTTGAGTGAGCGGCCTCTGAACCCTTTCTCGGGTTATTTCCTCCACTCAAAATGCCCGTCCCTCACCCTACCTGCCCAAAAGCTCCCATGTTTTAGGTCCTTAAAGAGCCCTCTCCCTCCAGGAAGCCTTCTCTGCAAACTTCGTCTAACCCTGCGCTTTTCCACCAGGATCTCCCTGAGGAATCAGGGCTCAGATTTAACCGCATAGCATCTGGCTCACCCTCAGACTTCCAGCTGGGTCTGATCCGGAAGGAGAGAACATGGCCCCTACAACTCTGGCACCCCATGGACATCAGGAAAAGGACCAGGTCTGTCTGATGGCAAAGCCTAAACTCCCACCTCACCGAGTTCAATTTTCACATTTACCGTGAACCTCCCTGTGTAATTGGGCAGGCCACTTAAACTCTCTAGGCCTCATTTTTCCCTCCTGGGAAGCGGCAATAATAATACCTCCTGCCAAGCTGTTGTGAGGATTAAATGAGATCACATGGGTAAAGCTCCAAGGACACCCCCCGCCACAGATACTGAATAGAAGTCACTGTAATAAAAAAGGCAATGACAGTGATGAAGGTAATCTGAGTGTATAATACAGACCTTTCAACTTGGTTTGTTTGCCCAAGACCATGTAGCAACTGTATCAAAGAAGCAGAGACAAGTGAAGACTCTTGCTGGCTAAAACGCTGCAGATACATCAACTCCAAACCTTTTAGGTTAAGGAAGGAGATAAGGTAGTAACAGACTTCTTCATTTAAAAGGTAATAATAAAATCCATCTTCTGAACAAAAACTCACCTAGCCACTTCAAGAATCTCAGGGAAGTATACAAAGGATAATTCAAAGGGGAAACTATCACCTCTTCACCTTAGGAATTGTTAAGTCTTTTTTTTTTTTTTTTTTTGAGTAATAAATACATAGGGTACACAAAGGCACAAAAGACTCATCACACCTGGGGCTGATATCATCTCACATCTGTCAGGATGGCTATCATCAAAAAGAAATAAATGTTGGTGAGGATGTGGAAAAAAGTGAAACCTCAGGCACTATTGGTGGGAATATAAATCGGTGTAGTCACTATGGAAAAGAGTATGGAGGTTCCTCAAAAAATTTAAACTAGAACTACCGTATAATCTAGCAATTCCACTTCTGGTCATTTAACCAAAGAAAATGAAAACGTTGATTTGAAACGATACATGCACCCCTACGTTCACTACAGCATTAATTACAATAGCCAATATATGGAAGCAACCTAAGTGTCCATCAACAATTGAACGGATAAAGACGTGCTATACATATATACAATGGAACGTTACTTAGCCATGAAAAAGAATGAAATCTTGCTATTTGCAACAACATGGATGGACCTAGAGTGTATTACACTCAGTGAAATTAGATACAGAAAGACAAATACTATGTTTTCACTTATACGTGGAATCTAAAAAAACCAACAAATATAACAAAACGGAAACAGACTCACAGATACAGAGAACCAACTAGTGAGTGCCAAAGCGGGGGGCGGTGGAGAGACGGGTGAAACAGGTGAAGGGAATTAAGAGGTACACTACCGGTTATAAAGTAAATAAGTAACAGGGATGTAATACAGCATGAGGAATATAGTCTATAACATTGTAATAACTTTGTATGGTGTGTAATTATAAAAATATTGAATCGTATGTTGTACACCTGAAATCAATGTACTACATACTATGGTAAGTCTACTATATTTAAGAAAAAAAGTCTGTTGGAGAAGGAGGCCAAACTCATGTGAGGAAAATACATCAAAGGTAATACACAACTGAGAGTGTCAGTGATTCACTACTAAATAGCTGATGGCCAATAACTAAAATTACTGGCCCAACAAAAGCAACCTACATGAAGAAAAGCATGGCAGCCTTCCCAAAGACTGACTTGTTCATCCCCTCAAACACTGGGTTTTTGTTTTTAACTCTGTTCTTTAAGTATGAAATTAATTTCTAATATGTCTTCATAGTATTCCAATCTACCTGGGTATTTTAAAATAAGCAAAGGCATTTTAGTTTGCTCTTATACTTCAAAACTCACGATGAAACAATAATGAAGGATTTCATTATGCCAATGAAATGAACGCTGTGGATACAGCCAGACTGATGTTGATTTATAAAGAAAAAATTGGCCAAATTTTAACATCAAACTTTGCTTTCATACACATCGAAGTTTCTTTCTTTCTTCCAAGGCTCAGAAAGTTAGTTCAACACCTTACAGAGAGATCACACTCATCTCTCCCCCCAGTACCAGTGGCTTGGAGAGAAAGGTCACTTCGCATACACCCTAGACACAGCTAGATGTGGGAACTCCCACCCACCCACCCAGCTGGAGCATTCCACGAAACCCAGTTTAGTTTAGGCTCCTAAAGACAGATCCAGAAAAGCCTGGTAGCTTTATTTCAAATTGAAGAGGTCATTAAGTTCACACCATTTTAGCAAGTAACTTCCTCAGAGGTTCTGTGCACATCCTCCGTGGCCTGGCTGCCCCCCTATGTTAATGGACCTACTACCTGCATCCGGCGGCCATCAGGTTATCAGCCCAGCACCTACTCTGCGTGGGGCACTGCACCAGCAGGTAAGGCTACAAGGGTGAATCAGGCAAGTCCCTGACTGCATGGAAGCTGGCATTCTTTAAACAGTTTCTCAGAAAACCCCAGGGAGCAAATGACCGGTCCATCCCCACGTTGGAGCTGCTGTCAGTGCTGTGGGATTCTCCAGTGCAGGAAGGGTCAGTTACAAGGTAACAAGCACCGAAAAACTTTGCTACAGCATTTTACAAGTCAGGTACTGAGGGCTAGGGCACGAGACTTGCCCAAGGTCACACGGCCAGGCAACATTCAGCACACCTAAGAGATGGGTGGTGTGCAAGGAGGGGAGGAGAACAGGTTGCTGGGATTTGCCCCTGGAGGGTCTCTCCAGAAGTAGGTACCAATGAGTGGCATCATCAGCTGAAGTGCTTTCAACTGTCCCTTTTTTTGGTTATGCTCCTGCCTGAAAGAAGTGTTTTTCTCATACTGATCCCCATGGGCATACACCTTACTAGCTATGTCATTTATTCCACATGTACTTTTCACAATCTTACCATGTTTCCAGCATTCATGTCTCACCTCTGGGAAGAGGGAGCACCAATGTCCCTTCCCCCTGTCGTCCTCTGGATCCAGGGTCTGTACAGCTGGTGGGATTCAAACCCAGCTCTGTGCACTCACCAAGTCTAACTTTTCATCACAGTCTACACTCTGCTGAAGATCAGCCATGGGGTGGGGAGGCAGGTGATGATGGGGAAACTAGCAACCAGGTGCAGGGGTGGCTAAACAAGCCAAATCATTACAGACTTTTCCATCGCAGCCCCTGCAGGTAAGAAGAATGAACACCGACCTCCCTACCTCAGATCCCGGGCTGCAAACTGAAGCAAGCCTTCTGCAGGCAGGAAGCTTCTTTAAAGTGTTACATTTTCTCTCTTTTAAAATACCTGCATATTTGCATTCCTCCCGGTGATAACTGTGATTGAATATTAAAGAATATGTATCCTGGGCTTCCCTGGTGGCGCACTGGTTGAGAGTCCGCCTGCCGATGCAGGGGACACGGGTTTGTGCCCCAGTCCGGGAAGATCCCACGTGCCGCGGAGCGGCTGGGCCCGTGAGCCATGGCCGCTGAGCCTGCGCGTCCGGAGCCTGTGCTCCGCAACGGGAGAGGCCACAGCAGTGCGAGGCCCGCGTACCGCAAAAAAAAAAAAAAAAAAAAAAAAAAATGTATCCCTAAACTCTCAAGAAGAACTGGTTCTCCAAGAAAATGTGCCATGTTTATACTGAGGCTTCTAGCACTCCCCATGAGGCCCTGGGCTGTGTACTTCTAAAGCTGGGAAATATGGATCCAGAAGATCTGGGTCCCCTGAGATTCCATGACCAACTGTTCATTCACGCCATCCACTCGTTGATTCAGAGCCCGGAGGTGCCCCAGGTTAGCAGCAGGCGGCTGAGTCAGCAGCTCTCAAGGCGATCACCTCTTCTACCTACCCATGAATCGCTAACCCACTTGCCCCTTACTACATGCCCAGAAATACACAAGCGTGCTTAAGTGAAGTGGTACCTGGGCAGCACGTTGTCCCCAGCAGGAACCAGCCCAAGTGAGAGCAGGGTGAAAATAAAGGGTGATGACCACCAGACACCCTCAGTCATCTGTACCTTTATTCATCAAACACTATGGCATAGTTGCCATGCACAAGGTCCAAAACTTTTAGTGCTTCAAGAGAGGGAGTGGAGGAGGAGGGTGGTGGTTAGAGGAGGGTGAGATGACTTTTGGCTTGAGCACCAAAAACAGAAGCATCCTGGAAGAGCTGGCTTTGGCCCCAGGCTATGAAAATCAGTGGGACTTAGGGGTAAACACACAAGGAAGCAGAAAGGACAAAACATGCTACCACATGAGGCAGGAAACAGAAGTGCATGGACAGGGACATAAAGGGGAAGGGGAGACAGGGAGGAATTACGGAGATCTTTGAACACCAAGAAAAGATGTTTGGGCTTTTTGTTTCCCTTTGGTTAATGAGGAGCCAGGAAAGAGTATTTGATGAGGAAAGTGAAATCATCAGCTAACATTTAGAAAGTTTAATTGGGTAGTCAGACGTCTGACTAATCAGAAATGAGAAAGTTATGAGGCCAGCTGGAAGACTACTGCAGTAGTCCAAGGAAGCAGCAATGGAAGCCTCAACCAGGCAATGGAGAGGAGGAATGTACACAGGGAACGACTGAGGGAGAATCACTAGGACTTGGCAACAGACTAGAAAAGGCAGAGAAAGCTGGTCCTGAAAACCATGCTGCCTGGGAGAGAAACACTCTTTTTTCTCACTTCCTCTTAGGAAATGGTGGCATGGCTCCTTGTCCCTCTTTGGTGAATTCAACCCCGCTGGCTCCTGTGGGGTTAGAAAGCTAATGAGACTTTCTTCCGAAGGTTCTGAAACGACCCACAGTGAGCCTCCTTGGACAGACCTGATCGTCAGGCCCATGACTTATCCTGTTTGCTTCCATCGTCTCCACATCCAAGGGGTGCAGCTCAAGGGAGCCCCACTCCTTTCAAGAACAATCCAAAATCAAAAGGATGTTTTAAGGGGGCCTTGTTGGGACTTCCTACATACAGAGAGAAACCGAGGACAGAGGTGACGTTCCCAAGTATCGTGGGGGGGAGGGGCTTTTAAATGTGCAGAGAGGAAAAGGGAGGAGGACAGCGAAAGAAAGTTGGAGACAGATTTCTTCCTCTAAAGCCTTTAGCTCCCAGCCAGCTCCCAGGCTCCCAGAATTCTAAGCCCCCACCCACCACCCATCACAGAGCTTAACTCCAGAGGAACCGGCCATTCATTCCAGACCCATGTTTATCCTGTCAGCTCAGAATAAGGAACAGCGCACTGGCTCTCCAATGGGCTGGGGTAAGCATTTTTTCCTACAATTCACAAAAAAACTTCTAAAATTTAAAAAACAGAAAATGCTTTGCAGCCTCTCTTTTTCTTTCGTTCAAAAGGTAAATGACTCTATGGAACATCACAGGAAGACATATATGCTTGCAACTTAGTTTAGTTCCCTATTCAATAGAAAAATGTCCACGAGAAAGTGGGCACTGTTCTCTCACTCCTTAAAATGGAATACCAGAGTAAACTGGGAGAAAAGCCACATGGAGATGGCCTTCAAATGTTCCCGGCCCCAACCCCGAAATAAGATCAGAGGACCAAATCAAGAGGCTCAGTGAACCCATCTGCCTGGCTCAGCAGACTGCCGGCACTGCTCCAGCCCAGAACTGGCCCGGCCACCAGCCCTGATAAAAATCTCTAGACTGGAACCACAGCGCCAAAATCAAGGGATTATCCCTGAACCGGCTGTTCTTTCCCACAGGCAGGCTCAGAACCCCTGGCCGTTCACAGCACTAATCAGCCCTGGCCTGGCTCACTAACCAGGTGCCCACTCACTGCCCAAGAGAAAACACGCATGGGCCAAGACCCATCTCCGAGGTCTACAGGGACCAGGCTGTCTCTCCCCTTCCTCCTCCCTCCCTCCCCTCCCCCTCCCTCCCCCTCCCTCCCCTCCCCCTCCCTCCCCCTCCCTCGCTGCATCCTATAGGCTCCCCTTCCAGGAAGGGGGAAAAAGCTAATGGGAAAAGACACTCCTTCTCACACACTTTGGTTGAGACCACGTGAAAGCAGCACAACCCTTCTGGAAAGCAACTTGGCAACGTGTACAGAGATTCTTAAAAACGTGCGCTTCTCCGCTTCTAGGAGTCTGCCCTAAGGAAACAATCCGTGATGTGAATAAAAATGGACATAGACAGACCTTAGCTAAAACACAGCCTGAAACAGTGAAAACCCGAAACTGACTTAGAGGACCAACAGTAGGGAGACGGTTACATAGGTCAGCCATCTGTTTAACTAGATTGCGGTGCCTCTACTTGAAAAACTAATATGCATCACTAAAAAGCATACTTTCAAAGAAGTGATGATGAAATGGGAAAAGATCTCCATATGCATCTAAATGCAGAGAAAAGACTGATATGAAACATCAAAATATTAACAGCAATCGTCTCTGGAGTATAATAGTTCCTTTCATTTTTATACTTTTTAAAAACTTAGTGGTCAACTACACATACCATAAAATTTACCATTTTAAAGACTTTTAAGTGGACAGTCCTGTGGCATTAAGTATATTCACATTGTTGTGCAGACATCACCGCTACCCATCTCAAGAACGCATCTTCCCCAACTGACACGCTGTACCCATTAAACAATAACTCTCCCTCCCCACACCTCATCCTCACTCCAGGCAACCCCTTTTCTCCTTTGTCTCTAGGAACGCGACTACTCTAAGTATCTCATGTAAGTAGAATCAAACGATATCTGTACTTTTGTAACTCGCTTATTTCGCTTGGCATAGTATCTTCAAGGTTCACCCATGTTGTAGCATGTGTCAAAATCTCCTTCCGTTTTTAAAGCCGTCTAATATCCCAGTGTATATATCACATTTTGCTTATCCATTCTTCTGTCAATAGACACTTGGGTTGCTTCCACCACTTGGCTACGGTGAGGAATGCGCCTACGAACACAGGCATACAAATATCTTTTTGAGTCTTTGCTGGCATTTCTTTGGGGTATATACCTCATAGTGGAATGGTGGGATCGTATGGTAATTCTATGCTTCATTTTCTAAGCAACAGCCCTAGCAGCTGTATCACTTTACATTCCCACCAGCAATGCACAGAGGTTCCAATTTCTCTACATCCTCAACTCATTATTTTCCTTTTTTTTTTTTTTTTAATGAAAGTCATCTTAATGGGTATGCATTTTTATACTTTTCTGTATTTTTAGAGTTTCCTACCGGGAGAATGTGTTACGTTGAAGTCAGAAGAATAATTACTGTTGTTTTTTGAAACTGTGCTGAAGGCTCATCAAATGCCGCCCACCTCATCTATCATCAATGCTGCAGGGCTTCAGGCCTCCTCGTCCTCATTCTGCACAGCATCAACTCTCAGCTGTCACTTGCGGGGTCTGGCGTTACTGCTCCAAGAGTGGCTCCTGCCTCCCTCCCCCACCAAGCTTCATGCGGTGATACAGAAAGACAAAGGGATGTGATTTGGGGTTCACAAAGTCCCAGCCCCACCACCTACCAAGCTGTAAGACAAGCAATTTCACCTTTCTGTGCCTCGTTTTCCTCATCTGGTAACTGAGACCGATGGTATCAACCCTTAAAGCTGTAAGGCCTTGCACTCTGCCTGCCACAGAGGAGGTGTCTGATAAATAATGATCTCTATTCATTTCTGGAATCATTCATAGCTTCTGCCACAGGAAGGAACACAGCACACCTACGAGTAAATACTGCTTAACTGACTGATTGAAACATCCTCGTGAAGATCCCAATTCAATCACTTGAATCTCCCCCAGAAGCCTCTAGGGAGTGCAACGTTTCACAAACATTAGTCCTGTTATTTGCTCCCACAAAAAAAAAAAAAAAAAGGATTTCATGGTCAACTAAAGTTTGGGAAACATTAACATCAGTATCTCCAAAAAGAGCCAAAGAGTAATCAACAATTAAAGGTCTGCAATAAAGAAACCCATGGTTCTCAACCATATTGACCACAAACACCTTTCTGGTGTAACACCTACTAACATCACATAGAACTGACTTTGGCAAAGTCCTCATCCCATCTGAAGGCTTGAAATCTGGGTCCTTGAAGATACGCAGCCTTGGATTTCCAAATGCAAACTCCTGCTAGTATGTTGGGGTTGATGTGGACCAGTGGTCTCAAAATTGAGCAAGCATGAGAGTAACCTGGAGAGCTTGTTAAACCAGAGTGCGGGATAGATCTCAGCCTCAGATTCTGACTTCGTAGACCCAGGGTCGGGCCTGACAATTTGTATTGCTAACACATTCTCAGGTGATGCTGACCTGCTGCTCCATGGACCCCACTTCGAGAAACACTGACTATAAAAACTCCTCGCATATAAGTTAAACACCGGACATAGATGAAATCTGTCTACTTTCTGCAACACCAAAAAAATCAAGTCTAACTCAAAACTTGAAACATCCATTCTCTTCTGGGACAAGTTCTTAAAAGAAGCATTTCACAGGAGTCTGATAAACAGACTCTGGAATCAGAAAAGAGCTCATGTGCCGATCCCCACTCCACCACCACCCAGCCAAAGGAGCACAGACAAGTTACTAAAATTTACCACAGTGCAGTTCCCTCATCTCTAAAATGGGGATGATAATAACGATAACATCTAGCTCAGAATTTCTGTGACGTCAAAATAAGGCATGCGGGATGACTGGGAGAGTGCCTTGTACTTAGTAAGTGCTCAATAAATACTGGATATTCTTTTTGGTAACTTTGCTCTTTAACCACCTGACCTGGCAAACAGCTCATCATCTGTGTGCTGTGAGGTGGCTATGAGAGATGCCGTAGTTTGTTTTTGCTCCCACTCACCACCTTGCACAAACACAAGGCACTTGCTCTCTCTGGGGACACCATCTGCCCTCCCATGCTTATGGCACTGGGACTGGACTCTTGCACGTGAACACTTGCAAATATCTTAATGCTGGCCAATCATCCTGGAGACAAACCGAGTATGGGTCCTGAGTGTTCCAGGAGAGCAGCACCTCGTGTAAACAACATGCCGCCTGCCAAGCTGGCTCTATAAGGACAGGGGCTGTTAAGGGCTGAATTGTGTCTGTCCCCCTAAAATCAACATGTTGAAGTCCTAACCCTCAGGACCTCAGAACATGACTATATATGGAGACAGGGTCTTTAAAGAGGTAATTAATTAAAATGAGTTCATTACAGTGAGTCCTAACCCAACATGACTGGTGTCCTCAGGAGAGCAGATGAGGACACAAACAAGCATGGAGGGAAGCTCATGTGAGGACACAGGGAGAAGGCAGCCATCAGCAAGCCAAGGAGAGGGGCCTCAGAAGGAACCCACCCTGTCCACACCTTGATCTCAGACTTCCAGCCTCCAGAATCACGAGAAAATCAACTTCTGTTGTCTAAGCCACTGTTGGAGGAGGTCATGGAGAGGACATGACCGCCGGGTGACCCGTGAGCTGCACCCGGGCAATCAGAGGCTCCTCACTCCTTCCTCTGTCCTTAGAATGTACGTTCTGCCCACTGTTCCCGTAGTGGGAGCTGTTCCAAGGACAGAGAGAGCAAGGTGTTGAGACCATCTGGACGGTGTATGTGACTAAACCCAGTTAAGGCCTCCACAGAAACTTTAAGATTCTGGTGGGTAGGTGGGGAGACCTACTCATCCAGAGGCTGCCCAAGGCAAGCCTGGTTCGTAAGTTCCTCTGCTTACGTAACCTGCCACCTACCGATCTGGAGCGCTCTGCCTCTTTCTTCTCTCTCTCCTTACCCTCCACGTACGGGCGCTGGTTTGCAGACTAACAGCCACCCAGTCAGTGGTATTTGTTATGGCAGCTGTAGCAAACTAATACAGGGGCTACAGGGACCCTCCCCACTCCTGCTCATGACCCAGCATCACGTCGTGCAAGAGAGAGGCGGGAGGCCTCCTGAGACACCACAGCCGAGGCGAGGAGAGTGTGGAAGTCCTCATACAGGGGCTCTGATGGCAATTTGTAGCCCTGCTGATTACTGGCCATGGGACAAGTCATTGATACTCTTTGAACCTCTGTTTTTTCCTTTCTCTCCCTACTGGGGCTGCTGTAAGGATGGAGATGGATTATCTGAAATGAGCCTTAGAGTCCAATCCACGGTCGCACCATTAGCTCACCAAGGTGAGTGCAGTAGCCTCCTGATACGTCCTTCTGCTTCACTCCCACCCTCACTTCCTGGCCTCACTGCTGCAAGAGCAAGCTTTTAAAAATGTTCATCAGGTCACATGCGTGGCTACTTAAACCCTTCCAGTAACGCCCCATCACACTGAGCAGGAATTCCAGACTCTGCACCATTGCCTGCAAAGCCGTACAAGAAGCAGCCCCTGCAACCTCCTCCTTCCATAGCCCTTTCCCCTCTCCCATGCTCTAAACTCCGTTCAGAGTAGCTTTTCTGTTGTTTCCGAAACAAGCCAGCTTATTCCTACCTCAGGGCCTTTGCACTCACTGTTCCCACTGCCTGAAAGGCTTTTCCCTCAAATTTCCACCTGGGTGGCTTCCTCTCTGGTCAAATGTCTCCTCCTCAGAGAGGCCTTTCCCACCCATCCTAAAGAAACACGTGCTATCACTTCATGCTGTTGTCTCCCTAGGTGTTACTAGCAATAGCTTATCCCCACCTCCTGAGAGCAAGCACCGTGTCTGTCTGTTCAGGGCTGCCTCTCCAGCACTTGTCCAGCACCTAGAAGGAGCTCAGGAAATATGTGCTGCCTGAAAGTGCTTTGCAAACTGTAAAGTGCTGCATAAATGTGAGTGTCACAAGCACCCGAAAGAGCCAACCAAGTAATTCAAAGAAAAATAGCGTGGAAAAGGAAGGGCAGAATGGATGATTCAGGGTGAACATGGAGGGACTTCAAACGGTGATTTAAAAAATAAACCAAGCAATCCATTTTCTTAACTATGAGGCTTCTGGGCCAGAGAAGCACAAACCACACTGACGATTCATTTAATTCTAGTCGGGCTTTATCTGCTCCACCCAGCCCTAGGACCCACATAAATTACAGGCAGCCGCAGTCCTTCCGGAGCCGGGCAGCAGCCGGGCACTCATCCTCGGAGTGGCCTGGGAGGGGACCCTGGCCTGGCAAGCAGGGCTGACTCGCCCTCATTGCATTAGCCCTCCCCTCCTGCATCTGGGTCCGTCTCACCGCAGTGCTGCCTGCCCGGAGCCTGCACTCCCACAGCAGGCGGGCCTGTGATTCACAGATGGCCCATCACTCCCGATGCCAGCAGAGCACCACCCGAGCCTATCTTTAGAAGTTCCGCAGGCTGGAAAATCAATTTACCCACCTGGCACCCAGGCCCAGAGCCTCCCCACACTAACATCAGCGCTGGGCAGCGTGTGGCTTCTCCTCCCACCACCCACCCTGGCGCATCAGGCCTTGTTCAAAGTCCGGAGGGCCTGGCAGTGCCACCTGCTAGACTTCTGTACCCAAAGACACGCTGGTCTGCCCTCAGAGTTAGGCCAGGTCTCACCAAAACCGGCAGGCCAACACCAGACCTTGGAAAGCACTGGCAAGGAGGAGGCAATTTGCTCTGGGTCCCGGCTGCCCAACTGGCACATTCCCCAGGTGGTCATCTGACACCTAATCCACACGTGGTCCCATCAAAGCAGCTTGCCCAGGTGCTGTGACTTCAGTCTCCTTCTCAGAGCACGGACCACAGAACAGAACAAGACTCCCCATGACGGTAAACACTCAACAGGCAAGTTCCCACTGCAGTGCCTCCTCCCAGCCCACCCCCGGGCTGCCCACTTACTGAAAATGACCGTGTGTGAATCCCAGAAGCCAAGAGAAGCCAGTGCTCGGGGGCGCAGGGGAGGGATGACCACCTGGTTGGATCCGGACCTTTTTCCTAGGAAGACTCACTGGGGACCCAGCTTGGGAATGAACTGGGATGAGAGGGCAGGTGGGGTAACAGAGGAGGCCTCCCCGGCGTCCCCACCCTCTGTACCCATGAGCTCTCTCTGCTCAGCCTTTGAGAAGGGACCTCTGACCTTCACATCTTGACCCACATCTAGACACCATTTTTACAGATGCTGGGAGATGTGGCCTGTGTCTTTCAACAACGCAGTCTAGAGCCCTGCCCACGCCTACTCCTCCCCCATTACTCCTGACAATGACATCCAGCTGTCCCACAGCAGGTCAAAACAGAGGGGCTCCCACCCACTGGCTTCTAGTTGAGAAATAAGAATGACCTGCAAGAGTTTGAGGGCTCAATCCCTGAGAACTTGCAGAAGCACAATCCTGGGTTTGTTTCCTTAAGGCAAAATATGGGGTGCAAGCCAGCCCATGTGGCCCCCCGGAACCAGACTGCTATGGCAAGAAAGGGGCTCTGCGTGGCACGGGCCGTAGCTGCTCTCCCTCAATCCTCACCACGAGAACACAGGCCCCTAAGTGTCCATCTTCCATCTTTTTTCAAGGAAAGCTAGAAACCCAGTTTTTTTAATCTGAAAAACTGTTAATATAGGCAATTAATGCCAAAAAAGAAATAACCCATAAAGCTATGCAGACCACCAGTCTGTCCCCCCTGAAAAAGAGAGCGGGGTGACTGGATTCTGAGAAGCAGATACAGAGGTCTCCATCCTTCTCTGCTTCTCCCCAGAAAGGCCTTCCTGGCCTGCCTCTCAAACAGCAACAGCGGCCAGAAGGTGAGGTCCAACCAATGAGACATGAAATCTGGCGCCCACCACTTTGAGGAAGGAATCAGGATGACGACCAGGAGGGTTGGGGAGCAGCGTGGGTCAGGCATTCCCAGCCGGGCACTGGAGATGGGGACAGGCAGCCTCGGACTTGCCCCTTAACGGCGTCAGCTCGCTTGCCAGGACAAGTATTTTAGACCTGCCTTGCTCCCTTCTTGGCCCGGCACAAACACGGCAGGAATGTGGGCATAAACAGCACTCCCGCACCATACATCGCGCGGGTGGCATTTCCCAAATCCTTGTGGGTCACCCCTCTGCCAGCAATGTCTTTTCTTTCCTCTCATTCAAGGCTATTTCCTCTCCTTCCTGAAGATTCTGTAAAGTATCAGCTCCTCCAAAGAGCTGCCCCCCTATGCAGTGCCCACCAGCCCAGGCACATTCCTCTCAGGCAAGCACAACCTTCACGCATCCTGCTGGCCACTCTACTAGCCAGAAGCTGCTCCAGGGAAGGGCTGGGTCCTTCCATCTGGTCATGCCCGCAGCCAACACGGATAGCTCAGAACACAGAAGCAGCCCCTTACAGAACTGAGGCAGACCAAGGAGCAAAGGTTTTCAGAGCTCCAGCCCTCCCGGGCCCCCTCCACACATCCACACTTGCTGTTCCTTCTTCCCCAGTATCTATCTGCTGAAAACTCACCTTACCACAGAGCTTTTTCTCACTGCCCGGTGTAAATCAGCACCCTCCGCATCACTATTCCTTCCCTTTCCCACCTTTGTCTGTTTGCACCTATCACCAACTGACTTATCCTGTTTACTTAAAGATCCCGTTTACGGACTGTCTCCACCGCTGGAACGCAAACCCAGGAGCGCAGGGCCTGCGTCTGCTTTGTTCTCTGCAGTGTCCCCAGTGCCTAGGACAGTGCCTGACACACCGTGGGGCACAACAAACATTGGCTAAATGAACCCCAGATCCTCCCCCAGAAGCACTGCGCGAAGCCAAAGCCTCTGAGCCCGACACTCCCGAGAAGCAGCCCAGACCCCTGCCTCTTCCTCCCCGTCCTTTGCTATCAGTGAGGACACCTGCAGAACTTTCCATTTCTCATGTCTCATCACATTTCTGTGGCTCAGGTGCCGCAAAGCAGGTCAGGAACCCCTTCTGTGTAAGTGCAAGAGGATACAGCGGGGATGCCCATGTGAGGGGATCAGGTGTGGGATGAGCATCTGAGTGTGTAGTGGGCCAAGGCGGACAGGGCGCACCACGGAGGTGTGGTTGGGGAGCTGCCGGTGTGTGAGCAAGTGTGCAAGACCTGGGAGTGGAAGTATGTGGGCACAAGTGAGCGGGGCGGGGGGAGGATGTCTGTGGACATGGGGATGTGGGTAAAAAAAGGCGAGGGGGAAGAGAGGCAGGCAAGCATGTGTGGGTGTGCACACAAGTGTGAACGCAGGGAAGGTGTGCTGGTGGGTGAAGGTGCTGGCGCTTTCTCCCCCTGCTGCAAACTTCGGCTGGAGGGACAAAGATGGGGATGAAAAGGGCTCCACCCTGGGTCCTCGGCAAGAATTCCTCCCTCCCTTTCATGCCACCAGACCTATATCACACTGTATCGGAAGGAGATAATGTAACCGGAACCCAGCCCTCCTTTATTAAAGGACCAGAAGGCAATTACACAGCTGCAACCGGGCAATCAAATCAGCCCCTGGAAGACACAGGCCAACGCCAAGCACAGGTGTCTTGGGCTCCGTGGGCGTGGGGTCCCTAGCGTCCCTCGGAAGGAGCCCAGGCTCCTAGTGATTTTGCACCAAGACCAAACACATAGATCTGGATCCCTGGAGATTCCAGGAAGCAACAGAAACACTAGTGCAGGGTATGGGCACTTCATTACTAGCTACCCATCTAACAGACATCGCAGCCTCTGGAAACAGCCAGGATCAGAGAGGCAACAACCTGCTGGTCTTTCTGCTGAGCTGGGGCTCACGGGGCCCTCCCAGAAGGCCATGACACAAGACACAAATGCCTAAGAAGTGTTCTCAGCCTCTCCGTCAGCTGTACGTGGAGGGGACGGCAGACGGGAGAGAAGATGCAAGGGGCTGCTTTCCAGAGCACAGGACCAGAAGGGAGACCCGGGGGCTCTGTGCCCACTTCTGGGTAACCTCACTCAGCATGTTTCTTTCCGCCTTATCGCTGAGAGGGAGCTCTGTGGTCACCTAAGGCTTGGGCATTTCAGGGAGAGGCAATAGATCAATTAAGAGAGGAGACAAGTTCAGCTGCCTGCCCACTTTGCCATCAGGGACAGCAGGTTTGTGGTATGACCTCCCCAATGGCTCACAGTGGGACGGCAATAGAAGCAAAGTGGGGAAAACCCAACCACGGTGGGAAGCCACGTGCGCCTGTGTTAATGCACACTCCGGGGAGATCATCTGCCAGTTGCTAAGCACCGGCTGTACACACACAGTTACTATTAGAAAGTTAATCATGGAAAATGCTGAGGTCTCTTTCCCCTGCCTGGCATCTCACGACTCCACGCTACGATTTCATCTTCCATATAACGTTACCAGACAGTGCCATTGGCTCCGTCCACTCCCTCGTCCCCGGCCTTTATGACCTTTCCATTCCCTTCAAGCTACACGCCACGTCAGCCCTGCAAGAGCTTGAAGACACGCTGGCGTGGGGCTGCAGCCCACTGAGACTTTCCATGCAGCCGCACAGCCAGCAAAATACTCAGGGGGGATTAAAACAACTTGCTCCATCACCCAAGATGCTTTAGAAAGGGAAAAAACAGCACTAGCTCCACCTTGGCTGCAGACAAGATCCACACACCATCTGTACTTGAGACGAAAGGTCAGAGCAAGAACTGCTTCTCCAACCCTGACTAGCAAAGCAGGGATTAACTCCCACCTTGCACTTGCTAAAAGATCACCGGAAGGGAGTCACACTGGAAGGCAGGGACTGCATAAAAGGCTTAGTCCCTATTTGTTAGTCAACACCCCAGGGAGCAGATAATCAACTGTTTTTGTTTTATGATTATTTGTGGGCGCTGGTTCTCATTCCCTTAGCCTGGATAATAGAGAGGAGAATGCAAAAGAGTATTAACATCCCAACCAAGGTCACCCAGCTCCTCCTGCTGCCTCTCTAACCCAAAGACTGACTTATTATAGCTTTTATTAGTAATAGCAAGAATAAATAACATGAGTGCTTATAACGCCAAGCAATTCTATTGTCTCAACAGGTCAAGGCCTTCCTTGATGAAACGCAGAATGCAAAATTTTTTTCTAAGGTTCAAGCTAGGAGTCTCTGACAAAGTAAGCGCCTTCTGCTTGGTGACACTAAAAACGAGAAGAGGGACTATGCTTGAGGGGGTGTATAGTGTGAGGTCTGGGCCTGGCAGGGGTGGGGTTCCCAGCTCCACCAGCCGTGTGACCTTGGGCAAGTCCCTTCACCTGGCAGGTTCCCACATCACACGGGTACCAGCGAGGACTCAGCGAGAGGACGCACATACAGGGCTCAGCATGGCATCCAGCACGTAGCACCACTCCCTAAACATTAGCTTCTATCATAATAGTTAATATGAGTGTAATACCATCTCAGGCACAATGATGGGAGCTCTCTGGTCCCCACGCCAACCCAGGAATGGAGACGAGGATGGCGCGTCCTCCACTGTCCCTCGGCCTGACCTCAGTGCAGCCCTCACCCCAGGGGAAGGCACTGGGCATCCCACACCATACACTCCTCTGGCTCCCGGGAGCCAGCTCACGCCAAGCCTGCCCCCTTGCCCTCTCTCCTGTCCTTCACCGAGAGGAGCAGGCATCACCGTCCCCATTTTAAAGAGGCAGCCTGTGAGGCATCCAAGAGACTCTCTCCAGGACTGCCCTGAGGGAAAGGCATGAACCAAGGCTCAGATGATGTCCCCGTGCTGGCATGGGTATCAGTTACCCCAACCACCCTGGCCTCTGGAAAACATCAAATCCCCAAAAGGCTCAGCTGCAGAAGATTCTTCCAAACTTCTCAGTACGGTTATTCCCCCAAAGGTCCAAGAGCTTTATTTCTCATTTGCTTACTCAGCAAACACTTACTGAGCATCCTCTGTGTGTCAGGCTCTGAGCTGGGCACTTGGGATACAGCGGTGACCAAGGAAGCCAAGGTCCCTGTCCTCATGGGACTTACCATGGGAGGTTAGCAGACAAGGATCAAGTAAACAAAGAAAATAGTTACAAATCTTGCTAAGTAAGGGCTTTGAAAGAAGCAAACGGGCTGCTGAAATAGAGAATAACAAAATCACACACTGCAAAAATTTCTTATATGATGTGTTTATTAGGTATTTTCTGTCTCCCCTCAATACATTACACTCCTTAAGAGCACTGATCTGTCTTTACTGATTTGTGTCATTACTACATTCCACGTACCTAGAATAATGTGCATGGGCACACAATAAATATTTGTTGAATAAGTACTGTTGGATGGTCAGGAAGGCTTCTCTATCCCCGTGGCTTTAAGCTAAGACATGACAATGAGAAGGAGCCAGCATACAGAAAGTAGGCAGAACAATCATTCTAGCCACAGAGAACAACACGTGCAAAGGCCCCGAGGTATACAATAGCTTGGAATGGTCAGGGTGAACAGCATTCTAGGGGCAGATAATGTCCAGGACTGACACCTTTGTGTCACTCTCAACCAAATGCAACCTTTAGGGCTTCCCTGGTGGCGCACTGGTTGACAGTCCGCCTGCCGATGCAGGGGACGCGGGTGCGTGCCCCGGTCCAGGAAGATCCCACATGCCGCGGAGCGGCTGGGCCCGTGAGCCATGGCCGCTGAGCTTGCGTGTCCGGAGCCTGTGCTCCGCAACGGGAGAGGCCACAGCAGGGAGAGGCCTGCTTACCGCAAAAGACAAAACAAAACAAAACAAGTGCAACCTTTAAAAAGCCACAGGAGATGCCATCCTCAACTCAGCAAATCTCTGAGCCCTATCTTCTGTCTTCCCCTTCCCACGTTCTTACTCTCATCTGGTTTCCTCAGTTTCCATTCTGGTGCCTAGTTCCTGGTGACAGCAAAGTGCAAAGTTAGAGGCATGCACCCTAATGCCAGGAAGCCAAGATTTCAACCCCAGCTCTGCCACTTACTGCTGTGCTGACTTGGGGCAGGTAACTTAACCTCTCTGTGCCTCAGTTCCCTCATCTGTAAACCATGGGTACCAGAGAACCAATTCTGAGAGCTGCTGTAAGGATAAGACAACTTAAAAGATATGAAGCTCTTAGCTCAGTTCCTGACACAGAGGAGGTACCCAATAAATGTGAGAGCACTATCATCTGTTTTAAGCATCATCATTTCTATTATTAGATCCCCCTTCTTCACCTGGCCCGTTGGGAGTGATGACTGGGTAGATGAATGACACTCACCCACCCCAGTACCACATCCAGATTCCCAAACACCCGACCCCTCTTACCTTGGAGATGGGTTATCCGTCAGATATGCCCATCCCAAATCCTCACTCAATACACTGACTCCTGGGGACCCTAAGGGGACTCCAGGCTTCCCATATGTTCCCGTAAGCCATTTCCAACTGGCTCCTCGGGGCCCTCCTCTAGCGTCTTGGGGCAGAGGAGGGGGGATTCTGTGATCCTACGGAGGGGTTCTACAGCCATACCTGACACTTGCACTTCTCCCAGCTGACATTTTTCCTTTAACTTTTTAAAGCACCACCCCCAAGATGTTCTGCCTTTTCAAATCGTCTCTTCTCCGCCTCAACACTCCCACCTGCCCCCAAGTCCCCAGTAGTTTCAAAATCGAGTAGCTGCTGGGAATTGCATTGAAAGATGCTAATTTAAACACACACGTCAGACAAGGCGAGCTGAAACCGCTTTCTTAGCAACAGCCCCTCACCAACACCTCACAGCTGCTACGGCCCAGGAGGAGGGCTGGAGGAAGCTGGCAGGCGGGCGGGATTGGTAGGGCACAGAGCTTGGGGGCCTCGCTTAGGTCCTGCTTCAGCCTCTGCCCTTGGAGGGAAATCTCCAAAGGTTCAAAGGCTGCCAAGCCGCCAACTGCACGAGAAATGGGTCTCAGGGCAGCCAACTGTGTAAGTAAACCCGTTGCATCCCATTTTGAACTTACAGAACTGCTAACACAGAGTTCTAATTTCCTGTAATAAACCCCCCATCTTCCCTGAGTCAGCTTCAGGCATTAAATGGCCGCACCTACCCTCAAGGAACAGCAAGACTCCTTTCCCTGTTGTTCACGTCAGAAATGAAAGCGCGAGTTCCATCAACGGTCAGAGTGACGTCATGTAACATGTCCCCTCCTTCACCAACTCTCCTGAATCCCCCTCCCCACCTTCAGGTGGGGGTGGTTTTTCCCTCCCCTCTTTCATAACTCTTCTGATATCTCGCTTATGTGGCAAGTTCACAGTCAAGTACATTTTGTCTCCCCCTAGACTGGCACATCCTTGAGAAGAGCAGCCAGGTCTTAACCTTTGATCTTGTCTCCACTGCATTTACATTGCAGATAAGCACACCGTATCTGCCAAAATGCCTGGTCCGTAGTAGTTGCTTGGTAAATAGTTATGGGTTCCTAAGGTGAATCATTTTATAAATGCTAGAGAGGAGTTCACCCCTTTGAACAGTTAAAAAAAAAAAAGGAAGCAACACTGGTGTGAAATAAGGTTGCCCCCGCAGTTGATCTCATTGGTAAATGTGGCTTTTCATATGCTGGGTTTGCTTAAGATGAAGGTATATGAATATGCACACAAAAAGACAAAGACAGAAGCTGGGACATAGGAAATGCAAGCCAGGCAACCCCATGTGGGAGAGAAGTTCCCACCGTCTCATGATGAGCAGGTGTGAGGGGGTCAGAGGAGTGAACACTGGACTGCAGAAATGCTCCAGAGAGAACATAAACAACTAGAGATACAAGGCATGTGTGTTTCAACACATTCTGAAGATACTCTGTTTCTTGAGTTCAGTGTAGGTTACTTGGGTGTGGTCCATTCGCACAGATGCCTGGACTTCATGGTATTTATGGTCACTTTTCAGTATCTTGTTATAGTTCAATTAAAGAGTAAAAAAAAGGAATGATTAAACCACATTTCCCCCATGGAAATATACCTTCACTGTCCAACTGAAGTTGATGTGAGAACAGGATTTGTTTTATAAAAATTCACTCTACAGAGAGCTCAGCTCTTACCACCTATAAAGTAAGACGGGTCTCCACCCGCACAAAGGCGAGCGGCAGGACCATGTGAGGCGTCAGCAGAGAACGTGGAATGCATGAGTAATAAAACAGATGCAGAGAACTCTCCATCTGCACGACTAGAGGAGAAGCCTTGATGGAAGAAGCCTTGATGGTGTTCGCTCTCCCTCCGCAGAGTGACCGGACTCAAGGATCTGAACGCTGAGGAAGCCAAGAATGTGCAAACTACACTCTCTCAGACTAAGAAGGCTACTCCTTTCTCCTCTGGGAACCTTCAAATATTCTGGAGCTTCTGATGACACTCTCAAGATCACACAGAAACCAGAGCCTGATTTTAGACACCTTGACGTGGTGGGTGGGGCGGGGTGGGGGGGAGGTGTGATGTTCTGAGTTCTGAATGATTTATAGCCATGGTGCCTCAGTTCTAGAGGAGAAAACGAAAATGCCAGGCACACTAAGGCAGCTGTGGGTTGCTTTTTTGCTTTATTTAGGGTGGAACCCAGGGACCAAGGATCTGGGTCTAGTTGTCCACCAGCTTACTCCCCACCTACGTTTTCTGCAACTGACAGCAGACCACAATAGACAACCAGAGCCACCTTGACAATGAGAGAAGGCTCTGAGGAGTGCCCTGAGGATTATGCAGGTGGCAAGAGGAGGACACACTTCTTCTAGACACTGGGGTCAAGGGGCAGTCATGGATGACCTGCAGGGATACGAGCTGCAGGCTTTCTCAGCACCAGCGGGCTGCACCCACATCACTGCCTGATTCCCTAGCAAGGTCACTACCCAACCATCAAGACCACAGTCCCCAAATGAGACCAAACAGGTTCACGTTCCCGAAGGTGGGTGGTTTAATATTTTTCTTTGGAAAATCTTGTCTAGAGAATTGCTATCACGACTTAATTTTATAGCCGCCTTGTACAGGTTAAAATAAGACGAAATCAACATTTTCTGGGCCTCGTGCAGCTTTAATTGATGCAATTCGACACGCATATATGGAGTGCCTGTTGTGTTCTAGAATCTGTTGCAAGTCCTTGGAATCAGGAAGTGAGAATATGAAAAATGAGAACAAAATGAGAACTGGGGCTTCCCTGGTGGCGCAGTGGTTGAGAGTCCGCCTGCCGATGCAGGGGACACGGGTTCGTGCCCCGGTCCGGGAAGATCCCACATGCCGCGGAGCGGCTGGGCCCGTGAGCCATGGCCACTGAGCCTGCGCATCCGGAGCCTGTGCTCTGCAACGGGAGAGGCCACAACAGTGAGAGGCCCGCATACAGCAAAAAAAAAAAAAAAAAAAAGAGAACTGTCCCCAGAAGAGAACACATACCAGCTTTGGCTATGCCCTCGTGCGTTGGACTTCTCTTGTGGACACCTTGAGGCTTCCTTCTGTACTTTTCCTTGTAGTACCCAGAGAATGCAGGATTAGAGACTCAAGGGTGGCTCGATACATTCACTGAATGAAAGTGACGGGCCCTACAAATAGTTTCCAAAAGGCCTGCCAACACTCTCCCACCCTGGGTTCTGGTCCTCTTCCACAAGCTGTGTAACATCAGCCAGGACACCCCTACCGGCCCACCATGCCCACACAGCTGGAGCCTGGTTTCCACGGTGAATTGGGTGACTTTGGGCAAGTTGCCCTGACTCTTGGGGCTCAGTTTCTTTATCTGCAAAACGAAGAGATTGGGGTAGATTGTCTCTATTTCCCTTCTAAGTTCTAGCATTCCATGATGCCCTGTACATTCAGGTAAATGGGAGCTGCCTTTTGCTACTTACGGATAAGAGAGGCAGCTACACATCACCCTCTTCCTTTTTTAGCCTGGCCCTCTTTTGTCAGGTTCCTACCACTTTTCTCCACTGCCCTGGGCCTCAGGCAAGCTAGCCCACTCCCTCGCCAGCTGCTAGGTCCTGCGTAGTCAATATCAGTGGGCATTCCCATCCCACTTCCACTGACTGACTTAGGGGTGGACAATTGGCCTCGTTCTGGGTCCATGAGACAGATGGAGAACTTGCTGGAGGGGCTTCCAGGAAAGGTTTCCTCTCTCTATAAAGCCCTCACCAGAAGGGAGGGTCCCCATCCTCCATCTGGACACTGCTATGTCCAGATGTGATACCTGGAACTGCTGCAGCCCTTTTGCAGCCATGAGGGGAACCAGATTTAGGATGAAGCTGTCACTAAGGACAGCAGAGCAAAGACACAGAAGTAGCCAGGGCCTCAGACATCACTCAGCCACTGAGCCATCCACACTGAAGAGCCCTCACCCCAACCCCAGCCACCTCTGTTCTACTTATGGGAGATACACTTCCTTACTGGTTAAGCTGAGTTGAGTCAGCGTTTCCCATTACGTGCGGCCAGAAGCATCCCAATGACCATAGTGGACCAATTTGAAAAGAAAGGAAGTATTCTGAAACAAACTTAACACTAAAACTATACTAGGCACAGCGGAATCTTCCTTTAGCGTCTAGGAAGATGCTCTAGGACACCATCTGGGCGGAGGTTTTACACTTCCCAGTGAATCCCTGACATCCCTTCCTTTTCTTCTTCATAAGCCAAGAGCATCCAGACATCTGCACTCTGTAGTTGCTTGGTTTCCAGAAAAATGTGAGTGGCCCAAATATTCCAACAAGAAACAGCACTGGCTCGCCCCTGTCCATGGAAACAACGAGCACAGCCATGAACTAAGAAGAGTCCAAATTGGCACTTTGAACAAAGAATTCTATGTTGTATTAGTGGTTCTGAGCTTTCGAAGTGTTATTCGTTTTGTTTCACCTGTAAATTGAGAAATCTGGGACCCATCTGCTTACTAGCTGAGACAGATTTCAGCAAAGTATCAGGGAGAGGACATAGGGACATAGGTTTCCTCCTCCCCCTCTCTCTCCCCGACACCTCCCCTCAACCTCTTACCAAGGTAACAAAAAGAAACAATAATTAAAGTCAAACAGCATTAAATGTTGTTACTGCTACCATGTGCAGCAAAAGAAAAAAACACCTCCCATCTTACACGGCCATTTCCTTTTTAAACCCTTCGGGGGCATTGTGTGCAAATATAGTCAACAGCACTAGAGGGAAATAATGTCGCACATACTTCTGGGAGCATGTCATGTCCCTTTAAGACAAGGCCCACTGCTCAGTTCCATTCTAGGCCAGAGCTCCGGTTTCAAGCTTGAGGTCCCCTTACTGCCTCATGCCATATTAATATGGCCCTTGGCATGCTCCCAGATCTGCATTGTGAACCATAATCTGGGCCAGCTCCCACACGACAAACTGGTTTGGGGCTTCCCCTTCATTTCCCAGGAGGGCTTTCCCCCTCTCCCAGGCCAGGCCATCCCTTTCCCGGGGTTCCCCACCTTCAGCCTCAGCCAGGGGAACACGCAAGGGCTCTTCAACAAGCAGTTAAGAGACTCGGCGTGGAATAGCCTCTGTAAGTGCTGCTAATACAACAGCACTGATGAAAGCAGGCTGTGCTGTGGACAGTTACGGGGGCTGGGGAGAGCTCAGACACCAGAGCCCAAGCCCGACTCAGAGTCACCTCTGCAACAGGCCTGGTGGTCCCCTGGGCTCTCCGCAGATCTGCTGGAGGACCGCTTTCTCTCTCCCTCCCACCCCTGCCCCAGCCCTACTGAACAGGAAGGCAGGGGCTTCCCTAGGGTATTACTTCTAGGAGAGCCCACAGACCATTTTCATTTATTGAAAGGGAGAGCGGTGGTGAGGCTAGCAGCAAGGTGGGGGGTTGTGGCACACGGTAAAAAAGACACAAGGGTGGGGGTACAGCTGAATGGACCCCAGGTGGCCCTCAAACCCAGGGGCTCCTGGAAGCTCCACGCGGCACACAGACTCCCACCGTACAACAGGAACCCCGCCGACCCCCCACCTGGCTCAGCCTGTGACCTCATCTGTGGACACTGCCATCCTGAGGCATCATGGGGTGTTGTCAGGGCAAGACCGGGCTCTGGAGACAGGCTGTCTGGGTTCCAGGCCCAGATCCACTGCTCACCAGCAGCGTGACTTTGGGTATCATGCTCAACCACTCTGAGCCTCAGTTTCCTCATCTGAAAACTGGGAACAGGAACAGCACCCACCTCCTGGGGTTACTAGTGAGGATGCAAAACCCTGCCTGGCACACAGTAACTGTTCAGTCCATCTCTCAGAGCTGGTACCTAACAGCACACGTGAGCAGGGCACGACCCTGAGCAGAGGGCGGAGCCAAAATGTACCCTCAAGAATCCTGCAATTTCCTCAATATGTTAAACCCAGAATTACCACTGCAACCCAGCAATTTCACTCCTAAGCATATACCCAAAAGCATTGAAAACAGGTGTTACGGACATCCCTGGTGGCGCAGTGGTTAAGAATCCGCCTGCTAATGCAGGGGACATAGGTTCAAGCCCTGGTCCGGGAAAATCCCACATGCCACGGAGCAACTAAGCCCGTGCGCCACAACTACTGAACCTGCGCTCTAGAGCCCGTGAGCTACAACTACTGAGCCTACGCAACACAACTACTGAAGCCCATGCTCCACAACGAGAAGCCACCGCAATGAGAAGCCCGTGCACCACAACGAAGAGTAGCCCCCGCTCACTGAAACTAGAGAAAGCCCGTGTGCAGCAACAAAGACCCAACGCAGCCAAAAATCAATTAATTAAAAAACAGGTGTTAAAATAAAAATGTGTACACAAACATTTATAGCAGCACTGTTCACAGCAGTCAAAGGTGGAAACAACACAAATGTCCATCCAACAGATGATCAGATCAACAAAAACATGATATATCCACACAATGGAGTGTTATTTAGCCATAGAAAGGAAGGAAATCCTGACACATGCTACACGGATGAACCTTGGAAACATTATGCTAAGTGAAAGAAGCCAGATACAAAAGGCCATATATCGTATGCTTCCAGTTACATGAAATATCCAAAATAAGTCACTTCATAGGAGCAGAAAGTCGATCTGTGGTTCCAGGGGCTAAAGGAAGGAGGAGATGGGTAATGACTGCTAATGGGTATGAGGTTTCCATTTGGGGTGATGAAAAAGTTCCGAAACTAGATGACAGTGATGGTTGTACAACACTGTGATGGTGTATTTTTAAATGGCTAAAATGGCAAATGTTATGGTATGTATATTTTGCAACACAAAAAGTAAGAACTCAGAAACGGCACAGCACGCAGACCCTTCTTCCCTGAGACCCCCTACCTGATGGGGGCTTAGGAGGACAGGGGGACAGGGCTGGCGGGTAGCTGTCACATGCTGAGTTCCATTCCTGTGCTCCTGCCTGCCCCTCCTCGCTCCCTGCACCACGCTGCCTGGGTTTCTCACCTATGCCCTGCAGCCTGTCCCCTCCGGGCCTTTCACGTACTATTCTTGCATGCCCACCACCATCAGCACAGCATGCAACATCCCTCACACCCCAGGACCCAGATCAGGCCCTGCCTCATTTGTAAGCCTTTCCCTCCTGCTGCCTCCTCCCAGGCTGGGTTAGGCGGCTTCCTCCTCTGGGCCCCCACCTCGGCACCCCACACTTATCCTCATCGAAGCATGATGCTCTGTGCATTCCCGACAGCGCTCCCGACCTGTCAGTTTGTTCCAAGCAAGGGTTATATCGAATTCACCCTTGCATCCCTAGAACCTAGCCCAAAATAATGACACACATGAATGACTGAATTAAAATTACAGACTATTATCTAGAAATCTTGAGAAAGGAAATAAGTAGTGTAAGTAAGGGAGATTCAATTCCTAGACAACCTAACCCACCCCACCCGCCATGCCAGAACCTCCCCAGGCAAAAGGACCACGAGTCCCCAAGCTGACAGGGACCAGGCCAATGCAAGGCACCAGAATGAGTCTCTGTCAGGAAAGTCGTGGGCTGGGGAGCCGGGAGGTCGTGAGCTCAGTCTACAGTTGACAGATCAACCTCAGTCTCGACTACACTGACCGAGGGAGCCAGGCACTAGGCTTTCCCCCATCTTGTCATTCAAACCTGCAGAGCTCAAACCATCTTCCAGAGGACGAAACTCAGGCTCTGGGAGGTCGGCAGCAGCCCCAGGTCACACGGCTAGTCTGCAACACTGCAGGCACAAAAAACCTACCCTTCTGATTTTCAAATTCATTTCCTCTCCCCTCCTTCCCACAGGGTCTAAACGGTTGGATCTCCAATCCTCTCACCAACGGGAGAAACACAGGCAGTGCTGAAGAGTAGATCCCTCATGGTCCTGGACTTACACATGTCGACTGAAAAAATGCACAACCTAAAAGTTGAGAACTATGTTTTACTGGGCGGACTTTCTGAGCACTCAAGCCCGGGAGGCAGCCTCTCAGATAGCTCTGAGGGACTGCTCCAAAGCGGTAAGGAAGGAGCCGGGACATACGGGGGTTTCTGCAACAAAGACCAGGTAGTTGGAACATCCAAAGGTAACAGTTAAAGAAAACCAGGCATCTCAAGTTAATGAATTTAGTGCTTTTCTATGTATGGGTAGATGCAAGAGTCTGGGCTCACTGAAATTATTCCTCTGATATGCACCTTAGCTGTCTAGGGCCAGTATCCTTCTCCTTCCCATCCTGAGTCCCCTCAGGTTCGCCATGCGGGGACGTAGTAGTAGCGGATGGCTTTATCGCCACAGCATCCTTTGTTTGCTGACATGGCAGGCAACGCTTTTCATCCACATACATCTGAGTCCAGGTGGGTCCTCTTCTGAGAACACACTTCAAACAATGAAGCTATTGCCCATGATGGGAAGCAACATAGAGGAAAGAAAGATCTTCAGGGAAAAATGCCTAAAGATTTGTCCCAGCCATTCCACTGACTACCTGTGTGTCTTTGAGTAAGTCTATACCTCTCTGGGTCCTTTTTTTAGTTAAATAACTATTTTTTATTTTATTTTTTTATTTTTTTGTGTGTTGTACGCAGGCCTCTCACTGTTGTGGCCTCTCCCGTTGCGGAGCACAGGCTCCGGACGCGCAGGCTCAGCGGCCATGGCTCACGGGCCCAGCTGCTCCGCGGCATGTGGGATCTTCCTGGACCGGGGCACGAACCCGTGTCCCTGCATCGGCAGGCGGACCCTCAACCACTGCGCCACCAGGGAAGCCCAAATATCTACTTTTTAATCACCAAAGCCTATTCTATAAAATGGAGTAGATTGAAAGATCCCTTCTAGCTCTAGGGCTCCAATTCTTTAATGACTAACACCTACCTGGAAGGACCTGGAAAAGTGGCTGCCTTGTCCTTACTCATTTAGCAGGACTCAGCTTGGAGTGGAGAGCATCCCGTCAGGCTGATGCAACATACAAAGCTGAGCTACTAGCAATTTTTCTCTCTGAGCTTCTTAGACCAGCGCCCTACACCTTCCCTGAACCAGGAGCAGACAAGAAAGCAAAGACACACCGACTCTGCTCCTACCATGTCTTCTGTATGAGATTTTTAGTACAACAGAGCTCGGTAGTACCCAAAATTCTGTCCTACTCGCCCACCTTCCTGATTCCTGTCTGCCTGCCCTGCACTAAAATTTACTGCCCGTTATTCTTTAAATCAACTTTAAATTATCTCACTTCTTGTAAAATTAGCATGTCCTAAGCAATAATATCTGTGAAATCACGAGCTCTGATGTGCCGTTTCTATTTTTTCACGAGCGTATTCAAATACACAACTATAGTAAGAAATTCATCTGGGTCCCACCTAAAAGCATCCCACGGGTGTCGGGATGCTGCAAACCCCAGCATTCGCTCACTCTGTCTTCACCAGCAAACCTCTTAGGTCAATGTTATTTTTTTTTACCATTTGCAGAAGGTGAACAGAGGCTCAGGGAGACTCGTGTTTAAGGTGACACAGTCCAAAGCATCACTGCTGGGCTTCAAACTCGGGGGTGCCTGATTCCAAATACCAAGTCTTTGCCCCTCTTATAAGCATCCAGCGTGTCTACAGCCTATGGGGGTGAATAAAAAGTCAAGAGATTGTAAATAATGCTGGCAACCTTTATCACCTATTCTACTTAATCCTGTCCTAAGAACCTGACAGTAAGATTTTCCATGCTTATTGGAAACAAGAGTAATTCAGCTATGCATAAGCAAAGCTGACAGCTAAGAGCACCGGAATGGGGAGGAGGTGAGTCCAGTACGTGCAGCCCCTCACCCACACGGGCAAGGTCACGGTTTATTCCCTATCTGGGCAACACTGGGTTCAGGCTATCCCAGTCCCAAGGCTGCACCACCAGCCCTGCCAGTCCTCCTGAAAACGCACCGCTCAGTCACAAGGGACTCTGGCTGAGCCTGTGTGTGACTCAGCACACATCTCTCAGGCCTCCCGGGAAAACAATGGCAAGACCACACAGGGTCGGTGGTGTCATCTGCGAATGCAGGAACGCCCGGGTCTTCGCACACCGAGCCACCAAAGAAAAGGGATTCCACCCCAGCCTGGAAATTGTAAGAACTGGGAGGGCCAGCACCCAGTGTCACCTGGTCTGCTACCCGCTAGGGCAGCAAGGGAAAAACCAGAGCCCGGCAAGAGGCAGTGAGGGACTTGCCCACAAGCACTCGGCTGTATCAAGCCAGGGCTGGGCAGAAGTGCCCCTGTCTCAGACAAGAATCTTGGTCCTGGAGTGGTACAGCTTCCAGCAGAGTCACCATCCACAGGTGTAGGCCTGCTCTCTGCCACAGTGGGTGGAGGAAATCGTCAATGACAGAGCCATCCCCGAAATTCAGCAATCAATGAAGTGTAAGTGGAGAACCCAGTGACCCGTATGAATTCAACAATAACAAAGAAAAATGAAGAAGAAAACTACCCAGCTCATTATCCCTCTCAAACATTTTCCAGTAACAAGTCAATATGCATCAGAAATAATCGCCTAAAAAAGCAGCAGCTGGGGGGAAATGCACTGGATTGGTGCTGGGAGACAGAGGAGGCTTGCCGTGCATTTCGGCAGAATACAAACCCTGCCAGGTGTCATACAATATGTCAACCGCAAAAGGATTCCCCAAGCAGGCATGTGCTAACACGTCATTTGTCTCCATCGAGATGCCTTTGAGCCTCCCCGTGATGTGTCAAAAGGGGCATATTTGTCCCCTGCAGGGCAGGGGGCTCTCTGGACCATCTGACCAAGAGAGGAGGGCAAGAGGCTGGCAGATGAGGGACTGACCGGCAAATGACAAGAGAGACGCACCCCATAAAAGCGTACTCCCACTGGGTGGGAAGGAACTGGGGTCAGTATATTTCTTCCCAGATCTTTTTTTATTCATTGAAACCTGGAAACACCGCCCTCTAGATCCCTCTGAGGAGCACAAAGTAGGGCTTCCCAAGCCCTGACACAGGAGGGTAGATGGTCGACCTGCTTCAGCTTTGGTTGTGGGAGAGAACTGCTTGTTACTTGCTGACAACTCGGGGCAGAAATACCAGAGGGATGAAGGTGGGGAGGTCCTAAATGTATGGCTGCTCCTTCCCACCCTGTGCCCACCTCTACTGCCTCTATGAAACCAAATCCCCGAGAGGCATACATTCTGCCTAGCTCTGTGCCTGAAAATCCTATTCCTGCCTAAAAAAGGGAGAACCCTCCCTCTCTCTCTCCATCTGCCCCAAGGCTGGCCCACTATACTACCCAGTGCTGGCCTAGGGGCGGGTAGCCCCTATCAAGGGCACACTTGCGCCAGGCGGCCGTGTAACCCCAGGCCAGGCTTTCCCCAGCCTCTCCTGGGCGTGACAAACACCCAGCTCCACACCACCCCTGGAAACCTAAAGATACCATCTTCAAGAAAACTCAGCTCTAAGATGACTGTCGTTTCCTTAGTTAGAAAGCCACTCAGTACAAACAGCCTAAATACCCCACTCAAGAGAAAAGCTAAGCAACGGTGGTACAGCCGTACTGAATAGCATGCAGTCACAAAAACTGTTACAGACTTATAACAGCACAGAAAATGTCTGTTATAATAATGGGAGGGGAGGCAGCATACAAAATCGGATAAACAGTATAGTCATAGCTAAGGAAGTTGAAATACTTTGAAAATCTGTACAGAGTAAAGAGGCTTGAAGGAAATCCAACAAAAGGTAACCAACCAGAGACAAGGTCCCTCATCTATGTTTATGTGTATTTACAACAGCAAAAAATAAACACTACCTTTGAAACATATCTCAAGGAGGAACATATCCAGAAAGATCAGGGATTGTGACATCAAAAGATCTGGGTTCTAGGTTCAGGTGTGTCTGTTTCCAAAGGCATGTGACTCTGAGAAGCGAAAAGCACTTCGTTCTATTTCTCACCTACAACCTATACTTACAGCCTGCAACCTACACCTACAATCTAACATTCACCTACAACTTACACCTATAACTTACAACCTACATCTATAATCAATAACCTATACTTACAACCTACACCTACAACCACAACCTACACCCACAATCTACAGCCTACACCTATAACCTACAACCTATATCTATAACCAATAACATATACCTACAATGCACATGTACAACCTATGCCTCCAAGCTATAATCTACAGCCTATATCTAACTACAAACTATGCCCATACCTATAACCTACAACCAAAACCTACACCCATACTTACAGCCTAAATCTACAACCTATAACCCACAGGGTTGCTATTAGGGTTGGAGGACTCTCCCAAGCACCGATCTTTACATGAAGATGTTATATGAAGGTGAAGCATGAAATCATTATGATCACTTGAGATCTACACACACATACACACTCCAGTATCAACAATGTTATCAGTGCACTAAGTGGATCTTGATTCCAGAAAGAAACACTAACATACCAGAAAATTCCTATCAGGGCTCAGAAGTCCAAATGGCCACCATGTACCTGTTCATGTACCCAGCACTTCTCAGGGCCTCCCGGGTTTGGTTCAACAAGTTTATCACCTTCTTTTTGAAAATATAGAGGAAGCCTTACTTCAGCTTTAAAAAGAAAGACAAAGAAAAGGAAAACGCACCATGCAGGTGCATTGTGTGTAATTATTCAGTTTGAAAACTACTCTTTGTCTAGGGATAATGGTCTAGAATTTTCCCTCAGGTAAGGGCTGGGAGCTGGCTTCTAGGATCAGAGGGAAGCCAGCACCCTTTCCTGTTAAAATCTGAGAGCGTGGCTTTCACAGAGGGTTTACATTCTGCCGTGGCCTTTCTTCCCAGTGTTCTTCAAAACGCCCTGAAGACACTGCCACTGAGACTGAGCCCCCTAAGACAAAGGGCCTCTCCGCTCTCTATCAGATGTCACCTCAAAAGATCCTGCCTCTTCTCCCCTATCTGGCTGGTAAGAGCAGCTGAGGCCAAGGCTGGGGCATGATCCCTACTCTCTGCCTCCCTGTGAAGCTGGATGTGAATTCCAGCTCCTTTAGGCACCAGTAAGTGACCTGTAGGCAAGTTCCTCACCTCACCAAGCTTCCATCTCCTCATTGGTAACAGTAATACCAATATATAGATAGATAGATATTTTTTCAGCACTTAGAATGTGCTAGACACTAAAGCTAAGGGCCTTACATCTAAGGACGTATCTGTTCTTTGCAACAGCAGTATTAGGAGACTGGCAGTAGGTACCATTACTATCACTCCCATTGTAGAAATGAGAAAGTGGAGGGAGAGAGAGTTAAGTAACTTGCTCAAGGTCCCACAGCTAGTTGGTGGGGGCAGCGGGGGAGGGTACTGAAACCAGGCAGTCTCTCCCCCATGCTTTTACCATTACACTGTCAACTGGAGGTGGGGAAATGGCCATCTGACAAGGTCATCATCTGGACTTTAAAAACCAACTATCTAGGGCTTCCCAGGTGGCGCGGTGGTTGAGAGTCCACCTGCTGATTCAGGGGACACGGGTTCGTGCCCCGGTCCAGGAAGATCCCACATACCGCGGAGCGGCTAGGCCCCTGAGCCATGGCCACTGAGCCTGCGCGTCCAGAGCCTGTGCTCTGCAATGGGAGAGGCCACAACAGTGAGAGGCCCGCGTACCGCAAAAGAAAAAAAAAAAACCAACTATCTAAAAAACCACAGTAGTTCCTCAATAAATAGTTAGTAGTGCCAGTTTCCTCCTAACAGCCAAACTCTGCACCATTCTCTCCACAGCCATCTTGACGATGCTTCCTGTTGGATACAGGGAGCATGCATAATTCAACGCAGCCAATGACTAAGAAAAAGAAAACAAACGCATAGTTTCCTGTGAGTCCTAGGGGCAAATATTGTGTCTCCTTCATTTCTGAGCAATTTGGACAACCAAGGGTCATGACTAGCACAGAGAAGGAAATGGAAAAAAGCTTACTGACCCTCATCCATTTCCTTCTGAGGTTCTCCTTATTATTACTATTACTATTTTGGCTGCACTGCGAGACATGCAAGATCTTGGTTCCCTGACCAGGGGTTGAACCCGTGCCCCCTGAAGTGGAAGCGTGGAGTCTTAACCCCTGGACTGCCAGCGAAGTCCCTGTGCTCCTTATTATTTTGTGTTCATTTTTACTTCCCAGAGACAGCCCTAAACATTGGGTAGCAACGATTCTAAAGTCTACAAAAAAACACAGAGAACCCCAGAGCCGGCAGGAAATGTGTCACCTAACTCTGACACTCCCAAGATCTGCAAATTCTCTCCAGAACCAAGCTTCTCTTTTGTATCACCCTCCCTCTTCACTTTTAATTCCTATGACAAGAAATGCCCTCCTGATCCATCCTCTGCCATGCCTCACCACATGCCAACTCAAGGGATGTGTACTCTTGAGCAGAATCAAGATGAACCTGCAGTACCCAAGCCACGCCACAGGAGAAAGCCCATTCCCACCAGCTCCCCACTGGCCCACCTTCCCCAAACCATGGATGAAGCCCCACAAGGGCCTGAGAAGGTCTCTTCCACAGTCAGAGGCACGTGAGCCTGTTTATGAAGTGTCTTCCATATCAGGGTCCTCCCATGACTGCAGAAAAACAAGAATCACTCAGAACCCTCTTTATTCTGAGAGCTTCAGAATTGACTCTGTGATACCTGAAATCTCACAATGTCTCTTATTCCCCATCTCCTCCTCCTTCCATTCTGCTTTAAAAAGAGTATACACTTTTATAAAGATCTACCTAGCACTGAGAAACTGGAAACAATCCGTTATTCAGAACATAACCACTCCTAAGGAGCCATTAAGAGTTTTGGTGGCAACGCTGGCCCCACCGTCACCCAAGTCATCACCATGGGCCACTAGGACCGTAAAACGCTGCCTGATCCTCTGTGGGTGCGAATGTTCTTTATGGCTCTCCTTCACTCTAATTTTTTGGCGGGGCTCAGAGGGAACGGAATGGGCTTCTGTTATGATGATGGCTGAGCAGGCTGCTGGCAGGGCAGGACCGTTGGGAGGCACTTTACACACACACACTCCACTCTAGATCCACTCTACATCCTACACATACACAATCCCCACCCTACACACACACACACACTCTAGACATAAGCTACACTCTACAGCCTACTCACATACACTTACACACACTCTATACATATGCTATACCCTACACTCTGCACACACATTCACACAGACTCAGACTCTCACCCTTGGCCAGCAGCACCCAGGAACTCCCACTGTGGTCTTATAGGCCAGGACTCCCTGCCAAGCTCTTTGGCCACTGAAGCAACCCCATAAGCCCTTTTCTGTCCCCTTCCAACCCTAGGGCCTTTGTTGGTATCATTACCCCCAGCTTACTCTTTCGTTAGCCAGACCTGAGCTCAAATCCCAGGTTACTAGCTGTGTGGCCTTGGCAAAGTCACTTGACCTCTCTGAACCTCAGTTTCTTCATATGCATCTAGGAGCGTGCCAGTACCGAACTCCACGGCTAAGATGAAGCCAGCTCTCAACAGCCCAGCCAGATCACGAGTTCCCAGTCTATGAGCCCCCAAGTGCACCCGCTCCCTCCTCCATGGACCCCCCTGGATCTTCCATAGCCTGAAGACTAAAGGGTTAGAGCCTGACCCAACAGGGGGTCTCTAGGATCCTGTTCTAACTCCACAAGCAGCATCTAGTCTGACTGGTCCATGCCTATGAAGGGCTGGTTGCTAGGATGCTGATTCGGTGCGATACTGGATCCTGCAAGAGAAGGGGTTATCACAGGCCCTGGCACCGAGTCCCTGCTTAGCAGAAGTTACCTCCAAGACTAAGTTGCTCAGCCAGTGGGTCCCTCTTCCTGCAGGGCAGTGATCTGTCTCCCTCATGCCTCCAGTCATGGTCCTGCATCTACTCGCGGGGCTGGACAGATTCAAATACAGGCTGGCTAGTCCAGAAGGACCCCTGGGAAGAGGCTGGGAACTTTGACTTGCACCATCCATATCTCAGCTCCCCTTACCCTAGGTAAGAAGGAGATGACCCCAAGAAACCCTCTTCTCTTTACCTCTCTCCCAACTCCAGAGCCTGGAAAGCCACTCTCTCACCGGCCGTTCCCAACTTCCCTGGCCCAGGTAGCTAGGGCAGGTGTTGTTACATTGCACTTTACAGATGGTTGAGCACCCATGCCAGGTGGCTTATCCAAGATCACGCAGTGATAGAGTTGGAATTAAAACCCAGGTCTCAACGCCTGACCCCTGATCCGCTAAAATACCTGTAATTCTACTTTTACAGGTTAGGGAACAGACAGACACCCAGGCACGATAAGTGAGTGGCCTAGGACGTCCCAGACAATATATTGTGGACATAAAGCAGAACTGAGGCTTGGGGACCGGAACTCTGTCCTCTAATGGGTCGATCTGGAAGACATCTTCAGGGATGAGACCCGGCTCTGGCAAGGTCTCTCATCCCCAACATTCAGGTTCACCCTACGACAGGCCTTGCTACTTCCAGGGTCCATCAGAGGCAGGCGACCCAGGCACTGGGGAGCCACGGGCTGGAGTCCTAGGCGTGCTTCTCTGTTCTGAGCTCAGCCTGTGGGCACCGGACATGGGCATCGCCCCCTCTCAGAGAATCTGCGCCACCTACCTCTGGGAACGCTGTGGTCGCTGAGGGAAAACAGAGCAAAGCTCGCTGCCAGCCCAGCCCTGCTTAGTAATCTGCCCTTTGCATTACCGGGGAGCAGTGGGGATACAGCTGCAGTACCTGATGGTACATCTAAAAAAAGCCAGCTGAGGGGGCCCACAGACTCCCACCTGTCCTCTCCCACCTGCCACTCCGGAGACTGGCGAGGAGCTGCTGTTTCTTTTTTCTCCCACCCCAAGGAGCTCAGTATGTTGTGCAGAAACAACTCCATCCAACAAAGCTCTGCTTTACACCTACCTCCATCTGGACTGTCCCTCACAGCATTCCGC
This sequence comes from Pseudorca crassidens, assembly GCF_039906515.1. NCBI lineage: Eukaryota > Metazoa > Chordata > Mammalia > Artiodactyla > Delphinidae > Pseudorca > Pseudorca crassidens. The sequence goes on along the minus strand of NC_090311.1, from coordinate 55,546,504 downwards.
TAATTCACCAATAATTCCTCCCAGAATCATGATTGATTTCCCAGTGCTGGGTTGCCTCCTACCTGGCTGTGTCCCAACCAGGTGGCGCTGAGCAGTTACCTCAATGCTCAGCCCACAGGAGCTTTCGGTGAGGCAAACAGAGCCAGAGGGACACTCACCCAGAACTGGCTTTCAGGTGAACAAGGTAAGATAATGAGTCAAGGCTAAGATGTTTGAAAAGGGAAGTTCAGCTTGGTATCCATAAAACGGTAACCAGTTATTGAACACCTACTGTGTGCTAAGCACTTGAAAAGATTTCTCTCACTGAACACTCAGTGGGACTTTGTAAATGAGAAGACTCCTGCCAAAAGATGTTGTCATGAGCCCAGACACAGAAGGCACCGAGACACAGTGCTCCTAACAGACCCTCCTTTGGGAAAAACCGTCACTATTCAGACTAGAAATTCTTCTGAATAATTTTCATCATGTTCAGCATCTTGATAATGTACTCATGCATAAAAATGATGCTCAGCAGCTCTTTGGGTAAAATGATGATATTAATGTTAACTGTAGTGTTGGCAGTAGTAAGAGCGAAACTAGTAACTGGAAATTAATATGCATTTTAATGACTGTCAGGCACTGCACATCCTTTATATACAGTATGTTATTAATAATACTGTATCACTTTCAATGTTCCCAGGAAAATTTTTGGTTAAGTATGTATGCTAAGAATGTAAGAGGAATCACTGAGAAGAGAATGTGACCTACAGCCTGTGAACTGGCAAAGGATAAAAGGAATGGATGTGGAACCATCCATCCACATAAGACAGGAGAGGTAAAAGAAGAGCAAAGAAAAAACCTAGTCCACAGAAACCCATAATAAAACAGTAGAAAAAAAGCTCTGAAGTTAACATCAGCCATTACAATCAACGTAAACAAATCAAATTTACCTATTAAGAGACAGAAATTATCAGATTGGATTAAAAAGTTGAAAATTCAACTGAGATGATTACACGAGACAAATCTAAAACAAAACTTTATTAAAAGGCTAAGAATAAAGAGACAGAAAAGAATATACCAGGCAAGCACTAAACAAAAGAAAACTGGTATAACATGTAGTTAATGTCATTCAAAACTAATTTGGGTCCTCAGAAGCAGCCTCAAAATGGCACAAGGTAGATCTGAAATCCCTTTTTTGCACAAGGAGACTGAGGAATGGAAAGGTTAGGTTACTTGCCCAAGGTCACTCAGGCAGCAGGGGCACCAAGAGGATCCACACTCAGGTGTCTATTACCCCAAAGCCCACACTTTCAACCAGAACACTCTACTGTTGTAAGTAACATCATGTTGGGAAATATTTAGTGGGTGGAAAATACATGTTCCATAACCAAGGCTTGGAGGGTAAGTAAAGGAAATGGAGGAAGGGTCATGAGGCACTAAAGAAATAAGAACAATCCATTGGTTCTCAATCCTGGAAGCAGGTTAGTTAGCTAGAACACCTAGGGGAGCTCTAAGAAAAGGCTAGTGATTTGGGCCCCATCCCAGACCAATAAACACAGCATCTCTGAGGGTAAGACCCAGGCATCAGTATTTTGAAAGCTTCTAAAGTGATCCTAACGCACAGGCAGAGTTGAGAACAACTATCTGTAACACAGACTCAAGGGCAAGTCTCCTAAAAGACAGAGGGTACTTTTAGGTCACGGTGGAAAGCAGAAATTAGATGACCCACCAACCTCATCCCTTCTGCCTACCGTTCAAAAAAGAAATAATTATAATAAGAGATATGTGACCCCTTCCTCCGTGATGAGGGGAGACCACGACTGAGTATATCTGGGAAAAGAGTTGACAGAATCCGTCTGCTAACTCCCCCTCCCTGTTTCTCAAAGAGAACAGAATGAATCACAGCATCTTAGGGGTGGAAAGACTCTTATAGGAAACTTAAAATGGATCCTACACTGGGCTGTTAAAACTGCCTTGGAAACTTGGTTAAAATATAGATTTCTGTGCTCCAACCCTAGGGGAATCTGAGTCAGTGTATCTGCTTTAGCATGGGAAACAATACTCTTCAAAAGATAACTCAGTCTTTTGGAGAAGGATGGCAGAGTGGAGCCAGATCACAATAATTCCCTGTCCCAACACACAATTACAATTAAGCAAAAGAAAACAAAAAGGAGGGAGGAAAACCAGCAGTGATCAAACAAGGAATGCCACCAACATCTCAAAGGGAAGACCTGGGCGAGGCTGGGGGAGAGGGTTTGGCATGACTTGGAGGTGCCTGTCCCCACCCCACCCCCCCGGAGCATTACTGGCGACGCCAAAATAATGAGGCTTTTCACTAATTACTACATGTTTGGAAAGAAGCAGGCTACGGTTGCATTGTTATTTTTTCCTTTTCTGACCTGACAGGAAAAGAGATGAGGGGACAAATTGGAAACTGCTAGGAAGAGGATTATATAACAGGGTGTGAGGAGTTAGGGATCCCTCCTCTATCTCCCTCATAGAAGCATAGACACCAGGGCTCAAAGCTTAACTGAGGGGATCATCTAAATGTCAAGGGCACCTCCTCATGGAAGATGGTACATCCCCCCATGGGTGGAATGAACCTTGGAATAGGACATTTAACAAAATCTCAGGAGAGCAGAATGTAATCCTACCCAAAGGAACACACAGCTCTGAGCCCTGACCCTCCCAGATGCCCAGGTTCCCCACATCAGATATCAGAAACCATCTCAAACTGCAGCTCAGATACCAAGGCAAGGGTTTTAGATAAGTTCCAAAAGGAGTCATAAAGCATTTGCCCACGGTATCAGAAAAATTAGAAGGACCAGACAAAGCTACCCACGTTCAGCATAAGCAAATTAAAACATATCACGGCACTTGTACGTATACACATACTACAGGGGAAAAAATACAGAACATGACATACAGAAGATGAAAAACTCTGTCTTGAAAGAATAAAACCAAAGCAACAGGAAATTTCCAACTAGTGCTTAATGCTATAGAAGAAATTCATCAGAATATATATTCAATAAAACCAGCAAAGTTAGATTACAAAGCAGTTAGATCAAAGAAAACACACTGAAGACGAAAATAACACCATTTCAGATTGCTGAATAAATTGGAGACAGAAATAATACAAGTGAAAATTGAATTCCCACATAGGGGAAAGGCTTGAGACTAAACAACTGTGGGACTTATTAAATATTATCAACCTTAACAATGGAAAAACAATACCATTGCTAAAATAAGGCCTGCTAGCCTTATTTGGCAGGAAGTAGGAGCAAGTATATGAATGCTAATTTCCTCATCGTTTATAGTATGGACTCAAGTCTAAAATTGAAAATAGTTAACAGAAAGTGAATCACTCTGCTATACAGCAGAAATTAACACAACACTGTAAATCAACTCTACTTCAATAAAATTTTTTTAAAAAGTAATGACTCCAACCTTTTAATATTTTTCATAATCTTAGTCAGATCTTTTAGAAAATCTGTTTCAATGAAGAAATATTTACCCAGAGCTCAACACTTCCTTCAGATGTGTCCTATTAGAAAATTAAGCCAAACAAATTAATACTCTTCGTTAAAATTAGGATGTAGAGTGTGATCCTATTACTCCAAAATTATTCTTGCCAATCTATGATCTATGAATCCTTCCAGCTGTGTATAGCCATAGAAAGATTCTTCAGTAATTTTTCTCCTACTCTTCAAGATGGTTATTTTGAGATGGTGAGATAATTATTTTTAAAATTCCTCTATGCATGTTGGTGTTGCTTGAATTATTTGTAGTACATGTTTTCAGAAACAACTGTTTTAGAGGAAAAAAAAATCTCCCAGGTGGTTGAGATGGTCACAGGCAAGTTTGAGGACCACTGAATCTACTTAGCAGTGACTCCTAAATCTCGCCCATGTATCTCCAGGCAGCACTCCTGAGAAGCCAGCCTCCCAGCTGCTGACAAAATCTTCAGAGATGATGATACACTCACTACCCCCCAACTGTCCCATCCCACTGCAGCACCGCAGGGCAACTTCAATTTTATAGTACAGCTAATTTTCTTACTGACGCTACCCTTACTATCATATGTTCTAGCAATAATGCCCACTCTGGGGGACTTCCCTGGTGGCACAGTTGTTGGGACACCGCACTCCCACTGCAGGGGGCCTGGGTTCAATCCCTGGTCGGAGAACTAGATCCCACATGCATGCCATAACTGAGAGTTGCATGCCACAACTAAGGAGCTGGCGAGCTGCAACTAAGGAGTTGGTGAGCCCCAACTGAGACCCAGCACAGCCAAATAAATAATGAAAATTTTTAAAAAGATAACAATGATCAACTAGATTAATAGAAATTCATGGATATGGGGCTTACAAGAGATACATTAGCATTAAAAAAGATATGACAAGGTTGGAAGCAATAGAAAAAAACTAGGAGAAAAAAAAATATTGCCCACTCTTTATTGAATTGCCCTAACTATGAGCTAATCATATTCTTCTACATTCTCCCTTCATCTTCAGAGCATGAGGTTACAATGTTTCATTACAGTTCTCCCCATTTCTCTGTTGAAGAGACAGACCCACAGAAGTGAATTTTCCCGAGGGTCCCCAGTTAGTAGGTGCTAGACCTGGCTTTCAAGCCACACTACAGTTGACTCAAGTCCATGCTTTTAATCAAAATGCTTTGCTAGAAAGTGATGCCTTGTATTCATCCAACATCCACCTTACTCTGCTCTCTGGCGACACACCAAAAAAGTCTAACCCCTTTCCATATAGTATTGCCTTCCAACATAGGAAAACAAAAATCACGTGACCCTCATCTACCCAGCCTTCCTCCCCCAGGCCGTCCCACACTAGACGCAAAAGATACAGGGAAAAGATGACATTTTTTCCTGATCCATGATGAACTCGTTGAATGATGAATTTAAACAAAAGCACGAAGTTTCCAAGATGCTCTTATTTATATGCTACCATTTAAGTTCCACTTGCAACAGTTCTTAATACTTGGGTTCCCGGGGAAGACCTCCCAAGAGAGTTTCATGCCACAGACCACTCGCCGGGTTAATGGACGGGTGTAGTGATGTGGATAATGTAATTTATATCTGGCACAGACGTGTATTATATGCATTTTTCAATTTACCTTCCAAATAATTTTTTTTTCCACTGACTCATATTTAAATTCTACTCCCCTAACACGCATTGGCTGGCAGTGACGGGACGGAAAGTAGGATGAAAATGTTAAGTAGATTTTCCCTACACCATCACCAAGTGCTCTCTGGGCTATCAGGGGGCTGCGGGGTTTGGCAGGGGGCTCGCTTTGGTCTATAATCTGAGTCTGATTTTCACATACAGATGCAACAGGCGTCCAGCGGGCAGTGTACACGGCCTGGCATCTCCTGTGCTGCGAGCCACAAGGCAGCTGGGCACAGGGGCCCCCCCAGGCCTCGCCCAGAACACATTCTCCCAGGACTGTGAACTTCCCAGCAGGGTTCCGTTCCAGGGAAAGATCCCACTGCCTTAGTTTTGCACAGAGGCCGGTAGGCCTCTACCAAATTGCACACCTGTGTTGGCAGCAGGGCCATGGAACAGGGCCTGGAAAACATCGCCCGATGCCTCGGCGGAGGAACAGAGACCCAATACAGCTCAGCCCAGACTGAGTTGGGCTGCTGACCCCACTCACTATCCTGTCCCCAAATCCTCTCCCGCAGTGTCCTTGATGTCACCTCCGTGTCCTGAAATCCCAGCCCCCAGGCACACACATATCACTCTCCACTTCCTCCTGGCAGCTTTTCCCCAGGAGACATCTGAACTCACTTATCCCGGGCCCCCCCGTCCCTCGCAGGGGAGGGGAGACACTCAATGCCACAACCCAGAAGGAACCGCCGCAGGGAATCAGTCAAAAGCCAGACACTAAAATTACATTTTCTCACTCCCTTCTCATTTCCAGGGAAGTCTGTGTGAGGCTGTCTGGGATCACACACTCTCCGTGGAAGTGACAGCTTATCCCGACTGCCGTCTCCTCCCCCACCCCTCCTCCTTGTCCTGTCCCCTCTCCGGGTCTGCAAGGCCTCCCTCCTCCACTGAACTCCCAGCTCACTGCCTCCCACTGGCTCCCCGTGTGCCGGGGGCACCCCGGAAAGCCTGCGGAAAGCCCTGGTCCCCTGGCCAGGAAAGGATGAGCGTAACCCCCGCCCAGCAGATTCTCAGGACACAGGGAGCAGAGGAAGTAGGCGGTGTTTGGACAGAAGGTACCTCACACAGGAGAAGAATAAGGGAACATTTCAGCCTCCAGGAGTCTATAAAAACACTGGTACAAGGAGAGGAGCAAAACTGAAAAATAGTATAGATGAACTTATTTGCAAAGCAGAAATAGAGACAGACATAGAGAACAAACGTATGGATACCAAGGGGGAAGGGAAGGTGGGATGGATTGGGAGATTGGGATTGACATATACACACTACTGTGTATAAAATAGATAACTAATGAGAAGAGACTGTATAGCACAGGGAACTCTACTCAAGGCTCTGTGGTGACCTAAATGGGAAGGAATCCAAGGAAGAGGGGATATACGTATACGTGTGGCTGATTCACTTTGCTGTACAGCAGAAACTAACACAACATCATAAAGCAACACTCCAATTAAAAAAAAAGAGGTACCAACCATTATGTATAAAAGGAAATATTGTACAACATGGGGAATAGAGCCAGTATTTTGTAATAACTATAAATGGAGTATAACCTTTAAAAACTGTGAATCACTATATTGTACACCTGTAACTTACACAATATTGTATATCAACTATACATCAATAAAAAAATAAATATTAAAAAACTAGCTCTACAAAGCTAGTAGTCCAAAATACCCAGAGCCCCAGACCACTCCTGCCCCTTTCTTCTGGAAAAGTTCACACAAGGTCATGTCTCAAGGTTCTCAGACACAAAGGACACCATAAACAAGATGAAAAGACAACCCTCAGAATGGGAGAAAATATTTGCAAATGAAGCAACTGACAAAGGATTAATCTCCAAAATATACAAGCAGCTCATGCAGCTCAATATCAAAACAAACAACCCAATCCAAAAATGGGCAGAAGACCTAAATAGACATTTCTCCAAAGAAGATATACAGACGGCCCCCAAACACATGAAAGGATGCTCAACATCACTAACCATTAGAGAAATGCAAATCAAAACTACAGTGAGGTGTCACCTCACACCAGTCAGAATGGCCATCATCAAAATATCTACAAACAATAAATGCTGGAGAGGGTGTGGAGAAAAGGGAACCCTCGTGTACTGTTGGTGGGAATGTAAATTGATACAGCCACTATGGAGAACAGTATGGAGGTTCCTTACAAAACTACAAATAGAACTACCATACGACCTAGCAATCCCACTACTGGGCATATACCCTGAGAAAACCATAATTCAAAGTCATGTACCAAAACCTTCATTGCAGCTCTATTTATAATAGCTAGGACATGGAAGCAACCTAAGTGTCCATCAACAGATGAATGTATCAAGAAGATGTGGCACATAGATACAATGGAATATTACTCAGCCATAAAAAGAAACAAAATTGAATTATTTGTAGTGAGGTGGATGGACCTAGAGTCTGTCATACAGGGTGAAGTAAGTCAGAAAGAGAAAAACAAATACCGTATGCTAACACATATATATGGAATCTAAAAAAAAAATGGTCATGAAGAACCTAAGGGCAAGATGGGAATAAAGACACAGACCTACTAGAGAATGGACTTAAGGATATAGGGAGGCGGAAGGGTAAGCTGTGACAAAGTGAGAGAGTGGCATGGACATATATACACTACCAAATGTAAAACAGATAGCTAGTGGGAAGCAATCGCATAGCACAGGGAGATCAGCTCGGTGCTTTGTGTCCACCTAGAGGGGTGGGATAGGGGAGGGTGGGAGGGAGGGAGATGCAAGAGGGAGCAGATATGGGGATATATGTATATGTATAGCTGATTCACTTTGTTATAAAGAAGAAACTAACACCACTAAAGCAATTATACTCCAATAAAGACGTTAAAAAAAAAAGGATGCTCAGACACATGCCCCTTCCCCCTGATGCTGCCTGGCTCCCCAACTGCCTGAATGTTTTCACTGGAAAGAGAAAGGGACAGGCCAACTTTCAAATGGCCGTTCACCATGCAGTAGCCGGCCCCTTCAGGCCTCCTCCACAGTTCAAAATATTACTGCTGGGTGGTTACTTGTCAGGAAAGCACACCGACAGCCTCAAAGATGTTGAACCAGACCTGCCTCTTACAACTGAATTTTTGTTCTCCTCTATAGGGCACCTACTGTGTGTACACACCAACTCCCATTCAGTCCTCCAGCAATGGTGGGGATGGTGTCATCACCCTCCTGTGCAGGTGAGGCCTGAAGCTGAGAGAGATTAAGGATCTTGCCTGAGGCCATTACAAGTAATGTCCCACAGCCAAGACATAAATCTAGTCCCAGAAACCATAATCTTCCTACCACACCAAACATTTCCCCTTATGAGTGCCCGTAACTCCACACAAGGAACCCAGCCCAGCCTGGATAATCCATCAGAGTAGAGGAAGAAAACTCCCCCGTCAAAATTCAAGAGGCTAACAGCAAGGGTGTTTAGGTGGGAGCATTCAAATTTCCATAAAAAAATCTCCTTGTGCAAAGATGAGCTGAAAAGCATCATGCTGAATCTGCCTCTTAGAGGCCACTACCTCCTGGAGCCTGGATGTCTACCCCAAGTTTACTGAAGAGCCCCCCTGCTTCCCCACCGACCTGCAATCCCCACCGTGATTTATTAAGGAATCATGCAGGCTCGGCTAAGGGAACGGAACTGGTCAATCATATTTCACTTTACCCACTAAACCTTAAATATTATGCCCCAGTTTGGACAGGCCTTGCCTTTCGTTTTTCTTGGCTTTAAGAAGGCAGGGAAGGGCCATGGAGCCAAAAACCCAAGTGTCTGAGCGTTTGCAGTAATTCAGCCTCACCCGAGACTGGGCCCCCCACCCAGGCCCACCTCTGCATGGCTTTTCCGGATCAACTGGAAATTGGGGTGACAGCCAGCCCTTCCATACACAGTAAGCCTTCTGCATGCAAGGCACATGTTTCCAGAACCTCCCAGGCCCTCTCCCGAGCAGGTATTCTAGGAGAAGGGTTTTGAAGCAGAGGCTAGGAAGTCAACATGGAATTGCCTTCCCCTTGGATGACCTGACTCAGGCAGTACCCAGGACCAGCAAGACCACAGGAAATCGGCTGACCCCAAAGACGATCACTGAGAACAAGGGTTAGCAAACTAACAGCCCATGGGCCAAATACAGCCCAGTGTTTTCGTAAATAAAGTTTTACTGGAACACAGCCACGGTCATCTGTTACGTAGTGTCTACGGCTGATTCCATGCTACAAAGGCACGTTTGAGTAGTTGCAAAAGCATGGCCCACAAGGCCTAAAATGTTTACTATCTGGCCCTTCACAGAAAAAAAAATGTTTTTGCAACCCTCAATTTAGAAAACCTTTCAGAAGTGGTTGGGCCTATTTCTTGAGACCATTTAAGAGCAAATAATATCTCTAGAATATAATTGGTACTGTATTGCATGGAGGAAGAAGAATGGAAAAAATGTCCCTGGAGGGTCCTTCCAGCCCCATAGGAAGCCAAAGAAGGGACCAGGTGCCTGGTACTCAGTGCCTCAGGTGACAGATGTCCTATTTACAGGACAACAATCTGTGGAGAAAAAGGAACCCTCCTACACTGTTGGTGGGCACGTAAATTGATACAGCCACTACAGAAAACAGTATGGAGGTTCTTTAAAAAACTAAAAGTAGAACTACCATGTGATCCAGCAATCCTACTCCTGGGCATATATCTGGAGAAAACCATAATTTGAAAAGATACATGCACCCCAATGTTCACTGCAGCACTATTTACAATAGACAAGACATGGAAGTAACCTAAATGTCCACTGACAGATGAATGGATAAAGATGTGGTACATATATACAATAGAATATTACTCAGCTATAAAAAAGAATGAAATAATGCCATTTGCAGCAACGTGGATGGACCTAGAGATCATCATACTCAGTGAAGTCAGACAGAGAAAGACAAATATCATTTGATATCACCTATGTGTGGGATCTTAAATGATTCAAATGAACTTATTTAGAAAACAAACAGACTCACAGACTTCAAAAACAAACTTGTATTACCAAAGGGGAAAGGTGGGGGGCATAAATTGGGAGACTGGGATTGACATATACACACTACTATATATAAAATAGACAATCAACAAGGACAGCACAGGAAACTCTACTCAATATTCTGTAATAACCTGTATAGGAAAAGAATCTGAAAAAGAATGGATATATGTATATGTATAACTGAATCCTTTGCTATACACCTGAAACTAACACAACATTGTAAATCAACTACACTCCAATACAAAATTAAAAATTTAAAAACAACAACAATCTGCACACCACCTTTGGGAGGCCAAACCAACACGCCTGGTGTGACTGTGCATAAGGAATTAGGCAAAGGTGGAAGAACCATAGCCTCAAGCTTGGGTCACCATAGTTAAAGGAAAATGGTGCCCCCTTAAAACTGGTATCTTGGTGGTAGCAGCAAGAGCTGAGAAGTTCCCCAGGAAACAGGTAAAACTGGACAGTCATTGACATTCAGCTACCTTTTGCCCACTTGATGTATTTTTCTCCATTGCCAATGCTGGAGGGTGAAAGTGCTCGTTTTTCCAGGGAGATAACAGCTTCTCTTTCAAAAGAGGAGGATGCTAAGAGTGGAGAGAGAATGATGAAGAAAGATGTAAGATTCAGGGGCCGTGCAGGTGCCCTGACCCCAGCCATCCAAGAGACTCTCCCGAGCGGGGCAACGATGCTCGTGGCTGACCTGCTCACCACCAGGGCCAGGGTAGAGCGAAGAAAAGAGGAGAAGGAGGCAGAGACAGAACGGCCTCTGGGGGAAGTCTGGGTGCATCTGGTGGGGAGGACGGGGGTCGGAAGAGACGGAGGACTGGCTCTGCTCCCAGGCGGTACTGGATGCTCTCTCCCCAGAGGCTCCCATATTGGTTCTGGCTGGAGCTGTCTCTCTCAACGCCTACAGTGCAGACTTGAGCATGTTTGCTCCCCAGGGGTGCCCCGGCATCCGGAGCTGTCTTCATTCTGCTGCTGGAAGCACTGGGAAGCCCCTGGGGCCTCGGGCTCCTCTGGGACTTCACTGTTCTCTCCTGCCTTGCCTCCTCTTGTATCTCTTGGATGAACGTACTGCTGTGCCTTCGACACAGTTGTCAGCATGCCTGTCCTGGCAGTGTGACCTCGCGCAGACCCACAGAAGAGCTGCAAGAGGCCTTGGAGAACATTCCCGAACCAAGTATCTCAGACTCGGGCATGCCTCTCCCCAGGGACCCAGGCTGTGTCTAGGCAGGAGGCGGCTGGGGAGTGGCAAGGGCTGCGTATGCTCCTTCTGAGTACATTTTCCCAGGTGGGGCATTTTTAAGGTGAGCTGTTGACATAATCGCTAAGTCTGGAAAGGAAAGATGCTAGAGCAGTGTGAGAATAAGACCCTGAGACAAGCAGAGGAGGCAGCAGTCCCTGGGGGGTACTATATGCTGCCCCCTCCAACCCAAGTATGTCCCACGTCCTGCTCCCCAAGCTCTGCCTCCCAGAGGTAAGGCCCCAAGATTTTGATGTCAGGGGTCAACACAGCCATTCAGGGGACAAACTGATGGAGTACAAAACTGATTCAAAGATGGTGGGCAGGAGACCAAGATGCTGTAGAAGGACGTGGAGCTCACATCCCCCACAAGAACATCAGAAGTACATCTACATGTGGAACAATTCAGAGTGCCTGCTGAAAGTTGCCAACAGATCTTATACTAGCAAAGCTGCAAGAAAGATCCCCACGTAACCGGGTAAGACAAAAGGGGAAAAAAAATGTAGGGAGGACACAATTTTTATACTGAATAAAACACACATCATGCAGGGACAGAAAACCCTGCACAAGTTTATTCAGTAAATGTTTCGCACAGTGTGTGTGACTTTGGATTTTGCTGCTATATTTGAGGGAAGAGATGGAGGTGGGGCTGATTTACCTTCATCCTTCTCTCCCTTTTAAGGACTTCAGTAGAAAATTCTCAGAAACACCAAATTTTCCAGCTTTCTTGAGATATAATATTGACCTATAATATTGTGTAACGTTAAGGGTCATGTTGTGCACACAGTTTCTAATGGCCCCATTTTACAGATGAGAAAACAGAGACCCAGAGAAAACAAAGAGTAGAAGCCGACTGGATCCCAAGCCCCTGAGCCCCATGATCAATGCTCTTTCCAGGAAAGTACCACCCAAATTTAGGAGGCCCCCACACAGGGGCCAGGAACGGTCTCCAATTTAACTCATCCTGACCAGTGACTGGAACAGCACGCTACTGAGAGGCAGCCTTAATTAAATGCTTTTGATGAGTACGGTGATGGTCTGGGATTCCAGCCAGGGTTCAGCTGATACTGCGGCCTTGATCCTTCAGGGAAGACCCCTTCCTCCGAGGATGACATGTGTGGAGCACTGAGGGAAGACCAGGACCCTACGGTCCAACCTAGCCAGCTCACCTACTCCAGTCATCACCCAGACAGCAGATGTGTATTCAGAAGTCACCCTCTCCTTCCAGGGATGGCTCTGGTGATCGCCACAAAGGGGACACTATGGTTTTCAGCTTACAGATGGCTGCACAGCCCAGCCCCACCGAAAAGCCTGAAGTGGCAAGGAGGAAGTCAAATGCCAGCAACAGAGGCCTCCCTGAGGCCTCACACAGGTGTACACCACAGAAACAGGCATTCATCAGGCATTCCCCTGACGGGAAGGGGAGGGCACTCATTCCAGGGAAGTGAGCTGAGTGTCTGGGTCGTAACTGGGAGTTGGTGAGATGTGGCTGATGTACTTCAGGGGGAGGATGAGTAGGACGCTTCCTCACAGGCCAGGCGACTGTATGGCAGAGTCACAATGCCTTCAGTGCTTCTCGAGCCTCGATCTGAACCCAAATACAACTCTATGTATCAAAGGTCATTTCTGACTCTCATAAGGAGTAACCAGAACTGAAAACACCACAAGTCAGGAGAAAAAACCCCAGAAATGTAGACCTTGGAGAGAGAACCTGAAAATCAGAATCAAGGAAGAGTCAACCTCTCTTTCAACAGAAAAAAAAAAAATCATTTACTCTAGTGACACTTCAGTGTCACGTGCTTCTTAAAGCTTATCTTTCTGAACTGAACGTAAAAAAAGCAATTGTAAAACCGTAAGTTCTGCTGGTTCAGCCAACTTAATGACAAAAAGAAATCCAAGAGCTTCTCGTAGCTGCAAGCAGAGCCCAGTACCAAGCATCTTGAATTGTTCCAAGATCCCAATCCCCAGGCTGGAGTTAAGAATGATGTACGAAGCAATATAAAAACATCATTTTCCATTTGGCGCCGAGAAGGGGGTATAACGCTTTGGAGGTTAAACTAAACAGATGAAAAGGGAACAGTACAGAGATCCAAACCTTGCTCCCCTGTGCCCCTTGGACACATATACACCCCACAAGGGGGGCACCCAGAGATGCAGGTGGTACCAGAGAAGCCAGAAATCTGGGCTATGTTTTGGGCCTCCGGTTCTGTGCCGGAATCAGCCAGGTCAATCCCAATGAACTATTACAGTCTTGATTATCACTACCCAAGAATCAACTTAGGCAAACACTGATATTCCATAAAGAATCAAGAGTAAAATGCAGGTTTTCTAAAGCATTTTGAGCTCCTCTCAAAGAGGCCTGGACAAGAATCCGGAGTGAATATATGGTGTGGCCAGGGAAAGAGCTTGGGTTTCAGGTCAGGGTTCCAAGCCACTTCCTACAATTTACCATCTGGGGAACTTTAGGCCCATCACCAACCTCACTGAGCCAGTTTCTTCCTCTTTAAAAATGGAATGAGAGCCTTCAAAGTGATTAGGAAAAATTTAAAAATCGTAAATCAGCTGGTAGACTTCTGTCACCTCTAAGGTGCTCCTACAGAAGTAGCTGTGCTGTGGATGAGGAAGATGCTGATACAATGAGGCAGGGCCTCCACTCCTCGCTCGTCTCAAGGCCACGATCATGCTACATCAAGTGGAACCCAGGACACTGGAAATATGGACCAGATCCATCCAGAACTGAGGATTAAGATGAGCATGGACACACCCAGCCAAGTGCCCCATGCCCAAAACCAGGGAACCATCTTCCGTCAACACCCAATGGTCACGCTGCTGGGATGCACATCTGTGAGCCAAAAATATGCTAAAACACAAATGCTGGAGCACTGCCCCAGCTCCAGCCTCCAGCCCACTGACCACAGGCACAATCATACCCCAATGCCTCCAACCCGTCTCCTATAGGCCCTGCCAGGACGGAGACCAAAAGTCATGGAGGCAATCAAGCATATGATCACTTTGATGGTCCTCTAGCAGCAGTAGTTGGTTGGAGACTAAAGTAATTGCTAGAATTTTGAGTGAGTTAAGTCTGGCAAAAGAGCCAAAGATGGTTGTGACATATACTAAGCAAAGAGCAGCACAAGAGGCAGGTTTTTGGGAGGGAAAGAGAGCTATGCAAGGAAATTAACTCCAGAGCAGTTTGCAGGGAATCAGGGGCTCCGGGCTCATTATTTCAATCTTGGCAGCTGTCACTCACTGCCAGAAGCAGTTTAATCCTGCCCCAGAGCTTTCAGAAGCACTATAAATCAAGGCCCACAACTGGCCCTTCAATGTTGAGTTCAGGAGTTATGGGCATCCACCAGCTGGTAGGGCACAAGCTTCTCCTATATGGCGTGTGCCCTGGGCAAGAAGAACGTGTAGATAAATACAAATACCCAGACAGCCAGGTGACAAACAGATCTATAGCATTAGCCCGACTGGGTTTATAGGAAGCAAGTGTGCAGTTCAATACTGTTTATGTGGTTCATGGGAGACTCTTGGGCAGTGATGGATAATGTAATTCTCATCCTCCTTAGGGTTTCCAGAGATGAACAGACAATGTAGGAAAAAACCAGTAATAAGGTACTACCAGAAGAAGGGCTGGGAGATTCGAGATCCCCCTCCTCCATGTTCTCAAAAGAAAAGTCAGCATCTGGCCAGGTTAAGAAATTCAGCCTGCCCAGGAAGTGATTTTTTTCTCTTTACATCATTCTCTAAACAAGCAAGCTAACAACCCAGACTGGAATTATAGAAAGACTGCACCAGTCAAATGAGACATCTGGGTGTTCAGATGATAAGAAATGCTAAGCAGTCACAACAGTAATTAATAATAAATTCTTTTCTTTCCCCTTGAGCTGAATAATCTGCAATGCTTAAGTTCTCCATCTCACTGGATCTTCACGACAAAGCTCTGAAGCGGGTATTCTTAGCCCCCTGGTCAGGATAAGGAAAAGGCTCAGAAAGGGTTCGCACGTCTCCAGGCAGGTAACTCCTGCAATGTTTGTAATTCTGATCTTACAAAAACAAGAACACAAATGGAAGGACAGGCGCCAGGAGTCAGGTGATGCCCGGGCGGCACCTCCCTCAGAATAGAGACTCCTAGAGGCAGGGGTGTGCTGAGGACCACTCCCCTCCCAGCCATGAGTAGACAGCTATTTCATCAGATCCATTTGATCATAATGATGCTGGGGGAGGGGACACATCACAGCCCTGGATGAGAGCAACTGAGACCTCCAACCCGTGGCTCACCAGCTTCAATGCACTACCGGAAAGTGCCTTAGGTGACAGGTGCCCCAAGGGAGAGAAGCCAGGCTTCTGGCCAGTTCCAAGAAGATAGGTTCCTACAGTACAGCTAGTATTAACTGTATACCTTTTTGTCCTTAGGCCTGTCCCTACCAATTGAGAACACTGCCACATCTCAACAGCAGTCTTGCAACTCCAAATAAGATCTCTGCCCATCCAGATGGAAGAGAGCAGAGACACAAAATAAACCCAAGAGGCAGAGGCCTGGACGTAAGGGTCAAGCCAGGCGTCTTGACAGAACTCCTGGCAGTCCCCATTTGCTGGGCCTCAGGGCCTCCCCAAGCAATACACTTTCTAATGAGTCTTTCTTCGTTTAGAGTAGCTGTGACCTAAAAGCCTTAGGTGGAGAGCCGCTGATACAGCTTCATCGTAACACAGCACTGTATATTAAGGCTCCGATGCTACACCGGGAAACGTGGGGACTGACATCTGGCCACATGCTTGAAAAGGCCTGATGGGTTATTTTTGCCTGGGGGCTTCAGCCGCAGAAGACCACTCTCCATGCCCTTGGTCAGCCCATGCCCTGTCAACACTCAGTAGGCATTCAGACCACCCTCAGCTGGTTCACAATGGTCTCTTCAAGACAACCTAAGGCAACAGGGCATATGCCAGGGCTGAAATTCAGATGTCTGCCCTGGCACAGCACTACCCGTGTTAGAATACTGAAATACTTTTTACATGTAAGTAGCTTCTGCTCCAAACTCTTGCATGCCCACCACCATGACCCTGACCCCTCCCCTGTGACCCCAGACCTTCCCAGCAACTCAAGGGTCACCACCTGGTGGGGTAGGTGGATGCCTCTTCAGGACCGAATCGGTGCCCAGGCTGTGCAGCTGAGAAAGGACAGGAATCCCCTCCCTGCATGTGCCCCGTGCATGACGCTACAGCTGGGCTCATCCCCACCGCGGTGGAAAGACCGGAGGATCCAGCTTTGCTGAGAAGTAGCTGGGACCACACTATCTATTGTTCTCCACGGGGTGAGAAGGGGTCACCCCCCCCACTCTCCTCTTCAGCCAGGGATCCTCCCTTCATTCCCACTGGGATTGGGAATACCGGAGGAGGAACGATAACCCTACATGTATTGTAACCTTGGCCTCTACGTAAATACCCACTTGTTTTTGAGGAGAAGACCAAAACAGAAGCAGCAGCTCCTGGCTCCACCTCTGGAATTAAAAATCTGGTTGGTATCATCCACTAGACATTTCACACACTCTCTGGCCCAACAGCCAAAAGCCACTGCTCCCCCAGTGCTGCCCCAACAGAACCACAGACAGCACACAGCACTCCAGGGCCCTCAACTCTCAATTAGCCTGATGTTTTCCAACTGCAGGTTATGACCCATGAGCAGATCACAGAATCACTTTAATAGTTCACAATTGGCATTTTTCAGCTGAAATAGAAAACAACCTAGCAGCACAGAAAATAGAAAGCGTTGCATATAGGATATGCTGCTACATGAAACCTTTCACTACATACATGGATGGGCGTGTTGGGTTGAAGAAGAAAATGGATCTCTCGTTGTGGGGCCCAAGGAAAAAAAGTGTGGAAGCCCCTGATCTAGCTAATTCCACCCTATCGATGATGACGAACCCGGGACCAGAGAAGCAGTGTGATCTATACCAGGAGCATCGAGGTGGCTTCTAGTCCGCAGCCCTCACTTCTAAGTGGCTGTGGCTCTGGAGGCAGGTGTCGGGTTTCCTGGACACTCAAGTAGCTGGCTCTTCAGCCCCCAAGAGCTGCACTCAAGCAGTCTCTAGTGCCGTTATGACTTTCGCCTGCAGACTAAACCTTAGCACTGGACCTCCTGACTCTGACCAGGACACTCTAAGAGAGACATACTTCCAGGGCTGCCAGGCCCACAGCCAGGTGGGGGGGCGGGGGTGAGGTTTGGGCCCAGCCTCCACCATGAGCAGCCTCACCTGTACCTCCAAAGTCCCTAAAGACACCAGGAAACTGGGGGGCCATGGAACCTGGGCCCTCCCTCAAGCTGAGGCTTCAGCAAAGGAACTAGAGCTCTTTAGCCAGCCTCCCCGTCCCCACAGGCCCATCCTGCATCCACTGGGAAAATAAGGAGAGCATGACCTTTGGGAGAGCCTGAGACAGGTGACAGGCTCCTTCTCATCACATTAGCTCACTCGATACAGAACACAGCAAAGCCCCATGATACAGGTGCGTAGATGGAGACCACACACGCACGCACACACGCAGAGCTATCCCTTCTAGTACGTTTATTCTATTCTAAGTAGTTCATGTGATACATTATTCAATCTCACCATCAGCTCAATAAAGTAGATGCTACTGTAATCTCCACGTTGCAGGCAACGTGGACCCCCTGCACTGCCAGACCTTGAGCCTTCAGGCGCTGCCTCAGAGGAGGTCCAGAGGCTGTCAAGGAAGGAGCCAGAGTGAGGAAGGCAACCCCAGAGCTTAGGGCAATGGCTGCTTTAACCAGAAGGGGCATTTTTTTAAATATGTTGTCAGGAAGCAACCTAAAGTTCATCAACAGAGGAATGGATAAAGAAGATGCGGTACACAGATACAATGGAAAATTACTCAGCCATAAAAAAGGACAAAATAATGTCATTTACAGCAACACGGAGGGACCTCGAGATTGTCATACTGAGTGAAGTCAGACAGAGAAAGACAAATATCATCTGATATCACTTATATGTGGGATCTTTAAAGAGCCTACAAATGAACTTATCTACAAAACAGAGTTACAGATGTCCAAAATAAACTTATGGTTACTGGGGTGTAAGGGGGAGAGGGATAAATTGGAAGATTGGGATTGACACAAACACACTACTATATATAAAATAGGTAACTAATAAGGACCTACTGTATAGCACAGGGAATTCTACACAATATTCTGTAATAGCGTATCTGGGAAAAGAATCTAAAACAGAGTCGATATATGTATCTGTACAACAGATTCACTTTGCTGTACACCTGAAACTAACAACACTGTAAATCAACTATACCAATAAAAATTTTTTTTTAACTATGTTATCAATTTTGACCACTACAAACAGCCCAGATAAGGAAGAGCTAAAGCTCTTGGATCTTTGAACTTGGGCTTGTTAATTATAGGGTAGGGGATCTGGAAAGGACCATAGAGCACATATGATTAGATACCTTCATTTTACTGATGAGGAAACCAAGGCTGCTATGTGCCTCACTGTGCTCAAGGTCACACAGCCAGTAAGTAACAAAGTTGAGATGAAACCCCAGGGGGCCTGGATTGGTGCTTTGAGGGTCTGTCCATCATGATTTGTCTTTTCTCTGTGCATGCTGCTTCAGCAAAATTATGTGTTGATGTGTATATCTAGAGCCTGGTCCACAGCTGATATGCCACAACCTAATAATCGTGGGATCCTAAGGGAGGCTCAGCTGCCCAAATTTCCACCAGAGACTGTGCCATCCTCCCGAGTACTGGGATTTTTTTAAGTAAGCACCTTAATTTTGTGTGACTGACTTCAGCATCCACTGGCGGCAGCTTCTAAGTTTAGAATTAACATCCGAGGCAGTCTGTTGCACCGAAGTTTACTTGCTCAGAAGATGTGGTCAGAAACAGTAAAACTGACATGCATAGAAGTTTCTTTATACCTTAGTAATATTGAAATGCAAAACTAGAGCCTCTCAAAGAAACAAAGCTTTAACCATAATACACTTCAAAATTAACTACAGTAGTCAAGGACTATCCAGAATTTTTCTAATAAAAATTCAGACGTGTTCCCATCCTTATTCTCACTTGCCAATGCAATTCCCTAGACCTGACGGTTCTCCAGACACTTGTCACTACCCAGTCTAGAGCTTTAGTAATTAATCTTTCGGGGGTACTAACCTGTACCGTACTTTACCTTTGTACAAGTTGAAGCTTCTATTAATTTCAATAACCTCCTCCTTTGCCTATTCCAATTAGTTGCTTATATTCCACATTACACACATCTCTCCTACACTCTGCATATTCAGTTGGGCCAGGAGGAGGGAGGGGGCCTTTTGCTGAGGGCAGCTTAACCAAGTAGACACTGCAAAGCAGTAACATAGTGGGACTCACAACTGACGTTTACACACAACTTTCCATCAAAATGCCTTAATGTCCCTTGCCAGAACAGATGGAAAAAAATTACTCTTATGCCCTGAAATTTTCCATTCTTGATCTCAGCCCAAAGGTGACTTTTTTATTTTTAAACTTGAGCAAAACAAAAGTTCAACTATTTTTGATTCATGCCTGGGCTAAAGAAACACACTTTGTTCTTGTTAAAGCAAGGCAAGTTTTTTTTTTTTTTTTTTTAAACACGTAGGTAGCTCAAACAGCTGAGCTTCAAAAGCCGAAGCATTCCAACCAGCTAGTGTTCACAGAGGCAGCACCTTCGCTGTAACTGCAAAACCAACAATCAAGAGCCAAGGCGAGAGGGAGCTGGGATTCCATTTTCTATTTACCTTCTCTTCCGTTCCAGTAAATGCTTTAAAGAACTGCATGGAATTCGAAACTTTTAAGCTGGGTGATCAGGACGGAAGCTTTTCCTCCTCTCTGGGTGCTAAGGAAACCCAAGGGCTCATGCAACTCCAGGGAGAGGTGACAGGTCCCCTGACTGCCTCTGTCCCCAGGCCTTGCTCACCGGCTCTGCTCATCCATCCTATCCAAGTCCAGCCCCACCTCCCAGCCCTCTATTCCTTCTCGTCTAGCTCCATCAGCTATTCTCAGTCTCCACGGAGGAAGAGACGTGAAATGCTTGAATAAGAATTAGGAGAACAGGGCTTCCCTGGTGGCACAGTGGTTGAGAGTCCGCCTGCCGATGCAGGGGACACGGGTTTGTGCCCCGGTCCGGGAAGATCCCACATGCCGCAGAGCGGCTGGGCCCGTGAGCCATGGCCGCTGAGCCTGCGCGTCCGGAGCCTGTGCTCCGCAATGGGAGAGGTCACAACAGTGAGAGGACTGCATACCGCAAAAAAAAAAAAAAAAAAAAAAAAAATTAGGAGAACAGAGCACCCTTTATCCAACAAGGCTAGGTCACCCCATGCACCTCCCTGCTCCTTGATGGATGCCCTGGCTTTCAGTTGCAAGACTCTCCTCTCCACTCTCATCCTACCCTAACATACATGTGACACCCACTGCAGGCCCAGGGGACAGCCCACGGTGAAGGCACTGCATCCATTCATCCTTCTGTGAGGCTGTGTGGCACTCACATGGTAAGACCCCAGGCCCTAGCCTAGGCTCTGCCAGTTGTGAACCGTGTGCCTTACCACTCTGCAAACCGGGGCTGATCATGTCTGTCCTGCTTGTCCCATACTTTTATTAGAGAATCAGGGGGAATCACAAATATGAGCATACTTTGTAATCAGACCCCAATATAAACACATATTCCTATTAATAGGCACATGGTGCAGCAGTGTGGTATGTTCCTTTAGGATTAAGTCCAAGAGATACTGCCAGTAAAAGAAAGTGAATTTTTCAGGGCAGAAAACAAGGCACTGAAAGAGAACAGAGACTGGGATCTATAGGACTCCAGCAAAGGATGAGTTCAGTGATGGAGCAATCTGTGAGGGCTTCCTGGAAGAGGCGGCTTTGTAAACAGCCTGGAGTAGCTCTCACCACATTGATCAAAGGCACTTCAATAGATGTCGCTAGCCTAGACCGAGAGCTCTTCAAGGGCAGGCGACCTGTCTTGTTATGTCTGTCTTCCCAGCCTTTTCCTGGCCCTGCGTCGCCTCATAACAGAGGAGTGTTGAGTGAATGAAAGAATGAACAGAGCCCCGAACGAACAAGTTGGACACCTGGGAGAGGAGGAAGGAACCCCAGATAGGGACAATGTGTCAGGAGGGCTTGTTCAGGGCAGTGAGTAGACCAGGCCAGGTGGAGTGGGGTTTGTGGCCGGGGTGGGGGGGGGCAGATGAGAAAGGGGAGATCGAAAAGGCAGGGGGGTCTGAGGGCAGAGGAGCTCAGGCTTCTGGGCACAGTGGGGAGGAAGGAGGGGGAGGAAGAGGAGTTCAGAGTGACATAATGAAATCAGCACTTGGGAGATTAATCTGGCAGCTGCACTCAGGGCAGCCTGAAGAAGGGAGTGAAGTGAACGTAGAGAGCAGCCAGGCGGCAACTGCAATAACTCAGGCAGGTGGTGAGAAGGGCCGGGGTGCCACCGCCTCCCCCAGCCGAGTCACACTTCTGGCAGCACCATCTCTACGACAGTGGGAGCCCCATCAAGGGCCATGCTCGGTGGCTGTCCTCGCTGGCTGGACCTCAGATGTCCTCTAGTCTTCCCGCCCAACACCCGGCACCGGCTTCCTGCAAGTGGTCACCTTCCCCTTCCTGAATCCCTGCAGCGCGGAGCCAGGCCATTTTTAGAAGACAGCTCCCAGAGTACACACTCCCTTAAAGGAGATAAACACTGATGAGGCAGGGACAGAGATTTCTCGGCGGAGCACCATTTCCCAAAGTGGTATCTTCTCAACAACTGAAGAAACGAACAGGTTAATGTGACAGTTAAAACTACAATACAAAGAGGGCAGAGAAAAAAGTGTGCAAGAAAAGGCTGGCGGGTTCAACCCACATTAAAACCATGCTGAGAAGTAAATCCCAGTGGTTTAAGAGCTGGGGGAGGGGAGCTCCAACATCAGCCTACCTTGATTCCACTCAGTCCCCTGCGACTTACCAGCCTGTGACCTTCGGCCACTGGACTCTGAGTCAATTATCCCCATCTGTAAAGTGATGTTAACGATCGTTCCCACCCAACGGAAGAGTCGTGAGAATGAAATGAGTTGATCAGCACAGCACTTAGCACTGGGCCTGATGGATACGTGGCCAGGACCTAGTAACTATCAGGGTACTGTGCTAGAGGTTGTCTGCTGAAGCATAAACTGTCTCTAACATCCGAGGCTTATGAGCAAGTCCACTGCACTGCGGCTGTTCCGCAGCAGGTGCGGCGATGTGAGCTCCCACCCCCACTGGAATCCCAAGATGAAATATGCCTCCCCACAGCCCTAATTCTCTTATCAGGGGACACACAGAACGAGCCGATGCCTCTTCCCCATTACAGACCTTCAGATATGGCAAGGCAGCTGCTGCGTCTCCACAGACTAGTCTATTCTCTAAATCTCTGTGCTTCTCTCTTGCTTCATTTCTCTTATGTTCACCTGCTGCACAGAGAAGATTAGGCAGCAGAGATAGGTAAATAAGAAGAAAATACTTTTTTAATGGAATAGCAAAAAGAGGCCTCGAAAAGTATTGCCTAGGAAAGGATCCCATGGGCTCTGAAGACCTGTTTAAATGGAATCCCACTGCCATAAAGCTGCAGCCCTTTGGGCAATGTCCCTGCATCCCACCCCCAGGAGCCCTGCCCCAGGGAAGATGGGGGCTTCACATCCCCCTGGTGTCCAGGGCAGCCACCTGAAAAGTCTCATGGCAGAAACACTTCTCGCCATGCACGAATGCTGTGGGAAGCACTTGAAAATAAAGTTTCCAGTTACTGCTGGCATTTTCTGAGTGTCCTGCTGGCTGCAGCTGTCCCACGGAAAGCAGATGACATCATCCACAGGCCTGACCATGCTTAGTTCCAAGGCTTGGCTGGGCCCACGTCACTGGGGAGGGGGGACCTGCCATTTCCTCCCTGAGACCAGCGCTGCTCAGGTTCACAACTGCCCTTCCTGGGTAGAATTCCATTATCATGACTTGGACTCACACCAGGAAAGATCCAGAAGCTTTTCCAAGGTCCAGGACAACCCCATTGGACAGCTTCTAAAATCTTACCGTGTGCCAAGCATTGTCCTGGGTCCAGGCCAAGCCCAGATGAGACCTACCCCCCCAAATTCTCACTGTACTCATTTCCCAGAATGAAAAAAAATACACTCTTGCATTTCTCAGCCAGAGAGAGAGAGAGAGAGAAGAGAAGGGAGATAAAAGGGGAAGGAGAGAAAGAAAAAGGAGAAGAATGTGTGGGTACAAAGTGAAAAGAGGAGAGGCGAAGAGGGAAGCAAGGAGGGAGAAAGGGAAGGAAGAAGATGTGGACACCCCACCAGGTTCCTACCATCCCCCCCCTCACTCCCCACAGTGCAAGGCACTCAGGCCCTGGGACAGTCCTGGCAGGTCCTGTCCTCTGGGAGAGCTGACCAAGAGGACAGGACACGGGATGCCTGCAGGGCACTGTAACAGATTGGGCCTGAGCCCTGAAGTAGAGTTCAAGTTCAATGCAAAATTCAGATTTCCCAAGGGCCGGGATTAGGTTAGTTGGGGATAGGATTTGCAGGCTGTATCTGACCGAAATCCGTATCTGTCAGCGTATTAAGCACACTCAGGCCCGTCTCAAAGTCAGAACCCTGCCATCCATCACCACCCTAGAATGGGAGGCCTAGCCAGAGCCTTGCTACCTACAACTGACCCCTCTGGCTGGCGGCCTGCCTTTCAGCCATCCCAGCCCCCTCCTTATAGAGCACCCACACTCCCCCACCAGCTTCCAGATGAATGTTATGTAGCTCCTGAACACATACAGGTCCCTGGAGTAACTCAGCAATTATGACACAGTCCCCTCACATTCACTTGAGGAGCTAATAGGAAACTGCAGGACCCCTCCCCAGGGAGAGGGAGGTGGGGGAGCGATGTAGTCTGCAGAATCAAAGCAAGTGCAGGGAAAAGGGAAATCAAGACCCTTGCAAAAACTATCTAATTGAACCCTCAGAGCACACCTGTGGGGTCAGATTACACAAGAGGAAACCAAGAATCCGAGAGGCTAAGAAGTAACTCAAGGTCACACAGCCGTGAAATGAAAGACTGCCTGGCTTCCGCATCTGTTTTTTCTGATACATTATAATGCAATCATACAAAACTGTGCAAATTAACATTTTTAATGTTTTCTTTGATGTATCCTTAGTCAGCATTGCTATCTCAATGTTTCTAATAAGAACCTGTGAAAGCACATACCTAACGGTGAGCAGTGTATGCTCAATTTCAATTATATTTTTCATTTCTGGATGTTCTATTTGTTTGTATTCAAATTTGTATAGATTTTTTTAAATTAGTATAGTGTTTCCCACTCATTTTTTTCAACAACTTGTTTTACTTTATTAACATTTTAAGGACACTATATGAATATATCCAACTGGTCTTCTACCTGAAACCCTTGGGGGTCTGATTCTTCTGTTTGTTGTTTCTGCTGACTTTCATTCATGGGGACTTGCTGCCTCATCTGTTCTGTAACTGAGGGTAAAAACTTGCATCAGAATGGCTGGGTTTTACCTATAGGAATCTTTCAGGGCTTGAGCTATGAGTACAGCCCTCCAGAGATGATTCTCATTTGCTTCAGACACGATGGGGGGCTACCAACCCCAAATTCTATCAGACTCATTTCACAGCTTGGAGTTTCTTGGGCCACACAGGTAGTACCAATTCAAAGCTGAACTGCATGAATGCAGATCTACGATTATAAATTCTCACAGGAGACCCTGCTTCATCCTCCCACCACCAAGCCAAAGTCGAAACAAGCAAGTCCCCTGGTGTGTTCCCTTGGCTCTCTGGCAGGTGTCTGCTGACTACCTGTTTTCTGAGGATGGAGCCGGCCTGTAGGGGCTAGTTTTATGCAGGACTCTCACTTCCAACTTCCCACCTGGCAAGGGCCTAAAGTTTGGTCTCCTGGGCCTTGGTAAAGGCCACACTTTCATTCCTGGCTTAAAGTCTGACGTACACTCGGCCTGATTTCTTTTAGACATACCCGAGTATTTCTCAGAGCCTACCTCTGTGCCATTTCCTGTAGCTAGATGAACACTGGACACACCTTCCTCTAGTCTCAGGAGCCCAGAGTTCCCAGGGCCCTCAAAGGTAGAAGCTTTAAAAACTGAAATTTTGACTTTATTGGGAAAGAAAAAAAAGCAGCAGCGAGGTTTTAATGACCTACAAGACTAACAGTAAGGAAGAAAAGTGCACGACTGTGTGCAGTCAGCAGTTTCTAGGAAGGAGCATCTGAGTATTACAAAGAAGGAAGAACAAAGACGGAAACAGAACGGAGCAGAGTAGATGTGAGAAGAATCTACAACGAATGCAGAGAAATTCCTGTCTCACTGTATTTTGCTTTGTTACTCATCTGTGGCTCAGCAAAATAAAGTGACATTTTCAGCCTACACACACACACACACGATGTGGGCCTTTAAGTTGGAAATAAGTGCATTGTTAGACTACAATTTAATTTCCTAAGAAACCGCACTGTACCAGACACCTTACATAGGTAGGAACCACTCTACTTTCCCAAATGCTTTCATAGCCACCACTCACTTCACCCCCAAAACCCTCTGAGCTTCATTTTGTAGCTGTTAACAGGCAACTTTCTGATAACTGGTCCTCTGCACTTCTTGCCACCTAGCACTCCTTCCTCTCAATAAACATTCATTAATCAGTAACACACACACATCAAATATATGTACAGGTCCACAAGCCCTTACCCTGGAGCAGGATTCATGACTATTTCAGATTTTAGAAAGTAAATCAGGTGTACCTGTGGGGTTTGGGCCACATGCTCCAGCCACATGCACTCCCATTTCTGCAGGGACACGACTAGCTCTTTGGACTGAGCAGGATGAACAAAGACCATCATCAGCCCCACATCAGCTCAGGGCAGGTTTGCCTCCACAATATGTAAAAACTCTCACTTTTCAGAGCTTTGGGAATTTCGGAATTGTGAACGAGGGGTTGTGGACCCAGATAAATGAGTTCTCTCTCAAAATGCCTACACTGAAATCCACCATGCCCAAATCTTGCGACTGCATCTCAAAATCCGCACTCCAGGGCTTCCTTCGTGGCACAGTGGTTGAGAGTCCACCTGCCGATGCAGGGGACATGGGTTCATGCCCCGGTCCGGGAAGATCCCACACACCGCGGAGCAGCTGGGCCCGTGAGCCATGGCCGCTGAGCCTGCGCATCCGGAGCCTGTGCTCCGCAGCGGGAGAAGCCACAACAGTGAGAGGCCCGCTTACCACCAAAAAAAAAAAAAAAAAAAAAAAAAAAAACGCACTCTGGTTCTCAGAAGGGGCAGAAAAGAACAGCGACCACGAGAGGTGCAAAGCACTGGGATGGGTGATGGCCAAAGAGCGCCTGGCCAGGCGTGGGAGCCTCAGGTTCACAGTGCATCCACGAGAGGAGGAAAAGAGTGGGCACGAAACCGCAGAACAAGTCAGCAAATGGCTCCAAGAGGTGCTTGGCAAAGTCTCAGGTAGGGCAGGGTCGGCACAGGGTGGGTATGGCAATCAGTAAAGCTAGACCCTAGCCTCAGATTTGTGCCTCACATGTAATGTGAGGCAAAGCTTCAGCTTCCTCTCCTGCAGTGTGGGAGAGCTGGGCCACACCATGAATTCACAAATGGCAGGACGTAGCCCACTAGTTGATCATGAAATCTACTTAATGGGCTGTGAACAGTATCTTTTGGAACAGAACAGAACAAACATCAAGTTGATCCATGTGGTAAGAACAGCCATTATTCCATTAACTTTCGTTTCTGTGATTACATATATACACGTAGGTAAACAGAACGATGTTTTATATAGATATACAGACATACATAAATATAATCCAAGACAGTATATACATATACGTATATATAATATACACATTACACATATATACACAATGTACAATGTGTTTCTTACTGTGGGACATGGTCTAAAATCTTTCAAATTTACTGTGTGTTGGGCTGCATCCCCCAGGCCTGCAAGACCTGTACTTGCCCAGCTTCAAGACTGAAGAGCCTGGAGTCAGTGACAGAGACATCAGTGGTTTAATGGATGGGGGAGCTTAAACATCTGAAGCAAAGTCCTGGAGCGACACCCCACCATGTGCGGTGAAGGCAGAGCAGGACGTGGCTGCAGCCTTCGTTCCCGGGGGCAGGGGGAGGTTACCAGTTATAAGCGTAATTGACATCAGGTTGGCTCATCAGTTACTAGGAAAGTTCACAGAAGGGAACACCCCTCACGGCCCCTTTGATAAGAACAATCACCAGCTGGGAAAGGGGGAGGCACGTAGGAAGGTCAGTCAGGTGAGTAGCATGAAACAAGCACTGGTGGAGCAGGGGATTTAGAGAGCAAGAAAACAGCCATCTTGGAAGGCTTGACCATACATTCCCCCCCTACATAACCTGCATGACCCTTACATCCTTGGTCCACCCCTCTTCTGCCATATCCCTGGAGTCATGTATGTAGGGGGCACTGCCACCAGATACCACACACACAATGCAGATAGCAGCAGCCAAAGAGGATCAAGAGTACCATACCTAGGGCTTCCCTGGTGGTGCAGTGGTTGGGAGTCCGCCTGCCGATGCAGGGGACGCGGGTTCGTGCCCCGGTCCGGGAAGATCCCACATGCCGCGGAGCGGCTGGGCCCGTGAGCCATGGCTGCTGAGCCTGCGCTCCGCAACGGGACAGTCCACAACAGTGAGAGGCCCGCGTACCGCAAAAAAAAAAAAAAAAAAGGAAAAAAAAAAGTACGATACCTAGTATGCCGGGTACACCTTGTATACCCAGTATGCTCAGAACAGTCATTCGCCAGCATGTGGGCAAATTCTGCAGCCAAGTGCTTACGGGGTCAATGGAGAGGGAGTCAATGGCAAAAGTGCTGTGTCCAGTTATAAGGAAGGTAAGGCCACCCCTGGTTTTCACAACCCCAGAGCCACCCCTATGTGGAAGGCAAGGCCCCGACTCTAAAACACTCTGTTGGCCTAGCCAGGTGTCAGCAATCACATTAAAAGTCTGAATGCACTGAAAGTCTGATTAGCAGAATTAGAATTTAATACCCACTGAAACAGTATTTCTCTCTCTAAAATTACCCTCATCTCCACCAAACATAACCAAATCAAGACTAATTTGTTTGTAAATTAAGTCTGGTCAATTGACCACATAGGCTCCTCCAAACTGGCTCTCATGGAACTCCTCAGATGGAGCCTCAGACTGAATTCCCAAAAGGCCTCTCGAGGCCAGGAAAGCCAACAGACTCCACCTGGGTGGATTTCTCTCTTCTAGGAGGTTCTCAAAATATCGAGATTCCTGCATATGCCAGGAGACAGTTTTTTCCATTTGCCTGATAAGGCTGCTGGGAACCCAGGAGTCTCTAATTTCTGGAGGAACCAGGCAGAGAGAAAAGGAAAATGTTTCAATTCTACCCACAGGTGTGGTTTACCCAACTCCTGTTAAGTCATCACTAACTTGAGCAAAAGGGCTTCTCTATATCTGGAAAACAGATCAAAACCAGTAATACTCCAGACAAAACCCATAAAAATTATAACGATATACAACAGTTCACTCAGTAACAAATCCTTTTGTTAACTTTTAATGAAGCCATTAGGTTTTCCATTAGGATTAATTTCTTACCTAGTTCAGCAGTATAATCTGAAATTTATCAGAGACCTGTACTTGTCAAAAGCCCTTCTTATGAATCTTCTTGAAGATGAAGCACCTTCACAAAAGCATCGAAGTACAACTATGTATGACAAAAGACTTAAAAAGGCATGGTTAAACACCTGATTACAATGTAATCAATAAAGAGACTTGGTTACAGTAACTAAAAAGATGACCGATTATAATCTTAACCCTTAAAAATCTTCATCTCTGGCAAAAACGAAACAATTGTTAACTGTCATACCAGCATTTCCTCTTCGGAGAACTTACGCTTTAGCCTTCCTCCCCTACGAAAGCAAAGGTAGGTAAACTTAGACCCACTCAGCAATTAATGTTCCAATAGTTTATCCTATTTGAAATAACCCAGCTAGTCAATGAATTCTCTTCATTTAACTTAGTTTCAAGTTACCAGTATCTACAGAGACTATTATAGACAGACATTCCCAAAACAATTACTCCTAGAGTTTTAAAAGACTTCTCTCATTTTTCTTTACTCTTAGAGATCACGTGGGATTAAAGTTCCTGAGAGCCCAAGTAGATCATTTAAAGGTACAAGCAGAGAAATACCAATTCCTTCTAGGAAGCTAGCTTAATTACAAAAGGCTCACTTTCAAAAAAAAAACAAACAAACAAACAAAAAGCTCACTTTGATACAACAGCAGAGCCATTAGGGGCCACTCTTCTCCAGATCTCCTGGCAGCCCGCATTCATCAAGGACAGCCCCCACAGTGCCCCCCATACTAGTGGACAGCCAACGCAGGATTTCCCCTGCAACCTTTGGGCTCCATGAGTTAGTGCAACGAAGCAGGACCCTATTGGTCCCTCCCTACCATATCCTCCACCTGCCTTTTATCTGTAAAAAAAACTTTAGCCAAAGAATAAGTTTAATCAGAGAAATGAGAAAACGCAAAAGCAAAGACAAGCGTTCGAACAGGACAATAACAGTTTAGTCAGTAAGCACAGTCAAGGACCTTCGGTTGCTCTTCAAGGGCTATAGATATATTCTGAGCGGTATCCTGCGAGCTGTCTTGTAGATGCTGAAACCCCCACCAGTTGGAAAAAGTTAACTACGTGATGACCAGACCACAGTCAGGACATAAGCTGCCGCAATTCTGAGAATTACCCTCAAGAAAAAGGGAACAAACCGACCCTAGAAAAGAAGGTTAACTGTACTTAAAGCAATCAAAATGATGCTGGTCAGACCACCGCACAACCTTTTTCAAGACGACCGTCAGAGCTGACGGTGCTGTTGCCACATGTAGCCCCCTCTCTCCGCCTATAAAAGCTCTTGTCTAGCGGTTGTCGGCGGCGGGAAATCAGTCTTTGGACAGGAGTCTGCCCTCCGAAATAAAGCAAACCTTCCTTTCCACCAACCCTGCCTCCTTAAAGGCTTTTGGGCGGCGAGCCGCCGGACCCCATTTTCGGTAACATCAGTGGACGACCACCCCGCCATCACCCCTGCGACGTCCAGGCCCCACATGGTCGTGGACAGGCCCAACCTTCAACTCCCCCCGCTTCTTTCCCAACACCTCGGCGCTCACGGGAGTTGCCTCGGTCTCTGGGCTGACGCCGCCAATTGTTGGGCTGCACCCCGCAGGCCTGCGAGGCCTCGGCTTACCCGGGTTCAAGACCGAAGAAAGAGCCCGGAGTCAGGGACAGAGACGTCAACGGCTTAATGGCTAGGGCAGAACTTACAGGCAAGGTCCTGGAGCGTCACCTCCACCGTGCTCAGCACACGACGGGCAGAAAATGGCGTCTGGCATCTCTCCCAGGAGACGTCTGGCGTCTCTCCCCCTCTTATAGGGGTAATTGACATCAGGTTGGCTCATCAGTTACCAGGGAAACTAACAGGGGCACGCCCCTCAGTACTCCTTTGATAAGTTACAGGTGGAGCTGTTCTGACCTAAAGATTAGGACAATCACTAGCTGAGGCTGGGGGCAAGCATGTAGGAAGGTCAGGTGAGTAGGATGTAGGTGAAGCAGGGGAATACACAGAGAGCAAGAGAACAGCCATCTTGGGTGACCTGATCACACACTGTGTTAGATGATCTCCTGTAAATCTTTTCAGAACAAATATCCTCTGAATTATTTTTCTGGTGTTACATAATCCAGGCATTCTGTATTAAGTCATTCCCGACTGCAAATTAAGAAGAGGTTTACGCCAAACAGTCTGTTTTTCAAGGTATGCTTTGGCGGTTAGGACCCAATTTCTAATTTTGTCTCTGCTGCTCACTCACTATGACCCCTGGGCACGTACCTAACCTCTGGGTCTTGGTTTCCCCATCTGTGAGATGCAGAGTTTGACCATCACAAACTGATGGCTGCATCACAGTTGCTCCCCATGACCCCTGAGGAGCAACTGCTTACGTAAAATGGGAGAAATAATGGACATAGGTCATGGGGTGGTGGCTGAGGTAACATGAGGTAACACTTAGAACAGCACCTCCAGGCACGTGGGAAGCAGCATGCAATCTTGCTTTTAACATTAGATTATGATTACATTCCACATTTGGTTTTGAAGCCAACATAAAATGCACATGCAGCTTGCCCCTTTGTAGTTGGAACTAACGGCTGTTTCCATGAGCCCTGAGATGCCGGCCACTGCAGGGCCTAGGACTGGAGACCATAACCACCACCCTTTTTCCTGCCTTGTCCCAGCCCTTGGAAGGCTCAGCTCATCCCCACCATAAATTACAACCAGAACTCTGTGTTTGTTACCCAGCTTCCTGGGAGACGGGCAGTGGCATAGCAGAGGTATTACTTTGGGTAAATATTTCTCTAAACCTCATTGTTGCCACCACTAATGCTCAGAGGCAGGGGGCCCAGCTCCGCAGCAGGCCCCACCCATCCTAATCCAAGGGAGCCCGGGATGGAGCAGGCTTCATCGTCTCCCCAACGCTGAGCAAAGGACCCCAGTAAGAGCAAGTGCCAGAATTAGACACTGGGGGCAGCGAGGGCAGCTTACACTGGGCTCTCAAGGAACCAGCAATCTCCTGCCCCGAAACAGAGCTATGGCAGCAAGCAGGGGATCGTCTTTACAGCACTCAGTACTTGGATCAGCCAGCCACCACGTTAAAATTCCTCTCCTAAGGCCATAGTGGGCATCCCATCCCACCTCCCCTCAGCACAGGAATCTCGGTGCACCTTTACTGACAGATGGAAGCCTGTCTCCTGTGTGCTTTTCCAAGTCCCAGACAGCTACATGAAAGGCTCCCCAAGGCCCTTTCACTGCAGGTAGGGAAACGGGGGTTATTCTACCCAATATACACGTGAGAAAACTGAGGCCTAGTCCATGGGCCTAAAGCACTGTTTCTTAATCCCGGCCTGGAACAGGGCTCCTCCAATTTCCATGCCCACAGCTGAGCACCTTGTTCAAAATCAGATGGGGGAGTTTCCCACAAGGAACTCTGAAGTGCCCGGTGAGAGGCCTCTGCACAGAACACCCTATGAGCAAGTGGAACTAGATGAATCACAAAAGGAAAAGAAATCTATGAAATGGAGCCTCTCAGAGCTATTTCACTGCTGCTACATCTAAAGATGTCTTTTCCCTCTGCCTGGTGTGAAAACGGAACTAACTGTGAAGAAGCCGTGTGGCTGACAGGGTCTTGGTGCTCCGGCTGGGTGTCAGGCCTGAGCCTCTGAGGTGGAAGAGCTGAGTCCAGGACATTGATCCACCAGAGACCTCCCAGCCCCATGTAATATCAATCGGCGAGGGCTCTCCCAGAGATCCCCACCTCAACGCTGAGACCCAGCTCCACTCAACAACAAGCAAGCTACAGTGCTGGACACCCTATGCCAAACAACTAGCAAGACAGGAACACAATCCCACCCATTAGCAGAGAGGCTGCCTAAAATCATAATAAGTTCACAGGCACCCCAAAACACACCACCGGATGCGATCCTGCCCACCAGAAAGACAAGATCCAGCCTCATCCACCAGAACACAGGCACCAGTCCCCTCCACCAGGAAGCCTTCACAACCCACTGAACGAACCTTACCCACTGGGGGCAGACACCAAAAACAACAGGAACTACAAACCTGCAGCCTGCAAAAAGGAGACCCCAAACACAGTAAGGTGAGCAAAAAGAGAAGACAGAGAAACACACAGCAGATGAAGGAGCAAGGCAAAAACCCACCAGACCAAACAAATGAAGAGGAAATAGACAGTCCACCTGAAAAAGAATTCAGAGTAATGATAGTAAAGATGACCCCAAATCTTGGAAATAGAATAGAAAAATACAAGAAACATTTAACAAGGACCTAGAAGAACTAAAGAGCAAACAAACAATGATGAACAACACAATAAATGAAATTTTAAATTCTCTAGAAGGAATCAATAGCAGAATAACCTGAGGCAGAAGAACGGATAAGTGACCTGGAAGACAAAAGAGTGGGAATAACTACCACAGAGCAGAATAAAGAAAAAAGAATAGAAAGAATTGAGGACAGTCTCAGAGACCTCTGGGACAACATTAAACGTACCAACATTTGAATTATAGGGATCCGAGAAGAAGAGAAAAAGAAAGGGACTGAGAAAATATTTGAAGATATTATAGTTGAAAACCTCCCTAATATGGGAAAGGAAAGAGTCAATCAAGTCCAGGAAGCACAGAGAGTCCCATACAGGTTAAATCCAAGGAGAAACATGCCAAGACACATATTAATCAAACTATCAAAAATTAAATAAGAAGAAAAAACATTAAAAGCAGCAAGGGAAAAATAACATACAAGGGAATCCCCATAAGGTTAACAGCTGACCTTTCAGCAGAAACTCTGCAAGCCAGAAGGGAGTGGCAAGACATATTTAAAGTGATGAAAGGGAAAAACCTACAACCAAGATTACTCTACCCAGCAAGGATCTCATTCAGATTTGATGGAGAAATTAAAACCTTAACAGACAAGCAAAAGCTAAAAAATTCAGCACCACCAAACCAGCTTTACAACAAATGTTAAAGGAACTTCTCTAGGCAGGAAACACAAGACAAGGAAAAGACCTACAATAACAAACCCAAAACAATTAAGAAAATGGTAATAGGAACATATATATCGATAATTACCTTAAATGTAAATGGATTAAATGCTCCCACCAAAAGACATACACTGGCTGAATGGATACGAAAACAAGACCTGTATATATGCTGTGTACAAGAGACCCACTTCAGACCTAGGGACACATACAGACTGAAAGTGAAGGGATGCAAAAAGATATTCCATGCAAATGGAAATCAAAAGAAAGCCAGACTAGCAATTCTCACATCAGACAAAATAGACTTCAAAATAAAGACTATTACAAGAAACATAGAAGGATACTACATAGTTATCAAGGGATCAATCCAAGAAGAAGATATAACAATTATAAATATTTATGCACCCAACATAAGAACACCTCAATACATAAGGCAAATGTTAACAGCCATAAAAGGGGAAATCGACAGTAACACAATATTAGTAGGGGACTTTAACACCTCACTTTCATCAATGGACAGATCATCTAAAATGAAAAAAAATAAGGACACACAAGCTTTAAATGACACATTAAACAAGATGGACTTAACTGATATTTATAGGACATTCCATCCAAAAACAACAGAATACACTTTCTTCTCAAGTGCTCATGGAACATTCTCCAGGACAGATCCTATCTTGGGTCACAAATCAAGCCTTGATAAATTTAAGAAAATTGAAATCGTATCAAGTATCTTTTCCGACCACAAGGCTATGAGACTAGGTATCAATTACAGGAAAAACACTGTAAAAAATACAAACACATAGAGGCTAAACAATACACTACTAAATAACCAAGAGATCACTGAAGAAATCAAGCAGGAAATCAAAAAATACCTAGAAACAAATGACAAAGAAAACATGATGACCCAAAAGCTATGGGATGCAGCAAAAGCAGTTGTAAGAGGGAAGTTTACAGCAATACAATCCTACCTCAACAAACAAGAAAAATCTCAAATAAACAACCTAACCTTACACCTAAAGCAATTAGAGAAAGAACAACAACAAAAAACCAAAGTTAGCAGAAGGGAAGAAATCATAAAAATCAGATCAGAAGTGAAGGAAACAATAGCAAAGATCAATAAAACTAAAAGCTGGTTCTTTGAGAAGATAAACAAAATTGATAAACCATTAGCCAGACTCATCAAGAAAAAAAGGGAAAAGACTCAAATCAACAGAATTAGAAATGAAAAAGGAGAAGTAACAACTGACACTGCAGAAATACAAAGGATCATGAGAGATTACTACAAGCAACTGTATGTCAATAAAATGGACAACCTGGAAGAAATGAACACATTCTTAGAAAAGCACAATCTTCTGAGACTGAACGAGGAAGAAATAGAAAACATAAATAGACTAATCACAAACACTGAAACTGAAACTGTGATTAAAAATCTTCCAACAGGGCTTCCCTGGTGGTGCAGTGGTTGAGAGTCCGCCTGCTGATGCAGGGGACACAGGTTCGTGCCCCGGTCCCGGAGGATCCCGCATGCCACGGAGCAGCGGGACCGGTGAGCCATGGTTGCTGGGCCTGTGCGTCCACAACCAGAGGGGCCACAACGGTGAGAGGCCCACGTACCGCAAAAAAAAAAAAAAAAAAAAAAAAAATCTTCCAACAAACAAAAGCCCAGGACCAGATGGCTTCACAGGCCAATTCTATCAAACATTTAGAGAAGAGCTAACACCTATCCTTCTCAAACTCTTCCAAAATACAGCAGAGGGAGGAACACTCCCAAACTCATCCTACAAGGCCACCATCACCCTGATACCAAAACCAGACAAAGATGTTACAAAAAAAGAAAACTACAGGCCAATATCACTGATGAACATAGATGCAAAAATCTCAACAAAATACTCGCAAACAGAATCCAACAGCACATGAAAAGGATCATACACTATGATCAAGTGGGGTTTATCCCAGGAATGCAAGGATTCTTCAGTATATGCAAATCAATCAATGTGATACACCGTATTAGCATACTGAAGGATAAAAATCATATGATGCAGAAAAAGCTTTCAACAAAATTCAACACCCATTTATGATAAAAACCCTGCAGAAAGTAGGCATAGAGGGAACTTTCCTCAACATAATAAAGGCCATATATGACAAACCCACAGCCAACATTGTTCTCAATGGTGAAAAACCAAAACCATTTCCACTAAGATCAGGAACAAGACACGGTTGCCCACTCTCACCACTATTATTCAACATAGTTTTGGAAGTTTTAGCCACAGCAATCAGAGAAGAAAAAGAAATAAAAGGAATACAAATCGGAAAAGAAGTAAAACTGTCACTGTTTGCAGATGACATGATACTATACATAGAGAATCCTAAAGATGCTACCAGAAAACTACTAGAGCTAATCAATGAAGCTGGTAAAGTAGCAGGATACAAAATTAATGCACAGAAATCTCTTGCATTCCTATAAACTAAGGATGAAAAATCTGAAAGTGAAATTAAGGAAACACTCCCATTTACCACTGCAACAAAAAGAAAAAAATACCTAGGAATAAACCTACCTAAGGAGACAAAAGACCTGTATGCAGAAAACTATAAGATACTGATGAAAGAAATTAAAGATGATACAAACAGATGGAGAGATATACCATGTTTTTGGATTGGAAGAATGAATATTGTGAAAATGACTATACTACCCAAAGCAATCTACAGATTCAATGCAATCCCCATCAAACTACCAATAACATTTTTCACAGAACTAGAACAAAAAGTTTCATAACCTGTATGGAAACACAAAAGATCCCAAACAGCCAAAGCAATCTTGAGAAAGAAAAACTGACCTGGAGGAATCAGGCTCCCTGACTTCAGAATATACTACAAAGCTATAGTGATCAAGACAATATGGTACTGGCACAAAAACAGAAACATAGATCAATGGAACAGGATAGAAAGCCCAGAGATAAACCCATGCACATATGGTCACCTTATCTTTGATAAAGGAGGCAAGGATATACAACAGAGAAGAGACAGCCTCTTCAATAAGTGTTGCTGGAAAAACTGGACAGCTACATGTAAAAGAATGAAATTAGAACACTCCCTAACACCATACACAAAAATAAACTCAAAATGGATTAAAGACCTAAATGTAAGGCCAGGCACTATAAAACTCTTAGAGGAAAACATAGGCAGAACACTCTATGACAGAAATCACAGCAAGATCCTTTTTGACCCACCTCCTAGAGAAATGGAAATAAAAACAAAAATAAACAAATGGGACCAAATGACACTGAAAAGCTTTTGCACAGCAAAGGAAAACATAAACAAGATGAAAAGACAACCCTCAGAATGGGAGAAAATATTTGCAAATGAAGCAACTGACAAAGGATTAATCTCCAAAATATACTAGCAGCTCATGCAGCTCAATATGAAAAAAACAAACAACCCAATCCAAAAATGGGCAGAAGACCTAAACAGACATTTCTCCAAAGAAGATACACAGATTGCCAACAAACACATGAAAGATGCTCAACATCACTAACCATCAGAGAAATGCAAATCAAAACTACAGTGAGGTATCACCTCACACCGGTCAGAATGGCCATTATCAAAAAATCTACAAACAATAAATGCTGGAGAGGATGTGGAGAAAAGGGAACCTTCCTGCACTGTTGGTGGGAATGTAAATTGATACAGCCACTATGGAGAACAGTATGGAGGTTCCTTACAAAACTAAAAATAGAACTACCATACAACACAGCAATCCCACTACTGGGCATATAACCTGAGAAACCATAATTCAAAAAGAGTCATGTACCACAATGTTCATTGCAGCACTATTTACAATAGCCAGGACATGGAAGCAACCTAAGTGTCCATCGACAGATGAATGGATAAAGAAGATGTGGCACATATATACAATGGAATATTACTCAGCCATAAAAAGAAATGAAATTGAGTTATTTGTAGTGAGGTGGATAGACCTAGAGTCTGTCATACAGAGTGAAGTAAGTCAGAGAGAGAAAAACAAATACCATATGCTAACACATATATATGGAATCTAAAAAAAAAAAAAATGGTTCTGAAGAACCTAGGGGCAGGACAGGAATAAAGACGCAGACATAGAGAATGGACTTGAGGACACGGGGAAGGGGAAGGGGAAGCTGGGACGAAGTGAGAGAGTGGCCTGGACATATATACACTACCAAATGTAAAATCGATAGCTAGTGGGAAGTAGCCGCAGAGCACAGGGAGATCAGCTCGGTGCTTTGTGACCACCTAGAGGGGTGGGATAGGGAGGGTGGGAGGGAGACGCAAGAGGGAGGAGATATGGGGATATATGTATATGTGTAGCCATATATATATATATATATATATATATATATATATATATATATATAAAATGTCTTTTGTACATTAAAAAAAAAAATCAGATGGGGGCTCGGTAGGTGTGGGGTGAGACCCATGCTGCATGCCTTGACTAGCTTGCCTAAATCCCGGGTCGGAGCTCCACTCAGGCCTCTTCCTTCAAGCAGGCCCAGGGCCCAGCAACTTGCCCTTTTCGTAATGGAACTCAGCCTCCTTGACACTTCCACCTGATATCCTTGCTCTGAGGCACAGGATGAAACGAATAGGGTCCCTCTCCCAGGAGAGCTCCCAGGTATCTTGTCCCTACCTCCACCCCTTGCCTCTCTCCATACAAAGCAAACAGTCCCCGTCCCTTGAACTCTTCTTCCTCTGTCAAGACAAACACAGCTCTCCGCTGGGACATGCTTCCCACCCCATGCTGTGTCCAGGGCTAGGCACTCAGAACCCAGCTGGGGCACAAGGATAGAGACACCAGAAGCAAACAGCATTGTTAAGAGAGGGTGCCCCCGGGCCCAGGAGGAGAGGTGCTAACAGCTGGATAAGAGCACTGCAAAGGAAGATGACCCGGCCTCCCATCTTCAGGCTGGGGCATCTTAGGACTGCTGCCCTCTGCCCACTGAGGTATTGGCCCCATTGTCCAGGGGACATAAATACATTAGCCTGGAGATGCTGTCATAGCCAAAGTCATAAGAGAAGAGGAGAATCAACAATAACGAATTACACTGTTTAACAGACATTGTGTACTAGGCATTGTGCTAAGTGCTCTACAGGTATCATCTCATTTAATCCTGCCAAAACTCCATGAAATGCTCATTATTATGGTGCCCCGTTTTACTGATGAAGAATGGAGACTTACAGATGGGAAGTAACATGCCTAATGGGCAGTAACAGAACTGAAATTTAACTTATACTCTTAACTGTCACACAGCACCCTGTCATCAAAAGCTGGGAGGGCCCTAGACTCAGCACTCTTCCAAGATCAAGGTTTCCGCACAAGATGGTCACTCCTGGGCAGGTGGTGTATAACTATCCGCATGCCATTTCAAACAGTAATAAACAATAAATAATTTTCTTATACCGAAGATACCAGGCTTTTCTAAATATATATACATATATATGCATACATTATTTATACATAACTATATAATTAGATTATATAATAGAATAATTATGTATTATAAGGAGTAAATACTTATATAAATCTATATGTACAATATATTACACATACACTTATTTAATGGTACAGCATCCTTATTGTGTACATATTATTAAGACTTTATTTTATAGATGAAAAAAACGGAAGGACAGAGAGTTTGAGTAACTTCTCCAAGGTCTCACAGCTGTGAAGAGCCAGGATTTGAGCTCTCACAGTCTGGTGCCCAAAGCACGCTCTAGACCTGCCCCCGCCCGCACTGTTCACACTGTCTTCCTCTGACTCCCCTACATATTGAGAGCAAGGTTCAAGGGCTCTAGGTGCTTTCTGTGCCCACGCCAGGCCCAGCCCAAAGCCTGAAGCCTTTGTAGGTACCTTGATAAATGCCTACTAATAACCAAACAGGTGTTTCCCACCCTTTTTATAGCTCCCTGCACGGCCAGTGGGCTATAATTAGCACAGCTTTCCACAGGACCGGAGCTAAATTAAACCAGTGGGATGAGAGGCCAACAGCTTCGGACAGTGCCTCGGGCCACCTCCAGCCAAGAGCACCGGTGACACGCGGGAGGGTTCTCTTCAAGGAAGCAGCCTGTCTTGGCCAGTGGGCCTCTCTCTTGTAATGTGTGTCGATCCGAAGGGTTTCCCAATGGCCTCTACTGGCCTATCTCCACCCTGGGGACTGATTTCTCCTGGTATTCCCCCCAGTAAAATCAAAAGATGAGTGATCTCTTTTTTCTGAGGGTCAGGAGCCCAGGATACTGGTGCTGGCTCTGCTTCTGATCAGCCCAGTGACCAAGGGACCCAACTTCTCTGGGTTTCAGTGTTGCCTCTTGAAGTAGCACCGAGTCTGCAGCTGAAGTTCCTAGAGTCGTTCCCCAGATCTCAAAAAGGGGCTGCCGGTTAAGTCCCGGGGTTCAGATTGATGCCAGGAGCCTCTGGGGAGGGGTCTAATGGAAGGAGCGGCCCACCCCCAAGGGAGGGCTCTGACCTGGGAGCCTGGCATGACTCCTCAGGCTGCTGACGCTCTGGGCCTGGGGAGGAGAGAAGCACTCCCCGCCTCTCACCATCTCCTGGGGCTGAAGAGCAGAAGGGGAGGGATGGCATTAGAAGAGACATCCTCTTCCCCTCCCTCCAGAGCTCCTGTCTGCCCAGTGCGCTGCCTCATTCAGGACTTGGACGTCACCTCCTGGAGGCCTTCCTGGCTTCCTCATCTAGACCACCCGCCCCTCCACCAATCCTACCCCTCTTCCAGAGCACGAATGAGGACTGGAAACTCTTCCTCACATGTGTGTTAATGTCCCCGTTCATTGTCTCGCCCACTGGAATGGAAGCCCCACGGGGACAGAGCCACAGTCTGTGAGTCTATGTGTCCACCCCTCAAGGGCATGGTGTGTCCCACCCCACCCACATCTGCTCACTGGGTGAGTCATTTCCGCCCCCTGTGCTGCTTCCCTTGTGCTGAGCTCCCTACCCCCAAGCCCTCGGCCTTCTCTATATTTTCCTTTCCAAACAGTGAGTCCCAGAGCAGGGTGTCACTAAACCAGTGACGCAGGTCAGGAAGGCCTCCTGAAGGAGATGATTTCTGCAGGGGTGAGTCAGTGACGTCTAGCCAAGGAAGGGCAAAGATGGAGAGAAAAGAAGGGACAGAGCACAGAGGTGAAAATGGCCCATGCAGGGGACCTCGAAAGGGTTGGGGGTTCTTAAGAGCATAAAGGGCAAAAGAAGTGAGGTAGGGGTGGGGAGGCAGGCTGGCGGCTGGTGGCAGTGACAGAGGCCTTAGGTGCTGTGCCGAGAAGCCTAATTTTATCCTACACCTCAGGGGTCAGCAAACTTTTCTGTAACCACCTGTGCAATTACTCAACTCTGCCATAGAAGATACAAAACTGAATGTGCATGGCTGTGTTCCAATAAAACTTTATTTACGGACGTTGAAATTTGAATTTCTCATAATTTTCATGTGTCATTACCGAGGTTCCCTTCACCTTCCACAGTCCTTTGCTCAAAAAGAGGCTGTAAATTTCTCACACTGCACTTATCAAAGTGCACTGACACGCACCCACCTTTCACCCTGTGGCCCAATGCTCTGCGTGCACTATTATCTTTTATAAACCTCACAACAAGCCCATGAAGGATATACAACTACCCCCATTTTACAAAGGAGGAAAACTGAGTACCATCTGTGTAGTCACACAGGTCCCTGCACCTAGAAAGGCCCCATGCTTGGTTTAAGTCACCACCTTAATAGTTTTTGAACAAGGGGCTCGCATTTTCACCCTGCTCTGGCCCTTGTAAGTTATGTAGCTGGTCCTGCTGACAGGCAAGTGGCTCAGGTCACATGGCTCACTAGTGACCCCGGGCATTGGACTCTAACACCTGCCTGCCCAACCACGCATAGTTAGAAATTACATCTGTGAAGTACCTACTTGATTCTGGGCTTCTAGAAGGCAAAGCCAGCAGAGACACCAGGATCCATCTGACACCCCAGTCTGAACAAAGGCTCAGTGGCCTGGGCCAGTCAGCCCTGAGCCCAAATTGCCTCCTTCCACCACTCTCTCCTTCCGTGGGGAGCAGGCATCCCTCCTCACGTGGCCATCCCCATTTATTCCATAGCGACCTTGGGCTGGTGACTGGGAATGCTTCACAGGGGTCACATGGAGGACGGCCTTGGAAGGACCACCTGCCCTGTCCAGTCCAGCCCTGCTCTCTGGCTCTGACTACAGGTGCACACACCCCTAGACAGGTGAAGGGAGAACTTCAAAGGGCATCTGAGTTTTAGGAGGGGTGCGAGAGAGCCAGGATAAAGACCGGTTCTACAAGCCTTCATCCGCCTCCTGTAACCAGGCAAGAATGAGAAAGTAAAACCTCTTTTTAAAAATTCAGCAAACCAGGAAACATGCCCTTGGGATATGGCGCTGAGGTTCCACTTCTCACATTTTTCATGGGTTGAGAAGATTGGCAATTTCTCCAGCAAGAACAAACGCGCCTCAACGCAGCCCCACCAGGGCCAAAGCAGAGCCCATCCTCAAGGTCATCGACACTGACACTGAACCTGGTGCACGGCTCTGGAGCTAGTGGGCCTGGGGTTGAATCCAACCCTACCCTCCACTGTTGTCCCCCCGCCTTGACACTCACTAGCCGAGTGCCCTCGGCAAGTCACTTAGCCTCCTAGTTCCTCAGCTTCCTCCTCTGTAAAACAGAAACAACCAGGCCCACCACACAGGGTTGTTGTGAGGCGTAAACGTGTTAATATACGTGGAATGAGAGCCTAACAATTGCCAGTGATTAGTATTAATATCATTAACTTCAAGCTGGAATTCAGGAGCTGCACACACGCCAGGAAGCAGGCTCTGCTTTGCCACACCCTACATCACTCCCATCTGGAATCCCCAAGACAAGGAGGCAGTATTGCCCTCTCTTGACCAACTGCAAGGAAGCACCTGCCCCTGCCAGGACGCCCACGAAGGCAGCTCTCAGAGCCACGCCCCTCTGGGGGGCCTTCTTGACCTGAGTGGTTGAAGTCTTGGCAGACACCCAGGTGTTTGGTTCCATCTAGCTAAGATGAGCCTCTCAGCCAACTTTATTTAACAGACATGTGACTGCTTAGCTCGGGGCATGGCCCCAAGGCATGGGGCAAGCGGCCAGCAGGGGAGGCCCCACTTCCTGTGTGCTTCGCCGGCACCCATGCCTGGCCACCGGCCCCATCTGCCAATTTCCAAGGCCGAGTTGACTCTGGCGAGGTGACAGAATTCCAGCACCTCCATCCCCTCCTGCTTTACTCAGCAGCACTGTGGGCCTCCGACCTTCCTTTGGCTACAAATCTCACTCACGGGTCCAGGACAGTCACGGTTAATGGGCATCTCCGTGCCAAACTCATGAGCAGGGCTGTTCTGGCTGACCTCTGACCACTCAGAGCCTGGCCCTTGCAGTTCTGCCCACTCTGCC
Organism: Pseudorca crassidens; assembly: GCF_039906515.1. Lineage (NCBI taxonomy): Eukaryota > Metazoa > Chordata > Mammalia > Artiodactyla > Delphinidae > Pseudorca > Pseudorca crassidens. The sequence goes on along the minus strand of NC_090311.1, from coordinate 55,502,956 downwards.
TTGGTCCTGACCCTTTGCTTCTGTTCCCTGGACTCCCGGGATGGGTTTCTTCCTTTCAGCCCCATCGTGGCCTGACCACAGCTGACTCCATTCTGAGCAATTGGAGAGAAATTCATGTATATCACTGGCCAAGTTTCACAGGAAGATGGATGGGGACCCAGATGGCACTGGAATCCAGGTCCTTAACAGAGCCTGGGTGGGTACCATTTCTCACACAGGGACACCAGTGTAGAAGGCAGGATCTCCGGGGACCGGTCTGATACCTGGAGATTCTAATCCCAAGAAGAGATGATAATAAAAGTTTTGGCCTTGGAGCCCATGCTGCTCTAAGTTTCTAAGATCTGAAATCTGTAACACAATCATCAGTCTCATGACAAAGAAACCATCTTTGAGAGAAACCGGTCCACCATTCTCTGATCAGCGACTTAACTTTCCACACAGGCAGAGCAGGGTCAAGGTGAGTCCTGAGTTTTGGGGTAACCTCCTTGGCCCTGTGGCAGAAGACAGGGGTGTTGCCTCTTTGCTCTTTGGGGTTCTCCCAGAGACAGCCCATCCTTGTCACCCACCTTCCAAGTTCAGCCTCAGCACTGGCTCGACAGGAAAGGCCAACACATCCAACCCCACTTCCTAAAGGCCTGGTCTCCAACCCTCAGTCATGACCACATCCAGGTAGGAGACACTGAGGAGGTGTAGATTTCAAAGGGATTTTCCATTTCTGAAAACTAAAGTCTCATTCACAAATGACACATTGCAGGGGCTTGATTTATGGGATAGGATGATTAACTTGTTTCCTCTTTCTTTTGTCATGCTTTATCATCCTTTACCAAGGACGTGACTTGGTGACAACTGGCTGATTTCTTCAGGTGATTAGCTCAGTTACAAAAACCCAGAGAGCAGATCTTTGGTACCATACCGGTCAGCAACTCAAGATCAGAGAATTGCTGTCAGTCTACGAGCTGGTTCTTTTATAGCCCCCTGAATGCCTTGGGCCAGCCTTGGTCCCCACCACCCACCAAGTCTTCCCTCAGCAACAAGCACCAATATATATGTGATAAGAGCACTAGCCTGTGAGCAATCCTCATTGCCTCTCTAGCCACAGAATGTGGTACATTTAGGTTGTTCAATAAATGTCTGTAACCAAGAAAATGCTCCCTGGAATGCAGGCTGTGGGTCACTCAGTCCCAGCCTCTGTGTCTGATGGAGACACCAACAAGTGAGTTGAGGAAGGGTTTGGCCATCTGCTGTCACCTCAGAGGTTGGAGATTTAACCCCATCCTTCAGACCCTGAGAAATTCCCAGAAAAGCCAGCACTCCCTGGTCCTTAGGGCCCACCACAGCCTCCAGCTACCTCTCCAGCAACCCCTCCAGCTCCCTATATGTACCCCATGCTCCTGCCCAGGGGACACCAGCCTCCTTCATTCCGTGCACTGCCCTGTCACTTACCCACTCTGGCCCTTTGTTCGCGTTCTTCTCTTACCCAGAAGCGCCCTCCCTAACCTTCTCTGAGCTGCGCCTCTAAATAAACCCAGAGGTGTGCTCCTTAAAATCTCCATAGCACATCGTTTGCACTCAGCCTGCATTTACCAAGCGGGCGGCCACGCGGAACAGTCTGCTGGACGACAGGGGGACCGAGAGGAGTGAACCGCATCCCTGCCCGCAAGCGGCTCACGCTCTGGTAGACAAGTGAATCGCTGTACCTCGGGGTGAGAAGTGGCAGTGCATGGGGCCGTGGCCAAGCGCACAAGCTCCAGGGTCAGGCTAGCACCTGTGAGCCCTGGCTTCATGACACACCAGCTGCGTGAACCTAAGCAAGTCACTTAACTGCAAGCATCTCGTCTTCCTCTTCAAAAATTTATGAACAATTATGATTCTTATGGCAACGGGCTGCTGTCATGATCAAATAAATTAACGCAATTAAAGACAACACTTATTATTCTCAATAGTTTCTGTAAGAAGTGAAGATAAGTACAGGGAATATTGCTTGGTTTTATACCAAGCTCTTATCTCATTCTTTTCACTTGAATGGAGCTCTATGCACATAACAGTCTCTCCAAAAATACTCATTAACCTGCATTGAACAAGCTGTGCACATGATCACTTTTTTCTGTTCCCTTTACCTCTTCCATCTCTGTTTGTTTATAAAATGTATATTCATCAAGGATGGGCTCAGATGCCACCTCCGTAAGTCAGCTTACATGCTTCATGAGTCTCTGGATGAATGGCTTTCCTGTCCTGACTTCAGAGGTCTTTGGCATCCAAGAACCCAGGTCCTCACCACCGTTGGTTACACCCTTCTTTGCAGGTGTGCTGTATGTCCCATCAGACTACATGCCCTTCGAGGACAAAGGCTGAGTTCACTCATGCTTTCCTTCTCCAGCACCAAGTCCCCAGTGATCAAATGATCAGAGCAGTGCTGTTTCTGGGGGAAAACACACCAAAACTCCCTTCTGAAACCTCTTTCTCACAGCACGTGAGCCAGACTGGCCTTCCAGACCCTCATTTTTGTCAAGAATGAAGCCAATTTGACCAAGCACACTTTCTATCACCATGAAATTGAATGTCCAGATCAAACAATGTGTTTACCAACACACATTTTCTGTCCCCTCTATATACTAAAGGGCTCCAATTTTCACGCAACATTTTTCTGAAATCGACATGTTAACACTCTCCACTGGCAACTCTGAAACTAGTCAGTCCACAGCCATCATTGGAGAGATTCCATGCCAGATCTGTCTTCAATGAAGCACCATGTGGTCACTCCACTGAGCTATACCCACCTGTGCTCTTGGTTCTGGTGACGACAGAGAAAAACTGATTTTAGCATTTAGACACAGACTGTAGTGTCCCAGGTTTGACAGCCTCGTCTTGTGCTCCACATGAAACATATCCTGGATCCCACACAGACCACCCCTCCCCTGCTGTCCACTTTCATAGGAGCACAGCCAACAAGCCCAGTTTCTGATAGGTAATAGTCTGTGCTCCGTTTCTTGAACAAACAGGGATGCAGTAATAAATTAAATGATTTGCGCCCTCATCAGTAGACAGTAAATGTTATTGTTTATTAAAAAGCTAATAATTCATTCAATTTTTTTAAATTAAGCAATAAGCCTCTAATATAATAAATTGGAACGATTGAACCTACTATTAATGGAGCAAAATCATGAGCGAGGAGGGGAGCCAGTTCTAGAACCTACATTTTTTCCCCCACATAAAACAGGCTGACAATGAAACAACTGGAGAAAGAAGTTTTTATCCACATGCCATCAAAGAACTTACCTGCCAAAGTCAAGGTTCCCATATATGCTTAGATGGTTGTACATGTCTAAGGAAGTACAGAGAATTCTCCTAAATCGGCCCTCACTGTTGAGTCCTAGTCGTGTCTTTATTTAATTGGTTTGTATTGTTTTATCTCTTTCCACTACAGACTAAGAATTGTCTACTCCAGTTAGACAGAGCCCTAACCAGGATGCAGGTTTACAACCCTGATGGGTGGTCTATAAACCACTGTCTTCTCACAGTACGAAGGCAACATCGTGTTCTAAATAACCTCACACAATGATTCTAAACAAAGCACTGTTTGATTATTTGTTCTGAAATATCACCTTCGTGCCACATAACTGGAAAGAAGACGTGAACACTGTGTCTGCCTGGAGACCCAGCTCCCAGGTTGTGCTGTCACACCCTGAAGAAGGCAAGAAGCCCTTTCTGAGGCCACAGAGGGCAGGCTTGAGTAAACAGGCAATAGAACTTGCTGAGCAGAGATGAAACATTTGCACCTCTCTCTGAGCATTTTAAATGGGAAAGCAAAATTCATTATACGAGCTAAACCCTCTTCTACATTCTTAAACGTCCAAGCAAACTTTTCCCCGGCAGCATGCACTTCTATGGCTTTGCGTTATTGGGATAAATCAAAGGGGGTGGAAAAAAGGGCCTTTTCGCATCAGCCTATGGAGATCAAAGTATAGAGAACAAAGCTAGGGAGACGCACGGGATTCTGCTTGGTAAGCGTTCTCAGGGGGGCTGAGTTTCTGTGTCTGGGCTGCCAGGCACCCAGGGCTCTGAGGCCATCTTCTACAGAATGAGTAGAAGGTATACATCAGGTCTGCTTCTGAGGATAATGCCCTGCTTTGCAGAGACTGTTTTGCTTTCCCGGGCATTTTCCTATCTTGTCTCGATCAACAAGCAAACATTTACAGAGCGTCTCCCAGATGCAGGGCCTGATGCAGGAGGTAATCTCACCAACTAACCATGTCCCAGCCCTAATCTCCATATAGATGTGCTACTCTGAAAAAAACAATAAGACCCAGCTCTGCCGTCAAGGTGTTTCCAGTTTATTTGAAGAGAAAACAAAGAGTCCCATAAAAAGATGACTACTGCAAAGCACTCTATTTTAACTTAGCATTCCTCAAACTTCAGTCACAATCATAACCATACTAGGAGTTTGTTTAAAAAAAAAGAAGCCTGGATCCCACCCTTGGAGATTTACGTCCATGGGTCTGGGGTCTGGGCTTCTGGTTTTTTTTTTAACAAGCATCAACAGGGATTAAAAAACAGCAACAAAAAACACTACACTGGGTGGCAATGAGAGTCACTCATGCTGGTCAAGGTCAGAGGCCTCTAGCAGGGTCAGCATAAGGGTGACCTGCAAGACCAGAGAGCAGAGAAGCAGGAAGGGGAGAGGGGGGAGGGTCCCAGGTAAAGGAACAATAAATATGCAGAAAATTCTGGATGCAGCAGGTGGCACTGGAGGAGTGACAGATCGAGGCATGCAGGTCAAGGTCAAAATAAGAAGGGTCATGAATGCCTACTGTACAGCACAGGGGACTCTGCTCAATATTCTGTAGTAACCTAAACGGGAACAAAACTTGAAAGAGAATAGATACATGTAAATGTATAACTGAATCACTTTGCTGTACACCTGAAACTAACACAACATTGCTAATCAACTGTACTCAGGTATAAAATAAAACTTTTTAAAAAAGAGTGCAAAAAAAAAAAAAAAAAGAAAAACAGGAGGGTAATGAACAAAAGACTCAGTGTGTACTTTTGCCTGTAGGCAAAAGGAAGCCACTGAGAGGTTGGTGCCCGGGGTGCAAGAGTTTCGGAAAGAGAAATCCAGTGCTGAGCTACGTTAGAATCATCAGAAAGACTGGAAGCTAGGCCTGCAGTTCTTACTAGAATTGTCTTCTAGTATTCTGCTCTATCCTCACTGTAAATCAATGAACTCAGCAAGGCAGACAATATTATCCTCTTTCTCCAAACAGAAAACTGGGGTGCAGAGTGGTCCAACAGTGGGATGAAGCCTGGGGAAGCCAGGGGCTGGCTCCAGCCCTGCACACTCAACCACTGACCAAGTGACCCACTGCCTTTCAAGCCCAGTCAACATATATTTATTGAGCACCTACTATGAGTGAGGAACAGAAGATGCAAAGGTAAATGAAACTCCATTCCTGCCCTCCAGGAGCTCACTTTCTGGTGCCGGAGCGGGCAAACTTTCTCTATAAAGGGCCAAGACAGTCAAAATGCAGGCTATCGGGTCTCTGTAGCAACTACTCACCTCTGCCACTGTAGTGCAAAAGCAGCCATGGCCAATACATAAACAAATGGGCACAACTGTGTTTCCATAAAACTTTATTTACAAAAATAGGCAGTGGGCTGGATTGGATCTGCAGGCTGTAATTTGCTGATCCCTGATCCCATACACAACTACGTATAAGAGAAGTCTGTTATAAAGCAACCTTGGTCCACAGAAGAAAGAGAGAGCCATTTGGTCTGCCCAGGGATAGTTGAGGAGGTGACATCTGAGCAGAGCTAGGCTTTCAAGATCTTGGTTAAAATGATGGGGTTGAATCAGAAGCACCCTGACGTCCCTCTTGTCCCAACTGCGGTTCTATGATTTGGATAACACGCTGCCTTCCTGCCCAGGGTGTTCCAACAGCACAAGCAGTATGGCCTCCCCAAGCTTGTTGATGCTTCCCCTCACCTCTAACACCACTTTTTGAATGTCACTTAAAGGAATTAAAAGTCCTAAATGATTCTGGAAGTTTAAAGGCACACACACACACACACACACACACACACACACACACACACACGTGTAAACATTCCTATCATCACTGTGTGTTAAGTCCAAACATAATTTAATTATTTATCTCCCTGAAGGCTTTCTTCCTCCTTCAGAATTTCTCTCTCCCGAAAAGAACCCACCTGCTTCCACAGCAGACACTCTAGTGAGACTGAAATGTTCTACCTGACCAAGGGCCAGCCTTAAGAAGAACATGGAGCCAGAAAGAAAGCAAGGGTGGCCACACACCTCATCTGCCCCCGCTGAGCTGGTACCAGACAGGAAAACAGAAATAGAGCCACGGAGACCAACAGCAACACCTCTGACGGTGCCAGCAGGCAGCGGGCACGGCCCAGGCAAATAAACACATCCAGACATCCTGTGCAATACGGGGCGCATCCAGGCCTTAGAGTGACTCCATCCAAGCCAGCCAAGGTCAACTCTTGTCAAAGGCTTAGTCAGACTCCTCTTCTGGGGCCTCAGATCCCCTGGCCAAGACTGTTCATGGTACGGAGAAGGCCAGACAAAGGCACAGTGAGGCCAGAGGCCAATAGGGCAAAGGTAGGCAAAAGGCACCCACGGTTTGCATGCGATTGCTGTGTGTGGTCAAAGCCCCACCCTCACCAGTGTAAATCCCACCCCACTCCAGCCTCACCTCCTCCTCCGTGAAGCCTTCCTCGTCCTTGCTCGCTGGCAGTGGCCCATTTCTCCTCTGAACATCTAGAGCAGCGGCTCTCAAAGTGGGGTCCCTGGACCAACAGGATCAGCATCACCTGGAAACTTGCCAGGAATGCAAGTTCTCAGGCCCCACATCAGACCAAGCGAATTAGAAACTCCGCAGGTAAGACCCAGCAATCTGTGTTTTCACAGAGTCTGCTGGATGATTCTAAACCAGGCTGGAATTTGGGAGCCACTCACGTAGAGTCCAGACTCTAGACCATTAACTGTCTGCATCATGGCCACTGGTCCTTCTCATGCATTTCCCTGGGCTCTTGGACCACAGGGAATATAAATGCACTTCACAGCCTGGATCCTAGGTGCCCAGCACAGTGTTCCGCAGCCAGCACCTGTTCAGCTAACACCTGTGGAATTTTATGAACCTGAGCTAATCTGATTATAAAATCACAGAATCTGAATGTTGGAAGAGGCCTCAGGGCCCACCCAGCCCAGCCACCTACCAAGGCTCTGCCAGCACCCAGCTGCTCTGGGTTTCTCTCACTCCAGGTCAGGTGCTCAGCTAAAGCTGGGGAGTTCACCACCTCATCCTTCACTTGGCCAATATCAATGCGTGCAGCACATGTGCTAGGCACTCCAGCGGGGGTTGGGGTACATCAGCGAACCAAATAGGCCAGGATGCTTGTTCTGGGGGAGCCAACAGTCCAGTTCAGGGAGAGACCCAATAAACGGTAAATAAAACCAGTACGTATTAACCACAAGAAGACAAACCCAAATTGGAGGACAGTCTACAAAAATGACTAAGCAGGGCTCTTCACAAATGTCAAAGTCACAAAAGATGAAGCCGTGTCACAGATTAGAGGAGGCTAAGGAGATGTGTCAGGGAGAGGCAAAGTGGGATCCTGGATCAGACCCTGCAAAGGAAAAAGGGCGTGAGTGGACAAACTGGTGACATTCGAAGAAGGTCTGTATTCAGAGAGTAGCATTATACCAACGTTCAGTGCTTGGTTTCCAACCTTGCTCCCTCTGTGGTCTTTAAGATGTGAACATCAGGGGAAACTGGGTGAAGGGTAGACAGGAGCTCTCTGTACGAACTTGCAATTTTTCAGTACATTTTGGATGGTGAATCCAGTTCAGAAAGAGAGGTCAAAGCATGGGGGTGCAAGTCACATGCTGGAACAGCAGGGTTCCTGTAGGCCTCGTCTAGAAGGTGACATGGGAGCAAGACCTGGAAACAGTAAAGGGTTCAACTAAGGGGTGAATGAATAATGAATACGAGGCCAGAGTCAGCTTTGCCAGAACCTCCTCCCACTGGTCCCCATTCTATCTAAAGTAAGCCTGACTGCCCTCTGAATACTTAAAGCATCCCTCAGTCTTCTCTCCAGAGGGGGCCTCCGCATCCTGCAGCTATGCCTCCTGCCAGTGCCCCGGTGGCTGGTGCCCCCCAGGGAGGGCAGACAGAGAGTCACGAGGAGGGTGGGGTCTGATAAGGACCGAAGGCAGGAGCTGGGGCACCTCTGCCTGCCTTGCTCTGGAATTGCCCTGGTCTCCTTTCCTTGCTGGCAAACCACTTCAGTTCCTATCCCTTCTTTCTTGGCCCCTATGCCCAGCTCTCTCAGCATCTGAGCCTCTCCTCAGAGCACTGTCCAAATTCGCCCAGAAGCTCAAGCAGTGGAGCTCCCAGTGGGGTCAGTGTGAGCAAGCAGACATGAGTCAGAGCAGCAACTCCACCTAATGACTAAGGATAAATATCCCACCCAAAGCTCCTGGTTTCCAGCGTCTTCAGAAAGCACAGGGTATCGTTGACCCAAAAAAGCAAAACAGCCCACTCTGTAGCACTGAAAGTCTGAGTCTCGGGCTCCAGGGACCTCAGACAAGTCCCTCCCCTCCACAGATGTTTCACGACATACAAAGTGATAAGGCTGGACGAGTTAATCCCCAAGATTCTTTCTAGTACTGACATTCCATGATCATTAAGTATCAGACGAAATTGCACATGGTAATTGCAGCTTTGAAGTACGATGTGGGGCAGTAACGGTAACAATGATGAGAGCTCTGACCCCAAATGAATCACCAACCGTTGTAAATGACAGTTGCTACTATTAATATAATACCTTATACTGCAGCATGCTTTACCATTTACAAAGCACTTTTATACACACTATCTCATGTGATCCTCAAAAGAACCAGTGAGAATGATGGGAAAGATGCTATTTCTTTTGCACAGGTGAGAAAACCAAGTTCAGTGGCTTTCTAGTCCCATTCAGCTAGGCCTGACAGTGCCAAGCCCTGCACAGTGGCCTCTTGACACCTCATCTACTTTCTGTAGCTCGGTGATGTCTTTGCTACCTCAATGATCCATGCATCCACCTATGATTCTGTCCCTATAGGCTTTGACCAGGTTAGTTCAAGGTCCTTCACCCTACAAGGAAACCCAAGCGTCCACCCTGAAGAAGAAAGCATCCAGTGTGTGCTCAGTCCACCCAGTGGACCCTTGGAGGCACAGTCCTTACTCAAAGGGGAGGTGACGGCATCATCCCACATATGCTTCCCTGCTGCTCCAAACAGAACAGATGAGGTATCACAGCTCACATGCTGATCTCACTGCAGCATCGGATGTTGCAAAATAATTAAATAAAAGGAAATGGGAGTGTGAAGAGGAGAGCCCCAATTTCCACGCTACTGTCCCAGGCAAATGATAAGAAAGGGACGGTGGACAACGTCAAGGTGAGGGACAGCTCCCCTGCAGGTGCCAGGTTTACTGTGGTTCTGTCCTACGTGGGCCACCCTGGCCAAGCCTTCCTACCAGTAGCAGTGCTGTCACCCCTCGCCATTTGGCTGGTACGTCCAAAGGGTAAGAGACACCTTCCCCTCTCACCACACACCAGGGTAGAGGATACGCTCGGGCCAGCCTCCACTGTCCCCTTGACAAACGGCCCCGTTCTCCCACGCACAAATGTTGGCTCAGGCTTTCCCAGAGTAGATGACTGCTTGGTGTCATGTCGGAAAGGGCCAGCCAGATGAGAGCTTTGTTCTTGAGCCCACTCTCCCTGCACCTGTGTCCATACCTAAATGCCCCACCTTGTGTAGGATACCAACCTCCCTGGGCCGTGGCCTCCTCGGCTCTGAATAGGGGTTAAAAACATCCATTTTACCTCTCCCTTACAGAACTGTCAAAGGATGGAGCGAGATCACACTTGAGAAGACACTTTGGAAACTTTCAAGTCCCACATGGCTCTCAGAGATCGTGGCACACCAGGCACCTGGGGTCAGGACTGACCACCTGGGGCACACGCTGGCCTCCACTGCCCAGCCTCTCTCTGGTTAATCAGGACACAAGACTGAGTTCTGGCCAGTGGCGTGTGGGCAGAGCATCTGACCCATGAAACCTTCCCACACACAGTCCTCTTCTCTCTTTTCCCCTCTGGCAGCTGGGGACCCAGAGGCAGCCTCTGGGGACCTAGAAAGGGCAGAGCCACAGACAGAAGGAGCCTGGATCCCTGACCGGACACTTGGGGGGTTGCCCCATCAGGAACACTCACATGGTGTTAATAATAAATATCATAGAGGTGGAAGATGCCCTTTATTGTGTTAAGTTACTGAAGTTGGGGGTCGTTGGCGACAGCAGGTAAGCCACCTGGACTGGCATAGTGACGCAGTGGAGTCCCTGCTTCAAAAACTCCAGCAAGGGAGTTACTTGTAAATTCAAGCAAATGGAGAAAATAGTTATAGTAACAAACAACCAATTTCCTCAGAGTTCCTCAAACCTGTGATAGGATAAAAATGAGACCACATGAAAGATGTTCCCAGGCTGATGGATGTCAGGGTCAAAGAGTTCTCTGTTATGTCTGGGTTAAGCTATTTGAGGAACAGTCAGTACACACACTTGTCCAAAGGCGACCACGATTGAGTTTGTTGTTGAGACGTACCTCTTTTTCTCCAACACCTAGGTTTTCACTCCTGATGATAAAGACGATGTGGATCGACCTCTAACTAGTCAGACAGATTAGGTTATCTAATCAGAGGGTTACATGTCCTCATAATGTGGACAGACCATGCTGGAAGGGGCCAGATAAGGGACTAAGAATCCACCAGGAAAATAAGAAGGACAAAGGATCTGAAAGACGGTTCACAAACATAAAACAGAAATATCTCTTGACCGTCTGATGAAATGTTTGTCCTGACTCCTGAGAAATAGATACAAAATGAAACGGCAATGAGATACATCTCACACATCAGCTTGGCAAAATTAAAACGTGTGACAAGACCCCATGTGGCCGACAGCACCCTTGGATGGGGACACCGGTCCCGCTCCAGAGGGAAGTCAATTTCGTAATATCTATCAACACACAAGCAGCAAATCCCTTTTGATTCAGCAGTTCTATTTCTAGAAATCTACCCAACAGATATCCTCATGCATGTGCCAAAAGACTCATGCACAAGATTATTCATTGTTTGAATTGCAACAGACAGGAAACGGCCTGAATGTCCAACAGTACAAATCATCCAAGTACATACAGCTATAAAGCGGATGAGAAGTCGGCTTCAAAGTTTACGAGATCCCACTGGGAATGCTGGGGGGCATGGGGGCGGGGAGCAAGCACCAGCATTCACAGGCGCACGAGATGGGACACTAGGAAGAAGCCTTACCCTTAAGATGCTACAGGAACAGGAGTCGGTATCCCATGACAAGGTGTGAATCTGTGGTCATGCTGTCCTCGCTGTTGTGCTTATTTTCAGCATATGGAAAATTAGCCATAATGCAAACAACACAGCAACAGCTGTGTTTTCATCTTCTCGGCTATCCTGACGTCACAACCGTCAAATACAAGCTCCCCAAAGGAGCAAATGATATTATTCCCAGCAGCACACTCCAAAAGGCCACACACCTTCCCACCAGAAGAAGGATTCCAGGGCTGTCCTTTGTTTTGTAGGTGTGATTGCCTCTCTTTTCAGAGTAGCTATTTAGCAACTTGTGTACAAAGTGAGCCATCTGAGACTTAGGAACAGTTCTATCATAGAAAGCAGTGACAGCCTTTCTGGAGAGAAATCTAACACTATCTATTAAAATTAAATATACACGTGTCCCTGACCTAGAAATCCCACACTCCAACATGTAGCATGAAAGCACCAGAATGGAAGGCAACATGTACGAAGATATTTATTACAGCACTGCCTTAGTGGGGAAAGAAACAACCTGAAAGCCCATTAAGAGAGAACGGCTGCCAGTGGGGAGAGGCAAGAGGGGAGGGGCAAGGCAGGGGTAGGGGATTAAGAGGAACAAAATACTATGGATAAAATAAATAAGCTACAAAGATACATTGTACAATACAGGAAATATAGCCAATATTTTATAATAACTTTAAATGGAGTATAAGTTATAAAAGTTTTGAATCTATGTTGTATACCTAAACCTAATATAATATTGTAAATCAACTATACCTCAATAAAAAGATAAGATAAAATAAAAATAATAAAAATTAGTAAAAAAAATTTTTTAAGAGAATGGCTGAATCGATTATGGTACATGAATATTTGGTAATTGTTTCTAAAAATGAGATCTTTATCTGTGGACCTGGAGGGATGTCTGTGATGCATTATTAAATAAGAAAAGCAAGCTGTGAGGGAAAATAGTGTGATAAGATGCCCTTTTTCCCCACAAGGCCCTGCACAGTCTTCTCTCCTCCAATTCCTACCCCCTCTCCCTGTGACTTCATTTCCTACCTCTTTTCCTGTCACACACTCTGCTCCAGTTGACAGAGTGCGTTACCAGGCACAATCTGGCCACAGGGCCTTTGCACTTACCCTCAGCCTCACGGTTCCTCCCCAGAGATCTTCATGTCTCCCACACGTCCTTTAGGTCTCTGTACAAAATTTGCCTTCTCAGTAAATTCTACCCTAACCTCTTCATTCAAAATTACAAGGTGGGAGGGGGGGTTCAGCTTTATTTTTCTCCACAGAACTTACCATTGGCTGACACTTTAGACATTTCACTATTAGATATTTCCACCTTCTAGACGGTAACCTCCATGAGGGCAGGGATTTTTGTCTCTTGCTCACTATAGTATCCCCAGCATCTAGCACAGCGCCTGTCAATTCCCACTGAAGGAATGGAAAACCTGTTTGCACCAGGAGAAATGACTGGGAGGATGTGTATGAGGCTTTTACCACCAGCGGGTGAAGCGGCAGCAGAGAGCTGTCAAAGAAGAAACAGGACTACCTTTTCTCCTGTGTTATTATTCCACCAGTTGCAGTGAATGTATGTTATTGTTGTAATTGTTGAAGAGGCATTTAAGGAAATAAGAAAGCAAAGATGTAAATCGGATTAAGAGGAAGCAGTGGAAAGCAGGCAAGTCAAAATGGAGAGAGACGGAACCCAGAGCACGCCCAACAACCGCTGGCCTCTCTCCTCCATCCTCCCATCTCAGGCCAGGCACCCTCAAAGCCAACCCCACCCAGCATCTCACCCATAAGCACATTAGGAAGGACAAGCTGTTGCTCATAAAAGAAATCAGAGAGTGCATTCTAACCCGAGTATAAACGCTTCTGGGCCGTCGTCCCCGCCCAGCTCTGCCTCTATTAGAGATGGGCAACGGAGGACGAGACCAACTGGTAGAGAAGGTGAGGTCTCCAGAGGGTGGTGGAGAGTAGCACAGGGGAAGAAGCGCTGATCTCCCTGCGAAGCCGGGTCCCAGCGCTGCCTCCTAGGCACAGAGGGACCTTGGGCAAGGTCACTTTAACCTCTCAGAGCCACAGGTTCCTCCCCAGTGAAAATCAAAATAAAGGTATCTGTCTTCTATCGCACTGCACACAGACAAGTAAGGAGACAATCGCCACCACGGATGCCACGTGGATAATGGCAAAACCCCTCACTACACAGAGCCCTGGCTTCCTCTACTCTGTTTTCCAGTTACTTGCCGTTGCTCTACGAGAAAGGCATGTGTTTTCATACTTGACCTTTGGCCACCTGGCTGAACTCTGTTGCTTCTAATAATTTATAGATTCAGAGTCTAGGATTTCCTCTAGCCAGATGATCAGATCACCAGCAAATAATGACACTTTTATCTCCTCCTGTCCATGCCTCGTGTCTCTCTTGTCTTTCTCCTGTCTTACCGCACTGGCTCAGACCTACAGTCCAACGTCAAACAGGTAATAGTGGGCGTTCCTGTCTTATTCTTAAGTTGAAGGAAATTTGTCCCACGTTTATCTATTAAGAATAACATTGGCTACAGATTCTAGTAGCTATCCATCACCAAATTAAGAAAGTTCTCTTCTGTGCCGAATTTGCCATGTTTTCTCATGAAGTGTCAACTGGATTATATTGGAATGCTTTTTCAGCAATTAAAGAGATCATCACATGGTTGTCTCCCCATTAATGTGTTTTTTTGTTTTTTGCTTTAACTGATGTATAGTTGATTTACAATACCATGTTAGTTTCAGGTGTACAGCACAGTGATTCAGTTAGATAGATAGATAGATAGATAGATAGATAGATAGATAGATATTCTTCTTCACATTCTCTTCCTATAAAAAGCTTATTACAAAATATTGAGTATAGCTCCCTGTGCTATACATAGGTCCTTAATGTGTTTGAAGAGAGGCCTGCACAGCACTGGACACCCCAACCCAATGCTGATTTTTCATGGTCAAGTGCAAGCCTGTGACCCTAGTCATGATGATGTCATCCTACCTCGGCTCCAGTGCTCTCCTGATGGCCGCCTTCTCTCTTCAACCCTACAACTCCCTAAAAGCTAATCTCCCCCACCTCCATCCCAAACGCTCACCAGTCCCTACAATGCCCCAGGCCTTCACCTGTTATGAAGGAGACATCAAGTCAAGACAAAGTTGACTGTCAACCCATCTCTACGTCATGAAACATCATCCCACACTTGTGGGAAGGGGGCCAATCACAGCATTTTCTCAAGATGAGCAGCCCATTATTTTAATGTAAACACTTCACCATCCACCGCGGCATAATCCAAGGTTCACATGAAGCTGTGCCCAACTGGAACAGGATGCCAGGTGGGGAGTAAGCTCCCCACTCCCGGGGGTATTTAAACAGAGGTGGGAATGCCCCCCCCCCACGATACTGTTACACAAGATGAAGAGTGGCCCAGGACCTCCCCACCTGTGAAATGAGGGTAATCAAAAGGAAAAGGAGGAGCCGGAGCAGGATTTATCGAGCATTTCCAAGCACTTTATACACATGTCCTCAGTCCTCGCAAGAGCCCTTTTAGGTATTAGGATACATAGAGACGCTGCTACCATACACACACACACACACACACACACGTGTTCAAGGTGACAGAGCCAGGTATGCACAAGGGCCTCTGCTCCTGGCCTTACGCCCCCTCCATGCCACCACTCTGCCTCCTGCTACAGGGCATGAAACCCGCTTGTTAAGCTGCCTAACACAGCGACAGCCACCTAATGGGCACTTAATGATTCTCCCCAGACTGAGATGGTCAAAGGTCCCTCCCACTGAGCAAAGGCAATTTTCTCCTCTGCCAAGCAAAGGAGAGACTTCATCCTGGCCCTTCATGCACAGGAGGTCTGACCACGTGGCTTTACGGCCAGCCCTTTCCACCTTTCCAAAATATATTCAGAAACATGATCACATCTGAGCTTCACAGCTCTTGACAGAGAGGCTCACTGAGGCTCACATATGAAGGGTCTGCCCAAGTTCCCACGGCTGCACCAACACATTCACATCCCGGGACACCAGGGACCATCCTGATCTTCATCCCCACCAAGGCCTTGTGCGTGAAAAGAAAGGACAATCGCAAACATTGCATCAAAAAGCAGCAACAGGGGCTTCCCTGGTGGCGCAGTAGTTGAGAGTCCACCTGCCGATGCAGGGGACACGGGTTCGTGCCCCGGTCCGGGAAGATCCCACATGCCGCGGAGCGGCTGGGCCCGTGAGCCATGGCCGCTGAGCCTGCACGTCCGGAGCCTGTGCTCCGCAACGGGAGAGGCCACAGCAGTGAGAGGCCCACGTACCGCAAAAAAAAAAAAAAAAAAAAAAAAGGCAGCAACAACTAAACCTATGTTCAAAGCCAAGTTAGTGGCATGGATGAGTGGGTGACAGGTACTCCGTAACTGTTTGGTGACGTGGATAAGGAAGCAGCCAGCCCATGGTTTGGCCAATCAAACACAAATGATGCCATCGTCTTAGACTCGGACCTTTAAACCCTTGGAGTACACATTTGCACCTCTTATATAATCTAGGAAGCAAAGTATCTATTGGTAGCTCATTCCCACCAGCCTCAGGATGAAGCAGCTCCTGCATTTGGAGGCCAGAGTCTAGCTCCAAAGGTATGTTTATTGTCAGAGGTCATCACCATGGTGCCTCCCCTCCCTACAGGCCCTGGAAGCATCAAGGCCGCTTTATTGGCCAGTGCCTCGACCAGAAACCATGTGGACCTCAAGGCAATTTCTTGGCCTTTGAGGACATGGCCAAAGTCAAGCTGGTCAAGAGATGTAGCCAGCTATTTGGACCAAGAGCCAAAGCAGATGGCACAGACCAGGCTAATGTTTACATCCAGGGAGCACTGAGTTCCAAGCAATGAATAGTAGATGCCCAGCCCTTGCTCCTTCGTTTGCAAGACGATCCATGCCACCTAAGAAACTAACCTTGCTTCTCACCAAAACTATACCACACTAAGGGGCATTGAGAATGGGACCGTCCTTCATACGTTTCACCATTCCAGTTGGTTGACGGCCTTCTGAATTTATTCCAACTTGCGAGGCACATCAAACTCACCAATGCATGACAGCAAAATCTGATGGCATCTCCCATCTCCACCAGGGCACTAAAGCCTGGGGGAGGAGAGAAAGATGTCCTTATGATACTAACTTTTCAGGTTCTGATGACTCTCGTGTCTACTGTAGACAGAAATGCTCAGAGAAAAGGACATGAGGCTCCCTCTTGCAGCATGACACGGAGATCAGAGAGGTCACACACTGTATGATCCTATTTATATGAAATGGCCAGAACTGGCAAATTATAGAGACCAAGAGCGGTCTAGCGGCCACCAGGCTGGGAAAAGGGGGGGAATGGGGAGTGACTGCCCAAGGATAAGGGGTTTCTTTTGGCGGGGGGATAAAAATGGTCTGGAATTAGATAGTGGTGATGGATGCAGATCTCTGTGAATATACTAGAAACCATTTTATTTTATTTTATTTTATTTTTTTCTTTAGCGGTAGGCGGGCCTCTCACTGTTGTGGCCTCTCCCGTTACGGAGCACAGGCTCCAGACGCGCAGGCTCAGCGGCCATGGCTCACGGGCCCAGCCGCTCCACGGGACGTGGGATCTTCCCGGACCGGGGCATGAACCCGTGTCCCCTGCATCGGCAGGCGGACTCTCAACCACTGCGCCACCAGGGAAGCCCTAGAAACCATTTTAAATGGGTAAACTTTATGGTCTATAAGTGATGTCTCAATAAAGCCGTGTGTGTTTTTTTTAATGTTGATGGTGGAGAGAGGAAAAATGAGTGTACTAAGTTAGGAAGTGCTTCCCTGCTTCACATCCTACCGTTGCACTGGGTCCCCATCTCCTGAGCACTCCGAGCAGTCCTAAAGCTGTGGGACCAGCACCCCACATGCTGACCTTCACCTGTCCAGCCCTCAGCAGGCCCCTCCTGCCAAGCGACAGCCCTCATCCCTGCCATGGACTCAAGGGTTCTCAGCAACCGAGGCAGGCATGGGAACATTCTCAGAGCAGCCCCAGGAAACACCTCTGGGAATATTCATTCATCTGCTAGAAAAGCGGCTGCTTTTGCTGGAGCCCAGGATGGGGGAGAGCATGAAATCAGAGAGACGGCCACTTTCCTCCCAGGAGAAGCGGGAGCTGCTAGGAAGGGAGACCTCAAGCCCGAAGGGTGACATCATCATTCATGTTCCTTCAAGCTGTGTCGAAGGAAAAATACAGTGTGGGGCTGGAGGCAGGACAGACTTCAGAGCAAAACAAACCAGGCATTAAAAACTGCTAGAGGTTCCATTAGCAAGACAGAGCAAAAAATAGGATTCCCCCATCCCCCCGTTACCCTCAGGGCCCCTCAAACTGCTAAAAATAAAGCAACAGGCCCTGGTATTTGTGATGCCGGAGTTCTCAGGACTCCCTGCTGGGCCAGCCTCCCTCTGGGCTTCCTTCGATCATGCTTGCCTCCCTTTCTCCACCACTTCAGCATAGATTTCCACAGCACCAGGAGGGCAGCCAGGGTCCAGGACTGAAAAAAACGTTTCCACTGATCAGGAGGCTGGGACAGATGTCCCACTGCAAGGATGTGGTCCAGAGCTTGAGAATCAAACATGTAGATGCTCAACTGAGCATCTGTATTAGTGGGGCTGGGGTTGGGGGATGGGATGCAGATCCATTCAATGATTGGACATCCCACCCCTACCCTCTGGGGTCCTGGCCATTGCTTAGGGGAAGGAGTCAAAAGTGGGCGGGTGGAAAACAGCTGGGGCAATATGTAGGCCTGAGGTCACACCCACCCTCTCCCGCTACACAGCAGGAAGGACCACCTCTTGCCCCTTCCGCAGACCCCTACTCCCAGGGCTGCCCGATACTCATGCAGAACCGCAGTCTCTTGGAGAGAGAACAGCCTCAGAGCAATGCAGCTTGGCAACAGGAGTGCAAACCTTGCGTCGGACTGCCTGGCTTCCAATCCCAGCTCTACCCCTTCCTAGCAGGGTGACCTTGGACGAGGTACTGAACCTCAGTTCTCCATCTCTAAAAGGAGGATAAAACGCTTCCTACTTCACAGGGTTAATCTGAAGCTCTTAGAAAAGCGCCCAACACATAAAAGTGTGCAATGAACGCCAGATGTTCCTGGGGACCCGCTAACAGTGTCTCTCTAAGAAAGCTGCCAGCACTGGGGGCTGGGCAATTCTTGTTTGTCCGGGGCTACCCCACACACGGCAGGACATTGACTCTTCCTGGCTCCTAGGAAGTAATTGCTCACAGCCAAGTAAATGCTCCTCTAGGCCGGGTGACGGTCAAAGCCGTTGTTGAGCAGGGAGGACAGGGTTCAAACCACAATTTGTCTGACCCTAAACCCATGCCTTTAACCCTCCACCGAACTGCCCCCTGTAAAACCACAGTGGATGCACAAAAAGCCTTTCTTGTCAAGGACAGTGAGGAACAGAGAAACAGGAATTGAAAAAACTAAAATAAAATAAGCCTCTTCAAAAAAACAATTGGCAGGAATGGCATTTATTAGCTTTTAAAAGTTATCCAATTCTCCCCTTCAGGTTCTTTGAGTTTACCTGATGTCAGAGCATGCAAACCGCGCAGTCACGCCCTTCCTAAAGATTAGCAGATGGCTCTTATCAGAGGTGGGTGCCCGGAAATCCAACACTTTTCTCTGAGGGCCTCAGGGTGACCGGAAACCCTAGGTCCTGGCTTTATGGCCTTGGTCCTCCCTCAGCCCCTTCCTTTCACGGGCAGCTCGGGGTGGCCACCATATGCCACTGGCCCATAGAGGCTCTGGGACATCCCAGAGGACTGGCCCCACCTGACGTGTGGCTCTAAGAACACAGTGACCCATAAAACAGCCTGGAGGCTGAACACAAGGAAACAGCCATAAAAACGTGCAGTTCTAACAGCAGCCACCGCAGCATGTGGAGCAAGGAAGCCACAGAGGGATGTTCCCTCCCCAGGACCCCATCCAGCTGCTGCCAGGGACATGGGATTGCAAGGTCCTCTGAGGCCACCTGGGAGAAGAGGTCCCTCACTGGGTGCTCACTGGCTGCCATGGGCTGCACGGGAGGCCTTCCTGCAAGGAGGGCAAGCAGACAACGCAGGAAAGAGCTGGCACCCTGCCTGCTGCCAGGAAGGACTCCGTGAACAGCACCCTCATCTTTCCTAAGCCTAAAAGCACCCCAGCAAGTTGGGCATGATTCCCACCTTACAGATGGGGAAACTGAGGCTCAGAGAAGTTACAGAACTAGGAAGGGACTGCACTGGGCTCCAAGTCAGGTCTGTCTCCAAACATGGGCTTTGCCCACGTCCCTCTTCCTTGACGGCCCCTGGAGAGGCCGGGTGATGGGGCTTGGCAGCCCGTCAGCCCTCTGCTAAGTGCCCCACACACACGGGGCATGTGGGCTTCTGGGGCAATGTCTGGCCCCCAGCAGTGTCTCAGGGGACTGAGCCTGAACAGCCTCCCCATACTCTGCCATGGCTGGGGGAGGGGGTGGGCACCATCTCCCACTCCCCTTTCTGGAGGCCAGAAAGGCCTGCAGGCCATGGGGCCGCAGAAACATGACAATGTTAACAGAAGCAGCTCATACTTAGGGTGCTTCCTAAATGCCGCCTGCTTCCCCGGTATCAGCTCACTGCACGGGCGCACAGTCTACGAGGGAGAGGCCCATCTTACAGAAAACCAACATGTACAGATACACAGCTTGTCCAAGGTCGCGCAGCTGCCAGTAGCAGGGCCAGGGCTGAATCCACGCTCCCCGCAACGCCACTCCACCTCTGGGGACACAGCCACAGATGTGCCCACTTGTATCATTTTCCAGCCACAGCGCAACAGCTGTGGCCTGGGTCTCCTCCTCAGGTTCCACCCTCCACCCTTCCCCAGAACCCCTGGCCTCCTCTGCCCTCATCCCTTTGCAGCTAAAACTGCTAAAAGGCTGGACTGGCTCTAACTTTAGGGTCACCCTGCCCTGTGTCCCACCCCCACTGTCAGTAAAGAAAAGATGAGACAGTCAGGTACCAGCCCCTCCTCCAGAGGAACGCGCAGACCCCAAAGGCCCTTGACATGGCACCCCCTCCTTAGAGTCAAGAAAGACACGTCTGCTCCGGCAGTTCCCTTCTTCCTGAGTCTCTTCTGGGGCCCCAAGTCGAGAGGAAATGAGCAGACAGCACCACTCCATCACTGGGCCCCCTTGGTGACCTGAGGCCCTCCCTTTCTAAAGCAGGCAGAGCCATCCGCAATTTACCATGTTCAGACAACAAACTCTTGCAAAGAGCCATCCTGGTGGTCCCGGTGCCGCCTTGGGCACACTGACCACGGGGAAGACCCTATGAGAACTTTGGGGATGCTGACCTTCCCAAGGACCCTCGCTCTCACCTGCAGCCGGCCACGGCAGTGGCCTTGCCCCATTCTCCCTCCCTGTGACCGTTTGTCTCCAATAAATCACCCTGGCCAGCTTGGAGTCTGACTCACCTGACCCGACAGGGCATGCGACACTGTACTTAGGACACCTCCAGGGCGAGATCTTTAGGCAACCTTTTGCAAATACTTACAGGGATTTATCAGATAGAAAGGGAAACAAGACAGGAAGAAGAATTCTGGAGTCGGGCAAAGAGCTGAATGTCAGAATCGGGTGTGAGTGGGATGCTTCTGAGACGGAAGAAGCAACCTAGTCTCACTCAGCAGTGAGAATGGGGAGAGGCGGGGCAGCCCGGGAGGAGGAAAGCAGTGTTGCAGGCAAGGGGAGGGCTGGTCTCCTTACCTCTGTCTTCAAGGTGCTGCTCGGTCCTCGGAGGACCTTGCAATCCCATGTCCCTGGGCTGTAAGCTGGGTGGGGTCCTGGAGAGGGGAATATTCCCCTGCTGCACGTGCTTCCTGGAGTCCCCTACCCTCTCCTTCCCTTAAAAACATCATTCCTTTACACGCTGTGGTCGGCATGCCCCGCCGCCACGTCCATGCCCTAATCCCCAGAACGTGAGAAGGCTTCTTACATGGCAAAGGGGGCTCTGCAGATGTGATGAACTGAAGGCTGCTGAGGTGGGGGAGTAGCCTGGATGATCCCTAAGTGTGCTCACAAGGGTCCTGACAAGAGGGAGGCAGAGGAGATTTGACGACAGAAGAGAACGCGGGAGATATGATGGTGGAAACGGAGACCGCAGTGATGCGCTTGGCAACTGGAGGAAGGAGCCACAGGGCAAGGAACGCCGGAGGCTGATGGAAGCTGCAAAAGGCAAAGAAAGGATGCTCCCCTCAGAGCCTCCAGGAGGAAGCAGCCCTGCAGATGCCTTGACTTCAGCCAGTGAAACCGATTACAGACTTCTGATCTCCAGAACTGGAGGAGAATAATTTGTGGTGTCTAAAGCCACTAAGCGTATGGTCATTTGTCATCGCAGTGATAGGAAACTAATACACACACCCAGTCCACCTGAGGAGGGAAGGAGGGCGCTTTCTCCAGGCTCAGCACCATACTAGCCACTGGAGGTCAAGCCATGAGCAACAGAGACCCGTCCCTGCTCTCCTAGAGCTTCTGGTTTTTCTCATCTCTCCTCCATCTCCCCTCCTAGGGTCCCTGTGGCCTGGAATACGCTGCCACCCGCCTCTCTAAGTCCTCCCCATCCTTGCAGCTTCCAGCCCATGCACGCACATGTCTGTATAAGAGGGAGCTTACCTGTTCCATCAGGCCCTGACAACGGGATTACTTGGCCCTGGAGCCAGGGATGGTGGATATCTCGTTCACTCCTGAATCCACTCCCACCCGTGGTGGGCACGTTCCCGATGCCCCCTGCCTGGAACCTCGGCCAGAACACGCCATCCCGGGACTGCTGGGGTATGGGTTTTACGTTGTGTGCCAGGTCCTTCCTCCCGACTATACAGACTCCCTAAAGGCAGGAACCTCATCTTCCCTCATCTTCCCCTCTGTCTCCACTTACCAACAGAGCGGACTCAAGACATTAGCCTACAGAGCTCCCAGGGGCGCGTGACATCGGGTGTTCATCTAGACTAGGCCGACAGTCCCTGGAATTTGGACGACAACACATTTAAAGAGAAAGAGCATGAAAGTCTTTGAATGATCACATTTTTCTTTAAAACACAAATAAATAAATAAACCAACAGCTGATGGGCACCCTCGCGGCTGAGTCAGAAACAGGAGGAAGTCTGGGCTTGAGTCTCAAAACACAGAGAGACAAAGCCCCAGACAGATGCCAAAGCCTTCAGGGAGGAATCTCACCATGACCTTCAGGCAGTGGTCAAACCCTTTCAGAACAGTAGATGCAGATAAAAGAAGGTCCCAGGGAGGGAGGTACCACTCGGGAAAAGCGGAAACAAGGTAGCAGAGTCAGCATCACCTCCACCCCCAATCCCCCAGTCCCCACTCTCGGGGCCCACACCAGGGCCCAACCTGGAGCACGTGCCACCCCCGAATTCTGCCCGGCCGCCTCCATCCTCAAGCAGGTCTCAGCTCAATGACACCTCCTCAGAAAGGCCTTCCCTGGCCACCCACCAAGGCAGCCTGTCAAGCACCCTGATCCCATCCCCCCCGTCCTCTCTGTTGTGCCACTGGAAACTATCTCATCCATTTACTGATGGGTTGTTGATTACGTGACCCCTACCGCACCCCTGCTCCCACCCCAGCCCTTTTCCTTACTGTTCTCCCAGGGCTTCCAACAGTGCCTGGAGTATGGGGGTGCTCGAGAAAGCAGAATGATCGCTCACTGTGTACCTCTGGAAGATACTGGGGTACAGAGACCCCCCTCACAGAGCCCCAGCCTGGTGGCTCCCCAAAAATAAACAGAGAGCCCATCTGTGGAGCCTCTCTCCCTCTCTCTGGCTCTCTCTAGCACAGAACCTCTTTCTTCCCCAGCCCACCAGCAGCACTGTCCGTTTCATGATGGGTAAGATGGGAACGAAGAATCTTGAGGTCAGGCACAGCAGATTCCAGTCAAAAACAGCTTGCTGGCTAAGTGAAAGGACTCAGACACAGAAGGCCACATATTATGTGATTCCATTTATATGAAAAGTCCAGATTAGGCCCATCCACAGAGATAGAAAGTAGATTAGCCAGAGGCTGGGAGGAGGGGCAATGGGGAGTGACGGCGTGATGGGTACAGGGCTTCCTTTCGGAGTGATGAAACTGGAATTAGATGATGGTGATGGTTGCACAACTTTGCAAATATACTAAGAACTACTGAAATTGTGCACGTTAGAAGGTTGAATTTTATCTCGGTTAAAAAAAGAAAAGAAAAATGCCATGAAGCGGTCAGAATTGCAGGCTCAGAGTCAGAAGTCAGAGGCAGAGGCAGAGGCAGAGGCAGAAGCGGTCAGAATTGCAGGCTCAACTCCTGGCTCAAGCCACGAGCTGTGTGAACTCAGGCAAATTACTTGGCCTCACTGTACCTCAGTTTCCCTATCTGTAAACGGGAGTAGTAACTGTGCCCACCTCGAGAGAGTGCTGTGAAGATTATATTTGACCCTGATGTGTAGGGGACTTTGGGTGACTGCTTTCCAAACGTCCATCTTCCCCTTTCCTTGCAGACCCTATTTTCCATTCAGGGATCTTTAATGTTCTGAAGACTCTGACCGTACCCCCTGGCCTCAGCCTATCTGATTAGAGTGACCCTCAGGACCTGTGCAAGGTATGCTGGAATAAAGGTGCTCTATTTCCTGCCATGCACGAACATAACACGTACCCTCCGGAGCTGTGCCAGCCATATTGGAACCCAGAGGCAAAGCAGCCTCAAGATGAGGCCACCTTTAAGGAAAGTAGATTGGAGAGACAGAAAGAAACTGGGTCCTTGGAGACATCATTGAACCTCTAGATGAACCCTCACATGAAGTCACCCAACGTTTTAATTATATGAGCCAATGAAGTCCATTAAATGTTTAAGCCAATGAAGTCCTTTAAATGTTTGAGCCAATGAAGTCCTTTAAATGTTTAAGCCAATTAAAGGCATCATTTCTGCTACCTGCAATCAAAAGCATCATGACTGATTCAGCTACATAAACTCCTTCATTCTGGGCCTGGTACATAGCAATTTCTCAAAAGTGTGAGCTCTTACGATTTTTTTTCCTAAACTTGTCCTATGCTCTTCACCAGGGTCAATGTTCACCCAGATGTCTAGAGATGAATACTATTGGCTTGTAACTAGATATCAGCTTATCACCTTATAATCCAATTCCATGTCCCTGTGATGGCAAACCACAGACAACTTCACCAAAGACACTAAAATCAGTGCACACGACAAGCACTCGTGGGGTGGTTTACTGTGTGCTCAGACAAGACCAGGAGAGCAGGGGGAGGAGAATGAGAAAAGAACAAGGCATGTGATCATAACCCAACAGAGGAGATTGAGGTCTGCAAAACAGTCAGGGATACAGTTGCCTCCTTACATGATTTAAGTGATTCTATATTGAAAGCTAAAAGGGTTCAAGGAAGAAAGAGATGGGAGTCCTGGTGGCTTTCTGGTTTCTCCTGGTTGGTTCCCTCTGGTTCCACTCATGGACCAGATCGAAACACACTCCTGCTGAGAACGTATGGAGGAAACAGCACATCAGGCTCAGTACCAGGCCTCGTTCCCACAAACCCCAAAGACAACGTACACATTCCATGTACGTGGCCAGAGACCAGCACATCCTTAGACATGTGCACAAAGCTGACTCAACTATTCAAGGGGTCCAGTCAATTTCTCTTCCCCTCATTTCTTTTCTTCTCCCCTTCTCCTCCCAATGCAGGAAGAATGTGATGCATGAAACAATTATTCTTCAGAACCCAGGGGCAGGTGGGGAGCCTCCAATCCAGAGAAAACAAAATGTAAATGATACAGAAAGAGATCCAGATCCATGAATATTCATCTGCCTTTCCCTTATGATGGAAACCAGATTTGTGGAGGATCATCCAGCTCCATTTCCTCTGAATTCCTCAGAGGAATTCACGGTCAGGCGTCTCATCATCCTGCCTGAACACAGAACGCAATGCGGCGTTCTTGCCTCCAAAAACTGGAGGTTACACAGGTACATACATACCTGAAAATTCACTCACCTCAATACTTAAGATCTGTGCATGCCCTGTGTGAATTTCGACCTCAATTTTAAAAACGAAACTCGAAAGACTGGCAGATTCCTTCTCATCCTTCAAGGCATGTCTCAAATATGACATTCTGAGGAGGAGCCTTCCTCTCTCACCACTGAGAATGAGTCCCTACCTCCTCGCCTTGCCCCGCACACATCCCTGACACAGCTCCCGGCCCCCAACGAAACAATGAAAGTGAAGATTCCTCTAGAGGCTGTTTGCTCCCAGGAAGACAAAGCTGGGGCTGATTCATTTCTGGATCCCCTGCACCAGGCAGAGGCATACAATAACTGTTTATTTGTGGGAATAAACTACAAACGGTCTGGAACTCTTTCCCACACACTAGGGCTGGAAGTTCTCAAGGTCTCTCTTCCACCTCCTGGGACATCTGTGTGACCCTGGAGTGATGACTTAACCTCTCTGAGTCTAAGCTCCTGAACAGCACCTGCCCTTCAGTGTTGCTATGAAAATTTTACCAGCTAAGCTGCAAGGCAGCCAGCTCAGAAGACGACACATTTTAAGCTCTCAAGAAATGCCAACTCCCCTGCCCCAACCTTCCCCTAGTCACAGAACAGGGTTTAAAACTTCCCAGGAGCCCAATGAACCCTGGTTGACCGGAACTGAGCGGCCCCACCCCGGGTGCTCTGTGCCTCTCTTCAATACACACTGTGCCTCCTTAAAGAACTCAAAGCCAATCAGGCTGGAAACAATGCTTTTGTCTAAAATCAGACCCGGGACTTCCCTGGTGGCACAGTGGTTAAGAATCCGCCTGCCGGGCTTCCCTGGTGGCACAGTGGTGGGGAGTCCACCTGCCGATGCAGGGGACATGGGTTCGTGCCCCGGTCGGGAAGGATCCCACGTGCCGCGGAGTGGCTGGGCCCATGAGCCATGGCCGCTGAGCCTGTGCATCTGGAGCCTGTGCTCCGCGGCGGGAGAGGCCACAGCAGTGAGAGGCCTGCGTACCACAAAAAAAAAAAAAAAAAAGAATCCGCCTGCCAATGCAGGGGACACGGGTTTGAGCCCTGGTCCGGGAAGATCCCACATGCCGCGGAGCAAGTAAGCCCGTGCTCCACAACTACTGAGCCCATGTGCCACAACTACTGAAGCCCACACACCTAGAGCCCGCGCTCCACAAGAGAAGCCACCACAATGGGAAGCCCGCGCAACGCAACGAAGAGTAGCCCCCGCTCGCCACAGCTAGAGAAAGCCTGTGTGCAGCAACAAACACCCAATGCAGCCAAATAATTAAAGAAAGAAACCTCTTAAAATCAGACCCAATGGGGGTAACAGTAAATCAGGAAGCCCATGGAGGCATCTGGGCCGAGTTTGGGTTCCAAGGGGCCTTCCTTAGGGGAGGTGGCTCAGGCTGCAGGCTGGCTTGGCTCACGCAGCGTAAGTGCCCACCTAGGGGTTTATTAGTATAAACAGATGCCTTGATTCTCCTCTGTGCGGTCATCCCCACCCCCCCAAAACAAAAATGATAATTGCTCTGTTCTCTGACAGGATGTTTGCATTCGAGCTAAAATTGCCTTCTCCGTCCCATTTGCGGTAATTCTGCTCAGCACAGTGTGACGAGGAGCTCGGTTCCCCTCACCAGAGCTGGTGGCTGGCCTGACAGAGGCCCCTTCACGTGGGGAATGAAAGAAGGAGATGGTTGAGGAGGGGGAGAAAAGAACGAGTTTGTCATTTTAGCAAACACAGGCAAAGGCTGTCTGTGGAAGGGAAGCCGCTGCCTGACACACACACAGAGCACACAAAATACCCTTTCTTCTGGGGAAGCCGGGCGTGAGACACTTCAGGACCCGGGGCCAAGCCACGGGCAAGTGGGGTGGGGAGAGGCTACCTTTGAAGGCTCACCGCAGGCGCCCACCCCCTGCCACCATCCAGGCCTGGACAAACGCCTGTCTCCTCTTGGTGGAGGTGTCCTGAAAGGTTCCACCTCAGCTTCAAGAGGGAATGAAATACCCTCCGTGCTCAAGAAGCCACAGACAAGAAAGAGACTCAGTGCCCTAAATATAAATGTAACCAGTGCGCACTATTAGTCAACTCATCAGGAGGAGTTCGTTGAATGCCCATTCGTTCATTCATTCGCCAGTTTCCACCAAGTGCCCACCTTGTGTCAGGCCGCGTGCTTGGTTCTGGGGATACAGAGGCAAGAGTTAGGAGCTTAAAATCTAGCCAGAGGGCTGGGCAAGTGAAGCAGTGTGGTATTCTCTGGGGCTGGTCTCCATCCCCCACCTAACACAGTGCTTTGTCCAAGGCGACTCATGGTGGCTTGAATACGTTTGCTTCTGATAAATGACATCATTACACCTGGACCCATAATCAACATGGTGGCCACTATCTATTGACTCGTTCTCAAGTGCTAGGTAGAACTTTCTCTGTGGTCTTCATCTCACAAGCAAAGGAAGCTGAGGCTTGGGGAAAGCAGACAACTTGCCCAAGACCACACAGTCCATCAGTGGGGAAGGCAAGAGCTGAGCCCATGTTCCGGCGCCCAAATCCCACACCCTTCCCACCTCACTGCAGAGGCGGAAGAAAGAACGCCCATGTCCGTCCCCTGCTCAGCCCCAAATCAACTGTGGGCTCCCCCAAGGAAGCACCATCACGAGTGATCCCCGGGGGATCCTCTTCAGAGCCCACCCCGGTGTAGGACAAGTTGCCGAAAAACAAACTATTTGCTTAACTGAGTGACTGCGGCAGGATACACTTGAGATAAGAGGGCATGGGAGGGGAAAGAAAGACGACCCGGAAGCCTTCCTGGAGGAGCTCGGTGTACAGAGAGATGTTTCTGGTGCCTCAGAACACAGAATCCCCAATGGAGGAAAAAGTCTGAGGACAAAC
Source organism: Pseudorca crassidens (assembly GCF_039906515.1). NCBI lineage: Eukaryota > Metazoa > Chordata > Mammalia > Artiodactyla > Delphinidae > Pseudorca > Pseudorca crassidens. The sequence goes on along the minus strand of NC_090311.1, from coordinate 55,474,605 downwards.
ACTAGAGGTTATATAAACCTTACATCAGGCACCTGGCCTGCCTCAGTGCAGCAGTAACATATGCTCCTCAATGGGGGAAACTCAAATAACAAGTAACCCCGGCAGGAAGGCTGAGGCTGGAGAAGGGCCTTCTTCTTGGCCCTTAGAGCCCCAAAGGTTCCCTGGTCCATTCACAGCTCACTGGGCCCCTGTGGGCATTCACAGGATGGAAAGGTTGCCCAGGAGAGAAGACAGATGAGCCCACCAGACTCAAAAGCCTCTTCGCAGACCCTCAGCCTTCTGGTAGAAGCGCCTTCTGGGCCCTCCAACACTTTCCATCCCTTTTATCCCTCTGCTATTATCTCCATCTGCTGAGGTTGAGGGAAGAGGTGGTGCAGGGCAGAACACATAGAGGCAAAACCAAAATCCTTACAAAAACACCGGGGACCCTCGGAACGGTCTCATCCAGCCCTCATTTGGTACTCACTGCTGGCCCCTGGCTACCACGCACCCTCAAATGGTCTCTTCCTCCTCAGTGGCATCTCCACCCATGGCTATGGATAGAGGAGAGGGGTCAAAGTAACATTACATCTTATCATAACAGGAGCCAACTATTAAGCACCTAGGAGGCACTAAGTGCTCAAGGTGATCACCTCATTTAACCTGCACAAAAACCCTACGTGGCAGGTATTTTCAATACTCACATTGTACTGATGAAGAGAGTGAGTTTGCCAAGGTTAATTGTCCACAGCTACCAAGCCAGTGCAAGGTAGAGCTGGGATTCAAGCCCACCTTTGTCCAACTCCAAGGCTAGGCTATAAAGTTCACAAGCCTGAATTTAAAGAGGCCAAAGGTTAACATTCAAAACGAGTGCTGCGGGCTTCCCTGGTGGCGCAGTGGTTAAGAATCTGCCTGCTAATGCAGGGGATGCGGGTTCGTGCCCCGGTCTGGGAAGATCCCACATGCCCCGGAGCGGCTGGGCCTGTGAGCCATAGTCGCTGAGCCTGCGCGTCCGGAGCCTGTGCTCCGCAACGGGAGAGGCCACAACAGTGAGAGGCCCGCGTACCACAAAAAAAAAACAACAAAAAACGAGTGCTGCCCCTCTGCAGTGGGGAGGGGGGAGGGGCAATGACACATTTGCTCCAATGCTGCCAAAACTCAAAGCATTTCTAGAACTTTTCTTTGGAAATCGCCTACAGAGGTAATTTACACACCACCCAGAACTTTCAGATTCTTATGTGCAATCATAATTATACATTTGAGAGACCAGAAATACCTTACCCACACTGGCTTCCTCTCTTGATCATTATACTTGCCTGCAAACTCCCTTGGACAGTTTTCTAAAATCAAATTGACTTTCAAATGCTGAGAGATGTCACCCCAGCAACATTCAAAAGAACGCACCGATGCTATCACCAACCTGTTCCCAAGGGGAGACCTTCATTTTCCAAGTAAGGATGTAACCATTTGTTCGTTCAGTCCTACGTTTATTCGAGAAGAATTTTGTGATGCTGGATACTGCTGTGGGTTGCTAATGAAACAGAGATAAAAAGGTCCCTGTCATCTTGGAGCCCTCAACATGGGGACAATACTTCAGGCAACTCTTGCATAGGACCTCCAATCTCAAGCACCACAGATGCAAAGATGGACAGCATAGAGTCCCAGACTTCAGGAAGGCTACATCCCAGCAGGGGGACAGACACGCCAGCCATCCCTCTGGAAAACAGAGTGACCACCTAGGAGGTGACTGTCACGGTCCATGTTAGGGAGAGTCAGTCTCCCAAAGGCGACCAAAGTGAAATAACAATAATAACTAACACTTACCTAGCACTTGTGATGTACCAGATGCTACTCTAAGTAATTAACACACATTATCCTCCCAACAACCCCATGAAGTGATTACTAATACTAGTCCCACTTTCCAGGTGAGTAAACTGAGGCTCTGAGAGTTTAGGCAATTCATAAAAGGTCTAAAAGTCAGCAAGTAGCGAACTATGATTTGAGCCCACGAAGTCTGGCTCCAGAGGGCATGCTCTTGCTAACTACATCGAGCTGACTGGAATGAGAGATGCTGTCCATTTGGACACGTACGTTCCGGTCCACTGGGTTTTTTTGGGTTTTTTTTAACATCTTTATTGGAGTTTAATTGCTTTACACTGGTGTGTTACTTTCTGCTTTACAACAAAGTGAATCAGTTATACATATATATATATCCCCACATCTCTTCCCTCTTGTGTCTCCCTCCCTCCCACCCTCCCTATCCCACCCCTCTAGGTGGTCACAAAGCACCAAGCTGATCTCCCTGTGCTATGCAGCTGCTTCCCACTAGCTATCTATTTTACATTTGGTAGTGTATATATGTCCATGCCACTCTCTCACTTTGTCCCAGCTTACTCTTCCCCCCCCGTTTCCTCAAGTCCATTCTCTAGTAGGTCTGCGTCTTTATTCCCGTCCTGCCCCTAGGTTCTTCATGACCTTTTTTTTTTTTTTTTTTAGATTCCATATACATGTGTTAGCATATGGTATTTGTTTTTCTCTCTCTGACTTACTTCACTCTGTATGACAGACTCTAGGTCCATCCACCTCACTACAAATAACTCAATTTCGTTTCTTTTGATGGCTGAGTAATATTCCATTGTATATATGTACCACATCTTCCTTATCCACTTGTCTGTCGATGGGCATTTAGGTTGCTTCCATGACCTGGCTATTGGAAATGGTGCTTCAATGAATATTGGGGTGCATGTATCTAGTTTTCTCTGGGTATATGCCCAGTAGTGGGATTGCTGGGTCATATGGTCATTCTATTTTTAGTTTTTTAAGGACCCTCCATAGTGTTCTCCATAGTGGCTGTATCAATTTACAATCCCACCAACAGTGCAAGAGGGTTCCCTCCATTGGGTTTTAAAAGAGCAGCCACATCACTCACGTTATTACTCACGTTCAATATCCCGTTGTCTCAGCAGTGAACTCCTGAACTCACTCTGCTAGAACATGACATCTGAACTGGATGGAATGGGCTAAAGGGAAGTTTCCAAGGGTGAAGCACTTCGCCACGGTGGGGGAAGGCAAAGGACCTGGGAACCAGCCTCTGACGTTCATCCCCCTTTGACGTTCCAGGCAAAGAGCCCCTCAAGGTAATACTCAAAGCGGAAGACAGCTGAGGGGAGGACAGTCCTTTCACATCATAGGGAGTATGTCAATTCACACCACCCCTTACCCTGGTGGAGAACAAGGGCCAATGTCACCTGGTGACAGCCAAGACGGCTCTCTCTTTGTTCTCCTTGGGATGTGGAGGGAGGAGGCATTTAAGCCCCTTGGTCCCTTTGTTTCTGAAGGTGTTTAGGAAGCAGAATAGCTTACAAGCTGAAGGAAGGGACAAGAATGGGGAGAGTTGAGGGAACCCCAGAGCAGCGAGGAAGTGGCTAAGAGTTAACACTCTGAAGCCAGAAAATTCTGAGTTTGAATGGAGTCCTGCCACTTACTAAGTGATATCCCTTGTACACATGCTATACCCACTGCAAGCCACAGCGTTTGCTCAGCTATAAAATGAGGATAATGGTAATAATATCTACAACACAGGCTTTTTGAGAGGATTACGTGAGATAAAGCATGTAGAGTGTTCAACAGCGTGTGTGATGCCTTATAGCACGCTGTGTTAATATTCGGTATTATATTCTAAATATTCCACTCTAACACCAAATATTAATATTCAGTATTAACATCCAGAGTTACCACTGGGCCACGGTCATCTGGTCATCGTTAGTTATGGCAGAGCCAGCTATGGACGGCAAAAGCCCTCACCCAGTGGCACTCTGGAGCCCCATTTCCTACTCCTCCTGGGTACACTACATTCCCCAGGATGCCTTGCAGCTAAGGTACCATGTGAGAGTTCTGACCACTGGACTGTGTGGGCAGAAGTGATGTGAATGATTTCCAGGACTACTTTCACAAAACCATACCTGATGATCCTTACTTCTCATTCCGCATCTGTCAGATGGATGCAGGGGATTCAGCAGAGACCTTCAGGGTCCCCTAGAAATGGCAGGTCTACGGGTATAAGGAGCCAACCCTGAATGACTGCTTGGAGCAAGTCCCTACCCCATCCCCCCAAACCTCCACATACACTATCAATGGTACTTTATACGAGCAATACATAAAGTTCTGTATTAAGTCCTCGACAGGTGGGGTTGCTTATTACAGCAGCTGGCCTAGCCTAATACACACAGTTAATCAAGCCTCAAAGTAGACTCATAGGCCCCTCTTAGCTCACTGCTTCCGTGACTGCTGCATGCACCACAGAAGAATCTAGACACCACAATGTGGTCCAATAGAGAAATTAGCATCTGTGACTGGTTAGGTGTGGAAAGCACGAGGAAGCGCCAGCAGCAACTCAAGAGAAGCAATGGAAGGACCACTAGTCTAGAAGAAACAAGACAGCCCAGCAGTGGTGTCACCTTTGCTCATGGTAGGTTCCAGGTCCTTCATGAGAACAAAGGAGAGTGGAAAGAGCATGAGGCCAAGCAGACCAGAATCCATACCTGCCCATGATTTACAGAAGAAAGTAAACCTCCGTGAGCTTCAGCCTCCACATAAGGTAGATAACACACCTGCCTCCATGTTCTGTGCCATCATCCTGATATCTTAAAATCAGCCACGGTGAGAGTATTTACACCATGGGAACTGACGAATGCTACAAATCGGGGCTTCCCTCCTCGAGATCAAACGCTTACCAGCACATCACTGGATAAACAGGAGTCAGCTAAGTGGTACAGGAGACAGAGGGTAAGGAAAGAGAATTCCAGCTAGAGTGGATGGCATGTGTGAAGGCCCAGGGGCATAGAAACAAAAAGTTTAATGAAGTGAAGAAAGTCCTATATGGCTGGGTGCAGGGAGCTTGGGAAGAAAGTCTAAGAGGAACCCAGAGAGAGGACCACCCCTTTAATAGTAGTTATTTGTTCTAATCATCTACTGCTGCATAACAAATCACCTCAAAATGCAGTGGCTTAAAACAATCATTCATTTTGTTAATGCTTTTTAGGAATTCAGGGAGGGATGCGCTGGTTGGCTCAGCTCTGATTCACGTCAGCTGGGGCTGGACAATTCACTTTCCGGATGGACTCGTCCCACCATGTCCGGTGCTCCTTGGAGAGTCTCCCTCTCCCTCCACAAGGCAGCACATCCTCCAGGCCTCTCCAAGTGACCTGGACTTCTCACAACACGGTGCTCTCAGGGTAGTCAGACTTCTTTATATGGCGGCTGGCTTCTCCTAAGCCAGTGTTCCAAGAGGCCAAGAGAGAAGCTGCAAGGGTTCTTCTGACCTAGTCTTGGAAGTTGCAGGATCATTGCCGCCACGTTCTATTGATTATGAGAAAATCACGGAGCCAGCCCGGATTCAAAAGGAAGCACTACCCAAGAGCATGAACACCAGGACTCACGGTTCACTGGGGGCCTGCTCTGAAGACAAGAGAAGGCCACACTGCTACTGATCAGCCAGCAGGCACTGCCCACTCCGCAGGACTACCTGGGGGAGGCACAGGAGCTCAGAAAAGGAAAACCACCAGCCCTGTCCACAGAGAGCATTTGATAGACGATGCTCACACCGATGGAGAGGACAAGGTGGGCGTATCAGAGGAGAGGGTAAGCCCTGACTCAGGTGAGCAGAGAAGGCTTCCCAGCAAGCGAACCTTCCCAGCACATGAGCCAGCCTTGAAGGACGTGGGAGGCAGAGCGCAGAGCTGGGAGGGAAGGAGCGGGCCACCCGTGAGGTCGTTACCAGCCTTCTACCACGTCTGGACCAGCCGCGGAACAGGCCAGACCGTGTCCACATTTCCCAGTCCAGGCATGTTGCCCAGGCCTGGGCACCCTGCAGCCATGGTCAGGCAGCTCCAGAGCAGAAGCAGCGCCCGCCCGTGCCAGCCCATCACCAGGCCCGCGAGTCTGTCCAACGCACCAGGGTCTGGGGAGGAGCGGTGAACTGTGGCCCTGGTTACTCTGGCTAGGCCTCCTCACCCAGCACCAGCAGCAGCCTGCCAGCCTCCGAGATCCAGCCCGGCCACTAGGCCCAGCGGCTGGACTGCTGCAGCCTAGCAGGCCGGCCCGGGCTCCCACTACCACTCTCTGGGCAGGCACAGGATGCTCTGCTGACAAACACCTGGGGACAGCAGGGGCCGTGGGAAGGAGCTAAAAATAGCACAGCTAGCAACTGAGGACTTCTCCAAATCCTCGGGGTCTTGTTATTCTTTGTTCACGGACCTTAGGAACACTCACGGGTTGGCACCCGAGCTTTCACCCTTCTCAAAGGCTCAGGCTAAGAACAAGCATAGGGGCCAGGGAGGCCTCCTATGTCACAGTGCTCAGAAGTCATGGAAACAGCCTGCCCTGGGGCCTGGGCCTAGGGATGGGCAGGCTGGGTCCACTTTCACACACACACCCCCACCCACCGTGGGCTCTCTCTGGCCACCCCACTCGGACCAATTCTCAGTGTTCTCCACCCTTCCTGAATCTCAGGTTCTTGATGTTTCTCTTACTTGTTTGGCCGTTAAGAATTACGGGCCTCGCACTGTATTTTCAATTTCTCGTGTGAGTGTATTATACCCACCCAGCCAGATGCCTAGAAAAGTCACGTGTATGGACGTGCGAGCTGCACACTGCACAATTCCAGGGGCATCATTCATGGCTGTGATGTGAATGGTGCCCCTGGAATAATGCAGTGTGGCTACTGGTGTTGCCAAGGAGGGAATGATGTCTTACACAACCCTGTGTCCGTGGAAAAAGGACAGCCACGCTAATAAAGATTTGTGGACCGACCCATTCGTCTCCGCTACCAAATAGTCTGTGCATGGGGTTTGGCAGGCACAAGACCACAATGCCCAATGGTCTAGAAAGAAATCCATAATGTGATACAATAATGTATTTCCAGGCCGTGGAGGTGGAGAGGGGCAAGGAATCGATCTTTCTAAGGGAAAGATTCATAACCACTGAGTAAGCTACCACTACCTCCTTCTCAGTGTGCAGATTAAATTCTCTGTCCCACCGACATTCAAAATGCACTTTATTTATAGCAGACCAGGGAATTCAGAGATATTTATTTGCTTTTCATAGAATTTCCATTATTTTAATAACACAGTTTTGGAGCTTGAGGTATGAGCAAATAGCACATGGGAATAATAAGGCATCTATTCCACATTAGGATGCTTGGTTCAGAGTTTACTGATAAGCCTTTGCTGGTGGGTGTCAAACTATTTCACTACTCTGCGCTCTTCTGCATATGAGTGTCCCCGTAGCCCCACACGTACCTCTCAAGGTTTTTAAAATACGCGTGAATTCTGCATCCTACTCTGCTAATTTCTTCCATATATGTGTTAATATTAAAACTATGTTTTTATCCAAAACTTCTAGGAAGACTGATACTCAGAAAAATGCCCCAATATGTATTCTGTGCCTCCACCTACCCCCCAGCACAGGGATATGGTATATGTGCCCTGGTTCATAAAGTGCAATCATGTATTATTTGATGTGAATCTCATGGCAGCCCTATAGTTGTGCAGTGAGCAACCTGCACAACTGCACACAGCACACCTGCCTACTAGGTAGAGAAAAGGTGAATTAACCTACTTTCCAGCAAGGGAAACCAAGGCATAGAGAGAGTAAAAGGACTAGATAACCTTTAAGGTTCGTTTCTATCTGGATAGTATAGAACTCTCTGAACTTGTCCAAGGGATCTCACATCTCACCTAGGGATGGCTGCCTGAGTCTCCACACAATGACTCCTCTCCTCAGTCCTATGTCTTCACAGTTTCCTTCACTCCGTGGCAGGGATGAGCTGAGCAGAGCCCACCTACCACTACAGGAGGTGTGACGTATGACTGTAGGTGAACAGTGCAGGGGTTAAGACACGTGAGCTCCACTGCCCACCTGCCTGGATTTACACCTGGCTCTTCCCTCACTAGTGTGCGACCCTGAGCAAGTCACTCAACTTCTCCACGCCTCTGTCCTGTAAAGGGAGGATGATGATACCACCTATTTCACTGGGTTGTTGTGAGGACTAAATAATATAAAGAGCTTAGAAACCACAAGAACCACAGTAAACACTCAAAGTTTTTTATCCAAAAAAAAAGTATTATGTATGCCTCAGTCTTCTAATCTGTAAACTGGGCATCATAAAGGTGTTCACTCCACAGGAGTGTGAGGTTTAAATACCATAATAAACATAAGAAGTTTTAAAAGAGTGCTTCATGCATAGTAACTACTTTCAAGAGTTTATTAATTTTTTTCCCTAAAAAGCCAGTTACTCCAGTTCACATAGAAAGACTTAGCAAAACAAAAGTGCCAGTAAGTGTGGAGATCAATGCAATGTCTGAAGAGGGAGAGAAAAGGCCAAGAGAGAATGTTTGAGAATCAGGTGCTGTTTTCTAAAACAGGTGGTAGGGACTCCCCTGGTGGTCCAGTGGCTAAGACTCTGTGCTCCCAATGCAGGGGGCCCAGGTTTGATCTCTGGTCAGGGAACTAGATTCCGCATGCTGCAACTAAGAGTTCGCATGCTGCAACTAAAGATCCTGCACGCAGCAAAGAAGATCCTGCATGCCACAACTAAGACCCAGTGCAGCCGAATAAATATTTTTAAAAAATAAAATAAAATAAAACAGGTGGTAGACAGGCTGTACTAGCAATTACAGCTCTCTTTTTTATATAAATTTATTTATTTCACTTATTTATTTTTGGCTGCGTTGGGTCTTCACTGCTGCACATGGGCTTTCTCTAGTTGTGGCGAGTGGGGTCTACTCTTCGTTGCAGTGCGCAGGCTTCTCATTGCGGTGGCTCCTCTTGTTGTGGAGCACGGGCTCTAGGTACGCAGGCTTCAGTAGTTGTGGTGCGCGGACTCAGTAGTTGTGGCTTGTGGGCTCTAGAACGCGGGCTCAGTTGCTCCATGGCATGTGGGATCTTCCCGGACCAGGGCTCAAACCTGTGTCCCCTGCACTGACAGCCAGATTCTTAACCACTGCGCCACCAGGGAAGCCCTACAGGTCTCTGTTTTAAGCGAATTCTTTCAGAGGTCAGGAAGCAAAGAGAAGCAGGGATGAAAAGTCACTGGTGGGGCAGGTCAGAAAGAACGGAAGCGCTCACTTGCTGGCTTCTCTTTTCACCATTAAAATTGCTGTCAAGCCTTGCCTGGCATTTAAAATAGCATCATCCCTGGAGATAGCTGTTTCAGTTTCATTACAGTCTGTGTTCATAGAGTACAAATAGAAACCTTCGTGATTTTATTAGTTTCCATGCAACTCAGGAGAGATCTGCATGATGACATTTCAGCTCCTGACTTAAAGAAGGGACCAATTAAGAACAGAGTGCTTGCATTGCCTGTCGCTGGAAAATGAAAAGCTTCCCAGAGTTTTCAAAAATCTCTGTCCTATCTGGTTCATGGCCATAAATCAACTGTTTGGTCCGGCAGATACAAAAACTACGGTCTTAAAATTTTAGTTCATTTGGTAAGGAATACTTGCAGGATGTCTGCACCCTCCAATAAGAATTAAACTACAATATAGAAAATCTAAGGAAGTATTTTTTGTCTGGGCCTCGTCAAGTCCTACCATCATCGTCAGTTTGCTCAATAACACCCAAAAACTACCTGGCACTCTGTGGATCTGTGAAGTGTTAACGTAATGTAGCTGTGACAAGTTGAAATTTAATACATGGCTCCAGTAGCATAATCTGATTAATGTTATATAACCTAAGAGACTATTCAGCAGGTCTGATGTGCTAGCTGCTTACGATTTACAGGAGAGGCAGGTATTTCAGAAGTTACTGACCCCATCAGATACCCTCTCCTTTGCCACAGAAACTGTGGTCATCTTATTGCTGATTTTGGCAGCTGGAGTGCTTCGTGGAACAGGGCTGTGATGAACATTCTCGCTCTGGGGTTGCCTTTTGGGGTGAGTTAAGGAAAAGCATGAAAGTAAGTGGATTTGCATGACTTCCTCTTTAATCAGATGTTTCTTTTTATTCCCAACCTCAACAAAGCCAACCTATCATAGTGTACTGTTTATAGTCTAGTCTATAATCCAAGACCTTTTCAACCTTTCCCCCAAACCAGAAATTAAAATTAAAACCTCAATAGTGGTGTGGCCATGTCATTAGAAGTAATAGCACAGGGACTTCCCTGGTGGCGCAGTGGTTAAGAATCCACCTGCCAACGTGGGGGACATGGGTTCGAGCCCTGGTCCGGGAAGATCCCACATGCCGCGGAGCAACTAAGCCCGTGAGCCACAACTACTGATGTCACAACTACTGAGCCTACTCTCTAGAGCCCGTGCGCCACAACTACTGAGCCCACATGCCACAACTACTGAAGCCCACGTGCCTAGAGCCCGTGCTCCACAGCAAGAGAAGCCACCACAATGAGAAGCCCGCGCACCGCGACGAAGAGTAGCCCCCGCTCACCGCAACTACAGAAAGCCCGTGCACAGCAACGAAGACCAAACACAGCCAAATAAATAAATAAATAAGTAAATTTATTTTTTTAAAAAGTAGTAGTAGCACAGTCACAGAAAACTATTTGTTGTTTTTTTTTTTTCTTAATGACAAGTGTGACTCTATCTCCAACGGGGCCCCTGTCCCCAGACTGTAATTCTTAAATATGCCACCTCATCGAAATCAGTACGGAAGTTTTGGGGACATGTCAATCAAATTTCACTCTTGGGATTCATAGAGGCACCAGAACTACTCCCTGGGCCCATTGCCTTGAGTAAGTTAGTCTTGGGTTCTTTATCAGGTAAAAATGATAGCTCTGAAATCTGATTGAAGAAATGGCTGTATATTGAAATCACTGAATCAGAGAGCATGTTACATATGACAAAACTGGGGCCCAGAGACCATCACTTGCCTAAGATACCGTAACTACTCATATGTCAAAATCAAAAATCCAGTGGTCCCTTAACTTCACACACCATCAAACCAGACTTGATGGGCAGAAACGCTGTTCGATCTGTCCTGCTCTCACTGTGGGTACATCTAAATCAAACAAGCACCACGGTGAAGAATGTGTCTGAAGATAATGAAAATCCATCTCCAGGAAGTGGGGTTTAGAGGGACTTTTTTTCCTTTTTTAAAAAATAGTAATTGTGGTAAAATAGACGTACCATAAAACTTACCATCTTAACCATTTTAAGTGTACAGTTCAGTAGTATTAAGTATACTCATATTATTGTGCAGAACCTTTTCATTTTACAAAACTGAAATTCTCTATCCATTAAACAACCGTCCCCCGTCTCCACCAGCCCCTGGTAACCACCATTCTACTTCTGTGTCTGTGCAACTAGGTGCCTCATGTAAGTATTGCAGGATCACACAGTATGCGTCCTTTTGTGACTGGCTTAGCTCACCTAGCATAATGTCCTCAAGGGGCATCCATGTTGTAGCACACGTCGGAATTTCCTTCCTTTTTCCAAATGGATAATATTCCACTGCAGGTAAACACCACATTTGTTTATCCATTTATCCATCGATGGACATTTGGGCTGCTTCCACCTTTTGGCTATTACGAATAATGCTGCTATGAACAGGGATGTGCAAGTATCTTCTTTTGGATATGTACCCAGCCGTGGAATTGCTGGGTCATATGGTAGTTCTATGTTCAATTTTTTTGACAAACCACCGTACTGCTTCCCCCAGTAGCTGCATCATGGTGCATTCCCACACACAGCCCACCAGGCTTCCAATTCCTTCACATCCTCGTCAACACGTGCTGCTTTCTGGGTTTTGAGGTAGTAGCCATCCTGGTGGGTGTGAGGTGTCCTTTTTTTCTTTAAACACCTCTCTGTCTTGCCTACATTTTCTACAGTGAATATATATACACTTAGGACTAAGGACAAAAGTGTAAAACACAAATTGAAAAAGAGATCTAACAGGGAAAATAGGGTTGCACACGAACTTAAGAAATGGGTTTCTTTTTTTTTTTTTGTATTTACTTGATTGATTTATTCATTTCTATTATTTTTTATAGACAAAGCTAGCACCAAATATATATATATATATTTTGCGGTACGCGGGCCTCTTACTGTCGTGGCCTCTCCCGTTGCAGAGCACAGGCTCCAGACGCGCAGGCTCAGCGGCCATGGCTCACGGGCCCAGCCGCTCCGCGGCATGTGGGATCTTCCCGGACCGGGGCACGAACCCGTGTCCCCTGCATCGGCAGGCGGACTCTCAACCACTGCGCCACCAGGGAAGCCCGGTTTCTTTTTTAAGACAGGCAAAGTATCGACTTCTCTTACGGGTTCAGCTCGAGACACCATTCCTATACTCTTCAAGAGTCTTACCACCTGGTCAGCTGTGGCTGCCACAACCTATGAGGGAAACGGCCGTAATTTATGGGTAGCTAAAGCAACTCCTCTAAGCACTGGGAGGAAAGTGCTCCCAGGTGCACAAAGAAGAGAAACAGTGTATTAAGCGGTGGCCAGCTAATGTGGGTCATGAAAATCCCCGGCCCTCAGATAAACCCTTTCTTTCATCTTCCAAATCTTTCCTCCGAGCCTTCAGGGCCCTTGTCTCTGAGTTCTCCATTGGCTACTCATTGCCCATCTACTTTTTCCCCTTCCAGAGCCACAAAAAGTCTACTTTCCAAAGTCATGTAAAGGGAAAACAAACTCATGCGGCAATTTCTCCCAAAGAGAAGAATTCTGCTCCTGCATAAACACGTACACGAAGAGGAAGAGCCCCCAGAAACCTTATAACCCCTGGTGTCTGGGCCACAGGGCCACACAGGCCCCACGCTAGCAGTTCATTAGAGGGAACTCACTTGAAAAGCTAAACTCTTCCAAAAGGGAAAGCGCTCTTCCCACTGGTCTTTATATAATGCTAATGCTGCACACCCTGGGCATGAGGTCACTTGTCATGATTTATTCATTAAGACAAAGGGGAAGGGACTAAAAACAAAATCCATCCAATTACGTATTTATCCAGCCTCCAGCTCCCAGACGAGAAATTCTACTTTTCTTTGTGTCAACATCTCCCTCTCCCCCCTGCCCTCCCTCACCCTCCCCTCTTGTATGTTCTCTTTCTTTTCTGGTTTCTTTCTGCTCAGCAAAATAGGAGAAATGGCAGCAGTAGTGTATAGAAGTCCAGAGGAGAAGAGATAAGATGAGCAGTTGGAGAGGAATAATCTTCAACTCTAGGAGCAGCTGTATTTAAATGATCCAAAAAGAAACTCACGATCACTGTCTGTTCTCTCTCTCGGGAAGAGCCAACACCTAGAAAGCAGAGTCCAATGCGGGCTTCTTAACAAAGGATCTGCACTCTACATACATCTGGATCCCTGGTACTGCCCCCAAATCACATCTGCTCTCGGCCAAGCCCAGCACTGAACTCTGAAAGAAGCTGAACTTTGGAATCACTGGGCACATTCCAGTGACAAAGAGGCGACCCAATAGCTCAGGGATGGCCAAATCCTCACCCACAGCTTCTGACAAGACCTGACACATTGCACAGGACAAACCACCAGAACCAAGAGCCAGGATGGGCTGCTGTGTAAACCCTGGGGAAGAGGGCATGGAGAAACCTCACCGCCTCCGGGGAAGGAGGACATCGGGCAGTCACGAGAGAGAAAAAGAAGGTGGCTTGCACGGTAGCGACAAAAGTTAAGGGCGTTCTACGTCTCAAGAACATTGCTGACACTTAAACCCACCCAGCTCTGGGCCTTCCTGGGCCGGATTTAGAATTTGAAATCTATCACCTACCAAGACATGTTCTGTGTGTCCTAGAAACAGCCGAGAAGCAAAGAGGGGTTAGTGCAAGGAGAAAGACCTTTCCATTCATGCTTAGGCGGGTTTGTGCCCCATGGAATGGTGGCCTCGGAAGGCCGTGAACACCCCAGTCCCCTCTGGAGATGGGGCCGAGGGCTCCCAGCACTGGCGCTGGGGAGGAGGTAGGACCCCGACGCCAAAGCACCTTTCTACCCCTATGATGTCACAACTCCACGTGCCTCTCAGCTTGCGAGATCAAGCCTCTATTTGTTGTCCACTACCCTGCAAACTTCAGTCCCTCTGCTCCTGGACTTGGCGGGAATCACCAAGAAAGAAAGGAAATCAAGGAAAGGATAAAGAGCGAAGGAAGGGACACAGCGTTTCTGTTAATTACCTTTGAAATGCCCAGCATCAACCGGATCTCGTCCCCTGGAAAACCTGGTAGGGAGGCCAATGAAACAGCATAAAGAATACCAAGTAAATGAGATGTTTTAAATAATTTCGCTTTTGGCCATGTAAAGAAGCATTAGTCATACAGGTAATGAGATCTTATAGGGAGACGATTCAGAGGCTCGGCTTGACAACGTGAAGTATACCCCTTCTGGACCTGGAGTGCCAATTACATTTCCAAATTGGCAATTAGACATAATGCCCCAAATAATGCCAAAAACAAAGCAAATTCCGTCTTCAAGCAGCCATTCTTTCGAAGCTGTCCTTCTGCTCCCTGCCTGACTCATCCACCTCATGGACAAGTGCTCATCGTGAACAAATTCTTCTTACCCACCGGTCAGGGGAGACCGGGGTGGCATGAATAATTAAAATCCAGAAATGACTCAAGCACATCCATCCCTTTCACCCAGAGTTTCTCCATAGCATCTAACAAATTACCCAAAAGAGCAGCAAAATGTATTTGCACCTACAACATTCCCGCGCAGCCTCCCACAGATCACTGTGGAAGGGCCCTCCCAACATATATCTGTGCTTGTATTTACATGACTCAGTTCCTGCCCTCAGGGGGTTTGCAGGCAACTTGGAGACCAGACATGAGAAGATAACTGAATTTTTCCAACCCTTCCATCAAACAAACTGGGTCTTATTTTTATCCCTAGCACCTAGCTTGGTTCCTGGAACAGAGGATGAACTCCCTATGTGATAAAAGCCAAAACAACAACACTAATAACCACAAGATGTATTTGAGGACCTACTGTGTGCCGGGCATCATGCTAAGTCCTTCATTTAGGCTGACGATGCTCATGATAAATGTTTATTCCAGGTTCTCCCCTTTGACGATGGAACAACCCAAAATGCACATCTCCAGGAAAAAGCCCCTGATGGTATGAGCTGTGAAAACCCCGACAGTATGTTGAGAAAAGGAGCTACTTCCAGCTTCATCTGCTGGGATTCTCGAGAAGTACCACTGGAGGGTGGCACAGCACAGTGCCGCACGTCTCTCCCCACTCCGTGATCAGGTCTTGAGCCCAATCCTTTCACATCCCTCCGCTTGGAAAAGCCCACCGAGGTCCCTATGGAAAATCAGGCTGGCAGTTTTACTGCCTGCTGACTTCAAACACCCCGGAGGCAGCAGCCAACAGCTGACTTCCCGGAGCATCGCCACAGTGCAGCCCTGGCTCCACCACGAGCCTCTAATTTTGCAAGAAGGTGGTTTGGCTGAGTTGCCATCCGGGACTGCGGAAAGTCCCCTGGCAGTGTGACCCACCGGCACGAGGGAGAGCCCACAGCCTGATGGGCGACGCACAGACCACACCCCCACAGATCTGCAGGACGCTGCCCTGGTCACCACAACCCAGCCCCAAACCAACAGCGCTGTGGGTTCCTAGGGAGCAGACACCCGAACAATCAGCTTTAGCAGGGAGCACCCAGACTGAATGGCAGCAACGCGGAGAGGCCTGAGCCGAGTTTTCTCCACCTGGCTGTCCTGGCACAGGGAACCTTCCTCTTCTCATCCCTTCCCACTGCTGAAGAGCTGAGAATTTCCATATTTAAAAATAGCCCTGTCTTCAGAGAGAGACCGCCTGGAGACTGAGGCTGGGACCAGAGCCTCGCTTCTCAAAGCATGGTCTGCTCAGCATCGACATCACCTGTGGCTTGTCAGAAATGCAGAGTCTCAGGCCCACCCTGGACCTTCTGAATCAGAATCTGCATTTTAATGGCTCTCCAGGTGATTCGTGTACATGTAAACGTGCGAGAGGCCCCAGAAGTAGATGGACTAAGATGCTCTCTGGCCATGGGAGGGAGAGATCTAATACCCCAACTGAACATCCCTTGAGCCTTCTCCCCGGAGTGCTGGGACACCCCTGTCTCTCAGGCTGGGACCCCCGAGCTTCCTTCTCCGTGTGCCCAGGGCCAGGGTTCCACCCACTCAGAAGCATCTCAAAAAAAGGGCACTCTCTCGATCTGCTCCCTGCTGTGCACAGAAAGGCTGTGTGACTTCAGAGGTTCTGGGGGACGCTGACCTTGCCTGCCCCCCAAGCAGGTCTCCTGGAGACCAATGCTCCCCGCAGGGCTCCAGGAGCTGCGGCATCACGGCACAAACACCGCCCTTCTCACCGGAACCACAGAGGTGTCCTTGCAGGGGCTCCACAGCTCTGAAGTCCCGGGAAGGTGGGGCTGGCTGCTGTGATCCACAGGCTAGCACTGTCACTGCCACTGTGAGCTGGGACACCGCGGTTGCCCACACTGGGAAGGAGGTCCTGGCATTGGAATCCAACACCAACCTGACTGCTTCAGCAGCAGGCTCCTTTTGCCCTGGTCAGAAAGAGATACCCACAGCAAGCACTCTCTGTACCAGGCACACAGCGAATGTCCCCATCCAGGGAAGAAGATAGCGGTGAGCCTTGCCCTTGGAATCCTTTCTCCCCCAGGCCGAACACAAGGGCAGCTCTTGCTTTCCCCCTGATGCATGTTTGGACAAGGACCCTGGGCACCCGGAAATAGAGCCAGCGCGTGGCTTGCAGTCACCAGTATCCTCCTAGGAAATGCTATAGAGTGGGGTCCCTGCGAGTACCTACCCCAAAGGGCTGAGCTCTACGAGGACCCCCGGTTTACAGATGAGGAGACTGAGGCACAAAGCGGTGACGTCCTTGCCCAAGGTCACAGGCTGACTTCTGGGTGCTACATGGCGAGCATGACACCTAGGCCCTGTTGCTCAAAGTGAGCACGGCCAAGGGCAGTTTAACCAATTCCTCTCCCTTGGGACTTCTCCCAGAACATGACGTGACTCTCCAAGGTGGGGGTTGCAGATATGCCCTGACTTACAATTTTGTTTCACAAGGTAACTGCAAGGGCAAGTGCTCCACAGAACACACTTGGGGAAATACTACTCTGGAGGCGATCAGGGTAAAGCTGGTCTGAGTAGAGAGCACCCTGGCGGGGAAACTGTTCCATCGTCAGGGGAACAGGTCTGTGGGCTCTGGACTGGGGAGAACAGGGGTGGAATTCATCCTTTCTCAAGGGACATTAGACAGCCACACCTGCCCACAAAACCTTCCACTTCTGCTAGGTCTGCAGCTCCTGGAGCCCCACGATGGCAATGCTCATCCGCTGACTTGCCCGCCATCAGAGCACTAGCCATCCTGCCAAGCCCTCAGCCGTGGGGCCTTCCTAGGCTGCCCCTCCCCGGCCTGCCAGCCTCGCAACAGCCAAGAGCTATGAGCCCACATCTCAACCTGACCCTAACGGGTTGTCTGACCCAAGGACAACCGACTCCAGGGCCTAGAGGTCCCTTTCGGTTCAAAAGTTCTGTTTGTTGTAGTCTGTGCCCTTCCAGGGCCAAAAGTTCAAGGAATCAAGGAGAAAGTTTAAAACCTGCCACTTTGTGGAGCTATGATAGCTCCCATTTACAGGCCTGCTAAGTGCCAGGCGTTTCCTGGGTGCTGTATACCCAGCATCGTCACTCCTTATAAGAATTCTACAGGGGCTTCCCTGGTGGCGCAGTGGTTGAGTCCGCCTGCCGATGCAGGGGATGTGGGTTCGTGCCCCGGTCCGGGAAGATCCCACATGCCGCGGAGAGGCTGGGCCCATGAGCCATGGCCGCTGAGCCTGCGCTTCCGGAGCCTGTGCTCCGCAATGGGAGAGGCCACAACAGTGAGAGGCCCGCGTACTGAAAAAAAAAAAAAAAAGAATTCTACAAAGTAAGCATCGTTAGCTTTTCTTACATGTGAAGAAACCATGCTTAACAGGGCTGCCAGCCACAGATGCCCAGCTAAAAGTATGGAATCCATGATTTGCACTCGGGTCTGTCTGACTGCAGCATCTCTACGGAAGTGTGCATTTCCACAGGGGGAGCCAGGAACAAGAAGCAAAAGTTCTCAGGACAAGGGAAGGTCACCTGGAACTCCCCTGTGCCTGGGACCTGAGCACTTCTCCAAGGCCCCCCCTAAGTGATCCGAAGGAACATCTGTAGTTCATCCGATGCAGACTATCTCCAGGATGAGATGAGGCACCAGGGCCAATCTGGAATCAAGAATTCTGAGGCACTGAAGTTTCCAGCCCTGATTGGATGATGCATCAGGCCAGACCCTGGGTAATTACGAAGCCGTAATGGGATCTGATGTTTATATTAGTCACGAGTCTAACAGAGAAAACGTGTTGTTTTCTCAGACACAGCCGTGGAGACAAACCTCCATAATTCATTATATGCAGACCAACCTTAATCAATTCGAAACTTCTACAGGGAGGACAGCTCCACCTGAGAGCAGGATGAGTCTATGACCCACAGCAAACCACAGCTCCATAGGAAGCTGGCCTCAGCTTCCCCAGGCATTTAAAGAAAAGCAGACTGTGGGCTGGAGGAAGAGCAGAAGATGGGAATAAAGACACATAAGCACTCCGAGGCTGGAGAGTTACAGAACATGTTCTGAGCTAGAAACTTTACCCACAGATCACCAACTCCTTCTACTGGCTTCCACTGAGTCCCAGAGCAGGAAGGGACATTAGCACTCACAGAATTCAATCCCACATTTTGCACACCAGGAAAGAGACCAGAGAGGTTAATCTACTTCTTCAAGGTCACAACCTTCTTCAGGCTGCCAGAGCCACTCCTTGTTCACTACAGTCTACGACTGGCTTAGACCTTGAAACGTCACGGCCAAGTAAAGAGAGGGCTCTGATGAAACCCAACAGAGAAAGGAAAATGATGTGAAAAAGTACAGCAAAGAATATAGTACTGGAATGACTGTGCCCAAATTCCCAACTGGGGGAAAATGGGATTCTCCTTCTTCTTTATTTCCTAAAGAAATCCACATAACTATTCTTTTCAGAATAGTAAAGTCATTCACGATTTGAGATTCGGAGGCCAGAGGAACTAAGGATGAGATGCCTCATGAGGTACATCCAGTTTCAGGTTCCTTTAATGAGAAAGGATGGTGCAGTCCCAGAGGCCAAATGCTTGTGATGCTGGAGCTCCTGCTGAAACTTATTCCCCTAGAATTTCAGATGCTAAAAAGACCAGCCTTCCTCTGGACCCTAGCTCCGGGTCAATCCATCTTGGGGCTGAACCAGGATCAGGGTGAATATATCTGAGGGCTGGTAGAATACTAAAGAAAAGCAGCCTTAGTTTGCTTGAGAAACCCAACACTAAAATAATGATTCCAAACTGAAGCCAAATGCATTCTTCTGAACAGTGTCTTGATGACTACCAAATACGTGGAAAGCAAAAAGAATGGAAGACAAAAAAAAAGAATGATTGCAGTAAAAAATACAGACCTCAAGAGTAGAAAGAAAAGCTTATAAAAGGCCTAAGGAACTACTACTGGTCAAAATGAGATGGCTACACACGCTGTCTAATTGAGCAAATCAAGGGGCAAGTATTAAGAGATTCTGGGCATGTTTTAAAGGGGACTCTAATGGTACCAAAAGTGACGTGATCTCATTTTATACTGGCCTCACATCTTCCCAACCAACTGCAAGCATCTCTCATCCCAGATGATTCTTTGTAGAAAGTTCCAGTTTAGTCAACTCGGCATGTCTTGGAGCTACAAAACATAGCCTAATATCTAGGGATTGTTTTTTTTTCTAACGATCATTGCCAAAAACGTATTTTCTTGAGAAAACTTACAGAGGTTATGCTTGGTCATCATTTAAGAAAGAGACTCTTTATGTGAACGATCCAATCAGCATTTCATCAGAAGCAATGCAGTAGCACTGATGTACCCCCTAGAGTAGAAAGACTTTAGAAGCTGTGTTTAAAACCCCAGCATCACAAAAACACTGAAACTTATTTTGACTCACTGAAAAAAAAGTTTTCATTATGATCTAGCCTGCCCAGTTCCTGAAGGATAAGGAGATCGTTAAAAAGTTCCCCCAAATCACTCAGTGTAGAAAACGTCTGAGATGCATGCAACTACAAGTTCTACCTCTAAGGGTAGCACGGAATCTCAGTAAAGGAAAAACACTCACAGACTAAAGACTGGTGGGGAGGCAGAGGAGAGGGAATGTGTGAATAAGAAGGCTATATGAATAAGCACTGGTCAGGAGGGCTAGGCAGGGCGCTGGGTCTAGGGGGTCTCGGGGTTAGGATTTTGCTTAACCTAATGGCTTCTCTGGAATGTGGGTGGTTTTGCACCTTGACAAGTAAGGAGAAACTGCTATGGCCAAGAAGGTAACTCCAGAGAAAACTGACGGACTAACATCTGGAGGTCTCCGGAGAAGTAGGAGGAAGAGGAAGCGAATGATGGCTTTTATTTTTCTCCCTTATTTCCAACACACCAGTATTTTCCAAAACACAAATGTGCTACCACAAAACACAGCTGAGCTCCAGCACCCAACACAATGTATAATTAATGATCAGGAGAGAGAGAGAGAGCGCGAGCTTCCCTTCACCCTTGTGTGTCACCCATAGCCCCCATCTTACCTACTCCCTCCCCGTAGCAATTAAGGAGGCTGCTACAAGTTGCTGTGCCCCGTGGAAGTTTGAGGTGTCCTCGGATTAACTTTATTAGAAAAGGTGTGAGCATTCCCACCGAGATGTGCCACGGCCTTGCACTGTTCCCTATCCCCCTTTGAGCTTCCCTCTCTCTGAAAATGCTGGCGCTGGTTAGTCCCCTAGGTTAAAAATTAGTCAAACAGAAAACAGCTTGGTCACTCTTTTTTCCAGTTCTTTCTTTTTTATCCTGCAGTTTTCTATGAAAAACTGCCCGCCACCTCTCACCTTCAGCCAGTGGGGGGGGGAGGGGAAGAGGACATCTCTAGGGACACGACGGCGACAAACCAGGCAGTCAGCCTAGCAACCATACATAAGGTGTAGTGAGCCTCGGTGCTGGTGGGCGTCTCTGCGCCAGGAATAGTTTAAAGCCGACATCCAGCCACCTCAAAAGCGTCGGGGAGGAGGCTCGCGTGAAAACCTCGGCCTCGGCGGGCTCTCGGGCGGACCTCCCGCTCTAGCTCCACGCTGCCGGGGGCATTTCCGGGGACCTGAAGGCGGTGGCAGGGGGGCGAGAATACAGATGCCGAAGAACTTGCGGTGGGGGTGGGGGTCTGCTCCAACAGTAGGAGAGGGAGGGGACATCAGTTTTGCGACCTCGCCACATTCCTAAAGTGGCAGCATCCGCGGGTTGCCTCCAAAACTGGGATGCATCTCCCCAACTTTCTCTCGCCCCTCCAGGTCCCCCGCACGTCCTCTGGTCATGTTCCTCCCCTGGGATTCCCTAGTCCAAAAGATGTTCTCCCTTTCTCAAAGGATTTTCCTGCCCTTCTGATTTTACGAACTCATCTCCCCAACAGGTTTCTAAAGTGCGGGCTGACGTGCTCCCCCTCGCCCACCACAAGGAGCCGAGCCCGGGCAGGTGAGCCGCGCGGAACACGCACCGAGCGGCCCCCAGCTTGCTCGGTGCCCGCCGAGTCGGCTCTCCCTACCTCCCATCCCGGCCCCAGCCGCAGCCACAAACAACCCTACAATAAACAAGGGGACGGGATTTGGCGTCCGCGTCCCGGAGCGCACCGGTTGGGGGCAACTCCTCACCCCCGGCGCGCCGCCCGAAGCCCCAACAGGCGGGCGCCAGGAGAGCGGAGGGAAGGGAAGGCGGCGAGGGGAAGGCAGGCAGGGATGGAGGGAGGCACGGCGCTGTGAGAAGCGAGGAGGTGGGCTGCAGGGGACGCCGAGAAGCGGCGGGGCTGGCGCAGGGGGGAAGCGGCGGGGCTGGCGCAGGGGGGAGGCGCCGGGGCGCGCGTTACCTTCGTCTTGCCCCCGCAGTGGCAGCAAACGGTCCACAGGTACTTGAGCGTCCGCCAGAGCAAGATGATGAAGAGGCCCCCGAAGAAAGTCACCATGGAGGAGGCCAGGAAAGCCCACCACATGCGCTGGCCCCGGCTGTCGCACGGCACCTCCATGGTCACTGGGATGATAAGCGCATCCATCTTGGGCTCGTGGACCGAGGACGAGGAGGAAGAGGAGGAGGAAGAAGAGGAGGAGGAAGAGGAGGAGGAGGAGGACGCGTCTAGGCTGAGAAGGTTCGCGTGGATATTGCTACTCATTCTAAGAGTGCTGCCTCCGCCGCCGCCGCCGCCGCCGCTGCTGCCGCCGCCGCCGCCACCATTTGCCATAGCTAGCAACGGGCAGCCGGCGCAGGGGCTCGGGGGAGCTCCTCCCGCCGCCAGCGCCACCCCGAACACCCATCAACAGCCATATTGCTGCTACTGCTGCCGCCGCCGCCGCCGCGGAGCGCGGGGAGGGGGCGGGGAGGCGCCTGGGCTCGGGGAGCTGTGCGCGACCTGGCGGGGTGCGCGGAGATATATACAGCGGGCCGCCGCCGCCGCCCGCCCTCCCCCCGGCCGCCGGCCCGCCCGCCCAGGGGGGAGGGGGACGGAGCGCGCGGGCAGCTCCCCTCCCCGGCCCGAGCCCCGCTAACCCCGGGCTGCGCGGGCCCAGAGCGCCGAGAACGAGGGGGCGCTGCGGTCCGCCCCCGGGCCCGCCCCGGCTCTGCTCGCCGGCCCGGTTGCCCTCCGCGCCGCGCCGCGCCGCCCGTCCGCGGTGCGCCACGCGTTTGCGCCGCGCTCCGGCCCGGGACCCCTCCCCGCACGCAGCCCGCGCAGCTAGCCCGCCGCTCTGGGCTTATTAGGCGACGACTCGTTAATAATGCCTCATCAGCCCCCTCCCGGGCGCCCCCGCGCCAGCCCTCGTCTCCCGGCTGCGCTCGGCTCCCGCTCGCCGCCCCGGTGTGCGCCGGGCCCCGGCAGGTTCACCGCGCCCGCCGCCGCCGCCGCCGCCGCTAGCCCATGTTCCCGGGATCCCCGAGCCGCGCCGCCACACCGCTGAGCCTCCTCGGCCTTCGCTCGATCTTCCTCCCCGCTTCCTCAGGCTCCTCCTCGTCGCCGCCCGAGCCTCTCCTGCGCGCGCCCCGCGCTCCCCGCGCTCCCCGCAGCCGCCAGCAACAGCAGCTGCAGCAACTGGAGCGGGAGCGGGCTCAGGCCGCCCGAACGGGAGGGGAGGAGGTTCGCCGCGCTGGCTCGCCTCGGCCCCGAGCTGGGCAGGGGGCCGGCAGACCCCTTGGCGACGGCCTGGCACGCACCCCTGAGCCGCAGTGCGAAAGGTAGAGAGCCCCAAATCCAGGCGCGGAACCCGACACCTCTCTCCAAGGTGCTGCGCCCCCAGCCGAGCGCCCTGGGGGACCCGAGGAGGATGGCCGGGCGCCCGTGGCAGGCCATTTTTCCCAAAGGAGCCCCCAGTGGGGAGGGGAGAAGTGACCAGCTGTTGATTGCACAGGCCGGACGCCCCAAGCTCCTCGGGCTTCGGGAGTGAGGAGGACCCTTCTCCAGGATACACACCCTCGTTCGACCCCTACCAGCCCCTGTCGCTCTTCCCTGTCGCCTTCCTAGGTGCCCCAGTGCCCCCTGTGTTCTGGAAAGCAGGGCCATGCAGGGGCCTGGCAGGTGGTCTGTGGCCTTTGACAGCAGCAGGTGGTTTTTCTGCCTCTTCCTTATTAAGCGACAGAGGCTGCCTAAGAGAGTAGGCAAAGATGGGCAGGGCCGACCTGACCTCAGGGACAGTGAAAGCTCCTATAGACAACAGAGTTCCCTAATGTCACTCCCCTTTTATTCAGCCTCAGACTCCATCGTGTGAGAAGGGCAGCACCAAGCTCCATTAAAGCCCACCTTTCCCCATTTAGGGTCTTCAGTCCTCCCCACTTAGAGGTGAAGAAGGTGTCTGGGTTTGTTCAGCAGCCTCTCCCTAACCACCAGGGGAAATCCCCCTTCTGATACTCTCAACCTTTGCTCCCTCTGGACACTGCCCTTCCTTATGCTACCAGCTGGACCACAAGTTTTTCCAGCACTAATTAAAAGGAAGATGATCACATTCTCCCCTCATTGCCCACAGTGGTTTCCCCAAAGTTTCCAGCTCATTAGTTTAAGCCTAATTGGAATTCTCGGGTTGCTTTCAGGCCTCTCTGTGGTGAAGGCCAAGTTAGCATCCTTCACTGTAGAGGCCTGTGCTGTTTCTGCCTGAGCCACAGTTCAGCCCCTCCCCTTGCCCTTGGAGGCCCTAGGTTGCAGGGGAGGATGGGGCAAGGGAGGCCAAGCTGGGCAGAGAGGCCCAAGGGGATGTGTGAAGCTTCCTCCTCCTGTCTGATTCAGAGTACATTCACTGGGCTCAGGACACACATCCATTAGTACAGTCAAGGACAAAGGCAAAGGGGAAATGGAATGAGGTAAGAGTGCTTAAGTGTTTGGTCCTCAAAAGCAGTATGTAAAAGGGAGCTCCAGACAATATTTTCCAGAAAGTGAAATTGTCTCTCACCCACATGGTACCCGCAGCCTGGTCCTCCGCGTTCAGAAACCACTCCGAGCACATCCCTGCCGCATCGGCCCCATTCATGCAGAGGCCCTGGGTCCTTCCCAGCACTGGGTTGGGGGGATCAGCCCCGGAAGCGCTCAGGGGAAGTGCAAGAAGGTGGCTGAGGCCCTGTGGTTCCTGGATTTATTAGCCTTCTAAACGGCTGTACTTTGCTGCCTTTGGGCCTCAGCCTATGCCAGGAAAGTTAAGGACTTTCCTTACATTTTAGATTTGAAATTTAAATACAAAACACCTGTAACCCGAAAAGAGCAGCAAAGGATACGACTGCCTCCCCGGTGGGATATGAAACCCCCAGAATGGATTCCCTCCCCCCATATAATTGAGCTTCCACAAACCAATGAATGCCCTCCAGGCTTTCCTGGACTTTCCCCACAGCCTGGGTTCCCTTCAGACACCAGTCCGGGGGCTAGTAGCTAGAGGCCACTGACTGCTGTGACTTCTATCACCCCAACTGCAGCATCCCCAGCTGTGTTTCTCCTCCATCATCACCTTCATCATCTCATCATTCTTCCAGAGGTTCTGGGAGGCCCCTGAGACATCATCTCCTCTGCTTTGTTCATCACTCGTCCCTGTGCTGACTGGAGCTTGTAGCAACTTCTGTGTTACACAAAAACGAGGCTTAGGGCTTCCCTGGTGGCACAGTGGTTGAGAGTCCGCCTGCCCATGCAGGGGACGCGGGTTCGTGCCCCGGTCCGGGAAGATCCCACATGCCGCGGAGCGGCTGGGCCCGTGAGCCATGGCCGCTGAGCCTGCGCGTCCGGAACCTGTGCTCCGCAACGGGAGAGGCCACAACAGTGAGAGGCCCGTGTACCACAAAAAAAAAAAAAAAAAAAAACAAACGAGGCTTAGGATTCTCAGAGACCCTCACCATCAAAGTCAAGAAACTACTATTCCTACAATCCCCAGTCCTTACCACCCCCTGACTGGTGGGCACCAAATGAGACAGTGGCCACCATTCACCGCCACCCACCAGAAATAGACCTCATCAGGCTATGGCCCAGCTCTCCCTCTACTTCCTTACTAACCACAGACTTCAGAAAGCCTGGCACCTGACCTCACCAATTTAGGCCTCAAACTTAAAGGGAACCTTAGGTACCACTTCATTCATTGTGCTTTCTCATCTGTAAATTGGAATTAAAATAAGAACTGCCCTGCCCACCTCAAAGGATTGTTTGTAAGGTTGAAAAAACATACAGATCTTCTTTGTAATTACTGTGACCCAAAAATAACCAGCCAAACACAGATCAGAGCTTCTGACCACCCACACACACAAGCCAGTCCCCGTGTTTGTGTAGCGGGGGAGATGGGTACAGGCAAGACTGTCACTCCCGGACCCACACTGCTGTCCTGCACCCCATGAGGCCCCTCAGTTGGGATGAGAACGGAAGCACAGTGCCTCTGCCTTCTGCCGCAGCTGTTACACAGCAGGCCATATGGACCCACAGACAGCTGGGTGTGGACAGACTCTAGGGCGCTACAGAGCCGCTCCAGGCCGGTGGGCCCTCAGAACACTGACACCCACGCCCACTCCCCACCTTCCCACCCCCTGGTATGGCCTTGGGAATGTGAAGGCTATAGAGAAGCACCTACAAATTGCCCCAGTGCATTTCACCTCTTGTAGGTGTGTCTGCAGGCTGGGAATTGAGAGCCATTGCACAAGAACTGAAAGTCTTTACGAAAGTACAAATTCCAACCTCCCCCGTTCTGAAAACAATACAAGCCACTTATTTATTTCTAGTCACATTTATAAGCTTCTCAGTGAGGAGGGCAGCCTCTTTATCATGTCAACATGTGCCTATGGCAGCCATCACAGCAAACTGGGGTTTCCCGTTTCTAAATTATTCTACTCTGAACAATCCCAACCGATTTAAAAGAAAGAAATAAAAGTGCATGAACACACAAACTAAAAAGGCAGAGAGACTGAAGTAATAGCCAAGGAGAACAAAGAAGCTTATTTACTTAAATGTCGGCCCAACATCACAATTAACGTATACAGTTTCATTTTTTTTCAGGCCTGGATCTGCTTCCCATACTCTTGACATAAATCTGGGTGATTCTGCTCTAAAGAAGCCAGGTGAACTCTGTAAGTGATTTAGCGCCCTCTGGTGGTTCTTCTTGGCACATGACATTATTTTGTGAATTCAAAAAAGGGGCTTATTAAAACAGAAATTTGAGATATGAAAATTCCAAAGAGAAAACTCTGCTGTAAAAACCTACAACCACAATAATATTAATTATCCAGTTGTCAGTCCTACTAGCATATACACTGTTGTGATAAAGGCACTAACAGGGTTCACGTTGTTACCATGTTTTGATGTCAGATCTTCTAAGCTATAACTACTATTGGTAACCTAACACTCCTTAAATTACCACTGTGTTATCTTCTGAACAGCTAATAGTACTCTCACTTCCCTCACCCTAGTCTTTATAATCTCTTTGTAGTGTCAGAAAGAGCAGTAGCTATTCTCCAATTTACTGGCAAGGAAACTGAGGCTTAGATCTGTCGAGTTTTCACGAGAGACTGTACCTTTGGAGAAATTTATCTCTTTGTGAGTTATAACAAAAGAAGAAGACCATTGCAGCACATCCCTTGAAACCATGCTCTAGGGCCTTTGAGTACCAGAAGGGAGCACTGGTCCCCAGGATGGAGAGAGGGACTCAGAGAGCAAGCTTTGAGGGGTTTGTTTACTATAAATATCTTTTTCTACTTATAAGAATAATTCAGGGCTTCCCTGGTGGCGCAGTGGTTGAGAGTCTGCCTGCCGATGCAGGGGACATGGGTTCGTGCCCCGGTCCGGGAAGATCCCACATGCCGCGGAGCGGCTGGGCCCGTGAGCCATGGCCGCTGAGCCTGCGCTTCCGGAGCCTGTGCTCCGCAATGGGAGAGGCCACAACAGTGAGAGGCCCGCGTACCGGGAAAAAAAAAAAAAAAAAGAATAATTCAGACTCATAAAGTTTCATAAAAGAGTATAAAAATCACGTAGATATATACAAATATAATTGCCTTTTATCTGTTGACCTTATACCCTTACCAACCCATCTTTAATTTGAAAAAAAACCCTATATTTCTGTTTCCCTTGCAGTGGGTGTGGACCATGCGACTACATTTTAGCCAGTGGAATCTGAGCAGATACTACATGCACTCTATAGGTTGCACGGTTATAAAGAAGAGACTTTCCCTCTATTTCCCATCTCTTCTCCCCACTGGCTGGAATATGGATGTGATCTTAGTTCATGAGGTTGAATAATTGCCTCTTTAGCACGCAACAAATAGAAGGAGTCTGGTCCCCCAAACGCCAAAGAGCTAGGACGTCAGCCCACGGTTGTTTAGTTCACCCTATTAAGTGAGAGGGGAAAACACTCTCACTTTGTCACTGTTATATTCTGGTTTGGAACAGCAGCCAAAGTATATTTCTTAACAAAGGAACTTATTATTTTCAGTTGTTTAAAAAAAAAAAGTCACCCAGAATCTCACCATTAACAGATAACCATTATTAATATTTTTTTATAAATTTATTTATTTATTTATTTTTGGCTGCGTTGGGTCTTCATTGCTGCTCATGGACTTTCTCTAGTTGCAGCGAGCAAGGGCTACTCTTCCTTGCGGTGCGAGGGCTTCTCATTAGGGTGGCTTCTCCTGTTGCAGAGCACGGGCTCTAGAGCCCAGGCTCCGTAGTTGTGGCGCACAGGCATGTGGGATCTTCCCGGACCAGGGATCAAACCTGTGTCCCCTGCATTGGCAGGTGGATTCTTAACCACTGAGCCACCAGGGAACTCCCACCATTATTGATATTTTTATATATTTCTTTCGTGTGTTTTCTTGAGTGTGTATTTTTGCAAAATTAGGGTTAGACTGAACATCTAATTTTTATTCTATTTTCCCTTCACATTACACTGTAAGCATTTTCCTCCATGTCATTAAATATCATAGATACTTTTTTTTAAATAATTGAATAGGGCTTCCCTGGTGGCACAGTGGTTGAGAGTCTGCCTGCCGATGCAGGAGACATGGGTTCGTGCCCCGGTCCGGGAAGATCCCACATGCTGCGGAGCAGCTGGGCCCGTGAGCCATGGCCGCTGAGTCTGCGCTTCCGGAGCCTGTGCTCTGCAACGGGAGAGGCCACGGCAGTGAGAGGCCCGCGTACCGTATAATAATAATAATTGAATAATATTCTATTAGATGGCGTACTGCTGACACTTAGGTTATTCCAAAACTTGTTAAATAAGTCCCAAACCTGTGTCAGTGATTTATACTAGTCAAAAAGATGCCCTGAAGATTTCCACAGACATTCTTACTCCTAGCCCCAGCACCTGTCTTCTACAGAGCGTGCATGTCCAAGCCAACCTGCCTGTGGGCTACTTCCCAGCCTTGCCCTATATCAGGGACCTCATATCAGCCAATTCCAAGTGAAGAATTTGGGAGCCAGGACGTGGCACCCACAGAAAATTCTCCCCTTTTCTCACACGTGAAAGCCAACGGTTCTGGGGAAAATAGTGTCTGTGGTCCCACCATATCTTTCTCAGTCATTGTTCCCAATGCCAGCCAAGATACAAACTGAAAGAATGTAGCCTTCATTTCCCTAAACTACTGATACATCCATGGCTGGGTCAAAGTAGGCCCAACTCATGGACCATGCCCTGCTTAGAATTCGTCTTCCACTTCCATCCCATCAGACTTCTGGAAATTCCCGCCTCCCTTTCATCTCTGTGAGCAATGTCACCCCATCAGGACATCGGTACTGTGGACCTTGCCTCTGGGAGGTAGGCAGGGCAAAACTTCATCCACCCATTTCCACGGTGGGAAAAGAAGGCACCAAAGGAAAGAGGTCCTCCTCGCTACTCCTCACTGGTTCTTCTGACACCCAGACCAATAGACTTTCTCATCCTTTTCTTAGAAGGTCCCCAATTTGATCT
Source organism: Pseudorca crassidens (assembly GCF_039906515.1). NCBI lineage: Eukaryota > Metazoa > Chordata > Mammalia > Artiodactyla > Delphinidae > Pseudorca > Pseudorca crassidens. The sequence continues at coordinate 55,445,169 of NC_090311.1, read as the reverse complement.
TTGCGAAAGCTCTGGTTCAAGATCTGGGCAGCCTAGAACTCAACTCTTCATCCCTCGCACTCCAAGGTCCTCGACTGACTACATTATAAAAGGGATGGAGGGACTTCCCTGGCGGTCCTGTAGTTAAGACTGTGCTTCCGCTGGAGGGGACATGGGTTCGATCCCTGGTCGGGGAACTAAGATCCCGCATGCTGTGCGGTGCAGCCAAAAGAAAAAAATAAGAAAAGAAAAAAAATATAAAAGTAAACGGGATGGACTGTGCAGATGAATCAAGGGGTTTAATCCCGCCTCTGCCTAGAAGCTCTCGCCACTTTTGCAAAACAGGACAATGCTGAGGCCACCCTTCCCACTTACAAACCCTCTTGAGAATAAGAAGAGATGAGTCAAAAGTCAGACGTCTCTGTGGGTTTCACTGACTTCTAATTTTGACTTACACTGTTGGTGTCTGCTTTTGGCGTAACTTTATCCAGAGCAGAATCACTTTGTTTCACACTGACAACTGGCCCCCCCTTGAAGTCACACCCCTTCTTTAACTTTAGTATCTATCCCACAGTTGCCAAGCTTCCTGCTTCCCAAAGATGAGATAATAATTTAATGGCTTGACAAATTATAAACCACGGTATTTTAATGAGTTAAGGCTACCTGCGTGAAACCAAGAAATTCTGCTTGTGCAATATTTTTGTGAAAACAAACAAAATAAGACAAAATTCCAATCCAGCAATATCCTGGGAGTCGCAGAAGAATAAGCCATTGAGGAAACACAGCTCCAAAGACTGGTGGCTGAGTTCAAGAGGAAAGTTCATTACAAGGCTTTATGGAAGGAGCTGCCATGTTTCAAGCTGAGTCCTTGAGTCCTGCCACCAAGGGGAGTTCTGCCCAGTTGTCCTACTAATCCAGAGAGGGTGCTGTGCCAGTGCCTACAAGTCCAGACACAGAGAGCAGTGACCTCTGGTTTCTCCAGGTGCTGACGCTGTTTGGCGGCACCCGCTGAGTGCCCCACCAGCTCTTCCTCCCTGGGGGCCTCTGACATAGGCTTATATGAGCACAAACTTTGGATACTTTAGATACTTCTAGAAAGTATGCACTACGCAAAAAGTATGCATCCCTTGCACTATGCAGCTGGGACAGAGCAGGCTGTTAGAGGCAGATACCCCGGGGGCACATGGCTGAGTCTTTGCATTCAGAAAGCCCCGGGGACCCCCAGGATGCTGTGCTAACTGCATTCCCTGCAGGTCGCTGTGCTGGACTGCAGGTTTACAGAAACATCCCTTTGCTTATCTGTAAATCTCATTTTGTTCTTCCCTCCTTGTAACAAAATTGAAAGCTGTGAGTTGAACAAAGTAACGCACACGTTGTCCTAACCATTCTGGGAACTCCCTGGGTGATGGATAGTCATGGACTTAACAGCTTTTGATTTCACTTGCTCCTGACTCTCCTGCCAAGATCTGTCTTGGTGACACTATACTGAGACATACTGGCTGATATGCATGAGTGGCATCTACTTCAGAAGGTAATACATGTTCTGGTTAAAGTACAATGGCTCAAGTGGGAATTCCAACCCCTTTATCATTAGTGTAGAAATTCCATGGTTCATAATCTGGTGGCCCATTGAAATGACTTCCCATTCAACTCAGTGGGAGAGACCATTTGAATCAGAACCAGTCTAAAGACTGAACAGGATTTATCCCCACGCTGCAACGCCCAGAAGGCTCCCTCTGGGGAGACGGTGTCATCAGCACTACCTGGGAGCTGAGGTGACAGGCAGAGAAATGGCATGTGGCAGTGCATGCCCTTCCTTCAAGGGCAGGAATAGTCATGATTACCCACTAAAGAGGTCAGGTACCACAGGAAGCACTTGACATGTCCCCAGATTTAATGCAAACATTTCCCCCAATTCTTCATATCGCCTTCACAACCTTTACCACATCATCATGCTGCCTGTACTATTACTTAATATTTGTCTCCAATTGATTGCTTTTACTTACTCAAATTTATAGCAAAAGGATATTCTATAACGCTACCTTCGTGGAAAACCAGCATTGCTATGCACAGAAGGTAAATAAATAATAAATAAAATTAAAATAAATAAGATAAAATACAAACATAGAAATAAATAAATAATAGACAGAAAGTGTAAAAACAGACATAATAAATAAAAACGATGTCATCAAGTCAGAACTTGATGTTGTCAACAGCCAGCCCTTACCCTGAGGCCTGGACTCCCTTTGCTAAACGGAGAAACTGGCGAGTGATATCGATGTGCTGCAGTCACTCCAACTGTCTCTGTGACAACTGGGTTTGAGAAAGGATTGAGCAGGGCCTGACTTTGTCACTGAGTGCCAGGATGCAGGATGAGCTAAGTCAGCCTGTATACCACCTGGGGCTCACAGCTCACCCTTCGAGAAATGCTGTGTTTTCCTTCTTGGTTTAATTCTAACAGGATCCCATAAGTAGGTATTACCCTCACTATACAGATGTAGAAACTGAGGCTCAAATAGGTTATGTACCCGCCTCATCCAGAGTCACACACAGAGCTGGTATTTGCTCCAAAGCCTTCCTGGGGTCAGTGGACAACGTCAGCCTCGTGGTCAACCAGCCCTCAGCCCCTCCTGGGACCATCCTAACTCTAGAGCTGGAAGGACTCTACTAGAGATCATTTTCTCTGACTTTCTCTTTTGAAAGGGAGGAAAGTGAAGCTTGGAAATATTATATAACCTGCCCAAATCTTTGCTCACCAGTGAGTGAGCTGAAGTTGGAGTCCAACTCTCCCCCCGTTCTTATCTGTGCCTTTCCTGCCCTCTCAAATGCCACCTGGGCAGCAGATGGGCCTGCTGGGGGCCTGGGGCTGGTGAACTTCCCGGGCCATCATCCCCTCTGTTCCCAGCAGGTCTCAGAAATCCCTTCTGGCTGACCTTTCTTTAAAATGCTGATCTGGACCATTGTAAAGCAATTATACCCCAATAAAGATGTTAAAAAAAAAAAAAATGCTGATCTGGGTCTCTGAGCCCCATGGGGCCCTTTGCTCCATTGGGAGCCCACTGCCAAGGGAGCCCCCGCGGTGGGTCAGCACAGAGGGCCTCGGAAGTCCCCTGGGCTGATAGCAGGCCCCCAGGGAGTTTGTCCCCACAGTATCGGGGCCTCTGGGCACCCTGCAGGGGCCAGGCATCCAAGGTAGCCCAGGAAACGCTCCCCAGTGGAGGACTTTAAACTCAGCAGGTACATCTGGCAGCCCAGCTCCTTGGCCTCTCCCTGGAACCCGGATGCAGCCTGAAGCCCAGAAGGGAGCTTTTGGGGGTTTTTTTCCATTGTTTTTTTTTTTTAAATCTTTATTGGAGTATAATTGCTTTACAATGGTGTGTCAGTTTCTGCTTTATAACAAAGTGAATCAGTTATACATATACATATGTTCCCATATCTCTTCCCTCTTGCGTCTCCCTCCCTCCCACCCTCCCTATCCCACCCCTCTAGGTGGTCACAAAGCACCAAGCTGATCTCCCTGTGCTATGCGGCTGGGGAAGGGTAAGCTGTGACAAAGTGAGACACTGGCATGGACATATATACACTACCAAATGTAAAACAGAAGGGAGTTTTGAAGGACCTCTGTGGTCTGAGCCCTGGGGCTTCAGGCAAGCCAGGACCTTCTCAGGGCATGGTAGGGTGAGGGAGGAGGGAGGACTTGGCACCGTGATGTGCCTTTGGAGAGAAAGAAGGCGTGCGGAGGTGGATGGAGCGATGGAAAAGTTCACAGAAAGCAAAGTGTGAGGCATGGGAGAGGGCCTGGGAGAGCAGAGAAGGACAGGGAGAGACAACAGGAAGAGTTAAAGGAAGGAGAAGGAGAGAGATGGGAACAGAGAGAGAGAAAGATGCAAAGAGGGAGGGAGGGAGGGAGGGAGGGAGGGAGGAAGGAAGGACAATAAGGAGACCAGAGATACAAGGCAGACAAAGGGACACACAGTTGCCCAGTTGGTGCCCTCTTCTGGGTGCTCCGCTTCCCTGGCAAAGCAGACAGCTTGCAGCTGTAGTATAAGGGGGCTCCGAAGCTTCTGCAGTAAGAAACAAATCGTTTCCCTTCTAAAGGAAAGACACAGAATCCCGGTGGCAAATTCCTGGCAGTGCACCTTCCCGCTATCCCCCACCCTCCTAATTCCCATCACTCTGGGTTTTCTCCTTTCCCAGAAGAATAAATACTTGAGATGCTGGGCCTACCTGCAAAGCACATGTCTGGGGAGACCCTACAGCTTGGACATTCCAACCCGAAGGACTCGGGGTCTGCACTGGTTGGGGCTGAGCCTGGGCTGTGTGTGCAGGAGATGGGGACAAGGGAGGAATCCCTTCATTATGTGGTCTCTTCTCGTCACCAAGATGGAGACTGATAATCACAGGACTCAGCACGATGGATATCTAGAAACTGTCATCCAGCCGAGAGAGTGTCCAAACTGCCAGGTAGCAGCTTCTCATCACCGTGTCAGGTGCAGTATGACATGCTTCTCAAAAATCCTATCCAGGGGCTACCCTGGTGGCGCAGTGGTTGAGAGTCCTCCTGCCGATGCAGGGGACACGGGTTCGTGCCCCGGTCCGGGAAGATCCCACATGCCGCGGAGCGGCTGGGCCCGTGAGCCATGGCCGCTGAGCCTGCACGTCCGGAGCCTGTGCTCCGCAACAGGAGAGGCCACAGCAGTGAGAGGCCTGCGCACCGAAAAAAAAAAAAAAATCCCATCCAGCCCAGCCTCCTCACCAGGAAAAATGACCAGGACACTGTTCTCCCCAGGGGACTGAAGAGGACTTTAAAGCCAAGGGAGGAGCCGGGCAGGAAAGCATCTCAACCTAAGACATCCTATTCCACTGCCCCAGGACTCAGCTCCCCAATTCTACAAAGAAAAAAACCTGGTTGTTTATTGGGCAAATATTTATTAAGCACCCACCACGTGCCATGTGCTTTGTGCTCTTGACAATTTCCACAAACGGGGTCTCCCCATCCGCAGCAGCTCTCCCTGCCACCGCATGTGGGTTCCCTGGAGGAGCTCCACCTATATTAAAGTATTCTGAATCATAACCCAGTGCAAGTGCTAGCACTTAATAATATTTAATAAATATTTAATAAATAAAACGACGTAGAGAACAAATGTAAGTGCCTACGTGTTCCTGCTCTGGAGTTGGACAAAGCTGGGTTCAAATTTCAGCTCTGCTCCTCTCTCTGGCTGTGGGGTGTGGGTTACGCCTCTTAGCTCCTTGAATTTCAGTGTCCTCATCTGTGTGTTAGGGAGAACAGAAGTGCCTCCTCAGTGAGTTGCTGTGAGGATCAAAGGAAAGAACCCAGATAATGCTCTTAGCACAGTCCCTGGCACACGGTTAACTCTTGGCTTTTCGCTGTGCTCTGCTATCATTAATAAAAGGAGAAACATGGGTATATAGCTCTTCCCACTTTCTCCAAGTTCTTATCCTCCACACAATGAGATACCTGCCCCCCTCTTTGGTCCCTTGCCATGTTACCCTTGTCTTTTTTTTTTCTTAACGTCTTCACTGGAGTATAATTGCTTTACAATGTTGTGTTAGTTTCTGCTGTATAACAAAGTGAATCAGCTATATGTATACATACATCCCCATACCCCCTCCCTTTTGCGTCTCTCTCCCACATTCCCTATCCCACCCCTCTAGGTGGTCACAAAGCACCGAGCTGACCTCCCTGTGCTATGCGGCTGCTTCCCACTAGCTATCTATTTTACATTTGGTAGTGTATATATGTCCATGCTACCCTCTCACTTTGTCCCAGCTTACCCTTTCCCCCGTGTCCTCAAGTCCGTTCTGTACGTCTGCGTCTTTATTCCTGTCCTGCCCCTAGGTTCATCAGAACCATTTGTTTTTAGATTCCATATATATGTGTTAGCACACTACCCTTGTCTTTGCTCCCCTCTCTCAACCCAGAGATGATGGTAGTCTTGTTAACTCCTCTGTTTCCTGCTCAATGTTTTCTCTCTTCCTGCGACTGAAGGATTGTTCCATCCTCTTTTCCCCCTTTCCAGAACTTTTGCTCATTTCTCTTCTCCTGAAGCCAGCCACATTCTCTTGTCCCACGAATGTATGTCTCAACAACAGTGAAAATCTCAGATTCATAAGCAAAAATGCTTAGAAGGAATGTGGAAGAGGAACAGGTCTGCTCCCAGTAAAAGGAGGGGGGCGGTAAGGAGATTTATTTATCTTTTTGTAAGTTGTCCATATCATCAACAAAGACAAGACTTTGTTGGGCATCTGGTATACACATTAAAGCTTACTAACTGGCCAGAATAAAAAAATTTGTAAAAGAAGATACACATCCTCAACTCAAAATGAGAAGGATTCCGAAAGATAAAGCTTCATTGAATAGGAATTCACAATCCAAAATCTCAAAACCCATGAATAAACAATCACATCAGAGGCAAATGTCAACAGATAAAAGGAAAGCAAGATCAGCTAGGGCTGTCAAGAACTTCTGGTAAATGAATAAGAGAGAATATAAAATTAGTTATTTTAAATTATTAAAGGTATAAATGGTACAGATGAACTTACGTGAAAAGCAGAAATAGAGACACAGACGTAGAGAACAAATGTATGGATACCAAGGGAGGAAGTGGTGGTGGAATGAATTGGGAGATTGGGATTGACATATATACACTACTATGTATAAAATAGATAACTAATGAGAATCTACTGTATAGCACAGGGAAATCTACTCTATGCTCCATGGTGTGACCTAAATGGGAAGGAAATCCAAAAACGAGCGGATATATGTATACATATAGCTGATTCAGTTTGCTGTACAGCAGAAACTAACACAACATTGTAAAGCAACAATACTCCAATAAAAATTAATTTTAAAAATTATTAAAGGTATAAAAGAAGGAAATAGAAAAACTGAAAAAATGCAATGGAACCAAAAGCAAGCAGATTTGGAAAAGAACCAAAAAGAATTTATGGAAAAAAATTTAATAGCCACTGAAATTTTAAAACTCAGTGATTAGGATAAATAGCAAATTAGACTCGGTTGGACTATAAGAATTAGGCAAATGAAAATAGACCTGAGAAACACACCCAGAATGCAGTACACAAAAAGAAAAAGATAGAAATAAGAGCACTGACTTGGAGGGCAGAGCAGATAGAAGGAGAATGTCTATCATATGGTATCTAGTGGGAGTTCCAGAAAACGATCATGGAGAATAAGGAGAGATAATATTCAAAGAGATAATGGCTGAGAACTGATGAAAAACAAGACTTCATAAATTCAGGAAGCACAAGTTCTGGTCAGGATAAATAAAAAACCAAACCCTATAGATGCTTTGTAGAGAAACCATAATTCACCAAAGTCAAAGAGTAAAATATGAAAATCAACAAGAGAGAAAAGAGAAATTACCTCTGGAGGAATGACACTTGGCAGACTTCTCAACAGCAAAACTGAACCCAGGGACAGCAGAACAGTATCTTCAAAGGACTGAATGAAAATAACTGTCAACCTAGAACACTATGCACAACTACACTGTGACTCAATCGTGAGGCTGAAATAAAATGTTTTTAGACAAATGAAAACCGAAAGCATCTGTCACCAACAGACTCTCCCTGAATTTCTGAAGGATGAACTTCATGGGGGGCAAGAAACGGAACACAGAAGGGAGGAAAGAAGAAGAAACGCTGATGAGCAGAGATATTGACTACCACATGGGTAACAGTCTGCACACAGTAATTTCTAAAACAACCACAGCAATATTAATGACCAATTTGGGCAGGACCAAACAAGATGGAACCAAAATACCAGACCCAGTAACATGTTAGGGAGTGTGCAGCAGGGTTGACCATATCAGGGTACCTAGATTTGTCTGTAAGAGGGTTAGAGGTATGAATCAAGTGGAGATTAAGTCAAGTGAACGTGTTAAAATTTTAGGAGTAACCACTGAAAGAATAAAAATGGAATGGATCGCTCCCAAATCAAAGAGGGATGAAAGGCAAATAAAGAAAGCAGAAAAGGGGGTGGGGGGAGCAGCATAAGGTAAGATAAACAGAAATAATCAAAGAAAATGATAGAATGTATTCAAACAGATCTGAAATTTCAGTAAGTGTAAATAGATTCAACCCACCAATTAAAAGAAACAATCACCTGAGTGGGTTTAAATTCTTTAGGAATGTGCTATTTCCCAGAAACACATCTATAATTTGAAGATCCAGAAAAGCTGAAAGTAAAGGACTGGGGGAAGTTGCAGCAGACAAATTCTAACCAAAAGAAAGCAGTCTGGCTGTTTTATTATCAGGCAAAATAGACTTTAAGATAAGAATAAGTAGAACTGACATAAGTGTCTCAGTGGGTGAAGAGGGGCAGCCATTGCAAGCAGAGAACACTGTGTGAGCAAAGACACAAAAGAAGGGTGTACCTAACACATTTTAGGAGCCCAAATTCAAACGTGGGCCTCTTGCCGTCGCGGCCTCTCCCGTCACGGAGCACAGGCTCCGGATGCACAGGCTCAGTGACCATGGCTCATGGGCCCAGCCACTCTGCGGCACGCGGGATCCTCCCAGACCAGGGCACGAACCCGCGTCCCCCGCATCGGCAGGTGGACTCCCAACCACTGCGCCACCAGGGAAGCCCCTGTTATTTTTTTAAATGTATATTTTTAGTATCTAGATGCCAGGCACCTTGTTAACTATTCTATATATATTATTTCTATTTCTTTGATAAACCTCACAATGTAGGTACTTTGTTACAGAAAACCACCTCAATTTAAATCAGTCTAAGTGGAAAGTAAGGACCGAGATGGAGCTCCTACTGGAAAAAAAAAACCCATGGAAGGGCTCTGCCTGGCCCTTGAGTCACAGCCCCACTCCCAGCCCACGAGTGGGCTCAGGAGGACAGGCCACTGTGATGCGACAGCATCGGTCAAGTGTCTACCTAGCCTGGGACGTGGGGTATTACAATCAAGACCCCCAATTAAAACCTCATGACCGATGTAGGGAAGGGGCATTTCTCTGATAGAAGGGGATTGACACAAGGATGGGTTCTACAAGACTAGATTTTATTATCATCATTTTACAAATGAAATTCTGAGACTCAGAGGCGAAGTATTTGTCCAAAGCCCCAAGCTCCCACATGGCAGAGCCAATGGGAAACCAAGCCTTTTTTCCTCTAAAAAAGCTGTACTTTTTCTCCAAGTAATAGACACAGAACTTTGTATACAGCAAGTTCTCTAGATATACATGAATCGATGTTAAAGAAGCCATCACAAATAATGATAATTAACCACTTTTCTCCCTAGTCACTAAAAGTTTTGGAACAAAGAACCCAAAAGCCAACAACCCCACAGCATATGGGCCTTCCCAGTGTCTTCCACAGACACCAGTGAACTTGGCATCATAATTGATCCTCCTGTCTAGAACCCCTTTGCACTGATAATCTGTATTGTGCAGTTCAGCCCTGAAACCATCTCTCATTGTTTCATAGCTAGTCTGAGTCTAGGGTGACCCTGTGTCTCCCACAGCCCTCAGCTGAGCCAGTAGTAGGTATTTAGACTGTTAGCTCTAGGTTCTTTGGCTAAAGCAATTATCTGTAACAGGTTTTTTTTGTAACAGTTTTTAACTCATGGATAAATCTGGAAGATTGATGAAAACTATGGGATCCCACCCCCAGGGGGGGAAAAAAATCAATGCCTGTTTGCACTTATACACAAAACTTTCAGTGGCTCTGCAGGTCCCCTGAAGTACATTCATGAAGAATGCACTTCATGAATTAAGGGGGTTAAGAACTGCCTTGGCAAGAGTAGAAGAGGACTTTATTACCCCCATGAAACAGTACTGCATGCTATTTAATCAGCTTCAAAAGCATGGGCCCGATTCATATGTGACCGTCTTAAGTGACCAGGATGTGCCAACCCTCAAGTGAGGATACACCCCAGAGTCTGCGGTCGGCTACATGGCTCCTTCTCAGCTGAGCGCCTGCTATGTCCAAGTACTCCGCTGGCCACAGGGGCTACAAACTAGACTAGGGACCCTGTCCTGGATCCCTAGGAGCTCAGACAGATGCGTAAGCAATGGCCACTCTAACACAGTCAAAGCTACCACAGAAACGTGCAGAGGTCCTGTGTGAACGCTGGCAGGAGTGGGAGGTAAGGGAAGGATTCCTGGGAGAGAAAGTTTCAGTGGAAAGAGGATCAGGTGGCTTCTTCTCTGGGGAGGAGAGAAGCATCCCTGCTGGTAGGAACTTGAGCAAAGACCCACACACAGGTGGAGTGACCTGTGCTGGGAGCCCTGAGCAGGCATCACTAGAGCTGTGGTTCTCCACCAGGGTGATTTCGCCACGCCACTCCCAAGCTGCCGCCAGGGACATTTAGCAATGTCTGGAGACATTTGTAGTTGTCACATCTAGTGGGGAGGGGTGTTGTTACTGGTACCTCGTTGGTAGAACCCAGGACAGCCGCTAAACATACCTCAATGCACAGAACAGCCTCCAACAACAAAGAATTATCTGGTCCACAATGCCAATAGTGTTGAGAAGCCTGCCTTGGAGGGTGGAGTGTGAATAGGAGAGTGGCCACCTGTGGGAAACCAATATTCCTGTATCTGGGGAGCTGCTGCCATCAGACCTGCCTTCCCTAAAGCAGAGATACAAGACCTGTACCACATCAGCAGAAGAAAAGAGTGGGAGAGGTCTAATCTGGAGAGTGGAAGTATAAATAAATTCTAGGAGCCAGTTTGACATCTGCACTCATACCTCAGTTGTGTTTGTTGAACAAGACTCTGCTGTACCAACAGAAAGCAACCTGGGGGCCACGATGGAGACGATTTGTACACCCATCCCAGGGAGCAGCAGGTCACCCGGTTTATCCACAGGATTTGCTTTGCCTGGTTAGCCCACAGTGGGACACAAGAAGGAGAATTGGAGCTATTCCCAAGGGCCATCTGGGATCAGACATGATCACCAAGGACTGCGGAATTCCCTCTGCAAACCCGGGAACATTTCCTTCGGGAGAAAGAAGCTCCAGGTGTAACTGTCTCTACAGTGAGTTCCCAACTCTAGGAATATGGAAACACTTTCCTCAAAAGAGCTGTCAGGAAATGCAAATCAAAACCACAATGAGGTATCACCTCACACTGGTCAGAATGGCCACCATCACAAAGTCTACAAATAATAAATGCTGGAGAGGGTGTGGAGAAAAGGGAACCCTCATTCACTGTTAGTGGGAATGTAAATTGGTGCAGCCACTATGGAAAACAGTATGGAGGTTCCTTAACAGACTAAAAGTAGAGTTACCAGATGATCCAGAGATCCCACTCCTGGGCACAGATCTGGAAAAAGAACCCAAAAACTCTAATTCAAAAAGATACATGCACCCCAATATTCATAGCAGCACTATGTACAAGAGCCAAGACATGGAAGCAACCTAAGTGCCCATCAACAGACAACTGGCTTAAGAAGATGTGGGGTGTGTGTATATGTATATATATATATATATATATGGAATATTATCCATAAAAAAGAATGAAATACTGCCATTTGCAGCAACATGGATGGACCTATAGAATATTATGCTTAGTTAAGTCAGACAGAGAAAGGCAAATACTATATCACTTATATGTGGAATCTACAAAATAGTACAAATGAATCTATATACAAAACAGAAACAGACTCACAGACATAGAAAATAAACTTATGGTCACCAAAGGGGAAAAGGAGGGGGGAAGGGGTAAATTAGGAGTATGGGATTAACAGATTCAAACTACTCTACATAAAATAGATAAGCAACAAGGATTTACTGTATAGCACAGGGAACTGTATTCAATATCTTGTAATAACCTATAATGGAACATAATCTGAAAAAAAAATAACTCAATCACTATGCTGTATCCCTGGAACGAGCACAATATTGTAAATCAACTATACTTCAATTTAAAATAAGAGCTGCCAGGAAGCAGGCTGGGAACTCTGTGAAAGATCCACAAATTCCAGAAGCAGCATCTCACTGAGGTGTTTACTGAAAGTTGCTACAGGAAAGAGAAACTCCTCCCAGCATAGGCCAATGGGGGCGACCACTACCAACTGTCACCAACCAGGGGAGATCTCCGGGCCTCACTGACAGCCCACAGCTGTGCCCGAGAGCGACACGGGAGCCAGCGCCTCAGAAGTTTCTGATGCAACCCCCCACCGAGATGGTCAGACAGAGTATCCTATCTACTTTCAGGGACTTTTTTTATCAGAGTTCTCTCTCCCCATCCAAGCACGGGCCACCCTAGACATCTTTGTAGGAAGTATCATGGGCTTTCAACACACCCATCACTGAGAGGAAAAGCCAGGCCACCACCAACAAACTTTACCAGGAAGAGGTCTAGAAACGCTGGTTTAGCCAGGAAGACTTGAACTGTTACCCTGTGCTCGGAGCCTGGGTGGACGAGATGGCCTGAGGGGAGATGATATTCTGAGATACCTTGGCTGACAGTTGTGGCCAAATACAAAACAAAACAAAACAATACTTTTTCTTTTTCCTACCCCAATGCTACGCCCAAACCTGCTAGTCTGGCTGTGGGAAATCAGCTGAGACAAGAAAAAGAGAACACAATAAGGCCATTTATCCTGAAACAAACTGGTCCTTCAGTTTCCGCAAGACATCACATAACTCACCCCTCCAGGGAAGCACTTGCACGTCAGTTGCCTCGCTCTCTGGGCACAGAGCACCATTAACTTAAAAAATGTATAAACTGTTGTGGCAGACACAGGTCATCAAGCACGGTGCTGGGGAAAGAGTGGTTTGGGGTCCATTTATGGAAACATGCCAGGGATTCGCAGGCTGCAAACTTCCCCGATGGAATCTTTTGAAAAGGTTTCTCCTTCCCTCTGGCAATCCCACCAGCAGCAGACATGTGCCCTGGGAAATGTAGCCTGGAATTTCCATCTGCCAAACACCAGGGCTTTTGCATCTCAACTTACTCTTAACGTAGGGTCCCTTCCGTGAAGTCATTTGAGGATGCAGCCTGCCGCTCTACCGCTGGACCCTATTTTTAAATATCCTGTGATCTAATTATTTTTACAACCAAATTTTCACTTGACTGTTCGGCCTCCTCTGAGACTATGTCATCACTCAGCCCTATTTGCAGGTTTAAGTGCACGGCTCTGAGGCTGTCTGAACACAGGAAAAGGTTTTGTTGTGCATATGTGTGCATAATGTCTTCATTGCTAAGTCATTCCTAAATCGTTAACCGCTTTAAAGACGTGTTCCATAAAAACCTGCTTCTGGGCTCCATCCTAGGCGGTGGAGCCAGCATGGTCCTGGCTGGATATTTCAGGAAGCTGAGGAGCAACCGCGAAGAACTGTTATGCCTAATCATAGCACCCGTCCGGATACTGTAGGAAAACTGCGACCCAAAATACCTCCTGAAGACAGAATGACTACATGGCCTGGGGCCGTCTGGCAGTGTCAAGGTGTTGGGTTTTTCCAAGAATGGCACATAGAAGAAGACTACTAAGAGTTGAGCTTTACTTGGAAAATGGCCCTGTCAACGCCAGGAGAAGCGCTGGCAGTGTGGAAAATAAAGAAAGCTCTCGTGTAAGAAAATCTACCATGGGGCAATGGCATGATGGGAAGTATGGCACCGTCAAGAGCCACGTGTGGCAGCAGACAGATCTGGGTTCAAATCCCAGCTCTGCACCTTTCTAAAAGTGTGGCCTTGGACAATCTAATTAACTCCTCTGATGGCCAGTTTCCCATCTATAAAAATGAAGAACATTGCGTAAGGAACAAAGAAGATCATAAAGTATTTAGCACAGCACCTAGAAATAGTAGCTGTTAAAGCATTATTATCATAATTATTTTCTCATATTAACTTCTTATATCTGTAGAGTGTTTTAGAGTTTGCAAAGGGCCTTCCTAATCATCCTTTTTTTAGGAAAACTAGGTAATTTATTCATGCAATTAAAAATTCAAAACAATATACAAATACACAATGAGAGTCTAGTGCCCACCTGTGTCTGTCTGCCCACTCCCTTCCTCACTGCTGCTCCTTCAGGCAACCACTTTCTTTAGCTTCTTATGTATCCTCCAGTGTTCCTTTTTTTGTTTTGTTTTGTTTTGTTTTGTCTTTTAAACCCGGGCCTTCGGCAGTGAAAGCGCAGTCCCAACCACTGGACCGCTGGGGAATTCCCTCCAGTGTTCCTTTATGCACACACAATATGCATGTATTCAGATATTTTCCCTTCTCTTACACAAAGGTAGCATTCTATTTACACTATTCTATTCTTTGATGTTTTTACCTTACGATTAATCTTTACTATGGACAGATCCTACAACTAAACTGTATTCCATGGTGTGACTCTATCCAAGTTTCTTTAACCAGCCCCTTCTGGGTGGACACGTGGGCTGTTCCCAAGGCCAGCCTTCCATTACTCCCGACACTGCTACAGTGAAGACCCTCGTCCATTGTCATTTTGTACAAGAGCAGGCACGCTCTTAGAACAGATAGAATAAATAGCAATGAGATCAAAGGGCACGAGCATCTGTGATTCTGATCCATGTTGCCAATTGCTCCCCATCAGGACTGTGCCATTTTGCACCTCCTCCCGCAATGGACAAGATTTTTACAAAGAAACAATCCCTTTGAACACTTTCACTGTCTCTTCTGCTAGCTACCCACCCCATGTTTCCATGGGTTTCTGTACTTTTACCATTTTAACCATTGTAAATGTACAATTCAGTGGCATTAAGTACATTCAAAATGTCATGCAACCAACACTACTGTCCATCTCCAGAATTCGTTCATCATCACACACTGAAGCTCTGTACCCATTAAACGATAACGCCCCATTCCTCCTTCTATCCATCCTTATCCTGTCCTGGCACTTATCCATGTAGCATGGTTTGAAGGGAACCAAGCCCCCTGCCAAGCCCCCTGAAATACTCCCATTTGCTCTCAGAACCATAACATTCTTTCAGTAATAACGGAACAGAGATTTTCATCATATTATGAGAAATCAGCTTGGCAGAAAAAAACTGCCCTGGAAGAGGAAACCATAATCTTAAACTTACACATAAACTGGTGCGTAACTCATTTCTATGTGCAGCTTGCCATGCAGGTTGGGGTGCAGGATGCTGGAAAGGGGAGTGATGATGGTGTATCTCATGGCATGTGCAGCTAAGAGGATCAGAAAGGGAAGGCTGAGGCCAAGGACACATTTATCTGCTCACTCCACTAAGGGCAAGGCCTGGTTATCAGATACAGAAGGGTGAATCTAGTTTTGCAACAGGCAAATACTTTGTTTCCTAAGCCCTACAGTTCTGTAAGCACCTCCCTACCAGGACCAACCTCTCCCCAGACTCTCCAGCCTTGTCCAGATTCCTTGTTCCAATCTTCAAACCTCTCCAAAACTACAAGCCAGAGGGGTTAGGGGATAGGGAGAGAAAAGGAGGTGACAGTACATAGAAGGGACGCTAACTGAGACCATGCAGGTGAAGTGCTTAGCAGAGGGTCTGGCGCCCAGTACGTGCTCAGTAAACGGTGATGATGATACAGATGATGAAGACGATGATAATGTAAATCATGGACAAGCTTCCTCCAGTAGCAGCTGCTTGAACCATGGCTCAGCTCCTATCTATTGTAGCTGCTAACTTCCTTATTCTGACCTGGAACCTGTCCCCCTCCAGCTCCCACCCACGGATCTTAGTTCTACCTCTTGAGCCACACAAAATCTGACTACCCTTCCAGGTATACACACCACCTACCAGTGGGTTGAAGAGAGTGATGATGGTTCTTTCTGGCATCTCCTCTTCTCCAGTTGGAACGTGCCATCATTCTGCACACATCCTTCATAAAACTCGGTTTCTAGAGCCTCATCAAGTGTTTTGACAGATTGGAAGAACGGAGGCAAGGAGAGAGTGGTTCCTGTCCCGTGAAACATAGAGATGGAACACAGCTGAGGAACAGGTAGAGCTTGATGGACACAAAGGCTGAGGGAACAGGATGAAAAGTGAGGGACTCCCTGGGTCAGAGGCTCAAAGAAATGGTTCCTGACGTCTCACTCCAGAGTGGAGACCCATGAGGGTACCAACGCTGGACTCTTGGCTGGTCAGCCCTGGACCAGGGCTTGATAGTGTTCCACGGCCGAATCCCCGGAGATTCTGTTATTTAAGTGTGCTACTTCTGAGGTTCACCTCATGTGAGCCCATCTAAGTGGGATATTAGCGAGCCACCCTCTCTATCTTTAGGTGGAGAATTAAGCTGGGGTATGATAACTTTGAATTTCACGTTCCAGGGGCCAAGTCCCACTTTGACCAGAAGAGACCTCTCTCTCCTGTGATAACCTGTTTGCAGGACGGGACAGAGTATTGGAACAAAGTGCCACAGAGCAGGGAGGAGACACTGAGTACAGCTTTCCTCCTTCCCCTGGAAACCCCTGCAGCCTCCACGACCTGTGGGCACATCACAGCACCAGCATTAAGATCTACCAATCAACAGTGGTTAACAGGTTGGCAGATCCCTGGCGCTGAACTCCAATTAGATTATATGTCTACACACATTTTTTTTTTTTTGTCCCATGTGATTCTGCAGCTCAAATTATCCAAGTATGTGTTCACTACTGCAACTCAGCAGCTTAATTTCCTAAACCTTCATTCATTCCTTCCCATGGAGAAAACCTCCTCCATCCATTATCCTCCCTCCTCACATCACTCTTCTAAAAACCTCCCTAGAGCAAATGCCCACAAACACTCCCTTCTCTATTAAGCCCAGCAACAATTTCAAGAATGAAGGCAGAAGTGCTCTTTGACACACAGAACACAGCACCAAGAAAGTTCATGGCCACTGGTGTCTCCTCTAAGGGTGTCACCGAACACCTGTGAGCAGAATAGCCATCAGCGGCTCCCTGCTTCTCCCAGTTCACTAACCACAGGGTCGTGCAGCCAGTTGCAAGACACCTGGTTGGTGTGAACAGTCCCCATGACATCACCAGCTGGGTTACTTGTGCATGCCGGGACAGATCCAGGTGGCTCGGCACTGGGGCCTGGAGGATTCTCCTACACAGTGGATGGACGTGGAGGTCAAGTTCTGGTTCCGTGGCCCCGGGTGGAGGATAGGCGTTGCTGCACAGAGCCAGCCTTGCCCTCCCCAGGCTGTGACCGTAAGTGCTTCCCAGCAATGTACCACCTTTATTGATTCTGCCTAATTTTTCTCCCCATCCACCTTCTCTTTTCTGTTTTGGATGGTAGTGACTGCCTGAGTTAGCCCTTATGAGTCAACTCCACCTACTTTTGGTCAAACTCCACTCCTGGTTTGGTGATCTTCCAAGACAAATGCAGAAGCCACAGGAGGCTGGAGAGGTGCCCTGGCAGAGAGTTGCCTAACAGAACTTCAATTAATTTCTCAAGTTGCCATCAGGATCTCCAACATGGGAGCAGAGCTCAGCGTCCAAGCCTGGCGGGTCACCTGGCTGGCGTACTAGGTAGACATTTAGGATATCGGGGCCTCTTTACCTCTGCCTTTCAATACTAGAACCAATTCCTGATTCCAACACTCATACACACACGAGAGGGAAAAAGCTTTTGAATTCCACATACTTCCTAAGTCAAGAGGCAGAATGAAAGGAAGGCGAGAGAGGCAGTGAGGAAAGCAGACACAGAAGCAGAGAGAACATCACTTCCAGTTTGGCTCTCTCACACTTAGACCCTTAACTGTGCTCACGCCACACTTCAGACTTACAGCCCTCCTGTTCCCCAGCACCCACGGTGGCTCTAGAATTTTTATATAAGAAGTTGAGAATCTGGTTGGAAGAGGAACTAGGGAACTGTTTTGAGGCCACAGTGGCTTAGTAAGCACAGTCCCTTGATGTTGAATAAATACTTCGTGGGGGTGACTCAGGCATGATCAGGGTACTCCCACTGCCCAGCAATTGCCACTCCAGTTGGTTGAGTCCTTCTCTTTCCTCTCAACTCACGATGTCCATGCCATGGACTTAGCTTTTCTCCTCTCCCTTCCTTCCCCTTACCCAGAAGAACACTGCACAGACCTTCCCATGCTCAGCTTCTCAGTGAGACCCAATTAAACACATTCAGTGAATATTGCTTATTTACTCGGCAGCTGGGTATGGTACCTGGATGGATGCCAGGCACTGCCTAAGAAGCCCTGAATCTATTCAAGACTTTACAGTTTGCAAAGCTTCCACATTCAGCATCTTCTTCAACTCTCACAACTACTTAGAAGAGAAACGGTCCTTATCCCACCTTAAAGATGAGGACAAAAACAAGCATGCCAACACAAATTTTAGACACAGAGACCTGAACTGAAATTTCACCTCTAATAGCTATTGCTCTGTGTGAGCGGGGACAGGTGTGAGTCTCAGTTTTCCCATCTATAAAATGGGACTGTAACTACCCACCTTGTAAGATTATTGTTAGATCTAGAGATAGCATATTTAAGGTGCCACACAAAGTATGTGGAATGGAGTATAAGCTCTTAAATGGTAACAACTTTAATTTTTTTTTTTTTTTGCGGTTCGCGGGCCTCTCACCGTTGTGGCCTCTCCCGTTGCGGAGCACAGGCTCCGGACGCGCAGGCTCAGCGGCCATGGCTCACGGGCCTAGCCGCTCCGCGGCATTTGGGATCTTCCCGGACCGGGGCATGAACCTGTGTGTCCCCTGCATCGGCAGGCGGACTCTCAACCACTGCGCCACCAGGGAAGCCCTTTTTTTTTTTAAAATGGTAACAACTTTGATGACAATGAAGATGATGGTGGTGGTGGTACTAGTGATGATGATGAGTACACTAACCAAGATGTTGGTAGTGGTTTTGTTGTTTATCTATATTTTCTAATTTTTCTACAGACTACTATCATCTAAGAAAAAAAAATGATTCAAGTCCTTTCAAATCCTCCTGATGAGAGCCTGATTCTTCTACTCTAGGGCATCACGTTAATTCTGAGAAAACCCACTAGGAAGCCAGCAGCTTTGGGAAGATGCCATCTTAATGCCTGGCCAAGGCCTCATTCCACTTGCTTGGTCTCACTCACCACATATTCAAGTCCAGGTAATTGTGCCCAGCAGCCATGGGCACCATGTAATTGCCCCTAAATTGCTCCAGTAGCCTTTCTAGGCGACAGTTCTTCACAATTAGTCCTCGCATCACGATGTTGAAAGACAAGTGATTATTTGGGGGAATTACTTGTCAGCAAGAAGACTAGGCTCTGATAGGACATAATAGAGGCCCTGCGTTCATTACAATCTGCGAGATGCTATCACATCATTTCTTAATCCTCAGCTCATTACGCATTCCAGCCTCAGCCCCCTGTCGTTACTGTGAGCTTGTTACACATGCAAAGAAAAGCATCTCAAGCGAGGACAGTTTCAGGACTGTGAGGGTGCATCCGTAGGCAGGTGGTCAGCAAGCGTCTTCTTAATGAGCCTAATTTTGCCTTGGATCCAGAGAACCGCACGTATATCTTTGAGGGCAAGCACGCCCACACGTACACAGAGGCAGGCACTCTTAGAACATCTTGTGAAAAATATCTAAACGCTTCCTGATTACATTCCTTCTATTTCGCCTTCTTTGGGTTTGTTTGTTTTTTTTAAGCAACTAGGAATGATTTCTTGAGATAGGAAACCAAAATTCTCAATCAAGTATTCAGTGTACCAAGTATTCTCAATCAAGTGTTCAAAATTCTCAATCAAGTGCCAAGCCTGACGTAGGCACAGGGGGATAACAGAGAAGGAGAACACACGTCCTCATGGAGTTTGTAATTGAGTTAGAGAGAAATGCTCAGTGCCCACAGAACAAGGAGCAAAAAGAGTGGCAGCAGCAGGAGAGCAGGAGGGTAAAATCATATTCCAAATGTCCCTGGCGTTCTGAGAACAGAAGGGAGAGTGCATTGGGGGAGACCTAGGGGAGAAGTAGACATTGGGTTTAGCCTAGAGGAATGGGTCAGGCAGGGGGTAGAAGCAGGGAGGATGGTCTTCTGTGAGCAGAGGGAAAGAGAAGGGATGAGAGAGAGAGAGGAGGACGCGTGTGTAAATCTTGATGAGAAACGCGACAGGTCTCCATGGCGCTACTCTGGTGTCCTCGTTCTCTGGGGTAGATTAAAGAGTTGGGGGTAAAACGGACAGGGGCTAGGAAGCTAATGAGGCCCTTGCCCTCAGGAAAGCTTAAGGGGAACTGGCTCCTGCAATCTTGTTTTATAGCTTAGAACCCCATCTTCCAATTCGGCAGGACTCTTCTGTATCAGTTTCACCCTTGACGGGGTGCTCTTCATGCTTGCTGAGGGCGTCCATAGTTGGGGATCACTTGTTCCGTACAGCTTAAGGAGAGCCAAATCCCTAAGGGCAGTAGCCTCAGATTTCATCCCTCTTTGTTCATCCCATAAGTGTGAGCCTCCACTTTCATTCTGCCCCACCTCCCAAGCCAAGTCATTTTAGGATCTAGCCGCAGGGGGCCAGTGCTGGGTCAGCTCTCAGCGATGGGCAGGAGGCTTACAGGGATTAAGGCGAGGCGGGGGGACACCAGATTTGGTTTCAAAGCAATCTTCACCAGGATATTGGATGGCGTTTAGGGAGCCACTAATGGAGATGGGGGCGGGAGGTGGCCAGCCCTTTGGAAAATAATAACGCCTGAAGATTTTCCATCCTGATAGTGAAATCGAGTCGCCCAAAGGCGGGCCACCACTCGGGATCGCTGCTCTACTTTGCGCGGTTAGAGGGGAGTCAATGACACCAGGAGGCCTTGTACCAGGCCAGGGAAGGAAAAAGCCACCAGCAGCGCTGTCTCCAAGTCAGCACCGGGGCAGGACAAAGGCCTCATGGGATCCGAAGCCAGTCTGGGCCCAGGAAGGGGATGAAAAAGTAGCTAATTAACCATTTTGCCAAGGTCGGCATTCAGGGAACGTGGCCTTCAGGATTGCTGACTCAGAAATCACCCTCTAACACAGAGCCTGGGCTTAATCCCTCTCAGCTCTCCTTTCCTGCCAGACCAAACTGTTTACCCATCCTGCTCAGAGCCTGCTGCAGCCTCCTTTCTGCCTTTCCCCAAGGCCATGCATGCTCCTCCAGTTCGCCTTCCGGACAAACCTCCCTGATTCCGTCCCCCGGTGGGACCCAGCGCTGCCACCGTGGATTTCTCTGTCTGCATTAGCGAACTCAGCAAGGTGACACGAAAGAGCACGGGCGCTGCAGACCCAGGGCTGGAATTCCAGCTCTGACACTGGTGTGTGGGGGGAACTTGTAACCCTCACTCCCTGAGACTCTGTTCATGGACATCCTTACAGCTCACTCCTGATTTGCGGCGAGGACTAAGTGAAATGTGGTGGAGGTGAGGTGGCCCGCCTCTGGCCGGGCACATAGTAGGCGCTACGTTATTTCTCTCTCTTCAGAACATGGGCCCCTGAGAGTAAGAACTGGGTGCACTTCCTCTCTCCTCTGCGCCATCCCAGCGGGGCTAGAACAGGACTGTGTGTGCAGGGTGGGCTGGTGGCCAGCACCCAGAGGTCTGCATTACCCTCCATAGAACCACCAACCCAAGGGGCCAACGTAGCATCGCTCTCCGGGCTCCAAGACATGGCAGCTCATCTGGGTAATGAGTTGAGAACTGCCCAGGCTGCCACCCCTCTCACCCACCAGCCTCACCACCCCCAGCCCTACCCCACATTCCCAGACACCCACACAACCTACCCTTTGCTGGCAGGGGCAAAATCAGCAGCAACTTCTGGCGGGGGGGCACAACTTCCCTCACTCACTCCCTTCTTCCCCCTGTGCTGACAGCTTTTTTAAAAGTCACGTTTCATTATCAAGACGGAAGATCTCCAGAGCTGCTTCCCAAGGGACGGTCAACTAAGCAGCAGAACAGCTCAATGGAAAGAACCAGAAGGCTATGACAGGATCCTGCTCTGCCATGTATTGGCTGAGCAACCTTGAGCCAGTCGCTTAACTTCTCTGAGCCTCTTTTTCCATATCTGCAAAAAAGAGAATTAAGAAGGAAAAATTGGCAGGGTTTTCAGTGAGAGGCTAAAGCAAGATAATGTATATGAAAGGGCTTTGTTACCAGAAAGGGCTGTAAAAAATGGGAGGGGTGGTTGTTTGGAAGGACTTTTTTTTACAGGAGACAGCCTAAGGCTATCTGCCTTCCACGTACAGATTATGTGCTTCCTATGTGACAGGCAGGGCACTAGGCTGGAGGAAAACAAAGGACCTGTTTCTGCCCTGGAAGAGCCTCCATTCTCTTGGAGGAGAGACACAGTGAATATGTCCTATGCCATGCGAGCAGGGCTATGAGGGGTGGAGCAGGTGGGGCTTAGGGAGCTGAGGAGGGTGGGGTTACTGGTGTGTAGGGCGTGGTCAGGGAGGGCCTTTGCAGCAGAACTGCCTGTCCGCAGACGCCTCCCACTGCCAACTCCCTTCCCCTGAGAGAGTCTGATGGCAGCCAAGGGAGGACGAAAGACCCCCTCCTATTGGTTGGCAGATTCTTGCCAACAACATCATTGTTGAACGTCGTCCCAGAAGTACAAGCCAGTGCACTTACATAAGGAGAAAAATAAGAGGCACATATATGAGAAAGGAGGAAGCAGATATAATATGATATGCAGATGATATGATTATATATCCAATTAAACTGAAAAACTTTAGAAAGAAAAAGAGAATTGAGGGCATCCCTGGTGGCGCAGTGGTTAAGAATCCGCCTGCCAATGCAGGGGACACAGGTTCGAGCCCTGATCCAGGAAGATCCCATATGCCACGGAGCAACTAAGCCCATGCACCACAACTACTGAGCTTGCGCTCTAGAGCCCGCGAGTCACAACTACTGAAGCCTGCGTGCCTAGAACCTGTGCTCCGCAACAACACAAGCCACTGCAATGAGAAGTCCACGCACCGCAACAAAGAGTAGCCCCTGCTTGCTGCAACTAGAGAAAGCCCACGCACAGCAATGAAAACCCAATGCAGCCAAAAACAAAATTAATTTTTAAAAAAAAACAGCAGTTACCTCTGGGGTTGGGGGTGGAGTAACTGGGATGGGACACGAGGGAACGTTCTGGAGTGATAAGATTCAATGTATGCAAGTTTTAACTCAAAAGAATAATAACTGTAAACAAATATTAAACTCGGAAGCAGTGCTGTCCAACAGAACATTCTCAGTGAAGGAAATTGTTCTGCGTCTGTGCTGTCGTCAGTCACTGTGGCTGCAGAGCTCCTGACATCCGGTGACTGAATCAGGTTCTGTGACACATAGGCTCTCCCAGATCCTCCCAGCCCTGTGGCCGGCAGGGCAGGGCGACCTTCACATCAGAGACAAAGGTGTTTTTGGACAGAATGGGTAAGGGACTCACCCAAGGTCACACAGAGCAGCGAGACGACCAAGGGCAGAAAGTTCTGAATCTCCCCATTCTGAGGTGTAGTTTCACTTCCCTCACATCGCAGAGGGAGAGAAAAGCCTTAGAGCTGGGGGTAAGGACAGATCTGGAAGATGGAAAAGCTCCGGGAGTCTCCGCAAGATGCCAGAGATGCTGAAGGCCCAACTTCGAGAGGACAAACTTCTTTCTGAAGGGGACAAACTCTGGTCTAACAATGACAATATTCCAGTCCATTCTGACACTTTAAACATGTAAACGCGGTTTCACACAGAGAGTCTTTCATTCCATCCTGGCAACTCGCAGGCTCCTTAGTTGAGGCATGCATGTGGGATCTAGTTCCCTGACCAGGGATCAAACCCAGGCCCCCTGCATTGAGAGCGCAGAGTCTTATCCACTGCGCCACCAGGGAAGTCCCTGTGACACAGCTCTGTAAATGACAAGGCTAGAAACTGGAGTTTGGCTAGGGCCAGAAGCCCAGAAGACAGCAGAGTCCTGACGAATCAGAGCCGAGCTAGAGCTGTCCAGACCCCACAGGAGTGGGAGGATGGAGTCATGAGCAGGCCCTTCTTTCTCACAGCAAGCACCTGAGCTGCGTTCTGCATTTGCCTCTGAGGTGTCTGCCCTTAGAGAGGGATTACCTTTAGCTCATGAATCTCCCACGTTCCTGACATCACTAGGATCATCACCACCATACTTAATGAGCCATCTCCTTTCGCCCAGCAAGCAGCATGCCGACCCCTTCTTTCTGGAGGCTGCGGTCAAGAGGGGAGCTTTACAGGATCTAATTAACATAGGGAAAAGGGACTTCTGGGCTCTCCTATCTTCCCACCAGCCTGTCAGGATGGAAGATGGAAAATTCATCGCTAGTAAACCGTGTGCACACGTGCGTGCATGAGAGACAGACAGAGAGAGACAGAGAGACAGAGAGAGAGACAGAGAAACAGAGAGAGACAGAGAGAGAGAGAGAAACAGAGAGAGAGAGAGAGAAAAACAGAGACAGAGAGAAACAGAGACAGAGAGAGAAACAGAGAGAGACAGAGAGAGACAGAGAGAAACAGAGACAGAGACAGAGAGAGAAACAGAGAGAGACAGAGAGAGAGAGATAGAGAGAAAGAAACAAAGACAGAGAGAGACAGAGAGAGAGAGACAGAGAGAAACAGAGACAGAGAGAGAGAGAGAAACAGAGACAGAGAGAGAAACAGAGAGAGACAGAGAGAGAGAGAGACAGAGAGAGAGTCTTTACAAAACCTTAAAGGGGCGGGTATTTTTTATTCTTATTTTTTTGAGATGAGAATTGAGTCAGAAGGGACTGAATGACCTACCCATGTCAGCTGTATTAAGTCTTCCTGTGTGCTATTCGCATGCCATCAATTATGGGATGTGCCTGGTAAGTTCCCTGAAAGCACCACTTTTAATCAGCAAAGGGCACTGCTGAAGTCACAGCCAGGTGTCTGACAGGGTCCTCCTTGGCTTCATTTTCCTTGGCCCCAGACTCAGGCATTGTCACTGTGCTGGTCCTCTGGGACACCTCCCCCAGTTGATGGATGGCACACTCTGCTCTAGAGAGCAGGCATTATGGAGACCCCCACTGTGCTAAGCACTGGGCCTGGGGCAGGATGGGAGGGGGTAGAGACTGGGGGATATAAAGACACACAGAGGCAGGGGCTGGGTTCTAGAAGGTAATAGGCATCTAGGAGCTTAGACACCAGGGCTCCAGACTGAGCTATCAGTCACGTCCACAACCGGAGAGAACGAGTTGTTGATATGTGGCCTGCAAAGATAATACCTTATGAGTTTAAGTGAGACTCTGTGTCTTAAATATGGTCATAGCGATCGTTATAGAGCAGCTCCTGTTTGCCAGCCCCTGTGCTGAGCGCATTATACAGCACAGCCTCAATTAAGCCTCGTCTGGATTGAAGAGGCTTGTGAAACAGACGCCGCTATCATCACCGTCTTACACACGAGGAGGCTGACGCCTGCCAGAAAGCCACCCAGCTTGGCTCGTAGGTGGTGGAGCCAGGATTTGAACCCAGGCAGTGCGATTCCAGAGCCTCATGCTGAACCGTCAGTGTAGGTCTCACCCTATAAAAGACTTTCCTGAGCCTCTGTGCATCTAACACACATATGGAAATTCAAGGAACATCTCATTTAAAACCTATATGATTACCTTTAGCCACGAAGGTGCAAAGTCCCTCTTCATCAGTTTACTAATCCCCTGCCCACGCCCAAATGAATGCTTTGGCCACATTTTTGTCCATAGGGGTGACATAAAACAAAACAAATCCTTGTCTATCTGAGCATACAGGGGTCCCAGGCTACCCTCTGGGTCCTGAACTTCTTTGTCTCATTTTGTGGTCAGTTCAGAGGACCCCTAGGCTGGACATCACCTCATCCCTGGAACATAGTACCTAGTGTAGGGGGCACTGGGGCTTGAAAAGGGCTCTGTCCTTTAGCAGCCTGTGTCCTGGGGTAACCTGTCCAATAAGCTCTAGAGCCCAGCTGCCCTCAGTACAGCGGAGATGACACTGCTGATAGCAGTGATCTGATAACAGATGACTCTGTCACTGACTGATCACCTGCTCAGTGCCAGGCACTTCCTGCCTTATCTAATTTGGTCCACACAGCCACCCTGGAAGGGAGGTACTATAACAAACTGCATTTTACAGATGGGGAAGCTGAGGCCCAGAGGGATAAATGATTTGTGCAGAGTCAGATAACTAGTAAGTGCCATGCCTATGTTCATTCTATGCAAGGCCTTGCTCTTGAACCACTGGCAGGTCTGTGGGCACCCTGCAGAGCTCTGCAGAAGATAAGGGCCCAGCAGGTGAATGGAAACACATCCCACCTCCCAGCACCTGGTCTTACTGGGCAGCCTGGGCTCCTGCCTAATTCCGTCCTCTTGGTCTTAGGCTGACTCATTCAGAGGTATAGAAGAATCCATCTCTTCCTGCCTTTTTTTTTTTTTAATTTCCTTTTTATTTTTGGTTGTGTTGGGTCTTCGTTGCTGCACGCGGGCTTTCTCTAGTTGCGGCGAGCGGGGGCTACTCTTCGTCACGGTGCGTGGGCTTTTCATCGCAGTGGCTTCTCTTGTTGCGGAGCACAGGCTCTAGGTGCACGGGCTTCAGTAGTTGTGGCACGTGGGCTCAGTAGTTGTAGCTCACGGGCTCAGTAGTTGTGGCTCATGGGCTCAATAGTTGTGGCGCGCAGCTCTAGAGCCCAGGCTTAGTAGTTGTGGCGCACGGGCTTAGTTGCTCTGCGCCATGTGGGATCTTCCCGGACCAGGGATTGAACCCTGCATTGCCAGGCAGATTCTTAACCACTGTGCCACCAGGGAAGTCCCTCTTCCAGCTTTAAGAGACCACTTCTGCCGGATGGTACCCATCTCTAGAAACGACACATACTCCTTGATTGGGCAGCCAGCTTAGTGCAGCTCTCAACACAGGATAGGCATCTGATGAATGTTGATACAGGAACCCATTCATGTTCCACTCCTCTGGAGGTGGAATCCTGCCTCTGGTGGTGCGTGGCAGCCCCATCAGACGCTGCTTCTTCAGGCGCCAGGGCAGACTGTTTCGGCATTTCCCCAGCTGGCCCTTGCAGGTCTGTGCAACCACCTGAAACCAAGCAAGTCCTGAAACACATCAGACAGATCAACTGTGGAGCTGCCACCGGTAGGAGCTCATTAAGGATTTGCTTCCTCTGGGACCCAGAGAGCCCCTAGTCCCCAGCCCTCAGCCCATTCTCATCCTCCCGCCAAACATCCTTCTAAGTGCACATATGTAGTGCCAGGCCCTGTTCTAAATGCTTGACATGTATTAACTCATTCAGTCTCACAATCACCATTAGGCTAGGTTTGCTAGGAAAAGCCCTGGTTTATGTTATTGTATTATATTATCACATAGTGTCACATCATATCCCATCATATTATTCAATTTCATGGTGAAAAATACAAAAGAGATAAAAGGATATGTCAGCCCATATCCAGGAGGGGCTACCCTGCAACAGCTTTTAAATGGGGACCAGAATGGGCCCCTGCTTTCTCCCTGCAGCCCAGCCAGCTCTGCACTGAGTCCTGGCTGTGACCCAGACCAGAGCCAGAGACTTGTAGCCCTTGGGACAGGATGGTGGAGCCTGGGCTAAGCTGGTGTTTTCCAAACTTGGATCTTCCCAGGACTTCTGTCTCAATTTTTGCCCTATTCAACTAGTACTTTTTAACTCTTTACTTAAGAATTAATATTTAAATTGGTTCACTTTAACTTGAAGAGTTTTTAAAGGGAACAGCATCACTGTCCCAAAGGAGATGGTATGGAGTAGCTGCTAAGAACATGGGTTCTGGATTGAATTCAAGCTCGGCCCTTTCCTCCCTGTGACTCTCTGGGTATTTACTAAAATTCTCCGAACTGCAGTTTCTGTAACTGAAAAATGGGGGCCTAGAACCTCTCTCATAGGGTTGTTGGTGAGGATCAATTCACAACAATGCTTGTAAGTTGGTGTTAGCTGCTACTTAGGAGATAACTGGAAAAACAAGCACAAAGAAAATCAAACAATTTATTAAATATTATTAACCAGACACTGCCTGCCTGAAGCCCAGTTTTCTCTTTGCCAGAGACAGAGATGAACAAAGGTTAGAGCAGTTTTGAAAACTTATAAACACCAAATGAGACTTTCTTCTTACTGTGTTCAGAAGTACTGAGGAGAGTGGAAAGGGGAATAACTGTCTCGCGCTGTGAGACGCTATTATCAGGGCCATGCCTGTGTCCCATCTAGAACCATCTTGTGTACCACCTGTGTCACTCAGTCCACACTCTGGGAAAGGCTGCGTCGAGCAGTGATTTCCCAGGGGTGGGGCGGGGGTGGAGGGAGGTCCCCGTCTCTAGCAGAGAGATCCGCTGATCCTCCCCGGTCCTCTTCCTCCCCCACCCCTGCTGGGCTGTGCCTGTCTTCCCCAGGTGAGAATTACTATGTCTGAGGAGAGTTGTCATTTGCGGGGGAGTGTCACTCACGTGAAGGGTCTAGAGGCAAGAAAAGGGGCTGAGACCAGCATGTGAAGGGTAACCTTAGCCAATTTAGGCAACTGGTATTAAGATGGAGCCTTAGGGGTCGTTTGCACCCACTGTAGCCCCTTCTTACTTAGTTCAACAACCAAGTGAAAAGTTCAGGCAGATGATGATAAAACCAAGACAAACCACAATTAGCTTAAATTGGACAAGGTAGTAGATGACAATAAGGAACTAGTGTTAGTATAGCTGGGTATGATGATTTCACAGCTATGCTTTTCTTTAAAAGTCCATATCTATTAGAGAAATACAGTAATGTCTTTGTCATTTTTTCCCTTTTTGTCAATTTTTAACTTATTTATCTGAGGCTATGTTATTAAGTGCAAATAAATTTGAACTGTTTAGTTTTCTGGTTCATTTGCCTTCCACGTAGAGTTTAACTAACGATTTAAAAAGAAATAATGCTGGGGAATTCCCTGGTGGTCCAGTGGTTACGACTCCGCGCTTTCACTGCCGAGGGCCCAGGTTCCATCCCTGATCAGGGAACTAAGATCCCACAAGCTGGGCTTCCCTGGTGGCGCAGTGGTTGGGAGTCCGCCTGCTGATGCAGGGGACACGGGTTCGTGCCCCGGTCCGGGAAGATCCCACATGCCGCGGAGCGGCTGGGCCCGTGAGCCATGGCCGCTGAGCCTGCGCGTCCGGAGCCTGTGCTCCGCAACGGGAGAGGCCACAACAGTGAGAGGCCCGCGTACCACAAAAAAAAAAAAAAAGATCCCACAAGCTGCATGGCATGGCCAATAAATAAACAACAACAAAATAAAAATTTTTAAAAAGAAAGAAATAACACTGATCTTTACACATTTTTCCAGATATTAGAAAAAAAGAAACATGATCTAACTCATATTATGAGGCCTATAAAATACTGATATCAAAACTGACCAAAAAACAGTATGAGAAAGGAAAACTACAGGCCAAATCTTGTTCTTGAGATTGAATATTATATTAATGCAACATTCATTAATAAAATATTAGCAAGTTAATTTCAACAGTATATAAAAAGGATAATATACCATGACCACATTGAGTTTATTCTGAGAATACGAAGATGATTTAATATTGTGCCATATACTACATTAAGAAAAAAAAGGATAAAAATCTTGCTATCATCTCAATAGAGTCACAAGAAGCATTTGAGAAGATCCAACATTGATTCACACATTATAAAAAAAAACCTCAACCAAAAAGAAATAGAAGGAAACTCCCTTATCTGATAAAGGCAACCTACATAACAATGTACAGTAAACTTCAATTGCTCTGGACACCCAGCAGAAAGCAAACGGCACCCTTGGATGGGGTGACTTGAAGAGTTGGTGTTTTTTTTTTTTTTTTTTTTTTGGTCACACCTCTAGGCATGCAGGATCTCAGTTCCCCGACCAGGGACTGAACCCATGTACCCTGCAGCAGAAACACAGAATCTTAACCACTGGACCGTCAGGGAAGTCCTGAAGAGTGTTTTATACAGTAACTGTTTACATAGGTGGCATAGAATTTAAACAAACTAACAATGGATAATGTATCATCCCGGGCTAGTAAATGGGTGAAAGGACCTGAAGAGGGAAGAGAACAGAGCAATTACTATAAAATGGAAAAAGTGGGGGCTTCCCTGGTGGCACAGTGGTTGAGAGTCCACCTGCCGATTCAGGGGACACGGGTTCGTGCCCCGGTCCGGAAAGATCCCACATGCCGCGGAGCGGCTGGGCCCGTGAGCCATGGCCGCTGAGCCTGCGCGTCTGGAGCCTGTGCTCCGCAACGGGAGAGGCCACAACAGTGAGAGGCCCACGTATCGCAAAAATAAATAAATAAATAAAATGGAAAAAGTGGCTGTAGGGAGAAGGCTACATGATATAAGCTGTGGCCTTTGGTAGGACACACCTAATCTACATGACATGGAAGTGAGGTGGTATGGGGTATAAATACCACAATTCAGTTCTCCTCCCTCCCTACCCTATCTCACATCAGTGTCTTTAGATTGGCCACAACCAATCTAAAGCAAAAGGGCAATGGAGACCATTGATTCTCTGTAAGTTGCCTCCCAGGGCACAATGCAGAGGGAAAAGTGTGGAGAATGAATCTGGGGAAGTAAACAAAAAGTATACAACATAATGTAATTTACTAGTAAAATGTGGAAAGTTGGCCTTTTGAGATTCGGAACAAGACAAATATGTCCATTTCTATTCAACACTGTACAGGAAGTAGCCAGTGCAATAAGGCAAGAAGAAGAAATAAGAGGCATAATGATTAAAAGAGAAGAGATAAAAAAAAACAGGAACAGATTATTTGATTGTATACAGAGAAAATCCAAAATAATGTGCAAATAAATGGTCAGAATTAATAATGAGTTGTTAGCAAAGTTGCTCAATAAAAGATCAATATACAAGAATCAATTGCATTTGTATATACTAGCAACAAATAGGGGAAAAAATCAAATATCTAGGAATTAATCTAACAAACTAAAAGACCTTGCAGAACACGACGAAACACTACGAAGATAAATATAAGAAGATGCAAATCAACAAAGCTGTATACCAGGTTCATGAATTGGGAGACCTAGATTTGAAAGATAATTCTTCCCAAACTGATCCACAGATTTAATGTAATCTTGATCAAATCTTAATAGGGAAACTTATAGGAGCTCTTTTCTAAACCCAGCTGGAGAAGTAGATCTGCCCACCACAAGGGTAGACTGTATTAGTCATGACTGTATCTTAGAGACCTCCAACTATAGGGAGAGTAATTGACCAAAGGCCCCAGCTACTGTTTGGAGATTCATCACCAAGTCTGTGCTGAGGCCACACCTCTCGTGGGCTTGTCCCAGCCAATCAGTGAATGCATTCAGGGATAACAAAGCAGACCTATTCTTGGGAGACACAGGACCCTTCTAAGGCACACCTTTGGCTCTAGGAATCCCCAATAATCTGGTCAAGACTTTCTTTGACTGCACAGTAGCCTAGAAAGATTCCTGCCAATCTTCTCTTCGCTTTACTTGGAATCAGACTTGTGTCATAGTCTGACAGTTCTCCTAGCCTTAGCAAGCTCCCTCCCTATTTTCTCTCATATAAACATTTCCCTTAATAAAAGTTATTTATTAATTTTTAATACCTTCTTGGAGAACCTAAATTAACACAATAGCCAAGGTGTTCAAGAAGAAGTTGGGGGAACACACTCTACTTAACATCAAGATTTGTTATAAAAGCACCGTAATTAAAACAGTGTTTTGACACAGGTTTGAACAAATAGATCCAAAGAATAGAACAGAGAATCCATATACCTTGCAATGTGCACACACACACACACACATACACACAGAGACACACACACACAATTTAACAAATGTGGCTCTATAAAAGAGTGGGAAAGGGACAATATTTTGATAAATAAAACTGGAATATTGGATATCTGTACAGGAGGGGGTTGTTAAACAACACTTACTTCACACCTCATACAAAAATCAACTCCAGGTGTATTCTATACCTGAATGTAAAAGAAAACAATAAAGCTTCTAGAAGATAATATGGGAGACTGTCTTCATGGATCCAGTGTAGGAGAAAATTTCCTTATCGGGACACGAAAAGCAGTAACAAATAAGGGAAAGATCGCTATTCAGACCCCGTTAAATTAAGAACATTTTCACCAAAAACAACCATTTAAAAGTTGGAAAGGGGCTTCCCTAGTGGCACAATGATTGAGAGTCCGCCTGCCGATTCAGGGGACACAGGTTCGTGCCCCGGTCCGGGAAGATCCCACGTGCCGCGGAGCGGCTGGGCCCGTGAGCCATGGCCGCTGAGCCTGTGCGTCCGGAGCCTCTGCTCCGCAATGGAAGAGGCCACAACAGTGAGAGGGCCGCGTACCGCAAAAAAAAAAAAAAAAAAAAAAAAGTTGGAAAGGCAAACCACCGAGAGGGAGAAGATCTTTGCAACACATACAACTGATGATGGGATCATATCCAAAATACAAAAAGAACTCCTACAAAACGGCAAGAAACAAACATTCCAGTAGAAAAATGGCAAGAGTCTTGAACAAGAAATTCACAGGAGCTCAGCCCCATTCAATATCAGAGAGATGCAAATTAAAATCACTGTGCGACATCACTATATACCCAACAGAATGTACAAGAAGTGCAAAAGTACGAAGAATGACAAATATACAAGAGATACAAAAATGTACGAATGTGTACGGCTTGAACTGATGAATCCAAGTGTGGGTGAGGATGTGAAGCAACAGGAACTCTCATAATGAGAGCAGGGGTATAATTCTGGTGCGACCACTTTGGAAAACAGGTTGGCACTACATACTGTAATTGAAGATAGGCATACGCTAGAACTCAGCAATTCTATTCCTAGGTGGAACAAAATGCCTATTCATAGAAACATGATTCTTGTAATCCCCAAATGGAAATTACTCAAATGTTCATTAACAGCAGAATGGATAAATATATTGTGATAACTTCGTACAATGGACAACTATACCAAAATGAAAATGTAGCAGACCACCATTGCATATAATTATATGCATGAATTTCTCAAACATAATGTTAAGACACACATTTTTAAAAAACATACAGTAAGGTTCTATTTATAAAAAATCAGAATTAAGCAATACTGTATTGTTCAAGGGTGAGTATGTACATGGAATAATTATAAAAAAGAAAAGCATGGTTACCATAAAGTCAGGATAGTGGAATCCACTAGGACAAAGGGAGGGCAGTGTAAGTCGGAAGAAGCATGAAGTGGGCTTCCAGGATGATGGCAAAGAGCAATAATTACGTGTGTTTGCTGTTTATTGACCCATAAAGTTTTATGTAGTGAACTTCTCTGAATGTGTGTCATATTTCAAAATAAGTAAACTTGACTTGGTTAATTGGTTTGGCAGTGAGAACTAGCTTTGCCACCTAGGATATCTGATGAACCTTTTCCAAGGTTTAGATGAAAATATGTTTAAAGCTTTCACTGAGACAAAAGCATTTCATCAAAAATATTATGATGATAAAGGTAAACTGAAATTTATGTTTGGATATTTCCCAGCTCTTTTTGTGAATATCAGTTTAAACAAATGTCCCTCTGTAAAGGAATGAGACGGTAATTTATAGTCATTTCATAGGTCTTGGTACATAGCCTTTTTGATATAATTCCCAGGAATTGAGAACATGAATTACTCTAATGATTGGGTTGCAAATCCTTTGCAAATCAATGATTCCTAATTCTTCGCTTTCAACAAAACTTGAGGACTTAGTCAAACTATTAGCTGACATAATGTTAAAAATGGTTTTTGATGATATATCAAGTGATTTTTAAGCATGTAACTCATAAAAAGTTCAAAGAATTATATATATGACAACTTTATAATAAAATATGTCCATTCCTGTTTACTTGCTTATGTGAGCAAAGCTTCCTAGTGCTTACCTCTTTTTTTTAAGATTTATTTATTATTTATTTATATAACTTATTTACTTTTGGCTGCATCAGGTCTTACTTGCGGCACGTGGGATTTTTGTTGAGGCATGCGGGATCTTTCTTGCAACACGTGGGCTTCTCTCTAGTTGTGGTGTGCGGGTTTTCTCTGGTTGTGGCGTGCAGGCTTCAGGGCGCATGGGCTCTGTAGTTTGTGGCACACAGGCTCTCTAGTTGAGGCACGCAAGCTCAGTAGTGTGGCGCGCGGGCTTAGTTGCTCCACAGCATGTGGGAGCTTCCCAGACCAGGGATCAAACCCGTGTCCCTTGCGTCGGCAGGCGGATTCTTAACCACTGTGCCACCAGGGAAGTCCCACTAATATTGTTTTGCTCAATTGTATATTCATTAAAATTGTAATAACAACTACTGAAGCCCGCATGCCTAGAGTCCGTGCTCTGCAACAAGAGAAGCCACCGCAATGAGAAGCCCACGCACCGCAACGATGAGTAGCCCCCCGCTCGCCGCAGCTAGAGAAAGCCCGCGCGAAGCAATGAAGACCCAATGCATCCATAAATTAATTAATTTAAAAATTTATAATATGGCTCAATCCAGGTCACATATTCAATCTTTGGAGATATATGATCACAAGAAATAAAAAATATTTTAATTCGTGTGTGTGTTTAATTTTATTGCAGAGACACAAGATGTAATCTATAAGACTTTCAAGCATAAAAAATGTTAGAAAGAAATTCTGTAAGATACATAGAGTTTGTTCATGTATTTTTAAATAGATGATGATATCAGATTACTATGAAATTTAATGTCTTTAAATACATTTTAAAGTGATGTGACAGTTTTAGAATGTTAACAGTTTCAATAAGTCAGAATTACATCCTTTGCAACTATTTAAACGTATCAAAAATTCTGGATGTCAACTTAAAAATGTGCCCAGGGGTACGTAGTTTTTTAAGCCCAGTGGCTTAAATAGACTAATGTTTTATTCTTCTACATAAAAGAAGTCAGAGACAGACAGCTCAAGCTGGTGTGGCAGTTCCTTGAAATGATCAGAGGCTCAGGCTCCTTCAGTCCTTCTGTTCTGCCATCCTTGGAAGGTGGCTTCTACCCTCAAGGCCACAATATGGCTACTGGAGCTTCAGCCATGACCTGGGAATCCCAGGGAAGGGCACAGCAGCTTTCCGGAAGCAGGTCCGCTATGCCCTTACACTAGGTTATAGCCTCCAAGAATACAGGACTAAAGGTAGCATTTTACTCTTTTGGTTTTTTTGTTTGTTCTTTTTTTTTAAGAAGGATGATTTATTTTATTTATTTGTTTATTTATTTATGGCTGTGTTGGGACTTCATTGTTGCGCGCGGGCTTTTTCTAGTTATGTCGAGCAGGGGCTACTCTTCATTGCAGTGCTCGGGTTTCTCATTGCATTGGCTTCTCATTACAGAGCAGGGCTCTAGGCGTGTGGGCTTCAGTAGTTGTGGCACATATGCTCAATAGTTGTGGCTCACGGGCTCTAAGCGCAGGCTCAGTAGTTGTGGCGCATGCACTTAGCTGCTCCGCAGCATGTGGGATCTTCCTGGGCCAGGGCTCGAACCCATGTCCCCTGCATTGGCAGGCGGATTCTTAACCACTGCGCCACCAGGGAAGTCCCACTCTTTTGTTTTATATATCAAAATTTGAATGACTCAGATGGAGATAAGGAGTGCTACTTGCTGGGGGGCCTCCCCAGAGACCATGACAGGCACATGACCCCATTCAGACCTGGGATCTACAAGGGCAGGTGGTGGATGACTTGGGGAAACTTCTCCCTCCTCAAGGATCTCTTTATCTGTGGCTGTAGTGAGAACAAGGCTTCCTGCAGCCACCTCAGTCCGAGCCTCGGGATGAAGCCAGCACCAGGGGGAGGACAGAGCTGAGAGAAGCACAGAGAAGCCATGGTGCCAACACCCGCCCAGTCTTTGGACTTCCCAATTATAGGAGCCAATATATCTCCTTTATTATGTAAGCCAGTTTGAATTTTGCTTTCTTTTACTTGGTCAGTGAAAGCATCCTAGCCAACATAAGCCCTATTCAGTTTGAAAGTACTTTTACTTTTATTATCTCCTTTGATTCTCTCAAAGTGGGTCAAGAGCAGAAATTGAGAGCCCAAAATGTGTAAGAACTTGCTCAAGGTCACATGATAGAAAGATGGTGGACAGGGATGAGACTCAAACCCAGGTTTCCTTACTCTGAGTTCAGTGCTCTTTCCACTGGAGCACACTGCCTGTGTGGATTGCCAAGCAGAAGGTGTTCTGATGACCTGGAGGTGTGGTCCATACTACAGACAACATACTAGGGATGAAACCAAGGCTTTGGGGCTGACATCAGAAAAGGGCAGTGGTCGTGGTCTCCCCAAGTCACACCCCTCTGTCCCTGTTGGGCCTGGGATCTCGGACTGGGTGGCCCCCAGAACCAAGCCCCCAACAATGGAGATTTGGATGGGGATCTTACTCGCTAATGGAGACACCCGTGGAGGAGCCAGGGAGGGGTTTCCAGAGCACAGGGATACCAGAAGTCAGTGATCAAGGAGATTGGGAGAGTCTGGTGAGAATCCATTGAGTATGGGCCTGAAGGTAGGCATTTGTAAATTAAACCTAAAAGCTAAATAAACACACACACACACACACACACACACATTTTTTTTTTTTTTTTTTTTTTTGTGGTACACGGGCCTCTCACTGTTTTGGCCTCTCCCGTTGCAGAGCACAGGTTCCGGACGCGCAGGCTCAGCAGCCATGGCTCACGGGCCCAGCCGCTCTGCGGCATGTGGGACCTTCCCGGACCAGGGCACGAACCCGCGTCCCCTGCATCGGCAGGCGGACTCTCAACCACTGTGCCACCAGGGAAGCCCTAAATAAACATATTTTGAGAACATCAGCAGCAAGAGCGTTCAGCCGCAGGATAACGCTCCCCCAAGCCACTCACTGACACTTGATATTCCACCCGTGGAGGCCATTCCCTTAACTTTAGAGTTGAAATGCAACTCCCCCTTGCCCCTCCGCACCCCTGGGGAGCAGCGAGCTGTTAGGCATTGACTACCACTTGTTCTGTGTCGTGAATGGGTTATCACTCCCTTCCTAAAAGACAGGGAGAGCGAGTCTTGATCAAGATAGGAAGGCTCCCCAAAAGGAAGGTAAGGACTCCATGGCCCCAGGAACACCTGCTCCCTGGGTGTCGCTGGGCCTCTCTCTTGTCTGACAGTACAGGGCCATCATTATGGGCCTGGAGAAGACACAGACAAGCTCGCTGAGCTAGTCTGATGCTCGGAGGACACACTCCTTCCTCTCCTACCTTTCCTCCTCAGTCCTCCCCACACCCAGGGAACGATGCCAACAGGAAGAAACACGTCCATTTCCACCCACTGTTCTCAGTCTCCTTCATCCCAACGTCTGAGTCCTGCTGTGCCTGGGAGGGGCTGGCCCTGAGCCAAAGGTGGAGGCTACAAGCAGTTGACTTGCCTGTGGTTCTCTTGGGGATGTTTGGGCTCCCCCAGCTTTATTAGGCAGAAGGGCAAGCGCAAGAGGAACAAAATGTGGACCGCCCAGTCTCCTGGGGAAGACATCACCACCAACCTTAAGTCAGAAGCAGAACACTAGCGATGTCAGATCAACACAAGGGACAGTAAAAACCAAAAGAAATCTCTCCAGTAGAGTCTCACAGCCCTGGCTTTGCATCTGGGCTCTGCCACTCCTTAAGTGTGACCTCAGACCAGCTACTTAAACTTCCTGTGTCTCAGATTACTGTGATGATGATGACACAGCCTCACAGAGCCCTTCAAAGAGACGATGCGCACTTAACACAGTGCCTGGCGCACAGTGGGTGCTCGTTAAATTTTTCCTTGCCTTGGGTCGGGGAGAAGGGCAGGAGATGGGAAACATTGCAAAGGGAAGGAAGATGAAATTGTGGGTGGGGAGGATTGCGGGGCATTTTGTGAATATTAATAACATTGCAAACAGTGAACAATGGTCACCAGACCTAGGTTTGGGCAGGCAAGGTGTTCAGTAAGGTTTTCGATTAGATTTAAGGGTCCTTCCAGGATTTCACAGAGCCTGGGGCTGGAGTCCACCTTTATTGTTTGTGATACCTGTGGCTGACCCCCCAAGAAGGAGCATCCCTACCATTGAGTGGCGGAGAGTGTGCTCGTTTGCAAAAGGCCCTCAGTGATTTTGAGTCACTGCCACTAAGGACCACACTCTCCTTGGGGCTGAGAATCATTGCTGAAGAGGATTAGTGGGATTTGGGTCCCTTAGGGAGTCAGATCTTGGACCAGGTCCCCATCTTCCCCCGTCATCACTAACCTTGCTCTCCTCCTTTTTTTCTCTGCCCTCTGCATCTCTGCAGACTGTTTCGCTGGATGGACCCTTAGGGGTGGTCTGGCCCAGCCTCCTCACTGACAAACACTGAGGACCAGAGAGGACATGAACTCAGTCCAGGTTTGCACAGGAGGCCTGAGGTTGCTTTGGGGCTCAGCTAGGTCTGGGGAGCCCATGACAGCATTCGTCCCCTCCCCTCAGTAGCCACGTGCTCTTCCATATGTAGATGGCTCACAAAGGCTCACACATATAACCCACGTGCATGGTTCATGTACGGAAAGTCCAAGCTGGCATGGGAAGCGTTGATAAGCAGCAGCTATCGTTATTACTGGCAGCTATCGTTATTACTGGCAGCTATTACTATCTCCTACCTTCATAGCGTGTGCACCGCGGACCCCTGCAGTGCGCGCCGAGTTGGGGGTGGACTCATAGGGATACATTTTTCCTGTGGAGAGGGCCGACAGCTTTTATAAGATTCTTGACCCTTCTGCACAAGACACTGCAGTGACATGGACAGATGGAAACAGACTTCCTGCCGTCCCAGGTCATGGGTCCCTGCAATGAGAGTGGCCAAGAAGGGAGGAGAAAGAGGCAGGCCTTGCCCCAGCTAAACAAGGAGGCTCTGAAGTCCTCTGTCCAACTCCACCCCTCACTTCTCAAGCCTGGCTAATTTCCCCTCACCTTAGGTGCCTCCTCCTCCAGGAAGCTCTCCTTGATATTCCATGTGTACTTCCCCCATTGGAGCACTTCTCATACCGTGTGGCGATTGCCTTCTCAATTGTCTGTTTCCCCCACTAAACCTCAGATCTCACTGAAGCAGTATCTGTCGGGTTCAGCCCCTGACAGGGGGCCTGGCACATGGCAGTGACCAGTCATTCCCGAATGAGTGAATGGATGAATAGTAGTCCTAACTTAGGTGACTCT
Organism: Pseudorca crassidens; assembly: GCF_039906515.1. Lineage (NCBI taxonomy): Eukaryota > Metazoa > Chordata > Mammalia > Artiodactyla > Delphinidae > Pseudorca > Pseudorca crassidens. The sequence continues at coordinate 55,406,122 of NC_090311.1, read as the reverse complement.
CAGAAGCTCCACATCTCTGAGAAGGGTTCTGCATTTTATTTTTTAAGGAAATAGAGATACAGGGGACCTTGGAGTTACATAGTTCCCTCCTGCCATGTGAGGGAAGACCAATCGGGCAAGGGCCCAGGGCCTCAGGTTTGCCTGTGCAGAACGAAGGCAGGGGAGGGGACACTGAGCGCCCTGGGCTTTGAGAGGCGGGTGGAGGCCCAGGCCTCTTCCATTCTGAGGCCTCTGGCATGCACAAACATGAAGACATGTGATAACTGCCTTACAAAAATGATGGTCCATCGTAAGTGTTCATATTTAACAACTGGACTTGTTTTGGCCTGTCATGTACCCTGTCAGGGGAGCTCCCTCATCGCACACATGCTCCGATTTGGAGGTTATGTCTCAAGCCTAATCTGTGGCCCTTTGTGATTGGGGGCCTGGGTCCAAGGGTCCTCCCCCCATCCCACCCTCTGCACATCCCCAGCCCCGGGCTGGGATAGGCCTCAGTTATTGTTTCTTACTATCTGCGTTCAGGGTGCAGGCTGTGCTCAGAGCATCTCAGGCTTAGAAAAGTCCTGACGCCCAGGCCAGAGTGGCCCAGCTCCCCGAGTACGGCAGGGCTGGGGCTGCACAGCCATCCTGGCTGTCCCCAAGAAAGCAGGAGCCCTGAGCCCTCGCTGCACTTCAGGGTGGGGCTCACGAAGGGTCGCACTCCATGCTACTGTCTTGCTGCTCCCCTGGGTCTCTCTCCTTGCCGCTCATCCCACGGATAATGCCAATAACTGGTGCTTCTCCAGATGGGGGCCCTGAGGAGGCTTGGGGCTGTGCTGCCCGCTCCAAGCCAGGGACAGCGGCTCCGGGACCAGGCCTGGCCTGCAGACTGGCGCCATCGCCTGGAGGGGAGCGGGACTGACACGCTCCTTTTCATCTGCCTCCTCCACCCAAGTCTCCAGAGTCAGGGGGCTTTTTCAGAGCCCTTGCCATGCCCCCTGACCTCTGGGAGGGATGTGAGGGGGATGGAGATTGAAGGCACAACGTACGGCACGCAACGTCTATCATCTAGTTGGGGAAAGCTGTCAGGCCAAAGGAGGGCAAAGGTGAACAAGACGAAGCCCCAGCCAGCAGAGGATCAGCTTATGTGCAAACAAGGACTGCGACTCAGAGTAGAGAGGAGAGACAGGCAGATGGGAGGGCCTGGCTCAGCCTCCAGCAGAAGGTGCGTCTAAGACAGGAGCTGAGCATACACATGGGCTTTGGAGCTGGACAAGGAGGTTTGAATCTCAGCTTCTCCGTTAAGCCAGACGTGTGACCCCTAGCAAGTTACTGTTCTTCTCTGAGGTGCATTTTCTGAATCTGTAAAAGAGGGTTAAGAACACCTGCCTTGCTGTGTTGTTGTGACAATTAAATTAAATAATGGATGTGGAGCACTTGACACAGTGCTCAGAATCCATCCTTAAAAGCAATCCGTTAATAATAGGGAGGGCTTCCCTGGTGGCGCAGTGGTTGAGAGTCCGCCTGCCGATGCAGGGCACACGGGTTCGTGCCCCGGTCCGGGAAGATCTCACATACCGCGGAGCGGCTGGGCCCGTGAACCATGGCTGCTGAGCCTGCGTGTCCGGAACCTGTGCTCCGTAACAGGAGAGGCCACAACAGTGAGAGGCCCGCATACCGCAAAAAAATAAATAAATAAAAATAGTAGGGAACCAAGGCTCAAGAATGATTACTTTTAAAATGTAAATTAGAAGATTCAAATTTATTTCTGTAAGAACATCTTGGTTCTTACTCATGTTCTTGAGTAGCAGAGAGAGGAGTAGAGTGGCAACCAGCGGAGGAGAGGATGGCTCACCAGTCACCGTCTATTCCACTTAAGCAGCAGCCATGGAAAGACCCTGAAAAAATGTCATCAGGAGCTAGGGAGGGAGGCAGCAAGGAACAGATGGCAGCACTGACGGCTTGGGAGATACACTCGTTACTCCACATTCTTTAGGTGCACGAACTCATTTAATCCTCAAACATCCCCACGAGTAAGTGCTATTTTTGTCCCTATTTAGAGATGAGGAAGCTAGGGCACCCAGAGGTTGAGGGACCAGCCCAAGGTCACACTGCTTCTAAGTAGGAAAACTAGGATTGGAGCAGGGCAGTCTGGCCCCAGAGCCTCTCTACTCCCAACTACTAGGCGATAACTGCCTCTGATCTGGGAACTGTGTTCATCCCCATTCCTCAGATAAGAAAACTGCTGTTCAGAGAGGCAAAGTAAATTTTGCAAGGTCACACAGCGGTCACTGGCAGAGCTAGGACAGTCATGATTTTAAGCTATGATTTTTAGTCAGTTGAGTTTCCTATTTAATTCAACTTGGGATCCAGAAAGTAAAAGTTGCCCCTCTCCAGTAGTGGGACCTGCAAAAGAGGAGCCAAGGGCCCTGCTGGCAGCCATATCTCCCATGCACAACGTGGCAGAAGCTAGTCAGTGCCGAGAGACAGTGAAACCATCACACAGAGAAAAGCAACGATGAGACTGCCAGCAGATTCAAGCCCTGGTTCCAGCCATTCCTGAAGTCTAGCTGCATCCTCCCCTTTGGAAGATTTGGTTGTTCAAATTTAGGACTTGATTCCAAGAGCCAATAAAGCCTCTCTGGGTCCCCAAGTTGTTATGATTGGGTGTCAGTCATTCGCAACCAAAATGGGTTCTTGCAGAGAAGGCAGCACGCAGAAATAAGAAGCTGAAACCGGAAGGCTGGGAGGCCAGGAAGAATGACAGAGAGGCAAAGAGAAGGTGAGAGAGGCGGACGGAGCACCAAAGGGCACAAAGATAGGAGAGCTGTTAGCCCATCCTTCCAAACCCCAGTGCTGTCAGGTTCCTGACTTTGGTTGGTTCTCCAGCCCCCAGACGGCCCCCAAACAGCCATGAAAACATCGTGAACTGGCGCTTTTGAACACTTCCTGTTCCAAATGTCTGTGAGTTTCGCAACCCTTCTGAATTCCATGTGTAGACACTCATTTATCCAATTTCTCCTTAGAAAAGTCTCACTTCCAATAAATTTTCACACCAGCTACAAAAACTCCCCATCCTTCAGAACCCCTGTGTGCTCTCCCTAAATATCTATTCCTCCTGCCTACACTCCACCGCACCACCCCAGCAGGGCGCTTCTGGGAAGGCAGATGGTACTGGCTCAGAGCTGACCCCAGCCCAGCCCTCGGGAAGGTAGGGCTGTTCATGAGTCAGCAGGGTCTGCACTGAAGCATCTGGCCCTGGTTACCAAGATGGAGGCTGCTTCGTCAAATCGCTCACAGCCCAACAGGCAGCATCCACGTGGGCCTCCCCAAGGCTGCTCTTAGTCACACAGGCATTTTAATTTAGCTACAGAAGAGGGATGAGCAAAGAGCACAGAATAATCCTCTCCTTCAGAGAGAGAAAAATGGGACCTAGGGAGGTTACACGACTTTCCTAAGGTCACTGGCCAGTCAACAAACAAGCTCTCGGTGGGGCAGGTTTCCCAGTGCTTTTTCGAAAATCCTGGTCTAGGCAAGACACTTCTGATTCTGGCTGGAATCTGTACCGAGTCACACTCTTCACCTTCTTTTTTTTTTTTTTTTCCCCTGCCCTAATTTTACTTTCTCTTGGAGCTCAGACTAGAGGAGATCTGGTTCAATTCCATCAATCCGTCATTTATTGACTCATTCATTCAGCATGTGCCAGGCTGGAAGGGACCCATGAGTCATCTGACCAAATCTTTCCCATCCAGTGTCAGTGGGCTCTTTGATTCTAAGAAACAGAAATTGACTCTAGCTAACTAGAAGCACATTTTTGTTAAAAAAGAAAGAAATTAAAGAACTTATTTGGTGATGGGGAAGCTCATAGAATTGAAGAAAATCTGAAGACTTGGGTCCCTGACAGGACAGGTTCCAGAGATCTTAGGAGCAAAAACCCCTGGGCAGTGTCTTTTTTTAAATTTATCTTTTATACAGCAGGCTCTTATTAGTCATCCATTTTATCCACATCAGTGTATGCATGTCAATCCCAATCTCCCAGTTCATCCCACCACCACCATCCCCCGCCGCTTTCCCTTCTTGGTGTCCATACGTTTGTCCTCCACATCTGGGTCTCTATTTCTGCCTTTGGGCAGTGTCTTGAGGGTCACACACCCCCAAGCCCCTACACCCCGCTCCCCACCGGTGGAAAACGTGGTGCCAACTGATTTCAGCGTTTGGGTGGAATCAAGAGTCAACCCTCAGATAACGATAAGACCCACTTTAACATCAGAACGCCCTGCAGGGCTTGCTAAAACACAGGTTGCTGGGCTCTACACCCAAAGTGTCTGATTCTGAGGTAGGACTCCAGAATTTTGCATGTCTAATAAGCTCCTAAGCAGGGCTGGTGCTGCTGGCCCGGAATCCATGCTGTGAGAGCCACCGCTCTGGAAAAACCTAGCCCGAGTTGTGTGTCACTCTGAGACGGGGAGCCCAGGGCTCCTTGAGAAATGGTCCCACCAAGGCTGTACTCAACGGAATCAACTAGTCCCACAGGGTTGTCCTCAATGGGATTCCCCAAATAAAGTCAGGATACTGTGACTAAAAGGGGGAATGGATGTTAGCTAGGCAGGAGAAAACACAGATGTGCATTATTCGGATATTTGGGGAAGATTCTCAGGGTTTGCTGTGTAGGTGGGTTAGATACCCACGAATTACTTCTGCTGCGCTTCATGAGGCCGGCAACCCTCCTTGCAATCCTGAAGGAGAACAAGATGTCCCCCTGTCCGGCCGGCAACAGATTTATTGCAAGCCTGGTATCTGACAGGTGCAATGTTCTTATTGGCAACACAGTAGCAAAAAAGGCAAGCACCAGCTCTCATGCAGCCTTAGTGGGTAATCAAAACGAAACTTAGCTCGACAGATAAGGTCTCTACAGCATGCAACAGTGAGGTTATCACCTCCCTCATTCTACTTAACATGCTTCTATTAATGCGGCCTGAGAGGACATTAGGTTTCGCAGCAGCCACATCCTACCTCTGGCTTATTACCATTACTCAAAAATATTTAGTGAACATTTACAGTGCACCCAGCCCTGTGCTATACATCTGAGGAGCGCACATCAAGCAAGAGGCCAGTCTCAGTCCCGTACGGGCTGCCATCAGTTACCAGTTAAGCAACATTAGTCTTGCTGAAATGTTGCTTAGCTGGCAACTGGACGAGATCCCCCAATCCCACACTGGACACCCGAGGAGTGATCATCACCTAACGCATTAGGAACCCTTGGATCCTCTGCACCAGCAGAACCCAGACTGGGAGGCAGGACGCACAGGCTGAGCATCTGGGATCACATCTCTACGGTGTGATGTGGAGCCTGGCACTCTTGAGGGTCCCTCGGCCGCAGCAGATGGGGGGGTCCCCCTCCCGCTCTCTTTAAGGGGTTGATGAATGGTCAGCTCTGAGGCAGCAGTGGAGAGAAGAGCTGAAGCATCAAAGAATCCCAAGCTGGAAATCCTTAGCAATCACCTGAGTCCAACCATCTCATTTAGCAGAAGACCCTGGGCCCCAAGAGACGAAAGAACTGCTCAAGTTCACACAGTTGATAGGCGACAACCAGGGTCCCCTCCTGTCTTAAAACCCAAAGCACTCTCAGCTACACCACGAGAAGCAAAGGTGGTGAGGCAAGGGACAGACCGAGAAAAGGGGGCACATTTACTCATGAACTAGTCTACTCGGGGGACAGGTCTGATCTTACGATACCCAGTTTTCAGAAAAACAGCACTGAGCTTCCCGGGTTGGCAGTAATAAGAGCTAACATGTGTGTAGCGCTTACTACTTGCCAGACATTGTTCTGAGAACTTTGTAGATATTAACACCTCACAATAACGCTAAGAGGGGTGCTATTATCATCCCCATTTTATAGCCAAGTAAATTGTCACAGAGAGGCTGAGGACGTTGTCCAAAGTCACACAGCCGGTGCAACTAAGCTTGGATTGAAGCCAGGTAGTCTGGTTAGCAGACTGGCTGGGTTGCTACGGGCACCCCAGCATGCCCAGAGAAACCCTCAGGGTACCCCAGGGTTCTGGCTTCTCACTGCCATTTGGGACCTGCCTAAGCTTTCCAACTTGAACTGTTGCTGATATCACCACCAAGTACCTCAGTAAATTCTGGCAATGATAGATTTTTTGTTTGTTTTGCTTGTTGACTAGAGAGCTCTTATATAGACCAAACTGCAATGTTTTAGGTTTCTTAAAATATATAGAATTGGCACATCAATATAGTATATAAGGGTCACTTATTTTCTTCCCATCCCTTTCATACTACTCATGATGCACTGAAGAGCTGCGTTTGACCCTAAACTCAAGGAGGGGCCACCTCTGTATCCTAAATGAGCCCAAGGGTGACGTGTCCCGTTCATCAACACTTCCTAACCTGGTGCCGTGCCCGCCACTGAGGGACACCAGCAGATAAGATATGATCTCTGCCATCAATGAATTCACAGTCTCCTGGAACCACTGAGCGCAAACAACAGTGAAAATATAACACAGTGAGTGGTACTGTAGAAGGGTCCAAATGCTTTGGTTACAGAAAGAAAGAGAACCTGCTCTTGCGACAGTAGCAGGAAAAGAAGCTGAGGAGACTGGGGTTTGATTGCACACAGTTCAACAGTCTGGACAGTCTCAGAGGAGGTGTGCAGACACTGGAAGCCTCGAGAGGCGGGTACAGTTTAGAAAGACCACCCTTCTAGATGTGTGGAGGGGAGAAGGGCCAGGAGGAGGAAAACCAGTTAGGAGATGACTACAGCGTCCAGGTGAGAGATGAGGGTTACACTAAGGCAGAAGCACTGAAGATGGAATAGAAACAATGGATCAAGGGGAAAAAAATCAGAGGTGATATAAATGGGGCTTTTTTTCTTCTGTGTGGTTCACTTCAGCTTCAGGTTCATTTGCCATTAAAATAGCTTTGGATCTGACTCCAATCACGCCTGAAGAATCGCAGAGACCTGGTGTTTAGGGTAGGTAATTTCAAGCTTTCAGGAAACACAGGTCAGATCAGAGGACCAGAGTTCAAATCATGTCCATCAAATCATGCGACAGCCTCTTCAACAAGTAAGTCACTTTCGTTCTCTGAACGTCAGCTGCATCATCTGTGAAGTGAGAATCAAGGCTTCTGCCTCTGAGCTTGTTATGGCGTCAGCTCACCTGGGCACCAGTTTCATCTCATCTCTTTGTATCTCTCCTAACAACAATATCATCAGCCCGCACAATTTCCTGAGCACTCACTATGTGCCAGGCACTATTCTAGCATTAGTTAAATGCATTAACTCATTTAACCCTCACAGCAACCTCAGGAGATAGGTACTATTATCCTCGTTCTGCAGATAAAGAAACTGGCAGAAAGAGATGCAGTAACTGGCCAACTCCTCACAGAGGCATAACTAGGATGTGGACCCAGTATACCACCTGCCATAACTGCCTAAGCATCCGCCTACCCTTCTCTACCGGAAGTCCAGGCTCTCCTTCTGGAGCCCTCCCTCCTCCCCTGCACTAAGAATCCTACTCCTTGGGTGCTGCTTCCTGGCACTCGGTGGACAAGGAAAAAAGCTCAGCTCTCTGCTGCCATTGCTAGAGGCCGCCACAAGGTGTCGCTATTGAAAGTCAATCCTACAAGGTTGGGTCTGCTGGTGGCATGATGCTCTTACTGGCTCTGAGACTTCACTTCTGTAGTTCTCATCCACGCACTTAGCTATCATTCATCAAATCACTCTGGGGGTGGGGGCCTCTGAATCCAACAGGGCTTCCAGACTCCCCTTTCCTTTCTGGCTGGTCTCTTTTTGGATCCCTTGGGGTTCCTCCCTACCAGAATGCCGTGGGCAGGGCCGTGTCATTTGACCTCACCAGGTCCCCCTACCTTCAAGTTTCAGGGAGCCACTGAACTTAAGGTCTAAATAGCCTACACACAGGAGCCCCACCACCTCCCGCCTACCCCGGGGCAGCTCGTACAATTTGGTCTACCCCCTCTGCGATTTACTACTAGAGGGAAAAGAAGCATTTTCTAAACATGCACACACACACTCAAAAACAAAGCAAAACAAACAACATGCCCTGTTGTACCCTTTTCCTGGGGTAATGGGCATCAGCTCCCCTTACCTACTCATAGCTAACGGGTTCCGGGGACTGCTGTCTGAACAAAAGCCTACTCCATAGCACATGTTCTGTTCACTGGCAGGCAGAAGTGCTAGAAGATTCTTTCTCTATGTCTAAAGAGGGGATTGCATACCTAATGGCCATTAGGAACCTTCTCCTCCACCAAGTAAAAGCTTCCCACACAGACATTAGGCCAAGCCAAGGGGCCACCAAGACCTCATGGAGTGTGTGGAAAGTTTCTCTGTGGACTGATTTCAGGAGGCTGATGAATGTAGCTTTCTGTCCTGAGCAGAGAGAATCTGAAGCTGAAACTTATTATAAACACAAACCTCTTCAGAAAACAGAGAGTCCCAACACCAGCCCTCGATAAGAGCAGGGGAATGCCACAGAAAATCAGGTTTTATCCTGAAGTAAAACTATGATAAGCGCAGCCAGATTTAGCAAATAAAAATACAAAATATCCAGTTAAATTTGAATTTCAGATAAACAACCAGTAATTTTTAGGATAAGCATGCCACCTGCAATACAAGGGACTTACTTTCTCTAAAAAATTATTGGCTGTTTAATCTGAAATTCAAATTGAACTGAGCATCTTATATTTTATCCGTCAACCTTAGTTTTGAAGTATAACCATGATCAGAAGTAAATCCAAGTCCTGAGAAAGCAAAGATCAAAGGTACTTAACAGGTCAACAGTTAAAATTCATTTGGCTACTAGACACTGACCAAACATTTTAAAATTTTAAAACAGTGGTCCTTTAAGCCTGGCTACACATTGGAATTAGCTGACAATTTTTTTTTTTTTTTTTTTTGCGGTACGCGGGCCTCTCACTGTTGTGGCCTCTCCCGTTGCGGAGCACAGGCTCCGGACACGCAGGCTCAGCGGCCATGGCTCACGGGCCCAGCTGCTCCGCAGCATGTGGGATCTTCCCGGACCGGGGCACGAACCCGCATCCCCTGCATCGGCAGGCGAACTCTCAACCACTGCGCCACCAGGGAAGCCCAGCTGAGAGTTTTTTAAAATATAGATATATAGATGCCCATGACTGTCCCTGAGGATTCATATTAAACTGAACTCATATTAATTCACATTAAAACATTCATGTATTAAGAATTAATAATACTCCTATGAAACAGGAGATGGTAATGTGCAAAGGGAGTTGAGGACCATTGTCTTAAAGTGTTGTCTGTACCTGCCTACTCAGTTGAAGACTTTTCTGAAGTGGTAAAGGAAATAAGACTGATACACTTTATTTGCAATTATAAGCTTCCTTAAACTTATAACTCACAGTGAGTTCAGACTGACATTAGCCCTGACTGTACTGAGGAAAAATTGGCAAAGAGATAGATCAGCTTACTAGTAGCTCCTGTTGTTGTAACATAACATTTCTAATCATATTCTTTGTCCTTAGTAATTCCACTTTAGAGTATAAATCCTAGGAAAATATTCAGCAGTCCAGACAAATAAGTATATGCAAAGATGCCAATCATACTATAATAATGAGGAAAAATTGTGTTTCCTGTAAAAATCATTTCCCTTTAGCCTGAGAACTTCATGATTTCTTGTAATAAAAGTCTACTACAGCCAAGTTCTCTCAGCTTTTTTATGTGGGAAAATGTCTTTAACTGTTTTTTCATTTTTTTTCTTTTTTTTTTTTTTTTTTTGCCGTACGCGGGACTCTCACTGCTGTGGCCTCTCCCGTTGCGGAGCACAGGCTCCGGGCACGCAGGCTCAGTGGCCATGGCTCATGGGCCCAGCCGCTCCGCGGCATGTGGGATCTTCCCGGACCGGAGCACGAACCCGTGTCCCCTGCATCGGCAGGCAGACTCTCAACACTGCGCCACCAGGGAAGCCCTGTTTTTTCATTTCTGAAGTATGTGTTTTGAATGATTTTTTTCTTTCAGCATTTTAAAGAAGCTATTCCAATGTCTTCTGGATTCTACTGCTTTTTTTATTAGATGTCAGCCATGATTATTATTGTATTCTTAAATGTATGTGTCCTATTTCTCTGTACTTAAGATATTCTCTTTAATTTTGGTTTTCAGCAGTTTGACTATGATGAGCCTTGGTGTGGTTTTCCTTATACTTATTGTTTTTTTTAATTAATTAATTTTATTTTTGGCTGCGTCGGGTCTTTGTTGCTGCATGTGGGCTTTCTCTAGTTGCGGCTGAGCGGGGGCTGCTCTTCGTTGCCATGCACGGGCTTCTCCTTGCGGTGGCTTCTCTTGTTGTGAAGCACAGGCTATAGGCGTGTGTACTCAGTAGCTGTGGCTTGGGGGCTCTAGTGCGCAGGCTCAGTATTTGTGGTGCACAGGCTTAGTTGCTCCGCGGCATGTGGGATCTTCCTGGACCAGGGCTCAAACCCGTGTCCCCAGCATTGGCAGGCAGATTCTTAACCACTGAGCCACCGGGGAAGTCCCTCCTTATATTTATTCTACTTAGGTTTTCATGGGCTTCTAAAATCTGCAAATTAATATATTAGTATTTCTCATTAATTTTTAGAAATTCTCAAGCACAATCCCTTCAGATATTCCCTCTGCCCCGTTTTCTCTCTTCTCTCTTTGAAGGACTCCAAATATGTATATACTATCGTGTTTTATGTTGTCCTACTGTTCTCTGAAACTCTACTATAACTTAAAATTTAATTTAAATTCAATTTACTTTTTCTCTCCTTATGCATTAGTTTGGATAAATTTTATTAACCTGTCTTCAAGTTTCTGATCTTTTCTTCTGCTATATCTAGTCTGCTGGTAAGACCTTCAATTAAAATTTTCATTTCGGTTCTAGAATTTCCATTTCATTCTTTTATAGGGCTTCAGATTCTCTGTGGAAACTTCCCACTTTTTCATTCATTTTGCCCATCTTTTCCAGTAAATACTTCAACACAGTTACAATACTTAAAGATTTTGTCTGCTGATTCCAACATCTGGGTCATTCCTGGTTCTGTTGCAATTGGCTATTCTTTCCTCTTGATTATGGGTCACATCTTCCTGCTTTTTCACATGTCTTCTACCTTCGACTGTGTGCTCACTGGTAAAGAATTGGTGGGCATGTGTGCCTTGAGGGGTTCTCCCCCTATCTTCCTTCCTGTCCCTGCTGTTTTGTACTCAGTGAAGACTTAGAAGGAGACAATAGGTGAGTGCTCCAAAAGAAATCTCTGTCCACCCTCATTTCCTGTCCTTCACCTTCACCAGGCCACGGTCATGCAGTTAGTGAAGCCCTACAGATAAGGATTGGCAGATAGATGCCATTTAGCATCTAAGTTTGGGGATGGGATTTTAATACATCATGCCAGCTCATGGAAATTTTAGCTTGTTCAGCTAGTTTCTCAATGCACATTCAAAAATCCCCTGTCTATGGTGGGTCTGCTCTTCTATCCGTCATACCGCTTTGACGAAAGCAGTCTCATGTCTCACTCTCCCAGCAAGGGCTCTTTCCACTCTGGAGTTTAGTTCATTTTAAATTCTGGTGGATTTTTAACAACTAAGATTTTGCAGTTCATCCAGATTACTTGCATTGTCACAAAGACAGTAATGATCTCTTGCAAATTTCTATATCCTGGAAATGGAAGCCCAAACGTTTTTCAAAAAGACTTATAAACTGAAAATACAGAGAGAAAGGGTGAGAAGGAAGCCTCTGACATCTGTAGACTATAAGATTATCCATCTCCTCTCCATATTTAATTGCTAAATTGACTCAGGGGAAACACCCCCAGGTCACTTGGCGGGGTTTGTATCCCGGCTGAGAAAGTCCAGGAAGGCTAATGTATCAAGTGCCCATTGCCACAAAAACATGTGTCTTTAAAAGGCCACCTGTTTTAAAATGGGATGTGGGGGAAATGGTGAAGAAACTAATTTGCCCTTATTTCACCAAATAGGATTTCTGATATCATTTTAAATGCCCTTTATCCTCATTTCAATATATTTCCACTTCTTAATCCTGCTGAATTGGAACCAAATCCAGAAGCCCACTTCTCTAACAAAACTGATGAGTATGAAGAGATAGTTTCCTTAATGCACACCAGAAAAACTTGGATACAGCTAGAGCTTATGCTATTTCACATGAAGAAAACTAGAAGAGAAAAAGGAGGCTGACATGAGAGGCCCTTTTGAGCAACAACTTTTCTGATGCAGGAGAGAGAAGACAAAATCTGAAACACAAAGCTTCTTCCTCCAGAACACTGTCAACTGCTCGAGCTCTTATTATGGAGAAGGATACAATTGGTAGATTCAGTAAGAAATTACCTAAAAATCCACACTTAATTGGTTTTAAATAGTCCAAAACTTTATGGTCACAAAACCCTTTTAAACATCTGATGAAGAGACACAATGGAGGGGGCTACAGCTGCTCAGGTTTTCAAATTCCTCAGTGCCCTCCCAGGAACAGACACAAGTAGGACTGTAAAAGAAAAAGAAATTGTAGAATAGGTGAAGCCGTGCTTAGAAGGAAGAAGGTCTAAAAGCAACCATCTAGGCTTCCATAGCAAGGGAGTAGAAAGAAAAGAGCAGCTTAAGCCCAAAATAAATAAAGTAGAAAATGAAGGCAAGAATAAGAATAATGAAATAGAAAATTCACAATCAGTAGCATAAACCAATTAAACCAAAAGCGGTCTTTAAAAAATGTGATAGGGCTTCCCTGGTGGCGCAGTGGTTGAGAGTCCGCCTGTCTATGCAGGGGACACGGGTTTCTGCCCCGGTCCGGGAGGATCCCACATACTGCGGAGCGGCTGGGCCCGTAAGCCACGGCTGCTGAGCCTGCACGTCCGGAGCCTGCGCTCCGCAGCGGGAGAGACCACAACAGTGAGAGGCCCGCGTACCGCAAAAAAAAAAAAAAAAGTGATAAAATTCATAAACCTCTAGACTTACCAAGGAAAAACCCAAAATCAGAAGTTAAAGAGGAATCAAAACTACAGGTCCTACAAACATTAGCATGATAAAAATGAATAATATAAACAAATTTATGCCCCCAAATTCATCAACATAATGAAATTACCTAATTCCTTCAAAGGGGCAAATTATAAAAACTGACTTAAGAGAGATCATCTAAATGATACTATGTCTACGAAAAAATTGAATTCTTTTGAAAAAGGAAAAGAAAAAAATAGCCCAGATGGCTTCCCTGGTGAAATCTATCAAACATTTAAGGAAATAACACCAATCTTACACTATCACTTTCATAAAAGAGGTGAAGGGTATACTTCCCACATCCATTTTATGATGCCAACATTATCCTGATAAGAAAAAAAGTTATTATAAGAAAAGTAAACTCCAGGTTAATATCTCTCATGACCATAAATCCTTAACAAAACATTAGCAAATTGAATCCAGCAAAATATAACAAGGATACTACATGTGACTTAGTGGGGTTTATCCCAGGAATCCAGAGTTGGCTTAACATCTGAAAAAAAATCAGTGTAATTAACAGAATAAAACAGAATAACAGAATAAAGGAGAAAAACAGAAGGAAAGAGAAAAATTAACAGAATTTAACAGAATAAAAGAGAAATTAACAGAATAAAAGACAAAAATCATGATACCAACAGAGACATGAACAAAACTTAACAAAATTAAACAACTGTTTATGATTTAAAAAAACACTCTCAGCAAAATATTGGAATAGAAGGAAACTTTCTCAATCTATTAAAAAAAGAACAAAACCCTATAGCTCCTGCATGTCAACAGAAAAATAAGCTGAGGGAGAAGAAAGAGTTGCCTAAAAAAGAATAGAACATTCCCCCAAAAAGTATTTCTATTCCCACAGGAGACAAAAAAAGATTCATGATCACAGGCTTCCCTGGTGGTGCAGTGGTTGAGAGTCCGCCTGCCGATGCAGGGGACACAGGTTCGTGCCCCGGTCCAGGAAGATCCCACATGCCGTGGAGCGGCTGGGCCCGTGAGCCATGGCCGCTGAGCCTGCGCGTCCGGAGCCTGTGCTCCGCAACAGGAGAGGCCACAGCAGTGAGAGGCCCGCGTACCGCAAACAAAAAAAAATAAATAAAAATTAAAAAATTTATGATCACAAGCCACTTATGGCACTAAATGCTCAAGTGAAGAGACAAAATCTGTAGATAAAAATCCTCATAAGGATCATGAGAAGCACATCTTGGAAGCAAGGAACGACAAAGAATCAAGTAGCAGTACATTACATAAAACATATTCTTAACCCACCAGACACAGATTGAAAATGTGCAGAGTAACGGGCAAATTGGCAGGAATGCTATCCAGCCTAACCCCAGCTAAGCCACTCCTCTTGACCTTCCTCCAACTTAACTAGAGAAACTGATGAAGCTACTATTGAACCAGACTATATTGAAGGCGATGGCGAAAGTAACATATCTGTAAGAGAAGAGGAAACTTGTCTAAGGAACCGAACAATAAAGTGATGGAGGAAGCAAAAGAGCCTGGACACAGCGGCAGTCGGCCAGGAGCCAGAGTCAAAGCAGCCCCAGCATCAGTCCAAGTAGAAGTCATAGCCCTTCTGGAAGCCCAGCCCGAAGCCACAGTAGCATCACAAACCATACAATAATTAGGAATGAATTTAACAGAATGGGTGCACAAGACCTTGTATACCAAAAAACTGCAATACATTGCTAAGAGAAAGTAAAGACGACAAATAAATAGAGGGCTATGCCCTGTGCATGGGTTGGAAGACTCAGTATTGTTAAGATGTCGGTTCGCTCAAAATTCACCTACAGATTCAACATAATCCCATTCAAATCCCAGCAGGGTTTTTTTGGGTAGAAATTGACAAGTTTATTTTAAAAGTTATAAGAAAATGCAAAGAATCTAGAATAGCCAGAAAACTATTTAAGGGAAGAACAAAGTAGGACGACTTACACTACCTGATTTTCAAGTCTTCCTAGATTTTCAAGTCTTCCTATAAAGCTACGGTAGTCAAGACGATGCGGTAGACCAGTGACTTCCATGAACACGAGCTCAGTGCTGTACTTCATCGGCTGTAAAATGTGTTCCTCGGTCACAAGTAATGCAAGGTGGAATAACATCTTGGTGAATAAGGTATTTTGTCAGTGCATGGATACCAGTTTGGGAAAAAAATATTGCAGGCAGGAAAAGCAAATCTATATCAAAAGTAGGTGTCTGGGGCTTCCCTGGTGGCGCAGTGGTTGAGAGTCCGCCTGCCGATGCGGGGGACGCGGGTTCGTGCCCCGGTCCGGGAAGATCCCACATGCCGCAGAGCGGCTGGGCCCGTGAGCCATGGCCGCTGAGCCTGCGCGTCCGGAGCCTGTGCTCCGCAACGGGAGAGGCCACAACAGTGAGAGGCCCGCGTACCGCAAAAAAAAAAAAAAAAAAAAGTAGGTGTCTGTGTCAATGAGATTAAAATACCACCCCTTACATGGAGGAGGTTGCTCACTGATTCTCCCGGAGAATGGTGCTATGTTGGGGGCTCAGTGTTGGTCTTTGCTGTTGGCGGGTTGGCCTCTCAGCAGTGACTGTAGACAGAGACTTTAGGAGGGGGACAGTGCATGTTGTGGAGCCTATGCACAGTCTCCATCACTGCTGCCTTGGCCACTTTGATCATGAGCCCTTTGTAAGGACAGAGGTTGCTGGGGAAAGAAACTAACTAACATCCGGAGAACAGATGATTTTATCCACCTGATTATCAAAGTATTTCTCTTGTATAATTACTCTTAGGCGACTATGGGGACACAGACCTTCACATTCTGTGGTCATTCAAAGATATCTATTCACACACCTTTTCCCCAGAACCTCCCCACTGTGATGATTTAACTGTGTCCTTTCCAAGTCCCTGACCAGCCAGCCAAACCATTAGCCACTGCCCATGAATCAGAGTAGATCCATACCTCTGGTCACCTCTAATTTCAGGCAAATGAGGAGCCAGTTGCACTGGGTGAAGTTCTACCCAGTGGGAGTATTTTCCTCCACTGCTGTCCTGTAGGACCACATCAGAATGGCTTCTTATTCAGATCTCAGTACAAATAAACCAACTGCAAAAAGACATTCATGAGAGACTGTAAATGGAATGTGCATTGATACTAGATTTTATTAAGACAATATTATTAATTCACTAGATGTGATATTGAAGTGGTAGCATGTCCTGTTTTGAAAAAATCCTTTATCTGTTGGAAATATATTCTGAAGTATTTGAAGGTAAAAAGATAAGACGTATGGGGGATGTTACTTAAAATTTTTCATGGGAAAAAAGGAGAAGGAGAGCTCAATGGAAGAAGGATAATTGTCGAAGCCAGGTGATGAGTACGTACGTGGGGGTTCATTAAGCTGTTTTCTCTGCTTTTATATGTGTTTAAAATGTCACATAATAAAAAGCCTAAAAAATATTCTAATGAGAAGTATAGACAGCCTCCCCTTATAAACGTGCCTAAGAATGTAATCTGAATGCCACCTAGCCTCACCAGCCTGTGCCCTCAGAACAAGGTGAAATTTCCACTTGGACCCAATTTATGAGGCCTGAAGCCCACTCACCCATCCCTGTGCACCAGGAGCATATTCTCACCCTCTCCAGAACAACTCCACTATTCCAAGGAGTCCTCAAAAGGGTTCCACATATTAGGCCACAAACTAGGCTGAAGCTGACAGCCATCCCTCAGGCTCTGCTATTCTAGCTCCGACTTGCCTCCATCTAGGCAATGTCTCAGCATTCCTGAGAAGCTGCTTAAAGAGGCTTAACCACTGCCGCTGTTGACAAAAAAGAATGGCATAGGAAGCCCTCCAAATTAAAGGAAACTAAAATACACATTAAAGGACATTAAATGCAACATATGCTCCTGAGTTGAGTCTTAGACTCGGGGAAAAAATGGCTATTAAGTCATTATTGAGACAGCTGAAATTACGAAAATATGGACTGTGGATTGGATGATAGTACATTCATGCTAAATTTCCAGATTTTTATCATTGCATGGTGGTTACGTAAGAGAAGGTCTCACACTTAGCAAATACACACTGAAGTATTTAGGGTGTAAAAATAAAGCAGATACTTTGAAAATTCTCCCCCTCAACCCAGCCTCTCAGCCACACAAGTTCCCCCTGCCCCAACAGGCAATAAATGTTTCCTCATTCTTGTATGCATCCACCCAGAGGTATTTCATGCTTTTGCAAGCTAACACATGTTCTAACACCTCCTTTACACCAGAAATGGGAGCATTCTCTGTACTCTGTTCTGTGCTTGGCTCTTTCTTAATATATCTTGGAGATCATTCCTTATCAGAACATGAACCATCCCCTCACTATTTTCTACAAATATGTAGTATTCCACTGGGAGATGTACCATAATTTATTTAGGCTCCATAAAACTGGTTTCCAACCTTTTGCTGTGCTTTCTTAAGACCTGCAGAATAGCAACCTTCAAGGGACCCAGGAAGATTTGGGAACACAAGCATATTACAAAAGTATGAAATTAATATGGTGATAATTGTGTCAGGGATTATATTTTAAATGGTTACTAATGAATGCAATGTTTTATGTTATTAACCAGGGAAATAGACCTCAGAATGAATGATTAGTGAGTACAAAAAAACAAGAATGTGTGTGGGGAAGTCAATGTTAACAGCCCTCCGTCTTAGCCATTAAACCTGTCTGAAAGAGCATTTTAACAACATGGAATTTTTTTTTCAGAACTCTTAACAGACACTGAACGCAATAAGTGACGATCAAGAATAGTAGTAGAGCCACTGATGATGTTGTTGTTATTGTGTCATTAATGAAAGTACTGATAGAAAAAGAGTAGCACTTTGGGTTCATTAATAAAAGACCTGAAAAAATGCAATGAGTCACAACAACAAATAAAGTTGCCTTTCACTTCACTCTGCCAAATAAGGCTGTCCGGAAGGGGAGGAAGTTAACGATGAACTTAGAGAGCAGGGTGAAGTGCGTACATCCATATCTATACATACACTGAGTTTGGGGTTGTAGGGACTTTCTGTTGTTGTTAATAAATATAATTCCTGTGCCCATTTTTATCTTCAATATTTTTCCTTAGGTTCTTAAATTACAGAAGATAGTGACTTAATTTGACACAGATTTAGACAATATCCCAGAAACCCAAGAGCACATATGTCACTCATCCTGACCTAAAAGCTTCTCTCTTTGCAGGAATCAGAGTCCAGCATCTCTCTTCTCTCACAGACTCACCACCTCCTTTTCTGTTACAGTGGTCTTTTATGAGTTCTCACTCCTCCAACTGGACAGTTAGCCCTTTGAGGGCAGGACTACCACATCATAATCATCTAGGCTGTGCAGACTCCACTACTCGAGCAGGTGGGGGGCAGCCCCCGCTCTCCAGACGCGGCCCAGCAGAGGCACCATCCACAGTGTCCACTGGTTGGTGTCCCAGTGACGGTCATGTAAGTCAGTCTATCTACGCCGGCAGCGGTAGCATTGATATCTCCACGGCAGCAGCTTTGGAATATGATTTAGGGCATTGTGTCTGAGTATGAAGGCCCCAAGCCTAGTCTTCTAGCTTTATTGGTCAGAATAGGCTAGGTCATTCCAGAAAACAAACCCTGACCTCTCAGCAGCTCACGCAATGAGTTTATTTCCCAATCACACGCAGGTCCATGCAGGCTGGGCAGCTCACGGGGCAGCACTTGACCCAGCGGTGACTCAGGGCCCAGCTGCTTCTACAGTGTGGCTCCCTGTCCCAGACTCCCTCTCCCATGAGAGTGAAAGCCGAAGATCTGGCGAGAACTTTTAGGACCAGGCCTGGAAGTGCTGTACATCATTTCCCGCCATCTTCCACTGGCCTAACTGAAAGGTGGGCTGAGAAACATTGTCTTCCCGAGCGCTTAGGGGCAGAAATGGGATCAGATCCAGCCAGAGCCCACCCTCTCAGAGATTTCACGAGCCCCCCTTAGCCTTCAGAAATCCATTTGATGATTATCCCAGCCAGGCTTGGTTTCTCTGTGTGCACCTAATCTCCCCGACTGACGTACAAATTGGAGGCACAGTAGAAGGTGGGGGTCAGGAGCACAGGCCTGAGCTCCACTCCAGGCTCCTGCCCTACTGCGTGCTTTGGTAGGCAGGCAGCGCTCCTCCGAAAATCCAGATTAAGTGGAGTGTCTGCCTCAGGATGTTGTCGTGAGGGTTGAGTTAATGCGAGGTAGGCACCTAGAACGGTGTCGCCTGCACTCAGCACTCAGTAGCGTCGTTTATTATTTATTCCCCCCGAAGTCTTCAGCCCTCAGAGACTTCCAGGAGGAGGTAGTCAGGAAGACTCGAATGAGTGAAACAATGGATTGTAGAGGATTGAACAAAGGAAGAGACCTTAAAGGAAAATGAGTTTCTCCAGGCAGGACGCTGTGTTCTCTTTGAATTAATATAACTGCTGAGGACTTCCCTGGTGGCACAGTGGTTGGGAGTCCGCCTGCCAATGCAGGGGACATGGGTTCGAGCCCTGCTCCGGGAAGATCCCACATGCCGCAGAGCAACGAAGCCCCTGCACCACAAATACTGAGCCTGTGCTCTAGAGCCCGTGAGCCACAACTACTGAGCCCACGTGCCACAACTACTGAAGCCCGTGCACCTAGAGCCCGTGCTCTGCAGCAAGAGAAGCCACCGCAGGGAGAAGCCCTCGCACCGCAAGGAAGAGTAGCCCCCACTCGCCACTAGAGAAAGACCACACGCAGCAATGAAGACCCAATGCAGCCAAAAATAAAAATTAAATTAAATTAAAAAAAAATATATATATATATATATAACAGCTGAGCCCCAAAGAAAGGGCCCCCCAGGACCTGAGTATGTCTGTCATGTGCTCCAGGGAGCCTCCTTGCCTGAGTCCAGACAAGCTTCTCCTTTTATTTTTTTTGGCCACGCCACGCAGCTTGTGGGATCTTAGTTCCCCAACAGGGGACTGAATCCAGGGCCATGGCAGTGAAAGTGCCGAGTCCTAACCACTGGACCATCAGGGAACTCCCCAAGCTTCTCCTTTTAAAGTCCTACCTTTGGGAGCTGGACTTATGGCCAGCAGGGCCGGTTATCTTGCCCAGGCTGTCCTCTGGCTCCGGGGTTGGGGTGGAGGTGGGCAAGCCTATGGGAGCCACGCCTGCATGGAAAGAGCAAGGCCACTGCCCCCTCTCCAGGCAGGTCCAGGCCTGGGCTTAGGGCGTCCAGAGGGAAAATGGTCATTCTGAAACCCCAGGCGCAAGCTGAAGACCTTCCTCTAAGTGTAAGGCATTTGGGCTCACTGTGGGGACAGGTACAGGGTGTTTGCTGCAGAGCAGAGGTGATCAGGCCTGCCTTCACTCCCGTGTTGGCCAAATTGCTTGCTGACGCTGTGAAAACCCC
The DNA here is from genome assembly GCF_039906515.1 of Pseudorca crassidens. Lineage (NCBI taxonomy): Eukaryota > Metazoa > Chordata > Mammalia > Artiodactyla > Delphinidae > Pseudorca > Pseudorca crassidens. The sequence goes on along the minus strand of NC_090311.1, from coordinate 55,385,742 downwards.
ATCCCTAGTTTTTCCACCAACATCTCCTCTGTTAATGCAGAGACCACACTATGAAAGAGGCAGTTTCCTGTGCCAGACCCCAACAGGCCCAGCCCCCCACCCTCTGTAGGCTCCCATGGAGGACATGGTGACAGTGGGGAAGGTCTCTCCTCGGGGCAGCTGTAAAACATCCCGGGGGCATAAGGCTTCCCCTGGAATGTGGCCTTCTTCTAGCCAAGAACAGTTCCCAGTAATGAGCACGCTTCAGGCTGAATCCTCTTTCTCTGGAGAAAAATTTTCCAAACATGAAAGGATCGAGGTTCCTACTTTGAGAATCTCTTCCTAGAGGGTGACAGCCCAAATTCTCTGTAAAATAATAGTAGCAGAAAACAGAGCAGGGGAAGCGCGGAGGAAGTAGAGGTATGGATGTGGGGGACTCGATGACACCGCCAGGGAAATGGGCAAAGACTCTCAGCATCAGGCATTCGTTCAACAGGCTGGGCCAAGGGTACTCGGGTGCCCGTCCACTGCTGGGTGTCAGGGTGCTGGCGCAGCAAGTGGCCGACACTGGACTCTACATCTGTCATTTACCAGTCATGAGCCTTGGACAATGTCAACTGTCGGAGCCTTAGTTTCTTCATTTGTCAACTAGAGATAAAAGTCCTTGCCCAGACTGCTTCATAAGGTTCTCCTGATGAACTAAAAAGAAAAAGGCCACAAGAACACTTTATAAACCAGAAAGGGTTGTCTTAAAACAAAGCATTGTTATCATTGCAGTTGCTAGGACAAATCTTAGCTCTCCAGGGACCTACAATCTAGTTGCAGGAATAAATTAAGATACCTGGAACAGTAACGTGCTAAATCATGGCAGTATGCACTGAGCATAAAATAATGTTAGGAAAATTATATGCAGTAAGTTTTCTGAAAGAGAGTCAGGTGTAGAATGAATCAGACAGAACAAATTTCATGAAAGTCGTGGTAAGAATTGAAATGAGTCCTGGAAAAAGAGAAAGCTGTAGAGAAATTGGAAGAAGTAAGGCATTAACTCTGTGTGTGTGTGTGTGTGTGTAGTAGTAGTAGTAGTAGTAGTAGTAGTAGTAAAAAAAAGCGCAGCCAGGACATGTAGCATTCTAGGCTATAGACATACTCAGGAAGTGAATGGTGGGAAACGGGTCTAAAGCAGAGGCTGGCAAACTATAGCTCCACAAGCCAGTTTTTGTATAGTGTGCAAGCTAAGAATTGTTTTACAGTTTTAAAACGTTATACACTTATTAGAATGGCCAAAATCAAGAACACTGACAACACCAAACATTGGTGAGGATGTGGAGCAACAGGAACTCTCATTCACTGCTGCTGGGAACGTAGAATGATGAGACAGACACCTTGGAAGACAGTTTGGCAGTTCCTAACAAAACTAATTATACTTTACCACATGATCCAGCAATTATGTTCCTACTGAAAGGAACTGAATACTTGTGTCCACACAAAAACCTGCACACAGATGTTTATAGAAACGTTATTCATAATTGCTAAAACCTGGAAGCAACCAAGTTGCCCCTGAGTACCTGGACAAATAAACTGCCTGGTATATCTGAAAACTGAATGTCACTCAGCCAAAAAGAAATGGACTATCAAGCTGCGAAAAGACAAGGACGTATCTTAAACATATATTAATTACCAAGTGAAAGAAGCCAATCTGAAAAGGCTACGTACTATATGATTCTAACTGTATGACATTCTGGAAGAAGCAATGCTATGGAGACAATAAAAGTATTCATGGTTGCCAGGGTTGAGGGGAGGGAGTGAAGAGTAGGCAGAGCACAGGGGATTTTTAGGGCAGTGAAACTACTCTGTTTAATACTATAACACACGTCATTATACATTTGTCCAAGCCCATAGAATATACAAAGCCAAGACTGAACCCTCCTGTAAACTATGAACTCTGGATGATAATGATGTGTCAGTGTAGGCCCACCAATTGTAGCAAATGTACCACTCTGGTCAGGGATGTTGATAATGTGGGGGCAGGAGCTATATGGGAAATCTCTGTACCCTTCTCTCAACTTTGCTGTGAGCCTAAAACTGCTCTAAAAAATAAGTTTATGTTTTTTAAATGTTATAAGGAAAAGAAAAAGACGAGTAGGAGTGACATAGATCATAGTCCCACAAACCCTAAGGTATTTACTATCTGTCCCTATACTGAGGTTTACTGACCCTTGGCCCAAAGGATGAACACTAGACTGAATGACAGTGGAAATACAAATATAACCCAAATTTGTGTGATGCAGCTAAACTGGTGCTGATAGAAAAATTTACAGCACTAAATAAAATGTCTACGTTTAGGAAAAGCCTCAAATCAATAGTTTAATGTCCCATAACAAGAAACTAAAAATAGAAGAGCAAAGTAAACCAAACGCAAGCAGAAGGAAGAAAATAATAATAATAATAGCAGAAATAAATGAAATTGAAAACAAAAAACATAGAAAATCAATGACACAAAACCTGGCTCTTTGAAAAGCTCAATAAAAATCAACAAACATCTAGCAATACTGACAAAGAAAAAAAGAGAGAAGACATATATTATCCGTATCAGGAATGAAACAGACGATATCACTACAGACTCAGCAGACATCAAAAAATAATAAGGAAATACTACAAACAACTCCACACACATGAATTTGACAACTCAGGTGAAATGGACCAATTCCTTGAAAAGCACAAACTACCACAAGTCACCCAATACAGTACAGATAATTTGAATAGCCCTGTAACTATTAAGGAACTCGAACTCATAATTTTAAAACTCCCAAAAACAAATTTCCAGGCACAGATGGCTTCACCACTGAATTCCGCCAAACACTTAAGAATTAACACCAGTTCTACACAATCTCTTCCAGAAAAGAGAAGATGAGAAAACTTGCCAATTCATTTTTTCCAGCTTTACTAAGGTATAATTGACAAATAAAAATTGTATATATTCAAAGTGTACAACATGATAATTTGATACATGCATACACAGTGAAATGATTACCACAACCAATTTAATTAACACACCCATCACCTTACATAGTTACCTTTGGTGTGTGTGTGGGTAAGAACACTTAAGGTCTACTCTTATAGCATATTTCAGAGTATTGTTAACTGTGGTCACCGTGCTGTACATTAGATCCTCAGAACTTATTTCATCTCATAACTGAAAGTTTGTATCGTCTGACCAACATCTCCCCATTTCCTTAAGCCCCCAGTCCCTGGCAACTATCATTCTACGTTCTGCTTCTATTAGTTCTACTTTCTTAAAATCCACATATAAATGAGATGATGCAATATTTGTCTTTTTGTGTCTGGATGATTTCACTTAGCATAACATCCTCCAGGCTGATCCACGTTGTTGCAAATGGCAGGATTTCTTTTTTATAGCTGAATAATATTCCATTGTATATATAAATATAATTTTTTTATCCATTCATCCAACAATGGACATTTAGTTTGTTTCCATATCTTGGCTATTGTAAATAATACTACAATGAATAGAGGGGTGCATATAGCTCTTCAAGATCCAACTTCATTTTATCAAGTTAGTATTATTCTGATGCCAAAACAAAACAAACACATTGCCAAAAAAAAGATCAATATCCTTCAAAAATCCTTAACAAAATATGAACAAAGGGAATTCAATAATATGTTAAAAAAATTATACACCATGACCAAGTAGGGTTTATTCCAGGGATACAAAGCTGGCTCAATATTTGAAAGTCAACGCAATCCACCATACTGACAGGCTAAAGAAGAAAAACTATATGATCAGATCTACTGGTGCAGAAAAAGCATTTGACAAAATTCAATACTCATTCATGATAAAAACTCTCAGAATACTAAGAATAGAGGGGAACATTTTTTTTTTTTTTTTTTCTGCAGTACGCGGGCCTCTCACTGTTGTGGCCTCTCCCGTTGCGGAGCACAGGCTCTGGACGCGCAGGCTCAGCGGCCATGGCTCACGGGCCTAGCTACTCCACGGCATGTGGGATCTTCCTGGACCGGGGCACGAACCCGCGTCCCCTGCATCGGCAGGCAGACTCTCAACCACTGCGCCACCAGGGAAGCCCGGAACTTTGTTTTTTAAAAAAATAGTAACAGCTAACATTTATTGAGCCCTTTCTTTTTTTTCTGGCCATGCCCTGCAGCATGTAGGATCTTAGTTCCCCAACCAGGGATTGAACCCGTGCCCCCTGCACGGGAGTCTTAACCACTGGAGCGCCAGAGAAGTCCAAGGGGAACTTCTTAATAAAGAACTGGGGTGCTGCTTTTTTTTTGGAAATGATAAAATTAACAAACCTTTAGCTAGACTAAGAAAAAAGAGAGAAAAGATGCACATAAATAAAATCAGAAATGAAACAGGAGACATTACAACTGGTACCATGGAAATACTAATGATCCTAAGACTACTATGAACAATTATATACCAATGAATTGGAAAACCTAGAAAGGTGGAATACTTTCCAGAAATATGCAACCTTCTAAGGGTGAATAATGAAGAAACAGAATATATGAACAGACCAATAATGAGTTAGAAGATCTAATCAGTAATCACAAACCTCCCAACAAAGAAAAGCCCAGGACCAGATGGTTTCACTGGCAAATTCTACCAAACGTTTGAAGAAAAATTAATGCCAATGCTTCTCAAACTCTTCCAAGAAAACTGAACAGAAGGGAACACTCCCAAACTCATTTTATGAAGCCAGAATGAAATCTGATACCAAGCCATATAAGGATACTACAAGGAAAAAAGAAAACTAGAGACCAACATCCCTGATAAATATAGGTACAAAAGTTCTCAACAAAATATTGACAAATCAAATTCAATAGCACATTAAAAGGATCATATGCCATGATCAAGCTGGATTTATCCCTGGGATGCAAGGATGGCTCAACACATGCAAATCAATAAATGTGATACACCAACTAATAAAATATGTAAAATCATCTCAATAGATGCAGAAAAAGCATCTGACAATATTCAATACCCTTCCATTATAAAAACCCTCAACAAATTGGGTATGGAAGGAACATACCTCAACATAATAAAGGCCATATATCACAAGTCCACAGCTAACATCACACTCAATGGCAAAAAGTTGAAAGATTTTCCTCCAAGATCAGGAACAAGACAAGGATGCCCACTATCACCACTTCGCGTTAACATAGTACTGGAAGTCCTAGTCAGAACAATTAGGCAAGAAAAAGAAATAAAATGTATCCAAATCAGAAAGAAGGGGGTAAAACTGTCTCTGTTTGCAGGTGATATGATCTTATTTATAAAAAACCCTAAAGACCCCACCAAAAAAGACAAAGAATACACGAATCCAGTAAAGCTGCAGGATACAAAATCAACATACAGAAATCAGTTTCATTTCTGTACACTAACAATGAAATATCTGAGAAAGAAATAAAGAAAGCAATCCCATTCATAGTCATATCAAAAGCAATAAGATAGGAATAAATTCAACCAAGGAGGTAAAAGATCTGTACACTGAAAACAACAAGACTTTGGTGAAAGAAATTGAAGACACAAACAAATGGAAAGATATCCCATGTTCATTAATCAGAAGAATTAATATTGTTAAAATTTCCCTACTACCTAAAGCCATCTATAGATTTATGTAACCCCTAACAAAATTTCAATGGCATTTTTCACAGAAATGGAAAAAAATCCAAAAATTTGTGTGGAATCACAAAAGACCACAAATAACCAAAATATCTTGAGGAAAAAGAACAACACACTTTCTAATTTCAAACTATATTACAAAGCTATAGTAATCAAAACAGTGTGGCACTGGCATCACAATAGATACAAAGACAAATGGAACAAAATCAAGAGCTCAGAAATAAACCCTTACATATATAGTCAACTAATATTTGACAAGAGAGCCAAGAATACTCAATGGGGAAAGGAGAAGCTCTTCAATAAATGACATTGGGAAAACTGGATAACCACATGCCAAAGAATAAAATTGGACCCCTATCTTACATTACTCACAAGAATTAATTCAAAATGGATTAAAGATTTAAACATAATACTGAAACCACAAAACTCCTAGAAGACAACGTAAGGACAAAGCTCCTTGACAATGGTCTTGGCAATGATATTTTGGATGTCACACCAAAAGCATGAGCAATAAAAGCAAAAATAAACAAGTAGGACTACATCAAGCTAAAATGCTTCTTCACAGCAAAGGAAACCATCAATACAATGAAAAGGCAACCTACTGAATGGGAGAAGATATTTGCAAATCATATATCTGATACGAAGCTAATATCTAAAATATATAAAGAACTCATACAATTCAGTCGTAAAAAACAAACAATCTGATTTTAAAATGGGCAGAAGATCCGAATAGACTTTCTTCCAAAAAAGACACAGATGGCCAACAAATACATGAAAAGATGCTCAACAACATTAATCATGAGGGAAATCAAAACCACAATGAGATAACACCTCACCCCTGTCAGAATGGTTATCATCAAAAAGACATGAAATAAGTGTTGGTGAGGATGTGGAGAAAAGGGAACCTTGAGTATTGTTGGTGGGAAGGTAAACTGCTGCAACCACTATGAAACATAGTACGGAGTTTTCTCAAAACTACCACCATATAATCCAGCAATTCCACTTCTGGGTATTTATCCAAAGAGAAAAAAACACTAACTTGAAAACATGTACGTGTCCCATGTTCTTTGCAGCATTATTTACAATAGTCAAGACATGCAAACAACCTAAGTGTCCATCGATGGATAAGTGAATAAAGAAATTGTGGTATAACATATACCACGGAAAATTACTCATCCATAAAAAAGGAATGAAATATTGCCATTTGTGGCAACATGGATGAACCTCAATGGCACTATGCTAAGTGAAATAAGTAAGACAGAGAAAGACAAATACCATATGATTTCTCTTATACATGAAAACTTCAAAAAAAAGTTGCACTCATAAAAACAGAGTAGAATAGTGGTTACCAGGGGCAGATGGAAAGATGCTGGTCAAAGGATACAAGCCTGCCATTATACGATGAATAAACTCTAGGGATCTGAGCGTGGTACAGCATGGTGAATACATTTAACAACACTACGTTGTGTACTTAAAATCTGCTAAGAGAGTAAACTTATAGCATTCTCACAACAGCAACAAAGGTAACCATATGAGGTAATGGTTGTGTTGACTTGATTGTGGTAACCATTTCACAAAGTATAAGTATGTCAAATCATCACATCATGCACTTTAAATATATACAATTTTAATTTGAGATTATACTGTAATAAAGCTGAAAAACAGAACATCTGCAGATGACATAATAATCTACATAGAAAACCTAGGCAAGATACCAAAGCAAAACCAACAAAAAACAACGCCCATCTCCTAGAGCTAATAGTAAGACTGTAAGATACAAGTTCAACTTATAAAAATCAATTGTAGGGCTTCCCTGGTGGCGCAGTGGTTGAGAGTCCGCCTGCCGATGCAGGGGACACGGGTTCGTGCCCCAGTCCGGGAAGATCCCACATGCCGCGGAGCGGCTGAGCCCGTGAGCCATGGCCGCTGAGCCTGCGCGTCCGGAGCCTGTGCTCCGCAGCGGGAGAGGCCACAACAGTGAGAGGCCCGCGTACCGCAAAAAAAAAAAAAAAAAAAAAATTAAATACTTGAGTGTAAATATAACAAACATACAGGACTGAATATAAAACAGAAAATGCTGATAAAAAAATTAAGAATGTTCTAAATAAATAGACATAGCATGTTCATGGATTAGTACACTCAACACAGTGTTGAGACAGATAGATAGATAGAGAGAAATTCCTATCCAGATCTCAGGAAGATTTTTTTCAGATATAGACAAGTTATTCTAAAATGTATATGGAAAGGCCAAGGAATTAGAATGGCTAAAACAGTTTTGGAAATGATGAATAAAGTGGGAGAAATAACTCTGCCCAATTTCAAGACTGATTACATAGCTCAGTAATCAGGACTGTGTGATATTGTTGGAGTAACAGACACAAAAATCAATGGAACAGAATAGAGCTCCCAGAAATAACTCCATACAAGTACAGCCAAATGCTTTTTTTCAATGTCAAAGCAATCTAATGCAGGAAGGATGGTCTTTTCAACAAATGGTGCTGGAGCACCTAAAAGACACCCATAGGAAAAAAAAAAAATGAACCTCGACCTAAACCTCACATCTTATGTGCAAAGTAACTCAAAATGGGTCATAGATTTAAATGTAAGACTATAAGACTTCTAGAAGAAAACAGAAGAAAATCTTCAGCACTTGGAGCTTGGTGAAGACTTCTTAGACATAACACCAAAAAAGAGTCCTTAGACATGACAATTCACAAAAGAAAAAAATTCATAAACAGGACTTAACAAAATGAAAAACTTTTGATAAAGGGATGAAAAGATAAGCTATAGACTGGGAGAAACTTTTGTAAATCACATATCTGACAAAGGACTCATCTCTAAATATATAAAGAATGCTCAAAGTTCAACAATAAAAAAGCCAAATAATCCCATTAGAAAATTGGCAAAAGACATGAAGAAATGTTGCAGCAAAGAACATATAAAGATGACAAATAAGCACATAAAAAGATGTTGAACATCATTAGCCATCAAAGAAATGCAAATGAAGACCATTATGAGCTTTTACTACATGGAGAGGCTGAAGCAGTTAGAATTCGCAAGGCAGAGTCCTGGAGAGGAGAGAGCTTTGCAGAGAAAGAGCTCCAAAAATCTGCAGAGGAGTCTAAATCTTTGGCTGAGTACAAATCTGAGCATGCATAGGGTAAAACTCAATGAGGTTGGTAGAAAACAACTAACAAGGAAAGACAATTTTCCAGGGAGCTCTAAGCCAAACAATTCTCAGACCTCACACAAGGCTGGGAATCATTTTAACTCCTACAATAGGTGGAGGAACTTTCTTGAATACATAGGGGATTTAGTAGAAATCACATAAGTGTCATGTCCTAATAGTGTGGCTAAAATAACCCTACAGTACAGGAAAATCTAGACCTGCCCTTTAAAACTTAAAGAATAAGCTTGAAAAGGATTGATATGAACCATCTTAACTGCCTGTTACAACAAAACCAAACACTCTTTAAAGTAATGCAACAAAATAAAGCACTACTAAACACAAGATTTAAAATGCCATACGCAATAAAAAATTAGGCATATGAAGAAGAAAGAAAGTGCTACCCATAACCAGGGGGAAAATCAGTTAGTGAAAAGAAAAATCCAAATCACATATATGATGGGAGCATGTCAAGTTGTCAGGAGGCAAATTAAAGGAGCACCCAAAGGTCAGGTCAGGGATATTTTAAATAACAAAATATAATAGTAATAATGGATTATAACCCATAGAATGAAATAAATATCCATGAGTCCACACTGTTATAATGAATACATGAAGGAGAAGGGCTAGCTCTTCCTTTCAGTAAAATTCCAATTTATACATGTAGAAGAAATGAAAATAGAAAATCATTTGGGAAATACCATGGTAATAATTATTGCTGGCAAAACCTTTCAATGGATGCTAAAAGTATGAAAAAAAGGAGATATTTCATTGGTCTCAAAATATCACAAAGCTACTGGAATTAATAAGGGTTTAGCAAGGTCGCAGGATACAAGGTCAATAAACAAAAATCAATAGTATTTCCATATACTAATACCAGCAACAAACAACTGGAAAATGATATAAGAACAGCCAAAACTATATACGCAAGATTTGCACATTGAAAACCTACAAAGCAATCCTAAAATTTAAAAAGACTTGAATAAATAGATATACCATATTTATGGATTAAAAGACTTGATATTACCAAATGTCAATTTTCCCCAAATTGATCTACAGATTCAATGTAATCCCTATCAACATCTCAGCAGCCTTTTTGTAGAAACTGATAAACTGACTCTAAAATTTACATGGAAATGCAAAAAATCTAAAATAGAATTTGAAGGACTCACAGTACCTGATTTTAAGTTTTATTATAAAGCTACATAATCAACAATGTGGGGGTGGGGGTGGGGGTGGGGGGTGGACTTCCCTGGTGGCGCAGTGGTTAAGAATCCGCCTGCCAATGCAGGGAACACAGGTTCAAGCCCTGGTCCGGGAAGATCCCACGTGCTGCGGAGCAACTGAGCCCACGTGCCACAACTACTGAGCCAGCGCGTGCGCCTAGAGCCCGTGCTCCGCAACAAGAGAAACCACCGTCATGAGAAGCCCGCGCACCACAACGAAGAGTTGCCCCCGCTCGCCGCAACTAGAGAAAGCACGCGCGCAGCAACCAAGACCCAACGCAGCCAAAAATAAGTAAATTATTTAAAAAAATACAAAACAATGTGGGGGATTGGCTTAAGGGTAAGTCATTTGATTGACGGAACATAAAGTTCAGAAATGGACTCCATTCAAATATGGTCAATTGACTTTCAATGGGGGAAAGGAGAGTGTTTTCAATAAATGGTGCAGGAACAACTATACACCTTTACTAGTTGAGGGGAAAAAAAGGGAAACTCAATCCTTTCCTCATACCATACACAAAAATTGACTTTGGATGGACTGCAGAATGGTTATAACAACTTTATTCATAATAGCCAATATTTGGAAACAACCCAAACCAAATCAAGTGAATGTATAAACGGAGTCTTGTATATCCAAACAATGGACTATCACTCAGCCATAAAAAGGAACAAACTATTGCCAAATTCAACAAGAATGAATCTCAAAAACATCATGCTAAGCAAAGAAGTTAGACACGGGCTTCCCTGGTGGCGCAGTGGTTGAGAGTCTGCCTGCCGATGCAGGGGACGCGGGTTCGTGCCCTGGTCTGGGAAGATCCCACATGCCGCGGAGCGGCTGGGCCCGTGAGCCATGGCTGCTGAGCCTGCGCGTCCGGAGCCTGTGCTCCGCAATGGGAGGGGCCACGGCAGTGAGAGGCCCGCGTACCGCAAAAAAAAAAAAAAAAAAAAAAGAAGTCAGACACAAAAGAGGACACACTGCATAATTCTACTTATAGGAAGCTCTAGAAAGGGTAAAGCTAATTCGTTGGACCGGAGAGCAGATCAGTGGGTCTAGGGCTGGGGGTGAATGGTGGGGAATGACTGAACGAGGGAAAAGTCCTCTACCTGGATTGTGATGCTGGTTACAAAAGTGGAAACATCTGTCAAAGCCCTTCAAACTGTACATTTTAAATAGTCATATTTTATTGTATGTAAATCAGACCTCAATAAAATTGATCTTTAAAAAGTAACTGTAAATATTATAATCTTCTGCTCATCCCTGCATATCTATATATGCAGATATATCATCCCCCAAATCTGTGGTCCTCAAAACAGCAGTCACCTGGGAGGATTGTTTAAAAACTCATCTTCCCAGGCCCATCCCCAGGAGTAGGTAGGGGGCCTGGGACTTGACATTTGAAACAAGCATTCTAGATAATTCTGACTCAGGCAACCTCAAGTCCACACTTTGGAAGACTTGTCCTAAGTGGACTGTGGCATTAGATTTTTCTCCTGGATCAGAATAAGGCCATGTTTGGCCATCTGGTAAGTGCAAATCTGAGATTTACTCAGGCCTGGCATTTCCAATTTACAGCAGGAGGTGATACTGGAGCTATCATGGCAGATAGTGTGATACACTCTCTTCATTTTAATCCCAGCTTGAATGACTCTGATCAAGCCACGCCCCTCATCTGTGAAATGCAGTTAGAGTTGCTGCCCTGGCAACCTTTCTAACCGGTGCGGACCAACTGAAAGTTTTTGAATAACTCTCAACCATTGGTAGGCTTTAGCCCCACCCAGGTTGCCAGGGTAACCAGGCCTGCTGAGACTGGCCCCGCCTCCCAGGCCCAAGTCACCAGTAGAGACAGGAAGGCAAGGAAGAAGGGCTTACAAAGAAGCCCTCACGGTGCTCTTCTCCCCCTCAAGGCAGGAAAGAGGCTGGGAGATGGGGAGAAAGGGAAACAGGCAGTCCTTTCAAGGGTTTAGGGAGCCAGGGCCTAACATGGGTCCTACAAACGCAAAAGCCTCCTAAAGCTGTTTTACAGAAGCTGGGTCGGAAGAAGGCCTCAGAGCTGCTGTCAGGCATGGAAGGAGCCACCAGGAGAAGCCACTGCCGAGGAGAAAACCCTCCTCAGTCCTGAAGGGAAGAAAGCTATGCCACCATGGGTCCCCAGCTGGGGGTGGGCCCAGGTTTCTCATAAAGGGAGTATATGAAAAGGCATGGGGAATGGTGAAATAAGGATTCAGCAAAAGCTTCAAACTGACCTATATAAACCTATTAAAATATAACAGAACCAAAGCCTGTTAACACAAAATGGGGGGGGGGGCAGTGCCGGGGGAGCCAGGTGGTAGAGAGGGAGTAGAGAAGTAAAATCCCAAAGAATTAGCCTCAGGGGACTGGAGTTAACTAACTGCGCACAAAATGCAGCTCTGAGCTTCTTGGCAGTGCAAGCAGAGAAAGGAGCTGATGGGTGACATCAGACTTCCACTTCCCTAGTAGAAGGCAGCATAAGCACCAATTTTTCAGGAAAGGAAACTGATTTCCTGACTCCCAAGCAAGACAGCAAGCCACAGCTTCTCCTTATATTTCTTTCCACTTGAAATGGGGATTCAGCATCTGTAGCAAAGGGAACTCTTCAAAGAGATGATAGTGAGGGGTTTCAAATCAAGGAAAAAGAGGAACAGTTTAGCTCAGGAGGAAGAACGAGGTTGACTAGAGGCTACAGCCTTGAAGCTAATGAAGCTTAACTTCAAAACCCCACACACATAGGGCCTCTCCCCAAGTTCTCTCCCCTTTTTGTGTCTGTCCAACGAAAACTGTAGAGATTTGGTGTTTTGGTTTCACTGATTTTACAAACCCAAATCGATGCATGGGCACAGAACGGGATTGAGAAACAAAAGCAAAAGCAGTAAGTGCTCTCCTAAAAGCCCGGCACGTTGGCAAGTTAGCCTGGGAAACACTTTGACCTCGACCACGAGTTGCTGGGGAAGCCAGGAAGGAGCTGGCTGGCAAGGCCAGGGACACAGGACCTCATGAGCTACTGTGGAGGGGTCCAGGGTTGGAGGGTGGTGGGCCCAGCACCAGGAAGTAGCTCAGCCTCCCCCGACTACCTTACTGTCAGTCTTGAGGCCTGGCTGCTGATCTGCCCCCTCCCAGCATATCCAGGATGCCCTGCTGGGGTGTGAGGATACTGCGGGTACAACACCAGGCCCGGGAGTGCACTATGTGTAGTTCTCTTATGGTACTTACCTTCCCTCCTCCTTTCATAATCATGTGTACTTAATCTTCCCAACAATATGTCCCTTGTTGCCAAGGGCAAAATCGTCCATGTCTCTGCTCCATCCAGGAGCTCTTAAATTTTGCACAAAATATATGTCAACACACTCTTGGGGCTTTGATCCAAAGGGAAGTAAAAGAAATAGGAGACTGTGAGCTCTGAGCTTCCAGAAGTTCCAGTCCTATTGTAATAAGACACTTGTAAGCAAACTCAGCCCCACAGTTCCTCATTTGCTGTGATCAGTTACACAGCAAATGAGTTTCCCATGGTCAGGAGCAGAGATGGGTGTGGGTTTGGTGGAGGCTGGAAGTTTATAAAATTGGGAGATCTTCTCTAAGAAAACGTAAGATTACAAATATAAAATAAGGCCCAGAGCTTGGGAGTGTGGGGTCCTGAAGGTTAAGCTTCAAAAACTTCAAGGGTAAATAGCCTGTGGTCTTTGCAAGTGGCTGGCGCTAAAGGGGTTAAAGAGATGGGACCTGAACTTGCTGAGCCTTGACCAGGGCAGCCTTTGGAAAGACCCAACAAAAAGGGCGGTGTGGCAGGATGAGATGTAAGAAAGAGATGTAAGAATGCCAGAGACCTGCTGGGGGAGCCAGTGAGCAAACCAGTGCAGCCAGACAGGAACTTTTGCAAAGTAAAGGTAGAGAGAGAGACGCTAGGAACCAGCTAGTCAGACTGGGGAGGCCTTGAGTGCAGGCTTAGGCATCTGAATGGCATTTCGCTGGTTATGGGAGCCGTCAGTGTTTTTATTTTTTAAATGTGGTTGAGTGACTTGCATAAAGAAATGTTTTAGGAAGATCAGCCCAGTTGAATTGTACAAGGCAATGAAACAGAAACCTTTTTACAAGAGTCCGGGCTTGGGTGATAAGAGCCTGAACCTAGGCTGTGGCTGTATGGAAGCAAAAGAAAATAATCAACTCGATGCGCTTTGGTGATTTAGGTACCAAGAGAGGAAGGATTCCAAAATGATTGAGGGTTCTTCTGGGAAAGTCAGGAAGGAGGGCAGATTCGAAGGAGAAAAACAGAAGAGGAGAATTTGAGACATCCTGGATTTGAGGTGATTAAAAAAAAAACTATGGATGTTGAGATGGTCACCTGATGCCTGGGAATTGAGGAATACAGGTCTTCATTGGTACACAGAGCTCTCATTCATTCATTCATTCATTCAGGATGCATTTGTTGGTAACCTCTGGCACACCCAACGCTGTGTTAGGTGTCAAAGGAATGTAAAAGATGAAAGTGTTCCCTCCCTCTGGAGAATTAAATTTAGGATCTCAAGAGAGAAGAGACAGAGGTGAAACTAGTTGAGTCAGGCAGGGTCTGTTGTGTCTACAAATGAGCAACCCGGAGGTGCGGGTGGGGGGCTGGCTGTGACATTTGTCACTGTGTTGCTCTCTAGAAAGTATTCTGCTCGAGTGACTCGCTGTCGTGTGGATATCCCCTTACTTCTCCTCCACTCCACTCATGTTCCTCCCCAAATGGCAGACTTGTCTGAAGAGAACAGTGTTCCCAGAGGCCACAACTGTCCTCCGGTCAAGGGTCCCTTGAGTGAAATGAGTGGTGCAGACAATAAAAGCGATGCCACTTCTCAGAACGGTGAAATCCCTATGAGAGGAGGCACAGCTGGGGGCAATGCTCCTGGACCCTGGAGAAGGTCGGACTGGATCTGAGTCCTAAGTGATTGAGGGGCTGGCTTCAGTGGAATGGAAGGAGGGGGAGGGCAGACCTGGCCCTACGAGATAAGTGCCAATTGCCATCTGCTAGAAAGCAAACTGATATTTGGGAAATCGTCTTCAACCCCAAAACCTCAGCCACTAGGAGGAGGAAACAGTCTTCCCAATGGCAGCTGTGTTAAAACACAGAAGACGTCCCCTAGGAAGGTGATGTGAGACCACGGAGAAGCTCTCCTGACTTTCCACATGCTGCTCCCTCTGTCTGGAAAGGCTTCACCAAGAAGAAAACATGGGAAACGAAGAAGGGGAAACGAGGACCAGAGGTGGGCAGACAGGAGCAACAAGGTCCTGGGAGAAATGGGCAACAATTCCAAGATATTTAAGTGAATTGAAACTCCCAAATTCAACCTTGAAGACGTTTTCTTAGCAGTGAGCTCACCAGAGCTGTTTTTGCAGTCATTTAAAATGAATAGAGATGATCTCCTGCATGTTTTTTTTTTAACTTCTATCACTGAAGTATGTGTTTCAATTTCCCTTGTTCATGATACCCTTTCCTGAACTTTTTATGGGAATGTGTATAACACATGCATTTAAAAGCAGCCACTTAGAGGGCAATCTGAAATCAACAGGGCTTGATTTTCCTCTTAATTGCTAGTCAAGCAGTGTGTCCTCACAGTTTTAAGAAAAAAGATGATTCCCTGCAGACCTCCCAAACATACCTGAGAGATGGTAGTATTCCCAGAGATGCCACATCTAACTATCCTGACTCTGTGTCTCCTTGGATGCCTTTAGTCTCTTTAGGAGTTTTATTTACCTGCCCTGAATAAAGTGAAGACAGGAGGGATCAGAAGAAGGAAGGAAGTAGCAATCAAATTAATTCTGCCACTTATTCCCACCTGGCCACCAGGGTACACTCTGATGCTGAAGCTGCGAGTAGGATGAGGGTTTGCCGTCATTTCCCCAAATGGTCACACCCCATATTGATGGAGAGATGGCCCATATGACAAGAAGAGCTGGTTACTTCTTGGACAGTTGAATGTATACCCGGTGATGCGTGCTGAATCAGCTCCCACGCCTTCAGCCAGAGATAAGGGGCTAAGGTCCCGGTGACTTTGCCTGTAACTTCTATTGCCCTGTATCCACAAAGCCAAGCTTCTTGTCCTGAGCCTTGAAACACTGCTCACACCAAAGAATCCTACCGTTCCTGCTGCAGGGGGAAGCTTGCTCACAGACTTAAAGCTCTTCCTAATTGGAAACAGAAAGGGGCCTTCGATATGAAGTAGGATCCCTTTGTTTACTGAGTAGGAAATGTTTTAACAAACTGAAAAATACTGAGTATGAATGCCCACACACCCCTACCTAACTCTAGCAGACCCAACTATTTTACTCTTATGGTTCAGATCTTTTTTTTTTTTTTTTTAAAGTAAGATGCCGGTGCCCATGAGGCTTCTATTCTGGCGTGAGGGCAAACACGATAACCAGAAGAGCTTTCTGTAACAAAACACCTAGAAAATGTTGGGTGTAATTTAGAAAACTTAATTTTAATGCATAGCTGAGCTTGCAAGAAGGTAAGGGAAACACCCCCAGGGGCTGGAGCACCAAGGGAACAGAATTCCAGAGCGCTGACCATGAGCAGCTGCCGTATGTAGCTGCCTAAGGTGGGAGAATGTGGTAGGAAGGGCTATGTTTTAGGAAGCTTGACCTTCAGTGCCCATGCAGGGAGAGGAGACAGAGCCTCTGGCCTTGCCAGGGCGTGCTGGGACCAAGACCCTCCTCACACAGACACAGAAAATTGGGACTCTCTAAAAGCAATACTTACTCTCAGATAAAGGGGAAATTAGAAAAGTTCACACGGGAAGACAGTCCCCAGAGAATTCTTAACCAAGGTCTAGGACTCAGACTTTGGAGTTGAAATACACACTCCCCTCATATTTGGGGAACTCAAAAAATTGACACTGAGCCGATGATGTCCCTAGGTTACCGGGCAGAAGCAAATGAAATCTCTCTGTACAGGACCCACCCACAAGCTAGGCCTCACAAGGATCCCACAGGTAAAGCCCTGTTAAAGATGAGCTCAAGCCCAGGCGGTGACACACTGAAAGGAACAATCTACCCCTTGGCTTATACCTTCCCCCACTCTTTTCAGCTACAAGATGCCCCCGCTCTGGGGTACCCACTGCTCCTGTTATGCAGCAGAATTAAGAACTGTGCGCCCCTCCCCTAGTCTAGTCCCTCCCTCCCTGAGAGTAACCACTAAATCCCTGCCAATTCCCATGCATCATTTTAAACCACACTGAGCGATTCCATAAATAACATATACACCTGTCTGCGATCTCACGCTTACAGAAGATGACAGTGATGCTCTGGAAAAGGCCTGTTTTTGCTGGGAGCTCATCTCTAAATGAAGTGCGCATTCCGGTCTCGACAGAGGCTGAGCGCTCCCCATGGCTCTCTGTGTGAGGGTGATGAACCCTCCTAGCACCGGGATCATCAGGGAGCTGTCAGCAACTCAAGGGCAGGCTCGTGTCTGATTCATGGGCCCTTGTATCTTCAGCTCTTAGAAAAGACCCTGGCACACTGTCAGTGCTCCATCAGAAAGCCAACTGGAGGATGTATGACCTGGGCGACAACACAGCAGGGTCCGTCCAGAGGCAATGGAGTGACAGCCGCTCCCCCGGCCCAGCATAACCTACAAATCCCCGACTCTGCAAGTCCACGTTCAAGGCAGCCATGTGGGAGGAGGAGAAGAGAGAGCCCTGAGACGGGGCAGGCTCTGAACCCTCTACCCACAGCCACCGAGACCCCGAAATGGGCATGGCACTGATGGCAGCACCCCTTCTCAGGGCTCACAGGTCCCCACCCCTTGGCTTATGTTTTCTCCCCACACTTGTCAGCTACAAGTTACCCTATGATACCAACTGTTTTTCCCATGCAGCCTTTTCCCACCCTGATCCACTGTGGTTTCCATGAAGGTTTTTGCCATGACTGAGCTGATGATGCTATGTGCTCGGAGAGCTAAGCCCAGAGCACAGGGCCTCTAGAAAGTGACAGCCTGAAGGAGTTGAAATGCAGCTAGGCGGTATCAGCTCGGGTTCAAGGCCTCTTCCCACTCCAAATGCTAATGGCAGAGTGCCTGCCCGGCTGCCACCCCAACCTTGAAGGGGCACCACAGACCCCGTCTCTTCTGTTATTATCATACCTTGTCTCCTGTGGAGTCTCTGAAGTGATGTTCCTCCTGCCGCTGGACTTGGCCCCTTGAGCCCAAACAGCACACTGTGCGTAGCCTTTCAAAACAATGTTTACAGATATGGAGGCCAGGAAGAGAAGGGAGGAAGCAGGGAGTTCCAGGAAGGAGCATTTTGAGTTCTGAAATAGACAAACATTAGCTCTAACCTGGCATGAGCTTTTCTGAAACACAAATGTGATTGTATAAGTCCCCTCACCCATCGCCGTGAAATTCTTCGACTCCTAGGGAAAATGCCACATTTCTGTCTGTCACCGTTAATTATCCCACCTTCTCCCTTCTACATGCTTTTGTCCCACCATCCTTAAAGCTGGGCTCCTTCCTGACCCCATCAACGCCCTGGCCCTCCTGGCCTTTCTACCTGCACTGCCCTCCCCTCACTACCCCTCCCACCCAGCCTCACTGTTGGTGCAGCAAACCCTTCTCACTTGTCTCATTTGTCATCCAGGAAGTTTTAGCTTCCCTGTGAAAACTTCTAAAACTGGCTCAGTCAGATGGAAGTAATTTTCTGTCATCACAGTCAGTGTCCCCTTTTGATGGTCCTTGTCCTTTGGGGTCCCAAAAGTGACTTTTAAAAAGAGAAGAAAAGACACAAACCAATAAGGCCGGTGAGCCCTTGGGAGACACCCCCCACCCCCCGCACCGACTAGGGCATCACAGCAGAATTACCTGTCTCAAAGGGGTGTCTTTGACCAAAATTCACTCAACTCACAGGAATCCCTTTCCCCAGACAAGCAATTCACCACCTTGCCCCATTTCTACCTTCTTTCAACTACCATGGCCCCCACCAGCTCAAATAATGCTGGCAAGGAGGGACTCTCTCTACAGAGATGGGCTACAACACTTGCCCACTGCCTATCTCCTGGTTGTCACTCATCTTGTGACAGAACCTCTGCCCAGAAGCACTCAGGGATCCTGCCTGTAGGAGCCATCATGGCCCTAGGGCCCGCCCTTGTCCCATATCCAGCATAAACAGGACAGCTAGAAAATCCCTGAATGGGAACAATCCTCAACAGAGCTCTACCACGGCACTCAGGCATCCACGCATAGCTGCGTGGCAGGCCTCTCTCCCCACAAGGCTGCGAGCTCCTCGGGACAGGGACCATGTCTTATTCACCTTTGTTCCCCTGTGCCCAGCACATGCAGGTCTTCAATGAATAAGAGCAATGACTGGCACTTGGAAGGGCCAGTTAGGAACCAGGGAGGGTGGGACATGACAAGGAAGGATTCTCTAATCCAAATCTGCACCATCAACCAGGGCTGAGTGGGTCTCTGGATGGAAGAGGCAATGCGGATTTAGGCGATAAATAACAACCCGGTCCACCCAGCCCAGTGTGAAGACAGGCTGTCTAAGAGATGGAACAGTCTAGAGAGCTGGGCTTCTGACAGTCACCACCAGACACTTCTTCTCATTTCCTGTCATTTTACTAGATGCTATGCCCACAGGTCAAGGCCTATTTCAAACATACTTTAGCTGGGAAGTCTACCTGACCTCTTCCAACCACCACTTCCTATCTCCCAGGAAGGAGTTTGCCTTTGTCTGACCTCCTGGAGCCCGGGGCCCAGAGGGCCCACTCAGGTGTGAAGGCAGGATAGACATCAGCAACTGAAACAAACAAAAACGCCAGTTAGGTAACCAAGGAATTCGGGCACACATCTGCTTGTTGCTACTTGCATGTACTCTCTCTTGAAGAATTCCCTGGAAACATAAGCAGTTCTCATTGAGACATGGCGGCCTCTGGGGAAGGGGACAGGACTGGGGGCTGAGTCCCAAGAGTGAGCAAGGGAGGCATATCTGAACTGGATGTTCTTCAGAATGTTTGGGTTTTGACCATATGCACGCAATACTGTTAAAAAGGACTCAAGAACTAAGTATCAGACCACAGAAAATTGCAAATTCCAAAATGCAACAATCTTTTGAGGCTATAATTACAGACCTAGTCATAAATAAATGAAGTCTCAACAACACTAAAACAAGATACATGACAAGAAAACAGAAGTCTAAAAGTCTCTTCTCAAGCAGCAAACAAAATCAAGACTATAATGAGCAACTACTCTGAGAGTAGAATCACTATATATTTAAATGGGTTGAAAGCAGGATTTCTCAGAGGAAAATTCTTTGGTTTTTTGGGGTTTCTTTCCCCCCTTTTTTTTTTTTTCCTTTCCTTTGCGGTACGCAGGCCTCTCACCACCGTGGCCTCTCCCACCGCAGAACACAGGCTCCGGACGCACAGGCCCAGCGGCCACGGCCCACGGGGCCAGCCGCCCCGTGGCACGCAGGATCCCCCCGGACCGGGACATGAACCCGTGCCCCCCGCCTTGGCAGGCGGACCCCCAACCACTGCGCCACCAGGGAAGCCCGAAAATCTTTGTTTTTAATGCTTATGTATCAGGAAAAACTAAGAGAAAATAAGGGAAGAAAAAAGGTCAGAAAGGAAGAACTGCCAGGAAACCACAGGGAAGGAAGAAAAAGTTTGCCAGCCACCCCGAATCCATAAGATATTGCATTTCTAAATAGATTCATCACCGAGGTGTCATCATTAGGAACACTCAATTTATTCTTGTCTTACCAGTAGCTTCCTAACTGGTTCCTCCCTCTGACCCAGCGTCACTCATCTCTAATCCATTGGGAAGACACCCCCCCCCCAAAAAAAAATCTAATCCTGCCATGCTCATTTTAAAACTGCAATAGTTTTCCAAATGATAGCCTATGGAATGCACTTCCAAATCTTGTCCCTATGTCTACCCCTCTCTTCCCCTCTCTCCTGGGCCCTTGGTTCCAGCTCTCTAGACATAATTCTTCAAGGCACCTTGCTCCTCCATGAGAACAGATCTGTGTACCAGCTGTTCCACTGGCCCATCCCCACTCTGCCTGGCCAATTTGACTGTGTTTAAGTTTGAGCTTAAATGTGAGGCTTTGCTAGGCTTTCTCTGCAAGTTTCTCTCTCACAGGGCTCGAGTGTAGCCATTTTCCCATGTTTTGTAACGCCTGCCTCACCAAAGGGCTCGGGCAGAGACTACGCCTTGTTCATCTTTGTATCCTAGCTCCTTCCACCCGAGCACAAAGCCAGTTGCCTCGATTCCCCTCAGTGAAGGTTCATTGAGTGCCTCAAGTGACTTTCTTGTACAAAGCAAAAGAAAGCTAAAAGCCCCCTCTGCCCGAAGACGTCCCATCTACCCATCTTAAATTCTCCTTCCCCTCTCCATGGATTTCAGTCTCACAGACGTTGCTGTTCACGATGGTACCCAGACCTCTGCTGGCTGATGCTATTCCACTCACTCTTTAGGGTGCAGGGGCATTGCCAGGGATATCTGAACTCCACTCTCAAAAGACAACCCCCTTTCCCTTACAATTTCTCCTTCTCTTCGATGGGTCTTGCCCAGATTGGATCTCAGGTCCTTTTATACAAATGTCAGTAGCTCCATATCCTGCCCCAAGACTTAGATCTGGGTTGAGGCCCTATTCAGCTCCTGATACATGTCTCAGACCTAGAGGAGAAAAGCAGATGCATTCAGCTAGGCATCTAGTTGTCTTCTGCACTCCTCCTAATCTCCTGATTAGGCAACCTAAACTGAAGTTTTATCTGAAGATACTCTTCCCCAACCTCAAGAGAAAAATGCCATGGATTGGCTGAGTGTCCACCACGACTCTGTGTATGGTGATGGACCCTCTGGCATCACCAGCCTCAGATAGCTTCCAGGATCGTAAAGCCAGGGCCCTTGCCTCCTGAGTACTCGGAAGAGAGGCTGGCATAGTCGGTGCTCCATCAAAATGTCAGCTGGATGCTGCGTTACCCAGGCAACACAGAAAGGTCCATCCAGAAGCAGTGGAGTGACACCCGCTCCCCCAGCCCAGTATAACCTTCAGTTTCCCAGCTCTGTAAGTCCACGTTCAAGGCAGGCAGGTAGGAGAAGGAGAAGAGAGAACCCTCACCGGGGTTTGAGCCACGTGCTCAATCTTTCAGAAGCCCAAGTCCAAAAGTAGCCTTCTGGTACACATTTGAACTTGAAAAAAAAAAGAAAACATTTCCAGTCTTCAAAAAAGTTTGCTTTAAAACACAAGCTTCTAGAAGGCAGATATTCCTTTCTATGTAACAGCAAGCACAGCACTTTTTATTTATAAATACTATTTGATAAGGATAATACTTTACTAGATGAACAAATATTCCAAGTTGGTTATTTTAGGAAGTAACTCCTAGAACAAGAAGTCTCCTGCATGTCAGGTAGAGAATCCTTTATTATCTCAACAATGTGTTTGCTTCCCATGCTTAATCCTGAAAAGGAATCCTTTCTAACAGTAGGTAAATTAGAGTGTCCTCTCAAGGCTGTATATAGGATTTTAATTTTAGATCTAAGTTTGGTGGGGAAGCTCAAACTTATTAATTGCCCTACTCTTCCCATCCACTGTTTGACTACACCTAAATCCCTACAGGGATAGAAAGCTCAGTACCTCTCAAGGAATCCTGCACCATTTTCAAACATTTCTATTAGAAAACCTTTCCTTACAGCCATTCCAATTCTTTGTCCTTAGAATATTGTTTGCCAGCCTTACCTGGTGGCGCAGTGGTTAAGAACCCACCTGCCGATGCAGGGGACAAAGGTTCAAGCCATGGTCCAGGAAGATGCCGCAGAGCAACTAAGCCCGTGCTCCACAACTACTGAGCCTGCGCTCTAGAACCCGCAAGCCACCACTGCTGAGCCCACACGCCACAACTACTGGAGCCCGCATGCCTAGAGCCCATGCTCCGCAACAAGAGAAGCCACCGCAATGAGAAGCCCACGCACCGCAATGAAGAGTAGCCCGCGCTCGCCCCAACTACAGAAAGCCCGCGCGCAGCAACGAAGACCCAACGCAGCCAAAAAAAAAAAAGAATATTGTTTGCCAACCAAAAAAAAACGAAAACAAAAACCCAAGAGTCAACCCCAAATGCTGGCATCTAAACTACCTTCCTGCTTTGTAGGGGTGGTATGCATGTGGCTATGTGCTCCAAACCCCACAGCCAATCTCTGCCAAAGTGCACGGGCACATTTTTGAGCGAGAAAGTTGATCTCATCTTTCTGTAGAGAATGTCTGTTGGGGTTAAGCATGGGCCCTTGGGCTCTTCATCTCGAGTTCTTACTATTCTTAATGGCTCATTATATTTGACCAAAACTCACCCAACTCACAGGAATCCCTTTCCCCAGACAAGCAATCCATCATCTTGCCCCATTTCTGTATTCTTTCAACTACCATGGCCCCCAGCACCTCAAATAATGCTGGCAAGGAGGGGCTCTCTCTGCAGAGATGGGCTACAACACTTGCCCACTGCCTCACAGGCCCTTGGTTCCAGGAGCTGCCCACCCCATCTCCTGCTTATCACTCGTCTTGTGACAGAACCTCTGCCCAGAAGCACTCAGGGATCCTGCCTGTAGGAGCCATCGTGGCCCTAGGGCCCGCCCTTGTCCCATATCCAGCATAAACAGGACAGCTAGAAAATCCCTGAATGGGAACAATCCTCAACAGAGCTCTACCACGGCACTCAGGCATCCACGCATAGCTGCGTGGCAGGCCTCTCTCCCCACAAGGCTGCGAGCTCCTCGGGACAGGGACCATGTCTTATTCACCTTTGTTCCCCTGTGCCCAGCACATGCAGGTCTTCAATGAATAAGAGCAATGACTGGCACTTGGAAGGGCCAGTTAGGAACCAGGGAGGGTGGGACATGACAAGGAAGGATTCTCTAATCCAAATCTGCACCATCAACCAGGGCTGAGTGGGTCTCTGGATGGAAGAGGCAATGCGGATTTAGGCGATAAATAACAACCCGGTCCACCCAGCCCAGTGTGAAGACAGGCTGTCTAAGAGATGGAACAGTCTAGAGAGCTGGGCTTCTGACAGTCACCACCAGACACTTCTTCTCATTTCCTGTCATTTTACTAGATGCTATGCCCACAGGTCAAGGCCTATTTCAAACACACTTCTACCTGGAAGGGTTTGGGATTTTTTAATGCAGTGTCATGAAGTTTACTGCATGGGCTTTTGGCATCTGTTTTCACTGCTTTTTTCCTTTTCCTTTTTTTGACTGTTTCAGACAACTGAGGTTGCTAGGTAAAAGAATCTTTATACAGATGAGGTGTTGTTAAATATTCTCAACTATGATATAAACTAGGGATCCTAAGCTTTTTTTTAAATTAAAGTAATGGTATAAAAAAATTCAAACAGATCTGAACCATCACTAGCCATCACAGAGATAACGGGTGAGGTGCTCTGGAAACAGTGTGAAGGGACAGGTGTTCCAAGCGGGGTCCGGACCATCAGAGAATGAGACCTGGAGGCTCTGCACTTAACCAGCAGGGCGTACAGAGGAGACATCAAGAGGGATGGTAAGAATATCACATAGCGCTTTAGGACATGGAATGGCAATGTCGCAAAAACCCCATTAAATGACAATTTCTCCTTTTTTCTATATCAGAGGCACATATAATTTTTATATTGGCGTTCTGATAAAAGCTTTTTTTTTTTTTTTTGCGGTACGCGGGCCTCTCACCGTTGCAGCCTCTCCCGTTGCGGAGCACAGGCTCCGGACGCGCAGGCTCAGCGGCCATGGCTCACGGGCCTAGCCGTCCTGGAAGGTTCTGGAAACAAAGGGAGACTTTGCTTCTTCACACTATACTCTTTTGTGTTATTTGAATGCTCCACAGTAAGCATATATTATCTCTGTGATTTAAAAAAAAAATCCAATTTCAAAAAGAATCAGAAATTGAAGCTCACTCAGGCCATATTGTTATAAGTTCAGAGGGGTAATGTTTAATTCAAAATGTATCATGGATCAGAAATAATTTTTTGCCGGTCAGTATAACTTGGGCAGGGAAGTGCTTTTATTTTCACAAAATTGTGTCTTAAGTCGTGAAAAAGTGTAGGAGTCATAATCAGACTCTCATTCAGCCCACTGGACCTTAGGAAGAAATTAGCCAGTGAAGTGGAAGACTCGCCCCTACTGCAATAAGGCCTTGGGAAGGGAGAGAGCGGAGTGCCAGCTCTGCTCTAAGGCTCTGGAGCCAAGCACAGGGGATGCAGGAGGGAGGCCCAGCCCTAGTCAGAGTGCAGCTGCTACAGGCAGACCCTATTCTGAGACCCAGCTCAACCCCGAACGACTTTCTCCATGACCCCAACTCAACCCATCTCAGTCCAGGCCAACAGGCATCACTACCATCACACAGAGTGCCAGCCACCCTATCCGAAGGGCGAGCAGCCCCTGAGCCGGTGGGCAATCGGCATCAGTTTGGCGACGGGCTCCTCCCCAGACTCCACATCGTCAAGGACTCCTCACGAGGCTGACTGCTCACTTAGGGGGAGTCTTCCATGTTCCCTTTCCCCAAACTCTATTTTTACAGATGGGAAAACCGAGACCCAAAGAACTGGGGTGACTTTATCAAGGTCACAGTGATTCAGAGGCAGAACCCTTTTTAACACCAACTCCCTTGGCTTGAAAGAAAGAGTAAGTTCTGGCATCTACGAGGGATGTCTGTTTTCAGCAATATTTCAATGCTTCATACAAAAGAGAAAATTCAAATGATTTACTCAATATACATACCTTAAGCTACGTCAGAATTCCCACTAATTTCATACGAGTAGTTTAGTCAGGCTTATTAAGGAAGCCAGGACAGCAGGTGTCAGTCATTCTTTGAGTTTCTCTCTAGAAGGTAGCCTTGGGTGGAAACATACCAACAATCCTCTTTGCTGCTTTTCTCTTACTTCCAAGGAGTGTCATTAAGACTTCATTAAGTCATTTTTAAGAAGTAGGCACTAACTGGTCATCCTAGGCTGTGTTCTCAGCCTCTCCCAACAGGGTTTATCTTCAGGGACCCAAACATGCATTCCCAAGAGTCAATGCAGGAGAGAATTTGAAGTCTGCCTCATCTTGGGTTTCCTTTGATGGAAGCAGTCCTGCCCTGGGGACTGGGGAGCCCAGAGAGCAGACAGAAGGGTCCCATGTCATCCTGGACATGGGGTCCTTCCACCTGAAAGGAGTCATGGAGGAACATCTGGGGAATGGGGTCTGGAGCTGTTGTGATTCCCCAGACTACTTTTGTGTATAGGTTGGGAGTGGCAACCTGAAAACCCAGCCAGGAATGGGCCCAGGGTGAGGCCGGCAGTATTGGGAGCACGTGGCCTAGCTGATTCACAGGCCAGCCATCACCCGGCCTGGGGTCTCAGCGCTGCGCTGCACCATGAAACAGGCGCGGTGGCCGGGAAGCTCTTCCCCACGCTGAGCAGAAATCTCCTCTCCCTCTCGGAACTTCTCTCCTTGGGCCCGGTTCTAATGGTCCTTCAGATGTTTGAAGCCCAGCATCATGTCTCCCTAAAAAGTCTTAGGATTCATCATCAGGGTTTGCTGTAGGGCTGAACCGTGCAAAGTCTTCAGAGGATAGCCCAGGGACTCGGGGAACCTATCTCTTACCTCTGTGTGAGCATTTGGCTTGCTCTATGAAATCAGGGTGGCAGTACATTTTATTGGAGCATTTTTATGTAGACCTACGCCTGACCTTTTGCTTTCCAGATTAGTAGGCCTGCCCAGGATCTCTTCCAACTACCACCCTAAAGTTGCCCAAGAATCCCGAGGTTGCTCAGCCTGTTTTCCCCAGCTTCCTGGGGGCGAGAATCAGGAATCAGCTGCCATTTTTAGCTTGCATGACTTCTGCTGCTTCTATACACTGTTGCCTCTGACCACTGACCCCGAACAGTAACACACTCTTGCCCACAAATAAGATGGTGTTCCTGATGCTTCAGATCTCCACCAAGGTCACAAGCAGATACCAAGATCCCATGTACCCTCAGCGGCTCTGTCGTGTCCTCAGCTTGTCCTTGGGGCCAGCCAGAGCCCTCATCATGACATCATCTCCCTGGAGAGCCTTTCTTCACAGTGACTTTCTGCTGCAGAGGCTTAAGCCTAAGGGCAAATCCAAGTAACTTGCCTCCCCAGAGGAATGCACATTGAAGCACCTGGTCCCTGGAAGCCTGGAAGTTTTGTTCGAGACCTTTTATACACACAGAGGCAAGGCTGCCACTGATCTCACATGGACACAGCTAAGAGGGGCTTCTTTCTTGGGAGGTTTTCCCCCAAGCAAAGGTCCTAACTTGAGCTCCTACCTACACACAGCAGTAGCAGGTCACCTGAAAATTGCAGCTTTGTTGATAAGACATTTGAAAAATACATATACTCCACTAGGCAACTGACGGTATATTTCTAGCAGTCCCTTCTAGTTAAATTCTTAAAAAAAGAATTTCTTGAAAATAATTCCTTAAAAGGATTTTTAAGGAGCCTACCTCTTTCACAGTCAATGATGTCCACTCTGGAAATGGATCATCTCTACTTCCTAATTGTCCACGGGGGGCGAGGGCCAGAGGAGTGGGAGGGAAGAGGCCATCAAGCTTGGCAAGTTTCAAAAGCTGAGGTCCTCTCGTGAGATGACATTTTAAGTACTGGTGTCACTGTCCTAACTGAATAGATACTTCTGTCCGCAGATTGGGCCACAATGACCAGGGCATGGGGTCACAGCCTCTCTGGCCCTTCCCTAATGACCAATGCCGGGCCTGCTTCCATGTTGGAGGTGGACGTTGGCAAGGCTGGCTATCTCAGGCCTCCAGCCATGGCATCAGCCAGCCAGCAGAGAACTGCCCCGGGGGATCACATGCCCCACAGTCAAGCATGACTCTGGAGCAGGACCAGCTGAGTTTGAGGATAGCCTCCCGCTCCTGCTTGGTTGCTGTTTCCTCCGGCTCCCACTTCCCTTGGCCAAGCTTTGTCCTTTGCTGGATTAGCACAACCACCTACTTCTCGGGACCTCCTCCCGGGCCTGGCCCAGGCACCCGGGTCTGGGTTGGGAATGACCACCTTCTCAATTGCCTGGCAGGTGTTCCAAAAGAGAAGTTAAGAACACAGACTCTGGCATTGCCACTGGTCAGTTAAGCAAGTTTCTCAGCTTCTGTGTTCCTCAGTTTCCTCATCTGTAAATGGGGATAATAGTATCTACCAAATAGGGTTGGAGGTGAATACATATGAACTACTTAGGGAAGTACCTGGCACATGATAAGGCCCACATAACTGCCTTCATTGCTATTATTACTGCTTCCTCAGGACATCTTAGCTCTTCATCCATCTAGTTGCCCATGGCTGTGCCGTACAACTAGGAGAGCTTCTGACTGGATACCTAGAGATCAGAGAGACTCACTTGCCCTTACCAAGGATCTCACCTCTCCTACACTTATTTCTGTCTCGGGGTGGAAAGGCTGACAAGGGATAGGGAGCCCGCACCTGGCCTCAAAAGGAGCACAGGAACTTCCGGGAAGATGGCGGAAGAGTAAGACGCGGGGATCACCTTCTTCCCCACAGATACACCAGAAATACATCTACACGTGGAACAACTCCTACAGAACACCTACTGAATGCTGGCAGAAGACCTCAGACCTCCCAAAAGGCAAGAAACTCCCCACGTACCTGGGTAGAGCAAAAGAAAAAAGAATAAACAGAGACAAAAGGATAGGGACGGGACCTGCACCAGCGGGAGGGAGCTGTGAAGGAGGAAAAGTGTCCACACACTAGGAAGCCCCTTCGCGGGCGGAGACTGCGGGTGGCGGAAGCGGGGAGCTTCGCAGCCGCGGAGGAGAGCACAGCAACAGGGGTGCGGAGGGCAAAGCGGAGAGATTCCAGCACAGAGGATCAGGGCCGACCGGCACTCACCAGCCTGAGAGGCTTGTCTGCTGCCCCGCCGGGGCGGGCGGGGCTGGGAGTTGAGGCTCCGGCTTCGGTCGGAGCGCAAGGAGAGGACTGGGGTTGGCCGCGTGAACACAGGCTGCAGGGGGTTAGTGCGCCACGGCTGGCTGGGAAGGAGTCCGGGGAAAAGTCTGGACCTGCCGAAGAAGCAAGAGACTTTTTCTTCCCTCTTTGTTTCCTGGTGCGCGGGGAGGGGATTAAGAGCGCTGCTTAAAGGAGCTCCAGAGACGGGCGCGAGCCGCGGCTAAAAGCGCGGACCCCAGAGACGGGCATGAGACACTAAGGCTGTCGCTCCGCCTCTTGCTGACTGGGTCGCCGGATAGTAAGCAGTAATGCCTGACCTCTTGGGGATACCAGCAGCGTCAAGAGCGTCATATAACCCATATAACCCACAGGAGGTCAAGCCTGCTATTACAGGACTGAAGGATGAAGCCCTGCTCTGGCACGGAGGCCAATAGTCTAGAGTTCCCCAATCCCTGGGCCCTCAACCTTGGACTGTTGGGGAAACGAGTGTGCAGCCTGCGAGGGACCCAGAGAAGCTCTTCTGATGGGCTTCCATCCCATGTTCTGCATTTTTAAGGGCCAATTACCTGGGCTGTGACCTGAAACAAGGACCTTCGTGTACAGACACACGCCTTTCAGATTCAACTCTGAGATTTTTGGTTTTAATCAATTGTACTTCCCATAAATGAAGATGACCTCAAGCAGTAGCATCCTAGAGAGTCACTCGCTTAGTCTAGACCCTGCAACACACAGAAACAAGAGATGACACAGGATGTCACAAAAGCTAACTTTAAAAAATACGCTGGTTTTTAGGAACAAGGGAGTTGTTTAGAAATCATAAAATGTTATCAGAAGTATTTAACGTATTTCAAACACAAAAATGTAAAAACAACTTACTGTACTTCAAGGAAAATGTAAACTTGTAAAATGCCCAAATTAAACATATATTAGCTTCACTCTAATTATGAGCAGATCATCTTAATAAAAATAAGCTGTTGGTCAAAAATAGCCACTGTCATTTCTAGCAAAACGTCTTGCAAGTTTAGATTTATCATTTTTATTTCCATGCAGAACCAACACCAGCACACACCGTTGCTGGGCTCAAAGCAGGTTTTGTTTGATTCTGTTCATTATCATTGTGTGTCCTGAGATGCACACCCCATGACGTGCTCGGGGGCAGCCTGGCCCCACAGAACCCTCCAGTCGAGTCTGCATGTGGGCATCTGGGCCGGCCAGCCCCTCTTCTTAGTCCCACAGTCGCTTAGTCCTCAGGGCATCTCTGTCCATCTTTGACAAGTAGGCATAAAGCAGCTTCTTAGATGGTTAACTTCCTCAGAGCAGGTAGCATCTGTGAGAAGCTAAGATCATCTCCAAACTAAGCACAAGTCTGCTTTTATCCCAAAGGCAACGTGGCAAAAAGAAAGGGCTGGGGCAATCTCCTATAACCTGCCCAAAGCCTTGATGTCCTATCTGTAAGCCATAAACCCAACAGAGAAGCTTCTATCAAGTTAAGTGAGTCTATACACAAACACAACAACAGTAAACTTAATCTGAACGCCCATTTGTTGGGAACTGGTTAGGTAAGTTATTGGTAAACCCACTGGGACAGTTCTTTTGGTGTGTCAGTTTGACAAGGCCACAGTCCTGTTATTCAGTTAAACACTGAGCTGTGTGTTACCGTGAAGGCATTTTGCAGATGTGATTAAAGCCCCGATCAGTCAACATTAAGAGTAAGGGCTGGGCTTCCCTGGTGGCGCAGTGATTAAGAATCCGCCTGGGGGCTTCCCTGGTGGCGCAATGGTTGAGAATCTGCCTGCCAATGCAGGGGACACGGGTTCGAGCCCTGGCCTGGGAGGATCCCACATGCCGCGGAGCAACTGGGCCCGTAAGCCACAACTACTGAGCCTGCGCGTCTGGAGCCTGTGCTCCGCAGCAAGAGAGGCCGCGACAGTGAGAGGCCTGTGCACCGCGATGAAGAGTGGCCCCCGCTTGCCACAACTAGAGAAAGCCCTCGCACAGAAACGAAGACCCAACACAGCAAAAATTAATTAATTAATTAATAAACTCTACGCCCAACACCTTCTTTAAAAAAAAAAAAAAAAAGAAGCCACCTGGCAATGCAAGGGACATGGGTTGGAGCCCTGGTCCGGGAAGATCCCACATGCCGTGGAGCAACTAAGCCTGTGTGCCACAACTACTGAGCTTGCGCTCTAGAGCCCACGAGCCACAACTACTGAGCCCGCGTGCCACAACTACTGAAGCCCGTGTGCCTACAGCCCGTGCTCCGCAACAAGAGAAGCCACCGCAATGAAAAGCCTGCGCACCGCAATGAAGAGTAGCCCCGCTCACCACAACTAGAGAAAGCCTGTGTGCACAGCAACGAAGACTCAACACAGCCAAAAAATAAATAAATTTAAAAGAAGAGAGTAAGGGAGCACCCTGGATAATCTGGGCAGGCATGATTCAATCCAAGCTACAGGGCTACCGCACTGCCCTCAACGCTGAAGAAGCCGGGAGTTTTTTTTGCCTGGAGAATGTAAGAGAGGATTCCTGGACTAGGGACACCAGGCACAGATCAGAGAACTGATACCATACTGAAGAGAAAAGGACTAAGGGACTGGATGCTGCCGTACTGAATCCTGAATGCAAAGAGTCACCCCGCCTTCTTCCCCAGTGGGCTCAGGGATGCTGCCAGGCCGACCCATCCCATCAGGAGTGGAAGGACTCCTGTGGGGAATCGGAAGGCAGACCTAAGGAGACCATCACTAGGATTCCCCAGTGAGCAGCCCAACCAGGCCACTCTAGAGAAACTCAGACTACACACCTCCCCATTTGTTCTGGACCATTAAATTAAATGCCCATGATTAATCATTAGCTGACACAAAAGGATTACCTGATACCTGAGGTTAAAGCGCTAATATACAAGACAAGGTATCCCCAGTCCTGGTCTCCCCCAGACCACAAAATAAATAAATAAATAAATAAATAAGCTACCAGCAAATAAAAAAACCTTAAACCTTGGAGGAATTAGAATTACGTGAGAAGAAAAAATATCTGTCTTCAGGTGTGAGAAGATATTATATCCAAGAAACAAGCATAGAATGATATAAAAAAATGACATTCAGAAAGAGTTCTTGGAAATCAAAAACCGGATAGCAAAAGCTGAACAACTCAACAGAAAGGCTCGAAAGATACAGCTGAGTGAATCCCCTCCAAAAAAGAGCAAAATGACGAAATGATGCCAATAGGAGGTCAGAAATTGAGGGACTCTGTCCAGGGTGTGCAACATATAAATAACGGAAGCTCCAGAAAGGAGGGGGGACGAGGGGGAAACCCGACAGCAAGTTTATCTGTTAGTTTACTTTGACCCTCAGGCCTCCCAACCCAGATGCACCGATCAGCAGACCATCCACCATGGTGGATACAGACCTTGCCTTTTTCTTAATCCAGAACTTCTCTAGAAAACACTCCTAAGAGAAGGTAAATGGAGTCATCTTCCTCTGAAGAAAGAATTCGGATCAGGGGTTAATCCTTTCTCCTCACAAGCAGCACAAGAAACAGGCGATCCATCAAAAGAGAGGAGAGGAAAGTCAAAGAAAGAAATCAAGCAAACTCCCAGGAAATTCTCAGGAAAGTAGAGGAGGTACCAGGACGAGGGCTGGCACCAGACCAAAAGGACAAGAAGTCTGGTCTGGAGCAGGGACTCAAGACAGAAACGTCCCGAGCTGTTAGCACCAAAGCCTCTGCTCGTTTCATAGGGCTCGGCTAAGAACAGAACGTTAAGGTGATCCCGGCCCCGGGTCTTATTTCTCCTACGCTTTTATCGACATGCGCTGGAGACCTTCCTGCTCTCCAGATCAGCAAGAGGAACCAGCATTTCCTCCCACAGACGTGCTCAGCTTTGGCTTACTGCTGAAATCCAGAGGATGGCTGTGGTGAGCCTGAAAACTGCAGTCAGCGGTCCACGCCCTCTGACCATATTTCTGCCAGACACGGCACGGCCACACGCCCCAGGACTCATTCAAGTCCCTGCTCACTGACTTCCCCAAGGGGAAAGGGCTCTTCAAAGTTCCCAGGGAAGCGGAGGCTCGCCCTGCCCCGGAGAGCCCATTATATTGTCTGGCGAATGTCATCAAACAGTGGCAGTGCTGCCCTGTGCCCTCATAGCTCAGTGTGTGCTTGAGGCCCAGTGTTTTCAAAACCACACACGACATTGTTTCAAAACACCTCCACTGGGGGTGAAAATAGAAAAAAGCAAGGAAATCATTAAACCACAAGTCAGTACAGTGCTCACTTTGGGGGAAAAGGTGGAGAATTCAGCTACTGTTGGGTGTTAAGATGGCTTCTACAGTAGTGGTAGTGTTCCTTAACAGTGGACGCACTGTCCATTTTATTATTCTTTAGACCGTATATTTATACTGTATATGCTCTTCCGTATGTATGACACATTTCACGGTTGAAAAAAATGATATAAACTCATAATAGCAAGGAGAACTGAAGGGGAAAACCATCAAGAAGCCAGAGACTACATTCTGGAAGGTATGAGCACATGAAAAAAAGAGCATGCATGATTGAAATAAGGTCCAGGAAAGCCACAGGGAGAAGAGCAGCAGAAGGGTGCAGGGGAGAAGGCCCGGCTGTCCAGGCTCGGGCCTCGGAGCCCCATCCCCTGCAAGAAGATGGTCGCCTCCATGCCAGCCACACTCCCAGCTGTGAGATCATGCTTGCTCTGCACCCCACCCGGCAATTCCTCGTTATTTCTCTCCGTCCGTCCTTGGCATCCGTGACCCGGGTGGCCCTCTGCCCTGTCAACCCCGAGAGGGGCGGCAGCTCAGCTTCCCAGCCCCAAACTCCAGTTGTCCAGCCACTTTGGTCAGCCTCAGAGCCTTGTTCCGGCCAGAGAGGCCCAGGACTTTGGGCCAGTGTTTGGCTCCCGGTCCAGACCCCTTCGGCTTCTGCTCCTGCACATTAGGCGTCAAGGACTCCTCCAGTCTCAGAAAGTCACGTGTGCCGAGGCTCCCAGAGCTGGGGTTTTGCTCAGGCTCTGCAAGGCCAGGAGGGAAGTCCCACTCCGCGCCCATAACTCAGGTGTCAGCATGGGAGGGGGCCTCAGAGGTCATCTCGTCTGCACTGTCTTTGGAGGCCCAGGCGAGATCTGTCCAAGGCCTCAAGGCTGGAGATGAAAGTCAGCTGTGCCTTTCCAGAAGGATCTGAGCCTGTGTACGACAGACACCAACTGGGGGCAAAGGCTGCGCACCTCCAGCCCCTGCCTGGGCTCTGCACGGTTTAGAGACAAACACAACTGCACACCCGCCCAACCCAGTGCCACTCAGCGGTGTCCAAGGGGCAGCCCTGCAAGGCCTCAGTGCATCCAGAAACAAGCAGTCTATGAGCTCAGCGACCTAACTGCCCTCTGTTTGAAGAGGCGTAGCAGTTTTACCCTGCAATTGTAAAAGAAAACCACGTTTCCCGCAGAAAACTTGGAAAGTACAGAAAAGTCTAAAGAAGAAAATAAAAATCACTCATAACGCAACAAGTGTGGGCTGCCGTGGCTTTGGCATCCTCATGGACCTCTTTTAAAAGAAACCATGTCCTCAAACGAGCATTTGTTGGGTGGGTCACAGGATCCAGGCCGTGGCGCACGCCCTCCTCCCCCAAGGTCAGTGCTGAGTTTGTCAAGAAGATGTAGGCGACCCTATGGCTGGCTTCACGCAGGCCGAGGAGCGGCGGGCTTGGGACCCGGCCGGCTGCACAGGCCCTCCCCTCCTCTCCACGGCCACAGTCCGACGCAGCTCGGCGACTCCTGTGGCTGCAGGCAAGGCCAGAGGGACCAGCAGGTGAGAACTGCAGGGTCCACAGTGGAGCTGCACCCGTGGGCCATGACCAGGGAGGCACTGGCGCCGAGTCGGCCCCTGCGCGGCGTGAGGCTTTTCCAGGAGAGTCTGCCCTCAAGCTCCTCCGAGCAAACAGAGCAGAGGAGGAGGGCTCTGCTCTGACCTGGGCCTCCTGGCCACTTCTCCCAGCCTTCCTGCCACCCTGGAACAGACTTTCAGGCCCAGAGTGGCTACCCAGGAGAGCCGTGGGTGGTCTCGCACTATAGCCCCTGGGCCAGGCTCGGCCTTCTTCACCCCGGGGGCCCGGTCTGGGCCTCACCCCCTGGCAGACAGGGACTTGACTGAGAACACGAGGGGACACTGGCGTCCTTCAAACCCCCTTTGCTTTTCTCGGCCCAGCCCAAACCTGCATATCCGAATGGGAGCCCCCAGGGCAGGATCTGAATCTTGCACAAATCAGCTGCCTGGCCGCACGCACTACCCACAGCTCTGCTGGACAGAGGGACACATGGGAGGGAAGGAGGGAGTCAGAGGGGCTGAGGCCACAGCTAAGAGGGGCTCCTGGCCATCGTGAGAGCTGGCGAGAACCTCACGTGGCGGCGATTCCAGCCACCTGCCGCAGGGGAGGAAGGCGGCCTCAAACTTAGCAACAGAGAGAGGGCAGGAGGCGAGAAAGGTGGAAACTCAATGAATGCAGGTCTCCTCACCACAACAAGTTACAGAAATTGACCTTTATTTATTGTACTAAAGTCTGTTTAACTTTTGATACAAAGGAAGGTTTTAGTACAGAAAATCCCAGTCTGTCCGAACAGTACCTGTGCACACTGTACCATCACCGTCCCACCCCCGCCGCCCAGAGCAGCAGCCCCGCAGGGCGCCAGTGAGACCCCTCGACAGCCTGCAGGGGGTCCCAGTTGTCTGAGCCAGAACGCGTGTACCTGTGAAACGAAGGGCAGCACTGAGGACTGAAACGTGTCTCTTTTCGAACAACTGTGCAAGAAAATATATCCCTTTTTTAAAAAAATGTCACTATGGCTAAACTATAATCTAGTGTCTAGAATTACAAAGAATAAAATGAAATCAGCGATTTCTTGCTAGTAAAATGAAATGTTAGGAACAGTATTAAAATAGAGGTCCTACCCCAGTGACACTTACCCGGAGCCCCGTACAGTACCTATTATTAAGAGGACGCACAGTTTAAGGAGGAACCAGATCAAACCTTCAGCCAGAAACATCCAGCGTCAGAAGCGGTAGAAAAAAAAAAAACAAAAAAACCCACACAAACCCCAAACAAAGCCATCCCCGTGGAGCACTGCTCATGCTGTAAGCGCTGGAGCCAAAACTAGATAGATCCCGGTTCCTCTTTTTTTGAGTTTTGACAGTGACTGCACTAATTCTTAAGCTTCCGTAAGGGTTCTCTGCTCAAAGTCTGAAACACGAATGTTTTTATATCAAGTAGAGCTGATGTGCCCGCCCCACTCTAGAGCGCTTAGGAATTACCCTGCAAAATCTGCACTGGTAAAGGCTGTCACTGTTCACAGAACCTAAAGAGGACCCAGTGGCATGCATCAGCCCCAGCCTAACACCCTGCCTGGAACCGGCTGTGTCACAGTGAACCCGTGAAGCTCCGAGGGCCAGAGAGAACGCTGGAATCATGGATGCAGGTGGACGAGAAGAGGACGCAGAGGGCCGGACACGAAGTCTGAGGGGCGTGTCCGCGAGACGGGCCCAGGTCGCCCTCCTCTGTGCAGGAGGGGAATACACTGCCGCCGGAGAGTCTGCCCCACAAAGGCACTGGTTCCGCGCCCGCCGACGGTCGAAGCATCCGCACTCGCAGGTCCTTCCAGGAGAGGTACCACCAAGGAGCATGAAGTTTGTCAAAGCTCTGGTCCCACTGACAAGAACCTCCCAAAGCAAAGCGGCCCCCAGCGAGGCTCCAGAGTCGTCTCGCTGAAAACAGGCACAAAACCAACACCAAAGCGACAGTGAGGAAGAGGGCAGGGGCTGGGCAGCGACAACATGGAGCCGTTCAAGTAAACATAAACAACCGAATACTTAGAAAAGGCTTGTAAACTTGTGATCTGAAAGGTTCTCTTTGCAGCATCTCTGATGAGCTGGCTACGAGAAAGGTTGGTGTCGAGCCCCTCTACAGAGTCTTCTGTCTTACAGCGCACGAGTGAGAGGAATAGAGTCTGCGGCCCTCTGTCTACAAAGGAGGTGCTTCTGGAGTCCTGCTTCATGGATCCTTCCCCTTCGCGTTTATATACAGAGGCGTCTATCTTTAGTCGCTAAAGAGAGCTGAGCCCGGCAGTCACGCCGGCGGCCAAGCTGCAGCCGTCCCCAGCACCGAGTCCTAGAGAGGGCTGGCTGGGATCCACAGGACTTTATTCTGCTCTTGATTGACCATTGCCAAGATCTGAGCGCAAATGCTCGACAGGGCTCCTCCCTGGACGACCCCTGCAAGAGAGCCCCCAAACACACACGTCATTGGCCCAGAGGAAGACCCCAGGGTGAAGGCAAATAAACACATCTTTTACTCTTCCTGGCGTTCTGCCTGTTTTGAGCTACCTGGCCCTCCTGCCCCACGCCCGCCTCTCACTCTCTTCCATCAGTGAGAAATGGGAAAAGAAAAAATAAAGAGTTGAGTGCAAATCACTTCGGCTTTTTACCTATCCCTCTCGGCAACTGTTCCATAGGATGTTAAAATTTTACACTCAAATGAAGGCTGGTGTCCCATTTTGCCAGGCTGCCCTGGTCCCTGTAACAGGGATGACAGGATCTGACCACACACATGAATGGCCAGGCCCCACTGCAATGATGCTCTGGGCTGCTTTGCCTAGTCATGCAATGGGGAGTCCCAGCACACTGGAAGGCAGTCTGGGCTGTGTTGTGATGGTCCGATCGGCAGCAGGATTCTACAGGTGACAAGGTTGGGTCTCGGAAGCTGGGCATCCCATGGCCCAGAGAAGATTCCCAGCAAAGATGATGGAATGTCTCCAGCTCTGGCTCAGGCCTGCTCTGCAGGCTTTCAGCACCACAGCCCGGCAGACACTAGACCAGGGCTCTCTGTGGGATCCACGGAACAGCGCCGAGCGCTGGCTGCTTGCCACAGAAATGGACAGCGAGGGTTTAGAAACTGCTATGGAAATGTGACAGAGTAATTTTACATCTGTTGAATCTTACAAAAAGTCAAGGCTTTTATTTTGTTAAGTTTTGGAGTTTTTAATGTTCTCTTCTCTAGTACTTGTTAATGTATCTGACTGAAATACTGGTCTGTAATGGACTGGAAATTAAAACACAAACACACATGACGCATACGTAGACAGAAGCACCGAGGCTGGGTTTTGAGGCCAAATGTTGCATGAGAAGCACCGAACTAGATCACAACACTCTCCACAAGTCAATTAAAATCACTGTCTCCACCTCTCTGTGGCCACGGTGTTATTATGCCCCCTACAAATGACTGATTTTATGGAAGAGGTTGAAAGTCACAAAGTGAAATGGCAGTTGGTCAACTGGAACCCTGCTTCTCCTGGTTTGCTTTGTTTCAAAGACCAGAGATAGTGAAGGTGCAGCTTATCTTCAAACTTCACCGCAAAACTGGCCTGACCTGGAAGGCGCTGGGGACAGATGGTCACGGCCACCACCGCCGTGCTACCCGCCCAGGGAACGCTGGAGCTGTGCTACAGGGCGCCTGTGCAGCCGCCACACAGAGCCAGACTGTGACCCAAGGCCAGAATTAGTGGACTTTACCTTTGGACCTGCAACTTCCTGAAGCTGCCCTGGGCCTGCCATCAGACCAGCTGTGATGAAAGTGCTCACTGTGACAGCATCCACCGGGCACCCCGGAAGTGCGGGCTGTTACCACTTCTAGGAAGGACGTCCTTGGGAAGCCTGCATCCGTCCCCGCCGCCTGCTCCTCCTCTGCAGGCCTGACGCACACCTACCTGTGAAGAACCTGCTGTACTCCTGCTCAATCTTCTGAGCCGTCTCAAACTGCTCTTTGGAATGCCTCTGAGTCACCTTGTCCTTCAGGTAGATGGGGTCTCTCTGCTCCCTGTTGGGACATCCAGGGAACCAGGCTGAGCTTCTCACCTCCCCCCCGGCCCTCCCACCTCTTTGCTTCTCTGCCCAGAGTAACAGGGGTCTCCACCACCACAGGGCCCCCATGGGCTCCCCCTGGTAAAGCACAGCCTGCAGGCTCCACGGGGAGCTCCGGGCAGAGAGGGGCAAGGTGGGAACCCCAGTGTATGCACACAGAGACCAGACACCTCAGCTGGCGCCCGAGTGCAGGTATCAGAAGCCCGGAAGCACAGGAAGGCAAAGTGGAAGAGGACCTTGGCAAGCCGTTAGCCCAACCTGCACAGAAACTCAAGCCCAGTGGGAGCAGAGCCCCATCCACATCACGAGGCAGCTCCTGGCAGGGCTGGACCCAGGCCAGGCCACCCAGTTCCTGTGCTGTTGTGAGTGCCCAGCTGAGAGGCAGGAGAAGGGGAAAGGGGCTGGGAGTCAGGAGGGGAGACAGAAAAGCTGGACCTACTCAGGGAGCGGCGGCAGCATCCAAAAAGCACGGAGAGTGGTGTGGAGGGAGGGCTGTGCTGGGTTCACATGCCTGGCTCAGTGTGAGATGGGGGCTCGAGGGGGAAGGCCGCTCCGACATGGGATGCCTATTTCAAGGCCAAGGGGCCCCCCACCCCACGGCTTTGAGCCAGCAGCACCTCCCCAGCAAGGCCCCAAGCCAAGCCCCCGAGGAGCCTGTCACCTACTTGATGTGTTTGGCGCTCTTGTAGTGGATGAAGATGACGATGGGGTAGATGTGCATGTGGTGCAGCCGCTCAATGGCGTGGGGGGCGACGTCCAGGAGACAGTGCCGGTTCTGGGGGGAGGGAGAGAGTGAACACCTGGGCAGGTGCGTGGCCGGGGCCTCGGGAGCACTGGACACTCCAGCCTTCCTCTGCCACCGATGGGCCCCACCCCTCCCCTGACACTGCCCTGCCTTGCCCTGTAAGTGAACATACAAGGTTCTACCAACGAACGAGGCAGCAAAACCAGTCTTTCGTTAAGACCACACATGATACATGGAGGGGAAACCTCATCTGGGAAAATCTCTCCCCACAAGCCGTCAGCTGTGATGATGGTCCAGGCTGGGAACCAGGGCCAAGCGGGGTCTGGACGACCCTACTCCAAACTCCCTTTCCTGCCTTCACCCAGATACAGGAAAGCGCTTCCTAAAGCGCTACCCCACCTGGCCCCAGAAACCTTACTTCCGCCAGTCCAGGCAAAAGAAGATGCGGAGACTCGGCGGGGGGCTGAAGCAGGGGAGGGGAGTGTGGGTCTTTGCATGGCTGTGACCGAAATGCATCCCATGAATCCCCTGAGCCTCCAGGCAGAGTACGAGCCTCCAGGCAGAGTACGAGCCAAAGGCAGGCCACGGGCACCCCGAAAGCTCCACTGAGGGGGTCCACCCTTTGGCAGGCTTCCTGACGTCCCGGGGCACCCTTGACTGGGGCTCGTCCACTTTAACCGGGCAGTCTGCACTGACAGCTGTAAGAAGTCAACTCCCTCACGTAACAGGAGGGATCCAAAGCCTGGCGGGGTAAACTGACCACCCAGGAAGGATGCAGCCCAGAAAGCGCCCACATCCTCAGGCTTGTGAGGGACGCTTTTCCAAAAGATTTCCCCACTTCCCCTCATACTACCTGGCAAACAGACCCCAGCGTGTTCACAAGCCTAAAGGCACGTGGCAACGGCTCTTATCCTTGCAGGGTCGTGGCCCTGATGGAAGTCGTGCCCCTGTCCCTAGAATGAGGCACATCAGCTCAGCACACAAGCTCAGCAGAGGCATTCTGGGACCCTGTTGTAGAAACCCCTGCGAGGGGCCTTTCCTAGAGTTCAAAGCTCTCGTCAGAGCCCCTCAGAGAGGGAGAGGTGACACACGCACAGGGCGACTTCTGCCCAGGACTAGCTTCCTACTCACGAAAGCGGAAGCACAAGAAGCAACGGGGGCCAGCCCCCTGTAGGTTAACTCAGACTAACGGGACACAGGCGAGCTCATGAAGGTCCGAGAGACATGCAGGGCAGATGTGCAAAGGTACAGAGCGCGGACACGCACTGGGGTCCAAACCCCGGACTCAGAGAGGCGCTCCCATCCCTTGGTCTGAAGCAACAGGTACCTTTTCTGTGATCTCCTTTATGGAAGCCACTGTGGTCACATCAAAGTGGCCACTCCTCCGCTTATAGTCGACAAACAGGCAGTCTTTGACGCCCCGCTCGATGGCCTGCTGGGAGGCCTTCATCACCTCTGCAAAGCACAGACACAGGAATCAGGAATGCCCTGGTACCATGAGCCGTCACTGCACGTGCCAGGAAGAACGCTGCGCAGAAGAGACTTTAGGAACCCAGCCCTGCTGTCCTCGCTCCCGGACAAAGAACCAGAGGCTGCACACTGATCTGAGCCAAGTCCAGGGGACACTGAAACATCCTGGGATCCATGCCCGGGAACAGGGGGAGGAACACAAACACAGGGACAGACACAGCCCAGCAGGCACACGGGCATCCCTTACCAAGGGGGCATCTGCAGAACTTGCCGGGCACCTCGTTCACGAGCATTTCTTTCACCACATCCAGTAAAGGCCCCAGGATCAAGACGGGCCTCAGGGAGGTGCAGTCCACCTTCTGGACCCGCTGATAGGCAAGGCTCACCGAATCTGAGGGAGAGAGGGGAGCAGTGTCACGGACACCCACCTGGAGCAGAGGGAGGAAGGGGAGGGGCTGGGGACCCACGGCTCCCCTGACCTTGCTTTTACCCCAGGGAGGCCCACCTCCTTCACTCCACAAATCCGGAGCCAGCTACCCAGCTCACCCTGGTTTGTCTGGGACTTGCCCAGTTGTAGCACTGAGAGTCCCATACCCCAGGCACACCGGGGCCCGGCCGCTCCTGGAGTCCAGCAGAGTGTCCCTGCTCCACGGACACCCAAGACACTGCAGCACTTCATCCCACTCAAATGCTTCCGTGTGTGTCCAATGCGCCCTCCCCTCACCCCTAGTATATATTCTCTGCTCTCTAGAGAGGCAACCTCCCCTGAGGTAGGTGTGGTCATGTGACCCAGGCCTGCCCCGTGGGGTGAGCAAACTCTCCCCCTTCCCGTGAGCTGAAATGGACAGGACCGGGTGCAGTGAGCCAGCTCTGATCCTGCAGATGAGAACAACCCTCAGGAAATGACAGAACCACAGGACAGAAGGGTCCTGGCTCCCTTATGATCCCCAAAACAGAGCTGCCTCCCAGGGATTCCCCCCACCAGCTCAGACTTTTATGTGGCAGGGAAATAAGCTTCTTATCACACTTCAGCCATTGTTGTCTGGTCTCAGTTACAGCAGTCAAACCAATATCCTAGTTGATACACGTAGTAAAAACCTCCCCTTCCACCAAATGAATAAAAAAATCCTTGCAGGAAGTGACCTCCTAAAAACCAGCAAGCAAATATCTTCTTGGCACCTCCCCTGTACCAATCGCTATGCCGGCATCTCGGAAGCACTTTTAAAAAGATTAGAAAGCACAGTCCCTGCCACTGCAGAGCTCATGCTCTAACCAGGCTCACCGACGGCAACAGGTAAGAAACAAGACAACCATACAAGAGTTGCCTGCCAGCTCCAGGCAGCGGGACAAGAAGCCTCACCCTCGGGGGGTGGGAGTGGCGATGAGGAGGGGCAGAGCTGAGGGGAGGGTCGCCTGAGGTGGGCTTGTGAGGAAGGGTCAACGAGAGGTCCGGCCCGGAAGGCCCGTGACTAGGAGATGAAGGAAGACGGACCAGATGGCAGAGCTTTAGAGGTGAACACACAGGGCGGTGCTCGGCTCCACAAACGCCGAGCTCACAGGCAGAAGCGCACACATTTTTTTGGTCTGATGATTATCCAGGCACGTCTATATCGCTTCCTATACAGCATTTCTCAACCTGGTGACCAGGTGATCCGTTATTAAAGCAGGGGGAGGGTTTGGTGATCACATTCACTGTCCAAGACCCCCGCATACTTGTGACTGAAGGCTCTGTGGAGTCCCAGGGCAAAGAACTTCCTCCAGGAAGAGATAAAAACACCCCCTCTTTTAAAACTTTGAACATTACAGATAAAGCCAGGCATCCTCTCCAACACCTCTTCTCCAGTCCTGGTCATCAACAGTTTCCTCATAACCACCGTCACAGTTGGTTATAAGGATATAAAGTACATCCTCTTCCAGGTGTCATTCTCACATGTTGACTTTTACAGGCTCAAAACACCTAGAAACTATGTTTATGTACGTCCACGTGCTCAACAAAAATGACAAGATACATTTTTGTATCATGATACATGCAAAAATACAGGACACGTGCAACATTCCGCAACTCCCTCTTCTACTCAGTCTTATGCTTCCGAACCGCGTCCCTGGTGATGCACATTGATCTCCCTAACTCCTTCTGAACACCCTACGGGATGGATGCCCTGCACCTATTTATCCATTTCCCTGTGTACGGACACTAAGTCACTATGTCTTCAACTTAACTTGAACAGAATCATCTCCTCCCCTAATGATTATTAACATTCCACACTGAGGGGCACCAATTTAGAAGATTCCTTTTCCTCCCCGAATAATCTGCTCTGTCGGAAGTCCTCATAGTTACAGAATCATAGGGGGGCTACAGAGCATCTCGCAAGCACTAAATCCAACAAGAGTCAGAGGTCCAGAGAAAATAAAAAACTCCCTGGGAAGGGTAAATACACAGACAAATAGACAATCTGGAAGTAACCTAATGTAGTTATGAAAACTGCTTTTAAAACTGGTATAGATATTAAAACCAAAAGCATAAAGGTAATAATAAAACTACGCTAATGTTCACATAATGTAAAAAGGATGTAATTGGTATCATCCATAACATAAAGGGGGTGGGGGGTCAGGATCCCAGAGATGTAAAGTAGAGTTTTTATACAGGATTGAAATTAAGCTACCATCAGTTTACAATGAATTGTTATAACCTTAAGATGTTTTATGTAACTGCAGTGGTAACCAAAAATAAAGTATCTATAAAATATACACAAAGGGAAACGAGAAGGGAATCAAAACATGTCACTATAAAAATTTTTTAAAAATCAATGAAATACAGAAGGCAGCAGCCAAGGAGGAAAAGATAGACAAAAAAGCAACAAGACATACAGAAAACAACTAACAAAATGGCAATAGTAAGTCCTTCCATATCAGTAATTACTTTAAATATAAAT
Organism: Pseudorca crassidens; assembly: GCF_039906515.1. NCBI lineage: Eukaryota > Metazoa > Chordata > Mammalia > Artiodactyla > Delphinidae > Pseudorca > Pseudorca crassidens. Next base: position 55,341,694 of record NC_090311.1, on the reverse strand, counting down.
GGATTAAATGCCCCAATTAAATGACGTAGATTGGCTGAATGCATAAATAAAAAAGATCCAATTATATGCTGTCTACAAGAGACTCACCTAAGCTCTAAGGTCATTCATAGGCTAAAAGTGAAAGGATAGGAAAAAAAATAATTCATGCAAACGGGCACCTAAAGAGAGCAGGGGTGACCACAGCTGTATCAGACAAAATAGATTTTAAGACAAAAACTGCCACAAGAGACAAAGAAGCACATTATAGCATGATAAAAGGGTCACTTCTCCAGACAGATACAACGATCATAAACATATATGCACCCAACATCAGACTTCCCAGATAAGTGAAGTGAACACTGATGAAACTGAAGGGAGAAACAGACACCAACACAGTATTAGCAGGGGACTTCAATACCCCACTTTCAGTTATGGATAGTACAACCAGACAGAAGATCAATAAGGAAACAGCATTTGAACAACACTACAGACCAACGGACCTGACGGATTCCCCCCTAGAGCCTCCACGGGAGTGTGGACCTGCCAGCACCTTGATCTTGGCCCAGTGGTACTGATTTTGGACTTCTGGCTTCCAGAACTGTGAGAGAATAAATGTATGCTGCGCTGACCACAAAGCTTGTGACATTTGTTACAGCAGCCCCAGGAAACAGATACACAATGAAAGCCAGAAGACAATGAATTATATCTTTAAAATGCGTAAGTAAAACATCTACCAATCTAAAATTCTATATCCAGTGAAAAATCTCCAAAATGATGGGAAAATAGACCAAAAAAACAAAAAAATAGAGAATTTGTCACCAACAAACCTGCATTACAAGAAATGCTGAAGGTCACCATAACATCGAGAAAATGGTAGTTATATGAGGTAAAGGATGTGTTAAACTAACCTTATTGTGGTAAACCATTTGCAACATATACACCTATCAAATTATCATCCTGTACACCTTAAACTCGCACAATAGTATGTGCCAGTTATATCTCAATTAAGATGGAAAAAAAAGAAATGCTGAAGGGAGTGTTCAGCTGAAAGAAAAGATCAGAAGGAAAGAGAATTGCAGGAAGGAATGAAGAATAATGGAGAGGATAAATATAAGTGAATAACTGACATGCAAATCAGTAACACTGTTGGATTTAAAATATATGTAAAATGAAAATGATAATGCAAAAGGTGGGGGGGAGGTAAAGAAGTCGTCACAGTGCTCTGATGTTTTAGAATTAATAGAGAAGCGGTCAAAGCAATGATTCATGTTAGCAGTAGGTCAGAGATATATATCATGAGGGTTGCTGGAATCTACCCCCCCGCCACCACCACACAGTAAAACAAAATGATTACCTAAAAACTAACAAATGGGGGGACAGAATAATAAAAATGCTTGATTAATCCAAAAGGAAGAAAAGGAAGTGAAGGGAACATAAAACAGGCAGGACAACAGAAAAAAAACTGGAAGACGGTAAATATATCAGTCATGATTTAATCAGTGATTAAATACTCTGATTAAACGAGAAAGATTGTCACAGGTGTGTTCAAGTTGTGAAAACGCCTCGGGATGTACACTTTTCTGTAGATGTATGTGCGCTTTTCTATACATATTTATATCTCAATAAAATGAAAAAAGATGAAGTATCACAGTGGGTTGAAAAAACCCTACATGCTGCCTGCAGAGCCACGTAAATATAAATCTACAGAAAAGTATAAAAGGATGGAAAAAGGCAAACTATGCAAACACTAACCAAAAGAAAGCTGATGTGTTAATAATACTTAAACAAAATAGACTTTAAGGCCAGAAACATTTCTAGACATAAAGAAGGACATAATGATGAGTCAATTTAACAGTAAGATATAACAATTTAGAAATAACAATTTAAAGACCACTTCAAAATACATAATGAAAGAAAAAAAAAAAAAAACAACCCACTGAAGAACTGAAAGGAAGACTAGACATATGGCTGTTTTCCAAAGACATCCACTAGACATACACCAAATACACAAGAGATGGTGTCTACGGAAGAAAAGGGAAGGGAGAATCAAGCAACTATTACTGCCAAAACGTGAAGAGTCTATTTTACATTTAAAAATGTAAAAACCTACTCTTAGCTCAAAGGCCATATAAAAACAGCCAGACTTGACCCACAGGCTATGGCTTGCCAACCCCTGTCCTCACTGACAGTGACCTGTGGGCCATGAACAAAGGTGGGACTCACTCAACTCACTGTGACTAAGGCCCTAACTGAAACAATAAATAAGGAAAGAGAGGAGGAGGAAACCAGATGTCCCACCTTCTGAGGCCCTCTGCCACCTCCACACCCTGCCAGCAGGGAAGGCACACCTTCTGGGACAGTGGACACACACGGGGGTCCTCGGAGCAGCATTCACAGGAGGCTCCTGCTTCACAGGACAAATGAACCCTTCCACGGGGCAATCTGCCGAAGGATGTCTGATGCTGCCTAATACGCAACTCCAGGACCGGGTCAGCACCTGGCCCTGGGAGGATCTTGGAAGAATGGACACAGGAGGGGACTTCCCTGGTGGCGCCGTGGTTAAGTATCTGCCTGCCAATGCAGGGGACGCGGGTCGGATCCCTGGACCAGGAAGGTCCCACATGCCACGGAGCAACTAAGCCCGTGCGCCACAACTACCAAGCCTGTGCTCAAGAGCCCGTAAGCCACAACTACTGAGCCCACGCACCACAACTACTGAAGCCCACACGCCTAGAGCCTGTGCTCCGCAACAAGAGAAGCCACCGCCGTGAGAAGTCCGCGCGTTGCAACTAGAGAAAGCCCGTGCGCCGCAATGAAGACCCAACACGGCCAAAAAAATAAGAAAAAAAGAATGGACACACACAGGAGTAAGGCCAAACACGGCCAAAGATCTGCACAGTGGCCCTTGGTCACCAGCAAGCAGCCAGTAATAACCCCAAAACAAACTGGAAGCAATGCACTGGGCAGAGACTGCATTTTGCGCACCCAATACCCATCTTTCCTTTATTCCTTACTAACAGAACCTGCATTACTGAAGCCAGCAGGTCACCAGTGAAAGTCCTGCCTTCTCAGCCTCCCTCGCAGACTGAGCGGCCAATGAGGAATAAGTGGGAGACCAAGGGTGGGGTTTCCAGGTAAGCTGTTTAAAGAGGCACACTTTTGCCGTGCCCCTTCCTCCTCCCTGCTGCCTGAACGTGGACGTGATGGCAGAAGCTGCAATGACCACGGGAAGACCTTGAGGATGGAAGCCACACCCTACAGGTGGTAGACACTCTGAAGACAGTAGCACCGCCATCCCAACCCAGACACACATCCCTGGATCAGTTATGTGTGAAAGCAAAGCAAACTTCTATCTTGTTTAAGTCACTGTGGTGAGGCTCCTGTGGTCAACAGCACACCTCATCCTGCGAGCCTGCTGGAGAAAGCCAGCCCAGCCACTTGCCTTCAAAGAGTGGAATGGAGTCGTTGGAAAAGGTGTCCAAGGCAAGGAGGTCTCTCCCATCTTTGGACCCGCTGCGTTTATGCTTATGTTTCCTTCGAAAGAAGGACCTGCGTGCAGCCGCCGAGAGCGTCTTTGCGGTGGTGTTGTCATCCTTGACTTCAGACATGCTGAGCCTCCGGGAGAATTCTTGGTCCATCCTGTGGACAAGAGTACAGCAGCGCTGCGGAGGGCCCAGGGACCATCACCTCCCCACATGCCCAGCCGCGAGGAGAGCCAGAGCTGGGGCTCCAGGCTCCTCCCACATTCTCTACAGGTTTCCTGGCCGCTTCACCACCCACGCTACTGAGGACGCCATGGTGCCACTGCTGTGAGGGTGATACACACACACCAGTGCTGGGCAAGCTCTCAGAATACAGGGCCACCTCCTAGAGTCAGACGAGGGTCAGAAGGAGCTGCTAAGACAGCCTTCACGCATGACCGCTACAAGTTATGCCTCCTGCCACCAAGAGGAACGAAGCACAGATAGACACTGTAACACAGGAAAAACCTTGAAAAACATCACGCCAAGGATAAGGAGCCAGTCACAAAAGACCACGTGCTATATGACTCCATTCACGTGAAAGTCCAGACAGGGAAGTCTACAGAGACAGAACGATCAGTGGTCGCTCAGGGTTGACAGGAGGGGGCAGGGCAGACAGAAAGACAAGGCGGGGCAGCTAACGGGTCTTCTTCCTGAGGCGACGAAAATGTTCTCAAATCGACTACGGTGATGGTTGCACATCTGTGAAAATACTAAAAGCCAGTGAACTGTACACTCTGGGTAAATTGTATGGTATGTGAATCATGTCTCAACAAACCTGTTAAAAACAAAAAAGTGCTGTCTCCTAAGTTGCCCCTGTGCTTCTGTATAGCACTGACTTAAGTACAGCACTGACCTACACTAGGACCAAAATTGCTTTTTGGACAAGCAATCGTGGCAAAACGTACAGACCAGAAGCTGATACGAGCATCAGTATAAACCCCCATGAGCCCCAGCCCGCATCCCATGGGGCATCCCCGCAGGTGCCGCCCGCCCCAGCCCCAGGCCCAGACTCGAGAACACTCACACGTATTTGCTGGGGATCTGCCCGCGCTGGATCTTCTGGGCATTCTCATCCAGCTGCCAGGCCATCCAGGACCCAAATGAGCCCTGGGGCAAGGTGTCATCCACGTAGAGGATGTCATCTTTCTTAAAGCTCAGCTCATGCTCCACCTCTGCCAGCCGCTCATAGAGGGCCCTGGACCGGGCAGTGGAGAGGGCAGGTCAGGCCGCTGGCTGCCCTTTACAGCCATTCTCCTAGAGCCGCTCTCCTGCTCTGAACTTTCCCCAGACCCCAGAGGCTGATCAGGTCCAGCCTCGCCCCAGCCTAGCAGTGGTTCCCAAAGAGGGGAGCCCAGGCTCTACATGACAGGACAGAGACTGCCCTTTCCTCCCCTGAGACCAGGCTCCCTGGAGACAAGGGCTGCCTCATGCCCATCACATAAAAGACTTCTTGCCAAGGACCAAGGCCATTATCTCCATTCCAGATGGGCCTTTCCCATTGGCGTCCCTCCCCTGAGGCAAGGCTGACGGTTCCTACAGACTAGAAACTTCCCGGAAGGGAAACATGCCATCCTCAACTGAGGAGGGGTTCCCTAGAGACAGGGACCCCCACCCCACCTCACGGTACACGGTCGATCAGTGCTTTCCATTCTCGTGTGGCCTCAGATCTTAGGGGACATGAAGAAAGCTGAGCACCTCCCGGAAAACGCCCGAAGCCTGCCTCAGACACACACTACATATAGTACTTCGGGGTACCGTGGATGCCTTGACACCCACACACGCTGCAGAGGGATCTGCAGACCTGGGTCAGAGGAGACCGGGAGAGGAGCCTAGCCCACAGGAAAGTGAGGCTCTGTGGTCTCAAACTTCCCCACCAGGCCCTAAACCCTAAAGAGGGAGCCCATCTGGCCCTGGGAGCTTTCGAGGGTTTTTCTAAGTCATAAGCATCTCATCGTGAGCTTCCAATTTGGGGCCCAAGTAATAATGCTCACGGCCCCACCCTTTGGGGGCAAGAAACATGGGGACATTCACAGGGAACAGCCTTCACCAAAAGCCCCTCCCCTAGCCCCAAGTCCCCGGCAACCCTGGCCACTGGTACCTGATATAGAAGCTGTCGCCAGGCAGGCCCTTGACCTTGGTGAACTCCTCAGGGCGGTACTGCACCTTCAGGCGGACACTGTCCTTGGGCTTCAGCATCTCCACATAGACCTCCTCCACTGTCTTGTTGCGCACGTCCAGACTACCGTACTACCCAGAGACGGAGGACTGGGGTCAGAGGGCAGAAGCTGGGCATCTTGGGCACCCGCGAGAGGCCAGGTGTAGGGTAAGGGTGAGACTCAGCATCCCGTTCACTGGGCATCCATCTGCCCCACCTCCGCAGGTAAGGCTGAGTCCTCTGTTGAGTGTCTGCTCTACCCTCAACAGCTGCTCCCAGGAGAAACCCTGTTCTAGTCCCCTCGCAAGTAAGGCTTATTGGAAACACAGCCCTTCACCTTGCTTATGCTCCTTGCTATCTTTGAGTACCTAGGACCCACCTCCCCCACCCAACAGGAGACCCAATGAGCGGGAGATGGCCCTCGCCATCAGACCAGTCCTGAGTCCTCCCACTGACAACAGCAGAGCATCTCCCCTTCGGACACCAGTGCCCAAGCCGGGGCCCCCCTGCCCGCTTCCCCATGATCTACCCAGTAGGGGTCTGGGCAGCATCCAACACCCACACACAGCGGTCGCCAGCAGAGGCTGTGCTCCTCCACCTCCTGTGCCAACTGAGACGGCGGCAAGCCCGACGTGCGGGCGGAGAGCAGCCCGGCTGCTGCTCAGAGGGCGCAGAACTCACCTCAAGGACGAGGTCCCCAGGCACTAGGCCGTCGGGGCCCTTGGCAGGACTGTCGTCCTCCACCTCGGCCACGAACACCCCATGCAGGTTCCCACCACATAAGTGCACGCCAAGCTCCAGCTGGGACTTCTTGATGAAAACAACTCGTGGTTCTGGGGTCTTCTTGGTGGCATCTCCCACCATCCTTATGGGGAGGAAAATGAAGCTCTTCAATTGTGCACAGGGAGGGAGGAAGACATGAGAAAGATGAAACAGTGGTGACGCCCTAACCGTTTTCTGCTGCCCCCCCCCCCAACCCCGCCACGGTCTCACGAGCTCTCAGAACCACAGGAGCCGGGAGGCGGGCCGACACAGCCTCTAGTTCTAGTGACCCGGTTTGTAGGCAGGATGCTGAGGTTTGGTAGAGGTGAACACGTGACCCCGGGTCACAAAGCCACTTGGGAACAGAGTGGACATCAACACCCCTGCTTTCCAGCCCAGCTGTCCATCACACACCATGGGCTATGTCTTGCCCACCTGGACTGCACTTGTTTTCCTAACTCTATTCTTCTGCAGAGAACTGCAGAGCCAGGCTCACCAGCCAGGGCACAACTCATCCAGCAAATGTTTACTGAGCAGCTTCTATGGCCCAGATGGCACTAAACCAAGAAGCAGGGCCCCTTGCCTCAAGGAACTCACAGCACAGGGACACTGAAAGGCTGGCAAACAAACTGAGTGAAGGAGACGGGACAGCAACAGAACCGAATGAGCAGGACCTCAGCGGGGGAGCCAGCTGGTGACGAAAATTTTGCTGCAGGTAAGTGTAGCCATAATGGGCACAGTGAACGGTCACAAGTAGGAAAGCCCTGAAGATGTCCCAGCTTCCAGCCTCAAACTTCTGTGAACAGTTCATTAAAGTCGAACCCGAGAAAGGGCTCTGTCCAAGACTGAAGAGTGACTGCCTCAGGACCCAGCCTGTGTGACCCTCCCCCACCTCCCCGCCAGCTCCTGCCCACACTAATGCCGCTCCCTCCTCCGGACATCTCTTCACGCCCGCCCTTTGCACGGCTAACCCCTGCTCATCCCGTGATGAGCTGTGACTTAGCTGTCACTGCCCTGCCATGCTCCTCATGACTGTTCCATTGCGGCCCCTGGCGCCCCTCCCAGCACTCCGGCCGTGCTGCACATGCCTGGACACTGGTCTGCCACCCTCAAACCTAGAGCTCCTTGGGGGCAACACCGCTGTTGATGGCCAGAGCCCGGGGCCTGGCTGGGGGATGACCGTGGGATTCTGTCTAAGGACAGAACCAGAAAACAAGTGAGTGAGAAAAGGAGGAGAGAAAGAAAAAAGGCAGAACTAAGAATAAGTCAAGTGAGAAAACGAAGAGAAAAAAAGGGAGAGAGGGCAGGACGGAGGGAGGAAAAAAGGACTGGCGTGCTCGCCACCCCAAATTCTGACAAGCCGGTGTGCCGGCTGCAGCGCAGGGTGGCGCTGGGACCCACGTCCCCCAGAGGATGTGCTTGGGCCCCAACAATGGCCCCCCGGACCCACCCCGCTCAGCCAAGTGCACGGATGGAAGGCTTGTGGCATGCATCTGCTGACCTGGAGCCGGGGGTGCTCTGCTTGGCCGGGGGTGTGCCAGGGCCCTCGTCCTGCTCCATCAGTGGGTCAATGACAGAGGGATGCTCCGGGGTGGTGGCACTGCTGCCCTGGAGAGTGGAGTGGGGACTGACAGGGTCCAGGTGGGAGCTGGGGACAGGACAGGAAGAGTGAGGAGTAGCATGCAGCCGGCCGGAGCCACCCCATCTCTGGTGGCGACCAGGTCTGGGACGTGAACAAGGACCAGGTCACGCAGCTCTGTGACCCGAACCCTGAGGAGAGCAGGCGCCTCAGGAGCCTGGACTCGGTCACCCAGCTGCAGGATCTGCCTGTCCTCAACTCGGGGATCCTCTGCAAAGGGGTCAGCCTGGCGACCCGTGAATTCACTGTTCTCTTTTCCTCTGCATGTGCATTTCAGCCCTTCCCTTCACAGGCGCTGCATGGCAGGGGCACGTCTCACCCTTTCCTCACCTGTCCTGCCACCCACAGCACAGAGGCAGACGGGGGCAGGTGTCCAGTGTCTGCTCGTGGAGTGGGGCCAGACCACTCTGTGGGAGCATCCGCCCAGGGCCGCAGCTCCTGCCTGCTCCACATACCCATGCCGGGGCTTCCTGCTGCACGCGGGACCCAGCCACCCGTTTCCACACCCTATTTCAGGAGGGAAAACCATCCCTCCATATGTCCCTTCTCCAAAACCCAGGGCTGGTCAACTCCTCTCTCATGGCAGCAGAATCCCCAGAACTTGCAGCTGGCACGTAGGTCTCCCCACAGCGAGCCACGCACCTGCCGCACCCGTCTCTCTTCCTGCGGCCCCCATGCCCCCTAGGAGGCCAGGGCCTCACCTGGACCGGGAGTGGCCGCTCAGCTGGTGCATGTGTGGGTTGTACTGGGCCAGGATGGTGATGGTGTCGCACTGCTGCCCGATGATGAGCCGGGCCTGCTGCTCCGTGGCGCTCCGCAGGTTTATGCCATTGAACTAGGAGACACCAGGAGCGGGCTCAGTGATGGCAGAGGAGGGCGTGGAGGAGGGCCTGGGGACTCAGGAAGGGAGGAGAGGAGAGGAGAGGAGGGAGAGGACGGCAGCTCCCGCTCACCTCAAGTAACTGGTCCCCGTACTCAAGGCCGGCCTGGTGAGCGATGCTCCCCCCGGTCACCTTGGAGACGTAGACACCGCCCTTCTCCCCGCTCACGATGGAGATGCCCAGCGGCTCCGAGCCCTTCTGCAGCTTCACATGGCGTGGCTCCTCCACGTAGGGCCTTGGAAGAGAGCCAACAGTTTTGGGGACTCAGGCTCAAAGGAAAGGTCTGGGGAAGATCTGAGGTCAGGCATGCAATCACTACGCAGAAAGGGCCAGGGGGCACAGACGCTCCTATGATGACACAGCTGGATGGGAACACGATGAAGTCCACCTTTGTACGACGGTGATACACAACCCCATGCAATACAGACACGACCCCCCACCCGCGGATGGACACAGAAGCACCCAGTCCCAAAGACACCAAGAAGGGTCTGTGTGAACTATAAACACTGATATGCGCGGGGAAAAGGCACGCAGGTTTCCCTAACAGGAGAGGAGTGGCCTCACAATGTGCAACGTACAAACCTCCAATGGGGTCTCAAGACGCCCTTGGGGCAAAAGGACTGCTTTCTGGGGTGATATTCACCCAAGAAGGGGCAACATTAAATATCAGTTTTTATATTTACCAGGACACAGGAGGATGCAAAGTGATCATGAGATTAAGCTGCTGCAAACCGGAGGCACTAAAAAGGGAGCGGGGAGGCTGGGAGCAAGGCGGCACCATGCACCCACTGGCCCCGGGGAGCCGCCCACCGCACCGCGGGGGATAAGGGGCGCAGGGGGGGCTGGGGTGGGGACCTCCTGTCGGGCCAACCTCACGCTCCTCAGGGAGGAGGACCTGGGCCTGGCAGCCACAGGCAGTCTCAGGAGGGATCTGTGGTGGTGGAGGCATCTGGAAGGTGCAAAAGGTTAGAAAGCAGAGCGGGGGTGATCGGGGGAGGAAGACAACCACAGACGCCTGGAACGTGACAGACAGACAGACAGACAGACAGTTAAGTGACCCCGAGCCGCCAGGACCCCCGCTGCATGCTGCCCGAGCTCCTCCTCAGGACAAGACTGCAGCCAAAGGCCAGGGGAGGGGACAAGCAGAGCACCACCCCCGAGGGCTCCCTCCTCCAGAGCACATGTCAGGGAGGGGTGGGGGGGTGGGGGGGTGGTCCACGTGCTGAAGGGCAGGCAGGCAGAGGGGGGCCCTTTGGGAGGGAATCCTTACTTTTTAATCCCCCGAATGATTTAAAATTTTTATAATATGCACAAGAGTTTTGTCAGAACAATAAGGCTGCTTTGTAAAAGAAGTTCATAAAGTATACTTAACACTACAAACAGCTTAAAACATAACATTAAGGAGGAAGTTTATGTATGTAAAACAACATAAATAAAGCATGTATTTAAACTGTATATATACATACACACACACCTCAGAAGGTGAAATAACAGCAACTGAACCTCGGGTTGATGAGATTATGTGACTTTTTTCCTTTCTACTTTTCTAGTTTTCCCAGTTTTCTATAACGATAGTTAACTTGAGACTGAGCAAAAGAGGGACTATTTTTAGTAAGTAACCCATTCTTCAGTCAGGTCACACACGTTAAAATTTATGTCACCTAAGCGCTGTGAAGGCAGGAATCACCGACACTGACGCACACACTCGCTCACACACACACACCGGTTCTCTGTGCACCGCGGAGAAAGCTAAGGGGATGTCTGAACCGCATGTGATAAGGCCCCTTCTGCTTCTAAGGAGCCCCCTTCAGTGGGGGGAAAGTCTTGTTCTCTCAGTGACCTGAGCTGGGGGTTCGGTAAAACCTCACACCCCCAGGGCCGGTTTGTGCTCCTGTCTGCACGATGCAGGTGAGGCCATCATGAACACATCCACGCGAACTGTGCTGACTCCCCTGGGGGCCCAGGCGCCTTGGCGGTTATGGGTACGCTCTGTTCTCCAGTTTACACTTGCCAGGTGTGCTGTCTTACAGGTTCAGATCGTAAATGAGATTTTCTTAACTATGGGCCCACCCAGCAGCGTCTCTCCCATGGCTTGCAGCTACAAGGGTCCTCAGCTTTCTGGATGTAAGTGGAGGAGAGTAGCTCTAGTCCTAGATCCTAAGTGACTAGATACAGGTAAGTTCAAGTTTAATCCAATCTCCCACTAGGATCTAGACAGAACCCTTTAAATAGATAGATACGATCTGGTAAATCCCACTCTGAAGAACACCAGAGGTGGATGAGGAACGTGCAGAGCTTGTGCAGGAAGGGACCAGCCCTGAGAGGAGGCACGTCTGGACTGACAGCTGAGATCGGCCTGCATTTCAAAATGAACCAATAAACGGCTAAGCTGTACATGTATGCTTCACACACTCTCTTCCTATGTGTATTTTATCTCACAATAAAAAGCTTGGGGGGCGGGGGGAGGGAGCAAGCGATACAGCTGTGTTCTGGGGCCAAAAAGAAAAGGGTAAGAAGGAGTCCTGGGACTTCCCTGGTGGTCCAGTGGTTAAGACTCCACTCTTCCACTGCAGGGGGCAGGGGTTTGATTCCTGGTTGGGGAACTAAGATCCCGCATGTTGCGTGGTGCAGTCAAAAGTTCAAAAAAAAAAAGAGTCCTGATTCTAATTAGTATAGGCCAGTCACTAACCATGTGACCACAGACAGACCACTCCAACTTTCTGGCCTCAGTTTCCTCATCTTTAAAATGGGGCCGATGACGATGCCGCTGATCACAGGGTTATGTGAGGACTTCACGACTTATTACGTGGAACGTGCTTAAGCAAGGGCCTGGGGAGCAGTGAACGGCATCACTCCATCACGGTCACTGTCAGGTCGTCCCCAGCATCACGTGCTGGAGCCCCCCTCCTCCCGTGGGCACTCAGTGGAAGGAGCTCACCCTGCTCCTCCAACTGGCCATCCACGTGCGCCCCTCCTCCTGCATCACGTGTCCACAGGACTTCCTCGTGACGTCCTGGAGCAAGACACCAGGGGATGCTAGGCGACCCAAACGCCTGCAGCCTCGCCGGAGGTCAACTCTGTCGGAACTCCCCAAACCGCACCACGCCCGGGGCCGAGGGCGCGGCCGAGCGCTGGCCCGCTACAGCAGCGCGCCATCCTCCCCTGTGCCCACTCACCTGTCCTTTCTGCGCTCCCCGAGGGCCGCGGGGTTGACGGCAATCCTGGGCAATGTGGCGGCTGAGGTCTGGGATGGGCTACAGGAGGACAGGCCTTCGACATTCAGAGGAGACTGCGGGGGAGTGCTGCACTCCGAGTGGGACAGCGAGCCTGCCGAGAGGGGTGGGTGAGGGCCGGGCCTGCACCTCCGCTCCCGCAGCCCGGACGCACGGCCATGCGTGCGGGTGCCTTGTGCCTCGTGCCTCACACTCCCCCCTGCATCTCCCGCCAGGGCCCGGGTCCTGGCCCTGCCAGCATAACTGATGGCTGAGACCGGGAGTGAACTGTGAGCAGTGCCCAGACACCCCACCCTGAGGACGGAGGGTGTCAGCACGGGGAAGGGCCACTGAGAAGTTCTCACCTCTGTCAGAGCCCATGACAGACCGCGGATATCTTGGCGTTGATGGGATTTTAATGCGTTCTGCCTTAAACTGCAAGTTGCTCGAAGACCCTGTGGTTCCACAAGGGGACAAAACTTTAGGCCTGCAATTAAACAGCACCCCTCACTCCCTCACCACCATCCTAGCAGTCAGGAAACATACACGGTTATGACAGAATGAAAGTGGGCCCTGCCATTTATCCCCAAGGGGGTCTCAATGTGGAACAGTCAGGGAAAGCAGAGGCCTAGCCCCAGTACGTGAATAAACCGTGCAGGGCTAGGCTGCTTCAGAACAGCATCCCACAAGTCTCGCTTCCAGCCCCGAACAGAGACAGCACCCCACGCGACAGGCGCGACTGCCGGTCTTGTGTCCACAACGCCGGAAGCAGCTCCACCAGAGTCTCTTTGAGACAACTGCTAGCCTCGACTCTGGGGTGCGTTTTCCGTAAGTGATCGGCAACATGACATCCCCCAGAATGACCTCAGGGTCAGGGAGCAAGGCTCCTGGGCCAGGGGTCACCAGAACAACTATACGGCCACCGTGGGAAGCTGCAGGAAGGCCACAGGAAAGGGCTCTGGCTGCAGCGTGGAGCCGGCCTCGGGAGAGGGGCTGTGTGTGTGGGCCGCCAGGAGGTCTGGGCACGAGGATGCGGGTAGAGATGAAGAAAGACTGCTGCCTGCTCTGGCGAGAAGGCGCCAGTGGCTCAGTTACCGAGGCGGGCGCTGGAGGGCAGGGAGTTGCACCCGTGGGAGGCTCTCATCTCAGAGCAGTCGCTGCAGGCCCTGGGGCTCAGATCCAGGCTCAGGCGGCCCTGGTGCTGGACACTGTCGAAAAGCAGACAAGTGAGGGGCTCGGGAGAAGGACCAGGTCAGGATAACAAGTGGCTGGCCACCCTGAGGCCCTCTGCCAGCTCAGGGAGGCCCAGAAGCGGCTCCCAGTCGGCCGAGGACGGTGACTGCCTGCAGCCACGCTCAGAGGGCTCTGCAAGCGCCAGGCCAGGACCAAGCTCACTGGGACAGAGGGCTTTCTGCAGGGACGCACAGAGGCTCTGCCTCCTGGGCGGGCACGGAGGGGCAGGACGGCACCGAGGCTCTCCCTAGAGGAGCCCGTCCCTGGAAACGGGAGAGCTGAGGGCGGGGAGCCCGCGTTGCCCACGTCGGGCTGGCCCGCATTCAGGCCCGACGATGACCTCTTCTAGCTGTGAGACTACATCTCTTGCCTGCTTAGGGCCTTCCAGGGGTCTTCACTGTACTCAAAATAAAACCCAAACTCTGGGTTTGTGCCCTATGATGTGGGCCTTCCTCCTGACTCACCGTCTCTTTGCCAAGCTCCCCTACTCTCTCCCTGGAGCCCACTGCACCATTCTCAGATGCCCGGGCTGCAGCACCTACAGCCCTCCTTCCTGGAGGCTCCTCCCCAAGTCGTACAACTGGCCTCTTCTCAGCCTTCTAGTCACGGCAGCATCCCCCTGCACGGGGCCCTCTCCACCGCCCAATATAACTTGCCACCCTCTTCCAAGTCACAGCCTAGCTTGTCAACACTTTAGGGTCTTTAGGGCCATTCAGCACCATCTGGTATCACTCTGTTCTCTTTTTTGGTCGTTCCCCACTCCCCACCTCGGCCCCGGCCACTTGAACACAAATGCCACAGGAGATGAAGTCTGTCTACTTAATTTTTCACTGTAGCCCTCTAGAACTATAGCAGTCCACGGCATGTAGTCTGTGCTCTATTAAAACCTGTCAAGTAATCGAATGAATGAGTGACCTTGAGCCAATCCATTCATTTTCTTAAGGCTCAGTTCCTCATCTATCAACCAGAGACAGTAATAGTAGGGTGGCTCTGGTGACCAAGTGAGATGACGCTTATAAAGTTCTGAGGACAGTACCTGGCATGTGAGCGCTCAGCTATCAGCTGCCTTCTCTACCATCGTCCTACAAATACCTTTTCAAGCTCCACGCTGGTAAATAAAGAGAGTGACCTTAAAGTTTCCTTTCCCCGGGGCCCCAGCGCTGCTCTACCCGGCCTCTTCCCAGCTAGGCAAGGGAACCCCTCTATACACAGTGGCCTTATGCCCAGGTGGGCTTGGATGGCTGGGGTACAGGGAAGCACAGGTGGCTTCACATACCTGGGATGCAAACCCTGGGGGCCAGCCTCTCTGGGGACAGGCGGAGAGCTGCAAGGGCCGACCCTGTGGCTGCGCACGGTGTAGATGGGGTTCCTCAGGACGGAGCTCACAGTGGTGCTCGGGGTCATACTGCGGGGAACAGTGCCTGCAAATGGGCAGGGTGAGACAGTGGCCTCAAAGCATCCAGCCAGCCCCAGATCTATGCAAGCTTCTGGCCCTGCTCCACCTGTAAGGCAGGAGAACCCTCTTCAGTGCTTCCCATTTCCCAGGCTGCTATGGGGAGAAAGCACTCTGAAAAGCTAAAAAATGTCACTGATAGAAGACTGAACACTCCAGACAGGTCAGTAGTGGCTAGATCTTTGAGGACACACAGCAGCTCCCTGCAATGACAGTCTCCACTCTCCCTGGGACTGGGCGGCCCTGGGAGCCCGCATCGACCCTCCTCCCCGGCCCTGCCCTGCCAGCTCACCCACAGACGCCCTGCTGGGGTAGAAGGGGGGGTTGCTGTGCCGGCTGGAATGCCCTGGCGAGTAAGGGGACCACTCCTGGAGATCTGGGGAGAGCTCTCCACTGGCCGGGACGCTCTTCTGCTCCTGCAGAACCAAAGGCAAGAGGCAGTGGCTGGAAACAGGGAAACACACAGGCATTTGCAAGCGATTTCTATCCCTTACGCCCTAGCTTCTCCCACTCAGACACATGACGTGACATTTGGGAGAGATCGTTAACTCGTTTATTCATTCACGTTGCCTTACACATCTGGAAGAGAAGAACTTCCTTCAAAAATACTTTGGAAGAAAACCACACAGCAAGAATCTGTTCTTTCGAATAAACAGCTTTTGTGTGTAGAGAGGGTGGAACACATGGGTGCATCGGGCACACGTATGCAGCAACTCCACACAACCTGCCCAGCCGTGTGAAGCTCCGTGTCTGCTGAAAGTAGCAGGGATTTGTTCTGCTCACAGCAATCTCTCCCTTCTGGAAATGACCACAGCACCCACAAAAACAAGCCGGCCTGTCCTGCTGCCGGCTAACAGATTCACACGTGCTATCTTGACTCCCTAAATCCTTTGAGGTGGGTCCTTGCCACTTGGGTTTATTGCAATACAAGTTCAAAAGCTTCTTGCTCAATAAGCAAATCAAACCCCAGACCCAAGGAAGCGTTGCCCTCTTGGTGTCGTATTACCGCTATCACGCACACCCCAGGCTGCTTTCTAATCTCCTAAAGGGAGACTGCTTCCTGCGGGCACTCACCTGCCATCCCCTCCCCTTCTCCCGGGCAGGTGCTGAGAGCAGAGGCAAAGGAGCCAGGGCTAAGCCTGAGCTGGGGGATGCCAGTGCGGGCGGGCGCAGGTCCCTGTGTGGCCCGCCCCACCTCCACCTCCCCCTGACCCACTCCAGGGCTGAGCTCTACCTCCAGGAACTGAGCAGAGATCACTACTGGAGCGAGCTTGGGCCGAAAGCTGGGAGCAGACTTTGGCCGGCGGCGCTTCTGCCCCAGCTCGTCCATCTTCTGGGAGGTGAGGTCCTCGTCACAGGACTTCTTGGCCGGCAGGTAGGAGGAGTCCCCGTCCCCTTCAGGGTAGTAGCTGGAAGCAATGCGGACCCTGGCCTTGCGAGGGGGCGAGGCGTGCATGGGCTCCCCGGGGTCCATGTCGGGGGGCAGGGCGCTCGGGGGGCTGGTGGATGGGGAGCTGCCCACTAGAGTGGCCTCTGACTCAGAACTGGTTTCCAGTTTGTGCTGGAACTTAATAGAGTCACCCCTCCTGGGAGGTTTTGGGGGCGTCAGAGGTCCCACCCTCTTGGAGGGCAGGGGGGAGTAAGCAGGCCCAGGGCCTGGGAGCAGGTAGTCTATTTTGGGGGGCGTCTGGGGGCGTTTGAAAGTGTTTGGGTCAAAGATAGACTTTCTTTGCTTTGGCTTCTTGTAAACGGAGAGCTTCTCGGGTCCTGCCGCGGAGCTGAGCACAGCCTTGGGCCAGGTCCCGCCGCTGTTGGCATTCTCGGGCTCTGCCTTGTCCAGGCGGGCCTCTGCCTCCCCACAGGGGCCCACCTCAGTCTCGAAGGGCAGCAGTGGCCGCCGGCTACGCACGTCCACCGGCCCAGAGCCACGCTCCCCCGAGGCGTCCGAGCGGAAGGGGCTCAGGCTACGCTCGGAGGCGCTGGGACAGGCCTGGGGGGAGCCGGGGAAGGTTCCCCCGGGGAACGGCTTGTGCAGGAAGGAGCTGCTGCCTCCTGGGGGGCCAGACTCCTTCCTGTCCTCCAGCCTGTCGGCGTAGAAGATGTCCGTCTGCGTGGAGTTGTTGTGCTGCATCAAATTCCGTTTATTCTGAGCCTGGACCTCCGGGCCGTGGGCTCGGAAGCTCAGCATCTTATCAGAGTCCTTGATGTTTTCAAAGATGTTCTGGCCGCTCCACGACGCGCTCTGAGGGAACACCTAAGTAGGGGTTGCAGAGGAGGGAGGAAGAGAGCCGGTGAGACCGCACGACCTGGAGCTGCCACCAAAAACCACCCCTGGAGGTAGAGCGATGGTCAGGAATGGGCCACACACACCCCAAAGTTGGACAGATGGACAGACGTGCAGGCATGTACACCTCGCCAACAGGTGACGCTTGCTCACAGCCAGGCCACTGGGAACCCACAGGAAAGACACAAAGTTCCCTTGACTTTGAGCATTTTCTGAAATCACCTGCACTGTGTCCTGCCTATTTTTTAAAATTATTAAATGTAAATATAAAAAATTCACTATTAAAGGCATCTTACAGTACACCTAGACAATGGAATATTATTCAGTGATAAAAAGAAACAACCTATCAAGCCATCAAAAGACATGCAGGAACCTTAAATGCACAGGACTAAGTGAAAGAAGCCAATCTGAAAAGGCTGCATGCTATGTGAGTCCAGCTATATGACGTTCTGGAAAAGGCAAAACTACAGAGATAGTCAAAAGATCAGCGTTTGCCGGGGGTTGAGGGGGAGGAAGGGATGAACAGGTGAAGCCCAGAGGCTCTTCAGGGCACTGAAATCACTCTGCAGGATACTGTAACGGCGGATACGTGTCATTATACATTTGTCTAAACCCGTAGAATGTACAACCCCAAGAGTGGATCCTCACGTTAACTACAGACTTTAGTTAATACTAATGTATTAATATTGGCTCATCGATATCACAGAGCGGAAGATATGAGAACTCTCTGTACTAACTCAACTTTTCTGTAAACCTAAATCTGTTCCCCAAAAAGGCTATTAATTTTAAAATAATTTTTTAAAATATCTCTTAATGAAGTAGATGAGCCTTTTTCCAACCTTCTTAGAAAAGCTGATAAGAAGTACAATAAACGCCCTTAAACCCATTTAGATTCAACAATATTTTGCCCAATTGTCTGTATCTACTTATACTGCAGATCATTCGAAAATAAGTTACAAATATGACATTTCACCCGAACAGCTTTAGCACGCACTTCTCCCAAATAAGGCCATTCTCCTGTATGACCCCAATACCATCATTATACCCAGGAAAAGTAACAATTCCCTAAGATCATCTCATTATCCAGTCCAGATCCAAATGTACCCCCCACCTCCAAAATGTCCTTCATAGCTAGGTTTTTTTGTTTCTGGGTTTTTGGTTTTGGTTTTGGTTTTGAAACCAGGATCCAGTCAGGGTTCACGCATACCTTGCACTTATAAATCAAGACCTTTTTTCCAAGGATCCCAGTGATGTGGAGAAGTGGCTTGCGTACAAGGAGCTGGGGTTCTGCCTGCCCCAAAGAGGGCGAGAGCAGAGCCAGTGAAGGGCGGGGGCCCTTACCTTCAGGAGGGAGAGGGTCAGGGAGTCCTGGCAGCTCCGCAGCAGAGATTCACACTCATTCAGAGACTTGTTGTCCAGTGCAATGCCATTGATCTAGGGCCAACAGAGAGCCCGTCAGGCCCACCACCAGGATAGGGGTTCTGCCTAGCTGCTGACCCACGCTGGACAGTGGGCCTTGTTCTGTAAGGTGCCCCCGTCTGGAGCTGGCAAAGGAGAGAAAGCCCCTCCCCAGTTAAGGCCCTCAAAGTCCAGTTATGGGGCTTCTGAGGCAAATGAAACACACAGCCTTGAAAGCACTCTGGGGAAGTGACTTTGACTGACTGGGACCAGAACACCACGGGTCCCAGAGGGACATCCCGGACCCGCCGCTTCCTGCTGCGTGATGCTGGACCACGGCTCAGAACTCCTTCAAGAGCAAAAAGGAAAACAGACACGGACGCCCCCCCAGGGGCGCGAGGAGACTGAAAACAAGATCATGATGTGGGAGGCTGGACCCACGTGACATGAAGTATCATCGCAAAGACTCCTACAGCCCCTCACGCCTGAGTCTCTGTCCGCACCCCTCTCAGACACGTTCCAGTGCTTTTTAAAAGTGTATGTGCAATAGGTGAACGGTGAGGCTGGGGTGCACCCATACCATGGAGTCCTACCCGGCTTCGAGAAGGACCACAGCATCAGCACATCCAACCACGTGACGGAGCTCACAGCACGAAGCCAGGTGGAAAAGGCCATCTCAAACGGGCAAGTACTAGACTCTACTCATACAATATCCTCCAAACGACAGAATTACAGAGCTGGGGAACAAAGTAGCTGCCAGGGCTTATGACGGCAGGGAGGGGGCATGCTTAGGACTGCGGGGGTCAACAGACAGGGGTGACACGAGGGAGATCTTTGTGGTGGTGGACAGCCCTGTTTTTTATCCCAAAATGTGATAACAGATTTCATAGTTACGTAAGATGTAACCATTAGATGTTAACTGGATGATGGGTACGTAGGACCTTTCTGTACTATCTTTGCCACTTCACTTTTTAATATTGTTTAACATTATAACTGAATTATAATTATTTCTATAATTATTTCAAAATTGAAAGTTAAAAATATATATATATTCAGAGTGATTATCTTGGGGTGGTAGATTAATTTGGTTGGTTTTGTTTTTCTTTATAACTTCCCCACATCTTAAGAGTTTTTCGTATTGGCCATATTGCTTTCAAACTCCAGCTCGCCCCCAAATCTGAAAAACACTGGCAAAGATGTGAAGTAATGAGCTCCCCCAAACACAGCAGGTGGGACTTCTCTGAAGCACAAGGAGGGACATCACATCACGTGTTGAATGCTTATGCCCTCTGATCCAGCAATTCCCCCACCCGGGACTCTATCCCGTGGCGGGACACAGCAGTGGCCATGAAGCACTATTACAATGGCAAAAAATGTCCTGACTGTCCATCAGGAGACCGGCCCAAAGGCCACTAAGGAACATGCAGTTACTGAAATGACTGAGACAGATCTAAAGATGTGAATCTGGAAGAATCTCAAGGCACGCTGTTAAAAACAGAAAGCAAGGTTAGCAGCAGCACAGTATACTATGATCACATCTAAGTTTAAAAAAGAAAAAAAAAGTGGGAGATATACGTTTTGAACGTTTGGGGGAGAAAACACAATGAACTGTTAAAAGTAGTTGCCCTTAGGATGGGAACTGGGAGATGGGGAGTCTAGAACCAGAGGAAGGGTTCCCTGAGACTTACAGCCACAATCCTGTCTCCCACGGCGAGGGACCCCTCTTTGGCAGCCGGGCTTCCAGGCACCACGGCGGCAGCATACACTCCATTCTCCAGGCTGATGCCGCTGTCTGCAAACCAGAGGTCCCCGGTTAACCCCTGCCCGGGTTGCATGGCCCTCTGGTTGTCTCATCTTGTCTTTACGAGATAAACTTTTAAAAAGGATGTTGGCAGACTGCAACCTGTCCATCCCAGCACCCCGCCCAGGTCACACCACCCAGGGACCGCGTCAGGTCTGGTCTGGCGAATCAAACAATCAGAGACAAGCAAGACCCAGGACCCAGACGGCCCCGTAGCGTGAAGCACATGGGCTGCACTGAAACCACATCAACGCCTAGTTCTGCCCGAAAACACATGCGATCTCTCTGTACGAGAAAAGGGTGCCCTGCCCACCTCCCCAGCCCCTACCTTTATGCCCACTCAGGTTGATGTGCAGCGGTGTGACCACCTTCCCGCCCAGGGACTTCCTCCGACGCACGACCATGTTGATGGCCCCCTCCCCGTTGAGGAGCGCCTTCATGGCCTGCTTCTTGTCCTTATTGATGAGGTCCACGTCGTTGATTCTCAACAGCCAGTCATTGACCCTGAGGAGGGGGACAGCCAGGTCACTGCCAGCGGAGGCCTTGGGACCAGGGGGCCGGCCCCTGTTGCTCCCATTCGGGGAGCAGAACACCAGAAAGCAGGTACCCCACAAACACATTCAGAAAGGTTTCCTCGGGGCTTCCCTGGTACACGGTGGTTACGAATCCGCCTGCCAATGCAGGGGACACGGGTTCGAGCCCTGGTCCGGGAAGATCCCACATGCCGCGGAGCAACTAAGCCCGTGCGCCACAACTACTGAGCCCACGTGCCACAACTGCTGAAGCCCGCGCGCCTAGAGCCCGTGCTCCGCAACGAAGAGTAGCCCCCGCTCACGGCAACTAGAGAAAGCCCGCGCGCAGCAACGAAGACCCAGCACAGCCAAAAATAAAAACAAACAAATAAATAAATTTATTTTTAAAAAAAAAGAAAGAAAGAAAGAAAAGAGAAAGGTTTCCTCTTCTAGGAAGGTGGAGTGGTTAAGCTGGCAAGGGTTGGAGCCTGGTTTCAAACCCTAGCTCTACCACTTACTAGCGGCATGACGTAGTCCCTCTGGGCCTCAGTGCCCTCATTTGTAAAATGGGGGCAACAGAAGCACCTACCTCATGGGATTGTAAAGATTAATGAATTACATGAAGTACTTAAACTTAGCAAATACCAAGCACTATGTAGGTGCTAATTATTATCATCACTATTTCATGGGATGAGCAGGCAATGCACATTCCAGACTCTCACACACTTCACCTGAGCCCCTTACTACACAGAGAAGCAAAAGGCAGCACCTGGTGATGGGAGAAAGATCAGATTCAGAGGCGATTCGGAGTCCAAGCAGCCTTTAAGAACAATGTTAGCAGTTAAGCCTGAAAGCCTCAACAGCCTCTGTGAGGCCCCCAGGTCCTGGGATGCGTTCATTTAAACGCCACCTGGCTCTCCAGGCCCTCTGCATTAGGTCAGAGGGAAACTGCCACCTTCCCTCCAAAGCCTGGAGCCCACTACACTCACCGTAAGCGGCCATCAGCGATGCTTCCTTTGTCCACTTTAGTGACAAATATGCCACAGTCCCCCGGCAAACAAGGCTCATTCACACCCTCTGCCATATCGAAACCAAGTGCCTTCAAGTCAATATCCTCCTGGCAAAAGAAGAGTGGCAACAGCTCACTTTACAGCAGTGATGAGAAACATTTGGCTCTTACACCCGCCCCCAAGACACTCACTCCGAGGCGGGTGCTGTCCCTTCACCCCGACGGGACACGTGGTCCCCAAGATAAAACCTCTGAGCGGCTGTGATCCCCTTTCCACCACTGGAAACACACTCTCTCTCTCTCTCTCAGCCCCCTGGAGCTCTGCTCTTGCCTCTGCTTTCCATGCACTGCAAGCATCCGCCGGGTAACACAGGAGACCAAGCTGCTACTGCATGGGGCTTGGACAAGTGCAGGGAAAGGATGCATCCACACCCTGGGAGAAAAAGCTGACCTCCCAACTAGCAGCTATGAAGTTGGGGGCCCTGCAAGAGGGCCATCCTTTCCCTCCCCCATCCAAAGCCGTCACGTTGAGGAGAGCTGGGAAGAGAAGACACAAGGGCGGTTTACCGTCTCCCTTTCAAACTCCACGACTTCTGTTTCCCACTCCATGGAGTCTGTGTCAATGGCCGAGTCGTGGGAGCTATGGGCCATCAGCTGCCGGAACCGGGCCTCCTTTTCCAACTGGGATTCCATCTGCTCCCTGTGAACAAAGAGAGAGCCATGGCAACGGCCCTCTGGGAGGCAAAGCATCCCACCAAAGTCCACTCGGAAATGAGGTGGACCATTCCCCTCCCCCCTCATACTTCACACCAGCTGCCTCATAAACCCAAGGCTTCTTGGGTACCAGTGAGTTTTCATAGTTTTTTTGTTTTTGTTTTTTTTAAGTCTCAGAAAATTGCCCCTAATTTATCTAGGGGTTTAATGCAATTCTTACAGAAATGCCAGCAAGACTTTCTGTAGACAGGGATAAGACTATTCTAAAATATACACAGAAAGGCAAAGGAATTAGAACAGCGAAACCCATTTTGAAAATGAAGAATAAAATGGGAGGAATCATTCTACTTGATTTCAAGACTTATTATACGGCTACAGAAATCAGGACCATCTGGAACTGCCAGGAAGACAGACACATGGATCAACGGAACAGAGCAGAGGACCCAGAATAGCCCCACAAAGTACAAAAGGTGCAGAAGTGGTTCAGTAGAGGAAGGACGGTCTTCAACGAATGATGCTGGAGCAAGAGGACATCCTGGCAACAGACTCTCAACCTAAACCCCATACCTTATATAAAAATTAACACAAGACCTATCACAGATTTAAATATAAAACTAAAAAACTTCTAGAAGGCAAGTATAGGAGAAAAATCTTTGAGATCTAGGACTGGATTAAGGGTTCTTAGACATAACACAATCCATTAAAAGTAAAAAAATAAAAATCAGCAAATCGGATTCGATCAAAATGAAAAGCTTTAGTTCTCAGAAAGACCCAGTGAGGAAGACGAAAAAAGACTCAGAAACCTGTTAACATGCCCCAGTAACATCCTTCTTCCTAGAACCTGGGCCCAGATGACCTCTCCAATTCCTCAGCACTGCCCAGTGGGTTCCTGCCACACCCCTCACTACTGTTGTTTCCTGCTCGACTGGACGCGCTCCCATGTCCACACCTTTGCCTGAACCGTGCTCAAGAATGTGTGGCCAGCTCTAGGAGGCCACGCAGCCCACGGGTAGTCCTTCTCCAAGCTTTCTTCCCCGACAGAGAAGCAGCTCTGCACTTCATGCTCACCGCACGCGGCTCACCTCTCACCCACTAGGCACATACATCTGTTGCTTCTGCAGACGGGGGGCTTCCCGGGCAGCGGCAAGGACTCCCTCCCCTGCATCCCACTGGTTAGAGAACTTAGCTCAGAGAAGGTGCAAATACAAACATGCTGAATGAACAAACAAATGGAACTTGACATTTCTTAGAAGTTCCAGGCAACTCCAGCTCAATTAACGTGCAAAACCTCCTCCCGTGCTCAAGCCCCCAAGGCGCCAGGCTTTGCCTTAATTTGATTCCACCACCTGCCAGACCCTAACTGGGTGCCTGGAGAGAAGCTGTCCCTCTGCCGCTTAACCCCAGGGATTTTCTTAGAGTGCTCAAGCCCCAGGGCTTCTGGGTTTTCACGGAGTCAATGAAGCTCTTTGCCTTACGTTAGGAGGTTCTGTTGAACGGGGAAGAAGGGGAAGGTGTCACCCACTTCCGGAAGGCGTCCCCCGAGTGTGCGAGGCTTGCACGCTCACCAGCTTCCAACCACCCTATCGGTTCAGGAAGCCTCACGAGCAAGCGGACGGCCGCTGCTTCTCAACTACCCAGTCTGGCTCTGGACTGCACTGCCAATTGGCATCTGCCGATTTCTCTTCTTCAGCTTGGATCCCTGTATTTTCAGTACACTGCTAGGGGCCACCAAGTCTGAAGTAACACCCCTGGGAGCAGCGCTGTAACTGAGGGGACGCTGTCTGACACCCCAAACAGCACAGACCGCTGAGCGGTAGTCACAACCGCCTTCAAAAATGCTGCATCAGAACCTGTCATCATTCTGTTCGACTGCGTGCTGGTCTCTCGGATGGCCCTGCCTTTGGTCTGTCTCCGTGTATTATGAGCCCCACAGGGCAGGGACCCGGCGGCTTGTGCCTCCCCCGGGGCCTGGCCCCCACGCAGCAGGCACCTGGCAAATCCTTGTGGAGTTGCCGAATGAATGAGGGAGGGAGGGAGGGAGGGAATGAATGGACGACACATGCCTACCTGTCCCCCAGTGGACCGCCCGGGGCAGGGACCTTCCTTCCGATGAGCCTTGGCATGCAGTGCCTGCCCACCCCGACTCGCTCACCAAAGGGCCGCTGCCACACTCTGTGCTGATCTAAGGATTTCTAATTAACTCTCAACAGAGAGGCCACACTCGGACACATTTTACGGACTGACCGAGTAAGGCAGAGTGAAGGGACAGACTGCAGGCCCTGCTCATGGGGCTGCCCTGACCTGACGGAAGCGGACACCACGCTCCCGGGCGCCAGCTCTCCCAGCAGGCGCCCACCCCAGCGTACTTGAGCTCCTTCAGCTCCCGGCTGACGTCGTTCTTCTGTTTGCGAGTGTCATCCAGGCTGCGCAGGGCCTCAGCCAGTTCGCTCACCGCCCGGTCCCGCTCCCGCCTCAGGTTGTCACAGAGCGTCCTGGCAGAGGGGGCAGAGGGCTAGGTCACTGTGAGGGGCAGGGGACAGAGGACTCACGGCTTGCAGTGAGGCCTGCAGCCCATGCTCCCGAACACCCCAGGTGCTTGCCTCACTCCCAGATGCACAGATGGAGCGCTTGAGAGTTTGGAGGCAAGGCCACCCAGGCCAATCCCACACAGGGACAGAGAGGACACTGGGGACCTGGCAGAGGAGACACCCCCACGGTTACCAGGCAACGAGCATCCGCTTCTGAACGTACAGTGTTCATCCCACAGGTTCAGCCTCAGTGTGTCTGGGGTCAACGACCACGCTCCCACCCGCACAGCCCACCTGGCAAGCCCCTGTGCCCCAGCACCGACCAGACACTGCACCACTACCCACGTGCAGGCTTTTCTAGAGATGCCCTCCAGCCCACAACTAGACTGAGCCCCCACTTGGACAGAAATCATGTCCTAGGCATCTCTGCAGCCCGGAGCCCTGTGCAGGTGGGGTGCAGGCTTAACAGCTCTCTACTAACAGACGTGTGGCCTCTGGGCTCCCAGGATCAGCTCAGTCACTCAGAGAGGTGGTGGGGACAGGTGACCAGGTAGCAGGAGAGTCTGTGCTGTGCTCTGTGCCACCGGCAGAACGGCACCCTGCCACTCGATGGACCCTGAGGGCTGGTCCCCACTTCTCCATGGCCCCAAACCTCCTCCAATCCGGAACCTTCATCTCCTGACCAGCCCAGGTGGACATCAGTCTCTCCAAACAACCACAAGGGATCTTGCAGAAACTCTCAATGACCAAGTCCTCACTTATCGCCATCATCATCATCATCACCACCACCACCACCAGCAGGGCCTCTCCTGGCTTTATTCCAGGCCAAGGGCCAAGTCTACACTCCAGGGCTCCCCTTCACAGGCCCTCACCACCTGCCCTCAGGAGCCCTGCCAGCCGCTTCTCCTGTGACTCACCAAGTGCGCACCCCACTCATGCCACAACCAGTCCCAGCTCTGCCCTGAGCTCACCATACACCTTTGTTCATGATGGTCCCTCAGGCTGCAACACCTATCCCCCCTTCTCCACCTGGAAAAGTGCCACTCGAGCTTTAGTTCTAGCATGAACGCCATGCTTTCTGGGGAGACCTCCCTACCCGTCCCCCAGTTCCCTTCATGCCCCCACGAATTCACTGTTCACGCACCTCCCTCCCCCCGACCACCCTGTCCCACGAAGCTGCCTGTAGCCCCCGCGGTGCCGGCCCCTCACGGGCATCACACGTGCCCAGGAGCCTCAAAGGTTGTTTCTCTCCCAGGGTCTCCTTGCTCAAGGGACCTAAGATCCTGGCACACGGTAGGTGACCAATGAATACTGGCTGAAAGAACACATTTTTGAAATGTCAGTTGCAACAGAAACCCCCTAAGAAAAAAGCCTGGCCTCATACCACTTCACGGGGGTCCACGCTGTGGACACAGCATGTGCTCGGACTTCTAGGGTGAAGGGAAATGGGAAGTCGAGACATGATGGAAAATGCTAAAATTCTCACTATGAGGCGAGGCTGGGGCATCACCTAGGGTGAGGAGGGACGACCCAGGTCACGCCCACCTTACCTGGAAGGAAGTGGTTATGACTCCGACCCTCCCACAGACCCAGGGCACCACGGGGAGAGCCGAGCCCATGTGGCCCCGGGGCGCCCCATACCGGATGCTGTCCCGCTCCGCCACGATCTTGTCCCGCTCCTGGAAGGCCCAGTCCCGCCGGCACTTGGCCACATCCGCCTCCTGGAGGGCTTCCTTCAGCTCCTGGCACAGAGCCTTGCACTGCTTTCGAAGGATTTCAGCCTCCTTGTTGGCTCTCCCCACGTCCATTGTCACCGTGTCTTTGATCTGGCGGGGGTGAGCGGCAGGCAGAGGGGAAGGTTATCAGGCCTTCTGGCCCAGAAGTGCCCTCCGACTGGTATAGGAGCTGGGGCTGGACTCTCGGGAGCTGGACGGAGGGAAACACTAGGGTCTCAGCCAGAGCCCGTTCCGACACCGGCCCCCGCCCCCCATGACTACGTGTTCCACAGCCACGTTCAGACCCCTAGCGATGCTATATTAGGGTCCGCCCAAACTCTCACAGCGCCACATAGAGCCAGGACCAGGGGCCCAGGTGGAATGCCCCTGGAGGGCTCCTGCCAGACCCTGCCCTGCCACTCACGTGGTATACGTTTTGCCGAGAGCCCACTACCTCTCCCTAAAGAGCTCTCGTGACAAACGTGACATGAGGCCCCACTGCAGTGAAGGGTGCAGCACTGGTCACCATGCTCCCCACCCGCTGCGTCTACAATACAGTTTTTACACTCCAGCATATGGAGTTATTTCTCAATCTGAAAACACACCACTACGTTTGCTGGTGAAGTCCTATGTGTTTCAGTTCCTTTAAAAAGCTGAGATCTAAAGGATTTGCACCTGGACCCCCCCCAAAGCGTTACACGCTCCATTAAAATTGCAAATCAAACTCTTTGAAGCACTCATACAGAAAGCTCCCTCTGTGCCTCTATAATCCTCAGAAAAATGAAGAATGTGACAAATGACAAAGTGAGCATCTACTGCAAGAGTAACTCCTGGTCCGGCTCAAAGGCTTCCTGAAGAAGCAAAATACAGGCAACACGAGAACGCGCCTCTGCTCAGCCTCCACCTCTCGCAGTACTTCCTCCCTCGCACAGAGCTCCCCCACTTTCTAGCAAATTCAGCTCCCCAAGCAGGACTGGGCATAGGAGATACAAGTGCATTCAGGGGCAGCAGAAAGACCGGCCCGTCCAAGTGACCAAGCTGGGCTTTCTAGGGGACAGCGGCTCTGTCAGAGGGTCTGTCTTGGGAAGCGACCTGGTATCTGGAAGGACCTCCGTGTCACGCAGCAGCGCCCCACAGCTTCCCTGTGGGGGACCAGCCGCCCCGGACGGTAACCACGTCCTCCTGACGCCGGCGAACCTTCAGTGGACTTGGCCTGCCCGTGGTCAGAGTCTGGATACCGGCCCTTGTGAAGGAAGCCCCTAGATGTGCCCACTTGGAAAGGTGGGAAGCAGGGAAGAGAGGGGTCAGAGCTGACCTGGTGTCCAGAGTGAGGCAAAGACCCTGACAGGCCCCCCCGACTGCCCCCTCTTTGCACAACCCACTCTGGAGAAGCAGGGAGAGGGAGGGCAGTGGCAGAGAAAAGAGGGTAAATAAAGAGCGAGGTACAGAGAGAAGGGAGGACAGTGTAGGAAGCCACCACGGGTCAGAGGGAAAAAGAACCACCGCCCCGGCTGAGCGGAACGAGGACAGTTCTGAGACCAGGAAGCTAGCCTGGCTGAAGGACCACCTCAGCCAACCCCTGCCCCCCCCCCCCCCCCGCCACCACCACCAAGAAGTGGCTGCTGGAGAGGGGCGGGATCAATCCCCAGGGGTCTCGCAGGCCACGGGGAGATCAGACCCTCCTGCCCACACCTCAGAGCCAGGATGGCCCAGGTCACAGGCCTGACCTACTCCGGCCAGGCGGGGAGTGGTCGTGCCCCAGAAGCCAGATAAACTCAAGAAGGAGCCGAGGAAAAAAAGGAAAAAGAGCGACCACATGGAATGTACCCGTCAGATAGAAGGTATCAACCGGTTTCAGAAATGTTGAAATGTGTGTGCATTGGCGGAGAAAGTACATCTTGGAATTCAGGAATTATATTAGTACGATTTGCTGATGATATCAGCAGATGATATTGGCCAGAGGTGGTTTGATGTTGGTAGAGTTTCCTCTAGAAATAAAAAATTGGGGGAAAAAAAAAAAAAAAGAAGGAGCCGAGGGTTTCAGTTCTGGAAGCTGCAGGGGTGGGGGGCTGGGGCTGTCCTCTCTTGCCTGCTGACTGGGATGGGTGCCCAGAGAAGACTCCTGCCTCAGCTGACAGGCAGACTTCACACGCTGCCAGGGCACTCCTGCCGAGGCCCGGGAACCGGGCTCCAGGCGGGAGGCACACATGTCACATGAGGGGGGTGACACAGGCCACCAGATCTGGCACCACGGGGCAGTCGGGGGTCTTCCTCCTCCTCTGTGCTTCCACATTCCTACAAAGAGCACAACTGCTCTTTGCCCCCCTTGCTCCCTGGGGGGCATCCATCATCTCAGCCCCCTCCAGGGGGCTGCTGGCCTATCACAGGCTCACCACCTTCTACGGGTTTAACACACTGTCCTCGACTTTTTAGCTTACTGACCGACTCAGGCATTTTTAATGTTTTATTCTTCATCATTTTGTTTTCGTTATTTGGTATCAACATTTTCCCCAACAATTAAGCTCTCAAACCAGAATGTGAACGTGAGGTGACATTTTCTCCAGGGCAATTACCAAGTCCTAACGCATTATATTTGCTCACTAAGAATTTCTTCATTCCAGTCTTTTAAAAATTGCATCAAAGAAAATATTCCTTTTCACAATGGCTTTCACCTTGATGGTCTGGAGAAGTCTCACTCCCTTCGTATGAAATTATTGCTGTTTGGCCCATTTTTGCCTATGAAAACAATCTTATAGGATGCACCCTAATCCTAACAGGGTAGTAAGGTTCAGATGGGCATAAAAATAATTCTAATAATAAAGACTCAAATCATTCCTACTTTATGCAGATATTATCCTAAGTGTGTTTTCAATGTTAAACCATCTGATCATCATGACCACACTGTGAAGCAGATGCTGTCATCATTTCCAGTTTGTAGGTAAGGAGACTGAGGCCCAGAGAGCTAGGAGAGGTAAGAGGTCACATGGCTGAGGAGGTCCACACTCCAAACACAGTCCCCAGCACGGCCTGGGCATCAGGCAGCAT
Organism: Pseudorca crassidens; assembly: GCF_039906515.1. Lineage (NCBI taxonomy): Eukaryota > Metazoa > Chordata > Mammalia > Artiodactyla > Delphinidae > Pseudorca > Pseudorca crassidens. The sequence continues at coordinate 55,311,850 of NC_090311.1, read as the reverse complement.
CACAGTCCGCAGAGAGGCCCACGAGGCCCTGGCCGCCCCTCGGGCATCAGCCCTGCCTCATGCTCGGTCCAGAGGGCCCCAGCTTCAACAATCCACACACACACCGTCCCTTACTAAGCTGCCAGACCTTTAACACCTTGCTTTTCACTTCTCACAGGCCAGTTTTAAAGCCTTCATTCTAACTGACCTGCACCAAGTAGAACGGAGAGGTATGAACAGAGAACTATTCCGACGGGAAGAAAGTCTGCTCTGATCAAGTTCAGCAGCTCGAAACAGAGCCACACACAAACTAACCGAATGGGAAGGCAGTCTCAAAGAGGGGAGTCCACAGGCCTGTCCAAGCCCCAGCAGGGCGCACCTGGTCTTGGGGGTAAGCAGCGTCACTGATGAGGCCTGGCTGGTCAGGTAGGAAAGATGCAGAGAATCCCCACTGATCACTCGGGAGTCAAGCTCAGTGCCTCAATTCCGATGCTGCTGAGCGCCACTCCCCTGACCCTGGAGGCATGCCCCCCCGCAGGGAGCAAGGCTTGAGAAGAGTACTGGGCTCAACCTAGTAGAACAGCTTCCCAGGAGCCCAGACCACCCCTCTAAAGAGCAGACTCCTCAGATGTTGGGGTGAAGGAACACTGAGTGTGCCCTTCTGGACTCACAAGGCCAAAGGTACCTATGGCTTTGGGAACGTGGCCCTGGGATCTTGCTTCTTAAGGAGCAAGCCCTTGAGCTGACTTCCAGCAAAAGACTGATCTACCATCACATCAGCCGTCAGCTCCGGACACCCAGGACCACAGCTGAACCTCACCTGTGTCCCCTGCAGCCCGAATAGAGCTGTGCACCGTGTGTGAGCTCAGCAGTTACCCAGGAGGCATCCAATAGCCCAGGCAGCAGCAGGCTGAAGGCTGCTCCCTGCTCCTCTGGACACCTGGGCGTCACAGCCCTCTTTCCCTCGCCACCTTCCTACCTGTCGCAGCGCCTCCATCTCCTCGCTGGCCGCCTGCTTCTCAGACGTGCTGCTCTTGAGCTTGGACTCGGCCAGCTCCACCTCGGTCTGCAGCTTGTCCAGCTCGGAGATGACCTGGTCGCGCTCGCTCATGATGAGCTTGTACTCGCTGTACACCGCATCCCGCTCCTCCTTGTACTTCTCTGACTCTTTGGCGGTTTTCGCCTGTGTGGTCCTCAACTCCGTCAGCTCCGACTGCAGCAGCTCCATCTCCCACTGCAGGTCCTTGTTCTGGGCCGTGGCCTTGTTCAGCTCGTGGTGGATGGCCTCGAACCTGGCGGAGAGAGGCAACCAGGACGAGGGCGTGGGGACCTGCCCAGCCAGCTCTGCCGCGCCGGACAGTCGAGCGTGAAGTTTTGAACGCGGTCATTCTCCACACCCCCAAGGGAGAAAAGTGATGAAGGACCAGGACCCCTGGACCGGGAATTTTTCTCAGCCTTTTACAAATACTGGAAGATGGACTGAGAATTTCATGCCCTCTGCTCTACTGGAAATAACAGTGTTATTTCTTCCACAGTCAGGCTACGTTACCTTTAAAAATAAGAACAAAACAAAGCTAGAATCACAGCCTATGAAAGACAAAAGTGGCCTGAACAATTGTTGAGTCTGAGCACCTCATTTTACAGATACAGGGGATAAGGCCTCGAGACACAGGTGCCTGGCCCAACGCCACCAGGTTAGCGTGAGAGCACCGCTCGGTCCTTCCAGGCCAGGAAGCACCTGCCATGCAGGCGGCCCTGCAAATTACAGCCTGCAGCTCTAGAGCAGCATTTCTGAGTGTGGGTTCCTTAGAAACCAATCCTGCACAGAGCTCCATTTAAAAAAAGTGTGCTCTCTGATGACTGACGTTTGGGAAAAACACTGCATTCTGTTCCCTCTTGGGAGATTCTAGCGCACAGTATCGGAGTAAAGGTTCTGAGAAGTCCTGCAGCACAGACACCTGTTTGTGTGCAACCCGGCAATTCCCAAACCCTTTTAAAGCCAGAGAACGCTTTTCATATAAACCTGATAAGCACCCCAGAGAACAGGTATTCTGCAGGAACGTACCTTAAGAAACATTGTTGCAGGGCAGGGGTCACATCCCTACAGATTATCTACCTTAACAGAAAGTGCGACTTTAGAAGAACAATGCCTAGGACAATTAACTTTCCTATCTGCCAGGTGGGTGACTGACACAGAGGGGAGAGGCTTGTGGGGTGACCTGAGACACAGGATGGTCAGAACACGCCCGAGTCGCTCAGATGAAGAAGAAAGGAAGGAGCACAAGTGCCAAGACAGTGTCAGGAAAATGTTTCCTGGACGTAAGTAATTTTTGATTGAAAAAGTTCAATTGCTTTTTTTTTTTTTTTTTTTTTTACCCCCCCAGAAAGTGGCGGAGAGCCTTGCAGATAGGTAACCGCAAGCCCACAGAGGAGAGTGGCCCCCGGCAGAGAGGATGCTTCGGCCCTCTGGCCATTCTCTGAGTGCAAGAGACAGGCCAGCTCGCTCGCTCCCCTCCTTGACGGCCTAGGCTCCTACCTCCTCAGGGAGAGGGCGCACTGGTGCTGCAGCTGGATGGCCGTGTCCCTCTGCTGGGTCAGCATCTCCGTCTGCTTCAGAAGGCGCTGGTTCTCCTCCTCTAGCTGCTCCAGGCGGCTCAGGTCCGAGCTGTGGACGGCGACTTTCTCGCTATACCTCTTCCGCAGGGCGTCATAGTCCTTCTTAACCACCTCCAGCTTGTCCATGGCCGTGTCATACAGCTTGTTGAGAATTTCTGATGACCCGTTGTGCTTCAACACCTGGGGACCACAGAGCCACGATTACCAAAGGTCTGAGGGCAGGAGGAAGGACAAACTCGCCTCCGTCTGTCTGGGGGAAGGATTGTTGACAAGGGAGGGGAGGTCACACCCTCTGGCTTTCAGGGGTCTTGAGGTCTGATTCCACAGGCCCCGCTGAGTTGATTCATTCGTTCACAAACGTTTCTTAAGTAGTGTACAGGAGAGAGCCACCAGAGCAGGCCTGAGACGCCCATCCTTAGAAAGGCCTGCTTGCAAGTTGACCCTTAGCTGGCGTCTGGGAACGTGGACAGTAAGCAGTTCCCTGGACTGATACAAAACTTTCCCGAGTGACAGGAAGGGCTCCCCACGCCTGGACTGGACGAACAGTGTGCTTCCGGCTCAGCTCCTGCTTTCTTCTGGGAGTCTGAAATTTCAGAGCATGCTAAGCAGGGGGTTCCTACGTGGCCAGCTCCCAGTAAAAGCCCCGGGCAGAGAGCATCTCATGGGCTTCCCTGGCTACATTTCACACGTGTTGTCACGATTCGGTACTGGGGGAACTAAGTCTGTCCTGTGAGACTCCACAGCGGGAGGACTCTTGGAACCTAGCACCTGATTGCCTCTGGACTTCACACCATGCACCTCTTCCCTTTGCTGATTTTGCTTTGTGCCCTTTGGCTGAAATAGATTTTAGCTGTGAGTAGGATTATACGCTACGTCCTGTGAGTTCTTCTAGCAAATCACCAAACCTGAGGGCGATGCTGAGGATCCCTGACACAAGTACCTAATACCTTCTAGCCCTGTTCTAAATGCTGGTGATGCCGAACAGACACAGTGACGGTGGCCTGTGGACCGCTTATCCTGATGGGCCGATACAAACACACAGAGACCGAGATCAGTAGACAGAGATCAGTTCTCAAATAAAATAACTTGAGAGCATAATAAGGGCTGTCGAGGAAATAAAAAATAAAACAGGATAACGAGCTGGAGAGAGACTTCTGGGCAGCAGAGTAGCTTGTGAGAGAGTCCACAGCCTGAGGAGGTCTTTCTAAGAAGGTGACTTCCGAGCCTGGGTGCAAATGAAGACCAGCAGCCAAGAGCACATGAGGCAGAGAGTGAGAAAGTGCAAAGGCCCTGAGGCAGGAATCACCAGCCATGTCCTAGGCACAAACAGGAGGGCAGGGAGGAGTGACTGGAACCCAGTGAACAAGGAGAAGTGGATTCAAAAAAATGGCCAGAAGGCAGTGGTTAAGGCTCCGCGCTCCCAATGCAGGGGGCCCGGGTTCAATCGCTGGTCAGGGAATTAGATCCCACATGCATGCCGCAACTAAGGAGCCCGCCTGCCGCAACTAAGACCTGGCACAACCAAATTAATAAATAAATATATACTTTTTAAAAAGTATAAGGTTAGGGCTTCCCTGGTGGTACAGTGGTTGAGAGTCCGCCTGCCGATGCATGGGACACGGGTTCGTGCCCCGGTCCGGGAAGGTGCCGCGGAGCGGCTGGGCCCGTGAGCCATGGCCGCTGAGCCTGTGCGTCCGGAGCTTGTGCTCCGCAACGGGAGAGGCCACAACAGTGAGAGGCCCGCGTACCGGAAAAAAAAAAAAAAAGTATAAGGTTAAGAGTGCAGATTTAAAAAAAATAAAATAAAAAGGCCAGAGAAGTCGGCACAGTTTCAAGGCTCACAGCAAAGACTGTATCCTGAGTGAGATGGGAACCATGGGAGGGTTTAAGCAAGAGAGCTTTCTACTCTGAATTACAGGGGGTACTAATGCTCACCCAGGGTGCTGCTCTACAGAACAAAATACAAGATGTGTTAAGAGGTGGTCAGGGCCGGCTGACTTCTGCTAAGCACCTCAGGGGATCTGAGTGAGCCCTTGGGCTGAGGGCTCATATCTCCGGAGCACCCCCGCAGCCCCCCCACCCCATGACACGACTGAGCCAGAAAGGCTTGCTTAACCGTTCCAGGTCCAACAGTCCAGGAATCACCTGGCTCATCCAACATGGACCCTGAGTTATCAGAAGATCTTTGCAGCCCAGAGAACCAGAACCTGGAACTACTGAATATTCCCTGTGGAGGGAGGGTGAGCCCTCAATAAATACGATTAACAGGAAAGAGCTAATTCAAATGTCAGAATCTTTTAGAGGCAAGGAAAGTGAGTTCATTCCTCTGAGACATTAGCTCCTAGGACTACAGATTAATGGGGAAAAAGGGAATCTCAGAAATCAGCTCATTCAGGGCTTTTAGTCTTTTTCCTTTCTTTTTTTTATTTTTAAAGCAAAACTCCTTCCTTCAAAGGAAATCTTACGAGGACACCAAACTACAAAACTCACTTTAAAAATAGGTACACAGCTTCCTCGGGCGGTTAAAATCTTCACCATTTTATAAAAATGCGTCACTGTTGCAGATCAGGACTGCATGCTGAGAAATAGTCAGAAAACCACTGACTTAGCCTCACTCGATCATTTAAAGTCTTCTTAAAGACACAATGCAGTATCTTCCAAACATACAGCAAAGCACAGCAAATAAGGTAACAGAATTTTAAGTACCCACCACTTAGCTCTCATCTTAAGGACTGGTTCCAGGACGCCCCACGGATACCAAAATCCATGAATGCTCACATCCCTCATATAACATGGTGTAGTATTTACATACGAACTACGCACATCCTCCCTATACATTAAATCATCTCTAGATTACTTATAATACCCAACACAACAAAAACGCTATGTAAATATAGCTGTCAGCAAGGCAAATTCAAGGTTTGCTCTTTCAAACTTTCTGGGATTTTTTTTTTCCCCCAATTCCTGGTTGGTTGAATCCTCAGATGTGGAACCCACGGATATAGAGGGCCGACTCTACCTTGTCGCATGTCTCAAATTGCTTTCCAAAGATATAAAATAGTACAAGTGCTTAGCCAAAGCCCCCAGTACACCCTTCTCTTATCTAGTACCCCTCTCCTCCCCTCCAGAATTGCTCTCCTAAATTTGCTGTCAACCATCACCATGCACAATATTCTACCTATACTACTTCTGTACTCATGAAAGTTCCTAATGGTGTTCCATGTGCTTCCTTCTAGTCAATGCTGCTTTTGAGGTGTAGTCAGTGGTGCAGGTAGTGCTTCACTGTAGGAGTACATCACACGGGTTTTTTTTTTTTAGATTTTTAAAAAAATTTTATTGAAATATATTTGATTTACAATGTTGTGTTAGTTTCAGGTGTACAGCAAAGTGATTCAGTTTTACATATATATATATATATCTTTTTTAGATTATTTCCCATTATAGGTTATTATAAGATATTGAGTATAGTTCCCTGTGCTATACAGTAGATCGTTGTTGGTTATCTATTTTGTATTGTGGATAGATCTTTTTAAATTGAAGTCTAGTTGATTTACAACATTCTGTTAATTTCTGCTATACAAACAGAGTGATTCAGCCATACATATATATTCTTTTTTACATTGTTTTCCTTTATGGTTTATCACAGGATATTGAATATAGTTCCCTGTGCTATACAGTAGGACCTTGTTGTTTATCCATTCTATATGTAATAGTTTCCATCTGCTAGTCCCAAACTCCCAATCCACCCCTCCCACACCCCCCTCCCCCTTAGCAGCCCCAAGTCTGTTCTCTATGCCTGCATCACACATTCTCAGTCTGATGGATAGATGTTTACCTCATCTCCATTTTTTTTGCTGTTATAAATGACACTCTTGTGAACCCTGTACATGTCTCCTCTCCCACACCGGTGAGATTCTCCTCTAGGGTGGACACCTTGAAGTAGAGCTAAGGATCAGAATACGGACTTTTCCCCACTGATTGGACGATAGCAAATTGCTCTCCAGGGTGGCTATCCCAATTTATATCCCACCACCTGTGGGCAGGAATTCTGAAAGTTACTGTCATCAACACATCCTCACCAAGGTTTCATACGGTCAGGTTCTTCTTTTAGTTTTTACTTGTGATAAAATACACATAACCGTCTTAGCCTTCTTCAACCTCTGAAGTATACATTTCTGTAGCGTTATGTGTATTCACATTGTTGTGCAACCAACTTCCAGAACTTTTTCATCTTGCAAAACTGAAACTCTGTCCCCACTAAACAATTAGCTGTTCCCCCTCCCCCAGCCCCTGGCAGCCAGCCTCCTACTTTGTTTTCTATGAATCCAACTAATCTAGAGGTATATACAGTATTTATAAATAGAATCATATAAAAGGAATCCTACAGTATTTATCTTTTTGTGACTGACTGACTTCATTTAGCATAATGTCCTCAAGGTTCATCCAGGCTGCAGTATGTGACAGAATTTCCTTCCTTCTTAAAGATGAAAAATATTCCATTGTTTATATGTACTGCATTTTGCTTATCCATTCATTCGTCAAAGGATACTTGGGGGATGTTTCCACCTCTTGGCTATCGTGAAACAATCAGACTTCTTTTTTAAGTACTGCCAATCTCACGGACAAAAAATAAGATCTCTTTTTTTTAAAAAACTTGCTTTTCCTGATTACTAGAAAGACAGAGCAACTCTCCTTATGTTTACTGACTACACACACTTTCTCTTCTATGAATTGCCTGTCCATATCCTTTATTTTCCTTTCCTCCTTCCTTCCCCACCTGCCCCTTCCTCCCCCCTCCCCCTTCCTCTCCCTTCCTTTCTTTCTGCAGAACTTATTTCTAAATTCCAGGTACTGATCCTTTTCCAGTTATATTCATTACAAATATCTTTTCCCAGTATGTGGCTTTTAAATCTTCTTGAGTGCCCTTTGTTACTAAAATTTCACATTTTAATGTGGTAAAATCTATCAATCATTTCCTTTATGGTTTGTGGTTTGGTTGTTTTACTTAAGAAATTCTTTCCTTCCTACCTTGAGATCATGAGGATACTCTCTCTCATTAGTTTTCTTAAAAAGTGTTAGTTTTACTTTTCACATTTAAATCTTTAAACTATTTATTTAAACTACTGGAATATATTTTTGTATATGTTGCAAGATAGAGATACAACATTATTCTTTTCCATAAATTACTAGACAAAGGAGAACTGGGTCCCCAAGTGCAGTACAAACTGAGGACCACTGAATTTGTCCAGGTGCAGACAATGAGGGTTGGAGGACAGCAAGGACATCAGCTGACACAGTGCCCACCACTGAGAGATGAGAAGGGCATCCCACAAGGACGTGCCCACACATGCCCAGGACACAGAGCGCCAGTGGAGAGCTCTCCTGCCTTCAGGGTCACATCTGGAAAAGAACCAGCTTCTAGACCAGACTGCCCTGTCTTGTGGGCAGTACCTCAAACATTCCAATTAAAAATCACTCCAAATGTTTTATTCTCTAAACATCTCCAAGCCAGGTGAGAAGCTCAAGGCTCCAAACGAGCCCCCTGTGGTTTACTACAGAACAAAAGCACTGCTGCCATTCCCAGAGTTTCCCACAAGGTGGCAGGCCTGAGTAGACAGCCAAATGCACTCCCACAGTTGTCCAGCCTTCCAAGCTTCATTCAAGGAACAAACTAGCTCTGGGACTTCCCTGGTGGTCCAGGGGTTAAGACTCCATGCTCCCAGTTCAGGGGGGCCTGGGTTTGATCCCGCATGCCGCAACTACAACCCGGCCCGGCGCAGCCAAATAGATAAATAAATATTTAAAAGAAGAAGAAGAAAAAAGAAGAACAAGAAACAAATTAGTTCTCATCACAAGAAAAAAAATGTGTAACTATATAAGTTGATGTATATTAACTGGACTTACTGTGGTGATCATTTCACAATGTATACAAATATCAAATCGTAATATAGTACACCTGAAACTAATACAATGTTACATGTCAGTTATACTTCAATTTTTAAAAAAATTTAATAAAATATAAATTAAATATCACCCCACATATTAATAAAATAAAACCTAATTTTAAAGACTGCCTTGAAACAATGCAAAGAAAAACCCTGTTCCGGGCACTGGCCCAGCAGAGCCCACATGCACTGGTCCACAACAGTCAACACTGCGGCTTGGCCTCTCTGCACTGGGAAGCAGCCCCCAAATGCCCCAACCGCGAGGTGCTTGGATGGGGTCTGTATGACAATCCAGAGGCAGCTGAGGGCAGAGTGAATCTGCTGCCAGGATGGGCCACAATTTTCCAGTGAGACAGGGTCAATCAGAGAAAATCCCAGAGCAAACCCAGAAACAAAATCAGAAAGGTTGGGATCCTTTCTGATGCCCAACCCAGCCCTGCTAACGCAGTAGGGTCCGGGATCAGGAGCGGCGACCCTAGGGAGATCAGACTGATACCCTGTGCTGTCTCAGCTGCCCATTCCACAGGTGAAAGCTCTGCATGAGAAGGCCTCGCTTTTTATGAGCTACCCATTTTCCTCAACTCCTAACCTCTCGTCGTAGCCCTGGAGTCACAAGAACAGTCTCTTTCCCATACGACAGCACCCGGATATTCAGAGGCTCATGGGGCCCCTAACACTTCTCAACTTTTCTCTACAAGCAGGGCTGAGAATCATGCCTGTGCTAATGTAATCAAAAGCCTCTGAAGAAATCTGGGAAAACCGCAGTCACAGTTAACTCCAGAGGATTTGAAAAACTCCCCTATCAGCCTACAATTTTTCCTTTTTACTATTACACGATTATGTTCTTGGTAGACAGTTAGGCGCACACACACTAACAGTCAAATGTTCAGCTTCCCAGCTGAGGCTAACAGTACTCTGAGAGACAGAATAGTTAAATCTGGCTCAGAATTCTAAAATGAAAAAGGTGATACACTTCTCAGCTCATGCAGGCAGCAGTCTTTAGAGATGACTCTCCTCCGGCCTGTGAGGAGGGGGTGAAAGTGACGCAGGGGAGGCACAAACCCAGGGTTTGGTCCCATCCACACACCAAGACAGCCACAGCCTGAGCTGCTCCCCTCAGGGAGGCCAAGAACACAGCTGTCCTTATATCCTGCTCCACACTGGTCAGAAACACTCTGGGCTTCTCTGAGAGCCAAGCTCTTTGAAGACTAAGAAACCCCTTTCTTGGGTTATCTGAGAAAAGAAGTTAACTTTCATGAATCACCAAAGAAATGAATCACCAAAGAAAAGAGTATATTTACTCTTTTTGTCACCTGACAAGGCCAGAAGGAGGAGAGGGAACTTTCCTGGAGCCTTAAGTTTCCCCAATAAATTGGCAGAACCTATTTTTTTAAAAAAAGAAAAGCACTGCTCTGAACCTGACAATTGTACCTTTTAAGAAACAAACTTCAGAAAAACATGCACAAAGGAACATAAGGACATATGTAAGGGTGCCCATCAAAAAGTAATTTGTAACGGGAAAAAGTGCAGACTACCAAGGTTCCCAACACACACAGAATGGGGTTAATAAATTACTGACAACTAAACTATGAAATATCTTGTTGTATGCTCCAAATTTACAGAAAATACAAGGAGACCCATGATATACTGCACAGTTAAAAAAAAAAAAAGGCAGGTGGCAGAAAATAAAAACAAAACTTTGTGTGTTAAGTATGACATAGCAAATGTCCACAAGGAAATATCCCAAGTGGTTCAGAGAGGTCAGTCACCTCCAGGAAGTGACACCAGGGCTGAGGTGGGGGTGGGTGACTTCACTGTCGTTGAAGTTGTTTTTTAACCAAAGAATATGCATTATTGTAAAGAAAGGAGATGCAAAACTACCCTCTACGTTGCTCCCCGACCAAGGCTTGGCCATCTCTGCCCCGGAACACTTGGGCATCCAGATGGTGCATTCTGACTGCGGTCCCCTGGAGATGGAACTGCCATACCGTGCTCCCCCTGGCCACACACACACACACACATGCACGCACGCACGCACGCACGCATGCTCGCACACATGCAAACACATGAGAAAAACCACCTGTCTGCTGCTCTGGAGAGGGAGAGGTCCCAGGCCCCAGGCCCATGGTGCCCTCCCACACAGCTGCCTCATTTCCTCTGAGATAAATCATGTAGAAGGCTGGGAGCCCACAAATCCCTCAAGCAAACATGCAAGTCAAACAGCACCATTTACCCCCGCAAGGGCCTCTTCAAGTTAACAAGGCGTGGGAGGAACCAGGCAACAAAACCAGCCTTGTCCAGTGAGGTCAACCTTTGGCCCCAGGGCCTGCAGGGAGGAGACCTGTGGCCACCCCCATGTGCCCTGCTTCCTCGGCTGTTGGCCTATCCAAGACCTGAGCTTTTCACAGCCCAGCACCCGTCCTAGACCTGGTGAAAATGCTACGGCGCTGGCTGGGGAGAGCAGGTGGCCTGGCAGCTCAGACACACCCCTCACCCCTCACACCCACCCGAGGCACTGGGCCCTCCTCTCCTGGGAGGGGGGGCCCTGAGGTGGCCCGCAGGCCACTTGCTAAGGGGCACTGGTCCAGCTGAAGAGAACCGGGGAAAGTCACTGACCACTGTAATCAACTACCACCCCCAAGGGTCAGCGCTATAGGAAAAGGAGAAGAGGAGTGATGTGAGATGGAAGCATCGGGGAGAAAGCCTTCCCAGGTCACTTGTCGGGGGACGGGAAGCGGGGGACAGGAGGCCATCATCTTGGCCTGGATGCGCATACGAGCTGTTTGGGTCCTGAGGGAAGTCAGAGAATGGGAGGCAATAAAACATCATGCCTCAAGAGGGCAGGTTTTTGGTTTTTTATGACCAAGTGGTAACTGGAGCCTTTTATTTTGAGATATAAATCACATACCATATAATTCACCCTTTAAAGTGCACAATTCTATGTGTTTTGGAATATTCACAAGGTCGTGAATCCACAAAGCTGTGCGGTAACTGCCACTGTCTAACCGCAGAACATTCCCACCACCCCCAGAAGAAACGCGGGTCCAGCACTTTCTCCTTGGTGCCTCACTTCATCCTTCAAGCAACGCTCCCAGAGCACCGCCCCGCCCCGCCCCCTCCAGGGCCGGAAGGTTAAAGGGCGGAGGAGAGGAAGGTGGGAGTGAGAGTTGCTTCTCTGAGATGGTGCAGCAGGTGGGCTGCGGACGCCCCTGCTGTGCTGCGGGGCTTTCTGCCCCAGCTGGACTCCTGCTGCCCTGGCCTGCACTCACCTCCCCTTCCAGGAACCTTCCCGTTACCACCGCTGGGCCAGGCCTACCCACGCCCACCACCAGACTTCCCACACACAACCAAACCCCCTACTCAGAGGGCTCGTGGACAAGACGCCAGCTATCTCCAAGTATATCCAGTTTAGCGGCCTGCACGGAGCCTGGACTGTGTACTCCACATAAGGCTTCAACAAATATCAGAGAAACAAAATAAGGCACAGAAACACATTTTTCAACAGAACATAGTTTATAATGGGAAAATACTGAAACTAGTCCAAGGGTCAGTCAATAGGAGACTGGTTAAATCAATGATGATGCTCCTATGTAACTCAATACTCTGCAGCCGTTAAAAACAAGGAAGGAGAATCTGTATTGAAATAGAAAGATGTGACATATTCAGCAAAAAAACAATGTTAGCAACAAAAGGAACGGTGTGATTCTATTTTCTCAAATATGTTAACAAGATATAAAGGGTTCTATGTGTACAGGTATAAATCTCAAACTTTTCAAAGTAACATAGCTATGGTTAGTTATTTCCGTGGAGTGAGACTACACGAATATTCTTTTATTTTTTAAATGTCTCTATTGCTTGATTCTTTTATTGTGTTACAAAATGCATAATTTTATAGAATTTTTGAATTTTATTTCTTTATACAGCACGTTCTTAGTCAGCCATTTTATACACATCAGTGTATACATATTGATCCCAATCGCCCAATTCATCACTCCACCACCCCCACCTGCTGCCGCTTTCCCCCCTTGATGTCCATATGTTTGTTCTCTACATCTGTGTCTCAATTTCTGCCAAACACTGTGATGAACCGGTTCATCTGTACCATTTTTCTAGGTTCCACATATATGCGTTAATATACGACATTTGTTTTGCTCTTTCTGACTTACTTCACTCTGTATGACAGTCTCTAGATCCATCCACGTCTCTACAAATGACCCAATTCCGTTCCTTTTTATGGCTGAGTAATATTCCATTGTATATATGTACCATATCTTCTTTATCCATTGGTCTGTTGATGGGCATTTAGGTTGCTTCCATGACCTGGCTATTGTAAACAGTGCTGCAATGAACAATGGGGTGCATGTGTCCTTTTGAATTATGGTTTTCTCCAGATATATGCCCAGTAGTGGGATTGCTGGGTCATATGGAAATTCTACTTTTAGTTTTTTAAGGAACCTCCATACTGTTCTCCATAGGGGCTGTATCAATTTACATTCCCACCAACAGTACAAGAGGGTTGCCTTTTCTCCACACCCTCTCCAGCGTTTGTTGTTTGTAGATTTTTTGATGATGGCCATTCTGACCCATGTGAGGTGATACCTCATTGTAGTTTTGATTTGCATTTCTCTAATAATTAGTGATGTTGAGCAGCTTTTCATGTGTTTCTTGGCCATGTGTATGTCTTCTTTGGAGAAATGTCTATTTAGGTCTTCTGCCCATTTTTGGATTGGGTTGTTTGGTTTTTTTAAAATTGAGCTGCAAGAGCTGTTTATATTTTGGAGATTAATCCCTTGTCCATTGATTTGTTTGCAAATAGTTTCCCCCATTCTGAGGGGTGTCTTTTCGTCTTTTCGTTTCCTTTGCTGTGCAAAAGCTTTTAAGTTTCATTTGGTCCCATTTGTTTATTTTTGTTATTATTTCCATTACTCTAGGAGGTGGATCAAAAAAGATATTGCTGTGATTTATGTCAAAGGGTGTTCTTCCTATGTTTTCCTCTAAGAGTTTTTTTTTATAGTGCCCGGTCTTACATTTAGGTCTCTAATCCATTTTGCATTTATTTCTGTGTATGGTGTTAGGGAGTGTTCTAATTCCATTCTTTTACATGTAGCTGTCCAGTTTTCCCAGCATCACTTACTGAAGAGGCTGTCTTTTCTCCATTGTATATCTTTGCCTCCTTTGTCAATAGATTAGTTGACCATAGGTGCCTGGGTTTACCTCTGGGCTTTCTATCCTGTTTCATTGATCTGTATTTCTGTTTTTGTGCCAGTACCACACCGTCTTGATTACTGTAGCTTTGTAGTATAGTCTGAAGTCAGGGAGTCTGATTCCTCCCACTCTGCTTTTTTCCCTCAAGACTGCTTTGGCTATTCGGGGTCTTTTGTGTCTCCATACAAATTTTAAGATTTTTTGTTCTAGTTCTGTCAAAAATTTCATTGGTAATTTGATAGAGATTGCACTGAATCTGTAGATTGCTTTGGGTAGTATAGTCATTTGCACAATATTGATTCTTCCAATCCAAGAACACAGTGTATCTCTCCATCTGTTGGTATCATCTTTAATTTCTTCCATCAGTGTCTCAGAGTTTTCTGCATAAAGGTCTTTTACCTGCCTAAGTAGGTTTATTCCTAGGTATTTTATTCTTTTTGTTGCAATGGTAAATGGGAGTGTTTCCTTAATTTCGCTTACAGATTTTTCATCATTTTGTATACAGGAATGCAAGAGATTTCTGTGCATTAATTTTGTATCCTGCAATTTTACCAAATTCATTGATTAGCTCTAGTAGTTTTCTGGTAGCATCTTTAGGATTCTGTATGTATAGTATCATGTCATCTGCAAACAGTTTTACTTCTTCTTTTCCCATTTGTATCACTTTTATTTCTTTTTCTTCTTCTCTGAGTGCCATGGCTAGGACTTCCAAAACTATGTTGAATAATAGTGGCGAGAGTGGACATCCTTCTCTTGTTCCTGATCTTAGAGGAAATTGTTTCAGTTTTTCACCACTGACGACGACGTTGGCTGTGGGTTTGTCATATATGGCCTTTATTATGTTAAGGTAGGTTCCCTCTGTGCCCCCTTTCTGGAGAGTTTTTATCATAAAATGGGTGTTGAATTTTGTCAAAAGCTTTTTCTGCATCTATTGAGATGATCATATGGTTCTTATCCTTCAGTTTGTTAATATGGTGTATCACATTGATTGATTTGCATATACTGAAGAATCCTTGCATCCCTGGGGTAAATCCCACTTCATCATGGTGTATGATCCTTTTAATGTGTTGTAGGATTCTGTTTGCTAATAGTTTGTTGAGGATTTTTGCATCTATATTCATCAATGATATTGGTCTGTAATTTTCTTTTTTTGTAGTATCTTTGTCTTGTTTTGGTATCAGGGTGATGGTGGCCTCATAGAATGAGTTTGGGAGTGCTCCTTCCTCTGCAATTCTTTGGAAGAGTTTGAGAAGGATGGGTGTTAGCTCTTCTCTGAATGTTTGATAGAATTCACCTGTGAAGCCACCTGGTCCTGGACTTTTGTTTCTTGGAAGATTTTTAATCACAGTTTCAATTTCATTACTTGTGATTGGTCTGTTCATATTTTCTATTTCTTCCTGGTTCAGTCGTGGAAGGTTATACCTTCCTAAGAATTTGTCCATTTCTTCCAGGTTGTCCATTTTATTGGCATAGAGTTGCTTGTAGTAGTCTCTTAGGATGCTCTGTATTTCTGCAGTGTCTGCTGTAACTTTTTTTTCATTTCTAATATTATTGATTTGAGTCCTCTCCCTCTGTTTCTTGACGAGTCTGGCTAATGATTTATCAATTTTGTTTACCTTCTCACAGAACGAGCTTTTAGTTTTATTGATCTTTGCTACTGTTTTCTTTGTTTCTGTTTCATTTATTTCTGCTCTGATCTTTATGATTTCTTTCCTTCTGCTAACTTTGGGTTTTGTTTGTTCTTCTTTCTCTAGTTCCTTTAGGTGTAAGCTTAGATTGTTTGAGATTTTTCTTGTTTCTTGAGGTAGGCTTGTATAGCTATAAACTTCCCTCTTAGAACTGCTTTTGCTGCATCCCATAAGTTTTGGATCGTCGTGTTTTGTCATTTGTCTCTATGTATTTTTTGATTTCCTCTTTGCTTTCTTCAGTGATCTATTGTTTATTTAGTAATGTATTGTTTCGCCTCCATGTGTTTGTGTTTCTTTACGGTTTCTTCCCCCTGTAATTCATTTCTAATCCCATAGCATTGTGGTCAGAAAAGATGCTTGATATGATTTCAATTTTCTTAAATTTACTCAGGCTTGATTTGTGACCCAAGATGTGATCTATCCTGGAGAATGTTCCCTGGGCACTTGAGAAGAAAGTGTAATCTGCTGTTTTTGGATGGAATATCCTATAAATATCAATTAAATCTATCTGGTCTATTGTGTCATTTAAAGCTTGTGTTTCCTTATTAATTTTCTGTTTGGGTGATCTGTCCATTGGTGTATGTGAGGTGTTAAAAGTCCCCCACTATTACTGTGTTGCTGTCGATTTCCTCTTTTATAGCTGTTAGCTCTTGCCTTATGTATTGAGGTGCTCCTATGTTGGGTGCATATATACTTATAATTGTTATATCTTCTTCTTGGATTGATCCCTTGATCATTATTGTAGTGTCCTTCCTTGTCTCTTGTAACAGTCTTTATTTTAAAGTCTATTTTATCTGATACGAGTACTGCTACTTCAGCTTTCTTCTGATTTCCATTTGCATGGAATATCTTTTTCCATCCCCTCACTTTCAGTCTGTATGTGTCCCTAGGTCTGAAGTGGGTCTCTTGTAGACAGCATATATATGGGTCTTGTTTTTGTATCCATTCAGCGAGCCTATGTCTTTTGGTTGAAGCAGTCAATCCATTCACGTTTAAGGTAATTATTGACATGTTATGTTCCTATGACCATTTTCTTAATTGTTTTGGGTTTGTTTTTGTAGGTCCTTTTCTTCTATTGTGTTTCCCACTTAGAGAAGTTCCTTTAGCATTTGTTGTAGAGCTAGTCTGGTGGTGCTGAATTCTCTTAGCTTTTGCTTGTCTGTAAAGCTTTTGATTTCTCCATCGAATCTGAATGAGATCCTTGCCAGGTAGAGTAATCTTGGTTGTAGGTTCTTCCCTTTCATCACTTTAAGTATATGGTGCCACTCCCTTCTGGCTTGTACAGTTTCTGCTGAGAAATCAGCTGTTAACCTTATAGGAGTTCCCTTGTATGTTATTTACCGTTTCTCCCTTGCTGCTTTCAATAATTTTTGTCTTTAACTTTTGCCAATTTGATTACTATGTGTCTCGGTGTGTTTCTCCTTGGGTTTATCCTGTATGGGACTCTGTGCTTCCTGGACTTGGGTGGCAATTTCCTTTCCCATGTTAGGGAAGTTTTCGACTATAATCTCTTCAAATATTTTCTCGGGTCCTTTCTCTCTCTCTTCTCCTGCTGGGACCCCTATAATGCGAATGTTGGTGCAATTAATGTTGTCCCAGAGGTCTCTTAGGCTGTCTTCATTTCTCTTCATTCTTTTTTCTTTATTCTGTTCCACAGCAGTGAATTCCACCATTCTGTCTTCCAGGTCACTTATATGTTCTTCTGCCTCAATTATTCTGCTATTGATTCCTTCTAGTGTAGTTTTCATTTCAGTTATTGTATTGTTCATCTCTGTTTGTTTGTTCTTTAATTCTTCTAGGCCTTTGTTAAACATTTCTTTTCTTTTTTCTTTTTTTTTTTTTTTGCCCTACACGGGCCTCTCACCTCTGTGGCCTGTCCCGTTGCGGAGCACAGGCTCCGGACGCACAGGTTCAGCGGCCATGGCTCATGGGCCCAGCCGCTCCGTGGCATGTGTGATCTCTCCGGACCGGGGCATGAACCCGTGTCCCGTGCATCAGTAGGTGGACTCTCAACCACTGCGCCGCCAGGGAAGCCCTGCTAAACATTTCTTGCATCTTCTCGATCTTTGCCTCCATTCTTTTTCCGAGGTCCTGGATCATCTTCACTAGCATTATTCTGAATTCTTTTTTCTGGAAGGTTTGCCTATCTCCACTTCATTCAGTTGTTTTTCTGGGGTTTTATCTTGTTCCTTCATCTGGTACATAGCCCTCTGCCTTTTCATCTTGTCTATCTTTCTGTGAATGTGGTTTGTGTTCCACGGGCTGCAGGATTGTAGCTCCTCTTGCTTCTGCTGTCTTCCCTCTGGTGGATGAGGCTATCTAAGAGGTTTGATGGGAGGGACTGGTGGTGGGTAGAGCTGGGTGTGGCTCTAGTGGACAGAGCTCAGTAAAACTTTAATCTCCTTGACTGCTGATGGGTGGGGCTGGGTTCCCTCCCTGTTGGTTGTTTGGCCTGAGGCGACCCAACACTGGCGCCTACGTGGGCTCTTTGGGGGGGCTAATGGCGGACTCTGGGAGGGCTCAGGCCAAGGAGAACTTCCCAGAAGTTCTGCTGCCAGTGTCCTTGTCCTCATGGTGAGACAGAACCACCCCCCCCCCGCCTCTGCAGGAGACCCTCCAACACTAGCAGGTAGGTCTGGTTCAGTCTCCCCTGGGGTCACTGCCCCTTCTCCTGGGTCCCGATGCACACACTACTTTGTGTGTGACCTCCGAGAGCGGAGTCTCTGTTTCCCCCAGTCCTGTCAAACTGCTGCAATCAAATCCCGCTAGCCTTCAAAGTCTGATTCTCTAGGAATTCCTCCTCCCGTTGCCATACCCCCAGGTTCGGAAGCCTGATGTGGGGCTCAGAACCTTCACTCCAGTGGGTGGACTTCTGTGCTGTAAGTGTTCTCCAGTTTGTGAGTCACCCACCCAGCAGTTACGGGATTTGATTTTATTGTGACTGCGCCCCTCCTACGGTCTCACTGTGGCTTCTCCTTTGTCTTTGGATGTGGGGTATCTTTTTTGGTGAGTTCCAGTATCTTCCTGTCGATGACTGTTCAGCAGTTAGTTGTGATTCTGGTGTTCTCGCAAGACGGAGTGAGAGCACATCCTTCTACTCCACCATTTTCACAAAATGCATATTAATTTTGCAATTTAAAAAATAGTATAAAAACATGAAGAAAGCGCTGCCCTTCCCCGTTTTGAACTATTTAACCTTACAGCCATTTGGTAAGGCAGAGTAGGGCAGGAGGCTCCACTGGGCAAGGGGTGACCCAGAGTGGCCATCAGAGCCTGCATGGGATGAGGAGGGGCCCTGCATAGGCGCATGGGGGTCCCACAACGGGTCAGAAGCGGGGATGGCGTGGGAGGGAGGTGGCAGAGGGAAAGGCAGGCAGGTACTCCCGGGAGACCGACCAAGTAAAGAGATTAAGAATAATCAGAACCAGGTTTCTCACTACCAGGAAATACAGTTACAAAAATGGAAAGGAAGAAAACAAGAACGAACCCTGTTATATTGTAGTACTGGACTGGAACCGGAAATGTCAGTGTGAACTCATGGTTTCCAATATACATATTACATATTGAAGGTATAAATATACTAGGAAGAGGGAGAGAGACACATGGAAACAGGTATGAGTGAGTGTGTGTGGTGGCGGGGGGCTGGGGGGGGCGGCGGTGTACTCAGATATTCCTTATTCTGTCCACTGAGAGGGCCTGGAGCGATTACACCCAGGAGCAATGAGCACATCAACTACACCCAGCACTCAGATCATGCTTCTAAATACCATTTTCCACTAAAAGGAATGAGGACTCCTAGGAGAAATGTTTGATTTCCAGGACTAGGGCAGGGAAGTTAGCAAATGAACCTGGAACATCTTCTTGTGCCAGAAATCAAGAAAGTGCTCAAAGAATGAGGGGACATGTCAAAAAGACAGACAAGCAAGCTTGAAGGGGCTCCCCGTGGCCACAGTGGTATACAACCCACTGAGTGAAACAGGAAACCATGAGTGTGTGTGTATGTGTGGGGGTGTATACAGGGAAAACAAGTATCACTACACTGGAGAAGAAGCCTAGAGACACCACCTTAGTCAAATGATCAAAGTGAACATCATTAGTAATAAGTCGTATCCAGCCAAGTCTCAATCAACGGGATGCAATGAGAAAAAGGCAGCATCACTTCTGTGACATTCCTGCCTAAGATGCAAAAACTCACCCAACCATGGGGATCCAACAAATCCAGGTTGAGGGACAACCTAGAAAATAACTAGCCTGTAATCTTCCAAAACGTCAAGGTCATGCAGGTCACAGCCTGAGGAACTGTTCCAGACTGAAGGAGACCAAAGAGACTGGACAACTAAATGCAGTGCGTTATTCTGAATGGGATCCTTTTCCTATTAAAGACATTATTGAGACAACTGACAAAACCTGACCCGGGTCTGACGATTAGACAGTAGTACATGTCAACCTTAATTCCTGATGTGTCACTGTCACTGTTATACAGGAGAATATCCCTGTTTGCAAGAAGTACACATTTACATGTTCAGGGGTGACGAGGCACCAGGTTGGCAACTTATTCTTGAGTGATACAGGAGAAAAATTCTTTGTACTGTATTTGCAACTCTTCTGTAAGTTTGCAATAATCTCACAATTTAAAAAATGTTAACTGTAAATGAAAACAAAAGCAACAAAGGCAATGTCATCCTAAATTACCAGATGAGTTCAGATTGTTATATACTGGCTTTGTGTCAATCAAGCCCCAATGGTCCTGCTTTAACTGGGGAACCATAAATGTTTCTGATGGGGAAGGGGCTCTGCTTAATCGGACCCATGCTGCAATGCTAGCAGGACACTCTGCCTCTGCCTGGGACTGTCTTCCAACCCCAAACGTCCAACCATCTGTGGACACAGAGCATCATCAGTCCCTGCCACGTCCCTGGGCAGCCCAGGCAGTTCCAGACCATAAGCTACGAGAGAAGAGGCACTGGCCTACATCATTCACAGGAAGCGGTGTTCTGAATGGCCTGCTCCTCATGCACTACTGTCAATGTGAAACAGGAGCTGAGCAAAGTGAAGAAACTAACTTCGAACGCAGAGAGGAGCAAGGGCAGCAGGACGTACTCTCACCCCAAAATAACGATGGTAACTGTTACCATCTTGTATTTGCACAGAATTTTAATATTTGCAAGTTTCTTTCCATCTGTAATCTCACACAATCCATACAAAGGAAAGAAGCTACAGATGCCCAAAGCTCCCAGACTAAGTCGAATTCCTGTGACACAGCACACATACCACATAGAACCTCCTCCTTGGTAGCCCTTGTGATATTCATAACAATACAAAATGTGTGTGGTTATTTGATTAACATCTGTATCCCCCCCTTGGATTGCAGAGTCCAGGAAAACAAGGGTTGAGTGTTTGCTCACAGATGGCCCGATGCCTCACAGGAGGCTGACACCAAAAATACTTGCTAAGTGATCACATGGACACACGGGTGGGTGGATAATATGGGTGTGCGTAGGTCAGCAGGTAGACGGACAGTGGGTGGGGGAATGGATGGGTGGCAGATGAGTAGGTGGATAAGGGGAGAGATGCATGGATGGATGGCGGGTGGTAGGCAGGTAGACGGTAGGTAGGTAGGTAGGTGAGTGGGCAGGTGGGTGGGTGGGTGGGTAGATGAGATGGTAGGTGTGTGTTGGGGGGGGCGGGGGGTTGGTAAATGGATGGTGAGTGGGTGAATGCCTGACCTGGGTCTGGTCCGCCCCGCACCGCCCAGCGCGGTTCTACCTGCTGCTGCTGGGCCCGGAGGTCACCGATCTCCTTCTGGTCCTCCTCGTGGAGCCGCTTCATGTCCTCCCACGACTGCTGGAGCAGGTTACGTTCCCGTAGCAGCTGTCCGTTCTCCCGCCTCAGCATGTCCACATCATCCTTCAGCTGGGTCTGGTCGCTCAGGAGCCGGCTGTGGAGCGTGCTGAAATCCCACACGGCACAGTGAGCCTCAGGTGAGCCCAGCCAGCCTCCAACTCCCACCCGAGGCACCGGCACCCCCTCCAGGTCCTAGTACCCCCAGCACACCAGACAGGTCAGCAGCGCGCAGAGGCAGGCCAAAGCCTGCTGTCAGCCACAAGCCAGAAAGACCCAAACTATTTTTTTAAGAGCCTGACACCACAATGGCACACATGTGAAGGCCAAGGAAATGGCCAAGGAAATGGCCTACCTGGCATGGACCTGGCACCTCCAAGTGCTGAGGCCTGGCAAATGTCAGCAGGTGGGCAGGCAAATGCCCTCAGAGGGGCACCAGGAGACCAAAGGGGAACATGCCCCATCTGCCTCTCCTGTGGCAGTAGAGCCCCAGCAGGGACCCAGAGGTCCACAGTGATCTGCCTGGCCTACTGGCTCACACATTCGACCACTTTCCTACCAACCGTGCTTCTGAAGCTGGCAATGGATGGTATGGAAAACTGAGGCCCAAAGCCACAAACGCACGTGCTTAAGGCCCACCGCTTGCTATGTGGCAGAGGCAGGATGGGACCAGAACCCCAGGCTCCAGGTCCACAACTGAAGACTGGCAAGAGGCAGCAGTTCCTTGCACGCTGGGAACCCTGGCCAGGCAGGCCCCACTCACTGGTAGAAGTCGGTCTCCTTGGCCACCTCCTCGCACCTCTTCAGGGCGTTGGTGTGCTGGTTCTGCAGGCTCTGCAGGTCTGACATGGCCCGCACACACTGGATCTTCAGCCTCTCGTAGTCCGGATTCAGCCTGTGGTAGGGCCTGGCCCAGACGGCAAACAGCCCAGTGAACACTGGCCCCGGGATCACAATGACAAGAATGTCTTTCCCTGGGAAGCCACGTCCTAGGTCACTCCAGCCCAGCAGTTCCCGAACACTGGTCTCCTGCATACCACCAACACCAACGCCCCCCTCCGCCCCCCAACAAGTGCCTGCTAAGCCCGGGTGTCCTGGCCGCAGCCAGACCAACAGAATCCGAATCCCCAGGACGGGGGGCCTTGATTGCTGAACTCCCTGCGTGGGCCGGGAGAGCTGGGAAGGTGCTCCTGTGCTCTGGGAGCCCCCCGGAGGCCACACGCCAGGCCTGCACGCACAGGGGGCCCAGCAGTCCCTGGGATGAAGCCCCTCCTCTCCTGAGAGCGGTGAGTCTCAATCTTGGGTGCATAACGAATAGACAAGGCCCAGACCAATTACGTCAGCATCCCTCAGGGCAGGACTCAGACATGGGCATTTTTCAGCTCCCCAAGGGATTCCAACGTGCAGCCAAGATTGAGAAAAGTGGCCAGGACCAGGAGTCCCCAGACCTGCAGCACCGTAGTCACCTGGGAACTTGTTAGAAATGCAAATTCTCAGGCCAGCCCCCAACCTCCGAAATCGGACACGCAGGAGGGAGGGAGGAATGGCCAGCCATCTGTGCTCTAACAAGCCCTGCAGGTGACCCTGGTGCGAGCTCAAGCCTGGGAACCCCTGCCCTAGAGCAGGCATCAGAAACCCTTCCCTGTAAAGGGCCAATCTCTGTGCAGCCACTACTCTGCCTCGGTGGCATGAAAGCAGATGTGGACGGCACACACTCGCACACTGTCTTCACTTGCCCTGCCCTCAAGCTGTCTGTCTGAGAGACACATCCTCATAAAAGCAACCTCTAGGAGCAGGCTTTGAGCCCCGACATCACCCCAGAAAAATCCTCCCCAGGATGAGGCGCACACCCCCCATGCTCCTGAAGGAAAGCTTAAACCAGCCCTGCTGCTGCTCCCCTCGGAACCCCTGCCAGCACCGCCCCAACCCTTCCCTGGCGTCTACCTCTCAATCCCAACAAAAGAAGTGGTCAAAGGTTTTCTTCAAAATAACAAAAAAGGCAGGTGGGACCAACCCTTTCTAAAACAAACACGTGGCAGGAAACAACTAACGTGTTTACAAACCACATAAAGATCCACTCAGCAATGAAGTGGGCCGGGGTATCCAGGAGACAGCAGTGCCCTTGCCCACGGACAGACCAGTCAAAGGCTCAGCAACAGGGTGACTGACTATCTCTATTAGGGCAGGGGCTGCACACAGCAGCAAACAGGGGACAGAGAGAGAAGCATATTGTCTCCAGGGCTGGAAGGCAGAGAGGCCTAGGAAAGGGCTGGTGACAAGGTCAGGGCCATCCAACCAACCAGCGAGGAGGCACCCAAGTGGGACCAGGAGCCTCCAGCTGCTGCCCAGACCACCCACCAAATGACCATCGGCAAGGCCAGTAGAAAGGCGGTGAGGCCGGTCCACACACACACGCGTGCACACAGATGCAAGCAAGAGCACACCAGTGCCAGGAGCCAAGTGTAGGATGGACACACCCACGCACACTTCTCAATCCCCAAGTTGTGTGATTCAGGCCACAGACTCCGATTTTGAACTGGAGGAAGCATAACAAGCCTCCGCCCCGCTCCCCGCATCCAGGCCTACACGGGCGGGTGGCGGGAAGGACACTCGGGCAGGCAGCAGGGCTCTCAGGAGCTAAGGGTACGCCTCGGGGCAGGGGGTGCCATGGCATCAGGGTGGTGACCCTGTCCATCGGGCCGGCGGGGGAGGGGCACGGTCGCCACCTCTTGTCGAAGGTGGTCCCGTGGGTGGCGAAGGCCAGGCGCTTCCGCAGCTCATTCCTCTCCCGGGTCATCAGCCGCAGCTGAATGGAGAGGTTCTCCACCTTCTCATTCACTTGCCGGTCAGTGAGCAGCGGCGGTGGGGACGGCGCCTTCCCAGTGGTGCCTGCAGGAGGACGGTGACAAAGAGAACTCGTGTTCACACGGCTCCCACCAGCAGCCGGGCGCTGTTCTGGGCTCTCAGCTTGCATTCGCTCCTCACGACCACCCTACCGGTGGGTCCTGTTACATCCCCCTTTCCCAGAGGACACCGCCAAGTCAGAGTGTAAGAGGCACGGCTGGGACCAGAGCCCAGGCGGTCTGGCTCCAGCATCCACTACCTGGGCCCTGGCTGAGGACCCCGAGCGAGGTCCCCCTCTCTCCCTCCAACCTAGCTTTGGCACCTCCAGGATGGAACTGTTTTTGGCCCTGATCTTTGCATCCTTGCCTGCTCTGCTAACACCAGCTGTCACCCACCCCTGGGCACAGAGAGGCCAGCCTGAGCAAGGTGGAAGGCACGGCCCGAAGAGGAAGACACAGTTACAGCTTCCCAGAGAAGCTGGCAGAGGACAGAGGGAGCCAGCTCCAAAGCCGGGCCCAAGGGCCGTGTCCTGCCTTCCCCTGATCAGGGCTGGACACAGTTCCCTCCTCCACGCCGCCCGACTGCCTAAAGCACCTGCTCAACCAGCCCAGGTGTGCAGCTTGGAGGAGCTACAGGGAGAGCCGCCCATGGCCAAGGTAAGTGGGACGGGGTGCAGGTAAGTCCCAGGACCTCTGACTGCCCAGCCCACACCAGGCCCTCGTCACTTGTCCCTAGGACTAGACATGTCCTGAAGGGAATCGCATGCCTTATGCTATTACCAAGGAACAGTGGCCACCACCAGCACCTCTGACGAGATCCCAATCTGCTTCTAGGAAGTATGCACCTCACTCAAATGTCCCAGAAAAAGAGACAGATCCATGGTGCTTTTATAGTTAACTCCGTCCATGTGCTCCCCTGAGCCCTCTAAGCCTCAGAGATCCTCAGTGGGGTCCGAGTAACCCACAGAAGTCATCCCAGTTTATGGATGTGATCCAGAGGCGGACTCACCCCAGGGACACAGTATCTGTCTCCCCAGTAGCCCTGTAACGTGTAAAAGGCAAGACGAATGTCTTCTGACTCTGTGTCATCCTGACCGCTGCCCCCCAGCAGACCGCTGTTGGCTGATTTTCTTGTGCAAACCGAGTGTCCCCCAAGACAGGCACTCAGGTGTGGCCTTGCATCTTCCAGGAGTGGCAGGGAGGATGGAGAATTCGACACTGTGGGTGACAAGCTAGACCATGGTCTGAGGCAGGAGACTCGAGCTCCCAGCTCAGTGTTATCCAATGTCGGTATGCCAACCACTGAATCCAGTACCCCTCGAAACACATGTTATTTTAAAGCCAGCACCTCCGTAACAGCCAGGATTCTTATGCTCAGGCCAGACCTCTGCGGCCAAAATGTTCTTTAAGGTGAGGCCCAGGATCACCATTTCCCCTGAGCATCTCCCTCCGTCCATGGGTTCTAGTCCACAGCCTGAGAAGCCTTCCCTCGCCCTTCCCCAAAGACCCTGGATCCTTACCCCTGCCCCCAGGAGTTCTGGAAAACAGGCTGGTTACAGCTCTGTGCGGCTGTGTAACGTCTTCCTCTTTGGCAAATGAAGGCACTTCTATGAGCTCTAGTTCGACGACGGCCATCTGATTTGCACTCACTTACCTGGCTGTCTGACATGTGGGGCCTCCTCTGGACACGTGCCTGACACCCCCTTCTGGAGAGGCCTACAACTAAAACTCGGCATCTAACCAGCCCCTGGGGGGCCCGGTGGGGGGGACACGATCTGTGGAGGACTGACAAACCCAAGACAGTGGCATGAACAGACCCAACAAGCACCCGGAAAAGAAGGATTTCAATGTAAACGTCGCAACCAACCACACAACAGCACACAACACAGATGCCCCAGGCATTAATTTAACCTTCCCAACGATCCCACAGGTGGTAAGAATATTATCATCTCCATTTTACAGGTGAGAAAACTGAGGCGCAGCAAGCTTAAGGAATCAACTTAAACTTCCACAGACAGCAAGTGGCGCCCTGGACGAGAGCCCAGGCACCCGGATTCGGAGCACGTGCTCTCTGCTGCTGTGCCTTGCGGCCTCCCAAAGACAACCATGAGTAGCACTCACTCCATGCCTGGCGGTTTACAAGATGCTTTTCATACATTATCCCATTCCATCCCCTTAAGGAAGATACTGCTGCTATCCCCATTTTACAGATCAGCAAACAAAACCTTATCAAGCTTAAATAATGGGTCCAGGTCACCAAGCCAGTAAATGACACCATGGCGTATGGAGTGCCTTCTGCCTGACCCCACGTGCCCGAGGCCTCAACCTAAAAGTTCTCAAATGGTTTGATTTTAGGGCCTCTTTACACTCTTAAAAAGGACTGAGGACTCCAAAGAGCTTTTGCTTATAGGGGTTACATCTAACAATATCTACCAGATGAGAAATTAAAACTAAAAAGGTATTTTAAAATATTTACTGATTTTAAAACAACCAAACCCGTTACATATTCACATTAAGGCTTTTCATGAAAAATTAACTACACTCTCTACCGCAAAACAGAAAACACAGCGAGAAGAATGGCATGGCTTTGCATCTGCGTAATGCTGTTTGACATCGGGCTTAATAAAGACAGCCAGAGTCTCACATCCGAGCAACATCACACACCGTGGATGGAACCTGTAGGAAACTCCACTCTACAGCCGAGTCTGTGTGAGGACGAGAGTGCAAAAAGCAAGTGTCACTTCAGGATCATTATGAAAACAGTTCTGACCTCACTGGCTCCATGAAAGGACCTCAGGGACACCAGACCATGCTTTGAGAACGACTTGACCTGCGGTCAAGTTCAATAAGTATCAGAGAAACATCGGATCTCAATTTCAGAACTGAAAAGCACCACCAGGCCCAGCAATCTGCCTCCAGGGAGATAAAGAATTTCCACCCCATTTTAAAAATGAAGCAACAGAAAGATGTAGCCCTTGGCTTTTGCGGAGGCTGGAGAGAGAAGCAGCAGCAGGACAGAAGTAGGGGTCATCAGACCTGTCACCACATACAGCCACCGCCCCCTGTCTCTCTCCAGCAGGATGAGGCCACTGGCTCTGCAGCTGGTAGGACCTGGGGGCAGCCAATCACACACACAGGGAGGTGAGTGCTGTCATTTGCTGAGCACAGCCTACGCGCTGGGTTCTGTGCTAAACGCACCTGGGTTCTCACTTCATCAATACCCACAGTACCCTCCCAGATACGTGCTGTGATCACCGAGTGAGAAACTGACGTCTAGCAAAACTGCACAGCTGGGAAACCGGAGGATACCCACGCAAATCCCGCTTCACCTCCAGACCCAGGGCCTCGTCCACTACCCTGCACGGCCTCCCGACGGGAGTGGCCTCCTGTTTCCCTTCCCCTGCCCCAAAGGCTTGAGCATACACGAAACTCACAAAAAGTGAGGCCGTCCAGGCCTGTGAATCCATGAAATAGCAGGTTGACTTAGGGAAACTGCTGCCTGGATACCCCTGTCCTTTCACAATAAGGAGGGCAGAGGGCAGAGGGCAGAGGAGGGCCACAGGGGGCCTCAAGAAAAATCCCAAGATGTGCTAAGCCAGGAAGTTCCAAGATAACAGCAAGTGTTGCAGAAAACCCTTTCCATACCCATTCAATTAAAAATAAAGTTTCCCTTGCATCTCAGGGTTGAAAAACATTTTGAAGATGATGCAGTCCTTCCAAGAAAATGGTTGCCAGAATCCCCTAAACAGCTACCAAGATGGTCTGAACTCCTGCACAGGGAGGGAGCTCACTACTTCACAGCAGAGCCCATCTCATCTCTCCCCAGGTAATTATTCTACGTACTGAGTTAAAATCTGTATTTCTCCCACTGACCCTAGATCTATCTACCCACCCAAGACCATGAGGTAGGGACTTCCCTGGTGGTGCAGTGGTTGAGAATCCGCCTGCCGAAGCAGGGGACACAGGTTCAATCCCTGATCCCAGAACATCCCACAGGCCGCAGAGCAACTAAGCCCGTGCACCACAACTACTGAGCCTGCGAGCCACAACTACTGAGCCCACGTGCTGCAACTAGTGAAGCCCACGTGCCTAGAGCCCGTGATCCACAATGAGAAGCCACCGCAATGAGAAGCCCACACACTGCAACGAAGAGTAGCCCCCGCTCACTACAACTAGAGAAAGCCCAAGCGCAGCAACGAAGACCCGACGCAGCCCAAAAAAAAAAACAACAAAAAAAAAACAAAGGCCACAAGGTACACCTGTAATTCTTCTTCTAAACAACAGACATGCAAGTATTTGAAGACAACTGCCAAGTCCCTTTATCACTACCAGAAGACCTAAAGTAAAAAAAAAGTGACAACACCAAATGCTGGCAAGGATGCAGAGAAACTGGAATTCTCAAACACTACTGGTGGGAATATGAAATCATACAGCCACTGCAGAAAACACTTTGACAGTCTTTTATAAAGTTAAACATGCACTTACCATACTACCCAGTAATCCCACTCCTGGATATTTACACAAAAGAAATGAAAATTTACGTTCACACAAAAGCTAGCACACAACTGTTTATAGCAGCTGTTGAATGGATAAACGACAGTGTTATATTCATACAACGGAATACTTCTCAGCAACAAAAAGGCACTATCATACAAACTACTGGTACACACGAGGGCAAGGGGAACAGGGACTCGCGAATGCACTATGCTGAGTGCAAGAAACCAGACTCAAAAGGCCACATGCCATATGTTTCCATTTACACGACATTTGGGAAAAGGCAAAACTACAGAGGCAGAAGACAGATCCGTGGTTGCCAGGGCCTGTGGGTGGAGGGAAGAAAGGCTGACTACAAAGTCACAGACGGGAATTCTTCAGGGTGGAGGATTTGCTCTATACCTTAATTGTGGAAGTGGTTAAATAACCAATGTGCTCATCAAAACTCATCGAACTATACACCAAAAAGGATAAATGTTACTGTACGTAATTCGTACCTCACGGAACATGACTTTTAAAAAATTCTGAAGTTAAAAAAAATAAAAAACAACAACACTGCGGTGCCCTAAACTGAAGTGACCATCCCAGGACAGGTGTGACCAACGAAGAGGTGTGGCTTGTCACCCCCGACCAGTCACTGTGTTTATAGTAAACCTTTTCAAGAACAAGCAAAATCAAAACTAACGTCAAGTGAGTTGTCCACAGAAGCCTCAGATTCTATCTTTGTGCAGCTGTTCTTTGGGACTCAAATGCAAAACTGTCCACTCTCCCCCCACTTCACTCCTTCCCCTTCCCAAATCTGGAACCCACTTGAAAAGAAGGCAGGGGAGTTCCACTCTCCCCCACTTCACTCCTTCCCCTTCCCAAATCTGGAACCCACTTGAAAAGAAGGCAGGGGAGTTCCCTGGCGGTCCAGTGGTTAAGATTCGGCACTTTCACTGCTGTGGCCTGGGTTCAATCCCTGGTTGGGGAACTGAGATCCCGCAAGCCGTGCAGCACAGCCATAAATAAATAAATAAATAGATAAATAAATTAGTTAATAAAAAGAAAAACTTAAGAAAAGAAAGATTTTCTTTTTTTTCATTTTTATGTTCAGGATGGGATTCCAGGGTTGAGGGATTTGGACTGGACTAAAATGGCCCCAAAATGAGTGCTGGAAGATGCCAGGAGAGCCGGCACAGGCCCTGGAGTTTGGACAAAGAGCTCTCACTCCTCTGGGCCTTGGTGTAAGAGGAAAACTGCAGCCAAGGGGAGCAGAGCCCCTTCGCCATCACGAGTCCTGGCTCCTCCTCCCGGACACCCTGGCCGATGCAAGTGCAGCCTTCCTGTAGACCACTGAGGCTCAGCCAGAGCCCGGCAGCTTGGCAGTCTTCTTGGCTGTAAGGCCCTTTGTCCTTAGCCCCCTTGTCACACCACACTCCAGCTGACCCTGAAGGCCACTCCCCCACCAAGTCTTATTTACAGCTAGAGGGGTCACAGCTCTGCTTCAGAGCCCTGTGGGCCCGTGGTACCAGAGGCCAAGGAGAAAATGGGCACTGGCCCAAAGTGGGCAGGTGGGTGGAGCAGGGATGCCCAGGTAAACTTCCTGGCCTCCTCCAGGCCCTGGCTGTCAGGAGAGAAGCAAAACAGCAGAACATGGTCATCACAGGCCGCAGCAAGCAAAACCAAGCCATCCTCGCCTCCAGCCCAGGAGAGCCAGAGCCATCGGGGGGAGACACAATCCCACGTCCTGAACCAGTGCTTCCAAAAGCACCTTAGCTTCACTGGAAATGCACAGGTCACGCCCCACTCAGACCTACCGAATCAGGAACCCTGGGGGAGAAGCCAGCACTCCCCTCCAGGTGAGTCTGATGCCTGATAAAGTTTGAGAACCTCTGGTCTGGACCAAAGTCGCACTGTCTGGCCAGAGTGGCTTATCAATCCCTTGTTTTTTCGGCTGTCCAATACCCACTACATTTAAAAGCATCGCCCACTGATGCCCAGGGGATGCCCTACTTGGTCAGCACAGGACTGCAGCGGGGCTCCTCCTGGACTTGGACTGGAAGGAGGTTAGACTCCAGCGCAGCAGCTGCAGCTTTGCCCAGCTCCCAGATCTCCTTCCAGATAAGCTACTTGCTCTCGAATCCTTGACTCAGGGTCAGTTTGCCGAAACCCAAACCAAGACAGGTGACGATGGCCTGTCGCTTCCAAGCTGCTCCTACATCCAGAGCGCCATTCCTGGAAGACCCCACTTGAGGGCCACCTCCTCCCTGAAGCTTCCTGGACACCCCTCGTTAGAAAAAGCTGCTCCTTCCCCTCTGTCTCCTTGTTTTACACAAGGCAAAACGGCCAGTCGCTTCTCTCTCTGGTGCTCTGGTCTGAATGTTGGTATACCCCACCAAATTCCTATGTTGAGGTCCTACCCCCCCAACCCCGTGTGGAATTAGGAGGTGGGGCCTCTGGGAGGTGATCAGGTCATGAAGGTGGAGCCCACGTGAATGGGATCAGTGGCCTTCTAACAGGGACCCTAGAGAGCTCTTCCCCCTCCTGCCATGTGAGGTTACAACGGGAAGGCACCATCTATGAACCAGGAAGCGGGCCCCCCAAGACACCGAAGCTGCCTTGATCTTGGAATTCCAAGCTTCCAGAACTGTGAGAAATAAATGTGTGTTGTTTCTGAACTGCCAAGTCTGTGGTGTTCTGTGATAGCAGCCTGGACAGACTAAGACACCTGGTTAGCCTGTAAGGCCTGGAGCCAGGCCCCCCGTGATCCCTACGAGTGCCGAGCACGGGCTCCAAGAGGACAAGGTGCTCCCGTCCATCTGATGCACTGAGAGAAAACAGGCCCCGGATCCAAAAGGATCAGAGAAGGAAGGGTCAGACGGCAAGGGGTCAGGGTGCAGCCTTGCCTCCATGCTCATTCACCCCACCATCCTCTATCAACTAGAAGCTGCACCTTCAAGGAATCTTTGCTGGGATAGGAAGGAAGCCCTCCAGATCCTTCTGCTAACAAAATCAGATCTCTCTCCTTAATAAGAAAGCTCTCCTGTTACTTCAATCTGCATGAAATTTAAGGCTTATTTTATAAATGCTGCCCAAGAATGTCTCCTCTTCTTAAAACTTCCCCAGTTATCCAAGTTGAGAAAAAAAAAAGGTACCTGAGCAATTAGATCAGGATGAACGGGGGAGGAAAAAAACATCGATTGCCTGAAATGAGTGTGCCTCCCCTGGGCAGATCCATGGGGCCTACCCACAGGCAGGTTACTCAAATAACAGGCCACACGGGGTGGGGGCAAGCCTCAAAGAAGCCACACGTGCTTGGCTGATGAAAATTGCCTGGAAAGACACAGCAAACTTTAAGGCTGTCGGTCTGTTGTTAGGAGGGTCAGGCTGAAGAGGTGAAATGGGCAGACCACCTGAGGACCTAATGCCAGCCGGGAAGAGGGGAGGGGCAACCAGGTACCAGCTGTTGCAGAGAAAATACCATACCCAAGGCTCCACCTACCAATTTTCTCTTATGCTAAATATAACTTGCTGTTCTTTGCCCAAACGTTCTTGGTTAGGGAGACATAAGTGGGAAAGTGGAGGTGATGTTTTTATTATAAGACCTTGCCTTTCCTTAGGTTCATAGAGAAAGACCTAACAAACAGAAACAGCCAGTCTCCATCTGACTCATCAGCCCCTCGGTCGGGGTGTGTGCCTGAGATGGCCAGGAAAAGAAGTGTTCTGCCCGTGATTAGGTGAGGCTGAGCCAGGAGGGATTCCTCCAGGAGGTGCTGCAGTGGGCCATGGACGACCCTCCATTCATTCCACTCCAAGGGGCTGGTCCAAGCCAGCCACAGACATTCCAGTGCTTTTGCCGGGGCCTAGGTTACGTCAACTCACCTCCAACCAGGAAGGCTGTTAAAATGGATGCTGGGCCCCATCCTCAGAGCTTCTGGAGCCTGGAAACCTACATCTCTATCAAGTACCTGGGTGCTGCTGGTCCAGGGACCGCACTGCATGAGCCATGGTTTGGGCACAGACAAGTGACAGGGGACTGGGGACTGTGCTGAGGACCTGCTGGAGAAGGCTTCTTTGCTCATCAGGAGACACGAGAGGAGACAGCCTCTTTCATCCTCTGGACCATTTGTGATGATGGAGATGTTCTTTTATCTGATCTGTCCAATATGGTAGCCACTAGCCACAGGTGCTACAGAACCGTGGTCCCCAACCTTTTTGGCACCAGGGACCGGCTTAGTGGAGGACAATTTTTCCACGGACCGGTGGCGGGAGGGGGCGGGAGATGGTTTCGGGGATGATTCAAGCTCATTACATTTATTGTGCACTTTATTTCTATTATTATTACACTGTAATATATAATGAAGTAATTATACAACTCACCATAATGCAGAATTAGTGGGAGCCCTGAACCTGTTTTCACTTGCCACTCACTGAGAGGTTTTTTTGTTTTCTTTATTTATTTATGGCTGTGTTGGGTGTTTGTTGCTGTGCGTGGGCTTTCTCTAGTTGCAGCAAGCGGGGGCTACTCTTCGTTGTGGTGCGCAGGCTTCTTCTCTTGTTGCGGAGCATGGGTTCTAGGTGCGCAGGCTTCAGTAGTTGTGTTGCACAGACTAGGTAGTTGTGGCACACGGGCTTAGTTGCTCCATGGCATGTGGGATCTTCCCGGACCAGGGCTCGAACCCCTGTACCCTGCACTGGCAGGCGGATTCTTAACCACTGCGCCACCAGGGAAGACCCACTGATAGGGTTTTATTTTTTTATTTTTATTTATTTATTTTTTTTGCGATACGCGGGCCTCTCACCGTTGTGGCCTCTCCCGCTGCGGAGCACAGGCTCCGGACGCGCAGGCTCAGCGGCCATGGCTCACGGGTCCAGCCGCTCCGCGGCATGTGGGATCTTCCCGGACTGGGGCATGAACCCGTGTCCGCTGCATCAGCAGGCGGACTCTCAACCACTGCGCCACCAGGGAAGCCCTAGGGTTTTGATATGAGTCTGCAAGCAATTGATTTATTATGGTCTCTGTGCAGTCAAACCTCTCTGCTAACGATAATCTGTATTTGCAGCCGCTCCCCAGCACTAGCATCACCGCCTCAGCTCCATTTCAGATCATCAGGCATTAGATTCTCATAAGGAGCGCACAACCTGGATCCCGCACATGCGCAGTTCACAGTAGAGTTCGCGCTCCTATGAGAATCTAATGCCACCGCTGATCTGACAGAAGACGGAGCTCAGGCGGTAATGCAAGCAATGGGGAGTAGCTGTAAATACAGATGAAGCTTCACTTGCCCACTGCTCACCTCCTGCTGTGTGGCCCGGTTCCTAACAGGCCGCGGACTGGTACTGGTCCGTGGCCTGAGTGTTGGGAACCCCTGCAACAGAACACTTGAAATGTGGCTAGTGTAACTACTGAAACTAGTGATTTAAATTTTATTTCACGTTAATTCACTGGAATTTAAATAGCCACGTGTGGCTAGAGGCTCCCACCACGAACACTGTAGCCCTGGACACTGTCAGGTCTAGATGTGATGGCTGACCCCTGCCATCAGCCCAAGGGAAGACACCACACAGAGGCCCACAAAGCCACACCCGATGTACTCAGCCCACCCTCAGCACAGTTACCATGTGAGATCACACATTCCTCTGCTATCTAAGGCAGTATGAGTAGGTATTCCCTACTGCTGCAGCCAAAGGCCTTCTGGCCAATACAGCCACGGGGACATTCAAGTCAGCCTGCAGAAAAATGGGGCTACTCACCCCAAGGTCAACGTCAACTCTACACAGAAAAGCAAGAGAAGGAAAACTTGGCTACCGGTGAACTGGAGAGGTTTTGACCTGAAGGGATGCAACCAGGTCTTTGAGCATCCCAGATAGGGGCCCAGACAGTGAAGTACAGTAGAGCTCTGCTCGCAGCCTGCCTGCCAACAAGTATCCGGGGACACTGGTGACCCCTCCATCCCAAGGGCCAAAGGGTGGGTCACTGACAGGATGCTCTTCCAAAGTATACGAAGGTCCAGCTGCACAAAAAAATACCTTCTTACTCAGGCCTGCAATTCCACCATTAACAATACTTGCTGTGGTTTAAACAATTATCTTTCTCTAGAATCTCCTTTTAAAATGCAAATGCTCCTAGGAAAGGTAACACTTTAAGCCTTGAAGGGTCAATGTGAATGAGTTTGTCAGATATCAGATCATTGTACCTCGCTCCCAAGCGGAATATGGAGCCGGAAAAGGGTGAGGCCAATACAGGTAGGTGCCCTCAGAGCTCAACCAGCTCCGTTTTACAAAACCCCACATTACCGTTCCACACATCCTGACTGCCTGCCCGGCTCATGCACTTCCTGAAAGCCAGCCCCGTGTTCAAAATCCCAGCAGCCCCATCATTCAATCCCTGTGTTTCACCAACCCAAGCAGGCAGGACAAAGTGAACTGTGGTCCCATCAGAGTCCTCCCTGAACCCTAGACGGGACGAGGGGACCTGCGAGGGGCTGAATTGTGCCCCACAAAACAGACGATGAAGTCCTAATCCCCAGTAAATGTGAATGTGACCTTATTTGGAAATTCGGTCTTTAGAGATGATCAAGTTAAGATGAGGTCATACTGGAGTAGGGCGGGCCCCTAAACCAATGTGAATGGTGTCCTGTTTAAAAAAGGGAATTTGGAGACACACACAGAGAGAACACCATGTGAAAGTGAAGGCAGAGACTGGGGTGATGCACCTACAAGCCGAGGAACGTCAGAGGTTGCCGGCACACAACCAGGAGAAGAGGCCTGGAAAAGACCCGCTCCTGGCTGCCTTCAGGGCACAATGATCTTAGACTCTAGACTCTGGCCTCCAGAGCTGTGAGAGAATAAACCTCTACTGCGTAAGTCACTCAGTTTACGGCACTTTGCTAGGGCAGCCCTAGCAAACAAATACAGTGTCCCCTACTGGTACCCCTCTCACCACTCTGACCTCACTTACTGTATCTACTCATCTGACTGTCTCCCCAGGAGACCCTAAGATCCAGGAGCACAGGGACCAGGTCTGCCTATTCACCGCTATATCGCAAGCCCACTTCTGGCCCTCTGGAGGTGTTCCGTATGAGTCAACTTAACACATAAGAGGCCTGCCCCAGGCAGGTTCTAGAAGCTCAGGCACGAGACTTAACTTCTCTGAGTGTCCATTTCCCCACCTGTCTACTGGAGGAAACAGGAAGAATTGGACCAGATGACCTCTGTGAGCCCTTCCAACTCAAAAACTCCAGGACTCACCACACCACTGAAGGTGTACCCATCCATCAAGGTCAAACCAGGACACAGAGCTACGCTAGGGCATTAAATAGAGGGAATGTGACACAAGACGGGCCACAGAGGCGCGGGAAGACTGGGAGACTATGACAACCTTCCTCTGGGACGTCTTCAGTGAAGTGACAGCAGGGCCAGCCTCCCTCTATGGGCTCCTGGGACCCACATCCAGAGACACACCGAATTCGGCATGGACTGGCCACTCCTGCGCCCCAGACAACACTCCCAGTGGGCCAGTCCTGCTCACAAACAACAGCCCCCAAAGGGGCCAGTCTCTTGGATAGTGGTCACTGTGTACTACGAGGCCTGGGGGTCGGAGGCAAAGGGCTCTCTGAGAAGCGCTGTGCCCTGACAAAGTGAAAACATGGTGACACAGGTGCCTCTGTGTCATGCACCTCCCTCCTAACACCAGGAACAGCGTTCTGCCCTCCTCCATTAAGAGGACGTGCTGATGAGAGGAAATGTGAACGGAACCAACAGAAGATGACTCCATGAATGATCTGACAGGTGTAGGCCAACTCTCCCACCCCATGCACCCAGCGCCACCCCAGCTCATACCCAGACCCCCGAGCGGCCGGTGTCCTCCAGGAAGGAGGGGTGCCCAGGAAGGTGGTACTCACCCACACTGCTGAGGGAGCTGCTGCTCTCCGAGTCTGAGGGCATGATGGACAAGACACTGTACGTGGAGCCTGGAGACAGAAAGAGAGGCCATTTGTTACTAACCCCAAAGGGATTTCTCATCTTATGCCCCAAACCACTGTGAGACCAAATGACTTCAGTCGGCGCCAGGCTGAGAAGCAGCACCACCTGGGGTACCAGACCTCACAACCACAGGCTGGGCAGGGGAGGTGCTGTCAGCAGGGCCTGGTCTTTGGTGCTTCCGCCTCACCTTCGGCCCCCCTCCGACTGAGCTACACGGGCAGAGGGGAGCTTGGAGTCAGCCAGC
This sequence comes from Pseudorca crassidens, assembly GCF_039906515.1. Classification (NCBI taxonomy): domain Eukaryota; kingdom Metazoa; phylum Chordata; class Mammalia; order Artiodactyla; family Delphinidae; genus Pseudorca; species Pseudorca crassidens. Next base: position 55,275,027 of record NC_090311.1, on the reverse strand, counting down.
TGGCTTCTTATCGGGACATCTGGGGAAGGGCTCAGCAAGGGAGCAACATGCCCCAGGGCAACAAGGGGTCTGGGGATTTCCTACAGATTTGTATCAGTGTGATTCTGGCTTTCATATAGAGGGTAACAGAGCCTAAGTTAAACATCTGTGAACTCTTCGTTCCTTGTGCCTAGCTGTTCTGCTCTTAGGTTCTAACTGTATTCAAGCTCAGTCCTTAATAATTTAGTCAGTGGCTGCTCCCTTATTAAAAGTTACTGATAGAATTATAAGCAATCACACTGTCACCAAAGCTAGGGAGTAACATGTTTTGTTTTTCGTTTTTAAATATTTATTTATTTTTGGCTGCGTTGGGTCTTCATTGCTGTGTGCAGGCTTTCTCTAGTTGCAGCAAGTGGGGGCTACTCTTCGTTATGGTGTGTGGGCTTCTCATTGCGGTGGCTTCTCTTGTTGCAGAGCACGGGCTCTAGGCGCGCGGGCTCCAGTAGTAATGGCGTGCAGGCTTTGTTGCTCCGTGGCATGTGGGATCTTCCCGGACCAGGGATCAAACCCGTGTTCCCTGCATTGGCAGGAGGATTCTTAACCACTGCGCCACCAGGGAAGCCCTATGTTTCGTTTTGTTTTGTTTTGGGGGGGGAGGTGTTGACACTCGTTATTAACTCCTGGTGGCAGCCACACAACCACCACGGTTTGGTTTGCATTCAAATATCTTCAAAGCCAGGATGTTTCCTGCCCGGCATCAGGAAAAACCTCTGGGTCAAGAAACCCAGCTCTGAGTGCAGTTCTCGTCCACGTGCGAGTAGCTGGCCAGTGGCCTCAGTTTTCTGGATCTCTGTTTCTCAGTCTGTAACATGAAGGGGTTCAACCAGATGGCTCACAAGGTCCTTTCCCCTGTCCCATTTCAGAGATGACATTTTCCATGATTAATGGAAACAAAGCTGTGCTTTGCTTATCAAGACTACAGATGACACAAAAGTTAAGAGGGCAGGCGAACCCCAACCCAGAGGCTGAATGGGAGTCGAAAAAAGCACAACATGCAGAGATGGTGGGTCAAATAAAACAAGACAATGGGAAGAAGGCAATGTTTTGCTCTTAGAACCGAAAGAACTGTACAATGAAGGTGTGTGTGTACTGGGCAGAGTGAGTGAGCCAGAGATGAGATTTTTGCAATAAAGCCTTTGAATGAGACTTAGGGCTTTGGTGTCAGAAAGCAGCCGAGAACTAATGAGACCTTGGGCTCCAGGACCAGAAATGCGGGGTCAAATTTAAGGGGCTCTCTCCGATGTCAACTCTTGACTAGCTACCCTACACCTGCACACCCTCAGAAGGAAAAAAAGAAAGAAAAGAGATAAAGAGACGGGGTAAGCAGGGGAGAGGGAAAGGAGGAGGGAAACTCATGGACGGGAGGGAGGGAGCAGTGCACCAGGGGACAGGGGAGACCCCGAAGGGAAGGGGAAGGTGTCGGGGGAAAGATGAAGACCACACAGAGGTGAGGGAAACACACAGCCCTGGCATAAGAGTCGGCATGCAGGGGAGCTAGCTGGTGTACCCACCAGACAGGCAGAGAGATGAAAGGTGAGAGGAGAAAAAAGAAAACCAGAAAAAGGGACTTTGGTAATGGCAAGAAGTGGGACAGTGGCCAGGAATGGCCAGTGGCCTCATTATCACATTTTCCAAGAACCTCTGGGTGTCTGGCGTGGATGGAAGAGGAAGGCTCGGGGAGTGGGCAGGACCGTCCAAAGGGATGCAACTTGTTCGACTGGCCTACGGCAGCAGCCCAGACACAGCTGGTGGGTGCAGGTCAGGAAGGGGGCCTAAGGGTCAGTGCTGCCTTGGTCTGAGAAGACCTGGGTGGCGGGGTCTCCCACGACATATGCATTCACTCCACGCACACCTGGCAGAGATATCAGAGGTGGCACCTGCACATCACCTGAAAAGAGACGGAACCAGAAAACCCCGTGCAGCCCTTAAAGTCCTTGATCCTACTAAAAAATAAGTAAGCAGTGTTCAGTGAGATATCGCCTGTATTTAAGTTCAATCCACGCTACTCATCTTGCTGCCCCTTCCACATCTCTGTGTTTTTGTCTCAACCGTGAGCATCACAAACTTCTCAAAGCATCTCTCTTCCCATATCATGAACATTAAGCACTGCATAAAGATCCATGAAATAAAGTCAGGTGCAATTCAGCCAATCCATCGGTATCTCCAAAACACAAGAATGTAACACGATGCCTATGTTCTAAACTCAGCAGCCATTTTCTTAATAATTTTTCATTGTTGTTATGTGAGGGCAAGGAAGACTAGCCGGCTGGTGTGTCGGTGGATTGTTTTTGAAAGCGGGCACAAATACACTGTCCCACTCACACCTCTGAGATGTGAGCTCAGCCCAGCCCTGCTGGCGACACCACAGCCAGCACTCTGGCGGATGCTCCCTGCACGCCTCGCCTCTTTCTCGCTACTGGCATCAGCAGCGCCCCATCTTCCAGTAAGCCGCCCCTCCCCTTCAAATCATCTCTCTCCTCCCCCATGGCAAGTTTCCACTGTTAATTAAACTTGGCAGACACCCTTCTCTCTCTCCTCCCACCTCCCCCCTGGCTGGGAGGAGTCAACTGGCCAACTGACACGTGCTGGTCCCCTTCCCTGTCCCCCACATCCTGACAGGGCTCTGGGCCTGACCCGGGGGCGGTGTGACATCTCTATCGGCATCTCTGGGCATCACCTCCCCCGAGTCGGCTGGCAGGGCTCCTGGGAGCCAGGGGGGGAAGCGGTGCCAGGGAACGGTTAAAATTGGACAAGGCCCAGTTTCTACGATGTTCCCAGGGCCTTAGACGTCATTCGGGGGAAAAAAAGCCCCGAAGACGACGCTGTCTTGGTTATGCTTTGTCTCTGCAGCTATTGTTGTCTTAAAAAGCCTGTGTGGTCAGGACTGTCGGGAAAAGGCAAAAGGAGTCGCTTTCCTCCGAAGTCACGCAGTATCCTTTCAAAGCGATGGCTTCTGAGAGGTGGGACGGTCGTCATCTACCCCTGGGATTTCACAATCCAATCTGGAGCCTGACAGAGGTCCCATCTCACTGCGCACGCTCTCCTGCCCCGCACAGCCCCTCACCCTTGACCATGTGGGAGCTCCCCTGAAGGCACCTGCACCCCGACCCGGGCCCTAATGCGCACCCTGCACATCACACACACAGAGGCCTGGGTGAACGAGGGCCGACCTCCTCTGCTCCCACTGCCTCCCCCCAAGCCCCACAGGGCAGCAGGGCACTGCCACTCACGACCGTCACCACAAACTCAGACAAGCCTGTGCAGAGGTCCAGAGAGGACCCAGAGAAAGTCATATGATTGGGAAACGTTTCCAGAAAATGAGGGCAGAGGGACTTCCCTGGTGGTCCAGTGGTTAAGACTCCACATTCCTGATGCAAGGGGCCCGGGTTCGATCCCTGGTCAGGGAACTAGGTCCCGCATGCCTCAACAAAAAGATCCCGCACGCTGCAACTAAGACCCAGCGCAGCCAAATAAATAAATATTAAAAAAAAAAAAAAAGAAAAAGAAAAAGAGAGCAGAGCAGGAGCCCCGGTTTTCATGGCCATGTGAAGCAGAGTGATGATACAGGGGCTTCTCCACCATAGCAATAACCTGAGGCCCCGGTCAAGGTGCAGGTTCTGACTAGGCAGATTAGGGTGGGGCCTGAGACTCCGCATTTCCAACAAGCCCACAGCAGGGACTGAAAGCAAGGTACCAAGGCTGACCCGAGCCAGCAGGTGGCATGTACATGGAAGTCATGGCAGAAGCCCTGGGAGAGAGCTGGCAGACTCTCTGGGACTGGCCTGGGCCACAAGCATTGTCTGTGTTGTTCCCAAAAGGCTGCCCCCTGCTAATTGTGTTTACTCGGTGACTCAGCCCCACTGGGTCATGGAGACCACTTCAAAGAACTTCCAGTAAAATCACCCAGGCGATAACAGAACGCCCAGCCCTCCAAGGCCCCCTCCCGCGGCTGCAGGGCCCCTAACACACCCCTCCATTCACCTGGGCTTGTAAAGGCCCCAGTGACTCACACTTCCTCCCCATGAAACCGCGACGCTCAAGGGGCTTGTTCCAGCCTCCAGCCAGCACGCAGAGTCCTCTCTGTGCTCCAGCCCGTGGCGCTGCCCTGAGACAGCTCTGGGCGCTGGGAGGACATGCACCTCCCGCGAGCACCGGGGAAGGAGGGAGAAGCAAGCCACTCTTCCCTGGGGGCTGTGAGACTGGGCAGGGAGGTGCTGCCTGGGCAGTGGGGGCTGTGAGACTGGGCAGGGAGGTGCTGCCTGGGCAGTGGGGGCTGTGAGACTGGGCAGGGAGGTGCTGCCTGGGTAGTGGGGGCTGTGAGACTGGGCAGGGAGGTGCTGCCTGGGCAGTGGGGGGGGGGGGGGGGGGGGGCGAGCAGTCACCACCAGGCCACCTGTCCCACCCTGGAACCATCCTCCAGCTCAGAGCTGACCACCCTCGGACGGCTGAGGGTGCCCAGTCACTCTAGCACCCACACGTGTCCATCGGGGTCCTGGCACGTGGCTGAGCCGTGCGAGCTGTATAAAGAAGACAAGGCAGGGGCTCAGGAGGCTACTGACCTGCTGTGAGACTCTGTGGACGTCCCTTCCCCTCTCTGAGCCCACGGCCCTCGTCTGCAAATCGAGGCAGCAGTGACTAGAATACTAACAGGTTGCCAGCCTGCCTAGGTTCAACTCTCAACTCTGCCACTTAGCAGCTGTGTACCCTCGGGTGAGTCACTCAGCCTCTCCCTGCCTCCATATGCTTATCTGCAAAATGGGACAACAGGAGTACTAACCCCACGGAGGATCAACTGAGTTAATACGAAAAGGGCTTGACACAGCACCTGACACGGCCAGTGCTCAAAGTGTTAGCTGCTGCTCCTACAGTCAAACCAGACCTTCCAACACTGCCGTCCTCAATCCTTTGGTTACCCAAATTGAAAGCTGTCTTTCAGAAAGCTGTCCACCAGAATGACGAGGCTGCATAGTCCACAATGACAAACTGCTAGACCGTATGGCACTAAAAACAACAATACCAGAAATAATAATAGCAGCAGCTGATAGGCACTGAGCCCTACTAAGTGCCAGGATGTACTAGACTCTGCATATGTTGTCTCAGTTAATTCCCACACCAACCCTGAGGTTGTCATTACGCCGGTTGTGCAGAGGAGGAAACTAAGGGTTAGAAAAATCAAGTAACTTGCTTAAGGTCATGGTAGAGCCACTAAGGGGGCGAACAGGATACAAACCCAGGCAGTCTAGCCCAAAGCCTGTGCTCCTGAACCCTATACACAACACTGCTGCCCAGCTCTAAAGGTCTAGCAGTCCGGGGGGACTTCACGGAGGAAGGGGCCTGGAGCTGGCCCTGGAGGATGGTGGACTTGGACAAGCACCAAGAAGCCAGATCAGCCTGGAGGAGATGTAGGCAGAACCCATCCACCTGTGCAAGTGAGAAGTATTAGAGCAGGGCCACCCCTGCCCAGAGCCTCCCAACCTGGAGCCCCCAGCATAGGCTTTCCCCCTCCCCGTGCTCCTCCCCACACCGAGACACTCAACCGACGCTGTGAGCTGAGTGGGGCTTGGGGACTAAAAGTGGGAAGAAAGAAAGAGGTGTGAGCCATGGCATTATGGCCCTGACACATGCTGCTACTTCCTGCCCACCCCAACGCCCATGACCGTGCTGGGTACAGAGGCACTCGACTCCGTGAGCCACAGACATGAGAAGGAGGCAAGAGGGTGGAAAGTGCTATGTGCTGAGCTCACCTCCCCGGCTTCTGCGGATCTCGGGAGGTGCTGGGAGGGTGGCTCCTTTGGCTGCTGGGAAGCCCTCTTACAGAATCACGGTTCAGTGCAGCCAGGCCCCTCCCTAGGGCCTCAGCTTCCTCCCCTTTAACAACATGGCCCCAGACTGTGGACACTGAGACCCACAGTTGGAAGCTGACAAGCCCCCCGATACTCAGGAAGCAGGGGGTGAAATTCCGTGGCCCTGGAATGGAGCAGCCACGAAGCCTGCTGCGTCAGTCGAGAAAGGCCTGCTTCAAGCAGCTGACACGCCCACCTCAGGGTGGGAAAGCATCCTCCCCCTGACATGCACAGGGAGGCTGATGCCTCCTGGCCAGGCTGGGGGACAGTTGTCACCTGCCCTAGAAGGCCCAGGAGGTAGCCCGAAGCAGGGTCTGTAGGGCTCCACGGGAGGGAGGCTGGGCGGCCATCATGTATGCCCTAGAGGGTGGGGAGGAGACTGGGACAGACTTCAAGAGTCTCCTACTAATATGCAATGATGTAGGGGGGCATGTTCATCATCAATGAACACAGCCACACCTGACAGGCACCCCCAAAACAGATGACAGTGCAGGAGGGACCGGCCGCAGTGTCACTGCCCTGCTACCCTCACGAGAGCTCATGACGCAAGCACAGCAGCAAAGAGGACACACCGAGATGGGACAGAAACAGCGCAGCACAGGCAGCCACGCTTCCATTAATCCTGCAGCCAGACATCCCCCGGTGGGCGCATGTGCCCTGGAACAAACTTCTGACCAGCACCAGGAGTCACAGCAGACCGGCTCCCTCCTGCTCTCCATCTGGACTCCCTCTCCACGACTCAGTAAAGGGAGAAAAGGCTACCTCCTCCTGCACGGACTGTGACCAAGCAGCATGTGCTGCCCTCCACCATCACAGGTGTTGGTACCAGTGCAGGCTCTGGGCCACACCACCCGGGCTCAGGCCTGCCACCAACAGCTGCGTGACCTTGAGCAAGTTGCTTCCACTTTCTGCGCCTCATTTCCTGGTCTATGAAATAGGAAGGGTGGGCTATGAGGACTGAATGAGGACCGAGCCAGGCACACGGACAAGCGCTCCATAAACGCTAGCTCTTGTTCTTGTTATCTGACCCTCAACCATGAGTGTCCCTGCCCAATACCTGAATCCAGCCTTGCTATGCCTTTGTTTTCTTCCACTCAGGATAGGGAGGCCTCCCCTCCCCTTCCACCATTCTGCCTGGCCACGGCCAATTCCAACTCAGCCCACCTCTCTTCCGGGTCTCTTGTTCTCTGATTCAAACAGAACAAGCCAGAGTGCTCACTGTGTGCTGGGATAACACCAGGCCACGCCCCAACCCTCTCATGACCCTCACTGCCACCTGCACATAACATGGGCATGGGTCAGCCCTTCAAGAAAGATGAAGTTGACAGCGCTCTGCACAAGACACCACCCCTTGGTAGGCACGTCTGCCCTGGGAACACAAAGCCCATTCCGCCACCAAATGCTTAGTGAACAAACTAGGGATGCAGCAGAGAACAAGACAGAGTCCCTGCCCTCATGGAGCTCAGAGGAGTGCAGGTGGGAGAGAAATAAACCAATACACAAATGCAAAATGCATCAGGTAGTAAGTGCTGTGAAGAACACTACAGCCGAGTAAAATGCAGGGTGAGTGGGGCGGGGTGGAGAGGTGGCTACTGTGCTACAAGGGCCAGGGGAGGTCTCTCTGGTAGGCCACATCTGAAGAGAGACCTGAAGGAGTCTGGAGGAAGCAAAGTGCTGGAGGAGGACTGTTCCAGGCAGAAAAACAGCAAGTGCAAAGGCCCCGGGGTCAGACCGGAAAGTAGGCGAGGACGTGACACCCCAGGCTGGACAGGACGGGGACATCCAGTCCACAAAGGCCAAAGAGGGCCACTGCAAAGGAGAGGTCTTGCCTTCATCAGCAATATGCTGCTGTTCTGCCCCCTCTTCCCTCAACAGCAGCAGCACCGCCCCCTTACATGGTCCGTGTGGTGTCTTGACTATTACTCACCACCAAGGCAACTCAGTCTGTGTCCCCAGGACTCTGAGGTCACAGAGAACCGCTTACCTCCCCCGCCCCAATATCCGTGCCGAGTTTAAACCTACTAAGACCCCTGCCAAGGGGTGGGAGGTACAAAGTGACTGTACAGTGAAAGGGCACGGGATCAGAAACTGGATGGGCCTGGGCTCTCCCTCGTCTGGCCACATACTAAGGAACTCCAAATAGCCAAAACAATCTTGGAAAAGAAGAATAAAGCTGGAGGACTCATACTTCCTGACTGGTGACAAAGCTGCACTAATCAAAACAGTGTGGTACTGGCTTAAAGGCAGACATAAGACCAAAGGAACAGAACAGAGAGCCCAGAAACAAACCTTTGCATAATGGCCAAATAATTTTTGACAGGTGCTAAGACTATCCAATGAGGAAAGAACAGTCTTTTCAAGAAATTGTGCTAGGAAAAGCAGATATCCACATGCAAAAGGATGTATTTGGACACTTATCTAACACCACATACAAAAATTAACTCAAAAGGAATCAAAGTCTTAAAGATAAAAGCTATAACTACAGAACTGGACTTCCCTGGTGGCACAGTGGTTAAGAATCCGCCTGCCAATGCAGGGGACACAGGTTCGATCCCTGGTCCGGGAAGATTCCGCATGCCACAGAGCAACTAAGCCCGTGCACCACAGCTACTAAGCCTGCTCTCTAGAGCCTGCGAGCCACAACTGAAGCCTGCGCGCCTAGAGCCTGTGCTCCGCAACAAGAGAAGCCACCGCAATGAGAAGCCCGCGCGCCGCAACCAGAGAAAGCCGGCGCGCAGCAACGAAGACCCAACGCAGCCCAAAATGAATGAATTAATTAATTTAAAAAATAAAACTATAGAACTCTTAGAAGAAAATACAGAGCAAAGCTTCGACATTGAATTTGGCAATGACTTCTTGGATATGACATCAGAGACACAGCAACCAAAGAAAAAAACAGACATACTGGACTTCATGAAAATTGTTAAATTTGTGCACGGAAAGACACTGTCAACAGAGTAAAAAGGCAACCCACAGAATCAGATAATATTTGCAAATCGTGTATCTGATAAGAAATTAACATCAGTATAGAGAACTCCTAAAACTCAACAAGGAAAAAAACCTGATTCACAAATAGGCATGACTTGAGAGGCTTCTCCAGAGAAGAGATACAAAGAGCCAATAAGCACCTGAAAAGATGCTCAATATCACTAGTCATTAGGGAAATACAAATCAAAACCACAATAAGGGGCTTCCCTGGTAGCGCAGTGGTTAAGAATCCGCCTGCCAATGCAGGGGACACGGGTTCGAGCCCTGGTCCGGGAAGATCCCACATGCCACAGAGCAACTAAGCCCTTGTGCCACAACTACTGAGCCTGTGCTCTAGAGCCCATGAGCCACAACTACTGAGCCCATGTGCCCCAACTACTGAGCCCATGCTCCACAACAAGAGAAGCCACTGCAATGAGAAGCCCGTGCACCACAACAAAAAGTAGCCCCCTGCTCTCCACAACTAGAGAAAGCCCACACACAGCAATGAAGACCCAATGCAGCCAAAAATAAAATAAATAAAATAAATAAATTAAATTTTAAAAAACCCACAAGATGCTACCTCATACCACTCAGGAATGGCTACTGTCAAAAAGCCAGAAAATAGTTAAGTGTTGGTGAGGACGTGGAAAAATTGGAACCCTTGGGCACTACTGGTGGGAATGTAAAATGGTACAGCCACCGTGGAAACTAGTACAGCAGTTTCTCAAAAAATCAAAAACAGCATTACTATACGATCCAATACATCCACTTCTGGGCATATACCCCAAGAAACTGAAAGGAGGGTCTCAAAGAGATAATCCTATACCCATGTTCTTAGCAGCATCATTCACAATATCTAAAATGTACAAGTAACACAGCTGTCCACTGATAGATGAAAAGATAAGCAAAATGTGATATCTACATACAATAAAATATTATTCAGCCTTAAAACGGTAGGAAATTTGGACATGTATCTGTAACGTGGATGAATTTTGAAGACATTATGTTAAGTGAAATAAGCCAGTCACAGAGACACAAAAACTGTTTGATTCCATTTACATGACGTACTTAGAGCAGACAAAATCCTAGAGAGAGAAAGTAGAAGAGTGGTTGCCAGAAGCTGGAGTGGGGAGGGGAGATGGGGAGTTACCATTTAACGGGTATAGTTTCAGTTTTGCAAGATGAAAAGAGTTCTGGAGATGGATGCTGGTGATGGTAGCACACTATGAATGTTTTTAAAACCACTGAACTGTATACTCAAAATGGTTAAGACTGGGACTTCCCTGGTGGTCCAGTGGTTAGGACTCAGCTTTTTCACTGCCAGATCCCGGGTTCGATCCCTGGTCGGGGAACTAAGATCCCACAAACCATGTGGCAGGACTAAAAAAAAAAAAAAAAAAAAAGGTTAAGATGGTAAATTTTATGTTTATTTTACCACAAAAAACAATTGGGAGGGAAAAAAATACCCAACAGTGGGGCAGTGGGAGGAGAGGCAAGGGCTTTATCTCCCTCCCTCTTGCCATTAAAGTAATCCAAAATCTTTGGGCCTTCAGAGTGATCCAAACCTCACCGAGCTTCACACAATCCTACAACGACTTTGATCACGTAAAGCCCCAGCTCCTGAGCCCTGGGACTCAGAAATGCCTGGGATTTTTGAGCACAGGAATAAGAGAGCAGGCATGAGCTTCAGGGAACTGTCTCCAGCATGTGAATAGGAAAGGTGGAAAGAGGGAAGACCTGGAAGTAAAGAAAACAGTTGGGATGCTCCCACAAGGGCTCCCCTGAACCAGTGGTCAGGGGTGCAAGCTGAGCGGTGACACAAGAGACAGCAGGGGTGGGGAGGACGGGAGGAGGATGCTGGGTTGGGGTGTGCGGAAGGTACTGCAGTTAAGGAGGTGCAGAACTGAAGAAGGCTGCTGAAGAGAAATTAGGAGACACTGCTGAGGCTCAGGCTGAAGGTGCTAAAGGATATCTCTGGGCAGGTGGCCTGCTGACGGTCGGAAACTGGAGTCTGGAGCTAGGGAGCAAGGTTCAGGCTAACCCAGTCCACTTGGGACTTCACCCCACAGAGCCTGGAGGATGTGAGTGACAAGCCCAGAGCGGCTCACTGGCAATGTGAAGCCCATGGGTAAGAAAAAGGTGAGGGGAAGGGGAGGGCCAGATCTAGGACTTCCTGAACAGCACCCACGCAGTAAGTATTGCTCTAAGCATATACAGGATAAAATCCTAGGACGTGCGACCTGTGAGGACAGGAGAAGGAATACGAATTTCAGCAAGAGACACACAAAGCCCACTCAGGGAGACAGGAGGAATAAGAGAATTAAGTCTTCTAGAAGGCAATGGGGTAGAGAGTGGTCAGAGGGGCTGTTCTGCCACACCAAATGCTGCAACAGGACACAGAAGGCAAAAGTCAGTGATGCTCTGCTAATTAAGTAAGGCCATTGATTGGCTGTCATTTCTCCACCAGAATTGCAGGGCTTGGATTAGACCAGGAAAGGAAAGAGGTTCAGCATGAATGGACTGCTATGTCTAGTGACAACTGCCTGCTGTGTTTAAGGAGTGTGAGGCCACACCTGTGCTCACCAGGAAGGGAGCCCAGGATGGACCAGCGATGTGTGCCGAGGGCAAGACGAGGAGGCATGCATCACTCCTGGTCTGGGTGGCTCCTGAGGGCCAGCCCACCGACAGAAGCACTATTTCACGGCGCCCAGCCCTTGGCAAGCTTACTGTAACTGATTACTGATCAGAACTAACTCTAAAACCCAACCGGTTTCTCTAACATTCTTTAAACAGGCAGGACCAGAAGGGCCCTCACGAAAAATAAAAAGACAGTGATCTCTTCCCATCTATTCTTCTTCTGAGGCCCTGAGAAAGACAGTGTAAAGAAGAGTTTGGCCCTTCAGGGAGGCTCTCAGAGGCCCAGCCCCAAGCAGATAATTTTCCCAACCAAGAAGAGCCCTGGGACACTTTTATGCACCCTTCCTCTTGGATAAGGTGACATCACCAGAAGGGTTCAACCTTATTTACACAATGCTTTTGTGGATTTTGAAAAGGTGACCTTCAGAAGCCGGTGAAAAAGAGTCCATTCCTGAAATCACAGGCACCTTTTACAGTGTTTTACAGAAAGGACAGCTGCACGCACTCACCTGCAGAAATCCACTCAGGTATCAAATGCTGTCACACCCAGAGCACGAGGGAGGGCCTTGGGCAACAGACCCACTGCACCAACACACTCAAGCAGTGAGTGTTCCTTTTGCCAGCCACCCTACCCCACCAGATAAAGACGAAACATCGCCAGCATCCTTCTCGCTAAACCCCCCACAACAGAGCCGTCCACCATGTTTCAGTTTCACACCTATTCTTTCAGCAAATCCAGTGCTCACACTTCCCTTAAGCTTGAGTGCATAACCAGTCGTCTACTCCACCGCTCAGAAAACGGGCCCACGGCCACTCTTCCCTCAAATGCAGAAAGAAGAGCTCTCCCTCACACCCCATCTCAGGCAAAATCTGGTCACACACTGTCTTCAAATTGTTCCCACTCAGCCCCGGGAAATGCGGGAGACGATCAGAGAAGTATTTCAAATGCACAAATGCGGGCTATCTTTCACACACAGGCATTCCTCAGGAGAGAAAGTTGATCTTGATAACAAGAGAAGATAGTTCACTATTTTGTTCAAGGAGAAAAAAAAAAATAAAATCCACATCCCTAATCACAGAGTGTAGCAAACGAAAGCAAAGCGCACCAGCTCCTGGAGCACTGGCCATCTGCAGGTAGCCCTGACAGCGCACACGCCCAGTGTCCTCCCGTCCACAGGAAACCCCGGCACCGGTATCACTGTACCTGCCGTGCACAAGGCCCGTGCTTAGTTAAAGCTTGAAGAGTAAGTACTGGATCCCCGTTTTCAGTTACACTCCAGACTCCTCAGAGCTTACGGGGCCCCTATACTGCCCAGCCTTGATGTTCTGCAGATGTCCAGAGGAGACACGCCGAGCCAGGTCACGTGGCAAGCTGAAGACAGTGCCAAGGCCAGCTTCAGGGCCCCTCATCACTACAGAACCGTGCATAATAGAGATAATTGCTGTGAAGGGCTGAACCGTGTCCTCTCCAAAATTCACATGTCGAAGTCCCAACCCCCCAGAATCTCAGCATGTGACTGTATTTGGAGAAAGGGTCTTCAAAGAGGTAATTAATAAATTAATACGAGGTCAGTAGGGTGGGCCCTAATCCTTCTAAGAAGAGCCAATTTGGACACAGACAGGCACACACACACAGAGACCCTGTGAGGACACAGAGAGAAGACAGCCATCTACAAACCAAGGAGAGAGACAGGTCTCAGGAGAAACCAACCCTGCCGACACCTTGATCAGGGACTTCTAGCCTCCAGGACGGTGAGACAATAGATGGCTGTCAGTTGAGCCCCCCAGTCTGTGGTACTTCGTTACGGCAGCCCTACCACACTAATCCAGTTGCTACCGTGCCAGGCTCTGTACAGCCCTTTCCAATACAGACATCATCCACAGTGAGAGCCGTGGAAAACCGTCAAATGAATATGCTATCCTACTTAAAATTCACAGCACTCCAGGAAAGAGGTACTGCTACCAGTCTCAATTTACAGACAAGGACCCTGAAGCTCAGAAAGATGAAGGAACTCGCCCTAGATTATTCAGCCAGACTTGGAACCAGATGTACCGACCTCTGAGCCCTCTGAGACCTTTAACTACCCCCTGAGCTGCCTCTAAGCCGAACCCTGTTCCCTCTGCCTGTCCCCCACCCACTCAGCAGCCCCAGTATGACCCGAGTGTCCCTGACCCTCCGGAGGACCACTGTGTGAGACCACCGCCTTCCTCCCCACCCTCAGGCCTCCAGCAGATACTTAAGGGAACTCCACTTTCTACCATGAATACTTTTGGAATCTTTTCTTTCTTTTTCTTTTTTAAATGAGTACTGCTTTGATACTCAGAAAAAAAATTCTTTAAAAGTTAAGTTAATGAATTCTATAGAATTCATTTGCCTGTGCACAAATAAATGAATTATCAAAAGGGATATCTTTGGAAACACAATTAAGAATAAAAAGAAAAAAAAAAAATGCAAGCAGCCCTTGCCAGCGTCCCATCAGCCAAGATGAGATAAGGGACTCATGGGGCAGAAATAAGACCGCCACGGCCAATAATCCCAGTCAGGCCATCTCCAGAAAATATCTATTTTTAAAGGCATGTTCCGTTTCATCACATTTCAGAAAAACAAAGAGGAGACCTTGAGGGGCAGACAAGCAGGCTCCGAAGCGACACGCAGCACGCACGCTTACGGCAGCGGCGAGGTCGCCTGTGGCCAGCCAGCGATCTTCATCTGAAAAATGCGAATCTCCAGTGACAGATGGAGCTCAGATACAGAGCTACCATCAGCGTGCAGCCCAACAAAGTGCCAATTTTCATATTTCCAAGGGCCTGCTGGGCCCCCAACTTCTTAGTTTAAATGGAAACTGTCAGACAGGATTTTGTGCAAACATGCGCTTTCCTTGGGGGCAAACATTCTGGGTCCACAACCTGTTCTTTCATTTTCCAAGCTTTTGGTCCATGGCAACAACATCAAAGATGAGCGAGGCGGGTGGGGAGGGCTGTCGGGGGCACCAGATAACAGAGCACATACAAAGTGCAGGAAGAGCCAACTGCATTACCAGCAGGTGAAATGCAGCAAGAGCCTCTTCGCTCTGCCCCTGGCTGTCAATCACAGACAAATGACAGGGCTGGGTCCACGTGGGAAGAGCGCTCCCCCCTTCTGCAGCTCCTGCGTAGATGCCCCAGTCAGCGTTAGCAGTTTCCCTCCAGATGATCTACAAGGTCGTGGAGAGGGAAATGACATGACAGAATATGCAAAAGAAAAAAAAAATGTGCAGTGGAGGGCCCCTATGCCAACAGTGAAAGCACAATTCCCATATTCCCATATGAATAGGATCAGATGAGTGGGTTAAAAGTATTACTAATACTCATGGGCAAAGCTGTTGGACACAGTTTTAGTTAACGATTCTTCTGGAACGACTTTAAAGAGCCAGTAGCTTTTTCATTCTGAGATCATTCACTGGAGCCTCCTTAAATACTCTCAAACGACAGGCTTGTGCCCAAATCCACCTTTACACCATCGGTGTGCTTCAAGCAGATGAAATTCTGAGGCGAGGACATCTGTAAGAACCATTCCAGCCCCTGTTACTAAATCATCTTCCTCTCAAGTTTGATGCACTAAACCTCATTAAACCAAGTCACCTAATACTGACCAAGTTCCTCTGAGATGTGTGTTTGGGGTTTGTGTTTGGTGGGGAGTGCTGGAGAGATTCCCTCAAGATAACTGAGGAAGAATTGCCAAAATTGAAATATTTCAATCTTCCAAAGTCTCGTGTCCCCTCTGTGTTTGCATCTCAAGGAGACAGGATGAAAACCTAGCCAAGAAGAAGGATCACAACCCCTCAAGGATCATGACCTCCTGGGCCTGGGCCTAGGCCAGGCAGAAGAATCAGTGAAGGCTCTTGATACAGGCACGATAAAAACACCAGGAAACACTGCCTTTAACAGCAACCAGAAAGGGAGAGAAGCAGTCCCTGCAACTCCGCCCCCTGCACCATCAAGAAAACTGGAGCCGGGCTTCCCTGATGGCGCAGTGGTTGAGAGTCCGCCTGCTGATGCAGGGGACACGGGTTCGTGCCCCGGAGCTTCTGGGCCCGAGAGCCGTGGCCGCTGAGCCTGTGCTCCGCAACGGGAGAGGCCACAACAGTGAGAGGCCCGCGTACTGCAAAAAGAAAAAGAAAAAGAAAAAAGAGAACTGGAGCCTGTTGTAGGCCTCCCAGCTCAGGGCCCCGCCCAGCCCTGTAGCCTGCGTGTGCAGCCACCTCCCCCATACTGATGGCCACTCTGTCCACTGGCTCACCACAAAGGCCACTTGTTTCCCATGAGTGCCCAGAACAGTGGCTCAACCAGTTGGCCCAGTCGCGGACTGTGGTTCTGGTGGATGGGTGATGACAAGGGCTGCTCTGACCTCAGCAGACAATTAGCAAGGTAGTGTTGAGTTACCAAGTTCTGGCAGGTCATCTACCAGGCTGGGAGACTGTAGGATTCGGCTTGCAGACCCAGGAAGGGGTCAAGCAGGGTCAGCTGCAGCCTAATTCATCTCCGTTTCTGTCCCTCTAGAAAAATGGAGGGACAGAAACTAAGCATTGTTTCCTCTGACCCCGGGGGGTGGGGGGCGGGAGAAGAAAGGTGGTCACAAGGAATTTAGAACTTGTCACATGAGGTCTTAGAGCACAGGATACAGGAAGACAGCCCTCCAAGGAGGTATTTGTAAATCTGGGAACATGGTTCAGTGGACATACGATGGGGAGGGGCACTACTGACCGCCACTGGGTGGGGGCCAAAGATAACGAACATCTTAAAAGTGCAGGAAAATCCAAAACCCAATAGCATCCACTAGACACGCTGAAAGTCGGTTCCATCTATCTTGGCTGTTCTAACCATACCTGAACCACGGTATTTGGCAGAAAACCACAACAAATGAGGGAGGTGGGAAAGAACCAAGAGTTGCAAGAAGGAAGCAGTACAAGGTCTGGAGGAACAGACTACCATCTTTACATGGCCAAACGGTGATGATGAGAAAAAGGGAAAACTCAGAGACCGTTTAAGGCCAAAACACCAAAAGGTACAAAGTGGCTGGATTTACCCATAGAAAAGGCAAGCAGCTTCTTAGAGTGGGGTGCTCCCATCACTGCTGACACTGAGCTGCAGCAGGATGGCCACCCACCAGGACTACAGATGTCTTCGGCTGGTGGACACTCTTGACTATGAGACCCACTCAGGTGCCCATGTCCACCTGACCTACCTCCACAACCCCTCACCAGTCACTTCTTGCTACTGCCACCATCCTGGGGACACCTCTCCCAGCTCAACTGCTTCTTCCACCTCCCGACTCACCTTGAGTCTCCAGGGTCCCAGCTCTGCCACCTGCCACTATGGAGGAGGTACATGATACCTCTCTGTACCTCGCTTCCTCACCCACAATGGTTCGGGAGGATTAAGTGAATAACAAATGTCAAGTGTCTTAACATCAGAGTCATTCCGAGCTACTGGAAAACCAGCGAGCACCACCTCCCGAGAGCGTTTCCCAGGGCCCAGCTCTGCACCATCTCCAAGCTCCCAGGAATCCCTGGCTACAGAAGAAAGCCTGCCTTGAGGCTGGCATTCAAGGGTGTTTCTCAAGGGCTAGGCCCAGCCTGTCTGCACCCCCCTCCCATTGCTCTCCCCACCATGCAGGCCTCTGGCCAGGCTAATGGGCCATGTGCTCATCACTCCCTGCCTATGCCCACACATTCCCACTTCCACCATCACCACCACCTGTACCAAGGTCCTAGCCATCTCTCCAGGCCCAGCTTTAAGTGGGACCTCTCCAAGGAGCCTTCCCAGATCCCTCCACCTGGAAACTACCTGTTCTGCTATCAGCCTGCTTATACCTCCTTATGGTTCTAACCAACATCTAGCAGGCCTGGCTGTACCTGTGAGACTGGGGCCCAGGGCTGGCCATCACAGGTGCGTGGTTTGCACAGTCACAAGGCCCTGAGCGTGGCTTCATGCTCTGCTGTTGTCGTCTTAAATCTGTTAATGATTTACGAGCCA
Organism: Pseudorca crassidens; assembly: GCF_039906515.1. Classification (NCBI taxonomy): domain Eukaryota; kingdom Metazoa; phylum Chordata; class Mammalia; order Artiodactyla; family Delphinidae; genus Pseudorca; species Pseudorca crassidens. The sequence continues at coordinate 55,257,523 of NC_090311.1, read as the reverse complement.
GGGGTCCTGCATTTTCACTGTGCACTGGGCTGCACATGAAGTATCCAGTCCTGCTGAGAACTCCCCAAGGAAGAGGCTTTTATTTATCTCTGCATTCCCTGCAGCAGTGCGCAGTGGGGCCTGTTACACAGCAGGGACTCACAGGAGGAGGAAAGGAGGTGAGAGTCTAGGGGTGTCTGCCACCTCGGGCGATTCGTCCATATGTGAGGGGCTCACCTTTCTCCCTTCCTTCCTTCCCCACCACCACCACGCTCACACACAGGACAGAGCACGGAGCTGCAATCCACCTCAGATCATGCCCAACACCCACACTCCCCTCCTGTCCCCACTACACAGCACTCCACAGGACACCATGAAAAAAGTCCTTAAAATGCAGCATCTTAATGACACACGGGTTTGCTGAACAGCTCACTCCCTGCAGAGCTTTAAGATGCAGGACACTGATTCACGAGTCATCCCGGCTCTGCCACTCACTGCCTGTACAACCTTGCCCATGAGGCCCGGAAAGGGGGACTTGTGGACAGGCCCTCTCCAGCCTTCCCCACCCCCTCCCTGCCCCTCCTTCAGACCTGGCTCCAGCCCCGCCCCTTTCTGCAGCCTGGCTGGGTGGCTAGGGCCCCGCGGTGATCACTTTACCCCCTCTCACAGTCCGTATTTGTGGTGCCCACAAGCACCGGACTCAGGAAGACACCAGACACACCCGCAGGCCAGACGTGGCCTTAGGGAACAGGGATGGCAGCCACTTCCTCAGGGAAGGGACACACCCCACCCCACCCCCGCCAAGCTAATGGACTCACACTCAGTACTGGCTCAGATCTGCAGGAGCACATCTGACACGTGCCCTCAATCCACCCCCTATCCCGTGACCCATAAGAAGCCTGCTGGCACTGGCACACAGCCATAAGCCAAGCCAGCTTGTGCGAAAAGCACTCCCGGGCCATACAAACGTATCTGACACATCAGAGAACGAATAATCATTTGTGAAAAGACAGATACAGAACACAACAGACTCCTCCCTCTCCGTCTGACCCGGGACCACTTTAAACATAAAATTTCGGTTGACGCTAGGTGTGTTTTAGCCCTCAAGATAACACTGTTTTCATGAAGAATCACAGAATGTAAAAGACAGAAGGCAGATAAACAATAAGGTGCTACTATATAACACAGGGAACTATATTCAGTATCTTGTATTAACCTATAATGAAAAAGAACATGAAAAATATATATATGTATAACCGAATCACTGCTGTACACCAGAAACTAACAACACTGTAAATCAACTATACTTCAATTAAAAAAAAAAAAAAAAGACACAAGGGAAGCCCAAAGATCAAGTAATCCAACACACCCATTTGACAGATGAGGAAACTGAGGCTCCAGCAGGGTCAGGACTGCCTACCTCTGAGCTCGTAGAGCCCCACCATGCTCCACTTGGACACTGCACCTGTGCACTGTATTAGCACTAGCTGTTCACAAGCCACCTCCCACACCCCACTGTGAGTTCCCTGAGACCACGGTGTTACCTCTTCCACCTCTGTAATTCCAGCATCTCTCACAGGGCCTGGCAACCATACGTACTCAATAAACAACTGCTGAACAAACAAAAGACCCACAGAGACATCCTGAAGCCACACAGTCAGGGCAAACAAAGCTGAATCTGGAGACCTGGCTTCCTGTGTCGCCACCTTCCTGCTCTTTTCTCAGAGTGAATGCAGTCGGTGCTGCATAACTGAGTGAAGGAACACGAGAATGGCAAGACCCGTATGCTGTACGCTGCCAGGCTAGGATACCGGCCTGGGGGTCAGACCTGTTTTCAGCCCTGCCTCTGACACAGGCGTGCAGGCCACGTGACCACAGGAGCTGCCCTCTCTGAACCTCGGTTTCTGCCCTTTTCAGCTGGAGAACAAAGAAATCTCACCTTGCCTACCTGCCAGTATCTGAGCAAGAAGGGACTGAACACAACACACGAGTGGAACAGAGATCCCCAATAACCCACATCTCCCTCAGCCACCAGCCCACTTATTCTCCCCTAACCCTAACACTTATTCTCCCCAGCGAGAACAGACACCATCAACCCCGCTGTACGGATGGGAAAACAAGGTCCCGAGAGGCCGTGCCAGCTCTTGCAGTGCCCCCTGAAAACCCAGGTGCTCGCTAGGGCTCTGATAACTGCCCCGGGCCAGGGCGGGGGCAAGAAAGGGTTCCAGGAGTGCCTGCCCCTCAGACAGCAACCCCCGCCAATCCCATATCTAGCTGGGCAGCAACTCCTATCTGTGACCTGCTAAGTCCACAGCCAGTCCCTGGATGCCACAGGGAAGCATCAGCTGTAGACTGTTGCATGCCTTGGACAGAAGTCCAAGGCAGCCCAGATGACCAAGTAAGAAATAACCAAAAAAATACCCATAGCCTATGGCCTAGAAGTCACTACAGACACCATTACCTAGTTTTCCGATTCTCCCTGGAGGAAACATGGTTAACGGCAGATGGAGGGAGCGGGAGGGCAGTTTCAGGCCCCACCTGCCCCCCTGGACCTGAGCTGGAACATCCCGTCCTCCACTCCCCACTGTCTCCTCTTCCCAACATGGCTATCTTGGGTCCCTCCCGCAGATGGGCTGACCTCTCTATTCCTCAGGTAACCAGAGCAAGTAGACAAAACCTGTTTCTAAACCCGAGGCCACTGACTGCGGCTTTCATACAGGGAGCTCTGGGGAAGAAGATGTGCAGGACCGCCATGTCTATCCGTACCAACTGCATGGCGGCTGGGGTCTCTATCTCCCACTCAGAGGCTGAATCCTAGTCTCTGTGTGCATACAGACGCGTCAGATATCTGCGAGGGCGATCAGTATCCCAGAGGCGTTACCCGTATGAGCTCTGGAGCCCGCCTGCCTGCTGGGAATCCGAGCTCATACACATTCTGTGTGACTCAGGGCACCTTCCTTAACCTCTCTGTGCCTTGCTTGCCTCACCCATAAAAGAACGATAATAAAAGTACCCACCTCCCAGGGTTTTTGTGAGGATGAAATGAGATAACATCTGGCACAATACTTGGCATACAATAAAAGCTCCATCTTCCCCCAGCACAATGTTAACAGGGTTGCCTCTGGGATTTTTTGTGTGCTTTTCTTTTTTCTTCTTCATTAACTGAATATTCTACATGAATGTACATGCTTTACTATCAGCAAAGAATAAAGTTTTTGTTTTTGTTTTTTTGAGATAAGGTAGGAAGAACAACTCAGTATCCTAAGTCACACTTTCCTCCAAACACGCAGAACTGTAGCAGCCCTCTCACTGCCGGTCTGTTATGGGAGATCCCCTTTGGGGCAGGGAACCCCTACTGGCCAGAGCGGCCCCAGACTCTTCTGCTCCCTGACCTGTGCTATGCCTGTTCTCCACCCTGCCCATCCAGTAGGACTCAAGCCTGACCTCGTCCAAGAAGCCCTCCCTGTGGGCCCACACTGCAACCTTCCTCCTTGGGAACATCACCTTTCCTTTCACCCTCCCCATCCGGAGCTTGCCCACCCCAGAGCCAGCCTGCCTCGTGCCAATGTGACAGTCCCAGTGGTGAGAAGCCTGCCAACCCCCCAGACGGACGACCTTGAGGGCTGGGCCACCTGCTTGCTCTACAATTTCAAAGCACTCGCCAGACCTCTCTTCTTGGTTCCTCACTCCAACCCCACGAGTGGGCCAGGGGTTCAGGGACGGGAAGTAATGAGCCAGTCCTGCAGCTGGATGAAAGCCCATCTGACCAGCTCCATTCCAGGGCTCATTCTCAATACAGAGCTGCTTCCCACGGGAGGTACAGGCAGGCCCTCAGCCAACAGACCCCAGGGCCAGCTGAGCGGCCTGGCTCCACGGGGCAGAACTGCACTGGCCCCTGCGGCACCTCCCCCTGCCCTTCGCCTCCCACTGCTCACACCTCTCCTCCTTCCTCTCCGCTGGCTGGGCTTTGGTCCTCAGCAGCCCCACTGCAGCAGTCAGACCTTCTGAGGGTGCCCAGAGCTGAGGACGCCAGTGACCCCACGGGGGGTTTTGAGCTCTGTACAAGATGCCTCTGGTTTTTCTGTTTTATGTCGAATTATCTACAACACCCCAGGCAACGGTACATTTGAGCCCTGGGTACTTAGAAGAATTTAGCAGGACAGTTTAAAATGTCCAGACTTGGACGTGTCAGATTTCATAAACCAAAGAACTTCAGAACACATATGCAGACCTCCACACTGGGACACCGGAAAGGTCTCTCAACTGTTCAGACCACAGATTCTGTAAAGAGAAAAGAACAGATCTCCCAAGCCCCTCCCAAGATAAAAGAACTCCAAGATTGCCTAAGGGATATCAATCATAGTGTGTGTACACTCGTCTATATTATAACAATGTGTTCTAACAAAGGTGTGACAGTCGCTGATAATCAAGCTTATAATCCAAGTTTTTTTTTAAAGAGCATGAGCATAACAACCAAACACACGTCTATTAGAATTTAAAAATCTATAAGAAGTATATGTAGGGGCTTCCCTGGTGGCTCAGTGGTTGAGAATCCGCCTGCTGATGCACGGGACACGGGTTCATGCCCCGGTCCGGGAAGATCCCACATGCTGCAGAGCGGCTGGGACCGTGAGCCATGGCCGCCGAGCCTGCGCGTCCGGAGCCTGTGCTCCGCAACGGGAGAGGCCACAACAGTGAGAGGCCCGCGTACCGCAAAAAAAAAAAAAAAAAGTATATGTAGGACAATCAGGGAGACTGAAATGCACTGCCTCTTAGATAATGTTACTGTATCAGCACTGAATTCCTGGGTGTGATAATGATGGTGAGTTATGTAGGGGCATGTTCTGGTTCACAGGTGATGCACGCTTCAGTGTTGAGGGGTGAAGTTTTCCGATATCCACCACTTTTTCCAAATGAATCAGGAAAAATATCTCGTGAATTAAATATGGAGTGACAATGAAAAGAAAACAAACATGCCAGGCTGTTACTCAGTGGTGAAACTAGGTGAAGACTACACAAATGTTTAATGTACTAATCTTTCAACTTTTTTGTATACCTGAACATTTACAAAACAGAATATCAGAAAAAAAAATAGTACCATTTGAAATTTGTTTAAAACAGAAAAGCTTGAAGAAAGATAAAATGGCTCATAATCCCACTGCCTAAATAATTTTTCTAAATGATTGCTGTTTAGCTGCTGATTTAAAAATAGGTGAGTGATGCTGTATGTGTGCATATATAATGCTGTAATTCTACCCAAGGGGGAAAATACTCTAAAAGGATTTTTTGTCTCTTAATAAACTAATACTTTAGGCAAATAAAGAATAATAAAGGAGAAAGTCTACTGTACCATTTCTTAACAGTAGAAGGAACTTTTTTAAGTATGTGATTCCCAAAACGAGGGCCTGTCCGAAGATAGGGAGACATGGGGACGAAGTCTGAGAAATATTCTACCAAAATATTCTGAACCCCTTGCCTCTGGGTCAGCTGATGGTGGTAGAACTTTCAGGCAGGGCTCTCCCACCATCTCCACTACCCACAGATAGTACAGCCCTCTGGGGTTCCCCAGAGGTCCTCAAAAGTCCTGTGATTGCCTACGCAGGTCCAGGAGTGTGGGACTGCCACCCCCAACCCCCAAAACACCCATGACCCCGCCAGCTTCAAAACAGCACCTTCTTCCCAGGACTCGTGTCTCCTCGAGGCACCAGAACGGCCCCTCCATCAGTTCTAAAAGACACACGGCTCACAGCCGGCCCCCACGCTTCGGCCAAGGTGGCCCTGCACTCCCCACATCCACTTGACCTCCCCAAAGGCCTGGGCTCGGTCTCCTGATCTCCCCCTGCCCCACCACACTTCCACGCCAGGGAGTGACCTGTTGTCAGAGACGGGGAAGAAAAGGCAAAGCAAACCCTGCTGAATTGCTCATTAAGATCCTGAAACCTGTCCAGAGAGGGGAGGCTGGCGACAAAGTGAGGGAGACAGAGGTGCAGGCGCATCTGAGGAGGGCTGTCCCGGCAGGGGGAGAAAGAGGACCGGAGGGGAGCGAGAGGAGAGGCAGAGGCACCCAAGAGCGGGGGCTAGGAGACCTGCACAGAGCCCACCACCGGCCTGCTTACTAAAGCCAGGAAAGGGCCGCTCTTCCTGCCAACAGAGTTACCTTTTAATCCAATCCCCGGATGACACCATCTGGCACCAGCACAGGAGCAGCTTCTGAGGGCACACGAGTCATGAGGCTGGCCCCGGTCTGTCCCTTCAGGCTGGGACTTGCCCTGTGATCCCCAGGAAGCGCAGGCCCCTGCCCCACCGAGGCCTGGCTCCCGACAGGCCAGCGCACGCCTAGGAGGGCGAGGCAGCAGCTGAGGACGTGGAGAAAGCTGCCGTGCCGGGCAGAATCACCAAATGCAAAGACCTGAGAAGGGAAGTCACTGGCCCCAAGTCACTGGGCAGGCTGGCATCATGCCAGGAAGAGGCAGCAACCCTAGGATCTTCCTTCTACCCAGATGTGGCAAAGAGATTTGCAGCTCAGGAACAGCTCAACTGGCTGTGGCAGGCTGCCTGGAATTCTGGGCGAGAGGAATTCTGTGGCCCTGGGCAAGCACAGCATGCTGGGCAGATGAGCGAGGCAAGTGAGCAAGTGAGCGCCGGCCTGCTCCACGCCGCGCACTCTGACGACGCGTGGACCAGCCTGCAGTTACGTGCCCACCTCCAGGGCTGATGTCTGAGGCCCCTGCAGTCACCCAGGATACAGAAGCAACGTTCTCTGAGACGCAGTGGGCTTGTCCCCGCCTCCACGCCAGGGGCTGTATCGGCGCCTGCCTCTGCGAACATCCAAATCCCATCCGCACCTCCAGCCCCAGTTCAAAACCGCAGCTCCCGGGGGTGTGAGGGGAGAAGATGTGGGGCGCTGGGCACCAGCCAAGAAGTCTCAAGGCCGGCAGGGCCGGGTGGCACACAGCACGTCTCCTCCAGCTCCGGCAGCACCTGACAGGTACCCCTGCAGGCCCTCCCAGCCTCGGGCGCACCACCTCCTAAGGCAGCCGTCCCATCGCGGACCGGCTCTCCGTGCGCAGTGCTCTTCCTTGTGGGCAACTGAAATCTGCCACCAGGAACTGGCAGCCAAAACGCCACACAAATCTAGCGGCCCCAAAGGCTGCTCCCATTTCCCACCGCAGCTCAGTGTGTGTGCCCTCTGGATCCCAACCACCAGAAGTGAAATCCTGACTCATCAGCTGGGACTCTGGGCAAGTAGCTTGCCCTCTCTGGGCCTCAGTCCCCTCATCTGTAAAATGGGGAAAATAAAAACCCCTCACCTTCGGGTTGCTGGGATGACCCATGAGACACCCATGTAAGCTCCCTGGCACACACTGTAAGTGGCCAATAAACATCTGCAATCCCTACCATCTACCACACTGCTGTAGCAGGCCTGTTTCCACAAGCTCTGTCCCGGCCCAGGCTCCGTCCCTCTCCTGACACTCAGCCCACTTTCTCAAGGCCAGACTTGCGCTTGGCAAGTGTCCAGTTCAACAGCCTCCCTTAGGGGTAGCTGTCTCAGGGGACACATTTCAAACCCTAGCCCCTCCCCCAAAACCTCTGCCCAGAGCTCAGGCAGGCCATCCTAGCAGCCCGGTGGAGCCAGCACACAAGAAATGCAGCAGGAAACAGACCATGACAGGGAGGATTCTCCTCACCCCTCCTAGTCTTGGCCCAAGTCTCTAGCCTCACCACCACAGACCCCCAAAAGTATCCCCACCAGATCACCAAAGCTGCCTTAAAAACACACAGACACCTGAGCAAACAGATATAATCTTGTCAATTCCATGCTCTACAACCTTCCATGGCTCCCTTCGGCCTATTAGGATCAAGTCAAAAAGCCTCACCCCAGCATTGAAAAGAAGGAAATCAGGTACTCAGCGCTTGCTGTGTACCCGATTCTGTGCCAAGGTCTCGGCTACATACTTTATATGTATTACACCTCTTAAAAACTCCCTCTAAGGCTGGTCTTATTACTGCATCTCACAGGGGAGGAAGGCGAGGTTCCAAAACATTAAGCCTCGCCTAAGCCATGTGGCTCAGAAGCACCAAAAGCAGACCTGGAGGCCAGGTCCATGGCCCAGCTCCTGCTTCGTTCTCCTGCTCTTCTGCTCCAGTCCCTCCCTGACCACACCACCATCCAGCCACCACAGGGCCCACAGTCACCCAGCACGCTCGCCTCCTGCCTCGCTGCTCTTCCCCAGGCTTCTCTCCCCCTGCCTGGAACTTACCTACCCATCACCTGACGACTTCTACTCAACCCGCAAAGCCCTCAAGTTTCCTCCTCCATGAGACCAACCCTCAGCCCAGCTCCCCCTTCCATGAGACAAAACCAATCCCTTCCTTGGACGTGCTTCCCAGGCACTTTGTCTCTACCCACATTAGAGCATGACTTACCAGTCCCCAAGCCAGCAGCGCTGCTGTCTGCTCGCTAACGTACATCACTCATCTTGATACCACCACAGCTCAGTGTGTTTGCTTGAATACGTGAATGAATGATGTCCCTTCTAGACTTACAGACCAGGAAACAGAGGATAGTCAGAGCCCTGACCTTTGCAGGGACAAGTGGTAAACAGCCCACCTAGAGTAGCCTCCTGGAGGTTACACCTGGCAAAGAGCTCCTCCTCGGGTGGGTACACCTGAGCAAGTTCGTCGGGACTACCAACTCCACCATTAGGAAGCAGCACATCCAAACGGTGAAGCTGTGGCAAAAGGCAGCATCGGTGACTTCTGGGAGCCACAGTGCTGAGGAGGGACATCTGGGCCTTCTCCACGCCCCCACACTGGCAGGGAGCCCCACACAGGGCTCACTCCTACACACAGGAAGCAGCAATCCAGGGGCAGAAGCAGCGCCTCTTGCTGACCTGGACAGAAAGACGCCTGGGCCTGGAGGGGGCCTCGGCCAACAGCACCCCGCTCCAACAGTTTATCAGCCCTGGGTCGCCGTGGGGAAGAGAAGGAAAGATGAGCTCTCCGTCCTGACCCACTTTTCCCAGAGCTCCCTTCCCAGACCCGGCCCGGCCCTGCGAGTTCCTTCTCACCTTGTGACGTCAGTGAGAGAAACACTCACATACGTAGTCATAGACAGAAGACTTTCAGCTCATCAAAACCACTGAGTCGGGGCTTCCCTGGTGGCGCAGTGGTTAAGAATCCGCCTGCCGATGCAGAGGACACGGGTTCAATCCCTGGTCCGGGAAGATCCCACACGCCGCGGAGCAACTAAGCCCATGTGCCACAACTACTGAGGCTGCGCTCTAGAGCCCGTGAGCCACAACTACTGAAGCCCACGTGCTGCAACTACTGAAGCCTGCGTGCCTAGAAGCCCGTGCTCCGCAACGGGGGAAGCCACCGCAATGGGGGGCCCGCACACCACAATGAAGAGTAGCCCCCACTCGCCACAACTAGAGAAAGCCCAGGCGCAGCAACGAATACCCAACACAGCCAAAAAATAAATCTAAAAAAAAACCACCACTGAGACTCCCACTTCACAGACAAGGAAAACGGCACCTAGAGGTAGGTCCCTAAACAGCGCTCTCCCCACTCTGCTGCCCCCCTGACCCGCAAGTACATCACAGCTCTCCCTCAAGTGAGACAGAACACACAAGCTCCTCTGCTTCCCTTCCCTGGGCAGGCTCGGACCCTGAGGAAGCACCAGGCAGCGAGTCGAAGGCTCTTCCGGCTGCTGGTAAAACTGCAGATGAGACCAGCCCACACCCAGGTTCTGTTTCAGGAGACCTAGGGAGGGGGCGGGGAGTCTTCACTTTTCAGAAGCTTCCCAGGGGATTCTGAAGACAAGGATCCAAAAACTACACCTGGAGAGACCTAGGAGTGACTCAGAATCAAAGCCATCTGCCTGCCAATTTGTAACACCAGCCTTAAAATCGTCCATACCCTTTGACCCAGTAGCCCCACTTCCAGGTATTTATCCCGAGGAGATGAAGAAGTACACAGATCCTCGCGACATGACTTATACTGAAAAGTGGGACATTTCTAAATCTCCAATCAAGGGGAACCGGTGACATACATCTTGACATGGCAATACTGTACACCCATAAAAAGTGATTCCTTTGTTCACTCTTTTAAAAAACGCTTCCTAGTAGTTACCGCCCGTTAGTAAAAGCACCTGCAACTTATTCTTTTGATCGCCTGCATTTTTTAAACTCTCTACCGTAAGCATGGTGAATTACATGTTAAAACCAAGGAATCATTTTGTTTTAATTACTGGCATCAGATCTAAAGCATGAAGCCCAGTTCAACTGGAGGAGGAAGGACTGCAGGTGGCATCCAGTTCAACCATGAACGTGACAGAAGGAACACCTTCCCTGCCACGCCCGAGGTTCTGCTTGAATACTTCCAGCAGTCAGGAGCTCATTTCCTTTCCTAAAGCAGTGGTTGCTGGCAATTAAAAAGTTGCTCCTTAGTCTGAGCACGACTCTACCTTCCTGAAGCTAAAATCCCCATCTCTCTTGCAGCACATGACATCAAAAGTTCAATAAATACACAGAACAGAGCTATTTTTCTAATCAACTGACTTAAAGGGTGACTACCCGTATCTGCCCACTACAGCCAAGATGTCAATGCGGGTTTTGGCAGGCACTGCTGACGCGTGTTCCCAATGCCATGTTTAAACAGAGTGCTGGTCACCCCCCCACAATCACCTAGATGAGTATTACAAACATCCCTACTGAGTCAGCTGTTCCACACACTACAGCTGGCCCTCCCCCGCTGGTGACTGCGACAGCCCCACGACAGCATGGGCAACTCTTCACCAAGACCATTTTTGGCAGGTGAGCAATCTGCCTGAGGTTGCTAGCTCAGCCAAGACACACAGACGCCACACCACCAGAAGCCGGCCATCGGGAGCAGGCAGAAGCCCCTTCCCTCAAGGACAGCAGCCCACAGAAAAGTGATGCTTCTTTCCTCCCTCTCTTATTTATTCCCTTTTATTCCCATTTCCCTTCCAATTCTACTCCCCCAGGCACTTAGGCGACCATTGTTTTGTCTATCTTTTTGTGTGTGTTCTTGAAAAATGGGCATTGTTTTGTATTGTTAACTTACATAACAGCGCTGCAGTATCCATCTCACTCTACTTCTTACTTTTTCAAGGAGCACCATGCTTTAAGCTCCATCCCATTGCCATGTGTGTGTCTCATCAGTCACTTGGAACCACTGCACTGTCAGCTCTCCCAGGGATGGATGCCACCCACGGAGCACTGCAGTGAACCTTCACCTCCCTCCGGGAACTTGTGAGGGAGCCTGGGGCATTCACACTCAGGAGAGGGGCTGCAGGGTCAGGGCTTGGCGGCTGCCCTGCCAGAGGCTCCAGGACGACTGCACCAGCAGGGGTGAGTTCCCACATCCCCACACCCCGCTGTCCACGGACATCATCTAGCTTTCTAGTTTCTGCCAGCCTAGGAGGTGGGAAAGGAGAGGGTTCACTGTGGATTCTTACCAAACCTGCCAGAACCATGCCTCCTAGGAGAGCAGCGAGAAAGGCATCTGCCACAGTAAGCGTCAGTAGCGCTGATGGAAACAATTGCTCATTAATAAAAATCTCCACTGGGAAACCTCACTCCCTGGAGCTGTCACAGACTGCTAGAGCACAAACACCACGAACCACCTTGCAAAATGCCCTGGATCCCGCCTGCTGTGGTCAGTGGAGGAGCCTCCCAAGGAAGCCGACTGCTCAGGAATGGGCAGCGATGGGCTCTCAGCCGACTTCGCTTCTTTATGTGCAATCACACAGCGCCACCACCAAGGACTATTATGCGAAGCTCATACCACATGTGACGCCCCATGTGATCTGACAGCACCTGAAGCAGTCTTTACCTGTTCAATGCGTCCCAGCAAGGTCAAATTGCTCTAAAGATTGCTAAACGCTGATTCCAGTCTCTGTGCTAACTTCATCACGGATCAGGAGCCCAGAGTCTGCAGACCAGCGCTGGTTTGTAGACCACACCGAGTGTGGGACAAAGCGGGGAACAAACCAACCACCCTGCCCTGGAAGGCACAGCGTAAGGTGGCGCTTCATTGTAATGATGATACGAATATTAGCCGATGCTCCCGCAGTGCTCCCTGGGTGCCAGGGGCTGCTCTCAACACTGCAAAACTAGTAACTCCTTTAACCCTTACAAGACAAGGTCTTACTATTATTCTCATTTCACAGATGAGGAAACCAAGGCACAGAAGGAGAGTGACTTGCCCACGGTCACAGTAAGTAGCAGATCCAAGATTTGAACCCAGTTCTTGACTCGGACGCAGGCTCTTAACCCCTCGACTAAGCGGATTCCTGAGTGACCTGACCCCTCCCCACCTGTTCCCTCACTGTAAGGTGGAGTAAGGACCCCCAAAGGGTTGCTGAGGTCAAATGAGGAAATACAAAAGTAACAGACAAAGTACCCTGTGCAATAAAAACACCTACCATCTGCACAGTGCACAGCGATCTACGTGCATGGCACCATCTCCCTGCACCATCCACCTACTTTCACGCCAGCTCGGAAGGCAGTGGCGTCACAGGTCCCATCACAGAGAGAAGGATAAGGCTTGGTGAGGCTACGTGAGGTGGCCATGGGGACACAGCTAGAGGGCAATGGTCACTTATTTCTCCTCAGCCACCTCACTCCTCAACTGCTCCCTTCTCCTCCCCAAAGAGAAGGCCAGCAGATGGGAATGGGCTTCAAGTTCCCTGGAGGACTCAGGGACCCTGATTTCTAAACACCCCAGCTGTAATTCTCAGACTTGAAACTTAGGAGAAAAAAGAAGGCCTTCCAATCCATCTAAGGGCTCAAAGAAAGCCAACGAGGCACCTCTGGGGATTCCGAGAAGGCTAGTCTGTCTACACCCCCTTACACCACCCTCCTCTGGCCACAGTGCCCTCTCCCACATTCTACCGACCACCCTCTAGCCCATGCCAACCCCGCCTATTCCTCTAGGCAGGCTCGGGCTGAAGCAGCCTCACAGAGAACCGATGCAGGGAGAATGACTGGACGCCAACAGCCAGGCTTGCCCTGGGCCTTCCGGGGGCTGGCTGGCCTCACCCTATTTTCCCAGGGCCTGCTGAGTACATGCCCTAAACAGAAGCCCCAAATTCCTGTGAAGACCCACTATTCACAGAATGGATTTTCTCCCAAGCCTCCTGCCCCTGCTCTGCACGCTGTCTCATCAGGCCTGCCTTCCTCCTTGTCCCCGTCCAGCGCCCACCCAGCCTGCCAGCCGCCCACCCTCACCCAGCTCACAGTGCACTGATCTTTAGATGGCCTCCTCTGTGCTGCATGACCTGTTCTGCTGGACACCTGCTCCCTCGGGCTTGGACTTTCCAATGAAACAATAAACTCCTGGTGGGCAGGAGTCATCTTCTTTGTCACCCTTTTGAGAATCTTACAGATTTCTGCAAATACACTTGTCATCTGCTATAAACCACAAAATGGAAGGTGAGGAGAAGCAAGTCTATAAGCTAAGCTGATGACCTTCCAGCATTTCTAAAAGCTCCAGAATAGGCAGCGCAACCAAAACTGAAAACCTTTGAGGAAGAATAGGATATACCTTCCATCTAAAAGAGCAAACCCAAGTCGGGGCGCCCAGTACGGGACTGTGGCGTCGTTCATGAGCGAGGCTAATGTCTTTCTCACCTCTGCGTGCTCAGCACTCAGCAGCGCCTGGTCGGAGCACTGACCAGGTTCACACTGGATGGATGATGGATGGGCAGACGGACAGGCAGTTGGCCAGATAAAACTTGGACCCGACTCAGCCTGGTCTCCACCCTAAAGGCTGAGTGATCTCATGCAAGAAGACAGTGACCACCTCTGCTGAATTTTCACATGGGAAGTCTTAATGTTGGATTGGCCAAAAAGCTCATTCGGGTTTTTCCCTAACATCTTACGGAGGAGACGGTCGTATATAATAAACTCTCACACACGGGCCCGAAATTCTAAGCTGCTTCAGGTTCAGCTATATTTTTTCCAGGAGAAGGACCCAGAGCAAGCACATTTTCGGTTTGTTATTCTCTTGCTTTTTCCTGGATCCAGTTCCCACCGAGGCTGGCCATGGGGGTGGCCGGCTCAGTGTCCACAGGGCCTTTACCCTCTTATCTTTATTAAAGGTTTTTTCCTCTGGGGCAAGAGGCTCAGTGGCGTCATTTTGCTTTTTGAACTCTGTCCCGTGACTAAGCAATAAGAAACCACACAGTCAGTCCTAGAAGTTTTTGCTGTGTCATAAAAAGAATGAGACAAGGAGGTACCTCCTGCCAACATCACACCCATTCTCTGACTCAGCACTAAATTTAGACGTCACGTCCTATGTTTGCATTCAGAGAGTACCCCCTGTGTGACAGGTGCTCAGAACATGTCTGCTCAATGAATGAACCCTGTCACGAAGAAGAGGAGGGGTGTCCAAGGCTCAGGACACAGAAATGTCACTGGGGACCTTCACAGGATGGCCCAGAATACAGAACAAATGCAGATTCTGTAAAGAAACTGACCAAGACTCCAAAGCCTGCCCAGCCTCTCAGCAGCTGGAGGCCCTGAGCAAGGTGACAAACCTCTCTTGGTCTACTCTGCCCATTTGTGGAACATAAATACCAACTGCATGGTCTGATAAAAGATTTTTTCTCAATGGTCAGGAAGGAGAGCTACAGCACAACTCCATGAACTGCGATGCCCTGTTACATGCTGGAAAGGCTGGTGCCTGCAAAGCCAGGCCTGGATCAGGAAAAACCAGTCAAGGCTCCTGAGACTCCCCGCCCAGTCTGTGGCTGGTGTAGATGCCTTGGAAGGAGCCCCGGCCTGGGAAGAAACCTGGATCCTGCGTCCAGCTGCACCGAGGCATGCTATGAGAGCCTGGTGGAGTCCCTTTGTGTCTTTGGACTCTGCTATTTCTCATTTATAAAATCAGCGGTCTGGGCAAAGTGGTCTCTCAGATCCCTTCCAGCCCCAATACTCGACAATCTTAAGCTGCTTAAGAAACATAAACAGGAAATGAAAATTCTGGCCAGATGAGAAGAAAGAGAGGTTACCCTGAGCAAGACGAATAGAGGTTATCGTGAGTATTGAAAAGGTCATTATACTTCTTTAAAGTATGACTTCTTACATCAGAATATAAAAACACAATTAAGAAAAAAATAAAAAAATAAAAAAATAAAAACAAAAATGCAATTAAGTCTCTTCCCACGTGTTTGTTATCCCATCACTCACTATTGGCTGGACAGATTTTTCACCACATTCGGACAGCAGATTTGCAGTGGTCAAAATGATACACAAGAACATTCGTTTGGGAGTCCCAGGCCATCTTAAGGAGTCTGACGGTTACCATCCAGACAAGTAACCTGAAGTTGACTCAGAAAGAGGCCTGAGAGCCACCTGGGAGAGACAGGCCATACCTAGAAAAACACTGTGGGTAGAAAAAACACACCCTGGCTTGAGACGGCCACCGAGGCTGCAGCTCAGAGTCACAAGCGATCATCTCTGCTGGCTTCCCACACAGGCAGCTCCACAAATCCCACCTGCAGGCTGCATATCGGAAGGGGCTTATCTATGCAACAACAACTAACAATTCTCTTATGCAATGTAGGGGTAGGGCCAGTCAGTGATATTATTAAAAAAAAAAAAAATAGAAGAAGTTTTCAGAAAAGGTAACCACTTCCCACCTGACCCCATCTGATGGGATTTCACTCTGCTCCTTCCCAATCACTGTCTTGTGTAGCAGAGAATGGTTTTTTTATTAGCTGCACTGTGGTCACTTGTCATTTTTGACAGCATGGTTTATCCTGAAAGGAAACCTACAAAGGTAAACAGAGGAAGCAGACAAAGACAAGAGTATCTGGTGGAAGCACAGCTGCCACTGGCAGCAGCCTCTGGGTCCAGCTGTGACTCACCAACCCAGCTCAGCTCAGGCAAAGGAAGGTGAGGCTTTGGGTAGCTCTTCACCTCCCTCTTCATGGAGAGCATCTTAAAACAAAAGCATCCAAGCACACTGGTTTTCAAACCCTGTTCCACAGAACTCTGGAGAACCCGAGGGAACTGTGCGGAGGCACCGCAGGGAGTCCATGGGGAAAAGGGCAAGCTCCAGGCCTCCATACCTGTTCACCACAGCACATGTCTATCTTATATATCTGGCTTTCATGTAAGAGTCCGGTTAATGAAAAGAATCCCACAGCTTAAAAAAAAAAAAAAAAAGGCAAAAATAAAAAAATTTAACTCATAAAGAACAGTTACATTTCACATATGTTATTTCATTTAATCGTTCCCAACAGCCCTGTGAGAAAACTGAGGCTAAAGGGGTTTACGATCAGACTCCACAACCCATTCTCTAACGTAACCATCCCATGCTCACCCACCATCTATGTGGACTCTCGGGGAAGGGACGTCACCACCTACAACAGTCCACTCCATAGCTGGATAGCACAGACCATTAAAACAAGTTCTACATTAAACAAAAGGCCCAGGGAAGCGGGGGCTGCTGGGGATTCTAAAAGAGACTCAGAAAGCAGCATCAACTAAAGGCAACGTGTGGACCTTATGAAAATCCTGATTTGAACAAACCATCTATAAAGAGGCATTTCTGCAACAAGGAAAACTGAGTATCAACTGGATATGAGATGACATTAAGAAATTATTAATATTGTTGGTTGTTGGGATAGGAAGGGTGGGAGGGAGAGGCAAGAGGGAGGGGATATGGGGATATATGTATATGTATAGCTGATTCACTTTGTTATACAGCAGAAAGTAACACAACGTTGTAAAGCAATTATACTCCAATAAAGATGTTAAAAAAAAAAAGATTGTTGGGTGTAAAACTGGTCTTCCGGTTATATTTTTTTTCTAAAGGCCTTATCTCTTAGAGATACCTCCTCAAGTATTTATGGAGGAAGTGATAGGCTGTCTGGGATTTGTTTCAAAATATTACAGAAAATGGGACTTCCCTGGTGGCGCAGTGGTTAAGAATCTGCCTGCTAACGCAGGGGACATGGGTTCGAGCCGTGGTCCGGGAAGATCCCACATGCCACAGAGCAACTAAGCCCGTGCGCCACAACTACTGAGCCTGCGCTCTACAGTCCGCGAGCCACAACTCCTGAGCCTGCGTGCCACAACTGCTGAAGCCTGTGTGCCTAGAGCCCGTGCTCCGCAACGAGAAGCCACCGCAATGAGAAGCCCGTGCACCGCAACGAAGACTAGGTCCCGCTTGCCACGACTAGAGAAAGCTCGTGCAGCAACGAAGACCCAACGCAGCCAAAAATAAACAAATAATTTTAAAAAAAATTACAGAAAACAGTTATTAGGAGAGCTGGGTATTCATTATATTATCCTCTCCATCTCTGCGTATGTTTAAATTTTTTATAATATATAGTATAAAATTAAGGCAAGGAGGAAGGGAGAACGGTTCTTCCTTATCTTTTTTTAAATATATTTATTTACTATTTATTTTTGGCTGCGTAGGGACTTTGTTGCTGCGCGCGGCTTTCTCTAGTTGCATTGAGCGGGGGCTACTCTTGCGGTGCGCAGGCTTCTCACTGCGGTGGCCTCTCCTGTTGTGGAGCACGGGCTCTAGGCGCGCGGGCTTCGGTAGTTGTGGCTCGCGGGCTCTAGAGCGCAGGCTCAGTAGTGGTGGTGCACGGGCTTAGCTGCTCCGCGGCAGGTGGGAATTTCCCAGACTAGGGCTCGAACCCGTGTCCCCTGCAGTGGCAGGCGGATTCTTAACCCCTGCGCCACCAGGGAAGCCCTCTTCCTTATCTTGAGCTCAATTCTACCTCCCAGTATCTTCTACCAGTCATCTCTCTGGGGTCAGAAAGAATCAGGTCTCATCACCTGCCCATGTCCATCTGAAAACAAGCATCCAAGCCCCTCTAAGTCTCCTTTCCTTTAAAATAACTCCTCCCAAGGTCCTTTTGGAGCGGAACTCCTCACAGCTCACGGTGGTGCCCTCCTTAATGGCAGGCTCCAGGACCAGAGCACTGTGAAAGTGTGTTCTGAGCAGCCTCAGGAATGTGGGCTTCCTGGTCCATGCACACTCTCGACTCTCCCTTGAGCATCTCTCTGTATCCTGTGACACCTCCTGATTCCAAGGACGAGAAGGGGATTGGCTCTCTACTCAAGGGCAGGCTACCCCCAAGAGCAGAAGCAGTAGCAACAGCTTGCCCTCGCCTCACATTAATCACCTCGATCCTCACCAAAGCCCTAGGAGGAGAATATTAGCCCTTTTATAGATAACGAAAAAGAAAACCCAGAGAGGTTAAGTGCCTTGTTACAGTCACACAGACTAAGATTAAAGAGCCAAGATTTAAAGTTGTGGGGGTCCCCAAGTCTGGGTTCATGACACTCAGCTCTCTCTCTGTGTCCTTACTCCCGGGCTCCAAAGCACAGCGATGATGCTCAGGCCACCCGGGTCGTCCATCTGTATCACCTACCTTCCCAGAAATAACTTATCACTCTCCAGGCCATCTTCCAGCTCTCCAGCCCAACAACTCCCCAGGGCTCAGAAAAGATCTGTCCAAGAGCTAACCTGTCCTGGACCCGCAGTCACCAAACCCCTGAACAGGTCTCTATACATCCTTCCAAGGTGCCCCTGGAAACCCCAACTGTGGACCAAAGCCCAGCTCTAGAGAAGACCGCAAGAGGTTTAACCATCTCAAAGAATAACCATCACGAACAAGACTTCATTCTTGTTAAGCCACACTGGGGAAACTGAGGCCCAGAGAGGTCAAACATCTTGTGCAAGATCACACACCAAAAACATCTACTGGTCCCAGAATCCACTACACATCTGAATTGTCAACACATCCAAAAAAATCTACCAGCCCCAGAATCACATATGCCCATTTCAGCTGGTATCAGAATTCAAAAGAATGGCAACGTTTAACGTTTTGGTTCCTTGAATGAAAGAGCTGGGGGAAAATTCGAGAAACGATGGTATACATTGATGTTCCAGTTCCCTGCACTAATGCTGAAGTTTCCCAAGAGCACACCTCTCAGAACCCTGATGTTGCAAGATGCCCAGCGAAAAAGGGTTTTGTGGTCAAATCAGTTTGGGAAACACTGCATAGTGAACCCCTCCAGTAAAGTCCCAAAGCACACTGGCTTACTGGTGCTTGAGAGGCTCCCAGTAAAGGAGCCTGTGTGACCTGCTCAAACCAACACTGCTCAAATGTACTTGACCAGAGAACCTTTTTACAGATAACACCATTGACATCCCACCAAACTACTGTTTAGAAGATATTTCCTTGGGAAATGCTGATCTAGGTTTTTCTAAAGAAAATCTTGATAGCCAGTTAACCCTGGATTCAAGTCTATGTAACCAAACCAACCCTGAATGGGGTAAGGAGCGAGTGTCTACAAAGCGGAAATAACTAACATACTTGGAGGCCTTTGGGGATGGAGATACTAGTACTACTGCAAACACGAAGAAAATGTGTGAACACCCCCTGGCTGCCAGATATGAATGCTGCTGGGATTCCATGGTCAACAACTTCTGCCCTCAAAAGAGCCACAGATGACTACTGAAACTAAAATCTTCATTTCTGGTCCAAAGGAATTGTGCTAAGGCTTTCCAAAATGAGTCTGGGGGAAAAATACACAATTTTTAGAAGAAAACAATAAAATGTTGAACTAGGACTCCAGCCAGGCCACTCACCCCTGAGTCAAGGTGCTGTGGACAGTAGGGATTTCCTTAATTAAAACTCAAAGCAAACAGTATGGAAATTCCTCAGAAAATAAACACAGGATTACCACATGATCCGTAATTCTACTCCTGGATATATAATCAAAAGAACTGAAAGTAGGGCCTCAAAGAGATATTTCTGCACCAATGTTCATAGCAGTTTTATTCACAATAGCCAAGAGATGAAAGGAACCCAAAAGTACACTGGTGGATGAGTGGATAAACAAAATGTGGTACATACATACACTGGAATATTATTCAGCCTTAAAAAGGAAAGAAATCCTGTCACATGCCACAACACGGATAAACCTTGAGCACATTACCCTACGTGAAATAAGTCAGTCACAAGAAGACAACTACTGTGTGATTCCACTTATACGGGACATCTAAAGTAAACAAATTCATAGAAACAGAAAGGAGAATGGTGGTTCCCAGAGGTGGGGGAGGGAGGAATGAGGAGTTATTGTTTAATGGAGACAGAGTTTTGGTTTTGCAAGATGAAAAAGCTCTGGAGATCTCTTACACAACAATGTGAATATACTTAGCACTACTGAACTGTACACTTAAAATGGTTAAGATGGTGAATTTTATATTTTGTGTTCTTTACTACAATTAAAAATTTTTAAATAAAGGAAGGAAATTTTGACACATGCTATAACATGGATGAACCATAAAGACATTATGCCGAGTGAAGACAAGCCAGTCACAAAATAACAAATACTATATGACTCCATTTTTATATGCGATACCTAGAGCAGTCAAATTCACAGAGACAGAAAGTAGAATGGTGGTTGCTAGGGGGTGGGGGGAGGGGAAAATGGAGAGTTATTGTTTAATTGGTAGAGTTTCAGGTTCGAAAGATGAAAAAGTTCTAGAGGGACTTCCCTGGTGGTCCAGTGGTTAAGAATCCGCCTGCCAGTGCAGGGGACACGGGTTCGATCCCTGGTCCGGGAAGATCCCACATGCTACAGGACAACTAAGCCCACGTGCGCCACAACTACCGAGCCTGAGCTCTAGAGCCTGCGAGCCACAACTACTGAAGCCCGTGCGCTCTGGGGTCTGTGCTCCCCAACAGTAGAGGCCACTGCAATGAGAAGCCCGTGCGCTGCAACGAAGAGTAGCCCCAGCTCACCGCAACTAGAGAAAGCCCGAGTGCAGCAACGAAGACCCAGCGTAGCCAAAAAAAAAAAAAAAAAAAAAAGAAAAAGTTCTAGAGATGGATAGTAGGGATGGTTGCACAACAGTGTGAATGTACTTAATACCACTGAACTGTACACTTAAAAATAAATAAAACAGTAATTGTAATGTTATGCATATTTTACCACAATTAAAAAAATAGAAAAAAATTGTTCAAATGGTAAATGTTATGCTATGTATATCTTACCACAGTATTAAAAAAAGCAACATCAAGGTCAACAGTCACCTCACAATTACCCACCAAGGGTTTAGAACTGGACGGCCAACATGGAACACTCCAAACATCTATTTAATTTAAAATAGTTCTGTAGCACTTTCGTGGAGCTCTGTCTCAAAAAGATCAACAGACACACACAACTCAGAGATATGCAATCTGCCCCAGGGAAAAGGTGAAAAAAAAATGCAGTATCTCCCCAACTCAATCCCGTTTAAAATTCTTCTCTGCTGAACATGTTCGGCATCCCTACTGCACAGACTGATAGGGAGTTCAGTCCTCTTGCTTTATGCCCACTACTTCCGTGGCTCCCATCTTCCCAAGGCTACAGGAAATTAATAAAGAACCCCCTCGAAATGGCCTGCAGAATGTATAGGTGGTTGGAATAAGGTGGAACAAAAAATTAAGACAACTCCTACGTTGCTTACTTTTTCAGGAAATTGAAAGCCAGAGTACGAAAATCACTTAACACTAAATCAAAAAATAGTAATCATGACTTCCCTGGTGGCGCCGTGGTTAAGAATCCGCCTACCAATGCAGGGGACACGGGTTCGAGCCCTGCTCTGGGAAGATCCCACGTGCCGCAGAGCAACTAAACCCGTGTGCCACAACTACTGAGCCTGCACTCTAGAGCCCACGAGCCACAACTACTGAGCCCTTGTGCCTAGAGCCCATGCTCCGCAACAAGAGAAGCCACCGCAATGAGAAGCCCGCGCACCGCAACGAAGAGTAGCCCCCGCTCGCCGCAACTAGAGAAAGCCCACACGTAGCAACGAAGACCCAACGCAGCCCAAAATAAATTAGTTAATTCATTTTAAAAAATAGTAATCATGGTAGAGACCTGGAAGAAATGTCTTAGAAATCTACTCCAACCCCATCACCAAGCTTCCTTGGACCTAAGGCCACCCTGCAAGTACTGAGAACCCTACAGGACTGAGGAAGTCCTCAGTCAACACTGCACTTCTTCCAGCTTTACTTCTTCCAGCCTTCTACTTGGAAAAAAACAAGCCCCAGGTAGTTAAGAGGCTCATCCAAGGTCAAGATGTTGTACAGTTAGGAGCAGATCCCCATCCAAAACTCTTTCGAGGACACCAAGCTGACTTTCAAATTCTAAGTGCAAAAAGTGAAGGGCTCTCCAATCCTACACAGGCAGTGTGGTCGCTCCGCGTGGCTCCTGGCAGCCAGTCTCACAATGCTGGTACCTGAGGGGTGACCATGGAGACTTCAGACACCACCTGCTTCCATCACAGACATACTGCGGGTGGGGACATCCGTGTGTGCCGCTGGAACTCACCCTAGCCTTCCTGCACTCCCACAGCCTTCTGTCACTGTGAAGTCACCACTTAAGAATCTGCACTTATTTCTGAAGAGAATCTGGACTTACGCAGGGACACACCACTCATTCGCCACACAGCTGACTAGTCATCCATCCAAAAGAAATTTACTGAACGCCCATGTTGGGGCAGGCTCCATTCTAGGCATCGGGAATACAACAGCGAATTTGGCTCATGGAGACTACATTCTACTCTTGATGACCCACAGCCACAGTAAAAGCAACCCTGACATCTGTTCAGCACAGTTCACCAGGAGCTCTCCCATAACCCTCAGACCAGGAGAATCCCAGGCTTCTGGTCCTAAGGCTGGTTCCAGGCTGCATTACTCACCACACTAATAAATGCTCCTTTTCTCCTACCATGCATCGTCAAATAGCAGAGTGAAGTAGTTACTGTTTTCATTATTTTGTAGAGAGGGAGATAAGTTCAGAAAGGTTAAATGCCTTGCTCAAGGTCTAAAACCTAGTGAAATCTGACAACCTCCAACCACCCCACTCCAGCAATGACCTCATCTGCTAACTGCATCATCACACCAAGATGAGACCACATCCTGGACATTCACCTGCTGCTTTACCTGCACGACATCCTTTCTGCTCTTCTTTTTTTGGAGAACTGCTTCTCCCCATTCTAAAGAACCACATGGTACTGGTACGAGCTGCCAATCACCCTACCCTATTGGTTGGGTCCACTGCTGGGCCCATCTTAGTCCTTTAGCCCCAGCCACGGTGACTGGGTCTCACACGGACATGTGACCCTAGTCAGGCCAATCAGAATCCTCCCATGAGATTCTTCGGCCTGGTTTTCTGGATACGGCTCCCTTTATTCTCTGGTCAGGGGCTGTGGAGATGAAGCCAAGAGGGGCCTGAGGTCATGTTCCAGGCCCACGGGAAAAGCCCGCAGCATTCAGGATCAATCATCCCAAGGCCAGTTACTCCAATTCATCCCAAGGTTTTGGAATATTATACAATAAGTTTCTCTTTTCTGACTAATACAGTTTGAGCTAAGTTTCTGTCACCTGCAATAAGGGTGCCTGAACTAATACACAGAGGGATAAATAAAATCTGCCTTTCTCTTAGAAACCTCTTTTCAACCATCACTTTCAAGTTCCTCCACTGCTTCCTTCTCAACACAATTAACAGAACCAAAAGAAAAACCACCATGGTTGAAGATTTTACTTATGACCACCAAGGACAGAGTGGATGAAGAAAAGGTGGCTGGTACCTGAAGAGAGCAGGGAGAGAACAAAAGGCCCAGGTAACCTCTAATGAATAATAGATAATCCACACCTGACGATCAGCAGCCAACTGAACTCATCCCACCGGAAACGCCTGGGGTTATTCTTTTTTAAAAATTCCTCCAGCTTTAACTTCTGACAAGTTCAGCCCCAGGTGGTGTATAAACCCCTTGCTCCGCCTAGCCATCATGGTCCTTCAGATTGCCTCTGCATCTCCACCCACCCAGAGCCAATGCCCTGCTCACTCAGGCTGGTCTAATTTCTGCAACCTGAAAACACACTGCTCCTCTCACAGCTAGGAGTTTGTTCTTGCATCTCCCACCCAGAACATCCTCCTTTTCCTCTGCACACTCAGAGTACCCCTTCAACACCCAGCTCAAGCCCCAGTCCCTCCTCGAAGCCTTCCTTGGCTTCTCCAGCAAACACTACTGTCTCCATCCTCTTAACTGTAGCGAAGCCAAGTCAGCCAGCTCTCCAGGAAACTAAAGAGGAGGCACAGAGGGGACGAGGAGGAGAAACTCAGCTCTGAGCACGCAGTAGAGAGTGCCACCAGCAGTCACCATGTTCTGCCACTTCTGCTCCACGAGAGAGGCCTGTTGTGAAAATGGTCTGGGGAGCCCTCCACACTTAGATGGTACTTAGAGCCACTAGGGGTGGATGAGAGTATTTGCGGAAAGCATGTAGTAGAGCTTCAAAAGGAGGAAAAAGCCTGTTTGTATTTGTATCACTCAATTGATCTGTCTCATAATGTCACTCTCCTGAGTGTCCCATTCCCCCAACTAGGCAGCTGCAGGCTGGAATTACATCCTACGCACCCCGGCCCCACGTGCACCAAGAACAGGACCAGGCACCTCAGGCCTCCCCAATCTCATTTTGCCTCCCAGTGGCTGAGACAGGCCATGCAGCACCCCCAGCCCCATCTCACAGATGAGGACGCTGAGGCTCAGCGCCAGGAAGGGGCCCCTCACTCCAGGGGCAGGCGGTTGAGGAGCTGCAAGTGAGAAAACCCAGATGTCAGCAACTGAATCAAAGAGAAAAAACAAAGGACCTCGTGGGTTCCGAGTGAACAAACAAGATCCTGGTACTACCATGGAAGAAACTCGAGAGACCTGAGCCAGTCAGAGGAGAACAGTTCTCTCCTCTCTCTACCACCAGTGGGGACAAAGGGGCTCACTCCTTCCCTACAGATGCACGTATTGGGACAAGGAAAGGCTACAAAATTCCCGAGTTCCCCAATGTAGGAAACGGCCTAAAACTGTAATGGGAGGGCCCAACCAGGTAACAGGAAAAACCACCCCCAACATGGAATCAGGAGCACTGCACTTCGCCAGACTCCAGCTCCTTTCTGCCCTGCAGCTCCTGGCCTGTCCTCAGAGCTCACAGATGGCGGGAACGGAACCCAGCGTCACGCAGAAAAGGCACTAGGTGCCGCAGAACTAAGTGAGATATTCAAGTATGCAATAAGATAGAAAGGCTCAATAGCAATGTACTATCAATTCTGGTAGAGAAGTCCCCCTGCCCCCAAAATAAAACAACTCTGTGTCTTCTTACTCACCTTCATACCCCAGGCCTGAGCATGGCGAGTTATACACGTCTGGGGCTCTAACTGAGCCTGAGCAGAACAGATGAGCTTGGTTTGCTTACTGCCCCGTACCACCTAGGCCAGTTTCCTCCCAGTTCCAGGCCCCACGTGGGGAGCGGCCAGACATCATCTGCGTGCAGCACAACAAACTCACACAGCACACAAGTGCCAGCCATGGGACGGGCATTCTAGACCAGGGGCCCACATGGGATGTGGAATCCATCAAAGGAGCCCCTAACTGGGCGATGGCAGCACCTCCGATGTAGAAACAGTGACAAAGGGGTCTCCCCTTGAGACTACGGATCCTTGGGAAGCCAACCGGTTCCTCTCTGGGGCTCCCACAAGACGCTTGCACTAAGGCTGACTTACAGGCAGAGGTGTGCACCTGTGTGCGGAGTGGAACCTGCTGGGAGAGCAAAGGCCAGGACACAGGGCTGAGTTTCCCTGACTTCGGCTCCTCAGGGATGAAACGGGTGCTTCCATTCCTTCAACCTGAGCAGTCCTTTTAGTCACTGAGCTTTGTGCCATAAAAGGGGCTCCCTGGCTAACAGAAAAAAAGCTGGCTACCACCGCACAGTAATTCATCCTTTAAAACATCCCAACGCTCTGTGGTTCCCTTGCACACCGTGTCACCCCCTCATCCCCAGAAGCTCTACATGGCATCTTGCCAGACCAAATGCTATCCTAATTTTTTCCTAAAGTATTAACTAAAATGAACTTAACTTCCCTTGAAAACCTACACAGCTCTGCATTGTGGTAAAACTAGGATTTGAAATCCCGCCCTTGAGGATAAAATCCAAACCCTATTTCATCTTTTCCTTAGATGTCAGGACCAGCTTCCAGAACTTCAGCTCTGTGAGGCCCCACCTTCTCTACCAAGCATGGAAAAGGGAGGGCCCTAATTAATGGCAATTCATCTATCTATTCCAGAGATTAAAGCTAGTGCTGATTCAAACACATCCCATTGAAGACTTAAGTCTGCACTCAACTTCTGCGCTTCCTTGATCAACCTCCTCCTTCAAGCACAGAGAGCTAGGTAGACAAAAAGGCAACTAAGAAGAAAAAAAAGTTACCCCGAAGAGATTTCCCTCTGACCTTATCCTCAAGGCCACATCTGACAGCTCTTAGCATCATCCCAGGAGAGGACTGGGCTGCCCAGCAACTCAGATACAATCATAACTGGGGGACAGCATAGGTTTGAGGAACAGAAATGCTGAAGAGTCAGAAACCCAAAGTGGAGACAGAAGGGCCATCAATGAAATGATATGCTGTGTGGCCAGCAGCTTAGTCTCTCTGTATGCCAGTTGCCTTCACTACCAAAAAAAGGTGGCCAATATCCAATGGAGCTGTTACCAGGAAGAGCTTATAAAATCATCTCCTTAATAAGTGAGGCTTTTAACGGCCAAATAAACACGTTTCATCAGCCTGTGGCCTACAAGTTGTTAAAGGCAGTTCATCAGCCCTCTCTGTTCACTTTTAAAACACGGACAAGACATAGAAAAGCAGCACTTGTTGCTTCCTGGTTCCAAATGGGTTAAATAAAACAATGGGTCATAATTGAAAACTCCTGGTGCCCAATACTTTGAGCAATTTAACCACTCCAAGCTGGAGTTTTCTCTCTGGCAAAGTAGGAATAATAGCGCAGAGAGTGGTAAACGAACGTGATATAGCAGAGTGCCTGCCACAACAGTAGGTGCCCAATAAATGCTGGCTCTTCCTTCCTCAGTGCTATGCCTTCTTCTTCAGCTTCCTTGTCTAAAAGCCTGGCTTTCCACACTCCCCAACCAGGCCACATCAAGCCTACGAATACTCACAAATCCATCACCACCACCCAAGGGAAGCCGTCACCAGCCTTCCCTCCTCAGGCAGCTCGGCACCCTTAGGGAGGGAACTGAGCCCCAGCAGCTACTACCAGGATTTTCCCATGGTGCAATGCAACTTCCCCAACTTTTCCCGGCCCACAGTTTCCAAAGAAACCTAGCAGGCATTGTGCATAATCAACCACAAGCCTGGGCGAACAAACAGACTGAGCTTTGGGCAGAGGGAGCTGAGAAAATCAAAAAGTGAAAAGGCACCAGTGGTCCTGAAACGGGGTGCCAGGGACCAAAATTCAGAAGTACCGGCCCTGGCCCAGGTTCTATTCTTCTAGACCTTATCACTGGTTGAAGGCTAGCAGAGGCTCTCAAAGGACTGGTGGATGGTTAAGAGTCTTAGAAAAGGGACTGACGAACATCCCTCCGAGATCGCCCCGCGGCTAGACCTGGCGGTCTCGGGAGGGCCCCGCTGCCGCGGTACCTGGAGGATCAAGGCCTGCAGTGCGGGGCATTGTTCACAGCAAGGGTGGGATTGGGGGAGGAGGTGTGAAGTGGGGGTCCGCGCACCGGGCCCTCCCCAGGCAGGCTGAAGGAAGGAAGGTTCTCCTCGCGGCAGGCGCCAGGTAGATGAATGGCCCTCGCGACTTCCCCCTCGGAGAACCGGAGAGAGAAGTCGTGGAAGGCGGATCCGAGAGGCCGGGTGGGGGTCTCACACTCACCGGCGCCCTCGGCGGGCTGCGGCGGCCCGACGACGCCGTTCAGGTAGAGAATGGGCAGCAGGTGAGGCTGCGTCTTCTCCAGCGCCGCCCGCAGGTCCTGGAAGTGGTCCCGCTCCTTGGCCAGGAGCAGCTTGAGCAGCAGCTCTGCCTTAGCGCCTCCCGCCTCCTCGTCCAGCTGCCGCCGCTCGCCGGGGCTCAGCGCTCCTGCGGCCTCGAGCAGCCCGAGCACCGCCTCCACCTCTGTCATGGCCTGGGCCAGGCTCTGCTGACACTGGGCGAGCAGCTCCCGGCGCTGGGGCTCCATGGTGGCGGCCGCCCCGCCCCGCCGGACGGCTACCGGACTCCCGGAGGCCGGCGGGCGCGCAGGCGGGCGGGCAGGCAGGCGGGTGGCGACGGGCCCCGGGCGCCTCGGGGCGGCGAGCGGTGGCGGCAGCCCTAGAGCGCCGGGGGCCGCAAGGCCGCGGGGGCCATGGGCCGGGGCCTGGGCGGGCTGGGGGCCCGGGCGGCGAGCGGCGCTCAGCAGCGGCCGCTTCCTGGGCTCAGTAGCGCAGCCATGTTGGTTGCGGCGGCGGCGGGACTGGAAGAGGAGGAGGAGGAGGAGACGGAGGAGGAGAAGGAGGAGGCGGAGGTGGGGACGGCGGCCGGGGCGCGCCCCGAGGCCCGGCTCCAGCCGGGCATGCTCCCCCTCCCCTCCCCCTCGGCGCGCGCCGCTCCCCCGCCCGCCCCGCGAGAAAACTCTCCCCGAAACGCCGGCCCCGGCGCCGCCCCCCGAACACGATTACAACTCGGAAAGGAAAGTGGCCCGGCCGTCTTCGCCAGGCCCCCCGACGGCTCGGGAGCCGCCTCGCCCCGGCTCGGCTCACTGGGGCCCCGCGGCCGCCGCCGGCTCCGCCTTGCCCGCGCCCCGGCGTCGCCGCCGCCGGTCTGTCCCTCCGCCCTCTTCTCTTCTCCTCTCCTCTCTGTCCCCTCCCCTCCCTTCCCCCGGCCGGCCTTTCAAGCGCCCGGGCGGCCGGCCCCGAGGGGATGGGCGAAGGGGAGGGGTCCCCACCTCCCCGCCCCGGGCCCGCCTCGGAGGCGGGGACATCGCGCGCGCTGGCTCTCCGGGTCTCCGAGGCCCAGGCGGAACCGGCGGTGGGGGATTCGGAGTCAGGGGCCTCGCGGGAAGCAGCCCGCACCCCCAGCCCTCTCGGCCAGGCACACGGCCAGACCCCGAGCTATTGGAGACCCTCTCAAACAAAACCCTGCCCCGCCCCCATCCAGGGTCTTCTAATCTGAGAACTCCAAAATCAGGCCTGGAGACAATAGAGAGGACATCCCCTAAACTTGGCCATCTCCAAATTTAGACCTCCCCCAAATCTGTGAGATTTCCCCACTCCAAGGAGCTATTACATAGAAAATGTCCCAGTATAATCCCGAGACTCGATTAATCAGGATCTTTCCCCTCACCCCCATTTTAGATGGGTTGGTTCCCAGTGTCTAAAGAGGCTTGGATGTTGGGGAGAGGGGGAGGGGATGTGTTACTGGAGGAGGAAGAGAGCCGTGGGGTCTGCAGTGGAGCCAGTTCATTTTTTTGGCAAGAGAAGTGCTGTCCTCCCTAGATGTCATCCCACATTCTAGTCTCAGGAGAAGGTAAATCAATGGGCTTGCTCCCCTGAGACCCTCAGTGAGGATCTACAGTTGGGCTCCAAGTCCAAGAATGCCTCCTGCCTTCCATTGTAGCCCTTTGTGGACACATAACCACTTACCTCCTGACTGCAGGAGGAGGTCCTTAAAAGCTGGAATCCCAGCTGATGACTCCCAATAACCCCACCTCGCCAGTGTAGAGTGGAAATCCCAAGGCCATTGCAAATGCCTGCGTTCCATTGAATGATGCTCAATTACAAACACTGGGGACCACAGGTGCCTTTTCTGCTGTTACTCCCACCCCACAACTTCCAGTCCTCCCCGCTAAAGAAGTTTTCTTGGAGTCTGCTTCTGTAAGGGGAGGAGTCTTTTTTTTATTTAGTGGAAACAATCTCTATATATAGTGGTTAGAACAAAAGTAGCAGTTTGCACTTCAGTTTGGATTTCCCTTTAAATAGCTACACAATGTGGGAACAAATCAATTACCCTGGCTGTTCTCAGTTTTCTCAGGAAAATAGGGTGGGGAGAGTGTATTCCACCAGGGGTTATGAATAAGCTCGAGGGTGTCAGTGAAGCTTTTGAAATTATCTGCACTTTTCTGTAGACATGTATGTATTTTTCTGGGATGGAAGTCCATAGCTTTAATCAAATTCTTTAAGGCCTCCATGACCCAAAATGGACTCCAAAATGGTGGAACTCAACTTTTTTCAGAGATCTCCCTGCTTAGGTAGTCTGGGCTTCTGTGGCTGAGTGAGGTTCTAGGGGAGGGGAAGGCTGGCTATTGCACAGTGCCAGGGGTCTAGATAGGCTCCCTTGCTGTCCCTCCCACTCCTGCCCCTGAGAGATGGTTCCCCCTTCTGGCCACCTGTTCCCCTACATCCTAAATCACCTACAAAAGCATCCACTCTTCAGTACGCACTTGGACCTCTGTTCTTAACTGGATTAACTAGAAATCTAGGGGTGGGAGGAAGGTGGAAAGGAAGAGAAGTTGGAGGCTAATTTGGTTTGTAGTTAAAACAAATTGTGACTAACTCCTAGGTCCAAATGGTGCCTGAGATAGGAGAGGGCAGGAGGAACGCGTCATCTCCCAGTGACCCCTAAAAGAGTGGTGGGGAGCATGGATGTTTTGCCCAGGGAAGCCTTCCTGGGAAGCAGTGAGGAAGTCCATTTGCTAAGAGTGCTTTCTCTCAGGGGCTGCAGATTGATAGATGACTACTTTCAGCAAACTCTTTATTGGAAACTCTGGGGTTTTATGCAAAACATAAATTCTGGAGGAAATTGTTTACTTTATAAACATATTCGACCTTAAGTGCCCTTTAGCCAGTGACCTTGATATGACCTCGTGTTTCTGTACCATTTTATATCCTTCAGGGCACCTTTTCTCATACTATCTCCTTTGTGCCCTGTTCTACGTTGAATTGCGTCCCTGCCAAAAGATACGTTCAAGCCCTGACTCCCAGCACCTGTGAACGTGACCTGATTTGGAAATAAGTTCTTTGCAGATGCAATCAAATTAAAACAAGGTCATATTGGATTAGGTGGGCCCTAATCCAACATCTAGTGTCCTTACAGAAGAGGGGAATTTGGACACAGACACACACACAGGGGAGACTACCCTGTGAAGACAGGCACAGAAGTTGGAATGATGCATCTACAGGCCAAGAAACGCCAAGGACTGCCAGCAACCTCCAGAAGCTGGGGAAAGAGGCCTGGAAGAGACTCTCCCACAGAGCCTCCCAGAAGGAACCAATTCTTCCAACACCCTAATTTCTGACCTCCAGCCTCCAGAACTGTGAGCTAGTAGGTTTCTGTCATTTTAAGCTGCCCCAGTTTGTGGTAATTTGTTAAGGTAGCCCCAGGAAACTAATACAGTCTCGTCACAATGGACAAAGACGGGTGTCCCCATTTTACGAATCACCCTGTCACCTCACTCTTCTACTGCCTAAGAATTTCTCTGTAGATTTACGTACCTTTCCTCCTTCCGATCTTAGAGAAACAGCACCTCTCCACCTTCAGAACAGCCCTCCGTCCTATGGATAGAATCTTTGCACCCCCTCCATGTACATAGCCACACACACACACACACACACACACACACACACACACACACGGTCTCCCTCTGTGCTATGGCTCAGGCCTCCGTCCCCTTTGCCAAAAAACAGGCCTGCATCTCCCCATTCTCAAAGGCCCCCTTTCCCTCTCTCATGTCCTCAGGAAAGAACCAGTGCCTGGCACCAGAACCTCCAGATGCTTGTGGACCTCATAGCCCGTGGTTGGTGCTTTGCAATCTGCCTTCCGAAAACAACTCCCCCTAGAAAACTGCTTTCCCCTCCCTTAAACCTCCTGTTGCCAGCCCAAGGCCTTTCCTTCACACCTCCTCCAGTGTCTTCCACCCTGCTCTGCTTCACCCCACCCTGAGAACGTCTTCTCTCTCCCCCACTGGCTCCTTCCTCTCCACAGTGGCTCTTCACCCCTCTTCTCCGCCCACACTCCCTCCCTTTTAAAGGGTAATCACTTTGGAGCAGGACAGACATGAGCTCAGATCCCAATGCTGACACTCACTCCCTAGGTATCCCTGAGCTAGTTACTTAACTTTTCTGAGCCTCCATTTCTGCATCTCAACACTGGGAATAAGCATCACCCTTTGGTGGGGTTACTAGGAGGATTCAGTGATAGGATTTATACAAAGCACTCGCTCAATGCCCAGTATGTGGCAGGCATATAAACCGCATAATGTAGTGCTTGAGCAACTGCTGCAGTCAGAATGCCTGATTTAAATAACAGCTTTGCCCCTTATTAGCTGGGTAACATTGGGTAAACCTTTCTGTGTCTGTTTCCTTGTCTGTAAAATAGGGATATTATCATCAAGAATAATATCAGAGGAGTTAGTGCTCTATCAATGGCATGTGTCACTGTTCTTTTGGCTTCCATTGTCTCATCCATCTGAGAGGAAAGACTCCCCGTAGCATGTAGCAACTGGTTTTCGACAGATGTTTCTAGGCTCCTGAAAGAATGGTGCGGGCTCCAGCTGAAAGACTTCTACTTCACTTGTATTCAGACGACAGGTAAGGGCAGGGGCCCCTTCTATGTTGTTCTCTGCTGTATTCCCCTCCCACAACGCCTGGCATGTGGTAGGTGCTCAACAGATACTTTTTAATTAAGAAGCGAACATAATGAATGAATGAATGAACAAAAGAGTTTTGCACTGAAGCCCTGCTTCACAAAAATATCTGCTAAAAATGGAAAGATGGGGAAGGGGAGCATCTGAAAAAGGACCAGCATCAGAAGCAACGTGAGAGATGTTCACACCTGCACATGGGAGACAGGCTGGGAGCTCCAGGCAAAGCCTCTACCCCCTGGGGGGCTAAGCAGCAGGACCCCCACCCTTTCCTGCCTTGCCCTGCCCTGCTACAAGCTTGGCCCACCAGACCCAACTAAAGATGACTCTGCTCAGAAATACATTCCCCAGCTTAGTGTAGCCTTGAGGAAGGTCACGGCCCCCTCCCAGTTTCTGCAAGCACAATCCTGCCGGGAGCCTTAACCCTTTGATACAGAGCCCATTCTTCACATTGCAACTTAAATGTTACCTGCTTTAGGAAGCCAGACATGCCTTCCTGATCTCCTCTCAAAAGGGCTAGATACCTCTGCTCCTAGCTATCACTGCGATGTTTTACCTCCCCTTTACTAACATTTATCAATGTGTATTCCTAAAGTTGCCAGTTTACTTCTCTCTAACCCCTTGGTGCACAGAATGCACCCTCGCAAAGATGTCCATGCCCTACTCCCCAGAAGCTCTGAATATGAAATGTGTTATGTTACACGGCTAAAGGGACTGTGCAGATGTGATTAGAGTTACAGACTTTGAAATGGGGATCGCAGCCTAGATCATCCAGGTGGGTCAATCTAATCACACAAACCGTTCAAAGCAGAGGATTTTCTCAGCCTGGAGGCAATAGAAGGGGAAGTCGGAGAGATATCCAAGCACAAGAAGGATTTGACATGCCATTGCCAGCTGAGATGTAGGAGTCCACATGCAAAGGGGGCAGAGAGAAGGTCTAAGGAGCAAAAGGCAGTCCCCAGCCAACAGCTAGCAAAGTAAAAGGGACTGCAGTCCTGCAACAGCAAGGAACTGGATTCTGCCAACAATCTGAACCAGCCTGGATTCTTCCACAACCTCCCGATTAGAGCCCAGATGGCCGACACCTTGATTTTACCCTGGCAAGACCCTGAGTGGGGAAAACCAGTCCAGCCATCTGGACCTCAGACCTACAGAGCTGTGAGATCTTAAATGCAGGTTGTTTTAAAGCTCTAAGTTTGTGAAAATGTTATTATGGCAGCAGTAGAAGACTAAAGATCCCCAAAGACTATGAGCTCTTCAGGGACAGAAACAATATCAACTGTTCATTGTTGAACCCCCAGTTCCTGCCAGAGTGCCTGCCCCGTGATAGGCACCCAAGAAACCCTGTTGTATGAACCGATGGAAACCTACTCCTCCGCCAGGACTTGCTTTGGGAGTAATTATTTATGGTATCTTTGGAAAACAGAACCCAGTTCTCCATCAGCAATTGGAGGGAAAGCTTTCAAAGGAAAATACCTAGAAACTGGGCCTCCTCTGCAGGCTGAGTGAGCTGGGGTCCCAGGGGCCTCTTGACCCTGGGCTTTATGTCTTGACCCTGGGCTTTAAGCCTTGACCCTGGGCTTTAAGCAGCAGCTGCTCCCTGGAGAAGAAACAGATCCTGGTGTCTGCTCCCCGTGTGTGGCTCCTTTGGCGGCAAACAAGATTGCCTTCAAGAGTGAGTGTGTGCACATGAGAGCTTGCGTGTGCACACATGCACAACAAGGGTGAAGGTGTTGTGGGCAGGAGTAGGGCTGTTTCAGCATGAGTGTGGGTGTCTGTGAGGACAAACTGCGCTAGTACCAACATTTGGATGTGTGTGAGTGGAGAAGCAAGCCTTCCTAGGATCCTTTCACTGTTGCACCCTGGAAATTGCAGGTGGCCCAACATCCGAGATGTGACATTTAAAAGGACTTCCTTAGAGAGTTCCTTAAAAGAATGAACTCCCCCAGGATGCTGAAAATGGAAATGTTTGTGAAAACGCCACTTTTCACACAACTCTTTAGGATGCTATGACAATGAAATGAACTACACCTGTTGAGAAAAAATCGGCTTAAGCTTGGCTCTTGGTAGCTTCTCAAATAATGAAGACATTTTTCATCCAGACTGTTTTTGTTCTTAGTTCAGGAATAGCTCAGAGGCAAGTGCCCTAAGATTTTTTTTTTTTTTACTAAATGTATTTATTTATTTTTATTTTTGGCTGTGTTGGGTCTTCGTTGCTGCATGCAGGCTTTCTCTAGTTTCCGTGAGCGGGGGCTACTCTTCGTTGCGGTGCGTGGGATTCTCATGGCGGTGGCTTCTCTTGTTGCGGAGCATGGGCTCTAGGCGTGTGGGCTTCAGTAGTTGTGGCACGCGGGCTCAGTAGTTGTGGCACACGGGCTCAGTAGTTGTGACACGCGGGCTCTAGAGCACAGGCTCAGTAGTTGTGGTGCACTGGCTTAGTTGCTCCGCGGCATGTGGGGTCTTCCTGGACCAGGGATCGAACCCGTGTCCCCTGCATTGGCAGGCGGATTCTTAACCACTGTGCCACCAGGGAAGTCCCATGCCCTAAGATTTTAAAATAAGACATCTGAGAGAGGCTCATACTTAGTGATAAAGCTTGCCCAAAGTACCAGGAGAGGGCAAAATTCTGAGTGAGATCAGAGATTCAAAGCATTTAAGAACCTTAGAAAGGAGCCCATCTGCTCCTGGTGCCCAGTGTCACACTCAGGAACTCCCTAATGGAGCACCTCCATCTTTCTGGTCTAGACCAGAGACTGTAGTCTGAGAGGCCCAGTGTCTCTGGGGTTACTACAACCCCAGTCAAAGAGAAAACTATGACTGTTCCCCTTTTCTGAGTGCTAAGTACACACCAGGCACTATACTGAAGGCTTCTCCTGCAGTCCCCAATTCCTCTCCATTACACCTATGGGCAGTGAGTACTACGATCAGCTCTGTGTTACAGACGAGGGACCTGAGGCCCCTCCTAGCCCTCCTAGCTGTGTGTGTCTGCCATCTTGCAGGAGAGAGAACCTCTAGGGTCAGAGAGTGGCTGAGAAGCCTCAGAAGAGCTTTTGACAGTGCATCAAAACCACCCCTGCCAGAAGGTAAATTGGTATAGCCACTATGAAAAACAGTATAGAGGGTCCTCAAAAAACTGAAAATAGAGTTGCCATATGATCCTGCAATCCCACTTCTGGGCATGTACCCGGACAAAAGTATAATTCAAAAAGATACATGCACCCCTATGTTCATAGCAGCACTGTTTACAATAGCCAACACAGTAGCCTACACTGTTGGTGGGAATGTAAGTTGGTGCAGCCACTATGGAAAACAGTATGGAGGTTCCTCAGAAAAATAAAAATAGAGTTGCCATATGATCCAGCAATCCTACTCCTGGGCATATACCCAGACAAAACTATATTTTGAAAAGATACATGCACCCCTATGTTCATAGCAGCACTATTTACAATAGCCAAGACATGGAAACAACCTAAATGTCCATTGACAGATGAATGGATAAAGAAGATGTGGTACATATATACAATGGAATATTACTCAGCCCTAAAAAAGAATGAAGTGATGCCATTTGCAGCAACATGGGTAGACCTAGCGATTATCATACTAAGTGAAGTAAGTCAGAAAGAGAAAGACACATACCATCACTCATATATGGAACCTAAAATACAATACAGATGAACATATCTACGAAACAGAAAGAGACTCACAGACATAGAAAACAGACTTGTGGTTGCCAAGGGGAGGGAAGTTGGGAGTTTGGGATTAGCAGATGCAAACTATTATATATAGGATGGATAAACAACAAGGTCCTACTGTATAGAACAGGGAACTATATTCAATATCCTGTGATAGGGACTTCCCTGGTGGTGCAGTGGTTAGGAATCCGCCTGCCAATGCAGGGGACACGGGTTCGAGCCCTGGTCCAGGAAGATCCCACATGCTGTGGAGCGACTAAGCCCGTGAGCCACAAATACTGAGCCTGCGTGTGCTCTGGAGCCTGTGAGCCGCAACTACTGAGCCCATGTGCCACAATGACTGAAGCCCGCACACCTAGAGCTCATGCTCCACAATGAGAAGCCACCACAATGAGAAGCCTACGCACCGCAAAGAAGAGTAGCCACTGTTCGCCACAACTAGGGAAAGCCCGTGCGCAGCAACAAAGACCCAATGCAGCCAAAAATAAATAATAAATAAATAATTAAAAAAAAAAAGAATCCGCGTGCCAATGCAGGGGACACGGGTTCGAACCCTGCTCCAGGAAGATTCCACATGCTGCAGAGCAACTAAGCCCATGCACCACAACTACTGAGCCTGCGCTCAAGCCCGTGAGCCACAACTACTGAAGCCACAACTACTGAAGCCAGTTCACCCAGAGCCCATGCTTCGCAACAAAAGAAGCCACCGTAATGAGAGGCCCGCTCACTGCAACGAAGAGTAGCCCCCGCTCGCTGCAACTACAGAAAGCCGGCGCGCAGCAACAAAGACCCAATACAGCCAAAAATAATTTATTTAAAAAAAAAAGGAAAACAAAACAAAAATCCTGTGATAAACCATAATGGAAAAGAACATGAAAATGAATATATGTAACTGAATCACTTTGCTGTACAGAGGAAATTAAACACAACATAATCAAGTATACTTCAATAAAATTATTTTTTAAAAAACTACCTTGCCTTCAGAGGAATGAAATCCAGCTGCTGCAGAATAAGCTAGAAATCAACAGCTGTCCTGTCTGCAGACACATGTAAATCAGATGCAAATGGACCCATGGCCCGGTAAGACTCTTGAAGGTGTTGAGAACGAACCCATGCCAGAAACAGCATGTTAGAAAGGATGGAACACTGGCCTTCAGTTTCCAGCTGGGAACCACCAGCTCTGTGCAGTTTTATGAGTTGTTCCTTGGTGGGAAAGCCCTCCGCAGGGGGCCTTGTTTAGGCAGGCATAGTCTCACAAGGCATTCCTGCACTGGTGGCAACAGGTCACGGCACAGGTAGCTGCTTAAGTGCAAGGCCATGGAGACCTCTGAGAGACTGAGTATACAAATGGACAATGGCCAAACCATATATAAAAATAGAACTCTGACCCACAATCTGAAGCAACAGTTTAGAAAACCAGCCAATCTGTCTGCAGAAACTAAACAACAACCCCTGTAGCAATGGGCCTCAAACAGCCAGGACTTAATAACTGACAGCTTCCCTAATTCTGCATCTAGTTACAACTTAGGACCAACTGGAGCAAGCCAAATATGCCCCCCTAACCAATCATGTAGGATGTCTACTTCTAGTTAATCCACCCCATGCCAACAGCCTCCAATCAGAGCATACCTGAAGTCTTCCCCTTCTTCCACTATAAAATTTTACCCCTTCTCTACACACCAAAAGCAAGCAATGGTGGCCGACTCACTTGTTACATCAAACTCAGAGTAGATAGCATTTGCTTATTCTCATTTGAGTTATCTTCATGTGTTTCCACAACTCCTAATTATTGAATTGCTTTGTGACTCAGTTTTCTTACTTGTAAACATAGGATACTAATTTGGGGCATGAATCTTTTGGGAGGAAACTGCCTTAGATAGTGGGGAAGCCTCCTGATAAGGCCCCCACTCCCTGGGTCACCTCTCATCTCAATTCAGCAGCCACGTAACCCACTCCCCTCTTGTTCTGTGCATATGTGTGTGCATCGACACGTCCAGTTCCTTCATTGTTCTCAAGGGAAGAACCCGAAGCCCAGGTGGCAAAAGTGCCTGCTTACCCAAAGCCCTCTTCTAGGTGGGAAAAGTGCCTGCTTACCCAAAGCCCTCTCCTCTGGAGGTCTCTGAGAAACCAGTCTCGGTCTTCAGTTTCTCCCCTCTGACTTCCAGACTCCAACAGCAAGCACGTGAGCCCGTTCAGGAACCCCACAGGTGTCAGCTTATACCTATGGTGAAACTGAAGCTGCCTAAAGAGGGCAAAAAGCCACCCAGTAGTGAGTTACCAGGAGCCACAGAAGCTTCCCAACTAGGGAAGGCCAGTCGTGGCCTGTACACAGAGCTCTGCCCTCTGCAGGGAGTTTTTCCTCCTAGGTTTCAGGGTGCCCCACCCAGCCTCTCCGAGAGCCTGTTTTATTCCGGGAGGCCAGCTGGCTCCAGATGAATTCCTTCTTTCCTGAGGTTGGCTCCACCCGAGGCTAGCCCCACCTTCTCACCGCAAGACAAAAGCCAGAAAAATACAATAGTAATAGTTACCATTCTGTATGGACTGTATTAATCCTCAGAACAACCCTCTGAAGTAGGTACCACAAATGGGGAAACTGAGTCACGGAGCAGTCAAACGATGTGCCCAAGGTCGCACGAGTACCAAGTAGGAGAGCAGCAATGAGGGCCCAGGTCTGGAGGTAAACTCTGCACCACCTTGCTGTACTGCCTCTGAATGTTTTCAGATGGACACAGATGCTCATAGAAGAATCTTTGGGGTGTTCCAAAGCTGGGAGCAAGATTCATTTACATGTCAGAGAAATGCTGGGTTCTCTCTCATTTATTACTTTTGGCTCCATAAACACTTGTTAACCCAAGAGAAATACCAGGAGGACAGAAATGAAGACCCTGTCCACCTCAGGTCTAGCACTTTTCTGGGAATGACCAGGCTGCCCTGCTAATCACCCCACCAGTCACTTTCAGGGCCTCCCAAATGGGGAAACACATCTTACATTCAAAAGAGAGAAGAATGTACATTTCACTAGCCAGTACATGTGACACCAGAGAAGTGAGTTTGACATCCAGTTTCCTGGGACCCCACCCAGAACCTGCAAGGCCAGGCCCTCCAGGGCAGAGGTGCTGAATTTTTAACCCCACCCCAGGTGAATCTCATCTGTAGTCTGGGAAACAGTGAACCCAGACCTGGGACTCTCTGAAGTCCCTTCCTAGGGGTAGCCGTCGCCACTTGTGTTACCCGCTGACTAGCATGCCGGCCCCAGCCGACACTCCCTGAGCACCTCGCTGCTGTGCTGGGCGGGCAGAGAGCCTGCAGAGCTGCAGGCAGGCCCCTCTGGCCCTCAGATAGTCACCCCCCTCAGCTCCAGTGCTGCCACTTCTATCAGAACCCAGACCCCGAAGGCACAGGACCAAATGAGGCCACGCTGTTGGAGATTTGTCTGTCTCCCTGAAAAGTCTCCAAGCTGCGGGGAGGAAAGAAGCCGGGTTTGCTCATTTTTATTGGTTAACTCCCTCCTGTCACCCCTCCCTCCTGCTGACACTTTGGAGACTTTCAGTAATTGTCAACTGAATGAATAAATTAATGACAGAGGGAGACAGACGTGTTAACAGCTAACAGTAATTCAGGCAGAATGGAGTAAGTACTAAATGGTGGTGGAATGAGTCATTATTGCTGACGGGGAAGGAAGAGGGGGAAAGGCATTCATCCTCTCTCCCCTGCACTGTCAAAACAGAGCCTTAACTCTTCCTCCCTTCCTGTCTCTCCCGCATTCAGAAGACAGCAGAACACGTATTGTGTACAGTTTTAATAATTCCAAAGCAAACACCCGCATCGTCACCCACTCTCCAGCTCCCCAGGGTAATTATGAAATAGAACCTTGCCAGAACCCCAGGGGCCTCCTGTGTTCCCCACCATCACCCCCCCGCACCGCCTCTTCCCCTCCTCCAACCTCTGTCCTGAATCTGGTGTGAACCAGTTTCTTGCTTTTCTTTATAGTTGAGCCACGAATGCATATACCACTGGACAACACATAGTCTAGAGTTACCTGGTTTTGAGTTTTCTACACCTGCACATTTTCTTCTGTGGCGTGCTCCTTTTGCGCAACATGATTTTTTGGAGTTTTGCCTGTGCTGTTGCTTGCGGTGGTAGTTCATTCCTCCTCACTGCTATGTAGTCCATTCTATTGTATAAACACCACCCCCACCAGGGGCTTCCCTGGTGGCGCAGTGGTTGAGAGTCCGCCTGCCGATGCAGGGGACACGGGTTCGTGCCCCGGTCCGGGAAGATCCCACACGCCGTGGAGCGGCTGGGCCCTTGAGCCATGGCCGCTGAGCCTGCGCGTCCGGAGCCTGTGCTCTGCAACGGGAGAGGCCACACAGTGAGAGGCCCGCGTACTGGAAAAAAAAAAAAAATGTAGAAACACCACCCCCCTCCCCATTTACTTGGCTATTCTTGTGTTGATGGTCAGTAGGATTGTGTCCAGTCTTTGCTGTATGTACCTCCTACAGTACTATGGCATGCGTACGCAAATCTCTTTAATATATTTAAGAGGAATTGCTTGAGTCATGGGGGTATGCGATTTTTAACGTTACCAGGTGATACCTGTTTTCTGAAATGGTTGCACCTAAGTATAGGCATTCCCATGTGGAGCTCATTCCACTCAGTGGGCCAGGGTAGTCTCTTTATTATTTTTTTATTTTTTTGCGGTACGCGGGCCTCTCACTGTTGTGGCCTCTCCCGTTGCGGAGCACAGGCTCCGTAGCCATGGCTCACGGGCCTAGTCCCTCCGCGGCATGTGGGATCTTCCCAGACCGGGGCACGAACCCGTGTCCCCTGCATCGGCAGGCGGACTCTCAACCACTGCGCCACCAGGGAAGCCCAGGGTAGTCTCTTTAAAACAGACCTGTAACACCAGTTGAACTTTCCTGGCTTCATCAGGCTGAGAGTTTGGGGGAAGCTGAAGGCAAAAAATGGTTCAGAGGCCACTGAAGGGAATAAACCCAAGGTTTATTGGCTACTATGACACTTATGATTATGCTTTGCTGTGAGTGACAGAAACCCCAAAATAACAGTGGGTTAAACAGGATAGAAGTGCATTCCTCTCCCACGTAAATGAAGACCCCTAGTCAACTAACCAGGCTGGTGTAGTGCTCCACGGTATACGTTCCTTCCATTGTCTCACTCTCCTCTGCACAGGGCTTGAGCTGCTTAAACTCCCAGGCGGCTGCTTGAGTTCCAGCCATTACATCTAGATTCTAGCCAACAAAAAGGAGGAAAGAAAAAGAAAGTTTCACCCCTTTTCTTTGAATACACTTTCAGAAATTCACACAAGCCACTTCCTCTTATTTCCCAATGGCCAGACTTAATCTCATGGACACAATTAACTGCAAGTGATACTAGGAAATATATAGTCTTTATTTTTGGTGCCCATATGCCCAGCTGAAACTGTGGGTTCCATCATTAAGGACGAAGAGAGAATGGATTTGTAGGACAATGAACAATCTCTGCCATAGATTGGCCTTGCTCAGAAGAGCACTTCTAAGCAGATCTGCCTAATTCCCTCACCACACAAACATACACACACGGACATAACCACCAACACAAAATATTGGAGAGTAAAATACATATTTAACAAGGCCACTTTCTACACTGCAAGTTATACTATCTGTTCACTTATCTGTAATGCCCACATGGTTAGTTTCAAAGTACTTTTTTTCTCTAGTTATAATTTTGCCATTCTCCTCTCTGGGTCCTCTCCTCCTGATTTTTTAAGGCTAGAGCTTTTCTCCCAGACGTCTCCTAATTAACTGGTACTTAAAGCCCCTTGACACGTAAACAGTGCATTGAAACCCAGATGGGATGGCCTAGAAGCCCACACCTCCAGCCTAGGTAAATAAGGTAAATATGTAAACTTAACCGCAAGCAAATCCGTTTTTAACATCCCAGAAAATCTCTGCCTCGAAAGCCTTCCAAGGCTTCTAATGGATAGAAAAATATGACCAAACTTTTGGCTCGTCCCAAATAATCGTCAGATTATTTGGCTCTTCATAATCTGACCCGGACCTACCTTTTTAGCGTTAACTTACAACCATTGTCCAACATGGCCAAAATACAATAATGGCAATAATGATGATAAGAACAATAAAAACAGTGATACTAGAGGTTACCATTAAATGAGTGTACATTATGTGCCAGTTACCGTTAGTCTATCGACATACATTCTCTCATTTAATCCTCACTGCACCCTTACAGTGTTGGTATTTTTGCCTTTTTACACATGAGGAAACTGAGGCTCAAAGGGAATTTCCCCGAAGTCCTAAAACTGATGTGATAACCAGAATTCTCTGGTCTGGTCAAACCCAGTATTTGAGAATGCAGCTCAAATGTCCTTTCCTCCGTAACCCACCCCTCCCCACCCCAAGCAAAATGAAATGCTGCTTCCTGTGTGCTTCCCTATAATACGTTCATTCTTGTTTACAGCACTTTCTACCAAGTATTCAACCAATTGTCTCTGGGCACCTGTTACGTGCCAGGTGTTATGTTGTGTGCCTGTGCTCCTGTCCCTCTACCTAGCTAGATCTGAGTATGTTAGTGGAGGAATTGTGTCTCTTTTCTAAAATAAAAAATTAAAATTATTGTTATTTTAATTGTGCTTAAAACGTTCATAACAAAAATTATCATCTTAATCATTATTGAGTATACAGTTCCGTAGTGTTAAGTATATTCACATTGGTGTGCTCTCAATCTCCACAACTCTTTTCATCTTGCAAAACTGAAACTGCACCCATTAAGGAACAGCTTCCCAATCCCCTCTTCCCTCAGCCCCTGGCAACCACCATTCTACCTTCTGTCTCTGTGAATTTGACTACTCCAGGTACACTACATCATGTAAGTGGAATCATACCATATTTGTCCCTTTGTAATTGGCTTATTTCACTCAGTGTAATGTCCTCATGGTTCATCCATGGCGTAGCATGTGACAGGATTGCCTTCTTTATACAGCTGGATAGTATTCTGCTGTATGTATTTACCACTTTTGTTTATCCAGTCATCTGTTGATGGACACTTGGGTTGTTTCCACCTCTTGGTTATTGTGAATAATGTTGCTTTGAACATGGGGGTACAAATATCTCTTTGAGAACCTGCTTTCAATTCTTTTGGGCATATACCCAGAAGCAGAATTGCTGGATCATAGGGTAATTCTCTGTGTAATATTTTGAGGAACGCTGATACTGTTTTCCACAGTGGCTGCATCATTCTCCATCCCCACCAACAGTGAACGAGGGTTCCCACATTTCCACATCCTTGCCAACACGTGCTATTTTCTGGGTTTTTCTTTTTATAATTTTTAATTGAAGTAGAATGACTCTCGAACAACACAGGGTTAATCCTTGTGTAATTTATAGTCAGCCCTCCATACCCCAGGTTCCTCTACATCCTCGGATTCAACCAACCATGGACCGTGTAGTAACTGTAGTATTTAACATTGAAAATTTTTGCATATAAGTGGACCCGCACGGTTCAAACCCACGTTGTTCAAGGGTCAATTGACATTTCTTTTAAACGGGAGCCATTCTAATGTGTGTGAGGTGGTTTATTTTTTAAATTCTTGCTAAATGAGCACAGATTCTGGCATATCAGAGTGTTTGTGGAGTGAATGAATGAGTGACTTCACCACAAACTAATGGGGTCGTCTTGGCTACCAGGGTTTGTTTGATGGAGAAACAGTCTCTAGTATACCAGTGTCTCGACGAAGGTCAGGAACCTGAATTTGAATTGACTTCAAGACACGTGCACTCTCTACAGAACACTCCCTGGGGCTCTCCTCTGAGCCCCAAGGAGATGGTTCCTGCCTACCAAGCCCCAAAGGCCCACCCTTGGTCCCCTTGGTGGGCAGCTCCTTGAGGGTGGGGGAGGTGCAGCCCCTCCGTAGGGTCACCTCTCCAACCTGGCTCCACTCTGCATAAAGCAAACAAGTCCAGGAGAAAGAAACTCGCGGGCATGCAGCATGCAAAATCCAAGGACCCCCAAGCCCATCCCCACCCCACCCCCTCCCCTGCTCTGGGGGTGGAGGAAGGGAACAGGAGCCCAGCCAACTTTCCCCTCCCACCCTCAGTGCTCAGTGGGGCAGGGAGAGTCACATTTCAGCAACACTCCCAGGCCGACTTGAAGGCTGAAGCAAGCGGCCACACTGCCTTGTGAGAGCTCTCCGGATGCCTGCAGGCTTATGCTGGACTGAGTCACTTCCTCACCTTAATTCTACCCTAATACCTTCCCTTTCTCTGCAGGTTCACTTC
This sequence comes from Pseudorca crassidens, assembly GCF_039906515.1. Lineage (NCBI taxonomy): Eukaryota > Metazoa > Chordata > Mammalia > Artiodactyla > Delphinidae > Pseudorca > Pseudorca crassidens. Next base: position 55,213,049 of record NC_090311.1, on the reverse strand, counting down.
TGGCACCACTGTCTGGGTGAGGAATGTCTGGGGAAGCTGCACAGGTGGGTCAGCTGAGCTGTCTGCCTAGATACTGCAAACATGACCATGACTGGGGACAGAGGATGTGGGGGGCGGGAGTGGGGCGCAAAAGCAAAGCCAGGTTTGTCTGCTGGCTCTGAGGAGCACCCTAATCCCTTCAGCCAGTTTGATCTCTGCAAGTCTGAGCACAAAGTTCTCACCTCCAGGCAGGATTCCTGAGGGGCCTGAGCAGGGGCTGGTGGAGGAAGGAGGAGAGGATGAAGAGGAGCAGAGGAAAGGGTGGGGACATGGCTGCTTTGCGTTCCAGGGACCTCCATCCCATGCTACCTGCCCTGGAGAACATGGCTGCCTCCTGGAAGGTCAAGTTCAAAGGTCATCTTCTGTGTGCCAGTTTGCTGGATGAGTCTGCAGAGGTGACAATATTAGCCAGAGCCTGCTTGTTTCTGGAAGTACTGCTGTTCCTTTTACCTGTATGTACTCTTTCCTTCCCTGTCTACAGCTAAAATTTTCTTTTAGGATCCCGGATTCTTCGTCTGTATCTCTTTACCATTGCTTCCTGTGTCTGCCTGCCTCAGCTTGTACATCCTAAGTTAGAAATCAGGGCACAGTTTTAATTTTTATTAAAGTTATTCATTCACATAGCTCAAAGAGTCAAATAGTGGTGCAAAATTTATGAAAAACTCTCCCTCATCAGAGCTCTCCCCTTTCAATTTTATTTCATTTTTTTTTTCGCGGTACGCGGGTCTCTCACTGTTGTGGCCTCTCCCGTTGTGGAGCACAGCCTCCGGACGCGCAGGCTCAGCGGCCATGGCTCAAGGGCCCAGCCGCTCCGCGGCATGTGGGATCTTCCCGGACTGGGGCACGAACCCGTGTCCCCTGCATCGGCAGGCGGACTCTCAACCACTGCGCCACCAGGGAAGCCCTCCCCCTTCAATTTTTATGGCTCATTCTTTGGGCATCTGCCATAATTTCCTAGATAATATTGTTTTATTACTACTTCACGATTTTTCAGTTTCAGGGACTATTTATTATCGTCTTCCCCACTCCAAAAACCCACTCACCCTCCTGGCCCCCATCCTCCCAATATAACGATATAATAATTTGGTTAGACCAGCAGTCAGTGTTTACATTATTACCTCCAGGTAAACACTATTCCCATGTATTTACACTATAAGCTACGGGATGTACTATGATTTCTTCTTTTCATGCATAAGTTTTTATTTTCCCTGGAGTTAATAACCATGCCCCCTCACCCCAACTCACTTAGTATTCTTTGTACTCAATGCCAAACTCTTCCAGTTGTTGAAATCTCCCCTCAATACCTTTAGATGATGTTCTTCCAATTTCATTTTCTTGAAGCCATCTCTCCTGGAGCTTCCTGACCTAACTGGATTTAGGCTGGGTGCCCTCTAGGCCTGTTGTATTGTTTTTAATCTGGCAATCTCCCTTCGCCAACATCCCGGGGGATTCTCTACACCCGCTCTCCTGAGTCAGATTCCTCTTTCCTGTTTTCAGCCTTTTGCTTGGTTTACAAACTTATTTTGGTGAAACACATCCTCCAGTAGCCTCTAAAGTACATGAAAAAAATTTTTTTGATCAAAGATCATTTAAGTGACATAAACTTTTTCTTTTTTAACTTTCAAACTTGATTGATAGTTTGGTTGGATATAAAATTTTAAGTTGTGGGTAATTTTCTTTCTTTTTCTTTTTCTTTTGGCCTTGCCACTCAGCATGTGGGATCCTAGTTCCCCGACCAGGGATCAAACCTGTGCCCCCTGCAGTAGAAGCGCAGAGTTTCAACCAATGGGTCGCCAGGGAAGTCCCAAGTTGTGGGTAATATTCCTGCAGAATTTTGAAAGCATTGCTTAAGTGTCTTACTTCCACTGCTTCTGTTGAGACATTCAAGCCACTTTAATTCCTGACCTAATCCCTCTCCCTTTGGTGAGATCTCTTTGTCTTCCATGTTCTGAATTATAACGATTTGTCTTGATATGGGTCGTTTATTTTCATCCATTATGTCAGGTGCTCAATGGGCCCTTTTAATTTGGAAGTGCATGTCCCTCAGTTTTGGAAAAGTTTCTTCAAGTATTTATTTGATCATTTCTTCTACTCCATTTTCTCTTTTTTCTGTTTTTGTTTTTTCCTAGAACTTGTTTTTTTCATTTATGAAACAGCGAGAGTGATACCAACCTCAGACGACCATTGCAAGAGTTAACAGACATAGCATTTAACAGGTTCAGCAGGGTGCTCCCTACATAGCAAAGCTCAAGAAAATGGTGACCACTGACCATGATTTTTATGGACATGAAGATGCTTTGTACCCTGTTAAGTACTTGGTGGGCATCACCTTTTGGACAGCCCAGCATCTAAATCCCCCCTTCCTCCATTGAGTGAAGGCTTCTCCTTGCCTCCCATTCCTGAGGGCAGGACTTACAGACCCTCACTATCCCTGTCCCCTGGTCCCTGGTGGCTGTCATGACCAACTGCATGCTCCTGCATGCCCTCCTTATTTTGGCAGCAGGGACTAAGGAAGCACCAGACCCACTGGCACAGTGCCTCGGATCCTAATCAGACCCAACTGGCTCTCTGCTGCCATTCGCCCTTGGGCTTTGCCACAATTTTCTCATTGTGGGTTTCCAGCCTTCGTGATGATTCTGTGAGCTGCCTGATATGTTTCCAAAAACAAAACAAAACAAAACTTTTCCACGTCATTAGCAGGATTTGGTTTCTATTTCTTGTTACCAGGAACTCTGATGAATAAACCTGATTTATTCAGGTTTAAGGCAAAGCGAGTTATCAAAACAAGGGCAATGAAGTTTGAAACGCCAATGGGACTAGGAAACAAAGTGGTCCCACCTGCTCTCCTGGTTAATCTCATGTGTTAAGAACAGGCAACTTGTGAAAAGTGAAAACAAATGGTCAACAAGACGTTGAGCCTCAGGAGAAGACAAAGAACTCCGAATTAAAATAGATGTTTTCTCCTGTCCTATTAGCAAATGCACCTACATACAAGGGTGTGTGTGTGTGTGTGTGTGTGTGTGTGTGTGTGTGTAATTAAAGTGTAATAGGGACTTCCCTGGTGGTGCAGTGGATAAGAATCCACCTGCCAATGCAGGGGACATGGGTTTGATCCCTGGTCCGGGAAGATCCCACATGCTGCGGAGCAACTAAGCCCAGGCGTCACAACTACTGAAGCCCGCGCACCTAGAGCCTGTGCTCCGAGACAAGAGAAGCCACCGCAATGGGAAGACCGTGCACTGCAATGTGGAGTAGCCCCTGCTTGCCGCAACTAGAGAAAGCCCACGTGCAGCAACGAAGACCCAATACAGCCCAAAATAAACAAAACTAAATCTTAAAAAAAAAACCCAAAACAAAACAGAAAAACAAAAATAAAAGTGTTATAGCGGCTGTGGGCAGGGGAGCAAAGTGTCCCACCCACGTCACAGACAGTGCTAGCCCACCATCCCAAGGGAGTCTAAACAAGGGTCGTGACCTCACCAGTGGAGAAACACTTTAAAGATCACTTCCCACTGCCTTGAGCAGTTTTGCTATAGGACAAGATGGGGAACAGTAATCACTACCACGTGCATGGATTTGTTGGGAAGTACGACTTGGCTGTGCCTTTAAAAAAATTGTGATAAAATATACATAACATAAATTTACCATTTTAGCCATCTTTAAGGGTACAGTTCAGTGGCATTCCATACACTGACGTTGTTTGTGCGGCCGATCTCCAGAACCCTTTCATCTTGCAAAACTGAAACTCTGCATCCATTAGACAATAATTCCTCATTCCCCACTCCCCTCAAGCCCTGACTACCGTAATTGTACTTTCTGTCTCTATGAATTTGACTGCTCTAGGTACATCCTGTAAGCAGAAATCATACAGTATTTGTCTTATTGCGACTGGCTTATTTCACTTAGCATAATGTTCTCAATGTTCATCCCTGTTGAGACATATGTCAGAATTTCCTTTCTCTTTTTTTTCTCCAGTTTTATTGATTTAATGGACACACAACACTGTATAAGTTTAAGGTGTACAGAATAATGATTTGACTTGATGAAATGATTCACACATGATGAAATGATTTCCTCTGTAAGTTTAGTAAACGTCCATCATCTCATATAGACACAAAATTAAAGAAATAGAAATTATTTTCCTTGTGATGAGAACTCAGGATTTACTCTTAACAACTTTCATATATAACATACAGCAGTGTTAATTATCTTTATCATGTTGTACATGACATCCCTAGTACTTATTTATCTTATAACTGGAAGTTTGTAACTTTTGACCACCTTCATCCAATTCTCTTTCCCCCACGCTCTGCCTCTGAAAACCACAAGTCTGATCTCTTTCTCTATGAGTTTGTTTGTTTGTTTGTTTTTTGCAGTAAGCGGGCCTCTCACTGTTGTGGCCTCTCCCGTTGCAGAGCACAGGCTCCGGACGCGCAGGCTCAGCGGCCATGGCTCACTGGCCCAGCCGCTCCACGGCAGGTGGGATCTTCCCGGACTGGGGCACGAACCCGCGTCCCCTGCATCAGCAGTCGGACTCTCAACCACTGCGCCACCAGGGAAGCCCTGTTTGTTTGTTTTTGAAGCATAATTGACCTACAACACTATGTTAGTTCTTGGTATACAACATAGTGATTCCATATTTCCATGCATTTCAAAATGATCACCATGATGTCCAGTTGTCCTCTGTCACTATACAAAGTTATAACATTGTTATTGACTGTATTCCCTACACTGTGCACTTCATACCCATGACTCATTTATTTTGTAACTGGAAATTTGTACCTCTTCATTTCCCTCACCTTTTTCTCTCCTCCCCCAACCCCCCTCTCCTCTGGCAACCACCTATTTGTTTTCTGTATCTATGACTCCATTTCTGTTTTGTTACATTTGTTCATTTGTTTCTGTTTTTATTTTTTTAATATTTATTTATTTATTTCCCTGCACCTGGTCTTAGGTGCAGCACGTGGGATCTTCGTTGCAGCATGCCGGATCTTTAGTTGCGGCATTCGGGAACTAGTTCCCTGACCAGGGATCAAACTCGGGCCCCCTGCATTGGGAGAACCAAGTCTTAACCACTGGACCACCAAGGAAGTCCCTGTTTTTAGATTCCACATGTAAGTGAAATCATACAGTATTTGTCTTTCTTTGAATTATTTCACTTAGCATAATACCCGCTGGGTCCATCTATGTTGTTGCAAATGGCAAGATTTCATTCTTTTTATGGATGAGCAGTATTCCGTTGTATAGATACACCACACCTTTATCCATTCATCCATCACTGGGCACTTGGGTCCCTTCCACCTTTTGGCTATTGTGAATAAAGCTGCTATGAATGTGATCATACAAATATCTGTTAATTCATAGCCTGGGTGTCAACTCAGATCATCTTCCTTTGAGACTTAAATAAAGTCAACTTGAGGTACACCTACAGCCCTCCACCCCTAAAAGAAAAAAGAATGGACGCCTTCCTTGATGTTGTCACAGTACCTAGGAGCCCCCTCCTGCCTTCCAGAGACCACAATGACACCATTTTTGGAGTGCTAGGTGCTGTACTAGGTGCTAGGTGCTTCACAGCTCTTACCTCTTTTAGTACTGATGGCAGCCCTGCAAGGTGGAGAAGGACCACTGCTGACCCATTTGGGCCTTTTTACAAATTAGGTCTAGATGCTCATTCTTCCTGGCAGATCCATAGATCGGCAAGCAGAGCAGGGTCTAGATGGAAGTGTCCACTTGGGTCTTCAGCATGGCCCCCTTGTGCGAACCACAGCCAATTATATATACAACACAGTTATATATGAGGGCCCTGAGGCAGGTACAGTGGGTAACTGGGTAAGCCGGGTTTATGGATGAGGAAAGTGAAGCATGGAGGTGAAGGAGTTTGCCTGAGGTCATAGGGAGCCAAGGCAAGCTTAGAGCAGAACGAGGCCTGCTTTAAAATGTAGACTTTATTTAGGTATGATGAGGCCAGCAGATCAGGAGACGATTGTCATTGAAAAGATAGTACATGTACAGCACGGTGACTATTCTTCATAATACTGCATTGCATACTTAAAAGTTGCTAAGAGGGAATTCCCCGGCGGTCCAGTGGTTAGGACTCCACGATTCCATTGCCGGGGGTTCGGGTTTGATCCCTGGTCAGGGAATTAAGATCTCACAAGCTGCGTGGCGCGGCCAAAAAAAAAAAAAAAAAAGTTGCTAAGGGAGTAGACCTTAATAGTCCTCATCACGAGAAAAACATTTTTTTTGGTAACTATGTATGGTGACAGATGTTAACCAGACTTATTGTGGTGATCGTTTTGCATACACAGTCATCCCTCAATATTTCCTGGGGATTGGTTCCAGGACCCCTGAGGATACCTAAATCCACGGATGCTCAAGTCCCTTATATAAAATGGCATAGCATTTGTATATAACCTACACATATCCTCCTGTATACTTTATTATTTATCTATTAAAAAAATATTTATTTATTTATTTGGCTGCGTTGCGTTTTCGTTGCTGTGCGCGGGCTTTCTCTAGCTGTGGCGAGCGGGGGCTACTCTCCATTGCCATGCACAGACTTCTCATTGCAGTGGCTTCTCTTGTTGCCGAGCGTGGGCTCTAGGCAGGCAGGCTTCAGTAGCTGTGGCACATGGCTCAGTAGTTGTGGCTCGCGGGCTCTAGAGCACAGGCTCAGGAGTTGTGCACGGGCTTAGTTGCTCCTCGGCATGTGGGATCTTCCGGGACTGAGGCTCGAACCTGTGTCCCCTGCATTGGCAGGCAGATTCTCAACCACTGGACCACCAGGGAAGCCCCTCCCGTATACTTTAAATCATCTGTAGATTACTTATAATACCTAATACAATGTAAATGTCATGTAAATAGTCGTAAATACAATGTAAATGCAATGTAAATAATTGCTGGTGCAGCAAATTCAAGTCCTGTTCTTTGGACCTTTCTGGAATTTTTTTGTGTGTGAATATTTTTGATCCATGGTTGGTTGACTCCATGGTTGCTGAACCCTTGGATACAGAGGGCAGACTGTATACAAGTATTGAATCATTATGTTGTACACCTGAAACTAATATAATGTTATCTGTCAGTTAAACCTCAATTAAAAAAAAAGAAAGAAAAGATAGTATGTTACTCACAGTTCCCAAGAGGAAGGGCCACACCATGCAGGGTCACGCCAGGCAGCACCAGGGTCAGTCAGTCAGGAGGCAGGATGGCGGAGGGAACATGGGCAAGAGCCTTTATTGTGGTTTCTGCAGGAAACACAGGTGAGACAAATATACAGGCATAGGACTGACTAGTTTGAATAATTTCAGTGGGCTCTGGGGCATAGGGCCACCCCTAGTTGTCTGATACCTGGCTCTGGGATGATTAGGACAGGGAAATAGTCACCTAGAGTGTGAGAGTTTGTAAGGTCTTGATAAAGAGGATGGTTGGTGTATGGGCTCTGAATTGACTAGTTTGCACATAGAAGGTGTACTCACTGGAGAGCCCTCTACTGTCTGTCGGAATTGGCTACTCCTGAGAAGCACAGTCTCTTCAGGGTCAGCATAGGCCCCATGATGTCAAAGCATCAGAATAAGAAGAGATGGTTCCTACAAGGCTGATGCTCAGGGTCTTAATCACTTTGCCTTCCCTCCTTAATACCTTCTCTCATTGATGGTTTTGAAATTTTACTCTTTATTCCTTTTGGCTGTGGAACTCTTTCTCCAAATGAAATCTTGAGGCTGTCCAATTTATTAAAGACTGCTACTCTGATGCTGACAGATGGTAATTAGACTTATTGTGATCATTTCATAATGTATAAAAATATAGAATCATTAGGTTGTACACCTGAAACGAATACATTGTAAGTCAATTATATTTCAATAAAAAAAAAGAATGCTGCTGTGGCTGGTGGGCAGGGGTAGGAGGGCACAGTATGAAGCCCCCAGTACTTTGCACCTGCTCATTTCGGAAGCAGCCTTAGAGGCCCTGCTGGCCCCTCTTATACAGAGCAGAAGGGGTGAGAGGAGGCTGGCCAGGAGGCAGATCCTAGAGTGGCCACTAAGGCTGTGTGACCTTGGGGTAGTAATTTCCCTCTCACTCTCTTCTATTTATTTATTTATTTATTTTAATTTATTATTTAGCTGTGCCACGCAGCTTGCCGGATCTTAGTTCCCCGACCAGGGATTGAACCCGGGGCCATAGCAGTGAAAGCGCCGAGTCCTAACCACTGGACTGCCAGGGAAGTCCATCTCACTCTCTTCTTTAAAACAGCTTTATTGAGATATCATTCACACACCTTACAATTTACCCATGTAAAGTATACAATGAAGTGACTTTTAGAATACTCAGACTTGTGCATCTATCACCGCAATCGATTTTAGAATATTTTCATCACCCCAAAAAGAAACCTCATACCCATTAGCAGTCACCATCCAACCTTCCTACCCCCTCAGCCCTAGGCAACCACTGATTCACTTTCTGTCTTTATAGATTTCCCTATTCTGGACATTCCATATAAATAGAATCATTTAATATGTGGTCGTGTGTGATCCTTTGTGAGAGGCTTCTTTCACGTAATGTTTTTGAGGATCATCCACATTGTACCATGTGTCAGTACTTCATTCCTTTTTGTGGCAGAATAACACTCCACTATGAGTATGTCACATTTTGTTTATCTGTTCATCCACTGATGGACATCTGGGTTCTTTCCACTTTTTGTCTATTACGGATAACGCTGCCATGAACATTCATGTACAAGTTTTTGTGTTAAAATATTTTTGAATTCTCTTGGGGATATACCTAGGTGTGGAATTGCTGGGTCATGTGGTAAACCTATGTTTAACCTTTTGAGCAACTACCAGACTTGTTTTCCAAAGTGGCTTGTTATGGACTGAATGTTTGCCTGCCCCCCACAATTCATATGTCGAAGCCTTAACATATTAGAAGGTGGGGCCTTTGGGACATAATTAGGTTTAGATGAGATCATGAGGGTGGTGCCCCCATGATGGGATTACTGTCCTTTTAAGAAGAGGAGTAGACACCAGAGCTTCCTCTCTCCACCATGTGAGGACTCGGCAAGAAGGTGGTTGTCTGCAAATCAGCATGACAACCCTTATGAGGAACTGAATATGCTAGCACCTTGATCTAGGACTTCTCAGTGTCCAGAACTGGGAGAAATGAATGTCTGTTGCCTAAGCCATACAGCCTGTGGGTTTTTGTTGTAGCAGCTCAAGCTAAGACACAGCTGTGTATGAAGTTTCCCATTTCCCCACCAGCAGCGTATGAAGGTTCCAATTTCTCAGCTTCACAAACGCTTGTTACCCTTCGTCTTTTTGACTGCAGTCATCTTAATGGGTGTGCGGAGGGATTTCAGTTTGGGTTTGCATTTTCCTGGTGGCTCGCCTTCCCTCTCTTGAGCCACACCCTCCTCCTTTGCTAAGACAGGATCTAGAGGTTCTTCAAAAGTCCTTCTGGGACACCAATGTAAAGCAATTATACTCCAATAAAGATGTAAAAAAAAAAAAAAAAGTCCTTCTGGGGATTTCCCTGGTGGTCCAGTGGTTAAGACACCGCGCTTCCACTGTAGCGGGTGTGGGTTCAGTCCCTGGTCGGGGAACTAAGATCCCCCATGCTGTGTAGCATGGCCAAAAAAAGTAAATAAATTTTAAAAAATTAAAAAAAAAAACCCAAGTCCTTCTGGCTTGACATTCTGAGTTCTTTATGTGTTTCCTTTAGAACCCTGAAGATCCACTGCTGTGGGTGGGATTAGAGAGTGGGGTGAGGGAGAGGAAAAGGAAGAGACAGGCTGTGATAAGAGCGCTTAGAAATCCTCCTAAAGAGCTGTGGTCACAGAATACCAGAGGTAGCATCACGTTTGCCTTCATCCAGTCCAAAGTGCCAAGCTATTTTATAGGTGAGGAAAGTGAGGTCCAGAGGGGTGACAGTTACCTAAAGGGGCTCAGCACGTCAGTGGCAGATCAGAGAATCCAGACTTGCTTCGGGGTGCTGGAGAGCCCTGGGTTTGATTCCCGCTGATCTGTGTGACTGTGGGCCACTTTCTGAACCACAGTTTCCCCATCTATGTAATGGGGATAATACCTACTTTATGGAGTTGTTTTGAGGATATAAAATATTTAACATAGTAAATGCTCTGTAAATAACTTATTTCATTTTGGAATTTTTTTTTAAAGTAAGTTTCGTTAACATCCATCACCTTACATCATTACAATTTTCTTTCTTGTGATGAGAACTTTTATTTTTTTTGAGATTAACTTTATTATACATCATTACCAAACTTTTATCATTATTTTTTGTTAATTAATTTATTTATTTTTGGCTGTGTTGGGTCTTTGTTGCTGCGTGCAGGCTTTCTCTCTAGTTGCGGCGAGCGGGGGCTACTCTTCATTGTGAAGCACGGGCTTCTCACTGCGGTGGCTTCTTTTTGTTGTGGAGCATGGGCTCTAGGCGCACGGGCTCAGTAATTGTGGCTCGTGGGCTCTAGAGTGCAGGCTCAGTAGTTGTGGTGCACGGGCTTAATTCCTCTGCGGCATGTGGGATCTTCCAGGACGAGGGCTTGAACCCATGTCCCTTGCATTGGCAGGCGGATTCTTAACCAGTGCGCCACCAGGGAAGTCCCTAATTTTGGAATATTTAATATCTACATACCTATAATAAAAGAAATTCAAATAATATACAAAAGAGCATACAGTGAAAAATCTCTCTCCTCCACCCCCTTCTCGGGAGCCACCACTTTTACTAGTTTCCTGTCTTTTCTTTCAGATATATTCTGTGCATACAATAGAAGTTATTTACCACACGGGTCCCTTAGAGTCGGTGGAGATCATTAACTTGCTGCCTTTTTAAGCTGGTCTTTCCCACCCTGGCCCTTCACCCCCCCTTCTCCTGCCAGCACACAGAACTGTGGGGCTCCCTTATTTGTCCAGCTCCCCTTTCCCAAGCCCCATCCACCTGGTAATGATTTCCTAGAGAGTCTCCCAGGGGTCTCCATGGGGACGTTTCCTGCTCCAATCTCCATGGCAACTCTTCTGGTTGCCATGGTGACACTTAAGTGATTATTTGGAGACCCTTAAATAAATCACCCACGGTGGTATATGCTAGAAGCATTTGGCTCCGGCTCTTATGTTTGGGGCCAGGCTTGGGGCCCAGGCCTGCAGGCAGAAATGGGAGGAGGGGAGGAGGCGGTGGTCCGGGCCCCTCGCCCTTGGTTCTAGCGCTACGAGGGGGCCTCCCTCGGCAAAGGTGGACTTGAGCCTTTGGGAAGTGGTGCAAGGACAAGCAGCAGTCAGGCTCCTGCAGTCCCTGAATAGATCCTGCAGTAAGCAGGAGATGCTTAACGGGACTGGGGGCTCAGGACGAGGAGCAGCTGCGAGGAAGCTGGAAAGTGACAGAGCAGGGATTCAAGTCCACGCCTGCTGGGCTCCAAGGCCCTCACTCCCTGACTCTACTGAGAGGGAATTTCAGATTGAATCCACCCCACTTATTCAAAGAATATTTTTAGGGAATTCCCTGGTGGTCCAGTGGTTAGGACTCTGCAGTTCCACTACTGGGGGCACAGGTTCTAGCCCTGGTTGGGGAACTAAGATCCCACATGCTGAGCGGCACGGAAAAAACAACAAAAAACCCACAATATTTTTAAAGCACCTACTACATGCCAGGTACTGTGCTAAGCATTGGGGTTACAGCAGCAAATAAAACAAACAAAAATACCTGTCCTTCTGGAGCTTACATTCTACTGGGGGAGATATAATTAGCAAAATAATTAACTCTGTAGGCTAAACGGTGGTTTAAGCGCAGGGTTAGGGAAAGGGGTTAGGGAGTGCCAGGATAAGCGGTGGCATGCACCGCCACAAGGGCTGGGGCTCCTGGGGCCCAGCTCTTGGGACAGCGGTCTTGGGACAATTCTCCCAAGGGACTAAGAGTGAGGTTTGAGAAGAAGTGGTGAAGACTGGAGGCTCCATCAGTTGTGACCGGCTCCTTCCATGTGTTCTGGCAGCACAGCTAACAGTTTAGTCTTCCAGTTTCCTGGATGCCTCAGAAGATGCATTAAAGCAGACAGGCATGGCTGAGGGTTTAATGTCCATTTTACAGACTGGGAAACTGAGACCAAAAGGAGGAAGCAGCGTGCCTAAGGCAGTGCTGCTAATGTCAGGCAGAGTGAGGACTACAGCTTGAGTCTTGGAGAGTCCAGGAGTATTTCTGCTGGACCAATGGATTTATCGGCAAACCTGCAAATTCATACCTACCCTGAGTACTGTTTTACAGAAAGCTGAAAAAACCACTTGTCTTGAGCACCTGGGAGACTGGTGGAGTCTATCTGGGGAGTCCGGTTTATTTTATTTCTAATGTCAACCTCAAGTGGTATGTGACGGCTCGTTCTTCAGCGGTGGTGCAGACGGGAGGGCGCAGTGGCGTGATTCTTCTCACTCCTGGCTTCCCCTCCTCAAGGAAATGGAGAAGTTTGGAAGCACAGGTCCAAGGCACACAGTGTACAGAGTGCATACCAAGTGTTACTCTGTGCCAACAAGCTTCCTAAGGAGGCGGTGAGACGAGTCCTTCTACACTAGCCTCTCTCTGAGCGTAGATTATCCACCTTTAAATAGGCCTTGGGAACAATTCCCTGGCGGTCCAGTCATTAGGACTCTGTGCTTTCACTGCTGAGGGCACGGGTTCAATTCCTGGTTGGGGAACTAAGATCCCATAAGCTGTGTGGTGAGGCAAAAAAAAAAAAAAAAAAATAGGCCTTGGGTTTGGGGCCAGGTTCAGAGGCAACAGAAGATGATTTCAGGCGAGTTTAAGCCTCAAGAGGTATTCACTGCAAGTTCCTCGGACAGTGAGTAGAGGAGCTGAGTGGGCAGCTTCAGGAGGGACAGGAGGCCGTGGGCACTCTCTGGGGCCTGGCCTCGGCTCAGACCCCAGGTCAGAGCTCCTGGAGATGAAGTGGCTGGTCTCCCACTGGCGGCCCTTGGGGGGCCAGGCTCCCTCCTTCCACAGGCCTTCCTGCACACTGGCCCCTCTGCATGGAAACGCTCATACCCTTGCTCTGCTCATCCTTCAGGAATCCGCTTTGTCACTGCTCACAGAGGCCTCCTCTTCCTTCTCCATCACTGCAGCTGTCTCCTCGATTCTTAGCGCGGTTTGTAATTGTCCATTTGTTTACTGTCTCATCCAGACTGCTTTTCAATCTGAATACAGTATCCCCTAACCACATATGGGCTCTGAGAACTTGAAATTTGAGATGTGCTGTTAAGAGTAAAACATACACTGGATTTTGAAAACTTAGTATGAAGAGTGTAAAATACCTCATTCATTTTTTTTTTTTTTTTTTTTTGCAGTACGCAGGCCTCTCACTGTTGTGGCCTCTCCCGCTGCGGAGCACAGGCTCCGGACACGCAGGCTCAGCGGCCATGGCTCACGGGCCCAGCCGCTCCGCGGCATGTGGGATCCTCCCGGACTGGGGCCCGAACCCACATCCCCTGCATCGGCAGGCGGACTCTCAACCACTGTGCCACCAGGGAAGCCCCATTCATAATTTTTATATCGATTGCATGTTGAAATATTGTGGATATGTTGAATTATGTAGATTATTAAAATTAAGTTCACAATTAAAAAAATGTGGATACTAGAAAATTTTAACTTACATATGTGGCTTCTATTATATTTCTGCTGGATAGTGATGTGACAACATTAATTCCGTAAGGAAAGGAGTCATGGAAGTGTTCACCACTCAATACCCTGCACCTGGTAGTGGGGCCAGGGCATAGCAGGTGAGCAATAAACAGTGTTATTTATTGAATGAACGCTTGACCATTACATTTTCCATCAGTCTAGAGACATTTTGAACAGTCTGCTAAGGAATGTGATCTAATTTAAATGTCAGATTTTTTTTTTTAATATTTATTTATTTGGTTGCCCCGGTTCTTAGTTGCAGCACACAGGATCTTTGTTGCCACGTGCAGGATCTTTAGTTGTGGCATGTGAACTCTTAGTTGCGGCATGTGGGACTAGTTCCCTGACCAAGAATCGAACCTAGGCCCCCTGCATTGGGAGTGCAGTCTTAGCTACTGGACCACCAGGGAAGTCCCTTAAATGTCAGATTATTAAACAACAAAAACTCAGGCATAAAATTTGCAAGAAAGGGAAAAGAAAGGGGAGAGTGAAGGGCCGGCACAGTGGGGGTAGGGGTGGTGTCTCAGTCCCTTTTGAAAAGGAAGAGGTTCCATGGTTGCACCCCCCAGCAACATTCCAGTTCTGAGGGGTTTAGGGAAATTTCCCAACTTTTGTCAAGCAAAAACAAAAACAAAAACAAAAAGTCCTGATACTCCACAGGCAGACACAATTGTTGCCCACTTCTGCTCCTCTCCATGCTTTTTGCTAACAGAAGCCCCTACATGGCCACGCAGAACCCAAAGACCATCTCCCAGCCTCCTTGGGAACTTGGTTTGTCTAGTTCCAGCTGAGGGGATGTAAACAGAAATGCCAAGTTAACTTCTGGGAACTTTCCTTCAAGGGAAGTGCTATGCTTCTTTCCCCCTTTCTTCTGGCTCTAACGCCTGGTGCTCAAGCAGCCACCTTGGACCATGAGGAATGAGGGCTGGGCCGTATCCTAGGGCTGGGGAAGGGGAGGTTGGGAGGGGCCTGGGTCCCCCACAGCTTTGTGAAACTGCTTTATCAATCCTGGAACGCCCTCTCTGGTCTTTTTATGTCAGAAAAGAAAATCATAGGTATTTAAGGCAGTGTTAACTTTTTTTTTTTTTTTGGCCACGCCTCACGGCATGTGGGATTTCAGTTCCCTGACCAGGGATGGAACCCGACCCCCTGCAGTGGAAATGCAGAGTCTTAACCACCAGACCGCCAGAGAAGTCCCAAGGCTGTGTTAACTTAGATTTTTTCTGTCAACTTATCCTGATAACGATGTCCTCCTCCCTGAATATCTGGTGCCTACTTGATTTATGTTTATATAACTAGAAGGGATCACTCAGCTATTTTCAGGACAGGACACTCATCACTTTCCAGAACAAAGTCTGCTCCGAGATGACTTGATTCCTTTACCATCAGATATCGATTAAAAAAAATAATAAAAAAGGCAATACCTAAGTACTTAAGTACCTAAGTACAACAGTAGAAAGGAGCAGAAAGTAAGTCCCTCATGCCTCTACCCTTCAGTCTTCCAGTTTCTATCCCCAAAGGTGGCCATTATTACCAATTTCTTAATATATTCTTTGCTGATGATTTTTCAATGGCAACCTCTCTTTTAAAGAGAGGGACACCCTGTTATACAATACACCTATGTAAATAAATATGTCAATATCCACATCTCTGTATAAAAAGTCTGAGTTATTTTGGTCTTACTACCCACAACCCTTCAAATGAGATCACATTTACTTCATGGCCTAAATGCAAATGTTCAAGCCCTCAGCCACATGACTGCCAAACGTCTGTTCCCTTCCCTAGCCTTCTTTGTCCCTCGTGTGAAATACTTCCTGGGATCTGACTGAGCAGAGAGTGAGGCAGGAGTTATGTCTAGAGAGACCCTATTTCCAAGGCCGCAAAAGACAGCTCCATCTGAGTGAATTAAAAAGGGTCAGAGGACTGGGTTTTACTTGTGAATTCGCAAATCATTTTTCAGTAAAAATAGTGATAGTCACCATAATTGCAAACGTACTTAATGAGCATGTATTCTGTGCCAGGCACTGTACTAAGACCTTATATGCATAATCATGTTGAAACTCACAATGACCCTATCAGTTAGGTACCAATAAATGGCATTCCTATCTTATAAATGAGTGAGGCAAAGAGGTTAAATCATTAGCCCAAGGCCACCAGATAAAAAGGGGAAATTTTGATTTGAATTCCGACAGTCTGAACCCAGGTTCTTAACCACAAGATGACCCTGACAACCTGATCAGATGGTAAACCCCATGCATGCAGGGACTTTCTCTGAGGGCTCAGGACACCACCTGGCACAGAACAAAAGCATAATATCCACTTATTAACTCTATGTTGGGGGTGGGATAAGGATAGCTGCATCCTTTCCCAGTAACTACAGGCTCACATCCTCTGCTCAGGGCACACCCTCCAAAATCCAGGCCCAAGGAAGGCCAGATGGGGCATGGAGGGCCTATATGAAAGGGCTGGAACCTGAGGGCTGGGCTGGCTCAGAGGGACCATTCTCCGCCCTGGTGAGGCCTGATGTACTGAGCCTGCCCAAAGGAGCCAGGCCCTCAATTCTGCATTTAAAAAAAAATTTTTTTTTAAATTGGAGTATAGTTACTTTACACTGCTGTGTCAGTTTCTGCTGTACAGCAAAGTGAATCAGCCATATATCTATATCTATATCCTCTTTTTTGGATTTCCTTCCCATTTAGGTCACCACAGAGCATTGAGTAGAGTTCCCTGTGTTATACAGTAGATTCTCATTAATTATCTATTTTATACGTAGTTATCAATAGTGTATATATGTCAATCCCAATCTCCCAATTCATCCCACACCCCCTTCTCTACATCTGTTTCTGCTTTGCAAATAAGATCTTTACCATTTTTCTAGATTCCGCATATATGCATTAACATACGCTATTTTTCTCTTACTTCACTCTGTATGACAGTCTCTAGGTCCATCCACGTCTCTGCAAATTGCACAATTTCGTTCATTTTTATGGCTGAGTAATATTCCGTTGTGTGTGGGCACCCCATTTTCTTTATCCATTCATCTGTTGATGGACATTTAGGTTGTTTCCATGTCCTGGCTATTGTAAATAGTGCTGCAATGGACATTGGGGAGCATATATCATTTTGAACTATGGTTTTCCCTAGATATATGCCCAGTAGTGGGGTTGCTAGGTCATATGGAATTTTGCAGCTTTAACCCTACCCTGTGCTGGACACATTTTTATCGTTTGCTCCACCCCCTTCTGCTGAAGAATTCTTTTTAGATGCATTAGTATCAGATTTACCTGTTTTGTCTACTGCTGTACCTATGACAAGACTGTGGACACAGGAGGCCTTTACTAGGCGAATGAATGAAAGAACAGTTAAGCTAGACACCTGATCCTGGCCAGGTGGCATCTTCAGGCCACGGGTGTGGGGGACACTTTGCTGCATCCCACTGGGCTTGAATTAGCTACACTGTGGGCGGGGGGCGCTGGGTGCTCACTGCTTACCTCTAGAGGCTGGCTTGTGGCGGGAACATTAATTATCTTGGGAGTTACAGCTCACATGTATCCCAATCACCCTGTTTCACAACCCACAGGGATGAACTGCTACACTTTTTTGTATAACAAGTTTTCTTCTTTTGAGTTTTGGTAGAAAAAGAGAGTTCTGCCAAGAGACAACAAAAATTCAAGAAAAATAATCATTCCATAGTGTCAGATTCAATCAGACATGAATCAATGGGAATACAAACGGATAAACCCTGAAATAGAAACACAGCACTGTAATTTATTTAACTCTGACACAGACTCTGAAAGACTCCAGAATGTCTCTTCCGCCCCCAAAGGCCTGAACAAAGCGGGGAGAATGGGGGGGTATGGGGTGGGGACTGTAACTGAGTCAATCGCTATTTCGATCCCCTGGTACGTAGGATGGAAAAAGGGTCAAGAACTGGACAGATCACCCGTCAGAAACGTGTGTCTGTTAATGGATGAGACGGAATTTAAATGTGTTTTTCTTATTTCTTCCAAACAGGCCAGAATAAAACCCTAACCTTCTATTGAGCTCACTCTCGAGAACACACTGCTACCTGGTGTTTGAGTTCGGCGCTTGCACAAAGCCCGAGGCCAGGGCAGGGCAGATGGTCACATTAGGGACAATTTTAACTCCCACCCCTGGGATGCACGGTGGGGAACCTGGAGTAGGGTTTACTGGTCAGCGTTGCCTATGGGCCCAGCAGGGCTGGCAGCACCACGAGGGTATCTCACTCCTCACTGGGGGTGTGCCCCTTCCCGGAACCGCGTGCTGGCCTGAACCTGACCCCGGGCCTGCAGCCACTGCAATTACAGGTCTCATGCAGGAGTCAGGGAGTGCTCGCCGAGGCAGGAGGAGGCTCCTGGCGGTGCTGCCTTTATTTTTTTATTTAAAAATATTTTTTTGGCCACCCACAACGGGTGGCATGCGGGATCTTAGTTCCCCGACCAGGGATGGAACCCGTGCCCCCTGCAATGGAAAGCGCAGTCCTAACCACTGGACGGCCAGGGAAGTCCCAGTACCGCCTTTATTACTCACAGCAGCACATGGATGCCATGGCGCCCCCCCCCCCCCACTACACGTATGTGTCAAACAGAGCAAGGTGGGCGTTGGTGTTCTCTTCCGCCACCCAATTCCACCCTCCCTGGCCCTTACGTGGATTCCAGCAGTCCTGGATCTGATCAGGCCTGTGGCTTACTTCCCAGGTGAGTTTTCAGGAAGCCAGCCGTGTGGCTCTGTGGCTCTTGGCAGGTTGGGTGAGAGAAGCAGAGTCCGTGGTGAGGCTTCATGGCGCAACCCTGAGCGTTTTAATAGACTCAACACTTCGTCTTCAACCAGGCCACCTTAGTTCAGAGATGTGTGTGGGTGGGGCTGAATGTGAAAAATGGCCTTTTTTCACATCACTGGCACCCTAAGAGAAGTCTGTAGGTTAACCTCATGGGCGTGGGGATCAAACTAATTTTAACAGAATTTAAGCCTGAGCATTGCCGAAAAGTCACTCAGGTCAGAAATTCCTAACTCAAAATCACGTCAGTATGGGAGGGAAAGCACTCATCCCAAACACAGACCCAAGAACCAAGGGTTACGCTAAGTGCCTCAGTGGCATTAACTCAGAACCTGGGGAGTCGACTAGGGAATGACCAAAGAAGGTAGGTACATTACACTGCTTGAATTCTTCGACTCTCCTCTACTTTTTCTTTTACCACATCCATCTCTTTAATCGTCCAAACCATCTTCTTGCTCAACAGATGCCCATCTCTTTGGTTTGTGCTGTTGTTTCTTCCAGTGGCTTGATACACGGAGATGAACAGGCTGTCATTTCAGAAGCAGACCTTCCTTCTCAAGTGCACGGAGCCAGAAAGCAGGGTCAAAGCCCCACTTTTCACTATTGTCTCACTTCCAACCAAGCAGCCTTGGTTTTCCAAGGCCTCATGGGAGGGAAGGAAGAGCCAGAGCGATAAAACTTGGCTCTGGGCAGGGAAGGAAGGAGGACAGGATCCATGGAGCGTTCTCCAGAGGGAGTAGATCTGCAGCTGCCGCAGTTCCTTCTCCGTGGCCCTGGGCCAATCCCCAGGAGCAAATTCAGCACAAAGAACCACCGTCTCCAGAAGAAGCAAAACCCTGTGCTCTCTGAAGACAAGCTACACACATTTCTTTCCCATGTTGCACAAAACCCCCTCATAAGCCTTGAAAAACCCACCCGTGATAGTGCAGTCACTGGCAGAAGCCCAAGCAGGCAGTTAAACATAGGTTTTCCCAGGATGCCCCGTTGGTTCTCTCCTCATAGCCCGACATGTGCTTTCTATTGTCACAGATCTCCTCTTTGAGGAGCCCGCTGTGCCACCTGGGCTGCGTCCCCAACCCTAGCTTGCACCCACCCCTGTGCAGGCCTTCGCCCTTCCTGTCTGGGTGACCATTTCAGCCCCGAGAGCTGGTGTCTGCTTGCACCCTCTGGGAGGACCCGCTCCCGCCACTCCCCTGGGACACTTTCTAGGCCCCCAGCTCTGCAACTGAGCTGCGTGCTCTTCGGCCGCAGGTGGCAGGGCACACATGCAGTTTCCGCAGGAGGGTGTGGATGCTGCCCAGGTGGTGTGTGGGTCTGGACCAGCCTCACTCTTCATCTCTGTGTACACGACAGCGCCTACCTCAGCAGGCCCTGCACTCCAGCGAGGCGTCTCCAGGCCATGAAGGATGGGTTTGCCTCTCGTCATGAGGTTGAGCCCCAACTATGGGGGTCGGAAGTAGACAAAAAGAGGGTAGCTGGGAGGTCTGCAAAAGATGTTTCAGAGCAGCGTGGCCTCATGACAGTTTCAGCTCAGTTACAAATCCTACACAGTCCCATTTGCTTAACCAGTTTTTCCAGTGACGCTTCAAAGCTGGCTTTCTTGGTTTCTATAGCTTCTTGGTTTCAAAAGGAAAACTAAAATAACAATAAAAATTCCAAATTCTTCAAAGTGGACAAATAAATAATAGTAACAATATTTACATTAGTATGTCACACTTGGAGATTGCAGCATGACTGGGGAACGGAAGAACTGAGAATGTGCCCTGGCCCTGGGGCTTAGACCTGGCTCCCGGTCGGGGTGGGACATCTCTCTGAGTGGACAGAGGGACAGGTGAGGTGGGAACGAGCAAAGATTCTGGGCTGGGGGATCCTCAAGTGCAGGGAGGTGGAGTGGGCAGGAGGTGCTGAGCTGTCCCTAGATTAATTAGGTTTCAAACAAACAGACAAATCCCGGTTCTCCCCAGCAAGCACTGTGCTGTGGTCTGGGTCACTGGGTGAGTTGCTCCTAGGATGCCGGGGCTTCTCTGACTGCCAGCATGGTGGGGATGGCAGGGCCTCGGTCCTGGGGAGCACAAAGCTCACGAGTCAGCTGCTGGCCTCCAGCCCCTTCCCAGACGACAAGGAGCCGAGGTCAGGAACGATTCCCTCTTCCCTGGACTATGTGACAAGGGGGATGTGGAATTCGTTTGTGTCGAAGATCAGGGGCCTCCTGGGAGGGCTTGGGTCCCTGTCAGCCTTGTGGAGCAGCTTGAAGAGCCCGGTGCCAATGTTCATGGGGATCCCCATGATGATGCATTCAGACACCCCTGAAACCAACCAGAAAGGATGTTAGAGGGCTTCTCGACACACGGGTAGGTTTTCAGGACAGAGAGACTACAGACTTGGGAGTCAGAAACTGGGCTTGGAGTCCCAGCCCCACTACACATCGACGGATTGAATCCGGGCTGCTCGCTTCACGCCTCATCTATAGACGCTGAAGGCGTGGCGTGGCGCTCCTGGACGGGTTGGGGGAATTCCAGCGAAGGGCAGTGCCCACTCACAGCCCCACTGCTGGCGCAGAGGTCTCTCCATCTGAGCCAAAGGCACCGTGTGGGCCTCACCTTCATGAGCGCTACACTCAGACAGCAAGGATATACTGAATGACGCTCAGGAAAGCCCAAGTTTGCCACCCAGCACTTCCTTAACTTAGGGCCCAGGAGACAAGCAAATGGGATCATAGGAAGCAGATGCCAGTCCCCCTGGAGACAGCAGCAGAGACTTGTTCCCTGTGCCCAGGGGTCAGGGCGGCTTAACAGAACCCCAGCCTCGGAGTCCACAGCCTGAATAAGAGACACTCAGAAGGCAGGGCCCTCACAGAGTGACAGGAGGAAGGTGACAGTGCAGATTCTCCGAGCTCCTTTTCAGATTTTTAAGATCTAAATGTTGGGCTCTGCGTCAGGCTTCTGGTTTTACAATAAGCAAGTGTGTACCTGCTATGTTCTGGGCTTTGTGCTATCAGGGCACCAGAGAGGTCAACAACCAAACTAAAAACCAACACGTAGTAAGGGCCAACACTGAGCTACAACATTTAAAGGATCAGGAGATTTCAAAGTTGGGGTAGGGTGACCACGCTAGGTGCCCAGAGGGGTCAGTGGTGGAGAAGGGGCGGCAGGCGGGGCCACAGCAGGGCAGCAGCAAAGACCAGGCCCAGCGTCCTGGTGGTAGAGCTGGGGAGCTGGGTCTTAGCCCTGCTGTCAAGCAGACTCGCTCTTATTTTGCCTTGGCCTTGCCCTTCTCCGGCCCCAATCTCTGCTCCCTTTTCTTTCCTTTTACCTTTCATTATCTTAAAGAATTATGTAATTTCTCTTTCTCTCTATTTGCAACCTGTGACCCTTGGGAAAGAAAGAGTTAATCTCAGGAGCAAACAATAGGCGTATACCGACTGGGGCCCCACCTGACCAGCCTCTTGGGTGGCCAATCCACACAAGGAGGTGAGAGGGGAAGTGGCCACTAGGAAGCAGAGCTCTGGCGGCGGGGACGAAGGCCAGGCCTGGCATCGCTGTTGGAGCCCCAGGCCCTCACCAACTCCCACCTCAGGCCACAGGGTCTTGCTGCGGCACGAGAAAGGCTAGAGCAAAGTGGGCACTCCGAGTGGGCAAGGGTCTGCTGTGACAGCCGCCCCTCGGGCTCCCTCTCCCCCAGGCCTGTCAGAGAGGCGCTGTGTGGTGGGAGAGGAGGCTAGTGCAGGGCAAGACGCTCACCACAAGCGAGTCAGTTCCCTCGGTCTTCTCACCGAGAAAGGGTTCGATACCTGCGCCTCACTGATGTGCTGAGACGCCATACAAGGTGCCCGGCGCAGGCGTGCTGGCTGCCTCGCTCAGGAAGTCAGGACAGCGGGTGCCTGGCGCAGGATCGGAGTGGCCGACTGTAATTCTGAGGACTAGAAAATCCCTACATGCCCAGCGGTGACCCTTTCCCTGTACTGACAGAGAAGCCTTCTACAAATGTGAGGGATGCAGGCTGCCACAGTCAGGCTCTGGAGATAAAAGATAGGTCAGTCCCAATTCCATGATCTGTGACTTTATTCTTAGGTAAAAGCTCTGCCTGCTCAGTTTCTCCACCTCCTGAGAAGCCCCAGCCACGGTCTAAGCTGCATCCACAAAGGCCTCTGGGGAGGCTGCTACGAACACCAAACCTACCACACACGGAGTCCTTCTGCCCGAAGTAGGCGGCGTCAAAGAGGTGGTCGGCGGTCTTCTCAAAGGAGGCCAGCATCAGCACGCTCTCCTTCATCTTGGCCAGGCCAAACCTAGTAATGCCCAGGACTTCACCCTGCGCCACGGGAGAGAGAGCCAGAGTGGTACTCGTGCCACTTACAAAACGCATGCCCCGCCTTCCCTCAACAGAAGCAGCAAAAATCAGCAGGGCCGCAAGTCACAGTCTCAGGTTTAAACAGGATCCTAACAGCTGTGTGTCCCACCTGTGTCCCTCTGAGGCCATCAGCCACTGACAACACAGATCCCTACACTCACAGCCGGGTGCCACTGGAGCAAAGAATTAAGAACTGAGAAGTCAAGAGTGGATATATGTGTATGTATAACTGACTCACTTTGCTGTACAGCAGAAACTAACACAACACTGTAAATCAACTATACTCCAATAAAAATTAATTAATAAAAGAACTGAAAAGTAGGGAATTCCCTGGCGGTCCAGTGGTTAGGACTCTGCGCTCTCACTGCTGAGGGTCTGGGTTCAATCCCTGGTCGGGGAACTAAAATCCCACAAGCCATATGGTGCAGCCAAAAAAAAAAATCCCTGAAAAGTAAAATTAAGAATCTAACTTTTAAAAGTTAGAGTATTTCTGCGCTTCCCTGGTGGCGCAGTGGTTGAGAGTTCGCCTGACGACGCAGGGGACACGGGTTAGTGCCCTGGTCCGGGAAGATCCCACATGCCGCAGAGCAGCTGGGCCCGTGAGCCATGGCCGCTGAGCCTGCACGTCCGGAGCCTGTGCTCCGCAACAGGAGAGGCCACAACAGTGTACCGCAAAAAAAAAAAAAGTTAGAGTACTTCTGAAGATGTTTCTTATGGTTCAAAGAACTCAAAACTCAAATAATTTAAAAGCCTCAAGGTAGAAAAAGAGTTATGTAAATTTAGATGCTTTCATTTAAAGGTATGTTATGTCATCATTAAAAAAGTGTATTTATAAAACTATGTAACAACATGGAAAACATTTATAACGTTAGAAAAAAGTCAGAATAAAAATGACATGCTCGGGACCTCCCTGGTGGTGCAGTGGTTAAGAATCCGCTTGCCAATGTAGGGGACATGGGTTCAAGCCCTGGTCCGGGAAGATCCCACATGCCGCGGAGCAACTAAGCCCGTGAGCCACAACTACTGAGCCCACGTGCCACAACTACTGAAGCCTGCACACCTAGAGCCTGTGCTCCCCAACAAGAGAAGCCACCGCAATGAGAAGTCCGCGCACCACAACGAAGAGTAGCCCCCGCTCGCCGCAACTAGAGAAAGCTGCGCGCAGCAACGAAGACCCAGCATGGCCAAAAATACCAACCTCAGTTCCCCCCTCAGGTTATGTTAACTTGTTCTTTAACCTGGAAATGGCTACAGAAGAAGTGTGATGAATGGGTTTAACAGGGAATAAACCTCAGTTTGCCATGGAATCCTTGGGCTTTTGGCAATGGCTAGTTTTCTTTTACGATAAAATTTCTAGAAAGGACAAAAACCATGCTCTGTCTCTTGCCATGAGGTTGAAATTTTCACGCTGGAATTTTACCAGTACACCCAAACCTGACCACTGTACTTCTGTCTTGGGGTAACGGTGGTCATCACAGTTGGGCACGCTATGTGTCCTACAAGCTTTGTGCTCCCGAAACTGGGTTTGCGACGCCTGGCTGCCAGGCCCCCACGAACCTTGTAGGTCATGAGGTCGGAGAGCAGCATCACATGCCGCCGGTCGATGCTCATGCCATGGTTGACCATCGTGTACTGGATTTCGTTGATGATAGTCGTCCGGGCAGCTTCGATGCCCAGGGTTTTCTCCACCTGCGGAGGGCTAGGATGAGCAGAGGCAGCCATGCCCTCCTCTACCCTGCAGCTCCCGGCACCCCGTGCCCTTCCCCAGAGATGGGAGTGCAGACCAAGAGCAAACGACAGGGTCGGAGGAGCGTGCCAGGAGGGAGACGGGACGACTGCAAGGTGCCCCTGGCCGTAAGCAGTACCTCATACGTGTTGTTAGAGGTAGTTCGGGTGCCCTTCACACCGTGGGTGGCCATGACTGCCCGCAGGTTATCACCCTCCACCAGGAGCTTGTACTTCTCCTTTCCGCTCTGCTCGTCGATGTGGATGACAGCTCGGGACACCTCCGGGATGCCCTGCACCACCACCTGGACTCACAGACAGATAAGGCTCCAGACCCCGCAGTGCCTGCGGCCCCACCCACCCAGGAGCCTGGGAAACCACAGTGGCTGTCAGAACTGGGAACGTCATGGCCTGGGTTTGTGACCTTGATCACCTCATTTTCAGTGGTGATTGTCAGCAACATGCCAAACTTGGGAGTGCCTGTGTGCTGCTCTAGTGGTTGGGGGGAAGCAGAAGCTCAGGGGACCATGCCCCCTTCCACCACCAGTTTTATGAAAGAACAAAGAGAAACCGAACAGGCAGAGTTGGTGAGGCAGTGCTAAGAAGGAAACCGGAACCTGCCTGACTCCTTAGGGGTGTAGCAAAGAAACGAAGAAACAGGGCGCCACCCTCAGTCTCAGCAGTGACAACGCCCTTGTGGCTTCCTGACACCTGACTCTTCAGGTTAGAGGTAAGCGCGGTCCCTCCCTTTATGCATCTCCAGGTATTAGGCCAGACGCGGTCCTGGAGAGGTGACCTGTGTCTCACCTTGGGGAGATCCTCTTTCAGAAACTGCAGCACGTAGTACATGGAGCTCTTGCTGTTCTCTCGGGGGGTGACACACACCACAGCCTCACCATGCACGGCCACGTCGCCAGGCTTCACGCGGAGCTTGGACATGCAGATGGAATACCTCACCGTCTCAGCGTTCACCTGCGAGGGACCGCACGCCCAGGACATTACTAGCAGGGTTTGGAGGCTGCGGTTCCAGTGTTTCTTGGTCTTTTTACATCGTTGCCCCTCTAAGCCTTTTCAGTCATTTTTACCCCATCTCTCTCCACACCACGATATTTTAATACTGGAGATATACTGTGTATTTATGTACCGTAATGTATACCTCTGCCTTATTCGTTAAAGAGTAGATCCCCACCCCCCAACCCTTTTTTTGCCATTGCTACCTGTACATAAACACCAACGATAATTAAGCCAGGTCAATCCACTCATCCAAAAACATCTCTGAGCCAGCAAGGTACTGTGCTGGGGGCCCACAGGTGAGTAAGACACTGCTGGCACTACAGTCCTTCCAGATGCTGTAATGCTGTTATCACAGCAAATGGGTATTATGGCCTGCACAAAACCTCCACTAATTTCCTGTGTGTCCCTGGGTGGCAATGTCTGTGCTGGGGTCAGGCGTAGAGAGAAAACATGAAGGTACAACAGACTCACAGAACAGACACTGAGTGAAAGCCTCTGCAGGGTTTCCTGTGCCTTGCATAGCTCTTGACCTAGTTTATCAGCGCCTATCTTGGGGCTAAAAGAGGATGACTTCCTCCACGCATTTAATTACGTGACTCACTTCCAGCCTCAGAAGTCTGATCCGTTCCAGGGAGAGCTTGACGAGAATAAAGCAATCGTCAGGAAGAAACACTTCTTCAATATACTCCGAAATCTGTGGTGTCAAAAGATCAGAATGTTCATCAGTCACTTTCCCTTCCCTCAGAGCATACAAGGCTCACTCTATTTTTTTAAGGATACAGAGCAGTGTGGACACACTGACTAGTAAATCCACTACAAGTGGTTCTTACGCTTACTGGCGACGCTGCTGGTTTAGTTTTCTTATTATTAAGAGGGATTTCTTCTTACCTCTCCCAAGAGGGTTTTCTCAATTCTCCCTTTCACGAGGCGAGCGTAATCTGCATCGTCGTCCTTGTCCAGCTGTGCTGTGATGATTGGAGTGCTATGGGAAGTAAGGGCAAATGATGACAGCACAAGGAATGAGGCTGTTTGAAGAATACCGCTTTGTTAAGCCCGGGTACCACTTGCAGTTGTAATGTTAACAGCAACCGCAATTTACTGAGCGTTTACTGGAGTCAGGCACGCCACTGAGGGCTTCACATACACGTGCTCATGAGGCAGCCCAATCGATCAGTCACTGAGTGACTTTCAGAACATTCTTCCTGGCCAAGCGAACCTACCTTTTCCTCTTTGGTCCTAATGAGTAGTTATTTCAGTTCTGCTCCCTGAGTAAACTGACCCTTCGTGTACTGCAGCTTCCTCCACTTCCACTGCCACCCCTACAATCTCCTCTTCAGGACACCTCCACCTCCTCCAACCACCAGCTAGGAGCTTCCATCCTCGCTGTCCTGGACAGCATCCCCCGAACGCACATTCCTGGGAGATCTGACCAACGTAGAGGAGGCAGGCAGAACTCCTACCACCCTGGACGTCTACAGGTGCTGTTCTAGAACGAAGTACAGCTTTCTTTCATTTAATGTTATACTGTCATTTCGTTAGACTTGGATCAGAGGTGAAACGTGATTTTGTCACTGAATGCACTATAAGGTATTTCTGTCTTTCCTAGTCTCACATCACCCACAAATCCTATCATGAAATCACCAGGGCGGGGGTGTGGGCGGACAGGGAGTGTGTCACAGAATATGACCATAGCTCAAGTGGTAGACACGTTAGTCAGGCCTAGTGAGGCTGGGAATAATGACATCAAAAGGATGAAATCTACACTGACACATCGTTCCAAGTTTTCCAGGCATTTTTTTTAGGTTTCTCTCTTTCATGTGACTTGTGGCCATAAAGAACCATTGCATCAATTTTGACTCTATCCAGTTTGGACTTATTTTTTTCCAGTTTGGGTTTTGTAAAAGGCAAGATATGATTAACACAAGCACGCCTCACTCCGGAGTCTGAGAAACTGCCCGCTAGCATCTCTCTCTTTCTCTCTCTCTCTCTCTCACACACACACACACACACACACACACACACACACACACACACACCCAAGAGAAACACTGTTTCTCAAGGATCATGACAGGTGAGTGTGAGAACAAGAGGGACACGGATGCGGGCACCTGATGGCCTTGGAAGCGTTGATGATCTCTTTGATGCGGGGCACACCCAGGGTGATGTTCATGGAGGCCACGCCCGCGAAGTGGAAAGTCTTCAGGGTCATCTGGGTGCCCGGCTCGCCAATGCTCTGGGCACAGAGTGCGCCCACGGCAGAACCTGGCTCCATCTGTGCCCTGAAAGGACAAGGTAGGGATGAAATGTCCAGGAAAATTGCTAAGGAGACGGGGATGAAATGCACAGCGTGGGAAATCCAGACAATGATGATGTCACATCTTTGTATGGTGGCAGATGGTAACCAGGCTTACCGTGGTGACCCTTTTGCAATATATAGAAATAGCGAATCGCTATGTTGTGCACCTGGAACTTGCACAGTGTTGTAGATGAACTACACTTCAATTAAAAAGACAAAACCAGGGAATTCCCTGGCAGTCCAGTGGTTAGGACTCCAAACTTTCACTGCCAGGGCCCGGGCGGGCCCAGGTTCAATCCCTGGCTGGGGAACTGGAAGTAGGATCCTGTAAGCCTCACGATGCAAGGGGGGTAAAAAAAAAAGGGGCCAAAAAAGACAAAACCAAAAACTGTTGGGGAGGCTTCTGATGATCTCCTTTCAACAGAAAAAATACGGATGCCATCAGGGCCAGGAAGGAATTGGCAAGGACCCAGGCTAGGCTTGTGACAGAGGAAGAACCTGGCACAAATCAGTTACAGGTGCAGATGAGGGGACATGATGCTCGGAGGGGTTCAATGATGACAGTGAATACTGTGTGGCTACCGGGTCAGCGTGGGATGACTGGAGAAGATCTAAGAGCTCTGCTGACAAATGGTACTGAAGGTGGACAGAGCAGCGGGCAATTGCCAAACACATCGGTAGTTTCTCTGTGGGGAGAGGGCAGTCGGAAATTTCTTCGCCGTTATTTCCACATCTTGGAGCACCCAGCCTGTCTACCCACTGACTAGTAAGCGGTGTGGGAGCAGGATTTTGTTTCCTGGGGAAACAGGAAGCATACAAGAGACCCACGTGACCGCCTGGCAGTCTAAGACAGTTAGCATCCTTACCTCATGTACTTGTCCCTACACGTCTCCAGAAACTTTTCTATTTGGGTGGGGGTGATCCGGTCCAACTGGTACAGCACCCGGGGCTGGAAGGAAAAAATCCAAGTATGAGTCAGGGCTGGCAGCAATGGAAAATACCTCTATGTCCTGACACATCTGGGAGGGCCGTTACCTCTGTTGTGCCGTTATCGTTGATGCCATATTTATCTCGGGTTTTCTTGATCTTCTCAGAAACCTCCTTAACGAATTTTTTTATCTCCTGAAAGATTACACAACAAACATCAGATACATACTTCTCAGCAATTTGGATTACATGATTCGTTTTGTAAACTTCAGTAACGTGACGAGTCCGTCCTATTTTAGTGGCAGCTAAACATGACACTGTAAAGGGTACGAAATGGATACAGGTTCTATTACAAAATGTTTTTCCAAGGAACACGACACACCATCCACACCCCGGACACATCGTTCATTGGTTTAGTGTTTCTAAGGCCTTTTTACCCTGATGATGCTTCATATGTATACAGTGAAGGCAGGATAGCCCTTCCCACTTGCCACCTTCTCGTCTCTCCCCTGGCACACCCTGCTGCCCACATTCACGCAGCCCAGAGTAAGTACAATTGAACCACTTGTACTTTTAGTCTCTAGACTGATAACTTCTTGAGGTTTCTTCTGCAGTTGTTCTGGTCAATTTAAATACTACGAAGTATGGTTTTGTAGACACTATGTACATTTCAAACACTTGCCTTCATTTCAAAGGAAACACTCCCAAGTCCCAGCTTTGTCTCTGACCCCCAGCTCTGCATTGGTCCCCCATCATGCTCCCTTCCCCCACACAGTCAGAACTTTGTAAGTCTCCAGGAAACCACTCTCAAAGCTGGAAATGAAACATCGGCATATCTGCTGTTCCCATTGTATTTAAGAACAGCACTCTACGCCCCGGGACGATGACAAAATGGAGCAAGAAAAAGGTGAGAAGTACCTCATGTGGAAGATCCATAGGGCACGGCTAGGGACGACAGGCCTAAGTTTTCTGGAAGCTGCTCTAAGGGGAAAACCCATCTGCTTTACAATCTATAGTGTGTCTGTGACATAAACCCAGCCTCAAGGTCACTCCTAGAACCAGGAGCAGCTAGCATCTCCTCTCGGGGAGTTCTCACGGAGGGTATGGTGCGCTTTAATGAACCACACCCATCCATGTCCTGCTGCCAGGGGGTCAGCACCGCGGGACTGACCCTCAGAGCACTTCTCAGGGGAGCTAATGGCACACCCCGCGCAGTAGCAGCGTCCTTCTGAGGCTGCTCATCAGCTGCTCTGGTTCGATCCAGGGGCATGTTTGAGAATGTGGGAAAGGGTGGACAGACCGCACTTCCCCTCAGCAGCCCTCCAGGGAATATAATTCCCCTCAATGGTTCTGGACAGATTGTGAGGGCGCTCTGGCCAACTACAGGCAGCCAGCTGCTCCGCGCGGCAGGCTGAGGGCGGACCCACACACCCGGAGGGACCAGCAGGCGGGCCTGAGGACTGGATGCAGCTGTAGTGGCTGCAAAGCCTCACGAGGTCTTGATCCTTGATTCCGAGGCCGGCTGGGGGGCCCCAGGAAGACCAGCACGCCTGCCCAGACTCTGCTCAATCTATATCACATAGTTGAAAACATCACAAGTTTTGTCTGAAACAAATGTTTCAAAAAGCAGACTGAACAGAAGCCCACTTTTGCAAAAACAAAATCCTCTAATGTAGGGGTCCCCGACCCTTGGGCCACGTACCGCTACCAGTCCCCGGCCTGTTAGGAACCAGGCCGCACAGCAGGAGGTGAGCGGCGGGCGGGCAGGCGAGCGAGCGAAGCTTCATCTGCCCTGCCGCTCCCCATGGCTCGCATTACTGCCTGAACCTCCCCACCCCCGTCCATGGAAAAACTGTCTTCCACGAAACTGCTCCCTGGTGCTGAAAAGGTTGGGGACTGCTGCCATAAGGGACCTACTCAGAGCTTAACACTTAACTAGCCAGGTTTTATCCTAACACTGCAAAAATAAATCTCTTTAGCCTCCCCTAGACCAACGAGCAATTTCTAGCTACTATCTTTTCTGAAAGCAAACCACTAAAACTTCTGAGGTCCACATGGTCCATGTCCACAAGCTCTTCTTAGTCAGCTGCTGCCCAGCCTGGCAAGCTCTCCCTGTGGGGCGGCAGGGCACTGGCCGCATTGCTCTAGAGCAGAGGCCACTCGGGCTGAATAAGGTCAGGGGCTTGGTCAAGACAAGAGGCCCCTCTGCAAAGTCAAATGCCTTCTCCACAGTCTGCTCTCAGGGCAGGGGTTTTCTGCAATGTCATCTTTGCCCACTGAGCATTTCAGTCTGTCTCCTAGGAGCCCAGGTGATCAGGGGGCTACGTGGGTGGAATCCACCACATCTTGGCTGCCCCTTGCTCATGAACACAGGTTTCCCATGACTGTCCTTGTCGGTCAACTCTCCTCATTGACAAAGCGTGGAACTACGTGGAGGGTTACCATGCCGCTCAGCCATCATTCTAGGCAGAAAAGACTTTTATTTAAGAAAGGACTTTCACTAATTTACAAGAACTTGAAAATTCTCAAGAGACTCTTTAAAGAGAAACTCTCCAGGCTTACTTATTAATTACAGGCTTGAGGCTACGTTTTCAGATACAGTTAGTTATTACAAACCACAGGTGGAAATTAGAGCTGGAGAGGGCAGTGGGATAGTCTCTCCTGGTGTGGCTCTGCCTAAAACTGTGAATCTTCAAAAGCGATAATACCCACTTCCACTTAATTTTTCCCCTGTATTATTCAGTATTAAGAACCTCCTTTAAATGGGTGATATCCTCCCTGAGCCTATGTTGTATCCTTTAGGGCGAACTTCTGAAAGCCCTCTTGAACCAGATGTTGCCATTCAATTGCCAGGTGTTCAAGGCACAGGCTAACCAGATGTTGCCGTTCGAATGCCAGAGCCCAAGGCCAAGCAGACCAGGGGGTTTTCATCTGAGAAACTCCGCACACGTGAGCAGTCAAGAGCACACACCTCAAACCATTCCCCAGCTCAGGTGCTGGAAAGGACAGTTTTCAGCTGCCACCCACGTGGACATGCTTCTGGTGGCTTTGCTGAAAGGAATGACTTCCCTTACACAAGAGTTAGGGCAGATATTCTGGAAGTTAGGTTAAAAGGAAAAAAGCTCACTTTTTGGAAATGAAAACTGAAATAAGCTACTAAGAATTCAGCTGGACCAACCCATGCATACTAAGGGAACTCAGAACACGGCAGCTGGCAGGCAGTTAATCACACAACTGACCAGCAGCTAACTCTCACACTCAGTCCACAGTGCGTCTGTGAGCACAGCTGTCGGCCTCTGGCAGGGCCAGGGCTCAGCGCCACCCAGGAGCTGCCTCTGTCTCCTCGGCTCTGACACGGGCCATGGCCGGACAACATTTCAGCAGCTCAGAAAAATCTGCTCTGGCCAGTGGATTTCGGACCCTCTTGGCAAATCTGAGCCCGGATTGTGAGCCACGGGAGGGTGAGGACATGTTCAATCACCTCTGTGTCCCTGTGATCTGTGGGGCGTACAGCACAAGGGGACGGCTGAACAAGTGCTCATTGAACCCACAAGTGCTGCTGGTCAGGGGGTTACTGTCAAACCACGCCTAAGACAAGAAAAGACCAGTCCAAGGTGATGAACAGGGAAGCCCTGTTTGCCAGAACCGGGACAGAAATCTGTGGTCCCCGGGCCTGGCAGACAGCTGGGGTGCAGCAGAACTACTCCTCCACGCTCGGCAGCCACAGCACGTAAGCACGTTACCTCGTTATATTTCTCATAGCCTGTCTCAGTTAAGGTCTTCAAGGAGAAACAGAAACATAAAGAAGTAAATATAATCGTGAAGAAAAATCAAATCACACTTCTCATTTGTTACTTAAGAAAAAAAAAAAAAGAAAAGGAAAAGCTGTGAAGAAACAAAACCAAAACAAAGGCACTCAGCCTAGCCAGACTCTTAATTTTAAATATATTAAGATTTGGAAGCGTCTCTTTTTCACCTTTTCACATCTTGTCATGTTAAAGAATGGAGTGAAGCGCTTTTAACTAAAACATTCTTATTTACGTGTTTTACTATTTTTGTTTTTGATATACTTCAAGGGATACATTTGTGCTATATTTGAATCACCAATCAGTACACAAAGGGAACCAGGTACGGATTCCTGTATCCTTTTGCTTTTTGTTTTGGCCACGCTGCTTTTGATCATAACCATGATTATAAACAGGAAGGAGCAGGTCAGTGAAATAAAAATGAACTGAAAAAACCTTAAGAGGATGTCAAGGTAACAGGTCCCTGGAAGAAAATGGAAGAGGCTGACTCTGCATTTATAACCCATTACAGTAAGAAAAAAAAAAACAATTTAAAATGATAAGGGTGTTAAGTAAATGCTATGACATCATCTATTGTATAAGACACAATAAATGGCATTAAAACAATGCTACTACTATTACAAATGACTGGGATTCAGAACAACCGAGGAAGGAGATGGCCCACAGGATGAAAAAGTGGGTTGTAGGGGGTTGACAGGGACAGGGTTAAAAAAAAAATCAGTTCTCTAACTAAAGCGCTTTTCTTCTACCAGGGAAACACTTGCGCAAAAGACAAACTAAGAAAGACATGAGATAAATTCTTTATGTTGACTGCTGAGACTCTGCCTGGGCCAGTCTTAAATTTTTTAACAAGAAACACTCTTACATAAACACCCTCCCAGCTTATAAACTGCACTGCTGGCACTTGGTGAACAATTCCTTGGTGACAGCAGAGCCGGGTGCATGGCCCCACGGAGCTCACCTGCAGGAAGCTGTCCTGGCAGCAGAGAAACTCATTCTTCTTCGTGATGGACTCAGCGGTCAGGAGCAGCTCATTCTTACTGAGAGCAGGCTCGCTCTGGCACGGGAAGACTGCCTTGGGTATCAAAAGGAAATAAGAGGGATGTGGGGGGCAGTATTGGAGGAAGGGATTTACAAGAGACAAAACAACCTCACTCAGAGTGAGCTTTTAGCAACCTGTGATGTTTTTTTTCTTTCAAAACAAATTGTAGACTCTACCTTTAATATGAAGGTGAAAACGGGATAAACTGATACTCCACCTTATACAAAGGCTTGTGGGCTATTCAGTGGTTTTCATGCCATTTCTCCCCAACCTTCACCCCACCCCAGATTTGCACTAAAATCAGAAATTGTTGTTTTTTAAAAAGAGCCCAAAATTTCAAGAGTGAAAATATTCCCCCACCTCCAAGCTCATGGGGTTTCCCCTAAAATTTTAATGGTTGCACATCACGCTAATGGACGGAGCAGTCTGTATTATTTTTTGACCTGTCCTCCACTGATGGTCTGTGTCTGCTGTAAACAATTCTGGAAGGACATTCTTGGCACATTTAGATCATTTTTGTAGGGCAAATTCCTATAAGTGGAATTTAAATGTTGGTCAAAGGCACCCACATTTAAATTCAGATCAGTGTTGTCCAGCTCTCTCTCAAAAAGATTGTTCTAAATTATACCCCCAGTTAAAGTGTGTGAAATGCGCCTGCTTCTCCACACCCATGGCTTTAACACCGTCTCTATTACACTGTACTAGATACAGACAAGAAGACAAAGCCCTCTTCTATTGGCATTTGATTACTACCAATAACTAGACTTTGAAATTGAGAAACTCTTTTTCCTTTAATACTTGGGGGAAATTATGCAAAGGAACACAAACAGAAAAATATTAACTCAGTGGTGGAGTAGATATGACAGCATTAACTGTGTGCTATGCCAAAGGGCACCTCCATTCTACAGAACTGGCCTTGAAAACACTGACAGATATGATGCTAAATCTTACTTTGATGTTGTCCAGAACTCTTTTAAACTCCAAGGGTTCATCCTTTCCCTCCATGGCTGCAGGATCTAAGCCATCTCCCCCGTAAATGAACTGGATGATATCGCCTGTAGAGCTTCGCACTGTCAGATCATACTGTGAGCAAAGATCTTCCAGGGACTTTACGAGCCTCCTCTAAAGGAAAAGGAGGAGAGGAGACAAAAGCTCAGCTGCTGTGAGAAGACTAGTCACGCATAGAGAGGTGGAGATTTGCAACTCTGAGTTTCAAGGTTACCAGCGCTTTAATCACATAAAAACATTTTATTAGAAACCCCTTAAGAAGAGTCCCCTGACTGTAAGAACAGGCCCACAGGGGCCTCATTAGCCTGTGCAGTGGGATTTAGAATATGCTCCAGCTTCCAGGACTTCAGTGTTTTAGAATACATGCAATTTAAACCCCATCACCCCCGAAGGACTCTGCAAACACTGTTTTCCTAGGCTGCTTCGCCTTCCCTCTCTGTCTCCCTAAGGTATAAATTAATGCAATTGCTTTGCATTTCTAAACACAACTTAATCCAGGACCCCTGTGGACTTCAATATGAATTACAGAGGATCAGGTGCAGGCCACCTTCTGGGACAGAGGGGGAAGAAGAGAGAACAGGAATGGCATTGCTTTTGAACCAGCAGGCAGCAGTGATTTCTCAAGTCTGCTTAGGGAGAAGAACCTCCCACCAGCAGAACACTCCAGCCAGCAATGTGATGGGGGCTCAGGGAGTTAAAAAGAAAGAAATCTTGCTCCAGGCAACTTCAAAACAAAAATCCCTCATGCCACAACTAATTTGTTCTAGGCTAACACATTGCTCTGGGAAAGCCATACTCTCCACTTCAAAAAAGGTAAAGACAAAAAATAAAGTCAACAGACATTTGGGCAAGAGTGGTAAAAGCATTTCACAGGCTGTTAGGTTTCTGACAAAAGCAGCACACTCCAAAGCTAAAGGGCAATTTCCCATCAAAAGATGATTGAAAGGGAAGCAGTTATCAGTGATGCTACAGGAGGTCCAGACGAGGTTATGGAAATAGGTGTGTACTGACTCGGGTCCATTTCGCCCTCATCAGCCTCGTGTGCTCTGGCTCACTCACTCGCATCTCTGGTTTATCAGTCCTGGTTTCCCAGTATACAAAGGGCCGTGCTTCTCAATCCACGGTAGGAAGAAAAGGGACACAAAGCCACAGCAGTTCATGGCCTAGCAACTTGGATTGTTCACTTCATCATGTGTTGTAAGTAGATAAATACATCAAAAAATCAAGAACAAACAAACATAGATTATGGAGTACAGAGCAGAAATGAGAATTAGACACTGGAGAGAAATCCTTTCCTTGTGGTCTTATGGAAGAACAAGGTAGGATGTGTTTTCACTCCTCTGCCATCAGGGGTACTTCTGCGGCAGTCTGAGAAGCACAGGCAGAGAGGAGTGTCTAGCTCAGCCCTGTCCCCGGAGACTACAATCTTACACCTGTACATACAATGGAGAAAAAGCCAGCCCTCCAAGTGTGTCCAAGCCCTCCTGCGGCACTGGAATAGGTTCTTGGAGTCCCTTGGAGTGATATTAATAATGGGTTATATAAATAGTTGCACAGTGAGAAGCAGAGCCCGAGGTAGGTACTGTCACCCCACCTCCGTGTATTAGGAATCAGAGGCTCAGTGAGGTTCGATGACGTGCCCTGGGATGCACTTGGGTCCAAGCTCTCCTCCAGCAATGCTTTGGTACATGTGGTTCCGGCCTGGTCTTCATCATTCGAAGGACATTGTGTGATTTGGAACATACTACCTTTGTAGGTTGTTTATTTCTAGGGTACCATACATCTCTCAATTTTTCCTTATAAATACCAAGACTGGATAAATTAGAGCTCAGGTACAGAATAAGCAAACACTCAGCAGTCAAGATCTGCAGACCCCATCCTGCTTCACTGCTAATGGCCTACATTTCTTCAGGTTACCTGCATGTATCCTGTTTCAGCTGTCTTCACGGCTGTGTCAACCAGACCTTCCCGGCCAGCCATCGTGTGGAAGAAAAACTCGGTTGGTGTCAAACCTGAATAAAAGCTGTTAGCCACAAAGCCTTTGGCAGCTGGGAGCTAAAGAGAGGTAGGAAAAAAAGAAAAATCTAACAAAAAAGTTCAAGGTCCACAATTCCAAAGCCCATTCAAATCAGAAAATGCCTCAACTTCAGGTTAGAAATACCCAGTCAATGCACTCTCACGTTTTATGTCCTTTCCTAAAGGAGAAACAATTTAGCCCAGACCATCCTTACCAGAGACAAGGAGGGTGAGGCCCCAGCCAGGGTTGGTGCTGGTGCCACTGGCAGCCAGGTGGCTCATGAGAGAGAAACCAAAGCTTGGGCTGCTACCCCTAGACCAGGGAGGCAGTTACCAACCTCGGCTCAGAGGGCAACCTGCTGACTGTGACAGCTTGCGCCTCCCCTGGAAAACAACTCCTCCCAAGACACCCTTCCTGTGGGCCAGACCTGTCCACCTCCAAAACATAACCGTGTGCTGCTAATGTTTATGGGGATTCATTTTGGGGCTGTTGAAAATATTCTAAAATTAGACTGTGATGATGATCATACAACTCTGTGAACATACTAAGATGCTGAATTCTATACTTTAAATGGGTGAATATTATGATAAATGAAATGTATCTCAAAAAAAAAAAAACCTGTAAAAGAAACACACATATATAAAACACCATATGAAATGCCAAATGGCCTTTGATCTGGATAGGTCTGTGTTCCTTGGAGGACAACTCAGATGAACAGGCTAACCTCCTGCTTCCCTATTTCTTTTAAGGGGCAGCTGGCATTTCTAGGCAGGCACCATCTACTCCGAAGGCTAGCACTGGGTATCCCTGGTATTTCTTCCTAATTGGTCAGGCTTTGACTATGAGCCAGATGAGCATAGTCAGGTACCACTCCAGTGACCAGCTGGTTGCCTGACCCCTAGTGACTTCTGATCTTGGGCAGAGAACCTGAGTTGTTCCTGAGGCCGCCCGATACAGAGAGTATCTGTCCATTCTCAGTACAGTAGTCCTATCTCCCCAGGAGGGGCTGGACAGAAATCCTACAGTTCCACCGGGCAGGTACAGCTGGGGCATCTCTGCTTCAGTGCAAATAACAGCTGACTCCATCCAGAATTTACTAAGTGACCAAATCTGCTCTAAGTTGTGCTCTGCTGACGCTAGTGTCTAGACCACGAGGGCCAATGGAACCCAGAAGTCATTTACAAGCAGAGTTTAAGAATTCCAGAGAGGGAAACCTGGAATTTCCTGGTCGTTTTACGTGTTCACTGTTTAAAAATCCTTATACTTTTATGTAAGTGCCCCCCAAGTGAGCACACAGATTGAATGCACATGTATGAACACTTGAACACTTGAACACTTAAGGTAAGTTGGATGGGAATCTGAAATCCACCCTCTTGGTCCAAACTCAAGTTATACAGCTCTGAGTTTAACAAGGCTCCTTCTACAGGACTCAAGTTTGGGTTGCAGAGGGAATAACCCCGAGCGGCCGCAACCCTTATACACCAGCTCCAGGAGCCCCTTGGTTGGCAGCCCCAGAGCTTCTGTGACTCTCTTCTGCACTGCTGAAGGTTGTCCTTCAAAGTTCTGCCTCATCCGCTACTGCTTACCTTTGAGTGTTTTTCAAAGTGAGGCAAGGACCTGTTTTCAAAGCCATCTGGCACTCGAGAGCCACTGATGGCTTGCTGTCCCACACAGGCAATCATCTGTGATATGTTAATGAAGGAACCTGGGGAAGCAGGTCAGGAATGTAACATTCATTTACCAAAACGACATTAAATGAAGCGCAAGCAGATCTGTGGGATAAAACAGGAATACGTGGCACAGCCCCCTATCCTCAACAAGTTCATAGTCTAGGGACAGTAAAAGTCAGAACTAGAGCAACACAGGGTAGAGCTATCAGTAACACAAGAAAAGCCGAGCAGGGCTAGAGCTGCTCAGGGGCGAATGAGCACTTTGGGGCTGGAGGAAAGACTTTCAGAGGAGTCTCCCAGAAGGCAGCGGCAACCAGCTGGACATCTGGAGGACATTATGACGTAGACATAGAAGACGTGGGGGAGGAATTCCAAAGTGGGTGGGAGAGTGGGAAGCAAAGACACAGGATAGGAGTGTGGGGTATGTACCAGGAGCAGGGAGTAGGAGAATATGGGGTGAAAGGCAGCAAGGTGAAAGAGACTGGACTTTATTCTGTCAAAAATTTACAGAAACAGGAAAAGCAGGAGGTTCTGAATTTGAGTGCAGTATCATGAAACCTAATGCTTTCAGGTTATGGCTAACTATGACATTTAAGTGTTTTTAATTATCATCAAACATATTATTTTAAAAATCCGCAGGTTTTCTTTCTTTTCTTTAAAAAATAATGTCAAGTTTACTCAAAGCACCCTCAAACTTAGAAACCCACACACATGACCAATGTTTCTCCAAAGGAGTTGGACTTCTAAAAATGCAAATAATTAAGTCTCTTTCTCTATGTATTATTTAAAAAACTTCAGGCCTTTATAAACAAAAGGCCTGAAGTTTGTTTTTTTTGAAGCGCAGCTTGTGGGATCTTAGTTCCCTGACCAGGGATTGAACCTGGGCCCTGGCAGTGAAAGCCTAGAGTCCTAACCACTGGACCGCCAGGGAATTGCCAGGCCTGAAGTTCTGACTCGCATTTCCTAGAACACAACCAGCCAGCCCACATGCAGTGCAGTGACAGCAGCGGCCGGAGGGGGGCACTCACCTTTAGAGCCGCAAAGAGCCATGGTGAGGGGGCTGTTGCTCTTATCCAGCTCCCGGAGGCAGGCGCTGCCCGCGTGGTCGCGGATCACAGACAGCTCCTTCAGGATCAAAGCCTGGCAGGAGAAAGGGAGATGCGTGGTGGCTCTGTGATTACCGAAGTTCAATGAGACGTTTAAGGAAATGTGAAGAATTTCAGCAAGATGTCAGATTTCCAGCAGATAAAAGGTTTCAGAGCCTTAGAAGACCAAGATGCCCTGTCTCTATAGACTGACATCTTCCACAGGCTGCCATAATCGGTATGTAAGGAAAAAACAATCCTTGGGCAATTCTTTAAATGGCCAATAAAGTACAATGTGCTTGCTTGGCTTTGGGTACAGTACCCTATACGGCAATGTATCCATATATAAATTACTGTACATACTCATGCATGTGTATACTGTGTCTAAACAAGTATAGTATCTTATACTTCATAACAAATTATGTAATATGTAGTAAAAGAGAATTGCTTGTGCTATTTGTAAAATTTGTCTCTCTGCTAAGAACACACCTGAATTACCACCAGTTAAGTATGTTGTGGGGTGACTCTATAGGAATATTCCAGTCCATGAGCTCACCCAGATTGTCATCTCTCAACTCACAACTTACAATGCTGAAGCAGTTAGGAGTCATGCTTCCATTAAAAATGAGTACAGCTGAGGCCTCAGGTAATTTTCTATGTGAGAAACACCCATTTCTCTCTCTCTCTGTTTTTCTTTAAGAGTTAGTGAGATAAAGAATGAGCTAAATGCCATCCACCAGAGGGCAGACAGCAGAAGCAAGAACTACAATCCTGCAGCCTGTGGAACAAAAATGACTTTCACAGAAAGACAGACAAAATGAAAAGGCAGAGGACTATGTACCAAATGAAGGAACAAGATAAAACCCCAGAAAAACAACTAAATGAAGTGGAGATAGGCAACCTATCAGAAAAAGAATTCAGAATAATGATAGTGAAGATGATCCAGGACCTCGGAAAAAGAATGGAGGCAAAGATCGAAAAGATGCAAGAAATGTTTAACAAAGACCTAGAAGAATTAAAGAACAAACAAACAGAGATAAACAATACAATAACTGAAATGAAAAATAAACTAGAAGGAATCAATAGCAGAATAACTGAGGCAGAAGAATGGATAAATGAAATGAAAGACAAAATGGTAGAAATAATTGCCAAGGAGCAGAGTAAAGAATGAAAAGAAATGAAGACAGCCTAAGAGACCTCTGGGACAACATTAAATGCACCAACATTCACATTATAGGGGTCCCAGAAGGAGAAGAGAGAAAGAAAGGACCCAAGAAAATATTTGAAGAGATTACAGTTGAAAAATTCCCTAACATGGGAAAAGAAATAGCCATCCAAGTCCAGGAAGCGCAGCGAGTCCTAGGCAGGATAAACCCAAGGAGAAACACATTGAGACACATAGGAATCAAACTGACAAAAATTAAAGACAAAGAAAAATTATTGAAAGCAACAAGGGAAAAATGACAAATATACAAGGGAACTCCCATAAGGTTAACAGTTGATTTCTCAGCAGAAACTCTACAAGCTGGAAGGCAGTGGCACGATATACTTAAAGTGATGAAAGGGAAGAACCTACAACAAAGATTATTCTACCCGGCAAGGATCTCATTCAGATTCAACTGAGAAATCAAAAGCTTTACAGACAAGCAAAAGCTAAGAGAATTCAGCACCACCAACCAGCTCTACAACAAATGCTAAAGGAACTTCTCTAAGTGGGAAACACAAGAGAAGAAAAGGACCTACAAAAACAAACCCAAAACAATTAAGAAAACGGTAACAGGAACATACATATTGATAATTACTTTAAATGTGAATGGATTAAATGCTCCAAGCAAAAGACACAGGCTCACTGAATGGAAACAAAAACTCGCTGAAAGTGAGGGGATGGAAAAAGATATTCCATGCAAATGGAAATCAAAAGAAAGCTGGAGTAGCAATACTCATATCAGATAAAATAGACTTTAAAATGAAGAATGTTACAAGAGACAAGGAAGGACACTACATAATGATCAAGGGATCAATCAAAAAAGAAGATATAACAATTATAAATATATACGCACCCAACAGAGGAGCACCTCAATACATAAGGCAAATGCTAACAGCTATAAAAGAGGAAATTGACAGTAACACAATAATAGTGGGGGACTTTAACCCCTCACTTGCACCAATGGACAGAAAACTAAGGAAACACAAGCTTTAAATGATACAAGAGACCAGACAGATTTAATTGATATTTACAGGCCATTCCATCTGAAAACAGCAGAATACACTTTCTTCTCAAGTGCACACAGAACATTCTCCAGGATAGATCACATCTCGGGTCACAAATCAAGCCTCGGCAAGTTTAAGAAAACTGAAATCATATCAAGCATCTTTTCTGACCACAACGCTATGAGATTAGAAATACATTACAGGGAAAAAACCATAAAAAACACAAACAGATGGAGGCTAAACAGTACGCTACTAAATGACCAAGAGATCACTGAAAAAATCAAAGAGGAATTCAAAAAACACCTAGAGACAAATGACAAGGAAAACACGACAACCCAAAACCTATGGGATGCAGCAAAAGCGGTTCTAAGAGGGAAGTTTATGGCAATACAATCCTACCTCAAGAAACAAGAATCTCAAAAAAACAATCTAACCTTACACCTAAAGGAAATAGAGAAAGAAGAACAAACAAAACCCAAAGTTAGCAGAAGGAAAATAATCATAAAGATCAGAGCAGAAATAAATGAAATAGAAACAAAGAAAACAATAGCAAAGATCAATAAAACTAAAAGCTGGTTCTTTGAGAAGATAAACAAAATTGATAAACCTTTAGCCAGACTCATCAAGAAAAAGAGGGAGAGGACTCAAATCAATAAAATTAGAAATGAAAAAGGAGAAGTTACAACAGACACCGCAGAAATACAAAGCATCCTAAGAGACTACTACAAGCAACTCTATGCCAATAAAATGGACAACCTGGAAGAAACGGACAAATTCTTAGAAAGGTATAACCTTCCAAGACTGAACCAGGAAGAAATAGAAAATATGAACAGACCAATCACAAGTAATGAAATTGAAACTGTGATTAAAAATCTTCCAACAAGCAAAAGTCCAGGACCAGACGGCTTCACAGGTGAATTCTATCAAACATTTAGAGAAGAGCTAACACCCATCCTTCTCAAACTCTTCCAAAGAATTGCAGAGGAAGGAGCACTCCCAAACTCATTCTATGAGGCCACCATCACCCTGATACCAAAACCAGACAAAGATACTACAAAAAAAGAAAATTACAGACCAATATCATTGATGAATATAGATGCAAAAATCCTCAACAAAATACTAGCAAACAGTATCCAACAACATATTAAAAGGATCATACACCACGATCAGGTGGAATTTACCCCAGGGATGCAAGGATTCTTCAATATATGCAAATCAATCAATGTGATACACCATATTAACAAACTGAAGGATAAAAACCATATGATCATATCAATAGATGCAGAAAAAGCTTTTGACAAAATTCAACACCGATTTATGATAAAAACTCT
This sequence comes from Pseudorca crassidens, assembly GCF_039906515.1. NCBI lineage: Eukaryota > Metazoa > Chordata > Mammalia > Artiodactyla > Delphinidae > Pseudorca > Pseudorca crassidens. Next base: position 55,170,065 of record NC_090311.1, on the reverse strand, counting down.
CCAGGGCACAGAGGGAACCTACCTTAACATAATAAAGGCCATGTGTGACAAACCCACAGCAGACATCATTCACAATGTTGAAAAACTGAAAGCATTTCCTCTAAGATCAGGAAGAAGAGAAGGATGTCCACTCTCGCCACTATTTTTCAACATAGTTTTGGAAGTCCTAGCCACGGCAATCAGAGTAGAAAAAGAAATAAAAGGAATACAAATTGGAAAAGAAGAAATAAAACTGTCACTGTTTGCAGATGACATGATACTATACATACAGAATCCTAAAGATGCCACGGGAAAACGGCTAGAACTAATCAATGAATTTGGTAAAGTTGTAGGATACAAAATTAATGCACAGAAATCCCTTGCATTCCTATACACTAACAACAAAAGATCAAAAAGAGAAATTAAGGAAACAATCACATTCACCATTGCAACAAAAAGAATAAAATACCTAGGAATAAACCTACCTAAGGAGGTAAAAGACCTGTACTCAGAAAACTATAAGACACTGATGAAAGAAATCAAAGATGACACAAAAAGATGGAAAGATATACCATGTTCTTGGACTGGAAGAATCAATATTGTGAAAATGACTGTACTACCCAAAGCAATCCACAGAGTCAATGCAATCCCTATCAAATTACCAATGGCATTTTTTACGGAACTAGAACAAATCATCTTAAAATTTGTATGGAGACACAAAAGACCCCGAAGAGCCAAAGCAGTCTTGAGGGAAAAAAACAGAGCTGGAGGAATCCGACTCTCTGACTTCAGACTATACTACAAAGTTACAGTAATCAAGACGATATGGTACTGGCACAAAAACAGAAATACAGATCAATGGAACAGGATAGAAAGCCTAGAGATAAACCCACGCACCTATGGTCAACTAATCTATGACAAAGGAGGTAAGGATATACAATGGAGAAAAGACAGTCTCTTCAATAAGTGTTGCTGGGAAAACTGGACAGCTACATGTAAAAGAATGAAATTAGAACACTCCCTAGGACTTCTCTAGTGGCGCAGTGGTTAAGAATCTGCCTGCCAATGCAGGGGACACAGGGTTAATATATGGTCTGGGAAGATCCCACATGCCACAGAGCAACTAAGCCCGTGAGCCACAACTACCGAGCCTGTGCTCTAGAGCCCGCGAGCCACAACTACTTTGCCGCAACTACTGAAGCCCGTGTGCCTAGAGACCGTGCTCCACAACAAGAGAAGCCACTGCAATGAGAAGCCCACACACCACAACGAAGAGTAGCCCCTGCTCGATGCAACTCAAGAAAGCATGCGCACAGCAACAAGGACCCAATGTAGCCAAAAATAAATAAATTAAATAAATAAATTAAAAAAAAAAAAAGGAACACTCCCTAACACCATACACAAAAATAAACTCAGAATGGATTAAAGACCTAAATGTAAGAGCGGACACTATAAAACTCTTAGAGGAACATGTAGGAAGAACACTCTATGACATAAATCACAGCAAGATCTTTTTTGACCCACCCCCTAGAGTAATGGAAATAAAAACAAAAACAAACAAATGGGACCTAATGAAACTTAAAAGCTTCTGTACAGCGAAGGAAACCATAAACAAGACTAAAAGACAACCCTCAGAATGGGAGAAAATATTTGCAAACAAAGAAGCTGACAAAGGATTAATCTCCAAAATATATAAGCAGCTCATGCAGCTCAATATTAAAAAACAAACAACCCAATGAAAAAATGGGCAGAAGACCTAAATAGACATTTCTCCAAAGACGACATACAGATGGCCAAGAGGCACATGAAAAGCTGCTCACCATCACTAATTATTAGAGAAATGCAAATCAAAACTACAATGAGGTATCACCTCACACTGGTCAGAATGGCCATCATCAAAAAATCTACAAACAACAAATGCTGGAGAGGGTGTAGAGAAAAGGGAACCCTCTTGCACTGTTGATGGGATTGTAAATTGATACAGCCACTATGGAGAACAGTATGGAGGTTCCTCAAAAAATTAAAAATAGAATTACCATATGACCCAGCAATCCCACTACTGGGCATATACCCTGAGAAAACCATAATTCAAAAAGACACATGCACCCCAATGTTCACTGCAGCACTACTTAGCCAGGTCATGGAAGCAACCTAAATGTCCACTGACAGATGAATGGATAAAGAAGATATGGTACATATATACAATGGAATATTACTCAGCCATGAAAAGGAAAGAAATTTGGTCATTTGTAGAGACGTGGCTGGACCTAGAGACTGTCATACAGAGTGAAGTAAGTCAGAAAGAGAAAAACAAATATCGTATGCTAACACATATATATGGAATCTAAAAAAAAAAAAAAATGGTCATGAAGAACCTAGGGACAGGACGGGAATAAAGACGCAGACCGACTAGAGAATGGACTTGAGGACACGGGGAGGGGGAAGGGTAAGCTGGGACAAAGTGAGAGAGTGGCATGTATATATATACACTACCAAATGTAAAACCGATAGCTAGTGGGAAGCAGCCGCATAGCACAGGGAGATCAGCTTGGGGCTTTGTGACCACCTAGAGGGGTGGGATAGGGAGGGTGGGAGAGAGATGAAAGAGGGAGGGGATATGGGGATATATGTATACGTATACCTGATTCACTTTGTTATAAAGCAGAAACTAACACACTATTGTAAAGCAATTACACTCTAATAAAGACGTTAAAAAAAATGTGGTACATATATACAATGGAATATTACTCAGCCATTAAAAGGAACGAAATTGGGTCATTTTTAGAGACATGGATGGACCTAGAGACTGTAATACAGTGTGAAGTAAGTCAGAAAGAGAAAAATATCGTATGTTAACACATATATGTGGAATCTAGAAAGATGGTACAGATGAACCAGTTTGCAAGACAGAAATAGAGACACAGATGCAGAGAACAAACGTATGGACACCAAGGGGGGAAAGCAGTGTGGGGAGCGGTGGAGGTGGGATGAATTGGGAGATTAGGGTTGACATGTATACACTAATTTGTATAAAACAGATAACTAATAAAACGAATTTAAAAGAAAAGAAAACAATGAGCTAAAGGTATGTATAAAATAGATAACTAATAAGGATCTACTGTAGAGCACAGGGAACTACTCAGTACTCTGTAGTGGCCTGCATGGGAGAATAATCTAAAGAAGAGTGGAGATGTATACATATATATATAACCGATTCACTCTGCTGTACACCTGAAACTGACACAACATTGTAAATCAACTATACTCCAATACAAATCAAAAAAAAACAAAAAGAATGAGTTAACTGTGAACACCTCACACAACGCTGCTTTCTGTCTGCTTTAAAAAGTTCATTTCATCAGAAAATTTCTTACTGTTCAAAAAACCTTTCTTCTCTGCTTAGGTGAGTTAAAGCTCTGAGCCCCAGGCTACTGGGGAGGCAGAAGAGAGCCAGGCAAAACGCTGGTGCAGGCAGACTGCTGAGCCAGGCTGCTTCAGAGAATATGCAGGACTCTCAGGCAACTATGACTGTGACATGTGCTGGTCCAGTTCTCAGCTAACCTAGCTCCAAATGTGAGAGGGCAGCACACTGGTATGTGACTCTCAGACAGGAATTATCCACGTCTCTTTCAAAGACCATCCATTCAAAGAACTGTGGTGTCAGTCTCTAGCCACAGGATGCTGGAAACCGGAAGGGCAGAAGCACTGAAGTATCAGGTACAGAAGGGGCCCAAGCGTGATGCTGGAGCAAGAGCAGCACCATGTGGCCAAATGAACAGGCGGCCGTGTTTTCACCACCTAGAACATGAAATGCTGGAAGAGATGCAATGGATCTAACGGGAGGCCCTCACCACTTTAGAACACACACAAGCTGCACAGCACAGAGATGGGCTAAAGCCACTGCCTTTCCTTCCCACTCACCTCTGCTCCTTCTCCTCAGGGCCTACAGCGCCACCCAGTGATGAAGTGGCTAAACTGACCAGAAGAGCCAGACTCACCTCCAGGGTCTCCTCAGCAGTGCAGCCAGGCTGCTGCTGCAGCTTGCCTGTGTTCAGGGCTTCAATGTACTCATCACATTTTTTGTAGCCAGCATTCAGCAACTCATACTTGGCCTTCAGCAGGCCTTGGCCAGGTGTGACGTCACCAATCCCAATTGAGAATCCACGGTTAGCTGCAGAATAGTTGCCCGGGAGAGCAGGAAGAGAGAGCCACGGATGTTAGTCAACCTGCTGCACAGAAACAAGTTTAAACCTTCAGAGAACTTGTTACAACCCAATTAAACAAAATGTTTCTGTATCAGTCTCTAGGGAGTTACACAACAATGACTAAGACTCACTAACTCCTCTGAGACCTCACAACCTACAGTGATGTCCCAACTAACTACACTATAAAGCAGACAGCCATTAAATAGTAAAGAGTGCCTGAGAAAGCCAGCTATGGAAAGTGGGCCACCTGATTGCTGGTTCTCAGCATCGCAGAGACCTTTCTGCCCCGATTCTCTCTTTCAGAAATTATTATTCCGAAATACAGAGACTAAGAAACAAATGTAAACTCCACCTTTGATGGAACTATACAGTAATCCTAACCCTTATATCTGCCTATGAGAGGTTACTGGCTTAGTAGGGTGGGGAAGGGGATGCGTAAAAGTGGCTGCAGAAAGGAGGGCCATGAGTCTGGAAAGTCTCAGAAACAAAATCCTCAGGTTCTGTGGGAGGTAATATAGGTGCTGGAAACAGGGAAACCCAGTGGAAAGTTTGTACAGGCATACCTTGTTTTATTGTGCTTCACAGATATTGTGGTTTTTAAAAAATTGAAGGTTTGTGGCAACCTTGTGTTGAACAAGTCTAAAAGCACAATTTTTCCAACAGCATCTGCTTACTTTGTGTCTCTGTGTCAAATTTCGGTAATGCTCATAATATTTCAAACTTTTTCATTACTATTATATTTTTTATGGTGATCTGTACTGTGACTACTATGACTCACTGAAGGCTCAAATGATTAGCATTTTTTAGCGATAAAGTATTTGTAATTAAGGTATGTACTTTTTTTTTTTTGCGGTACGCGGGCCTCTCACTGTTGTGGCCTCTCCCGTTGCGGAGCACAGGCTCCGGATGCACAGGCTCAGCCACTATGGCTCACGGGCCCAGCCACTCCGCAGCATGTGGGATCTTCCTGGACTGGGGCACGAACCCGCATCCTCTGCATCGGCAGGTGGACTCTCAACCACTGTGCCACCAGGGAAGCCCTGTACAGTGTTTTTTAAGACACAATACTATTGCACACTTAACAGACTATAGTATAGTGTAAACAACTTCTGTAACCACTGGGAAACCAAACAGTTCATGTGACTTGCTTCATTGTGGTATTTGCTTTATCGTGGTGGTCTGGAACTGAACCTGCAATGTCTCTGAGGTCTGCCTACAAGAAACAGGCCCCAGATCCTTACGCCTCTGGGAGACAGAGTGATAGAGAAGGTGTATCTGGGGATCAAGAATAGGAAGTCTTAAAAAAAAAATTAAAATAAGGAAAGAAAAAGAAAAGAACTACCAGCAAGGGACTTCCCTGGTGGCGCAGTGGTTAAGAATTCGCCTGCCAATGCAGGGGACAAATGTTCAAGCCCTGGTCTGGGAAGACCCCACATGCTGCAGAGCAACTAAGCCTGTGCGCCACAACTACTGAGCCTGTGCTCTAGAGCCTGTGAGCCACAACTACTGAGCCCCCGTGCCACAACTACTGAAGCCCATGAGCCTAGAGCCCGTGCTCCACTACAAGAGAAGCCACTGCAATGAGAAGCCCGTTCACCGCATTGAAGAGTAGCCCCTGCTCGCCACAACTAGAGAAAGTCCATGTGCAGCAATGAAGACCCAATGCAGCCAAAAAAAGAAAAAAGAACTACTGGCAAATAAGAACAATGGTTGGGTTGGAAATTAAATATATGGTAGTGAAAAAAACTTTTAAAAATCAATAAAGTTGTTAAAATAAAATTGAATCCAGAAACAAAGAAATGGACAACAGGGAAAATGAGAGAATCAGTCCAAGAACTCTAGTAGATAATGAACAGAAATTCAAAAAAGAAAGAACAGAGAAAGTAAAAGGGAGAAAATGATCAGAAAAAGTACAAGAAAATATCCAGAACTGAAGGACACAAGTTGCAGATTAAGAGAGCTTATACAGTGCTCAGCGCGATGAGTGACAACAGACCCATCACAAGGTTGTGTCATTGTGAACTTTCAGAATGCCAGAAACAAAGAGGAGTCTCAAAGCTTCCAGAATAAAAAGACAATTCAGGATAAACAACAAGGTTCTAATGTGTCTAGCACAGGGAACTATATTTAATATCCTGTGATAAATCATAATGAAAAAGAACGTTAAAAAAATAGATGTGTAGAACTGAGTCACTGTGCTGTACAGCAGAGACTGGCACAACGTTGTAAATCCACTATTGCTTCAATTAAAAAAAAAAAGACAATTCTAATATAAAAATTGGGGAATAAGAACAGAAATACACTTTACAGCAACCCTTAAAGCTACAACAGAGTAGAGCAATCCCTTCAAAATTCTCAGGGAAAATAATCTTCAGTCTAGAATTCTACACCCAGCCAAAGAGTCAAGTATAAGAGTAGACTAAAGATGTTTTTGGGCATGCAAAAAATCTCCTGGCCTGTGGTATGTTCAAAGCATAAGCAAGCAAAGGTAATAGAATAGTGCAAGGATCGTAGAGAAATACTGAGTAACCCTGTAGGGCTGAACCGTGGAAGACCCAGAGGGTGATAGTCTTGCACAGGTACCTTGGAAGCAGCCCATGAAGGGCCCTTTATGTAACAATCCTATCTGATGGGCGTTAGGGAGCTACTGTAGCTTTTGAGAAGAGAACTGCAAAGCAAATTCAAATCTGCAGCCAAACTAGTCAGTACCAAGTTAATTTCATTAAGAAAAGCATAAATAGTTTCTCCTGGAACAAGTATCCTTTCCTTTGTGTGTGTGTATGTGTGTGCGGCAGGGGGATGAAACAGTAAAAGAAACCCCCGAAACACCAATAACTCCTATCAATAAAACGAGGATGCTGAGATACTCACACAGGTAGACGGGGGCCAGCCTGGCGAGCCGTGACATCGCATCGGCAGCTTCGTTCTGCCCCCAGTCTCGCAGCAGAATGTAAAAAATATTGTTCTTGGATCCTGATCCCAGCGTTCCTTTGTCCATGCTGCCAGTCATCAGCTCGCTGTTCTGGATAGTGACGTCTGCAAGGAAACAACGATCACGGACTTACACAGACAATTATTACTTTGCCTCATTCCAAAAGGAATTTGAGGCAGTTGAGAAAATGTGTTCTCGCATTAAAAGTTAAAGCAGAACAAATAGATAGGCTCTTAAAGAAAATTTTTTTTGAGGGAAAAAAAGAGAAATCTGGGAACTTCTGAAAAGCATGAAAGGTCTAGTTAGTTACCCTATAGTTCTAACTCTGAAAGGTACTAGTTGACACTCATTGTCCTTATCTGTGAACTGTGGATGACAGTATCAAGCTCTTGCCATCTTGATGTCATGGGGATGTTTTGAGCATCAACTCAATCATGTTCAACGAAGTGTTGTTTATAAAGCACTTTGGTATTTACCTAAGACACTGAAGACTAACAGTGGCACCATCATGAAAAGCCTAAACAACAAAATGAAATTTGTATCTAGAAACAAACAAAACATAATCTAAAACAAGAAGCCAAAATACATTAAAGACCAGAGAGTATATTTTCAAAAGAATGGTTATAAACCTGGGGAAAAAATATCAGTGCCCTTCAAAACATTTATTCTTCATCATGAGACAGCAGAAAACCCTTGACCCTCAGAGAGACTCTGCGGTTCAGTTCTTTAGCACAGAGCTCTGCAGATCCACTTCTCGTCACTAGGCCTTGCTAGCAAAACCCATTCTAAATCAGTGCTACTCAAAGCAGCCTGCTGGGGAACTGCCTGTTAGCAGCCTGGGACCCAGAAGGTAAATGCTGCCTGAACGGCATTGGTGTGTGGACCACACTTTGGGCTGAATCAGTCTAGGGGACTCAGATGGCTCACATTTAAATTCTCTCACTGTGAGAGTACCATTAACATATATACACTACCAAACGTGAAATGGATAGCTAGTGGGAAGCAGCTGCATAGCACAGGGAGATCAGCTCAGTGCTTTGTGACCACCTAGAGGGGTGGGATAGGGAGGGCTGGAGGGAGGCTCAAGAGGGAGGAGCTATGGGGATATATGTATACATTCAGCTGATTCACTTTGTTGTACAGTAGAAACTAACACATTGTAAAGCAATTATACTCCAATAAAGATATTAAAAAATAAATAAGTAAACAAATAAATCCTCTCACTGTTACACCTGATCTTCATTTTATCAAAACATCCATTGACCAGGTGAGGCAGGTTAAAAAAATTAGCCTCTTCAGTTATACTTTTTAGTCACACTTTTAGGCAATGAACATGTTTTTGGATATAAAATAGTAAATTAAATGCCTTAAATAACGAGACCTTTGTACGGCAAAAAAAACACAACAAAAAAAGGAAGAGAAAAGAATTTGCATTAATTAGTAGAAAAGAGTCTCTCAACTGAGACAAAACACGAGAAGAACATTCTAATCCTTGGGTTGGTCATGTGTCTACACGATCTCTACCTTTTAGAGAAACACCACCTGCATTTCCCTGAAGAACAAAGTTCCTGCCTAAGGCTATAGAGAAACTTGGGATTTGCAGGCTAAGCGAAGGTAACTGTTGGCCACTTGCTTTCTTGACCCCCGGCCCCACCCCATTGCTTTAACTCACAGGAATCATTGACGCAGAGGTCTTCTCCTTTGCCACAGTACTGCTTGCCCTTGGTTCGGAGGTTGGCCCTCACTGGATTGTCATCGCTGGGTCTGAGGATGACGCTGAAGATCTGCTTTCCCGTCCACAGGGTGACAGGCTGAAGGAGGAAAGAAGCCAGAGCATCGGAGGGCTGAGCCTGGTCTCAACCACCCTTCATGCAAATGAGGCAAGATGGTCCAGTGGTCACACACCAACCGAGCCGCAGCAGCATGTGTACACTAAGGCCCCTGGTGCGTCCATACAGCCACACACACACACACACACACACACACATGTGTGCGTACACACACAGCTCCTGCACAAACCTTTAGTATTGTAGGGGGTGGGAGGCGAACTTTAATTTTCTCATCCTTGCCCACCAGTATTGAAGCAATGATCTGGCAAGTCTTGGCTCGGTCAAAGAAAGTGTCCTTAAGAGTGAGGAGATAGGCACCTGAGGAAAGAAAAGCGACGAAATTGTGAGAAAAATCGTAAGGTTTCAATTTTAAAATAAATGTGGACTATTACTAAAAGAGTGAGGTAACAGTAAAACACAGCTGCTTCTTGGCTTTCTCCTCCAACTAGAATCCAACCTCCACAGGGAAAGCGACTTTGTTTGACTGGCCGCCATGGCCCCAGCACTTAGAAAATAAAAATGTCCTGCGTATGGCAGGAGTTCACTAAATAACCCACCAATGCAAAACATCTCAAGTAGGTTCACAATCACACTTAGTAAACAAACAACAGAATTAAACACAGGCAATGAAACAGCTTTTCAAGTGGACACATGAACACGGTGAATGAGAATCCTCGTGTTCCAAAGTCTCCTTTCAAGTGAATTCCACAAACCCACCTGTCAGAAAATCCTGAATAGCAGCAATTAGTGGTTCTCCATTCCTTGGGGTTACAAGATTTGCTTTAGTCTGAAGGAAAAAGGAACCCAGTAAGTTAGCCATCCTTGGATACGTGATGCAGCCCCAAAGACCTGCACCACAAAGACTCTGAACTGTTATGAAAAAATGAAGAGTAGCAGGAAGAAGAGGCTGAGCGCTGGAAGCTAGGGTCCTTAACCGCAGCTTTGTCACTAACTTCCATTCCTTAATCTGTCAAGGGGAGAGAAAAATTACCAGCGAGACTGACCTCAGAGGTTCCTGCACTCAAATACTGCATGAAGTAGTTTTGAGTTTCTATAAAGAACACTTTGGGTATAAGTTGTTATAATTAACAAATGCTCTCCTCCAAAGAAAATTTACTTCTGTGAATGAATGATGAGTAGCACTGTGTTATGTCTGAAGTCAGTCAATTCCACACTCTACAATGATGGCAGAATTGTTGAATTTCTCTTGCGTCAGACATTAAGTTTGAACAACAGGATTTTAATTAAAATGTAGTGAGTGCCCACAGTGGCAAAAATGGGTGCTACTTGTTCAGTGCATTATTGACCAATTTAAAGAAGGTTCTGTGCATCAAAGTGCATTTGCTCAAATCTTTTAACTGAGGTGTCACTGACCACGAGAGCCAACAGTCAAGTTTCTGCTATACCCTTCTCTTACCCTTTCATAACTGGCGCTCATGTATATCTACTCTCTTAGGAACCCACATTACAGGTCAGAAGACACCCACTCCGCTCAACTCCCCACCTATCAGAGAAACTAACTCCCTTATATACTGCAGGGTGTTTGCAAACAGGACAGGCTCCCCTTTCCCTCCTTTTAAGGCGCTTTTCCTCAGAAGCTGGGCTGCACCACCCTACGTACCCCCATGAGAACAAGGGCTTCTGCTTTAGCTTCTTCTGTTTGAGGAAGATGAAGGTTCATTTCATCACCATCAAAATCCGCGTTGTAGGGTGTACAGACACACTCATTAAATCTGAAGGTGCGGTGGGGTTTGACCCTGGCCTGTGGAATACAAAAAACAAACCAGGAGAAGGACTTAAGTCTTTTATCTAAAACCTTCTTGGTGCCCATACGTTTGTTCTCTAGGTTCCACATATATGCGTTAATATACAATATTTGTTTTTCTCTTTCTGACTTATGGACACTGTATGGACACCAAGGGGGGAAAGCGGAGGGTGGTGGTGGTGTGATGAATTGGGAGATTGGGATTGACATGTATACACTAATATGTATAAAATGGATAACTAATAAGAACCTGCTGTATAAAAAAATAAATAAAATAAAATTCAAATAAAATAAAAAAATAAAAATAAAAGCTTCTTAGTTTCAACATAAAAAAAATGGCTTCCTGGAGAACTGGACACTTTACATTTAAGGAAGTATATTTCCAGTATGTTCTGGCAAGTAACATGTCACTTGTGGTCTCATTCAAGTAGCTTTATTAGATCAAAACAACACAATGAATTTGCTTTAATACTATGAGGCAAACATCAACACAGAAGCCATGAGAAAGGGGTTCCCACTGGCCAATGATGTCACAATTTGCTATTAAAAGGTTAATGGCAGAAATTGAACAAAACACACTGACTAAATAAAAACTCATGATGACACTGAAAAAAAGGAAAGCCAAAACAAACAAAACCCCTAAACCAACCTAGTTGGAAGAAACTGAGCACCGAAGTTTTATGCCCTAAACTGACAAAAAAGGAAAAAGAATTAGACGCTTCTTCTGCCTTTCCTTTATGAATTCTATTTTTTGGGTAAGTAAATAGCCCTAATTAACAAGGGAAAATTATTAATTACAAGAGTGGTAGGTATTAAATGTGAAAGGAATGTTAAATTAGAAAATCACTGTTTTGTGACCCAATGAAATAATGTAGGCAATGATCATAAATGGAAGAGATCATTAAAGAAAAGGCTAATGAGGGACATTTCAAGAGAGGCACCAGGCTGAAGCATCTGAATCCCTAACCTTCTCAGCATAACTAAAGTGGGCCAGCCAGACAACATGTGTCTCTTGAAATATGGCAAGAGGAAGTAGCCAGCACCACCTATGAGTTATTTTGGCCAAAAAGTTGAACCTGAATCTGATCATCCTTTGAGAGCTAATTTCCAGTCTACAGGAATAAAATGAAGCATGAAGGAACCCTTACACCACACACAGGCAGACAAACAGACAACATGCGACATTCTTCAGGACAAATGACCTGTTTTTTTCCAACAATGACACTGAAATTAAAAGAAGGAGGTGGGACATTACCAGATCAATAGAGGCTTCAGACATGTATCAGCTAAACGTAATGTGTAGACTTTGCATCTTGATTTGAACAAACTAGTTGCAAAAAGATTCTGAGACACTTGGGGAAATCTGACTATGGACAGGGTACTAGACAACACCAAGGAATGACTTCATTTTGTGAGGTGTGACACTGGCACTATAATTACGTGTGTCTTGCAGAAGTAAACTGAATACACATGGAAAAAAGACATGGCATCTGGGTTCACAAAGAAAAAAGAGAGAGAAAACTAGTGTGGCGAAATCTTGAAAATTACTTACTACAGAGGATGGGACTGTGAGTTCATCACAGTACTCTTTCTATTTTTGTATATATTTGATAATTTTCAAACAAAAATATTTCTATGCTAAAATGCCCCAAAGCCAAGCAAAAGTTTCCAGAAAGGGAAGGCTTCTGTGTGCCTCCTAGATCTCAATAATCATAATTCCATAATCATAAACTGCATCTTTGGTATTTCTACCACTGAGCAAAAAGATTGATGTAATGTTTTCACAAACTACTAAAAAAAGGAATCTAGAAAAACACTACCTTAGGAGCCTGTTTAAACACTGTGTGCAAACGCTCAGGGATTTAATGGCTTTGCAGACAGGAGAATTTATGAATATTCAACAAATTAAAGTTGCATCTTGTTTCCATTTTAAATCTCCAAAAAAGGAACTGCTGCTGTTGCAAAAAGTAAACCACCCCAAAAAATATGGTTCAAGGTCTTAGTTGGAGGACTACTGCAAAGAGAAATCCTGTAAGCATTTTAGCTCCTTAGTTAATATGCTATTTTAAATCAAGTCAATTTTCTGCCATATCTATTTTACATAACTTTGTGCACACACATATATGTATATATGTTGTTTGCAAGTGAAATCACGGTAGTCACTTTCACACTAATTTTCAATTAGTTCCTGTTTTACTGTTGTATGAATAGTATGTTACAACTATTAAAAACATTGAAGGGAAGTTTGAAATTTAAGAGTTTCACTCAAACTAAAAAACGAGAGAAGAGGAAAACCAAGAGTTATGAAAATTTGAGATTACTGGCAACTTAAATTTTAGAAGTCTGGAATTTAGCATGGCACACACAGCAAAGTTCCACCCAACAGAAATAAAAACCAGTCTCATGCTCACCAGATGCGCCATAATGCTCAATTTGTGCAGCGAAGGCTGCCGATTGAACAGAACCACGTCTCCATCTATGAGGTGTCTCTCCACAATGTCCCCATACTTGAGCTCCTGAGCCATCTTTTCTCTGTTTCCGTATTTCAAAAACCTTAACATACAATAATAGACATAATCTGTGAGAACAAAGTTTCCTCAGCAAGTTTCTCCCTCTTCATATCAGGAATCAGTCTCTAAAATGATCACTTTTCATTGTATTTAAGGTGCCTCCATACGCCATTAATTAAACTACAACAACAACAATAAAATTTTATTTTATTTTATTTTTTTGGCTGAGCCGCATGGCTCGTGGGATCTTAGTTCCCTGACCAGGGATCAAACCCTGGCCCCCAGCAGTGAAAGCGCTGAGCCCTAATCACTGGACCCGCAGGGAATTCCCTAAACTACAACAAACTGCTTGTAAGATCTATCTTAATTTTAGAAACGTCAAGATATGATAAAAGCATGTCTTGGAATCACAGAAATAGAGTAATAAACCAGCTTCTCCCACACGGCCCTGGTGATATGTCTGAATCTCATGAGATAAAAAGGCACTGGTGGGCTTCCCTGGTGGCGCAGTGGTTGAGAGTCCGCCTGCCGATGCAGGGGACACGGGTTCGTGCCCCGGTCCGGGAAGATCCCACATGCCGCGGAGCGGCTGGGCCCGTGAGCCATGGCCGCTGAGCCTGCGCGTCCGGAGCCTGGGCTCCACAATGGGAGAGGCCACAACAGTGAGAGCCCCGCGTACCGCAAAAAAAAAAAAAAAAAAAAAAAAAGGCACTGGTGATCAGCTCATCTCGCTGTGAAAAGCCAGAACGGGCAAAATGCATGTCTCCTGGGCCATGAGCACACTGAGGTAACCCCAGGGCGCCCAGGTGACATAGAAAATGATCTGCTTTCATATCCCAATGCATTCTGTCTTTCTAGATCCAATAACATTAAATGCTATGGAATAAATGAACACTGTACGTACATTCAACAAGCCAAGCAGAGCAAACGAGCAATGTACCTAGGCTCACTGCAATTTAAATAGATATTTTCCACGTGCTACAATATCACAACAATTGTACTTTGGAGTGCATTCTGTGTTAAGTATGGTGACAGTAAGCTTGGTCATGAGAAGACAGTTACATGCAACCAGATCGGGAAAGCATTACCTTTTCATTTGCATGTGTCTCTGCTGAATGAAATTGGCTCCTGGGTGAACTTCAGGGCCATTTCGAACCAGCTTCCTCAAAAAGTTGATGTTTGCCTTGTTCACCTGGCGGACCACATTATAAAGCAGAATGAGACACTGTTAATTCTAGAAGCTAGCACACTATACTGAACTGGATCTCAGTCGTTACTTTCCTTATCTCGTCCTAGGAGAAAGAGAGGCACCTGCAGGCACCCTGCTGCCAGGGTCTTGAGTGTAAGGACAACAACGGGATGGTACCAGGTTCAAGTCTGAACTTGGTCACTCACTTGCTGGGTGACAGGGCCAAGGCCTTTACCGGCCTTTGGTTTCCCTAGTGGTTCAACGAGTGGACTGGAATGATCTATAGGGACCTTCCAGCATTCTGTAATCCTAAAAACAGGTGGCAGCTTCATCTGCAATGATTTTCCATGGGCTTCTAAGGTTTAAAAGTTGTGACAAAGCGATAAAGAGGCATGGACATATATACCCTACCAAATGTAAGGTAGATAGCTAGTGGGAAGCAGCCGCATAGCACAGGGAGATCAGCTCGGTGCTTTGTGACCGCCTGGAGGGGTGGGATAGGGAGGGTGGGAGGGAGGGAGACACAAGCGGGAAGAGATATGGGAATATATGTATATATATAACTGATTCATTTTGTTGTGAAGCTGAAACTAACATACCATTATAAAGCAATTATACGCCAATAAAGATGTAAAAAAAAAAAAAAGAAAAAGAAAAAAAAAAAGAGTTTACCAGAGTTGCTGGGGGGAAAAAAAAAAAAAAAAGTTGTGACACCAGCACCATAGGCCCTGGTCTGTACGGCCATGTCCTGTAGCCTCTTGGACAACAGTCTCATGGGACACCACTTCAGAGAAGGAAATTCTGGATCATCAGTAACTCAAGTGAGGACACTTTCTACACAAGCTTAACCAGAAGCCTCTGTGGTTTGGGCTAATTATGACGCTCAAGGGCAAAGCCAAGGGCAATCAATATCCTCCTGTTACCAGGCCTTTCGATTATCTACACCTCGGTTAAAAAAAACTACTGTAAATACCAGTTTACACTCATGATGAATAAGAACTGAGTGTAAAGCAGTACAGCCTTTCTGGTTATGCATCAATAGCCTTAAAATATTCAAAGTCTTTGATTCACTGATTCTAATGTTTTAAAAATAATAACTATCCCAAGAAAATTAACTGGTGTTGTGTTTATCATAAGTTACTTTAACACCTGAGGTATGAACTAAGACAGATGTTAAAGATGATATTATTTGGAAAAAAAAAAGTTGCAGACTTGTCTGTTCAATGTATATCTGAGTATATATACATAAAGGCAGACACAACTGTGGCTGTACGTGTTGTAGATATTACACGTGGTGACATATGTATGAAGCAAACTGGAAAGATAAACACACATGCCAAACTGTGGGTCAGGTGGGTTACTGGGGATTTTCCACTGTCTGTTGTTTGGAATCTCAGAACATGACACAAAAGACTGGATTCAGACAAAATATTGAGCAACTCAATGTACCCACCTTCTCAGGGAAAGTTAGAATTTTGGCCACGTGAACTGGCACAGCTACCTCATCAATTCGGAGGTTGGGGTCAGGTGAGATGACTGTTCTGCCAGAAAAATCCACTCTTTTTCCTGAGAGATTGCCTCTAAATCGACCTAAATAAATAAAAATATATCACAGGCCTCCAAGGTACAACGTGTGCTGTTGGGGGCAATGTGACCAGAAAGCCCAAGGTGAGTCCGTGACCTCCAACTAGATAAGCTGGACATACGTTCCCCAAAATGAAATAAAGGCAGTAGACCGTCTCCTGCACACATCTTTGGACACGTACCCTGTTTTCCCTTCAGGCGCTGGACGAACCCTCTGGTCCATTTCTTGGGCGCCATGTTGAGGGGAATGCCTGAGAGCTCACTGTTAATGTAGAGGGCGCACTGCAGCTGCAGGAAATCCCAGTCTTCCATGATCATCTGGGTCTTAGCTCCTGATATCCGATGCTAAGAATAAGCAGAGGATAAACAGAAACAAGCCTGGTCCATTTGACTTTCTCCATCAGACACTTCTGTTTTCATGCTAATGGGAAGCACTGACCTTTTTTTTTTTTTTTTTTTTTTTTGCAGTACGCGGGCTTCTCACTGTTGTGGCCTCTCCCATTGTGGAGCACAGGCTCCGGACGCGCAGGCCCAGCGGCCATGGCCCACGGGCCCAGCCGCTCCGCGGCATGTGGGATCCTCCCAGACCGGGGCACGAACCTGAGTCCCCTGCATTGGCAGGCGGACTCTCAACCACTGCGCCACCAGGGAAGCCCCACTGACCTTTTTAATGACATCATTTAGGAAAATGATTTCTGTCAATTTCATCGTCAGATCATCTTCGTTGGTGCCAGACTTCAAATCGCTCACGACAGAGGGTCTAATACACAGAGGAGGCACTAAGAGTCGTGTGAGAATCAAATCAGAGGGCTTTCCAGCTTCTGGATTCATCAGAAGTAGAGGGACATCTTCAGCTGGGATTCGTTTAAATAAATTCAGAACTACTAAGGGATTCAAGTTTTCCTATGGAAAGGAGGGAAGGAAGGAGTGGAGATACATGTTAGTTTTCCACAGCTTAGGCAAAGGTTTACTTCTACATGTCCTCTAACCTATCTGCCACTTAAATGATAATACGCCCAAGTGATGACAGAGACTTCTGATAACATGCTACGTTGCAAGGGCCCTAAAAATGTTCATGCCTTTTATTCCAATAATTTAAGCCAACAATTCCACTCCTCGTAATTATTCCAAAGGGTATGATTTTAGAAATTAACAGAAAGATTCAGCTACAAGGATGTTCACTAAAGCTGTTCTTAATGGTGAAAAGCTGGAAACAGCCTGACAGGTGACTGAGTCAATAAAATCATGGTACATCCATACATGGAAAACTATGAAGCTATTAAAAACAAAAAAGAAGCTACGGAAATGTGGCTACTGCCATGAAAGGTGTTCACAAAATATTGGTAAATGAGATAAGTATGTCTATGATGTGATCTAATCTGGGGGAAAATGTACATCTATACAGAAAAGAGGAAATGGAAGGGTTTACCAAGGTGTGAACAGAGCTGTCTTTAGATGAGTGGAATGATCATCTTTTTGCTTCTTTTTTTACATTTAAACTTTCTGTAGTGAACTTATATTGTCTTTGTATTAACTTCACTTAATAGAAGTGCTAGGCTCTAACAACTTACTCAAAAGAACTATGTAAATTATCATAGATATTCAAACATCAAAGCTAAGAATGGTCAGATTGTGTTGTTGCTGGTTATTAAATTTTCTTGGGATCAAAGGTTTTAACTGAGACTATATGTTATAAGCAGCATTTGCTATGCAATAACTTAATGAGAAGGGGAACAAAGTTAAGAAAGAAACGTTTGAACAGCCAGCTACTGCTCTTAGAACACTGCCAATGAAAAGTTTCTGTGGTCCCGCCCTGGAGGATGGCAGTGCAGCTGGGTTCTTCTAGGAATCCCTCCAGAGGTTATCCGGTCTGGGTCCCTGTCCAGAGAAGAATGCCCCTCCTCAGCACCCCTGTCTCCCAGTGATGGGCACCTCGCTGCCACCAGAAGCAATCAGGGAGGAAGTATAAAACTAATAGAATTCTAGAACGGCATGAAGGCCAGATGTCACCTGCAGTACCACAGTCAGTCCTAGATGAGAACGTCATGGAGCTGGAGGCCGTCCAGGAGGGCAAGGAAGGCAGGAGGACTGGCAGGAGCCTGGAAACCAGTTCTCAGCAAGAGCAGCTACCCGAGAGTGACAGAACAACTGCATCCCAAGAGGCACGTGGAAGAGGCGGCTGACTTACTGTTACGTGCCAGGAAGCAGAGTCAGGGACTGCTGGACGGTAGAGCAGGGCTCAGCTTTGTACACGGCGGAATACCCTAACAGCTTGAGTTCTCTAGCAATGCAGCGTGGCTGCCTCGGGCGGTGGTGAGATGACACGGCTAGAAAGACATCAGCCAGGGCAGCCTAACACTCAGTCTGCAGGGATGATGCCATCTATGGAGACACTCTTACCTGCAGGTCCACCACCCCCTGGATTTGTATTAAAATTGGGGATGGATGTATGTTAGTCTTCTGGGGATAGAGTCCGGAGTTTCTGTCAAGTCCAGGTTGGGTCGCATGTCTAAGGTCACAGAATAAATAAGCGGCAGAGCTGGGCTCTAATCTCAGGTCTGTCTGACCCCAAAGCCAAAGCTCTTAACCACCACCCTAAACCACGTCTAAGGTGTCGCCTGGGTCAGGTGAGCTGGGGCGGACAGGGAGAGGGTGGCAGTGGGCGACACCCTGAGAGGCAATCTAGACGTGTGAGACAAGTGACTCCTAAGTGGGAGGGGGTCACCTCCTGGGCCCAGCCATTTAGGCCTCGTCACTTGGAGACTTTTCCAAACAAGATGCCTCCCAGGCCCCAGTGGAGAATTCTATTGCAGAGTGTGTGGAGCAGAGAAGCGGTCCCCAGCAAGTAAGGACAGTGGCCGCAGGGGTCCAGGCAGAGAGCTGGCAGGGGAAAGTGGTAGTGGATGTCAGGCAGGTTGATCTCGGAGCAGCAGGGGAGGCTGCAAGTAAGGCCACACCCCAGAGAGCTGGGACACCCCTCAGGCTCACTGACAAGGCTGCCAGCCAGGCTTCTGGTTGCTTTCTACACAACCATCAGCCTGGAAGGTAGAATTCTTCTACACTCATGACGGTAGAAGGACAAGATCCACTTTCTCAGCCTGCACCTTCACTTCCTCTGCAGGAGCTTAGTTCTAACTGCCTTGAAGACACCTCCACTGGAATGCACTGCTGATGCCCTCCCCCATTTCCAGGAGAACTTCCATGTTTCCAGATGCTTGCGCATGGGCACCCGCTCGCCTCTGACCACCCTCTCACACCCAGCGCTACAGTGGCTGGTCATCAATTCCTGTCCATTCTGACTGCATACGATGACTCTGCCCCTGGCTCCACTATCACTACCCAGGTTCAGGATCTGTTTTCTTTTTGCATCCCCACCCCCCAAATCAAGGCATAATTTAAATACAGAAAATTGCACAAATCTTAAAGAGATTGATAAATTTTTACATGTATACACTGGTACACATATACCACCATTCAAATCAAATAAAGAATATGTCCCTCTCTCCAGAAAATACCCTGATATCCCCTTTCCCAGTCAGTACTAAGCCCTTACCCCAGATCAGTCTTGCCTGTTCTTAGACTTGATCTAAATGGAATCATACGCTTTGTACTCTTGTATAAAGCTGCCTCCTCTCAGCAGGATCCTGAGATTCAGCCAGGCTGTGTGTGTCAGCTCATTTCTTTCATTTCGGGATACTATCCCATTGTGTAGATCTGTGACAATTTCTACATTCTCCTGTTGACAGGCATCTGGGCTGTTTCGAATTCTGGCTTTTATTAATAAAGCTGTAATGAACATACTTGTACAGATATTTCTGTGGACATATGTACTCATCTCTCTTGGGTATACACCTAAGAGTAAAGCTGCTGGATCACAGGGTGAGTGTGGGTTTTATTTTATAAGGAATTGCCAAACTGTTGTTTGGAGTGATGGAAACGTTTCACACGGCCACCATCAATGTAGGAGGGCCAGCTGCTTCAGATCCTTGCCAGCACTCGGTTTTCAGTTGTTTTACATTTTAATTTTGCTGAGAGGGTCTGTGTGTGTGTAGTTTTAATTAGTATTTCCCTGATGAGTGACAACATTGAACTTTTCATCTACTGATTGGCCATTTGAATATAACCTCTTGTGAAGTGCCAATTCAAGTCTTGCTTCTGCTTTCAAAAATCGGGGTTTTCTGGGACTTCCCTGGCGGTCCAGTGGTTAAGACTCCACCCTTCCACTGCTGGAGGAATGGGTTCAATCCCTGGTCAGGGAACTAAGATCCTGTATGCCGTGTGGTGCAGCCAAAAATAAATAAATAAAATTAAATTAAAAAAAAAAAAATTCGGGTTCCCCCCCTTACTGATTTATAAGAACTGTGTCCTATATTCTGGACATGAGAGTCCTTTATCAGACAGATGAAGTGTGACTATTTGCTCCCACTATGTGACCTGCTTTTTCATTTTTGTAATGGTGTCTTCTGATGAACAGTCAGGCTCTGCTAAAATTTCGTTATTAATTCTCGTCCCTTCCCTGCTCAAAATCTCAATGGCTCCACATCCCCCAAGAGTGGGATGCCCTCTGGAAAGCAGACTCAGCTGTTCGTCCTTCCTACAGCACAGGCTATGCTCCGATGGCCTTGGCTAGGACTCTCCCTCCACCGCTCACTGTTATCTTGGGCGACGCTGCCGCATGGTTGCTGCGAGGATTAAATACAAGGCAATCCACGGAAAGAACTTGGAACAGTGCTGGAAGGCAAAAGCAGTCACTACATGCAAGGTGCTTTCAGGACTTTCAAACAGAACCTCAGCTTCAGAACAAGCCTGAACGCTGCCACCTGGACGTGCTGAGCTCGTTGCCCTTGACTCTCTAAACCCTACTCAAGTTTAAGGACCAGAACAAACCACACCTTTCTTCACAGTCCCCCCTAACCAAGTCCAAAGTGACATATTCCTCCAGATTTCCCACTGAACTCACTGTCCTTGCCATTCCTGTGACAGTTGGCACTGTGCCCCATGGTACTGGCTATGTTTTCACAGATTAGTGACCTACGACACATTTAAACCGTGGGATCCCTGAGCACAGACCCACTGCCTTGCAGTTCCTGACATTCCCCCGCAGGTCTGACAGTTTGGTACTCAGCAGCCACTCAACTAATTTCTTAGTTTGGTATACTATCAATTCTAGAAGGTACCAAGTGACTTAAGTGCTAATCAAACTCAGAACAAGACACTTCATAAAATTCTACTAATTAAGTTTGTGCCAGGTAAAGTACCTACAAATTCTTCTATGTCATTTTGCATGTGAGAAACAGGATCGCTCGGTGTATGCCCTACACAGCTGTAATTTTACAATCTTCTACAATGAAAATGTAACGCGTGTTACCCGTACAATTAAAAACGTGTTAGTTACGAGGCTGGTGCACATTGAACTTAGTGCCAGGTGGATGGCTGTCATGTGGAGTACTCCCGGAGATCCAGCTCCAGGGGACCTCTCATTCTGGAGGAAGCTGTGCACCCAGAGGGGGAGGGAGAGGACATTCCATGCAGAGGGGGGCAGGTTTGCGTTCCAGGCTCACCTGTGCCCTCCCCAGTAGAGGCTCTACTTCTTTGTTATGCTCGATGGCGGTTTCGAAGGACTGAAGGAAATTTGACACGATAGGATCCACCACTTTCTTGTTGGTCTTGTATTTCTCATGGATTATCTTCAGTAACCCACATTTCTTTACAGTACCTGTAAGAGTTAATTTATTTTACCACGGTTGGAAAAATCAGTTCTTGGTTAGGCTGGCCTGAGGCTGCGGTCTAGGAAATGCAGTTACAGAAACTGCTGCCACAACGAAAGATGAGAGGTGCATCCACTCACCATTAAAGGCGCCACAATGATGGCATGTGTTCTTCTTCCGGCATTTATCAGAGATTTTCTTCTTCAGCCCTCGCTTCTGGAGGTAAGTCAGGCCGGGCCTCTTTAGATAATCCAGAAACTGCTTCTTCTCCTCCTGGGACAGCATGATGTGGCAGCAGGTTTTACAGATCATCTTTTTAAAATGAAACAAAACAGGTAAAAGGATAAGAGAGGATGACAGAGTCTTTTCTTTCAATTCCTTTAAAACAAACTTTTTTGATACGATCTCCTGAGCTTTGGCCAGTAATAGATTTTTTTCTAAGTCTCTTCTTTTTTTAAAAAAGCCACCACCACCCCTTGCCCAGGACACTTAGCTACAATGTACAGATCTACATGAAGACACGCAAAGGCAGCCCATGTTCACCAGAATGCTGGCCATAGTCAGAGCCAGCTGGTGGCGTTTTTGTTAACTATTTTTTCTTTTTTGTGCTGTTCTGTACTGCTTGAATTACTAATATTTTTACAATGCCTATCTACCACCTACTCAAGGAAAACCAAGGAAAAAGAGTTTTTAAGCAATTTAGCTTATTGCAAGATGAAATATTGTTTTTAGTATAAAAATGTTCTCTACATGTATCTCCCACCACTCATCATTCCCAAGCTCACTCTAATGTCCCTAGATCAATAACTCCCAGGTTTATACCTTGGAGATGAACACATACATGCTTACCTGTAAGATACCTATGACTGCTCGGAAGTACCCCACATGAAAACATGGCAATTCCAAGTCAATGTACCCATAGTGGCCCAGACAGTCAGCCAAGTTCTTCCCACAGGTTTCACAAGGACGGTCCTTCTCACTCGTACCCTGTGGATAAAAGCACACCATAATCAATGGAGACCAGTGGACAGGAAAGTGGGACCAGTCCTCACAGGTGACCAGGGGACTCAGAGTCAGAATCACCTGGGAAACTGCAGGGTATTCACATCTGCCTGACCAAAGGAGGCTGGCGTCCCTGAGAGGCGCAGGGGAATGGGGGAGGTGGAAGGAAGCCCTTGCTTCTTCCTCTTTGGTAAGTCACCAGTTTCATCAGCAAGTGAAAACACATGGAACCAGGAAGGGCAGGGGTCTTACCATCCTGTGGTCAAGCACCCCATATAGCAGTGGGGCATGGTTGTTGTCCTGGCTATACAGGTTCTTACTCACAACCTGGATGTGAGCCTGCTGGCGCATCTCCTCAGCTGACTTCATTCCAAAACAGATGTGGCTTCTGGGATGGAAAGAGATAGGGGAACAGTTACATCAAAACCACTTACCAAAAATAGCATTTATGCATATGACCCACCATAAGCAACCTTGCCCTTCCAACTCCCTATAGGCTCTGCTCTCTCATTATTAAATGTCACTTCATCCTGCTGACTCGTTCCCTCTTAAGTTTCTTTTGTGGTCTCTTCTACTGCCTTCTCTTGAATATTGGCATCTCTCCCTACCTAGGGTTACAACCCTCAAACTTTTTTCATTCTACACATTCTTTCTGAGTGGTGTCTGTCTAATCTCTCTCTGCAGGCCAGCTATCTCCACTCAGCTGGAGACCATACAGATACTTCTTCTGGACAGTTAACAGGCACCTCAAACTCAGCACATCTAAAACAAAGCCCGGAACTTTCTCTCCCAAATCTGTTCCTTGTTCATTTTCCAAAAAAAACTGGGGGTTTACGTATGATGTGCCAGGCACCATCCTCAGGGGCTGAGGATACAGATTAGATAAGACAGGGAATTCCCTGACAACATGGGGCTCAATTTCAGGGAGGGCAAGACAGAGAATAAACAAATAGATACACAAAAGTGAATAGATGCAGGGGAGGAAAATGACGTGAAGCGGTAGAGGAGAGTCTGAGGAGACCATGTCGTGTGGCCAGAAAGTCTGGAAAATTGACATTTCCGCTGAATTCTGAATAAGAGGGAGCCAGCTGTAAGACTGCCCAACCAAGAAATTCTGTGTGTCAATCTCATTTCTCCCTTACCCATCCCTACCAATCCTGTCAATTTCACACCCCTCAAACTGAGAGAATGGCCATCATCAAAAAGTCTACAAATAATAAATGCCGGAGAGGGTGCGGAGAAAAAGGAACCCTCCTACACTGTTGGTGGGAATGTAAATTGGTACAGCCACTGTAGAGAACAGTATGGAGGTTCCTTTAAAAAGTAAAAATAGAGCTACATATGATCCTGCCATCCCACTCCTGGGCATATATCCCGAGAAAACTATAATTTGAAAAGCTACATGCACCCCAATGTTCGTTGCAGCACTATTTACAATAGCCAAGACATAGATGCAACCTAAATGTCCATCAACAGATGAAGGATAAAGATGTGCTGTAGATATATACAGATATATGCATATATATATATATTTACAAACACAACCACACAGTGAAATACTAGCCATAAAAATGAAAGAAATAATGCCATTTGCAGCAACACAGATGGATCTAGAGATTATCCTAAGTGAAGTAAGCCAGACAGAGAAAGACAAATATCACATGATACTGCTTATATGTGGGGGGAAAAAAAGATACAAATAAACTTATTTACCAAATAGAAATAGGACTTTCCTGGTGGGGCATTGGTTAAGAATCCGCCTGCCAATGCAGGGGACACAGGTTTGAGTCCTGGTCCGGGAAGATCCCACATGCCGCGGAGCAACTAAGCCCGTGCGCCACAACTACTGAGCCTGTGCTCCAGAGCCCGCGAGCCCCAACTACTGAAGCCCGCGCGCCTAGAGCCCGTGAGCCACAACAACTGAGCCTGCGCTCTAGAGCTCACGAGCCACAACTACTGAGCCCGCGTGCAGCAACTACTGAAGCTTGTGCACCTTGAGCCCGTGCTCTGCAACATGAGAAGCCCGTGCACCGCAACAGAGTAGCCCCTAGTGGACGCAACTAGAGAAAGCCCTCGTGCAGCAACAAAGACCCAATGCAGCCAAAAATAAATAAATAAATAAATATATTTAAAAAACAAAACAGAAGTAGACCCACAGACATGGAAAACAAACTTATGGTTCCCAAAGGGAAAGGGGGGAGGAAGAGATAAATTAGGAGTTTGAGATTAAAGTATACACATTCTATATATAAAATAGATAACCAACAAGAACCTACTGTATAGCACAGGGAACTATACTCAACATTTTGTAATAGCCAATAAGGGAAAAGAATCTAAAAGAGAATATATATATATAATTGAATCACTGTACTGTACACCTGAAACTAACACAACATTGTAAATCAACTACACTTCAATTAAAGAAAAAAAAAGATTCCTCACTGCCTTCAAGATGGCTCTGAAACAAAGCTTCAAATCTACTTCCTTCTCATCACTATACTTTCTCCCTCCTGTAGGCTCCTGGAAGAAGGCTGTTCTGCCTGAACCCCTTGCCCACCTGTGCTGTCAGAACCCCCTATGCCTACCCTTGTCCTCGCACTTGTCCTATCCAAAGTTGACTTGTCTACCTTCTCCAGCTAGACTAGGCAGTAAGGTCTTACTCATCTCATATCTTCATGTCTATCATCGGGGCCAGAACACAGTACCTTCCTCACTAAGCATCTACTACAAGAATGATTGATTTGTTTCTCTACTGGAAGGTCTAAGGAGAGGTTGTGGCCTACTAAATTAGCTCTGAAGAAGGTCCAGAATAACAGCCTCATTTCTGAGACTGCTATCCATCTGCCTGTGATACAGCTTTCTAGCTGGCAACTCCATTCTTTTGGTCAGCAAATACTACCTCCGTGTCATGTGCTCTGCAGCAAAATGAGTCCCCGCCCCAGGTCGCTCCCATTCATTGCAATGACCAAAGATTCGCTGAAAGGGGTCATCGTCTCACCTCAGGAGAACTCGAGCTTCGGCCCATGGTGCACGGATCGCCAAAGTTCCCACCACATCCCCCAGGTTCCCACCACATCCCCCCTTCTCCGCCCAAGGAACCACCCCTGGCCTGGGTTCCCCAGGTCGTGAAAGCCCTCTGCCCGATCAATATCCATTAATCTAACCTGATACTCCTGAACTGTGCCCACACCTCCCACTGATTCCTGGCCCTTCCCTTCCAACCGACCTCACCTCTGACCCTTCCCTGACCTCGGACCCCTCTGCCCCTAATTTCTCTGCTCTTCGGGGAGTTTTGCTCCATCTTACATTTTCTTGGCCACATCCGTCTCCCGGAACTGCTCCTTCACCATGGTGACGGCTGCCGGGGCTCCCTCCTCGAGACTCGCTGAGCTAGATTAGAAATACGATGCTCACAGCACCCGCCCGGGACTAATTCTTGACTGGTTGCTAACACATCCCCGGCATTTTTTCGGCCACCGTAGCTCGCCCCACGTGCCCGCCTCCACTTCCGCTACTCGCCGGCGCTTCTGTCTGTTAAGAGAGGCTCCGAACACGCCGCTTTTCGCCTTCTCTCTACACTGCCATCTGGCGGCACCTCCTTGAAACTGTACCGAAACCTTCATGGTATTTTCAAGGTCCGGTTTCCGGTCCATTTCTTCTTGTCACCTGACACCTGCAAAGAAACTACAACCCCCCTGCCTCAAAACTTTTAGAAAACCAGAGAGCCAAAAATTGCATACAATGGAAAATCGTCTTATCAACATCAATACCATCTTAATTAAGAGCCTCTAATTATTTAAGGAAAGGTGGAGGCTAAAATGAACCTGCCTAAGGAACAGAGGACTTCATCTAGATTATCTAGAAAGGAAGTAAACAGGGCAGAAAACACGGCCATGCATACACCTCCAGTTCACAAAGTTATTTTGAAAAAGAAGAAGAATTAAACTTATATTATTGATTACAAAAACAGAAGATGAAAATCTGTGGGTTTAGTGTGAAAAGTGAGCCATGCTGAGCTAGGGAAACAAGATGAAGGGAGAATAGGAAGCGATTATTCATGTACTGAGGAAATAAATTTCTTTTCTCACACCTCACACCCTGTGGGAGGTGATCCTAGTGTGACATCTTAGCGCATGATACTAGAGAGAAAACCATTCCACCATAGGACTCAGGGCTACAGAACCTGAAACTTACTTCTTTACTATTTGTGAGAAACTCTAAACAGAAACCAATAAAGTGGTTCAACACTTTTGAATTTTAAGGGATGCTGTCTTCAAACTTTATGGATCCCCACTAGTAAAACATGTCACAGACAGAAAGCAAAGCAAACCAGATTTTCCTATTTCAGCAGTTAATATATCTTTGAAGATTTGGTGAGTGATTTTCATTATCTAGAAGTTAAAAACAAAGATTCTGGAACCACAGTATCCATGGGTGTTTAGGCACTACTGCTTAAAAGTTGAGCGACCTTGGGAAAGTTCCTTAACCTCGTGCTGTCATAGTTTCCCCATCTATAAAAGGGATAAGTAATATGTACCCTAATTCTTAGAGTTGGTGGGAAGGTTAAATGGCAAAATAAGGGTAAAAGTACTCAGAAAGTAACAGACACATAGCAGCGCTCTCAAAAGCCTGCAACCTGATTTGTCGGTCTCTGAACCTGCATGCTTATGTTCTTTATTGTTACACGTATGTCTCACTGTAAACTAACAAATTTCTCTATCAAGCAGATACTTATTAAAAGCTCACTTTTGTGGGGATTAAGATTTTTCAGAAAAAGACAAATTAAAGAATTTTTTATTTTT
Source organism: Pseudorca crassidens (assembly GCF_039906515.1). NCBI lineage: Eukaryota > Metazoa > Chordata > Mammalia > Artiodactyla > Delphinidae > Pseudorca > Pseudorca crassidens. Next base: position 55,142,560 of record NC_090311.1, on the reverse strand, counting down.
AATTAGAAAATCAGATTCTCTAAGCTCAGAAAAAATAAATTAATTAAATAGCAATAAATTAAAACGGTCAGTTTTGCGTACTTGAAATAAAAGTTTGAGTCCGGGTTTCTGCAGTTTCCCTAGCAGTAAAATGAGGAGGCTGGTCGAGAGGACCTCCAAGGATGCCTTCGAGCTTTACCAACCTCTAACGCGGTTGGAAGGGAATTAACTTTAATCCGGTTTACCGGAATTTTAAGTAGAGACAGTTCAAGATAACGAATTGAAGTGGAACACGTGCTTGCGTAAACCTGGTCGGCCCAAACTGTTCCCCCTCCGGATTGGCCGTTCACGTTCCGGGGGTGTGGCGAAAGAGCGAAGAAAGCAGGTCTTATACACTTTCAATCAGGCATTAGCGCGGTCGGCCTCGTGGTCTGGCCACGCCCCCACGCCGGCGTCTCCCGGGGTCCTTCCGTGAGCGTTGATATGATTGGCCGGCGGAAAATAGTTCTCTTTTCCTTCCTGGCTGCTTGAAGATCAGCCGCCATTATGGTGAGTCTTTGCGGATCCAGGGATCATCCAACGCATATCTGGGCCATCCTCCGTCCCCTGGTCCCGCCGTTAGCACTACGGCCGCCCGAAGCCCGATTGCTCTTCCCTGGCTGTGTCTGACGGAGGCCGGTTGCCGAGGGCCGGGGAGCCGCCGGCGGGGAGTCCGGGCTGCGCTGTCGACCCAGACATGCCGGGCTTCGGAGTCCTCGGAATGGGGACTGCGGGAGCGGCTGCTGCGTTTGTCGGCTTCGTGGAGTCTAGTGGGTGGGGTGGGGTGGGGTAGGGTGAGGAGAGACACATCGCACTTGAACGCTTAATTTGGGGTAGGCGGTTCGCCGGTGAAGGCAGCCCAGGAGGAGAAGAGGGTGTCGGCAGCGCCCGGGCGTGTTGCGACGACTGAAACCGTTCCCACGTGTAAGCTAGAATATTGTCAGCGGAATGGATTCTCTTGTTTCACAGGGGGGAAACAGGCCCCGGGAAGAGGAGCCACGTTAAGGCTTGCCATGTCATGATTAGCTCATTAGAAGGTTCACCTGTTTTTAACCCTACTCTATCTGCGAGCTGTTTTTCCCTTGACCCTTACTTTCAAGAATCGAATATTGTTGAAGTGAACTTAGTGTGGTATGGTTTTTCAGACTGCAGTCGAAAATTAGTCAATCTACTATGAGAGCTCTTCTTTTTGGTGAATTATTTTAGTGTAAGCACGCTGAATGCCCACATTCCTTGGTAGTCACTCATAGTGTAAAAGAGCAACGGGGCCATTCAGAAGGGGGTACAGTTTTTTTGGTGGGGTGTAGCGTTGGTCATTCAAGAAGGGTAGTTTACAAGGAGGTGGTGCAATGCTTGTCACATCTGTGCAGGATGCAATAAATAGGGTGCCGGGACAATAACATTTATAGAGTCACAGCTTTACTCCAGAGAAGTAGGCTTTAACTGGGGGTGATTTTTTGCCTCTGAGGGGACAGTTGACAAAATCTGGATACATTCTTGGTCACAACTGGGAAGCGCAGGTGCTACTGGCATCAAGTGGTTAGAGGTCAAAGATGCTGCTCCACAGTCTAAAATGCACTGGACAGTGCCCCCCTCTGGACCAAAATACCAGAGGTTTGAGAAACCTTGCTGCAGAGTGATTTCTGTAATGAAGTGAAGTAAGGCGTTTCCAGACTTAAAATCTTGACAGATTCAGAATGTGGCTGTTGAGTGTTTTCTTGATGCTGTTTTTGTGATGGGGTGACCTGTGAGTTAGGCACTGTGCTAAGTGGGTTAGGAGATGGGAATTTGTGCATTTTTTTTCTTTTATTGAAGCTTTTTTGCCACTAACCCATGTGACTCCTGAATATTTGAAATGTGGTTCCTGCAGCTGAGGAATTGCGTTTTAAATGTTGTTTATTTTTAATTAATTATCCACAGATGGATAGCCACAGGGTCTACTGATTTGGACATTGCAGTTCTAGCTCTTGGAAAATCACAGCGGGTCAAGAAAAGGTTGAATAGTTTTATTAATGAGCGTTGTTATGTTTTCAGAACGACACGGTAACTATCCGCACAAGGAAGTTCATGACCAACCGACTACTTCAGCGGAAACAAATGGTAAGGAAGGGTACGTCAAAAGTTGGTTGTTATTCAGTTTTGAAGATGTATTTCATTATAATAAACACTAAACTTGGTGATCTTTTTAGGTCATCGATGTCCTTCATCCTGGGAAGGCAACAGTACCTAAGACAGAAATTCGGGAAAAACTAGCCAAAATGTACAAGACCACACCAGATGTCATCTTTGTGTTCGGATTCCGAACCCATTTTGGTGGTGGCAAGACAACTGGCTTTGGCATGATTTACGATTCCTTGGATTACGCAAAGAAGAATGAGCCCAAACACAGGCTTGCAAGAGTAGGTGTCCTATCTGTTCAACAGCTGCTAAAGACATTTTTTCAGTAACATTGTGTTGTGCGTGCAGTGGAGTGAGCAAAAGCAAGCAGTCTGCAGGGGGACAACATACTAAAGAACTCTTAAGGGGTTGAGAGAAAAGGTTCTTTGATAAAATGCACAGATAGTTCTGAACAGGAGTTCAGAATGGGGTCTGCAGGATTTGAGGAGGTGACATTTGAGCTGGGTCTAGAAGAGCAGGTAAAGCAGTGCTCCTAGAGGTAGGAACTGGAAGTAGGTAGGGGGATGAGTTTAGACAGGTAGGTTGGCACCAAATTAAGTGAAATCTTTATTCCCAAACATCTGAGTTTGGGCTTAACTTCCATAGGTTGCCAGGAACCATGAAAGCTTTTGGATCACTTCTTGAGTACCAAGCACTACACAATGACCTACAGTTAACCGTTGAACAACACGGGTTAGAATTATGAAGGTCCACTTACGCGCAGATTTTTTTCAGTAGTAAAATCTGTATTACAGCGATCCGAGGTTGGTTGACTGCACAGATGCGAAGGGAAGTGTGGATGTGGAGGGCCAGCTGTAAGGTATAATCAGATATTCAACTGTGTTGAGGGTTGGCACCCATATTTGTGCAGTTGTTCAGGGCTCAACTGTACAGCAGTAGACTGGGCAAACTCCCTAGCTTATATACTAAATTGTGAATGAGCAAATGAATTGTTACTTTGAAATAGTTCTTGTGTCTGCCCCCTTTTAACTTTTATTCCTCCTTGCTATTAGGTAAAATCTTTCCATTGAATAGGTATGTGGTAGATAGATGCTGCACTCTTTTTTTTTTTTTTTTTTTTTTTGCGGTACACGGGCCTCTCACTGTTGTGGCCTCTCCTGTTGTGGAGCACAGGCTCCGGACATGCAGGCTCAGCGGCCATGGCTCATGGGCCCAGCCGCTCCGCGGCATGTGGGAGCTTCCCAGACCGGGGCATGAGCCTGTGTCCCCTGCATCGGCAGGCGGACTCTCAAACACTGCGCCACCAGGGAAGCCCTGCACTCTTTTAATTGGGTGGTCTGGGAGACCTGGCTGAGGTGAAGTGAAGCCGAGTTCCTTGTAAAGATAGGGGAGCATTCCTGTAGGCAGTAGGAAGAGCAAATGCAGAAGTGGGCAGAGTGAAGATGAGTAGCTGGATGCTGTCTCCGTGGGGGGTGTAGAGTTCTTGGGAAAGATTCCTCTGTCAGCTATGAGTAGGAAACAGGGAGTTGAAATGGAAGAGACCCTGAAAATGTGGAGACCTAGCGAACTGTAGGCTCCGAACCATAACAGCATGCACGGAGCGTTGAGTGCACACTTCTCCCGTGCTGTTTTCTGTTCGTGCTATCTCAATTTAATGACCGTTTCTGTTTTAGCACAAACAAGTATTGTTAAATGTACTTTGAAGAGTGTTGACTTCTGAAGCTGTATTTCTTGAGCTCCAGCCTGGTCACTTTCCCTACCGGATTAGTATGTAACGACGTTGATGTTTGCAAGTCACCTGTGTGTATACGTATATATATTCCTTTCTTTTTCAGCATGGCCTGTACGAGAAGAAAAAGACCTCGAGAAAACAGCGAAAGGAACGCAAGAACAGAATGAAGAAAGTCAGGGGGACTGCAAAGGCCAATGTTGGTGCTGGCAAAAAGGTATAGTTTATCAAGGGAAATACAGAAATGTCAATTCCAGGTTTTTAGTTTGTAGAAAGGTGGGGTTTTGTTTTCTTAATAACCTTTCTTAATGTTTCTTCTTTTCCGACTTCTTCTGGATTACAGAAGGTAACCTGTTTTGAGAAGCCACGTAATGTAGTATCTTAACACCTCAGTAGAGTAGCTTTGCCCACCCCTTGTTAGCTCGCAGATTAGCACAACATGGGGCCACATCGGTTCGGTGATCGGTAGAGTGATCCTGGTGGGTGCCTTGCAAGTCCTATCAGGAAAGTTTTCATTTTACTGCTAATTAGAAAGATTGTTAAAGGGGGAGCAGATCTAGTTTCCCAAGACTTATTTTCTTAAAATTGACAACTGATTGAAGAAGCAGCTGAATCAATGTGGCCCATGTTTTCCTGGCATGCTGGAGAGGTAGCACAGTTCTCCATTGCTTTCCTCTCCAGTTAGTCAGGACTTAAGTGATTTTAATGATGAGCTTTTTACCAGCTTTGCTAGCTAATTGTAAGTAGTTGAATGGAATTAAGGTGTTGGGTTGTTAAATTAACAAATAATCAAGTGTTCTGTGAACTTTTTTTTTTTTTTTTTTTGCCTTTTTCCTCTACTTTCTTGGAATTCTTGTTCATCAGAAATGAAGTGTCTAGCAGGTACTGAGATTGTGAGCACGGTGTGGGGATGCATCACCTTCACTAAGTTTGCTTTGATGCTTTGCATGTTGGCTTTCGGAAGAGAGTTTTGTAGTATAGTCTATTATAACACCACTGCTGCGGTTTAAAGTAGTATATTATGGGCAAAGGAGAAAAACTTTAAATGACGTTTATTTTGGAAACTCAAAAATGCATGTTAAGTTGTGAAGTGCCCCAGTGGAGGAAGGTAGCCGCTTTTAACTGGCACTTGGGAAATGCTGTGTTCCAGAGTACCACCTACCCAGGAAATGGCTTTACTTAACACAGGGCTTGGGAAGGATTCACTCATCCAGTCATGAGCAGTCTTTCCCTTGGGGACTCTGGAGATTGGTTGATTCTCTGGCAGCTTTGGTGATAAACTGGTCCGGAAAATCTGGCAAAGCCTCTGTCCCGGGAGCACACACCGAAAGCTGCCTTTTACTGTCTCCTTTACTGTCCCATTGCTTTTTATTAGTTGATCTCCAGCTTTCCACCTGATGCCCTTTTTTTTATTGGAAAATTTCCAAGATAATTGAATATTCACATCAAAGCCTTTGATAAATACGCTTTTCCCACAGGTACTTAAATACTTTTGCACATCTGAGCAGCCTAAAGCAGTAACGTGTAAAGTGGGCTGAGAGTGGGTTGGGACTAGTAAGGTTTTGAAACAGTGGTGGTCACCGCTCGACATGCTTCCTCTCACCGACATGCTTCCTCTCACCGACATGCTTCCTCTCACCGTGACTCCCCGCCAGACCAGGCCGTAAACGGTGGTGTGCCTGCTCTGGGCTGTAATCCCATTGACTTCTGGGTGCCATGGCGTTGTAATGGACTGCCAGAGGAACTGCTTGCTGCTTAGTTAGAATAACTGCTCCCTCTGTGAGGCTTAGTATACTTGTTGACAGAAGTTCCAGAAGTTGAAAAACAGTCAATATTTGTGTTCTGATCTAGATCTGAAGAACTTTTTTACACATTGTTTTCTTCATTCAGCCTTTGAGTTACGTGTGTTAGTGCTCAGCGGCGACGTGCAGAGTTTAGCCCTGTGGGGACCTGAGCTATCACTATTCCTGCTTCAGGTTGCACTAGTGCATTTCACCAGCACTGCTCTGAAAAGCGGCTGGAAAAGGAATGCATAAATGAGCACGTGTATTCTTTGGCTCAAATAAAAAAAGGCATAGTAATGTCCTTTGAACTTAGATGTTGGAATCCAGATGTTGGAGTTGCACCTTTCGGGTATAATAGAGTTGTTTTAAATTACGGAGTAGTCTCATGTTTGAAGAGCAATTGAAATTTTTTTACATCAGCTGAGTTCTGCCTTTTTAAATACTAATTCACACTACTCGTGTTGATTGTGAATGGTGGCTTTTAAAGTACTGAACTGAGACAGGTTTTAAAAGACTTGCTTGATCATTTAGAGCTCTCCCCTTGTGGTTAAATTAGACTTCAGTCTGCGATGATTCTCAGGTCTGTTGATGGTGCTAGCGTGCCCAGCACGGTGTTGCTGAGCAAAGCAGAGGCGCCTTCATGTGTAAGTAGGCAGTGGCAGCCTACGAACCATAGTAATCAGGCAGGCTGTTCTCAAAATTGGGTGGAATAAAATCAGTGAGTGTGTCTAGGGAGTGCTCTTTATACAATTGCAAAGAACAAAATAGTCATTAAGGTATCTGATTGCATGCAGATTATTTAGGAGTTTGAAAAGGGACTATTAATGAAATGTTTCTTTTCCCTCTTCCCTCCTTTCCCCCTTCCCTGCCACTGATTCAGTGAGCTGGAGATTGGACAACAGGTATAATTCAAGCTTTTCGTTTAGATTGCTAGACTCCTTGGTTGACAGTCATTAAAAATAGAGCATGTGAAATGATTTAGAAGTATATTTACAAATGCTCTCAAGAGTTGTGCCCCTTAAAAACTAGCAGTGGCAAGGTTTTGTTGTCAAAACTTGTTTTTTGTCTCATCCCTAACTTGAATGTTTGTGAGTTTTATATCTTGATGCTTACATTGTTTTAAGATCACACAAACTTAATATGGTCTAGGTTACTAATGTTCGTTCTGCATGAGTGTCATTAATTTTGGGGTTTGTTGAAGACTTTGAACTTTAATTTTTAAAGGCAGTTGCTAACTAAATTTTTCTTTTTCTTTAATTCACAGAAGGAATAAAGACTCTGCAGTGACTGTGTCTGTGGTGATTGTGCAGATTTTTCATGAGAGAGTTAATAAACTAAGACTTTTTACATATCTGGTTGTTTGGAATATATTTGAAGTTTACTGGGAGTGCTGTAAAATTGGTTTGCTGTTTAACAGATTTAGAGTGCTGCCCAAGTTCACATGTTCCATTAAGCATTCAGTGAAAACTTGCTATGTTGGGGTGGTGTTTGTCCTTCCCTTTAATGGCACAAAGATGTCAGGGTGTAGAGTATTGGCAGCGTGGGAGCATGTAGGGCCAGTCTGGTGTGCTCATGTTAATACTTGGTATTATAGTTGGTCAGTCTCTGAAAGAGACTCTTGAAACCTGAATTCCTTTTTGGTTTTACTAGAACCCCACTTAGTCTTTGTTACGGAAAAAAAATTTGCTGGCCTTGATAGAAATTAAGTTACTAGATTACATTCTCATCATTTATCCTGAAGTAAACAGCGTCTGTCAAAATTGTTATTTGTCTGTTGCGGGCTTGTGCTTATGTGATAAATGAGTGGTTTATTGTGGGTGGGGAATTTGAAAAAGGCTCTAGAGTGGTGAATATTTGTGTGTAATGTGTAATTGCTTGGTAAATCTGATTGTGCGTGGGTTTTATGAAGCATTGAGGGTTATCTAGTGCTACTTTTTCTTTGCCAGATGCTTATTCTCACACTGGCTTTTTTAGGCGTCAAGGTTGAGAACCTGAAATGTGGGTTATTGGTCAGTTGTGTGGGGTTGGGGGATTTGAGGAGGGGGTTGTTTGAAGGTTGCTGGGGGGTTGGGGTGCCATTTGAGAGGATAAGAAACATGAGTAGGAGAGCTTGGGTGTTTGGGAGGGGACAGAAGAGGCATTAATGGTTCATGGGTTTTGGATGTCATTCTTCCCTGAGGTTGGTGTGTGATTGGTTTCTATCTTAAGTGGGTCCATGTAGGAGTCAGGCTTATAAATGCTATTAAGAACTGTGTCAGTGGATGGAAAGCTTCAGAGAAAACTCAGGAAGCAGTAGAGGACTGCTTAGCTGGTTGGGTTGAAAGGGGAACCAGGAAAAAGCAAGAATCATGATAGCAGAAGGCATGTGAGGGTTGCAGAAAGGAGTGGTTGGATATTTTGCAGAGAGCATGGTGAGAGGCCTTGACTTGAAGAAGGAGCTATAGCCTGGGAGGGCAGGGATGTGACCAGGTAAGTGAGGGGCCTGAACCTGCTGGCCCAGGGTGCAGAGGGCGGGGTGGGTGTAGTTCCGTTTGTGGCTCTGCTGAGGCTGCATACTTGGGTTTGTGGAAACCATGGCCTTGTGGGTTCCCTTGCTAGGGAATCTGCTTTGTGCTCCCTTAATAGGACCAGGAAATAAGATTAGATGGTCTACTTGTATAGGAAGAGTTTGGAGGAGTGGGGGATTTAGGTCTGCACGCTTCTGTTTCCACCAAAATGGCTAATGGGTGGTGTGGAATCCCTAAGGGATTTGAGGCGAGTGGCATTTTTAAATGAGCAGTGTGTGGAGGCCAGAGATCATCCATGCCTGGTGGAGATGCAGTTCCCCAGGACTGATCTAGCCTGTGCAGGTGCAGAGATGGGCTGGTGAGCAGCATGTAGGGGCAAGAAGCAGAAGATGCTGGGAGAGGTTATATTTGGGATGGCTCAGGACAGGACAGGAGATGAAGCCGAGAAATGGTGGGCGGGGGTGGGGGGTGACCCCAGGGGCCTGTAGTCACAAAGTTCAGGAGCAGGGCTAAAAGAAGCAATGGAGCAAGAACAGAAGGGTAGGAGGTGGTTTTCAGAGTGAGGTACTAGGTGTTGGTGTGAAGACGGGGCACAGCTGCAGGGAGCCTGATGAGGTGAAGTTTGGCAACCAAGTCACAAGGTCCGTAAGCTTTTCCATTGGGATATGCTCGGGGAGGGCAAAGTTTGCAGTCATTCAGCCAGTAGTCTCTTTGAAGGGAATCGTGATTAACTCTGGTTGAGCCTGTTTTTCTAGGGGAACTGCCTGGGCTAGGATATTACAAACGTCACGAACTGGCAGTCTTGTCAGTAAGCTTTGTTGGACAAGCAAAGCATTTCAAAATAGGACAAACCGTACATGAAGATCCAGATTCCTAGCATCTTGAGTTATCAGAAGAATCAACAGCAGGCCCACCTTCCTGCATGGTGACAGTTGGCAAGGTTAGAGGGTGGGCTGTGTGCCTCAGGGTAGGTGTTTGTTCTGTCATCCCCCGTGGCCTCTGCTCCTGCAAGCTAGCCTGCACCCTTGTCCACCTGCCCTCTGGTCTTGTGTCCCCTCTGCATGCCGCTTAACTTCCATCTAGTCCAGCTGGGTGTCTGGGCAAGTTGCGTGGTCCCCTGATGGGGTTAACTTCTCTTTAAATTGGGGCCCCCAAGGGTACTTTCTCTGCTGACCTGACGCAAGGCTATTTTGAGTCTCAGATGATAAAGCATCTGTGAGAATAGTTTGGAAACTGAAGTGCTGAGCAACTGTGTGACGGGAAGCAAGGACTAGCGTTCAGTTGTGCACAGTTGTGCTGTGGAACTCTAGGATTGGAGATTCAGCACTTTGTCGGCCCTGACATTAACCAGACCATACTGCTGTCAACAGGCTTTGAAAGAGCCTCCGTGGAAATGCAAAGTTGACTTTACTCATCAACAGTCAGGGAGGGCACATCCCTTCCCTCAACTTGGCACTTGTGAGAGGCTGTTGCTTCATGAGGGTAGCAAGGAAGAGTCTGGCGAGAAGTTTAGAACTGCACCCCTTTGTTCCACTTGTAGCTGCATGTGCCCAGGTAGCCAGCGTTTAACTGCTCTGTTCTCTTCCCTCCAAAGAAGAGGTTGAATGGCAATTTGATTATTCTGGGCTCTCCTTAAAGGTAGCATCTTGACAAATACACCATACTCTTGTAGCTGAGGTAGTTACTGTATAAACAATTACTTCCTTTAATCTGTACAATAATCCTAAGAGGCAGGTCTCATTGGACCCATGTTGGAGAGGGTTTAGAGCAGTTAAGCAACTAAGTAGTGGGGTGGGATTAGAATGCAGTTGTCTGACTGCAGTCTTTGTTGTACATTTACCCATTGTTAAATGTTAATTGAGCAACTTTCTTCCACAGGGTGTATAATGGTGTGCAAGACTATACCTACTATGTACTGTATTTGTCTAACTCCTTGTAGTTAGGGTGCCTGTTGCCAGTAGTGTTACTGAACCAAGTCATAGATGACCATCTGAATTCCCCATTTACTGAACCTGCTGTGCGCACTAGTCCCTGTTCTGGTAGCTCGGGAGATGGGTGAAGAAGCTGTCCCTGCCCCCAGTGCTCAGAGGGGCTTAAGCACCTTGTCCGGGGTCTCATGGCCTGGTTTCTGCTCCTTACCATGAAGCAGCAGACTGTAATTATGTTAAGTTAGGTGGTGGGAATCCAGAGGTGAGAAAGTCTTCCAAGAGTAACACTAACTGGGGTAAAATGTGATCTGATCTGGGCACACGGGAGCAGGTGTCTCACTGGGGCTATGAAAGTAGAGAAGGATCACATGGAGATGCACCAGTCATCCTGCAGGGGAAGAGTGGAGATGAGGTGGGAGAGTGTGGGAGCAGAGTGCAGGTAGGCTTTGTCATCCTCAGTGAGGTGCAAGGCGCTGTGGTGACTGGTGGCTTCCAGCAGAGTGTTGCCCAAAGCATTTCTGGTAAGAGAAATTCTATTTCAAAAATAGACTTCAGGTTGGCTGCAAGAGCACAGAGGTGTGACGATTGATTGATTGATTGATTTTTTAACATCTTTATTGGAGTATAATTGCTTTACAATGGTGTGTTAGTTTCTGCTGTATAACAAAGTGAATCAGCTATATGTATACATATATCCCCATATCCCCTCCCTCTCGCGTCTCCCTTCCACCCTCCCTATCCCACCCCCAGGTGGTCGCAAAGCACCGAGCTGATCTCGCTGTGCGATACAGCTGCTTCTCACTAGCTATCGATTTTACATTTGGTAGTGTATATATGTCCATGCCACTCTCTCACTTCGTCCCAGCTTACCCTTCCCCCTCCATGTGTCCTCAAGTCCAATTCTCTGTGTCTTTATTCCTCTCCTGCCCCTAGGTTCTTCAGAACCTTTTTTTCTTTTCTTTAAGATTCCATATACATGTGTTAGCATACGGTGTTTGTTTTTCTCTTTCTGACTTACTTCACTCTGTATGACAGACTCTAGGTCCATCCACCTCACTACAAATAACTCAATTTTGTTTCTTTTTATGGCTGAGTAATATTCCATTGTATATATGTGCCACATCTTCTTTATCCATTCATCTGTCGATGGACACTTAGGTTGCTTCTATGTCTTGGCTATTGTAAATAGAGCTGCAGTGAACATTGTGGTACATGACTTTTTTTTTTTTTTGCAGTATGTGGGCCTCTCACTGTTGGGGCCTCTCCCATTCTGGAGTACAGGCTCCGGACGCGCAGGCTCAGTGGCCATGGCTCACGGGCCCAGCCGCTCCGCGGCATGTGGGATCTTCCCGGACTGGGGCACGAACCCGTGTCCCCTGCATCGGCAGGCTTACCCTCAACCACTGCGCCACCACGGGAGCCCCTATGACTCGTTACGGTTTTCTCAGGGTGTATGCCCAGTAGTGGGATTTCTGGGTCATATGGTAGTTCTATTTTCAGTTTTATAACGAACCTCCATACTGTTCTCCACAGTGGCTGTATCAATTTACATTTCCACCAACAGTGCAAGAGGGTTCCCTTTTCTCCACACCCTCTCCAGCACTTATTGTTTGTAGATTTTTTTTTTTTAAATAATATTATTTGGGATCTCGGAATTCTTACTGAAATACAGAACTGTACTTCTTTTTAACAGGACACAGAAAGAATGAGGGATAATCTGTAACTTTGAGGACTAAATTGTTTCAGATTTTCCTAAAGATTATAAGAAAAAGTATTAATCATATCATTGGTTCCAACCGGTGTGAGGTGATCCTCATTGTAGTTTTTTTTTTTAATTATTTATTTTTGGCTGCATTGGTTCTTCATTACTGCATGTGGGCTTTCTCTAGTTGAAATGAGTGGGGGCTACTCTCGTGGTGTATGGTCTTCCCATTGCGGTGGCTTCTCTTGTTATGGAGCACGGGCTCTAGGTGCGTGGGCTTTGGTAGTTGTGGCGTGTGGGCTCAGTAGTTGTGGCTTGCAGGCTCTAGAGCACAGGCTCAGTAGTTGTAGTGCGCAGGCTTAGCTGCTCCACGGCATGTGGGATCTTCCTGGACCAGGGCTTGAACCTGTGTTACCTGCATTGGCAGGCGGATTCTTAACCACTGCGCCACCAGGGAAGCTCCTCATTGTAGGTTTGATTTGCATTTCTCTAATGATTAGTGATGTTGAGCATCCTTTCATGTGTTTGTTGGCAATCTGTATATCTTCTTTGGAGAAATGTATGTTTAGGTCTTCTGCCCAGTTTTGGATTTGGTTGGTTGTTTTGATATTGAGCTGCATGAGCTGTTTATATATTTTGGAGATTAATCCTTTGTTGCTTTGTTTGCAAATATTTTCTCCCATTCTAAGGGTTGTCTTTTCATCTTGTTTATGGTTTCCTTTTCTGTGCAAAAGCTTTTAAGTTTCATTAGTTCCCATTTGTTTATTTTTATTTCCATTTCTCTAGGAGGTGGGTCGAAAAGGATCTTGCTGTGATTTATGTCATAGAGTGTTGTGCCTGTGTTTTCCTCCAAGAGTTTTATAGTGTCTGGCCTTACATTTAGGCCTTGAATCCGTTTTGAGTTTATTTTTGTGTATGGTGTTAGGGAGTGTTCTAATTTCATTCTTTCACACGTAGCTGTTCAGTTTTCCCAGCACCACTTACTGAAGAGGCTGCCTTTCTCCATTGTATATTCTTGCCTCCTTTATCAAAGATAAGCTGACCATATGTGCGTGGGTTTATCTCTGGGCTTTGTATCCTGTTCTATTGATCTGTATTTCTGTTTTTGTGCCTGTATCATACTGCCTTGATTACTGTAGCTTTGTAGTATAGTTTGAAGTCAGGGAGTTTGATTCCTCCAGGTCTGTTTTTCTTCAGATTGCTTTGGCTATTCAGGGTCTTTTGTGTTTCTATATAAATTGTGAAGTTTTTTGTTCTAGTTCTGTGAAAAATGTCATTGGTAGTTTGATAGGGATTGCTTTGGGTAGTATAGTCATTTTCACAATGTTGATTCTTCCAGTCCAAGAACATGGTATATCTCTCCATCTGTTTGTATCATCTTTAATTTCTTTCATCAGTGACACTTGATTTATTTATGCTGGCAAAGCAGAGGCTTTCCTGAGTTTTGGAGCCCTATAGTGTGAGCCTAGGGAGTAAAGACACCTCAATTTCATTTGTCCTTCCCCTTCCACTCACCCTTGAACTTCCTTTCCTGTATGCTAGACACTGTGGAAGTGATACCCCCCAGAACAACTGTGTCCACGGTCTGGTTGGGAGTTAGGGACAAGTGAGGTTCTGGTGGGAAATGAGGCTGGAGGGGTCAGCAGGGAACAGGTCAGGGAGGAACCTTATATGCTGGACTAAGGATGTATTTTGTTCAGTATTTTGGTTGAATAAAAGAAAACTTTAGAGATAAGATATTCAGCAGTGGATTGACTGTCTTTGTCATGGTGAATTCCTTTGCATGGAGGGTACTTAAGCCCTTGGACTGCTCATGTATGTTGGAGAGGGGATTTGTGCAGGAGGTTAGGGGTTGTTGAGATGGCATCCAAGCAGTCTAGCTTAGTGGGAAAAGGACTAGACTGGGTATTGGGAGACCTGGTTTCTGATCCCTAGTCAGCTGACAGCTGGCTGGGGCCCTGGATGGGCAAGGGGGCTTCCCTTTCCTGGGCCTCCATTTCCCTGTGTTTAGGTGAGATACAAGGGCTGGATGCATGGGTCCCAAGCATGGTACCTGGGGGCTTGTTAAAAATGCAAATGCCCATGTCTCTTGTCCCAGTTTCCAGAGTTACTAGTTCTGGGTGGCACCGAAGCATCTGACATTTTAACAGCTTCCAGGTGATGCTACTGATGAGCTAGGTTAGGGAAACTGGACTAAAAAGTCTCTAATGTCCCTTCTGCCTCTGAGAATTCTGTGTCTCTGAGGGAGATGTGGTCTCTGTCCTTAAGAAGCTGGCAAGTAAATAGTAATACTGCGGTTACTACTGCTAATAAAAGTAATACAGAATAGCTAATATTTATTGAGTGTTTTCTATGTGCCAGGTATTGAACTCATTTCTCTCATTTACCTTTTATAACCACTATGAAGGAGGTATTCTTATCCCTGTTTTACAGATGAAGAGATTGAGGCTCAAAGAGATTAGTGCATTTGGTCAAAGTTATGCAGGTTTGACTGCCTGTGGTACACCTGGGGACATTCGTGGAACTTCCCAGTAAGGAGCTAAAATTTGCACTGAGTCTTGATGGGTGCAGAGAGATTAGCTAAGGCAGTAGTTGTCCAAATGTGGTCTGACACTGGCAGCATCTGCATCCCCCTGGAACTTGTTAGAAATGCAATTTCTCAGGCCCTACCCCAGACCCACCGAATCTGAAACTGTGGGGCCAGCAACCTGTGTTTTAACATGTCCTCTAGGAGGTACTGATGCAGGTTGAAGTTTGAGAACCACTGAGTTGGGGGTAGAGAAGGACATTACAGGGGGCACAGTCGTGGAGACCAGGAAGGGCAGTGTTGCAGACTGGCCCATCACTGCCCTTCCCTTTGGTGGAATCGAGAGGTCACATGAGCCATGCAGACTCCCACAAGGGGGCACTGTGGGCACAGACTTGGATGCTGCCTGTTACGCTGTCATGGCTGCTACCCTGGTGGAAGCGTGAAAAAAGCCTGGTGCCACATCAACTGGAGAGGTCATTCTTTCTTCTCAGAAAAGGTCTAATGGGGGTGGTAATCTTGTTTATAGGATTCGTCCCTTGTAGGGAAGCTGAACCTACAGGGCTTTCTGCTGTTCACACGTGCATGGCAATGTCTACCCATCCGTGCTGCAGTGTCTCTGCAGATCATGTGCAAATAGCATTCCTCTTGTAGCTCCCCAGCCAAGGGGCTTGCAGTTTCTTTGGAAGAAAGAACGCTTGAACCCCAGCGGCCCGATTCTAGTTCATTGTGCTACCTCTAGGTGACGCCTCTGTCTGGTTCTTTCACAGTTTGGGAGTAGGGTGGAGTGCTGGGTCACAAAACCTGTCTTCAAGCCTTAGCTCTGCCCCAGCCATGCTTTGTGATCTCAGGCAAGTCCCTTTTCTTTGGGCCTCGTTTTTCTTTCTTTTTTTTTTTCCTCATTTTTCTTTTGTGTTAGATAAGGGAGTGGTACGGAGAAGGTGGCTTTCAGCATCTTTCCACATATAAAATGCTTCTGTGGGGAGTTGAGGAGATAGGCTTGTCCTACTCAAGGAGCTGGGATTGCAGGGCAGCTGTAAGCCCTGCTGCATGACATCCATCTCCTGTATCCATTTAAGTAAGCCTTGTCAGGTCCTTGGTACAAGGCAGAAGGTGGAACCTATCAAGTTGGATTTTTTTAAAGAAGTCCAGATCTTTAGGCAAGGATTTGCCTCTATAGATTTCTGTTCTGCATATGCTTGGAAGAATGGGAGATATACACCTTATTCTCCTCTCAGCTGCAGCGTGTATTTCTTCTGAAAATACATTGCCTCTGAAGGAGGGGCTGTGACAGTGTTGGGGGCTCTGGCATTCACCTCATTAATCAAGGGATTGGTGTCCAGCACCTCATGGTGACTGCTCAGCCAGCTGAGCTACTCTGCCTGGGCACTTAGTTTCTGGAATTGTGTTTTCAGAGAGCTGTAGATGTGCTCATCTCAGAGCCAGAGGGAATTAAAGAGAGGGTCTGGTTCAGCTCTCTTGCTGGCTCCCCCTTTATACGACGATGTTCAGAGAGCTTGGTTAGAAATTGCCCAGCCCAATAGGCAAACACTGTCAAGCTGCAGTTCTCCTTGGTGGAGGAAGCTTGTTAAACGAGATGCCTCTTTCCATCAGGCCCCCTTGGAGAAGGAAAGAAAGCTCTTCAGTTGATCTGGCACCTCTGTTTTGCATGCACATAACGCTCCATTTTCTTGTTTTTGGATGAGGCCACTGAGGCATAGGTCAGGTGGCTTTTCCCAAGTCCCGCAGCTCATCAGTGTGGGGGAGGACTGACTTTGAGGCCTCTTCACCTTGAGCTGGCTCCCCTCCTGACTGCAGGTGAGCCATTTGCTACTCAGGTGCCATATTCTCCTCCTCTTTTTTAAAGAAAATATTCCACCCTTAGGTGTTTGGGTTTTTTCCCATTTTATTGAGATGTAATTGACATATAGCACAGTATTAGTGTCAGGTATACAGCATAATGGTTTGATATGTCTATATATTTGTGAAATCACCACAATAAATCTATTTAACATCTATCATCTCACATAGTTAACAAATTTTTTTTCTTGTGATGAGAACTTTTAAGATTTACTCTCTTAGCAACTTTCAAATATATAACACAGTATCATTAGCTGTAGTCACCATGCTGTACATTACATCCCCAGAACTTACAGCTGGAAGTTTGTTCCTTTTGACCACCTTCACCCATTTTCACCCACCCCCTACTTCTGGCAACCACCAACCTGTTCTGTTTCTGTGAGTTTGGTTTGTTTTAGATGCCACATATAAGTGAGATCATACAGTGTTTGTCTTTCTCTCTGACCTGTTTCACTTAGCATATTACCCCCAAGTCCATCTGTATTGTCACAAATGGCAGGATTTCCGTTTTTATGGCTGAATAATATTCCGTGTGTGTGTGTGTGTGTGTGTGTGTGTGTGTGTCACATTTTTAATCAGTCATGGACACTTAAGTTGTTTCTATGTCTTGACTATTGTAAATAATGCTGCAGTGAACATGGGAGGGCAGATACCTCTTTGAGATAGTGATTTCATTTCCTTTGGATATATACCCATGTTTGGAATTGCTGGATCATATGGTAGTTACATTTTTAATTTTTTGAAGAACCTCCATGCTATTTTCTGTAGCGGTTGCACCAATTTACATTCCCACCAACAATGCACAAGGGTTCCTGTTTCTCCACGTTTTTGCCAACACTTGTTATCTCCTGTCATTTTGATGACAACCATTCTAACAGGTGTGAGGTGATACCTCATTGTGGTTTTTGATTTGCATTTTCCTGATGAGTAGTGATGTTGAGCACCTTTTCATGTACCTTTTGGTTATTTGTGTGTCTTCTTTCAGAAAAATGTTCAGTTCCTCTGCCCATTTTTTAATTGGATTGCCTTTTTTTTTTTGGCTATTACATGAGTTTTTTAATATACTTTGGATATTAACCCCTTATATGATATTTGGTTTGCAAATACTTTCTCCTTTTCGGTAGGTTGCCTTTTCATTTTGTTGATGGTTTCCTTTGCTGTGGAGAAGCTTTTTAATTTGATATAGTCCCACTTGTTCATTTTTGCTTTTGTTGCCTTTGCTTTTGGTGTCAAATCCAAAAAAATCATTGCCAAGACTGATGTCAAGGAGCTTAACAGCCTGTATTTTCTTCTAGGAGCTTTATGGTTTTAGGTCTTCTGTTCAAGTGTTTAATCCATTTTGAGTTGATTTTTGGGTAGGGTGTACGAGGTCCACATTCTTTTGCATGTGGCTGTCCAGTTTTCCCAGTACCATTTTCCTTCTGTTTTTATGGTTACAGAGCATTGTAGTGTTGTCTGGGGTGCTTCTCCATGCTGTCCAGCTCATTACCCTTTTCTGTCTCACAGAGTGTCGCTGGTACAGAAGTGTTCCCTCAGAGGCTGAGAATTTAATTTTTTAAAATTTATTTATTTATTTTTGGCTGCATTGGGTCTTCATTGCTGTGCGTGGGCTTTCTCTAGTTGCGGCGGGCTGGGTCTCCTCTTCGTTGCGGTGTGCGGGCTTCTCATTGCAGTGGCTTCTCGTGTTGCAGAGCGCGGGCTCTGGGTGTGCGGGCTTCAGGAGTTGTGGCTCACGTGCTCTAGAGCGCAAGCTCAGTAGTTGTGGCGCGTGGGCTTAGTTGCTCCGCGGCATGTGGGATCTTCGTGGACCAGGGCTCAAACCCGTGTCCCCTGTATTGGCAGGCAGATTCTTAACCACTGTGCCACCAGGGAAGTCCCGAGGCCAAGAATTTAAATGTCTCCTACTGGTGCTCCCTGAGCCAGCTTTGTCTTTGGTTTAGATGGTATATTAGGTAGGTGGCCTTCATCTGCAGGTAACTGAGAACTCAAACTGCCTTGAACAGTTAAGACATTTATTTGCTTACATAAGAAGCCATCTAGATGCAACAGGGCCTTCAAGGTTGCAGGCCCCTTTGCATCTAGATGGCTTCTTATGTAGATGCAGCGGTTCAACAGTGTCATCAGGACCTAAACATTTCTCTCTTTGCTTTGCTCCTCACTGTGTTGGCTCCATTATGCAAGATGGTTGCCAAGTACCACTGGGGCTAACAGGCCTGGGACTAGGGTGGTGTGGTGAGACACTTGGGATGTGAAACCTAAGGAGGTGTTCACTCAGGGTTGGCGTAATGCAGGGTTAACGCTTTTATGACTCCAGGAGTACTTCACCCTGGTTCTGGCCCTTGGGGCTAACCCTGCCCTCCTTCATGTTGGTGGGAGACAGACTGCCACCGCCCCCCGCCAACCCCCACCGCCTCATTTTACTTAGAGTAGGCTAAACTGCTGCAACAAATAGGCCCGCAGAATGTGATTGGCATAAACACAATACAGACGTATTCCTAATTCTCCTAGAAGTCGAAGGCAGGGTATTCCTGGTCAGCAGGAAGCTTTCCTTTGCATGTGGTAATTCAAGAACACAGCTTCCTTCTGTCCTGTGCCTTTGCCATCTTTAGGGCCTCACGGTCACTTGCATCTGCCTAGCAGAGTGGGAAAAAGAGGTAGAGGAGACGCACCCATTCTCCACAAAGGCCTGACTAGAAGTCACCCACATCATTCTATTCCTACTCTATTGGCTGCGACTTAGTCTCCTGACACACTGCTGCAAGGGGGCTGGGGAATGTAGCCTAGCTCTAGCCCAGGGAGAGGCGAGGAGAGTGCTTTGGGGGGACATCTTCTAGTCTTTGCCGTGGAAGGAAGAAGAAAATGGATGCTTTATGGGGACCCTTTGAACAGAAGCCTCTCAAGGAAATGGGGGAATTTATTGGAAAGCTGGAGGTGTCTAACAACCAGAATGTAGGTGGTCCTGGTGGCCCCCTTGGGAGTGGGAATGGAAAGTGTTGCAGTACAAATCAGCTCTTCCCCCCTTCTCCCTCTGTGAGTCTACTCCACTCCTTTGCAGGCCTGCTTCTTTTGCTCTTCTTTCTTTCCCATGGCTACCATTCTAGCTTCCCATTCCCTCCCGTTCCAAGCATCCAACAACATTAATTTGACTCTGCATCCCACTTGTCACTTCCCAAGAATGAGACTGGCCTCGCCTGGGAGAAGGGTCCCTTCCTGGTCCTGCTAGCTCATGGAGCCCGCTTTCCACTTAACCAGGGCTGAGGGAGCACTTGCTGAGAAGGAATGAAGACAGGGGGCTGCTGGTGTGTCCACAGCAGCTGCCCCTCGTGTTGCTAAGACTTGCTTTCCTTGTCACTCCCAGACCACCATGTTACCATATAAAAAAAAACCAACCAAGCCTTTATTTTTAAAAACTTTATTAAAGAAAATAGCTTTATTGAGATATAATTCACATGGTAAAATATTTATCCTTTTTTTAAAAATTTTATTTTATTTTTGGCTGCATCGGGTCTTTGTTGCTTCACGTGGGCTTTCTCTAGTTGCGGCGAGAAACTGCTCTTCGTTGTGGTGCACGGGCTTCTCATTGTGGTGGCTTCTCTTGTTGTGGAGCACGGGCTCTAGGTGCGAGGGGCTTTAGTAGTTGTGTGGCTCGCGGGCTGTAGAGCGCAGGCTCCGTAGTTGTGGTGCACGGTAGTTGTGGTGCACGGGCTTAGTTGCTCCGCGGCATGTGGGATCTTCCCGGACCAGGGCTCAAACCCTTGTCACCTGCGTTGGCAGGCAGATTCTTAACCACTGTGCCACCAGGGAAGCCCTCTTTATCCTTTTAAAGTGTACAATTCAGTGGGCTTCAGGATTTTTGCAGAGGTGTGCAACTGTCATCACCACTTAACTTTTAAACATTCTCATCATGCTAGAGAGAAACCCTGTGCCTATTAGCAGTCACTCCCCATTTACTCCAGCCTCTACCCCTAACCCTGGGCAACCACTAAGCTATTTCCTGTCTCTATAGATTTGCCGATTTGGGACATACTCATTTCATATAAATGGAATTATACAGAATGTGGTCTTTTTGTGATTGTATTCTTTCACTTAATGTTTTTAAGCTTCATCCATATTTTAGCATGTATGGTTACTTCATTCCTTTAAAAAATAGAGCTTTATTGAGTTATAATTCACAGACCATGAAATTCACCGTTTAAAGTATGCAACTCAGTTGTTTTTTGTATATTCACAGAGTTGTGCAACACTCACCACTATCTAATTTGAGAACATTTTCATCACTTCAGAAAAGAAACCTCTTAACCATTAGCAGTCTCTCCTATTCCTCCCCTCCCGGCCCCTGAAAACCACTAATCTGCTTTTAAGTCTCTGTGGATTAGCCTGTTCTGGACATTTTATGTAAATGAAATCATACCATTTATATGATTTGTGTCTGGCTTCTTTTACTTAGTATAATGTTTTTAAGGTTCATCCGTGTAGTGACACACAGCAGTACAGTTAATACCTTTTAATTGTCAAATAATATTCAGTTGTATGGGTATACCATATATTGTTTATCCATTCATCAGTTGATGGATATTTGAATTGTTTCTGTTTTTCTGCTTTATGAGTAATTCTGCTATGACCATTCATGTGCAAGTTTCTGTGTGGACATATCCTTTTCTTTCTCTTGGATTATATATAATACCTAGGAGTAGAATCCTAGGTCATATGGCAACTCTGTGTTTAACATTTCGAGGTGCTGCCAAACCATCTTCCACAGAGGCAGCACCATTTTATGTTCCCACCAGCAGTGTATGAGGGTCCTCATTTCTTCACATCCTTGTCAGTACTTGTTATTATCTGTACTTTTGACTTTAGCCATCAAGTGGGTATGAAGTAGTTTCTCATTAAGGTTTTGATTTGCATCTGATAATAATCAGTGGTGGGACTTCCCTGGTGGTCCATTGGTTGAGTCTTCCAATGCAGGGGGTGAGGGTTTGATCCCTGGTCAGGGAGCTGAGATCCCATGTGCATCTGGCCAGAAAGCCAAGACATAGAACAGAAGCAGTATTGTAACAAATTCAATAAACACTTTAAAAGTGGTCCGCATTAAAAAAAAAAATTAATGGCACTGAGCATCTTTTCATGTGCTTGTTGGCTGTTTGTATGTCTTGTTTAGAAAAGTGTTTAGTGTTGCTCATTTTAGAATTGGGTTATTTGTCCTTTTTTTTAAATTGAAATATTGATTTACAGTACTGTGTTAGGTGTACAGCAGAGTGATTCGGTTATATATATTATCTTTCAGACTATTTCCATTATAGATTATTATAAAATATTGAATATAGTTCCCTGTGCTGTACAGTAAATCCTTGTTACTTACCTGTTTTATGCGTAGTTTATTTTTTTAATAAATTTATTAATTTAGGCTGCATTGGGTCTTCGTTGCTGCACACGGGCTTTCTCTAGTTGCGGCGAGCAGGGGCTGCTCTTCGTTGCGGTGTGCGGGCTTTTCGTTGTCGTGGCTTCTCTTGTTGCAGAGCACAGGTTATAGGCACGCAGGCTTCAGTAGTTGTGGCACATGGGCTCTAGAGCGCAGGCTCAGTAGCTGTGGTGCCTGGGCTTAGTTGCTCCGCGGCATGTGGGATCTTCCCGGACCAGGGCTGGAACCCATGTCCCCTGCGTTGGCAGGCGGATTCTTAACCACTGCGCCACCAGGGAAGTCCTGTGTAGTTTATTGTATCTGTTAATCCCATAGTCCTAATTCGTCACTGCACACCCCCGCCCACAAGCTTTGGTAACCATAAGTTTTTTTTTCTGTCTCTTTGAGTCTGTTTTGTATATGGATTCATTTGAATTATGTTTTAGATTACATATATAAGTCATACTGTATAATATTTGTCTTTCTCTAACTTCATGTAGTATGATATTCTCTAGATCCATCCATTTTGCTGCAATTTGTTGAGTTATAGGTATTCTTCATATATTCTAGATATGTCTCTTATTAGATATATGTTTTGCGTGTATTCCATTCTTTGGGTTGTCTTTTCACTTTCTTGATTGTGTTCTTTAAAAGGCAAAAGTTTTACATTCTGATGAATTCCAAACTCTTCTTTTTTCTTTTACTTGTGTTTTTGATGTTATAGCTAAGAAATCATTGCCTAACCCAAAGTCACAAAGATGGATATGTTTTCTTTTATAAGTTTTATAGTTTTAGCTCTAACATTTAGTTTTATGATCCATTTTGAGTTAATTTTTGTAGCTGGTGTTAGGATGGGTCTGACTTCATTCTTTTGGCATGTGGCTTCTCAGTTGTCCTAGCACTGCTTGTTGAAGAGACTGTGCTTTCCCACTGAACTGTATTGGCACCTTTGTGGAAAATCAGTGTTCTGTGTAGCCACTTCCTGGATTTTCTGTCCTTTGAAACAGCTGTCAGGGCTCCCATGAGACTGTGAATATAAACAATAATGCCTTTCTCATATTGAACACCTACTATTTGCAGTGCTAGGCACATTATATATATTCTCTCTTGTCCTCACGATAATTCCTCAAGGTGAGTAGTAGTATCCCCATCTCAGAGATAAGCAAATTGGAATTAAGCATTTCAGCCATTTGCTGAGGGTGTCCTTTAGTAACGTGGTGGAGCTGGGCCTTGAACTTAGATCAGTGTGGCTCCAAGGGCTGAGCCCAGCCGTATGCTGTGGTTCTCTGTTCCCAGGAGGTCCCACCCAGCTTGGGTGTCATTTCTGGAGTTCTTTGGGGCCATGACTAGCCAGATATATGTATGGCAAGGAATGTCCTGAAACCTGAGTAAGATTATATGATTTCACAGTGTGCTTTGGATGTTTAAAAAAAAAAGCAAATTGTTGTCTCCAGCTGCCTCTGTAAGAAGTGGGCAGCTAGACTGAAGGAATGTTGCGTGGGTCCTGTTCTGCCCTGTCCTGTTGGACCACTCCTGGGAGTTATGTTATTTTTGGAAGCCATGAAGTAGAGCCCATTGAGAAAAGAGTATCAGGATGGTGGCCTGCCTTCAGATAATGGCCTGTGAGGCCTAATTGAAAGGTCTGGAGGTATTTAAATTGGAAATGAGCCAAGAGAGGTGCTGTTGGTGAAAGGCTATCACGCAGAGAAAGGGTGAGATTTGTGCCAGAGTGTGGAAAATGCAGCAGAATGGTTTGGCTGGTCAGGAGGAAGTTTTTAAAACTCAGAGCTAATGGGAGGTGGCAGGGGCTGCCTTGGGGAGTCGTGAGCTTCTTGTCACTGGTTTTATACAAGCAGAGTCTAGCTGCTTACTTTGTGGAATGTCCTAGAGGCTCTTTGGGTGAAGGCCTGTGGGATTTTTTTAAGTTTTCCTTTGACCCCCAAAGCTTATATGTCATGGCTTCTGGTTTTACAGGACTTCCTGTCCATGCAGCCGAGATTGCTCCCAGCTCAGATCTGTCATGCCTCACTCATCCCGAGGGCTAAATTTGGAATTTAATAACAACACTTTGGCCTGTTTCCTTGGAGGCACTTCATCTGTTATCCCATTAATCCTCATAACATCCCTGGGCAGAAAGTGAGGGAGGGCCAGAGAGGAGAAGGAATCTGTCTCTGACTTCTTCACATCCTGAAGGTGAGAGGAGATGGCTAGTTTAGGAGCCAGCCTGGGGCTGGGGGCGTGGCCTGGATCACAGACCCTCAGGCTCCCCCCCCCAACTCCCACATACAACCTACTGGGTAAAGAGTGTGTCTCCCCAGCAGGAAGCTCTTGGGAATAGTATATTGGTGATCTGATTCCATAAAAAGTTTAAGACACACCCATGGTGCATATGGCTCCAGGTCAGCTCAGTCAGGAGTGGGAATGGGTGGGCATGGAGGTGAGTGGATGAAGTTTGAGCCCCAAGGTGAGGGGGGAAGACCAATGTGTCCACCACTAACTTCTGGCAGAGGGGAGGGGCCTGAGGCAGCAGGAGGGCTTCCTCAGGGAGGGGATTTGAGGAAAGTTTGGAGAGTCTTGGCGAGGACCCTGGATTTACATTCTGGAGCTCAGAGTTTGAGTGGTTTTCCTACCAACTAGCCATGTGACGTGGGTCAAGTTCTTGCCTGCCGCCCCCCGCCCCCCCCGGGGCTCACTCTCCCCAGGAAAGGGCTTGCCTAGGGTGCTCTTTGAGGTTCTGAGCCTGTGAGCTGAGTGCTGTTTGCATGGATGGCTAAAGAGCCTGGGCATGCAGAGGAGGGACTGTGGACTAGCTCAGGGAAGAGGTTTGCTGGAACCGCTGTGAAGGATGAGCAGGGATGAAGGGAAGAGGACCCCAGGTGAAGGGCTCTGCTTGGGCAAAGGCATATTGGCTTTGGGGTTCTTGTCTACTCCAGACCATGCTGTTTGTCACTCCTACCTCTGTTCAGAGTCTCACAGGCATCTGGCTTCTCCATCCCTCCCAAGCGCTTTCTCTTTAGGCCTTGGCATTTTGTGTCAGGCTGGCCCTCGGCGAGTGACCCAGTCTGCAGTGGGGGCACTCTTGTCTGGACTATGAGTGCTGCTAAGTCTTCCCTGGCACCAGGCAAGGAGGGCACAGAAACCCAAGGCCACACACTGGAGACCACTGCAGCTGGAAGGTCCCTTGAAAATCATCTGATGCTATACTCCTTGTCACCTTTTTGCAGATGAGGGAATTGGGGCTTGGAGTTGCAAGCCTGGTGAGAGAAGAGCAGGTGCCAAGACCTGGAGGCAAGAGAAAGCAGATGGGTTTGTGAAAGGTAGAAGAGCCAGGATTGGGAAGTGTGTGGAAATGAGGCCGGAGGGGTGGGCAGGACCGGGTAGTGCCGGAGCTCTAGTAAGCCACGGGAAGATGTTAAGCAGAGGAATGGTTTCTTTTACAAAGGACATTGGCTAGAAACCGAGCCCCCGGTTTTCCCAGCTTTCCCTGTGCCTTGCTGGCCTTCCCCACCTGTGGATGGCACCTTCGTCCTCTGCTTGCTATGGCTGAAAACCTGGTAAAAGGCCTCGACTCGTTCTCTCACCCTCCACATCTCCAGTCCCTCCACAAGTCTTTTGGCTCTTCCTTCAGAATATATCCAGGATCTGACTGCTTTTCACCACCTCCACGGCTCCTCTGGTTCAAGCTCCCACATTTCTTACCTTTTTACTGCCTTGATCCTGTTGTTGCACTCCGATTACACCTTGGTCCCTTCGATTTATTTTCCACGCAGCAGCTGGAGTACAGGTGAAAGTCAGAGTCAGATGAGGTCACCCTTCTGTTCAGAACCCTCTAGGGGCTGCACATGTCACTCAGGGAGACGCCAAAAGGCTCTCCATGATCCACATGGCCCAAAACCTGGTCTATCATTCCCCTCGCAGCTGCTGGTTCTGCTCTTCCAGCTTGTCAGCCTTGCTCCTGCCCCGGGGCCTTTGCATGTGTTCCCTCTGCCTGGCCCACTCTTCCCCCAGCAAACCTCATAGGTCATGCTCTCCCTTCCTTTTGGTCTTCGCTCAAGACTCCTCTGGCCTCCTTATCAAAGATTGTAACCTTCCTCAAATTTCCTTCCTGGCTTTAATATTTTCTTCTCAGCATTTACTAGTTTTTTTTTTTAATACAGATTTTTATTTATTTTTGGCTGCGTTGGCTCTTTGTTGCTGCATGCGGGCCTTCTTTAGTTATGGCGAGTGGAGGATACTCTTCGTTGCAGTGTGTAGGCTTCTCATTGCGGTGGCTTCTCTTGTTGCGGAGCAAGGGCTCTAGGCATGCGGGCTTCAGTAGTTGTGGCTCGCGGGCTCTAGAGTGCAGGCTCAGTAGTTGTGGCGCACCGGCTTAGTTGCTCGGCGGCATATGGGATCTTCCTGGACCAGGACTTGAACCCGTGTCCCCTGCATTGGCAGGCGGATTCTTAACCACTGCGCCACCAGGGAAGCCCTCAGAATTTACTTCTAATTTTTTGTTTGTTTATTGATTGCCTACTAGAAAGGAAGCTTCATGAAGGCAGGGATCTTTTTTTAAATATGTGTGTCTAATTTGTTCATTGCTGTTTTATCCTGGCACCTAGAGCAGTACCTGGAGCTCAGCAGGGTAAATAAATACTGTCAGAATGATTGACCGACCTAATGGTGGCTGTGTGGGAGTGCATTGGGCTGGGGAGCAGGAATGGGGTGGAGTGGGGAGACCAGCCGGGAGGCTGTGACAGAATCTCAGACAGGAGATGATCAGAGTTCTTGGGTCTACCAAATGGCAAGGTTTAGCAGCTCTCCCCTTGCTGTGATGCATGAACTGTCAACTGAGAAGAACTTTTAGGTTTAGTTTGTCTAATCCCTTCTTTGATCATTTGGGGAAATTGAGGCCCACGAAAGAATTCCCCGCTAAGTTAGGGACAGAATGCAGCCTTCCTGTTCCCCAACAGCATCTTATTAAAGGACTTTGGTCTCTGGGGGAGAGAGGAGAAGCCTCGGGGGCTGTGTGGCAGTGACTTGAGAGCAGCTGCTGTTGTACTTGATGGCAGGTTGGGGGCCTGCCATGGTGACTGAGTTCATGTACGAAATGCTTTTCTTAGTGGTCACCTTGGGGTTGATGAATAGAAGGGCATAAGATGGCTCCTGCCTCAGGCACTACCAGTTAGGTTGAAAGTTGAGATGCCTGCGTAGCAGTTCATGAAAAGACAGATCTTGGAGGGCCTTCCAGTTGCCTCTCCAGGCATCCTATCCCCCTACCACTCTCTCCACTTGTTTTTCTTGGTGGGGGGGCGGGGTCTTGACTGGCTTAAGCCAATAAAAGTATGGCATCTACTTCTGCCATAGTGATAGCTTGGTGATGGGCAGTGACCCAGACCTAAGCCAATCAGTGTATGGAATCACCCCTGGCCAAAGTGACTGATTGAGTTTGGGCCACTTGGAGTTGGCTGGAAAGCTTCTGTTTGATGGCTGGAAGGAGATCTCTCCTGCTCCACGTGGTGTGATATGCAAATATGAGGCTTGGAACTGCTGCAGACCTTCTGCTGTCATGAGGGAAGCCAGCCTGAGGACAGAGTTGAGATTTACAGCAGGGCGAGCCAGGAGCCTAGCAGGGAAACAGCCAGAGCCCTGCTCAAACCTACCTGGAGCACCTGTTGTCCCAGTTATGGGGGCTAGCACATGCTGTCTACAGTTTAGGGTAGTTTGAGTTGACTTTTCTGTCCTGGTCGTTGAAGAAAGCCTAACTGTTAATTAGGTGCTAGACAGTGATGAGGAGGCATGAGTGAACATGATGAGAGCCAGGTGTGGCTTTTGCTGGACGCATGCTCCACAGCCCTGCCTGAGTCCCTCTGAGAAGCCTTCTATCCCACAAGGCCTTGAGGAAAAGTGCCCAGGAGACACTCTGAGCTCTTTCTTCCTGAAAGTGGGCAAGCTGGGGCTATCTGTATGGTTTTTAGCAGTATTGGGACCATGGAGAGAAATCTATCTTTTTAGAGTCACTGACTTTTTAACCGCCTTCCCCTGTGGATACGTGCCCTCTTGGTGGAGGTGTGTTGCTCAGAGGGGAAGGCCCCAGTCCCACCTCTGCTAAGTGAGCCATGCACACGTCCATGTGGGTTGCTGGGAGTGCTTGCTTGCTGGACCACAGGTGACTCCATGCCATCCCCGCATTCGGGGCCTTTACCTTTTCTTCGCTCCTGGGTAGGCTGGTGACCAACGGCTCCTTCCTAGAATATTTATAAATGCATAAAAAACATGAACTTACAAAGAAAACCAATTCTGTTCAAATACATATAGCAAAATATTTAAAAATTGTGATGAAGTGCCATATATGCTGCTGCTGCTTTTTTTTTTTTTTTTCCTTAATTTATTTGACTGCGCCATGCAGTATGTGGACTCTTAGTTCCCTGGCCAGGGATCGAATCCGCACCCCCTGCAGTGGAAGTGCGGAGTCTTAACCACTGGACCACCAGGGAAGTCCCATATATGCTTCTTCGTTAATGCAATAATAAGAGTATCTTGTGGCAGATCCAGTAACTACTGTATAATTCAGAGTTGTCATGGTGAGCATAAAGGACATAACAGGATACCTGTAATAGCCATGATGTTCTTTGAAAATATTTGTGCTTTCTGTTGGTAGCAAAGTCACTGGATCTGATCGGACTACTGGGGGGTGTTGTCTCCATTCATAATTTAAAAAAGAGATAGTGAAATAAAGATGTAATTTTTTCTCATTCAAGTTTACAGTCCCCTGCGTTCTATCCATGGACCCCATGGGGGATGTCTGTGGGCCCCAAGTTAAGAACCCTTGAGTAAAACCAAACCAAACCAAAATCCTTACACACACACACACACACGCACACACATTATGAGAATGTGTGCATATAGGTGCATACGAAGATGTAGACACCTGGGATCCTCATACCTGCACAAAGAGCTATGGAGGACACCTCCTACTTCCCAGGTGAACCTGTTGTTCATGCACACACATACCCAGCTGCCGACACACCCAGAGAGACACTGTATATATGTGCTCGTGGACACATGCAAGTCAGACACTTGGGGCCATGTGTACACCCCCCCCACAGAAGTGCACACACATGCTCACACTTACACATGCTCACATGCACAAGCGTGTGGACACACACATCTAGCTTTGTACCCAGAGCCTTCTGTATAAACGTGCACAATCCGAAGCCTCAGGGCCTAGCATGGTCGCTGCAAGGGCAGGAGAGGCCAGGTTCATGCCATCTGGATCCTGCCACCCAGCCCCCAGGAGGCCCAGTCCAGGAGGACCAGAACTCTGTCTAACCCACTTTCCCAAGGCGTAAACCAAGGGGCCAGGAGGCCTCCAGAACCTTCCTTTGCTTGATGAAGCTCTGATCTGTCCCCTAATGGGTTGGGTGATGGGTATTTGGTTGCTGTTGCTGTACCACCACTAGTGGGCTGCCAGGGAGCCCTCAGCTTTGGCTCTCAGAGCCCGCGGGGGCAGTGGGGCGCGGGGCCAGCACAGTGCAGGGACGTCCCCAAAGGAAAGAATTCTTCATTGGTGATGAACATTGTGTCTGCAGAAGCTAATGGCCCAACCTCCTATTCAGTTTATGTAAAATAAAACAGGCCATATGCTGCTGCTTTCAGAGTTTGGGTGTTTAAATTAAATGTTGTTTAATGAATATTCAAACCCATTTGTTCTAAAGTTGTGCTCAGTGTGGTGGCGGCTTTCATCCCCCCTCGTTTCTTGCAGCCCCCTCCGTGCTCCCGTACCCAGGGTATTAAACCATTAGAACGGGGTGTGAACATCTAGGCAGCTGTCTTCCAACGGAAATTTGGATATTAAAATGCCGGAGCAGATGACAGTGTAAATAAAGACATACAGTGAGAGGCTTGTCTGGTTATTTTTTTGTTTGGTAATTAAGACGGAGGAGGTTTTGACTTAAGTTCTGTTGTACTGAGAAACAGAGGTGGCAGCTGAGAACTCTCCACCTCTTCCCTCTTTCCTTTGCCCGTCAGCCCAGAGAGGGGCTTTCACACTGGCCTCCGTGTAACTGGTTTATTGACAGGTGTCAACTTGGTGGCATAGAGAAGTGAAATGAGTTTATTTTTCTCCAGGCACTGCTTTCTGCTGAACTATGTCAAATTACCCTTAACATCAGCTCGAGTGGAGTCCATAGCTTTATGGTCATTTATGGTCCAGGCTGGTTCAAAACTACTGGCTCATCTCTGAATTGAACCCCTCCCCTTGGCCTGCAGTAGGCCAGACACTTCTCAGATGATTGAAGTGGGGAGGGGGTGGTGCTGGCTCTCTCATTCCTCCTCCAGCTCCAGAGCCTTGGGTCTCACTCCTTCAAATTCACAGGCAGGGACCATGGGCTGCGGAGGCAGGCTGTCCTAGGGAAGCAGTCGCCAGCGTTGTGGGAGGCATCTCTATTTTGGCTTGCTGCCATGGCTGACCTGGTGGTCTGTGTACAGATGGGGGCTGGCGTCCTTGGGGCAGAGTCCATCTCATGCCAGCACCATCCATCACTGAAGATTCCCCCAGAGAGAGGCAGCAGGCCTCCCTTCAGCCCCATGAGTGGTGCACGCCACATCTCCTTTCCAGGTGTGACACTGCTTCTTGGGATGTCCTTGGGCTCCAGCTCATCTCTCCTTTGCATCTCCACATGACTTCACAGGAGCAGCTGAGGCCCTGACATCCTGTTGCACACATTTACAGTGAGGGTTTATGTATGACTGGAACCATCTTAGGAACATCATGAGGGTTCCCATCCTTCTCTCCTACCCTGCAAGACACCTCCCAACCCAAAGAGCTCAAATGCTTCAATGCCTCTGATTATCACTTCCATGTGGGAGATCTCCAAGCTTCTGTCAGCAGCCCTGAGCTCTCTGTGGCTCTGTCTCCACTTGGACATCCCACCAGATTTCATTATGCTCGTATTTAACTTCCTCATCTCTCCTTCCCTTCTCACCTCCACAGTCCAAACCAGTGTTTTCTCTGTCATGAGGACTTGCTCAACAAGCACTTAATCAAGCAGCTGCTATACACCAAGTCCTGTGATAGGTACTGAGGATCCAAGGGTGACTAAAAATGGTGCCTGCCCTCAAGGAGCTCTTGGTCCAGTGGGGGCCATAGACCTAAGGGAGAGAATCTCGGTATGAAAAGGTAAGATCTAAGGGATGTGGGTGGAGAGGTCTTAGAGGTTAGTTCACTAACCTCTAAGCACTTGGGCACTCAGGAAAGGCTTCCTGGAGGGAATGATCTTTGAGCTCAGTCTTGAATTGTAATAACTAGCAGGGTAAGAAATATAAGAAGGGCATCCTGGGGAAAGGGAATAGCAAGAACAAAGGCATGGAGGCACGGAATAGCATGGAATATGCTGAGAACTTGGAACAGTTCTGTGTTCCTGGGGTCTAATATGCAGGGTAGGGCATGGTAAGAGACCGGCTGGTTCCTGTCTCTGTCCTGGCCTCTTCCTCCTCCCGGTCCTCCTGCAGAGTTGTGGCTGACACCTCTTCAACAAGCCTTCACCCACTGCCATCCATCCCGCCATAGAATGAATGATGGAGTGGGGTGGCTGATCACATGGTATCTTCCTACTTTGACATTATGCCACCAATAGGTAAGTATGGTTATGTCTTCTCCTGGGAGAGGTGGCCTGGAGGAACCATTTGAGGATGGGAAGCTATTTGGGATAAGGCAGCTATCCCAAGGCCCTCACCACGACCTTCCTTTCGGCTCAGTTCTTGGTCTGAATTCCGAATCTCCTTGATTCGTGACTTCCCTTTGCTTTCTTTGTGGCCTCTGAGTTTGTTTCAGAATCTGGTTCCCAGATTCCATCTGAGCCCTTGAGTAGGCAGCCTAGGTAGATCCATCTCTGCTGGCATTGACATTTTGCACATGGCCGGACACACCCTCAGAGAAAAGGAGCCACCTGTGGGCCCCAAGTTATCCTTATAGATCCATGCCTGACCCAACTCCCACAACTCCTGGCCTCTACCCAACTGTCCAGGAGGATTGGGGTCTTCTAGGTGAGGTCAGCTTGGAGACTTTCTTCCCTGGCCTGATTGTGTATGCGTGTGCATATGAATACGTGTTTGTTCCTGTCTGTGTTGAGAGAGATTGGCAGGAAGCCAGTGTCCCAGCTGAGAATCTGTTCCTGGGGCTCAGAGGAAGCTGGGTGTCCCTGCCCACTTGCCCTGGCTCCAGTCTTCTACATGTGCATTATCTACGATGGGAGTATTACATTTTGGTTGGACAGAAGTCCTAGTCCCAAGGCCATGCATAGGCCCGTGACTTTCCCAGGTGACAGGTGTGGACTCACAGAATGCATTTTCATGATAACCAGAGACAAACAATTTGAGAGCTGAAGGTGCTATAAGGAACCTATTCATTTGTTGCTTCTTTCTTACAATTTGTGTCAGAGCTTGTGCAGGGAATCGGGGGATAGCAGGACAAATAAAATACGGCTCCTGCTCCCAAGGGGTTCATAGTTTGGTGCAGGCTGGGAGAGTGGGTTATGTGATGCGCATGTTTAATGGCACTTGGTGTCACAGATAGCCACCTCTATGGGATGAGGGGGGCCGATGTTTGTCAGGCCCTTACCATGCACCAGCCTCGGGGCTGAACTTTCTTGAATAATTATTTCACTTCATTCTCACAACTGCCTCATCAGATCAGTACTATTCCAGCGGAGGAAATATGCTTAGGGAGGGTAAGCAAAGTGTCTAAGGTCACACAGGGGCAGGCTTTGAATTTGGACAGCCAATTTCTAGAGATCCCACTGTCTTAAAAAAGTTTTTTTTTAATTTCTACTTTTTTTTTTTAACAGCTTTATTGGAGTATAATTGCTTTACAATGGTGTGTTAGTTTCTGCTTTATTACAGAGTGAATCAGCTATACATATACATACATCCCCATATCTCCTCCCTCTTGTATCTCCCTCCCACCCTCCCTGTCCCACCCCTCTAGGTGGTCACAAAGCACCAAACCGATCTCCCTGTGCTATGCGGCTGCTTCCCACTAGCTATCTGTTTTACATTTGGTAGTGTATATATGTCCATACCACTCTCTCACTTCGTCCCAGCTTATACTTCCCCCTCCCCGTGTCCTCAAGTCCATTCTGTACGTCTGTGTCTTTATTCCTTTCCTGCCCCTAGGTTCTTCAGAATCATTTTTTTTCTTTTAGATTTCATATGTATGTGTTATCATATGGTATTTGTTTTTCTCTTTCTGACTGACTGCACTCTGTATGACAGACTCTAGGTCCATCCACCTCACTACAAATAACTCAATTTCGTTTCTTTTTATGGCTGAGTAATATTGCATTTATATGTATATATGTGCCACATCTTCTTTATCCATTCATCTGTCGATGGACACTTAGGTTGCTTCCATGTCCTGGCTATTATTGTAAATAGAGCTGCGATGAACATTGTGGTACATGTTTCTTTTTGAATTATGGTTTTCTCAGGGTGTATGTCCAGTAGTGGGATTGCTGGGTGTATGGTAGTTGTATTTTTAGTTTTTTAAGGAACTTTCATACTGTTCTCCATAATGGCTGTATCAATTTACATTCCCACCAACAGTACAAGAGGGTTCCCTTTTCTCCATACCCTCTCCAGCATTTATTGTTTGTAGATTTTTTGTAGAGATCTCACTCTTAATTCCTGGTGGCTTCCAGTCTACTTGTGGGGAAAGGTGCTGAACTGCGTCCACCTAAGCGTGGTTCTGTGGTTGGCAGAAGTGATCTGTTGTTCCATTGGGCAGAGGCTCCCCATCCTGGCTTTCAGAGATCCACAGAGCCAGGGGTCCCTCTGAATGCCCAGGGACAAAAGGAAGCAGCTCCACGGAATTGCCTGGCGGTACAGTGGTTAGGACTCCGCACTTCTACTGCAGGGGGCACGGGTTCTATCCCTGGTCAGGGAACTAAGATCCCACAAGGCATGGCATGGGCAACAAAACAAAACAAAACAAAACAACAGACCCCCAGTCCTCTCGGACACCCCTGTAGTCTTGAACTTGGAAAAGAGACAGTGCTCAAGACAGGGACAGCTGGTCTACCTGAGTCTACTCTCGGTTCCCTCTGGGCACAAAGCAGAATTGGGTCACCCTGGTGAGGGATGGAAAAGGCAGTGCGGAAGTCAGGTGCTTTCTGTGAGTTGAGGATAGTAGTTCTGCCTCCCTTTGTATCCCAGAGTAGTTGTGAGACGATATTTTAAAAGATCAACTCCTACAAAAATGTAAAACATTATTCACACTTTTACCTGAGTTTCTCCCATTTCAGTGGGTTTTTCTTTCATTAATTGGTTTCTTAAAACCAGTCAGCCAAGCAGCTGCCCGTCCAGACAATACCTGCTTGTTGCCAGTCACAAAGAAAGGCAGACAGATAGACAACCTCTTACAATATTTTTAATTAGATACCTTATTTTGCTGAATCCTCTCCAAACCATACCAGTAGGATACTATCTCCCAGGAGATGAGAAATTTGAGTGACAGAGAGGTTAAGTTATTTGCTCCAAGTCACAGAGTTAGTAAGTAGCAGAGCCAGAATTTGAATCCAAGTGTTTTGACTCCAGGTGGCTTGCTGGGCTAATGATGCAGTGGCCTTGAAGGGTTATATTTATATTTGGTGGAGGAGACTCTTTCAGTTCCAGGAGACCAAAACAAACAATCCATCATGTTGTGGCTGCACTGAAGCTTTCTCAGTGAAGGGCAGTAACTCGAGGAATATTTTTGCAGATATCTCCTCTTATCTCTAAAAACAGCTGAGCTGTAACACCCTGAATTCTGTGGCTGCCTAATCTGCATACTGCCCAGGAACTCGGGAATGTCTTTACAGGCATTTGAGACTTGGACCCCTGGGAAGGGTGGAGCGAAGGACATTCAGACAGCCATGGAGTCTGGTCCCTTACACCAGGGCCAAGAGGCTCCTGAAAGATGCACCCTTGCTCCTTGGCGGATGCCCTTTGGCATCATTATTGTAGGTGGGGATCATGGGGTTGCATGCAGCGCAGTCCACGTGAGCCAGCCCACACACTGGGAGTAGTAGGGCAGGGCATGATTACTGGAGCAGTACAGAGTTCTTAGGTGGAAAGTGAGCCCAGCCAGCTCATGGGAATCAGATCTGGGAGGCCCCCCAAGAGTGAGGCAGCTTGTCTCTGTCTCAAGTTTTCCATCTCTCGGGCTTTGCTTTTTGCCTCTCTCCTGTCTTCCTCTCTGCAGGCAGGATTCCTCTGCTTACTCATGGTTTCTCTGCTTGGCACACCCCTCTTCTCTGGCCTTCCTTGCTTGGTTTTGCTATAGGACCAACTTGACTCTACACAACCCCAAATGCCCATCACTGTCTAACGTGGTCCAAATTCTTGAGAGAAAAAAATCTGATTGGTCATTGATTAGCCAGTGAACTTAGATGTCCTTAGGTATCTATCTCTCGTCCATTCAGAACAGAACATGTGGTGCAAACATGGCCACTTGGGGCTGCCTCTTCAGCTGGAGATGTGGGCAGGGCAGGTATGCCTGAACACATCTGCTGTGGAGGGCCAAGCTGAAGCCATTTGTCTCACTCAGACCATGGGCAGGAGAGCAGAACCAGGTTCAGTTTTTTTGTGTTCTTGTTTTCTCCAAGTAGGCAGTTGCCTTCTGTAGGCTCTGAGCAGGGGAGGCCCACAAGACTACAGTTCACTGGTGGGTTTCTCTCTGAGTTCACATCATTTTGAGCCCGTGAGGAAGGGAGGGCACGGTGAGAGACACGTATCCACATTAATCAAGAATCTCGTAATACTCTTTCCCGAGCAGCTCCCACGTAACTGGCACTGTGCTCAACACTTCACCCGTGCAATCTCATTTAATTCCCAGAACTCGGCTGGAAAAGTGGGCCTGGTCACTGCCATCACACAAGTGAAGAAGAAACACGCATTTGTTCATCGGGTATTTATTGAGTGCTTAACAGTGCTAGGGCTGTGCTGGGCACCATTCCTGAAAGCTAACTGTAGACCAGAGACCAGGTGAAAGGGGTGGTATATATTTTGTCCCTTTCAATCCTGAGGACAGCCCAATGAGAGAATTTCTGTTTTTAATTCATTTTATAGATAAGGAAATTGAAGTCCAGAGAGGTTAAGTTCTTGTAGAAGGTCACACAGCCAGTAAGTGGCACAATCTGAATTTGAACCCAGGCCTAATGCCCTCTTATGTAATTTGGAAATTCTGAAAAACAGATTTCGCTGGTCAAGGGGTGCCTGGGAAATAATGTTCTCGTGGCCCTTGCTTCAGCTGCTTACTTCAATTTTTGAAGGAGGGGTGGGGAGTGGGGTTCCTGGATATGCCCCTCCCACTTTCCTCTTTCATACCCAGGGAGGGCTTCATTTCTGCTTCCTGGCCCCCTTCCTGCTCCTCCCTGCGTGGTGTTCCCCATTCTAGGTCACAGAGACTCTTGACCTATTTGTAGGCTGCGTTGTTGTACCGTGTGCTACAGTCTGAAGGTGTGTGTCTGCAAACAACTCCCCTTCCCCCCATTCATATGTTAAAATCCCCAAGGTGATGCTTTTAGAAGGTGCTTGGCCTTTGGGTAGTGTCTAGGTCATGAGGGTGGAGCCCTTATGGATGGGATTAACATCCTTAGAGACAGAGAGAGCTCCCTCACCCCTTCTGTCATGTGAGGACAGAATGAGAAGCCTGCAGCCGGGAAGATGGCCCTCATTCAACTGCCAGTGCCATGATCTTGGACTTCCAGCCTCCAGAACTTCGAGGAATGTGGTGTTTTGCCATAGTAGCTCGAATGGACTAGGACCCTGTGTTCGTGTCTGGGAGCTCTGATGGCCCAGCTGGCTGTGCAGGGCTGTGTTTGTCTGTGGCTGCCCCTGCCAGCCTTTTCTCCCACGCTCCTGTGGACCTCTCCTGTGTCAGGGTCGTGTCTTCGCTGGAGAGGCAAGCTGTGTGTGTGTGTGTGTGTGTGTGTGTGAGAGAGAGAGAGAGAGAGAGAGTTAGACATCAAAGAAGGCCTTAGTATCAGGGCTTTTAATGGGCACAATGACAAGGTGATTGTCCTTAATTGGCTATCATAACAGCCAACCAGGTCCTACTGCATCTATACAGGACTCCTGCTTCCTTGAAGGAGGTGAACCAGAATCGGGTGGGGCTGGGGAGCAAGGGACAGCTTTCCCTCTGGCTCTGGGAATCCAGGAGACTTAAACCCAACAGGCACTAACAGGCTCGGACAGCTTTCTGGAAAGTGTTGAGGGCCTTCTCCCTCTGCCTGATTGCCTGCATCACTACATAGAGAAGGAGCTTCTGGTTGGGAGTTTTTAACTCCTAGGCTGTTATAACTAACTCCTTTATGTTATAACGAGCCCAGAAACCATCAGGGAGAGCACTGATGAAAGAATGGTCCTATTTTGGATGAGTTGGGAGAATGAAAGCAGACCTTGTGGTCTCTGTTGCTAAGGAGAGAAGACGTGGCGGTGTCAGAGAGCTGACCTGGCAGAAGGACGTGCTTTGATGTCATGGAAAGAGCATGAATATAGGAGTTAGGAGGCTCGGAGCCAAGTTTTAAAAAGAGACAGTAGCTCATCATAACATAGTGCTTATTGTGGGCTGGGTACTTTTCTAAGCACCTTATGGGTTTTAAATTCATTTGAGGTTCACAACAACCCTATGGAATAGGTACGTCCTTGTCTGTGTTTTATAGTTGATAAAATTGAGGCACAGAGAGGGTAAGTGACTTGCCCAAGGTCCCATTGCCTATTAGTGGCTTATCAGACAGTCATGAGATGTGCAAGTCTGCTGCTTGACCTGGGGCAGGGCTTTGGCCTCTTTCTATGTTGCATGTGTTTCAGTGCTCTGCCTGTTGTTGGCTGCTGTGTTTGGCCTTGGGACTCTGCAAGGGAGTGAGATGGTGAGGGGTGGAGCTTCTCTTTCTAGGGACAGAGGAGCTGTCCAGATGACATCATCAACAAACTGTGAGAGCCAGCTTGAACAGCTTTCCTGGTTGATCACACTAGTCATTAATGCCCATGTAAAACACAGCTTGGGACCAGGCTCCAGACCCCGTAGTCACAGCCATGTTTCCACATGCCTGATAAATGATTCTGCTGGAAGAGCCTTGAAGAGTACCTGTGGAGAGTGGTTCTCAGCAAGATTCTATAAGACTTTTTTACACATTCCCATCCATTCTGAGGCTGCCCTGGGACTGAGAAATGAGAATGCAGCGTTGGGAAGCTGCACTCCAAAGCCCTTTGGTCTGGAGTCAGAGGATGTCTATACAGTCTTCTCCCAGGAAATCAGGGAAGAAGGGCCTTGGAGAGTAGTTTAGTCTATCTTTTTCACTTCACTTGGGGGAGACTTGGGTCCAGACAGGAGAACGCACTGGCTCAAGGTTGACCAGTATTAGTCCTTGTGCTGAGACTCTTAGGACAACGCTTGGCCTTTCTCCTTGCCCAGCTAACATATATGGAACACTAGTGCTTTGCATGCATTATCTCTGTTTAATCACACCAACCCCAGGAGAGGAGTGCTATTAAGCCAATTTTACAGATGAGGAAATTAAGCTCAAAGTGGCACAACCAGGATTCGGCCCCAAATGCTTCCTTAGTATTCCTTGTGCTTCCTTTCAGTATATTAGGCTCTCTTTATATTTTCCAGAGCACGTTCTCTTCCATGCACGGGCTATCTGGTGACCATAATTTCTGAACCAACAATCTGGATGGCCAGTCCGACTTCAGACAGCCCAGGTTCAAATCCCAGCTTCACCATTTACTGACTGGCCTTGACCAAGTCAAACAGTTGTTAAAGCCTCAGTTTCTCTTGTAAATTGAGGATAATAATGTCTAAACCAGGCTTCCCTGGTGGCGCAGTGGTTAAGAATCCGCCTGCCAATGCAGCCCTTGTCCGGGAAGATCCCACATGCCACAGAGCAACTAAGCCCGTTCACCACAACTACTGAGCTTGTGCTCTAGAGCCCGTGAGCCACAACTACTGAGCCCATGTGCCACAAGTACTGAAGCCTGTGCACCTAGAGCCTGTGCTCTGCAACAAGAGAAGCCACCGCAGTGAGAAGCCCATGCACCACAACAAAGAGTAGCCCCCGCTCACTGCAACTAGAGAAAGCGGTGCGCAGCAACGAAGACCCAATGCAGCCATAAATAAATAAAGTAAATGTCTAAATCACAGGGCATTTTTTAGGGGTGAAATGAGACAATTCTTGGAAGTCACTTATAATACCAAGTATGTAAGTGGTAGCCACTAAATTATTATTGATTAGGAATGCCAATATTTGATATAGAGTCTCATCCTGGAATTCTGGAATTAAGTTTGTTGTAACCATATGCTAAAGCTTTTGGCTAATTTCTAAAGAAGGAATGGCTATTATGATTTCTTTTATTAAAGTCTATGGTAGGCTGAATAAAGAACCTCCCAAAATGTCCACATCCTAAATCTGGACTCTGTGAATATGTTACCTTATGTGGCAAGAGAGGTTTTGTAGAAGTGGTTAAATTAAGGCTCTTGAGGTGGGGAGGTTATCTAATAGATTATCTGGGTGGGCCCAATGTCAGCACAGGGTCTTTATAAGAAGGAAGGAAGAGGGACAGAGTTTGAGAAGCAGGTATGATGATGGAAGCAAAGTTCAGAGAGACAGAAAGATTTGAAGATGATTTGCTGCTAGCTCTGAAGATGGGGAAAGGAGCCACGAGCCAAGGAATGTGGGCAGCCTCTAGAAGCTGGAGAAGGCCAGGAAACATTCTCCTTTAGGGCCTCCACAAGATATCATGCAGCCCTGCCAACACATTCTGGACTTGTGACCCACAGAACTGTAAGGTAATAGGT
This sequence comes from Pseudorca crassidens, assembly GCF_039906515.1. NCBI lineage: Eukaryota > Metazoa > Chordata > Mammalia > Artiodactyla > Delphinidae > Pseudorca > Pseudorca crassidens. The sequence continues at coordinate 55,103,174 of NC_090311.1, read as the reverse complement.
ATTGTTTTAAGCCACTAAGTTTGTGGTAATTTGTTACAGCAGCAGTAGAAAATCAGTAAAAGATCCTTATTTAATATTTTCTACTCAAATTTCACAGGCAATGATAAGCACCTCCTCCAGGCCAGGCACTGTGCTAGGTACTTCCACTTAAATGCATTTCTATAAGCAGTGTGATGAGTGTGTGCAGAGAGTGTGGGCTTTGATGTAGAAGATGCGAGCAGGGATACCAGTTTTACTGCTCATTAGCAATGTGATCTTGGGCCAGTCACCTGACCTCTCTGAGCCTCAGTTTCCGTATCTATAGAGTAGGGTTCAACACGTGAGAAATACTTGACATGGGCCCAGCACTCAGTAGATTCTAACCCAGTTAATGTCGCTGCCTCCTTCTGCCTGACTTGGATGCACCATATCCTTCTTCCCCAGGAGAACCCTCTTGTCTGGTGGGGGTCGTGTTCAGTGCCTCATGTTTTTTTGGTTCTCCTGAGGAGAGGTGACCTGTCCCATGGACAGAGTTAGGGCCAGGCAGTGGGGAAGAATTCGCTTTTAGCCAGGACTTTCCAGAGGTAGAACCAGCTCCTTGCTACCTTCCTTGTTTGTGGGGGGACCCAGGTGTTTTGACTGCCTTCCCCCAGGCCCTGTCCCACAGGGGCCTGGGAGAGACATTGGCTCAGGCCAAATTGTGAAGGGCTTAAGATGTGGACTTTGGCTGTCATCACCCCATAGGGTCACATATACAGTTGCAGAGCCCACTGGTGGGACTGAAGAAAAAAAACAAAAAGATGTGCATCTTGTAGTCTTGAACTTGTGTCTCTGTTCTGGCCTTCACTACCTGTTGTTCTCCATATTTCTCAAGTATACTGGCTTCGTTGTGGTATTGGCCAAAAACATGTATAGATCAGTGGAACAAAATAGAGAGCCCAGAAATAAACTCACACAGTTATGGTCAGTTAATCTATGACAAAGGAAGCAAGAGTGTATTGGGTTGGCCAAAAAGTCGTTCGGGTTTTTTCGTAACATCTTATGTATAATGGAGAAAAGACAGTTTCTTCAGCAAGTGGTGTTGGGAAAGCTGGACAGCTCCATGTAAGTTAGTGAAAGCAGAACACTCTTTCACACCATATACAAAAATAAACTCAAGATGGCTCAAAGACCTAAATATAAGACATGATACCATAAAACTTGAAAACATAGGCAAAACGTTCTCAGACATAAATCATAGTAGTAGTTTCTTAGATCAGTTTCCCAAGGCAAAAAGCAAAAATAAACAAATGAGACCTAATCAGACGTACAAGCTTTTGGACAGCAAAGGAAACCATTAACAAAACAAAAAGACAACCTATGGGAGAAAATATTTGCTTATGATGTGACTAACAAGGGGTTAATAGCCAAAATATACAAACGGCTCAGACAACTCAATATTTAAAAACTGAACAACCCAATCAAAAAATGGGGGCTTCCCTGGTGGTGCAGTGGTTGAGAGTCTGCTTGCTGATGCAGGGGACACGGGTTCGTGTCCCGGTCCAGGAGGATCCCACATGCCGCGGAGCCGCTGGGCCCGTGAGCCATGGCCGCTGAGCCTGCGCGTCCGGAGCCTGTGCTCCGCAACGGGAGAGGCCACAACAGTGAGAGGCCCGCGTACCACAAAAAAAAAAAAAAAAAGGCAGAAGACCTAAATAGACATTTCAACAAAGAAGACATACAGATGGCCAAACAAGCAAATGAAAAGATGCTCAGCATCACTAATTATTAGAGAAATGCAAACCCAAACCGCAATGAGGCTTTGCCTCACACTGGTCGGAATGGTCATCATCAAAAAGTCCACAAATAATAAATGCTGGAAAGGGTATGGAGAACACGGAACCCTCCTACACTGTTGGTGGGAATGTACACACACACACACAATGTTGTACTACTCAGCCATAAAAAAGAAAGAAATATTGCCATTTGCAGCAACATGGATGGACCTACAGAATATACTAAGTGAAGTAAGTCAGACTAAGACAAATATATATCATTTATATGTGGAATCTAAAAAATAATGCAAATGAATTTATATACAAAACAGAAACAGACTCACAGACATAGAAAACAAGCTTATGGTTACCAAAGAGGTGGGGGGGAGGAATAAACTAGAAGTATGGGATTAACAAACTCCTATATATAAAATAGATAAGCAACAAGGATTTACTGTATAGTGCAGGGAACTATATTCAATATCTTGTAGTAACCTATAATGGAAAATAATCTGAAAAAAATACAACAGAATCACTTTGCTGTACACCGGAAACTAGAACAATATTGTAAATCAGCTATACTTCAATAAAAAAACTCATTTTATGACTTCAAAAAGGCTTCATTTTATGACTAGCCAAATCACATTGCATTGCATTTTGTTTTGTATTGATGGGTGAAAACAATATTTTGGTAAATGTACATGTTAAAAATTCCCTTTTTTTTTTTTAATTCTGGCTTTGGCAATTCTTCATTTTTTACTCAGAGCTTCAAAAAATGGAAGTAGCCTAAGTTGATCTTAACTTCTCGAAGGCTTTGCCTCCGGCCAGTGTCTGAAAAAGAAGGAAAAAATATAAAAGTATTCAAATCTCCAGTATTTGAAGAGTCTTCCTCCTTTGAAGCCCTGTCCCATTCATTATCTCCTGTAATGCTTTCAACAGCCTTCTGAGAGAGGTATTCTTATTCTGCTCCGATGTTCAACCAGGGTGACCAGGTGAGGGTACGGGGCATGCAGACCGTACCACTGTGCCCACAGTCCTGATCCTTTACTGCCAGCATCCATTCTGATTGGTAATGCCTCGTGCTGCACTGATGTTTACCTGTTTGAATAGTACCCCTTGTTATCCCCACTTTACAGAGGAAAACTCAGGTGAAGGATGTATGCCAGGCTGCACAGCTGAACCCAGGGCCCCCGACTCTGAGAACCCGTGAGCTTTTCCTGCTTCCCAAGCTGCCCCTCTTTATGGCAGGTTAAATCATGCTGGGTTTAAAGACCCCATTGTAATACCTTGGTTTCTTTTCATTTACCACCTTGGAAGCAGCAGTAAAAATATTAAAACCAATTGCTGTCACCTTTCAGACTGCTGTGTTTATGAGACATAGATTTCAAGTGAATGAAAATAATCAGAAACTCCCTCCCCGTTCCATTCTATGGGGACATTTCAGATTTATACAATATTTCTGAAAGCTCTTATAATAGGGCATATGCACTTTAGGGCATTAATGAAGTCGGCTCAGTGCTGGCTGGTCTCATTTCATGGAGCTAATTGTTAAGTGTTTTGCATACTTACAATTGAACTAAATTATTCCAAGCTAGCTGGTTTCAGGAAGTGTTAATTATATTTCAGTAAAGGAAAATCAAGGCTAAAAAATCATCCACTTAGAGCTTATCTATTTATGAACATCTCATTCTGGAGATCTCAAACATATATTTTAACACCATGTGAATATTGAGATTAATATTTCTTCACCAAAGAAACCTTTATTCCTCTTTCGAATAGGCCCCCTCTTCCCCCATCCCACCCTTCCAGCTTTATTCAGCAGCCTAGTCTGGAAGTTGAAAGAGGCCTTCCTTTGTATTTCCGGCCTTGAATCTTTAAGTTCGGTGCCAAGAACAGTATTAGCTCCGTTCATCTTGAGACCAACTGGCCTTCTGTAAATGATATTAAGTAAGTAATTTATGGGTCCTGCACAGGTCATTTAGGACCAAGTGCTCCCTTGCTTCCGGGGTTCTTTTTTGAGGAAGTTGTTTGGACAGGAGTTTTCACCTGGGACATGGGTTGGAGAGGCGGAGTGGCCAAGCGTTGCCATTCAGATGTCAGTACAGCAGGGATGGGGATGAAGAGCTAGAAGGTCTGAGGGGGAGTCTGCAATGCCTGCATTGTCCTTTCACACTTATCTTTCTACTCACTGGATCAGAAAGTCTGAATGGATACCTAACAAGAAATTCTCTTAGTTTTTTTTTGCATTTGTTGCTCAATTTCTTTTCTATTTGTTTTTAACTTTCTGTTCATTCTCTTACACATGCATTCATTTGTTCATTCAGTGCGCACATATCGAGCTATGGAAGGCCCATCACTCTAGAGCACTGGACCAAGGGCTGGGCTTGGAGAGCTGAGGATGGCAGAGCTCCCACCTTCAGGAGCTCTTCTAATACATAAATAGACCAGAACCACCTGGAAGGCTTGTTAAAACACAAGGTGCTGGGCCCCACCTCAGAGTTTCTGGTTGAGCAGGTCTAAGGAGGGCTGATAATTTGCATATCTAACAAGTTCCCAGGTGTTGCTGATGCTCTGGTCCAGGGATTACCCTCTGAGAACCACTGCAGGAGACTCATGGGATTTAGGAGGTTAAATCCCGAGACCATCTTGATTTGTATCTAAATATATATGTACACCACTATTATAGAGCTTTTTTGGCTGGCAGATGAGAGGGGCATTTTTTTCATGAATAAAGGGTTTTTTCCGTTAAAAAAGTCACTTTACCTTATAAATAATAGAGTATAACCAGTATGTGTTGAGAAATGAATGTCAGCTGGCTAGTTGGGCTCATGAAATTCCCCCTGCACACTAGCCTTCCAGAATGAGATTCAAACACACTTGTGCAAAATGACAAACACTCCTTTGCAGAGGTCTCCAGGGGTGCTCACATGTATATGGGACCTTGAGAGAAATTGATATTTAAATAGCAGTGGTATGGATATCATCTCAGTGTTAAATCTACACAGGTCCAGGTCTACCCAAAGCTCATGTAGGCCTGGGCTTGGGATCTGGGCACTGAAGAGGGCATGGTTAGGCTGGAGAGAGGAGAAGAGGGTCAGGGCAGGTCACAGGGAAGCTGCTGAGGGGACAGGGCACCTGGGGCTTGAAGGGTCAGTAGGAGTTTGTTAGCACTGGAGTGAGTGCAGGGTAGAGAATCGCTTTGGGCAGAGGGAACAGTCTTTGCAAGGCACAGAGGTGAGAAAGGCAAGGATTGTTGAAGAGCATAGTGCAGACATTGCTGTGTGACTGTGCAATGAGTGGGAAGGAAGAGGGAGAGATGAAGCAGGATTACAAAAACTGTTAGGCTGAAAAGCTAGACTTTGTTCTGAAATACAGATGATAGAGGTCACTTGATATTTTATAGTCGAGGGAGTGACTCGAGACTGCTGTTGAGTGGAGAGTGATTAGAAAAGAAGCCAGGCAGGGCTGGGAGACTAGTTGGGAGGTAAAATTAATTAAAATAAAAGCTTCAGTTCCTTAACTGTAGTAGCCGTGTTTCCAGGGCTTTTTTGCCGCATGTAGCTAGTGGCTACCGTTGGCCAGTGCCTATATAACATTCCTGTGGAATGTTCTGTTGGACAGTGCTAGTCTGGAAGGGAACCCCCATGTCTGGGTAGGCACATCTCCTTGGATCCATGGACTGCTCACCACAGGGAGAGAGGGGTGTGGCAGAGGAGGGCCAGAGTGGAGCCCTCTGAAAGTGCTAGATGGCAATTTCAAGGATAGTACATAGGTGGAGTGGAATCCATGCCCAGAGGCCACTAGCAGAGTGTAGAAACAATGGGAGTGGCTGGAGAGGGGTAGTCAGGAGTCAGAGGAAAGATGGCTCAAGCTCAGTCCTAGAAGCCAAGAAGGACAGTTTCAAGACGTAGAAGCCATTGGTGAACCTAGCAAGAACAGAGGTGGTCAGGAGACTTAACCTGGGCCAGTTGGTTCCTTTCTCCTGGATATTTGAGTTGAGACACAGTGACTGAGCCCATTAACTGCAGGAGCTGAGTTGGAAGGTCGTTAGCTTAGGGGATGGAGCTGAGGCTGCCATGTTTGGGAGGCTACAAGGAAGACTGCGTGCTGGAAGATGAGAAGCCAGTCTATGGCAAGAGAGGAGCATAGCAGGTGTGTAGAGAGGAAGGGAGAGGCCCACTCCCCTGAAAGTAACAGAGCCTGAGAGAGTATGGGTCTGATCCCCTGTCACTTCCCACAAGGCCCTCTCCCCACCCTGTGACACCTGGGCGTCTTCACAATCAAGGGAGTTTCAGTAGGTTTCCCTTTCTTACAACCCAGTGATCTCTAAGCACATAGACTCCCCACCACCCAGCCCAGGAAGTGGCACATACCAGGTGCTCAGTCAAAGCTTGTTGAGGTGTTGAATGAGCATGGGATTTGAACCATGGACAAGATGAGGGAAGCAGAGGCAAAGAGGAGGCCACGGGCTTCCTCTTCATCTTTCCTCTCGCCCCCTTGAATGTAGATGGAAATGTTGCGGGCACCTGAAAGACATTCCCTCCTTCCCTCACCCTTTTGGCGCCTGGAATGTTGTGCTTCCTCCTTCCTTCTTCCAGAAGCTACACGTGTAGTTGGCACTGTTTCTGATTTTTTAAAAACTAACTTTATTGTTTATTTATTTATTTTTGGCTGTATTGGTTCTTCGTTGCTGTCCGCGGGCTTTCTCTAGTTGCAGCGAGCGGGGGCTACCCTTCGTTGTGGTGTGCAGGCTTCTCATTGCGATGGCTTTTCTTGTTGTGGAGCATAGGCTCTAGGCGTGTGGCCTTCAGTAATTGCGGCACACGGGCTCAGTAGTTGTGGCTTGCGGGTTCTAGAGCACAGGCTCAGTAGTTGTGGCGCACAGGCTTAGTTGCTCCGCGGCACGTGGGATCTTCCTGAACCAGAGCTTGAACCCGTGTCCCCTGCCTAGGCAGGCAGATTCTTAACCACTGAGCCACCAGGGAAGCCCCTGTTGTCTTTTCTTGCATCACCACACTCTAGCGTCAATTCAGGTGGTGGTTTAGAGCCAATTAAAATTTATAAGCCATAGGTAGTGAGGGAAATCCCAAGGATTAATTTGCTCAGTGGAGTATTAATCTGTGAAATGACACAGGTGCTCCTTCAGCCAACTCGGCAAGATGGAGATGGAGGTACATCCCCTCCCTTGTTTTACTGTAAATGCTCTAATTGGCCTCACTGGGCTGAGGGTGGGGTGTGGCTCCACTTCCTCTGAGCACCATGAAAGGCCGAGTCAGCTATTTGGGCCCCCAACCGAGCTGCCTGGAACCCAGGCCCCCTCCATACCAAGCAGTGCCTGCCACCCCGTCCCTCAGCTGGCAGAGATGTGCCCTCGCTGGCCAGCACTCCCGTGCTCTGTGCCGCCTTTCCACACTGCCCCCGGGGCAAGGCAAGGGAAGGAGCTTAATGGGCCGATCCCACCAGCCACCAGGACTTGCCACTTTCCAAGCTTTGTAATTAGTATCCTTCTCAATTAGGAGGCCGAGTGAATCAGCATCCAAGTTAATATGGCCGCACCCATCTGTCTGGCTAGCTATCTTGCCTTTAAGACAGCCCAAAGAGCAGGAGAGAGGATTTACTAATGCTGAGGCTGCAACATCAGGGCTGTGTGGTTGGCTGGATATGACCTGTCCAGTAAGCTTAGGTGCTGGGTTTCAGGACATCTGGCTTCTAATTAAATTCCTTCCCCCACCAGAGCTTGGCTCATGAGAACCTTGTCTGAACGACAGTCAGTTTCCTCCTGGAGAATCTAAACTTCATTGTTGCAGTTACCATAGCTGGTGACCCTGGAGGCCAGAGGGGCTTAGATGGCTTGTCCAGAGACAGTGGCAGGACAGTGGGAAGCTATTCAGTATAATGGCTGAGAATTCTGGCTTTGGAGCTAGACAGATCTGGATTCAAGTCCAAGTTCTGTAGTTAGCAGCTGGATGCCCTTAGGCAGATTACCTAACCTTGCTGAACTTAATTTCTTATTCCCAGAATGCGTATCACAATATCTACCTTATAGGGTTGCATGATGTATATGAAGTGTTTAGCACAGTGCTTGCACATAGCCAGCTCTTCAGAAAGGCAGTTTTTATTATTATCGTTAATAGTAGTGCTAATAGAATAAAATGTCCTCATGTGCCCTAAGTCCCAGTCTCTCTGCTTTCCTATCCTTTGTTCTCCTTCAACCTCGCCTGCCAGTAACAAAGACCTGCCATGTCTACCTCAACCCGTGCATCGTGATAGTGAGGCAGGATAGTGGATGGCACAGCTTTGAAGAGGATATCATTGGTGCTTAAGCACAGGGATTATTGTTGCCAGTAAGCTAAGTAGAAGCCCCAGAATCCTCCAGGGATGGCTAGCTTGTTCTGATGACATGGAAGTTCAGGACAAATGTTCCTCTTGGCTTCAGAGGATTCTGACATTGGGGTGAGCATTAGTCCAAGTTCACTGTTGCCAGCAACAGAAATGGACTCTGGCTGGTTTAAGTAGGAAAGGAATTTCTTGAAAGAATATGGTATCTCAGAGAAAGCTGGGGAGCCAGGGTAAGGTGGCTGGCACCAGGACCACAGTCAGAACTGTGCTGCAGGGAAGGCTTGGTGTGGAGCTGTGCGACCTCTGACCTCACTGGCTATGTGCCTGGGGCCACACACTGACACCTTGGGGACACAGGAGCTGCCTGTACTCTGGCAGGTGTTCTCTCCTGACCCTGCCTCTCTGTGCCTCTACACGTCCTGGGTATCAGATCCACTCTTCCTTGGTGATATACTGGACTTCAGCTGCACAGTCGAGTAGGGAAATATTAAACGACTGTCAGGCCTTCATTGCTTTCTGAACTGGGAGGAGGGCTCTGCCTCCTGAAGACTCAAGAAGACTTGGTTGTGGGGCAGCCATAAAGTGGTGTATGTCAACGGCAAATGCTAGAGGTCTTCAAAATCTCCATGCAGTGGACTATGGTGATGTTGAAACCTTACCTGGCACATTTCTGGTGTATTTCTGCATTGACTGCTGCTTCTGTCCTCCTGTTGTATGGAGAAAGGGGCTTGGACTCCTGGAAGTCCAGGCCCAGATCTTCAGATGACAGTCTGCTTGGGAGCTTGGGGTGGGTGAGGGAGCAGGGAATCGGTGATGGCTGGATCTATCCCTGCCTTTAAGGCAGCTGGTCAACAAGTTCAGACCATGGGCAGAGTCCAGCTCTCTAGGGAGACAGTGAGTCAGAGCCAAGGTTGCAGGGCAGCGGGAGAGCCGGCAGTGCAGCCATGGTGGGGAACTGCCATGCATGCTGCCTTTGTGGGGAGACACTTGGGTGTGACACCCGTCCTTACCGGGCCCCACTCTGTATGATGTAGGGTGTCCACTAGGGAGGAGACTGGCTGAAAATGTCCTTTTCCTGCTCTGACAGCATCACTCATGTCCTGGGGCTTCACCCCTGACCCCCAACCCCATCCCACACAGTGGCTGACCACCATGCTCCAGGGAAATGACAGGTAACTTCCCGTCACCAAATGATAAGGCCTCTCTATGATATATTCTGGTTGTTTCCACAGAACAGCGTTTAAGCAATCAAACACCAATTAAAAAAAGGAAGCGAATCTTATCCACACCACAAAAAAGTAGCATTCGGAAACTCCCTGGTGTTCCAGTGGTTAGGACTCTGCGTTTTTACTGCTGAGGGCGCAGGTTCAGTCCCTGGTTGGGCAACTAAGATCCCACAAGCCACGTGGCACAGCCAAAAAAATAAAAAATAAAAAAAGTAGCGTTGCTCTCTTCAGATCCGGGGTGGGTAGATGCTTGGGTGGGGGCCTGGAACATAGCCTTCCCTGCATCACCTGAAACAACACCATGAGGCCTTAGGAAAGTGGTCCTTAAAGAGTTGCCTCTGTGTCAGCAGCTTCAGCGTCACCTGGAAACATGTTAAAAACACAGATTCTCAAAGCCCACGCCAGAGTCGCTGAATCAGAAACTCGGGGGGTGGGGCCCAGCACCGTTGCAGCAAGCCCTCAAGGGGATGCTCATGCTTGAGCTTGAGCACCACTGCCTTAGGATTCTGAGGAGATGTTCTCCTTCCCGAAGGACCTCGGTTTCCCCATCAGTAAAGTGGAGAATTTGGATGATTTTTTAAACTGCAAAATCAGATAATTCCTGGAATGGAAAAACCTGGGTTCCTCACTCTGTTATCAGTTAGCTGAGCGTCATTGGGTAAGTCACAAAGTCTGGGCACAGTTTACTTATCCATCAAAGGAAAGGTATTCAATGGCTTCATGGGAGGAGGCGGTACCTGGGGCATGGACTGGATAGATGACTTCTGTGGGCCGACTGTGGACCTGGTGTGTGCCATGATGTGTTTGCAGGGGGTCTTCCTGCAGCTCTGATTTTTTAAAGCACCAGACTGGAAACAGCTATGGATCCACAACTAGGACATTGGTTAACTACATTACGGTGCATCCATGCAATCATATTCTGCACTGTCAAAAGAATGAGGAGAAGGTGTGTGTATTGATTCGGGCCAGTCTCTCAGATACAGTACGTGAAAAAACAAGGTAGAGGACTGTATATATAATATGCTAAAGCTTGTGTGAAGAAGATATAAATATGTGTGAATATATGTAAGCTATCTCTGGCTATAGGAGATGCCTCTTGGAAAGGGCATTTTAGGTACTGGTGTTGAAGGTGGATGGGAGTGGGACTTACTGGTCACTGTATCCCCTTTGGTACCATTTGAGCTTTTAAAGCATATATATGTACTACTCAAAAAGTGAAAACACAGCAAAAAGCAGCAACAACAGAGGACCACAGGCCTGTCTGGCCCTCTGGTGTTTTGGTCCTTGGAGTAGTGGCAGCCAAGCCTGCAAGTCAAAGACGAGCAAGGCTCGTGTGGTGCCCAGAGAGAGAGGAGGAGGGGGAATGTGGCAGCAGGTGTTGGCGGAGTTCACCGTTACATGCTCGCAAATGGCCCAGCTCTCCAGGCCTCTGTTTGCACCTTGCAAAGGAGAGGGAGATGTGGAGGCCCAGAGGGCCCCTGCTCGTAGGCTGTGGAGTGAGCTAAGCAGGGAAGCTCTGGAGGACAGAGCTGTGCTTGCCAGGCAGTCAGGGCACTGGCCTCACCATGGACTCCAGCCAGGCCCTTGCATGCCAGAGCCCAGGACCCCAGAGGTGCCGGGGGCATGAGGCTATGCTGGAGCACAGGGCTCTGGGTTCACTGTGCCCTCCTTGCTGCGTGGTCTGCATGCCTGTGACGGGGGAGTATTGTGAACCCCTATCTGCACATGAAGAAGTGGAGGCTTGTTTGTTCCAAGGCCCTGCCCAGGATGGCATCACAGGTAAATGGCTGAGCTGGGATTGGAACTCAGTTTACTGGCTCCATATCCCATGTAGTGAATGGTGGAAAGAGGTTGCCGATTACTTGGGCAGGGAATGGGTGTCACCCTCTTCTGGCCCAGGCTGAAAGACCTCAGGGTCCCAGATTCAAGAATCAGATTTGGTAAAGCAGACGAGTCACAAGCAGCTGCTGACCTTGAGCAACTTCCTCATGCCGGGACCGTTGCTGCTGCTCCATAGAGAGGAGTGAGATACCTCTGGGACCCTGCGAGAGGTTCTGCCTCTTCTCGTTGCCAAGTGCCAATCAGGACAGATGAATGAATAAAATGAAAATCCTCTGCCTATTGAAATCCTATTATTTCTCCAAGGTCCAGCGCAAATGCTGATCCTCCACGAAGATTCTCTGATCACCCCCAGTACACTAGATCTCTTTATTCTTACAGAGCAGGAACCCCAGGCAGAGTGAGACAGTCGGTTCCCTCCTCAGAGCAGGGGGGCAGGATTGGGTTCCTTGAGATCACCCACCCTGTGGCAAACTAGGTGCACAGTAAGGTTTTGTGAAGGTGGAAAGGTCTCCTGACCTCATTTCCCTGCAGACAGAAGTCATTTATGATGACGAACCTAATATGGCTAGAGCAGAGGGTGTATGGCAGTGAGTGACTCAGAGTTGGCTGGTTTTGAAGGCTGTGGGAGACTTTATCCTGGAGCCAGTAGAGATGAATTAACCTGTGGTCTCGGGCAGCGGTAAGGTGGGAAGCCCAGGGGTACAGGGAGAGCCTGGACGTGGACAACCAGGCCCCTCAGCGGGTCTGGGATGCTGGCTAGGTCTGAATTAGGCGGTGGGGGAGGCATCGTGGGAGAGGGCAGCCAGAGCTGGCATCAGCAGTTAGGGCAGAGGAGGAGGAGGAGGGGCAGGAGAGGACCTGTGTTGTCTGGTAGCTTCTGATGGGCCAGGCAGTGGGTAATACATAATTTCACATGAAAAGAGGGGTCAAAGGAAGTCTGAAAAACGGAGGGGCACACCCTTTTAAAACGAAGGGGTGATGGCCAACTTCACAGGCTTCAGAGGAGGTCCGTCTGTGCAGGGCTCTGGGGAGGTGGCTGGAACGGGCAGTTAGGGGGCCGCTGCAGCCTGGTGTGATGGCTTTCTGGGCATGATGGTGGCAAAGCTGGACAGCAGTGGAAAGCAGGCAGCCGAGGCATCACTTGTGGGCTGGGAGTGGGCGCCCAGCACAGGCTCGCTGCTTGATTGATTCTGTTGCTTGAACAACACAAATAGCTGGAAATGTAAACACTGCCCGATCCTGGCACAGCTCTTGGCATCGCTAATTAGCCCTGAGATTATTCCTTGCAAGGGAGCAAGTACATCACACCTCAGTTACGGCTGAACTACGTGAGAGGGAGGCAGGTCTGGTCAGCGGCTGCCCATTGACACCTTTCCCCCAGTTCTCCTTAAGAAATGCCCCAAACAATCATCCAGCCCCTGTCTCCTGGTCTTACCTTTCCAAGGTGCCATTGGTTAGGTATTATTAGTTAGGAGAGGGACTAATTTGTGTAATGACTGGTTAGGAGAGAGAGAATGTGGTGTAAATGTTAATTGTTTTTTTAACTTCACATTATGTGATCCGTTAACACTAATATTTAATTTAATGCAGTCAAAAGATTAATGCTTGTGTTTATTTCTAAAAAAGGCAAGGATGCTTCAGGCTGCTTTTCAGCTTGGTTGAGCTTTGGAGAAAAAAAAACCCCACCCAGAACAGAAGAAATATATTCATGCTGTAATAATACAAATACCCTCTCCCAACCCCCTCTCCCTCCTCAACTCCTAAAAATAAGCCACGGGGTTCTAATGGGGACACTGATTAAATATTCGGCTCTGTAATTTATGCCCAAGTGAATCCCAACAGGAACCAGGGGCTCTGGAAATCTGTTGTGAAATAATTATCCTGAATGACATTGTGGAGATGGTCTGCAAGGGTGCTGTCAATAATGCATTAGCCCAAATCTGTTTGAAATACAGCAAGGAAATTACACGATATTCATGGGAACCTGAAAGAATTATCAGTAAACAAATTTAATCAACTTGATGTTATGCATACCACTCAACCTCTTATTATCTGATCATCTAGGTTTAGAACACGCAGGGGAATTGAATGACGTGGGATGCGAGGCTGAGTGTGTGTGTGTGTGTGTGTGTGTGTGTGTGTGTGTGTACTTGGTGGAACCAGCCTTAGGTTTCTACATTTCTCCTCCTTGGCTGCATTTCATTTGCATTTTTCTCTAGGCCTGATTGTTGGCTGCCAGCTCTCGTCCCAGCCTGGCCCTTGAACTTTCATTTTTTTCCCCCGTGTCAGAGCCCTGCTTAGAAAAGTCAGCTGACTGCCCACCCGTCCTCCAGATGCCACTTAGGCCCCTTCTGCCTTCCAAAGAAGGGATGCTTGCCCCTGCTTTTGAGCTCAGAAGTAAAGAGGAAGTGAGTGCTGTAATCTGGGGGATACTTCCTGGCATATCAGAAAGAGCCCTAAGTGAGGATCTGCCACTAATTTGCTGGGTAATCTTGCATCAGTCCCTTCCCATCTCTGGGCCTTAGTTTTCCCATTTGAAAAGTGGGTCTTGGGCTGAGCTTGGTAGAAGCTCAGCAGCATCTCATTTGCTTGGATTCTTCTCCTTGTCCTCTTGAACCTGATGGGGACCCCAAAGGGAAGGGGCTTTCTCAAGATTACATGGGGAGTTGGAGGCAGAGTCAAGATGAGAACTTGTAGACCCACTTCTCATGACCCCTCTGCCTCCTAAGCCAGAAATTTTTATTTTTGTCTGCACTAAAATTCATGGGGAGCATTTCTTTCTTTCTTTCTCCCTCCCTCCCTCCCTCCATCTCTCTCTCTCTTTCTTTCTTTCTTCCTTCCTTCCTTCCTTCCTTTCTTTCTTTTCTTTATTTTGGCCACACTAAATGACATGTGGAACTTCCCTGAGCAGGGATCGAACCCTCACCCCCTGCAGTGGAAGCATGGAGTCTTAACCACTCACCAGCAGGGAAGTCCCATGGGGAGCATTTCTGAGTCTTTATTTCCGATCTGAGCCCTAGGTTCCGGGTCAGGGGACTTGGGTTGCCTCCCTGGATGTGCAAGTCCCTTTCTATTTCCAAGTCTCACCTTTCCAACCTATACAACAGAGCAGTTGGGTGAGGTGACCTTTCAGATGCCACTGATTTTAGCTTTGACAGTCCTCACTGTCACCTACTTTCTAAGTTCCTCACTTGGCTATGGCTTCATACTTTGAGGAAGACGATCTAACTTCCATATCCAGATTGTAGCGCTCCCTTCTAACTTCTCTGTGAAGTGAAAGTGCATTCTTGTTGAGCACCCTCTGTGGTCAGTGCCCTGTGTACACGTGAGGGGGGAAGTGCTCAGTGAGTCCTACTTTGTGATTGGCCCTGAGCCTAGTATTGGTATAACTTGGTGGATGTTAGGAAGTTCTACTTGGGGACTATGTAAAAGCCAATTCATTCATCAACTTCTTTTTTCGGCACCTACTGTGTGTCTGTCCCTACACTTGGCATTACATAGGATAATAGTAACATATATGAATATAGATTATGTACTAAGCACTGAACTAAACACTTCACATGTTTAAGAGCATGGTGAATTGTGTGGGAATGGACCACGATGAAGTAAAGGTAGGGGTAAGAGGCAGAAAACACCTGTATTATAAAGAACACCAAAAACAGAGAGGTACACCACCCCCCCAGAAGCTACTAAGTGGACTCTTCTATCTCCATCCATCACTGTAGCCTGGCCCCGGGCCCCACATTGTCCCAAACTATACAAACGAAAGTCTAGATCTTGCGCTGTTCAATATGGTAGCCGCTAGCCCTAGGTGGCAATTATTCAGCATTTGAAATGTGGCCAGTCCAGATTGAGAAGTGCTGTAAGTGTATACTACACACTGGATTGCAAAGGTTTAATACAATAAGAGGATGTAAAGTAGCTTATTAATAGTTTTTATATGATGTTGAAATAATATTTTGGATATATTGAGTTAAATTAAATATTATATTACAATTAATTTCACCTGTTTCTTTTTTCTTATTTTAATGTGACTAGTAGGAAATCTAAAAATATATATGTCTCACATTTTATTTCTGTTGGAAATAGAAATATTTATATATGCAAATAATTTATCTCATGGGGGTAGGGAGTACTAGGAGGGTGGTGATGTGGCTCTCCCCTCCCATTTCTTATGGGGGAGGCTAGAAGGGAGTTTGTAAGAGGTTCTAAGAGCATCACTAATAGAGATGGAGGGGTGCTGGATGAAGGAAGATTGGAATCTTATTTCTTGGCTTAACTTCTCCTTAGCAAGAGAATTGCTAACCTGCTCCCTCTGCTGATTTGAACAGGGGGAAAAGATAATTGGAGAGTGTGGTAGACAGAAAAATCCACCCCCTCACCAAATATGTCTATGTCCTAATTCCAGCAACCTGTGAAAATGTTACCTTACATGGCAAAAGGGACTTTGCAGATTTGATTAAGATTAAAGACCTTGAGATAGCAAGATTATCCTGGATTATCCATCTGGGCCTAATTAATCACAAGAATCCTTGAAAGTGGAGAACCTTTCCTGGCTGTCCTCAGAGAGAGAGAGGATGACTGGGATGATGGGAAAAGAGGCAAGAAAATTAGACGTATGAAAGGGACTTGACTTGCCATTGCTGGCTTTAAAGTTGGAGAAAGAGGACCATGATCCGGGCAATGAAGATGGCTTTTAGAAGCTGGGAACGAAAGGAAACATTCTACCCTAGAGCCTCCAGAAAGGAACACAGCCCTGCTGACACCTGCATTTTAGCACAGTGAAATCTGTGCTGGACTTCTGACCTACAGAACCGTGAGGTTTCTGTGTTGTTTTAAGTCACTGTTTCTGGTAATTTGTTATGACAGCAATAGGAAATGAATACAGAGAGAGACATGGGGTTGGAGAGAGGGTACAGCATTTTGGCACAGTAAAATTGCATGAGTTGTTCAAGAGTTGAGTGGACATCTTGGAATACAGCCAGGCTTGAGCCATTCTGCCAAGACACATCCAAGAGACTAGATGCAGGGGAAAGGAGTTTAGCAGCAAGAGGCTTTGGGGTAGACCACCAAGGGTGACAGTTGAGAAAGATCAGATGAGATCAGGTTGGAGCAGCTCTTGGGGATGTGTAGTGGAGAGCCCTCCTTCCTGTACGGTTTCCTGAAGAGCTCATGCATGCATTCCAAGATCAGTTTAGGACCTGCCACATATAGATTATTACCAGAACAGTGAAGATTGGACCGTGAAAGAGCCACTAACCACTTGTATCATTTAGATAGGCTAGGTTATGCTAAGTAACAAACAGCCCCAAATCTTAGCGCTTTATGACAATGTAGTATATTCCCTGTCCATTCTCCATCTGTACTCATCCTAGGGGGATCCATGCTCACATATCATTTGCTAAAGGGAGCCACATGGGGACAGGAAAGTGTAATCCTACCCTGTGCCTGGGGTTAGAACTGGGGATATTTATCTACCAGCACAAATGTCCATCAGTCCCCCTTTTCCTTTCTATCCTTTTGTGGCCCAGAAGCTCCAGAGGAGAAAGGGCACCAGGACAGGAAGGGGAGATGGGTGAAAGAGCAGAGCATGTGCCCTCCCTCATGGCATGACTCTCAGATTGTTGCCTGGCAGTATGGGAGGAAGGGGAGGACGTGAGAGCTAAATTAGATTGCAACTGAGAATTTAAATCACACTGGACATTCCATTTAGATTTTGAAAATGAAAGGAGATGGGGAGGGGTTCTTCCTGAGATGTCATTACAAAATAGGAAATTTAGATTCATCAGGACATGGATGAAGGCAGTACTTAGAAAATAAAGTGATTTTTTTATGTGACCCACTAATTCAGACTCTACTAAACCAACTACCCATGCATTTAATCCTCGAAATGATCCTTTGAAGTAGTAATTCTTATTACCTTCATTTTACATATCACCAAACTGAGGCTCAGAGAGGTTAAGTAACATGTCTAGTGGCACACAACTCAAGTGGCTAGCCAAAATTCGAACTCAGATTTGTCTGATTCCAAGTATACTTTTAAAAGCCACACTTGTTTCCCTGTGCCATAGTATTCTGATGTAAGTGACCCTTCTGAAGTAGGCGAGGAGAGACGTACTTACACTGAGTTATCCCTTTGTGGGTAGGAGGGTAAAATTAGAAGGAGCTTCAGGATGTAGCAAAAGGGACCTGCCGTTTCTGGGACACCTGCCATGTGCCACATACTTGGCAAGCATTATCTTATTTAACTCACTGGGCAACTCTATAAGGTAAGCACTTCCATTCCAGTTTTGCAGGTGAGCCAAATGGAGGTATCAAGACATAACGTGACTTGCCCAATGTCAAGCAACTAACAGGCAAGATTTGAATCCAGTTCTGTCAGTTTTGCAGAACTCTCTGGACCCAGCAGCAGTTCCCCATGAATGGGTTTTGGAGGAGTTAGAGGAGGGTGGGGGGCAGTCTCAGGTGGAACAGTTGAGGAGGGCCTGCGGGAAGAGAGGGTGTAATGGAGCAAGGAGCGTGGCAAGTGAAGATGCAGAGATGTGAGAGTTTGGGGACCAAGAGTAGGCAGATCTGGTTGTCACCCAGAGTGTGTAAGAACAGTGGGGGCGAGAGGAAAGGCAGCGTGGAGCCAGAAGGGGGCTAGTTTGGGATGTCGGGCTGAGGAGTTTGGCTTTGTTCCTGCAGACCCTGGGAGACCATTTGCAGTGAGGTCTCGCGTGCTGCTGGGGAGGACTAGGAAGCCTGGAGGCTGCGGTTTCTGGGGCTGCGCCCGAGCCTTAGAGCAGGGGCTTTCTGCCCATAGAGCCACGGTCCTCTAGACAGGTGGGAAACAGGAAGGGGCTACTTTAGGCAGGAACATCCCTTAGGACAAAGGCATGGCTGGGGTTGGGGGAGACGATGGGGGGGAGGATTCCAGACACAGCAGGACAGACAACGGAAGGCACCAAAGCAGGGAGGGTGCATAAAGCAGCAGAAAGAATGTGTCTTTGGCACATGACAGACCTCTTTCAGGTCTCAGCTGTGGCTTTTACTATCTGTGTGACACTGGGCACATAGTTTTGCTTTTATGATGCTGAAATTCAATGAGACCTGTGTGGTGGAACCTGCAGCTTTTCTCACTTTACTTTGGCATGCTCCAAAAGGTAGCCGCTTTCATTGACCTGACCTTCTTGCCGAGCCCCTTTCCTGCAGGGGAAT
Organism: Pseudorca crassidens; assembly: GCF_039906515.1. Taxonomy (NCBI): domain Eukaryota; kingdom Metazoa; phylum Chordata; class Mammalia; order Artiodactyla; family Delphinidae; genus Pseudorca; species Pseudorca crassidens. The sequence continues at coordinate 55,084,834 of NC_090311.1, read as the reverse complement.
AGGAAAACCCAACACGCAGGTGACAGTCTCTCCCATTCTGTTCAGTCTCCTCTCAGTGCAGATGTCCCCACTCTTCCTTTTATTTTGCTCTCAGAGCTGATTTAATAGTCCCTGTGGGTTTCTGAATAGCTCTTCAAGTCAATGCTTGATTTTTCCGTTTCATTCCTTCCCTTGCTTCTCTCCAGGATGACACCCGGGTATTTGAGGGCTTTAGTGCGCTCCCATGGCAGTGGGGAGAGGTGTCCTCCATATCCAGGAGCTGGTCTGCTCTTCCCCTGGACTGCTAGCCACTAGGATATGACTGGTCACTTCTAGCCTTCTGGGTGATGTACTGGTGGAGTCTATGGTTTTGGCCATTTGTCCTCGGGTCTCAAAGTTCCTGTCCATGGGGCCCTCTTTTTCTTGATCCTGTGCCTCTGCCCTCTCAGTACTTCTGTGTGCCCTCTTTGGCTCGCCTCCTGGATGGAGAGTCAGGGGTGCTGCCTCAGTCTCATTCCTCTGGCCATTTCCTGCAGACCCTGCTGTGCCACCACCCTCTGCCATGCCGGAATGCTCTTATGAGGGGCTTTTCCTGGAGGTTTACAGACTCCTGCCAGTAGACATGGGAAGTGGGTCTTTACTTCTTTGGATGGTCTTGGCTTTCCCTTCAACCTATCTAATTTATCTGTTCAAGGTGAGACTGCAGTTAGAAGGGAAAGGTAGAACACAATGGCCTGAATGCCAGCTTCCCCTCAATTCCTCTCTCCCTTCCTCCATCCGTCTTTTATTTCTCACCACCTCTTGAATGTGAAGGGATGAACACCCTGACTTTTACTTGGGAAATACAGCACCCCAGGCCATGTGGTTTGGGGTGCTGACCCTATGCGTAAACTCCAGGGTTGGACAGATTATTCAGGCCTGGATGACCAGGTTAGTCCCTTCCCCTGGCTGGGGACTAGTTCAGGGTTGGACATGTGACCACATTTGTGCACTGAGACACAGCTCTGGGAACTTATTAGAACTTAGAATAGAGAAGCTCTCTTTTAAATTTTTTAACATTGAGATACAATTTATATAGATTGAACTGCATAGATCTTCAGTGTTTGGTTTGAAGAGTTTTGACAAATGTACAGTTGACCCTTGAACAACATGGGTTTGAACTACACAGGTCCACTTATAAAAGGATTTTTTTCAGTAAATATGTACCACAGTACTACACCATCTCCGGTTTGTTGAATCTGTGGATGTGGGACTGTGGATACAGAGGGCTATAAAGTTACCAAGGATTTTTTACTGTGTGGGGTGCCCCTAAGCCCTGCATTGTTCAAGGGTCAGCTGTATACACATTTGTGTAACTAACACCCAAATAAAGGTATAGATCATTTCCATCACCCTAAGAGGGTCCCTCAGGCTCTTTTCCAGTCAATCCCAGAAAGTGTCCTCTTGTCCCTTTCTAGTCAATACCACTCACTCCCCAGTGCTCACAGCAGAGGTGATCACTAGTCTGACTTTTATCACAGTAGGTTACTTTTCCTGTTCTAGAACTTTTCATTTTGGACTTTTCATTCTGTTCCACTTATCTGTCTATTCTTTATTCAATATCACACTGCCTTGACATACTGCCTTGAAGTTAGGCAGTATGAATTTTCTAATTTTGTTCTTTTGAAATATATATATATATATATATATATATATATTGCTATTTAGGTCCTTTGAATTTTCATGTGAATTTTAGAATAACACTTCCAATTCTTCAAAAAACAACATGCTGGGATTTTGATTGGGACCTCATTAAATCTATAGATCCATTTGGAAAAAGTTGACATCTTATCCATATTGAATCTTCTAATCCAAGAATATGATATCTCTCTCCATGTTTTTAGTTCTTCTTTCATATCTCTCAGCAATGTTGTATTATTCTCAGTGTAGAGCTCTTTCATTATGTTCATCCCCAAATATTTTATATTTTGTGATGCTACTGTAAAAGGTTTTTAAAATTTTCATTTTCTGCTTGTTTGTTGCTCCTACAAAATTTCTCTTTTTAGTGTTTGCTAAGCTGGTGGGAGGTAAAGCGTGCAAAGGTTACCATGGGGAGACGGTCTCCCTGAGGGTAAATTCAAAAGAGGGGAGCAGAGATGAGAGCTAAAGAGAGATGGGGAAAGGGAGAGGGGGAGAGACAGAGAGCGAGAGTGAGTGAGAGAGAGGAGATATCCCGGACTTCACTGAGGACAATAAATTTATTTGTTTTTGATGAAGGCTTTTTTTTTTTTTTTTTTTTTTGCGGGTCGCGGGCCTCTCACTGTTGTGGCCTCTCCCGTTGTGGAGCACAGGCTCCAGACGCGCAGGCTCAGCGGCCATGGCTCATGGACCCAACCGCTCCGCGGCATGTGGGATCTTCGTGGACCGCGGCACGAACCCCTGTCCCCTACATCGGCAGGCGGACTCTCAACCACTGCGCCACCAGGGAAGCCCTGATGAAGCCATTTTGAGCTGGATTCCTGTCACTTGCAATTGAAAGAGTCCCGACTAGTCCAATGTCTGACTTGGCCCAAACTTGCAGACTAGTGTGTATGCCTATGAAGACTAGTTCCATGCCTATGAAGAAAAGAAAAAACATGGGTCACCACTTCTTATTCCATCTTCCCATGAGTGAGAGCTGTGAGACTGCTGGTTTCCTCACTAGGTGACCTATTAAGTGAGCCTGCCTCTTTTCTCCCCCTCCCTCTCTTCCCCTTCCTTCCCTTACTATTAAGTTAGTAGAATAGAACTACAGCCTATAATGGCTTCACAGGAAAATGCCAGTGAATATTATTGGGTAGTGTTTGAATAATGTAACATTGGGATGTCCTAGCAAGGCTGACAGCACTAAGGAAGTACTTGTCTTCCAAAACTTGTTATTTCTTGGAACACCCCTCATAGGATTTATGTAAAGTATACTATGCATAAAAACTTATTTATTTTATTTGCAAGAGTAACTCACCATCATTAGCAAAATGGGCCTCAAACAAACACTGATAACATGACAACAGCCATGAGCAATACTGACTCATGTGAACCCTGACCTTCAACTCTATGTATCAGCATTTCCTGTTCTTGGTTCTGACTTGACATTGGTGGACTCCTTTGAACAAGTCAAGTCTCTATATTGATACACTTTAATTTTCACAGGAGAATTATGCTATTTTTTTCTTGTTTTCTTGCTTGATTTTTCTTGGAGTTGAGATTTGAAAAAGCATTTAAATTCCCTGAGAAGTAACAGGAAGGAATTTCTGCATGGTTATGCTGGTCTCGAGGGAGGTGCAGATATAAGCTGAGGATTTGGGGAAGACAAATGTGATGCGCAGCCATAGAACTCACAGTAGATTACCTGTAGGAGCTACCATGTGAGCTGAGCTGTGAAGGGTGCCCAGGGTTTAGAGAGTGGAGGTGGGGGTAGGAGTAGGAAGGCAGGCCTTCCAGGTGGAAGGCACAAGAAAAGTGTTTCTTTTGCAAAGAAAAACTGAGAAGTTGAAATTTGAGGGTGTACCAGGAAGCTAGACTCACCTTGAGCAGAGAGTTTATGAAGGGCATGGTTGACAGTAAGGTTAGAAGGGTAGAGAGGGACTAACTCCTCCTGGAGCAAAGTGGGGCTTGTATACCATTTGCATCTCCAGTGTTGTTTCCATGTTATGATGAGGAAACTGAGGCACATGAATTAAGAGATTTGCTTACAGTCACACAGGTAATAAATGGTAGAAGTTGGGGAACATGAGCCCCCCCAGAGCCCAAAGTCTAATGTCTTTCCCATCACAGAAAAACTTTGGAAGTTTGTGGAGTGAAAAAGTCACTGGGGCTTTCTTAAATGTCTCTTGAGTTGAATTGATAGGTAGAAATTAGAAATCAGATTTTGGTTCAGGATGAGCAAACACTTTGAGGAAAAACAGGCTTCTATAACAAGTAGTTTTAACAACCAATTTTTGGGATCTCTCTCTCTCTCTCTCACTGATGTAAATTTGTAATTGATAATGGTTCCCTCTTCCTTTTGGCCACAAAGAAGCTTAATGTCAAATTTGTGGCTCTATAGAATGGCTGGTCTGCCTTCTGTAGAATGACTGGTCTACCTTTCTGCATGTTAATCTTACCCCTTGCTTTATTTTTTTTCCTGCCCTTTTGTCCCTTTGCTGTTTATTTTAACCCTTTGCATTGGACATATTCATTCAAGCTGCCTCAAATTTGCGTGTAATTGTCTAATTAATGGGGGCACATGTTTAGAAATTCTAACAGATGTGCTGCCTTGTGAGGTCATGAGCTCACCACCATCAGTGGTATGTAAGAAGAGACTGGAGGACCTTTTGGCTTTAAGATCCGTTCAGTTCCAAGATACTTTGATTATAAGAGTTGGAAGTAGGTCATTGTTTCACAGCACACACAGCCATCCCTGCAACAAGCTGCACCCCAGCGCCCATAATAAAGTCCTCTTCCTCTCACAGGCCTGAGGTCCTCTGGCTACAAAGGCTAATGAGACTCTGGGGGTTGGGGATGCAGGCGGCCTGGTACTGGGGCAACAGTGCAGAGGACATTAATAGCATGTGACTAGCCATGGATTGATTGAATAAGCAGATGTTAAGGTTTGGGCTGATAATGATTCATTACTATTTGGGAAAAACCTGATAGGGATGCTCTCACTCTAAGAATTAATTAGATTATGCTTCATCAGTTGTATTGAGCGGAGTGTAGATGGCCCTCTGGGTACAGAACTCTCCAGGTAGAGGAATTAGCATTCCTTCCATCCAGCAAGACATGGGAACAGGGAGCTTCCTTCTATCGAAGAGCAGGCAAGACAGGGAGGGGAGGAACAGGGAGACAGGCATGCAAACTTGATGTTTGCCTTCCCAGCATCCATCTCCCTTCCTCCTCTGCTTTATCATTTGGAGATGCTCCCCTTTGTCATTCTCAAGCCAAGCAAGGGTGGGGCTCCTCTCCAGCTCAAGTTGGGAGGGAGAGCATGTAGCCAAAGCTGGGCCAATCAGTGTACTGCATTGCCTGGGCCACAGTGATAGGTTCAGGGATGTACATTTGTGACCCAGTCAGATTCCATGAGACTTGATGAGACATTTGTTGGGAATCTAGGGAAAGCCATTCTCTTACTTTTCCCAAAGGATGTGAGGTAAGAGCTGCAGCAGCCATTTTGTGATTCCAGCCCCCAAGCCACCGGGTCACTTCCAGCATTTGAGTCTCCCCAGCTGATGCCACATGGAGCAGAGACTATTGTCCCCACTGAGGCCTGTCCAAATTACAGATTTGCCAGCAAATATTGTTTTAAGCCACAGAGTTTGGGGCTATTTGTTACACAGCCATTGATATCTAGAATAGTTCATCTCCCATATTTTGGACTGTAGGCTAATCTTTCCTTGCTGCAAACCTGATCATCTTGCCTCTCTGCTTAAAAAGTCCTCAAAAGTCTGCAGGTTAAAGACCAAACTTTCCTGTGTGGTATTCAAGGCCTTTCAGGTTCTACCTCTGAGATCTCATCTCCCTGCCTTTCCTCTTGGGTATTCTATCCTCTGTCACACAGAACTGCTTGCAGCTCCAGAAGCAGCTCATACTCTCAGGCCTCTGTGTCTTGTGTGTGCTGTTCCCTGTGCCTGGAATGCCTGTTGGGTCCCTATCAGAAGACTCCTCTGTGGAGAAGTCCTTCTCTCGTTTTTCTTTCTCAAAGTCCTGTTGGCCAAATGTTGGACCTCTTAAGCACTGTATTCTCTCCTTCTCCTGTATTTTTTTAAATTAATTAATTAATTAATTAATTTTTTGGCTGCATTGGGTCTTCGTTGCTGCCTGCAGTTTTTCTCTAGTTGCGGTGAGCGAGGGCTACTCTGTTGTGGTGCGTAGGCTTCTCATTGTGGTGGCTTCTCTTGTTGCAGAGCGCAGGCTCTAGGCGCACGAGCTTTAGTAGTTGTGGCAGGTGGGCTTCAGTAGTTGCGGCACGTGGGCTCAGTAGTTGTGGCTTGTAGGCTCTAGAGTGCGGGCTCAGTAGTTGTGGCACACGGGCTTAATTGCTCCACGGCATGTGGGATCTTCCCGGACCAGGGCTCGAACCTGTGTCCCCTGCATTGGCAGGCGAATTCTTAAGCACTGCGCCACCAGGGAAGCCCCTCTCCTTCTCCTGTTTTTGTACATATGCTCTGTTTTTCTATACGGAGAATTTCCTTGACTTTACCTTTCAACCCTTCCTGTGGAAAATTCTATTTTGATAATCTCATTTTAAATTTCCAACAGCCCTTTCTTACTCTGTTTTTCACTGTATCTTGTACTTGTTTCATGTTTTATGTTTCTTGCTTCATGAATGAAGTAGCTTCTTGAATCTCTCTGCTCTTCTCTATGTTGAATTATCATAGTTGCCTTGTGGGTCTGTTTTTCTGTATTTCTTCGTTTCTTGCTTTCATGTTGGCAGCTTGCCTCAATGTCTGGCAGTTCTGAATTGTCCATTCATGTTTAAGAAGGAGCAGCTCGGGAGCTCTGAGAACGTAGGGCTTGCAGGGTTCCCCTGTGGTAGGTGAACAGGAAGCTATTACCCTGGAAGAGCCCGAGTGCCATAGGTGTAGGCTGCAGCACCCCCATGAGCTGTCTTTGGTCGTCCCAGATAGTTCATTCCAGCCCCCGAGAGTGCGTTCTTCCTTGTCGCTGGGCAATGCACGCTTTGCTGTAGGACCCCACTGAACATGGAGTGGCAAAGGAGGGGTAATGAGCCTTGTAAAGGCTTCGTGTTAACCCCCTCTGTTCATTCCCTGATCTACCTTCTCACCCTCCTCCCTACTTGGTAACCTTGAATCTTGAACCTCTCTGCGGTTGGACGTGGCAAGACAGCCTCCTAATTGTCTGTAACCACATTCTCATGTGTTCTGGACTGCTGCTGCTTCTGTCGGACTCCATCCATTTCCAGCAGTGTCTGTATTCTAGAAATACATGAAGTTCCTTTTCCATTGATGTCCCACATCTGTTCTCTTTGTCGTATTGGGTTTATGCCTTTTAAATTCTCTCACTGTCATTTTACAGGGATCTCATCAGGCAGGGGAGATGAGGGCTGGTCTACCATTAAGAACAGTAAGTTCAGACTATGTGCTTCTGCCTTCCTGCCCTGAGAAGGACTTTAGAGAATACTGACTCAGTTTGAAATGAGGAAACCAAAATTAGAATGGGTATAGCAGCTGGCCAAGGATGAATGGCCTAGTAGGGAAGTGGTAGAGTATATTAGTTTAGAGCATAGACTCTGAGACCAGCTGGCCTGGGTTTGAACCCTGGCTCCATCACTTACTAGCCATAGGACCTTGAGAAAGATATTTAACTTCACTGTGTCTCTTTTCTCATCTATAATATGGAGATAAAAATACTGACCTTATAGAGTTTTGAGAATTAAGTGAGTTACTGTATATGAGGTGCTTAGAATAGGGCCCATCACAAAGAGTTGTCTATTAGTGGAGAAACTTAAACAGTAAGTTTCAGATCTTAGCCAAACTCAGGCCCTGCACCAGTATGCCTTACGAGCTTCTATCACATGAAGTTTCTAAACAAATAGAAACACAGCCATTGCTAAATTAAGTGCAAAGTCATCATCCTGGTAGCGCAAACCCTCCGCAGTGTCTTTCACCTAGCCTTTTCTCCTGTTACCTCAGACTCCTCCCCCTCTTGCCCTATCCAAGCCATGCCTTCTAGGCTGATCCCCTTGGTCCTGCTTCTTCATGGCTGATTGGAATAGCTTTTAAATGCAGTCCCTAGGGCCCAACGTTGATAACTGTATTATAGCTAATGGCACCGTCAACTGCCTGGAGAATCCCTCTCTTGTTTCTTTTGCTGCTGCCTTTGCTGAGCTTTAAATCTGTTTAACAAAATAGACTTTTGTCCTATTTGCCTCTTGGCTCCCATCAAAATTTCCTGGAAGGTAAGGACTGTGGCATAGTCATCTTGGTTTCCTCCAGAAGGCTGGTGAATTACTTCACATCTGCTAATAAGCAGAATGGAACAACTCGAAGATGGGTAGACCTGATTGGGGTCTCAACTACACCAACTGTGCATCCTTTGGTAACTAAATTAACTTCTGTTGTCCACCACTACCTCATGTACATTTTAAGACTCAAATAAGATGCCAAACCTTGTACAAACCTAAGGAACTGTGAGAGGAGGATTTTGAGAACATGCTGATAATGAGATGTGGTGACAAGGATTCCCTGCAGGTAGGGGGCGTTAAGAGAGATGAAACCCCAAGGATCTATTGGAGAGGACTTGGCAGAGGCAGGTAGTGTTGGCCAAGGGGAACTGTCACCTATGGGAGGTAGTAGGCAGGTGACCAAGAGGACAGGAGTCTTGGATGTCTCCTGTGTTGAGCTGATTGTTGTTACCCTAGGAAAGGATGAGATGCCTGAGAGAATGTGGAGACAGATCAGAGTGCTGAGGACAGGATTTTAGGGAAGAGCAACAACTTTTGAAGTTTTAGGCTAGAATTGTAGCCCATGGAAAGAGGAGAGCACTCAGTGATATAGCAGGAGACCAGGAGAGCACTGTCTAGGAGCCTGTGAGGTGAGAATTTCAAGAATGAATGCTGATTACTGATTGGGTATTTGTTGATATTAAGAAATTACGTAACTTTTTTTTAGATGTGATGATATTGTGTCTTTTTTTTTTTTTAAAGTCCTAATCCTTTAGAGATACATACTGAAGGATTTATAGATGAAATGATATGGTGTTTGGTATTTGCTTTAAGATTTTTTTTTGATGTGGACCATTTTTAAAGTCTTTATTGAATTTGTTACAATATTGCTTGTGTTTTATGTTTTGGTTTTTTGGCCGTGAGGCATGTGGGATCTTAGCTCCCTGACCAGGGATCGAACCCGCACTCCCTGCATTGGCAGGCAAAGTCTTAACCACTGGACCACCAGAGAAGTCCTGATATTTACTTTAAAATAAACTTGTGGGATATCTAAAAGGGATACACTTAAGATTCAAAGATACAAATAGGTTGAAAGTTAAGGATGGAAAATATATACCATGCAAACAATAACCAAAAGAGAGCTGGTGTGGCTATACTATTATCAGACAAAGCAGACTTTAAGACAGAACTTGTTATTAGAGACAAAGAAGGACATTTTATAATGATAAAAAGGTCAATCCATCAGGAAGACATAACAAGTATAAAAATATATGCACCTAACAAGAGAACTTTGAAAACATGAAAGGAAAAAAAAACCCTGGGAGAATTAGAGTGAGAAATAGATAATTCAACAATAATAGTTGGGGGTCTTCAGTACTCCACTTTCAATAATGGATAATATGAGGCAGAAGATCAACAAAATTAAGTTTGAACAATACTCTAAACCACCTTGGCCTAACAGATCTATAGAACACTCCATCCAACAAAAACAAGATACATGTTCTTCTTAAGTACACATGGAACATCTTCCAGTTCAAACTATATGCTGGACCATGAAACAAGTCTTAGTAAACTTAGTATAGAGAATAGAAAAACAATAAAGTCAATGAAACTGCAAGTTGGTTCTTTGAAAAGATCAACAATATTGATAAACCTTTGACTAGACTGACCAAGAAAGAAAGAGAGAAGAATCAGGTGACTAAAACCAAAAGAGAGCTGGTGACTGATCTTACAGAAATAAACTGGATTGTCAGGGAATACTATGAACAACTGTATGCCAACAAATTAGATAATCTAGATGAAATGGACAAATTCCTAGAAAGACACAAACTACCAAAACTGACTCAAGAGAAATAGAAAATCTGAATAGACCTATAACAAGTAGAAATTGAATTGGTGATTAAATTCCTGACAAAGAAAATACCAGGACCAGATGGTGTCACTGGTGAATTCTACCAAATATTTAAAGAGAAACTAATACCAATCACAAACTCGTCCAAAGAGCAGAAAGGAGGGAACACTTCTCAACACAGTCTATGATGCCGGATACCTTATTACCTAGACACCAAAACCAGAAAAAGACAACACAAGAAAATAAAACTACAGATCAGTATCCTTTGTGAATATAGATGCAAACGAGATGCTGGTAAATCAAATCCAGCAGCATATAAAAAGGATTATACACCATGATCAAGTGGGATTTATCCCAGATTGCAAGATTGGTTGACATCTGAAAATCAATCAGTGTAATATATCAATATATAGAATAAAAGACAAAAACCATGTGATCATCTCTGTAGACACAGAAAAAGCACTTGACAAAATCCAGCACTTTTTCATACTAGGAATTTGAAACATAATTTCAGATTAGGAATAGAAGCTGTAGTGGTTGGCTGGTCCTCCCACCCCACAAATGTCCAGATCCCAGAATTTGTGAATGTCACCTTATTTGGAAAAAGTATCTTTGTACATGTAATTAAGTTGAGGATCTAGAGATGAGATGATTCTGGATTACCCAAGTGGGCCCTAAATCCAATGATGAGTATCTTTCTAAGAGACAGAAAAGACACAGAGACACAGGGAAGAAGTCCACGTGAAGTTGGAGGCAGAAATTGGAGTGATGCAGCCACAAGCCAAGGAATGCCTGTAATCATCAAACGCTTGAAGAGGTGACAAAGGATTCTCCTCTAGAGCCTTTGGAAGAAGCACGGCCCTGTGACACTTTCATTTCAGACTTCTGGCCTCCAGAACTGTGAGAGAATACATTTTTTTCTTTTTAAAAAATATTTTATTTATTTATTTATTTGGTTCCACTGGGTCTTAGTTGCGGCAGGCAGCCTCTTTAGTTGTGGCACGTGAACTCTTAGTTGTGGCCTGCATGTGGGATCTAGTTCCCTGACCAGGGACCAAACCCGGACCCCCTGCATTGGGAGCGTGGAGTCTTAACCACTGGACCACCAGGGAAGTCCCCCATTTCTTTTGTTTTAAGCCACCAAGTTTGTGGGAATTTGTTTTGGCAGCTATATTCAGAAGGGGACTCTCTCAACCTAATAAACTGCATTCATGAAAAACCAACCGCTAGCATCATACCTAATGGTGAAAAACTGAACACTTTCCTTCTAAGATCAGGAAAAACATAAGGATGTCTGCTCTCATCACTTGTATTTTAGCCAGGACAGTTAGGCAAGAAAAAGAAATAAAAGGAAATGTAGCTTGTAAAGGAAGAAGTAAAACTATGTCTATTTGCAGATCACATGATTTTTTTTTTTTGCGGTACGTGGGCCTTTCACTGCCGTGGCCTCTCCCCTTGCGGAGCACAGGCTCCAGACGCGCAGGCTCAGCGGCCATGGCTCACGGGCCCAGCAGCTCTGCGGCACGTGGGATCCTCCCGGACCGGGGTACAAACCCGTGTCCCCTGCATCGGCAGGCGGACTCTCAACCACCGCGCCACCAGGGAAGTCCCCACATGATTTTATATATAGAAAAATTTAAAGAATTAATAAAAACTATTAGAACTAATAAACCAGTTTATCAAGATTACAGGATACGAGATCAAAACACAAAATACTAGCAGTGAACAATCTGAAAATGAAATTAAGAAAACAATTCTATTTATAATAGCATCAGAATGAACAAAATATTTATATGGTTACCATATTGTACAGTATGGGTGATTGCAGAAAGTTCTATTGGCAGCACTGCTGCTGTAGAATGGCAGCTCTAGAGAGCCAGGGCAGGCATTACAAACATGCTTTCCTGGACATCCACTTGCAATGACCGCAAATAACATATTCGTGCAGTGGTTACTTCTTGTGATGAAGCTGTTGAAAATATCCAGTTCTTTATTGCACCTTGTAGGATGCAGTACTTGGCTGGTTCAGAATTTGCATGGATAAGCAGGATAAAATGTGCATGGAAAAGAGATGAAGCAAATATACTAAAACATCAAGTATGATTATTTTGAGTAATGGGAATATGAGCCAGCATTTTGCTTTTGGCTCTATGTAGTGGACTGTGCAGCCAGAGTTCTTGTTTTTCCCCACTTTTCCCACCCCAAACCCTGAAACATATGACTCAGGTGACATTATTTGAATTCCTAGAAACAGCCATGCCTGAAACTATTGCACTCTGGATTTCCTCATTCCATAAACTAGTTAAGTTGATTTGAGCTGGGTTTTTATTATTTACAACCAAAAGAATACTTACTGGAATAGTGAAGCAGGCTCTGAGAGGCCAAGCTCTGTGCCCAGGGGTCACCCAGCGGGAGATCCCGCAGGGAATCATGCTTTTGACTGTCATGCTACTCAGGGCCCTCCACTGGGCATAGTGGTTGCAGGTATCCTGGGCTAAAAAAAAAAAAATTAAGGAATTCTTATCTAATTGTGCTACTTTTCTGAATTTCTATGTTTTCCACAATGTGCGTCTATTCCTCATCAAATTGGAAAAAAATTATTTTAGAAAACTTAAGAAAATGTGATGTATGTAATATAACATGTAAAAAAAAAAAAAAACAGGAGGGAGAAGTGAGTGGGATATAGATAAAACAAGATTGGCCGAGAGTTGATAATGGTCAACGCTGGGGGATGGATTCATGGGAGTTCATTATACTATCATCACCACTTAAAAATTTTCCATTAAAACAGTGAATGGTGATCAACAGTATTATCTGATGCAGAGGATCAGAAATGTGCCAGTTGGCTTGGCAATGTTCCAGAGGGGCTCTTTAGGAGACTGTTGTGGAGAAAAGTCAGAAAGCAAAAGGGGAGGAGTGATGGGGTTATAGGTGAGGAAAGTGGAGGCGGTAAGTATAGAGGTCTTTAAAAAAATATTTGGAGGTTAGACAACAGAAAGGATGGTTATTAAAAATAGTTTTAATTAAGTAATCAATTTTCTATAGTCTCACATGATTTTCAATTTTTTTTTTTTTTTTTTTTTTTCCTGGTACGCGGGCCTCCCACTGCTGTGGCCTCTCCTGTTGTGGAGCACAGGCTCTGGACGCACAGGCTCAGCGGCCATGGCTCACGGGCCCAGCCGCTCCGCAGCATGTGGGATCTTCCCAGACCAGGGCACGAACCCGTGTCCCCTGAATTGGCAGGCGGACTCTCAACCACTGCGCCACCAGGGAAGCCCTCTCCTAGTTTTTAACAGACCTCTGTATCTGATGAATCTGCAGGATGGAGGTATAGGATTTGTGATTCCCAAACATATGGGACCATGGAACCTCTAGTCAGTGAAGTATTTTGTAGGATTAGTATCTGTGGAACACAATTTGGGAAACATGGTAGATGGTGATGAGGTTGGGGAATGCTAGGAGCAAGAGACTTTCCTGAAAGTTTGTAGGGGGACAGCGGTCTGCAGGTGGCTGTGGGCACTGAGGGGTAGACCCTTCCTTCTCAAGCATGGAGTCAGAGGATTCTCTTAGTCCAAAGGAGAAACCAAGATCAGATCCTTTTTCCTCTAACCAAGTTGGCCCTCGCCCAGAGAATATACCCTCCCCAGATGTCAGTAAAGCAAGCACAGAGGACTGCTGCAGATTCTATAGCCCCTTTAGATGTAGCTGAGGAAGATGGGGAGGAGCCCCATCCCCAGGGAGAGCAAAGAATTACTAGGCCTACTCCTCCAGGCAGGGTGTGGCACACAGTGATGGTGGGGCCTGATCTGGAAGGTCTCTGCAGAGCAAGTTCTGTGTCCACCTTGTGTGCTCCGGGCCAGGAGGGAAGTTCTATCACTGGGTGTAATACCAGGATCTCAGACAGCACTGTGTGCCCTGGAGAGGAGTCGCTTTTATGGGGCTACCTGGGAGTAGCCATGGTCTTATGGAGATAACCAAGTCTTCACAAGCTTGAGTACCTAGGAGTCAACCCCCCTAGAATCCTTTTGAATTAGAGTCAACCCGCTAGAATCCTTTTGAATTATGTCACTGCAATCCTAATGTGCTCTTATAATCCCATGGTAGCTTTTGCATGGGAATTAATCCCAGTGTACTCTAACAGAGTTGTGTGTTCTTCTGTATGACTTGAGACCAGAGGCTTCACCCTATACAGGGGATAGGCTGGTGACCAAAAGGGAAACATCTCATTGAATGTGGCATTTGTCTGGAGGGCCAGTCCCCACAGAAAGGGACCCTACCACTACACTACCCTGAAGTGCAGTGCTGTTGTGGGGTCAATAGCTACTGTTAATCAGTACGGTTTTAGGGACATCTATGTACTAGGCACCAAGTTTTCAGTGTGCTTTTGTCTTTTCTGTTGATTCATGACGATTTATTTACAATTGAGGAAATGGAGGTTCAGAGGTTAGAAAACTTTCCCGAGGTCATACAGATGGTAAGTAACAGAGCTAGGGTTCAAATGCAGATCTGTCTGACGCCAGAGACTATGCGCTTACATTAGGCAGGTAACAGAAGTGCTCAGAAAGCACGAAATGATGATACTCTTATGATTTACACAACAGGCTGGATTGGGTTTGATACTCATCCTGGGGAGGAGCCGTCACTGCTGCTCTTCTAAAAGAGGCGGGGTATGTTCTGGGGGTTGGGTCCTGGGAGTCTCTTCATATTCTCTCTGTAGATGTCCTCTGGGAACCAGGGGCCATGGGTTTGAAGCTGCTTCTGCCAGTTCAGCTATTCCTCGCAAATGGGCATCAGTAAAATGGCAGAATGTCCTGTCGTTGGCTCTGAGCAGCAAATGAGATAATTGTGTCTTGCAAAGCTGGCCACCCTGTCATCTCGTTTCCATGTTTGATGGGGTTCCTAAAAATTGGTACCATTTGTTGAATACTCCCTTGTGCTCCTTTTCAAGGAGTTTTGCTCTAAACGGAAGGAGAGAAATGAGGTGGTACCTGGAGGGAAAAGTGAGGTTAGGAGAGGCTTTTTTTTTTTTTTTAAATAAATAAACCAATGAATGAATGAATAAACAAATAAATAATAAGAGCATGTTTGTATGCTGAACTGAATGATCAGTAGTGAGGAGGCATATGATGAAATGGGAGAGAGGGGAAAGATGGCTAAAGCTATGTCCTCAAGTAGGTGAGAGGGGAATAGATTTAAAGCACAGATATAAGTAATGGCTGTAATCGGACATTTGGCTGAAATCTGTATATCCCATACTTACGGAACCCTCCAGGCCCTACCCCATAGGAGGGAGACTGTGGGTCTTGGGGAAGAGCCTTGGACTGAGCCAGAGGGACTGGATCTCCAATGGCCCTGTGCTCCCTCCGGAGGGGCCTGGAACAGGCTGGATAACTTCTATGAGCTTTGGTTTTGGTCTTCTTGTAAAATGAAGATGATTTTACCTGTTCCACAGAGTTGCAGCAGGTATTAAACAAGATAATGTAAGCAGAGCACTTGGCATAGAAAATAAAAGTGATTTCAATTCCATCATCGAGAGATAACCATGTTTACCATTTTGATGTATTTTTGCACTAGTCTTTTTCCAACTTCATATAAATACATACTTAAAAATACTATTGTTCTTTACATACTGTTCTGTAACATGCTTTTAGCACTTAAATATAATGAGGACAATTTTCCATGTCGTTAAATATTTTTCTATAACATCATTTTTAAAATGTATGCAGATCATTACAGTAGGTGGACTTACCATACTCTATTTTAACCAATTCCTGTTGTAGACATCATAGAAGTTGTTCCTTACTATTTTCTATTATAAATAGCACTGTTACACACTTCCTTTTGGCTGTATTTTCTCATACATCCATGGTTATTTCCCTGTGGAAGTTTTTGGGAAATGGAATTGCAGCTGAACTGTGGACAAGCTCTTTTACCTTGCTACAGATAGAGGAAGAAGAGGATTTAGGGGATAGCACAGACGGTAGAGTGAAGTGTGGTACCCAAAGGGTGTTGATGAATGGGTTGCTGTTGTTCTGGAAGCAGGGCTCTGGGGGTCTGAGATAAATCTCTAGATGTGGCCTTTCTCCTTTAACAATTTAATTGCTGCTCTGGTTTAAGACATGAAGGCAAACTTACCAAATATGAGGGAGCTGTGAAGCTGACAAGGAAATGTTGAATAATGGAATCAAGATGCAAGGAAGACCCTTAGTGGCAGGAAGAATGGGCTGAAGCAAACAGGAGAGACTGACTAGGGAAAACTGTACTGTCTTAACAGTGATAAATCTAGACTATAGATGTTGGGGCTAGAGGAGAGCTGGATGAATGTCAGGTCATGCCAAAAAGGCACAGGGGTTGGTGTGATGTGGTTGCCCCCCAAACTCATACAAAACAACCCAATAGACCTCAGGTGGTATCAATTTGAGTATAGTGTCTAGACCACGTATCAGTGGAATGTTGGTGAGATGGAGCTCAGCCAAAAAAAAAGTGGTCAGGCTGGGGAATGATTTAGACCAGGCTGTGCAACAGAAATATAATGCAAGCCATGTCTATCTGTCTATCTATCTGTCTAAAATTAAAAATTTTCTAGTAGCCAGTATTATATTTTAGATAACCCAACCTATCCAAAACATTATCATTTCAGCATGTAATCAATATAAGCAAATTATTAATGGATATTATTCTGTTTTTCCCCTTAAGTGCTAAGTCTTTGAAATCCAGTGTGTACCTTACACTTCCAGCACATCTCAGTTCAGACTCTAAATGTTCAATGGTCAAAGTGAGACCGAAACAAAAGTGTGTATTTAGTGGGAAAATATTTCATACTGCTTTTATTTTTAAATTTAAAATTTAAATAATTAAAATTAAGTGTAATAAAAATTGAGATCCTCCGTTGCACTAGCAACACTTCAAGTGCTCAATATCCCCATGTGGCCAGCGGCTGCCGACATTGTACAGCGCAGGTCTGTACCCTGTGGATGCTACTCAAAGTGTGGTCCATGGACCAACAGCATCTGCATCCCCTGGGAGGTGATTAGAGATGTGGATGTTCAGGCCCCACCCAGAACTCCTGAGTCAAAATTTGCATTTCAGCAAATTCTCTAGATGCTTCCTGTGCTCACTACCATTTGAGAAGTAGTGATCTAGATGTCAGGTGATGATTTGGGGAATTTCTGAAGAAACTGAGTGTGTTTTGCATGGGAAAAGGAAGCCTCAGGAGACTGTGATAACAGGCTTCAAAATATTTAAAGACCTGTATGTGGGAGGTGGGAAAGATGTGCTCTCAGGTGGAAGAACTAAGACCACAGGTGGAGGTAGGGCTGGGGTGGGAGAAAGGGAACTGAACTTTTTAGACCTTCCGTAGTTAGTCTTACTTAATCTTTGTTACAAAATAACTGGACTTGGAGTTAAGTCAGACAGTCTGAGTTTGAATCTCACCACTGCTAATCACTGTGCATCTTGAAGGAAGAATTACTTAGCCACTCTGAGCCTCAGTTTACTGTCTGTAAAATGGGAAAAATAATAATCCACCTGCCAGGGCTAATGGAAAGACTGTGTAGGCAAGGACCATATTCACTGTATTTACCACACCCTTTCTGAGCCCGGCACAGACCTGGCATAGATTCAGCCCGCAATACCGATTTCTCTGTAAACCAGGCAAAGCTCTGATGTGTGAAGGATGGCTATTACTGCTATTAGCAGCAGGCTTGTGGTTTGGGCGACAGGTTGCGTTTTTCAGTAGACACAAATGAACCCTGCCCCTGCGCACCTTCATCCCACTGAAAGCCCATTTTTATTTACAGCCCCAATTGATCTGGATCGATCTATCCTCAAACCTTTTCATCAGGAGGGTGAAAATAGAAAAGCAGGGAGGGGAGATCGGGGCTCCTCCACTTTCCCTTGCTCAGCAGGTGGTGCCAGGTCTCTGGCCACTTCCCCACAGTTGGGGTAAAATATCTCCAAAGCATGGTACTGGGTCATTCCAAAAGGGGGAGGAACCTGGCCCATCAGAGCATTTCTCTGCTAAAGATCTCATTGCAGACTCGCCAAGCCACATCTGTGCTCTGCTCTGTCAAGTAAACAAAGAATATCTACAGCTCTCAGGCAGGCACTAACATTAGCCAAGTGAGGGCTGTTTGGGGACCAGGGAAAGGAGGCTCGCATTTGAAAATGAACTACCGTACGTGGATTTATTGCACTGCTTTTCCGACGGAGAGGGGGAAGTATTTTTCTCTGGGAGATTAGAATTTACTAGTGGATTCAAGTGTAACTTTGGAGAGTGGCAGAGGCATTAGATGTGGCAGTATCACAGTATTATTTTATTGGCAATTAGATTTCAAACTGGCATGTATGTATGAAAATAAGTCTCAATTATGGGCCTGCGAATTTTCTCCACCATCTGTCAGCAGTTTGCTCCTTATGCCACAACATGTGTACCTTTGGAGGGAAAATGATTTAATAGCCCAAGTCAAGAGGTACAGCTCACCAAATTATATTGGAGTTTATAGTCAAGGACTGCATTTGTGATTTATGATGCAGAGAAAGCAAATAGAAACTTCCGTGCATGTGTGCACGCACGCACACGCGTGCACACACACACCCGCACACACTTCAGGGTCTCACAGATGTCAAAGATGGAGAATACCTTCAAAAGGAGTGAGCTTAACTTCTTCACTTTACAATTGGGAAAAATCAAGTCCCAGAGAGGGCCAGGGACTTGTCCAAATGACACTGTGACAGGGGCAGAGCTGGAACTATAACCAATAGGAAGCTTAGGGTTGGGGCAGTGGTGGGTTAGTAAATGTGTAAGTACCTCTGGGAAAATGAAAGCCCTGATGTGTAGTGCTCGTCTATTGCTATGAGGTAAATACGTTCATGGTGGTGATTTCACACCAATGTGATGCCACTGAATATGGAGTTTGGAAGGGATGTACAGCTGTCTCTCATAAGCCAAGTTCTGTAGTTCCAGTGTACCATTGTTAAGGGGAATGAAATTGCTTAGGGAAATTTGTGGTTTGCCTGTCCAGCATCTGTTTCCCCTTCTAGTAAGAGTGCCCTAATTTTTCCTGAGGGCATCCACCCCTACCATGTTTTTGACCTACATAATTTGGGTAGGGTGATCCCATCCAGGTCCAGGAGTGGCACATGACCCAGGCCTGGGCCAATAAATGTATTTTAATCTCCCTGGACATTGATTGGTTCAGGGATGGGCTTGTGGCCCAGTTTGGCTCTGGGAGTCAGGCCCAGGACCTTTGTTTGAATTGGTGGTCTTAGAGCTATGAAGGAGTGCCCTGGATCTAGTGGTGGCCAGCTTGCCACCATGAGAGAAGAGGCTGTCTGAGAATGAAGACAAACACAGAGGAAAACAGAGCTGAGAGACAGAGAGAATAGAAAGAATGGGCCCTGAGTAAATTATTTGCTTCTGGATCTGTCCTGTCCCAGCTTCCAGTGTAATTTCTGGACTTTCTGAGAATCAGTGAACATGTTTCTTTATCAAGCATGTTGCTTCTGGTGGAAAGAGGCCTAACTAATGAGTTTGTCCCTGAGAGTTATACTAGGAAATCTCTAGAGCCTTTGGGACCAGATGCTTGTTGGTAGAGGTTGAACTCCATGAGGCCACGAACGTTGTCTCTCTTGGGCATCATTGCTTTTACAGAACCCAGAACGTGCCTGACATATGGGAAATGCTCAATAAATATTAGTGGAACATCTTGTATCAGTCAGGTTTACTGTATTATGATACAGTAACAGACAGCTTATAACAACAAAGTTTTATTTCTCAAAATCTTTTGTCATTTATGTTGGTTGCAGCTCTGCTCCATGTATCTTCATCTTAGGATCCAGACTGATGGAAGAGCTCCCATCTGGGACATGAGAATCTCATGGCAGAGGGAAAAAGAGCAAAGGCAGAACCTTGTGATGGCTCTTAGAGTTCCTGCTTAGATAAGGTACTTGACACTTCTTCTCATGTTCCATTAGTCAATGCAAGTCACTTGGCAGGGAGGTGTCCTCTATAGCAAGACACTGCGTGCCACCGATATCAGAAGAGATTTATAATCAATCCCCTTTTCGGTGGGGGAGTGAGTAACGGGGAATAATAATACAGGTAACCACACACTTAAAGGGAGAATGTGGGAACGCAATTAGACCTTATCTTGTGAAACTGAACATTTGAATATACACTGACCCAGCAATGCCCAGAGAGCTTCTTGTATGAGATGCATGCAGGAATGTTTCTAGGAGCATGTTTGGTACAGCACAAAACCCCCAACAACTCAAACATCTTAAATGTCTGTAGACTGGTGAATGGATATATAAATTAGAAGACATTTACACAAAGGAATAGAAGGCAGCAATGAAAACGAGCAAACCTTAGCTATTTGGAACAACATGAATACATCTTAGAAACATATTAAGTGAAGTAAGCAAGTCTACAGAAGACTACACAGAGTTTGATTCCAATTTTATAAATCATTCTCATGTGAAAAAAATTACGCGAAACTTAAATGAATGATAAACACAAAAATCAAGATTTGGCTGCTTTGGGTTGGGGAGAGTATGGGGATGGGATAGGTGGTTACACCTTACTGGTGATGGTCTAGCTTCTAAGTTTGGTGGTGAGGTGGGGGGGTCATTTTCATACTATACATTTTAACACATTTGTTAGATTCTTTCGTCTCTATCAAATATTATGTTCAAAATGGAATTAGAAAGAGTGCAAAAGTAACAACTAGGAAAATAAATAATTATAAAAAAAGTTAAGAGTGATTATGGAAAAGAGCTGTCTTAAAAAGTGGGCTTTCTAGAAGCAAATTTGGTAAATACACTTTGGGGCAGAGTTCAGGGGCCTGGAACAGAAGGTGGGGCGTTGAGGGTTCTGGCCTCTCAGCACAGACCCTGTGCAGGGGGCAGTTCACACCATCAGGCCTCCCCACGCCTGGGGGAGGATCAGCGTCCTCACTGGCCCCAACATCATGCTCATTAGGCCACTTCGGGGACTGAGATGCCCGGAGGCACCCTGCGTATGGGCCTGAACATTCCAGATCTAAAAAGGAAGGTCCACCACCGTGGATGAACACACCTGGCCACTGGGTTTGTCCAACAGGTGTCTTGATTTAACTGCCCCTGAGTTTGGTCCTCTCTGGGTGTATAGAGAAGGCTCCATTCTGGCCCTGTAAAGTTGAAGACGTCCCACCCAGATGGCTGGTAGAGTTGGCCGCTGCTCTTGGTCACCCCCATGCAATGCTGACCACCCCAGTGAAGCTGCATTCTTCTGGAAGAGTCTCTGATCTGCCTTCCAAACTCAGGGCAGGGGAAGGAAGCTTCAGATTGCATATTATGGATCCCTAGTAAAATAGCCCAAGAGCACCTGCCCCCAGATGTTTCACCACCTTCCTGGGCAGAGCAAGTTATATTACTGAGGGAGGGCTGCCTGCTGCGGTGACTCCGGGGGCCCAAGTGGTCTGAGTCTACTCCCTCAGAGAGAGGGAGAGAGAAGGGCGCTGTGGGGAGCCTGGAACCAGAGCATAGGTGAGACCTCCCGAACCTCCGAGTGAGGGGAAGCCTACCCACACCAGCGCTCGCTGAGCTTCCTTGCCCACCTGTGGAGCACGTGCCACATCTGCCGTCTGCCTCCTGCTGGGGGGCGCTTGGAGGTCTCTACACATTCAGGCTCATTCACCGCATTCATTTTAGTTTGGTTGCTTCTGGTTACAAGTAATAGAAGCCCATAAAAAATGGAATTTTTGTCCATTTGCATTTATATAGGAGTAGGTATAGCTTTAGGTGAAACTTGGTCCAGGAGTCAGAAAAATATCGCAGAGCCCTCCCCTCTCTCATCTCTTCTTGGCTCAGCTTCCCAGCGTTGGCTTTATTTCAGAGAGACTTCTCACCACTCCCAGTACCCAGGGTTCTCCCAGAGCTTCTGAGGCTCCATTAAAGTCCAGCAGGAGAGAAGAAACTTCTCAGTCCCTGTTCCTATTAGAAGCCCTGAGGCTCATCCTGTTGGGGCTGGCTTGGTCACATGCCCCTTCCAAGCCAATCACAGTGGCTGGGGAATGGGATGAATTGATTGGTGTAGCCAGGTCACAAGATCTCCTCAGGGCAGGGGATGGAGTCAGCATCCCCAGAACCTGTGGATTTTCAATAGGAATCCAGGACTGTGAGGAAGAAGGAAGGGGGATTGGATGCTCAGAGGGTAGATAATCCACAAACAATCACTTCCTGTCTGCTGATGCTTATGGTAGTCATTTTGGAAGAGCACCTTACACCTTAAAGATGTTTATATGCCATACGGGTGGTAAAGGTATTTTTCCCTGTGGTTGTTTGCCTTTTAAATTTATGTTTTTAAAAAACCTTTCTTTTTAACTATGGTCATTTTCAAGCATACACAAAAGCAGAGTGAATAGAATATTGAACGCCTCCCTGTACACATCATCCAGCTGCAGCCATTGTCTTATGTTGATTTTTGTCTTTCAGAAGTTTCAAATTTGTACATAGTTAAATCTTGTTCTTTTCTACTGTAGCTCCTCCCAATATTTGTAGTTGTGTTTAGAGAGGAGTTAGATAAATATTCAGTTATATTTCTTCCTAGGTTTGCTTTTTTGAATATATGCTGTGAAGTGAGACTCTTTTTTTTTTTTTTTTTAAAGAAGATGTTGGGGGTAGGAGTTTATTAATTAATTTATTTATTTTTGCTGTTTTGGGTCTTCGTTTCTGTGCGAGGGCTTTCTCCAGTTGTGGCAAGCGGGGGCCACTCTTCATCGCGGTGCACGGGCTTGTCACTACCGCGGCCTCTCTTGTGGTGGAGCACAGGCTCCAGACACGCAGACTCAGTAGTTGTGGCTCACAGGCCTAGTTGCTCCGCGGCATGTGGGATCCTCCCAGACCAGGGCTCAAACCCGTGTCCCCTGCATTAGCAGGCAGATTCTCAACCACTGTACCACCAGGGAAGCCCTGTGAAGTGAGACACTTAACAGGATTTCCCCCCAGGTATCCAATTTCCCCAGGTCTGTTTATTGAATCATCCATCCTGTTCTCACTGATTTGTGAAGCATCCTTGATTTGATATTAAGTTCTCGCATGTACCAATATCTCTTTCCGGCTACATATACTGTTTTATTGACCTGTGTGTTCTTGCACTAATACTGACGTTTTAAATTTTATAGATGTATAAATAAGTTTTCATATCCAGTACGCCTAGTTCCAT
Source organism: Pseudorca crassidens (assembly GCF_039906515.1). Taxonomy (NCBI): domain Eukaryota; kingdom Metazoa; phylum Chordata; class Mammalia; order Artiodactyla; family Delphinidae; genus Pseudorca; species Pseudorca crassidens. The sequence goes on along the minus strand of NC_090311.1, from coordinate 55,061,899 downwards.
CACTATGTTTCTTTTTTCAATATTTTCTTGCCCAACTTTATTCATTCTTCCATATGAAACTTAGACTCATTTTTCCAAGTTCAAAAAAAATTCCCTTAGGATTTTTATTAGAATTGGTTAAAGTTCTGTGTAAAGTTGGAAAAATGAACACTTTCTTCATAGTCAGTCTTCAAACATAGAAATACGGCATATCTTCCCATTTATTCAGGTCTTGTAAGTCCTTCTGTAAAAATGCATAGTGTTATCTCCTGCGAGGGCCATTCCTGGGTTGTTTATGTATTTTGCTTTGTTTATGGATGAGAAATTTAAAACTTCTCATTTTATTTTCTTTATCCATTCTCTATGACTTTTTATTTTCATCAAGTTTGAGTCACTCTGAGGGGTTTAGACCATGCTTGCTAGGAACCCACCACCCAATCTGCCAGAGATTATATTTTGCTCTAAAAGTGAAGTCGCTTGAGCACTTATGTACAGAGGAAAGAGCATGAGATTTGACACCAAGACAAGCCTGAGCTCAAGTCCCTGCTCTGCCCTTTATCGAGCTGTGTGTCTTTGGGCAAATTTTCATTTTGCTTCTCCGAGACTCATTTTCCTTATGTGCAAATGGCTGTGGGTTGTTTGTTTTTTTTTTTTTTGGATTCGCGGACCTCTCACTGTTGTGGCCTCTCCCGTTGCGGAGCACAGGCTCCGGACGCGCAGGCTCAGCGGCCATGGCTCATGGGCCCAGCCGCTCCGCGGCATGTGGGATCCTCCCAGGCCGGGGCACGAACCCGTGTCTCCTGCATCGGCAGGCGGACTCTCAACCACTGTGCCACCAGGGAAGCCCTGTTTTCTTCATTTTTAATCTATTTCCTTTTATTGTGTTTGCTTCCAAACTTCTCTTTCTTCTCTAGGGGAAACTAAACTTTCTGGGAACAGAGGCTATTCCTCCTCCAGGGCTGCATGTGGGGAACATAATCAGGTAACAGTGGATGTTCAGTACCGCCAGGCAGTACTGATTGAAGAGTCTAGCCCATGGACACCATTTTGGTTCATTCAAAACAGAAGATACTTTGAAATAACCTGGAGCCCTCACCTGGATTATGGTTCTTTAATAAATCTTTGAAATATGGATAATGGTTAATGAGATTAAAATAGTCAAGATTTACTGAGTTCTTAGCATGTGCCAGGCACCAGGTGACCACAGTCCAGGCGTGGTCTCATGAGACTGCACAATACTTTGGTGAGGAACGTGTGATCCCCATCTTAGCTCAGAGATTCTAAGACGCTAAGATCATGCAGCCAGGGTGTGGTACAGCCAAGACTCAAACCAGCTCAGTGCCCTGAGTCTGCGCACCCTGTCATCTTCCTTACGACAATCAAGTAGTGTGTTAACAGTGCCTCAGGCCTTGGAGGTAGCTGGAAATACTGGTCTTGTCCCCTCCTTCCCTCTTTGATTGTGTTAGTTGCCTTCTCTTTCTCCCTCCATTTTAAGCATCCCCAGAACAAGACTGTGATCAGTACTTCTCGCCATGGTGTTAAACTCTTACCCATCAAGTCTTTGCCACCCCTTGCTTTCTTGACAAGAGTGGCAGTCTGGCGTGACCTTGAAGGACTGCTGGGTGGTTGAAAGGGGTATGGAGTATGAAGGGGGTACAGAGAATGGGGGCAGAGGACTCAAAGCCTGGCAGGATGACACTGGGGAAAGAGCTCTGGATGTATTTGTGCCCGGGTGTGTGGGTGCATGTGAGAGAGAATGTAGGCATGTGGGAGTATGTGATGATGTGCATAAGTCTGTGCATGTTTGACTACATATGGGTGTTAGTTTAAGCACATGTGTGCATATGGTTATGTTTATCTCTGTGCCTGGGTGTATGCACGTGTGTGAGTATATGACTACATATAGGTGGGTATGCATGTTTGTGTATGTGTGTGCAGTTGCCATTTGTGTACATTTATGTGTGCATATGTGGGAGAGGATGTGTGTGAGTGTATCTTTGTGTGTGTAAGATTCTGTGGGTATTTGTGCATGGGTGGATGTCTATATGTGTGTGCATGTAGTTGTGTATATATGTGTGTGTGGGTATGTACATGTGTGAGTGTTTGTATAGTAGGGCCCTGGCCTGCAGAGCTGGCTGCATTTCCTTCACTCAGGACAGATGGTCCAGAAAATGAGGCCCTCTCTGCCACCTGCCTGCACACCCCCCTCAGGGCCTTGCTTCCTCCGTCCAGTCCTGCTGCTGCCCTGTGGCTTCGTCTTCCCTCCCTGGCCCCCTCCCTTACATTTGTACCTTTTTGGCTTGTGTGTGGGGAAGGTGGGGTTAGGACAGAGCTGACAGGCAAGGCTGGCCTGGCCTGAGCCCACTGTGGCAGGGCCAGGAGGCAGGCAGGGCTGAGAGAGAGAGAGAAAGAGAGAGAAAGAGAGAGAGAGGGAGAGGGAGAGAGAGAGAGAGAGAGAGAGAGAGAGAGAGAGAGAGAGAGAGAGAGAGAGAGAGAGAGTGTGTGTGTGTGTGTGTGTGTGTGGTTACCATGGCAGGGAGGCAAAGCCCAGGCAGCCCTCGCCAGCGCCTGGCCTCATCCACAGGGTGGGCAGGCAGCCCAGGGTAGAAGAGCCTGTGCTTTGCAGACAAAAATGCCAGATGGTGGGGGATTTGGGGGGGCCCTCCATGGCCTGGCTGCCAAGGGCAAGGAGGTTTTCTGGGGCTCTGGAGAATGAGCTGGGGAGTTGCTTGTGTGCTGCTATGAGTTTTGTGTGCGTGTGTGTGTGCGCGTGTGTGTGTAGGCTTGTTTTTGCATATTTCAGAATATGTTTCCCTTTTGGATTTCTATCAGTTTGCTAAAAAATTTAATCATTAAGCTGTAGGTTTTTTGGTATAAGGAGAGTACACGTTCCTGTAAGGAAGTCAAAACATCTTTTTCAAACAGAAAATATTTATTGACAAGCTATAAAAGCGGCTCCAAATAAGACAGACATTTAGACTGGGTGTTTCAGTTGTGAGTGAGCCATAGGGGCATGGCGAGTGGCTGGGTTCTGTTCATGTTATGAATGGGTTTTGCCTCCTGCTGGTTGGTTTTCTAACTCTGTCTTTAGTGCTAGGAGTTTTCCTGAGTGGATCCACTCATTCCCGACGATGTGCTCTACCTTGTCCTGTTGGGAAATGCAAAGCTTGCCCAGGTGTGGGTTCAGACAGGTGTAGGGACGGCTTTGCCCCTCCACCCTGCACTAACACGGCATCTACGTGGAGACCACCCCAGCGCACTGGTCTCACTAGGATGGCCACACGTGAGCGACACAACCGTGGGTAGAGACAAGAGGCTTTTGTTTCTTATTGGAAAAGGGAAACAATGAGGAGAAGGATGATTTTATGTGAGTGAAGTGTGTCCTGGCCCTCACACAGCCCAAACGCTAATGTCTGCGCAGGAGGGCGGTGCCCTGGGGACAATGGGTGGACCATGGAGCTTACCTTGGAAACAGGTCTTCCCAGCCTTAAAGAAATGGCCAGCTCCCTGACTCTGGCCTCCGTTCCCTCCTCACCAAGCTTAGAAACCCTCCATGGATTCATGCTGAATAAAGTCCAGATTCCTTAACAGGGCACTGCAGGCAGTAAGCATAGCCACCTCCCCAGGGCACCCCCTTTTTGTGGTTCATCTATCGCTACAACTTTCGTTATCTTGATCCAGGCTCTAAATGCCATTTGCTTTTTATTTTTAAGCAGAAAAATATTTATTAACAAGTTATAAAAGCGGTACCAAGTACAAGGAAAAGCAGGCGATCACTTGTGCTCCTGCCCTGCCCAAGACTCCCTCCCTGCTCCCTTTCCCGCCCAGATCCCACTCTCCTTCCAGGTTCAGCTAGTTGACAATTCCTGCTTTCCTTCTCTGTGCTCCTATGACATGTCACAAACAAGAAAAATCTCATGTGATTCCTGTATGAAGTGACTGCTTTCTTTCCTTGAGGTCAAGGGAATATATTTAATCCTGGCACCTAGCACAGCTGCTGGCACCTAGGAGGTGCTCTGTTGGCTGAATGAATAAACAAAAATGCAAGTACTGGCTTCCTTTTGAAACTTGTACCACTAAGCCCAAATATTACGATTCTGACCTTGGTAACAAACGCCGATCTACTCATATCATCACCCTCATTATTGTTATCGGTTTGTGTGTGTGTCTGTGGGTGTGTGTAACTGCACGTGTGATGACACTGGTCCATTCAGTGGACATGAGGTCTACATGGACACAGAGCATTTACAAGTTTCACTCAGGAAGTAAGAGAGAATGAACCAGAAATTGTTAGCCAACCACCCAACAGCCACAGTTTCATCTTCTGGAACTTTCTATCTTGAGCATAGCCTTCATCAGCATCATCTTGCTTATGGACTCTCCCTCACCATGATTATTATCAGCCTCTCTTTCACCTTCTAGCACTGTCTTAGTTGAATACATTTATATCCTAGTGGGAAAGACAGGCCAGTGATTCTGGGCCGAGCACGTACTGGGTGCTGAGGATACAGAGATGAAAGAAGCAGGACCCCTCCAACAAGGAACTCACATCCTAAAGGGAAAGATGCATATAGATAGTGACAAAGCTTTGCTAATACTTGAGTAGAAATAGGAACAGATTTGCTTCTGAAGCATAGGGGAGAGAGCCCTTCACACCAGAAAACTCCTACTCATCATTTAAGGTCCAGCTCATATGCCCCCTCCTCTAGAAAGCCTTCCTGTCCAGAAATGTGGGAGATCAGATGTAGAATTCAGCCCCTTCCCATATACCCCTCCCACCCCTGCTACATCACACACAGACACACACACACACACAGACAGACACACCATTCTCTCAAGGTATTTGTGTGGGCAGAAGCCTTCACTGAAGGGTTGTGAAGCAATGATTTATATTTTGCAAAAACACAGACAACTTAAAATTTAAGATTAGGTGTTTCTTTCTTTTATTTACTGTCCCTTGACTGTTTCCATGACTTGGCTTCTAGCCGTCCATTGTGTTACCTGATCCTCTTCCCTCTTTGTTCACTCTTACTCTCTCTCTGGATCAACACCCCAACCTTCTTCATTTCTTGGGAAGAACGAATGCTCTGTCCACAGCTGATAGCCCCTGGGGTGTGCCCGGCTGGCCTTATGGTGGTTCATGGTGGGCGTCTGCCCTGATTGGTCAGTGATCGTGCCATACTTTGTTGTTAGCTGTTTTGAATGTTTCCCTGGCTTAGCTCCAGACTTAGCTCTGGGACCTCCACTGCACATCAAGGACTTGGCTCAGAAAAACCTGCCTGTTGGGGCCCCTCCTCTGTCTGCCCGTTGAGGGAGGTGGGTCTCTTGTGTTTTGTTAGGTGTGGGTGTATTGAGTTTGAGAAGCCCCTAGAACCTACATCAGCCTACTTCCCCTCACCCAGCTACTCCCAGGAGTAATTTGCCCACAGTGCTGAGAGGTGACACGCTCCCTCTGGAACCACACTCACGGCTGCTGAACAGAGTAGCTGGGAGCAAGTGTAGGGGTAGCTCAGACAGTGTAGGGGTAGGGGGAGCACCACAGATCTTCCCGTGGAAAATAAAAAGGTCAAACAGTATTAATTCATCTGTACAACTCACTGGGCTTAAAAGGCACAGCCTGAAATGTCTTTCTGATTGAGAGACGATGCTTCATTAATCTTGGCTCTCTTATTTAAGAGTGTGGAGAATGGAGACTAATGGCTGACATTTCAGTCTCATGGGTGGGATGCAGACCTACAGTTACTGGGATGTAATCGCAGAGAAATCACGAGAAGAGGAGTGAGCGGGCCAGAGGGAGACTCAGTGTCCTGATGGATGGTGGTGGTCGGGGGTGGGTGTGTGGGTGGAGTCCCTTGTTGGATATATTACCTATTAGTTCAGTGTCCCAGATCATTCTGGAGACAGTCCTCCAGGTCTTCAGTGTGAGAGCTGTAGCCTGGGAGTCAAGAGTCCTGGGTGTAAGTCTGGTTCCTCCACTTCCTGACTGGGTGAAACAGGTTGGTGTCCTGCGCTGTAAAATGCAGGGAGAGATGATTTCTCAGCTCCCTCTCAGTGTTAGGATGCTTGACTCTTTACTGAGTGCCTCTGACGGACACCACTTGGGCTAGGCATTGTAGCCTAGGGCTTAAGGCAGTGCCTCTGCCTGTGTGGGGTAGCCGTATCTGCTCATGAGACCAAAAGTGCAAAGAGACTTACACAAGGAAGGTGTCAGGAGGTTAATATACCAAAGGAGTGTCACACTGAGGTAGTACTCTAATAGGGAAGGAGGCAGACACCTTGCAGTTGGGTGTGGGAAGGATCGTAAAAGGCGTCCTGGAAGAAGAGGGCCTTATGGCACAGGCCAAGCTCTGGCAGGCAGAGAGGACAGAGGTGGAAAGCTTCTACTTCCAAATATCAGGCATTTATCTTGGGGCCCAAGGAGAACCATGCATTTTCTGTAGCTTTCTGGGATGAGGGAAGAGAAAGGACTGGCCATGCCCTGATCATCTAGAAGTCACCGCCAGTAGCCTTCACCACCCCTTGCTTCTTACTGCCCAGGATTCCACCATCAGGCAACTATTCCTGGAGACATAAAAGATTTTTCTTGGTTGCTTACCCATGCAGTGCCTTTGGACCAGCAGCATGGCTATTCTGAACCTTGTTTCCACATCAGTAAAATGAGGATAATAGCATAGGTGGGTGGGTAGATAGTTGGGATTATATGATTTAATACATATAAAGTGTTTAGCACAGTGTCTGGCATGGGATAAGAGCTCAGAAACATTAGCTGCTATCATATGGCTATCTTAGTGACATCATTCCTGAGTACTTACTGTCCCCGGGCACCATACATTACATTCTAATAATAACTAACACATTGTAATAATAATTCTATGTGGGAAGTATTGTTATCATTCCTTTTAGAGAAAGCTGAGGCACAGAGACATTAAGTAAATTCCTCAAGGCCACACAGGTGTTAAGTAGTAGAGGTACAATTTGACTCCGGGCACCTGTGCACCTAACCACCCTGCTACCACCTCTCTTAGAATAAGTATTGTTATTTGGTTTTCAAAAATCAGGCTTGCGGTCCAGCTGGCCAGTGGGAGGAGAGGGGTGAGTAGAGGGGGCACTCTAAAATAGTTTCCCTGTTTCCAGCCGACCTAAGGAACCGAGGAAGAGATGGTGACTCCTGGGGGTAGGGGTATGATAAGCCTGCATATAGTAGCAGGAGCTTACTATATGGGTGGGTGGTCAGGCTGGGCTGCTCCAGACTAGGACCTAGGTCAGGGGGCAGGGTCTCAGAAATTGGGTGGAATGTGCTGAAGGATGAACTGGGAACAGATCAGAGGCAAACTTGTCTCATGTCTGTGAGGATTCATCTGTCCAGCTTTTGGGAGGTGGTGAGCAAATGTGACTCTTTGGTCATTATAAGGTTATTGCCTCAGACTTGTAGAGCAGCCCACCCCTTGGAGAGCTCCTATCTTGATATTTCCATGGACTGTTCACAGAACACGAGTCCCGGGAACTGTTCTCCTCAGAGTTTTGTGACTGAATCAGCCTTGGAAACTGCAGCTCTCTCTCCCACAGTAGCTGCTCTCAGGGTCCCACAAGTCTCTCCCAGGTTCTGCCAAGCCAGGGCACTGGGCTGGACTTCCAGCTGCCAGCATCTGCAGCCCTGTCTAAGGTCTTTCTTCTTGTGCCTGGGAAACAAGAGGAAGTACTGGACATTTAATGGCAATTAATGACACCCCTCCCCAGCCCAGCAGGAGCAGCCCTGAACCAGTGACGGGCCACAGTTGATGTGTAAATACCCCAGCTCCCTTGCTGCCGATGGGATAACTCTGAGGCATGCGTTCCACACCATCTTCCAGAGGTCCCCAGTGGGATGAAGCTCCTGTTGCCCATGGAGGTAACTTGCTTGCTAACTCCTCCTTCATGGCTGCCTTCCTTGCCCTGCCTGTCTCTATTTCCCTGCCAGGGTTCCCTGGGATCACCTCCCAAATAAACTGCTCTCACTCAAATCCTGGTGTATTCAGCTTGCTTCTGGGGGAACCCAAGCCAAGATAGCTGCTCTGGGAGATTGCTACAGCACATTAAAGCATTCAAGGTCTGAGAAATCTTGCAGTGAGACCTATCTAACTTAAACACAGTGTTTCCCAAACTTGTTTGACCAGAGAATTCTTTTTTTACCCAGCACCCAGTAACCTCCCATGGAACATTGCTCTGCAGCACACACTATGGGAAATCATGATCTAACCCTACCTTGCAGCTTATAGCTGGGTTATCTGAGGCCCAAAGAGGGAAGTGAGTAGCTGAGCCTGTTCTTGGCAGAGCTGGGAATCGGACTCATGCCCCCTCCACTCCTGGTACAGGTGTATTTTCTAACTGCCGTACTTCCCTCCTCATCTGTGATATGCAGAAAATAATATTTCCTCCACAATAGCTAACATAACATGTGTGAAAATCCTGAGTGAGCTGAAGAGGATTATACAAATCTGTGGAATGATTATTCTGAAGGTGGAAGTGGGGTGGGGGGGCCTAGATATAAGAACCAGGTTGGTTCAGTGTCTTGGGGCATCTGAGTCGTTACTGGAGGAGACAAGGTGACTGGGATTCTTTCAGACCCACCAAGTTTCCCACAAAGGCACTCCCCCACACTCCAACCCATCAAACTCAGAGCTCATCTGAAATATTAGCTTAGAGAAAAGTCAGCAAATGGCTTGGAGAGGGCCAGCATCCATCTTGGAATGCACTTATCTCATTTTCACAGTCACCGGAGACAGCCAGGGAGGAGAACCAGATGTTCAAGCATCTCTTTCTCGCTCTCGCTCACTTGCTCGCTCGCTCTATCTTTTTTGTAAATTGAATTTAAAGGGCCTGTTTCTTAGCAACAGCAGCAGTCAGTGATTACAGAGTCCTCCTCGGCCATTTCAACGCCCAAGGTTTTCAGGAGGCAAATGAACCTGTCAGTACAGGCTGGGGATTGGGGACAGATAGCAGGGCCACAGTGGAAGCCGGCACATGCAGTGCTGTGTTTAGAGGGGTTCCCCGAGGACCCACGGTGAGGGCAGGAGGGCCTGCAGAACCTCTGTGGCTCCCAGGCACACGTGGCATACGATGCTGGCTGGTCGTCCTGGGCTGGAGGGCTGAATGTGGCTTCTCCAGCTCTACACGGTGTGCCTTTGTAAAAAGAGCTCCAGAAGAAGTCTCAGGAAACTCAGGCAACATCGTTGAGATACCTTGGGCAAGCCATTGAAGTTTTCTGAGCCTTGGCTTCTGCACCTGTCAGATAGGTAGTAACACCCACCTTGCCAAGCTGAGGGATAAAAGAGATCAGAGCATGTGGATGTCCAAAAGGCACGAGGAATGATGACAATGTCAGGGGGTAGGACTCTTTCCTTCTTTGGCCTCTAATGCTCTTCCCCCTGTCCCTGGAGAAAGCAAACTAGATTCGGGAAGCTGTGAGAAAACCTCCCGTCCTCCCCAAAGCCTTGAGGATGTCTCCAGGCTTGTGGACATGAAAATTGTGGGGTAGGAGGAGGTCCTGTCTGGGGCAGGGGAGGAGAAGGCCTCTTGGTACCGTCCTGATGATCAGAGCAATGAAGGGCCTTTGGGGCCCCTTTGCTTATTTCATACCTTCCCAGTCCTTGTAGGCACTTGCATTTGAGATCTTTGTTTTACTGGCAACCCGTTGAACATCTGTAAGATGGGGATGTTAATAAAATCTATCTAAAAGAATTATTATTATTTTTCTTTTAATCAACTTTAGTGATGGATAATTTACATATAATAAAATAGACCCATCTGAAGTGTACAGATTGATGAGATTTGACAAATGTAACCCACGTGACCCCCACCCACCTAACCACCGGCATAATCAAAGTCTAGAACATTTTCATCACCCCAGAGTTTCCTTGTGTCCCCTTTGCAGTCCATCCCCTCCTTCCACCCCCAGCCCCAGGCAAGCACTGATTTGCTTTGCCATTATAAATCAATTTTTTAGGAAAGAATTATTATTAAGATAAAATAATGCAATGCATGTAAAGTGCCCAGCACATGGCAGGGGTTCAGAAATACTGGTTTTTGTCCCCCTAAAGCTTTCAAAACTTTGAGTCATTTGTATCAGTGGGTCAGTCATGGGAACCGAGAATGGTTTTTTCTAGAGGACAACTTTTGTTTAAGCATGAATTCCTTCTGCCATTCATTCATTCAGGTACTACTGTGCCAGAGTTTGGCCTCAAAAAATCAAGATGAAGTTCAGGTTCAAATCAAGTTCAAGGCTTGGCTGCTTAAGATGTGGGTGACCTCGGCCAAGCATTTGACTTCTGAGCTGCACCAGTTCCATTCATTCATGCATGCATTTATTTTTTGCTAGGCATAATGATACTGGGTGATGAGGCTTCAAAGATGCATAAGACACAGACAAAAGAAAGTCTTGGTCTTGTTTCCTAGAAGCAGAGCCTGAAACAGGGGTTCAGGTCCATGCGATTTATTAGGGAGTGTTCTTAGGAAATACTTTAATGGAGGGAGTGAAAAAGTTGAGGTCAAATCTTCCCTAGGTCTGATCCACAAGGTGGTGATGGGGCCCTGAAGTGTAAACCGTACTGCAAAGTGTCCCCACTTCAGATAAGAGGAGCACCTTTTATACTCCTGATTCAATCAGGCTTTGGCTATGGACTGCATTCTGGGGTTGTGTAATCTCTGGGCAAAGCAGCTCCCACCAACCAAGGACAATTCTCTGGAGAAGGGGGGCAGCTGTGACTGTTGGTAGCCAACATTCACAGCAGTTGGGAGATGCATATCCTGGCCAGGTAAAGGGCATCTGTGCTGGGCACTGACAATGTCTACCACAGCCCACCACTTGCACCACTTAGAGCCTCTTGATTCTCACATTCAGTACAGTCCACCTGGTCCCAGCTTCTCCAGAATTCTGTGGTCACAATTCCTGGGGAATCTTATAAGAGGGGGGTTAGTGGGACAAGCTACAGTCCCTATTGCTGTAGCTTGTCTCAAGGCCACAATTGATCATCGTTATCTTCCTCCTCTTCTATCTACTTTAGATTTTTCTTATCTTGGCTAGCACTTTTGCTGGTCTGGGTGGCTTGCCAGGTGGGGTGGCCCAGCCACTCTTCTCTAAGGGGTCTGAGCACCTGGTTACCATGCCTTCCTCAGGCTGTGGTTGGTATACCTGCTACTTATAGATAACAGTAGGCATGGAAATGCCAAGAGACAATCCAGTGGATCACGTGAGTTCCAAGCACATTTCTCCATGCTCCCTTTATATGGAAGCAAGCCACACTTCCTTATGGTGATGAGGGCCAGCGACCCCAGACAGTATAGAAACTCTTCCTGTGCCTGCTGATCTAGGAACCCAGGAAGCAGTGATAGTAGCTAAATCAACCTGGGTGAGAAGAAGCCTATGCTGTTGCATTCATACATAACTCAGTCTGTGCCACCATGGTAACTTTGTTTATGAGCACGTTGTGCAAACTTGTGGTGGTCAAGAACCGAGGCTAGCTAACATTGCCTGGCTAAGTCATCCTGTCTCATCTTTCACAGGGGCTGATCTCTGGTGTGTGTTAACATATGACACAAGGATCTTTACACCTTGTGTCCACTCCAATAAGCCCATTTGCTTGCCTCTACCTCAGACTTCCTTGTCCCTGAACTTCAATCTTGTTCCTTCCAGACTCCTGACCAACAAGCCATGCTGTTCACCATTTCCCATCAGTCTACATATGTCCTTACCTCAGAGCACTTCTTTGTCCATAGAAAGTGGATGACCAGATGCCCTGCCTGAAGCTTTGTTCATTGGGAGGATCTCTCCTCACTATTGTCTGTTAGGGTCCCCTGAGTGGGTCTGTAGTGCAACAGTGTCCATTTTCTGCTTGTACCAACATCTGTGAACCAAACTTGGGCTCCTTATTCCTCCATCACCTGGCCTTTGGGAACCTCTCATAGGACCATAGGTGTGAGCTAAGGGAGAGACATTGGTGCCAATATGTTTGGTGACATGGAGTATGGGCTTCCTGTTTGTCCAGTTACTTCTGTCCTTGGACCTGTTTGAACCTGATCCTGGATGTACTACTTCCAACTTCTGATGGATTGCTGACATTCCCAGATCACAATGTATAGTTCTAGACTCCTGGCCCCTTGGTGTCCCATGATCAAAAACTCTTGTCTCTACCAGGACCAATTAGCGTGCTAGGAGTTGTTCTGGAATGGTATATAGTTCTCTGCTGCAGATTGCAAGCTTTTGCTCCAAAATCCCATAAGTCTGCCTGTGACTCTCCTGTTAGGACTTGCCAGAGATTCCTCAAGATGTCTTTCCCACCACACATACCTCTGGTTGCTTGAGGTATGCTGTATCATATGGCCCAGGTAGAAGTGCTGTTTGTATCACAGCCTGAACCTACTGCAGGGGACTTTCTTATTCTGGGCTCTACTCAAAACTAGTAGCCTCCTGTATCACATGACAGATGGGTTGGAGCATTATTCCCAAGTGTGAAATATGTTGCCTTCAAAGCGTTGTGCTTCTTTCTGGGTGGTAGAAGGTGCAAGGTACAATAACTAGCTCTTTATATTGGAATGAGTGTCCCAGCATCCCCAAGACCATGAAATTCCAGAAACAACGACTGGAAGATTTCTGATTCTTTGTAGGCTTTATTTTGCACCCACCTCGGGCACTTGTATCTGACTTGTTATCATTCTTGTTACTGCTTACTCATAAAGGTTTGATTTCCATGATGTCATAAATATAGTGGGCCAGTGATGTTCTGTGGAATATCTAGATGTTTCAGGCCCCCTCGGATATATTATAACAGAATGAAGGAGAATGAACAGAGTCCTGTGAGAGGATGAACAGAGAACTGTGGATGGATACTGCTGTTCATCCCATGTGAATGTGAATTGTTTTGTGTCCTCCTTTCTGCTGGGTATGGGAAAGAAAGCATTTGTCAGATCAAAAGCTGCCTACCACTTACCTGCAGCTATGCTAATTTGCTCTAGTTAAGATACCACATCCAGCGAAGCTGCAAATGGGGCTACTATTTGGTTAAGCTTGGAGTAGTTCACTGTTATCTGCCATGACAGAGGCCAGACTAGTGTATTAAATGGGAAATATGATAGGGACCATCTCCTCTGCATTTTTAAGTCTTTGAGGATGACACTAATCTCTGCCATTCCCCTGGGAAGTGATAATGGCTTTGATTTACCATCTTGGTCCAGGGATGTGGGCAGCTTTCGACACTTCCACTTGGCCTTTTGTACTAAAAGAGCTTTTACTCTACTTGTCGAGGAATCTTTGCTATGTAGATATATTCCAATTATATGTTTGGGAACTGAGAAATGACCACTGATCCTGGGCCATGACTCCATTTTTTATCTGACCCCCAAATGCTTCTACTAAAATGAAGGAACCATAATGGGACTTTGGGTCTCAAGATACCCATGGTAGCTTAGATCCTGTATCTAACATCCCCCAAATGGTCTGGATATTCCGTTTCTCCATTGTAATTCTCCTTTCTCTTGAGTAAATGATCATAGTTCCAGTGGGGAATGACTACCATATATATTTACTATAATGTTTCAAGATCTGTCTTATGGGGACCAGTTAATGAGCTCTGGGTCTGAGAACTGGCTCAAGTCTGGAAACTGGGCAAGGGAATGTAAATCTCCACTGGAGTATCTAATCTCGGCTTTGGGCTCATCCATTCTTCATCTAGTTCGATTCTACATATTAAACAATAACCTTGTTAGCTTCTGGGAGCATTATGTATGTTATAATTATTAGCCAACCCCGTGCATCAGAGGTCAGCAATTTTTTTCTATAAAGGCCAGAGAGTAAATGGTTTAGGTTTTAAGGGACATATGTCCTCCATTGCTGGTCAAATAGTAGTCCCATTTGAGTCTTTGGACCCCTTCCCCTACAGTCTGTGACAGCAGCTTCCAAGAGCCGTACCAGCAGCACATCAGAACCACCCTCTAGGGCTCTTTGCCAGGGTGTTAAGTCCTGTGATATAGGAGTGCCTCCATGGCAACAATAAACTTTTGGTTTTTTTTTTTTTTTTTTTTTTTTTTTTTGCGGTACGCGGGCCTCTCACTGCCGTGGCCTCTCCAGTTGCGGAGCACAGGCTCCGGACGCACAGGCTCAGTGGCCATGGTTCATGGGCCCAGCCGCTCCGCGGCATGTGGGATCTTCCTGGACCGGGGCACAATCCCGTGTCCCCTGCATCGGCAGGCGGACTCTCAACCACTGCACCACCAGGGAAGCCCAATAATAAACTTTTAAATCCAGCTTTACATTCAGCTTTCCTTCTTCAGCATCCTACTTCTAGATATACTCTTCAGGTTTCTGCTGGTTCATGTTAGCTGGGTCTTATAGCTCCTTTGGTGTATAATCTCTCTCTCTCTCTCTCTCTCTCTCTCTCTCTCTCTCAACAGACTGAGCGCTTGCCCAGGGAACCATGCTGTAGTTTGGTCCTAGTATGGCTCTGGTGGCCAGGGAAGGAGGTGGGGGCACATCCTAAGGAGGGCTAGCATTGTCCCAACTGCCTCATCTGAGGCTTCTGTACAGACTTAAAGCAGAGGGGAGTAGGGCTTTTCAGCAGACCCAGGGTTCAGGGGAAATGGGGAGTCAGGGTGTTCAAGTGTATCTACTTAAATGTCTCCATCCCAAATTTCAGGGTCCCACTTCTTCCTCTCAGGGTCTTGACTTGGTGTATGAGAATTGCTGGGCCTGAGAAAGCAACTTTCTCCAAAGTTCTGCTACTCTTACAGTTGTGTCTTGGGTCTAGTCTTAGCTCTGTTGTCCAACTGCAGGAGGTGAGGGTCTCTCTAACTCTTTAAATGCCATTGAAGAAGGTGTCTGCCTCTCATAATTGCTTTAAATTAATGACTGATTGTCCCAAGCTTGCCATTTTCTCTCTTCAAAGCATTGAGTGTTCGGCAGCAGCCAATTGGATGGCCCATATACTTACCCTTTCTTCTGTATCACTGAAACTCCACAGATGTTTCATGAGTCTGTGCTTCCCCCTCCACCTGTGTCCCATCCCAGTCACCACAGGCAAAAGTCAGCAAGTGCAAGGCTATCCCATGCCCTGGACTCCCAGCTCTTACCTGCCACCGGGCCGTGAGTGATCCACCCCAGAATCCCATCCTTAGATCTGCTTCCTAGGTCCACCCCTGGCACCACCTGTCTTTGGCTGGGTTCCCAGAGCCTGAGAAGGGATTCAGGTTTCTGTGCTTTATTCAGGGAGTGCTCTTCAGTACAACCTGGGGTCGGGTGGGGAGTAAATTAGGATAGGAAAGAAGAAGCTGAGCAAGGATGTGGTTGCAAATAGTCTAGCTTTGGCCTGATGCTTGGTGGTGGGGCTCTGCAGCAGGAATCATCTGCTCTTGGAGCAAGGGGGCTAGACTTTTGTATCCCTATATTAAGTAGTCATTGGCTGTCGGTGTCCCTGGGATGGAACTGTAACCTCCCGGGCAAGGTGACGTGGCTCAGCCAAGAGCAAGTCTCTGGAAGAGGGGCAGCTGTGAATTGTCATCAGCCAATCAGCAGAGTAGCCGGGGGTGGGTGGGTGGATCTGTGAGCAGGAACCACAGCATCTGCCGCAGAGAGGATGGAATATTCTGGTACAGGAGAAATTTCAGCGGGGCTGGGGCATACAGAGTGAGGCATCCAGGTGGCTATAGCCTTTGGATCAGAGTGGCTAGCAGTGGAGGTGGTGAGAAATGGTTGGATTTTGGATATTAAAAAAACAGAACCGAAAACCCTCAAGAAAAACAGCTTTATTGAGATATATTTGACATACAATAAACTGCATGTATAGGGTACAATTTGATGTCTTAACATATGTATATATTCATGAAGTCATCACAGTAATCAAGATAATGGATGAATTTATAATTAAAAAACTTTCATTGTGCCCTTTGTATCGTCCCACCCCCTGCTCATTCTCATCACATCTTGCCCAGCACCAGTCAAGTCCCAGACGACTACTGAACTTCCTGTCACTATCGGTTAGTTTGCATTTTCTAGAATTTTGTGTCAATGAAATCATACAAAAAGTATATACTTTTTGTTCTACTTCTTTTACTCAGCATTATTATTATTATTATTTTATTGAAGTATAGTTGATTTACAGTATTGTGTTAGTTTCAGGTGTACCGCAAAGTTATTCAGTTATACAGGTACATACATACACATACACACATACATAGATTCTTTTTCATTACAGGTTATTACAAGATACTGAATATATCAATAGTTCCCTGTGCTATACAGTAGGACCTTGTTGTTTATCTATTTTGTATATAGTAGTGGGTATCTGTTAATCCCAAACTCCTAATTTATTCCTCCCCCACACTTTCCCCTTTGGTAACCGTAAGTTTGTTTTCTGTCTGTGAGTCTGTTTCCATTTTGTAAATAAGTTCATTTGTATTATTTTTTTAGGTTCCACATATAAGTGATATCATGTGGTATTTGTCTTTGTCTGACTTATTTCACTTAGTATGATAATATCTAGGTCCATCCATGTTGCTGCAAATGGCAATATTTCATTTATTTTTATGGCTGAGTAATATTCCATTGTGATATATATATCACATGTTCTTTGTCCATTTGATTTGCATTTATCTAATAATTAGTGGTGTTGTCAGCATTATTATTTCGAGTTGCAGCCATGTTGTTGCATGCATCATTCCTTCTGTTGTTGTTGCATGTTCATTCATTTTTATTCCTGAGTAGCATTCCATTGTATGGATACACCACTCTTTGTTTACCCATTCTCCTGACGATGAACATTTGGGTGGTTTTCAGTTTTTGGCGATCACAAATAAAGCTGCTATGAACATTTGTGTACAAGTCTTTGTGTGGACCTGTGCTTTCTTTTCTCTTGGGTGAATAGCTGTGGACCAACCGGATCATATGGTAAGCATATATTTAACTTTGTAAGAAACTGCCAGACCATTTTCCAAAGTGATTGTACTGTTTTACCTTCCCACCAGCACCGTATGAGACTTTCAATTCCCCATATCCCCACCAACACTTGGTGTGGTCAGTCTTTTTAATTCAGCCATTCTAATAAACGTTCTGGGTGTTTTTTGAAGGTCGAGCCTATGGGAATTTTAATGGATTGGATCTGATATGAGAGAAAGAAGAGGAGTTATTTATTCAGCAAATATTGAATGCCTTCTCTATTCTGGCATTATTCTAGAGGCTGAGGGGATAGTAAAGAATAAAATAGACGTGATCTCTTCCCTCATGGAGCTTAACAGCCTACATCTCTTCTATGCCTGTTGGGGGAAGACTAGGGTGGTGTGGGGCTCTAGTAGGGGTGGGATGAGAAGGTGAAGGGGTGGCAGGTGCAATTGATGGAGGCAGTGAAGAGAGAGGAGGCAGAGGGTGAAGACAGGCTGTGGGGTGTAAAAATCAGCAGGTCTGGCCAAGGAAGATGCAATGATGTTCCAGCTCTACTCTTTACTGTTAGTGTGACTTGGCCAAGTCATGTCTCCCCTCTGAGCAGCCTCAGTTTCTTCATCTGTAAAATGAGAATAATGAATCCAGATGCTTAGTGAACTTCCTGAAGTCACTGACATTGATTCATTCACCCGTTGAGCTCTTTAGACAGGTGTCCTTTAGACAGGTTCCAGGTGTCCTCATGAGGGTCCCAGGGACCACGAAGTCTGCTGGTGGTCCACTGCTTCATTTCCACCCTCTCTGCCAACCCCTCAGGTGAAGATGCCAACTTGTGGGCCCTGAGCAGCCCAGGGGAGTGCTAGGCCTGTTTGCATCTTTATTTTTAGAGCCACCCCTGGAAGGTGGCTCTGGCTCCCGCTCTGTGGGAGCTGAAGTCAGGCTATATTTAGGAGGCACAGCTGCGTCGCACTGTCCCTCCCACGTCTCTGGGTTTTAGCCATCATGGTGTTGGAGGGCACACATCACTCTGCCTAAGCTGTGTTTGTTGTCTGCGGGCCCCCCGGGAGTGGCAGGCCCTCCTGACTCACCCTCTGGCTCCAGCTCTCTGAGGTGGGGGTGGCAGCAGGGGACAGTCTGCCTCCCTCTGAGCCCTAGTGGTTTCTGCTGGGATGTGGCTCCCCTCGTTACCCTGTGGGTAGCCATAGCAACTATGATGCTCCATTTTGGTTCAGTGTTTCTGTTTACCCAGTGCTTCTGCAGCTGTCACCTGTGGTGTCTTCCAGGTGGGTGTGGGATGAGGCATCACTGTCACCATCCTTTCTGCTGGATCGCGAGCTCCTTTAGGGCAGGGATCGTGACTCATCGTTTCCATATTCTCCATTTCCACGTTCACCTAGTGTAGACTGCATGAGCACACAGTAGGAGCCTAAGAAGTTCTGACTGAATTTAATTCCAGTCAAATTCTGTAACTGGGCATTCCCCAAAGATCACTTAGATCCTTGAGCTCACAGCCTGGCTCTGCCATTTGCTAGCTGGATGACCTCGGCTGTTCTCATAACAAACCCCAGAGCTCAGTTTGCTCAACCTGTAATGTAGGAATAATCATAGGAATAATATCTCATAGGAATTAGAGGAATAATCAGAATGTAGGAATCGTATACCTCACGAGGTTGTTGTGAGGCCCAAAAGCTCTAATGCAAATAAAGACCCTGTGTGTTACACAGCCTGGTGCATCATGAATGCTGAAAAATATTTATCACAGGAGATTCTTGTTCTTTTCTCAGCAATCTTGTCTAATTCTGTTGGCAGGACCAAGGATCTGCTAACATGTTACATCAGCCAACATTACGAAGAATAAATGAACGGATATTCACTAAGCACCTGTCATGTGACATTCTTTCATTCATTCTCTCGTTCTCTTACCCATTCAGAGTTGATATGACTCACTTGAGGGCACTGGAAAAAGGTGGGAGCCACCCCATGTCTTCCCTGACTCATGGTCAGATCTGTCCTCTGGCCATAGAAAGGGGGGACTTCTCTGCTTTATTGATAGAGAGGTCAGTCATTTCCCTTCAGCCTCTTTTTATTGTGAACTTGATGAATGTGGCCTGATGGACCAGGAAGTAAGAGGAATAAAAACATACTATATGAAAAACATCCCGCAAAGGACAGATGGGCTGTGAATGGGCCCCCCTCTCCAGCTGTTCCCTGTCCCACCAGGACTGTGGGCTGAGGACTGGGGACTAGACCAGAGGGAGGACTTTGGTAGCCTGGGAGCAGGACCTGCCATGGGAGGCTGCCATCTGAGGCAGGGGGATGGCCAGTGTGTGCTGGGAGGCACAGGGCCTCCCAGTGGGCAGAGACTGGCAACTGGCAGGGATAATAGGACCTGGAGGCAGGGGTCTGGCTGGGACAGCCCTTTGTAGTGGTGGGTGTAGTCATTGGGTGACTTCGTTGGCCCAGAGGTAGAGAAGACCCAGGTGGTATGCAGCTGGGGACCAGTCCTGTTGGCCCCATGGCAGTGGGGGTTGGGTTGCTCTGAAGTCTGGGGATGGCTGGGTTGACTTAGTTTGGAAGTGGCACCAACCAGGCACTTTTTGCCATAGAGGAGGGTTTTGTTGACTGAATGGCAAGCGCTAGTGACATTAGCCCTGTGGTTGGGGACACTGATGCCCCGTTGGCTGTCTTATGGAGAACAATCTTATGGAGGACAGTCAGGCTTTACTCTAAGGAGATGGAGGAGTGACTTAGTTGACTGTGTAGATGGGGGGAGCAGGAGTGGGGAGCGTCCTTGGACGTGGCAGAGACTGAGGCTATCACATCACCAATAGTCCATCTGCTTCTCTAGAACCATGTGACTACTCTGGCCATGGGCTATGAACAGAAGTGAGGGCGATCCCTTCTGGGATGAAGCATGGAAGATCTTCTTTTATTTTATTTTTATTTTATTTATTTTTGGGTGCGTTGGGTCTTAGTTGCAGTACTTGGGATCTTTTGTTGGGGCACGTGGGCTCTTCATTGTGGTGCACAGGCTTCTCTCTAGTTGTGGCGTGCGGGTTTTCTCTTCTCTAGTTGTGCCATGCAGGCTCCAGAGTGCTTAGTCTCTGTAGTTGTGGCACGCGGGTACCAGAGCACGTGGGCTCTGTAATTTGTGGGCTCTAATTGAGGCACACAAGCTCAGTAGTTATGGCATGCGGGTTTGGTTGCCCCGCGGCATGTGGGATCTTAGTTCCCTGACCAGGGATCGAACCCGCGTCCCTTACATTGCAAGGCGGATTCTTTACCACTGGACCACCAGGGAAGTCCCGAAGCATGGGAGATCTTACAGCTGTCTCTCCCTCTGCTGCAGTGATGGAGGAGGCTAAGACATTTAGGTAGTGCAGCTCTAACATAGAGGAGACTGTCAGCCACAGTTCCTGAGTGACTTTGTGGTGCAGAGCTCTCCTGAGACTTAAGTTGGCTCTAGTAGCAGCAATAAACCTTTGTTTCATTGAGCCACAGAGATTTTGGAGTTGTTTCCACAGCAAAGTGAGCACTCGGGATGACTGATCGTTGGTGGCAATAATGTGCAAGGATACTGATGTTTCATAGACTCAGCCAAGTATTTTTGGTGAAGCACCATTTATACTATGCTCTAGGGATAAATGCCTGCCCTAGCCCTCAGCTGCCTTACCAACCCTCTTGGTCTCACTCAACAGATGGGGAAGTCGAGGCCCAGAGAGGTGAAGTCCTAAGCGTAAGTTTACATGGCTGGTTTAGCGGCATAGTCCTCCTTTACAGCCTCTGCTTTAACAAGCTGTGTGTAAATGGATGTGCTTTTGCAAAGAGAACTTCATTTTCCTGTTGGCCTTACTCAGTCCTCTCAGAGGTGCTTCATCATCATTTTGATTATGCTCAAGTGAAGTTCAAAGACCCACAGCCAATGGAAGCTTCCTTACCCTTGTAGTCAAGCAGTTAATGTTAATGAACAAACCCTCAGATGTGGTGGGAGAGCCCGCTCTGACGGGGACACCAGGATGGCTCCTTAAGTGAAACAAAAACTCTTTAAGAAGGTGAATAGTGGCTTTCTCGCTGATATGTTTTGCAAACAAGAATTTTTGTATGTTGGAGATTAAAAAAATTAGTGATGCCCCATCTACTTGTGTGTACGTATGTACTTATGTATGTATGTATGTCTATTCTGAATACCTTGTGTGTGTCGAATCCAAGGGAAGAGAATGAATGTGCAGAGGATATGTTCTTGATCAATACATACCCAATGAATTGAGCTTTTTAATAAGGTTTAATCGTTTTATGAGAATGAAGAGAATAATGGAAAGCAGGAATTTGTTTTTGAAACTAAAAAATTTTTAGTATTATGGAGGTCTTAAATTTTGATCGATCCCAGGCTCCTAAACTTTCAGATTACAGTAAAAATGAATGTTCAGTTTTTAAAAAAATTGAACTCTATTGAATATAGTTCAATACAAATTGAATATTGTACATCAACTGTATCTATAGTTGATGTACAATGTTATATTAGTTTCACGTGTGCAAAAAAAAAGAACGAATGTTCATTCATTTAATGAAAAGTTATTGTGCACCTATTATATCCCAAACCCTATGTCGCTAGCACTGGGGCTTCCGAGGCAAGGCCCTGACAGTGACCTACAGGAGCCTGGAGCTTCCTAGGGGAGAGAAGATAAGAATGTGGTAAGTGCTTTATAAGAGGAGTCTTTGAGGGGTAGGAAAAAGCAGGAGGGAAAATCCCCCCCCAAGGCTAGGAATTTAAGAAAGGCTTATGGAGGAGACAGCATTCAAATTGACTCAGGGCAGGAAGGACAGGTAGGATTTTGATAGAGAACGGAGGGGTAGGGGAGGCCATTCTCAACAAAGATGCTAGCTGGAGCTCAGACATGAGGGTAGGGGTGAAAGTAAACTAATGTACTTCCACAAGGAGAGTGAAATAAAGAAGCGATCGCAGGTTAGCCTCTAATTAACTGGAAAATGCCAATAACTGGAACCACTTATGGAAGGTTGTTCCATTAATTAAGATTTTCCTGTGTGTGTGCGTAGCATGTGTGAGACTACACAGTTACAGATACATGCACACACCTGTTCCGTCCCCAACTCCCCTGAGGATCCTCCTTCCGCATCCTGAGGGTGCTGGTCTCCACAGCAGGGAGGGGTGCTGCCTATCAGCTGGGAAGACACATTCTCGGCTCAGCACGCCACGCTGCGGTCCCACGGAGGCCCCATTCCGAGAGGACTGGAAATGTAATCACAACAGTTTTTATTAGCAAAAGAACAGCAGGAGCCCTTCTGCTGTCCATATGGACAGATCCCGATGGGTATTCATGAAACAGTTTGCTGCGGGAACAGCCATGCTTAAAACCCCTCGTCCAGTTACCTTTGAACTTGCCTTTCTTGCTGTAGTGGCTGTTACTGCTGCATGTGAAACATCTCACATACTCAGTTCTTTATGGGAGGGAGGGGCCTGCCTTACCCCTTTTGGGGTTCCTTTGCCCCCGGAGGCTGGGCAGTGGTGGACCAGGGAAGACCTAGGAGTTTGGGGCCTGGTCCCTTATCCTGGCTGTCCTGGAGATTCACTCGGTCTCATCTGTCCTGTGTAAAATTGTCCAGTTAATTGGAGCCAACAGTAGCTTTTGGAGAAGCCCCTTGGACCTTTTGGGACCTGGGATAAGGCATGACTCTGCAGGGGCACCTGGCGAGGGATGAAGAGCTGCCAACCCAAGCATTGCTTCCTGGCTTCCTGTACGTGCTACTCGGTAGAGGACAGTGGGTACAGTGACCATTCAGTCTAGGTGTTGGGGACATTTCTAGTTCCAAATGCCCTTCTCATTGTCCCTAATGGTGCATATCACAATACAGGCCCAGATTCTGGGAGAGAACATACAATTTCTGTGTACGGAGGACAGGAGTATATAAATCTGAAATAGGATCACTGTTAAAGTAGAAAGAAGCCCATGCCTTCTGAAAGTTGTAGGTGCCAAACCTTGGGCTTCATTGGCCGGAAGAGGACAAGGAAGGAGGATCCAGCAACTGGATGCAGACACATGTTTTTGTGAAGATCAATACTGGAAGGAGAGCCCGGCCAAGCAAACACAGTGTTATCGGTTGATGCCTTGTGGGCTGGGCAGGACTGCTGTGGATGTCTGAGTCAGGGAGAAGTCAGAGTGTACATCTGTTGTTCTGCCTGCTGAGCTGACCACATTCTGGCATGGTACCTCTGCTTTCCTTCAGGGATTTTCCACTCTCCTGCTCTCCGGCAGGGCAGTTTGACTGAGCGGGCTCCTATCCTCTGACTCAGCAGTGTCGTGGAACTCAGAACTGGTTCAGTAGTGTCTCATGGATGGGCTCTAAATGAGTCTACTTGAGTCAATAAGAGTCTGACTTGGAATTTTTGCTGGAACTCTTTAAGAGAGGTTTCTGAGCAGGGGCAATGAACCCTAGAGGTGTGGGTGGCCACACGGCTGCCACCTGGAAAGAACCGGCTGAGAATGATTCCCACTGTGCCCAGAGCTACAGCATCTCTGCTTGCCGGATACCGTGAATCCTCTTTTGTGCTTAAGTCGGTTTGAGAAGCCTCCAGGGGTGAAGATTCTGCCAGATGACCCTCTTCCCAAAGAGACTGGTACCCCCAGGTCTTTCCTTTCTGTTTTCAAATCCGTCACTGAAGGCCTTTCTTCTCTGGTCAGGGTGTGACTTCCCAAGTTGGCTAGAGGAGAGTCAGTCATCTTCCCTGTGTGCTGTGTCACATATGGTTATGTCAGATGGTCCTGAGTACAACCCTGGCTCATAGTAGCAGCTCATTAAATCATGCTCATCTGACTGTACACATTTATGAGGCTTTTCCATTCCTCATCCCTAAAGGCAGAATCATCCTGGGGTTCAGTCTAGAGTGTGGGCTTTGGAATCACACAGACCTGGATTCTTGTTCTGTTACTTGCAAGCAATGACTTAGGCAAGTTATTCAACCTCTGCATATCTCGATTCATCTGGAAAATAGATGTAATTATACTCCTCTCTATTGGATGCTTTTGAGGACTGAATGAGAAAATTATGGAGAGCAAAGCTCAGCACAGAGCATAGCATATTCTATGTAGTAGCCATTACTATTTCTAGAAAACTCCCCAAACAGCCTTTATAGCTACTAAAGCAATGCCCAGCAATTGATATTCCTTTGGATTTCCCAGCGTACATACCCATTTCCTTTTCTTACTATCTTTCCCCCTTGGCGTCCACTGAGGGCTCATTTTTTTTTCTGTTCTGGACTCTGTGGTTACCCAGATGTAGAAGCATACAGCCTGGGAGCTCCTCAGGGCCAGAAGCTACACCAAACAACCAGGAAAGCCCAGAGCAGAAGAGAGAGTGTTCTAATGGAGGAATAAGAGGCAATGCCCCGTGCCCAGAGGAAGGGGCCAGGCTGTGGAGGGCTCACGCGTCCATCACCTTTGACCATGGGATGCTTTGTTTGAAGCACAAAACCACCCTTGTTCTGTCTTGGTGACGGGGAGAGCATTCCTTCCATTCAGTTCAGTCTTCCTGAGCCCTCGCTTTGTTCAGAGTTTCGGTACCAACCCCCAGCTCAGATTTTCCCTATTTGTTTACTTGTCAAATGGTCCAAGTACAAAGAGGGGGTGGGCAGCAGCATGGAAATTGTAGAAATTGGCAAGCTGATTCTACAATTCATATGGAAATGAAAAGGACTTAGAATAACCAAAACAATTTTGAAAATGAGCAAAGTTGGAGGACTAACACTGCCTGATTTTAAGGCGTATTATTAAGCTATAGTAATCAAGACAGCGTGCTGTGGGCATCGAGACTGACAAATAGATCAATGGAACGGAATTGGGAGTGCAGAAGTGGTTCTACATATATATGGACAACTGATTGGTGACAGAGGTGCAAAGACAATTCAGTGGAGAAAGACTAGTCTTTTTTTTTAAACAAATGGTGCTGGTACAATTGGATATCCATATGCAAATGAACTTTGACCCATAACTTGCACCATATACATATTAGGATGATAAATGTAAAACCTAAAACTATAGAACTTCTAGAAGAAAGCAGAAGAAAATCTTTGTGACCTTTGTTTAGGCAGACGTCTTAAATATGACACTGAAAGCACAATCCATGAAAGAAAAACAATAATAAATAGGATTTCATCAAAAATAAAAACTTCTGTTCTTTGAGTGATACTGTTAAGAAAATTAAAAAGGCAAGCCCCAGACAGAGAAAATAAATACAAATCATATATCTGATGAAGGACTTGTATCCGTAACATATAAAGAGCTTTCAATTATAGTAAGACAAACCAATTAAAAACAGACAAAAGATTTAAGTAGACATTTCACTGAAGAAGACAACGCAAATGGCTAAGAAGCACATGAAAAGATGCTCAGCCTCATTAGTCATTAGGAATGGCAAATTAAAACCACAGTGAGGTCCTACTACACATCCTGTTAGAGGGGCTAAAATTAAAAAGACTGATCACACCAGGTGTTGGTGATGTGAAGGACCTGGAACTCTCATATGCTGCTGGTGGGAAATAAAATGCTGCAACATTTTGGAAAACAGTTTGATGGTTTCTTATAAAGTTAAACGGACACTTACTATGTGATCCAGTCAGTCCACAGCTAGCTATTTACCCAAGAGAAAAGAAAGCACGTGTCCACACAAAGACTTGTACACAAATGTTCATGGCAGCTTTGTTTGTAATGGCCCCCAACTGGAAACAACCCAAATATCCTTCAGCAGATGAATGGATATCCATTCGTGAGTGGTGTATCCATACAATGGAATACTACTCAGCAATAAAAAGGAATGACCTATTGATACATGCTATATAACATGGATGGATTTCAAAATAGTTATGCTGAGTGAAAGAAGGCAGGAAAAACGTGTAATACTATATGATTCCATTTAAATAAAATTCTACAAATGCAAATGAATTGATAGTGAGGGAAAGCAGATCAGTAGTTGCTGGGGGAGGAGGGCAGGGGGCTGGCAGTGAGAGGCAGGAGGAGATTTCTGGAGGGGATGGATATGCTCATATCTTGATTGCAGTGATGGCTTCCTGGGTGTCTGTACATGTCAAAACTTACTGAAGTGTGTACTTGAATTACGTGCAGTTTCTTGTATGTCAGTTGTATCTTAACCATGCTGTTTCCCAAGGAAAGGGAGGGTGTAGCTCTACCGGCAACCCCTGGACCAGGTAAGGCAACCCGAGAAAGCTGTCCCGTCCAGGGGAGGGGGGAGAGATGGAATGGACTACTGCTCTGACGTCTCCCTATTTTGCATTTGCCCACCTCTGCTCCACTGCCCCCTCTGTCAGGTCATGCCTTCCCAATCCGCCTCACCTATTTAGAATCTACTTGTCCTTCTAGATCTAGGGGAGAAATTGTCTGCTCCGTGAAGCCTTCTAGGACCACAACAGACTTGTGTTGTTTCATCTTACATGCTCATGTAACATCTATTTTGTATGTTACTACTCAGATCTTTGTGTGTCTTGTGATTAGGAAACAAATAAGAAGTGTTCAGTCCAGCATCAGTACCTACTCTCTCAGGCTCTCCTGATGCTTCACAAGGCTTCCACCACTCTTGTCCTGGCAGTTTTTCCACCTCCCCTCACATGTACTATTATATGTACATACCAGCATCTCTTTAGTCAACAGCAACTCCACCTACCCAAGGGCAATGCCCATGAGAGCATCCCTCTCTCCCCCATGCCTAGTCAATCACAACATACTCTTGGCGCTCTCCAAATCTTGAATCAAGCTTCTCCTCTGTGGTCATGACCCTAGTCCCAGGCACCACCACTGCTCACCTGGGTCACTGCAATAGCCTTGTCACTGGTTTCCCTGTATCACCCTTTCCCACCACCCCCAATGGGTCTGTTCTCAATCCAGCGCCCAGAGGGTACATCTAAGACCTACATCAGCATATGTCACTTTTCTGCATAAAACTTTTATCTAAGTTCTCCCAGTTGCACTCAGATTAAAATCACAACCCCTTGCCATGGCTTATTCAGCTCTGCCTGATCTGGCTTCTGCCGACCTCTCTCATCTGGTTCCGTGCTGCATACGCTTCCTTCCCACACTCTGCTCTCCCTGGACTAACCTTCTTTCAGTACTGTGCGCGTACCAGACTCCACCACAAGGCATCCCCTCGCCTTTCCCTCTCCCTGCAGCACCCTCCCTCCACCCTCCCTGATGACCTATTTCAATGGGTCCTTCCTTTTTAACTTCTCTCATAGCATCCAGCACTTTCTTAGAGTATATTTCTATTTATAAGTGCATAAAAATGCTTTTTTAATAATTAATTTATATTAATTTATTTATGGCTGAGTTGGGTCTTTGTTGCTGTACGTGGGCTTTCTCTAATTGCAGCGAGCGGGGGCTACCCTTCATTGCGGTGCGCGGGCTTCGCATTGCAGTGGCTTCTCTTGTTGCGGAGCATGGGCTCTAGGCGCACGGGCTTCAGTAGTTGTGGCTCGCGGGCTCTAGAGCACAGGCTCAGTAGTGTGGCGCATGGGCTTAGTTGCTCCGTGGCATGTAGGATCTTCCCGGACCAGGGCTCGAACCCGTGTCGCCTGCATTGGCAGGCGGATTCTTAACCACTGCGCCACCAGGGAAGTCCCTATAAGTGCATTTTTATATGCTTGTTTTACTATGTGATGACTGTCTCCTCCACTTGGCTGGGAGGTCTTGCAGGGAGCAAGTCTGCATTTACTGCTCTGTGTGGTGTCTCCAGCACTGGGCTTACTGTAAATATTTGTCAAATGGCTGAATGACTGAACCTCAAGGGGAGCTTTGAGGGGATTCACTCTTTGCTGTATGTATCCTTTGTCCTAGTGACCTTGGAGCATGAGGATATATTTTTCTATCTTACAATGCTCCATTTCCAAAATCAGGGTGGCTCTTATAATTGTCACATATGTTTAACGCAGCAGTATTTTTCCTTCAGAAAACTGCTAACTTGGTGATTCAGTCTTACAATGGTACACATTATGTCTGAGAGTTGAAGTAATAGAAAAATCTTTGTGTTGTCCAATGGATGACATGTCTAACAGATGAGGGCATCTGGCCCTCGGCTTCTGGAAGCTTTCCTGTTGTCTCTCAGCTGTAACACGGGCTTTGTGACCTCGCCTGTGCTGTGTTCATCAAATATTTAGTATTTATATTGCTCATATATATGAGCGGCTTTTCCTAAGCTCAGAGTGTAAGCTTCCTGAAGGCAGTCATGGCATTTTATACTTCACTGTTCAAGGACTCAGACTGGGTGCAGAAGGGAAGGGGAGGAGGGGAAAGGAGAGCAGACGGGAGGGAAGAGAAGGGGAGCGGAGGGAGGAGTGTCTAGTGGCTCAGCTGTGAGGCCTCTTGAACCACCCTGGCCTCACAGGCAAGTCTTGTCATGAGACCTCAGGAGTTCTAGGCTGGATCGCTGTGCTCTCACCCGAAGAACACCCTTGCTAGTGGGCCCTCTCTGGTGTGCCGTGTGATTCTAATAATTAGGGTTTGCCTTGTTCATGAGACAAGCCCCACTGTTTCACTAACTTGGTCCCTCTGAGTCCAGGGCCGTATGCAGCAGACCTGAGCAGAAGCCTCACCTTGCCCTATTTGTCTCCCAGGGCTTACAGTCCAGCCTGGGCTACCAGCCCCCAGACCTCCATGCAGAAATGGCGTGCTCTTGTGGCTGGGAACTCTGACTGGGCTCTGGCAAATTTAGGCTTCCTCTCAGCTCTGCTTTGTGCTAGCCGTGTGATTCTGGGCGAGTTGGGTTTTTTTCCTCAGGTCCTCAGTTTCCTCATCTATAGAATGGGGATGATAATAATACCTAACTTATAGGTTAGTTATAAACAAAGGTTATGGTAAAAATACTGCCAACTTGTAGTGCATGAACACTGACCATCAGCCAGTGCTAGAGCAGGCTCAGGCGCTAACCTTCAGTGGCACTGGGGTAGGGGCTAATGGCTAGGATGGAAGGAGGACACACAGGGGCCTTGGGACAGCAGCTATTTACCAAGTAAAGTGAAGTTGATTTGCTATTGTAACAACTCACATGCCATACAGGTGTGTGCTGCCCAGCTTGTCATGTAACAAACCTGAGGTGTCTAGCATGGTGCCAGGGAGGGAGGAAGTGCTTGATTTAGGGTTGGAAATACCAGCAGTGTGCTGGTAAATGCTAGCGCGCACAGGCTTTTCAGGAAAAGAAAAAGAGCCCACACTTTTGTTATTTGCCAAATTCCATGGTGTAAGTACCACCAGCGTGGTTAATTTCAAGAGAAGCACAGCAGCCACTGTGATAGAGAATTTCCATCATACAGATACAATAAATATAAATAAATTCAACAGTATAGATAATAGTAAGATGTAGTAAAATAATTAGGAAGTAATAAGCTTTGAGTTCCTTTTACCTTTGTTCTTAATGTAATTTATTTAATTACAGTTTATATAATTTGATTTTTACTAATGATTGTGTTTAGCAACTACTGGTAGACGTCCTGAAAGTTTAACAGCTGCCTTTTGACAACAGTATAAGCCACATCAGCACCCCTTTGAAAGAGAATGGCTAGTATGCCTGCCTGTCTGTCTGCCAGAGCTCTTCCTATTTCCCTGCCTGAGACTTCTGGTCACCCTCTTGCCCATTACCTGTAGCTGGCCCTATCCGACGCTCAGTGCTGGCTTTCCTTACCTACTGCCACACTGGTAACCCGGCTAAGTATGTGCCCCACCCTAGGGGACATGCCTGGTCCCTGGTACCTTCCTCTTTCCCTCTGGCCACCCCACCACTTCCTTGACTCCCAGCTTCCCTCCTGGGCCGGACCCTGATGGGACAGTGTTAACTGGGGGAGGAGAAGACAGTGTGTTCTGGGGTGGAAAGCAGAGAAATGCTGTATTTCTTCTCACGGTTAGAGTGAACCAGCTATGAAAGAGGGTTTGGCTCACAGTTGCCAGTTTGCCTGCTGCCCTCAACACCTGACTGCTGTCCTTGGTGCTTGGCAAATGAATCTCCCAAATGCACGGACATCTTTCCTGCCAAATTCAATCCTCCAGCCGGCGATCAATGCTCACCACTGGTTTGTGCAAGCAAAACAGAGCACAAGCCCAGCAGCACGAGCTGTGGCATCAGGATGGGGAATTTACGGCTCCTTGAAACCCTGCAGGTCCGCACTTCACAACATTATCCAATGAATTAAAGGAGAAATAGATGCTGCCGAGGAAGCGTGCCCTGCTTGGTTCCAGACTTTGTCAATAGGCAGATGTGTCATCAATCCTTTATCTCAGGGAAAGCTGCTTGAAAGAGTCAGTTGTCTGAGAGGCTGGTTCAGGGAGAGGGAACATTGTCAGCAGACAGGACTGTCCCTTGTTTTATGTCTCCAGGATGGGGAGGAAGAGGGTGAGAAGAGGAAAGCTAGACTTGGAAGACAGTGGAAAGAACCAAGACTTTGGCGGCAAACTGACTTTGTTCAAATTTAGGCTCCGTCAGTTTCTAATTGTGTGACCTTGACCAAGTAGGTCCCATTTCTGAGCCTCAGTTTCCTCATCTATTAAAATAGGAATAGTGGTGTTGTAACGGATGCTGCTGGTGTTTTGTCCGTGTCTCTTGGCAGTGACCATCCCTGTGCACTCTGACCTGGCTGCATCTGATGCAGGCTCCTGGGAGTATATGTCTTAAGGAGTTGATTTGAGTGTACACCTGGCACAGGCCAGGTGTAGCGGGTGTTAATTCGCTGGTTGCAGCCCTCAACCCATGACTGCTGGGAGTTGAGGATAAATCCCCTAGCTCCCTGGCCCCTCAGCGGGACGACTGTGGTGTGCTCTGTGGAATGCAGCCTCCCTTGCCCACAGGGATGCTGTGCTCCACGGCATGCCCTCTGTTGACCTCTGTCCCTTATTTGTTTCTCTTTCCCTCTCCCAGACGGGTGCTTCCTGAGATCACATCCCAAAGAAACTGCTTGGACTTGAATCCTTGTCTCAGGGACTCCTGAGGGGAATCCAACCTAAGACATATCTCTCTCACAGGATCGTTTTGAGTGTTGAATGAGCAGACACTAAATATGCTGGGTGAAAAATAAAGTGCACAGTGAGAGTACCTAGTAGGGGCCGAGCTGAATAGATGCCGGTCTCCCGACCCTCTCTTCAGCTTCCTATCTCTTCCCCAGGAAGCATGTGACCCAGTGAATACCTCTTTTCTCAGGCTGTCTTGCTGTTTGCCTGGCAGCCATTGGAGTCACCAGCAAGCGAGGGAGCGGGCGAGTGGCTCTCTGCAAGGCTGTCTCCCCGATGCTGGGTATCCTGAGCCTTGGAGGGTGTGAAACTCCCCGTCCATGGGGTACAAGTGGAGCCTCTGGGATTTCTTTTGGGGCTAAACAGACTCAAGGATTAATTAGCTAATGCCTGTGGAGTGCCTCGGAAATGTCAAGTGCTGTGTGTGAAGTGGCATCACTTGAGATGGTTTCCCCTCCTAAGCCCTCCACGAAAGATGTCGATTACCACACGTGGAGGAGCTGTTGCTAAGTCTCCAGTTGGGGCTCTTAGTCAGACAAATATTGACAGTCTCCATCTGGCGCTCAGGGCCTTGCAGGTCCCCAGAGACTGGAGCTCACATCCTGGCTCCAGGCCCAGTGGACAGGGGTATGGGGAGTGTTGGTGGGACGATGACTCCCGCATGGTGCCCCCTTGGGAATTCTGCTGCCCAGTGTCCCCCAGCTCCAGACCTCTTCTTCTGGGACCCTCCAACCGACACAGCCAAGCCCTGAGATTGCTCATTGGTCTTTGACTAATCCTCTGTCCAGAGCATGGGTCTAAAACCATCCTCCTCTCCCCCAAACCTGTTCTTCCTCCTCCTCTGAGGGTGGCACCATCATCCTCCCTGACGCTGCAGGCATCTTTGATCGTTATTCCCAAGGTCCAACCTCTACCAAGCTATTTGGATTCTTTCTTTATAGCAGTTATGACATCGGTCTCCTCTTCTCCATCCCATCATCCCTGTCCTGGCTCAGGCTGTCATCCTCTTCCCTGGCCTATTGTTTTCATCTTCTGGCCACTCTCCTAGCCTCCAATATGCTCTCCATGTAGCTAGCGGAGACTCGTTCTGAAACCCAGTTCTGATGGAATCTTTCCTTCGATGAACATTCACTGGCTCCCTATTGCTTACAGAATAAAATGCAAACCCTTCTGTTTGCCTAGGGTCCATTGGGATTGGGCCCTAATCAACCTCTCTCATTTCTTTTTTTGAACTCTCCTTCCGTGTTCTCACTGCTCCAACCAGCCTGAGCGACCCTGGAGTTGGAGACCACTCACCCAATGGACTGTCCAAGCCCTTCCACTTTCTGCATACCACCCCCCATCTTGGCTCCCACTGGTGCCTTTCTTTTTTCTTTTTTTTTGGTCGGGAGGGGCACTCTACCTCTACCTCCACGTGTCTGTTTAGAGAACAGATCAAATATCATCGCCTTCTCCTCTCACCTCCCATGGCAGTCAGATCCTTGTCCTACAGATAATGCTGTGTCTGGTGAAGACGTTTTTGACAGCATGTCTGGTGCTGTGATATAGTGTTCCCACTATCAACAGAGAGGATGGTTGCTTTTAGCCCCAGATTGCCTGCTCCCTGGTTATTATCTAACTGAACATGTGTATGAGTCTGTCTTTTCTCCTGACCCTCAAGGAGCTCCTTGTACCTAATATTCTTCCTCACAGCCAGCAAACATTAGTTGTTCAATACTTGTTGAAATAATATGAACTTGTGGCTTCAGAGACCGTGAGGTATATTACTAAGATGTGGCATGTCTTCCTCAGGATGTATTTTTATATGCTGAGTTGATGGGACATCACAGCCAGTTTGGGATTCCCTGGGCAGAGGTCTGCTTGAAATTCTCCTACAGTCCCTTTCAGGTCCTGGGGTCCTCATGTGGCGTTGCTTGGAGGTGCCCCCTGTTGGGAGGGGGGCTTACATCAGGAAGGCGGAATTCAGAGACTAAGGCCCTGAGGTGCAGGGAGCCAGTGTCTGGATGGGCACGTAGGAGCTCAGGTGGTGGAATCATTTCCTTGGCTACACAGAGGTGTGGGTGCTGGGAATCTAGGTGCATCGTCTGGTCCTACTTGGGTGGGTGGCAGGGGCAGTGACGTGGTGAGATTTAGCAGGCTTCATAGGAGTATTTCCCTCACTTCTGGGAAGGGGCCAGTCTGGAGTTAGCTTGGATGTTAGATGGCAGGAGATCTGAAGGTACTGGGCCCAGTTTGGTTTCTCTTCTCCACTCTTCTCTTTTTTCTTAAAACATAAAGGGGTATCCTTGCCCAATATAATTTGTCCAGTCCCAGGAATACCGCATTGCACAACTCCAGGGTTCTATATGATGCTGGCCCTGGAGTTCAGATACCCAGTAGCCCTATCAGGTCCTGACTTTACAATTTGAAAGCCTGTCAAGCAGATAAGTCCCTGATAGGGACTTCTTCTGAGCGGCTAGTGTTTGCAAGAAGTGGAGCTAACATTTAAAAATTGTGAGACTTTGCATAAAAGTTTACATTTCTGGTTTCTTTTAAAAAAATTGGAAGACCTCATAAGGCTGGGCTTTTTTCCCTATAAGGCAGCTCCAAGCTAAAGCCAAGAAGTGACTGCTGCTCTAGACAGGGCAGGTGGGCACCCGTGTGCCATGGGTGTCACCTGACTTGCTTCACTCATTGACTGCCCTGGCCTGTGGCCTGGCCTTAAGGTCACAGTCCAGGAGACTATCATTGATAAAGTGGAAGACCCTTTGTTATCAATAAGTGAGGCCAGAACGAAGCCATCGAGCTGTGTGAATCCAAATCATGGAATGTCGGAGGTGGAAAAGCCCTTCTGGAACTTTGTTCCCATCTCTCTTGTTTGTAGACACAGACCTGGAACTCAGAGCTGGGAAGGGACTTGCCAAGGCCAACCAGTGAGTTGATGGCAAAACTGAGACCAAATTCCAGGTCTCCTTACCCACAACCAGGAGTCTTTCCCCGTTTGAGAGCGCTCTTGTCTCCCCTTTTCTTTGTGCCCCTCATTTCATGGCTATCAGCTCCATTGCAGACCTGTGTAGGAACCAAGGGAAGCTTGTGATGGGGAGGGCTGGGGAATAAAGGGTAGGGAGGCCCCAGGCTGCTGGGGATAAAGGCTGAATGCAGGGGTGTTCAAAAGCCACTGGGCACTGAGCGAGTTAAGCCGTGCCTGTCTCCGTTGCCCGGGTGCTCTTTATGTATCGCATAATGCCACTGTTCAGCCAGAGCCAGGGGCCAGAATGAGCACTGTCTTTGCAGGTAGGCAGCCAGTGCCGGCTTGGCAGAAAGAGAGGGAGCAGGAGAGGCTGGAATATTCCAGCTTGAAAACAGCAGCTGTGTAATAAAACCAGGCTGGTTCATCTCTGGGCCCTGCTGTCCCTTCTCCCCGCCTTAGAGTAGCAGCATGAATCAGTTCACTGCGGCAATGGTCCAGGCGATGTGACTTGCATCCCCATAAGCTACCTGATTGCGGTCCCTGGATGCACGAGGCGCTGGATGTGCCTGGAATACCAAACTGCCTGGCTCAGCGCCACAGCTGCCAGTAACGAAGATCACCGGCCCCGCCTGGCCCCATGGACAGAGCCAGGCATCCTTCAAGGCCACTACTGGCCTTTTATCTTGCCCGGGGCTCTGGGACAGTCACTGAGATTCTGGGGCTGCGTTTGACAGGGGGCCACCAGCCTGTCTCAAAGATGCCCTGACAAGCCCCTTCGGCCCCGGGCAGACAAAGGCTTGAAAGGAGAAGAATTGCACATGATCCAGACGCTGCTGTTTCTAATACGTTATTTTGACACACAATTAACTGCAGATTTGCTCTAAGCAAGAGCTCGGGCCCTCGCAGGGTCTGCACTGCACAGTTTAGGAAGAATTTGGTCTAGTGCAAACCTTGCCCTTCCCTGCGGGCCAGGGGTTGCCTGCTACCCACGATGATGCCTCCCTCTCGGGGCTGGGTGCGGGCACCCCGTCAGAAAGCATGCACCAGCTTCCCCAGGCCCTCACACGGGGCAGGGAAACCACAGCACAGGGGAGGTAGGGGAGAGCCTGCGTGAACCCTTCCAGCAGAGCAGCTGAACAACAACCCTTCCTAAAACGGTGGCGCTTATCGTCCGCTGACAAAAGGCTGATTTGAGCTCTCCCCGGACGTGGGATGAAGCCAATGCATTGCCTTTTATCTCTCAGTCGCTTTGAGAGGGGAGACAACCGGCACCCAGCGTGGTGGGAAGCCCCAGAGAAGGCGCTCTCGAATGAAAGGCATAATCTCTGGCTCCCTAAACCAGGAGGCTTTTATCACCCCCACCCCCCACCCGCTGGCTCCCCCCACTCCAATCCTGGAGGCATCTGAATGGCGGCGGGAGCTCGAAGGAGAGGCTCCTGCGCTGTACAATGCCAAACAATATTACTTCTCCCCAGGAGCCCAGAGGAGGCCACGGGCATATGGCGTCTTACTTTGAGACCAGTCCTCCAATCAGCTATTTAAATAAGAAATATAATCTCATTGAACACTGAGAGCTGTCGGCCTCAGATGCTTCCATTTCCAAGGCACTTGAAAAAGTACCCAAGCCCCCAGTTTATCAGGACAGCCAGCTTAGGACTATTTACTGGGGGAAAGAGAGGTGCCAGAGAGGGAGAAAGGAGAATTGAAGTTGGCTGTTAGAAATCAGCTGCTCGGGGGTGGACCCACACCCCCGCACTGGGGGCCTCCACGGCGCGGGTGGGAGAGTCTTTAGGTTCTCAGAAGACCACCTTAGGGCCAGGGCGATGCTCGGTTAGGTTGTTGCGGGTGGAGGAGAAGGGAGTGTGGGGTGGTGACCACCGTGCCCGGGGGGCTTCCTGGCAGCCCAAAGCCTTGCCCGTCGCTCTTTTGGAAACATATTTTCAAGCGCCTGCTAAGTTCATCACTCCAGCAGTATTTGTTAGAGGCGGAGTGGTTGTTAAGACCCAGTGGAAAAAATTTCCCTCATACGAACGGGCCCATCAAGGAGGGCGGGCATGGTTTGACCAAGCCCTGTGCTTGAGCTCACCAGTTCTGCCTCCAGGACCAGCTGTGTTTCTGAGCTTCCTGCCTTGGCTCCTCATGGGTTCTGGCGGGGGGAGGCTGGAGAGCCTGTGACTGTGGTTAGCCGTGTGGGCCCTGGACGTGATGGCCTCAGTGGGAATCCTGGTTCTGCCACTTACTAACTTTCTAATCCGCGTGCGACTTACTACCCCAGAGCCTCAGGTTTCCTCCTCTGCCCATTAACCCATCCAAGT
The DNA here is from genome assembly GCF_039906515.1 of Pseudorca crassidens. Lineage (NCBI taxonomy): Eukaryota > Metazoa > Chordata > Mammalia > Artiodactyla > Delphinidae > Pseudorca > Pseudorca crassidens. The sequence goes on along the minus strand of NC_090311.1, from coordinate 55,025,746 downwards.
GGGTTGTAAGGGCTGGCTGAGATAGTGCCTGGTGGGGCAACTGTGCCCCACGCAGGACGGCTATTATTATATTGTAATGGATTGCCCCATCTCCACGCACGGCTTGTCAGACACTACCCACTGCTCTGGTTCTGGTGTGTCACTTCTGGTCAGTGGGTCCAGCCCACCTTGCCTCACTCTGTTCTGCCCTGTCCTGCCCCACTTCATCTGTCCTGGGAGGGTCCAGGAAGGGGAGTGTCAGTTTGAGCTAGAAGACTGCCTGGAGGAGGTGTGGGTTGAACTGGGCCTGAAGGGTGGGAAGGACTTGGGGATGGGAGGAACAAGGAGCATAGAGAAAAGGCTTGGGGGTAGCCAGCCTGCGGGGAGGGGAGGGGGACGTGCTGGGGAAAGGGGGAGAGAAGGGTGGGGGGTGATGGAAGGCAGCCCCTCCTTTCTTCGTTGCTTTTCACCATGTGGGCATCATTGCTCATCAAAGGATGAGTTTGCCTTAGAGGGGACCAGAATTGAGACGGTTCTCTGGGTGAGCCACGCTGAGCCCAGGTGCGTGAGTCCGTGTCTGTCATAGGCAGGCATGGCCCTGCCTGTGTGCAGAGAGGAGCCTTAAAGCCCTGGAGGGACCCTGGGGGGGCCAACACCCCCAGTCTAGAGTGAGGAAACCCAGGCCCAGAGAGGGCAAGGCACTTATTCAGGGTCACACAGCAAGTCAGCAGTAGGGCAGGACAGAGGCCTAGAGTGCCTCATACCTGTTTCTTTCCCACTATTTTTTATTTATTTATTTATTTACGGCTGCTTTGCATCTTCGTTGCTGCATGCAGGCTTTCTCTAGTTGCGGTGAGCGGGGGCTACTCTTCGTCGCGGTGCATGGGCTTCTCATTGCAGTGGCGTCCCTTGTTGTGGAGCACAGGCTCTAGAGACTGGGGCTTCAGTAGTTGCAGCACATGGGCTCAGTAGCTGTAGCTCGCAGGCTCTAGAACGCAGGCTCAGTAGTTGTGGCGCACGGCCTTAGTTGCTCTGTGGCATGTGGGATCTTCCCAGACCAGGGATCGAATCCGTGTCCCCTGCATTGGCAGGCGGATTCTCAACCACTGTGACACCAGGGAAGCCCTCTTTCCCATTATTAAAGCTAGCCAGGTACTGTTCTAGTTCGTTGTGTGTATTTCCACATCTAACCCTACCACAGCCCTGTCAAGTAGGGATTATTATTATTATCATCCCTGTTTTAGAGATGAAGAAGCCGAGGTCACCTAGCCAGGAAGAGGGGCCTAGGTGTCTGGCATCGGAGCTCCTTTCTACCTTCTTGCCTTTGAGGGCACCTGGCCCAGCTCCCGTCTCCTTTACTGAAGGAAAGCATCCTTGTTGGAGCCAGAGCAGAGGAAAGGAGGTCTCAGCTTCATTTGGTATTCCCTCCCTCCTCAGCAAAGCACCTAAGTGCCTTCTGCGCTCCCGGAACATCAGGGAACATCAGCGAGGAAGGTGAGGAAGCCCCCAGACCCGCACCCCGCCCTGCGGGAAGGGCCGGCTCACACTGCTGACTTCTGTTAAACATCTGACGCATCACAGAGCTGCTGAAAGCCATCCATCACAGCCATCCCCCTCCGCCGGCCTTCCTGACCTGCTCCCAGAGAGGGGCCTCAGCCTGTACTGCCGTGTGTGGGAAGTGGAGCGAGGGAGAGGGGACACGGCCATGGCCAGGTGCCCGTGGCCACCCCTTCCCCTTACAGGGGCCCTAGGAGGAGCTTCAGGGTTGGCTGAGCCATGATCATAACAAGAGCACCATTTGTTGAATGCTCAGTGTGCCGGGCAGACCTGAGCGCCTTATGTAGTTTATCTCCCTGAACTCCCCCATCACCAACAGGTACAGTTATTATTGCCCTTCGATAGATGCGGAGCCTGACATTGGAAGGTTTGGTCACTGTGAGGGTGCTGGAGCCACACTCAGCCCAGGTGTGCACGTCCGGGACCTCCCCTCCCCCCTTCTCTACCTGGGGATGGGCTGGGAGGACAGGTGCTCAGCAGGGAGGTGGAGGATGAGCCTGAGGCTCGGAGTGCACTTGGGGGTCAGTGCCCAGTAGAAGACCAGCCACGGCAGGTCTGAGGACACCAGCATGGGATGATCCCATCCCTCCCTCCACCCAATTACCCCAGTCAGAGCCGGGCTCCTCCTGGCACCTCCCTCCCCCTCGGTCCCCAGTTCAGTCAGTCCCCAGTCTCTCAGCTCCCCCTGCTAACTGTTCTTGAATCCATAACCCAGCCCCCTTTCCCATGTCACGGCTGCTCATGGGGACTGCTGCAGCTCCTGCTTGCCCCTGGCCTCATCTTGCCAGCTTCTGTTTCTTCTCCCCACTGTAGCCAGGGGGACTGTTCTGGACCCCACGTCTGCTCACTCACTCCTCAGCTTAAAAATCCAAACCCGCCTTGGGGTAGAGCCCACACACCTTACTTGGCCTGACTTGCAGGGCTGCTCAGCTCTCTAGGCCCCTCCTACCCCTCGCCCCTGCCTGTACCTCCGGCTCATGCTGAGGTCTCTGCTCCTGCTTTGCTTTCAGTGGGTGCACCATCTCATGCCTCAATGCATGGCTAATTCCTACTTATCATTCAGACCCCAGCTTAGATGGATTTTCTTCCAGGGAGCCTTCCCTGATACGCCAGACTAGGCTAAAGGGTCCTTTTTATGTTCTTCCCTCTATCGTGGCACAAACCACACTATCCCCAATTGCTTCCCTACTTGTTTGTCACCCTCTGTTGACCGTCACATGCAGGGAGGTAGTGAGTGTGCCCCACCACCAGTGTTCCCCCCCGGGGCTTAGCACAGGGCCTGCTCTGCAACAGGCACTGCGTGAATGAACGACTGATGTGATGAATGTATGAATAAAGGATGACTGATAAGGCTAAGATGAGGCCCTGAAGGTGTGACATGGGTTACAGGCTCAGACCCAGGGGGCATCCCAGCAGGAGGAAGCAGTGTGGTGTTTTGGAGTTTGAACACTGAGATTTAAAACCAGACCTCACTGCTTACAAGCTGTGTGTCCTTGGGCTTAGCCTCTCCAAGTCTCAGTTTGTTCACGTGCAACACAGAAATAATAATAACTCCTTTGCTGGGGACTTGTCGGCAGAGACCCGGGACACAATGCCTGTGCAGCGCTGAACTCCGTGCTGGGCCTGGCAGAGGATAAAAGGGGGGTCCCTCTGGGTCTGAGCAGGGAACCCAGGCTTCTCCCGTGGGCACAAGACCAGGGCCAAGCTGGAAGCTTCTCTGAGACCTGGAGGTGGGGCTGGCGGGTCTAGGCTATGCAGTGAGGAGGATGTTGAGGCCTGGACTGACAGGGAACGTGAAAGAGGGGGCAGCACAAGTCCTGGCAGTTTCCCACACTGCCCGCAGGCTGCCTCGCTGCTCATCCCTCCTTTGGGTTTAGCCAGAGTTAGAACTGGCAGACTGAGGTTTTACGATGTGGTGAAGCGGAGGCCCAGGGAGTGAGGGGTCTCCCTCAGAGAGGATTTGGAATGTTGCCATGTGGAGGTGAGGGAGGTGGGACGTGGGGCGGGGAGCAGACCACCATTTGCTAGTTATCACTATTGTATGCAGGCACTTTTAATTTTACTTTACTCTTCGGTGCTAAGAGCACTGGCTTTAATGTCAGGAAGGCATCTCCAGTTCTGGGTATGTGACTGTGCACACGCTGTATAGAATGGGAATAAAATAGCACCCCCTTGGTCATTGCGGTGAGCTTCTGTGACAGTGCAGAGGAAATACCCAGCGCCCCTGAATGTGAGCCCACGATGGAATCTTTGGAAAGGCATGCTGGCAGATATTATTGTCAGCTCCAGACGAGGGCGTTAGGCGCAGGGAGGTGAAGTGAGGCGCCCACTAGGGGCCAGAGGAACAAGTGACCTGGCCTGGGCCCCATGCAGAGGAATTTGGCCTCTGGAGCCACAGGGGGGCTGCATATGGCAGGTATTACTTTTCTCATTGCCTTCACGTTGCATTTCTTAATTTAAAGTGGGAAATTCCATAGTCGACGCCTCATCAATCATTTTTGTGAGCTCAGCTCCGTGGAAAGCATGGAAAACATTTATATTTGCAGCTCAAACTGTCGAAAATGTAAAACAATTTAAATAATATTAACATTTTAACAGCCTCCGCTCATGGCTCTGTGAAATTAACCATTACCTCTTGGAGTGTTTGTCAAAATTCAGCCGTGGCTAAGTGGTGAAGCCCCAGGTTCGGCCTGGGTTTGAGAGGCTAGACAGGGAGGTGGCCCATGTGACATCTCCAAGGGCCAGTCCTGCCCACACCCTTGCCAAGGGGGCAGCACCCTGCAGTGGGAACTGTGGATCCTGGGGTCTTGGCATGAAGACCTCCCAGCTGGGCTGGGTGCTGGAGGCAGAAAGATGAACATGACACAGACTCTGCTCTCATGGGCCTCCAGTGGTGGGACAGATGACTGGAAAAAGGTACACTAAGGTGGGATATGTGCTACATATGAGAAGGGAGTACTGCTGTCCTAGGAGCATTGAAGAGGCAATCAGGAGCACTTTCTGGAGGAGGAGGCGTCTGTGCTGATCTTTGTACCAGTTTGTCACTGAATGAGGGAACAGATAGATCATCTCTGAGGACTGGCCTTGCTTTAACCTTCAAGAGCCAAAGAGTGTCTGCTGTTTATCCCTGGCAGTGAGGAAGAAGGGGCTCCAGAGGGGTGGTGCTTCTGTCTGGTTCTCTCCAGGCCTTGTGCACTTCTCTGGGAGGGGGATGTGGGTCAGAGGATGGTCAGAGTAGACTATTGCTGGGCAGTTGGGTAGCCTAGGGGTGATAAGCCTAGAAGAGCCAAGACTCAGGGGTAGAATGATGTTATTTTCAAATAATGGGAATGAGGAATAGACTTTTTTGATGACTTCAATAGGAAAAACTGGGCTTTGTGGGCACGTGTTATCTTTTTTAACCTGTTATCTCCTTATCTATTCTTTCCTGTGCTTTACCGCAGAGTCATGATAGAGTTGACAAGAATGAAATGGTGAGCTTCCCATCCGGGGAGTGTCAAGCAGATGCTGGGTGACGTGTCAGGCACTTGTAAACAGGGACTTCTGCATGGGACATGTGTCCAGCCCTCATGTGGGCCAGGCCCTGGCTAGACACTGTCTCCTTGAAAGAGAGCCAGACCTGGTTGTTATAAAGTGAATTGAGTTGCCCCTCTCACCCCCAATTCATATGTTGAAGCTTTAACCCCCAGTGTGACAATATCTGGAGATGGGGCCTTTAAGATGGTAGTTAAGTTTAACTGAGGTTATGAGAGTGGGGCCCTAATCCCATAAGACTGGTGTTTTTATAGGAAGAGGAGGACACACCAGAGATCTCCCTCTCCAAGAGCACACAGAGAAGAGGCCCTGTGAGAAGCGAGAAATGGCAGCTATAAGCCAGGAAGAGAGCTCTCACCAGAAACCAACCCCGACTGCACCTTGATCTTGGACTTCCAGCCTTCAGAATTATGAGAAAATAGTTTCTATTGTTTAAGCCATCCAGTCTGTGATACTTTGTAATGTCAGCCTGAGCGAACTAATGCAGGGGGGCTCACAGTTTGGTGAGAGAGACTCTGAGGTCACTGATGATGATACAGCACTATACAGGTGTGTGCAGGGGGGTGGCACCTGGCCCAGCCAGGTGGGCATCAGGGCAGGCTCCCTGGAGGAGACTGTGGTGCAGGAGCTAGGTCCAGAAAGATGAGGGGGAGCTGGTCATAAGGGCAGGGAAGCGGAAGCAGGGAGGGTGTGCCCAGTGGGGGGAACAAAATGTGTAAAGACACAGAAGTATTAAAAGGATGACAGGTTTGGAGGCACTGAAAGGAATTCTGTGTAACTTGAGCGCAGGGTAGGGAGGGAATGTGAGGGAGAGAGGAGGTGTGGGTGGGACAGGTGGGGCCCACCAGCCAGCAAAGGCCCTTTTGCATCTTCCAGGGAAGACCATGTAGAATTCGGTGCTGTCCAGACTCCCTGCCTGCGAGGACTCCGTGATTAGCAGCTAACTTGCCGTGTGACCTTAGGCAAGTCACTTAACCTCTCTGCACAGCAATTTTCTCATTTGTAAACTGGAAGAAGGATCCCTGCCCTGCCCGCCTCCCTCATGCTTTGTGGACTCAATAAGCTAATGCCTGTGAAAGCACTCTGGCGAAAGCCCCACAATAGCACCATAGACATGGAAGGTGTTATTGTTATGTAACCACACTGATTCCTGTCAGAGAAGCATGGAGTCAATTGGAGTCTAGAGGGATGTCAGGGAATTGGCTGCTCTCTGAAGCTTGTCACAGAGACCCGTCTTTTCATTGTACTCCTTTCATATCACTGTTGGCTCGATGAAAGAAGGGGAAAGAATCTTTGATATGTCTAAATATTCCACTCCCACCAAGACGGGAGGAATTCCGAGGAAGAGCTATTATTAGAGGCTGAGCTAGAAGCGGGTGCCTTTGCAGATCAGAGCTGTCAGTTCACATAAGCAGCCTCCTGCGCTGCAGAGCCGGCTGGGCGGCTGGGGCCCTGGCATAGAGCAGGCGTGCCAGCCCTGCTGGTTGAATTGTGGTGGCACTGATCTGGGAGGCAGGAGGACCCACTTCGGGTCCTGATTCTGCATCTACTCTGCTGGGCAACCCAGGGCAATTTGCTTACCCTTTCTGAGCCAAGTAATGACACTATATATAACACTTACTAAGGGAAAGGGCTTTTATGTGCAGAGAAAATAAGACGCTGCACAGTGCAGAGGTCTGGGCAGGCTGAGAGGTGCCCAAGCACAGGCTGCCAACACCCTGGGTGTGCTGAAGCCAGAAAATTTCCTCTTGGAGAAGGGTGCGTGAAGATCTTGTATCAGAACCCTCTGAGGGTTTGAAAAATCAGATTCCCAGGCACCATTCCAGGCCCATAGAATCAGAATCACTTTGTAAGCTCCCAGGTGGTGTGGATGCAAGAGGCCTGGCCTAGCATCTGGTGCTCCATGCTCCTCCATTTACAGACCCCCAGACTGGGTCATCTATCGGGCTCTGAGACACAGTGATTCCATGAGAACAGGGGCAGGGCACCACTCAGTGAATCCAGCCCTTCCTCCTTTGGCCTCCAGCCTACACTTAGCTCTCCAGGAGCCTGTGGGTCCTGGGACCCTTAGTCCATGAAATGGGCAGATGGTGGCCTCATGCTGGCCCCTGGCTAGGGACATTGTCTCCCATACCAGTCTTATTTAGATTGTCGCCTGCTGGCAAGCCGTGTACAGACCAAACGGGGAGGACTTCTGCAAGCTGAAGAATGGGCCACATAGGACTCATTTTTAGTGACTAGTCACTTACAGAGAGCCTCAGAGGGACAGGCCCAGAAAAGACTGAGATGGCACCTAAATCTAGCCCCTGTTTCAAAGGTGAAGATGTGGGCTCAGCACGGCCAAGACGGTTACTTTAACTAGAACAGCTGATCTGTTGGGTTAACTCTGGTTCATCTGGGACCTGGTTTAACTGAGAGAAAGCAGAGCTCTGTGGCTGTCCACAGTCTGAGAATGTTTAATGTTCTGATGTAGGCTGACATCCTGGGGGCGAATTAGAGCCTGTCCCTGCCCTGGCTCTAAGGGGTACATTTGAGCAGCCCTGTTGTGGAGACAGTTGACTTTGAGGCTGTTGGGTCTCTCTCAGTGGGTCCTGTGGACCTTCCTGGGCGTGGCTGTAAAATGCGACGAGGCTTCCGCTTCCCCTCGAGAGAACATACCAGAATGGGAGCGAGAGTGACATCTGTGAAAGAGGTGACTTGTTACAAATGTTGGCGTTTATTATAAAAGGACTCGTGACACACCTCCCACCTGAGTGGGACACCTGGTGTGATATGACATCAGGGCTTGTGGCCTAAGACGTTGCCATACATCGTGTTCGGTTCGACCTCTCACTGGTGTTTTGGGGGAAGTTGAAGGTCAGTGCAGACTCCACCCCAACCATCCAGGGGAAGGTGGACCTAGCCTACGAGGTGAAGCTTCCACAGAGGGGACTTAGCTGCCGGTGCTTTCACAGCACCCTCGTGCCCTGAAAACACTTGACGCCTTTACTGGAAGGAGATTTCTCAGCTTGAGGCTGTGTATTTTTTTTAGTCCCAGATATATATATTTTTCACTCTCCCCAAATCAGGCAGTAGCACCTGGCTTTCTGCCCTCACGGGTAGCTGTGGCCAGGAGGAAAGAGTTGTCTGGAAGATAATTCCATCCCTGGCTTTTCTTTCTAAAGCTATCTTGAGGCAATGATGCTGGGAGGTGGAGGATGGGAGAGCCCTGAGGGAAACAGGAGAAGAGAGAAAAGAAACTGTCCCCCTACCCTAAACCCCGAAGTCTCCAGACCAGAGCAAAGAGTGCCTGCCAGTAGTAGGGCTGCACTTCTCTCTGCAGAGGGCCCAGGGGGAATGGCTGTGTGGTGTTCAGCCTCCCTGAAGGTTTCCAACCCCGCTGTGGGACAGAAGCAGAGTGTGGAACACCTGAAGGGACTGAGACTGGGGACAGTGGTTGTGTCTGCAGCATGCAGAACTGCTGAGGCCTGGAGGTGTTCCCCAAGCCTACACCTTGTTTAAGACCCAGGGACCTTTGCATAATTTTTGCCTGGGAGGAAGGCCTCCTGGCCATGAGTGACTGGGGTTACTTTTCTAGACAGCAGGATCAGGCCTCTAGAATTCAAAATTAAAATGATTTGTAGAAAAGGCTAAATGTGATTCTTCCTGTAAGCTTGAGTTTGGGGACTGAGATTCTGGTCCTCAGAATAGATAATAAAGCAGGTCAGTGCCATAATCACGTCTCAGGTGGTCAGAGATGGCTAATGTATATCACCTAGAGAGGCAACTCAGATTAATTTGGAGAGGCTATCTAGGGCTCTGTGTTGAGAAGGATTCCGAGATGGAGTCTTTGATCAAGGAGAAAGCAAGCTTTCATTGATTAGTGAGCTGTAGCATATAGGCAATTTTAAATCCTGTTTGACCCTTTCATTTTATAAGCAAGGACCCTGAGGCCCAGAGGGTTAAGCCTTTTTCAAGGGTTGGGGTGGGGCTAGAGCCAAGAGCCTGTGATGCCGGTGCTCTTTAACTGACAATAATTTGCTAGGAATTTTTTGTTTCCTTACTTATTCCAGGTTCTGTGTTAGGTGATAGGACAGTTAGAAAGAGTAGCAGTGATATCAGAAACTTACTATTAACTGCCTGCCTAACCATAACCTTTCTAATCCTCATGAGAATACTGCGTGACTAGTATTTCTATTGGTGAGGGTATGGTAACTGTGTGAGCAACCTCAGCCTTTCTTGTACTAGTATAATGCAGTGTTCCACACGTGGGGCCTCCTTGCAGTCACTCAGGGGCTCTTGTAGCTCTGCCACCTCCCAGGGCCTCACCATTCTCTGCTGGCAGATGGGGACACGAGAGCCAGTGTGGAGGACTGTGTGAAGCAGGTCAGCTGGGGCATATCACTTCCACCCACCGTCCACTGGCCAGGACTCAGCCACCTGGCCACACCTACCATCAAGGGACGCTGGGAATGTTGGTTGGATGTATGAAGATGGGAAAAGAGAAAGGGGTTTGCGGTAGATTTGCTGTTCCCATTTTAAAGAGAAAGAGACTGAGACTCAGGGACTTAACTAGATTGCCTTAAGGTCAACCAGTCAGTAAGAGGCACAGCCAGAATCTGTATGAGTTTGCTAGGGCTGTCATAGCCAAGTACCACAAACTGGCTGGCTTAAGCCACAGAAATTTATTATCTATCTCACATGTCTGAAATCAAGGCCAGACTCCAGAATGGTGAGACATACCTTTTTTTTTTTTTTTTTTGCAGTACACGGGCCTCTCACTGCTGTGGCCTCTCCCGCTGCGGAGCACAGGCTCCGGACGCACAGGCTCAGCGGCCATGGCTCACGGGCCCAGCCGCTCCGCGGCATGTGGGATCCTCCTGGACCGGGGCACAAACCCACGTCCCCTGCATCGGCAGGCGGACTCTCAACCACTGTGCCACCAGGGAAGCCCCATACCTTTTTTTTTTTTGTCACAGGGTTGGCCTCTTCTGAGGGCCGTGGGAGAGGATCTGATCCATGCCTCTCCCCTAGCTCCTGGTAGCCCCAGGTGCTCCTTGGCTTGTGGCTAACATTCTTTTTGGGTCTTCACATCGTCTTCCCTCTGTCCATGTCTGTCTCTGTGTCCAAATTTCCTCTTTTTATAAGGACACCAGTCATATGGGATTAGGACCCACCCCAATGACCTCATCTTTAATTACATATATATTTTTGGCATGATATATAATTATAATTGAAAAATAGTTGATTTACAATATTGTGTTAGTTTCAGGTATACAGCACAGTAATTCAGTTATATGAATATTATATAGATATATCTTTTTTAGATTCTTTCCCATCACAGGTTATTACATGATGTTGAGTACAGTTCCCTGTGCTGTACAGTAGGTCCTTGTTGGTTATCTATTTTACATATAATAGTGTGTATATTTTGCCAATGAGCTCACCTTCACTTGATCATCTGCAAAGATCCTGTTTCCAAATAAGGTCACATCCGCAGGTACTGGGGGCTAGGACTCCAACATTTTTTGAGGGGTTGTAATGCAACGCGTAACAGAGTTCAAACCCAGGTGTGTCTAGAAGTCATGAGAAGGGCATGATGAGTATGCCTAGAGGATTCAGGGGGGGCTTCTGGAGAGGGTAATGTTCAAACTGGGCATTGAGGACAGATCAGGAATTCTCCAGGTGGAGGAGCGGGAAGGGAATTCTAGACAGAGGCCTGATGTACAGGAATGACCTGCATTTTTTTTTTAGACATCCTGGAATTCAGCTGTGGCATTCAGACAGCCTTCCTCCTTTGAATCTAAATTACCAAGGCCTGACTGCCCAGTTAGAGGCAAACAACAAATACATATTGAGAACCGCTTCGTGATAAGCTGTCTGCTATCCCCTAGGGACTCAGAGACTAGTAAAACAGAGCCCCTGCTCCCTAGGAGCTCATAGCTCAGGTAAGCACACGATCAACCTCCATGAAAAGATAACTAATGAAAGCAGAATAAGAAACCTATAAGTGTGAAGTGGGTGGGAGAGATAGGAACCTTACAGCCATTTATAGGAGAGAGCTGGCTTGGGTTGGGTCAGGGGGCTGCAGCAATCATGGAAAGCTTCTTGGTAGAGGAGGACTCTGGGATGGGATTTGCCAGAGGGCTTGGATATATATAGAGAAGGGAAGGGAATAGGATTTTAGACAATGGGAACAGAGTAGCCAGGATTGCTGGAAGCCAGACTGGGGTTGGAGAATGATAGAGCCTTGAGCGCCAGTCTGGAGGTTAGAGTTTGTGCCGTCTGAGGGCCTGGCTGCTGACATTCTCCCGCCGGTGGGCAGGTTGCATGTGAGTCCCTACAGCTGGAGGTGCACAGGGTTTGGCCAGTATTGCGACATGTCCTAATGATGCATACTCTGGGGCCTGCAGGGACCAGCAGGGGTTGGTGCAAATGCATTCCCCCCCATCCTCTGAACTCCAAGACAGATGCCGTGAGATGACTGGTAGGACCTCGGCTTGATGACTAGATAAGAGCAGACAGCACAAGCAGGCAATTGTCGTTCTTGCCACAAAGGGCATTCTGGGGGGGCGGCCCTGCTAAGATCTCAGCCCAGTGGTCTCCCTGCAGGGTCCCAGGCACAGTGGCAGCACTAGCTGCAGTCCCAAATTCACAGTTAGTAAGTGAAATGACTGCCTCCATAGAGTGCAGCATGGCACCGACCCTCCGTCAATTCTCAGAGCTCACTGGGAGCCCGGCTTTTATCCCCTGGCGCCGCCTCGCCTTCCTCCCTGGCCTTCAGAAGGTGGAAGGGATGCCCTCCCCCATCTGCTGGGTCGGGGGAGAAGGCACACCTGTCGGGTGGGGGGAAGGCGAGAGGTTGTTTAAGGTTGTTTAAGGTGCGTGCTCACAACAAGGGTAACCCCTCCGGGGCCCAGGAGTGAGCCCCGGAGGCGGTGGGTGGAATCCTGTCCTGGGCCGCGGGAGCCCCAGTTCTGGTCCTGGCCCAGCCCTGATTCACAGAGGTCCTTGGGTCCAGCATTTCTCTCTGGGCCTCAGTATCCTCTCTAACAAACGGAGAAAATGACTTCTACTGAGGCGACCAAATGTTTTGATATTGTGTAAGAAAGAGCTTTCAAGACTCATGTGACATGAGTCTTTTGAATGTTTTGGAAAATTTAGAGGCAGTATAATTTTAGTCTTAACAAACGTAGTTAAGGAGGGGATGACTGAGGCCAGCAGCACTCCTTCCCACATCAAGGAGTCCCTGAAATGGACCCTGTGATCCCACCCCATTTGTGTGCTGGTTCACAGGTCTTTAATTACATGACCAAGAACTGGGAACAGAACAACAGCCTTTGCCAATTAGAGAAGTCATCATAAATCAGGATTTAGGACCTGTAGGCTGACGTAGATGCCAGCAGGAATGCTAATCCCTGTGACCTTTCCCAGGAATACACTTACTAAGCGAACGTTTCCCCTCGGCCAAGACGGTGGCTCCTGTAAGGCCCAGCTTCTCTAGGAAGGCCCCCGATTTCTCCATATGCCATGCCTCTGCTTACACCTCTGCACAGGAGGTTTATTTGCTAGCTTGTCTGTGTCCTTCCCAGGCTGTGGATGCCTCTGGCATGGGGACCACATCATTGCTGTCCACAGAACATGGAACAGGGCCCAGCAGGAACAGATGCTCAGTGAACAAGCAATAAGTGGAAATCCTCGCTGAGCCCCTAGTGTGTGCCCACCAGTGTCAGGCACTGTGTGGGATGCTGAGGACTGGTCTGCTCATTGCCCCAAACGTGTGCCCAGGAGGAGAATTGGTTGGCTGACAGGGTTGAGCAGTGTGGAGAGACGGTGAAGGGCGGTAGCTGGGGTTCTTGGGGAGGGGCACTTGGCCTGTGCCTTGGAGATGGACAGGGGTTAGGCAGGTAGCAGGGAAGAATGGGGACATTCCAGGGGAATGACCAACATTCCCCAGTGCCTGGGGAGTACAGGATCTCTAGGAAGCATGTCCCATTCTATCCTCCCCAACAGAGTTTGTAGACGTTATTATCCCCGTTTTACAGATGAGGGAACTCGGGCTTCGCCAGGTTAGGTGATTTTCCAGGCTCCTTCACAGAGCTGCGTTTGAGCTCAGGTGTGTCTAAGGCCTAGGCTTGTGCTCCTGTGCAGACCAGGGGGACCACAGGTCCTGGGTGGAGGTCCTGGGTGGGCATGGTCAGCAGGCAGCTGGGAGGCAGGGGAGGGAACGGGCCAGGGACATCCCGGGGCCTTGCCCTTCCAGAGGTCGTTTCCCTGTCCCTGCTCAGCCCTGGGGCTTCCTGGCCAGTGGGCCAGATCTTGCTTCCCATTGGGCTGATGAGAAAATTGAGACTCAGAAAGAGAGAGTGCTTTGCTCCCCTCCTGGAAATCGCTTAGGCTAGGCACTGACAGAATGGGGGTGTCATCTCAGAGAGGGTAGAGATGGGCCAGCTTGCTCTCCACCATACCTCTGGGGCCAGAACGATGCCTGGCTCACAGCAAGTGCTCAGTAAATGTTTGCAGAATGAATGAATGGACAAATGAATGAATGTGGGAGTCCAAGCATTATGTACGTATATGTGTGTGTGAAGTTGGCAGTGCTGACTTTAGATTAAGACGTAGATGGCCTTAGGAATTCTAGGAAGGGTATTTCCTTCACCCACAACAAAGAGAGCTACATGAAGGGAATTTGTAAGGCCTTGCTGTGTCTTAGGACCTGTGCAAGACTCTGGGATAAACATTCACTTATCCGACGAATGTTGGTGGGATTGGGGCAGCAGTATCCTAAGTCTTTGGGGATACAGATGGGGATACAGTAGCGAATGAAACAGTCAAGGTCCCTGTCCTCAGTAGCTTACTAGGTGGGTAGCACAGAGAATAAAGCAGAAAGCAGAAAAGCCCCCTGAAACCAGAGGTGTGAGATGATTTTAGTGATAATTGGTATGAAGACAATAAAGGAGGGTAAGATTGATCGGTCTGGAGGATGTTCTAGACAGGGGGTTTAAGGGAAGATCTCTCCTGACAGATACCATTTGAACTAATCCTGCTTGGTGCCAATGGGCCAGATGGGGAAGATCTGGAGGAAGAGCATTTCAGGTGGAGCAAACTGCATGTGCAGAGGCCCTGAGGCAGGCAGGGGCTTGCATTCTGGAGGAAGAGGAGGAGGCTGCTATGGCTGGACAGTGAGTGATCAGGGAGGCAGGGGGAGGAAAGGATGCAGGCAGGTGGGACCCATCATGCAGAGCTGTGTGAGGACAAGGTGGTGCGAGTTTCTGTAAATGCTATAGTAGGGTTTTGGGCAGGCCCATCAACATTCTCCTATTCAAGTATTGGAAAACTAAGCAAATCCACTAACAAATGATGTAAGTGTGATGAATGTTATGAAGGAGAAGTAAAGGATGTCTGGTGGTGATTGTGGGGGACTTGATTGTATCAGAGGAAGTGACATTGAGGTGAGATCTCAAGGCATCCAGGTAGGGACACTGGGGTGCACCATTCCTACTGGGCAATGGCACATTGCGGCCCAAACTGACCCAGTAAAGGATGCGCCCTGTGAGTATGGTTGGCGGGATGGTCAGAAGGCAGACTTGGCAGGCCCTCTTGGCTGTGATAAGGAGAGTTATTGGCCCTGGGAAGACTTGGAGGGCCAAGAGGAGGAGTGACAGGGTCAGGTGGGCTCTTTAGAGGGACTGCTCCGGCTGCTGGTGGGGAACCCACTGTAGGGGTAGGCATGGCAGCAGGGAACCAGTGAGGAGGCCGGCTGAAGTCCCGAGCCAGGGTATGGCAGTGAGAGGGCACAGATGTGGACAGATCAGAGAGCTTCCTAGGATCTGATAGGATCTGCTGCTCTGGTTGGTCCCACGACCTTCCTAAGAACAGAGGGAGTCCTCTGGGAGATGGAAGGAGAACTGCAGTGGGTTGAATGGTGTCCCCACCACAAAAGATGTGTCTACCTGGAACCACAGGATGTGATCTTATTTGGAATAAGGGTCTTAGCAGATGTAGTTAAGATAAGGATCTCAAGCTGAGATCATTCTGAATTGGACTGGGCCCTAAGTCCAAAGACAGGTGTCCTCATAAGAGACAGAAGAAATCCAGAAACACAAGGAAGAAGGTGATGTGAAGACAGAGGCAGAGATGGGAGTGATGCAGCCACAAGTCAGGGAACTCCAGGAGCCACCAGAAGCTGGAAGAGGCCAAGGGAATTTCCCTTTAGAGCAGTCGGAGGGAGCGTGGCCTTGACACCTTGGCTCCAGACTTCTGGCCTTCAGAACTGTGGGACAATGCATTTCTGTTGTTTTAAGCCATCAAGTTTGTGGCCATTAGCTGCAGCAGCCCTAGGAAACTAATACAGTGCCCAGTGAGAGACTCCTGATGCTGCTCCGATGGCTACAACCCTCAGCTTGGGTCCCTTTGAAGAGCTCTGCTCTGTTCCTATTTTGCTGTGCTCCCCCTGTCCACCCCGCCCCCCCCCCCCCCCCAGCTATATTAGAATAAGATTGAATTTTCTAGCTTGGGTTACTAAGCCTTCAGATCTGGAAACTGTGGCCATTAATCAGCTGTCTCGGGATGTCGTAAACAAGGGGCTTTGAAAACCATGTTTGCTTTTTAGGCTGATAATACTTGGAGGTGAAGCCGGGAGAGTTATACATAATGCATGCATTTTAATGGGCCGCGCACTGCAGCCCTCTTTAGTCGGAATGATTCGTTTTAATGTTCAAAATAAATATCAGGGACAATTTGCCAACAAAGCTGATTTTCTCTGCCCGCCATTAACTTAATCTTTATACCTCAGCCTAATGACAGAGGGGCTGGGGGCAGGGGGTGGTGCTTTGTATTGCAAGTAACGGGGAGAAGCAGTCAGTGTGGTCCTGAGCCATGGGTGACCGCTTGCTCCAGTTTGCTCAGGACAGCCCTGCTTTATGCCCATTGTCCTGGAGTAATTATTCTGAGATTGGATCATGTGGGGTTGCCAATATCCAACTATTTTTGATCTATAAGATAGCAATTTCATATGGTTTAATCAAAACATAGAAAAGTTGCCTGGTTTGTGTGGTAAATGATATCTCTTGCTAAATATGCCCTTTACTCTATAGATGGGGAAACTGGGGCCCAGAGAGCTGAGAAGCATTGCTTGGGGCCACTGAGCTTCACAGAGGCTGAGTTCCAGGTTGCCTGGGTGCCCCATGCTCCTGTTCCTGAGCCAGGTGTTTTTCTCTTGGAGGACATCCAAACCATACCTACCTCCTCTGTGCCTTCAGCCCTGAGGGCTTCTTGCTGTCCCTTTGAAAGGCAAACCTCAGAGCCACACCTAGTTTCTGTCCCTGAGCTGATACTTTCTGGGGTGCTACCCTGGCCACAGCACCACTGTCCACCACCTATCAGTCCTGATCACCCAAAACACATAAGCATGGGAATGAGGACCACATACTGACCATTCATTCGTCTTCACAACTGATTCGTAATTGGAGTAAGATAGGATCACTACCTTCTTGACAGGAGAGACAGGATGAATGTCCCTCAACTTGTAGAGGATGATTCTTTTAATTCCCTTATTTATGTCCTTGTGCAATTGCTGGTGGGTGGGGAAGGAATTCAGAAGGGGAGGAGATCAGGGTGTGGGATTTGCTGAACAAGGCTGATTTTAAACCCAAAGTGACCTTGCAAAACAGGGAATTGTCTCCTCCCCCTGCAGCCCCCAGGAAAACACATACCTACTTGATAGCGGGTATGTGTGTGTTGGGCTGAGAGGGGAATGGCTTCCGGAGAGCCCTGTTCTGGGAGCCGCTGCTGCTGGGGACACAGAGGGCAGGAAGCTTAGGCCTTGCCCTGCCCACCTGTGCAGAGTGGGTATAGGGCTTTGCATCTCTTACTGGAGAGGTGGGTCCCTCTACCAGACTGAGCTGCTGAGGGAAGAACACGGGCTTCAGGGTCATTCATTCTTTCCTTTATTCATTAAATAAATATGGAGTCCTCACGTGCCAGCTGTTCTGCTGTGTATCAGGATAAATTCACCTAAAAATCCAGGTTTCTGGCTTTCTGTAAAAATCGTAGATCTGGCTCACGACCCAGCGTTCCTGCCAGGTGTCCGGTGCTGGTGCTGAGCTGTGGCTGCCCGCCCTAGCATCACCTTCATCTAGACCGTGTCACTCCTCTAGGCAGCCTGCCTGCAGGCACTTGATTTTGAGAACCCGGGTTTAATCAGCCTCTGCTTCCTGTACCAAAGGAAGGTGCCAAAGAAATTCTTGCTGTTTGTTACATGAAACTGACTCTAGATGATTCCCTAAACAGGTCCTGGACTTCTTTCAAACCTTTCCAGAGCTCGGTCCAAGTGCTCTGGGGTTCCAGAGGAGAACAAGTCCCTCCCCCCGGGGAGCTCAGATCAGGAAGGGACCCTGACGGACTAACCCTCCCCTTGGTATCCTAGGAGAAGTGGGTACACAGCACTATGGGTACAACAGCCTTGGTGAGAACGCGAACTTGCCCAAGCACTTGGAGGGCGGTTTGGCCACATCTCTCAAAATTTGAAAAGCCCATGACCTTTGGCCCAGCTGTTCCAGGGCCACATTCCACATGTGTGTTTGAAAAAGTGCATTGAGATATAGACGCAAGCCTGAGTGTTAATAAATGTTTGTAACAGCAACTAGAAGCCACCAAAATGTCCATCAGGGGTCTGAGTATATAAGATGTGATGCTTCCATGCCAAGTGGCTGCAAGAGAGACTGTAGCTGTTTTTGTGCTGACATGGAGAGATTCAGAGTTGCATTTTCAGCAAAATACAGCCAGAAGCAGAGCAGTGTATATATGAATACATTTGTGTTATAAAAAAGGACTGTTGAAAGCGTGGCCTTTGACACAGCCTACCGGGGTGTGAGTTCCTGCTCTGCTGCTTACCAGCTGTGTGACTTGGGAAAGTCACTTAACCTCTCTAGGTTTAGTCACCTCGGCTGTGCAACAGAGCTAATAATAGCATCTAATCATAGGGCTGTTGTGAGGGTTCAGTGTGTTTCATACACATAAAGCATGACCAGGGCGGGGACCAGAGTAAGTCCTCATCAGCTATTTTTGTTACTGTATATACTTATATAATTTTTTTTTTCCCTGAAAGTAACACAAAATGTTAGCAGGGGCTAGTTTGGGTATTGAAGGCAGGAGATCCATATGTTAAGGTGAGACTTCCTGTTTACTTTATACCTTTAGAAAAAAGTTCAAAATTTTTATCAAAGGCATTTTTAACTTTTATTTCAAATTCAGTTAAATACACACGCACGCACACATATATCGCAGAGGAGGAAGCTATTTCTGTCTGGAGTGAAGTGGGAGCTGGGAAGGTTAACAGAAGTGGCTATAGTGGAGCTGGACCTTAAAGAATCACCCAGGCAAAGAAATGGGCCAGGGGATGGTTTACTGGGTGGAAGAACCAGCATGTGCAAATGTCCTGAGGCAGGAAAGATCATGGGGAGCAGTGCAGGGTCAGGTTTCAGAGCCACAGAGGAGGAGCTGGGGATGAGGCTGGAGGGTTGAGGGTTCTCAAATGTGCTTGTGGATGGGGCCCAGGCCTCATGTACTCAAGCTCATACATGTTCTCAGGGAATGGAGAATAGATGATATATTTTTTAGTGGATATGAGAACACAGTGTCCCCATTTCCCAGATTAAAAATCCAAGGCACAGAGAAGTGAAGTGACTTGCCCAAGATCACACATCAAGTTTGGGGTACAGAGTTCCTCTTGACTTCTGGTGTCATCTTGTTCTGCTATGTAGTACATGCTCGATCAGTCCCACCCGATAGTATCTCAGTATAAGGTTTGGGAAATTAAAGTTTGGAGGGCAGATTACTTGTTAATTTCTTTATAGTCTCTCTCCCCACTCCCATGAGCTCTAGTAAGGCAGAAACTGCGACTGTTCTGTGGGCTAATGCATGCCCCAGGGCCTAGGACATTGTCAGGTACATGGCTAGGCACGCAGTAAATGTCTGTTGAATGCATGAATAAATAAGGTCACCTGGGAAGTCAGGGACAACCAGAATAGGAACCCAGGGCTCTGCCCCCTTCCCCTACCCAGGCTGGGCTCTATCCATTGCACCAGGAAACCTGGACTCCAGGGAGGGAGGCTGAGCATTGTTGTTTGTTGAATTGTTTCCCCCCACCCCTTCCAAAAAAAGATATGTTGAAGTCCTAACGCCAGTACCTGACGATGTAGAAATAGGGTCTTTACAGATTTAATCAAGTTTGGATGAGTTCCTAGTGGGTTAGGGTGAGGCCATATGGAATAGGATGGACCCTAAGTCCAATGCCTGGTGCTTTATAAAGAGAGAGAGATTTGAAGACACAGAGGAGACACAGGGAGGAATTCCATATGAAGACGGAGGCATAGATTGGAGTTATGCTGCCACAAGCCAAGGAATGCCAAGGATTGTTGGCAGCTACCGGAAGCTAGAAGAGGCAAAGAGGGATTCTACCGTAGAGCCTTTGAGGGGAGCAGAGCCCTGCTGACGCTTTGATTTCAGACTTTTGGACTTCAGAACTGTGAGAGAATAAATTTCTTTTGTTTTAAACCACTCAGTTTGTAATACTTTGTCATCGCAGCCCTAGAAAACTAAAACAGGCATCTGAGAGCAGGGTCTGGGTCTTGTGGTCTGTATTGCCCTTGGTGAATGTATGAATGGGTGGATGCAGACGTTGATGAGATAATCTGGCCCAGTCCTTTCATGAATACCAGAGCGGGCAAGGGCTTAGACTAGGCTGCATAGCTGGTGGGCCCAGCCCAGCAAAGAGCAGAGCCTCAGGAAATGTAGTCACCCTGCCTGACATGGGGCTCTGGGCCAGCCTACCTCTGTGGGACGCCCTTCCCTCCCTACCAGACCAAGCGGTGCTGGCTGGAGTGGGGTGGCGGGCTGAGAGTGTGGCAGCTCTCACATTTGCAGGAATGAGACCGTCTTTCCAAGCCACTGCCTGGGTTGGTTCCATCACTCACCGTGGCCCCCATGGACGGTACTAATGGTGTTCTCAGCTGTTGCAGCCAGCCTGCTCCACACACCTTCACCGAACCCTCAAACAGGCATGTGGGCCGCAACAGGGCCTCTAGGACCCCCTCTGCCTTCTTCCCGAGGTGAGAGGCCCTGAGAGAAGGGAACTCAAGGGAGACAAGGGTGTGAGTCCCAATGCTGCACACGTTGGCTGTGTGCCCTTGGGCCGGTCCCTTCCCTTTTCTGTGCCTCGGTTTCTGCCTCTTTAACCTCTGTGCTTGAACGCTGCTTTTGGAGTGGGAGGTGGGACAGTGTGATGGTACAGAGAGACCTTGACCAGCGGCGTGAGCTGGGGCAGCCTGCTCACCTCTGTGAACCTCGGGCTCCGCCCCTGTCAGATGGGGCAAGTAATCTAATCTCCTTCTCATCTACGGTGAGGACTAGATGATGTCAGGCACCCGGCACAGTGCCTAGTAGGTAAGAATGTTCTGGAAGTGTGGCCATTGCTTTTATTACCTTTCTAGCATCATTGCTCCCATCCTGGCACCCGGAGCTCCAAAGATTAAAGCGTTTTGTGCGGCTGGACCATCCCGTCTCCAAGCCTTTGCATGTGCTGTTCCTTTGCCCCTCAATGTCGCCCTGCAGCCCCTGTGCATCAGAGTCCCACCTGCTCACACTTTGAGGCTCAGCCCTGCTGGCCTGCCTTGCTTCTCAGAATCCCTCCGGACTGCATACTTTTTCCTCTGGGTGCCCCCTGAGGGTCTCATGCCCTATGTTGCAAGCCCTCTCTGCTGGCTCCTGTGTGCTCTCTCCCACCAGTCCAGGGGCCTTGCCCTCTGTCTTTGTGCCCCCTGCATGTCTCTCCCCCGCTTCACTTCCCCTGAGGCCAGTGAGTGCCTAGACCAGGCCCCTTGCCTCTCCAGCCCCAGGAGGTGACCGGCCCCATTCTTCAGGGACAGAGAACTGAGGCCAAGAGAGGGTTCAATTCCCAGCTCTGCCACGCCCCACCTCTGTGGCCTGGGGCAAGAAACCTTGTGTCTCTGAGCCTCAGTGTCCTCATCTGTGCAATGGGGATGCTAATGGCACCTGCCTGGCAGGTTGTCATGGAGGTCATGGGAGCTGCTGTCAGAAGGTGGCTTCTCCTAAGGGCTAAGAGTGAGCTGCTGTTGTTATTATTGTTGTCGCTGTGGTTATCAAGTCTCCCAAGGCCACACAGCAAATAGGGAAGTGGGGTATCCTGGCTAGACTGGGTCACCCGGTACCCAAGTCCAGCCAGTTTGCCCCC
Organism: Pseudorca crassidens; assembly: GCF_039906515.1. Taxonomy (NCBI): domain Eukaryota; kingdom Metazoa; phylum Chordata; class Mammalia; order Artiodactyla; family Delphinidae; genus Pseudorca; species Pseudorca crassidens. Next base: position 55,004,445 of record NC_090311.1, on the reverse strand, counting down.
ACCTATCTCCCTCCCACCTATGAGGCTGGCTCAGCAGCCAGATTTTAAGAATGGAGCATGTGCTGGGATTTCTCCAGGGGAGTTGGCAATGCCCTTCTCTCCTCCGGGGGGTGGCTCTGGAGAAGGGGGCAGGTGAGTGGCCAGTAAGGTTGAAACAACAGTCTCCTGTTTGCTGTGAGGGGCTTAATGTTGTGACTTGCTTGTGTGCTGCCTCCCTATGTCTTACTCATCAGATATGCTCCCTGGGGACCGAGCAGGACTGCTTGGCTCCCTTGAGTTCCTTTCTCTCAGGGGAGCTCCTGGGAGTGGCACCTCTGCTCCCTCCAGAGGCCTTCTCTCTACTTTCTACATGGTAATGCCTGGCTGGGGAAAGCACAGCTCAAGTCACAGAAATGGTCGTCAGAGAGGAGCTGGCCTGGGAGTCTGGGGAGCCTCTGACCCTCCATCCCACCTCCAGCTTGCTGTGTGACCTTGGGTGCAGCGCCTTACCTCTCTGAGCTTCAGTTTCCTTACCTGGGGAATAAAAAGCTTGAACTCTCGCTCTAAGAAACTATGAAAATTCTTTCTCATAATCAGGAAAGGAAAACTGACTCTTTTATTCAAAGCTGTTGCTGTTGTTATTGTGTGTATGTATTTGCCTGGAATGCCACCCTCCCTCCTTTGCTCAGGAAGGGCTCACTTCAGGCATGCCTTCTTCCTCCGGGAAGCCTTCCCTGACCACCCTCCCTGGCTGGGTTAGGGCCCCTCCTCTGGCTACCCATAACCTTGGGCTTCCTTCTACAAGGCACCCATCTTTCTGTGGTACAACTTGTTCTGCCCTTGGATTGAGAGCATCCTGAGGGTAGGTGTGGGGTGTCCTGCATCTTGGAATTTCCGTCCTTAGCAGAGAGGCTGATCCTAGAGGACCTCACTCAGTATTAGTGAAGTGCCGTAACATCAGACAGTGGGAGGAGATTCTGGACTTTCTGATCAGGGCAGTTTCCTGGGGGCCAGGGGGAATGGAAGGCCCTGCTTTCAGGGTCTGTGAGGCCCCTCCCTGAAGCATCTTTGAATGACAGAGGTGGGTGGGTGTCCGGGAGAAGAGAGGTGAGGCCCTTCCCCTCTGAGGGTAGTGAGATTTTAACTTGCATTTCCCAGGCCTGATTTTGTTCGTGGGCTTTGCCGGAGCCCTTGGTTTTCCCAAACGAACCCTGCTGCGTCCCTTGGGGCCCACAGAGAGCGGCTCAGCCAGGCTGGGGCAGCTGGCACGTACTCTCTGATCCTTCCTTTCATTTTGGGCCTCTCTGAACATCCAGCCCTATGCCCTTGGTCCTCCGCGCTCAAAGCTTCACAGAAGCAGCTCAGCGGGAAGTGAGAGTCGCTCTGACCCCTCTAGTCTCTTAAAACTCTTGTAAAGGAGTAATACCCTGACGAGAGAGTCTCCTGTCAGATTTACATTTTTTTAATGCCAACTACCGCTCCGCGGGTTTCAAAATGGGAAAGCTGGGCTCCATGGTGAGGATCAAGGGACAGGGAGAGATCCAGGGGCCGACTTCTTTCCTCACTCCCTGCTCTGGGCTGAGGGCCGTTGCCTGCCCGGCTGCCCAGGGCGGGTAGCCACCAGGCCAGCCACGGGCCAGGCTCCCTGTCTCCTGTCCCCACCTGCTCTGGCTCCTCTGTGGTCCTCCTCACCCCACACCAAGCACGTTCCTGCCTCTGGATTCCTGGGTGCCCTGCCTCCCGCTGAGAGTCCCCCTCCTCTCCTCGCTCCTGAGCTGAGTTCGTGTCCTTGGAGGAGCCTTTCCCGACCAGTAGGGAGATTATCCTTCTGCTCCACCCTTTAAGTCCACCTTTGGAGCCCAGCGTTAGAAAAGACAAAGGCTTGGAGTGCGAGAGATCTGGGTGTAAAGCTTTGCTCTCTAGCCATTAGCTTTTAGAATCTGGTGACTCACTAACCATCCCTGGGCCTCAGGTTCCCCATCTGGAAAGTAGGTATGAAAGCACCCATCTCCGAGAGTGGCCTGGAGGACAGGCGGTTAACGTGTGTGACTTGCCCAGTGCTGAGCCTGAGGGCAGCCCTGCTCCAAGCCTGGCCCTGGGACCAGCACCATCTCCACACTGTTTATTACAGAAACTGAGAGTAAGAATTAGACACTGGTACAGCAGCTTGGCATTACCATGATAACTTATTTTACAGAAGTATCTTTAACAGATTAGAGAATGAATTGATTGCAGATGAAAAGTGGTCCTTTCACACTGAGAATTTGGGGAGCCTTACCTTGGCATGGAAGTCTCAAGAAACTATTTTCATTCATTCATCTATGTATCCATCCATCCATCCATCCATCCATCCATCGATCATGAGTTAAGCCCTCACTACGATGCTCAGAGGAGCTAAATTGGCTTCTGGCTGTGATTCCTCATTTACTGAGTCTCTTGGGGCAGGGAGGAAAGTAGGCATGTCTCCCTATTTCCTCCAGGGGGTGGGCAGAGGCAAATTTGCTTAACAAAGCTCAGGTAATTAGACCCACATTACATTATCTTTGGGGGTGGGGTGGGGTGGACCAGGAGAAGCCCCGTCCCCATTTCCCATCACTTGTTCTGGCTTGGCACTCATCTTCCTTTTTGATGGGAAAACTCTGGGCAGAATTTACTTTAACTCTGTCCTTCATCTTCCCCAAAGTCAAAGGCAGAGTTTGCCACTCTCCCCATTTCCTTTTATTATGGAAACTGGGAAAACGACAAGTAATTGTTTGAAGATGTTAGAAAGATTGCATTTTGTTTTGCAACTATCAGCTTAAAAATAATGTTTAAGAGATTATGAATGAGTGATTAAGTATTTCTTCCATTACTTCCTTAGAATAGTAACTGCAATGATTGTGATATGCACAGTAAAACGGAGGCCCTGCTATCTAAAACCAGGAGAGAGAACAAGTAGCCAGTGTCCCTTTTGGGGTGAAATTCTACCTCTCAGACCTTGGAGAAGGCTGGGCTAGGCAAGGTGGTGAATGTTGCTAAAACAAACATGGTCTCCATGTGCTAATTTCTCTCCACCGCCCCATCGCCCCGTCCCTCCCCACTCCTTGTATCAACAGCTGTAATGGGACTGCAGTCAAATTCAGTATTCACTGCCTTTCCTGAGTCAGTTAGTTTTGGGTGAAAACAGTTTTTGATGCGGCTCTATTGCGCCATTTTAGTGGGTGTTTATCATTTAAAAGGAACAATTTTAATACCTACATTTGCCTTACAGTATGAGCCATAAATGTGATTTAGGCTTCCCTTTATAATAGACTCTTACAAGCGATTTCCTAGGCTCCAGAAGAACCATTCCTCCAAGCAGTGGCCATGAAAATGAACAGGCTTTTGCTTCTTTTCCAAAGTTTTCCTTTTTAAATACCTTCTGAAATTATTGAACGAAAGCTGGGTAAATGGGCTGATCTGTGTGCCTTCCTTGCTGGGAATCTGGAGCTCCTGGAAATGCCTTGGGGTAGGACGGTTCTCCCACAGTAGGAGGTAAGACCCAGGAGGTGTGGTGCTGATGTTGTGTTGATGTCCAGGGGCTGTTTGTCCTCCCTCTTGCATCTTCTCTGGCCTCCAGCTTCCGCATCTGTAACAGGGCAGAGGCGGTGGCAGTAATACAAATCCCCTGTATCGGTGCTACTCAGAGTGAGGTTTGCGGGCAGGCGGCATCAGCATCACCTGGAAGCTTGCTAGAAATGCAGTTTCTCTGGCTGTGCCCAGACTTGCTGTATCGGAATCTGGGGGTGGGGCCCAGTGATCAGCGATCAGTTTTCTCAGCCCTCCAGGTGATTCTGATGCATATGCTAAAATATGCTCTGCCTTCTTGGGAGCAGAGCTGGGAGCCTGTGAAACATCAGGGCGAGCCACTGAAAGAGTTCACAAGTTCCTTTAGCGAAAAGATTTCCCAATCCTGGGAAGCTGTAGGTCCCCTGTGTGCTTAGGACCCAAATTGGCTTATGACAAAAATAGTGGGTTCAGTGTTGGACACCACAAGTCAAGGTTGGATATTTGAAAGACTGGAGGGTGTGTCTTGAGATGACAAGGGGGATGGTGAAAAATCTGGAAGATGAGACTTTGTCCTGTTTGTTCAGAGTTACCCAATAGATACCCACTGGCCCCCAAGGTGCTCCCCACACACCACACTGCCGTGGGCACGGGCACGGGTGTGTTTAACCTGGAGAATAAGGAGGAGAGGCAGAGACCTGGAGACTGTCTTCCATTTACTGGAGGTCTGGACCATTGATAATGGAGTTGACGTCTCCGCAGCTTCCGAGATGCCCCAGGGAGAAAAGAGGCAAATAAGAGAGCGTGTTCTCCATCACTGGGGGTGTGTAGGCAGAAGCGGCTGACCGTGGCGCTGCTTACCATCAAGGGCACTCCTACTTTTTGTTCCAGCCCACAGCTGACCTTCTTGTGGCCTCTCTTCTCCAGGGTGGGAAGGCCATTAACCTCATGAATGAGGAAAGCCCTCCTGCCTGGATATGCCACTTCCTGCTGAGAAATGCCTCCATTCGGGGGAAAAATAGGATTAATTTTTAGCGGAAGCAGCAGTGGCTGAACGTGCAGTTTTCAAATTGTTGACTGTGATATTAAGTAACAAGCAGACTCCTGTCCAATGGATGTTATTAAAATTAACTGTTTTAGCACTACATTTAGAATCAAAACCAATCTGTCACTCCTAAATTGGTTTCTTTCAACTGCTATTTGCGGGTAAAATGAACAGTTTTAACAATTACATCTCCAGTGCAAATCATAAACTTGATTTACAGGAAAACACTTAATTTACTGCCTTTGACTATGCACCAGAGCTGCCAATTATCTGACTGTAAATTTCCCCCCTTGGTTATTTGCTTCTTAAACAGCAGCCTTGGTCCTGTTGCCTCACTTGCGTTTGGGCCCAAGGCCCTACCTGGGATTGTAGACTCTGATTTGGGGTTTTGTCTGTGAAGACTTGGGTGCTCAAAAGTAGATGGGGATCTATACAGAGCTGGATCCCTGAGGGCCCTCTGTTCTGTGCTGTTTCATGTTGTAAAATATTGAGTGGAATAGCACCGCTATTTAACTAATCTGGGTGAGCCATTATGGGGGGAAAATCAGTGTGTTTGAGCAGGAAGGCCCTTGGAGCAAACTAATAAATGATTCATTTGTTCATCAAACAGTTGATTAAACAGCCGTTTTTCCCAAGCGAGGAACTGTAGGCTGTGCTGTGATGGATGCATGCCCCACGGTCCCTGCCTTCAACGAGTTCACAGTCTAATAGGAAAGACATGTGCTAAATACCATCACTTTGTGATGTAGTCAATCACTCCTTTAGTGGTTGGCTGTTAATAAGCTGAAGTGCTGGGGCCCACTGAGAGGCAATAGTTCTGCTCAGTGGTGCTGGGTGGGGGAAGAAGGTAGGCAGAAGCTTTGTACAAGTTCCGTTTTGAACTGGGCCTTGAAGGATCAGTAGGAATTTTTCAGGTAGAGGAGGAGAGGAGAGGGCATTCCAGGCGGAGAGAGCCGACTCTTGCACAGAGGAGCAGGGCATTTTCAGTGAGGGGTGCTGCCGTCAGGCCTGGCAGCATGACTGCTTGGAGCTAGGGTGGAGCCAGGATTCCTCTTTTAAGGAATTTAGGAATCTAGGTTCTGCCTGGTTTACGGTTGAACTCCTTTTCTAGCTAAGCAAATGTAAGTTCACAGCTCTGAAATGGCCCTCGTCAGTCAGGAGGGACTGTGAACGCCAAGAAGTTACAGGATGGAGGAGGGTTTCCTGGTATTTTGAGAAGTCAGAATGCATATGCAAACCACATGCAAATGAGATGCAAGCCAGCACCTGCTCTGTATTGTGTTGTCAGCTGGCTTTCTGCAGCAGGGAGGGTCCTGTGCATTTCAACAAAGGTGAACAAAAGTAGCTGAGCTACGGGACACTTCATGAGGCTGCATAAAAAATAGAATTGCCCCGAGATTTTCCCTGCTACGGGTCCTTCTGTAGAGGGGAGAGTCTTACTGGGAGAGCGAAGGACCAGAGTTTAGGCCCCAGAAGGGCAGGATGAAGTCCCCACAGTTGCCACCGGGAGGGAGCCCAGGACTCAGGATTTCTGGGGTGTGGTTTCCTTCGGGGAGGCTGATGAGCTGGCAGGCTGGCTTGGGAGCCCGGGGTTCTCATCCCCTCTGCACCCCCCACTCCTCTGCGCTCGGTGTCCCCCTCAGGAAGGGCGAAGGGGGATCTGCGGTGAGTCGGGTGTCTGTGGCTTTCTGCCGACTGCCGGCGCTGACTGCCTCCTGAGCCCCAGCCGGGTGATCACTGAGACGGGATGGTGTTGCAGGCTGTTCTCCTCACAGGGGACTTGAGGGTAACACCCTGGCCTCGTATGCCCGTGAGCTGTGCTGGAGAGCCGCTGTGGGCTGGGGTCCCCAGGGCCACTGAGGGAAAACTGGGAGCAACTCAGAGGAGGTTTCGATCCCAGGCTCCCTCTTTCTGCAGGGATTCGATCAAGAAACAAGAGCGCAAGGACCCCTGCAGCCCCCTGGCCTCCTATGACAAGGGGGTGGGGTAGCACCCAGGCCCTGGAAGCTTACAAGGCCAACTCTTCTTACTCTGCTGTGTGGCCTTGGGCGAGTCCCCCTGCAGTGTTTTTGTGCCTCTTGGACGCCAGACCAGATATTTCACATAAGAAATTTTCCCTGTTGAGAGTCACCCCGCCCTGACCTGAGCCCCTTTGGGGCAGGGGCTGGTGCACAAACATTTTGGAGAGCCAGGGGTGGCATGGGTGTCCAGGCCTCCAGGACAGACGGCAGCCTCAGGTCCCTGCCGCCCCGTGGAGGGAGGCTCGCTGCATCTGTGGGTCCTGGGGGTTGCTCGCAGCCTGCCCTGCGCATCCTGATGCCCTGCCCCTCTATCTTCTTCCGTCTCCTTTTTCTCTCTCCCTGTCTCTCCGGCCCGCTCCCTCTCTACTTTCCCTGCGTGCCTGACTTGTCCTCCGGGTGTGGTTTTTTCTGTGCTCTCTCTCACGTTCTCTGGGTCTGGCTCTCCTCCTACCTGCTCTACCTGCCTCTGTCTCTCTTGGGACCCCTCCCTCCATCTCCCTCTTCTTGCCTGGTTCCTGAAGCCCAGTTCCCTCTCCCCTCCTCCATGTTCTCCCGCCTCCGCGCCTCCTGTCTTCTCCCATCTGCGTCCACCCCACCTTCCCCCACCCAGCTCCCAAATCATGAGCACTTTGGGGGAAACTGAGGAAGGGTCTCTGATGAGGGTGGGGGGGCAAGAAGGGAGAGGACGAGAACTGCTGGCCTTCAGCAGGTGGCACTGTTGGGCGACTTTTGCTTGTGAAACCTTTCAGAACTGAAAAAACACTGGAATCTGATTGGCATTTGAGAGCCCTTTTTAAAAAAAAAAATAAAAATAATGACTCTCATTTCCCGGGCATCATTAAACAAGGTGCAGTGTTTGTGTGTGTGCGTGCGTGTGTGTATGTGTGAATGCAGATGTCTGCATATGAGCCAATGGGGCTGGAAGTGTAGCGGTGTGTGAGCACATGCCATGTGTGCCTGAGTCCGTGTGTACATGTGTAGTAGAGATGTGTGTGTAAGAGTGTTTGTGTGCAGCTATGTGAATGTGGGTTTTCACGGCTCAGTGTGTACCAGTGTGAGGGGAGTCTATACATGCGCAACTGTCAGTGTTGGGCCCACGGGTCTATGCCTATGCGTGTGTGTAGCTGCGAGTGTGTGAGCATGTAGGTGTACCGGTGGGGTTGTGTGGGGAGCACAGATGAGGTATTTGTGTCTTCACATATGCCCGCTGGTGGCGGTTTAGCGTAGTAGATGAGAGGGAGAGCCGTGGACTCAGGCCTCCAGGTTTCAATTCTGGCTTCACATTTATAGCTGTGTGATTTTGACCTAGTCCCCTAACATCTCTGAGTCTCAGATTCTTCATCTGAAAAATGAGATAATAATAATATCTATCTCTGGATGATTGTGAGGATGAAATAGAATCATCTGTGTCAAGGGCCTGGCAGGGCACCGTCAAAGGCTCAGAGCCACAGTGCATCAGTGTGCGGGTCAGTAGGGCACAGCCTCCTGCTGTCCAGCTCCACTGGCTGGCGGGGCTGGGCTTGCTGGGCCCAGAGGCTTGAAGTGCTGCTCTCTCCAGGGGGCTTAGAGGCCCAGGGTGGCTGGGGGTGCATCCCAAGGGCCTCTGGGTCTGCAGGACAGAACCAGGGCTGGAATGACCCCCATGGTGGAGATCCGAAATGCAAGAGCTGGAGGGGACCTCAGGGGTCATGATTTCAGCTCCTCATGTAAGGAGGGGAGAAGGCAGCCTAGAGGGGCGAGGGCCAAGTCAGGACCAGGCCAGTGTCTGAGGGCACTAAGCTAGGCTGAGTCCAAGCCTGGGGCCTGAGGGCAGAACAGCTCCTTGTAACCCTGACTCCCTCCCCTTGTCTCTCTCCCTCCTCTTCCTCATGTCTGTGGTGACCTTGTCTCTTACAGCTGAAAGTGGAGGGGGAGCCATCTGTTCTGGTTATCTACTGAAGTTTAACATCATCCCCACCTTTAGTGTCTGGGAACCGTTGGTTGTTATTGTGCCCAATTCCATGGGTTGACTGGGCTAAGCTGGGGTCTTATGTAGTGGCCAGGCTGGAGGTCACCTGAGGCACGGCCACTTGCCTCCCATGCCCGGCTTCTCAGGGTCCCTGGCCTCTCTGTCTGGGCAGTGTCCCCTCCTCCAGGCCCCTCCACATGACTTGAGCCTCTCCCAGCAGGGTGGGCTCAGGGTAGCTGCACTTCGTAACAGAGCATCTGAACGAAAGTATCCACATTAGAGACGATAATATAACGTTAAATGTCCTAGTTACAAAATAAAATACTAAGTTTGAAGCATGTACGGCTGTGTGGAGAGTCCAGCAGGCTGAAGCGGATGATCAGTGCTACAGTCGTAAAATCAAATCCGCCAACTCCCTGCAGTTTCTGTTTTCTTTTGTTTTTCTCTCCACACATTTCAAGAGATTTTATTTTAACATGGAGGCTGGCTCCAGGGTACAGAAAGTGGCGGCAGCTGGGCTAGTCAAGGGCTGTGCCTTGAACTGGCCATGCCAGTTTCCGTTTTCTACTGGACAAAGCAGTCGTGGCCCACCCTGGTTCAAGAGGGTAGAGAAACAGAACCCGCTTCTTCATGGAGGGGAGCAAGGTGGTATTGCCAGTGAGCCCGGGGGGCTGGTGATGGTGGCATATGGGCATCTTTGAAAATGTAGCATCCTAGTGATGCCACAGCATCCTAGTGACATCGTAAGGGGACGACAGTGCCGGTCTCCAGAGCGCTGCTCTCTGTCACCGCATCCAGGTCTTGGAGCAGCCTTCCGCGGCAGGGCTCTCCCCACCTCCTCACTCACCGTGTGACCTTGGGCAGCTCCCTTCGCTCCCCAGCATCTCAGTTTGCACATCTGTAAAATAGGAGGATAATACCAGAGCCCGCCCCATCCAGCATGCAGAACACGGCCTGGCACACAGCAAGGCCTCGGAGGTGTCCTTGTCACTATCGTCATCCTTGGCTGCCCCTCAGCTGAGAAAATAGAGGCTCAGAGAAGTTAAGGGATTGCCCAGGGCTGCACAGCATGGAGATGCCAGAGCCGGGCCTGGAACGCCAGCGTTCCCCCTCCAAACTCCACTCTGTCCCCTCGGAGGCTTTGTGTTGTTAGGAGAAGGCTCAGAGGGGCTGGGGAGCAGGAAACAATAGGAAGATGAGGAGTCGAGGGAAACATTGTCCCATCTCAAGTTCTAGGTTGTGTCTCCTGGGACGCCAAGATTCACGTACTGTCTCCTGATTCATCACTGGCCCTTCTGTCCCAAGCCCCCCACTTTGATTACAGCCCCTATTCCCGGAGTGGTGTTGGGACCAGCCCCAGACTTCTCTGGGCCGGGAGTCATTTCACAGCTTCCCATACTGTCCCAGCCACCCAGGCCCCCGTGTCCTCCCAGCCACCCAGGGAGGGGCCGCTGCCCCTTCCACAGGAGAGGAAACTGAGGCCGGGAGAAGTCATGCGGCTCCTCCAGGTCCCCTAGGGCTGGCCTCACTGCAGCTCTGACTCCTCTAGGCATGGCCTGCTGCCCCCTCTCTCTTCTCTCCCTCCAGCAGGCCTGCACAGGCTTCCAGACCCGCACCCCAAAATGACGGTCCCGTTATGCTCCTGGCTTTCCAAGCCCTGCCGCGTTTCCCAACTGTGCTTGCTGGAGCTCTAGTCCCACGAGAAGCTCGGTGATGAAAGGGCTCTGTGGTCAAATGATCTGGGAAACGTGGCTTCCTTCACCCCTCCCTTCTCAGGACCCACGCTGTGTGTCATAAATGGAAGGCCCTGAGGATCCTTGGTAAACAGATGGGTTCACTCGGGTTTAAGCCAAAGCTTGCCAAATTTAATCATAGCATCCCACCCTGCAACACACACACACACACACACACACACACACACACACACCTTCTTTTGTTTCACAAAATCACTTTTTAACACGTGTTTTTGGAATATTCTTTAAGAAACGTGGCCTAAGCGGTAAAGTCCAAATCTCTACCCTTGGTACTCAAAGGAAGGGCTGCGTAGCTGGGATGCAACCCTGTTTTCAGTTTTCTCTCTCTCGGATCCCAAAGAATCCTTCTCCTCGGCATTCCCTGGTCTACACAGGACCCGTGGCCTCTCCCATCCCAGTTTTTACTCAGACCTCTCCACTCACTCCTCCAGGGACACCCCCAGCCAGGGCTCACCTCCCTGGGTGGGCTGTGACGGCCGTGCCTCCCTCTGTGATGGGTTACATACCGTGTTAGTCGCTTTTTCACGCATCAGTCTTGCGCCCTGAACTAAACCCGAGCTCTTTGCAGACACAGACGCCTGGCAGGCCGCAGTGTCTCCTGATGCCCTCCCAGGCCCAGCACAGACAATGCACTGTTCATCCTCGTGGCTGGGTTGGTGGGCAGCGGGCACTGGGAAAGCTGAGGAGGGAAAGGCATTTTGATACCTCGCAACTGGCTGACATGGCTGGAGTTTCACGCTCAGGTGCAGAGGGACTGGTAACTCACTCTTGGCCTCGGTGTCGGAGTCCCAGGCACTTGGGACAGTACACATCCCTGGTCCATACATCTGTCCCATGTTCAGTTTGAGCTGAACTTGGAACCAGCACTTCCCTCCTTATGTATCCCTAGGAGAGATAGGAACAAGAGGAAGTGGCTTCAGCTGAGCAGCAGAGACCCCAGCTGGACTCAGGAATAGCTTTCCAGCTCGCGAAGACTGTGGGCCGTTTGACAGATTAGAGTTCAGGGACAAGTCTTAGGCTTAGGGGACCTTCTGTGTCGTCCTTAGGGACTTTAGGGGTGGCTGCACCCCTCCTGGTGGGGAAACACATGACCTCTTTGGGGGTTTTCATCCCTGTGATTTCCAGGCTGCCAGCTCCCAGGGTCCCTGGCGTCATAGGGGAGGAAGGAGTTGTGGGTCTGGGGAGTGAGGGTGGGAGAGGAGAGGGTCGTGGGGAGGGGTCTGTGCAGCGGGGGGCCTGCCCAGATGAAGGGAGCTGTCATGCTAAGCCAGCTCCAACGGCTCTTGGAGCCACTCTGGGGCCTCCCCCAACCCCTTCATGTGCTGCAGTTATTTTTAGCGCTGGGATGTGCAGAACATGCTACAGAGAAATAGAGTGGAAAATCTGACACTCAGAGCCCCACTTTGAGGGAGACACAGTTCCTCCAGCCGGGCCTCGCTCACGTGTCTGATTTGCATCCTTCACGTTTCTCCAGGCAACCTGACTTTCAATTCTGTGGACTCCCCGAAACTGGCTCACAGCCCGCTCGGCAGGCTCCAGGGTCCTGGGACTTGGCGGTCATGGCTCTGGTCAGGTCATTCTTCCTTCTGCCAACCATTGGAATGGTGACCTGCATACAAAGACAGGGTTCTAAACGAGAAGAGCCCAGCTCTCATCTCCTGGGCTGCAGTGTGGAGAAGGCAGGGTGGGTCTTAGGACTCCTGTTAGGTAGGGGATGAAACAGAGGCTCAGAGAGGGTGTCGTGGGACCCAAGGTTGCACAGAGAGGGAAGAGCTGGCCCTTAGGAGAGCCTGCACCTCAGTCTTGGGTGTCAGCACAGAATGTAATGTCTAGGAACCCTGGAATCGAAGTCCAAAATGGCTTGGGAGGGGTGCAAGCAAAGAAGACACAAAACTTGCTCAGAGGCAGGGACAGCTCTCCCCTCCGGAGGCTAGTGTAGTAGGTATTTAATTAAACATTACTTCAGGTTTTTTTCCTCTTATTACAAAAGCATGCATGTTCTTTGTAGAAAATTTAAAAATACAGATAAGCAAACAGAAGAAAATTAAAAACACCCCTAATCCTAGCACTCAGAGATAAACCCTGTAAATATTTTGGTATTTTGGTGGATATAGTGCCAGGCTTTCCCTTTTTCTTTTTTAAAACGTTTTCATTTATTTTTAATTACACATAAAATATAGGAATGCATTCTTGTTAGAAACATTCACACAATACAGACCAAACTAACCATCTCCCCTCCCTCCCAGCTTCCCTTCCCGCAGAGGCACAGTTATAATTTTGATGTGTATCGTTCCTGATCTTTCTCTGAGTGCACACACGCATTTATATCTGTACATATAGAGATACATGGTTTTATTTTTAGTGTGTTCAGATGTTTTTTTCTTCAACAGAAATGGTATCATGCTGTATGTATTGTTCTGCACTTTGATTTTGTCACCTAACTATTAGTCTTGGAGTTTTCTCCATGTCACTACTTATAGCTCTAACTCATTCGTTCTAACTGCTGGGTAGAATTCCTTAGCACAGATACATCAGAGTTTATTTAGCCATCCCCCTGGTGATGGGCTTTTAGATTGCTTCCACTTTTTTTTTTTTTTGCTATTGCAATGCTGCCTTCCATGCTCTTGAACATGCCTCCCTAGGTGAGAATACTTTTCTAGGATCAAAGCTGAGAAGAGAAATTGCTGGTCACTCTCTTTTCACACACATTAAGAAAATGGGAGCATCTTGGACCAACTGCCATAGGAACTTGCCTTCTTCACTTCTCCATGTTAATAAGAAGGCAGCTGTGACAGCACTTCCCAAAGTCTGTTCTGGACAGCACTAAAGTCCAGTGAGACATTAATAGGTGTGTCTGGGGAGGAAAAAAATCAGGGCAGGTGTATTGTTGAGCTCTTGGAAATTCACGAATGCACACTAGTATGTCAAGAGATGTCCTGAAGTAAAGAAACGTTTGTCTTCATTTAGCATGGCTTCTCCCAATTTGAGGGCTGCGGTGTAAGAAACACAGATTGTGCCCTCCCCACATCTCCTTGGCCCTGCCACTTCAGTGCAGGGCTGGCCCTCCTTCCACCTGCTGGCGCCTGCATTTTGTGGCCTGAGGACTTTCTCTAGCTGCAGGGGCCTGCTCAGCTGCCCTGTGGCAGGCAGGAATGCATGCTTTTGTCTCCAACAGCCCTCGATCGATGACTTGCAGGGAGCCGGTATATAAATACTCCGGCTCCCTCGCCCTTTGGGCAGGACACCTCTGAGGTGAGTGTTTCAGGTTGGTCCCAGAGTTTACCCAGAGGAATTAGACTCCCACCGTCCACCGTGGTGGCTGGTTTGCAAACACACCCCTCATTACTGCCTTCCATGTCTCACCTCCCCACTTCTCTACTTTCGCCTCCCACGCATTCAGGTGTACCTGCATTCGAGTCCTGGGTCTGCTCCAGGGAGACACCCTAACTAAGACTCTGATAATTGATTACTTCTTAATGGCGTCATGTGAATGTCCGGAGTATTTTTCTCAACCCAACCCACCCTGCATTGTTGGATGTTAAAGGTTGTTTCCATCCTTTTTTTTTCTTTTTTTTTCTTTTTTGCTATTGTAAACAATCCTGTGGTGGACATCCTTGAAGCTCAATTCTTAATTATTTCTTTAGGGACTATTCCTCGACATAAAGACACTGGTTCAAAGGCGAGCGTTTTTCTAAGGCTTTGGGAAGTATTTGTGGCATCTGTATTGTCCCCTTCTTGTCTTGCTCTATTACCACCTTGCAGCCCACAAAGGGCCCAGAGGGGCCAGCAATGGGTGTGCTCAGGGGATCTTGAGGTCGATGAGGGTCTCTTGTAGGGACTGGGAAAGGCAGATTAGAGGAGGTGCCTGGCAGGATCCAGGGAGACAGACAAATATTGACCTGGGAGTTCACAGTAAGGGGTTTGGAGCTTGGTGGTTAGGGTGCCTCTTCCCAGGTTCTTGTTCCAAACCGTTCTCATCCTGCAAGGCCTATCTGAAACTCCACGTCCTCCAGGAAGCCTTTCTTGTCTTTTCTATCCCTTGTGAGCCTCCCCCGGAGGCGGCACACGATTCAGTACTAATCCTGTATGGTCCAAGCCACATCCTGTGGGTAGAGGTTCTGTCTGTGAGAGTCAGTGTTATGCACAGGACAGATTTATGTGCTTGGGGTTTAATAAATGCTTGTGGTAAGAGCTCTGGCTTGGGAACCAGGGAGCCCGGATTCAAATCCCACCTTTGCCTGTTGACCCCTGGGGGTGGGCCCGTGGGCCTCAGGGCAGAGGCCCTGAGGTGGGCTTGAATGGGAATGAGCACAACGTGGGCCTGCTCTCTCCCTCCCCAGCCTCTGGTTTCACCCCCTTTCCAGGGAGTCTGTATGCCATGAGCCCCAGAGGCTGGGCTGTCTGCATTCTGCATGGGCTGCGAATATCAGTGTGCCTTTCTTTTTATCCTTCCAGGTGCACGTTTCCGGAGACAAATATACCCTCCATTCCCAGCCCCTCGATCTGTCTAAACACAATTTGACATGCGTTGCTATTAGCTTAGCACCTTATCAAATAATGCGGCTTGATCGAGATAAAAGGTTTTACAACCCTTGCTGCCTTTGTTTCTGCCTGCATTCACCCGCCGAGACAGCTAATAATTACTACCAAAGACAAAGAGAAATCTATACGCTCAGTGTTGAGGTTCCCGTGTGCATGTTAAGCAGCAGCTTGAGGAGACAGAGCAGGGAGGAGACGCCCCGAGTGCAGCCTGTGCCCCCAGACGGGGCCTTGCTCTCTGCTGGGTTCCAGGGCTGCAGGTGGAGAGAGAGGTGGGAGTGGGCCCCAGTGCCCTGCCTTGAACATGTCAAGTCCTGGTTAGGGAGGATGGGAGCCAAGTGCAGGGTGAGGCAGGGGGCACTGGCGTAGAGGGCATGGCCCCACTCAGGGATGCTGGGGACCTAGGACCCTGGCTCTGCTACTGGGTCACGCCGTGAACTTGGATATATCTCTTGCCCTGTGTGGGCCTCAGTCTCTGCTTCTGTAAATGGGACTCCTCAGGCAGTGTGGTGGGGAGTCTGGAAACCTCGGTTCTTGAGTTTCCTCGGATGTCAACAGGCAGTACGTGCTGTTCTGGGCCTCAGTTTCTCTATTTGGAAAATGAGAGTCTGATTGGGATGATGGCTATGGGCTTTTCAGGGCTCGGTCTTAGGCAGGGGATGACACAGCTGGTGTCTCCCTGGGCGTCTGTTTCGTGGCCAGACCAACATGAGGCATTGACTGTGGGTGCTGAAGAAGGAGGAGACATAGGCTTTGAACCCAGGAGCTTTTCCAGAGAGGTAGTTTTCGTCCCAGAACTAACAAACACAGAAAGTGAAATGAGAGCTTGCAGTGGGGGGCTCACTGCAAACTAAAGTAGTCTGAGAAGGCTTCCTGGAAGAGGAGAGCCTGGATGCTTTCAAGGGAGATGGGGTGGACCCTTGAATGGAGGTGTGTACAGCAAGAGCAGTGCTATGGACTGAATGTTTGTGGGGCCTTTGGGAGTTGACTAGATCATGGGACCAGAGCCCTTATGAATGGGATTAATACCTTATAACAGAGACCCCAGAGAGCTCTCTCACTCATTCCATCATGCAAGGACACAGGGAGAAGACTGCTGTCTGTGAACCTGAAAGCAGGCCCTCACCAGACACTGAATGTGCTGGTGCCTTGATCTTGGACTTCCCACGCCTCCCAACTGTGAGAAATAAATGTTATTTGTAAGCCACTAAGCCTGCGGTATTCAGTTATAGCAGCTCCAGTGGACTGAGACAAGCAGTAACAAGGATCATGAATAAGGTGGATTGTGGGACTTGTGAGTCTCTGATAGAATGATCTGGACTTTAGCACTTGCAGGTACCAGTCACTCGCCAGTGGAAAAGGGTTATCCGCGGCTCTCAGAACTGAAGGGACTGCCTGGATTTTCTTTTCCCCACAGCTGCCCAGGGCTGTGGGGAGGGGTAGAGCCAGTGGTGTGCTAATAAATGTTTAGCAACAAGTCCTCTGGGGGTAAAAACACTTTGATTTGTATAATTTCCCAGTTTCCACGGTGTAAATACTCCCATCCTGGCTGATTTCAAGTTAGCAATGTGATGTCACTGAATGTGGAGTTGGGAAGAGATACACAGTTGGCCCTTATGATTGGGTATGAGCTAGTTCTGGCCCATCACAGGTTGGAGCTCCATTTAAGCCCAGTTTAAGTCAGATCAGAGACTCACGGTATGTCAAGGCTTAAGAGGCAAGGGATGGAAAGTAGCACACATGCCACCTCTACTCCTATCTGTGCTTACAGCAGGCATCACTAATCAATCATGTCTCTGCTTAAACCCCAGATCCTTCTCCTCAGAGTGCTCCAGGCAGCCACTACCAGTTGATTAGGGTTGGTATGTAAAATGACAGCTCCTTGCCATTGCTGATCTAGACTAACATCCTTAATGTACAGACGAAGAAACTGAGGCCCAGACAGGGGAGATCACCTAAACAGTTTAGAAAAGCTGAGGCTGGAAGCCCAGTGGTCTGCCTCCCAAGCCTCCACTCTCCTGTTCTCCCACACTCTCATCTCTCCCTTTAAGAGAAGCAACAAGGGCAAAACGTACCTTGTTGCTGAGAGAGGTGGCTTTGGGCCTGGACTGGGCAGGTCTGTTCCCTGAAATTCCTACCTTGAAGACAGAGATGAATCCCCTCCTGTTCATGACTTCTTATCACAAAGACCCGTCGGCAGCGAATTGCCATTTTGCTCTGTGCCCTTTTTTGGAGTACGTGTGTGTGTGCGTGTGTGTGCGTGAAGACTTACGTATCTCTGCACACACAAACGGACATGTTTGCATTTCCTATTAGCTGGTGACAAAGTTGGGGCCCTCCCCAGAGAGCAGCAGCCCTCCAGAGTGCGCCTGTCTCCCAGATTTATAGTAGGAGCCAGGCACTGAGTCATGATTTATCCCGAGGCTGGCTCTAGGCCAGCTCGCTCACGGCTTGGCTGCGATGCGTCTGGCGTGCTCTCTCTTTCTCCTTCCCCTTTCTTCTTGGCCTTTTCACATAGTCACCCTCAGACACCATGCTTCTGGGAAGCCCTTCCTCGTCCCAGGCGCCTGCTGTCTCCTGGGCCTCCTGCTTGCCTCCGGCTTCCCTCTCGTCACCCTGAGTTGGGATTCTTTGCTTTCATGCCTGTTTCCCTCCTGGACTGGGAGCTCCTAGTCCAGGAGCAGGTTTCTTTCAGTAGAGCAGGTCCTCCATCACTGTTGAATGAACCCCAGCACCCCCTTTCACTGTCCCTTCTCCGTGCCTCTCTCCATAGTTGTCCTCATCTTCCTGTGATTTGGAGTCCAGGATTTGTCAGGAAGAGGTCTGGGGGCCTTGCAGTCATTCTTGCTCATTGTTAGGTGGTGCACACTCTTCTGGCCAAGTGTGTTTTTGTTTTGGGCATTGCTCAGAAGAGTGGGCTGTGCTGTGTCACTGTCACAGCACTGCCCTTCCTAACTGCGGATGCAGCTCTGCCTTGGACCCTCCTTTGTCCTTTATCTGGCCTGAGAACGTGCCGCATCCCAGTCGACTCCCCCACTGCGGGAGTCCTGCCTCTGGGGGCAGGGATGTCACCTCCGTCCTGGCCAGCATCAAAGCAGGCCCTGCAGCTGCCCATAGGCCAGCTGCCCTTCGCCATGGGGAGAAGGGGGGAGCTGTGCCCTTGCCTGTGGGCAGAAAATGGGTATTTACTGAGTACCAGCTCTGTGCTTTGCGTACTGTGTCAGATCCTTTAATGCCTTACTTCATTTCATCCTCCCAATAGTGGGATAATGTGATATTATATTCCCATTTCAAAGATGAGAAACCAAAGTTACCTTTGTCTTACATAGACTTGCCCAGGATTATACACCCAGGAAGGGTTGGGGCCAGGGACCTTAATCTGGGTCCTTCTGTGTCTGTGCTGCCTTCCTAAGAGAGAGAGTGATGAAGTTGAAGAGTGAACCTGACCACCTTAAAACTTATTTTCCTGGGTGAGTCTTGGAGACCATTTGTGAGTACAAAGGATTGACAAAGCCCAGGGGGACCCCATGATTTTCCACTCCCCAGAGTGTGCTCTTAGAAGCCAGGGAAGTACTCACCCTCTCCCAAGGTCTGGGACCATATGGCAACCCTGTGTAGACCTCTGGCATCCTTCACCGCAGAACCGGAAATGACCTTAGGAACTTCTTGTTTACACCCCCATTTTACAGAGGAGAAGACTGAGGCTGGAACAGAGAATTGCCTCAGATTCCTCCTGAGGAGTAGCCAAGGTGAAGATGACTGCTCTCTACCCCTGAGCAGCCCTCACAAGCCTGAACACCCAGACAGGGTTGGGAGGGCTTGCTAGACAGTAGATGGATTTCTCTGGAAACCCTGCAGGCTGGTGTTTAAATGGTAATCCCCTTGAGGTTCGAGCTTATTCTTGTACTTTGTTGTACCAGCAGAAAGCCATGCCTGGCACTGTGCCCAGATGGGCACTCAGTAAGGCAACACGAAGAGGTCTGGAAACCCTGAGCCAGGGAGTGTCAGAGTGGCAAATCCCAGATTGCTGGACTCCTGGTTCAGTGCTCCTTCTGTGGCCTTCCTCTAGAATAAGCGGGAAACACACAGGCTGCAAGGTCTCTATGACTTTGGACATCGGACATGGACAGAATTCTAGAATGCTAAAATCCCTGTCTCTTGGAGACCCTCCTACTCCTGGCACAAATGCTTACCCAGCCTTCATTTGAATACTTCTGGCGATGGGGAGCTCACCCCTCCTCATTGTTGGCCGTACCAGTTAATACCAAGTTCTCTTTCCTTCCTCCTTGTAACTGATGGCCATCACTCTGGACTCAGGGCCACTTGGGCCCCTGCTGGCTGAGCTCCCTGACCATTTCTCGGCTGGTGGTGGCTGGTTCTCTGGCCATGCCTTTCCTCCCTGTTGCAGACCCCCAGCCTGCCTAGCTGAGAGTGAGGGAGATCAAGTATGAGTTGTAGCTTTCCCTCTCATCTTGTGACCTTGGACATGATACTTAGCTTCTCTGAGCCTTTGATTTCCTCCTTTGTAAAATGATGATAGCTTTATTGGATTGTTGAGAAGATTAAGTGAGAAAAGGTCTGGAAAGTGCCGAGCCTGGTGGTTGGCACAGAGTAAGAACTCAATACATGCTAGGTAGTATTATTATGACCTCCTAATTTGTGAGCTTGGAGTGGTAGCACCTGCCTTGCCGAGTCATCTTGAGGATTAAATGAGATGAACTACGTAAGTGGTGAGCCCAGATTTTGACTCATAGCAAAGCTGACCTCATAGTGACAATAGTACTTTGTCACTCATGTTACCATCACAAAGGGAGGGTCCTGCCAGTGGAGTGCATGAGACATAAACTCCCAGGTACCACTTTCTTGATAAACATATCAGAGACTTATCCTGGCCCCTTTAATTTAAAATTTTGGGTTTCTTTCTTTCTTTCTTTTTTTCTTTCTTTCTTTTTTTCTCCTCATCCCAATGAGATGTAGCAATTAGGATACTTTCAGCTGCATTTAACAGGAGAACCAAGTAAGATGGCTTAAAGGATACAGAAATTTATTTTTGGACATTACAAGAATAGTAGAGTGGTAGCAGCATCTACTGTAACCAGAAAGAGTTCAGCGCCCAAAGCCAGACTGCATAAGGAAGAATAATTGCTAGCTTTATGACCTTGAACTAGTTACTTAATCTTTCTGGGCCTCAGTTTTCACTTCTGTAAATGATGCTACCAGTAGTCCCTTCCTCAGTGGGCTGTTGTGAGGATTAAATGGATTAATAAAGGCAAAGTGATCAGAACAGCTCCTGGCTCGTGATAAGTGGTGCATAAGCACTGATTGTTGTTTATGGCAGAGCTAGGGTGGTTCTGAGGCTCATCAATATGAGGACGCAGTGACGTGAGGAGGCATTGAATTTTTCTATTATCTGCTCTGCCATTGTCATTCTGTCATTTTTCCCATTGTCACTCTGCCTCTGACTTCTTTGTCCTCAGGTTTGTAGCCTCATGGTGCGAGATGGCTGCAGCTGCATCAAGCATCACTCCTCATACAACACTATCCAGAACCAGAAGAGAGAATATCTTTTTTTTTTTTTTTTTTTTTTAGAGAAAAGAAAGTTTTCCCAAATGACTTCCTTGGTATCTCATTGGCTAGAAATGGATCAAATGAGTAAACTAACCACTTGGGGGAGAGGAGAATGGAATTACTGTGATTGGCTGAGCCTAACCCAGATTCTGCTTTCTGAACCACTCATTCTTGGGCCAACTGGGGGTGTATAGGGATAAAGGAGGGAGTGGAATGATGAATTAGCCAACAGTGTCTGACTTAGGCTTCCCTGGTGGCGCAGTGGTTGAGAGTCTGCCTGCCGATGCAGGGGACGGGTTCGTGCCCTGGTCTGGGAGGATCCCACATGCCACGGAGCGGCTGGGCCTGTGAGCCATGGCCGCTGAGCCTGCGCGTCCGGAGCCTGTGCTCCGCAACGGGAGAGGCCACAGCAGTGAGAGGTCCGCGTACCGCAAAAAACAAAAAAAAAGCAGTGTGGCAAAGGATGTGCCATCACACCAGGTTCGGCTTTGCAGGCCCTGAGGTGAGTCTTTGCCTAGTCCTGAAAGCCTCTCTGCGTTGGTGCTGGCTGCCCCCTAGGCTGCCAAGGGCAGTTCAGATGGAGGCCTGGGGAAAGCACGCCAGGACCGAGCAAAAGCCTTGTCCGTAGTCGCTCACGATAATAGCAACTTCTGTTTATTCAGTAGTAACTTCCATTTATCCAGCCTTTCCTTTCCAGCCTATTACCTTTTCTCCCCCATAACCTAAGTGGTAAGTACTATTTTGATTTGCATTGGCAGATGGGAAAGCCTAGGCAGAGAGAGGATAAGTAACTTGTTTTAGCAGATACTCTTCAGGCCTGTCCACAACCCTTTGGTCCTTCCTGAGGGTTGCCTGCAGCCTTGGTGGACAGTGGCTGTACATGCCAATAGCTTCCTGTGTCAAGTTACCTATGTGCAGGGCAGCCTGGGAGTGCCTGGAAGTTAATGTGCCTGGTGACAGCCCTCAAGAGTTGGTGGATAAACACCCCAGCTTCCTTGGCCCTCAGGGGACAATTCTGAGGTGTCTTCTATAGTCTCTCAAGGTGTGCATGACAGTAGGAACAAATGCACACGCGTATGGTTTTTCCCTCTTTGCTGTCACACTTTCCCACTCCCTCACCTGAACTTCCTGGGATGACCTCACCCAAATCCTGAGCTCAGGGGCTGCTTCGTATAACCTGAACTAGGTCCCTTGTCTCAAGTTGCAGAGTGAGTCAGTGATGAGCTGGGAGACACACCAGGCTACCGGCCTAAGCCTAAGTCTGAGCTCACGACCACTAACCATCTTGCGTGTTAGCAGAAGAATCAAAAGAGAAACAGGAGACCTCAACCTCAAGCCCCAAACCCCACCCCTCTTCAGCCTGGCCTGTGCTTGTGGTGGAGCGATCTGCTGGTGCAGTAGCTGAGCACAGTCCTTCCTGGGGGTGCAGGCCTGCTGGGCTCTGACAGCTGGCCTTGGGGGCTCATAAATTGCCTGATGGAAGGGGACCAGTGACCTGTGAACTGAATCTCAGGAACAGTTCGGCCTTCCACAGCCGGCTTCAAAGAAGCGATTACGGACCATCCAGGAAATAATACCTTTCATGGAAAAGACCGTAATTATGGAGCATTGAGTAAATAATACGTGCTTTTAAAAAGTCTGCAATTATGTATTTATCCTATCTGTAATTAGGGAATTTTTAACGGGTGCATTATAGGTAATTTAAAAATAAAATAATGACACCACTCAAAACAAACAGCCCCAAACAAAGACAATTCAGGCTACCCCAAACTCAGCTGACTGATGGTTTCAGGGAGAGCCACTGTCCTTGGCTTCACGGAAACCAGATGACCCACGTTCGGCTTGCGTGTGTGAGGTGAGCTTGACCCCAACCTTGGTTTGACGTCTAGAACTTCACTGATGCTCACATTCTCTCCTTAACTAGGCTTTTCCTTGACAGCCTCAATTCTCAGAGATTTCTTCTTTTTGTGACAGCCAACAAGTGACTAGTGGGCACCAGCAGCTTTTCTTGCCTTGATTCTTCTGGAAACTTCAAAACCTCGATGTTCAATATGGTAGCCACTAGGCATTAAGTAGTGTGGCTATTTACATTTAAATGAATTAAAACTTAAAAAGTGTAAACCTTCAGTTCCTCAGGTGTACTAGCTACGTTTAAAGTGCTCTAGAGCTGCACACAGCTAGTGGCTACCATGCTAGGCTGCACAGATACAGAACATCTTCACTGCATAAACAGTGGACAGTGTTGCTTCTCTGGTGCAGACCTGGTCTTGACAATCACAGTGAAAGGAAGCGCGTTTCCTTTGTCTGGAGGTTTCCTCCCCACTATTCTGCCTGGTGAATGCACCTCTATTCGTCCTTCCTTCAGGAAGATCCCCCTGACATCCCCAGTGGTCACCACTCCCTTGCTCTTCTCATGTACTTAGGACACTCTTTTGCATGTATCGTTTTCACTCCAGTCTCCCCTAGCCCTGGGGAGCACTGTTTCATTTATTTCATGAGCCCCAGTCACAGGCCAGGATCTAGAACGTTGGTGGAGAAGTCCCAGCTCAAAACTTCTGTGAAAACCGTTCTCCCTTCTCATCTGCCTTGTTCCCCAGCTCAACGTCTGTCTTATCACATGTGGGCACATCAAAGATAGACTCAAGGGAGTTCCCTGGAGGTCCAGTGGTTAGGACTTGATGCTTTCACTGTCGTGGGCCCGGGTTCAATCCCTGGTGGGGAACAGAGGTCCCGCAAGCCACGTGGCACGGCCAAGAAAATAAATTACAGACTCAAAGGCATTGTGTCCCCAGAGGGAGTGACCCCTGCCCTGCCCATACTGCCCACATGTGACTCCTGTAAGTTAGCACTTGTCACCGCCTGGCATTAGGGGGTGGGTGGGTGTGGGCCTATGAGGGGAAGGCACACCCAGGCAGGACCCCAGACCCTGATTGGTGCGTTTTTCCTGGAGACGAGCCTCAGAAGCCTGACCTGGGAGCAGGGAGTCAGGGCAGTTCCTGGTGGGTGGGCTGGCGAGGACGCCAGGTGGCAGTCAGGACATGGCCAAGGTGGACAGGCCAGCAGGCATGTGGATGGGATACCTGGAAACAAGTTCCCAGTAGCAGAACCTCTCTCTCCTGGTCTCGGTGCCCTTCATGCCCTCAGTGGGGCTTTTTGGGGAGTTACGTTGGTGCTAAGCGAGGCCGAGGTGTCTCTTGGGGAGGCAGTGGGAGCCGAGGTCAGACCTCCCCCTGGAAGCTGGGTCTCAAGGTGGCGGTGTCTGTGTGCCCTGGCCCAGCCTCCCTTCCTACCGAGGGCCCTTCTGGCCAAACCTTGCAGGCTCTGAGGTTCAGCTCTTTTACCTTTGCGCTTTTTTAGGGGAGCAAGATTACTTTACCGTGGTCCTCCCACCTGATGTCCTGGGGAGAGGGATGATGTCTTCTTTACTGAGAACTACTCTGTGCCTGGCCCCACTGGGCACGGCACTAAGACCAGGTGCCTGTGGAATGAGGCTGCTGACCAGCTGCTTGACCCACAGTCCAGCCTTTCTGAGCTTCGGGCTCCTTTGCTGTGAATGCCCCCGTCACGGCCCTGTTGTGGACATATGTGAAAGGATGCTTAACCTTTTCAGTTAGAAACTCTATTTGAAAGTTTGC
Source organism: Pseudorca crassidens (assembly GCF_039906515.1). Taxonomy (NCBI): domain Eukaryota; kingdom Metazoa; phylum Chordata; class Mammalia; order Artiodactyla; family Delphinidae; genus Pseudorca; species Pseudorca crassidens. Next base: position 54,980,431 of record NC_090311.1, on the reverse strand, counting down.
GTAGCTGGTATATTTGTGTATTCAAAAATAAAAATAAAACGAAAGGATGGTAGAGTAAAAACCTCCTCTGCCCCCCCTGCCCCCATCTGCGCATTCCTTTTTCCCAGCTAGACACCACTGCCAATTTCTCATGTCCCAGAGGGTTTCTTTTTAATGTGTTTACATTAAAGCAAACACAAGCGTATATTCATTTCTCTCTGCTTTACACCAACAGTAGCATAGTGAGCACGTGGCTCTGAGCATTGTTTTCTGAGCTGTGCTTCAAGCTACAGGATGCTGTGCACGTGGGAGATATTCACTCTTTTGAAAGACAGTCACCCCGGATGAACCCACAAGGTCTCTGAGAGCAGGGACTGTGCATCCTTCTTCTGTGGCTCCCCTCAGGGCCTGGCCCAGGGCTGAGCACAGCATGACACAGCACAGACCTTTGGAATCAGTGGAATCGTCTTCTTGGTGAATTTGGTGGCCTGTGTTTCTACACCGTAAAATGGGCTCAGTAAGAATCCCTTTCTGAGAGGGTTGCTGTTGTCATGACGCAACAGAGTGCCGAGTGTACAGTGTCCGGCACACAGTAGGTGCTCAATAAATGGCAGAAATAAGAACGGTGAGTGGCATCAGTGTGGCCATGACAGAGTTGGGCTGGGAGGGTGGCTCAGAGGACCTGGCGTCTCCCCTTTAGCTGGTGGGGCGGGCTCACTCCGGTCCTTGTTTACAGCAGAGCTGGGAGCTCTCGCCTCCTCATCTGTGTCCTGTCACAGGCCAGACTATGGGTAAATCCTGCCGGAATAGCGGTGTGACAGTTGGAAGGAGCCTGTCAGGCCCGGTCAGGATCCGGAGACAGGCTGTCATGGCAGAGGCTTGTGAAGGCAGTGTGTGTCGCTCCCCAGCATGCCTGCCCCCACCCCTACCTCCAGGGCCTCTAGGAAGGTTAAGGACCCCCTTGTCACAACATCATTTGGGTGCACTTACACATGTCCACTGGAGCCCCTCAGAGCCCGCCAAAGCTGTTCTCAGTGCTGGGGAAGAGGCAGGGGGAGGACTCCAAGGCCTGAACGTTTTCTTGCCCTCCTCCGGCATGACAGAGTCGAGGCCCAGACAGGATGCGCCCAGATGGACCTCACCTCCAGCCCACCACCTCTGGCCTCTGCCGTTGTAGCAGGCCCTCACTGCTCCTTCTGTCCTCTCCAACCTGTCTTCCTCGCTGTCCCTGGAATCATTGACTCGCAGATCAGCGCCAACTGCCCTTCTCCTGGGCTTACTTGCATGCACGTCTGGCCTGATTCCTCTCTGCTAGCTCCAGACAGGCTGGGTCGCTTCATCTGCCCCGAAATCGCTGGTTTGGGCAGCTCTCGGAGCCAGGTAGAAATGGCCTCCAGGCCCTCTTTCAATTTAGGTAGATTGTTCCTGTCCTTTACTCCGCAGCACTAGTCTCACCTCCTTCAGCTCCACTCCTGACCACCTCTCCTTCCTCCAAGCTCCTCTATTGTTGGACACCAAGCATCGGGCAGTCTGCCCTGGACTCTTTCCCCAGTGTCACTTTCTTCAGAGGAAACAGGATACTATAGTAAAGAATATGGCCTTCAGAGTCATAGCGTCTGGGTTCAAATCCCTTACTAGCTGTGTGTCCTTTGGCAAGGCGCTTCACTTCTCTGAGTCTCATTTTCCTTGTCTGTAAACAGGAGTAACTGTACCCACCTTATGGGTGCTGACTGAATGAGCAGATGCATGTAAATTACGCATGGTAGCTGGCACAGAGTGAACAGTTGATACGTGTTAGCTGTCAGTATGATACCATTGATGTCTGATTACTACCACAGGAAGAAATACTCTGACCATCATCCCACCCACCCCCATAGGAGAGACGCTGGCCTGGTGGCGGACAGAGGCGAGTATAGTGGCAGTTTATTTTGGGAATATAGGAGCGATCTCATCTATTTCATTGTACTCCCCCCCAGGCCTCCCTACTCCCGCTCTGGATCAAATCGCCTAATCCCTTTCCCCCAAAGGGATTCCCAGGCTCCCAGAACCCAGATCCATAGACCTGGGGCCCTGCAGGCAGGTGTCGGCCACAGGAGTAGTGGGTTTACAAGGTAGGAGAGTATAAGATGTGACAGGCCAGAATTAGCAATGCAATTCCTCTGTCATTTTTATCATTGGCCCCTGCAGGGAGGAGCTGATTAAATGGATATTCAACTCTTTGCATTAATGTGCATCCAACTTCAATTTGCATTTCATTAGCTGCACAAAAAGCATAATTTTATTATTTGCCGTTGGAAAGCAGATCTCTGCTAACAAGCAGTTACACGCTGTTACTGAAATATGATGTGACTGACTTGCTGTGCTGTCTTGCTGGCTCTGTCATCCTCTGCCCCTCCGCAGACTTCTGGCTCTGTTGAGGGGGACAGTCTTAGCCTCATCATGGCAGACTGTGTTCTCCTTCTAGCCCCGATCCCTTAGAAGGCTTCTCTGCCTTCCTGTGGCCACCAGGTGGGGACCCACTGGTGCCATTTTCTAATGCAGCCAGGGAGGCAAGGGTTGTCTTCTATCTTTTTGGATAGTCGAGGCATCACTAATAACAACAGTGCTATCACTGCCCAAACAGTATATCCACCATCATAACATCACTGCCATTATTGCCATTATTATTACCACCACCACCTCCACCACCACCATCATCACTTCTATCACCACCACTCTCATCACCTCTGCTACCTCCACCATGTTGGTACTACCATGGCCACAACCATGATTATCATCACCACCATCATCACCCCTACCACTATGCCACCACCATTACTAACCACTGCACTAACACCAACACCATCTCCATTGCTCTCACCACCTCTACCACCCCACCCCAATACCTCTACTCCCACAGCCAGTATTATCACCATCAGAATTACCACTGTTTTCATCATTACCACTGTCGTGATCTCTACCATCAACACTGCTATCTCCATTTCTTCCCTTTCCATGAGTACCTTGACCCTTGGTGATGTTGATGGAATAAGCAAACTGAATGCCGCCCTGAAGGAGAGCAGGGCCAAGGTGACCAATGCCATGAGGGATCTGGAGGATGAAGCAGAGGGAAAGGAGAGTAAAATCAATACAGTGAGAGCCTGGCTTTGGAGGTAGTTACAGATGATCTCCTGAGTGAGTTACTTTTCTGAGTCTTAGTGTCCTCATCTGTTAAGTGGAGTAATAATATCCTCCTCATTGAGTTGAGTATTTATTTATTTTTTTGCGGTACGCGGGCCTCTCACCGTTGTGGCCTCTCCCGTTGCGGAGCACAAGCTCCGGACGTGGAGGCTCAGCGGCCATGGCTCACGGGCCCAGCCGCTCCGCGGCATGTGGGATCTTCCCAGACCGGGGCATGAACCCGTGTCCCCTGCATCGGCAGGCGGACTCTCAACCACTGCGCCACCAGGGAAGCCCGAGTTGAGTACTTATTAAAGGAGAACATGTATACTGAGGATCTGTCTAGTGGACACTATCAGTTCTCTGCTTTGGATCCCCTTGGATCTCCTTTATGAGTTCTGTGTGTCCATCCCGGCTTCTGTTGGCTTCTCTCCTAATATCTCAAAGTTACAAGCTTCTTGAGAAGACCACTTTTAGGCTATTGCAGTAACTTTACCCAAGAGGTGCTGAGAGCAGGAAGTGTACTCAGAGTGGCCTATAAGCAATGACCAACAGAGGCAGGAGTATGGAAACCTAACTCCTTTGATTCGAGGTCGAGCAAGCTTGGCGGTATAACCTACCCTCTAGAGCTCCCTGCAGGACCAGGCCGTGCTGAGACTTCACCTGTAATTATATCAGTGTGTGGCTTCTTCCCCTTCCCTGTCTTGCTTCCCCGACTCCCTTAGTGGTTTCTCCCAGGAGAAATTTTGTAACACCTCACTTTCACAGGAATCTTCATCTCAGGATCTGCTTGTGATGTGGTACATAGCAGGATTTCAGTGTGCACTGGTTCCCTTCCCACCCCGCTCCATTTGTCAAGTGTATTAGTTAATAGAGGGCTTTCACATAGGTTGTTCATTGGAAGTGTATGCTCACCCTGGCAGTTTTTTTAGAGTGGGAATTATTATCCCCATTTTACAGATGGAAAACAGAGGCTGAAGTCATAGAGCCTGTAAGTGGAAAATGTGGGACATGAACCATATCTTCTGAGATTCAAGTCTTCCTGCTTTACCAGCCTACAGAATTTTGAAACTAAGGGTGAGCTCAAGCCTGGGCCAGCATCTATGAATGGTGATTATAGGTCAGTTGCCAGCTAGAGAGTCCTAACTCCAATCTTTTTCTCCCTCACCTTGAGCACCAGTAGCAACACTGATGGGACCACTGTGGAAGAAGGGATGACCTTGCTGGTTTAAAAGGAAAACCATGCAGTTAAAGGGACCCTGCTCCCCTGCTCCTGTGCAGTGTGACTTTGGGCAAATTGCTTAATCGCTCTGAGCCCTAGTTTCCCATTTAGTCCTCCCAACCACTCGGTGAGGCAGGGACTATTATCATTCCAATTTTTCAGATGACTGAAAGTGGTAATAGATGTTCTGAGAAGGGGAAGATAGATCAGAACAGAGAACAAGTCACTCTCGCTCCCTTCTCCCAGCTTGAGAATCTTCTGAGCTACATTCCTGACAAAGTACGCCTGGCTTTAGCTCTAAGATTTCTCCATGCCAGGGACCTTGCACTCTTGCAAAGCGACCCCTCCCAGCTCAGCTCTTTTCCCACACAGCCAGCTGGCCTTCCTGTGATTTCTGCCCACTGGGTCAGGTTGAATTTTGGGGGTTGCTTAGAATGACCATGCCTATCAGGGATTTGAAGACAAATTTCTACACCCTCAAGTCTACTCTTTCTCAGGTCAGTCCCAGCAAGGAAAGGGTAGGGCAGCCCCTTACTCATCACTGTCACACCCAGGTCATTCTCCTCTGGACCTGTGCTCACCAGCCCTCTAATAAGGAGAACCCTATATCATGTTGGAACTGTTTATGTGCCTGACTCCCCCATGAGATGTGCTTTTTGAGGGTGGGGACCTCATCTTAATTCTCTTTGAATCTCTAGGACCCAGCCCTGGTTCTGGCCCAGAGGATGTCCTCGAGAGTAGCATAATAAAGTGGCCTTTGTAGTCAGACAGACTTGCATTCAAATCCCAGCTCTACTGCCTCTTAGTTGTGGGGTCTTAGGCAAAGCACTGTGCTTCTTTGAACCTCAGTTTCTTCATCTGTGAAATGGGTCTAATAGCATCAGCTACTACACAGGGCTGTTATTAGGATCAAATGGCATCGTGAATGGGGAATGCCAAGTCCTATACCTGGTCTGCAGTGAGAAGCATGTGGAACTGAGACGTGACCAGCTTGTGTTCCCTGCTGCACCTGGGTGGCTGGAGCTGGACATGATCCTCGGGGAGTATCTGAGCAGCCTGAGAATTCTGAGCCTTTCACCTGCCTAGTCTTGGCACCATTCTCACTCTGCCTGGTGCCCCGCAGATGGCTGTCTCCCAGTGGAGTCGCCGGCTTGGAGAGGTCTGTAGGCAGCAGATGCAGACAGAATGGAGCAGACTTGAGCCCCGGCACTGATCACCGTGGTTTGACTGCATACACATCTCTAGACTTCAAGGCAAACATCTCTGGCCAAACCCACTGTGGAGATCCTAAATTGGCACCCTGTGGAGTGAGCTGTCTGATTATACAAAGGCAGTATTTCTGGTTTTCAAAAGAACTGCATAATTTAAAATGCATAAGACAAAAAGTGGGATTAAGGTGATCTGATAGGCTCTCCAGGCTGGGGTATCAATTATGCACACTCAACTCATAAAGCCTTATTTGTGAGATTCAGAATTTATTATCTGTCTGAAGCGCTAATTACCAGGTTTCTCCCTTTTAGTCTTACAGGTCTCTTTTCAAATTTATTTTCTTGTTTTTTTCCCCCAACTGGGGCCAAATAACTCCTGTTCCTGAAAGGGAAACTGCCTACTTGGGAATGAACAGAGGGTGGTATTTGAGTTTGGCTTGGCCCATTCTGGGCACTCTGGTGAAGCAGGAAGGAGGGGAAGAGGATTCGGATGTATACATTTGAATAAGTGAGCTGTTTCCATTTTTAAATTTTGTCAAATTCGTGTATGTTTATTGTTTAAGGAGGCAACTACTTCCGTATAGTATACTTTACTTTTCCTTTTGTTTTCCCCAGAGCTAGTAACTATCTTGTTCTTTTGCTGGCTTGCCTATATATGTGATGATCACTAATTCAACTCCAAAGTCTTTGCTGCCTGTGCCTTCTCCCAGGCTTTCACATGCATCAGACACTCTATCAATTTCATTGTCCTGAAATAGTGTCACCCAGACTCTCTGACCTGGGCCTTCAGAACTGGCAGTGCCCTATGCCTGGCCATCGCCTCATCTTGCGGTCTTCCTTTACTACCATCCTAGGGATGCCCTTCCTATCTCTCCTTTGTCAGAGTTTCCTATATCTTCAGTATCCCTCTATTTTAGTTTACAACTTTGCTTTGTCAGAGCACATCCTCCAATAGCTTTTAAGAAAAAATCCACGAGAGGCAAAAATTTTGCCTTTTGGAAAATCACACTTGTTAGGTATTGAGAGTTGGCTCCTTTTTTTAAAATGTGAAAATTTTCACTATTATCTTTTGGTTTCCAGTGATGTGAAGAAGTCAATGTCATTCTGCTTCACAATTCTGAGTATATTACCTGCTTTTTTTTTCCTTGTGAAAGCTTGAGAAAGCTTGTGGGCCCTTCTTGTCGCCAGAAGTCTAAAAGTTGACCTTCAGACTGTGCTGAAGTTCCATTTTTATCCATTGTGTTGAGCACTTAATGGAACTTTTAGTTTACAAACTCATGCCCTCTATTTCTGGGAATTTTTCCCAAATTATTTCTTGGATGACTTCCTTCCCTCTGTTTCTTTGGTTCTATCTTTCTGGGAACTCTTATAATTATATATATTAGACTTCCTGGATTGGTCCTCTAGCTTTATCATTTTTTCTTCCTTTTCCCTTTGTATTTTTGACTTCTTTTTTGAAATCTCTCTTCAGCTTTCAATCATTTTATTGAGTTTTACCACTCTTATACATTTAATTTTTAAAAAAATTTTATTGAAGTATAATGATTTACAGTGTTGTGTTAATTTCTGCTGTCCAGCAAAGTGATTCAGTTATACACATATATATTCCTTTCTATATTATTTTCCATTATGGTTTATCACAGGATATTGCATATAGTTCTCTGTGCTATAGGAACAAGTTCTCCAGTAGGAACTTGTTGTTTATTTATACACTTAATTTTCAAATTATTCTCCATATTGCCCCTGAGTGATTGTGCTAAAACATAGGTTCATTGTATTGAAGCCTTCCATGGGTCTATATTGCCTCAAGAAGTCCCTTATTTTTGGTGACCTACAGGCCCAGCCTGTTTCTCAAGTCCTATCACGTTAAGCCTCTCTGGGTAACCAAAGCTGCAGCGGTTCCAGCCAACTCACCACACTGCACACACGAAGCAAGCTCTGGCCTCCGTGCCTTTGCTCTACTTCTGCCTAGGATTTTCTCGCTTTGGCTGCTACCACCGTTGACCTTGGCTTGCCTTTCCCACTGGATTGTGAGGCCCCTGAGGTCAGGAGTTAAGGCATAGTTGCATCTATTCGCCCAGCACCTACCAAGCCCCTGGCCCGTGGTAGGTGTGTGTTCAATCAATACTTGAAGGTTCTTGATAAACACATGTGCTTGTTGAGTGTGCTCATGTGTAAACCTCTGGACTAGTCTCCAGGGATGATTCCAACACAATCCCTGCACTAGGGTGGTTACATAAGGTGGGGTGAGGACCCACCAGGGTGCTCATGTGTGCTCCTGCATGGGCATGTGCGCGCGCGCGCGCACACACACACACACACACACACACACACATCGTGTCTGTGCATGCAGACTGTGGTCAGTGTACTAGGATAGAGACACACAGTGTGCAAGGAGAATTTCTGAGAAAAAAACCTTCCATCAAATCCAGTTAAATGAAACACCAAAGCCTTCGTAAGAGGTGTTGGAGTATTGCTTCTTTGGACAAGCGTGTGGGCTTGGATGTTTCTGCCTGAGCCTCTGCCTCCCTAGGTGGGTCTCAACCGTTTGGTCCTTGCTGCTGCCTCCTCAGGCTGCTCTGTCCCCCTCTCAAGGACAGGCTGAAACCATTTTCCATTTGCTTCAATGCTGAGCAGCAGGCTGGAGTTTCAAAAAATCCTTCTCTGTAATAAATTGGGAAGAGCTGAATTCTCCCAGCTCAGGTTAACCTTGCCATGGTGGGGTCCATACTGTCCAAAGGGAGCCATATTTTAATAGTATTTATTTACGTATTGAGCACGTTCTGTGTGCCAGGCACTGTGCTAAGTGCTCCAAGCGTGTGATCTCATATGTGAGATCATTGCCCTCGCAACAGGGCTATGGACTAGGCCTTGTTGTCATCGTTTTATGCATGAGGAAACTGAAGTTCAGAGAAGTTAAGTGATCGGGTCAAGATCACACAGGCCGAGAAGTCAGCCAGGACTCAGATGGAGGTCTGATGACTCCATTCTTTAACACAATAAGGAAGAAAACAAGAGAGAAGGTGGGCACAAAGGTTCTCATTTGGGACTCCTATCTAGGGGCTCCCGGCAGTAAGCACCTCAGGGAACCAGGGTAGAGTGATGGGGCTATGGGGGTCCCTGTAGCTTTCATCCCTGAGCCAAGGCAAGACAGAGGTGTGACCCTGGGAAATCACCATCTCTTCCTACTGCACAACTTGCAGGGTGTATTGGGGGGAGGGCATTGGTGAGGAGTGTGGTTGCCCCCAGCGGTTGCCTCATTTATGGCTGATGTTGTCAGGCAGGTGCAAAGGCAGCAGGAAGATTTAGTCATGCATCTTGGAGGTGGAAGGGGCCTCAGAGACTGTCTAGCCCGATCCCCTTGCCTCACTCCCCAGGAAGAAGTGACCTGCCCAGGGCCACCTGGTGAGTGGGGGCAGGGACTGGCCCACCCCAGGGCTCCTGTCAGGGCACTTCAGAGATGCTTCTTTGGCTCTGGAGGGCGAAGGACTCCACCAAGAACATGGCTCAGATTGCCCAGAGAGGACCAGGAACAAATGAAGGTGAGCTGGGAGAGCAGGACGTGATTGCCACTTGTGTTTTTAAAACACAGGCGCCATTTGATCACTTTTTGTTCCTAAGAGCAACTCCAGCAGCCAAGGAAGGTGTGCCTGAGGAGGGCTTCATGGTGGAGACAGTCCTCATTTTTGAACCTCCTAAACAGACCCCAGTCTTGTCACTTAAATACTGCTGGGGCGTGGAGGGAGAGTGAATTGGCCCATCATTATGGGAAGCAATTAGACATCATCCATAAAAGTCAGAGGAGCTCACACCCTGTGTCCCACAAGTCTGTTCCTCGGAGTAGAACCTAGAAAATCTTGTGGCCATCCATGTATTCCGCGAGATGTGGATGAGAATGTCAACACAGCATTACCAGTGATAGTAAAATAGAAAGACATGACCCAGATGCCCATCACAGTAGAATGGACTAGTAACTTACCTGTGTTCATACCATGGAGAATGAGTGGATCACAGCTTCAGACAACCTGTTTATATCTCAGGAACAGAATGTTGAGTGAAAAGAGCAAGTCTCAGAGGAATACATGGAGTGTGATTTTATTTATAGGAAATTAAATCAAATGCAAAATTACTGTTTAGGGGTACAAACATATACTATAGTAAAATTATAAAGAAGAGCGAAGGAATGAGAAGAGCCAAGTTTTGGGTGGTGCTGTGTGATTACTGCTGTGGGGAGGGGAGGGACAGGGATCATGGAGGGATACAGGGGCCTAAAAGTGTGGTCAGTTCAGTGCATTCAGCTGGTGGTGGGTACGTGGGTGAGTATATGAGTGAGTTGGAGGGTGATGGGTATATGGTTGCGTTATGGGTGTTCCTATTTTAAACTTACACATATTTTATAATAGTTATTCTGTATTCCAATAAATAACAGATTTAAAGGGACAATTTTATGAAATCTAGGTAAACAAACAAAAATTATAAATCACTCATTTTTTTCACCCCAAGGCAATGAACACAGGTAACCTTTTTCTGTAGGTAACATTCTGGGCTTTTATTTACTTATTTTTGTTTGTTCATGCACTTGTCTGTACTTGTACCTGTGTCCATCCTGAGACAGAGCTGGGACCAGGGGGTAGACCTGCTGATTCCCCTTCCCCACCCCCAGAAGTTGTCTATGCAGAAGGGAATTTACTTCTTTGCAGTTGAATGGAGGAGATTTTGGAGATTTTTTTCCAGAGGGGTGGCACGTGGGTGGGACAAGAAGGGAGACCCCTGTCTGGCCTGAAGAATTGGGTTTTGGCCCAGATGGGAGAGGGGATGGGGCAGAAGCTGACTGAGAAGCATTAATAAAAGTCGTGGTGAGACTCAGAGCTCAAGGAGGTCCGCTTTGGGGTCAGGTCCAACACAGTGTCAGTGTGGTGCTAGAACTGAGTGGCAGTGTGGGATGCCGCCAGGGAGCAGTTCCCAAGGTGGGCAGTCTCCGCAGGAGAGCGGGTCAGGTTTGCTCCTGAGGACAGGTGAGGCACCTGCAGTGTCTCCCAGCAACAACTGGGGGAGGTTTGCAGAGGGAGGTGATAACACTTTGAAGTTATGCAGGTGGGAGCTCAGAGCCACCAGGATTTGAATATTAATGCTAATACAACTACATTTATATGCACAGGGGTCATTAAATAATATTTGATTGAATAATTTTGAATGGTTGCCATAGTATTCTATTGTTTGGATGTATTGTGGCAAATTTATCTGTTCCCTTAATTAAGTTATTTCTCTTTACAAGCAACCCTGCAATAAATATTTGTGAACATTTGTGATTATTTCCTAAGGAGACATTCCTGGAAATAGACTTACTGGGGCAATGGCTTTGCAAAATTTTAAGGCTTTTGATACAAATTGCTAAACTGTCCTCCACGATTGTGTGAATTTACACTCCCACCAGCCGTAAATCAAAGTACCTGTTTTCTTACACTCTTGCCAATATGAGATATTATTATATAAAAATATATTTTGCAAATTGAAGGGCCCAAAATCATAGTGTCTCATTTTCATTTGCATTTCTCTGGTTTCCAGAGAAGGTAAACTTTTTCATGTTTATTGGACATTTATTTTGGGGCATTATTTGTTCATCTTTTGTCATTTTTTTTCTGTCTGAGCATTCATATTTTTTCTAATGCAATTTGAAGGATTGTTTTTATGTTGAGGATATGTCTTTTTCTACCATATGATTTGCATTTTTCCAGTTTGTCTTTTACATTTTTATATGTTTTTTTTTTTGTTTTTTACTTTTATTTTGAAATACTCTCAGGCTTATCGAAAAGTTGCAAGTGCAGTACAAAGACCTTTTTTTCCCCAGACCCTTTGGAGGGTAAGTTGTTGACCTGATGCCCATCATCCCTGGGTACTTTAGTGCGTATTCCCTACCAACAAGGACATTCTCCTACACGACCACAATACAACCATCAAAATCAGGAAGCTGGCCTTGTACATGGGTACAAGCTATTCTTCAGACATCGTTCAACTTTTGCTGATTGTCCCAGTGTCGTTTGTAGCAGAAGGATCCAGTTCAGAATCATGTATTTCACTTAGTTGTCGTGTCTCTTTATTCTTCTCAGTTCCTTAGGCTTTCATGACCTTCACACTGTTGAAAAACACAGGCCAGTTGTTTTGTTGAATATCCGTCGACGTGCGTTTTCTCATGTTTCCTCTTGTTTGCTCTGGCTTATGCATATTGGGCAGGACATCAGAAGTGATGCGGAGTTCTCACTGCATCCCATCAGCTCACGTATGATTTGGATTGGTCTCATTACAGAGTGAAGCTTTGATCACTTGATCAAGGTGGTGTCTGCCAGGTTTCCCCATTGTAAAATTACCTTTCCACTTTGTAATTAGTACATATTTTGTGGGGAGATATTTTGAGACTATGTAAATATCTTGTTCTTCAAACTTTCAATTTATTCATTTGTATATTTTTATCATATAAACTCATGGGCTTCTGTTTTATGCAATGGTCTATAATCCATTAATGTCATTGTTTATTCTGATGCTCCAGTTGTCCTCGGCTTGGCCAGTAGGTGCCCCTTCAAGTGGGTTCTGTGTCTTTTTGATTTTGTCCCCATCATTCTTTGAGTACTTCCTTGTTTTCTGGCAAGCCAAGGTGTTCCTTCTCAGCCCTGGAATCAGCCATTTCTTGAAGGAACCCTGGCACCTTTTAGTGGAGAATAGTATTTGGAAGCCAAAACCTGGGTCCTAGGTGTGCTCATTACCACTGGGGTGTCACTTCTCCCAGTTTTCTTTCATGGACATAAACATGTAAGCATACATTCACACATTTACATCTACAGTTGTTATATCTATATTTATATCTATATATCTACATATGTTGAAAACATATATATGTTCCTAAAACCATGAGTTTAAGGTCTCAGATTCCAACTATACACCATGGGGTACATTCTAGCTTTCTCTCTCTCCATTGTTGTAACTGTCTTCTATGACGTGAGAAACCTGGCTCCCATCCCATCATCTACAATATGTTTTGTTGTTTTATCAATACTTTGTATGTAACCAATTTCCCATCACTGTCACTGCCTACCACACCCCCCCCCTCCCTCTCAGTGCAGATGCCCTTCTCATCCTGTTGAGGCTACAGCACCACATGGTGGCCCACCCCTCTGCATGGCTATCTCCTCACTCTACTCAGGCTGTGATAACCCATTCTGGGCTGTCCCCCACTCCTCAGATGCTCTCCTCACCCCACTTGGGCTCTGACATCCCACATAGGCCACCTGCCCTCACATATGCCCCCTTCACTGCATGTGAGCTCTGACACACCCACTGGGCCACATCCCACTCTCAGGCGTGCCCCCTTTGCCCTGTTCAGACTTCGAGACCCCTTGTTGCCCCCTGACACCCCATCGTTGCCCACCTTGTATGGATGTCTACCTTGCTTGACCCCACTAATGGTTTTGGCCTAAGTTGTTCTGGAAGAGAAGGGAAGCGTTTACATGGTATATTTTGATGTACAAAAGTTTAACGTTTTAAAGAAAGTGAATCTCTGGACCATTTTCTTTATGTTTTCTCAATTTAGTGCTGTGCGTAGGCCTTACCCAGTCATCTTGGCCTGGGTTGCCCAAAAGCAGAACTTGTGACAGGGTTCACATGCAGTTTATTTTGATAAATGATCCCAGGGAAGAGGAGTGGGAGGCTGGAAAGAGTGAAACAGGGAAGGAGGGGAAGCCAAAACAAGGGAAGTGGAGGTTCAGTCCTGCTGGTTCTCTATAGGAACTGAGTGCAACGTGCCCCAAAATTGTCTCCCTGAGGCTTTTATCTCCCAAAGCCAGGTGTTGCCCTAGGGGGTGTTAAATCCCTTGCACTTCCAGGTTTGTGCAACACCAGAATGGCTGAGTGGGCTAATGCCAGGGCCCCCCAGGGCTGTGTCAGAGAAGCTGAGGAGAGAAAGAGAGAGCAAGGGCAAGAGAGTGAGAGAGAGAGATGGTGTAGCTGAGGTGAGGGGTTGGCACACCGCACCTAGTATAGTGGCTGCTACAGCCATAGCCAGAGCAAAAGTGGGCTGAGAGGATGTGAGAAGGGGCATAAAAGACGTCTGGCACACAATCCAAAGATAATATAAGCATTAATCTGCATTTTCTCTTAATATGGTTGATTTTTTATTTTAATGTTTAACCTATCTTGAATTTATTGTGAAATATGGTGTGAGGTAGGGATAGAATTTAAATTTGTTCCCTGATGGGTTGATCAATATCCCAAACCATAATTTACTGGATATTCCATATTTTTCCACAACCATATGGAATTCTGTCTCAAAAGTATATTAAAATTTCAAATCTGCTGAGTCTGTTTCATTGCTCTGTCTGCCAGTTTCTTTGCTGGTACCACACTGTTTTAATTATTGTAGGTTTAGCATTCATTTTAATATCTATGGTGCAAATATCCCTTTAATGATGTTCTTTTTCAGAAATTTATAAATGACTGGCTTAGAGGAACTTCTAAATTATTGCATTTCAATTCCTTTTCACCATCCCCTGGGGGAAAAGCCCCCTACTTGTACATTCTTCAGCTAAGTAGCAAACCCTTGTTTCACAGATGGCCAGAAGACATTAAAGCAGGAGATATAAAGACACAGATGGTATATTTGCACTCACGGTGCTGCCTGCCTGTTAAATATACCTTCATAGCAGTCCTGTGACTTTAGGAATAGGTGGTCATTACATAGACCACAAGTACAGGCTTAAAAAGGTTTTGCCCAGGGTCACACAGTAAGTATCAGAACAGTACAACAATGCAGTTCTGTATTCAGAAGCGTCTCTAGAAAGAGCGTCAATCTAGGAATCAGGACTGAAGTCTGTGCTTCTAATGGGAAATCTTTGGTCCTGATATGTATGTTTAAATCGAAGCACGATTTTAACTGAGCCTCCAGAAAGGCCTTCATAGGAATAAGGGGTGTGAGATATTAGAACAAAAAATAATGGGGCATCTTCTGTGAGGGTCTTCAAATAGAGAATCTGCTTCTAAAGACCATGCCCCTGGGACTTCCCTGGTGGTCCAGTGGTAAAGAATCTGCCTTCCAATGCAGGGGACGCGGGTTCGATCCCTGGTTGGGGAAATAAGATCCCACATGTGGCGGGGCAACTAAGCCCACACGCCACAACTACTGAGCTTGTGCACCTCAACGAGAGAGCCTGCGTGCCGCAAACTACAGAGCCCATGCACTCTGGAACCTGCACGCCACAACTACAGAGACCAGGTGCCCTGGAGCCCATGCTCCCCAACGAAAGATCCCACATGCTGCAACTAAGACCCAATGCAGCCAAAATAAATAAATAAAATTAAAAAATAAATATTAAAAAAATAAAATAAAGACCATGTCCCAGACAAAAGGAACCAGTCCTCTTCCCCATTCTTTTAGCCCCCCACCTCTGGCCGTGCTGATGGCTGATGCTTTGGTTGGCAGCCACCGCTGGCATCCACAGTGCTGTCCACCACTGGCCTGCCTGGACCTCAGTGCTTGCAGTCTCTTTGGCCCATTTATATCCTCTCAGGCTTGTAGCTTGTTCTCCAGTATGGCCTGAGTTGGTCCTTCTGTACTGCCTATCCAAACCCTTCCCAGCCTGGGCCATCTCATCTCTGCAAAAGCACCTTGGGAACAAAGATATACAAACAGAAAAGAGATGATTTCCTTTGGTGAAGTTGTCCCTGCTCCCTAAGACACTGCTCTGGTTTTTTGTAAATTTCACTGTCCTAAGGAAACAGGATGCTACTTGTTTCTCGGTGGTGAGAAGAAAACATGACTGAATGCCTCCTTTGTGCCAGGCATTTGATGGGTCACCACATATAATCTTCCCAGCAATTCTATCTCCACTTTACAGATGAGCAGACTGAGGCCCCAGGGCTTATGGAACTTGTACTAAGTCATGTGGAACATTAACGGTGAAGCCAGGGCAAAAACCCAGGTCTGTCTGACTCCAAGTCCACAAATGTGGGTGTTGGCATCCTACTGTGTGCCAGGCACTGTGCTTTCGGTCCATAGCTACCTCTTTATTGCCAAAGATTTGAGCAGACCAGCTGAGGGCATTTTTTGCTAGTTCTCCATTTTTCTTTGAGCCATTCTCGTTTTAAGCACGTTGTGTGTAGACTTTCAGAGTCTGATATCTTGAGCTGGGTATGTTTGGAAAGTTGTAGAACAGTGGATGTACAAAGGTCATGTGCGATGGAGTCCTATCTGTTGGGCCAGTCGAACCTCCTGTATTTGCTGCTTTCATTATCCTTTGGCTCCGGAAAGGATGGTTTGGTTTTGCAAACGAAGACTGAGGACTTTTGCCAGCTTGCTAACTGCCTTGCCCTCATCAAATGTGTCAGACTCACAGAACATGGCTCCCCAGCTGTGGGCCCATGGTTGTGAGAGTGCCTGAATAGAAAACCACTCATTTCCCTTCGCAAGAGAGGTGCCCAAAGCAGATATTTCACTGTATTCCGATTTAGCCAAGGGAAGCCAGAACATGGATGCTGTTGCCAAGGAAACCACCTCCTTCCTCCCCGTATGCTGTGCATACGTGTATCACTTCATCTCTCCCCTCTCCAAGGTAATATCATAGCCCCGTGCTTGGGGAAGGGTTTTTAAAAAGACATATAAAACCTCTTAGCATCGAGAAGATTCATTAAATGATCTCACTCCAGAGGAGCTTAAATTATTCTTTTTAGACCCTTTCATGCCGAGGATGGGGAAATGGCTGAGTCAATGCTATCTCTCATAGCCCAGCTTGGTGCCTTGGTGGAAACAGTTTTCAGAAATAAACAAATCAGGGTGCAGAAGCTTAGACAGGGAGAGTGTGTGTGTAATAATAACGAGGCTGTCATGTAGCTGTAATGTCACCGGCTAATCCCTCCGAGTAGATCTGCCGAGACCGCCTTGATCCGCAGGCCTCCTGGGCGCGAGGCTGCATTTCACAGGGCAGGCTTCAAAGTGCAGACAAGAGAGGGTCTCTGCTGCAAGGCCACCTGTCAAAGGTCCCTGTGTTGGGAAGTGCGTAGGGATTTCTTGTGCCCAGTCTGTTCTCGGGCCCAAGCTGGGGACTGTTTCTGCCCTCACTCCAGCGTCTGGGCTCAGTCCGTCTTCCTCCACCTGACCACCCTCCTCATCCCCACCTGCCCCAATTCTGTGTGTTCAAATAGGTGCAAGTCGCCCCCATGCCTCACAAATGAAAAGGCAAACTGGGCTCTGTTCTTGCCAATCATCTGGGAGTTCCGTGTGTTGCCCTGATTTCACGCCGCCTTCTCTCAGCCCTTTCTGGCTCCTGGTACTCAGATCTCCTCCTACCCATTGGATGAGTAGGTTCAGTTTGGCTTCCTTTGTTCAGTGAATGGCACTAGCCAAGGATATTGGCATATGTTAGTGGTTCCCAATATGGGGCACCCTTTTCCCCCAGGAGACATCGTGGGAAGGCATTTTTAGTTGTTACGTCTGGGAGCAGATAACACTGGCAGGTAGTGGTTTGAGGCCAGGGATGCTGCTAAACATCCTACAGTGCACAGGACAGCCCCCTACAGCAAGGACTATCCAGCCCCAAATGTCAGTAGTGCTGAGGCTGAGAAACACCGGCTTGTACTTATTCTCTTTGCTCATTCATTTAATAAATATATATTCACTGAGTACCTACTGTGCACCGGGCTCTAAGCCAAGGACCTGGGGACATGAGTTAAACAAGATGGACGTACATCTGTTTACTTTCTCACTTAGAGCCAGCTGGGTGAAGTTAAACAAATAATTATACAACCAGATTATTTAAGTGCAGCTGGGATGCTGATAGCAGAACAGGCTTGGATCGCCTGCCCCAGTTCTGAGCCCGGCCTGGTGCCCCAGCCCATCCTGCCCTGGCTCCTGTGCGGTATGGACGTCCGTTTCATCCCCCCACGGCCACCCCACCAGCTGACCCCACGGCTTCTTTCCTGGACAAGCCACGGGCTTTTGTAGTTTAACTGCATTGTTGCTGATCACTGCAGAACAGTTAGGGGACAAGGGAAAGAACAACTCTGAGATGTCACAAAAGTTCCAGGACTTGGTCATCTTCTGAAGCCCCAGTCCCTGACCTGCCTCTCCTCAGTGATGTCTAGGACGGCAAACAGAAGCCTCCTCCAACTTCACGCTCTGCTTTCTTTCTAGGTGGGACTTACCAGTCCCTACCTCTCATGCTTCCTCTCACCAGCCCCCTTCTCTGATAGGCTTATTTAGTACCATGCAGTCCTTTGGGGTTAGGAGCATGGACTTTGGAACCAGACGACCTGCGTTTGAATCCCCCCTCCACCACTTACTAGCTCTGTGACCTTGGACAAGTTGCTTAGCCTCTCTGTGCCTCAGTTTATTTTTCTGTAAAATGGAGATAATAGTAATATATATCTTGTAAGGTTTTCAGGAGGGTTAAGTGAGCTAGTATATGTGGAGTCCTTGATTCACAGTAAATGCCATTTATGTTTTGCTATCATTATTACTATTTCCCCAGCATGTTGGCCTGATGATGCAAAAAAAGGCAGACGTTTCTGACTGGGCTGAGAGGCTTGTGTGTGTTGTCCCACTGAACCCTCCAGTAGTGCTGAAGAAGTTGGAGCATATCAAGTCACCTGCTCAGAGTCCCACACCGGGAGGTGACAGCGCCAGGGCTGGTGGCCATGCTCTGTCTGCCTTTAAAGCGCATGCCATGTATCCTATGTATAGTTGCTCCTGGCCTGTTGGGGAAACTCCACAGTACAGTGTCCGGGAAATGCCAACACAGGCTCCCACCTGGGTGACCAACGTCAGCAGAGGGGCTTTGCCGGCCGGGAGGGACCTACACTGCTTCTGTCTGGGTGGGCTGGCGTGGGCCTGGGTCATCTGCTACAGGGTGGTGGGACTCCAGGTACCCTGGGGGCTGCCAGCTGCCCCTGTGCCCACGAGGCACCTCCTGGGAAGCTGGTGATGGTGTGGGGGTCACAGCCCTGCGCAGACAGTTCTTTCTGCTCTGCCTTTTCCTCCCCTACCCACCTGCTAATCTCGTTTCGACACACAAGCCTCCCCCTGCACTCCCCGCTCCCCTCCTCAATCCCTTCCCTGCGTTTGTACTTTATGATGCGGGACTTTGGTGAGGAAACTCATTAGAGTCATTATTCTGTGTGTAGAAATGTGTCTTTCATCCCATTCATATTTCATGTTCCTCCCACTTGATCTTTTGACGCTCTTTGATTCCTGATATTACATGGCACACACACACAGCTCTTGTTGGGGTTCGTTCTTTCTGTGGAGTTGTCATTATTGCTCTCTGTGTGAGGACTGCTCCTTGTTATGTATTTATTAATTTCTTAAAAAGATTTTGGGATTGACACTGTCTGATGCTCTTGACTTTGATTGCAGGGGTAGGTAGCATTGTGATAGGAGGAGATGTGAGGACAGAGGACGTCTAGAGTCTTGTCCCCATGTTCCCTTTCCTTTCTAGAGGCCAGGCGTCCATCTGTGAAATGGGCAGATCCATACCCCATCGCCTAGTCCAACCCCTGCATGTGGCATCAAGTGGGCTTTTTTGGGTATTAGCATATGGTTTAAACGCCGTCTAACTTATGGTAAAAGGAATATTTGGGAGGAGTCAGGGCCACCCACAGACCCACAGAAAAGGCTGAAGAATCAGCCCTGATGGGGCAGAGCAGGGCAGCTCTGGGGACCTGGGAGCAGGGTCCCAGCCTGTCTCTTTAGGCTCCATGCGTGGGTGGAAGGAGATCTAAAGGCTGTCAGTGGTTCTCCTCTCAGCTCAAGGTTCAAATTGCAGGGAGAGAGCGTGGGATTGGCTCAGCTTGGGTCACATGCCCAAGGAGAAAGTAGGGTGTTTTGACTGACAGTTGTATTAAGATTTCATCCAGTCAGGGCAAGGGGTTCCCCAAAGTAAGAGGTTGTTTGCAGAAGGAGGTAATGGATTCTGAGTATGTAGAACAACAGATGCCCATTACACAGTCCAAACAGTGGAGGTGGCATGACCACGAGACAAAGAGAGGAAGAAGCAGGCCTTTCTGTCTCTAAATCTGTGACCAAGAGACATATTTCTGGAGCTCAGAGATTGCCTTCTAATTCAGGGGCTGGCAGACTTTCCCCAGAAAGGGCTAGACAGTGACTATTTTTGGCTTTCTGGGCCATATGGTTTCTGCCACAAGGACTCAACTCTGCCAAGACCTGAAAGCAGCCATAGGCAAGATGTGAATGAATGATTCTGGCCATGTTTCAATAAAGTTTTATTTATAAGAACAAGCAGCATGTCCTGGACTGGGCCCTCAGATCAAAGTTGTTCTAGTAGGTTGCTCTCATTTCATGGAGGAGAAGCTCCCTTTCAGCTTTAGCAACCCTTGTATTTCTGACTGTGGTTCTCCAACTCAGCTCTGCTTCAGGATACCCCAAGGAGCCTGTCGAGAACACAGATGCCTGGGACCCCCTCAGACTTCCAAATCAGAATCTTCGAGATAGGCCCGGGGTCTGCATTTTTTAACATGTGCCCTAGGTGATTCTGACCTATGTGTGCAGTGTTGTGAACTGGTATAAGATGCAGTCGAGGAGACAAGATCATCTTCCGTGAACCACAGGAGCAGTAGATGAGATAGGGTGGGCTTAGTAGCTGAGAGGAGGGAGGCTCCCGAGAGCTGGGGGAGAGTGTGTGCAGGGCAGGCTTCGTGGAGGAGGGCGCTCGCTGGCCCCGAGGGAAGTCTGAGCTGTCACAGCACTAACCTGGCTTTTTCTAGCTGTCAGTCTCTTTCCCCATCCTGTACTCTGCTATTAATTAGCCAGGAAGGAAGTTTATTAAAAGTCAGGGGCTAAACCTGAGACATGTGGTTCCCTCCTCCGCAGCAGTGGGGTCTATGAACAGTTTTCTGTTTTCCTCATTCTGAAAGGGCCACAGCCGTAGCCCAGCCTCACTTCTCTGTCTTCCTCCAAGGCTCCTCTTTCCCTTCCATTTGTGTCCTGCTCCCTACAGACCTGCTTTCTCACAACCCCCTTTCTCCTTTGCCCCAGACCACCCACCTGCGGCTCTTCCTGATCGTGACCATGTCTGGCAAACTCAGCTCCTTCTTGCTGTAATTGTTAATAGGACCAAGAGCCCTGGGAGTGGCTCTCTCCCATCTTTCTCCTCTTTCCATGTTTTCTTCTCCCCCAAACACCAACCCCGAAAACCTTTGGGGTCTCTTCTGTTGGCGGGGAGAGTGCACTCTGTAGGTGCTAGCAAAGCAGCTTCAGCCACAAGGAGGAGAATGGGCTGTTGCTCCTGGGGTGTGGCCTGGACCCAGAAGGCCTCTGGTCCTCACTGCCTCCCCTTGGTCCAGACAGGGAGCTCTGCTCATTACAATAGTAGGCATCTATTGTCTGCTGGCAATAGAACACTCTTTTCCTTGGAAATCTACTCCATCCCCACTGAGTCCATGTGCATGGATGTGATAACTCCAGAGTGTGCATGTGACCTAGGCCTGGCAAATCAGTGCATCAGGTTCTCCCTGGCACTGTAATTGGTCCAGGGCAAAGTTAGTCCAATGTTGGCATTCTTGTGGAGTTGTGGAGAGGAGAGCTCGCTCTTTCTGGATCTGGGGCTGTGATGCTGTCAACCTGGAGCTTTTGGAATCTCACATGTAGAGAGAGTGTGCCTGAGAGTGAACACAGCTCAGAGGAAAACAAAGCCTAGAGACAGACCAGAGGGAGAACCAAAGAGCAGGAGAGCAAACAGAGGTCCAGAGGGTGTGGTCTGACCTTCTGGATCCAGCCGGACCTGAAGTCAGTACACTGTTCGTAGACTTTTCTGCTATCTGAGTCTCACGTTCTCTTTTTGGATTAAGCTGATTTATGCTGAAACTCAGTCTTGATTGATAGTTTACTTGATACTGGCAGGGTGGGTCCCTCAACAGGGAGGTCTGAGCTGCAGGCAGACTACCTAGTCAGCTGTGAGCTCCTTATGGTCCTGGAAGAACAGCCCAGATGAATGCTCACCAGAACGGGTACAAAACAGGTAATTATAACAGGGTTCATCATAAGCCTGTTACACTCTGAAAGCTTTGTCAGAACGGGCACACGTCCATTCCTGTCCCCATCCACGCCCCTCTTGCAGCACCTAGCAAGGTCCTCAGGAAATGTGTTGATTGTCCGGCTGACCCAGGGGCAGCACAGCCCTCCTCACTACCACCCAGTCACCTGAACACCCTCCTCCCACCCGTCTCCTTAGTATCACTCCACCCACCCGGTCTCCAAGCTAGAAGCCTGGCCTCCTTGCTCTCCTCAGTGTGGCTCCAGCCTCTCCCCACTTGGCTGTCTCCACTGTCACTGAGCCCAACCTTTCCCAGGAGGAAGCCGTGTGGCCTTGATGTGGCCGGCAGCATTTGACACCTACCTCGGGTGGCCTCAGTTCCCTTACCTGTGAAGGGGGATGAGGCAGTACTCTAAACATGTGAAGTGTTCCCAAGAATTTGAACGCGGGGGGATACAATGGCCCTCTGACCACTCAACCAAGACATTAACCCATAAAATGGAGCAAAGCAAAGACACAGATTCCCTTTCAAGAGGCAGTGGGCCAGGAAAGCTTGGAAATTACTGACTGCCTGTGTGTGAAGGTGGTGCTTCCAGAAAGGAGCCTTATCAGCCCATAGGAACAGAGGAAATAGGGTGTCCCCGGGGCACATGTTGGAGGGCCCGGGATGGCTGCACTGGGCCTCTGTCATGAAGAAGGCCTTATCAGAGCCTGGTGCCCCTGGCTCCCCTCTGTTGCCAGTCCTTGGGGAGAGAATGTGCTGGTCAGACAGCAGAGCCATCTGCAAATGAATGCACTGGCGCTTGGGTTTTGGTCCTCATCCTTGGGAGCTGTGAGTCAGCATCCTGGAGTCTGTCGAGGCTGGATGCTGATGACTCTGCATTTCTGGTTTGCAGGTCTGGGTCAGGCCCTGGCCCAGGGTTCTCAAGGTTGGGAGGTTATCAGTGTAACCGGTGGGCTCCACACCAGAGATTCTGATAGATGAGTTTGGGGTGGGGCAGGCCTTTCCATTAAACAGCTCCTCGGGAGGCTCTAAGCATAAGGAAGGGGAGACCGGCTGCCAGACTCGGTGACCACACTGCTCCAGGCCACTGGAACCCACCGGAACGTCCAGCCTCCATGGAACCCCTACACTGGTGCTGCTGGTTGGCTTCTGGGTTCACTTGAGGGATTTCCACAGAGCCATCTTAATTCGCCCAAGGTCCTGTGCAGGCTTTGCTGAAGTTAACCACGCAGTACCAGGCGCTCGAGAAGGAAAAAATGAGCTCTCTATTTGGAAGCTGTGAGCAGAGCGGGAAAGGATGTGCCAGAAGCTGCCTCTCCTCCGAATCTTCCACCTCTGGACCCGTAGTTGGGTGTTGTACCATCTGGGCGTTTCTCCCCACAACGGGCGTGACTTACGGTAGATGCCATTGCCATGATCCTCTGTGCATCAGGATTTGGCTGGGATGACCCCTGTTTGCAGTGACTTGGCTTTCTGGAACTGTGGAGGTTGTGAGTTGTCTCTCTGAAGCATTTCTGAGTGACTAGGGCTGAGTACAGAAGAAGCACCCCTACTCCTGTGCTCCGGAGCGGCGAGTCCTCCTCTGGCCCCTCTCCTAAGACTGCTGGATCCGGGGTGGTGTCACTCATCTGGGCCCTCCTAGGAGCTAACCGGAGAAGCAAAAGTCCATTCACTATGGGCTCTATTACTTTATGTGACTTAGAAGCTTACAAGTATGGTGATTGTAGAAAGTAGAACATTTCTCTGGCTAGGCTCTATTGATCTGGACAAAATCATCTCAACTGCTTAATACATTTTGAGCCGAAGTATGCTCACTATCAGAACCGTGGACATCATTTGTATTGCCTCACTTCTATTGCTTTTTTCCCTCCATAAATCTCTGCTATCACCTCCACCTCACTCTCTCTTTGCAGTTAATCCCATGTCCTGCTTTGCAGAGAAAATAGAAGATGTCAGCTGGCAGTGGCAATTAAATTTTCAGACATCGTCCACCATCCTGTCTTTGTTCTCCAGACCTTTTTCAACCAAGGCTAATGCCACCACTTTCTGCTGTCTTAAGGCCCCTCGTTGCTCTGTCTTCATGCTCTCCCTTTACTGAACTATTCCATCAGCATTTAGGTATGTTTGTCTTCTCCATATCCACAAAGGGGTTCTTCTGCTTCATCCACCCCTCCCCACTGTCAGCTCTGTCTTCTCCTCCTGGTCTCCATTCACAGCCAAACTTACTGAGAGAATAGCCTACACTCCACACATTTTGATTTTGTGCTTTTCATGCAGGCTCAGGAATCTGCATTTTACAAACCCTCCTGGCCATCTGATGCATGTGGTCTTTGGACTACATTTTGCAATCATTGGTGGTCCTTGGCTTGAGCCTGTTCACTCTTCACCATTTGCATTTCTTTTGAAATCTCATCTGGCTCAAGGCATCGGCTACCACCTGGGGTCCACCTTTCTGTCTCCAGCCCAGTCATTGCTCTTGAGTTTCAGAACCGCATTATCCAACTACCTCTGTGAGGATTTTCCAAAGATACTTGAAACGTTCAAAGCAGGACCTCTCATCTTCTCCAAGCCTGCCTGTCCCCACGCTCCCCATCTCTATCCCTGGCACCATTAGCCACCCAGTTACCCAAGTGAGAAACCTCAGCTCCCCTTTCCTCACGGCCCCTTGCCAAAGACCCAATCGATTTCCAAGTCCTGTACACTAATTCCTAAATAGGTCTTAAATTCACCAGTTGCTCTTCATTCCCATTGCCACTGGCCTGTCCAGGGCCCTGTGATTTTTCTCCTGGTTGAGCTCTTATCTGGGCTCTCTGCCCCCAAGCTTGCTTCCTCCTCTGCGGTTTCTGCAGTGACCGAGGGGCCTTTCCAGAGTTTGAGTCTGACCTTGTCATTCCCCTACATTCAGGCCTTAAGTAGCGTCTTGCTGCCTCTGTTTGGACAACATGCCACTTTAGCCTGGCCTAGAAAGCCCTTCATGGCTTCTGTCCCGTCCCCAGGTGTTCATTCATTGGCAAGATCAAGTAGTCACTTCTCAAGCCTGGCTCAGTCCTGGGGCTGGGCAGAAAATTCAAAAGATCATGGCCAAGTTTAGCAAGTTTCTGTCCTTGAGACAAAATACAAGGGGTCAGACTGAAGAATCAGCTTCCTAAGAATCAGAGTTCTTACCCAGTGTTAAGCTCTACTAATAACTGCAAGGATACGAATAATTGTGAGGCACAGGTAAAGCAAGAGGTGTAGAACCACCAGCACTGCTCCCCAGGACCTTTTTTTTTTTTTTTTTGCCGCATTCGGAAGTACCCTGGCTCGGATTTATCAAAAGGGGTCTATCTGTGATACATGTGAGGTAGCCCTTACTAAAGAGGGAGCTATCTCAGTCACGCAATATCTCCATTTTATTCTCTGATAGTTACATAGTTCGCACATTTCCCAGGAGCCGTACCCCATAAATCCATAAGGTCCAGGTTTGTTTACCATAAGCAGTGCTAGACAGATAGGGTACATCTTGCTAAAAGCATTCCATAGATAAAAACTCTTCTGCTAGCCAATATCATTAGTGTGTTTGCCAGGGGCTGTGTCATTAGTGATTATGAGGGCGTATGACTGGGTCATCTTTTTTTCTTCCCCAGTCAAGGTTGAGATTGGCCTGCTGCTAACTCTTTCCTCCCCAGTACTGCTCTGCCTACCTCACACATGTGTGTGTTCCCAGGGCTCTGTCCTTGACTTCCTTCCATGACACACGGGCCATGGAAGACCTCCTCCATTCCTGTGGCTTCGTTTCTCTAAACAGAGGCTCCCAAATCCATATCTCACACCCTTGACCTTCAGACCCACACATTCCACTGCCCGCCAGACACCAGCACCTTGATGCCCTCCAGGTCCTCAGACTGCATGCCATTGCTGACCCCTTGTTGCCTCTCCAGATCCATTGCTCCTCCTCTGGCCCCCTCTCAGGGCAAAAGCACCCACATCCACCTGGTTGCCCCCAAACCCTGAATCATCCTGGTCTTCCTACTTGCTAGCCTTTGACTTAGGGTAAGTCAGAGAGGATAATCTCCCCGAGCCTCAGTTTCCACAGGTGTAAAATGGGGATAATAGCAGTGTCTGCTTCACAGAGCTGTCGTAGGATGAGATGCGATGGTGATGATTAGGTGATGAGGGCTTATCACAGTGGCTGGCACAGTATGTGCTCAGAAACTATCAGCAAGCATCTCTGACTCCTCTTTTCTGCCGTTCCCCAAGGCTGCTCAAGACCACATGCTATAGGTTCTACCTTCTCAGGGCCCCTTCTCTGTGTTCACCATCCTCTCCTCCGTGCTCCCGTCTCTGCCTCCACCTGTGACAACACCTTGGACCTGATCTGGCCCACTCTGTGTGGCCCTGCTAATCTCTGCTCTCCTCCACCACCGGAGAAGTGTCCCTCAATTACACATCTGATTCTGCCCCTGCCTTGGAAGACTCTACGCTGCTCTTGGGATAAATTCCAAACTCCTCAGAGTGGCTTAGGAGGCTGGATATCTTATCTGGCTGCCACCTGTCCCCCGTGACTCCCCACCTCCAATGCTAACCACTGGCCATACCAAACTTTCAGCTGCTCTGACCGTCAGGATCTGGCCGATGCCCTCCCCTCTGCCTGGAAGACTCTTCTCCCTTCTCCCACCTCCACCTGAGGCACCCTCCTTCTGTCTCCTGCACACTTGCAGTGCTCTGCCTTTCCCTCATCAGAGCACTTTACGGCTGTGTGGTCACTGCCAGGTCCTATACTGGGGCCCCTCATGGGGCTGTGAGCATCAGGGGGCAGGGGCCATTTCTGGCTTGGGTAGTGTATCCAACAGTGAGAATAGCGCCCAGCCGAGTAGGTTCCCGATATTAACTGAGTGGACGTGTTAAATGGGGGGTGGGTGAGGGGTGAGCAGGAGGGAGGAGCCCCCGAGTCAAGGGTTTCTGGTTTGGATGGAGTTGAGATGGGTGATATTAAGGGAAGTCAGATTACAGTGGAATTTTTGTATTAATGCGCTATTGGGACCAGGAGGGCCCAGGTGAGTTTGGCAGTGGGCACTGGAGATCAGGGCCCTGGAAACAGACCTAAGCCTCCCTGCCCCTCCTCTGCTGCCTTCCGCAGTCTGTGCAGGGTTGGGGCACAGCGCCAGCTCTGCCTCTGGGGGTGGCGGTGGAGTGGTACGTTTTCACGAGGTTTCTTCCCTCCAATGTTGCCTTGCACCTAGATCTGCTAATTCTGCGGCAGACTAGTGCTGGAACCCATGAGGCCGGTCCATTTCGCTCTGTTTCATGTGGCTCGTCTCTAAGGGCCTCTGGGGGGGGGGTAGTTTTGGCTAGGGGTGGGGGTATTATTCCTAGTTGTCTGCAGGAAGCACTCACCATCACCCAGTATCTCCCACTGAGGTGGCTTCAGTCCCCATGAGGGAGAGGTGGCAGCGAAAAGTCACCCCTTCCTGCCCCACATCCGACCTCTGCCGCCATGCCCCAATAAAGTACGACTTCTGACGGGGATGACAGTTTGACGGGCTCTGGACTGAAGGGTGTCGGGAAGAAGGGTGTAGGAGTGGGGGAGCCGTGTTTCCTTGATCTGCACGTGGCATGTAGATGCCCTTTGTGGGGGGCGGTCCCCTGTCACTCCTCCCTCCTCTCCTCCTTCCCCTGCGTTTTGCAGATTTTGCTGTCTCTTCCATCCCCGGACTGTGCTGGCTTCCTCTCTGCCCATTTTCTGGTGGCTCTGCAGAGGGAGGGCTGAGCCCTGCTCTGAGGAGTGGTGAGGGGAAGAGGAGCGTGGGAAGGAGCGGGGAGGCTCTCACCCCAGGCTGGGGCTGGTTTCCTCTGAACCAGCAGCAATCAAACACGCCTCACCACTGTGAGAATTAATTCCCTTCTCAGGCTTCCCTTCAGATAGGTGAGAAATGTGTGTGCCTCCCATTAACATGAGCGTGACCCCGTATCTTGTGAAATGACAGCCCTGGCCTGATTATGCTCAGGGAGCATCCCCGCCTGCCTGCCCTGGGCTGCGTGACAAAAGCTCCCTCGTATTAACTGACAAATGAACATTGCGCATCCGTACCTTCCGTGTGATCCGCAGACAATGCCTGCTTCCTTCCAGCCACAGGACAAGGTCAGGAAGACAGTCCAGTTTCCCTCACCGTGTACCCAGCAGCACTGGAAGTGAGAGGGGGAAGCTGTTCACAGGCGTGGCTGGAGGAGTGTGAGGCTGGGAGCAGGGTGGCCTGGTCAGGTCTGTCTGCTGGCTGTGTATTTGGGATGGAGTCCCCTCCCTTCTGTGAGAGCAAACGGCTGGCCCATTAGACCTGGAAGGGCTTTTGAGTCTGATACTTGCTGATGCCAGGCTCTCACTGAGTATAGCCTTAGAACCTCATAAAAACGAGGCTCCCGTTTTCAATGTTGGAGGAAGAGTCTAGAAAGTTCTCTAGGAGACAGAGTTAAGAAGCCAGCTCGGTGGTTGGAAAAAGGCCCTCCCTCAAGATATGATGCTGCTCAAGGCACCAGAAGAGCTTCTCTTCCTGGAGACTCAAAGCCCAGCGTGGCCTGTGTGTCTAGGGGGAGGCAGAGGAGGGTACTGGGACTGGGGAGGGGACAGGGCAGATGTTCCTTTGTTCAGACACTTGTTCACCCATCAGATATTTGTTGAGTGCTTCCTGGGATCAGGGAGCATGGCAGAGTGGAAGAAGGTCTGCAGTCAGTCAGAGCTCCGTTTGCTCTCAGCTCAGCCTTTTACTCAAGTGTGACATGGACAAATGGCTGCTGGCCGCTGGGCTGTGGCCGTGTACTTGCCTGTCCTGTGCTGCCGGCATGAGGATGAGCTGAGATGGTGTTCCTGGTGGGGTGTGGGCCTCCCTGCATGCTGTCCCCTTCTCCCTCCTCTGCATGCACTGTCCTAAGTGTGTGTGCCCCCGGGGTGGGGCAGCCAGGTGCGTGTTCACAAATAGCTTCGCTACAGAGGAGGGACCAGGGCACCGTAGTCTGGGGACTCAGAGGAACGAGAGGTGTGACCAGAGCAGTTTCATGGGTTGGCGCTGAGTTGAGCCTGGAGCGGGCCGGCATTTGAAGGAGAAGGGAGGAAGGTCATTGCAGGGGCAGGGAACAGCCTGAGTAAAGGCACAGATGCACAGAGCTTGGGAGGGATGAGAAGGAGGAGAAGGAAGCCTGTACGGGGGGTGCGTGAGGGCGGGCATGCTGGGCAGGATGGTGCTTCTGTGCACGCTCTGGGGGAGGCCTGTTCGGACCACTGTGTCGTGAGAGCTGGGGGTGCCCTATCCTGGGGTCTCCACGTACAGAACAGCAGTCCTGGGGTGATACTTCCTTCTCCCTTACTGTCCAGGACTGGACACTGTTAACACAGGCCTCTGTTCCCTATTATCTTACTTTTTCTCAACTCTTGAGTATGGGGGAAACTGCCATTTGCTTGGTCTTGGAATAATCTGCCCTTTCTTCTTGCAAAATAAGAAGAAAGCCTTCCTGTTGCCTTCTCTGCCTTTTCGTTCTCCAGAGCACACCTCTCTGTCTTCCCCACGTTGACTAGTGCTTCGTTTTTGACCCCCCACACTACAGTCCCAGCTCTGTGGGGGCACGGAGCGGCTGTTTGCTTTGCTCCTGTGCCCCCAGCCCTTGGAGGACTGCTGTAACTGTTAGGCTTTCAGTGCATATTTGGAGAATCATTGAATGAGTGGCAGTTGGGTCGATGATTCTTGGATCGCTTGACATGGGGCACATTGAAGTGGCAAGATGCTGAGTGAATCAGCCGAGCCCAGATTCATCGCAGATCGTGTGACGCTCGTGGCTGAGTGGAGACTATTACAGGATGCTCCAAGCTTCCAAGGAGCCGATAGGTCCTGAAGTTACGCTAAGGGCTACACTGGCAGGCTGACTCCTCTCATCTCCCCCAGTGACCCTGGCTTGTCATGGGGTGCTAGTCGTTATGGTGATGGCATGGCTGAACTGAATGGCACAAAGGGAGAAGGGGTTTTTGACTAATCCACAGGCTTGGTTCAAATGAAATCCTTTGAAATAGCGTTGAAAAGGGGTATATCGTTTTCCCGCGGTGTTGGTAGGTATCATGACATCAGTAACATTTCCTAATCTTCAGTGAGCAGCCAGACTGGTTCCTGTCTTCTCTCTGTTACTCGGGTCCCCATGGGACCAGGGATAGTAAAGGAAGGAGGGTCCTGATAGAACATGTAGCGGAAATCAGTGGTTATGAATGGACATCCACTGCCCTAGCCCACTTCCTGCTCTTGCCATGCCTGTGGGCACTCTCAGGGGATTGCCTTGCCCATCTTTCCCCCAAATGCCAGACCTGGAGGTGGTGCAGCTGACGTGGACGGGACCAGGTACAGACCCCGTGGAGAAGCAGGACAGGGGCAGCAGGAGGGGCTGGCGTCAGGGTGGGGACAGCACAGGGGAATCTTCAGATCTGAGGTGACTCTTGAAGGTGATTCCAAAGACTCGAGATTTGGAATAGAATTTTTTTTTTTTTTTTTTTTTTTTTTTGCGGTACATGGGCCTCTCACTGCCGTGGCCTCTCCCGTTGCGGAGGCTCTGGATGCGCAGGCTCCGGACGCGCAGGCTCCGGACGCGCAGGCTCAGCGGCCATGGCTCACGGGCCCAGCCGCTCCGCGGCATGTGGGATCTTCCCGGACCGGGGCATGAACCCGTGTCCCCTGCATCAGCAGGCAGACTCTCAACCACTGCGCCACCAGGGAAGCCCTGGAATAGTATTTTAAAGATTCCTAATTTGGTGAGCTTCCTAATTTGGTGGGGGAAGGAGAGAATTCCAGGCACAGAGAGCAGCAAATGTAAATAGGTCGTGTGTGTGTGTGTGTGTGTGTGTGTGTGTGTGTGTGTGTGTGTGTGTGTGTGTGTGTGTGTGTGTGTGTGTGTGTGTGTGTGTGTGTGTGTGTGTGTGTGTGTGTGTGTGTGTGTGTGAGAGAGAGAGAGAGAGAGAGAGAGAGAGGGAGGGAGGGAGGGAGGGAGGGAACCTACAGATAGTCTCCCGGAGGGTGATCTGAGGCAGAAGGGAAGGAGGTGGGAGAGGAGGGGTGAGGGAGCCAGGCTGTGAAGGCCTTGAATCCCCTTGACGTGGCGGGAAGTCGTGCGTTGAGGTAAGGGAGTGACATGACCAGATGTATTTCAGAAAAGACAGTCCTGGCAGCATGTAAAGAATAGATTAGGGGTGAGGCTGGAGACAGGGACACTAGTTAGGAGGCCGATGGAGGAACCCAGCAGAGGGAATGGCAGGAGACTGACCAAGGCTGTGGCACTGAGGACAGGATGGAGGACAGGTAGACTGGCCAGGGCCTGGAGACTGACCAGAGTGCAAGGAGGAGCCCTAGGGAGAGAAGTGAGGCTCGGAGGCCCCCTCCCCCCGACCCTGCCCGTCTCCCTGCCACCCCAAGTGGTGTAGTCTGCTAGCTGGTGGACGTGCTAGCGCGTGGTGTCATTCACCAGGATAGGGGTCCCTGGAGTAAGACATCATCCCCAGGCCAGGGAGGGGGATGCTTGCACCCCTGGGTGGATGTGAGGTGAAGTTACGTATCGTAGAGTACGTGTCCCCCTCCGGCCCTGACGCAGGCTCACTGGGAAAGGCTGGTTCCCGGCTCCTGCCCCTCCCTTTCCTTCTTCCTCCCGGGCATATTCTTTCAATCTCCTCCTTTCCCCTTTCTCAGACATCTTAGGATGAGCAGCTGGGGAAGAGGAGCCATGGAATAACATCCAATCAGGGAAAGGTTATTAACCCAGGATTATAATCATGGTGCCTTCCCATGTCTCTTATAGGGGAAGAAGGTGGACTCCATGGCTTAGCTGAAAGCCAGCTCGGTACTCCCCTCAAGCAGCCTGTGCATCACAGATTCCTGCCAGGCCCTCCGGAGCATGTACCCCACGCCCTGGCCCAAGGTCTCTTCCCTCAGCGCTTTCTCCGAAAAGGTAAGACCCATGTTGCCTGAGCCTGTGATGGGCAGCAAAGTGCACTCAACACTGAGTCCCTGGTTTCAGGGGCTGACAGTCAGCTGCTGAGTGGCTGCGTTTTATTTGCCTGCCTCACCTACACCATGACCTCTTCTGGGGAGCCCTGGGCTGTGGCTGTGCTCTCACCTCTGGTGTGGAGGGAGGAGCCCTGGCCCAGGTGACTTTCTCTGAGCACCTGTTCTGTGCAAGGCTCTGGGCTCATTGCTTGGGACGCGCCATGGATCAGACAGAGGCTTAGGGATCTCAGCCGTTTCGTTGGCACGTAGCTCCCTGTAGCTTGGAGGAGGGTGCCACTGACCTTGGCTGCGTGTGGCTGTGTGAGTGGAGTGGAGAAGGTGAGAAAAGGCTTCTTGCTGATTTCTTGGTTGCTTCAACAGCCCCTGTTTGGCATTTCAGCTCTTCCATCATCTGTGGAATATTAAATTCCCTCTGTTTGAAATACCAGGAATGGTATTGTCTCTCTGACTGGATGCTGACTGATACAGGTGTTTGAGGAGGGTAGAGCACGGGTGGCCCTAGGGGAAGGAGTAGCCGATGAGACGGTATGGTATACAGACTAGTATCCCCCCAAAGGTGTCCACGTCCTAATCTCTGGAACCTATGACTATGTTACCTCACAGAGCAAAAGGGACTCTATTATCCAGGATTATTCAGGAAAGTATTTTGGAGTATTTCAGTGGGCCTCATGTAAACACAGGGTCTTTATAAGACAGGGGCAGAAGAAGAGAGTCAGAGAGGGAGATGTGGTGATGGAAGCAGAGGTTGGAGTGACTGGATTGCTGGCTTCGACTGGGTGGAAGAAGCCATTAACCAAGGAATGCAAGCAGCCTCTAGATGCTGAAAAAGGCAAGAGTACAGATTCTTCCGTAGAGCCTCCAGAAGGAATGTAGTCCCACCAACACTTTGACTTTAACGCGGTGAAAATCATTTCAGACTTCTGACCTCCAGAACAGCAAGATAGTAGATTTATGTTGTGTTAAGCCAGTAGGTATGTGGTACCTTGTTATAGCAGCAATAGGAAACTAATACAGAGGGCCAGAGTGCAAGATGCTGTAGATCACGCAAAGGAGTTTTTGGATCTTGTTCTCTAGGGCTGAAGGCTTATTGCTGCTCAGGAGCCCACGTGTGCTAAGTTTATGAGCTCTGAAGTCAGGCTGCCTG
Organism: Pseudorca crassidens; assembly: GCF_039906515.1. Classification (NCBI taxonomy): domain Eukaryota; kingdom Metazoa; phylum Chordata; class Mammalia; order Artiodactyla; family Delphinidae; genus Pseudorca; species Pseudorca crassidens. The sequence goes on along the minus strand of NC_090311.1, from coordinate 54,947,680 downwards.
GGTTTGAACACCCGCTTTGCCAATGACCAGCCTTGTTAGGCAGGGCTTTAACTTCTCAAAGCTGCAGTACTTACATCTCCAAAGCAGTGGTGTAGTCGTTCTTGTCTCATAGACATGTAAGGATCAAATGAGATGATGCGTGTAGGCTGTTTGGCACAGCACAGGTCACAAAAGCAATTGTTACTCTCACTTGCTTTGCATCTTTGGACAAGATGGTGTCTCTCTTGGAGTGAGCCTTGATCCCTACATCTGCCGAGAGGAGGTAATAGTAGGCCCCCTAGCCTCCACACCCTGCAGGAGTAAGTGGATTTTGTGATATGATGAATTGGAGAGGGAGGTTACCTCTGTACACCCCTGCTGGCCTGGCTGGAGCTCTCTACCTTCCCATGGAGGGAGCAGGTGCCAGCTCGCCCTGCCGACCCCGTCCCTTCTGCCCCCAACTCTGCAGGCATTCCTGGATCCCTGTGCCCCTTAAGGGCTCTCCTGGTTTCTGCTCCCCTGCACTGTGCTCTAGGCGTAAGCTGTTTTAGTTACAAATGCCTTGAAATGCTACACCTTCCCTGCCCACCTGGACCGACCTCCCCAGGCCCAGCTGCCAGGTATTGATTTCTCCTTTAAATATTACTGCAGCCCAGGAGCATGTATGGATTAATTGATGAGGCTAGGCTTGTACCTGCACACTTCATTAACAGCTGCTACTAATTAGCAGAGTAGTCATTAAGAGACCTGCTGGGGTTTTGAGGATAATAGTATTATTTTTTTCCCATGACTCTTAAGCACGCAATAAATTTTGGAGTGAAAGTCCATGATCCCAGGTTGGGATGGAAGTCATGGCATGGTGTGTGCTCACGGCTTGCCCCTAAGAACACAACAGAAACTAGAAAATCACCATAGTGGGACCAGAGTCAGGAGGGCCTTAGAGTCGTCTGGTCTACCACATATGACTACTGTGCCTGGGAGAGGGGCCTCACTATCAAGGTCACACAGAGACAGGGAGGCAGAGCTGGGACAGGCAACCAGGGCTGCTGACTTTGCTCCAGGCCAGGGCTCTGTTTACTAACTGGGGACTCTGCTGCATGCATTTGGATAGCTTGATGGGGGAGATTGGACCATGCACATAGCCATGTCCCCTATTCCCCCTGCCCCAAGCCCGAGGCGCTTTCCCCAAGATGGTGCTGCATTTCCTTTCCCAATTCTGGGCCTCCTCACATTTTGTCCACATCACTCTACCTTCCATCTCCTTGCTCCTGGAACCCCTTTCTCTGTCTTTAGCAGGCTTATCTCCAAATGGGCAGGACTCAGCAGTTGGCCTGCAGTGGACCCTTTGGGTTATCCATGCTGATGGAAATACATAGTGAGTGGAATTAAGCCTGAAGTGTGTGCATTTGGACAACTTATTGACCCTCTTGGAATGTCATCCAGCAAGTGGGCTAATGTGTGTAGAGGGCCGAGCACAGGATGGGCATAGAGTGAGTGAGTGAGTCCTCAGTAGATGACGGCCATGTACCCTGGGCTCCTTAGGAAGGTGCACCTGTGGCCCAATCATTGTGCTTTTCTCAAGCTGACTTGAACCATTCACTGAGCAAACACTGAGATGTTTTACAGCAAAGGAATAGAGCCTTGACTTATTATTTCCTTCTTGTTTTAGAGATAATGTTAATAATAATTCCAATCACTCACCTTCCCTGTAAGCTCACTGTGTGTCAGGAGGTACTGTTCTAAGTGCTTTACATGGATTAATTTATTTTATCCTCTTGACAACCCTGTGAGGCAGGTGATTTAGTTATGTTTCCTATTTCGTAGAAGCGAAAATGAATGTACTAAACTTGCTCATTGTTGCCTAAGAAGGAGGTGGAGCTGAACCCGGCATCCTAGCCCCAAGTCCAAGCCCTTAGTCATGGAACTCTTCAGCCCCTTAGAGGGGTCGAGTTCCTGGCTTAGGGAACCCTCTGTCCCCCAATGCATGCTGCGTGGGTGGCAGCTGAGTTTATGTCACGTGTCTGTATCCTCCAGACCTCAGCTGGTTGATCCAAGGTGGGCACTTGAAGCAAAGGCTTCCCTACACTGTATGCTTTGGGTTTTATGACTCAAAAGCCTAAGATGGGCCAATTTGACTCCTAACTGGTGGAGGTGTCAGAAAGAGGCTGAGCCTGGGAGGGGGAAGAGCTGATGAGCTACACTTAGGACTGGGGGCCAATCATGGTCGCCAGCTGTGAGTGGCTGGAGGGAGTTGGCCAGCCAAGAAGGAGGGCAGAGAGGTGCGTGGATGCGATGAAAGAGACCCCTGCTCTTGGACGGGTGACTCACAGTGCTGGTTTCCATGGAGCTTGTTGCTCCTGGCCTTCTGTTTTGGGATCCTGGTGAGGACCTGCTTTATACTGAACTAGTCTCTCTCCCTGAGTCTCTCTTATTGAGCTAGTGCCCCTCTTTTCCTCATAAACAGGAGAACTCTAAGATGAAGAATTCTTTTATCGGGTTTACAGGGTACTGATGATTCGAGGAGGGGCGCAACCGCATCTATGGTGTGCATCTCCTCCTGCACAAGGACAATATCCTAAAATGACATGACTGGGACTTTAAAGTAAAGGTCTCTGGAGAAAGTGCTCAGCTGGAGATAAACATCCGTACTGGTCAGGGTGAGGACGGGCTGCTCTATCATGATAATGCAGTGGCATAAGGAGGATTGAAGTTCCTTCCTTTCTCACCTTACAGTGTAAGGTGAACGGCCCAGGTTGGCAGGGCAGCTCTGACCCAGTCATTCAGGGACTGGGGTTCTCCGACCCACTGCCCCACCCTCCCTGAGAGCCTTCTTGTGGTCTCGGTGGCAGGGGCTGCCATGCCTGGCTCTAGCCGGAGGTGGAAGAGAGCATGGAGGGGGCACCCCGATATCTTACATCACTTCCATTCCACTTCCACTGGTGACAGCTTAGCACATGGGCCCACCCAGCTGCAAGGGAGGCTGGAAAAGGGAATCCTGACCTGGGGTCAGCAAATGTTTTCTGTAGAGGGCCAGATAGGAAATATTTTCAGCTTTGAGAGCCATATTCTCTGTGTTGCAAGTACCTGACTCTGCCCTTGTATCTTGAAAGCAGCCGTTGGCAATATGCAAATGGATGGGCATGGCTATATCCCAATAAAACTTTATTCATGGACAGTAAAATTTGAATTTCATATAATGTTCATGTGTCATGAATATATTTTCTTTTTTCAACCATTTAGAAATGTAAAAACCATTTTTAGCTCATGGGCCATTCAAACATAGGCAGTGGTCTGATCTGGCCCGAGGGGCATAGTGTGCAGACACACCTGGTCTGGATGGTGACCTGGCCGTGTTTCTGTCAGGGGAGATTGAATTTTGGTGGAGAGTGAGTGATCCCCACTACAATATCCACTCCAGGCTTTGCTAAGAGAGGGGCATTTTAGCAGAAGCAAGGTGTCCTCTGCCCCCTTCTCTGTACGAAGAGAAGAGTAGAGTTTGCTGAGTGGAAACAGCCATGCCGCTCTCCCCAAACTTGCCAGGAGCCAGGAGCAGAAGCAGCCATGCACTGAGAGGTTCCTGATGTCAGAGGCCGTGGAGAGGGTTACAGTGTCACCTAAGGAGCTGGCAGCTGGCCTCCCCCAGTGCTGGAGGCCAGCTGGGATGAGGACACCAGTGGCCAGAGTTACACAGGATGCTGCAGGTAGTATCCAGTTCCCCACCAAGGGGCAGCCAGTCACTCACAAGCAGGGCACTCCCATTCTTGCTGCTGGGGCTCGTGGAAGCTATGCAGGAGGTGGCTTTGAACTGGACAGTGATACTCTTTAATCATTAGAAAGTGACTGCTACAGATATTAAATGGGACCAGGAAAATCATCAGCAAGGATGAAGATGCTATTATTTGGCAAGTTTGTTTTCTTCCATCCCTCCCTCCCCTCCCTCAACTACCAGCTTGTGGGGTTGGGGCTTGCAGAGCAAAGCTGATAGCAGCTACTGAGAATCATTAGAATCATTCCGTGTTTGTATATCACTGAGTTCGTACCGTCAATCAAAATAGCTACATATATTTTTGACATCAACTGCCAATTATTCTTTCTGTGCTGCAGAAAAATCAGAACCAAAGACAGAAACATTCACCCAAGGGTGTTAGATGTGGACTCATACCAGCCCGGGTTTGAGTCCTGGTTCTATCAGATCCCATGTGACCTCCACTAGCCCTGTAACCCCTCTGGACCTCAGCCCCCTCATCTTTAAATGGAGGAGAATAACACCTGTTGTGCAGGTGTGTTGGAAGAAACCCATTTCTAATGCAAAGGGTGCATTTGTTCAAATGAAAACGATGATTTTTTTCTTCTCTCTCTGGGCCTCAGGTTCCTCATTTATAAAATGCATGGGTGGACTGTGGTCCATTCTTGTCCTGACAATCAGTAATTATGTTGCCAGTGGACTTATGAGAAGGAGAAAGCTGTCCTTCAGAGGTGCTTCCTCCTGGTGGGAGGTTTTGAAGCTGAAGGAAGCAGCAGCTTGATCAGGAAACTCCTACTTTCAGACCCTCCCTATCCTTCCTGGCACAGCTCAAGCCTGCCTCCTCCAGGAAGCCCTCCTGGATTCCTCCAGGCACAGGCCATCTCACCCTTTCTGAAAGACCCAAGTATTTGACCTTGACTTCCACCCCATTCTTTTTCCCCTACTTGCTGATTTGATGGTCGCAGACTCCCTATAACCACTTCTGTAACCCTGACCCTAACCCTAACCCTAACCCTGAAACCCTAACCCTACCACTGAGGTCTATGAATGGGTCCAGTGTGGAATTGTGAGCTGGAGGTGCTCTGTTGTGGGGCCAGCCTGGCAGGACTCAGGTATCTCACATTCCTACCAGGCAAAGGGGAGCTAAAGCACCCAAATCCCCCAGCCAGGAGACCCTGTTGGTAGCCACGTCCTCTTGGGGCCTGGGGCAATATGGAGAGGACAGAAACCAGCTGGCTCACAGACCATGCAGACAATCTATAGGCCTCATGACCCCCACTGGCTTCATGGAAGCAGGCGATGCAGCATCTCAGGTGGAGGTCCGCCCCTTCCTTCTATCACACTACCAATACCCATCCTGGGAGAGTGACCTTATCTGGGGACATGTGAGGATGCAAACTGGCCAGTGAGATGTATGTTGAAGATGCTGTTCCTTGTTGGTCTCATTGAACATCTAAACTTCTAGTAAGAATATAGCACACTGTGTTCTGTGACATCATTCGATTCATCTATTAATTCATTCAGCAATATGGTCGGTCCACCAGGTGCTGTGAAAACAGGGGCCAACAAGGCAGAAATAGTCCCTGAGATTGTGGAGTTTACAGACTGGGGGGAATCTACACAATTCAGCAAACAATTGCAGAAGTATTTGATGAGATTGCAGCCTGGGCTATGGAGTTGAAGGTGGCCAGACCATGGTAAGGTGGGGTGATGCAGGGCAGAGCACCTGGAATGTTCCAGGCTGAGGGACCACGGGTGTGAAAGAAGACGGATGAGAGGAGCAACATTAGTCTGGGAGCTGAAGGGAGACCCCTGTGTCTGGACAGCAAAGCATGGAGGGAGCAGGGGACAACGTAGTGCTACAGGGGGTAGGGGGACACTAGACTCCAGGAGCCCTTGATGAGCATCGTAACAGTGTTTGGACTTTAGTCTGAGGGCATGAGAAGCTCTGGAAGCTTTCTGGACAGTGGTACATGTGATGGGCTTTCATTTTAGAAGGATTCCTCTGGCTGTTGGGTGCAGGGTGCACTGATAAGAGGAGGATCGGGGAGAGGGGGGCAGTTGTAGTCACCTAGGTAAGGCGTGTGGGTGGCTAGGATAGGTAGAATGGAATGCAGTGGAAGAAGAGGAAGATGTGCTCAAGAGCTTTAAGGAGGAAGAACCAACAGGACTGGGATATGGGGGAGAGGGAGTAACAAGACGATTCCTAAGTCTCTGTTTTGAGCAATTGGATGGATGGTGGCGTCTTTAACTGAGATTGGGACACAGAGGGAAAAGCTGACTTTAGGAGGATGGATGTGTTATGAGATATCTGAGAGACACCCAAGTGGATCTGGGGTTTAGGAATGAGTTCTGGGGCATCCATAAAAATAGGAAGTCATTGGCATGGAGACGGCCACTGACTCCCCTGGAGGGGTCAGATCCCTCCACAGGAGAGTGTAAAGGCCTGGAATGAGGCCTGGGAAATGGTTATCAACGCTCCATGGCCTCTGTCTATAGAGGAGACCAGTCCTCATTTATATAGTAATTTCACAGCTCCTTTGGTCAACCAGGGGGAAAGCAAAGACAGAACTGAGAGAGCAGTAGCAGGTGTAGATGGGCGAGGGCGGTCCTGGTGCCTCTTCCTTCTCCCCCTCGGCCTCAGGGCCTTTGCAACTACTGAACTGATCCCTGGACCACCTTTGCCCCACCGTTGGCCTGGCTGGCTCCTGATTCTTCAGGTCTACTTCAAATGACACCTCCTCAGAGAGGCCTTCCCCCACCGCCCCGCCCCAAACTGCGCTCCCCCAGGAGTCCCACCATGGCACTGGGCTCCATTTCCTTCACCCGCTGGCACTCTCTGAAATCCTTTCTGCAGCCCTGTGTGCATCTTCTTCCCGTTTCTCCTGACCAGAACCTAGGACCCCCGCGGGCAGGGACCTAGCCCTTGTGCTGCGGATGGCTGCTTCCCCAGCATTCTCCTCCGCGCCCCCGTCCCCTCTCTCCTGCTGGATCCCCAGGAGCAAATCCTGTGGGCTCCAGCTTTGAGGTCTCCCTGGGGATCGGTCTGTTTCCTACCTCAGCCACCTCCCTCTGAACTCAGTGCATCAGCATGTCTTGCTTGCGTGATCTTTTTTTTCGGGAAAATAGTTATTTTTCATGAAAATGTAATTTATGAGGTAGTAGTTTTTTGTGATACATTGGTGTGTTCTCCTCTTTTTACTGAAGTATAGTTGATGTACTATATTATGTAAGTTACAAGTGTACAATATAGTGTGATTCACAATTTTTAAAGGTTATGCTCCATTTATAGTTATTATAAAGTATTGGCTATATTCCTTGCGCTGTACAATATACCCTTGTAGCTTATTTTATACATAGTAGTCTGTACCTCTTACTCCCCTGCCCCTATATTGCCCCTCCCTGCTTCCCTCTCCCCACTGGTAACCACTAGTTGTTCTCTGTATCTGTGAGTCTGCTGCTTTTTCGTTATATTCACTAGTTTGTTGCATTTTTTAGATTTCATATGTAAGTGATATCATACAGTGTGTGTCTTTCTCTGTCTGACTTACTTTGGGTGACTTCTTTTTCTTCCCTCCACCCTTCCAGTGCAGTATCCGCTTGCATCTACCTAAAATGGAAATCTGAGCCTGTGTCTCTTATACTTGAAACTCTTCAAACGGCTTCTGAAAATAAGTCCAGATGTGGTTGATATTTTCCAGAGGCCTCTATAGTCTAGTCCCTGCCTACCTTTCCAGTCTTCTCGACTGCTTTGCCCTGGACTCTTTGGTCCAGACCTATGGGGCTCTCAGCAACTCCAAGGAACCACTCACTCTCTCTCACCTTGGTGCCTTTGCCTGGGCTCATCGGAGCTCTATAAATACTTACTGAATGAATAAATGATAAATCCAGGAGAACAAAGGGAGAAAGAATACTCAGGAGTATTTCTCTCCCCTTAAGGGGAAGCCTGGCAGCATCTTTCATTTTCCTTGTGTCTCTCTCTCTTAAGCCTCAGACACTTCCCCTCTTCCTAGCTTTTGATGCCTGAACCTCAACCCAGTACCTCCAGTTGCCTCCAGGGCCCCAGCTACCCCAGGCAGCCTTAATTAATTGTAAAATTGATTAAGCAGCCCCCTTTGTTAGGCTGGACTGGTGTTTATTTGTATTTTCATATTATTATCCTTTTATACTTCTCTGGGCGTCCTCAGCTCTCTACTGACGCCTTTTATTGGGGAAATGTTAATCTAAAAATCATCTATAATGCAGGTGTCACAAATCAAAGCTGTTCGGTAATGAGTTGCTCTTATGTCGTATAAAAACAATTAATTAAAACCCTTTCTGAGAGAGCGGTGCCAGCAGATTTATGTTTCCCAGTGTCTCCCCTCGACCTTCCTTTTTAAGGACCCTCATGCACTTGGCTGGCTTCTCTAGCAGGATGGTTTCCTCCCGTCTCTGCTCAGGGAATGGAGTCCCAGCCTGGTGGAGTGGGGAAGGCTCCAGGAGGGCGTCTGGTCCTTCCTCCTTGTATTTAGAGCACCAAGAGCGACTTTGCTGTGGTCACACAGCAGTTGAGTGGCAGCGCCAGGCTCAGAACAGCCTCTGCCGCCCGGATCCTGTCCTGGTCATCTCTGCTGGCGTTTCTGCTGCCGTCCTCCTGACAAGGCTCACTGACCAGGGGACCACGAGCAGCTACGCTGCTGTTTTGCCAGTGCTGGTCCAGTAAATGCCACTCGTTTCCCCGTTGACAGACACGGTTACTTCACAAATGCTTTCCGCTCTTTGCTAATCAATTCAGCACTTAGGAAATATAATCCAGGGTGTCTAAGCTCTGGTCTTGCCTCTGCTCTTGTTCCATCGTGTTAAACATGGGTAAATCACTTCTCCTTGGTTGGGCGTCAGTTTCTCCCTCTGCACAATGGGAACATTGATTTAGAACAGGAGTTGCACAGTGAAGTACCTCCAGGTGCCATGAACAAATAAGGCAGGCCTGATGGAATTTGTGAAAGACTGGAGAAGAGGATGCTCCTTCTGAAGGGGAAGGCCTCTATCACCCCCAGATGTTTGCTGCATCTGGGAACTTGGGAACACAGACCCGATGTTGCTCTTTTTCACGAGACGCTGGAAATCCAGCTCAAGATTTAAAAATGTTGGCAAGGGTGCCGGCCATTGGTTAATTTGCCCTCAGGTCCCCTCCTCGCCGTTCTCCTGTTCTGCTCTGTATGCTGGGGGACTGGCTCCTTCAGGCTTCTGGGTGGGTTGCGTGGAGTCAGTGAGAGGCTCTGGTTGGAGATGGGAAGGTGAGAGGGTGGGAGGTAGGAGAAGCCAGGGTGTCTCCCCCATCTCTCTGACTCAGGCACCATCTCTGGCAATGCTCGTGTCTCTGTGACCTACCGGGGTTCCAGGTCAGCCAAGTCATTGTGGCCTCTGGGCCCTGGTCACCCTGCCTCCTGCCTTCCTTCCTCCAGAGCTGCTGCTAACCTCTGGGTTGTCTCACTCATCTTTCATCCCCTGTGTAACCGGTCCTTGAGTTAAGTTCCCTCTGCTTTAAATACCTAGAGTGGTTGATTGGTTCTTGGCTGGACCCTGACTGAAACAGTTAAAAATTATATTATTATTATTATTATCATTATCATTATTTAACACAGTGAAGGCTCGTCTGTGGGCTGGAGGGAGTCTGGGGAGCCCCAGTTTGGATAAACTGAATTTCAAGGTCATATCTTGGTTCAGGATTGACCTGAGAAATCAGACAATATTGGTTCCTGCACTTTAGAAGCTTCCAGTCTTAAGAGTGAGCAAAGTCTCCGGGGCATCTGGATTCTGGCCCTTCCGCCTCCTCTAAAAAGCGGGCCTCTCCTTCTCCATGCTGGGGCCTCCTCTGGCTCTGCCCTGCCCAGCCTCTCCCTGGTTGGCGCCCCCTCCTGGCAACAGGTGGCACTGCTCTTGGGTGGCCTGCGAGGGCCTCAGGTGGCCTTGGAGCAGGCAGATGACTTTCTCACACGCTTGTCTCCCCTGCCTTCTCCGAAATCCAGGCCAAAGGGAGGGAGTGTGAGTCAGGACTAGAACCCGGGGCTCCTTCCAGCAGGAGGTGTGCCTACCATGTGCCACCCTCAGTGCCAGGGCTGGAGACACCCTCACTGAGAAGACCCAGCCCCGCCTTCGAGGAGCTGGGCACCGAGGCTGGCAGGTGAGCAGCATCCTGCCAGGCAAGTGTGGCGGGCTACCCCGGGGAGCCCCGGGGGGGAAAGCTGCCAGGCTCAGGAGCTCAGCCCCTGACTCCTGGACTGCTGCACCTTGCTGTGGAACATGCTTCCTTCCCCCCTAACATTGTGTGACTTGGGGACTGTCCAACTCAAAATGAAGAGAAGCCAACCACGTGGCGAGCTGTCCCCTCCCCCTGCTGGCGGCGCCCCTCCCGCCGGCCCTCCCGCCCTCCCCTCCGAGTGGGGCTGTGAAGTGTCTAATCCAGGCTTTTATCTGGCATCCACAATTATAATGTCAAGATTGAATAATCTGCCTTTATCTCCCGGGTGACAGCCATGTAGAAACTTCAAAAGAAACAGTTTTGCTGGCATTTAACGGCTTTTGTTAATTACTATATCCCAAAGAAAATGAAATAAAGGAGGAAGAAAAATGATATTTCTCTGTGACAACTTTGTAAAAATAGCAGTGATGAAGCGGCACAGTTTAAGGGCTTTAACTATTCATGCAGCTGAGATGGGCCTCTAGCTGTCCGTGAGGGGTCCCAAGGGTGTCTGAGGATGCCCTGTGCACAGACTCCTTCACACTCCACCCGCACTGTCCATGCCACTCTCACGACCCACCTCACAAAGCCCCCCCCCACAAGCATCCCCTCCCCTCTACCCTCATACACACACACACAGCACACACTCCACACGTCGCCCCATAGCATCATCACATATGTTCACACTCAGTCCCCATGACACACCCCTCAAACTCAGCCCCATTCGTAGCCTCACATTTTCTTTCACAGACTCCCACCCATGCACACCCTCTTGTACACATGTCTCTCACACGCGCACACACACAGGTGAGTTTTCCTTCTTTCATTTGATTGTTTAGAAGCCTTCCACACCCCACATTGCGCCAGGCTCTGTGCCGGATGCTGGGAAACAGGCATGCAAGTGGTTCTGTGCTGTGTAGCAGGGAAGACAGGTGGGCGGACCATAGCCCGTCTTCTGCTTGTGCTCATGTTGCACTGCACTGATGTCCCGTGTGATGTGGGTGTGTGGGGACAGTGTGCTGGAGGACGTAAGAGCTCAGGCTCTGGGGCCAGACTGGCTGGTTTGAATCCTGGCACTCTTGTGTTATAGCTGTGTGACCTCGGGCAAGTCATTCAACCTCTATGTGCTGCAGTGTCCTTACCTGTAAACTGGGGATGAGGATAGGACATCTTGTTCAGGGCCCTGTGAGGATGGAATGCAGTAATACAGGTAAAGTGTTGCCCAAATGCTAGCTGTCATTTAGGGTCATGCAGAGCGGCTGACTCTACCTGCAGGGAAGTGGCCTGGCATTTGGGGGAGGCTTCATGGAGGAGGTGATATTTGAGGTTGGGGCCTTGAAGTTTGGATGAAAAGAGGGAGAACGCATCCCAGGCAGAGAAGACAGCATGGGAACAGGTTTAGAGGCACGGTGGGCATGTGCGTCCCATGAATGCTGCATGTTTGGTGTGATTGGATGCTGCACGTGTAGTGTGAGGCTTGGGTGGGAGAAGATTCTGGAAAGGTAGGCAGGTCCTGATGGTGACAGACCCTGTGTTTCATTCTCAGGGGTGGGTTTCCCTGTAGAAGCTGAGGCTGCAGCTGAGTCATGTCATCAGAAGAGAGGAAGGCCAGGGACAATCAGGGTGCAGGGTGGGCCGGCCTGGGTGGGCCTGAGGGCAGGAGAACCAGAGAGGAGGCTGGTCTCCCACCACACACGTGCTCCCACACACACGACACATACAGTCACTCATACACAGTCACATGTGAACACACCTGCACACATGCTTAGTTACACACACGCGCGCGCACACACACACACACACACACACTTTCTTTTACTCTTGTCTCCCAAACCGAATATGTAAATGAATATTTTAAGTCCAATTTCATTTCTCTGCAGTGGCTCTTTTTTTTTTTTAATTTTAATTTTTTTTTGCAGTGGATCTTGACTCCTTAATTACCTGGCGGTGGGTTGGCAGAGATGTGACTAATGGCAGAAACTGCCAAAATAAGCCTCCAAGGGCTTTGCTCTGTGATGTGTGCTCCTGTGTGATCCTGAGGGGGCGCCTTGGAGGCAGAGGACTGCGCTGGTCATGGCCCTAGGCAGGTGGGGTCGGGAGACCTGGCATCTGGTTCTGGCCTTAGTCTCTCCAGCTGTAAAATGGGAGAGCTGAACACATTCTCCAAGGGTCTGCCTAGTGATATTATTCTAGGACCTTCTCGAGGGTAAACCAACACATTGTGCACTAGAGAGATGCCCACACTCATTTCAAGGCAAAAAGAGGAAACATTTTTGGAGGAAAGTCTACTGAGTGCCAAACCCAGTGCCAGGAGCCTCAGGGTATTTAAACCTGAGTTAGAAGACAGACCAGGAAGTCGGCATCCTGCTCGCTCCTGACCCTGGCCCTCCAAGGAGAGTAGGGGGCCCTGGAGTACAGAGATTGTCTCAGAAGAGATGCTGGGGTCTCCAAGCGCCAGGCAAGGAGGAGGTAGCTTTCTGTTTGGGGAGGGGGCAGTGTGTGAGGACTGGCTAGGCCTTTGGGGGCAGGGACGGTGGGTGTTCCAGGCAGGGGGCACAGCCAGAGACCAAGAGGAGGCTTAGGGTGGGCTGGGATGGGTCTCACTGTCACAGAGAAATGGGGGACCTGGAGCGGATATTTGGAGGCCTCCACCTTGGTTTTCTTTAGCTTCAAGGAACAGAGACACATCCCAAGTGGCCCCATCGGGGGCAGGGAGGTCCAGGAAGGCTCCATGGGCTGTCTTCGGGGCCCCAGGGAGCTGGGGGCAGTGGGCCATCAGGAGCAGCTGGACCAGTACTGGCCAGTCTTGCGCTCAGGCTCACCTCTGGGTTGCTCTGGACGAGTCCCACCTGTCACCCCTGGTTTGCTCTCCTTCCTTCCTGATGCTGGAAGTGGCACCGATCTCAGCTTGCCACCACCTGGACCAAGCGCCCAGAGCTCTTTGGCCCCATTCCTGGGTTCTCTGGGGAGAGAGCCTGATGGGGCCTGCCTGGTCTAATCAGGTCTGGCTAAGTGGTGGGGTCTCAGCCCTCACAGGACTGTGGTGCCGAGCAGGGCTCGGAGGAGGGGGCATGGCTGGCAGCTGCCTCTCCATTGCTCGGGCATTGAGGGCTGGGGAAGGCAGTACTCCTGTTGGAAGGCCACGGGGAGGGGGCCCAGGGCAGGTGGAATCCGCGGTGTTTTAGGAAGGCTGCCCTGCTCTAGAATCATAAGCAGGCTGGCCAGGAGTGGGAATGCAAGGAGGATTTCCCAGACTTGGGAGATGGAAAACAGAACCTGTTCCCTTAGGCCTGATGTGGTCCCTGGGGGAGGTCCTCTCCAGTGAGGAGAAGCAGGGGGTGTTCCCTGGCACTCGTGGGTCAGGTCTTGGCTCACAAAGGCAGGTGGACGGACAAAGACGGTGACTTTCCACGCCTAGAGGTTGGGAGCCTGGGACAGGAAGGTTGATGGTTAGACTAAGAGGTGACCCTGTTGGCATGGGGAGGGGCTGGGCAGGCACATGGAAACCCACCATGTCTGTCTACCTGCCTGCCCAGGAACCGGGCTTTACCCCGCTGGGGATGTTTTGGAAGCATGGAACCTAGAATCGAAGGAGCCAAAGGGGAGAGGTGCCTGTCTAACGAGAGAGGTGACTTGAATTCTGCTGGTTTTCAAACATTCCTAAGCAGCAGGAGCCTTCAGTCAAATGAGCCCTGCGTGGAGCTTCGACATATGAAGTATAAAGCAGAAAGCCCTGGCATCGCTCGGGGTGGGGTCCTAGAGGCCTATTCAGGACCATCACAGAGGCCAGGAAGGGTGCCCCCTGGAGTTGTGCAGGGCACAGTCTGCACTGTCACACATGCTGGCCCGAGTGCCACTGCTGGTCCCTCCCTTGTCCCCAGGCCACCCCCTAACGGCTTACTGAAACTCCTCTCCAGGAGGAGGCAAAGAGAAGGACACCAGCTTGGCCACGGGCATCCCAAGATATTGGTGGGCAAATTGGGTTCCACCCAAGACAGAGCCAGATTGAAGTGACTGACTTTGAAGTCCGGACAGAGACACAGGCTTTGGATTGCGTTGCACTGACGTATAGAGGAGGTGTGGTGTGACACTGATGGGTCTGGGGCACAGCATCACAGCGAGGGGCTCCCCCTGCCCTTTCTGTACCCCTGGACATTTCCAGTATGGACAGCCCCCTCTCCAGGTTGCTGATCCCAGGGTTTGGGAGTCCTCAAAGCCCCGAGTCTCCTGGACGTTCTAGCCATCATCTTCCTCCTGCCCTAGCTAAGCCCCCTCATCCCCAGGGCCCTGTGCAAGGTGGTGGGGAGGGAGCTGGGGCTGTTCACTCCCCCCCAGTGAGCACTGCCAGGCCTGATGGGGAGCACTGGCCCTGGATCCAATCTCAGCCAGGTCTGGGCACCCCCCTCCGCTGCCCCTCCCACCCACTAGTCATTAGTCTCCCCCCGCTGCAGGTAGAGTGACAGGCCAGATCAGGAGCTCCTGAAAAGGCCTTTGTTTTATCGCCTTCAGTTCAGATGCTTCAGAGCACTAGCAGGCCATATTTTAATCTCAGGTCTTTGCAAACAAAATCGTTAAAAGCAGATGGCTGTGAAGACTGCCATGAATATTAATAGATATTGAAAAAAAAGGCCCCTTAATCTTTCCATAAATCTTCTTCGAGGAGGTGGGGGAGGATTCAGAAGAGATGAGGGCTGCAGCATAGCTGTAGGTACCCCAGCCCTTCCTATCCCGGCTTGATCCTAACAGCTGGGCAATTAGCGTGAGGGTTAGTGTGTCTAGCCCGGCACTGGGCACAGAGATGGCCCTGGAGCAGCAGCCCTGGGCTCGTCATCTCCTATCTTCCTTTCCCCTTCCCCTGTGGAGCTGGGGAGTGAGGCCCACCTCCACCCAGCACCCTGATTCCTGTGGAGGCCAACTGGGATGGGTTCTATTCCTCTGACCCTCCATGTAAGGCTGCCAATCTTTGCTGACCTCCCACTATGTGCCAATTTCTATGCATGCCAGTCTCACGTCACCCTTTTGAGGTAGGATTATCATCCTCATTTCACAGATTAGGAAAGAGACTCGGAAAATGGAAACTGCTGGTTCCAGATCACTGGGTTAGTGAATGGAATGTAAGAGATTTGAACCCAGATCTGTTTGACCCTGAAAGCCTGCGTGTTGAGAATCTTCTGGGGCCACCTCGTCCCTCCGGCCCCAGTGTCAGTCTTTCCTGTACACATGCTTTTGTATAGGACATTTTACTATTCACAGTTCATTCATTTGGATTATACATTTTCCAATCTTTTTAGTTTTCTTTTAAAATGCAAACACCCTTGGGAAAGGTAACTTATTAAACTGCTGAGAACCATTAAAAGCTGCTCAGCCACATAATCCAGGACATGAGGTGAAGTCTTCTTGGTTCAGCCATTTCCTGGCTCTGTGACCTTGAGCCCGCATTTAATTCCATGGAGACCATTCTCTCTGGAAAAAATGGGAATAATGAAACAGCCCTGTGGGATGGACTGGACTGGCAAGAATTTGAGGAGATCAAAGATAGGAAGACACTTTGAAAACCACATACCATGGTACACCTGCAGAAGAGTATTGTTTTCATTGCTGTCCAAACACCTTATTCCTTTCTGGGACCACTTTCATGACAGGAGGGAATAAATAATCGTGGGTAGCAAGGCTGATGAGACCTGGGGCGGGGGCCTGTGCCCTGCTGGGGAGTGGCAGAGGGTGGCAGGAAGGGAAACAGCTGCTCCACAGAGCCCGTGACATTGATCTCAACATTTCTTTTTTTGGCCAGTGGCTTGCTTTGCTTTATGCTTCTAATCTAATTCAGTCAGCCTTTCTTCCTCCTTTCCCCTCCCTCACTCCTTCCCCCCACTTCCTTCCTCTTCCCTCTTCTGCTCTCTTCTTCCTTCCTTTCCTCTCTCTCTCTCTCTCTGCCAAGAAATATTTTCTATCTACAAACAATAAATGCTGGAGAGGGTGTAGAGAAAAGGGAACCCTCTTGCACTGTTGGTGGCCATGTAAATTGATACAGCCACTATGGAGAACAGTATGGAGGTTCCTTAAAAAACTAAAAATAGAACTACTGTATGACCCAGCAATCCCACTCCTGAGCATATACCCTGAGAAAACCATAATTCAAAAAGAGTCGTACCACAATGTTCATTGCAGCTCTATTTACAATAGCCATGACATGGAAGCAACTTAAGTGTCCATCAACAGATGAATGAATAAAGAAGATGTGGCACATATATACAATGGAATATTACTCAGCCATAAAAAGGAACAAAACTGAGTTATTTGTAGTGAGGTGGATGGACCTAGAGTCTGTCATACAGAGTGAAGTAAGTCAGAGAAAAACAAATACCATATGCTAACACATATATATGGAATCTAAAAAAAAAAAAGGTTCTGATAAACTTAGGGGCAGGACAGGAATAAAGATGCAGACGTAGAGAATGGACTTGACACGGGGAGGGGGAAGGGTAAGCTGGGACAAAGTGAGAGAGTGGCATGGACATATATACACTACCAGATGTAAAATAGATAGCTAGTGGGAAGCAGCCACATAGCACAGGGAGATCAGCTCAGTGCTTTGTGACCACCTAGAGGGGTGGGATAGGGAGGGTGGGAGGGAGGCTCAAGAGGGAGGGGATATGGGGATATATGTATACATATAGCTGATTCACTTTGTTATAAAGCAGAAACTAACACACTATTGTAAAGCAGTTATACTCCAATAAAGATGTTAAAAAAATTTTTTTTTTCTGACCACTTGTTAACGTTCTAGGGGTGGGGATTCAATAGTGAACACAGTGGTATGGTCCCTGCCCTAAACAAATAAACAGCTAAACGAAATACTTATAAACTGGATCAGCACTCTGAGGGAACAGACACAGGACTAAGCTAAGAAATTATCAAGGGTACCCATTTTAAATAGGACGAGGCCTCTCTGTTCTCCTAAACTGGCTTCAACAAAGCTTGAGGAAGTATGTTGGCCTGGCAGCCCTTTTGACCAATGCTGGAAAGTCAGCTCTCACCTGTGCTCCTTCCCTAACCAAGCAATAGACAAGACTCCACCCACCAGACCACGCCCCTCACCTGGTCCCTCCCCAGGCCTGGCACCGCCCCTAGCTGGGTCCTGCCCACAAATGCCCTCTTTTTATGGGATAGTCTGGCTGAGTCTCTGCTCGGAGGGGCGGTTTTAAGCAAATCCTACGGGCTGAGGCGAGGAGAGTGGTGTTGCAGGGTTATGAGGGACTCACTGCGCTTTCTGGCACCAAGTTTTCATGCACAGGGTTTTTTTAGGGCGGAAGCGCAGCGTCTAGTTTTGAGAGAAACCTCAGATATGGAAGAAGAAATCCATCACTCCAGTTCCGTTAAACTGTTGCCATTCCAAATGCAAGGAGTCCTTGGAGGCTGAGTACAAAGAGGCAGAAGCTTGTCATGTTTCAACAAACATACTTTATTATACTGTATAATTTAAGGTATCATTTTATTCAAGTGACATTCAAACGTGTGAAAAAACGATTGCATATGCCATAGCCATTAATGAAATCATTACGTACGAATGGTTACGCTTTACCAAGTCATTCATTAAAAGTAAATTAATGAGGGGGACAGCATTAAAATTTTTTGCAGTCTTTACCAAGTCCAGCCTAACCCACTTTTATAAATATTCATCAACAAAAACGTGCCTCAAGAACTCACCCAGTAAATTAAATTCTCATCTTGAAGTGTTTTGCTTCTATTAATGGCATTGGCCCGTGGTACTTTCTTTGATTTGTTTTCCGGAACTTTGGGATATATTGTACGGAAATAATGACAAACTCTGAGTAATCGCTGATAATTAGGCCAAATCTATTATTCCCATGGTATTTACATTTTGATTACTATTTTCCCCCCAAAGGCAACATCTTGAATCTATTCTAATACAAAGGCAAAATAGTATCTGAGATTTTCAGGGCTGGAAGAAAACTCAGAAATTAACTAGTCCAGCTCTTATCTGATGTTTGAATCTCCTGTCAACACCTTTGCCAGATGGCCCTTGGCTTCTGCTTAAATACCTCCAGTGCTGGGGAACTCATTACCACTTCAGTGTCCCATTCCATTCTTGGTAGATCAGAAATCCATTCCTTGGATTTCTGGCTCGTGGCCGCCTTCCTCCAACTTCAAAGCTAGCAAAATTGGGCTGATTCCTCCAAGATTGGATTTACAATATTATCCCCTAAAGCGGTCAAACTAGTGGCCTCAAAGCAACCTCAAAGGGAAATGATCATCCCAAATTTCTTCTGTCCCCTTACCAGCCCACGGTGCTTGTAGTGCACTGTGAAATCACATTATTTTTGCAGGTAATGTAACTATCTGGGAAAGAGTCTAATTTTCATTGCATCGTACTTCGAGGACTAAAAGCATTAATTTGTGAGATGTAAACAGTTAAAACCATCCACAGTTTTGGTAACCCTGTTTTGACATTTTAAGACATTGTATTAGGAGAGCCAAAACCTGAGGATAGCAGGATCCTCCCTTTATCCCCAAGAAGTCCTGACAGGTGCCTGCACCCACCCTGTGAATTTACTGGCTCAGTTTTCTGCTGTACCTTCTAGTCTGTATTTACTCCACAGTAGGTGAGAGCACAGACTCTGGAACCAGACTGCCTGGGTTCAAGTCTAGCTGGGTGACTGGGTGGCTCTTGGCCAGTTTCTTACCCTTGCTGTGCCTCCTCTTCTCCATCTGTAAAACGGGGGCTAATACAAACTCTCACGTCGTTAGAGGTTGTGAGCACTAACGAAGCATCCTAGGTCAAGTGCCTGGTATCAGGCTGTGCTCTAAAGCTTTCCCTGTCATGGGCAGGGGCAGGGACCTTGTCTGTCTTTGGCTTCAGTGCAGCCCCTGGTCCAGAGCATGGTGTCCGCAAATGCCCGCTGCAGCTCTGCTGACCAAGTAGCCCAGACCCCCTGGTCCAGAAAGCCTGCCCACGCAGACCACGTGCATCACCCTCCACGGCCTCTCCTGGATGCTGGGAGCATCTGCGGGGATGTCTGTAAACAAGTAGAGGCCTATTACCAGCTGGCATTTTCCTCCCTCTGCAGACACAAACCATCAGATAAGGCTGCTCCCATTTTGCTCCTGCCCTTGGAAAGGCATGGCATCGGGGTGATCAAATAAGATTTTCCCACTGTCAGTGTGCTATCTGTGGCTCTATTTAGTTTTATTTTTCACAGAGCAACAGCTTCTTAAGGAAGAAGTCTTTCTCTCTTGTTTAGCAAAGAGGTGAAAGACAGCCAGGCTCTTCTCCAGGTAAAGTGGTTGATCCCACTCCTGATACAGAGAGCGCTGTTACTGCCCCAGTGCAGAGATTCCTCTTGGGGAGGGGAGAGGAGATCACAGTGGCAAATTTAGGTTTTCCTCCTTTAATGAAGAGGCCTTCCAAGGGTAATTAGTGCTGATTATCCTCTACATGAGGAGTCAGTTGAGAAGGCAGCATAATGCTGTGTAGAGAACCTCTGGGGGGGTGGGGGGTGGCACAGAGAGGTTAAGTAACTTGCTCAAGGTCACACAGCTGAGGTGTGTGGGAGCAGCATCTGAGGCTGGTTGAGAGCAGTAGAATTAGCACGTTGACTGTGAGGAGTGTGGAGGGGGGTGAATTGCAGTGCAGAGTCAGTGTCTCCCAGGCGTTTTGCTGGTACAAAGCTTAGGGAAGCAGGTGTGTGTTGGTGGGACTGGAGGGCCAGATGGGCAGGCAGGGAAGTGACTTTTACAGTCTAACTGGCTCATTCCAAAGACAGCCCTTCACTCAAATGCAGGTGCTTTGAGACCTGGAGAGAGGCACCTCCCGCTCCCCCACACCAGGTAGGTGACAGAGAGACTCACTCAGCCACACAAAGAAAGAGATAAATACAGAGACAAGAAAGCACAAAAATGAAAGCTGAGGGCAATCCAGAATGCACAGAGAGCCACCAGGGACAACCGAGAGGGTCGTTCCCAAACATCCACAGAGATGCAAGCCAGAGACAAACACCCCGAGACAGACAGAGCCCGAGAGATCTGTCTGGACTTAGAGAGACAGGCCAGAGAGATGCTTTCAGAGACCCAAGGAGGCAGAGACACAGAGGGGACATTAACACATGGCTATGGAGGAGTGAAGACCGTGGGATTGGGAGAGAGACAGAGCCAGCCATACACACCTGAGTGTCTCTCCTCTAGTCCCAGGCATCGGGCCAAAGAGCAGAGAAAGTCAGATGCAGACCTGGCAGGCTCTCAGCTAGAGTCGCCTGATGCTCAGTGGCCACATGGCTCGCTCAGGGCCAGTGAGTCTTGGCTGCCGAGAGGGTGCTGTGGTGAAGTTGTTCCTTTTCTCTGCATGCCCGGCAGGTGCTCAGAGCCCAGCCCAAGGTGGGCAGTACAGACCTGTATCCTCCTGCCCAGGGCCATTCAATGGAGCCCCAGAAGTGTAAGGGGAGGTGGTGATGCTCACCGTCAGGGAGTTCCCAGCCACCTCCCCGTCCACTCGCTTGAGTTTGGCTTGCAGGGAGCAGGCAGCCTAGCCGGTTGTGCCAGCTTCTGGCTGCACAGCCTGCTGTTGCTCTTGCCTGTCCCTAAATCTGCCCCAAGAGGGAGACTGGGGCATGAGTGGGCAGCTGTATATTTAAGAGATACCACACAGGTGCACCAGACATACCAGGGCGGGCACAATTCCCTGCAGAAGTGAACTGGGCTCAGGTAATAGGCTCCAGATAACTGTTCATCTGAAGGTATAACCTGTTTAAAAATGAACTCTAGCTGGCCTGGGCCTCAGCTTGCTCACCTGTAAATGGGAGAGCTTGACCAGGTGAGCTTGGCAGCTCAGTCAGAGATTCAAAATCAGTTTCAACCCTGATAAATCTGTTATGGCTCTGGAAATTCCTCTTGGACCAGGAGTTCCCACAGGGCAGGTGCTGTGTGATTTTATTCCCCAGCATATCCCGCATGCCTAGCACTGAACAGGGACTGGATGCATTACCGATGAGTGAGTAAGTTCTAGCTTTTTCTTCTTCATATTTATAACTCACTTATCGGGTTCTTGCTACAGGTCAGGCATTTGGCTGTGGATACGCACTGTTGAATCCAAACCTGGCAGTGGCTCTAGCAGGCAGGGACTCTTAGGATCCATTTTACAGTTAGCAAACCGAGACCCATTGGCGCAAAGTATTCCCCCAAGATGATATAACTGGGAAGTGATGCAGCTGCTGTTTGTACCCAGGTTGCCTGGATCTAGATTTGGAGATTTTGCCGTTTCATCGTGCAACTTTTCATGAAACATTTTATAAAATGGCTCAAAAAATTTTCATACTTATTACCTTATTTGCTTTGGAAAACTGTCAAATCCAAGCCGCCGCCATCTCTCTCCTGGCTATTAGCAGCTTCCTCTCTGGTCTCCCTGCCTCTACTCCTGCCCCCTCCAATGGACTCCCATGAAGCACCCAGGGAGACCTTTCCAAAATGCAAGTCTCATTGGATTGCCCCGCAGAAGAGAACTGGGACTTCCCATTGCTTGTGGAGTAAAGATAGAGCTCCTGAACGCAGCCCCCAAGGCCCTGCAAAGCACAGTGTCTTTTCACCTAAAGCCATGGCCCATTAGGGGGCTGGGAAATCAATGTAGTGGTTGGTGACCTGCGATTTCTTAAGTCAAAGAAGTAGAACAGGAGAATAGAAATAGAAACTCTCAGAGTGGATCACATTTAATGTGGCAAAAGAAACTTTGTTGAACCAATTTAAAAAAATTGATATATGCAGGTAATATATGTGTACACCCATGTGTGTTCTGTGGTCCGGATCACCACGCAAAACGTTTTCCTTATGGCAATGTCAACAACTCGGGAAGCCCAGCTTGGGTTAGGAGCTCCTGGTCTAGCCTCATCTTGCCCACGCCCCTCGCTTTCCACCCCTAGCCACAGCGGTCAGCTGTAAGTGCGTTCAGTTTTCAGTCAAAGACACAGGGCTTTTTCCTGGAATATTCCTCCTGCCTCTTCATTGAGCTCACTCTACCTCATCCTTTGCATTTCAACTCAAGCGTGGCTTCCTCAGGGAGCCCCCCAGTTATCTGCCTCCATGGCACCATGGACCTCCTCTTCCAGCTTTTACCCTCCCTGTTGCAATCTGACATTGGTTCATGTGCTATTGAATCAATGTCAGTTGCCCCCCGCATTAGTCTATGTGCTCCACGGGGGGAGTCACCCAGGGGAGAACAGCCTGTCTAGAGCACCCCATGAGGGCCGGAACAGGTTTGTTTTGGCTTGCCATCGTCCATTGTTCCTTACACCCAGCACGTGCCTGAGACATGGAGGCGTTCCATAAGCACTTGCAGAATGAATAAATCGTGAAGGGCAGAGTATTGCTTTGATCTGTACAGATGAGGAAACTGAGGCCCAGAGGGGCCCTAGAGTGGTTTTCCTGAGGTTCCAGCCAATGACTCACTAGGAGCCCTTCTGCTCAGCACTCCCACCACGGCCACCGTGGGTGTGGTGTGGTGTGGTTGGTCCACGAGGTTCTGGCTCGGGATGTCAGTCCTGACCCTCCCCACGACCCCACCCTTCTCACCTTCCTGTGCTCCAGCTCCCTCCCTCGGCTGTGTACTCACAGTGTTTCCTCTCCCTCTCCAGCTGGCTGAGCGCGAAAGTGACAGTGACAGTATTAGGAGTGAAAAAGATCAATTAAGCCCATCGAGCTGATTTGTGAAGCTGATTAAATTAGGATCCTCCCCAGGGGCAGATTCTCACTCAGGCTGACAGGCCAGCTGCCAGCTGACGCTGTGTGGGTACTTGCTAGCCCCCTGGGTGGGGTGGGCCCACTTTGAAGGCTCTGTGCATGGAGAGGGGGACAAGGGGAAGAGACACTTAGAAAGCACAGCCCCTGGTCTCTTTTTTCCCTATGCTTTCTCTTGGAATCACCCCAACAAGCCTGGGTCACCGGGTGGGTTAGCCTGACTTTAGAATAAGACACTAGGCCTCAGAGACGTTAGGTGACCTTTGCAGGGTCACCCAGTTGGCAGGTAGAGGTAGGTGGTAGAGCTGGGATTGGAACCCAGGACCGTTTGTTCCTTCTGCGTTCTCTTCTGTCCTCTTGTTTTTCCGCTCCCACTTCTGGCTTCAGCATCCTGGTTTGTCTCTTTCTCCATTTTTCTAGGCTCAAGGATCTCCCCCACCCCCATTCCCCTCCTCCCTTGACTAGATATAATCAGATTATCTCTCCAGTAACCTGACCCCTCTGCCTTGGCCTCAGGACTCTCTTTCACAGCCTGTCCCCAGGGCAGCTCTGGCCAGAATATCCTTTATTTCAGAATTCACCCCCACCCCCACCCCATCTCCTGGCCCCTGGGTGTGGGCTGGGGGGAGCACAGTTTGGACAAAGGCTCTTGTGTGTGTAGGGAAAATGCAGCCTGGAGAGGTTACCAAAATGAGGTCAGCATTCCAGAGTGCAGGGGTAGGGAAGGTCTTGAATGCCAGGCTGAAGGACTTGGTCTTCCTCAAACACCACTTTTAGTGGCAACAGGGAAGGGAGGACCCCCAAGGACCAAGTAGCTAGCCACGGTCTGCATTTCTGGGTGGAAAAGGGAGCCACGCAGGTGGCAACACTTGAAGCCACAGAGGCCCAGGAAGGAGCACCGATGCACAGGCAAAAGGAGTGGGAATAGGAGGGCTTCTCAGCAGGAGGTGGCCTTGGTGCTGGGTCAGGAAAACGATAGAGAAGCCAGGAGGGAGAGAGCGTTTCAAGGAGTCCTGAGCATCCCTTAGCCCCAGGCTGGAGATGGGGCTACAGAGGAGGGGAGAGGAACTGACCCTCAGACAGGGCCTGGTATCTTATACCCAGGCCTGCTTTCTTCCTTAGAGCAAATCTGTGCCAAATCTATAACCAATTTAAAAACATACACAAGTGAAGACAGGCTCAGTCACGCAGCCACCAGTGGTAGAGTTCGGATTCACACCCAAGTCTGTGGGATGTCAGAGTCTGGGATCCTTTTATGGGCTAACTGCCAAAACCCCCTCAGCTCTGGAAGTCTGGGGCAGAGTTAAGGAGACTCACAAGCCTTGAAAGGCAGGATGGTATGATGGTTAGGGGCACAGGTTTGAAAGTCAGACTGGGTTCACTATCCTGGCTCTGCAACAGGCTTTGCTCTGTGGCCTTGGCCAAGTCGGTTGGCCTCTTTGTGCCTCACTTTCTTCCTCTGTAAAATGGGAATAACAGTAGTACCTACCTCTTAGGGTTGTTGTGAGGGTTAAATGAATGGACACAGAAAATTTAGAACAGTGCCCATCACTCAATAAGTGTCAGCCTTTGCTACTTGGGGTGGAAGCGGATACAGGAACTAGGCCAGACTGGGGAAGGCTGCGGCGAGGCGTAGATCTCTCAGCCAGTGCTCTCGGCTCTCTCCTCACCTCCTCATGGCCCAGCTCTGTGGGCCTGAGCTGGTGGGCCCAGGCTGTCTGGCTGCAAAAAGCATCTCACATGGAAGAGAAATGACTGTCCAGCTCCAGAGCTGAGTCCTGCAGCATCTTTCCATTAACAGACTTGGAAACTGAGGCCCAGACAGGTTGTGGCAAAGCTGCCCTGTGACTTGGGGCAAGTCAATCCTAGAGCCTTACTCTAGACCCAGATTCCTGAATCCTGCTCCAGGGTCTCCACTTGGCCCCTAAAATGAATTTAAATTTTTCCAGGCAGACACCATCCTCATGGCAGAAACATTTTCCCCGTAATCTTATTTGCAATTGCTAGGGAGAAGCAGGGCTAAACCTCGTCTTCATCTCTAATTTGTTTCACCAGAGGCTGGGGCTGAGGCTTCTGCCATCTCTGTGAAATATTAGCAGTTATTCTCAATTACTTCCCAACTGGAAAGCAGTTCTTGGGGGTGGGGCTCTGTAAGCTGGAAGAAGGCCCATCTCCAAGAATTCCTTATGGAAGAAGCCAAAAGTATGACTTTTTTGATCTGGCGTGAACCTTGAAAGGCACATATGCCCCATCCTCCCCAATCCAACGTGAGGGCTACTGTGGATGGCATATGACTTTGTCCTCTTCTCCTTCCACACATGGCCTCCAGCCCTACTCGGCTTCCAAGCACAGGGGGTGCTTCAGCTCTCAGATACCACAGAGGAGTGGGGAGGGCGGGCAGGAGAAGAACCTTTGTTGGAATTGCAGTAAAAGTAACTCCATCCCTATAGCTCAGATCACAGGCCTTAGGGTCACCCTTGGCTCTTTCTCTCACACCACAAATCCGACCCATTTAGAAATCATTTCGGCTCTGCCTTCAGAACACACCCAGAATCTTGACGTTTCTCACCACCTCCAGTGCTTCCATCCTTGTCCAAGCCAACATTATCACTTTCCTGGATTATGTCAATGACTTCCTAACTGGTCTCCCTGATCTCACCCTTCTCCCCTGAAGTCCACCCAGGAGTCAGAGGGACTGTTTCAAAATTCCATTTTAATATGATTATTTGACTTTTTAGCTATAGTACTTTACATTTTTATTTTAATTTATTTTTAGATTTAATGGAATATCATTTATTTTCACTATTGCCAACCTTCATTTTTTTTTTTAATTGAAGTATAGTTGATTTACAAGGTTGTGTTTCTGGTACACAGCAAAGTGATTCAGTTTTATATATATATATTTTATATGTATAGTATATATATATATACTATGTATATATATTACATATATATATATCCTTTTTCAGATTCTTTTCCATTATAGTTTATTACAAGGCATCGAATATAGTTCCCTGTGCTATACAGTAGGACCTTGTTGGTTATCTATTTTATATATAGTAGTGTTTATCTGTTAATCCCAAACTCCTCATTTATCCCTCTCCTCTTCCCTCTTTGGTAACCATAAGTTTGTTTTCTATGTTTGTGAGTCTGTTTCTGTTTTGTAAATAAGTTCACTGGCAGAGTGAACTTTTTTTAGATTCCACATATAAGTGATATCATGTGATATTTGTCTTTGTCTGACTTACTTCACTTAGTGTGATAATCTCTAGGTCCATCCATGTTGCTGTAAATGTCATTATTTCACTCTTTTTTATGGCTGAGTAATATTCCATTGTGAGACATATACACACACCGCATCTTCTTTATCCATTCATCTGTTGATGGACACTTAGGGTGCTTCCATGTCTTTGCTATTGTAAATAGTGCTGCTATGAACATTGGGGTGCATGTATCTTTTCGAATTAGAGTTTTTGTCTTTTCTGGATATATGCCCAGGAGTGGGATTGCTGGATCATATGGTAACTCTATTTTTAGTTTTTTAAGGAACCTCTGTACTGTTCTCCATAGTGGCTGCACCAATTTACAGTCCTATTAACAGGGTAGGAGTGTTCCCTTTTCTCCACACCGTCTCCAGCATTTATTATTTGCAGACTTTTTGATGATGGCCATTCTGACCGCTATGAGGTGGTACTTCATTACAATTTTGCTTTGCATTTCTCTGATAATTAGCACTGTTGAGCATCTTTTCATGTGCCTGTTGGCCATCTGTATGTCTTCTTTGGAAAAATGTCTATTGAGGTCTTCTTCCCATTTCTTGGCCTAAGAGGAGCTTTGGTGCAAGGTTCTAATGATGGTGTCTCTTTATGGTGTGACTGGGTGTTACTTGTTTTCTTCTTTTGGCTTATCTATATCTTCTGCAATGGACAAGAATTACTTTTGTAATGAAGAAAAAAGAAAGAAACCAAACCAAAACTACTCTACTAGTTGTCTGGCTTTTTAACTCGCACACTTCAGCTAGTCTGATCCCAACTGATCAGAAATGGAGGCCTCTTCCCTATCACTGTTTCTGGGGTTTCTTTTTCCCAAGGGAAATAAATGGCTCCACAAATCAACCATCCTTCCCATCCAGTCACTGCTCCTTTGACTGAAGGAGACCAGGTGACTCCAAGACAAGGGTTGAGGTAGTGCTGGCACCTCCTCTAGGCAGCCTCCCCTGACTGGTTTGTCATTGCCCCTCACCTGCCCTGTTCATGGGGCTGAGGATCCATACCTCTTCTCAAGCAGGCTGCTTTCCCATCAGGGAACACCACAGTAGCCACAATGATACTGTTGCACTTGTCCAGCTTAACCTATGGCAGGCTCTGTTGAGTGCCTTTACTGGTAACTTCAGCGAGTCACCATGACAATGCCAGGAAGTTGGTACTGATATTATCTTGGTTTTAAATGGGGAAACTGTGGCTCAGAAAGGTTCACTATTTTGCTGGAGGTCACACAGCCAGGATTCCAACCCCAGTCTGTCTGGCTCGAATGACATCCTCACCTTGTGGCAATATCTCCAGAGATCATGGGTCAGCCTCTTCTTGCTAGAGGGCCGTGTGTGTGTGTGTGTGTGTGTGCGTGCGTGCGCGCATGTGTACAGTCACACACACATGTACTGGGTGAGTGCAGTAGGGGAGGGGGAGGGCAGCAGTTGGCGGGTACCCACGTGCCAGGCACCGTGCTAGAACCCATGCTCTCCTTCTAGCAAACCTGCATGGTCGGTTCTAATGACATTCTCATTTACCCCTGAGGCTTGGCCAGTGAAGGGATTCGCTCAAGGAGTAAGAACTGGGATCCCAGTTTGGGTTGGTCTGGCCCTGATCCTGACCCAAGCATTCTGCCATGCTACCACGCTTCCCTGGCAACTGATATCCTGCAGGGCTAGGACAGCTGCGGCAAACGATCGCAAAGCTAGGGCCAGCTCCAGCCTGCAGCCTGTTTTGGTAGGACCTCAGAACTCAGAATGCAGCCTATTTTGGTAGGGCTTCAGAGCTCAGAGTGATTTTTACATAAGGAAAAATAAGTGACAGAGAAAGAGTGGCTGGCAAAGTCTTCACGTAATTACCTTCCGGCCCTTTATGGAGGAAGTTTGAGCACCTCTGGCCTAGGATCCTGAGGTCCAAGGAGGATTCTTTGGGCCTGCATCCTCATCCTCCACGCTTGGCTATCCCAATGTCAGCAGTGAGCAGAGGCTGTGTACCAAAAGCCGTGACCGTGGCAGTGGTGGGCATTTAAAAATGATCCCCCAAAATTCTGCCACCGCTTAGGCCCCTGCTGCAAAGGAGGTAGCCTCACGCCACCACTTTAATTTCGGGGGGTATCTGTGCCCAGGGAAAAGCTCAGTGATTCCCTGGTTGGATTTCTGGGGTGAAGGGTCTAGTGCACCAATGCGTGGATGGCAGTGATCTTCAACATCTCGCATGATTCCCCTGCAAATTAGAAGGCACCAAATGTCACTCCAGGCACTCAGCCATGAGTGCCAGGCGCTGTGCCAGACACAGGAGAAGAAAGGATAGTCTGTGCTGACCTCACAGAGCCAGTCTGGGAGGACAGCGTTGGCCCCAAGACTGGTATCCAAGTTGGGGCTGGGGCGGGGGGAGAGGGCTGTGAGAACTAGAGAGGGGCAGGCCAGGAAATGCTTCCTGGAGGAGGTGACACCTGTCCTAAAATCGTGAAAAATGAGGCGTAAAGCAGACAACGGGAGGGGACGTGGAGAAGGTGGTTGGCAGTAAGGCAAAGAGCCAAGGGGTTAGGCAGCGGCAGCCCGGCGTCGCGGAACGCAGAGGGGCAGGCCGAGGGTGCTCACGGGGCTGTAGGTGTCAGCAGAGCCGCGTCTTTGGGGTCGGTCGGGGGCCGGCCCGGCCCGCCCCTCGGCCCGCGAGGCCATTGTCTGCGCCCGGCGCCGCCTTGGCAGCAGAAGGTGACATCTGGTGACTAATGGCCGCGGCTGCGCGCTGCGCTCCTCCCTCCCGCAGCGCCTGGGGCGCAGCTGTCATGCCGCCCCTCCCCTCCTCTCGGCCGACCGGCGCGGGACACCCGGGCGGGGTAGGAGGGAGGCTCTGCTTTCCGCAAGGCCAAGGCCGCCGCCCCCGCCGCGCGAACACGCACGCGCGTCCCCGAGCGCGCTCCTGTGGCCACCCGTGTGCTCGCAGCTCCCCTCTGGGGTAGTGGCTCATTCACGTGTGCAAACACGGGCCCACTCTGGAGCGCACGTGCAAGTGCATTAACACACATGTGCACACTCACACGAACACAGGAGCTCATGGTCACACGTGCTGTCGCGCATTTTAAGCCTGTGCTTGTTCATGCGATTCACAGATGCGCACGTGAGAACCGAGCACACGTGCTCACTCACGGGCTTACCTATAACACATCTCTGCAGTGTGATCACAGAGACACACGCATCACTGTGGACTCTGCTGCCATGCCCTGCTCACATGCTCATATGCAGGAACACACATGGCCGTGTCCGTGCACACTCAGAGGCACGGCCAGGTGCCATCCTTGTCCTTGCCAAAGGCTGAGGTGGCGTAAGACCTAATTCAAATCCTAGACATGATCTAGACTAGACTAGCCGCCCCAGTGTTTACACTATTTATAAATTAGTTGTCTACGTTTAAAAGCCTGGTGATTTCACATAGAGGTTTGAATTTCTGCATTTCCTTTGCAAAACCAGCAGCTCTGGCAATTTGAGGCCCGTTTCAGGTCGGCTGTAATGGGCTGAGGCTGAACCGCGGGGGCCCCTTCAGGCTGTGCTCTCCCCCCTCAGCTGTCCCGCCCCCCTCAATGAATATTTGAGGCTGCCAGCCAAGGTGAGAGGCAGGGGCTCCCTGGGGAGCCCTTGTCAGCTAGCCAGGAGTCCCAGCCTGGACGCCCAGCCAATGGGGCCTGAGCTGGGAGTGCGGGGGCCTTGGTTCTCCTGGCTAGCTTTGGCCCTGATACCCACAGTGAAGAGACCTTCCCCACTGCGGGGTGTTGGGGGTACTGCCAGTGATGTGGAAACTCCCTGCAATCTGTCTAGTACCTTCTTTGTGGAGGGACCATTTGGTCCTACTGAGAGGAGGGTGTCACAGCCTTTGTCTTACAGTTGAGAAGATGATGGTCTGGAGGTAGTATTACTACTGAGTCAGAAAGTACAGAAAGGGTTTGCTGTCAACACAGCTGGGGTGGGGTGGGTGGGGGCAGAGTGCCACTATTGTGGAATCCCTGCGGTGGGAGGTGGGAGGTGAAGGGCCTGTGAAGTATTATGTCTGCTTTCTGACCCCTGAAGCCCGTCTCCTGCTTGGCCCCAGCTCGTCTGTCTCCCTTCTTTGATAAGGATCGCCTGCTCTCCCTAGTTTCTGCCCTGGGTCCCAGAAGGAGAGGATGGTCCCTAAGTTTCCTGGGTTATCTGCGTAATGCTGGGTTCTGGCTAAACCAGCGAATGACAGCACAAGGGACAGTGAGAAGCCTTGTGGTTGTGGAGCCCCACCCATTGTCACCAACCCTAGCACGGCCTCATCCACTTCCTGCATCGTCCTGTCCATCCACTCAAGGGATCTGGCAACCTTTGTGGGTTGACACCCTACCGGATAGCCCACCTGAGCCTCTGTCCCTCTCATCCTTCTCCCACTGGAAGTCTGCAAGCCCTTAGCTCCCAGCACGTCAGCAGCCAGTCCACAAAGTAGGGTGACAAAGTGGTCATGGCCTGATCTCAGATCCCAGCTCCGCTACTTCTTGCTGTGTGATTCTGGACAAATAATTTAACTTCTCTGTGCCTGTTTCCTCCTCAGTAAACTGAGGACAGTAATAGTCCCTGCTGCGAGGAAATCCATGCAAAGTACTGATTTTGGTGCTCAACACTGGACCAGTAAATACCAGCACTTATTAACTTCGCTCCCATGCTGGTTCTTTCTCCTATTGCCCCTGCCTTGGTTGGTTTTTACTTTAATAAACACAAACCTGTGTCATGAGAATTATACCTGCTACTTTCTTTGCATCGTTCCCACATCCATCCCTACCACTTGACCTCTCAAATCTTTCTGGAATCTGTTTTCTCCTCACCACTCAAATTGCCTCTGCCTGGGTTTGGTTTGGTGTCACTGCTGGCCTGCACAACTGTGATCCCTAATCAGGTTCCCCGCTGAAGACACCTTACACTCAAATCCAGCAAATTGTGCCTTTGAAATGCAAACTGTTTTATTTGGCAGGGACTTAATAGTGCATGCCTAAGCTCCTTGGCCTGGCAGTTGAGGAAGTGGTACCTACACCCCTGCCCCCCCCACCCTGCCCCCAGCAGTGGGTGGTTGAAGGGATGGGCCATGAGTTTAGGGTGGAGTGTTAGGAAGTGAAGCTGGAGTGTGCTTTTTCTCTCAGTAGTCTGTTAGGACCTTGCACTTAGCACCCAATGGTTCTTGCATTCCCAATCCAGCATACACACTTCCCTCCCTCCATGCCTTTGCACAAGCTGTGTCCTCTGCCTGGAAGACCCCTCTTGCCAACTCCAACTTGCTTTTCCGTCCTGAGCTCACCTCTCCAGCCCCTCCCCCTCTCCCTCCCTCCCTCCATGTTCAGTTAGTTTTCTCCCCTCATGTTCTCAGAACACCTTCTGCATTGCTCTAAGGTTACACTTACCTCGTTTATTGTGTTTATTGTATTTCTCTGTTTAGATGTCACCTGGATCAGTGCTTCTTAACATTATTTTGCACATGAATCACTTGGGGATCTTGTCCAAATGCAGATTGCCTTCAGCAGGTCTAAGATGGGGCCTGAGCTCCCTGGTATGCTGATTCCAGACCATATTCTGAATGACAATAACTGAGATAGCGAATTCCAAGAGGGCAGTGACGTGTTCTCAATTCATCTTGGTATCTGTGGCACCGAGCTGGCAAGTAGGGAACCAAATAAATGCCTGCTGAAATGAGGAAATAAATGAATGAATGAAAGCATCTCATGCAGATGAGGGTGTCAGGAAGTCTGGAGGAGCTGATGTCTGAGTTGAAACCTTAGGGAGGGGTAGGAGGTAGTCGGGTAAAGAGGGTCATGGTGGGTTAGGATATTCCAGGTGAAGGCTGGGGCTAAGGCACAGGGATGTGCAAATGCATGGGTGCAGGATAGCGTGGGAATGGAAGACTTGAAGTTCAAGAAGGTGGGAGGGGCCAGGTCGCTAATGGCCAGGGGATGCCGAGCTGGCGGGGAGGGATGGTGGTCTCTATATTATCCTGGAACCTCTGGCAGATGGCGTGATCCAAACTGTGGGCCACTCCTGCAGCAGGATAGGAGTTGATACCAGAGAGGAGATGCAAGATCAAGCGGTCACTTAGTGGGCTCCCCAGTCATTTGCGAGGAGCTCAGGTCATGGCAGTGAGGATGGAGGTAAGGGCACAGGTTAAAGAGGAATTGAGGAGGAAGAGTAGACAGGACTTGGCGACTGACTGGAAAAGAGGGGGAAGGAAAGCCTCCCCCTTCTGCTGGGAGACACCTGGAGGAATGCTGGTGCCATTGACTGAGGCTAGAGTGAAAGAGGAGGAGCTGGTTTGGGGAGAAGGAGGCGGAGTTTAATCTCACCACTGGCTGGGTGTGAGGTACTCAGGGGGCATCCACAGCATGTGCGTCAGGAGCTCCTGAAAGTGACCAGGGCTGGAGGTGACAGAACGAGAGGCATCGGCTGACAGGTGCTCATTGAAGTTTTGGGAGAGAATGAGACTGTCCAGGGAAGTCTTTTAGTAAGAAGAGAAGAAGTTCAAGAAGGGACCCTGGAGGAAAACCATTCATTTAAAGAGCAGGAATTAATGACAACCCATTAGAGACAAGATGGGAATTGAAAACATTGACAATAGCAACAAAAAAAGATTTAAAAATCCTAGGAATAAACATAACAAGAAATGTGCAAAATCTAAGTGGAGAAAGCATTAAAATGCTTCCAAGGGACAAAAAAGCATTTGAATGTTTTTGGATAGGAAAAACTCCCATCATAAAATTGTCCTTTCTCCCTCAGATAATTTTAGAATTCAGTAGGATTCTTCATAAAAACGAAGCCTTTGTTGTTTTTAGACAAACTGATCCTCAAGTTCATATGGAAAAATAAACAAGTGTTGAAAAGACAATTCTCCACGGGCTTCTCATGTTTCCGGGTGAGCAGAAGCAGTGACTACCTCTGTTCCAGACGGTCTCTTCAGGGATGTTTGTGTAGTGAACACACTTGGAAAGCAGAGGTAGTGTCTCCCTCTGGAGAACAGGGCAAATTTGCTTACTGGCCAGTAGAATAAAGATAAGGTCTCCCTCTGGAGCAAAACCCAGGCAGGCTTACTGCCCATTATAGAAGATTTGGGTTCCCTAAACTCCAGTTTCTTCTCCTGTAACACAACCCGCTGCATGTGCAGGCATCACCTGGACTTTGTCATGACACCCTGTGAGAGCTGGGGCTCATGGGGCTGTCACAAACGCTGATCCTCTGACTGTTGCTATTGTCGTGAGTAATAAAGTCCTCTGTCTCTGACCCAGAAGCCTCACATCTTCTGCCAGCATCCAGGAAACAGGGCAGGCTAACTTGTTGGCTTTGCAAGCAGAGTAAAAGCTCCCTCAGACTCTTCATGTTCCTTGACAGCAACAATGGCCACAAAATTTCTGGAAAAGAATAGTAAAGAGGGATAACGAGCCCTATCAGAAATTAACGTGTATTATAAAGCGATACTAAGTAAACCATAGTACCGGACAGCTCAGTGGAACAAAATGTAATTCCAGAAGTTATACAGGAGAATACTGTCTAAGGTAAATATGGCATTTCAGATTGAGTGGGAAGATGTGTTATTCAATAAATGGGGTTGGGGGCTTCCCTGGTGGCGCAGTGGTTGAGAGTCCGCCTGCCGATGCAGGGGATGCGGGTTCGTGCCCTGGTCTGGGAAGATCCCACATGCCACGGAGTGGCTGGGCCCGTGAGCCATGGCCGCTGAGCCTGCGCGTCTGGAGCCTGTGCTCCGCAACGGGAGAGGCCACAACGGTGACAGGCCCGCGTACCGCAAAAAGAAAAAACAAAAAACAAACAAACAAACAAAACAAATAAATGAGGTTGGGGCAACTGGAGTACCATCTGGAAAAAAAGTTGGACCTATACCTCATACTTTATAGTAGAATAAATTCCATATGAAACAAAGGTGTAAATGTAACAAAATGAAACCTTAAATGTACCAGAAACATGAGTTTTAAAACTTTCTAAACACAACACACAACTCAGAAGCCAGAAAACTAAAGACTGATAATTTTAACTATTAAAACAAAACTTTCATACAGCAAAACCCAACATACACAAAGTCAAAAGGCAAACTTGGGAAGTATTTGCAACTCCACTGACAGAATTTATTTCCCTGTTATATAAAGAATTTCCACAAATCAATATAAAACAGATCAACAACACAGAAGAAAGATGGACAAGGTGTACAGAGTTACTGACACCTAAGAAAAGATGCCCCATTATTCATAATAGGAGAAATATAATTAAAGTTTCACTAAGGCATCATTTCATCTCTCAGTTTGGCCAAGATCAAAACGTTTGATAACACACTGTATGGGGAAACAGTCGCTCATGCATTGGTGATGCGAGTGGAAATGGTACAGCTCAATGGAGGGAAATTTGGCAATATCTTCTGACATTGCAAATGCTCTTGACCTAACCACTTCTAAGAATTTATCCTATGGAAAGATTCCCACATGTGAAAATGATGCATATGAGATTAGTTATTACAACATTGCTTGCAATAGCAAAAGATGGAAAGCACCCCAAACAGGCACAAAAAGAGGGATGATGAGATAAATCAGGTACGTGCATACAAAAGTATACTAGGTAGGTATAATAGACGGGATGAAGACATTTGTGACGTACTGATATGGAAAGACCTCTAAGATATATTGTTGTGAAGAAAGCAAGGTGTATTTTATTGTATATAGAATGCTGCTGGTCTTGTGGGGAAAAAAGGTGTGTGTGTGTAGTGGGGGGAGAATTTGTAGATACATGCATGTTTATACCTAATATGTCTGTGGACAAATATTTGAAAAGCTGATAACATTGATTGCCTCCAGGGAGAAGAATCTTGTGGTTGAGAGATAGGAGTGAGCAAGAAAACTTTTCACTGTACACACTTTTACATCTTTTTTTTTTTTTTTTTTTTTTGCGGTACGCGGGCCTCTCACTGTTGTGGCCTCTCCCGTGTGGAGCACAGGCTCCAGACGCGCAGGCTCAGCGGCCATGGCTCAGGGGCCCAGCCGCTCTGCGGCATGTGGGATCCTCCTGGACCGGGGCACAAACCCGTGTTCCCTGCGTTGGCAGGTGGACTCCCAACCACTGTGCCACCAGGGAAGCCCTTTTACATCTTTTGAATGTTCAAAACATATTACTTCTATATGCTCCCCCACAAAAATAACAAAGATGGTGGCAGAAGATAAGGAGGCCCTGATGGAGACTAAGAACAAGCAGTCAGATTCTTAGAAAGCTAGAAGAGAATGGCACTGGAGGAGCCAGGCAAGGAGAACATTTCAAGAAAGGCGGAGTGGCTCATGGCATGGAATACTACAGAGAGATTAAGGATTTAGATAAAGGCTTGGAGACTTGCAGCAGGAGATGGCTGGGGCTGTGTGGGACCTCAGTCCTCTATGTGTAAGATGGCTTCTTTACTCACGTCTGACATCTTGGCTGGGGTGGCTGGAACAGCCAGGAATCTAGCCAGCATCACTTATTCTCCATGTGGCCTCTTCACGTAGCTAACTTGGGTTTCCTAACAGCATGGTAGTCTCAGAGTAATAGAATTCTTACATGGTGGCTCAGGGTTCCCAAGATCAAGTGTCCCAAGGGCTCAGGGCAAAAGTCACAAGGTTCTTATGACCTAGCCTTGGAAGTCATGTAGAGTTACTTTCATTGCATTCTTAGTTATATGTGGCCAGGACAAATTTAGTGTGGCAGGGGCTGCATAAGGGTCTGAATACCAGAAGGAATAGTTCATTGGTGGTGGGACGTATCTTTGAAGTCTGGCTACTACAAAGGATCATCAAGAAAGTGGGTTTTTTTGGTGAAGGCCAACAAGGTTAGAATCCAGAACATAGGGGTGGGAATAGTTTTGGTCAGGAATGAGCACCTCTCTTATTGGAAGAGGGAGGAAAAAAGCAAGGGTGCGTTCAGGTGGGAATGAATGGGGCCTGAAAGGGAATGTCTGATGCTTCTGATTTTCAAGGAATTATGGTCTTCTGCTTACACAAGAGGGCTCATGGTAGAGTTTATAGAGAGTTGCAGGGAGAGGGAGAAATAAATGACTAGAACCAGGATAATGAGGCTCACTCAAATTTAGAGCCCCCAAATTTACAATGACACTCACAGTCATGGTTGTATATGATTTTTTTCTAGTTATGCTCTGTGTCCCCAAGCGTTGAAGTGAAAAATATCAGAGAATAAAATATATATGGGGTTGGGGTTTTATTAGGAATGAGAAGAGTTAAAAAGTAAACAATATTGACAAGAGAATGGAT
This sequence comes from Pseudorca crassidens, assembly GCF_039906515.1. Lineage (NCBI taxonomy): Eukaryota > Metazoa > Chordata > Mammalia > Artiodactyla > Delphinidae > Pseudorca > Pseudorca crassidens. Next base: position 54,911,462 of record NC_090311.1, on the reverse strand, counting down.
AAAATAATGAACCTTGGGGCCTTCAATGGGTAGAGAAAAGTATAAGGCCAAAAGGGGGATAGTTTGGGAGAATGTAGATGGATCAAGAGAAAATAGGCTTCTATGAGGTTAAAAATTTTTTTAGAGCATTTGTGAGGGAGAGATGCCAAAGAATTGGAGATGCTCATTAAAAAATGTGCTGGTTTCCTTATGAACACTGCAGCAAAAATCCTTGATAAAATACTAAGAAACTAAATTCAGCAGCATATTTAAAGGATTATAGACTATGACCAAGTGGGATTTATTCCTGGAATGCAAGGATGGTTCTATATATGAAAATGGATCAATGTAATACACCACATTAACAGAATGAAGAGTAAAAAACCCTACATGACCATCTCGATTGACACAGAAAAAACATTTGATAAAATTCAACACCCTTTTATGATAAACACACTCATCAAACCAGAATAGAGGAAAACTACCTCAACATTATAAAAGCCTTATATGAAAAACCCACAGTAAGCATATACTCAATAGTGTAAAACTGAAAGCATTTCCTCTAAGATTAGCAACAAGGTAAGGAGGCTCACTTTTACCATTTCTCTTCAACACAGTACTAGAAGTTCTAGTCACTGCAATTAGGCAAGAAAAATAAAGACAACCAAATCAGCAGGAAGAAGTAAAATATCTGTTCACAGATGATATGAATTATATGTAGAAAACACTAAAGATCCCACAAAATTCTGTTAGAACTAGTACCTAAACTCAATAAAGTCAACACACAAAAATCAGTTGTGGTTCTATACACTAACAATGAACAATAGAAAAGGAAATTTAAAAAACAATTTTATTTATAATAGCATAAAAATACTTAAGAATGAAAACTCTTACATGGAAAGACATATCATGTTCATGGATTGGAAAGCTTAATATTGTTAAGATGTTCACAGTACCAAAATGATCCACAGATTCAAGTCATTCCGTATCAAAATTCCAATGAATGTGTTTTGCAGAAATGGAATAATCCATCCCAAAATTCATATGGAATTTCAAGGCACCCCAAATGGACAAAACAATCTTGAAAAAGGAGAACAAAGCTGGAGCACTCACTAACTCTTTCTTCTAAGAGTTTTCTTCTAAAAAAAAAGGAGGAGAGTTGGAGAAACCTAGTACAATTCTGCCCACTCTTGATGACATTTTGGTGGCAACCAGCCCATCTCCATTCACATTCTAAATGGGCTCTGTCAGCTAAGAAAACACAGCTTCAGCTCACCTGGGGTTGGGGCATGGTGAGGAGAAGGGGGGATATTCTGCAAGCCAGGGCTTCTGATTCTCCTAGAAACCAATATGGAGCATTCACTGGTCAAGGATGGGCACTGTCTCTACCCATAAACCCTTCCTCAGCTCAGAGAGTGGACTTGGGAGAAATTAGGTAGAAGTAGGTTGCTTGTGTGTGTATGTATCAGAGTTGGGGTGAGTGGAGATTGGAAGGGACCTGTGACTCCCTACCTCAACATCCTGGAAGAAGGGCAACTCTGTAACAGCCAGAAACATGATAGAAAGATCAAAAGTACATGAACTCAGCCACAGGAATCCAAAAACATAAGTCACAGTTCTCTTTATTTAAAAATGGCAAATTTCTAATCAGGAAGGAAATGGAAAACAAAAAAAGAGCTAGGAGCCCTTTAGCATGCTTTTCTGAGGATGACCTGTCAGTGGTGGGTGTCAGTTGCAGTCTGCCATGACCACATCTGACCGTTTGGGCCTCCCCAAATCCTTCTCTCATGTTCCACCTCTGAGTATAAATCCCAGCAGTCGCCCAAGGTGTGGCCTTTCTGCCAGCAAGTGAGGGCGTGTCTCAGTCAAGGTCTATTGTTGCAAGTTATGGAACCTGACCTGAGTTAACTGCAGCAGGGGGGAAAATTCATTGGAAAGAACCTGGTTTATCTCATGAAGACAAGTGCAGCCAGGACTCTGGAGGGATAGGAACCCGGAATCAGCGTCTGCCAAAATGTGTTCCATGGGTCCCTAGTCCTGGCAGATGCCTGAGGAAATGAAGAGCACTGTGGTCCAGTGGGTTTAGGAAATGCTACATATCTTTTGTTTAAGGTACACTGACATATTAAAGCCTCTGGTAAGTCCTGCAGCAAGAAAGATTTTTTAATTAGCTAAGCACTTCCCCCAGATATTTGTAGAGTAAGGTATACATTTGGCCCTCCATATACACGGGCTCTGCAGACTGTTATTCGATCTGCCATTGGTTGAATCAGCAGATGCAAAGCCCATGGATATGGAGGCTGACTGTACTTGTTAACAATGAGACTGAGGGAGACAGGATTCCATGTCACCCCGGCCCTCACCCTGTCATGATGGAGATCACTTTACTGTGAAGGGGATACACCATAGAGGCCGTATGTCTAGTGGTCAAGGGTGTGGACCACCTGACTTGGAGTGAGCACTAGGCTAGCCTGGTGAGGGAGGGTGTGAGGAGATCCCATTGCACAGCATTGAGCCAACACATCCAGGACCTCTGTCCCTTCCTTTTATTCTTAAGCCTAGAGAAGTGCAGGCATACAGGTGAAATCTTCTTTTCTCCATAGGGATCACCCAGGGCTGGAGCCTGCGGATGGGTTTAAATGAGGATTAAATGAGCTAATAATGCCTGTGTGATCCCAAATGGAGAACTAGTGTCTGATTTCACCACATGCTAGCTGAATGATTTGGGCAAGTTATTTAACCTCTTTAAATCTCAGTTTTTTAATCTACAAATCAGGATAATAACAGTAATATCTCTTGAGGTTGCGAGGAGGATTAAATGTGCTAATAATGCCTGTAAACTCTCCGGTCCAAAGTAAATGCTAAAAATATTTAGCTATTACTGTTGTTATTATGTTATGATGGATTGAACACGCTCTCTGCCGTGAACTTCACAGCCTCTGGCGGAGCTCATGGATCTGTTTAACAATCATTTACAGGTGTCCACTCCCAATGGGGACTGAGATATAAAGATGCATCTGGTGGTATGGCCTCAGCCTTCATGGAGTTTCCAATCTTGTGGGGTAGATACAGTTAATAGGTAATTACAAAGAGGGATGTTAAGAGCCTGGTACTGTGACAGCCCACAGGAAGAGCACCAAGCCGGACAGAAGGGCATGGAGGTAGAGTGTTGCAGACTAAAGGCATGAGGGTCCTTGACAGCTTTGGGTATCCCAGACAATTCAGTGTGGCTGGGGGATAATGTGAGATTGATAGTGTTGAAGATATTGGCAGGGATCAGCACAGGGAAGGCCTTGAATCCCCGACCAAGAAGTTGGGATATTATCCTATAGGTCACAGGTTGCTAATAAAGTGTTTCAATCTAGAAAGTGTCATGGCAGATGTGTGATTGGGAAGCTCCCTCTGGCAGCTGTGGGACTCATTGGTTGAGGAGACACAAGACTGGAGACCAAGAGACCAGGCAGGGAGCTGGTTATGGAAATCAAACTAGGAGATGGGGAAATTCTTGGTTTGGGTGACTTGGTGATGCCACCAACTGAATTGGTGGTGATTGGTGCTGGGTTAGAGGGAAGGACCTCCACAGGGTGGAGGACCCTGTGGGCAGTCCAAGTAGCAGTAGTCAATAGGCGGTTGGATGTATGGGCTTGGAGACTGAGATCAGGGAGCCATCAGTATTTCAGTGGAAATTGAATCCATAGGAGTGAATGGGATTGTTCAAAGAGGGTCAAGACCAAGGCAACCTGGGGAGGTTGACCCCTGAGGGGAGGCAGGAAAGAGAGTCCTCCTGCTAAAGCAGAGATTCTGCAGGCACTTAGAATTTCAAATTCTCATAAATTCAAATTCTCAGAGGAACTGTTTCCTGTGGAGGAAACCCTCAAATCCTTCCTCTCTGTCTGTTTCAAACATGGGCTGTTATAATTAGGCCCCAGCATAACTTAATGACTTAGAGGTAGAGAGAGAAAACCCAGGGTCCCAAGCTCTTTACTCTTACCTTGTCATCGCTAGGCTTTGTCAATGCTCCTGGACCAGTTTCCCCATCTCTACAATAGGGAGAAGTGGATTTTGTCACCTTCGTCCATCCCAAAGTTGCTGATGTAGACACGAGAAGAATGGAGTCATCAGAGTGGTAGTTGTGGAAGTTGAGGATTGTCTTCATTACAGAAGGGACTTATCCTTCTGTAATTTCAGGTACCTGAACATTCAGCCATTCCTTAATTGCAGACCTTAAATGGGAATGAAATGATGAGCCAGTAATGCCTGTGTGATGCCAAAGGTAGAACTAGTGCCAATGGGGAGCAGTGGAAAAAGAAGTCCTTCCTGATATCAAGTATCTTCAGAAGCAATGTCTGAGGCAGAGTAGCAACCTAGTTTCACTTTTCTGCTTCCATACTCTCTTTTCTATACCAGGGGATGGAAGCCTGAGAACTGCATTTCAGAGAACACGTACTAAACAGTTGCCAGGTTCTTTCAATGAGAGGTAATTGAGATTCAGAAGGAAAGAAGCAGAAGCCATATCATTGTCCTCTAACGGTGGTGGTTAGATTGGTGGTCTTTGGCAGATGTGAGGTTTTAAAACAACCTCAGAATTTTCCTATGAGTCAACAATGTTGGGAGCATCTGTGAGCACTGTAGTACTTCCAGCAGATCCTGCAACTTCTTTACTTCTGAAAGCTCGGAGAGAAACTTCACTCTTTAAGTATCCAATAACCTTCATTTTTCAGCTGTTCCAAAAGTTTTGTAAGTATTGTATCAGTTGGCTTTTGCTGAATAACAAGTAGCCCCCAAAGTTAGTCATTTAAAGCAACAATGATATATTTAGCTCACAAAGTTGTGGATCAGGATTTGAGCTAGCTCAGCTGGGTGGTTCTTCTGGTCTTGGTTGGGCTCTCTCATGCATCTGAAGTCAGGTGCAAGGTGGTCTGCAGACTGGTTGGTCCAGAGTGACCTTAACTGGGATGACTAGTCTGTACTCCACATGGTCTCTCATTCTTGTATGCATGGTGACTGTGCAGTGTTCTAAGAAAGCAGGTACAAGAATGCAAGATTTCTTGAAGGTTAGGCTTCAAAGTGGAGCAGCATCACTTCTGCCATATTCTGTTGACCAAACTAAGCTGCAAGACCAGCCCAAATTCAAAGCCACATCATTTGGATACAGGGAGGAGAATAATCATGGCCAGTGTTGGAAACAATCTTCCATGGCATCTATTTCTTGAACTAAATCCCTTTCTGCTCGGAAGATCTGGGGAGTTTCTGTTTCCCTGAGTAAAGTGTGACAGTTATAGCATCATTCTGTACTTCAGAAGGCGATCAGAAAGCAGAGGCAGGTATTAAGATTTGGATTAATGTGGATGTGGAGTTAAGGATTTGGCTTTAAGTCTTGGATTGTACCATTTACTGTAGTCAACCTTGGGCCACTTTCTTCACCTTTCAGAGCCTTGAACCCTTTTCTCTCAAATGGAGATGGATAAACTTACGTGCAGTGATCAAATAAAACGCTGGTTGTAAGAGAAGTTTGGATAAGTTAATGGTCATCATTTGCATTTGAATAACACTATAGTATAAACCCTTCCACTCTAGGGGCTGGTGGAGCAGGGGCACTCCTGATGAGATAGAAGTCAGAAAGATGTTGGGTTGCTGCTTCTCTACCCTCTCAAGTACGCTGGTACATTTTGGGACTTAGAAGTCAAGAATGACTGCAAGCCAGATCTTCCATCTGGGACCTCTGTGTTGGAATGAAGCCAGAGTTTGGAAAAGCCCTACAATTGCTGGAGCCAGAACAAACCCCAGGGCTGGCACAAGCCATCTTCCATCCCCTGCTTCCATCTGCCCTCTTGGCTCTTGGCACAGTGAGGCCCTACTTGTCCTGGCCCATCCCCTCCCCAGGCTGCATGGGCACAGCTGTTTGAAGGACCACCCCTTAGCTCCTTGTTAAGCCCCGACTCAAGCTGGACATGATTCACAGGGATAATGAGCTTGTAAATAAATTCCTGCTGCATCAGCTCATGGAGCTGAAGGTTAGGCTGGGGATGTAGACAAGGGCAGGCAGAAGCAGTCAGGCCCAGAGGTTCAGATGTTCCCTGTGCTCTCTCTAGGGGACATGTGAGGAGCATGATGAGAACGTAACAGATTGTGTGAACCCACTCCTGGCATGCCCTACTCTCCTGCTGGGCTGATCATACTCTCAGTGCAGAGATCCTGGATCCATAAGCCCATACTCTAACTCCGCTTTCAGAATCCAGTTCTCCTACAGACAAACTTCGGGGGACCAGTGTCCAGGGGCTGTGTGTTCAGCAGAGCATGACCAGGGCAGCAAGCTCTGAGGGGACCTCTGAGGAATGGGGAGTGTGTTCAGACTTGTTGGGGTTTACCAGTAGAGAGAGGCTACAGGAAAATGAAAACAGTCAGGGAAATCCCAGAATAAAATGAGAATCCTAGAAGGAAGTGCGTTTCCTGTCAATGAAAATATGCAAGAAGAGGCCAGGTATCTCCTTAAGAGCATCAAAGTGGGGGAGTGTGTGACAGTGGCTGAGGGTTGATTAGATGTCTTCTGAGACCCCGTCCCCCCCCTCAAGCTCCTCATTCCCACAAAAAGCTGTGGGAGAGGCAGTCTGCCCCAGTGTTTGGCTATGTCAGGTTCTGCTTAAAACCCTCCAGTGCCTTTTCATCACACTTAGAATAAAATCATGAAAAACTTCTCATATTATTAATAACTTCAATGTTATTTCAGACCATTCTCCCCACCTATTCTCCTCTTTCCAGCATTCATTATGCTTCATGCCACCTGCCTTTTTTTTTTTTATCTGATCTTCAAACTTGCTGTACTAGTTAGGATGGACTGGGCTGTGATTCAGTAACAAATAAACCCCGAAATCTCAGTGGCTCAGCTCCTATGCACCTGTTTCTTCTTTATGCAATATCTGACGTGGGCTGGCAGGGCTTTTCTTCATCTGGTGACCCAGGGATCCAGGCTCCCCCCATTTCATGATGCTGCTGTCTCAACTGGTAGCTTCCAAAGTGGCCATGGTGGTAAATATATTAGACTCCCAAATGACACTTGTCACCTGTGCTCATAGTCTGTTGGCTAGAACTAATCACACGTCCCAACATAAACAGAAGGGAGGCTGGGCAGTGGAATGGAGCACGTGGATATTCAGTGGGCACTACTGTCTCTGCCATACTTGCCCGTATCAGCCACGGCTCTGAGTAGCAAGCAACAGAAGGTGACTTCCAGTGTTGTAAGCAGAAAAGAAATTTAATAAAACAATGTTATGGAGTGCAGTGAATTTCCTGGAGGGCCAGAAAACTAAGATCAGAGGGTATGCAACTAGAAATCACGCCCCAAATCATGCTGCAGGGCACCTCTGAGAGGCTGCTTCCGGGCACAGGCCCCACAGCCACCCCCACCAACAGTGCTGGCACTGGATGTGGATTCTGCCGCTAGAGCCATAACCACAGCTGCCCCGCTAGAGACAGTATGACCACTGTACTGGGGACACCCTTTCCAGCCTGCATTCTGTCCAGCCCCCATTTCTGTGTGTCACTCATTTCTGACTCAAAGTCTGGGGTCAGTATATGCAACTGAGGAGCCTCCAGGAGCCATGTGCTGGCTGCAAGGGAGGCTGATGAGCAAATATCTGACACTTTACGTCCTCTGGAAGGAAGTGGGCCCTGGGACCCCAGATAGAGTATTGAGTATTCACCATGTTGTCTCAGGGCCTTTGCACTTGCTGCGCCCTCTGTCTGCAGGTGTTTCTCCAGATGTCCTCAAAGCTGGCTCCTTCTCTGCTCAAACGTCATCTCTGATGATCAAATCTAACGTACTCTCTGCCACAGAACCATGTCCACATGTCTTGTTTCCTTCACAGAACTTCCCTACCTGAAACTACCTTGTCCATTCAGGAGTTTATTTATTTGATTTCTGTCTACTCTGTAGGTGGCTAAAAGCATAGGACTTTGGGGTGCTGCCAGTGCTTCCAGTGGTTTCATGCACCAGCCCCCTTCCAACTCTGGGCCAGTGTGTTTTGGGGAGTAGAGGTCTGTTTCCTTACTTGATGAGATTATAAAATAAGCCCCCTCCAGGGTATTCCTGATGTAATGGGTTGGGATGCCGTTACTTTCTTTCCGTTTCTTTCTTTTCCTTCCTTCCTTCCTTCCTTCCTTCCTCCCTCCCTTCCTCCCTTCCTTTCCTTTCTTTCTTTCTTTCCTTTTTTTTTTTTATTGGCATATATAGTTCCTTTACACTGCTGTGTCAGTTTCTGCTGTACAGCAAAGTGAACCAGCTGTACGTATACATATATCCCCTCTTTTTTGGGTTTCCTTCCCATTTAGGTCACCACAGAGCACCGAGTAGAGTTCCCTGCTGGGATGCACCTTTGGTCCTCTGGGGTGAGCTGGTGCTTTGGGAGGAGGTGGAGTTGGATGAATCGTGTAACACCAGACTAGAGCAGGGCCAGCAAACTTTTTCTATAAAGAAAGTGATTTTGGCTTTGTGAGCCATATGATTTCTCTTGCAAGTCCTCAGTTCTGCTGTGGCAGCGAGGCAGGCAGCCACAGACGATAGGTAAATGAATGAGCATGGCACTGGAATTTGAATTTCATACAATTTTCATGTGTCATGAAACATTCCTTTTTTCCCTCAACCATTTAAAAATGTGAAAACCATATTTAGCTTCCAGTCTGTACAAAAACAGATGGAAGGCTAGATTTGGCTAGAGGACTGTATTTTGCTGACCCTTGAATTAGATCATCTCTAAAGACTGTTCCAACCCTAATTCTTCACCTTAGTGGAAGAAGAGACCGAGGGTCTGAGAGGTTAGGTGGGTTTTCCACAGGTCAGCAAACATGTCTGGAAGAAAGTAGGGACAGGCTTAATTCGTTTCTGACCTCTTATGCAGAGACCTTAGAACCTGGTACAGAGCAGGTGATCAGAGAACCTTTGTTGAATTGGTAAATGAATGAATGCATGAATGAATGAATGAGTAAATGATGACTATAGGACTTGTATGACCAGAAGATGGCGGGGATTATGTACTTTGGTTCCTTCTTGGGGCATCAGAAAACCTGTCAGAATAGCAGAGTCAGACTGTGAGGGGAGACAGAAGAAACTCAGGCACCCTGGGCTGTTCAGTGTGGAGCGAACAGCAATTACTTGCCCCACAAGGACATTCCTGTCTTCGTGAGAGAAACAGGAAAGGATGATAATGTGGTGACTTGGTCATCAGAAGGAGATGCAAAGATGCCGAGTGTATCAGATTGTAAGACGTGTTACCCATGTCCTGTGTGCCGAAGCTTACTTCTCAAATCACAGTTTTTATTTTAATAAGTGGGAACCTTTAATGTTGTGTGGGCAGTTCACACCCCTGTGGGCATTGTTCTCACAACCGAGGGTAGCTCCAAGAAGTATCAAGACTGATGGAGGTGGCATCTGACTTCCTCCTGGTGAGGTTTCCAGACAGGACGAGAATGGCTGCTCCTGGTGTCTTGTACGCATCAGGTGCTCAAAGTCTGACAAATGAAAGGTTTCTTCCCTATACCTAGTATAGCATCCTGAATGACAGCAGAGTATTTCAGGAACACGTGACTGTATATAGCCATTCGCCTCCTGGTTGCTGTGAAATTTATTTGGCAGGCTTACAGTTAAATGGTGAGAGAGAAAGCTTCAAGAGTGGATCCAGGCCATGGACCTGGACCCCTGGTGGCTGGGCTCACACAGTGTGTGTGTGACTCTATTGTGCTGTGGTTTTCAGAAATGAGCTGGGGAGACAGAGCAGGGGTAGGCAGCAGGGGGGAACAGTGCTGTGTCCCAAGAAGTGACTGGGGGCTGGAAAGCAAATTTCACTGTTTCACAGTTTCTCACACAGGAGATCTCAGGGGTATCTATCTTTTTTTTGCGGTACTTAGGCCTCTCACTGTTGTGGCCTCTCCCGTTGCGGAGCACAGGCTCTGAACGCGCAGGCTCAGCGACCATGGCTCACGGGCCTAGCTGCTCCGCGGCACGTGGGATCTTCCCGGACCGGGGCACGAACCTGTGTCCCCTGCATCGGCAGGCGGACTGTCAACCACTGTGCCACCAGGGAAGCCCAGGGGTATCTTATTTGCTCCTTCTCTTGCCCCAAAAGGTCCAGCGGCAGAGTCAACCCGATGTTCTAACCAACCTGGACTGGCCATGACTGATGCAGCCAGAAACTGAGGGCAGGAGTAGGTCATTGTGGCAGAGCAAGACCGTTCTCTCATGGTGGTCATTGATGGACTCTTGAATAAAGACGTAGCCCCTCTACCAGCCTGAAAAGGCAGCCTGCATGCACTTCCCATTGACATGGAGGGCTCCTTACTTCCTGCAGGCTGCATGGACCCTGAACTGTGTGCAGACCTCCTGAGAAACAGGTGGCACTGCGGGGCGGGGGGGCGTGTCTACCCCCTGCAGTGTCTTGTAGAGTCCAGCCCTGGCATTGCTTGTCCCTTGGCTCCATGGTTCCCAAAGGAGTGCTTCCTTGAGCCCCATCTGAAGCATGGTGCTCACCAGCCTTTCAGCCAACCCTTGGGGATCTGGCACAGTTCAAACTCATTTCTGGAAAATCCAGTATCAGCTCTTGGCAGCCATGTTTTTGAAAGAGCAGCTTTCCACAAAAAGGGTGACAATGATTATTTTGTTAATGCTTTAAAAGATGTATGAAGGTCCATGACTTTCTGAAGTATATGTTGGGCTTAATGCAACATATTTCTGACGCTGCAGAAATACAAAGGATTATAAGAGACTACTACAAACAGCTAGATGCCAATAAAATGGACAACCACGAAGAAATGGACAAATTCTTGGAAAGATACGATTTTCCAAGACTGAACCAGGAAGAATTAGAAAATATAAACAGACCTATCACAAGTAATGAAATTGAAACCATAATTAAAAATCTTCCAACAAACAAAAGTCCAGGACCAGATGGCTTCACAGGTGAATTCTATCGAACATTTAGAGAAGACCTAACACCGATCCTCCTCAAACTCTTCCAAAAAATTGCAGAGGGAGAAACACTCCCAAATTCATTCTATGAAGCCACCATCACCCTGATACCAAAACCAGAAAAAGATATCACAAGAAAAGAAAATTATAGACCAATATCACTGATAAACATAGATGCAAAAATCCTGAACAAAATACTAGCAAACAGAATCCAACAACACATTAAAAGGATCATACACCATGATCAAGTGAGATTTATCCCAGGGATGCAAGCATTCTTCAATACACGCAAATCAATCAATGTGATATGTGACATTAGCAAATTAAGGAATAAAAACCATATGATCATCTCAATAGATGCAGAAAAAGCTTTTGACAAAATTCAAAACCAATTTATGATAAATCTCTCCAGAAAATGGGCATAGAGGGAACCTACCTCAACATAATAAAGGCCATATATGACAAACCCATAGCAAACATCATACTCAATGGTGAAAAACTGAAAGCATTTCCACTAAGATCAGGAACAAGACAAGGATGCCCACTCTCGCCACTATTATTCAACATAGTTTTGGAAGTCCTAGCCATGGCAATCAGAGAAGAAAAAGAAATAAAAGGAATACAAATTGGAAAAGAAGTAAAACTGTCACTGTTTGCAGATGACATGATACTATACATAGAAAATCCTAAAGATGCCACCAGAAAACTACTAGAACTAATCAATGAATTTGATAAGGTTGCAAGATACAAAATTAATGCACAGAAATCTCTGGCATTCCTATACACCAACAATGAAAAATCAGAAAGAGAAATTAAGGAAACACTCCCATTTACCACTGCAACAGAAAGAATAAAATACCTAGGAATAAACCTGCCTAAGGAGGCGAAAGACTTGTATTCAGAAAACTATAAAACACTGTTGAAAGAAATCAAAGGTGACATAAACAGATGGAGAGATATACCATGTTCTTGGATTGGAAGAATCAATATTGTGAAAATGACTGTACTACCCAAAGCGATGTACAAATTCGATGCAATCCCTATCAAACTACCTATGGCATTCTTCACAGAATTAGAACAGAAAAATCTTGCCATTCGTATGGAAACACAAAAGACCCCAAATAGCCAAAGTAATCTTGAGAAAGAAAAATGGAGTTGGAGGAATCAGGCTCCCCAACTTCAAACTATACCACAAAGGTACAGTAATCAAGACAGTATAGTACTGGCACAAAAACAGAAATATAGATCAATGGTACAGGATAGAATGCCCAGAGATAAACCCACGCACATATGGTTACCTAATTACGACAAGAGGAAAGAACATACAATGGAGAAAAGACAGCCTCTTCAATAAGTGGTGCTGGGAAAACTGGACAGCTACACGTAAAAGAGTGAAATTAGAACACTCCCTAACACCATACACAAAAACAAACTCCAGATGGATTAAAGACCTAAATGTAAGACCAGACACTATAAAACTCTTAGAGGAAAACATAGGAAAAACACTCTTTGACATAAATCACAGCAAGATCTTTTTTGACCCACCTCCTAGAGTAACAGAAATAAAACCAAAAATAAACAAATGGGACTTAATTAAACTTAAAAGCATTTGCACAGCAAAGGAAACCATAAACAAGACAAAAAGACAACCCTCAGAATGGGAGAAAATATTTGCAAATGAAACAACAGACAAAGGATTAATCTCCAAAATATACAAACAGCTCATGGAGCTCAATATCAAAAAAACAAACAGTCCAATTAAAAAATGGGCGGAAGACCTAAATAAACATTTCACCAAGGAAGACATACAGATGGCCAAGAGGCACATGAAAAGCTGCTCAACATCACTAATTATTAGAGAAATGCAAACCAAAACTACAATGAGGTATCACCTCACGTGGGTCAGAATGGCCATTATCAAAAAATCTAGAAACAATAAATGCTGGAAAGGGTGTGGTGAAAAGGGAACCCTCGTGTACTGTTGGTGGGAATGTAAATTTATACAACCACCATGGAAAACTGTATGGAGTTTCCTTAAAAAACTAAAAATAGAACTACCATATGACCCAGCAATCTGACTACTGGGCATATACCCTGAGAAAACCGTAATTCAAAAAGAGTCATGGACCACAATGTTCATTGCAGCACTATTTACAATAGCCAGGACATGGAATCAACTTAAATGTCCATTGACAGATGAATGGATAAAGAAGATGTGCACATATATACAATGGAATATTACTCAGCCATAAAAAGGAACGAAACTGAATTATTTGTAGTGAGGTGGATGGACCTAGAGTCTGTCATACAGAGTGAAGTAAGTCAGAAAGAGAAAAACAAATACTGTATGCTAATGCATATATATGGAATCTAAAAAAAAAATGGTACTGATGAACCTAGTTGCAGGGCAGGAATAAAGAGGTAGACATAGAGAATGGACTTGAGGACACGGGGTGGGAGGGGGAAGCTGGGGCAAAGGAGAGTAGCATCAACGTATGTACACTACCGAATGTAAAATAGCTAGCTAGTGGGAAGCAGCAGCATAGCACAGGGTGATCGGCTCCGGTGCTTTGCGATGACCTAGAGGGGTGGGATAGGGAAGATGGGAGGGAGGCTCAAGAGGGAGCGGATATGGGGACATGTGTACGCATATGGCTGATTTACTTTGGTGTACAACAGAAACTAACAGTATTGTGAAGCAATTATACTCCAATAAAGTTCTATTAAAAAAACAAACAAAAACAAAACAAAACAAAAACAAAAGATGTATGATGATCCATGACTTTCTGAAGTATATGTTGGCTTTAATCCCAGCTCTGCCCCAACTAGTTGTGTGACCTTGGGTCACGTCATACCTCAGTATCAGAGCAGTTAGTGTTGGAAGCACGGGGCTATGGAGGGAACAGACCCAAATTTGAATTCTGCCCTTCCATCTCCTAGATACGGTGCCTTGAGCAGGTTTTTGGGTTTTGTTGTTGGTGTGTGGGTGTGTGTGCGAAATTCTCCAATCCTCTTACTTTCCTTAAGTGTGACATGGGGGTGGTGATAGTGCCTACTTACAGGATTGTAATGGCCACATGCCTATGTTATAGTAACAACAGCAAACGTTTATTGCATGTTTACTGTGTCCTGAGCTGTAATTTGCTTGTGCTGCTTCTTTTGATGCTGAAAAGAGGCTAGTACTGTCCTTTCCCCCATTTTACAGATGAAAAACCTAAAGGAAAGTGTGGGGGAGGGAAGTAGCTTTTCCAAAGCCAGGAGGCACTACTGAGCAGTGTGGATTTGGGACTAGGGGTGCAGGCCGCCCTGCAGAGGGCCGTGTCCCGAGGAAGTCTCAGCAGCAGCTTCCTCCTGTGGGGAAGGAAGGGGTTGGGAGTGATGAGCATGGAAAGATGTAGATCTTCATAGCCTTTCATCCTCTTTCTCACACACACACGCGCGCACACACACACACACACACGTGCACACACACACACACACTGTGTGTGTTCTCTGCAGGCCAGTCCTGTGATGAACATAGAAAACGGTGAAGAACTAGCCTGCCTCGTTCCAAAATGCTTTAGAATATATAGCCAACCAATCTTTAAAATACATGTTTTATTGTTTTTTTATTATACGGTTATACACATTAACTATTGAAAATACAAGTAAGAAGAAGAAATAAAAATTACTCATAATCCCACTACGCAAGTGAAAAAAAAACAGTGAGCAGCATTTTGTGGTAGAACCTTTCAGATTATTTTCCTATGCAAGCGTATGTCGGAAACAAAAATGGGCACTCCGGGTGCATCTGGTTTTGTAACCCTTTTCCCCCAAGATTAATGTATAATCATTATCTTTTCATATCAGTCTTTCTTCCCGCCACTTATTTTTAGTGGTTACTTAGTCGTCTATCATGTGGATATTCTGTAATTTATTTAAACAGTCCCCCATTGTTGGTTACTTAGGTTTATTCTAAGAGGTTACAATGTTGCTGAGAAGACGATTAAGCCTATAAAAAATAGTTAGATGAAAGTGCAGTTGGAACGTGCCTGTGGCAGAGTGACAGAGATGAAACAGAATTTCTGGAGGAACCGGAGTTGCCCTTGAAAGAGCCAGTGGAGGGAGGCTTTCAGGAGGAGGGAGGGTGGGAACCAGGCCTGAGCAGGGAGGGGCTGGATTAACCTGTTAAGAGAGTATATTCACAGGAGGAAGACTGGCCATAGCAAAAGTGCAGAGCCTGGGGGTGGGGCTAGGTGTTTAGTTCAGGGAAGAAGAGCTCTGGGGAGGGCTGTAGAGGGTGAAGAGGCCAGACTCTAGAGAAGGCATTAGGTGCAAGTCCAGTGAGAGTGAATTTTATCTTTTTAGGGCAATGGGGAGCCATGGAAGGTTCTTGAGCATGGTAGTCACCTGAGTAGGTCTGGTTTCAGACAGTCACCCTGCAAGCAGCTGGGGAGGGGACAGACCTGCTCTCAGAGGCAGGGAGACCTGTTAGAAGGTGGGAACAAGTCCAGAGAGGTGTTGAGGCCGGATCTGGGAAGTGGCAGGAGGTGAGGGGGATGGAGTGGATGTGTATGGCTACAGAAGGAGGAGCCTCTGAATGTGCCCGGCTCCAGGCTCATGAAGAGAGGTGCCTGCTGCCTGATAGCCGGGGTCCATGGGAGAGTTAATGGGTGCATGTGGGTGAGCTAATTGGGCCTCTAGCAAGGCTGACTCATGCAGGCATCGGAGCCAGTTATTACTCATAGTGGAGACAGAGAGAGAAAGAAGAAATTAAACAACACTGGAGCAGTGAGAATTCTCTCTGACTGAGAAGTTCCAGGGCTGGCCTCCCATTTCAGACAGGCGACACTGGGGAGAAGGGACCTGCTGCGTGGGGGTGAGCAGGAGGGGCACAGCTGGCGGAAGGGACATTTCCATGACGCCTGCTCTGACTCGTCCACATCTGCCCCAAGGGGTGCAGCTGGGGAGGGCTGGGTCTTTTCCAAAACAGCCCAGGTTTTCCAGTGCCAGCCACGGCACACTCAAGGCAAGAGAGCTGGGCTGGAGATGCCGTCACCAGGGAAGAGGGAAACAGTGCAGGCCAGGATGCAAGGTCTGGTTCTGTTTATTTAAGCATGGGCCAAAGTCTGGATCTCTTTGTTGTTTCCTTGGATTTTTAGATTCTTAACATGCAGTGGTCACCTTCATTTGCTGGAAGAGAGGAGCACCGGGGGCAGCTGTCAGAGCACGGGGAAGTGGGCTTGTCGGGTTAGAGGAGGTGGGGACCCTTTCCAGGGAGGCAGCACAGGTGTGACCAAGGTGCTGCCTGTTCCTCTGCTTGTCCTGCCTCCTGCTTGGTGTGGGATCCCGGTGCCTTTTCCTGCAGGAGCAGGGGGCCAGTTAGCCCAGGGCTCGCCAGACCTGGTTCTCAGCCTGCCTTGCTGGGAAACTTGGCCAAGACGATTCCCCAGTCGAGGTGTCAGGAGTCTCAGGAGTATCCCTCACTTGCCTGCCGGCAGGTAGCTACATCTAATGTTGCTACCTGTGTTTTCCAGCTCGTGGTTTCTAGCAGGCAGTTCCCTTTCATGCCTTGAGTTTGGGTGATCACACCCCTAGGTTCTTCCTAGTCATCAGAGTGCAGGCCTTTCCCCCAGGAACGTAGAACTCGGCCCAGGCCAGGCCCTGCTGGTCTAACCTGGATCATAAAAGACAGAGTCTGTCCTCAGGGATAGGCGCTTCTTTGCCTTCTCTCTTGAGGGTTCTAGCTAATGGTTCCCGTGAGCCCTTGTGTTGTGCGGCGGCCAAGTCAGCAACATCAATCGAGTGTAACGCTGGGTGCAGGGGAGGCAAGGCTGTCCTATGCTGCGTGCGGGCGGGTCACAGTGTGACATGGCCCCCACGCCTCGGCTGCATGGGCCACGGGCATCTCCCACTCATCTTCATGTCTAGGGCCAACCCTACGGCTAACTTCATGATTCGGATCCAGGGCTTCTAGCCACGAACCCTACACATCAGCAATGGGAGGCCAGCCTGAGATAAGTGCCGGGCCAGCCGGGGGTGGTGGCTCAGGGTGAGGCATCCCCCATCCTTGACAGCCTGGAATGCCTCCCCGTGAGGTCTTAGACCTGGAGGTAGAACCTGGGGAGGGGCTTGGATGAGATGGCGCAGTGGAGAGGGGGCTGAGGCCTCGACCCTGATGCATGGGGCCACCCTGCTGGGGAAAGAGGAGACCCACGTGGAGGACCGTGAGAGCCAGTATCACCTGAGGGAAAGGAGGAGATGGGCAGAGGCGTGCGGGCTCCGTGTGATGCCGGAGGTCAAGCTTAGAGCCTTGTGGAGGCCACAGGGAGGTGGAGCTTTATAACAAGGGAGTGTTAATGGCCTCCAGATGGAGGATCTATCTTGTCAGGAGGAGAAGCCCCTCTCTCTTTGATCTGAACTCTCTCCTTGCACAATTAGATGGTTCTGAAGAGGTAGCCTCATTATTGATTTAGTCAACATGTATTTATTGAGCACCTGCTAGGTGCAGACTTTGTGCTGAGTCCTGGGGATACAAAGGCAGATGAAACACATCTCGTCAGGACACAAGTAATCAGACGATGAAATAAATATATACTGTTCTCAGTGCTTTGGAGGGGAAGAGCAGGGCGCTGCAAGAGAGACTAGCACAAGGGGTCAGGAAGCCTTCAGGATGGGGGGCTGATGGAGAAAATGAGACCCAGGTGTGATCAGAATTACCCAGGCAAAGGGTCACAGAGACAGAGAGCATGAATGAGTGTGCAGAGGCAGACATCCTTAGTGCATTCAGGCACCCAAGGAAGGTCACTGACTGAGGAAGGTCGTAGGTGGGTGGCAGGGAGCAAAGGGCGGGCTGAGGTGAGCCCAGCCAGGGTGGCAGGGCCAGAGAGCAGGATTTTGTTCTGCGTGCAGCAGGAAGCAGGCGGCAGGTGGACATCCTGCAGGATGGGTTTCCTTCTCCAAAGTGCCAGGGCTCAGCGCTTGCTTTCTGAGCAACTAGGAGCCAGGATGGTTGGTGTAGGGCGAATGGTATCAGGGAGAATCTTCTTTCCTTTCCCAGGAGTCGACTTCTTCAGCCTCAGGTGAGCAGCAGAAGCAGCTGCTTCCTGGACCTGCTGGGCAGCCACGCCCAGCCCTGGGCAGCAGACGGCAGCTCGAGTGTCCTGAGCTGCACTGTGTCCCTGCCGCTCCCACTCACGGCCACCCAGAACCTGCAGATGTGACCTTATATGCAGATGTGGTCAGGTTAAGATGAGGTTACAGTGTAGTAGGGTGGACCCTAATCCAATGACTAGCATCTTTAAGGAAAAGGGGAATTTGAATACAGACACACACACAGAGGGGAAGGCCATGTGAAGAGGGACACAGAGCCTGAAATTATGCTGCCACAAGCCAAGGAATGCCAAGGATTGCCAACAACCACCAGAGGCTAAGAGAGAAGCTTGTAATAAATCTTCCTCTAGAGCCTTCGGTGAGAGCGTGACCCTGCCAGTACCTTGACTTTGGACTTCTAGCTTCCAAATTGTGAGAGAATGAATCTTGTTTTAAGGCACCCAGTTTGTGGTACTTTGTTGTGGCACCCTTAGGAAATGAATATGTTGGGCCTAGGTAGGGGAACCCAGTGTTCTGAGCCCATCCCATTTCCTGGCCACCAACAGTCATTATCTCATTTAGATGACAAGTCACTGAAGTTCCAATTACAATCTCCATTTTACAGAAGAGTTGGATGGTCAGAGAGGTCTACAGAGACACAGTAACAAGGCTGGGATTTGAGCCCAGGTCTGACTTGGCCCCTGCCCTGTCTACCCTGCCTTTCAAGAAAGAGCCCAGCCTTTTGAATTGTTCACTGTCCTTTACGAAGTTGTAATCAAGGTGGTCAAGTGATGATGAGGAATAAGGGCTCTGCAGATGTTCACTCAGCTATTTACTGATGAAATTCCATGCCTGGCATTTGTTTTAAAATTCTCCAAAAGAAAAAAAAACAAGTTATGGGGTTAGGGATAGGTGAACCAGAAACAGCAGGATGTTGATAATTGTTGAAACTGGGTGATGGGCAATGGGGCTCCATTGTATTACTCTTTTTACTTTTGTGTATGTTTGAAAATTTCCATACTTAAAAATTAAAAAGGAAAGCCATAGAGATCCAAAATTAAAAAAATAATAATAAATGAAAAAATAAAGCATGAGAGCTCTAGGATCAGAGATTCCAGGGTTTGGATCTCAGCTTTATTCTTTTTAGCTGTGTAACCTTGGATGAGTTACTTAACCATACTGAGCCTTGGTTTCCCCTGCCCAATGGAGGTATCACTACATGAAACCTCATAGGATGGCAGAGGAATGACATGGTAGAATTAAAGTGCTTAGCCCAGGGCTGGGCACACAGGAGGCTTTCCGGAAATGTTTGCATTATTTTGTTTATTGCATGTGTACCTTATACCAGCCTCAGAGTCAGGACTTCCTTCCTTAGCAGTGACATGGGGGTGAGGACAAGTCTCGGAAGTGGAGGGACTTGCTCTGGACCCCATGGCTGACAGTGACAGAGACCCGCCCGACCCAGAAATCTCTTCCCGAAGTAACTGTTTCCTTTACTCCAAGAGTTGCTCAGAGACCTGCTTTCCTGGAAGTGTTTCAGGCCTTTCTCACAAGGAGGCCAGCTTTCTGTTGCCTTGGTTTAGGGATCAGCCGTGGAGGGGGAGGAAGACGAAGCCACTCCTGGCTGACCCCGGCCAGTTCTGGTCACTCCATGTTTGCTCAGCTGCAGGGCGCAGGTGACCAGGGCAGATGCTGCCGGCCTGGCGATGTTTTCAAAGGTGACAGGCCTGTGGTAATTGATGGTCACTGGGGGCCATCGCTCCATGAGCGCTGTTGGTTTAAGGGTGACAAGGATCTGACACACTTGCCACAGCAGAAACCGGAGTGAAACAAAGGAAGCCCAAACTGAGAAGGGCTGGGCGCCCTGGCCCTGGGCTGTCTTGGCTCTGAGGTTCCCAAAAATCTGTGTCCACAGGTCCTTCTCAGCCTGCCACCGCCGGGCCGGCATCCTGGCACCCCGGAGCACCAAGGTCAGCCGGAGTGGAGGAAGCGCCCCACGGCACCTCGCCAGTCTGGGCATGGGCCAGGGAGGGAGCCAGGAGGAGCAACTCAGCGGGGGTTCACAGAGCAGAGGCTGTGCCCCCGGCTGCTGCTGGGCCTCCTCCTTCCCCATTTGATATGCTGGGGGAGCGGGGTGGAGGTGAGGGGCCTCCAGACTGTGATGTGCAGAAGAAGGGTGCAGGGAGGTGTCAGTGCCAAGGGGAGGCATAGGGGCTCCGAGAGGTGTGGTGGGGTCATAGGAGAGTCAGGGCCTGGTGTTAGAGGCCTGGATGTGAATTCAGGGCTCTGTCAGGAAACAGAGCATTCACCCCAGATGGTTCCAGTGAAGAGAGAACTGTGCTGTCGGCAGCGTTAGGGGAACACACGAGAGATGATGATGCTCTCAGCGACTAGTGACAGCGGACGTCATGACTGTCCCCAAGGCTGAAGGGACCGGGGGTTGGGAGACAGTGCCAGCAGAGGGCTGTGAGGGCTGGACTCACAGAGGAGGGTTGCCTGGAGTGATGGCCGGGAGGCGGCCTGAGCAAGAAGGGAGTGGGGGAGAAACACCCACCCTCTCTCCTCTCCCTCCAGACTCCCTCCAGATGGCACAGGGCGGCTGGTGCAGTCAGTAGGGCCCACCTCCCAGGCCAGAGCAGGGCAGTGGAGGGTGGCGAATGGATGGGGCAGGCGGGGCAAACAATCAGTAGTGCACTCCTCTTTCCCTGCAGTGGGACCACCACACACTCGGAAGGAGGGTTATTGATTGATAAGGAGTGTGAAAGTCCCAGCACAGGCGCTGGAATGTGACAGCCTGACAGACGGTAGCTCCAACTCTGAGTCTTTCTCTGTCTCTGTCTGTCTGTCTGTCTGTCTCTCTCTCTCTCTCTCTCTCTCTCTCACACACACACACACACACACACACACACACGCACCCCACATTTCTCAATTCTCTGAATGGCTGTCAGAAGGAAGACAGAGCAAGCGTGTTCTGGGAGGGCTGAGGGGAAGCCTGAGGACAGATTGTGTAGCTGTCAGAATTCCACGGATCCTGGAGTTGGCTTGCTCCAGAGGCACCGAGTTCTGTCAGGGAGGCGTTGAGCTCCTTTAATGCGCACCTACCGTGCATGAGGGCCTGCTACGTGCATCTGTGTGCTCCCCCTCCTCGAATCCTCACCAATGTCCCAGGGAGATTGGTGGTTACTTCCCAGTTTTGCAGGTGAGGATGCCGGCCTCAGAGCGGGGAGGCCACTTGTCCAGGGTTGCCTGGAGCCAAGCTGTATCAATCAGGATAGGCTAGGTTTTGCCGCTGTAACACCCCGCTGTGGCTCCAGACAGCAAAGGTTCAGTTCATGCTCATGTTACAGAGCCATCTGGGGTCGGCTGGGACTCTGCTTTCTCGTCACGCTTGCTCTGGGACCTAGGCTGTCAAAGCAGCCATCATCTGATGCATTACAGGTTCCCACGGCAGAGGGAAGAGAGACCTTCCATGGGGGGCTCACACTGGAGAGGAAGTGCTTGGCCTGGAAGTTGCACATCTTATTTCTGCTCACAACTCATTGACTCATTGGTTACCTGACCCCAGCCAAGCTCAGGGGCCAGGGTGGGCGATCTTAGTGTGTGTCCGGAAGATGGAGAGCTGGAAGTGTTTGATGAACAGCATTGTTGGCTACAATACAGGAGCCGTGGGTTTATTTCCGGCCTAGGAAACTCCAGGTTGAGAGCTCTTCCCACTGCTCCGGGGGTGCCCTATTCCAGCAGAGGCTGAAGGAGCATCAGGACAGAAAGGGAGAAGCCTGGAACAGCAGCTGTCTCAGATTTCCTGAAGGTCTTGTTCTGAGACCACCTAAACAGGATGCCAGGGAAGCCAGCTGCCCCTGGGTGGTAAGAGCCAATTTAGAAGATGAGGCAGAGAGTGCTGAGGGCAGGAGAGAGGGGGCTGGTGCCCCACTGGCTTTCAGGACCTGGGTTTCTGTCCTTCACTTTCCCTGACCCACTTTCCCACGCATGGAAAACCCTTCACTGTTTTGTAGGAGGGCTCCTTTTCCGTTGCTGTCTTCCCAGCTGCGAGTGCTCTTGGAAGGCTGGGAAGCGTGTCCTGAAGGGCCAGATGAGGTCACTTACTCAGGCTGCTGGAAAACTGGCAGCACGGCCCCTTTTCCTTCCATGACCCCCGAGTGCATCCTGATGGAATTGCTGCCCTGTGATCCCGATTCAGTGGCACAATTTCAGGAAACAGAGGAGTGTGCTTTTACGTAGGAACTCAGCAGAGGGAGAAAGCCAGTCCCTTTTCCTGGAGCCCAGCTCTGTGCCTGGCCCTGGGCGGCACACAGCCCTTGCTGGTTGCTCGCACATGCATTATCTCCTGTTACTCACACCTGCCCATCCACCGCATCTCACACACTTCCAGTTTTCTTGGGAGAGTTTCTTCCCTTCCCCATGGATGCCACTTCCTCCCCTAAGCCATCAGTGGCTTCATCTTACGTGACCTTGCAGAAGCATTGGACACCCGTTTCCTCTTCCTGGAATGATCTTCCCCTGGGGCTTCCTTGCTGCCACACTCTCCTCTGGCCTCTCTGAATCCTCCTTCTCAGCTTCCTTCATCTTCATCGTCTTTCTCCAGCTGGTCCCTCTGTGCTTGTGGTTTCCGGGCTCTGGGCACAGCTCACTTTTCTCTCCTCTTAGGCCATGTCATCCCTCATATTTACTGTAACCAATCTTTTGATGAATCCCAAAGCTAGACCTTTTTTGAATTCCAGCTACTTTCATCCATTTGCCTAGTTGACACATCCACTTGGATGTTTCATAAACTCCTACAACTTAATGTGGGATTTTCCCCCAAATTTGCATTCTCTCCAGTAATTCCTTTCCAGGTGAATGGCATACCCATCCACTAACCATCAAAGCCAGAAGCCTGGGAGTCATCTTAGCTTCTTTCCTCTGCCTCCCCGACACAGTGGGTCCTGAAATCTAACCCTTCCATCACCACCGTTTCCAGCCTAGACCATTGCAACAGGCTCTTTTGTGCCTGTTCCCTCCAATCCATCTTTCTGCTGCCACGGGGATTTCTAAATATCTGGCCATATGAATTCCTTCATTCTTTTTTTTTTTTTGCGGTACGCGGGCCTCTCACCGTTGTGGACTCTCCCGTTGCGGAGCACAGGCTCCGGACGCGCAGGCTCAGTGGTCGTGGCTCACGGGCCCGGCCTCTCCGTGGCCTGTGGGATCCTCCCGGACCGGGGCACGAACCCGTGTCCCCTGCATCGGCAGGCGGACTCTCAACCACTGAGCCACCAGGGAAGCCTGAATTCCTTCATTCTTAAAACCTTTAAGGCTCCCTTCACCCCAGTTTAAAATCCAAACTCGTAAGCAGGGAACAGAGCACCTTTTTGATCAGCCCCTGCCTCTTCTCCCCCACCTCAGCACCCCACCCTCACCTCTACCTTTGTACGCACTCTTTCTTTTACCTGGAAGGCCTTTCTCTGTCTCCTTATCTGAATGGCTAATTCCTGCTCATCTTTTATGACTCAGCTCAAGTATCATTTCTTTTGGGAAATCTTCTCTGACTAGTCCTAAAAGTAGGTGCCCCTCCTCTGTGCTTCTATACAATCCTGTGTATAAACACAGCGTGGTAAGGTACAGGTGAGTGATGCTTACTTATACCTGTCTGCCTCCCACCTGGGTGTTCATAGAAAACAGTGTCAGGTCCATAGCCCAGGCCGAGTCTTGGCATCCATCTAGCAGTCCATCATTCTTGTGAAGAAATAGATAGGTGAGCTGCCATGTCCCCAAAGTCCCTTGACTGTGGTCTCAAATTATAGAGGGACCTTGGAAATGATGTAGCTCAACCATTCATTACATAGATAAGGACTGTAACATTCAGGGAGTGAAAGCCCTCATTGGTCCACACAGAGTCATCAACAGAGTGAAGATGGGGATATAGATGGGGGAACTTCCAAAGGCCAGTGTTCTTTACATCATACCGTGTCATTCGGAGTTTATTGCTTTTATTGATTTTATATAGAAGCACTGAACGTTCAGTTGAAATCATTCACAAGATATAGACAAGCAAACAGAAACAGATGGAATTCACCTAGCAATTACACCACCCACCCAGAGATGATTGCATGGTCTATCACCTTCCCACCTTTTCCCTGGGCAGATTAAATGTATGTCCATTTAAAAAAACAATATTATGATTATACTAAAATATATTTTATCCATGCTTTTAAAATTTGTTTTTGAATACCTGTTCATATTTGTCAAAGACTGCATATTTGTAACGTAATGTTCTTAGGTGCACCATAATATAATTCAGTAATCACGTATGAGTGTTGGACCTTAAGTTTGGTTCCTTTTTTTTTTTTTAGCAACAACATTGCTATTATAAACAGTACTATGAAGAACATGATTATAGTTGAAGTTTTGGCCAATTCTTTTTTAAAAAAATTGATGTATAGTTTATTTACAGTGTTGTGTTAGTTTCTGGTGTAAGCAGTGATTCAGTTATACATATATGTGTATATATATATATTTATATACATATATGTGTATGTATATATGTATTTCTTTTTCATATTCTTTTCCATTGTAGTTTATTACAAGATATTGAATGTAGTTCCCTGTGCTATATAGTAGTACCTTGTTGTTTGGCCAATTCTTAATTATTTCTTTAGGATGAATTCTTAGAAGTAGAACTGGTAGGTTGAAGGATTTACTCTTTCTCCACATCTTGCCAAATTGCCCTGTCCAAAGCCTGGCTAATCAGGTTTTATATTCACTAGTTCACCGTCTAGGCAAGGTGAGAGCAAACTCTTTCCACTGAACCTAAAGGACCTGGATTTGGTGGCAACTTTCCCTCAAGCTACATGTCTCAGTCTGGAGGTGGCAGTCTGGTAGCCCCCAGATCATCTTCTTTTGAATCCATGATGTTTAAAAATATTTGAATTAGGAACCAACTTGATAAATCAGTAAGTTTCACATAAAAAATCTGAACTTCTGGCTCCTATTTCTGATGGGCAACTGTGGTTCTTCCTCTAGATGGGGCTTGGGCTCTCACAGTTTGCTGCAGTCCCCACCTCTCCCTGTTGCCACCCAGCTGGCCTCATTCATCTACTTGCCAGGACCCTGTAGGCATTAGTATTTGTAACCCCTATCTCAGTTCCTTTTCCCCATTAAAGTAGGCTCACCAACAAAGAACTCCATGCTTTTCATTCTGATTAACTATAGAATTAATTTTTTAAAAAACAAATCCTATTTGTCATAATAATATTCAGGTTAATCATTTAGGAAGCTGCTTTAGAGAAACCTTGAACATCTTTAACCAATATAAAATATGATGAATCACTTTGGACTCCACAGTGCATTATGTATTTAAAAACAGAAAATTAGACACAGGAGGATTCATCTTAACTTCATTATATATGAAATATTAATTCTCTTCTGGCTTTCATATTATTTACATATTTAATAACATGTTAGCTACAGTCTTTGAGAGCAATTAGAGGCCAGGGGCTGTCTCCTGCCTTAATCTTAAAGATGCCAAAATGTTTTGATGATGTGGGAGAAGGATTGCTAAGGAGAGTTGGATGCTGTTGTTTCCATTCCCTTTTTCACATGTCATAATTTGTTAACCATATTTCCCTCTTAAACAGGATATTGATGACTTTGGCTGCCCCAGTGAGAATTCCGTTCTTCCATTCCCACCCCTTTCCCTACTCTAGTGGAGAAGAGGAGCTTGTGACCATTTTGTTTTTCCAAAAAACAGAGGCAAATATTGATCTAAACCACTATCCCCTTTGGTCTCTGTTAGGTCTTCTTAGGATCTCGGTCTTCTCATAAGTAAAATGGGAGTCACGGAACAGACGCTGTTGTGAGGGTGAAGGGGGCTCACGTAGATGATCACACAGACCCGTGTCTCACACTGGGAAGCTGCCTGATGGGAGTTTGGTGCCCCTTCCTCTTCCTTGCCACAGTGATGGGCAGCACCTTGGGCCTCAATGCCATCTTGGTGCATGCCCCAGCACGTGGTCCCTGCCGTCACATTGCTGGCAGTCCACACAAGTGCTATCAGAAGGCTTCAGTGATGAATCAGCCCCTGGAGGCCATATCTGCAGGGGCACAGCTGTGTGGAACAGGAAGGGGAAAGGCTGCTCTGGCCATGGGAGGTCAATAGGACAAGATCAGCCTTGACCGGGGACTGGGAGGGTGGGAGGGTTTGGAGAGAGCTGGTAGAGAGAAGGGGTGTGGACAACGTGTGCAAAAACAGAGTTGGTGGCAAGCTTAGCGCAGAGGGTCATGGTGAACAAGTCAGCCTGTGGCAGGGGAGTGAGGGAGGGAGTGAGGCAGGAGGTGGGGGGAGGCTCGTGTGATAGATTGTTTTTAGCACCATAGAGCATCAGAGTTTTAAGGGACCTTGGGAAATGTCTAGAGTGGGGGTCACCAGGTGGTTTGTGGTCCCGGGCCAGGTAATGTACATTGCGGATATTTTGTTTGGTCCATTGAGTGTTAATTATTATTATTTTGTTAATTTTCAAAATCTTTTAGATACAGCCTGCATTTCCCAGTTTCCCCAGTCCCCTCTACTCCACTCATTACGTTGCTTACCTGGTCCCTGCTCTCAAACAAGCATCTATTTCAGTTTTCAGAATGAGAGAATCAGGGTGCCGGGAGTGGAAATAATTTGCTCCAACTACACACAGGGTTAGAGGTGCAGCATGATTCCATCCCAGGTTGGTGTTGCCTGGTCCAGGGCTCTTGGAGGAGCTTGGACAGGGCCGTGTGGATAGTGGGGAGCCCCTGCAAACCCCAGAGCAGGGCAGTGAGGCCTTGGGGGCCTGGGCATCATACAAGCAGGAAGCTGTGGGTCCTGCAGCCCACACTGTGGCTTAAGTCCAGGCTGGTGTCTCGTCACCAAAGCCCTGCAGCTCCCCAGTATGCGCAGGCTTCCCAGACTGTGGCCAGCTCACTGCAGACAGCATTGGCTTCCCACCCACACCTAGGGGTCCTAAGCCTCTCTCCTCCACTCTGTCCCTAGTGGGACAATGAGACACTAGCATCTTTCCAATCACATCCCCACCCCCTGAGGAAGAACTCTGGGTGGCTCTTAGAAAAGAGTGTCCCAGCTAGTCCAGAATGAAACTCAGCAGCCTGAGTTGTTCAGGGGAACTGAGCATGCATAGTGCTCTCACCTCATACCCCAAATGAGTCCATCAGGATTAACGTCACACTAATGAACGCTAGAGGAATTAAGCATGATTCGTCGCTGGTTGTAAAGTGCTTCCAGTCATCACCAATCCATCACAGCCATTCTCCAGAAGCAATAACCCAGAGAGTCTGTGAGATGCTGATGGAAAGACCCAGGCTCTGGGCTTTCATCCTGGGGCTTAGCAGAGCCAGGACAGAGGCCCAGGCTGACAGGGGCCATCAGATTCACCAGAGATAAGAATGACTTCCCAAAACATGCTACAGGGAGCAGTGTTCCTCCTCCCCTGGAATTCCTGAACCATTATGCACATCCTCTTCTCTTATGCACTAGGGCTGGGGTTTGGGGAATAAGGGATGAGGGGGAGCTCCCAGGTTGAGAATGGAAAAATTGAGTCAGAGGCTTAGTGCAGCTTCCAATCTGTGGCAGTTGGAGCACAGCTCTAGTTCTGGCCCTCTCACTTACGTGCTCTGTGACCTGGGTACGGTTAACAACCCTTTCTGGGCCAGAGTGTCTACATTTGTAAAATGAGAGAGTTACAGTGGAGGATGTCTTTTTTTTTTTTTCTTTCCTCCCTCCCTCCCTCCCTTTCTTTTTTTCCTGCATTGGGTCTTCATTGCTGCGCGCGGGCTTTCTCTAGTTGTGGCAAGCGGGGGCTACTCTTCATTGCCGTGAGTGGTCTTCTCGTTGCCGTGGCTTCTCTTGTTGCGGAGCACAGGCTCTAGGCGTGTGGGCTTCAGTAGTTGTGGCACATGGGCTCAGTAGCTGTGGCTCATGGGCTCTAGAGCACAGGCTCAGTAGTTGTGGCGCATGGGCTTAGTTGCTCCACGGCATGTGGGGTCTTCCTGGACCAGAGATTGAACCTGTGTCCCCTGCATTGGCAGGCGGATTCTTTTTTTTTTTTTTTTTTTTTTTTTGCGGTATGCGGGCCTCTCACTGTTGTGGCCTCTCCCGTTGTGGAGCACAGGCTCCGGACGCGCAGGCTCAGCGGCCATGGCTCACGGGCCCAGCCGCTCCGCGGCATGTGGGCTCTTCCCGAACCGGGGCACGAACCCGTGTACCCTGCATCGGCAGGCGGACTCTCAACCACTGCACCACCAAGGAAGCCCTGGCAGGCGGATTCTTAACCACTGCGCCACCAGGGAAGTCCCTCTTTCTTTGTTTTTGTTTATTTTATTTTATTTTTTATTTTCAATTGCACTATAGTTGATTTACAATGTTGTGTTAGTTTCAAGTGTACAGCAAAGTGACTCAGTTATACATATATTTATTCTTTTTCAAATTCTTTTCCCATTTAGATTATTATAGATTATTGAGCAGAGTTCCCTGTGCTATACAGTAGGTCCTTGTTGATTATCTATTTTAAATATAGTAGTGTGTATATGTCAATCCCAAACTCCCAATTTATCCCTCCCCCCGATCTTTTCCCTTTTGTAATCATAAGTTTGTTTTCTATGTCTGTAAGTCTGTTTCTGTTTTGTAAATAAGTTCATTTTTATCATTTTTTTAAGATTCTGCATATAAGTAATATCATATGATATTTGTCTCTCTCTGTCTGACTTACTTCACTTAGTATGATAATCTACAGGTCCTGGAGGATGTCTTTTCTAAAATTCTAACCAATCCAATGTTTTAGAGGACGTATAGGTTTTTTTTTTTAAGATTTAAAAAAAACCCACTTTGAGATATAATTCATGTACCAAACAATTTACCCATGTAGAGTGCAGACTTCAGTGGTTTTGGTATACTCACAAATATGTGCAGCCATTGTCATAATCAATTTTAGAAAATCTTCATCACCTCAGAAAGAAACCCCATACTCTTTAGCTATCACACCCCTGGCCTTCACCCCCAGCCCTAATAAACCACTAATCTACTTTCTCTATATATAGATTTGCCTATTCTGGACTTGCATGTGAATGAAATCCTATAGAATGTGGTCTTTTGTGACCATCTTCTTTCACTTAGCATAATGATTTCAAGGTTCAACCATGTTGTACCTTGTGTCAATACTTCTTCATTCCATTTTATGGCTGAATAGTATTCCACTATATGTATATATCACATTTTGTTTAGCTATTTGGCTGTTGATGGACATTTGAGTTGTTTCCACCTTTTGGCTTTTATGAATAATGCTGTTATAAACATTTCTGTACATGTTTCTGTGTGGATATAGGTTTTCATTTCTCTTGGGTATCTACCTAGAAGTGGAACTTCTGGGACATATAATAACTCTATGTTTAAGCTTTTGAGGAACTGCCAGACCATTTCCCAAAGTAGCTGTACCATTTTATAGTCCCACCAGCAGTATATGAAGCCTTCAATTATGCCACATCCTTGTCAACACTTGTTGCTATCTGACTTTGATTTTAGCCATCCTAGTGGGTATGAAGTTGTATCTCACTGTGGTTTGGATTTGCATTTCCTTGATGACTAATGATACTGTGCATCTTTTCATGTCAGTAGGCCAATAGGCCATTTGTATATCTCTTTGGAGAAGTGTCTATTCAGATCCTTCACCCATTTTTCAATTGAGCTATTTGTTTTTTAAAAAAAGATTATTATTATTGAGTTTTAAGACTTCTTTGTATGTTCTAGATAAAAACCCTTATCATATATATGATTTGCAAATATTCCCCCCCATTGTGTGGGTTGTCCTTTCACTTTCTTAATGGTGTCCTTTGAAGCACAAAATTTTTTAATTTTGATAAAGTCTAATTCTACTATATTTCTTCTGTTGCTGTGCTTTGGGTGTCATATCTAAGAATTCTTTGCTAAATCCAAGGTTATGAAGATTTATCCCTATGTTTTCTTCTAAGAGTTTTCTAGTTTTTGCTCTTACATAGGTATTGGATCAATTTTGAGTTAATTTTTGTCTATGGTATGAGGTAGGGGTACAACTACATTTTTTGCATATAGTTAACCACTTGTCCACACATAATTTGTGGAAAAGACTATCTTTTCCCCATTAAATGGTCTCGGCACCCTTGTTTAAAATCAGTGACTGTAGACATATGAGTTTGTTTCTGGCTTCTCCATTTCATTCATCTATACCTCTGTCCTTGTGCCAATACCACACTGTCTTGATTACTGTTGTTTTGTAGTAAGATTAGAAATTGAAAAATATGAGTCCTCCAACTTTGTTTTTCTTTTTCAAGATTATTCTAGCTATTCTGAGTCTCAGGCAATTCTACATGAATTTTTGAATCAGCTTGTCAAGCTCTACAAAGAAGTCAGCTGGAATTCTGATCAGGATTATGCTGTATCTGTAGCTCAGTTTGAAGGAAATTGCCATCTTAACAAAATTAAGAACATGAGATTTTTTTCCCCGCATTTGTCTTCTCTCAACAGTATTTTATAGTTTCAGAGTATAAATTTTGTACTTCTTTTGTTAAATTTATTTCTAAGTATTTTATGCTTTTTGATACTATTGTGAGTGGAATTGTTTTCTTGATTTCATTTTTGGATTGTCCATTGTGAGTATATAAAGGATTGACTTTTGTATATTGACCTTGGATCCTACAACCTTGCTGAACTTTTTATTAGTTTTAACAGCTTTTTAGTGAATTCATTAGGATTTTTTAAGATACAAGGTTATTTCATCTGTAAATAGAAATAGTTTTACTCTTTCCTTTCCAATCCAGATGGTGAGTATGGAGATCTTTGTCTTGTTCCTGATCTTATGGGGAAGATAAGTCTTTCACTATTAAGTATGATGTTAGCTTTTGGATTTTTCATAGGTGCCCTTTATCAGGTTGAGGAAGTTTTCTTCTGTTTCTAGTTTGTTGACTGGAAAAGCTGCTGGATTTTATCAAATGCTTTTTCTGCGTCTGCTGAGATAATCATGTGATTTTCATTTGTATTCTATTGATATGATGATCAATTGATTTTTGAATGTTAAGCCAACCTTGCCTCACTGGGATAAGTCTCACTTGGTCATGGTGTATAACTCTTTTTATATGTTGCAGGATATATGTTTTATATCTTTCTGGATTCAGTTTGCTAGTATTTTGTTTAGGATTATTGTGCCCATATTTGTAAGAGGTATTAACCTGTAATTTTCTTTTCTTGTAATGTCTTTGTCTGATTTTGGTATCAGGGTAATACCAGCTTTATAAAATGAGTTGAGAAGTATTCTCACCTCTTTTATTTTTTGGAAGAATTTATGAAGAATTAGTATTAATTCTTAGAATATAGCAGTGAAGGTATCAGGGACTGAGGTTTTCTTTGTAAAATAGTTTCAAAATTTCTGATTCAAACTCTTCATTTGTTATAGGTCTATTCAGATTGTCCATAGAGGGAATATTGTTCTGGGTGTGGGCCCTTCCACACCTAAGGGAATCTCAGGGACCCAAGTCTCCATGGGTGATTGTGGTCACTGGTGAGTCCCTGGTGCCACAGCAGGGGACTTCTGGTTGGGTATACACATGGGTTAGGCTGAGGACAAGCTGGGATATGGGCAAATTAGTCCACCAGAGGCTGGAGAAAACTCTGCAGGTGGGTGTGCATGGTGAGCACAGCAGGCAGGGTTGGGAGAAGTTCTGGGAAGCAGTGTGCAGCCTGGGCTTTTAGGGAGCTTAAGTGAGAGGGATGAGCATGTATACCAATTCTGTGCAAAAGGATTATTACTCAGTAGCTAGGCTGGTACCCTCTTGGCCCTTCTTCCATCCATCCTCTCTCCTAAATGGTGGCTGTGCCCCTAGGGCTCTGGGTCTTGTTTAGCTCCATGAGGGAAAGAAATCCCTCTGTCTTATTATCATTTACACCCAGAGCCCTGTAGAGCATGGATGTGTATGGCCAGGGTTGAGGTGGCCTGGGAGTTCTCAGGATTATTTGTTGAATGAAAGAATGGTCAGAGCTGCCTCTTGGTTTTTGTCTCCCAGCAACCAGCAGGCAGATCTGGTTTGAGTGAGAGAACTAAAGGGAGCAAACTGTTTTATCTGAAAGTCCACTTTTCTAAGTCAATGTGCATCGGTTATCTTAACCATCAGCCACAAATGCACAATACTTACTGCACTCTGCACCATATGCAAGGCATTGTGGAGGATAATGGAACATAAGGCCCTTGGTCCCTGCCCTTGAAACACTAACAATGTAGTTAGTGGAAAAAACCCAGCAGATGCAGTTGAGCGAGTCCTCAAATGTCCTCTCTGTCTCAGCCCCATAATGATGACTATCGTTGTTCTTATATTCTTGGTCCAGTAAGAGTGTCCAGCATGCTGATGCCAATTGGTGCAGGAACTATGTATGAAAGCCCCTTAGCCCTCTAGACTTCTCTTGTTCTCCACTTTTCTTGGTGGGTGGTCCAATTTCCAAAATGCTCCAGCTTCATTCTACCTTGTATATCTGCAGTTATCTGTCTTGGCCAATAACTGTTTCCCTGCACCCATCTCCCATCAAGACCTGTGGGACAGTGTCCTGGTTGCCTTCACCAGTCTCTGGTCTCAATCTTCTAACCCCCTGGGGAAGGTAGATGGTACATACACACACACACACACACACACACACACACACACACACAATCACAATCACAATTCTCCCACCAGTGAAAAACCTCCAGGTCACGTCCTTGTTACCTACTGTGGCATAGGGATTGGAGAATTTGATAGCCTCTTCATGAGACGACATTTCCACGTTGGTCTCAGACGGATGCCGTTGTGGAAAAAGGCCAAGAGATTTGTCCTGGTTTAACTGAGCTCACACAGGAACTGGGTGTTGCCTCCGGCACTGTTGGATAAGTGGGCTCCACGGAGAGGTCGTGAGGGATGGTTTATTCTCTATTCAAGAGCTGGAATCCAGTTCCTGTTAGGTACATGGGTGCTGAGCACTTGGGGCAGGAAGTGACATCCTTAATATCCCAGGCCCAGGATGGGAGGATGTTAAAGACGGCTCCTGCCTGCAAGGGGAAAGCGGTGAGCCCGGAGTCCACAGCCTATCCTGTTGCAGTGCTGCCCACTGATCCTGCAGGTCGGGGACTGAAGTCCTGCCCTCACACTCTTCTGGCATTTCACCCCTGATCCAGGAGTCCATGCCCCTGGGCTGGCAGTCATCCTGGGCAAGCCAGAGGTAGCTGCAAGGCTGAGAAAGGCCAGCTAGTTAGTCATCAATACTAGTTAGTGCTGACCCTGTGCCAACCATCCCTCTATGTTTCTCAACTGGGGGCTCCTTTGCCCTCTAGGGGACATTTGGCAATGTCGGAGACATTTTTGATTGTCACAACTGGGAGGCGGGGCCTGCTGTTGGCATCAAGTGTGTAGAGGCGGGAGATGCTGCTAAATATTCTGCAGGGCACAAAACAGCCCCCACAGCAAAGAATTATCTGCCCCAAGTGGCAGTAGTGCTGAGGCTGAGATACCTTGCTCTGGACTCTGGGTTCCCAGTGGTGTGCAGTCCAGACCAAGTCCCTACCCTCCAGGAGGCTAGATCCTAGTGGGGGAGGTGGACAGTCAGCGAGGCAGGTCCCGTCCTCCAAGCTGTGTCCCAGAGACAGCCCATTTGTTAGTTCATCCACTCAATGGATTCATTCACTCATTCAGCATTCACGTGTTGAGATTTTACTGTGTACATACAGGCATGCACAAATACATGGACACACACACATACAATAACATGCCCACAAACACACAGCACACACACATGTGTATGTAGACACATACACACATGTAGAAACACACACACACACACACACACACACACTCCTGGTACCAAGCCATAAGGGCTGAGATAGAGGGATTATATGGGATTGTGGAGAGAAGGTATTTAGAGCTTAGTCTTGAGGGAGCTCAAGGGGGCTTCCTGGGGGAGGTGAGCTGAGTCTTAAAGGGCAGAGAGACTTAGAAGAGGGAAAACCTAGTCCCCTAAGAAGGAACTCTCTCTAGAAACCAACAGAGAGTGTTCATATTCCCACGGGCTCCCTGGGGAGCCCCACGCTTGGCTGGGGAAGCCTGCCACCAGCCCTCAACAGCTCTCCACACGAATCTCTCCCTCCTCCTGCAACCATGATGTCTCCTCTCCTCTCTGCCCCTCTCCCGCCCCGCCCCCTCCCCATCGCATCTTCAAC
Organism: Pseudorca crassidens; assembly: GCF_039906515.1. NCBI lineage: Eukaryota > Metazoa > Chordata > Mammalia > Artiodactyla > Delphinidae > Pseudorca > Pseudorca crassidens. The sequence goes on along the minus strand of NC_090311.1, from coordinate 54,877,211 downwards.
TCCTCTGTGAAATTGCATTTCTAACCTTGGCTGACTCCAGCCCCTCCATCACTGCCAGGAGAGGCCATCAATTCCCTGACCCAGCCTCAGCCCCTCAGCTGGGAGTCATATGACAGCCTCAGTTATTTTCCTAACCATCAGAGGGGTTTGGTGGAGAGGTAGAGAGGGGAGAGAAGGGCACTGTGGCACCCAGGGCTTTAAATTTGACCGGGTGCCCTTTTGTACCTTCTGACTGCCCATGTGTCTTATCTCTCTCTCATATGTAAACAGCATTAAAAATAATGAAAGGCCAGGCCCTGGAAGCCCTTGCCATAGAGTCCACTGGGGAGAGAATCAAAAGATGTTCACAGCTGGCTGCCCTGAGAAGGGTGCAGTGGAGGATGCCAGGGGTCTGGGGTCAGCAAAAATGGATCCTTGTTATGGCTATTTCATTATCTTGCTGGGTGATACCAGGTAAATTGCTTCACCTTTCTGAGCCTCATCTGTGAAATTCGGAGGGAGCCCCATCCCCAGGATATCTCATCATGTAGTAATAACATCTGGTGACACCATTGGCCTTTAATTGATAGGAGCAAAGCAGGAAATTAGAAAGAAAATATGTCTGTGTTTCCTCCCTGTCCCCTACCACCCACGTGCCCCAGAGGTATTAGTGGCCATGGCTGATAGCTGATGAGACCAGCTGAGGTCAGTAGGAAAAGAAACATCAGCATCCTCCAAATGAGCTAGATGCATTCATGGTCCTGTGCCCTTACCTTATGCCATTCCCACCTTCTCCCCACCCTTCCTACAAGTGGACATTCCGTCAAGGTCCATCTCCGCGGCGTCCCCTCCGGGAAGCCACCTTGACTCCCCTGTCTGATAGCTCTTCTGGATACCAATAGACTCTGCTTGCCCCTCTGTTCCATCTTCAATGTTGTTCACCTTTGCAGCCCTGGCCTGTAACAAAAATTCAATAGCACAGCATTATGTCCACCATGATGCAGCAACTAGCATCTCACCATCAGGGGAGTTTGACTCGAGTTAGTTGTAACTGTCGAAAAAACACTGCAGCGAATGACTTTAGGAGTGGATCGGGGCACAGGCCCCAGTGGAGAGGGCTGTCCATTGGAGGGTTGATGCTCATGTGCATCTGGGAGGAAGAAAGGATGAAAGTTGTGCATTGACAAGGGCTGGTAGGGGAGATGGTCACCGACGCCTTCAGTTGGGTCCATTTAATTGCCAAGAATAGAGGCCCACTCAAGCAGCTCTTAGAAGGGGCTTATTGAAGGATACAGGCTTTCATGGAGCTCCAGAAACAGGACTTGTACCCCGGTGGGGCCTCATGGGAATTGAGCCCAAAGGGTGATTATATATAATATGGAGCTGCAGGGAGCAGCCTCCTTCTCTGATGTTCCTGCCTCTCCCCACACGTTGGCTCTGCTCTCCTCTTTCTTTCCTCATACTCCCTGTCACTCCACACCCTCACCTCTTCCTCTTATTAAATCTTAGGTACTAAAGTGATGTAATCAAAACATATGTTTCCCCTTGAATTTTTACTTATGGTCACGAAATATCTAAGATATGACTTCCAGATGTGGCTGTGTGACTTTTCTTATCTCCTTTGGAGCTAGGCACACATTCCAGCTCGGTCTAGCCTGGTGTAGGAAGAGGCTGCTACTGGGGTATATGTATGAGCAACGGACTGGAGTCTGAATACCTACCTGGTTCTACCCTGACTGACCAGGACCCTGAGTCCCGGGCTTCACCTCTTCTGGCCTCTATTTGCCCTGACATAGGATGGAGATGGTCATTGTGTCTTGCTGACCTCACTGGATAGGCCCGGTGCTTGAATCATTCCATCTAGCCTCAAAAATAATCTTATCCCAAATCTGTTAATTCTAAGCTCTTTTCTTCTTTGGCCTCTGGGGCCCTTGGTTCCCTCCTCTGTGAAACAGAAGTTTTTTTCCGCTAACGGGGTCTGTGGGCAGTGGGAGCTGCGGCTGGGTGTGGATTGCCCGGGCTCTTCTTCCAACGACCGCCTTTAGAAAGCAGTTATCCCAGCCCCTCGTTGGCACTATCTTGGCCTGACCCCCAAACCGCTGGATACGAAACCTCTAGCTTCTTATCCAGATGCGCCATTCTGGTGCCAAACAGCTGGACGTTTGGGAACATCTGCGTGAGAGCTTGCCCAAACTGGGGTCACCATCACCCCACCCTCCAACCAGAGGTTTATGCTCACTGACCAAGATCTAACGAAATTGTCACCCTACGACTAATTCATTGGCAGCCAGGGTCAGCCTAAGGTTTTCAGAGGAACATTTGGGAGTAATTTGGACACATTTGCTCCTTTCTCTTTGCTTTGCAAGTGGTAAAACCAGAGGGGAGAAGCCCGAGAACCATCCCTCCCACACGGCTATGAAGGTAAAGCGGACAGCATCGCCTCTGGCCTCTTCCTGGCAGAATTTACAGTCTGCTGCTTGCAAATGACTGGAGGGAATATAGAAATGTGGGTCATGATGGGGGAAAACATTTCCTGCACTGTCGTGGGTTTCCCTGCACCAGAGAACCAGAGATTGGGTAATTGAAGCTCATGCCCTGAATGGTTATAGCAAAGTTAATTTCCATGACGGTGTTTGAAATATCCCCACTGCACTGGGAAGACTGCAGGGCTGGGGAAGCCAGACTTGGATGAAGGACAGAACCAGAGAGCCCTTGGCTTCGACTCATACAAGGCCCTTGGGTCTCAAGGAACTCAGAACTAAGGCAGGGCTTGCCCCCACTGGGCCCTTTCCCACACAATGGAGTCCTGGCTGGGTGGGTAGAAGTTGGGTGCAAGCTAGTCTGAAAACTCCTTAAGAGTAGGGACTGTGTCTTTTCACCACCATACCCTTAGCTCCAAGCATGGACCCTCATGCTTAGGAGTTCCTTAAAATTTCTTGTTCAATGAATGAATGCACACATGCATGAATGAATGATGAGTGAATACATGAATGGTTCTGGAATAAGTGATGTGACAGCTCCACTATATTGCACCCATGTTCATCTCATGGTTTGTGCCTTGGTTTGCCCAAAAGATAGCTACCAGAATCGTGAAGTCATATACAACCATGTTGTATAAGAAACAGTAGAAAGAACGAGGGGAGGGGTCTCTATCTGTGAGCATAAAGTACCCCCGACTTCAGGTTTCTGAAGGCAGGATGGGGAGCAGGCTGTTATCCCTGGCACTGGAGGGTTAGAACCAGAGTGATATCTTAAGATCCTTAATTTCATTACGTCTGGGAAGACCTTTAGTCCAAATAAGGTCCCATTCACACGTTCTGGGTAGACATACCATTTTGGGGGTATTATGGACTGAATATTTGTGTCTCCCCCAAATCCCTATGTTAAAGTCCTAACCCCTAAAGTGATGGTATTTGGAAATGGGGCCTTTGGAGCGGAAATAGGGCTAAATGAGGTCATGAGAGTGGGGCCCTCATGAGGGGATTTGTGCCCTTATAAGAAGACACACCAGAGCTTGCTCTCTCTCTCACCCTCTCTCTCTGCCCACACAAAGAGAGGTCATGTGTGCACACAGTGAGATGGTGGGTGCCTCTAAGCCATAAGAAGAGGCCTCAGAATGAAACCTGCCTTGCTGGCACCTTGATCTTCGAATTCCCAGCCTCCTAACTGGGAGGGATCAACTTCTGTTGTTTAAGCTACCCCGTCCGTGGTATGCAGCCTATGAGAGCCTTTGAAAGGCTTTGCCACTATTAACATGGAAGGTACTTCGCTAGGAGGTAGTGAGTTCTTACCGTAGGGATTCAACTGGCTCTCTTGATCTCAGAAAATGTCCTTTGCGTCCTGGGATTTCCTCCTGGTGCCTGGAGTGTGCTCTTTGCCTTCTGTCCACTGGCAGTGATCTCAGAAGTACCAGGCAGAGTCACCTGGTGAATTGCATTTAAGATGTTTGTCCAATATTTGCAGAAGACAGTACTGTCAACAGGAGCCTGACTCATGCCTTCTGGGGGTGGGCGGGTATTTCCACTGGGAGAAAGGGCTGGTTTGCCATGCTCCCTGGTTATCACTCTTCCAGGATTAGAGGGTCAAGACAGAGGTCCTTATAAATCATCCACCGGCTGACTCACATCCCAGGATGGGCTGCTGGGGAGTCACGGGGACCTTCCAGATATATCTCTCTGGCCCTTTTGCAAGACTGAGCCCTGGGGAAGATCTGTTTCATGCTGGGGGTGGGTGGGGGAGGTTTCTTAGAACCACAGGCCTGGCCAAAAGTGAAATCAGCAGCCCCCTTTCACCTTCCCTACACGCAGCCTGCACCTCCCCCAGCCTCCCCCAACATCTGTAATTCCGTTTGTTGTGCTCGCAAACACCGTGTTGGAAGATTTCATGCTAATGAAAGGGTTTCTTGATTAGGTTACGCTGTTACTGTAAATGTTCCCTCATTATCTATGTTATGGTAGGAATTTGAAAAAGTATAAATTGAGCGTCTTGCATAATTTATAAAACCTGAATGTTTCCTAATTAGTTCGGTTAGGTTAATGATGGTGCAGTGTCCCTTCTTCCTGGTCTCTGCTAATGACCTTTCCCCTCTTGATTTTGAACACTTTCTGTAATTTACAAAAACCTCCATCACATCCAACCAGCTTTAGGCCCAGACGGGAGGATGAAGTGCTTTGCAAAATGTGAATAGCTCCTTTTTTCTAAACGTGTCCCCCACTCTCCTTTGAGGCCGAGAAGCAGTCTGCTTAAGGTTGGCCAGCACGAAATTTGGCTCCGGCGGATCCCCTGAAGAATGCCGGTGAAGTGCATTCCTTCGGCGTTTGCACAGAGACTGGTCCTGACCTCCATTAGCAGCCAGAGAAGTGAAAATTCTGGAAGAGGTGGGGGAGGGAAAAAAGCCCTCTCAAAAGGATTCTAAAATAACATTTTGCATCCTCAAGTAATTCCCAGTTCTCCCTGGCAACCATTCATTTCTTCCGAACAGCAGAAATTTGCAATATGAAAGTGGATTGGCTTCTCCCTCCCTCGGGGCCCCTGTATCTCTTCATCCAGCGCCTTGGGTAAAAAGCAATGCATACGTTTACAATATAAATGTGATTTAATCGACCTCCCTGTCAGGGAGAAATGGCAAGCATATCAAACAAGACCAAGATGTTAGAAAGAAAAATCATAAATTATTCCAGTGACGAGTTTCTGAGCCGCCTCCTGGACTACTAGATGATGCTATATAAGGCTGTTCCTTGAAACAATAATTAAGATAATTCTCTATGACAAGGAGAAAAATGTCCAGCTTTGTATGAAATGTGCTTCATGTTAGCAAGCTGAATGCTTGGTATTGATTACACTCCCCCCGCAATTCCACCCCCCCATCCCCACCCAGCCACTGCGATTCAAGGCTGAAATTAATTGAATGATGCAACATTTCTTTTCTTGAATCCTTATTTACCATACGAGCCTCCTAGAAGCCATGCAAAGTGAGCTGGCCTCTAATTCTCTAAATTGATCTCTTCCTTTGACGATGTCTGGGAGAACGCTCACATGTACACACACACACCCGCAGCTGGGTGTCCATTGTTCTCTGCTCTGGAAGGCACAATGTCTCCCCTCAGGGGCAGATTTGATGGACATATCAGTACAGCAGAGCCCTAACTTTTCCATCACGAGGCCACCGTGGGGCTCCCCTACAGAAATACGGCCAGTGTCATGCGGAAAATACGGTCCCCACTCAGATGGGACTGCCCCCGTCCCCCAATAGAACAGCACCTGGCCTCTGTCTGGCAGAACGTCCTTTTTCCCCTCCTGGCTTGGCTTCCAACCTCCCAGGGTGCAATGTGGACCTAGAAGTGACCCCTCACTGTCCCCTCTTCCATTCTAGCTGCCATATCCGGAGACTGTTGTCCCCCCCTTCCCGTGAGAGGCACTGGGCCATTCCTGGCAGAGAGAGATGGTTTATGGCCGAGGCTCTGCTTGTTTTTCTGCAGCTCTATTTCATCCTGACTGCAGTTGCCGCAGTGGCGGCTGGTAGAGAGCGAGGCACGACCTCAGGTAGTTAATCCACCGCGAGGTCCCCGGGCGCCTGCAGCAGGGCTGATGTGTTCCCCTGCCTGGAGGGGCCGGGAGCAGCGGCAGAGGCAGCCACTGCAGGCAGGGTGCCCAGGGCCCTGGACCTGGAGCCAGGGGGGCTGGGTTCCAGAGTGCCCTAACTTGCTGGGGGCCCTGAACAAGTCCCTTCCCTTCTCTGAGCCCAGCTTCCTCCCTGTAGGGAGTGGTGGTGGAGGTTTGAGGCAGAAGCAAGGGTTGGCATGTTGCACACAATGGATGATTAAAAAAACAAAACAAAACAACAGAGGCACTTAGGAGATTGTGGGATGAATAAATGGCTCTCAGTTTGACAATCCTGTTTGTGACAACCCAGAGCCTTGCTCCCAGGGGGCCATTCTTTCCAGAACGATGACAAAGGAGGGCTCTTCTCTTCTGTGCTGAATGCCAAGGACAGGTTGTGATTCCACTGAGCCCCTCAGAACTGTCCTTTGGGGACCAGCATCACAGGCGCCCAAGGACCTCCTGCCTTAGTTGTCCCCAGGAGATGGGGGAACATCACTCGGCCATAGCTATAGCTCACAGAGCCCGAGGAGGACAACCAAATCATGTGCGAGGGGCCTGGTGGGAGAAAAGGCAGCGCTGGTACCCAGAGCAGAGTGCTGTGGGAGGAGAGCCACGTAGATGGGCTCAGAGGGCAGGACAGGCCGGAACCCATTCATAGGGAGATGTCAGAGAGAGGAGACAGCTAGCAGGAGCTGGACCCAGACGCCATCATCACCCATTAACACCTACCCTTAAATCCTCCTATCACTGGGGCAGGGCGGGAATGAGAGTCAGGACAGGTTATCTGGCCACAACTAGAGGATAAACTCTACCTGGTCAAGGAGCACGTACACTGTGTCTACTCTCCCTCTGTAGAGCATGTGCCCAGCACACAGTAAGTTCTCAGAATCCCTGTTGAGGGGAGTAGTGCCCAAGCATCAGTCTGGAGCACTCCCAGGCCATGCCGTCTTGGGACCAGCTTGTGGAAAGGCACCTTAGGGAGGCCATTTGCAGCCCGGGTGTCTCCCCCTGCCTTCCCTCTCCAGCTAGTGGAGCTCCTGGATGACTTGGCGCTCCCTTTTGTTGGAGGCCTAACATCTGGCGTGAGGCCCAGCCCAGGCAGCTGGCCTCTTCTGACCCTGGATGATCCATCAGCTCCTCAGACGTCTGTGAATCCCTTGCACGGCCTGGTACCCCGTAGGAGCTCAACAAGGACTCGCTGAGTGGTTGGCTGTTTGACGAAGCAGCAGCCCTTCTCCGCTGATGAAAGAGCAATTAAGACTTTTGGAGTCTGCAGTCTAGACAGGGAGCTGTTAAGTCTCACATAAGTGGGTCTGGGAGCTGGTAATAGGAGATTAGGGGGCTCCTAGAGAGGAGGAGGGCTTTAGACAGGGCAGGAAGGAGCTAGGGGCGGTCCAGGTGGGGAGGGCTGGGCCTGTTTATTGCTTGGGGGAGAGAGCCTGTGGAAAGTACCGACCCCTCAGCCAGCCTGATCTCTATGACTTACAGGCTTGTTTTTACCCTGTTTTCTTTAATGACTTTTCACCACAGTGAAAACAACTCTCTTGTCAACTTATTACCTTAAAAATAGTTGAAAAGATGACATCTGGGGAGAAAGTGCTTGGAAAGGACAGCTACTTTTCCTGCCTGTTTCTCTGCCTCTGTGTCTGGGAAGAGCCTTGTGTTTGCAGACCTGGGTTTTAATCAGTTTATTGTGTGACCTTGGCCGAGTCACTGCACCTCTCTGAGCCCCAGATTCCTAATGTGTAAAATTGAGTTAAGGCTCGCCGATCATGGGAACAGATCATTCCTGCCATGTAGCTCCACACCTGTGTGCTCAGCCCATCTCCTCACACAGGAGCCTGGGAGGGCTTCCTGGAGGAGGAGGTACAGAAGGGGGTTGCTGGATAAAAGATGAAGCTGGGAGTTCAACCACTGCAGGCTGAGCTTCTGTGTGTCTCTCAGCAGCAGCAAGCTGTGACGAAGGAGGGGGTGGGGTAGGGGAAGGTTGCAGGGTGTGGGTGCGTCCATTCCCAGCCGTGGTTCCCTGGGTTCTCTCATTGTCCCCTTCTCACTACCCAGGATGCACCCCTCCCTGTACAGTTCCCTCTGCTCTGCATCTTGGCGCCTTTGCACAGAACCCCTGCCACCTGCACACTCCTCCTGCAGTCTATCTAGCTGGGGGAGGGGCACAGCCTTGGTTCCTGGAATTTGGGAGACTTTTAATTGTTCTCTTTTGTCCATGGGCGATTAGAGTGACTCCAGCTTGGAGACAATTAGTAAATTATTATTATTAGTTTCCATTTGTGTGGTGCTGTCCTTTGAGGAGCCCAGCTGATTTAATCAGGGCTGGTTAATGGGAGCACAAGCAGCTCCCCTCACTCCCCACATGCCTGGGAAGCCAAGAGTGAGTAAATAGATGGTGCTCTGGGGAGCTCAGCACCTTGTGCTGTAGTGAGCCCCTCTGGGGTGCATGGCACCTAGTGCTCACGGGTCTCCTGGGAGCTGAAGAGCTGGGGAGGAGGGACATGGCCTGGATGTGATGTCAGGGTCCTGGCTGCTGGCTGGAGAGGCCCTTACCGCTCCCACCCCCATGTTCTCTTTACCCCTCAGTCCATCTACCACCTCCTCCTCCCTCACCCTCTCTTCAGATATGCTCTAGTCCAGTGGGTCTCAAAACTGACCGGGCTTAGACTCACCTGGAGTGCTTGTCAACACATCACTGGGCCCCATTTCCAGGGTGTCTGATTCCATGGGTAAGGGGTAGGGCCTGGAAATCTGCATTCCTACCAATTCCCAGGTGCTACTGTTGCTGCTGGCCCAAAGACCACCTTTTGAGAACTTCCTTGTCCACTGGTTCCCATCCCTGGCTGCACATGAGAATCACCTGGGGACCTTTAAAAACCATCAGTTTCCAGCCTGTTCCCCAAGCGAGCGTCCCCTGGTCTGGAGAGGGTTCTGCGGTGGATATTTAAAAAAGACTGTCCTGGTGATTCGGACGTGCAGCTGGGGGTGAGAACACCAGCCAGGCCCTTTCCTGGCCCACAAGGACCCACTTTCTAGGGATCAGAGGGGCCCTTGTCCAGTCTCTGAGAAGCTCAGCTTGAACAGGAGTAAGAAGGCCAGCGGGATGGGGACGCCTAGGCACCAGCTTCCTGGTCTTGGCTTCTGATGCCAAGTCTGCCTGTCCTTCTTCTCTCCTTCTTTTCCTTTCCTGGGACTCCCCTCTCCCCTCCCTCCCTCCCTTTCTGTCTCCTGCAACTAGTTCAGTGTAGGACCCTGGCTGTGTGGAGTGGAGTCATTCCACGGCTTTCTTTTTCTCCTACCCCTCTCCTCTGCTGCATCTCTCTCTTTGTCACTTACAATGTCATGGGCAGTCTCATGACCTCTGGCCACTTTCAGTTGTTAGAACCTCCTCTGGCCTGGTCGGAAACATCAGTCTCGCAGCTGTGTCAAAGCTCTCTCCTTGAGCGAGAGGGAGGAATGACCTTCTCATCTGCAACATTTCTTCCTCCTCCTGTGTCTCCCGGAAGGGAGGTGTGAGACGTCCCTGCTTCATTCATCTCCTATCAGTGAGATGGACTGGCTTTGCTTTGGCTCTGTAAACTCCGTCTCCCTGCTGTGTGTCTGGCACCTGCCAGTGGCGGCCTCCTCCCTAGAGGTGGTCTCAGGGTAGAAGGTGAATCCGAATGCCTCAGGGGCAGTGTCCAGATTACCCTGGCCCCCTCCATCCCTGAGATGCTCCCAAGGAAGGGCCGGGGAGCCTCTTTCTCCAGCCACCAGTGGTCCACACTTCTGTCTCACTGGCTGGGCAGGTGTGGCCTCATCTGGGTGGCAGCCACCCAGGGAAGCCCATGACCCTGCCCTGTCCTTGCACCTCTGTGCTCACATGTGGGGAGCCCTGAGGTCCTCTTCTGTGCTCTTTAGGACTTGGGAAAGCCTGGATGGGGTCAGTGGTCCCCTATCTTTCTCCCAACACTCTAAGCCCTGGTCCCTTTTCCCTTGGCAAGTACGGGGCTCTGTGGCCACCCCCAGACAAGTAAGATACCACTTCCTGTATTGACGCTTGCCTTGAATTCCAAGGGACATATTTTAAGCCCTCCAAGGACTGCCCGCATCCCATGCTTCACACTTCTGCATTCAGCCAGCATCCAGCTGGGGGGAAATGCTAGGCTCCTCTTCTTGCGGGCATCCCTGTCTCTCGGAATGATTCTCCTGGAGACCTTTCTTCCCCTTGGCTTGGCGGAGGAGAGGATTCTGCTCTTCCACAGGCCAAGGGTCTCAGCAGTCCCCACCCCCCTCTCTGAGGCTCCTAGATGGAAGACAGGGTGAGAAGAAGGGGAGGATGATTGGTGGCAGTCCTGTGGGTACCTGGCTAGCTTGTCAGCAGCTTTCTCTGTGTGGTGTTGTTGGTCCTCCTGTATCACCTCCATGGGCCCGAGTGGCCAGCCCCAGACCCATGGGCAAGTTCCAATCAGCATCCTGTTATTAACTCACCTGTTATCCTTCTCTGCTTTCTGTCATCTCTTCCTTCCTGCCCTGGACATTCAGTGAGCCTGACTGTCTCCCAGGCCCACTTCTAGATACTGGGAGGTGTAGACCAGTCTTTAAGGAATTGGGGCTGGACAGCTCTCCCTATCCCCCTGGACTCACTGAGAGATGGCAGAACTGTCCTACTGTCACCAGCACCATCCTCTGCCCTCCAGGTGCTCCTGGTCTGACAGGTGACCAGGCTGTGACAATGAGATGGTCAGCCTGCAGTGGAGGCAAGCCTAGGGGTGAGGGAACGCAAGACAAAGCCACCTCACCAACTTTGCGGGCTTATGGAAAGCTTTCTGGCTTGGAAGACGTGGTACCTGAGTGGGATCTTAAAGGATGAATAGGAGGAGAACCCTTTATGTTGAGGGAATAAACGCGAGAGGGAGGCTGATTGTTTGGGGACCTGTGTGGATGTTTGGTGTGACTGGAGCATCGAGGAGATGGCAGGAAGGAGTGAGGGACAGGCAGGGACCAGGTCATGAAGGGCCTTGTATGTTGACCATGCTAGGGGCCAGGACCACTTCTCAGAAGCACCTTCAGGGGATCTGGTTAAACACCCCTCCCTCCACCCCAAGGCTTCTGTTCTGAAGGGTCTGGTTGCCCACTTTCTTCACGCAGTGGCCGTTCTAAAGCCCCACTCCTGAGCTTGGGCCACCTTGAGTGGCCACCGTTCCTGAGAGGAGTCTTCCATCTTGACTGCAGCAGGGCTGAGGGACGGTGGACGGCAGAGACCGGGCAGGGCCCAGGAAGAAACAGCTCCCTTTCCATCCTAACTCAGCTGGGCTCGCACGGGAGGAGGCCCAAGCATCTGGACAGTCACTGGCTCAGTTTGGGGAGTATTTGGCTGAAATCTGAGCGGCAGAAAACTTGGCTGGGAGGTGAGGAATTCATAAGACTCAAATGATTTACCTAAAAGAAAAAGCAGAAAAGCGATTATTTTTGCAGAGGTGGGACTTAGGTGTGACATTTTGAAAACGAGTTTCCATTTCTCATGTGTTCTATGAGCATATGCTGCTTTTCAATGGGGAAAAAGCCCACATTCATTCTGCAGCTATTTATTCAGTGCCAGGTCTTTCAAAACCCCGTGGATCCTGTGGTACATGTGACAAGCTGGCCCTTGTGTCCCAGAGGGTGATACTGTCTCCCAGCTAGTGGGCATAGCTGTGGTCTGGCCGCACTTTGTACACAGTCTCATTAGTCTTGACCATGACTCTTGGAGATGCGCGTTATTAACACCAACTTCTGGATGAAGACCTGGAGGCTCAGAGCAGTTAAATCACCCAGCTAAGGTCACACAGTTAAGGAAGCAGCTATACTGGGATTCAAGCCCAGATGTGTGTGGCTCCAAAGGCTGGGCCCTCTGATGCTGATTCTTTTGGTCTATTGGGCAGCTCTGCAGACGATGTGCCGGGCCTGACCGCTTCCTCCTTGGGTGACCCTGGCGAAGTCACACTGCTTGTCTGAGCCTCAGTATCCTCCCCCTGTAAAAAGAGGGTAATTGCACGTCCTTTGCAGGTTTGCAGTGAGGAGTGGGGAGGATGAACGTAAATTACTCAGGCCTGGTGCTAGTGGGTGCTTGGCCAGCCAGAGCCTCTCATCGTAGTAAGTGGTGATGTGAGTTGGTGCTAGGTTTCTGCTTCCTATACTTACAAAGAATCCATTTCTCTTACCGGCTTCCAATTCCCAGCTTTAGAAAATACAGGTCGTGGCTTATGCTTCTATACTCAGACCCAGGGAATGGAATCCATATGGGAAATGCAGCATCAACCCAGTCCTCGCTCCCCTGCCCCAGTCCCCCAGCTTCCCGTGGCGGTTCCCTCTCCGGCTCAGGCTCAGCTTAGCCCAGACATGGGCTGTCGACAGAGAAGCAGCCTCCACCCCATTCACGGTGGTCTTAGGATTAGTTACAAGGCCCAAGTCCAGGGCGAGCCATGGGCAGCCAGGCTGGTAAAGACTTCTGCTGTTAATAATGTTTGCTGTTTTGGACCCCCATTGTGTGCCAGGTGCTTTATATAGGTAGTTCATACTCGCTGCTTGGTGATGTCAGAAGGTCTGGCTCCACCCTTCATTAGCACACAGGATATTGCCCTGTTGGCTCCTCTCAGAGAGGACGATTGTGAGTGCTTTGCAGTCTGGAGAAGACACTGTTTCTGGAGGGTTGTGGAAGGTTGTGCTTGCATTTGTCCCGCAGGGGTGTCTGTGTTCCACCTTCATTGCAGACCATTCCCTACCCCGCTGCCTGTGTCGTTCCCAATAGAACTGCCTTGCTGAGCTCCACCCTGGTGTTCGGCTGTTGGCTTGTGCTGAAGGCAGAGTGTTCGGAGAACCAGCCCGAAGAAGCTAGTTACTGTGCTTCTCTAGGAGGGGTCCTGCCAAGGAAGCTGCTGGGAGGCATTTCTCTCACTCTTAGAACCTGGAAAAGGAGGGTGGATCACGGGGAGTTTCTTGTTGTCTAGTGGAATGAGTCTGGACTTGGTTGTTTCTTCGTCCTTGCTTTGTCTTCAGGGAAGCACAGAGCCGTGCAGCCCTCTCTAGGAGGTGCCCAAAACTATAGCATCAACACTTCTGTGTGCCGACCTCACCCTTGCTTAGGGCTTGAAGGGAGCGTGCTGGTCCCTTTGGGTGACACTTTGGGCAGTCCTTTGGAGGTCTGCCTGCTCATGTGACCTTGGCCTCCCCATCCCTGCCAAGCAAGCGTGGGAGCAGGTCTTCCTTGGGTCCTGGCTGCCTCTCCTCCCCACAGACCTGTGCCTTCCCGGCATCCCAACAGACGTGGCTGACATTTCATGTTTCCATGGGAACAGAGTCCAGCTGCAGCCAGAGAACTAACTATAGAGTCTGAGGAGTGAGTGTGAGTGTGTGAGCATGTGTGTGTGAGTGTATAATGCTCAGGAGCCCAGGGTTCCCGTGCAGGTTCCCCGTGTCTTGCACCAGCGGCGGCAGCCTCGTCTTGGCGGTAATCGTGCCCTGACTTGCAGCTCCTACATCTCCGTCGCTGACATAATATTGCACTGGGGCCCATCTATCTGCATAATCATCTTAACCTGCTCCCACAAGAGAGTAAATATCTAGGCTGTTGGAAAATGACCATAAAGGCTGCACGCAGATACCTTTAGCAGCAATGCCAACATCTATCACAGGGTAATTACAAGCAGGGAGTGAGGACACCGGCCCGAGTCTGGGAACTGTTTGGGGCTGCTCCTGGGGTCCATCAACCTCCTGGGCTGATGGGGGAGCCCAGCTGCAGACTCTCTGCTGCTGACCTCTTGCTCTTGGCCACTTGAAGGCTCCTGGCCATTTGTCTCTCTCTGATCCCACTGCCATCTCCCTGTATTCCTCTGGGGTGGGGGCCTCAGGCCCTCATGATGACAAGACTCACCATCTCCTCCACCTAAATTGCAGGGCATTTCAGATTCCGGGGCTCCCTTAATTCCCAGCTTTGGAATCTTTGAAACTTCTGCCCGTCTGACCCTCCATGTCTGTTTCAGGCCGGGCCTCGGGGAGTTTGCTCATCTGGTTACCCAGGACCACGCCCGTTTCCCTCGAGCCCCGTGCCTGGCCAGATTTCTCTCCCTGGTCTCTGCTGCACTCTCCTGTTCTCCTTGGCAGCAGCTCCCGGCATGCCCTGCGGCTGCGCAGCTGTTTCTGACCAGGCCAAAGGCTCTGGATGTGCCCTAGAAGGAGTGATGGTGCCCCTCTTCCCAGGACACACTGCTGCCTCTCATAAAGAGCTCCTCAGAGCTCACGTGTCACCTGTAACAAGCGCCTGTTGTCCAAGATTCTTCTCAAAACCGCCTTGGGTCAGTGGATGGTTCGGAAGCTGAGGGCGCCCCTGGTGAGAGGCTGTTGGGTCCCATGTGAAGTTCCCCCCACGGAGCCACAGTGTAGCCTCTTAAAGAGTCTGCCTCCTTGGGGATGAGAGGTGGGACGTGTGTTGGGACAGGGGAGTGTGACGCATTTATTTAGTAGTGGAATCCCTTTTCTAAGGACTCTAGGCAGAGGCCCCAGATTTAAAACGTTTGAAAGCAGAGCTGCTTGGGTGAAAGCAGCGGAGTGGGATTCTGGGCTCCTTTCTTATGATGCACTCCCTTCCTCCCCAACACACACACACACACACACACACACACACACACACACACACACACACACACACGTTCCCTTTGACCTACTCCATGACCTTCTCTTCCCACTTGAGAAAACCAGGCTTCTAGGGTCCTGGAGGCCCAGAAAGGGAAAGAGCCAGAGGTGGTGCTGGAACCCAGGTCTCCGATTCTCCGTGCCGTTCTCATCAGCCCAGCTAAGCTGCGTGCCCTTGGCAGTTGTTATATTGGCTGGTTGTGGCTGTGGAGGTCAGAGTCACGTGGAGGCACAAGCACTCTCCTGTGAGGTATTGAGGCTGCTAGAAGAAGTCACTTCCTGGGCAGCCGGAGCCTCGGCTTGCGGTGTCAGATCTGCTAAGCCACTGCGTGATGACGAGTGAGAAGCTCGCCCTCTCCTCTCACCCACAGCGCCGTAGTTGTGCAGCGAGCAGTCTGACTCTGGGATCTCTCAAGGTCTCTTCAGGGACCCCTGCTCTAGGTAATGTCAGGCTCTTTCCCGAGGGACAAGGGAGAAGCTTCCGGTAGAGAACGTGAGGACGTGGAGGAATTCCTCCCTGCCTCCCTGTCTTGGGGGCCCTGGAGGGAGCACGGCATGTGGGTCTGCCCGTTACCCCCAGCTGGCTCCGTGAGCAACATCTTGCCCTGTGTCTTTGTCACACTGTTCTTCGTGGGAATCTGCCGGTGACACCTATTCATGGGCCCTTCTTGATGGGAAGTGGGCATGAACCATCTCCCAAAGTGCAAGGGAGCCGGCACTCTGGATGAGGCAGAGTCCCACCTGTTCTTGTTGGGCACCAGGCTGCACAGGTGTGACGTGGCAGGGAGGAAGGAACTCGGCTCCCGCCCCCAGAGATGCCTAGTTTGGTGGGGGAGCTGGCAGTACTGTCACTGTGGTTATGAGTCTTCATCCACACTTAGCTGGCTTAGGCAAATCACCTGTCCCTGTTCCCTAGAGCACATGGCTTCCTCTTCCGCTCATCCCGTGGGCCTAGCAGAAACGCTTCACCTCAGCTCTTCTGGGTTTCTCCTGCCTCCCAGGTTAGGGCACCGTCCAGTGTGCCCAGATATCAGAGGGAGGGCCCTCTGGTCATCACCCGCAGGCACCTACGACCTGCCCCTCGCCCTGCCTGCACGGTCCCTTCAGGGCACAACCTGTTCTCTGCCACCTTCTAGTAGAAGTCGTGTCTAGGTCAAGGGCTTCTTTTGGGGGCTGCCATGGTCCTGACCCCCGTGGAACCACTGCCCTGGGGTCTTTCTTGCTCCCTGGGGGCAGCACCAGGAAGCAGCGGGCAGGTTCCCTCTCCTGGAGGAACAACTTTCATTGCCCTCCTCCCTCCACCTTGGAGAAATCTCCATGGATCTGGGGAGAAACCCTTCCCCTTTCATGATTCTTCCAAGATCTCTTGCTGAGAATGTGATTCTCCCTCTTTTTTTCTCTGCAAACCCTCCACATTCTTCTAATGGATTTACGCTTTGGGAAGCAAAAGTCTGGATGTCCGGAGGCAACTTCTGCTTTCTGCTGTGCAGCAATCCTCTTGTGAAGTAAGGATGTACAGAGACCAGGGACAGGGAAAGGAAAGCAGAAAATTCAGGAAGGAAAAGATTCCATGAGTTGGTGTTTTAAAATAGCAGCCAGGCACACCATTTGGTGGAAACATATGGGAACGTGAGTGCCTGCGACTGGGCTCATGCCTAAAGTCCCCGGGAAACAAGAGGAGCTCAGACATGGGCTGGATTCTGCTGTTCTGGCCCAGGCCCTGGAGTGGACACAGGACAGCACAGGTCCTTGGCTGCGTAACTGGGAGCTGTCCATTAAGGCAAAACATCATGAAGCCACACTCAGACCAAGTGGGATGTCCACCAGAAGCCTCAGTCTCAAGGTGCCCTGCAGAGAGGGGGCAGCAAGGTCCTGGGCAGCAGCCTGAGATTCAGAAGAGAAGGGAAGAGGTGGGGCTTGGGGAGTGGCCGCGTGATGGGGCATGGTTTTGCAGTTCAGGTTGAGGAGTTCCCACCTGTTCCTTAGGTCATAGGGAGCCATGGAAGGTTTTTGAGCAGAGGAGTGGGTGGTGAGAGAACTGGAAATATCCTGGTCCACTTGAAGAATAGAGAGGAATAGATAATCACTGAGCTGGAGGGTGTCTGGAAGCCTTCTTGAATGACTCATTCATTCCTTCCTTCATTCGTTCATTCACTCAACAAATACTTATCTCAAACCTTCCAAGAGCCAGACACAATTGCACAGCGATGAAGAAAATAAAGTGTCTGTCTTTACAGGTGGTTGGGGGAGAGGACAGAAATTAACCAACATATAAACATATCTACCAGGTGGTGAAACAGGCTCAGAAGAAAAATTCAGTAGAGTAAGGAGACTGAGAATGGGAGGGATGCTCTTTTTGCTTGGGGATCCAGTGTTAAAGAAAAATTTATTCATGACACTTTTTAAGGAAGGTAAGGCAGACTTTATTCGGGGATGTGGCTACTACAAAGGGGTTTTGTAGTAGGGGACAGAGATCGGGCTTAATGCCAGATACAACAAGGAAAACTGGGGATTTATGGGGAAGGAGCAGGGTGGAGGTCAATGGATGGAAAATTACTAAGAGGAAACATCAGGGACGAGGGGGATCTGACTAAACTAACCTACAGCAGGATTCTTGTTGCAGGCAGGCCAGGGTGGTCAGACATCACCGGGGGGCGGGGGAGAGAATGATGGAGGATGAGGAACCTGATCAGATATGGAGGGTGATCAGATATCAAGGATGGGGGATTCTTTTTTTTTTTTTAATTATTTTATTTATTTATTTTTGGCTGTGTTGGGTCTTCGTTGCTGCGCACGGGCTTTCTCTCATTGTGGCGAGCGGAGGCTACTCTTCGTTGCGGTGCGCGGGCTTCTTATTGCAGTGGCTTCTCCTGTTGCGGAGCTTGGGCTCTGGGTGCGCGGGCTTCAGTAGTTGTGGCTCGCGGGCTCTAGAGTTCAGGCTCAGTAGTTGTGGCCCACGGGCTTAGTTGCTCCACAGCATGTGGGATCTCCCCGGACCAGGGCTTGAACCCGTGTTCCCTGCATTGGCAGGCGGATTCTTAACCACTGTGCCACCAGGGAAGCCCAAGGATGGGGGATTCTGATTAAACTGACTTAGGATTCTTGCTAAAATTGGACGACGCAGAGATGAACACGAAAGCCCAAAAGCTGAGGTCTAGTTGGGAGGAAGATTCAGAAGAGCCTGACAAGAATCTGGCCAAGGAGAGAATCTTGGTCTGTGCCGTCTCTTGCTCAAGTACTGGTGGCACTGGAGTAAAAATGAAGAGAATGTGGGGTTGTGTTATCCTGAAGAAAGCATCGACTTCAGATAGCTGAAATGGATGAGGGGCGCGTTCCAGGGGAGAGAAATGGTGTGAGCCAAGCCTTTGGGGGGAGTTGACAGGAGCTGCAACCCGCCAGCCTGGCTGGCACGGAGGGTCTGTAGGGCGAGCTTTGAGTACTGAGGTTGGGAGGGAGGTGGTGTCATTTGGGATGAGCGTTAAAGGCCAGGCTGAGGACCTCAGTTTTGCATTCTGAGCCACAGAAGGTTACTGAGCAGGAGGGAAGGGGTGGAATGGAAGGTCCCTGGGTCCCTGCAGAATGCTACCTTCCAAAAATATGGTGGGGGTGGTCTGGGCGGGAGCCTGGAGCCCACTGAACATGCTCAGAGGCCCCCCTCCTCTGCAATTACAAGCCCAGGGCAGGGCCAGATCAGATGAGGATCTTCTCCATAACAAAGGGGAGATTAGCTCAGAGCCCCTAACAACGTTATATGTGCTGCCCTCACTCAGTGGCGACGCCTCTGAGACTGTCAGCTTTATATCTGCTTCTTTTTATCAATACGGGCAAATAATTCTCTAGACATTTATCGTTCTAAACTGTCACAGTGCAGTGCCTTTCCCGAGGACCGAAATCAATGCTGATCTTGGTTTGAATACTTTTCTGACAAGGTTCCTATTTGTAGATTCGCAGGTAGAACTAATGTGTGTTAAAGCCATTCAGTTTGGCATTTTGCGGCTCCATTGACACATTAAATATAGGCGTTCACCACGACGATTAACCTTACAACTATTAAGTAATAAAAATCCCGCATACATATTTATTAGCTGAACATCCTACTCCATGTGACGCCTTCCCCAGCGAGAGGGAAACCGGAGGTGGAGGTAGCTGCCGAGAGCTGAGCCTTCTCTTTGGGGAGGCTCTCAGGAGGGACTCGGGGATCTCCAGGCCCTCGTGGAGGAAGGGGAGCTGCTTCGGGGATGAAGGCCCAGGTGGATCTGGATCAGTGGACAAGAAGCTGGGATTGGTAGAAGCAGAGTTGAGGTGCCCTACTGAGTTGGAATGGTGGACCCAGTGGCAGCCCTGGGATGAGAACCCAGAAGAGAGATTCTCTCCTTGGCCAGATTCTAGCCAGGCTCTTCTGAATCTTCCTCCCAGCTAGACCTCAGCTTTTGGGCTTTTGTGTTCATCTGTGCATCGTCCAGTTTTAGCAAGAATCCTGCCAAGTCAGTTTAACCAGAATCCTCATTCTTGGTGCCTCTGAGGAAGTGCCATTTCTCTTCCTGGGCCTTAGTTTTCTCATCTGTATATTGGGATTGGACTAGAATTAGTGCCTCCTGACCTTTTGGTAATTAATGTCAAGGTACACATAGAGAAGAATAAACTTTGTGCAGTATATAGGGTCAACAGGCAAGGCTGCTTACAGCTAGGAGAGGCCAGCTTGGGGGCTGTGGATGCCCCAGAGATGCTCTGGCCCTCAAGAGGGTAAGGAGATCGACGTTCTCAGAAAGCCAGTAACTCGCTCACCCTTGGCACAGCAGCGGGGAGTGTCAAATAGTTGAGTCAGACGTGCCTGTTAGGGTGATGCCTGGTGACTCTAAGTGTCTCCCAGCTCGTTGATGGGAATGCCTGCTTCCTGGATGCTATCTTTCCTGAGCCAGCATTAAGAAAGGTCCTGAGTACCTGTTATGTCCTGGCACATGAGTGCATGGACCCCAGCATCCTGGATTTGGGCTCAGGCAGAGGCAGGGCAAATGCCTACCGATGTCTAGTGCCATTCTGGCTGGCTGGTACCTATGCTCTTCCTGTTACTAATCATTTGCATATCTCCCTGAGCAGCGGGCTTCACACTGGGGCAGGTGAGGGGTTCTGGAATCAACACTTCCAAATTCAAATTCCCTTGCTAGCCCCTGGGTCATTTATCCGTTCTCACCATTCAGCAATATTCACAAGTTCTGCCATAGTCTCTGCCCAGGGGGAAGGGGCAGAGATCCGAGAAGCCTGCCTGGAGGAAGGGACCTGTACTGCAAGACTCACTGGACAAGCTGAGATTGGTCAGGCCATGAGGAGACGAGAGTATTGCAGGTGGAGGGGGACAGTGCGTGGGGAGAGGGCTGTGAGAGTGGCAAGGAGAAGCCTTGCTCACCTCCCACTGCAGGGGCAGAACTACCCCGGGCCCCGGGGGCTGTGCTCTGACCTCCAGGGCTGCGTCTGTGGCTGAGTGCGGCAGGGGCGCCCAGGAGGCAACCTTCCTCCGCCTGTGTGGTGCCTTCCTTCTCTCCTTTGCTCATGGTCAGACCTGCGCTGTGATCTGAGGGCTCGCCCAGCTTTCCTGTCTCCCTCTGTATTTTTTCTCACGAGGAGGAGGGTTCCCTAATAAATCCCTGGTGCGTTGAATCCCATGTGGTGGTTGCGTTCGCAAGGCCGCGGTGATCACAAGCAGAAAGTGCTTCGGGAACTGAGGGTTCATTTCAGTTTCGTGGGAAAGCGTGAGAGTGGAACTGTCATCTTGCAAAGTTCTAGATGTAAAACGCTTTTCCAATTGCCGCATGGTGTTCAGAGACGGGGCCATGTCGACTGCTGTTGCAGGGTTTAGGGATTAGGCCAAGCCCTTGCTAGGAACCGGAGTACGCATCGGCTACCTCCCGAAACCCACCCAGTGGGTCTGGAAGGTACTGCGCTCTTGTCTCCGTGCGCATTCGAGGAAATAGGCCTGGGCGATGTGCTTTGGCCAAGGGCGCGCCGACTCTAGGTCTGGGATTCGAACCCAGGTCTGTCCGACCATAAAACGCATCTCAGCGTTTGCTCTGAGGTGTTTCTTCACTGTCCATGTGCCGACGGACAGCCAACATCCGTCACCTCCTGTGGGCTCTGAGAGGAGGATGCTTCCACCCAAACCCTGCTTACAACCCCAGGAATGCTGCTGGTCAGCCTGGGATGTGAAGGTTTTTAGAGAAAAGAGGATTCCAAAGCCCCACACTAGGAGGCCAAGGGACCTGCCGGTGGTGACTGTCATAGCACCGTGGGTTCCCCCAAGACCCCGCCTCACCCTCCTCCGCACTCCCAGGGGACCACTGGCTTTCTCATGACCCCAAAAGGGAAAAGCAAGGAGGCCTGAGTTCATGGCTGGCTTTTCCACTGCAGGCAGCCAGGCTGACGTGTGTCCCAGTTACTGTCTGGGATTCTCCGAACCTGCGAGGCCTGTCATTGGAGGACGGCTACTAGCTGGAGGTGGGGCGACGGGGAGGAACCAGTTCTGCTTACTCAGAAGGAGGGGGACAGGGGACGGAAGGCAGTGTGGCTTTTCCCTGGGGTCAGGGCTGGGGAGCTTGGATCACTTGTTTCTGTGTCTGGGGATCTCTGGTCGTGACGGCAGGTTGCACTTGCCACTGTCAGCTGGTGTATGCTAAAGTGTTCCTGGTTTTTCTCTGTTTCTATTTTCTATCTTGACAGAAAAATTGTGATTTTCACACTGTCATGAAACCAATAGGTCCCTGACATATGTTTTTGTAATCTGTGTTGCTGATTTCCTTGTACTTCTGACAGTTCTATTGCATCTCTGACAGTTTTATAAAATTTTTCCTCTGGGAAGTTGAGAAGGGGGCGTGTGTCTTCCCCCTGCCCGTCCGCCCCAAAACTCCCCGGTTTCCCATGCTAACTTGTATTTGGAGAGGAAAGAACAGTAAGGTTGCTTTTCTTGTCCTGCCCCCATGTTAGCTGCCAGCCACCCCCTGGGAGGGAGGAGGGCCAAGTACACAACCTACAGATACGAGAAGGCGCCCTGAACGTTGGAGAGTGGAGAGGACCTCTGGGCCAAGCCCTGTACACTCAGGCATCCGTAGGGGTCAAGATGCTTCATCCAGGGGCTCCAAATGGATCTGATTCCCTCCAAGCATACCATCTCTTCCCTTTGTGACCCTCAAAGCCCTGTGCTCAGGGAGGGACAAGGGGTACACTGCTTTACGCTGATGCCTTGTGAAGTACGGGCATGACACTAGTGGGTAGGGGCAGCAGCGAGTGTGTGTGTGTGTGTGTGTGTGTGTGTGTTTGTGGAGTTCAAGGTGTCATATCCATGCATGTCCACCCCTTGTAAGACACTGTGCCAGGTCCTGGGGTGATGGAGCTGTGGCCCCTGAGCTTAAGGTCTCCCCAGGGTGCATTTGGGTACATATGACCTGTGCTGTGGCCCGTCCCTGTGCTCGGAGAGCTCACACTGGGAGCACGTGTGTCCATGGGCATGCATGCGTGAGATGCTGGGGGCGTGTTTTCATCGAACTCAGCTGGTACCAAGGGGCAATGACTGTCTTCAGGACAGCAGAGGAAAGTTCTGCTGAGCCAGTGGTAGAAGGGGGCACTGGTGGCAGGGAGGATGGAGGCCAGTGTCACCTCACTGTGAGCATTGCCTGCCCAAGGAGGCAGGGGCCTGGTCATTCTGGCCCTGTCACCACCTTGCCTGGTGGCCTTAGGCAACCTCTTCTACAGTCTCCAAGGCCCCGACAAAAGAGGAGGAGGCGCTCAGCATTATCCTGGGGATTCTCCATGAAGCATATATAAGGTGGCCGTGAGACCGCCAAATAGCAGCCCAGACGCCAGGAAAGCCTGCGCCACATCTCAACCTGCTCTCAAGGCATTATTTGGGGCCTCTCAATCGGCTTAGCCACTCTGATTTTCCTGTCTATGGGAAACGAGGCGTTGCCATGGCAACTGCCACATTACATGGTTCTGTACTGGCGATGCCTCTGAGATACAGAGCAGCTTCTCAAAGAGATACACTTTTCAACATGTCATGTAGAATTCTGTACTTGTTAGGGAAAATCGCATTTCCAGCAAAATGACATGCTTCTCCCGGGCTTGCCGACGTGTGGCTCACGCCTTTCTTAAACAAAGAATTTCATCCACTGCCTCTCTACTGCCTCTCTGGCCTGCCACTGGCTACCCACCCCTCCCAAGTCCCAGTCTCCTTTACATAAAACATGAAGCTGGAGACCAGGAGCTGCGGGGAGGGCAGGGCTCAACTGGCCAGGGTGGAAGTGCGCAGAGCTGGCTTTCCCCTACGGCAGAGGGACTAGGAGGCCAGGTCGGGGGCGGGCGCCTTGGCCTCTGACTGAGAAGTCAGCCAGCAGGGAGGGGGGCTGGTCTGTCCTCTGATGTTCCTTGGCTTGCTTCCCAGTCACTGAGCTGATTTCTCAGGGTAGCGTTTAGAAGTAAGGATCATGGACATTCCAGCCCTCCTCCTTGGTCAGTGCTACCAAAGGGCCTCAGCGAGGGGTTGGTGTCCCCTGTGGGTCACCCCGTGTGTTCAGCAGAACTGTGTGGGCTTATTCCCCGTGTAGCACTGTTCTGGGCATTGAGGGGGAGCCAGTGCATGAAGATGCGAAGTTCGTTGGGGACAATACCTGGCCTCAGCCCTGCCACCCTTGGAGTCACCCTGGGTTCTACTTGTCATCTTGTGCTACTTCCCCCTCTTGGCCTCAGATATGCCATCTGTCCAATGAGCAGGTCGGGCTGGATGCTCTTGGAAGATCCTGCTCTGAGAATCTGTCCCTTACACTCTGCTGGGTTCCATACCCCACCTCTCCTTGGAGTCCTGCTTAGAGGTTCCAGAGCCCCTCTCCCAGGTACCTTGACTGATACATTGGTGGCCAGGATATTGCGGGGAATATCCTGCATGTGACATGAGGATGAATCTCTACACGAGGACCTGGTTGCCTTTAGTCTAGGCTCGTGGGTTGGCATTGGACACTGGAGCAATTAAGAATTAGTATGGTTTGTGTCTGACACAGAGAAACCAGTCCTTTCCCTGGTCGAGGAGGGCAGCCTTACATGAAGAATTCAGGGTCCTCTCGCCTTGAAACCAGTGATGTTCGAAGTGTGGTCTGGTTGCAGAGATCAGTGCTGGTCTGCAAAGTGTTAACGGTTCACAAAGAAGGAAGGAGCTTGCACCAGAGTGTAAAGCAAATACAACACAAAGCACACGTTTATAAAATATTTGTGAAATATTTGAAGTAAGACTTTCTCAATGAAGGAAGCAGTGTGTTGACTTATGTTCTAGTGCAAGGTGGGAATCTCACTGCAGACAAGCCCCCTCTGAGTAGCACTTTTGACACCATCCCTCATCTGCCTCCCAGTGTGAGACAGGACCTGCCCCAGTGCTGTTTCAAGCCAATATCACCAGCATATTGGCCTCCAGGAGCCTCCCAGTGGGTCTCCTGCCTCTAGATTTACCCTCGTCCACCCCCATGCATCCTCCACCCTGAAGCTAGAATGAGTTTTCCAAAGTGCAGCCTTGGTCACGTCACTTTCCTGCCAAATACTTTCCAGTGGGTCTCTGTTACCCTTAGGGTCAATCAAGCCCAAGTTCCTCCATGTAGGAAAAGCCTCCTGCACAACTTGGTCCCCTGCTGCCTCGCTCTCCTTTCCTCTCACCCACCTTGATTTTATCATCGAGTGATGGGATTTCTTTCAGTTCTCCAAATGTACTGTTTTCTCTCACTTCTTGGCCTTTTCCCCAACTGTTGCTCCCATCTGGAACCCTCTTCTCCCTACCTTTGGCCTGGCTAACTCCAAAGTCCTCTTCCTTCCTCATCAGAGAAGGATCTCTGAGCCTGTCCTCACCCAAGTGTCAGCCAACCACCTGGATTAATTCGTTGGCGTCGGCTGGATGGCAGGGACTGCTTACTGCTCCCAGATATCCTTCCTTTCTTGCTCATCAGTGGCATCTCTCATTTTGGTTAAGCTGATGGTTACCTAGAATAAACATGGTCCCCAACCTCAGATGTAGCCATGTCACTAGATTCTAGCCAATAGGATATAAACAGAAGAGCTCTGGGAAGTGTTTTTTAAAGGATGGGTGCACCGCCTTCTTCCACCTCTCCTCTTCCTTCCTGCTAGCTGGAATGCAAATGTGATGCCTGGAGCTTGGGCAGCTATCTTTGATTCACGCGAGTTGTAGTCACAGGCTAAGAATGTCAGGGGAACAAGAGAAAAGTTGCTTGGCTCTCTGATGACTTTAAGGCTTGTCTATCACTCTGGACTGCTTATCTTCAGATTTCTTTTATATGAAAGAGAAGTAAGCTTCTATCAGAGCTCATTCTAATTGATGCAGGTGCAAGTAACTGAATACCTGAAAGCAAGGAAGACTTTTTAGTTATCTCCTTTAACAAGAAATCTGGAGGGAAGGGCTTGCACGGTTGTTTCCGAAGCCTGGATCACTGTCTCTGCGATTCTCTTGGTCACAGGGTGGCTTCAGCAGCTCCAAACCTGGTGTCCTCACACAGCAGCAATGTCCCAGGCAGAAGGTTGAGGATGGGTTAAAAGGTGATAGGAGTGCTCCTCACACACCTGTCCCGTTACCTTGGAGGAAAACCCTTCCTAGAAGCACCCAAGCTGACTTCCCATGGCATCTCATTGGCCAGAACCCTAGATACAAGGGAAGCTGGGACAGGGAGTCTGGAGTTTCAGCCTCTGTAGTGGGAGGCAGGTGGAAATGGCTGACGGCTGGACAACCGACGGTGCCTTCCACGTTGCCCCTCTGGGCACTGCTTTTCTGACACTAGAATCAACTGTCTGTTGGCTTCTCTCCAAAGCAGGAGCTCTGTGAAGACAGCGAGTGATACCAGGAGATATTACAGCAGAGCTGTTAGGATGGCAGCGTCTGGAACCCGACTGCTGGGTTCAAATTCTGGCTCTTCTCCTCTGCCATGGCTGAATTAGTATCTCTGTGCTCCATTGTTAAACAGGGGATGACAATTCTTACCTGCCTCAGAAGGTTGTTTGAGGATTGAATGAGTTCCTGTGTGTGGAATGCTTAGAACGCTGGTTCTCAAACTTGGCTGTGCACTGGAGTCACGTGGTCAGTTTTTAAAACTACTGATGCCTGGGCCCACCTGCAGAGACTCAAATCTAACTGGTCTGGGGTGTGGCTCGGGTAGTGGGATTTTTAAAAGCCCTCTAGTTGATTTTAATGTATAGCAGAGAACAGTGCCTGGCACAGAGTAACTTCTAATAAATGTTGTTACCTCTGATTACTTTGTTTATCATTGTGACTCTAGTCCCTAGCGTGAGGCGCAGCACACAGTGGGCCCTCACTAATTGTTTGTTGAATGAATGAATGGAAGTTTGGGGGAAGAGGAGGTGATTGAGGTCATGTGGTCCAACCCACTGGCAGTGGGATGGCTACTCTGTTCATTCGGTATGGCCTCACTTGTAACATCTCCCGAGGGCTCCAGGACATCCCCTTTCCTCCTTCTCTAGCTCAGGCCCCCAAGGCTCCTCTCTCATTCACAGTCCACAGAGGGAGACTTGCGGACACACAGCAGCTTTGTGCCTGGGCTGCCTGGCCCTCCCATCCCTCATCTGGCCACCACCTTTGGTCACAGCTGCGGTGCCCCTGGGCATGCGCCATGGGTCTTAACGGGGGTGCTGCCCTTTTTTGGGGTGCCATCCTGGCTGGGTGGTATGGATTTCTGCCGTAAACATGGCCCATCTGGGAGAAGCCCAGGTGCCACGTTTTGAACAGCTCTGAAACTTAAAGCTCAGAAGGCTTTGAAATGCAAATATTTTGAAGGAAACATAAGGTAAACATGAGTGCTTATTTCCCCCTGATGAAAACAATATGCTGTTTGCTCTGAAATGTAAATAGGGCCTAGATCGCTTTTAAAGAAAGCCATGTCTCATATTTTTAGGTCCAGGGTAATATCATTCCTAAAAATACATGCATCCGGCAGCCTTCCCACCCCGCCTGAATCCGCACTCCCTTTTTGGTCCTGGATGCCCCTCATTCCAGGCATTGCTATCTTCTCCCATAACTCTTCTAAATCACCCCCCCTCCTCCCCATCTGGAATGCCACACTCCCCCTCCTCAACCCTCTTCTAATTTTTCCAATACTCTCTGAGTGCTCGGGAGTTTCTTTTGGATAGAATTGGGGGAAAAAAATCTGTAGCCAAAGGCATTTCACTGACTTGAAAGAGATTTAATGGTGCATTGAGTTCTAATCAACTTTAATAAGTATTTAATGCAGGAAGACTTTGCCCCTAGCCCTGAGGGTGCCGTGCGTGCTCACAGCCCCCTGTTGGCCACCGGAGAAAGGACCTTTGCTGGGGCCTCATGGTTTGGGTGGGTGCAGCCAGTGACAGCTGCAGAGAAACGAATAATTAGCAATTTCAGTCCCTGATAATGAGTAGCTCCATGATCCTTCTTGGAGCCATTAAGAGCATCTATCTTATTAATGATCCCTTCAGACAGCCGCGAGCCCAGGCGCCCGGCTCCACTCCAATGGGGCTCTCGCCTCTCATCTGTTTACTGATGAGCAGAGATGGAAGATGGCCATTTCTCATCCCTCTTAGTAGGGGGACTGGGGCTTTCTGGGCTGGCAGCACCCCTGGGCCTGATCTGGAGAGCCCCCACCCATGCCCCTGTTCCATTCATACTGAGCAGCCCTGCTCCACCCAGTAAAGGAGAACAGGGAGCACACCCTTCGTTGGCTACCCTCCCTGTACCACATGTGCCAGGAGGTGCCTTTACCTCCCGTGTTCTCTGTTCTTCCCTCCCTACCACTTGCCTTGGTTGCTATTATCATCACATTTGCGCAGAAACCTGCTAAAGTTCCAGGACCTTATCCAAGTTCACACAGCCATAAGGGCCAGTGCCAGGACTGTAATTTCTGTCTTTTTGGTGTGTCTTCCTGCTGCCCCATAATGTCCTAGGAATGAATTCAAGGAAATAGCAACTCTTCCTGGCTGGCTTTTCTCAAAGACAATGCCCAAGCCAAGAGTTGCAGTCTTACTGTCCACTGGCCTTATGTGGTTCACAGCTGTGAATCTGTTTGGCCCACACATTTCTTAATAACTATAAAATATCCACATAAAATTTCAGATCTACTGAAAATTTGAAGAACCTGGGCACACTAAATTTGTTGCCCCACACGGCTAGATCTCAGGGCCACTTGCTTTTTTTTAGACAGTTTGCCACAGGCCTCACTGCTCCCTATTGTCCCATGCTTTGCCTAATTTGCTAATTTATATTATCTGTCTGTCCTCATAAGTGTTTGAGTTTGTCATTTAGATTTTTGATTTTCAAATCTTATTTTATCAGCAGATCCTTTTTCTCAAACTATAAAGCAGGTGATAGGGAATCTCATGGTTAAGGTTGGTGTGGACTTGGGATTCCCCTCACTTGAACTCTACCTCCCATCCCAGTAGTCCTTTGGAATTTGTGGAAAGCCCACAGAACATGGTTTACAAATGGTTTTCATGGAGAACAAATAAGTGGCAACATCCTATGGACCCCAGAAATTCAACAGAAGATGCCCTGCCTGGAACCAACACCTTGGAGTTCAAGACCAGCAGAGTTTGAGAAGCCCTTAGAGGCTCCAGGGGAAGCCTAGAGAGGACAACTGACTTGCTCATGCACACACAGAAAATGAGTATCTGAGTCAGTGCTTAAGCCCGTGGTTTGCATCTTCTCATCACTTCTACATTTTTTCCTAGAAGAACCCAAAGTGTGAAGCTTCTGATGTGTGTCCAAGCAACACCCTGAGCCTCAGCCTCACTCAGCCCTCTATCTCCCATCTTGGAATCACAAACTTTTTGGAAATTGAAGACTGACTCCCACTCACCAGGCAAACAGAGCTTGTTGCTGGGGATGGTGCCTCCTAAACTGTGGTTCGACCCAAATTTGGAACGTCTTTAAAATGTGGGGCATCTTCCTGGCATGTTTATATACCTGGTGGTAATTAAAAAATTACTTTCATGTGAAATGTGTACGCATAGACATATAAAACAGAAAGAATGCAACATTAACCAGAGTCTTCACCATAAAACATGAGACTTGAAAGGGATTTGGGGGTTATAATGTTGGCTTGGATAACATCTCCTGGTGTTCTGGGTCAGGGGTCATCAAACTTTTTCTATAAAGGAAGAGGTAGCTATTTCAGGCTCAGCAGGCTGTCCAGTCTCTGTTGCAACTGCTCAACACTGCTTTTGTAACTTGAAAGCAGCCATAGACAACATGGAAAGGAATGGGTATGGCTGTGCTCCAATAAAACTTTTTTTTACAAAAATAGGTGGTGGGCTGGACTTGGTTCAGGGGCCAGAGTTGCTGAGCCCTGCTCTCAGTCTGTGTGGGCACTCTGCTTTGTCTTTAGAGGTTCCTTAGTAAAAAAGTCTGAGAGCAGTGTGTGTGGGGGTGAAGGTGGAACTTTCCAACACCAACTCTCTGACACCAACTGGGTATATCATAATTCAATTCAATTTTGATACAAACTATCTAGAATTAGCACAGACTCCAGAAGTTAAAGGCTTAGAGTCTCACAAGACTGCCCCCTGCGCCCTCCCCCCCCACCCCCCCCATTCAAGTTTGCTAGAATGATTTGGAGAACTCAGGAGAGCCCTATCCTTATAATTTATAATTTATAAAGGATATAAATGAACAGCGAGATAAAGAGTCACAGGGGCAAGGTCTTTGGTGGGGGGTTTGCAGGCTTTTATACCCTCTCTTCCAGGAATCCCAGTGTACCACCCTCCCAGCACATCGATGTGTTCACCAATCTGGAAGCTCCGTGAGCCTTGTTGTTTTTGTTTTTTTATTTTTATTTTATTTTTAAATTAATTAATTTATTTATATTTTGCCTGCGTTGGGTCTTCATAGCTGTGCGTGGGCTTTCTCTAGTTGCGGAGAGCGGGGACTACTCTTCGTTGCGGTGCACGGGCTTCTCATGATGGTGGCTTCTCTTGTTGTGGAGCACGGGCTCTAGGCGCGCGGGCTTAAGTAGTTGCGGCACGTGGGCTCAGTAGCTGTGGCTCGCGGGTTCTAGAGCACAGGCTCAGTAGTTGTGGCGCACGGGCTTAGTTGCTCCGTGGCATGTGGGATCTTCCCGGACCAGGGATTGAAGCCGTGTCCCCTGCATTGGCAGGAGGATTCTTAACCACTGCACCACCAGGGAAGTCCCTGTTTTTGTTTCTTTAAATTTTCATTTCCATAAACGTTTGTTTGTTTATTTATTTAAAAATTTTTTATTGAAGTATAGTTGATTTACAATGTTGTGTTAGTTTCAGGTGTACAGCAGAGTGAATCAGTTATACATATATCCACTCTTTTTTAGATTCTTTTCCCATATAGGCCATTACAGAGTATTGAGTAGAGTTCCCTGTGCTATACAGTAGTTACTTATCAGTTACCTATTTTATATATAGTAGTGTGTATATGTCAATCCCAATCTCCCAATTTATCCCTCCCGCCGCTTATCCCCTGGTAACTATAAGTTTGTTTTCTATGTCTGTTGAGTCTGTTTTGTAAATAAGTTCATTTGCCATATCATATGATATTTGTCTTTGTCTGACTTACTTCACTCAGTATGACAATCTCTAGGTCTATCCATGTTGCTGCAAATGGCATTATTTCATTCTTTTTTATGGCTGAGTAATATTCCATTGTATATATGTACCACATCTTCTTTATCCATTCTTCTGTCAGTGGACATTTAGGTTGCTTCCATGTCCTGGCTATTGTAAGTCGTGCTGCAATGAACATTGGGGTGCTTGTATCTTTTCGAATTACAGTTTTCTCCGGGTATATGCCCAGGAATGGGGTTGCTGGATCATATGGTAACTCTGTTTTTAGAAACATCCATATTGTTCTCCATAGTGACTATACCAATTTACATTCCCACCAACAGTGTAGGAGGGTTCCCTTTTCTCCACACCCTCTCTAGTATTTACTGTTTGTAAATTTTTTTTTTTTTTTTTTGCGGTACGCGGGCCTCTCACTGCTGTGGCTTCTCCCATTGCGGGGCACAGGCTCCGGACGCACAGGCTCAGCGGCCATGGCTCACGGGCCCAGCAGCTCCACGGCATGTGGGATCTTCCCGGACCGGGGCACGAACCCATGTCCCCTGCATCGGCAGGCGGACTCTCAACCACTGCGCCACCAGGGAAGCCCCTGTTTGTAGATCTTTTGATAATGGCCATTCTGACCGGTGTGAGGTGATACCTCACTGTAGTTTTGACTTGCATTTATCTAACAGTTAGTGATGTTGAGCATCTTTTCATGTACTTTTTGGCCATCTGTGTGTCTTCTGTTGTTTTTGTTTTTATCTGGGGTTTTATTAGGTCAGCATGATTGATTCCATCATTGGCTAGGTGATTGAACACAACGTCCAGCCCCCCGTCTCCCCTCCCTGGAGGTTGGGGGGTAGGGCTGAAAGTTTCATCCCTGTAGTTACATGCTTGGTATTTCTGGTGTGGCCAGTCCCTCCTTGGAAATGATCTAGGAGCCCACAAGGATTCATCTCATTAGCATAAACTCAGGTATCACCAAAAGGTGCTCATCGTGAATAACAAAAGATACTCCTCTCATTCAGAAAAGCTAAGAGCTTTCGCAGCTCTGTGTCAGGAATGGGGGACAAAGACCAAATATACATATATGTTTTTTTTTCTTTTTTTAAAATTATACAACAATTGGCAAATGAGTTTCAATTCATTTCCCAAATCCCATTGATTGTTCATACCTACTCTGAGAGCAATGTTATAGATACTGAGGCTGGGTCCAAGTTCACTGGAAAAGACATCTATTGGTGATGTCTGCTGCAGGTGATATAGGAGGCCTCAGCAGCATGTGTGCCATGTACTGGAGATTCCTAAAGAAGGGAGATCTCTTTATCTGGCATCTGTTTTCCAATGAGGATCTTCTTATCTTTTTGAATTTTGCCCTCTAACCTGTGATCAAGGTACATAACTTCTCCAAGGGTGTATGCTAAGATCAGCTTATACTAACTGCTGGAGGAGAAGAAGGTGGGAGAAAAGGATCCAGTAAAAAGAAACTTATTTTCCTGGCCAGATTTTAAGTTTCAGGAGAGCAGGTATTCTAGTCACCGTGTGTAAGAACTCAGAGGTAAGGACTGTCAGGACTGTGGCCCAGTCTAGCCTTTAATTACATGCAGGGTTCAGGAGGAAAGAAGGTGGGGCATCAGAAGTCAGCGAGAGAGTGCAGTGAGCAGCTTCCTGAGGTGGGGAGGGCCCATCAGGCGCCTGGGCGATAGGCAGCATGGGGCGGGTGGAGGGCAGAGGGGAGGGCATATCAGGAAGCAGAGTGTCGAGTGGGGCATAAGCGTGTGATTGAGGAGAGTGAGGACGTGGAGCTGAGTGCCGGGTCTGGTACCTGACCCTGGGGGGCCTGGGTATCTGGGTAGAGCCAGTAGCAGTGGGAGCCATTGTTGTCCCCGAGCAGGAGAGTGACATGGGAAAATCTGTATTTTAGTCAGCCAAGTTGAGCAGGACAAAGGAGGCAGTGTTGCTATTCGTGGCAGCCTGGTAACTGCAAGAAAGGGGACCCTCTCCAGGTGCACACCCTGGCCCAGGGGGTCGGGGAAGCTGATCACTTACCTTCCTACTCCCACTTACCAAGCAGTCATTCAAGTCCCGAGAAATGGAGTCCTTGGAAAACCTGGAAGCATCTGCAGGAGTCCAGTGGTGGGAGCAAGGAGAGCAAAGACTTCTGGAAGGTGGAGGATGCTAAGGAGAAGGGGCACGGATGTCCCAGATGCAGTGAGCAGAGGGTTCCCAGGTTTCCTTGTTGGGGCTGATCCGTGTAGCTCCGTGGAGCTGAGCTGAACTAGGAGCTTTGGAGTCCATGTGGCTGATCCGGAACTGATGTTCTGATTGGGGTTTTTCACCACCATTGATGAGGGAAGCAGCTGCTGATAACATTTTTGCACATGACCCACATGAACCTGTACTTGTTTAACGGATGAGGACATCAAGGTGGAGAGAACTTAAGTGACCTGCCCTAGCTAGTAAGTGGCAGAGTTCTGTTTTAAACTTAGCTCTTTGTCTCTAGGTTCAGTGAACTTTTTAACGTAACCAGCTAATTCTGTTATTAGATACCGGAGACCAGGAGACTGCAAGGGAGGTGAATGGCTTTGCAAGTGACTCCCTAGAAATCTTTTCTCTGATTCAGCTTCTGGACTATAGTGGACAACTACTGCATCATCCACCAGTGTCTGCTCCCTTTATTTGGGACACCTCCCTTCTTGTAAGCATTCTCCAGCTTCTGGAAGTTTCTATTCTCTTTGCTCCCGCCACTAGACTCCTGTAGATGCTGCTGTGTTTGTAGAGGGCTCAGTTTCTCTGGCATGGGCATTGCACCCACACTGGGCCTATCAGAGTCTCTGCCTGGGATTTTTCAGGATGGAACTGGAAAGAAGTCTCCAGTGCAGTCTCTTGATGGTAAAAGCCAGGAGGACTCAGCCTCGGGGTTTTGAGCCATGTTGAGGAGAGAGAATGAAGCCTTGTGCAGAGAGAGGTAGAGGTGAGAGGTGGAGAGAGAAGGTTCTGGTCCAGTTTGGGTTCCCGTTGTTCTGAGGTCCGGCTGGGTCCTGCCTTTCCTCAGTTTTGTCATCAGTCTTCTTTTGGATTCTGAGAGAGTTAATTCCCCTTCTGGCTTCAGCTGGTTCAGGCTGGGTTTCCGTCACTGGCAGCACGAATCCTGACTGACACGTGGTTCACGAGGGAGCATTTGCCATCACACAGGAATGACACATTTACAGGGCTCGCTCTGTGTGCCTGCATTCCTCACAGCTGCAAGGGCACGGGGCAGGGGGCAGGGAGGCTCTGTTCAGAGATTTGGGGTGCAGACAGGAGCCATCTGGAGAGGATCGGTTTGTACGAGCTTATCATAGACTCTCAGAGATGTGAAGGGACCCCCAGATGTCACCTAGCTCTGTGTCTGGGGTTGGACCCTAAAAGCTGATTCTGATTCCAGCATCTCTGTCTTTACTGTGGAGGGTGAACAGGAATATCTCCAGATCTCAGGGAAGGGAATTTCTGACCCCCTGAGCCAGAGCAGGGTCAACTGACTCCGTGTTCATGGATTAATCCCAAGTACTGAGTACAGTGCCTGGCACACAGGAGACACTATAATGTGAGCTGAATGCGTGAATGCTTGAATCTTCTGAGCTCACTCTTGGCCCAAAGCTGTGGGGAAGGATGCTGCCTTTCACAGGCATCCTAGCGATCTTGGCTTCGGTGCTGTGTTTCTTCCCAAAGCTTTCTCAAGCCCCTCTCCCCCGCCCCCCGCTACACACACACACACACACACACACACACACACACACTCAGGAGGAGACACATAGGAGGAGGGTCAAGACCCCAAGTCCCAAGAGTGACTCCTCCCTGCCACTGAGCCAAGTCCATAGTTCAAATGAAGTCTCTGCTGGTATCTGAATCCTGCCCTTTAGTCTGTCTGTCTGTCTGTTTCCCTCTCTGCAGCAGTGAATGTACTCCATCCTCCCACCCCCAAAGTATATGCAAAACCAATACTGTCTTCCAGGCTCTCAGCAAATGTTTGCTGAGCAAATGTGGAGTGAATGAGATTAAATGGATACGCTTATCTTGCTCTAGTCTCAGTGAGATGATTCACTTTTAAAGAGCTCAGCAACTCATAGGGGAGATGACAGCTCAGGGACTGGAATGAAGGATGTATCAAAGCGCTGGAATAGATGAAGGCTCAGGGTGCCGTGGGCACTCCAGGGAGGGACTCCTCTCAGAGGCTGGAAGAGACTTCCCAGAAGGAGAAGTACCTTTGTACTGGGCTTGGAGGGGGCGAATAAGAGTACATCTGGTCAGGGGCTTCCCTGGTGGCACAGTGGTTGAGAATCTGCCTACCAATGCAGGGGACACGGGTTCAAGACCTGGTCTGGGAAGGTCCCACATGCCGCGGAGCAACTAGGCCCGTGAGCCACAACTACTGAGCCTGCGCATCTGGAGCCTGTGCCCCGCAACAGGAGAGGCCACGACAGTGCAAGGCCCACACGCCGCAATGAAGAGTAGTCCCCGCTTGCTGCAACTAGAGAAAGCCCTCTCACAGAAACGAAGACCCAACACAGCCAAAAATAAATAAGTAAATAAAATAGATTTATATTAAAAAAAGACAGTACATCTGGTCAAGAAGCAGGTGTATCTGTCAGGATGCTTTTAGATTTACAAGCGACAGAAAAAAATTTTGTTATCTTAAACAGAGGCAGTTCAGGCTTCAGGGCTGGTTCATTCAGCATCTCTGTCGTGTCACCTGGGACTCAGGCTATTTCTCTCTCTCCACACTGTCATCCACTGTGTTGGTTTCAGTCCATGGTCAAAAGATGGCTGCGAGCAACTTTGGAGGCTGTGTGTGTTCTTGTTCTGGTCTAGTGGGAGAGGGAGAAATAACTCCCCCAAGCATGGGTTGTAACTCATTTGGGGCAACTTCAGAGATGAACCTGCCCTGGACCAGTGAGTCACCATGGCGATCCCCTGTGTTAACTGGCTTAGACTACTAGGACCCATGCCTGGGGAGAATGAGCTCCACGTCCCTTGTGCCACTGGACTTTGTGAAAAGGACAGGATACCAGCACCAAATTGAGGCTAGGAGGAATGGGGGATGGATAGGCAATGAAGAGAGCCCACACAGGGGTGGGGGGTTGGGAGGGGAAGATGCCTGGGCAGGCCTTTTTGGCTGGGGAAACCATTGATGCCAAGTTATGGTGTTGGGAATGGGCATCCTGTTTGGGGGTGGCAGGAGCCAGGTGGGTGGGGGGTAGCTAGAGAGGGGGCTGAGCGGCAGCCGTCCAATGATGGCAGAGTCTGAATGCCCTGGCCCTGTGGGGAGCGGGATCTCCCCGGGACGGTGGGTTTCTGTTACCAGGAGAAGGGGCAACGGGAAGCGTGTGGGGCAGGCCCACACCACCCCACCTCCATTCACTCCATAATGTTATTCCTGGAATCGCCATCTGCGCTGGGTTGGGTTCTGCTGGCTTGGCCAAGGAGGAAACCTGCATTTCCCAGAATCCCCTTCTCTGTGGGCTTCTGAGTTAGGGTTGGCCAAAAGTAGAATTGTGTGAGATTTGGAAGGTGGAAGCGAGGAAGAATTCATCCTTCTCATCAGGTTGTGGTGATCAGATACGATGACAGACAGACCCAGATACGTCAAACAAGTGCCAGCTTCCTGTTCATTTGTCTGACACCCAGCCTTGCCAGTGGGATCATCGGCGGCCCCAAGCCCCCCACCCAGTGCTGGACAGAAGGTCCCCCAGAGGCGGCAGCCTGTCTGTGAGCTCCCCGATCAGTAGCTGGATGCGCTGTGGTTTCCCGCCAGCACCCACTTGTGCCAGTGCTTTGGGGTACGGAAGCCTCCCTCGGGTCGTCTCCCAGATTTTCACCTGTCCAGCTGCACCCATGACTGGGTAAGCCCCTCTGTGAATGGGGCTAGACATAGGACTTGGCGCTGAGTGTTGGAGGAGCTCATGTGTTAACAAGGCAGCACACTTAGGACCCTGCCCAGCATAGAGTGGGAGCCACCAAGTGTGAGTGGTTGCTGTGAGCACCTCCTTTTCTGGTCCAGGCACCGGCCAGCTGTATGCACAGGTATTAATTCATTTCATCCCTCCATCAATCCTATGAGAGTGGTACTGCAATTAACCCCACTTACGGAGTCACAGAGAGGCTATTAGGTTGGAAAACATGAAATTGCTACTTTTGTAGGCCAAACATTGCTCTGTGTCAGCAAATGCATGTGGCTCCCAGCTAGTACGACTGTGGGTCTCACAGCTGCGCAACCTGCCTGAGCTGTGCAGCCTGCACGTTTACTGAGCGCCTACTGTGTGCTGGAGAGACTGCACCTCCATTACAGCACTTACAGCATCACAGCGGGGCTGTTCGTGCTATACGTGCTGTGTGAACGTGGAAGAGGGAGCCACGGGCTATTTTAAATACCTTTCCCCCAAACCGTAGCTCACTCCTTCAGTATCCAGTTTAGATACCCCTCCTCCATGAAGCCTTCCTTGACTTCCCCCAGCAGAGGCATCCACTCGTGTAAGGGCGCAGAGGCAGGAAAGGGCCCTGCTCATTGGGAGACAATGTAGGAGGTTTGTGTGGCCAGGGTGTCGAATGCACTCTGGGGAGAGGCTGGAAAGGGAGCTGAGTGGTGGGGGATAGGCCTCGGAGGCCCGGCAAGTTTGGCTCCATCGTTGTGGTGAGAACGAGTTGCCAGGGCCAGCCCTGCTTACCCCTGCAATGGCCCTGAATCTGCTCCCTTTATCTTTGTCTGCTCATGGTCCTGCGGGGAGGCTGCTCTTTGTGGAGGGCACGTCACAGGCACCTGAAATGGCCTAGGAGATGGGAGAGTTTCTGAGCCTTGTTGGCATCATGGCAGGACCCTCTTGTTCATGCCCACAGGCCCCGGAAGGGTGACTGCGGCCCTTGGCCTGTGCTCTGGGAGTCTCAGGCAACCCCAACTCCCACTCCCCACTTTCCTGAACGCGTACCCACGGCTTCGTTCCAGCAAGTGCCATCTCAGCCCAGGCCTGATGCTGCCTGACTCAGCTTCCTTGTTTTCTCTGGCCCTGAGGACACCCTCGCTGCCCTTGGCGTGTCCTGCCCATCCCTGTGTCCATCCTGCGCTCCTTGTCTGGGGTGGGGGAATCAGACAGCCTGGATCAGAAGCAGGCTCTCCCTGGGCCTTGCCTGGGACTGTCTGGGGTGCCCCTTACCCTTCTGTGTGCTTCAGAGCTCAGGTTCCGAGCCTAGGCTGCCTGGTAGGAGACCTGCTCTGCCCCCACCCCCAACCAGTTTCTTGTCTGTAAAGTGGGCTTACAGATAGCACTTACCTCGGAGGCAGTGTGTGCCGGTAAACACTTAACAGCCGGCTCTCCAGGTGTAGTTCCAGCCCGAAAGTTGGTTGGCACTTTTGTTTACAGTAATGGGTAAGGTGAAAGTGAAACAGTGAAAGGTATATACAAACTTCACTCATCCTTCAAAGACCTGAGGGACCTCTCTGATGAATCGGATGGTCGTTTTTGAATATAGAAAAATATTTCCTCTTTTTACGGGTGCTAGTCACAAAGCAACAGCTGCAGACTCAGGTACACCTTCAAGTTTCATTTGCATGATTAATATTTTCTCTATCACTTTCTTAAGTCTAGGAAATCAACAAAGAAAATAATCAACTCCTGATTTGCAGCCCTTAACGATTTCCGTGTCACGTCACCTAAAGCAGAATTGGGAAGAGAGACTTGATAGCCATCATTATATAGTATTTCCACCCCACAGATATAATACAATAACGTCGAAAAGCATAGATAACAATAAAATGTAGTAAGATAATTGGGAAATGATGGGTTTTGAATTTGTGTAATTTAATTTTTAAATAATAGCTGTATTTAATACACATCCTGTATTATTCCTGGAAATGTAACAACTGGCTCTTAGAAGCTGATATGAGTTGGCTCTAGTACGCCACTCCAGGGTTATTGTGGGGAAGAAATAATTTAGTATTTTGAAAATGCTCAGAATACCCTGGGACACTCCTGTCCTCAGACCTGGACAAGCTTGGCTCCTGCCCAGGCCCCATGCTCTGCAGTGTCTTCCTTGAAGTTTTCAGGAAATGTACGGTGACCGTGGTCCCAATTTCTCCACTTGGGACTCTCCCCACGTCAGGTAGGTTAGGTAGGCTGCAGGACTCAGGCCTATGAGGCTGACCAGAGCCTAATTCTGGGAGGGCCATCTGTCGAGTGGATTACCTACATTGGCCAGCATGGTATTTCTTTTCTATTTTAATTTTTTAATAGCAGTGTTATGAAGATATAGTTCACATAC
Source organism: Pseudorca crassidens (assembly GCF_039906515.1). Lineage (NCBI taxonomy): Eukaryota > Metazoa > Chordata > Mammalia > Artiodactyla > Delphinidae > Pseudorca > Pseudorca crassidens. Next base: position 54,838,595 of record NC_090311.1, on the reverse strand, counting down.
CATATAGTCACCCATTTAAAGTGTGTAATTCAATGTTTTTTAGTATTAATTCAGAGTTGTGCAACCATCACCAGAATAAATTTTAGGGCATTTCCATCTCCCCAAATGAAATCCTGTACTGTTTAGCTGTCATCCTCCAATTTCTCCTATCTCCCCCAGCCCTAAGCAACCACTAATCTACGTTCTGTCTGTAGAGTTGCCTGTTCTGGGCATTTCATATTGAATGGAATCATATAACATGGGGTCTTTTGTGACTTACTTGTCACTTAGCATAATATTTTCAAGGTTCATCCATGTGGTAGTATGTATCAGTACTCCATTATTTTTTATGGCTAAATAATATTCCATTGTGGGGAAATGTCACATTTTGTTTATCCATTCCTCCATAGATGGACCTCTGTGTTGTTTTCACCTTTTGGCTATTATGAAGAATATTTCTATGAACATTTGTGTACATATGTCTATGGACATATATTTTTATTGCTCTTGTGTATATACCTAGGAGTGGAATTGTTGGGTCATATGGTAACTCTATGTTTAATCGTTTGAGGAACTGTCAGACTCTTTTCCTAAGTGGCCATTTGGAAAATGTCCCATTTTCCTTTCTTGCCAGTAGTGTATTAGGGTTCTAATTTTCTACATACTCACCAACACTTGTTATTATCTGACTTTTTGATTCTAGCCATCCTAATGGGTGTGAAGATCTCTTTCATTGTGGTTTTGATCTACATTTCCCTAATGGCTAATGATATTGAGTATCTCTTCATATGTTTCTGGGCCGTTTTATGCCTTCTTTGGAGGAATGTCTATTCAGATCCTTTGCTCATTTTTAATTATTTTTCATTTTATTATTGAGTTATAAGAGTTCTTTATGTATTCTACATACAAGTCCATTATCAGATATATGATTTGCAAATATTTCCTCCTATTGGGTGGGTTGTCTTTTCGGTTTCTTGATGGTGTCATTTAAAACAGAAAAGTTTTCCATTTTGATGAAGTCCAATTTTAAATTTTTTCTATTGTTGTTTGTGCTTTTGGTGTCACATCTAAGAAACCATTGTCCAATCCAAGATCATAAAAATTTACCCGTATATTTTCTTCGAAGAGTTTTATAGTATTAGCTCTTACATTTGGGGTTTTGGTCCACTTTTAGTTAATTTTTGTTTATGGTGTGAGGTAGGGATCCAATTTCATTCTTCTGCATGTTGTCCCAGCACCATTTTGTTGAAAAGACTGTTCTTTCTCCTTTGAGTTATTTTGGCATGCTTGTTAAAAATGAGTTAACTATAAATGTGAGGGTTTATTTCTGGATTCTCAATTCTAATCCACTAATTTATATGATTATCCTATATCAGTACCATACTGTCTTGATTATTGTAATTTTGAAGTAAGTTTTGAAATTGGGAAGAATGATTCCTCCAACTTTCTTCTTCTTTTTCAAGATTGTTTTCGCTATGCTGGGTCCCTTGAATTTCCATATGAATTTGAGGATCAGCCTACCCATTTCTGCAAAGAAGCCAGTTTGAATTTCGATAGGAATCTCATTGACTCTGTAGATCAATTTGAGGAATGTTTCCATGTTAACAATATTAAGTGTTCTGATCTATGAACATGTGATGTCTTTCATTTATTTAGAGCTTTAATTTCCTTCAACAATGTTTTGTAGTTTTGAGAGTATAAGTTTTATATTTCTTTTGTTAAATGTATTCCTAAGTATTCCTTTTGACACTATTGCAAAATAGTGTCACATGGAATTGTTTTCTTAGTTTCATCTTCAGATTCTTCATTACACGGTATTTCTTTTGTGGGATTACATGACGATTGGGTCATCAGAATGGTGCTGACACACTGATTTTGAATGACTCAAATTATTTATATAGACAAGGACTTCCTGAAAAGTATTACCTTGAACACACTAGGGGTATCCTAGCTCTTTCTAATTCTGAGTTGTTATTTTATTACAACAGTTCATTTATTCATTCACTGATTTATTAGTTGAGGGCCCCCATGGGCAAGACACTGTATTAAGAGCGACGGGTATATCAGTGGACAAAGCATCTGTTTGCCCTTATGGAGCTTGCATTCTAATGGGGAAGGCAGATAATAAACCAACTAGCTAAGTACTTAATATAATCTCAGGCAATCACAAGTGCTTTGAAAGAAAATGAATTAGCCTTAGGATAGGGAGTTGAAGGGCACAAAGGCAGATGAGATGGGGTGGTGGGGAAGGCCTCTCTAAGGAGGTGGCTTGGGGACAGAGTGAAGTGTGGGATGGGCCGAGTGGAGAGCCAGAGGAGGATGACAACAGGTGCAAGGCCCTGGGTGGAAAGAGGCTCCAGGGTTTGGGGAACTGCAGGGAGGCCAGTGTGGCTGGAGCAGGAGATGGACGCAGAGAGGGATGGGGAAGCTGCAGAGTTGGAAAGAGGCCAGGCCATGGGGTTCAGTGGCCACAGGAAGAACCGTGGCTTTTATCCTGAGTGTGATGCAAGTCGCTGCAGGGCTTAGAGAGTGGAAATAAAAAGGTTATTGAGAGCTGGAGGAGACACAGAAGGTGTCTTGAAAGTCCAGGAGTTGAGTGGAATCCTGCAGGGAGAATCTGCATAAACTGAGACTGCAGAGGGAAGCAGGCCACATGGGAGCAGCAGCAGGAAAAAGGCAGCAGCGTCAGGGCTGGCTCTTCAGAGCAGATGGGTGTGTCGTGGAGCAAGACAGAAGAAGAGAGGGAGGCGATTCCAGGGATGGGCTGGCTTGCTCTCTGGTTATATCACAGTCCATCTATAAGGCATCATGGGTTTTAGCTCAGAATGGAAATCAAGGCTTGAGAACCCTGAGATTGAGCCTGGCTCTGACCTCAGTGTGCTGTGTGATCTTGGTCATGTCACTTTCCTTGAGGCTCAATGCTGTAGTTGTACAATGGATAACTTAGAGCAAAAACAGCTCCAAGTATGTAGGCCCTTTGATGGTATCCTTGGGGATTGCTTAAGGTACCAAACCCTGGGAGAGAACCCTTGATGGGAGAGAGGTACCCCCTTCTGGTGACCAACCTGGTCTACAGCTGCCCTAAGTCGAGATGCTTCCTGCCCAGAGGTTTGGTATGGATGAACTAGAGTGTTGCTATATCTCTCCCTTTCAGCACTGCCTTGCTAATGTCCTTGCCTGTGTCTGGTCTGTCAGTGGCCCAACTTGTAAGGGGCTAATTGGTTGGAATTAAGTGTGGCTGAGTTGACATATGGGGATGAAGTGAGATGGAGAGGGGTTAAAAGTGGCAGTGCCAGGCCCAGCTATGCCACGTTCTTCCAGAAAGAGCCGGAAGGGCCTCTAACACTGAATGGTTCAACTCCATTGGTTTGCAGAGGAAGTAGGTAGGGCCCAGAGAGGGTGTGACTCCTGTCTTAGGACACACAGTAAATTGGAGGCAGAATGAAAAACAAGGCTCCTGAATCCTCTACCCATAGTCTTTCCACTATACCCCATTGCCTCTGATGAGTTGGGACCAATGAGGACCAGGAGAAAGAATTAACATGAATCAGAGAAAAGAATTTGTCTGAATGTTGGGTGGATGGTAGGAGAAGCAAGAAGTGAACATGCTAGTGGCAATCACATTTCTATCTGATAAGGACCCATCAGCACAGAGGCACAGACCCGTGGCGGGGCTGGGATCTGGCTCTGCTTGCCTGGGGCCAGCAGCAGAGAATGCTGAAAAATCCTGGGGAGCTAGCCTGAGAGTACTTGCTGTGTCCTGCCTCTGCACCTGCCATTGCCTCTGCCTGCATGATCCCGAGGGTGTCCTTGTTGGCCAGAAATCTTTCTTTTGCTCATTTGCAGGGCTGAGGGCAGCCTCTCCCCTGGGCTGCTCTATTCAGATCCTGGCGGGACCTTGTGGATGCTGAAATTGAGAAAATAAGTTACCCTCATTTTGGTCACCACTTTGGGAATATAATATTGGGGACACTTGAGAGAGGAGGTGAATTGCACCCTCTAACGGACTGGCCCAGCACTTAAAAGACAGTAGACTCCTCCAGGCCAAGTGTGGCACCTGCTGGCACAGCCTGCTGGCATCTGAGCGGCATTTGCCGCTTTCCAGAGTATTTCCTCCTTCCTTACCCTCTTTAGCCTCCTTTGCCGATTGCGGTATGGTGGCTACTGCCTTTGCCCTGACCCCTAACCTTGCCTTCTCCTGGTCACTGCCCGTCTACTCCTCCTGGGCTCTGTGGTGGCTGTGTGCTACAAGCCAGGCCAATCAGAGCCCTTCCCCAGGATTTTTGCTACTCGAGCTGGCCTAGAAGAATGTTTAATCCTTTTTTGGTACCATTTTGCTTAGATATAAGCCAGAGATGCCTGTGGCCAGTATTTCATCCTCCTGAAAACCTGACAGTGGGAGAATAAAGTGAATACTCAGAGAAGCACAGAGGATGGAGATGGAGGAAGGAGAGAGAGTGTCCTGGGGCATTTGAGTGCCTGGATCCCACTGTTCCTGTGGCCAGCCAGATCTCTCCTCTTTTTGAAAAAGTTGGTTCTCTTGAGTTTTTATAGCAGCTGAAGGGGCTCTGACTAAGCGATGGGGCTGATAATCCTTGCTTGGCCTCCTTCTGGGTTGTGAGAATCCAGTGCCCTGCTGTGGTCCACAGTCAGGCAGGGCTAGACCTTCGAGAAGGCTCCCCCCAACTCTGACTCCTGTCTGGAAGCCTTTCCACCCACCGTGTGGAAAAATAGGTAACCCAGAAAGGACAGGAAGAGTAGGAACACATAACTGGTGGAGCCTGACGGGCACAGTAACTCTCTTTTATGATAAAACAAAGAAATAAAACTCTATTTTACAGATTAGAAAATCAAGTCTATGTTAGCTTGGCTCCTTCAGGCTCTGGGGGGGCAGGGTATGAGCCCGAATGGCCGGCTGGATGAGATGAGTCCCATCCCTGGCTGGCACCTGGACCAGCCTCCAGCACTTGAACTCCTTTCTTGGTCAGGCCCAGAAATGCCCCACCCTGATCTCTGGGCCAGACTGATGCCCTGGGGTCCAGCTCACAGGCTCTTTTCTGGACATCTCTCTGGAGATTTAGGGTTGACCAGGGCTATGTGATAAGAATCGTTGAATGTTAGTGTCTAGAGGAATCTTTGAGACCCAGAGTGGAGATGAGTGTAGGAGGTGAAGACACTTGGCCATGACCTCACAGCCATGTAGCTGCTGTGTCCTGGCCGTGGTAACACTCTGGAAATCCAGGCTAGGAGCTCCTGCTGCTGCTCTGAGCAGTCACACTGCTTCCTGCTGGTCCATCAATGTCCTCGGCAAGTGACGTTGGACAGCGTCCCAGGACCTAAATGGTATCCCAGGGTCAGACCTACATGACGGGGGATCCATAGGTCTGTTGGATATTACTCTGTGGCATCTTATCCAAGTGTATTTAAAAAAATAAAAGGGTTGGATTTGGTGACATGCATCTTTGGAGGAGATTCTGGAACTTGCTTCTTGCATTTTTGAATATTTATACTCTGCTTCACGAGCTCAGCTATAAAATCCAGGTCTGTCTTCTCTCCTAGACCTCCTTTGTTGTAGATACAGAACTTGCTTCAAAGAAAAAAATATATGAATGGTCCATGCAGTAAATTCCCCTCATGGCCAAAGGAATAAACCAGTGGCTTTTTAACAGACCCTCTGCTGGGCCATGCTTTGTGAGGTTCTCATCACTCTTCCAGGTAACTGGTCAAGGATGAAAAAGTCCTCCCCTTCCCTCCCTCCATCTCTCCTCCATTCTGCTGACCTCAGAATGGAAGGATGCTCTGACCCAGCCAGGCATTCTCTGCTCACCAACCCCAAGCACTGTGTCTGTACCTTCCCCTTTTGAGACTTTCTCTGCAGTACATCCTCCTCCACTCCCCCATGCCCATGGCCTGGCCCTCTGTGAGATCTTCAGCCAGAAGTGGTGTCTCTCTAGAGGTGTATAATAAGACATGGTTCATGTGAAGGTCCCACACCACGAGAAAGAAAGAGGTGAGGGGGACAGGGCACTGCACTTGGAGTCAGAAGACGGGTTGGAAATCCTGATTTGGCCATGTATTCACTGAGCCAAGTTGCTTCACCTCCTTGGCTTCTCTGACCTGTTGCATGGAGCCAATTATACCTCTCTCACCCTGGCTTGTTGGGAAGCTAGATGTAAGGGGCAAGGCAGTGTGCAAAGGCTCCGGGCACAGAGCAGGTGATGAGGCCTGATGGGCTGGGGCCCACTGGCACTTCTTGCATGAAGGAGAACAGAAGAGCCGGAGCCAGAGAGCTGAGAGGTTGCTGGAGCCCTGATGGGGCGGGACAGCCACTGAGGATTTCATGAGATGACCAGTCAGGTGCCTCCAATTCCCGGTGCCAGTGAGAGCCCGCCTCTGTACCAAGACGGTGCTAAGTATTTGTGAAGTGCAATTTGTCCCCACTGAGCATCTGTTTTGCTTCCCTTAGCACCAGCCCCTCGGAAAATTCCCAGCAGACCCTCTGTGTGTGCCGCAGAGTGAAGCCTCCCCGGCACGGCTGCAAACAGCCTTCCAGCAGGGGACTCTTTCTAAGCCTAAAATGGGCTTCATTTCAGTGCTTTTGTTAGCATTCTCCACAGGGGACGGGAGGGGACAGAGCTGGGTGGTGGGGATGGAGGAGGGGGCCAGGGCTCCCTGTGGAGGAGGTGCCGCTTGGTTCTGGGGTCCCTGGATGCTGCGGCAGACAGTGCAAAACGAGCCTGCATCTGTCTGCCCGGGTCTCCGAGGGGCCTTGCCTGTCAGTCCACAGGCCGGCTCAGCACCTTATTTCTCAATCAGCATCTCCGGTGCCCAGTGGGCTGGGCTGGTGGTGGGTGTCATGGTCATGTTGCTTCATGAACGGAAGGCTAGTAATCCTTGTGATGTGGAGATTCAGAATGGGCTGTGGGGTTCCTTCCTTTCACTCATTCTGTGCCCGCATGCAGTCATTGAGCACCTATTCGCTGCCAGGCTTTGGGCCAGCCCCTGGGCACTCAGTGGTGGGCAGGAAACCCCTGCCCTGACCCTTCCATGCCCTTTGCTGAGGCCCTGCTGTGTTTCTCACGCGGATTATGGCAAAGCAGAGCAAGCCCGTGATGAAACAGGCAGACCCCGGAACCAGACACCTGGGTTAGCTCTCAGCTCTGCCGCTTCCCTGCCTAGTGACTTTGCGCAGGAAACTTTCCTTCTCTACGCCTCAGTGTTCTCATCTATAAGATGGGGATTATCATATTACCTAGATTATGCAATTGTCATGAAGTTTGTTAGACTAGTGAGTATAAAGAGCTTGGAGCAGGGCCTGGAACCTGGTAATTAAATAATCGAATAGTAAGTAACATCATCGTGCTACTTTTTGTGTCACTCTCTTCTAATCCATTCTATGCAACATATCCTTTTGAACTTTCTAGAAGGTAGGTCTGATTATGATAAAGTCATTCATGGATTTCCCCTTGGTTTAAAGTCTAAACTTTTGCATGACCATCAGACCCCTGCTTTTCTATCCCCACCCCCATCACATTTCCCAACTGCATCCCCACACACACTCCTCTCCCCTCCCTGCATTACAGCCATCCAGGTGGCCTGCCATTTGCTCAACCTGCTATACTTTCTCATACCCTGCTCCATATGGGGACCTTTCCTCTTCCCTCCTTACCTCCTGGGAGACCTGCATGGGTCTGTCAAGAAGAGGTTCAGGTAGGAGCCCTCCCCGATCTCTCCTTCCCCAACCAAAGCCAGCCTTTCTCTTGCCTGCACCCCATCAACTCTGTCCACCCTGGCTCTGCTGCGTTGAGCAGTGTTTTGTAGTTGTCTGAGCAAACGTGTGTCTTCCATTGAACCCTGGCCATGCTGGCTTCCTCTCTGGGCTGGTACAAGTCGACCCTCAGCAAATGGTTGTTGAATGAATGAATAAACAAGGCACTTGATGAACACCTGTTAGACTAGAATGAAGAAGCAGGAGATCTCATTTTATCTTTACAACCACCCCTAACCCAGATGGGGAAACACTCGAAGCTAGCTGGGACAGACCTGCCACCTTGGCAGTGTGAGTGACCGCTGGCTGGCCTCTGGGTGGACTGAAAGTAAGGCCCAGATCTTTCTGACCCCTGGGACGGTGCGATTCTCCTCCCCCATTAGCACAAGTTCCTTTGCTGGGGCACAAAAACTGTATTTTCCAGAGATGCCCATCACACTATCTCTATGCCACATGCTTTTCTGCTGTGTGACCTTGCCCATCCCCCATCAGGAGGTGGACTCCTATCCTGCTTGCTTTGAATCTGGGCTGGGCTTGGCCTGCTTGACCAATAGGATGTGACGAAAGTGATGTACCAACGCTTCCAAGAATAGGCAACAAGAAGCCTTGCAGCTTCTGCCTGGCTTCCTCGATGTGATGCGCCCTCTGGGAAGCCAGTTGCCATGCTATGAGATGGCCAAGCCACGTGGAGAGGCCACGTGTGGGTGATTTGGCGGACGGCCTCAGCTGAGCTCCCAGATGACAGCCCAGCCATGTGAGGGAGCCATCTGGGACATCCAAGCAGTCAAACCTTCAGATGACTTCAGCCCCAGAGGACATCTGACTGCAGTCCCATCTGGGACCTGGGGTGGGAACTGCCCAGCTGAGCCCAGTCAATCCACAGGAACATGAGAGGTGATGATACATGCTTGTTTTCAGTCACCAAGCTTTGGGGTGGCGGTTAGATTAATGGAACATTGGACTCGGTGCTGACTGGAGGAGGACGAGGACATGACTGCTGAGCCCTGTCTCTGGGGACAACTCCAGAGGGCCTCTGGCCTCTGAGTTTTCAGGATGTGGAAGAAGGGACTAGGGGGTGGGACACCTGTGATCTCTAAGGCCCCCTTAGCCTCTGCAGACTGCCCTGGGGCAGAAGGTAGAGGGAGGGTTGGGATTACCTTAGGCTGTAGGAAATGACCACGATTCAAGTGCACAGATAGAATGCTTTTGTCCGCATCCTGCCCCAGCTCGTTCTCTGTCCACTCCTCCAGGAAAATGGCCTAGATGCTTGAAACGTGGCAGGAGGAAGGAAAATGGTGATGGAGCGCCCACTCTGTGCCAGGGGGCTGACCTCATTATTTTCTTGCCCTTCACAACAATTTGATAAAAGTGGGAGTGTTGGGCTTCCCTGGTGGCGCAGTGGTTGAGAGTCCGCCTTCCGATGCAGGGGACTTGGGTTCGTGCCCCGGACCGGGAAGGTCCCACGTGCCGCGCAATGGCTGGGCCCGTGGGCCATGGCCGCTGAGCCTGCGCGTCCGGAGCCTGTGCTCCGCAACGGGAGAGGCCACAATAGTGAGAGGTCCGCGTACCGCAAAAAAAAAAAAAAAGTGGGAGTGTTACCCCCACTGTACAGCTGAGGAAACTGGGTCAGAAATGTTCAGTGGTGGGTCCACACAGCAAGCAAATAGTGAAGCTGACAAAGCCTAGGCCTGCGTCTGTCCTGCTGATAATGTTGGAATGGTCTCGCGCGTGCGGGGAGGGCTCCCAGGTCCGCTCTTCAGTCCCGATCTGTTGGCCAGCGCCTGAAATCCCCTCACTGTTGCTTTGCTGCTTTGGCTTAAATCCTGGATCCTGCCAATGCTAATCCCTCTGGAAGGAAGATGCATTAAGATGTTATTAACCGCTCACCGCGGTTGCAGTGAGGTCCAGTTTCTCCCCTGGGAGTCTGTTATGATGGGAGGAAGTGTGGGGTGGGGGACTGCCTGCAGGTGCGAAGAGAAGAGGTGGTACCAGAAGAGGGCTGTAGCCTGGGTCCCTCTCCATTCTTTGCAGTTGGAGCCGATGGTGGGTTTGGAAAACAGAGAAGACAGATCCTTAGCCCTGGCATGGGACAAGCCCCACCCCCTGCCTGAGGTCGAGCTTCCGCACACCCAGGGGCAGCTCTAGAGAACATCTAAATCCCCAGCCGATGGCGTCCGCCCCTGGCACGGATGTGGGCGCGTTCATCCTCCTCATCAGCTTCCCCACGTTTGGCCAGCTTCCCTCCGGGGCTCCTGGGAGAGTTGTGTTTAGTTCTGGGCTCCAAACTCAAGTAGTGGCGTTAACCAACTGGCGCCAGGCCAGAGCGGGCAGCCAGGGTGTGGGGGGAGGGGCGCTGACCGTGGCAAAGCAGAGGCCCAGGTCTGTGGGGCGAGGAGGCCGGGGGGGCTGGAGAGCCGGCCTCTACCATGAGAGTGCCGGTCAGCTTGAGCGCGTCACTGCCCTTTGCCCAGTGATCTTAATAACCCTCAGCACGGGCCGTCCTGATGGGTAGTGAGCACGCTGCCACTGGAAGTGTCTGAGCAGAAGACCTGACTGCCCATGCAGCTCTGTGGAGTGGCCTGTCACAGAAGGAGAAGGGACCAGGAAACTGCAGGGGCCCCTTATAATGCTTGGTTCACAGGCTCTGAGAAGGAACAAGCCCAGCCTGGCCCAGCACGGTTTGCCACCTGGGTTAAAATGAGGGGATTAAGATATTCTGGCTGACCTGGTGCTCATGCCAGCCTCCCAGCTTTCCTCTACTCTGCCCCTTCGGTGTCTGACTTCTCTTGGGCAAGAGGCCTTGCTGCCCTTCCCTCCCTCCCTTTCCTCCTTCCTTCCATTCAGTCAACAAAAGTTTATTGAGTACCTACTAGGCTGGGCAATGTGCTAAGTCTTGGAGGAGCCGGGGGTGAGCTAAATAAATGCAGTGGGGAGCCCCCGCAGGGTGGAAGGGGGGAGGGATGGATGGATTGTAGGGGGTGGAGGAAACTCTGAGAAGTCAGGGCAGTGTCCAGGTTGGAGATGATGGGGGTTGGGCAAGGAAGGTGGCAGTGGGGCCAGGAAAAGTAGACGGATCCAAAGAGCAGGTAGTAGGAAGACTTGGCAAGGCTTGGCTGTGGCAGGTAGGCGAGGGAGAGGAAGGTGACGAAGGTGGACCCCTAGGTGGCTGGTTCGAGCACTGGGTGAGGGTGCTGGTCCTGGGGCACGGCACAGTAGGGCTGGCAAAGCTGCCCCCATACTTGAGTGAAGGCTTCTGCACCCGTGTTTCTTCCCGGGCAGCCCTAGGACCTGGGTCCAGCTGCTCTTGTGCTCCTCCCAACAGCTCCCAGAACCCTTTTGCCTGCAAAGCTTCCCAGGTGCCTGCCCTCCTTCCCGTGGTTCCTCTTCACCTCCTTGCAGAGCAGGGATGATCGACACACCCGCAGGCCAATGAACTGCTTAGCTCCGCCTGCCACCCTAGGTTCTCCGCATCCCTACCCAGCTCTCTGCTGCTCCCCTCCCCCATGACCTCTCAGAGTGTCACAATATAAGAAGCAACTAGGGGCAATCGCGGGCCTGATTTCTACCTAGGGAGGGCCTGGGCCCAGCTGGGTCTTCTTACCGCATCCCGCGTCCCTGGATCCACCCCACCTGGCCGCCGGATGCCTTGAGGAGGCAGGGGAGTTTCAGGCTTCTGGGCCAGGGCCTTTGGCCTGTAAACATTCCTGCCCCATTTAGGGGATTGCCAGATGGGCTTGAGCTGCAGGGGGTGGGGGGAGGGGCTTTGGCTGGGCCTGCCTGTGCCACGTGGGGGATTCGGTGGTTCTCTGTCTCCAACTTAGCTCATTGTGAAGCTGCTCTGAAAAGCTCCTCTCCCCTGCAGCCAGTCTACCTGAAGCCTAGTGCGCCCCCGGGTCCCCCTCCCTGTCTGCACAGGAACAGTGCACCCCTGGGTCCCCTCCCCTGTGTGCATGGGGCCAGTGTGACCCTGGGTCCCCTTCTCTGTGTGCGTGGGGCCAGTGTACCCCAGGTCTCCCTGTCTGTGTGAAGTCGGTGCACTCCTCTCACCTGAGACAAGGGAATCCTAGTCTCTGGGCTTGCTTAGTCATCCCCCAGAGTTTGGGCCTCAGTCTTCAATTTTGGAAACTGAAGATGATCGGGTTCATCTACCTGCCTCACAGGGTGGGAATGGGGTGGCCTTGGCCTAGGACAACCTTTTAAATATTAAACTCAGTGTCACAGGATGTTTGGTATATTCACAGCCTCAAGAAGTCAAATGGGGCTCCTGAGCTATCTCAAATGGAATAATATTTATGCTAACAGCTCCTCTCCTTGAGGCTGTTTTATACATGCTCTTTAATCATAACAGTGACCTTCTGAGTGTTATTGTATCCATTTACAAAACTGATGTCCAGAAAGGTGAGTGGCTGGGCTCATCATCTCCTGCTAAGGAAGTGGAGAGCTTGCCTGTGTTTTTATGGCTTAGGCCCCAGCTGGCTCTGGCTGGGCGGTCCTGCCTCTCTTTAGGATCACGGAGCACGAAAGAGTGATTTTGGCCAGGACTGTTCTATGCCTGGGCTCCTTCACTCTCCACCACAACCTCGTCTGTGTGGCTGGTCCCAGGTATCGTTCTCCTGTAATAGATGATGAGATAGATCAGAGAGGTAAATAAACTTTCCCGGGGCCACAGAGCAGCTGGGTGGTAGAACCAGGATCGGAAGCCAGGTTCTCTGAGTCCCTTTCAGGTGCTCATTCCATTCTGTGCCACTTCTGGCTAATAGCATAAAGCTTTCCACGTGGCCTTAACACCTGGTCCAGAGAACTGGTGTGGATGGACCGCGAGAGAAGAGGGCGGTGAGGGGTGAGGCAGGAGGCTGAGCTTTGAGGCCTGTCCTGTTACTGTGAACTTGGGCAATTCACCTCCACCCTCTGAGCCTCTACTTCCTTAGGTGTCAGTTGGGGACAGGAATCTGTGACCAGCTCTCCTTGAGGACAAAGACGTAGTGTGGGACCAGCTCTGCAGATGGGCAGGGGCAGATTTTCTTTCCTGCTGTGGAGCCCCTGCGCGGAGGTCAGCCTCGGCCAATGCCCCAGGGCCAAAGCCCTGCGTGGCCTGCAAGTTGCTAGGGCTTGGGGACAGGCAGGGAGCCAGGCTTGTGCCAGGTGGCAGGAGCGCTGTGCTCTTGGGGGCTCTGGGACAGCCACTCTCAGGCCTGGATGTGCCACTCACAGCGCCCTGTCTCCCAGGCCTGCAGCTCGGGAAAGCAGTCTGGCCCTCGCCGAAGACCCCGGTCTCCAGTTTCTGGGAATCGGCTGCTCTCTGCAGCTTTCTTTCCCAGGAGCTGGTGCCAAGCAGGCCCCGCCTCAGCCTCTGGAGGGCCTCCAGGCGTTCTGTGTTGAGCACTTCTCAGCAGCAGCCGGAAGGCTGACTTCATGGGGACTGGAAGAGACCCAGCAACCGGCCTCTGTCTACCTCGCCCCAGCTGTAAAACGGGGTGCATGGTTGGTGCTTCCAGATCCACACACAGGACTGGCTGCTCCTTGTCCTGTGGGACAGGCCGGAACTCCTCTCCACCAATGCCCAGCTCGCTGCCCCCAGGCAGGGAACCTGCACAGAGCTTTTAACTTTTAGGGAGCATTCCTGTGTGTTCTCTCAGTTCATGCTATGCAGACACTGGAGGGGATGCCCAGGAGCCAAGGTCACCTGCCTGCCTGGTACTGTGCAAGGCCTTGAGGAGGAACCCTCGAGAGACAGCGGGATTCCCGGTGCTGCGGCAGACCCGTGGCTGGAGCGCTGTCTGACCTGCCTCGCTCACATCACATCACATCGTGGAGGCCAGGGCAAGCCCTGGGCGGCTCCCGGGCGGGAGTGCTGGTTCCCACGAGGCCCTCCCTAGGTTATCCCTCAACTGGGCCCATTTAGGGAAGCATGCCCTTCTCTTTTGCCCTGGATCATGGGGTGGTGACATTTTAAAATACTGTTAATAGCTGACATTTAACTGTGCAGTGCACAGTTACGCAAATTATCTAATCTCGTCTGCACGCCAGCCCTTTGAGAGAGGCACGGTGATCACCCTCCCCGTCTTACCGGGGGAAATCTCATTTGTCTCCATGTCTGTCTCCCTCACTGGGGGCTTGGAGTTGCCTGCGAAGGCAGGGACCACGCCTGGTTCCACTCTGTACTGCGGCCCCTGATGGGTGCTCCATGCTGGTCGACCAAACAAAGGGAGGATGAGGGAATCTCTGGGACTCTGACCCTTCGCATCGGCCTAATTTGAGGACACTTGCTCTACTGTTATCATCTTAAATGAGAAAGTAGAACCTGAAGTGTGTGTGTGTGTGTGTGCGTGTGCACGTGTGTCTCTGCAGGGGGGTCATGGACACAGTGACATGTTGGTCATGAGTGTGAGCTCTGGGTCCTGCTATTTTGGGGGGAATCCTAGTTCTGCCTCTTTCCAGCTGTGTGATTTGGGGTGAGATGCCTAAATTCTCGAGGGCTAAGTTTCCTTTTCTGTAAAGAAGAGGGATAATAACAATATCTGTTTGACAGGGTGGTCGTGGGGATGAAATGAGTTATTACACATAAAGTACGTAGTACAGCACCTGCCCTAGTGAGCACTAGATAAGTGTTTGCTGTTGTAATTAGTAAACAGGGATGGAGGGAGCTGGATAGATGGATAGGTATGTCCTTAAGGGTACGTGACGAATTGGCCTTGTAAAGCAGGAAGCAGTGCATTGTCTTCTTTCTGGGCACCTCGGCTCCATGGCCTCTCCCACAGCCCAGTGGGACACCCAAGGGCCGCTGAATTTTCCTGTTCCTTCGAGCAAGGTGTGTAGTGTATATTCGTTGAGAGGTGACACGAGGAGAAGGAGGCAGCAGCCATGAAGGGGACTTGTGACTGAGCTGAGGGACCAAGTGGCCCGGGTCACAAGGGACGTGTGGATGGCCTCATGGATGTCCACAGCCGAGCACCAGTGCAGGACAGCTGACCAGGTGCCTCCTCTGGACCCCTGTCCAAAGCCCCCATCCTAGCCTTATGGGAACCTTAGACCAGCCTTTTAGGAATGGTGAGACGGAGGGAGAAAAGTTCTGAGCAGACTGCATTGAAATCTGCATTTACTGAGGAGAAAACCTGAAGTGACTGAATTCACCCAGGGCTGACTGGGTTAGCACTTCTGCTGTCAGGGAAAATGGGACTCAGGGAAGAAATGAACTACACATGTAGAAAAATATCATGAAAATGATATTTTTTGCATACATACCTATGTGGCTTTTGAAATTCTTACCACGGCATGCATGTACATGTTTTCCGTCCTGTCTATAATTTCAAGATATGTGTACTTATGTGTTTATATATATAAAAATTGAAAGAAAAAATAAATCAGTGTATTGGTTATCTCTGGGTGAAGGGACTATGAGCTATTTAAAACATTTTCCTTAATAAACTCTACTATATCTTTCTAATTTTCTCAAGTAAAAATGATCAAAAAGATAAAATAATTATATATCTGTATTCTTTCTTAGCTATGAACTATGTTCTTCGTGTCAGGGAAATTGGGCCAGTAGGTGATGTGTGCTGGGTAACGGCAAGGCTTTAGGCCAGGGTCTGTGTCACCAGAGAGTCCCCTCCATTCTCTGAGCATGCTTGATTGGGGTCATCTCATTGCCGCATGTGTCCACGTGCCGCCAGAAGCCCATGAACCGTTTGTGTCAAATGTGAGAGTCGCCCCAGGGAAGCAGAGAGCCCTCACAGCCCGCCCACAATGCCAGCTGTGCAGGATCCTTGTCTCCACTTTACAGGTTAGAACCGGAGACTTGGGGAGCCTGGGCATCTCTGCAGGGCCACACGGTCAGGAGCAGCAGAACCGGGGCTCAAGCCCAGGTCCTCGGACCTCCAGCCCCAGCGTGCCTCATGCCATGCCACCTCTGGCAGTCAGCAGAAGGTGCTCTGGGACGCACACCTTCAGTACCTGGTGGGGATTTATGGCTCAGAGAGAATAAAAGCTTAGAGGGTTTTATGATTTGCTCAAGATCACACAGCAAGGAGCAGAGCTGGAAGTACAACGGCGATGCTTCACACCAGAATATAGAAAGATGCTCAGCAAAGAGCGGGGATATGGGAGAAAGGGCAAAGGAAAGCAAAGCAATGTGAAGAAAGGAAAGAGACTACCAGTGCTTCCCAGACAAAGAACATAGTCCAGTGAGAGAGAGTGCGAGCGTGAGTGTGTGTGTGTGTGTGTGTGTGAGAGTGTGTGTTGTGTTAGGGGTGAGTGGGAATGGCGTTGCTGGCCCTGGGGGGCCAGGAGGTGAGAATGAGAGTTAGGGAGTGGGGCAGAGGGAAGGAAAAAAAGAAACAGATGGGAAACAGTTCATGAAAGCCAAAAACCTCAAGTCAGACAAATGTTTATTTTATATAGTGTTGATAACAGGGGAAAAAATGCTTACGGAAACTCACAACTAGCACAGGCTAGCGCCAGCTCTTCAGACCCCAGTGGAAAGAGCTAGAAAGTGCCTCCCCACAGCAGGCCAGGCCCAAACGTGGGTGCTTAAGGCCTGCCAGGATAGCCTACCTGAGGAGCCTGCTGCAGCAGAAAGTGCCCTGAAATTAGAGCCCAGGGCTAGAGGCCATAGCAAGTTAGAGCCGGCAGGCTGGTCCGCTTCTCAGAGCCCCGGGGTCCTTGTCTGTGAAATGGACATGGTCCTTCCTGCTCTGTCCACCTGTCGAAGCTGTTGGGAGGACTTCATATCTGGCCCACATGGAATAACAGGCACTGGATCTAGCCTCCTGTCTGAAGAAAAAATAGAACATAAGAACCATGGTTTTCAAGACGGTGGGCATCAGGAAGCAAAGTGCTGTGATCTACGAGAGATGGGAGACAAGTGAGGTGAGCCCTATGATTGTCCCCGGTTACCTGCCTGGAGTGAATCCCAGGCTGCAGCACAGGGAGGGGGGCCCAAGGAGCCTGGTGAACTCCCTGATCGGCGGGGATGGAGCCGAGGGTGCAGGGAGACTGCAGTTGATAAAGCTGCACCAGGTCCCCCTCCAGTACTGGCAGAGTTCTCATCAGCGTATGCATGTGAGGCAATTACCTGGGGAGGTGAGGGGGAACACCCAGAGGGTTGTCGGGAATAGAGCATGGAGCTTACACAGGGATGACTACAGTTTCTGTTCCCACCAGCCAGCCTGGAAAACTCACAGCTCAGGAGGCATTGAGTTTACTACTCTAATGTCCCATCCGTATTCAGATATTTCTGCTAAGTCTCCGTATTCAAATATTTCTGCTAAGTCCAGAAAATATGTCCTTGTTTTCAGTCACTTTGTTTGACTCCTGTCCAAACTCAAGCCTCTCTTTGTATTTGGTTTTCATGGCTCTAAACAGAGCAGCTTCTCTGCCCCCTTCTCCCACCCCCTTATCTCTCCTGCTTTTGGCTTGATGAAGAATAGAATGTCCCACATTCAGGATTTGGTTGCCTTCTTTCTTGTGGTGGCAGAACTGGTTCCTCTCTCCTTGGTATCTGTTACACTAGAGGCTAGATCTAAAGGCTTCTCCAGATTCAGGTTCATTTCTTTTGCCAAGAACGCTTCATGGGTGGTGCTTGCTTTCTTATTTTCAAGGTAGTAACGCTCTGTAGTGATTTCCCAACCGGCTCATATCAGGATTGGTTGCTCACTTCAGCTGCTGATAAAGCAGTGCTCTGGCATGCTAACTACCCAGAGTTTTGCTTCTTTTCATCCCATACAAGAAAGCATGTTAGGATGCATGTAGGTTAGAATGGTGTTCGTCTATGAACAACCTTGAATCCACTCAATAAAAAAAAAATCTTTCCAGGGCTTCCCAGGAGGCGCAGTGGTTGAGAGTCCGCCTGCCGATGCAGGGGACACGGGTTCGTGTCCCGGTCCAGGAGGATCCCACATGCCGCGGAGCGGCTGGGCCCGTGAGCCATGGCCGCTGAGCCTGCGCGTCCGGAGCCTGTGCTCCGCAACGGGAGAGGCCACAGCAGTGAGAGGCCCGCGTACCGCAAAAAAAAAACTTTCCAAACTTTGATCCTTTTTTCAACCTTAGCAGGCATAACAAATGATGGTGAAACATGGCATGTCACAACCTTGAACCATTGAATTACCTGGTCCAAAAGGATTAAATGTGAGTTTCAAGGCTTTCACCTACGGGACCTACAAAGTAGGGTGATCAGTTGTCTCAGTTTGCCTGGGACTCAGGGTTTTCAGTACTAAAGTTGGGAACGTTCTGGGCAAATTGAGTCAAACTAGCCACCCTACGACAATGTGCAGACTTGTCAGGTAACCGGGATTGTGAATACGCCCCTGAGTGCGTCAGAACTGCCAGGGCCTTAGCTTGGCTCCTGTCTGACCCCTTCTTATACCAGCTGAGAAACTGGTGGTTGTCTGGGCTTTGCAGTGATAGAGACCACAGTCTTTTCCTTGAGCTGGCACATTTCATTGCTAAGTTTGACTGTTAGAAGATTGGGCCTCCCTGTAAATCCCGTGAACCACTTGTCAGTTGGAATTTTACCCTGCAGAGCCAAGCATATGATATTGATCAGCTAATCAGACCACTGAAGTCTGACCATGTACCCTCCAAGCAACCTCTCAGGTCGTTGCTGGTCATGACTTCATGTCCTCTCACCCTCCTTTCCCACCTGTGACCTCAGGACATAGTCCAGGTGCTGGTAGAGGAGGGTCATTGGCTCCAGAACAGAAGCTTAACTTGAGGTATGAGAGACTCCTATGCAGAGGAGATGGGCCTGCTCCCTCTTGCCTTCCAGAATCCAGGTCCTCAAGCATTTCCCCTCCCTGCCTCCAAGCCCTAGTGCAATGTGACCCCCATGCAGGGGAGAAATGTGCTATCAAAAGGGAGACCTTGTGTGTCTTCACACCCTCTCGAGTGGCTGGTAGGGGAAGGGAGTGCCCAGCTCCATCCATTAAGGACGAGCCAGCTATTCTAACCCACTTGAGAGGGTTTAAAAGTAGAGCCAAGAGTTTAACTTCAAGATGCGCTTTACCTCCCGAAATCAGATCGTCTCATTTTCAGCACAGTTGTTGAACAGACGTTCTCGTGGGGTTAATGCTGCAGCTTTCCCAGAAGCTCCTTGTGTGGGATGGAGGTCAGGATTTTATAGGCTCAGAGGCATTTCCATCGCCAGCTGGGTGACTGTCCTGGAGACTAGCTGGCTCCATGTAAGGTGTCTCTCCTGTCTGATCCCTGCTCAATGCCATCCTCTCTGTCTTCATTTCCTCTCTCCAGGATTCCCAGAAGAGCCCTTTAAATGTCCCTTGCTTCTAATCCTTCCCTAGGAAGCCTCTCCTTCCCTAAATGCCTATTTCATACTAATTGCCCACCCCCTCCCAATCCAGTTCCCCAGGCTGTTCCTCAAGGGCCTCTCTTTGGCCCCAAAGGTCTGACCAAACTCCCTCTCTCCAGGGCCTCCACCTTCCTTCTTCTGAGACTAGTGAGAGATTCTATCTGTTCCCACCTTGGTGTTGAATAAATACCTCTTTCTAGGTCACCCTCCTGCAGGAAGCCTTCCTTGATTATCTTTATCCTCTTCATGGACTTCTCCTTTCTCTGGCCTTCAGTGTCACACAAACCCATGGACCAGTTTCTCTTCCCCAGAAGACGTTTCTTTTCTCCCTGGCCAATTTGTAAGCCCCTGGAGGAGTGAGGCCAAAATGTCTGTGTCAGAGACAGTGAGTGCTCACCAAAGATCCCATGTCATCCCTTACATTTCCAGCCTCCCTGGCTGGAAAGTGGGGCCATGTGACTAGTTCTAGACTGTGAGCAGAGGTGACATGTGTCACTTCCTGGCGGAGGCAGTTAAGAGCTGGCAGGAGTCCTCCATCCCTTTCTTCCCCTTCTGCAGCAACCACAGATGCTGTGTGATCCAGGTGGCACAGCTACATGATGACAGATCCTCTGTCAGCCTGGTTCCCTGCATGACTGCATGGATCAGAGCTTCCTACTGCCCTGCAGTAGACATGTAATATGATCAAGAAACAGACTTTATCCTGTTAAGTCTCTGAGATTTGGGGATTTTTCTGATGCAGCAGCTAGCATTGTTTAACATTAATACTACATCTCCTTTGTTGTTCCTCCTCCCAACCATCTTCACGTCCCTCTTCCTGGAAGCTCTGAGCACAGATGTCACCTAGTATAGATTCAGTCAGTGAGGGTTTTTAGTCTAAATGATGAATTTCATGGGATGGTAACTGAGACATGGAACTCATAAAAGGAACAACTTAAGAGGATGTTCTCTGCAGCACCATGCCCAGTAAAAACCACACTTGAACTTAGCCTCCTGGAAAGGCCACCATCCACTGACCTCACCGACCAAAGTCTGGAAGCTTGTAGCATGCTGACCTAGATGTAAAACCAGAGGTGGGATCCCCATAGCTGTATGACTTTGGAATAATCACATGTCCTCTCAAAGCCTTGAGTTAATCACCCACAAAATGACCAAATTATGTCTGCTCCAGGGACCTGGAACTCCCCAGTTCTGCCCTTCTAGGAAGACCAGCATGTTCCCCAGAAGACGGGGGCTTCTGGGGCCAAATGCTCCTGTGGCTGTGTAGGTGTGATACCCAGCTTCCCCGAGCTCCTGGGTATTAGATGTAAAGAAGGTAAAATTGTGATGTAGCAGGGAGAGGCCCTTCTTGGGGCCATGAAGCTTCAGACTGTGGCCTGCCATATGTCTGGTCACTGCCTTTTCTGGGACTGGAGGACATGCTGGAAAGGTGGGGCAGGACCCCTGAAGGGAGAATATACAAGCAATCCCTACCTTCACAATGATATTGGTTAGAAATTTCCATTTGACTGTAAGCCTTTTGGGGGCATGGCTGTAACTTTTTCACAATCTCATCCCAGTGTCCTATTCAGGGCCTGACCCAGAGGAAGTATTGGAAGAGTACTTGGCTTCCCCTGGGGGTGGTGAGTGTCCTGTTGGTGGTTGTGTAAGCTGAGGCTGGTTGGTCACTAGGCAGGGATGCAGGGGAGGGTGTTCTGAACTCTGAGAAGGGCAGATGAGATAACCAAGAAGATTTGTCCTGGGCTGAGATTCCCCTGGGGGCTCCTGGGTGAGGCTGCATGGGGCACTGGGGAAACCAGATTTCCAGGCTGTGGGCTCAGGGAAGGCCCTGATGAGGTGCGGTTCCCTCTTGCTTCCACGTTGAGGTGGGATGCCTGCAGCACATATTCTTAACATATGTTAACCTTGGCACTCTGCTCCTGCCAAGAAGCTGTCACAGAGGTATTTAGCAGAGGAAACAGTGTAGGAAGCGTTCCCGTTGTACTTTGGGGCACTGTGCAACTAATGGGGCATGTACAATGAGGGGCTGCTGGGCGGGGGTGACCCTGCCAAAGCCTGTTTGGTCCCGCACAAGAGGAGCGGGCATTAACGATGCCTGGCAGCCAACGCGCAGGCCCCTCAGCTGTCACAGTGAAGTACAGGTGACGTGGGCTGAGCACCTACTATGTGCCAGGAGCTGGCCTTGGGCCTCACACATCTGCCACCCCACTTCACCCTCACAACACCCCCACCAGGCAGGCACCATCTATCCAGTTTGCAGATGAAGAAGCTGCCTCTGGATCAGCCTGACTGTAAGGAAATCTACCTCTAATAAAACTCTAAGGAACCCGCATTATGATTTCCTTGGTACCCTGAATCCAATGAACCCATCTGGGAAGTGGGAGCCTGCATGTGACATTAGCTGATGCTACTTGTCTGATCTTTGGGGTCATGTGGGAATCGTAAGTTAGCCTAAATGAGGATGATTTTATTTGACAGAGGTCTTGGGAAAAGCCATCGACACTTGTCATTGGGATCAGGCTATGTGGTTTTCATCTCTGGAAGCATGTGCGTTTTATGGCCTTTTATTCTCCTCAATCCCAAATACAACATATACGTGTAACACAGCACACACACGCATACACCTACGTGGGGACACATATTCGTACTTGTACATCTGAAATACACAGTCACGATGCTGCTCACACAATGACACGCCCACATACACCTGCTGGTGTACTCACACGCACACATGTGTACCCATAGGACTTGATTTCATGCACACAGCCCACATCAAATTGCCTTCCCACACATACGTTCCCGCTCGTGGACACGCTCACCCGCATACACATCAGGCATAGACGGAGAACTCACATTTGCACGTGCTGCTTCTCTGAGCAAAGAAATCTTATCCTTTAAAGGAGTGGATGAGGAAAGTGAGCCAAGAGTTCTCAGCTGCTTCCCGCCCTTCCCGCAGCTCTCAGAGACAATGGGTAGTTGTACGCAGGGACACAAAAGAAAAAGGGCAGGTGGGAGGGGCCTGAGGGCCTGGTTGGACCTCTCCAGGGATGAACTGGTCCTTGCCTTTACCTCCCTGGATTTCAGTTTCCACGTCGCTCAAGTGAGGAGGAAGCCCTTCCATCCCCTTTATTCGGCCCCTCTAAGTGCAGGCATGTGGTGGCCATTTAGAAAGGCCCAGTTGTCCCTGATGGGCCACAGAGCTTTTCCCTTGCTGACCCAGGTGATGGAATGTGGCAGTCACACCCTCAAGGGGCAGTAAGTAGAGGTCAGATTCTCCTGGCTGCACAGGCCCTTAGCTATTTAGAATTCCCCTTATTTCACAGGTGGGGGAACTGAGGCTGGGAAGGGAAGGCTGGGCGCTTAGCACCATGACTGGCGCTTCCTAGTTGCTCAGTGGACACTTGGTGAAGGACTGTCAGATGCTGCGCTTCCTAGTTGCTCAGTGGACACTTGGTGAAGGACTTTCAGATGCTGCGCTTCCTAGTTGCTCAGTGGACACTTGGTGAAGGACTGTCAGATGCTCCTGTTTTACCACTTCCGAGTCAGCTGTCGAGGCATCTGCGAACTTGGAATGTGAAGGCCTGGATGAGGCAATATGACATTTTGTGCAAGTGACTGTGGGAAATTTGGATGCTGACCTGCTCCTCTGATCCCAGGTGAAGACAGTTGCTCTTCGTCCCTTGTACAGATGCCTCAGCCCGGAAGTGAGAGTTCCTCTTCACCCAGCTCGTCCGGACTCTCCGTGTGCGTGTTTGTGCGCCCACCCCAGGCACACACACGTGCACACATACTCCCACATACTCTCTTGCACACGCATTCACACTCACACAGGAAACACTCTCCAGTTGATGAGACCTGCAGGGAAAAGAGGTTACAGGGAGGGGCAGTAAGAGTTTTCCAGGCTGAGGGCTTCTGGGCTCCCAAATAGCGTGTCCAGGTTGGTCAGTTTTAAAGTGAACTTTGATCCCATGATTCCGGCCAAGCACTGGATTCCACCAATGTGAGCCTGAGCATGGTCTGGTCCTTCCCCTTGCAGAGCTGAAGTCCACTGGAGGGTCGCCACGGGGTCACCGACACTGAGGGCCACAGCTGGGAGGAGGGTGAGGACAGTCCCGTGGGTGCTCTGAGGAGGGAATGATAGACTCCCGAGGGGCTCTGGTGAAGAGAAGGGAATAGTGAAGGGCATATAGAATTTTGCCACATAAAGGAGCGGTGGGCTGGAGCTGTGTGTGTGCGCCGGCCTGAGGGGCAAAGTGTGCAGCATATTCTGGTGGGCAGGTGGTCCCGTGCCACCAGAGCCAGGGATAGGAGGGGCCAGAGAGGCAGTGTGGGGACAGATGGGAAGGGGCTTCAATGTTTGCTGGGGTTGGTGCTGTTTCGTGGGTAGGGGAGTGGGTCCTGTAATTGGTTTATAGATAGAAGGGATGAGAAAGGTGACCTTGGTGGCCATGAGGAGCCCGACTAAGGCGGGGAAGTAGCATCTAACTAAAGGCACCAGAGACTGAAGGAAGAGATCAGAGGTCCCCGCCCTCTGGAGCTTCCAGGCCAGACAGGAGTTTGATGCAGTAGCGGCGGCAGGTGTGTTAGGACGCGGTCACACCAGCAGAGGCTGTGAGAAGTGAGAGGAGGACGGACTGGCAAAGGGTTTCTGAGTCAGGCCCTAGAAGGGGTCACTAAGCGCGAAGTGTCAAGGACAAAGGCGAAGGTTTGGCTGGGGAGGGAGGTGGGCTTGCCATCCCTGAGGTGGGTTGGACAGCGATGTAACATCCCTCCCCAGGCCACCTCAGGAAGGAACCGGCCATTGTTTGTCAGCCCGTGCTGTTGTGGGAGCAGTAGCCCAGAATATTAAAATCGTTCTCAGGTTTATCTCCTCCCCCTCTTTGCTCGTTTGAAATCCTCGCAATTCGGGGGAGAAAGTTACTTTAATCCTCTGGTTCCTATCAGCCTAATTATAGTTTCAATAGACGACGAGCAGGGCTCTAAATGAGATCGGAGGACACGGGAACACATTATGTTGGCGCTAATAATGATCTGTCTTTGTTTTATCATTTCATGTTGTTGCTTCTCGTTTTGGCTGCCTGAATTCTTAATGCCTTCGAGTGTCTCAGGGAGATTGCTTCCTCTTGCTGCCAGGCCGGGACACAGTTGCAGACTTGCATATGAAGATACCCAGCCTGGTGCCTGTAGCTAACAAGCCAGCCGCCATTTAAATTTCAATCAGCCCTTCTGTTTGTGTGTGAGTTCCTTGGATGGATGGAATTAGCAATTTTGAAAAATTGATTAAAATTGCTGGTTTCACGAAGCCTCAAAACATCAAAATCAATCTTTTTTTTTTTTAGATACACCAAAATTTTTGTTAGACTCACCATGTCTGCAGTAAGATAAACTGCCAAGCCTGCTGGTGGGGTGGTGAGGAACCGGGAGCTGGGCGGGCTGGGGCTTGTCTTGGCTCTAGACCAACTTCTGTGCGGCCTTCTTAAGTGTTTGAACCTCTCTGTTTTTTCTCCATCTATGGCATAAATGGGTTTGACTAGATGGGGGATCTCTAGAAGGCTCTTCCAGTCCTGACACTATATAACTATGTGCTCAGAGTCAGGTGAAAAATGAATGGATCTTTGAAGGTAGAATCTGCATTTAGATGAGGTGAGAATACTAACAACAGATAGCATATGAAAAAATAGTTAGCCCCATTTTCAGTTGTAGAAATGGAGGCGTATGCCCTTCCATGGTGCCATAATTCCCAGTCCACAGACTTTCCCTCCTTTCCGGTGAATAACTCCAGGTAAGGCTGCCCCGACCTGCCCAGCCCAGGGTTCTCCCAGGGCCCTCACTGGTTCTGGAAGAGTCACACGCCACCGCATGGCTCCCTGGCCCGACCAGGGGACTAGGGTGTGGAAGTTGGCAGCAGACATTTAAGGCATTCCTGGGCTTTCTCTTCTCTGAGCTTTGAGCTGATGTCTTGAAGGCTCTGTTCATCAACTTTGCAGCAGTGGTGACTTGGAGAAGTGAAATAGTAATAAAAAATGCAAATGTCTTATTTTCGTGAATTGTGTGAGCCTCTCAACAGCCCCGTACCTATGGTCCTGGCTGTAGTCTCAGTACAGATAAAAACGCTCTAAAACCCTCAGGGTTGGAGGAGAAAAAAACCACTCTGTTAGCTGTCACGGGCAGGAGTAAAATTCCTTGATTTCTGGTCCCGCCCTCACTCGCTCCCACTTGCACTCACCTTGGTCGGTAACTAGGCGCTGCTACTCCCTCCACTTCAATCTGAGTAAGAGAAGTGTCACAGCCACTTTCTGTCTGTCCTTTCTGTCTGTCATAGCGCCCCATGGCACAGCTGTCAACAGTGCTTAATCACAAGAACCGCCTAGGACTCTCGTTAAAAAAGTAGGGGTGCTCAGTACCTGCTCCAGACTTACTGAAAAGAAGCCCAGCCGGTTCGGGAAGCCCTGTTTCTCTAAACATGCTCTCTGTATGTGGACAACATCTGTGTGTTCTCATCTCCCAATTCACTGGCCAGAGGGTCCGTGTGCAGACAATTGAAATTCTGTTCATAGCCCTATACGTGCTTATTGAACCCCTACTAAAGTTAGTGGGAAAAGATAGAGGAGTTACGGGAAAAGCATGTTTTCTAGACCTAGAAATGAATACCAGCTCCATCACAAATGCTTCGTGACCTTGGGAAGTCACTTACCTCTCTGGCCCTGTGTTCCCTCAATTGTCCCATGAGGACAGTGGTCCCTGTCTCCAGACTGTCTTGAGGAGACATACATGGTATGTATGTGGAACACTTGGTACAGTGCCTGGCACAGAAGTAGGTGCTCAACCAGCAGTAGCCTGTTCTTGCCAGAGGAAACCCACAGCAGCCCTACAGGGACAGTTCCTGGGCTTCTGTGAGTCCCCAGGCAGCTGACCGTTCCCAGAGCGTGTATAATTTCCCCTTCAAGAGACGTGGATGTAGGTGGTAGGCGAGGCTCACTCCCCAGGGAAGTGACTTGCTCCTTTCACCAGCTATTATTGTATTTAAAACAAATTGGGCTTCAGCATAGTATAAACTAGTATGTGTTATGGGCCTTCAGGGAATTCACAAATTATTGAAAGTATAATACCCTCCAGCATCAGGGTTTTGCTTTCCTGTAAAGCACAGTGGTGGGCATACACAGGTCATTCTCGTAGGCAGTGCAGACAACAGGCTGGAAGGAGGCAAGGGACAATGACGGAGAGAATTTGACCTGGCTTTTTTGCGGGTCCTTGTCCATTCAAAACAGTCTTCTTTACCACCTTGGTGAACACCTGGTGCATGACACAGGCGCAGCCACTGAGCTCAGGTATCAGGTGTTCCCAGCGAATGGAGAACTCTTTGACTGTGTAGCAGTCAGCACTCGCTTTTTGTCGGGGAGGGAGAGAAATCTAGCTCAGCCTGGCTTAAGCAGAAGGGGAGGTGATTGACTCACATGCCAGGAGTCAGGCATGACTGGGCCCAGGTTTGGTATGGAATTGTCAGCTCCATCTCTCAGCCTTTGTTCCTCTGTGTCAACTTCATCCTCAGGCTAGCTGTCCCCACAGGGTGGCAGAAATGGCCCCAGCAGCTCCAGGCTCACATCCTGCCTGATAGGCAGTAAACCTCTCTTCCCCAGTGGCAACCAGAGCCTAGTACTGACTCTCCTTGGTTCACCAGGGTCGTTGCTCCTCCCTGAACAAAAAATGCCTGTGGTCTGGGGAGTGGGAGACCCCGACCATCCAGGCCTGGCTCACTTGCCCACCCCAGGGCCAGGAGTAGAGAGTCAGGGAGGGGTGGTTTCTATAGGAAGGGGGCTCAGAAGCTGAGTGGGCAAAACCAGGACATGTCCAGTCCCACTGGTCAAGCAGCCCAGGCCCAGTGACGGAACTTAGGGTGGCTTCTTATCTTCCCTGACTGCACCCCTGCCCCCTCCAAACCCCACATTGTTTAGGCTCTTGGTTTTGACCTATTGAAAACACAGGATGATTAAGACGATTGGAAAACTTGAACATTGTCTTAGTTTGGGGTCCCTAAAAGTGGATGCTGAGACTAGAATCAGGGTGTGAGATGTTTACCTGGGAAGTTACCCCACGAAGCACAGTAAGGGCTGCAGAGTGACACAGGAAAGGGAGGAAAACTAGTGCAGGCTGAGCTAGTGGGTGGGTTCC
Source organism: Pseudorca crassidens (assembly GCF_039906515.1). Taxonomy (NCBI): domain Eukaryota; kingdom Metazoa; phylum Chordata; class Mammalia; order Artiodactyla; family Delphinidae; genus Pseudorca; species Pseudorca crassidens. The sequence goes on along the minus strand of NC_090311.1, from coordinate 54,811,380 downwards.
TTCTGTGGGCCATGGGAATTCTGTTGCATTGGAACCCCCTTAGTGACTGCACATGCTCAGAAGTGTTCCTCCAAGGGGCAAGGAAGCTTGGCTATCTAATGACCAAGTCCTGTCCCTCCTGGGGTTTAACTGCCTAGCACTCTGAGCCTGTGCCATTATGGTGAAAAGTCTTGCAGCGCTAGCTTGCCCTCAGATGGACATGCAGGTGCTTGAGCTGGAAGTGTCAGTGTGTAAGGGTGCACCCCACTGCAGCAGCAGCTGCCTTCCAGGGAGGAGGGCCGGGAGAGGTGGGATGGACACCAGCAGGATCTGCTACGAATTGAGACTGGGCATTATTAAGGAATTTAAAAAGATTTTGCTAGGCACCTTAATGACGTTATAATTAACATAGGAATATGCTCTTATTTTCTAAAGAAATGGGTTATGAAGAATTTAAGTGTGAAAGGTAGTGATATTTGTAATGTAAAATATTTTAGCAAAAAAAAAAAAACGGGTGAAGCAAATAGTACAAAATGTTAGCAGTTGTTCAATCTAGATGACAGATATATATCTGTGGGTGTTAATTATATTATCTCTATCTTTCCGTACGTTTGAAAATGTTCATAATCAAAAGGAAGACCCAGGGTGATGCTGGGGTCTGTTTGTATTTGGTGACTGGGTGGTGGCTACTTCTTTCTGTTCCTGGCTGGAGCTCTGGCCTTGCCTCCAAATTGTGTGTGACTTTGCAAAACTGTCAGGGCCTCAGTTTCTCTGCTTGTAAATGAAGGACAGGCTTGTTTCAGATTTCTGAGATCTGCCACACGCAGAGGCTCTGTGGGTCAGTGAACAGTTTCTGAAGTGCAGTGGAAATTCTAGAATATCAATAGAAAGAGCTTTGGAACTCCCAGTCTGCTCTCCCCACCCCGGAGCCTTAGGTTAGGGCCTGTTGGGCCACTTCTGAGCTGTTCTAAGGCTCAGCCCTCTGACTTGGAAAATGATCCCAGTTAAGTGTTCAACTGCCATTTTTTTTCCCCCCAGGGCTGACATTGGACTGCTGGGCCTCAGCATGATTGAAACCTGGGGAGAAGGGCCAGTTCAGGAAGGAAAGCAAGGTCCTGGGCCTCATGCAAAGAAAAGTGTCCTGCAAGTGAATGCATATATTCCTGCTATATGGTGAGTTTTTACCATAAATGATGTTGAATTGTGTCAAATGAGTTAAAAAAATTTTATTTTGAGATAATCATATGATTTCACAGATATTGGAATATTAAACTAACTTTTTGTTCCTAGGATAAATCCCTATGAGTCACGGTATATTATCCTTTTTATATATCATTGAACGCAGTTTGCTCATATTTTAAAAGTATTTTTGTCCCATGAAGAGTATTGGTCTGTAGTTTTCTATTTTAATAATATTTTTTTTTCTGGTTTTGGCATCAAGATAAGTTGGCTTCATAAAATGAGTTGTAAAGGGTTTTCTCTTTCTCTGTTTTCTGAAAGTGTCTGACAGATTTGGTATTTTTTTTCCAATTTAAAAATTTCTAATTTTTAACAATAGAGTCTACCAGTGAAACTATTGGAACTGATACTTTCTTTGAAGGAAAATTATAACTATAAATTCAGTTTACTTTGTAGATATAGGATTATTCAGTCCTTCTGTTTCTTCTTGAGTGAGTTCTGATAGTTTGTACCCTTCAGGGAATTTGTGCATTTTTCTCGAAGCTCTTGAATTTATGGTGTAAAATTGTTTATACTGTTTATCTTTACTATACCTCTTATCATTATGTAATGTTCCTTTTTATTCCTTTTTATGAAGTCTATTTTACTTGATATCAATGTAGTCAATAGAACTTCCTTTGTAAAAATTAAAACAATTATTTTGTTATTATTATTTTATTAAGCTATATTGACAATAGAACTTTTTTTGCTGCTACTTTAAACAAATTTAAGTATAATTTACCTATGTTAGTTCCAGGTGCACAACACAGTGATTTGGTATTTATGTACGTTACAAAATGGTCATCATGATAAGCATAGTTACCACCTGTCACCACACAAAGTTATTACAGTATTATTGACTATATACCCCATGCTGAATAGAACTTTCTTATAATTAGTGTTTGGATGGTATATTTTATTCCATCCTTTATTTTTAATCTATCTGCATCTGTGTATTTAAAGTGTATATCTTGTAGACAGCATGTATTTTGGTCTTGATTTTTATCTAGTCTATCAATCTTGGGCCTTTGAATTGGAATGGTCATTGGTAGATTGGGTTCAAATATATCATCTTGATATTTATTTTCTATTTTTTCCATCTGTTCCTTGTTTCACTTTTTCCCGGCCTTATTGTGTATGAGTTCAGTACTTTTTAGAATTCCATTCTATCTTCTCTGTAAGTTTAGTTGCTGTACCTCTTCGTTTTACGTTTTCAGTGATTGCTCTAGTGTTTGTAATATACGTTTAACTTACCAAGTCTACTTTCCATTAATATTATACCAATTTACGTTTGATGTGAGATCTTACGACAGTATAATTCCTCTTCCCTTCCTGTCCTTTGTGCCAGTGTTGTTATATATTTTACTTATACATACATTATAAACCCCACAGTATACTCTTATTTTTATATTAAGTAGTCAGCTACCTTTAAAAAAATGAGAAATGAGAAAACATGTACATTTTTATCTACCCACATATTTAGAATTTCCAGGACTCTTCATTTGCTTGTGTAGACCTGATTTCCATCTGATATTTTCCTTTAGCCAGAAGAGCTTTAGTTAATAATTCTTATAATGCAGGTCTGCTAGTGGTAATGAATTCTGTTTTTTTTTTTAATCTGAAAATTCTTTATTTTGCCTTGACTTTTGAAGAATTCTGTCACTTGATATAGAATTCTGGGTTGATAGTCATTTTTCCTTCTTCTTTATACATTTTAAAAAATATTTATGTATTTATTTATGGCTGCATTGGGTCTTCGTTGCTGTGCGTGGGCTTTCTCTAGTTGCGTTGAGCAGGGGCTACTCTTCGATGCAGTGCACAGGCTTCTCATTGCGGTGGCTTCTCTTGTTGCGGAGCACGGGCTCTAGGCACGTGGGCTTCAGTAGTTGTGGCATGCGGTCTCAGTAGTTGTGGCTCATGGGCTCTAGAGCGCAGGCTCAGTAGTGGTGGCGCACGGGCTTAGTTGCTCCGCGGCATGTGGAATCTTCCCGGACCAGGGCTTGAACCCGTGTCCCCTGCATTGGCAGGCGGATTCTCAACCACTGAACCACCAGGGTAGTTCCCTTGCTCTTTATACATTAGAGATATCATTCCATTGTCTTCTGGCTTGCATAGTTTCACTTGAGTAGTCTTTATAATTTTTAGTTATGTTTCCCTGTAAGCAATGAGTATTTTTTCTCTGAAGATTTTCTCTTTAACATTGGTTTTCTTAAATTTGGTTATGATATGCCTTGATGTGATTTTCTTTGTATTTATCCTGCCTTGGGGTTTGTTGAAGTTTTTGGATATGTCAATTTATATTTTTAATGAAAGTTAGAAAACTTTCAGCTATTACTTCTTCAAATAATTTTTGTGTGCTTTTTCTTTGGGGACTCTAAATTACACCTTTGGTAGACAACTTAATACTGGAATGTGACCCACTCCAAATATTCTGACTTAATTGGTCAGAGTAGGAGTGTTAGTATTTAAAAAATTTTCCCAGTTAGTTCTAATGTGCACGCAAGGTTGAAAGCCACTGACCTCATCCAACCTTCCCAAGTTAGAGCTGAGGCCACTGAAGCGAAGCATGGTTAGAAGCAAATGTAGGTGAGATCACAGTCTGTTGCAAAGCCCACCTAAAACAGAGTACAGGATATGTGTAATACCTTATATCCTCCCGGGAGACTGTCTCTTGGCATCCAGGTATTTGCAATTGTGTCAGGAGGTCTGCAGTGCATTTGAATTCAAGATGTACATCCTCCAAACTTAGTAGCTAAGGCCAACCCATTAGCTATGCAAAACTATGGATTTCTGCAGTCCCCAAATCATTTAAATCAGCCTGTTACCACTATAGTGCCCACATATAGACCTGGTATGAGTCATTGATTGGTTTTGATCAAGTTGATGAGAATTCTGCTATTTAACAGACTTCAGCACTCTGGAGAACCCCAGGGCATATTCTGCCAGTGTTCCTATCAATTCCATTTCCAGGTTTACATCAGCAAAGATGTTCTCAGCTTGGTTTCCGTCACTCTATGCATTAAAAATATAGTGCTTTCACTGAACCAGCAGGAGGCAAATATTATCTAGATTTTGATACTGAGTAGCATTCTGAGATTTATTGATTCATGTTCAAAATTTCAGGGATTCTATATAGGATTCTTTGGTGAGATCCTTAGGTGAGAATTTTTTCTTTCCCTTTTTCCCTCCTTCTCTTCCCCTCCTCTCCCCTCCTTTCCCCCTTATTTCTCTTTCTCTCTCCGCTTCCCTCTCTTTCTTCTTTCTCTTTTTAAATTAACCCTAGGTTGGTCACACCTGGAGTGGTGAGACGCCTCTGCCTGGGGACCACTTGCAAGTTAGTAGAGAACTGGATTATTCCAGCGCTCCTTTCCTGCCTTGACAGTTTTTCTAATTCCATAACGCCCCTAGATGATTCTTGGCTGATACCCAGTTTCAGATTTTAGGCTGATAATAGCAGGCAGATGACTCCCCTCTCTGCCCCTCTCTCCACAGCACACTCCTAGCTTTCGCTTGGGCTTTGACTCACTGTTTGGCTTAGACAAACCCACTCATCAAGCTGGCATTTTACAGGTGGCTGAAGACAGATGCAGAGAGTGAAAACAAAAAGTGATGGCTAACACTTATGACGTGTGTATAACTGTTTTAAGTGCTTGACCCTCAGAGCCAGGCTATAGACAGGCACTAAACATTACCCTCATTTTATACAGCAGGAGACTCAGGCACAGAGGGATTAAGTAACTTTTGGAAGAACATGATAGATAAGTAGCAGACCTGGGATTTGTACTGAAACGGTTCTTAACTAAAGCTTAGAGACTTGGTCTTAACCACTACCCGACTGTCAGAGGACAGCCCTGTGTTTGGATTAAGTAGGTGGCATCTGAATACCATGCTTCGAAGGACCAAAAGGCATTGCTCCTGATACCCTGTCATATGTCTACAACCTCCTCTATGAGCTCCTGCCTTTGAATAAGGCATCACTTACAGTTTCTGCATTCCGATGGACTCTGAATGCAGAAGTCCTCTACTTTCTAATTCGTGGCCTTGGACCTCAGCTTCCTTATCTGTAAAATGGGGCTACTAATACCTTCTTCAGAGGATCATTGTAAGGATTCAGTGAAATTGTGTATGTAAAGCACCTGGCACAGAGGACCCACCATTTATTAAGGGATGGAACCACGGGGGGAAACACTGTGATCTGCTGATTGGCATCAGTGAAGAGCCCCAGAGAATGGAATATGGGCAGATGTTTTATTTTTAACTTTTTATTTGAAATACAAATTTGCAAATATAGTACAGAAAGTTTCTGTGTACCCTCCTAGCTTTTCCCAGTGTTAGCATCTTACATAATTTATAATTACTAAAACCAATAAATTTGTATTGGGAAACACTAATACTAAACTATAGATTTGTTTCAGATTTCACTGTTTTTTTCATTCATGTCCTTTCCCGGTTCCAGGATTCAGTCCAAGACCCCATGTTGTATGTAGTTTTCATGTCTCCTTAGTTCCTTCCAGTCTGTGACAGTGCCTCAGTGTGCCCTTGCTGTTCATGACCTTGACCTTTTAGAAGGGTACTGAGCAGTTATTTTATAGGATGCCCCTCAATTCGCATTTGTCTGATTTTCCCCTCATGATTAGATTGAGGTTATATTTTTTTGGCAAGAATACCACATATGTGATGCACCTTTCTTAGTGCATCGAATCAGGGGCCAGGTGGTGTCTATATGTCCCATTACTGGTGATGTTAACCTTGATCACGTGGTAAAAGTGGGGGTGGCTGGGTTTCTCCACTGCAGATTACTGTGTGTGTTTTGGCCTTTGTATTGATAAATATCTTGGAGGAGATACTTTGAGATAATTCAAATATTCTACTTCTCCTCAAATTTTCACCCATTAATTTTAGCACCTTGTCTATAATAATTATTACTGTGGTGTTGTAATGGTGAATACTTACATTTCCCTCATCCATTCTACATTTATTAATTGGAATTCTTCCATAAGAAAGAGCTGCCCCCATTTACTTATCGATTCAGTTATTTATTTATAACCATATGGACTTGTGGGTATTTAGTTGATGAATGAGTTATAATTTGGCATTCTCATTATTTATTTTATCGCTCACATTGTCCCAGCCTTGGCATTTCAGGTTGTTTCCTCTATCCTTTGGCCCTGTGGCCAGGGTTTATGAAAGCCCAGAGTTCACCTTGGGGCAGCAAGGGCCAGGCTGTGAGAGGGGGCAACTTGAAGGGGAGTAGAAGTGAGAGGGGAGATGGTGGCACCCGAGACCCCTTCCCCATATAGAATCTGCTTCTCTAAGACCCATTCAATTCTGGAGTTTCATTGGACAGCCCTGTTTCCCTGCTCCATTCTACAGCTGAGCAAATCAAGGCCTCAGGAAGGGAAGGGGCTGTTGGGGGCCACTGAGCAAAAAGCTGGGTAGGTGGTGAGGTGGGAGGGGTGACCTGAGCTGGAGCCCTGTGCCTGCCATCCTAGGCTGGCCCTGGGCCCCCATGTGGTACCTGTTTGCAGGGCAGCCTGTTTCAGAAGCTAGGCAGCTAAGGGCTGAGGGAAGTGAGCTCCATCAGCAGAAACTCAGGAAACAGGAGGCTTCTGGTGCAAAGTCTCTTCGGGAAGCCCTGGGGCTATTGGCGCTGCTCCCTCTCCTTTCTGCCCAGCTGAAAGGGAGGGGTTTTCATTGCCAAATCCCCAGCTCCAGCTCAGTGGGGGCCTCTAATCCCCTCCTGGCTCAGGAACGTGGTTCAGCCCAGGACTACTGGAGGTGCCCCCAGAGAGGATTTGTGCAGGCCTGGGAACAGAGCTCCATGCGGCCCCAGGCCCACCCAAGCCAGAGCTGGAATGCTAGCTGCAGAGCATGGGAAACAGGCATAGGGCTGGAGCTGAAAATAAGTTCTGTGAGAGTCAGGGACTACATTTATAGAGGTCCAGTGGGCAGAAGGAGGGATAGGCTGGTGTGACACACGACACCAGCCTATAGCAACTTCAGTATCTGAGCTCTTCTGGCCCTGACTGTTTGTACAAGCACTAGACCCTGGGCTGAGTGGAGACATACCACACCCAATAAAAATAGAAAACCCTCCTTTCAGTCCTGGAAGCACACGCAGAAAGCAGAGATTGTGAGTTCTGCTGGTCCTTTCTTTTTTTTTTTTGCGGTACGCGGGCCTCTCACTGTTGTGGCCTCTCCCGTTGCGGAGCACAGGCTCCGGACACGCAGGCTCAGCGGCCATGGCTCACAGGCCCAGCCGCTCCGTGGCATGTGGGATCTTCCCGGACCGGGGCACGAACCCATGTCCTCTCAACCACTGCGCCACCAGGGAAGCCCTACTCTGCTGGTCCTTTCTGGTCTACAAGGAGTTTCCTTTCTACAGAGGTGGGGAGAATAGGTGTTGGGGGGGAGGTCTCCATTTTACAGATGCTGCAGATGAGGCCTGAAAGAGAAAGGGGTTATGACCTTCTCTGGGGAGTGCAAATGATTCCAGAAAGAATCAGGCTTTCCCACTTCTGAGTTCTGGGGTATTCTATGACTGCATCCTGTCTTTGGGGCCTGTCCTCTCATGTCTGACTCATCTCCAGCCATGGTGAACAGTGCCTAAGACTCAGTAGGTGCTCTGGAAAGCCCTCAAGCATTCCCCATGCTCCTGCAGGGTGGACCATGACCTTGGGTGGGTTGGGCAGAGGAGGGGCCTCCCCCAGACCCATCAGTGTCGAACAGATAGATGACCGAGTGGCGTGAGTGCACGTGTGTGTGCACGTCTGCAGGGCGAGGAAGTGGCATGTGCTTGGAGGAGCCTGCAGAGAGGCACTTGGCTGGATCCCCACCCTCGTCTGGCTCTGGTTTCATACTTCCTTCCCCTGCAGGCCTGGGGAGGCCAAGCTGCACAGATGGCCATCTGGCTGGCACTTTAGGACACGGCCCACTGCTCACTCCCAACCTTCTCTTCCCCTCCTTCTCTGCTTCACTGGCTCTATGGACTCTGAAAGGAGTGCTGGGCCAGGATGGAGAAGCATCAGGGGTGACAGGCAGGGGCCTCAGGCACAGGACTGGGCCATGGTAGAGCTTTGCACCCTCACCACGATCAGACTCTCATTGAAGGGGACTCATGTCTGTGCTGCCCAGGTCCTAAGGCCTGGGAGGCAGGAGGGTCACAGGGTGGGGGAGGCTGATGCTGTGCCTACTGAGAAAATTCCACTGATGTGAGCATCCCCCTTGACTCTATAAATTCCATTCCCAAGAGCCAGTCAGAGGTACTGCAACTCAGCCCCTCCCTCTATCCATACATCCCCCTCATTCATTCCATAAACCTCTCTTGATGCTTATAGCATCCTAGAACCTGTTCTAGGCCCTGGCAGGGCCCCATCATTTATTCAAGATGAATAAAGAGCCATTGGATTTGTTCAGAACCCAATTCTGGCTCCAGAGTTTTAAGAATTGACTGCTGGGGAGGATAGGGACAATTCCTCCCAAGCATCATTATAGTGACCTGCTCCCTGCAGAGCTTTGTGGGCAGAGGCTATAAGAAGGGAGGGGGTGGGAGGTGCTGGGGAAAGAGGTAAGAGCTGGGGGTGGGGCCTGAGTTATGGCCCCAGGTCTGGTGCCTACACACTCTATGTCCTGGTAGGGTTGCCACATTTGGCAAAAACAAAACAAAAATGGGACTCCCAAGTAAATTTATGTGTCAGATAAACAGTGAAAATTATTTAGAATAAGTTTGTCCCTCGCAATATTTGGGACATACTTATACTAAAAAATTATTTGTTCTTTATCTGAAATTAAGACTTAACTGGGCACCCTGCGTTTTGTCTGGCAATCCTATGGACTGGGCAAGTGGATGGCAGACCCTCTCTGGGAGTCTGTTGCTTCATCAGCACCACTAAGGTGAGGAGGGGGGCCAGTGAGAGCCAAGGACCCTCCACCTCCATGGAGGGCAGACTGCCTGTTTCATACTAGCCCCTTGCTCAGTACCACCTGATGGGCAGGATTGATGCCTTCAAAGTGTATGGAGAAAAGTCTGGGTGTTCGATGAGTCAGACCTGCTCTTGTGAGACCCCCATTTTTGTCTCTCCCTGATGGAACAGGTCAGCCTGAGTGAACCACTGGGCGTCATTACATGAGAGAGCCTGCATAGGGGTGGTCCTAGGTCACCAGAGGTCCCCCTACAAAGAAGTCCCAGGCTGTCTGTCCCTCTCAGTGTTTTCCCTGCTTCTAGTTCAACCTTGCCCTTGACTGCCGCAGAAGGAGGCCAGAGAGGGAAAGAGGATTGCCATGGTCACACAGCATGCAGTGGGAAGCCAGAAGCAGCTCTCCAGCCACCCAACACCCTGCCCTGTGCCCCCTGGGAAAACACGCTCCCGGCCCTGCACAGTCTTCTCTGAGGGTTCTGTTTGCGGCTATGGGGGTTCCTGCCCAAGAAGGCCTAACGGGGTCTGGGGGCCTCTGCCCAAAGGTGAGTGACACATTGGTCTGAAGCCAGTCTGGCCTGGGGTGTTGAGAACTGCTTTGAGCATGAACAATCCCATATGTCCAACGGCTGATTAGCCGCACAGAGATGGGGAGGGGGAAAGATCATGAATAAAGAATCCGTATTAACCAAAGAGCCAGCGACAGAGGCCCAGCTGAAAGAAATTAAAAAGATGATGTTTTCAAACACTGCCCTCTGACTGGGAATTTTTCTAGCTGAGAGTGAGTGTGTTACAAATTTCAGATGCTAACGTATTGACAAAAACAAACAGATAAACAAAAGTTGAAATGCAGGAGGCCTCCTGGGTCTGATGGAAATCTCAGTGATGTCCCCCCACCCCCTGCTTCATCCTGTTGTAAAAACAATGCAGCTAACAATGATATCTGACAGCAACTCCTTCCCGGTCTGGATGCTTTCACCCATTGTTCCTTTAGAAGAAAGTTGTCTCTTTAAGCGTCTGCATGTTGGTGATCGTTGGGAGGAAAGAACTAAGCAGAGTTTCCTTTATTTATTTACGTCCCTTTTGCTGAATTCTGATGAAGCACAGGGAGGCAGGCAGGCAGCAGAGCATCTGGCTTCTCAGGAAGATGGCTGTGTGGAGAATTGGGGCCCTGGCTCCAGACTCAGGGAGTATGTGCGGGCTCTCAGAGCAGACGAAGAGTCCCTCTTCCCAGCAGCTGGGGCTGCAGCGGAGTCCCCCAGCTTCTCCCCGGTCCTGCTCAGGGCACCCCTGCCCTCTCCTCGGCCCTGGGCAGGCTGTGCGTGGAGCAGGGCGTCACGGACAAGAGCCTTATTCACACTGGGGCGCAGGGTGGAGAGGGGTATGCGATGTTAAGTCCAAAAGAAGGTGCTCGGGCTGGTGCAGGTCCTAGAAACCACAGGCTCGGAAGGTGGTTGGTAGGATCCAGGGGTGCTTAGTCTGAGGCAGTGGGAGGGGGAGTACTGACACGGGGGCGCCAAGCCCTGTCTCATTTTGGCACATGTGCAGGGTCATCGTGGAGCAGAGGGGAAAGACTGTCCTTAAGGAGTGTATGTTGTACCAAAGATGGAAAAGGGAGGCCTCTTTCTGTGCTCAGATCACGTCACTCTCCATCAGAATCAGGCGGAAAGTTGGAAGGGTGGCCCTGGAAATGGAGCGAGTTCCCCGTCATTGGACAGGTGGCAGCGAGTGTGTGTTTATCGTTCACCTGCCGAATTTGTTCTGGGTTCTGAGCCTGTCCTTGGCATGGCTGGACCCTCCTGTAAGCCTCCAGTTCATCCACACGAGAGTTTTCGCGCGTTTGCATTCTCGACGGGAGGCTGAGGTAGAGGTCAGGCTGGGTAAACCTCGAACGACTGGCAGAGCCAGAATGCAAATCATCGCTCTCTGGGGGACAAGCTGCTGCCTGGGCAGAGCCTGCTCCGTGGAGATGATGTGGGGGATGTGAGCACGCTGTAGGAGATGGGGCAGGGATGCACTTCCTCGTCCCAGAGGTGTGACGCAGAGGACCCCTGTAGAGAAAGCCTGGGGGTTTCTTGTCCCCAGGTGATGGGCGAGGCATATGCCCACCTGCCCCCTCTTCCTTCCGCATCCAGCCCCCAGCCGATGGGGCTTTGTCTCTGACACGAGGCAGCCTGGCCATTGGAACGATTTGGAGTCTGACAGCCTAGGGCTCGGGGCTGGTTACTCTACTTATCAGCTGGGGGACGTGGAGTGGGGAGCCCAGCCCTGCCAGCCTCGGCACCCCCCTCCCCAGACGGCATCAAAGGGCTCACTAGGCTGGGGGTGGGCCCTGCGGACGCTGACCTCACTCGCTCTGCTTCTCCGCCCCAGTGGGATGGAGTCCCCGCCCCACCTGGAACTCTCCACAGTACCATGCCGGGGAAGCTTCCCCAGGACAGGGACAGGGACAGGGTATCTCTAACTCCTGACGAAGCCAGGTACCTAGAACCCAAGTGGCAGCATAAAATGTACTTGCTGAATGTCTTCCGATGGCCTGGGCGGGGCATGTCACCAGGAAAAGGCTCCTGCGAGCTGGGGGTGCCGGGTGTTTTGTTCCAGGCGTCTGTGGCTCACTTGCCTGGGCCTGAGCGCTGTCACTTAGCCGTTTGGAGAGGAGGTGCAGCACTGTCGGCCTGGGCCAGGCACACGCAAGCTCTCTGGTGTTGGGGAGAAGCTTCAGGGTGACTCGCTCTGCTCTGCAGCGTCCTACAGCAGCAGCAGCAGCAGCAGCCACGGGCCCCCCTGCCACGGCGGCTGCCATGTGGTGGCCGATTTGCTGTGGACCTCGTGTGCGCCTATGAAGGATGGGGTGGTGTGGGGCACGAACCCTGTGTCCACTTCCCGCCACTCTGCACTGTGCAGGCGCTGGAAAGGTCTTCCTTCCGTGGAGCAGAGCGTCTGCCTCCTTTTAACTTCTGCACATTTATCTTGTTTGTGTCCTGTGGGTCCCCCTGCTTGGGGATGGGCCACCAGAGGTTTGAAGACAGGCCCAGCGTTCTTCCTGCCCTGGTCCTGCTGCCCTGCTCCCTCGTGGCCCTTGTTGGAGGGTCTGTATGTGCCTCTCCCCATTTCCTTACCTGTCTCTGGCTTCTCTTCCAGAACTCAGCACATGACAAAGGACCCCCTTCCTTGGTGGGAAACCCATGAGGAAGGCCAGCCATGCCCCAGGATTGCCCAATCCAGGAGAAAACACACAAACAGTGTCATTTCCCCGACCCCACTTCCCCATTCCCAGACTACTGTGGAGCAACTGTATTTTTTAAAGTAGGAAGGTACATTTATTTCCTCTCCAGTAAAACCAGGAAGTGATCTTGGAGACACAGAGAGTTCAAGTAATTTGTGTAAGATCGCACAGCACTTGGTAGTCAGGCCAGTCTTGGAAATCCAGACCCCAGCCTCTGGCCCTAATTCCTTCCCTGAGAACCTCTGTGGTGACCAGCTGCCTCATCAGGTGGGGAAAAGGCCCGTGGCTGACATGATTGATGACTTAGTGCTGTGTCCATTGTGGGGTGTCCTTGTTGAGAACGCAGAAATTGCAGCAGGACCACTGGGGCTTCCCTGGGCCACAGACACACTGGGCCTTTGTCCACCTGGCCAGGATCTAAAGCGGATATGGAAATCGGCTTACAGCAGCCCCTGAAGGCCCTGCAGCCCGGCAAAGCATGTCTGAGAAGGAGAGAAAAAGCAGACACAGCTCAGCAATCCCCCTACCCACAGAGGAAGCCCAGATCGCTCAGCAAAGCAGATGCAGAGACCATCTGAATTGCCAGCAATGTTTCCAAAATTATATCAATCTGGCCTAGTGGCCTGGGGACTGGCAGGGATGCCTGTGGGAGGGGCCGGCTGTCCCCTCTGGGTTCAAGTGAGGAACGTGGCCCAGTGAGCTCCACGTCCTCTTTCATTATAGCCCCTCATGGAAGTAGTTTTTTTTTTTGTTTTTTTTTTTTAGGAAAACTCTTCAGAGCTCTGCCTTTGCGAGAAACTCTATAAATAACTTGCTGGGAAACATTTCTGCCTGATACTTGCCACCTACAGAGAAAATAGTCCATACGTCAGGCAGTTTGGCATCCGGAGAAGCTCAAAGAGGGCAGCGTGGCGTGCAGCATGCGGGGATGCCTAGGAGTTGGTAGCAGACACAGACGGCGGCAGTCAGAGCTCACGGGTGCTGGCCCCGGATCTGGGTTCAAACTCTGGCTCTGCCACCTACTGCCCTATGACCTTAGGAAAGCTGGGTCCCCCCCTGGGCTTTGAGGTCCTTGTTGGCAAATGGGGCTGGTCATGTATGACCTTGTCCTCAAGAAGGTATAGTTGAGTGGGTAGGAACAAAGCACAGCTGGTTCTTGGGTCTTAGGCAGAGTGAAGGAATGGCCCTGGGAAAAGAAAAGAGAGTGGAGTGTCAAGGGGCTGGTAGGGGCAGATTCTTCTCATTTCCTCCTGCTGCCAATCCACTGTGTTCTCCTGGACTTGGGGACCTGGTATCAGGAGGGGAAGCCTGTGATGCCCAAAGTCAAGCTAGCACCCTTATTGCTAAGATCGGGAAACCGAGGCCCACCGTGCGGGGTGGGGGGGGCGGGGTGGTACGCGTCTGGCCAAGGCTGCAGAAAGGGAAGTGGCTGAGTCAGGCCTGACCTGCCGGTTTCCTGGACTCCGCCTGAGAGGGCACTTGGCCTGCAGATGGCTGTAGGAGTCCAGAATGTTTTGCCCCCTTGGCCTGTCCTCTGCATTTCCCTATAAAAGTGACCACAGGCACTGGGGTCAACTGGACAGTGGAGAGGGGGCTCCCAGATTACCTGGGAGAGGAGGAAGAGACCCAGCTTCGCCTGTCTAGGCTGTGGCATGGCTCATGTGGCTTCACCTGCCTCATCTGTGAAATGGGGACATGACTCTGACCTCCTAGGGCTGTTGTGTGCATCAGACGTTCATCGAACAGAGATTAGAGAGGTATCGTCTAGTGCCAGGTGCTGCTCCAGAAAGGGGAACTGGTGTGATCTAGATCGGGGATCCACCCTCACGAGGCTCCCTCTCTAGTGGCACAGGCAGCCAGAAGTCAAGCAAAAAGGGAACAAAGAGGATCCCTTCACACTGAGATTATGATATAACAGAGCAATGTGAACACAGTGGATTTCCTGGGTGGGTTAGGAGCTGTTTTGGGATGAGAGGGAGTCAGGGATGTATAGTGCATCCCAGGCTGTGGAAATTGCAAGTGCCAAGATCCTGGGGCAGGAACGAGGCCAGCAGCTGGTGTTCACTGGGGGTGGGGAGGGATGCGGTGGGGAAGTATTGGGGCCAGTTATGAGGGCTGAGCCGGGCCTGGCCAGTAGTGGATGCTCAAATGTGCTCAGGCTCGATCTGACATAGGAGGAGGCTAAGGGGAGCCACCGTGGGTACCCCACAGTTTGCAAGCTCAGGCAGGACTGTGGGCAGCACAGGCTGGCGTGTAGCCTCTGTCAGAGCACAGGGGTCAGGTCCAGGCCTGGAGGGAAGATGGGAGCTGGTGTTTGAGCATGTCTGGGGGGCTGTGAGGTCTCAGTCTGCCTCTGGTGGATGGAGGGAAGGATTAAGGAGGCTAGAGCAGAGCTGGTGAGGCTGAAGGATGGGGGGATGAGAATTGCTACAGTCAGCTGCCCCTGGAGCTCCCCAGACGTCACAGGCATTCTTGGGGTGGCGGGGAACACCAAGTCCCAGGAGTGACATTGCAGAGGGAAGAGAGAAACCTACAGAACAGAGTTGCTTGCTTGGATCAGCAATTCTGAAAGCGTGCTCTGCTGAGCACCAGTTCCCTGCAGGGGGCAGGAACAATGCCCTAGCTTAGTAGCCCTTGGCGATTGCATTCCTAACACATACCCCTCCTCTTTCTTTATCAGGGTTTGCGCAGATATAAACCTTTCATGGGTTTCAGGTGAGACAGGTTTGAGCCCCAGCCCCCTCACAAGGAATAAACCATGATAAGTTTAAGCTGTAAGTTCCCAAACTTTGTTCATTGGTCCTTTGTCTTGGTGATTTTTTTTTCAGTGTGCCTGCTTAGCTAGGCTCAAACAACTTAATATTTATGCTGGAACAACTTATTAGCCAACTGCAAAAACAAAGTACATGAATGGAAAGAAAAAGTAATCATTTAAATTTATTTTTAAAACTACAGTTACATGCTAAGGGGATGGGTGCTCCTGTTGGGCACTGCACAACGTCTCAAACTTTGGATTTGGATTGGACATCACCACCATTTTCTGTTCCACACTGGTTTTCATACAGGGCTTGATTTTTATCACAGCAACCACCAAAAACTGTTTCTCAAGGCTATAGTATCATCAGAGGAATGCAGCGTGAGCTAACGTGGAAACTATGAAGTAACGTGAACTAGTAGCTCACGTGGTGGCCAGTATTGCTGTGTTTCCCTTGAAAATTTTAAATATCCTGCAGCACCCCTGAGTTTTTTGTGGTGGTCTGGGGTGCCTCAGCCCACAGTTTGGGAACGATGGCTCTAAAGCAATCAGCCATTGCTTTGGGCAGGAGTATGTGTCACGACTCTGGCCAATGAAATGGGAAGGAAGGTCTTGGGAGGTTTGTGGGAAAGGCTTACCTCACTCATAAACACATTTGGGAAGGAGGCATCTCCCTCTGCTGCTGGTGGTTATAGTGTCCACGTGGTGGGAGTTCTGGACTTGCAGCTGCCATCTGGGTCTTGTGAGGGTAACTACCCCAAGGAGAACGCTCTGAGGGTGGCAGAGGGGTAAGATGGAGGGGCTCTAGCTTTGGGGATATTGTTTGGTGCCTGCCTTGGATTTCCTGTTGCACGAACGAATACCTTCCCGGAGAGTTTAACCTGTTTAGAACTAGATTTCCTATTACCTGCAGCCAGAAAGCATCCTACCGGATACCCCAGCAGAAGATGCGTGGGAAACACTGTACTTTCTCTCCTCTGCTTAGGGTCACCTATCAAAGTCTCTGAGAAATCCCACAATTCTCTGCTTACTTTTGTTCAAGGCAGAGTTTGCCAACTTTATTTGACCGAGGAAACCTTTTTTCCACAGTACCTAATTAACATCTGGCAGGACACTTGTGTGCCAAAACCCACACTTTTGAAAGGGATGCCTTGGATCCCTCCTCATAGCTCCACCGCCCCGCCTACCCCGGGAGCCCTGACACACAGACTCCCCTCAGAGGCGCGCCAGGACCCACATGTGTTTCTGTTCAATGGGGGAGACTAAATGAAGCCAGATGTACCTGGCCAGCCCACAGGCCGAAGAAGCAATGATTTAACGTCCCAGCTATGCGGGGATTAGCTTGCCAGAAAGCTCCCAAGGAGGGGTGGGGACTTGCCATCAGTCTGCTAATGGATTCTGCAGAAGTGCCCCTGTGGGCTGTGCATGACTGCCGTGTGCATGACTGCAGTGTGCGTGAGTGAGTGCAGTGGCCACGACCGCCGTGTGCAAGACCGCTGTGCCCCTGACCTCTGTGTGCGTGACTTCTGCGTCCGTGACTGCTGTGTGCACGAAAACTGTGCCCGTGACCACTGTGGCCATGACCTCTGGCCCATGACCTCTGTGTCCATGACTGCTGTATGCATGACCACTGTGTCCATGACTGCTGTTCCATGACCCCTGTGCCCTTGACTGCAGTGACCATGAACCCAGTGTCCGTGACTTCTCTGTCCATAACCACTGTGTCAGTGACCCCTGTACCCATGACCACTGTGTCCATGACTGTTGTGCCAATGACTGCTATGTCTGTGACCTCTGTGCCTATGACTACTGTACCCATGACTGCTGTGTACAGAGGCTCAAGACCCTCTGGACTCCCCAGAACAAGGTCCCACCCTCGCTCTAGTTTCCCTGCTCAGCCCTCTGGGGCCCCACCCCTATCAACTTGCCTTGGCCTCCTGTTCCCACTCCTACTGCAGCCTTGGTCTCCCTGGCCCAGAAGTAGGAGGACTCTGCTGGCCACTAGACTCAGGCCATTCCCTCCCTACTCTGGGGCCCAGAGATTATCCAGCACAGTGGTTTTCAAAAAGTATCCCTTGGGCTTCCCTGGTGGCGCAGTGGTTGAGAGTCCGCCTGCCGATGCAGGGGTCACGGGTTCGTGCCCCGGTCCGGGAGGATCCCACATGCCGCGGAGCAGGTGGGCCTGTGAGCCATGGCCGCTGAGCCTATGTGTCTGGAGCCTGTGCTCCGCAACGGGAGAGGCCACAACAGTGAGAGGCCCACGTACCGCAAAAAAAAAAAAAAAAAAAAGAAGTGTCCCTTAGGGCGTGTGCCCCTGATTCAACCAGGACAGCTCTCTATTTACTCTTTTTATCCACTGGGTTCCCACACAGGAATTCACTGGGAGAAAAGGCTTTGTGGCAGGAAAAAAAAGTCTGAAACCACTGATGTTGTCCAGCCGTGCATTTTGCAGAGGAGGGGACTGGGGCCTTTCCTCCCAACACTGCTCTGGGATCATTGGAGGGAGAACTGGACCGGAGGAGGAGGGGCTGGGTCAGGGTTGGGGAGTGCAAGGACAGCCTGCCGAGAGGCAGTGGTTCATTCTCGCCGTGGGCTTTGCCTGCTGTGACCCAGGAGAAAAAGTCCTGGAAACAGTCAACGATGCGGCCAGGAGCCACACAAAGTGTGCTTCTCTAACTCTGGGTCAGCTCACTGGCAAGGAGCCAGGAGGCAGGCAGCCTGCCTGGGAGGTGCAGTGTGTTCTGTTCGCTCTGCCGAGGTGCAGGGCTGGCTCCGGCCACCCGCACTGGGCCACCTTCGCACAAGAGCTCAGCTCTCGCTCCTCCTAGCTGCCCGAGCTGGGTCTCAGCCCAGCCAGTGGTATGGATTTAGCACCAGGAGCTTCAGAGAGGGCTGTGCAGGACCACTGCTCCAACAGGCCAGTGGGCATGGTGCTTGGGGCCCATCGTACTCTCAGGCGCTCACCAAAATGCTTACATTTCTTTTTAAATCAGAAGAGAAGAAAAACTTTTAGGCTGAAGAAAATCTTTCAGTATATCATATTAATATATGAAATCTTTATACCAATGCATTGCAAAATAATGATATAATATCAATATTTATTATTAATACATTAATATTAATTATATATAAGTATGTAATCAGCATTATAATTTATATATATATATATATATATATATATATATATATATATATGAAGGGACCCATGAAGAGAAAAAATGCCCACCAAAGTTATGATGACATCATGGTGTGTTCCTGGGTACGTGATAGTGGTCTCCAGATCTTGCTTAGTTGCTGGGGCTGCCATAACAGACACCACTGACTGTGTGGCTTAAATAACAGAAACTTATTTTCTCCCAGTTCTGGAAGCTGGAAGTCTGAGATCAAGGTGTGGGCAGGGTGGGTTCTTCTGACGCCCCTCTCCTTGTCTTGCAGGTGTCTGCCTTCTCCCTGTGTTTTCACATGGTCTTCCCTCTGTACCTGGCTCTGTCCTAATCATCTCTTCTTACAAAGGCATCAGTTATACTGGTTAGGATTAGGGCCCACCCTAATGACCACATTTTAACTAAATTACCTCTTTAAATATCCTATGTACAAATATGGTCTGTTATGAAGTACTGGGGATTAGGGCTTCAACTATAAGCTTGCGGGGACACAATTCAGTCCTTAACAATCTTCTCACTTGAGTTCATGCTCTTTTCCTTGCAATTGCCTGTCTTCCTTCCCTCCCTCTTCCCTCCCCTTCTCCTTCCCTCCCTCCCTCCTTTCTTTCCTCCCTCTCACTCTCTTTCAAAAAGAGAAGGGCTCTAAATGGAACATGTGCTGCTTAAGAGACACCTGCTCTCACATGGAGCCCTCCCTAGTCCTCTGTTCCCTCTGCAGAGCTGTGGTACTGGGGCTGTCCAGTGCTGGGCTCTGGGCAGGTTTAAGCTGCTAGAAGGAATACAAAGGGCACTAGTGCTATAGAGTGGACACTGGTGCTTCCTCTACCTTTGGATGCCAGGGTTTGATCCAACTACATTCAAGGTGGGCAGTATTGGAATTCTGGGTTTATTGGGAGATGATCATGTATGTATAATATCCACATATGTGGGCTTCCTCTCCCACAACAAGACCCAGACATTAGAGAACTCTTTCCCACCAACTCCAGCACTTTCCACCCCATCCCAGCCACCTTCAGCTATATGGGGTAGACCAGAATGGGGATCTTGATATTAAAATGGCTCCATTTCCTTAGGATTGAAAAAGTAGCGGATCCAAGCAGGTCTTAGTCTCCTGAATGCTGGGAATCCTTGACGTTTTACTAGGATTTTATCATGAAAGGGGAATTAGAGACTCAGGGCGAGAGCTCCCAGCCACTCCTGTTTCAGTGTCACCTGAGAGCTATTCTGCTGCCCTTGAAAATTAAATGCTACTTTCAAGTGTGGCTATTTATGTGAACTTTGTAAAATTGGCCTTTATTTTAAATGGGTCTTCCTGAGGTTAATCTAAAAATGAGGAAGAGGAGGGAGAGGACGAGGGGAAGGGGAGGTAGCAGCCAGGGCAGGACAAGGCAAGGCTGGATCTCTGAGTTAGATTCCCTTTCGTCCTGCCCTGTAGTGTGGTGGCTTTGCCTCCTCTGGGGTCTCCAATCCTGACACGAGCCTTGGCACGTCTCAGTGATTTTGCCCCCATGGATGTGCTCCAACACCTTGGTGGGTCTTATGATCTTGCCGTCAGATTTAGGACATAGGCTGCAATCATTCCAGAGCTAGAATCAGCCCAGCCTTGGCCAGACGGGGCCTGATGACTCAACCAGAGAGCAGGTGGTGCAGGAGGAAAGGGGCTAATGGGCTTCTATCAATCAACCCCCTCAGCTTGGCTTCTGTCTGTGGAAGAAGAGCCTAGGCTGGGGGACTTAAGGTCTGGGGTTCAGCCCCTCCTCAGAGACTCATTTCACATGTGGCTTTGGGTGAATCTCTTCCCTCTCTGGACCTCAGACTCCCCATCGTCTAAATGAGGGAGGTGGACCAGATGAGTTCATCGGTGCCCACTAGGTACCAGCCACTAGGGGAGGTGCTGAGGATCAAAGACAGGAAGATGAGCCCACAGCCTTCCTGCAGGCAGGTAACCTGCCGCAAGCCAGGCACGTTCACTTACTAACTTTACCCCCTGAAATATATTTCTTTTATATTTTTCTCGTTATGAAAGCAGTTCATGCTTATTATTTTAAAAATATATACAGAAGACTCAGCTAAGGAAAACAAAGGCAGAAATGATCCCCATAAATCTCACCCCCCCAGAGACAGCCAAGGTTCGTGCCATGGTAGATATGCTTCCAGACCATTTCCTGTGACTACAGTTACGCATACTTAAACATGGAACTAAAACAGGATCGTATATGCGATTTATCTTTCTCAGTCTTCGCAACCACTCTATGAGGTTGTTGGTGTCATTATTTTCACCTTAGAGATGGAAAAATAGAGGCTCAAAAGAGGTGGAGTAACTTTCTCAAGGTCGTAGGACTGTGATGCAACACCAAGCCAGGTTGATAGCAAGTCCAGAGCTCTTTCTCAACGCTCATGTCTAGGAAGGAGCCGGGCGGGGAAGCAAGGGATTGTTCCAGCACTTAACCACACCCCACAGGGGCCAGGCCAGTGTACTCACTTCAGGGCAGCTGAGTCAAGGGTCACAAAGAAGCTCACCCTTGAATGGTGTCCTCAGGAACAAGGTGGACTGTGCCAGGTGGAGAAGCAGTGGGAAAGATACTTCAGGCAGAGGGAAGGAAGGAGCAAAGTCAGAAGGGCAGAAGTCCACCAAATCCGTGTTCCCTCAGCAAAGGGAGGCGGCCGGGGCGATGGGACACGCATAGTGTGTGCAGGGGAAGGGGCAGGAGGGGAGCCGGCAGGAGGAGGGCTGTGGACCATCCTTCTAAGCAGTTCGGCTTTCTCCTTAAGGGGAGGGGAGCTCTTTAGGGCTTACTGGGATATGAATGGATCTTTAGAGGAATGCTCTGGAGGCATCTGGAGGATGGATCAGGGCAAGAAGGGTCAGTAGTCACTCATCTGTTTGATCCCCTGACTCCAGATATCACCCCCAGGAAAGGATGGCAAAAAAAGAGGGGATCCAGGTCCCAAGGGCCTTGGGAAGGTGGCTGGATTCCCAAATACTCATCCTACGAAAATGCACCTCACAGGCTGATGAAGGGCACGGAGCCTGTGACGTGTGGGGGGGGGGCCGTGGATATCTATCACTTGGAGGGAGGAAGGGGTCGGGGAATGAGGGGCTGATTGAGTGGCAGTAATCGCTGCTGTGTCTCATTTCCAAATCTCGGCTCAGCTGTCTGCGCCGACCTCTGCTTGCTCCATCCCCAGCATGAGGCAATTCGCTGCTTGGGATGCGGTTGACATGGTTTAAGTTTTCTCATGGGTGGTTATGTCTAGGAGGATTGACTTCCTGTGCTCCACTCAGTGGAGTCAAGCACTGGCTTCACCCTGACCATGTCCCGTAGGCGTTAGAAAGGGCTGGGCGTGGGACAGACAGAGGGCTCACATTTAGCAGGGACCTGGGCTACCACTGGAGCCTCCACACCAAGAGCCGGAGCTGCACCCATGACAGGTGCATGTGGTTGTGAGAGGGGAGTCAGTGAACGGGGAGGGGGCGGGGTGTTGGGTGGAGCTGGGAAACGTCAGCGGAGGAGTGTAGGCTGAGTGGCTGGAGGAGAGAACGAGGAGGGAGTAAGGCTACCTCACGCCGCAGTGACAGTGAGGGTTCGTCCTCGCTTGCGCTACGTGTCCTTTGTGAGCTTGGGTGCCTGTTTCAGTTGGAACTCCAGGATGGGACTGGATAGGACTTTACTGAGGGTCGTGCCTATGAAAGATGAAGGTGGAGGGGGCAGGAGAAGGTGGAGAGAACCGGCAACTATGATGCAGGTCTGAGACCTGTGAAAGGAGAGGTAAGGAAAGATTGGGCAGGAAGAGCCTGACTACAGGGCAGGACCGAGAAGGTCTGGAGCAGGCAGATGGGGAGCCCCAAGCCCAAAGGTGCCCATCAGTGGAATCCCACATTGGGCAGGAATGGCCCAGTTCTAGTATCCCAGACATGGATACTAGCAAGGATCCACGCACTCCACACTCTGAACCCAGGCTCTTTGGAGAAGCCACTGTCTGGAATGTCGTTGGTCACTGGGACAGAGTTAAAAAGATACCCTGGGGGGGCCTCCCACTGGGAACTAAAGGCTCTAGTTCAGAGGAGATGCATGTCAACTCCACTGGTAACCCATCAGCCAGAGCTGATCATCTACCATAAGGGACCCAGCGAGTGAAAGTCCACTGCCTGCCTGGAAGCGGGAGAGCTGGGCATATCTGAATGTAGGAATGCCCACCATAGGATATGAAGAAGAGGGATGGGAAGAAGAGATGGGTCAAGGGCACGACTGAAGGAAGGGAGAGGAGAGTGAGGAGAGGGCGATCAAGGCGTGAAAGGAGAAATGAAGGAGTGAATGAACCAGTGACTGAATGAGTGAATGAAGGACTAATAATGGATGAGTGTGGCCTAAAGGATGGAGCCAAGAGTAGGTGAGGGGTGAATGGATGAGCAGAAGTGAGAATGGAGAAGCAGAGGAGGGAGGACATTGGTCCTCATTTGCTTTGGAAGGGCAGCAAGCAACGTTTCTCTCCTTTTCTTCCCCTCACCACCTCCAATCAGGCTACATTTATCCCAAGAATTGCACCGACCAGCCACTGGGTGGTTGCTGCAGGAGCGTCCTCTCCAGGGCCTCTGGGGCCTGGAGCACAGGCTGGGGAGGGACTGCCTTTCCTTCCCTCGGACAGCAGCCTGCAGTGTTGAACAACCTTGCAAATCATAGTCTGGGGCTGATCATGTCTTTGCCTGCCTCTTGCAGAGACGGATGAAGGCTGCCAGCCTGCTGTGGCCCCTTTAGATGCCCCGGAAATGCCCTTTCCCCACCACTATCTCCCCGATGCCTGGAATCCACCCAGCGAGGTTCCCTTTGTGGCTTAACTCACCCTCTAAGAAGTCTTCTTTTAAAAGAAGGAAGCCTCTAACTAACCCCACTCCCAATCACTGAAGGGCAAGCGTATGCGGGGCACGTGGCAGCTGCTGGGGTGAGAGACCCGGTCTGAACCCTTGACGAGGACCCTGGACATGCCTGCAGAACAGTTATAGGCTGACCTTGGGCAAGCTCCTTCCTCCCTCTTTGCCTTAGTTTCCCCACCTGTAACAGGGAAGGAGTTTGGACAGATCGTATTTTATACAAGAGGGGGCATGAGATACTGAGTGATTAATATAGTTAACTGGTTTGATAGTTAGAGGGGCGCTGAGTGGCATGACTTTTGTCCTCATACACAGGAAACGGTCCTGCCTTTGAGATTCTGAGGTTGGCCTGCTGGTGATCTAAGCCAGGCTGCCGGGTCTAGATTAAAAAATTGGTGAGAATCACTTGGACTCGGTTCCTGGATGCTCTCACCTGGGTTTGCTGCTGAACAGCAAGCGAGCAGTGCCGAGGCTGGAGCCAGAGCAGGCTGCAGAGGTGAGCACGGGTCCCTGTGCATCCTTACTTGGGAAGTGTGCCCGAGGTACAGAACTCGGCACATCCTGCACAAAGCAGGGGATCCGCCAGGCCCTAGGAGCCCAGAACTGCAGGCTCACTGCCTTTTCTATAGACTTATTACTCAAGTCCAGTATACTTCCAGAACAGGTCATGAATAGCAGATGTCCACCTCGATGGAATTTCAGAGTGAATGCACACGTGTAACCGGTACTGAGATCCAGAACGCGAAACAGAACGGAAACAGATTGCGGCCAGCATCCCAGGGATCGCGGCGCTCCTTTGTGTCTGGCTTCTGTCTCGATATTGTGAGATGTCTCTAGGTTGCTGCGTCTGGTTGTACTGGACTCCTACTCACTGTTGTTGGTGCTCCCTTGCGTGCACCGCCTTTTATGCCTGAGGCTGATATCGGTGGTCTACCTGTCTCCTGGAAGGCAATGCCTTGACGCCCTGTAGTTACGCTCTTCTGCGTCCTACCTCTCACTGGATCCTCAAGCTCGCAGGAGGCCTGAACGTGATCTATCACAGGCAGCAGAACTATTAGAGGGAGGAGGCAAAGGCCAGAGCCATGAGCTTGATGAGCTAAAACCAAATGAGTAACACCCTTTGGGGGTGGGGAATGGAGCAGAGGGTGGGAGGAGCATGTGGCCCCCCTCAGGTCTGGAATAAGCTGACCTGGGCTCCATCACTGCCACAGAGGTTGGCGGCTAGGGCTCCTTGGAGTGCCTATGATGGAGTAAGGGGAGACATCACCTGGATGTCGGACTTCTGGCCACCTGGCAAAGGAAGGTGTGTGCGGGCTAGGACGAGTAGAGAGGAGGGCGAGGTGGGTTGTCACCTGCAGGCACAAGATACTGGGGCCCTGAGTGTGCAGATGGCAGCAGGATACTGAAGCAGTCAGATGGTTAGGACCAGTGTGGGGACAGGATGGGAAAGCAAAGAGGAGAATGAGAAAGGGCGTGGCGGAGGTGCAGCCATCTACAGAAACGGGGGCTCCGGGTGGGGGTCTCCCAAGCAGGGCCCCCTCTCCTTCCCTCTTAGGCCTTCCGTGCCTGGCACAGGGCGGGCCCACTGGCAGTGTTAATGAAAACAGGTGACATCCCTCCCAGGTGGAATTTCCGTGGCAGGGCCTGCAGAGCAGGTGGGGACGGTGTCTCTCCCACCTGCCCACTGATGGCACCTCCGGGTCGTACAAGCTGCCAGGCGGCTGCAGGGTCTGGGCCAAGGTCTGGCCCTTGGCAGGACATGGGGAAGGAGGCAGACTTGAGCCCATTAGCTCCGTGCTGGTCTCTGGAGGGCAGGCAGGGGGGTTAGCTGGCTGCTTGGTCACCTGCTGACTTCCCAAGACCACCCCTTTGGGACTCGATCCAAGGAAGTGAGTGATGCCGTCATTAGATGTGAGGCATCAGCAGTCCTTCCCTCCTTCTCCCCCGTGAGGCCGGGTGAAAGGTGGTGGGCTGGGCCTGCAGCTCTGGCTTCCAGCCGAGGCTCTGCTTTTGCCCCGAGTGTGGCCAGGGACACGCCCTGCATCCTCCTGGCTGCCTTCCCATCTGTAGAACCAGTGTGAGTGCCCTTCTATCCGGGGGTCCTTCCAGGTCCCATCCTCCAACAGGTGACAGTGAGGGGCCAGAGGCAACCAGTTCTTCCCCCAAATGGGCCAACTGGGGCTCGCTTCCACATCCGCTCAGGTCCCCTCTCCCTCCCTGCCGACAGGTGCTGTGGATGGGGGCTGTGATGGCCATGACTTGTCCTCAGTGGAAAATGACAGCCAGGAGAGAAGAGAAACGTTAGCAATCACCTGCCAAGCACAAACTGAACTGACTAGTGGTGGCCCGTTTTAGGAGGGTGGGGTGGGGAAGTGAGCAAAATGCCAAGGAGAGGGAGAGGCACAGGGGTATTTTCTGTGATCATAAGAACAATAGGCACCGCTGACCAAGGGCCTCTTAATCTGCACCAGGCACAGTACTAAGGACTTAACATTACACAGCATCTCATTTCATCCGCAACACCAAGGACCTGTGACCCAAGGCTCAGGGAATCAGAAGGTGGAGTGAGGCTGCAGTGCAAGGCCCTGAAGAAACGGGCCGCTGCTCTTCTCCAGGCCCCCAGGACGTAGACAGTGATGGAGAGAGTGCTCCGTACTCCCAGCTAGTCCCCGGCACATCCCCTTCTGGATCTGTGTGTCTTTGATGGTCATGGGGGGATGGTTCTGAAACCGGAGTAGGTTCAGTGGCTGGGAACGTCAGTCAAGTGCTCAGGTGTGCCAGAAATGGGATTTCCTCAAATTTCCTGTAACAATTCACTTTCTGTGTCTGGTTCCCATTCTACCAAGGGAATACACACAGGGCCCTGTGCATTTCTGGCCCTTTCCTTCCTTTGGGATGTGTGAGTCCTGGGAGCCTATGAAGGTGATGGGGTGGGTGGGGCACCTGGCTTCCTGGACGTGTCCTTCAGGCAACGGGGCCTCAGGTGTGTTCCCCGTAGGTGGTGCTGAGATGTGGCTGCACGGTCTGTAAGCCGCCTGCAGCCTGGCAGTGTCCTTTGCTGCTTTCTCACCAGGCTTGGGCACTCACAGAACCAATGTGCTCTTTCTGATATCCACTGGGGCATGAAAACCTGTGAGGCTGCCTGACGCCCCATCTGCCTAGACATATCCTTATTTTCCAGAACCTCTCCTCCTCCCCAGGTCTTTCTGGCCATGGGGCCCAGGCTTTCATCTTCTTGATCACATGAATCGATGTGGGAATTTTGCTACCTTCCTGGTGGGGGAATGGGGGTGTGTAGGGCTCATCTCTCTGGGACCTAGTGACGACTCTTTTGATATCACTCCCTACAGGTTCCCCTTCCCCTCTGTGTCCAGGGAGACCCAGACATGGGATCTGGGAACTCTGGCTCTGATTCACTGTGTATCCTCCACAGCCTTTTTCAGAGACCATTAGTCTTTCTGGTTTCTGATGGGATGGCTCTCTGGAGTTCCACACTAGAAAGAGATGTCCAGTTTCTGTTTCCTCCAGCTCCATCCTCTCCCTGAGGCAGTTAGACAGACCTCCAGGGCTTAGGTGAAAGAGCTGCTACCTGGAGAACACTGCGTATGTAGACAGAGGCAGAGGCCCGAGGGAGGAACCATGCCGGGCCCATGGAGACAGAGCAGCCGAATCAACGTCTTCTCCGGATCTCCATCCCAGGGCCATGGCCCCCAGGGCTCAGGTGTGCTCCCATGGCACCTCTGATCTGTTCCATTCCAGCGGGCCTGGCAAACAGAAGGAGCTCCCCACAATGTCACCGGGGCCCCAAATCAGCTCTGGAGCCACCAAATCTGTTACTAATTTAAGTGAGACTCTAAGGGGAGTATTGAAGACGCAAATGTACACCCTGTGTGTCAGCAGAAGGACGTCTGCCAACAGACAGGCCCCAGAATCACAGCGTGTTGTGGGCCCCACCTCCCGCCCGTGCCAGACGTGGTGCCCGTTCCCACCTGTAGAGTATCTTGGCAGACCTCATGCTGACCTGGGGCAGCTGGTGTGACAGTGGTTCTTTTACAGATCAGGAAACTGAGGCTCAGAGGGGTGAAGTAATTTGTCCAAATGAGAAGAGCAGGGTCTGGTCTGTCTGGTCCCAGAGCCCATGGTTTTCCTACTACACCTCATCATCTGAGAGGTTTTTTGTGGTTACTAAAAACTGGCCACCTTTTGGAGAAGTTCAGTGTCCTTCTGATTGTGGAGAAGAGAGGGGACACATGACAAGGTACTGCGGAGTGGGCTTAAAAGGCAAAAGGGGAGCCCGTGCCTTCTTTCTACCTCAGCACTCAAGCTAACATCTCCCTGTGTCCTCTTGCTGCATGGGTGCAGGGCACGGTGTCAGGAGAAAGGCCAATCAGACACGGGGCATGGATTCATCCCCCTGGACCCCACTGCCTTCAGAGACCTGCCAGGGGAGGGTGGTACTGTACCACAGACCCTCCTGTGGCTCTTCCGAAAGTGGGATCCGTGGCATACCACATGCCACACCTGGGGGCCTTTGGTAGACGTTATGGGAACAGAGGTTTCCATGATCAGAGAGCCTGGGAAGGGACTTCCCTGGTGGCGCAGTGGTTAAGAGTCTGCCTGCCAATTCAGGGGACACGGGTTCGATCCCTGGTCCAGGAAGATCCCACATGCTGCAGAGCAACTAAGCCCGTGCACCACAACTACTGAGCCTGCGCTCTAGAGCCCGCGAGCCACATCTACTGAGCCCGTGTGCCACAACTCCTGAAGCCCATGTGCCTAGAGCCCGTGCTCTGCAACAAGAGGAGCCCCCGCTCGCCTGAAGTAGAGAAAGCCAGCGCTCAGCAGTGAAGACCCAATGCAGCCAAAAATAAATAAATAAATTAATTAATTACAAAAAAAAAAGAGCCTGCGAAATACTGACTCAAATGGGGTTAAGCGTGTTTCCTATGCAAGAATCTTTAGAGGCTTCAATATGCATTCTGCTTCGTTACTCTCCCGAGGGGGTTGTAGAATCTGGGCTCTCTGCTTCCTCCTAACTGCAATGCAAAGGGCATTCCGTGTCTGCAGCAGTACCCCTTTTGGGAAACAAGGCTCTGATGGCCAGTAGAAAAGACTCCCTAGGAAGGACAACAGATAAAGATCCTGGGTCTGCACAGGAGATGGGGTCTTGGGTCCAGGGAGGCAGCTTCTGGCTGTGTGAGTCCTGGGCTCGGAGGGAGGCTTAGACTTGGAGGTGGGGACCTGGGTGGGAGAAGGGCCCTGCAGAAAAGCTAGAGCCAACTGTGGAGGGTGGCACCTTCAAGGACAGTGGGTGTGAAAAGGACATGGCCCATTTGGCTGAATCTTTCTAGCAGGCTTAAAAGGGAGAACAGACATCGGGTTGAAAAAAGAGGCTAGATCAGTTCTTCCGTCTTGGGTCTGATCACAGCAGAATTTGGGGGCTTAGCATGGGAGCCTCCGTTTAGAGACACCTTGCCATTGATTTCCTGTGACCCACTGAATTCAGACATGAAGGTGAGCGCCTGGCCAAGAACCTCTCTGCGGAACCTCAGGCCTCCTCTTTGTAGGGTAGTTCCCTCTGAACACTCCTTCCTGACGGGTGAGTTGTACCCTCTTCTCTCCAACATTCTAAGACCCCCGAAGAGCCTCTGCTTTGCTCGAAAGCCAGGAGACAAGAGGAGGCAGAAGCACATCTTTTCGATCCGAAAAAACCTGGATGCGTGCAGCTGAGAAAGCAAAACTGTTAATTAAAACCAATCTGGGTTCTTGCCAAGTGGGAGAAAGAGACTCAGGGCCCGGAGCCTCGGTGGTCGGAAAGAATGAAGTGGTAGTGGGTTATTTATAATCCACTTCTGGCACTGTCTGTGTGCTCTTTCAGCTCAAGGAAATGCTCCCATCCCCGAGACAGACATCTGATCGTTATAATTTTGTGTTTGAAGACAGTTTTAGCCTGCTGCAGACACACATAAAATCTGCATCCGCCGCCCAGGATGGGGGACATAAAAGTTCTTTAAGAGGGTCGTAGACCTTCCTGGGATGGAATCCAGGCTGTCTCCAGCTCTGGCACAGGGGCTGGCTCCTGGGCCTCTGCTCACACGGGTCCTGCCCTCGCCTGTCTCTCTGCCCACCGGGCAGAATCTACCCCATCTTTGAAGGCTCATCCAGACCTGTCTCTTGCAAGGACCCACACCGAGTCTTTCTTCCTTATCTTAGTACTTTCTCTCTGTGCATTTTTAATCCACACTTGATTTAATTCACTTGACGTTATATTGTGCTGCCTTGGTCCCTAGTTGCCTCTTGTATATATAACCATATATTGAATGGGCTGAACTCGATGGGGTACGAACAGAAAATGGCTTTATTTTTCTCCCTTCAGTGCTTTCCCCATGCCAGGCTGGATCTCTTTTACATCCCCTTGATGATACGGCAGGCACATACTGGAGCATCCCAATCATTTTCAGGCACAGAACAAATTTTACTCTCACATATTAAAAAGGTCCAGCCCAGCCCACGCATAGCCTCCCTCTCCATCCAGCTCATAGTTTCTCTCTCCCTGCAGCTCAGACCTGACCATGTGGATGGGTGGAGCCCTGCAGTGGCCTGGGGATGGGTTGTCCATTCTTTCTTTCTTCTTCCTTGTTTGCTGTTATGGGTTGAATTGTAGCCTCCCCCTGCTGGCCCCCCCAAATGATGTGTTGAAACCCTAATAACTACTCCCTGAAAGTGTGACCTTGTTTGAAAATGGAGTCTTTACAGAGGTAAGCAAGTTAAAATGAGGTCATTAGGATGGGCCCTGATCCAATATGACTTGTTTCCTTATAAAATGGGGAAAGTTGGACTCAGAAACATATACACAGAGGGAAGATGACCTGAAGGCACACAGGGAGAAGATGACTGTGTGACTGGAGGGATGTGTTTACAAGCCAAAGAACACCAAGGATTGCCAGTCACCACCAGAAGCTGGAAGAGCCAAGGGAGGATTATCCCTGAGAGCCATCAGAGGGAACACAGCCCTGCTGACACTTTGATCTCATACTTCTAGACTTCAGAGCTGTGAGACAATTGATTTCTTTTTTTTTTTTAAGCCACCAAGTTTGTGGTACTTTTTATGGAAGCTCTAGGAAGCGATTACACCCATCTTTCTGCTTCTGGTTTCTCCAGGGCCCAGGCAAAATGAGGGGGGAATGGAGGAGGGGAGGCCCTATCTTTTCAGATGGCCAGGGCTGCCTGAATTCTTGCCTGGCTTTCAAGGTGTCTGTCAATGCTGGGTATTTTGTGGGGTGCAGGTGTTCCCTTCGTGGTCCTCTGCCACCTCTGGGGTGGTCCCCATCACAGTGTTAGAACCGGCTTACCTTCTGTGGCCTCCTCTTGGTCCTGGAGAAACTCACATTCTCTTTCCACAAGCCAAGGGGGTCCTGCAGGCTGTGCAGCGTGCCCTTGACCTTACCGTCCTCCAGACAAGCTCTTGTCCTGAGCGCTCTCAGCAGGACAGGCTCAGTCCCTACTCAGAGAGGTGCCCTCCAGGCCAAACTGGGGGGCTGTGTGATAAACTCGCTGGGAAGTATCTGTGCCCGGGGGTGGGGCTGGGGTTTCCTCAGCGCCGTGGGCCTCCAACTGGGGAATGCACTTGTGTCTCCTCATCTCTACAAGAGGTTCTCCAGAGCCCCTGCTGAAAGCTACGGAGGTGCGGGGAGCAGTAACGTCGTGGCACCTTACATAACATAGAATTACCCTCACATGCTCACACAAGTTCCCTTTCTTCCCTTAAATAGGCTGTATGTGGGTGGAGAAAGTGAGAGGAAAACATGGCAGACACTTCTCAGCAAACATGGGGGCGGGACTCTGGCAACTACCATTTGGAATATGGGGGTATTTGTCACCGGCCCCTGGCTTTGGGGTTTCAGCTGAAGGACTGCTCTTCGCACCCTTTACATAGATGAGCAAGTACTGTATGTGCATGAGATTAGCTCCTTCCTGAGCACAAGGGCCCCAATCTCTACTTTTTTCTACTTTCACCAACAGCCACTGGGAGAGAGGGAGGCAGTGAAGCCAAGGAGCTAGGAGCCCAGGCTCTGGAATCATAGGGACACAAGTTCAAGTCCCCGCTCACACTTAGTCAGCTTTGGGTCTCAGGTAAGCAACCCAGCCTTTCCAAACCTCTGTTTCCTCAGCTTTCATGTGGGAATGGAGGGTAATGAAGAAAGCTCTGTGGAGTCAGGCAAGGGGAGCCCAGCCACTGCCCTCTGTGTTTGGGGTTGGTCACCAACCTCCAAGGATGTTGAAAGTGTGGACCTGATACTGACGAGTGCTGTGGACCTTCTCCTCCAGCAAAGTGCATGTATGCAAATTTTGTCATATATGATTCAGGTTATGAGTTTCTGGGTGCTCTACAGCTGATCACCAAATTGCATGGAATTGCTCCGAACTGTTTAGGAAAGGAACTGCAGAAAGAGGCCAAATAGATATCAGTAGCCTATTAGGATCCTTGAGCCATCTGAGATGAGGACTAACTGGCTTAGCTCTTTGAAAAGCTCACGTCTAAATTCCTGAGGAATTTTTGCCCCACACCCCCGTCCCACAATGCATTGGGCCAAATCCAATCTCACCCAGGACTTTTTTTTTTTTAAATAAATTTATTTATTGATTGATTCATTTTTGGCTGCTTTGGGTCTTCGTTGCTGTGCGCGGGCTTTTCTCTGGTTGCGGCGAGCAGGGGCTACTCTTCATTGCAGCGCGTGGGCTTCTCACTGTGCTGGCTTCTCTTGTTGTGGAGCACGGGCTCTAGGCGTACGGACTTCAGTAGTCGTGACACGTGGGCTCAGTAGTTGTGGCGCACGGGCTCCAGAGCGCAGGCTCAGTAGTTGTGGTGCACAGGCTTAGTTGCTCCATGGCACGTGGGATCTTCCCGGACCAGGGCTTGAACCTGTGTCTCCTGTGTTGGCAGGTGGATTCCTAACCACTGCACTACCAGGGAAGTCACTCACCTGTGACTTTTTAAATTAAATCGTTCTTGTGCATTTAGCAGTGTGCTATGGTGCAGGCTCAGTAATTCTTAAAATTGACTAATATATGCATTTTAGAGGGAAAACATTATCACAGACCCCCAGTGTTGACTAAAATTATTTTGATCATATTGTTAGTTAAATATATACAAACATAAAAGTAAGTATAAATTCCTTATGCTTTTAGCTCTTACACAGCTATAATACCAAAATACAATTACAAATTTAATGCAAACAAAACCACAAAACTATTAAAATTCAAATTAATGGCATTAATTTAATGTGACAGATGATGTTTTTCTGAGAGTAAAACAACCGATGTTGGGTTTAATAATAGAAGGAGGATGTCTTCCCATTTTAAGTTCTGCTTGTTATCGACTAGATTGTCTTGATGTTTGAACATGCTGGGCTGTCATTAGAGTGATTGTCAATATTATTAGTACTTTAATATAAAAATTTTATCAATATTATTATTTCTCATATGTTACAGTGGAGAAACTTTTAACCACAGACCTAGGATTTTGGTGGGCCCATCAATTTAATAGAGCACCCGAAAATATAACAACTTAAAAATATTAAATATATCCCATTTAGCAAGACAGTTTCAGTTGTGTACCTTTATTGATAGTGCTGTCTTGCAGGTCATTATAAACTAAGATGGCATTCACTCCAGCACCTGCTTGCAAAGTGGTGACTATGATTCTGCCCCCTTCAGCACACAGCTGATTGCACGTGGCCTGTCAGCGTCCCCTCTACTGTTTGATGACTCAATCCTCCCTCTACTTGTCTCTATTTGAACAATCTCTAAACCTTTGTTTGCATGGCAGCCCATGAAGTTATTTGGCCTTCATTTTGCAAAAACGTGATCGTAAACCCAAATGTAAACTTGAGCTCTGAATTCCCGAGGCTTTATTTGGTTACATGATCGTCCACGTCAGCCCCAATAAGGTCACACTAACACTGTTCCATTTTTGAAATGAAAACATCAAATTAAAAAAATTTCTCGTACCACCGAGAAACCTCTAATGGTATATTTGTGGATCCCACTTTGAAATCCCTGCTACATTTAAAAGAGCTCTGGTCTGAGAATCCAAGGGCAGATTTCAGTTGTAGGTCCTTCATTGACCAACTGTGTTCTGTGGGTCAGTGCCTCCCTCTAGACTTCATCTGATCATCACCACTAATTGTCTTGCATTTTGGTCATTTTCACACTGACTTCACCTGACCATTCCACGAGGTCAGTATGACTGTCCTCAATGGACAGATGGGGAAACTGAGACCCAGGTACACAGCTAGTGAGTGAGGAGATGGGCCTAGAAGGCAGGTGGTCTGATCCCACAGGCACCACATGGTAGTGATTCGCAGGACTGAGGCTTTTCCTGGAGCGCCACAGTTCCCTGAGGGACCCAGGTCTTGGGACCCGCACCTCCTCTCCCCACCCTCACCCACACACATACCCGGCAACAGAGCAGAGTCCTGGGGAAAGTAGAACAGCCTTGATTCATCCTTGCCATGCCTCCGGTGACCCACATCAGCCCTCTGCTCAGCTCTAGACAACACCCCTCCCACAAAATGACAAGCGATATTTTCCCAAGTAAAAGCTGAACAAGGATCCTGACAACTGAATTTTCCCGATGGATCAATGCATGTTTGCTTAGTTATTTGTTTGGTGAAAAGACAGGTATAAGTCTATAACTCAAATCATATTTTATGCACACACATGTATATATGTGTCTGTGTATAAAAGTATATCCCTGTATATGTATGTGTATATTTGTATGTATATAATAGACTTCCCTTGGTGAAAGAGGATGGTACCCATATATGCACACATACATGCATATATGTGTATCAAACGCATACATGTATGTATGTGCCACATGTATACTTTCATTGATTAAAGAGAATGAAATTTCCTGGAATTGGAACTGTGTTGGAAATACAGGATTTGTGGTTGTATTTTTTTGTAGCTGAGGCACAGATCATTAGGGGAGTGTCTTCAGAGAGCAGCTGTATCCCTGGGCCCTTGACCGCTGACCTCTCCAATTCTTGGTGCCAGGGAGATTGTAGCTGGGCTTCCTCCCTTTGGAAACCATAAAGACTCCTCATCTTATCTCAGAAGCCCCTGTGGACACCATCACTCTTGAGATCCTCCCTCCTCCAGGCTTGATGTGTGTCTGTGTCTGCAGCTTTGACAAATAGAGAGATGTCCAGGGCTCTCTGGGGTTTGGGCTCCAGAGGGGAATTCCAGTTCAGACCTAGGGAACTCTGCCCTTGGATTTGTTCTATTCAAATGCAAGGAAATAATCTTTAGGAAGGGCCCCCTTTAACAACCCTCCCTCCTACTGCTCATGGATCTTAAGTTTTTAAAAGATTTTTTTCTTCGAGAGAGAGTTTAAGTAATAATGAACTCATTCTTTCATTTTTATGAAACAAAGACATTTATACTTAACCATCAGAGATTCTAACTGGCATGTGGCTCACGCTTACAAGACCTACAGAGTTGATAGAGTAGCAGCTAAAACAAAGACATGTGACGTTTTAGTTATTCACGCAGCCTTGCTCAGGGCACATGTACAACTATCATTAAGCTGTTTGAAATAGCGCTATTCCAGCATCTGCGCATAGAATATACGAGTGCCCACCAGTCCAACACTGTGTCTCAGGAGAACTCGGGAGCAAGTAGGTGAATGCAAGCCCGGCGATGCTTGTCCAACTGCAAGAGAACCCTGCTAGTGGCCGGGGCCACAAAGGGGGAGACACTGCTTTGCTTTTGAGGCGTTCCTGGTCCATGAATCAAGCCAATTATTGGGTCCTATAGCCTACTGGATGCTTTCATTTTTTAAAATGGGCTACTATGTGTGGAGGGTGGATTGGGGGGGAAAGATCGCACAGGGATTCCCTAAGGCGGCACCCTAAGGATGCTGTAGTACCCCTGGGGACTCTGTGTCACTCCTCATTTGATCGCCAAAGCCCAGAGTACCTGTCCTGTCCGGGGCCGCCCAGGGCTTGTATTCAGTTGTTCTTGGTCCTGAGCGACAGGGGCCTTGTATCACTGGGCATAGGGTCCCCAGGGGCCTGGGCTTCCAAGAACAGCAGGCCTGCCTCACTCAGCATTCCGGCCCCAGCTCCCTTGCTCTTTATGTTTTATAGGTTGTGCTCACCTCCGCTCTGGGAATTGGCCATGGTTTCTGGAATCCCAGCCTCCTGCCCTGCTCTTTGCAGAGGTACCTTTATCCCCACTCCCCCCAGCAGTTCCCCCATGAGCAGCTGCTGGCCCAGGGTGCGTGCCCAGTGAATATCTGTGAGTTAACTCACTGAGGCCTCCCCTCCCTGGCCTAGCTGCCCGTTGCCCCTAGACTGTGGCCCTTTGGTCTCATGGAAGTCCTCTCTGTGGACTGCAAGGCTGGCAAAAAGTCACCATTTGCCCAGCAAGGGCCCTGTCTAACTTCTTCTGTCTTTAGTTCTTTCTTCAACACAAGCTTGTGCTGTCTCCTGAGAAAGTCTAGAAGACTGGACAGATTCCCAGATGCAATTACTCGGGTTGGTCTTAGCAGACCCTTTTACTGGCGATCCCATTGCAAGCTTCTCCTCTAGCAGGAGGGAGCACCCGTTAGACATGTAAATTCATCGCGGTCTCCAGGTCCTGCTTGGCCATGCTGCAGTCGGGCCTCCTGCACTTCTGTGGGTCAGATGATATCCTTTGTCAAGGCAAAAGGCAGCAACAGTCTCCGCGTTAGGAAGAGGAGCTGCCTGGGGCTTGGGCCGGTTGTTCTTGGGGCACAGTGACAGGGGACCTCTTATCTCTGGGCATCATGGTCCCTGAAATTTAGTTGATAATGACAAAAGCCAAGGTGGTAGGTTTTAAGAGTCTTTACTGATCATTGCTTCCGAAGCCTTCAGCATATGTGGGCCTCTGGTAAGAGGCGGGGGTCAGAGCCAGGAGTCAGCTGTGTGGGTGTCAGGGCCTGGCTGGCCCATGTACTGGGGCCAGGGAGAAAGGCCCACTGCCCCCTTGCTTTGTCCAGGAGAATTTGTGAATTGGATCTGGTGGGGGGTGGGTGACGTAGGTTGGGTTCCCCAGGAAGCAGCCTCCGAGAAGGGACTTACTGTGCGGAATGCATCTCAGGGGGCACTTGTGACAAATTCCTGCGGGAGGGAAAGCAGGTGGCAGGCCAAGGCAGGGGAGAAGTTGAGCTGTGATGCAGGCTTGGTGACAGTCCTGACAGTCCCAGAATCATCTGAGCTCAGTTGCCTACCAGAGTCATCCGCGTGGGCTCAAACAGCCAGCTTTCTGCACCTTACCTCTATCAGTCATTGGTACAGGGCATCCCAGAAAGGTCGTGACCTTGGGCAAGGCAGCTCTCTGAAGCTCAGGCAGCCCTGAGGGGGCTGACAGCTGAGGGCTGCACTCCCAGCAGCTGGAACAGAGTCCTTCCTTGCAGGGAGATATAAGTGGCAGCTTCACGTGTAATGAATATCATCAGGAGATTGGAAACTGGGTCCTGATTCTGAAATTGAGAGGGGTGGGGCTTTCCTTAAGTTCAAACAAGATTCCAAACAGCAACCAGAGGGCCAAGGATAGGGTCAGCTCTCCAGGGAAGGGCAAGGAGCAGCAAAGACTAAGTGGGGCTCCAGGCGAGCTGGATGGGATTCTGGGGAGGAGCAAGGAGAACTAACATTTACTGTTCCCTCTGCGTGGCTGGTCCAAGGGCTGCAAACCAAGGAACAGGACAAAGACTGGGCAGAAGGCCAGTGTTGGGGAGCCCAGACCCCTCTCTCTGGGGGAGGATGGGACTGGGGGGTGGTTCAGATTCTCCCTGCTACTGGCTTAGGTCATGACGGAGATTTGTTGTAAAGACTCAAATGAGTTAAAGCATGGAAAGTCCTTAGCCCTCAGTAAGCATCTCGGTGCTGGTGGTTACAATGGTCACCGTTATTCCATGCGGTGGAGTGGACTGGGCAGGGCAGGGATTGACACCTCAGCAGAAGTATTCATCGGTTATCTTACTGAAGATGCTGATTGAGCTCCCAAGACATTTTGGGGGAAGGTGCACCCTACAGGTAGAGCAAAGATAGCTGTGATCTTTTTTCCAGCGGTAAAAAGGCCTCTGACTCCTCTTCCCTCCTCCCTTACTATTCCAAACATTCACTCATTTATTTATTCAACAAAATTTATCAAGCACACTCTATGTGCCAGTGACTCTGCTGGTGCAAGAGAAAACAGCGGGGACAAAATAGACCTGCCTCCACTGGGCTTATGTTTTAATAGGGGGAGAGACAACAAACAAACCTCCAGTATATAAGCTGGTATTAAATGCCGTCAAGAAAAAGAAAGCAGAGAAGGGGAGTAGGGAATGCCGTGTGGGGCTGGGTTTGTAATTTTCTGTAGTGTGGACAGGGAAGGACACTGGATGAAAATGATATCTGAGCGACAACATGAAGGCAGGGAGGGAGGAAGCCCTGCAGGTGTCTGGGAGGAAAGCATTGTAGGCAGATAAAAGGACAGGTGCAATGACCTTGGGTAGGGAGTGAGTCTGGCCGGTCCATGTTTAAGGAATGGGAAGGGGTGGGGAGGGAGCCAGGCGAGGCTTTGGTTCTTGGTCTGAGAG
The DNA here is from genome assembly GCF_039906515.1 of Pseudorca crassidens. Taxonomy (NCBI): domain Eukaryota; kingdom Metazoa; phylum Chordata; class Mammalia; order Artiodactyla; family Delphinidae; genus Pseudorca; species Pseudorca crassidens. Next base: position 54,773,638 of record NC_090311.1, on the reverse strand, counting down.
AGCTGAGGAAGCCACTGGGGGTCTGAGTGGAGGAAGCACAGCATCTGACTTCTCTAAAATGATCCTCTGGCTCAGGGTGGGGGATGGACCACAGGCTGAGAAGAAAGCTGGGGGATGAGGCTGGAGGCTATTGCAGTAGACCTGGGAACAATGGTGGGAGCTGGACAAAGGAGAGGAGGAGGGAAGGCATCAAGGCTTAGATTCCAGGTCTGTTTTTAAGGTGGAGCCCACAGGATTTGGATGGAATGTGGGCTTTGAGAGAACCAGAGGAGTCAGGGAGGTTCTAAAGTCTTTCGGAGAGTTCTATGGGGATCCTTTGTGTTTGAAATGTGTTTGAGGCACCCAAGTGGATCCAAGAATCTGGAGCTTGAGGGAGAGGTCCAGACTGGTGCAAAAAAAATCCCTGAGTCCTGGGAGTACCAATGGCATTCATGCTATGAGGATGGAGCAGATAGATCCCCTAGGGCTGCACTGTCCAGTATGGTGGCTCCTAGCCACTACCTGGCCGTTGAGCCCATGAAATGTAGTTGGTCCTAATGGAGATGTGCTGAAAAGGTTACATACACACCAGATTTGGAAGACTTAGAACAAAACATTTAAAATATCTCATTGATAATAACTAGATTGCTAACATGTGGAACTGACAATATTTTGACTATATTGGCTTAGATGAAATCTATTAGCACTATTAATCTCACCTGTTCCTTGTTACTCCTTTAGCGTAGCTACTAGATAATTTCAAATCGTGTCTGTGGCTTGTACTGTATTTCCACTGGACAGCGCTGACCCAGGCGGTGAAGTCACAGCACTGAGCCCTTGTGGCATCTGACATTTAGAGGTTTGAGGAGACTGACCCCCCCCGTGTCAGGTAACTGCTGCAGGTCTGAATGGAGGGGACTTGCTCGTGAGCTTGGGGTTCATTGAGCAAGGTGAAGGTCACCAGGATGTGGGGAGAACTGCTCTGGAGCTGTGGGGGAGGTGGGAAGCCTGATCAGAGCGGCTTCAAGAGGGGATGAGGGGAGCGCATCTGGGGACAGGCATACGGATGTCTCTTTCTAAGAGTTTTGCTGTGAATGGATAGCAGGAAAGTTGGGGTGATGGCTGGAGGGGAAGGTGGTGTAAAGAGCAGTTTTATTTTTGACAGAATGTGGATGGTAAACATTTATGGACCACTTTCTATGGATGAACGTTGCCTTAAGTACCTCGTACATATTAACTCAATCCACCACCAACACCGTGAGGTAGTTACTATTTCTTCTCATCAATTTGCTGATGAGGAAACCGAGGTACAGAGAGGTTAAGTAACTTGCCTAAGGTCAGATGACAGTTTAGTGGCAGAGCGAGGATTTGAACCTTGGCACTACGACTCTGAGGCTGTAGCTTAACCACCTTGCTATGTGCATCTTCCCACCTGATAGGCATTCAAGGAGAGAGGGGAAAATCGATGACACAGGCTAGCGAGGGGAGGCTTGCTGGAACGTCGTCCTTGAGAAACGCAAGATGGATGGGGCTGGGTGGGCAAATGGAGGAGCTGTCCTAGCTGGCAGCACAGGCAGGCAGGCACAGGGCGGGATGCTGTAGGCTGGTGTGCCAGTTCCTAAGACAGCACAGCCCTCCCCTGAGTGAGGGGGTGGAGGGGTTGCTGGAAGTTTGCAGGGGAGATGCTCCATGAGCCAGGAGGGAAACACTGGGGCATCGCCTGGCAGTGCAGGGCCCACTTAAGACTTGAGGCCATGAGTTCAAAGTCCAGATTGCTTTTCCGGTGCTTCTCCTTAGTGTCTCCAGGCCTGTCCTGCGCTCCAGGGCTCACTCGTGGCACATGCTGGCCACCAAGGGTGCCCGGCCGGCTGGATGGTGCGGAGGCAGGGCTGCACTGTGGGCCACGAGAGTCCACGACTCAGGGCGGTCTGTGGCCAGCTGAGCATGCTCGGCTGGGGAAGAGCCTGGCAGCCTGACCTCCGGACAGATTGAGGGCTGCTGGTGCTCAGTGGGCTGCAGAGGGAGGGGGGGCGGGAGCCAGCATCAATGAGCAGGGCCTCCCCAGGCTTTGAAGGGGCCCATGGTGGGCCTTTGAATTGCTCCATCTGGGGCCCGAGCTCTGAGAGGCTGGTCCCGGCGCTCGACAGTAAACTGTGGGGGATGGCCTTCAATTACAGAAGCGTAGCCAACCAAATCAGCTTTCAGATAAATTATTTATTCCAGGCCCGAAAGGGAGGGAGCTGGGCTGCAGGAACAACGTGTTCATTTTAATAACACGCCTGCAAAGTTGCAGTGCCCTGGGAGGGGGGAGTATTGGGTGGAGGGGGAGAGAAGAAAGATGATTAGATTAGAAGCAGCCCTGCTGTAAATAACACACAAGAAGGGCATTTGTTTCTTTTTAGAATGTCTTTTGTATCATGTTTTATACAAGGGAAAAAAGCATAATACAACATCTACGAAATGTTAATGAGGGTTATTCGCCGTTTACCTAGGTTGGGGGTTTGAAGAAAGGGCTGGGCTGGGAGGGAGGGGGTGTAGAAGATTGGATTCCATGTAAATGCAGACATCAGGGAGTCTGGAAGGCTCTGGAACACGAGCTGGACTGGAGGCATGCTGTGTCCCGATGCAGGGGAAAGGAAAGGAAAAAATCCCAGGGACTGGAATGGTGTTTTCTGTCTTGCCCAGAAGCAAGCTGGTGAGCCTGGATGGGAGGGAGGGGTCCCAGGGGGAATGCAGGTTGGGTGACTGGGGGAGTCCCTCTGCCCTGAAACCTGGGGGAGAATGACAAGCTAGATGTGACATCTCTGCCCCCCACAGGTCACCTCCCTCCCCCAACCATGGGAAAAACAGGCAGAAATGAGAAGAATGCAGCCTGGTGCCCTGGGGAATTAGCTCCTGTCTGGGTGGCAGGTACAGGCACTGCCGCCAGGTTGATGAGTGCTTGGGTTTTGGTGGCACAGGTGACAGAGAGGCCTCCCTGTCACTCTGGAGGTGTAGACAAGAGCACAGCTGTCCTTCCCTAACGAAAGGCAGTGCTCTGGGGTGTCAGGAGGCACTCTGCAAATCATCCCATGAGAGAGCTCAGAACCTATTCCTCCTACCTCCACTCTGCTGTGAGAAAGTACTAAGAAAAATAGGCTGCATTAGCTGGGCTCGGAGTTCAGCTTCCCAGGCCATTTCTTCATTCTTGATGTACTTTTCCTCCCCTCTGTTTTCCTCCGTAGTCACCACTTTGTGATCAGTGAGGCAATCAGGCAAGGCTTCTTGGAGGAGGTGGCAGTCGTGTTGGGCTTTGAAGGGTGAGAAGGATTCCACAGGGAGAGGAGGAAGATTGTTGTCATTCAGAGAGTGGCAGGGACAGTGGGCGTGAGTGAGACATGGACCCTTCTGGGCTGTGGACTGATGTATATCTTCTTGTATCCCGCAGACCCTAGGTTGCTGCACTGTGTCATCCCATGGTGCTGCCATGTGAAAGGGAACCACTTGAGGAGCTGTGTAGTGCCCAAGCTGAAGGGCTGTACATGGCAGCCTTACCTGTACAGCTTACATGTACGTGATATATGCCTAATATATCTTCTTCTGAATGACTAAATGAAAAACATTCATGAAGAATAATTTGTTTAAAAGCAAAAGAATCTGTACAGGTTTCAACTATAGTTAATTCTGTGAATTGCAAGTGACAGAATCCTAATTCAAATTGGCTTCAGAAACAAGATAATTTATTATTGCCTGTAACTAAAAAGTCCAGGCCCCAGAGGTAGTCAAACTTCAGGTGTGGCTGGGAGCAGGGACCCATAGGATGTTGATAGAAATCTGTTTCACTCCATCTCTAGGCTCTGTTTGCCTTTATGATGGTTTCATTTTCAGACAAGCTCTCCCTAAGAGGTGGCAGAGACGGCCAGTTTAGGAACCCGGGCAGTAAGCGAACCTCTTTCCTAATAATCCCAGCAGAAGTCCTGGCTTGGGTCTCATTGGACCACTGTTCATCTGCCCACTTGTAAGCCAATCACAGAGGTGGGTGTCAGATGGTGTTAAGAGATGTAATACGCTGACTGGCAGCGCCAGAAGCTTGGGGCTTGGAATACCCCCGAACCACATGTGCTGGGAGCAGAAGAGGGTGCGTTCCTCAAAGAAAATGGAAGTTCTATTACCAGAAGCAGGGAGAATGGATGTTGGGCAGGAAAAACAACAGATGTCCCCTTCTGCCGCAGAACCCTTTGGTCAAGTAAAATCTTATTGGGAAGCCAGGCATGCCAACCAAATAATAAGTGGGGATGCTCTGGGGATGCCAGCTTGCAGGAGGGTATGTTCGGAGGAGCCCTTACTGCCTGAACGCAGCCTGTGCATTTTCCATGCTGCATTTTTGCAAACACCGAACCCCCATTTGGTAATGTATGACCTCCTCTTAGTCACCTGTCCCAGCACCATCAATTAAGTAGAGACTTTAAGGGCCACCTTCCCACGTAGCTAGTCCTGCTTTATTCCTCCTCAGAGGAATAGTGTTTTCTCCACAGCATAGTGTTTTCTAAAGGGAATTCCACATTGTTCTTTTGAAACCTTCTGGAAAACTGCACGTTCAGAAAATATTGCATATTATCCTTGTCTTGGAGAGCTGTGAGGCATATTAGCATTTTAAAGGCTCTGAAAAGTTCTGCAGTCACCTGTTTAGCTTTATTCAGCTCAGGGTTTCCCTAAACCAATTGTCCACAGAATCTGCATTTCATCTGCATTTCCCTTTACCTAACACTGGAGGACTGGATATTTCCACTGCATGCACTCTTGGTGATGCTGACGGGGGACCTCGCACCTGACTTGCCGTTCCATGCTTACTGGTTCTGTGACTCTCTGACACAGCGTTTCCTCCATCCAGGCTGGGTTTTCCCCTGGGCATCCAGATCCTTACTGGGCCTTGGTGAACAGGCTTTCAGTTGGACAAATGATCGCTGAGCGTGGTAGCTGACACTGCGCCCCTCAGAGATGAAGGGAGGGCTTCTGATGGGGATTCACGCCTCTTCAGCCCCCACTAGTGCCTTGCTGTGGCTGGCCAGGAGTATTTTCCCGGTTGATAGAAGAGCCAGTTCACAGGTGACTCCAAGGAGAGGCTCTTTTCCAAACAGGGGAAGGTTGTTGTGAAGCCTGTGACATTCTCAGCACAGTAAGGCGCAGAGGGTCTGGGACGGTACCCCACGTCCGGCCCATCATTCCTACGGTGGGCTACGGGGCTGGCACCAGGGCTTATGGTGGGAACACCCATATCTCTCAGGAAGGGCCCTGAAAGGGCAGCTCATATTCCATAGGCTCGTGGGCCATGGCTGCTGTCAGGGGTAACTCTGTAGGGTAGGGTAGAAGAAGTAGGGTGGCATGGTTCTTCTCCCTGAGAAGGAAGGTCAGAGGGGACCGTATGATCCAGGGAGGACCCCCGAAAGAGGTGGGCAGGGCAGTGGATTGAAATGGGAGAAGGATGTGAATGGGTTTAGAGAAGCCCAGCTTCACTTGTCACTTCCCAGCTGTGCACATGACTTAACCTCTCTGGTCTTGGCAGCCTCAACTGTGAAATGGAGTTATGGCTTCTCCTGTCACCTGGCTCTTTGAGGGTTAAATGAGAAGGTGTGTGCAGGTGGTTTGCACCTATGAAGAGTTACTCATACAGGAGCTACAGTTACAGAGCTCTGAGCCCTGTTTTCTGGGAGGCGAGCGTGAGGGAAGGAACAGAGGTAGGGACCCATCAGAGATCGTGTGCCCTGAGGAAGGGGAAGCCTTGGCGAACAGTTCCTGGGGGAGAGGATTCCCCAAGAATGGGCTTGGCAGGTCACTGCCTTGGTTCTCCATGGACTGGAGGTATGTGTTACTGACACTGCTGCGGGCAGGAGCGGGTGGTGAGCGTTGGGGGCACACTGTTCAGCCTGTCGGGGTCTCAGCTGTGACTGCTGGCTCCAGAAGGAGTTGTCTCCCATTCTGTTGTGCCTCAGTTTTCTCATCTGTGCAGTGAGTAGAGACCCTTGTCATAGTACAAGGAAGCTCGGGCATTCTTCGCGGCAATATGATCTATAAAGCTCAGATGAAGGGGGCCAGTGTCTCTCTGACAGAATGTGGGGATTTCTGTCAAGTGGGAAGAGTATGGGTTTGCAGTCGACAGGCCTGGTTTTACCTCCCTCCTTATCCAGTGACCAGCTGTGTAACTTCAGGTAGCTTCCTGACCCGCTCTGAATTGTACTTGTTCTCATCTTTAAAACTGGGGTAATAATGTGTACCTCCCAGAGTTATTGTCAGAGTTGAAGGAGAGCCAGCGAGTAACATGGCTAATGGATCCCTGGACACATGCCAGGCATGAATAGGTGTAGTCATTGGATCGCATGCCCGTGCACTGTTGTTTTCCCACCAGCCTGTCTGCCTTGAGTAAGCCCAGCCCACCATGGGAAATTGTAATTGGCCACTGGTTCAGTCCAGGTCAAAGGCTTTGATAACACACTCTCATACAAAGCTACCCATGGGCAAAGAGCCTTCGGAGTGGCCAGCTTCTGGCCGCATCCTCTGTAAAACCGCACAGCTGTAGCCAAACACAGGCACTGCCTTGGTCCCCTGCAGGCAGCATCGGGATCTGGCTCCCCAAGATTGCAGAAGGATGGGCAGGCCGTCGGGAGGGCTTGGGCATGGCTCTTGCCCTGTCTGGGCCTTAGTTTCTCCATCTGCAAACCTGAGGCATTGAACACGATGACCTCCTGCTTCCCTTTCACTTCTAGAATCTGCTGTTGCTTCTGGAGGAGAGGGCGGGGAGGAGCCACTTGATGGACGCTGGCCATCTGCAGGCCTGGGGCTCTTATCCTAGCTCTGTGACCTGGGGCGTGTAGTCATTCATTCACTGCTGTGCTAGTACTGGGGATCCATTGCTCCGGCATCTCCTAATCCAGTGGGGGGACCAGATGTGCAGATGACCGTCCTGCAGTGTGAGGGCACTGTTAGAAGGTGAGGAAGGGCACACAAGGCTGAGCCTGGGATGTCAAGGGAGGCTTTGCGGAGGGGACGTCAGGTGAGCTGGGTCCTGGAGGAGGTGGAGGGGTGGGCGCCCGAGGAAGGTGCTCCAGGCAGAGGGCCTTGGTCTTGTGCTCTGGGGCAGAAACACCGTGGAGGAGAATTGGGCAGAGGCGGGAAGCTGCTCCCCAGGCTTGAGCTGACAGGGTGTGGTGCGGTGGTGAAGATGGGGGTTCTGGGACCAGGGTGCCTGGGCCCAGGCTGGATCCCAGCCCTGTGAGTTTCTAACTGCCAGACCCTGAGCACATCACTTCACCTTGCTGTGCCTTAGTTTCCTCCCCTGTCCAATAGGAATGACTGGTATCCAGTTTATGGCATTAAATGAGGTAATTCATAGAACATGTAGGGCAGTATCTGGCTCAGTAAACTCCAGCTCTCATTTTAAAGATGGAAAAAAAAAATGAAGGTCAGAGGGAATAAGTGATCTGTCTCGAGTCATATAGTACACAAGGCTGAAAGTCCAGCCTCTTCATCCCTCCTCTCCCCTCTTTCCATTTCTTCTCCCCCTTCTTTCCCTCCCCTCTGCCTTCCTTTCCTCCTCTTTTCTTCCTCCTTCCTTCTTTTCTTCCCTCCCTCTTTTCCTCCCTGTCTCCTAGCACTGATAACCTCGTCCCACCCCTGAGCCGACCCCAGGAAGCCCTCCTGGTGCCTGGGCCTGAGCAATGCTCATTGCTCTGATCAGACTCACGGCATCGCTGGGGCCCTGGCACCCCGAGTAAACCTGCTGGGTTCTGAGCCTCTTGGCCTCTGCCAAGGTCTGAGGCTGTGTCTGGGCCTCCCATTTATCCCTCTCTCCTCCCATCACCTCCTCCCTTCCCCCACACTCAGAGCCACCTCTGGCTCATTCAAGAGGGAAAGCAGGGCCTGGGATCTGTCTTCTGAGACAAGCAACTTCCAGGCCTTCATACAGGGCAGCCTGAGGCCTGTCCCCACCCACTGACGTCCATCACCAACACAAATGGCTCTTGAACAGCTCAGAATCACCCCAGCACCCCAGGGACTATGAGCTTACTGCCCATCCATCGGAGGCCACTCGGGGCCAGTTTCTGAGCCCAGTAATGACCAGTCTCCTCTACCTCTTGCGCGGAGAGCAGAGAACAATAGTCCACTCTGAGCCTCGGAGCCTGACTTGGATGCCTGCGCTAATGAGCAAGCAGGTTTTGCAGCCCGTGGAAATCAGGCGCTGGCTTCTGGGCCCGCAGCAGCAGGATGACTGAAAACCAAGCAGGGATCCCAGCCCTCCCCTCAGCCCCCGCTCTGCTTTTTGCGGGGTGATGTCTACACCACTGCCCAGACCAATCTATCTCTTCATGCTGAATTTTTCTAAAGCCAAATTGGAAAAAAATGGAAGTCATCTGCGTGCTATTCCTCCTGGGCTCCAAATGGTTTTCACAGTTAGGGGAACAAAATATGCTGTTTTAATTTATTATAATAATAATAATAATTATTATTATCATTAGCCACAACAATAACAATACCAATAATCCCGCACATGGGAGGTTGGCTTACAGTGGGTGCACAAAGTGTTTTTCCAGCTGTGATTTCACTTGAGTCCTTGTCTGTAATCCGAGGAGGTCAAAGGCCCGGTGACTCCCAGCTGGGGTGGAGGGGCCAGCCCGGGACTCCCAGGTTCTGCTTTTCCCATGCCCTCAAGAAGGGATAACATCAGCAACACATGTTTTCCAGCAGATGTGGCCGGGCACCTTCTGGGGACAGGCTCTGGGCATGTCAGAGGGAGAGGAGGGGCTCTTCACATTCACCCAGCTCCAGTCAGAGGGTGAAGACAGGCCCTAAGCCAGCTCGTTTCATCCCCAGGCAGTGCAGGCTGGGAGGCCCTCAGCTTGAAAGTTGAGGTTAGTTTGGGGAAGGCCTCAAATGCCATTTTGATGAGTTTGGATTTCATCGCAGATATCACAATCTCTTTCAGCTGTGTGTTGAAGTGTGTGTATATGAGGTGTAAGGACACCTTATATAAGCTGTGTGAGGACACAGCTCGATGAATTTTCTCAAACTGAACACAGCCATGTAACCAGCCCCCAGATTAAGAAACAAAAGACCCCTGTACCACCTTGCCCCTCAGTGACCACTACCTTGACTTCTAACAACATGGACCAGTGCTGCCTCTTCTGTATTTTATGGGAATGGAATCCTATACACTTTTGTGTCTGGCTCCTTTCACTCAGTATTATGCGTGATATTTGTCAATATCATGTATGCAATCGCTGATTGTTTGTTTTCACTAGTGCATGATATTCCATTGCATGGAGATGCTGCAGTTCATGAATCCGTTCATCACAGATGAGCATTTGGCCAGTTTCAGGTTGTGGGCTTTCATGAGTAAAGCTGCCATGGATATTCCTGTACATGTTGTTTTTGGTGCCTATGTACACATTTCTGATGGCTATAAACCTTGGAGTGGAAACGTCACATCTATGTATGCCCAGCTCTAGGAGCTATTGATAGACAGTTTTCGAAAGTGGTTGCACTAATTTCTATCACTAGTTTTTGGGAGACTCAGGTCTCTGTAGGAGTGCCTTCAATTCCATGAATCTCTGTCAGTTGTCCTGGGCTTTTTGATGTTATAGACCCTTCAATAATCTGATGGAAGCTGAAGAATTTTCTCCCAGAAATAAAATCAGAATTTTGCATCTGATTTCAGTAGCTTCATAGACCCTGTGAAACTCACCCAGGCCCAAGAATCCTGATAAGAACGCCTGTTCTGAGTGCTAAATTCTAAGATACATTGCACATTTTGATTCTATGTTTTAAAACTCTTTGACTGAATAGAAGACTTAGAACTTAACAGGGCCTCGGCAAAGCAGGGGCACCAAAACCAAAACAAACAAATTTAGAAAAATATGAAGCCATTTTGGGAAGAATTTGATGTTTGTTAATTTCACAAAAAACACTGAAGTAGTCTTTAAATTAAAAATCATAACACTGTTGGACATCCTTGCATATACTTCACAGATTAGAACTAACTTCATGTTACGTTACGTATGGGAGAAGAATAATCTTTTCAGGGCACAGGACTTTTAACAGCCTTCAACCTGCCCTAGCGGGATCAGTGATGTAGCAGTGACTTCTCACCCCTCCCTCTGCGTAAGTTGGGCAATCCCACGCTGCTTGGGGGCATGCATCTGATGGGAGTTCCCTGGCTGTGAAGGTCTTGTGGACTTGCTGTCTCACTGGACCCTCACCATACCCCTGCTAGGTGGCCATCACAGCCCACTGTAAGGAAAGCAGTGGTGAGTGGGTCAGTTACCTCTGCAGGTAAGGAGTCTGCCCTGTCTGTCCTAGGATGGTGGCTGCAGGAACTGGGCTCTGGCCTGTGAGCAGAGGTGTGGGGTGGGTGGGAGTGGAGAGCTGCCTCCACATTTCCACATGTGACTCTGGTGAAGAAGTAGTTCACCAAAGGGTAGTGCTGGGATGGATGGATAGAACCTCAATAAAGGTGGGTTTCTGCTTGACATGAGAAAAAACGTCCAAGTTTTAACTGTGTAATGAAGGAAACCAGGTGCTTGAGAGGTAGTGAGCTCCTTGTCCCCGGAAGCATGTAAGCTGATGCTGGATGACCACTTGACAGGGATATTGATGGACTAAATGATCTAGGTTTCCTTCAACCCTGAAATTGCTGGCCTCAGAGTCTCGATCGGTCTCCTGAACCCTGCTCAGTGCTCTTTGCACCTTGCTGGTGACCTGGCGTAGCTCAGTGCTCACACTGCACTGACCCGGCCTATGCAATGAGCAAGATACTGCATAAATGAACCTGACGTGCAGTAGGATTGACAGAGCAGAAAGTGTCCGAGATCTCCCAGCAACTGTGACTCATACAAGCAGGTCTCCGTGAATTCAGGCAAACATTTTCCATTTCAGGAAATGTGACACAGTGTCACCTGTGTTTTTCTTGAAAAACCAGTGTAGGGGAGGAAGAGTTACCTTCATGGCCCCATCGTCTGAGCACTGGCAGCCATCAGCCTTGGCAGTTTCCTCGCACTGTGTTGAGGCCTCCCACCCTGCTAGACCCCACTCCTGGAGAGAGAGCTGGGAAAGCCATGGCTGCTGGTTGAGGAGTGCTGCTGGAAGAGGGAAGGTTTTCAGTGCAGTGTAGGACCTGAACGGGGGCCGCTGGGGCTGAAAAGTACCCTGTCCAGCTTCTCTGGGAAGTCCTTCCTTGAGTTCCCATCCCCACGTCTGTGTCTTGCTGCATCACCTCTGCCATCCCCTCCCTCCATCCCCTCTCTCTCCCCTCGTCCTTAGCAAAGGCCCTCGTCCAGTTCACCTGGACTAGTGCAGTAGACACCCTCCCAGCTCATGTCCTCTGGACACATGTATTAGGGTCCAGGGATGTCTGGGGTTAGCATGATGCACAGAGCCACCGAACTTGGAAGGGTCTTACTGGACCCTGGATGGAGCCCCTGGTGGCCCCTCAGACCCATCACTCGTGGCCCAGGATGGCCTCTCAGCTCAGGTGAAACTTTGTCTGTTTTCCTCAGGCTCATCACACTATCTTAGTGGCAGCTTGGCCTGGTGGAAGAAACCCTGGGCTTGGCATCAGAGGGATCTAGGTTCAAATTGTGTCTGTGTGTTGTGTGGGCACTTACTGGCTGTATGACCTTGAGCAAAGCACCAAGCTTCAGATTCTGTCCTTCTTTGTACAATGGGGAGGACACAAGAGGGTCCGTGTGACAATGTGACAGCACCAGGCCCATCCCAGAGATCTGACCCAGGCTAGCTGAACGTGCGTCCTATTTATGACGTTTGCACGAGACCCTCCTGCCACTGGACTGTGACCCGCAAAAGGGAGCAGTGGGCTCCTGTGAACCCTTTTCTCCTCATCCAGCTCTTGGCTTTTCTGTTGTATCTAGCAGGTACTCAATAAATGACTGTTGAGAAAATTAATTCAACAAGAATGGATGGAGTGTCTCCTTGCTGGGGGAGCCCTGTCCCAAGTTTCAGGGATTTGATGATGGCATGGGGCTCACACGTTAGTGGGGGCAGGCAACCAACCACCCAGTACACAAGTAGATACCACGATGATTTGGTTTGTGAAAAGTTCTATAAAGACAGGAAAAGAGACAGATACAACGGGAGCCACTTTCACCTGAGGAGTCAAGGGAGGTCACTGAGCACCTGGAGGTTGACCTTAGAATTAAGTGACTTCTGGAGCCAGGTTCAGACGCCCCTGGGGAGAGCGTTCCCGGTGGAGAGAGCAGCCAGTGCACAGCTCTCTGTGTGCACACCTTGTGCCCAGGCCCCTCCTAACAGCAAGTCTTGGGTGGAGGTGCTGGGCTCTGCACACCCTTTCCAGCTCTCAGCCTTGTTTGCTGCATGGACCTCGCTGGTCTTGAAGTAGGATCCTGAGCTGCAGGGTTTACGAGGAGTGTCCAGTTCCTGGGCCTTATGAGCAGGGGCTCTGAAGTCCAGGAGTCCAGGGAGCCCCTTAGAGCACACCCCCTCTCTCCCAGTTCAGGTTCGGCTGCCAAGTCCTGGTAACACTAAGTCCTTACCTGGGCTCCCAGATGAGCTGGGTGCACATTGCATTGAGAGGCACCAGGCTGTACCACGCTTTGCAGCATGCACTATTTCATTCAATGCCAACTCTTCCAGAAGAGTCTTCTCAGCCCTACAGAATCCCTGTGTTAGAGCCATCCAGTCAGCTCCGAGGCTCTGCGTGGAGACATCTTCTGTAGAGATATTGCACAGACCAATTTTTATTTCTTTTACATATCTAAGGTCAAAACTAGCAGGACCCTTGGAGCTAATCTAGTCCCAACTGCTCATCTTGTAGATGGAGGAACTGAAGCCCAGAGGAGGAAAGCAGCTTATCCAAGATCATATAGAGGTGTCAGAGATAAATCAGCACGACATGGCAGGGCGTTTCAGCTACATATGCTACTTGGCATTGAGAAAAGCACAGAGCTAGTGTGGGAGGACCTGGGGCTGATGTCTCACCTTTGCCAAATATGATGAGTCTCTATGATTATCCCAACCCTGTCCGAGGAACTGATACAGGTCACAATGGTTACTGTTTATTGGGTATTCACTGTTGACCAGGCACTTTTCTAAGCGTTTGCATCTGTTATTTCATTGGGTCTTTACAGCAATTCTATGATGTAGGCACTGTTGCTACCTCCTCTTCAAAGGAGATCACACTGTGGCCAGTGAAGTTAACAAGCTTGCTCAACATCTGACACAGATAGTAAACAGCAGAGCCAGGACTCAAGCCTAGGCGTCTGGATCCATGGCCCACGCCCCTCCCTTCTCCTGCACACTGTCTACGTAGAGAATTTGCACATAAAGGGGTTCCCCGGACATCTGAGGCTGCACCAGGCAAGAGAAAAGCTGTTGTGGACACTCAGTTACCTGTAGATCAGTTCCTGTGATGGTTACCTGTGTGGATTGCCACCTCAGACATCCCACTTGGAAGGGAAGACAGAATTGCAAAGTCACTCATTTTATTTTATTTATTTTTATTTTTTTGAATCTTCTAAACTGTATTTGGAACTGACAAAAATCTTCCTAGAGACAAGGCCCTGAGCAGAGTCTGTCCCCACCATAAAGTTTTATTATCAACTGTACAGAACAAAATTAGCAACGAGTGATCTTTGGCACTAGAATGGGTAACTCCTTAGCTGTTCATACAATATCCAAACCGCACATCACGTGACATTAAGTTGCTGGTTAACAGTTGAATGTTACATTTAAATTATCTTAAAAAGTTGGAAGTCTTAGCTAAGTTTTTTGGTATCAATATGCTAATCATATCTAACACTTAGTGCCTGAGGTAGAGACTTCTGTAAGAGATTTATTGAAGAGAACACAATTGAGAGTACAATAAAGGGAAACACTTCCAATCTTAGAAGCATATAGCCAGATGTTTTTGCTCGTTCAACAAGGCAACCCTGAAATGCTGAACTCTTACTTCTTTTATTTCTGTAGATATTTTGCAGGGGACTGGGGCTTTTTTGTTTGGACTCCTGGATTTTGGAATACATGGATTTCTTCTTTCAAAAATATGATTATTAACATGGAATGTGCATGAACCAAACTCACTTAACATCATTATTAAAAACAACAAAGACAACACAACTGCATTAGAGACAACAACAAGTAAAACCTTTTCAGCTCTCCATGATATGTGGCCAGAATGAGTGACAAGTATGCCAGTCAACCTAATGATTCTAACATTTGATGGTGACTGTGAATTATTACAGATTTATGATATATAGGTGAGTTGAAATTTTATTTCCAAACTCTGCACTGTATAGGTGTGGAGGCTTTATTATTTTCAGGTAGTAAGACTCTTTGTGAAAATACATGATTTTATAAAGATAAAATTAATCTAATATCTGGAACCTTCCAATCAAAATGACCAGGAACTGTGTATCTCTGACTTCAGGTACTTTTCTTCAGAGTCGAAAAAGACCTTTCCTTTATAAAAAGACATTTCTTGAAGTAGGTTCTAGTATAACATACTTGCCTTTTACCAAAAACTGGCTGGCCAAAAATTTATCCTAAACTATAGGTGTTATTTTTAGAAGTGTACTGTCTCTCAAATGAGACAGAAAACATAAAGCTGGACATCTATAAGCTTAACAGGTAAAGCATGGGTCTGACTAATAGAAATAACATTTAAGTCCATTCTTGGTATAAACCGCTTAGAGCAAGTTAAATGTTTTAGACAATCACTGATTCCTGTGATAAACAGCACCGAAGGACATCTTACTACATCACATAGTTCTTTCAAATATTTTTTTTTGAAGCTCCAAGATCAGACGAATGACCAATAGTATTAGTTGGTCTTTTAATACCTTTCACCAGAGGCTTTTTCTAACTACTTCATAACGCTTCTGAGAGGTAAGTGGCTCCTGGAACCTGGAAAAGTAAAGCAAACTGCCTAGTTTCATACCATGAAGAAATAACAGTTAAGGTACCTAATGATGATGTTTTTCTTTTTAAAGATATAGGTATCCTTCTAAAAGACAGATATGTGGGAGTCTTAACCTGTGAGAACCATTTTAGATGGCAAAGTTCATTTTTATCAAAAGTAATTCTACAGACGTCAGTCAAGGAAAATCCCCAGAAAAACTGACTTCTAATGAAATAATACACCCGTGGTTTTAAATGAACAAATATAGAAACAGGCAGAACTAAGGCATAAAGCAAAGGGGAAGTCACAAAATGAACATTAACTTGTCCTTAGGGGAAAATGTTATCTAATTCTTCCCTTTAGAACACACAGGGCCATAGTTAATAATGCTGTATCGCATGTTTGAAAGTTCCTAGGAGAGTAGATCTTAAAAGTTCTCAGCACAAGAAAGTAAACTTTGTAACTATGTAGATGTTACACTTAGATGTTATGTAGGTGTCAGATGTTAACTAGATTTCTTGTGTTGATCATTTTGCAATATATATAAACATCAGATAATTATGTTGTAGACCTGAAACTAATATAATGTTATATGTTAATTATATCTCAATTTAAAAATTAGTGGAAGAAACCACAGGATACTAGAAGTGGCATGTAGACTCTTTGGCTTTAGAAATGAAGAGAAAGTGTGATGGGGTGAAAAGAATGGTTATCATCTTAACACCTGATGCAGGAATTCCTCTCATGGAGAAGACTCTCGGTTTAATAAAAAAGTAGTAACTTGCTTGACTGAAGAAGGTGAAGCTCTAAGGGTATGAGTTGGAAAGAGAGGAAGAAACATAGAGAAGCTAAACCACTGCATGGCAAAAAAAGATTAGGAGTTTTCGTTGTGGGGAGAGAGGAAAAGAGAAAGAAAATAAAGGGAAAAGGAGACTAGCCTACCAATACATTGCCAGAAATGATCACGAACTCCTTTAAAAGATAAATCTAGTATTTGCTTCAATTTTTTCCTGTTTTACTGTGATATGCTGTCATCCCAAGCCCTTCTTTCTTAATCTCAGTCATGTCTGCCTTTGTGCGTGTGTGTGTGTGTGTGTGTGTGTGTGTGTGTGTGTGTGTGTATGTGTATACATGTATGTGTACCAAAGGAAGGAGATGTTTTTCTCTCTGGGTGAGGTTGTAAGAATATCCCTACACAACCTAATTTAAGGAAAGCAAAATCTTCCAGGTAGATGTGACTAGCAAAATTATCAGCCACCCACGGAGAGCATTGATTGCTTTTGCCTGCCTAACCATTGAATCGTTCTTCCAAGAAATAGTTAGTGAGCAACTACTATGTAGAAGGTAATAGACGAGGTCAGGGCAGCAACAGAGGTTGCAGGTGGATGGTGTCCCTACATCATCTTTTGTGTTTTTATTAAGACTTTGTTCTGAGTGAAATGAAGAACCACTGCAGGGGTCTGAGCAAAGGAAGGAGCTGCTCTTGCAGTTCTGGATCTGCCTGGATGCTAGCATGATAATAGATTGTGAGGGACATAAGGGTAGAAGCAGATGGACCAATTAGGAAGCTATTGCTTCCTATATCCTGGGTAGGCTACTTGGAAGGGGGGTAACATGATTATAGGATTATAGATTATTATTATGGAATATCAAGGAAGCAGTGGGTATGGAGGTCTGGAATTCAGGAGAAAATTCCAGGGTATAGATATGAATTTGGGAATCATCAACCTATAGATGGAATTTAAAACCCTGAGATGAGGCTTTCTCCAATTCCATCTCTGAGATTTCTAAGGTAGTGAGAGAACACTGAAAACAAAAGAGAAGAGACTGAGTCCTGGAGGATTTCATTCAGCCTTTTGCACCACTTTGTCAAGGTCACCAGTGCCCTTGCTAAATCCAAAGGGCCTTGCCTAAGCCCCATAGTATTTGATCTTTGTTTGAGTTACGTTTCTTTCGTATGCAATCCAAAGAGTCAAGATTAGTACACCCCTTCTTTGGAATTCCTAGAGATATCAAGAAGGATGCAGGGAACTGTACATGTGGAAAGGAGTTCAGCCAAATTTATTTGCATCTCAAAGGATACAAGACAACTTTATCTGATTTCTGGGATGCCAAAAAAATCAAACACGTAGAATATATAGTGATGGGATATTTAAAATGTAGCATTATGGAGTATTAAAACTAAAAGATGCAAAGAGATTCTTGAGCCTGCTGTGTTTTTAAAATTTTCAATTCCAGGAACTCAGTACTGGTGTACGAGAGCAATTGACTTTGTCCATTGGCCTTGAGTCCTGTGACTTTTCTTTACCACTTATTTTTTCCAGGAGTTTTTTGGTAGATCTATTGGGGTTTTCTACCTAGACAATCATGTCATCTGGTAATAAAGACAACTTGATTTCTTCCTTTTCAATACATACATTTTTTTTTCCTTGTCTTATTGAACCAGCGAGAACTTCCAGTACAATGTTGAATAGGAGTGCTGAGAAAGGGCATTCTTGCTTGTTCCAAATTTAAGGGAGAAAGCATCTAGTTTCTCACCATAAAGTGTGATGTTTGCTGTAGGTTTTTTGTAGATGTTCTTTATTAAGTTGTGAAATTTTGCCAGGGTTCCTAGTTGGCTGAGAGGTTTTTTTTTTTCCTTAAATCATGAATGGGTGTTGAATTTTGCAAAATGTTTTGGCATCAATTGGTATGATATGAATTTTTTTCTTTAGCCTGTTGATGTAGTGGAGTACATGATTGATTTTCAAATGTTGAATCAGCCTTGCATATCTTGAATAAGTCCCACTTGGTAGTGGTATATACTTCTTTTTATACATTGTTGGAATCAATTTGCTAATATTTTGTTGAGGCGTTTCCACTTATGTTCGTGTAACATATTGATGGGTCTGTAGCTTTCTTTTCTTGTAATGTATAATCTGCTTTTATTTTTGGAAAAGGTTCTGGATAATTAATATTATATTTTCCTTGATGGTTCAGAAGCGTGCATCAGTGAAACCCTTTGGAGCTTTCTTTTTTAGAAAGATTAAAAATTTTAAATAGATATAGGACTATTCAGGTAATCTATTTCTCTTTGTGTGGGTTTTGGTAATTTATGTCTTTCAAGAAGTTGGCTCATTTCATCTGAGTTATCATCGGTAGCATCGTTTGCAAGTATTTTCCCTTATTCCGTAGGTTGTTGTTTCATTTTGTTGATGGTTTCCTTTGCTGTGCAAAAGCTTTTAAGTTTGATTAGGTCCCATTTGTTAATTTTTGCTTTTATTTCTTTTGCCTTGGGAGACTGATCCAAGAAAATATTGCTACGATTTGTGTCTGAGAATGTTTTGTCTGTGTTCTCCTCTAGAAGCTTTATGGTGTCATGTCTGTTCAGTCCTTTTTTAAAATAGTCAAGAGCGCTGATATTCCATTACTCATTTCCAAAAGAATAGATGACCCATGAGCACTTTCTAACCTTGTCTCAGTTCATGCCCTCGTCCCTTGTACCATATATATCACTCAGCATATATGAACTGGAATTCTAGATTCTCCAGTGTGAAACTCTAACAGGTGAGATGGATTGACAATTCTTAAGTGCATGTATGATATAAATTTTATTTTAAAAACTATTCATCTCTGACATGGAGACAATTAGAGAAGGAAAGTATGCAAATAATTCTTTGGTGGTTGCTAAGACAAAAGATTTGAGAGTAATTCCTATTCACATACATTTTCTCAGTTTTGCCAGTTGCAGAAATATTGGGGAAAATAATGAAGTAGGTAGCAAAAGGGGTCTCTCAGATTAGAATAAGATGCAGGCTTCTCGAATTCAAGCGAATGACAGACAGCACACAGTTCTATATCTTCGTGTAGCTGGTGATGAATTTTGCACTGAGGGGGAAAACTTACGGGGTATGCAGACTTTCACTTTCACCCATTGTGGATCTCTTATCTCTTTCTCTCTCCCTCTTGATACTGATACAGATATAGATATATCACATACATAGAGAGATAGATACAGTACACACACATTCATTATACTTAATATATACACTAATATGTTAATAATATATATTCTAATCTCTCATTGAAAGAGTAATTCAAATAGTCCCAAAGTATATACACTTAAAAGTAGGCCTCCCTTTTATACCTGATCCCCAGACCTTTCTCCCCACAGGCAACAATGCCAATAAAGTTCTTAGGTTTACTTTCAGACACAGTCTATACATGTGCTTATAAAAAGAAATAGCACAACTTACTCTAATAAATAGTGTTCTCCTACAATCACCGGTTATAAAATATTATAATTTTCACTGTAACAGTAATAACTATAAAATATTTAGAATTTGGCCTCAAAATGTTGTACAAGGGCTTAATGGAGGAAAAAATGTAAAAATTCTATTAGAAAGTGTAAATGAAAACATGCACAATTATATATGTGAACCCTATTCATAGATTGGACAGCTTTATAATTATGTCAATGTCCTTCAGATAAATCTGTACATTCAATACAATTCCAAATAAAAATACTCATCACAGATTTTGAGGAACTGATAACCTTCTTCAAAAATTTATGTGTAAGAGTATAGGTATACAAAGAACTAAGTCAATTTTGAACACTAAAAAATCAAAGAGAAGGGATTTCCCCTACCATAGATTAGGCATGTCACAATGCTGCAGTAACAAGTGGAAAGAAGGTATATTAGTGACAATAATCACAAAGCGTTGGAACAGAACCCAGAGCTCAGAAACAGACCCATGTATGTGGAAATGATACATGATAAAGGTGCCTACAAATTAGGGGAAAGATTTTTGTTTATTAGGTGACTGTGGGAAAAATTATTTATTATGTGGAGAAAAATAAAATTGAATTTCTATCTCACAACATAAACAAAGGTGAATTCAAAATAGATTAAAGACCTTAATGTGAAAGATAAAATATAAATAAGAATATAGACAAATATCTTTATATAGTTTGAGATGGGGAAGGATGTATTAAACAAGACCAGAAAATCACAACCACAAGGGAAAAAATTGCACGGGTGTGACAAGATCAAAATTAAGGATTTCTGTTCAATAAAGGTCACCATAGACAAAATTAACAACACCTGACAAGTAATCAATATCAAGGCTGTACAAGAAAATCCTTGTATATCATTGTGAAAAAGATAGGAAATGCAAGAAGGATAAATGGGCACAGACTATGAGTAGGCGATTCACAAAAGGAGAAATCCAGGAGACAAAGAAGTGTGTATCGCTCCTAACATCACAACGCACGTTAGAACATGGTGTGGCTTCATCCAATGAGCTGGCCAAAAAGTCGCAAGTTGGCCATCATTAAGTTTGACCAAAGATACAGGAAACTGGGACCTCTAATCCACTGTTCTGGGAAATGTGACTGGAGAGCAGTCTGGTAGGGAAATTCAATGTTCAGATACTTCACGATCTAGAATCCTCTTCAGTGCTCCCACTTGTCCTGGAAGCTGTTCATTGCTGTATGTTTGTGGGAGTGGGGTGGTGGAGGCTCTTTAGGGATCCACCACCAGGGAAATGAATAGATTTACTAAGAAATGCTATGCAGCTATTAGAAACAATGAACCAAATGTACGTAGAGCAACATGGATAGATCCTAAAAATATAGCGTTGAGCGAATAAAAAAGAGGAATGAGGTACCTAGCATGCTAACTTTTATGTACAGTTAAAACACATAAAATCACAAAATTCACTACCTACTGGAGAGTGATACATCAAACATATTCGAAGCACTCCTACTGTGGAAAAGATAATGGGAAGGGAACCCATTATGGATGGAAAACAAAACAAGAGAAGCTCAATGGCCAGGCAAATGGGGAGAGTCTGCCCTGATCTGAGGAGCGTGATAAACTCAAACCTCTGCCCCTGAGGAGCGAGAAATCAATCAATAGATGAATAATTCATTTTGTTCTTTGATTTAAACGTCATTACATTTATATATGAGTTAAACTTGATTTGTTTGTTGCCATGTTTCATAAACAACTGAACCTTTAATTTTGAGTTTGCAGTTTTCTTTATACATTTAAAAAACCATTTTTCCCCCGCCAAGGTCTCAGACATTTTCTTATGCCTTTGGAAGACTTCCCAAGGCACTGAGCCTGTATCATTGGATAGCGTTACATGTACATAGTATTAGATTTTACAGTTCTATCACAGTATATTTAGTAGTCAGATTTCGGTGGGTATTTAGATTGTTCACTATGTTCTTTTTTCTTATAAACAATAGTGCAGTGGTTATTCTTGTATATTCATCATTGCACAATGTATATCAGTAGGTTAAATTCCTAAAAGTAGCATTGCTGGAGTGATATATATATATTTAAACAGAAATTGTCAAATTACTCCTGCATCAGTTTATACTCACATTCTTGCCAACATTGTGTATTATTAAAATTAAAAATTTTTTCTATGCTGGTAGATGAAAAATTTTATTTATGATTTAAATTTTTATTTACTTAATTATAAGTAGCTTCACGTACTTTTTCCATGTGGTCCTAAGCCATTCATATTACTCTTGGCAGTTGGCCTTTTTCTTATTAATTTGCAAGTAATCTTTACTTATTAAGAATGTTCTTTTCCATATGTTCTATAAGTCTAAAGCTAGCTAGATATATCTCTATCTTTTTATACTGTGTCTATATCTAGATCACTTGTGTTTTATCAACAATATAATGTTTATATATAATTTTCATGGTTTTATTTTCAAGTTTAAATTAAATCTATCTGGAATTTGCTTTGGGTTAAGAAGTAGAGATCCAGAAACTTTATGTTTTCTTATATTTAGTCAATTGTCCCCAAATTATTTATTGTATTATTCTTTTTCCTGCTGATTTAGAATGTCACATTTACTATATACTAAAGTACTATTTGGGAGCTTTCTAAAAATTGGAATTTTTATTCTTTTTCATTGATCTGTCTCTTTGTTAATGTACCAATATCTAATACTTAATCATCCTAGCTTTATGGTATAATTAGATTAGTTCCTTCTTAGCACTCCTAGTTTCATAATTTTTGTGGTCCTTCTTGAAAGTTTTTTTTTTTTTCATATATTTTCAAATCATATTGTTTAGCTCAAGGAATGTGGGGAGGACGTCCATACAGGAGGCTGGCCTGCCATGGGGAATCACTGCCCAAGCTGGGCGAGGAAGGTGCTCATGCAGGGAGGGGGTGGTGGCCAAAGTAAGAGATCGGTTACACACGGGAGGATTAGTCAAAGAAGTGAAATTGTTAGGATAACGGAAGCCAGGCTTCTGTCTGTTGGAGCAGGGAGTTGCAAATACAGAAAGGGAGAAAACTAGAATGGATCTTGTGGTGTTGGACAGAATTGAAGGTATCGCTGTGAATTCATGGTTTTTTAGATCTCGATCTATAGAAATAAACATAAGTGAAAATGTGTGTGTAGGGACTGTATTCTAGCTCTGTTTACTGAAAGGGCCTGGCAGCAGTGACACTCCAATAGCCACGAGTACATCCATTTGTATTAGTGCCCTACTGCTGCTGTAACAAATTACCACACACTTAGTGGCTTTAAACTGTTGTTTATCATTTTACGATTATGGAGGTTAGAAATCTGAAATAGTTCTCATAGAACTAAAAACCAAGATGTCGGCAGGGCTAGAGGACATCAGTTCACTCTGGAAGCTCTAGGGAAGAATCCGTCTCCTTGCTCGTCCTGCTTCCAGAGGCTGCCTGCCTTCCTTGGCTCATGGCCCCTTCCATCTTTCATGCCAGCAACCACATCACTCTGACCTCTGCTTTCATCTTCACTTCTCTTTCTCTGACTCTGAATTTCCTGCTTTCTTCTTTCACTTATAAGGGTTCTTATGATGACAATTAGGGCCTGCCTGGATAGTCCAGAATAAACTCCCCGTTTCATTATCCTTAATCACATCTGCAAAGTCCCTTTGCCATGTAAGGTAACATAGTCGCAGGCTCTGGGGATTAGGAAGTGGACATCTTTAGGCACTGTATTCTGCCTACCACACCATTCTCCACCAAAGGAATTAGGGTCCTTGGAGAAATGATTGATTGAAGGGTCAGAGCATCTTGTGCCAGAAAATAAGAAAGGATTCAAAGAATGATGGGGGCTTTTCTAAAGGACACAGAGGTCAGCTTGAAGGGACTCCCAAAGACCAAAATAAATAACGACAGTCACAGATTATAATGCATTAAATAAAATAGGAATCTATACTGAATAAATATAAGCTTTGATGAGGAATGAAATATTTATATAGTTTCAAAGTATCTTCCCTCAAAATATGTATTAATTACAAAAAGGATAAAAGTAGTTTCATGGTGGGAAAGCCTGGAGACACGACCTTAATCAAGTGATCAAAGTGAATATCTTCAATAATGGGACAAATTGAAATTAAATGCCATGTGATAAGATGCAATAAGAAAACAGCATTATATCTGGAAGATTCATATAAAAGATGCATAATCTAAATCTAATTATGAGGAAAAGCAGACAAACCAACGTTGAGAAATATTCTAAAAAAATTAATGGCCTGTAATCTTTTAGAGTTTAAGATCATCAACGTCAGGGAAAGACTAAGGAGCAAAGCTATATTGAAAGAGACTAACAAAACATGACAATTAAATGCAACATGCTACTCTGAACTATACCCTTTTGCTGTAAAGAATATTATTGGGACAAGTGGTAAAGCTTGAATGGGATCTGAGGGTTGGATGGTAGTAATGAAAAATGTTCATTTCCTGATTAGAGTGACACCATTGTGGTTTTTTTTTTTTTTTTTTTTTTTTTTTTTTGCTGTGTGCGGGCCTCTCACTGTTGTGGCCTCTCCTGCTGCGGAGCACAGGCTCCGGACCCGCAGGCTAAGCGGCCATGGCTCACGGGAGCAGCGGCTCCGCGGCATGTGGGATCCTCCCGGACCGGGGCACGAACCCGCGTCCCCCGCACCGGCAGGCGGACTCTCAACCACTGCGCCACCAGGGAAGCCACCACCATTGTGGTTTTTACAAGAACACAAACACACAAAACACACCCAAGTATTCAAGAGTGGTAGGTCATAAGTTCAGCAGTTTATTTTCAAATGGTTAAGATAAGAGTTCTTTGCAGGGCACTTTTCACTTTTTGAAAATTTGAGCTTGCTTCAAAAATAAAAAATTCAAAATAAAAGTCACACTGTCTAGTCAGGAAAAAAACACATGGTCATTTTTATTAGAGTTGTGTTAAATTTATAGGTTATAGGAGGATTGACATGTTTACAATACTGCATTTTTGATGAACTAAAAAGTTATATATTCCCATTTGTTAAGCGTTCTTTCATGTCTTTTGCTATTTTAAAGCTTCCTTTATATGGATCTTCAAAATTTCTTGTTATGTTTATTCCTTTATATGTTCATTTTTCCTGTTTGGTAAATGGGATCTATTATCCCATTATATTTTCTAAGTGTTTGTTGATTATATGTAGGAAATCTAGTAATTTGACATATTAACTTTGTAACCAGCCATTTTGCAGATTCTCTTATTCTTTCTAATAGTTTTTCAGTTCATTCTTTTGAGATCTCCAGATAAAAAATTATAACATCTACAAAAAGGCTAATTTTTAAACCTCTCCTTTCTGATTTTTATATCTTATATATTTCTCTAATAAAATTTCAGTGCATAATTACTTCTGGTAGAATAGTAAATAATATCATGATCCTGGGAATATTTCTTTTTCACAACTTTATACATTAAGTACAATGCTGACTTTTGGCTTATTATACAAAGGAAGTGTTAAAGTATTCCTATTTTACTAAGTTTTTTCATGCTTGGATGCTGCCTTTGTAATAATCATTATTATTTCATCTGTATGGATAAACATATGTTTTTTTCCTCTCCCTTAACTTACTTATTATTACGGTAAATTTGAACCACCTTTGCATTCCTGCCATTATTCTTGTTTTGCCATGTTGTGTTGTACTTTTAATGTGCTGCTAGATTTTATTTGAAAGTATTAGTAGTAGTTTTACATCAAAATTCATAAATAAGTTTTACCTGGTATTTGTTTTGTGCCGCTTTAGTTATGTCTTATTCTAATGAATGAAGAATTTTGGAGCAGTTGAAATAGCAATGGGATTATCTTCCAGGTGGGATGGAATAACTTGTGGCAAACTACAGTCTCACCAAGAACATCAATAATGGCTGAAAAATAGGGACATAATTTCTTTGAAAGGTGTCAGAGGACATTGAGGCAACAAAAGTAGAGAAGCCGAAGCTCTGGAGAAGGGGTGGTTTTGGAAAAGTGAGCTGACTCTTTTCATCCTTTTTACAGCAGGGGCATTTGCTAATTCTGGGTATGGACAGGAGGCTGGTAATCTAGGTAGAGAGATGCTGCTGAAAGAAAAGAAATTTTGACAGAGACTTTGGAGGAGGTTTAAGCTAGTAAAAACTAGGTTAAGAACCTAAGTAGAAAGGCTATACAGAGCAGCAGAGCTTTGCCAGTCTTGCAACACAAAGATGAGCGTTTGAGATCCATCAGGAAGCTCTTAGTTGGGAACCATGGTGTGGTGTGTTAAAAAATATATATATATTTTGTTTTTGTCCCCAGTTCCTGACACAGAGCTCCTAATATCCTTGGAACTTCCTGAGTGATATTAGTGTCTTTTGTATCCTAAAGAGATGACTGGTGGCTGAGAACCCCTAAAAAGCTTCAGAATGGGGGCTGGTCAAGAAAGATCAAGCCTTGATTAGAGGGTTGGAACTTTCAGCTCCACCCACCCGCAGACCTCTGTCCGGTCAGGTGGCACATATTGAGGAGCTGAGAGGGTGACATGCCTGGGGAGGACACGGAAGTGCCACACCACTGCCCTCGCCCCCACGCTATGCCCTATGCATCTCTTCCATTTGGCTGTTCCTGAGATATATCCTTTATAATAAACAGGAAAATGTAAGTAAAGCATTTTCCTGAGTTCGGTCAGTTGTTCAAGTGAATTATTGAACCTTAAGGAGTAGGTTGTGGAAATCCCCACACTTACAGGCATTTGGTCAGAAGTCCTGGGACTTGCTACTGGCTTCTGTAGTGAGGGCAGTCTGTGCAACTGAACCCTTGACCTCTGGCGCCTGCACTAAGTCCAGATAGCGTCAGAATTGAGTTGAGTCATTGGATACACGGTTGGTGTTGGAGAATCAGAGAACTGATGTTGGAAAAGACAACATGTATGTGGTGTCAGGGAGAAAAGCCTCTCATACAGAGAGCTAACTATTCGCAAGGAGCAAGGGCAGACTAGAGGCAGACTGAGCCACCCCAGAGCTGATATCCAGCCTTCACCCTGGACTGAAATAAATAATCAGTCACTATTCTATTGCTTATTAGAAGAAAGGATGAGAGCTCTCAGGCAAAACTGATCTATGAGAAGTCAAGAGAGAAGTTAGCTTTGGGGAAGAGTAGTGATTAATAGGGACAGAAGATGAACTTCGGAGGGTGCGGTCTTGCTCTGTTTTCTGAACTGGCTGTTAGTTACCCAGATGTGTTCAGTGTCGAAAATATCATCCAGCTGGACAGTTATGATTTGTACCTTTTTCCATAAGTAGATTATTCTTCAAAACAAAGTCCACATTAAAAAAACAAATCCCTTAGTTCCAGTTCTGTCAAGATAGAGTAGTTCTGTTCTTCCCAGGTCCTCCCTCTTACAACTAAAATACTGTTGCCCTAACATAGCAAAGAAGCACAGAAAGGCTCTGGAAGGTGGAAGGAAGATGGATCCTTGGGACTTGAGGAACAACATGGCAGAGAGTTCCTGGGGTTTCCTTCTTGCCTCTCATGTATCGCCGTCAGGGTGCCACAGAAGCCTCCAACCCTGAACCACCAACAGACATGGGCCAAAAAAGAAAAGCTCCAAGGAAAACTGTTATCCCTAGCCAAGGCACTGGAATAAGGATGACCTAACAACAGAAAACCCTTTTGGCAATACTTGTCTTATTCCAGCTAAACACCAATGAAAAAACCTTACCCACCCACAGCTGTGGTTTTTGCAGGACTGAGCCAGGAATTGAACTTCCACACACACCCACGCATCCCCCTCCACTTCACTGAAGCAGATGGCACGCGATCCCTCCTCCTCGTGGTGCTGAGTAGACAGGTAATCTTCCACTTCTCCCCAGTAGAACCAGGTGGGACTCCCATGCTCCCATGCTGGCCGGGCATAGCAAGGAGCTGGTCTTCTATCCCCTGCCTGGTAGTCAGTGCTCTGAAACTCCCACCAGGAGGGTGTCAGTGGGGTCCATTGAGGAGGTGAGCCTCCGTGGCCACTCAGCATCATTAGGGAGAATGAGGTAGTGGTAGGCGGGTCTACGTGGCACTTCCATTCTCTCCTTCCCCTCCCTGATGTCATCGTGTCAGGAGGGCCCAGCTGGTGGGGGTAACTAAGCTTCCTCCCCCAGCCTGCAGCAACAACACAGTATGAGTCAGCCCTGTGCTTTCCTGTTCCTTGGTGACTGTGGGGCACAGGAGGACGCTGAACTAGACACCCACCCATCCCTCTGCTGCACCTTAACAGAGGAATTGCCTGCTGAACAAAGAAGATTAATAGGATAAAGAGACTCATAACATAATGTCCAAAATATTCAGGATACATGAAAAGATCATTCATACACCAAGAACCAGGAAAACCACACTATGAATGAGAATAAACCGTCAACATCGAGATGACCAGGTGTTGGAATTATCTGACAAGGATTTTGAAGCAGCTGTCATAAACATGCTTCAACAAGCAATTAAGAATTCTCTTAAAGCAAATGAAAAAATAGAAAATCTCATGAAAGAAATAGAACATACAAAAAAGAATTAAGTGGAAATTATAGAAGTGAAAAATACAATAACAAGTAAAAACTCACTAGTTGGGCTCAGTAGTAGAGTGGAGATGACACAAGATAGAATCAGAGAACTTGAGAACAGATCAATAGAATTTACCCAATCGACAGAGAGAAAATAGACTGGAGAAAAAAAGTAACGGTCTGGTCTGAGGGACTAGGGTGACAATAACAGAAGAACTAATATTTGTTTCATTGGAGTCCCAGAAAAGAGAGAGAGATAAGACCTGAAAACAAACAAACAAACAAACGAACTCAAAGAAGTGAAGAGCCAAATACTTCCTAAATTTGGTAAAAAACAGAAATGTATAGATTCAAGAAGCAGAGTGGATCCCAAATTGAAGCTGAAAGAAATATATAACAAGATACATGATAATTAAACTTCTGAAAACTAAAGACAAAGAAACAAAATCTCAGAAATATCCAGAGAGAAACAATGTATAAGAGAACACCAATATGAACAGCAGAGAATTGCTCATCTGAATCATGGAGGCCAGAAGAGCACGGCATTTTTCAAGTATTGAAAGAAAAGAATGGTCATCAGCAACTCCTATATCTACAGAAAGTATCCTTTAGAAATGAAGGGGCAAATAAAGATTCTCAGATGTAGGAAAACTAAGAATTTTTGCTAGCAAGCCTACCCATAAAGAATGACTAGAGGAATTTTTCTAAACAGAAAGGAAGTAATAATGGAAGTTTTGGAACTTCAGAAAAGAAACAAGAACATTGGGTAGGTAAAAATAGGCTATACTACTTCTCATGAGTTTCTTAAGTCATGTTTGACATTTGAAGCAAAAAATATGATACCATCTGATGTGGGGATCAATGTATGCAGAAGAAATACAAAAATATATTTTAAAGTGGGGATGGTAAGTAGGCCTAATTGTAATTTCATTCCAAGTAGTATGTGATAAGCTATACATGTATATTGTAATCCCTAGAGCAGCCACTAAAAGAACTACACAAAGTGACACTAAAAAAAATTATAAATAAATCAAGATGGAATTTAAAAAATGTTTAAATAATCTACAAGAAGGTGATAAAGGTAAAACAGAGACATGAGAAACAGGAAACAAGTTAATAAAATAGCAGACTTGGACTCTAATGTATTAATAATTACTTTAAATATAAATGGTCTAAATATACTAATTAAAGACAGAGATTGGCAAATGGATTAAAAAACATGATCAAATAATATCCTGCCTAGAAGGAACTGACCACAAATACAAAAACACTGATAGGCTGGAAATAAAGAATTGAAAAGTTATGCCATACAAACATTAATTTAAAAAAGCAGGACTAGCTATTGATATATTAATATCAGATAAAGGAGGCTCCAGAGCATTGGAAATTATTACAGACAAAGAGGGACCAGGGTTGATATTAATCTCTATGGTTTGTTTACTTTTCTTTGTACCTGTGGTTATGTCTCCATTTTCATTTCTACTTTTGTGTATTTGTGATTTCACTCCTTTTTTCCCCTTATTAGTCTGGCTAGCTTTTCTTTTTTAAAAAACTAGATTTTGCTTTTTTAAGGGCCTACTTTTGTCTGTGCTATTTACTCTGTGTCTTATTTTATAATTGATTAATTTGTGCTTTTATCTTTACTAATTTCTTCCTTCGGCTTTTCTCATGCCCAATATTTTGTTGTTTGCATAACTTTTACATTGACTTATTTTCATTTGTTCTTATTTAGTAAAATAACTTCATTAAGGCTGTAAAGTTTCTTATGGGCACTGTTTGAGCTGTACCCATGGGTAATGGTTGGCAGTGTGTATATTATTGCTATTTCCTAGATACTCATTTTAATTTTTTTGCTTGGACCATAGGTGTTCAGAGTGGATCAATCACCTCCTTGGTTTATTACACACTCCATTATTGGTCCATGCATAGCTCTCTTCTAGTCTGTATTTATTTGTTGGATATTTGTTTGTTTGCTTTTAATAATAAAGATCTGTGGATCTATTACATAGTTAAAAACTAGAATTTTATAACTTGTATCCACTTTTGCAGTCCTGTCATAGACATCCTCCTTCTTCTTTTCACCTGTTATCCATTATTATAAATCTTGTGCGGATGTTTTCTTGCTTCCCCACCTGTTTTTTTTTTTTTAAAAAAAAAGCTTTATTGAGATATAATTCACATACCATAAAATTCACATACCAGTTTAAGTGTACAAATCAATACTTTCTGTATATTCAGGATTGTGCAACCATACTCAAATCTAATTTTAGAAAATTTGTGTCACCCCAGAAAGAACACCCATACCCATTATCAGTCACTCCCAGTTCTCCCCTCCTTTCACTAGTTGGCAACAACTAGTCTACTTTCTGTCTCTAAGGATTTGCCTATTTTGAACATTTCATGTAAATGGAATAATACAAAACGTGCCCTATTATAATTGGCTTCTTTGACTTAGCATAATGTTTTGAAGGTTCAGTCATACTGTAGCATGTATCAGAAGTTCATTTCTTCTTATGGATGGATAATACTCCATTGTGTGGATATATAACATTTATTCATTCATGAGTTGATGGACATTTGAGTTGCTTTCATTTTTTGCATCTATGAATAATGCTGTCATGGACATTCATATACAAATTTTTGTGGAGACATGTTTTCATTTTGCTTGAGTATACGTCTAAGAGTGGAATTGCTGGGTTATACAGTAACCCAGTGTTTAACATTTTGAGGAACTGCCAAACTGTGTCCCCAAGTGGCAGGGCTGTTTTACATTCCCTTTAGCAATGTATGAGGGTTCCGATTTTTCCATATCCTTGTCAGCACTTATTATTCTCTTTATCTATTATATTTTAGCCATCTTAGTGGATGTAAAGTATTTTATTGTGCTTTTGATTTTCATTTCCTTAGTGACTAATGATATTGAGCATCATGTGCTTATTGGTCATTTGTGTATCTTCTTTAGAGAAAAGTCTGTTAAGACGCTTCGCCCAATTTTAGTTGGGTTATTATTATTTTTTTATTGTTGAGTTGTGAGAGCTCTTTGTTTTCTGGATACAAGTCCTTTATCAAGTATATGATTTGAAAATATTTCTTCCCATCCCGTGGGTTGTCTTTACTTTCTTGATGTTATCATTGGTATCACAAAAGCTTATCTATTTTTTCTTTTGTTACTTGTGCTTTTGGTATTATATCTAAGAAACCATTGCCTAACCCAAGGTCATAAAGATTTACTCCTATGTTTTATTCTAAGAGGTTAATAGTTTTAGCTCTTAGGTTTAGGTCTGTGATCCATTTCGAGTTAATGTTTGTGTATGGTGTCAGCAAGGGGCTTAATTTCATTCTTTTACATTTGCGTATCCAATTGTCCCAGTGCCATTTGTTGAAAAGACTATTTTTTTCCCACTTTACTGTCTTGATAACTTTGTTGGGAATCAGTTGAAAAGTTGATCTTAAAATTCATATGGAAATACAAGAGACTGAAAATAGTCGAAACAATCTTGATCAGTGGAACAGAATTGAGAGTCCAGAAATAAATGGTTGATCAATATTGCTTTGAGTATTCTTAGTCCCTTACCAAAAAGAAGCTAGGATTTTTATAAGGATTGTGTTGATTCTGTAGATCAATTTGGGGAATATTGCCATCTTATCTATATTAAATCTTACAATCCATGAACATAAAATATCTCTCCATTTATTTAGATCTTTAATTTCTTTCAACAGTATTTTGAAGTTTCAGTGTACAAGTCTTACAGTCTTCTGTTTAACTTATTCTTAAGTATTTTGTTCTTTTTGATGCTCTTGCAAATGGAATTATTTTCCTAATTTCATTTTTGTATTGTTTGTTGCTAGTTTATAGAAATATAATAGATTTTTATATTGGTCATGTATCCTGCAACATTTCTGAACTCATTTATTAATTCGAATAGGTTTTTAGTGAATTCCTTATGACTTTCTAAATACAAGATCATGTCGTAGGCAAATAGAAATTATTTTACTTTTTCCTTTCCAATATGGAAATTTTCCTTTCCTTTCCAATATTCCTTTCCTTCCTCTACTTCACTTTTCTTGCTTAATTGCTCTGGCTGGAACCTCCAGTACAATGTTGAATAAGTGTTGAAAGGAGAATCCTTGTCCCTGATTTTAAGGAAAAGCATCCAGTCTTTCACCATTAAGTATAATTTTAGCTGTCCAGACCTATTTCAATGTAGTTCTGTTGTATCTATATTCTTCTAAAACTTATATTGTTTAGCATTTGCTTTTAATAACTTTATAAAAAGGGCATCAGGCAGTATATCACCTCTGGTGCCTACTTTTCTTGATATGCTGTTTTGTAGATATGGCCATATTGCTGCATGTGGCTGTGGTTCATTCATTTTGGCTGCTATATACTATTTCATTGTGTAAATATGACACAACTTAGTTAGCCATTATCCCATCTATGGATAACTTGATTGTTTCCATGGTTTTGCTATTATGAAGATCGTTGCCATGATTATACTTATCAATATCTCTTAGGGTAAATTTGAAAGAATTTCTCTTGGGAATACACCTAGGCATGGATTTGCTATGGGAATATTCAATTTTATAAGATAATGTCAAGTTGTTTTCTAATGTGATTCTACAAATGTACATATCCACTAGTAACATATAAAAGGCTTTGTTGCTCTATATTCTTTCCATCCCTTTACACTGATGGACTGTGATTTTTGCCCCTAAAATGAGTATAAAATGATATCACATCTTGGGGCTTACTTTTCGTTTCCCTGATGGCTTAATGGGGCTGAACACCTTTTCACAAACGGGCTTCATTTAAAATTGAGTGGGTGTTTCCCTGAAGGTGTTGATTTTCCTGCACTTTCAAGCTTCACATATGTGTGGACCCAGAGAGCTCCCACTTACACTGGAGGAGCCCAGGGTCAGAGGGAAAAGATGCACATGCCTGTGACATCCAGATTCTGTCAGCTTGAAGTCAGCCCAAGCCCCATAGAACTGTCTACCCTGACATGGCTGAAATCAGGGGAGACGCTGAGAAGATTTCAGTTGGGGAATCAGAGGTATCTTCAACAAGCTTATATTTGTTGTTTCACTCTTTGACCCCAAAATGAGAGTTTTTAAAATAAATAATAGATGAGTTTATCCCATTATATTTAATGATATTATAGGGTACATTTGGTCTCAGTTCTGTCATATTATTTTTTATCATGCTTTCTGATTTTAATGCTTCCTTTAAAAGTCTTTTACTTCATGGTCTGTATTTCCATGGTTTGCTTTGTGTATTAGTTTTCCCTCTAACAATTTGGAAGGTTTGTGGAGTATTTTTATTTCCTTCCATGGTTACTTTGTAACTATACACAATATTCTTTTTTTTTTTTTTTGCGGTACGCGGGCCTCTCACTGTTGTGGCCTCTCCCGTTGCGGAGCACAGGCTCCGGACGCGCAGGCTCAGCGGCCATGGCTCACGCGCCCAGCGACTCCGCGGCATGTGGGATCCTCCCGGACCGGGGCACAAACCCGTGTTCCCTGCATCGGCAGGTGGACTCTCAACCACTGAGCCACCAGGGAAGCCCCACACAATATTCTTTTATGTCTTACTTCTCGAATTATAACTTAAGAGGTTTTCCCACCATAAAAAACAAGCAAGTTAGTTTTCTTCCTTTACTTAGCTTTCTCCCATTTCTCTTTGGGTATATTACTATTATTATTAGTTCTTTTATACTTTACATAATATCCTTCTACAGTACATCAATTGCTTGGTTTATCAGCTTCAGATGCGTTGACACTTTTCTTCATACGTGAGTATGTGTTCATATTTATCCTGCTTGGAACTTACTCTACATTTTTGACCTAAGACCTAATAGATATCTTCAGTTCTCGAGGACCATCGGCTATCTCCTCAAATACTGTCTCTCCCCATCCTCTTTACTCCTCCTATTACTCCTGTTTGACCAGGTGGGAGTTGCTGGTCATGGGTACCACTTTCCTCACCTGCTTTGTTGTGGTTTACTCCGAGCTCATCTCCAGAAAGTGCTGTTTCCCATATGGGAATTTCTGGTTTCACAGTTGCCTCCACCTCAGCCTAGGGATTTCCCTGGGCCTGGGAAAGCTTTGCCGTAAATATTTTCCTCAAGGTCTTGTACCTGGTGAGTGGTGCAGCTTGGGGACCCTACGTTGCACATGGAGCAGGTTGAGAGTTCTGACCTGCCTCAGGTGTCTCCTTTCTCATTCATGGCCTGGGGAGGTGGGCCCACTTTTGTGAGCGGATGGGTGGTGGTTTTCTTGTTTTCGTTTTACTGAAGGGCCGGCTCTCCCAGGCTCCTGGCTCTAAGCAGAAAGATCATTCGTAGCCTCTTTTGTGCACAGGGCCTGGTGCCTCCCCTCCTCCTCCCTCCTGGGTACTAAAACATGAGCAATTCCATCCAGTTCTTACACCCCTGCGCGCTATTTCCTGTTAGCTCCTGCTCACTGCTCTGGCTTTGAATTTTCTTTTGTTTCTGGCATGGGAGGATTTTCCCTTCTTGCATCCGAGTTCATCGATGTGGTTGTAAATTTGCTTTTGTTACATTTTAGCCAGCATCTCTTCTTGTAGGGGGTGTGATGGTTTTGGTGAAGGTGGCGAGGTTGCTTTCCGCAGCAGCTTCGCGCTCCGTAGAGAGCAGAAGGTGGTGGTGATTCTGGCTATAGGGGCTGGCCCTCGGGCCTGGGCAGCTAGCAAGAGTGCTAAATGCAGAAGTCCTGGAGGAGCCCGAGAAGGGAAACCTGGGAGAAGACTCCAGGGGATAGAGATGAGTGACATAGTGGACATGAGAACTTCTGCATGGTGGGTCGATTTGGGGACGGCTAACACACAAACCCCAGTCATCTGTGAAACTGGGCTGTGGTTACCATGAACCTCCAGGAACAGCACTCATGTGTTCAACTGCCTTCTTTGAGTGGTATTTTGAGGAAATTAAGGAAAAGCGTCCATCTTTCTCATTAGGGGCCACCCGAAATGCAAAGACAAAAGTAGCAACGTCAATAATATTTCAGAAACAGAAAACTGGAGCAGGAAACTGAATGTCGACTCCCAAGAATTTTCTGAAATCTTGAGGAGGACGTTAAACCTCCCACAGGATATGAGGTAAGGTTTGAGCTAACTTTATTTCCTACTCTAGGGGTGAGGTGACCTCTAGTTCACATATAGCTAGTCACATCTCTTGCCTTGTTTAATCTACATGACAGAGCTCTGAACAAATAAAATTGTCCTCATCTTTGGAGCAGCGATTCTCAGTCAGGGGTGATTTTGACCTCCAGAGGATGTAAGCTGATGTACGGAGGCATTTGTGACTCTCACAACCTGGGTGGGGGAGGGTGTTACTGGTATCTAGTGTGTAGAGGCCGAGGACGCTGCTAAACGTCCTACGATGCTCAGAACAGGCCCCAGAGCAGAGTTATTCAGCCCAAAATGTTAATAGTACCAGGATTGAGAAACCCTGATCTAGGGTAGGTAACTGAGGCTTAGAGACTTCAAATTATCTGTGTTACTTTGCAGAGCTGGACAATTAGGAGAAATAATGGTAATTCACATTGATTAATAGCTGTATTACACTGCTTGAGCTGCCATAGCAAAATTCCACAGGCTGGGTGCTTTAAACAACAGAAAATTACTTTCTCATTGTCTGGAGCCTAGAAGTCCAAGATCAGGGTACCAACACGGTCAGTTTCTGGTGAGGCCTCTTCCTGGCTTGCAGACAGCCACCTTCTCACTGTGTCCTCACATGGCCTTTCTTCTGTGTGTGCTTGTCGTGGGGAGGAGGGAGAGAGAGAGATGGTGAGCATGAGCGTGCATGTGAGAGCTCTGGTGTCTCCTCTTACAAGGACGCTCATCCTGTGGACCAGGGCCCCACACCTATGACCTTATTTTACCGTAATTACTTCCTAAAGGCCCCATCTCCAAATACAGTCGCATTAGGGGTTAGGGCTTAGACATATGGATCTTGGGGAGACAAAATCCATCCATATCAATTGCTCTCTCAGTGCCGGACATTGTTCTGAGGACTTTATGGGTGCTGTTATTATCACCCCATGACAGACATGGAAATCGAGATGAAGGGAAGGGCCAGTGACTTACCTGGGATGACAAGGGTATGGGGGTGCAACCAGGGTGTACGCCAAGCAAGAGTCCCCAGCGCCCACGCTCCCCACCGCTAGGCCGCACTTCTCTGAGGGGCTCGGGCGTGGATCCAGGCTTCCGGCTCTGTCCTAAGCTCTCTCCTAAGCTCTGCCCTGTACTTCAGCTCCTTTTACAAGTTTACAGCCCAAGATACAGCCTGAGAATAAAGAAAAGAAAGCCCGGCACCATAGCTTGAACCTAGGTAGACCAAAGAGATTTGTTTAACGTAGCAAAAGGGATGAGCCTTCTCTAGAGGAAGCTGCCGTGAGTTCCTGGGACAGATGTCACAGATGGGCTCGTGTACCTCCGTCGCAGGCCCCCCAGCCTTGGGCACTGAGGCAGTGCAGTCCTGGAGCAGACATGTGGGACAGTGGCCTGTGATCTCCAGGTCACAGCAGAGAGTGTGGCTCATTGAGACAGCAGTTGCGGCCTCCAGCTTTCTGATTATGGAGTGGGGAGCAGCTCCTCTGTCAAAGCCTGTTCAGTGGTGGCATCTGAGACCCATTCCTGGGAGCTGAGCCTGCAGCCTCTCCTCCAGCCCTTCCAGGGTGTTGTAAGCACCAATCCCTGTATTAAATCCCTCTCTGCTTAATCCAGCCAGGGTGGCGTCTATGATCTCTTGTGGCATGCTGATTGATACACGCCCGGCAAGGAAGGGGAGAAAGGGGGTGGGGAGGAGGCAGCTGGGGAAGGTTCCTTCCCAGCCCAGGGGCAGGCTGTGGGCCGGGATCTGGGGTCCTGCGGGGGGGAGAGCAGTAAGAATGCCGCCAGTATTTCTCTTGAGAGCCACGATGGGATACAGAAAAGATACTGAGCTGGAAGGTAGAAGATCTGAGTCCCTAGTCGCCTCTCTCCTCTTTGCTTGATGCGTGAACTTTGGTGAGTCTGTTGCCCTTTCTTGAACTCAGGCGTCTCCGTTGGTCTTACTCTTAACCCTGACATTCTGTGGCATTGGATCTGAAATAACCGAAGGAGCTTGTAGGGGGTGGGACGCAGGCTGGGATTTTCAGCAGAGCCCTCTTTAAATGTCACGGTGCAAGGCTTTCCATTTAAAGGGAGACTGACAGCCACAAGCAACCTAACAAGATTGCCGCTCTGCTCCTGCTCTTAGCAGACAGAGCATCGCATAAGCTGGAAGTCAAGAGGTGCCTTGGGAAACTGCACCATTTACCAACTAGCCACAGGTCTGGGCTCTGACAAGAAGCAGTTATTCAAGACAAGCCTCCTGAAGAAAGGGGCATCTGGGCTCAGGGCCCCAGTGGAGCTTTCTCCTGGGCTCCCCACAAGGAGGGGGGTGGATGTCTATGGTGTCCCCTGCAGGCTGCCTCCCCTTAGCTCTGGGCAATGAGGCTCTGAGAAAACAGCCCGAGGAGAGGGAGGCTGCTGAAAGTGATAGAAAGATCTCTGCTCTGTTGCTAGCTTGCTGGGTGACTCTGGGTAGTCTATTCATCTTTCTGGGCCTCTGTTGCCTTTATAAAATAAGGAAAATGGGTTTTCCTTCTGTAAGGGCAGGGACTGTCTGCTCTGTTTAGCCCTTAGTCCCAGCACTGAAGCAGTGCCTGGCATGTAACAGGTTTTGATCAAGGTTATTATTAATTGAAAGAATGAAATGGAGCCTATGACAGGACCTGGAAATGGTTTTAAAGCACAAAAGGTCAGGTTCTGGTAGTGCTTTAGATGAACCACCTGGCTGCCACGTGGAGGATGAGACGGAGGGAAGACTAGAGTCGGGAGAGCTAGTAAGGAGGCTGTTGCAATGAAATGATGAAGGTAAAATGAAAGACCAATGAGCTGAGGGCTGTGAGAAGTGGCAGCTTAGAGCTTTACATCTTGCAAATATTGCAGTGCACTTTGGTATACAGGTACATTATCTGATGCCATCTTTACAAAGGCCTGGGGATGGGGGCAGGGCAGGGATGGTACTCAGCTTTTCCAGACTCAGAAATTAAGATCCAGAGAGGTGAATGCAGTGCCTTATGCAAGGGTGGAGTTGGCAAGTGGCAGACTCAGGACTCAAATCAGGATGTGAGAAGACTCTTAACATAACTAGTTATCAGGGAAATGCAAATCAAACCTACAGTGAAATACACCCAATAGAATGGCTAGAACTAAAAAGACTGATCATAACAAGTGCTGGCAAGAATGTGGAGGAAAGGGAACTCTCCTACGCTGCTGGTGGGTGTGTAAAATGTCACAGTCACTTGGAAAACAGCATGGCAGTTACCATATGCTCCAGAAATCCACTCCTAAGCATTTACCCAAGAGGAATAAAAATGTGTTTGCACAAAATTTTGTTCATGAATGTTCATAGCTGCTTGATTCAAAAAAGCCAAAAAAACTATAAACAACCCAAGTGTCTCTCAATGAAAAGGAGTGAGTAACTGATACAGGCAAAAAGGATGGATCTCAGAAACAGAATACTGGGTGTAAGAAGCCAGATACGAAAGGACAGAAACTATAGCATATTTTGCCATTTATATGAAACTCTAGAAAAGTCTAATCTGTAATGACAGAAAGCAGAACATGGTTGTCTGGAGCTGGAGGTGTAGAGAGAGATCAGATGCAAAGGGGGAGGAGGAAGCTTTAGAGGGTGATGGAAATGCTCTGAATCCTAGTTGTGCTAGTGGTTGCATTTATCCAAACTTGTCACAGTATACCTTTGGGTGGCTGTGGTTTATTATACTAAAAGTACATCTCCCCATCCCATCAATGTAAGAGATCAACTGATTCCTCCTCCAGGGCACCTGCAGCTCATCCTGGCTCCCTGTGGCCCCCAGAACCAGGGAGATGAGTGGGGCCCATGGCCACCCACCTAACTGGGAGTGGGAAGCCCTGACCCAGAGCACCTCTAGGGCTTTGTTTGTGTGTGAGGATCCCAGAGCCAGGGAGGCACTGAGGCTCTATCTGTGGCCGCCTTCCCAGCCTGTTCCCATTTGTACTTCCATGTCCCCGTGTCCACCCTGGTGAGGAGGCCTTGAAGAAAGCAACAGCTTTTACTGTCACCTGCTTTGAGACTACTCTGGCTCCAGGCTCAGAGGTGGCTGCCCACCCCCTGAATAATCTGGGCTCTTAGGTATAGCTGGTCACTACTCCAGAGGGCCCAGTAACACAGAGGCAGGCAGAGCCCTCCACCAACCTTGGCTCCTAGAGGTTGGAGGTCAGCCTTAGGGTCTGTTTCCCTGCAAGGCTGGCTTTGCACCCCTGACGGCGGCAGCCTTTGTGGATTCTGAGCAACCTCCCCTCCCTCCTGCCTCCAGCAACTGGCCCGGCAAGGAAGGTTGCAGTTACCAACATTCACACTGAGTGGTGTTTGCTGTCTGGAGACAATGTCTTACACTGGATGGGAAGGAAAATCCCAGGAAGAGAGAAGAGAGGGGCAGGGCACCCATCAGTAGGGAGTGAGGCGACTGGGAGGTGGAAAAGTCTCAGGCCTGGGGTGGCACGATTGTCCACAGAGAGGGCAAGGCCGCTTCACAGGCTGTCTGGATCTTGCAGTGCCTTCTGTTCAAACTCTGCTTTGCTTCCTCTGACCCTGGCCTAAAGGACAAAGGTGTCCCCTGCTCTGGGATCCAAGGTCGGTCGGGGTCTGGCTCCAGCTGACCTTCCTGCCACTCTTGTTTACATTGTCTTTGCTCATGCTGTCCCTGCCGCCTGGAGGGCCCTGCCTCACTTTTCAATGTGCTGTGTTCTAATTTGCATTCTAGTCTCAACTCTAGAGATTTCTTAAAAGCCTTCCCTGATCCTCCCAGCAGAAGTAATTGTTCCCTCCTCTGGGCTCAGAGAAAACTTGGCTTGTTCTGCTATGTATTTCTGAGTTTGTTTTCATGACCAGCTCCCTTCCAAACTGGAATCTTCACAGGGGCAGAGCTTGCGTCTTTGTAAGCCCCTGGCCTGGGCTCATCGTGTGCCTGAGGCAGACCAGGCGCCCAGGAAATGCGGGCTGAGGCAGTGGGTGCCCTTGGGCTGTGCTTGGGCACAGCAGCTCTGTGGATGCTGGCATGCTGCACAGACAGGTCCTGTCTGTGTATGGGCAGCTGAACCCTGGCATTTGGAGCAGGACCTCGAGGCTAGGTCCCACAAGCCAGGCCAAAAGGAGGGCAGGCTTGGAAGCCGGAACCAGCCTGCTAAGCCCGTGATATTTACCAGGCTGACAGTTTCCCAGACAAAGCAGCCTGGAG
Source organism: Pseudorca crassidens (assembly GCF_039906515.1). Taxonomy (NCBI): domain Eukaryota; kingdom Metazoa; phylum Chordata; class Mammalia; order Artiodactyla; family Delphinidae; genus Pseudorca; species Pseudorca crassidens. The sequence continues at coordinate 54,733,640 of NC_090311.1, read as the reverse complement.
ACAGGGGATAGCTGGGGAAAGTGGGTCATCTTGACTCTTATTCAAGGCACCAGGGAGAGCCCTGGGGTTTAGCCACGGCAGTGATGGAGACTGATCCTGTCATTTGCTTGGATCCAAATGAAAGGGATTAGTGACTGCAGCAATATACTAATTTTCCATGCAGCACAGGGCAAGAAGAGGCAGTACAGATTAAAAAAAAAATGTGTATGTGTATGTTGCACGTGCTTGTGTGTGCCTATGTGTGTGTGCACATACTACACACACATACACACCAAACACGCCCACACCATGTGGCAGTGTTCAAGTGCAAGCGTCTACATACGTCTGACAGGATGGAGGAAAGGCATCAGCTCTAGAGCTTGGAGACTCTGGTTTGGGCCTCAGCATTTAATCCGGACCCCTGCCCTCCTTGAGCCTCAGTTTCCTCATCGGGGATGCAGACATGTATCCTCACAGACCAAAGTGGCAGTGAGAGTGGTAGCAAAGGGGGCCTGCCGTGGGCATGAGAGACGGTCTTCAGAAGCTGCTCTTCTCCCGCGATTGGATTTCCCAGCCTCTCCTGTGCGTGGATGACGTTCAGGTCACCAGCTCATGCTCAGGATCCACCTGCGGGCCACACACCTCCACCCCCCCAGGGAAGCCAGGAGTGGCACTACGCCTGGAGTGGATGTGTACACATGGGCGTTGCAGAGCCAGGAGCCCTGACTCAGTTCCAGCAGATGCCGTGAGCTTCGGCGAGCACCTTCCCCACCTTGCCCTCGGTTTCCCCACTTGCACAGTGACAGCTGGATATCTTCAGTCTCACAGCACTCTGAGGGTGTGACTGAACCGGGAAAGGCGTGGCAGGGTGGCCTAATGACCCCAGAGTGAGCGTCAACTCCAATCGCCAAAGGCACCGCTTTATTTCATCTTCCACTGATATTCTGTCCCCTGGCCTCACAGCCGCTACCGCCTCTGCCCCATTACAGAAGAAATTACAGAAAATAAGGTTCTGCTCTTAGAAACTCAGCCCCAGTGTGTGGTCCACCACAGCCTCCCTTATGAGTACAACTAGCTCATCGTGACGCCCTTTCCCAGCGCTGAGAGCCAGGCAGACGCCTTCCCCCTTCTGCTCGGCTGACAGACAGCACTGTCCACATGACCTCTTCCTCCAGTTCCCCTTCTCCACAGAAGGCAGGGGAGAGGGAAGGGTCATCTTCCCAATGTTACAGAAGGACAAAGCCTTCCAGCGTCGGAGGACCGCCCATGCCGCTGGTTCAGGAAACTCTTAATGCAGGATGGACTTTAATCCCCTTCCCAGGGCAGTGTCGTCTTCCCCATATCCCTGCGCTCCTCCTGCGCTTAGGCTGGAGCATGCCCTTTGCTCCCAGACACTCTCTAGAACATCCTCCCTCCTTCTTAGCCCAGGAAGCTCTAAGTTATTCCAGGCGCAGCTCCACCTTTGCCTCTCCAGTGAGCAGAGTTGCTGGACCCACGGTCCACCCCTCTGGGTGCCCCTTGGCTACAGGGTGCAGAATTGTGTAGTAGCTTATTTAACCCTTTACCTGCGTGCATGGAGCTCCATCAGAGCAGCCTCTCTGCCTCAGTCCTCCTTTTCCCCAGCCCCAGCCCCAGGAACATTTGCTGCAGGGAAGATCCTTGTGACATCAGTGAGAAGTGAGTGCTGGGCTTCCCTTGCTGCCCTGGAAGACGGCGCAGGGCCCTGGCCTCATTCTGTGAGGATGTCTAAGAGACCCAGGGCCCGATATTCCCCCCAACTCAACTTCAGTCTGCTCCTGGGACCCCATCCCCCTCCTGCCTGAGTTTTAAATGGGAGGGAATGAGATCCCTGCTCAATTTTGTCTGGGATTCCTCTTGAGCCCTGCCCCATCTCCTCTCCCTGACCCTTTACTCCAGAGACAGAGGGATAGATAGAGAGATGGAGAGAGGCCAAGAAACAAAGAAGAAGAGAAAAATAGGATGCCAAAAAGAGACATAGGATGAGACAGAGACAGACGGACATGGAGAGACAAAGAGAGACAGAGAGAAAAGGAACAAAATAAAACAGAGAGTGAGGAGAGACAGGCAGAGAGGCAAAGCAAGAGACGGTCAGGGGAGGGGAAGGAAGACAAGCTGGAGGTGGCAGGCGGGGTCCAGGCAGCCTCGCAGCTGCAGAGGGGAGCCTGCCAGCCTGGCCGCGAGGGACTGGCCCAGCGTAGGACCCCAGCATGGGGCGGTGGCAGCTGGGCTGTGCCTTTGGCTGTCTCTGCTGAGCCCAAGCCCCTGCACTTAACCGAAGCTCAGCTGCTCCAGCCCTCTTGTTCTGTTGCCTGCAGCCACCAGTCCCCCTTCACTCGCTGAGAAAGGGAGCTGGGGGAGTGAGTGGCAAAGCCGGGCCTCCGGAGGTCATATTCCACAGGTGGGACCAATACAAAAACCCATTCCATTTGGCTTCTGGATGAGATGTGGTTTTCATGACAATGGATCTCCTTTCTAGTTAGAGACTTACTGAGATGTGTGTCGAAATCAGCAGCATTTTCTGAGCTCCACAAATGAGAACAGCGCTTCGCTCTGGGGCAGTGTCTTCTGGGTTTGAGGCACCTCCCCGCTGATGCTTTCCTTTGATGCACTTTCCATAACAACCCCGCTCACTGGGTGTCAACCCAGCAGAAAGCGGGGGCCCAGGAGGTAAGGGAGGTATCGAGGCATGGTCAACTTCTAAGTGTCAGCGCCAGGAGCTGAATCCCATTAGCAGGTACAGAGCTCCACGCTGGCCCCTGGAACGCTGTAGTCCCATCATGGCTGACCGGTTAGTGGAGCCAGACTGTGGGTGGGCTGCAGAGCGAGGCTGGGTACAAGGTCAGGAGTTCTTTTTCTCCTATTTTGTGGAGCCTGCAATCATACATTTAGGGATGTGGGGTGAGTCAGCCCACATAATTTTTCAAGCAATGAAGGTGTTTTAAATTTTGTCCCTTGAAGCCCTACTCATTCTTTGTGCTCTACTGCACTTAACTGGGATCAGAGCCCAGATGCTTGCTGGGTGGCTGGGGAAAGAAAGAGCCCTGGGACCTAAAATTGAGTCCGAAATGATTAACATGCAATGAGTTGGGGGGCACATTCTCCTACATTCCTGTTGAGGCAGAAGCTTAGATCCCTGTGGGTCCCAGTGGAGGTAGAAGGACCCAACAAGAGGTACAGGGCAGGGCTGTGTGTGGGGAGGTGGGGGACAAGGAGGAAGGAAGGGAGCAGGTGGGGGGCCAGGCATCAGGGCATTGTGTGGACTGTGAGGTTTGTGATGTGAGCCACCCCGCCCCCTGATGGCTTCATCAAAGTCACTAACTTCTTACTCGTTGGTTGGGTATGTGTGGGCACCAGGTTGGTTCACAAATGTCTGCATGAAGTTGTTGAGAGAGCGGAAAAAGCCAAGGGCAGGGATCTGTGTGTGCTCACAGATGCTGGAGTTGGGGGTTCCACCCAAGCGTGTCTCAATATTCAGGGCTCGGAGGCCCTAGCTGACATCTGGGTTATGGATACGCAAAAAATATGGCCCAGGACGCAGAGCTGGAGGCTGGGGAATGTATTGGATAGTGAATCAGGATCTAAGAGACCCTGCCAGGGTGAAGTGAGACTGAGCCTGGGAAGCTGAAGTTTATTTGCACGGGAGATTCCTTGTGAGGATGGATGACGGGGCCGATGCGAGATCATCCCTCCCTTTCCAGATGCTTGATGGAGTAGGAGGAAGAGCAGAAGAGGGAAGGAGGAGACAGAGCGGAAGCCACAGGAGACTGGGTACCGGAGCAGATCTGCGCTTTAGGAGCTGGATTCAAACTGGGGTGGAGAGGGTCATGGGCCCTGGAACTGGGCTCCCTGGGGAGAGTCAGTAGCCAGGAAGGAATTAGGTCATCTGCCTTTGGAAGCCAGAATCCTGTGGGAGGTGGAATGATTGGCCCCAATTATGCACCCCTCTCTGCAGCCAGACGCCTGCCATGGCCTCATCGTGGGAAGAGTATTTTTTCATGCCCCTTAACTTTGGGCTCAGCTGTGAAACTTGTTTTGGCCAATGTACCAGATGCCTGAATAAAGATTCAGAAAGATGGTGACGGCCTGGAGTGAGGCTAGATCTAATAGGAGGAAGTTTAATTGGGACTGGAGACTTCTGTCCAACGTGGTGGACAAAGCTGACACATGATGGAAAGTGACAACATGCCAGCCTGGGCCTGAGTCTCCCTCGTTTCTGCTGTCTGTCTTGAGTCTCTGCCGAAGTCTTGAAAGGTACCTGCCCCAGTTATTCTGCTGGTCTGAGGAGGATGAGAGAATGGAGAGCAGGGCTACCCAAGCTGACCACAGATAGGATGTCAAGCGGTCCCAGTTTTCCCAGGACTGTGAGGTATGCTGGGATGTGGGACTTTCAGCACCAAAATCGAGAAAGTCCTGGGAAAACCAGCACGAGCCAGTCACCCTACCCACACACTTGCCAAGAGAAGTATGACCTACCCAGCTGCAATCTGAAGAGGGCCACCATGCCACTACAGCCTTGACTGGGCAATGCATAGGCAGGCAGAGCTGTCTCAGCTGACCCACAAATGTGTCATCTACATGAGTGTTTTTTTTTATTTTTTTATTTTTGCGGTACGCGGGCCTCTCACTGTTGTGGCCTCTCCGTTGCGGAGCACAGGCTCCGGACGCGCAGGCTCAGCGGCCATGGCTCACGGGCCCAGCCGCTCTGCGGCATGTGGGATCCTCCCGGACCGGGGCACGAACCCGCGTTCCCTGCATCGGCAGGCGGACTCTCAACCACTGCGCCACCAGGGAAGCCCTACATGAGTGTTTCTTCTTGCATCCTCTCTGACTTTGTGATTATTTGTTACACAACAGTATTGTGGCAATAGCTAACAGATACATTGCCATGAACTCAGGGTCACTGTGGGAGGTGAGCTGCCCACACCAATGGACCCTAGAGCCTCAAGTTGACCAAAAAAAAATCCACTCCTTAGTCTATGTATTAAACCAGTGGCTCTCTATCCTGACTGCATATTAGAATTTCCTAGGGAGCATAACAAAGCTAGACACCCAGAACTCTCCCCAGAGAGTCTATTCAATTCTTCTGCCATGTGGTCTTGGCATCAGCATTTTTTAAAAAGCCCACCAGGTGATCCTGATGTGCAGGCAGGTTTGAAAACTCATGGATTAAGCAGTAGACCAGACACAGCTGAAAGAACAATGATTAAGTTGGCTAAATGGAAGTTTCTGTCCCCGAATTGGCACACACCAGCTCCTTCCCACTCTGGGAGATGCGGCTTGGGAGAAGTTCCTGTGAAGAAGACTCAGGGGTCTGAGTGGACCCAGGATACTTTGTGTTATCAGGGTCTTCGAGATGTAAAGAAGCCTTAGGAGGAGAGAGGTGGGAGTCCTGTCCTACACACCTGAGTTCTGAGTCCTCTCCTCTAAGAGGTATGTGGACAGTGTGAGGTACGTCTAGGCCTGAGCTTCCCAAACTTAAAGTGCCCAGGAAGCAGCTGCGGATCTTGTTAAAATGCAGGTGCCAGCTCATTTGGAACTCTCACAGGTCTGGGGTGGAACTGATTCTCTGCATTTCTCACGTGATGTCCACGTGCCGGAGCACACTTTGAGTAGCAAGGGGGTGGGAGGCGAGGGGGTAGGACCGCAAGCTCCATGATTGCCTTGGACTGTCTCTACCAGAGAGAACAGGATTCACAGGGGAACTTCCCATTGTAGAGGGCTGCCATGGGATAGGGAGGTTCAGCATGGCCCCACAGGGCAGATCTGGGGTAGGAGGAGACGTACCATCAACTACTGAGACAAAGTTCGAGGTGAAAAACGATTGCCGTAGGAGGTGGTGTGCCGCCCATCCCAGCATCCCGGCGGGGCTCTCACCAGGGGCAGGATGATCCCTCAGGTAGGGGGCCTGGGTGTGGTCATCCTTCCACAGCCTTCAAGGCCCCTCCCTGCCCCAGACTCCTGGATCCTTGGGGTCTGTCATTTCTGTCAGGGTCAGAGCCTGGGTGGAGACTGATGGGAAGTGAGGGCCGTGGACCTGCCAGGAGGCCTCCCTTCTGCACACACGGAAATCTCACCACCTGCTGGATACCCAGGCAGGCACAGCCACGCAGGCAGCCTCTCTGGGTCCTCTCTCTGTCTAGGAGGAACCTTTGGCCTCTGGGAATGAACATCCCTGATCGGTAGAGGCTGCCTCCTTGGCCAGACTGCTTCGCTGGGGCCAGGGACATTAGATTCGAGAAGAATCAGATTTGATGACATGTGTGCTCAGTATCTAAGCTGACAGCAGGATTCTGTTTCACCGTTGTCACTGCCTTGCTGTACTGCTGTGCACGACTGGTCCTCGTTTCCTGCTCTGTGCAATGAAGTTGGTGTGCATGGTCCTTCTAGCTCTGAATTTCTACAACCCTATGGAAATTTTTGCCTGTTTTAGCTTTCAGATTCTCATTCCAGAAGCCTGAAAATCTGGCCGAGTCAGAGGAAACCCTTTCTCTGAATCTCCTTGGAAAGGAGTTTAGGGCCATGGAGCTGGGGGAGTGGGCAGGGGGGCTGCAGCTACAGCCAGCCTGTGTGAGGCACCTCTGATGCCCTGGGCTTTGAGTCAAAGCAGACCACCTTGGCCCCCAAGGGGGCAGATCCATCTGGAGCTCTAGACAGCTCTCTCCCTCCCTGGCTTCTCCTACTGCCCCCACCCTGGTCTGGGCCACAGTCCTCAGCACTGTGGACCAGAGGGATGGGAGGCAGTGGGGTTGGGGGCGGCTGAAGGCTGCGGTTCATGGTCAGGAGCGGGAGAGAGAAGGTGCAGGGCATCCCCAATCCAAACCCCATGTCCGAAATGCAGAATGAAGACCGTAGGCCTGGTGCTGGCGCAGGGGCGGGGGGAGTTGGATGGTGTATTTGTCAGGACGCACCGGGTTATACTGAGGTCACCACTCTTAGTGGCTTAAACAACATAGGTTTGTTTCTGGCTCACACATCAGGCACTGCAGGGGCTGGTGGAGGGCTCTGCTCCACAGATTCTCTGAGACCCAGGCTGGTGAAGGTCCCGACATCTAGCGAAGCTGCCATTGCAACAGGAGCCTTCAGGGCTCACCAGAGGAGAGACTGTTAAAAGCAAGCCTGTTCTTACTTGTCCTACACTTCTGCTCACTGCCAGTTGGCCAATAGTCACTGATGGTAAGAGGCAGAAATGTCCTCCTTGTGCCTATAAAAAGGAGAACCGGCCTTCCCTGGCGGTGCCGTGGTTGAGAGTCCGCCTGCCGATGCAGGGGACGCGGGTTCGTGCCCCGGTCCGGGAAGATCCCACATGCCGCGGAGCGGCTGGGCCCGTGAGCCATGGCCGCTGAGCCTGCGCGTCCGGAGCCTGTGCTCCGCAACGGCAGAGGCCACAACAGTGAGAGGCCCGCGTACTGCAATAAAAAAGAGGAGAACCACATCTAGGACCATGAAGGGATAGCCACAACAACTGGTGTATGTGGATGTGTGCAGTATGCTCTACGTGAACAATCTCATTTACTTCTCGGGTAGGGATTATCATTATTATACCCATTTTCCAGAAGGCAAACTAAGGCACATAGAGGTAGACTGATTTTCTGATGTCACATGGCTAGGATGCGCCAGAGATGAATTTGAACACTGTTCTGCCTTACTCCACTCTGTTCAAGCCTGCATTCTCCAACACTAAATCCCAGGCAGATGGGAAGCATCGGGTTCCTGACCGTTTGTGATAGTCCCTGAGCCTGCAACAGTGAATGTTGGAGACACAGCCGCTCCCTCAGGTTGGGTTCAAGGTGAGACCTCACTCCACAGCCCAGAGGTAGAGAATTCAGGGCGGGTGAAGTATCGGAGAAACCCCACCACTTTGGGGCAGGGCTGACGGAGGGTGGAAAGTCGGACTCAAAAGTCCCAGCTTATTTTTGCCAGGCTCTCAGGTTGGAGGCCAAGGCCCCCTGGAGCAGAGCTGTGGATGCACTTCCTGCCCTGCCCAGGGAAGGGGGCCTGGTGGGAATTCTGGCTGGGAGGGCCTGGCAGCAAGCAGGAAGCTGACAGTTCGATATGGCAGGAAAGCATCAGACAGAGATTGGAGGCTCCTGCGTCCCATAGGAGAGGTTTCCATGCGTCCCTTCCTGGCACATTACAATCTGGGCACTGTAGCCACCAGAAGAACTCCTGAGGCTTCTTGGGCCCTGTGCCCACCCTCTTCTGGAGTTTTCTTCTGGAGTTCCACAGCTGAGCCTGATGGAAAAGCAAGGGAAGGCCAGTTTCTGCATTTTGGACTGTTGCTATCAAAATAAAAGGAGCTGGGGGAAAGTGAATGCTGTTGAAGCCCAGGCAGAGATGGAGAAAACTGTGCCTTTTATGGCTGAAGCTATTAAAAGTCCACTTAAGAACACGATGGCTGGCCGCGACTTGCCTTCCTGCCAGGATTCCTCCCGGCCTTCCCTTGGTTCTCGGACCTTCCTGACTTCACCTCGGTGCCTGTTAGAGTTTTCGGGGGCTCCTGACAACTTTATGCTTGCAGTTTGGCTAGCAGCCATCTGCATGGATCTCAGAGTGCATCAGGGGTCATTTCCAAGGGCCAGTCATATTTCATGGTTTGCGTGGACTTCGCCGTATTGGAAACTGCCGGCTGTGGAGGCACTGCTACAAACAAACGTTCTGTGTTTTCAGTCTCTCTCACCTGCCAAGAAGTTTCCTTGTTGACACTGGTCCAGAAAACCATGGCAGATGAAGATTACATTAGAATAAGCTGATTTAGAAGTGACACGAGGCTCCTCGGGAGAGGCTTGACTATTTCATACTTGTGTATGACATAGGTTTCACCTGGGCGCTGCAGGAAGCGGGCAGGGGATGGGAATCTTACACCCAGGTTCAGCGTAGCCTCGGAGTGTGGCAGATGGAGGCCAGAGGATGGGCAGGTTTTACATGCTGCTGCATAACCTTCTCTGCCTCAGCTTCCTTAGCTGTAACATGGAAAAAAGGGTGTTTATGAGTAGTCTCCTAGAATTTTTTAGAAGTCCCCCCAAATCAGCCTGGATTGGGGTCCCCTTCCCAGATTCCCAGGAGCTCTGGGCAGTGTCTGGGGCCTGAGGGCAGAGGAGGGGGCGGTCCCAGTGGGACTGGGATACATAAACCAAAGTCTCTGAGACTCAAATTCTCCAAGCCTCAATCCCACCAGGATGAGGAGGTGCCCCGCTCCCACCCCACCTCCTTTGTACCCTCACCGGACTACCATCTAGCACTTTCTTCCCCTTCCAGCTGCTCTGGCTTTGCTCTGAGTGATGATATTCCTGGAGCACAGAAGATGGCGCATTTTCCCAGGGCCTGCACCCCCCCAGACCTATCCCTGCCCCAGCAAACTCTCAAGGAAGTTACCCATCTGGAGAAACCAGAGTGATTTGCTTATTGAGCTTAAAAACCATAGGTTCCCAGGGGCTATTCCTTGGCCTTGATTTACATTGGTGACCAGACTAGAAGGTGATGGAAAGAGGCATTAGGGATTGTCACCAGTGCCTAGAATAACTGGGTAGAGTCTCTTCTGAAAGGGGCAGGGGCTTCTACCCTGCATGCCAATAACTGTCTTTCTGGGGCCAAGACGTGAAGAGCAGAGAGGGCTTCCTGCAGCCTGGGGAGCCAGCAAGACTTCTTGGAAAAAAGAGAATGTGGAGGCATGAGCTCTGGCCTCGGTTGGACCCATGTGTCTAATTCATAGGGAGGACACAGCCAGAGAAAAGAACGTGGTTTCTTATTGCCTAGGAGAAAATTCATCTCCAGGAACAAGTCTCTTAGAGTGTGTGAGGGCTTTTTGGGAAGCTTTGCTCCTTCAGGGCAAAGAATTTTAATGTGGTATTTGAATGTCTGGCAAATGAAGTAATCCAAAGGGACGGACAGAGAATAACCCTTGGGACAACTTGTGCACGACGCTCTGGACCTTTCAGTAGTGACCCTGATCTTGCTGACGATTGTCCTGGGCAGGTTCTCATCACCGCTGCAGTCTTCTTCCCGCCCAGCCCTTCCTTCCCACCTCCCAGGAGGTGGATGGGATCTCGGCAGCTGCCCACCCCCTCACCGCTGGCGCACAGGTTAGGTGAGCCCCATGCTGAGAGCCGAAGGGGCTTGCAGGACGGCATATGTTCATTGTTTGAAATGCAAACACCGGCATGGGGAGTTAGGGCCCTGTGCAAAGCACCAGCAGTTAGGAGCGTGTTGGAGATGAGCCAGGATTTCATTTTTCCAACATATTTTGAGGACTTATAATGTGCCAGGCAGTCCCAGGCACTGACGATGCAGCAGGGAACAAGACGGGCCTTTCACTTTGGGGATGGGGAAGGGGAGAGATAAAAACAAACAAGTGAATACACGAAGGTTATTTCCAGCATCCTAAGTGCTGTAAGGGAAGTAAAATAGGGTGACGAGATGGAGGATGAGTGGGAGAGGGCAGCTTTTATTCAGTGGGCAAAGGTACACTTTGAGGGAGTAAATGGAACAGAGGAGGGATGAGAGAAGATGCAGAAAGGCCAGGAGGTTGTTGTCCCTGACCAGTGCCTTGGGCCAGGAAGGTGACAGTGGAGGTGGGGGAAGCGGACAGATGTGGGACATATTTTAGAAGCATCACTGACAAGATTTGTTGATAGATTGGATACAGTGGGTACAGGGGAGGGAGAAGTCAAAGGTGAACTCAGAAAAAGATTTCACTGAGTGCACGTATTTATTTACTCTGTGCTGCTGCCACCGATGATTTACGACTTCTTACAAAAGAACACCAACAGTACAATCAAATATTTTATTTGAAGAATCAGAACCAAAGGGAAAAAAAAAGCATGCAAAGCCCCACCCTAGGGACCAACAGAGTTATCATAGTTGAGTTTCTTAGCAGGTAGGGAAAAAGGGAAATAATATACAGTTAAGATAATATTCATGATTTTTAGAGTAAAAAACCGAAGCATACCATTATCTCAAAGGAAAGCAAAGATTCTCTTAGCACTAGAGTCTAAACAATTTTTTCCCAGGAGGCACTTTTTACAAAGATCTTTTCTTGCAGTGCAGTGTGGGATCTTAGACGTGCCTGTGGCACCTGCACCAAGAAATTGTACCTGACTTTCCTGAGAGTTGTTCCCTGAAGACCGAGGGCATCCCATTAAAATGCAGCTGAATGGGTAGAGCATGACGGCAGCCTTCTAATGGTTCATGGAAGATGGAATGTTAAACTGTGCTTAGAAACCAGAGGGGAGAAACATAGCAAAACAAAGAAGGGCTAAAAATGTGTCGAGACTGGGGAATGGAAATTGCAGTCCTTGTGTGAGTCAAAAAGTAACGTGCGTTCTTCTTACATTTGCTTTTAATATTCTACATGCAGAGTTTATTTTTTAGGATTATAAAATTAGTATCTCCACATTAGAGACAAAATTGAAAAATACTGAAAAGAATAGATAAAATAAAAATGAAAATCTCCCCGCAGAGATAACCAGCATTAATGTTTAATTCACTTCTTGGTCTAATACACGCTTGTGTGCGTGCACACACACACACGACATTTGTGTGTTAAATTTATGTCACATTTCCTTTCTTCTTGGATGCGCATTTTTCATCTCTAATGTTTCTGAAATCAATGTGCTTCTTATAGTTAATGTTTCCTTTTTTGAAATATTTTTAAGTCAGTGGTGCATCTTAAAATCGCTACCATGGTAGAGGAAATACTGTAGAATAAAGCTAGAATACTAGGGTTCTTTGTGCATAAATAATCGATCTCCTGCAACTTTCATTGAACATTGCATTATGAATATTGCCACATGCCTTGAAGTATGCTCTGAAGATATGAGGTTTACTGGCTACATAATATTCCATCCTAAGGATGTCTCCATTTGGACTCAATCCTTTCTATACTGAAGAACAAGATTTCTCAACCACATACGTGAGAGAAGTGACTCACATAACTTGGGGTGAAACCATAGAGCAGATGAACTCTGAAACGTGTGTGTCCTGGTGGCATTGGATATAGCAGTGGCCCAAATGCCCCAGAGGTCTAAGTTCTTGTCACTGTCATTGCTCCAGCTGTGACCCAGCATGTGCTGTTTAATATCACTGGACATCAGTTTCTTCCTTTCTAAGACAAGAAGGCTTGTGGAACTTCTTTCCCTTTGAAGAATGCTGGTAGCTAAACCTGGCTTCCCAACCAGGCTACGGGAGGAGGTGCCTCTGTGGCGTGAGCTGTGTTATTGTGAGGAATTCAGTGCACCTATGTTGACACTCCCAAGTCCTGGGGGATGCTGTGTTCCCAGGCTGAACCTGTGACAGGTCTGTCGGATCCCACCTCCTCCTCTCTAAAACTCCGATAGCCGTGACACAGCTGCACCCTCGTCCCTGTGTGTGGTTTGGCATCTTAGGCCAGGGGGAATTTCATGTCAAAATATCCTCCCTGGAAAATCGGAGCTTGACAAGAGACAGAACAACGTGCCTGCTGGGAGTCCCGTGTTGTGCCTGGTTGCCAAGGGCAGGTTGCCAAGTCCAGTGGGATTTCCACCTCAGAATCGGAGGTGAGAAGGGATTTGGAGGTCAGAGATGTGATAGTCCTTAACTCGCTGCTTTGTATAAAATAAGCAGTCCTCATCGTTGAATGATGAGCGGCTGAATATGTTGGGTGTGGCGGCCAAGAAAAGTACCTGTGGAACACAAGGGTTCAAAGGCTCTTGGGGGAGGATGTGCTCTCCTTGGGTCTGTTTGTACCCTGTGATTCTACAAAGTGAGTGCAGGAGACAGGAGGGAGCGGGGAGCAGTTCATCCCAGCCCTTGCCCCTGGTACCGGGGTTCTTGGGGAAGTCAGCTCACCCTTAGGACTAGTTCATTCGTTCAGAAAACACAACAGTCAAAACAACAGTCCAAGGTCCCTGCCTTGTGGTGTGAGAGAAAAAGGGGGAAATAGGACGGCCCGAAGCTTCCTCATCTGGAAATAGGACCGGGGCTGGAGGTCTCCCGGGCCAATTCAAGATTGCTGGGTTCACTGGAAATGCACCGCACAGACCTCCCCTTCTCCACCACCTTCAGGATGGCATCTCCTGAGACAGGCCGCCTGTCTCAGGAATAGTGATGAGTGGCGAATAGTGATGAGTGGCCAGTGGAGGCTGCAAGGGTGGCTTTGTTCCCTTGGATTTTATACACACACACACACACACACACACACACACACACACACACATATTTTAAATCAACATTTTAGTGGCTTCTAATTTAATCTTCCAGAACTTCCTTCCAGGTCCTTCAGATGAGTATTGTAGGCACTTACTGGCAGTGTGACCTCTGACACGTCCCCTCCTCCCTTAGGGCTCAGGCTTCTGAGACATCTACAGGGACTGGGGGCTAGGCTGGGTCTCAAGGGGCCCACATTCGAGGATTCCAGAACCATGGCCCAGTCATTGCTCAGGCGTCTGACCCCTTTTGTTTAGGAAATTCCCAGGAAGTCTCCGGCTGCTGTACCACTGGTCGGACCCCCTCACATGTCCTAGAGCATTCTAGGGAAGCTTTGCCCTTTCCCTGCACCAAATAGGATGAATGCAATTGATTAGTAGTACTAGCGGGACCCTGACAAATTAGCGTCTTCCTGTGCAGGTTTGGTTTCCAAGGCACATTGCCGTCCACTGCCTCATTGAGCTCTACAAGCACCCTTGGGGGTGGGGCGCACAGGGTGTATTATGTCTATTTTACAGGTGAGGAACTTCAGGATCAGAAAGGTGAAGTGACACGTCGAATGGGTAGTAAATTATAAAACGAGGTCTCTCATCCCTGAGCCTGAACACCCATTCCAGACATGCTTCTGCTCATCTGGCCAGGGTGAGCTACTTATGGTGATGCCAAAGGGAGCTGTGGGCCAGGCCCAGAGGGGAGGCCAGGAGGTGATAGCTGGAAAGAGAGGAAGCGCGGCTTCTGGGCAGGTGGGGACGCAGACAAGCTGGTGTAGCAGAGTCAGGCAGAGCTGGGGAGATCTCTCCCAGGGAAGCACTGTCCCCTCGTCCCCTTTGCAATTGTCCTCCTAGACTTCTGTAAGACATTTGACATTACCTTTCATGATTACTGGGTGGATAAGACAGAGGACTGTGTCCAAATCCCAGTTAAACAAAGCAGATTTGTAACGGGTTGAACAAGTCCAACTGCTGGTAATGGATCAGAAACACACGGAAGGAGGTGTCTAGTGGCCTGCCACCAGGCACCATCCTCAGCCATGTCCTGCCACACCACCTCCTGGGAGTGTGGACTGCAGTGCGGGAGTAGGAGCGCTGGCTGTCATCTGCAGATGACATTTAGCTGGGAGAAGCTGAGGCTGTTTTGTATGACAGGTGTGGATCCCAATGTTTGAGTGATGGGCTGACTCAGCCAAGAATAAATGCCGAGTTCTATTCAGGGAAATCTCCCAAGCCTATACCTGCACAGGAAGGCAGCTATGAGTATATGAGTTTATAGCAACATTTTTGGAGGGAAAAAAGGAGGCATTCAAGTTTTAATTTGTAGTTCAAAATGAATGACTTGTGAAACTATCAGAAAAAGTTATTAGTAGTATGGATTCTGCTAATAGAGGTAGATATTCCATCAGAGGGAAGTGATGACGTTAGTTTATTTTGCGTATTCATAGAAGTGGGATTGCTGAGTTAAAGATTATGAATGTGTTTATAATTCTCTGCCTGTATTACCAGATTGATTTCCAGCTGGTGTGTCCCCGACCCGGTTACATGCCCACCAGCAATATGCAAAGACTGTCCTTCTCACTGCACTCACACCAGCATTAAGTATTATCCTTTTAAAACATAAGTAAAAATGTGTCACATTGCAATTTGCATTTGTTTATTACCAGTAAAGATAAATTTCATTTTTAGTTTAGTGGCCATTGGTGGTTATTTTATGAATTATTGGTTCGTGTCATTTCCCGATTTTCTTTTGGGGTTTTCACCTTTTTCTTAAATGATTCAAATGAGCTTTGTACATTACAGAAATTAACTCTTCTCTGTCACATTTGTTGTAAATATTTCAGAGGAAAATATTTTCTGCAGTTTCTCTTTTTCTCTCTGGATCCAGGTTCCTGAATGCCTCAGTCTCAACTTGCATGAAATGTCCCGTGAAATTCCTGGAGAGCCTTCCAGGCCATATGCTCACAGCTCTGGTGCTCACATGTCAGAAACGATGGAGCTCATTCTGCCTGCCTTTGCCACCATATGCGCACACCCCTAATCTGATGGGCAGATCGGCAGCTGGGAGGGGGGAGGATGTGCCCATGGCTGGCAGAGGGCTGCCTGGCAAATCTTGACATCTTGGAAGGGAGAAGGTGGGCAACGGAGATTCCTTTCTAAAACTGCATCCCTTTATTCTGAAAGAAAGGATTTGGGGTTTTCTGGAGATTAGGGCATTTAAACACACCTCTACATCAAGCTAAGATTCTGTTTGTTTCCCACACTGTGGAGCAAGATGAAAGTGCCCCTTGCTAGAACTATGGTGACCTGCGGTAGAGAGCTCTGGTTCAAGTGCCAGTCTGTCACTGACCTCCCTTCCTGTGTCACTGTGGACAGGCCGTCTCACCTGCCTTTCTTCCATTTCTTTATTTGGCTACTGTCCCCGGATGCCAGTGTGGTGGGCTGTGTCACTGTGCTTCCAATACTGCTCTTCCAGGGGAGGTTTGATGACGTTGTCAACCCCTCTACTGCTCAGATGCCGGAAAGGGCAGGCTCAGTGTATCCCTGCAGGACAGCCAGCTTTTTGAGCAGATTTTCCTGGTCTGCTGGTCAGGGAAATGGTAATGTTGGTCATCTTGACAATTCTAAAGTCCATGGTGACCAGGCAGGAATGGCCTCGCCCTAGTCTCCCACACATCTCTACCCAGCTCTCTAGATCAGGGTCAGCAAGCAACAGCCAGTGAGCCAAATGTGGCCACCATGGGTTCTGTAAATAAAATTGCATTGGCACACAGCCGTGCTTATTCATTTCTGTGCTGTCTGTGGCTGCTTTCATGCTGTAACAGTAGAGTTGAGCAGCAGTAGCAGAGAATGTAATGGCCTACAAAACCTAAAATCTTTCCTGTCTGGCCCTTTATAAAAAATTGTACCAACCCCTGCTCTAGGTTGATGCTTACAAAGTCTGGTGCAGGGAAAGGTGTCCACTGGTCCAGAGCAAAGCAGGAAAATCAAGGACCAGAAGGTGAGCTTCCAAAAAAGCTCAATTTATTCAATATAGAGACTGCCCTTTATACCGAGATTATATCCTTTTTTTTTTTTTCTGTTGAAATGCCTTGACTTTTACAAAATAACGGTGATGGTAAACTGTAGGTATTTTTCGAAATGTTTTTACTTGACCAAATAAAAAGCTGGCCATTCTATGTGGGTTTCTAGAATGGTTTGAAAATTTTTTCCACCTGTGAAATGCTCAAATCAAGAACAACTAACTCTCCTACCTTGGTTGACCCTTTGGAAGGGTCATCAACCCACCTCTTGCCTTTACACTGCTCATAACCATATTTTCTTGCCAGCAGCATCCTCATTCATTCATTCATTTGTACATTCATTCATTTATTTTCTTACTAAGACGTTTATTAAAGACTTTGTGTTAGACCAGAGGATCTCAAACTTTTGGATCTCAGAATCCATTTTCATTCCTAAAAATTACCAAGGAACCCAAAGAGCTTTTGCTTATGTAGGTTATATCTATTGATATGGAAAATGAATACTGAGAAGTGTTAATAATACTTATCTAAGAATACATTTAACAATAGCAATAAAAAAAACTATCGCATGTTAACATAAATATTTTTTCTTAAAAGCAACTATTTTCCAAAACATAAAAAAAAATTAGTGAGAAGAATGGCATTGATGGGCTTCCCTGGCGGCACAGTGGTTAAGAATCCACCTGCCAATGCAGGGGATGCAGGTTCGAGCCCTGGTCCGGGAAGATCCCACACGCCACAGAGCAACTAAGCCCATGCGCCACAACTACTGAGCCCGCACTCTAGAGCCCGCGAGCCACAACTACTGCAACCCACGCACCTAGAGTCTGTGCTCTGCAACAAAGAGAAGCCACCGCAATGAGAAGCCCGTGCACCGCAATGAAGAGTAGAGCCCGCTCACCGCAACTAGAGAAAGCTCATGCGCAGCAACGAAGACCCAACGCAGCCAAAAATAAATAAATAATTTTTTTTTTTTTAAAAAGAATGGCACTGATGCCTTTGTAAATCTCTTTGATATTCGGCTTAATAGAAGACAGCTAGATTCTTATACTGGCTTACCTTGGAGATACTGTGGGTTTGGTTCCAGACCACTGCAATAAAGCAAATTTTGCAATAGAGCGAGTAACACATATTTTTTGGTTTCCCAGTGCATATAAAGGTTAATATTTACATTATACTGTAGTCTATCAAGTGTGCAATAGCCCTATGTCTAAAAAACCAATTTGCGTACCTTAATTAAAAAATACTTTATTGCCCCAAAATGCTAACCATCATTTGACAATGCAGGGTTGCCGCAAACCTTCAATTTATAAAAAATGCAGTATCTGCCAAATGCAATAAGACAAAGTATCCTTGTATCTGCTTCTGCATCAGTCTGTTGTGATATGTTGCTTTGGTTGAAGTACGGGGAGAAAATCGTGCCTCAGTCAGGGTTGTAGTTGGAAAAGAGAAGAGCCTTTTCAGATAATTGTGGGTAGTCTTCTTTGATCCTACACCAAAACTCAACAAGTGGAAGTTTCTTAAAGTTTAGTTGTGATGTGGAATCTGAAACCATATTAGTGAACTTTTGGTACCTGGCTACATTAAAATTCATTGATCTGTCTTGGGCTTTCAATAGACCTTTTACCTACATGTGATTTTGGAGTATGATGTATTGGTAAGCCGTTAAGTATTTGGAAACGCTTGAGCTCACAGTGGTGGAGATGCGTTGTCCAAATTCCTAAGTTTCATTCAACAGCTTGGCTTTTAGATTTGGCGACCACATGGTCAGTTGTTTTCCTTGAAGTGACAGCCTTGCTTCATTCATTTTTGAGGAAATGTCTGCCAGATACCCCCATCTGAATAACCTTTGTTTGTCTGTCAGTAGTGCTTTCAAGTAAGAATGATGTTCCATGAAGAAAAAGCGGCTATTTCTGCTTGACACACATACCATCACACAAGTGCTTTTCCTTGACGTGGGCACTGTACTTCAGTATGTAACAGATGTGCTTTTTAAAGACTTCCCATTTTGTCACACAAAGTGTTAAAAATATGTATGTTCAAGGGTTGAGCTTTAATTATATTAATAATTTGTGCTGTTTCATCAAGGACATTCATAAGCACAATTTCTTTTTTAATTGTGAGTGCATCAGAATAACATGACTACTGGTCCAGTTTGGTGCCGCTGCCTTGGTTCGTGAAGGCACCAGGAATTTTACCCACCATTACTTTTGTAGCATCAGTGCAAACTGTAACACCATCATAGCAAACAGCAAATCATGGCTTAGTAACATTATGAAAAGCGTTTGACTTTGTGGACATCCTGAAAGTGTCCTGGAGACCCCCAGTGGCCCACAGACTACATTTTGAGAACCACTGTATTAGATGCAGTGGGGGATTCATAGATAAGTCAGATCCAGTTCTTGACATCAAAGTATTCATCATCTATTGGTGGAGCTTGAAATGCTGGCAACTGAAATCCAAGTCCGAACGGGACAAATACTAAAAGATGTTAATTTTTTTACTGTGGGAGAATGTGCATAACATGAAATTTACCGTTTTAACCATTTAAATTGTACAGTTTAGTGGCGTAAGTATATTCCCAGTGTTGTGCAACCATCACCACCATCCATCCACAGAAATTTTTCATTTTCCTAAGCTTAAACTCTGTCTCCATTAAACAATAACTCCTTATTTCTTCCACCCCCAGGCCCTGGTAACCACCATTCTACTTTCTGTCTCTCTGAATTTGATGATTCTAAGTACCTCATATAAGTAGAATCATATAATAAATGGCCTTTTGTAACTGACTTATTTCACTTAGCACTGTTTTCAAGGGTCACCCATGTTGTAGCGTGAGTCAGAATTTCCTTCCTTTTTAGGGCTGAATAATAGTCCAGTGTATGGCTATACCGCCTTTTGTTTGTTTATCCATTCATCCATCCACAGACACCTAACTTGCTTCCACCTTTTGGCTGTTGTGAATTAAGATTTTTTTTCAGCTCTTTCCCAGACTTTATTTAAAAAAAAATTTTTTTTGAAGCATAGTTGATTTACAATGTGTCTTAGTTTCAGCTGTACAGCAAAGTGATTCAGTTATATATACATATATATATTCTTTTTTGATTCTTTTCTATTATAGAGTATTACAAGATATTGAGTATAGTTCCCTGTGCTATACAGTAGGTCCTTATTGTTTATCTGTTTTATATATAGTAGTGTGTACCTGCTAACCCCAAACTCCTCATTTACTCCTCCCCTCCCCTTTCCCCTTTGGTAACCATAAATTTGCTTTCTATGTCTGTGAGTCTATTTCTGTTTTGTAAGTAAGTTCAATTGTATCATTTTATAAGATTCCACATATAAGAGATATCATATTATATGAATTAAGATGTTAATTTCTGCAAAGCCTGGCCTTGCTCTCTTGGCATTTCCTGATCATCTTTCTTTCCTTGGTAATAAGACACCGGGTGCCTCCAGGTAGGGCCTTCTTCTAGTACAGCCTACCCCACTCAGTCCACGTGGCCCACATTGGTCAAGAACACCAGCATGATCTTTCTAAAACATGCTGCTTAGGCCTCCCCCATCCCATTCCCACCCCCACCCACACTGTCTTTTCCTCCTTCAGTTTGTGTCCTCTCTACCCCAGACTAGATGTTCAGCAACAGCTGCTCTCATTCATTTCATCTCAACAAGTCTTTATTGATGACGCATTATTTGCTCATCAAACAGATCTGCCTTTTCAAACACTTACAGTCCTGGGCTTGGCTGCACGTTTGCCTGTTAAATCTGTATTTGCACACGTTGGAGTTGTCAGCTCCACTCAATAGAGACAAAAAGCTCTGTGCGTTGGATGTAGGTGTCTGGGGGAGGGTTTCTGAAGCACAGGGATTTCGTTAGATTAGCGGTGTGCCACCTTACCTACCCAAGCCTCTCTAAACCATATTTATAAATCATTTAGATATTTTATTACTAGATTTACCATTTCACCTGGCATTTGCTGCAGCAGCCAATACATCAAGTGCTAAATGAGAAATGGGTGAATTGGAGCTTCAGTGAGGAGAGACGTATGTTATGTGAAACACACAGGAAAAGAAATCCCATTGCCTTCTGTCCTCCTTGTATTTCTCACCAAGGTTCTAGGAAAGAAGCTTACAACTGGCGCTCACCTTTTGTTTTTGAGACGGCCCTAACTCCATGTCACTTGTCACTTTCTCTGCTCTATGTGCTTGAACTTCTGGTTGGAAAAGCCACTCCTATTTTCACAATAGAAAGCAACCTTTTGAGACTCCCTGATCATGGTGAAAATGAAGTGTCTGCCTCATGTTTCACTGTTTATAAAGCCCTTCCAAGTACTTTATTTCACGTCATTTTCCAATAGACCTGACGTTCATGATGGGCTCTATGTGAAGTGCTCAGTACGGTGCCTGGCATCCAGGAGAAATACTCTGAGTGGAGTGGATGGTAATCAAGGAGGTGTTATCCTCATCCTTGTTTACAGATGGGAGGCTCAGAGAGGTTAAGCCAATTAACTAAGGCCACACAGCCTATAAAGAGTTGCTTCCTACGATCTCAACTCATCTCTGGGGGGACCACTGTGGAGTTCTTTTCTCTGTAAACAATTGATACATAATCATGCCTTCCCCCAGACCTGCCCAGATACCAAAATAATCTGATGAACTGCTTTTCTGCTCCTGTTTTAAGGGAACTTAATACCAATAAGGGGCCAAGGGAGGAAGAGGGAGAGGATTGGAGAGCAAAAATGAATCGAGCATTTTCTAGGTGTCATATAATACGTAGTTAATGCTTAGAACTAACTACTGGGGGATATTATCTCACTGTTTTGTAAACAAAGAAAATAGACTCAGAAAGTTTAGAAAACTTGCTCAGTATCTCACAGCTGATGAGAGAAGGAGCTGGGATTCCAAGCCAGATGTGTTTAGAATTCATGTCTGTCTTAGCATGAAACTAACCATGGGCTTGGGCTACTGCAAAGCAGGATCAGGAAAGGGCTGGCTCCTTAAGGACCATCTGGTCTGATGGCCTCAGCCTGGACTTCATGGCTGTGGAGGACTCCGGGAACCTTCATACATTTTATGAAATGATGTGTCTATGGGAGTGTGGCCAAGGGTCTGTTCTTGGGGGTGGGTTCAGGTTAACAAAGAGAAACCGCAATAAGCTTGTGACTCACCGATCTATTCCAGCTCCAGTTCGTAAGTGGGGAAATGGATACCAAGGCAGGAAAAAAGGGTTCCCAAGCTTCATGCGAGTGGTGGAGCTGGAAGCCTTCTCCAGTCTCCGGACTCCCAGTTTACCCTAAATCTTGTCCCCCACATTAGCCTGAGCTGTCCGTCCAGTGCTGATTAAGCACGGAGCTCAACGATCAGCATATTAAGTGTTACCTGTTTGGATCTGGACCGGCCAGGCTGTCCTTGGCAGACCTGTGCTCTAGTGGTCTCAGAAAGCATGGAGGTGAGCAGACCTTGCCTGAGAAGGGAGGAACAAAATGTCAGTTGACGTTTTATCAAAGCTCAAAGAGGTTTCAATTTGAAGTGTGAGAAAGGGTCGGAGCTTGGTTTTGTTTGAAAGGGCAGCTTCTGAGCCTCCATATCTCCAAGGTTTATAATTTCACCTTGTTTTGCCTCCCACCCTGGCCATGCTAGTCATTATAGCAAAAAGAGCACTTGATGGAAGAAAGACAGGTCTGTCCCTGCAAGAACAATTTCTCTGTTGTCTGTAGAATGCCACCCAATATGATAAGTGAAATGTCGATACTTCAGACTCCACTGGTCAGGATATTTATTCACTTTCTTTAGTTATCATCAAATTCAGCCAGCTGGCCAAGGAGCAGGTTTTAACTTCTTTGACAAGTAAAGACCCTCTGTGAGGTGGTAACGTATCTTCCAACGTCATCTTTTGTGCAGCTCTTTGTTTTTCTTCAAGCTTGTGCTGGTGCTGGGCTGTGGACCTGGGAGGAGGACAGCGCAAGGGGCTCAGGGCCAGATAAATCCCAGACCCTCTGAGTTCTGATTCAATGCCTCATCAAACTGGTTCTCAACCACTAAATCAGTTTACAGCAGTGGTTTTACCTCCCAGGGACAATATTGCTGTATTTGGAGACATGTGTCACAACCAGGGGGCTGCAATTGGCATCTGGTGGCTAGAGGCCAGGGATACTGATAAACACCCTACAGTGCCCAGGACAGTGCCCATAACAGAGAGCGATCCAGCCTGAAATATCAGTAGTGCTGAGGCTGAGAAACCCAGGGTAGAGTAGGCTGCGTTAGGAGACCGAGGTGACCCACCATTCACTGGATCTCTGCCACATTGGCTCCCAACAAGATGCCTACAGCAAAGAAGTACCCAGTCCCAAATGTCCATCGTGTCGAGGTTGAGAAAACCCGATTAGAGTGCTGGGGTTCCAAGCAACAGAAACCGCCCCAGCCAACCTAAATATAAAAGGGGACTTACTGGAAGGGGAGGGGTTAGTAGACAGAATAGAGGGAAATGGTGATGTACCAGATCTTGCAAAGAGTAGGGATGAGGCCGCTCCAGTGTGGAGCCAGAAGGGACTTTAGGCCATTCTCCTCCAAGTGCCACTGAAGGCTCACCAGTTCCTGCCCTTTCATCACTAGCAAGGGGATGTAGATGCCTGGGAGAGAGAGTCTGATTGGCTGCCCTGGGGCTGGGCCCACGCTGGCCAGAGGTCAGGTGCTTCCAGACCTGCATGTGAGGGGCAGGGGGCCAGCCTCAGAGAGGAAAACAGAGGCGCTCTGAGCAGAAGGGGGCTGTGCACTGGGTGGGCAGAGCCAACATGTGTCCTCCCACAATCATTACGTGCTGTTAACGGCAGATTCAGAAATGCCTTGCACTCTGTCTCACAGGACTCCACGTGGAAGAGCCAGGCTGGCGGACATTGTCACCGACCACTTGAGGAATAGAAGCAAAGACCTCGAAATCTGCAAAACGCAGCGAAATTGATGTCGAAAAGAATATCCCAGCATCTGGTAAGGTGGACTTCCGTTTCCTATTTTTCAACAACACCGTGCTTTTCGTTTCATGTATTGATCTGACCGACGTTTACTGGGTTCCTAGTGTGTCCAGGTGTTATGCCAGGGTCCCGAGTATAATCAGGTGTGGACCTCACCTGGGAAGAGCTTACAGTCTAACGATGGTGAGAGAGAGGAAGAAGCAGGCAGAAAGGGGCGGGCAGAAATGGGACAGAGATAAAAGATATCAAAGGGGGTGTAAGGGGAAAGAGAAGTTGGTCATGGAGTATCGGAATTCCACTCGGACCGTGTTGCTTCTTCTGTGGACCTGCTCCCCCATCAGCAAAGGAGGAGGACAGGTCAGGAACACACAGGAAGGAAGTGTTGCCACTTGCCAAAGGTGCGTTGGTGTCCCCAGAGCAGCGTTCTGGGGCGGATGCTGTGCCGCTGTTCACCATGTGTGTTTGTTAGCGCGGGAATGATGCTTCCCCAGGGACCCTTGTCAAGCCCGCACGAGGCCACTGCGGTGTTGGCGCGGAAGGCCCTGCATCTGTTCCTTTTACTTGTTCTGTTAAAGAGAAAGGCCCACTGAGGGTGTGCCGGGGGATCCAAACCGCTGGTCATAGGGCAATTACTTATTACGAGCCTTGAATACATTCCTGATTGTATAAGGTTTCATTGTGTTTTTACGCGGAGGGCAGACTTGGGGAGTCAATTTGGCAGCCGAGACAGGGAGGAGAAAAGAGCTTTCAGGGATCATTCTGGATGTTAAAAGTTCACTTCGAGGCAGAGGTTCAGGGATATAGTGCAATTCTGGGGACTCTTCCAGAAACCTCTCGAATCCGCGTTAGCGCTTAACCCTCCGTGGGAAGTCATAAAGAAAGATATTTCCCCCTTTCTCCTAACAATAATGTGACTTCCCCTCTAAGTAGCTCAATTGCTGGGCTCTGGGGTACCTGAGGGTAAAGGAGAATCAGCTTCCCAAATGCGGAGCTGTTCCTCCAGCATCAAGGCCAAGGCCGTCTGCAGCCCATGGGTCCTGGGATGAGCTGGAGGAAGGGGGCCAAGGGCTGGCTGGGGGAGACGATGCCGCTCGGGGCGAAGTCTCACGTTCTCCATCTGTGACAAGCAGGGGTCTGACCAGACTAGCACTGAGAGCCTTGGTCCTCCCAGCTTGGAAACACTGTGATTCCTTGATCTCATGGACCAACTGCCATGACCTTCCTAAAACATTGCTGAGGGTGACAGAATGGTTCATTCTTGGGTTGTGTTTAAGTAACATCAGGGACTCAACTCAGAGAAGAGCCTCTCGTTCCCGATGCACAAGCTCACGTGTGTGCCACAAACTTGAATTCCATCCAGGTCTGCCCCGGTCATGAAGCCTCTAATCACCACCACTAGCTCCTCCTCCGTTACCCTATTTATTGAGTGCAAACGGCGTGGCAGGCAATAGGTGAAGTACCTTAAAGACATGTTCTCAGTTAATCCCCACAAAAATCTTATTATCACCTGCACGTTATGGAGGAAAGTTCTAGGCCTCAGAGAGGTTTCGCAGCTCATCTAGGGTCATACCCGTAATTAGCAAGTAATAGAGAGAAACCTCAGATTCAGGTTAGAGCAATGCAAATGCCATCTCTTAACATGCCCCTACGCGGGTTCACCTTTGCTACCATTTCTCAGGACACTTCGCACACTGGGTACTGCTGGTGGCCATGTCGTCCTTTGGGCCGGCTACTTGGCCCAGTGGAAAGAACATGGGCATCTCAGAATCTTCCTCTAGCTCGGGGGTTACTTTAGCTCTGGGATTACCTTATTGTGGCCTTGGGAAAATTATGCTCTACTTCAGTTTTCTGTACTGAAAAATACTTACCTTGCAGGATTTCTGTGAAGCTTGATGACCTATTACATGTGGAAGTTCTTGATAAACAAGAGTTAAAATATTGTTATTTTTACTATGTCCTATCTCCAGTGCCTCTAAGCAGGGTCACAAGCTCCTCGGGGTCAGGCTCTGTGTGTACACCTCATTATTCTCATAAAGTTTCTAGCCAGGGCTAAAAATATAACTGGCACTCAGAAGGAAGTGGTTGACCTAATACAAAAATCTTGTTCATGAATGTGCTTGCTCTATAATATTTCCAAATTGCCCTCCACAGGGCCTGAGCCATTCTGCATACCAACAGCGGGAGTGGGTAAACACAACCATTTCTGCAACTTTCACCAATACAGTGTGTTAGCCAACATTTGGATTTTTGCCAATCTGAGAGCTAAAAATTAGTATCTCAACATAATTTAAATTTGCACTTATGAGTTAGGCTAAGCATAGTCTTCTATGTTTAACAGCCGTTTGTATATCTTTCTATGTAAATGGTTATAGATGGCATTGAGCTGGTGGTCTTTTTTCTTCATTGATATGTAGGGTATATATTTGGGAGATCAAGGCAATAGAATTTGCAAAACTTTTTTCCCCAGTGTGTCATGTGTTTTAAACTTTGCTTATGATGCAATTCATTTTAAAAACAAAAGCAAAGAGGAGCCAGGTCATAAGGCCTGTAGACGTTTAGAAGAGTCCACGTGAGCTGGAAATGTACTTCTCTCCCTGTGGATCCCCAGGAGTGTACGTTTGTGTGCCAAGGGAAATACAGAGATGCAGGATCAACAAGGTGGAAACTTAAAAAAAAAAATATATATATATATATATATATATATATATATATATATACACATGTGTATACTAAGTAACCTACACCATTACTTTATAGTAAAACAGATGTGGCTATGAAATGGCATAGACATCACCATTTGTATGAATTTTTAAAGTAAAGCATTGGAAAGTCAAAGAAATGTCACACCTGCATTTGGCTGCTTTGGGGTCTGCCTCCAGATACCCCATGGGGGTCTCTTTAATGGGAAAGCTTGAGAAGCACTGCTCTCATGGGAGCTGGCAAACCCGTTCTTGTCTCAGGTCTGCCACTGGTTAACTGTGTGACCTGGCTGCATTCCACTGGCTGCCATAAACTTCAGATCCGCCAGAATATGAGCTCTCGTTGGGCAGGGTTACTATTTACTGATGAATTGTCAGTGCCTAGGACAAATACCTGGGACGTAGTAGGGGCTCCTAAACGGGTATTGAATATAATAGAACAACATGCTCCAAATTCACTCTATTCATCACTCTCCCCAAAGATACAGCTGTCAGTTCTGTTCACGTCTAAGTTACCGGCCTACTGCATGTGCGATTCTGGGATATAAAGATGCCCGAAGGAGCCCCCCTCCCCTCCCCCCGTCGAGCAGGGCCAGAAACGTGTGCTCTGATGGGATGATCCTGAAGGATCGTTCTGGCTCCGTGCCCCTCCTCACGTGGTTCTCGCCTGGGTCTTGTAGAACATCAAGGTCAAGAATAAACACTTAGTCACGGGTCTCTAGACCCTTGTCCACTCCTCTGCCACCTCAAAACACTACCCCCATTTTGGGGGGGACCCTTGGGTGGTCCAGGCCCCATGAGACTGTCAGCACAGGTGGTCCTTCCATGTCATGGTGGTCCCACGCCCATCTCACACGGCCTGTTCTAAAGAAACATGATCTGGGCTGTTTATGGGGTGTGGGCTCTGATATGTGGGTGGCAGGCTGCTGGGCCACCGGCAGGCAGTAAAGTCTTAGCATAGGCCTGTTTTCCGGCTACAGCTGCCACATCAAAAGAGCAAACTCCCTACAAACTTTGCCTTAATTAAAAAAGTTATAGTAACCCTCAGGATGGAGGCAGGTCAGACACCCCTGGAGACAAAAGTTCTCTCTGTGGCCACAGACCAGGCCTTTCCTTCCACCCCAGGCACCATTAAAAGTGGGGCGATTCTGTAGGCTGTAGGCGTCACAGGCTGGGGTAAAATAGGAACGGAAATGCGGTCTCTCTTCATACTCATAATTTGCTTCGGAGGGATCTAGGGCCAAACATTTGAAAAAGGGCCCTGGCTTCTTGGACAGATTTCTGTTTTTCACACGTTCCCATATTCTTTGGGGTCTTTCCCAGCTGTGCTTTCAAATGCCTCAAGCCCACGGGGGCACATGTTAGAGAACCATGGGGTGTAGCTCTATCCCCCATCTATAGCCAAGGTGGTAGTTAATAGCTTTGTTCTCTGATGGGAAAACTGAGTCCTGGCAATGGGAAGGGGGGTTGCCTGCAGGACCCAGGCCGGCACCAGAGCCTGAGGACAGCACCTTGTCTAAGATCCCAGCCAGATCAGCCCACAGTTATCAGTCACAGAGACGGCAGTGCTCCCTGGAGCGGCCATCTGCTCCCCGACATTTCCTGGACCCCTTGTAAGTGGCAAGGTCATGTGACTTGCCAAGGAAAAGTCCACTGGAGGGAAAGGTGCCCCTTGCTGGCCGCAGCAGGGAAAGGCCCGTGCAGGGCTCCCCAGGCTCTCCCCCATGGCCACGACTGGGAACAGTGGCCCAGAGTGAAAACTCCCTGCGTGTGGGTCTTGCATAGGTTCCCCCACCTCTGCACCACACACACACATCATAGACTCACGGTGCGGGATAGAAATATATTTTTGCTGTGTTAAGCCCCAAAGATTTTTTTCTGCAGCATAATACAGCCTAACCTAACCTAAACAGTACACTAAATTAGCCCAGTGAGCCCACGATATTTACTGATTCATTTATTCTTTAGCGCCCCAAAGACCACCATGGAGAAAAGTTACAGGAAAACAGATTTCAGCTCAAACATAAGAAAATACTTTTTCCCCACATAGGTACTCAGTTCTGACTATCAGAGGGCAAGTCCCCACTCCCCTGCTATGCCAAGTATCAGTTTATTTCCTCTCAGCACCAAAGGGAGCTAGACTCTTTTTTTAAATAGTTGAATATTTTGAAAATTATTATTTTAAATTGTGATAAAATACACATAATTTAAAATTTACCAACTTAAGCATTTTTAAATGTTGTGTAACCGTTACCACCATCCACCTCCAGAGCTCTTTTTATCTTGCAAAACTGAAACTCTAAGATAATACTTTTTAACGGAGACATCTGAAGATGAGCTGGGCTGTTTCAGGACGTGGTGCGAAGTCTGCTTTTGCACAGATTTGTAGCTGAGGCTGGATGGTTTTTGGCAGGAGGATGGTGGAGCAGAAACCAATGGAGTGGAGTGGAGATCCACCTCCTGTATTCAGGGACCCCTCTCTCCACATTACACTTTCGTGTAAATTACAAAGAAGCTCTCTCTGGGGGTGAACCGTCCACAAGTCCTCTGGGTGGATGAAATTTTTTAAAAGAACCCTGTATGAATGACCAGCAGGTTTAAAAAGCGAGGCAGGCTGTCAGCTCCGCGTGCCCCCCGGCTGGGCATCTTTGGGCAGGGTAGAAACCATGGGCTGTGTGTAGCATCCCCATGTGCTGAGCGCTCTCTCAGACCTTTCCACGTGCCATCTCTTACTTACTGCAGTAATCCGGTGGGCTGGTTATTATCCCTACTTGACAAAATGAGGAAACCAAGGCTCAGGAAATTTCAGTAAATTGCCTTAAAGTCACAGCTAGTAAATGGCAGAGTTGTGGTTCAAATCCAGTCTGTCCACTTCCAAGTCCAGTGCTCTTTCTACTGCCTCCAGCTGTCCCCACTTGACCCAGGAGTCTATGATGGAGGTCATACCATGAACAGAGCCAGGACTCAAGCCAACAGTACTGGGTTACTGGGGTGAGGCATCCTGCTTTCACAATCCCAACAAGAAAAGTGAAATTTTCACATGTGTGATAAAAAGGGACTATTTACAATGCTCTGAGTCTTACCTGAATGGAAATATTTAAGGTAGTGTCACAACAAAATGGATTATTTCATCTACAAAGACATTCATAGGGGTTGAAGGGTGCTGTGAAATACTTGGCTCTATAACCAACCAACATTCTCCCATTTCAGTCCCCAGCTCTGTCTGAGGACCTGGGCTCCGAATATCAAGCACAACGTACTCAGTTTTCTCAAATACCACTAGTTAGGGAAGAAGCAAAAGAAAGACAGAGTGATTTCCTTTCTCATCTCCTGTGCAGGTGATTGGATTGCAGGGCTAGACGGAGGGAGAGTGATTTTGTTTCTTGGATAATGGAATTAAATGGGTGCCTCTCGATTTATTCCTAAAAATACAGAGAAGTGGCGTTTATGTTCCTGAAACATGAAATCAGTAGAAACACAACTGGGGGAAGAAAGGGAAATTAGAAAGAAAATCACCAATCATTTGATTATATGACAACTCGTGAACGTTCATGTAATTCATTGTCCTCTGCAAATCTGTGGGAAGGATGACTGCTTTTTTTAAAAAAAAATTGCTGGCTTCAGCATGTTTTTGTGAGAATGGGCAGCTGGAAAGGAAAGTGTTCTGGAACAGACGATGGCCCACACATCAGAGTTCCCCAAGCATTTTCATCTGTGTTACCTTTGTCATGTGTTCTGGCTGGTGCCAGGCTCTCGGGCTCCCTCTCTCCCTCCCCACTCCTGCTTCATGTACTTGGGACACCACACCGCGGTTGTCTTGTACCCTAGCTCTGCCCTGCACGCACGCAGCCAGATGCTTACGTGCGAATCCACCTTCCTGTTCCTCCTCCTTCTCCTTTCAGGCTGCCTTCAGCTCTGGTGCCGCCACCTCCTGACACACTCCCTGAGGGCTCCTGCCTTGGCTGGCTGTCCGTCTTCCCTGTTCTCTGGTGTCCTCTGGACCTCTAGTCAATGCCCCCACTGTCTCCTTGCAGAAGGTCTGGTGACAGACCTTCTCCTGTCAAGGCTGAGAGGCCCTTGGAGCACAGGGAAGTGTCCCCCTGGCCCAGGCAGATGCCGGACCTCGCACAGAGCAGGGTGCAGAGTCTGCACCCAAGAAATACTGGGTGAACAGATCCCAAGAGGGTGGTGTCATTGTCCCTAAGCACACAAAGAAATGGAGGGTGACGGAGGCCAGGAGAGGTGTCCTGTGTCCCCAGTGAGTTAGAGATGGTGCCTGGGCCAAAGCCCAAGGTGGGCGACTCCTGGCATTCCACTTGCTGTGGTCCCGCGTTTGAGGCCACAGCTCTTGCAGCTCCGACTTCCTCTCTGAGAAGCAGGGTTGTCTTGTGGTGAAGAAGCCACATGGCGTGGTGGCTCCACGGCGTGTTCTCTGCATCTAGGGCAAGTATGGGGGAGGCGGCACAAGGATCCACCTCTGATCGACGTCACACGAGCGGATTAACCCGGGCCAGGTTGAGACCCCAAACTGAAGGAGTAAAGTTCTGTCAGCTGCTTTAATTTATGTGTGCATTTACGGTCTCAATTATACGGGCACTTGCTGTCTCCATTTAAAAGATAAGGTTGAAAGGGGAGACGAAATTATGAGAAGAGATAAAATAAAAGCAAATCGAAGATATTATTCAAAAAGGAACTGGATGAAATAGCAAGAGCTGTCTGTGGTGGTAAAAGGAACACATGAGAGTGAAAGACATCCCCCTAATTATAGCTGCCGTAGGCTGCAAGCGAATATTCAAGTCAGCAGAAGAGCAACCTTCCTTCCCTCCTGGGCGTTTCTACCTAAGGCCGTTCAGTTAATGCGTTTCTCCCGAATGCCTACTATGTGCGTGTCCCTGAGGATATAAATGCTCTTGCAGACCCAGAAAAATGACAATAACATATGATTAAAAAAAAACAAAACAGGACAATCTTCAATGCGTGGTAGGAGCCCCAAAGAGGGAGTGATTATCTACCTAGAGGAACTGGGGGTGGAGCAAAAGAGACACCTGAGTAAGCCTGATGGGTGAGGGTGACAGGTGGAGAGACGGAGCAGTCTCCAGCAGAAGGAGCCACAGAAAGTCTGGGAGGAGGGGCTGGAAACGCGGTGAGGGTGTTTAGTCCTGGTTATCGAACGCTTTGTAAATACTAGGCCCTGGGCTAATTGCATTACCCCTGTTAACTGATCTGTTCATCACAGCATTTTGAGGTAGGTACCATTATTACCTCCATGTTAGGGGTGGAAATACTATCACTGAGGTTAGGTAACTTGACCGAGATCATAAGGTTGGTGTGGACTCAGACCCAGGTGTCTTCGCTCTCTGGAGAGAGAACGTTAGGCTCTCTCTTGAAATTGCAGTCACAGTGTCAGCCGAGGCTGCAGTCATTTAAAAGCTGGATTGGGCTCACTCAGGTGGCTTTTGTTGGCAGGCTCTGTTCCTCCTGATGTCGGCTCTCTACAGGACTGCTTGTGATGTGGCTGCTTCCCCCAGAACAAGTGATCCAAGACAGAGAGAGACGCCAAGTGTCTTTTATAGCCTACTTTGGAAGTGACAGGCCTTCACTTCCATTGCATGCAACCGGTCACATAGACCAACGCTGGTACAGTGTGGAGGGGACGACACACAGGTGTGAATACATGAAACGGGGATCAGAGAGGCTATCTCAGAGGCTGCCTACCCCGCATGACCTCCTAAATTATTGGGAATTTTTGTTCCAGCAAGAAATGGGTAAGGGGGATGGGAATCTGATGTGTAGGTTCCTTTAGTGGGAACTTCAGGGCAGAATTTATTATAAATGCACGTAGAGAAGCCCAGTTTGACCCCCACTAAGAGGATGAGCTGGTCATCCCTTCCAAAAGGCCCGCACTGCAGAATGGCCCTTTCCTCTCTCCCAGTGCTCCCTGGCTCCGCACCCGTATGTTGAAAGGTCTCTGCACACAGTAGGTACTCTCTGCCATGCTGGTGGAGTTGCACTGGCTGCAGCTGCAGCTCTGGGGACCCTGAGCTGTGCAGTTGTGTTCAGAACTCCTTCGCCCCCATGTGCCCACTTCCTCAGGCTGGCTCATATTCCATCCCCTCTGAAATCGTCACCCACACTTCCCAATCGGACTTCTCGCAGACCTGCAGCAATCCAGGCAGGCTCTGAAAGACTTGGCTTCTCTTTCTGAGGATTTTATCAGCACGCGAAAATAAACAGAGCTCGAGGGGTCCTTGATGTCTTAGGATTGCATTTTAATGACTGCTTCTTTCCGAGAAAACGAGCTGGCCCCGTTTCCTGGTCAACATCCACACTCATATGAGCGTAGCTGGACCTGGGGTCTTGGGACCCAGAGCATTCCAAAGTGTGACTGACCAGTTTGCAATTAGCACTTCATTAGAGGGACACCCTTTGTCCACAGAACCAAGACTGGCTCCCAGGGACCAGCATCTCCCATCAACTCCCAGAGTGGTCTTTCTAGAACCTGCCTCTGAGCACACCACTCCTTGTTCAAAACTCTCCTTACACCTCCCTGCCTGGGGGATCCAGCTCCTCAGCGTGGCTCACAAGGACCGTCACAGTCAGCCTCTGCCTGCTCCCCTGCCTCCGCTACCCGCTGCCCCTCCCCTCTCCTCCAGCCCTGCTCCCTTCAATTTCTACCGCAGTCAGATCCAACTGTTTGCCGTCGGGTGAATGATCGATGCCGTCTTTCACCTCATCTCTGCCTTGAATGCCCTTCCCGTCCTGAATAACATCCATGCCCGCTTCAGAATTAATCTTCACCCTCCCATCATCTGGGAAGCCTTCCATTAACCACCCCCAAGTTGAATTACATTCTCCTTTCCGTCCTCCCGTGGGAGCAAGGTGGTGGTGCTGTGTCTTGACTCTCGGTGGCTTCCTGGATATT
The DNA here is from genome assembly GCF_039906515.1 of Pseudorca crassidens. Taxonomy (NCBI): domain Eukaryota; kingdom Metazoa; phylum Chordata; class Mammalia; order Artiodactyla; family Delphinidae; genus Pseudorca; species Pseudorca crassidens. The sequence goes on along the minus strand of NC_090311.1, from coordinate 54,700,857 downwards.
CTAGGCAGTGTCCCCACCTTTGATGAGACCCTCTCACCCCCTCAGCCATTCAGGAGAGCTGGCTTGTGAAACAAGTCATGTGGAATGTCACCATGGGAGGGAGGAGAGGCCTGGCTAGCATGGCCCTCAGCAGCTCAGGCAAGCGCAGTGTGCCCTCACGTCCTGCATCCCTGTGGTCGCTAGGGCTCTGGGAGCACATGGCGATAGCTCCCGAAATCCTTGCTAAAAAGCAGAGGTGGTCCAGCCAGCATAGCCATGGTGCCTTGATATCTGAGAAGACCCTGCCCTTGTGTCAGGGCAGGACTCCTGGGTTTAGCTGACACTTGGCTTCATTCGTTAAGGCTCTTTGCTGCCCACACTTCACAGCCTACGTTCGTGCCTCTGGACAGCTTGACGAGAGAGTGCAAGGAACAGCAAGGACTTTGAGTAGATGTGGCATCAAATCCCAACATCACAACAAGCCCTGTGGTCTTCAGCCAGTGACATAAACTCACGGGGCATCAGTGTCCTAACTGGCCAAGCAGAGGCAACATTCCCCATGGGCTGGCATGACAGTCACATGAGATAGCATAAATGAGAGACTTAATGCAGCCTTAATTCTGCCCCGCCTCCCTTTCTTCCTCGATTCAAAATGTACCAAATGCCAACTGTATGCTGGGCTCCATGAGGGAGAAAACAGGAAGAAAACACAGCCTGCTCTCGAAAGCTCCCAGTCTAGTATAAGAAGTAACACTTGGACATGCAAACTTACGATACAAAGTGGTAAATGACCAGTCCTGCAGAGGGGCGCCACTGGGGCTTTGGGAGAGTTTTCTGAGGGCGAGCTCCTGGAAAGCTTCTAGTCTGGGGGATTTGAATCTGGAAGGCATGGTGTGGACTTGGAGTAGCATGAATCCTGCAGAGTACCAGGGTCCCACCCCCTCTCCGTGGACCAGAACCCTGCTTGCGGGAGATAAACATACAGCTGCTAGGGCTGCAAGGCGGGGCTGGGGTTGCAGGAACAGCCAGCCGCTCCTGGGGACCACCGCGTTCTCCGGGCCCTTTCTGCCAGGATCTGAGGAGGCCTGTTTACATGGGTCCCCCCTGCGGTCTGTGCTGCTTAATATGCCTTTTGAAAATGATGCTCAGTGGGACGTGTGCACATTTGTAATTACAAAGTCAGGGCTGGTTTTTCACAATCTGCCTGCTAATTTCTCAAGCGCAGGAAGGGAAATAGCAGAAAGTCCAAAATAGTCGAGTGGGTTCCCTGATAGCACTCTGTAGTGCTTCCTGTTTACAAAGCACTTTTATTCCTCCCCATGAGGAAGGCAGACCAGATACTCTTAGGCCAGAGGGGAAACCGAGACCCACAGAGGAGAAATGACTTGTCCAAGGTTGCATGGCAGGTAGGAAGGGTAGGCAGGGCTGCACCCCAGTTCCTCTGATGGCACGTCTGGTGCCCTTTCCTATCAACCTGGGGCACAGAAAGAAGGAGGGATGAGGCAAGAAATTCCCAGAACCAAGGCTGCTTCCCCTACGAGGTGGGCATACTGCCACGAGAAATGGCTCATCAGGAGCCACTGGGTGAAAACCCACATTCAGGGAAAGCCTTCCCAGTAACTGAGATCCAGCCTGAGGCTTCCAGGAGCAAGCCTCACACGGAATGAGGGCGGGCTAAGATTTCAGCCAACGCTTTGAAACCGAGCCTGCGGTTGAAGTCAGGTCAACACATTCACAGGCGTTTTGGGCCCTATCGACGTCTGGGGTGGGAAACCCACCCGAAAGCTGTTGAAATGCAGGGGCCAGCACTGGTTTTGCAGAACAGTGGCTCTTTGAGTGGAAGGTGTTCGAGAATTAAGTTTCCCCAGTGTTCCCAGGGCTCAGACTTAAAGCCAAGGGGGGTTGGGGCCTCCAGCTCCTGATGGAGCCACTGATAGGTCCCTGCTGGCTAAGAGTGATGACATTGGCAAGAAACTGATCTTTCTGGGGAGCAGAAACTCAAGAGCACTCAAGTGCAGAACACAAGGCAAGTTGTGTTACCTGCCACAAAGCTTCAACTTTCATGCCTAGGGGAGGGGGTGAGAGGGACCATTGGTATTGGGTATCAGGGGTCCCAGACCAGACTCCGGAGGAGGAAACTGCTGGAGTGGGACCTCTTATCTTGTCTCGTACTGTCCTTCTCCACATAGAATTAGGACATGCTCAGGCTAGGGGTGGAGACTGGGTAACCCAGTTGCTCCCTGTTTCATGGACAGGAAAATCGAGACGCTGCAGCATCAGGAGACTTACCTCTGGGCATCAGAGAGTGTCACACATGAGGCTTGCAACCAGTCTCCAGATTCTCAGTCCACTGCTCATGCGGACTGAGAAAAGAGACACAAATCAAAGTTCCAGGCTCTTTGTCACCATGTCGCAGGCCAAGCCACAGCCCACCTACCTCTGGCCTCCTTCACACTCCTCGTGATCCTGCTGAGTGCCGTTCCTTCCTGTAAGCTGATGCTCACACACACGTCTGGCCGAAGCAGGTTTCAGCCACTGGGCGATATTTGTTGAAAAGCGAAGTCAGTTTGTGTGAAGCATCCCCTGCTTGGCCTGGGTCTCTTAACACCAGTCAGTCATACATTCTCCTGTTAGTCAATGCTTGGTTGAATGGCGAAGACCAAGGACATCCAAATGGAGTGTCACATGTGCTCAGCCCGAGATAATCCTGGGGGACAGCTGCTGACTGGGCTCTAGCATCTGCGTCTAAAAGTCAAGTCCAACACGGCTGGCTATAGATAAAAAAGTGGCCATCCTGAAGTATGGTGGTCCATGGGTAGATTCTCGAGTTGGCTTAGGGTGGGTATAAAGCTTCTGAAATTGCAGGGAACACCTTACCCATGTTTATGCATGGGCTTTTATCTAGGAACAAGTCCCTATCTTTCATCAAATTTTCAACTCTGAATAATCGGAAGTTTAAGAAGCCATAATGTAGCTATCTAAAGGCATCATCCTAGCTCTGTCTTTATCCTCCTCAGGTGTCTCACAGTGTCCTGGTTCCGTATAACACAGTCTGAGCTGGAGTGTCTCTTCTGACTTCAAAAACTGAAGTGTTGAAAGCCTTGGTCATGGCTGGGTGACCTTGGCTGCTTTCTGAAAGTTCTTTGTCATTTTTTTCTAGTAACTGTGTTCTTTCTGTAGGACAGTCACTCTCCTTTGTGCTGGGGATGAGGGGCTGCAGTGGAAATATGAAGGCAGAGGGCTGAAGAAAGGAGGTTTAAACCCTCTGTGGTATTGACACAAAGAAGCCTTTCTTCTTAAGTGCAACCTGAAAAATAATCCCCCATTGGGGAGTGCCATGACACTTCCTGTGTAACATATTCAAACATCCCCCGGCAACTGTGGCCTGTGGGAACCCAATAGGGCCTGAGCCAAAGATGGGCATAGAGGTGGTGAGAGTAGCAATATCTGCCTTCTCTTCAAACTTCTTTCAATTAAGAAAGGACTTAGAATTTAAAAGTAAAATAAGAATTATGATGGAGCCATTGAAGACCAGCTCTAAGAAGAACTTTAGTCTTCTCAGCTGTGAAAATGCAACTTGGATGAGAATGGTCTCAGTGGCCTAGAAAGGACAGGACTTACCCACAGAGGTAATGCCCAAGCCCTTTGACCCCCTGTCTGAGAATTGAGCCTTGAGAATTGTATCTCCTCATATTCTGGCTGGGATGGTCACCACTTGGGAATGGTATCCTGGCATCAGTCATGTAAATGAAATAGGAAAACTTCCCATTTTCTTGGGTACCTGTTGTCATTACTTCACCAGTTGGAGAGAACAGTACCCAATGCAGTTCCTTTGAGTGAATGTCCTCCCCAGCGAGCAGGATAAAGGTGTTTTCCTAAAGTACCTGGTTGCAAAAAACCTTAGAGTCACAGAGAATCAACACCTGGGAGTACCTGGAAGACCACCTAGTCAAGTCCTGTCACTTTGTTGCAGGTGTTTCTGAGGCCCAGAGAAGAAAAGAGACTCAAACAGATGAGCTGTGCCCATCAGATTCTCTCATTCAGAAAGGAAAAAAGGAGTAGAGAGGAAAGTTTCCAGCTATGACGGGCACTGGGTTTTGAAGGTCACACAGCCTTGAGAACTTGGGTGGCAGATTTTGTTTGTTTGTTTGCTTTTGTTGGGATGAATAAACTGATGAGTACGTAAGTCTTTAGAGAGCTGGGAGTAGGGGAGGTGAGCAGAGATGCCTTTCGTGCCCTGGCTTCCCTGCAGTCCCTTAAACCCTGCTTTAGTGGAATGAACTGAGTTGATTTGTTGAAACATAGAAAAACCCTGACCAGAACAAGGGGACTCAAGTGTGCACAGGAGCTGGACTGTAGGACCTATGAGAACCCTTTAACCAGAGGTAGTCTGATTTCAGGGGTCTTGGGGTTCAGGGCCTATTGGAGCTAGTGAGCCATAAGCACAGGTCACTCACGCCAGTTTCACTGAAAATGCAGGTGGTCTCTGGGAAAGGGTCTCTGGGCAGCTTGATGCTCATAATATGGTCCTGGGACCAGCAGCATCAGTATCTGGGGGTCGTTGGAGGTGTAGAGCCTCAGCCACAACCAGACCTCCTGAATCAGAATTTGCATTTTTACAAGTTCCCCAGCAATTCCTATGTACATTAGGTTTGAGAAGCAGTGATTTAAGAAATAGCCTTAAAAAAAAAAAAATAAAGCAAGGACACGACGGAGAAAAGGCTGTGAGCAGAAACATGAGGATCTGGTGGTAATCTCATCTCCAGGACAAACTCGCCGTGCAGCCTTGAGAAAACCACAGCCATGCTCAGAATGGCTGTTCTCTCATCTGAAAACGAGAGGGTTGGACTGGATGATCTTTATGCTCTAGCCTCGCAGGCATCTCTGATATGAGGTAGGAGGGGGGAGCCCCACTCAGCTGAAGATCAGAGAGCTTCTTGCTGTGTAAAACACTCCCTAATCAGCCTATGTCAAGTCCCCCGCCCCCCGACTAACCACAGTGACAAGTCCCAGGAGTGTACCTTGTCAGGCTGTGAATAAAGTTCAGGCAGCTTGGTTAATTACCCTGACATCAACTAGAGTTAGCTACCCAGCAGCTCGGAAACTCATCTTAATGATTAGAGGAATGCACGCGCCACAGCTTCAGTCACAGCCGCCACCTTTGCAGGCCACAGCTTTGTTCCAGGGTCTCAGATTCAGGCAGAGGATCCCCAAGGGCATCAGGGGTCCAGGTGGGTGTCAGGAGGTTCCCCCTTGCCCATTCCACATGAGGGTGAGGTCATTCTCCAAATGTGTCATTAGTGAAGCTTTGTAACAATCATAACAAAGAACCCGTTTCTTTCTCTCCTACCTCTACATGTAACCTGCTCCAAGTTCTCCACTGCTGTCAGAAAAGGCCATGCGGGATGTACTCCTCCTTATTCTCTAGCCACAAGTCCATTAATTTCTACCTCAAACCCTCTGCCCTGACCTCAGAGGGCTACACTCTGTTCCCTGTGTGAGCCATGATATTTCTTCTATTTGCACACATTGCTTCTGCCTAAAACACTCTTCTCTGCTCTTGACCACAGTCCTCGTTCAGTCTTCAGATTTAATGTCTCTGTCATTTCCCCCAGAAAGATATTGTGTCTATATCATGTCCCCCACGTCCAGGCTGGATGTCTACATTTCTATAGAGTCCTGTGCTACATCAATTGTACTAGACATCACACTGTATTTTGAGAGTTTCTCTACAAAACAGTGAGCTCTGGGTTGTCAGAGACCATGCCTGACTTACTTAAGGTCTAAGCTCCGTGAGGACAGGGATTGTTTTCTCTGTCATTGACAGCTGTATTCAGAGTGCCATGTACATTGCCTGGCACATAGAAGATGCTCAATAAATGTCCTTTAAATGAATGAAGAAATGAATTCCCCATGCTTAACACAGTGTCTGGTGCATGAAGAACAGTCAATTTTGTTTCAAGTGAATGAAAGGACAAAGGGAGATTTTTCTGTTTTTGCATAAAGTCTGGACAGTGAAAACTCATTAGGATGGATTGCTTGACAGGCTGAAGCACAAAGGTGTCCATAGCTCAGTTGCCTCTAAAGAGGTCTGTCCTGACACTGGACGGGGAGGTAAGACTTGTTTTGTGACTGTGGGACTGAGGGTGAGAGGTGCAGAGAGGGTACTTCCGTAAGAGGATTACTTTGAATGAATGACCTTGGGGAAGTGTGAGGCTCTGCTCCCTCAGCCCAGAGCACACACATCCCCTCTCTCCTGCAGGCTGTCTGAAGGCCTAGAGGGCTTGTCCCAGGCCCAACCTTTCATGTGGACCAAGAGGTAGAGGCAAAGAAGAGATTTCTCTAGGCAGGCCCTTTAGATAGGAGAAAACATTCTCAAATCTTAGAGCCAGTGGATGACATTACTGATATTGGAAGCCACATCTTTATGGGCCTTAAGTGCAGGGCTTTTTTTTTTTTAATGTATTTTTAAAAATTTTTATTTCATTTTTGGCTGCGTTGGGTGTTTGTTGCTGTGCGCGGGCTTTCTCTAGTTGTGGCGAGCGGGGGCTACTCTTTGTTGTGGCATGTGGGCTTCTCATTGTGGTGGCTTCTCTTGTTGTGGAGCACGGGCTCTAGGCATCCAGGCTTCAGTAGTTGTGGCACGTGGGCTCAGTAGTCGTGGCTTATGGGCTCTAGAGCGCAGGCTCAGTAGTGGTGGCGCACGGGCTTAGTTGCTCCACGGCATGTGGTATCTTCCCGGACCAAGGATCAAATCCGTGTCCCCTGCACTGGCAGGCAGATTCTTAACCACTGCGCCACCAGGGAAGTCCCCCAGGGCTCTTTCTAAGCATTATGTTTTAATAAAGATTTGGGACTTTCATTTTTCTATAAAGCAAAGCCCATTTTAAAATACCTATACATGTGCTGGCAGCAGTGGGATAAAAGTCCAATGTCCACAAGCCAAAAGAAGTTTGGGAAAAGAATTGGAGCATTTCTGGAAGACTCTCCTCTTTTGTATGTTGATCCAGGTTGCTTAGCTTTTCCATTGAGGACTGGGGTTGGAGAGGAAAGGTTATATTCTATTTACTTTGTAAAAGGAAATTTCTCTCTCCGTTTCCTTCTTCTTCCCTAGTAATCCCTCAACCTAAAAAATTAGCTTCCCAGAGACCTCTATCGGAAGGTTTCTTCTCAGGTGACCAGGGGCACAGAGCAAAGGAGACAGGATAGGATAATAATTAAGAATCTAGGTTTAAAAATCAGACACATCTGAGCTTAAACCCAGCCTTGCCATTTATGAGCTCTTTGACCTCTACCAAATGACTTAGTGTCTCTGAGTCTCCATTTTCTCATCTATACAGTGGGGATAATACTAATATTAATCATTTGGCAGTTTTATGAGATAGTGAGATCAGTACAAGCAAGTACTTAGTATGAAACCACCAACTCCATCCACAATGCCAAACTTAGAAAGTTCTGAGAACTGAAAGCATTTTTCATAACTCATTTGGCAGTAAAATCTGATCTCACTTGAACTCACTTGGCAACAAAAATCTGACCTGAACTTAAGTAAAACTATTTGGAGTTGTTATTGTGACTTTTCATGTATTTTGCTGTAGAGATATTGATGCGTTTGATCACAGGGTAATACCTCAGTATCCACTGTGAGTGTTAGGTAATGTAAGCTACATGCTGTATGTACCCTAAAATCTATAATGGTTATAGGTTTTAAAATCTATAACCTTTCTGAAATCTATAATGGTTTGATTTCCAAAATGCATATAGCCCTAAAGATATCATGCAAAGGATTGTGGACCTATAGAGGATCTGGCTGTGTTGACTGCTCAGTACTTGAAAGCCATCATCAGTTCTGCTTCAGGGATTTGCCCAAGGACACACAGAGACTTGTTTGCATATGACACTGTCCTCAGGTATTATTTATCCTATAACCATGACCTTGACCAAAAATATCTCTTTGACTATTCAACTTGAACTTCCTCAAAAGAAATCCATTTCTTTAGATATTTCAAGCTCTTTGGTTCTTGAGAGACCACTTGTAAAGATGAAAATTGAAAATTGGTTGATTGAATGTTGAGAGTGAGAGGTACTCATAAACCAGAGCCAGAGAAGGATGGGGGCAAGACAGGGAATCACAGAGGTGAAAATGCGACCCACTGGGCAACAGCACTAGTTCTGTACCCAGGGCCAGCTCTGGAAATTAAATAGAACTTTGACACATGGGAGGTTTAAAATATATAGAAAGGGTGGAGGAAGCAATAAAATTCCCAACATCCTCCCATTTCTTTATCAAAAGAATGCGGGAGAGTTTTATAATAAAAGATACAAATCTAATCTAATTAACATAGGGTTAAAATATCAAATGTTATATACATAAAGCAAGAGGTAGGGATAAGTTAAGGGTGATTGATACAGTTGAGTCAGAAATCTAGCTCTGAGCTTCCTGGCAGCCAAGGACGAAAGGAAAACATGATGGTTACCTTTTCTCATAGCATATGTTTTGGGTATCCATTGTTGCATAACAAACTGCCTCAAAACTTAGTGGCCTAAAATAATCATTTTACTTTGCTCAAAATTTTATGGGTTAGGAATTGGGGGAGCATCTCGCTGGGCAGTTCATCTCTGAGATGCACAGCAGCAGGTGGGGTGGCTGGAACTGTAGGATTGACTTCCAAGAATGGCTTCTTTAGTCCCGTGTTGCTGCGTCATTGCTCCTTGGCTTCTCTCTCCATGCATCTCATCCTGCAGGGCCTCTCCACGGGGTTTGGGCTTCTCACCTCATGAAGGTCTCAGAGTAGTTACACTTTTAACTTGGCAACTGGTTTCTCAGAGATAGGAGGAAGAAGCTGCAAGACCAGTTAAGGGCCATGCACAGAACTGGCATGACATCACTGCTACCGGATACTCTTAGTCAGAGCAGCCAGAGAACCTGCCCAGATTCAAGGAGTGGACTCTGTGTCCTGACTGAGCTGGAGGAGCAGGTCACATTGCCGAAGAGCATGTGGAGTGGGAGATATTTTTGTGACCATCTTTGGAAAAATAATCCGCCACAGCAGGATAAAAGGAAGCATATGCATCTGTCAGGAGGAATGACATCTTTCTAGGACTGAACTTGTGAGATGAATTATGTGGCATCTCTTCTAGAGAACAGTCATTGCACGTTGACTGAAACAGACAATGTCATCAAGAGCCAGTTGGAAGAAGATGCAGAAACAGCTCAGGATGTTACATACTTAGCTGAAAACCTGGGTTCCAGAGGCTCTGGCCCCTGAAATTAGTGGCCGTCCTTGGGACAAAATGTTACCTTTCAACTGACTGATGACCATATAATGTACGTGCTGTGAAAACCATGTAGCTGTGTACCTGATTCCTGCCTTCCTGGCCTTCCATTTGCAGGGGAGGCAACTCATAGCACAGTACAAAGTGTAGGTGTGGACCTGATTTTTTCAGATGTGGGCACAGAGAGCTGCCTACATCAGACTCGTGTGAAACATGAGGTGTCTAGACACCTAGACACAGGTGTTTGTTAAAAATCCAGATGCTTGACCCCATTGTTCCCTTGCAGAGACCCAGGGAGCTCTGCTTTGAAATGCTCTCCAGGTGATTCTGAGCGTACTGGTGTTCAGAGCTCCACGTAAATATATGGCAGTCAACGGTAACTGAGGACTTCCTCTCACTCAGGAACTGTTCTGGGTGTCTTACAAGTTATATCAGTGAATCTTTGCAACAGCTCAGTGAACTATTTTTCTCCATTTTTTAGTTAAGAAATTGAAGACTCAGAGACAGTCCACAACCTGTCCAAGGTCACACAGTTTCTAAATGGGTGATGCCAGGACTCACCCCAGGGGTCTGGTTCCAAAGCCCTCATCGATGGGTTTTGTGACTCCAGATGACCAACTTAAAAACTTTCTATCCAGTGCCAGGATGCTACCAACTCCCTGGGGCATAAGACTGTCACCTTCTCCTAGGTGTCTGTCCTGGAAATTCCAAGGCAAATTTGGAAAAACTCAACACAATGAGTCTTGTTAACATGCTCTCTTTTGAAGATAGCAGGTAAGAGAAAGGACAGTGGCTACTGATATCGCTAAGCGTGTGACCCCAGGCCAGAGGTTCCACTTCACATAGCCACAGTTTGCTGGTCTGTGAAAGGGAAACTGCCTTGGACCACTTCTAGATCTTCTTCCAGCTCAAAATTTGTCCCAAATCCTGGATGATCTGATATGACAGCACCATGCCTAGTACTGCTTGTGGATTCACTGATTCAATGATTGTTTCATTCATTCAATTCATCCAACAAATAGCTTCTCTGTGTCTGCTATTGTACTCCATTCTCAGAGAAGTAAATGTTTAAAGTACCCACTTAATAACTTGAAAACTGATTTGACCAATTTCATTTCACTGCACAGCCTCCCAAAGGATTCCCTGAGTTAGCGTGCGCCCCTGCTGCCACCAGTGCGCAGGCCCACAGAACCAACTTGGTTGTTTGAAAGGAAACCCAGAAGTCAGTCACCCAGCACTTTCTAATTCAAATCGGCTGACAGTCAGTGGCTTTCTGCCCTGGGGCAAACCCTCCACCTTCAGTCCTGCTTTGATCCTCTAGCCCAGGCTGCTTTCATTTCACAGTTGGAGTAACAAAGGTTAAAACAGATGACAACTCTTTCTAGAGAGTGGGGTCCTTTGCCCCCGAGACACACTGTGGTGAGACACAGAGGAGGCTCTTCAGAAGAAGGGCAAGGTGAAGCTGTGGAGACTGAAGAACCGTCTAGTTCTAACACTCTAGCAGCAGATTTCCCCCAACAAAGTGCAGAAGCCCAGTATTTACAATGCAGGGCCTGGGGTCTGGGGCAGGGACGTGCCCTCACTATGGGGCCAGGACCATGAGGCTCCAATTCCGTCACCCTGCAGGTGGGGACACTAAAGGACCAAGAGAGGGGAGCTTGTCCAGAGTCACTGCAAGTTCATGGGCGGGAGGGAAGGTAAGGGGTGAGGGGAAGGGCAGCAAAGGAAAAGCAAAATAAAATCTAGTAAAACAGAATATGGCCCTGTGTTCACAGGGGAGCAGTTCTTTGAAGAACCCCTGGGACCTAAGAGGCCTGCTTCACCTGGTCCGTTCATTGCCTCTGAGGATCATTCTCCCAGACAAGGGTCTGCCCACTGGGCCACCCTCCCTCGACCACCCCACTTGGCCGTTGGGGAACAGGGGAGCTGCAGACGTGCTCTTGGGGTCCCTAGGTGGATGGCATTGAGTTTTTATCAGCAGAAGAGGAGGCTGCCCAGCCCAGATGTGAGATCCCTCCCCCTCCTCCCAGCCCAGCCTTGCCCTGTGCCGTGACAGCTTCCTTCCCAGCATCAGGTCTTCTGGGGAGTGCTTAAAGAGTGGCCCAGCTTCTAGACCAAGGCCTGCTGTTCTCGGCCTGGGGACATGTTTTCAGCAGAGAACGCTCAGCAAGGGCGGGCGAGGGTGGGTGAGGGCAGATCTCTCCACTCAGAATTCAGATGTGACTCCCTGCTCTGTCCCCTCAGTGACTTGACGTGTTCTAGGACAGCCTTCAGAATGCCTCCTGCCTTGGTCCTTGCAATTGCGGGTAGCGGGGAGCAGTGTGGGGACTATATGTAGAATTTGTTGAGATCAGGCAGAACGAAGCAAGACACCCTCTTCTGATTCATAACATGTGAGAATGTGCTTTTGATGGAAGCAGCTCCCAGTAATAGTAACAGCTCCCAGGTCTGCAACAGGTTCCAGAGCCTTCAGCACCCTGCCAAGCTCAGCAGCATCTCTAGGCAGGAGGGGGCACAGGGTGGGGAGGCAGAGGCTGCCTGGGGATGGGGACTAAAGACAGACACAGAGAGAGGCAGAGTTAGAAGGTGCAGAGAGCAGAGACGGGCACGAGACAGAGAGAGGTGTGGATAGCGAGGCACAGGGACACAGGAAGTCAGAGGGGGTGGCAGATGGAGACAGGTGGAGATGGACATGCCAAGCAATTTGTCCTCTGTCACTTTCACCCTCCCTTGGGCCCTCCCCATGTCCTGCAGACAGCTCTCCTGCCTGGAAGCCCAGCTGCTGGCCCAGCGGGGGAGAAGGGAGAGAGGTGCCTCATGCCAGGCCAGTGGCCACAATAAATTTCTGGACCTCTGGAACCTACAGAGGTTTGGGGACCCGTATCTCTTGTCTCTAGCTCTGGGAAGTTGCCTTCCTCCTGATGTCAAGATCTGGGGGCTCTGGGTGGTGCCATTTATTTCAAAAAGAATATCTCTTTAAAAATAAATGGGACTTCCCTGGCGGTCCAATGGTTAAGACTTTGCCTTCCGATGCAGGGGGCGTGGGTTCGATCCCTGGTTGGGGAGCTAAGATCCCACATGCCTCATGGCCAAAACCCTAAAAAATATAAAACAGAAGCAATATTGTAACAAATTCAATAAAGACTTTTTTAAAAAATGGTCCACATTAAAAAAATCTTTAAAAAAATTTTTTTTAAATGTTACTTTTCCTCTTTTAAAAATCTTTTCCCACCCCCACTACTTCATCACAAAAGAAAACAATGCAAGCTCATCATGGAGAGCTTGGAAAATATGAAAAGATACAAGAAAAAAATAAAACAAATTGTAATCCCATCACGTAATGATAACCACCGCTAGTAGTTGGATTGCTTTCCTCTCAGTCTTTTGTCAATACATAGAGCTATATAATTAGCAGTGATATTCCACAGGCATCTTACTAAATATTATTTGACATCACCATTTTTTTAGTGTATGTATTCTAATATAGGGATGAGGCTTTACTTCTTGAGGTAATCTATAGTTCAAGATTTAGGTTCCATCTAACTTTGCTACTATATGTAACACTTTAATAAACATCTTTCCAGCTACATATTTGCCTGAGTGCCTGATTATTTCTTTAGGATATATTTAAGTAAGGAAACTTACTGTATCAAAGGCCATGAACATTTTTAATGCATACATAAGAGATAATATAAAGTAAATAAATAAATAGATGATAGATCTATTTATTTATAAATTGATCTATCATAAATAAATATATAAATAAATATATTTGTCTATCTAATCTAGCATCTCCAAATTGCCCCCCAAGAAGATTGTACAATTACACTTATAGTGCAATACAGACTCAGATGCTGATCACAAGGCATCATTTGATAGTTGACAGTCTTTGTGGTTTGTGAGTTCTTTTTTTTTTTTGCATGGCTCAAACCACAGAAATTTATTTTCTCACAGTTCTGGGTGAGCTCTCGTAGATGGAAGATAAGTCTAATTAGCTCCATTTTCTCAGGAGGAGACTGAGGCTCAGAGAGGTTGAGTCACTTGCCCCGAGATCTTAAAGTTAATCTAATCTCTCTGCTGGCTCCCCATTCTAATCACACCATCAGCACCCAGGCTCTAACTTGGATCGCCCTAGAACCACCTTGTCCAACGCGGCAGCCACTAGGTGCATATGGATATTTACATTTACATTTACTAAAATAAAACATTTAGCCCCTCAGTCACTTCATTTCCAGTGCTTCAGAACTACGGGTGTTTTTACCGTATTGGACATCAGGGCATAGAGCATTTCCATCATTGCAGAAAGCTCTGCTGAATGACGTTGCTCAAGAAAGCTGGCGTCCTCACTTCTGGTGTGGATCCCCCCACTCCCCATCCCCCAACTCTCACTCATCCTGTGTACTGAGGTTGAATCAAACCTCCTGGAGATACATATTGATCACACCAGTCCCAAACCTTTACTGATTCTCTCTTACCTGTTATCTGCCACATAAATAAGCACAAATCTAAAACTACCTTTGCTCTTTATCTATGTTCGCTTTTCTCTTCATTATTATATACCATCTCTGTCTGGACTGAGGCCCTGTAGGCACGGAGGTAAACAAACTTTACCCTTAGTGAGCATATGGTTGATGGGTTAAAATAATACACAGTCCCTGCTCTCCTGTCCTGCTTTATTTTTCTTTATGGCACTGACCACCACCAGTATTTCATTATTGTATTATGTTATGTGATATTATATTATTTATTGTCTGTTACCTCTACTGGAATGTAAGCCTCACAAGGGCAGTGGCTTTCTCTGTTTTGTTGACTTCTATGTCCACAAAGGACTGCTGTAGTGCCTAGCACTTGGCAGTTGCCTAACAAACATCTATGAATGAATAACTATATTCTGCGACATTGAACTTCCAGTTCTTTTTGATGAGCTAGAAAAATTAAAAATGAAGCAATCTTCAACCACAGCTGGGGTTGAAAGAAATGAAATAAGCAATTTTCTGCAACTCTTCTGTGGTATTAATTGCTGGGATGTTTATAACAACTGTGAGCCTTCAGTTTAAATAGTCAGAGTTCTTTCCTGGTTATCTGTTCACTTTTGACACTAATGGCAGCAGTAGGGCAAGGCACTATTGAAGAAGCAGTACTGGCAAAAGGAGTGACGGGTTTTCAGGTCCCCAAATGTGCCATAGAGACTGCCCCCACCTTTGTTCTGTTTTTGTTCATCTTTACCTTTATTCAAAGTCTTCCTGTCATTAGAAAGCTTTTTAATTTCCTCCTGTTGATTTTTGAAAACAAACTGGAGCGTCCCTATCTTTTATTTTTTATTTATTTATTTTAACATCCTTATTGGAGTATAATTGCTTTACACTCGTGTGTTAGTTTCTGCTTTGTAACAAAGTGAATCAGTTACACATATACATATATCTCCATATCTCTTCCATCTTGCATCCCCCTTCCTCCCACCCTCCCACCCTCCCTATCCCACCCCTCTAGGTGGTCACAAAGCACCGAGCTGATCTCCCTGTGCTATGCGGCTGCTTCCCACTAGCTACTTTACATTTGGTAGTGTATACATGTCCATGCCACTCTCTCACTTTGTCCCAGCCTACCCTTCCCCCTCCCCGTGTCCTCAACTCCATTCTCTAGTAGGTCTGCATCTTTATTCCCGTCTTGCCCCTAGGTTCTTCATGACCTTTTTTCTTTTTTTAGATTCCATATATATGTGTTAGCATACGGTATTTGTTTTTCTCTTTCTGACTTACTTCACTCTGTATGACAGTCTCTAGGTCCATCCACCTCACTACAAATAACTCAATTTCATTCCTTTTAATGGCTGAGTAATATTCCATTGTATATATGTGCCACATCTTCTTTACCCATTCATCTATCGGTGGACACTAAGGTTGCTTCCATGTCCTGGCTATTGTAAGTAGGGCTGCAAAATGAAAATTTTGGTACATGACTCTTTGAATTATGGTTTTCTCTGAGTATATGCCCAGTAGTGGGATTTCTGGGTCATATGGTAATTCTATTTTTAGTTTTTTAAAGAACCTCCATACTGTTCTCCATAGTGGCCGTATCAATTTACATTGCCACCAACAGTGCAAGAGGGTTCCCTTTTCTCCACACCCTCTCCAGCATTTATTGTTTGTAGATTTTTTGATGATGGTCATTCTGACTGGTGTGAGATGATATCTCATTGTAGTTTTGATTTGCATTTCTTAATGATTAAGGATGTTGAGCATTCTTTCATGTGTTTGTTGGCAATCTGTATATCTTCTTTGGAGAAATGTCTATTTAGGTCTTCTGCCCATATTTGGAATGGGTTATTTGTTTTTTTGATATTAGCTGCATGACTTGCTTGTATGTTTTGGAGATTAATCCTTTGTCAGTTGCTTCATTTGCAAGTATTTTCTCCCATTCTGAGGGTTGTCTTTTGGTCTTGTTTATGGTTTCCTTTGCTGTGCAAAAACTTTGAAGTTTCATTAGGTCCCATTTGTTCATTTTTGTTTTTATTTCCATTTCTCTAGGAGGTGGGTCAAAAAGGATCTTGCTGTGATTTATGTCATAGAGTGTTCTGCCTATGTTTTCCTCTAAGGGTTTGATAAGAGTTTGGCCTTACATTTAGGTCTTTAATCCATTTTGAGTTTATTTTTGTGGATGGTGTTAGGGAGTGTTCTAATTTCATTCTTTTACATGTAGCTGTCCAGTTTTCCCAGCATCACTTATTGAAGAGGCTGTCTTTTCTCCACTGTATATTCTTACCTCCTTTATCAAAGATAAGGTGACCATATGTGCGTGCGTTTATCTCTGGGCTTTCTATCCTGTTCCATTGATCTATCTTTCTGTTTTTGTGCCACTACTATACTGTCTTGATGACTGTAGCTTTGTAGTATCGTCTGAAGTCAGGGAGCCTGATTCCTCCAGCTCCGTTTTTGTTTCTCAAGATTGCTTTGGCTATTCAGGGTCTTTTGTGTTTCCATAAAAATTGTGAAATTTTTTGTTCTACTTCTGTGAAAAATGCCAGTGGTAGTTTCATAGGGATTGCATTGAATCTGTAGATTGCTTTGGGTAGTAGAGTCATTTTCACAATGTTGATTCTTCCAATCCAGGAACATGGTATATCTCTCCATCTATTTGTATCATGTTTAATTTCTTTCATCAGTGTCTTATAATTTTCTGCATACAGGTCTTTTGTCTCCTTAGGTAGGTTTATTGCTAGGTATTTTATTCTTTTTGTTGCATTGGTAAATGGGAGTGTTTTCTTAATTTCACTTTCAGATTTTTCATCATTAGTTTATAGGAATGCAAGAGATTTCTGTGTATTAATTTTGTATCCTGCTACTTTACCAGCTTCATTGATTAGCTCTAGTAGTTTTCTGATAGCATCTTCAGGATTCTTTATGTATAGTATCATGTCATCTGCAAACAGTGACAGCTTTACTTCTTTTCCGATTTGGATTCCTTTTATTTCTTTTTCTTCTCTGATTGCTGTGGCTAAAACTTCCAAAACTATGTTGAATAAGAGTGGTGAGAGTGGGCAACCTTGTCTTGTTCCTGATCTTAGTGGAAATGGTTTCAGTTTTTCACCATTGTGGACGATGTTTGCTGTGGGTTTGTCATATATGGCCTTTATTATGTTGAGGTAAGTTCCCTCTATGCTTACTTTCTGGAGGGCTTTTGTCATAAATGAGTGTTGAATTTTTTCTAAAGTTTTCTCTGCATCTACTGAGATGATCATATGGTTTTTCTCTTTCAATTTGTTAATATGGTGTATCACATTGATTGATTTGCGTATATTGAAGAATCCTTGCATTCCTGGGATAAACCCCACTTGATCATGGTGTATGATCCTTTTAATGTACTGTTGGATTCTGTTTGCTAGTATTTTGTTGAGGATTTTTGCATCTATGTTCATCAGTGATATTGGCCTGTAGTTTTCTTTCTCTGTGACATCTGTGTCTGGTTTTGGTATCAGGGTGATGTTGGCCTCTTAGAATGAGTTTGGGAATGTTCCTCCCTCTGCTCTATTTTGGAAGAGTTTGAGAAGGATAGGTGTTAGCTCTTCTCTGAATGTTTGAGAAAATTCGCCTGTGAAGCCATCTGGTCCTGGCCTTTTGTTTGCTGGAAGAATTTTAATCACAGTTTCAATTTCAGTGCTTGTGATTGGTCTGTTCATATTTTTTATTTCTTCCTGGTTCAGTCTTGGAAGGTTGTGCATTTCTAAGAATTTGTCCATTTCTTCTAGGTTGTCCATTTTATTGGCATATAGTTGCTTGTAGTAATCTCTCATGATCCTTTGTATTTCTGCAGTGTCAGTTGTTACTTCTCCTTTTTCATTTGTAATTCTATTGATTTGCGTCTTCTCCCTTTTTTCTTGATGTGTCTGGTTAATGGTTTATCAATTTTGTTTATCTTCTCAAAGAACGAGCTTTAAGTTTTATTGATCTTTGCTATCGTTTCCTTCATTTCTTTTTCATTTATTTCTGATCTGACCTTTTTGATTTCTTTCCTTCTGCTAACTTTGTGGGTTTTTTGTTCTTCCTTCTCTAACTGCTTTAGTTGTAAGGTTAGGTTGTTTATTTGAGATGTTTCTTGTTTCTTAAGGTAGAACTGTATTGCTATAAACTTCCCTCATAGAACTGCTTTTGCTGCATTCCATAGGTTTTGTGTCGTCGTTATTTCATTGTCATTTGTTTCTAGGTATTGTTTGGCTTCCTCTTTGATTTCTTCAGTGATCTCTTGGTTATTAAGTAGTGTATTGTTTAGCCTCCATGTGTTTGTATTTTTACAGATTTTTTCGTGTAATTGATATCTAGTCTCATAGCGTTGTGGTCAGAAAAGATACTTGATATGATTTCAGTTTTCTTAAATTTACCAAGGCTTGATTTGTGACCCAAGATATGATCTATCCTAGAGAATGTTCCATGAGCACTTGAGAAGAAAGTGTATTCTGTTGTTTTGGGATGGAATGTCCTATAAATATCAATTAAGTCCATCTTATTTAATGTATCATTTAAAGCTTGCATTGCCTTATTTATTTTCATTTTGGATGATATGTCCATTTGTGAAAGTGGGGTGTTAAAGTCCCGTACTATGATTGTGTTACTGTCAATTTCCCCTTTTATGGCTGTTAGTATTTGACTTATGTATTGAGGTTCTCCTATGTTTGGTGCATAAATTTTTACAATCGTTACATCTTCTTCTTGGATTGATCCCTTGATCATTCTGTAGTGTCCTTCTTTGTCTCTTGCAGTAGTCTTTGTTTCAAAGTCTATTTTGTCTGATATGAGAATTGCTACTCCAGCTTTCTTTTGATTTCCATTTGCATGGAATATCTTTTTCCACCCCCTCACTTTCAGTCTGTATGTGTCCCTAGGTCTGAAGTGGGTCTCTTGTAGACAGCATATATACGGGTCTTGTTTTTGTATCCATTCAGCCAGTCTATGTCTTTGGGTTGGAGCATTTAATCCATTTACATTAAAGGTAATTATAGATATGTATGTTCCTATTACCATTTTCTTAATTGTTTTGCGTTTGTTATTGTAGGTCTTTTCCTTCTCTTGTGTCTCCTACCTAGAGAAGTTCTTTTAGCATTTGTTGTAAAGCTGGTTTGGTGGTGCTGAATTCTCTTAGCTTCTGCTTGTCTGTAAAGGTTTTAATTTCTCCGTCAAATCTGAATGAGATCCTTGCTGGGTAGAGTAATCTTGGTTGTAGGTTTTTTCCTTTCATCACTTTAAATATGTCCTGCCACTCCCTTCTGGCTTGCAGAGTTTCTGCTGAAAGATCAGCTGTTAACCTTACGGGGATTCCCTTGTATGTTATTTGCTGTTTTCCCTTTGCTGCTTTTAATATTTTTTCTTTGTATTTAATTTTTGATAGTGTGATTAATATGTGTCTTGGCATGTTTCTCCTTGGATTTATCCTGTATGGGACTCTCTGTGCTTCCTGGACTTGATTAACTATTTCCTTTCCCATATTAGGGAAGTTTTCAACTATAGTCTCTTCAAATATTTTCTCAGTCCCTTTCTTTTTCTCTTCTTCTTCTGGGACCCCTATAATTCGAATGTTGGTATGTTTAATGTTGTCCCAGAGGTCTCTGAGATTGTCCTCAATTCTTTTCATTCTTTTTTCTTTATTTTGCTCTGCAGTAGTTATTTCCACTATTTTATCTTCCAGGACACTTATCCGTTCTTCTGCCTCAGTTATTCTGTTATTGCTCCCTTCTAGAGAATTTTTAATCTCATTTATTGTGTTGTTCATCATTGTTTGTTTGCTCTTTAGTTCTTCTAGGTCCTTGTTAAATGTTTCTTGTAATTTCTCCATTCCATTTCCAAGATTTTGGATCATCTTTACTATCATTATTCTGAATTCTTTTTCAGGTAGACTGCCTATTTCCTCTTCATTTGTTAGATCTGGTGGGTTTTTATCTTTGCTCCTTCATCTGCTGTGTGTTTCTCTGTCTTCTCATTTTGCTTATCTTACTGCGTTTGGGGTCTCCTTTTCTCAGGCTGCAGGTTCGTAGTTCCTGTTTATTTTGGTGTCTGGCCCCAGTGGCTAAGGTTGATTCTGTGTGTAGGCTTCCTGGTGGAGGGGACTAGTGCCTGTGTTCTGGTGGATGAGGCTGGATCTTGTCTTTCTGGTGGGCAGGTCCACGTATGGTGGTGTGTTTTGGGGTGTCTGTGACCTTTTTATGATTTTAGGCAGCCTCTCTGCTAATGGGTGGGGTTGTGTTCCTGTCTTGCTAGTTGTTTGGCATAGGGTGTCCAGCAGTGTAGCTTGCTGGTCGTTGAGTGGAGCTGGGTCTTGGCGTTGAGATGGAGATCTCTGGGAGATTTTTGCCGTTTGATATTACGTGGAGCTGGGAGGTCTCTGGTGCACCGATGTCCTGAACTTTGCTCTCCCACCTCAGAGGCACAGCCCTGACACCTGGCTGGAACACTAAGAGCCTGTCATCCACATGGCTCAGAATAAAAGGGAGAAAAAAAGAAAGAAAGCAAAAGATAAAATAAAGTTATTAAAATAATTATTAAAAAAATGAAAAACTAATAAAAAAAAGAAAGAAAGAAGAGAGCAACCATACCAAAAAACAAATCCACCAATGATAACAAGGGCTAAAAATTATACTAAAAAAAGAAAAGAAAAAAAAATGGACAGACAGAACCCTAGAACAAATGGTAAAAGCAAAGCTATACAGAGAAAATCACACACAGAGGCGTATACATACACACTCACAAGAAGAGGAAAAGGGGAAAAAATACATATATCGTTGCTCCCGAAGTCCACCACCTCAATTTGGTATGATTCATTGTCTATTCAGGTATTCCACAGATGCAGGGTACATCAAGTTGATTGTCGAGATTTAATCCGCTGCTCCTGAGGCTGCTGGGAGAGATTTCCCTTTCTCTTCTTTGTTCGCACAGCTCCTGGGGTTCAGCTTTGGATTTGGCCCTGCCTCTGCATGTAGGTCGCCTGAGGGCATCTGTTCTTCGCTCAGACAGGCCGGGGTTAAAGAAGCAGCTGCTTCGGGGACTCTGGCTCACTCAGGCCGGGCGGAGAGAGGGGTACGGCGTTCGGGGCGAGCCTGCGGCGGCAGAGGCCAGCATGACGTTGGACCAGACTGAGGCGCGCCGTGTGTTCTCCCTGGGAAGTTGTCCCTGGATCATGGGACCCTGTCAGTGGTAGGCTGCACAGGCTCCTGGAAGGGAGGTGTGGATAGTGACCTGTGCTCGCACACAGGCTTCTTGGTGGCGGCAGCAGCAGCCTTAGCATCTCATGCCTGTCTCTGGGGTCCGCGCTGATAGATGCAGCCCACCCCTGTCTCTGGAGCTCCTTTAAGCAGCACTCTTAATCCCTTCTCCTCGCGCACCAGGAAACAAAGAGGCAAGACAAAGTCTCTTGCCTCTTCGGCAGCTCCATACTTTTTCCTGGATTCCCTCCTGGCTAGCTGTGGTGCAATAGCCCCCTTCAGGCTGTATTCACGCAGCCAACCTGGGATTTGACCTCCAAAGTCTTGGGATCTGCCCTCCGAAGCCTGAGCCTCAGCTCCCAGCCCCAACCTGCCCTGGCGGGTGAGCAGACAAGCCTCTCAGGCTGGTGAGTGCTGGTCAGCACTGATCCTCTGTGCAGAAATCTGTCCACTTTGCCCTCTGCACCCCTGTTGCTGTGCTCTCCTCCATGGCTCCGAAGCTTCCCCACCTCTGCCACCAGCCATCTCCGCCAGTGAAGGGGCTTCCTAGTGTGTGGCAACTTTTCCTCCTTCACAACTCTCTCCCATTCATGCAGGTCCCACCCCTATTCTTTTGTCTCTGTTTTTTCTTTTTTCTTTTGCCCTACCCAGGTACGTGGGGAATTTCTTGCCTTTTGGGAGGTCTGAGGTCTTCTGCCAGCGTTCAGTAGGTGTTCTGTAGGAGTTGTTCCACATGTAGATGTATTTCTGATATATTTGTGGGGAGGA
Organism: Pseudorca crassidens; assembly: GCF_039906515.1. Taxonomy (NCBI): domain Eukaryota; kingdom Metazoa; phylum Chordata; class Mammalia; order Artiodactyla; family Delphinidae; genus Pseudorca; species Pseudorca crassidens. Next base: position 54,679,148 of record NC_090311.1, on the reverse strand, counting down.
AGGTGATCTCCACGTCTTACTCTTCTGCCATCTTGAAGCTCCCCCCGTACCTTTTAGTAGGAAGATTTCGTCCATTCACATTTAATGTAGCAACATTTTTACATTATTTTATTCTTTCAGTTGACTTTATATTTACCACTTATTTAATTTTGTTTCTTCTTTTTCCTTTTTCTTATTTCTTTTCAGTTTTTGTGATTCTTCATTCTCCTTTCCCCTTTGTAATTTTGACTCAATTTTTCTATTCTACTAACGATTTCCTTCTGTTTCCCCACACTCATAATTAAATACACACTTCTCTATTCTGTGAAAACAAAATGCCAATTATTACCCCTACTGCTTTTCTCCTCATTCCAATATTGTATGGCCTTTAAAACTCTTTTAATTCCCTCCTATTCCTACAGATGGGAACTTCAGAACCCTTTTTCTTGTACCATCTTTCCCTTTGCCCCCCTTCACCAAGTCCTAGTTTTTCCCAAGATAGTTTTATTATAATTAGTTCCAGATCATTATTAAGTTTTTCCTCTAATATTGTGTCATTTCTGTTTTAAGATCTTTATTTAGCACTTTCATTACACATTCCAAGAAACTCTATAATTATCCATTTAAATTTAACTATATATAGGTTAATTCCTCACTGCTGTTTCTATCTGTCTCTCTCTGTCTCTCCCTTTTTGCAGTCTCCCACCAGTCTCTGTTTTGATTCATTTTTATTGTCTGAATTCTTCCTTAATTATTGTCCTTATATGATGTGGTAGTTTTAAAGTAAGTCTAGAATCCTTTGATACTCCTCCCTTAATTAGGTGGAGCTTCATTCCCTCCCTTTGTGTAGGGCTGGACTTGCTTCTAGTGAGTAGAATGTAAAAAGCGACACTGTGTGACTTCTGAGATGAGGCTGTGAAGAGCACTGTGTCTTCCTTCTTGCTGTCTCTTTTGGAAGAAGCCAATTGCTGTATTTTGAGGACTCTCAAGCAGCCCTATGGAGGCATCTGCATTGTGAGAAGTGGAGTTCTCTTGCCATCAGCCATGGGAGTGATTCATCTTGGAATCAGGCCCCCAGTCAGTCCCAGTCAAGTCTTCAGATCACTACAGCTGCCAAATTGCAGACCCCATGTTGAAGCACCCAGGAGAATTGTCTTCATCTTCCTGTTATCTCCTCAGCCACAGGATTGGTGAGGACCCAGTCCACCTGTTCAGCCCACCTATTCAGGTGGCCAGGAAGACCGGCAGATGTTCTCAGGAACACTCAGGCTGGCCTGTGAGGTTCTTCTCCAGGCATCTCCAAAGTCTGACGTCTCTCCAAGACCTTCTGTTGCTCTGATCTTCTCCTCGGTGTTCTCGGCTGCTGAGACCCAAACTCTTGCCTGGACCAGAGAGGAACTGAAATTCTGTGCTGTCAGACCTTGGGAATTTGCTCCCAGTTTGCAGATCCTGCTGCTTACTGACTCCAGCACTCATTACCTCTGGAGAAGGAGCTGTGGTTGGGTTATATGGAGAGGGAAGCCACTTCCTTTCTAGACTACCATCTATCTCTTGACATAACTACTTGATCCCTGGTGAGAAGTGACTCCCCGTCCTCCAAATGTTCTGGAGGTCTCTGATCACAGCCTACCTTGACATGGATTATTTGGTTTTGGGGTGGACTCCCTCACCACACTGTGTTCTCCCAGTGCCTAGAACTGCATAAATCTTCATTAGAGACTTGGGAAATGAAGCTCATCTTTTCTTCCTGCTGGTTTGAGTAAAACACTGGCCTTCCCCTTTCATAGGGAATGGTACTTGTGTTCTAACCTTGGGTCCTGAAGGCCTTTGCATTTGCAATAGGTGGAAGTTGAGATGGAGTTGTACCTAAACATCTCTACAGTTAAGAGTATTTGCTTCAGGGACTTGCAGAAGGTGTACATGTGATCCTTTGGGCTGGAGAAGAGGGGTAGAGTCTTTGTCATGTGTAATCCATTTTGGTTCTGACCCACTTCGAGGAGTCTATCCTGGAAGACCATCTTAGTAGACCCAGAACAGTCAGCTTCGACTCTAGGCCTCCCACAGAAGGCCTCCAAGACCTCCCCCACTGAGGATGGTGATCGTCAGTCTGGGCCAGCATTTTTCCAGGGCTTTTCTGGGGAATATTGTTCCCATGAGCTACTTTGTGCAAAAAAGACACCAAGGTCAAATATGTTTAGAAAACTTGCCAAACTCTGTCAGTGCACATTCAGATGTTACATAAACAAACACAAAGCAGAAAGCCAGCAAAGCGACCTTTTGAAATCTATTGAACCTAAATTTCTCAAACATACTTGACTATGGGTCTCACCCCCCTTCTCCCCGTATAATGCTGATCAGCAACCTGTGGGAGAACTGTCTGTGGATAACACTTCAGGAAATACTGGGACCCAGGAGCCCCCAGAGACCTTGAGGTTCGCGTGGAGTTCGGTTCCCCTTTAACTCTGAGGCAGCGTGGCTTAAAGCGGTAGCTCGCAGAGTGTGGTCCCCAGACCAGCATCATCTAGGAATTTTTTGGAATTGCAAGTTCTCAGTAGAACCACTGACCTGTTGCTTATGAAACAAACTCAAGCCACATTCCCTGGATTTAAATTCCGCCTCTGCTACTTAGCACCTTGGTGACCTTAGGTGCATTTCTTAAACTCTCCCTGTGAAATAGTACCCATCTCACAAGGTTGTCATAAGCATTAGTGAATTTAAATATATAAACCACTTGGAACAGTAATGCAACGTATTAATTGCCAGTGAGTGTTTACCATTATCCAGTGGTTTCTCTGAATTTCCACTAAAAGGGCAAAGTAGGACAACAGTTATTGAGACCTACTGTGTGACAAGGGCTGGGTCACATAGTTGCCAGGGGTGGGTATGTGAATTGGTGTCATAAAATTTTGCCATCTGATCTGGACCTTACAGAATTCAAGACATTCCCGTGGGAGGAAATGTTTTGCACTGTGACATTCCAGGAAACATCTTTTCATTACTGTTCATGGTGGTTAATTAGAACCACCGGTCTTGTGAAGTGAGGCGCTCAGAGGAAGTAGAATCATTCCAGCTGGATTTTCTGCATTGGCTTTAGGTAGTGAATGAAATCTCAGCTTCAGCTTCAGCAAATGCCCTCTGATTCTACAGACCAGGCCCTCCTCTGGCCCTTGCAGCGATAATCTCATTTCCGTTTGTGTCACCACAATGACATAGGGGCCTCAGTAAATTAACAAAAATTCCCTGTGGCAGAGTTGGGATTCGAACCCAAGGCCTCAGTCTCTGCCTTGTTTTCCTAGCACATCATTAGCATGTCTTCCATCCAGAGGACTCTTGGAGAGCATCAAATACAACCTACTGAGCTTACGGAGAGGAGACTGCGGTCCGAGGGCCCTGGGGCTGGCTTAAGGTTGTCCAGCACTGACGTGGCTGAGGTACGGCTGGAAGCTGGGTCTCCTCCTCTAATTCAACACTTACTTCAAGATGAGGCTGGTCCCCAGCCTGACTCTTTCTGGTGCTAGATGCAGCGTGGGGGTCGGATCTGGAGGGTCTTTCTGCTCTTATTTTCCAAGCATAATGCCGTGAGCAAGGCGGACCTCTGCCTGCTGTGCGGTGGGTGTGGTTGTGCTGCCAGAGGCCTTGTCTTACCCAGAGGTCCCATCTGAGGCTCTGGGAAAGCCAAACAAAAGGTAACTAGAATGTGCCACAGGGGGCCCATTAGCTTCCTGGAGCCTCCCAGAGCATTCCCAGGAGGAATCTTTGCTGGGAGTGTGTGCTCAGCGGCAGGCACCGGCACAGGCAGCTGCTGGCATATTAGTGTTCCAGATAAATGGCTTCTGGCTCAGGCAGAAGATCCTGCTTGGGAGCAGGATTCTCTTTGAAACTCCTAAGAGGGGCAGCTTGCAGAAAAAGACAGTTCTGCAAAATGATTCCATTGGAAACCCTCTGCTCCAATCCGTCTCAGTTTATTTTGTTGCTCTGTCTCTCCTGATTCATGGCAGGCTCAGAAGAAAGGAGGAGAGAGGAAGCTCAGCTGTACCCGTCCTCAGGGAGGAGCTGTCCACGATTAGCTGGGACAGCAAAGCAGCAGTGCTGGCTCGAGGCAGGATGCACAGCCCATCACTGCCCTGGGTTTGAATCTCAGCTCTGCTACTTCCCAGCTGTTTGACTTTGGAGAGATCACTTCACCTTGCTGAGACTCAGTTTTCTGGGCTGTAAAATGGGAGTATACGACCACACGGTGGTCGAGGATTAAATACAGCCAATTATATAAAGTGCTTAACACAGTGCGTGAGGACAGTTGAAGATAGATGTCATTATTACCAAGTGGGAGGCCCAGAGCAAGTAGAGACACCAATGGGGTCTGAGCAGGGCCGACAACATTAATTTCTCCCCAGTGACCCCTCCTTTTCGGGCTGGGGGAATGGGGAAAATGTCCAAATATTTCCAGCTTAGGGCAACTCCAGCCTACAGCCCTTCATACCCTAATTTTATAGGTGGGAAAACTGAGGCCCAGAGAGGGGAAGGAACTTGCTGAAGTTCACACAGCAAATTAGATGCTGGAGTGGAGCAAAGCCTTGTTTTCTCCCCATCTTCCTGAGCCCCTAAGATGCATTCCCAGGAGGAGCTGTACCACGCAGGGCCTTGCTCTCTTTGCCTCAAACTCTGCACTTTGGAAGGGGCATGTCTGTCATTGCAGGTCCATCCCCAGTGGACCAGGCCAGGTTAGACCAGCAGAGGGGGCGTGTGGTGTAGAAGTTCCCAGACCTCTGATGCATCAGGGTCGCCCGGGCGGCAGTTTCCCCCACCCCAGTGTGACCTGGTGGGTAGGTCTGCATGGGGGTCCAGGCAGCTGAGTGGCTCCAGGGCTCCCCTGTATGTTCCGTATGTGAACAGGCTGGAGGTCTCTTGGCCTGGGGGACTGCACTCTGTACCCCTGGGAGGGGCATTGGTCACTGATCCCTGGGTGACCCTGATCAAGTTACTTGTCTGAATCTCAATGTCCTCATCCGTGAAATGGAGACCAACGCTCCTCTTTTCAGGGGTACTGGGGGCAAGCCTACCCCATCCCTGGCGGTAAGGACTGCTCAGGCAGGTCCAAGAGTGCTCAGTGCAGCCCCCAGACTGGTGTGGCTGGGTACAGGCTCACCCATGGAAGGACACCAGCACATCGCCTGTGGAGACCAGAGACCAGCCTGAAGTGTGCATCCAGGCCGGGGCTGGGGACTCCGCAGCAGGCAGTGACCTGAGGGCCACACCCATGGTCATGCTGCAGTGCAGCAAGCAGGCTCAGTAGCACTGATGGTTCCCACCTCCAGCAGAGGACGGAAGGGCTGCCTGGGTGTTTGAGAGGATGCTCCCAATGGACTGGCCAGCTTCCGGGCCGCGGACTTACTCAAGGCTTGGTGCCGGTCCAGGGTTCGAGTAGGGAAGTCTCACATCCTCCCAGCCACAGCTGTCTTCTTGACCAGAAGAGGACTGTGCTCCTGACTCTGGCTGTCACACAAGCCCTTCAGGAGGATGTGAACTTGACAGCCCTTGGGGAATGCCAAAGTCATTTTCAGTGGTAAGAAAGAAAAAGATGGCGATATAGGAGGAGAGGGAGGAGAGAACCAAATTGCCCCAAGTCCAAGAAAGTGATGATTATAAAACCCCAACCCTGAACTCTTCTATAAGCCCGGCCTGTCCAAGGCTGGTGACACAATCCATTCCCTAACAACACCTTTTCCCTCCCTCCCCACTTCCCCTCCTCACCCTGGCACACCTTCACAGTTCTGCCACTGTCCTTCAGTCCGGGGCCAGTACAGTCCCTTGGGCACTGGGGCACCCCCGCTCCCTGGCCATCAGGGGCCACAGTGTATCCCCTCACTGTTCCCTGGGTGCAGCTCAAATGGCATATCCTGGCTCCTGTGGGCAGAAGACTGATGCCTTGTTTCCATCAGACCTGCAGGAAATACTAAGAGGCTGGAGCATTAATAACAGTCTAAGCTTCCTGGAATTGTCAGGGAGGATGGAGCCTCAGAAGGACCAAAGCGAGTCAGGCAAGAGCATGTGCTACACCTAATGCTCTATGGTCTTTTATGGTTTCATCCACGAGGTCATATTCCTATGCCCTGAGTTTGCTAGATATCCTTCAACTCTGAGAGTCTGTGATCCTCAGGCACCCTGTCTCCACATCCATCCGATGCTTACCATCACTTACAGCATCCTTGGGAAGCGGACATTAGCCCTACCTGCACACATCTTATGATGAAGAACCATTATCCCCCATGTCTGCCTGTTCCCTCTCCCTATGGCTCTGGCCTTGTTAGACAGTGTTCCTCGTGTGAGCTACAACCTGTGCCTCCTTGGGGCTGCACCCACTCTCCCCACCCCACGACCACCCTTCAAAGGAGCTCTTGGAGGTGAAGGCTTTCCCACTCTCTGAGTCCTCATGAGACACGTGGTGACAGCAGACTTGAGACGCATCACCTTTCCCACACCTCTAGGGACCATAAAGCAAACTGCTGTTCACTCTCTTCCATGGAAATATCCCATCTCTTAACAAAGGAAGGCAGGTCTGGCGCTTTCATCCTCGTTTTATTGATTAAAAGTACAGAGTGGAGAACTGACTGTCAAAAACCACATGACTGACAAGTTTAGGAAGCTGAGTTGAGATTTTAAGTGATCGCTCTCCAGTCTGAGGCTCTCTGATTCTGTGTGGGGCTCAGGGTTCAGTTGCAAGGGGTTCTGGGATGACCCATGGCAAGACATGGAACTTGGCCCCATCACACCTTTTCCAAATAGCGCTCAGCCTCTACCTTGTGTGACCTTTGGAGGAGGGGACATTTTTTTCTTCAGACAGCCCAGGCTGCTGGCTTTCCTTCAGCAGTTCTTGGGGCTACTTCAAGAAGAAATGTCTGGAAATGTGTGGAGTTCATGAGCAAATGGCTCCATGGAAGCGCCTGTTAAAATTTCCTCTGGGCTTCCCTGCTGGCGCAGTGGTTGAGGGTCCGCTTACCGATGCAGGGGACACGGGTTTGTGCCCCGGTCCGGGAGGATCCCACGTGTGGCGGAGCGGCTGGGCCCGTGAGCCATGGCTGCTGAGCCTGCGCGTCCAGAGCCCGTGCTCTGTGGCAGGAGAGGCCACAACAGTGAGAGGGCCGCGTACCACACACACACACACACACACACACACAAATTTCCTCTGCTGAGGCCGAAGTAGACAGAGCAAAAGCCAGTGGGCCTCCTACCGCCCCCTCCTGGGTCTCATTCTCCCTCCCTCCCGGCCCAGCCCTGGAAAGCACATACCCTTATCTAAACACCAGCACCAAGCAGACCCATGCAGAGGCCATATGTGTTAGATTATATTATTGTTTAAAATATTCGCTGGTCTTTTCCATGGAAGATTATTCCTCCTTACCCCATTAGGCTTGGCCATTTGACGTGATTTAGCCAATGAACTATGAACAGAAGTGGATTGTGCCACTTCTGAACAGAAGCATTAAGACCTATTGAGTTCTACTCTGTTCTCCTCCAGACCTGAGAGTAACAATGCCCTGGATAGGGGCTGCTCTCTTAGCCTGGTACTGGAAGGAAGATGGCCTAGAACTTAGCTGCGGCTGATCTTAAAGGACATATAATGTGAGTGAGAAGCAAATCTTTGTTGCTGTAGGCCACTGAGAATTGGGAGGTATTTGTTACTGCAGCATAACTTAGACTACGCTGACTCATGCACCAGACATGGCAGGAGATGGTGTATCGCCCTGAGGTCCCTTCAGATCAAATATCCCAGGAAGTATGGGAAGAGAGAGAAAGTACCTGCAGGTAAACCCAGAGATAGGAGCTTTGTTCCCCCAACTTCCTTCTGCAGCCTTCACTGACTTCAGACGGGAAGGTAAAGTTGGCATTTGCCTCAATTTCCCCACATCTCCCCCAGCCATAAATTTGGAGCCTTTGATAGGGATCGTATAAGGCCTAATTTTTCCTCAAATACTGATTTTCATCCTCAGGAGAAAATCATTTGTGTTGTTTAAATAGAAAAGGGAAACAGCTTTGGAACTGATTCCTAAGTGATTCAGTCACCTTTTGTTCAAACTCTTCAGAGCTAGCTCAAGGAGGATCTAAATATTGACTCATGTACTGAATTCCCAGCAATGTCCAAAGACAGAAGGGGCATAGGGAGCTTTATTGCCACTGCCCCCTCCCCTCCTTGGAGAAGCATGAGATAGAAAGCTGCTTCTGGACCACAACACCTTCCAAATCACCCCGGACAACAGAGTGGGAGGATCACTGATACCAACCCATGCCTATGAATATATGAGGAAAACTGATGCTCAGAAAAGGCACATACCAAAAATATCTTGAAGTGCTGGAGCACTTTATGTTTTATAAAGCATGTTCATATCTCTTATTTTAACTGATTTCCTCACCCACGTAAAGAAAATTGTCTGGCTGGAGGTCAGGAGAGTGGGGTCTGAGTACTGCTGCTACCACCACATTCCAGGGATGTCTTGGGCAAGCCATGTCATGTCTTGGAGTCTCAGTTTTACTGTCAGAAGGCTGGTTTCACCTATTCATTCATTCATTCACTCAGTAACCACTTACTAAACACCTACTAGCTACCAGACACAGTATATAGATAAATAATACTAATGAAAGGAAAATATAGTATGGGAGACTGGAAAAATGACCATATATTCTTTCCATCTCTGAATAGATTCTCTTTACATCAAGAGGTAGAGCGTTTCTAGGCTTGGTCATGTGACTTCTTTGGCCAGTGGGACGGTAGTAACTGTGACTTAAGCAAAGACTTGTAAAGCACTTGCTTAAACACTGGGGACTTGCATTTTCTTTCTGTGCTTGGATTTCTGAGACCACTATGTGAATAAGCCCAGCCTAGCCTGCTGGAGGATGAGATTCATGTGGTGCAGTTACGCCTCTGACCCACACTGACAGCCTGCCAACCACCAGCATGTGTGGACCATCCAGCCATCAGCCAACCCATCGACTGATCGCAGTCACATGAGAAAGCCCAGCAGAGATCAGCTATATCAGCCCAGACCAGAAAAGTACCCAGCAAACCCATCTAATCATGAGCTACATAAAATAATTGTTATATCGTATTAAGCCATTAATTTTGGGGATGACTTGTTACACAGCAAAAGCTAACCAATACAGAAAAGAAGACATTTATTGAGCCTCTCTCTATGAAAGGTACTACACAAGACCTTTTCTATAGGTTTCCTTATTACGTTATTACTATGACTCCAAGAGGTAGATAATATGCTCCCTACTTTACAGTTGAGGAAACTGAGGCTCAGAGAAGTTGCTCCACTGGCCAGTTCAGAGAATTAGTGGAGCCAGGAATAGAATCTGAAGCTAAGATGGACTTAACCTGCTAAGGAGAAGGGTTTGTGCAGCAGGAGTGGATTCTGTCCTTTGACGACTCAGAATTCTTGGTCTGTAGGCTGCACAACACACCTTAATGCTTCACTCCTGGTGAGCTGTGTGCTGCATGGGGAAAGGAGCACTGGGATCCAGAAAGCCTTAAAGAAGATGGGGTCATGATGAAAGGTATGAGAAGAAGGGGTCAAGGCTGTGCTTCATGACCGAAGTGCCTCACAGGACCAGCTTATGGGAGCCGCTTCTAAATGATCAATTCCAATCTCATTATGGCCGCAGCTGCCATTAACTCGGGAGCTAATTGCTATCAGCTTATAGAAACTCAAGAGGGTTTAGCTTCAAAAATTCCACGACACGGGGCCATCTCACTGCTTAAATGGCCACATTGCTGTTATTAATTCCATTTGACTATTAGCTTATTACTCTTAAGTTATTATAACTTTGTATGAAGTCCTTGAACCGGATGCATGTCCTCCACACACATTTCATTACAGGGAGCAGAGTGCACCCAGAGGTTCAATATTTTAATTTCCATTTTTCTTTAAGGTCTCGGCATATTAAGAGGCATCAGGAAGGTCCTTGATTTGGAAGATGGCTCTATAAGCAAAGGCCCTAACAAAAACCAGACTTTGCTTCACACTTTTATGCAATTAAGGTCTTGGCAAATGTAGAGAGAGTCTGGGCAACAACAAAGCTTAGCACTGGAAGGGCCCTTGGAGGTTCTAGTCCATTCTCGTGTTACAGTTGGGGAAACTGAGGACAGCAGATGGGGCAGGACTTAGGTAAGATAAACTGCCACGTCTGCATTGAGCAGATGACATTATCTGAAATAGCCAGGTCTCTGTTTTCGATAAATTAAAAGTCGGCCGAGGTTGCCAACTATGCAAGATTACCAATGCTAGACAATTACGGCAGGGTCCCTCGTATCCCCTGCGAAAGATCCCTAAGTGCTAGAAATGGGCCAGGATGCAATCTTTTACTCCTTTTCAGCAGAGAACCAGCTGGAGGGAGAGCCACATGACAGTGTGTGAAATTAGACATACTTAATAGGTGATGACAAGGTGCTCTCTGTCTACATTCAGAAGCCTCCCTTAACGAGATCTAGTCGGTTTGTTAAGAAAATAAGAGTGTGTGCAATTACTAAGTTCACCCTTTGTTTTTGTTTAACTTTGTAGCTTCTTCCCAGGATGCCTCGGGGCATGTCTGGAAAAATGTCAGCACTTGTTGCTAAGCAGAGTCTGGTCCTGGGAGGTGTTCTCTTAGTGCTCTCTGGAGTCCCTCTGTGGCCAGGTCCAGGGGCAAGAACCGGGAAGCCCCGGTTCTGACACTATACCTCTCTCTAACTGGCTACATGACGTGGAGCGTCATGGCCCCTCTCGGAGCCTCAGTTTTCTCATCTATACAACTGAGGAAGAGAAGGTGGGATGCCTTCAGTCCTTTCCTCCTCCAGATGTCTATTCTAAATCTCTTTTATTGCTCTTAAAGGCATGGAGGAGGGAGGTAAGACGGAGCAAAGGAAGCCTGTAGTTTGAGTGCAGGGTTTTCTCTGAGGTCAGGGTTTCTGAAAGAGTCCTAATTAAAGCCAAGCAAGCTCTTTTGAGTGAAGATCTCTGCAGAGTTGCTTGTTCACCTTGGGAAGTAGGGACTGCTGAATGAGAGAGAAAGGGATAGAAAAGAGAGAGGAGAGGAGAAAGAGGAGTCAGAAAAGGGCACAGGAGCCACAAAGGAAAAGGGAGAGAAAGGAAAGGAGATGGAGTGGGGGCAGTGAGGAGGAGATGGAGTGGGGGCAGTGAGGAGGAGACAGGCAGACTCAGGACAAGAGGAGGAATCTAAAGCAAAGAGACATGTTGGTAAAAATTAGAAAGGAGGAGAGGTGAGCAAAAGAGAATAAGAAGTAAGGAGGGGCACCAATGAAGATGGGGTAGTGGACAGGCATGCATCTGTTGGTTAATTTCTAGACCATACAAAATAGAAATGAGCCTCCCTTGCAGCATGGATGGGAGGGTGAGATGGGAGAAGGTATGTGAAAGCAGGAAGTGCTTTAGTTTTTGATGTAGACACCTGGACAAGGTTCTGACACACTGCACATGCAGTAACAGGCAATTTTTACCCGGGGAATTTTGAAACATGGCGCGGGATCTCCTGCTCAGGGTCAGCGTTTCCGCAAAATTGTGATAATTCAACCATCGTGCCTGTTTCCACTCTCAGAGTGGAACTGACATCGTAAGTCAATAGCTTTATGGAATCCTTGCAAATCCCTTTCCTCTTCCTGCCACCCTGGAGAGACACAGTTGTGTTTTACCTAGAAACAAAGCAGCTGCACCCCCAGGGTAAACATGTGAGGAGAGAGCTGGGAGATAATCTCTCTCTGAGCCCATTTTCCTGGTGACTCCCCGCTGGAGTGCCGTCTGCAGCCCTCGGTGGCTTAGCTGTGTGCGGTCCCCTGTCGTGGGAAGCAGGAGGACAGGAGCCCAGGGACACTGGGGGAGGCAGTTTGACGCGGCAGCTTTATCCCTTCCAGTTCTCTTGCTTCTGGGTCAGGTAATTTGGACACAGACACCACACAAAGATGAAACATGTTCCCTCACTGCTCAGTGGCTCATCCCCCAGGCTCCAGAGGTCTCTAAGCTATGAAAACAAAACAAAACAAAACAAAACAGAGCCTATCTCAGGGCTGCCAAGTCCTTTCAACCTCTTAGTTTGCCTTGATTTTGTCAGTTCCACCCAGAGGACAGGACCAGACGTGATGGTCCAAGTTGGGAAGGCAAAATGTCGTCTGTTTCTAAAGAAAAAAGGTGGAAGCTGAGATGAAAACCAGTTGATAAAGTCCTAGAGGGGTTGGAACGGAGAACCCCAGCTTGTCAGTAAGTCCTGTGCTGTGCTGTGCATCCACTTTTCATCCTTAGCACCCGGACTAACTGGGGGTGTATGGGTAAATGGGGACTCCAAGAAAAGAAAGCTCTGAGTGTAGCGTTTGCCAGTTTCTATGGTGTAAATTCTCCCACTATGGCCAGTTTCAAGGTGTCAGTGGTAGCGTCCCTGAAGGAGGAGTTGGGAAGAGATAGGCATATTCAGCACACCACTGAGGAATGTTTCCTTGGACCTCTCTTTCCTTGTTCTTAACCCTCTTCCATTCCTGAGAGTTCTTCTGAAACACAGGGATGACTGTAGTGCTTCCCTGGTTATAAACCATCAATGGCTCCCCATTAAGATAAAATTCAAAGGCCTTTTTAATGTGGCCTCATTCTGTTTTTTTCTCAATCAGATGTGTGACTCATGTAATATATATCAAACCTCCACCTGACAGTTCCTCTCCCTGGCCTGTAAGTTCCTTATGGAGGGAGAGTCACTCATCTTTGTGTCACTCATCTTTGCATCTGCAGTTCTTGGTCCGTTGTATGGGCTGTACAATGTGGAAGGAAGGAAAAAGGGATGGGATTGATGAATACTGGGCCTCTTGCCTTTCCCCAACAGGTCATGCTCACCAGTTCCTCTGTGGTTTCCTGTTCTTGCTGCCCTAACACTTTCTCCGCCTGTCAAAATTTAGACCCATTTCTCCTTGATCCAGAGTCAGCTGTGCGGGGGTTCCTTCGCCACTCCATCAGCACATCCACCCAACAGCAGACATTAGCTGAGCTCCTGCTGTGTGCCAGGGACTGTTCTGTGCACCGAGGATACAGCTTTGGAAAAGACAGACAACATCCCTGTCCTCCTGGAACAGGTTTCACTTGTCTGAAAAATATAGACCCTCAACATCCATTAACCAGGTAGGCTCAAAAACACCCCATCATACCAATAAACTACTTAGATATTTACCACCTGTACAGACAGACATCTCCTTAGATCCATTAGCCACTTTATTAGAAAGTTAACACTAAATCTAACATAAACCTCCTGGTGGAAAACAATCATCAAATGAATATAAGTGTAAATGCTATACAGCAAAAGTGATTGGAGAAAATTAAAGCAAGGAGCGGGTAACAGGGGTTTCAGCTTGATAGGAATGGCCAGGCAAGCATCTGGGGAGGTGCTCTGTGACGGGTGGTACCCGGGTTTTGTACTCCCCATGGAGTCCGGCCCCTCCTTTCTCCTCCAAAGTTTGTCTTGTTGATGATCTCATGTCCGTCTTACATAGTCAACCCATCTCTTACATGGGCTTCTTCCTCTTAATGCAATGGACGTGCCAATGAACAAGTCCCGTCCTGAGAAAAACAGCCCCTTCTTGACCTCCTGCCCTTCCTCAGATGGTACTCTCTTTCCGGCCTCCCCACAATGGTGAAGAAGAACTTGCAGCGTGGGACTCCACTATCCTGCCTCCCGCATCTACTGTCTCCCCTGCTCTGACATCTGCTCCCAACCTTTAGTAAATCCATTTGTGGCCTCAATCCAGTGACCCTGCAGTGCCAAGTCCAGTGGACACTTCTGGTCCTTACCTTGCAGCCTCTGTAGAATCGACCTGTTAACATCCTCTCCTCCTGAAACTCTTCCCCTCATCTCTCTCCTCCAGTCTAGCCCCCTTCCTGGGTTCTCCTTCTACAGACTTCCTCTTAAAAGCTAGTCTTCCACAAGGTCTTCCCTTTCCTTCGGCTCCCCTTGTTGCTCTGCAACATGCGCAAGACATCAGCCTCTGCCTACGAGCTGGTGAGCCCCCAGGCCACACCTACAGCCAACTCCTTTCCCCAGGACCAGCCCCCCGCTCCACACTGAACACCCCCGACCTTGGATGGCTCCAGGACTCCAGGATCAGCGCGTCTGAAACTCACCACCTCATTGCCCAGATCAGCAGCTCTCCTTGGGTCCCAGCTCGTGAAGGTTCTGCCAGGACCCCCAGCAAGGAAGCTGGACACCATCCTAGACCCATTCCCCTCCCCAACTTCCCTCCCCTAATCTGGCAGTTCCTGCCCGCTTTCACCGCCTCACTAATTTCCGAGCTGATTCCTCCATTTCTGTCACTGCTCGCAGATTTCCCACCTCTCACCTCCCGTCAGGTCTCCCTTTTACCCAGGCTGGTACCTGATCCACTCAGAACTGCCAGAATAATCCTCGGAAATGCAAATTTGACCACATCCCTCCCTGCTTAAAACCTTTCTGCGGTTCCTTCTTGCCCGCAGCACGTGGTTGACACTCCCAGACCTGCCCTGCAGCCTCTCCACGGCTGGTGCCCGCCTGCATCTCCATCCACAGCATCCTCAGTCTCTGCCTGGCGCTCGGTATTCCAGGCACACCTAGAGCTCCTTGTCATTCTCTACACTCAGCAGGCTGTTTAATGGCTCAGTTCCTTTGCTTACTCAGGACCCTCTGCCTGGAATATCCTAACTTTGTCCCCCAGACCTGTCCCCCAGCTCATCTCTCTTGGTTCTTGCCTCTCAGATCAGGTATTACCTGCTGCAGGAACCTCCTCCCCACTGCTGCATGCTGACCCCCCAATGTGGGGACAGCTCTCCCTGTTCTGTGCACACCTTCTGTCTCTCTCTCTCCACCTCTCTCTCTCATTCTCTCTTTCTCTCTCTCTCACACACACACACATATCCTATATAGTATCGTAATTACCCGTTTGTGCCCATCCCCCTCACTGTCAGGGGAATATACAGCCACATCACATTCATCTTCGCATCCTCTGTACTTGACCGAGACTGTGCACTTGAAAAATCATTTATGTTCAATAAGGACAGCGCTAGGCACCAGGTTAAGAGAAAAGCAAGAAATGCACACTGGGCAGGGAGGCAAAATAGCATTATGGTTCCTGCCTTTCTACTTAAGGGCTGTGCACCCTTGGACAAGTCCCAAACCTCTCTGTGCCTCTGTTTCATCACCTGTAAAATGGGGTGATAGCAAAGCGCCTCATCAGAGGGTTGCTGGAGGATTAACTGAGATCGCGCGCGCTGAGTGCTTCCAGGTCAGCTGGCTTGTTACTCAGGCACACGGTGGGACCCGCCCCTTTGCCTACATTATTCCGTTTACTTGTCATAGCACTCTTGTGAAGTAGGTGTTATTATCCTGTTGTTCCCTGTCAAGGAAACTGTTGAAAGAGGTGGAGTGGGGGCACGCAGCCAGTCAGAGATGGAGTCACACTGCTCAGGGAACCTCTCCACTTCTCCTCAGTGGACCCGACTCCAGCGAGCTCGAGAGGAAGGGAGGCCTTGATGGAATCTGAAAGAGACGGCTTCCAGCAAGCCAGAGAAAACTCTGTGGTAGAGGCGGGCTGGGGAAGGACAGGCACTCACTGTGCCATGGGTAACTCTTACTATGCTCGCGGAGCAGAGGGGGACTTTCTTGGGCCATGATGGGTCAGAAGGGAAAGCTAGAGTGAGTGTATTTGGGGGGGAAATCGCTCCTCCTTTTGGGGGTGATGTCTGAGCTGATGACCTAGCCAGGTGCCTCTCCAACAGACCTGCTTCTTCCCATCAGAAGGCTCTTGGGTGGGGATAGGGCCGTGGAAGGGCCCAGTGGGAAGCAGGGTGGAGGTGGTCTGAGTGGGGCTGCCTGGGGGGTCTAATCTGCTTCTGCCTTATCCTTGCTTGCATTTCTGCACCCCAGGCTCCCCATCTGTTAAATGCACTCATTATCCCTGTCCTCAGAGTTCATGTGCCGTGAAAAAAGCCCCTCTCTTTGGGATTTAGGGGCACATGGTAGAGATTCAGCCCCTGTTGGGGAAGCGGTCCTCCTGTCCCTCCAGGAGCTATTTCCATTGGAGACTCCAGCCTTGCACAATACTGGCCTCCCAGCTCGCCAGTCTCAGCACAGCCTGGACCCTAGAAACTGTTCCCACAGGACTTCAGATCAGGGGAGGCCTTAAGACCTCCGAGAAATCCACCAACTGGGGAGTCACTTTCCTTCACAAACAGCCTAGGTCAAATGAAGCATGTGTTTCTGATTTGGGGGGAGCGGACACATGAGGGGGAATCAGAGGGGCAGGGAGGTGGGAGGAAGCCTGTTGACAGGAGCGGGGTATGGAGATCTTTTTCATTTCCTAAGCCATGGGGAGAAGAGATTTTCTAAGGGTGGCTCTGGTCCCAGCTGGGGCAGAGTAATTGGTGCCAAGGAGAGAGTTCCAGGCCAAGGTCCTGGTAACGTATTCCTGGCTTTGCTGTAATTCATTCCATGGCCTTAGGCCCGTCTTATTCCCTGCCATGAGCCTCTGTTCGTCTCGTCAGTACAATGGGGAGACAGCACCCACTTCATCCATTTACCCATTCGTTGTTTACGAATATCCTTGGGCCAAGCCAGGAGCTAGGTGCTAGGGATGCAGAAATGAAAGCCTCCGCCCACAGGACAGCTCACCCCTGCTGCAGAACTAGGCCACAAATGCCACTCCAAGTGAAGTGAAAGCCTGGGAGTAGTCTTGCTCAGGTACGGGGGGGAATACAGAGGAGGGGAACTATAATGGGTTGAATAGTGGCCCCCAAAAGACAAGACCAGATCCTAATCCCCGTACTAGGAATGTGATCTCATTTGGAAAGAGGGTGTTTGCAGATGTATTTAACTTAAAAGTCCCGAGATGAGATCACCCTGGATTATCTGGGTGCATCCTAAGTCCCATGACACATATCCTTATGTGAGATAGAAGGAAAGAAGACACAGGCACAGAGAAGGAGGCCATGTGGTAACAGAGGCAGAGATTGGAGCGATGGGTCTACAGGCCAAGGAACACCATGGATTGCTGGCAGCCACTGGAAACTAGAAGAGAGGCATGGAACAGATTCTTCTTCAAAGCCTCCAGCAGGAGCCAATTCTAACCACACCTTGGTTTTGGACTTCTGGCCTCGCAAACTGAAAGGAGACATTTCTGCGGTGTTAAGCCACCTGATGATTTGCGGCACTTTGTTACAGCAGCCCCAGGAAATTAATACAGGCACTTGACCATCTGCAGGAAGGTTGTCTGAGAAGGCTTCAGAAGGAGGTGGCATTGGAAATGAGTCTTGAAGTCTGAGTAGAAGGTAGCGGGGCTGGGAGGAGGGGAGAAGTGTGGCATTCAGGAATAAGGCCCAGCACGGCACAGGCAAAGAGGCAAGAGGCAAGAAGAGGCGAGACAGGGGCAGAGAATCCAAATGATCTAGTAGGCCCAGAGCTTAGGAACCAGCAAAAGACCATGCCAAAGGTGGGCCTGCTCATCATAGGTTTGCTTGGATTTACCCCAAGAGTTTGGAGGTTGCTGTGTGGGTAACAGAGACTCATCTCAGGGTTTCGGCAGGGGAGTGACCTGGTCAGTGTATGCTTTGAAAAGACCACTCAGGGATCCAAAGGGAAGGGCCAATCAGGAGCTGAGCGCCCAAGCCAGAGGGCCCGCGTGACAGCCTGGCATGGTGGGAGCTGGACTGGGGCAGAGGAAAGGCAGACATGGAGCCCAGAAATGGAGGACACGTGGGGAGGAGGTACCATCTCCAGAGCCTGGGCTACCTATGTGGAAGGCCTCCGGGCGGACGCCTCGTTAGGGTTCTGGGTGATGGGGTAGCTCCACCAAGGGATGGAGGAAGACTGGCCTCGGGAGGCTGTGATGTTTGGATCGGGGACATGTTGCATCCTCGTAGTGTTGCTCGGAGGATTGACTGAGTACAATATATGCAAAGTGCCTATTGCAGCGACTGGCTGGGAGAAGACTGGAGAAAGGGCCCCAGGGGAGGGAAGCAGGGCCTATTTTCCTTCCCATTCCTGGCATCATCCATGGTGCTGGGCACAATAGGTGTCCAGTGAACGTTCATCCAGTGGAACTTTGCGCTGGACCCCAGTCACCATGTTCACGGCTCTCCTAAGCACAGCGCGCTTTGTAGGACGGGATTCATCCTGCAGACCTCATCATCCACGCAGTCACAGGGAGATCAACTGGTCCGGCTCCAGCTGTTGAAACGAGAAGCAGAGAGGAACCCTGGACAAATAGTCCTCAGCTCAGCACTTTCTCCGTCTGGGAAGAAAACCAGGTGTGGGAGGAGAGCACCAGGCCATCAGGAGGTTATGAGGCCATAAATAAGAGATTTGTGGTAAATAAGCTGGCGAACATATCCGCTCACTGCTCTTTTTTGTCACTCACCTACAGAGCAAAATTCCCCCGCATCTTTTCTGCAGGCCAATAAATATCCTTCAAGGAGCCTGTATTTACATAGAGCGTAGGGGGTGCTGCCACTGCTTCCCAGGCCCCGTGTCAAGAAGGAATAATGTATAGCCCTAAAGAGAACGGCTATGCAGAGAATCGATGCAAATGCAGTTTCTTTTCCCAGGATGATGCTCCCAAGCAGGGTTCAGCCTGAGTTCAAGGATTGTACTTGGGCGGGTGGTGCAGGCCCTTCTCTAAGCTGTGGGGACGAGTCTTTCCCCTAGGCTGTGGGCCGCACGGCCCTTTCTGCTCTGCGGCTCTGCGTGTGAAACTCTTTCTCCCAAATGAAGGAGACCTAAAGGAGATAATAAGGAACCTCTAGATCAGCCACCAGGCGTCACTCCACGGAAGGATGCACGAGGACCTACTGTGTGCCAGGAGTGATGGGGAAATGGAGGCAGGCAGGACAGACGTGGCTCCTGCCCTCCTGGTGTATAAGCTCTGCAGTCAGGCGCTCTCACCCAGTAGAGGAGAAGGCCTGGCATATAAGCTCGCAGCAGGGGAGCCACCAGCACGGAGAGCCCAAAGTATAGGCACAGAGAAGCATGGTGCCCGGAGGAGGTCATCAGCAGCCAGCAGTGGGGGAGAAAAAACCTGGCTCAAGGTAGGACTGGAAGAGAAAGCAGGTGATTTCCTCGAACTGGCTCCTGCTTCCATCTCCAGCCCTCGGGGACTTTGCCCTTGGGCAGTGAGAAGCCACTTCAGGGTCGTAGGCAGAGGAATGACATTCCCAGGGAGCTCTTATTTCTGGAAAAAGAAACCAACAATTGTTCTCATAACCATGATGCTTGGATGGTGTCCCCTTCATCTTAGAATAATGCCCAGTGCAAATAAGTGCCTGATAAATGTTTGTTGAACCACTGAATCAATGTATGGAATCCCCCACTGAGTAGACCTTTTGGGTATGATGTCCTTGGAATGACCCGGAAAGCCAGTGCTGTGGGCAGCGTTTTATTTTTACTTTGCAGACGAAAGACAGTCTGATGGTGGCCAGTGACTTGTCCAAGGTCACCCAGCTGCTTGATGGCTGAGCTGAGACTGAAACTCAAGTTACCTGTTTGTTGAAAAGATTCCCTATGAGGCAGCTTGGGAAGACAGGCAGGGACAATATGGGGACCAAGATAGAGCAGGCCAGGGTAGAGGAGAGAAGAGTAAGTAGGAAAATGAAGTGCTAGTTGGGGAATGAAATTCCTCTTCCATCCTTTACCGCTTTGGGCTTTGTTTATGGTCCTGAGTGTAATCATATAGGATGTAACATCTTTTAAGCATTTGTGGAACCAACAACATAAGCTTTTAAACACACAGACAAATTCACATCCGACCACAGTACATTGTTTTACTTTATAAAGAACGAGGAAAACTTCTTTCTGAACATCTGGCTATTATTTCTCCAAACCCAGATGTGATAAACAAGAAAGACAAGTCAATAGGCTGTACCTGCCAGGAGCAATTGCCCAGCATTTCCTAAACCGTGTGCGCCCTATTCCTCTGGACTCAGCTGAGGATACTGGCTCCTGCCCCCGGAAGCCTTCGATTCTCTAGACGGCGGTTTTTGCCATCAGTGTTTAATTGTATGTACTCTGGGGTCTCAGCTGTTGGAGAGGGGAACTTCCGCACTCACTTTCTTCTTTGAGCTTCTCACTGGCGGTGAGGGATGGGGAATGATGGCGGGTGGGAGGGTTGCTTTGATGATTGGCTACAGCCCATGACAGTCACTGGGCCATGTTTTCTAGTGGGCAGGGTCATGTGTATTGACACTTCGGACCTTGTGGGGAATGTTGTCTTCTTCCTCTCTTGTCCCATAGGGTAGCTACTTTGTTCATTGACACAGTGTCAGCACAGAGCAGACCCAGTCACTATCCTTGTTCTCTCTTCCTGCTTTCCAGCCCATGGGGAGCTCAGATGGGGTGATGAGCTGCAGACGTATCCATTTTTGGTTCAAGGGGAAGGAAGTAGGATGCCTCACGTTGGTCCTCTGGTCTAAGCACCGTATTCCAGCCAGGTTGTTAGGGCAGAGTGACATGGAAGGCTGCTGGGTGGTGGAGAGGCGTGCCGGTTCAAATAAAGGAGACTTCCCCTCCGGCCTGTTCCCGGCCCTCCTGTATCTTGCATATGTACAGCCTGTCGGAGCCCCTGGGAAGGGGATTGAGTGGGAGGATTTGGGGGATAAGGCACATGTCGTGTCAGCAAAGCAGAAGCCTCATTACCAGCTGCTGTTTTCTCTCTTGGTGATCAAAAGTGGTTAGTTACGTTCAGAAGTAAATGCTTGCTGGATAGAGGGGCACCAGGGAGGCAACTGACCAAATCCAAACCGTGACCAGCAGGGGATACAGGATAAGACCTGGCTGTTTGCACCCTGACTGTCTGTGACTGGCCAGGTCACTTACCCCAGTGGGAATTAGAGTCACTACACTGCTGCCTTCACAAGGCAATGGTGCAGCTCCAGAGAGAGTACACATGTAACATTTGGAACACTAGGAAGCATACTGTATGTGTGTGAAAGATAACTGGGGCAATATTAGGCTGTTGGCAAACTCTAACCTCTGAAAGAGGTCCGCAAACCTTTGCTCTCAGAGGTAGACTTCCCCAGGGGGCAGCACCGGTCAGCGCCCCTAGCCCAGCTCAGGCTCTAGGCTGGGCAGGGAGTCTGAGCAGGGAAGAGGGCATTAGACCATTCACTGGCACTAGGAGATTTGAGGGGTGCTCATCTCCACACGGCCCTCAGCTCTTCCAGGGCCCAGAGGGCAGGGCCAGGTTGGGTACAATCGCTCCTCGTCCCTCCCCGCACCCCCTGGGATTGTCCTGCTTCGGCCTGACTCTCGATGTCATTTATCACTGGACAGACCTTCGGTGGAAGGACAAGTTGCAAAGAAAGTCTTCGATGTGGAAGTTCTGTTAGTTCTTCCGGTAACTCTGTGACCTTCGACACGTCATTTCTCTTTCTGCACCTCTGTTTTCTCATCCTCCGGCATGTAAAATCCATGCTCTGATTAACACACGGGGCTGCCTTCAGAATTAAAAGAGAACATGGGTGTGAAAATGGTTTGTAGTTTGAAACCTAACACATGTAAAGGATTGCAATGTAATATTTAGTCCTATCCCATCGTGGTTCTTAAATATAGGTCCGGGACAAAATGCTAGAGACGGTTTAACTTGGTTCCCAGATCCAACACATGCCTTGTTAAATATCAACCAAGGTGGTATATAATAAAGAATTTCATGTTGAACCCGATATAGGTTGATTGATAAACATTGACCCTCCAACCCAAAGCTGGAGCTCCCGTTGCTCCAGACACTGATGCAAAAATCAGTCTGCTCAGGTTCATAAAGAAACCAACAGCCTCTCGGCAGGGCGAAGACCTCTGTAGTGGCCGTACAGGTTTGCTCTGGCTTTTCCAAATGAGGTCGGGATTTATTAACAGGCACAGAGGTCTGAGTGGTCCTCCACCCGCTGTGCCCATTCATTTCGTAAGGCAACTGCATCCTGGCATGCTCTGCAGTTTCTCTTCTCTGGCAGACATTCCCAGGGTCCTTCAGTGGGCTCCACTGCATTCAGCCCCTCATGTTGGACGGGGATGTGTCCTGTGAGGGGATTCATGTCGTAACACTGTCGCTGGCTGGTGGCCCCAGTCACACCTCCATGGTAGGGCTGATCGTGTGTACTCATTTGAGATTCACTGCAACAACGCTGTTTGTAAGGAGGAAGGGTGTTAATGAGGCTGTCACAAAACCTCCCTCTGGTAACACGCAGGCAGTTGGAAAATGCAAATGCTCCTGCTTGGGAACCTGCCTCTTCCCATTCAGTCCTTCTTCAGGGTTCCCGGTCCAGGGTCCAGGACAAGGTGCTGGGATAACAGATGAGGAGCCGTGGGAGCAGCCAGGCTGGGGGCTTTGGTACTGCTGCTTTTCCCTGTGACCTTGGACAAGTTGCTTCCCTTTAGATGACTCGGCTTCAACGTCACACGAATGTCATTCTCAAGAACTGAGATGACAATGAACTAAGATAAAGGATGGGAAAGTGCTGGGAAAATTTTCATCAGCTGGGGTCATAATGAGCGCCACTGCTGGCATCTGTGCAGGATGCTGCCCTGCGCAGCTAGCCTGTGCTGATGGGTACAGTCCTCAGGACAGCTCCTCACAGGGGTCGTCGTGTGTCCCCATGTTCTAGACGAGGAACCAGCTCTAATGGAACAGCGTGATCCCCCTTGACAAGCGATGCAGGATGTGCTGTGGGACTCCCGGGCTGGGATGCCCCCTGCAGGCTTCCCAGAGCAGGTCAAATACGAGGGGGATTGGAAAGAGTGAGAAGGATGCCATCCATCTGAGAAAGGGGAGGGCACATGAGCATGGTGGAAGTGGCATCACATTCAAAGGCGTCAAGTGACAGTGTGGGTGGGGTGTGCAGTTGGAGCAGAGGAGAAGTGCGTGTGTGCATGTTGGGGAGAAGGGCGGTGATGAGGCCAGAAAGGTATTCTGCACCTTCACGTGGGCACTTTGTTGCTGGTTGCCAATATCCCCCAGTGTTCCAGACAGGATCCAAAGCAGTTTTCTTGTACTAATCTCATTTTGGTTGGAGAGAGTGGCAGGAAATGTATACACATCCAAGCTCGTCTTCATTTTTGGTAGCTGCAGACCCCACATCCACAGGGAGAGGTAGCAGTTCTCTCATGAGGAAAACCCACCCAGGGACCTGGAAGCAGCTTCAGCCCTTTCTCTGGCCAGGATATCAGAAGTCGTGGCTGAGTAATAGTCCACTGTATGTATTACATATGTACCACAAGCAATGGAATATTACTCAGCCATAAAAAAGAACAGAATAATGCCACTTGCAGCAACAGGGATGGATGTAGACATTGTCATACTGAGTGAAGTAAGTCAGACAGAGAAGGACAATTATTGTACGATATCGCTTATATGTGGAATCTAAAAATATGGTACGAATGAACTTATTTACAAAACAGAAATAGAGTTACAGATGTAGAAAACAATCTTATGGTTACCGGGGTTGGGGGGAGGAGGGGAGGGATAAATTGGGAGATTGGGATCGACATATACACACTACTATATATAAAATAGATAACTAATAAGGACCTACTGTATAGCACAGGGAACGCTACTCAATACTCTGTAATGACCTATATGGGAAAAGAACCTAAAAAAGAGTGGATATATGTGTATGTATAACTGCGTCACTTTGCTGCACAGCAGGAGGTAACACAACATTGTAAATCAACTATACTCCAGTAGAAATAAAAAAAAAAAGAAGTCACTGCTGCTGGAAAGGCACTGGTGCTCCCGGGGCATGGCTGTCTCAGGGCGGAGGCCCATGACAGAGAGGTAGCCTCGCCCTGGAAAAGGCTTTGCCTTGCTTCCTGGGGCCAACAGCTGGAGAGGACCATCCAGCAGGGCTTGCTGAAGATGCTGGTGCCCTCAGGTGGTTACGCCCCTGGCCTGACTCTCTGAGAAGGTGGTAGAAAGAGGGTGTCGGAACTACTTCCCTGTTTGTTTCTAAACTATTTAGATTGTCCTTCAATCAACAATAGAAGCTATCCACACTCCAGGCTCTTGCCTAAAAGCTCAGCCTGTAACCAACTCCTGGCTCAGAGCCCAGCTGAAACAATGGAGAACAATGGCCTGTACTTCTAATCGCTGTGCAGCTGAAAGGCCATTTTCACACATGGTATCTCAAGGGCAGTCTCTCCAACCACTCTTCTAAGTGGTTCTTGTCTACACTTCATAGATGCCTAGAGGGTAAATAGACTAATACCTGAGATCTAGGAGATCTGTGTACCACCCCATAGCTGTGTGCAAAATACAGCTAAGGGTACCTTGAGTGCAGGTACCTTTTGCTGGGGAGAGGGCCTTAGTTTTTTGTTTTTTTTTTAATCAGATTCTTTAAGGAGGTATCAGACTCTAAGAATGCTTAAGTTTGGTTCTTATGTTAAGAAGATGGCCAAAGAAGCCGCCTCTCCCAACCTTACTTATTTAGGTCTTGCTCCAAGATATACTCTAATATTGTGGTCCAGCTGTCAGCCAAGGTCAGATGAAGGACATTTCTGCATCCTTTGATTAACTGGGATGGAAGGCATGCTCCATTAGAGTGCTTGGCAGTCTCAACCCAAGACCCATGCAATACATCCTTTTTAAAAATTGATGCAAGGGATTAGTATCCACTCACTATAGATGAGATGCACGTCTTTCCTTTCCTCAATAGGTGAGAATTGTATGACTCAAGATGTTTCCCTCCTTGCCGTGGCTGCCAGGAAGTTCTGAGTCACAAGTGATGTTCATGTATTCCACACGTTTTTTTCAGCACCTGTGTTCTAACATTACACTAAGCACTGGGGATAGAGACTGAGCCAGGCAGATGTGGTTCCTGCTGTAACAGAGTGGCTTTATGACCCCAGGTTTGTGTGTGTGTGTGTGTGTGTGTGTGTGTGTGTGTGTGTACTCTTTTTTTATCCTCTGCAGATTTTAAAGTGATGATAGCAAACACCTACATAGAGCTTGTTATATCCGAGCATCATCTAACTGGTTTAGGTATATTAATTCATTTAATGGCCCTCATGACCTTAAGAGGTAGGTACTATTATTATCTCAGTCCAAATATGAAAAAAACTGAGTGAAATAACTGTCTCAAGTTCAAAGTGCTGACAAGGGACAGAGTCAACAGCCAAAGCCCAGCCCTCTGACTCCAGGTGCTGGGCTCAGACCTGGTACCCACGCTGCTGCCCTCTCAGTGGAACAATACCTTGTGTGTATATGGCACGCTCCACTCTATGGAGTATTTTACACCTATTGCTGCCAAGACCTTGGTCAGTAAACACTGTTATTCCCATTGCTGAGATGACAACAGTGATCCTCAGAAAGGTGATGTGATTCTGTGCCTCACAGGCCAAGCTGGCACCCGAATCAAATCCTCTGAGCCCAAGTCTTAAAGGGCTTCTTCCCTCGTGGCCTGAATCCTTCCAGCGCACGTTTGCCTGTCATTGTGGACGGCTCCAGGCCTGGGAGGGGAGTGGAAAGAATCAGTACTTGGTGCATTTCATTTGATTACTAACTGGCTAAGTGTCCAGTTGGCCTTTTTTGGATGTGTGGCTGGAGAGCCTCTAGAGCTGGTTAAATGTGAGATCAGACCTTGTTAATGCTGAGAGGAACCTTGAAGATTGTTGATCCAGGAATTTCTGACAGTTTGGAGTGGGGGGCGGGGGTGGTCGGAGTCTCTTCCGAGAATCTGGTGCATGTTATGGACACTGTCTTCCAAACCCAGGTCGCCCTGATCCCCAGCCTTGTTCTTATCTGACCACCAAGGCATTTTAATGATAATTTCTCATTGTTTCCAGAACTGGCTCTCAGGCTCTCGAAAGGAGGCTTATTGCTTGCTTTCTGCAGATCTGAATACCTTTCTCCTAGTTGTTGAATAGAGGAACATTTTTTCTTTCTTTTCTTTTTTTTCTGCAAAGGGGAAGAAGGGGAAGTGTTTTTTCGACTCTGAGCATAACATGCCTTTGATTAAAGTATATCGTAGTCATCACAGAATCCACGGCTGTCTATTAGCGATGGAACCAAATGAGTTGAATAGATTATCAAAGACCAGCAGCCCCAATCCCACTCTGAGGTGCACGCTTGTCTTTAGAACATTAATCTTGTTGCAGGTTGGAGTATGATTCCAATTTCCCTGACAGTAGGCAGGAGGGGAGGAAGACTCATCAAATACACCAGGGGCAGCGAGCGCTCAGATCTCGATGGGGCTGAAGAAAGGAAGCAGCGTGGTTTTCTTAAAATGATTATTCCGAAGGGATGAGAAAGGCGGAGAAGGCGTGCGAGGCAGTTTGAGAGGGAGAAGCGGGGTCCCTGGGCGAGCGGGCAGGGGGATGGGAAAGCTGTTTCTAGCACAGGCAGAGGGGCTGCCTGCAGGGGTGAGTTTCTCTGTGGGTGCTAGTGACGAGGAGATGCCAAGCTGGTGGGAAGCGGGTGAAGAATGTGGGGAAATGTAGCAAAGTAACCGGAGCCCAACCTTCGAGGCTCATTGAGCCCCCAAAGGCACTGGCATGCAGCAGGGGGAATGGAGCTCCGAACCTGAGTTAGCGGTGGCTCAATCCCACCCCTGAGAGAAACCCCCGGCCCTGCCTCGAAGCTGGCCCGGGGCTCTGGGGGCTGCGGACCTGGGCAAAGTCCTACTCTAATCCCCTCGAGAGCCAGCCTGAGGGCTTCGGCCTCATTGGTCCCATGGAGCAAGTTTCCATCCGAGTCACCAGGCAGAAGAACTCCCAGGGCTACCGTGTACAGCCCACGCTCCCTTTCCACATGGTTCGCCACCCAGTTCTTCACACAGTCAGACTGTCTTACTGCCCTCAACAACTTCCCCACCATGAGCTCAGGCACCCACATGTACACACAGCCACTGCCGAGTGTACATTTTAAAGAAGGAAGCTGCACAATCCTTTACCTAATTTGTCAGCTCCTCCTTCATCTGTCTGGACACTCGTCTTCGTCCTCCTCCCCCAGACAGCCCACCTTTCAGCGAAACCTGCCTACTCACTCTTCCTCGAAGTCAACAAAACTTTTCATGTCTGCACCCTTTTGCATGTGTTGGTCCCTACCTGGGACTCTGTTTCTCCTTGTCCATCTGTAAACTTCCCCCTTAAAGTTCAACCTCCAGCTCAGCAGTCACTCCAGCAAGCCAATGACCTTGATCAAACTCTCTTGTGACAGTGCGCCTCCTTTTCCAGCTGGAGCCCAGCTGGACACACATCTTGAAGCCCCCATCACGTAGGGTGAGAGTGAAAGTTCCGCCCGCCTGCCTCCCCTTCGTGTGGACATCTTGAGGACGAAGACTCTGGCTTCCTAACCTTTGGGCTCCCAGTGCCGGTCACAGGGCCTGGCTCACATCAAGGGTTACATCCAGCTTTAAAACCTTTCCAAGTTCCTCTCTCACCTGCCTCCACCAGCCCGATCCCACACGGGGCATGTTCATTCGCTTCCTTGCTGGGAAGGGAAGGGTGGGTTTATATGCCACTCGACAGAGAGGCAACCGAAGCTCAGAAGGTTCCCCATTCTGCCCAAATCCCAGAGCTCCTGCAGAGCTTTGAGCTTGGTCTTCCTGAGCACAAACTCTCCCACAGTCCCACTCTGAGAGAGTCCACGTTCATGGACTAGAGGGTAGGAGTTTCAAGTTCTGTCATAGACAACAGGGCCAGGACTGGGGGAGGTGGGAGAGGTGCAGAATTTGACCAGGCACTTACTCTCTGGGGCCAGTCCTGCACTTGCACACCCCCGAGGGGGAAGGCCTCCCTAAATTTTGTGCCCTTGGCCCCTCGCTCGTCTTACCCTAGTCCCATCAGCCGAGTCAAGAGGGGAGGGTGTTTGTTTTGTCCAACATTTAGATTTCAGGGCTGGCTGTGGATTTGCTGATTCATGGGACGCGGCTTTCTGAGCGCCAGCTCGGTGCCAGGCACTGGAGGCAGGAGGGAGGAGGGATCTGAGGGGAAATAGACGGTGAGCCTGATCAGGAGGTGGGGAGGCAGGAGGGGGCTCCAGACCCAGGACACAGCAGAAGGGAAGGCAGAGGTGGGACTGCAAGGGCTGTTCTGGGAACTCCGTTTTAGTGAGGTGGCTGGGGAAAAGATCAGGAGGCAGGCTGGCACATGCAGTGTTGCCAGCCCCAGGCACTGGCATCGCATCCAGAGGACACAGTCAGTACCTCTGGAGCCACAGGGCTGGGTGTCCCGGATGAAGGGCTCTTGCTAAGGGCAGACAGTGCCAGCAAATCATGTCTCGAGCACACGCCGTCTGCAAAACTGTCACCCTAACCTCAGCCAGACCCAGTCCGTCAGAGTCACAAGGGGCCTCAGAAGGCCCCGTGCTCATCCCCTCTAGTTTTTTGAACAAGCTGTGTCAGCCGAGCACCTTGTCCTCCTGCTGAGATTCCACAGAACATGCTGGGCAGTGGCAGAGCGTTCTGGTCCAGCACCACTGCTCATACTAGAGCAGGGCATGAACGGGCTTTGTAAGGCCGTGGCTGGGAAAATCATCACGATGGGGTGGGGGACGGGATTGGCTGCGATTTCCCCCTTAAAGGACCTCTGCTCCATCCTCTGCTGTGACCCATAAATTCACCGAGATGAAGTCATTCCCCAGTCGTGGCTGTAAAAAGTCAGCCGCATAGCTAGGGAGTGTGCAGCCGAGTTAGATTATAAAATAAAATCAGGGGTTCTGGAGGAGGAGGGTCAATCCCGCAGAGCCCTGGGGGAAGGGAGAATGCTGTTCTGTTCTTTTTAATAAGGACCAGCAGGTTTTCAACTTTGAAAGATTCCTCACTCCACTCCCCCATGTGCCCCCAACTCCTTTTTGTAAGGGGTCATTCCTGCAACCGCCGTGGAGCTTCCTCAGTGTTAAAAAATAAAACCCAAATAAAAAATTTAAAACCCAGCCCGAAAGTTCTCTTTCCTGCTGTGTTTGAAACATGCCTCATTGTTCTGAAGTCTTCTGAAATGTGACCAGAATCTGAGGGCTACGAGAAGCGCCAGACCCAGCGATCAGCTAGGGAGAGTCAGAACAGAATTTGAACCCAGGTCTTTGTTACTCCAAAGACAGGGTTCTCTCTTGCATCTGAGTTCTGAAATTTCTATACCACTGTGGAATATAGAGCTAGCAGGAACTTTGAGAGACCTTATTGCCTGCAGCCCACGTCCCAAGCCCATGTCCCAAGTCTTCTGTCTTCACAAAGTAGGGAAGATTATTTTTTTTCTTTTGAGTTTCCCTGGAATTCTTAGAATAATGGGTTAACTTCAATGGTGTGCTAGTAAATGTTTAACATTGCTCTCAAAAAAAAAAAAAAAGAACCCAAACCCCCTAAGCCTTGATTTATAACATTTGTAGCATTTGCTGATTTCCATGGTGTCATACTCTAACCATAGCCAATTTCAAGTTACCAAGGCAAAAAGAGTTAGGCAGTCTCTCCACTGTACAGATACAACAGATGTTACAGAGTTGTATAGTATTTTCACCATATGAATAAAATAGATGCTATACAGTTATATAGCATTTTCACCATATAGAGACAATAGGTGTTATAGAGTCATATGGTATTTCTGCCACACAGATGCAAGGGTGAAGACGTATCCTCACCTTCTAGCTGTCTTACCTTTGCATGTGGTAGCTCTGTAATGCTTCCTTATTGATAGATCACAGTTCTCACTGGGTGTCCCCAGATGTCTTAGAATAAGCTCATGTTTTGGAATTGCTTCAGGGAGCCTGGATATTGGAGCTGGAAGAAGCCTGCATTAGGTACCCATTGCTGTGTAACAAATTACCCCAAACTTGAGTGGCTTAAAACAATGAACATAGGGTGTCCCAGAGTTTCTGTGGATCGGGAATCCCGGCACGACTGTGCCACATCCTCTGCTCAGGGCCTCTCACTGGCTGTACTCAGGGTGAGGCTAGGGCCACCGTCATTTCAAGGCCTGATTGAGGAGGCCCCTCTTCTGGAAGTTCTCAAGTGGGTGTTGGAAGAGTCTGTCTCCTTGGGGGTTGTTGGACTGGCGGGCTCAGTCCCTCACTGGCCGTGGGCTCGAGGCTGCCCTCAGTGTCTTGCCGCATGGGCTTTGCCACAGGGAGGCCCTTCAGAGGGAATGAGTGAGAGAGCAAGAGACGATGCGCAAGATGGAAAATGTAGTCTTTTTATAACCTAGTCTTGGGTGTGGCATCCCTTTACTTCTGCCGACTTCTCTTAATTAGGAGAAATTTGCAAAGTCCAACCCACACTCAAGGGGCCGGCATTACACAAGGGTGTGACTACCAGGAGGCAAGGATCACTGCGGACCATTTTAGATGCTCCCTGCCACAGAAGCTAAGTGAGAACAATAATAACTACTATGGCACTTCCCTGGCAGCCCAGTGGTTAAGACTCTGCACTTCTACTGCAGGGAGCACAGGTTTGATCCCTGGTTGGGGAACTAAGACCCTGAATGCCATGTGGCATTCATAAATAAATAAATGTTTAAAAAAAACAAAGCAGTAATAACTACTAGTATTTGTTGGCTCTTATTATACTCTGGGAACTGTTTTGAGTTCTTTCCATAAAAGTCTTATCTGATCTTCATACAACTCAGGAGGTTTGTTGTATGAACCCCATCTTGTAGATGAAGAAACTGAGACTTCAAGAGGTTACATAGTATGGAAACACAAAAGACCCCAAAGAGCCAAAGCAATCTTGAGAAAGAAAAACAGAGCTGGAGGAATCAGGCTCCCTGACTTCAGACTATACTACAAAGCTACAGTCATCAAGACAGTACGGTACTGGCACAAAAACAGAAAGATAGATCAATGGAACAGGATAGAAAGCCCAGAGATAAACCCATGCACATATGGTCGCCTTATCTTTGATAAAGGAGGCAAGAATATACAGTGGAGAAAAGACAGCCTCTTCAATAAGTGGTGCTGGGAAAACTGGACAGCTACATGTAAAAGAATGAAATTAGAACACTCCCTAACACCATACACAAAAATAAACTCAAAATGGATTAAAGACCAAAATGTAAGGCCAGACACTTTCAAACTCTTAGAGGAAAACATAGGCAGAACACTCTATGACATAAATCACAGCAAGATCCTTTTTGACCCACCTCCTAGAGAAATGGAAATAAAAACAAAAATGAACAAATGGGACCGAATGAAACTTCAAAGCTTTTGCACAGCAAAGGAAACCATAAACAAGACCAAAAGACAACCCTCAGAATGGGAGAAAATATTTGCAAATGAAGCAACTGACAAAGGATTAATCTCCAAAACATACAAGCAAGTCATGCAGCTAATATCAAAAAAACAAACAACCCAATCCAAAAATGGGCAGAAGACCTAAATAGACATTTCTCCAAAGAAGATATACAGATTGCCAACAAACACATGAAAGAATGCTCAACATCATTAATCATTAGAGAAATGCAATCAAAACTACAATGAGATATCATCTCACACCGGTCAGAACGGCCATTATCAAAAAATCTAGAAACGATAAATGCTGGAGAGGGTGTGGAGAAAAGGGAACCCTCTTGCACTGTTGGTGGAAATGTAAACTGATACAGCCACTATGGAGAACAGTATGGAGGTTTCTTAAAAAACTAAAAATAGAACTACCATATGACCCAGCAATCCCACTACTGGGCATATACCCTGAGAAAACCATAATTCAAAAAGAGTCATGTACCAAAATGTTCATTGCAGCTCTATTTACAATAGCCGGGACATGGAAGCAACCTAAGTGTCCATCAACAGATGAATGGATAAAGAAGATGTGGCACATATATACAATGGAATATTACTCAGCCATGAAAAGGAACGAAATTGAGTTATTTGTAGTGAGGTGGATGGACCTAGAGTCTGTCATACAGAGTGAAGTAAGTCAGAAAGAGAAAAACAAATACTATATGCTAACACGTATATATGGAATCTAAAAAAAAAAACTCAGAAGAACCTAGGGGCAAGACAGGAATAAAGATGCAGACCTACTAGAGAATGGACTTGAGGATATGGGGGGGGGGGAGGGTAAGCTGGGACGAAGTGAGAGAGTGGGAAGCAGCCACATGGCACAGGGAGATCAGCTCCGTGCTTTGTGACCACCTAGAGGGGTGGGATAGGGAGGGTGGGAGGGAGGGAGATGAAAGAGGGAAGAGATATGGGGACATATGTATATGTATAACTGATTCACTTTGTTATAAAGCAGAAACTAACACACTATTGTAAAGCACTTATGCTCTAATAAAGATGTTAAAAAAAAAAAAAGAGGTTACATAATTCCCCCCAAACCATCCAGCTAGGAGCTGGGAGAGCTGTGGACCTGGCAGCCTGCCTCGGTCACTCTGTGACTTGGACTACCTCTCCCCAAAGACCATTCAGGGACCCAGATACACTTCCCTTTTTGTGGATGAAAAGCCTGAGATCCAGGGAGTTTAAGTAAGTGTCTGAAGTCACACAGCAAGTTAGGAGCAGGGGTAGAATTCAAGTCTTACTGTCCCCTGTGTGTCCTGGTTCCTGAAGAAAGACTAAAGAGGTGGGCATCCAATCCATAAGACAGTATTAAATGCTCTCCTCTCCCTTCTGGCTCTCTAGAAGCAAGAAGATGACTGACATGTAGCCCAATTCTGAGCGTCAGCTGGCAGTCAAGCTCCCCTGCCCCTCAGGTTCTGACATGAAGGTGATGGCCCTTATTTGTACCTATAGTTAATCCGTGTCCCTTTTCTAGGATACTTAAGCTTGGCTTGGCTGGGAAAAAACCAACCAGGTCCGTCCCAGATGTCAGAGTCACGGACTGGTTTTAAGTTCTCCTGGGGGCTTAATAAAAGGTGGTGCTTTGGGTAACGTTTCTGTGATCGGCCCTTCTGTTAATACTTATCTAGCTAATGTATCTTCCAAATGGCCTAAGCACAGCGTTCAGGGCATTACAGAGCTTTCGTGATATTGTTCTACATATGGTATTTCTGCACCATATTTTTTTTCCCTTTCTACTTGCATAAATTATTTTACGATGAAGGTCGTGATGCCGAGGGAATAGAGATGGGAGGAAAGGTTAGGATTTCACAGGACCCAGCCTGAGGCATTTTTGGAGCCCAGAGGGAGCCAGGCCTCACATTCTTGAACACGGCGGGGTGGGAACGGGGCGGGGAACAGGAGGATTGAAGTTGAGTGAGCCGAAGAGGCCTGTGGCTGACAAACACCAGCTGTGCTGAGTACATATCACATCCTGGCCTGGCAGACGTCTTCTCCTTCAAAACGACACAGGCCATTAGCAAACTCACCCCAAAAGGATATGCCAGGAGTGGATGCATGAAACTCCTGCTGATACCCAGGAATCCCCAGATCGAAGCAGTCCTCCCTGCCCTTATCAGAACAGCTGAGATAACCAACCGTACTCAGGGTGGAATCTGAACACCAGGAAGAAGTTCTGCCTTACAAATACCAGGAACCAGATCCAGGCCCTGTGTTTTATGAATTTCCTCATTCCACATAGCTGAATGCTTGCTCTGTGCCAGGAATAGTGCTAGGTGCTATAGACACAGGATGAATAAAATACAGTCAGCGCCGGGAGGGAACTCCCAGCCTAATGGAAGATGCAGATGGCACCTAAGCAACTGCAAATATACAGTGTGGTGAGTGTGTAGACAGAATGCAGCCAAGAGTGGGGTGGAAGCTTGGGGGAAGGGCCCAGGATCCATCACGGCAGTGGGGAAGGCTTTTGGAGGATCAAGCTTGAGCTACGTCTTACAGGATGAGTGAGGGGAAGCCAAGCAGAGAGAGGTGGCATGCAAAGTCACAGGACATGTTTCTTTGTGGATGTGTATGAGGCTTTCTCTGAGATGTATACCCAGGAGCAGAATTGCAGGGCCATAGGGTATAGATACCTTAATTTCACTCAGAATATCTGTCTGACTCTCCCAAACGACAAAATTCCTACAGCTGTGCACGAGGGTATCCATCCCCCCACATCTGCACAAGAGTTAATATTTTCCAACTTACTATTGCTTGCCAGTCAGGTGGGGTATAAAGTGGTACCTCACTCCAGTGTGCATTTCTGTGCTTTCTTGACGTTTTGAGTGCTTCCTAAGAAATTTATTAGCCATTTGGGTTTCTCTTGTGAATTCCCTGTTCACAGTTTTTGCTCATTTTCTATTTTGTTTTCCTTTCTTTTTCTTGCTGACTTATAAGAATTACTTGAATAACCTACTTATTAGTCACTTGCTAGGTTTTAGATTTTGCCAAAGTCTTTCCCCCAACTTGTCATGCATCTATTAAGGTTTTTAATGGTGCACTTCAATGAGTGCAATCCTGATATAAATCCATTTGTTTCTCTCCTTACGATTTGGGCTTTTGAGGTCTTACTTAAGAAATAATTCATGACCCCAAACTAAAAACAGCAACAGCAACAACAACAAAACCTTAGTTTTTAGTCTTAATTTTCAAACCTAGGTCTTTAAATCACTGGAATTTATTTTTATTGAAAGAATGAGGTAAGGACTCTATTTTCTCCTGCATAGGAAGTTACTATTTCTAACGTAAATTACTAAATGATTCATCCCGTTCCCCAATGATTTGTGATGCTGACTCTACCATATACCTGTTGGGAGACAATTCTTCATGTGGCTCCTGCATTTCTGCACATCTTGCGATCAGAAGCTATGACAGGTTTGTTTGCAATTATCTTTTTGAGGATATTTATATAGCAATCATTAGAAATCAAGATGGCATCTCTATGCAGAGCAAAGAATAGATTTGTTTTTTATATATATACTGCCCAGTATAATAAAGATAATATCGCCCTCTGGGGCAAAAGACAGTAATCTTACTGACCGTTATGAAGATCTGGGTTCCTTAAGCTAGGAGTTCCTCTCTTGTCCCTTAACCCACTGTGCGTGTGCAGGCATCACCCGGATCTCTGCATGTCAGCCTATAGGAATTGGGACCTAGGGAACCAGTCCCAACAAGTGCTGATCCTCTGACTACTGCTATCTTTAAAGTGTTCCTTACCTTTGATCCAGGGATCTCAAGTTCTGCCAACAACCCTGAAATTGTATTTGTCTTTTTTTTCTTTTACACCAGTACCAACTATTTTAACTACCATGACTTTGTAATGAGTCTTGATGTCTGGTAGGCCAAGCTACTTAATCAGGATGTATTTTTAAAAAATATATATACCATTATATTCAGTTGTCTAAAAATATATTTAGGAGTTTTGCGTCCATCTGGACCACTGTGTAGATTTTGGTGTTTTCTCTGAATGAGATGGAGAATCACCATAGGCTTTCCAGTGGAGGGATGACAAAATCTGATTAATATGTTTAGAAGGGTCATTCTGTCTGCAGTTTTGAAACTAGAGGATAGCACACAAGGATGGAAGCAGGGAGAAAAGTTAAGTAGCCTACTGTCTTTTCAAATCTAGAGACAAAATGATGCTTTGGAGAAGGGTGGCAACACTGAAGGGGATGAGGAGGCTGGATGCTGGGTCTATATTAAAGATCAGGCCTTTAAACAGGAAGTTCTGCTACACTGAGTGTTGCATATGAGAGGAATAAAAGGAATCAGGTTGTTGATTTTAGCAAGTCGAAGGACACAGTCGCCATTAAATGCCATGGAGAGCCATGCAGGTATAGCAGAAGGTGGGGAAAAAGGTGTGGGGAGTGGTGGTTATTGAAATGAGTTTACTCTGGGCCACAGTGAGCATACTAGGGAGTTAATGAACTTATTGTAAGGACTTGAGGACCTGTCTTGAGGTTAAGCTTCTATAAGCACTGCCTGAAACCTGGCTGCAGAAATGGTCTGATGAGGGACCTACCATGCCGCTGGTGCTCCGTCATCACTATATCCTAGATATAATAGGATTTCCTATTTGCCGCCATCACAAATGCTATCAGCTCCATGCCACTTCTGTACCCAAATGCAACTGTGCAGTCACTGCTGCTACTACAACCTCCTGAGAACTTTCAGCCTCCACCCTCACCAGCAAACACAGATTCTGTTCTGAGTTTCTTTCCTCCAGTTTCTCATCTCTAAATCTAACTCTCCAGCAGGTACCTCTGATTGGAGGGGTCACATGCTTGTGCTAGCTGCAAAGGAGGCTGGGTAAGCAAGTATTCTCACTTCTCCCTTGAGAAGACAGAACTCATAATGCAGTATACTTAGGAAGCAAAACAAGGGTATTCAGAAGGTTCTGGGCCGCTAGAAAATGTGACAAGTAACTGTTAAGAGTTCTTGGATCACCTTTATTTCTCCAGTTTTGCTGCTTTTATCTCTTCTTTTGGGTTTTTTTTTTTTTTCTCAAATGATGGGTTTTTAAAATTCATCCATATTTTTTATGTACCCGTGGATTCTCTTTTTTATTGCTGAGTATGATTCCATTGTATGAATATACCATAATTGGTTTGGGGTTTTTTTTTAGGTTGATGGGCATTTGGGTTTTTTCAGCTTGAGGGCAATTATGCATAAAGCTGCTTTAAACATCCTTGTAGAAGGATTTGTGTAAACATGTTTTTATTTCTCTTAGGTAAACGCCTAAGAGTGGAAATACTGGGTTGTTGGATAGGGGTGTGTTTAGCTTTGTACGGAACCACCAGATCTTTGTTCACGCTGGCTGGACCATTTTATGTGAGAGTCCCAGTTGTGCTGCATCCTCACAAACACTTGATATTCCCAGGATTCAAACGCGGGTCTGTATCATTCTGGAACACATCTGCCTGGAGCTCTTTCCTGCCCTTTGGCAGCAGGATCTGTGTGCCCTTTGCCATCAGAACACCTGTTTATTTCTGAACGAGAGGAAGTTTACTGTAATACTTATTCTTGGGCTGACCTCGGTCAAGTCCCTTCCCTTCCGTAGACTTCAGTTTCCTTTTAATGACTAGAAGCTTTGGAGAAGGTGATTGTTTATCTTCCTTCCAGTGGTGACATTTTCCTGTGAGCCTTTCCAATCTCTGTTCTTTCTTGGTTTCCTTTTCCATCTGTCACTTGACACCGTACGATTGATTACATTTCTTTAACTGCCTTGGAAAACAGCTTGTATTTTTTTTTAAAAAAAAGGCTTTAAATAAAATAAAGCTTCATTTTGCTAACAAATTTGAGAAGAAAAGTGGAAGGGAATGTGACAGTTCTTGAACACCTACTCTGAGCCACACCCTTATGGAGACAGTTGCTCATTTAATTGTTGAGAGCATATCGTGCAGCTCTTCTGAGTGATGTTTTGACCTGAGCTCCAGTTTCCTGTCCACTGGACCGCTCTTCCCCCAGCCAGCCCTGTGGCCCTCTCTCTTGCCTCATGCCTGCCTTGTTTTGTTGCCACCTTCCCAGGGAGGCCCAGCCCAGCCTATATATATATATATTTTGTGTGTGTGTGTGTGCGGTACACAGGCCTCTCACCATTGTGGCCTCTCCTGTTGCAGAGCCCAGGCTCCAGACGCACAGGCTCAGCGGCCATGCCTTATGGGCCCAGCCGCTCCGTGGCATGTGGGATCTTCCCGGACCGGGGCACGAACCCGTGTCCCCTGCATCGGCAGGCGGACTCCCAACCACTGCGCCACCAGGGAAGCCCTCTTATATATTTTTTCCTTCCCTTCTCCACTCTCAACTATAATTTAAGCTCCGTGAGGTTAGGAATATTTGTCCCTTTTGGTCACTGCTGTATCTCCTTTCCTAGACACACAGCAAGTAATCAATCGATGCTGAGTGCATAAATGAATACATGAATGAATGAGAAGAAGAAACAGAAGTTCTGAGAGGGATTATCTTGTCCAAGATGACCCTGGTAGTAAGCCACAGGCCTGGGGACACAAAGGTGAATGAGGCCTGGTCACCGCCCATCTAAGCTGACAGAACAGCCTGGTGGGCAAGATGGTGACCAGCTGTGATGACATCTGAAGGCTTTTGGTCTCTCTCTCTGACTGAAGCCATGCCAGTGCCCTGGATTATTTCAGTATCCATGGGAATTCACAGCACACAATTACTGTTTAAGGTACAAATCACAGCATGCTACCTTTGCCTAAAATATTTTGTGGGGTGCAGTGCAGCATAGGTGCCACGGATAGACTCAGAGGCCCTGGATGACCAGCCCTTCTGACCTGACTTCACTCTCCCAGGCCCTCGCAGTGAGGCCCCAGTGGGGGAGGATGAGCCTCATCCTCAAACACTCTAGATTTGAGACTCCTTGAAGGGCTCAGAAAGGGTCACGTGACTCCAGCCACTAAGCCCACAGCCCTGTCCACTGCTCCATTGTCTCCCTTCAACCCCTGATACATGACGAACAAGAAGATGCGGTTTGGGTCTGGAAAAAGCCTTTGCTCTGACCTCCCCCTGCCCCTGGCAGCCTCAGGCAGCTCTCTTCCCATCACTGGGCCTGTTTCCCCATCTGTAGTATTAGGGATTGCACTGTTTCTTTGATTCTCTGAAGGATTCCTGCTAGAGTAGACAGACCCCTGATTTTCAACTCCTATACAATTGTTCTTGTGTTTTCTCACTCTCTCTGGCTATACAATCATGGGACAGTTATTTTCATCTTCTCTGGGTCTCACGTTGCCCATTCATAAAATTGGAGGTGAACGCTAAGAAATCCTACCTCGGCACCTAGGTGGGCTGCCCTGGGAGCACAGGATAAGGTATGCAAAGGACACAGAGATGAGAGCAAGCTGCAGACCCAAGGTGTTTGTTTGGGGCAAGGCTGAGTCCACAGAAATTCCATCTGCTGGGCAGCGGCCCAGAACGCAGCCCGTGGCATCTGCCTGGGAGACATGCTGGCCCTGCAGTGCGAGAAGCACATCTGCTCGTGCGGGTCCAGGGTCTGGGGCAGGGCGTCCGCGGCCGGCCTCCCCAAACGCAAAGACTGCTCTCAGCCAGGCCTCTCTCTGGCCTCCAGAACCCATCCCGGGCACTGCAGGACCAGTGGCTAACAGCATGGCTAAGGAGGGAGAGAGGAGGGGGAGAAGATCCTGGAGCCCTGAGCTTGCTGTCAATTAAGGCATCTCCCTGCCACAGAGACCGGGCCGCCCAAGAGGGATGTGTGGTGTGTTCCTGGTACAGGAAGTGAGCCGCCCAGGGCCATCTGGGATGTGTTTTCAAGGAAATCTTGAAAACGGCAGCTCCAGCCAGAGGTAAACAGGATTTCATTAAATGATGCCTGGCCCAAGGGACAGGGAGCGGGTCTGATTTCACAAAAGCAGCCATGTCGCCGTGTGATGCTCCTGGCCGCCATTCTGGCCAAAGACATGCCTCCTCGGAGAAGATAAACAGAGACAGTCTGTGTGGCCCCCTCCCTCTGCCTTGGCCTCTGTGTGTGCGGGCACCAGGGGTGCCTCCCGCCTCCCGACACCCACCATTTGTCCAGGTGACCTTTTCCAAACCCCTGTGACCAGCTGCACTTTCACCAGCTGGACTGAAGTTAATCTCGGGATCTCTCTGTTGGGTGAGATATTAACATGCCCTTTTCACTCTTGAAAATCAGGAAATCGAAACTGTGGGCGATTCAGTATGTTGTCTACTGAATCGCGTGTGGTGCAGCTAGGAGGGGCCGGCCTGAGGTGCCAGTCCAAGTCTCGTCACCCGGTGTCTAGTCCCCGGAGCGGCCCCTCAGGACCTGAACCTCCTGGTTGTTCCTCCTGCTTCTCTCATTCCTCCCGCTTGAGATGAAGATTCATCACCTGACACCCTGGCTCTTGTGATGGCCCTGAGAGACCCCCAGAACAGGGATTAAACCCATTCTGCTGATGCAGAAACAGGGGTCAGTGAAGCTGGTTACCAGCCCACGTCACTTTGCCAGTTTGGGACGAATCTGGTTGCTGATCTGAGAACTCTTCCTTCTCTTGGACAGTGTCAGGCTAAGAGAGCCACACGCTTGCCAGGGAAAAGCGCCAACTAATTTTCTAGATATTAGTTCCTGGGTAAAGCTTTCATGTCCAGGCTTGCTGTCAAACCCTTGGAACAAGTTTTCTCTATCAGCCCTTCTTTTGTAGCTGAGCCTGTGTGCCCTCTAGGCGGGGTTCGGAAAAGGTTTCCTGCTTTAGGTGGTGTGGTCCCTCTGGTCTGTGGAGCTGTGGACCTGGGTCAGAGCACCTGAGCTTTGAGCAGTGTGGTTCCTCATAGCCGACTGATCCTACATGATTCTCCATACCTCCTGCGGGCAGCCCCTGCACCGGACATCTCTTCTGCAGGGTTCTGCCTGCTTGTGGTGCTCTAGCTGGGTGAAGCACCCCCAGGGCAGCCACAAAAGCCCAAAGTCTGTGGAATGGGCAACCCCTCCCACCCAGAAAGGGAAGCACCCACTGTATGGTCTCCTGGGTTTGGCACATTATGTGATATGAATTACCTTGCTGACCCTCAAATAACCTCAGGATGAAGATGCTAGTTTCCCTATTTCAGAGACAGAAGCTGTGGTTGAGAGAGGTTAAGTAACTTGGACAGGGTCACGTGACTTGGAAGGGGCACAGGTGGACTTTGAACTCAGGCGTGGCCTCAGTATCCACGAACGCTTTCCTGCTCCAGTGACCGCTGGAGAGAAGTGGTCTGGCTCTTCATCCCGTGAACACAGAGCCAGGGGAGGGGCCCAGGAACCATGTCTTCAGCCCTAGGAATTCAGCTCTGGGAGGCTTGGGTGCCGTTACTGAGTCCCACCTCTTCTCTTGGGGATGGAGGCCTGAAGCCAAGTAATGGGAAAGGGTTGTTCAGTGTCACAGCCAGGTTGGCTCTCTAAGGGCCAACACGCTCTCTAAAAGCCCACTGGAAGCTGAGTCCCCTCCGAGGCACAGCTGTGGGAGGCTGCAGACAGCAGGGAGCTTGCACCCTGTCCTCCAGGGCTCCAGAGAAGCAGATTCACGGGAGAGCAGGGGTAGGTCTGTGGCTGGGGCCATGGTCCCACTCCTGTGCGGTACCTCCACCTAACCTTCCCCGGGGGCCCTCGTCTTGCAGCTGTGTGTCCAAGCTTCCTGAACCTTTCATCCCTGTCCTTCCAGTGATGCATGGTCTAGTCCTCACTCCCTCTTCTTTGCATGCCATAAAGAGAGAAGCAGCTTAAGAAGTCCCAGGGGAGGCAAGTTAGCTGATAATTGAAAGAGGCATCTGATTTTAAACACTGAGAGGTTGGCCTCAGCTCTGCCACTTGAGTGGTGGTGGGCCTTTCCCAGCCAACCCTTCCCAACTCCAGGCCCCTTCCTCAGCCACCCTATGGGTGCGGGGACTTAGAACAGGAACACTGAGCTCCAGTAAGAAAGCTTCATGAGGATATCTGAGCATCTTGGGATCCCTTGTAGCATATTATTCTCCTGCTAAATACCACCTAAGACTCCTCAAGCACTAGGATAAAGCACTGAAAGTCCCAAGCACGTTTCCAGTCTCTTTCCACATGGGTTCCTTCTCACCACACTGGGCTATTGTTGCCCCATTGTGTGAGTCTCTGATGAAAAGAGGAAAAAATCAATCAAAAGCATTGTGAGCAACAGCTGCTTCTAAGGGGTATGAGTGTCTATGAGCATGTGTGCAAATGTGAGATCTTGAAAATGGCTGGAGGCGACCAAAGGTAGCTGGTAGTTGCGCAGGAGCACGGGTAGAACACAGGGAAAGCCATCCTGTCTGGAGGGGGATGGGGCGTTGGAGGGGGAGTTGTTAATTCATTCAATAACATCTTCACTGAGTTCCTACCATGTTCCAGGCAGTGCCAGGGGTTGGGCTAAATGATGAACAAAGCAGAAACATCCTTGCTTTCTCAACTCTTACAGCCTGGTTGGGAGGCAGACAACTACCCACATGTCTATATAATAACAAGATGAGAAAATGCTAGAAAGGACAATACAGGCTAATGTGAGATAAACATGAAGGAGAAGCTAAATTAATCTGGAGAAGAGGATTCCACGAGAAAGTGATCTCTGAACTAAACCCTAAAGGATGAGAAGAAGGTAAATAGGAGAACAGGAGAAGGAGTAAGAACGTTCTTGGCGGAGGACACGGCTTGTACAAAGGCCCTGTGGCAGGGCGGAGCATGGCACAATGGGTGGGCTGAAAGAAGGCCAAGGTCACTGAAGCTCAGTGAGTGGGGGAATGAGTGAGACCAGCTGAGCGTGGAGAGGATGGAGGACACTGTAGGACAGGTTAGGGGTGGTCCTTCCTCATAAAAGCAACTTGAAGCCATCAAACAGTGTGAAGCAGGGAGCAATCCTCAGACCTGTGTTTAGGAAGGTCCTGCTGAGAGCTTTGGTGGATGAGGGGTGGGAAACAGGGACAGGCAGATGAGAAAAGACGACAACTGTTTAGGAGGACTTCGCATTATCTATGCAGAAGAGAGATGGCGGTCACTTGGTCAAGAGTGATGATGAGAGAGTTGGGGAGAAATGGATGGATTCAAGAGACGCTTAAATGGTCAGGTCAACATGACCTGGTGAAGGATTTTTTTCCTTTTTTTTTTTAATTGAAATATAGTTGATTTACAAAGTTGTGTTAATTACTGCTGTATAGCAAAGTGACTCAGTTATACATGTATACATTCTTTTTCATATTCTTTTCCATTATGGTTTATCACAGGATATTGAATAGAGTTTCCTGTGCTCTACAGTAGGACCTTGTTGTTTATCCATTCTATATATACCAGTTTGCATCTGCTAATCCAAACTCCCAGTCTATCCCTCCCCTGCCCCTCCTCCCCATTGGCAACCACCAGTCTATTCTCTATGTCCATGATTCTGTTTATGTTTCACAGATACGTTCATTTGTGTCATATTTTAGATTCCACATATAAGTGATATCATATGTTAGTTGTCTTTCTCTCTCTGGTTTACTTCACTTAGCATGATAATCTCTAGTTGCATCGACCTGGTGAAGGATTTTATTGGGAGGGGTGAGGGAATAGGAAATATCTAGGCTGAATGGACCCCAGTGCCATTAATGGGAATAAGAAATAGTGGTCATGGTCACCCTTGTTCTGATTTTCTAAATGTGGATGCTACCTCCCAGGAGATTAGAGGAGGACAAAAGTTCACATCTGGCTAAGAGATGAAACCAGAATAATATCCAGGTACGGGCAAGGGTTGGAGCCATGGGCAAAATGGCATTGAAATATAAGCAAAGCTGTAGCCATCTGGTCCGCACTCCTTCTGTCTTCCTGCTCTGGCACCGGTCCTGCATGGTGATGCCCACAGGGAGGGGAGGGTGTTGACTGCACGCTCTTGGCCTCAGTTTGGGCACTGTCCCTCTTCCCTCGCCCCTCAGCCCCTTCCTGCTTCTCCCTTCCTGCACTGCACTGTGGGCCATTCCTATGGGGGTCCCGTCCGCCACTCCCCACCGTGGCAGCTAACTAGTTACATTGACCATCCCACTTAATCCTCCCAGCAGCTCCTGGAGGAAAGTGCTAGTCGTATGTATATCCATTTTGCAAATGAAGAAAGTGGAAGCTCAGAGAGATGACTTAATTTTCCCAAGGTCATGCCACTGGCAATGGATGAGGCTCTGGCTGAGCTCCACCACTAATCCCTGCCTGCTTGTCCCTGCTGGTTTCTCAGCCCAATAGCCAGGCTGGGTCTCAGCTGGGGGCATGAGACTGTTGCCCACGGCCTCACCTTCCCCAGACCTTTTCCCTGTGGCCGAGGGTCCCCGGCGCCTTTTGCCTCTCATAGTAGGGCTGTGGTGTCCAGCACAGGAAATACTTGGCAAGCACCAGGATCTCACTTCAACTCATTCGCTCTAAGCCGCTCTTAGGACTCCAACCAGTGTCACCCTAACCCGTTCCCTTCCTGCCCCATGTCCCTTTTTTTTTTGGCGGTACGCAGGCCTCTCACTGCTGTGGCGTCTCCCATTGTGGAGAACAGGCTCCAGACGCGCAGGCTCAGCGGCCATGGCTCACGGGCCCAGCCGCTCCGCAGCATGTGGGATCTTCCCGGACCGGGGCACGAACCCGTGTCCCCTGCATCGGCAGGCGGACTCTCAAACACTGCGCCACCAGGGAAGCCCCCCATGTCCCTTTAGCCCTAAACAGCAAGAGACCTGGGAC
This sequence comes from Pseudorca crassidens, assembly GCF_039906515.1. NCBI lineage: Eukaryota > Metazoa > Chordata > Mammalia > Artiodactyla > Delphinidae > Pseudorca > Pseudorca crassidens. The sequence goes on along the minus strand of NC_090311.1, from coordinate 54,635,199 downwards.
GGAGTGGTGGGAGCACTCTCACCACTGAAGAGCCTCCTGGTTGTCTCAGCAAGCCCCCAACTCACGGCACCATGGGGGTCCCCAACACTGGGTCCCAGAAAACCCCATTCCCAGAGCCCCACCAATCTGTGGTCCATGTAGACCTCATCCCCAGCCCATGACCCACATGGACTGGAGCCCTGGGCATGCATCACCCCAACTTGGATGTCAGTTTGGACCCAGCACCTCTTCTCTCTAAACTTAAGTTCCCAGACTGGAGAAATCATGACTTTAGACTAGAGGAATGCAAAGGTCCTTTCCATCTCTAAAATTCTGTGATTATGTCTGGAAAATTACCAGAAAATAGCACAGCACATCCCATTCCAAATAAATCAAGAAGGCTTACGGGCACTATCTAAACTCCTCATCACACCTTTTTGACAAATTCCTTGTTCTCTCTAAACAGTAATTCAATGAAAATGTCACAGGGACAGAAACTTTCATCTGTTTGGGTTCCTTCTCTATCCGCAGTGCCCAGGCCAGTGCCTGACACGTGTTTCGATAAATATTTATTGGTCAACTGGATGCATTAGTTTATTAGGGACACTGTAACAAAGTACAACAAATTACGTGACTTAAAACAACAACAATTTGTTCTCTCACAGTTCTGGAGGTGAGAAGTCCAACATCCAGATGTCGGCAGGACCGCGCTCCCTCTGACCCTGTGGGGGAGAATCTTTCCTGGCCTCTTGTTAGCTTCCCGAGGTGGAGGCTGTCAATCCTTGGGGGTCCTCGGATTGTAGACACATCACGCCAGTTTCTGCCTCTGCTGTCACATGGTCGTCTTCTCCCTGTGTCTCTGTCTTTTCCTTTCTTATAAGGACACAAACCATACTGGATCTGGGCCCCACCCTAATAACCTTACCTTGACTTGAGTATCTCTGCAAAGACCCTTTTCCCAAATAAGGTCACATTCACAGATACTAGGGGTTAGTACTGCATTACATATTTGGGGGGACATGATGCAACCTGTACCACTGAATAGATACCAAGAATGTCCTGGGATATTCCATTCCTGACTTCTGTTTCGGAAGGGCTCCTGCTGGAGTGGGATCCTTGCCACTTCACGGCTGAGCCAGTGTTTCCTTTTCAGGAGCCAACACAGACTGGTAGTGGTGACGGTGGGGGTGGGGTGTCTTCTATTTCTAGATCCCTAAGTCTGGGAGGAATTTGGGGCCCATCTGGGCCTCCCCCTCATGTTCCAGCAGAGGAAAACTGAACCAGGGGAGGGACGGGGCTGGCTCCTGGTGCCAGAGGAAGTAGGTTAAGCCTGCCCCACTTCTCCTTGGTCATCATTTACAATCTGCCTGCATTCGAGAAGGAACTTAAAGGAGACTGAGAGGGAGCTCGTGTGGTTGCCTCAGTTTGAAGCCGTGAACCACGCTGTATCTGGGGTGGGCTTGTGAAGGAGGAGTTAGAATGTACATGTTCAAATTATAGAATTCTGGGGCTCTGTGAGGGTCCCTTTGTGACTGATTCAGTGAGGTGTCTGTCAGCCCCCCTTGTGTGCTGGGGACAGAGGCTGCTGGAAGAGGAGATGAAGCACAGAGAAGAGAAAGCAGACACTACAGAGGGCCTCCAGGTTGACTCCAGGGCCCTGGGCTCGTCATGTCGGGTGTGTTGGAAGGGCCTGCTAGGGGGTTATTTGCCTGATGACTGCAATTGTTTTCTATCGCTGTCATAAAAACGACCACAGCTTAGGGGCTCGAAACAACAGGAGTTTATTAGCTCACAGTTCTGTGTGTCAGAAGTCTGGGTGAGCTGGGCTGGGTTCTCTGCTCCAGGTCTCACAAGGCCAAGGTCAAAGTGTCGAATGGCCAGGGCTCTTCTCTGGAGGGACTGAGGGAGACTGTGCTCCCAGGCCTCTCCAGGTCGTTGGCAGAGTTCTGTCCTTTGTGGCTGCACCACTGAGCTCCTGTTCCCTCCTGGGGGTGTGGGAACCTATCTCAGCCTGTTAAGACCCCCTGCATCCCTCGTCCCATTGCCCTCTCCGTCTTCAAAGCCAGCAATGGTACAGCGAGTCCTTCTCATGCTCCAACCCCTTTGACTTCTTCTGCCTCAATTCTTCTGTCTCCACTCGAGAAAGTTTTCTGCTTTTCATGGCTCATGTGATTAGATCGGGCCCACCCAACTAATTCAGATACTTTCCCTGCTTTAAGTCCATAACCTTAATTATGCCTGCAAAGTCCTTTTTGCTGTGTAATGTAACCCATTCACAAGTTCCAGTGATTAGGGCGTGCACGGCTTTGGGGGACCCTCTGTCTCCTGGGATCCCACTCACCCTAAGGGAAGAGGGAGCCTCAGGGGCTAGAGGGAGATCTGAGTCTGAGTACCACTTGGGGTCTCCCACTCAGCTCAGCCCAGCATCTTGAGGAAGGGGGTGAAAAAAATGGGGGTAGGGGATCAGCTGTGAGTGGAAGTAAAAATGCATGAGCTATTTCTATAAAAATTTTCATAAGTTGGGAGCGCTTTGCAACATCTCTATGAAAGTGTGATTCAGAAAATACGATAGATATCTTTTTCCCTTTAGCACAAAATAATACATTTTCTCCTGCTGCACAGGGGCTTAAGAAGGGCATAGCCCAACGTGGCGCCTCGGTACTGGCCGACTTGCCTGGTGGCTGGGTGCTTGGCAGTGCAGGTGGCAGTGCCAAGGGCAGAAGGTAGTGCCGGATTCCAGGCAAGCACAGGAAGACTTCCCCCTGGGCAGCTTTGATAGGTGGGCCTTGGGAACAGTGGCTGTGCTGAGAGGCCTTCGTGGAGCCTTTGGGACAAGGAGTCCCTTGGAAGGAGACCTTCTTGGAAGGGCTGGATAAAAATGGAGCTAATGTGACCATCACAGACTGGTGGAGGATACTGCTCTGTGTGTGTGTGTGCGTGTGTGTGTGTGTGTGTGTGTGTATGAATATAGTTATATGAGTATAGATTTATGTAACCACCATCACAATTAAGATACAGAACAGTTCTATCACTCCCCCCACCAAATTCCTTGTGCTGCTGCTTTTTTCAACGCTCCCACCACCTGTATCCCATGTGACCCCTGATCTGTTCACCACCCCTATAGTCTGCCTTTTCCAGAATGTCATATAAGTGGAATCAGACAATATGTAGCCTTATGAGGTGGCTTTTCACTCAGCATAATGCCTTTGAAATGCACTCACGCTGTGACATGCGTTAAAAGCCCCTTCTTTTTTTTTTTATTGCTGAGTAGTTAGTATTCCAGTGTTTGAATGGACCACAGTTCGTTTATCCATTCACCCACTGAAGGACATTTAGGTTGTTTCCAGTTTGGGCAGTTATAAATGGAGTGCTATTTGCATGAACACGTTTTTATGTCTCTTGAGTAAATGCCCAGGCATGGGATTGATTGTTGGGTTGTATGGTGTGTGTATGCTTAACTTTATAAGGAACTGCCAAACCGTTTTCCAGAGTGGCTGTCCCATTTTGCGTTCTCTCCAGCAGTTATAGCGTTCCAGTGGCTCCGTATACTCACCAGCATTTGTGGGACTTTGTTTGCTTTTTGTTGTTGCCGTTCTAACAGATTCTAATGGTATCTTGGGTTTTTATTTTATTTTGAACTTCATGGAGTTATTTGCCATCTGTGTGTCTTCTTTGGGGAAGTGTCTGTCTCAATTGCTTGCCCAGTTTTTTATGGGGTTGTTTATGTTCCTTCTGTTGAGCTTTGAGAGTTATTTGTATATTCTGGATACAAGTCCTTTGTCAGATATGTGGTTTACGAATATTTTCTCCCAGTCTTTTCATTTTCTTTCTTTCTTTTTTTTGGCCACACCATGTGGCATGTGGAACTTCCCTGACCAGGGATCGAACCTGTGCCCCCTGCAGTGGAAGCCCAGAGTCTTAACCACTGGACCACCAGGGAAGTCCATCTTTTCATTTTCTTAACTGTGTCTTTCGTAGGGAAAAAGGTTTTAATTTTGATGAAGGCCAATTATCAATTTGTTTCTTTTATCAGTGATACTTTTGATGTCATAGCTAAGAACTCTTTGCCTGACTCAAGGTCATGAAGATTTTCTCTTCTGTTATCTTCTAAAAGTTTAATCATTTTGCATTTAGATCTATGATCCATTTTATATAAAGAATGTGTGAGGTTGTTTTTTTGTTTTGTTTTGTGTTTTGCAATGGATGTCCCATTGTTCCATTGCCATTTCTTGAAAAAATAATGCTATCTCTATTGAATTTATAAAAACTCAGTTGGTCATATTTGTGTCTATTTCTGCATTATTTATTCTGTTTTATTGATCTACATGTCTGTCCCTTCACCAGTGTCCTGCAGTTTTGATTACTAGCGCTTTAAAATTGAGTAGTATCAGTTCTCCAAATTTATTTATTTTTTAAAAACTGTTTTGGCTATTCTAATTCTGGTTCCTTCTTCTGAAAATTTTAAAATCAGCTTGTCCATTGCTATAAAAAATTCTTCTGGGATTTTGATTGGAAGTACACTAAATCTATAGAAAAATTTGGGGGAGAATTGACATTTTAACTATATTGAGTCTTCCAATCCAGGAATACAGTAAGTCTCTCCACTTACTTAGGTGTTATTGCTTTCATAAGCATTTTGGAGTTTTTATCATGCAAGTCCTGAACATGTGTTCTTAGATTCATAGCTAAGTATTTAAATCTGGGGGAACTTTTTGTACATCATATTGGTTTTTAAAATTTTAGCTTCCAAGTGTTTATTGCCAGCAAATAAAAATATGATGGATTTTTTTTCATGTTGACTTTATGTCCTGCAACCTTGCTAAACTCAATAATAAGGTTTGTTTTTGTTTTTGTTTTTAGATCTTTTGGGATTTTCTGTGGTCGTATTGCCTGTGACTAGGGATAGTTTTATTTGTTCCTTTATAATCCATATGCGTTTTATTTCTTTTTCTTGCCGTATTGCACTGGGACTTCTAGTATGATGTTGAATAGCAGCTCTGAGAGTGAATAACTTTGCCTTGTTCTCTGTTTTAAGGGGAAAGCATTCAGTCCTTCATTATTAAGTGTGATGTTAGCCATGAAATTGTTGTAGATACTCTAAATCAAGTTAAGGAGGCTTTCCTCTAATCATAGTTTGCTGAAATTTTTATCACAAATGTACATTGAATTTTGCTAATTTTTTTCCTGCATCAATTGATATGACTGTGTGCCTTTAATTACTTAATCTATTAATACTATAGCTTGTGTTGAATAGTTTTCAAAAATTGAACTAATCTTGCATTCCTGAGATACACCCCATTTGGTTGTGGTATATTATTTTTTAATATATATTGCTAGATTTGATTTGCTAATATTTTGTTGATTATATTTGCCTGTTCGTGAGGGATATTGGTGTATAGGTTTCTCTGTATGCACCTAACCCTAGCCCTAACTGCCCTTCTGCTCCCTGCTCTCAAGCCCTTCATCTGAACATGGCAGGCACAAGACTTCAGACCTTGGAGAACTCCCCTTGCTGGGATTTAAAAACAAAACCATAGAATTTCCTAGAATTATTTTCCCTCAATAGAATAAAAGTTCCAGGAGAGAAAAGTATTTCCTTTGGACCCTGCACTCCCTTTAAGTCAAATAAACATCTGTCAAGGAGGAACAAGACAGAATTCCTTGTGATCAGATGCTCCTGGTTCTACAGCAATTTATCAAAGCCCTTCTCATCAATTAGAGAAATATTTGAAAAATCATCACAGCTCCTGCAAGCGCCTCATGTATAATTCAAAGCAATGGCTCCAGATGGAATGAGGAAGCCACAGAAGCCAGCATTGCCTTTTGAAGGTAAACCTGCCCATCGTCCCTTTCATCTCAAACCTAGGAACAAACTCCGGGCCCTCGAAAATTACGTTTCTACTGAAGTGTAGAAATCTTAAAGCCTGAAGTGTAGACACTTCCTCTGCCTCCCAGTGGGCCTCCTCTAGGGGAAACCACTTCTCAGTTCTTGGGAACTGGGTGTTCCTGTGAGATTAAGGCAGTGAGAAGTGACCCCTCTCATGTGTGCAGCATTCTGCTTTCTTTAATCACAGCCTCCAGTACTGAGTGATTCAAAGAGGGTTGCAAATAAAAAAAACAACCAAAGAAGTGATCAAGTGATCACCATGTGAAAACCACCCTCACTTTTCTTATTTCATTTGCCATTCTCATGAGTCAGGTAATATCTTGAGTTCATAGATGAGAGGACTAGAGCAGAGAGGTGGAGTGACTTCCTCAGGGTCACACAGCAAATTCACAGTGAATAGTATTTGTACCTTGACCACCAGACACTGCCTCTGTGGGTATAAAACCCAAATTTTCATTTTGATTCTGTTGTTTGATTGAACAATGTGGAGACTAAGTGGGAGATTGATCATTTTTTTTCATTGAAATTTGGTTTGGAATAAAAAGTCTGAATTTAAAAATACCAAATATGTTTTGCTAAGTACAGTGGCCATATTGCTTATATTATTTAAACCACTCCACCCCTGAACTGTATTTAACAGTTTCAATTGATTTCACTTCTGAATTGCACGAATGGCATGTAGAGCCCACGTGACTTAAGACCCCAGCACCACCAGCTCAGGGCACTTTAACAAGAGACGACACAGAGGGGGGAGGACTGTAGGAGACATATCTCTGTGCTGTGGAGGAAACACTTCCTTTGGATTTGACCTAGAAGTTACTCTTCGTAGTTACTCTACTTGCTCACACCTGGTCTCCACCTGCCCTTGCAATATGGCAGCAACAGAGGTGGCTCTGAGTGGGACACGTGGGCTCTGTAGGATTCCTTGTGCAGTGGGTCAGTGGGCACTAACCCTCTGCAGGGTATGTGCAGAGGCAGGTGGACGGTCCTCCTCAGCTCTGTGCTCTAGGAGGCATCTAGGATACTGTATTCTAGAACACCAGAAATACAGTAGGTGAAGACCAGCATTCTGAGTGGTTCGAAGGGCAGAAAATGGGCGTCCTCCTCTATGGGTAAGGAGGCCTTTTGAAGGCAGATGAGACAGTCCATCCCAGACCAGATGGGCCAGAGACACAAGGGGTGCAGAGAGGAGGGGCCAGGAGCTACAAAATGCAAGCAGAAATACCCACCTGGGACCAGGTGGTCAAGGCCAGCCCCCGGGAGGAGAGGTGTATGCGGGAGGGGTCTGGCCCGTCCTCACCACTCTGCCCCCAGCCCCCGGCCCAGTGTCCAGAGCACAGCAGCTGCTCAGCAAGGTGACAGAAGGAGCTCCATCAGCACTTCCTGCAGAAGCCGGCCAACATGCTCCAGTGTGAGTTGGGGGCCCCTCTTCTGAGCTCCCATAACACCCTGGGCCTGCTCATCGCCAAAGCACTGTCATGTCACCTTACGACGATCTGACTTCTAGTCTGCTTCCTTCCTGGAACCACTTTTGCATTCCCAGCATCTTCTCTAGCATGTGGTGCATATTAAGTCCTGAAGGAAGGAGGGAGGAAGGGTTTCATCAGCTACTTGGGGTTAAGGGTTTCACCAACAACTGAGAGAGGAGAAGAAATTGGAAGTTAATAGCAGGTCTCACTGTACGTCATCTTGCGGTTGCTGAATATGGTTATGTGGCTGTAAACTCTATAAGGAACCACACGTAGCTCTCCTTCTACAGTGAAAGCTCAGTCATGCTGTTATTCCACGAGGGTATGAGTCTCAAGACATCAGGGTCTCTCTTGGTTATCACTGTTTCACTAGCTCCTGGCATACAACTTATTATATATAACAACTTAATACAAATTGTTTGAATGAATGAATAAGTCAGCGAGTGAATCGGGTCCTTAGTGTTCTTTATCAAGTCCTGGTTTACTGAGCCTATCTGTGCGTGGTTCTCATGGTCCTCCAGGTCAGCTGCATCCATGATGCTAGGAGTCCATAGCCTGAGGCCCACGGGAGATGCTCAGGCCAGCTGCTCATTGCCGCATACTGGCTCTTCCCTTGAAATGTTCATCTTCACAGTTAAACCACGTGGGGCCTCCAGGTGGAGGAGGGACCTCTGCTGAATCTAGTGGCCTTCATTATTTTATTAATCTTATTCTAACTTTAGAACAGGTGTGAATGTGAGAATAGTCCTTCCCTTTTCTGGGCCTCATCTTCCCCTCTATGAAAGGAAAAGTCTACCCAAGGTGATCCCAAAGCTTTCCCAGCATTTCAGGCAAAGATGAGGAGGGAGGCGGATGTGGCGACGGCATCCTGGTGTCCTCCTGTGGCAGCTCCACCCCGAGTTCCCAGGGTTCCCAGGGAGCAGTGCGGTTGTGTGGGATGAGCTTCGAGGAAGATGTGTGAGTAAGCATGAATTAGCACCCCTGCTTGGGGCCCGCGAAAACGTGTCAGAGACACGGAGGGGGACCTGCCGTCACTGTGAAGACAGCAGACTTCCAGACTAAAGATAGGACCTGCCTCCCGACGGGGAGGGGCTCCCTGCCCCCCTGGGCGGAGGGATGGAAATGAGCTGAACACAGCAGTGTGCGCCCGCTGTCACTTTTGGGGTATGAAGATACAAGCCATCAGAAAACCCAGCAAAAGCTGCAGGTCCTCTCTCCAGAAAAATGCACAGACATCTGACATTTTGCATCTGATGGAAGGGAGGAGGATGGATTCCTTGAAGTCCATCTCTGAGCTCTGGGACCCCACTAACAAACCCGTCCAGAGCAGAGAGATGGGGGAGGGGAGGGGTCCTCGTTCCTAGCTCTCATCTGGGCTCTGCTCCATCTGGCTGTGCCTTCGCTGCTCTGGATGGCCTCAGTCTTGCCATCTGTAAAATGGATGGCCTGGAAGAGGACCATAGTGTGGTCCCTTCCTGGATTCCACCCTAGAATTTGGTTATCACAAGCACACACCCTGAGGGCAGCTCCTGGGTGCTGGGGCCGCTCTCCTAATGGCTAAGCTGAGAAGCAAGTGCGTGGGAGCTGGGCGTGGGGGAGCACTGCTCATGGCGCCTTCAGAACCCACTTTTTCTCTAGCTTTAAACCCAGCCTCCTTCTGACAGTGGACCCACCAGTGAGGTGGAGCCTGAAACGCTCTCCTACGTGGAGACGAGAAGTATTCAGATTCCTTCCTTCTCTTTCCCCGGCTCTGTCTAAAACGGCTGGATAATGGGAGTTGGGGTCTCCCTTGGCAGTGTCAGGTATGCCTGACAGAAAGCCGGGAGAGGGTCTCAGCCAGATTTTCAAGGATAGGAGCTAAGGCCTAGACAGCTGTGACCTGGCTCAATCCCACCCGGCCGGGCCTGGGGCCAGACGCCCTGTACCTGGTCTGGAGAGCTCGGGGGCACCCACCTCTCCATCTGAGTAAGAACAAGGAGGTTTCACCTCCCTCCCTGAGCCTGGTCTCCTCTTTCCTCATTGCCTCCCCACTTTTCACCTCCTAGTAACTTCTAGGCTGGGGGAAAGGGGCCTTTGCCCAGAAGGCCAGCCTGAGCAGGAGACAGACTCCCCTGCCCAAGTGCTCTGCCCGGGAGAGGATGGCTGTCTAGTCCACGTACCGCCCTGTGGTCAGCCCGCCAGGGGCCTTCCCTCTCCCCCCACACACCCCCCAGCCCTCTATCCCAGCCCCACTCAGAGCTCCTAACCTTGGTGCTTCCTGGGCAGAAGCCTCGTGGTAGCTTTCATTGGGGTTTGCTTCTTGAGTCAGATTATGAGAATCTGACTTCTTTAGATAGAAGCCGTTACTCCCACTCCAAATTACGATGGATTTCCAAGGGTGATCAAACCCCTGGAGCACTGGCTGTCGCATTGCCCTTCCCTGCTGCCTGGGGTCCCCGTGCACCCTCCGACCCTCCGCCTCTGTACCCTCGGGCCCCATACGCCCTCCGTCCCTCCGCCTCTGTTCCCTCAACCTTCTCCAACCCTCAGAGCTCCTCTCACCCTTCAAGAAAGCTCCCTACCACCTCCTCTATGAAGCCTTTCCAGACTAATCGAACTGGAGTGAGGTTTCCTTCCTCCGTAAGCCCAGCTGTGTGTCAGGAAGCGGGGAGAATATGGTGCTGAGCCCTGTGCAGCTGCTTCAGCAGGGCAGGACCTAGGTCAGTCTCCACAGCAAGGCTTTGGGATAAATATTAACACCCCGCTTAGCAGATCAGGAACTGCGTGGGTGCAGGTGGAGTGGGTGGGTTAACTGACTTGCCCAGGATCACAGAGCTGGGAGATAAAAGGGTCTGCATTCAGAGATTGTGTTTTGTCCCACTGTCTGCTTAGCCTCCTGTCCCTGCACCCAGGCTTTCGTTCTTCCTGACTTTCTGTCCCAGCTTGTTTGTGTAGCTCTCCCCCTGCTCTGGGTCCCCCTGTGAACAGAGGCTACTGTGTTCTCCCCTGCTCCCTCCCAGTGCCGTGCAGAGGGCCTGCTCAGTCAGTGTTTGAAGGATTGGATGAAATCTCTCCACTAGTGCTTGGCATTTTCCCCGCACCTAGAGTTGCAGTAATGAAATTTCCACCCTGTGCCATAAATGATTGAAATGTTGAAAATATCACAACCTGGAGGAGACCAGAGCTCTTGAAATTTACAACTAAAACAACGGCTTCTATTTATGGAGCATCTGCTGTGGGATGTGTTTCGAGCGGTTCTCTCTTGACTCTTGACAATCGATTTAGGTGACTCTGGGGCAAGGGCACCTGTGTTTGTGACTGGCCCAGTTCTGACTGGTCAGTGCCCCTGTGTGACCCTTGTTAGATATTATAACACCACACCTGCCTGTAAGTCGTGTGCTCTTATGGATGCCCATTTTACAGATGAGGAAAGTGAGGCTCAGAGGGGAGAAGTAAGTTACCCAGAGCCACACAGCCAGACCTCAGCAGAGCTGGGCATTGAAGCCTGGAGTGTTTGTGGCACACACAACTTAACCAGCACACCATTCAGCTTCAAAGCCCAGCTCCCTCCCTTTCCTAGGCTAGGTCAGGCCTTCCCGCTCTCAGCAGGCCTGGGGTCAGTATTTGCATGGGGGTAGGTGGGGGCCCCACCACCACCGACCTCCAGGCAGTGCAGCCCAGCTATTCATGAGAAAAGCACTCCTGCTGGGCCCCAAGTGCTGCCCTCAGAGGGCAGACACCTGCATCAGTGCTGGTGTGCAGGAGGGCCCAGGGCCTCCCCCAGTGCCAGAGGGATCAGTGGTCCCTCTGTTCACATGGAAGAGGAGTGAAGAAGAGACCAACCACTTGGAGAAAGGGATTGCAAATGCTGATCTTTAGTCGGTTGTATTTTGTTAAGTCCACAGGAACAAACCATGGATTTGGGGCCAGGAGGCCCAGCTCCCCATTACTGTGTGATACTGGTCAGGGTGCTTGCACTGCCCAACCTTACTTCCCCAGCTGTCAAGTAAGTCACTTGGGCTGGATGCAGCCCAACGCCCCCTCCAGCTCCTCCTGGGCGAGTTGAGAGTGGGCCCTGGGGTCCGATAGCCTGTATTCAAATGTCACCCCTGGGATGGGGGTGAGGGGAAGAAAGCGTCCACTTAACTCTTCTGTGCCTGGGTTTCCGCACCCGTGAAATGGGGATAACAATAGCAGTAGGTGCCTCGACCGAGCGTTACACATAAAGTGCTTAGAGAAGTCGCACGGTGCGTGCTCAGTAACCCTTCATTTCTAGTACTTTACGGCTGAAGTGGTCATTTTAGCTCTGATTCTTGCCCAGCAAGTATTATCTCCCTGATGCAAATGAGAAATGGAAGCCCAGAGAGTAACTTACTCAAGGCCACATGGCTAAAAGAGATACTGGGTCAGTTCTCAGTTTCCCCAAGGTCGCTGAGCTGTGCTTCCCTCCTCCTGCCCACCCACCTGTTCAAAGAAGGGAACTGGCAGGCAGTTTGGATAGCAGGTGAGAGCAGGCTCTTCTCCAAGGTGGAAGAAGGGTCGGCCTCTGTGCTTCTCCATTGCTCTGTGCTTCTCCATTGCTCTTCCAGCACTGGCAGCTGTGAAGGGGTGGGAAGACTCTGGAGCCTATGCTCAGTGGCCTTTGTCATCAGTCCTGCTTCCTTTGCTTACAAGCTGTGTGACTTTGAGAAGGGTGGGCAACCTCTCTGGGCCTTGGTATCTTCATGAGAAAACTGGGGAGAGCAGCCCTGACCTCTCCACTTACAGGGTTGCTAGGAGCATTAACTACAGCGAGGGGGCAGTTACGAGAGCAGGGAGGCAGCGAGGGCTGGGACAGGAGCCCCCGTGCCCCCAAAGGGAGGGAGCCAGAGGTCTAATACCCCAACTTCTTTTTCTTCCCTCCCTGGGGTCTCCTCCTGGATGGAGCTGACCACTGGCTGAACTCAGTGGGGAGCCCGAGAACATGCGGTCAGCCTGGGCAGCCGCAGTGCAGATGGGGAGGGCGCAACGGGAGATGTCCCGGGCCTCTCTGAGGTTGCTCCCCTCCTCCCCGTTCTGCCTCTGCGTCCCGTGAGCTGGCTAGACAATAACGGGGCCCACACTGGAGATAGCGCCATATTCACCTGTCAGGGGGTTACTGTCAAGAGAGATTTAGCCTCCTTTTTGTGAGTAAAACAATGAAGCCTCCATAATTGTTCCAGGAGAAATAAACATGCCAAAATATTTAAGTACTAATAAAAGTTAAGAATTATCCCAGCATATTTAAGTATAGATGTATTTTTACAGCAGGCAATGAAGGCAGTTGCCAGCAGAATGCATTTCATCCAGGCCATTTAATACTAAACTGCCCGCCCCCTCCTTTGAGGCTTGGATGGGGAGGGAGCGCCGAGGCAGGGGGAGTTTGGGGCCTTCACAGTGATGGGAAGAGGGTCCCCTTTCTCAGGAGCAGACCCCACGAAGGACACCAGGCACTGCGCTCCACCCTTTCCGTTGCCCACCGCTCCCCAGTCCTGACCGCAACCCCAGGCAGTACTAGTGTCATCTCTGTTTGAGAGCAGAAAAATCCAAGACACAGGAAGATGAAATAAGCGCCCCAGGCTGGTGGCTGCTGGAGACGGGATGAGGCAGCCTGACTCAGGAACACACCCTCCACTCTGGACCATCTCTCAGGGCTACCTGGCCCTGTGCTGGGAACCTGGGATGCAGATTCACAGCAGGCTGAGTTCTGGGCCAGCTCGGCTCTTGCCAAGGCTATTCACTAGCCTCTGAACAAGTGCCTCAGACTCTGTTCCCACATGGCTGCCCACCGCTACCCCCAGCCTCAGTGCTGCAACTGGAGGCTTCTCTCAATCTGAGTGTGTGCATGAGTGTGGGTGCAAACCTGAGTCTCCTGGCTTTTAACCTTTCCGTAGTTCCCTGTTCCCCACAGGATACAGCCTAAGCCCTTGGGCCATACCCAAGGCTCTGCCCGTTTCTCCACCTCTGTTTTCTGCCCCTCCTTGAGCTCCGAGCTGTAGGTGGACCAGTCATCTTTTGCTTCTCCACAGACAGTGTGCTGTTCTGTGCCTCCTGTGGTCGCTCATGCATGGACCTCTGTCTGGAATGCCTTTCTATCCTTCCTCGCCTGGCCAACTCTTAGGCACCCTTCCTAGCCCAGCTCATGTACAGGTTTTCCAGAAATCCCTCCCAGAGCCTCTGAGTTCAAGTACACATCCCTTGTTCTGGGGCCCTGAATGCTCAGCGCTCACCATAGTACATTGGCATTATTTACTGATGAGACTCACTCCCCCAAATGCAGGACTGTATCTTCTTCATGTTTGCATGCAGCACCCGGCATCCGTTACTGGCCTGAAGACATCTTGAGGAAAGACACGTGGCTCAGTGACTGTGAAGGAGGCCGACCTGCCTTAGCATCTTTGCTCCATGGCTCAGTACCTCTGTGACTCTGAGCACATTTCTTAACCCCTCCGAGGCTTACCTGGAAAACAGGGCTAGACACGGCCCCCTTATCAGCCTGTGTGAGGAGTAAGTAGACTATCCCTTGTAAACACATCCACCAGAAAGCCGGGCACGTGTTCCATAAATGCTGGCTGAACGTGAGTCTTTAACTGTGAAACTGTTGCGAAACTGCCCCAGCCTCAAGCCCCTCCTCCCTCTGGTGAGCGGGCAGGCGCCCCTCACACACACACAGGCTTTGTCACTCACACAGGCCTTTGCGTCCACTCCTAGTCTTTGAGAACAACCTCCTGAGAGGTACAGGTGCAGAGAAGCCAGTGGCCCAGAGAGGTTAGTGCTTTACCCCAGGTCACACAGGAAGGTATAGATGGAGCTAAGACCGCTAACCAGGTCTGGAGCATCCAGGTCACTGCTGTTCCCCAGATTCCCCAGTTCAGTCAGGAACAATCTTCTGTAAGGAGCTGATGACTCCCTTGGAGAAACCGCACCCCCTCCACACCACTCCTTGGCCCACATCTGGTGGAGGACGGGGCTGGCAGAGGTCAGCTGCTTCTGGTTAGAGCTCCTCCAGCCTACTGGGAGCTGCCTGGCCTCAGGCCTCATGAAAAGCCCAGATAACCCCACCCGAAGGAGACATGCCTTGAGTGGACAAGAGGCTCCCTGCTCCCCTGCTCTGCCCATGTACACGGCCATTAGCCCATGTCCCTCCAGCTGGGCTCATGGTTCTGGCTGCACCAAGCAAACAGCAGGGTGACCTGGGGGTCCTCACCTTGGAGTGAGCCCTTTGGGAGCCTTGATTTCTTGATCTATTAAAATAAGGGTGTTTCCGCTATGAGCAAGAAATGAGACCGTATCCGGTGGTTCAGAAAACTGTAAAATGGTTAGGGTTAAGATCGTCACCACTAATCATCATCATCGAGAATAAAGGTAATTCAGGGAATGCTGAAGTCCCTTTGGAAATTAAAACCCTGGAGGAACTTGATTTCTCTGTTAGAAATAACTCATGTCCTATTTTTTTTTAGAATTTTTTAGTATGGTAAAATATTTATAACATAAAACTTACCATTTTGATGATTTTCAAGTGCCCAGTCCAGTGGCATTAAGTACATTCACGTTGTGGTGCAACCGTCACCACCATCCACCTCCAGAACTTTTTCATCTTCCTACACTGAAAGTCTGTCCCCATTAAACACTTAATACCCTATTTCTCCCCTCCCCCAACCCCTGGCAGTCACTGCTCTACTTTCTATCTTTATGAATTTGACTTCTCTAAGTATTTCATCTGAGTGGAATCATACAGTATTTGTCCTTTTCTTACTGGTTTATTTCACTTAGCATAATGTCTTTAAGTTTTATCCCTGTTATAGCACGTGTCAGGACTTTCTTTTTTATAAAGACTGAATAATAAGCCAGTGTACGTGTGTACTACCTTTCGTTTATCCATTCATCTGTCAATGGACACTTGGGTTATTTCTACCTTTAACTATTTTTAATAGTGCTGCTGTGAACACAGATGTATGAGCAGCTGTTAGAATCTCTGCTTTTACTTATGTTGGATATATAGCCGTCAATGGACTTGCTGGATCATGTGGGAATTCTGTTTCATTTTTTTGAGAAGCCACCCTATTCAAAGCAGCTGCACCACTTTACATTCGCATAAGCAGCCCACAAGTGTTCCCGTCTTTCCACATCCTCACCAACACTTATTATTTCTGTTTTGTTTTGTTTTTCAGTACCTAATGGGTGTGAAATGGTATCTCATTGGGGTTTTGATTTGCATTTGCCTAAAGATTAGTGAAGTCGAGTGTCTTTGTATGTGCTTACTGTTCATTTGTGTATCTTCTTTGCAGAAATGTCTATTCAAGTCCTTTGCCTGTTCTGTAATGGGTTTGGTTTTGTTGTTGAGTTGTAACTCACTTCCTATTTTAACATCAAATGAACTGCTGGACTGTCTTTCCATTGGTAGCAGAAATATGTGTGAGTGAATGTGAATATCAGTGGACAGAACACCAGCATTTATGGAAGACTTCTTCTGTTTAGTCCTCATGATAACTGTGTGAAGTAAGTGCTATGACCTTTATGTATGAGGAAACTAAGGTTTCAGAGAGATTAGATGACTCACCCAAGATCATACAGCTGGTGCAAGATAGAGAGATAGAGAGATAGAGAGATAGGGATTGAGGGTTTGGAACTCATCTTGGCACTCATCCCAGTCTATCTCCAAAGTGATGAGGGTTTGGAACTCATCTTGGCACTCATCCCAGTCTATCTCCAAAGTGATGCCCACACTGCCTCCCTGCAGAGGCTGAGCCTCCTAAAACAGCAGGAGGATGGCCGCAGTGATGACCAATCCATTATTATCTGCATTGAAGAGACAGCCCCAGGTGAATGATGTAACCAGAAGGTTCAGAGCAAGGCCCACCATTAATCTCGTGGTTACAAACAATATAGGAAGATTATGCTGGCTTCCAGCCCAGTTAAGTGGACATTTGGATGTTTTCCAAAACAAATGTGGATCCTGTAAATACAGATCAGCTGGTTTGCAGGAAATCAGCGTCCAGATGAAGCCGCATCTAGAGAGATTTTCCAAAAGTCCTACTGCAGAGAACTTGGGGGTGGCCCATTTGGAGCATGTCTCCCCCTTGTGAAATGTTTTTCATTCATTCAAGACTTCCTTGCTGAGGGACTCTGGGTGCCCAGCTCTCTGCCAGACTTGGGCTCATGTGTGAGATGCTGGAGGTGGAGGTGAGATGCTGGTGGTGAATTATGACTCTGGCAACCATCTACCTTCTAGTCTCCAGAACAGTGCACCTTCAGGCAGGAACTCTATGACCAGAGATGGGGGGATGCTTGCCCGTTGTCACACAGTAAGTTCCCAAGTAGTAAAGCTGGGAAGATGTCCCAAGTCTCCATTAAGTCACTCGACTTTCCCAAATACCCCAAATTTTGGTATTTATACTACTGAATTTTCCAGACTGCTTTTCAGCAAGGGAATTCCCAGAAGGGGTGCAATAATCCTTTGCCAGAATTTATGCCCTAATTTTGGTTTCAAAACAAAGTGAATGTAGATAGGTCTCTATTTCTTTCCTCTGGGAGCACATATACAGAGGTTAAGACTTCTTCCCAGGAAAAATTCGAAAACGACATGGAAATGAAAGGGAGTGCTCAGGGCACTAGGTGATTAAGTGCCGAACGAGTGGAACAGACAGTGAGTCCTTTTAATCTAATCCTTATCCAGGGTGTATGAGCACGTTCGTCCTCCTTTGTTAACACAAAACCCTGATGGGCTGAGACTTCACTCCATGCACTTTCCAGGAGGTGCGTCCTGTGGCTCGTGGTGTGGTTCCCCAGGTTTTATCTTCTCTTTGGGATGGAATGGTGTTGCCACACCAGGCTGGCTCTAGGGATGCTCCTCTCCGAATTAAGCGCTGTCTGGGGATGGATTCCACATCTACTTGCTGGTTTCCCTCAGCGGGGCTGAGATACGATCCATTTGTCTGAACATCAAGGGTGGACAACGGGGGGTCGGGGGACAGACAAAGATGGAATGAGACGTATGAACTCAGCCCAAGGCTCTGACCCGCCATTGTTGGCTCACCCCCAAGGCTCCTGTCTAGGCCTCATGCTGGAACAGCGGGTTGCTGGCAGCACCAAGGGCTCCTTGACTGGGCTTTGGGCGTCCTCTTGGTGGGGGCTGCCGTGTTGTCACTATGAGCATATAAGTTCCTTGGTCCTTTAGCACAGAAACCAAATCTTAAGTCTACATTAAGTATGATTGTTTAAGTATAATCCTTTTGTGGAAGGAAGGAGGAAAGAAGAAAAGGAAGAAAGGAGGGAGTGAAGGATAAATAGAAATTTTTCCCTTTAACAGAAATCCATGAGATGCATCTGGTCGAACTACATTTGTTGGGAGTGGCAGGTGTTTTTGTCAGTAGAGCCTAGAAGATAGATAGCTACACAGAGAGATAGAGAGATAAAATAAGTGGTCACTTAATGTTTGCTGAGTGAATGAATGATTGAATATTGTGGAGATTTGTGAGTTGCTTACTGAAAGGGAGATTTCCTTGTGGAACCGTATTGGTCACTATTAGTAAGACTGAGGGGAATATGTAGACTAAGGCTTTGGTTTTAAGTCACAGGAAATGCACGAACCTGTGATGACATTTCCACACTAGGAGGCCAGTTTGAATTAAGTGTAGTGAAGTCATTCACTATGCGTGATTTCTAGGTCCCGGCCTGCCCAAGATCATTCTCTCCCAGTCAAGCCTTTAAATTGCCAGTGAAAGGGGTCTTGTCTGAACACAGTCCATGATTCCCCTCTTAACTTTCAAGCCAGAAGCACCGAGGGTCTCTTTCTTCTAAGTGATATAGTCACCGCTTCCTGAACAACTTCCCTTCCAGGAAATCCAGACCCTCCTCCACTTTCCCTCCATCTCCTAGTCCCTGATTCAGAAAATGAAGCTTGAAGAAGGTGCTTGCAAATTGGAGTGAGTAGCTCTGCAGGGTGAGGCCCCACATCTCGCCACATTAACCCTGGGAACTTGGGCCAGGAAATGAGGCTGGAGCCATTAATGCCTAATGATGTTGCATTGTCTTCCAATAACAAACCATCTCACCAGTTGGTTTTATAGGGGACCAGCTGTTGTTAATTGGGGAAGATGAGCATGAAATGACAGCTTTCACACCTGACCAAGAGAAAGCTGCGGCGTCCTGGGGCAAGATGGGAACCGCCTGCTGCAGGCAGGGGGCCCCTGAGCTCTGTCTCAGCAAAGGAGAGGCCTGGGGACGGCCTGGGGCTCCCATTACTCTCACATCTTTAGCAGGCAGAAAAACAGAAAAGAGTGTTGGGTTCATTTAACATCCCACGCCTCCTCCTGCAGCCCGACAACATCACCTTGCCATGCTGTGTCATTTGATTTGCTTGTGCGCGTGTCTCTGTAGCAAGGTGACGGGGGCCTAAAGTTGCACAGCCTAGCATCTGGCGTATTCCAGGCTCTGCAGAGGAGGCATGGCCAGGTCCTCTACCACTGATCCCGGCTGCTGCTCCCCGGCCACAGGTGCCCGGACCAGGGATCAGGCTGCCGGCAACTAGTGACACAAGGGCTCAATCACATTTTCTCCCTTAACATTTCATCAAAGAGACACAGGAAGCAGTTGTCACCCAGCAGTGGGTACGAAGCAAAGGGAGGAGAGAGAAGTGCTGTGACACAGAGTGGGTGCGGCGGCTGTTTGGCTGTTTGGTCCAGGAGCAAACCAACACGGGGAGGGGGCTGATGCACAGGGACAGGAGACTGGTGCAGGAGCCGGGAAATCTTACGTACGGAATACCTACCACATGCATTTTAACTTTATAGCCTCGGATGGTCCTCTCAGGACCATCCCAGGATACCGGGAAGCATGTTATATTATCCCCATTTCACAGATGGGACACTGAAGCTCTGTGATGTCAGGCAACCTGCTGATCGTTAGTAATCAAGAGCAGGGACTTGAACCCCATCAGGTGAGTGCCCTCCTGTGCACTGCTGCTGTTGGCATTTGAAGACCACTGCAGGTTCTCTACTGGCCGGCAGAGGCGGAGAGCTCCGTTTCAGGGCGCTCAGTCAGGCTGCCTCGAGTCCCGCAGACTGAGAAAAGCACAGACCTCTCTCTCTGCCTATATTTGCCTTTATTTGCAGTGTCGATTCAAAAGACGGGAATGAGGAGCATTAAAACATGTACTGTAAATAAACCAAATTAAAGTTAGATTGACTCATTTAGCAGCCAGCCTCCGATCTTGCATTAGAGGCAATTGAAGAGATTTCACAGATTTTAGTAACCAGATAAGATTATTATATAAACAGACTTCTGCACTGAATGATGAGCCATATCTTTTTTTTTTGAGACAGTTAAGATATAGTTTATTTTATTTTTTTAACATCTTTATTGGAGTATAATTGCTTTACAATGGTGTGTTAGTTTCTGCTTTATAACAAAGTGAATCAGTTATACAAATAAATATGTTTCCATATCTCTTCCCTCTTGCGTCTCCCTCCCTCCCACCCTCCCTATCCCACCCCTCTAGGTGGTCACAAACCACCTAGCTGATCTCCCTGTGCTATGTTGCTACTTCCCACTAGCTATCTGTTTCATGTTTGGTAGTGTATATATGTCCATGCCACTCTCTCACTTTGTCACAGCTTACCCTTCCCCCTCCCCATATCCTCAAGTCCGTCCTGTAGTAGGTCTGTGTCTTTATTCCCGTATTACCCCTAGGTTCTTCATGACCTTTTTTTTCCCCTTAGATTCCATATATATGTGTTAGCATATAGTATTTGTTTTTCTCTTTCTGACTTACTTCACTCTGTATGACAGACTCTAGATCCATCCACCTCACTACAAATAACTCAATTTCATTTCTTTTTATGGCTGAATAATATTCCATTGTATATATGTGCCACATCTTCTTTATCCATTCATCTGTCGATGGACACTTAGGTTGCTTCCATGTCCTGGCTATTGTAAATAGAGCTGCAATGAACATTGTGGTCCATGACTCTTTTTGAATTATGGTTTTCTCAGGGTATATGCCCAGTAGTGGGATTGCTGGGTCGTATGGTAGTTCTATTTGTAGTTTTTTAAGGAACCTCCATACTGTTCTCCTTAGTGGCTGTATCAATTTACATTCCCACCAACAGTGCAAGAGGGTTCCCTTTTCTCCACACCCTCTCCAGCATTTATCGTTTGTAGATTTTTTGATGATGGCCATTCTGACCGGTGTGAGATGATATCTCATTATAGTTTTGATTTGCATTTCTCTAATGATTAATGATGTTGAGCATTCTTTCATGTGTTTGTTGGCAATCTGTATATCTTCTTTGGAGAAATGTCTATTTAGGTCTTCTGCCCATTTTTGGATTGGGTTGTTTGTTTTTTGTTATTGAGCTACATGAGCTGCTTGTAAATTTTGGAGATTAATCCTTTGTCAGTTGCTTCATTTGCAAATATTTTCTCCCATTCTGAGGGTTGTCTTTTGGTCTTGTTTATGGTTTCCTTTGCTGTGCAAAAGCTTTGAAGTTTCATTAGGTCCCATTTGTTCATTTTTGTTTTTATTTCCATTTCTCTAGGAGGTGGGTCAAAAAGGATCTTGCTGTGATTTATGTCATAGAGTGTTCTGCCTATGTTTTCCTCTAAGAGTTTGATAGTGTCTGGCCTTACATTTCGGTCTTTAATCCATTTTGAGTTTATTTTTGTGTATGGTATTAGGGAGTGATCTAATCTCATACTTTTACATGTACCTGTCCAGTTTTCGCAGCATCACTTATTGAAGAGGCTGTCTTTTCTCCACTGTATATTCTTGCCTCTTTTATCAAAGATAAGGTGACCATATGTGCGTGCGTTTATCTCTGGGCTTTCTATCCTGTTCCATTGATCTATCTTTCTGTTTTTGTGCCAGTACCATACTGTCTTGATTACTGTAGCTTTGTAGTATCGTCTGAAGTCAGGGAGCCTGATTCCTCCAGCTCCATTTTTCTTTCTCAAGATTGCTTTGGCTATTCGGGGTCTTTTGTGTTTCCATACAAATTGTGAAATTTTTTGTTCTAGTTCTGTGAAAAATGCCAGTGGTAGTTTGATAGGGATTGCATTGAATCTGTAGATTGCTTTGGGTAGTAGAGTCATTTTCACAATGTTGATTCTTCCAATCCAGGAACATAGTATATCTCTCCATCTATTTGTATCATGTTTAATTTCTTTCATCAGTGTCTTATAATTTTCTGCATACAGGTCTTTCGTCTCCTTAGGTAGGTTTATTGCTAGGTATTTTATTTTTTTTGTTGCAATGGTAAATGTGAGTATTTTCTTAATTTCACTTTCAGATTTTTCATCACTAGTGTATAAGAATGCCAGAGATTTCTGTGCATTAATTTTGTATCCTGCTACTTTACCAAATTCGTTGATTAGCTCCAGTAGTTTTCTGGTAGCATATTTAGGATTCTCTATGTATAGTATCATGTCATCTGCAAACAGTGACAGCTTTACTTCTTTTCTGATTTGGATTCCTTTTATTTCTTTTTCTTCTCTGATTGCTGTGGCTAAAACTTCCAAAACTATGTTGAATGAGAGTGGTGAGAGTGAGCAAACTAGTCTTGTTCCTGATCTTAGTGGAAATGGTTTCAGTTTTTCACCATTGAGGATGTTGTTGGCTGTGGGTTTGTCATATATGGCCTTTATTATGTTGAGGAAAGTTCCCTCTATGCCTACTTTCTGCAGGGTTTTTATCATAAATGGGTGTTGAATTTTGTCGAAAGTTTTCTCTGCATCTATTGAGATGATCATATGGTTTTTCTCTTTCAATCTGTTAATATGGTGTATCACATTGACTGACTTGCGTATATTGAAGAATCCTTGCATTCCTGGAATAAATCCCACTTTATCATGGTGTATGATCCTTTTAATGTACTGTTGGATTCTGTTTGCTAGTGTTTTGTGAGGATTTTTGCATCTATGTTCATCAGTGATATTGGCCTGTAGTTTTCTTTTTTTGTGACATCTTTGTCTGGTTTTGGTATCAGGGTGATGGTGGCCTCGTAGAAGATGAGCCATATCTTGAGGAGAACATTTGAAATCAATAGCAATACAGGCTGAGAATTAAGTAATGTGGTTAAGCACCTTTGAATGATGCCGTTTTTAGGAGCTGATTAGGAATAAATATGCCAATTGCAGCAGAGCTGATAGCTGAAATAAAGTGATGATTAATCAATTTGGGCCTGAGAGCCATGGAGGCCATCTTGGTGTTGAGAAAGCTCAGGGGCCTGATGGTGGCTCAGAGAAGGGACGAGAAAGGAGATATCAGAGTCCTCATGCAGAACCACAGCTCTGCCCACCAAGGGGTTGACCGTGGCAGTGTGGCGAGGAGGGCCTGGGGGCCGACAGAGGATTAGCTGTAAGCTGCTTAAGCTGCTCACGCAGGGCAAGCCAGCATCGCAGGGAGGAAATTATGGTGGGGGACACTGACGCCCCTAGGATTGTGTTTGGAATGCCCAATTACCATTCAACTGGGAAATGATTGGTCTTTTGGCCGCCCTGTAATCACCTCTCACCTGGACAATTGCACCGGCTTCCCAACGGGTCCCCGTTTGAGCTGGCGGATTCATTCCCTGCACTGTTAGTTACTAGAGTGGTCTTTCCAAAGCACTGCTGTGATGCTGGCACTCATCTCAGAGGAACCTCCACTGCCTCAGGGCCAAGCCCAGGTCCCTTAGCTTAGGGTTCAAGGCCCTCGTGGTCCAGCTGTCCCTACTTGCCTCAGTTCCTCCTACTCCCCATTCCTGCCCTATGACGGCTCCGCAAGAAGGTTTAGTGGGGCCAGATGTCGCCTCTTCTTTGTGGTGTTGTACAGAGGTGGACCCTCCTCACCTCCCCTGTCTGCTGAAACCCCATCCTTTCTCTGGCCTAATTCAAAGCCCACCTTGACTGTTCCGCCCCCCAACCCAAGCAGAACTAGCTGCTCTCTCTGTTACCATCATAGCCTGAACAATCCTTTCCCTGTTTCATATCCGTGTCATCCACTCTTTCTTCTGTATTCCTTAAATACTTATTGGCACCTTTGCAGTGCTACCCACTGTGGTTGGCCCTGAAGAGAGCACAGAAGTGGTTCCCACCCTCCTGGAACTCAGTTTCACACCAAGCAGTTAATGCTCTATGCAGCTGTCCCTGCTCTAGAGGCAAGTCACACTTGTTTAACTCACCTGGCACAAGGCACGTGATCAAGAAGTGTTTGAATGAATGAATGAGAGATCAAACAAATGAATGAGTGGCAAAAGTGGATCAATGGGAGGGGTTACAGTGAAACAGGTTTTTTTCTGGGTAGAAGAAACGTAGGGCTGAGCTCCCAGGAACTAGAGGCATCCGTGCAGAGGATGACCATACATCAAGGAGGTTCCAGAAAAGACTCAGAATTAGCTGTGAGATTGAAGTTACAGTGATATGGACTCCAGGGCCAGCCCCACCACTGACTCAGTATGTGACCTCAGGTAGAGCACGTCCTGTCTTTGAGCCTCAGTTTCCCCATCTGTAAAATGAAAGCATCAGACTACAAATGGCCAGTCGTGAGCCTTTGCTAACATGAAGAAAACAGGGGGTACTTCTTAAATGTTGGTGGCTTCCAATGCACCCCTTCTGCGGTGGACTATAATTAGTATTGGGCTATAGCCCATGTTAGGTGCAGATAAAAATGGAACAAGCGTAAGATGATAGGAGGAAAATTAAGCGCAAGATTAACAGGAGTATGGTAAGTGTGAGCGTCACTCCTGTGAGCTAGTGTAGGCCGGGAAGGCTTCCTGGAGGAGGTACGACATTGACCTAAAGGGTGAATAGGACTTAAATATTGAGGAAAGGAGGGGTGAATTCAGGCTGATGTGCAAGCAGCTCTGAGTCAGCAAGGCATTGTCCCGAAGGCCCCCTGTGGGTGCGTTCCTGTGCCACGTCCTCCTCCCTGTCCTAGAAAGAGGCTGGGAAGGAGACCCTGGTTAGAAGGCTGAGCTTCTTGCTCAAAGGGGGCAGATGTGGGTTCTTCTCTGCTGTGTTTTTAACCTGGCTTCCTGCCTTCAGCAGGCCTGAATCCTCCCGAGGCGCTGGGCAGCGACCCCGCCATGGGCGGGCTGAATGTGGTGGCTGAAGCTGGGCTCTCCGGGAAGGACCCTGGCTCTGGTCCTCGTGGCTCTGCAGGCTGTGGGCTCTGTGGCTCAGGAGAAAGGGGCTCTGAATTATGTGACGCTCCCTAGCAGGGGGGCTGCTACAACCAGGTTAGCCAGGAACAGGCAGAGGATCCCACTCCCCAGGTTATCAAGCAGGACCTGGGTTTCCCTGGGGGGAGCTGGGGGCTGGGGGGGGGCGTGGCCGTCTGCTTGAGCTGCTCATCTTGTGAGGCCATCTGCCTGCCGGCCTGCTGCTCACTCTTCTGCCTGACTGTCCATTGCCAGCGTTCACAGCTCTGCGAGCCCTAGCGAGGGGCTCTGGGTGATGGGACACTTGCAGGGGCCCTTCCTGTTGGCTGCCAGCTGTAGCAAAGGTCAGAGGAGAAGGCAAATGTGCTGGTGTGAGGCTCCCGGCTTCTTACAACCTGCTTCCCCTCTCTGCTTCCTTCCTTCCTTTTCAGGACAGCAGAAGGACTCCTAAAGATTCCTAAGAGCTTATCATAGATGGGGGAAACTGAGGCTCAGAGAAGGCAAGAGACCTACCAAAGATCCCAGGACGAATCAGCCAAAGGGCAGAGACCAGAGTCCCCCGACACCCCGTCCTGTTTGCTGTCCTGCGCAGCACGGTGTCCTGGCCTTTCTCCCCACTGCACAGTGGAGCCCAGGGGCAGGGTCCCCACTCCCTGCGGTGCTCATGGGAGTCACACCTTTCTCCTCCTGCCTCTTCTTCCACCTCTGCCCTCCCTGCTCCGTGTGTCCTAGACCCTCTAAGGCTCTGCTGTCTGGCCTGGCCCGGCTCTCACTGTCTATCTCATTCAGCACCTGCAACCCTGAAGCTCTGACCCTTGGCCAAGGGTTGCATTGTCACCAAGTTATAAACTTGGTCACATACTCCTCTCTGGTTCTCTTCAGGTGGACCCAAAACACGGCCATGCCCAAGCGTTCGAGTGAAACACACGTGCTTCCCTGTTCCCTCCCACCACCCCTTGGCACAAAGGGTGCGGGGAGGAGGCCAGGGCACGCCCTATCCCATCCATCCTGCGGGGCCTGCAGAGGCAGCAGTGGGGAGGCCTCGGCTGGAATTGCAGGGCAGCTGCTTCTGGTCCAGGGAGAGCACAGGCTCTATCAGGGGCCCAGCAGCAGCAGAGCTGGCTGACTTCCTGCGTGCCCAAGAGAGGAGACAGGCGGTTCCTCTTTTTATGAGCTCACCAGACTGAATGCAGCTGCAGTGTCTGTCAGCCACCGCCGAACATACCCGGTGGCTGCTCTCTCACTTCTTCCCAAGGAATCGTACTTATTCAAGTTCAAGCCAAGAAGTCTGTTACCATAACACAAAGTTGTTCGAGTAATAGGCCTAGGAAGTTCTATGAATAATACTGATGGTGGGTGCCCATTGGAAGGGATTCCTCTTTCGTGACACGGTGAGCCTACAATCCCTGACCCAGTCAGGTGGGCTCTGGGCTCTTCCACCACTGACCACCATTCAAAGGTCAACTCCTGCACCAGGGCTTGGCTCCGACACGCTATATAGACTGAAGACAGTGATTGAAAATCGCTTGCAGAGCAATGTACGGGGAAGGTGCTTGGTGCCTCCTTTTCTGTTGGTGGTGGTTACAGACTTGCCAGGGAGGGTGCAAGTGTGTCTTCCCCTTTCTCCATTCTCACCTAGGAGAAAACAGCAGGGTGTTTCTCAAAGCTTGGCCTCCTTTGTCCTCAGGGAGTGTTTTTTAATTTGTGATGTTTTAGAGCATGATGGTGGAATTTTTCAGTCCCTGGAGGAGGCTTTTTGAGTTTGAAGAGGAAGCGCTGTAAGAATATGTAGTCTGGTGATCTGAGAGACGATAAATGTGGAGTCTTGGAGGATGAAGAGAGGGGCAGCAGGGGCCTGGGGCTGGAGGGGCCTCAGGAAGGCAGCCGGAGGGGATGCCGCCCCAGGAGCACCGGCATCTGAGGCTGTCAGCACACCTCACACCTAGCAGATACCCAGCCACACACACACACACGCGCGCGCGCACACACACACACGCACGCGCACACACACACACACACACGCACACACGCGCGCACGCGCACACACACACACGCACACACACACACGCGCGCGCGCGCACACACACACACGTGCCTTGTGAGGGGGCATGTTTATTTAGAGGTCAAGGAAAGGTCAGTGTTTCCAATCTGGGTGGACACAGATGGGACAGGCATGGTGACCATGGGATGGGGTGGACGATGGGGGACTGAACTGCCTCTGCTTCTGAGCAGAGACCAAGCTGAGGGCCCCTAGGCACCACGGCTCTGGACTCTGGTTGCCCTGCTGATGCTCACACAAATCTAGGTGGGTCACACTGGGGGTCGAACATTCCATTCAGGGCTCTCTGGCTTCTTTTCGTTTTTTGGTTTTTTTTTTTTGCCGTACGCGGGCCTCTCATTGCCGTGGCCTCTCCCGTTGCGGAGCACAGGCTCCGGACGCACAGGCTCAGCGGCCATGGCTCACGGGCCCAGCCGCTCCGCGGCATGTGGGATCTTCCCGGACCGGGGCACGAACACGCGTCCCCTGCATCGGCAGGCGGACTCTCAACCACTGCACCACCAGGGAAGCCCTCCTTTTTTTTTTTTTTAATTCAACAAACCATTACTTACCATTGACTCTGTTTTGGGCCATGTGCTTGGCACTTGGGGTATTGAGATGAATCAGACATTGACCTAATTACAGGCCCTGAAAGAGCTGGGGCCTTAGTGAGGAAACCCAAGTAAGAAAAAGGACAACAGAGTAAGATAAAGCCGGTGTCAGGACCAAGGGAGCCCCCCTCTGAGGTGCTGGAAAGGATTTCAGAAAAGGTGTACCCCCAGATAATGGGGTCTCTCCCACACCAGCGAGGCAGGTAGCTCTGACACACCCCACGTCCTAGCACTTGGCTTAAAGGAGCCTCCCGTCTACTTTCCCAAACGAGTCTCTCAATAACTGGTTTCTGATCTTATTCTCCAACACTCTCATCTTTGCCAGCTGTATAAACATTTGGGTGAAGCGACCGGGTGTAGGTAATTATTCTGGGAACGTAGCAGGCCCGCAGAGGGACATGCGTCCGCATTGGAGCGATGTCTCCCACCTCCGGTGAGAATGGCCCCAGCCAGCAGCTGGGGAGAGCACCGTCCTCCTCAGGGCCCATCGCTCGGTAACCGTATCAGCCACGCAAACAAACAGACTCCCTCTGAGTGATTCCCCCAACGCTCCCCTCCTCTCAATGCCGTCTCGCACCATAAATAACCACGCCCAGGCCAGGGACAGGGTGGGGACGGGTTTAGCAGGGAAGAAGGCTGCTCAGAAGAGAGGGTTTTCCTCCTTTTGAGAAGCGGCTTTCATCTCCTGCCGGTCGTCCTGATGCCTCCAGTCTGGGGCTGCTGGGAGTGGGATGAGGGAGGGGCTCGCCAGGACTGAGATGGCAGGCTGGGGGCTCCTGGGGACTGGTTCAAAGCCCCACGGCCCTGTGTCCCCTTTCAGGACCTCAAGCATGGTCTCTTGTTTCTGGAAAGTGGGAATGAGGACTTTAAGTGAAGGGAAATCAGTGTTCCTGGAGCACGTGTGTTAGGCCTGTTTGCACGTGTTGTCATTGAATGTGAGCTGGATTAATTACTGCCCATCCGTAGAAGAGGAAACTGAGCCTCAGCGAGGGTTGAGGCCCTTTATGCCACCAGCTGGGGGGAATCAGAGTTGGAAATTGAGCCTGAGTGTGTTGGAACCCTCAGCCGGGCTTCCCTCCACGGGTCCGCACTTCCTGACTATCGCTATTGAGTTTGGTCAGAGGTGAGGCGGGGCTGGTGGCCTGAGGGTGCAAACACGAAGAACGCACTCCCTTGCAGGGTCCTACAAGCATAGGGCAGCACCTCAGAGTGGGGACCCATGGCTTGTGGTGCCCTCGGGCTCCCCTCGCCTCGGCCTGGGAAGCAGCTCCAGGCCTCCCTCCGCTCACACTTTACCTTCACGGGTTTTCTGGACTCTTTCCCAGGGGCGTGAAAAGGGATTATGAATGCAACCATGACACTGAGGACACAGGACAATGCATCTGTAATTTTTCTCCATCAGATTAATCCACGGGGGCCATGAGGAGTCCCACGTCTGTCCCTATAGAGGCCTTTCCCCAGTGCACTGATTCACCTGAGACCCTCATGGCTGTGCAAATAAAAAACAAATGGGTGCAGTGCTAACTCCTCGTCTGTATGAGTTTATTGTTGTCTCTGTGGTGGACACTCCCACGCCCACGTGGTCCTCTCAGAAAGGCCAGACCTGCTGGCAACCCCTTTCCCACACTCCCTCTGTCTCCCCACTTCCTGGGTGAAACAGATATTGAAGAGCCTTTCCTTCCATCTCTGGTTCTATGTTTCTAGGCCAGATCCCTGAAACTGGGCCCCTAGTCAGCGAGGAGGAATAATGGCGCTATGGTTTTCTTGCAGGTGACGTGACTCCCTTCTGGGTCACTAAAGATGTCACGTCACTGATGGTGGCCAGTGATAATAACTGCCACCCGCTGAGTGCACACTATCTGCGGGCCCCTTGCAGATACTCTTCCGCCCTGCAGAGGCAGTGCCAGCGCTCAGGCCTGGCAGATTCCATGGTGAAAGCCTTCCTCCTTCTAAGCACCTGCCCACCTGCATTGCTTGAACGGCATTCCTTGATTCTTCGCAATTCCAGGGACAGGTGTGGCGTCCTGGTGAGCGAGAAAAGCAAGCTGCGGAATAGTGCACAAAATAGAACATCCTGATGTTGAACACACATGCAATAACACCACATTTTTTTCTGGCTACGTATGTGAAAGAAGGAGGACACACCCCACCAAGAACGATACTCAATGACCTCTCACAGGAGGTCACTGGATAGGAGGGGTGGTGGTCGAATGATATTTTAATCTTATCTATAATATTGTTAATTTTCGACAGGGAGCAGGTATCCTGATATCATTTACATAATTAAAATTAATTTTAAAACGAGAGGAACCGGCAAAAAATAAAATGGGTTCTGTGGCAATATTAGGGATGGCAAGTCTGAGAGTAAAACCTCTCTCTGCTGGCTTCTGAGCAGCCTTGGTTACTGCTGAGCGGCTGGGAAAATTAGCTGGTAGTTTTGGTAGTAATTTCTCTGGAGAGCTGAGGTTCCCCAGCATGGGGACTAGAGGACTTTTTTAAAGTATATATTTGTTTACTACCGACAAGAGTAACATATATTCTCTGTAGACCATTTGCAAACTATAGAAAAGTATAAAAAGGGAAATGAAAATCCCTTGTAATCTGCCCACAGAGTCATAATCACGTTTAACATTTCAGCCCAGGAGCTGATGTGGATTTAGACATGCCTGGCGTCACACCCCGCCTCTGCCACTCACTTGCTCTGTGTAAAACTTAGTTCTTAGTTCTTAGAACTGTGAAAGGGGGAAGATAATACCTACATCGCAGGGTGAGGACGAATTAACTGACAGGGCTCTGCTGCACGTTTCAAGGAGCGCTCAGCAAACATAAATACTCACTACCTGGTAGTTGGCAGCATAACGCCTATATATATATATGTATCTTTTCACCAAATTGGAATCATACAATATATACAGTCTTGTATTTTTTTGACACTTTAAGATGTGCACTTTTAACATGAGCATTATTGCGTCCTTGGGGACCTTCTGTGGGGACTCTTGCTATGCTAGGCGGACTTGCAGATCTGGTGGTAAGAACAAGCGCAGTGTCCTGTCCTGCCCCTGCTCTAAAGCCTCCCATGGCTCCCTGCTGCCACTAGAATAAATCGAATCCCCTCTTGATGTCTGGGTCCTTCAGAGTCTGGCCCTACTCTGGCTGCCCTGCCTTCTCCTGTCGGCTTAGCCTTCTCCACTCTGCGTCTGTGGGGCCCTTGAGTCATCCTGACACCTCCAAGCATCCTCCCCCTACCGAGAACACTCGTCTTTCTCCTGGCGTCCATCCATTCCCAGTCTCTCCCTAGAGGCCCTGGTCCTCACTGTTCTGGTCACAGTGACCACTCGCCTCGCGCTCTCACTTCCCAGAGTACTGGTGTGAATCAAATGTGCTAGACCTCATTTACTGTTTTGTGATCGTTTTTGTCTCCCAGTTACATTGCGTGTCTCTAATGACTGGATCTCATAATCTACCTCTTTTTTTATTGTAAAAGTTACCTAGCACAGTGCTGAGCACATAGAGCCACCCACCTGCACGTGGTGGGTGTTTCTGCGATGAGTGACGAGGTGTTTTTTTGTTGATTGGTTTTCCTACCTCAGGAATGTCTCCTGGCTGGGTTAGCTGTCAGCTGTAAACACAGAGACCTTGTTCCATGGCATGCATACCTGTTGTTTTTGTCTTTCCAGCATCCATTCCCCCTTCTTTTCGTAACCTTTTCCCATTCTCTGTCCATGTATTTATAAGTGGGCCCCCATCCCAGGTCATAGTGATTGAGACAGGGATGGACCCAGAACTTAACCCAGCCAGTGAAGTATTGATACATTCCTGGAACTTCTGCCGGAAGGAAGAAAGGGGGAAACAGTGCTCTTTCTCGGCTGATCTTTTGTTTTTAGGCGATGAGGGATTCTGGATGGGCAACAGCTACCAAATGGAGGAACGCTGCCTGTAAATGGAGACATTATAGGAAAAAACAGACTTAAGACATTCAGGGAGTGTTGGGTGTGTTAGTATTAGATGGTGGTGTGAGAACCTTGGACCCAACCAGCCTGCAACTAAATCCTACTCCTGTGCTTTCAGTTATATGAGCAAAATGCTTTTTTTCCTTAAGCCAGTTTGGCTTAGGTTTTCTGCCACTTATAATTCAAAGACTCTAGACTCAAACACTCCAGTCTCCTGTTCTAAAACTCCTCCCATCTAAGCTCGTTTTCTATAGAAACTGAGCATTTAGAAGCTGTAAGGGTTCCTGGAGTCCAAGTCCCCCCTCCTGGCTCTAACTTCTGTTCCATGATTGCAATTTAGAGGTGAGGATCCCAAGACTTAGAGAGGCCTGACAATTCTCTTAAGACCACACAGGGAGCTGAGGATGGAGCTGGGCCCCAGGGTCTCCCAGGACCAGGCTGTGCTCGCCTCCCACGCCAAGAGGATGGTGTGCACGGCCACGCTCCATGGCGGCCACAGGGCTCACGAAGGCACAGCGGTCAGTGTTATCACGGGGGCTCCGTGGGCAGCCACAGGGGACCTGAAGTGAGCAAATACACACAGCCTGCTTCCCATATGCCTTCCGAGAAGCCCAAGGGAACACATTCTTATTGCTTCAAAGTATCAGAGGATCTGCTCCTGGTGGAGCCTGGCAGAAAGCTCGCAGTGCCAGGAGTATCCAACAGCGTCAGTTCTGGCTCCTCACGCCTGCCCGTTGAACCGGTAGCCCATAAGCATTATTGTCACATGCCACTGCGTACACCTCTCCTGGGCTGGAGCAGTTACCTCAGCAGTGGCAAATCACAAAGTCACCACTTCCTAACTTCCAAGGGCATCAACCACGGAACTCGTTCTTGCTGAACTTGGATGCAGCCTAATTCTTTCTCAAAGAAGCTCGAGGCAGCCACCACCAATGCCTTGAGCGTTTAAAGTGAGTCCAGGGCTTCCCTGGTGGCGCAGTGGCTGAGAGTCCGCCTGCCGATGCAGGGGTCACGGGTTTGTGCCCCGGTCCGGGAAGATCCCACATGCCGCGGAGCAGCTGGGCCTGTGAGCCATGGCCACTGAGCCTGCGCGTCTGGAGGCTGTGCTCCGCAACGGGAGAGGCCACAACAGTGAGAGGCCCGCGTACCGGAAAAAAACAAACAAACGAACAAAGAAACAAATAAAGTGAGGCCAAACACTTGGACGTGCTGTTGGAAAGGAATTCTGATTAGGAACATTACACTACCTAGCACAGATGCTCGACACACTATAGACTCTGATATTAGAGCTGGGCAGAGAGTCAAATCAGGAGATGTTTATGTGACCACCACATTTCATAGATCATGAAGCGAAGCAGAGTTCAGTAGAGGGGCGTGATCAGTCAAAGGTCACCCAGAGGATTAGTGGCAGATATGGATCTAGAACTCCTTCTTTGCCTGTTGATTCAGAGGCATGAGGAACCCAAAAAGGCTGGGATCGCCGTCTTCCCCCCGAGTTCAATGGAATCATCGTTGTGTCTCCTGATGGAAGCATTCCTCCCTTTGGAAATAAGCCCTCTAAGCGAACAGCGCATAATGTCATGGCACCAGGAAGAAAAAGTTTTGCTAGAAAATCACAAGTTGTGACAGTGATGGGTAACCCTTCCCATTTCCATGCTTTGACTCCTAGACCCGAGAATCCGGGCAATGAAGAGAAACATGACCACATATTGGATGCTGATTTAGAGCATAGACAGCATCCTGGAGGCATTGCCCCACCCTGCAAGGTCTTGTCTCCAAATCATTCTGCTGCTCTGTCAAGCCAGCTGCTTCAGGTAGAAGAGGAACATGGGAAGACCAATGAATTCCACGAGCACAGGCCCACTGCTGCACTTTACTTGCTGAGACGTGAGTTTCTTGATCGAAACGACTCCATAGAACGCCATGACAGTGGTCAAGGCCTTTCGTTAAGTCCTTGAATGGGAACTTTGCCAGAGGCAATGCGTGCCGGAAAGGCAAATCCTTACCCAGTGTAACTGACCGTCATAGATGCCAATCCCCCCCATCCTTCAGTGCCCAGTTCACGTTCATCTCTACCAGTGAGACTCTAAGAACCTCTCAGACAAACCTGACACTCGTTCATTCCACCAACACTTATTTGGCACCTTCTGGATGCCAGATGCTCTTCCTGGTGCTGGGGAAAGACGTGGTCCCTGCTATGACAGAACTTAGGAAGCAGTCAGATGGAATCAATGGGCCCATTTCCTGTGTCCTCACAGCCCAGTGGGCATCGGTTTGACCTCATTGCTGGCAGTTTTCCCTCTGCCACGTGGCAGCTTGCATAATGCTAAGGACATGAGATGTGCTGGGGAACCACTGGGAAAGCTGAAGAGGATGCTTTCGCAGCAGCCACTCCTCTGGATGTGGCCCTCGGGGATTTGGCTTCTCCAGGGAGGGAGCGCTGTGAGCGGGGCTGCAGAGAGGGCCTTCCCTGCCGTCTGCTTGCCCGGCCAGGCATCCTTGCCACCCTCAGTTCGGCAGAGTCCTTCCACTTGGGCAGGATCTTCCTCCTTTTCTCCAGGACCTGGCCAGCGCCCCCAACTTGCGCGAGTGTGAAAGAGGGCAAAGGAAGCTGTGTGCACTCCTGGCCACCACCAAACCTATTCCCCCGTCCCAGCTCCTGGCAAAAGCCTTTCTAATGCCAACCTTGGTTCCTATTCCCCCTACCAACCCTCCACGCCTGTCTCTGAGTGCCCAAGATACATTACTGATTAACATGGGCACTATTCGTCAGATATCGCATAGCCGCTGTGTTCCAGGCATTGCCCATTTGTCACCTGATTGAATTCTCACAGCAGTCATAGTGGTGGGTCTGCGTTGGGTTTGCATTCACATTTGGCCCTGGCAGCTTCACCTCGGAGTACAGCAAGCCCACCTGAGCCCTGGCAATGCAGGGGAGGAAGAGGAACGATAGGCTGAGAGCTGGCTCCGAGCTGGATGAGCTTGGGCAAGTCACTTCCCCTTTCCGGCTCTGGGGTTTACAGTCTGAGAAGTGAAATATTTGGGCTGGACGATGCCTGGGTCCCTTCCATTGTAGCTCATAGATTTTTAGGCACAGCATAAACGCCAAAGCCCTGACTCTCTGCCCACAAGTCTTTGCATGATCAAGAATTTTTGCATTCTGCCAAGAGCACCGATTTCCTTGTGAGTCTGCTTTTGGAACAACTCTGTTTGCTAGGAAGCTTCTCACTGATTCACTCAATGTCTGCACACCTACTCTGTGTGTGTCCACCAAAACTGGCATACTGCCTACTGCAGTAGACTGCACTTATTGGCCCCTATTCTTCTCTGCTCCCCATATCCGCGAACAGGACATCCTCATACTCATCACCTTGGGTGCAGCCATCTGACTTGCTTTGGGCAGCAGAGTGATGGCGCCTGGACCTGGGCTTCCAGAGGCCTGCTTGCATTTTGGCTCCTCTGCCAACATGATGAGACAAATAAGCCCAGGTAGCCCAATGCTCGCAGGAAGAAGATGAGAATCAAGTGACATAGAGCTACTCCCAGCCAACCCAGTCTGGATCACCTGCTTCCAGCCACCCTACAGACACAGGAGCTAAGTCAGAGTTTTGTTACCAGCTTCCAAGACTCCCTGACTGTGCGCCACTCTGCATTTTATGTGGCCATGGCTGACTGAAACAGACTCTTAGAAAGGTGTTAAGGATCCAGACCTCATCTCTGGATGGGCTTGAGTGGTGATCTCGCCAGTACCTCCCCACGGTCACCAAACCAAGACGTGATGCTGTCTTCTCCTGCACTTTACGCACTCTCGGGCTTGGGGGACTCAGTCCTTCCTGCGGCAGCCTGTGTCACATTTAGAAATACACAGTGGCTGAACTTCTCTACCATGAGTCAAACCCTCTCTTTTAACTTCCACCCGTTGACCCTTAGGACCACACAAGATAGATACATCCTCTTTCTTCCCAACAGCCGCTCAGAGGTGTGAGAAGTGCTCTCACGTGTTCCCCAATCTTTGCTTCTTCAGGTTAAACATCCCCCCGCCCACCATCTTCTGCCGCGTCTCGTCCCCGTTCGACAGCCCAGCCCTCTGCCACTCCTGCGTCTTCACCAACCTGGGGCGGCTCTGTCTTTCTCCCTTGATCCACATGCCCAGAGAGAAACACAGTAGCTAGAAGGACCTGATCGCAGCAGAGAAGCCCAGGGCCGTCACTGCCCTCCTCCCGACACTACCAACACCCCTGAAGCGGGAGAAGTGGCAGCCCCAGAACACGGTCGCAGCCCCAGCCCCCACCAGCCCTGGACAAGCCCAAGCCATTCTCACGTGTGCCGTGGCCACACCAGGCCCCTGCCCTCCTGAAACCGTGGATTCCCAAGTGTCCCAAGGCATGTGGAACAAAGGAGCGGATGCTCCTCTGAGCGCGCTTGCTGCCTGTGTTGCCAGAAGGGAAGGCTTGCAAGCCGGCCCCGCGGCAGGCAGCGGTGACAGGGATGTCACAGGAGCTCCCGCTCCTGAGAAGTGCGAGGCAGGCCAGGGTCTCTCAGGTCAGTAATACCCAGTTCATCTCAGAGTCTCTCCACTCCTGAACTGGTGGAGAAGCTCCCTCTTAGGACCTGCTGGGGCTAGAGAGTTAGGCTGCAATGAGCTGGACACAGTTTCAAAAAGAAGTTTTCTTCAGGGCAGTCCCTGATATCCACAGCCTCATCATCGATTACTCGGGCACTTGGCCGGAGCACGGCAGTACTGTGAACACGTGCAGGCCCTGGGTGCTGGAGGTCCGCGCGACGCAGGGCACAGACCATGTGGGCCACAAGTGGAGCG
Source organism: Pseudorca crassidens (assembly GCF_039906515.1). Classification (NCBI taxonomy): domain Eukaryota; kingdom Metazoa; phylum Chordata; class Mammalia; order Artiodactyla; family Delphinidae; genus Pseudorca; species Pseudorca crassidens. Next base: position 54,599,308 of record NC_090311.1, on the reverse strand, counting down.
CAGCCTCGTTTACAGAAAACATTTTTCAGCATCCTGGGCGAGTCCGAGAACCTGTTCCAGGGGTCTGGTAGAACCAGGAACCTGGATGACTGCCTGGGCTGAAGCAGGCCTGCCTGCCCTAGAAACACATCTTAGGTGATCTCGTGCATCTTTGTGGTGGCTGTTTTATTATCCACTATCCAGCTTGGGGGGTGGTGGTGGCTTCTTCTGTGCCGGGGCTGTGTCTGGTAAGATGTCACAGAATCCGGGACTGGAAAGGATGTGATAGATCATCCGTCCAAGACAGGCTGAATTTTTTTCTATAGCTTGTGTGTCTTACACTCCTCTGGTCAAAGGAAGCCCATTGCCTGCCCCCATTGGCTTACAGTGACCTGAAATTGACTCCCTGTGGCTTCCACCCACTGAGCCCGGCTCTGTCCCCTGCAGTCACGTAAACCAAGTCCCTCCTTCATAACGAGCCCATCAGTGCAGACACCGACCACAGCCCTCCTTTACCCTCTTCTTCAAGCTAAGTGGCCCCGTTCCCTCTGCACAGTGCTTGTACAGCCGAGTTTCTGGCCCGTCACACCCTGGACTCCCTTTTATGGATGTTTCAAGAGGAAATAACCTCCGTATGGTGTCCTACCAAGCCTGGTGTGGCAGGTAGACCATTAGACAAGGAAGTGGACCAGCTGGATTGGTGCAGATGTTCTCTCTTATAACATCCACTCCCTTAAGCCTGTCCACTCACCTGGAAAATGGGATGATGCAGGTGATGTAAGAGACATAAATGTGGAACTGCAGTGCTATTACTGACATGGGGCTAAGTGCAGTCCCTCACTGTGACTGTATATTGATACCAGTGTTCCATTACTGGTGTTGACAAAGAAGGGCCATCCTTTTGGTACCATTGCCGGGGCAGTGGGGCTGGGGTCAGTCTTGTTATCTGATCCTTCTCAGAGTCAGCTGTGATTCACCCTGTAGACAGATGCAATTGAGGGAGCCAAGACCCAGAGGAAGGGCCTTTACCTAATGTAGTTGTCAGGGTTCTCCAGAGAAACAGAACCAATAGGAGACAGATGTATATAGAAACAAGTATAGGTAGATAGGTAGATAGATAGATATGTAGATAGATAGATAGATAGATAGATACTGATTTATTACAAGGAATTGGCACATATGATTGTAGAGAATTGGCAAGTCCAAAATCTGATGGGCAATATTTCCCTAGTGGCTCAGTGATTAAGAATCCACCTGCCAATGCAGAGGACACGGGTTCAATCCCTGGTCCGGGAAGATCCCACATGCTGCAGAGCAACTAAGCCCGTGCACCACCACTACTGAACCTGTGCTCTAGAGCCCTTGAGCCACAACTACTGAGCCCTTGAGCCACAACTACTGAAGCCCACGCGCCTAGAGCCCATGCTCCACAACAAGAGAAGCCACCGCAATGAGAAGCCTGTGCACCGCAACGAAGAGTAGCCCTGCTCGCCGCAACTAGAGAAAGCCCGCGCACAGCAACGAAGACCCAATGCAGCCTTTAAAAATAATTAATTAATTAATTAATTAATTAAAAAAATCTGATGGGGGAGGCCTGTGGACACAGGAAAGAGTTGCAGTTGGGGTCCAAAGGCAGCCTGCTGGAGAATTCCTTCTTGCATGGAGGAGGTCAGTTTTTCGTTCCATTGAGGCCTTCACCTAATTGGATAAGTCCCTCCCACATTATAGAGGGCAATCTACTTTACTCAAAGTCGGCCTCTTTCAATGTACATCTCATCCAAAAATACCCTCACAGAAACATCCAGAATAATGTTTGACCACATATCTGGGCACCCCGGCCCAGCCAAGTTGACACATGAAACTAACCATCCCACCCAGCTAGCTTCTCATCCAAGGACAGGGCACACAGAACCCAGGAGGGACTTGGGATGCGGTCATACTTGGCTGGGATATTTTTTAAAGGACAAAAAAAAAAATCCTTCCTCGGACCTCAAGGAGTTTCTCACATTTACATGAACTAAAGACAATGCCTGATGTTCACTGCAGCATTGACTACAATGAAAATGGTTACAAAAATTAGCACAGCCACTCAGCCATCAAAACTGATGTCCTGTGTATGAATACTTAGTTGGGAAGATGTTCATAATATACGTATTCTTCAAAAGTTACACTGTATTTTGTATAATGTGATAATCATTTCTAGTAAAGATATGGGTTATATTCAGTAAGGTGTTAACAGCATTCATCTCTAGATATTGGAATTATGGGTCTTTTGCCTTCCTTTCACTGGCATGTGCTATATAACTTTCCCATTAAGAGCTGGTGCCAAAGAAAATCTTGCGCCAAAGATCTTGTGCTAAAGAAAACAATAAATAAATAAAAGATCTTCAGGTAAACAAAATGATTTTTATATAGTCATTTCTGTCATCTAAAAATTTAGAAATCTCCAAAATATATATGGCAGCACCTCCTTTGTCTGAGTTATGTTCCAGCTAAATTTAACTAAACTTTTACCTGCCAGAGCCTGTGGGTTTTGGTGGTGGTGGTGTTATTTTGGTTTAAAAAGTGCTTTTTACTATTTTTGATAAGATTTAAGAAAGCATGTCATAAAAACTAGTAAGTATTGTGCACCTATTATTTCTAGAAGATATTCTATCCTTAGACACTGGCCACAATTAATTCCTTCTCAGTCCTGTTTACAAATAACCATTACTTTTTTTTGCTCTGCTAAAGCCTCTGGGCTCATCTTTGGTTATTTCACAATAATTATGCGTCTGAGCCTCCCTGAAGGAAGAAGCATCTCTTCTCTTCCCTGGAGTCACATGCATAGGCTTTATAACAGTTGTTTCTCACCTGGTTAATGGAGCCTCATCGTGTGTCAGTGTTTCTCAGCCTCGCCACTGCCGCCACTCGAGGCTGGATAATTCCTTGTTGTGGTTGCTGCTCTGTGCACCGTATGAAGTTTAGCATCATCTGTGGCCTCTAACCACTAGATCCCAGTAGCAAACTCCAAATCGTGACAACCAAAAATATCTCCAGACATTGCCAAATGTCCCCCGGGGGGCAAAATCGCACCTGGTTGGAAACCACCACTGTACATCATTAACTACCCACATATTTCAGAACAATAGGGGTTAGAAGGCATGGTCAGATAAGCATCTGGAGGGACAGAAAAAGGCCTTGGCTCGTCTGGTCCCTCCCACACCTCCTCCCCGTGCCAGTCTGATTGGATCTGATTGACCCTGTGTCTCTGCAATCCAGCTAGGTGCGCCCCTGCATAGACCCACACTGCCGTGAGCACAGCACCTACCTCCTGGGAGCGTCATTATGAGACAGGCAGCACCCGCACAGAAGCCAGTGGAGAGAGTCTACTGGAAAGAGGGAGCTACAGGAAGGTAGGGAAGAGGGGAAGATGTGTACACGTTTGAAGGGCATTTAAAAAGCCAGAGGAAAATGAAACTGGACAAACAGGTGATGAGGGATGGAGGATGCCTCATGTTGGGCCCAGGCCTCAGCTGGGTCTGGTCCCCTCACAGTTAGCCCATAGGACACTCATAGGACCTTCCTTCACCCCCGTTCCCTGAGAGCGGGGCCTGCTATCAGGGAGGTCATTTTAGCCGTAAAGGGACTGGGGCAAAAGGAAAGGAAAATGCCCTTCCTGGTCTCTTTTAAGTCTGCCTCCGTAACTTTGTGCTGCTTTTAGCCTTGGTGTGAGAAGACTACAGCAGACCCCCATCTGGGGCTGGGGAGATAAGGAAGGGGGTCATGCTTGGAATGTAATCAGTAAAGCTTCGTGGCTCTGAGAGGTGTCCTAGAACCCAGGCTCCAGTTTCTCCCGATTTGTTCAGGTCCTGAGAGTAGCCCATCCTACATATACCATCAGAATATTCTTCCACCACCTTGGAGCTCCCACACCTTCAACGGCTCCCTGCTTTCCCAAAGAACATCTCAGTAGCACAGAATGGTCTTTGTACGTGTTTCCTAGGCCTGCCGTAGCACATCCCCGCAAACTCGGTGGCTTAAAACAACATATCTGTATTATCTCACCATTCTGGAGGCTAGAAGTCTGAAATCAAGGTGTCAGCAGGGTTGGTTCCTTCTGAAAGTTCTGAGGGAGAATTGTTCCATGCCCCTCTCCCAGCTTCTGGTGGCTGCTGGCTGACCTTGGTGTTCCTTGGCTTGTAGCTACATTGCACCAGTCTCTGCCTCCATCTTCACTTGGCCTTCTCTGTGTCTGGATTCTTCCCATCTCTTTTCTTACAAGAAAACTTGTCATCGGACTTAGAATCCTACCTGATAATCCAGGATGGTCTCATCTCAAGATTGTTACTTAATTACATCCGCCAAGATGCTTATTCCATATAAGGTCACATGCACAGGCTCTGGGTGGACATGTCTTTGGGGAGCCCACCATCAATGTCAGTGCAGTCTTCAAGGGCCTCCAGAGTTGGGTTTGCTCAGTTTCATTCATTTGCTCACTTACTGACTCGTTCATTTGGTCAGTTAGTTGGTGAGTTAGTTGATGAGCAAATGCTTGGCACTTGGGGAGGGAGAGAGACAGGGTGACCTCTTCTTGGATCTGTCAGCCTGCACATCCCCATCTGGACCAGCCTCCTGCCTGTTTTCCCTGGATACTATTCCTTCCCCACTTCCATCCATGCTCCAGTGCTCAGAGTTCTGAATCCTTGCTACTCTAATAGAGAATGGTATCTTAACATGTCTTTAATTTGCATTTCCCTAGTGCTAACAAAGATGAACACCTTTTCATGTGCCCACTTTCCATCCATATATCTTCTTTCATAAAGCATCTGCTCAAATACTTTGCCCACTTTTTATAGGGTTGTTTCCTTTTCTTTTTTTTAATTGACTTTTGGCTGCGTTGGGTCTTCATTGCTGCACACGGGCTTTCTCTAGTTGCGGCGAGCGGGGGCTACTCTTCGTTGTGGTGCACAGGCTTCTCATTGCGGTGACTTCTCTTGCTGCGGAGCATGGGCTCTCGGTGCACGGGCTTCAGTAGTTGTGGCACGCGGGCTCAGTAATGTGGCTTGTGGGCTCTAGAGCGCAGGCTCAATAGTTGTGGCACACAGGCTTAGTTGCTCCGCGGCACGTGGGATCTTCCCGGACTAGGGCTTGAACCCGTGTCCCCTGCATTGGCAGGTGGACTCTCAACCACTGCGCCACCAGGGAAGCCCGGCAGGTGGATTCTTAACCAGTGCGCCACCAGGGAAGTCCTAGGGTTGTTTTCTTATTACTGGTTTTTGAAATTCTTTAAATATTCAGCTACAAGACCTTTATATTCTCTCAATCTCTGGCTTATTTTTCACTCTATTAACAGTGCCTTTCAAAAGCAGAAGTTTTTAATTTTGATGAAGTCCAGTTTATCAATTTGTTATTTCATGATCATAAAATTATTCATTTAAAACAAGGAAAGCTGAGTGGTTTACAAGATCCAATCGTTTAACATTTATGCAGAACCTACTATGTGCCAAGAACTGTTTGGCCCCATGGGGAAAAGAGTAAAAGACATGATCCCTGGTTTCCGAGTGCTCAGAGCATAGTAGGTGAGGGGAAGTGAGTGCTTATTATATTAGATAGGCATTATCAGTGCCGTAGAGAAGAACAAAGAGGATAATGGAGTTCATAGGAGAAAAGAGAAGGAAAAAAAGATACAGGAGAGTGGAGTCGGCATTTTGAACTAGGTCACACCCTGAACGACATAGAGAAAATATTTTTTGCTTTTGTTTCTGAAAAGGCCATCTTGACTATTTGTTTTCCCTTTGAGTGGAGGATGAAATATTGGGCAATATTTAAAATATTTAAGACTTAAAACACGAGAGGTTTGTGTCAAATGTGGAGAAGAGCTTGACCAGAGAGGATGTCAAGAGGGGGGAAACAAGACAGAGAATGAAGAAGAAGAAGAAGAAAAAAGGTTTGTAGCAAAGAAATGTCAAGGGAAGTCTCTACTCGTAAAATAGAAATTAATGAATTACAGAGCAAGGACATTAAGAAAGATCTTTGAGAGGTTGCAGGAAATGGGAGAATTAGGGCAAAGCTGAGCTGTCATGTGGAACATTTTACATAACAAACTACTGGTTAAAGCTAATATAAGCTTTATATTATAAAGGTAAGGGACAGCACGTGCCCAAGAGAGATGAAACGAGAGAGGATATAACACTTGGGATCTAAGCCATGACTCAGTTCAGCTCGCTTCGCTAAGTACCCTGTGCTGCTCTAGGCCAGGCATCCTCTGGAGCTTATGTGTGGACTTGGAATGGAAGCCTCCAGTCCATCATGATTTGGGGGATGCGGAGTGTGCGTTTTTTTACTGCAATGCCTTAGGGAGCCCTTTTCATGCTGTATTTACTCTGGAAGTTGCTTCATTCAAAACATTAAAAATCAAGGGCTGCGAAAATCTTTTCTTCCGCTGTGATGTAGCTGAGAAGCGCAATAGAGTGGAAACGGTGAGAATGACAGAGCAGATTGTGCTCAGAGAGAGAAGTCGCTCCTCGGATGCTCAGTGGAATCTGTTCCAGCATCTGATGGTCAACATGCTGACAGGAGGGTTGAGGACAGCCAGGGTGAGAGAGGCCGAGTTGGTGGAGAATTTCCACCTAAAGTGTAAAATGTGTGTGATCACAGATGAAGACATCGTCTGCATTTGGAATCAAAGCCCAGCCACGACCACTCCAACATGGGACAGCAGGGACCACAGGACAGCGAGGGGTACAGGGGAAGAGAAGAGGACACTAAGTCAAGATGAGAAGCAGCCAGTGCCATGGCCACCTGAGGTCTTTTGTTTTCCATCTCCGTAGAGTGAGCACCAAAGCTGAGCGGTGTCTCTGTGTTTTGTCAGTGTAATTGAGCGTAAGGTGACAGGTACTTTGTCTCAAGCAGCAACCTCAGTTGTGGCAACCATCTTATTTAGGATTAAACTGCAACTAAACAAAAAGTGAAGTGTAACGGTGACTTACACAAGATAGAAGCTTGTTTATTTTTTATATAAAAGTCTGGGTAGGCAGGCCAATATATATTGCACCCCACTAGGTCAGGGGCCCAGGGACCTTCTAAATGACCACCTTGCCATCCTTGCAGTGTGGCCCTTGCCTTCCTAGTCCAAGGGGGCATTTATGTTCCAGGAGAGAGAAAATGATGGAAAAGAAGGGATGAAGTATTCACACTGGCTGTCCTTAGCAAAGGTCCTGGAAGCTATTACACAACATTGCTGCTAACATCCCATTGGTCAGGACTTAGTCACATGGCCGTGCAAGGGAGGCTGGGAGATGTGGTCCTGGTTCAGGGCAGCCATGCAGTGCACCCTGGTAAACATTCATTCCTATGGGAGAAGGGGACGTGGATTTTGGGTGACAATATCTACCACATTGACCAATCCTTCACAAAGTTGTAAATTAGGGGAAAAGCGGAGGCATTGTAACATATTGAATGGCAGGCTAATGGGCAATTGTGGGTTCTGGTCCCCAGAGTGGGCACATCAAGTACACAGTTCTCCAGCAGAGGCATCCCAGGAAGGCAAACGGAGAAGTCATAGGACTTACGAGAGTCACAGGACAGTGTTAAAAAAGGAAAAGGGAGAGCAAGTGGAGAATCACGTTCAGGGGCACACGTTTTCTCCTGGAACTCGGGAGCATAATGGGGAAAAAAGCAGCAGTTTGAGAGTCTGCATTGAAAGAAAAAGGAAATAAGTCAAGAGAGAGGAATGACTGGAGTGGGGGGTGGCATTTGAAGAGCCGAAGGATCTATCCATGATGGTTGGGGTTTTTTGTCCTTTGGTGGTTGGAAAAGACCGCAAATGGAACAAGCTTTTCCTGAATATCTGCTGTGTGCAGGTCTTCTATTGGGACTTTGAGGTGAAGGAAGAGAAACAAAACAGAGCCCCTGCCCTCAGGGAGCTTCCAGTCTCAGAATGTAAACTCACCCATGATGCTTGATAACACTCGAACTCACCCCTGCAAAAATGTCATCGCAGCTTGTAAACAAGGTAGCTGAAATCTTTACCAAGCAAGCGTTGAGTATGTTTAATAGCTCAATTTCTGGCATCAGACACTGGCTTTCAACCCTACATCTGTCACTTATGAGATGATTCACACTCATCCTGGTTTGCCTGGGACCTCCCCAGTTTAGCACTGAAAGTCCCACATCCTGGGCACCCTAGCTACTTAACTTACAAACTTTGTGTCCTTGGACAAGTTACTTGATCTCTTTGAACTTCAGTTTCTTTAACTGTAAAATGTAAATAATAATAATTCTGACCTATTATACCTGTTGTGATGATTAAATGGGGACATGTTTAGAGAGTTTAGCAGAGCACTTGGTTCCACAAGTGTTAATATTATGATTTATTATTACTGTTATTGTAACAGTCATGGATTTGATGGCTTCACATACATTTTACCTGCCTTCTCCTGGATGGCGACTACATGCTGTACTCGAAAAAGTGAAACTGAGTATTTATGATGGTTTCATAATATATTTCTATGAATGGCAAGGAGCAACTGTTATTGAGGAATTTTCTTTTCAAATTTAATATAGATTTCTAATTTGCCTTCTTTCACCTTCTCTGTATACTAATCCTTTTTTTGTTCGTTGTCATGGGGTCTGAAATGAGAATATCCTGTGAACAGTCATGTAAAGCAATTGTCTGAAATGTTATAATAAATTTACTTTTAAAAGGCAAATTCAGGAAGGTTATAGGAACAATAGGGAAAATTTTCTTAGCATTCCTATTTTTATTCATTCCTTCTTTCAACAGATATTTAATTGTGCTATTATTAGTTGTCAAGCAACATGCCAGGTGCTGGGTGCACAGACTGAAGAGCCCACGTCCCAGCCCTTAAGGATCTCACGTGGGGAGACGGGCATATAAGAAATGTCCGTCACTATGCAATAAAGACAGAGACGGAAGTACTCCCCAGGTTAATGAGAAACCCTCCTCATACTTGGTGGAGTCAGATGGAGTCTCTAAAAGAAGCGAAGGATGAGCTAACCCCTGCATCCCAGGTGGAAGGAGAGGGGGGAAGATCTAGGTAAAAAGCCCCAGAGCCATCCAGGTTCTCTTGGGTTCTGATGACTTGGAAAGTGACGGCGACCTTGTTTGCAAATCCATCCACCAAATATTTGCTAAGCACCTAATACATGGATGGTACCGTTAAATACCATTTACACACAAGACCCAGACTCTGTCCTCGGAAAGCTTAGGGCTTAGAAGGGGAAATAAGATGTGCACACAAACCACCAATGCAAGTTATCTGTTACGGACTGAAAGTTCGTGACCTTTCAAGATTCATATGTTGCAGCACTAACCCCAGTATGTGTGTATTCAGAGAGGGAGCCTCTAAGGAAGTAATTAATGTTAAATGAGATCATAATAGTGGGGCTCTGATCCTCTAGGACTAGTGTCCTTATAAGAAGGGATGGCAGAGAGCTCTATCTCTTTCTTGCTCTGCCTCTCTCTCTGCATGTATGCACCAGAAAGGAGGAAAGGCCAGGTGAGGACAGAATGAGAATGTAGCATCCGTAAGCCAGAATGCAGGCCTTCACGAGAAACCAAATTGGCCAGAACCTTTATCATGGGCTTGTAGCCACTCAAACCGGGAGAAAATACATTTCTGTTGTTTAAGCCGCTGAGTCTATGGTATATATATATATATTTTTATGGTATTTTCATTATGGCAGCCCGAGCAGTCTAAGACAAGCCCCACGGTGTGCCATAAGGGGGAGGAACAAAGTAGCATTGAACTGGGGAGGAGGGGAGATAAGTGCTGACTGGGGGAGCAAGACTTGCTGGAGGACGTGACCTTGAACCGAGGCTTAAACACTTGGAAGCACTTGGAGTTAGGTGAAATTGATAGTGGAAGAACATTCCAGCTAAAGGAAATATTGCAGGCTCAGCCGGCAGTAGGAAAACGCGGACCTTCCATTTGCCTGGAGAGTCTGGTATGTGTAATATGGAAGAGTGTGGGACATGCTGGGTCATGTTGTAAAGGGCTTTGAAAGTCAGAATGAAGACTGTGGGCTTCCTTTAGGGAGCACTGAGGGCTCACTGCCAATTTGGACAAGGGAGTTTCGTTTGGCACTGTGTCTTCAGCGGACTAATCTGGAGATCTCAGAGAGGCTCAGACCTAGAAGCTCTGGCAGGTGAGAGTTAATGAGGGTGCAGACCAGGGCAACAGCCACGGGAAGGTAGACGAGAGAGAGCCAGAAGGTGGCATCGACCACATTTTGCATCTGTTGGATATGGATGAGAGGAGAGTGAGAAAAATATTCATTATCACCGAGAGTTGAAAACAAAGTATGTTCCTAAAATCATCTTGCTGACTTATCAACTTCCAGATTGCTTACTCCTAGAATGTCTTGAGGATGAGAAAATTTAACATCAGGACACAGGACACTGGCTCTTCCTTTTGCGCCCAGCTGCCACCCAGTTTCGAGCCTGAATGATGAGGCCACTAAAAGGGATCGTGGGATTAGACTAGAATGAGCTTTGGGACAATGTGATGTTTTACTTCTAGCCATTTGGGCCTGAGAGTGCACCAAGCCATTGGGAAAGCACCACTATCTCTCCGAGAGGTCGAAGCTGAGAGAGTGGATTCAGAGGTCCAAGGAACTTAGAGGAACACCCTTGTAGATGCAGCAGAAGACGTAGCCCTGCGGACAGCCCACATTTAGAAGGTTAGGGAAGGAGGGAGAAAAACAAGAGAAGACTTGAGAATAATCGGGAAGCAAACTGGTATGATGTCAGATCAGCAACCATCTGGAGGAAGGAATTTCAGGAAAGAACTGGGCCAATGGCTGTCAATTCTAGAAAATGTGGACTTTAAAATATACATTTATCATGAGATCGAGCTATCCCATTCCCTGGAAAAGAGAATAGACAGCAATCTGCCCTGGATGGCTTAACTGTTCCCGGCCTGAGGGAGGCTTTTGGACCAATGCACACGGGGCCCTTAGGATGAGCCCACACACTTTGGTCTCCTATCCTCCTAGTGGACCATTCTTCTCCTGGGGGATGTAACAAGAGGTGAGCACAGTAGGCACAGCCAGCACATCTATACTCGGGGAAGGTGCTGGAGAATGTCCCAGTTAAGGAAAGTTAGACAGCAGATTTCAAAGACCTCGAAAATCCAGTGCATTGCTTCCCAAGCTTAATGTACTAATGGATCACGGGTTTATAATGCAGGAATTCTGGGGCGAGGCCTGAAATTGTTCATTTCCAAGAGCTTCCAGGTAATGCTGATGTGCCTGGTTATCTGACCACATTTGGAGCTGCAAAGGTCTAGAGCAGAAGGTGCAAACTGGTGGCCCTAGGACCACACATTATATGCAAGTGTGCCTTTCTTGATCAGCATAAGGTTCTAAAAAATTAGAATTAGTTGAAAACATTTAAAAATCTGAAGATTTCATTTAAAAAAATCCAGGTTCTGTCTTCTCTTGAAACCCTCAAGAATGCTGGCAATACTGGGCCTACATACCGATGTCGACCTGATCTGCAGCTGCCCACGTTAGCAGGGCATCTACCCTCCAGTCGCCCAAGGCCTCACCACCAGGCCTGCTTCACACCCTCATGGTTTTCCATTCCTGATCTAGAGCAAGCCCCTCATTCGACAGAGAGGAAACCCAGGCCAGGGAGGGACAGGAGATGATGGATGTTCTCCTTGGAACGAGCAGCATCTTGTTTCTGCATCTCTGGATCTGTGAGCTCTGAGAGGGACCCAGTCCCTGCTGTGGAATGACCAAACATCCTTGCCCAACATCATGCCAGGGACCAATAACAGAGGCTGGAACCTCCCCCACAAGGCCCCTTGCCCAGGTGAGACAGCATGGGCGGAAATCACACATCTCTTTGTGCCCTTCTCCAGATCTGTCCTCTTTTGTTTCTTGGGGAGAGGCTGGGGCAAGTCAACTCACAATAATGTGCTTCAACCGAATGAGATCCTGGAGTTTATCTAATAGGTAGGTTGGGAAAAATGAAAACGCTAATTACTTGAGGGAAAGTGTGGAGAATGAGTCAGCTGATTGGGTCACCAGGCAGCCAGTAGGAGATGATTTTTTTTTTTTTTTAAGAAGATAATGACTTATTCTAGGGGATTTCAGCCGTGCACACACAACAAAAATAATTCCAAGTGTCTGCTAGCAAAATCCCACGCTGCCGAGCATCACATCTGAAAATTAACGTGACAAGCTGGAGGCCCATTTTGCCCCAAGATCAGGAGACAGTAAAAGCTTCCTCCCCAGGAAGTTTCTCAGGGTAGAACCAGAAAAGCCCACTAGAGAACCCAGAGGAGCAACGCCTTCCCCGGGGGCAGTGGACAGGAATCGCACTGCCCTCCTTTGTCTGGGCGGAAGGGCCCAGCCTCCGAAGTTACTGAGGATCCTGTGGAGGCTGGTGGGGCGGCACGTTAATTGCCTTGTTCATCCCATCATGAAAATGACAGGTCTTTGCCCTTGGGACTGGTGCTGCCTGGCTGTGAGTCGGGCGCACCTCCTGGATTGAGGCTTCCCGACTGGGCCCCGCACACTGCTCTTTCTGAAGAGCCCAGCCGTGGGTTGGGGTTCACGAGGGTATATTGGACTCCAGACTCCCGGAGCTGGGAACCCCAGGGCCCTTGTTCCCGCTCCCTGGCCAGCGATGGAATTAATGAAGCCCGACAGCCCTGTATGCAGGGCACACTCTGGTCCTTTACAGCTCTTTGTCTGCAGCCGGGCTCTTGTCTTTCATTGCGGGCTGCCGCCCCGTCTCTGGGGCTGATGCAGCGCCAGATAATGAACAGTGTATCAGCGCGGGCGGGGGAGGAGGGGGGGGCGCGGGGGAGGGAGCGAGCGCCGGAGCCGAGCAGGCCTGACTTATTATTCCTTCACTCTCAAACAAAACAAAATCATTGGCCTGCCAGGGTCATTAAGGACCCCGAGGTTGTCATAGAAACGACCTTTGGGGCCCGGTGGTTGTTAATGCATGAGTGACTGCCTGCATTGTGTGCTTGGGGAGAGGTCAGAGTTTTGTTGGTGGCTTAAGAAAAGAAAGAAAGAGAGTAAAGAAGAAAGAGAGGCAGCACAAAGCCCGGGATTGGGCTGCTGACATTCAGAAGGAAGGTTGTACCCCGCCCAGAGCGTTGATTAGATGTCTGGGATCGTGAGCATCCCGTGCCCGGCACATAGTAGGCCCTGGAGAAATGTCTGCGAAGGTGAATGGACGTGTTACTCGGGGTTAAAAAACATCCAGTCTCCACTACCAGTTCCACATCCCTGCCCGCCAGGGGCCTCTTGGGCGGTGCACTGCCTGAGAAGTATTGAGACAAGTCATTGCTCCGGCCAAGGTGAGCAAACTTGTGTACAAGTTTTAGGGGGAACTCACATGTCTTCATCTTCCACGGGATCGTTTTTGTGGCTCCGAGGGACCCAGGAGGGTCTGGTTGTGAGTGGGTGGGCAGAGGCTGTGACAGAGCAGAAGCAGGAGGGCAGGGCCTACACAGCAAGACCTGGTCTTTACAAATGAGCCTTCAATCCACTTTCTTTCCCTTATGATGTGAATCTCCTGCCAGGGCGTGCTCTGAACACCACCCACGTGATGTAGCTCACCCTCCCGGCTGACAGAGCTCAGCCCCAGGGCCTCCCCAGGTTGCTTCCAGGGTCAGGAGAGGTGGCGGGGGGGGGGGGGGGGGGGGGGGGGTTGTTCAGAACCAGCCCTGCCCCTAGCTACTGGGTATATCCTCTGGCAAATCCTCCCTGTCTCAGTTTCCTGAGCTGTCACATTAGAGGTGGGCCTGGTGAAGTCTAGAGCTCTACCCTGTTCTTTGCCTTGCTAAGAGTCTACTCTGATTTAGGACTTTACTATCCAGGTGGGAAGAAAACATTCTAGGAGCATTCTTTGGATGACTTTAGGACTATTTGATCTCTCTGAGGAGACTAAACCTGGTTGCCTTCTCTGCTCCCTTCCAGTTCTGTTTCCAACAAAGAATTAGAGCCTTTCCAAGATCCTCTAATGGGCTGGGGTCTATATAGAACAAGCATGCTGGGATTAGTCTGATTTCCAATCTCATGAGGTCTTGCTGCCCCTTTCTGGGCACCCTTCTCCCTATCCTGAGTTAGCTACAATATACTGCCTGAACCCCGTGTCATACTTGGAGATTGGACCCATAACCTACCAACAGGGAGACGCACCCACTGAGCATTAAGTGACCGGGTGCCTTCTTTTTAAAATTGGTTTCAGGGATCTGCCTGCTGTGCTTCCTACTTCCCCGGCAGATTCTCAGATTTTGCTCAAACAGACCAGACTATCACTCACAGAATCCCTTCATCAGCTCAGGGGTTCAAGACCACAACGGCTGCAAAAGCCAGGTCTCTGATGTGGTCCAGGAATAAGCAGGTACATCATCTTGGTGAATCACAAAGGTCTGCCTTGTACTTCCTTGCTGTTTTGTGGGCACTCCATAAGGATTCTGTCACAGAATCTGGGGTGAAAGTGCCCCAGGAGAAGGGGACCCTGGAGGGCAAAGGACGATCTCATTCCTTCTACAGCACAGAGTGCGGTGCCTGCCCTTAAGTAGCAGTAAGACATTGGTGTGGATGTTTGATTTCAGGCTTTCATTTAGTTCTTACAAAAAGGCAAATAGCTATCATCCCCCGAGGACAGATGAGGGATCAGACAGGAAAGAGCATGCCTTGTCCAAGGTCACCAGGCGGTGAATGGAAAGAGCAGCATTAGAACCCAGACCCACAAGCTCCATGCCTGTCACTGTTCCATCTGCATCGCTGCCCATCAGCTGGGTGAGGGCCAGAGAGCAGGAATCAGTACTTTTGTTATTTACACTGGCATTGCGTAAGATGTTATGTTCAGGGATATTCAGTTTACGTTTTTTGTTTGTTTTTAAAATTTGGACAACTGATTTGCCTAACTGTCAGGGCTGCAGCCTGGCACCTGCTCCTCTGTGTGTACATCAGAAAGGAGGCTTTCCATTGGAATACTTTTTCCCAGTTGGTGGAAGAGAGAGGTCTCTGTCCAGCTTGGACTCTAACTCAAACCCTGCTAAAACCTGCTGTATTCTCTGTTCAGCCCAAAACACCAAACTCTGCTGGTGGAAGATTTTCTCTTTTCAACAAACTGCATCTTCCCACCTCAGGAAGGAAACAAAAATCCCTTGAAGTTTCCTGAGTTTACAAAGGTAAAGAGCAAACAGTTCACCTTAAGTTTCCAAGAAGATAAATTTGTTGTTGATTTGGAGAAAAGGCCCAGGCTAGACATTACTAGCTCACAGGAGCTAAGATTGTTTCTAGATCAGGCAGTGACCTTGGGCCAGTCACTTCGCCTCATAGAGTCTATTTCTACTTTTCTAAAATGTAAGGGAGCCCAATTTTTGAAATGCTCTAATTCTGAAGCATAGGTTCCTATAAAGGTTGATAAACTCCCAAGTATTTGTGTTTAATGAGGCATCGTCTAAACCAACAGAAGTGAACAGAGTATTTTACTTTGTGTTAATATGTTCCCTTAGGGACGAGGATAAAACCCAACATTATTTTTTGTAAAAGTCTTGAATATTTGCATGTTGCATTTAGGATTTTTGCATGTAGCATTTATGTAAAGCATGATGTTTATTTCTCGTGGTGGGAATGGAGGGAGAGATGATAACTTACTGACTGCCTCCCCTGTGCCAGCTGCTCTACATACAACGTTGACTTTTCAACAACCCAAGGATGCATCATATTCATTCAACACTTAAAGAAACTGAGGTCCAGAGCAGTTGCCCAAAGTTACATGGTAACATGCAGAGATTTTCTTATCTCTTTATAGCACTTTTCCCTCCTGCAACTTAAAAGGATGGGCATCCATAGTATAGGAGAAATGCATATAATAATGTCAGAGAAATGGATTTAGCTCAGTGGTTTTTACTCATATTCCTCTGTAAAGTTGGAGGTTTGGACAAGGATGTCTCTAAGACACATTTCACTTTTAAAGCCTAAATCTGAGTTACTTATTTAAACAGCATTTACCAAAATGCATTCTGAATCGCAATACCCACAAGAAACAGTCCCCAAAAGCACATTTCATGGTCAAGTAAGTTTGGAAAATATTACTAACTGTATCCTCAATGAGAGACTTACTATGTACATTATGATGTCAAAGGCTCTGATAAGTCCTGCAACAAAAGCCTGCATAACTATTTAATTTATTTTCTGGACATATTTGATTATGGGCCCTTTTTTCTCCCCAAATTAACATTTGGTGAAGCAAATTACTTTGCTATTTAACATACTTTGGAAAAACTAGAATAAGTGTAAAGTTCACTAATCCTCACTTCTTCCATGCCCTGCCTTCCGTTCTTCTCTCTGTGGGTAGAAAAGCAGTGGGCCTCAGGAAGGGTAATGGGCAGGGAGTGGGAGTGGGAGGAGAGAGTTCATTTAAGGCAAACCAGAGGCCTTCTTGAGCTTCTGCATGGAAGAGCAACTCACCCACAGCTCTTAAAGTGCCCAGAAAGTTCACTCATGAAAAGCGAAAACGTGAACTCAAATCTAAGCTCTCCCACAAGAGATGGATATTGTTACAGCAGTTTCTGAAACTTTGGTACAAGAAATACTTTGATGCTCTCTCTATATTTATGTGTATATAAACCCATTTATAGACAAAGACGATGTGATAGCCATTCTGTTTTGATCAGCCCTTCTAAGGAATCTCCCTCCTGCTCCCCCCTTTAATGTCCATATAAAATGGCATCACCAAAGTGCCTGTCATTTATGGAAATTGTTCCCTCGACTTCCCCTAGCTAGTTCCTTTGTATGTTTTATATCACAGCTTAAATGTCACTTCCTCCAGGATGGCTTCCCTGACTGCAGACTGATCTGGTCTGCTTTTTCTGCTTCCGTGACTACTCTGTGAGAGCAGTTCTCTGGGCTGATAAATACATATTTAAGTGATTCTTTTCTTAGTGACTGCTTCTTCCACTAGACTGTAAACCTCATGAGGACAGAGGGCATGCCTGTCTTGCTCCTATGGCACACTCGGCATCCAGCACAGACTGGCAAACAGTAGGAGCTAAAGAAATATTTGTTGGGTGGGTGAATGAATGAACAAATTTCCACGTGAAAAAGTAGGCCTCATCTACCTGGGCTCTACATCAATCCCTTGAGCTCCTTTGCTATCAACTTTGATGTCATTTTTCTATTTCAACACCATCTCCCCCTTCAAGTTTGATGCATGCTCTGGTGTCTCTCATCTCCTGACCTCAGCTCCCTGCCACCACTCTTGGCCACATCGCTCACAAACCACTAGTTAACGCCCACCCATCGCAACCACTGTGACCCATCCTCCATCCACCCCGTTGGGCCTGACCCCAATCATATTTCCTGTGGATGGGAAGACCACCAGAGGGGTTTATGATTTGTTACCTATAACTAAAATCATTGACTTTTAAACATCAAAGCCACCTTTAAGGCCATTTGTTCAACTTTATCTTTTGTCCAGTGAAGAAAGTAGCAATCAGATAACACAGGTGAATTGTCCTTGGGCAGACAGCAGGATGAAAAGATGTCTCTGGGTGTGGGTATCCCTCCAGGGATCCATTCTGTGTTGGCATTAATTGCAAAGCTGTGTCTGCTTGTTTTTTGTTTTTTGTTTTAGTAAAAATTCTGATGCATGCCTGACATTTGAAGAGTAAAAATGGATTCTAAAGTGCTACTTAGTGTTATAACACTACACGTTTGTAGCGTTACCCCCATTTTACAGATAAAGAAACTGAGCATTATAATGATCATGAAATTAGTAAGTGGTGCTGCTGGGCCTGTCTGCCTCCAAATCCTTTGTCCTTCGCTCTTTTGAGCCCCAGACACATGGAACCATTTCAGACTATACCTTCTCTGTCCTTTACTCAACCATGAGCTGCTTAAAAACAGAGATCACGTCTTATTTATCTTTGGCAACACCAGTTCCTAGCTTAATATGTTGGCATATAATAGATCCTAAATAAACGTTAAAGAATGAATAAATGATTGAGAAAATGAGTGAATAATTAAAAGCTTGAAGCAGCAGTTACTTCAATATTATTTCCGGGTAGGGTAGGTAGGGAAGGGAAGAGAAGACTATTAACATTTATCTAAAAAATGGGTAGAAGCTGAAGATAGACGTTTACCTCTTTAAGCTGAGTGAACTTACAGAGAATAATTTGTTTTATTGTGAATGGTTTGGATATAAAAATCTGGATATATCTTACTGAAACAACCTGAGTATCGGTATAATTGCAGTGATGTGTTACTCTCCAAATTTAGAATCTAGAGATGGCGGTGGAAGGAAGCACTGAGGGGGACATGTCCTCTTCTTACCATCGAATGTGACATAACCAATGCACCCACATACGTGTGCTTATATATGTATAGTATTAGCTAAATGATTTGACGTAGTTGTTTGAAAGCATAGACTGTTGGGAATCCGCATACATGAATTTGAATACATGGGAAGAGGTGATTTTAATGCTTTTGAATATATATAATAACCCTCCCTTAGTGGTTCTCAAGAAGTAATTTCTATAAATGTAGTTTTATTGACTAGTAATTAATGAATTGAGTGCTTCTAAAGTGCCCTCTTTGTCCTTTTTTTAGTAGCGTTAAGCCATCCTTTGTCATGACATTTGTTACTTGCATGAACATGCCCTTTCTTCCATTTATGTCGCAAAGGTGAGCCTCACCCAAGCCCCAGCCTGGGAAACCCAGAAACTCCAGAAGGAGAGAGTATTTCAAGCTAAGGTGTGTGATGTATGAAATAGTAGTCCCTGCCTCCCAGGATTGTGAGGAATAAAGATGTCGAAGCAGGTATAATGTTAGCACATTGCTTGGCACATGGCACCTGCTCAAAACCCGGCAACTATTTATTAAAGCCGAGTGGAGTGGCAGTGAATCTGGGCTGCACAGGGGTAAGGCAGGGCGGAAGAACGGCCTGTCGACCAGATAATGCTCATTTTCTCCAGGTCTCCTGGGATTGTTTTGGTAATTACTCCAGCTTCTTCAACAGCTTGTGATTTGTCCAGTGCCAGGGAACCTGGATTTGCATTGCATGATGCATAATTCATATGGCATGGACAGCAATTATGAGCTAATTGAGGGGTGTAATGTTTAAAGAAAGGATCCATTATGAGGAACATAAGGGATGTTGGGAGGGAAGAAGCTCTTGAGTCCATGGAGGCTCGTTCTCTCTAATTCCACTTCCTTTAAGATGACTGTAATTGTCTCTTGAAGGGCACGGAAGTTCCCCTCTCCTGCAAGAGGTCCTGGGGGCTGGGCGGCCGGAGCTGCTCTTTCTGCAGGAAGAGAGTTCAAGGTGGGCTGGAGTGGGCTCCTCTTTCTCGTGCTCTTGTGTGGTTAGCCTTCCAGGTGCATCTTACATACTGACATAGTCATCTGGGTTAATACGATTAGAGGGGTGTGATGTTACCATAACCATAATTTCTGCATCAAAGTCAGGATCACTTCCTGGGGGGAGAGACAGTGTGGGAAATACAGTTGGGTGCGGAATTCCTAGAATTGCCAATATGAAATCACATTTTGGAAGGATTATAGAACAGCCTATTTAAATGGGAACTTCACTAAAAAATCCAGGAGCTGGGCTATCAGATTATAAGGAGCGCTGGCCTGGGTAGCAATAAGCCATAAGTCCGTCCTTGACTAGATTGGCCTCTTGCTGAAAAGACCTTGGGACATCACCACCCCTCTCTGAGCCTCACCTTCTGCATCTGTACAATGAGAAAATTGGGTAAGATGGCCTTCTGGGACCCTTCCAACTCTGATGTGCTGTGTGTCTGTGCATCAGACCTCATCCTTCTAACCTGAGGTTTTAAACTGTCTTGACAGATCTGCCTTTGCTCTCTGGGGACCAAGTATATGTGCCTTAAAACTCAGAGGATTCCCATAGTGTGACTGTCACATGCAATAGAAAACTTTTTAAATGGCTGTGGGGAGATGATGAAACAAATCACTTTTCCATTGACTTCCATTACAAAGTTAGTATCTCAAAATACTGAATCAAAGATATTTTGTAAAGGAAGGGTTGGGGCCAGCATCTGCTCCCTCTGGAGTACAGGAGGTTGTGGTCATTGAGTGCTGTTTGTTTTGTACTCCACGGACGGAAGACTCCTTAGCCTACCTCTCAGTTGAGGGTCACTCCGTAATCTCCATCTGAGCCTGTGTTTTTCTTAACCAAGGATTTCCACATGAACATTTGATACAGGAAGCACTTCCTAAACATGCTGACTCCCATTACCATGCCTACTTGAGCTGGGCTGCAATATCACACCTCACCAGTAGAGGCCGCTTTCTGACGCATGGTATACGCACTACCTGAAGATTCAAAAAATCGTGGAATACTAAAAGTAGAAGAGGTCTTAGAGATCATTTTGTCCAAACAGGCGTCATACATCATTCCCTCCTTTATCATTCTGGACGTTAGACGTTCGGTAGAACTAATCTGCTTAAACTGAAGAGTGCCTGTCGTTGAGTCTTGTGCAGCCGGCTTACACGCTGTCCCTTCATTTAAAAAGAGCACCTGGCCAGTTTGCCTGCCTTTTGAGTCATGAGGACATTTTGCATATTCAAGGTGGAGATGGTGTTATTCTCTGCCTGGAGTGCTAATGCAGCTATTTATACCAGGAGCCAAAGCAGATCTTTCACCTGAAAGTTGGGCTGTCATGTCTGTTTAAGCATTCAGAGCAGCTCTGCAGCTTATTTGAGACGACTTTCAAATGGGTTTTGCCCAGAGTAACTGATCACCTGTGGGCCAAGGGCTTCTTTCTTTTCTTTTCTTTTTTTTTCTTCATATAGCTTTTACAGCAATTTAAGAAATCCTTCCCCAAACCTCAAGAGAGTGAGAGAGACGACCTTAAGAAAGGATGTGTCTATTTACACAGTCTTGTTTCAGGAGAGTCAGGGTCACTGTCAGGATACAGCAGACAAAGGAAACTCTTACTTGCCTCGAAGATCCAGCAGCAATAAGTATACAGTTGACTTGTCTTTTTTTTTTTTCATTTTTTCCATTTTTCCTTTTTTAAACTATAACCATCGACGAAGACTCCAGAAGGCAGACTCATTCCCTTTATGCATCTAATTCTCTGCGTTGGACGTGTCAGAGCAGAAATGTTCTGCTAGCCCCTGGTGCTCCTCTGGGCTTAAGGATTGATGGCCTCTTCGAGTTACATCCTGGTGAGAATACCCACTCACAGATACCCCATATTTAATCTTTATTTCTGAGTCTTCCTAAGCGAGAAGTGGCAGCAAAACACAATTGCCGTGTTGCTCCAAGGGTTAATTAGACATGGCCTAGAAAAAGCGCTTTCCTTCTTTCTGCCTTAAATTTGGGGCTTTTCATTCTGAGTGACTGCTGCCTTCTGCCAAATGGAATAAGCTAAATGCGAGCTCCTGATCTGAACTCCCCTCATTCTCTTCCCAGCTGCTAGTTTTCAGTGTTCCGAAAAAGAGAAAGCTCTTTGGATCTGCTGCTTTTCATAAACCTAAAACGTGATTCTCTTCCCTCTGGTTTGGAGTCCAGGTATCTTTGGAAGGAGATGATCCAGGCTCCTCTCTCAGTGGCTTTCTCTTGCAGATATTAAAATAATTTCCATCTCCTTTCCCCCCTCCCCAGTCAGACTGAACATCTCAATTGTGAAGTCTTCCATTATATTCTGACTTTTTTCACTGAGTCTAAAGCGACACCAAGATCTTTTCCTTTTTTTTTTTTTCTCAAAGGTTACGGCTAATTCCAAATCCATCAGCTGGCGCAAACACTTTAAATTGTTCCCTCAAATGAAATTCATCTGCTGTCGTGTTATTCAATTACTTGGTTTTCCAAGATGCTTCTCGGTTTCCTCATAAAATGACCTCCCCTTTGCTGTCTTACAAATGTTGAAGCATCAGCACATTTTTGAACTCTGTGCTATTCAGGCATATCTTTAAAACCTCTTATTTGTTTCATTCAAGTGTTCATTCAACTGACGTTGTTGAGCATCAGTTATTCATAGGGCAGATAATGAAGAGGAGCTAGTTCTAATGGTTTCCTTGACTGTAAATGCCAGGATATTAAACAGGTCCCATTGTAAGGACCACCCACAAGCAACCATCTTTGGGATTCAGATAATTTTGTCAGCTTTGCAAACTTAAGGGACTTCTCAACAAACTCCTAGTAGGGTCCCCTTTAGGAAAACCACCCGGAACACGGACAGAAGAGATGGACTAGTGTGGCCTTTGTAAACTGTTTCACAAGTGTCCCCCAAAACCTTTGAAGTGTGTTTTCATTTACAAAATAAGCCATTCAGTGCTTTGCAATTTAAAAAGTGCCTCCCTGTACATTTGAGCCTCATAACAAACCCGTCAGCTATTCTTGGTCCTTTCCTCATCTCAGCGGTGCTGATAAGCACCTTGGCCAAGGTCACACGGCCAGCAAACCACAGAGATCACCGGAACCTGAATCTTCTCCCCACCTAACACTTCTGAGCAGCGCCTTGGTGAATTCTCCAAGCCATTTTCTCTTTCTTTTTAAAGAAAAAACTCTCCTTCCTCTTTCCCCCTCCCCTCACTCCTGGCAGCCACCTTTCTACTTTCTGTATTCTTAGTACCTCGTATAAGTGGACTCACACAGTATTTGTCATTTTGTGACTGGTGTATTTCACCCAGCATAGTTTTCCTGAGGTTCATCCAGGTTGTAGTTTGTGTCAGAACATCATTCCTTTTTAAGGCTGAATAATATTCCATGGTATGTAGAGACCACTTTTTGTTTACGAGTTCGTCTGTCGATGGACACTGGATAGCTTATACCTTTTGGCTGCTGTGAACATGGGGGTACAAATAT
This sequence comes from Pseudorca crassidens, assembly GCF_039906515.1. Taxonomy (NCBI): domain Eukaryota; kingdom Metazoa; phylum Chordata; class Mammalia; order Artiodactyla; family Delphinidae; genus Pseudorca; species Pseudorca crassidens. The sequence continues at coordinate 54,576,501 of NC_090311.1, read as the reverse complement.
CTCTTCAAGGTCCTGCTTTTAATTCTTTGGGTATATATCCAGATGTGCAATTGCTAGATCATATGGTATTCTACTTTTAATTGTTTAGTGAACCATAGCAGCTGCACCATTTTACATTCCTACCAACAGCACACATGAGTTCTAATGCTTGTGCTTATTCCAAGTATTCTTATTTTCTTATTCTTACTCCAGTTGTTATTCTCTGCTTTAAAAAAATAGTATCCGTCCTGATGGGTGTGAGGTGGTATCTCACTGAAGTTTTGATTTGTATTTCTCTAATGATTAGTGATGTTGAGCATCTGAGATGGACATTATTCCCATAGACTGGGACTCAGAGAGGTGAGTGATTCACCTGAGAAATGGTACAGGAGTAGAGGTAGGATTTGAGCCCTGCTTTTTGAATTCCAAGTCCAATGCTGGGTCCACCACATGGATATTTCACAAATGGGTTCTCAGATGCACTCTCTGTGACTCATATGAGTTCTTGGTGCAAATGCTTTAATTCTAGATAATCCAGGACAAGTGAATATAAGCTTATTCAGATCACTGAAGTTGTTGGTCCTTAAAATGTGGTCCCCTGACCAGCATCATCATCATCATCTGGGAATAGGTCAGAAATGCTCGTTCCTCTGCCCCACCCCAGAAATACTGAATTAGAAACTCTAGGGATGGGACCCAGCAATGGGGATTTTAGCAAGTTCTCCACATCGTTCTGATGCACCCTCAAGTTTGAGAACCCGATGTAGATCATTGGTTCTCAACTTGGCTGCTTATTGGAATTACCCAGAGGGCATATGAAAGGTTCCAATTGGTCTGATTCAGCCTGGGCTTTAGAATGTGTACAGTCTCCCCAGTCAACTCCAACGTGCGGCCAAGGTAAACAACCTCTAATCTAGAAAACTGCCTTACACCAAAGTGCCCCTCACCTTTTCAGATGTCCCAAATATGCTACAATCATGATGGTACCATATTAAATGCTTCAGACGAATGAGGAAGGGTCAAAGGCAGCCCCAGCGATGCCTCCCTCACCAGATGACCGCCAGGTAGCACCGTGGCTGCACTGTGTGAACGGATGCTTCACAGAGGTTCTGGTGGAGAGAGGTGGTGGGGAGTTGCCTCATCTCATGTCACCCAGCAACAGGACCATGGGAATCTCACCGGATTTGGCCCTGCTGTGGCGGTGGCATCGGATGCAGGTCTCAGGTGTGAATCCAGGTATGACAGAGGCAGCATGATCTTTCACACTAAATGGATGTTGTTAATCCACTTTTGCTGGTTTTATATCGTGTTTTCCTCTGTAATGATGTTTTTGTTTATCATTGTATACAAACTACAAGCAAAGGAAGTTTATTCCTAGCTTTGGTTTGTACAGATTTAAGTGACATTCAAATGCAATAATTTAAGTCAATATTGGGGGTTAGTGGGAATCTGCTCTACTTTTCTTAGGGGTCCTAGGCTATTCTAAGTTTGGGGAATTATAGCCTTCTGCCTTCCGTAGACACTTGGGTCCACAGAACACCTCTTGGTACGTGGGGTTTTGAGGGTCCCCTTTTGGGGGCTCCCAGCAGGCCCAAGGCTAGGCAGTCCCTCTTGGGGGTGCCTGGCTGACTCTAGCCTGTTCTCTGGTCCTTGGATTGAAGCAGAAGTTATCTTTGAAAATTTCCAGGCAATAATTAACTATAATTTCAGGGGAAGGAAATTTGGTCAGTTTCTATGCAGAGCAAATTGGCCTCCCCTGTCTTGGAGGGAGCTTTGTATTGGACTTTGTTATCGGGCTGTTTCCTGGAAGCATTGTTTCCCATTTCAATATAATTGCTTCAAAATAATGTGAAGAGATCAATTGCCGCTTGTCAGCTGTAATTTTCTGCCACTGGAGAAAAGTAATGTAGGGAGGAGAGCAAATATGGGATGGCTTATTAGCCAGCACGGAGGGAGGGGGCAGAGCTGCCTCTGCCTGGGAGGGGGTATATCTGGGAGGAGGGGGCCTTGCCCATCCCCATCTCTGTGCCCTGTGCCCTCCTAGCCTTCTCATCCTCGTCAAATCCTCCCCGTCCTTCCAGAGCCGGCTCTAATCTCAGGCCTGAGCGATCATAGGGACCTCTTCTTCCCCTAAAATCATTGGTTTACCCAATCCTTAATGCATTTATTCAACAGATATTGATTGAGCAGCTAAGTGTATGTAGGAAGGCTTTGGGCTGCAAGGAACCCAATACCTCACTTACAGGGGTTTAAACAAATTGGTGTGAATTTTCCTCATATAATAATAAAAAGGTATTGGTTTGGCCAAAGAGTTCGTTCAGGTTTTTCCATACGATGTTACAGAAAAAGCCGAATGAATCTTTGGCCAGCCCAGTACCTCTGGACGGCTTTAGCATCGCCCCCTCAGGAACTCTCTTGGCCTTCCCAGCATATTGGTCACTCCTGGTATCAGATGGCTAACCCGGGCTTCAGGCATTCAGTGAGCATTCGAAGCAGGAAGAGGGGAGAGTACAGGCTTTTTCCATGAAGATCCTTCTGATTAGGGAAGCCAATCTTTCCCAGAACCCCAGCAGAGATTTTTAAAAACAGCTTTATTGAGGTATGATTGACATACTCCAATACTCCAACATACTCCAACAAACTCCACGTATGTGAAGTGTACAATTTGATCAGTTTTTGAAAAAATGAGATATAATTGTCATGTAACGTTGTATTAAGTTTTAGGTGTGCAACATAATGATTTGGTATATGTATATACTGCAAAATGATCACGACAATAAGTTTAAACACTCATCACTACCCACAGTTACAATCCTTTTCCTTGATGAGAACTTTCAGATCTACTTTGTCAGCAATTCTCAAACATACAATACAGTATTGTTAACTGCGATCACTTCTGATACACGAAACCATCACCACAATCAGGATGGTGAATGTATCCTTTACCTCCACAGAATCTTTTATGGAGGCAAACTGCCCACTCTAAAGATTTTTCAATTTCTTATTTCTGTTTCGTTGGCCAGTCCTAACTGGAAGGGCGGCTGGGAAAGGCACTACTTTGATTTCCAGCAGACAAGGGAAAAGGGGATTGAGTGTGAACATTGGGCCAGCTAATGAATAGCGTTTGCCCAGCGACTGCTCGGGATCTGGGGAAAGAGGGTGAGCACAACAGCCCCGCCCCTCTCATTGTGCAGTGGTGGTCAGCCTTCTTGGCCACTTAATTGGCATGACCTGGTTATGTCAGTGTTCCAGTGCTATCAATCAGTAAGTTGGCTGCTCTGTTTTTCTTTCCCTGCACTTGAGCTTATAAGAACTGACTCTCTGGGCTTCCCTGGTGGTGCAGTGGTTAGGAATCCACCTGCCAACGCAGGGGACACGGGTTCGAGCCCTGGTCCGGGAAGATCCCACATGCCGCGGAGCAACTAAGCCCGTGCGCCACAACTACTGAGCCTGCGCTCTAGAGCCTGAGAGCCACAACTACTGAGCCTACGTGCCACAACTACTGAGCCCACACGCCGCAACTACTGAAGCCTGCGCACCTAGAGCCCGTGCTCTGCAACAGGAGAAGCCACTGCAGTGAGAAGCCTGCACACCACAATGAAGAGTAGCCCCGCTCGCCGCAACTAGAGAAAGCCCACGCACAGCAACGAAGACCCAATGCAGCCAAAAATAAATAAATAAATAAATAAATAAATAAGAACTGACTCCCTCCTCTGCCACAGCTGCCTAGAAGCTCAGATAAAGGAAGAGAGCTATTGATACATCCACATTTATTGTGCATCTCCCCTGTGCTAGGTGCTGGGTGCCTCCTGCGAATCCCATCCTTTTAATGACCTTATGTACACAGTATGTGAAGTGTGCGTTCTTTCTCCTTTTTCCAAATGTGGACACTGAAACCCACAGCGGTGGCGAGTCTTGCCTGAAATGGCATAGCTTGGAAATCAGCAAGCCAGGATTCAAGGCCAGCCTGAGGCCATCCCCTGTATTCTTTCTTTTAAAAGAAATCTCCACACCAGGCTTGGAATCATGTATAAGATGTGGATTCATGCTCTGACTCCCACAGAGGTGAAGTGACCTGCCCAAGGATGGGGAAATCTTGGACAAGAATTCTTATCTGCTGGTCTCCTGATCATTGTTTGTTCTACTGTGCCCAGGCCTGATCACTCTTGGATGTGTGATGGGGGAGAATGGAGGGGAGGGGGCAGGAAGTAGTAGAAAATCCTGGGGAAAGAAGACTCCAATATTTGGTGTAACTTGGAGCTATGAACTGGTTGCAGGACCTTGGGGGCCCTTCAGCACTCTGACCCTGCAGAGCCTTCCTCAGTCTCTGACTCAGGGATCCCTCAGCACCACTCCGTGGCCCGTTGGTGCTGAAATGATTCCTGACACTTCTTCTACAGCGGCAACAGTGCGACGTTAAGAATGGGAGTGGATTTCCTGAATTGGAATCCTGAGTAGCTTTGTGACCTTGAGCAAGGCATACAGCTTCTCTGTGCCCACTTCCTCCATCAGTGAGATGGGGATAATCTTCCTGCTACCTCCTGAGTGTGCTGTCTCATTGAAGGTAGTAACGTGTTCCTGGTGTGTCACTCATGGTCAGTACAGATGAGCCACTGCAGTGAACGTGGAGAGGGAGTACTCCCCAGGTGAGCCGAAGAGCAGTTCATTCACAGCTGGACCTCCCTGAGGGATAAGCCACCACTCAGCTCCACTGGAAGCCAGCCCCACACTTCCCGGCATCCTCACATGACCCTCCTGGGGCTCTCCCCATCTTGCAGCCGCAAAACCCTGTTTTCACACCTGCCCAGGAAGTCCCACCCCACTTAAGTCTTCCGGTCACCATCAGCCAGCACCCTGGTGCCCTCTCGCTTTGGCCTGAATCTGGACAGCGGCCAGTGACCTGGGCCCTGAGGCTTTGGGGCATTACAGTCAGAAGAACGGCAGCACCCCATGAGCTTGCTACAGGGGTTTATGGCTGGCGAATATGCTCACGCATCCGCTGGGGTCTCTTTCAGAGAGTCCAGGATTCTCAAAGAAAACAGGGTCCCATGAGGGAGGCAGTAGTAAGACTCTCACCTAACTCTTTAAACTGCCTTTCGAGGTGAAAAATTATCCATGATGGGAGCAGTCAAGATATCCCAGATGGGGGAAACCTTCCCGACTGGTAATCCTGCACTTCCCACAAACGTACACAGAATGTTGGTTCCTTGGAACAAGAGCAGGTATTGAGAGAGAGAGAGAAAAGATCCAAAGTCAAAATCATTTTGCAGAGGTGCATGCTTCCTCAGAGCCTGAGCTGTGCTCATTTGCCTGTGACCCTCCAACACTGTGGAAGTGGGTTGGCATCAGAGGTAGCAGCCCCCTCGGGGGACCATCTCTGGACTAGAGCGTGGGGGAGGCTGATCTCATCAGCCTCAGGTCATCAGCTGGCTGGCTGCTGGGCGAGACTAATCAAGGCGTGCCCGTTCTCTGCCTTCCTTTTCCCCTCTGGATAATGGGGGTGGTCTTCATGGTGGCCAAATTGAGCCCAGGAGCCTGGAGCAGAGCCCTTAATGAGGGCTGCTTGGTGATGAAAGGCCCCGTTAAGCTCCAGCCGCCATTATTGCGTGGTGGAATAAATGTGGCCAGCCTAGGAGATGTGCACGAATAAATTTGAATAGCAAGACACAAATGCGGCCCTTAACTCCAACGAGCAAATAGAGTTTAATAAAGAGGTAAACTGAGACCGCTTTTATTTATTGCTGTGTAAATGTATTTAAAAAGGTACTGGCTTTCTGCAGCTGCAGAGGCCAGTTCCTCCACAGCCTGGTGCTTTAATGCCTGCCGCTGTTATTAGAGCTGTAATGAATGAGCCGCTGTGAGTGCGCTCTTCAGAAGGACTGCAGAGGTGCAAGATTAATGAGATGAGAGCATTGAAAGGTACAGACGGCCCCTGTTTCCCAGCCGCGTGCAATGTCTGCAGCGGCACCTCTGGCTTTGTTTGCTCCGTGGTGGCTGAGAGGCTGCGGCAGGGAAATGTCCCCAGAATGGAGGCTGCAAAGGCAGGCACCTCCCGCCAGCTTGCATCCTTGCGCCCTGAGCCGTGTCCCAGGCCCCCAGGCCGCCTGTCCCCGCGGCTGCCTCTGTCCTTCCCACGCTGGCCTTGAATGGGCTCTGGGTACCCCTCTCTCCTCTGTTTGGGTTTTTTCCCACACCACCTGCACACCCCTCTTTTGAGAATTGGGAATTGGGGAGTTGGGCAGCTTCTAGGAAAAGGCGTGGCACTTTTGGTTGCCCAATAAAGCAAAAGTGATCTTGAGTGATGACAAATGCATCAGTTGGTGGGCGGACTTCCCTGAGTCAGGAATTCTCAAGTTATGTACTGAAAGATTATTTGGAGGCTGGAACAGGTCTAAACTTACTGAGGTCCTTCTACATACATCAACTGTGCCATTTCATGACTACCCTGGAGGCATGTGTAGACCCATTTTATGAATATGGACACAGAGACTCAAAGAGTAAAAAAAATATGCCTGAGGTCACATGGCCAGGAAGTGCCAGATTAGAGACCCTCAAAAGGAACCCATTCTTCAGTGGGAACAAGTTCTCTCCTGGGGTCTCAGGTGTGGCCATGCTCTCTTGGCTGAAAAATAGGGTCTTCTTGCTGTGGTTCACCCTTCAGACATGGCCTAGATCGATATGGCAATCTGACTGCTAACTAAGGTACAGGGATCACTGCCCACCAGGGAGAGGGGATATAAATAGTGCTGGTGGTGGGGTCAAGCAGAAAGAGCACAGGAAGGTGGAAGCTGTGTGACATGGGCAAGTCACTTCACCTGTCTGAGCCTCAGTTTGCTCACCTGTCAAATGGGTATAATAAAAACCACCTACTTCATTTGCATTTTGTGACTTGCAAATCAGATAATACATGTAAAATGCTTAAAAACAGATGACAAACTCTCAGTATATTTTCAATTGAAAAAGCATGAGTCTGTGATCTGTGTCAGTACACAGCGAGGACCCTGAACACAGGTATAGAGTACCCTGAACACAAGTATAGAGTAAAATGCTTAAAAACAGATAAACTTTCAATATATTTTCAACTGAAAAAGCATGAGTCTGTGATGTGGGTCAATACACAGCGAGAACCCTGAACACAGGTATAGAGTACAGAGAAAGAAAAGTTCAGCACCTTTTGCCAGCCTAACACAAACCCAGAACGGGCCACCTTGAAGATGGGCTGGTAAGGCCGGGTAGACACTGATGACTGGACGGGCTTCATCATTAATTTTTTCAACAGTCCACTGTGGATCGGCTAAGTACCTGCTTCCTGTGCTGGGTGCAAAGATTTAGTAGTAACCAAAACAGTCAGATCGTGTGCCTTCCAAAAGCTTCCTTTCTAGTAGCACACAGTGTGTCAAGTGGCAAGGGCTGCAGGGGAGAGCAGGAGGAAGCAGAGCAGGGGGTACAGATGAGTAGACTGGGTGGAGGGTCACCCGCTTCAAACTGGGTGACCAGGCACGGCCTCACGGAGGTGACATTCCAGGAATGACCTAGCAGGTGGAGAGTGAGCATGTGCAAGTCTGGGTGGACAACTTCCAGCAAAAAGAGCCGTGCAAAGGCCCTGCAGTGGGGGTGAGCCCCAGCATTCGAGCGTGGCCAGTGTGCTGGGGCTGAGTGGACAAAGGGGAATGTAACGGGGGCAGCCTGGCTGCTGCAGGGAGCCAGATGCTCTAGGCCTTGCAGATCCCCCACCTCACCCCAGGAAGCTGAGCTCTTCTCTCACTGAGATGGCAACGAGCAGAGACAGTGAGTCCAACTGACTGGTAGAGTTGGCCAAGGTGTAGGACCAGGGCAAGTTCAGGGAACGATGAGCAGTGCTATCTGTCTACCCAAGGGGGCAGGGGTGGGGAACTAGCAGAAGGTGAGCTAGACAGGGTGGCTGGTCCCGAGAAGCAGCCTTAAGAGGCTGAGAAAATCTGGCTGAATTCGGTAGGCCCTAAGTTGTCTAAGAGCTTCTGCCCAAGGCAGGTTTGGGTGTGGCCAGAGGCTGGCACGCAGCTTGAGCTCAACACAGACTCTCAAGAGTGCCCAGGGAGAGCACATGGGGGTGGCACTGGGCCGGTCCGGCAGGAGAGCAGGATGGGAAGGGGGAGCCAGGGATCCCAGAGGCAGGAGTGGGAGCCTGCCCAGGTCAGAGCGTGCCCACCCCAGCCCTCCTGGCCCCTCATTAGTACTCATTAGCATATCCTCTAATGTACCAAGAAATTCAATTTCCTACGAAATAACCAGCCGAGTCCCAAGGGAGCCAGAAGCCCTGTTCACCACAGCCAGGCTTTCCGGGGACCGTGCTGCTGTCCCCCTTGGATTTCCTTCTCTGGGATGCTGGCCCACCATCTGAAGACAGACTTATTAGCACCTCTATAGGTTGGGGTGTTTTTTCCACCAGATCTGCAGTTTCTGGGTAAACAGGCATCAAATCAGCAGTTGGCATGAGCTGAAAGAAAGTTTGCAAACTCGCCATGCAGCTCAAATTAAGTGAGTGGTGCCGTCACTAAAGCACGTGCACCAACAAATAAACACTCCGAATGTCAGGGCGGAGGATATTCTTTTAGGGAAGGCAGATGTCCATTTCTTTTCTTTTTAATTCCAAATGAAAACGTCACTGGCGATGTTTCTGATTCCACTTCACAGGGGTCAGCAGTGGTATGTGTACTTGTGTGTGTGTGAGCATGTAAGAGAACGGAAGGTGTACATGGACACATGTATGGCGATGGGTAAGACTGAATTTGTGTAAATGTGTGCACACGTGAACATGAGTTTGTGGGCATTTGAGTGCACGTGTGTGGTCGCGCATGTGAGCCTGTGTGTGTGAATGTGTGTGTGCGTGTCTGAAGGTGTGGATGTGTGTGTATGCCTTGCGTTTCTGTGTGTATGTATGTGTGTGTGTGAAGAGGGGCGAGTGCGGGTGTGTGCATGTGCATATATTGTGTGTGAGTGTGAGTTTGTGCACATGCGCAGGGGTATCGTGTGTGGACGGGTGCAAGCCATGAAGGTGTGTGCATGCGCGCGTGTGTGTGCCGTGCACAGACCGTGGCACCGTCTCTTAGCTGCCTGCCTGTCATCTTCCTCCCGCGTTCTTCAGCGGCAGCCCCAAGGCTGCACCAAGAAAGCAATCAGGCTCCCATTTGTATCCCGCCTGTCATCTGCGGGCCTGGCGGGCAGGCGGGGGTGAGGGGATGCCGGCCTTTCTCCTCCATGCCGAGGCTCCCCTAAAATAGAGGAGGACTTGGCCGTCTTGGGGCGGTGGAGCAGCCCCAGGCTTCCACTGTGCTCCCAATTACTGGCACCTCCCGAGCGGCTTATGGAAAGTGCGTCGGTTGCCATGAGGAAGATATTCCACTGGAGCATTCCTGTTCCCCACAAAGAGAACCTTCTGCATATTATACACATTTTTCAATGTAATTATCCCCAGCCCACACACACAGCTTGGAGGATTAAAACATAAAATACAGGCTGCTCCCCACGCATGAGACCGACACTGCAACTAGCATCATAATAAATAAACGAAGTGGCCTCTCCTCTCCTTCCTCCCCCTCTTCCCCTTCCTCCTTCCTCCTTCCCCCTCCTTTCCCTCCTCCACTTCTTCTCCCCCTCCTCCTGCACCCCGATTTCTCCTCCTCTAATCCCCTCAACCCCTTCTTCCCCCTCCCTGTCCTCTCCTGCTCCACCTCTGCCTGGAGCTGGGCTTGTTTTGCTTCTGTCTCTGAATCCCCTCCATCCCCTCCTGCCCACCCTCCCAGCACAGCCCACAGTGGGCAGCATCACCGAAAGCGGGGTAACCCCCATGCTGCTGCCACTCTGGAACAAGGGCTTTGTTCAACAAGCCACCCGGGGCTCCTGTTCACTGCATCTGCCGCAGAGGGTTCACTGCACTAAAAGCTGGTGGAAGGGCGGGGTGGGGGTGGGAGGAGGAGGGAGGGAGATTTTATAAGCAAATGGCTTCGTGGATCATTGAAGGAACATTAGGAAGCGTTCTGGAGCACCAAAAACCAAACGCCTCGGTGCAAATGGATGGAAGGGCGTCAGCTGTGGAACTGCAGGCTGCAGCAGCTTGGGTTGCTAGGGAACGCCGAGAACGTTTTGTCTTCTGACTGCAGATCCTGGATCCACCTGGGATTTCCAGTTCTAGAGCCACTGCCAGTCGGCAGTAGTGCCAGCACTTCCGGCGGGAGATGGGAGCAGGAAAGCTGTGCAGCCCCAGGCGGCAGCCCGGGCACGAGGGCCGAGGGTGGCCCTCTGTGAGACCAAGTATGCCTTGAGGGGGTAGGTTTGGCGAGCAGCCCATGCTGGTGATTTTCTTTCCACAAAAATGCCGGTGCCCAGCTTGGCACACAAAGCTGGGACCACGGGGGTTTCAACGTGCTAGTGACAACGTTCCAGTTTACAACCTGAAGCTCGTTCGTTCTGAGTTCGGCAACCCCTGCCCTGCCCCCATAGTCTTCTCTCTCTGTGCCCCTCATCTGTCTCTTGCACATGTGTACTCCTTGGAAAGCAGGGACCATGGATTTCTCCTCTGAGCCCAGCACGGCGCCTTTAATCATACTTAAGCTCCAGTTAAGTAATAAAAGATGTGGGGTGGTCCTGGTCTGCACAGATGAATTAGGTGTTTGGGGTGAGTGACAAGGGAGCTGATTCTGTTCCCCTTGAGTTTTACTACAGATGGATTGCTCTGGGTTTTGGCTCAGGGTCCAGTTTTTGTTAAGGTGGTGATGAAATACTCCCCAGTGGTCCAGGTCAGTCTTGAGTAGCACAGAGAGTCGGTCGATTTGCGTTCTCATCACATCTCTGTCACTTAAGGTGATGTCATACAAGGCATTGACTCCAGATGATCCTCAGTTTCCTTATCTGTAAGATGGGTTCATTGAGGATTGGCTAAAATAATGTGTAGAAAGTGCTGGTCACAGTGATCCACTGCTTGAAGACTGGGCCCCAGTGCTGTTTAGAAACCCTGGAGTTGGGCTGAATTTTCTCTGCCCTGCAGCCTTGCTACCCTTCCTTCTGCCCCACCAGGCCCTGCCCTCAAACCCTCAAGCCCTCAAGCCCTGGAACTTGCTTGGACTTTCCATTCTGAACCTGCATTCTGACCTTAACCTGATGATGAAGTGAGGGTTGACTTTCAAAGAATTTGCAGCTGTTTTCCCTGCCTTTATTGCTGCCTGGTGGCTGGCCCACAAGCCTGCTTGCCCAGGGTTCTCACTGTGCAGGCTGAGAGTGGAGGCCTGGGCCACCCAGAGGAGGCCTCCTTCACCTGGCAGCGCAGGCCCTGTGACCCCCAGAGACAGAGACCTTGGCCTCCACACTTGTTCTTAGGGCGGTGGCACCCAAGCTATGCCCAACGTCATATCCCTCCAGCACAGCCCAGAAGAGAGGAAGATAGGGTCATGGTACCAGTTCCTTCCTGCAGGGTCTGGCGTCTGTCTGGATGAAGGGAAAGAATGATCAGTTAAGCCCCTGCTGTGCTTCTGGCTCAGGGCCTGGCACATCGCACGGCCCCCACATACTTGTTGAATGAAAGAGTACATGCCTTTGGGCTATAATCTCATTAAGGCTCTTGGTAAGCTTAAGAGAGGTGGAGTATCAACCCCATTTTGCAGATGGGGAAACAAAGGCTCAGGGAGCCTCGAGTCTGGTAGGAACTCCCTCTCCATTGAACTTTTGCGTCCCTACTGAGTGCCCATTGTTCACAGTGCCACTTTCTGTGTCACTCCCTACTGGCCCGTTCACACCACCAGTGCCTATACACATTGATGCTGCTGCCCTAATTCCTCCTGGTCACTGGCCTTTTAGCATCATTAGGTTTAGCAGAGGGAAGGCTGTGTTTATGGCTTGGCATGAAAGAAGAACAGGCAGATCTCTGTTGCCAGGTTACAAATGACTCTTTTTCCCCCCTAGAAGAGAGTAATACTGATTAAAAAATACTCAGTTGCTTCGCAGGCTTCTGGGTGGCTTCTCTGTGAATATTCCAGGGCCTTTCACAGACCCTGCTGCCTCTCCAGACTCTCTTGGTTTTGGATGTTTACTTCATCCATCTTCTGAAGAAAAAGAAGGTGATGACCTGTGAGCAATGAAAAAAAATCAGCATCCTTCTTTTCCAGAAAGACACAAGCCCTTGATTATTTGATTCGTTCTCCTCGAATGGAGTGGGCAGAGTTCCCAAAAGAACCAGAGTTAGCAGTAATCTAAGGGGCATGTCTAAGATCAAGTAGAGGGAAGGAAGGGTAAATTCAGGGTGAGAAGGCAGAGGGTCATAAATGGATGAGAACAACCACTGGTCAGGAAGTGGGGGGCTAGGCAGCAGTTAGGAAGACACTTCAAAATGAAGACTTGGAACCCAGCTAAGACACCTGCACCTATTCTGATTGTCACCTCCTCCTTGGGGCCAGGCATAGCTGTCTAGTGCAAAAGCTGACTGACTACACACCACTTTGGCCCTGCTAAAGACTGCAGGCTGGCTCATTTATATTTGCAAACACAGACCTGAGAGCCCATGGCCATGATGCTGGAAGAGTACCGGTCCATATGGGCAGGGCAGCCCTACATGTCCTGGGTTTCTGAATTTTTTTGGTAATTCTATTATTTTTGGTAAAAATAACATGTTCAGTGTGAGTTAATTTGTATACCTCTGTAAGACTTTTCCTGCAAATGCATTTATAAAAGAAATCTAATAGCCTTTGTCAGACTACGTATACTTTTGCTACTGCTGTTTTGGTTTGAACCATGGGAAAAGACCCTAACGTTCACTGAAAGCCCAGTAGGATGTATAGGCATTGTTCTGTAGTATGTTATTCTACAAAACCCTGGGAGTTGTGGGGAGCTGTTGTTTTCCCCCTTTAAGAAATTAGATACTTTGTATAAAATAGATAACTAATGAGAACCTACTATATAGCACAGGGAACTCAGTGATCCGTGGTGACCTAAATGGGAAGGAAATCTAAAAAAGAGGGGATATATGTATAAGTATAACTGATTCACTTTGCTGTACAGCAGAAACTAACACTAAATATATATATATATATATATTTTTTTTTTTGGTGGTACGCGGGCCTCTCACTGTTGTGGCCTCTCCCGTTGCGGAGCACAGGCTACTGTTGTGGCCTCTCCCGTTGCGGAGCACAGGCTCATGGCCCTAGCCGCTCCGCGACATGTGGGATCTTCCCGGACCGGGGCACGAACCCGTGTCCCCTGCATCGGCAGGCGGACTCTCAACCACTGTGCCACCAGGGAAGCCCCTGCATTAGTCTTCTAATGCTGTGTAACAAGCTAACAGAAACTTAGTGGGTTAAGACAACATCCATTTGTTATCTCACACTGTAGGTCAGATGTCCACACACAATTTAACTGAGTTCTCTGCTCAGGGTCTCACAAAGCTGAAATCAAGGTGTCCACAGGGCTGTGTTCTCATCTGGAGGCTAGACTGGGGAAGGATTTGCTCCCTCAGGTTGTTGGAAGATTTTCCCTTGCAATTCTGAAAAGATGTTGCCATTTTCTTGCTGGCTGGGGGTCTCCCTCAGTTCCTAGAAGCTGTCGTTAGGTTCTAATCACACGCCCCTTCTCATAACATAGCTTACTCCTTCCTTACTTCTTGCTCACTTCCTCTTCAGGAAGGGCGAAGACCTTCTAGTAAGTGCTTTCACCTGATCAAGTCAGGCCTACCCAGGAATCTCCTTTTTGAATAACCCAAAGTCATATGGCTTGAGACTTTATATCTGCAGAATACTGTCACCTTTGCCAAATGTAGCCTATGCATGAGAGTGAGATCTCGTCGTACTCACAGGTCCCACCCAGATTCAAAATAAGGAGATTATACAGGATCTGTGCACTGGGGGTGGGGGAGGTGGGCATCTTACAATTCTGCCCACCAGAGGGTTATCAAGCAGTCTTATTGGGCCATGCCATGAAGTTAGAATTCCATAAAGAAGCCACTTTGCTGTCTGTCCTATACCAATCTGTAGCTGACAAAACCAGTAGTGGAAGGGTGACCATATGTCCCCATTGGCTTAGACAGTCCTGGTTTATTCCTGTTTCTTGGATGTTATTATTAACAGTACATCCTTTCACTCTCAAAATTGACCCAGATTGGAGGAAAATGTTTATTGTCACTCAGGCTAAAGGAAGCAGCTACTCTTTAGAGTCTTCCAGGCTCTTTTGGAGGAAGGTTGGAGGCATGTGAGTTGTCTTCATGGGCAACATGAGTGAATCTACTCAGCCATGGACAGACCTTAAAATGAGAAAGTAAAAGGGGAGGTAAACAGACTCTCTCTACCCTAGCACAGAGCTCGAATGTCAGTTCCCTGGGGTGGCAGCTACATCTTCATCGCTGCATCCCCGATGTCTAGCAATGCTCTCATAGACCACATGGAACCTGTTAAATATTTGTTCAAAGGATGAGTGAATAAACCCTTGACTCAAGGGAAATTCAACTTTAATATCAAAGTCAACTTATCTCTTTGAAAACACATTCCGACAAAGAATCCACCGCACCCAACAATTCTTCTACCTGTCTGGCTGAACCTTCCTTTCATAAGACCCAGTGTCATGAGAATGAAATAATACACATTTTGAAATCATGGCTAAGACCATCGATTTACACAAGTTCTCCAAGGCTGAGAGCAAATTAACCAATCAACGGCCACTTCGATCAACTCATAGGTGATGGCATGCGAGGTCTGCATGGTGTTCTGAGTAACACACCCGGGTGTGCTGGGTTTCTTCTGACTCAGAGGCTTTGTGATGTGTGTGACGTGGTACTGATGGAGCCGGCAGATCTGAAAACTCGATGGGGGAGCTTTTGTATGGGATGAAATGATGAAGCTGATTACTCGCCTCACCTCTGCATCCTCACAGGTAGTCCTGATTGCTGGGTGACGCCAGCCAGGGCAGGGCTTCTCCCCTGCTGAAAGGGGATGGCAGGGTGTCTGATGGCATTTGCCACAAAATCCCTCCTGATTAATCAGGCTGCTCCAATCTGTGAGTCAGAATTTCTCAAGGAGAGAAATCTGCCTTGAATAGAATTGTCCTGAACTCTGATGCCAATGCAGGTAAGCTCTTCAAAAAGTGGAGGCGGCTCTTGGGAAGCCAGGCTTACTGGTGCTGAGACACAAACTTTAGGAGAAGAAAATGGCTCACAAAAAAGATGAGAAAGAAAGGCTGAAGGATTGATACTTCCATTTCTCAGGGATTGGGAAAGCCATGGAAAGGCCACTGTATTTCTCTATTCAAGGTAATTTTATGTAGGGCAGATGCATAACTATTGGGGTCTTTTAGACGCAGGTTTGACACCATTTTTACCACTTACTAGCTGTGTAACCTGGATGAGTTGTATGTTTTGAGCTTTGGTATTCTCTTTTTTTTAAATTGGAGTATAGTTGCTTTAAAATATTGTGTTAGGGGCTTCCCTGGTGGCGCAGTGGTTGAGAGTCCGCCTGCCGATGCAGGAGACAAGGGTTCGTGCCCCGGTCCGGGAGGATCCCGCATGCCGCGGAGCGGCTGGGCCCGTGAGCCATGGCCGCTGAGCCTGCGCGTCCGGAGCCTGTGCTCCGCAACAGGAGAGGCCACAACAGTGAGAGGCCCGTGTACCGCAAAAAAAAAAAAAAAAAAAAAAGACTAATGCAAACTCCAAACTCACATGGCCTCTTTCACCTTCCACTTGTGTGCCCACTCTGGTCCACACACCCAAGATACCTTCCCTCCTGCTTTTCCAAAGCCCCACTCCAGCCCCCTCTTCTCTAGGACATCCTGCTCCCCTCTGCTCGAGGTTCCTGCTAATTCTCTGAATACACACCAGTTCTGTCGATGCCCGTGTTCCCACCCACGTTCTTCTGTTTAACCAGCTTTTACTGGGTGCTTCCACGTGTGCTGAGCTGTGTGAAGGTTGCTCCTTACACCTATAAGGAAAGTGCTAATGGCGCTCTTTTACAGTTGAGGACGTGAAGGCTTAGAGCAAAGTGCATCACCCAGGGTCGATCAGATGCTGAATGGTAGAACCAGAATTTGAATCAGGACCTTCTGACTCCAAAGGCTGCATTCCTTCTCCCATGCCTGCTGCCTGCTGTCCCGTTCAACGGTTGGGGTGCCCCAGACCCCAAAGGGCTGCATTGCTGTGTTAACTCTTAACACTTTAAAGCATGCTTTCATATAGTTTATCTCACTTACACTTCCTAGGAACCATGTAAAGTATTTTTACCCACAATTTACAGATGAGAAAGAACACCGAGACCCCCAGAACATTAGTTCATTCGTTTACTCATTCCACATCATTTATTGTGCGTTGAAGAGGTGCCTTAAAGTCCTACACCCTGGGATACAGAGCAGGAACAACTCTGCAGCCCAGAGTGGGGAACAGATGTGTAGACAGAGCCTGTGCCAATTCTGGATCGAATCTATAGTCCTGCTATAAATGCAAGCTCAGAGAGAGGAGCTCAACCCAGGCGTGGAATGGGAGTCAGAATCAGAGGGCTTCTGAGAGGAAGTGGCAGGCAGAGCAGGTTGAGAGAGAGTTACCCTTGTAGCCATCAGGGGTCGGGGAACAGGAGGTCTTGCCTGAGATGTCCAGCTTGCACGAGGCGGACACAGGACTCGGTTTAGGTGGACCCTCCCTTGCTTTCCACTGCTTCTCAAGTAGGTTGAGGTCTCTGGTTGATGGGACATCTGCAAATGTGTCTCTGCATCTCCTGAAGCTTTAATGCCTCAGGATGTCTCTGGGACCCTTACTGAGCACCCTATGGAAACAGAAACAAACACATACACACACACATAAACACATTCAGATAAATGCACTCACATACACGCACTTGTGCCCAAAACATACTGTATTCACACACACGTACCCATCCATTCACACACACAGACATGTACATATGTCCCCTACACACACACAAATACATATTCATACACATCAATACACTCACACCCTCATACATACATACACACAGGCACATACATATACTCCACATACATATACACATTCATACACAGAGACACATAAGTGTGCACGCACACACACACACACACACACCTTTACAGGGAACCAAACAGTGTGAATCTCAGCAGAGCCAATGAGATGCCCCAAGAACTGGTTTTGGTTATGCAGAACAGAAAGGCAGGTGACGGACTGTCAAACGCAGTCTTGTCCCCAGTCACCTATTGAGGACCAAGCAGACAGCACTGTGGTTTCCAAGCAAATTCCAGCTGCTTCCCTGGCACCTTGGGTACATAAACCCAAGAAGCCAAATGATGATTTTCCCCTGCAGAAGAATAACATTGCCTAGCCTTCCCTCCCTGGGCCAGAAAGGTTTCTGTATTGCACAGTCTCCGCACAGGCCAGGCAGTCCCGTCAGGATGAAATGCCATCCAAGGAGCTGGGCAACTTCATCAATTTCTCCTGGAAAGCCCAGAAGAAATTTGGTCGTAGAAAATCCCTTCCCTCTTTGCTAATAAAACTTACGAGTGCAGGGCAGGAGTCTGGGAGGAGAGGGACTACAGACACTCGCCTTGCTAAATTACTTGGAGAAATGGTCCTGATCGGCCATCCAGGGGGAGGAAGGCAGGAAGTAATATAACATTTATTGAGCCTGATTTCTTTCACCTAGAGATTCTCCCACTCGGCTCTCTCAGCTGCCCTGTGGTACGGCATTAGCTCCATCCCATAGATGAGGAAACTGAGGCCTAGCTATGCATCAGAAAGAGCGTGGGTTTTGGAGGAAAACGAGTGTGGGTCTGAGCGCCCACCCTGTTGCCTTGCTTGCTGCCTGGCTCAGGCTGGTGACTTCACCTCTTGCACCACAGCCTTCCTGTTAGGACCCCCAGCCTGGGTAGGCTGGTTCAAGATCAAATAGATAACGCGGGCAAAGCAGTGACACAGACCCTGAGTACACAAAGCTGGTTCCAAGTCCTTGTTCTTTCTGGCTTCTCTCTCTCATCTGAGCCTCCAGAATCCCTCTATTCTTCCTGCAGAGTGACAAGTGAGCCCCCGTGGCCCTGGGGACCAGCTCTCCTGTGAGCTTACCAAGCAGGCACTTGGTTGGCTCCCAATGCCCCATCCTTGTTGTTTTTGTTTGTTTGTTTGTTTGTTTTTGCGGTACGCGGGCCTCTCACTGTTGTGGCCTCTCCCGTTGCGGAGCACAGGCTCCGGATGCGCAGGCTCAGCGGCCACGGCTCACGGACCCAGCCGCTCCGCGGCATGTGGGATCTTCCCGGACCGGGGCACGAACCCGCGTCCCCTGCATCGGCAGGTGGACTCTCAACCACTGCGCCACCAGGGAAGCCCTACCCCATCCTTTTTGAAAGGAAAGTAGAGTCCCAGCTCCATACAACAAAAGAGGAAACCCAGAGAAGTGAGCCATCCTTCCCCAGACTGCAGCAAGGGCTTCCCCAGTTCTTGACGAGGAGGACCTTCATTCCTTCGTGTCCTTGAATTGGCCATGGTTGCTCTTGGCTTCAAGGGGGCCTGGTGTCAGCCCTCACTAGGGGCCTCCTTCCTGAACCCTCATCTGTAAAACCTAGAGTTTACCCAACAACAGGGAAAGAATATGGGCTCTGAGGCTGTGAAACATGGGAATCCCAAGTAGGCAAAGCCGTCTGCAGTGGCACGGTCCTGAGGAGGCAATGGACGAAAACGAAAAAGGAAATGTGGGCTAAGTAACAGGAGAAATTCCCCGTAGGAAGATCTATTAGACTGTGAAATAGTATTCCACAGGAAATAGGGGAGGGGTGCCCAGAGGTATTTAAAGCCTTTCTGGCCTAAGTAATAGAAGCTGCGTGGTGTATGGAGTGGCCGAGAACTGGCCTCCGGGGAGCAGCTGCCTTGCTCTAATAGGCCGTCTCCATGTATATGTAATTTCCCAGCCTGCCTTAATTCCATGGAGCTGCACTTCTCTTGCCAGGAAAAGATGCATTCACTTACAGCTCGGAATAAGCCATAGCATTTGAAGTGGTCACAGCCATCATTTTGTCAATGGGGAGGCAAACCCTGTGAACAGATCTACCGATTCAACACAATTCCTATTAAAATCCCAGTTGTTTTTTTCTGTAGAGATTGACAAGCCAATTCTAAAGTTCATATGGAGTTGCAAGGGTCTCAAAATAGCCAAAATGATCTTTAAAAAGAAGAACAAAGTTGGAGAACTCTTGCTTCCCAGTTTCAAAACTTCAGTTACAAAGCTGTAGTAATCAAGACAGCATGGTCCTGGCATAAGGACAGATATGTAGATAAGTAGGATAGAATCAAGAGTCCAGAAATAAAATTCCTACATTTATAGGTAATTGTTTTTTGTTTTTTTTAAAAAATTTTATTTATTTATTTATTTTTGCTGTGTTGGGTCTTTGTTTCCGTGCGAGGGCTTTCTCTAGTTGCGGCAAGTGGGGCCACTCTTTATCGCGGTGCGCGGGCCTCTCACTGTCACAGCCTCTCTTGTTGCGGAGCACAGGCTCCAGACGCGCAGGCTCAGTAGTTGTGGCTCACGGGCCTAGTTGCTCTGCGGCACGTGGGATCTTCCTAGACCAGGGCTCGAACCCGTGTCCCCTGCATCGGCAGGCAGATTCTCAACCACTGCGCCACCAAGGAAGCCTGGTAATTGATTTTTGACAAGTGTGTCAAGACAGTTCAACAGGGAAAGAAGAGTTGTTTCAACAAAGGGTTCTAGGACAACTGATATCCACGTGCAAAAGAATGAAGTTGGACTCTTACCTCACAACATATACAAATGGACTATAGCTCTAAATGCAAGATCTAAAACTGTTAAACTCTTAGAAGAAAACATATAATCTGCATGACCTTGGATTAGGCGCAGATGATGAAAGAAAATATACAGAATTTGGACTTCCTTAAAATTCAAAATTTTTGTTTTGTCAACAATTTCATCAAGAAAGTGAGAAGACAACCTATTGAATGGGAGAAAGTATTTGCAAATCATATACTTATAGGGGACTAGTATCCAGAATATATAAAGAACTCTTACAACTCAATAACAAAATGACAAAGAACTCAATTAAAAAATTGGCAAAGAATTTCAATAGACATTTCTCCAAAGAAGATATAAACAGATTAAAAGATGATCAACATGGCTAGTCATTAGGAAATATAAATCAAAACCATAAGAATATACTTCTTTACACCCCCTAGTATGGTTAAAATTAAAGCGACAGATAACAACATGCATTTGCAGTGATGTAGAAAAGTTAGAACCTTCAGTCATTGCTGGTGGTGCTGGTGGGAATGTAGAATGGTGCAGCCACCTTGGAAAACAGTTTGGCGGTTCCTCAAAATGTTAAGCATGGAGTTACTAGCCATTCCATTTCTCAGTACATACCCAAGAGAATTGAAAACATATTGTATATCGCTGTTTATATCAGCAAAAGTCATAATAGCCAAAACATGGAAACAATCCAAATGTCTATCAAGTTATGAATGAACAAAATGTGATATATGCATACAATGGAATATTATTCAGCTTTGAAAAGGAATGAAGTACCAATAAATGCTACAGCATGAATGAATCTTGAAAACATTATGCTAAGTGAAAGAAGCTAGTCACAAATGATCCCATATTGTATGATTCTATTTATACATGAAATGTCCAGAATTGGCAAATTTATAGAGACAGAAAATGTATCAGTCTCTGGCAGGGGCTTGGGAGGGTGGGGGTAATTGGGGTACAGTTAGTAGGTATGGGTAATGAAATTTTTCTAAAATTAGACAATGGTAATGGTTGTACAACTCTGTGAATACACTAATACCCATAAATATTACAGATTTAAAAGGGGGAATTTTTTTGGTATGTGAATTATATCTCAATTAAGCTGTTATTTAATAACAAAGTCACCCCTTAACTTCCCACACACAATTTTGGTCTATATCTCTGTTTCCATAGATATTATTTTACCTAAATGAGTTCTTACTGTATACGTCATTTTGTATTTTGCCTCACTCTCAATTGGGTTTTAAGGCTTTTCCTATGTTATTAAAAAATCTTCATTAATATTATTTTTCATGGTTGCCTAGTATTCTATCATATGGCTATAACCATGCTTCCTTCTCTATTATGGTGTTATTGGGTGTTTGCATTCTTTCCCCACGTTTTGTTATTATAAAGAACATCTTTGTTGGATATATTTGTGCATAAACTCTTATCTGCAGTTTTTAGATTGTCTTTTTTTTTAGGATAAATTTCTGAAATTGAGATTACTGGGTGATAGTCATCCGTTTTAAGATCCTGCATCTGTGAGCTCCCCTCATTTGCCCTAAATATTTTGAGATATTTCATGCAGATACACTCAATTTACTGAACTAAGGAGGCACATCCATCAGAATAATTTCTCGGTGTGAGGGAGAGATCGTTGTCCTTGAGGTCAGACGTACCCAAGGTCGCACTCCAGCTCTGCCACTTAACACTGAGTGATCCTGGTAAAGCTCGACTGACCCTCCATTGAGTCTCAATTTTCTCTCCTATGAAATGGGCACAATAATAAGGTAATGGACATCAAGGGTGCAGTGTTCCCCCCCTCAAAACTGGACACTTGTCTTATGTCTTTTTCTTCATTCTTCTCCTCAGAACCCCTAACTCTGTCAAGAAATGCACTTTGGGATCCTGAGTCTTCTCCACATCCGAGCCCTGGGAGGTGGCATCACTCCTCCAGCAGTATGACTAGGCAGTGCTCTGGTGGGATTGACAGGGATGAGCCAGAAGCCTGAAGCTCAGGATTTGGGCCTGGGTCTACCACTCATTGGCCTGAAATCTTAGGCAGGTCCTCAACATTATTTGAATCTGGCCGGTCATTAAAAGTGGAGGCAAGGAGGCAATTGCACATCAGCCTTACCATGGGATCAGGTAAGAAGCTGGATGTAACAGTGCTTGCTGTGCCCTCCACAGTGCCTATAAACAGCCGTTAAGTTTATCATCACAGCTCTCTCCAAATACGCCGGGCTTGCTTGAGTGTACCAAGCGCGATTCATTTTCTGCCGCTAGATTATAGGCCCACAGACTGACTGGGTAAGTACCGCGCCACTACATACTATAGTAATTACTAATTACATGTTTCTGCATTCTGTAGCTTATTAGTAAATTGCATGTAGAGAGATCTAAAAGTAATTGCCCTTCTCCCTTAACTTCAGCAGCCGGCAGAAATCACAAAGAATTACCTTATTTACTTCCTAAGTGATTCCCAGTGGCCATTTATCAAATACATGGAAGAAAAAAAATCATACAGTAACCAAATATTCTTCTGCTTACAAATGATATGTGAGGGTCACGAGAAATCTTGAGTGGAAAAGGTTGTTAAACAGCTGCCGACTAACTGTGTGTAAATATCCCCCTGTGGGCAACAGCTTAATTTTGATCATTGTTCAAAAGAGCAGGCATTTTAAATTATTAATAGGTGTCAGCTACAAAAGAATGTTTAACTGGAAACTTACAAGAAGAGAGCCTGATCTGTACAAATGACAGCGCGTCTTTAACCACCCTGGTGTGTGGGAAAGAAAGGAGGGAGGAAAGGAAAGAATAAAAGGCACGGTGGGCAAAGAGTCAGCCTCACTTCTCCCTCGGACAGGGGTTCTGTGGCTTGTGGGTGGTGTTACTTTACCACCGTGGAAGCTGGCCTGGGCTTCATTCATTCCTTATGAAGCTTGGTTATATGCAAGTTTCTTCTCTTTATAAGGAACGTCGATTCCAACCAAGCAGAAAGCTCGAGGCTGCAGGAAGCGCCAGGCTGAAATGCAAGCTTTATACCTTTGCTGTGATGAAACTTGTGCACATCCAAAGACAGAGCCTAGACACCTTTCATTTCGGGCAGCCCTGACATGGCTGTGCTCAAGTAAACTGAAGATCCCGTTTCAAATGACTCACTTGATAGAAACAGCAGGATGGCTGAGGCACGGATTGGCCTCTATGATCCCTCTTCTAAAAACACAGACCGTGGATCATGAGATCGTTGAGTTAACAAGAAAGGAGAAATGGCCAGTTTTTCTGTTTCCTTTCCTTGGCTTTTCTGGCAGCGCTGGCTTCTGGCGTTTTGGGTGACCCGCGAGTATTAGAGATTGAAATAAAGGAAAAGATAGGATGTAAAGGATTGCGGGAAAGCTCAGGTGGGTATACTGCTATGACGTGCCAGGATAAGAAACTCGGTCCTGGTGTTTCTGCCCTCTGTGCCGCTCCTTCCCTCTCCATACCTGTAGGATGAAGAGTTAATATGCCCACATAACTAACTGCTACCAAGTGATGTATGACAAAATCATAAGGAATCTGACAATCAGAGACGGCAAAATACTGCCCTAGGCTACCCAGCTAGTGGACGGCAGAGCCAGGGCTTAAATCCAGTGAACAAATTCCCGTGGTGATTTTAAGTAGGACTTGGGCCCCATCCACCAACAGCGGAGTCTCAGGATCAGCTGCCCCGAATGCCCTGGGGCTGGGACAGAGCCTGGAGCAGCCTCACCAGATGCAGAGGGCTGAGGCCCTCAATGTCCCTTGGGTCCCCTGCCTCCTACGCTGGGGCTGTCCTCTCTTCCTGACTGTCCTCCTGTCCCCTTCTTCTCTATAAATCCGTTCATCCTGTGACTGACTCCTCTGACCACCCAGACCTCCTCTGTCGTTCACGGAGCGTGACGACAGGATTGATGGGCCCTTGAGCCCAGGCTGTCATAAGCACCACACCACTTAAAGCTCACTGGGTTGTTTTGTGGCTCAGCAGAGCCTCTCTCAAAGAGCCGAAGGGCTCCCCAGAGAAGGAGGGACACCACCAACTTTGCCCCCCACTTTTGTCAGGCATTGGGCTAGGCTCTAGGCACTCCCACACTCCTGCTGAAGACACATAGGCCAACAGCTAAGCATTGCACAGTGGTGACGAGGCCAGAGTAGGGGTAAGAATAAGGGACAGAGGTGACATCGAAGCTGGGTGACCACTCCAGGCGCAAGGACAAGATTACATTGGGGGATGGAAAAGAGTTTGCCGCACAGGCAGCTAGGTGGAGAGGACGTTCCTGTAGAGCCGTGTCTTCATTTCTGATGAATTGCTGCCCTCTCCTCCCCAGCACATGTGGAGATTGCCTAGAACAAATTTGGATGCACATAACAATTTCTTGGTGAATTCAGGTCCAATCGGCCATGTCAGGCACTTTAATAGCCTTAGGCCAAGCTATATGAGCCCCTTAGCATCCTGTGCTGGATTCTCTCCTAGAAGCAAGGCCACTGAGCAAACATTAAGCAAGCTGGTATACCTGTTTTGTTGCAATATTTGAATGATTGTCATAAGATAATAATGAGAGCTGGCATTAATGGAACCCTGCAGTGTGCCAAGCATGATGCCTTGGGTGTCTCAACTCACGTTATCTTAATAGTAATAATTTTGGTGCTATAACATTCCCGTTTTACAGATGAGGACAGCGAGGCTTAGCAAGCTTAGATAATTTGCTCAAGCTCACAGAGCCAGGATCAAACATTGTTTCGTCTGATGTTTGCATTGGAGCTCTTGGCTTTGTGCTTCCTGGCATGGCATTAGGTGTGCAGTGACCTCTCAGATGTCTTCTTGTTTAGCCATTGCTTATATAGGGCCTTCTGTGCTCAGCAGGGTGAAGGCTACGTGGATGATACATGTTATTCTTGCCTGGGGAACCTTATTCATTTAACTAATCTTCACTGTGGGCCAGCCTAGTGCTGAGCACCGGATTATCAGGAGAAGAGGTGGGCTTTTGCCCTCCAGAAGCTGAGTACAAGGCAGGGAGACACACTGTGGTCCTGCAGTAGGTGGTTTGTCCATTAAGGACTTCACAGGAGAGGGAAGAGGATGATTGAATGAACCACATGGGCAAGAGCGCTAGGAAAGGAATACATCCATGAAAGATCATGGTGGCACGTGGTCAGGGAGAAGACTCATGCCAGGAGTGGGGCTGGAGCTGGAAGACAAGCTATGGCCAGGAAAGCCCTGATGGGGAGGGTTGGGTTTATTTTATAAACGTGGGAGGGCTTTGGCTGAGCTTTTACTGTAGTCGAGACGTACCGACACCACCCAATCTGGGCCTTTCTGTTTGTCGTCCATTTGACTGTCTCCTGCAGCAGAGGTTCTCAGACTTTATCTGCATCTTGTACTGGAGTGATCTCTCTAGAACGTGGCTCTAAAAACATGGTCCCTGCACTGGCCAGCAACCTGTGTCGAAAGGAGCCCTCAAGATGTTTCTGAGCAGCAGGCAGAAGTCTGAGACCCACTAGTCTAGATCAATCAGGTTGTGTCCCAAACATCATCTTCCCTGAGGTATGGAGTCCTCAGCCCAATCAAGTTTTATTCACAAGGGAGAAAGGGGAGAGTGGTTCTTACATAGACAACCACAGGCATCAGCTTCCCACTGGTGAGGACATCAGAGAAAGATGGGCATGCAAGAGTATAATGGATGCCATGGTTTTTAAAGTCATTCAACAAAAATTTACAGAGCAGGTACTCTGTGCCAGGTATCTTATAAGAATGGAGGAACTCTTCTCCGTATTTTTTTTATAATTCAGCATTTATTCCCCTTTCTTTCGATAACAGTACCCAACTGTTCCTCTGGCAACCTGCCCAGACTCAGTTCAAGTGTCAGGTGGAGCTGGCTCTAACCTCAGCTCCACACGTGGACATGTGACTCTTCCTGACCAGAGCACAACATCGTCTTACAATGGTGATTGGTCAGGGTGGGCACGTGACTCAAGCCAAGATCCAATCGCTGCTGAGTCCAGTGCTTTTAATTACATGAGGAGAAGGATAGTTTTCTCTTTGTGGTCTACAGCAGTGAAGATAAAGCCTAGAGCTTCTGGGAGGCCAAACATGTCCTTTGAGAAAGAAGTGAAAGAGAATTGGGAGACAGAGAGAGTGATGGGGTGCTGATGATGTTGTTTGCAACCCTGAACACGACACTTCCTGAAGCATGGTCTGTCCTCAGACTTCTCAGTTATGTGAGCTGATGTATTACTTGTTTTGCTTTAGCTGGTTTGCATTTGGTTCTTGATCGTTGCAAATAAAATCGTCCTAATACTCTAGTGTCAGAAGGGCCACAGCCCAGAGGAAACTGATATCTTGGGGAAATGAGCTTTTAAATTCATACTCATAGGAAGAAAGATGAGGAAGAAATTAACCTGCTGCTCAGGCCCAATAAGATAATGCGGCTGTGATGATGCAGATGGACCCTGTCTTTCTAGTTCAGGATGATGGGCTTTGGGCTGAGAGGGAGAGCTGAGGGTTCTGGAGACAGAAGAAGAACCCAAGACCTCTGGCCATTGGGCCAAAAGAGAACCTGAACATGGGGTCACTTATCCTTGGCCAGAGATGTGGAAGGAGTTGAGAAACAAGGGAGAAGGGAAGATGCTGACTATCTTGGTGCAGGACCATGAACTTCCCATACTCTGAGCCCTGGCCGCTAGCCCAGTGCCAGACAGAGAGCAGGGCCTTGACAAAGTTGGACAGATGAGTAAAGATGGGCAACGTTATTTCAGTTTTCAAAAAAACCACGAGGGCAACATTTAAAGGCCCATGCCGCGTGTTGTTCCTGCGCAGCCATCCAGCGATAAAAAGCACGGTTTTCGTGAAAAGATGGTTTGGGAACAAATGTTGATTCATAACAGTCAGGGTGTCCATTTAAAAATGAATCCTGTCAGAGCAATCTGATTTTCTTCTCTTCCCTCCCTCCCTTCCTTCCTTTTTTCTGAGGATGTTTGTAATTATGAGATAGTTAGATCAGGGAAATGCAATTGGGCACAGTGTATTTGGGTTTCCAAATGGTATATAATAAAGTTTTTATGATATCCTTTTGGGTAACATGAAAAACTCTAGCTAAGGTAATAACACAGTTAGGAAGGTGGACTTGTGACCGCTTCAAGAACCATGCCCAGAGCTCGCTGATTAATTCATGCCTGTTCAGCTTGTCACTTCAGGAGCTCTCCAGGGCGCCGAGATAAGACTTTGTCCTTGGCTCTCTCCTGCTAAAACAAATTTTGCGAATACTTGAGTGAAGGCATAGAAAGCTCCTTATCACATCTGTAGACACCACTGAACTGGGAGGGGATGACAAATGAGGTAGATGGGAGAATTCCGATCCAAGAAGCTCTCGGTGGGTTATGGTGATGCAATGCAACCTACAAGGCAAAAAACACAAAGGAGAAACGTAAGCTTCTGCAGTTGTCCCCAAGAAGCTCCACTGTGCAAGCACAGGGTGAGAGAGCTGTCTTGGAAGCAGGCTGAGTGAGACAGGAGAGGTCCTCAGCCACTCCATAGGCATCGGCATTGTGCTCTAGCTCTCACTGGAGAGAAGCAATTTGGAGTTGCATTAATAGGAGTAGACCGTGTAGAATGAAGAAGTTCAAAGTCTCCTATACAGGGTTTTCCTAATCAGGCCTCGTCTGAGTCCTGTATTCAGTTCTCAATGCCAAGATTGAGGAGGAAAACTGACAATCTTGAACATGCTCAAACCTCATCATAAGAGTACAAGGCAGTATAAATAATCAGCCTGAAAAAAATTCAGAGGGTGTATATTCCCTATTTCAACTCCTTAAGGGGCTGCCAGCTGAAAGAGATTAGACGCAGTGTCTGCTGTACAAGTGTTAGAATTAGCACCAAGAAGCAGAGGCCCTCCATATACTGGGTTCTTCCATACGCTGAATGAAAGAACAACAGTATAGCCACCCAAAATTGAAAATACTGTATTGTTAGGAAGTGAGTTCCCCAGCACGAGAGGCATCCCAGCAGTTGCTGGACACCAGCCTAGCAGGAGTTTGGGGGAGGAGGCTTCAGAATTAGCTGAGCCATGGGAAGCGATGACTCTACCAAGACCTCCTTCACCTCCGCACATCTGGATCTCCATGATGATAGGAGGACCCACGGTGGGAGGACAGCCATAGTGCCCCATGTGCAGCAAAGCGGAGGAGGAAGCAGAGTGAGGACGTCCCCCACTCTGGGGTCTCGGCGGTCACCGATGACCTTTGAGAGAGCAGCAGGACGCCCTTCTTTCCATTTCAAGGGGTGCTTCTCCAATTATTGCTCAAGTCTCCATGATGATATGGAAAGGCACTTCCAAAATTAAACCTCCATTGAGAGCACACATTAATAACACACCAAAGGACACATAAATTACACCTGCGAGTCATATCCCACTGCAGACGAGTACACTGATTAATGTCACATTCCAACAATATCAAGAGCACACCGTAATTAAGCTACCTCTGGCGGCTTGAAAAGCTGCGTTAGATCACCATGGACACACACAGCAATCTAGATGACTAAAGCCTGAAAAATCTCTCAGTTTGGAGTCGTATCATTGTAGTGGAGGGTTAAAAGTGTGTGTTCTATGAGTCAAGGTTCTCTGGATTTTAATCCTGGTCTTACCATACACCAGCTATGAAACCTTGAGCAGGTTACCTAACTTCACTGAGCCTCAGTTTCCGGATCAGTAAAATGGTAAATTTATGCGGGGGTTCTTGGCAGTATTAATTCAAAGGATATATGCAAAACGCTTCGCACAGAACAAGCACCCAGCACATAGCTCTCAGGAACATGAGTTCCTGTGTCTGACCACAGGTTTATGTCAACAGTCATCCACTGGTCCTACCCATTAGCCTCATGCTTGTCACATACTTAGTTCAAGTGAGCGTTTCCAGTTATTTTTAAACTGCAGTGTGATTGCTGCTTTGACATCTTGATTACAGCGCTCGTGGTCGACCGGGTGCAAATCTCCCACCTAAAGTGAGAGGATTGTCATTTGTTTTGATTCACGCTCATAGCCTGAGAGAATGACTAATAATCAATGTCCCACATTCAACAAGTCAATCACCGGAATATGTCTGGTTCATAATGATTTGGTGAAGCGGTTGGAGGGTGATGGAAAAACACTGGCCTGGTTGTTCGCGGACTGTAAGGTCTTGGAGCTCCTCTGAAGTTGTAGCTTTGGACGGTTCTCTCATCTTTACATGCGATGAAATCATCTGACCCCCAGAACAGCGCTCGAGACGGCATCAGCATCCTGTTGAGACGAGTCACATTTGATTGAAAATCTTTCCATCCACTCCTCTGTGCATATATGCGTGCAGATATCCTAGCAGACAAGCTGTTTAGCTTATGGACACCTTCATTCACTTTTTCCTCTTTGACTTAGCATTTTCTTCCCCACTCCTCTGCTTTTCTCCCTCCTCCTGATTTCACTGTTCAATCCATCTCCCTAAACCCCAGGCACCCAGTGTTAATAATCTGAAGGGTGTCCCTGACGCACCTTCCTCAACGCTCACATGATCATATATAAATATTCCTCCTGATTTTACACATTGGGATCATATTCTATACACTTCTCTGCATTTGAAGCCCCTCCCGGTCAACTGGTCCCTGCTCTTTTGAAAGGCTGCCCCACATTCCACCCTGGGGGCAGGGGCATAGCAGAGCTCACACCCACTCCCCTCCTACTGGGCACTCACCTTGCTCTCTTGGGTCCAGATGCACTAGAGACCATGGTGCTGTAAGCATCCCTGAACGCACCTCCACCCTTCCTTTCTCGTGCTTTGATTTCAACAGGCTGAATTTCTACATTTCTTGATTCAGGGAAGAAAACCAAGATATATAGATGGAGGGGCTTTTGTCTGGAGTCACATAACCAGTAAGTGTCAGAAACGGTTCAGAGCAGATCCACTGGACACCATAGCGAACACTCTTTATTCTACCAGACACTCTACCCTTCTTCTGACATCTTACTGCTAGAAGTGGTTCTTTCCATCAGATTCAGTCAAGGCTTGCCTTGAATCCCCACCCACGCATCCCCCCATCCCCTGAGACAGCCTGGCTGTCACAGAGTCTCCCAGTGGCCCTGGGTCGGGAGAATTCAGCGCTAGTGCCGGCACGTAGAAAGCACTTAGGGAAGTCATGCTAAAAATACTATATCTGCTCAGTAAATGAGTACCGAACCCTGACGGTGCTCCAGGCTGGCAGGCGGCAGACTTTGGCCAACCCTCTCTGAAGGTGGCATGAACAGCCTCGGGCCTCGTTCATTTCCATCTTGGAGGTCTTGACAGGTGGGCCCGGAGTCCCTGGGCATGTTGTCACGGGGCTTTAAGGCCCCGTGACTGGTTGCACCCGATTGGCCACAAAATTCTGTGGCCCTGCTTCCTGAGCCACACTGTCCTCATCTGTGGACTGGGAAGAGAAGAGGCTTACAGAATTGGGCCTGAGGGATCTTGGACTTCAAACCTGCCATCCCATCAGTGAGGAGAGTAAGGTGCAGCGCAGCAAAGGCATGTTTCCAGAGTGTCCCAGGGAGCCGGTGATGGGATTAGGGGGCGAGTCCTTACTGGGGGGGGGGGGGGGGGGCGGCTCCTGGCCTTATTGTTTTTTGTTCTGTGCTGCTGTCATTGCAACCTTGTGCATGGACGTGCCTGCTTTCTTTTCCTTTCCACAAACCTGGCTAACAGGCACACAGATGAAAATCACTGGGTATTAGGTCCAAGCAAGCCTGAGTTTGAGTCCTAGCCCTCCTACCCATTCAGTGACCTTGGGAGGATTATTTAACCTCTGTGAGTTAATAACAATAGCCAGTCCCCTGGGGTTCTGGGGATTCCGGGAAACAATGACTTGAAAAGGCCTAATAGGAAGCTGACCACATAGTACGCACTCAGTAAATGTTGGTTGTGTGTTTTAGTTCCCATTTGCTTCTTTGAATTCTTGCAAAACCTCCTTGCAATTCCCAAAGTCTCCAATACAGCCTGTTTTCCCCAAACAATAACCCTCCTGACGTATATGGAGACGTGGGCTGCTCTGTGAAGCGCTTCCAAACCCTCTTTTGCAGGCTTTTATGCACTGAACCTCTGAGGAATTGTCGGCCTGCACTTAACTTCTCCAGAAGCAAGACTCTGCTGATCGCTTTCTGGTGAACAGCAATGAACTTGTCAAGAAACGAGCGAGGAGGGAGGTGGTGAAAGGCCGAGAGCAGGGCAGGCAGGTGTGCAGCAGGCCAGGAGGGCTGGGGCCATCCATCTTGATTCTTTTCTCTGTGTCCAAGTGTAAAGGGATTTGTGTCTACAAGGCTGTCTTCGCCCACCTCAGGGAAGAAGAGAAGTCATTTAATTTGAAATTTTTACTTCTACCACAGGGGAAGATTCTGGGGCAATTAGGGATATTGTAATTTCTTATTAAGATCAAAAAGAAATTATAGGTAGAGCCCATGAGTCACCTTCCAACACAGTAAAAAATGGAATTTCTGGGTGACTTGGTGTGGGTGAACCTGTGTGCCCCCGCCCTTAACGATTTGGCTCGGGGGAAGGGAGCAGGCCACCTCCTTCCTGCCTCTGAAATGCTCACCTTTTTGGAAACCCAATAAAATTAATTCCAAGCTCAGATTACTAATTCATCCTGGTGTGTGAATAATTCATTGTGGCAGTAGCCGTGTCACATTTTCACATTTTGGAGTGCATGCCCTCTCCTGCTCTCGCCTTGGAAGGGATGGCTTCACCCCTCAATCTGCCCAAGTGTGGGAGGGACCAAGCACTCAGCAGCCCACTCCCCAAGGGTGCCAGAGCCCTGGTCGCTGCCTGACGCCTACTTCGAATGCAGCGGGCAGAGTGTAGGCGGCTGCAGTGACCCGAGGCGACCTGCTGAAGTCAGGATGCTTCTTAAGGAACAGGGGGACTTGCTTGCCAGGCTCATGGCTACACCGGGAGGTTAAAGGAATTCCTGTCATGGCCGAGCGCTACTGCTGATTACAGTTCAGTCCTCCGGGAGGGCCTCCACTGGACTGCCCATCAATTATGCATTTCCCCAACACAGCTCGCAGGCTGGCTTCTCATGTTAGGGACATTTCCTGACCAGTCCCCTCTGCGCAGGTGTCCCCACACCACTCCTGGGGAAGAGATAAAAGATGAGGCACTGCCGG
This sequence comes from Pseudorca crassidens, assembly GCF_039906515.1. Classification (NCBI taxonomy): domain Eukaryota; kingdom Metazoa; phylum Chordata; class Mammalia; order Artiodactyla; family Delphinidae; genus Pseudorca; species Pseudorca crassidens. The sequence continues at coordinate 54,544,622 of NC_090311.1, read as the reverse complement.
GTCGACAGCCTCTAGGGAGCCCAGTACCAAGGCCAAAGTGGGACAAGGGAAGGGGTGAGCTAGTTTGGAAACTTCTCTTTCAAACACGAATAAGGGACGTGGACCATCCTCTGTTAAACCAGTGTGGCTCTGGGGCTCAACAGTGCTTTCCACGCACATTCTTACTGAACTGTGCGCTTACAAAGGACCCTGGGATGCAGACGGGCAAGCAGAGCTGCTCTTGCAATAGATGAGGAATCTGCGACTTGAAGAGGCACGGGGAATGTGTAGGTTTGCCTGGCGGGTTCTGGCTGGGCTTGAAGTCGTCCCTAATCTGGTGGGCAAATAATTCCCTTATCTATTATTTCACCAAAGAGGATGCTCACCCCAACTCTGCTTGTTCGTTAATCGTGGTCTGATTCAAAACCAGACCCCATGCCCAAGATAGGGGTCCTGGAGATGACTCAGACCCAGTTCTTGTGCTAAAGGAGCTTTAGCTCTTGAGCTGGAGGAGGACACCCAATAAGGTCTCCATCGTGACAGGGTTGTGCCGAGGGATGAAGACCGTTGAGAAGCCAGGGGAGAGCAGTGTGCAGGTCGGCCTCTGTATCCCTCTCTGTTTATTGCTCCATCCCTCTCTCTCTCCCTAAGCTTCAGCCACAACAGCAGTTGGGTTCCTGCCCCGAGGACCGTCTGCCCAGCGTGTCCCCTCCCACAACTGGGCACATGGGTGGCTCTTTTCATCCTCGGATCCCCCCCCAAACTAGCTCCCATGTGACTTCTTTCCTGCAGAGCACCGATCACAATTTGTAATAGATTCTTATTCATGCTCTTTCTCTACACCAGACTACAAGTTCCGTGAGGAACTTTAACCACTTCTGATTCATGTGCCATCGTAGCCTATCGCGTATGTCGATGAAAACAATCAATGAACAGTCTATAACAGGGATAGAAAAGAGTTTTATTTGAGCCAAACTGAGGACTATAGCCTGGAAGACAGCCTCTCAGATAACTCTGAGGAACTGCTCCAGAGAAGCATGGTTTTCAGCACAGTTGGATGTCTTGTCAGAACAAAGAACGTCAAACAAATCAGGGATACATTCCTTCAAGGTTTCAGAAAAACAGATCAGCATGTACATGGCGAGTCAGGATGGCCTTGGCACCTAGGAAAGGAGTCTTATCATTGAAGGGGGCCCAGCATCGGCATCCCAGGAAGGGAGGCTGATCTTTATTTTTAACTTGGACATTCTTTACTTCTGGTCAATGCACTTTTTTTTTTTTTTAATAATTAAAGCAGATGTACAATGCATGTTTGATAGACCATGAGTAGGCTGTTTTAGTTAGCATAAAATTCAAGTGAACTCATGTATAAGCCAGAATGACTTTCCCATACCTTAATATGCGAAGATTTCTTTTATCACGTGGCACAGTTGTATTTTAGTAAAAGCTGAAAGAATAAATGAATGAACACAAGACAGGCACCGAGGAGAGTCAACAGAAAGGTAAAACCAAGCAGCCCTAGGAGGCCTGAGGAGAGAGCACTACCTCCACCTGGGGGATCTGGGATGGCTTCGTGGAGGAGGCAGCATTGAAGCTTTGGAGATTCTCTGGCTGTGAATTATAGGGTGTCCTCCTGCCTCATGTAGAAGTTCAAAGACCACTTAACAATTAGGGACAGAGTTCTGCAACCAGACTACTTGCACATTAGCTGAGTGTTAAAAAACTTGGGAAGCACAGTAATGATTGGTCGGTTTCCAGTTGTGCCTAGAATCAGAATGTGAGTTGTTGCGGGGGAGGGCTTGGGAAAGGAGGGTAGACGGCTCAGGCTATGGTGGAGCTTGTATTATACCCCTCTCTCTTCCTTCCAGAGAACATCTTTCCAGAGACCATAATGTTCTATCTTGTCAAATATTTGGTCAACCTCTTTTCTCTGGGCAGTGCTGATGGGGAACAACATATGCTTGGCCTTTTGCCTTCTCATATACACACCCCTATACACACCCACATCACACCCATTCATCTCTTGACAGCAAGGGGAGAGACGGGCGCCTGATGCTTCTGGGCCTCACTATACAGATGTATAGCCTAGGGACTTGGCAGTTCTGGCCCTGCAGCCTCACAGAGAAGGGCTGGAATGATCGCAGAGACCATGCATGGGGAAGGGAGGGCTTTGGGATTGCTTATGCCCCTCAGAGATGAGGGGTCATTGCCCTGTGTACCCTACTGCTGGCTGTTTCCTGATGGCATATGTGTGTGTTAGAAGAGGCTGGTCATTTCACCCCCAAACAAACACCCTCAGCATTTGTCAGGGATGAGCAGTGATCTGGGGAAGAAGGGCCGGCTTTGTATCCAATCCCAGCTCTACCACTTTCCTTGTCTTGTGAGTCCTCTGAACCTCAGTATCTTCATCTATAAAATAACAACTCTGTAAAAGGGCTGCTGGGACTTCCAGAAATTGGCATAAGAGATCTATCAACTGCCCCATCTTAGAAACCAACCAAATGAGATCGGCCAAAACCAGAGGTAGGGGTAAGAGGAGTAGAGAACTTGGAAACCAGCAAAATAGGGAAACAACTAGACAGTCTAATTAAGAGAAACAGTAGAGATAAAACGATACTCAAAATTAGGATTGGGAAAGGGAATGTGACCCTTGGTATTGTATGGAGGGCATTATAAAACTAATACGAGGATATATGTACCAACTATGTAAAATATGTTGAAGTCAAGATCAAATGCATGTTTTTCTGTGAAAATATAAAATTAACTTTAAAAACAAAAATTTCATCAGAGCAAAACCCTGGGAAAAATTGAGGGGAAAAAAGTCAATGAATTACATCTCTAACCAATTTGCATTTTTTGTAAGAAAAGTAACAGACTAAAATAGTTTCACAGACTGTTTTTTTTTTCTCTTCAAAATTTCAAGGAATAAATCATTACCAATCTATATAAAGTATGCTAGAATGCTAAAAAAAAATGAAGCAGTACCCAATTCATTTTACAAGTTAGAATATTCTTAATAACCATGTTTGACAAAGATAATATACAAAAAATACTAAATCTACAAGATAATATCACCAGTGAATTTACATGTAAAGATTCTAAATAAAGTATGCATGTATATCAAGTTTCAGAAGCATATTAAAAGGATAATGCACTTTGATTAGGTAGGGTATAATCTGGGTATGGTAGGTTTAAAAGTCAATCAGCATAATTTATCAAGTTCAAAATAATAAAACGTGATAGTAAATATCCTATTAAAATACATTTATATAAAAATTCTGAAAATAAAAATTACTAAACTGGATTTCATCGAAACAAACAAAAAAACGATTACTCTCTAAAAAACACCCCTGAGAAAATGAAAAGATGAACCACAGATTGGGAGGAAACATTTGCAAGTCCTACATCTGATAAGAATGCATATACAGAATATATATATATTTTTAAAACTCTTGAAACAATACAGTTAAAAAAATGGTGAAATAGTTGAACAGACCTCTCACCAAAGAAGATATATGAATGGCCGACAAGCACATGAAAGCAGGCTCACCCCTCATTAGTATTAAGGAAATGCAATTTAAAATCAAAGTGAGATATCGCTTCACATCTACTAGAATGGCTCTAATCAGAAAGACTGACAATGCCAAGTGTTAGAAAGAATATGGAGAAACTGGAAGCTTCTTAGATTGTTGTTGGAATGTAAAATGGTACAGCTACTTTGGAAAACAGTTTAACAGTTTCCTAATCAAGTCAAACAGACACCTACCACACAGACCAACAATTCTACTCCTGGATATCTACCTAAATAAAATGAAAACATACATCCCCACAAAGACTTGTACAAGACTGTTCATAGCAACATGACTTATAATAGCTGAAAACTGGAAACAGCTTAAAAGGACACGTGTATGCCTGTGGCTGATTCGCTTTGTTGTGCAACAGAAACTAACACAGTATTGTGAAGCAATTATACTCCAATAAAGATCTGTTAAAAAATAAAAATAAAAACCCATCCAGCTAGTCCAACTAGCGAATGGATAAACACACTGGTACATTCATACAGGAGAATACTCTCAACGATAAGAAAGCATGAACGCCTGACACGCGTGACGACATGGTGAACCTCAGAAGCATTATGCTAAGTGAAAGACATCAGACACCAGATACAGAAGACTATACGTCTTTTTTTTTTTTTTGCGGTACACGGGCCTCTCACTGTTGTGGCCTCTCCCGTTACGGAGCACAGGCTCCGGACGCGCAGGCTCAGCGGCCATGGCTCACGGGCCCAGCCGCTCTGCAGCATGTGGGATCTTCCCAGACTGGGGTACGAACCCGTGTCCCCTGCATCGGCAGGCGGACTCTCAACCACTGCGCCACCAGGGAAGCCCTGACTATATGTCTTTTATATGAAATTTCTAGAAAAGGGACAGAAGGCAGGTCAGTGTTTGCCTGGAACTGGGGTTAAGAGCAGAGATTGACTACAAACGGACACCAGGAGGGATTTGGGGCGTGATGGAAGTGTTCTCAAACTTGATTGTGGTGATACATTCCCAGCTGTAAAAACTTCCTAAAACTCATCAAACTATACACTTAAAATGAGTGGGTTTTATGGCATGTAAATTATATTCCAACAATGCTGTTTTTAAAAGTTTCTGAAAGGACAGAGAGCAAACTGATGAGTTGTCATCTCTGAGTGATGAAATCAAAGGCGATGTGTGTGTTTTGTTCTTGGGTGGCTTCTACTTTTTCCTCTAATTAAGCATATATTACATTCATAATATCAAAAATTTCCCCACTGAGAATATCGTTCCTTGCACAGCTGCTCACATGGAGTGGGTGCTTGACAGATAGAATGTTCCCTCTTTGTTCAGAAATCCCTCTCCTTAGGGCCGTGCACCATCTAGCCCTCACTCTGACCCTTCCAACGTATTCCAGGGCAGTGTCAGAGTCTCAGGTGCACCTGGCTGACTGATGGACGCCTGAGCCAGTGCCCTTCAGAGGGCAGCTCCCCCTCACCATTTAGTCTGCAGGAAGCTTTATCACCACTCTTAACAGGCTCGCCTGCCACCCGGCTTTCTTTCCCAGTGATTCCTGGGCTCCCACTGCTCCTTCTCTAGCCGGAGTCATAACAGTGCTGCCAGGAGAGCAGAATTGTTTGCCCCGAAATAACTATAATGTCACAACAAATAGAGGCTTATGGATTTGGCAGGAAGAGTGCAGTCTGTGCAGCTGCAAACCAGGAGAAGACAGTGCCGGCATCTTTGGTTGGGGTGGAGGATCGGAACCACAGGCATTTAAATTTTGCTGGTGGCACATCTCAATGTGTTGGCTCTGGGGTCAGGCAGCCCTGCCGCTTGCGTGAGCAGGGCCTGAGCATCTCTGAGCCTCTGTGTCTTAGGGGCCTTGCCACGTTTTTGTGAAGATAATTTTAGAAAAGGGAAAGTGCTTTGTCTATTGCAACATGCCACCCCAATTGTGAGCGAGTGTCGCTGGAACTATTCCTGGCACTGCAGGAGGCACTGGGAGTCAGATTCTAGCTCGGGTTGGGCATCACCTACCACAAATGGGAATTGTCCCGGAAAAGGGATCTCCTGTGATACAGTATATTTGAAGTCACTGGGGAGCAGGATGGGAGAGACAAATAGGAGGGTTCTCTAGCTGGAGGCAATATCATCAAAATCCTAAAATTGAGACAAGGTGGAATATCATGGACTGGACGTATCTTCCTGCCGTGCGCAAGTAGGAAAATGGAACAAATACATGAAATAGTTCTTTCCAAACATGGGGCAACAGGTAGCACAGGACTGTGATCCCTGAGAGAAGGGCAACATATTAGGGGAGGCTTCTGCCTGCGTCACCCTAGCTTTCTGCCTAGTGGCAAGCTCTGGACACAGGAAGGGGAGGTCCCATGGGACTCATGGCCTTGCTGTTAGTGGAGATGGAAGTTTGGGAAGGCTGAAATGGTTGGAAGTCACAGGACATATTTCTGGAGTTACGGAGTAAAAGAGCTCCAGAAATCTACAAAAGAGTCTCCTTGGGTCTTAATAAGTACGGGACCTTGCTTCATAACATGAAATTCCACAAAGTCAGGTAAACAATGAATAGTGGATTGTAAGATGGACAATTCCCAGTATTTACACAGGGCAGGGAGATGTTTGAACACTGACAACAAGAATGATGAGTCCTCAGCAGTCACATGGGCGTTCAGTGGGACCTCAGAGGGGTCACATCTGAATATTCAGGCTGAACTATCCCTATAGTGAAGGCTACTTCAGATCTGCCCGAGCGGATCTTAGAAACAGGCTGAACAGGATCAAATCATCTGTAAGTAGCTTAACTGCTTTCCAGAGCAAAATCCAACTCCCTTTAAAGGAAGCCGACAAAATCCAGACACTCCACAACATAAAATTCACCAAGTGCCTCCTCCACTAAAAACCACCGGATGTACCGAGAAGCAGGAAGAGAAGCAGACAATGAGGAAGAAAAGCCTGTCAATACAAACGGGTGAGAAATTGCAGAGATGGTGAAACTGGCAGACCAGGATGTTAAAACGATTATCATGTTCCAATGTTTAAAGGAAAATAGGAACAGAACAAGGAGGGAAGTAGAAGATATTAAGAAGAAGCAAATGGAACGTCTAGAGATTAAAACCATACAATATCTGAAACGAACATTCCATCTGATGAGACTGACAACGGATTAGATGCTGGAGGGAAAGAGATCAGTGAACTTGAAGACTTAGTAAATGAATTTATCCACAGTGAAGCACAGATATTGAAAAATAGCAGAGCCTCAGTGTGCTATGGGACAATATCAGACAGCCAAACATAAGCACAAAAGGGAGGGAGGCAAAAAAAAAAATGGCTGAACACTTCCAAATTTGATGACATTTATAAACCCACAGATCCCAAAAATCTCAACAAACCCCAGGCAGGAAAAACACAAAGGAAACCGAATCACAATACATCATCATCAAATTGCTGACAAAGATAAAGGAAAAACTGCAAAGCAGCCAGGGGTGGCAGGGGCAGGGGGGATGTTACACACAGAGGAACAAAATTTGCAATCATTTTGGAGGAGTAGGTAGAGAGAGGCTGAAGAGATGAGCAGCACCAAATCAGCCCAGCCCAGAGGGGCTGGAACCTGGTTCAAGGGGCAGTGTGGAACCAGGGAGGGGTTTCCACGGGGAATGACACCTTCAGATCTGGGTTCAGGGAAGAACACTCTGGCTCAGTGTGAGAACTGTCAGAAAACCTAGATGAATGGGGAGTGACAGTGAGGACAGGCACAGGGGCACCTGCACAAGAGGTATTTAGAGTGTGGGGTCTCCCTGGCTTGGGGTCCTGGGTTATGGGAGGTGGAGCCTTGGAAATGAGAACGCAGAGGAGGAGCGAGTCTAGGGGAGGATTCGAGTTCGGTGTTGGGCAGAACCCATTGGAGGCGCTGTGATGACATCCCTGTGGAGGTGGGAAGAGGAAGTCCAGATGTGGGCTTTGCGGAGATGGCAGAGACCGGGGCTTCTCCAACTGAAGTGCGTTCGCCTCACCCTGTCACCTGGAGACCTTGTTAAAGTACAGATTCTGACTTAGTAGGTGTCTTGTAGGGTCCGGGAATCTGCGTTTCTAAAGAACGCTCGTGATGGTGATGGTTGGGAGACCGCACTTGGAGTAGCAAGGAGGTAGAGCACAGCCACATATTAGAATTTTTTTAGTTAATTTTTCTCTTGTTTTTACCCCGAGTCTGTATTTGCAGAAGCAGTGATGCTCCCTCTAAGCAAAACAAATAGGAAAAAGAAAAACCTCCGTATTCTCTATGGGCCACCACCACCCCCTGGAAGACACAGATCAGGGAACTGGCTGCCTTCCAAATTTCCCTGCCTGCCTCACTCGCTCTTAAAATACTCTCAGTCACAGATGCTTCTAGAATGTGAGCTGACCTGGAACACTCTTCGTCAAGGGCAGCAAAGCTTTCAAGTGGTTTCCTGGAACAGGAAAAAGAAAGAGAGAGAGGAAGGTTTCTGAAAATGAGACTTAGCAGATCCCACAAGTGGCACCAAACAGAGAGGTTGGGTTCCTTGGAAAGAATGCCGACTGCCTGCCTCAGGCCCCTCTCTGAACCTCAGTCTTTTCACCTCTAGAATGGGGGCCGCAGCAGCCCCCTTGCAGAGGCTTCTGAGGAGGAATGGGGTTCCCCAGGTAAACCGGTGGGCCAGGCCGTGGGCACAGAGAGCACGCAGTAGGTGCAGCCCCTTGCACGTGCCTGATCCGGGGATCAGTTGCACCCCAGCCTCACTCTGGTCCCTTCACTTAGTACAGATTACTCAGCACAGATGACCCTCGAACAGCCTTCTTAACCTCTCTGGGCTATTTATTGAACGAAGATGATACAAGTCACCACACAGGCGTGTGATGAGGACTAAATGAGCTCGTGTTTGTGAAGCACCGAGCGCAGCGTCCACAGGTAATAGGGGCGCGATTCGCCTTGGCGGCGTTCTCCAGCTTCCTCTACTGGAGACGTCGCGTTGAAGATTCACACTGACCCCTGTGTAGTCCTCCAGCTATTTTTAACATAGCATAAGTGGCTTGCCATTCTCTCTTCTTACATCTCTCCCATTCCCCCTTTGACAGGTCTCCCACAAGCCCACCTACACAGGGGCTGTGAAATTCAAAAGGGAAAATAACCCTCTGTGTAGATTAGCAGACGACAACACAAAGCAGAGACGTTTTCTCACCAGGAGTCCCCGAGGGCATCACTGCTGTGTCTGGCTGCCATCTGCCCATCTCCCTTCTCTGTGTCTGTGCACGCCCACCTCCCACCCTGGTGCCTAATAAACTATCCAGTTTCCAGAGCCCACCCGTTGTGACCCTCGGAGCCCAAAGCAAAGGAAGTGCCCAGTTTGTGAAAAAGGAAATAAACGTGTGTTTACAAGACACTGGATGGGCTCTGGCACCAAAGCTGACTCCCAGACTCTGGGCGCAGAGCCAAATTAATCCCTGGCTCCGCAGACAGGAAGGTCAAGCGCTAAAAGACCTCAAGTGCACAAGACCCGAACTGGGAGCTACGTGCCTTGGTGGCTTTGTCACTGCAGAATGAGTTCTGGTTTCCCACACAGGCCCAAGTCCAGATAGAAGTCTTCCCTGTGCACAGCTTGTCTGGTTGACTCAGATCAACCAGGGAGGGCGGAGAGGAGAAAGTCAACTCCAGAGACACCTGGGGAGCCCATGCCCAGAATACTGGCTGCTGCCCCAACCCCATGGAGAACAGGGAGAGGGATGGGCTGTCCCATGCGTGGCAGAGAGGCTGCAAACACCTCTTATGGAAGGAATAAGTCATCTGGATTTGGGTGCCCATGGGGGACGCGTATGAGGGGCAAGTTTAAGACAAGACACTGAGTTGCTCTGGACCTTGGATATTTCTTCGGATAAAGTGACCAGCCACCATCCCGAGTAGTACTGAACTAAACTGTAGACAGACAGAGGTCCCCGCGGGGAGCAGTAATTGGAGAGTCTTTGTGATGCTGCTGCACTTGAGGGCCACAGAGGACCCAGACAAGGTGTGGACTCACACCTGTCATCTTTCCTGGACCTCCTGACCGAGACATCCAACTCCTTCCCGTAGGCCAACGTGACACCAGTCTCCCCAAAGTCAACCCCTGCCCAGCACTGCAACTTACACATCAGGACAAGGGAGGGGCTCATGACACTCAATCGAGACACTCAGTTTCCTTGTCGTGGGAGAGAGTCGAGACTTCCTCCTGGGTTTTAGCACCTTGTGACCTCAGCCTGTAAGGACTGGAGGGAGGGCTTTATTGAGGAGCTGGGCCTTGGGCTCTTCTCTGATGCCCAGCACGAACAGGTATAAATAGGTAGAATTGTATGCGTCGTGCAAATGGCCCCAGGGAAAGAGAAATGGCTTCTGTGGTCTTTCGGCATCTAGCGATCCCTCATACCCTGGTTTTCTTTTATTTCAGAATAAAACGCATGCAGAAAAGTGAGCAGAGCCGTGAATGAGCACAGGTGTCACACTCACACGAGAGACTCAGGCCTCCTTTCATTTTTAAGCAGCTTGATTGAGATATAATTCACCAGCCAGACAGTTCACCCACTTCAAGTGTACAACTCAATGGTTTCTGGTACATTTAGAGGTCTGCAACGTCACTATAATCCGTTTTAGAAACTTTTAATCACCCCCAAAAAGAAACCCTGAACCCTTTAGCTGTGACGCCCTCAATCTCAACATCCCTTCTAGCCCTTGGAAACCATTCATCTACTTCCTGTCTCTATAGACTTGCCCATTCTGGGCTTCCATATGAATGGACTCGTACGGCACGTGGCGTATTGTGTCTGGCTTCCTTTGCTTAGCATATTTTCAAGGTTCATCCATATTGTAACACGTATCAGTACTTCCTTCCTTTTTATGGCCAAATAGTATTCCTTGGTATGAATATATCCCATTTTATTTATCCACTTATCAGTTAATGACCATTTAGGTTGTTTCCACTTTTCGGCTACTGTGAATGATGCTTCTGTGATCACGTGTATACAGGTTTCTTTGTGTATATATGTCTACATTTCTCTTGGGTATATACCTAGGAGTGGAATTGCTGGGTCATATAGTAACTTTATGTTTAACTTTCTGCCAATTTCCTTTTGAGGAACTAGTTCTTTTCTACTGTCTAGAATCTCATGAGATAGTAGCTAAGTCTCTACTCATCCAACCACTGAGCAGGAACCGACCCAAACCAAGTCCACCTTTCTTGGTTCTGGTGCATTTTCAGCTTTCCCAGTGATTGAGTCCTCAAGATCCTTCCAGCAAATCCACTGTTGGCTGGGTTAGCCTGAGCTGTTTTCTGCTGCTTGTTTCCAATGGCCCTTCTCAAACTCAGAGCATGCAGGCAGCTTTGATAAGAGAGTGGCGGGGCATAGCAGACAGGCCCCAACATCATGCAATGCCGGGGTGTCTGTGACACCAGATTTCCAAAGTTTAGGTAAGGAACCCAGAACAATCCAGCACGTCCAACTAGAGAGACCCCTAGTAAAAATTCTTGCATGGGCTGTGAAGCTCATATCTGACCCCAGGCACGCAACAGACAGCAGGGGCCTGCATCACATCCCGCAGACCCAGCTTTGATTTCAGCCCCATGAGCAGTCCTGTGCACGTTCAGACTCACCCTCCACTGCCAGCGTTGTCCCCTCGAGGACAGCCAAGCAACTCTCTATATTCTGTCCCTCCGTCCAGCATTGTCAGGGATCACTCAACGTGCACACAGAGAAGAGCAGGGAATTCCTGTCCCCAGGGGCAACCCTCAAATCAACAGGGCTTGTGGCCAGTGGATAGACGCCCCAGCTTCTTCGCTTTCCTTTGGATAGATCGGAGGCATCCTCTATGCTTCTCAGAAGTCTTGGTGAAACTGGGCCCTGCTGCCGATGGCAGTGACCTCACTAAATCCCCTGAACCATGGCTTTCCCCCTTCTTAACCTCGTTCTCCCTGCTCCATCATGTCTGCCTCCCAAGATCACCTCCCTGATAAACCGCTGGCATCCATGTCCTTGAATCTGCATCCGCTTTTGGGGAAATGCAACCTAAAACAATCTGCAAAATCTCTTTAAGAACAGTCCTGGGCCTCACAATATATAGTGTCTACAGGAGACAAGAGACTGGACCAGGAGTCAGGATGGGTGCCCAAACCCTGGCGCTGTGAGGTTCAGGCAGAGTCTCAGTGCCTGTGTCTATGAAACAGAATCTTCGGGAGGCTGCTCTCAAAGGCTGCAGCCACCCCTAAAGGTCTGGGTGTTAAGAACTGGTTTCTTTCTCTTTTTTTGGCTGCGCTGCGCGACTTGCGGAATCTTAGTTCCCCAGCCAGGGATTGAACCCATGCCCTCAGCTGTGAAAGTGCAGAGACCTGACCACTGGGCCGTCAGGGAACTCCCAAGAACTGGTGTCTTCTGACACTGCCCTGGGCTCTGAAGTCTCTTCTTGGGTCTTAAGTGTCAGCTCTCGCTCTGCAGGCTCACAAGGGTCACAATCTCCCAGGGGGCAAGGCAGACAAATGGAGGATTGTAGTACGAGGGGGTGAGTGGAGGGGCGGGGTAAGCAGGGGAGGGGAGGGATGGGGAGTGCAGGAGACTGAAAAGGCACATGTATCATGTGTGTTCATGCCCCGTCCCACACCGTGGCCCACCTATCACTCTGGCCACTGCTACAACAATTGGCTGCCTTTAGATGTGACCTGACAACACCAAACCTCAGCTGCTTTAAGGCCCCCTGCATCCTGTCCCAGAGCCTCTGCCACCACCCATTGGGGCATCTGTGAGCTGCCCAGCCACACAGGCACACGTAAGTGAGGGGTCAACACCCCCTGGGGCAACTCAACCAATGGGGGACGCAAGCTGCTGGAGAAACACTCCTGTGTTCTATCAATTCTATCAGAATTCTCAGGCACTTTTCTGAAGGTTGCTCAGAGCTGTAACCAGCTCAATGAAACATTCCTGGCTTCTCCTTTCCTGTTCCACTCTTTCCAGTCCCCCCGCCCTGAGATCATTTCCCCCAACAAATACCTGCCTACAAACCCTTGACCTAGGAGCTAGTTGGGGGGATGAGGGGCAAGGGGACAAGCTAAGAGAGGCAATTAACCCTATCTTGGGAGGGCAGGAGGAAGTCCTGGAGGAAGTGGCTCCTGAAACCTGAGTAGGGGTAGGCTGGGTAAGGAAGGAGATGAAAGGGGCTCTGAAATCCTGGCCGGGGGGCAGACACCAAGAGCAGGGCTGCGGCTGGAAGAGCGAGCTCAGTGCCTCCCATGAGCTGTGAGTGGTTCACGTGGGGGAGAAGGGCTGGTAAGAGAGGACCCTGGAGAGGGGCACAAGGACTAGATCGTGAAGACGGAGACCCTGATCCCGAGGCACAGAGTGTAAGAATACAAGGCACAGCCTCCCTAGGAGGGATGCTCATCTACGTCTAACCTGGTACAGTGCTCACCAAGCACCCCCCACTATCACAGAGCTTGCTGGGGCCACGACCAGGGATTCCCCACGTCTAGGTGAAGAAACCGAGGCACAGAGAGATTAAGTCACTTTATGGGCACACAGCAATGGACACACACACGGCTAATATGTGGTGGAGACAGGCTGTGGGCGAGGGCAGAGAGCTCCAAAGGCCATGCTCTTTACCACCAGACTGCACGTCCTCCTTCAGCTGAAGAGGAAGGGGTGAGGTGTGGGTTGGTCTCACCTCCTCTTGCTCTGTTTTCTCTCCCTGGATCAGGGGTTCTCAACCCCAGGCAGTTTTGCCTCCAGGGGATGGATGTTGGGCTCCGCCCCCTGTCTCCTCTCCTCCCAGTTGGGTGACAGCTGAATGATGCCGGGAGGTCAGGACCATGGGAAGAGGAGGGAGCCGACCAGCCAGCGCACACAGTGCTGCATGATGCTTTCACACCCCTGATGTTGGTCAGTAGGGGTGGCTCCCTGCTATTCAGTTAGCCACACCCAGTGACTCAACAAGAGGAACACGCTGATGGAGACAAAGAGACCTGCGCTCATCCTGTGTGTCCGCAGCAAGCAGGAGGGCGCTCCGGGACGCCCAAACATTGAGTGCAATGGTCTTTTTGAATTAGGAGATCAGAACTGCCCTGGAAATTCCACTATGGGGTCATCAGAGCAGTAAAACCCAGATCTGGAGGGTTAGATGCTGGTGCCCGTCTTCCAGCTCTAGAGGTCAAAAAGACCTCCAACTGACTTTTTATGAAACTGACATTTTTTACATTTACAGCAAAGTAAAGAAAAACAGAGCCTGGAGTGGGAGCTGCGGAGTGTTAGGCCAGACAGAGCAAACAGGGGCCGGGGGATGGGGGTCACGCCCTTAGCGGGAAGGAGCTGCGGGGATCACGCCATCTCTCTAGCGAGAAACCTCCCCTCTGGCAACGGGAGGATACCCACCCAGCAGTTCAGCCTTTCACCTTCATGGAGTGGTACTATCAGGGCACGGGGTGTGACAAATGTGAGTGTGCCGGGCCTTCCTAGAAAACCCATCCTCAGGGCCAAGTCCCTGCTCTGTGACCACACCTGGGAGTGTCTGGACTCAGCAGGGAGCCAGCCAAAGCCCGCCACACCCACCTCACCACCACACGCACAGCCGTGGCCCAGCGGCTACACCAACACTGACTGGGCGTGCAGAGCCACCCCCCAGAGCCCCAGGTCTGACAGATGAACCCATGGTCCTCTAGTCTCTGTTTGGCACTGCTAAAGATAAGCAGAGCCAGACACTAGTTCATGTGGTCAGGACAGATTTTAATCAGTGATAACTATTGCAAGAGGGATAAAAGTCCAGGGTGAACGGAGCTCATTTTTGTAGAGGTGACTGGGCGTTTTAAAGGGAGAACCAGGAAATAGGGAGGCGGGGTGAGCAGGGGGCTCAGGAGAGGCAGAGAAGTAAAGAATTACAAAAAGCGGGAAGGAGGTGTTGGTCCACATGAAGCCCTCAGGGTTGGCTTACTGGCCTTATGGAGATTAGGCTCCTCCCCTCCCATGGAGGCTGGGAGGTGGGCCCTCTCTTCAGGTGACGGCTGGAACAGTCAGTTCTTTCAACAGCCTTGAGTTTTCCCACTCAGACACTTTAAGAGGGGCCAGCATCATCCTAGGGATGTGGCCCTGAGCTGTTAGAAACTGTGTTAGTGTCTGTTCAGGTCTTTATAGTCCAAGGTTAAGGCGTACTCCACAGGAGGACTCAGGGGAGCCTGGCTGAGATTTGGTCAAAGAGAGAATCCTTGTCAGTACCCACAAGCTACCATAATAGCTGAACATCCCACCATGGTAGCATGATACCTCAGACTTCCGTGTACTCAGTGCACTTCCGTGTACTCGCCATGATAAAGGATCCACATCTCCACCTGGCCTCTTGTGCACCTCTTGCTGCACAGGGACTGAGGGAGGCTGTGGTCCCTCGAGACCAGCCATCCCTCCATCCTGGGCACCCCATACCCTGTGTCCTTGGGGCTGGCATGAATTGGTATGTGCCTTTCCTCCCTGGGTAGCTGTGAAGTTTTGCTGATTAAGCAAGGCTATTATTAGATACAGTATTAGCCCCTTCATAAGATAGACGGTTATTTCTCTTTTGAGTCACAGTTGGGTTGTGGGAAGTCTGGAGTTCCTGCCGCGGGTTTCTTTCCATCAGTGCTCCTCCCGTCCTGTTGCTCTACCGTGTGTGGTCTCCACTCCTAAGACCACTTCAAGGTCCCAGAAGACTGGTACCATGCCAGCCAACATGCCCAGACACCAGCTTACAGGAAGTGAGAAGAGAACGCCAGGTCAAAGAGGAAGCAAAGGGCCGGGACCTCACTGTCTTTTCAGGAAGGTCCTGGAAGTGGCCACACCACACTTCCACTTACATCTCGTTGACAAGATCTTCATTAAGCATCAAGGGAGGCTGGGGAAGGTGGCCTTTCATGTGGTGGCCAGGTGCCCCGAGAAAAGTTGGGGGTCGCGTTAGCAAGCAGAGAAGGGGGGAGACAAACCATGGCCTCCACTATGGTGAGTGGTTTGAGCCAGGGTCTGCCCCCACCGAGCCTGCTAACCTTCTCTCTCCCTGGGCGCAGTGGAGCAAATTTTGGTTGTCAGGGTGAGCGAAATAGGAGGTCCCACTCAGACCTCCATATCTCAGCCACACGCCCCAGCCAGCCTCTCCACAGAGGCCAGTGCTGGGTGGTGGGCGACTTCTCACCAGCTATCTCTAACCCAGCTCTCTGGACCCCGTGCTCCTCTGGCCCTGGGTCGTGGCTCCCCTGGGCATTCATGCCGGGAGCCCAACTCTGATACCAGTCCAGCCCTCTGGGCCCTCTGCCTGGAATTCTCCCCCCAAACCTTTCCAGCTCAGCATCCTTATCTCCTTGAGACTTCCCTGGCCCTGTCTACATTTAGTCACCCTAGCCTATACCACATTTAGTCTTTTCCCTTTCACTGGTCTCCCCCTGCTGTCATTTGGCTCATGTAATTTGTTTTCTGTCTCCCCACTCTGTAACATACACTCCAGGATATAGAGATCCTGCCTGTTTTGTTCCCCATGGCATCGAGAATAGTGCCTAGTACCTAAAAGGCAATTGAAAAATGTGTTTGAATGACTGGATGATGGATGAATAAGTGAAGGAGTGAATGGGTGAGTGAATGGAACCATTCAAACACTCTCCCTTACACTCACCAGCACGTGTGCTATTTTTCTTGCTACAGCCAGCTGCCCCTCCTATTCTACTACCAGGACCCTCTCCCACCCAGCTGGCACTGGAGTGAGTCTCTGGCTGCCCCTGTAATGCCCCAGGGAGCCGGGGGAACCTGAAGGAGGGGGGCTCTTGGCCCCCAAATCCAAGGTTCCAGGCTCTGATTGGGAAGGTGACTTAAAGCTCCTAGCCCCGATTTCCACGCCTGCATCAGAGCAGTAAGCTACTATCTTCCCTTGGTCATTGGGAGGGGCTCAGAGGTCATGCATGTCTGACCCCAGGACATTTGGCATGTTCAAGGTGATTCCCTCCTCCTTCTCAGTGGCCCTGAAACCAGCCTTCGGCCTCTTCCTGATAACATTTCATGAGCGTTCATCCAAGGGGAAGGACTGGGGCATGTTCTAGTCCTATCTGTGGGTTAGAGTCTTAAGAAGGGACATTGGGACTTTTAGGCTTGATTTCTGTGGAAAGTGCCCAGCCTTTGGGATTAGTGCAACAAATCACAGGTCACCCCACTCACTGTATGACTTTGTACGGGTAAATGCCCACATAAAGGCCCCCGCCCACCCTGGAGACTCCCACCCACCCACTGAGATTCAGCACAGATGTCCTGCCCCTCCCCTCTCCCTTACCTAGATGAGCTAGAACCCCCTCTTCTTCCCATAGCACTTTGTACATTCATTGTTGCAGTGCTTACCTCACTGACTATGGCCAGCTCTTCAGTGCATTTATCCACTCACTCATCTGTTTATCTATCTATCCATGCATCCCCCATGCAGTCAGCAAGCATTTTCTAAGTACCAGTTACTACTGAAGAGAAAGAAACAGACAAGGGCATGGTCTTGACTCCCGTGGACCTCAGCCCATAAAAAGCAATACCCGTGAAGTGGGGCAAGTGGGATTAAGCAAGAATGGGCTGGCTAGGGAGGCACTGACCTCAGCCTCTGTGAACACTGGGAAGACCGAGGCAGGTGGGCTCAGGGTTCCGAGAGCCTAGGCATCGGGCAAAGGGGGGAGATGGGCCTCTGGGGAAAGAGGGGGAGGAGGGGACATTGGGGAGGCTGTAGCAGTGGAACAAGGCAACTGCTTCAGAAACGGCCATCCTGAAGTGACAGGGTGAATTAAATGAAGAGTGACAACAAAAATATTATGGGTTACAGGTATGCCCCACTCTTCAAAAGTTTGCCTTACATCACTTCACTTTGCGAAAGACCTACATTAGTACCTACTTTCACAAAAGAAATTCAGAGGGGATTTTAGCTTTTATGAGAAAAGGCGAAAAGCACCAATAGCGTTCAGCAATTGTATTGCAGGGAGCTGAGCCATTACAGAGGCAGCAGGCACCCTGGGCAGCAAGAGTGGCACTGCCCTACTCCTTCCCCAAAACTACACTCAGCATCTCAGCATCGAGCTGCCATAGCTTTGAACTGTGTCTGTGAGCATCTGTGCTTCATCTCCGTCTATTCTGTGCATCCGTTAGCAAGAGGTGTCCTAAGGTAACTGCTTCTTTACTCTATGCCATTTCGGCTTATGAAAGGTTTCACAGGATATAGGAGCACTCTACTTTTGGATAGTGGGAGACACCTGGATAGAGAATTGTGCTACGTGTCATGCACATGTTATTTCACCAAATTCTCTAGTCCTGTGTGAGGGTGAGGGAACAGGTGAGCACCTTCTAGGATCATGCCAGGGCCCCACAGCTAGTGAAAGGCAATATCCAATCTCAGCCCAGGAACGTCTGACTCCGCAGCCCTTGCTCTCACTTCTAGGCTACACCACCAGCCAAGTGGTCCAGCACGGAGGGAGGAGGGGCAGGGGGCTCTGCGTCGCATGGTGCCCAAGGCAATGGGGAGCCACTGACTCTCCACTGTTGAGCAGAGGAGAGTCGCATCTGCACTGGGGGCTCTTGGGAAGCATAAGGTTAGGTTTCATTCATCTCTAGGCTCTTAACACCCAGCACACTGCCCAGCAAGGAGAATGTTTGCTGAGTGACTAAAAAAATACCTCAGAGAATTAGTAAGTGAATAAAGCAATGTGGTGTTGTCAGACTTTGGAGTCAAAGTGTATCTGTTAGGATTAGATTTAGCAGTATGTGACAGAAAACCCATCACAGTGCTTTAAGCAGAATGGTAGCTTATTAGATTTTCTATAAAGAAGTCCATAGGCAGGCAGTCTGGGGTTGGTATAGTGTTTCCTACGCGTGAAGGACTAAATCTTCAATATTGCTGACCCATGATAGGAGCCTAGCACCTGGCTCCTATTGTGTAGGTTACCTTGAGACCCACAAAAGGTGCTGGAGCTGCAGGCATCACATCCCCATTCTAGAAAAGGAAGGAGTAGGATGTGCCCTATGCCTTTTAAGAGACTTCCCAAAGTTACCATACGACTTCTGCTTACGCCTCACTGGTCAGAACCTAGTTAGTACATGGTCCCCTTCAGCCCCAGGGAAAGCTGGAAATAGTAGTACTTTAGCCGGAGCCATTGCTGCCCTGAATACATGTTGTTGTCAAGGAGAAGAGGGAGAATGGATGTCGTGGAAAGCAACCAGCAGCCTCTGTCACCGGAAGTAAGTGGCTTCGTGCAAACCTGCATGCAGATGGCATCTCTTGCTGGGAAAGGAAATGCCCCTTCACCTCCTGGGGAAGCAGTTATCGTAAGGAACTCCAGCAAGAGCAGGACTGGCCTCTATGTGAGGAGATTACATCCACCTGATAAATGGAAGCCACTGAACGCCACTGAATGCCGGGAGGACAGAAGATAGGAACTGTTGGCTGGTTCCCGGCGCTGTCCCCAGCAGCGAGGCCTTCCTTATCACCGCTGCATCAGGGCCTGCTCGACAAGGCCCATTAAAGGGCCGGGGTTAGGATTCCAGCAGTTCCCCGGAGCTGGGTGTTTAGAACCACCTGTTTTCTGACAGAGAAGATAGCAATGCCTGGGCCAGAGGATTCCTCCCTGGGCTGACCTGGGCACACTGGGCTCAGAAGCTTACGCTGAACATGGGTTCCAAAGCCCCCTGCCACCTGCAGACCTCCCCAGCCATGGCCCACGTGGGCTGGCCAAATTCAAAGGCACCTTCCACAGGGAGAGGTCACGGGGAGGTAAAGGCTCGCGCACTCCTTGAGCCCAGAGCTGATGGGGCCGTGGAGCAGTGCCAGGAAGCCCCGGGAGACAGCAGGCCGAGCCAGAAGCAGGAGGTGCATGCAGCGAACATGCACTCTCGGGAGGGATGCTCTCAGTGGGATGGAGCGGTGGGACCAGTGTCTGGACCTGGCTCCCTGGCGGTGCCGATTCTGAGTTTCTCTTGGGTAAAGCCAAGACTGCCATCCATGAGGTTGGGGGTGGTGTCACTGTTGGATTCTTCACCCTGGGCCCTCGGGTCCCCTGCAATTTCAAGCAGAAGACATCTCCGGTCAGTCCCATGGTAAAAGCCCTGTACACTTAAACAGAGTTTTAAATAGTCCTTCATTTGTTTCCGTCGGGGAGGCAAAGTGGGCCTTGTTATCGTGCCCACTTTTCAGATAAGCAAATTGGGGTGCAAAGAGGGTTCAGACATCTGTCCAAGCTCTCTGTCAGGGTATAAAGGGGTAAAGCTGGAACTGGGACCTGCCTGTCTAACATACAAGGAGGAGGCTGTCACTAAGACAAGGGGACTTCAGGGGGAGAGTTCCTCTCCTAACGGCGCCTACACCCATGCGCCTCTGTCCCTTGAAGACCAGATTCAGTTGAGATGCTGAATGAGATGCGGCCAGCACATGCCAGGACTGTCCTAAGGGTAGGCCACGGCTTCCTGTTCTCAGGCAACTACACCAGCCCGCCGGCTGAGGGCCAGTGTGGTGACCCACAGAGATGGGCATCGGTGGAATCCCGAGGCTGGACCACCTTTGTGCTCAGCTGGTGTGAACCAGTGCCAGCCTCTGTTCCTGGTCTGTCTGCTGGTGCCCAAGGGAATGACTGCATGTCATCCATCTCTGTCCCGCCCAAGCAGACGAGGAGGAGAGGCAGTTGACAATAAAGTCCAGTTCCAGGCCCCACATGCCTGCCACAGGATTGAGGAAGACAGGACCCCCCCAGGACCCTGCAGTCCCCTAACTAGCAACAGCACAGACGTAGCCGCCGAGGCTCCATCTTGGTTCCCTGGGGCTCTTGAGAGCTTTCTTTTCAAAGGCAAACGTTTCTGTAACGTGTGCCAAAGGCCTCCGTTTCTCCGGCTGGTATGAAAGTAGTTATGAAAATCCCCCCCACTCAGGGTGAAGAGACTGTGGGAAATTGTAGGAGAAATCGTTGGCGTATTGGCTGGACAGCGTTTACTACCCCAAGATGTTTGGTTTCGTGCATCTGAGAGATAAGCATGGCAGCCTTTGGGGTCCAGCAAAGGAAGGACATCCGAGGCGGGAGAGCTGCCTGTCTCCCCTGCAGGGCCATCCTGCTCCCCATGGCCGCCTCTAGTGCCCACCCAGCCTGTTCATCCAGCCTTGGAGGGTTCTGGAGTGGGGGCCTCATTTGGGGGGCTGTCATGGGGGTGGAGTGGGAGAGGGGCTGGCCTGAGAGCTGGAGTTGGACTTGGGGAAGAAGAAGGAAGCTGCCCTGGAGCGGAGGCAGGAAGTGAACCCCGGGTGGCCTGCAGCAGAGCCCAGCTCCACCCTCCCCAAGCACTAGCCATTGCCACCATCGCGGTTCATTCACTGTTTGAAAGACATGCTTTATATTTTATAAAAGCAATTGCATATCTTTGCTCTTATTTGACTTACTCTAAGGTATAGTGATAACCCATTTTATAGACGAGAAAAAGGAGGTTCGGAGGAGACTCCATAGTTCACGAGGGACAAACAGAATCCAGGTTCCCCCATTGCCCTGTGTTCTGTACATGCAGGTTACAATATCTGGTCCCAGGAAACCACAGACCACATCTGTCAAGGGATTGTAAAGAAAAGAGAGAAAGTTTACCAAAGGAGCTGGACACTGTGTGTGTGTGTGTGTGTGTGTGTGTGTGTGTGTGTGTGTGTGTGTGTGTGTGCTTGTAGACAGAGAACCAGTGATTAGATCCAGCCAGAGATTTTGTTAACAATTTTATTTTGTGCTTCTGAGTGTTTTCCACGTTTCTTACAATGTTACTTTTGTAATTAGATATAAAAAAGAAACAGTAAATGATATTAAAACCATTTTAAATAATGAGAGAGGGAAACTGGGTCATGGAGCTGGAGTCAGGAAGCTTGGCCTCTGGTTCTGAATCTTTCCCTTCGCGGCTGTGTGACCTTGGCTGTGCAGTGTCACTCTCTGAGCTTCAATCCCTTTGTCGAGAGCTTGAACATTGGGCTAGAAGTTCCTGCAGAACCTTTCCCCAGTGGTCTCTCTGGGTCATGAATCGTCACTTCTAAGGAGAAAGCAGGTCAGGGATTCCCAGTCTGAAGCCCTATACTCCAGACTTCCACCCCTTTGCTCTGGGGGATCTGGACTCAGGGCATGGCCACGTCCACTCCCTGCCACGGGGGAAAGAGTGAGAAGAGGCAATTCCCTGTGAATCTGACAAGTTGTTTCCAGCTGCTGCTAACATGTCATTAGCAGCATTTTCCTAAACCTCACATCTACTTTACAAAGTCACACCAGGCACAGTGGCCTTCTTTCTTGTCCTCCTTGGCCCTCAGAGCCTGAAGAGGAAAGAATGCATGCTTGAATTTCTGATCAGAGCACTGCCTGCCTCTCCTAGCCGGCTCCTCGCAGGTTACAGTTTAGAAGCTTCATCGAGACGTCTGGACACACTGATCCCTGCTTTTGCTCTGGGGCTGTGTCTCTACTACTTCCAGATATTTACACAGCTGGCGGCATTACTTAACTGCCTTGACATCATACACCTTGATATTTCCTCTGCACAAAAACAGTTCAGATGGGAAAGAAACTGGCTATTGAGAATCCATGCTCCGCAGAACTAACCATTTGATAACCACTTGTAGAGCACCTACAATGGGCCAAGTATCAGGGTAAGTCTAGATGGAAACACAATCGTGCTAACGAGTGTACCCAGTGATTCCTGTGCGTCAGGCTCTGTGCTGAGCCCTTTGTGGCTAGTGTCTCTTTTTTAGCCTCATAACAGCTCCAGGAGATCTGTATGTTTTGCTTGGTTTTATAGATAAAGGGACAGACGCTTAGAGATGTTAATTCACCAAGGTCACAAAATCTGGTGCATCCGAGGATATCAACCCACATGTGATTGATTCCAGAAGTCACACCACTAAGCATCACTATGTACCTACCGCTCCCTGAATATTTCCTACCCACACGTACCCACTAGTCGAAAAAGAGACACAGCCAAGTAAAGAATAAACATTTGCACCACCAGAAGTTGGCAAGTGCCACAATCAAGACATGCATCAAGTGCTAGGAGGGCTCTGGCTGTTGGGGAAAGGCTGCCTGGAAAAAGGGCCATTTGGGCTGGACTTTGAAGGCTGAGTAAGAGTCTACCTGACAGAGGCAGCTCAGGGGAGGACACTGCCACTAGCTGATGACGTTGCCAGGCCCCGACACGGTTCAGTGCTTCCTGCACACTGCCGCTTTCACAGCCTTCTCATTTTAGGAACCGCCCAGAGGGTTCTGGGTCTAGATGTCACTTTGCGGCCAACAGTGGCTTCTTAGCACAGTCTCTCCCTGCCCGTCAGCTCTGTAAAGCCAGGGTCAGGGCCCATCTGGGGTTTTGCCCTGGCACCTGGCACCAAGCAGAGCACAGTCTGTACTTGCTGGATAAATAAACGTTTCATTTTGCAGGACCCATTTCCCAAGCAGCAGCAGCGTTAACAACTAAATTTGTTGAGGGGGGTGTGCCAGGCATCCTGCTAAGTCCTTTTCATGCATCATCTTATTTAATCCACCCAAAGCCACGCTCTCAGTGAAGAACGATTATTTTCCCTACTTGACACGTGAGGTTAAATAACTCATCCAAGGTCACACAGTGAGCAAGTGGTGGAGCCGGGATCATGCCCAGCCTGCGAGGCTTCAAAGCCCGTGGCTTTAACCCCTCTGCCACCGGTTTCTCTTTGTCGTGCCCTCGCCGCCCTCTTTGTTCCCCAGGGAGAAGGGCTGTTGCAAGCAGGCCTGATGTGCCACAAACCTCCCAGCACATCCTGCCCCTTTGTCCTCTGACATCTGTTTATCATTTCCCTGCTCCGGAGCCGGCTGGGCCCTGCCTCCTGCCTTGCCATGATTCAGATGTCAAGGAGGATGGAAGCCAGAGCCTGGTGTCTGAGCATCTGAACTGGCAGAGAGTAGGACAGCCGGTACGCACTTGCGTTTGTTTTGTCAGCCTGCAGCACGGTGTTTGTCAGAGACGGGGACTCGTGGATGCCACCCAAGCCTCCCCAGGCTTCTTGCCGTGGCCCGCCAGGCAGCCTCTTGCAGTCGCCCCCAGCTCTGGGGAAGGTGACACAGGGGGCACCCTGCTTCTTGCCCGCCCCCCTCTCCTCCACTCGCTGATACCACTGCCTCCCCCACCCCCAATTCTGCTGCGAGCCTCCACCGGGATGGAGTTCCTCCTTCCCTTTGGAGTAAGAGCAGGAGCAGCTCTGGAAATTTCTAAAGGCAGCATTTCTTCAAAGCATGTTCTCTACATTGGCCCTGAGAGATGTCCTGCAAAAAAAACAAAGGAAAAGAAGAAGAAGTTTGGAGAGATGCTTCATGCTCTGCTCTGCTCTCGTGGTTCCCAGTGCACACTGGAGTGATCCAGGCACTGAGAAGGCCTGCAGCATTTCCCAGATGACGCTTTATCCTCGGAGCACTTGCTCTGAATGGGAGAACACACTCCAAGGCTGGAGGGGAAACCAGGCTCAGGCGGGAGACGCAGCGCACACGCCCACCAGCAGGAGACACTCTTCTCTGTGGACCTGTGCAGCCTGGAGTCCCTCCCTCCTGCTGTGTGCGCTGGGCATCTCCTACCCTGCCAGGAAGTCCCTGATTCACTCAGCATCCCCAGAATGGAGTTTTCCTGGAAGTCCTCAGGGCGAGAGCAAAACCAGTGTGGGGAGGCAGGGACAGACTCTGCATAAGCGCATTGCACTTATGCAGAGTTCTCCGGACCGCAGAAGCTCCTGTCACTGAAGATGCGTGTGCGAGGCCAGGCAGGCCGACTATGGGGGCGGGGGCGGGGGGGGGTCAAGCTTCAGAGGGAGGCTGGCCTCTTCCTACCTTTCAATTCTAGGACACTGGGAATGCGCTCAGGGAAACTCGAGTGGCCCTGGATAGACCCTCCAGGTGCAAACCCCTGTGACGGCCCCCAACACACTTTACACTAAGATGTGCTTACCTGTCTGGTTCCCCAGACGGAGAGCCCACGGACGGGAGCCCACACAAGGTGTTCCATCTGTACACCTGTCCCCGGTGCCCGCGTATGTCTGGTCCATGACAGGACTAGATGCAGATTTACTGAATATGCGTTACATTTAGGTCAGTGACTGTTGCATGTTGGGTCCCCTGGGAAGCAGGCTCTGAGCAGGAGATTAGTGTGGGATGTTCCTGGGATCCACACCTGTGGAAGAAGGGCAGAAAGCAGGCATGGGCCGAGGGAGAATCAGGCTGCAATGAAGTCAGGGCAAGCCCTCAGCTGCCCCATGGGAGAGCGCTGAAGCTGGCGGCTTTCCACAGCGGTCCTGCGTTTAGGCGTAAGGGCTGGGCCTCTCCACCTCCACGTGGCAGTCAGTGGACGTGGGCTGCTGGGGTTGGAGGGTGTGACCTTGACAGTGCAACTCTCTTCAGTCAGCTAACTCCTAAAGAGGGCTGACCGTGGAACACTCTCAGCTGAAAACCTTCCCAGCAGCAGGAGGAGAAAGTCCTCCTTTCCTGCGGGGGAGACCTGGACACCCAGGACAGATCACGAGAGTCCCATACTGCTGACCCCGCCCCCGGCTTTGCCATCCACTGATCTGGGTCTTCCTTCTCCTCCTGGCCCCTCTGCCCAGGCCAGCTCTCCCCTTCCCTCCTTCAACTTTACTTAGTGCAGGACAGGGGCTCCTCCGAGGGACAGCCCCCTTGCATGGGGGGCTGGAGCAGGACATGGTCATACTCCGTGTTCAACCTGGTACTCCAGGACCCTGGAGCAGAGAAGGGCTCCTTGGGCTGTCCCTGCTGGGTCACCCATCTGGGCACCCCTCAGCCGTGTGGCATGTGAGACACTGCCGCCAGGTCGTGATCTCTGGGCTGTGGACCTGTTCTGGACAGAGCCCAGCAGCCCTGCCGTGAACCAGGAGGGCCAGCACCCAAGCCCACCGTAGCAGCCATCGCTAAAGAGCATCCCTGAGTGGGGGAGACATGGGGCTTTGTAGACCGCAGCTCACGTTTCAGGACATGAATAACTGTGTGCATTTCTGTAGGAACTCATGTCTCCCAGCATCAGTTTCTTCTGTAAATGAGATCGACGAGAGGCACAGAGGAGACACTGGATAACTGTTTGTAGGGCAGATGGGGGAGAGCGTGGTGTGGACCACGCTGCTGGGCGACCCCGGCCGGCGAGTGTCCGACCAGGGCCGGGATCAGAGCGAGCTGACAGCATCGCGGTTAAGAACAAGGGCACAGCCCAGCAGGTCCTCCATCCATCCACTAGCTGGGTGACTTCCACAGTTTGCCGCACCTTCTGCTGTTCATTTCCTCTTCGTGAAGCAGGGATGATGGGGCTCAGCTCAAGGGGTGCTGCACCCCGAGGCTGGAATGAGAGTATAAAGAGCTCCATCCACACTCGGCACACGCGTGATTTTGTTCTCACTATTATGCTCAGTCCTGCTTGACTCCATGTCCACACAGCTCTTCGTCGCCCCACACAGCCCGCCCCCTCCCCTCCAGCATGAATATTCTCTGCATCATTTCATGAATAAACTCATGATCCAGACCTATCAGGGCAGCCTGCTGCTTTTGCCTGGAGTCTGAGCTGGTCCCTCCTGCATCGAGCCCTCAGAGAAGCTAGTGAGGTTCCCAGGAGGAAGAAATGGATTGCTCGGCCAGGGACTTTCCCCTGCTGTTCTCTGAGCTGGCTGGGGGTCCCATTAGTGAACCAGCCCAGCTTTCCCCCAGCAGGAGAGGGCACTGGCATGTAGGATGGCCTGGAGCTGCGGGAGTGCCCAGCTCTTAATGGAAGGGGACGGCAACCCCAAAACGCTGTCCATTAGCAGCCTCTGCTGTGACCCCAGCCACTCCCCGCAGAGTGCATCTCACCATCTCCCAGTGTCCCGTCTTTGCAGATGGCAGACGTTTTCCTGGCCCAGGATTCCTTGTTAGCACTGATGGAAATGCTCATGCCTCAGAAGGACTAGGCTGCAGGGCGTGAGGGGGCTTTCTCAGCAGGCTGGTGAGAAGAAAGGAAGGGGCCTTGAGTGGGCAGTGGCTGGTCTGCCAAAGGGGTAGCTGTTGTTTATACACAGTGGCTCCAGCCAAGGGTGGCCATGCAGTAGCAGGAATCTTCAGCTAGTGGTGATTTGGGGAGTTTGGGGGGGCCACAGCTCCATGGTTTTGGGGTTGGCAGCAGTTGGGAGGAGTCTGTTCGGTTCCACATTGGGCTCCCATCAGCGAGGGAGGTGGAATAAAGACAGCTCTTAGATGGGGTGTGTTTGGGAACTGGAGTATTAGGAATGCTGACACAGGGGCTGGCTGAGGGGCAGGGCTGCAGGCACAGTGCAGAAGTGGGGTAGAATATGGGTGGTGGGGGACTCTCTTTGCAACCACAGTCCAGGGAAGGGCCCGGTTGTAGTGCCTGGGCAGGCCCACAGGAGTGAGGGAGGGAGGAGGTCACACCCCAGCACAAGGCTTAGGAAAACAGCAATGAGATTTTTTAGAATCACTAATCGAATGTCATCATTCCACTGCTTAAACCTTCCAGTGATTGCCTGTGCCATGTGCCCTGGTCAGTTCTTCACCCCACCTTGCGTCACCTTCCTCTCCTCCCAATGGTCTAGCTACTGCCGATTCCTCACAATTCCTCTTGAACACTCTAAAAGGCTTTCCCTACCCCAGGCCCTTTGCACATGCTGCTCTATCTGGCAGGAAAGCTCTGACTGCCTTGGGCTTCGGTACCAGCCCCTACCCCGATCTTCTCAAAGTCTTTACTTAAGTATCAACTCCAGGGAAGGACCATCTCTGCCCACCTTATCTAAATTATCCCCACCATCCTAGTATCCTCTATTTTAACATCCTGTTTCCTTTAGGCTTCTTATCAGAATTCATAGTTATCTTGTTTATTTGGTAATTCACTTGTTTATTGTCTGTCTCTCCCTCAAGTTGAAAGACTCCAGGAGGGTAGGGACCACCTCTGTCTCTCTCACTTGCCATTATTGCCAGCCCCAGACATTCAGGAAGCTCTCAGTAAGTGTCAGCTGTTATTTCTACTATTTTATTACTGCCGTGGTGGTTGTTACTGTAGGCGCGCAATAAATATCGCCTGAACGTTGAATGAATATCAAGATTCACTCTAGGCCCCACTAGGCGGGGGGTTGTGACACCAGACGTGCTGCAGGCCCTGGGCGGCAGGAAAGACCTCCCTGCTCACTTCTGCCCCTGGTCCTTTTTGGGGGCCATCTCGGCGGGGCATGCCAACCCCCGGCCCAGGATCACTTGGGCTCCATCCTACCTCTTGCAGGCTTGCCCAGCTGCTGGAGTCATCCCGGTGTTTCCCCAGCACACATACTATCATCTCTTCACCGTGAACTGTATTTAAAATGTAAATAAAAAAAGGCTTTTAGGAGATTTAACTGTTTCCCTTGGTATTTAAATTATTCAATTATAACTAAAGCTATTAAAATACAGTTAATTAAAATTGTTAGATTGTTTTCCTTTGCACTGATCACAGCGTTGCCCGACTTCTCCCTCTAGCTGTTGAATTCCTATTAAAAATGATAATGCCTCGCTTTATTCATAAATGCAGCAACCTTCCCGCACATTCTTCAAGTGATCTCCTCAGTACCAACCGCGCTGTTTTCTTTTCTTCTAGCAGCGAAGCGGAAATTCTGCTGTAGTCTTTAGAGGTTTAATCAGCAGTAAAAGGACTCAAAATTTAAACATTAGCATTACCGAGTCACAACAAATAATACAAACCCCTGTAAAAAACTGTCTAGTTCTGATGCAACGTAATGTCATTAGAGACCAAAGGAGAACCCGGAGGTTTAACAAAAGGTGGGATCTAAATAAAGGTTTCATAACTCGCAACATAAAATTACCAGATCCACACGTTAAATATTTTATTTGAAAGGTTTCACGGCATTTCTAGTGGGAATAGATCTGTCGTGGAAGTACGGATGGGTTAGTACTGCCAGCACAAGAAAAAGAAAAAATGAAGGAAGGAGGAAAGAAGGCTTCTAGGACCAGCTCACATCTTGAGTTTGGCGTGTTTAAGATGATGCACCCCGAGAAACTAATTGGTTTTAGTGTTTAAACTCCTGGGCTATGTGTTCACACAAGGATAATGGCTGTTCCAGGTAATGGTGGGCAAGGTGGCAAAGGCACTTAACTTTTCAGAACGTGGCAGGTGCCACTTCCGGCATTTGGAGTGATTTGTGAGCCACGAGAGGTGGTGGCAGTGACAAGTCCTAGTTCCCACATGCACGAGGGGAAGGTGTAGTACAGAGATGCACTGGATTCCGCTGGGGACTAGCTGACCGGGAACCTTCCGTGCTAAGATGGGGGCTGTGCAACAGCATCCTCCCCTTCAGGAGCTCACAGTCCCCCGAAGCCCCCGTAAACTGCGTACGGATGCAAGTCCAGACAGTGCTGACCTTGATAAAGCCTTCCTGTGAGGGTGAGGAGGGCGACAAGGGAGGCTTGGTGTTGCGGCCGGCTGAGAAAGTCTCCATCGTCCAAGAGAGGGAGAGCACGTGGGACGATTAAGGCAGGGAGGCGGGAAGGAGCTGGCAAGTCTGGGACACTGGGACGTTTGTAAGATCTGGAACACGGGCTTGGGTGGGTGTGGAAGGATGGGGTGGGAGAAACTAAATTTAGGAACTTGATCAGGAAGGGCCTCAAAGATCATCCGTAAAGAGTTTTGGCATTTTGTCAACTACTCGGAAAGCTGCCAACAACCGGAGCCCATCAAAGACTTATACTGGTCACAGAACTGAACACTGGGAGGAACTTCGATTGTTAAGCAAACAAATCAAGTCTGAGGGTTAGGACCTGATGCATCCTACGTACTGAAGACCTATGGAAAAGCTCCAGGATTGGCTGCTGAGCGAGTGGACACCCTGTCCGAAGGGTGGTCTCTGCCAGTCAGAGCCACGGGGCCCATACCTTGGTCTGCAAGTGCCCTGGGCCCTCACGTGGCCCTCCAGTCTTCATCCTGGGCCCATCCACTTGCGCGTTCTCTGTTGGGGACTTGAGTGTTCACCTCTAAGCTGCAGGGTCAGTCCCTGAGCTTCCCAGGCTCACTGCATATGCCTCTTCACCCAGAAGCGCACAGTGCCCCAGAGAAGCAGGAAAGGGAACGGCAGGGTGATAACATCCACACTGCTGGTCATTAGGAAAATGCCAGTGAAAAGCACAATGAGACATCACTGCAAGTCCATTGGAAGGGCTCTAATGAAAAAGACTGGAAATGCCAAGTCAGTCCATGGAGAAACTGGAACCCTCTCACGCTTCTGGGGTAGAGCCACTTTGGAAAGCCACTTTGGGCAGTTCCTTAAACAGTTAACACATACCTACCATATGATCTAGGCATTCTGCTGAAATGAAAGCGACGTCCACACAAAGACCTGTACGCAAAGCGTGGAAGCTTGATTCATGACTGCCAAAAACTGGAAACAACCCGCGTGTCCATCAACATGGGACTGTATAAACCAACTGTAGTATATTCATCAGATGAAATACTACTCAGCCCTAAAAAGGAATGAACTATCAATGCATGCTATAACATGGATGAATCTCAAAGCAAATATGAGTGAGAGAAGCCAGGCAAAAGAGTACATACTACTACTACTATTTATATAAAATTCTAGGAAATGCAAACCAACCTATAGTAAACTGTTCCCTGGGGCTGCTGGGGCTGAGAAGGGCTGGTAGGGAATTGTGACAAAGCAACAGGAGGGGGCTTTTCAGGGTGATGGGTATGTTCATTTTCTTGGTGGTGGTGATGGCGTCATGGGTGTATACATGTGTCAAGCTTATCAGCGCACTTTAAATGCAGGCAGTTCATCGTGTGGAAAGTATGCCTCAATAGAGCAGAGCCTTCAACAAAATTTCAAAAGCCAGGACTTCGGAGTTTTCTGTTTTACAGTGTTAATGTTGACATAGCTTTAAATGCATCGAGTGGCAAGAAGAGTCAAGCATCCCCTGCACATCCTTCCCCAGGTTCTCCAGTTGCCACGTTTGTCTCAGTCATTTTATTATTCTCTCTCTCTCTCTCCCTCCCCACCCCACCCCCATCTATTTAAGATGGGGACACTGGGGACACTGTTCCCTATTATTCTTAAACACTAAGTGTGTATTTCTTAGGAACAAAAACTTCTCCTACATTTCCATAGTATAGTTATGAAAACCAGGAGATTTAACATCCATACAAAACTATTTTCTGATCTGGATTCCATATTCAGATGTCACCAGTTGTCCCCATAACATCCTTTATAGCTATTTTTCCTGCCCCCCAGGATCCTCTCCGTACTACGTTTGGCCACCGCGTGTCTAGCCCCCTCTGACTGAGCTCAAATCCTGACTCCATCACTTACGTATCCTGTGACCCTGGGCGTTCACACCTGTGGTCTCTGAGCTGTGCAACTCAACCCCGACGCCTACTCCTGGGGCCTGAGGGAGAGAGAATGAGAGGACTTCTGGACTGTGTCTTCACCACAGGGCTGCACACAGGAAGCATTCAGGGAGTAGGATTATAGTAAAACAGCCCAACGCACTAGAGCCATCGTCGCAGACCCTCTGCAAACGCCCAGGGCATACAGGCTGACCCCCAGCTGGGCCAGGGCCCTGGCAGCCCTCTCCTCCTGCCCAGCCTCTCTCTGCCCACCCCTTCCATCACCAGCTGCTGTCACACCGACCCAGAGCACTGAACTCTTCTGAGCAGTGCATCCTCCAGTGAAGGAGGCAAGCGGGTTGCAGTGTTGACTTTTCAAAAGCTTCTGTTGATGACACTTTCCTTCTTACATCTGAAAAAAGTGCCTCTTCCCTTTCCTCTCCCTATTGCATATTATTCAGTTCATCTTCAGTCAGGAAGCTCAGTCTCAGCGGTGAAGGTGCCACCAACCTATCTCCAGTCATCTGTCCTGCCCTCCTGGAGCCTCCCTACGCAGATGGGAACACATGGCCGGCCTCCCTGGCCGCAGCTGAAGGAGCAGGGCAGAGGGCCGCTGCCTGTGAGGTGGCCTGGGGTGAAAGCTTTGCCCTTTGGAGATCATGTGGTGAGCTAAACCACCAGATCACCTCTCTTGGATACTTTGAATGTAGTCAGAGAGTTGGCTGGTCGGTATATGTAAAACATGGAAAGACCAACAAGCAGACGGGCACAGCTCAGGCTGCAGAAAGCCTCCAGCGAAGCAAAGCCCCCGCGTGCGGGCCTGAGATGGAGGCACACAGAGGAGGGGGAATTGGTGGGCTGGTGGCAGCTGGAAGTCAGAGCAGAGAGACCGAGGGACTGAGAGCTGCCAGGGTGAGAAGGAGAGTGGGGAACCCACACATGATGGTAAGGACCAAGGGCCCCCTGACCTGCTGGTCCCTTATGGCCTTGGTGGGCTTCCCCTGTATTCTTACACTGTACAGTTGTATTCACTTCCTAGGGCTGCCTAGGTAACAAATGACAACAGTCGGGTGGCTTGAAGTAAGAGAACTTTATTCTCTGACAGTTCTAGAGGCCAGAAGTGTCCGCAGGATTGGTTCCTTCTGGAAGCCCTGAGAGCAAATCCATTCTAGGTCCCTCTCCTAGCTTCTGTGATTGTCAGCAATCCGTGGCATCCTCTGGCTTATGGACCCTCACTCCAACCTCTGTCTTTGTCTTCACGGGAATCTTCACAAGGCCTTCTCTCATGTGTCTGTACGTCTTCTCCTTTCTGTCTCTGGTAAGGACACTTGCCACTGGATTGAGGGTCCACCCTCCTCCAGATAAGCTCGTCTCAAGATTCTTCCAATACTTACGTCTGCCAAGATCCTTATTCCAAGTAATGTCCCAGCTTGTGGGACTACAGATTCTGGTCTTCACTAGGGCTCCCTGGATCCTTGCTGTAAAACTTGAAACCTTTGCGAACCTCATGTTCTGGAAGAATGGTGAATCTCCTGGGAGGGAAGAGTCATGGGTTTTTCCATGAATCAAAGTGTCTCCGGTGATCTGTGAGCCTCATTCTTCCAGGCCTTGGCTTTCCAATGGCCCTGCTGGTCCAAGGCTCTTGGGCAGCTGGTGGAGAAAACATGAGGAAGGAAGTGAGGGTTTTGCAGAGGAAAGACAGGTGTAGCCCTAGAAACAGAGGTGGTTAGTGCGCTGTAGATGGTGCGGAGATGCCAGAGCAGGCAGAGGGGCAGGGAGGGGTCATGACAGGAGAGGGACACCAACTGGGCTGCTTCCCAGACAAGTGGCATTCGACCCATCTGACCACTCTGAGCCTCAGTGTTCTCACCTGTAAACTCGATTTCACCAGTGCCAGTTGAGTCCCTACAAGGTGCCAGAACCACGCTGGGTGGAGGGCATAAGGCAGTGAGGGGGCATGACTCGTAGGCCTGACGAGCTCCCAACGTGGTGGAGGAGGCTGGTGCAGGAAGGACCCAGGGGACCCTCAGGTGGCGAGAAATGCAACAGCCTTCGGTATAAGCCCTCTGGTAACACTGGCAGCCAGGTGGGCAGGGGACCCCTGAAGTGGGTGATGCTGAGCTGCTGTTAAAGAAGCATAAGAGCCGGTCAGCAGGATGAGAGAGGCCAGAGGTCCAGCCTGAGCTCACGGCCCAAGCAGAAGCACGGCCCCTGGAAGAACTTGGTGTATTCAGAAATCACAGCATCACCTCCAAAGACTGGACGGTGGGGCTATGGTGGAAACTCCAAGGAAAGGGGCCTGTAGAGAGAGGGAGCAGGCCTTGAATGCACGGGAGTTGAGACTTTAGTCTATAGCTTGTGGGGCTGTTGGAGGCTATGACACCAACCGCAGGATGAAAAAATTTGCGGTACAAAAAGATCACTCAGACAGCAAGAGCGGACGAGAGGGCACGGGCTGGGAGCACGAGACCATGAGAGGCTATTGCAATATCCCCAAGAGATATACAAAGGGCAGTGGTGGAGCAACGGAGAAGAAGGAACGGACGCGAGAGGCATTTGAGGGGCCGCACGCGCGGGGCTTGGTGACCTCGCATCAGCCTGCTTCTCGAGCCTGTCTGCAGGTCACGGGAAATAATGGATGCAACACACTCTGAAGACTGCAGAGCACATCGTCAGGGTGCTGCGGCGGGTTTCTGCTGGATGCTCTTTAGGCTTTCATGAAGTGAAGCCTCTCTCCTCCTCCCTGGCTCATCTCTGATGATGCTTTCTTTTGCCTGTAAGCAAGGGGGAGGGGGGCGGGTGAAAAACAGAGACATTAAGTGCCAAAGCTTATGTTAATATAGCATTAAGGTTGAAAATGTAATCTCCTAGGAGTCAGGAAATTCTGAACCCCGGGTTTCCATGGTAACCCAGCCACACTGCTCCTCTGTCCATTCGGGCCCTGTTTTCCTTGTTAAATATGATCCGTCGTATATTATATTTTATCGAGCTAAATGTGTTACCCACAGCATGCAGAGCCCCAGTCAGCAGCAGCGCGGAGCTGCAGGAAATGTGGTGTGTGTGTGTGTGTGTGTGTGTGTGAGAGAGAGAGAGTGTGTGTGGTGTGTTTGTGGCAGGGGTGGACCTTCCGAATTCACCTGATATAACACAGCCACATCTTAGGTCCTTGTATCTAATAAATGGAATGTAATTCTATTAAGAACAGCTCCTGTGAAAATAAATTGAGCAAAAGTGCTGCAGCCCTGTGCTCTGAGGGGGGTCTATCAGGGTGCCTACTCCTCCTGGAGGGACCCAGCCGGGGTCTCACAGCCTTTTCTCAGCACCCTCTCAGCCCCAGGAGCAGGGGCCACACTCCACCCCGGGATCCCTCCTGGATTGAGTTCTGAGGAGGTGGATTGGAATTACCTGGTCCAGTGGTTCTTCACCCGCGCCAGCCAACTGAAGCTCATCTGTCACTGTTCGTTAGCATCCCAGGGTGCACCAGGCTCCGCAAACAGATGCAGAAAGGAAATTCGATTCTCCTCCAAACCCTCTCTCCCACTAAGGCAGCACAATGGACAAAAGCCTTCCTTGGTGGCAGCAGAGATATTAGGAAGGAGGAGGGAAATGGCTTGTCAGGGAGGACAGCTCAGTGGTGGAATGTGTGACAGAGAAACATCTGTAGGTTAATGTGGTGGAAAGACCATGGAATGTTAGAATCAGGCTGCCCGGGACTCGGCTATCTCCCAGCCATGTGGTCTTCAGCAAGTCTCTTTATTTCCCTTTGTCTTAGTTTTTTCATCTGCAAAACTGGGATAAAATTACCATTAACCTCACACAGGCTTGTTGAAGGATTAAATGGGATAATTGATGCAAAAGCTCACTGTAAACGTCTAAATCCCTACACAAATGTTACTCTTACAGGGAGCTCTAGAAAACCATGCTGGATTCTAGACTTATGGGTTCCAGAATTAAAGGATAGATCTAGAAGAGAAGTTGGCAAATTTTTTTCCATAAGGGCTCAGATGGTAAATATTTTAGG
This sequence comes from Pseudorca crassidens, assembly GCF_039906515.1. Lineage (NCBI taxonomy): Eukaryota > Metazoa > Chordata > Mammalia > Artiodactyla > Delphinidae > Pseudorca > Pseudorca crassidens. The sequence continues at coordinate 54,509,729 of NC_090311.1, read as the reverse complement.
CTTCGAGGGCCGTGCTGTGACTAGTCAACTCTGCCACTGTTGCTCAAAAGCAGCCAGTGATAATACATAAATGAATGACCGTGGCTGTGTGCCAATAAAACTTTATTAACAAAAACAGGAAGTAAGCTGGAATTGGCCTATAAGCTGTGGTTTGCCAGCCCCTGGCCTAATACTGCCTTTGTAGAAAGCTGTTTTCTTTTTTTGAATGCTGCTTTTCTGCTCAGAATTTAAATCTGCTTCCTCTCCATCCTCCACCCCTTGCCCTGCCCACCTCCCACCCACTCAAACACATACCTACTTCTTTATCTGGACAACTTGTAAATCTTCTAGAGTCAGTAGAGTCCGCTCCTCCAAAAGCAAATAGCAATAATCCCTTGGCCTTTGTCTGCTTCCCTCATAGCCTGTGAGATCCTTAGGGCAGCCAACTCTGTCACCCCAGGCCCTAGGTCCTGGTAGAAGTTCAGTGGATCTTTGCAGAATGGATATAAGGGAAAACACAGCATCCAAGGGACCTGGGACATTGCCGTTCTCTCACGAGGTCTGTGAACTGGGGTCGTTTCAAAACTCTTAGGTCTGGCATCTTTCATCAGGAGCTGCTCCATCAGAGCTTCTAGAACAATCAGAAGGCAGAATCACCTTTGCAGGCCCAGGTCAACATACGCGCCTACCTCATGAGCCAAGGGGCTAACGTCCTCTCTCTGGAGGCATGCTGGAGCCCTGGGAAGCAGGCCGGATGAGCAGGAGGGGTCAGTGTGGAAGGTCTGGCTCTGAGGTCGTGACAGTGTAGTAGCTACTCACTCTGCCCTCAGGGAGCCTCTGCCTCCACTAGCCTGGACAAGTGACATGACATGTGGAAGCTTCCAGAAGTGCAGCAGCCCTTTCAGAGTTCACATTTGCAAGCCTTCCTCCTCCTCCCCCTCCTGGGCAGAGCACACAGGCAGAATGGAGTTGTGTAACTCACCTCTGAGTCACACTTCCCCCTGCACAGTATTTGCTTTCTGCCTGACAAAGCCCAGTTTCCCCAGGACAGCCAGACAGGCTGCTATTGTTCCAAAGTCAGGGCCCGGTGGTGGGCTCTTCTGCCCCCAATACACCAGCTAAGACATCATTTTTCATTGCCACGTTGGGGGAGTAGACATGTGGGTGGGTGAGCCTGCAGGGTGGGAGTTCACGGGTACATGCAATGTTCGTGCATGCGTTCACACATGGCATCCATGTGTCCTCAACAGTTTTGTGTGCTGCATAGGTGTGTGACCGGGGCCCATGTGCCTACGTGTGAGTATTTAGGCATATGCTTTCTTGTATATGCGAGGCTGTGTTGTTCCGACACGTGCCTGGGAATGTCTGCTGGTCGGGCATGTGCGTTTGTCTGGCTCTGTGCATGTCTTTAATTTAGGACTCTGCTTCTCCTGGAAGAAACGATCAGTTCCGTCCTCTGGCCTCAGCAGACGAATATTTTATTACCTTGCTTTTGCCATGGCATTAGGCAGTTTTCCTGTGAAAAGCCAGAGCATGACACACTTCAGGGAGGTGGAGATGTGGACTCTGATATTGGAGCACCAGCAAGGAAATCACCCCCTCCTCCTGAGACGAAGCCCCAGGAGGGCTCACAGATGCTGCCTGCTAGTGTCATTAGGAACTGATGAGTCAGCCGCTTTTCCCCTGTCCCTTGACGGCGTTCTCTCTAAATACAAAGCCGGCACACCCATTTCACAGGAGGCGTGGGAGAACCCCCTCCTGCCCCTCCTGAAGCTAGCCTAAAGCAGTTTCATTTTTTCCCACCTACCTTGTCCTCCCGTGGAGGAAGATGCTTATGTCCTGGGAGCCGAAGGTCACTGTATGATCCAGACGGCCAGCAGAAGGTCCTGACTTCTCCCACACCTTGGCATGGGGGTGAGGCAGCCACGTTGAGGAAAAGCCAGGCGACACTGGAGCCAGGAGGCCATGGAGACAGCATCTCCCAGCCACAGGGCCCTCCCAGTCCCCAGCCATGGAGTGACCCAGCCACACATTTCTCTGTAGCTGGGCTGCCAGGAGCATTCCCTAAGACTAGGATTTGGGTGCGAGTAGTTTATCTGGGAAGTGACCCCAACCCAGGAGCATGGTGGGAACACAGGGAACAAGAGAGTAAATACAGACAAGCAAATTAAGCACGTATTAATGCAGAGGTATCTAGCTCATTCCCCCGGGGGCCGTCTGTGAGGCCGAGGGACTGAGGCGTATGCCCACCAACTCTTACCTCACCAGTCCAGGCTTGGCTGCCCCATAGGCAAAACTAGCACCCTCTGCTGTAGAGCCTGGGCAGGCCAGGGGCGTAGGACTCTGCTGTTCCCCGGAGGGGCACGTAGCCTGGCCCACATCTCTAGGTGGCAGGTGCTAACCCAGGCCCCCGGACCTCTCTCGGTTGCCCTCTGCGTCCTCCCTGGTCCTCGGATGGTGGTGGAAGCTCTCCAGGCTGCCCTCTCCAGAAGGGAGCAGGGATTCCCCACTGGGCCTGTGTGGGGCGGGGAACGCTGACCCCCGCTGGCCGTGAGTACCCGATGGAAGCTCTGGGAGCCAGACATTCTGGAGCTCCTGCTCTGTGTCAGGCCTGTGCTTAGCACACATTATTTTATGTAATCTCCACAGCAATGCGATAAATTAGGCACAACTACCTGTGTTCTACAGAGAAAGAAACCGAGGTTCTGAGATGCCCTCTCACTTCAGGTCACTCTGCCCAGAAGGGACAGAGATGTGTCCGGGCCGGTGCCAGTGGAGTGGGTCTTCACACATTTGCATCTACTTCCTACTGGTCTGTGAGCTCCTGGAGGGCAGGGCCTGACCCATTCCCTCCAAGCTCCTCCAGAGCCTGGAGCCTTGTCCCCTGCGGGTGGTTATTAACCGGAGGCCCTTTCATCTCTTCGATTATCTATCTACCCAATCAGGAGTCACTGTGCCTTGGCCAACATCCAGTGGAAGGGCCTGCGAGCAGCTCCAGCCTCGGGCTTCGAGCCGGCCGCGATGGCCTTCCACACCACTCCAACCAAAGAGCTGAGTGTGGGTCTGCCCCGGTGGAAACAGGCAGGCGGTAGCGTCACATGGACTTGGGTTTAAAATTCACTCCCCCATGACCCAGCTGTGCGGTCCTAAGCAGGTTGCCTAGCGTCTCTGCACCTCTGTGAGCTCCAGTGGCGGATTCGGCCTCCCACACAGCATGCTATGAGGCTGGAATTCGAGAGAAGCATGTCAGACCCCTAGGTTGACTTTCAGGAAGCTCTTAGTAGAGCTTATGGGTTCCACCCTGACCAGAATGTGAGCTTTCTCAGGGCAAGGAAAGGGGTTTATTTGTCTCTGTCTTGGCCACACCCATCCTAGGACCTAGCCCTGCGTGGACGCGTGGTAAGTGGCGGTGCCGTTGAGCTGTCCTCAGTTCAGTGGTGTTTATAAGGACTTGCCCTAACGCACAGGCTTCAACCAGAGGACGGACAACTGAGTGTTTTGCAGCCAGGACTCCAGCCTGTGTGTGCAGCTCTTTGAAAGCATAGTGGTTCCCTTCTTCCCGTTTGTTTTCCTTTGGCCGGCCTCCTCCGTTCCACACCTGCAGTCAAAGGCTGCCAGGGCCAAGTCCCCAGGCTGCGCTGAGTGAGAGCTCAGGGCAGGGGGAAGAGCTGGAGGGTCTGCAGACGTAAGAGTGAGGCAGGCCAGCTGTCAGGATGTTAGGCTTGTCTCCAGCTCCCTGGCCACTGCAGGGCCACACCCTGCCACCCAGCCCTGACCTCTCTTGCTAGCCTAGCTCTGCTGGGGTGGTGGTACCATCTTCCAGCGGCCAGAACCCCGAGCTGGGGCCTCCATGGCAGCCCGTGCCTCCTCCTCCCCTCACATTGCTTTCTTCCTGACCCATCTCCCAAGTGTGTCCAGAGGTGGTCCCTCAGCCACCCTTCGCTCCTCTCCTTCCCCGTCCTCTGTGTTTGGAGATGCTCACCCCTGCTCTAAGTTTTTCTGGTGCCACAATGCTTTTCTCTTTGCCCTTTGATAAAATCCTTGCTTCTAGCTTCATTCTGTACCTTCCTGACTGTGGATGGTGGTGCCGCCCTGATGAGTCTGGCTCATCCGTGGGCTGTGGAGAAATTCCCACGTGGTACACACCATCCGTACATCAGGACCCATCCTGCCAAGTGATTGCTCCGTGTGCGGCCAGATCTCCGCTTGTTTCCTTGCTGCTTCTCCCAGCGCAGGATGCCTCTTTCTCCTCCACCACATCTGGGTGGATTGGGGAGCCGCTGAGCCCAGTTCTGCCCCGTTCACCCACTCCTCCTACAGCTGGGGGCTCACGTGCCAAGCCTGGCACTGGCGGCAGGCGCCACGGAGGGCAGACGACTAGCTAGGGGATGAAAACCTCTATTCAGGACAATATCAAATCCCTGGCTCCGGACAGAGAGACAGGTTTGCTCCCGGTCCGAGACATCGCCTGCAAAGCGAAAGCCGATACCAAGAGAGGAGCGTCTCGTTAATACGGGCTCTGTTCTTTTCACCTGGCAGGCCAAGCACAGCGGCTCACTTGTGCCTCTGAAATCCTAACTGGCTCCTGGCTGGGAGCTTTGGGAACTGCTTGGGAGACGTTAGGCAGAGTGTGCCAGGTGTACACCCAGCCAAGTCCCAATTCAGCCAGGGCAGGGGCTAGAGAGAAAGACCCCTGGACGGCGGACCACACGCGCGCCATGCGGTCACTGTCAGGACGAGGCTGGAGCCGCGTGCTCCAACCTCCCCAGTGTCCTTCAATTGCCTTTTCTTCCCCCCAGACTCCTTTCCAAGCGTATGCCATAAGGTGGGTAGAAAGGAATCATACAATATGGGTATGGAGGGCCATGAGTAATTCTTTCACTCTGTTTCTCAACTTTTTAGGGTCAAAAAACCTCTCATAAACCTTGAATGCCATAGTCACTCTCCCGAAAAAAATGTACACCCCCAAATTGAGCATATAATTACATGGTATTCACAGACCCCAAAAGCCCCCCCTTGGCTAGCTCCATGGGGTCCACCTTAAGAATATTTTCCAATGTCTCCTTCAACGGTTGGGAGAACGAAGGCCAAATAGGGCGACCTCACTTTCCCAGGAAAACAGCATGCTGCTGGCAGAGACTTGATCATATTTAAATTTTATTTGGTTAAAAATAAGTATGACAATTCACAGAATGTATTTTTCAAATAAGAAATATCAAACTAAAACAAGCCAGTGGGCTCGCACAGCATCACTAGCTTTTCTTCCATAGATCCCTTCTCTCCATCCTCCACAGTGGAAGAAGTTTTAGATGGGCACATGGAAGTCTACAATTCCCAGCATCCCTTACAACTGTATGGTGTTGCCTCTAAGTGTGGCCAATGGCATGTTATCAGATTTCTAAGTCATATCTTTGAAAAGAACGGGTGCACCCCCTTCCTCCTTTCCCTTATCCCACCGGTTGGAATGCAGATGTGTCAGAGGGAGTTGGAGCAGCCATTCTGGGCCACATGATCAAGGCTGGGTATTAAAGATGGCAGAGAAACGAGATAGAAGGAGTCTGGGTCTCTGACTATTGTGGAATCACCATAGCAGTCTGGGACTGCCTACCCGGTCTTTTATCTTCTTTCAGCCACTGATTTGAGTTTCTCTGCATAGCATTAGAATCCAAATTTTAACTTACAATCTAAGAGACCAGAACATCATAGATCCCACTTCCCACCTCATCCCAGTGGTCCCCAATCCCATCAGCAATGAGCATCACTATCCCTCTTTCCTCTTCTTCTCCACCCATTGCCACTACTCTACTCCAGGCCATCTCCCTCTTGCCCCTGAACCACTCCAGGGATCCCCTGGTTGGTAACTGCGTTATAGCCGTTCTGCCATCCAGTCCAAAGCACCTTTCCTGAAATGGACACCCAGACCGGATGCTCTACTCTTCAGCCCTTCAATGGCTCCTTGTTCCAGCAGAGTGAACCTCACCCCCCCCGCAGTCTGGCCCCTCGGCCTGCCTCACCAGCCCCAACTATTGCCACTTCCTTTACGTACCCTCTGCTCCCAAAACATGGAATTGCTTGCCCTTTTCCAAGCACCCTGCAGCCTCAAAAGCCTTTCCACCATCTCCTGGACAGCCTGGTGTGTTCATCCTTCAAGGCTGACCTCCTTGGCCAGCCCACCCAGCACCTCCTCCTGCGCACCCCCCACTACCCTGTCCACAACTCCATTACAGCCTGTAACCGTGTCATTGTTATTGTCCATCCCCCGTGCATGACTTTCACTGCCAGAGAACTAGAATGGCTCCCCTAGGTGCCCACCACACAGCGGGAATAGAGGCTCTGCTCAAGAAAGCTGTTGAATAGAAATGTATTTGCTGGAATAAGAGCTAGAGTTCAGCTTCCTTGACGCCTCTGTCAGGGCCCAGTCTGCTTTGTGGGGCTCTATCACCCTAGTGAGGAATTTACTCCTTCCTTCCTGCCCTCTTTCCCTCCTTTATTTCCTCTTTCTGTGAGCATAACCCCAGTGCCCCCGTGATGCTGGTAGAAAGAGCAGAAGAACTGCTGAGTATTTGTAGAATTCATAAACACATGCATTTAGTGAGTGAGTATTTTATTTTACATTTTTGCTGGTCTCTGTGCTGGGCACTGTGAACACAGATGTGGAGAAGGCCCCGACGTGCCCTCCAGGCCTTCCCAGCCTGAGAGCTCAGAGGAAGCCCCAGCTGTGGAGGAAGTGGAGGCATCAGCTCCCCAGCACCTCATGGGTGGGTCTCTGTAACATTTACTTTTGCCTGAGAGATGCAACAGGACTCGAGGAACTGGTCTTTCCCGATCCCATGGGCGGGCTGGAAGAGGTGAGAGGTGGAGTGATCCGAGCCTTCTGGCAATGTGATGAAGTCATTTGCAGAAAGACAGGTTTGTTCTGAGTGTTTTTCCACATGACTTCATCCCCCAGCAGGCTATGCTTGGGCCTTAGTTTGCGATGGGCCCCAGCCCCAGCTACCTGGAGAGAATGGCCCCGATCCCTTTTCTGGGCAGCTGTGCCAGGACAAGCTGAGTTGCCTGCCGCCCTGTGAATGGCCCAATTGTGGGCAGCACCCACCATGGCAGGAAGAGGCTACAAGGAGCCTGAACTAAGTACTGCAGGGGCTCCAATAAGTGGGCGCTCAACCCTGTGGTCAGGATGGGGTGAAAACTTCTCAAAAAGGGACTCTTGAGTTGGGTCTTAAAAGATGAGAAGCAGTTTTCAAAACAAAACCAGAGGAAAGGGCATTCCAGGCAGAGGGATAAAAGAGGCTGACTCAGACATCTATTAAAATGCATCCAGGAGCTGGAGGAATCAGGCTCCTGGACTTCAGACTATACTACAAAGCTACAGTAATCAAGAGAGTATGGTACTGGCACAAAAACAGAAATATAGATCAATGGAACAGGATAGAAAGCCCAGAGATAAACCCACGTACATATGGTCACCTTATCTTTGATAAAGGAGACAGGAATATACAATGGGGAAAAGACAGCCTCTTCAATAAGTGGTGCTGGGAAAACTGGACAGCTACATGTAAAAGAATGAAATTAGAACACTCCCTAACACCATCCACAAAAATAAACTCAAAATAGATTAAAGACCTAAATGTAAGGCCAGACACTATCAAACTCTTAGAGGAAAACATAGGCAGAACACTCTATGACATAAATCACAGCAAGATCCTTTTTGACCCAGCTCCTAGAGAAGTGGAAATAAAAACAAAAATAAACAAATGGGACCTAATGAAACTTAAAAGCTTTTGCACAGCAAAGGAAACCATAAACAAGACCAAAAGACAACCCTCAGAATGGGAGAAAATACTTGCAAATGAAGCAACTGACAAAGGATTAATCTCCAAAATTTACAAGCAGCTCATGCAGCTCAGTATCAAAAAAACAAACAACCCAATCCAAAAATGGGCAGAAGACCTAAATAGACATTTCTCCAAAGAAGATATACAGATTGGCAACAAACACATGAAAGGATGCTCAACATCACTAACCATTAGAGAAATGCAAATCAAAACTACAATGCAATATCATCTCACACCAGTTAGAATTGCCATCATCAAAAAATCTACAAACAATAAATGCTGGAGAGGGTGTGGAGAAAAGGGAACCCTCTTGCACTGTTGGTGGGAATGTACATTGATACAGCCACTATGGAGAACAGTATGGAGGTTCCTTAAAAAACTAAAAATAGAACTACCATACAACCAAGCAATCCCACTCCTGGGCATATACCCTGAGAAAACCATAATTCATAAAGAGTCATGTACCACAATATTAATTGCAGCTCTATTTACAATAGCCAGGACATGGAAGCAACCTAAGTGTCCATAAACAGATGAATGGATAAAGAAGATGTGGCACATATATACAATGGAATATTACTCAGCCATAACAAGAAATGAAATTGAGTTATTTGTAGTGAGGTGGATGGACCTAGAGTCTGTCATACAGAGTAAAGTAAGTCAGAAAGAGTAAAACAAATACCGTATGCTAACATATATATGGAATCTAAAAAACCAAAAAAAAATGGTCATGAAGAGCCTAGGCGCAAGACAGGAATAAAGATGCAGACCTACTAGAGAACGGACTTGAGGACACGGGGAGGGGGAGGGGTAAGCTGAGACAAAGTGAGAGAGTGGCATGGACATATATACACTACCAAACGTAAGGTAGATAGCTAGTGGGAAGCAGTCGCATAGCACAGGGAGTTCAGCTCGGTGCTTTGTGACCAGCTAGAGGGGTGGGTTAGGGAAGGTAGGAGGGAGGCAGATGCAAGAGGGGAGAGATATGGGGCTATATGTATATGTATAACTGATTCACTTTGTTATAAAGCAGAAACTAACACACCATTGTATAGCAATTATACTCCAATAAAAATGTTAAAAAAATTCTAATCACAATAAAAAAAGGAGGTAGTGAAAATTAAATACAAGTAATAAAAAAAAAAAGATGCATCCAGTGCAAACCAGGGAGACCCCAAGAGCAGTGGTATCTGCAGAGGGGCATGTCATCGCTACCCAAGAGCAGCATGGTCCCGGGGTTATATGGAGGCCCAACAATGCCCGCAAAGACCCAGACTCACCCACGTTTCTGCTCAGCCTTCCTCAGTGTACTGGCTTTTTGTTCATTGTGTGTTATCACATGATCAAAAGATGGCTGCTGAGGCTCCAAACATCACATCCGCTCGCAACCATGTTCCGGAGGGGAAGAAGAGGATGGGGAGACTCAAGGGAATGCTTCCACTTTCTGTCCTGAAGCTCTCTGGCATATATCCCTGTCTAAGCCTGTTCGGGCTGCTATAACATAGTATCATAGACTGGGGGCTTATAACTACAGAAATTTCTTTCTCACATTTCTGAAGGCTGAAAGTCTGAGATCAGGGTGCCAACACGATCAGGTTCTGATGAGAGCCCTTTTCCGGTTGCAGATGGCCAACTTCTTATTATATCCTCACGTGGTGGAAAGAGGGAGAGAGAGCTCTCTGGGGTCCCTTTTATAAGGACACTCATCCCATTCATGGGGGCTCCACCCTCATGACCTAATCACCTCCCAAAGACCCCCACGTCCTAATACCATCAAGGGTATTAGGTTAGGGTTTCAACACATGAATTTGAGGGGTTCACAGACATTCGGTCCATAGCGATCCCCTATTCTCACTGACTTTGTCATTGGGCTGGTCACCACCATCTGTGAGGAAGGCTGGGGAAGTGCCTGGCAAAGGGGATTAAGATAACCATGCCTTGTTTACACTGGGGCTGCTGAGGGACTGGTTACCAGAGTGTCTGCCCACCACTCCCACAGCATCAGAGCTCTGCTAGCAGGGAACACAGCTGGTTGGAAGAGAGGAATGGCTGTCGGGTCGCCAACGAGCAGGGCTGTCACATGTGTCACATGTTGGTAAGCGTGAGTTTCCGTGGGGCTCAGTATAGTGAAGATGGCAGGAGAGGAGGCTGGCCAGACAAGAATTTGAATAGAAAGATTAGGGTCTGGGGCTTTAAACTAAGAGCAGCCCATCCAAGAGCTGTGGACATGAGGTTGGTTCGTGTTTTAGAACTAGAACTCTGCCAGCAGCGAGCACTACCTGGGGGGACAGAGATACCCCAAGGATGGTCGTGTCATTGTCACTTTCCGTCTGGGCAAGTCTGTGGGTCCCTGAGAGTAGGGGCGGCATTCACGTCACCGTCCTTAGTGCCTTCCACAGCGCTGCTCCTACCGAAAAGGATGGCTGACTGAGTGAATGAATGAATGAGTGAGTGAGTGAAATTCACAGCCTCTCCTAGCATCAGCTCCCTCCTCTCTATCCTGGGATCAATAATAGCAGTTCTTGTCTCGCGGGGCTGCTGGGAGAATCAGATGAGCTGATGGCTGCCACAGTGCTTAACAAACGGGAAAGCAGTGGGCAGAGAGGGGGTGGCAGATAGGGAATGTGGGTCGCCTCGAACCCACACGATGCCAAGCACAGGCCCCCGCCTGCTGGCACCACTCACCACCTGACCACACGGAACTGCCTGGAGGGGCCTGAATGGCCGTCCGGGATTTTCAGAAAAGAAAGCAAGGCGACGCCCAGTGGGTCCTGCCAAAGACAGTGATGGGAGAGTGATGAGGATAAACAGCTGTCTGTCTCTGGTAATGCAATTAGGAGCTAAAATATTAAACGCTTTACGGCAGGACATATATCTCCCACGTAAGGAGCTGCCTCTTGCAAAAGCAAGCATTGTCCAGGCGGGAGGCAGGCAGGCAGGCCCACATCTCAGACCCAGCAGCCTCTGAAAAGGGCAACGACTTCACATTCCATCATCATTTGGGGAGCTCCTCTTACTTCCTCATCACCATCATTGCAGTTACCGTTTACTGAGTGACTACTGTGTGCCCGGAGCACTGTCAGAGACTAGCTTGTAGGCTGAACCACTTTTTCTTTTCAAGGGAAAAATGTGGGGTAAGGGAGATATGCAGAAACCAAACTCAAAGATATTAAGTAACTTGCCTACCGTCAGCCACCTCGCGAGAGGCAAAGCTCCTTGGCAAGTACTGTCCTTTGCAGGAAGCCAGCACAGAAGCTGGAGATGGAGTGACTTAGTAAGTGGGGAGGATGAGATTTGGCTTGTCCTGGGATGTCCCACAGAGCAGGTGCCCTGCTGTGCCCCTGGCTTCCCAGGTGCTGGGATAGATGGACGTGAGACTGATTTGGATGTGAAACACACAGATTTCCTGGTTGCCTGTGTCTCAGGGAAAGGTCTGTCTCGCCACCTCTTTGCTTTGATGGTGAATGACTGATTACTCTAATGGGCTTTGAGTTGACACAGATTTGTGGTAAGAATGGTGGAATTTCAGGCATCAGCAAAGAGTCAGGGCACCTCATAGCACTTCTGAAAGCATACTTCTTAGGCAGCCAAACACTTCTGGGCACGTGTTTTCAGAGCCCTGTCTATGTCTAAATCAGGGTCACTGCTGATTCTCGTTGGGGGGTTCAGGAGGAAAATCATGCAGCCCTCACATGAGGTTAGAGGATGTTTGCCAAAGTCCATTTGCATTCATCATCTCATTTTCTTCTCAAAAGAACCTTGTGAGAGAAATGCAGTTTCAACCCATTTTATAGATACGGAAACTGAGGCCATAGGCTTTTAAAATGGCATGTGTGGCCCAAGAGACAGAACGCATGTTTGCTGAGCACTTGCTATGCACTAAGCTTTGGCTGTAAGAAACAGAAGGATGGGTGTGTGCAAAGGCCCTGAGGTAGGAAGGACCTGCCATGTTTCTGGAGCTGAGAAGTGGCCAGTGTGTCTGTGGGAAGGTGAGCAAGGCCCCCCTACACTTGCAAGGGCCCCTAGGTTGTGCTGTGCCTTCTGGTGGGTATCTGACTTTGGTCTAGAACCCTCTCCATGCATCCGGAGGACGTGGTCAGCCCCGGCTTTGAGCAGCAGCCCCATCTTGCTGCTAGGAAGCCCCCCTCTCTGCCTGCCCCCCTCATCTGTCAGAATCCCCCAGTGTGCACAGAGCCCCACCACTGTGGCCCTGTGCTCCCTGCCGGGTGTGGTCCCTTCACCTCTCCTGGCCCCCCTCCTTGTGTCTGCCTCCATCTCTAACTGGCAGCATTCCTAGAAGCCAGTGGGTGGGTGCTGAGGGGCCAGCCGAGGGAGGGCTGTGCAGGTTTCCACGAGCGTTACATCTGGAGAGGGAGACCGGAATGTTTGTGTCTGAAATTTAGCTAATATCCCAGGAATTTCTCCTGGCGTTTCAGAGGGTTCCTAGGGGGACTGCAAAGCTGGGATGTCTGGGTTCTGGGGGCGGGCTGGCCTTGCTCAAAGCCTCTTTGTCTACATGGCTCTGCCTGTGTCGATCTGGCTCTGCATCTGTGTGGCTTTGTGTGTGTATCTTTCTGTTTAGAGTGGATGTGTGCATCTCTGTGCATGCCAGTGTGTGTCTGGGTGTGGATGTGTGTCTGTGTGTGCCTGTGTATGTGTGTTGTATCTGTATGTGTCTCTGTGTGGGTCAGTGTGTGTGTATCTGAGACACACACACTGTCGGCGTCACAGTGTCTCTCGGTTTCTTGGTGTGTTGGTGGGTCACCACAGGCCTGCCTATGTACCCGTCCCTCTCTGAGCTTTGCCTCTGCAAAGAGGTAACTCTCTCTGGGACTCTGGACTTCTGCTTTTGTCTCTCCCTCACCACCCTTGGGCTGGGGTTGGACCTTGCCCTCCCTGTGAGTAGCGAGTGGACAGTAGGGAGAAAAGAGAAAGAGTAAGTAAGAGGCAGGGGTGGGAGGGAAGGAGAGAGTCAGAGAAACAGGCTCCTCTGTGAGTCTGTGTGGGTCTGAGTGTGTCTGTGTGTGCACACATGTGTGTATGCATGTGTGTGTGCATGGCTGCCTGGCCGGGAAAGCGTCCTCGCAGGCCAAGCCTTGCTTTCAGCACCACCACAAAGAGACCTGAGATGCCCTCAAGCTACATTTTGGTTCTCTGGACTCTGCAGCCGGAGCCATGCCCCACCCTCCTGCCCTCGCCCCTCCACGCATTTGGTCACAAGGCATTTCAGCATACATTCTCCAGCTGAGTCAGCCTCTCCCCTCGGCCCCCGCCATACCTTTGCCTCTCCCCCCATAGCCCACTGCTCTGCCCTGCACCCCCCCCCCCCACCAAGTCCTGTACACAGCCACGGCCACATCACACTCCCTGGAGCATCTCACGGCTCCCTGCTCAAAGACCATGCAGACACCGCCACTGAATGGTCAAACTTCATGGAACCAAACCTACCGCTTCTGCCAGGAAGTCTCCCTGGACACCCCAGCCCGGGGAGAAGCCTCTTCCACCTGATCCCCTTGCATTTTGCCTGCATGCCTCTGTGACTGTCACCCTTTGGGCTCTAGGTGTCCACCTCACCGACCCCTGTAGACAGGAAGGGACAGGGCAGGGTTCAGCTCTGGTTTCCCACCACATGGTCCACTGCCTGGAACTCAGTAATCTCCACTATACCAGTCCCTGGACCAGTAGATCACTCCCAGGGCCTTCTAAGGTAGATAAAGAAGCTGGGGGACTTGATTTTCCACAGTTCCCTGACAGCCACTGTGTTTTGTGTCTCCTTTAATGTATCACCACCTCCCAGAAACACAGCACTCCAATGCCCACCTCCAAACTCCTAAGTGGGCTGAGGCACCCTGGCTCCTCAAATGCGCTCAGCATCCTTAAAGCCCAGGTGCAGGCCGCCTCCCAGCAACGTTGCTCACAACCTGGCTTGCTGGCCTTGCAGCCCCCCAGAGCCTCCACTGAACAGTGAGGTACCCCTCAGGGCCCTCCCACTCCATCAGGGGACCTCATCACCCCACCACTCTGAAAACATCTCAAACACATGGGTAGTCTCTTTATCTTAAATTTTTTATTTTTCATGGGGTGTATTCGTCGCCTAGGGCTGTGGTAACAAATTACCACAGATTGGGTGGCTTAAGCAGAAATGTATTCTCATATGGTTCCAAAAGCCAGAAGTCTAAAACCAAGGTACCGGTGGGGCCTCAGTTCTCCCCGAGGCTCCAGGGAGACCCCTTCCTTGCCTCTTCCAGATTCTGGTGGTCACTAGCAATCCTTGACGTCAAGTTCCTGGGCTTGCAGACGCATCACTCCAATCTCTGCCTCTATCCTCACCAGGCTTTCTCCCTGGGGCTCTCTGTGTCTCAGATCTCTAGCTCCTTATAAGGATACCAGTCAGTGGATTTAGGGCCCACCCTAAATCCAGATGATCTCATCTCAAGATTCTTAACTTAATTACCTCTGCAAAGGCCCTATTCCCAAATAAGGGAATATTCCACATTCACAGGTACTGGGGGTTAGGACTTGGGCATATCTTTTGGGGAGACACAATTCCACCCACTTCATGGAGTTATCATGCTAGAAACTCAAAAATACCTCTTTGGCCTAAACAGCTGATGATAACAAGTAACAGAGACTGCAGGGTTGTCTGGGTTGGAGGTGACCTAACGCACTTGGTGATAGATGCCCTACATGATCTGCATGTCGGCTGAAACATCTGCAGGGACAGGTAGCACATCGCCCGCTGGGCACGCCAGCTGGCGAGAGAGGCTGGGTGACTGGTGAGGCTGTCAGGGAGCCCCGGAACGAAGGATGGTCACGCACTCAAGACTCCTCCCCCTTTCCTGAATACGTGCGGCTCCTGCGCTTTTTGACATCAAATCAAAGAGTGGATCCTGGCAAAATGAAGAAGAGTAGCTCAGGGGGTAAAAGGCAGCAAGTGCTTCCAGGCCTTCGGAAGCAAGGCTCTCCCCAGGACATGACCGTGAGCAGTGCGTTGGCAGAGTCCTGCTTGCAGATCTCTGTGCTAATCCACGCTTACAGAACGGCCCTGAGGGAGGCCAGCCTTCTGGCTCTCTGGGCGTCACCTATGTGGTGGAATCACCAATGCTGGCCCTACATGTCTCAAGGTCACTGCAAGGCCCACGTAACCTATGGACCCGAGCCACTGTGTGCCTGTGAAGGCCAAGGCTATGCTCATGGTGAGGGAAATTGCAGCATCTGGGGCCCAGCAGGAGCACAGCAGGCAGCTTGCTTCTATGAGCTCCTTAACCCCCAGGAGCTCTGAAAGGCGGGAGAACAGGCAGGCTCGTGGCATTATTGTGCACCTACTACGTGCCAGGCATTCTGCGAGGCCATGGCCTGCAGGATCTCATTTAACTGTGCCGAGCGTTCTGCCCGGCACAGGGGTTAGGAAATGCATGTCTTTTCACAAGAGGAAAGTGGAGCATAAAAACTGACCAAGGTCATGTCACCAGAAGACTTTTGAGTGTCTACAAAGAAGTCACCAAAAAGTGGCTTGAGGTGAGAGCCAGTGTGATGAGGGTCAGGTTTAGAAGCTCAAGTTCATCTGAGACCTGGATAGACGTTCTGGAGCCAAAAATAAATAAATAAGCCACTGATTTCCCTGGAGGGGACTCAGGCCACCTTACATTATTTCATTGGCTCAAGAGCCATAACAGCTGCATTTTATCATTCCTCAGAAATCCATAAAAGGGTTGGAAAATGCTGGTGCTTGTGGGGAAAATGGATGAGCATTTCAATTTAATTGTGGGCCCCCACTGCTCTGTGACGAGGCCTTGAGATATCACTTATGGGGCCTTGGGGTCCCAGGTAGAGCAGTGGCGAGAAATGTTTCACCTCCAGGGCTCCAGTCCTCATGAGTGATCTCTTCTGCCCAGCCTTTGGCCCCAGGCCCACCCTGACCACACCTTCCTCTGGCTTCCTGCCCCAGCCAGGGAGCTCCTTGCAGGAGGCTGAGTTCTCCCAGCCATCCCGGGCCTGCCAATGGTCACTCCTGCAGGAGCTGTCCCTTCCCTCCCAATAAGGGCCTTGCTGGGTATTCCCAACTCATCCTTCTTAGCTAGAACAACCAGGCTGAGCTTCAAACTTCAAGGTTAGGCCTTGGCCTGGCCTCAGGCACTAACTGTGAATCGCACAACGCCCAAGTCGTCGAGCGTGCAAGAGACTCGGGAACTCACGAGAGCTTCATTGTGCTACAACCTCCATGAGCATGTGAATCACCCGGGGCCCTGGAAAAGCACAGATTTGGATCCAGGGGCCTGAGATTCAGCCCTTCCAGCAGGGCTCCCGATGCCGACCTTGAGTCGCAAGGCTCTTGGTCATAGATTAGGTGAACTGAGGCCCAGAAAGGGGCAGAGAGTTGCCTGAGGTTGCACCATGAACGAGAGGGGCTGAGAGGGACCCCACCCGCTGTTCTGCCCCCTGTTCCAGGGTTCACACTCTCAAATGCCTCAGGGATTGCAAAAGCAGAGAGACAGGTGCCAGCACTCCTCTCTAGGGCTGCCTGCCTTGCACACTTCATGCGGCAGGGAACCAGCCTTCCTGCTCCCAAATGCTGGGGCCAGAGCGGGTCACTTCCAGGCCCAGCCCCGTTCAGGAGAGGGGTCCAAGGCAGCAGACGGTGCTCTCTGAAAGGCAGCCTGGAGAACGTGGGCATGATGATCTGGCAAACTTGGGTACCAACGCCAGCTCCACGCACTCTTGACTGTAGCCTCTCCCAGAGTCTCAGTTTCCTTACATGTAAAGTGGGGATATTAATGGCACAGACCCCACAGAAATGTTGTGCTCACGGAATGAGATGCAGGGGCCAGTCCCTGGTCCAGGGCAGTGGCTCAGCCAGGTGGGGCCCCTCTCCTGGTGCCTGTCCTCCTGATTGCTGCTCTACACACCCTGCCCACTGCCAGGAACGCTTAGGTGCTGCTGCCACTGCCCACGGTCCATTTGGTACTAAGAGCCCTTTACCCTGGCTGGGTCTCCTTTCCTACCTTCTCCTTTTTACTTAAGCTCTGGCTTTTCCAGCAGACATCTGGCTCCAGCAGACCATGTAAGGATGGAAGCTCAGATTCGAGCTTCACTAGACTGGAAGTGGCTTCCTGGGCCACTATGGCCGGAGAGGAGCTCTGAGACAAGTCCACATCCGGGGGAAGAAAGTGCTGTGATCAGTTAGCGATGTCTGCCCTGGGCTCAGAAGTGGGGAGTGATGGCGTGAGTGCACGCCACCCCTTGCAGAGCAGACGTGCCTTTCAGGCAGCTCTTCACCGTCCACTTTCTTATTCAATGACTGCTCAAAGGCACACTGTGACGTCACCGGTGGTACCCCTATATGGTAGGTGAGAGAATCCGAGACATAGGGAGGTGATGTGACTTGCCCAGAGTCCCCAGCAAGCACCAAACGTAGGACTAGAGCCCAGTTGTGCCTGAGCGCCCTTCTCATGTTTCGCCTGCTGGCCTCATTTCTCCCCATCCTAGAATGACCAAGGTCTGGGGTCAGGGGGATATAGGTTGGCAGTCCCAGACTTGCCCCAGCGCAATGTTTGGGGCCTCTCTAAGCCTGTGCAAACATATCTCAGCGAGAACACAGGCTTTGACATCTCCAGACCAGCCCGCCTCTCCCTCGGAAGTGCCTCTCCATTTCCAGGCCTGTCTTCCCATCTATGTAGTGTGGAGAGTGGTGCTTCCTCCAGAATGAATGGCCAGGTGGAGAACGGGCCTGAAGGGCTGGCTTCCCAGGAGATAGCTCACAGCTCTCCCCTCTCTCCTTTTCTTCCCTTCCCCTGTCCAGCAGAGCTGACCCCTGCCAGCTCTCAGAGAAGGACCTCTGACCCTTCTCCAGCCTCCCCCATAGCCGTGGCTCAGTTACAGGCCTGTAAACAGCCCCAGGAGCAGCGTCCTGGTGGCCTGCAGAAGGGGAGGCAAACAGGAACCTCCCACAGGCCTACCCCCACCCCCTTGGGATGCTGCCAAGGCCGCCACCAGCGGGAAAACATTTCTGCCCCTCAGGCCACCCAGCGAGGCCAGGCTGGGCCTCTCTGCCGTTGTGCGCCAGGGTCCGAGGTCAGCGCCCTCTCCTGCATGCCCGGTGACAAACCGCAGCTTCTGCCTGGTAAGCCACGGTTGCTGGTGGCGCCTGCCCTGCGCCCCATCACCTGGCGGGAGAGAGTGGGATGAGAGAACGTCTGGACCGGGATCCGGCCATGGTGAAAGAAAAGCTCTTTGCACATGTGGCTGAGCCTGCACTTATTTATTTATTTTTGTTTGCGGCTCTCAGCCCGGCTCGGCAAACCGGGTCGTGACAGGGGGAAACTCAATTCTCTCCTGCAGCCTGACTTCCCAGGAGAAGGCCCCAGAGTTACAGTTCTTGGGGTTCCCAGCAAAGAATAGCACTCCGGTTAGAAGCTCGTGAGGACCAGGAAAGGCGATAAACCACCCAAGAACACGAGGGTATTTTGGGGGGTGGGGGAGGAAGTGAGGGGGTTCTAGGAACAAGGTTGAGATGAGCATTAAAAACTAGAGCATTAATTTAGCCCCTACTGTGTCCTAGGTATGCTGCTGAAGGTTTCATCTCAGCTCTTTTATCCCGAAAATGATCAATCTGAGTCGGTGTTTTCAATCCCGTCTGAGAGCTCTTAAACACCGTCAATAGTTCGGATTTATTTTGAGGGGGTGGGTATTTTTGAAAGCCCTGCAGAGCCTTCTAACATGCAGCCCAGGGTGAGAACTGTAGCCCAAGGCAGTGCTTCTCAAACTTCAACCTTCCTGGGAATGAATCTCATGGATCTTGTTGAAACACAGATTCCATTTCAGCAGCGCTGGGGCAGGGCTGAGTGTCTGTATTTCTGTCCAGCTC
Organism: Pseudorca crassidens; assembly: GCF_039906515.1. Classification (NCBI taxonomy): domain Eukaryota; kingdom Metazoa; phylum Chordata; class Mammalia; order Artiodactyla; family Delphinidae; genus Pseudorca; species Pseudorca crassidens. The sequence goes on along the minus strand of NC_090311.1, from coordinate 54,491,051 downwards.
CAGGGGATGCTTGAGCTTCTGGTCTTTGGACCACACTTTGAGTAGCAAGTGTGCAGCCTGTCAACTGCACAGCAAGACTCTCACTAGTTCATCGCTGGATCCCGAGCAGCACTAACAGCACTGGGACAAAGTAGACGCAGAATAAATATTTGTCAAAGGCAGAAAGAAACGAACAAGCCCTGAAGGCATGTGTTGTGTGGTTGCCATTTTATGCACAAGAAAGTTGAGGTCGATGCAAGGCCATAAGGAAAGTAGGCTCGGAGAGGGGCTGACTTGCGTGTGAGGTTGCCAGCTGAGTGACCAGGGGCTCTGGGGCTCAGGGATGACAGTGGGCAAGGAAGGGCTCAGGCTCTGGGATTTGACTGCCTGAGTCCGAATCACGCCTCCAGCTTCCACTAGGCGACTGGACCCGGGAGATGGGCCCACAAGCCGGGTTACGGTGCATGCGAGGTTTACTGTCTCATTCACTCCGTTTGTCATCTGAAGGGTGGGAGAAATCGCATTTGTAATTCCAAAGGGTTATTTTGAGGATTAAATGAGATGACTCAGACTGGATAGTAGATGATATTAAGAACGGTTGTTTACTTTTTTAGGTGTGATAATAGTTTTTGCTTTCTTTTTTAAAATTTTGTATCCTGTAGCAATACATACTGCGGTATTTACAGGTGAAAGGATGCAATGTCTAGGATTTGCTTTAGACATTCCAGCAGAGAGGGAGGGAGATGACAGAAAAGGAGGAGGAGGAAGAGGAGGAGAAGATAAAAGTTAGAAGGGATGGGGCTTCCCTGGTGGCGCAGTGGTTGAGTCCGCCTGCCGATGCAGGGGACACGGGTTCGTGCCCCGGTCCGGGAAAAAAAATGTTAGAAGGGATGGATAAAAAAAGAATGACAAACATCAATCATTTTTTTAAATATAAATTTATTTATTTATTTATGGCTGTGTTGGGTCTTCACTGCTGTGCGTGGGTTTTCTCTAGTTGGGGTGAGTGGGAGCTACTCTTCATTGCTGTGCACGGCCTTCTCATTGTGGTGGCTTCTCTCGTTGCGGAGCATGGGCTCTAGGCGTGCGAGCTTCAGTAGTTGCGGCTCGCGGGCTCAGTAGTTGTGGTGCATGGGCTTAGTTGCTCCGCGGCATGTGGGATGTTCCCAGACCAGGGCTCGAACCTGTGTCCCCTGCATTGGCAGGCAGGTTCTTAACCACTGCACCACCAGGGAAGTCCCAACATCAATCATTTTTGAAGCTGGGTGATGGGCCCCAGGGGGTTCGTGACTATCCTGTCTTTGTCTATCCTTGAACATGTCCACAATCAAAGGTTCACAATGATAAATTAGAAAGCGATGAAGCAGGTAACATGCTTGGCTTGGCTCCCGATTCATAGTAAGTGCTCAGCGAACGTCAGCTCCTGTTCCTTCAAGATGAGCCAGGCTCTGGCCGTGAAGGAGATGCTCAGGGGCCAACCAGGTGTGTCCCCCAACCATGAGTGATGTGCCCAGGGTCCCACTGTCGGTAGGAGCAATGCAGAGATTTGAAACCAGGCTTCCGGAGTGCTCATCCCACAGGACCACGAGGCTGGAGGAGCAGAGTTGGTTTGCCTTCTAGAACAATCAGCAGTAGGGGTGGTGCTAAAAATAATAACCACTATTGAGGACGGACTATGCCAGGCCTTTTGTGGATGTTACATTATTTAATCGGCGTCCCCGCACCCAAACCCTATGAGGCAGAGGTCATCCTTCCCACTTCCAAAATGACTCAGATTGCTGCAGTGCCTGGGCTGGGGACACACTGTCTGGTGCTGGACATCCCCGTTCCACAGGGGGCAGCCGCTCTGCCCACCCATTCCCTCCTCCGCTTTATTTAATGTCTGGCCTGCTTTGGTTTAGGGCCCTGAGGCTGGTCTCAGCTCCTGGGGGTATGTCCTGTCTGCCCTGCTCTGACGCACCCCCAGTGCCTGCACACCCAGAGTGGACACACGGTCAATGGCTCTTGCCTGCCCGCTGGGCTCTGTCAAGGGGGCTCAGGCACTCTGAGGGGACAAGCCCTCCCGCCCTCCCCTCCCTGTCTGAACCCAGCAGGGTGGGATTTCTGTCCCTGGCCTGGCTGTTATAGGAACGCGGCCGCCTGCTCCCCTGGGCGGCACACCAAGTCCTGCTGCCCCACCATGAATGGCAGCCATTCTCCAACCCAAATCCGGCCTGCCACCTCCCCGCAGCCTGGGAAGGGAGACCTAGCCTTCCCCAGGCCTGTAAACGCCAAGCCACACACGCAGCAGGGCCCCAGCAGCCAATAAATCTTGGTCCCAGGGTTCTCTTAAAGAGGCAGAGCCAGGACAGACACCAGCCAGGCCCTAGGTAGCTGCGGCGACATTGTGTAACCAGCACTCTGCCCGGCCTCTCCACTGCCCGCCCCACATGAAGAGAGACAAAGCACACATTCAGCAGGCACTCCCCGTGAGCTTTTGCTCTTGCTTATAACACCTAACTTTTCTTTCCTCTTTTTTTCCCCCTCTGCTTCTCACCCTGGGGATAGGAGAACAAGGAGACCCGCTGGTGGGAATGAGCACACGATTCATTTTCTGGAAGATGAGCCCCTGGGCTCATGGCAGGAGTGGAGTGGGGAGGCAGAGGTCTCTGGGCTTTGCACCCAGGCAAGCCTCAGGGCCGCCGAGGGAACAGTTGGGGTCAGATGGGAAGCAAGCCCAGCCCAGACACATGTTCTCTGGAAGCAGAGTCTGTCCCGATTAGGCGTGGTGGCCTCTGGGAGGACTCTGAGGCCCACAGAGCTGGGAGAGGAGAGCCTTAGGGATGACATTCTTTCATTCCACCCCAGGGAAGAGCCAGGTCCCTCACCGGGGTGTCCACGGTAGAGCCATGGTTAGACTCTTCTCCATTAGAGGTGTTTTGATTTGTTTGTTCTTTGAATATGGACGTACCCTCACGTGAGGAGTCTTAAATTGCATTCTCCTAGACATAGTGTGTCCAGTTATTTCCGGAATCAAATTCCCATATGTTCACAAACCCACCAGACGAACTACACGGCACCCCTACAGTGTGCGTCCTGACAACCTCCTGGTGCCGTTAAGTGTCAGGTGCTGGGGGAGACGTGGCTCCCGCCTTAAGGAAGCACACAATTTGGTTGCAAGTCGAGGACTCTCCTGCCAGCTCCAACCCAGTGCCCTTTGATCACCCATACCGAGCACCCCGGATAGACCTTCACTGTTACCCACGATCAAAATCAGAAGAAAGAAGGGCTGGGTGAGAGAGCGGGGGCACAGAAGGCTTCCCTTCCCGAGGGGAGGAATGTGGGCCAGGTGGGAGGATGGGATCAATTGGATTCCAAGTGTAAGAGCTGGAGGGCAAGCAGGCTGGGCACATGGGCTCCTGTGCAGCACAGCAGAAGGAAAGCCCCGGGCGCATGCATTCTGGGGAAAGTGTGTGAGATGACTGCGCCAGAAAGGGAAGAAGTGACACTTGAGGTCGCCTGGTTCCAGACCACTTTCCAACCTTTGAATCCATCAAGAAACAGTGCCCTCTGCAACTACCTCTGAATCCCAAACTCTTATTTCACAGATGAGCAAGCCGAGGCCACAGTGGGGAAGGTAAGTGCCCAAGGTCACCCGGCTAATTGGGGTCAATCCAGATCAGAAGAGGTGCCCCTGAACCTTGCCCTGGCTGTGTGATTTTTATTATCCCCAAGTATGTGGAAATGGGGTGTTTGCTTGTGTTTAGAAGAAATGATTAACTTCTGACATGCTGACCTTGATTACCTGGTTGCCAGAGTGCTAATTAACCACTTGGCTGGTCACCTGGGCCAAAGAGGGCTTGGGAAAGGGCCACAGCCCTCTGCCCCAGGCCAGACCAGCTGCATTGGCTGTCCTCTGCATCCTGGCACCCCAGGATGTTCCAGCCGGGAAGGCTGAGAGAACTTATATTCCCTGCTTGGAGAGAACAGTCAGGCCCAGAGAGGGAAAGGGATCAACCTTGAAGTCACATAGCTGAGGAAGACGGGCACAGATGCCCCCAGACAACGAGGCATACAGCGCGTTCTTGAGGACCGGAGAAACGATCCGTCCACCAATCAGCACTGGCTCTGCCCAGCCTGGCCCCAGCCTGGTGTGGCGGGGAGGGGTTGGCGGGCACAGGAAGCTGTAGACGCACTGAGGACTCACCATCCCAGGCTCCAGCAGTGGATTTTATGCCTGATCCTTTTCATTGCTCTCTACAGCCCTGTGAGACAGGCATCGTCGTGCCCATTTTATGGATGGGGAAACCAAGGCTCAAAATTATAGAGAAGGATCACACATTTTAAAACTGGCACAGCCAGGGTTCCAACATGGTCAGTCTGACTTGGGAGTTTGTGTTTCCTCTTTCTCCCTCCCCAGGTAGTCCCTGCCCCTGAGGGTGAATGTTCCAGCAAGAATGCCCCAAACTCTAAGGACAGGGTGAAGCCCTCTCCTTGCCCCATGCTGTGCACTCTTAGAGATGAGGGTGTGAAGCATCAGGAAGCCCGAGGCCTGGGCTGTCAGGTGCACCTCGAGGGTGGGGGGCTCTTTGAGGAGAAGCCAATTGAGGATGGCACAGGGCAACATCTGTCGAGCCACCCTGCCCACCCGTGTGCCCCGAGGCTCAAGGGGAAGGTTGACAATTTGGTTGGAAATTCGTCACTTGTCTGGCGTTGGGCCGTCTCCCAGGTCTCAAGGAGCCAGGGCCCTGCATTCTGAATCCCTCTGTCCCTCCTCAGACACGCCCCCCTCACCCTCACCCCGAGTCCTGAAAGTCTGTGATAACATGTAGGGATTGGCTCTGGGGTAGAGAATGGAGCTGGGAGATTTGCCACCAGGACCAAGACCTGCCTTGACACCCAGAGGCCAAGTCAGCTTGGAGAGATCACTGACCCTCTTGGGTCTTGGTGTCCTTATTGATGAAATAGACATAGGTCTCCACTTTGCAGGGCTGCGGAGGAAGTAGTCCAAGCCATAGAAATGGGCTACCCGACCCTCACGCCTATATATTCGGGAAATCTCAGAACTGATACCTGGTGTTGCTCTGCCTGCTTTGCTAAATTGCCCCCATCTCGGGCAGCATCTGCGGCTTACTCCCTCGGGCAGCAGGGGCCTGGCGCACGGCAGGCGCTCGGGCAAGATCTGGGCAACCACACTGAAGACCACTGAGTTGCACAGCAGCCCCGGGTGCCCTTATCCCTGGATTGCCAGCAGAGCACTGGGCAGGGCTGGGCCACCACACCTCGGTCCTCGGAGGAGGGTCCCCAAGACTGAAAAGAATGCAGGAAGTCCCCATCCTGAGTGTCCCCTGCTTGGGCCTGCACTGTCACATGGTGAAGGTGACGGGCCTGGAAGAGCCCCCGGAGGCCACCAGACAGCCGGACATCACACACTCCTGGGGAGTGGCAAGGATGGGAACTCTTTTCAGATTAGTTATAGGAATTGGCACCAGCCATGACAACAATGACAGTGACAATAATCATAGCTCTCATTTACTGAGATCGGACCCGGGACCAGGCACAAACCCTGTTCACGCAGACAGCCTCTGGTTCCTATTCCAGGGTCAGAGGGGAGTGCTGGCAGAGCCCCTTTATGTGTGAGTCCCTGAGCCACCATGAGGGTAAGCAGCTCGTCAGGCTCTCACAGCCCACTGCGGACAGCCCTGCAGCCCGGACACCCGGCACCAGCAGGCACTCTGGTGCAGCACGTGGGCCTGACACCTGTGTGAGATTTTGCTCAATAAGTGTATCAGTGACCCGTCACTGCTGCGCACCCTGCTGCCAGTGCACAGGCCCCCGAGGCCCAAGGGCGACATTCCTGAGGCTTCTGAATGGTCTTCAGGGGGCCTGACCCTATGCCCACCCAAGGCCTCCACACGAATGCAGGGCCCGAGGTCCGGCCAGCTCTCAGGGACACAGGTCCTACAGTGGCGGGTAGGGGGAAGGAAGGCAGAGTCGGGGGATGGACAGGGATGGGACAGGCTTGCTCCTGCCGTCGCCCCTTCCCCTGCCCTGACGGAGGGGAACCAGGCCACTATTGAGCGCCGTTTTCTAAAGGTCTGTGTTTTACAAACTGTGTGGACAGGAAGGCATCCTGTGGAGCCGGGAGGCCGGTGGGCACGGGAGGTGAGCAGAGCGCCTGGGAGAAAGGAAGCCTTGAGAGCGAGTCAGACGTAGGCCGCCTGAAGGGTGGCCTTTGGGTTCTTACGTAAAAAGAAGGGGCCCCAAGACTTTCTCTCTCTCATCCCGTTGCCTTTGTACCTGCTCTTACGGTGAGATGGAAGCATCTGGAATGGAGAAAACAATGTCTTTTGACATGTAGGAGCCCCGTGTCCAGGGAGTTTTCAGCTGTGACAACAGACCCCTGCCCCCATCCAGGGCCTTGCCACCCCTGACAGACTCTCCTGAATCCACCCGGTGGACCAGGGAGTCCTTGAGCCCACGGTTTCCCAAACCTCCATCACCCTGCAGGCCCTCTCGTCTCACCCTCACCTTTACCACCTAGACTGTTATTGGCTGAGTCATTTTCATTAGGTCAACTTATTTTTAAGCTTCCACAAGTGCATTTTCAAAGACCATTTCGTATCACTCTCATAAAAGGGAAACGGGTATTTTTCTAAAACATTAAAATAACTCTCTATGAAGATGTATGAAACAGCTTCCTGTGTACCAGCCCAAATCACCTCGCTCCCCACGGGATGCTGCTTCATCTCCACGGGATTCTCCCCTGCTCACCCAGCCCTCTGCCGTGTTTGCCACTTCGTGGCTCAGACACCTTCACAACTGGCACCGGCTCACACAGCTTGAGGCCCCACTGTCCCCTTTCAGACCTGCCAATCCTGGGTCAGATCCTCCTGTGTCCTCTGCCCCACTCCACGGCAACGACTTCTGCACCTGCCAAGTTCAACTGTGGAGGGCACGCTTACCATGTGGGGAGCTCCGGGGCCATAGCCTGTGAGGGATTAGAGGAAGCACCTGGCCACGTATTGCCCACAGCTCCACACGCCGCCTCACTCTGTCACTGGGATGCATTCAGGAGTTCATCCCCTACAAACGTTCTCAAGAATCCAGTTTCACTGCTTAGTTCCAACTGAAATGTGTTCTCCCTAAAGCAATTCAAACACTAGCTCCAGAATTTTCTCCACCAACTAGATTACTCCAAGGTAATTCTTGGCAAGCTTTTATTACTTGTTTCTCTTTGAGAAGCAAAATCCTCCAAGTGTCTCTTCCCCCGTTTACCTCCTTCTTTGCCTTCCCTCTGGTCAAGGAGGGTCACCTGTCCTGCTTTCCTGAAGCACCAACACCTGTTGTAAGCCACGCCGCCATCTTATTTCCAATCCCATGGCACTTGGCAAGGGAACATCTGGTGAGTCGCCTGAATGCCTGAGGATGCCCTCGGGTGAGCCGCCTAGCCCCATGTTTTTCCTCCTCCCTAGCGTCAAACACCACTGGTCAGATGCCTGGGGAGAGTGGCCCTACCTTAACAGAGCACCTACTGCGCTCTAGGCACTGAGCTGGAGCTTTCCCACGCTGTTCCACAATTTCCCACAGCAACTGGGTCAGCCAGGCTTTCAAAAGGTGCACGGATCCCTCCCCGTTCCCACCACCTCCTCTGCTCCCTCCTGGTCCAAGCTGTCGTTAAACGGCTCCCCCAGAGTCTGGCAACAGTCCCCTGAGAGGTTTCCCTGCTTCCACCCTTGCCTCCCACACGCTGTGCCCCACCAATTCCTGGTCTACCCAAATGGCATCTTAATGGCTCCTTCTTTGGACATCTTACCGGAAGTGGTACCCTAACCCAGGCATTTCCTTCTCCCCTGCCCAGATGGAGTTTTCTTCTGAGTACTTCCCGCCTTCCGATTTTAACGTGTATGTTAACTCGTTTATTGTCCATCTTTCTCTCCCAGCCTGCCCCTCGCTATTAAAATATCAGCTTCCCAAGGGCAGGGACTATTGCCTCTTTTGTTCTCTGGGGTATTCCTTGCACACAGTGACTGACTGATTCCAGGGGTTCAGGGACTATGCTACCATTTGATTGAGCAGTCTGACGCTCAGAGAAGCTAAGAGTGCTGCCCAAGATCCCCCAGCTGTTAAGTCATAAAGCAGTTACCGACACTCTGGTTTATCTGTCCTCCATACCATGCTGCCTCTTACACCCATGACAATGGTTCTGCCAACCATGGTTTTGTGTGTTTCAGTCCCTGTGCAAAGCAGTAGAAGCAGTTGCAACCAGATTCTCCCAGGACTTATTGGTCTCCCAGCATCACGGGTTTCCCAGATGAGAGACCCCTTAGTGACAGCAGCTGACAGGGGCCAATAATTCAGTGCCAGTTGCTGGGAAAGTGAGACTTTTTTTTTTTTTTTTTTTTTGCTCGTTTTGCAGGAAAGGAAAAATGCCATTTGGCCTCAGAAAGATGTTCTTGCTGCCAAACACATGATTTTTGCACATGGTGAGGATGTGTGATTTTTACATATGTATTTTTTTCCTTTTTTCTCTTTTAGTAAAAACAGATTCATCTTTGGCAAGAGGGTGAAAGAAAGCGAGTATAAGAAGATTACTATAGAAAACCGTTACTTTGCTATTACAGAGGCCAAGAGCCAAAAGTTTGGAATCTCCATGGATAAAAGGAAATTTTTAAAAATGCAGGGTTGGGGGGGCGGAAGTGAGGCAAAAGATCACCAGAGTTTATGAAACAAGAGGTAGATTTGGGAGCCGGCTCCCATGTGTCCATTCTAAAGCATCCCGGGTCTTCAAGGGTACTTAGATATTCCTTAACTCTGAGATGGCAAAGGAAGGGCAGAAGTGATGCCACTCCTCTAATCTATACCCAGGGCAGACATTAGTAATCAATCAGCATTCTTTCTCACCAAGCAGGGATGCAGACTCAAGACTTTAGGAAACCTTTAGGAATTGATGAGAGTTGGCAGGTGAGATGAAATAAGGTCGCTCTTTTGTCCCAATTAACTCCTTCATTTTACATATGAAGTGACTGAGACACAGAGAGAAGCAGCAGCCTGACAGAGGTTACATGGAATATTCTGCTGCCTCCCAGGGTAAGACTTACTTCACTAAACTCCCCGTTTCCTGGGTGTCTCCCAAGTCCCTTCGCAGAGGCGAGAAATTCTGAGGTGCCTGAATACCTAAAAGAGGATTCAGAGCATAAATCTGGGAGCTTAGATTTCCTGCCTCCACAGACTTTCCATCAGAATCTATACAGAATCACATCAGGACAAAATGGCTGCCAGAAAGAAAGAAACATCTCCATCCCAGCAACACGGCCTTTCACGTGTTTACGAAGATCACTCTTTTTATTTATTTTTTAACATCTTTATTGGAGTATAATTGCTTTACAATGGTGTGTTAGTTTCTGCTTTATAACAAAGTGAATCAGTTATACATATACATATGTCCCCATATCTCTTCCCTCTTGCGTCTCCCTCCCTCCCACCCTCCCTATCCCACCCCTCTAGGTGGTCACAAAGCACCGAGCTGATCTCCCTGTGCTATGCGGCTGCTTCCCACTAGCTATCTATTTTACGTTTGGTAGTGTATATATGTCCATGCCACTCTTTCACTTTGTCACAGCTTACCCTTCCCCTTCCCCATATCCTCAAGTCCATGCTCTAGTAGGTCTGTATCTTTATCACTCTTAAAAGGGAAGAACTATTAACTAGGAAAGGTCGGCATTCCCACAGGAAATTGTTACCACTCTAGTTTTCCACTAGATTAGCATTTCCAAAGTGTTTTTGGAGAAGCACATTCCCAAGATGTTCTAGAAGATCTTCCACAAGATAACATAAAATAAAAACACAAACAAAATAAAGTGGAAAAGATTTATGGCCAAATATGGAGGAAGTAAGCATATCATACCTCTCTTATGGAAACACATTACATCTTCAGATGTTAAAGGCGCTGAGAAGTCCTGCAGTAAAGTCCTGTATGTTATATTTTTCAAGATGCATTTGTCTACAGAAATCTGTTTGCATGTAGCATTTATTAAAATGCTGCTGGACCTTCTTTCAAAAACACCAGTTTAACTGCAGCACATTAGAGGGGAAAGAAGGCAGGAGTCAGATTTGGAAGAACTAAATTTGAATCCTGGTTACGTGATTTTGACATTTTATTCTAAGGCGTTTATACTTCAGTTTCTAGGTAATAGAAAATCATCTAGATTAAGTTTAGGTTTTTAAAATATATTTATTTGTTGGAGATAATATAGGTTCATTATAAAGAATTCGGAAAATATAAAAAATGTATAGAAGGAAATTAAAATTACTCATAATTGCATCATCTAGAGATAATCACTGTTAAAAGTTTGATATATTCTTTCAATCTCTTTAGTCTATTAAAAGACTCTGTAGACACATACTTTAAAAAAAAAAGCAAAACACATTAAAATGCTCATAGTTTTATATTCTACTATATTTTTTTGGTTTTAACAATAAGAAGTGTGATTAACTAAAATATCCAACAATACTCTCTGCGAATGTGAATTTAAATGATGCTATAGGATTACATCATATGAATATGATCTGAAACCCCTCAGGCCAAATGTTTCAGAAATCAGAATTATTTAGATTTGAGAAAGGTAAGACCTGGTAAAAATGGTATCTTATGAAGCCCCTGCAATAGAACATTAGCAGCAGCCTAGAATCAAATACAGTATCTGAGCAAGAAAACATTTGAAGAATCACACGAAGGGAGATAGATAATGGCTGTGAGAAAACCTCCTTTCAGTTTAGGTCAGATTTTTGCCACCAATGAACTTGCAGCAAACTTAACAAAAATCTGTCAGTTCAAAGAGTTTGGTGGATTTTGGAATTGCACATACTGAATTGTGGGCCTACACTCTGATTGCCAACTGAGCCAAACCTTCATTGTTGACTACTTGGGTTGTTTCTTAATTTTCATTATTATAAGTAAGGCTATTAAAAGCATACTTGCCCATACATTTTTTGCACATCCATGGTTACCTCCTCAGAATATATTCCTAGAAATTGAACTGCTGGGTCACAGAGAATTAACATTTTCAAGGTTCTCAATATATCTGCCAAACTGCTCTCGAGAAAGCTGAACAATTGACACTGCCAGCAGCACTGTGTGAGAGAGGGGCTATTTCCCACCCAGGAGCAACAATGGGTATTATCAGTGTTTGAAGAATGAATTCCAATTTGAAGAGCAAAAATTTCCATCTCTCTCTGAGTCACATTCCCTTTATTACTAGTGATAGTCAACCTTTTTTTTTTAATATGTTAACTGAATGATTATATTTCTTTTTAAGTGTCTTTATATTTCCCATGCAGATCTTTTTATTAAGATGTTCATATTTCTCCTCTTGACTTGTAAGAGCCCTAATAGATTATGTATAGTAAAACACTTTGGGTATATGTTGTAATATTTGCCTATTTTTGTCGTTTGACTTAACGTTATTGATGATGTTTTAATGGTTCCCTAAATTTTAAAAGTGAATTATGTAATACATGTGGAATATGAAACACTAAAAAACACAGAAGAATGTCAAACAAAAGAGCTTCCTCGTTAACTCAGTCACCCAGAAATAGCCACGCTAATATTTTAGCATAGAATGCCTAATATTTTCTGCTTCTTTCAAACAAGGGTATGTCATTTTGTATATGATTTCATATACATATGAAAAGCATATACATATGATTTGCCTTCCCTTATTATTGTGAAGTTTTTTTCCATTTCAACAAATATTCTTCTATGACTCGATTTTTATGATTGTGTAGCACTCCATTATATCCAGCCATCATTTACTTAAATATTCCCTGGTTTTGAATATTCAGGTTGTTTCCCATATTTATCATTATTTTTAGTGCTGTGTTGAGTACCTTCTTACCACCATCCATTCTCACATCTCTAATTATTTCTTTGTAATGAATTCCTATAATTTCTGGGACAAAGGGCAGGTACATTTTCAATTTTTCATTGTTTTTTTTTCCAGTAATTGATATTTATTAAGCAAATTTTAAAAATATAGAGTGATTTTAAAGGAAATAGGAATCATCCTTAATTTTCCCACCCAGAAACAGCTGCTATTGAAATAGACTTTCATCTATATCTTTTCATCTGTGCATTATGTTTGTATAAACAGAACAGGGATTGCCTTGGACATACTGTCTTCTAAATGCAATTATTTGCTATATTATAAACATCTTTTCCAGTACAAATGTAATTTAAACCAAAATACTTTTACTGGTCACATAATACTGTGCTGTTTGGATGCCCCATAATAGAATATATTTAATCAGCCTTTCTTTACAAGGAATTTCGGGGGTTTGTTTTCCATTTCCATACAGTGCTGAAGTTATCTACAGCACTGTAATGAACAATATTCCGGTATCTTTAATTACTTCCTTGGTATACATTCTTCGACATGAAATCAGTGTGTCAATGATGTGTACATTTTTTGAGGATTTTTATATATACTGGCGGTTTATGCTGTGGAGTTTGATGTAATTTATGCTCCCTCCCATGTTGTTCAAGACAGTTTCCCAGAAGGCTGACTAGTTTGGGGGTGAGGTTATCTTTTAATTAAAAATATTTGGTGAAACATGGCATCTTATTGTTGCTTTAATGTGCTTTAAAAAAAACAAACCAGCCACATTAAATATTCTTCCATATATTTACTGACCATTTTTTTCCTCTTCTGTTAATTACTTATCCCTATTAGCTTATTGGAGTGTTTATCTTATTGTTTTGTAAGCTTTCTTTATAAGTTAAGCTTATTAACACTTTCAATGTGCCATTTTTTTGGATGTATTTTTCCAAGTTTTACACTTGCTTCTGATTTTTAAGATGTATTTAGCGTATAGCAGCAATCATTTCATATAGTCTAACCTATTGGATTTGTCTCTATAATATCGTCTTTCAAAATCTTCCTTAGAAAGACCCTCCCCAGCCCCATATTTTATAGAGTGACCTACATTTTTTTCTAGTACTTTGTGACTTTATTTTTATATACATATCTTTAATTCACTAGGGGTTTATTTTACTTTATGACTGAGCTAAACATTGGAGTTAATTTTTTCCAACATCATTTATTGAATAATCTATCCTTCCCACAAGGATTTGAGATGTCTCCATTATCACATACTAAATATTTATACATACTCCCTTCTGTCCCTGGGCTTGTGGTTCTGTCCCATCGATCTCTCTGTCTATTCTGGGGCTGAGGGGTGAGAGATTTCTGGGGTAGAACAGGCAGGACTTGATAACTGATTAGACATAGGGGGAGTCAAAGATGACTTCAAAGTTTGAGACTGAATAACTGGATGGATAGTGGTACCATTAATCAAGAAAATGGAGGTGGGGGGAGGGATTGCTCTATCCTGAATCTCGCCTCTCTTCAATCCATCACTCACATTTCAGGCAGAATAAAAATTTTAATACATATTTATTTAATATATTGGAAAAATAATGCATGCACATGGTAAAAAATATTCCATCAGTACAAAATGTTTGCAGTTTAAAGCAAGTCTCCCTTACAACTCCTACTCCCAATTCTCCTCCATAGAAGCAGCACTGTTAATCGTTTTTTGTGTATTTTTATAGACTTGTTTTAGTTGTATACAAGCATAGATAGATAGATGCCTTCACGCGTGCACCTTTACACACATCTTTCAAACAAATAAAACCGTCCTATAGACACCATACAGCACCTTGATTATTTTAACCTTAACAATTTATCTTGGAAATGGTACCGTATGAGCACATATAGATCCACCTTGTTGTTTTAATAGCTATTTGAGGTTCCACTGAATGATGTACCATCACTTTTTACCCGACTTCTGTAGAGGAACATTTTGGGAATTTGTTCCAATTAATTTTTCTTCTTAAGCACAGAGCTGACCGTGTTTCTCTTCTGTTTAAAATTCTCCCTGGCTCCTCACTACTCACTAAAAGCCCTGGTTCTGACTAGTGGAGTCTTCACACATAGCCACCCTTCCCTCTGAATGTCATCTCAAGCCATTTCTCAGCTTGGCCCTCTGACCCACCACCTCAGACTTCTTGGAAGTCCCTCCGTACCCCTATGTGCCTTTTAGATACAGTCCCTGTTGCCTTAAATCTCTACTTCATCTTGTCCAACCGGGGAAGCCTTACTTTTCCTTCAAAACTCTGCTCAATAGTCACCTCCTCTGTGAAGGCTTCCCGTAACCCCCTTCACCTCCTTAAAAATATGCACTTCACACACACACCCCCACACACACACACAGCCAGACCAGATGAGCTCGTTCATCCTCAGTGCTCCTAACACCCACACCTTACGCCATTGTAACTACTACTATCCTTCCTAATGCAGCTCAAGGGCAACCTCCTGTGCGCGGCCTTTCTTGAGCCTTCAGGTAAAACTGACCACTCCATCCCTCATCTCACTATCCTATACATATCACAGGACCCACAGGTCTTCATTTCTAGCATTTCCATGGCCCTTTTCTTTCCTGGAGAGGAGAGGTTGTAAGCTCCCTGACACCAGCCATTATCTCCTTGGCCACGGCAGTTCCCACAGTCCGACATTGCTTCTGACAGCTGACATGACATAGAGTCGGGTGGCCACACTTTTTTGATGCCCGTGGTGGGCGGGGGGAGGTCCTAACTCTTTTCCCAGTTGCCTGTGCCGATGCCACCACTGAATACCACCTTAGTGCTTGATCAACGTTGTTGATTGAAGGCTAACCATTGTTTACATGTCTATAATTCTCATTAGACTACCTCCGACACAAAACAGAGTGTCATATTTATTTTTGAATCCTCAAGGACCCAAGGCAGTGCCTGACATGTCAGAGATACTCAGTGAAGGCAGCTGGAAGAAGTGAGCAGATGAATACATAAAGAAACAATTTGCTTTGGAGCCTGTGCTAGGGAAGGCTTCCCACCCCCTTCAGTTACTGTTTCCCATGCTCTTAGGCTGAGAACAAAGTTCTTAATGGGGCCTACCAAACCCTGCACAGTCTGGCTTCTGCCTTTCTGTATGAGTTAGGCTTGTGCTCAGCTGTGAATGATAGAAACTCCCGAATAGCTGTAGCTTAGATACGAGAGGAGGGTATTCCTCCCTCCTGAACACAAAGAGACAACTGGTGGAGGGCAGGGAATGCAGTTCCTTGGTCATCAGCGACCCAGACTTCTTCCCTTTTGTCATTCTGCCATCCCTAACACATAATTCTACAGCATGATCCACAGTGACAGCTCGGCTACAGATATACTTGGGTTTCACCCACTCAGAAAGAGTAATGGACAAAGAAGCATGTGCCCTTCCCTTTAAGAACATTTCCCAGAAGGCACACATAGCACATTCCATTGGCCAGAACTTAGTCACATGTCCATGTCTAGCTGCAAGGGAGGCTGAGAAATGCAGTCTTTGTTCTAGGCTGTCTTAGACTCATTTAAAATAAAAGGCTCTCTAGGCAGAAGTAAAGAGGAAACTATATCTTGGGGGACAAAGTTCAGTCTTTTCCATACTTTCTCTCCACCCTGATTACAGCCATGCTCCCTTCAGTTTCTCCTCTGCTCACCACCTTCTTCCTGCCATGCTCCCTGGTAACATGAGATGCCTGTCCACGTTGTTACGTCTCTCCCCTCCCACTTCTCCTAATTCACTCCTGGTCAGTCACTCCCTTCAGAACTCAGTGTACCCTTTACCTCCATAGGAAACATCCTTACTAAGTCAAAGAATCCATTATTGGAATTCAAAGAATCATGTAACTCTCCTTTCAAACACTTGTCAAAATCCCAGGTGTACATTTGCAAGATTATTTGCTTAACTAGACTATAAGCCCCACCAGGTAGAGAGTGCGTCTGCATTTGTTCACTCTTTATCTCCAGCACCAAGCACAGGGCCTTGTTCATAGCAGGTTCTCAATAAATCAGTGTAGAGCAAGTTGATTAATTCCTTGTACATATACTGGGAAGTTTGAGATAAAGCTCTGGGGCTGGGGGAGGCTATTAGACTAAAGGTCTTCATTTGGAGTTCCTCGCACAGAAGTGAATGAAATTGTGGGAGTAGCTAAGATTTCTTAGAGGACAAGAGAAAGAGAGAAAAGAAACCAATACCGTTTGTATTTGCTGCATTGATGTATAAGCAGAAAGATAATAAGAAAACGTAAAATATAAAATAAAAAGAGAAAAGAAGAGGAGGCAGGTTTGACAAGCCCTGTGCCAAACTCCTTGTTTGGATTATCTCATTTGTCCTCGAAACAGCCCTGAGACCTAGCTCTTGGTGCCCCAAGGAAGAGAGACAGACTGAGGCTTAGGTAAGGGACCATGTGACCTGTTCAGGAGACAGATCAAGTTGGCTCTTGGCCCATGCCTCTCGATGGGGATTCTCTACTGAGAATGTGCTCCTGAGGAGGGAGGAGAGGATAAGGAGAGGGCAGGATCCAAAAGGCTATGGACACAAGTCCTAAAGGTCAAGAAGAGTCAGAAGGGCCTCAAACAGAGCAGTGACTGTTGGCTCTGCCCATGGGAGGTCACTGTGGATGAGCAGGCCCAGCAGAAGCGTGGCAGTCCACAGGACAATGAGATGAGCAAGTCTATGTCTCTGGGGTCTGTATATTCCATAAGTACTTAATGTTAAAGAAAACAGACAGGGCTCCATGGAGAGGGTAACCAGTGCTAGCTATTGCAGTAGAGGAACCCCCAAATCTCAGTGGCTCAACCCAACAGAGGTTCATCTTGCTCCCTTCATAGAATGATGACAGCTCTGGCAGGTGTCCTGCATGGTCCTCCTACAGTTGGTGACTCAGGGACCCAGGCTACTTCTACTTTACAACCCCTGAATCTTGGAGACCTTAACTTCCAGCTATAAAACAGAAAAGAAAAGAAAAGAACGTGGGTGGAGAAGGCTCGCCTGCTCTTAACTGCCTTTGACCACAGGTGGCTCCTCACTTCTGCTCACCTTCCATCTGCAGGAATTAGGGCTATGACCTCTCCTAGATGCATGGGATCTGGGGAAATGGCAGGTGCCCTGGAAGAAGGAGTGGCTCCCTAAAAACACAGCATTGCCTCTGCCACACAAATGTTTTCTAGACTGAAGGAGGATTTGATTCATCTATAAACAGAGGAAAAGGAACTGGCGGAGAGGGAGGTATGAAGACAGAAGAGGGCAGATGAGGCCTGGCCAAGGGCTCTGGCTGGAAGAGAGCAAGGTCCCCTCTGAGACTGGAAGATGAGAGAAGGGCGAGGACCATTTCAGCAGCATACATGCATGGAGATTAAGAGCTCGGACTCTATAACCAGACTTCCCAGATGAAAATGCTAAATGACCTTGGGTGAGTTACTTAACTTCTCTGTGCCTCATCGTATCATCTGTAAGGTGAGAACAGGACTACAATCTGTACCACAGCTGTGTGGATTAAACACGTTAAAGAGAGCTGGGTGGAGTACTAGACATATGATAATAATTCAAGAAATATCCTAGACTCTTACAAACATTTATTTGTAATATATGTACATATATGTTTTTACACAAATGAGTGTACACACCACGAGTTCCCTGAAACGACTGTTTCCACTCCAGGCCACACGCAGTCCCTTATCAGAATGCTTGTGTAGCATTCCATTGCACACAAGCACCATCATTTATTCAAGCAGTCCCCTACTACTGAGTACGTAGTGGTTTCCAGTCCCTTACTGCTACTAATAATATAAACAACACTGCAGTGAACATTCCAGTACTCTCGTCTTTGAGCACACGTGAAAGTCTACCTGTTCTGGAAGTGGTCCGTTGTGCTCAAAAGCACACGTGTTTTCATTTAGAGTCCCACTCCTCCAAACTGTCCTCCATGATGTGGAGGGCAATTGTGTGTCCTCCCTAACTCCTCCTGGGAGCCTGGAATGAGGGCGCCAGCTTCCTATGTGACAGATGTCTGTTTAAGGAGTAAACAGGACTGTTTTATATATCTGGCACCATAAAGTCTATGAAAATCTTAGAGATGTGGAAACATACACACACACACACACACTCCAAATTAAGGAAAGAATACTGCAAACTCAAAATGAATAAATATTTAATTATGGCCCCCAAACAGAGAGGCAGTCCTGCAGGGAGATAAAGAGTAAAGGCTGTGACAGGCAGCGGCTGCCTTGCTGTCTTCTGCCCCACAGTGTGTGACCTGGGGAAGCTGCTTAGGCTGTGTGAACCTGAACTGCTTCCTCTGTAAGATGGAAACACAGGCAATTCCTACCACATGGACTCCTTCTAAGGATTAAAAGATAACACATATACATATAAGTACCTAGGAACATGCCTGATACATAAGAGGTCCCCAAGCATGTCACTTACTAATGCCCTATGTCAAGAAGGCACACACAATTCATCTCATTATTATTTATAAATGATATATATGTGAACTGCGGGGTGCAGGTGCATTGAATATCGTGAGATGTTGAGGTGGAGATCCCCAAGCAGGAAGAGAGCCCAGGGCCCTGAAATGGCCACGTGAGAAAGAAACAAGCTCGTGAAGATGGAGAGAAGGAGTTGACAGGGAAGTGAGAAAACTCATGTCCTGTGTCTCTTGCTGAATGTTCTCATTTAAAATAAGGGTGGGGACCAAAGCAACAGGGGCTTGGAGAGAGGCTCCCATCTGCGGAGACATACATGTAGGGAGCTCAAGGGCATGGCAGGTGCTTCCGGTGACACTGAGTCCCACGTGGAGAAAGGCACTGTGTTTCAGCCTCCATCAGCTCTTCTGTAACTCCATGTTGTCTGTGTGTCCCTGACTTACATTTGATTCCTGCTGCTCTGTGCCTGTCCCTCTAAAGAAAAGCTCCTTGAGGGCAGTGATCTCTGCTCGTTTAATTCACTGGCGTGTCCTGAGTCTTAGGAGCGCTTGGCACATAGAAGGCTCTTAATAAACATTTGTTAACTGTGATTGAATGAAACAGGAAGTTTTGTTTGGGGGCTAACATGTCTCTAGCAACCTCTAACGCTTGCTAATCTTCCTTTTTTGAAACAAGAGACAGGAGTTCTCAGGCTCTGAATCTTCCGTGGCAAGAATTTAATAGCATCTTGCTTTGGTTTCTTTGTATTGACGGTGGTCACCTGTCATGGTGGCCACGGGGCTGCACACAACATAGCTGGTCATAGTCTAGCTCTCCTCTCCCTCGTGACGCTTGGTGTGATGGCAGCCCCAGCACATTTTGAAGGTAGCCAGGCCAGTTGACTTGCTTTGGCCAATGAGATGGGACTGGAGGTGACAGGTGTCCCTCTCAGGCAGGTCTTGAAGAGACAGTGTGTGGTTTACAACATGGCCTTCCTTGCCTCGCGGTGGTGGGAGCAGACCATGGGGTTGGCGTCAGCCTGCAACTCTGGGTGACAGTGAGGGGCAGAGCTCCCTTGCTGACCACCTTTGCATGTGTATATAATGAGAGGAAGCGCCTTGCTGTAGTCAGCTACTGAACTTTGAGGTCTTTTTTGGCCCAGTATGACCCAGCCTGGTCTGTCTGGTATCAATTCCGCTGAAGGACAGGAAATGCCCTTGGAGTGGCCAGTGGGGAGGAGGCACGGATACAGGAGTCCTGGACTCCAGTTTCCTCCATGGGCATGGCTCCTGCAGGGTCGCCCTG
Organism: Pseudorca crassidens; assembly: GCF_039906515.1. Lineage (NCBI taxonomy): Eukaryota > Metazoa > Chordata > Mammalia > Artiodactyla > Delphinidae > Pseudorca > Pseudorca crassidens. Next base: position 54,471,472 of record NC_090311.1, on the reverse strand, counting down.
TCTCTTCAGGTGCCCCAGGAGGCGTCTGGCCACCACATGAACTCAGAGGAGAGAAAAGAAGAAAGCCAGGGTGGCCCAGGGTGCCTCCTGACAGAGGATGGAGAAGGTCCAGCTGAGGGTGAGACCCCTAAGGGCAGGGACCCTGGCACAGTCAACCTCTGTAACCCTCCCTGAGTGTCTAAAGTGGAGCCTTGCCCATAACATCTTCCTGGTAAAGTTTGCGGGATAGATGGATTAATTTTAAGCAAGAAAGCTAATGGAATGTTTAACATTGGGGGCCCTGAAAATGGACAAACCTGGGCTCAAAACCTAGCTCCACAACAACCTGCACACGTGACCTCGAACATGCCCCTTCAGCAATCTGAGATGCAGTTTCCTCATCTCAAAAATGGGGATGCCCAATGTTCATAGCAACGCTGTTTACAATAGCCAAGACATGGAAGCAACCTAAGTGCCCATCAACAGAGGAATGGATAAAGAAGATGTGGTACACACACACACACACACGCACATGCACACACACACACACACACACACTGATATATTACTCAGGCATAAAAAAGAATGAAATAATGCCATTTGCAGCAACATGGATGAAACTAGAGATTATCACACTAAGTGAAGTAAGTCAGACAGAGAAAGACAAATATCATATGCTATCATTCATGTGTGGAATCTAATTTACAAAAAAATGATACAAATGAACTTATTTACAAAACAGAAACAGACTTACAGATATCAAACTTATGGTTACCCAGGGAGAAACGTGGTGGGGAGAGATAAACCAGGAGCTTGAGATGAACACACACACGCTACTATATATAAGATAGACAACCAAGAAAGACCTACTGTGTAAGACAGGGAACTCTACTCAATATTCTGTGATAACCTATATGAGAAAAGAATCTAAAAAAGAATGAATACATGTATATGTATAACCGAATCACTTTGCTGTACACCCGAAACTAATACATTGTAAATCAACTATACTCCAATATTAAAATATTTAAAAAAGAAATATTTTTCAAAGCTATAGAGAAATAAATAGACATAGAGATAATGATTTACTTAGCTGAAAAAAAATGGGGATGATAGTAACGTCTATTCATGAGATGATAGTGAGAGTTACATGAAGTAACATGTGCAGATCGCTTCACTTAATACCAGATGCGGGGGAGCAAAGGCCGGCTCTGCAGCCAGACACAGGTTTTAGTCCTAATCTGGTCACCCAGGTCAGTTATTTCTTCTTTGAAGCCCCTTCATTGCTAAATGGAAATAATTCTCTCAGGCTGGACATAAAGCACCTATGGCGGTGCCAGGGCGGTCAGCGCTTTCCCCAGTCACTCTTCCCGGGGGAATCCCATGGCATCCCAGCGGTCTCAGAACCAGGATGCCTGCCACACCCACCAGGGCCCGGATTCCAGCTCCCACTTTTTCAAAGTAGCAGCTCATTATGACAAATGAAGCCGTGTAGGGGTGTTAATAGGGGGTAATGGGTTAATTTTTTACCTTTCCTGGGGTCAAATTTAGAACTTCTGTGTCACTGAGCGGGTCTCATGGTTTTGCTAAGGTCCCGTCAAAAGGCTGGTGTGGCGGGACGGGGTAGTTAATGGTGATCCATCTCTCGGGGCTGTTGGGACGAGGCTGACCGTGATCCTTTCTTTTTTGCAATGGCCCTCGGTGCAGCTGTCCTAGAGATGTTGGCACTCACAGCCGGACAGCGAGCTCAGGGCTGGAGAATTCAGAGTGGGTGTGAGAGGCTCTCAGGCCCAGAGAACTTACTCTTTGCTTCTACAGCTCTCCACCCCTAGCCCCAGCTGGAACCTCTTACCAACAGATCCTTTACAAGCTGTTATCAGTCTGATACCCAGATGTCCTGTCTTCCCCACATCTGGAAGTGGCTCTCTTTTCCAATAACATTTATCAAGCACCTACTATATACCCATGCACAGCACTTTCCCAAATGCCATTACATTCAGCCCTTCCAGGAACACTGTGAGTTATACATACGGCGTCAACCCCATTTCCCAAACAAAGCATTGAGTTTTGGAGATAATAAATAAATTACCCCAAATCAAGGGGGCGATGATGTACGTTATCCAGGCCCAAAATCCAGTTCATCTTCTACCTCATTACCTTGCTGCTCCCGATGGTGCAGAAAGTAAAGAAAACCTGCAAGGGTGACAAAGTAAATGTTCAACAAGAGCTTCGGGAAGAGAGGGGGGCGGGCTGTGACGGATGGGGTCTCAGACACTGTCTGATGGTGATGGGAAGGGCGGTGCCGCTGAACAGACCTCCCCAGGGATGCTGCCCAGACTCGCCATGTGGAGGGGTTTGGAAGCTGCTCAGCAGGCCTGAACCATCACAGCATGAGAGCTCCTCTCCAGAAAAGAAAATATCCGTTGCCCTTGACAAGTGCAAGTGACGCCCTAGAAAATGGTATTATCAAGCCCTAGAGCCCAACCCAGTAATTTCAGGGGAAATCAGTAGTTTCCCCATGGAACTGGGTGAGCTGCTGGGTGAGGACCTGGCCACCCATCCTGGGTTGCAATAGGCCATGGAGGCTGAAAGGGTTGGGCCCTGCTCTGTTGCTCTGCTCTCCTTCTGAGGGGCACAGGAGGGTTCCCTGTGCACGCAGCACTGGGGGGTTGGGAGTGGGGGCCCAGTCACTGTTCACTGTGGTCACCCCAGCCTCCCCCTGTCCAGCTCAGTGCTGTGCCCAGTTCAAGACCCCTTAGCAGCTCTCCTGGAAGGTAGCAGCTATACACCTAGCTTCTCTCCCAGCCTCCTTTTCTCCCACCTTCCCCTGCAAAGTTAGAGGATGCAGAGCCATGCGACGTGAGAAATTTTTGAAGAATGACCCTGGAGCTATTTGGCCTGCAAAAGAGAAGACTTGTGGGGTATAATGCCACTCTCAAGTCTCTGACAAAGGGGCCAACAGACTCTATGTGATCCTGGAAGGCAACACCAACATTGATGGGCCAAGTATCAGGGATGCGGTGGAGGATGTGCTGGAATGAGAGACTTCAGGTCTCCCTGAGTAGCACCGAGACTGCCCCATCGCACTGCACTTCCTTCCACCTGTGAAGATTCGCTGGCACAGGGATGGTGGTAACTTTCCTATTAAACCCAGCAGCTTGGAGGGAGGTGTCAGGGAAGATGGAGGCCACATCAGGGTTTGGAGGAAAGGAGTGCTATGATCCATTCACAAGGGCTGGGGATGTGAGGGGACCTGTGCTCGGCACTTGCTATCTCTGGCCTGGCACTGCTCTATGCACTGGAGAATTCTCAAAAATGGTGCATGAAATGGAATGACTTTGCCTTGGATGTGCTGAGCTGCATCCAACCATGACAGTACGTCTTCTGATGCAAACTGCCGGGGCCCTGAGACTCCTCTCCTACAGGTGGGCTGGGAGCAAAGTGGGAGCCTGCAGGGGGTCAAGTTACATTGTCTCCAGCCACGCAGGAGGATGTAAAACCCACATGCGTGCATGTGACCGTCATCTGTCTGGAGAGAAACGCTCACAGGCTCCCTGATAGAACCTGAGCGTAGTTTATTCATGTCAGTTGACTTCAGGTACGTGCAGTACAGAGTGCCTTTAGACAAGCCCAGAATAATTAGAAGACAGAGGAAGGACGTGGATTTTGGCATCTGACTCACCTAATTTTAAGTCCCAGTTTTGCCATATCTTGCAAGTGTGTCCTCTGTCACCCTCGAGACTCTCATCTGTCCACGGGGCCCAGTGAAAGAACCTCCTACACAGGTTGATGTGGTGATTACACGAGGTGACGCAGGGAAATCAGTTTGCCCAGGGCCTTGTTCATGTCAGGTTTAACAAATGGTCGCTATGCTAATTAATATAGTTTTAATAAAATGCAGTCCCCTGGGAGCCTGATTGAGTGGAAGGATGGTAATAATTTGTAATCAGCCTATCAGCAGTGTCTATGCAAGTGGCTACCTTCTGAAGAGTTCCAAATCACCTATTTCACGGAGCCATTGAGACATCCTTCCTACAAACGTGATGGCACTCTTGGGCTAAACCAAACTTCTCTCCAGAGGGGGAAGCAGTACACGTCTCCTAATCACCTGCTCTGGACCAGGCACTTTCCCTTCCAGCCTCTCGTTAAGCCTCTCGAGGGCTGAGATGGAAGTGTTATCATCTCTGTTTTGCTGGCGAGAGGACACAGTGCTTTCCCTGGGGCTCCAGGGCTGGTAAGGGGCGTGGCAGGGGTGCAGACCCAGTTTGCTTGATTCTCCATCCAAATCACTTCCCATGACCCACAGTTGCTTCTAGAGAGAACCAGGGTGCCCCTGAGTCCAGGCTGTGCCCCAGAATCACCCCAGAATCTTAATCGGGGTGGTTTCCCCACTAGTCTCAGTCCCATAGATGGGGCCGACCGGGGATCCCCATCCCTTGCATGTGGCGGCTTTTCTCGCTGAGCACCAGAGCTGCTGGGAGTGGGTGAGCGGGGAAGGCAGCTTTGAAGTCCTCCCTCATGCTGAGCTGCAGAAAGCACTTGCTGTCTTATGCAGAGAGCAGTTGAGGATATCAAAGGGAAGATGGGATGTTAAATTTTGAGTGATCAGTGTTTAATAATCAGAGTTGTAAGCTGTCATGAGTGATGCTCCAGGAGGGATTCTGCGTGAATTACAGGGTTTGCAATGCAATGTCTGGGGGAGGATCAGCCCTCCAGAGTCCCCGAGTGGAAGCTCTGGTGCAGGGCCCACACCCCACCATTCATGGACGTGTCTTGGGGGCTTGACCAGAGCGTGGGCATGATTAGGGAAGAAAGGGTGAGGATACAGCCTCCCGCTGCCCCAGGAGTACCCCTTCCTGCACTGATCCATTCATCCAGCAGGTGCTTTCAGGGTAACTAGGTACAGATGGAGGTCCACGTGGCCAAAAGAACCTGCAGATCTAGCACTTGACGGGAAACATCTATTTGATTTTTCACCAAAACTTCTCTGGAAAATGCCAGCCTTGCCACAAGGCACCAAGGGAAGGGGTAAGTGTCACCTCTGTACTGAGGCAAGGGGCACTGTGGATTCCAGAGACAGTGATGCTGGGATGGAGGTGGCCTCTTACCCTGCAGGTAAGGCCAGGCAGTGTACACTGGTTTTCCTTTCCCTTCTGGATATCCTAATATCAAGTGAGTTCTGTCATTTACTCGGATAGCTCAGAAGAGAGGAGAGAGAGACCATATCCCCTTGCCTTGTGACCAGCAGACCCCAGCAGGTCCAGGCCCCAGTCTTCCCAGGACCATGAGAAATGTACTGTCCACCGTTGCAGACTACCACTGCAGCAGAGAACATAGGCATGAGTTCCAGGTCCAGGCCTGTTTCCTCTGGAGCTCACACTTTCTCAACAGGGAGGCCATGGACAAGGCCATGCGTGGGGAGGAGCTCTCCTTAAAAGCTTTTTTGGCTGGAGAGCAAGAGACAGGCCGAGGTGTCCCCCTCTTCTTCTGTGGCCAAATTCGGGCATCACAAGAAAAACTAGAGAGGCTCAAGTGAGTACCAGGGGATCCAGCCGAGCCCAGGGTTGTGGAGAGAAGCAATTGGCACGAGGGCAAACCTGGAGCTCCAGCCACCTGTGTCAGGCGGGGGTGCTGGACTGCCCGCGGGCGCCCGCCATCTCCTCAGCAAAATGCAATTTCACAACTCTTTGGGGGATAAAAGATTTTATTTACTTCTTTTCCAAAGCTTTGGAATTCTTTCTGAACATCAAATAGCTTCTGGCAAACACATCCTGATGAGTAACACGGAGTGAAATAGAACCAGATGGGCACACACACTCCGGGCTGTGCACTGGAGGAGGAAAGGCAAATCCCATTTGGAATGAGGTCAGGCCCCGGGCCGCAGGAAGCCCACTGGGAGGGGTTACAGCCTTCCCCAGGGGCATCAAGGTCCCCTGGACCTTGCCAGGAGACGGGGCCATGCCGCCTGCTGTCTGCCTTTGCTGGGAAGAGAAATGAGGAGAGGCCCCAGCAGCTGCAGCCCGGGAGTGCCCATCATGTCCCACTGGCAGCGATGGCCGTGAGAGGCCCTGGGGCAGGGACTGGGGTTGCGTGGTGGGGAGTTAGGGTGCCTCGGTGTTACGTAGAATCCTATAAAACCTGGTGAGGTGGGCTCAGCTAGCTGCCTAAACAATACCCATCTCTCCTTTCTTTCTTGCAAATGGAACCCCTGAATTTGTTCAAATCAGCTGAAGCACTACATTCCCCAGGCCCACTTTCAACCAGGGAGACCCTGTGACTCATCCGGCCAATGAAAGCCGCAAGCGTCTGAAAGGGGTGCCTGGAAAGCTTGCTTTTCTCCTATAGGCACTGTCCCTTCCTCCTTGCCACTTCCTTGATCTCCAGGAACATGGACATGACCCTACACACCAAACATGGTGGACAAGATGGAGAAGCCCAGACTTCAATGGCTTCATGGAGCCCCCTTACCTTGGACCCTGGCCCTCTGGACAAAATGTTTAATGAGAAAAATAAACCACTCTTCAATTAAGCAGGTGTTCTTTGGATTCTCCATGACACACAATCCAAAGCAAATCCCACACCAGAACTGGCAGCTCCAGTACTGTACAGGCTCCCAGGATTTGCTACTCTTTCCTCCTCGAGCTCGACTTCCTCTCCAGCTGCCATGCCATCTCCCACAAGATATCACACGTCTGCAACCACTGAGGCCTCAGGCCATCCCATTCCTATCCCATCTGAGACCTTCGGCTATGATGTTCCGTCTCACCCCTAGTACCTCTTCCATGCCAAGGTCCTGTCTCTTCAGGCAGAACCAGGACGTTAGATTCATGGATCTTGGCTATAAGATGGCAGCCCTCTAGTTTGTTTGCTACTGAGGTGTTTCAACATGGGACTTTCTGAGTTACTATGGGGCACATCCAGGGCAAAGCAGAATGAGTTTGTCACCTTAAGATGTCAGAGCCTCACAGGAACTTGAGGAGCTGGTCCGGTAGTTTTACACATGGACTCTTACTAGCAGAACCATTCGTCGGACGAAATCTTAGGTGCAGCCCCAGTATATAAAACAGCCAGACGGGACTGCTCTGGGAAAGTCCTGGAGATTCCACCAAGCGTTACTAGAAATCGTTGTAGCCTGGAAGGGAAGTGACATGTCCAGGCACCCAGCAAGCTGGAGGCAGAGGCAGAAGTGGCAGCTGCGGTGACTATTGCCCTAGGATCTTGCCTCCCCGAAACGAAGGCTCTGAGATTGAACCTGTGTCTACCCTCTCCTTTCTTCTTGCACTGTCCCCTCCTCCGCTGCACCACCAACTCTTCGTCATTCATCCACCTGAGTAATCTTTCTCAAAGATGAATCTAATGATGTGTTCTCCCATTTAAAACACTTTTGCTAACTCCGTGTTTCACTCCATGTTACTTCACTTGACAGCCAAGGCCCTAGCCTCTGGCTCCATCCTCACCCTCAGGCTCATCTTTCACCACTTCTGCCCTCCTGAGGACCCTTTGCCTCTCCATGCTTCACCCTCATGCCACGTCCAGTCCCCTGAGGCCCTCTCCTTTCCCTGAGCACTGGGTGGGTGCCCCTTCGTGATCCTGAGCCTACGCACGTGCTGTCTCCCCGCCCCTTTCCTCTCTGCCCTTGTCAGCCTGGCAACCCCTGCCCATCTTGCCTCTTTTTCAAGGCCTAGCTCTTTTGCCATCTCCTCTGTGAAGACTTCCCTGACTGCCTCCTCCCTAGGCCACAATGCCTGGGTCATCTGGTGTTGCAGCACTGGGCCCACTGCCTTTCCCTGTCTGTTTACTTAACTGGTACCAGACCCAGGCTCTGAAAGGGCTGTCATCATTAGGTCCCCAGGGCCGACACATAGTTGCTTGTAGTCAGTTTGTTGAATGAATGAATGAATGAATCAATCATTCAATGAATGAATGAATGAATGAGTTTCCTCCAAATGGGGTATGTATTATTTTAATTACACAACTTGGTGGGAATGTAAACTGGTGCAGCCACTATGGAAAACAGTGTGGAAGTTCCCCAAAAAGCTAAAAATAGAGTTGCCATATGATCCTGCAATCCCACTCCTGGGCATATACCTGGACAAAACTATAATTCAAAAAGATACGTGCACCCCTATGTTCACAGCAGCACTAGTTATAATAGCCAAAACATGGAAGCAACCTAAATGTCCATTGACAGATGAATGGATAAAGAAGATGTGGTATATATATATATATACACTTATATATATATAATGGAATACTACTCAGCCATCAAAAAGAATGAAATAATGCCATTTACAGCAACATGGGTTGACCTAGAGATTATTGTACTAGGTGAAGTAAGCCAGAAAGAGAAAGACAAATACCGTATGATATAACTTATATGTGGACCCTAAAATATGACACAAATGAACTTATTTACAAAACAGAAACAGACTCACAGACATAGAGAACAATTTGTGGTTGCCAAGGGGGAAGGGGGTGGGGGAGGGAAGGATTAGGAGTTTGGGGTTCACAGATGCAAACTATCACACTTAGAATGGATAAACAACAAGGTCCTACTGTACAGCACAGGGAACTATATACAATATCCTCTAATAAACTATAATGAGAAAGAATATATGTATATACGTGTAACTGAATCACTTTGCTGTACACCAGAAACTAACACAACATTGTAATTCAACTATACTTCAATAAAAATTTTTTAAAAAAAGAACAAAACAAAAAAGAAAAACCAACAGTAATGCACATTTGTCATGTTTTGTTGGCTGCCCCCCCCCCCCCTCGCCCTCCACCTGACACTCTCTCACTAACAGTGGCCTGATTTCCTTCTGGAACTTGCCTATTCTGCATTGTGTGTGGTCTTGGTGGAGGGGAATTCTAGTCTTCTGCCTCCCATTACAAAAGCCAGCTTTTTACATCTCCTGGTCTACCCTAGGGAGCAGGCACATGTCCTGACATCTCTTCTGGGACTTTGCATCTGGAATGAGGGACACAGGGTGTCAACCAGGCTTATTGGTTGCTGGCAACAGAATCCAACCTGGTGAGATTGAAGCAGGAAGGGGGATTTATTCAAAAGGAGGTGAGGTGGCCCACAGACTCACTGGGAAAGATGGGAACCAGGCACAGAAACAAAGAGGCCAGACCACAGCTGGCCACAGGCAAACCATCCTCAAGAAGCCAGTGCAGTGAGGACCATGCTACTGCACCACTTGCCCGGGCACCGACCAGTGGTGCTCCCGGAAGTGAATTTTGCTGCTGCAGTTGCTGTCCCCAACCTCTTGTCACCAGCAGAGATGTGCCTTGCCCCTGTTCCGTGGCCTTCTTGCTCCTGGCTCGCTGTATGGGTGGGGGGCTTGGCGGTTGACCAGTCTGGGCAGGAGCCCCCGTTCCCTAGCTGCAAGGGATGCTGGGACCACGCCAATCCATCACTCCCGGTCCACACTGGGAGGTTGACTCTGCCTCTTCCCCTAAAGACCTTTAAGATAGAGAATTTCTCAAGCCTGGGAAGGAGGGGTCATCAGATGATGGACAACGAAAAAGAATGGCAAAAGCCACCGAACCCAGAGACAGAGGAGAAGATTGGAGGTCATTCATCTCAGCCGTGGCGGCATGTAGACCAGATGTTTCCTGCTACCAGGTGGTGGCTGTGGTTCTTAATCTAGGCCCTCGGGAGAGGCCTGGGCCCCCACCCCTCTCCAAGTCTGCTTCTCTGGGCTCCTGTCACTTCTGTGAGCTCCCGACATCCTGCCAATAAATTCCTTTTTGCTTAAGTTAACCAGTGTTAGTGTCTGCTGGCTGCAGCCAAGCAACGCTAAGTGAAACCACATGTAAACACGAGTCCAAACTGCTTGTAAAACACTAAGGCAGCCTTGATAAGGCCGTAGGCTTCCTGACACCCCCCTGGCCAGCATTCTTCCCCAAGGGAACCACTGGTATGAGCTGGATGTGTGTGTCCCAGAGCTTACTGGTCATGCTTCTATACAAATGTGTGAAGCCCTAGTAAATATTTCCTGGAAATAATGTTCTATCTCATTGTGCCTAAGACATCTCCAATTGTAAGACATGCCATTGTTTTATGTGCTACCAAGAAGGAAGAAAAAGTTGCCAGTGAAACCATGACTCAATGTTAAGATGTATCAATTATAAACCACATCTCAATTGCTGGTTTAAGATGTGGAAAAAAGATGTGTATGTTAGAATAGATGAAATACGGTCATAGCAACAACTAACTTATTTAGCCCTTACCATGGGCCAGGCATTCTCACAAGTACTTTGTTCACGTTAACTCAGGTAATCACTTACTCCATTAAATAATTTCTTTCCTTTTTTTTTTGGCTACTTTGAGTCTTCGTTGCTGCGTGCAAGCTTTCTCTAGTTGTGGTGAGCAGGGGCTACTCTTTGTTGCAGTGCACGGACTTCTCATTGCGGTGGCTTCTTTTGTTGCAGAGCACGGGCTTTAGGCACACGGGCTTCAGTAGCTGTGGCATGTGGGCTCTAGAGCGCAGGCTCAGTAGTTGTGGCGCACGGGCTTAGTTGCTCTGCGGCATGTGGGATCTTCCTGGACCAGGGCTCAAACCCGTGTCCCCGGCATTGGTGGGCAGATTCTTAACCACTGTGCCACCAGGGAAGTCCCAACACCATTCAATAATTTCTTGAGGTGGAAATATAATTATCCGTATTTTACAGATGAGCAAACTGAGGTACAAGAAAGTTAGACTATTGCCTAAGGTTACAAATTTAGGAAGCGGCAGAATGATGATTCAGAGAAATTCTGGATTTAGAGATTGCTCTCCTCACCACCAATGTTCAGTGTTCTGTTTGTGAGTGCATGTGTGTGCGCCTGTGCGTGCATGTGCGCATCGTGTCTGTGCATGACTATATGTGCATATGTGTGTGTACGTTGTGTGTCTCTGTGTGTGCTTGTGTGCATTGTGTCTGTGTGTGCATATATGCATCGTGTGCCTGTGTGTGTATGTGGGCCTGAGTGTGTGTTTGCGTGTGTGCATGCACATGTGTTTTTTCACTTCAGGAGGATCATGTTATATGTGCATTCTGCACTGCGCTTTGTTCATTCAGTACTATCCTGGAGACCCTTCTGTCTTGTACCTAAGTTTCTCCCCCATTCTTTCTAACTGCTGAAATATAGACCCGCCATAAGGCCTCTAGACATTCTCGCACTCATAGGCATTAAGGCTGTTGCCATTTCTGACTCTGCCTAACAAGCCTGCAATAAACATCCAGCAGGGCTCCGCGAGCACGCGCGTGAGTGTTTCTCTCGGGTAGACGGACAGAAGTAGAATCGGTGCATCAGGACACACGTGCATTCTGAGTGTTCAGAGATAAGCCACCCTCCCCCCGCCCCACCCTTCTTGGTTCACCTTCCATCGCTCCGCTGGTGGAGCGGTAGATGGTAGACTGGACATATGTGTGTACTCCTACCAGTGCCTGCATACGATTTCTACCCCAGACTCCTCCTTACCAAATCTGCAGGCCATCTCACACCTCACCTTCCTCGGCAACTGAGGCATTTGCACCGCTGACCTACTCCTTGTCCTGGACATCCTCTCCTTCCCTTGAATGGGAAAACCCACAGCCTTGCCACTATACATTTCAATTCCTGGTCGCCAACTCCTCCCTCCTGGCCTGGCATCCACGTTGCCTAGAAATGAACTTCCCAAGGCGAGTGGCAAGGGATGTTAAAAGGCATTCTCAGGTGACAAGAAAGGGCACCTTGGTAGACACTGGGAAAATTGAAGTTGCTGCAGGACTTCTCAGGGTCTTTACTGAGTAAAGCAAAATGCAATTGCAATCTCCGGTGAACTCAGGACACCCAAAGAGGGGCAGCCCCAATGGGCTCCATGACCAGCCAATAGAAGTGCACCCTGAGTCAGCCAGGAGCGTCAGCAGCTTTGGACCTTCCTCTCCTCTTGCTCCCCACTGTGGCCCTGGCACCCTGGTCCTCCCTGGGGCCCCTATCACCTTTCTAGGTCTGCCTGTACCATGCCCCAACCTCCACAGTCCTCCCTGGGTAACTCAGAGGAAAGAGGGCTAGCTAGGGGCAGAAGATCTGGTCACCTGAAGCTAAAGGCCTTGGGCCAGTTACTTAACCTCACTACGCCTCAGTTTCCTCACCTGTAAAATGGGGGGAAATTCAGTAGCCATCTGGGATACTATTGTGCATTAGTATAGAGAGAACAGACCGAAAAGTGCTTTGCACGAAGTAGGGCCTCAATGAACCTCTGCTAGAGGGAAGCAGTAGAACTGAGTTCCAGATCCTTCCACTGCCCACTGTCTGTTTGTCCCTGACCACGTCACCCTCTTCCTCAGGATCTCTGCTTCTTCATTTGTTAGTGGAGGCACCTGGACCACAGTGGAAGGCTAGGTGAGTCCCTACCTTCAGAGGATCCCAGCCTATGTCTTGGTCAACCTGGGTCTCCCAGAGCCTGGCATGGAAACTACAATGGAGCACTGCTCAGTGAAGTGGGGTGAGCTGGGCTGAATACAGGGGTCCCCGGAAGGAGAAAGAGGCACTGACAGTGCATCAACAGGACAGACAACAGCAATGGGACAGGCTCCAAGCAGGCGGTAGGGGCAGAGATGTGCCAGGCAGGGAGCCTCCTTGCACTCCTGAAACACTCAGGGGTGTCACTCAGATCGCTAGGAATCTAGAAGAGTGGGGAAGAATTTAGGAAAGGTTTCACGAAGAGGGAGCAACTCGAGATCAGCCTGGAATGACGGGAAAGATTTTACTCGGCCCCAGGGAGCAAAATTGGATATTGCAAGAGTGATGTTCACAGAGCAGTCACAAGTGGAGAGAGCAGAGCAGGGGGTAGAGCTTTAGTGGTGACGATTCAGGCATCTGTGCAGATGCCTGGGCACCTTCACTCTGCTCCGGAGTGAGGCATACCCAACTTCCCTGCCCCGCCTGAGCAGAGATCAGATCTGTCCCCCTGGCAAACAAAGCCAAGGTCTCCCGCCCCCCTTCCCCAAGCTTGCGCAACGAGAGCAGCAGTGTGGGCTTAACCATCCCCCAGAGAAAGAGGGAGTCTCCTCTCGACAGAGACAAATGAGACGTGACATCCTCCTGGCTCTGCCGCCTGGGAGACCCAGGCACCCCTCACGCCCATTACGAGCTTCCTTCCTCTGCTCCCTCATTATCTCTGCTGGGGTGTCCTCAGGCCAAAATAACGTACCCACCCAACCCCTGCCCCTACCTGGGTATCATTATGACGACTCCCACTTGAAATTATTTGTTTTTCTCTATTGATCTTGGTTCGACACTGGAAAAATGTATTCTTTGTAAGGCATTCCCAAGGGCTTAATTTGTCCGTGTTGGAAGCCTTTTTTAATAGGATTCTGCCCCATTGTTTATTCTGAACATTGAGTTCCGAGAGCTGAGATTCAGCTCTTTTAATAGAAACTCATTACTGGGGTCCCTCTGCATCAGAAAGCTGATACTGGCGCTGTGAGGAGGAAGCAAATTAGGAGGCTGCCAAGGGCCCGTCTGATCGGAAGGCCCCCTGGGAGGCAGAGTCACCATCCAGCCTCCACCCCCCTCCTCCTGTTAGAGGGACCTGAAGAGTGATAGCCACCAGGCTAGGCAGGGGGCTCCCAGGCCTGTGAGCCTGCCCCAGAGCTCACTGGTGACCCAGGAAGCCCTCCATCCCTGACTAGCTTCAGCTCTCAGAAGCTCTTCCTACCTGGAACAGACGCTAGTCTGCTAGAGCAATGTTTCCCGAAGTATGACCCACAGTAGCTCCACATCAGAATCCCCTAGGGTGCTGCTGTAAATTCAGGCTCCCAGGTCTCCTCCAGACAGTACTCCCCTGCCATGTGGCTTACACCTCAGGGGGCTCCCTGCTTTGGAGGGCCTTCCTGGTGCCCAGGACTGACCGGGTTCATAGTGTTATCCATATGGTGTTCCCATGCCTGGACCTGGTCCCGTATGAATCCCAATCCCCACTTGTTTCTCTTCCTCAGAGACTGTGTACCCCCGCTACCACCACCCCACTGCCCCCATGGGTTGACCAGATGCCCTAGAGAGCTCCTAGCACTCACATATATGGGGTCATCCCAGGGCCCCATGGTCGGGCCCCGTACCAGGCAGAAAGCTTGGCAAATGAATTGCTCCCACCAGCCAGCAAAGTATTTCTTTCACAGGATCACATGAGATTGGGCCAGCAGAACGGTGCTCACATGATTTTGAGCGACTCAGAGTGTTTTGCCTCGCCTGCAAAAAAGAAAAAAAAAAAAAAAAGGTAGTGGCCTGGGGCCCTGTATGCCCTACGGGCAGCCCTGCCTCAGACCCACTAAAATAGTATTATAGCATTGAGGAGGAAACTCAGGAATCTGTATTTTTACAAATGCCCCAGGGAATCCTAATGCTTGCTGAAGTTCAGAATCTACTGGAAGTGTGGTGGTGAAAGGGAAAGAGAGTGGTTTTTAGAGTTACTAAGAACTGGGCTCAAGCAGTGATTTGCAGCTAGCCAGTTGGGTGACTAAGAGCAAAGTACTAAACCTCTCTGAGTCTCACTTTGCGCTCATAAATATTTTCGGTCCATGGTGGCTTTAAGAGCCCTTTTAGGAGCAAAGTAGTCTGCAAATCTTGCATGTGTAAGGCTGAGACCACGCCCAGTTCCAAACCCAACATATGGCAGGGATCTAAGCAACAATGTCTGGTATCATTCGATCAGTCAACAAGTATTTATTGAAACCCTACTATGTGCAGGGCACTGTGCTCAGCGGTGGTGAGACAAAACAGGCTCAGTCCTTTGCCTTCATAGGGGAAGACTGATATGAACAGATGAAAGACATTTCATAAACATTTATTTAGTGGCAGTAGTGATTGGTCCTACGTGGGGCAGAGCAGCATGGCATGGAGAGCAGGGGACATGCTCATGTAACCAACTGAGGGTGAGTGAGTGAGGGCTTCTCTGAGGAGGTGAGGTATCCCACTAGGACCTGGAGGTAGAGCAGGACTTGCCAGGTGAAGAGAGAGACCATGTGTACTTTCTGGTCTGGTTTCTGCATTTCGGGGGCCCCTTCCTCTCCCAGAGACAGCTCTTTTTGGAAGTAAAGATGATCGAGTTGACAGCTGCTCTGCACAGAATCCAGATGAGCTCAGTGGGTTTGCAGAGGGCACGCAGGCAGACGCATGGCATCGCCGAGGTCTGAAGGTGTGCCAGCCACGGACCAAGTGCGTCCCACGTGCCATCTCATCAGATACCCACAGCAGGTCTTCATGTGGGTTTTATGGTTACCCCCATTTAACAGATGAGGAAGTTGAGGCTCAAAGGGGATAAGTAACTTCTCACCTAAGTAGGGTCACAGAGCTAATAAACAGTAGAGCCAGGATCCAAGCCTGGGCAATGTGACCTCTCCTGCCCCTAGGCTAAGGACCCCATGCCTCACCTGTGACACTGTCTTCAGAACCCACTCGGGGGGGAGGTCACTTTTCCGTGTAGAGAGGGATCAAACGCAGCTGAAAGTCACCTAAGAGAGAGTTGATTTGAATGATATGAAACTGCACAAAATGTGCAGCCAGCAAAAGGGCTGGAGAATAGTGGACCTGGGATCGCATCTTGACAGCTTCCAGGACCCAGCGACCCCATTTACAAGACGAGGAGCTTGGAGCAAGGCTGTGGTTCCCCAAATGTGTTCCTTAGAGCTCTGGGCTCCCTCAGAGGTGCCTCAGGGCTGCCCTGGCTGGGTGCTGGGCTATCGCTCCCATCAGTCCCCCCAGATGAACACCACGGCTTCCCAGCAGGCAGTTTTGGAAGACAGCCTCTGAGGCTGTGACAGCACAGACCATCATTACAAGCTTTACTTCTTTAACATCACTCTTAAGTCAGTCAGCATTCGTGAAGCACACATCACACTGTGAGCTGGGTGTGGAGGATCCAGACAGGTCCCTGCCCTTGAAGAGCACCTAGGCCAGGGGAGGAGGTACCCAGATCCAGTGCCCAGGTAACCAGGTGCCATGAGCCACAGGGAGGGTCCTTCCCTGCTTGGGCAGAAGCTCAGAAAAAGGCAGAGGCCAAGTTGGTATTTAAACCCAAGATTCTTGGCACCAAGTGCCGTGCTTTCCCCCCACCCTACCTGCATCAGGTAATTTGATCTGGGCATCAATGAAATGACCATTTAATGGAATAAGAAGATCTAGGTAGAGTCTCGGGGGAGAGTGGAGCTGCAGCGACAGAGGCAAGGGGGGAAGGCAAGAACCGAATCATCAGACAGAGGCAGAGGATCAGGGCAGAATCTGTAGCCAAGCTGGGTTTGAACAAGAGCTCCTGACGGTCATGGTCAAGTGTCTGCTGCTGGGGAGGCAGGATTACCAGGGCATCTACTCGCCTATTACAGTAACAACCCTACCAATAATAATCGCTAATACTTGTTGAGCACCGTATCAGTCAGGAAGAGTCTGGGTGCTGCAGCAATAAGTGGCTACAAAACCTCAGAGCCTTTACCACAACAAAGGTGTGTTTGCTGCTCACACAACGTTCATTGTAGATCCTGGCAACTCTCCAGGATGGGTGATCTCCATGCAGTGACTCAGCCACACAGCTGACAGGTCCTTCACCATCCAAAGCTGCCCCATGTGACCTTCTCGGCCACGGCTACAGCAGGAGAGACTGGCTTTTCATGATCCCAGTTCAGAAGTGACATCTGTTACTGCTGCTCAGATTTCATTGTCCTGAACGTGGCACTTGGTCCACTCAACTTCAAGGGCATTGATTAAGCACCTTACATAGGTTATTTCCCTTTGCATATAAGGAAACGGAGACACAGAGAGAATGAACAGAAAGAACTTAACCAAAGCCACACAGCTAGTAGTGGAAGACTAATAAATTAAACCCAGAAGGTCTGGGGGCTTAACCCTCATTCTACTTCCTCCCAGACTCTCAGTGGTCATTGGTACTTCAGAAATGGGCAATCCGTTGTCAGAGTGCCGTCCTTCAGTTAGCCCAATGAAGGCATCCATGTCCTCTTGGCATTAGATAAATTCAGAGAGGGATGCCATGCTCCCCTGTGGCTTGGGACCGTCCCTAGCCTGTGTAGAAGAGAAGTCGACAGACTAAAGTGTTTCTCATGAGGAAGGGAGGCAGGTGCCACGGAATTGCAAATCTGCCATGAGTGGCTTCTGATGGCACGGTGGTGGGGGAAATGGGGGAAGGGGGTGCTCCCTGGAAATCGTACAGCTTGCCAACCAACTCTTCAATCACAAATTCCAAGTGCAGGGGGTTATAAACAGATCATCACTGTGGTTCAATCCATGCACTGGGGTCTGAGATTTCCATTTCAGGACAGGGGAAATAATAAGTAACCACTGACTAGCATATCCAGGTTTATTGACTTGAAAGGTCATATATTGATGGACAAAAAGCCAAGGTCAATATTTGATTTTAAGGAGCAATAAATCTTGATATCCATGAAAAGAAGCGTTAATGCAGGTGCTGTTGGGGGGGAGAGGGATGCCTTCGCGGCGAGGGACTCCTCCCTCCTCTGTGGTGGGTGAAGGGCACTCTTGTTTGGTTGGAATATTAGGAAGGAAGCCTGTGTGTGTTTAGCAGTTTTTAGGTAGCTCCGGGTGGGTGCATGTTTTGAAGAGAGCAAAAAAGAGAAGCGTGCACTGTTTTCAGAGGACTGCCATTTCTGTCCCTGTTCACACAGACGGAAGAAAAACACCTGCCTTGCACACTATCCCTGCTGCCTGCTCCCCCCACCTGCCAGTATCTGAGATTTACCTCCACTCTCGCTAAGTTGAGATGCGATGGAATTTCCCTTTATCTGCTTTCCAACTCTCTACCCACCAATCCTTCAGTGTCTTCATCTCCCCATGCAGATTTGGGTGCATTCCCAAAGAAAGGCACGACGCTGAAACCACAGGTGATGCAAACCCTTCATCATCTGCCTTAAAGAGGCGACTCGCTCCATTCTCCTCCCTATCCAGGCCCCACTCTGGGCCCCGACCCCACCTCATCCCTCCACTTCACAGTAGGGCCACCCAGACCGCTTGCCAGCCCTGTCCAGTTGGGTATCTTGGACCCTCGTGAGTTTGCTTGTGCTGTGGCCGCTGCCAGAAATCTCTTCTCCTTTTGCCCCAACCTGTACACCTCCTCCTGGGGATATTTTGCTAATCCCGAAACTCCCTGTTTGACACTGTCTCCTTGGTAAAGCCCTCTCTACCCCTCCCAGGCAGAGCAGCCTCCTCCTTCCGTCTATCCCCCCATCCCTCCATCTACCCCTGTATCCCTCCATCCCTATTCTAGCTCTTGCTTCCTTCCTTGAACAATTTTTGCTCACATGTCCATTGGTCTTCATTTTTCCTGGATTGAATGCTTGAAGGACAGGGCTGGTCCTTAATTCTGAATCCCCATTGCCTGGCTGTAGTAAATACCCAGTATGTTTGCAGAATGGGTGGCTGGACAGTGGGAAGGACAAATAGACCAGGTAAGGGACTCTCAGCAGAGCTTGGGCAGGAGGAGGGAGGGGGACGCAGGGCCTGTAGGGACTGGGGAGGGGCAGGGGGCGCCCCCAGGCAGCGAGCACAGGAGGCTGCTGACCAGCATCCTGTCTGGCCCCTCATCCTCACCGGCAGCTGCCCTGACGGTATTAATCAAGGCCAGAGCGCGTAGAAATATCAGTCCACTGTGTTCTATTCAAGTTCCCTGGAACTAAATTATGTTGTCAGGATTGGACAGAGCAGGAATGGAAAAGACCAGGCTGGATGACATGGGGCTGTTAAAAGGAGATGAATGAGCCCAGTGGTTTCCATTCAATTTTTCAAGGTTTCCCAAGGCAAGTCTGACAAATACCACCTTATGATTCTCAGGCACCCTGCACAGTGCCTCTTACACTCTCATCTTTTTATTTCTGCCTGTCCGATTAGAAGGACAAGGGATTCTTCTTTCTGTCTCGCATATGGGGAAATGGAGGAACTGGGGTGAGGGGAGCACTTTGACCAGAGTGAAGGTCAGGCCAAGGTCAGGGCGTAAATCAGTGACACAGTCAGCAGGAGGATGCAGACCTCTGAGTTCACGGTGAAATGCCCTCTCCGTTACCCCACCTGCTCAGCTTCCTCTACGAAATGCAACTGGCCAGACCTGCCTCTCAGGGCTGCTGCAGAGTGCCAGGGAGAAAATGCACCTGAAAACACTTTTAACTGAAACAGTGCTGTTCATTCATTCAACCGGCATGTTTTGAGTACACACCACATACCAAGCCATGTTAGCACTTCGTATCTAAGAGTTTTCGTAAGGATGTAGAAAGAGGCTGAGAACTAGAAATGGATACATATGGGTTTCACATCTGTCTCACCACTCGGTAGCTGTGTGATATGGGGTTGGATATAAAACCTCTCTGATCCTCTTCAGGTGATTGTCGGGATGGAATCAGTTAAAGACAGGACAGCATCCATCACGGCACCCATCAACTTTCTTTCCTATGAGGAAGAAAGTTGTAAATAAGAACTTATTGAATCTGAATGTGTCCTCCCACAGAAAAGCAAGTGTCTCTCTTTCCTCTCTGTAGGAGGAGCATCCCTGCACAGGGGATGCACGTGCCTAGCTTCCAGCTCTGCCGTGTGCTGCAGGAAACCATATCTCACAGCCCAGCCTCTGTTGTAAACAAAGGACTAATTAAATTAGCATAAGTTATTTTATGTAAATTAAAGATCCACGTTATAGCTGTTTATTGGTAGCAGCGTCAGATCTAGCCACTGCATAAGCTTGTGTAAAATTAATGTGCATAGATGCTCCAAATATCATATTATTAATAATGATAATAATGTTGATGAGGATGATAATAATGAACACATTCTCATAACAGTGCCTCCCGGCTGGCTCTAAAACCTCAGCGGGGAGTGTGCTGAGTGTCACAGCTCCTCAGGGAAACAGCCAGATTACACAGCTCCTTCTCAGCCTCCCAGCCCTCACTCGTCGCGCCATTTTGGCTTCTACTACTGGGTTCTGCTAAACTTTGGCCTCTTCAAATCCTGTCTATCTTTCAAGGTCTTACTCAGGGCCACTTCTATGAGTCAGCCCAGCCAACCTGAACTATATAGAGCTCTCTCCCTCCTTTCAGTTTCTGAAACAACTTTTCCACATCATCCTTTTCACCTGTAATCTCCTCGAACTCAGATCTGTGAGGTAGGTAGCAGGTGTACTTAGGATTCCCATTTTATAGACAAGCTAACAGAGATCAAAGAGTAGAAGCCACTCAAGGTAACATAGCTAGGAAGTTACAGAGCCAGGCCTCAACTTTCCCCAGCTCGTATATACCAGAGAAGCCCCTAGCTAAGAGACTGGCACATAGTAGATATTTAATGAGTGTTTGTTAGGAAGGAGGAAGGAAGGAACACGTGAAGGGATGAGTGAATGAAAATTTTGCAGAGTGTAGCCTTTAAAATCCCTTAATATAACGATGACCTTCCCTCTCTATCACCATCTATCCACGAGTCAATCCATCAGTAAAACTGCATTTATTACTGACCACACATGTATAAGAATCCCCTGAGTCTAAGCCCAAACATCAGAACATCCACGTTGTTCAAGAGAAGATGTACCCAGAGAACCTCTGTGAGACATTTAGAAAGGCATCCCGCCCCAAGCAGGCGCGGTGACTGAGCCAGAGTTCGCTTCACCCTCTTGGCCAGTGGCCAGCCCACACAACCACAGGTGGCGGCCCTGGATTCAGCAAGGGTTTCAGAAGGCTAGAAGATTGAGCACTGCTGCCTCCCTCAGAGTTCCATGTCACCCTCACTCCTCATGATAGCACCAGGCAGGGACTGCCTGCCTACAGGGGTGTGTGCGTGTGCGTGTGCGTGTGCGCGTGTGTGTGTGTGTGTGAGAGAGATTCTTAAGTACCAGACATCAGGGGGTTGTAGGGCAAACGCTGGTTTCTGAACCACACCAACTTGGGTTTAAATTCTAACCCTCACCAGCATCATGGATAGAATTCTGGGGACCCATGAAGCTGGATGGGAAAAATGACATGTTTCAATTACAAATGGAGGCAACAAACCACAGTCGTATTTGTGATAGCTGAGATTTTTGTCACCGTAGAAATCACGATGTCTACGGGATTCAAGTTGTTGCAGTTTTTTCAAAACATTGAACACCACAGGGGTCAGCAAACTTTTTTGTGAAGTCCAGATTGTAAATATGTTAGGCATTGTGGGCCATGCATTCTCTGTTGCAACTACTCAGCTCTGCTGTGGTAGCTGTAGAGCAGCCGTAGACAATAGGAAAATAAGCGGGGGTGGCTCTGTTCCAATAAAGCTTTATTTACAAGGGGCTTCCCTGGTGGTGCAGTGGATAGGACTCCACGGTCCCAGTGCCGGGGGCCCGGTTTCAATCCCTGGTCAGGGAACAGATCCCACACGCATGCTGCAACTAAGAGTTCACATACCACAACTAAGGAGCCTGCCTGCCACAACCAACACCCAGCACAACCAAATAAATAAATAAATACTTTTTTAAAATGGTGATCCAGGTCGTAGTTTGCTGATTTCTGATATATCCAAGTCATTACTTTAAAATTAAAATAGTTATTAGAATCTTGTTATTTAGTGCCTTAACAAAGAAGCATGTAATTTACTATATCAGGCTTTCTTGTTATTTTGAAAACTGTATTTCAGTATCATTGGTTGCCCTTGTGAGCCTATGTATTTTGTTTTTTGCATTTAAGAAAGTTATTCTGAATTGCGGTCCACAGACTTCACCAGTCTAACCAAGGGGGTCCTTGACCCACTGGAAATAAAGAGCCTGTTATTTAATCTCTCTCAGCTTTAGTTTCCTCACAGCAGTGGCAAAGCGAATAATAATAATATCTATGTCAGAGAGTTTTTGCAAGCATTCAATGTAACTGTGAATATAGAAGTTCTTTGTTAACTAGAAAGAACTATAGAAATTTAAGATATGAACATTTCCACTTCCCCAGCAGTGCCTACCACAGTCCTCTGTACACAGTAGGTACTGAGCAAATGCTTGTGGCTGTGAGATTAGTTGAGCCTACAGCCTGGCATCCCTCCCCCAGGAGACTTCTTGTGCAATATGTGAGGAAGAGGGAGAGAGAAAGACTGCAGAATCCCGGAGGTTCTGAGGATTCTCTCACAATTGTCTCTGCAGAATTCCCTACCATCACATCTATTTAGACATCACACTGGGGAATGAAAAGAGGAAGGGAGAGATGGCCATGTTCTGAGCGGAGACTTCCTGCTGACGCGGCTGGTTTTAGGAGTGCGACTTTGCACAGTTTGTGAAAGCACGTGAACCTTGAAATAGAACCACGGACCTCTTAATTCATCTCTCCGTTATTTGATAAAGTATAAAGTAAATGAATGCAGAACATTTTTCCTTTAATTACACAAGGGGGAATGGGTGG
The DNA here is from genome assembly GCF_039906515.1 of Pseudorca crassidens. NCBI lineage: Eukaryota > Metazoa > Chordata > Mammalia > Artiodactyla > Delphinidae > Pseudorca > Pseudorca crassidens. The sequence goes on along the minus strand of NC_090311.1, from coordinate 54,449,110 downwards.
GGGGTGTGAGGCGGGCGGAGCAGAAGATTGAGGGGCCACTGTGATGCATTGTGCTTCCAAAGCAATTGTGCAGCATGGACGCTGCCTGCGTGAGGGCTTCTCTGAGATTTCAGCGGTGGGGAAAGAGGCTGAAGCTATGGGTCACAATGAGACCTACCCCAGAGCCCAGCAGCTTCCGATCAGGTTGCATCTGAGACAGCAATGGGACAGGGGGGTCTCTGCCCTCAATAAGCTTACAGTTCAGTTGAGAAAACAGTCTGAAATGCATAAACCAGGCATCAATATTTGCTGTGTGGTTAAGACCGTGTGGTTCAGTCCCAGCTCCAGCCCTGGGCGGGGGACCTGGCCTCTCTGAGCCTCACTATGCTGTCACGACAGATGTCCACCAAATATTTCCAGTTCTGCCCTCATGGAGATGGACAATGCAAATAAACCTCCGAGTAAATAATATGTCAGACGTGGGACCTTGGGTCTAAACCCTTCCTCTCCTCTCTTTCCGGATTCTTTGACTAACCATCCCCTTCAAATGACTGCAGATAGATGGTCGCTCCAGGGAGCGTGGACCCGAGGCACAACCAATTTACGTGGCAGTAGTTCAGACTCATGGTGTCGCATTATTCAATTATTTAAAGCTGAAATTGTTCCTTCCAGGCTGCTAAGAGCTCATATTTTATTCAATTCGATTATGATTTGTTAAATTAAAAGTTGGTCTGGATAACAAGAGGATAACTTAAGTGTTAAAAGATGGGGGTTCATTATGGATTGAATTATGTCCTCCCAAATTTACATGTTGAAGTCTTAAGCCCCCAGAACCTTATTTGAAATAAGGTCATTTCAGATATAATTAGTTAAGTTGAGGTCATACTGGAGTAGGGTGGGCCTCTAAGCCAATATGACTGGTGTCTTTTTTTTTTTTTTTAATTTTTATCGGAGTATCGTTGATTTACAATGTGTTAGTTTCAGGTGTGTAGCAAAGTGAATCATTTATACATATCTATATCCACTCTTTTTTACATTCTTTTCCCATATAGGCCATTACAGACTACTGAGTAGACTTCCCTGTGCTATACAGTAGGTCTTTATTAGTTATCTATTTTATATATAGTAGGTGCCCTTTTTAAAAGGGGAAATTTAGCTACTGACCCGGATACATGGAGAAGTCCATGTGAAGATGAAGACAGAAATTGGGGTGATGTGTCTTTGGACTTCCAAGGAAGACCAAAAGTTGCCAGCCAACCACCAGAAGTTAGCAGAGAGGCATGGAACTGATTCTCCTTCACAGGCCTTAAATGGAACCAACCCTGCCCACACCTTGATCTTGAACTTCTAACCTCCAGAACTGTGAGAGAATACATTTCTGTTATTTAAGCCATCCAGTTTATGGTGTTTTGTTACGGCAGCCCTAGAAAATGAACAGAGGTTCTAATTTGGCTTTCTCCCGGCTGAATGACTTGAACAAGTTATTAGAGAGGCAGTACAAGTAGTGGAGGGCAGGAGCTGGGAGCCCACCTGTTTGGCTTTGAATCCCACCTCTGCCACCACAAGCTGTGTGATCTTGGACAAGACTCTGAACCTCTCTGTACCTCCATCTCCTCCTCTATAAAAAGAGATGAAAGACTAGGTGGTCTCCAGGAGGCCTTGCAGCTCAAATACTCCACAAGTCAAGCGTATACACCTTTAAAATATAGCAAGGGGCGCCTTTGGCGAGATACTAGGACCATCCTAACAGGATCCTGAGGAGAAATAGCCACATGGCAGAAGGTGCAAAATAAAGGGACATGCGGGACAGAGCCAGAAGATGTTCCTGCTGACATGGCTGATTTTTATCATAGGGAGGATGTTTGCGGTCTGCTCAGGTTACTGGACCCTTAATTGAGTAGAAAGCTCAGAGTGGGTGAGCTCTTAGCTGACCACACGGTAATGGGCGTGGCCAGCACCTCTGAACCCAGAGTCAGAGCAAAGGAAACTGCAATTTGGCCACTGAAAACAGCTTCTTGCTCGATGAATTTAGGTGTTGACTAATAGTTCAAAATAAATATTTTGTTTTCATAAATATTTGTTCAGAGTCCATCCTGAAATCAAAGAGTGGCTTAGATTCCAGACCCTTCGAAGGCCTAGGAGTGGCCCCCCTCTCTGCACTGCTCTCCAGGGAGGTCCCCAAAGGAGCCAGGTCCCCACTGTCACTCCTTACAGGCTGGATGGCCCTGCATAATTAAAACCTCGGTGGATTTCTTGTAATGTTTTATTGCTAACTTGAAAAAGGGCTTGTGGAGACGGATTCTTCGTGTTGTGTCAGGAGCACAGCGTGTTCCTATTTCTCTGTCAGGAAAAAAAAAAAAAAGAAAAAGAGAAAGAAACACACCCCGATGACAGCACAACCTGCCCAGCAAAACGGCCAGCTGTTCTTGTCATGAAGCTGCAAGGTGCCCAGAGTCAGCTGTCTGGGGCCCAGCCCCGGCCCGGGTGCTGTGTGGGTAGCAGAAGAGACAGGGCAGCAACCAAGACCTGCTCAGAGAACAGTGCAGGCTTTCCCCGTACATTCCTACCTGAGCAATGCTCAGGTTGTGATTTCAGCAAACAGCTGAAAGCTGACGGTACCGGGCGAGGCAAACATCCTGCAACGGACCAGCCAATTTACAAGCGTTAACCGCACCGGGGTGAGATCTTGGACAAAGCATTTGGTATGGCTGATCCTCTACACGTGGGTCACACACTGATCAAAGTCACACATTGATACAGGGCTGTTGGGTTCACGACCAGGACTCTAGAGATCATAAAGTCATTTTTGGTGACTCAGTAGCAGGTTGAGTACCCATTGTGTGCCGGGCACTGTTCTAGGAGTTAGGACACAATAGTAAATCAGTAAATAAAATAGCCAATATGTCCTGCCTTCATGGAGTTTGTATTCTAACAGAGTGAGGGTGGAAAGTACCAACGCCACCTGCAGCATTTACAGAATCGCTGCGAGGATTCTGCCACAGATTACAGTGTGACTTGAAATGTCATTGTCCCACTTCTGGGCTTCATTGGCTCATCTGTAAACTGAGGCAGAGGCTGGTATTCGCTTGCGAAGACACTGAGAGTTTCCCATCTAGGCTGCATCCTTCAACTAGCTTTGTGACTGAGGGCAAGTTCCTTAACCTCTCAGTGTCACAGATGCTTCATAGGAGTGTTGGAGAAACAATTGAGTTAGTACAGGTCGATGGCTTTGCAGGTACCCAGCACACCGGGGGCACTCAGCAAAGGTTATTATCATCCAAAGAACATAGAACCAAGTGAATTTCATTCCTCCCTCCGCTGTCTTACCCTCGAGAGGTTTACTTCTCTCCAGAGAGAAGAGTTGCTACGGGTCCCTCTCCAGGCCTCAGCTTCTCTCTCACTTCCCCTCACCTGACCCAAGTCACCTGTCCCTCTGCACACTTCGTCACACTCCCCACAGCAGGAAACTTCCAGCCGTGGGACTCGCTTCCTGGAAGAGGCATGATGGCACAGTGGGGGACAACTTGCTCCGGGGTCAACGTAGCCAGGTGCAGACCCAGGCTCTGCCACCTCATAGCTGTGTGACCTTGGGCCAGTTACTTAGCCTCTCTAGAAGGTTAATAACAGTGGCTACGTCACAGGGCTGCTGTGAGGATTAGGTGGGAGGATGCCGGAAGGTGCTTAGGATGGTGTCACGGAGAAAAGGGCCAACACATGTCAACAATGGTAATAATAAACTCCTACAAAGACCCACAGCAGAGAAGAACAGATGTGTGGTCTCCCGGCATGACTGAGCTCTCTGTTCCACCGCAGCAAGGACATAGCCAGCACCTGCGAAGGCCTGGGAGAGCCTGTGAACATTTCCACTAATGACTGGAATAAGGACATGGAAAGCCAGCTTATCAAATTTGAGTCTGACATGAATTTGAAAGGAAAGATAAATGAATCGAATGAAAGTCTGATCCAAAAATCTTTCAGCAGGTAGGACTGGTAAGGGGGAGTCAACCAGATGGAACTGAACAGAAGAATCTAAGTCCTGTGCTTGATCCCCCCATGCGGACTGCACATGCTTGATAAGGGACACAACATTTAACAGCAGCGAGGCTTCGAAAACGTGTGGCGCTTTAACCGAGAGTGAGTGTAGAAAAGTCCACAGTGTGGTGTGGCCGCAAGAGTCTTTGCTATCTTGGGTCACGTTAATAAATGTATAAAGTCTATAGTAAGGGAGGTGAGCGTCTCCTATTCTACCCTGAACAATCAGAGCTCCATTTCTATTTTGGGAGCCATTTGTCAAGAGGGATACTGGTATCCTAGGACATGACAAGGGAACAGACACCAGGGAGCTCAAAACCGAGCTGTCACAGGATAGGTTCACCAGGAAACAGATTCTCAGAGGGAGGGACTTGGCCGGGGACCCTCAGTAAACAGCACTCCTGGCAGCTGTGGGAGTGCGATCCTGGCAGATGCGTGAAGCCTGGGCAGCACATCACGGTGTCCACCACAGTCCACCCCTGGCAGTGCCCGGCTCCACTATTTTATATAAGTTCTTGGAGCAGCTTCTACTCTGTCTCCGGTATTCTGGGTGTCTCTTTTCCTGGGGAAGCGTATAAAAGGGGAGTTAACGGGACAATCTGCAGACACCACTACTGCAGGAGATGCTCATAATCTCCCTCCTCCGCTATCTGTTCTAGAGTCCCTTCACGAGGCACCTGGCACCTGTGCTGGTCTCTGTGGCTCATCTGGTGTCATGACCCAGATCCTGATTCCTGAGGGGTCTGAATCCCTGGTTACCGTACTCTTCTCAGACCTCTCTGTGTAAACGGGACTTACTTCACAGGTTACTGTGTTTCTCAGTTTACCATCAAGTTTGGGCAGGAAAGAACAAGAGACTCCCTCGTGCCTTGGTACCAAGCATATTCTTCTCTGCCCTTTTTTTTGTTTGTGTAGCAATAACCTTACTTCCGCCTGACAATCAAGGTCCCTTAACCCTACTACGTTAGTGACTTTTTCCCTTGCCTACTGGTCTTTCAATATAAATAAGCAGCCCAAAGAGACTGGTGACACCATACCCTAAAGTTTAACGAGACTCTTCCTGTGTCTCCTAGTGAAAACATTCCTCCTCTGAAAACCAGGACTTCCAGTGTTGTGGAGACAGGAAGCACAGATTCCCCAAGTGGGTCTCCGGCAGTGATGGCAAACAGACACCCTCCTGTTTCTACCTCTCATTACCCACACCCATTCGTTCTGTCTCCTGGAAATGTAGCACCATAAAGTGGTCATTGAGTTAGAGTCCATCATGCATCCTGGAGAATGGTGTCCCATACGCATAGGCATCATCTCCAAACTGGTGCCCCAGCAGAACACTCAGAGGCTGTCCCATCACTCTATCAGGTGGTAGTGTCTGGGGGTACAGTTTGTGGTGGACCTGAAAGATCCTGTGCTCTTACGCCCACTGCCATACCTCGTGTGTCTTAAAGTGATTCTCTTGAATCATTTGGTTTGATGTTATGTGGGATCCAGAGTTGGTGGGTCAAATACTGCATAAGCCATCAGACTTGCTGCAGGCGGAGGCCCTGCAAGGCAGGAAAGGTAAACCTATACCCAGAATTTATGTCAGTTCAAATCAAAATGAATCAATTCCCCTTCCAGAGTGAAAGGGGGTCAAAGTAATCAAGTTAGCGGCAAGTGGCCAGTTGATCTCCTTGAAGGACGGTGCCGCATTGGGGTATCAGCATCAGTCTGTGTTGCTGGCAGCACAGACATTGGACAATGGCAGTATCTAGGCCAGCTTTGATGAGTCAGGAGCCCTTGCTGTTGGGATCACGTGTAGCCTCTATTCTGGCCCCATGACATCCGTTTGTGCCAGCATGAGGGTGGCCAAATGGCAGAGGCTGGTCGGCATCATGGCATCAGAGTCATTCTGTCATTCTGCCTCTTCCAGGGTGGATGCTCTCTCGTGGATGGTAACGTGTAATACAAAGATCTTCACACCACGTGACCACTCCCATAGTTTCATCCATGTGCCTCTTGCCTGGACCTTCTTATCACTTCTCATCTTTCTCCTTCCAAGACTGCGACCAAGAGCTCAGTTATGCATTGCGTCCCATGAGTCCATATGTGTTCCACCTCAGGGATTTCTCTTTATACACAAAACTGATGATTAGGTATACTGCTTGGGGCTCTGCCCACTGGGAGGATTTCCCCTTTCTGCTGGTTTTCAGGGCCACCGCTGAGTAGGAGTGTAGCATAGCAGCAGTTCATTTCCAGCTTTTACCTGTATATCAAGTCAACATAGCCATAAACAGAACTCGACTTTTTTTCTACTCCAGCAGCTAGTCTTAAGGTACTCCACCCATGAAGGCTCAGGTGGGAGCTGAAAAACAGTGATAGACACGACCTGGGGGTTTGGGTCTCTTACATGGGCAGCTTCCTGGTGTCATCTGGCTGCTTCATGCCTGATCCCAGATGTACCACCTCCACATTACACCAGTCTTACGACTTGGTGGCTCTGCATGAACCCCGTTTATGCTGAACACGTTTGGCTTCATGGTCACTTGATGTCTCATGGTCAAGGCTCCATCTGTACCAATGCCCAGTAGCATGCTAAGAGCTACAATTCTCCACTGCAGGTGGCATGGCCTTGTTCCGGAACCCTAGGGGCCTGTGCAGTAATTTTCCTTTTGGAGCTTACTATAAGCTCCACACAGCTTCTTTTCCCATCACAGATACCTGTAATACCATGGAGTCGACCCAGCCTTGTGGCTCACACAGCAGGGCTGCTTGCACAGCAACCTGGACCTGCTACAGGAATCTTTCCCACAAAGTTAGGGGTCTTCCTTGTCACTTGATACATGGTTTGGAACAGTTTTCCCAAGTGCGGCATATGCTGCCTCCAGAACCCAAATGGGCCCACTAGGTGTTATACTTCCTTCTTATTGGTGGAAGATTTAAGATGTAATAATTTGTCCTTTACTTTGGAAGGGATGTCCTAGCACGCCCCAGAACACCAACCCCTAAAAACATCACTGAAGAGGTGGCTTCCTAAATCTTTGTAGGCTGATCTCCCATTCTCTGGAGCACATGTCTCACCAAGGTCTTCAACATCCTTGCAACTTCTTGTTTAGCCAGGTTTATTGACTCGATGTCATCAATTCCACAGACCAATGAGATGTTCTACAGATTGTCTAGACAGTTCTAGACCTTTGGGACTCTATGCTGATAGAGGATAAAAGAGTTAACTACCCCTGGTGAAAGACCATAAATGTGTCTGCTTTTCCGCCTCCGTGAGAATGTGAATTGCCTGGCCCTCCTTCCTGGTGTCATCGGTGAGCACACACCATGTACCCGGAGCTGTCTTTATCTGCTCTAGCAGAATCACGGCAGCTGCAATCAGGGCTACTGCTTGGTCAGACATGTGGTTCACCCTCATCCTCCAAGATCCGTCTCATTTATGTAGGCTCCTGCTGGTGGATTAAATGATAAAATGATGGGGACCACCACCCCTGCATTCTTTAGGACCTTAAAGGTGGCACTAATCCCTGCCATTTCCCTTTCCATCTTAACTGAGGGTGGGGTGGAGAAGTTTCAGAGGCTTCCACTCAGCCTTTCCCACTAGGATGCCTTGTACCCCATAATCCGAGGAACCAATGCAAGGGATCTGCCAGCTGCCAGGTATATCCATTATCACTATGCATTTAAGGACCGGGGAAATGTCCCCAGAGTGGCTCAGCGAACGCTGTATATCCGCATGAGTCAGATCTGTTCCAGGAGTGTATTTATAACCTGACCCCACGAGCACCCACTCCAGTGGTGACCACGATGACTTTGAGTCACTGTTTATCAATGTCAACTTTGAGTATTTGTCATTCCTCAGTATATAAATCCCCAAGGACTAGGATAGTCACCACTGAACCCAGTCTCCATGGTGATGCAGAGTCCTTCCTTATGGACACCTAGCCCCTCCTTCAGTCAGCGGGTTCCCAGCCTGAAAGTCGTCTCAGATCCAGAAACTGGGCAAGGGATCATAGGGTTTTTGTTTTTGTCTTTAACGGGGACAGCTTTTAGCCTACTGATCATTCATCTTTGAATTCTTTTGATTTTGTAGATTTGAGCGATGCCTCTGTTAGCTTCTTCTACCCCGAGGGGAGGGTGACGTACTCATCTCAGTTTGAGTGGGATTTTCTTGGTTTTAGCACTGAAAGACCTGCTCCCAGGAACCCCCTCAGTCCTGAATACACCAGCACAGTTGGTCACCCTGCCTTAGGGACACCTTGATCTCCAGCCACACCCATAAATCTGCAGGTTGGGCACACCCGTCTGCCATTCTGACCTTACTGGTCATAGCAATCATCGTGTCCACCCTGCTTCCAACAGAGAAGCCCCACCTCCCGGCCTCTGTTCTTTCCTGGGATCCCAGTTGGTGGCAGGGAGAGCAGGTCTGTAACAATATCTCCTATGGCCATGCCTGGTCTGCAGACCACACCCTCACTGAACTCCTCCCTGATGCTGGACCTCCTCACCAGCACATCTCCCACTGCTTTGATGAATGGCGTATAATCCAGGCCATTCTGTGGAACAGTCAGTTGGTGGGGTTTCCAGCCTTAAGTATAACATCCTCTCCACACACTCCTCAGAATTTTTTGATTCCCTCTCCTGCCATCTGCCATGGTAATTCTGGCATTTCTACTGCACATAGTGTGGGCCATGTCTTCTTCCAAGCTTCCAAGAGCTTCCCAAGCAGCATGTTAGCATCATTTCCCAGGGTCCTTGTCAGGGTATGAAATCTTGTATCAGGGGAGAGTCTTCCGTATTGATAAACTCACTCATCCAGCTTTATGCTCCATCCGTAGCAGCCTCAGTTTGCCATGTGTACACCCCTTGCCAGTACGCATGGTGGGTCCCACACGTCCTTGGGTCCCAACTTCCTTTCCTCCCCTAGAAGGTCCCCCACTTCCCTGGGAGTTTGTGTAGTGACTTGCTGGTTGGTCCAACGTCCAGGAGGGGAATAGGATACCTCCTGAGTGGACAGATGTTGTCATGTGAGGTGGAAACCTCTACATCATCTTCAAGCAAGGGAGGGGTGGCACTAGACTTTAATGGTGGGACGTGGGCTTAGTGGGTCTGGGGTTTCAAAGTTCTCAAGTTCATTGACCCCAAGCCTCACAGTTCTGCTCCTTCCAAATCAGGGCCCTGATCTTGGCATCACCAACTTACGCTGGGTGAGGATTCAGAATGTAGTCTTCTCTGAGCTCCACCCTTAGGATTAAGTCTGGGTCCTGAGCCTCAGCTTTCCCTTCTCTCCAGCTGCTGGAGAAGTGAATCTCTCTCTTTATATGTAGCCAAGGAAGCCCACTGGCTTTCACTCCTTGCCTTCAACTGGTCATCAATCAACTATAGACTTTCATGGTTGGTTTGTTTGTTTCCAATCCATCAGTTGAACTCAGCGAGAGCCATACAATTCCACTGTCCTTATAATTACTAATTTCCCTGATCCTCTCAACCTCCTGAAGTAGGCACCCTGCCCTGCATTCCCTTCCACCAGCATCCCATCCCAGTTTCTCCAGCAGGAAAAGTCTAACAATTGCACAGGCAGGAGCTCTCAGTCCTGCACCCACCATTAACAATGGGGTCTTCATTGCCCGTTGGCCAGTGGGGGATCCAGTTCCACGATCCCATCTGGAGTCCACTTCCTCAGCCCACCCCCTGTTTCATTTGTCTTTGGTCAGGATCCCAGAGGGTCTGCCATGAAGCTTGGCATGCGGGAAGTTTACTGGGGCGCGTCCTCGGCTCAACTCCTGTGGGGACTGAGGAAATCACGACTGGGCAGAGGGGGGGGTTGAGCTGCAATGCGTCTGCAACAGGGCCTCAGCCACCCCACGGCAGCTCTAGAGTTGGGAATGACTTTTCAGAGGTGCTTCGACCAGTCATTGGCTGTGACTGCCCCCGGGGAGGGGCAAAATCTTAGGCCAGCCAATCCCTTCGGCCCAGGACAATTCCTGAGAAGGATTTTTTTTCTTTCTTTTCCAATAATTAACCTTAGCCTTCACTAGGTTAAGTATTTGACTTCACATCCTGTGAAGCCAGAGGAATGGTCCCTTTAGTCCTGAGAAAGGAGACAGATGGAAAACTCACGGCGCTTTTCTTTTTAGGTCAAGGGGAGGAGCACTTTACCTGGACTAATCCAGGCACTATTTAGGATTCTGGAACCATCAGCAGGATTGCCTCTTGGACCGGAGGTCATCTGGGAAATTACTGCTTGTAGCTCCTCTGATGGGGGACCCACAGGGCCTTGGCTGGATGAGGGAGACCCAACATCTCCGGAAGGCAGTGTGAGCCATTGACAGGCAACACTCCTGGCAACGGGAGAACAAGCAATTGGGTCCTGTGGGGAATCTGGGTGGTGCTCCTCTGCACCCACCACGCAAGCCAGGAGCGGAGAAGCCAAAGGAACAAAGGCCAGGAAAGAGGAGGCTCCAGGGACCTGATGCCATACTCAGAGCTCTGAAGGGCTGCGTGTGCTCCGAGAAGCATCCTTGTTCTGTAGGATCGCGTGGGTCAGCCCAGCTGCAGTGGGCAATAATTATAATACAAATTTCACCTCAATCAAGGGAGGACCTTTGAGCTTCGGACTCTTAGGAGACAGATCGGGGCAAACTCCAGAAAGATGGCGCTCCCTGTCTCTAAGGTATAGAAGCAGAGACTATCCCCCCAACTTTGAAGCTGTTGTTGAAGCTTTAATGATGACTTAAGCATCATTCATTCTCATCTTGAGCTTTGGAGATGTGGACAATTTCTGCCTGACTAGTCCAGCAGATGTAGCTCTGCTCTTAGGTACTTAGGGCAATGCCCCTACTCTGGGTCCTGTTTTCTTTTAGGGTTCCAAAGGAGACGCTGGATGGGTCTGAAGGGGGAGACAACAGCGTGGGCAGATTTAATGGCTGTGCAGCGAGCCGTGGAGTCCATGGTGACGTGGGCTGTCCTCCAGAAGGAACTCTGCGCGCCGAGCCTCCCTGCTGTCGTTGCGTGCCCCTCCAGCTGGAACGCGCATCCGCCGGTTCTGTGCCCAAACGGGTATGCGTCCCTCTGTGTGTACACAGACATGCACACGAGGTCTTCCGAACACAAATATATATTTAAGATTTACTGTTCTGGAAAACCTAGTGAATAATGTAAATGATGAAAGCCCGCGTCTGGCAGAAAATATTGTTCAGGCTGCCTCATTGACATTCAGCCTCTCATGCACACTTGGTAATACACACGCCGTATGAATTATGGATTCCGGGCTTCATCTCTCACACGACACATGAATGTTTGATAAAGATTGTTTCCAATATTATATTTTGTCAAAATGCTCATCTAAAATTCAGTCAAAAATGCTTTCCGGTAATTATGCACTGACTTCATAGGGAGCAGAGAAGGGGAGGTAGCAAGTGCCCCTCCGTGGGGTCATTGCTTTGTGTGTGTGTGTGTGTGTGTGTGTGTGTGTGCGCGCGCGCGTGTGTGTGGCTTTTGTTACCCCGGGCATTTTTGCTGAAAGGGAGGGGGAGACCGACGGTGTTTGTGCTGAAATTCTTTATTCCTCCTGCACGCCCTCATTACAGAAGCAGCTACAATAAGGTCTATCCTTTGCCTTGCAGACACCTGGTAGTTCATTCGTTCCTCAGATATTTTTAAACTCACTGCTGGCTCATTGGCACCGTGGCCTTAGTCTGGCCTCCTAGCAACTTGTGCTCCCCAGAGCTTCCAGGTGATTTTCTCCAGTGCACATTCTTAGCCCTCACTCCTCAGCCCCACCCTTTACTTTCCTTCAGTGGCTCTTCATCTCTCACGGCAGAGATGGCAAATCCCTACACTCAGACTGCCAGCTCCACTCCTGCAGCCAAGCAGGCATCACTACTAATCATGTCCTTCTTTCCCCCCGACTCCACCTCAGAATCTTTCTTAACACATGCTCCAGGCAACCACTATCAATCAGATGATGATGACGTACAAAAGGAAGCCTATTTATGCTTCAAGGGTAAGTTCCACCTCTGAAGCGTGGCATTCTAGGCCCTTTAGGACCTTTCCACAGCCTGTGGTTTCAATTTCATCTCCAGCCTTTCCCTTTCCAACTTCTCCGTGTTCTCTAGTCCCCACTCCACGCCTCTACCTGCTTTTCACCCTCCTGGTATGCTCTTCATCTCCGATCTCCTTGGCAAACTCCTACTCATACATCAAGAGCTCTATAAAGCCCTCCTCCTCTCCGCCAGGTCTGGATACACTGTCCTCTGTGATCTCAGGGCACTCTCTCTGTGTACATCTCTCTACGTATCACAGAGTGTGAAACCCCCAGGGGAGTTTACTAATGGGGTGATCGAGAGTAAGGAGGCTGCCTAACCCAGTCACCAGGAGGGACTCAGTAGATGCAGTTGAGTCACAGTGCAAAGGAAATTGAGGTTCTTTGCTCGCAAATGGCCCTGGCCTCAATGGAGCCACAGCATAGAAGACAGAACATTCATAACTCAGATATGGGAAAGCTATCCCCTTTATCTTCCCCAGTATCTAGGAAAATCACTAAATCACTATGCATTTGGTAGCTGTGGCTTTAACAAAAAGCAAGGCAGGCAAGCATCCTTGGAGGTGCCCAGTGTTCTTCCGAAACCTCTTCACTAAAGTGTTCCTTTTCTCTGTGGGGGTCAGTCCCCTACCCAAACCCCTTCCAGCACCTGCCTTGATGCATCTCTCTTCCTCTCCCTCTGCACTCACTACCCATGAGAAATGGGAAGTCCATCCCAGACGCCCTTGGAATCCACCCCCTTCTCCGTTTCTGCAGCCCCACCATGCTGCGGGCCGCCAATATCTTTCCTCGAGAAGACTGGAATATCCTCCCGTGGTCTTCCTGCCTCCTTCATGCTTCCTCCGACCCATGCTCCATTGGCAGCCAGCGTGATCTTTCTAAACCCAAATGTGATCATCTTACTCCCTGCCGAGAACCTTTTGATGCTTCTCCATTTCTCTTAAGCTAAAGGCCAACTTGCCCTCTGTGGCTTGAGGGGAAGGAGCAGTATGCATAATACTGAGCGATCAGTAAGGCCTGGCCATCGCCCATCAGAAGAGATGCAGAGAGGGAGTTCCCTGGTGGCCTAGTGATTAGGATTCTGGGCTTTCACTGCCGTGGCCTGGGTTCAATACCTGGTCTGGGAACTGAGATCCTGCAAGTCATGCGGCACGGCCAAAAAAAAGAAAAAGAAGAAGAGATGCGGGGAAACAACCATGAAGACCAGGGACTGAGGATTAGCTCCAGATGAGCGAAGCAGAAGGCCTGGGGCCAGGTCCCGTCCTGACTGCTCTGTGCAGCCACATCCATCTCTTTCCCCATCCTTACTCTCTGTCCTCCAGCCCACTCCTCTCTCACTTCGATGTTTCGGTCGTCCCTTCAGCAGAGAGGACACCACATCACAGCAGAGAGCTGGGCGCAAAATACGTGTTTGAAAAATATGTATTGGATTTAATGAAAGGCCAGGCAGTGCAGCAGCCCCAGGGGTCCATCACGAAAGTCTGCTATAGCAGCAAGCAAGGCTCCCCACATATCAGCCAGGCATGTGAGCTGGAGCTGACAAATGCAGCATCGGAAACATGGAAGCATGTAAGCAGGGGTGCTGACAGCCCCTAAGCTAAGTGCTGAACAAACGCTGTTCTCTAGACATTGAATATTTCAATATAACTGGTGTGAGAATTACAGCCCTGGATTTCAGCTGTTCCCAGGAGGGCTGGGAGCAGAGAGTATGCCAACAGGGAAAATCCCTGTGAGAATCCCCGGATGTGTTTGTTATATAGTTTGTGTGTATCTACAGCCTTCCTGTCTTTCTTCCACAAACGCTGCCTGCCTGCCGACTCTTTGCCAAGCCCTGTGCTGGGAACTGGGGATACAGTGATGGAGACTGCAGGCCTCTGCTTCCAGAGCTCTCACATTCTAGTGGGTAAGTCAGACGAGCAAGCAGACGTGCTCTGGGATCAGGAGAGGCTGGCCAGACTGGGATGAGAACCCACAGGTGGAGGACCCTACCAAGACTGGGCATTGGAAACCCAAGTTTCTAGGAGAAGGGGCCTCAGGGCTAAGTCCACACGGATGAGTAGGAGTTTGCTGAGTGGAGTTGAGACAAAGGACAGAAAGGCGTTTCAGGCACCAGGAGCAGCACGTCCGTAGGTCTGGAGGCCGTAGAAAGCCCTGGAGTGTGGAGAAATCGTCAGGGAGTTCATCAAGGCCAAAGCCAAGGGCCAGATGAAAGGTCTGTATGCTGAGATCAGGAGTCTGGACACTGCTCTGAGGTTTTAAGAGGGCAGTGTACACACAGGTCTTAGAGGGAGTCAGAGCCAGAACTGGATCTTGAACCTGTGTCTGCTTTGATATTGTGAAGAAATAAAATAGATAAATCACTAGCTCAATGAATCAAGAAAAAAGTGCAAATACATATATTTAGAAATGAAAATGGGGAAATGACCATATATAGAGGAAATTAAAAGAATTACAGCATTACTCAGTTTTGAAAATAGATTTGAACACATGGACAAATGGGTGATTTTCTAGAAATATAAATGATGAAAACTAACCTCAGAAAAGATAGGAAATCTGAATAATCCAATTACCAGAGAAGAAACTGAGAATGTTGTCAAAAGCCACTATTCATTAAAGTACTAGACCCAGACAGCTTCACAGGTAAAATCCATTACAAGTTCAAGAAGTAGATCACGGCAATGCTTTTTAAAGTGCCCCTGAGCATTGTGGGAAGGGGGAAAAGGACTTTCAAGTGAATCTAAGAATCCAGTATAATGGTGAAAACAAAATCCAGAAACAAAGAACGCCACCACCAAAAAACTATAGTCCTATCTTTAACACAACGTAAATGCAAAACGCTAAATAAAATATGATCAAGGAGAACACAAATATATTTTTAAAGGGTAATATGCGACCACTACATTGAGTCTATTCCCTGATGCAAGGATGGTTTTCTATGAAGGAATCAATTAATGTAATTCACAATATCAAATATTAATAAGAAAACCATGTCATTCTCCATATATTCTGGGAAAGTAGGTGCTAAAAAATTCAACTTTGATTCCTGATTAAAAACTCTTCATTAAATAGAAAAATATGGAACTTCCTTAATATGAATTTTTACACATATATACTTATATATATATGTGTATGTATATATATATATATCTGTACCTGTATTTACCTATACCTGTAGTTATATATACATGTCGTATGTGTGTGTGTGTGTGTGTGTGTGTGTGTGTGTGTGTGTGTGTGTGTGTATATATATATATATATATCACAACTCAAGCCAAAATTCACAGTCATTTCTGATGGCAAACTACTAGAATCCGTTCCATTAGGGTCAGGAAGAAGCAAAGAATGCCGCTGTAATTTGCTCATTGTGCAAGTCTTCATCCCTCCCTGTGTCCCTGTCATTAGCCATGTGATTTTGCAGTTTCTCCTCCTAAAGACAGGGTATCTTTCCCACCCCACTGAGTTTTGGTTTGGTCATGTGACATGTTTTGTTTGGTGGGAAGTGGGCAGAAACGACAGAGTGCCAATTCTGAGGATTGATGTAAGCAGCATCATGTATTTCTATTCACCACTTTTGCATTCCATCATCATCATAGAAGAGGATGCCATAGTTTGCTAGCTGGTCAAGGAAGATGAAAGATACACAGAGCGGACCTGGACACACTTGCAGTCTGGAGCCAAACCCAGTCAAGCCCAGCTTGGATCAGCCCCCCTCAATTGACCTGCAGATATACGAACGAGGATAAATTATTATTTTCAACTGAACTTTGAGTGGTTTGCTATGCAGAGTTATTGTAAGCTGATACACCTATTGTCATGACTAATATTAAACATCGTTTTGACCTACTAGCCAATGCAAATAAAGAAGAGAAAGAATTAGGAGGTAGAGCATTGAAAGGACCATGCAAAATGATCATCAGTTATTGGTCATCTGATTATACACTTTTAAAGCAAGGAGAAAATCCCAGATTTTTTAAAAAGTGCAAAAAACACTAGAAGATTTTAGTAAGAATCAGTATATTTAAAAATAAATAGCTTTCCTATATAAAATAACCAATTAGAAAATTAAATGAAGAAAAGAGCCCATTTACAGTAATAAAAAGATTTGAAAAACGTAAAAATATGCTGTATACAAAATGAGCCTAATCTATAGGAAAAAAAAATTATCAAACTCTACTGAAAGACATAAAATTAGATTTCAATAAATGAAAACGCACCCTGTTCTCGGATTAGAAGAGACCTGTTGTAAAGATTCCACTTCCCCCTAAACTGATCTAGATTAGTGTGATCCAAAAGTCCCAACAGCTAGCACCCAGGCATATGACCTAGACTCTGCCAACCAGGTGATCCCACATGAGACCTGGATTAGGAGAGGGTACTAGGAAAGCAGGTGCCACACGTGATCTGAGTTGATGGGGGAGATGGTGGAGACACCAGGCTTGTGGGTGGGAGAAGCAGGGGGTGGGGGCTCCTGATGACCACCCTCGCCCCCAAGTGCCATCAGGGAGGGCTTCAGATTTGTGCCCAGAGGTGGCAGCAGCAATGGTGTGTTCCCCAGAACAGTCCTGCAGGGAGGCCAGCTTCCTGGCCGCACAGCCACCAGGTCTGATTCTCTGGCCTCCCTGGAGAGTCCCCCAAGAGATTTTAATAAATCCCTTTTCTGCTCCAGTTGGCAGAGTAGGTTTCTTTGTTTGCAATTTCAAATCCTGAACGGTACACAGACTAAATGAATAGAATAGAAGGTCCAGAAATAGACATATATATCTGGAGGGAATATCAGTAATGATAGCATTTATTGAGAACCTACTCTGTGCCAGGCGCTGCTCTACATACTCATAATTATCTCATTAGCCCTTTCAACAACCCTAAATTATTATTTTCATTTACAAATCTGGTAACCAAGATACAGAGAAGTTCCTGCAACTCATATACTATAGTAAAGTTGACATTTTAGTTCATTAGAAGAAGCATCACTCAATAAATAATTTGAGGCTAACCAGCTGGAAAACTAATGTGGATCTCTGTCTCACTCCTTACACTAAAATTAACTCCACATTGATCAAATAGGAAAGAAAAAAAAATTAAGCGATAAAATAAGTAAAGGAAAATATAAGAGTACCTTTCATAACATTAAAGAAGGCCTTTCTAAGACACAAAATTCAGAAGCCATTAAAATACTGATAACATTAGTCACATTAGCATGAAACAATTCTTCCTGGTAAGGAAGAGAAGTGGAGACAAACCCAGATTACGAGAATAGCAGGCCATCTGACAATGGGCTAATATATGTAAAGAGATCTTGTAAATCAATAAGAAAAGCAACAACAATCCAATGTAAAGAAAGGGCAAGGGCATTTCAGAGAAAAACATTCATATATAAATGACTTATAATCCCTCATACTTTTAAACATGGAAAGTAAAATAATAATGTGGTATAATGTTTCACCTATTAGATAGAAAATGGAAAAACTCAATAATGTGTGTCGTTGAAGAAGTCATGTGGAAATAGGTGTGTGTCCCACTGTTATGGAGTAATTGTCATGTGAGGAAAATTTTCCAATGAATATTTTAAAAATTACGTACATTTTGAACCTGTAAATCTACTTGTAGAACTGTATCCTGTAGACACACTCGTGCATGGACATAAATACATATATAACTAAAGTCTGTGGTAAAGTTGTTTGTAACAGCAAAAGCCTGAAAACAACCTAAATGTCCATCGCTAGGGAACTTGGTTAAACAACTAATGATATGCAATAATGATAAGGAATGAGGTGGAGGCATTATCTTTAAGATAAAGTTCTTTTTTTTTTTTTTTTACAAAATCAAGGTGCACAGCACTGTATCAACTAGACTCCATCCACTAGAAATTTCTGTGCTGTTGGAAATGTTCTACATCTGCACTGTCCAGTAGGGTAGCCACGAGCCACATTCAGCTAGTGATGTTGCACGTGCAGCCAGTGTGATTGTGGAACTGAATATCTAATTTTAATTTTAACTTATATCTATCTAGATTTAAATAGTCACATGTGGCTCTGGTGCTCGATAATGCAGGCTGGAAACACATCTGTGCATGTGAACAAAAGTAGCATTTCTGAAAAACCATAGAAGTGGTAACAGTCATTGCCCCTGCCAAGGAGAACAGGGGTGTCAGATATTTCTGAGAAGAAGAGTTCTTTGTCTATTTGTATCTGTAATATCTGAATGGTTTACCATGTGTGCAGTGACCCATTTCATATTGAACTAATTCATCAAAGTCCAAAATGAAAAGTTAGGAAGTTCTTGAGTGAGCTTGGGTTTTTTCCATGCAACAGCAGTCAGAGTGGTGTGGGAGAGTGCAGGGAGGGTTCGTGGGCAATCCAGGTCCTGGAGTGAGTCAGTTGTTTGGGTCAGAGGTTGAGAAAAGGGGCCGACTAACCCCAAATGAAGGAATCCTGAGCCGTGGGGAGCATCTTGCTGCCTTGGAAGCCAGCATCCATGAGGAATGGAAGCCACGAGAGGAATGATTGTTGCCAGCAGCCCACATGTAGACACTTGAGTCAAACAATTAAATTATTCCCAAGAGACATGTAAACAGAAGAGTTGAAGAGGAAGGGATAGATTGGATTTGCAGAGACAAAAAAGGCAGAATCAACAGAATCTGGCAGCCAATCTGTTGTGGGCACTGAGAGACAGACACAAGCTTAGGCTAGCTCTTGACTCTTGGCTTGTATGACTGAATTGATATTGTGGCCATTGGGGAAATAAGGTTTCCAGGAGGAGCAGGATTGGGAGGAAGAGATCATACCTTCAGTGTTGGCATGTTGATCCAGCTGGAAATTTCTAGAAGCCTTCAGATATTTAGGTCTGAAGCTCAGCAGGGAGAACTGCGCTAGAGAGAGCCATCGGGCAGATAACCAGATGTGAGTGATCATTGAGGCCAAGAGAACTGTCAGACTCACCCAGAGAGGAGGTGTGCCAGGGGCAGAGCCCATGCGAGCGTTAAGCTAATGCAAAAGGCTCGGGAAGGGGAACCAGCAAAAGACACTGAGGATGAGCACGGAGGGAGAGAGGCAGGAGGGAGAACTGGGGAGAAGGGCCAGGGAGGAGGCGGTCTCAAGAAACAGGAAATGCTGTGCAAGGTCAGATGCCATAGAGGGGTCAGGCAAGATGGGGCACTGAAAAGCCCATGGCACTTGGCAATTAGGAGGTCATGTGGTGACCTCAGTGGGAGCAATTTCAGGGGAGTACAGAGAGGGAACACATGATTTCAGCAGGTTGAAGGGTTAATGGGAGATGAGAGAGTGGAGATCATGAGGGGAGGCTCTTGTTATGTCTGGACACTAGGCTGTGAAAGGAAGGAGACAAAAGGAGCAGTGTCTAGAGGGCAGGCTGACGAGAGGGCTGTCTTTTTTTATGTTTGTTTGTTGCTTTAAGAGAAGGGAGACGGGGTAGGATTACAGATAGTGGCGAAGGACTTCTCAAGAAACCAGGCATAATTAACAAAGCAAGGTCCCTGAGGAGGCAGGGAAAGGTGGGCTCCGTGATGCACGGGACGTTAAGACCTGATCAGGAGACCTCCTCTGAGAAGGGCAGGAAGGGGGTCCGACACAGAAACGAGAAGGAGGAGTGGGAGGCCAGAAGCCGAGCAAATATTTTTGCATGGTGGCTTCCACATCCTCAGTGACATTGGAGGTGTGATGACGGAGATAGGAGAGGGCAAAGCGTGGTCGTAAGTAGGGTACGGAGGGGTTGAGTCGAGTAAAGATGGCTGGCTTTGCAGAGGGTTCAGCTGAGACTGGGCCATGAACATGGAGGGGTCCAGAGGCTCAGGTGAACGTCTAGAGTGCTCCATCAGTTCACAGCAGCCTAAGGACTTCTGCAGACCCTGTCACATCTGACAGGAGGAGGCCACCCATGGGGGAAGGAGCAGGGGAGAGTGTTGTTCTATGGTGGGGGTCTGGGGCGCACTCTCTACAGTGCAGCTCTGAGCCCCATCAGGCAAATGGGATTAATGTTTTCCACCTCATAGATAAAGCAATTAGCCTAGAACTTGACACCCAGAACTCTCATTAAAGATCGGCTATATCACAATGAATAGTATGGGGTTAAAGATACCAAGGGGCCTGAAGAGAAGGGTGGAAGCAATATTCCAAGGAGTCTAGGTGAGACAGTCCAGTGAAGGCAAGGATCAGAAAACCATGTCCTGAGACCAAACCCAACCCACTGCCTGCTTGGTAAATAAAGTTTTATTAGACGCAACCATGTCCATTCTTTATGCAGCATCTCTGGCTGCTTTTGTGTTACAAGGGCAGAGTTGAGTAGTTACAACAGAGACTGTATAGCCCACAAAGCCTAAAATACTATCTGACCCTTTAAGAAAGAATTTGCAACTCTGGGCTAGAGGATAGGAGGGCTGGAGAGAGTCAAGCTAACTAACTAATATAAAATAAAAACAGGAGTAGAGGGTGAAAAGATCTGGAGAGATGGGAGGTTGAAGTCAGAGAATAAGACTAGGGATGAGGGATCCGGATGTGGAGCCTGCCCTGCAGTGGGCAAGGAGGAGTGGGTGCCTATGGCCGAGGCTGGATGAGGGCTTTGGAACTCAGGAGATTGACCCGGGAAGTATCAGGCTCTCATGATAAATTGAGAATCAATGGCTTGGTGGGTCATTAGATAGAATTACCCATGTGGATGCGGGTAAGATGAAGAACATCAAGGCTTTCAGTCACAAAACACGGTGCCCGGGAAGTCACCAGAAAACGCCTCCCCAAAAGCCATTTTCCACTTCTTTGCTATCAAAACTTCGATCTTGTTCAGAATGACAGTGTGCCCTACCCCTAGAGATGAATCATGGTTTGTCCGGACCAATCAAGTATTGACATTCCCTTCTGGCTGATGTTTACTTTCCCAGACTACCTTGCAACTAGAAGTGGTCCCATGATGAGTTCCAGCCAACGGGACATCTCAGAAAGTCAGCTTGGGGCTTCTGGGAAAGCTTGCTTTTTTTTTTTTTTTTTTGTGGTACGCGGGCCTCTCACTATTGTGGCCTCTCCCGTTGCGGAGCACAGGCTCTGGATGTGCAGGCTCAGTGGCCATGGCTCACGGGCCCAGCCGCTCCACGGCATGTGGGATCTTCCCGGACCGGGACACGAACCCATGTCCCCTGCATTGGCAAGCGGACTCTCAACCACTGCGCCACCAGGGAAGCCCAAGCTTTCATTTTTTGATGACAGAGAGATTTGCTAGTGCTGCCCTTCTCCCTTTTTTGCCTTGAGCACAGAGCTGATGCTTGGGGCTGTGGCAGCAATTTTGCGACCATGAAGCAATAAATATAAGGGCATACATGCAGCATGCTGAGGATGTTGGAGCAGAAAGAGAGCCTGGCCCTTAACTCCATCATTAAACCCCTGCCCACCTCTAGACTTTGTGAGTGAGATGAGGGAATGACTTTATTGCTGAAAAAAAAAAATGTTTTCTTTTTTAATTAAAGGAAGGAAGTTCAGAGGTAGTAGCTGGGAGCTGGAAGAATGGCATGTGGGGTTGGAGGGAGAGGAAGCAGGCAGGGGGCTGCTTTGAGCAGAGAATGTGTGAGTACAGATGGGATTGGGAAATGGGTGGTTAAGAACAGACAGGAAGAGGCTTTGGACGTTGGGTTTTGAGGAGTTTTGGTTTCTTCTGCAGACCACGGGAAAAGATCACTAAAATTTCTTTAAAATCATATAGATCATAAGCTTGATGTAATTGATATTTGCCAAACTTTGTGCCTTCTTCAAATGTCCTTGAGACATTTACTTTTCTGCCTTTTCTTGAAAAGAAAAAAATGGCAATGGATTTGCATTATTGTAACAGTTTTTTTTTTTTTTCTAATTATAAAAGTGAAATATATTTAGACACTTTACAAAGCAGATAAGAAAATAGAAGAAAACATTTTGGGTGTTTGACCTGAGGGTGGATGGAGATTGAGACAGGAAACAAGAAGATTCATTGTAACTCACCTTCCCTGGGCCTCAGTTTTCCCACCTGGAAAATGAGCAGATAGGCCTGCAGCTAGGGAAGTCTCCACCCAGCCTGATAGCCCAGGGATGCTCGATGCTGTAGCGTGTTAACACACACACTACAGATGCCCTGGGTCATGGTGAGAGCCATGGTTAATACCCAGGAAGCTTGTCCATCCATCTTCTATGGGTTCACACACAGTGGCCATTTAACTCTCACTTTACAGATGTAAACTGTGGGCTTGGAGGAGATAAGGTGATGACCACAGCCCTAGAGCTGTCCCGTCTCAGAGGTCAGAATCACGTCCAGTGCTCACTTCTACTCCCCAGAACCGACACCCTCTCTCCCGGACCTGGACCTCACTTCCTTCAATCGCTCAGCAGTCCATTCCCCACAAGCTCGGGAACGGCGGTGGACTGGGATGAGGGCGGGTCCGGAGGGCTGGCACGTCACTCAGCAGGACCAGCTCAGAGAGCACCAAGGTTCCTCCACCTCATGCTGGCAAGGTGATGACCACCTGGTTCTGCTGCATGTGTCTGATGCCTGAAACGGCCAACTTTGTCCACCAGGGTACCGCCGGGGACCAAAGAATACAGGGAATAGCTTCGAGTTTATGTGTCTGGTGTTAAAAATCAATAATTTCCCTCCTCGGGAGGCACACTCAGGGGCAAAGCAGAGCAAATCGCTTACTGGCTTCTGCGTGCGCACGGGCAGATGATGAAGCAGCCGAGGAACCAGTCATACATCGTAATAAAGTACCCTTCACCTCTGTCTCTGCATCAGCGAGCGTGCACCCCACCCCACATCGACCAGGAGCCATTAACCCCCACAGTGCTGGGCCGTCACTCACCCCTAATCCCCAGGAGCAGCTTTGGCATGGAGGCTGCCGGGGGCTTCCCCAGGAGGAAGGCATTCAGAAATATAAGCGTGAGCCTCCCAACGTCCTCCGAAGGTGGATAAGTTTAGAGGCTCTGTCTGGCTTTCGAGGGAGGCGGGCCGTCAGTGGGCTAATGCCAAGTAAACAAGCTGCTGCAGTTTACCCCCCCACTGTCACCCTCCCCTGGGCGCCGCGTCCTGGCTCATCTATTCTAGGGCACTTTGCTCCCCCGTAGAACATTCCATCCCTATCCATAGAACAAGAGCATGTCTGAAGAAGCAGAAATCTGTGGCAGCGGCAAAACTGCTTGGGGGTTCGGCACTCACCACTGGAACCATCCTCAGCATTTGCCACATACTGGCCCTTTGGACGCTTACAGTAACCTCGTGGGAGACATGCTGTTATTACACCATTATAAAGATAAGGAAACTGAGGTCCAGGAGGGAGAAGGAGGAGGTCAAGCAACTTGCATGTCTCACATGTGGTGACGCTGGGATTGGAGCTCAGGCCTCAGCTCAGATCCTGAGCTCTTGACTACTCTATTGTTTCACCCATCCCTGTGGTCCCTCCACCTTTGCCTCATTTTACAGTTGAGGAAACTGAGACCCAAGAATCAGCAGAGATTGGTCCAAGGTTCCATAGCCAGGCAGCCCGGGATGAGGCCCAGATCACAGGCTCCCATCTGAGGCTCTTCCATGGCTCCGTGATGCCACTTGCTTTCCTCTAGGTTCTTGCCTTAGAGCAGCAA
This sequence comes from Pseudorca crassidens, assembly GCF_039906515.1. Taxonomy (NCBI): domain Eukaryota; kingdom Metazoa; phylum Chordata; class Mammalia; order Artiodactyla; family Delphinidae; genus Pseudorca; species Pseudorca crassidens. Next base: position 54,425,476 of record NC_090311.1, on the reverse strand, counting down.
AACCAGGCAGATTTGGAGTTAAAATCCAGGCCTTCTCAGAGCCCCAGGGCCTCCAAACTTCCATCAGTCTCAGAGGAGCTGGCATCCTTGGACCTCCAGCTTCACAAAATGTTAGTAACAAGTGTGCACGCACTTCACCATTTACAAAGCTCTCTAATCACCATACACCACTTAATCCTCATGAAAAAACACTGTAAAAGAAGTCTGACCATGGTCTTCACTTCACAGACAAGGAAACAGAGATCTTCTCTGTGGGACAAGGACTGGCGTATCCCCAGCATGGCCCAAAGGTGCGCCATGTGCCACCCCATGGACCTTCTGCCAGCAACTCTGTCCCTAATCAGCCTTGAGAAATTGCCGTCATTCTTCCTTACAACTTTATGAGGCCTTCTTATAGCTCAGACGTCCCCTGGCCTCAAGCAAGAGGATGAGGAGACCCAAGTCATTGTCTAAACCAGCAGAGCTTGCTCTTGGCACCCTCTGCTCACCCTTCCTGAAACCTGGGAGTCCTTGGATAGCTCCCTGAGCTCAGAGATCAGGTTTTGTACTTACCTGTATCCCCAGAGCATTTATCACAGGGCTTGCTAGTTAACATAAACAGAGAGAAAGGGATGGAGGAAAGGAGGAAAAGTCCTTTCATACAACATTCACTGATTCAGACCAGCCACCCCAAGCTGGTATACATGGGTGGAATTTTTATTTATAATTATAATGTCACTAAGCAGCTGTGTGACCTCCTGCAGGTATATTAACCTCTCTGGGCCCCAACATCTCCATCCATAAAGGAAAGTAGGAAGATGGGATCTCAGATGGAGGCTATGTGGCATGTGCTTCCACCTCCCCCTACAAGACCACAGATATCCCAAATCAATCCCAGCATGTTTCCCATGTGTTAAGGGGTGGGGATGGGGATGACGTTTCTTAGGAATCTGAACTAGACAAATGTACTTTTTCTTTTTGGTTCCCAGCCTCCAAACCCGATTTCTATTTGAGAGAGGCCCAAAGTATGTGGGGTGCAGGGGTTCAAAATCCCTCATATTGTCCAGGAAGTGGACATTTCTTTTCTCAGCTTCCAGGACAGGAGAATGGGGTTTAGAATTGGCCAACAGGATGGTCCCACTCAGGACTCTGAGCATAAAGCAGGTGACACAAAGGCACAGGCATAGTTAAAAGTTTCTCAGGGGATGGTATGGTGACAGCAGTGGCCAGGCCAGGGGCAGCATTGCAAACACCCTTCCTGCTGTGTGAGCTGACTGTGCTTTGGGCCGCCAGCTTGGCTCCCGTCTATTTTGCAACAATCGAGGGGAGGCCGTGTGGTCCAGTGGTTAAGGCTATATCTTTGAAGTCAGGTAGATATAGGTCTGAATTCTGTTTGTGCCATTTATGAGCAACAGAGCTGTAGGTAAGTAATGTACCCTCAGGGAAAACTATTCTCTCTTCCGTAAGGCAGACACAATAGCAAGTACTTCATAAGGGTGGTTGTAGGGCTCACATAAGGGAACGTGAGTGGTGTTCCTAGCCCGGCGCCCCAGAGGGGCTGAATCAGTAGAGGTTACATTAACAATGAATGAGGAAGAGGAGAACTTTGAGGACCAGTTTCCAAAATGGGGGACTGAAGCCAGGGCAGGTGCACCTAGCTGCGAGCAGCCTGAACAGCTGTCCTGATGCAGAGCAGCTGGGGAGGGCCCATCACGATGGGTGCTCCAGGCAGGGAACTGGCCTTCTCGGGGAGAACCGACCTTTCTCTCTGATGCTACTTAAACCTGAATCATCGAGTGCTTTGCCCTTGGAGGAAGCTCAGAGGTGCAATAGGCTGGTGCCTGCGTGAGCACAGAGGCGACCCCTCTGTGAGTTAGAGGACCAGCCTCCGCTAATGCCAATTCCCCCAGATGGAGCACAGGGCCGGCTCCTGATCCCAGGGTGTGCCAGCCTGGGCAAGCAGGCGTGCCAAGAGCCTGCTTTTCCGAGGTGTGTGCCAGCGTCGGGGGCCAGATGCTCCCTCCCAGGCCTTCCATCAGCAATGGCATCTGCTCTTCTCCCAGGCTGGTCCAGCTGCCACCCAGGTGGGAGGCTCATTTTTCAACCCAGACCCTTCTTTCTGCCACCACGCCCACCCCGGGCATTCCCTTGGAGTCCCAGATCTCTGTCCTTCCTTGGGTCAGTGTGGCCTCTAGCTGCAATGTCCACTTTCTGCCAGTCTCTGTTTCCGACTGTGATTTAATTGGGAGCCTGGAAAACCCTGATTGTTCGATAATTGTAAGGCAGAGAAATTACCAGGGCATCAAAGGTTGCTCCAGTTGCTATATTAATTGTCCTTTGTTATCTCTCCATATAAAAGACCACTTGATAGAGACAAAAGCCAGCTGGCTTTAATTCCACAGCCTTCTGACAAGAGGATGAGAGGCCATTGTTGGCTCCCATCCGCTTCTTCCCAGATAGAAACCTTTGCTACTCCCTGCCCAGCACGGCCCCAGCAGGCCATACCCCGACCCGAGACCAAGAGCGAGGCCCAGCACCCTCCGCCCACAACCGGGCCCAGACCCTGGTTGTCTCCTGGCCCAGTGGCTCACAGAGGCGAAAAGCCCCGATTCTTCGCTGCGTGTTTCGATGTGCTTTTTCTCGAGTGCTGGTGTGTAAGTGCACGTGGGGACACTGCAGGATGAATAGCTAGCGTTTACTGAGGACTTCCTACCTGCCATGTGCCACGCTGCCCGCTTTACATGCCTTTCTTGGCAACAGGAGTTACACATGTTATTTTTCTCTTCATTTTGCAGACGGGGCTCAAAGGGGTTAAGTTACTTGCCCAGGGTCCCATAGCAATGGCGTGCTAGAACCAGGATCAAACTCCAGGTGCTCGAACGGAGCCCTTAGTCCCTCTGCAGCGCTGTTCTCTGAGTACACTTGCGGGGTGTGTGTGGGTGCGTGTGAGTGAGGGTGCGAGAACGTGTGTGAGTGTCTATGAATGTGTTAGGGGGTGCAAGTAAAGGACAGTATCTAAGCAGTGGGTCCAGTAGAAGAGGACCAAGCAAAAGGCATGAATGAGGAGATTGTCAAAGCATATTGGCACGTTTGATTTGTTTATTTTTAAAGGCCCAGACACGCCTTGCTTAAAACCATTGGAATCTAGCAGTAAACAGACTCGTGTTTGAATGTTGAGCATCTACTTGTGCTGGGCCCCGTGCCCTCAGCTGTAAGTGGCCTGGAGAGGAGTCAACCACGTGTCTGCCCCCTGGGCTCCCTGCCCGGTTCCCAGCCACAGATATAGGGATGGGCTTCCACCGCCTCTGCTTCTGCTGGGAGGACCTGGGAAGGCTGTCTGGAGTTGCCTTAAAGCCATTCATTTTTTCAAGCCATTTGCCACTTACCTCAAACATCACCTGGCCGGCCAAGATCTAGACTTATTCAACAGTTGATTATCCTTGGAACCAACAAGGCTGTGTATCACTAATTCACAATTTGGCTGTGGTTCTGCAACTGCAGCTACATTCGTGAATAAAAAGAATGGGGTGTAGAGCTCTGTCATGGCCAGGCCTGATGGGGCATTAGCTGTGATTTCACGACAGCCCTCCCGAAAGAGATCCCGATCCTGTGTGCCAGACTGGGACACTGTAGCCCAGGAGGTTAACGTGATCTTCCCCAATCATACAGCTCATAAAGGGTAAACCATGGCAGGAGTCAGACTACCATCCAACGGCGACTCTGCACCATCGTAAGTTGCTCCATCTTTACCAACAACCCATAGATTAGTTACAAGTCGTGGGTTTCAAATGAGAAAACCCGGAGGAAGTAAACACCAGTGCCTGGAGCCAGGTTCAGTCCAGACTCTCTGGATAGTTCCCAGGCCCTCTTACCAGCCCCTGACCAGGGCACAGACCATGGGAGATAAAGCTGAGGGCAGTAGCTCACTGGCAGCTATTCCAAATCTATGTAAGTCTGCAGTTTACAGCTAAGCCAGGAGTAGCCTGGGTCCTATTTCCATCTCCCCAGGTCCGTCCTAAACCAACCAGTGGCCAAAGATGATCAGGATGTCTCAGGAGCGTAGGAATGATGTAGAAAATAAGGGATAGGGCATCTAAGCCTTCAGGGGTAAATGCCTTTCTAAACTTAGGGCTAGAAATGATCTCCCCTGTTGAGCTGGGTGATTCCTACCACTAGGTAACCTGTTCTGTTTTCATCCTGGTTTCCTGGAAACTGAAAAAGAAGAGTTACCTTCAGTTGTTACAATTCATCTCAGCACATAATTCATGATCTAGTTTTATTCTTCTACTCTCTCCTCATTCATTATTCCACCCTATGGAGGAGATATTATTATGCCCATTTTACAGATGAGAAAACTGAGACTTCAAGAAGTGAAATGATAATACCCTGGTTGTATCTGACCCAGTCTCTCTGGTCATCAAGCCCTCCTAGGATTTTTCTTCCCACTGGAATCAAATCTGACCTCTCATCCTAGTCTGTGATAGGCAGCCCCCAAGTTCTCCACACCATCTCCCATCTTGTTTGCCCCTCTCACTCACCATGCTTCAGCCACACCAGCCCTATTCTGATCCTGAACCTACCAGACTTATCCTCGGCCCCGGCCTCTGCACCGCTCCTTCCTCCTCTGGAGCTTTGCATGGCTGGCTCTTATTCGTCATCCAAGTCTCAGCTTAAATGTCACTTCCTCAAAGAAGTCCTTAACCACGCTACCTACACTGGCCTCTGGTCGCTCCCTGTCATATTTTCATCCTAGCTTTGCTCTCTCCTGTCCAGTAATAAACACCTCCTGTTTATCTGTGCAATGGGGTGTACCCACCACTAGAGTATAAGCTCCGTGAGGGCAGACAGGGTGAGGCACCTAATAGGAGCTCAACCAAGTTTTGGTGAGTGAATTAATCAATGAATGAATAACTCACTGGGATTCAAATCCCTTGCGTGGAACTCTCTACCCCTCAGCCCATATGACGCCCAGGCAGGGAATATGCTTCTTCTAATTTCACAAGGAACGTGCAGGGGTCTGTGTCCAAACCTCCCAGCTCTGAACCAGGCAGCAGATAATAAGGGGGACCGGGATGTCTTCTGGGGGCCCCAGGACAGCTCCCAGCATCGGGTTTGGGCATGTCCAGCTACGAGGAAGCAGCACTCTGCCAGGAGAACCGGTCCGGCCCAGTCCAGCAGGCACTGGTATGGCTGGAGGTCCCCAGTGAAGGCTCGGTGAGCAGGCCTAGTGAGCAGCAGTGATGGTTGCGTCAAAAAATGCAGGACGGAACCGCACCCTTAGCAACTCCCAGAACACCAAGGAAGGGAAGTTTGCAGGACTCTGAAGTTCCCGCAGCAGCAGATGGACTCAGCATGTGAGACACAGGTGCTCACACCCGGACGAGAACCAGCACGGGAAGACCAGGCCGCTTGGGGTCAGGCCTGACTCTGAGGCCCCAGCCGGCCCTGGGGGCATGTTCCCTTAGACACTTAATACGTGAGGTCACCAAAAGCTGTCAGGGCTGAGACAGGAGTTCTGAAGCCAAAAGTAGCCCAACCGGAGTGCAGAGGGCACCAGAGCCTGAGAGGTGAACACCGGCCAGGCCAGAGCCCCATGCTTGGTCCATATCAGGGGAAATAGCCAATCAAGGTGAGAGCCAACCAAGGAGTCAGGGTCATGGGCAAATCGACGTGCAGTCAGGGAAGGAGCCCCAAGGCTCAAGGGTGGGCCAAGGCTGCCAGGTGGTTTGGGCTATTACCTGGTGAAGGTGGTCAGAGCCTCCTCGGAAGGTCCAGCCTCCAGGGGTCGCGGCCTCCACCAGGCCTCTGAGGTGGGCATCTGACAGGCCGATGCGGGGAGCAGGCGTGGGCGGAAGTCCGTTTGAACTCCCTCAGCCCTGTATCTGAGGAGGGAATTAAACCGTTCTGTTCTACTATGGCGTTTCATTGACTTCTGGCAAAACACGATGTCCTGCTTCAAAGGAAAGGAAACACACAGACTTAGGAGGCTCGTTGGACATCAAAGAGCTATTAGAGAACAGCATCCTGATGAGCTAATTGCAAATGCAGCCCGAGCAGACGGAGCACATTTGCCCAGGAACATATGGGCTCACACATCCAGGGAGAGGGTGCTGGGGACAAGATGTATGTGGGGCTTTGCTGAACCCAGCGTGTTTGCAAAATAATTCAAGACATTGCCTCAGCCTGGGCTGTTCTCCCCTCTGCATTCCATCAAGCCGGGTGGGGGTGGGGAGAAGGAAGCTTGGTGCCTCTGCAAAAGGAGGCCCCAGGGAGCAAGTAAGCAGGACTGGGCCCAAACAAACCGGAACATTCCCTGCAGAGCCAGGGAGACACGTGGGTGGAGAGAGCCTTCTCTTGACTCCCAGACGCCCCTCCAGACTGTGTGCCCCACACCAAGTGCAGAGGGCCAGGGGCAGCAGTGGGTTATTCTCCTCCTGGACCTCCCCGGCCTCACCCATCCAGTCGGGGTACGGAGCCCCAGCACTTTCAGCCCTGAAAAGGTTGCAGGAGTCTCCTTCAGCTCCATCATTACAACATGTCTGGAGACCACACGGTCCGGGTCGTCTACCCCAGGGCTCCCTGGGGTCAGACCAGTTGTGTGGGCAGGGCCCCAGACCCTCTGCCATCACAAAAAGCTGAGTGACTTTGCTTCCATCTGGTTTATATCAATACATCAGGATAGGACATAAGATTCTCCTCGAAGAAAAGGGAGTTCCAGGTTAATAAAAACTACTTCTCTGGAACAACGATTTCATCTTACCAGTTGAGGAAACTGAGGCTGAGGGGGCCATGACTACCCAGGGCACACAGTGAATCAAGGGTGAGACCAAAGCTAGAACCCAGGACCCTGGCTCCAGGCCAATTTTCTGGCCACCCCGCCAGGTGGCCCACATCCTGTCAGGTTCAATTCTAGACAAGTGTCCAGGCCCACAGCCAGGCCCCAGCCTCCCCGGGCCCCCTGAACACATAAGCTCGCCTCAGCCCTCGGGGTGGGGGGAGCATTCCTCAGCAGGATCTGTGCCTCAGCAGTCAGGAGGACACCTCAGTGTCACCCTCCCACCCTCCAGGCTGAGCCGATAAAGGGTAGAAGCAGCCGGGAGGCCAGAGGGAGCTTCCAAAGTAGAAGGCAGGGAGACAAGGGGGAGAAGCCAGCGTGTGAAACCGACATTGACTCTGCTGCGTCTGCTAAGACAACGAGCTGGGGGCCAGCAGTGGGGAGGGAGAAAATTGGAGAGATTGTATGGGGCCTTGGAGGTGGCCTGTTCATTGTACAGTTGTGAAATCCAAGACTCAGAGGCCGGGAGGGGGAGGTTGGGGGCTGGGGGGTGGGAGGCATGCCCAGCATTCCCAGCAAGGTCGTAGCTGAGTCCTGCCCTGGGTAAAGCAGTACAAAGGCATTGGGCACCTGGAAGAAAATCTAAACCCGTATGCAAGGCTGAGTCTACCCAGCCTGGGTTTCCAGCCTCCTCTGCTCCCCCTCCCTCCTCACTCCCAGCTCTTAGACACAGCATCCTCGCCTCTTTCTTCACTACTCTTATTATAGTCTTAAGTGATGAACGAGTTTGGGCGATTCTTGTATTAATTTTCGTCTCCCCCTGCCCCAGACGAAAAACTCCATGAAGGCAGGAGTTGGTATGCTTTGCTCACCTCTGAGTCCTCAGTGCTCAAAATATATTTGATGAATGAATGAATGAATATATCATGGCTCTTTCTGACTTCAAAACCTGCCATGGCTCCTCCCCACCCCTATGATTTCACTGGTAAGCCCTTTACCCAGTACTGAGGTCATTTATGATCTGATCCAAGTTCCTTTCTGGTCTCATCTCCCACCATGATTCTCTTCATACATATCTCCACCCCATACAATACAACGGCTCCGGACAAGGCCCACTACTACTCCAGAAGACCCTGCCTTCACATGCCTTGATAGCTTCAGGCCTAAAATACTCCTCCTACTTGTCTTTATCTAGATGACAGTATCCTACTGATTCTTCTATACCCAGCTCAAACGTCCCCTCCTTTCTCCATGGTGAGCCATCTCCGTCCAGGCCCTAGGCAGCATAGGTGGCTCCCTCCTTGGTAGGCAACCCTTGAATATGGTGCAACAACCAGGATACTACACAGGCATATAAGATAAGGATTGGTTTCCATCCGATTCTACCATAAGAGACTAGGCCTACCATAGGACAGGAAGTATGGCTTACCTACCTCTGTGTCCCAACATCTGGAGTTTAACCAATTGGAAGGCACAGGGCCCTTGACCCCTAACCCAGTTGGTGCTCCTTCCACCACACATAGATCAATTTCACATCATTCCATTCCGTTTCAATATCCTCCCCCCCTTCTCTTTCTCTCTCTCTCTCTTTCTCAAAACCCACATCATCTGGAACCTTCTCGTGGCTTCCCTCTTGCCTACCATCCTTTCGGTCATTGCTATTCCTCAGCAAGAAGGGTCCAGGAGGGAAGCTCAGGTGACGCCCGGAGTGGCAGGCTGGTACCTTTGGGTTCAGGCCGGTTCTCAGACCCTCCAATGCCCGGTGGCCTCACCTAGAGAAGAGGCCTCCAGTAGTCTAGACCAGTACCTGAAAATTTTAAAAGCATCACACGACTCTATTTGTCCTGTGCAATGCTTTTTAAGATCAGTACATTTTATAGACAAATATAGATTTCCAGTTCCTCCTGAAAAATTAAAAGATCAAACCTTTCTGGCACTTTCTCACAAAGCATCAACAGGGAGGAAATAATAGCAGCTTCCCGTTTAGACAGAGCCTATGCTCCCTAGTTTGCCATAGACTCCACTACTCGCTGTTGCCCATCAAACCCCCCTGCTTCGCTAATGACCAAAACCTGCCTGGCCTGTTTAGGCATTTGGGTTTGTGGTCTAGAGGAAGTTTGGGAGACTTTCTTAGCTCCTAAATCAGAGATCATTCCTCCGGCCCAATGCCTCCCCTCTCATTTGTTCCAGATCTCTCTCTCTCTCTCTCTCTCTCTCTCTCTCTCTCACACACACACACACACACACACACACACACTGACTCTAAACCCATAAGGGTGCAGTGGAACCCATAAGCCCAACTGCTGAGTCTGTGGACACAAGTGTCTCACTAGGGAGTATGGGGAAGTAAAACACTCCAGGGAAGGGGAGGGGAAGAGCATAAACATGGGTGTGGAGACATATTACATTCCAAGGTGGCTGCCTGTTTTACATTCCACCAGCAATGAAGAAGAGTTCCTATTTCTCCACATCCTCAACACTTGTTATTTTATCTTTTTGATTATCGCCATCCTAGTTGATATGAAGTAGTATCTCATTAGGATTTTGATTTGCATTTCCCTAATGACTAAAAACGTTGAACATCTTCATGTGTTTATTGGCTGCTTATATATCTTCTTTAAAGAAATGTCCATTAAGATTTTTTTGCCCATTTGAAATTGAGTTATCTTATTATTGGGTTGTAAGACTTGTTTATATACTCTGATTACAAGTCCCTCATCAGATACATGATCCGCAAGTATCTTTCCCATTTTGTGAGTTGTCTTTTCACATTCTTGATGGTATCATTGCAGCACAAGTTTTAATTTTCATGAAATACAATTTATCTAATTGTGGGGGGCGTGGTCACTTATGCCTTTGGTGTCGTATCTAAGAAACCATTGCCAAGTCCAAGGTCATGAAGGTCCATACCTACCTTTTCTTCTAAGACTTCTATAGTTTTAGCTCTTAGATTTGGTCATTGATCTATTTTGACTTAAGTTTTATATGTTGTATGAGGTAGGGGTCCAAATTCATTCTTTTGCTTGTGGATATCCAGTTGTCCCATCACCATTTGTTGAAAAGACTACCCTTTCCCCATCTTATTATCTTGGCACCCTAGTTGAAAATGGCACCCTTGACTATGAACATGAGGGCTTATTTCTGGACTCTCAGTTCTATCCCATTGATCTATATGTCTATCCTTGTGCCACTACCACATTGTTTTAATTACTATAGTTTTGTAGTAACTTTTGAAATCAGGAAGTGTGTGTCCTGTGACTTTGTTCTCCTTCAAGATTGCTTTGGCTCTTTTGGGTCTCTTGACCCAGATGAATTTAAGATCAGCTTGTCGATTTCTAGGTCTAGCTATTTTTTGCCACGGGGGAACATGAACCTTTTTTTAATAAGTCTTTGTATTTTAATTTGGATTTTTTTTAAATATGATATTTCCTGGTTTAAAAGAAGAATTCAGGCCAAACAAAACAACTGCTGCAGGCTAAATCTCAGTGCCACTAGTTTGCAACGCCAGCTCAAATCCCAAGTCCAAATTTACAAATGGGGAACTGAGACCCAGAGAGAGAAGGTAAATCTCTCAAGGTCGTACAGCAAGTAAGGTGTGCAGATGGGGCTCAGACCTAGAAGTTGGGTTTCAAGACCAGAGCTTCGGGCATCCTCCTCTGCTTAGTTCCTCTCCAAGCAATATCTCTGGAAGCATACACCACACCCAGCACATGTGTCCAGTGATGTCTTAGGCCAGAAACACTCCTCCATCCCTTCCCGCCCAAAGATGCTGGGCTCCCGAGGTGCTGGGGGCTCCCTTGGTCTCAAGGCTGAGGTTCAAATCCTGGTGTGGCCAATGATCCCAAAACATTCAGACACCATCATAATTTTCACCAGCTCGTGGCCTGGAAAGACAGGGTTCCCCTCTCCAACTCTCTCTTGCAACCTGGGGAGTAGACACTAGGCAGAAGAATGAATTGCCCTCCTCTCCGCCACCACTCTTTGGGTTTCCACAATGCCATTTTAGGAAAGAAAGAAAGAAAAAAAATCAAACAGAAAACAATCAGCAGTAGCCAGTAAACTTGTAGTCTCCAGAAAGTAATTTGGAGAGGTAGAGTGGAGAAAAAAATTTGTCAGATGGAGAGCCGGGCATGTCATGTGGGCCGGAGCACGGGGGCTCGGGGGAGCCTGCTGGCTGCAGCCCTGCTCCTGCAATTAAGATGATAGCATCGAGACCGCCATAATCCTCAGGGTCGTAAACTGTGTCACAAGGTGCTTCCTCGGCAGGGTGAATCCAGCAGGCAGCTGGTCATAATTTTTCTGAGGCTTCCTTTTTGTGTTTTAAAATTTTTTTTTAAGGACAATGATGCCAGTTCTGATTTTGCTGCAAGGTGCCAGGTTTTCATTTCATACTCTCTGCAAAGATGGATTCACTGGAGTGTAAAACAAGAAAAAAAAAAAACCCCACACACAGACACACCCAGACACACACACACACACCACCTTGAGGCGTCCCACATTCTCCCTGATCATTTCTGAGAAATCAAATCTTACAACATAGTGATTTTCAGGGATTCTTCTTTAAATAGTTTTTTTCTAAGTCACTCATATTAGGATACGTAGAATCCAAAAAAGGAACAGTGAGAAATGTCCTTAAAGCTTATTGCACACACTTCCCCACCCACCCATCCACCCACCCCAGAACCTTAGAGTCGAGGATGCTAAAGGCCAGAGAAGAGGGGACTTTCCTGACGCCCACTCTTTGTGGCTGAGCTGGGCTGAGAACGCACATTCATTTGTGTGCAGGGCGTCTTACACCCGAACACCCATTTAGATATCATCAACCTCAGAGCATTTCATTTTATAAAGTGGGGCAGAGGCCCGGAGAGGGGAAGGGACATGCCGGCTCCACGGGGGAGCTGGGTGGCAGCTCTCACTGTAACACAGGTCAGTGGAAACCTAAGCCACAGATTGCCCTGCTTGACCAGCGGGAGCTCACGGCCTCAGGAGAGGAGGGGGCATGGAAGGGAAGAAGAGGAGGCCAGTTTCGGGCGGGCCGGAGGAGTAGCGTGAACAACAGACAGACCGGAACAGCCCAGCAGCCCTCCTCCTCTGTGCCCTCCCTTTGTCTCCTCTCCCAGATGTATCCCTTGGAAATGGACCAAGGTACCCGTCCCAAGGCCAGCATGTAACCAGTCTTTCACAGAGGTCGGTGGCACATGTGATCAGCTCTAGGAGGAGCCCCACACCATGACCCACGGAAGGTAGCAGGAGGCTCTGGGAGAGAAAAGCAAATCAACAGGACCCAAAGGTTTCCTGAGTGGTGGTGTCCTACTTAGACCACCCTTTATTCTAGAAAAGGCAGAAAGATGTGAGCTCTATTGCCACAGGGTTGGGCACAAGTTATTATCCAATAACCTGTGAAACTCCAGAACTCTGCTGAACATGGGTTCACAGCGACAAGTAGAAGAAAGTGTCTAGCTGAGGGCCACAGGGCTCTGTTCTCTGTACTCGGCTACTGAGAGTTTTTACTAGGTTCCTACATGGACTGTAGGCTGACCCAATCAGATGGGCGGGAAAGCAAGTGTGAAGGATGGCAGCTTCAGGATTCCAAAGAGGGTTTCAACAAGCATTTATTAAGTGCCTACTGTGTGCAAAATGCTTCTGTCCCCTGGGCTCGTGAAGACTCTTTGCCCTGAGGAGACTGAGGAAAGAATGCAGTGGGGCAACTGAGGCAAGAAGAGCCCCTGGGTGATGCAGCAGCAGTCCAAGGGATTATGGGGACAGGGCAGCCCAGCAGGACCCCAAGGGCTCCACACTGCCACCCAGACCCCTTGGGTGGGGGCCTCACACAGGAGAAGGGCGGCAAGGCTGGGAGCAGCTGAGTGTTAGCAATAAGCTGGCACCAGCCTCCCTGTCCTGTGAGCACCCTGCTACCCCAGCGTGACAGTGCAGGCACTCCGGGTGCCAGTTGCTAAGAGACAACCCTGAAACCAGAATCTTTGTGGCTGCTAACCTGGGGTGTGAGAGGGAGGGGTGGCAAGGAGCTACCACCACCACCAGCTGCTGCCCCTCCCTCTGCAGGCCTGGTGACCCTGTGGGATAAAGGCACCCAGGAGGTATCTCCTGGAGGCCAGTCCTGGGCACAGTGAGGGGCTCTCAGCTACCCCACCCAGATGCTCCTCTTTAACCCAGGCCCCTCTCTCCAGCTTATCAATCAGTCCCAAGTACCACCACCCACCCCCAGCCTTCAGCTCAGTCTGCTTCCTCCAGGAAGCCTGAAGAAACCCAATACTCTGCTCTCCTTAGACTTGGGTAGCCCTGATTCACCTGGCATGGGTCTTTCCTGTGCCTGGCGACCATGCTCAGATTTCCCATGGAAGCTTAGAGAGCCCTGCCCCATCTCTCAACAGGATTCATCACTCCCCTTCTTTAAATCTCTGCGTTGGATCTTAGCTGTCCACAGCCACAGTGTGAGGCGGTGTGGGCTCTCTCTGCCCAGACTGGGTGCCCTGCAATTTGTTTATTCCATGATAAGCCGTATGCCAAACCCTGAGCTAGGTGCTGGGGAGGCCCCGGTGAACAAGACACCAGCCCTAACCTTGGAAACTTATCGTATAGTACAGGACAGAGATCAGTAAATGAACAGTGACAATCCAGGGGCCATCCTGTAGGAAGGCAAATCCTGGGGCCTGCAGTAGCACCGCACGGCAAGGGCGCCTAACTCACATCAGGGGCATCTGAGAAGGCTTCCTGGAGGAAGGAACATGTACGATGAGACCTAAAGGATTAGCAGGAATTAGCCGGGTGAAAAAAGGGAAAGAGTGTGTTTTTCCAATAAACAGCACCTATTTTTTGAATGTCTACTTTGGACCAGACACTGCTGTCTATTCCAGCAGTGAATAAGGCAAACACAGTCCTTGCCTTGATGGAGCTTAGAGCATGGTGTGGGCACTGATGCGACATGAATAATTACAACACTGAATTACAACTGTGTAAGAAGAAAAGGTCAAGACATTCAAAACATAGAGTGGGAATACTTAGGCTGGGCTGCGGGTGGAGACAAAAGTCCCTGGGAAGGCCAGTTTAGGCCAAAGCTTGAGGAAAGAGGAGAAGAGGTCTGCCAGGCAAAAGGGATGCAGCAGGGAAGAACAGAATTACAGGCAGAATGACCTGTGCAAAGGCCCTGAGGCAGCAAGGGATTTACTATGTTAATAGATCTGAAAATAAGGACTAGAACAGAGAGTTTTGTGCATAATGGCGATGCTTTAGTCACCCTTCATTATTGCAATTAACATTGTTGAACGAATTTAGAGGTTCTAATGTTATCACATTTCTTTCCCATTACAGTCATCACAGGTTATGGTGGAACATTCTCCTCACTTCACAGATGATGAAATTGAGGCTCAGAGAAATGAACATGTGCCTAAGGTTACGGAGCAGGAAGTGGTTATGAGGATTCAAATCCAGAACCCTGTGACCCCAAGGGAGCCTCTTTTCTCCCCTCCCCATGGCCCCAGTATGCACCCAGCACCACTTCCTCACTTAGTATAGGTGTGAGGTTATATAGCTCAGACCCAAGACCCAGGCCCACAGCATCCCCAGGTGGAGGAGGTGTCCTGACCCCTCATCTCACCAGCTGCACCCACAGACATGCTTACTGGCCTCAGATTCAAACACTAATTGCCCATAAAATTTTTCATCTCAACAGATCCCAGCTGTGACCTGGAGGGAAGTGGGGGGCTTAGGAGAGGAGGTCGTTAAAATGAGGAATTTGGAAATGGCCATCTCCTTCAAAAACAAAAGCATGTTTTCGCTACAGGCATCTCAAGGGCCTCTTGTCTCCTCGGTCACCCGCCAGACTATGCGTTGCTTGTCAAGTGATTCCATCTTAATCGAGAATTCAATTGGCCCAAATTACATTATGTATGTAAATTTCCATCTGCAAATCAACACAGCTTGGACATCACTCTTGTCGGGCTGTTGCCTTGGTCTCCAGCTCCAGAGCCTGCCCTCGGCTCAGCCTCTGCCACCCAGGGAGGGGCGTGCTGGGAGCCAGGAGGGAGACGAGGGCTGGCGCTACATACCACAGAGCTGAACTGTCCACAGGCAGAGGCTGGGGGGATAAACCAGGCTCCAGTTGCAAGTTGGGTTTCCACCATCAATTTCCAACGAGAGCAAACTGGGAAAGCAACTGCAGTGGAACCACCAGCCTCTGATTTTAAGTCCAGGTAGCATCTGAGAACACCAAACAAGGGCACTATGTCTCAGGGAGGCACTTGTGTATAAGAGACAGCATATGGGCTCTGGAGCTGGACTGTTTGGGCTTAGATCCCAGATCTGCCACGTATCTGCTATGTGACCTTAGGTAGTTTGACTAACCTCTCTCAGCCTCACTTTTCTTTTCTGTAAAATGAAGATAAAATGGTATCTTCCATACAGGTTAGTCAGAAAGCACTATGTAAGCATTTGCTGTCGTCATCTTCATCATCATCATCATCACTAGTACTACCACTACTTTGCTGCACACCAGGCTAGAGTATTATCCTTGTTAAGCGTTAGAACGAACCTGCTAAACTCCATAGGGTACAAGCTGGGAATACCCTTAATTTTCCTCCCCTCCAGGGCTGGGAGCAGGGGGAGGCAAGGGAGGCACTTGTGGCCTTGGGAACAAAGTATAGGAAGGCACCAAAGATCCCAGTAATCAAAATAAATCACATTTTAATGCAATAGTTTTAAAAATCAAAAGTAACGCAAAGAAAGTCGTGAGGTACAAAACATCAAAATTTAAACCTACGTGGTCGGCGTGATTCTTTCCCTGAGTTGAACGAGATCTCAACAGGTTGGTCCCATACTTTTTCCTGTTACTCTTGGATAATAAAAAGTCATCTGGTCACTTGAGTAACCAAAAAGAATCTTATTTCACTAATTAGAATCTCCGGTCCAGTTAAGACCACACTCAAATCCCCTTTCCGGCCTGTCCCCCCCTCCTCCAGTGGGGCTGGATGCCGCTGGCCTTGAGGGAGGAGGTCCCCTCTCCTGTGACCTCTGCCCTCCTCCTCCAATGCACGACCTCGGATTCTGACCTCTTGCGGTGAGGCGCAGAGGAAAAGGGGATCAAAAACAGGCTGCCCAGCCTCCTGGAGCAGGGTACCTTGGACCTGGTGCTGTCCTCTCTGGGTGGGTGGGGAAAATCCAGCTCCTTCTCACTGGGGCTGTCACAAGTTCTCAGATGAGTCCCCTGGCGGGAGCTCTGCATCATCACCTCCAGATCCTTCCTTAGCCTTGGGCATCTGAGGGCCCTCTGGAGGCCATGCTGCCCTCTGGGCCTGCTTCTTTGGAAGAGTTCCACAGCCGGCCTGGAACACAGGTGCTCACCTGTTCCCTTGCGGGTGAGAGAAGGCAGCTTCCCTCCGTACATGCCTCACTGCCCCTTCCGTTGCTTCACACCCAGCTGCTCCCTTGCAGATATGCCTATCGTTACACTTCCCAAACTTTGGGGCACCCTTGCCAAGCCCTCTGTGATAATTAATTTTATGTGTCAACTAGACTGGGTTAAGGAATGCCCCGATGGCTGGTAAAACAATATTTCTGGGTGTGTCTGTGATGGTGTTTCCAGAAGAGATTAGCATTTGAATCAGTAGATTGAGTAAAGAAGATCCCTCCTCCCTGGCGTGGGTGGGCATCACCCGATCCCTTGAGGACTGAAATAGAACAAAAAGGCAGAGGAAGGGCGAATTCCCTCTCTCTTCTTGAGCTGGGGCATCCCTCTTCTTCTGCCCTTGGTCATCAGAGCTCCAAGTTGTTGGGCCTTTTGGGCTCCAGGACTTACATCAGCACCCCTCCCCCCAATTCTCAGGTCTTCAGATTCTAACTAAATTATACCACCAGCTTTCCTGGGTCTCCAGTTTGAAGACAGCATATCGTGGAATAGCTCAGACTCCATAATCACGTGAGCCAATTCCCATATTAAATCTTTTTTTATATCTCTCTAGATAGATAGAGCTCTCTCTACATATATATGTATATAGATAGATATATAGATATATCTAGAGAGAGAGAGAAAGATACAGATAGACACGGATATAGATATCCTATTGGTTTTGTTTCTCTGGAGGACCCCGACTAACACACCCTCCTTGAAAGTCTCTCACTAGGCCAGAGGGGAGAGGGGCAGGACAAACACCCCCGCACTCCCACACTTCCCTCCAAGGGCACTCTTCTTTTGGCCCCTTCCTTAACCCTTCTATATGTGAGTTGCTGTCACCTGGCTCCCTTGAAGCCCAGCCAGCTGGTCTAGCGCCCCCTTTGGATGGGAGGGTACTTAGCATCACTTGCTTGGTCCTCAGCCTCCGGCAGCTCAGCCCAAACCGAGACACAGAGTTACACCTGCATTTCCTCCAGCCCTCACCAGACCCTGAAGGGCACATCTGATTACTTCCACTCATAGCTGGGGCATCTGAGGACCCCAGAGGCAAAGTCCCATGGCCAGTCAGTGGCAGTGCTGAGACATGAGCCCTCGGCTTCCTGCCTTCCCCACTGGCCAGGCAGACTGGTGGCCGTCTAGGAAGGACACTCGTTCTAGTGGACAATGGATAAACAATCAGCCCTAAGGGGAAAATGCAGGTGGCTGTGTATGGGGGTTGACAATCTTCATAAAGGACATGACCGAGCCACCTGTCTTTAGTAAGCACCTGCTGGCTGCCCAGGCCCACTCCCCGACCTCAGCGAGTGTGGCAGCCAGGTGACCAAGACTGACCCACACATAGGGCACGCGGGGAGAGCAGCACAAATTGGAGGCCCTGCCTGTGACTCAGTCCCCCAGAGCCAGAGAAGCCGCAAGAGAAGGCACCACCCAGGGAGCACGCTGTGGGAGCTACAGCAGGGCCTGGGCGCGTCCACAGTCCCCCAGCTGGGGATGCTTTTAGTATTTGGAATGTGATACGGGGTTTCTTCTGTCCCCTTTGGCCGGACACAGGCTCCTTCTTAACCAAACACACAGGCGAAGCCATCCGTCTTAGGACCGTGCTAGACCTGTGTGACCTCTGGCCCATGTCTTGGCCTTTCTGAGCCACTGAGCCTCCACTTTTACATGTTTGTCTAACAACGATGATAGCAGTACCTCACATCACAGGGCTGTGGGAAGAATGAAATGAGATCATGCAAACCCAGGGCTGAGCAGTCTCCATGCACATTCAGAAGTGCTCTAACGTTAGCAAAGCAGTGCCTCTGCTATGTGCCGGGGCCCACCGAACAGGGCCAAGCCCTTCAATTCCCGGTCTGCACTTTCCATGAAGGAGAGAAGAATGTTCTCTCCAGTGCTGACAGGTCAGACATTCACTCAACAACATCCACCAAGCACACAGCCTTGGACCCAGCAGATGCTCCATAAGCACAGAGCCCCCAAGTACAGCCAATGAGAACAGTGAGAATATGAGACCAGTGAGAACTGGTTTAAGGGAAAGCCTAGTTGGAAAGAGGGTGAGGGAGGACTTCCTAGAAGAGGTGCTGTTTGAGCCAGGCCTTGGAGAGGGAATGGGAGCTGCAGGAAGACAAGACAAGGGCAAGGAGAAGCCGAGTGAGGGCCTCCGAAAGCCCCCCGGGGAGCCCCAGGCAGAGGATCACTGCCCAGCTACCGGGGCAGCTATAGGTTCTCCAGCCATGGGGGTGTGTAGGGCTGTGCTCCCCTTCTCTGTCTGCCTCCCCCTCTGTGCACTCCCCGGGGCCAGGACCAGATCCACACCAGTCACCAGGGTGGCCTTGGCCACCAGACTACCGCTGCCCCTTGGTAGGTGCTCAGGAAGTATTTATCTAACTGCTCCTGGGCCTCTGGAGACTGGGCACTGGCGGTTCCTGGGGCTCTAAACCATCCGCTCATTTGTCCAGTAGCTGTGGAGCACCGACTCTGTGCGGGGCACCTCTGCAGGGCTGCAATGCAGAGGTGGCCTCCGCCCTACCTGAGGGGCTGAGAGTCTCCAGCAGGCTGACCCTTGCCATAACCCTAGGATCTGGGCAAATAAAAGGCCTGGGAACCATGGTTACAGGCCCTCAGGGCACAGCCACCTCCCAGGATCCTTAGCTCTTCTTGACCGAGGCCCAGGCAGTCCTGGGCTGCACTGGCCTCCCCGCAAGACCCCAGTGAGGACCAGGCAGCACACATAAGGGGAAGGGGCCCGAGTCCAGACCTCGATGGGGGACCGGGTCTTTGTGTCTGGCTGTGAGTTGTGCTGAGGTGTCGGTGAAAATTCCAGCCCAAGTGTGACCCCTGGAAGCTGCTCTCTATGTCTCTGCCCCTCTGCTCCCCTGGTGTTCCCTACCCTTCCTTCCAACCCTGCTCTCCAGGCTGTCAGCCCCAATACTAACCTGCCAGCCCTACATCCTTCTACCAATCCATGCTCCTTCCACCTGGCGTGCCCTTCCCCACCTTCCTTACCTGGAAAATGCTCGTTCACTCATTCATCCAATGAACATCTACCGAGCACATTATCCCGTGGGCCAGTCACTCTTCTAGACGGTGAGAATTCAAGGGTAGCTAAAACAAGGTTCCTTTTTTAAAGGGGTCCCCAGCCTTGCTGGGGACACAAACACATAAACGTATAAACTTAGAAGCACTTTCAGGTGTAGTGCAGGAAACAGACACAGTATAATCTAGGCCTTACTCAAGAGTCACCTCCTCTAGGATGCTCTCCTAACACCAGACAGTCAGGGGCCCCTCCCGTGTGCCCCTGTAACACCTTAAATGAACCTCTAGGAGGGCACTTATCACACATTGTTTTATGGATACTTTTAAGTTGGAATGAGAAACAAAGATATATTCACTTCAATATCCCCAAGATTGAGCACAGGTGCTTGTGCTGGTCAAAATACGTTGAAGGAAGGAAGGAAGGAAGGAAGGAAGGAAGGAAGGAAGGAAGGAAGGGAGGGAGGGAGGGAGGGAGGGAGGGAGGGAGGGAGGGAGGGAGGGAGGGAGGGAGGAAGGAAGGAAGACAGACCATTATCAGCTTGTTCCCCTGTGGCTATTTGTATTTGCACACGCATTACTCTTTACGCACGTTTCTGTTAAGCTAACCATCTCTGTGGACACGACATGCCCTCCCTGTGTGAGGCCTCTTGCCGTGTCCTGGGGCCAGTGGACAAATGGGACATGGCTCCTGGCTACAGATGGCATGGGTGACAGGGCAGACAGGCCCATAAACACACGGCCGCATCCAGCCAGGGGTGCGCCTGACCTGTGTGGAAGTGCATTTCCACGTGAGCCGGGCCATTTGACTCTCATTCCCTGAATGATAATTGGAAACTGGCTGGTGAGTCCATCGGACCCAGTCATCTGAGAGTGATTTTGATGATATGACAATCTGGCCTTGAGCGAAAAAGCAATGAGGAGAAAGAAGGGAACTTCTGTCTGAGGAGCTGAAAGCTTGAGTGCAGCCCAGGGAACAGGGACAGCGGCTGAGGAAGGGGATGGGGGCAGAAAAGAGGAAATGGGCCATGGCGTCTGCCCAACCAAGCAGCTTTGGGACATGGAAGACCGCGGACAATGCCAGGAGAAAATACCAGCTCAGAGGCAGTGCTGGCGGTAGTCCTGCAAGGCAGAGCCCCCCGTGGGCGCTCACCCACTCCCTCTTCTCTCCCCATCCTCCTCCACTCGGCGTCACCTCCCAGAAGTGCAGGGACTCAAGGCCTTGCTCTCCCGGCAGGCAGCACGTGGACAGGAAGTGGCGTTTGGTGGAGCCCTGATCAGGGGTGAGAACACCACCGCTTCCCTAAATTGGTTTTCCGACAGTAAATTATAATTGCTCTAAGTGTTCTAGAACTCGGGGACGGAGATTAATTGCAGCTCCATATCCTAGGGCGCCCTGAACTTTAAGCACAGCGTGACGTACAGGTTGTTAATAAGAAAGGGGGATCTGGGAGGACTTTTCAGAAGAGCAAATAAGAAAAGGAAAACAATCTGAATTGGCTTCTGCACCTACCAAGGGGGAGTCTTTGGGCCTGGAAGGGTGCTTCCCATCTTTCCAACCTGGCCACGGATAGTGTTTATGATGGTCAGAGGCACAAAGTGGCTCCCAGGGCGTGGGGACCTGTGGCAGACCTCCGTCCCCCTGGCCCAGAATGGAGCCAGCGCCCAGGGCTCACAGGAACAGCAGTCACAACTCAGACGGCAGCCCAGTCAGGAAGGTGAAGGAAACTAATAGCGCTTGCAGGCAGGGGACACAGCAGCGCAAGGCAGACACTGGGGGCCAGGGAGCCCGTTCCCTCAGGGGCAACCTCGGCTCGGCTCCAGCTGACCCTTGTTACCTGGGAAAGCAGCCCATACTGCTGGGTCTTCAAGAGCAGAATTCCAGGTTTCTGTACAAAATCTCTGTGTTTTTATAATTGGAAGCTTATTATCATTTTAACATATTTTACGGGGCCAGATAAAATATATCCATACTGGAATTTGGTCCATGGGCCAACATCTTGAAACCTCTATATAGCAAGCAGTTACTTCCCCCCAGTGAGTGGGAGGTTTGGACCTGTCTCTTCCCTGAGAGAGGAGAGTTTCCCACCCTTCTGCCTCCTGGTTCCTTCCCTCCCACAGCGTTTCTCTCTGCCACCCTTGCCACAGGTGCCGTCCTTATCTTCTCATCTGTCTCCCTATTAAAATTTGAGCCCCTTGAGAAGCATGGATTATACACCTCTCTATCCAGAGCAGCTAAGAAAAGGCCCAAGTGAGGGCTCAGACAATGTCTGCTGAGTGAATGAATAAGCATCATGCACTTCCAAACCTCTCTGCATTTGCCCATTCTCTTCCTTCTACCTCCACAGTGCCTAATTTAAAACCTGACACATGCATCCGGTCCAAGCCTCTGTCCCCTCTGTTCCCTTCACCACATCTCCAGCTTCCCAAACTGAGATCAGGGCCAAAGAGGATGAGAAGTAGAAGGGACATAGAGTCCATGGTGGCCATGATTCAGAGGCAGGAACCAATGTCTGACAGGAAGAAAGGATTTGCACGAGTCCAAACCATGATCCGAGCTGAACCTCCTGTCTGGAGGGGGGCAATGGACGTCACTGATACCCCTGCCCTGGGCCCTCCTTCCCTCTCTTCCTCTCCCAGAGCACTGCCCGTGCTCTGGGGACCAACCCTCCCTCCTGCCCCCATCCTGAGGACAGGGCTGGAGCAGCACAAGCTCCCCAAATCCCACTTCCCCAGCAGAAGGCCTGAGAGCCACCATCACCCCAGCATGCACTCAGCTTGAGATGTACCTGGAAAGCCATTCATGTAATACAAAACAGAAATTACTATTTAGAATATGAAATCAATGCATTTTATTAAAATGTCTTTTGGAGCCACGTTCCATGGCTGCTGTATCTCTGCTGTTGGGTCACTCAGGGGACACTGACCCTGGCAGCCCTGGGCCGACCCACCCCATCCCAGGGCAGCTGCTTGCTGAGATGGGGACATTCAAGCTGTTATCTGGATACAAGAAAGAGATTCAAAGGAAGAGCTCATTTGTGCTGGGAGCTGACTGGTTTCCCTTCTTCCTTCCTTCTCCCACGTGGAAACCCAGTGGGAAATGGAGGCAGTCAAGGATAGAGGTCAAAATGCATTGAGTTCAGGCTCCAGTGTTTACTAATGTGGGACCTTATATCAGCTCTTTTATCTCTCTCTGCTTTGGCTTCCTTCTCTACAAAATGGGGATATGTGAAAAGAATACAAACCACTAAAGTTCCAGGTAGAAACATCTTCCATACTTTAGATCATTTAATCCTCCTAACAACCGTATGAGATAAGTACAGTAATAGATTACAGACTGTAATAATAATAGTCTCCATTTTACAGATATGGAAACTGAGTCACAGAGAGGCAAATTGGGTTCTGCAACGTGACACAGCCAGTAAACACTGGAACTGTGATTCAAACATAGCTACACATAACTCTAAAACCCGTGTTCACCTTTTCTTAACTTTTAAGAAACTTAAGAAAACATAAACATGATTCGAAATACAGAAAGCATCAAAAAGACAGGGCAAAGCCTCCTTCTCATCATTATCCTGCATCTTCAACCATCTTCCTCTCCAAAACTATTCTTCTACATCTCTTATTTTAACTTCCAGAGTTTCTTTAGGCATATACAAGCAAACACGAACACAAATTTTACCCCTCCCTTTTACATGTTGCTCTGCACCTTGTTATTTTTATTTTTAAATGATTTAAGACTCACTTAGAAGTTCCAAAATAGTACAGAGAATTCCAGTGTACCCTTCACCCAGCTTCCCCCAATGATAATATCTTAAATAACCATAGCACAACTATCAAACCAAGAACTTGGCAGTGGAACAATACAATTAAACTTATTTGGATCTTACCAGGTTTAGGTGCCATACATTTTTATGTCGTGGTGAATAGCTCTATGAAGTTTTATCACATGTGTAGATTTGTGTGACCACCACCTCAATCAGGGTTCAGAACTGTTCGATTACCGCAAACAAGTTCCACAAAATACCGCTTTATATTTACACACGTCTCCCAACCCTAACCGCTGGCAACCACTGAGTTGTTCTCGACCACCATGTTTTGTCACTTCAATAATAATAAATAATACACAGGGAATATAGCCAACATTTTATAATAACTATAAATGGAGTATAACCTTTAAAAATTGTGAATCACTCTGCTGTATACCTGAAACTTATATCATATTGTAAATCAACTATACCTCAATAAAAATTGTTTAAAAGGAATAATAAATAATAAATGGAATCCATAGTCTGTGACCCTTGAGTTTGGCTTTTTTAACTCAGGATAAAGCCCTTGAAATGCATCCGACATGCTGCATGTATCAATAGTTCACTCTTTGTCCTTGCTGAGTAGTATTTCATTGGGTGATAGCAGCACAGTTTATCCATTGACCTGGTGGAAGATCTTTGGCTTGTTTTTATTTGTAACTATTACAATTAAAGCTGTTTTCACATTTGTGTATAGGTTTCTATATGGGCATAAGTTTTCATTTTTCCTGGGTGAATACCCAGGAGTAGAATGGCCGGGTCATAGGGTTTGTGCATGTTTGACTTTGTTTGTAAGAAACTGCCAAACTGTGTTCCAGATCGGCTGTTGCATGTTGCCTTCCTCATGACAGTTCTGTTGCTTTGCATCCTCACCAGCACTTAATATTGTCAGAATTTTTATCTTAGCCATTCTAACAGGTGTGTGGCAGTACCTCATAGTACACCTTACTTTTTTAACTTAGGAGAACTTGGTGCTCTTTCTATATCAGAATACAGAGCTACTCTTTTTTTTTTTTTTTTTTTCTGCAGCTGCATCGTACTTCCTTGTACAGATATACACCAAAATTTATTTAACTGATCCCTTTTTGGTTGGCTTTTGAGTATCTCCAGTCTTTGTTATTTCAGTTATTTGAGCCCCAAACTCTCAACCACCACATTTAACTGCCTTTGCAAATATCTAAGGCCCTGGGCATGTACATCTTATGTCTTTCAGCAAAGGATTCTATTAGCGATCCTTTCGATTATAAGTGAAAGAAGCCTAACTTGAACTAGTTTAAATTGAAAGAAGCGGAAGTGATTGGATCATAGATGGCAGAATTGAACGACCGAACTGCAGGAAAGGCGGGGTCAGAACACTCAGAACCAGATGGCACCTGATCTCTCTCCACCTCCCTTGTCTGTCTGTTCTTATGTCTGGGTCTTTCCCCCTCTCTTCACTGGGCAGCAAGCATGGCCACAACAGCCCTCCATACTGTGGGGGAACTGCCTCTCTTTGCCAGATCTAGATCAAATGTGTCAGAGAAGGGTTCTGGCCCATTTGGGGAGGGAGCGCCATTTTAACACA
This sequence comes from Pseudorca crassidens, assembly GCF_039906515.1. Classification (NCBI taxonomy): domain Eukaryota; kingdom Metazoa; phylum Chordata; class Mammalia; order Artiodactyla; family Delphinidae; genus Pseudorca; species Pseudorca crassidens. The sequence continues at coordinate 54,400,907 of NC_090311.1, read as the reverse complement.
ATCCTGGCCATCTCTGGTAGCTAAGATAGTTCCTAATAGTTGCTCCTGTGTGCGCAGAGGAGGGGTTGGAAAATGAACCCCAAGATACAGAGATTTCTCCTGTCTTGGGATTGACCACATCAGATTCATTCCCATATTTCCCAACACAAATAGCCCCTCTCAGCACACATTAGATGCTAAAGGCGTGCGGCGCATTCCGAACAAGGTATGTGTCAATCAATCACGCATTCTAGTAAATTGCCTCTTATTTCTTCACATGCTGGGGAACCCACCATTTAAAATAATGCCGTTAAATTCCTCCACAAAGCAGGCTTTCTTCACCTAAATGCTCACAGCAGGATTTGCTTAAAGTGAGGCATGCCTGTAATCTCAGCTCATGGGGGAAACCTTTGATTTTCCTGACAACCCACTGAGATAGGCGAGGATGTTACGAGGGCAAATGGTTAATGGATGTGAAAGCTTTCTGTGACCTGAAAGTAGTACAGAAATGTAGGACCTCACCATGACTATTATGATTATCCTTATTTCATCTCTTCTTTGAAGAGCTTTACACTGTAATTTTGGAAGTGGAATTGGAGACACCTCTCTAAGAGTTCAACCTCATACTTCTCCTCTAAGTCTCAGTCCTGGGTCTCAGAGCATCATTTCCCACCAGCCTATTGCTTCTATTAAATGCAACATAAAGAGGTTTCCGCAGCCAGAGGCCTCCTCGGACGGGAATAAAGGGAGGCAATGAGGCACATTTAACCATCTCTAGACCACCCTATACCAGAACAGTCCATTCTAGCCCAAATTTGGGGATTTGATTTCACAGTCTTCCTGGAACCCCTAGCTCTATGCCAAGCCCTGTGCTGGATGCTGGAATCCCAGGCAGCCCACAGTCTGGGGGAGGCTGGTCATCTCTGTAACTGCTTCCATGCAGTGAAGGGAGACACAGAGGTCCCCAGGACAGGGGATTGGGAAGGTGTTTTGGGAAGAGCCCCAGCTCTGACCTTGACAGAGAGGTGATGTACATTTGAATGACACCGCTGACCCTGGTAACCTCAATCCTTCCCCAGCTGCCCCTCTAGTCCTAGGACCCTTATAGCTACACAAGAGTCTTTATAGTTCACCCCCAAATTCTTTCTTTCCTTCTCTACATTTTTTACTCCCTTTCTCCAGATTCCTTCTCCTTGTTTCTCAGTACCTTTCCCTCCCTTTAAAGTCCACCTCCATTCCTACCACTCTCCCAGGCTTGGTTTTGCAAAGAATCCCACCACCATCCCCTTCCTTCCCTTGCTCTGCTGGGACACAGTGAAATGTATGTAGCTCCTAGACCCTTGGTCATAAATCAGTCTCTCTGGAGGCTCGATCGTTTTTATTGCTCTTCTGTGAGCATCCTGTCATTCCTCTCCCTGTTTCAGATATTGGCAAACTTGGGACTCACAATCCTCTTCCCGGATACGTCTCATTAGAGACCTGCCAATGGCTGTGCACCTTTGCACTGTGAGGCTTCCCTGGCCGATTATCTTGACTCCATCATGACTTTCGGCAGACACTCCAAAAAAGGCAGTGAGTGTCGAACCTCCATTATTAACTGGGAGTCTCCCAGGACCTCACCACGCTTGTCCTTCCTTCTTCCCCATTCCCATGAGGCAGCGCATCTCCAGGAGACCCAGAAATCATGGCTGAGACTGGACACCAATGTTAACGGCCATCCAGAGCCCCTCAGCCCAGAGAGAGGTTGAGGGGCTCAGCAAACATCGCGGTGCTGTCGAGAGGCTCTGTGATATTTATGGTGCATAGAAATGTTGATGAGTGGGCAACAGTGATCAAAAGGAAATGAATTCTACTGAAGGGGTAATATATCACAATGGTTAATAAACACAGACTATCTGAAGTCAGTGAGCTCGATGGAAAATATACAAGTCTCTGGGACCTTGAGGAAGTACAGACAAAGCAAGGCGTGGAATTGCGGCAGACTGTTTACGTCCTTGCCATCTCAAGAGTGAGGTGAGCTGAGAGCCTGCTGGAGTTTGACCAAATGAAGCAGGGGTTCCAACAGAGGCTGGTCTGTGCATGAGCTCCTCCCTGTCTTAGAAGAGAGTCACAGAAAGAGAAAAGCAACATGTAAGTGCAGTTATTGGTACTTGGACATGGACCGACACATCATCCAATTTTAGTACTACCATAAGAGCTTGGGAGAGGGCTGTGCTAGGGACAAAGCGGGAGCGTTTGAGGGCTATGGCAGCTTAAATCGGTGTGTGCTCTTGAGAGGCCATGGTTTCTCCCACTGACTTGGGGTGAAATCAGCCTAAATTATGTCACGTGACCACATGTCCACAAGGTCCTAACCATTCTATTGATGGGCGTAGCCGCCTGAAATAACTTTGGCCCAAGGGACACTTGTCAGTCAGTTTGGTTGCAGAGCACTTGTATCAGTCTGATGCTTGGACGCTCTACCTACCCTATTGCCCAAGAGAGCTGGACCCTCCTGGAGGGGGGTAGTTGGAATAAAGCAAGGAATCAATAAATGGAATCAATTACTCTTTCGAATCTTAGTTACTGAGAATCTACTATTGCCAAGCACCATCTTCAGGACTAGGGATACAACAGTGAACAAAACGGACCCCTCTCTGCCAAAATTCCTGCCTTCATGGTGTTTATAACCTAGTTCCCTGAATATTTTCTAAAAATCAGATGACCCTGTGTGGGGGTGAAATTGAAAGTCTTTTCTTTCTTAAATCTTCCTCTTCCCCTTGCATTCTCAACTACAGAATGGTTGATACAATAAAAACACCTAAACCTTAAAGTATAGTTCAGAGAGAAAGAGAAATATGTCTCAGTTAAAGTGGCAACCTTAAGCAAATCCACTCACAATTTCATAGTCAAGAACTGAACAGCAGTCTCTACGTTAGGTATAAACAGATTAAAATAATCAGTATGGGGACCATACAAACATTGTTCAAGAAAAAAAAAAAAGGACCCAGTCTGGAAAATAAATTCCAAATAACAGAAGAACATTTCCTCATTATAATAAAGCTTAAATAAATAAATAAATGTATCAAAATAAGAAGGTAAAGAACAGATGATAAAACAATAGAAAAACTTTCATTTGCAGCCAAAATGAAGAGACAAGCACTAGATTTACCCTATCACCTGAAACAAGCAAGAAAATGGACAAAATATATGAAACAACAGTTTTCGAGATGGGGGACAGGCAACAAAGGATGGGGATCCCTTAAAGATGGGAAACAAAAGAGACGAGCCTTACAATTGCCCCACTGTGTGGCCTGGAGCTTCTAGGCATCAACACATGCAGGTGCTCATGCAGGGTGGGAAGACTTCCTGTTCCCACCAGGCAGAATCCACAGGCATTAAACAGAGTACTTAAACATTTTCTTCAGGCAGTGAAGCAAAATTGGCCCAAGACTAAACGTTGCTGTGGTCAGACCTAACAAAGCTTAAAAGCAAACATGAAAGGATTAAGTTTTTAAGAAACTTAAGTACATTCCAGAACAAGACTTTAAAAAAAAAGTATATATATATATATATATATATATATATATAGGAATATAAAACTAGCATCCAATAAGATAAAATTCAGCATTTCTGATATACGACAACAAATTATCAGAGAAGCAGGAAAAGATAATCCATAATAAGGAGAAAATATGATCAATCAAAACTGACCTAGAAATGACACAGATAATATAATCAGTACACAAAGACATTAAAACAGTAATTATTATTGCATTTCTCATGTTCAAGAAACTGAGGGAAAGAGATATGGAGACTGATGATATAAAGACCAAAATCAAAATCCTAGAGATGAATACTACCACGTCTAAGATGAAAAGTAAACTAGATGAGATTAACAGCCAATAAATCATCACAGAAAAAGAGGATTTATAAGCTTTGGATACAGCAGTAGAAACTATCTAAAATTAAACATGAAATAAATTTGAGGATAAATGAAGAAAGCTTGCCTAATGGTTGGACAAACTCAAGTAACCTAATGGATGTGTAATTGGAGTCATAAGGAAATAGCAGGACAATATCTAAAAAAAATAATGGTTGAAAATTTTCCAAATTTGATAAAAGCTGTAAACACAAAGATCAAAGAAGTTCAACAAAGCCCAAGCACAAAAAACATGAAGAACAGTACACCAAGCCATACAATAAAAAGATTGCTTTAAAGCGGTGATAAAGAGAAATTTTAAAAGCAGCCGGAGTTAGGACAAGATGCATCCTGTATAAAGAAATACAGATAACAACAGGTTTCTTGTCAGAACCAATGTGAGCCAGAAGACAAGGAGCAATATCTTTAAAGTACTGAAAGAAAAGACTTGCCAACCTGTAATTCTATACCCAGCAAAACTAGTCTTCCAAAAAGAAGGCAAAGGAAAGACTTTTTCAGACAAGCAAAAGCTGAAGGGATTCATCACGACAAGCCCGTCATACAAAATATGGAAAAGAAAAGCATCCAAGCAGAAAAGAAATGATACCATAAAGAAACTGAAATCTACACAAAGAAATAAATATCACTGGAAATTATCACTATGTCAATAAACATAAAAGATGTTTTTTTATTATTTAAATCTATTTAAAAGATCATTGACCATTTAAAACAAATTTAATCACAATGCATCAAAGGGCTTATAACACATGTAGAAGTAAAATGTATAGCAACAATAGCTCCGAGGCCTGGTGAGGAGAAAGGAAGTATACGGCTGTAAGGCTCTTGTACGATACATGAAGTGATAAAATATCAAATAAAGGTGGACTGTATTAAGCTGAAGACATATACTACATACCCTAAAACCAAGACTAGGATGACAAAATAACTAAATAAAGAGGTATAGTGTTAATAAGCTAACAAGGAGATAAAAAGATTACCAAGGCGTGCAAGGACACTTTGGGGGTGGTGTATGTGTTCATTATGTTGATTTGTGTTAATTGCTTTCATGGTGTATTCATATGCCAAAACTTGCCACACTTTCGCTTTAAATGTGTACAGCTTTCTGTATGTCAATTACATCTCTGTGAAGCTGTTTAAAAAAGCTCTAGAACAATAGGAAAAGGGAGCTGCAGAGGCAAGGAAACAGAAGGAGAACCATCATAATGCAATTATAGAACTAATAAATAAATCCTAAGAATGAAGAACAGAATAAATGCAGAGGAAAAATTAATTCCTGATATCAAATAAAAAGTTGTGAATGTGCTGTCAAGTGGTGCAACTCCAGGGAGTTTTCATATCTTAGTCCATGATGTGAATGTACTGCAGGGGCCCCCCGGAGCCCTGCAGTTCATAGCCCTTGTGGCCCTATGCCACCCCTCCGCTTGAGATGATCACGGTGAATGCACAGGAAAAACACAAGAAGATCAAAGAATATAGTGAGATTTTAGTGGATTTGGAGGACAAAGTTGATCTTATGTTAGAATAACTGATGCTTTCATAGGAGAAAGCACCATAAATGAAATAGAAATGTAATAATAGAAATAAAAAATCCCTGAAAAGAGAAATTATGGAACTTGCTGATTAGAAAGCACACCGTTCCCAAGGGTCTTGGGGCAGGAGGCAGGGAGATGACACCGAAACATCAACATCCAGACATAACCTGGCAATTTGCTGAACTTTAAGGACAAAGAAAGAATGCTTCACCAGTCCAGGTAGAAAAGTAAGTCATTGATAAGCTGTATTGAAACAGATGGACCTTAGAATCTTTGGCAACAATATATAATTCCAGGAGACAATGGAGGAATATATTCAAAATTCTGATGGAAAGAAAATGTAAGCCAGGATTATTATATCCAGCCAAGATGTCATTCAAGAATAAAGGCCACAGGAAGACATTTCCAGCTAGGAAAGAATTGAAGGAATTATAGCATGCTTGATTCCTTGTTGAAAAGCTATTTGATTTTGAAATCCAGCTAGTAGTGGTAGAAACCCAGTGGTGGAGACTTATTATTACCTTCTCATGTCTACTTTTCTGCCTTCTTTGGTCATAAGAACCCTGATATTTCCCTGGGGACATTGTCACCCACCTACAAGACTACATTCTCTAGCCTTCTTTGCAGCTAGTTATGGTCAAGTCATGAAGTTTAACCAATAGTACATAATCAGATGTGATGTGTGCAACTTTCAGGAAGTCCAGTTAAAGGGAAGGAGGGCATCATCTTCAACCGTCATCCACCCTGCTGTCTAAAATATAGATGTGATGGGTGGAGTCCTGGCAGCCATCTTAAACCATGAGGACAAAAGCTAAACCTAGTGATGATAAAGAAATCAGCTAGAAGGAGCTTGGCTGCCTAATAAATTTGTGGATCCGCCAAACCTCCTCTGGTCTGCTGCTTCAGGTTTACTTTATATGAAAAAGAAGTAAACTTTCATTTTGCTTCAACCACCATTTTTGTTGTTGTTCTGTGGATGTTATATGCGGTGGATCCAAATTCTGACTCATATACCAGTCGACTAACAGTTATATCTGCATAAAGAAATTAGGTATGGAGAAGCTATTGTTCTACACACAGAGTTCATTAAATGTACTTCTAAGACTTAAAAACTGGTGTAATTATGCCTATAGAATAGAATAGAAATGTTGTAAAGTTTAAAATATTTTTTTTAAGTAATAAAACTAACAATATCAGGTACGAGAAGAGGGAGGAGAGGGAAGTATAAGAGTGCTCAACCCCTCATCTCTCTCAGCAGGAAGTCAATCAATACTGTGTAAATTTAAAAGATGTGGTTTTAAACTGACTCCCACCTCCTAATGCTTTCTATAATCCCTCAGAGGGAATCTGTTAGAAAAGAGTATCTCTTGTGCTGAAGAAATATTTGTTTAAATGGAGCAATTCCTTCCATTTTACTTTAGATTCTTTTTCTTCTTTTAAACTAAACTAAAATTAAATTTAATACTTTTTTTATTAAAAAGTAGCTTTGTGGGGCTTCCCTGGTGGCGCAGTGGTTGAGAGTCCGCCTGCCGATGCAGGGGACACGGGTTCGTGCCCCGGTCCGGGAAGATCCCACATGCCACGGAGCGGCTGGGCCCGTGAGCCATGGCCGCTGAGCCTGCACGTCCGGAGCCTGTGCTCCGCAGCGGGAGAGGCCACAACAGTGAGAGGCCCGCGTACCGTAAAAAAAAAAAAAAAAAAAAAAAAGATATATATTGATTTCTGAGGGTTACATTTGGGAGAAGATTATTTTTTTACTTAATAGTTTTCTTAATTTCTTGAATTCTTTATAATGAGCACGTATTACGTTTTTAACATCAATGAATTGATAGTGTACTTTCTGTTGTATTCACTTAATAATTACCAAGGGCATGCCTCCAAGTCACTGATTAATATCCTATAGCATGGATGTACATTAATTTATTCAAACATTTCCTTATCCATGAACATTCAGGGTTTTTTTATACCTCACCTCACCTTCTTACACCATAATTTTTCTGTAGCTTCAACTTCCAAAACTGGGGGTTCTGATCAAAATAATATGCACATTTTAAACCTTAACAGTGAAAAGATTGTACCCTAATTACACTCCCACCAATTATGAGAGTGCCCATTTTCCCTCTCCCGTAATGGATACTACCAACACTTTCAAACTGTGTCAATTTGGTTTAAAAACTGGTCTTTCGTTGTTATTTTCATTTTCATTTCTTTGATTCTTTGTTAGTGCAAGCCTTTTTTTTTTCTGTGTTATTGGTTATTTGTGGCTTTTTCTTGTTCATTTATCTATCAGGTTATTTGTCTTTTTCTTATCCACTTGTAAAAGCTCCTTCTAGATAAAGGCTATTAATTTTTTGTAAGACATCCTACAAATCTTTTCTTCCAACATTTATCATATGTCTTTTGATTTTGTTTATGGTATCTATTTCCAGACATATGCTTAATTTTTATGTCACATATATCACTTATACCATAACATTTTTAAAAAATGCCCAAAACAGAACAAAAGCAAAAGCAATGCTTCTGCCCATTGCATCACTCCCAACCCACACCCTCAGGCTTTGAAGTCCAAGTTCCCCCAGTGCAGCTTACAAAGCCCTCCATGAGGGTCCTGTGCACTGGTCAAGTGGGGCTGCCCCTTCTCTCTTAGGAGACTGTGTCCTCCATAAGCGCAAATTGCTCCTAGCTACTGTCTCACACACATCGAGGGGCCTCCTGTCGCTGAGCTGCTCCTCTGCTGTTCCCTGCTCTTCGCCAGAGCCCACTGTCACTTAAGACTTTCTCCTTCTCTAGGGGGATTTCCCTGAATTCCCCCTTCCTGTCCACCAGCCTAGAAAGCTCTCTTCTGGGATCCCATCATGCCCTGAGCCCAGCCCGTGTCCATCTACTGCACATCCGGATGCCCTCCTGAAGCCCACCTGCCAGCCACCACGCTGATTAGTCAGGGCTTAGGCCTTATGTGCTGTTACTTATTTTTAGTATCACCGCTTACCTGAGCATGTATCTACTGCCCTTATCAGAATATATTTTAAATATCCATTTATAGTCATGTCCCCTAGACCACCAGCTTCCCGAAGGCAGAGCTATGTCTTATTCATCCTTCTGTCTTCCACTCCTGCCTGGTGAGATGAATGGATGAATGAACAGAGGAAAGTCCCCAGAGGTTTGTCAACATCAGAGTGTCCGAATACGCCCAGCAGAGGGCAAAGGCCGGGACAAGGTGACACCTTCACATTAGTGACATGTACAGCTGATATCTTAAAAAAAACCTTCTTTTCCCTTCTCAACATCTCCACTTCCAAGCATTCTATCACAAAAATAAATGAAATTAAACAACAAAATAAAGCACACATAGACCATAACTTCTCTCCCTAGCATCGCGTACGTTCTCAGCTATGGCAATTTTCCAAATCACTCAAATCTATCACATCCTTGGAATCCCTGAAGACCATCATGAGGGGATAATGTAACCATTTTACAGGAGGGAAGACTGAGACTGGGAGAGGCCAAAAACGTGGCTTGACTCTTGAAATCTGGTATAATAAATCACAGGCTTGGTTCTGGAAATGACTCCAAGATACATTCTTGTCCAATGCTATGGCTTCAGATTGATAAGGTACGGTATCTCAAAGGCCCATCCCATCATAGCTTACCCATTTTCTGATTTGTTGTTTCAAGTACCTTGGGATACGAGACACCAGCAATCACGTACGCTCCAGGAATCAGCAGCAAATTGTTCTGTCTCTGAACTTTTCGCAGTTTGCCAAATGCCTCCTCATCTGGTCACCTCAGTATAAATTGCTCTAAAATATTATTTTATGAATATACAGGATCCAATAACAAATAGTATCTTTTTTGTGAAATAAATTTCAATTTAGCCTTAACTAATACTAAATTGCTATGGAATTACATATTACATACACATTACTAAAGAAAGAAGTTCATCATGATTAATGTTATTACAGTGAACACCAAAGGGATTAATAATGATTTGCAGTTATTATAAAGTGGTGCTGGTGTAGGAAAAAAGGTGAAGTCTAATTAAATGCTGGCAACCACTTTAGGGCTCTGCAGCAGTGAGGATGCTGGGGTTTATGTTAATTAATTCTATATGAAACATTGCTGAAGTGTTTTAATATTGTTCGAAGAGCCAGGATTTTACTACCACTGTGTGTTTTGATTTTTTTTTTTCCCCACAGTGACCTGTCGGCGTGGGCGAGGTGTTAAATTCTTGGGGCTCACCAGGTGTTAGGAGGCTGAGGGTTTCTTATTCCGATTTCAGAGTAGCCGTGCTCGGTGGTGAGACCAGTGTCTCCAGGGAACGGCACATGCTGGAAAATGGATGACCTTTCTTTGGAAATGGATCTTGGGTTTCCTGAGTAGCTTTCTGGGTTAGACGCAGCTCCACGGTTGCCCCTATGCATGGATGGCGTGGGCAGCCTGGGCATCCCAGAAGGGTCCCACCTTGCCCAAAACAGGACTCAGGTAACACAGCGCCTGATCTTCTACTATTATGAATGGAAGTCAGCATGGTGAGTTCAGGGTTTGGGAGAATCTGAAGATTCCATTTTCGTCATGGTTCTGTGGCTCATTTCCTTTGTAACTTGGGGCAAGTCACTTAAATTCTGAGTCTGAATTTCCTCAGAGTTCACAGTATTGTTTTCAGGATTAAATCAGAAAATGAATAAGAAGGAGAGGTGGGAAACTCTGAGAGCTAAACAATTAGTGAGCTTATTCGTGACGTTAAGCTGGGTGACGTTCCACCTGTCACACATCTAATTCCTACACCCAGCCTTCTGAGGTCCTCAAAGATGGGAACAGACATTCAAGTTAAATATTGCTCCTGTTTCATGCCACACAGAAATATTTAATCTAATACCTCAGATAGTGACGTTTGGTGGGAACTTGTTTTCATTAAAGTGGATTTTCAAGAACTTAACTTTTTCAATTAATCAGAGGACACAAGCTGTTATCTCTGGTTGTCGCATTTCTGCAAGCCAAGGGCATAGCTGAATGCCTGTCACAGAATACGGTTCAAATAACTTTCAAACAAATAAACTTTAGTTGGAAGAAAGGATGGATGATGGATGGATGGATGGATGGATGGATGGATGGATGGATGAATGGGCATCCTGAATTCTCTTACCAAATACAGACATAGCATTTGTGATCATTCCGTCAAGGTCAAATCTGAATCCTGACCATGGTCAGTGGTCACTCTTCCAGCCTTGTGGGCATTTGGCAGATCTGCCTTCAGCATCCCTGCTCCAGACCACTGTGCTGGCACCTGAATGCCTCCCCAGCACCCAGCAACTACTTGCCCTCCAATGTCCACTTCTATTGCCTTCTTTGGAGGTGGTCCTTAAGCCCACACCCCCATCCACGACGATCTTTCCCTCCTCTGGGTCCATGGAAAGCAAAAGTCTAGCCCAGAGGGTTTCAAACTTAGGGGGCATGAGAATTGCCTGGAGGGCTTGTTAACATACAGACTGTTGGGCCCCACCCTCAGGATTTCTGATGGCGCTTGAGAATTTGCATTTTAACAAGTTCCCAGATGATGCCGCTGCTGCTGGTCCAGGGACCATACTTCGAGAACCTCAGGTTGGGTCCATTAGTCCTATAGAACTTACCGCAGCTGGTAACTTTTTCCTTAAAAGGGGATTATTTTGAGCCAGTAGTTTGTTGAACACTGACATGGCAGCTCCTTTCTGCCTTCCAGCAGGGATCCAAAGACGGTGCCGTTACCAGCACCCTTACCTTCCAGAAGAGGAAGCTGGCTTTTGGAGGGGAAGCAGCACAGTCAAGGTCATGGAGTCCAGATCGTCTCCCGTGACCCTGCGCTGGCAGTCAGGCTGGAAAGACAATTGCCACAGGAAGAAAAAAAAGCATTTCTTCCAGGAACAGTGGCTGACAGTGAAATGCACACTCTGGGAGACCCACAGTGCCTCCCAAGTGGTGGGTGGGCACCGACGGTAGATTGATTAAGGGTCAAGTGTGGAAAGGACACTGGGAAGAAGAGTCTAGCCCAGGGCACCTGACCAGCTCCGTGATTCTTGGCAGGTCAATTAACCTCTCTGAGCCTCCCAGGTCATCTTTCCCAAAGCTCTCACCCCCTTCTCACCTCTGACTTTCAAGCACCTGCAGGTCTGAATCTGCAGTGCTGGGAGTGTCTAAGAGTCCAGTGAAGTGGGTTTTCCTCGGGGGCTTCATGCCTTCCACACCACCAGGACAGTGGGGAGGAGAGCCAGGGCTGCTGCTTTGGCCCTTTCCATCCCTCAGCATCAGGAGCATCTAATTAATCCTCCTGTGGCCTTTGTAGGGCCAGGGAGGAAGTTACTGGAAGCCAGAAATGCAGACAACAAGTTCCTGATTAAAAGGAAACCTATTGTGTGGAAGTCATTTTAAAAAAAAAAAAGGTCACCATGGTTCCTCCAGCAAACTCCACATTTCAGGGCTGTGTCATCAGCCCTGAATCCATTCTGAGTCCATTAGCAGCCCGAGTGCTGGCACTAACGCCCCCAGACCCCTTGGAACCTCGAGAGTGAATATCTGGGGAGCTGACTCAGCCCTTTATCCTCTCAGAGGTAGAGAAATTGGATTCCAAGCCACAGAGCATGGCAGGACGGCATCCAGAAGGCGGGAGAGACCAAGGGCTTCTGCCAAAGAGGACGGCAGCCCAACGTTCCCGTCGAGACCAAAGGTGGGACAGAGGAAAAGGAGGCAGGGAGGGAGGCAGGGAAGGAGTGAGGGATGGAGGAAGGGAGGAAGGGAAACAGGGGGGAGGGAGGGGGAAGAATTGATTGATTGCCCAGGGTTCCACAGCAGGTACTGTGCATGCCACGTCATTAACACTAACAACAGGGTTCAAGGTAGATATTACCCCCATTTTACAGTTGTCATAACTGAGGCTTAGACTGTGGAGTGACTTACATAGCTCAGTGGATTCGGCAAGAGATACAGCATAAATTCAGAATCAGATGTGTTGAATCTCAAAAGCCACCACGCACGTTTCATTGCCCTACGCAGTGATTCGGGGTTGGCTGCCAAGAAGGCTGCATAAGGAGAGAATGGCGCCATGGTGAATGGCCCTGGCAGGTACCTCCCAGACACCCAGCTAAGGCCCACCAGACCCCGAGCCCAGGAACACATGGTCCCTGCAGAGGGATATAAACAACAGGCCTTAAAAATGCCGCTGTGGCTGCTGCGAGTGGAGGACGGACGTGCTGCATATCCATTAGTGCTTACTGTTAACGCACTGGCAGTAATGTTACCCCAAGCTCAGGGGCACTGATGGGCCAGGCTCATCCTTAAGACAAGCACAAACGCAGACAGACCTCTAGTGGAAAAGTCCCTGCTCTCTGGGAAGCCTGGCTGGGTCTCCAGCTCAACAGGCTGACCTCTACCGTGCAGGTAGCTATAGGTGTGTACCTCTAGTCTAGTCCTTGGACCCATCTTTAACCAACTGTATCAGGTGTGATAATTCCCCCACCTGACCGTGAGCATCTTAGGGGGAGGATTCTCTCTTCCTTGGCTTCACAGACTCCTCACCCTTGGGCTGATGAGCACAGGATGTAACAGAAAGAGACTAGACCACGGCTGTCCAGTAGAATTCTCTGCACCCCGCAATGTGGCAGCCACTAGCCACGTGTGGCATGTGGGCATCTGATATGTGGCTAGTGCAAATGAGGAGCTGACTTTTCATTTTACTTTATTTCAACTAATTTAAATTTAAATGGCTCCAGGACTAGACACTCCATAAATATATGTTGGGTAGAAGAGGAGGAGAAGAAAGACAATGAGGATGAAGAAAATGCACTCCGAACACATAGGGAGGGTAGGAGGGAAGGAAGGAAGGAAAGAGGGAGGAATGGAAGGAAGGATGCAGGCTGGGAAGGAGGAGAAAATGTTGACTGCAACTCCTATCAGACAATATCGAGGAGAGCCGCAGGTTGGTGTCTGGCTGACGTTTGAGCGCTTCGCCATTTTGCCTTGGAATCATGGAGAAGCACAGACCAGCTCAGCACACCCAAAGCTCTCTTTGTCCTTGGTAAGCATGGCTCCTGGAAAAGCGTAAGTTCCAGGATCTGAAAGAACATCCAGTGCTGATCAAAGCCTCAAAACTTAGAACCAGAGACTCAACAGTGTCGGACAGAAAGGGCCCTCGGGTCTCAGCTGGCCCACCCTCCTTGCGGCACACAGAGGAACTGAACCCAGAGGCAGGCGAGAGAGGGACTGGAGAGAGGTGATGCGTCAGGTCACCTCCTGCCCCGCCCTCCACACCCCTCCCCCTCCTCCCTCCCTCCCTCGCTCTGCCTCCATCTCCACGTTAGCAATATATTTCCAGGACACTCTAATGAAGTACATCTTGAGTCTCCTTTTCACGGCTAATGAGGAGACAACAAGAATTTGACTAATACCAGTACAATTACTGGAGCAGTGAAGCGAGGGCCTCTGATTAGACGTGATAATTTGCAAGGCTGGGCTCTTCACATTAAGTTTGCAAACAGTTTAAAAATCACTTCCTCTATTTATCCAGCTAATCCCTGTTTAATGACTCCAGACCCAAGAAAGAGAAAGGGGAAATGTCTCTTTAAAAAGTAATAAATAAATAAATTAAACACTAACAATCCCAACCTTATTTGCCCAGACAGGAGAGATGGCAGGAGTGTAACTCGATTGTCATCTTTTCAGGCAGACTCAACCAAGATTTCATAGCTCTGAAGGACTTTGCAATCCCCCAAACCTTGGGCCTTGTGTTCCCTTCAACCACTAACCCAGCCTGGGCTTCCCCTAACAGGACTGCTTGTCCAGCGCAGAAAGAAAGGTCACCTCCCTGGTGATGGGTCTAATGGCCTGATTCGGGGACTGCTTTGGTGGCCACCAGTCTCCAAATACTGTTGAAAGGATGGACACAGGTGAAATTCCATGGTAGCAGAGGTCTCTTTATAATCTTACCAAAGTGTGGTCCTGGGCCCAGCGGCAGGGGCATCACCCGGGAGCTTGTTACAAATGCAGAACCTTGGACCCCACCCAGACCTGCCACTTGGAATCTGCCTTTTCACAATCCCCCGGGTGACATGTGTGCGCACTGACATTTGGGAAGCACTGCTTTATAACGTATCATTTGCCTGACTGGGAGAGTGACCCAGGGCCACGTGGCTTTGTTGATTTCCATACTATTGATTCCGTTGGTCTGCGCTTGTCAGAGTGTATTCTGCAGAGATTTATAGCAGGGATTATGCAAAGAGAAAAGTACATTTGGGAAATGCTGGGTTAAACCAAATTAAAATTATTTGTTTACCGCGTCTTTTTACAGCATTTTAATAATACCAATAAGCATGTTAACGCCTATGAGGGTGTCTGTTTGCGATGTTTCCCAAACTCAGTTGAAGCCAGAACCCCTCTTGGTGAGTGTGAAGCATTGAAGTTCCCAAAAGCTACCAGGGACAGCGGGACATTCTGTAAGACACGTGTGGTTCTCTGATCCCAGCCATGGGGATTCTCCTCTGCAACGAAGGTACATCCAGGAAAGGAAAGCAAGGGGCTCCGCGGGTCTATCCAGAAGCTTCCCTCTCCCATCAACCGCCTCTAGCACTCTCACCCTCAAGCAGAAAAACCCACCCCAAGTATCAAATACTTAAGACCATCAAATCCAGGCTTTTGGACAAAGCAAAAGATCAGAGGGTGGGGGTGGAGGATACGATCCTCTTTTTTATAATAATTCGCCTTAGAGGTGATGGCACTGGTGCTATTTCTCCTCCAGTTCTTGGTGAACTAAGAACTACTAATGTGATCTGCGGGCCTCCCACCGTGTCAAGAGCTTTCAGCGCTTAGTCCGTCAAATCTCCACGAGACTCTGGAATGGCCACTCTCATTGGCCCATTCGCAGATGAAGCAGATGAAGCCCACCCAGGTTCTATGGCTTATTCAAGCCAAGCCAGTCAAGCGAGGGGCAGCAGTGGGATTCAAACCCAAACTGACCCACTAGGCCCTGCTCTGCTCCATGCAGACGATACGCAATTGTAAGGAAATCCTAATTAACACACACAGGCACCCACACCCTCAAGTATATGACCCTAGTTCCCAAACACTCCTACGCAAAATTAAATTCAGCTTTGCATTCATACGTGAGTATACATCTGATACAGGACAACATTGTAGTGCGATTTCTTTTGCCTGCAAAACTTGGAAATCACAGAATTGGGAAGAGTTTGGTACAGTTTCCAAAACAAGTAGTTCACCTCGTCCTCAGGATGCCCCTGGGGGTAAAACAAAACAGACGTTATACCTCCACTTTATGGGAGGGAAAGCTGAGACGAGAAGGAGGAAGTGATTTGTCTAAAATCACACGTTCACCAGAAGATCTTAAGTTTCCCTGGGGCCTGAGCCTGCCCTCAGACCACCAGCAGAGGTGGCCGCCCGCCTCAGGCTGTTCCCCACCTCCAAGTGCCAAAGGAATCTCAAGGCCACCCAGGACCTATAGATCTTTCAAACTGCATCTCTTTGGAGAATGAAAAAGGTTCAACACCAAGAGATTGTGGAGGGAAGGCTGTGGGTCTATGTGTTTGAGCCTTGACTGCCACACGCACATGCACATACACACATGCATACACACATGTACCCAACATACACATGTGCACACACATACATACACATGTGCACACATACAGAAGACACATGCACACACATATACAAGATATGCAATACACACACAAACATATATACACAACACACACATATACACACATACATATATAATACACATGTCCACACACATATGTGCACCGTACACAATATACGCATGCACATGCATAAATGCACACAAGTTCAATGCACATGCACACATGCATACACATACGCAATACACCAGGACACATATGTACACACAGTACACATATACACAAATAATACACATATGCACATATACACAATACATTCCTACACACATGCATGCGCACACACAGTCAGCCCTTGAGTTTTACACTGACGAGGATGTTATTTCAGCTGCGACTTTGCCAGGATTTCATGCACAAACCCCTCTGCTGGCAGAGACCGCCTTAGCCAATGAAAACGAATGGAAATGGAGTTTCCTGACCCATGGGCAAGGACTGAGAGGAAGTGGTCATCTTGAAAGAAGCCAAGAGGAAGCTTGGAAAGGAGGCACACCGACACTGCCAGGTAAGGAGGGTGCTGGCTTTAGGCAAGCTGGGGCCTGGATGGATGCCCAGACTACCAGTCATGGGACCTGGAATCTACCCCAGTTCTGCTGCAGTTGGATTGTGTGACCTTTCCCCTTCTCCCTCCTGCCTCGGTATGTCCATCTGTGCAATGAAACTGTTAAATCGTTTAGCGGCGAGCTTCTGTGAGTCTGACATTAAGCCTGGCAAGTGGGCAGAGAAGCCACTGTGAGCTTGAAGCCTAGGAGTTCAGAGGAGAGGAGTCCTCCTGGGGAGCCCTCACTCACATACGGGAGAGCATCAGGTACCCATTGGAGACCAAGTGATGCTTCCCCTCTGGGAGCTGCTAGTGCGCAGCTCTGTGACCTTGACCAAGTTCCCGCCCCTCTCTGGGCTCAGGGGCTCCATGTGGCTCCTGAAGAGGGAGGACTAGGTAGCTCTATATTCCCCCGCAGTGTGACATCATGAAGAGGAAGGAGTCTAGACCCAGACTGCTTGGGATCCAAATCCCAGAGTTCATCACTCACTAGTTATCCCTTTAGGTGTGTTACTTGATTTTGCAATTCCTCAGATTCCTCCCTGCAAAGCATGAACAGTAATGCGTCCACATGGGAAGGAGGGAAGAATCGCAGGAGACCGTGGCATTAGCAGGGCTGTACAGGGAGGGAAGACTCGGGCACTTTGGGTTGGGGTCCTGGAAAAATTATAAAATGCCCAGCTGGGGAATCAGCCCAGTATTTGTAGGCACCTGGGTTTTAAACCTCAAAAGCCTGAAATGATTATACTCAGCCCTTCCAACAGAGGACTACGCAGGTCTCCACGTTACCAGTGTGGAGGGATCTCCAGGTAAGACTGTTCAGTGGGAAAAAACAAGGTGCAAAGCAAGGCACACAGAATGCTTCTGCTGAGGTAGGAAATGTGGGCGATCCAAATGCAGCTACGTGGCTGCTTATTCTGCAAACAGAAACACTGGGTGAATAAACAAAAAACAGGGGCTGGGGGGGTTGTTATTTATAGGGGTCATGGGGGCATGGCCAGAAGCAGCAGGGTTGGGGCTGAGTATACCTTTTCATTTAGTAATCACTTCTGAGTCGTATTCAAAAATATTCAAAAATAAAATAAAACAAAGCTCAAGGTACCGTATAATAAGCAGACAGCTTGGGGGACTAGCTTGAACCAGCCAGCTCCTCTAAGCCAGATGGACAAGCAGACAGATAAACAGCCCAGAGGCCAAAGTCACCGAGGGCTGAGGAACGGGCCCACCAGGCAGCCCGCACTGCCCCCTGCCTACCTCACCCCCGCCTCAGCCCGCCCCAGCCCAGCAGGCAGCCCTGCGCCCTCTTACCCACACCCCTGCTGGCAGGGAGCATTCCACTCCCTGAGTCTTCCCGGAATGAATGCTTTCTCTAAGCTCATTGCAAAACATCCTGGCTGGAGCTGCAAGTGGGAATCCAGAAGTACCCCCAGGAGAGAGGTAACCCGTTTCCTGAGGACATTCCTGCTTGGTGCGAGGGCCTGTAGTGGGAAAGGGCAGCACAGGCCAGGCTGCCATTTGCAGCTGGGTCCCACCTGGGTCCCATGGTGGGCAAGGCCATGTGCTGAGTGGGCGCTGCGTCTGGACTGGACCGGCCGCCCAGGTTCCGGCAATGTTGGGTGTTGGAGGGGCTTCCCCAAGCCCCACTCCATACTCACTCCTTGGAGCCCACCAAGCAGAGAGGACCCCCGCTGCTCTGAACAGCTTTAGGAGCTGTGCAGGTCTTGCTGAGGGAGAAGAGAGAAAGGAGCGCCCGTGGCAAGTTCTCTCAGCCCCCACCCCCATCTCCCCAAGGCTCTGTCAAACAACAGAGCCCAGGCTGCCGTCAGGGGCCTGAATCATCACCACTGCCGCCATCATCAAACCATCACCATCTCGCCACCACCAGCATGATTATCATCATCACCATCATCATAGCAACCATCACCCACCCTTTTCAGCACCCTTATCGCTCTCACCGTCAGTATCACCATTACCCTCCCCACCTCCCAGGTCTTTCATCCTCTCTATAGGCCTTTGCCGAACGACCCTCTACCTGGCACGGACGTTCTTCCTGGATAACAGCTATAGTCATGACCATCATGGTTTGTAACTGCTCACTGCCCCCAGAAAAGTTCCAAAGGCCTTTGCATTTGTCCATTCGCACTCTTGACTCCAACCTAGTGTTCCAACCGCGTCTCCCACCAAGCCCACCCTGTATCCCAACAACTCGAGGCTCAGCCCCACCAAACACTTTTGTGAGCACACCCCACCTTGCTACCTGTGTCTCAGTACACACACCTCCCTCTCCCCTTCTCTGACTCCTGAATCCTACGTATCCCTCAAGGTCCGGATCAAATTCCTGCCTCTAGGAAGAAAGGATCAGTCTCCCCACCTGGCTCTGAGTCCTTGCCCCAACTCTCACCTGAGTATCCAGTCATATTGACAGCACCTGACAATTTTATGATTGTGGTCACTCCCCTGCCAGACGGTGAGCTCCTGTGACCCCTAAACTGCATCTCTCTCTTTGGTATCAGCCTTGTCACCGTTCCATCCCAGCACTGGCCTGGCACAGGGCAAGAGCCTAAAGAAAATTTGATAAATAGGGGATGGGTAAGAAAGTTGGCTGGTATGCAGGCAGGAGAAATGAGGAAGGAATTCTAGCCGTGTCAATTACAGACCCAGAGCCCAGCCCAGGTCTGAATCGGCCTCTTCCCCGGTACCAAACTCCGGAGGATGGGAGGCCACTCCATGGAGAAAAGAGATCTCTTATCTCTCCGGGTCCCTCCTCAAACAGAAACATCCTACCACCCTCTCAAGTCAGGCCTGGGGAGGGGCTGCAGGAAGCAGCAGACGGTTCACAGCATCCACAAGCCTACACCACGGGGCTGGTTCCAACCGCCCATGCTTCTGCCTTTCTGACGCATCAGACTCTCAGCGCGGTGGGTGAATTCATTCACTAATTCACAGATATTTATCGTGCACCTGCTAATTGTCCGGCCCGGTACGAGGGAGGGGAATTCAGCAGAGGTCGACTCGGGCTCATCTTGCTCTTTCTGAGTTGGATTTGAGGCTGAAGACCTGTCACCGTGTCCACCACCATCACCACCATCACCCCCTCCAGCATTGCTGCAAGGACTTGGGGCAGCCACTTCCTCCATATATCATTCCTCAGGAAAGGCGGCCCATCTCATTGAAGCAGACCCTGGGAACAGGCCACTGTCCCCAATATTCTCAAGTCAAAAGACCAGCATTTCTGCCCTGGTTCTAGAAAAGACTGCCTAGCAGCATGCCCTTGGGCAAGAGATGTGACCTCTGTACCCTCTGTTAAAGAGGATGTCCTCCTGCCTCAAAAGCCAGAAGTGTAACTTGACTCTTACCTCCAAGGGGCTCCAGGTGGCTCCAGCCAGAGGTGGTGCTGGCTGCCACATCTGGGGGTCCTAGATCCCGGGCAGGGGTGGGTGAGACAGACTGGCCCATCCCTCCAGCCCTGCTTATGGGACTCTGGCCACAGCTCTGGGCAGAGAGGGGGCTCCAGCTGAGGGAAGAGGGGACACGGTGACTTCATCCTACTCTACTCCACCCTGACACCCTTCTCCTGACCTTTGCCCAGAGCGCCAGCCCGTTGTGGATTCTTGAGGTGGATTCTTCACTAAGCAGGGACCTCCCCTTTCAAAGGAAATGCTTTGTGCAGGCCTCCTAATGCTCCAGGCTCCTCTCTCCGAAACCTCCGGGCCCAGACGACAGCCATTTAGCTGTCTTGGGCCTGGTCCAGCTCCTTACAATGTGATACTGCCCCTTGGGGGTCATCAGAGGCCCAGCCTTTCCTGGGACAAAGATGGGAAGAAGACACCCAGTCAAGGGGCTGGAGGGGCTGGTGGACAAAGGCTACGTGCTCGGAGAACAGGAACTGGAGAGACAGGTAAACTCGACTTTCAAATAATCATCGCAAAGAGGAAAAAGTCTGTGGCTGCCCTTGTTCAAAGGGAGGGGGTGTGACGCCAGGCTGCCTGGGTCTCCGAACTCACAGGGCCCTGAGGGAGCACCATCTTGCAGAGGGGAAACTGAGGCCGGGAAAGGGGTGCTCTGCATAGGGCGCTGGGAGTGCATGCTGTCGGGCCAGCCAGCGCCCAGACTCCCGCTGCCCGACCCACCTCTGAGTAGGGCCACCGGTGCTGGGCAGCCCGGTGCCTCACTTCACAGCTCAGCGCTCCTCGCGGGGCCTCTTCAGGGCAGGATCTGGGTGTGCCCACTGGCCATGGTAGGCTCGGGGGCACCACAAGACTTCCTGGCCTGCAGGTAGCCTGGGGACACCTGGCTCCGTGCTCTGAGCACACTAACCAGGAGGGGCCCGGGCCAAAGGCTGCAGCGCCCAGCGAGGGAGTGAGGGCCAGCCAGACCCTCAGTCCAGGCCCCTTTCCTGCCCCCTCCCTGTATCCTCCACCCTGTCCCTCTGTCCCCAGGCCCTGGCCTCGCTCACCCACTTCTGCTCACTCACTCTTCTGCTCTCGTTTTCAACTCCTCGTGATTTCCCCAATTCCTGCTCTCTTCCTCACCCCATATCTCTTCTCTCTTAGTCTTTCTAACTTTCTCTGTTTCCCTCTCACTCCTTATTCCTCTCTTTTTTTTCTCTGTGTGTCTGTGTCTCAAGGTCTCTGTGGCTCTGTCTGTGTGCCTCTCTCTCTCTCTTTCTGTCTCTCTCGTGTGTGTGGGTGTGTGTGCGTGTTCATGTGCATATTGGATCTGTTTACCTCTCACACAGCGTTGCAGTATAGTTGAGAACGGGCTTGTCCGTTTATTACCTCATTTGCTCTTGACAACGACTGTGAAGAAGCAGGGGGAAAAGGCAGAGGCTCAGAGAGCTCAAGAGGCTGTCTAAAGTCACACAGCTGTCAGGGCCGCCTCCCGACAGGACCATCAGCCCATATCGCTAAGAGCGTCTGTGCAGGGTGTGTTCTGGCCTCACCACATGCCCAGCGATGCCCAACCACCTCCTTACGTGGCTGCAATGAGCTGCCTGAGCCCTGAACTTCTCTGGGCTTGTTCTGACCCCTTATTCTTCCAGATCAGCTAGCCTGACTCCAGAGGGACAGCTCCGCCGTCCCTAGTTGACCCCAGAGGTCCCTGGACATGCCAGTAACCGGAAGTGCCATGATTCCCGGAACCAAGTCTCCGGGGACCACGGCCTGGCCCTGCAGAGTGGTGTGAGGCAGTGGGTCCCAGGTGGGGACGAGTGGCCCCTCAGCTGTGCTGGAGAGGGGCCCCCGCAGAGAGCAGCCCTGTGCTGGAATGGAGGGGGGGTCCTTTGTCCTGGGCCTGGAGCATGGCCAGCTGTGGAACAGCCCAGGAGGGATCTGCACTCAGTGTCACAGGGGAGGCAGGCGTGACCGCGATGCTTCTCCGCAGGGAGCTGCTGCCGGCTGGACCTCTCCTGGGGGTCTCCCAGGCACCTCCAACACACCACGTCACATCCGAGCTCAACATCCCCGCTGGACACCACTGCTGACCCACTCCTCCTGGACGTGCCTTCAAGGAACAAAGAACACCACCACCCACCCCCTGAGGTCATCGACTGCTCCGCAGAATCTCTCACCCCCGAGCCACGCCCCGTGAAAGCCACCTTCAAACTGGCTTCCTCGAGGCCTCTCTCTCTCCCCACTCCTGCCATGTGGCTCTGTTCTGGATTTCTACACTTGCCTCCTGCCTGGGCTTCTGCCTCTCATCCTTCCCTCCCTCCATTCTACTAGTGTGACTTTGGGCCAATTACTTTCTGAGCATCTTGACATCAGTGAGCTAACTCCCTTGACTCTGTTTTCATGCTTACCAAGTGACCTACTAATTATAACTTGACTTCCTGCTAGAATCATCTACCAGAAGAGAGTATGCTGAACAAAGGGATGAGGCTAGTCTACTCAACATGACAGGTGTAGCTCCTTTTGTAAATTTAGTATTTGGTATTCTTGTTTGCCCAAAATAAAATAGAATAGGACAGGACAAAATATCCAAGTTAGATGGACAAATCTGAGAACATTCACATAACAACGACAACAAAAACAATGAAAAAGGTGAGAATGTGTGGACTGTATTGCCTTCAAACGCCTAGTAGGCTATTATAGAATAAGGTTTATGTTTGTTTTTGCAGCCTTAAGCACACATGTGGACAGATTTAAACTAAAGTACGTAACTACTACCTTGCTAAACAATTAGGTAGTGAGCTGCCTGTAACTGGAGGTATGCAAGAAGAGGCTGAGCAAACCTTGGCAGGAATGTTGCAGAGAGCTGTCATTCTTGAGCCTTCCCTCTTCCTTTCAATTACTAACACATTCACTCAATCACAAAGCACTAAATGACTCTTAAAGCTGTCTGTTCCAGTCTATCCCCACAGCCACCACCCCGGCCCATGTCACCATTTCCTCATTCCTAGATGAAACAGCAGCTCTGGGATGCTCCCCTGGCATCCAAGCTTGCCTTCTCCCCTTCATCATTTCCGGAGGTGATATTCCTAAAGCAGGAATAAGTTCCTTTGGTTCACCTACCACAACCCCACCCCCAGGCCTCCACTGCCCTCTGTGTAGAGCTGACACTCCATAGCATAGCTACCAAGGGCTCCTTAACTGGTCCTGACCACCTCTCCAGTGCACTGTCTCCACCCACATCCCCACACGTGATGCCCAGCCAGGAGGAACTACCTGCTGCCTGCTCTTCTTCTTCCTCTTCTCTCCCCGTAACCCACCCCGCAGTTCTCTAGCTTTGCAGACACCACTGTCTTTGCCTGCAACACTGTCTATTACACGCTCCTTCCCCTGGAAGGAGTCAGCCTGGCTGACTCCTGTGTCCACCATGTTTGAGCTTCTACCTCTCCCCAGAAAGCCCTCCTAGGTACCCCATACACACACCCAGCCTGGGCTAGGCTCCTGGAGAAGCTGTTTGCCCCCGCTTGCAACCCCTATCACACCGCATCATCCATGGCTTGTACCTTTCCTCGCAAGAAGAAGAACTCAAGGCCGGGGGCCATGCCAGCTTTGCCACGGTGGCCCCGCCCATGCCTGCCGTGCTGAGTCGGTTCAGGAGTGGCTGGTTAAAGGCAGGGGAAGAGAGCAAGGTGGGCACAACGCAGGAGGCCAGGCAAGAGGGCTGGACGCTGCCCTTGATGCCCTGGCCCTACCTGCTTCTCTAGAGCTTAGTTACGAACACAGGGAAGGAGGGCTTGTCGCTAGATTGGGGCCCCCAGAATAAATTTCTGCGCTGCCACTTGGGCCGCTGGCTGCCCAGTGAGTGCCACGGGACCACCCGGTAGAGACCTGACAGGGAGGAGCCAGGAGAGTTCCTGGGGGTCTCAGGCCATGTTTCGTATTGGTTCGAGTAACAGTCCCCAGGCCTGGGCAGGGCCACAGCTGCCCCAGCTGCTCCTGGGCACTGAAGCCTCGGCACCATTTGGAACTCATCACAGGGCTCATTCAGCCAGGGCCGCGTTGAGCTCTGAATCTGGCTAACATTATCTTGGAATTTTCAGGGTCTCACATGTATACGCCAGCTCTTTCCCGGGAACCAAGGACACAGAAATGCATGCCCCACTTCCCGCCCCTTGCTCTCCATGTACCCACCAGGGCAGCCAGACAGGAAAGAACAGGACAGGCAGGACCCCCAGGCCACAGCTCCCCATCTGGGCCCCAGCCCTGGACATCATAGCAGGAGCAAAAAAAAAGCCAGAATAATGGCCCAGTCCCCTCCTCAGACCCAACATACCCATTTCTACCACTGCTACCACTAATCAGTGCTTACTACCACTGATCGCCAATAAGCTCTATGCTCTATGTTACGCATATAAATGTATTTAATCCTCACGACGACCCTATGGAGTAGGTGCTACAATCAACCTTGTTGGCAGATGAAGAAACCAAGGCACAGAGCAGTTTACTTGCCTAGAGTCCCACAGTTATATGTACAGGGCCAGGATTTCAACCCAGAAAGGCAAGCAGGCTAGATTCAGACTCGACAGCTTCCAGAATATTCTGTGAACACTAGAGCTGGAATTAAAGGCCTCGCCCAACGTTGAGTCCTTCCAACTCGGGCAGTGAGTACTTTGGGGCCCTAGTCCTGCGCGGTTTTCTCTGCAGCTCATCTTTGGGATCATCCCCTTCCTAGGTGCTAAGAACCGAAAGAAAGATATTTCAGACACGAGAGGTTGAAAAGGAGTTTACAGGCCAACAGACACAAGTGGAAGCCATGCTGGCGCCCTCGTTTTTTAGCACGGTAAAACGGAACCAAAGGATTTCGAGGAAATTACAGGAATGACAAGGAAAGAAAGCGGCAGATCTGGTCCCAGCCTCGGCTCCGTCTCCCACCACTTCACAGCCCCAGTGGCTCATTTCACCCCACTGAGCCTCAGGGTCTTCCCTTGTTAAGTGGGCTGATGAATCCGTCCTCACATTAAAAAGAGAGAAGGTAGGCAGCACTTGGCCTGGGACCTGGCACATAGTGGGACCTCGATTGATATGCTTAAATCTGGATCTGAAAGCGAAGTGAACGCAGTCTGAGTCCTTCACCCCAAGTAGGGCTGGTGGCTTTGGGACATACTAGAACTGACGGGCGCCCACAGGGATGGAGAGCAGCATGGGGCCCGTGGAAAATGTGCAAAAAGCTGTGGAAGGGAGAGAGGGGACACCCTTCAAGGGACAAAGGCCCACGAGTCCCCTCTTGGCTTTAAGCCACCTTCCAAGAGTCCGACGAGAGCCCATTCAGCTGGGTGGTTTCATCCCGGGACAGCAACGAAAGGGGCCCCTGTTCCGTTACCCTCCACCCACTTTGGATTCACAAAGAAAATACACTTTATCTGGATTATAGATCAGGGGCTGGTGACCGGGGAGAGGGAAAGCCTGAATCGCAATTCCCAAGGAACACTTTCCAAAGCCCGTGGAGAAAAGTCATTCTCCCCAGCCCTGGACGCAGGCCTGCAGGAGGAGGAGGGGCCAGAGCTGGAAGTGACAGTTGTACATATAAAGCAGGCCAGCCCTCAACATGGGGCACACTGGGAACGGGGACCACAATAGAAAGAAGAGCCTAGCCAGGCTCCCTGGGTGCCCTGGTGGCAGAACTGGGTCTAGAGCCTGTCGCCTGGGTCGGGTGGAGGAAAGTCCAGAGGGTAGGACCCCTCAGTGGAGCTCAAGGAGCAAGTCTATGAGTTGAGACAGTGCCCAGGGTCCCCTTCTCAAAGCTAGGAGCCATGGGGACCAGCAAGATGGAGACTGTGCTCGGTGATGGAGAGATGAAGGGGGTGTCAAGGTACCCAGCTCAAAGCCTGCTTCCTCCCCTACCACTGACAGGGGTTAGCCAGAGCGGAATCCCTCTGCCCTCTACTTCCACACCTGGCAAAAGGAAGGAGGCTTTTTTGCTTTCGAAAGCTGCTGGGAAGATTCACTCAGATAACTTGTACCAAAGCACATCCCGTGCCTGGTACCCGGAAGGTTCTCAGCCGATGTTCATGAAGTCCCAAACAGCTGGGGGGAGGACCAGAGCATCCTATGGAATGTTTGGGCCAGCTGGACATCTGGGCCTGGCGTCTGCCGAGGCCTGACAGGGCACTTTCTCCTGAGGGTCAGAAGCCCCAGCCTGCCAAGGATGTCACCCATCCTGGAGGACGGGACGGTATACAGTGGAATGGGCGCTGAACCAGGAGTCAGGACACGGTTTCCATTGAGGGAGCCTGGGTCAGTGGCTTCCCCTCTGTGGGATTCTGTTTCCCCATCTGCAAAACCTGATCTTCGTCTTTCACCCTCTCAAAGTACCGTTGCTGCTCACATCGCAGTACATGCAATCAGGAACCATCACTGCTCCTTCCTGAGCCACAATTTCCTCCTCTATGAGATGGGACAGCATCACCTCCCTCTCAGTTCTGGCCCTAACTTGCTGTTGATTCACTGGGCGGGGGGGGGGGGGGGGGGGGGTTATGGCACTGGCAGCACAAGTCTTGTTAGGAGCCCCTCTCCTTCCACGTGATGTCCTTAGACATTTCCTCAAAGACACAAGCAGAGAGAGGTGAGTCACACAGGGGAGGCTGCAGAAAATCAAGGCCTCCTCAAGCCATTAGACCCCAGTAACCTGGAAAGCAGTGCTTTGCACCCCCATTTCTCAGGTGCTCCTAATACCAGGGCGGGGTGGTGGCGGGGGGGGTGAGGGGGGCAGCAGCAGACCAGGACATGGCACGCTCAGTGCTGTGAGGAGGGAGGGAATGTACGATGGGAACCCAAAAGACGGAGTAGGCACTGCCATGACTCCTATCTGGGAGGACGGGAGACTCAGCCCAAGACTCCACTGTCACTTCCATACTCTGGTGCCCAGTGTCCATCTCAGCCCAGACTCTCCCTGAAGGGCAGAGCCCTCATCCAGCTACGAGTGGGGGTCTCTTTCTGCCTGTGCTGTGGGCAATTCAAACTCAGCTCAGCCAAGCCCACCTCCTCATCCTCGCATCTGTTCCTCAATCTTCCTCTCTCTCTACGGTCTCCCTCTTAGGGATAATCCTACCGTCCACACATCTGGAAACCCGGCCGTCACTCCGAGCTCCTCTCCTCCCTTATGCTTCTCCTAACTGAACTATTCCCCAACTTGGGTCCATCCAAATTCCCTTAAGCCCTCTTTCCCTACACCCACTTAAACCCTCATCCAGGTCATGCAGTGGTGGTCTGTTTCCTCCACTAGACCGGCAATTCCTTGAGAGATGGGCAACTTCTCACTCAACATGTTACCTCCAGAGCCCAGAACGTTGGTACCCAGTGGGTCCTTAATAAATGATTCGGAATAGAAAAAATAGATTAGGAAGCCTTCCCAATGGGGGAGACATCGAGGAAAGTCTGTATGCATGAGTGGAAGTTAACCTGATGGGCCTGAAAGGAAGAAGTGTTTAAATGACCCCCTCCACTCCTGTCCCCCAGGCCGACGGCCCCCCCTAGCAGAGCCTCGGAAGGGTGATGGAATGCCGAGGCGCTGAGGCAGGAGAAGACATACGGCCAGATCTTAAAAGGCATTGAATGCCACACTAAGGAACGTGGTTTGTGGAGGGCTGCCTTTATTTACTTTTCTTTTAGATTTGTCTTTTAGGCAAGGAGTACTCTGACAGTACTTGAAGGAGGCAAATTGTGAGCCCAGAGCAACACTTGGCTCTGAGAACCTTGCCCTGGCCTCTCATGAGATCAGATTTCCTTGCTTTGGGCCAAACTCTTTAAAGCACTTTGGCGTCGGGTGAAAGATGCTCGGGGCCCGAAAGCTGCCGAGGGGCAGCTTGGATGGCACCCGGGGTCACTCCGGTGCTTTGCCCGCCTCCTGTTCTTACTTCCTATCCTGATGGCTCTTCTGAAGCAAGGAAATGGGCCAGAGGTGGCCCAACTGGGCACAAAGGGTGGGACGGAGACCTGGGCTTCCACCCTACCAAGGGCATCTGCTGCTACAGCTGCAGGTCGGTGGTCCCACAAGAGTTGGGTTGCTCCTTTCTCGATACCTTCGCACGGTGCCCCAGCCAGGGCTGCCCTCCTGTGCTCAACTCCCATCTCCAGGAGGTCTCAGCAGTCCCCACCCATCCTGCCTCCTGGAGCATAGGCTCCTTCTAGATGCAAAGCAGCCATTAACCGCCTGGCACGAGAGGGCGTGGAGAGTGTGACTGGGCCCCTCGAGCGACCTCAGTACCACTTCTCCCTCGCCTTTGCTCAATGCCACCCAGCCAGACCCTGCCTGTGGCACACACATATGGCAGGGCCTTCCTGGAGGTCCTGGGCTGCACCCTCCCTGCACGCGCCCACTACCTCTACTGACATCTCCCAAAGCACCAGCGCTCTGCTCGGAAATGCGGAAGGGCATTTCTTCCAGAAGAAACTCCAGACTGAGTTTCTTCAGGGTGTGCCTCATTCATTTGGGTGCCCTGAGCCCAGGACCCGGCAGGTGCTCAATAATGTTCCCTCAAGTCCACCAGCAGGAGCCGGGAAGGGAGGCTGGGAATGGTGGTCCCGAGAAGAGGGGCCCAGCTGTAGGGGCGGAAATAGGGTCAGCAAGGCTTGGACGGAGAAGGGAGTGCATGTGGCCGTCTGGCTTGTGGTCCTCAGACTTGCCTGTGCATTAGAATACCTGGAAACTGGTTAAAACAGAGAGCTGGGCCTAGCCCGGGAGCAGCAGGCCGGGGCTGGGGCCCAGGAACTGGTATTTCTAACAGGTTCCAGTGATGCTGAAGCTACTGGTCCCAGGACCACGCTTTGAAAAGTCCTTCTGGGTTGAGTGAAGGTGAAGCCGAGGGTATAGAAGAGGATGAAGAAACCAAAAAACCGGAGGTGGGCTGGAGCCATGCCGTGCAGGGCCTTCCACGGTGGCTTGGGGGAGTCACAGCCTGGGCAAAGACAGGGCGCCCAGAGGAGCCAGGCAAGATGCCGGGGAGCCAGAGACCCCAACAGTGCTGAGTCTGAGTCCCCCTCTGCCCCCGACTCTATGCTGCCTCAGCCAGCTCCCCCCCCAGGGGGCCTAAGTCCCTTCCTGTGTGAAAGGCACACAGCCCCCTGCCCACCCACCTCCTCAAGGGGCAGGTGTGCCTCTCGGGGAGATGGCCATGAGACGGGGTTGCAAACTGGAAGGCCCTCAGCAGATGTGAGAGTGATTATTATAATCCCCCTCCCCCAGATGGCACGATCCGGGCTGCCCCCTCCTCTGCCTGCCAGGCCCCTTTCCGTGGTCCCCAGGGACTGAAGGGCCCGGCCGGTCCCTGGCTGCCTCCGGGGCCCCCAGCCCCAGCTCAGCGTGGGCCAGCCTCCAGCTCGCAGGGTCTTTCTTCAGGTACAAGGACCCAAGTAGCTGTCAGCGGGTGGCTTCTCGGCAGGGCACCTCGGGTGGGCGGGGGGTGGGGGGGTGGGAGGGGGGCAGGGGTGGCACTGTGCAGCCGGGGAACAAAGGCCGGCTGGGAGCTGGCAGGGCGCCATCAGGGTTCAATGCACAATGGCCCGGGGGCTGGCGGCTTCGCTCCTGGCCGGCATTTGCATAATGTCTGGGGCAGGAACAGGTGCCCGGTCAATAGGCAATTGTGAGGCTGTTCTGTCAAAAGAGAAGAGGCCTGTATTGAAGGCTAGGCTCGCCTATTGCAATGCAAATAGGATTCAAAGCAGACCGGCCCAGCTCGGGCTCCCGGGAGCTCCAGCTTCGTGAAAGCCACCGAGCAGACCCGGCTGCTGCCTCTGCTGGTGCCCGCTTTGTCTGAGGCCAAAGGGTGGCACCGGCACCGGGGGCTGGGAGCCCGCGGCAGGGAGAGGGAGCAGGTCAGCCCACCCATCCAGGAGGTCTTCCCGGAGGAGGAGCTGATGTCATTGAACTTTGGCCAAATATTTGAACGAAGCTCCGCAGCTTCTTAGAAGAGAAGCCCAAAATGAGGCTGCTAGCCCAGCTGGAGTGCCGTCGTGAAACCCGCCAGGGCCCCCACGCCAAGCCACCGCTCACTTCTCTCTGCATGGGCCCAGGCCCTGAGATTCCAGGTCCTTTCTGTCACAGCTAACATTGACTGGCACTGTTGTAACTACACGTGAATTAACTCATTCCACCCTCACAGCAACCCTATGAGAGAGGGGATGTTATTATCCTCATTTAATAGATGAGGAAACTGAGGCACAGAGAGGTGCAAGATGGCACAAGTAATACTGGTTAAAACCACGGAAAGGGCCCAGGCAGGCTGGCTCCAGAAGCCACCTCCTTACCCGCTGTGCTAGGTAGGGCTGCAAGTAGGAGCCCCTCACTGTTTAACAAAGGCACTGCCGTCCAGAGAGGGACCAGAACTGCCTGCTGGCTGGACCAGAACCCAGCTTTCCTGGCTCCCTGCGCTGTCTGGTTTCTCTCTCTGCAGACGCAAGCGTGTCAAAGAGGGAAAGGCTCACGTCCGACTTGGGGTGGGGAGACACACGGATGGCGGCAGTGGACTGGACGATAATACCAAGATGATGCTTTTTCCCACATCAACGGTGAGGAAACATTTCCTTCATAGAAATATTCCAAACTGTGGGGACTTTCACTTAGCAGGCTGTGTGGTTTCCCCTGAAAAAGTGGAGGGCTAGCAGCTGGGTTCAGGTCCCTGCTTTATTGCTCACAAGCCAGATGACCTTGGACAGCTCACTTCTGTTCTCTAGGTCCGTTCCCTCATTTGTTACAATCGTTCACATTCTAGGAATGTGAGACATCAGGATAATGCCTCCACAGAGCAGGTCCTACTAGTGTCAGCTCGCTTCCCCACGCTCTATGCTTTTTGGAAGCTAGTGCTTCAGAAATATTCTACCCCACCCAGTTTCATGTGGAGCTGAAAGAGCACAAGCATTTGTGTGGGTGTGAATTAAGTCAGTTGCTCGCATTCCATTGACTTTCCAAGAGTTATTCCTTTTTTTTTTTCTTAAAAATTTTCAGGGAACTCCCCATTGGAAGCCATTATGTGCTACACAATACTTGAGATTCTTGAACCGGATAAAAGGAAACTCCCTATTAGACAGACAAGCTGAGGGACTCTCCAAGCTTCT
Organism: Pseudorca crassidens; assembly: GCF_039906515.1. Taxonomy (NCBI): domain Eukaryota; kingdom Metazoa; phylum Chordata; class Mammalia; order Artiodactyla; family Delphinidae; genus Pseudorca; species Pseudorca crassidens. The sequence continues at coordinate 54,369,765 of NC_090311.1, read as the reverse complement.
CTCCAGGGCCTGAACCCTGGGACTCGTTCCTCCAAGATGTCAGAGAACGTGAGAGCTCATCCGGTCATCAAAAGACAATAGATTCCTTCTCCCAGCCATTCTGATAGATGGGAGGCTGTGTTGAGCACGCTTCTGAAGCAGCCTCCAGGGACAGCAGGAGAGAACGCTGTGATCCACTAGTGAGGTCTGCCACAAGCACTGGACAGAGGAGGGGCAGTATATGTGCTATACATTTACCATCTCTGATCTAGTGGCTACATGGGGAAATCAAACCCAGAAAAGAGAAGTGGCTTCCCCCGAGTCACGTGGTGTCCATGTTAAAGGTGGAGAGCTTGATTTTTTTTCCCTTAAAAAAATGTTTTACCGTGAATCTGTACTACTTCGGGAATTCGAAAAATAATAAGGTATTTTCAGTTGAAAAGTTAAACAAAATCAAGATGACCCTACTGTTACACAAGAAAGGAAGGCACGGGGTGGTCGGGGTAGATCTGGGGTGTTGAAGACGTTCTAATGGCGGGGATGGTTATGTTTTTTATCAGTGTCATTGCATGTACTGTACGATGCTTTACAATTTCCAAACTGCATCTCATCCGTTTATCCAGCTGGTCTTCCCCAAAATGCTGTGGAGGTAGGAAAAGCAAGTACTATTTACTCCCATTTTGCATATGAAAAAATTAAGGCTCAGACAGTGGATAGGACTTACCCAAGGGCACAGAGTGAGTGAGTGAATGAGTGACAGAACAGAGGTTCAACCCCTGGGCTTAGGCTTTGGGAAGAGTCAGGAGGGAACCCCAGGCAGCCCAGAGGGAACCGGAGACCTTCTATTCATAGCCAGGGAGGGTCTCAGCATCTGAGAAGGCAGCCGACCTAGTCAGACTCACTGCAGCGCGTCCTGCACAGACCTGCTCATGCTGGGAGTCTGGGCTGTCCCCAGAGGTAGACGGAGCAGACAGAGCGTCCTCTGGTTGCCAGGCCCCTCCCAACCCCCCCTCGGCTGACCTCATCAGCTCCCTGGACACAATGCACCCTTCTTCCCCCAGCTCTTAATTAAACTAGCCAGTGGTAGTCGTCACAGCGGAGGCCTAGCCAAGCAGCGCCTCGTTCCTGAGCCGCCCATTGTCTCCCCCGGCTGCCGGATCCAGCCTCCCGCGGGCACCCATTTTGCCCCAGGGCCCGGCATCTGATAGGCCCGACACCTGGCCACAAACAGTGAAAATACCAGCCTCACAACAAGGGGAACCCGGATTTCTCTTTACTGAAAGTCTGCGAAAGTAATCACAAACCATTTCTGAGTTCGTTTCATGAGACATCAAACAAACCCCTATTAATAGTAAAAACAAAAACAAAAAACGAAACAACGCATGCTGTGGTAGAAAGATCTGGTGTCCCAAGGCAAGGGTTTAAGACCTGATTCCACCGTTGACAAACCAGGTGACCTTAGGGGAATGTTTGCCTCTTTGAGTCCCAGTTTTCACATTTATAAAACGGGAGTCGTAGAAAGATGCAAGCAATGACAGGAAAATGCAAAAAACCAAATGACCAGGAAATTTAGAAAAGCTCGGCTTAATTGCAGCCAAATGCATCTCCCCCAGACCCTGTCTGGAGGGAGCCTCCTTCCAGCCCTTCCTGTTACAGCTGTACGAAGCCTGCCTTAACCTTCACTATGTCCGCAGAAGAAGAAAACAGATCCTTAAGAAACGCGCTGCTTCTCTTCCCATGGATGAGACGGGGGACTTAAGTCACCTGGACGGCAGCTCGGGGGTGGGAGAGGGAAGGATCAGTGAGTTGGTGGGAGCTTGATGATAAGATCTTGCCCTTGCATCCCCTGACTTAATCAGCCACGTACTTGGCCCTGACGCTTGGCCACCGATTCACAATTCTCACAGCCCTGTGAGCACACCCAGCACACGGAGCTAAAATCAGAGCTCAGGCTCCAGAGACACAGGAACCTGAGTTTGCATCCTGACTCTAACCTGTGAGAACTTAGGAGTCAGTTATCCTGAGCCTCAGTCCCCATGTGCGACAGCATTCACTCCACTCACTTGTCAGAGTCACTGAAGATGAGCAAAGGCTGGGAAAGGCAGGCAGAGAATCAGGCGCCTTCTCTCTCCCCAGACCGCTCCCCACCCTGCCTCCAGGAAGCTCTTCCCAAAATATTCAACATAACCCATGTCCGGCCCCTGTTAAATCCCTCAAGACCCCCTCACTGCAATAAATAATCTCTTGCATTTCTCGCCTGCCACGTTCTTACCAAGACTCCCCAAAACTGTGCTCCGACCACAGCCTGGTCCCCAGATTGTGCCACAATGTCTCCAGGCACCTGCCCTTGCAGGCCCTGCCTCTGTTCTCCACCTGACCCACTCCCAGACCTCTGGCCCAGCTAAGAGACTTAGGAAGATGTCTCCTTTTCACCTTTCTTTGAAAAAAGGTTAACGGTAGCTACCTTTTTGAGTAGGGAATACCTTCACAAGATTCAAAACCTAAAAGGCACAAAGGTTATACAGTGAAAAGTCGCCCTCTGACCATGTCCCCCAGCCTCCCAGCTCTTGGCTCTGCTCCTCAGAAGCAGCCATTGTTCACAGGTCTTGGTCCTCCCAGAGGTAAATGTACAGGACCGTTTATGCATATATGTGCATATGAATATATAATGCACGTGCTACTTATATTGTGTTGTGCATAACACCAATTATGATGCTGTTCATATTAAAATGAAGAAAATGAATATATATGTACATTATATATACATATGTATATTGTATACCTATGTGTACATATATTTTCATTTTCCTCTCCTTTATACAACTAACAGCATCATTTGTATTCCATTCCATTGCATGCCTTGCCCTTTTCACTTACAAATGTATCTTGGAGCCCAATGCATATTAGCGCCTAAAGCTACTTCCTATTACCCTTTTTTTTTCTCTTTTTCATGACTGCATAGCGTTCAGTTGTACAAATCCACCGTAAATTATTTAGCCAATCCCCTAGTGAAGGACATTTGGGCTGTTTCTAATCCTCGGTGATACAGAAGATGCTTCAGGGAACAATGTCATACGTGTAGAATAGTCTGTCCATGTAGAGGCGGGTTAACTTTCTGGAGGTAGACTTGCTGGGTAGAAGCAGTGCTGAAATATTGCCAGGTCACCCTCCAGAGGCACGGGGTCAAAGTGATCTCCACGGTATCTGTACCGCGGCACTCTGTCCCCACCACGCAGCAGTGAGCGCCCGCCACACACCCTCATCAACAGTCTCGAGCAATCTGGGGGTGGGGCTGGCATTGCAGTGACATGTCATGTACACATCTCTCGTGATGAGTGAGAGTCAGCCTTTTTCACACGTCATTGGTCTTAGAGCCCTTTGTACTCCCTTTTTGTGAGCTGTTTGTTCATATCCTTTGCTCGGATTCCTGTTGGGTTGTTTATTTTCCTTAATGATTTGTAGGAGCTCTTTATTTACCAGGGAAATCAATCTTTTGCTATGACTTGAATTGCAAATATTTGGGATCCTTTGTGGGAAGGCTTCTTCTAAAAGGTCATACTTGAGGGGAATTGGGTACCTCTCATCCACGCTAGGTGACTGCCGAATGAATTGATGGATAGGAGATTGAATGAATAAATGAATGAGTGAATGAATGAGTCTCCTTCCACCCAGCTTGTTGTCTGCCAGGAAGACCTGCCCCTGGCCTTCAGCAAGTTGATAAATGACTACGATCCCACCTCCCCTGAGCAGCTGCCCAACCTGAACCCAAGGTGGGCCCAGGGACCTCCTGGAGCTTCCTCTGCCTTCTCCCCCGACACAGTCCCCGCTTCCCTGGACAGACCTGAACATCAGCCAGAGCTCCACAGGGCAAGGGAGCAGGGCTGCCTCTCCCATCACAGAATTTATCTCTCTTGTTGGTCTGTCAGAAACAGAGAATTTATTGCCTCATTCACTTTGAACAAAACCTGTTTCTGGAGATTTTTATGATGGAGGAGTAAGAAAAGGAGTCAAGTGAGGGAGGAAGTGTCGATGGGAGGGATGTGGCCTAGAATGTGTAATCTCACGGAGAGAAGCGTTTCGGCAAGAGGCCAAACATAGGTTCCGGGCATCTCTGGTTTCTGGGCAACCTTGTTCCTGGATGCACAAAGAGTTGCTCATCAATGTGCGCGTGGGAGAGACTAGTCTTCTTCGCATGGAAAACCAGGGCTCAGCATCTGCCCTGCACCCAGGTCGCCAGGCTCTGGTCCTCCCCCTGGCCCTGTCGTACTGTCCACTCTCCGCTCAGCCCAGCTCCAGGGCTGCCCACATTGCTCCCTCCTGGAGGCGCTCAACCAACTGTCACAGCCAGGCTCCTCCACGTGTGCTGGGCAGAGAACAAGGCCAGGAGGGCCCCTGGCCTCACAGAGTCCCGCTTGAAGGAAAGACACAGCTGCCGTCAACGACGGATGCTCAGAGTATCGAGCCCAGCTCTGGGCCGGCGCTCCACGTGAGTTAGTTCCAGGAGTCTCCGGGTACTCCAGGGGCTCAGTACCGTTACCACCCGCACTTCACAGAAGAAATGGCTGAAGAATGACAGAAAAGACAACCAGCTTGCCCAAGGTCACAGCTAGGATTCAAACACAGGCAGTTTGATCCAAAAGCCGTCAGCTCAGCCACTGCGCCCTGCTGCCCAGCAGGCGTTAACAGCTGCAAGGAGCCTCAGGCGGGGCAGAGCGGGGAGCTACGGGTGCTCGTCAGGGCAAGCTCCCCGGTCTGGAGGATGCTGAAGAGTACCTCTGAGAAGAGGCAGGGAGAGAAGGGAGGACAAGAGCCCCCAAGGCAGTAGGAAAAGCAAGTCCAGGGTGGATGGAGGGCATGAAGTGGGGCCAGATGGTGGTGTGGGAGGATGCAGGGTGTGAGCAGGATATGGGCAGGCTGGGTGTGGGCAGGTCAGTGTGGACAGGGCTGGGCAGGAGTGGACAAGAGTGGGCAGGTGTGGGCTGACCGGGCATGGGCGTCCCCTCTTCTCTCCCTTAGGCAACGCCCTAACCCTCAAGATCTGCCTCTGCTGACCCTCTCCATAAAGCCCACCTTTCCTGATTCTCCATTCCTTGCAGCTCCCACTTGGCATTTCTTCCTTCCTTCCTTCGCTCATCATGCCTGTCATGAGCCTTGTTGTCTACCAGGCCTGCACCAGCCACTGGGAATAGGACCATTAATAAGGCACGTGAATAAATCACGGTGTCTTCTAAAGAGAAGAGCAGCTCTAAGTGCTATAATAAAGTGGTGTGTGAGTGCAGAGGAGGGAGCAATTAAAACTGTCTGGGAGAAGGAGGGCAAGGCTCGGGAAGGTGCTTCTGAGGACCTGACACTCCAGCTGGGTCTGAAGGGCCGGCAGAGAATGGCACGGAGGACAGTTCCACCGAGGGCCGGCTACCCCGGCAGACAGAAGGGGCTGTATTCCGGGAGCTGTGGGTCTGACGGAAGGACAGAGGTGGAGGGAGCCAGAGCATAAAGAGCCTTGAGTATCCAGGGAGGAGCGGGGGCTCCTTCAGCAAGACTGGGAGTTTTCGGTGGAGACGAGGGGTGTGCGTGGTCAGACGAAGACGCGAGAAAGACCTCTTTCCTGCAGGAAAGGAGAAGCAACGCCTTCTAACTCTGGGGTCCCGAGCCCACCCCCTTCTGACTTTATTTTTCTCCATAGCACTTCACACCATCTGTATATTTCACTCCTTCAGTTAAACTGCATGAAATGGCCAGTTTTGTAAGACAAAATTGTGGGATATTAGCAAGCTTAAATAGTTCAACATATTATGTTATTTATTGTTCATCCCTCCAATTTCTCCCCACCCTTCTTCCATGAAGAAAAGGATTTTAATCATTCTTTTGTTCATTGCTACATTCCCAGTGCCTAGAACAGTGCCTGGTAATGATGAACAGCAAGTATTTGCAGAATGAATGAATGAATGAATGAACAAATGAACAGGTAGAGAGTGGGGGGCTGGAATTCCTGTTTAGTCTCCCTTCCTCAACACGGAAGCCCGAAAGACAGAGCTCTTTCACTCAGCTGTAGGTAGTGATGGATCTTCTTACTTTCTGAGGGACCCTGAGAAGGAACTGACTTCTTTTTTTGGGGGGGGGGTACTTGGGCCTCTCACTGTTGTGGCCTCTCCCGTTTGCGGAGCACAGGCTCCGGACGCGCAGGCTCAGCGGCCATGGCTCACGGGCCCAGCCGCTCTGCGGCATGTGGGATCCTCCCGGACCGGAGCACGAACCCGCGTCCCCTGCATCGACAGGCAGACTCTCAACCGCTGCGCCACCAGGGAAGCCCGGAACTGACTTCTTTTTTAAGCTTTGGTTTCTTCATCAGTAAATGGGAGCAGGGGCAGATGCCTCAAGTGTGTGTTAGTAAGATCATATCAGAAATTATGGGAGGGAATTCCCTGATGGTCCAGTGGTTAGGACTCAGCTGCCAAAAAAAAAAAAGAAAAAAGAAAAAAAGAAATCATGGGAAACATAGCACATAGCCCCAGGCGTGCAGCAGGCACTCCATAAATACTGTTTCCTCCTCCCTCTCTTCTTAATACACCGGCCCCCTTTTACCCTGTTCACACATAAAGACCTACAGAATCGAGATTTTTTTAATATAAAAATGGATATGTTTTGAGTTTCTTTTCAGCTATTATTTTATAGTCTTCAAGAGAGAACCCACCCCCCTGCAGGGAGTAGGGTCGGGGCTGTGCCATGGTGAGAAGCAGTGGAGGACAAGCAAGGGGACTCGGGTCCCCCTCGCTGGCTCTGTGGCTCTGAGAAGGTCACTCAGCCTCTTGACTCCTACTCAGTCATAAGAGGGAGGTGGACCAGCCCCCCTCAAGTTCCCCAGCCCATTTGTTTTAGGGAAAGGTCCCCTGAAATGTTCCCCGTGCTCCCTAGAATCCAGGCTTCTACCTGACCTTGGGAGTGGAGGGCACTGTGCCCACTCAGAGGGGGATGCGCTGACGACAGAGTCAGGATGGTCGCCTCTGCCCCGGCCAGCCTCCTGCCCCCCACCCCGCCTCCCTCAGGTGAGTATCTTACCCACCGTGCTCTTGTGGGGACAGCAGGAGCGGGACCCCAGGAGCCTAAGCCCTGCCAGGCTCCCACAGAACCGGCCTCCTGAGGGCTGACGCACCCAGATCTCCACCATGGTGGTACCTCCACCACCGTGTGCCCTGTAGGTCCCCAGCATTATAACTGCTTTTGGGTCCATGTTTTGACGCAGCCATGTTGATGCAGAGACATGTTGATTCTGCCTAAGAACCAATGATTTGATATTCAGCTATTATTTTATAGTCATCAAGTAAGAGGCAGAAACGACGGTTGCCAACTCCCTCCATCCTCAACTTTCTGCAGCCGTCACCCGGCCCCACTCTTGGGTGAGGACCAGTGAAGGGATGCGAAGCCAGGATGAGATAAGAAGCGGAGGGAGGGGTCAGGATGGTCAAGAGTTGAGGAAGGGGGCAAGGATGTCTGTTGGGCACATTCTTGGAAACAGAGGGCGGCGATTTTCACTTTGACATGGGGCCTTTGATACGGCCAAACCAAAATGCCCCTACCAGAACACCCTCCTCTGTGCCTTCCAGACTTGCCCCTAAATTTCAGGCTGCAGAGCTGTAGCCCAGCAGCCCAGGCGGGGAGACAACGGGCAGTGGCCGTACCTGATCGGGGTGGACAGGACGAGCCAGCCCCAACACTGCCAAGCAGAACCTCTTGGGAGACTTCCTCGAAGTATTTATGAATCACAAAATCCCACACACTCCCTATTTCACTTAGTCTTCATCAAAGATGGAGAAACTGAGACTAGAAAACATCCCCAATCTCCATGAACTAACCAGAGGGGAGCTGGGAACAAAAGCTGAGTCCCCTGATTCCACATCCCAAATTCTTCTGATCCTCCTGATACTCCCAGAAGGTGGGTTATACTGTTATACTAGTGTTAACCCCATTTTACAGATTATAAAGTTGAGGCACAGAGAGTAAAAGAAATCTGCTGAAGGGGGCCCTCTTTGCCAGCAGTGGAGGAGCTCCAAACGCAAGTCTTTGGACTCCTGACCCAGGACAGGAGCACCTTCTGGTGTCCTGGGGCAGAGATAACCATGACCCATGGGAAGAGTTGAGGAGTTGACATCGGTGGGGACGAGGAATGCAGAGAGCCAGGGATCATGAGGAGGAAGACCCCAAATGGACGCAGGGACCACTGACAAATGTGCCAATCACATACCCCAGCAGACAGAGCCTTTCGTGCCAGTGGACAGTCCCCATGCGATCAAGCCAGAATGCACTGGCGACCACAGAGGCTGCTGTGTTCCCCCAAACTCCATGTGTTAAACCGCCGGCCCAGCCAGCCAGCCCCCCGGGTGCTGACGCTCCTTCTGCCCGTCAGACAGATTTATCTGGAGCAGCATCAGGGCCCAGGGGAGCCCAGTCACACACCCCCTATCAATCCCTACACAGGAGTGTGGGGAGCGGGAGACGGAATATATGTAAGGTCGTTTGGAGATAGAAAAAAATCATTCACTGCACTCTCGAAATAGCCCATCTCCACTTCGCAGCGATTGCCACCTTCTTGGCTCTAAATCAAATTCTGCTGCAAGAAGCAAACTCAATCGCTCTCTCCCAAGTTTTGCTTTTTATGAGTTTGGCAATAAACTGGGGCATGGATGGAGAAAAGGCACCAAAGGTCGCGGGAATCGGGACATGCCTATGCGGCCTGGAGGAGATAGAGAGGTGAGGAGAGGAGAGAGGAGAGCCTTGGGCTTGAAACGGGGCTGGTGGTGGAGATGGACAGCCCGGTGTCTGGGTGCTGAGTCAGTGCCGAGTGAGTGAATGAATGAATGAATGAATAATACATACATACATACATATACACATACTTCCTGATTTGGAGAATCTTTCACTCAGGTTAAAGAGAAAGCGTCTGTGGCTGCCTTGTTAGAGGCAAACAATGAGGGCTGTAACACCTGCCTGTGGAATTGGAATTATCACAGCCTGGGGGGCAATTAACCCCTCTGGGCTGTCAGAGAAGCTCCCTGAGATGTGGAGACATTCAAGACCCCTGCACCCCCAAAATGTGGGTGTTTCTCTGACCTCCACCTTTGGGGCTCTTCTCTTTTCACTCAGCATTAGGGTTCTCCACCTGAGCACTGCTGACATTTGGGCTGGTTATTTGCTGTGGGGCTGTCCTGGGTATGGTAGGATGTTTACCAGCATCCCTGGCCCCTACTCACCAGATGCCGGTAGCACCCACCAGTCATGACAACCAAAAATGTCTCTAGACATTGCCAAGTGTCCCCTGGTCGAGGCTCACTGCACACAAGCTCTCTGGGGTCTGAAACACCTGACGATGGCCCAGCTCCCTCTCCGGCACCGGGCCTGTCTGCTAAGCTCCCTATTCACGCCATGGGGCCATCTGCCTCTGGGCATTGCTCCCTGGATGGCCGCTCAAACGAGTAAGTCCCATAACAGGAGGCATAGTTCCCCCACCAGGACACCCCACCAGCCCTCTCACCACCCCCACCTCCCCAACCACCCACAGAACCGTGCCTTTGGGTGAAGGGTCCATGGCTTCTCAATGTCTCAGAGTTAAATCCAAACCCTGGGGGTCCACAGGGGCAGCCCTGCACCCTGAGCACACACCCACTTGCACACACACATACACACATGAGTGCACAGACACACACACATACATGCATGCACATGCACACACACACGTGCACACACACGTCATGTAGCCTATCTTCCAGCCGTGACGGTGATAATAACACTCTTAACAGCTGACATTTGTTAAGACTTTTGGCTCACTGGGCACCTTCTCACCATTGTAGGTAATCTTTTATTTACACCTCAGAACCACCCCATCAGCAAATACCCCTACTATTCTCACTTTACCAATAAGGAAACTGAGGCACAGAGAGGCTGTGACAGGAAGCAAGGGGCACAATTAGCTCGCTCAGCCACTGTGCAGCACTGTTTCTCCATCCTCCACGTGCAAGGACCTCAGTCTGCCTGAATGCCCTTCCCATCCAGGCCCTTTCCCTGGAATATTCTTCATCCTTTCAGACTCACCTTAGCTCAAGCTTCCCCATCAGAGAAGCCTTCAGGCCTGGCCAGGGTCCCATCTCCAGAAGCCCAGGTCTCCCACTGATGGAGCCCAAGGCCTGGGCCCCGGTGACAAAAGTGGCTCTGATCTGCCGAGCACACAAGCTGGGCCCACGGACGGCACCCCCCACTCTTGCAGAGCCTAGGCCCTCGGCCGCTGCTCCACAGAAGCCAGCCTTTCTGGGTCCAGGGTGCCTCCCAGTAGACCATGAGGTGGCAGATCACAGGTAGCACGTTCGGGATGGGCTTCTCCATGTGTGGGTCAGCACAGATTCTGCACCTGGTTCTCAGGTCTTTTTGTAACTTGAATTAGCTAGAGTCTCATCCCGTTGTTTACAACAAAGAGTCACGACAGATACCCTCTTCCCCTTGCCTATTTTTCCAAGTCTCCCTTCTCTATCTTCTAGAAGGCTCCATCCTCTTTTCTCTACTTTTCCATTCCTTCCAGGTCCAACTCAAAGGCCACCCACCTCCAGGATACCTTCTCTGACATAGTGTCTTTGGCAGTGAGCTGCATCCCTGCCATTTCCTGCCTGCGTCCCCTGAAGCAAATATATGTAGGCATCACATCTGAAAAACGACAGTAACAATAATAACCATCTCCTAGACCTGTGGTAGGAACAAAATTATATTAAATAGGAAAAAGCACCTATGGGATCATTTGTCTCCCATATGGCAAGAGTTCAATAGATGTTTATATGAAAATCTTAAAATAATTAAGCAATAGGAAAGATAGGAGAGAATGACCTTATCACATAATCAAATGAAACACTGCATTTCAGTGCAAGAAATATCACGTACTACACGATCGTCCTTTGATGAAATAATCAATAAGTGGATGAATGAATGGTAAGAGGCGTGTCCTGATTTCCAGGAAATTAGGACATTTGTCGGCGAGTGCCTGCAACGTGCTGAGCCCACACTGTCCTCGGCATCCCTGCCGTCATCCACCCAGGTGAGCTTGTGCATGGCAGGTGTTCGGTGAAGTCTTATTGGTTAAACACCACAGAGAACGATAATTCCTCCCCACATCTATCTGAGAAGGGAGAAGGAAAAAGAGGCAGGGATGGATGTTTATAGGAGTAAAATGGAAACAGACCCCCAAGGACAAAATTCTAGTCTCCCACCTGGCAAGGGTGTTAAACCAGAAGAGGCTCAGGGCACAAGGACACCATTCTCTGGGTTTTAATCCACATGTTTTTCCAACCCCAAGGAGCTAGGTGGATGGAATGGAATCCAGCCTATATAAAGACCAGTTCTGAGGATGTGCCCAGCTCCTTTTATTAAATGAGGATTGTGGTACAGCCATCATTGTCTCAAGGGGGTATCCTCAGGTGAGATTGTGACCCTGCAGAAAACAGCACAGCCCTTTTGAGGACACAGCCTGGAAGGAAATTCTTGCTATAGGAAATTGTCTTGGTTGTGTGCCTGCTAGAATTGGATTTAGCCATCAATTCCCTTGGTGGCCTTCCCTTTGCTGAGTTCCCCTCTCTGGGCTGCAGTGAGTTACCTTATATATAACATGCGGGGCTGGCTTAGATGATTTCAAAATCCTTTCCAGCAATAATATCCTAGAGGTCAAATCATCAGCCTGATGTTTAGTTCCAGACTGTGGTGTGTGCATGTGCATGTGTGTGGTGTGTTTGCACGCGTGCATGTGTGTGTGTGCACACATGCTCAGGGTACACGTATGCATGTTTCCAATGTCCTTTAACATGATTGTTAATGCCTCACATCAGATGCCAACAATAAACACAGACCATAGAGACTTCACTTCTAGCTGCCACTGTCTTGAAAACAGATAAGGGTTCTGGGAAAACATGACACTTCTGACATGCATAAATACGCCTGTCAAGCTTTTGAGTCCCTAAGGTGTTTCTTTCCCCTGGCAGGTATGCTAAACGTGTCCATATAATAGTGTGATAAAAACTATATCCAGCTCTGCTTAACAAAAAATCTAGTGTCTCGGGCTTCCATGGTGGCGCAGTGGTTATGAATCCGCCTGCCAATGCAGGGGACACGGGTTCGAGCCCTGGTCCGAGAAGATCCCACATGCCGCGGAGCAACTAAGCCCGTGCGCCACAACTACTGAGGCTGTGAGCCACAACTACTGAAGCCCGAGCACCTGGAGCCCGTGCTCCGCAACAAAAGAAGGCGCCGCAATGAGAAGCCCATGCACCGCAACAAAGAGTAGCCATTGCTCGCCGCAACTAGTGAAACCCCACACACAGCAATGAAGACCCAACACAGCCAAAAATAAATAAATTAAATAAATAAATTTTTTTAAAAAAGGAAAGCTGATGTGCTATCTGATGAACAAGGCTGAGACTAACTGTTTTTCCGAATAATTATATTCTGATGGCTGCATGGACAGACCATGAGAGAATCAGATTATTTTTATACAGTAAAAAGAAAAGTCGAGTTAAAGACTCACGAGTATTACCACTAGAATTACAGGTGAGCCCTTCCAGGAATGTGGCCTGTTTGATTCTAGTTAGATAACAGAATAATTAGAAAACTTATTGTTCTCCCCGTCATGGGATTTTTAGGTATTTTTAGATTAACTTGTCCCTTTTCACTCTTTGGAGCTTCATTAAATACATATATTTTAAGGAGGCTATGATAAAAGTCTTCCAAATATTCTAAATATTCTGTTTCTCGATCATGCACCCTTTGAGTCCACGTTCTATCCACACCCACAGTAAGTGACCTAAGAATAAATACATAAAATGCTGTCATTCCCTTTCTCAAAAATTATCGCTGGGGACTTCCCTGGCGGTCCAGCGGTTAAGACTCCAAGCTTCCACCAAGGGTGCACAGGTTCAATCCCTGGTCAGGGAACTAAGATCCCAAATGCCGCGTGGTGGCGCAGCCCAAAAAAAAAAAAATCACTGCTGACCTCTGTCAGGTTGAAGTCCAAACCCCGCAGTGTCCCTCAAGGCTCCTCAAACTCTCCAACTCGCCCTCCCTCTACCGTCAGTCTCAACAGCAGCTTTCTTGCCAGGATGGTCTCTTCTCACCTGTAACCACATGGATCCTCTCTCCAGACCCCCGAGACCCAAGCTCTTTCTCTGACACCCCCAAGCCTTTGTGCATACCGTGTTCTTCCCCAACATGGCCTTTCCCGACCCTTTATTCACCTAGAAAACTCCTACTCCTCTTTAAGACCCGGCTCAAATGTTTATTCTTCAGGAAGCCTTTCCCAAATGTCCTCATTCACTTGGTTAACAAATATTTATTGTGGGTCCCCAGGCCCAGGTGTTAATGATACAGAAATCAATAGTGAGGGCGACACACAGAGGCACACCAAGAGGTCATTTGGAAACCAGAAGCTGTTACCGAGGCAGCAAAGCAGAAGTCCCCATAGTAGCTGGCCCTGACTGCAGCACCCAGCACGTGGCAGGCGTCCCTAAATGTTGGTGGAAGGAAGGGAGGCTCCAGGGACGGATGAGTAATTCACCTGGGACACAGGGAAGCTGGGAGGCCCTCCCGGGAGCTAGTAAAAGCAGCTGCAGGCTGATCCCATGTGGTACCACTAGGAATGTCACCCCATCCTGGGCAACTGGTCTGGCTGCTGGCACTGCCAAGGCCTAGTAGAGGATGGGGACCTGCCCTGAAGCTGAGCCAGGTCAGGGGCTGGCCAAGGATGTGGACGCAAAGAGAGCCAGGGCTCGTGGGGATCTGAAGGAGGCGGGCTGGGTCTCACCCTGGGGAGACAGGAGGGACTCTGGCAGCGTTGCCTGTGGGGCAGCCGGGAGGCCAGTCCACAGGATCCTGAGGAACCAGCCAGTAGATGGGGGACTTGGAGCTCCCCAAGAGCAGAGCCTCCGCCCTGCTACACGCTGCCTGCCCGCAGCTCCGGACGCCCCTGGCGTTCGCTGATCACTTGGTACAGACCTGCCTAACCACTGAGTGAGTTCGTGAGTCCAAGAGCAAATAAACACGTGAAGCAGGGACAGCCATGCAAGACCTCCCCACGCGTGAAAATATCAGCCCTTTTCTTTGGGGGCCTCCCTCAGTTTCCCTTTGAAAGAGAAGCCTCCCAGGGCTTCTTTCTGCACGTAGTGAGACAGCGGAAATGGAACCCCCCGAAGAAACAAAGCAGGAGTCATTTTCTCTTTTCTCAGGCCTCTCAGGATGCTTCGCAGACCCTCAGGAGTGGCATCCCAGCCTGGCACCCCGGGAGAGCACTTGGTGAAGGAGGGTTGAATGCCCTCAGCGGGGCCTTCAGCTCTGCAGGCGTTTGAAGAACATGCCCTCTCCCCCCACCCCACCCCCAGCCCCAGGTCACACTACATCTGCCTTACTGGGACCCCACTAGCAAGCTTCTGGCTGTGGTGGGTGCCTTAGTTATGAAATGCTTCTCCCAATAGGAAAATATTATTTTTAGAGAGATAGAAATCTGTAAAATATAGCCACGACCTAAGGCCCTGCTTGGTTGGACTCTAGTGCCGGGGAATCTCATTCTTCCTCCCCATCCAAGTAGCTTGGAAACGTCCTACCGGGCAGAGTGCACAGCTGTCAAGGAAAGAATGGATCCCAGGCAGAGGTGAGGGAGGAATCAAGCCCAGCCCAGCCCCCAGCCCCTCGGAGGAGAGAGACCCACGGTGGCCACATCATCTGCAGGGGGTCCATGGTACAAGGAGGGAGGAATGGGGGGTGGGAAAGGCGGTGGAGGTAAGTTGAGAAGAGCTGAGACACTGGCTGAGGAGTCTGACTGAAGTTAACAGGCACTAGGGAACCATGGAAGCCTCTGGAACAGAGCAAGAGCTAACCCAAGGTCAGCCAGAATGCAGGGGAAAGACCGGAGCAGAAGAGCGGCTGGAGGCCCTGAGGCCATCCAGGGTGGAAGGTGCACTTGAGGCGGGAGCGCCAGACCCTCTCCAGCTGAACGTCTAGAACTCCAGCAGGGCCGTCCACAGACAGGGACTCCATCCTGTGTTTGGAGAAGGATCCGGAGACAGTCCTTTTAGGCCCTTGCCTTGTCTCAGGAAAAACTCGTCCACGAGCAGCAAGTGAGCAGCGCAGGGGTGGCGGTAGCAGCGGGCATTTGCTCTGGATGCGGACAGTGTGGGGTTGGAGCGTCGCGGGAGCCTCGTCGTGACTCTGTGTAGGGTGGGGTTGGTCCGAAGCCCCGGTGTCAGGTGTAACGCATTGCCTGGGGTGGGGGATTTACAGTGTTGGTTGAAGGGAGAGTCTGCTCTTTGTCTCTGATCCTTGGTCCCTCCTCCTGCAAGATCCCTCATCTGGGGTATTCGTAATGCACTTTGAACATGGTAGAAGCTCCCTAAGTGGTTTCATTATTAATGATCCTTCATAGGTAAAGAAAGTGATCAGTAGAACTCAAACTGTGAAAGGGAATGAATCCCTGATTGAACATCTATAATTTTTATAGCTCTTCACTTTCCAAAACTTGTTCATGTCGATAACTTCTGGTGGGTCCTGATGACCTGGGGTTAGTGTTGAGATCGCCCCCAGGAGAGGGTTTAGTCGCTTGCCTGGGGTCACATGGAAAGTCAATGATGGACCAAACCAGGGGCCAGTTGCCCTGCCTCCGAGCGCAGGACCCGTCCAGCCCTTACCACAGCTGCCTTGGTAAAGAGCTCAAAGACAGCAGAGTGACCTGGTGCTGGGGGGGTGTCTTCTCAGTGGGCTGGTCCTCTGTGGGGCGAGGGAGCTGGAGGATGGCAAGGCTGGGAGAGCCATGAGCAGGCGGGACGCTGGGGGACTTCATGCAGGGCTCAGAAGGATGCATCCATCTCGACCATGGTTCTAAGATGGTGAGGAGGCTCCTGGGGACTCTAGGACCCTCTGGGCAATGATGCTGCCCTCTGGGTCGTCTCTGGAGCTAGTCTGGGATTTGGGGCAGGGGCAGGGAGCAAGTACCTCCCTCCAAGCTATGATGGGTATAAGCTAGAGAGAGACGGTGCAGCTCACCCAGACAAGTTGGGGTTCAGAGCTAGGTGCCAGGCTCAGCCAGGACCAGAGTAATAAGAAGGGAAACTGAGGCAGGATTTCTATGGTGAAGCTTGAGTCAATACAGCTCACCCCAGCCCTGCAGATTCTGAGCCAAAACTACCCAACTAGTTTCAGGGCTGCCTGCTGCTGGGGCTGACTCTCCTGAGGCCTCCAGTCCTGTCCAATTTGTCTAGACCCTCCCTCTTCTAGAGCAGGTCAGCACTTCAGAGAAGCCACAGCTCATACCCACAAGCTCTCTAGGCAGGGGCTGGTTGGGTGTGAAGGTCAAACAGCACTGTTCTCTTTTGATATCATACTATAATTCTGCAAGATGTAACCACCAGGGGAAGGCAGGTGAAGGGACCACTCTGTACTATCTTTGCAATTTTCTGTAAATCTAAAATGATTCCAAAATGAAAATATACAAAAACATGGAGTCATGACACTGGTCTTCAGCACCTGATCCCACCAACCCGATGATCCTTTGACAGTGGCACTCAGCAAACAAGCAAAGACCCCATCCCAGCCAGGACCTTCTTCGAGAAGAAACTGTGCCCAGGCTCTTCTCCTCCTCCTTCCCAGCACCACTGCTCTGAGCCAGACTTGTGTTTCCTTTCGCCTAGACTCCTGACCCCTTCCTCTAGCCCCCTGTCTCCACTCTCTCCCTCTACTTTCCATCCCCTATCTCACCACCAGAATGTCGTCTCTAAACCTCAGCCCTGCTTCTCACCCTCCAGGGGCCCCTAATCCTTTGGGGCTGAAGTTAAGCTTCTTAGCGAGCTCTTCAAAGCCCATCACAATGTCATCTCAATCCACATACCTTCCCAGCTTCATCTCCCCACACAGCCTCCACCATCACCAAACCCCAGACCCCAGACACCAGTCACAATAGCCCACCAGACCATCCTCAAATGCACCACCAACTTGTCCTGCACTTTCTTAGCCCAGGCAGTTCCAGCCACCTGGTAGACCACTCCCTAATCAACCCATTCTATCAACCCTCCTCTTCCTCAATACTTAGCTCAAAACCCTTTACCACCCTGACCCACCCAGTGGAAGCACACCTTCCTCAGGGTTCTCACGGCTCCTAAGAGGGCTGCAGACACACTCCTTGTGCTCTATGGGGGGCTGAGTCTTTGGGAGCCATAGGGAGTGTCCTGGGAACAAGGCCCGGGCCTGGTTTGTCTTTGGTCCCTCTGGATGCCTTGCCCACTGAAGATGCTGGATGGATATTTCTGGAATGTACTTGTTGTTGATGGAGACTCATTCCTCAGTGCAGAGAATCAACATTAGGGTCCCAGAAGAACTGGGCAGTTGTTTTGAAAAGGAGTGGAAATTACTGACCTTCAAAGCAAATTTGAGCTGAGGGTGTGTCTGTAACAAAACACAAAAAGGAGGTGGGAGCAGGGAGGGGACACGAAGACCTTCCAACTTTGGTGGCGCACCCAGGAGAACATCTTCCAGAGCCAAAAGGAGGTGGAGGTCGGGAGGGATGGGAGTGAGACCTCCCTCCCTCCTCCCTGCTGTGTTTCAGGATGCTGCAGTGTACTTAATCATGTTTTTCTCAGGATGGGAACAGGAGCTGGCTTCCTCTGAGGAGGTTCCCCCACACAGGGAGCCCTGGGTCCCTGGAGGAAGGCAGAATGTTAGCAGGGCTCCATCAAGCCAGTCCAGCAGAACGGTGCACGTCTGGCTGGCCGCATCGATCACCGAGGGTGGGAGGAGGGCTGGCGGGGCCAGGCCTGCTACGCTCAGCGGGTATCTCATCTGCTCTCCCCTTGGCCGTGCAGCCTTGAGAGTCTGTTTGCAATTACAGCCTGTTTTGATTATTAGGTCAGAATATTCATCTCCATAGGCTTATGATAAAAGGCCAAAGCATGACAGTATTTCTCATTTCAGACTAGTCTCCCCCTCTGTGTGTGTGTGTGTGTGTGTGTGTGTGTGTGTGTGTGTGTGTGTGTAGTTTTTGCCTTTTCCTTGTTTAACCTATGCATTCAGTTCTTGACTCCAGGAGGTTGGTGGCTGCAAGAGGCACCCCAGAGACTGTGAACTCAGTGGCCCTGTGTCGCAGGAGTGGGAGGCCTGGGCAGCTCCCTTGGAGCCCCACCCAGCAAGGAGGCCAGAGCTGGGCAGGCTTTCAGCTCATGCAGAAGGCAGCTGGCTGCCGAAAGCAGAGGCTGGTGTTAGGAGAGCCCCAGAAGCCCAGGCCTAGAAGGGACTTTGAAAGTCAACTGTCCAACCACCTTGAGCACATGCTTTGTTGCTTCTCCACAACACTGCCAAGTAGTTAGGCAATTTCTGCTCCCATTCCTCCAGGGATGGGGAGCTCACTACCTTTTTGGGGGCAGCTGGTTCACTGAACATCAACTCTAGAAATGGGAATGCCTCCTCTCTTAGAAGATCAGTAAATCCTTGGCCTGTAAGTCTTCTCTGGGCCAAATATCCCTGTTTCTTCAACACACTGAGTTTGACATGGATTTGAGTCTCACTATCATCCGAGTAAATGCAACATCTCCCTGTGGCCTGAACGCCCAGAGCAAGCAGAACTCCCACCTCCTTCCTTCCAAACAGCCTCCCTCTCTGTGCATGGAGCCCGTGCAGCTTTTTGACAGAACACAGTTCTAGACCTGAAGCGGGAAATGCTCTCACAGGGCACACGTGTAATCACTGCCGTTCCCTCCCCTGAAGCCCAGTCACCTGTCCTCCCCTCCCAGGCCCCTTAAGCTGAGTCCCTGGGGTCTTCACTCTTTGGCTCTACAGAGCCTCAGGAATCTTCAGGACAAAGAAGAAAGGGGACGACAGAGAGAAAGGGAAGTCACTATCCTCTTGGTCCCGGAGTAGTCAGCACGATTCCCCCGCCTCAAAGATGGAGTGGCCTGATTTCTGGAGGGGAAGAGAGACAGAGACAGAGAGCTGGAGAGAGACAGAGAGATGGCACAGTCTCCTATAGAGCCCTTGAGAGCTTCCGAAGATCTTTCTCATCCATGTCAGTGTCACAACAATTCTGGGAAACGGACACTTGTGTTATTTAGGTGATGATCATTTTACAAAACTGAAGATCGGAAAGCAAGGAGTTACCAAGCTAATAAAGGTTGGCACTGAGACAAGAGGCAGAGAGCTTCTTCAAGGCAGAGGCTTGTTGACAGTCCGATGGGCAGGCCCGCCAAGTGCTGGGTTTGTTTTAGATGGCATGATACCATAAACAGTTATCGGTCATCATCCGAACCGGGTCTTCGGGGCTGTGAAGAGGCACTACTCACGTCTACACAGAAACACAGGCACAAATCAGGTCCACCCCCGGCAAACCGGGGCATACGGTCCTCCTGCCACGGAGGCGTCCAGTTCCAGGTCCCCCCAACCAGCCTCTTCTGCTCTAACATGCCCACCTCAGAGAGCCCCACGGCACCCCTCATACAGTGGCATCTCTGAGGACACCACAGATGTCCTCCGCGCTAGCTCAGACCTTCTTTCTAGCACGCAGATTTTTCCACCCAATTACCACCCCCCCAACCCCGAACACTTCCTCCTGGATGACTCAAAAGCCCAAAAACGCAGCCTTGTGCAGGTTCCGGTTGCATGTGGGGATCTGGTCTACCCCACGGCATATAAAAGAATCAAAATAAAGACTAATTCTCAGCACAGACACAGCCTTGAGCTCAGCCTCACCCCTTGAAACAGACAGTCCAGCAATTCTGGCTGCTCTCCTCATTCCTGCCAGACCTGTGGTGTTCGTTCTCCAGCTGGAAATGGATGCCCATTCCTCCCTTGCTTCTCCCCTTTCAGCCTGGTTCTGAGTTTAGGTCTCAGTTTCCCTGCCCTGAATTCTCTGAGAAGCCAAGCCCCTGTCCGACTCAGGTCTTGGTTCACCTTGAGTCAGTGCCCACATCCATCCTGGGCTCATTTCCATCATGTTCACCCCCATGTTCACTGCTCACCGAACACAAACCTGGCCAAGGGAACCCACAACCTCTCCCCAGAACTCATCCTCCTCCTGGATTCCCGATGTTAGTAAAATCCACCACCAGGTGTTCAGCCACCAAGGGGAGCCCTGTTGGTCCCCAGAACTATAGCCATGTTAAGGTGATTGACACCCCTGTCCTCCTATTCCCCATGAGAAAAATCACACCCATGTCTGGGATCACCACTTAATTCTTTGCTGCTTCCCCTTTCCCCATGCACGGTGCCTAGCCCAGGGCTGGCCCGTGGTCAGCTCTCAACCACTGTTTGTTGAAACAAAAGGCAGGATGAATCAATGAATGTCACCAAGCCAACGGAAGCCCGATCAGGAAATTTAGCTTCATTCTGTTCGAGTTGTTCCAAAAGACTGGATTGATTTAATAGGAATGCTTCCCAACGTGTGAACAATTATTATTGTTTTAAATTAGCAGGAATAAAATTCTACCATCTTTCTCCCTGAAGCTACTTCCAGAGATGCCAAGCTGTAAATTCACAGTGCCCACGAAGAGCTAGACAAACATTCATAGGAGCTGCAAGGAAGTGCTGCAACTAAAAACATCTCCGATCCATATTTCTGCCTTAAGGGAAGGAGAGGGAGCTGAAGAGATGGGAGGAATTTCTTTTTTTTTCCTTTTCCTTCTGAAAGGGAATCTTATAACTCTTTCCTGCCCTTCTTTCTAGCTTCAGGAGAGATGCCTGAGGTTGAACGTGCTTGGCTGAGTGAAAGAGGAAAACATGAAACAAATTGAACTAAGTGAGGCAGCTAGTGGGTTTCATAGCAAAAGCTGAGCGCGTTATGTAGTCTCACCCCCACCCTGGCCCGGTCCCTTCCCTTCCTCCCCTCCATCCGTACACTCACTCTTCAGACTTTGATTCTAGCTGCAAGACTGGGCTGAGAGTTCAGGTGATTTAGGCTTCGTCCCAGCTCTGCCCCCACCCACTGTGTGAGCTTGTCCCTTCTCTGAGCCTGGGTTCCCCCATCTGTCCGTAAGTCCTGACGGTGAGGTTCTCAGCAGATAGTGATGTTGATTGATTTTTCTCCCTCTCTTGCGAGGCCAAGTCATATAGGACCTTCTCTCACCCCTACACTCAGCACTTCTTGAGAAAAACAGAGCAAGGCGCCAAGCCAGGCTGGTGCCATAATCCCCTGGGGGGCTCATGGACATATGCATTCCAGGACCCCGGGGCAGACTGAGCAAGTGGGACTGTGCAGGTGATTCTGATGCGAGGCCCAGTTTGGAACCATGAAGCGTACTGGGATCGGGCTGTGCTACAGCCGAACCATCACTCCAAGCCCTCTCCCCGCAGAGCACCCTCCCCTGCTCTGGGGGTGACCGAGCACCACCACTTATGCATCCATCGGATTGTACTGACTCCTTCCCACATTTCAGGACCTGAGCCACATACTAGTGCAACGAGGATGAAGAAGATGCACCTCCGAATGTGAGAAACAAGAGGCGGTCCTGGGCACACAGCCGGGCGCCTCGAATGCAGACGAGAACCAGCACGGAGGCAGGTCAAGGTGGGAGCAGAGAGGAAGGATTTCCAGTTGAGGTGTCCAGCAGTATGATGCTGAGCAAGACACCAACCTCCAAAGCCTCGGTCTCCTAGTGCACAAAATGGGAATGAAAAGAGCATGCCCCTCTTAGAGTGATTGGGCTAAAAATCTGTGGTCAAATGGATATAAACGAGCCTGGCACAGATGCTGGTATACAATTATCCTGGGAATACGGCCAGTGAATCTAGATGTGTTCACCAACTCCCAACTTCCGTCTCCACGATTCACCCAGCGTACACGCACATACACACGTACACACACACCCCCCATCACCCCCAGCTCCAGCTTCACCAGGGTCACTCTTGCTAAAGATTTTCCTCCGCCAACATCCCCAGCTCACGGACCTGTCTCTGCGCTGCTCCCCCACCACAGAGCACACCACACCCTTCCTCCCTGGCCGTCCTGTTGGAAATTCTTGCTCGGCTTGGGGGACTGGGCCACACGTGCACATGGGATTAAATAAGCAGGCCAGTGTTGTTTGTGGTTTTATAATCAAGTTTCCTCGGGAACAGAGAAGTAGGAGCTGAGGGGCGAGACAGGGATGCAAAAGGGAAGGGAGGGGAGGGGACTACTGGGCTGGAGAAGGATCTTGGGGACCAGCCAGCTCGGGGGTGTGCCCTAGGCCGCCATAAAACCATATGTGGGACACAGGGAGAGGTACAGGATTCCTCAACCAAGGAAGAGTCCTTCCAAGGGCTGCCGGGCCATCGTGCAGGTAGGAGAGAGGTGGGACCCTGCCAGCCCCTTGGCCTCCTCCCCTCCCCCTCCTTCCCTGGAGGCCCAGCAGCAAGCCCTGCGAGGCCCCTCCTGCTGGCGTGGCCCCCACCCCACTGCGGGGAGGAGGCCTAGCTGCCCAGGGCCAGTCCACGCTGGCCGAATCCTGCCCTCCCCCGGCCCTGCTCGGCCTGGTTAGGCCCACCCTCTTCCATGACCCCAAAAGGCTATAAACAGCAGATGATTATGCATGACAGAACTCTCCTGCATATTGGGAGGTTACGGGACGTGAGTATAGCACAGAGCGCAATGGGAAACAAACTGGATGATTTGACAGGTAGCAGGAGACTGACTCCTGGGCCCTTCTTCCCCACCCAGAAGAGGGTCTGTCCACCCTCCCTTTTCTCTGAATCCCTGCGGCCCCAATCTCTCCTTCCTCTTGAGCTTCCAGGGGGAGCGTTCCTACTACAGAGAAGCAAAGAGGTAGGAGGATGGGAGGGAGAGAGGGGAGGAGGGTAATCAGGAAGCCATTACCTGTGCGTTCCACTTCACCCAGTCTTTTCCCAGAAACCTGGGAAGTAAATAGCGTCTCTACAGGTGAAGAGCGTGAGGCTCTGAGAGGTAAGAGGAATCTTCCAAAGGTCCATATTTAGGAAATGGTGGAGCCGGCTCTCTTTTCACCCACTTACCCGCCCATTCATTCAACAGATACTGATTGCCCTGCTCGGAAGCAAGGGCTCCCAGACGCACATCCCCAAGTCACTTCACAGCCAAGCGGGAGAAGCCTGGGAGGGGCAGAGCCTCCGAAGGTGCCAGCAGGAGCCTGGGCCCTGGGTCTTTCCCTCTCCAGCTGTCTCTGGCTGGCAGAGACACCGCAGGGAGCCCCGGGCCATGGGCACGGTAAGCTCGGGGAGTTTAACAAATGTTTATAAAACCTTTTCACATGCAGTTAATGATCCTCATTAGGACCTGAGAAAGCTGTCGCTCACGCCACTCCAGCTTTAAGGAGCGTTTTATTATTACACGCCACACCGCAAATTAATGAGAGAAACCGTGGCCCATTTGTCAGCAGGGCCAACGCCCGGGGATGCTGGCAAAGAGGGCTTTGTCCTGGAGCTGCCTGGTCCCCATTCCCCACACCATCTGCCCTCCCTGCTGCCCCCAGACGCCCACCACTCTTAAGCTGCCAGCCCACCAGCTGCCACCCCGGAAAAGGGCCCACCTTGAGGCTTCCGTGGCCGCAGCTCCCAGTGCCCCGGGCCTGAGCCAGAGCAGCGCCCCCCCCCGCCCCCCGCAATGCTGTCTCTTCCCTGAGGCGCTGGCATGAGGTATTTCCCCATCCTGGGGGAGACGGAGGAATGAGAAACACAGATGCCCGGGCCCCAGCCCCAAATCTGAATTCTTATCCAGGTGCCCAGCTGGTCTGAAGACCAACACTTGGGAACCACCGAGGCCTGAGACATGAGCTCAGATGCCTGCACGCGATTCCTGGCTCTGCCCGAGACTGTGTGACCTTGGGCAGAGCTCTTCGGTTTTCCTCAGTGTCCCCACATGTAAAATGGCGATGTCATATCTGTCACCAAATGGTTTTTGTAAATATGACATCATCCTGTGTGACCAAAGTGGGTTTTATCACGATGCTGCCAAGCCTGCCTCTGCCGTTCGAATCATGGAATCGTAGCGTTTAGAGCAGGAAACCAGCAAGGTCAGGGTGAAAGACAGCCGATGGAACTAGGCAGAGGTGATTGGATATATGAAATACCCATGAATTATCTGATTTTTATGTTATGTGAATTTTACCTCAATACAAAAAGAAGAGAAAACCCAGCTCCTTTCCGTCTTAAATGTGACATGCCTACCAGCCTCTGAACCTTTGCCCAGGTGGTTCCCTCTGCTTGGTAAGCTCCTACTCACATTTCAGGGTTCATCTTAGAAATCATTTCCTCCAGGGATCCTCTGCTGGTCTCTCAAGGAGGTGCCCCCTAATGCCATGTCCTCCCCCCACCCCCAGGAGGGGACACTGTCAAGACTGTTTGGTGTCCACCTGCTGGTACCTCAGTAAAAGATGGGGCAGAGGGTGGTTCCCAGCCTCAGCTGCCCCTCACCGGGCACATACTAGGCACTCAGTATAGTCGTCCCTCAGTATCCACAAGGGTTGGGTTCCGTGATCCCCCGCAGATACCAAAATCCATGGACGCTCAAGTCCCTTAAATAAAATGGTGTAGTGTTTGCACATAACCTGTTCACATCCTCTCATACACTGTAGATCATCGCTACATTACTTATAAGACCTAATACAATGTAAGTCTATGTAAATAATTATAAATAAATGTAGATGCTTCATAAATTGTTGCTGGAGTATAGCAAATCAAGCTTAGCTTTTGGGAACTTTCTGGAATTTTTTTCCCCAAATATCGTCCATTGGTGGGTATAGAATCTGTTGGTGTGGAACCCGTGGATACGGAGGGCTAACTATACTTACTTGTTGAATGGAAGATCTGACTCTAACCCAGCCCTGGTTTTAGAGACAAAGCTGGTACAGCCCGGCAGAGGACCAGGCCCTGCCCCGGGGTCACACAGTTGCTTAGTCGGTGGAGGAGGTGAAGGCCAGGCCTCCCTGTGCCTAGAAGAGCTCCTGGGCCTTCCCCTTCCCTGTCAGCAGCTCCCCGTGGGCGGGAAGCACAGCCCAGATGCGTGAGCCTCTCCTTCCAGCCATTAGCTAATCTGGCCACGGCCTGTGTGCCAGGGCCTCTGTCTGCCCTTCCTGTTTCCCCAGGACACGGCTGTTGACGTTGTCAAGAGCTTATCGCAAACAGGCAGGCAGAGACCTGTGTCCTAGGGAAACTTGTCCCCAGAACCTCCTACCAACACAAGGCCTTGGCCCTGGGGACCTTTGTCTTCTGTGTGTTCCAGCTGGAAACGGCTTACACACGGGGCCTCAGTTTCCCCACCTCTAACATAACTGACCACAACCACTTTCTGATTTAACACCATGTCAGGTGAAGTGGCTGAGGGTTGAG
This sequence comes from Pseudorca crassidens, assembly GCF_039906515.1. Classification (NCBI taxonomy): domain Eukaryota; kingdom Metazoa; phylum Chordata; class Mammalia; order Artiodactyla; family Delphinidae; genus Pseudorca; species Pseudorca crassidens. The sequence goes on along the minus strand of NC_090311.1, from coordinate 54,344,463 downwards.
CTTCGCAATCTGACCACCTGGGTCTGAGCGCCAGCTCTGGTCCTCACTGTGGGACCCTGAGCAGGTGATTCCTCCGAGGCGTGCCTTGCTTCCCCTCTGTAAAATGGCTGTGATCCTGGTACTTAATTTTCCAAGGGTGTAATACCTTGCATGTATCAATATTTAGAACCATGCCTACAGCACTGTGAGCATTTAGGGATGCAAGCTATGATCTGTATAGGTCCTTTCCCTGCCCGCCATGAGCTTAAATCTGGTTGCCCTTCCCTTCAACGTGGAGGGTTGTAGCCCATCATGGCGCTCACCACTGGGGGACCATCAGCCCCTGGCCGGCACTGGTCACCAGAACAGCCAGAATACACAGGTACATGCAGGGAAAGCCTGGATGTGAGCCCTGGCTCTGCCACCTTTGACCTTGGATGCATCGTGAAAACAACCAAAAAAAGGCGAGTTTACAGAGGAAGATCCAGAGACCCAGGGAAGGCTGAAGCCGCCTTCACTCACCCAGGCATGCAGAGGAGGCCCGCACAGCAGGGTGGGGAGAATCCAGGCCTGGGGCAGGGAGTGGGGTCTTGCCTCTGCCTGAGTGCTCAGACCACTCTATGACCTTGTTTGACCTCTGTTTCCCCGGTGATAAAATGGTCACATTAATCCCTGCCCTGACCAACCCTCAGAAGGGACACAGTGAATGTGGAGGAGAGGCTGTGAGCTGCACCTCCTGGCAGGTGGGCAGGACAAGGCACCTGCTGGTTAGCAGATACCATTCCCACGCTAAGGACAGACGCCCAGAGCTGCATCTCCAGCTGTGGCCTCTCCCCGGGACCCCAACCTATGTCACCTGATTGGCAGCTCCACTTGGCTGTCTCAGAGGCATTTCAAAATCAGAGGCCAAAGCAAAACTCTTTATTCCTGCCCCAGCCCCCAGATCTGCTCCTCTCCCAGTGAAAATGACTCCCACCACCCACCCGAGGTTCAAGATCACAAACTTGCCCTTTCGCTCTCTTCCTACATCCACCTTTCAGCAAAACCTATGAACTCTGCCTTGAAAACACACCCCAAAACCACCTGTCTCCATCGCCGCTGCCGGCCACCACGGCAAGCAGCCGTCACCTCGACCTGGACTGTACAAAGCCTCCTGGATTCTTTTCCAACTCCAGGGCTCAGGCCCCTACTTTCATTCATTTTAAGAGTAACTGATCTCATCACTTCTCTGTTTAAAACCCTCTTAAGTCTCCTCATCTGGTTGGAATAAAGCACAAGCCCCTTACCTGCCCCACGGGCAACCTGACAACTGCCTCCCGTCCCATCACTCTCTCTCTCTGGCCCCATCCCAGACACACAGGCCATTCTCCCTGCCTTGAACAAGCCAGTTCTCTCCTTCCTGTGTGCTCTCCCCCTGGTTTTCCCATGGCTGCCTCTGTCTTATCTTTCAGATCTCAAGTTAAAGTGTCCCCTCCTCTGAGAGGAGTCCCCACTACCCCAGTAAGGACCTGATCCGGGACTCAAAAGCCCATCAGATTCTTTAAGGACTCTGTGGAGAATGCTCACCATCTGACGTTTTTCTTATCTGTTTGCTCTGTTATCTCTCTCATTCCCCATGAGACTGAGGGCAAGAAACATCCTTCTGGCTCCCTGGTATGTCCTAGCATGAGCACAGAGCCTGGCACATAGTAGGTGCTCAGTAAATATTTGCGGACTGAATGAATGAAGGGATGAATGGGTAAATGAGATAAAGCTTCAAAAGGTCCACACTGGATGCAAAGGTGTACCCGAAAAGGGGACCCAAGGCCTTAAGTGAAGAAATGATTCCAGTGGAGGCATCTCCCAGGCAAGGAAGCAGGAACCAATGGCTTTAGATGCCAAGTCTCAGCTGTGCAGTTTCTTCTGCTTATGAATGTCCTTCTCCCTCTTCACCTGACTGTGAAACTTCTCCTTATCTTTCAATGCTTGACTCCTATCACCCCATGACAAGCCAAGCCTTTCCTGACCCTCTCCCCCAAGTTGTCAAATCTCTCATTCCTCCTTTGCCTTTCTGTAGACTCCCTCCCACCTCTAGCCTGGCTCTTGATCTGGACTGTCTTTGACCCCTGGGGCTGGGGCTGAGGCTGAGCCACATCTGGGTGCCCACCCCAGAGCCTGGCATTTGGTACTGAGTACCACTGGCACTCAGTAGATGTTTGCCCTTTATCCATGCAGGCAACCAGACGATGCCAGGCTCTGGGGAAATGGTGATATAAAGATGAGCTCTCTGCCCTCTGAAGTGTGCTTGCAACGCAAATGGAGAGACATAGATGAGCATACGACAAGCTACTAGTTGCCTTAATGGAGATAGACATAAAAAGTGCAACCGGATCATAAGAATAAGCAAAAATAAATCAAGTTATAAAATGACACATACAGTGGGACATCATTTGCGTGGAACTTTAAAACCTGAAAAACCAACCTATGTATTGTTTATGAACACAGAAATACATAGTAAAAAAAAAAAGAAAACTGTATAAGAATGAGAAACTCCATCTCTGGGGAGATGAGAAGAAAGACAGAATTTTGGAGGTTCACATATGCGCTTTCAACCATTTCTATAGTGTTTAAATTCCTAATAAGAAAAATCTGAAGTACATACGGCGTAATATTAAGATAAGATAGAGTTGGGTGGGTAGTCCTTGGTTGTTTGTCATAATATGCTAGTAGAGGATAAGGGTTTGAAATATTCCAAGATCATTTTTACATTAAATTCAGTGTGATTAAAGAAAAAGCATCCAATCTGTTGCATGAGTGCCTGATGGGTAGGTGGATAAGTGGATGGGAGAATGAATGGGTGATGGGTGGATGGAAGGATGGTGGAGGATGGATAGGTGGGTGGATGGAAGGATGGAGAGATGGATGGCTAGTGGGTGGGTGGAGAGGTAAATGGATGGGTGGATTGATGAGTGGACGGGTCTGATGAATGGATGGGTGAAACACTGCTGGAGATTCTCAAAGTTTACCCTATTCATTCCACATTCATTCCACTTGACCACATGTCAAGCCCCATGCTAGTCCCTGACTGCGGTGCATATGGGACTCTGACAAGTCTCTTCCCCAGCCCCCCTCAAAGCTGGGGCCAAGATTAAGGCCCAATGGGGAGACAACACACATTGCTGCAGACAGTGGTCACGGATGTGTGTCCACTCTGCTGAAGGGCCAAAGTGAAAGGGGGGGACAAACTCCCATAGGGGCTTCTCCACAGGCAAAGCAGAATTTCTGCTGTTGTCCTTGCAGCATGGATTGTTCTAGAGAAGAAAGGGAACCTGTTATCCCAGGCATAGGGATGCCTGAACCAGGTGAGGAGGAGTGGGGCCACAACGACTCTGGAAGGGCTACTAGCAAAAGAAACATGGTAGAAGGGAGAAAAAAGATAAAGCTGGCAAGGGGAGTTGAGTCCTGCTGTGAAGGGTCTAGATTATCACACTGGGAGGTGGGACTTCAATAAGCCAGAGATGCCCAAATCAGACCAGTTGTTAGAATCATCTGATTGGGCTGGAAAGAGGTTAAGCCCAGGAATCTTTACGGATCAAAACCTGCCCTCACATCAACCAGGTGCTCTCACTCCATCCCACTCTGGTTCATGGAGGAGATCCCCAGTAACTGGCTCCTTAAGGGCAGGACTAGTGGAGATGGCAGGACCCCCGTGCATGGTCTCTGCAAGTGTCCATTTCACACTGGGTTTCGTGGCCCCAGTACCTGAGCAGGGGAGGGAGGTGCCTGCACGTTGACCCTGATGCAGCATGTTTTTATCTCACCAAACAATTCTCCAACAGGAATCTTCATTGCTCGGCACAGTCTCCCAGCTAACTAGGAGAGCATTTTTCTAATTACATTTCCCTTGAAATATACCCGGGTTTGAGTTAACACCTCTTCAGTCTGCCAAAGCCTAAGTCTTTTTAAAATTAGTTCTGGAGGTTTTGCAAAAAACCCCACAAGGATAGAACGTTCCTTTCCCACCAAGCTGCAGACTGAAAACTCTCCCCAGACACCAAGAGTGATTTTCCTTGGAGGCTATGAGGAAAACGCCCAGGGAAGGGCCCACATCCTGGCCTGCCAGGCTCTCCTCTCACTCAGATCTGTTGAAAGGCCCTCGCAAAGCTGCCGAATCGATAGCATCATAAATGCATTTTGCCCTAAGCAGTCTCACTGATACTTTTTAAAAACCATGCGGATGGGAGGGAAATATGATCCATATGGTTCTGAATCATTAACACTTAAATCGGCAAAGTAGGGATTTTTTTTTTCCTGGAGAAATTTCATAGCCAAGGCGCCTTTAGCAGCTCTTTAATAAACTGTTTAGAATTCTGTTGTTCCCCCCAAAACACGCAAGCACAAACCCACAATGTGCCGCACGTGTGCGCACAGCCCACTGGCTCTGAGAGGGCATCATTGGGAAACGCAGCCCATTACACACCATCTATTAGCAAGACACAGTGGGTCGGTGGCCATTGAGGGACCTTTTGAGCACTGGGTGGTCAACGAAATCTACTTGGTTCAGTTATTGAGGGTAAAGCGTTCCATACAGCTCTGGAGCTTGTGTGGACAAGCCCCTTAACGGGACAGTTGAGAAAGCTGAGGCCCAACAAGGCTCAGACTCTTCAAGATTTAGTAGAAGTCACAGAGGAGTATTTCAGGGTAAGGATGACGCACCAGCTGAGTGCCTGCCATTATTGTCCCACGTGACTATATGGTAGGGTGTGAGGTAGGGATATGGTCAAGAAAGAGAGGCCAGGGACTGATCACGGCACACATCCCATGGTTCCCCATAGTCTAAACACATCAAGCTCCTTCCCTAGCCTGGAAGTCAAAACTGTGGGAGAGGGGCCCGTCTTCTCCATAAAACACAGGTCAGAGCCTAACTCTAGAAGCAACAGAAGGGACGGTTTAGAAACATAGGGTGATGGTTAAAGCTCTTGGGAGAAACGATGATGGCATGGGCTTGAGGATAGAAAGGAAGGAGCAAGCCTGAAAGATATTTTGGAGAGAAATTTGATAGCATTTGGGACCAAATGAGCATAGGCAGTGATGGAGAAGATTAGGATTCTATCAGTTTTCCATGGCTGCTCTAACAGATTGCCACAAACTTACTGACTTAAAACACACACTTTTGGGCTTCCCTGGTGGCACAGTGGTTGAGAGGCCGCCTGCCGATGCAGGGGACACGGGTTCGTGCCCTGGTCCGGGAAGATCCCACATGCTGCGGAGCGGCTGGGCCCATGAGCCATGGCCACTGAGCCTGTGCGTCTGGAGCCTGTGCTCCGCAACGGGAGAGGCCACAACAGTGAGAGGCCCAGGTACCGCAAAACAAAACAAAACACACAGTTTTATTCTCTTACGGTTTAGAAGGCCAGAAGTCCAAAATGAGACTCACAGGGCTAAAATCAAGGTGTCAGCAGGGCTGTTCCTTCCGGAGGCCCCAGAGGAAAAACCATCCTCACCTCTTCCAAGGACTGTCAGCAGTCTTTGGCCTGTGGCCACATCACTCCAACCTCTTACTTCCACTGTCACATCTCCTACTACTCACTCTGACCCTCCTATAAGGTCTGTTGTGATTATATCAGGCTCGCCCAGATACTGGAGGATAATCTCCCCATGTCAAAGTCCTAAACTTAATCTCATCTGCAAAGGGATCAGGATCTCAATATCGCAGGGCAGGGGAGAGGCATTATTCAGCCTACCACAAGAAAGAAACCCAGAGTTTTGACGCTGGCAACCGAGTGGCACTTTCAACCAAGCATGGAGGGGTTTGGTGGAGAAGATGATGAACTTGATGTAGGAGATGCTGATTCTAATTAGAAACTTGGGAGACATCCAGGAAGGGGGTCCTGATAGGTAATGATCCATGCAGATTCAGAGCAGAGGATGGGTAATCTGAGAGTGTGACTTTCAAGTCTTCAACAGTGTAGACATAGCTGTATCCCTAGGAATAAATGAAGCTTTTCTTATTTCACTCTCATTTCCTAGGCAAAAAGTGTCGAGACTAAAAAGCAGGGGAGGAAACAGCTTTGGACATCAAACAGAGGAGAAAACATTGCTGAAGATTGAGGAGAGATCAGACAGTTGATTCAAGAGAGGGGAAGGGGATAAACGACAAGGTGGGGCCGGGGAGGATCTCACGGTGTCAAATGCAGGACAGAGACTAAATAGAGGAGGATTAAGTTTTGACAACTCATGGGTGACCTCAAAGACATTGGAACGGGGTGGAAACAAGTGGCCAACTTTCCAGAGTTCTAAAGCACTGCGGCCACACATTTCTTGGAGAAGTGGAAACAGTGAGAGAGCTGAGGGGGCAGCCTCAGGAATGGAGCCGAGGTGTACGCAGAGGGCAGGGGCCCCGGGCCCGGAGACGGGTTGGTGCTGTAGAGGAGAGAGGCGAATTCCTGGAGCCAGTCTCTGAGGGACGAGAAAGCACAGGAGAAGGGAAAGAGGGATACTGGCCCTCCTCCTTTGCCAGCAAGAGAGGCTGGGCACCCAGGACGAACAGATCCAAGATGGAAGGAAGAGAAGTTGGTCTCAGTTTTGCACAGAAACAGGAGACAAGGTCATGAGGTGTGAATGGGGCCCAGAGAGGCTAGAGGTACGTGCGGGGCCGTGGGAGAGAAGAAAAGTTCCTGGAGTGACTCCTTGCGGAACGCAGGCCCTCTCAGGCCTCTGGTTTCTCAGTGGGGAATGCAGTCCCATCCCTCTGGTACAAGACGTGAGGCTGAGGAAATGGAGCTTCTGCAGGCCAGCTCTGAGGCCTGGTCTCCTTGTCTTTCCCTTCTTTGTTCATCCGGTGACAGTGACCTCGGGGTGAAAGCCAGCAGCTGATTAGACATGAGGGGAGGAGGGGACAGGAGCTGAGAGCAGCCACATGTGAGTGGGAACAAGTACCCCCCATGCCCCCACGCCTCCCCCCGGAACCTCAGCCTCGGCCTCCCTCCCACGTTCCCCAAACCAGAACTCAGTCCTCTGCACAACCCTGGCCAACTCACTCCCTGTCTCTAGGCCTCCTGGTGAAATGAGAGACTTGGAGGCAGTGACCGCCAAGGGCCCTTCAGCCCTCGTGGCCTCCGAAGCACAGCCTTGGACGTGGAAGGGCTGTCTGAGCTGCCGCAGGGGCCCCCGCCTCTTTGGAGACTGGCCCAGGCCTCTGTCATTGTGTAAACATGATGCAGGCCTGTTTGGTGCCGCATAGCTGTGGTTTTCTGTTTTCCCCAGCAGTAGCTACAAGGCCGAGGCCGCAGTTGAGACAGCCCAGCGGGAGGGAGAGGGAGGGGAGGAGGGCCGGAGAGAGTCTGTCTCTGCAGCCTCCTCTGCTCGCCTGGAAAGTTTGCAGAAAGGGAAAAACATGCATGCGTTAGACCGTTTCTCCACGGCCCAGCACCAATTCCAAAGAAAATGGGTCCTTTCTAGCTCCTTTTGTAACGGAAAACACATTCTCCAGGTCAACCCCCCTCTGCTTTGGAGCAGACGCCATCACACAGCCTTCGTGAACGTGGCCTTGGACAGGTCTTAGAGCGAAAGGGCAAGACCCAGGGGCTCAGATGTGGGTGAGAGTGGAAGCCCTCAGCAGAAGCAACCACAGATCCTGCCCGGCAGGCCTGTTATCTGTGTGCACTCCAGCACGCGCAGGCCCTCCCTGGGGCCAGGCACACAGTAGGTTCAGGTAATTGATGTGTGCACTCCAGCACACGCAGGCCCTCCCTGGGGCCAGGCACACAGTAGGTTCAGATGTGCACTCCAGCACACGCAGGCCCTCCCTGGGGCCAGGCACACAGTAGGTTCAGATAATTGATGTTTCTTAAGCCAAACAGAATTGAATCTGGGAAGGATACAAGATCATCCTTGAAGAGAAGAAACGGACATGGAGGGGGCGGCGGGTATGATTGTTGCCCTCCCCGGACCCGTTGCCGGGTCCATATCTCCATCCCCCAGTTGCCGGCGGTAGGCGGTTGCTAACTGTACCCTTCTCCACAGAACCGCCCTTAGCTGATGGGACCCGTCTTGCCAGCAGATGCTGGGGAATTTGCCCATCCTTCCAAGGGGCAGCCCTCTACCCATTACTTACAGATGCCAGAGTTTAAATCCCAGCCCCTTTGCTTCAAGTTGGGGCAAATCTTTGGAGCAATTCATACTCCAGAGCTCCCCATGTGATCAGGCTAAGAGACCGTCACTGCTCTGCTTGGCAGGAGCCTCCCCTGCTTCACTCCTGCTTCACTGGTTTCTCCTGCGAACATCCCTCAGCAAGGCACTTGCACAGGAATCTTGCTTTTACCCTCTGCTTCTAGGGAACCTGGCCTAAGACGACAGTGAGAGCTTTCTAGACAAGACCACGCTCGGGGAGCAGCCTTTCCTATCTAAAGCCAAGAGAGCTGTCAAGCTGCTCACCTGGCGGCAGGAGAGAGCAGAGGGCACTCCACAGCTGGCATTTGGCGGGGTCAGAGCTGACGCTGTGCACACCCAGGAGGGCCTGTGTGCTCGGCCACAGCGGCAGACAGGGCCAGACCACAGTCCAGCCTATGGAAGCCTCCGAGGCTACCCAAGGCTGCAAGACTCAGTGGGGCTCAAGCCCTGCTGACCAGTTCAGCAGAGTCAACTGGGGACCAGCACAGACAGAGGATAGGAGCCTGCAGACCACCCAGACCAGCGCATCACAAGGCAAAGAAGCCGGGCTCCGAAACAAGCCGGAAGGGTCTGAGGACTCTGCCCCGATACTACAAAGCCCTTACCTTGGGGGCACCAGAGCTACCAGACTGTGCAAATATTTATAGCAAACGCAAGAGCAATTAGAATAGTGATTATAATGTATACACTGAATCAAGTGCAGCTCTGGGCCAAACCACTGCTAACGCATTGTGTCCAATTATTGGGCTGGCCAAAAAGTTTGTTTGGGTTTTCCCATAACATCTTAATGGAAAAACCCGCACGAACTTTTTGGACAGCCCAATATTTTATTCAGTCCTCCCACCATTCTCGGTGAGAATTAGAATCTCCCTTTAGATAAAATGGTGGACATGCCTACTTGTGTAGCACATATGTGCTTGGGTGTAGCCAGGCAAATATATATGTACACACCATACGCAGCCCCACGTGTCACCGTTTCAATTAGCTGTTGAAGAATAAATGCAGTACTGTGCATGGGACAGTTTATTAAGGATGCTGCCCTTAAGACGGCAGCAAGAACTCCCCGATGCCCTGGCAGCTCTGGCTCATGGGCCCTTGCCGTCCCCGGCACTCCAGCAGCTGCTGCCCTCAGCCCAGAGCAGGCAGAGCCAGCTCCAGTACGCAGCCTCTCCTGCCCTGGTCCTTCAGATCTCCGAACCTGTGGCCTCTCCCCTCTCCTAGGAGGGGATGGAGCCTGGTTCTAGAGTCGCGTCAGGGAACAGCTTTGCCAGAAATCAGGGCTACTTATTTCATCCATGCTGGGGAAACAGATTACCCTGAGACCATGACCTTCACCTCCTCCTCTGAGGTCGGCACCTGGGGTGCTGGGCTGCAGGGACCCAGACGTCCCGGAAGGCACCAGACACCTTCAGATACTCCCAAAGTTGCCCACACCCTGTGACTCCAGGCTGAGAGCTTGGCCCTAAAACAACTACCCCTCACTCTGAGGTCCCTTGGGAGATAGGGCTGGTCTCCATGAAGCTTCTGGAACACCTGGTCTTAACCCAAGTCTCCCGCACTCAGAGATCTGAATTGAGAGTCCACAGACCGGGGTTCGTATGGTCCTGGTCTCTGTGGGAGGCAAGCTCCAAGTCCCCACCCCTCCACTGCAGCTTTGGGGACAATGCACTACCCACCAAAGACAAACTACCCACCTCAGCCTCCACTTCCAAGCAATGGGGATGAAAGTGTGTGTATGGGTCAGCATTGTAGGTTAAGCTGTGTAACAAATAAATCCCCAAGCCTCAGAGACTTCACAGGTTAGCTTTATTCTCACTCACACTAAGGCCTACATCAGGCAAGCAGCCTGCCTTCATCTAGTGGCTTCAGCCTCCCAGGCCACTGCAGAAAAGGGCACAGCGGATGGCAGAGGCACACATCAATTACCTGCCTCAGCCACAGGGCCACATCCAGGTTTTGTGGGCCTGACACTTACATAATTTAGGGGCTGTCTCTCAGAAAAGTTATATCAAATTACACATGTAAAATCTACCTTTTCACATGTATTTTACATCTATATTTTTCAGCTGTTGCGACACCACTGTACACAGGAATTACAAAACAACATACCCATGGCCCCCAGAGACAGGAGCCAGGGCAAGTGAGAGTCCTGGAGCCCACATTCCATTAGCCTGGGCATAAATCAGCATCTGCCGGGCCTGGAAGGGACGCGCCCCTATTGCTCACAATCCATTAGCTGGAACTAGGACGTGGGCCGGTGTCAGCACGGGAGGCTGGGAGGTGTGGGGAAGCACCTGGCTCTTTGTGAGCAGGAACCTTTTCCAACAGTGTGCTGAGCTCAGGGCGGCTAGCTGATGGGAGCCGGGAGAGCGCAGGCAGGGGGAAGCCAGTTGCAAGTGCAGGGATCCAGGAGGGCAGGATGCGGGGCAGGGGAGCTCTGCCCAGCCCAGGGTTGGGAGGGCAGGGCTGTGCTTTCTCAACAGTGAGAACCTGTGCGACTTCTTCAACCCTCCTGAGCCTCCGTGGCCCCCTCGCCTAGGTACGGAAACTTAGCCTGACTGCCTAATGTGATCGTGAAAACAAGATGAAGAGCCTAAAACTGCTGTGCAAACAGCCCCGCGCTGTGCAGAAGTGAGCCCCCCGTTGTAATTCTTTTTTGCAGAACTGCTCTATCGTTCTTTCTACGGTCACCCGAAATCTGGTGGCCCCCGGTCCCCAAAGCTCTGCCCATGGGCTGCCTCGGTCATGGAGGGAAAGGTTAAGTCTCCACTTCTCCAGGCTGTGTTGCCTTATCCTATCTGCATCCCCAGGGAGACAGGCCGGGGCAAGCGGAGCCTATTCAGCTGCTGCATGAACCTGCTGGATGGTCCAGGAAGAGTCTAGAATATTAGAGTTCAAATGGCTCTCTAGAGTTTAGCTTATCCATTGGAGGGTACTGAAACGGCTCGCTTCTTCCAGGGAGTCCCCAGCAGGCATTGACAGGCAAGTCATAAAGAAGCTCAGCTCTTACGGGCAGCACTCCCACCCCACAGTACCCCAATAGAGCTGTTTTTAAATCTTCATCGCTCCCCCTGCCACCCTCTCACTCTAGAATGTCATACCACATCCTAATAAACACATCAGGATGCGTCTACATCCCGCTTCAAATATCATTTCCATAGAACTTCATAGGAGCTGAGATGCGTTGAACTTAACAAGTTGACATGATGTTACATCATGCACATGTTCAATTAAACATCAATTAATTTTGATTTTGCAGTCATTTTTTGAAGCTGATCTTTTTTTTTTTCAGGTAGCAAAAATTTTTGGAAAAACAGTAACCCATAGGCCCTGGGCTTGGGGTGCCCATGGATAAACCAGCCCCTGGACACCACCCTTCCTGAGGTGAAGAGCCAGGCTTTTCTGTCCTCTCAGAAGACCCAACTGGCAAGTGGTCCACTATCTGTGTCATCCCTGGCAGGGGCTACTCATGCCCCCCAAGTCAGGGGTTTTACCTCTATCCTGCCCCGAACAAGGAGCCAAGAACACAGTGAGGGGCTGGGCGACCGCGGGGGCTGCCAGCTCCTGTGTTCAGAGCAGAGAAACGAGGAGGAGGGGCGCAGGCTGTCAGAGGGTCTGCCCACAACCATGGTGAGACTCCTGTCTTGGCCAAGGTCACAGAGCTGTCCTGTGGCCTGGGCCCTGCCTCTCCGAGCTTCAATTTCCCCACCAGCAAGTGAGCCAGCAGCAGGTGAGGGAGGGGGAGGGGGCTCGTATCCTCGCTCCCTTATTTTCCAGATCTATAGTGCTGCAATTTTATAGTATGACGTTTATTCTGGTACCTTCTGCTCCAGGGTATCAAAGTCAACACAATTAACTGCGGGTATTTCTACCCCTGAAAAGTCATCATTTGTGAAGGGGTTGTAGGTGTGTGCAGGCACAGGTGTGCGCATTTGTGTGTAAACATGTGTACACATCCTGGAGAAGAGTGGGTATGTGGGAACACGGGGTATGGTGCTGTGTGTCCATGTGTTGTTTAAGTGGACACGTCCAAATTTGTGTCATATGCGAATGTATGAGGTGTGGGTGCCTGAGTGTGCTTTTGTGTGTGTGCAAGCATGTACGTGTGCAGCGTAGCAAGGGCTAGGTAGAAGGGATGGAATTCGAGAGCCCTTCCTGGTTCCTAGTTCCCCAGGGCACTTTATTTCTTTCTGGAAGTTGTTCCAGCTGCAGCCATCAGCCTGGCCTGCCGTTTGCTCCCACGGAAGGGCAACATTGTCCTTGAGAACAAGGCCAGGAACTAGGTGACTCTGCCGTTAGGCACAGAACACACATGAGTGACACTTCACAAAGGTCTTTCTCTTCCTTGTCTTTTCTTGACCCGCAGATAGAACCTGTGAGGTAAGTAGTATCATCCCCATTTTTCAGATGAGGTAACTGAGGCTCTCCCAGAGGCCAAGTGACAAGTGGAGAGGACGTGGGTACGAGATCTTCCTGCTCCACATTCCTGGTCACCGCAGAAGGGCAGGTGGAGCGGGCCCTTTACGGACATGGCTCTTTTCTTGGACACGTCTTTCTCGGACTTCTTCCTGGCCCAGCAGGATCAAGAGTCAGGCAGGAGCTGAGGTCAGTGTGGAGAGCCTGGCAGGGGTGGTGGGCAGCGGCCCCAGCCCGGAAGCTGGGGGGATGGCACAGAGCCACAGCATTGGGTAAACCAGACTGCCAAGAGCCATGGACGTGTTAGGTCTCGTCTCAGCACTCTGCGCCCGGAGATGAGCAGCTGTAGTCATGGGCCAGGGAGCCATCTCCTCAGAGCAGCTGGGCAGGGCGAGGCAGTGTGGGGATGAGGGAGCTATTCATTGGCGGGAAGAGCTTCGGACGGCCCCGTGCCAGAGCACCTAGGGTCACTGGCCCAGTCCCCCAGTCCCAAGCTGGGGCATCACTGGTTCTCTGAGTCTGATACCCCCACTGTGCCTGCAGCCCAGGCAACCTGCCAGGCACACTCATCACCTGGTCCACTCCTCACAGCAATCCTACCACGTGGCTACTCTCGTGCCCATTTCGTGGATGAGAAAATTGAGGTCCTTGGAGATAAAGTGACTGGCCCAAATACGTACCATGAGTTGAAATCAGTAGCAGAAGACCCAAGCTCTCATTCCAGCTGGGTCCAGGCAGAGCCCAGAATCAGGTGGTTAGTGGGCATCTACTATGTGGCAGGAACTGTGCCAGGAACTGTGCCAGGTACTTCTTAGGTAACGTCTCATTTACACCACACAAGTCAATGAGGTAGAGAGCATCATCTCCATTTTGGAGAAGAGGAAACAGAGCAATTAATTTGTTTGCCTAAGGTCTTAAGTAGAAGTATCCAAACCCATGTATGCAAACCTCAAAAATACCTAATGCAGCTGGGATGACCTTCTTAAAATGTAAGTCTGACCAGGTCTCGCCTCTGTTTCCCACCGCTCCCCGGTGCCTCGAGGACCACAGGGAAATTCAAGAGCCTTAACCTGGCATCCAAGGCGGTCCACCACCTGGCCCTGAGCACTGCTCCTTCTACTCTAGCCCATCTCCCCACTCCTCAGCCCCCTGCAGCCACAGTGCTGCGTTCCCTTGAACATGCTATGTACTTGCAGAGCTCTAGCCTTGGCAAAGCCTGGTCCATCTGCCAGCAATGCCCTTCATCCTCTTCTCTGCCTGTCAAAATCCCATGTCACATGGTGGGGGGATCAGAGAAAGTGTCCTAGAGGAGGTGTCATTTCAGTTGGAGTCAGTTAATCCTCTGGATTCACGAAACAACTTTCACATTCATTACAACTTGACATTGCTGAGGAGACACTGGTGTTTATATCTGGTCACTAGACTGGGAATGCTCTCAGGGCAGAGATGGTTAACTGTTTATCTCTGTATCCTAGCAACTAGCACAGGGCCTGACCTAGTGCAAGCATTCAACTGGAGTGTGTATGGATGCATGCGTGAATGGAAGAATAGATGGATGCTTGGATGGAGAGATTTGTGGAAATAAAGTAATGGATGAGTGGATGGATGGATGGAAGGAATGACTGGAAGATGGATAATTAAATGGAGAGATGGATGGAGCTTGGAAGGATGGAAGAAGAAGGAACAGGTGAATTACTCATATCAACAAGCACAAGGACTTCCCTGGTGGTGCATTGGTTAAGGATCTGCCTGCCAATGCAGGGGACACAGGTTTGATCCCTGGTCCAGGAAGATCCCACATGCCGCAGAGCAACTAAGCCCACGTGTCACAACTACTGAGCCTGCAGTCTAGAGCCCGTGCGCCGCAACTACTGAGCCCACGTGCTGCAACTACTGAAGCCCTCACGCCTAGAGCCCGTGCTCCACAGCAAGAGAAGCCACCGCAATGAGAAGCCCGCGCACTGCAACGAGGAGTAGCCCCCACTTGCCGCAACTAGAGAAAGCCCGCACGCAGCAACGAAGACCCAACACAGTCAAGAAAAAAAAAAAAGCACAAAATTATTCAGCAGCAACAGAGTATATTGAGTACCCTCTCTAACCTCCACCTGAACCACACTCAGACAGTAACTCGAGAAGCCTCCCTACTTGCCTCCCTTACATCTTTTTGTTCCAGGTGGAAAAAGACCTGGCAGGCAAGGAACAGAAAAGTGTCCCAGATGGGGTGGGAATGGACCCCCACCCTTGGTGTTGAGCTCACATCCTGGAAACCTATGGCTGTGCTCTAGGAAGATACAGGGCCTGCCCTGTCCCCTGAGATGAGCTAAGCAGGGAGTAGCCCACGGTTCGTCTTTCCATTAGCTAAGAACTCTTCCAAGCCTGGCCTCTCCCGGCTCCAAATTCCACTGCCCAAGATAATTGGAGCCGGGGCCTGTGGCCAATGTTGCTTCAATCCCAAAACCAAAACCACACTGGCTGGAGTAAGAGGGGCCTTGGGGTCAGCATCTAGGAGGTGCAGGGGCAGAAGAAACTGGACCAACATCTGGAGACAGCTGGAGGCGGCTGGGCCACCATCAGGGGCGGGTTCTGAGAGCAATGGTTGTGAACTCCCAGCAATGGGTGTGAGTCCTCTCCAGGAGCGCAGGGGCCCAAGAACGGGCTCCTTCTGAGGAGGGGCAATGGCACGGACTTCTCTCCGGGTTCCACCCCACCCCCCATGTCCCCACTCACCCCTGCAGCCTCACATCTGCGAGCAAGGCCCTGCCAAGTAAACAGCTGTGGCCCACGTTCCAAGGCTCCCCAAACCCCAGCACTCCCCACAACGGCCAAAGCCATATCCCATCCATCCCCCAGCGTGGGGCCCACGGGAGGGGAAATGCCCATTAATCACAGGGAGACGGCTTCCGGGCAGCCTCGAAGACAGACCGAGGAGACTGGAGCTGGGAGGGAGCTCCCCACAAGTTCCCTGGGGAGGTCAGGGCTCCCACTGAATCCATCAGCCAGCGTCTTGCCTTCTGGAGCCCCGGGAATGTTTGCGAGCCAGCCGGCCGTGCTTGCGGCCTGGACATCAGGAGAGAAGGGTGGGTATGTCCTCTGCCATCATACCTTCCTTCCTCTATCCACTGAAGCTTCAGAGAAAGCCTCCAAGGCCAGAGGGCTGGAGTCTTTGTTCTTTGCCTGGCTGGTCGTGTGACCTTGGAACTCAGATTCTACAAACTGGCTGTACCTGTGTGCACATCCTAGAATTAGTCAGCACACTGTGGGGAAGGCCACTACTGATGCCCACACCCTCCATCCCTAGACCCACAGAGGAGAAAGTCAGCCATGGTCCTTGGCCTGATCTGAGTCACTGAACACGCTTGGCAGTGGGAGTTGATCTACGCAGCTCCAGGGAGCAGGGCCTTGGAGAAGCCATGACAGAGAGCAGGGAGCCCAGAGCAAGGACAGGAATGTAGACAGACAGCCGCCAGGAGCTGGGTTTCTACTCTCCCTGCTCAGACCAAGCCCCATCTCCCCATCCTCACCCTGCCTTTGGTGCCAAGGGCTGTGGCTTCCTCTTGGAACACTTGAGCCCTCCACGTCCCACAGGGATACTGTGACAGTCAGAAGCGCATAGACCATCAAAGCTGGAGATGTGCTGACTCACCCCTGACCTCATCATATGACCTTGGGCAAACTCCTGTTCCTCTCTGAGCCCTGTCAGAACAGCTGGCGAAAGAGAGCCTGGAGATTTCCCATGTCTTTTCCCAAGGTCACTGGCATCCCTGGGTCAGCCAGCAGTGAGGTGGCTGGGCTAAGCTGGCCATCTGGGAGACATAGCAAGAGGCAACAGGAGGGAGACAGCCCAGGGCAGCCAGGGAGGGCTGGTGAGCAGAGCATGGGCACTTGGCGGGGTGCGGGGGGGTGCGTACAGCAGGACTCAGGCCTCTCCACAGGCAAGGGGAAGGGGATAGAGCAAGTGATTTTTCAAGCAAATCTCTACTGAGTCCCTCCCGTGTACCACCCATCACTCTGAGCCCACTGATGTTACCCCCCTTGTGCCGCAAAGAGTCAGGTAGGTCACGTCCACTCCACTGGGGAGGGCACTGAGGCTCAGGAGGGATAAGACAAACATTCAAGGTCAAGCAGCTTAAGTGGACATGCTGGGGCTAGAGTCCAGATTTTCAAACTCCACAAAAACAGCACTTCCCTAGGGGTCAGAAGCAGGACCCTAAGGCCAGGCAGGAACCAGGATGGGACCCAGGCATGAGGTACAGTCCCAACTCCTGACAAGGCTGGGGCTTTGATTCTTAGAGCAGGGCAGGCCAAATCTCCAGGTTCCACCCAGGCCCAGGGCTCCTTAAATTCCTCGTCCTGTGGTCAGCTCAGGGGACAAGGGGAGGCCAGTCAAGGCTCATTCTCAGAGAGGACCCCCACTCTTTGGGGGATATACACTCAGAGGACACTCCCACAGTATTTGTACACCACGCCCTCTGAGCGCATCCCCGCCACCACTCTTGGTTTGAGGCAAATGTATCACGAATGGGTGGCGGCACTAGGCCCTGAGGGTAAGTGGGTGACGTGGTCTCCAAAGCCCCTCCCCTCTCCAGCCCTCTCCCTCAGCCTCCAGATCAGCACAGCTCCCAGGCTGAAATCATTCCTACTGAGGACATATGCTCCCGGCAAGCGCTAGATCCCCTGGCTGCCTCTCCATTCCCATCTGCCTGGTTAAAGAATCATCCGATCTCTCGAGTCCTCCATTCCCCTAGCCTGGGCTGCTGTAGGCTTCCACTCCTCCCCCAAGAGGTCTGACTCAGCCTATGACCTTGAGCAAGTCCCTCCCACCTCCAGGCCCCCGTGTCCACACTTGTCAAATGGAAGAATAAGTTCAACATGTGTTACCGTCTAACCGGCAAAGACTCCGGGACTGGCCTCTTCCAGATGGGTGGAGAGAGGTAGGCAAGGCCAGCTGAGCCCCTGGCTGAGGCAGGAAATGGAAGAGCAGACCCCAGGCCCACCCCGGGGGCCGTTTCATCAATGCCTGCTTTTGTCTGTAGCTCTCAGCAAGCAGGTGAGTTCATCTTCCATTAAGGACAATTATCTTCATTTGCATATGCTAAACGTGACATTTAAGGGAGCAGTTCTTTCCCACCCCAAACAGGATAAAAGTCCAATGACAGGCAGGCAACCTGGGGTTTGGGGCAGAGGTGTAATTGACTCATATTAAGGGAAGATACAGGGCGATACAGGTTTTGAAATGCAAGTGACAGCGTCACCTTCCACAGGGGCTGAACAGGGAATGATGAGGGCCAGGCTGGTGCTTCCCAGCTCCTGTCTGTCCACATCTGGGCAGGACAGGCCTCCTGACCCACAGAATAAAACAGATAGAAGGTCAGCAGGAGGCCCATTTTACTGGAGGGAGCAGACGGACCCAGCACACCCTCCTCTCCCCAGCAGCCCGCCCTCACCCCGGCCTGCCCTGCTTTGCCCGCAGCCCCTCTCTGCCCACCGGAGTCAAGCAGATTCTGCCGCCTAAGTGCGGTCTGTTAGCATGTTGGGTCTTGGCTCAGAAACCTCCTCCAGTAGCTTCATCTGTGGCTACTGTCAAATTCCAGCCACTACAAGGAGGAAGCCAAGAGGCCCTAGATACGCCATCCCACACTGGCCTTGGCCTTTCTCTGTACTTACAGATGCCCTTTCTACCCCACCCCCCGGCAAACTCTCACCTTTCTCTCAAACCAGTTCAAAGGGTGCCCCTTCTACGAAGCCTGCCCCAGTGGCCCAGGCTGCACTAATGATGGCCTCCTTCTCCCCCAGCACTGGCCTTCCCACTGCGGCTGAGAGCCCTGGGAAGCAGGTTTAATTCTGATCCATCTCTGTGTGCGAATATCTGCTCAGAGCTGCCCCCCCAAAGGAGCTCATAAGATTTGGTGGATGCGTGAAAGGAAGCACGAATGGATGGATGTTTTGGGTGCTCTCATTACAAGGCTATACCCTGCACTTGCCTGAGTGGTGACTGACGGTACCTCCTATGTTACAGATGGGGAAAAGTGAGGCTGGGGGAGGTAGAGACTCCACCTTCAACTCAGTGAGGGAACTTGGATAAGCAGGGCCTGGAATACCGTTCCTGACTCCCCACTCAAGTGGGATCACTGCTGCTTGGCATTGAAGACCTCCACAGCGATGGGAGCCTTCCCTGTGGCCACCTCATCACGTGGCCCTCCCAGGTCCTGACACAGCCCTGACTTCCCGGTGCTCTCAAGATCCAGCCACTGAGCCCGAGGTAGATCCTGATGATGTCGTCCCCCCTCTTACCGATCACTGGCTCCCCCCTGATTACTCCAAAAGCAAGGAAAGTTAAGTCAGCACTGCAGGATGATAACTATAGACCCAGAGATCCCCAGCGTGGAACCCTAGGAGAGGAAACACCTGTTCATAACTCTCCTTTGCCCCAGACATCCAGAGCTGTCCCCTGCTCTGGAGAACAGGAAAGGAAGGGAGAAGGGGGAGGTTCAGAGGAAGAGCAGAGGGGACCTTGGATGCACTCTGCCCCCGAAACCCTGCCTCCCGCCCCCAAGCCTGCCTGCCTCTAGTGAGTGATAACTCCCCTCCATCTGCACCTGCCCCCTCCCTGCGGCAGCACGGGCTGAGGAGGTGGTCAGGGTTCAACTGCATTTTGCTTTTTGTGATCCAAGAGACCTCAGGCAAGTTTGGAACCTATCAGAGCCTCAGCTTCCTCTTCTGCGAGTTTGGATGGCAAAGCCGTTCCCTGTTAATTAAGCTAATCCACAGGAAAGCGCCGAGCAGGCGGTAGGTGCGCAGAGATGCTCTGTTGCCTTCCCCTCTCCTGCACCGGACCTTTAAGATGAGAGCCCCCAGGGAGTGTAGGGGGCAGACCTGCCTGCCTGAGGCTACCCCTCCTCCTCCTTCCCTAATGCAGAATCCCCCCATAGAAGGAGGTCAGCAAAAATCACGGGGCACCACTGCTCCCCAGACATCCACCAGAGGCACATTCCATAAAACGCAGGTGTTTAGGATTCAGAACTCTCAGCAGGCCACATTAGGACAGGAATAGAGAAAGAACAGAGAAAACTCTGGGCCTGAGGTGGACTCCAAGCTCCCTTGTCACCGGACAATCCAGTGAAACCACAGAACGGAAGGGCCACGCAGCAGTTCCCTCACGTGGCCGCACGTTAGAATCCTCTGAAAGCTCTAGCGTCTCCCAGGACTCAGTCGCACCCCACGCTGATGAAATCAGAAGGCCTGGGGGAGGAGCCAGGCCTCAGCGTGTTTAGGATCCTAGTTGGTTCCAGCGTGACT
Organism: Pseudorca crassidens; assembly: GCF_039906515.1. Taxonomy (NCBI): domain Eukaryota; kingdom Metazoa; phylum Chordata; class Mammalia; order Artiodactyla; family Delphinidae; genus Pseudorca; species Pseudorca crassidens. Next base: position 54,324,621 of record NC_090311.1, on the reverse strand, counting down.
CATACTTTGGAAACCACCGGGCTACAGGACAGGATAGTGATTGTAGGCAGCTGGCCAAGACTTGACCATATTCAAAGTGCTTTCTTATCCATCGCCCCATCTGATGGTCATCTGTTGGCTGAGGAACCACATTATTATACCCATTGTACAGAAGAGAAAAGTAAGGCCTAGGATATTGCCCTGTCTTCTGAGACAGTCATTGTTAAGGCCGGGGCAAGAGCCCATTCTCCAAACCCTCAAAGTTGGCCTCTGCCTACATCGGCACAGCTACAGTGGGCCCTTGGGGATGGTCTCGAAGACAAGGACCTTGACTTCCATGGGCTCCCAGATTCTGGGGGATATCCCATCCTTTCCTGGGAGTAGGTTCTGAGGGTGGCAGGGAGAGCAGAGCACGACTGTCCCTGAGGCAGGCAGGGAGGGCTTTGCAGGCTGGATGCAGGCTGGCACGCTGGGCCAACTCATGCCTTGGCCCCAAGTAGGCCCTGGCTCCAGCCCAGCAACTTCTCCCATCTGGCTTCATCCTGTGGTGTGTGGGGGTCTGCTCCGGGATGGTGGGGCTCAGACATGGGCTCTTTATCTGAGTCTTTCCTGACACCCCTCTGATAACAAAGAAGGTAGCGTAAGAGGGAACGGAAGGTTTACTGGGGATTTCAGCTTCTTCCTTTAGGTCTGTGTTGGAAACACGGATGTTCACATAAAGCCCAAGGTACCATTGGCAGGGAAACCAGAGGGGCCCACGGCAGCTCTGGGGCTGGCCTAGCTCCCACCCCATCTCCTGGTCCTTGAAGACTCCCAGCAACCGCATGTGCAGCCCACCCTCTCCCTGGCCCGTCCATTTCAGGGGACAGAGGAAGGGGGAGAAGATGAGGAGAACAGCCAAGTGGCACGGCACGGAAGGATGCAATGCTTGCAGCCACCGGACTGGAGTTCAGACCCCAGCTCAGCCACATCCTCTTGCTGTGTGATTTCAGACAAACTGCCTAACTCTCCAAGCCTCGGAACTCTCAGTTATAAAACAGCAGTGAGAAGCATCCTCACCTCCAGGTAATTGTGAGACTGGGATTCAAGAACATCCATGCTGGCTGCAAGACCCAGAAAACATTATTTTACTTTCCTTTGCCTCACTAACCCATCTTTAAAATGGGAACAATAATGCCTATTCCTAGAGATGGAGTGAGGATTAAATCCATTAACTGAGTTAATCCACATAAAATGCTTACAGGAATGTCTGGCCCACCCCAAGCACGCAGTAATTGTTCCCTATTATAGCACTCCTAGCATGGGCCCTGGCACACAGTAGTTCCTTAAGAAACATCTGTTTCCTTCCTCCGCTTCCAGATACTTTCCGGATGTGCCCAAGTGTAGGCAGCTGCCTTCCTCTGATGCCTAGTGACTGGCTCTGAGCCAGCTCCTTAAAAAATTGGAAACGTTGCCCACTTTCTCTTCTCCTGTTTCATAAAGCAATCGCAGAAGAGAGGCACTGACCTTGGGCAACCTTGTACTGCAATGGTTTCCAAAAGGCAAAACAGTAGAAGTCACCACGGGAGAGGCTGGCACACCACGCACGTGCCACCTCCCTCCAGCAGCCAGGGCCCACCTGAGCAGGGCTGGCCTGCTGGTCTCTGCTTTTTCGTATATGGAGGATGTCCCCCAGGGCAGAGGGCGCAGGGGGGCCTAGATGCTCTGGAGCAGTGAAGAATCATGGAGACTTTTCCAAACTCAAGCAATGCTTACTAAGCACCACCCCGTGCCAGGCCCCAGGCTGGTCACGCTGGAAGCATTTCCTCTGATCCAAGTGCAGCCTTGAGGGGCACGGTTTCTGGAGGGGAGGCCAAGGGTCAGAGATCTTCGCGACTGCCAACTGACTATGAAGAAGTGGAATAGAGGGAACTCAAACCTATGACCTGGGACGCTGTGTCCCCCATTCTGTCTTTATCGTGCCGTGCTCTTCAAATAGTGGATAGAAGTTCCTGCAGAGGAGGGGTCAGGCTCAGTGACTGAGCGGGGCCTAGTGGAATCACTGAAAACAGATTTCAGGTCTGGATAAGCACAATGGCTAGTGGTCCCAGCTGCCCAGAGATGAAAAGTGCTGCCTTAGGGCCAATGAGCTCCCAGTAGCCGTGGGGCTGAGGAGGGATGCGGAGGAATTTGACCAAGATCCCTTCCCACTGGGTGTCTCTAGCACCCTGAAATTCACTCATTAGACAGATGTTCCTTGAACACCCTCTCGGCTCCAGCCCAGGCTCTGGATACCGGATGGACGAGGTAGGAAGTGCCCTTTGTCTTGAAGCTTACATTCTAGTTGGGGTAGTGGGAGGACAACAAAACAAGTAAGAGCTCCGGAGAAAGCAAAGTAGGGTAACGGGATAGAGCGAATGGGGTGGAGCAACGCCAGGCCTCGCGGTCAGGGATGGTCTCTTTGAGCATGTTGCTTGACCTAGGTGAAAAAGGCAGACCACAAAGACACCCAGGGGAAGGGAATTCCAGGCAGCAGGGACACCACGCAAAGGCCAGGAGGTGGTCAGCCAGGCTGGTCAGCCAGGAAGTCAGGGATGAGAGAGAAGAGAGCAGTGCAGAGGCACAGTGGGCCAGGAGGATGGGGGGTGGGGTGGGCAGGACCAGGTCACACAGGCCGTCTCCTCTCAGGCCAGGGTCCAGGCCCCAAAGGGGAGTGCCATGCTCTCCTGACAGCTGTGTGGAGAAGGAAGCATAGGGGTGCAGAAGCAGACAATCGAAGCCCAATTCGGAGGCCAGTTAGTCATCTGGCAGACAGAAGATGAGGGTGTGGACGAGAATGGTGACAGTGGAGGTGGTGAGGCATGAAGAAATTTGGCATCTAGGTAGAGTCAATAGAATTGGTTGTCAGCAAGGAAAGGAACCAAGAGTGACTCAGGGCAACGTGGGGCACCCCGGAGACCGGCCTGGGGAGAAATCAAGAGGCGGATGTAAGCCACGATACTTTTGGATGGGGTACCCACTGAGGGCCTGCCCAGCCACCTGGGGTTAGGAGATGCCCTCTCTGAGTCCAGGAGATGTGGGGCTTAATGCCAGCTTCCCTCAAGGAGTTCATTCTCTCATCCGTTCATTCATCCTTCTATCCAGCCAGCCACCCCTTCATTCATCCCCTCGCTCATTAATCCATTCATTCATTCAACAGTTCTTAAGGAGAGGTCTAGAAGAGGAAGTCCCCTAGTTCTGGGCCTGCTCAGAGCACCCAGGTTTGACCAGGACCGCCTGCAGGGCAGGGGCAGCCGCGCCTTTGCCCAACACCTTCTGGTGAATTTATCCCATAGAAAGAAAGCAAGGGGGCTAGGCCAGCAGTGTCCCATGGCTGAGCCAGCGGGGAGGGCTGTCCACAGCAAACCAGGACTGGAACTCCCAGCTCCCAGCTGGCTGTGTCACCTCAGGTCAGCAGCTCCCCCACCGCAGGTAACCAAGGTATGACTGCTGCTCCCAGACAGAGGTACAGGGGCTGCCTGGCTGTATCCTGAGCTCTTCCAAGAGTCAGAAGCGTAGGCCACCCACTGACCGTGCACAGCGAGTCACAGGAATGGACAGCCAGGACAGCTGCCCTCTGCTGTCCACTCCTCTCCTGGTCAGGACCTGCTCACCACAGAAGGTCAGCAGCACGTGGCTGGCAGGAGCGCCACAGAACCTGAAGAACTTAGGGACCCAGTGGCGTGTAGAGTCAGACGGATGAGGGCTCCCATCCTGGCTCTCCCATTTACTTGGGGCGCAATGGTAGGAAAGCTGCCTGTGTATTTATTTGTTGAGCATCACTTTTTTCACCAGTGAAGTGGGGATAGTAACTGCCTATCTCATCAGGTTATTACAGAGGTTAAACACCCTTGGCTCACGCCAACTTCTCCTTCAGTTGTGGCGTCTCAGAAGCTCTTCCTGGCTCCCTGGACTGGAGTGAGATCCCTGCTAGGTCATCCCATTTTCATGTTTGTCACACTGTGTGGCAATTGACAAGACACAGGTGTGTCTTCTATTCTGACTATTATGTTCACCATCATGTCCTCAGAGCCTGACACAGTGCTGAGCATGACACAGATGCTCAGTAAACTGTTGAATGAATGAATGGATTAATGAGCAAGGTGAAGAATGGATGAATGGATGGATGGATGAATGAGTGAATGAATAAATGGATGGACGGATGAATGACTGGGTGGATGGATGAGTGGATGGACGAGTGGACGGATGGACAGGTGGACGGATGGATGAGTGGATGGATGGATGGTGAATGAATAAATGAATGAATGAGTGAGTGAGTGAGAAGCTGCTTCTTCAGCCCTAGCCAAGCTCCAGCTCTCTGGAGAGATGTCTCTCAGGGTCTCATCACCCTGCACCAACCATGCAAGGCACCGGGGCTGGGCTGGGGCTGAGCAAGTACCCGAGCTTGGACCCGATCTGCACCTGATCATTTGGGACTTTGTGTAATTCCACAGTTGGCCAGGAAGCCAGGCCTCAGGAACTGAACTGGAAAAAACGTTTACAGCTGGGAAACAGCCTCTCCAGCCAGAGCATGTTCCCCAGTCAGACCTGGGCCTAGAGGCAGTTCTGACTGGACAGAGGTCTGGGGCATTGGAGGCCAGCCTGCCCACTGTACAGATGGAGGACCTTAAGCCAGGGAGGGCGGGGATTTCCCTGAGGTCACAGGCCAGTCCTTGCAGTTGCTGGTACTACACGCTGGGTTTCCTGACTCTTGGGCCCTGTGTGGTACGTGCGGGGAGAATTAGGGCAGGAAGCATGGGGACCAGGCCTTCCCAGGGCAGTCTGGGGCCATGAGAACGGACTCCGAGCCTCCTCCAGCAGCCCAGCTCTCACAGGTGACCCGCTGCCTTTCGGAAGCAGCCAGCTCTAAGCAGACAGATGGCCGACGGGCCCCTGGCCCAGCCCTCGAGCCCCGTGCACTAGGCAGGATGTCGCAGCAGCAGCAGCAACAGGAAGCCCTCCGCCTGCCAAGGCCATCAGAGGCCCATCGTCGAGGGAGGAGTGCCAGCTCCAGCCACATGGCTGCCCTGCCCTGCCTCCCGGGGCCTGGCGCTGCTCAGAGGCCAGGAAGACGGTAAGCACAGAGGCAGGGGTTGGCCCCTGCACTGTACAGATCTTGCCTGGGCCCTACTGTTGAAGGTGGTATGACTCAGTGGGGGCACATTCCAGAAAGGGCAACTCCTCCCAGGTTCAGCCACCACCCCTCGCTGCCTGCTTGTCTATGATCAAAGAACTGGGGCTCACATGCTGCCCAGAAGCTGAAGAGTCCACATCAGGCCTTTGCATCTCCCATGGGATCTCTGAGGGTCACAATGAATAATTCTAACAGTAATAGTAATTGCTAATATCTCTTGAGGGTGTACTATGCACTGCACACTAAAAGCTTTTCAAGTACAAATTCAACTCTGGTAAGAACTCTATGAGGCAAGGCTATTATGATCCCATTTTACAGGTGAGAAAATGGAGGCTCAGAGAGGAGATGTAACTTGCCCTAGTCACACAGCTAAGAAATGGCAGAGTCAGGACTCAAACCCAGGCAGCCTGGCCCTAGAGCCCGTGTTTCTTAGGCACCCCACAGTTCTGGCTGGGCACCCAGCTGGTGATTCCTACAAAGCACAGCGCAGAAGGGCCGAGGGACCCCCTACCTTAGGTTCAGGGGTGTGACTTGCCAGATAATGAGGTGCCCATCACAGGCACTCAGCCCCATCCGCACACGGGGGCTGAAGTTCTCCAGGCTGGCAGGGGCCTCCTGCAGCGGGGCCAGGACAAGTCCAGGTGGGCCCTGCGAGGTGGATCGAAAGGGCAGTGCTATGGAGGCCAGGCCATGGGTGTCTCTGGGATAAGGCACGGGGACCCTAGAAAAGCAAACACACTGACACACAATATTACACCCTCCAATGCTCACAAGCATGAACTCACAGACATGAGCTTGTGTGTGCACACCCACGTGGACACAGACACACCAGGCCATTCTGAGGAGAAGTAGGACACTATGATGACCACACGACAATTCTGGGCGCCCATAAGGCCACCGGGTTGGGGACGCTCATCTTGATGCTTGACCCTAGGAAAGTATGAGGACGGCCCGCCCCTCTCTGAGCCTCGGTTTCCCCATCAGTGCAAGGAAGGGGTCGCCTGAGGTCATCTCCAAGGTCTTGGGCTCCGTGCCGCCTGGCCAGTCACCTGCGACTCTCTGTCCCCAGAGCCTGGCAGGGAGCTGTGACTCAGCAGCAAAAAGCCCTGTAGGAGCCCCCTCCCCCGTCCAGCACACACAAAGGGCATCTTGTTACCGAAGACTGCTAGCAGGAGGGCCGAAAGGGCTGGGGAGGTGAGAGGACAGGATGGAGCCAGTGTCAGGGGGACAGGATGGTGGGGGGGGCGGCATGCGGGGTCTGCCCGGCCAGGGCTGCTGGCCACCACCACACAGTGGGACAAGGTGCTCCCAAGTGGGTGGTCACTTGGAGAGGCTGCCCCCTACCCTGGCCTCTGCACAGCACCCTGTTTATGAAGTTCCCTTTTTAATTTTTAAGTTACAGATCTGAATGAGCTTTGCTCTTCTAGCAGCAGCTGTAGACCTGGAATTTCCCAGCAGTGTGGGGCAAAACCCACAGCCCAGGGCTCCAACTCAGAGCCTCTGAGTCTCTACTCTGCATGGTCTGGGATGTGAGAGCCCTTCGAAGGAGGTCATGGCCCAGTTCCTTTTCCTGTCTGTCAAAGAGAATGCTGAGCTGAGGAGAGCTGGCAGTCACTTCACTCGCAGGTAAGGGCATCTCACTCGCAGGTAAGGGCAGGCATCCTGGAGCCAGACCTGCTGCTACTGGCTCTGCCACTGCCCTGCTGTGGGACTCTGGGCAAACCTCTTACCCTCTCTGGCCTCAGTTTCCCAGTTTATAAAATGGTTCTGAGGGGAGGCAAGAGGGAAATGGACAGAACAATCTCCCTGGAAGTTTCTGGGGAACCATCTTTCTATGTGTGTGTAGAAAAAGACACGAGGCACTCGCTTGGGTCCATGCAAGCGAGGGGATCAGTCTAGAGCACTGTGTGCCTCTGTGTGTGCGTGTGTGCTTGCACCTGTGTGTGTGCATGCATGTGCACACATGTGAAACGTGACTGGACAGGCGGGTGTGTCCCCACCATGAATATGTCCATCCTTCAGGCCACCCAGGCCATGGCCCAGGCAGAGCAGGGCCCAGGGCAAAGGATTTCCGAAGCCGTTATCCTCGGTGCTCAGGGCCCCTTTGGCTACTTGTGACTGACGTGAGAAGTTCAGGTAAGCCGTAAGCTGTGGCTCTGCAGGGCAGACCAGCTCCTTCAGACGCCTTCTTCTCCAGGCATCAGGCAGAACTCACTGTCAGCGGCCTGTCTGTCCCAGGACACAGTACAGCCACCTCGCTCTATTGCCAGGGGCACATACATTGAATCCACATGAATGGTGCCCCCAGAGTTGCACCCACACCATGGCATCCTGAACTTTCACGTGTGGGTATGTCATCTCCCCAGTGCCCATTAAGACACTAGAGATTCCAGAAAAGGGTCTCTGCATGGTCAGGAAAACACACAATAGGCTATTACAAAGTGTAAAGTGCTGTGAGAGCTAGTTATTCCATTGGCTCCTCAAAATACCACCCACCTTACAAGGTTCTAATTCCCATTTGACAGATGAAGAAACTGAGGCCCAGAGGAATGAAATAGAAGAGCCAGGACCCAGGTGGCTTGATAAGGAGACATGAATGCCAAGCTTGTGGTCAGAAGTGGATTCCAGAGCCAGACACAGTTTGAGGGGGGTGTGGACAATGACCCCGGAATCCCAGGCTGAACACAGCCACCACAGTGGGCACGGCACTCTCTCTTAGCTGTGGGCTTAGGGGCAGCCAAGGCCCCATTATCAGGCTGAGGAAACCAACCTTGTGTGCAGACGCTCTCTGTGCCAGGGATGTATCCTGGGAGGCCCTGGCACACAGGGCTTTCTTTCAAGCAGACCAACACTGGGGGCTCAGGTCACAGGTACACCTCACCTGTCCCTCTCTGACCTTGCTGCGCCAGGGGCCAAGAGGATGGTAAATCCCCCAGCGGGCAGATACTTCCCCAGAAAAGGCAAACTGGTGCAGGCTGAATGGGGAGCCTTCTGCCAGTGGAACTGCCCACCGGCAGCCTGAAATGAGGAGCAATTACATGGCCTCTGGGGACTGCACTTGATAAGAAGATCTGCAATTGACTGAGTCCCTACTATGCACGAACACTTTTTATTTTTTTTTTAATTCTTAGTGTCTTATTTCTTTTAAATAGACTTTGTCAGAGCAGTTTTAGGCTTACAACAGAATTGAACAGAAAGTACAGAGAGTTCCCATATTTCTTTATACCCCTTGCCCCACATAGATACGACCTCCCCCTCCCCCCCATCGTCATCCCACACCAGAGTGGTACATTTATGACGATCCATAAACCTACACTGACACACCATTATCACCCAGAGTCCATAGTTTCCATCAGGGTTCAATCTGGGTGTTGTACATTCTATGAGTTTGGACAAATATATAATGATATGTATCTACCAGTATTGTATGCAGAGAAAAGTTTCACTGCCCTAAAAATCCTCTTGCACGGACACTTTAAATTTGTTACTTACTTAGCAAATATTCACTGCCTTTGAAGTGTCAGGCCCTCTCTGTGTACCAGGGAGGCACGGCCCTTGCCGTCACAGAACTAACTGTCTAATGGGGGAGGCCAATCCCAAATAGAGACTCACGCAAGAACCAGTGACCAGGGAGGGCTTCCTGGAGGAGGTGACATTGAGCCCAGACTTTCTGAAGGATGACTAGGAGCTGGCCAGGCAAAAAAGAAGGGAGAAACATTTCAGACAGAGAGAACCTGAGACAGGCAGGAGCAGGCAAAATGGGCCTGTAATTTCCACAATAGCCTTATGAGATGGGAATGGGTGTCCCATTTTATAATTGAGGAAACTGAAACACTGAAAGGCTGAGTCACCACAGAGCCCACACATCCAGCTGGGGTGCATGACCCAGACCCTACACCACATGCCGTGCCTTTCCAATTCCCAAAGCCCTGCACCTGAGCCCTGAGGCTAAGAAGCAAAGGTGTGGAGGGAGAGGCCATGTCTATTCATGCCTGCAGCCCACACACGTGGAGATGAGTAAGGGCTCTCCTTGCAGGAGAAAGACCCATATGTGCTCTCTTACCAGAGCAATGTGAGGGCCCCCGTGACAGGGCCAGGTGGCCTCTGCAGATGGCTTTGGAGCTGCTCACAAGGTCCAGCGAGGCCTCATTCCTGAGCTGTGGGTGGGTCCGTCACTTCCCTTCTAGCCTGCTTAAAGCATGGAGGCCTCAGCTTCTCATGGATACCAGGATGAGGCCCAGAGATCCTACAAGGACAGCAGTGGGGAAAGCCCAGGGCGTGTGGAGAGCTGAGGCCTTCTCCAGGCAAGGCTTCCTGGAGGAGGTGGCCCTGGAGTTGAGCCTTAAGAGCTGAGAGGATTTTGAACAGGCAAAACGGAGCAGAGAAGGGAACTCCAGGCCTGGCACATGGAAGCAAAGGCCCAGCAGTGGGAGCGCCTGCAGCATCAGGGGAATGGTCAGAGGTGCCCAGGGGTTGGGGTGTCCAGTGCTCTCAGAGACCATCAGGGCCTCAGGTCCAGAACCGCCCAAAGCCCCTCATGTCCCAGACCCAGAACTCAGCGGAGGCTGAGGGCACAGTAAGATGTGGCCTTTCCTTCAGCCTGTGTAACTTCACTATGTACAGGGAATGGCGCTGGGCTCCGGACCTGGTGTGGACCTCCCAGCCTTGGTCCCTGCCCTCGTGAAGCGATGGTGTAGCAAAGACAGCAGGGGTTAAGCAAGCATGAAAGCCCAGCAAGCTTACAAAAGGAGAGGTGCCCTTGGTCAATCCTCCCTTCATCAAGGGCTGGGCACCAGCCATAGGATGGCTGAACTAGCAGATGACGGAGTTTAGAGTCTGCAGCGTTGCGCCCACAGCCTGCGGCATCCCAGAGCCCAGGAACAGGGCCAGGAGAAGAGGGAGGGCAAGCAAGGTGAGATGGAAGACCCTTGCCATATCCTTTGCTGACTTCCAGTGCTGGAGGGCCAGAGCCCTGGGAGCCAGACAGCCCACAGCCCAGGCCTCTGGTCGGACCAAGGCTACAGGACATCCAGATCATTCCTCAGAACCCCGATAAGGGCTTTGGCAGACATCAGCCTCCCCGTGCAGTCTCCTAATGACCGCAGCTCTGTCAGATATATTGATGGTCCCGGAACAGAGATATCCACATTTAATTTCCATGAAAGCTTCTTTTGCTCACAAAGGGACCCTCCAAAGTGCCCTGGGCTGCCTCTGCTTGCACTTGGGGGGGAGGGGACTCTAGCCCTTTTGAGAGGATGACACTTCAACCTGGGTGGGCAGGAGGAAAGTCTCTGTTCAGCCCCGACTGCTCTCTCCTGTCCTCGCTCTCAGGAGAGCCAAAGGAGCCTTTTGCTGGCCTTCCGGGATCCCAGGCAGGACCCACTGTCCCCTCATCATTCCTGGAACCCAGCTCTACCTGAGTTCTCACTTCCACCCCAATGCCTCAAAGCCTGTGCTCCCTTCTTTGGATGGACACTCAGGTGGGACTCTAAGCTGATTTGCATCCGACTGCACCCCTGCCACTGCCCGTCAGCTTCCCATAGGTCTTTTCAGTAGCTAACAGACCAGTCCAGCCCCCACCTCGTGCCCAGCTCCGGGGCCTAAAATCCCATCTTAAGTCCGTGTCCCAGGTTTCTACTTATTCAAGAGGCCAATGAGACCCACCTGATATGAGACCTGTTCCTAAAACAGGAGTGACCAACAAAAATCATCCTACAAGGCACCTCTAATTCAACAGCATCAGCTTCCTGGAGGACTGTATTGAGAAGGATTCTGATGCTATGTGTGGGCTCAATGGGAAAGAGTGTCTTGATTGATTAGTGATGTCTGCTGTGAGCACACTATGGGAAGAATATGCCACTGGTTTTCCATACCCGGCAAGATTCTTTAGCCATTTTAGGAGATGTAAATATGGGAAGTGCCAGTACCCAGTCTCACGTCCTGGCAGGTGTGGAACCCCTGCTCTATGTTCATCCTTGGGCTGGACTCTGTGAGGAAAGCCAAGAGGGAGGAAAAGTTCTGCCCTTTGACCCAAGTTGTTGAAGAATGACTGGAAAGTAAGGGGGAAATGAAAGCACTGGATTGGGGCTCCTGAAGTACTCAAAGTGGTCCTGAAGTTTCTGAGGTCAGAGAGACAAAGTAATTTGCCATAGGGTGGGGCAGCCTCCTGAACACACCGGGGCAGCTTCCTGAAGCCACTACGTAACTACCAGAGGCGCTGTGAGCCTCTGTGGGCCCCTGAAGAGTCAAGCAGCTGCCAGAGCTGAGGGTCAGAGGATGGAAAGAGAGAGAGAGAGAGAGAGAGCAAAACTTGGGCACGAAGGTCAGGAATGCTCCCTGGGTCAGGTGAAACAGGGGCTGGACTTTGAAGGGGGTTAAAATGACAGGGGTGGAGGGCGCGGGGTGGAGGGGGAGACCCTGGGGTGAGGATTAGAGCCCTGGTCTCCTGACTTGCCATCTGCGCTCCATCTTTTAGGGCAGAGATTCAGGCTGACTTGGTCTAGGATCCCATTTGCTTCCCAACCTCCTTTTCCCCCACATAGGATAGGGACCTCCGGGAGGCTTCCCTGACCACCCAGACTAAAGAAGGTCCCACATACCCCATTATCTCCATCTCAGCACCCTGATTATTATCACAATTCGTAATTCCTCCTTTTATATATCTGTTCAATTTGTTTTGTCCGTCAGTCCCAATGGTCTGAGTCCGACAAGAGTAGAGACTACGTATCTTATTTGCCCCGTCTCCATGTGCTAACCCAGCACAGCAATAGAACTGGTTCAGATTAGGATTGTTCAATGAATAAACCACGACGGGCATGGTCACACACTCAAATGTTCACGGGCCCAAGCAAATAACATACATGAAAGAGGTGGACAGGTGTAAGAATCCATCACAGAGAGTGCCCACCTGGCCCCTCCCCCATGTCACGTTCAGGGCAGGCATCACTCTTTTAAGTAGCGTCTATTTGACATATGTGCAAATTGCACATAAACACACAGGAATATCCTTCTTGTCCCCAGAGAAATACATATTCCATTTTACTAGAAAAAATATGCTTTCTGTCCTTTTTTATTTTCCTACTTTTGCTAGAGTTTGAGTAGAGAGAAATATTGCCCTACCTCACGGGAAGACAGTAGGCCAAGTGAGCCGGTATATGGTAACCAACAGTCAGATTCCATATCAGATGGGCCGGGAGTACTCAGAGTGGGTCCCTGGACCAGCAACGTCAGCATCATCTGGGAACGTGTTACAAATGCAAAGTCTCAGGCCCACCCCAGACCCACTGAAACAGAAACTGGGGTGGAGCCCAGCCATCTGAGTTCTAGCACGCAAGTGATTCTCCTGCACACTCAAGTTTGAGAACCAGGACAATAGGGAGTGGTGGAGACTGTGGTAAACAGAGAGCACACGTCCTGCCCAAAGGGGCCCCCACTTCTCAGCTTCAGCCCACAGTTGCCACATAGGAATGTGAGCCCAGGGTGGCCAAATCTCCCAATTATCCGAGGAAGTTGAATGTCCACATTTTCATGGGAAATGTCTTCATTCCTAAGTACTGGCTGTTTTTTTTACCCCACGTAGACCAAACAACTTGTCCACAAGTCGAGGTCAACCCAGGCACAGCCAGAGTATGCTCTGAAGGGTGGAGACTTCTCCCCACAGAGAAAGCCCCAGAAGGACGCTGTGGGTCCACGCTGTCCTGCCTAGATGGGCCTGGCTCTGAAGTCCAGGCCCAGATCCCACACTACCCTGGGAGGCCCCAGCTACTGTGTGGGACTGCTTCTGAGTCCTCAAATTCTAGACGAGGTCCTTGGCGGCCAGCACTTCTCTAGGTCAGAGGATAAGCAAGATTGGGCAGGTAAAATTATGGGCCCTGATGATCTAGGTCCAAGGCAGGCTGGAGACGGGGACAGACAGTGAGCTCTTCAGAGCCTCTACTCCATGCTAAAGGCTCATGGGCATTTTCTCCTTAATATTTGCAACTCCCCCATGAGGCAGGGGTCAGTTTGTACATTTTAAAGAAGAGGAAAGAGGGACTTCCCTGGCGGTCTAGTGGTTAAGACTCCATGCTTCCAATGCAAGGGGTGCAGGTTCGATCCCCGGTCGGGGAACAGAAAGATCCCACCTGCCGCACGGCACAGCCAAGAAAATATTTTTAAAAAGAAGAAGAAGAAGAACAAAGAGAGGTTCTGGGAGATTAAGTGACTTGCCCTAGGTCACCCAGCTACAAAGTGAATGAGCCAGGCTGGGAAATGACCAGGGTTGGCCTGCTGCCCCCAGAGCCTGCCTCCCGGTGTGGCCGGTAAGGGCCACAAGCGCCGTCGTGATTCCAGCACTAAGAAAAACCAAACCCAGCAAGCCAGTGCTACCAGTAGAGACGCAGGAGAGGGTGATGGTGAGGGAAGGGCAGCAAACCTGCACACTGCTTCAGTCTCGGGGGGATCTGGCCCTGAGTGCAAATCCTCACCCCGGAGCTGGAGAACTTTAGGAGCCCGGGCTGGCCCTTGGAGAGGGAGCTGGGCCAGGGCTGGCAGGGTTCTGGACTCAGCCAGGTAGCAAGGGCTTGGGCTGCAGCTTGGTCTCACCAACCTTATTCCTGAAGGCCTAGCGGTCAGCACTGGCCCTGGGATGGACCTCTGCGAAACTGTGCGATTGCCAGGGAAGCCAGAAGAAATGCCCCACTCCTGCCCCTGACTCTGACCCCATGGAGTGGGCCCTCCTCTGCACCAGAAGCCCCCAGAACGTCTGGGCTAGCTCAGGCCTCTGTCCCCGAGCTCCAAAGCTCATGAGAACTGCCACAGGCCGGGCCCAGAGTGCCCTCCCCACACTGCGGGCTCACCCAGCCCGGGCCCTGGTCAGACTCCGCTCCGCTCTGCTCTCGTCAGGCATGAGTCAGCGCCAGGAGCCTGCGTGTGGCCACAGCTGGCTGGACTCTGAGGCCAGCCAGGCCAGGCCCTGGAGGTCTGCTGGGGCCCTGGGGCCTCACTAATGGGAAGAGATGGCCCCGAATGACCCACAGGATCACACAAGGGAAAGGAAAAAGGCCCAAGTAGAGAAACGAAGCACAAAGCAAGAATCTCAAACCTTAAAGCGGCAGAGGCAGATTCAGTGTCAGAAAAACCATCACACAACACACACACACACAGGCCACCAGCCTTGACATGGACACACACTCTCGCGTATCCCGCACTCCAGACATACACCGCACGCATACACATCCCACATATACACACCCTCACAGTGTCCAGGCGTCAGCAGCATACACCAGACATACACATAAAGGAGAAACCACACCGACACACACACAGGCATTCCCAGAGGGTGAGCCCACACAGGGAAAGCAACCCCACAGCAGATGCTCACATGCCTGTCTGCGGCGTATGGCTTTTGTCAAACCCAAGAGAATCAGACTCACAACCCTCAGCACACGTGTACAGATAGGCTTGGGGACATCGGGTCACACTCGCTTCCGCTAACGGACACGATGTTTGAGAGGTCCTCAAGGCCAGCCTGGCAACTGGGGTCCCGGGCACCCCATTCCACGCCCGCTGGTGGAACCGCCCGCCCCTGCCCACCCCAGCCAGCCCGGCTTCTGCGCCCGCCAGGAGGTCGCGGAGCCGAGCGCGGCCAGGAAGTCAGCCCGGAGTGACAGCTCCCCCACGCTGTTTGTTTATTCATGACTCATTCGACTCCACAGACTGGCTCTTCTTTCTTTTCGGGAGGAGGGGAGAGAGGAGCGGGAGGGAGGGAGGCGGGAGCGAGGGAGGGGGACGGGAAGGGGGGCGAACCAGACTCCACAATAAACAATGAGGCAGCTGAGCCGGCGGGCGAGGGAGGCGGCGCGGGCCGGGGCCGGGGAAAAGGCGCCCCCCGACCCGCCGCCCGGGCTCTGCGCGCAGGAGCCCCGCTCCGCCTGCTCCGCCCGGTCCATCCCATCCCATCCCATGCCGGCGCGGCCCGCCCCCACCTCCAGGCGACCGGGCAGGAGCAGCCGTAATTGGATCCGCGCCGCCTCCTCTCAGCTCCCCGCCCCCAATCGGGGAGCCGGATAAATGCCGGGTACCTTGGCAAAACAGTTGGATCCAAACCTATTATTTGGCTAATGGGCTTCCCTCGTGCGGCTCCGCAACACCCCGCAGGCTCCCCCCTCCCCCATTTCCCAGAGCCTTTCCCCGCGCCCCTTCTCGCCCGCCGCCTCCCCGCCCCGCTCCCGGAGGGGCTCGGCCGGGGCTCCGGATAACTGGAGGAAGCGCGGGGCCGAGGCTTCAAGGGCCTCATTGTTCTGCCTCGAGGGGCACATTGAAAATGCTCCAGGATTTGCTTCCTGTGAAAACAGCCTGGGAGGGAGGGGGCGATGCACGGTGGAAAGACATTATCCTCCTGGAAGCTGCCCAGATTACACAGGGAGAAAAGGCTTGTTTTGATTGTTGCTGGCTCTTTCTTTCCTTCTTTCTTTCTTCCTTCCTTCTTCTTTCTTTCTTTTCCCTTTTGGCCCTCCCCGCCTTTTACTACCCTCCCCGGACCCAACATGAATCTTGACGTCTGTTGAGCAAGTTGGAAACATGGGGCTGTTTTCTGCATAAAGAAGGCGGTGAGCCGGCAGCGCCAGATATAAAGTCTGATTCAGAGAAATTCTAAAGAACGCAGGGGCGATGAGGTGGGCAAATCCAAGAAACTCATTTCCCCAGCATGCCCCTCTGAGTCACATCTTGCACCATGAGGGGAAAACACATCACGCCACAATATGTCACATGCCTGCTGCAGAGGACTGGGCCTGGTGGGGGATGTACAGCTCCTCCTTCCTCAGTCTGGGTCAGCACGGCGGGTCCCACTCAGGGCCAAGGTCAGCTGGGAGGAGGCAGGGTCAGCCCCACCACGGGCTGTCCAAAACCCTGCTCCTCCCCTTTCTACCTGAAGGACTTTGAACATAAATAACAGTAACAGGGAACACTCAACAGCACCTACTGTGTGTTGGGCTCTGTTCTGTGTGTTTTCCATACATAATCTCTAATCCTCACCACACCCCTATAAGGCAGATGCTTTTATTATCCCTACTTCCAGATGGGGAAGCTGAGTCCAGAAAGGTTCAGGAACTGCCTGATGTCCCGTGGCTAGTAAGACGGGGGCCACCCAGCAGGTTAGCTCTCAAGTTTGTGATCTCGGCCCCTGTGTGACTCTTCTGAACCTCACACTTCTCATCAGGAAATGGAGATAATGACCCTGACCTCATGAGGGGGTGGGAGGATGCATTCAGAAAATGCAGGCAGTGTTCAGGACCACACTGAGTACTAACTCCTTTTCATACTGCCATTATTTTCATGTAAACTAGGGACAAATAAGGACAGTTCCTTCCTAACTCTTAGGCTCGTCAGGAAGGGTAGTAAGAGACTGATTAAAGGAGCCATCCTAGCACAGTGCCTGGCCCTTCACAGATGCCCATGAATATTTGTTTTCATCTCCTTCCTTTTCCCATCACTTCTCAACCAACCTAGTCGATTCTTCTTGTCTAAAACTCTAAACTCTAAAACTCTTCCCACGGAACCATCCATCAGGGTAACCATACAGGTACCTCTTCCCTTATCTTTACCCCGTACCACCCATCCATGTGGAATTTTCCACAGACCCAGAGCCCTTGACTAACCTGGGCCTACCCTGACCACCATACTTTCCATCTCAACACACTCCCCCCAGCCCCCTGCCCCACTCCACCTGCAGGACTACTGCTCCATCTTACAGTGCCCTGCTTCTTCTTTTTTCCATAGCCTCATCACATACTCTAAAATGTACTTCTTGTCATGTTTTCTTTCTGTCCACCACCCCACCACCCCAGCTAGAATGTAGGCTCCCTAAGAGCAGGGAACATCCTTTTGTTCACTGATGTATCCCAAACATCCCCATCTCATAGAAACCCTCTATATGTATTTGTGGAATGAATGAATGGGCCTTCACACGGACTACTCCCTCTTGTGGAGTTCTCTTCCCCCTTTCCCACCCCCCTGCCTTTGTTCCCCAGGGAAACTCCTACTCATCCTCCAGGTCCCCGCCTCTCTCAGTCCTTGCTGCGGGCTTCTTGCCCCACATCCTTGGTCAGGGCCCACAGTGCACCTCCTTTCCCCTCACTGCTCTGTGCCCCACCAGGCCTGACCCACCTTCCTTACCACACCTCCCCTCTGCCCCTTCTGGAACTCACTTCCTTTAAGAAGTAGGTCCACTTCTTCTTGTGAACGCAAAAAGTATTCACAAGGACACTTCCCTCTGTCCTTGGCCTTGTGATGGAAACCTTGCAACTGCCATGCCCTCGGTCCTCCCCGGGGAGGCTGTTCCTGTTTCCACATCTCACTTCCTTGAGTAGTCCCCAAGGTCCCCACATCCCCTTCACGTCCCCAGGGGTATTTCCATGATTCCATCAACCTCACGTGATGGGGTTTTCTCCTTTGAGATTCATGCCATCCAACTCTGCTACCTTGCCCCTCTCTTCCTGCCTCTCAGCCTCCACCTTCCCAGTCACCCTTGAGTGCCTCCTTGCCCACCTGCCCCAGATCACTGTCTCTCCTTTCCCTGCCAAGGCCTGCCATCAGCCCAATGATGGTCTTTGACATCTGTTGAAGTGACATCCAACACCTGGGCTCTCCAGAGCTTCAGCTCCCCTCCCCAGGGACCTTCTCCCCTATTCAAACCCAGCCCCCAATCCCATGACCCCCTGGCCATCACCCAGAACTGCTGCTCTTCCATTTTAACCTCAACATCCCTTTCCTTCCGCCCACATTCTCTAGCTGCTCCAGTGGTTCGGTCATCCGGATGGCCCTCTCACCAGCACCCTTGCTTCCTTTGTATGCCACCATTCCCTTCATTGGTGCAGCCTAACATCACCCAGGGCCAACCCCAGTGAACTTCACGCTCAGGCTGGTGAGAACCCAAAGCAGGAAGATTTGGGATCCATGTCAGTTGCAAGGTCTCCAGCCTCAGCTGAACCCTCGATGTCACCCCAAAGTCCCCTGGCCTGCCTTGGCCAGCGTCCCATTTCCATTTCCCTCACCAATTCTTTGCCTCACTGCCTTCACCCCTCTTCTCATGACCCCTGTCCCTTCTGCCCACCTCAGTTCCTGGAGATGCCTAACTTCATCAAATCCATTAAGGCCTTCAGGTGTGACCTGCTGCCCCTGTTTCACCTCCAATCACAATCCCCACGCCCATCCTGATCACAACTCTGTCCAGAATCAGAGGGAAAGGACGGTCCCCCTTCTGTCTGACAGGCCACCCTTCCAGTTGTGTGCTGGGCCACCCACTCTGGACCCTCCATCAATGACCCCGTCTCTCCTGGGCCTCCAGGACCTCCCTCTATTAAGACTTCCTCCTTCTACCAAGGCTCCAAATGCGCTCAGGGCTCCTCCACCCAACGAAACCCTCCCAGATTCTCATTCTCCCTGGTGGGCCTTTTTTGGTCCTTTTCTCACCAGCGACTCTGCTGCAGTCACCGCAGTTACCCACGCTCACTCTTGGAGCCCTTCCTCACTTGGCCTGCGTGATGTCACTTTTTCTGCTGGCCTCCTGCCTCTCTATCATCTCTTCATCTCCCGGGGCGCTCCCTTCCTCCACCCACCGCCTAAAGTGCAGGGTCCACAGGGAGGGACCCACTCCTCCCGCTACTGTGTCTGCCTGAGCCACCTCACCACTCCTGCCGTTTCCACCACTGCCGTATGCTCATCAGTCTACATCTCCGTGTCTAGCTCAGGCGTCTCTCCTGACCTCCAGTCCCTGGGTTTCCAGCTGCCTCCTGGGATTCTGTCATCACTCTAACACTTCCTGGGCACCTAAAAGTCACCATGTCTCAACCTGAGATCAGTCTTGAGTCTCTAAGTGTGCCCCGCCCCCTGAATTCCTTGTGGCTTGGGTTGCAACACCGCTCAACCCCTGATAAGGCCAGCCTTGAGTCCAACCCATCCCTCATCCCACACAGCCAATCAGTCGCTAGGTCCCGACAACCTGCCCTCCTAAATGTTTCTCAACTCATCCCTCTCCCCGTGTCCCCACTACCACCGCCCAAGGTCAAGCACTCAACCTCTCTTCCTGGGTGATTGCAACAGTCTCCCCAGCCTCCTGCCTTGGCTCCCTCTGAGTCAGCTGCCACACTCCTGCCAGGGCCATCGTTTAAAACACAAATCCAAACAAGCCGCCCTCCACCTTAAAACACCTGTAGGATGAAATCAAACTGCTAAGGAGGACGGGGCAGGCACCAGATCTTGTCCCCTCCCCAATCCCTCCATTGTCCTCTGCCTTCACTCTTGAGCTGGGCTGTGTGTTAGTTATCACAGAGTAAAGCCGTAATCACTTTACACAGCTTCATGGCTCCCTGGTTTTGTTCACGCCGCTGGATCTGCTGACAGCACCCTGCCCCATTTGCAGGCGGCTTAGTTCTCTCTTGTCTTTCAAGACTCATCTCAGGTGCCTCCTCTTCCAGGAAGCCTTCTCTCACTACCCCTCCTCTGTTTACGGTTAGAGGCTCTGCTCTGGATGTAGGATTATTCTGTTAGAAGTACTTGTTTAGCTGGCCCTCTTCTCCATAAGTTATACCTCAGCACCCAGAGCCTATTAAGTGCTCACAGAGGGTAAATGGAGATGAGGATGATGCCGGACACACAGTGGGTACCCAGCTGATGCCCCAGGCAGAAGCTAAGGGAAGCGCCTCCCTCCGGCCTTTGAAAATATTAAAAATGTCATATTGTCTTTCTTAGATTGGCCATCCTTTCCACTGTGGGGCCAGGGGGTGGGTTGGTAAGTCAGGAGACACCATCTCTGCTTTTGAAATAGAAGTAATATATAATTGGGGGCCAGATCTAAGCCAGATCTTCCACCTGACACTCAGTCCCAGCTTTCCCTTGGTGTGTCTCTCTGACTCTCCTTTTCTTCCAGCTCTACCTTCAGCTCCAGCAACTCCCCTCTAAGTTCTCCCTAACTTGGTTTAGTCCTCATGCCGGGGCCTGGAAAAATGCCCCACGGAGAGCAGGAAGCGAAGTCCTACCCTTGGTTCTGCCACTGACCCCCGGTGTGATCTTAGCTGGTGCTTGCCCACTTGGGGCCTCAGTTTTCCCCTCACAGAGTGAAGGATAGAACAGAGGACCCATCGGGCCTTTAAGCTCTGTTCATAGAATTCCTGGAGGCTGTGAATAGCCTCCTTGGGACCTGGAGGTTGCCAAGGGACTCGTGCGAAGTCCGCATCCCCATCCACAGGGACCCCGAAGGCCACCGCTTCTCTGCCGTCCTCTTTATGCATCTTGTGCTTCACCTCCGGCCACAAGACACCTCTACTTGTTAAAAATAAAAATTAACCAGCGCCACCAGACCCGGCTAAGACAACTCTCCTATTCTCATGGCAGTCACTAAGCTTGCGTCTAATCCAGGAAAATCAAATAGAGGCACGACTTGGCCCATCCGAGCGGATCTGACCCCAGAAATGTAGGTCAATCCTTGTTGTGGTGGCATTTGAGGGTTTCACGCCAACATCACAGAGCGAGACGCGGAGCACAGTGTGCGCGTGCTCAGACCACGGGCCAGGTCTGGTGGAGGACATGCAGAGCGCAGCCTACACGGAGCTGGGGGCACCCGGGAGGAAGGGGACAGCTGCCGTGCCTGGGAGGCTGCCGCACCTGTGCTCTGCCACCGTTGCTGTCCCGAGTAGGGGGTACTTGGGACGTTTAGGAACGTCTCCATCGAGGAGGTGGGATTTGAAGGCAGGGTGAGGAGGAGACAGTGTCAAGAAAAGCCAAGGCGTCTCTCTCCTGCTAAAAGCCTTCCTTGGCTCCCTGCCGTCAAGTGGATGAAGTCCAGACTCCTCGGGCTGGCGTGCGAGGCCGGCCTCCCCACGTTGACCCCGAGGTGACCCCTCCACTCTGGCATCCTGGGGCTGCCCGCCCTGCCCACCCTCCTTCACAGGTCCTGGGAGTCAGCCTCCTGGCCTGCTGCCCACTGCCCTCTCACTGCAAGGTGGCTTTGCACATTCCATTCCTGGAGCCTGAGACACTGTTCCCGCCCCTCCCCAGCCCCACCTTTCTCTCCTCCTCATTTAAAATCCCTTCCTCTTGCCTCAGGGCCACCTCTGATGTCCCTTTCTCATGGGCCTTCCCCAAGCTCCTAGCTGGAATCCAGCAATTTATCCTCCAGTTCTGCAGAGCAGCCCTTTATATTCAAAACAAACAAACAAATACACAGAGCCGTGCTCTGACCGAGACAGAAACAATCCCTATGAGCTATGAAATGTGCTGCCACCCTGCTTTCACAGTTGCTCTGTCACTTGACTCTCACAGTCTGTGGAGTGAGAGGGGACAGAGTAACACTGTCCACAATTGATGAGCAGGCACCTGGGGTTCAGAAACCTCAGACCTCAGGGGCCTTGCACAGCCACGTGGTCACTTGCTGGCCACGCCCTGTGCGAGGCCGGCTCTAGCATCTAGATTCTGGAAGGGAGACTCCCAGTTCTGACTCTGTTTGCCCATCTTTCTCCCAGCCCTCCCTGTCTCCTTAGGTCATCCCCTCGCTCCTTGAGGGCAGCGGCCTTGTCCAGGTCTCACGGTAGCCCCTGGAGCGTGGAGCTCGGTGTTCAGCGCACAGCAGGTCCTATGGCTTCATGACAAAGCGGCGGGCTCTGAACAGTGCGGGGCAGCAGAGAGAAGGGGTCCCTGCAGCACTGCCCGGACGGAGCAGTGTGTCTGTGACAGTGGGAGAAAGGGCAGCAGGCAGACTGGGGTAGGCTGGCAAGGCCAGCCAGGCCCTAGGTGAGGATGCGCAGGCAGTGGGGGTCGCTGGAGGATGTGAAGAGAGGTTGCTTTGAAGCC
Source organism: Pseudorca crassidens (assembly GCF_039906515.1). Lineage (NCBI taxonomy): Eukaryota > Metazoa > Chordata > Mammalia > Artiodactyla > Delphinidae > Pseudorca > Pseudorca crassidens. The sequence goes on along the minus strand of NC_090311.1, from coordinate 54,302,663 downwards.
CTCCTAGCCAGCACCCCCAGGAAAGAGCCATCACTCTAAGTGGGACTCCCCAACCCATCCCAGATCCCTACGCTGCCGCCAGCTCAGCTGGAGCCCCTGTGCAGACTCAACTCAGGAGGGGCTGCTCCCCCCTGAGATGAGAGACCTTAGACATGTTTGTTGTGGAGGTCCAGAATCCGCACGTGGGCTGGGGTCCACTCTCCTGAGGAGAGACTGGCAGCAGTGGCAGACCCCAGAGTGGTGACCTGTCCCTCCCAGGGGCTTCCTGCAGCCCAAGGCTGGAAAAGGCATGGCTCCCTTTCTCTCTGGAGAGAGAAAGACTGGGGAGCTGGTCCTCCCGTTCCCCGGTCTTGTAAGTCCCCCATCCCGCCAGCACCCCAGGAGGGAGGGCAAACTCTTTCTGCTGCCTTGGGCCAGCCCTGCTCAGGGGAGCACCCCGCACGCAAGCAGATGGCTCCCCAGACTGAGCCAGGGCGTCAACGCTGCTGAAGACACGGAGGCGAAGCCTGGATTTACCAAGATAGCAGTCTGCAGGGGGGAACCAATAGGACAGGGAAGGAGGCACCTCCGAGGGGCCCACGGGGCCAGCAGCCTGGGCGCCCAGCCACGCAGGGAGCTCTTAGCGGGCTCACTCCTCACGTGTTGCAGGGAGGGGCTCATCAGGGGCAATAGAGCCTGCACTTGCCCCTCCCCGGTCACCAGCAGCACACAGAGATCGGGGCTCCAGCAGGGGGGCTCATGTCCAGCTGCTGCCAGGACAGCTGCCACAAGAACGTACACCAGTTCCATCGTGGACCCAGCACGGGCTCCCCACATGCAGCATGGCAGCCGCCTCCCTGGCCAGGATCCCAGGAGGCCCTGCTCATTTGACCCCAGGGTCCCCCCGCCCCCCATTACCTCTCAGGCTGATGTTTTCCTGGATTGCCACCTCCAGATACTTTCACTCACCACTTCCCCCACATGGATCAGGGTAGCCAGGTAAAGTACAGGATGCCCAGTTACATTTGAGTTTCAGATTAACAGTGAATGTTTGGGGACTTCCCTGGTGGCTCAGTGGTTAAGAATCCGCCTGCCAATGCAGGGGAGACGGGTTCGAGCCCTGGTCCGGGAAGATCCCATATGCCGCCGAGCAGCTAAGCCCGTGCGCCACAACTACTGAGCCCGCGCACTGCAACCACTGGAGCCTGTGCTCCGCAACGAGAAAAGCCACAGCAATGAGAAGCCTGCGCACCACAACGAAGAGTAGCCCCCGCTCGCCACAACTAGAGAAAGACTGAGCGCAAAAAGGAAGACGCAGTGCAGCCAAAAATAAATAAATAAAATTAATTAATTTAAAAAGAAATGCACTTTATAAAAAAAAAACTTTCTAAAAAAACCCCCAATGAATGTTTGGTATATCCCATGCCGTACTTGGGACACACTTATACTGAAAACTTATTTACTATTTATCTGAAATTTAACTGGGCATCCTGTATTTTTAATTGCAGAATCTGGCCACCCTCACTTGGCTGCCTCAATCCCTCCATCACACTTGTAGGGACAGGTGCTCTTCCTCACATCTAGGGGGTGAGCCCTGCTGGCTTTGCCTCCCGAGGGCCTCTGTCTTCCATCCTGTTCCACTTTCTCTGTTGCCATGTAATAAACTGCTCTGAAACTTAGTGGCTTAAAACACAAACTATTTTAATATATTTTACGATTTTATAGGTCAGGAATTCAGGCAGGGCTCAGCTGGGTGACTCTTCTGGTCCACATGATGTGGGTGAAGGTCACTCACCCACATGGTGGATGGGCCCATCTCAAGGTTCTGTGTTGGCTTCATTTGTATGTCTGCCACCTTGGGGGGGATGCCCGGAAGGCAGAGCTCAGCTGGGACTGTCCCCAGAGCAGCGGCATGTGGCCTCTGCAGCATGGGGGCTTTGAGGTTGTCAGACTTCTTCCACGGCAGCTCAAGGGCCCCATATAGTGTCTGTCCTAAGGAGCTCAGGGAAGCTGCGACCAACCTCAGAGGTCCCAAACATCACTTCTGTCACATTCTATTGGTCAAGGGAGTCACTAAAGGCAGCTCAGATGCAAGGGTCAAAAATTAGATGGCGGGCTTCCCTGGTGGCGCAGTGGTTGAGAGTTCGCCTGCCGATGCAGGGGACACGGGTTCGTGCCCCAGTTCGGGAGGGTCCCACATGCCGCGGAGCGGCTGGGCCCATGAGCCATGGCCACTGAGCCTGCACGTCCGGAGCCTGTGCTCCACAGCGGGAGGGGCCACAACAGCGAGAGGCCCGCGAACCGCAAAAAAAAAAAAAAATAGATGGCACCTCATGAGGGCAGGATTAGCAAAAACTACACAGATGTCTTTAAACTATCACACGTCACCCGCCTCTCTGTCCCCTCCACATGGGTCTGGTTCTGACCAGTCCCCCTGCCTCTGCCTTCTCCTCCATCCTCCATTTCAGTTACCATAATGCTTAATTTTTCCAAGATCCCAGTCTTACCATGTCACTAATTGCTTAAGCATCTTCAGTGAGTCCGTTATAGAATCTAAGCTCTGCAAATGTTGGGACCATGTTCTCTTTTTCCACCAGGGTATGCCCAGAACCTAACACAGAGCCTGACATGTAGTTAGTGCTCAGTAAATATCAATATTAGTGAAAGACATGCCTGAGTGAACGAGCTACAGGACAGTGTCCAAACTCCATAGCCTGATATTCACAAGTTTTTGTTATATGCCCCCCACCCAGCTTGGCACCCCACACGCAGCCCTGTAAGACTTTTCTACATTCCTCAAACACACCTTCTCCCCTCTATGACTTTTTACTGGCTGTTCCCTTGGGAACACAGCACAGGCTGTCTTTCCTCTCTTACCTACCTTGTAAACTCCTATGTAACCTTCACAGCCCTGCTTGAGTGTCAGCTCCTACCTGAAGCCTTTCCCAAGCTTTCCTGCCCCAATTCCCATAGCTTTTTCCACGTCAATCAAATATATTTGTCCCAAATGTAAATTCCCCCGTGGACCTAGCTCTCCAAACACACCACATGGGTGAAGGGCTTCCTGAAATTAGAGACAGCCTACCACGAACTCAAGTACGTTAATAAACATTTATAGAAAGCAGTTAAAATGCCTTTCCCTTCTCTCCACCTGTTCAGCATCCTCCAAGGCCATGATCAAGCTTCACCTCCCACAGAAAACCTTTCCTGACCACTACTTCCCATAAATGTGTGCTGTTGGGTATACAGTCCTGACCTCTCATTGCAGTCAGCCTGCACTCATTTGACACTTACTGTATACAGACAGACAGCACCCCTTCGATCATTCGACTAATATTCCCTGGGAACCTCCAGTGAGCAGGGCGTGCGCTAGGTGCTGGGGACTGTCCCCTGCTGCCCAGAATTTACCGTCTGATGGGGAAGACACACAAGTAAACAAGAGATGGCAATGCAGAGGCTGATGGTGAATGTAAGGGGCACCCCCAGGAGGGACCCCTCATCCTCACTTGGGTGGGAGGAGGTTGCCAGGGAAGTGAGGTCTCAGTTGAGACCTGAAAGAAAGTAGGAATTGGCAAGAGTGGTTCAGACTGCAGGAACGGCACGGGCCCAAGTCCGGAGGTCAGAAACCTGTTCCAGAAACAACTTCAAGATTTATTTTGGCGGGAACATAAAGCAGAGAGTGGGAGAGGGTTAAGGCAGGAGAGGAAACCAGGGGCCAGGTAGTGAAGGGCCTTCCACGTCCAATAAGACATCGGGGCTCTGACACAGAAGACAATGATACTAATTAATATTAATAGCTAACCCGTATTGACAAAGTGCTATGCGCCAGCTCGCTTGCCTATAGTCAATCCTCCTGACCGTGCTTTGAGATGGGTACTGTGGTGACCGCTCCCCGTTTCCATGAGAGGCAGCCAAGACTCAAGGCTACTTTACACCTCACCTAAGGTCACACACCTGGTCAGGGACAGAGCCGGGTTTCGGCTCAGGCCACCTGACCCCAGAGCCTACACCCCAACAGCCCTGTCTGACAGGCTGAGCTCAGGGGATGGGGGAACAGTGCCATTGGCACATTCATGGCCTTTCATCTGGACAGGACGCAGCACCCCCATCATTAGAGCCAGAGAAGCCCTGAGCTCTTGCTGTGCCGCCTCCGTTTCCCCATCTATAGAGTGAAGAGCCGATGCCAGGGTGGGGCCTCCTCCAAGTCCTCCCTCCGCTTCCGCCTGCCAGCCCCCAGGGGGACCATGCCCTGACTTGCCCTTCCCCTGGGCTCCCCCAGGAGACCTAGGAGAGGGCCAGGCCCCTGCAGAGCCTCAAGGACACTAGGCCTGATTCTGCAGCGTCAGAGCAAACTCACAGAACCCACCCTCCATTTCTTATCGGAAGTTCTTGCTAAGCAGATGCACTCACCACGACAGCGCCCTGCTGGAGTTCAGCCAGGGAGGAGGGATGGGCTCCCCAGCGAACACCACTGTACTAGTGCCCAGAGTGGCCCAGCCGCTGGGCATTGGGATGGCACACACATGAAACCCCCGATGCCTTGGGGCCAGCCCAGGTCACCTTGCCTGGCTTCCCGCAGAACGAGGCAGAGGCTCCAAGAGGGGGACGGACTGGCCCAGGTCACAGCAGGTCAGAGGTAGGTTGGGTCTGGATGCAGCCGGGCCCGTGCCCCAGCAGCCAGCGGTTCCCTCTGTTCTCACATCATTAGTGTTTTGACTGAGAGGCTGGCTATGGTCATCTGGTCATCCAGTCATCTGGTCACCATCTGAGGCGCTGCCATTGCCACTCTAGTCATTCAGATACAGAAGCAGCAGCCTGTGTGTCTAGGTATCTATAAAGCACTCTGCCAAAGGCTCCAGGCAGTCCTTAATAAAAGCGGGAAATGGTGGCCATAGCTAAAAGCCCCTCAGAATAGTGAGGCTGGAGGGGAGAAAGGCGTGTAGCCCGATGGTTCTGTGTTCAAATCCTGCTCTGCCTTCCTAGCTGGGACACGAGACAAGGGGCATAACCTCTCTGGGTCTGTTTCCACATTTCAGGATGAGAATTTTTGCTCCTTTCAATAGCTGTGAGAATGGCCCTGTGGTTACGGAAGATAGCATCCCTGTTTCAGAGGTGCGTGTTGAACTGCATGAAAGTAACATGCCACACATGAAGTCTGGGGTTTGCTTTATCTCCAGCTACTCAGATGCTCCTGTGCACGCAGATCGCCTGGGGCTCTAGTTAAAAGACAGATTCTGATTCAGTAGGTCTGGGGTGGGACCTGAGGTTCTGCATTTTAAACTAATTCCCAGGTGACACTTGGGCTGCTGGTCCATGGAGTAGCATAGCTTTGAGATCCTTCAGCAACCGCATCAGCAGAAAAGGTAGAAGCGGGATGGAACTTGATAACAATGAAGTTGGGTAGTTGGATCAAAGTTCGTTATGCCATCTCTACTTTTTCGGTACATGGGGAGGAGGGAGAGGGAGGGAATGGAGAATGACTGCTACTGGGCACAAGGTTTCTTTGGGGGATGATGAAATGTCCTAAAATTAGATTACGGTGACGCTTGCACAGCTCTGCGAATATACTAAAAACCAATGAACTGTACACTTTAAACAGGTGAGGTGTAAACAATAAAGCTGTTAAAAAATAAGAGAACTAATTTCTTCATGGTTTCTTCTGAGGAAGAAATGAGCGTATGTAATGTCTAGGTCCCTGGGAAGGAGTGAAATTCCCTTCCCCTAGAAGTTTGGATTTTCACAGCCTGGAAGTCTTTGAAGCAGGACCCACATTAGCTTTAGTCTAAAGCTAAAACCAGTGAGTACTCGGAGTTCACTGCCAAGGAGGTGATGGGTTTCAGAGAGAAAAGCGTGTTGGGAGACTCCAAGAAAATGTTAGGGACTCAGATTCTGAGGCATGGAGGGACCAGAGGAACGGCCCTCCTGTCCTGACCCTGGCTGCTCCAGGCCTCATACAAGGTACGGTCAGACCCCCACCCCATCCCCAGGGCCTGAGCCCTTCCTCCATCCTGCTCTCCCCTGCGTACTACTGATGGAATTCAGCTGAACCCAGGGTTCTGTTAGGTCTCCTACCCCTTGGCCCAGAAAGTGTTTCTCCCCTCCAACTTCCATGCCCTGTGCCAAGGCCATCTCCTCCAAGAAGCCTTCCCTGACATTCCATATCCCTGGATTTGCCTCTCCCTTAGAGAAGGGACCATTTTCCCCAGTCTGAGCTATCAGGACACACAGGCTGTCTCTGGAGGACTCAGTGGGCAGCAGGTACTTACAGAGCCCCTGCAGGGGCCTGCTCTGGTGCAAGGCCCCACCATGGGTCATACAACAGGGGATCATTCACTCAGTCGTACATTCCTTCATGCCTGGCTAGGCCTGAGCCTCAAAATCACCTGCCATGCAGTTTGGTCTTGTGTCGCTCACCTATTGTGTGCAGCCTCCTTGACTTCTCACCCTGATTCTGGGGCAGGTGAACCTGCACAGGCCCCTCATGACCTAGTGTCATGTGTACCCTGGATGGAGCCCAGGGCTGGAAGCCAGGAAGTCTGGGGCATCTTCACACAGATGACCACAGGCAACAGGCTTCACCTCCCTGGACCTTAGTTTTTCCATCAGCAGAATGGGGATAAAAGCCGTGCCTGCTGCCCTCCCCCTAGGGCTGTAGGGAATTAAGAAGAGCCCCATCTTGGGACCCACCCAGCCTTTAGGAACACTCTCCCACCTGTGAGGTCGAGCAGCTGAAGAGCAGAGAAAAGGGCCCTGGACCGGAAGCAAGGCAGCGTTACTGTCTTCCTCTGCAGGGCCTCAGTTTCCCCTTTGTCCTAAGAGGATGAGACCTCCCACACGGGACTTTTGGGAGGGGAGAGGCCTGCCAGGACCCGCCAAGACCAGTGGAGTCAGAGTGTTCAGCCAGGAGAGGAGAATGAAGGGCAGCGGGGAGGGAGACTTTATGCATAATGTCTCCTGGGGAGAGCAATGGACCCCCACGAAGCAGGGGAGGGGCCAGAGGCAGGTGACCATCACTCCTCAGGGGCTTGAGAGCATTGACTTTGGTGCCAGAATCCCTGGGTTCAAATCCTAGACTCACCAATTACTAGCTGAAGGACACAACCTTGTGGTTTTACAATGAGGATACTAATAGCACTACATTATAGGTTGTTAGGAGGAGTTATTCTGTTAATATAGGTAGTTTAAAACAGGGCCTAGTGCCTATAAACACTATCAAGTGTTAGCCATTCCTGTAACTCATTCATCGGGTACTGGCTGCGCTGGGTACTGGGAGCACAGCCCAGAACAAGGCCACAGTGACCCCACGGCACAGAGCTGACAGTCCAGCAGGACAGATAGACCAGACCCAGAACTCGTGAGCCAACAGACAATGGCAGACTGTGATAGTGCCAGGGACCAAACAAGCAGGGGGTGGAGGAGCTTTCAAGGAAGAGAGAGTGGACGGTGGATGTCTTTTTGTGGCAATCAGGGAGGGCTTCTCTGAGGAGGTGTCCAAATCCACATGTAAGGCTAGAACTAAAGGGCCTAGAAGAATCAGGCATGAAAAGAGCAAAAGGCAAGGGGATCCAGGTCATGGGGACAGCGTACAAAGCTCAGCACACCAAGAACAGAGCTGCGGCAGAGGAACCAGCCTGTCGCTCAGCTCAAGCAAGCCAGGCCCTGCTGCCACCTGTCAGTCCTACGTGCCCCCAACCCAGCCTTGCCTCTCTCACTCGAATCTTTCTCTCCAGACAGCTCCAAATGAACTTGGGCCTCGTGATCACTCGTTGGTCCTGGGAGGACAGGGCAGCACAGGAGCCCTGGGCTCTGTGGGACAGGCCAGGCCAGAGAAGGGCTGTGTCAAGAGGGGAGATTGGGGCAGGGGGCAGCCAAAGCAGCCCACCCAGGCCACGTGCATCCCTCAGGGCAGAGCCTGGGACATTCTGATCTGTCCTCACAGAGCCACATCAGCCTATCAGGACGGGGAGCCAGCTCTAAGAACCATCCAGTCCAGCCTTCACGGGGGCCTGCGTTCCACCCTGGGGTCCCAGCAGGGGCTGTGCAGCTTCCCCCATGCACCTCCAGTGATGAGCTCTCAAGTGGTTTTATCCTGAGCCTGGAATCAGCCTCCTCCAGTTCTGCCTTCCAGGCCAAAAAGGCCCCATCTCCTCCTCCTGTTTCCCTCTGCCCAGGACAGCCCAACCCCACTCCCTGCCAGAGCCCTCTCTTCTGAGACAGAACAACCAGGCTCAGTCGGTGCCTCCCTAGCTCCTGGGATGCAGGCTTTGCCTCTGCTCTGCATTTGCTCTGCCCTTACCTGGCCAGTCCCTAGCAGGGCGGAAGCCCAGGGGGCCACCCTTCCTCTGCTGTGTCCTATGCCCCCCTAACCCCGCCGTGTCCCTGGGCCCACCTTCTTACTTGAGTGAAAGTCTACTCTCAAAAACGAAGCATACTTTGTGGTGATGGAAATGTTCTCTCTCTTGACTCCATCAGTGTCAAAGTCCCAGTTGTGATAGTGTGCTGCTGTTTTACAAGATGTCACTGATGCGGGAAATTGGGTAATGGGCGCACGGGACATCTGTATTTTTCTTAAACTGCATGTAAATTACAATGACCTCAAAAAAAAAGATTTAATTATAAATAATTTATAAAAGAAAGAAGCATAACAATATAAAAGTATTATTGTAATTATTATGGTTCTTCCTGGTTTTCTTCCTTGTCTTCCCTCTCCTCCTCCTCTTCCCTCAGGCATATGGGTTTTCCAAAGATGCAGTCAGATTCTTAAAGTGACTAAGGGTCCACGGCCACAGACGCCCCTTAAGAGCAACCCCAAGCACTGGGCAGCTCTAGACACAACTCCCACTTTACCCAGCTCAGCCTTTCTCCACACCTGCCCCCATTGCACAGATGGGGAGAATGAGGCCCCAAAGGGAGGAATGGCCTGCCTGATGTCAGGCACTCACTGTGTGTTTGTGGCAGAGCTATGGTGTTTGTGAGCTGGTCTGACTCTAATGATCAAGACACGTGACTAGCACAGAGCAGGCACTCAAATCATCACACATTTTAGCCTCTTCCTTGCTTTCTTCTTCCCACCCTCCTGCCTTCTTCCATCCTTCCCTTCCCTCTGCTTTTCCCCCTTACTTCTTTCCTACCCACCTGCGTCTTAATCAGACTCAGAAGGCAAATGTTCCAGTTATCTAGTTCTGTGAAACAAACCATCCCCAAGACTTAGTGGCTCAAATCAGCAATGGTCATTTATTTTGCTCACAAATCTGCACGTAAGGCAAAGCCCAGCAGGGAAGGTTCATCTCTGTTCCACGCTGCACCAGCTAAAGGCGTTCACCCAGAAGCTGGAGGATCCAATTCCCAGATGGCTCCCCGCCCAGGGCTGGCAAGTCACTGCTGCTGAGGACTGGAGACCTCGGCTCCTCTCCACACAGACATCCAATGGGCCCCTCCAGGCTGCTTGGACTTCCTCACAACATGGTGGCTGGGTTTTCAGAGCAAGTATCCAAAGAGACAGGAAGCAGAGGCGGCTAGCTTCTAAAGGCCTGGGAACTGACCCCTGTTACTTCTGCCATATCTTATTGGTCAAGAACTTCCAGAGCCAGACTCGAGGGTAGGGGCATAGATTCCCATCTCTCAATGGGAGGAGTGTCAAGGCATTTTGGTTTTAAAACCACTGCAGCCTATAAGATGCATATACAAAAATCAGTTGTATTTCTGTCTACTACTGATGAACAACCTGAAGATAAAATTAGAAAGACAACTCATTCACCATAGCAATTGTGAATAGAATTCACAATTCAGAAAGAAAGAAGTATTCAGGAATAAATTTCACAAAAGAAATAAAAGAATCGTGCACAGAAAACTATAAAATATGTTAAAGGAAATCAAAGATCTAAATAAAAGAACTAAGTAAACACTCATGAATTGGAGGACTTGAAATTGTTACGATGGCAAGTTTCCCCAAATTGCCATTAAAATCCCTATCAAATCTCTATCAAAATCTCAGCAGGCTTTTTTTTTGGAGAAATTGACAAGCTGATCCTACAATTTATATGGGAATGAAAATTACCTAGGATAGCCAAAACAATTTTGAAAAACAAGAACAAAGTTGGAAAACTCACACTACTAGATTTCAAATTTTACTATAAAGCTATGGTAATCGAGACAGCATTGTATTGAAAAGATAGAAGAATAGATCAATGCAACAGAGTAGAAAATCCAGAAATAAACTCATGTATGTATGATCAGTTGATTTGCAACAAAGTGCCAAGACAATTCAATGAGGAGAGGATAGTCTTTTCAACAAATAATGCTGGAACAATTGGATATTTGTATGCAAAAAAGGGGAAAAAAAGGAGAAAGAAAAAAACTTAGATTCTTACATTACACCATACACAAAATTAGCTCAAAATAGATCATAGATCTAAATATAAGCTAAAATTATACAATTTCTAGAAAAATATAGGAGACCATCTTTATGACTTAATTTAAGCAAACATTTATTTCTTAGCTATGACACCAAAATGTGACCCATGGTAGAGAAAATTGATAAATTGGACTTCACTAAAAGTTAAAACTTTGCACTTCTAAAGACTATTAAGAAAATGAGGAGACAAGCAATAGACTGGGAGAAAATGCTGACAAATTAGATAGCTGATAAAGGACTAGTATGGAGAATATATGAAGAACTTTTACACCTCAATAATAAAACAAACAACCCAATTAAAAGAAAAAGATTTGGGGCTTCCCTGGCGGCGCAGTGGTTGAGAGTCCGCCTGCCGATGCAGGGGACACGGGTTCGTGCCCCGGTCCGGGAAGATCCCACATGCCGCGGAGTGGCTGGGCCCGTGAGCCATGGCCGCTGAGCCTGCGCGTCTGGAGCCTGTGCTCCGCAACGGGAGAGGCCACAGCAGTGAGAGGCCCGCGTACCGCAAAAACAAACAAAAAAAAAACCAAAAAAAGAAAAAGATTTGAATAAACACTTCACCAAAGGTACACGAATGACTAACAAGCCCATAAGGAGAAACTCAGCATCATTCATTATCAGGGAAATGCAAATGAGCAACACTGCTATAGACCCAGGTAAATGGCTCTAATAAAAAGATAGATAATAACAATCATTGGAGAGGAAGAGGAGAAACTGAAACCTTTATATGTTGCTGGTGAGGATACAAAATGGGGCAGCCACTTTGGAAAACAGTTTGACAGTTCCTCTAAAAGTTAAGCGTATACTTAGCATATGACTCTTAGGTATCTACCCAAGAGAAATGAAAATATGTATCTGCATAAAGACTTATCTGCAACTGTTCATAGCAGCATTATTTGAAATTGCCCAAACTTGGAAGCAATCCTAATATCCGTGATCTGGTGACTAGATTAATAGAAGGTGGATAGCCACACACGAGAATACCAGTTGGCAATAAAAAGGAATGAAGTACTGACACCCAAAACAACAAAAATGTACCTAAGAAACATTATGCTGAGTTAAAGAAGCCAGAAACAAAAGATTCCTTGTTGCATGATTCCATTTACACTAAATTTCTAGAAAAGGCAAAACTAGAGAGAAGGAAAGTGGATCGGTAGTTTCTTGGGGCTGAGGGTGGGAGTGACGGAAAGCTGGCACGAGGGAGCTTTTTGGGGTGATGGAAACGTTCTAAACTGGATTGTCCTGATGGCTGCGCACTCTGTAAATTTATTAAAACTCATCAAACTGTGCACTTCCAACGGATGACTCTTATGGTATGTAAATTATACCTCAGTAAAGCTGGTTTTTCTAAAAAGCCACAGCAAGGTGCAAGCCTGGAAAAGGCCGTGGGAGACTCTGAGGGGCAAGGCTGGCTACGGAGAGGCAGAGTGCCCTGGACTCAGACCCCTAGAACACAGACTGACTTGAGCCCCAGGAAGCCCTTTGATCATGCCCTGATCCCTAGATTCCCCCAGGGCCCCAGGCCGTAGACAGCTCAGAGGCCTCTTACCAGACTCGTGGACAGCACCATCATTCAGTCCGCTGTGCCAGGGTCGTGCTGGCCTCATGTGCTGCTCCCGTCCCCACCCTGCCACCTTCACCACCAGTGCTGTGTGGCCAGGATCCCACCCCCCAGGAGCCCTGAAGGAAGTGCGGTGGGCCCCTGGACAAGTCATTTCACCTCCCTAGACCTCAGTTTCCTCATCTGCCGATATGGTACCGTCACCTGCCTCTCTCAGGGGCAAGGGGTGGGGAGGTAGGCTATATTAGGGGAGTGGGTGTGACGGTGCCTGAAGAACTGTCAGGTCACGGAGTAAATGTGGTGGGAAATTAAACCACTGAGCCCCAGGGCATCCTGGGAAATGCGAGAGAGACTTCTAAGCCCAGGACCTGCCCAAACTCTATGTTCCCAAACTCCCTGTGCACAGATGTCTCCGTGAGGGAGGAAAACCCCGGAGATGCCCACCCAACCTCTATCTCATTCAGGGTCCCTTCTAGCACCGCCTAGAGGGTTGGTGGCCCAGATTGGGCTTGGACTCCTCTAGCACCGGGGGCTGGAGGCTCACTCCTTGTCTAGGCATCCCTTGCCTCTCTGAACAACTCCAAATGTTCAAAAAGCACTTCCTACCCTAGAGGGAGGAACCACATCTCTTGTGACCTCCTCCAGCAACTTGGGGCCAGAGCACTGGGGTTTATCTGACTCCTCAGCCCCCAGCAATGGTCTGAAAATTCAGATTCTACGTTTGGGGTGATGCTCTAGCATGTGTATTTTGAAAAAAGTCCCCCAGATATATGCAATGCACACACACACACAAGCTGAGAAGCACTTTCTAGGACAATGGGTCCCATAGTGTGGTCCACGGACCCACAGCATCAGCATCACTGGGAACTTGTTAGAAATGCAAATAATGGCCCCACCCCAGACCCGCTGAATGGAAACTGACTCTTGGGACCCACAGGCTCTGTTTTAACCAGCCCTCCAGGTTAAAACATGCAAAAATTTGAGAACCAATATTGTCCTAGAAAGTCTGACTTGAAAAACGGATTTAACCTGAGCACAGCAGGGAGGATCCTGAGTGTCCCCCAGTGAGCCTCTCAGTTCCCCTCAGCAGCTCTTAGTTTGAAAGCTACCAGTCATGATGCTTTGGGGGGCCATTTTAGTTTCCCGGCAAGGAAAAAAAAAACATTTGATTTAAAGCAAAACCGGACCTGAAGCTTTCCCTCTGTAAGAGAGGTGATGGCAGCCCATCAGTCCCAGGCTGACAAGCACGGTGACAAAACATCAAAGCGGGCAGGCAGCCTGCGTGTTTGCCCTTACACCTGTCAGGGCCTGTCTGGCAGGCCAGCGGTGCCCAGGGCCAGGCCGCCAAGGCGGCAGGGGATGGCAGGGGGCCATTGTTCCCATCCAGCCTCCAGCAGCCCGGAGTAATGACACCGGGGTCTGACAGCCTCAGAGGAAGCTTTTTGTCTCACAGCCGTGGCCAGTGCCCATAATTGATATGGATTGCGGGGCTACCACCCTCACCCTGGCTGGCAATTAGCGCTCGAGCTGCCGGCTGTCAAGAACTCCTGACGCTTGGGGGGAGTGAAGACTTGTCAGGTTGCTGGGCCCACGTGGCTCATTATGTTAGGGGCATGGGTCCCCCACCCTCAGACCCCTTTGATCGTAGTGGGGTGGAGAGAGCAGGTAAGCTGGCTTGTCTCTCCCACTCTCTTTTCAGAAAGGTGAGCCAAGGCCACTGGTGACAGCTCTCCCACCCTTTTCCATCTGGAGTCTCTGAGTCCTGCACGGGGTGACCAGTGGGGAGGGCTCTAGCAGAGCTCAGGTTGAGCCAGAGGGAGGAGTGGGCATGAAGGTCAGATGGCCGGGCAGGTTGTGGCCTTGGGCACCTCCCAGCCTGTGGGTGTGGGGCTCGTCATTTCCATGCGGCCTTTGACAAGTCCTTTGTCAGAAAACTGAGGAGATGGACCAGATCACAAGTATTCAAACTGCTGGTCGCAACCATTAGTGGATCATAAAAGTAATTTAATGGATTGAGACAACATTTTAAAAACTTAGAATGGAATATGGAATGGAATGGAATAGAATGAATGAAATGAATAGAATAGAATAGAATCCCAAACATTCATTAAGCCTAAGTATTGTTGCCTAAAATTTTGTTCCAATTATGTATGTATAACACAGATGTGTGTCTGGGGTGCGACGTAAATAGTTTTTCTTATTTTGGGTAAATAAAGTTTGAAAGCTGTCACACTGGATGACCCCTACATTCTAGAATAGGGGTTGAACACGCCATCCGACCCAGAGTATATGGAGCCTCAGTTTATAGGAAAAGAGCCTGGAGGAGGGGAGGAAAGGAGGAGGCCCAGAGCTTGGCTTCAGGGAGCCTCCAGTCTCATTGGCATGAAAGGCAAATGGACAAGAGAAGAGACCACATGGGTCCCAAAGCGCCAAGCAGGGTCTCATTCACTTGCTGTGGTTCCCACTGCCCACCCTTGCCCAGTGTCTGGCACAGAAGCACCCCCTGAACACTCCTATAGGTGTTTTCCTAACTGGACTGATGTGGAGGGAGGAGTAGCCTTCATTGGCTGTTTCCTGTGTACGGGGCTCCCTGCTGCTTGGTCCCGAGCCCATCCAGCCCGAATGAGTGACGTGGGAACTCTCGAATTTCAAGAACATGCACAAATGAAGTCCGCAGCTGTAAGGTACATGATGTAGGTCATGTGCGCACAACCTGACAGTGCACTCCGGCACGACCACATCCTTCCACCCACACGCAGCACATCGAAGCCAACCCTGTGCTGTAAGAAGTGCAGGAATCTTTACCAGCTGGGGTTGTGTTCACATGAACATTAATTGGCCAGCCCCTTGCACTTTACGGTTTATAAGGCTCTGGCTCGTGCACCAGCTCATGCATTCCTCCCTATGAGATCAGCATCTCCATCCCCAGTTTACTCAGAGAAGTGCAGCCGCCTGCCCAAGGTCACACAGCCACCAAGCAGTCAAGCTGAGAGGCCACTCAGCCTGACCTGGGCCCACAGGTCTGTAACCCCCCTTCCCCTCCCCGCCGTCCGCCAGGCCTCCGCTGCCTGGTCAGTGTGCAATGTGAGAGCCCTGCCCTCCCTCCCCTTTCAGACAAGCACAGCTATTTTGAAAAATCCCTGTTGAGCTAAGTCAGGTTCAACGGGATCCAATAAAGGCTTTATATTTTTCTCTTTGCTATTAAATCATATTTCCTTTAAAAGGCTAAAGCCCCACAAATCACCACTAAAGCAGCCTGCCCCATGCTGACTAGGCCTGTATCTACCAGCCTCCACCCACTGGAATATGCAGATGGCCTCCCCCGCCCTCCCCTCCCCCATTACACACAGGGAGGAAACATTGGAGCTTATGCTATTATATTGTATCTGTCTTAAAAGCCAGCCCCTCTTTGCAGACACAGACACTCCCCAGCTCATTTAAAACATTTATCAGTTTTATTCCTTTAATGATTCAAACTTGTGCTGCGATGTGCTACTCAGAACGGAGGATTTTATGGATTTAACAGTTTTATTAATTTAAGAGGTTTCCACTGAGTGCCAGAATGGCTCAGTGTGACAAAGAAGGTATCATAAATGAATTGATTTGTCACGTATCAGAATGTGATCCAGCAGTGATTTCATTATTGAAGTTATTTTCCTCCAATTATCTGCAAACTTAAAATGCTAAAGAGCAGCCCCCTCACCCCCACCCCCAGCAGCAGCCAGGCTGGATCATCTGAGCAGGAAATAAATGCAAATCGATGGCCCAAGTTTGCCACCACGTGTGGAGGCCGCCCATGCCTCCCTCCTCCCCTCGGCCCTGCCGCCCCGAGAAAACAAAGCCTCGGGATGTAGGGTGTCTCTGCGAGGCCTGGGGGCGGAGGTCATCTGCAAGCCCACTTGCTGTGTCCAGGAGACCAGGTCTCGTCCTCAGCGGGTCCCAGGCCTGGAGGAGCCTTAGCATCTGTTCCTGAGTGCAGTGGGCAGACAGGCCAGGAGAAAGGCATCTGGCCACAGCCTCTCCTGGCTGTCCAGGCCTTTGGACTTGGGTCGGGTGCACACGGAATGAGCACTGGACAAGGAGCCTGGCCAGATGGGGTTCTAGTCCTGTCTCTGCCCACACCCCATGCCACGGCCTAGGCAGCTCCAGGATCTAATGAACTCTCCACTGTGTCCTGAAAGTGGCTACGGACTGTCACGTCGGGGCTGCCATATGTTCTTTCTTCTCATCCTGGAAGACACCTGCCCTGCCCCACCCCCTCCCTCCTCCTCCCCTGCCTCGGCCCAGCTGCTCTCCATCTTCTCCCGCACCCTCAAGCCCAGGCCACGCGCCCATGGGGCCCTGAGCTCCCAGCTCTGAGCCCTTCCCCGGCAGCCTTCTTCTGGCCCACTGAGTCCTCTGTCCACACCCTGCCCCCGAGACTTCTGCTCCCAGGACTCAGTTGCCTCATCTCCTTGAGGGCGTGAGGGCTAGGTAAGTTCCCAGCCAGGACTTACTGACTCCAGCAGGTCCCCAAGACCCTCACTCGCTGCTGAATTGATTTTGTTTGTTTATTCTGCAAACAGCCACCATGTGTCAGGCATCCATCAGGGGCTGGGGAGAGAAAGTAATGAATCAAATGGCTCCTCATCCAGGCAGGGAGATAGGACATGGGGCCCAGAGCCGAAAGTGATGAGTGCCCTCACTGGACCTCTAAGCTCTGTAGAAATTCAGACGGCGGGCAGCAGGGGAGCTCTGAGTCACCAGGCTCAGCCTCCCACCGGGTTTGCTCCTCCAGCCTCCATCTCTCCCTGATCAATAGGGGCCGCCTGGTCTTGCCATGGGGCCCAGATGGGAAGGGAACAGTCGGGCCCCAGGTGACAGAGTGAGGGGCAAGGGGGAGGACCACGGCAGAATCCTCACAGGCACACTGGCTCCCACCTACTGCCCTGGCTAAGCAGACTCGAGCCTATGCCAACGCACTCGGTTTTAAGGGGAAGGAAAGGGCCAAGAACTGCTTTATGAGACACGCCTCCTAAGCTCCAGAAACGTATCTGGGCCCTTCTTGTTTCCTTCTGACGAGATTTTACCGGTGAAGGGAGGAAGGCCCAGAAAGACGAAGTGACCTGCCAACCCAGGCCAGGTCTGAAGGGGCGACTCCAAAGCTCTCCCAAGAGGCAGTCTCCCTGCTCCTCCACACTGCCCACTTAGCTCACAGGCCCTTCTGCCTCTGCCCAGAGAAGCACCCAGAGGCTGAAGGAGAAGCAGAGAGAGAGGAATGGGGTGTTCAGGTCCACCTGGGGGGCACAGGGGCTCTAGACCAGATCCAGCTCAGTCCCTCGCTCACTGCGCACAGCTCAGCAGCTGGCCACCCTTCCTTCATCTGTCCAATGGGCAGCGGCTGCCGCTGGGACTCTGAGGGTTCTTCCGCAAAGGAGGAGAAAGTCCTTGGTAGACTGTAACGTGCTGTGCCCACGAGGGCCAGGGCGACTGTGGGGGCCAACAGCCCAGGGTGGCCAGAAAGAGCTCTTGCTCCATGTCACCAAAGGGCACCCTGGGAGTGCACTTGCCCCCCACCCAACCCCAGGCAAGTCATAGACTTCAGGCCTTTCTGAGTCCTTATAAGGGTGGAGGTGACTCCTCACATCTGCTGGCTTATCAGGAAAGCTGGCATCCAAGAGGAAATCAGAGAGGGGCAGGCTGGGGGACAGGGGGTGCCTCAAAGGGCACTACATGGGCATTCCAGAAGCATCACCGGCCAAGCCAACAGCCCCAAGGGAGGAGAGCAGAGACCCTAGAGCAGGTCTGGTTGCCCCAGCCTGGGGGAACAGAGGCCCCCAGAGTGGGCCGGGGGACCCCAGAGCTAGCTGAGGGCCTGCTAGCCCTACACAAGCCCTACAGAGAGGGCCTGAACGGAACTACCACATTTCCTGGGAAGCAGCTGGAGGTCTCCTGTCTAAAGTCTCCCAGGAATGGGAGTCAGGGCCCAGAGAGATCCAGAATCCTGGGATCCCAAGGCTGAGTCCATCCACCACCTCCCTTATAAGAGCCCCTCCAGAGAGACCGGCTGCCCAGGCTAGCTCTGGGGGCCTCTGTTCCCCAAGGCTGGGGCACCTCACAAGCACTTCCCATAACTGGGAGCTCACCCCTGCACAGGCAGCCCATCCGCTTTCCTCCAGCTCAGTTAAAAAGGTCTTTACACACATACATATGCGTGGAAACCCACTCACTCTTCACACACACACGCATACATGCACACATTCACGCCCAGACCCACAGACACAGGTACACTCACAGGTGAGCTGGGTTTTTTTCATTTTGAAGTTGTTTTTTTTTTTGCGGTACGCAGGCCTCTCACTGCCGCGGCCTCTCCCATTGCGGAGTACAGGCTCCGGACGCGCAGGCCCACCGGCCATGGCTCACGGGCCCAGCCACTCCGCGGCATGTGGGATCCTCCCAGACCAGGTCACGAACCCACGCCCCCCGCATCGGCAGGCGGACTCTCAACCACTGCGCCACCAGGGAAGCCCCATTTTGAAGTTTTTTAATGCACAAAACGAACCTCCCAGAAACAGAACAGGCATTGACTTATTAACGATGAAGCACTGTTTAAAGAAGCCCCCTCTCAACTTGGTAAATAGGAATATAGTATAAATAGACATGAAAGAAGGTGAACATTTTAGGATTAAATGCAAAACATACTCTTCTATGCCACACTCCTGCACAATGTGCACACCAGTCAGGCCCCAGTGTGCACCCGGGTCAGACCACCCATGCAGACCCTCCCTCTGCCTGCCCACCCCTGTTCTAGGATGCTCGAGACTCCATCAGGCCGTGGGCAGTGCCTGACGGATGAGCTGACGCAGCTGAAACATGGGGGAAATGACCAGACTCAAGGTGAAGTGTGATTTCTCCCTTCTAGCTCAAGTACTTCATTACCTCTCTGACCTCCGATGGCTAATAAAGGTGTCTAATTCGTGTGGCACTAAAATAGCATCTTAATGTGCACCACGACCATCTCCTAAAATTAAAGCTATGACAAGTAATGAGGGTCTCCATTAGCTAATATCTGCATGTGGAAATTCTCATTTTCCCAGAGTGGGCTAATGTCTCTGAACGCCCTGCTTTGAGGAGCTTACCTTTCCAGGCTCTAGACACAGAGCAGATTGGAAGGCACTAGACCTTGTCACCAGGCTACCACAGACAAACAACTGCCAACCAGTCGCTCAGGGTAACAGCTTTGACTGAGGACCACCAGTGACTCTGCCCCAGGCATGGAAGGACAGGCAGAAGGGCCCAAGTGTCCCTGAGCTAACCTGCGCGAGGGTGTACAAATGTCTCCACTGTGGAACCCATGTTGGGTATCATGGGTATCCCCAGGAGGCTGTAACTCATTCAGCCCAGGGGAAGCCCATGAAGACTTCTCAGAAGAGGTGGTAATTCACCATCATCCTAGTTCCATTTGGTGTTTGCATGAATAAGATTGGTAAATTGCATGGGGATGTGATGTGGGCCTCCATCGTTGCATTCTCTGATAGTGGTATTAATTTCTGGGATTCCTCCCAAGATTGATTATTGCATCTGATTTAAGATTTGGGGCACAATATCACTAATCATTAGAGAAATGCAAATCAAAACTACAGTAAAGTATCACCTCACACCAGTCAGAATGGTCATCCTCAAAAAGTCTACACATAATAAATGCTGGAGAGGGTGTGGAGAAAAGGGAGCCCTCCTACACTGTTGGTGGGAATGTAAATGGGTACAGCCACTATGGAGAACAGTATGGAGGTTCCTTAAAAAACTAAAAGTAGAACTACCATATGATCCTGCAATCCCACTCCTGGGCATATATCCAGAGAAAACCATATTTCAAAAAGATACATGCACCCCAATGTTCACTGCAGCACTATTTACAATATCCAGGACATGGAAGCAACCTAAATGTCCATCAACAGAGGAATGGCTAAAGAAGATACGGTACATATATACCATGGAATATTATTCAGCCATGAAAAAGAACAAAACAATGCCATTTGCAGCAGCCTGGATGGACCTGGAGATTGTCATACTGAGTGAAGTGAGTCACACAGAGAAAGACAACTATCATGTGATAGTGCTCATATGTGGAATCTAAAAAAAGGCTACAAATGAACTTATCTACAAAACAAAAATAGAATTACAGATGTAGAAAATAAACTTATGGTTACCAGGGGATAAAGGGGGGGGAGGGAGAAATTGGAAGTTTGGGATTGACACATACACACTACTATATATAAAATAGATAACTAATAAGGACCTACTGTGTAGCACAGGGAACTCTACTCAATACTCTATAATGACCTATATGGGAAAAGAATCCAAAAAAGGTGGATATATGTATATGTATAACAGATTCACTTTGCTGTACACCTGAAACTAACACAACATTGTGAATCAACTATACTACTATAAAAATTTTTTTAAAAGATACACGCATTCCAAAGTTCATAGCAGCACTATTTACAATAGCCAAAGCATAGAAACAACCTAAACATCCATTGACAGATGAATGGATAGAGAAGATATAGTACATATGTACAATGGAATATGACTCAGCCATAGAAAAGAATGAAATAATGCCATTTGTAGCAACATGGATGGACCTAGAGATGATCATATTAAGTGAAGTAAGTCAGACCGAGAAA
Source organism: Pseudorca crassidens (assembly GCF_039906515.1). NCBI lineage: Eukaryota > Metazoa > Chordata > Mammalia > Artiodactyla > Delphinidae > Pseudorca > Pseudorca crassidens. The sequence continues at coordinate 54,282,043 of NC_090311.1, read as the reverse complement.
AACAAACATCACATGATCTCACTAATATGTGAAATCTAAAAAATGATACAAATGAACTTATTTGCAAAACAGATATAGACTCACAGACATAGAAAACAAACTTATGGTTACCAAAGGGGATAGCGGAGGCAGGGGGCACAGGAGGGGGGGAGATACATTAGGAGTTTGGGATTAACATATACACACTACTATATATAAAATAGGTAAACAAGGATCTACTGTATAGAACAGGGAACTATACTCAGTATCTTGTAATAAGCTATAATGGAAAAGAATCTGAAAAAGAATGTGTGTGTGTGTGTGTGTGTGTGTGTGTGTGTGTTTGTATGTATAACTGAATCACTTTGCTATATGCTTGAAACTGACACAACATTGTAAATTAACTATACTTCAATTAAAAAAAAATAGATTTGGGGCACAGCCAAGCCCTCCAGGCCAGAGTCGTTTCCTCGCCACTGTGCATAGACACATGGTAATTGTCACGTGCTGACTCTCACCAACTCCTACCAGAAACAGCAATGACTGAAAGACGCTAAACTAGCAAGAGCCATTCAGGTGCCGTCCTTCCCCCTTCCCCCTGACCTCCACCCTGAACACTTTCCCGTCCCACTTGCATCTTCCTCCTTCCTTCTTTCAGGTCTCAGCTCAGACGTCACCTCCTCCAGGAAGCCTTCCTTGGTTGAGGTGCTTCTGCTGTATGCTCCCAGAGCCCCCTGAACTGCCCCCATAGGAGTACCTTCCCCATGGGATTTTCTAGTCCGACTACTTATCTCTGACTACTTATCTGCCTGCCTATCAGACCATGAGATGTGTGAGGGCAAGACCAAGCCTTCTTCTCATCTCCCATACCCATGATGGTTGTACGTAGCTCACCAGATACCTGTGTAACCTTATCTCTATTATCCTATTAGATCCTCCAGCTGTCTTAGAAGGCAGAAAGATTATTATTGATACCCATTTCACACATGGGAAGACGGAGGTCCTCAAAAGGGGAAGCAGCTGCCCAGCATCACTTATCAGTAGCAACTGACAGCTGGAGGGCTGGGACAGCGGCGTCTTCATCGATGTCAAGTCTGGTTCTTTCCTGGGGCTCTTGGCACCTCTTGAGTCGAGGACTGGGTTTGAGACAAATTGCCGTGTAGAGGGATCGATTCATCTCAAATTATTAATGGTACATTATCTGAACAAATGCTAAGCTTAGGTGCCCCAGCTTCCCAGGCATGGCATATCCCCTGCCCAGCTCTGCTTTGCAGATGGTGACCCCCCCCTCCAGCTGTGAACCCATCCTGGGATCTCTTTGGACACCTTGTGGAGAGAATCGCGGTCCCTTCTCCACCCTACGGGATGCTCTCTGGCTCCCCAAGGCCAGCCCTCCACCATCCATTTCGTCTTCTGTTCGTGTGTGGCAGTTTCAGTCAATACCTGCCCATTCCAAACACGCCTATCACCCTCACACATGAGGTTCCCGTGCACGGGGGCTTCCGCTCTGGGGAGCTCCAGGGCTGCTTATCTGGGCTCAGCAAATCCAGCCCTGCATCCCCCTTCCTGTGTGGACGCCAACCCAGTGGCCAGCGGTATTTCCCAGAACGTCCACACTGCACGACCGGTGGCATAGCCCCACAGTTCTGCTTCCTCTCGGAAATCCAAAGGCACAGGGGACTGAGGGGGTGGGAGGGTGCCTCAAGGAAGGCCCTCGGCCACTGGTGTCCTGGAGCGCCTCTCCTGTGTAGTCAATGGCATGGACTCTCAATCACCTTTAGCCCCCAGCCTAGTTGTCACTTCCTCCAGAAAGCCTCCTGTATTACCACCTCGGCCCTTGGTCAGAGGAGTCTTCTAGTTCAATGACACGGCTCAGCGTTTGTGTCCAGAGCGGCCAGGTACTAAAAGCTCCAGTAGACAAGCTCAGGGATTCGGACTTGCTCTTGAGGCCCATGGAAGCCACTGAGGAATTATAAGCACGGAAGGAAGATTAGCTCAGTTGTGCCTTAGGAAGACCCCTCAGTCTGAAAGGTAGAGAAATAGTTCAAGGGAAGAAGTCCCTGGGTAGAGAGAAGCAGCCGGAGACGATGGCAGTGACCCAGCAGGCCAGAGGTGGCGCTGGCAGTAGGGCGGGGACAGTGGCGTGGGAAGGAAGCAGGCAGAAGCAAGGGCGGTAGGAGGACGGACCTCCCAGTCGCTGACAACGTGAAGGTACTTGGGTGACAGGAAGAGGCCAGTGCGGCCTCCAGGATCTTGTCTGGGGGACTAGGATGGGGGTGGGGCACTACCAAGCTAGCACACCCAGGGTGAGGTGAGAATTCCCTGAGATGGCTCTGAAAACTGTATGTAAATTAAGCAGTGCTGGGACTTCCCTGGCAGTTCAGTGGTTAAGACTCCACACGTCCACTGCAGGGGGCACGGGTTCGATCTCTGGTCAGGGAACTAAGATCCCTCATGCGGAGTGGTGCGGCCCAAATAAATAAACCATGCAGTCCTGCTCAAAAAGTATCTTCTTGGCATTTTGTTAAAGATTTCCGCTGTGTGCAAAGTTGAGCCAGGGATTCCTCGGTCAGCTTCCAGAGCCCCTGTGTGCCCACGTCCTGATTCCTGCCTGGCCCTGAGTCCCGGCTTCTCTTGTCCTCCTTCAGGAAGGAGGACCGCCCCCCGCCCCCCATCTCTCAGGAACCTCCTCCTCCTGCCTTTCACCAGCCCCCAGTGGGTTCTGATCCTCAGACCCAGCAGTGGGTTCAGGTTCTTTCTCATTCAGGGGTCCCCTCAGCTACACAGTCAGCCTCCTGCGGGGAACACTACATCCATCTCCCCAACCCAGAGAGGAGAGGGCCTGGCTCGGGGCATGGGCCAGGACGGACACCCAGGCGTCTGGACAGCTGGCCCAAGACTCTCTTTGCAGCTGCATCCTTGTGGTGGGGTAACATGGTGGCTAAGAAGGGCGTTCAAACCCAGCTTTGTGACTAACCAACAGACGCTGTAAGTGATTTGCTTAACCTCTCTGTGCCTGTTCCCTCATTCTTGAGAGAGGATGTCAACAGTAGTAGCTCCCCCACTGCTGGGTCTGAGGATCAAATGAGTGGCTCTAGGAAACTGCTTAGCCTGGCCCCTGGCCTGTAGTAGGCGTTCAGGGAATTGCAACGATGATTGCTGTTAAAAATGTCTATGGTGCCCAGGGTCCCTCCCTGGCCTGGGTGAGGGGAAATGCCAGTAACAGTCCAGCCCATGCTCAAGGAGAGGGGAATGAGGCTGCACTTTTGAAGGCAGGAGTGTCAAAAAGTAATGGGCAGGACTTCCCTGGTGGCACAGTGGTTAAGAATCCGTCTGCCCATGCAGGGGACACGGGTTTGAGCCCTGGTCCGGGAAGATCCCACATGCCGTGGAGCAACTGAGCCCCTGAGCCACAACTACTGAAGCCCGCACACCTAGAGCCCATGCTCTGCAACAAAAGAAGCCACTGCAGTGAGAAGCCCGCACACTGCAATGAAGAGTAGCCCCCCCTCACCGCAACTAGAGAAAACACACGCGCAGCAACGAACACCCAAAGCAGCCACAAAAAAGAGTAATGAGTAAATTGTAAAGCCTCACATTTGGCACCTATATGTGATGAGATTCAACCTAATGGTCATTAGCCGTGGTGGCAGCTGGTCGAGGGCACAAGCTGGCCTCATCCAAAGTCCTTGCTCTTAAGCACTGCCTCGTGGTGCACCTAGGCCATGTGGCTGAAATCACACACCTTCTCTCTCCCAGGGCAGCAGCAGGAACCTCTGTTATTCCAACACCCCCAGGCTCAGACCTCGAGGGAACCAAATCTGCCGCCTCCAGGCCTGCTGTGCGCCCCCCCCCCACTGTCTGCTAGCTGAGTCCCCCACACCGAGAGGCAGCGTTGCCCACCCTGCTGCCCAGTGAAGAATGGCACGCTCCCCGTTGAAGGGTGCTCGCTGGCCCTTATCACGGGAGAGTGATGTCCGCAGCGCTGAGCTGCAGACCCTGCTTGCCTGGTCAGCACTGCGGAGGGCAGGGAGGCAGCAAGAGACAGACGCTGCGCTTGACAAACACCACGTGGCCGGGCAGGCAGGCAGGAGCAGAAGGAAATCAGAAGGGAAGGAGGTGAACCTGGCGTCCTGACCAGGTGCTGGTGGACACACCGGGCTTCCGCAGGGGGGATCTAAGATGGAGAAAATCAGTGACCTTGGTCATAAAGGGGATTGATTGGCCCGGGACCCGTTGTGCCTGCCGAGGTGTGGCCTTGACTGGCCCTGCGTCCTGGAGGAAGGGTGCCCTCAGAGACTTCAATTCACCAAGGTTCAGTTAGCTAATAAGTTGTGCTTGGGCGGAAGGAGGCTGATGGAGGTCTTCCAACTACGAACACCAGAAGAGATGGCTTCAGGGACCCGAAAGGGCCTGACCGTGACCCTTGTCCATGGGAGGAAGAGGGAACTAAGGAAGACGACGGCTTGGCTTTGGACTCAGATGGAGCTGAGTTTAAACAACCTTCTTGGGCAAGTCCCTTCCCCTCACCAAGGCTGCTTACCCATCTGTCAAACAGGAGTGACAATCCCATTTACGGGGAGCCAGCTACGTGCCAGACACTTTGCTATCAATCTCACGGGCGTGAACTCATATAATCAGAACCAGAATCCTAGGAGGTAGCTACTACTATTATTATTAGCATTTATAGATGAGGAAACTCAGGCCCAGAGAATGAAATGACTTTTCACAGGTCCCACTCTGAGTTGCACACCAGGAATCAAACGCAGGCAGCCAGCTTGTACCTAAACCCTTGGCCGCGCCCCTTTTCTTCCTCTTGTCACAAAATACACTAACAACAGCAAACTAGCAGCACGGTCTATGGGCTGAAACAGTAAGAATAACTTTCCACGGATGAACTCCCTTTAATCCTCACACTAAACCTATGAAGTGGGAACCAATGTAACCTCCATTTACAGATGAGGAAGCTAAGAAACAGAGAAGGTGAGTTACTCACCCAAGTCACCAAGCTCATGGGCGACAGCAATGAGAGTTGAGCCCAGGTAGTCTGGCTCCAGGGTCCTGACCTTGACCTTATGCAAAAGCATGAAAGGGCCTCACCCAGTGTGTAGCACATGGCACAGAGCAGGCTCAGCGAAGGGCTTTTCTACCCTGGGGCAGCCCTTCTCCCTAAAAGGAAGACAGATGTAGTAAACACTGGGGCAGGCTCCCCACAGGCCCAATGCAAGCCAGGCTTCGGGAGGGTTTGGATATGCTCTTGGCAGACTCCGAGCTTCCACTGGAGAGGGCATGGGTTCAACCCCTGGTTGGGGAACAAAGATCCCACATGCCTGCGCAGCGTGGCCAATAAAAGAAGGAAAGAAAGAAAGAAATGCCTCTGGTTCAGGGAAGATGGAGGGAAAACGGGGGTCAAGGGCCCCAGTGCGCGGGGGCTTCTTAGCAGAGGTGGGCTAGCAGGCAGGTGGGGCTGTGTCGGAGAAAGGGAGAGCACACTTCCAGTGAGCCACTGGGCTTGAGTGAGAGCTAGGAGGTGAGCGGCTATCGGACAGTCGAGGCTAAGGTAGCAGACAGATGTCGGGAAGGACTGTCAGATCTCCAACTCCATAAAGTCCCACGACGCCTGGCCAGGGCTGTGGGTCATGGGAAGCAGCCAGCAGGTGGGCAGCTTGGGAGAGTGACAGGAAGAAGCAGGCAGCCTTACCCCAGCCTGACGCTCAGGCTCGGGCCGGCCCCTGCCGCTGCCAGGCCAGAAACGCTGGGCCTGACTCCTGAGGGGTCCCACCCTGCTCCCCGCAGCTTTGCTCCCATCCTCCAGCCCTCTGGGGCCCCACCCCTTCAATCATTACCCCAGATCATTGAACTGGAGGTCTGTAAGGCTGACACTCCCTCAGAGAGCATTTATCTGGAAAGTCATAAAATCACACCAGGCATGGTAATTAACGATTAGAGATGTTTATCCCTCAGCTGGCTCTGGCCTGTGGGAGTCTATTGTGGGGACAGAGGCGGGCTTCCCTCCACAGCATGGAGGTGGGCGGCTGCCGCTGCCAGGTTCTTGCCATCAGAGATGTGCCAACAGAGGAGGTGAAGGCCAAGCCCTTCAGACCCTCGCTGGGGGGCCCTGTTGGCGCACTGAGCCATCTTCCCAACAAAGCCGTCCAGAGCTGGCTCCTAACACCTGACCTCTCCTACCCCCATGCCTTTGTATGCACCGTGCCCCTCACCAAGAATACCGTCCTGTCCATGCCTCAAGGCTCAGCCACCTCCAGGGAGCCCTCCCGGACCACTCTGGGCACAGAGCTGCTCCGTTGCAGGCCATCAGGACTCTCGCCTCCTCTGATCTTCACCCGGATGTGTGCGTCCTGTGGCTGCATCTTGATCACTCAGCCAGACCCAGTGTTCCCAGAGGGTACATATTCACTCCCATCCTCCACCCTGCCGCTCTCCCATACCCAGTACTGGACCATGCACCCAACAGGTCCTCAAAAATGAACCATGACAGCAGAGTGTCAGAGTTGCAAGAGAACCCCCCTCACCCACTAGACGATGCTCTGCATGTATGGACATCGGCACCTGGCTCTGGGGAGCAGGCCCAGGCTCCTTCTCAAAGGGACTTGTAGGCCAGACAAGGCCAAGGCCCAAGGCACACCAACTTGGGAAATGGAGACCTGGACCAGAAGTTAGGCGCTTCCTCAGCATCTGACAGCATTTTGGGTGGCAGAGCCAGCACTCAAGCCAAGGTCTTCAGGCACCCGGGCCTGGCTCCCCAGGAAGAGTGGTGGCCCACCTGAAGTCACCTGGAGAAGGATGGAGGATCCTGGCGCCCCAGGGTGTGGGCTGGCTCTACCACCAAATTTCTATGTCACCCCAGGCATGTCCCTGATCACCTGGGCCTCAGGGTGAAGATGATGAGCAGAGTATAAACCTGCCGGAGCACAGGCAGGTAGGGTAGCCAGGACAAAGCGTCCATCTACCCTAAAGCCAGAAGGATCTGGGTGGGAGAGGGCTCTGTGGCTGAGTGGGCCTCTCATTCCTCCTTGGACACAGGCACACATGCACTGCCCCTTCTCACCCAGCCGGCCCGGCTCCTTGCAGGCAGCAGCTGCCCATGGCATTCTCAGGGTAGCTGCAAAGGCCAGGCCCCCTGGTGCTGGCATTCACCCACCCAGGCCCAGTGCTTCTGTGGACTGAGCCAACTCCCAGGGCAGCGGCCAGTACCCAACCAGCCACCCACCCCACAGAGCCTCCCCTACTGGCCTGTGAGTCACTGAGGCCCAAGTGTCAGGTCATCTAGTCCAGCCTGGCCCAGAGCCTTGCCCCAAGATGCTCTGCAGGGGTGAAAAGGGCCCAGTACTTAGAAAAGTTATGCAGTATAGCTGGTCTTGGAGATCAAGAGCTCATTGCAAGTTAAAGGCACAGACAAGGCTTTCAGGAGGAAACAAGACTAGGTTCTTAAACAGCCTATGTATGTGCGTGTGTGTGTGCATGTGTTTTATGGGCACCGAGAGAGACGTGTAAAGACACAGCCCAGGCCGTTAGCATTGCCTGCCCTGGGAAGTGAGAATTACAGAGGGTGGTGGCTATTGGCAACTGCGTTAGAGCACTCTATACTTCCCACTGATCAGAGTGAGTATGATTTCTTTTGGAATTAAATTAATTATTTAAATAAAGTAACGTTAGGAAAGGAAATCTGTTTAACTTTGTTTAACCCAGCAGTTCCCAAACTTATCTGATGATGAACTGTTGCTTTGTGTAACGCCTAGAAGCACCCCCTGGAAGGGGGGATGTGCACGCAATATACTCTGGAGAAAGATAAACTTGTCTAGTTTCTAACAGATAAAACCATGGTCCTTTCTGACTCGGGAACCAGGAAGAGGAAGCGGGCTTCAATGTACCAGAGCCAGCCCCAGAGTCAGACCACCTGAGTTTCTAGCACTGGCTCCACCTCTTAGCAGCTCTACGGTTTGGACCGGTCGAGTTAGCCACTCTGAGCCTCAGTTTACTCCTCTGCAACTGGGAATAAGCCCTCACTGGTTACACAGCACAGTCCATCATGTCAAATTCACCATGGGGCCCAGCACACTTAGGTCTTTGGAAAATGGGAGCTATTATTTTTACTATAACTCTATAAATTATCCCACAGTTGAGAGAAAAAGGAGAGGTAGGCACTGAACTCCAGGTGTACTGGCCTGCGGGTCGGGAAATCTGTGTGCCCCAAGCAGATCCCAGGACTGTCGTCTACAGACTGAGTCAACTCCCATGTCAGTAGCCAGCTTGCTGCCCGTTTGAGGCTCCCATTTGGAGCCTCCGTTTCCCCATCTGTAACAGGAGGGGCTGGACTGGGTGACCTCTGGGAACACACGGGTCTATCATCTGGACAGAGGAAGGTCTCCATGAGATACTCTTTTCCCACAATGGGTTGGAGAATTTTGCTCTCCAGCAGCCTGTCATCCTTTTCTGGGGGGTGGGTGTGTGGTTGATGCATTAGGAGAAGGAGGGATAGGTCAGGGACAGGAATAAAGAGAACATGAATGGGGCACTTCCTGTATACCAGGCGCCATCCCAGGAGCTGTCCACAGATGAATGCATCTAGTCCTCAGAACAAGTCTATGAGGCCACAACTAGTTAACCCATTTTATAGACAAGAAAACTGACATCCAAAGAAATGAAGTCATATGCCCAAGGTCAGAGGGTTGGTGAAGCAGGATTTGAACGCAGTCCTCCCCAATCTTCATGGCTCCATGCTCTAAACTGCTGAGTGGTGTCAGCTCTAGGTCTCTACGAAAGACAGAGACCCAGGGAGGGAGAGATGGGACAGGGCAACAGGTGCAAAAAGAGCAGGTGCAACGTCCCAGGGCAGCCTGGGCACGTTTTCAGGGAGCGGAGTGGGAATCCCAGCTGGGAAACAATCGTTTACCTCCATTTGGGGCCTGCTGAGTTTCAGAGTCATTGTGCCCAGACAGGAATGCACAACCCTCTCCCTGGGGGGCTGCAGAGGGTCCCACTGCCACGTCACCAGGAAGGAGGCACCTGCTGGCCTGAGAGAAAAGTGGGGCCTGAACTGCTTTGTCTAGTGGCCACTGGGCCCGGGAGATGCTTCACCTGCCACTCCTTGGTCACTCCAGTCCAGTGACCCCCACTAAAGCCACGCACTCCAAGACGGTTTGCTCCCCAATATCACATGCAAAATGTCTGTCAGCTCTTGACACTAATATTATTTAAGGCCCAAAGTCTAATGTAAGGCTTCCTTTTAGGGAGATTGTCTCATTTAATAAAACTCTCTGTCTCTGCTCCCCCAAGGTAAGCGCGCTGATGATAACGTATTCCCCGCACTGTGATTTGATCTGGGAATAGAATTAGCACACAGCCTTGCTTCATTGTCAGATTGGTATTTTTATTATTTTCCCCGGAATAAATAAACAGGAAGCCATCCAGGTGAAAGGCAGTCATCTGCCCCCAGGACCTTTAGTCGCTGGCCTCCTAACTGGGTCACCTCTCCTCTCCAGGGCTCACTCATTCACTCATTCATTCTTTCACTGATTCAGTCAACAAGCTGCCCCAGTGTCAGTACCCTAGGCTGTACCCAGGCTCTGAGCTGGGGAGTTGGGGTGTGACTAAGACAGAAGAGCCCTGTCCTCAGGGAACTGACACCTTCATGGTATTGCCCTGCACCCCTCATCTTCCTTCAACTGCCCCCCAGCCCGAGTGGCACCAGTAGGACTGCCAAGAGAAAATTCAGACTCTCGCTCACACGAAGACATTGATGAGAAAGAAGACCTGGGCTCAAGGGCATCCCTGTCCCCACACCACTGTGGCCCGAGGCAAGTCACCTGATCCGTTCAAGTCTGTTCATTCCTGGGTGGGAAGGACATAATGAAAACATGGGCTTAGAGTCAGACAGAACCTGGTTCAAATCCCAGCTCTGCCTCCTACTAATCGTGAGACCCGGAGCAAGTCACTTTGCCCTGCAGTGTGATGCCATCGTTTGAGACACGACCTGCTTTACAGAGATGTTGTGAGCAGGGGCACAGCAGTGAGAGAGGAGCTCACCCCAGGAGCCACTGAACTTGCACAGTCCTGAGAGGAGGGGCCCCAGAAATGTCGTGTCCTCTTAAAAAGGAGGAAGTTTAAATGAGATGATGTAGGTCAAGTGCCCGGCTCGTGGAAATTACTCAGCAAACTTGCTGTCACCATCACCATCGTCAACACCATCATCATCGTCATCAACAACGCTGCTGATATCACTCATCTAGTGAGGAATGAAAGCTCTTTCAAAACTCTAGGGACCTAGACTGGAGGGTGTGCAAGGCTGGCACTAGGCTGGGAATTCTCGCCCTGTAACCACGGGCAAGCCCCTTCTCTTCCCTGGCTTAGGTGTCCAGCTGTGACATCCTTCCTGGCCCTGACGCCCCAGTGCCTGCGAGCGGCTGGGAGAACACGTCTCTCACACTGCTGGGCCCTCTGTTACTAGCTGACCCAGGGAGGGCCAGGGGCTTGGCGGGGCCTGGGGACTCCCCCAGCCTGGGGATGCCACAAACAAGGCTACACCAGGCCTCGAGCTGAGCCCAGCAGGCAAAGATGGGGTGCTCGAGGGTCCCAGCGGAACGGGGCTCCAGGGCTCGTCTGGCCCTGCTGCTTAGATGAGCTCTCCCTTACTACACATCACTAGAGGTGCCTGAAAAAGGAAGAGAGGTGCCTGGAAAAGGACAGGAGTTCAGGGCTCAAGTCCGGCCCTCCGGGCACTCACTGTGGAGGCGTTCTGAGCCTCCGCTTCCTGCTATGACATACGGTGCATCGGTGACGGTTCTGGCAGAAATGATCACTCAAGAGGGTGACTGAAGAGAGTTTAATGAAGGGGCTTCTTAAAAGTGTAAGCAGGGTTAAAGGAAAGCGTAAAGGACTGGTGAAGCACCCCAGGGTTAGCGACAGTGGGAGCTGCTGCCACCCCTAGAATGATTCCAGAAACGCCTGTAGGTTGGGAGCTGCCATGAAGGAGAAGACAGACCAAGAGGAGCTGTGGCGTTTGCTGGAGGAACACAGTCATTACCGACCCACGGTCCAGCCGGGAGGAAGCTCCGGAATGTTTGTGGATGGAACCAGAGAGTAAGTGAATCAACGAATCTGATCTCCTGCTGATTTATCCCGAGGCAGATACCATTTTCCAAATGGCTGCTTCAATAGCTCCCCTCGCACACACTCTTCTTATAGTAGGACTTTAACGCTCCGTGAATCTGGGCACAGCTGTGATTACAGCGGAAGTGACACTATGTGATATCTGTTAGGTCATAAAAAGCGATGCAGCTTCCACCTGGTTCTCTTTGGGATGCTCACGCTTTGAAGTGAGCCACCGTGCTGTGAGGAAGCCCAAGCAGCCACGTGGAGAGGCCACACACAGATTTTTCTGTGGACTGCCACATCGGAGGTCCCGGGCCACAGTCAGTATCAATTGTCACACAGGTGAGTGAGTGAGTCTTCAGATTTCAGATAACTCTATCCCCAGCCTTAGAGGCTTCCAGCCCGAGGTCCCAGACACTGTGCGGGTGGAGACAAGCTGTCCCTACCGTGTACTCTCCAAATTCCCAACTAATGAAATCAATGAACATAATAAAATGGTGGGTGTTTTAGGCCACAATGTTTGGAGTAGTTAGTTATGTCAATTGTTTGCTTTGGTCCATAGGGACCATGTTCCCAGAGCACAGAACAGGGAGGAGAAGGGTGGAAAAGGAATGTGAGGGGGAAATGGAGAAAACCCAGCAGCACAGATGTCTCACATAGGGCAGGGCTTTGAGAACCCATCCAACCTGGCAGAATCTGAAAAACCATTCTTACACCGAAAGTTAGTTCCACTAACCTGAAGAATTGCCCCAGCTGCCTCAGTGGCCTTTTGCGTCTCGAACCTGTGTTCCCCACACCCCATTCCGACTCAGCCCTGCCCATGCTGCCAGAGAAGCAGAGCACCCCCACTACCTGGGCACTCCGTCCTTGACCAGTGGACCCGCTGCATACTCTGACTTGGCAGGGGAAAGAAATGGGTGGCAGGAGGGCCTGCAGGGACAGGCCTCCTCACTCTGCCCTACACATACCAGGCACCTGCACACCCCTTGCCCTCCCCTCACCTGGAACTCTCTCCTCACCACACAGCCAACACTACCAGTACCGTGACACCTTCAAAGAATTAACCCTCTGCCATGGGCTGCATGTTTGTGTCCCCCTAAACATCATATGTTGAAGCCTTAACCCCCAAAGTGATGGTAGTTGGAGGTAAGGCCTTTGAAAGAGAATTAGGTCATGAGGGTGGAACCCTCTTGATGAAATTAGTGCCCTTATAAGAGGAAGCACTAGAGAAATGGTCTCTGCCACGTGTGGACAGAGCAAAACAGGCAGTTGGCTCTCACCAGACACGGAATCAGCCAGCACCCTGATCTTGGCCTTCCAGCCTCTAGAACTGTGAGAAATAAATGTTTGCTGTTTAAGCCATCAGTGTGTGGTATTCGTTATAGCAGCCAGCCCAACTAAGACACCCACCACCACTACCACCCTCCCCCTCCCTTGAACCCTGTTCCAAGATGCACATGGTTGTAATTTTCCTGAAAATGCCAACAGGATAATTTGAGGGCAGCATCTGAGTAAGAGAGCTAGCATACACAAGATTTGTCTCCCCAGGAATGTAGAAGGGTCTGTTCTAAATCCCATGTGTGCCTTCCATCTGCAGTCCTGGGCAGGGCTCACAGCTGCTTGCTAGGAAATCATCACCAAGGCCACAAATCCTCCCGGCTCCCCTGTGCGTCCACAGCATCTTATGTCCGCTCCCCCCAGCCCAAATCTCCCATTACCATAACTAATAACTTCCCTAACCATGCTGCCACGGGAGCAGGACCCATGTCTTCCCAACACTCCCGATAAAACAATAACCACACTTGGTGTTTCAGTCACTGCTAACAAGAACATCACATTTCCTCACTTGATCCTTGCAACATTATGAGGAAGGTGGCTAGCATTATCTCCAGCTCACAGAGGGGACAAGCTCAGAGAGGTGAAGTGACTTGCCCAAGGTCACTGAGGAGGTGGGGACCAGAGCCAGGACTCAGAGCCAGGTCCGGCTCTCCCCACATGCCCACCCCCAGAGTGCTTTATCACCTCTTCAGCTCCAACATAGAGCAGAGGGCTGAGCACGAAGCAGGAACTCGACAAATATTTGTAAACTGAACAAAACCTTAACAAATTCTCGTTGCATGAATACAGCTCTTATACGGAAGAGAATCCAAACACCACCATCCACTCCATGCATTCTGATGCGCTGATGTCTTTTGTTTTTTTGCAGGGGTTTTGTTTCCTCCAGCAACGCGAGTGGGCGGCAAGGAGGTACACAGAGTCCCCTGGGGAACTGTTTCTGCACAGCATCTCAGATGTGAGGTGGGGAAACATTCTAGAACAAATATATTCTGGTTATCACAACACCACTGAGAGAGAGGTGGGCAAAGACTCCAGATCCCATTTCACATATGACAAAACTCAGACCCCCAGAGTCAAGGGACCTGTTTGCAGTCACTCAGAGAAGGAAGGCCCACACCAGCTGTCTTGATGTCCATATAGGAGACTTACAATTCCCTGGCTCCCCTACTTCCAAAATGCCCAGCTCTGAACACTACAGCCTCGTCAAAAGGATAGAGGGTACGGCTCTAGGGAAAACGTGTGGCAGCCTCACTCGATCAGACGGCCGGGCTCTGAATTCTAGCAGAGACCAAAATGAAGCTTCCTGAGGCAGAGGCCTCAGCACCCCACACACCTCCTCCCACCTCCCCTTCCTCATCTCTGCACCCAGCAGGCAGATCGTCAGATCACGTGGGCTGAATCTCCACAACCAGGCAGCTCTGCGGAGGGAATGAAGGGAACGTCGCAGGCCCTACGCCCTGTCGGCAATTGATGGCTCTGGCTGGGAATGGGGTTCTCAGAGGACTGTGACCCTCAGAGGGGTCTCCTTGCCAGGGAGTGAGTGATTGGAGACCCCCTCAGCCCAATCTCCACTGGACACTCAGGCCCCTACCTCGGCGATGAAAGGAGGTAGAGTGGACCCAGCCCCAGTCTGGAAGGCAAAGCCCTCTGGTCCTTTGACTTCCTGTGTGACCTTGGGAAAATCACAACCTTTTGAACCTCAGTTTCTCCATTTGTCAAACAGGTTCATACTACCCTCCTTTGCTGCCTCTGGGGGTAAATGTTCATCTCCAAAGATAAAATGATAACGCTTAACTTTATACCTATTTACTATTAGCTCCCCCACCCCTGGTGCTGACTCAAGCTGTCCAGGGTGTGTTCTCATGGTCTGGAGGTCAGTCGCCCTGGCCTGACTGATGGTGAGTGTGATTGCCCGTGGCAACTGGAATCAGGCTACATCCCAGGGACAAGGTCGAGTCTTAGCTGTGAAGGCAGCCAAGGCAGTTTCTCGGGAGCAGTATTAAGCATCATCACAGAAGGGGGATGAGGCAGGGGATGAGGAACCACAGAGATGAGGCTGGTCAGGAAGCAGCAGCAGGGCAGTGAGGCCACCTGCTCAGGAAGAAGCCCTGTTCTTGTCAGGGGACATCCACCCCATACAAGGCCTGGCAGACCACAGCCCACAGAACGTGGACCAGGCTGCCAGGAGTCCACGTGGCCAGAGCCTGGAGGGAGACAGGCCTGTGTGGCCGAGAGCAGATCAAGCACCAGCACTCTTCAGCCTGTAACTGAGTCCCGGGTCAATCTGGGATCAATGTGCTCAGAAGTACCGTGTGTATGCACTTGGTTATATCTTGCCTTGTTCCAAGAAAAATGATTTAAAACATACACAAACCCATAAGGGATTTACAAGGCTACCTAAAGTACTGCAATAAAACATAAATTAGAAATTGATAAGAAAGTACAGAGGCAAAACAGAGGAAAGGACATTAAATGAGACAGAAATATGACTAGTTCAGAAATGAGGACTACAAAGTTCTAAACGTTGTTTCAAAGGATCCAGATTGTCGATCTGAGCTTCCTGGTAGCAACTGCAAAAGGAGAAACCTGCTCAGTTACACGATTCCATGAAATAAAATATAAATATATAAATAAAGCCTGATATTTAGGAAAATCATAACTGCTTCTGATTATAGAGCAGGAATATTTCCTGGCAGTCTTCATGATAAAATTCTATGAATAGACACGAAACAAATCTCATGGAGATGTTTTCTGGGGAGTGACATCATACAAAGAGACAATTCAAGAGAAGTAGTCCTACAGGGACCAAACTAATATGCTATGGAAGCCATCCTCCCCTGGCCTAGCTTAAGGTATTGGCAGATGAGGCTGGGATATTTTAAGCAGGGAGCATTATTGCTATTACTGCTAATAGCATTGGTTGCTATTTATTTATTGATCTAAAATTCTTTCACGCCACCTATACTTACTGAGCACCTAAGTAGTGCCAGCATTGTACAGGGCATTAGAGAAGCAGAGGTGAGCAGGACAGACATGAACCCTGGCCTACTAGGGCTCAAGGTCTTGGAGGAGAATCTGTAAGTGAACAGGCAGTTACAGACCACAATTCAACAAGGGTCCTGATGGGAAGCCCAGGTCACTATGGGAGGACAGAGAAAAGGCCTAATGCTGCACATCAGGGAAGACTGCCTGGAGGAAGTGAGGCCTGAGGTGGGCCTGGGAAATACCTGGCAGGTGAAGAAGCAATGGCTAGACCACCAGAAATCAGCATGCCAAAGAACCCATCATTGCCCAGAGACGCCACTGAGAACAGCCTTAGGAGGGGCCCCAGAGGCCAGGCCTGGTTGGGTTGGGTCCCTCACCCAGCCACTGTCAGGATCAATCTCAGGCAGAACTACGAGTGTGGCCAAGCTGGGAACAAATGCCCCAGCATCCTCCCTGGGTCCTTCCAACTCGTGGGTGCTGCCCCTTCCCCCATTCTCAGAGCTTGGCCCTGCTGCCCAGGAACCATGGATATCAGGCCCTCTCCGTTGGTTCACAGCCAAGACAGACTCAGCTTGGAGAGAAGCAGCAGGCAGTCCTGAGAACAAGCCACTCCTGGATATGAAAACAAACGCGATTGTTTTAGAGCTGCAAGTGCCCTTCGACATCAGCCAGCCCAACTCCCTCATCTTATGGAGGGGGAAACTGAGACACAGAAAGGGGAAGTTATCCAAAGCCACACAGGCTGAGAAGTCCATAAGTCCAGAGGCAGGAGAGAGCAAAAGTAAAGAGGAGACCAGACAAGTCAGCCAGGAGCCCTAGGGGGGAACAAAGAGGAAAATTCCAGAAGAAGCTCGACAAGAGGAGGACAAAGGGCCTATATCTGAGGCCATGGACACGAGCCACATCCGAGATTTGCAGTTTTCTCATCTGTTCAATGGCAATAATACTGACCTGCCCCACAGGGTTGCCGGGGGAACTAGAGGGTACCTTGTAAACTGTAAAGTCCTGTGCACCTGGAGATGGCACAAGGGCCCAGGAAGAGGGTGACTTCAGGGGTAATAATGAGCCACACCAATCAGCGTGCTTGCTACGTGCACGGCACTGCTGACAATAGCCCTCTGACGGATGTAATCGTCACCCCCATCTTACAGACTAAAGAAACTGAGTTAAGTAGCTTGCCCAAGACATCAGAGCTAAGAAGAGGTAAAGTGGGGATCAGGACTCTTAATCACACACAAGAGGGCCTGAGGCAGATCCGGATTTGGGAACTTATTTCTGAGAAAGGAGTGGGCGGAGGAAGCTGAGCAGATGCAACCCCCAGGAGATACGGAGCCCCCCCCCCCACCAATCCTGTACCCTTCCCTTGGAGCAATGATTTGCATGCAGAGTGTGAGCCCAGCCAGCTGCTCAGGGGCCATGAGGAAAAGATGGTCTGGTTGGGACCTCTGAGATGACTGCATGGTACGTCCCAGCTGGCATAGCTGTACTGGTTATCTATCGCTGCGTAACAAATCACCCGAAAACATGGCACAAAACAATTTACCCTGCTTCCAGATGCTATGGGCCAGGGGTTCAGAGAGCATAGCAGGGATGATTGGTCTCTGCTCCATGATGTCTGACGCCTCAGCTGGGAAAACGCAAACAGCTGGAGAGGCTAGATGGCTGGGCTCAGCTGGGACTGTTAACCAGGGCACCTAGACACGGACTGTCCATGTGACTCGGGCTTCCTCACAACATGGCAGCCTCAGGTCAGTGATTCTTATTTCTTACATGGTGGCTCAGGGCTCCAGGAGCAAATGAGCTCCAGTGAACAAAAGGAAAGCTGCATGGTCTTTACTGACTTAGCATCACTTCTGCCATTCTCTGTGGAGTGAAGCAGTCACAATTCTACCCAGCCTAAAGGGGAGGGGACACAGAGGTTATTTCTCAATAGGAGGAGTGTTGAAGAATTTGTGGCCATGTTTTTAAACCACCACAGTCGCCATAGGTGGCCCAGCAGTCTGATAGGGGAGCATGGCAGGGACCCACGCCTCTGTGGCAGATTCACAGAAGCTGAAGGAAGTCACGTTCAGTCGGGACGGACCCAGGACCCAGCCAGGACCATCTAGGCCTCCTCTACCTGTGCTACTGGGCTCTTGCACCCCACCTTTGACTCGAAGCCTCCCCCAGAATGATGACAAGGTTAGACCAGGTACTCACAAAGGCAGGGCTTCATCGCATCTCTGCTACAGCAGGACGACCTTGAGTGAGTCATATGACCTCTCAGGACCTTGGGCTCCTCACTGCATCATAGTGAACGCTGCCTCGCTTCCAGGTTTCTGGGGAGGAATGGAAGAGAGAACATATGTGAAACCCAGACACCAAGTAGGCTCCCAGGGAACACTGGTCTCCTTCCAGGGAGAATTGGGTGGGTGGGTGGGGGGGTTGTCACATGCAGCGAGAGGATCTGAGTGCCTGACTCACGGGGTTCTTGCCCAGGGACTTCACCAGGGTAGCATGTCTGCACTGGAAGCTACAGCAGGCACCTCTCGGGCCTGTGGCTCCCGGCTCTAATTACAGCTTTCTCGACAGGTTTCCTGTTGGGATCTGGCAGGGTCCCCTTAGAGGAGTCACGGATAATGAGCAGCTGGCGGCAGAGCCTCCATCCATGGGGACATTGACCCCAGAGCAGGCCTGAGCAGGCCTCCCTAGAAGGACAGAAGGCCCTCAAAGTTCCCGGTCTCAATCCTGCCCTATATACACACACATAAACACATGCACACACACGCACACACGACCACCACCATGGCCACCAGATTTCCTGGTCTCTGCTTGCACAGCTCCAATGACGAGGAGCTCACTACCTTACAGGCAGCTGGCTGACCTCCAGACAGTTAGAAGCACATCCCAAATCAGACTGCCCTTCAGCTTCTAGCTGTTGATTCTCAGGTCCTCCAAGATCCTGGCAACATGGAACAGAAGAAAGGGCCCAGCTTCTGGTGGCAGGAGGAACTGGGTTCACATTCTGACTCTATCATATCTCAGGTTCTGCAGGCTTAGTTAAGTCCCTTCACCTCTCTGAGCCTCAGTTTCCTCCTCTGTAAAATGAGAATACTACTACCCAGGGGGAAGGGAGTTTGGGAGGGTGAAATGCCCAGCGCAGGATAGATGCCAAATAAAAGTCGTGTCCACCCCCTTCCCTCTTGTACACTTTGCATTAGGGTGGCTTCAGTAGGCTCAGATTCAAACAAGCAACTGCCTCGCAGAAGCACTGGACCACCTGGAGAATCAAGGCGACAGAAGCCCACTTCCTCAGTCTCACAGCAGAGCTTCACTGCAAGCTGGAGGGGGCAGGGTGGGGGCAACCTTGCGCATTTCAACTTCTAGGTGCAACTGAATGTCTACCAGATAAAAAATGGGCTCACGGATGGATGGAGAGACCAACAAACAGACAACCGAACAGTTTCAGTAAGTTTCTAAGTCTAACCAGGAAACACCCACCCTCTTTTAGTCCCAGCCTTGCTGGATGTCATATTTTTGTTGAGCAAGTGTGTAAAGTAGGGATTTTTAAACTTTTATAAGCGTCCAAGGAGGATGCTTGTAAAATGCAGATTCCTGGGTCCCACCTCCAGGGATTCGGACGCTGTGGGTCTGAGGTGGGGCCCAGAGTCTGCATTTCTAACCAGCTGCCAGTTAATGCTGTCACTGCTGTTCCTTGGGCCATGCTTTGAGAAGGGCTGGAGCAGAGCAGAGCCACCGACTTCAACACTCTTTGGATGCCAAGCTGGTGTCCAGGGTGGCGTCCCTGGCTTGGGGCATTTCTGCAGGAGGGAGGAGAAAGCTGCCCCTCCCAGCCCTGGGACGCAAAGGGCGATGTGATACCACCACCACCTCCCACCTCTTCCAATATTCTGCTCCCGTTTCCATCCCATATTGAAGCAGCCGGCCTGGACGCTCTTCAAAGCTGTGATGGCATCGTTGCAGACAGGGCTTACGTCCAGAATGAGAACACCTCCCTGCAGGGAGTTCAGGCTGCACAAAAATCCCATTAAATAGGTGAGGTGTGCAGAGGCCATGCAGAACAGCCGCCCACGACAGGCCTCCCTGCAGGAGGGAAGAACCCCGGAAAGGAGGGAATCGAGTCTCCTGGCTTCCCAGACACACACATACACACACACACACACACGCTTGCTTACATGCACACTCACACAGGCACACACACACACAGGCACGCAAGCACGTGCCACAGAGGAGGACCCAGACCCTCCCACAGACACCCTTCCTCGCGTGGCTGATGGCAGCAGAGCCTCCGTCCAGGATTCAGCTCACGCGCTAACTTGCTGCACCACCTTAGACGAGTCCCTTCCCCTCTCTAGGTCTTAGCTTCCCCGCCTGAGGTGGCTGGCCTAGGCCTTGCCTAGGGAAGGAACCGGCATTCACTGAGCCACCATTGCATTCATTTATTAATTCTTTCATTCAACAGGTATCTATAGAGCAATCCCTGTGAACCAGGATCTGATTATAGCACCGAACAGAAGTGAAAGGAAGCTCGTGCCTCATGGAGGTGGCCCAATTCTTTGCACCGCCTGCTTTAGCCCTTTTATCTCATTTCACCTTCACCTTCTCGCGTCACCTCCAGACAACCACGTGAGCTGGATGTCCTCATCCCTGCTTTACAGATGAGGAAACTGAGGCCTGGAGTAAGTGGCAGAGCTCGGGTTCAGAGCTGGTGTTCCACAGACCATCACATGGCCCTGAGACCTCTGCCCTAACCAAGCCCCACCTCCTCCCAGTCTCTGCTGGGTGTGGGTCATTCCCTCCAGAGTACTCCTCCCCCCAACTCTCCAGGGTCCACCGCCTCACAAGGAAGTAGAAAGGTCAGTAGCCATGGGGATGACTGTTCCCACCCCGCCCCAGATTTGGGGATTCCAGGGCTTCTACCACGGCCCCCCCTTCCACCGATTGCAGGCTAGGCTGCTCAGACCCTCCTTCAGCAGCGGGTGCCTGGAATCACTGGGTGCTCTGGGAGCGCTGGCAGGCCTTTCTAAGTCCCTCATCCCCACCCACCCTGCCCATCACCTACTCCGAGTGCCCATACGTGATCCACGAGGTAGAGCGAGCCCACGGCGCAGGCTCTAACACAACACGGCTCCCCAAATGAGACAAGTTCTGCCTCTGTGCACTTATCCAGTTTTGCAATCCAGAAACTAGAAAGGGGCTAATTTAATTTCAACATACAAGGAAGCTTAGTGTTGCTATGGAAAGTAAACTTTATCCTGAGTTATGCAGGGTGGGAACAAGCATCTTCTCAGAGCTCAGGGCCCTTAAGGTCTCAGCCAGCCTTGGCCACATGCCTCTCTGTTCCACTTTGAAGATGTGCCCAATCATTTCCCAGGGCCCAGAAAACTCCCTCTCCCCTCTGCCTCTCCAAAGATGCCCATCTGCCGTGGCTCCATTCACCTTATATGTCTTCCAGGAAGCTGCTCTCGGCCCACTCGCTCTCCTAGTTCCCACTGCTCCAGCTCACAGCTCTCAGGACTGAGCTCTTGGGCCTGGTGTTCGGCCTGTGGCTGATTGCTGGGTTCCTGCGGCATTGGTCAGGTTGAGGAGCCCGTGCAGGGGTCACATCAGGAACGATCTAAGACCCCTATTCTTTCAGAGACTCTGCAAGATTGGAAAGTGTTACTTGCGTTATTTACCCTCTTCCTTTTGCAAACCTACAGTGGAGTTTTCCAGAGGCTTCAACAGATTGAACGCAGAAGCAGACATGAGAACCCAACTGTCTTCTCTTAAGTGAACCATTTTTTAAAAATATTTATTTATTTATTTATTTTGGTTGCGCCAGGTCTTAGTTGCAGTGGGCGGGCTCCTTAGTTGTAGCATGAGAACTCTTAGTTGTGGCATGGGAACTCTTAGTAGTGGCATGCGAACTCTTAGTTGCGGCATGTGAACTCTTAGTTGTGGCATGCAAACCCTTAGTTGCAGCATGCATATGGGATCTAGCTCCCTGACCAGGGATCAAACACAGGCCCCCTGCATTGGGAGAGCAGAGTCTTATCCACTGTGCTACCAGGGAAGTCCCAGTAAACCATTAAAGAGAACTGTGAAAACATACAGTGGTACCACTCTTAAATTTTTTCATTTTAGAAAATAGTTATTTGTCCTGAAAAATACGTTAATGGTTGATATGTAATGACTTATTCTCGTTGTTCTTCAAGAATAAATATTTTATGATTTCTCAGTTTCATTTCGAATGTGGTAAATATCAATAGACACAACCCCATAAACAAAAACTCTTTTGGATCCTCAGTAATTTCTAAGAGCATAATAGGTCCCGAGACCAAGTTTGAGACCCTCTGGGTGAACGGAAAGTGCCCATCCAACCGCCGCTGACTGAACGAGAGCTGGGGCCTGACAACGGGCAGCTGGGGCAGGTGACCTGGCAGGGTGGGAAGCCGACCTTGAACTGGGAAATAAGGAGTGAATTGGGCAGGCAGCTGGGGGAGAGGGCCTGAAAGGAGGCGTGGACAGAGGCCCAGTGGAGAGTGGAGCTGCCAGGCAGCCACATCCGTGAGGAGCAGGGGTCCAGCACAGACACACAGAGAGGAAGAAGGGAACGTGGGAGTTGGCGTGGGACAGACAGAGCAGAGAGCTGGGAAGGAGGAGGCCCACTGAGGGTGATGCCAGCACTGCAGCCTCGGGGGGTTCTCTGCTGCATGGGGCCCCAGCTCCTGAGGCTCCACACCGCAGTCCAGCCTTGTCCGCAGCCCAGGGAACTGGCTCACCCCAGGCCCCCACGATGTTCCTCTTTTCATTCAGCCCTCCCTTACTTGAGGTCAGCTGAGTACCTCTGTGCTTTGCCATCCTCTGAGCCCAACCAAAACAGCCTTGAGTTCTATCCTAGCTCTGAAACCCTGGGCAAGTGCAGAGCACCCATCCTCTTGCTGTCAACATGGAGATGGCAAATCCAGCTCACGGCTCAGGGGACGACTGACATCAGAACACATGCGGGGGCCTGGCACGTGCTGGGCCCTCAACAGGTGCAGCTAATATTAGTATGCTTGCTCCTGCCTCGATGGCTACTGTTATTATTAGTGGTGGTATTAATATCCCAGCAGGAAATGGTCTTCAAGGTCACAGAGCTGCCGATGTTACTGAGGGACAAACAGGAAGGCCAGGAGCGGTCAGAAGCAGAGCTGGAGTCAGAAACCCAGCGCATCCCAGGGAGACTGAAAGCTCCTGGGGGCCGGGGACATGGCAGCAATGTCCACACTCACGACTCCATCCATTCCTTCTCTCTGCTGTTAATTTTTTGGACACATCTCATGGGCCAGGCACTAGGCCAGGTGCCGTCTGCCCGTGGGCTTGGCCCCAAATTGGTTCAATCAATGTTTGTAGATCCATCCATGGCCTCTCCCATCTGGCTGGCCACTGGGAATCTAGGCCAGGGGTGGGGTTTGGAAAGGATTTCATGAGCCATCCCCCGACCAGCAGTAACAAAAACACAGCTGTTACTCCGAGCAGATCCCACTCTGGGGCCCTCTGGGGCTGACAAAGGCCTGATTCCTCATCCTTTCAGCTAGGTAGAACACAAGGTCCGGAGAGGTTTAGTGCCTGGCCCAGGACTCACAGCCAGGTCTGGGAAAGCCAGGGAACACAGGCTTCTCAGCACAGGCTCTGGATTCCAGAGTGTGGCTAGGGATGGCCATGGAGGGCCCCAGCAGGTGGACATTGGTCAGGACGGGCCTGAGAGTGGGGAGCAGAGACCAGGGTCCTCATGGGCAGAGGACAGGGTCTGCAGTGGGGGGAGTCTGTTGGTGCAGCCATCCCAGAAACCAAGCCCCTGGAACAGCCACTTCTCCCGCCCTCTGCTCAACGGAGTAGCTTCACACTAAAACAGCGGGGCATGCATGCTGGACGAAGCCGACTGTCCTAAAAAGGAAGGAAGACAGAGCGCGGGTCTGGCAGAGCCGTCCGTCCTAGCCAGGGGTCAAGTGTGGAAGAGAGGCGGGACCTGGGAGAGCACTCGCTGGAGAGGAGGTGGGCAAGTGGACAGCTGCAGGGGGCAGGGGGCAATGTGGCTGAGGAACCAGCTTGAGCTGACGCTAGGAGCCCATGGGCTCCTGGAAAGGAGGGTGGAGTCGCGGGCACCAGGGCTGCCTATGGCTGGGACCCTGCCCTCCCTCTCTCCCCACCCCTACTTCTCATCCCAGCTGGAGTCAAGGCGTGTCTTCCCGGCTGGATGTGAGGCTCCCTGAAGGCAGGCCCTGCTTGTCTTGCTTACTTCCAAACCCAGGCCCTGGCCCAGAACAAAAGCTCAGCAGGTCTGCCGAGCAGGTGGCTGCAGAGGCTGGCCATGAGAGCCCGGGACACCGAAAACAGAGCCCTGACTCCAGATGGGTCTGTTTCTAAGAGGCTTTGCCCTTGTTTCGTGATTTGTTCTGGGTATTACAACCCAATGGAAAAGAGGGTGGCAGAGAGGAGGGCCTGGGGGGGTGGGGGACCACCGGGCAGCAGGGTACCAGCAAGACCCAGGCAGGGTGTCAGGGCCCCACCCCACAGCCCCAGACCCCACCCACCCCCGGGGGCCGACTCGCGCACCGGCTCCAGCGCTGCCCAGGGGCAGCAACTCTTGTGCTCTCCCTGAACACAGGATGGAGGGAGGAAAAGGGGGCTTTGCTCCAAGAGCCCCTGAGTGGGGGAGCAGGAGGTGGGCAAAATCCCCCTTGGTTGGCACCCAGCAGGCCTGAATTCAGGGCCAGTGCCACCTCCAGCTCCCTGGATGTCCTAGGCCAAGTCGCCGGCCCAACGTCTCTGAAGACCCTAAGGGGGCTCTGCCATCAGGCGAGGCCCACAACTAGGTCTGTCCCCCCATCTCTCACACACACTCGCGCCCCGCACAGGCTCCTGCCCGCCTACAGGGGAAGGGAGGAGGCAGCCCAGGCAGCAGGCCCGCCGCAGGGCCCCTAACAAAGGCAGAGGGGGTTGGGCCGACAGCGGCAGCCAAGAGCACTGGGGGAGGGGGCTCAGGCTGGGGAGGGATGTGGCTCAGAGCCGAACGGGCCACCAGCAGCTGCAGCATCTGCTTTTTCTCACCTCTGAAGGGAATCGATTTGTCTCTGACTGATTTCCCTGACGTCTAGTTTTCTTCTCCGCCCGGCTGTCAGCCCAGCCACTGTGTGCGGGGAAGCGGGGACGCGCCCTGGCCGCCGGCCCGCGCGCCCGCCCGCCACTCCCGCGCACACCGCAGCGCACCCACACCGACCCGCACGCTCACCCCACACGCCGCACAAGCACAGAGAAGCCCACGCCCCCCCGCAAAGCAGCCACCCGCCCAGAGAGACACGCCCACGGCCAGACAGACAGTTACACCCAGACAGACACACACACCACAGCACACACGTGCACTCCCACGCACACCCACACTGCAGCCACCCTCCTGGACAGACACACCCACAGACACACACACACACACACACATCTCCACACTCACGTTCCCCGGCACCACAGAAGCACTAGCACCCACACACCCACCACACGCACACACACACACACACACACACACACACGCTCCCACGCTCCCAGACGGCACAGCCATGCCCACACACCACACAGCCGGACAGCCGCGGGCTACGTTCCTACCGCACAGACCCACACGGACACCCCACAGTCACACCTCCGTGTGCTCCCACATCGGCCCCGCGCCCAGGCCTCCCGCAGAGCTGCTGTGAGCGATGCTGTCACCCTCCGCTGTAATGCTGGGAATCGGGTGGGAAAGTCTTGCAAGGAAGCCTACCCCAACGTGTTGGGTGTAGGGGGGCTGGGCGTGGACGGAGGAGGGGGTCGGGGGGCAGCTGTGGGCCAGCTGAGGGCATGCGGGGGACAGGTTTGCTGGAGAGCATCCTGGGTGAGGCACTAGACCCAGGCAGGGTCCCAGTGATTTGGGGTGGAGGGTGTCGAACCCTCAAGGTTACCAGGATCAGGCCGGGTTTTCCTGGTCACAAGCACCTTGATAGGGTCTCCCAGTCCTCCAAAGGACCCCGATTGGGACTTCCCTGATGGTCCCGTGCTAAAGAATCCACCTTACAATGCAGGGGACTCGGGTTCAATCCCTGGTCAGGGAGCTAAGATCCCACATGCCCCGGGGCAACTAAGCCCACGTGCCACAACTACTGAGCCCGCACCTCAGCTAGAGCCCGTGTGCCACAAACCACAGAGCACATGCACCCTGGGGCCTGCACATCACAACTAGAGAGAAGCCCGTGCGCCGCAACGAAAGATCCCACATGCCTCAACAAAGATCCTGTGTGCTGCAACTAAGACCTGACGCAGCCAAAAACAGATTAAGTAAATAAATGAATGATAAATTTTTTAAAATAGATATTTAAAAAAAAAAAGTTAAACGTCTATCAACTGGGACTTCCCTGGTGGTGCAGTGCTTGAGAATCCACCTGCCAATGCAGGGACACGGGTTCGAGCCCTGGTCTGGGAAGATCCCACATGCCGCAGAGCAACTAAGCCCATGCGCCACAACTACTGAGCCCACGTGCCACAGCTACTGAAGCCCGCGCGCCTAGAGCCCGTGCTCCACAACAAGAGAAGCCACCGGAACGAGAAGCCTGCGCACCACAATGGAGAGTAGCCCCCTCTTGTCTCAACTAGATAAAGCCCAATGCAGCCAAAAATTAAAAAATAAAATAAAATAAAATTATTTTTAAAAATCTATCTACAATATGATCCAGCCATTCCATTCCTACTCACCCATGAGGAAAGGAAATAACTGTCCATACAAAGACTTGTACACAAATGTTCATAGCAGTTTTATGTGTTAGCCCTAAACTGTAAACAACCCAATGTCCTCCATGGGGTGAATGGCTGAACAAATTCTAGTACATCCAGACTATGGAATACTACTTAGCAATGAAAAGAAATGAACTGCTGGGACTTCCCTGGCAGTCCAGTGGTTAAGACTGTGCACTTCCACGGCAGGGGGCCCGGGGCTGGATCCCTGGTGAGGGCACTAAGATCCCGCATGCCGCATGGCACGGACAAAAATATAAAAAATAATTAAAAAACAAAGGTTTTTTGATTGATTACCCAATTAATCAACAACGGCAGCAAACAGCAATAATAATACACACTGACGCTCTCTATGTTCACATTTTCACTTCCATGACTGTAAACACTTGATTGGATCCTGGAAATACCCACTGCGATTGGTATTGTTCCCATCTCACAGATGAGGAAACGAAGGTCTGGACTGGGAAAGGGACTCATCCAGGCGCCCGCATGGTTAGTGAATTTAGACCTCTGACTCAAACCCAGGTCTCCTGATTCCACAGCCAAAAATTCAGACCAAAGCAACCGTCTCCAGGTAATGACCCATCTGCCCTCGGAAACCCCACAAGGCCAGTCCATCCTGGCACCACTCTCCGCCTTGGGGAACGTGGAGGAAGCCCTCAGCATGGGTGCTGGCGAGGCGTGTGCGTGGAGAACGCGCGTATGGACGCACGTGCGTGTGTGTGATTGCCAAGGCAGAGGATGAGTGTGCAGAGGTGGGCGGGGCAGATGGGAGCAGGCTCTGCAGGCTGATGTTGGGGGAGGGTGTGTCCACGTAGGGTGCGTGTGACCGTGGGTGTGGGAAGCAATGTGTGTAGGGGACACGCTGCGGGAGTGATCAGGCGTGATTATGGGTTCGTGTGCGCTAGAGGTGCACGCAGGAGGGGCCTTTTGAGGGCGTGGGGCTGCGTGTACATGTGAGGGGGTGATAGGTGTGCCAGAGATGTCCCCATCGTTGTGTGGGAGAGTGTGAGGGTGCATGCCCACCGCGGTGTGTGCCCACCGGATGAAGGGGCTCCACTCCTGCACCCTGTGTGTTTCCTGGCCCCCTGCCCCTCCCCTGGGGCTTTATCTGTCCAGGCAACCCTGCTCTCAGCACAGACAGCAGATAATTGACAAATAGAACTCGTTCTTGGCTCTTGGAGGTCTGGTCAGAGATAAGAGGAGACGTGAGTACCAGCAGAGTGGGTGCTGAGGGTTCAAGGACCACCATCAGAGGCTTTGTCCTCCTCCCTCTTTGGCCAGTGATCCACACACCCACCACAGTAGCACATGACAGGCAAAGAGGCCCGGTGAACACCTGGAGGGTGGGGGCTGGGACAGGGGCGCCCACCAGGCCTGGCACTGAGCAGGGCTGAGCAATGTTTGCTGAGTGAATTAGCTCTCAGCTCAGCATCCACTCATTCCTTCCAACACCTGACCCAGCACCTACTAAGTGCCCAGCTAGGGCTGGATCCTGGAGCTGGGGAGGCCAAGGAGACCCAGGCCCTGCCTCGGGGACATCACAGTCTGCATGGCCGCTCCAGGCCAGCAAGACAAGCAGGGGACAGAAACGTTAACCCCAACGGTCTGGTCACATTAGGAGAAGCCTCAGAGCTCAGACCTGCAGTTATCGGGCCAGGTTCCGGAGGGAAGGCATGTTTGGGAATGAATGGACTTGGCCTGGCCGGGGGCAGCGCCGATGGGAAGGCCACCACCCACCACTGACTTCCTGTTATGGGCCAGATCCTGTGCCGCGGAGCCATTTAGAGTGATGGTCACTCCACTTGTCCAAAGCCTTGTGGGGTAAATACTGTTTTATCCAAGCTAAGGACCTTATCCGTAGGATTTGAGAGGAACGAGGGAGGTGGACAGATACGGTTTTAGAAAGGCCCAGCCCCTGCACTTCAGTGTGTAAGAGGAAGATGAACGATTGTCAGGCAAGAACGCCCAGCTGCCCCAGGCAGCTCCTAGCAAGGCTCCTCCCAGGCTGCCCCAGAACGTTCCCGGGACTGATCCTCAGGATGGTCAGGGCTTCCTGGGATGAGGGCAAGAAGGCCTGGTTGGGACAGGGGAGGTGAGGGGGATAGACAGGTGGAGGAGGGCAAACACACAGGCCCTTGCAGTTGGGGCTTGGAGTCCAGGGACCATTCAGGTCCACAGTTCTCCCTTCAAGGAGCAGTGATGGCCAGTTGGTGCTGGGGGTGGATGCCAACTCCATCCTGCCAGGCAGCCCTTCTGGGACATCCCCACCATCCTGGCCTGGCCCCAGTATAGCCTTCCTGTGGCCTCCTCAACGTGGCTCACTCCAGATGGGTAACTGGGAGAACTATCAAAGGCCAGGACCAAGGGAGAAGCTGAAGCCAGTGCGAGCGGGAAGCAGACTGGCTCCTGGTCGCATGGTGGGACTGGGATTGGACTTCAAGTGTCCTGATGCTCAGCCTGACCACATAGTGAGTGGCTGAGGCCGTCTGACATGGGATGAACGTCAAGTTTCCATCCTCCTCCTCTTTCTTTTGCTACTCCTCCTCCTGCCCCATGTTCCTCTCCTGTCCTGCCCCCAAGCCCTGCCTCCGCTTTCTCTTCCTCCTTTTCCTCTCCTTCTCTCTTCTACCTCATACCTTACCTTGCTTAAGAGAAGCAATGCGATGCCCTCTGGCTCCAGATTAGGAAATTTCTCTGGGTGACGGAGACCTCAGAGGTCTTACCCGTCATCTCTGATAGGTGGAGTAATCACACCCCCCCAAAATGTCCACATCCTAGTCTCCAGAACCTGGGAACACGTTGGTTACATGAAAAGGGGAATTAGGTTGCAGATGGAATTGAGGTTGCTGATCAGCTGACCTTGAGATGGGGAGATGTTCTAGGACTACCTGGGTGGGCCTGATGTAGTCACAAGGGTACACAGAATGGAAGAGGGAGGCAGAAGAGAGAGCCAGCAAGATGGCATCACTAGAGGGACACAGCCTGGTGTCACTGGCTTTGAAGATGGAGGAAGGGCCTTGAGTCAAGGAAAGCGGGCGGCCTCTAAAAGCTGGAAAAGGCAAAGAATTGGACTCTCCCCTAGAAGTCTCCAGAAGAAACGCAGTCCTTCTGACACCTTGATTTTAGCCCAATGAGACCCATTTTTGAGTTCTGACCTCCGTAACTATAAGTTAATAGATTTGTGTTCTTTGAAGCCATGACTCTTGTGGTCTTTTGTTACAGCAGCAATAAGAAACGAATACACGGTTCCATGTCTCCCAAAGCCCTCCAGTTGCATTCCTCCAGTGACAGGGAGCTCCCTCCAGTGTCAGCCAGCTCTGGCCGTTACCACATCCCTCCTCATGGGATCCGAGCTCTCCCCTGGGACTGCTTTCCAATTTGCCAGCTCAGTCCTTCTAGGCCCCCCAAACAAGCCACTCTTTGCCTTTATAATGTTTAAAAACAGTATTCATGGGATTAATCCCCCTCCATTCTTTCCTTCTCTTTGCCCGGCATCCCCAGAAAGCTTCTCTGATTGCCCCACCAGAAACTCCTCTCAAAGAAATCTTATTCCCTTTTCCTACATTTCTTCTGAATTCTGGGGGTCACTCACGCCCAGGCCAAAGTTCTCAGGAGCAGAGACTCAGCCTGCCTGCCAAGGAGGCACTGGGGTAGGATGGAGGTCATTGTCTCTGCTGGCTGTGTGATCTTAGTTAGACAAACCCATGCTCTCTCTGGACCTCTGATGTCCCATCTATAAAATGGGATGAAACCCCATGAGCTCCGTGGATGGCCACAGGGCAGAGTGAGTCTTACCTGCCCTGACTGCTTTGCCAACACAACTCTCAAGTGTTTGCCTCCTCTCCATATTTCTTGTCATTAATAAGAGAGGGGAGGAGAGGGGAAGAGAGGGGAGGGGAAAGAGAGAAGAGAGGAAAGGAAGGAGAGGGGAGCTGTAAGTCCCTACAGAAATTGTATTCGAATGTTTTATACTGTGCTCTGGCTCGGGCAGCACCTTAGTTAATGGTGTGTCAGATGATGGTACAAATTTATAGCTGAAGGTTTACATCACAGACAGCTGGAATGAATGACAATAAATTAATTTAAAGTGCTACCAAAGTGTTCCCCAATGTATATGTGCTTATGAGCTCTGGGCTGATAATTTATAAATGCATGCCTTTTATAATCCTGGTCTTAAGTCTTGAAAGCAGATAGTTAAAAAGCAGTCACATGACATCAATTATTTTTATTAATATCACGAGTGCGTGATTAGGGTGGCGGGAATGCTGGTCACCAGTACAGGTTTCTGCAGCCAACCTTCGCTTCCTTCCTCTGTCTTCTTGTCCTGAGGGGTTTGAACTTCACAGTCCCAGGTTCCATTCCAGCCCAAGATCCCCTCAGGTTGCCAGGGCCTGAGCCGGTGCCACCACTCCCTGTTCCCCTCTCCTGGGTGAGAATCTCACTTCACATCCATATGGGGTCCCTCTTCTAAGGAGTTATTATAACATCCACATGTTCCTCGGATAGGAGAGAGCAAACGTGTTTTATGTGCAGACAATCAACCCATTCACACAAACTCAAAGACAGAGAGAGACTCGCTGAGCCTCAGTTGCTCCACCTGTAAAACGGGTATCACCACATTGACCTCATACAACCAAACAGGGCCACTGGGAGAACTGATTAAGGCCAAAGTAGCACTCAATAATAAGTGTTGCTCTTAGGAGTCTCTCTGCTATTCTACAAAGGGAGGGGAAGTTCAAAGTGGTTTACACAACCCAGAACTTTGTGGTTGGTTGACCTGCTCAGATCTTGAGAAAATATAAGATGACCCTACCCTCCTGGAAGCCCATTCCAAGCCCTTCTTCTTTCTAAAGCCAATCCCACTGCATGTGCCCTGGGCCTCCAGCCCTGCCATTTTCTCGATAGATCCATCAATTATTCCGGTACAGGTGCACCTTTTCCTTTTCCTGTGTTATGTTAAAGATTGCCAAAATTCTTCTCCGCTCCTCCCAACAAGAAGAGATGGAGTCTATTGCCCCCTCCCACTTGACTCGAGGCTGGCCTGCGACTTGCTTTGACCTATAGAATGTGGTGGAAGTGACATTGGGTAATTTCCAAAACTGGGTCTTAAGGTATCTGCAGTTTCTTTGGAGCACGTGGCATACTCTTGGAAGCCAGCTGTTATGTTGTGAGAATCCCAACCAAGATGGAAAGGCCACACGGAGAAGAACCACGGTGTTCCCGTCGGCCAAACTCCCCGCCAACGGCCAGCTCCAGCCGCCAGCCATGTGATGGGCCATCTTCACATTCTAGTCAAACATACAGGTGACCGAAGCCCCATGTGAGCCAGCAGAGCCCAGTTATTCCAAGAATTACGAGAGATAATAAATGGTTGTTGTTTTAAAGTATTACGATTTGGGTGGTTTATTACACAGCAGTAGACAACCAGAACACCCCTCTCTACTGGCTGCCTTGCATCAGCGCTTAAACGAATCCAGGCTGCTCTCATCTAAAATCCTCCCTGGATCCCACATCTCTCACCAGCTCCAGCCTTGGCTCACCCGTCCCCACCAAACTGCAAAACGAGACAGAGACGCCACGCTACAAACGATCTCCCTGTCCGTCCCCACCATCCACCCCTCACCGCCAGCCAGCTCTCTGGCTTTTGCCCCTCCCACTCTTCCAAGGGGGTCACCTCGTAGGTCAGCAGGGGCTGGCCGTCCTTGAGTCCTGCCCTTTATCTCACTACCCTTGGGCAGCATGCTTGCTGGTGCCCGCTGCCGTGCCTTTCAACACTCGTCCCAAGGCTCCTCCAACCCTCCTTTGTCAGCACCTCTATTTCCCACACCGTTTCCTTCAGTCTCGCTTGGACACCTCTTGTCCTTCTCTTGAAATCCCGGTGTTCCTCGGGGCCCTGTCCTGAGCCCTTGGCCCTCCACATTCCTCACGCATTTGTGGGCACGCTCATCTGCTCCCTGCTCCTTGCCCGGGACTCTCAATTCTGCATGTCCAGCCGATTCCCTCTCCAGCCCACAATGTCCAGCTGCCTCCTGGACTTTTCCACTTGGACGTCTTTGACCTCAACAGTCCCCATGTTTACTCATCATCTCTACACCCCCTGCCCGCTCCTTACTTGCTCCCCTTCCAGGGACACGGTTGCCCAAGTCCCAAACCTGGGATCTAGTCTTAATTCATTCTGCCTCCTCCCCACATAAAATCAGTCACCAGATTCTGGCAGGTTTCCCCTAAGTTGATCTAAAAGCTCTGCTTCCCATTGCCCTTGGCCAGGTCACCACCACACTTCCCTGGAATACTTACACCCCCCCACCCACTGGCCTTTCTCCCTGTATTTATGCGCCAAATCCTTTCTCCACTCTGAAGTACAGAGACCCTGATTAAGACTTTGCAACTTAAAGTCTTTCAGTGGATCCCTTTTGTCTTTAGACTAAAAGCCAAACTCACTGATGCAAAATATGGGCCCTAGGACCACCTCTCCAGCCCTAAATCTGACCAGTCCCCACATTCACACTGGCCTCATTCCTCCAACATGCTGTGTACTCTGTGTGCTCACATATGTTCCTTCTGCCAGGCACACCCTTCCCTCCTCCATGGTCCAGCAAACACAGCCTCCTTCAGGCCTTCACTTCCCTGGGAAGCCTTGTCCACCCCATCATGCCCTTGCCCTGCCCTCCCCATCTCGCACCCTTTCTCTGTCTTTCTTTCTCCCAGCACTGATCTCCCTCGCTGTTAACCGCTTGGTGAGTTGCTTGTCTTCTCAGCTCAACAGTCAGCTCTGGAGCGGGCAGGAACCATTCGTTACAGCCTAGCACAACAGCTGGCACAGAGTAGCTACTCAGTAAGTAGCTGTGAATTAATGAATGATAACTGAGTCTTGGGAAAACGTCATCACCTTGTTTCCTCCAACCTCCAACAAAGCCTGGCTTTAACAGATTTGCAAAGTCCCCACCTTCAGCTTCCATTCACCCCCTCAGCTACTCAACACCCATTTATTGAGTGCCCAACGTATGCCCAGCCCTGGGATGGACAAATGAATATCAGATGCGTGAATTAACAAAACACTGCTGAAATAAAAAAGACCAAACTACCGATATACACAGCAACATGGATGCATCTCAAAAGCAATATACTAAATAAAGGAAGCCAGACGACACACTGGATAATTCCATTCATATGACATTCTAGAAAAGGCAAAACTATAGGGACAGAAAACAGATTGGGACTCCCAAGGCATGTGTCATAGAGAACGAGTGAGGCAGAAGCAGGGATGTCTTTTTATAACCAGTCTTAGAAGTCATTAGGCATCACTTCTGCCACGTTCTGTTCATCAGAAGCGAGTCACTAAAGCCAGAAGGGGAGGGGAATTAGAGTCCACCTTCCAATGGAAAGTGTCAAAGAATTTGCGGATGTGATTTGAAAGTATCACAGGTACCACCTGACCACAAGGCAATGCCGTGTCCACCAGGCATGGTGGCCACACGCCCCAGCATTCACAGTATCTGCAGGCAATGGGGTACCATGGACACCTGGATGACCCAAAGGCAGCTTTAAGAACATTATTATAATAACGTTAAAAGAGTATTTTGGCAGAAAAGAAAACCACCTCTGTTGCTAGTTATTCTCTGTGTTACCATCAGTCATTTCCCCTCTCATTACCTCAGTTTCCTGATCTATAAAATAGGCAAAGTTATATTCCCTACCAAGTAATGTTCTTGTGAGGACTAAATGAGGTGATTGCGTAAAGTGCTTAGAAAAACACAGGGCACATGGCAATTCCTAGTAACACTGTAGTCTTTCATGAGCTGGCAGAGGAGTAAATGAGAAGATCCATGGAAAGAGCTTAGAGCAGTGCCTGCCTGGCACATGAAAATACACCAGTTACATGTTATTGTTATTGTATTTATAATTATTTCTTGCTCTAGCCTCCTCAAGACCTCTGGGATAACGTGCAAACTCCCAGATGTCACTCCATGTCCTTTGCAAATACATTCCTGCCTATCTGTCTGCTCCTGCATAACCTTCCCCACACACATACCACAAACACCATCCCTGAACATGCCCCAAACTCACAACTTCCCCCTATGCAGCTCTTTCTCCTAAGATGCCCCTACACACCTCTTCCTGGTTAACTTCTACTCAACATGAACATTGGACAGGAGTCAAGGCTGTCCACTCCTAGCCATGACAGAGTAACTGGTCATCAGATTAACACTAGCACCAGCACCATAAAAAAAGAAAAAGAAATAGAAAAAGAAAACTGAAGAAACATAGAAACACCTATTTTCACATAGAGGCACAGGTCAGTGACTCCCAAGAGAAGGGAAACAGATGAGGTAAGCTCTATGATTGTCTCAGCTGTCTAACTGGACACACGTTCCAGGCTACTGAACGAAGAGAGAGAATCTAAGTAAAGCACAGCAATCTCACTGAGCCAATGAGACAGGCTGGAGAACAGGGAGGCTCAGCCTGTAGAGGAAGTCACGGGCAGAGTACCAGTGAAGAGGGAGCTAGGCAGAGAAAGTTCCAGAAATCTTCACAGAGGTCCTCTTGAGCCTTAGAATGAATTATAAACTGTGCCTGTCTAGGGGTGAGATGTGATGAGGCCAGACAAAGTCCAACTATCAGAGAAAAATTATTACCAGGGAACTGTGAGTTTAACTACTTGCAGAGCTCACACAGAGCTGAAAGACTTTGAGTTCCAACCAGCCGGAGCAGAGCAGAGAGGCCTCATTGATCAGCTTAATAAAGCTTAAAAATAAGCCTCAAAAGGAGAAGCTTGATGCACCAGTAAACTAACTAACTGCCAAAGCTATATCTTCAGTAATCTTTCAAGAAGACAACAAAATCCAAACACTCAGCAACGGAGCATCAAAATGCCCAACACCCAAACAAAAACTCCTAGACATGCAAGAAAGCACGAAAATGCAACCCACAGCTAGGAGAAAAATAATTCAGTAGAGACAGACACGGATGACAGAAATTATGGAATTAGCAGACAACATTAAAATAATTAGTATAAGACTATTCAAGGGTTTAAGAGAAAACATAGTGAAGAGATGGATGAGAACCGTAAAAAGAAACAAAGAGAACTTCTGCTAAAACATACAATTTATAAAATAAAAATTTCATAGGAAGGAATTAATAACAGATAAGATGCTGCAGACAAGTTGAAGCCAGGGCAGCAGAAATCACAAGGGAAATTAGAAAATATTTTGAACTGAATGAAAAAATAAAAACACAATATATTAATTGTTGTAGTATGCAGCTAAAAGACTGGCTGGAGGGACATGTATAGCTTTAAATGCTTGTATTAGATAAAATGAAAGTTTTTAAACATT
This sequence comes from Pseudorca crassidens, assembly GCF_039906515.1. Taxonomy (NCBI): domain Eukaryota; kingdom Metazoa; phylum Chordata; class Mammalia; order Artiodactyla; family Delphinidae; genus Pseudorca; species Pseudorca crassidens. The sequence continues at coordinate 54,246,512 of NC_090311.1, read as the reverse complement.
TGTGCAGGAAAGAGTTAACAGAGTAAGCCTGAGACTTCTATCATTAGAAAGTCCTGCTTGGGCTTCCCTGGTGGCACAGTGGTTAGGAATCCGCCTGCCAATGCAGGGGACACGGGTTCGAGCCCTGGTCCAGGAAGATCCCACATGCCACGGAGCAACTAAGCCCGTGTGCCACAACTACTGAGCCTGCGCTCTAGAGCCCACGAGCTACAACTACTGAGCCCGTGTTCTGCAACTACTGAAGCCCACGCACCTAGAGCCCGTGCTCCGCGACAAGAGAAGCCACCTCAACGAGAAGCCCGTGCACCGCAACGAAGAGTAGCCCCAACTCGCCGCAACTAGAGAAAGCCCACGCACAGCAACAAAGACCCAAAGCAGCCAAACATTAATTAATTAATTAATTAATTTTTAAAAAATGCGAAGCGTGATACAAGGGGGAAAATAATTTGAAGAGAGAGCAAGCATTAGAACCAAACTCGGATATGGCAGAAATATTGGAATGATCAGACCAGGGGTTTAAAACACCTATGATTAGTATGCTAAGTCCTCTAATGGAAAAAGTAGGCCACATGGATGAACAGATGGGTAATACAAGTAGAGAGATGGAAATTCTAAAAAAGAAAAAGAAACGCTAGAAACCAAAAGCATTGATCCTGGATCTGCCGACCCAAAACATAACCTCACGCACTGAATCTCAGGTTGAGCCAGTGGGCATCACTTCCCAGGCCCAGAGCCCGTGGGGAGGAGGAGCCCATGGTAGGCCTGGGCAGGGCCGGGGCCGTGCCTGCCGCAACATCTAGGATTGAGCCACGGCTTCAGTGGGTCCAGGGCAGGCTCTGCAGCCAGCAAGGGCTGTGGGAAGCCGGTGAGGAGGCCAGAACTTCTCCACACTGTCAGGACCTGGAGGCCTGGTGTGGGTGGCCTTAGGCTGAAGAAGAGGGATGCTGGATGGGCCGTGGGCAGCTTGGACCAAGAGGAGGGCAGCTTAGTGTCTAAGCACAGATTGGGTAGACCTCCCTCACTTCCTAGCTGTGTCACTTTCCCATGTGGGCCTTATTGTCCTATCTGTCCCCCAAGTGGGGTGATCTTGCCAGTCAAGTAGGCATAAAAAATGCAAAAGCTGCAGAAGCTTTGACATCAACAAACCAGGGTTCTGGTCTCTGATCCACCAGTTCCAAGCGAGATGTCTTTGGACAATTATAAACTCTCTGAGCTGCACTTTCCTCATCTCTGCAGTGGGTATAATAGAACTATTACTAGGACACGACGCTATACCAAAATGTACAGCTGCAAGAAGTATCACATTCTGGATTTTTCTTTCAAGAAACTAAATTCTGACCACCTCACCTCCATCATTATCAGGCTGTTACCCTCGGCCTCAAGAAGAGGGAGGCCCCATGGTGCCCAGGAAGTAGGGCAGGGCCTTGGATCTCCACCCTGTCCTGGCCACTGCGGAGGCCCTCGTGCTCTGAGTTGTGTGTCCCTGACGTCCTCCTACTCCGCTGGGCATGAGGCTGGACTAGGTGCAGGACTGGCCTCCCAGAAATGCTGAGGCCTGGTCACACACCCGAGTCTGGGCCTGTTTTACCCACCTTCCTTCTCAGTCTGTCCCATCCTCCTTGGGGTCTTGTCCCTCGAAGGCCCTCCAGGCCACCTTACAGCATCTTGTCTGAGATGACAAGAGAGAGCTTTGGATCTGGAGCCATTCCTACCATAGCCCCCAAACCCCCGGGTAAAAGGACGCAAAGGCCTGGTCAGCAGGGGAATACCAGTATAATATCTATAAAAATCCTCCTGCGCAGAACCCCCTCAGATGGTGGGTAGCTAGGAAGTGGTCCATGAAGCTGTCTGTGTCAGATATCTTAGGCTGCTGTGAAGACAAATTAAACACACAGAAGGTGGCTGCCCAGTGCTGGCCCACAGAAGGGGCTTCCAATCCCCTGTACTCACATCCTTTGATCCTTGCAATCCCACAAAGCAGGCACTGCAGATGATGTAGGAGAGGCCCAGAGAGGGTAAGAGCCTTGGGGAAGGTTACACAGCAAAGCAGGGTGAGCACTTGTTCCCTGCCTGGAGGCCTCTATCACCAGGAGAGAGGGTGAGGCAGGCACATCCCCCAGGGTATCTGGTTGCCAGCCTTATAGGCAATGCCGGTCCTAATGCGAGTTAAAATTAGAACTAACTGGAGAAGTATTTTTATTACAGGGTTGAGCATGTGGACAGCAGAGGAGCCCAGCATCACAAGAGCAGCCACAGGGCTAGCAAGGAACAGCATCCCTCCTCTTGTGCAAGAGACTGTGTGCTGGCCAGAAACTGAGGACAGTGGAAGCGGCAGGGCAACAATGCCTTGGAAGCAAGCAGAGAGAGACTTTTCTTCTTGACCAAAATTCCAGAGAGTCAGGCTCTGAATATGAGCAAGGACATCTAGACTCTCACTCTGGGCCTTAGTGTACCCGTCTCGGAAGTGGGTACAATGGCCACAGGAGGGCTGTGAAACTCAAACACCCTTCTTTCCTGCCATTAAAGAACCTTTGCCAGAACAAGATTGCTATGGTCCGAATGCTTCCTCTGGAAATTCATAGGTTGAAATCCTAACCCCCAAGGTAATGGTATTAGGAGGTGGGACTTTGGGGAGGTGATTAAGTCCTGAGTGTGGAGCCCTCATGAGTGAGATTCGTGCCCTTATAAAAGAGACCCCAGAGAGCTCTCTTCTACCATGTGAGGACACAGTGAGAAGACAGCTGTCTATGAACCAGGAAGCAGGCTCTCAGCAGACACTGAATATGCCATCACCTTGATCTTAGACTTCCCAGCCTCCAGAACTGTGAAAAATAAATGTCTTGTTTATAAGCTACCCAGTCCATGGTATTCTACTGTAGCAGTCTGAATGGACCCACATAAAGGTGCTCCCACTCTCCACACTCTCCACCCAACAAACTTCAGGAGAAGGGGGAACAGTAAAGTTTCCTCAAGTACAGTTTCCCGACCTCCTCAGCTCCTCCAAGCTGTGGCGTATCCCCGGGGAAACCTAGTCCAGGTGGCGGAGGATCCTTCATCTCTAAGAATGCCTGTGACACTCACAGGGAGACACGTGTCAGGGGAACTCTTCACTTTACAGAAAAGGTGCTTCCTTCACAGAAAGAGATGGCCTTCGAGTCCCTGCATCAGGAGCTTCCCTCCCATGTCCTGGAGGTGGGGAGGCCGGAGTTGCGGCAGGGGAAGTGTACCCAGATGGCCCAGCTGCTGCCCTGTTCTGGGGGGACTTCTTTACTTGTAAGGTGAGGGGTTGGAGGGAGTTTTCTCAAGGACTCAGGTAGTGTCAGGAGGCTTGAAGCAAGAGGTTTAGGAAACCCAGGGGAAGAGGTCAGTGAGAAATGGAAACTGTGGTTCTCAGGTGGACCTGGATTGCCAACACTTCTCAGGGACACTGGGGCTTCTGGGAGGAGGAGGACACCCTATGTCACACCTGGCCGCTGGTGTGGGCTGGGGTTCAGGACCCCTTAAACCTCCAGTTCCTCCTCCCACAGGGCATGACAGCTGAAGCTGGGAGGAGGCCAGTGCGGGGAATCTGTCCTGGGCAGGAGTCTGGCACACCATCATGGTCTGGCCTCCATGATTCTTGCTCCTGGTTGCAGGGGGTGAGCGTGGGCAGGGGTGTGGGGTAGGGAGAACATCACCTTATTTTTCTGAAAAGGAAGGCAAAGCCCCCTTCAACAGCCCCACAGCCTCTACCTCTCCCCTGCAGTCTTCACCCACACTGATGCCTACATGATCCTTCTGGAACATGGTCTTCATCGTGGTGCTCCCTCACTCACCCACCTTCAGCAGTTCCCCACCACCTCTGCCAATTCCCCAGACCTGGCTGACAATTGAAACTTCCTGAGGCCCCTGTTAAGCAGACAGAGACCCCAGCCCCCTGCCTGACAGCCTTCAGAGTCCACCAGTCTCTCTCAGGGATTTCTCCAAGTTTCTCTCGTTTGATGGCCAAGCCAACTGATGCTCAGAGAGGCTAAACAACTTGCCAGAGGTCACACAGCAGGAGGACTTGAAATTCAAATCCAGCTCTGGTGACATGGCTAGAGCTCATGCCCTACCTACAGAGGGGCCACGATGCTAGGACGGAAGCTTCAGGAAGCTCTGTCTCTCAGCCTGGGCACTGTGTGTGTGGGGAAAGGCGGTAAGGAAGGAGGAGGTTGGAATGGGGAGCTCTGAAGGCAGCACGGTGTGGTGGGCAGAGTCTGGACCATGAATCCAGAGGCCTGGGGCCCGGCCACCTCTGCTGTGCCTCAGCTGCCTCCTGTGGGAAACGGATGATAAACTCCCGGCCCAGATGCACAGGTTCCCGAGGGAGTGTGAATACGCAGTAGGTGCTGCAGAGCCCAGCCCCGAGCTGGGGGCACAGCAGGTGTTTATTCCACACTTGTTGCCTTTGCACAGGATCCAGAGGCTCGGGGCTGTGCGTGCAGCCTTCGGGCCCGAATCCACCCCCCAGCTGCAGCCCACAGTGAGGCTTTGCAGGCCCAGTAAACAACCCCTCACCGCCCTCACCAAAAGGAAACTTTTTTTTAAAGCAACAGAAACCAACATCTCTGCAGGCTGCCTGTGTTGGTAACGGAAAAGGAGCTTCTGAGAGGAAAGGGCTACGGGGTTGGGGGCGGAGGCCAGGCAGAGGCAGCAGAGCTGAGGAGAGAACCAAGATCTGATAAGGAGCTCTGCTCTTCAGGGCCTAGGGGCTGGGGGGGAAGGGAGGCTGGGGTGCAGTGGGGGAGGGAGGCTCAGCCCCTCCTCAGCCCTGCAAGCAGGGAGCTGGGAGGTGGGGTCTGAGATGGCCTGGGGAGTGGCCCTCAGGCCACAGGACTGCAAAGCTCAGCCATTCTCCCCTCCCTTGGGGCAAAGCCCTTTCCCTGGATGCAGGAACCAACCAGAGGCTCAAGGGCTGGCGGTCCCTTAGTCTGGCTCTGTAGCCACTCGCCCATGGCCTTGGGCCAGTCTCTTGGACACCCAAGGGGTCTCAGTGTCCCCCTCCCCCAAAAGAAGGTACTGACTGTCTATAGCGACAGCATCAGGACATGGTGCCAGCCTGGGAATCAGGAGGCTCAGGGCCTGGGCTTGCTATTAGGCCCTGAGCAAGCAGCCCTAGCTAGGCTGATGGAGACTGTCCCAATTTAGCAATGAAAGTCTGCATCCCAGGAAACCCCTTGGTCCTAGGGAAGATGTTGGTCACCCTCTGCCCCTCTGGGCTGGGATTTCCTCTGCTGAGACTAGAGGACTTTCCCAGCTCCCTGCATAGCCCTCCCCATGACTGAGGACTGGGCCTGCCCTCTTAGACAGACTCACAGACTGACTGCAGAGACTGGATGTGAACCTGTGCCAGGGAACCCAGGCAGCTCCTGGGACAGGCAGGCAGAGTGAGCAGGTATCAGAACCCGAGGGCGAGCGCATCCAGGGAGGCTTGGTATGGCTTGGGCTTCACGGAGGAGCCATCCAAGCAGAGCAGAACAGGGAAGGGCTTTCCAGTGGGGGTGACAGCTTCCCCAAGGCTGAGCGGCCACACGGTGGACTAAGCATTGCGCAGCGCCCTGTACTGAGTGCTGGCCTAGGTGGTAGGGCCCCAGCAGGCCCTCAGGGGCCACACAGTTGAATTTCTAAACGTACGGCCTCCACTCTCTGAATTCCCCCGGCTGTATCCACCGCCCAATGATTTGCATAAAAGCAAACACATAAAAAAGAAAACCGGCAACAGACAACAAAAGTTTGTCTTTTTTTTTTTTTTTTTTCAGTGAAGAGGGGCTTTTCACAGAAATTAAAAGCACCCACCGGGGCTCTGGATGCGTATGCCCACGCCCCGCATGCTAACCTGACTCCCTGTGCAGCCCACCCAGCAGAGGCAGACCCCCCTAGGGAGACTGGAGGCTGAGTGGAGAGGGCCTGCCTCGAACACCCAAGGGTCCACCCACACCCCAGAGCACAGGGTGGCTCTACCTGGCCCGGCCCAGCTGCCAAACCCAACCCCTCAAAGCATCTCACCAACAGCTTTAGGGATAGCAGGGAAGTCACGAGCCCATCCTAGTTTCTTGTGCCCAAGAGCCCCCCGCCCCCGCACTTCCTAGCTGAGCTGCCCTGAACAAGTCACTTACCCTCTCTGAGCTTGAGTTACCTCATCTACTAGAGGAGGGCAATAAGACATGCCGAGGGTGGAGGAGGGAGGGCATCTGGTGCATGTGCCAAGCTCAGCGGGGAGAGGGCTTCCAGGAAGCCCAGCAAAGGCATCTCTGACCCTCTTCGGAAACCGCAACCGCCATCCCCCAGAAGGGCAGCGAGAGGCAGGAAGAACAGTGAGTCCCACTCTTACCTGCTAGTCTGAAAGCTTGGGCCCGGTCCTGTCCAGAACTCTCTGCTGGGAGGAGGGAAGGGCCGCGGGCCATGAGGGCAGAAGCGCTAGAAGTAAATGCTATCGCTGTTCCCGTGGCCGCCTCAGCTGGTCTGAGGCCTCAGTGGGGGCCAGGGCTGAATCTGCCCTTCCTCTCACCCCAAGCATTTGCTGAGCGCTTCTGACCTCTCACCCAGTCAAGTTACATGATTCTCCCCCCAACCCCCCAAACCACGCTGTGTGAGTTACATACCCCGTGGTTCCCTCTCAGTGACCCTGTCCCGAAGGCCTTGGTGCTCACGTTTCCTTAATCAGTCAGCTGAGGCTCCGAGAGGCAGGGACTTGCCCAGTACAAAGCAGAGCAACTTCGGAACCGAGCCTGACAAGAGCTCAAGGTACTTTCCACTGCAGGTGCAGGTCCCAAAGCAAAAGGCCCTGGCAGGAAAGGGGCCCTCGGGAGCCACCAAGCTTCCTGAGCAGAGGAGTGGCGTGATCAGGGGGCCAGTGGGAAGTTGGACTGAGGGCCCTGAGCCTGGAGCCAGCGAGACCAGCACGGAGGCTACAGTGAAGGTGCAGGCAACTGGGGGAGCCGAGGGAAGTGTGGGTGCGAGGGACGCTGGGAGGGCAGACCGCTGTGGCTCTCAGCCTCTGGGGACTCAGGGTTGGGAGGAGGAGGCACAGAGGGGGAGAGGGTGGGGTGGGGAGGACATCTAGAGTGTGCTCACAGCACTCCCCGCTCAGCACTGCCTTCCATCTTCCAGCTCGCCACGCAGTGGGCGCAGCAGGGTCATCACCTCACCTCCCAGGTCGGGAGCAGCCGGGGCTGGGTTCCCCCAGAGCCACTTGGCCAGTGCGGGGCTGTCCCCACTCCCTACCACACACCAGGCTCCTGCACCCACCTCTTTTTCCAGGCTGATTCCCCATGCCAGATTGATGAACAACGTAATAAAGGGGGCAATCACATTATTCCTGAATGCATTTTAATAAAAATCAAATAAAAGCAATTATGTGAATTTTCAAAAGGATCACCTCTGCTCCTTTCCCTGAGGTAGGAAACAGAATGAATTCAGGAAATCATTAAAATCAGAAACCCAAGCTGCTTGCCACCACCCCGCTGGCGGCTGTCACACAAAGGCAACAGGGAAACCCAGTCCCCTGCGGCAGAGCGGGTGCCTTTCTTTAGCTCTTTGAGTGGAAATTCCACCTATGGGTGAAGAAGGGTAATTAAGGGCCAGGAGAGATGCTTTGAATCCAGGCTGCCTTTGCCCCTCCAGTACAAACTTCCCAGCTTCAAAGGGGCCTCAGACTCCCCAAGGGAGAGCTCTCCAACCAGGCAGCTCAGGGGCCTGCGGGGAGGGCAGGCACAGGGCTCAGAGAGGGTCCCCAAACGAACACGCTCTCCCCTCTGTGAGGGACGTGCAGCTCTCAGCCCAGCTGGGGGCCAGAAAGAAGAGGTCCCACCCAGGGGCCTGTTCCCCAGCCCAGCATCCCCAAAGTGGGCATTTGCAAGGCCCTTCCCATCTGATCGGTCTTTCTAGCCCCTCAAACTGGTGTGCTCATTCGGGGCTGAGGAGGGTGAGGCACCCAAGTTCACCCAGCTGGTGCGGCAGCACCAAGACAGAGCTTGGTTCTCCGGAGGCCAGACCCCAGTCCTGTGGACCAGGCAGTCTGGACACAGTGCAGCCTGGCCTCGCAGGGCCACTTATAAGAACAAGCGCTGACCACGTGTCGGCCATCTCCTGGGCACTGGCCCGGGCCACCATCCCCAAACACCTGGAAGTGAGCGTGTTCCTCCTCTTGGTACAGGTTCAGGACTGTGCTCCAGCCAGGTGAAGCGGCCTGCCCACAACCCTGCAGCTAGAAGCGAGGAATCCAGGGTGTGCGCAGGGCCATCAAAGGCAGTTCCTGATTGCCAGGCTGCAGGGCATCCTCATCACAGGGAAGAGGCCTTCATGCAGGGCCTTCCGGGTTGCATTTGGGCGTTAGGGGGAGGAAAGGCAGGGATCTTCCCTTCCTCTGGCCTCCATATGCACACTGGGTAACCCACGTCCCCCTCCCACCTGAACAACAGGCTAAAGGAGCACCTAACCACCCCCAAGGTCATCTCCCTCAGCCACTGGGTCCTGGTTCTCAGATGGAGGCAAGCTGGAAGCCTGGCAGCCATAGGTCCCCTTTAGGGCAGACTGAGTTAAAGGAGCAAACAGGGCTGGGAGGCAGAGGGCCAGCACTGGTTGTGCGTGACCTTAGGCTACTGCCATCGCCTCTCTGCGTGTGCATGCGTGCGTGCGTGCATGTATGCACGTGTGTATTTGTGTGTGCACATGCATGCATGTGTGTGTGAGTGTTGGGGGGGGGCAGTGCCCGGTCCCCAGTTCAGACCTTTGGCCCTGTTCCACACTGTCCTGTCTGACTCAGCTCAGAGCTACCCTTAGTCCCTGCTGCTGCTAACAGTTATGGCGCCCTCCTACAGGACGCTCCGGGAAATGTCACTCAGAAAGTGTGGTTTCCAACAAGGGGAAAGCAGAGTGACTGGGAGGATTCTGGGCAGTCCCTCCCAAAACCAGGTTTCCCTGGGAAGTAGGGGTTTCTGGCAGGCCCTGTACCATCCAGCACCCAGGACTGGGAATTGAGCACAGAGCTTCTGGTCTCGTCCACCTGTCTCCACTGGTGCCCCTGTCTGGCCTCTGAACTTCAGGGGCTTCTAAAGGGAAGAGGAGACAGTGGCATCTGGCTTCTAGGGCTAGTGCATAGGGGAGAGCAGGACGGGTAGCTGGTGTGCAACCCCTCTGTCATTCCTGTCCTCTCAGGGGCCAGCTGCCCCCTACTCTGCTCTGCCCAGCTCCTCGGGTCTTGCACGCCGCAGGCACCCCATAAACGTGTGCGGTGTGATGCTCGGAGAGAAGACAGGCTTGTGCAGGAGGGGGAGCTGAAAACAGGAAAAGGAAGTGCCCCTGCTTGTTTCCTCGGGGCCTGTGGACTTGGGACTACGTGTATGCACACGTGTGTAAGCACATGTGTGAACGTATGTACTCCTGTGACCACACCCACCAGCTGACATACCCACTGGCTCGCACAATGTCTTGCACACACACATCAACACAGCAGATGGGTAAGCGGCGGCCCCAAGCCTCAGACAGTCTCCTCCCAGCCTTGCATTCAAATCCCCTGGCAAGACGGGCCTTGGAGCAAACTCGCTAGGACCTTGGAGGTCCAGGCCATGGGGTCCAACGGGGACATCCATCTGCTGTCCCCTTCACCCAGATTCTATCCTGGTCACTCTGGGAACATCTGCCCAGGGCTGACAGCGGCTATGCCTGGGATCTGGGGATAAAGGCTGCTCTTGGGAGCTACTAGAATATCTGCCCTGCGATAAGGGCTGACAGAGGGATGTCCAAGGACTCTGACAGGGTAGAGGAGGGCACATCCAACTCTGCTGGGGGCTGAGGGGATGGGGATCACAGGGAAGACCTCCCAGCAAATGGAACCTTGGAGTGGGACCTAGAAGGAGCTGGGTTTCCTGAGCAGACTAGGTGGGCAGGACATTCCAGGTGGAGGGAAAAGCTTATGCAGAGGCATAGTGGCATGCCTTGTTCAGGGAATGCCCAGCTGCCCCGGTACCTGCCCTGCTTCTGCTGGCCGGCTGCACCAGGAAGAAGTGTCCTTTTCAGAGCACTCTCGGGAGGGAGAGGGCAAAATGGGGCACCACGCTGCAAATAGACCAGAGCCAGGAGCCACTGCAGAAGGCAGCTCCTGAAGGAGAGACACATGGGTGTCAGTGGCCCCCAAAACTCCTCCTCTTTCCCTTTAAAGAAGTCACTTCCCCCGGGAATGCAGCATACGTATAATTCAATGTCTCAAAAGTGCACTTAGCCCAGGGATCCCACACCTGTGCTAAAACCGTGTGTCAAAGCGAGGAAGGGAGCAATGGATGAACGTCAGGTAGTGGTTCCCTCTGGGAAGTGAGGGGCTGGGAGGGGCAGATCCTCACTGGTGTCTGTCATGCTCTTAAGTGCAGGGGTCATGAGGGTTCATTTAATGTGCTTCATGGCTTACACATAGCCTTTTATATGTATGAAATATAACGTAATAAAAGTTTTCATTGTGTTTATGCCCAAGTTTCCAAGGCTGTTCCAAGGCCTGGATGGATGAGACGCCTCTGTGTGATCATGCTTGGCATCTTCACAGGCACCTTATCTCCGACTCTAGGGCGGTGTAGGGGCTGGACTCTTGTCCCAGCTCCACTGCGTGCACAGAAGATTCCAGTCATTTCCAGAGGTAGCTAGGAAGGTAGGAGATAAATGCCCAGCCAACTACCTCTGTGGACTTTGTCCTTCCCCTCCTCTCTGGGTTTCAGTGTCCTCTCTGTACAGTGAGGGACTCTGCCCAGCTTGTGTCCTGGGTTTGAATCCGGACGTCACCACTGCGACAGTTACATGGAGCAGTTTCCTTACTTGGAAAGTGGGACCATGACAAAGCTGCTGTGAGGAATGGACAGAATGATGCTTTAAGACACAGCTCCTGGCATGTAGTGACGACTCCATAAATATCGTTGTTTGTTTGTTTTTTGGGTTTTGTTTTGGGGGGGTTAGTCACCAGAATAAACAAAGACCCTCAGTGGAAACAAGGCGAGATCGGAGACTGGAAAACCTGTGCTCCGGGTCCGGACCCACCACTCACTGGCCCAGAAGCCTCTGGAGTCCTTTCACCCCGGGCCGCACTGTGTAAAATGGGAACCCCAGGGCCCCCTCGGAAGAGGAGAGAAGATGAGAAAGTTCTGGCAAAGGAGAGTGCATTGTGAACGCCAGGGTCAGTAACCAGAGCTCTAATCCCCAAGACCCCTCCCCAGAGGGGAAACCCCAGTCTGCCACGTTGGGGATGCGCCCGGGGCTTCACCCAGGCAGCCCTAATCTCAGGCCAGCCCAGCACCGGCTCCCCGCTCAGAGTTAGGGGCCTGGGCTGGATCAAAGGCGGAGGGAATTAGCATCACAGAGAGCCCGGGGGAGGGGAGGCCAGGATTAACTCACTCTCCTCTTCCTGCTGTTTTTCCAGCAGCTTGTGGAGTTGGGGGAAGGGTAACCATCCACCCCCAAGCCCCAACCGCACCCCCAGGCCAGTTCTCATGGGAGGAGCGGAGCGGGGGCAATGATATGGGCGGGACCTGCAGTAAAAGGGGGGATGCTCTGTGTACACATCTGGACCCATCGGTTTGAATGGACAAGAATGCAAATGCCTGGGCCGGAGGGACATCCTCAGAGGCTGGATGTGGGGCAAGGGGAATGCAGTGTGAGTTCACAGACCCCACTGTGTCATTTCAGGGGCATAAAAGTGTGTGTGTGTGTCTGAATCTACGATGGTGAACCACATGTGTGAATATCTATGTGAGTCTGGGTGACCAAGGTGTCAAACGTGTGGGCATATGGGCACATGTATGGACAGAGGAGCTGCCTGAGAACTCTGAAATGAGCAGAAAGGAAAAGTGTGAGGGGGGCTCGCATTGGAGTATTTCCCACAGGGAAACAGCTAGAAGGTGTCCAGACAACTATCTCGCAGGGCCTGCCTCTAAACTCCACGGGCTGTCTCCATCCCTCAGGCTTCACCTGTCCTACCAGGGAACCGCCTTGGGCTTAACCTTTCTGTGCCTCAGTTTCCTCGCTTGAAATGTAATTACAGTGTGTTTGTGAGGATTCAATTAGTTAATATAAGAGAAGCAGTTAAAACGGCCCTTGGCACACAATGAAGGCCCTCAGGGATTCGTCAGTACAATTAATGCTACCTGGAGGGGGCATAGTGGGCCCGAACCAGAGGAACAGGGTCCGACCAGAGCCTGCCAGGAGCTGTCCTTGCAGAAGCCTGGAAGGAAGATTGCTTCTAAGCCAGCAGAGCTGGGCAGCCTTTGGCAATGCCGGGAAAATGGAGCATGTGGTGTTGGAGGAATCACGAGGCACCACCTCAGCCAACTTGGCAGGCTTGGCGCTCACTGACCGTGCACATGGATCTCCTCCCACCCCTCCCCTTTTAGCTTCTCATTCCCCCCACCCCCGTACTCCCACCTACTTTCTGCCCCCTGAGTGTGAGGCACATCCCCCCAACCAGGCCTGTTTCATCCTTCAACTGGCTGAAAAGGTCCATTCTTCATGCCCATCCTGCAGGTGGGGAAACTGAGGCTTGGAGGAATGGAGGGATGGGAGCAGGGAGCAGAGCTGGACTCAGGAATCTCAGAGTAGATCATAGAGAGGCAGAATGCCAGTGCAGCCTCTGGAGCAGCCCAGTTTGCTCTCAGCTCCTTAGGGTCTGTGCTGGCTTTCAAGGCCCCTAAAACAGTTCCCTCGACTATTCCTGAGTTCAGACTGGGCAACACGCCTCCCCACATTCACCCTGTCTGCTCCACCCCACCCTCAAGAACAAGGGGAAATGGCTAGCCTGACACCTAAGTGAATCCCTAATGCACCTCCCCCACCTCTACACTTTTGCTCCTGCTGTTCTGTCTTGTCCATCCCAGTCCAAGCCCTCTTCACCTGTCAAGGACCACGGCAAATGCCACCTCTTCCACGAAGCCTTCTCTGATTGCCTTGTCCATTAGTGGCCTCTTGGTCCCCTTCCCCCCAGGGACCTAGAGACTTTCCTCTCATCAATACAAACCACTTTACCTGTTGGGAGGTCCTAGAGGCAGACCAGGAGCATCTTGGTACACCCCCACTCCCACCCCACAGGTCAAGGAAAAGATGTTCACAGGCTGGGGTGCACTGTGGGTACTCACCCTCCCACACCACTTCAGAAGCCCGTCCAAGCCCTTGTACCGTGGCCATGTGACGTAGCGTTCAACAGCTAAGGCTCTGGCGCAGATTTTTCTGGATTCAAATCTCAACTCTCCCGCTCACTAGCTATGTGAGCTCAGGCTTATTATCTAACCTCTCTGAGCCTCAGATTGCTCATCTATTAATGGGAATAATAATAGTTCCAAGGCCACCAGGTTGTTGTGATAATGAAGTGAGTTAACCTACGTTAGTTCTTAGAATAAGACCTTGTACACAGTAAGTGCTATGTGAGTGTTTGCCATTGTTGTTAATAGTTATACTCTTATTGTTATAACCAGGAGAATACAAAGGGGCACTGGACACAATCTGTCCCTAAGAGGATGAGAGTCCAGACAGGAACAGGAAAGGAGGTTTACATGTCTAATCTCATTTAATGGTCAAACCACCTTAGTAGTTATCACCAGCCCCACTTTACAGATAAGGAAACTGAGGCTCCAAGAGGTGGTGTGTGTAAGCTCCCAAGGGCTCACAGCCCTAAGTGGCAGGGCTGGGATGCAGGGCCAGGTCGTGCGGCTCCAAAGTCCATGCTCTTTCAACAAGCCCGCGCTGCCTCTCAGTCTGGCAGCGAGATAAGCTGCGTACACAAATAGCTGTAATCCAAGGTAGAACGTGATAAGTGCCCAACAGGGACTGATAAAGGCTCTGGGAGGGTGGGGCTCTGGGAGGGAAGGGAAGCGGTGGAGGTCAGGGCGGGCTTCTGAGAGTGGGTGACATCTGAGCGTGGCCTCAAAGGTGGACAGGCTGAGTGGGGAGACTTTCCAGCTGGAGGGGGCCAGTGTGAGCAGACATGGGTCACTGTGTCCACAGTACCTAGTACAATACCTGTCATGTCACTGAGGCCCAATAAATATTTGAGAAAGGAGGGGGAAGAAGGGGGTGAGGGGGGAAGAAGGGAGGGGGGAGGGGGGAAGAAGGGAGGGGGGAGGGGAGGGGGAAGAAGGGCGGGAGGGGGAGAGAAGAAAGGAGGGAGGGAGGGAGGGTGGGTGAATATACACTGACCCCACTTGGCCCAGGAACTACCCTTCTCGCGGGGAGACAGGGTCAATTCCTCCAATTCTCTGAAGGGCTTCTTGGGGCCAAAGGTCCCCCTTGTCGTATGACACCCCAGAGAAGTAGCTCAGCATTTCCAGGCTGGAGTTCCTGACAATTAGATGTTTTGCTCAATAACAGGAAGAACTTCCCAGCAAGTAAAGCTGGACAGGGCTTCTCTGTGGGGCGGGGCAGTGGTGTGTTGGGGCCAGTTTGGACTGGCTCGCAGGAGCCGATTGTTAAACTCTCAGGAACTGCCTGGCCCGGCTGATATTAAGGTGAGCCTGAAACTGGCCGTGGCGGGAGTATTTTACGCCATGCGAAATCAGCAAATGCCACAAATCAGGTTTTCCCTGCTTTGGGGAGCCAGCTGTTAAACATTTAGCAGCACACCACTAGGCGTTATCTGCTACGTGAGGGAGCGAGCCCCCCAATTCCAGAAAGATGCAAGCAGAGACAGTCACCTCCTGGGAAGGAAGGAGACCGAGGGGTTCGTTGTTAGTGATGGGGCTCAGATTAGATGACGTCAAAAGCCCCTTTTTGGCTCCAGAACTTATGAAAAGTCAGCTTTAAGAAAAAAACGTAATCAGGGTAATTATTCATGCCAGGAAATTATTAACCACTTGACTCAGAGGCTGGGAGCAGGGCAAGAGGAGCCACGCGCTTGCAGATTTCACAGATGGAAAACCCTGTCTAACGTCACACGGGGAGTCAGTGGCAACACTGGGACCAGAACCTGTGTCTCCCAGCCTCTCGGCCAGAGCTCCTTCCAGGGCACATGGCTGGGGTGGGATAGGGGAGGACAGGCACATCTTCCTGCACAGTCTGTTTGGGGTCTGTCTCCTCCACATAAGAATGTAAGCACGGACCACATCTGTTTTGCTCCCTGCTGGATCTCCAGCGCCTAGTTTTGTGCCAGGCACATAGCAGGTATTGATGAATATTTGCTGAAAGCATCAGTGTGTCTGAGATCCTGTCTCCGGAAGCATTTGGAGAGCTGGGAATGCCGTCGTCTGAGGCCATTACTGCTCGGGTCCCCACTCCCGCTTAGTGACATGGGATCAACAGATCAGGCTTCCCATTCCAACTCTGCCCCTTCCTGTATGACCTTGGCCAAACCACCGGGTCTCTTGAACCCTCAGTTTGTTCCTCTGCCAAGTGGGTCGACTTTTGCCTGCCTCCTGAGACTGCCGTGGCACTCAGGTGAGACAGAAAGCGCTCTTCACAGACTCTACAGTGCCGTGCCCATTGCAGGAGAGTCAGAGGTTGGAAAGCCGGCTTTGTTGGCTGGGTCAGGCCCGAGGGTTCCCAGTGGACACTGGGTAGTGGCGAGGCTGCTGCTCTCTCAGGGCTGACATTTGGGGAAACCTGCGCCAGATCAGCTCACTCTGTGTGTGTGTGTGTGTGTGTGTGTGTGTGTGTGTGTCGGGGGGAGGGGGAGGGGGTATAAACCAGAGCTCAAAGTTCTAAAGGGGCAAGTGAGGGGGAATGAAATAAAGATAGCAAGGGAGACTTTGGAGAAGCCTTTTTCTCCTAAGATCAAGTCTCTTGAGCAGAGGGAGCAGGCGAACCAGTGACTTTAAAAAGCACGTTTCTGTATCTGCAGAGCTGTTTGTCACCGCTCGCCCGCCCCCCCAGGCCTTCCCTACTGCCTTAGTGGGTGAGCTGAGGATTGGTACCTGCCAAGTCAGGTTGGGGGCAGGGAAGATGGAAAATCCTGGTATGTTCTGAAATCGAACCAGTGTTCCAAATGATTCCATGGAGAAAGGATTTCTGCCACTCTCCCAGACAGGCATCGCAGGCCCCTCCCGGTAGGGTGAGGGGCCGGGCTGTCAGGGAGGGAGGCCCAGCTCACCCCAGGCTGTGGGGAGATGAGGAAGGAAGGCAGGGGGCTAACGGCCCTCCCAAGTGGCATCGGATTTTCGGATTTTCGCAAAGAGGGTGAGGGCAGCAGGAGGCTCAGGGCTGTGGCCAGGGAGGCAGGTGGAGAGGGTGCCCATGGAGCATCAGCCTGGGCCCCCCTTGGGAAGCAAAAGAGAAAGGCCCTGTGTCAGCAGCCAGGCCCCTGGGCGGCAGGGCTCTCGGCTCCATTCTGTTCGGCAGGATTCTAGTTGGCACCAGCTGCAGCCAGGAACAATGCCTGGATTTCTTTCTTTCTTTCTTTCTTCTTTTTTTTAAAATTTTAATAGAGGGGAGAGAAGGACCAGAGCCACTCACTGAACAGCTCAGCATCATGGAGGCGTCTGAGACCATGTGTCCTTGAAAAAGCACAGACGCAGGGGCCCTACAGCTGGCTGCAAGGTGCAAGAAGGCACGTCATACTGGCAGATTGGGGTCTCAGCCCCACTGCTGCCTCAAACTTGCTGTGTGACCTTGGGCAGGTCCACGCCTCACTCTGGTCTATGGTCTCTCCAAGGCCCCCAACGAAGCCGGCCTTCCAGGCCTCACACAGTGACGATTAGTCTCTTTCCACCAAACTCTTAGAGTGGCATTTGGTGTGGGTAGTCCTTCCTGATAGCCTGTGAGCTCCCAGAAGGTTGGGTCTGGTTCATCTTGTGTGCCCCCTGCACCTCTCACGGCACTTGACCGGCCATCAGTCACTCAGCAGCTATGCTGGGTGATGGGATAGAACAGTGAGCCATCCTACAGCCTGCAGTCCCCAGGGAGGGGAGAGAGGCGCATACCAAATAACTTCCCTGAATAGTGAGGTGTCACACCAGGCAAATGAAACTCTCTGTGCCTCAATTTCCTCATCTGTAAAATGGAGACGTTAATCCTAATAATCAGCTCAAGTGAGGACTGGAGGAGTTTATACACAGTGCCTGGCACATAGTAAGAACTTAACCAGTAATTGCTATAACGATGACAATGCTATGGGGACAGCAGCACATGGGGTTGAGACTAGGTAGGCAGCGCATCTGCTAGAGGTAATCAGAAGAGGCTTCCCAGCAGGTGGCTGTAGATGTGGCCTGGAAGGCTGGGAGGGCTGCGTCCCAGGAGGTAGGCAGAGCATGAGAAGGACAGTAAGTATATAATGCTGACAATTCCGAAAGCCACCCAGAATGGCCACATGACAGGGTCAGGGCAAGAGGTATGAGCCTGGAGGCCAGGCAACTGCTATCCAGGTGAGGAGGGGAGAGGATGAGGCTCTGAGATCTTCTCCACCCGCTCCAGCGCCAGAAAGGGGGTACCCCTCAGGGCACAGGGGCTTTCAGGAAGGAGGTAGGAGGCTTGACCTTCCTCCCATCGCCTGTCCCAGAATCCGCCCCACCCCACCCTGCAGTGCAGGACGCGCTAGATCTCCCCTCTGGCAGCACTCCTGCAGGTGAAGGATTAGGAGTCCTGGTTCCTGTCCCATCTCTGACACTTCCCAGATGTGTGGCCATGGGAAAGCCAGCACCTCCATCTGAGGCTCAGTTTCGTCACCCATAAAAGGGCGGTTGTGAGGCTCAGAGAGTGAGAGGTACCCCCTGAAGGGAGGTGTTAAGGTTGTTACCTATTCACAGTCTTGGACAGCTCCCTCGACTATCGATATTTTCCTGTCCCTACCTGGCCAAAAGGGGGCCTCTGAGAGCACGCCCCAAAGCAGCCACCCTCCCCCGAAACCCTAAAGTGCACCGTAGCTCAGCCCAAGGCTGGAAAGCTCAGACCTACAGAATCACAGGACGATCAGAGGCACAAGTGCCATTGGACAACCCCTGTGTGTCCCATGCTCTCTTGCTTGACAGTTGGGGAAACAGAGGCACAGAGTCTGTGACATGGAAGTAGGCTCTCGGTTTACTCTCTGGGGCCTCTGATGGGAAGAAGTGAGTGGTGCTGGAGCTGGAACTATGGGGCAGAGCTCCATGATGGAAACTGAGAAGATAGCAGGCCTGGGGGAAGAGCCTGGGGGAATCGGGGCCTGGATGCTGGGAAGGTGTGGCCTCAGAGAACGGAGGGAGCCATCTGATGGGTACACGGAGAGGAGGCAGACCAGGAGAGCCTGCTGTGCACATCTGCTCTCTGCTGGACCTCACCACCCACCCTTAGAGGCACAGGCCTCAGAGCTGGGCAGGGACCAAATGTCTCCGGGATCCAACCAAGGTGTGAAGACTAAAGGTCCTCCCTGTTATTCCACTGCCATGGGAGGGCCCAATGACTGCCTGGTGACTAAAGAGTCTTTACTCCACCTCAGAGTACCCAGCTGGTCACCCTGTCTGCACCGTAGCCTGGGGATGAGATAAGGCAAGTCCCCATTCTCAACCCAGAGGCCCAGCCCAGACCTGCAGCTCACTCCCAGCCCCACCCACTGAGTAGTTGTGAGGTCCTAAGCAGGTCACTTAAATCTCTCTGAGCTTCTTTCCTCAGAGGCAAATTACACCTTCTGGCTTGTGGAGAGGATGTAAGGAGAGACTATTTCCCAAGTGCTTGGGGAAGCGTAAGCACTCAATGAATGTAACTTTCCTCCTGCCCCTTTAGCCCTCTGGCTCCCTTTTGGGGAGGGGGTTGTGGAGAGTGGAGACAGAGAAGACAACCCCGTAGAAGCAGGAATTCAGCCCCCACATGTGTCAGTCCCCTGACCACCCCCAGCCCACTGAGGGGCCCCTGCCCGAGGGGACCACAGTCATGACACCCTGCACAGGACCTAAAGCCTCCCACCACCGCCTTCCTCCCAGGCCTAAGCAATGGCCTTCTTCTCCTGCTGATAGCTCCCCAGAGGGTGGAGGGTGAGGGAATTGATAGCACTTAAGTCTGTTCTGAAGGTGGGTGTGGGCTGGGCCCCATACTGGCGCCCACGGACAGGCCCCGTGCAGCCTGCATCCTCCTGATGGCCGCTGAAGCCGCCTCTGGAGCCAGGTGACTTATGGGCCTGCACGGGCTGAGCGGAATCCATCTTCCAGCTCCCAGTGGCTGGGAAGTGAAAGCACCAACCTCTCTGATTCACCCCAGACCTCCAGGCCCACAGAGGCCAAGGCCAAGAGGGTGGGGGCTCAGAACACACGGTCCCCAAAGATGCCTGATCACCATGATGAGACCTTGCCCTTGGTTTACAGAGGTCCAGAGAGGGCTAGCTACTTGCCTAGGGTCACACAGAGAGTCTAAAAATGAGGATACAGAGCTGGGGCTGAGGGACCAGCAGGAAACTTTGTTAATGAGGACCTGAGCTCGACTCCTGTTGACCGTGGACAAGTCCCTCACGGTGCAGTTTTCTCTGAAGGGGGGATGGTAATAGCACCTAACTCAAAGCAATGTGAGAATTCAATAAACTAACGCTTCAGAGGCCCTCAGCCCAGTATCCAGCACACAGTAGGCACTAACTAAGTCATAGCAACTTCCAAGACCCCACAGGGATCAAACCTGCCTTGTTATTTCTCGAAAGTGGAATAGAGACAGCAAGGGCCTGAGTCCCAAGAACGGGAGCCCAGGGTCCCCAGGAGGCCGGGCAGACTCAGGGCCCAGGCGAGATTTCTTGGACTTGCTGCCACCAAGTGCCATGCTTGCTCAGCTGGGAAGAGGGGAGATCAACCCCCGGCTCCACGCTTCAGAGAGTTGGGCCTGCTTTGTGTGCTGGGCTGGGCTCCTCTGCCCTCTTCAGCCACTTCCTAGTTTCCAGATGCCAAAGGAACTGGCAAAGGAGGTGGCGGGTAGGTGTCTTCTGGACAGGAGCTTTTGAACATGAGTGGTCATCACCAAGGTCACCTGCATCCCCCCACTTCCTAGAGGTAGCTATACCTTGTCACTCACTGAGAGATCTGGACAAAAATGTTGAGAGGACTGAACATTCTGACGTAGGTGGTCATCAAGGTAACAGGAACTGGCCTAGTTCTCCGCTGGGGCTGAATTCTTGCCCTCCAGGTCCTTAAACACCCAGAAACTCTGTCCTAAGGTTTTGGACCTGGGGTGGGGATGGCTTTCTGGCTGCTGCAATGCTATGCATTCTTGGAGGTGGGGTGGGGTGGGGGTGGAAGGAGGGCAGCTGTGGCTCCAGCCACCTTTCAGCAAGTGGAATTCCCACCTTCCAGCCCTGGATCAGGCCTTCAAGGGTGTCTCAGGCTACCCTCATGTCCCAACTTAATGAACCTGGGCCACTTTGATGACGAGGGGTTGGGGCTCCCTCCCACAGGAATGTGCTGGGACCGTGCCTCCCTGGTGTCCCTAGAGGTCTGGAAGTCTTTCATACCATCCACCCTCCCCAGGGGACGCTCAGCTGACACCTGTGTGAGAGCGGTAGCAAAGTAGCAGTGTGGTAACAGTCCATGTGACAGGTCGAAGGACTGAGGCCCAGAAGGAAGTGCCTAATGGCATAGCGAGGCAGCATTTCCCATGGGAAAATCAAGCAGGCTCCCGGCATCCTCCCTCCGTCCCCCAGCCCCTGTGGCCCTGAGCTGCAGTCCTCTGAGCCCTCAGGAATTCAGGCTGAGTTTGCTGGCTGTCAGAATACTGTAGCCTTGAGAATGAATTCAGGGCTGGCAAATTCATTTTGCCTCTTCTCCCTCCGGTGCTGGAAGGAGTGATCTCGCCGGCCCTGAAGGAGTTCAAGCCGAGGTCAGAGAAGCCCTCTGAAGGATGTTCTAAAATGGGGGTTGGGGGGATGGTACTCCGGCCTGCTCCCGCGTTGGCCCAGGGTCCGCGCTGATCACTGCCCAGGAGGCCGGGGGCGATCCTCGAGTCTGCGTGGCACATCCGCACTCCCAAGCGGGCCTCGTCAATCAGACAGCGGTTCTGGCCGGGCCAGGACGTCTTCCGCTAGTCTCAGGCCCCGGGGGAGACCCCCGCCTCGGCTGTCTCCGGGTGCCCGCCCACCCCACCACCCGGCGGTGTCATTGTTCTCTGACGTCACGCTTTGGCCCCGCCCCTCGACCCCCACCCTCCCTCCCCATCTCCGGCTTCAGGCGCCGGAGACCCTGCAGCCTCCAAAGCCGCGGCCGACCAAGGCTCCCCCCGCGGCCCGACCGGGGCTGCGCCCCCTTGCGCTCTCCCCAACTTGCCTTTGTTATTCCAGCTCCCTTCCTCGCCTCGCCTCCGACACCGCGGCGGACTGCAAAACGCGGAGCGTGGAGCCGCCACCACACCTGGAATCCGAAGCGGGAGCCGGGCCGAAGCCTCCCCAGCTTGTGCGGGGAGGGGAGTGCGCGCGTGCGCGCGTGTGTGTGTCCAACCCGGGCTGCGCGGGCGCTGATTATGATTTGGGACTGAGGGTACCGCAAATCATGAGTAGGGGGGGCTTGGGGAAGGGGTGTGGAAGAGAACGTGAGGGGATGTGTTTGTATGTGTACATGAACGTGAGGATTTAGTGCACAGGGAGATGTTTTGTTTTTTGAATGTATGTGGGTTTGCACTGGTGTGTGTGTGTGTGCGCGCTTGCCGTGTACACGGGCATTTTTGTGAGCGAAAGTGTACGTGTGTGGGTGCGTGTGCGTGTGAGAGCGTGTTTGTAATACTGAGTGTGGGCGCGAATGTGTGTGCCGTTTGTGTAGGAGTTTCCGTGTGAGGGGCAGCGGACGTGAGCCAAAGTGGGCGCGCACTTAGATGCTCTCAGGCGTGGGTCTGACAGGGGAACCCCGCGACCGGGCTCACCCAAGTAAGCCTTGTGAGTGCCATCGCTCTCCGCGGCTCCTGGGACAGTGCACAGCCCTGGGCCGGGATCCCGCGGCCCCCACCCCGCCCGCACACATTGGGCCCGGGACGCTTCCCGCCGGGCCTCGGGGAATCCAAGCGCTTTTGGACCGCGCAGGGTGCCGGGGACAGACCGTGCGCACCGCTTCTACCCAGCGCTCTAGCCTACCTCAACATTGCCCTTGGCGGGGAGGGGAGGGGTCCTCTGCTCGCCCCACCCGCCAGCCCCCGGGCTTTAGGAGCAATCCCAAAGCCTCCTCCAACGGAAGTCTTTGGCAATCTCGTTAGCAACTCGCTCAGCCCCAGTTCGGGTACCTGACAGCTTTCGCGGCCCCAAACGCACTCCAGTCGGAGGCTTGAGAGCAAAGCGGGGGACACTCCGGTGAGACAGGTGATTTTAGCCCCCTCTCCAGTGTGACCCTCAGCATTTCTCTCCTGCTCCAAACTTGCTGGAGCTGGTGGGGGTGGGGTCGCGGTTGGTGGGGGAGCGGCCAGGGAGTAGTGGAGGCAGGAGAGAGAAGGTGAGTGGGAGTGGGTGACGCGCGAAGCCCCATCAGAGCCATAGAGGGGAAAAAGCTTGGAGAGCGCCCAGACCGAGGAGCTGGGAAGAAAGGAAGCAAAAGAGGGAAAGGGAAGGGAAAGGCGAGGGAGAGAAAGAGAGGCGAAAAGAGACAGGGAGAGGCGAGAGCGCAGAGAGCGCTAGGCGAGCGGAGCTGAGCGCTGGCGGCGGCGGCGGCGACGGCGACGGCGACGGCGGTGGCGGTGGCGCGGCGCTCCGCTCCTCCCCTAGTTCCGCACCGGCTTTTGCGGCCGGCCGGCGGCGCGGGGCCCTTTGGAAATAGAATAGCCAATGTAATCTGACACTTCAACTTGCTCGGCTCCGGGCGAGTTGATTCACTTACTCACCCCCTAACGCCGAGTTCCTTTTCACTGTCTGTGGACATTAAAAAAGCGAGCGGCGGCTGGCGCCCGGGAGAGCGAGCGGCCGGGCGGCAGGCGGAGAGCAGCGACCGGGCGGCGGAGCGAGCGAGCAGCGCCGGCGCAGCGCGGTGACCCCAGCCCCGGTCGGCGCGGAGCAGAAGCCGGCGCGGAGCCCATCTCGGCGCCCTCGCAGCTCCTCCCGGCCGGAGCCGGCCCTGCCCGGCAGCGGCGGCGGCGGCGGCAGCGGCGCGTCCTCCAGCGGCGGCAGCGGCGCTCGCAGCTCCGGGTAAGTTTGGGGCCAGACCCGGGCGTCCGCTGGCCCCAGGCCTTCCTCCCGCTCCCCGTGGACTCTTGGGGTGCGACTGTGGGGCGCTGGGCGTTAGGGTTTTTCCCTTTAATTTCCGCCGGTACCTGGCGAGCCGGACGAGTGGCCTGCGGCTGGGCTCCGGTGCGCTCTTCTTGGCTACCAGGGGCCAAGGCCCAGGCAACCGGCGAACGCCGGGCTGCGCGGAGCCGTCTTGGTCTGCGCGCGGGGGCCGGGGCTCTTCGGGTGCGCGGGGCGTGAGTGCAGTTGTACGCGCGCGGACCTGGTGCCCGCCTCCTGCCGGCGCGCCTGCAGCCCTGGTTCAGTACACCGGGGGCCGTGCAGGACCGGGATTCGGAAGGGAGGGAGGGAGGGAAGAAAGAAGGAAGGGAGGGAGAGAGGGAGGGAGGGAAGGAAGGACCGGCGTAGGATCACCTCGGTTTCCCTCGTCTCCTTTGGAAAGACGCGAAGTTGTGCGCCTGTGTGTAGGGGAACCGCCAGGGAAGGCGCCGGATTTCGTGGCGGCAAGGGGTGGTGGTGTTAAGTTGTGCATCTGAATTCCAGGGAAAACACACACTTTTGTAAATGGGAGGGGGGGCGCGGTTAAGTTGTTTGTGTGGGAATTGCCCAGGGAGACGCGGCGCACCATACTAGCGGGGAACGCCAAGGGGTGTGTGTAGGGTCTTCCAGTAGATCTTTAGAAGCCCGAGGAACCTTAAGGCCAAAGCCTCGATGGAGCTGCCCCGGCCAAGAGGGCAGCCCAGGGGGAAGATGTGCGTGTGTGCGCGCGCGTTGCAAATACGAAAGTAATTTCCCCGTGTTCTTTTCTTCCTCTCCGTCTCCGGCGGCGGCGGCGGCCCCGGGGGAGTGGGAGGCCGGCCCGGTTGGAGGTTGGGGGGCCGGGCCGGGGCTGGAGCTGGGGTGGGGGGCGGGCTCTGGAAGCTTGTTTCACATTCCTGGCGTCTGGGCTGGGTAGAAAACAGTGGGGAGCGCGGCCTCGGCGTCTGGGGCGCGGGCAGCGGGCGCGCGTCGCCCCCTCGCCGGGGACATCTGTCCAGGAAGCCAGCCGGGCGAGGAGAGGGCGCGGCGCGGAGGGCAGGCTCCCCGCCCCGGAGCAGCGGGGGCGCGGGCGAGGGGCGGCCGTCTTCCCCGCCATTGTGCGCCAGCAGATTTTCACGGGAGACTGCCCCGGAGCCGCCGGAGAAGGCCGGGAGCCGGCCTCAGCCCCGGGTTTAAAAGACACTCCAGGAATGTAAACAACCCGAGCGGGAGGGCGGGCGGGCGGGCGGGTGCAAGCCAGGGCAGCCGGCCCGGGTCCCCCACCCCTCCCCGGGGGACAGCCCGACAGCAGGGCCGCTCAGCCCGACCCCTCTACCTGCCGCAAACTTTTTCCTCCCTTGCCGTCCCTTCCCACCTCGCTCCTCCGGCGGGCCACGGAGCGAGGGCCTCTCCCTGGGCGGGAGCCCAGGGCGCCTGGCACCCGGCGCCTGACCCTGGAGGCCGGGCGGCCCGGCCCCTGCTTGGGTGTCCGGAGTCCCGGCAGCGCCTGCCTCGGAGCCGCAAGCTTCCTGCGCAGGCAGTGCCGGAGTAACTGGGGCTCTGTGAGCCTGCCCGCCTGCCTCCCTCCTTCCCGCTGCTCCTAACCCCCGCTCTCCGCCTTCTCCTCCCCCCTGACTGCTTTTCCAATGCCCTGACATGAGGGAGGAAGATTTAACTTGGCAGCCCAAACAAATGTTCTCTCAGAGGTCCTCCAAGAAGCTGGCGGCTGAGCTGGCAGGGTGAGGGCACTGCTCGGCCAGCCTTTTCTTCCTCCCTGCTCTGCCATGGCCATGCGGAGCCCCCTGGGTGGACAGCCCAGGGCATGGGAGAGTAGGGCCCAGCCCCACAGATTTAAAAGGGCAGGGGGAAGCCACCTCTGGAAGCTCCTGGCTTGGCACTGGGCAGGAGCTGCCCGGAGTTATCTTCTGGTGCCAAGGGTTTTCTGGAGGATTTTCTTGAGCAACAGTTTGTCTCCTTGCTGCAACCCCGGGAACAGGGCCTGGTAGACCAGAGGGTTAGCCAGTGCCGTCTCCTCCTCCCTCGTGGGTGTGAAGACAGGCTCGTTACACAGGGCAGGGCAGGAGGCCAGAGGCTGTTCCCAGAGGTGCCTGGGTTTGCTTATTATTGTTTCTTGAAGGTAGAGAAAAAGAGGCAGGCGCTGCAGCTGGAGAATGGGCAGCTTGGCTGGTGATGAAGTCTGACTAGCCTTTGCTGGCGTTTGTAGCATGGTCCCGGGAGTTTAAAAGTTGCTCTCAGGGAAGTTCAGATGAGGGAGCAAATCCGTAACTTTCTGTGTCCTGGCTGCTTTTTGAGGGGGTCCAGGGAATTCCTGGCCCCTCACTTGCCCGCTGCCTGCCCCTCGTGGCGCAGTTTGTGAATATGCCCCAAGCCTTGTGCTGACCTTCCTCTCTTCAGGTTGAAGATATTGAAGCACCAGCATCAAACAAAAGACACATTGAAAGCCGAATCTGCCACAGAGCACGTGTGACTTTGGGGCCAAGGGAATGCATTGGGAGGGCGATGCTGTTTTCTTCTGAGTTTTGTGTTTTCGGCCGGGTTTTTTTTCTCCAAAAGGACAGAAGCATCTCCTTGTCCCAAGTCACAAGGATATGAAATGCTGTTTTCACATGTAAATCTCAAAACTGTAGACTTCTGAGTTGGTGGCAGTGACTGTGGTGGCTAGGGGGTGGTGGGGATTGAGCGGTAGGGAGTTTTCAAGAGTTGTAAATGGTTTTTGGATTGGGGTTTTGAGGCATTCAGGGTATGGCTCACAGAGAAGAGTTGGGAATAAGTAATTGTTGGACTTATTGGAAACTGATAACTAGTCCTGTCTATGCAAAAAAAGATTGCTGCCTTTTTTATGGGGACAAATGTCCCTTTTTTCTCCTAAGGAAGGGGAGAGGAGGAGGAGCCTCATTCCTTTCTCAGCCAGGAGCAAAGAAAGGTCCAGAGACTTGGGGTTTCTCTCTCTCTCTCTGTCTCTCTCTCTCTCTCTCTCTCTCTCTCACACACACACACACACACACACACACACACACACACACGCCTAGTGACAGTAACACAACATTGTCTCCATCCCTGGTCCCCAGAGATGTGCCCCAGCCTAGGACAGGTGTACACCATCAATGGAAAATTGCAGAGGGAAGGACCCAGCTAAGAGCTGCAGACTTCACTTTTTTCCTGATTGACAGAGATCGGGGTGGATAAGGAAGGAAGACACTTGGAGGCCTGCTGTGTCCCAAGAGTTTTGTCGTAAGAGTACCCGTGTGTGAAGCCACAGATACTGAGTTCTCTAGCCTCGGCCAGCATCCAACAGGCAGTTGTGACCCTAGTCTCACGGAGAGATGTTGCTGTAAGAAATTCAGGCACCAACAAGTCAATTTCCGGAAGCTTCTCTGGGCACTCTGTCACAGAACCAGGAAGCCGGGCCTGCCAGGTCCTGAGTCCCATACTTTTCATTCATAACTTTGCTCCCCAGGGCCCTAGCCTGGCTCCTATCACCACCTCATCTTTATGAGGTTCCTTAGGTTTTGTGTGGACAACAAAGGCCGGGCTGCTGTAATTACCCTGAACCCTGCTGCAGCCTTGCCTGGTGACTGCTCTGACCTCTCAGCAGGACACAGTGGCTTCTGTCCACGCCCTCTAAGGAGGGGGGCTCTTTGTCCCTAGAGCTCTACCCTGAGGAAAGAGGGAGGCAGAGCCTGTGTAGGCTGGAAGCTCCAGGGGTGATCTGGAGGTTGGACACTGCCCTCAGGGAAGATGAAGGAAGGCTGAGAAAACCAGTCCCAAGCGCAGGCTATGAGGAAAGAGTCCAGAAACCCGTCACGATTATGAGGGCGTTTGCTATTACCTGAGGAGGTAGGGCAGAGGTGTCAGGAGGCTGTAGCTGACTGGCTGCTTTGGGCCCATAGCTTCACTCAGCTGGGCCTCAGTCTCCACATCTGTAAAATGGGCCCAAGGGCAGGACACCCGCCGCCCTGCCCCCCAATCCTACCTGCTTGCTGTGAGAATGAGGCAGATATGGGCGTGAGATCCCTGGGTGTGTGTCCCCTGAAGGCCTGGCAGGCTCTGGGTACAGAATGGATGAGGCACAAAGGGGTTGGATTGGAGGTGCTAGAAGCATTTTCCAGAAACTGCTCTCCCATCCAAGGCTACCTCCCTGGCAGCTTATTGTCCAGCCTTGGCTTGCATGCTCCCCATGACAGGGAGTTCACTACCTTAGGGCAGTTTTTGCCTTTGGTGGACAGTTCTGACTATTGGTGTGCTCAGCTGCATGCCTTCTGGAAATCAACCTCTCCTGACCTCTCTGGGCTTGAGGAGCTGGGGATTCTCCAGACCACAGACTTGTACTTTCCTGGATGATCCCAGATTCAATACCAGTGCCCAGGCAAGCCACACCCCTGTGAGGTGGGAGGACACCCTTCAAATGGCTGCTTCCAGCCCTTATTGGGAGTGACCTGTGGGGAGTAGGAGAGGGTCTGCCTGAGGGGCTCACTGTTATCTGTCTGTGTGCCAGCTTTCCTCCTGGCACTTTCCTTGGATCGGGTAGGAGGAGAAGGAAGGAGATAGATAGCAGGGGGTGGGGTTGGGTCAGGGGCCCAGCACTGATCTCACAGATACTTCCTGAGAGTCCACAGTGTGAGGACCGTGGCCTGTGAGAGACCCTGAAATGTGTAAGACAGTTCCTGTTCCTTAGGAGCTCACAGTCCAGCAAGGGCAGGAAGATCAGTCCAAATAAATAATTAACCAGCACCAGCCGGCTGCCTGCCACGGGGCGCACGATGACAGCAATAGCCACAGCCCCTCGCCTTTGTGTGGCACCTGGTGGGTTTAGAAGCGCTCTCCAACTTTGCTTAACCCCGAGAACAGCAGCGGAAGCTAGCTACTATTTGGAATTAGCCCCATTTAGCAGAGAAGAAGACTGAGGTTCAGGGAGGTGAAAGGACCTGTGTCTCAGCCAGGAGTCAACCCCAGGCCTTACAGACGCCAGCTGTGCTACTGCCTTCGCAGTCCACCAGCAAGGCGGGGACAGGGATACAGAAATCCACGTGGACCCCGAGAACGGGGAATTGGCGACTGAGGCGGAGGTGGAGGAGCTGCGCCCAGGAAGGGTCACGGTGGCGCCTCACTCGCTCTTCGCATTTGGCAGCACGCGGCCCATGCCCCGAGCAACTGCACCCTTTTCTTACGGCACAGTGTCTTACAGCCAGAGCTTGCTCTGAGCCCCAGATCCTGTCATGACTACCCAGGGCGCACGTGTCTGTGCATGGGGCTTCATCCCTGGCCCTGGAGCAGGAAGCAGAGGTGTTTCCGGGCCCCAGATCCCCGTGCAGCCCAAGGCTCTTCCCTGGGCTGCGATGGTTTCTATAGGTGCAGACGTTGGCTCAGCCTGCCCCTTCTCTGACTGAGTCAGTCCCCAGGCCGTGCCGGGTAGCCGCCCTGTAGGGGCCCTTGAATTCCTTCTGCCCCTTGACACTGCCCGCCTGCAGGCCAGGCCCCTGGCCCGGGTTTTCTGGAGCTCATCTGAGTGCCACCCCAGGACAAGGCTGCAGGTGGTGGTGTCCAGAGCAGGGAGCAGCCGGGCAGGCTGAACTGGCAGCTCCCCAGGAAGCCTGGCCCAGCCTGGCACACCTGCACAGGTAACGACTGTGGCCCAGGAGGGCCCCGGGCCGCGGCTGTCAGGCCCAGCTGCTGGGGTTACTGCAGGATCGTGTTGGGGGAGGCCGGGGTGTCTGAGCTAATTAGATTTCTTAGATTTCAATGCTCCCCTAATCCTGTTAGCCCGGCTGTAATTGTAACCACTCAAAGGTTTCAGCCGTGGCAGGCTGTTGAGGACAGACGGTGTGGGGACTCTCCTAGGCCCCAGCCCCCAGCCTTAACCAGCCGGCTGGGGACTGGGGACTCCCTTCTCAGGTCTCCGGGGTGGAGGCCTGAGTGATGTAGGTGTTGTGCTTTTCCGTAGAGTCTTAGCATTGCAGACTGTCACAGCAGGCATGGCCCTTAGACGTCATCCAGCTCAAACCCTTCACTGTGCCAGTGGGGTAACTGAGGCCTGCAGACGGATAGGGACTGGCCTAGGGCCTGGATGGCTGGTAGTGGCAGGGTGGCAGGGACTTCTGTTCTGGCTTTGTAATCTTTGTACCTGGAGACTTCAGGGCAGGTTTGGAATTGTCCAGGGGCTAGTAAACCCTCCAGAGAAGTCTGCTTCCAGAGATAGGAGCTGGAGGGATTCATTTGTCTCAAAGCTGACAAATGTCTCAAAGCTGGCTCCCCAGTTGGTACACAGACACAATGCTGTGGCCTCTGCTGGCCAGGGTTTCTGCCGAGGACTCAGGCCTGCCTCTCCCAGGGCTCCCAGATATGGGGGCTTTCTCCCTCCTCTCCCACCAGTCTGTCCCAGATTCTTCATTGCTTGGAGGGTCCACCTCAATGCAGATTAGAGCCTTGCCAGAAAATAACAGAGCTAATCTGAATGTTGGGGGTGGGGTGGGGGCGTGTCATTTAAAATATAGTCTCTTTGTACTTTCAGTGGCTCTTCTAAAATTATTTTGGAATTATTTTGGTGTCTGTCTTAAATGGACACTGTACCTACTTTCTATCCTTTCTTCTACCCTGTCCCCATTCTCATTCCTCAGCATCTCTAGTCATTCACCCACAGAGGTTGGCGCTTGCAGGGGAGGGGGGCGGATAGCTGTGATGCCTTCAGAACCCCTTACTGGGAGCTTCCCACCCAGCAGTCACGTCCTGTCCTCCTCTTCGCTCTGGAGCAGTGGGAAGAGATGTTTGAAACCTCCTTCTACCCTGGAAGCTCCCTGCCTGTGTGTTGCACCCTTAAGCGTGTGGTGTAGAATTGGGGGGCCATAAGGGTTACCTGGTCTGACTTTTTTTTTTCCAGTCCGGGAAACCCAACTATGGAAAGAAACAATTGGCTATATCCAAGGGCAACAGCGAATTAGTGGCAGAGCCAGGCCTGGAACCCTGTCTCTCTAGCCCATTAGTTCATTAAACATTTATTGAGCACCTATTGCTGGCCTGGTGCAGCCCCGATAGCCACCCTTTGGAGCTCAGAAATGAATGCTGTTGCACCTTTGACTTGGAAAGGGCCAGATGAACCTGGGGAGGACATTTTCAGTCGAACCCCCAGATCCTGTGCCGTTGGAGGAGGATGGGCAATGGAGCCCCAACCCAGCAGCATATTTCTTGAAAGGTAATAATAGTCCGGTTGCATTGGAGATTTGAGGGAAGTAAAACAGAAACCCTTTAGGGAGGGTACAAGATTTCTCATCTGCCCAGGCCTGTTTAGTCCAAGGAGATGGGTGGCTTCCTCTGCCTGTCCCCCAGCCCCACCCGGCCCTCTGAGGGCTGACTTTTGTCCTTTGTAGAATGGCCTGCTAACACTTCCTCTGTGGATGGAGAAGCAGGGAGGGAGCCCGGTTCGCCACGGGAGTCACCCGTGTCACCTCAGGACGAGGGAGGAGAGCCAGGTGCCTGGGCCTCACCCCGTGTCCAGGCTTTTGTCCAAACTCCAGTCCTACTCCCTGGTAGACCTTGGCCCAAACTAGGAAACCTGGCACTCGGCTCAGCCCAGGTAGCACTCTGGCTGAGGGACAAATGGGGCACACAGACCTCTGGGGAAGGGTCCTGAAACCCTTTGGCATTGGCAAGTGGAGAGGGCCCTTCTAGGTCTCTGTCCCACCTTCCTGTTTTGCAGTGGGGAAACCCAGAGCCCAGAGAGGTAAAGGGACTGGCCACACATCACACAGCGAAATGGATCCCTTGCACCAGAGTGTCTCATTGAGGGGGCCTGAGTGTTCTGGGTGCGGAGGGGTGGACTTTTCTTATTGATGTCGTTATTTTGGTGCTTCTGCTGTTTACATCTTAAAACAACTAACCAAAGTCCTCCGTAAATATCCTAATAGCCAGCATTTCTTGGGCAACTCGTTTGTTTTAGGCTCTTATACTGCCTGGGATCAACTCTCAGCTCCACCCTCTGTGACATCTGTGACTTTGGGCAGCTCCACAGCTGCACCACGGGCTCACTAATAGTATAAAGAGAACATATTACCTTTCCCTTAGTTTGAGAAGATGGAGCACATGCAGGGTCTGGCGCATAGTAAGTGCCCAAGACACGGCAGCCTCAGTCATTGTCATGGCCATTGCTTCCCACGACACCTGGTCAGCTGTTAGCACTGCGTTACCTCCAACTGACCGACAAGGACACTCAGGTCGGGGGGATTGCCCAAGGTCACCTGGTACTTCAGGACCAGCAAAGGCAGGCTTGGGATCCAGGCTTCCTGACACCTGCCATTCTCCCCTCTGTAGCAGGAAGGGCTGCTGGGACATCTTGGAGAGGCCCCCTGTGACAACCCAAGTTTTCATTCACCCTATCAGGGAAGCCTGTTCCCCTGGGAGAGATGTTCTGAAGGTGGAGACTTAATCTGGGTTCCTGCCTTGGAACCTCACCTTCCTCACCCGTAAATTGAGGCGAGGGATGAGGCGAGGCGTCCCTTGCAGGCTTTTCCCCGGTGGAGAAAAGGAGAGGATGGAGGGGCTGAGCCTTGTCCACCGTCAACTACTGTGCAGAATCACAATGGATGGTAACTGACTCTGGGACCTTAGGCCAGTCACGGATGCCCTGAGCCTTAGTTTCCTCACCCGAAAATCCTGAGCTGAGACCACATCCTCGGGAACACCGGTCCACAAAAGGAAGGACAGATGGCAGAGCACACCCTGTCCTGGGAAATCACCAGCCCCTTTGCCTCACCCAGGGTTTCCCAAGCTATAGGACACTCCTCCAGTCTCCCTTTTTAATGCAAAATAACTGTTAGAGACACCAGTGGAACATCCTGGGAAACGTGCAGCTGGGTGGTCACTTCCAGCTCTGGCATCTGCAGCTCAGCCGGCCCAGTGGATGGTTTCCCTGCTGAAGAACAGCCTTTCCCGAGGGATGCCTACGATGGGGAGGACGCGGACGGCTTCCTTGTGGACAGAATCCCCGCCAGCCTGCCCTCTTGGCGGTTCTACCTGACTTCTACCCCCTTCAAGCCTGCAGGTCTCTGTCACTTTTGCTGGCCTCCTTTTCTTTTATTGTTACCAGACCACAAATCCGTTTGTGGTTGGGCAGGCCCCAAAGCAAGGCCAGCTTGGCAGAGGGGTGGGGCCCCTGCCATGTCCCTAGAGATAGGCCTCAAAGACCTGCCAGCGGTGAGGCAGGAGGGGCCTCGTACCTGACCTGCGGGGGCCCTGAGCCTGCGTGCACACCTTGGCAATTATGTCTTTTTCTGGAGAGATATGGTCCCCAGCTTTGTTCCCATCCTTGAATGACTTTGGACACCTGAAAGCAGCGTAAGAACCACAGCCTTCATCCAAGGGTCTAAAATTACCCTGGCCCTGGAGTGAGCATGACTGTTGGGTCGTTTTTCCCTTCCTCCTGCCCGCAAACCCTCTGATTCCCACTCATTTTTGTGTGTCACTTCCGTAGTCTTGGAGGCATTTGTGTTTAAACCCCTGTTCCTAATCCAGCCTGACTTTGGGCTGATGAGGAAAAGAGGCCGAGGGAGGGAAGGGACCTGACCAAGGTCACTAACAGTGGTAGGGCCCCCGGGACACAAAGCTTGGCACAGGGACTGGGTGGCCCCAGGGGGTGGCCTCTTGTGCCAGCCGACCTCACTGCTGAAACCATTCCGTCTCATCCTCTGTCAGCGCCAGGATTCAAAGTCCCAGAAAGAGCTAGGGATTAGGGTGAAGGGAGCCAGGTCCCGCCCACTCCCTCTTCTAGGAAGGCTGACCAGGACTGGTTTAGGGCTTACCTCCTCTGGGTCAGGAGGCCAGTTTCAACCATGCTTGCTGCACTGCCTGTTTATCCTGCCCCGGTTAATGTTTCCTCTTCCTGGGCCGAGGGGCCCAATGGCATTTACTTATAGAGGAGTGCGCTGTGTCTTCAGGATGCCTCTCTGGTATGAATCAGCTGTGAGCTGTGGGTGTTGTGCTGCTGTCAGAGAGGGCGAGGCGGCCTGGGGCCCTGGGGAGAGCCCTGGGCCTGAGCTGGGTTCCCATGCTGGCAGGCCCACTCTGTGACTGTGGACGTGTCACTTTCTCTGGGCTTGCACTCCTCTTGTCCCTGACTCTGTGGGATTCTGAGGAGTGGGCTTTGTGGCTGGCAGGGGGCGAGTCAGGGGGCTCCTTGGCTCTCAGCCTCCCTGCCCAGTTTGCTCACCACCACCCCACCTCACACCCCGAGTTCCAGGACCCCCCCTGTGTTTCTGATCCTGGAAAAAGGGAGGAAACCTCAGGTGTGATTTCTTGCCTGGTGTTTGGTAATGGGGCCTGGCTGTGAAAGGAGCTTCCCTGAAGCTGTGAGCTCAACACTGATTTCTTTCCTGCAACAGGACTGCTTTGTGATTCCTCCCACCCCGGCCCGGGTTGACACCTTCATTTTTGTGCGTGAATTGTCTGTGAGGCTGATTTCTATAGGCAGAAGGAGTGGGACTGCTTTGAAGGTTGGAATCCTTGTGGGCACCAGAGTTCTCAGCGTTTTCTGCCTTGTGGATGGCTGCCCTCCTAGCCAGCTCCCTAGAGGGGTGGCTGTCCAGCCAGTGTGATGGTCCCTCAGACCTCCCCCTCCAGGGGCTCTGGACACTACTATGCCAGGTATCCGTGGGACCTTTGGTTCTCAGGACTGTGAGGGAGCTTGGCGGCCACCTCATCTGGTGCCTTGTTACACAGATGACCTCTGGCCCTTCTGCAGCATCCCCAGAGAGCACCCTCTGTCATGGGCTTGCACACCTCCAGGGACGGGCCACTCCCTGCCTCCCAGGAGCTTCCTCTATCTAGGAGGTTCCACCTCGTGTGGAGCCTGGAAGGATGCTTCCTGCTAGTTCTCGGGAGCTCCCTGCCATACTCCACGTCATGGGTGTATCACCAGAGACTTCTTGCTAGGCTGAGTCCGAGGCTGGAGTGGGCAGAATGGGCTTCCTGAAAGAGGTGGCCTTTTTCGATTCCCTGGGCCTCCTTATTATCTCTGCCTCTGGTAAGAGCCTGGGCAGCTTGGAGACCTCAGGCATGACCTGAAAACGGTCTAACCCAGGTTGTAAGACATGGGTCTAGGCTGGGGAGGTCCTAAATGTGGCTCAGTAGGGTCTGAGGGAAAGAAAGTGGCCTGGCATCTGCTCTTCAAGGGTCAGACATACCCGATGGTTCGAGAAGGCTGTCTTCCTAGCCTCTCCCAGCAGGCTCACCTACCACTGGAACTGGGGTCCCTTTCTAGGAGGATAGCCAGGGGGCTGTGTGTAATACTCCCTCCCCGTTTGCTTCCATCCGCCTCCTCACCGAGCCCCTCTCTGTCCCCTGCCACTCTGTCAAGGGGACATCCTGCCTAAGTGTCCCAAGGCCCCAGAGACCTGGGTGTCTGCAGAGAGCACTGGACTTAGAGTCAGAACTTCTGGCACTGCCACCCACCGACAGTATCCTCTGAGGCTGTCACAAGAGTCAGAGGGGAGGGCCAGCACTTTGCATGCTGTACAGTGTCATGGCGTCGGGGAGGGCAATGTTTTATTACCATGTGCCTTGATGACAGTGTCAGCACAGAAAGGCCTTGGAGATTATCCAGGCCAACCCTTTCATTTAGCTGCTGAGTCTGACCCCAGAGGGTACAGAGGCCTCCCCGGGGTCACAGGGCAGTCTGTGGCAGAGCTGGAGCTAAAACCCAGGCATTCCGACCATCCGCCAGTGCCCATCCTCTGCCTTGTCACTTGACAGAAACCCTTTGCTCCAGTGAGACCCAGGGAGAGGTCCCTTGTGGCTGTGGCGATGGTGCGCCTGGCTTGCCTGGGATTTACCATCCTCATCTCACAAAGCTCCTGGGCCTCGTGTCTCTGGCTGTGCTCATCAGAACCTCTGGGCCTGGGGGCAGGCAGGTGTTCCCTGGGGTCTTCATGGAGACAGCTGGCTCCCCCAGCCTGGGGCCCTCGCCTGGGGCTGCTGCCCTATGACGTGTTCTCCCCTTCACTTCCTGGCTCTGACAGGGCTGCCCCACACTCTGCCAACCATCACCTTGGGTGGAAACGGTCTCCAGGAGCCCACCTGAGACCCCTTGCCCGGGTGTCTATTCTAACTGGCTGCAGGATGTTACCCTGGCCTGGGACCGTGGGTTGAATCTGTGGCCCTAGTTTCAACCTGGTTTGATCCTTCCTGGGGCTCTGAAGACCCAAAGATGCCCAGACTGTTGGAGCAGGAGGGACCTGGGCAACCAGCTTATCTTATCCCTGTCTCATGCCCATTTCCCAGAGTAGGAGACTGAAGCCCAGAGAGGGAAGGAAGCTGGCTGCAAAGCCAGCAAGATGCTAACTCCTCCCGCCCTAGCCAGCCTGGCCTCCTTCCATCCACTGCTCCCTGAGACTGAGTCCTTGGGCTGCTCAAGTCTAGTGTGTATGGAAAGAACTATTGAAGACCCTTAGGCCAGGCCCTGCTTCCCTTCCAGGTCTGGGAGCCTGTGCACTGGGAGGGCAGCACATTTTTCCTGCTGGTGGGTCCTTAGGCCAGCCTGAGAACAAATTTTCCTGGCTGGTCTGGAAGCCTCGAGTGTTCTGCCCCTGAGGGAGCAGGGCCTGGGATCTTTCTGTGCCTCCCCTTACCCAGCTCTCCAAGAAAGATGGATTACTTATTCACTTATCAATTTGTTGAGCACCTACTATGTGCCAGGAACTATTCCAGGCCCTAGGGATATAGTGGTGAACTTGACAGAGGCCTTGCTGCATTCTCCTAGGTGAGATAGTCAGCAAGTCTACAACTTTATGTATGATGTCATGCTGAGTTATGATAAGTGTTTTGAAGAAAAATAAGTCAGGATGAGGTGATATAAGGAGATGGGAGAATCGGGGTTGTTTAGATGGAGTGATCAGGGAAGGCTTCTCTGAAGAGGCTACATTTGAGCAGATATCTCAGGGAGGTAAGAGAGTGAACCCCATGAACATCTGGGAGAAGAGCATTCCAGGCATACGGAACAGCATGTGCAAAGGTCCTGTGGCATGCTCTAAGAAAGGCAGGGAAGCCAGAGTAGCTGGATGGAGTGGGAGGAAGATAGGAGAGGAAGTTAGCAAGATGGTCAGGGACCAGGTCGCAGAGGGCCTTATGGAGCACGGGAAGGGCTTCTGACTTCACGCTCAGTAATTTGGAAGCCACTGGAGGATTTTAATTAAAGGACTGAGACTATCTGATGTACCTTCTAAGAAGATCCCTCTGCCTAGTGAGCTGAGAATAGACTCTAGGGGACAAGGGTGGAAACAAGGAGACCAGCTGGGTAGCTTTTACAGTAACCCACATGAGGATGCTGGTGGCTTTGACCAGAATGGTCAGTGGACCTAGTGAGACAGAGTCAGATCCTGGATGTATTTGAAGGTTGACCGAGGTTATGCTTAGAAGCCCATTGGGAATGCCTGCCTACCTCTGCAAAACAGGCTGAGGGCTGGGACTGGAGAGCTGGCCCAGATCTCCAAGTCCTGTGGGAGGACTTTTTTTGTGCTTGTCACCTTCCATATAGCTATAAGGTGTCCATTTAACAGTTGGAAAAACAGAGGCATGGGGAGGTGTTTGTCACACCCTAGTCACACTTGTGATTTTGCCATTCTGCATTTGGTTTCCATCGTGATTTTCTTCCATTCATCTCCTCCACTTTCATGCTCTCCACTCTGTGCACTGTCCCTTTCTAATGTGCCATCACCCTCAAGCCCTGGGGCCTTTGCTTTGCCTATGTCAGTTCCTTCCCCAATCCTATCTGGTTAACTCCTCTGCATCCCTAAGAGCCCAGCTCAAGAGCTGCCACCTCTGACCTCCCTCCCCTGACATTCTCAGACACTAGGGTAGGGATTTCTTCCTCCACTGAAAATTCTCCTGTTCCTCTCCCTCCTGCCCTCCATTGTTGGGATAAACTGGAATGGGGGCTGGGTCTGTGCCTCCCTTCACACCCCCTCTTTCCGCTCTGTGTCCTTACAGCCTGGCCCAGGGCTGGCACAGAAGAGGGAACACAAACATTTCAGTGTATTCCTGGAGCAGTAGCTAGTCACTATGGAAACAAGGAAGTGTTGCAATTTCCCTAACTTTTGAGGCTGGGGTCACAGAGGGCAGCTCTATCTCGGCCCCACGGGATCTACCCAGGATTATCATCCTGGGATTCTTAGTGATTCAAAGTCACCTTCGGCAGGTCCTTTCCCATCCCTGGGTCTCAGTTTACCTGTCAGTGACATGGGGGCACTGGGACTGCTTGGCCCACCAAGGTCATTTCTGCCCTAACATTCCTTGTTCCTGTGCCTCCAAGCCTGCCTCGTAACCGCAGGCAGACCCTTTGTCCCCTCTGGGCCTCCGTTTCCCCATTCTCTTCATCTCTCTCCTCTAACAGGATAATCTGCCTGAGTCAGGCCACTCCAGTATCCCAGAGTTCCCGCAGCCTGGGAGGCCCCCGATAACTAAACTGGGATTCATTTGACTTGCAGGGGCAGCAGGAGGGAAGTCCTGCTTCCCAAGTGGCAGCAGAAGCGGCAGGAGGGTGGGTTGCAGGGGAGAAGCCAGGCCGGCTCGCTCTGGTCTGAACCTGTGCAGGCTGCTGGGTCTCCTTGCCTCACCTTGAAGGTGACTAGAGCCAGTGTTTGGCCGGTGGGCCTTGCCTCCGCTGGCCACTGCCTCTCAGCATTCTGGTGCTGAGCAGAGGGCTGGGCCTGCGGTCCAGGGCGGCCCCAAGGCTGCCCGCAGTGGCAGGGTGAGTGGGTGGACAGTGCCTTCTCGCCATGACTCTTCTCCACTTCATCGCGTAGAAGCCAAGAACTGGCTGAGCGAAAAACCGCAGCCTGGCTGCCGGCACCCTCCGTGGCCCAGCAGCACTTGGGCAGGTGGTTCCGGGGCTCTGCCCCAGCCAGACAGGGCTCAGACTGCTGAGGTCGAGGGTCCAAGATGCCCCACAAGGCCTGACCCTGAGCCAAGTGGCTCAGTGGGCAGAGGACTCCGCTTGTACCAGCCCATCCCAACTCCCACCTGGCACTTAGCAGTGGGTCAGTCTTCCCAGCAGGCCCAGAAAGAGAGGAACCCGGGTTGAGAGGGGTCTCTGGATCCGCCTGCTCACCTGTAAAATGGGTGGAGTGTGCCCGCCTCCCAGGGCTGCCAGGAGGGGAGGCTGAGGAAGGCAGTTTGTACCCAATAAACACACTTGTTAGGGTTGCCAGCTGGAGGCGAGAGCAGGCCTTAGCCAGAGGGATGCCCCTGTGAACATCTTTTTCAAGAAATGAAAGCCTGATTTTTTTTAAGAATGAGACTCTGGCCTGTGTAGGAGAAGTACCCCCCCCTCTATGTTTACGTGGTTCCCAGTGGTCAGGGACTCATGTGGCCATCCAGATGTGTATTCTCAGCCTGTCCCTGCTCCACCAGTGTCTGATATTGGGCCAAATAGCTACCCCCAGGGTAGCACTGGGCACTGGAAGGGGCTCTGGCCAGTGTAGGAGACCCATTTCCCATCTCTACCGGGGAGCAGCTTCCTGACCTAGTCAAGGCCCTGGCTCTATCTGCCCTCGGTTTCCCCATATGTGCATTGAGGCCTCTTCTACCTGGGATATTCTGGAAGCCTGGTTGAGCATTTGTACCTCCAGGATAGGCAAGACTTGCTGTACCAGCCCCCCCAAGATTGAATGTGGTCTATCTGACTTCTGCTCACAAAGTTCTCACGTTTGTGAAACAGAGTTCTGTCCATGGGGCTTTGGACGTCATCATGTGGACCATGGCATAAGGTCTCCCAGCCTGTCCTTACCGGCAAGCCTCAGTTTTGTCATTGCCTCCTCCTGGGGGGTCTCTCAGTGCCCCCCTTTACTCCCCCAGCCCTCTGCATTCTCCCTGGGCTGCCCCTTCCATGAGGGTACCAGCTGGGTCTCGTTCCTGTATCCCCAGACAGCCTGGATCTGTGAAGGTGTTCAGTAAAGCTCAGATAGATGGATAATGAAATAGAAACCCTCAGCTATGCAGATACTTCCGATTTTTCTCAGCACAGAGGTTTCACTCAGCTGTGTTCACTTGCTGGAGTTTTGCTCGGTGTATAGAATCCTTTAAAAGAAATCAAATTTTTAGTAAGCTCCAAGGCCAGAATTGGTTTTCTATAGTTTTCGCCAGTCTCTGTCTTTTAAAACTGGTGCTTTCTGACTTGTGTTTTGCATGTCATTTATTTACCTTGTTTGAGCAGCTACTTTTTCTTTTTGGATTCCATACAGTAAATAAGCCCACCTCTCATTTTATTTAGATTCTCATGCCGAAAAGGCAGGGAGGGTTAGTAAACACTCTGCTTTGCCTCTGACTGTGGAGCCTGGGCAGGTGCCTGTGCCGGCACCTCTCTGGGGGAGGTGGACAGGCAGCCAGGGAGCCTGGAGCAGCTGGTGGAGTTCATTGCCACCAGGGAGAGTATCTCTGTGGCCCACGGATGGCACATGGACATGCTGGATCCTTCTCCCCCACACAGCTGAATGCCGAATGAGCCCGCTTCAGTGGAGGAAAATGTACCCCGTGGTACTTCTGTAAGCACAGATCGAGGGCCGTGGTATTGACAGAGAAATCCAGATGCCGGCCGTGAACCCAGCGCTGCAGGCGGGAGCGTCTGCTTACTTGAACTTGGCTGAAGGTGTTTCTTGTCTTCCCTGATTTCCTCTTGTCTGGTTTTTGGCCCAGTGCTGTTGGAGTCCCGCCTCATGCCAGGGGAAGCGGTGAACCCCTCTCCCTGGCCCCTGAAAACCTAGGAACCGTTCCTAGGACTGCGACGTCTGATCAGACAGATTCGGTAGAAATTGGCAGCGCTGGGTCCCTCAGGCTCTTGGGGTGCCTGCTGCGTGCTCCTGAAGGTGGAACCTCACGCGGGGCATGCTAGCCAGTATGCCTTCATCTGTCGATGGAGACAGCCCCCTGGCTTTGGAGGGCTGCTGTGAGCATCACCTCTATGGGCTGCACCTGAAACAGGGAACCCGCCAGCCCTTCCCAGGACAGGGGCCAGAGCTGCCTCCTCCTTTGTCCCCCTGCCACGCACATATGTCCGTGTGTGTGCACAGGACTTCTGGTTTTCGGAAGGGAGGGGACAGGTGGCAGAGAGACAGGATGAGCCCGAGTGTAATTTTATTTCTGTGGTTCACCTTTCAAGCTGTCACGGTAAATCCATTTTGCTTGTCACTTTGTAAATCATTATGCGGGATTAAGCCTTTTACCAGCTTTTAGGGCTTCTGCAGCCGTCGACAGCCCCACCTCTTCCCCATCCTGCCTTCTGAACGCCGCTCGCTGCTCTGGGCATTGGTCCTGCTGCCGTTTCTTCAGGCGTGGTCGGTTAGAACACCAGTGGGGGCCTGGGAGACAGCTGGCCCATCATTGACTTTAGCCGCCCCATTTTACTGACAGGAAAACAAGCTCGGGGGGGGGGGCAGGGGCTCCCAGGCCCAGCGCCCAGGATGCTCGGGTGTTTCTGCCGCCCCTGAAGCAGTGGGGAGGGAGGCTGCTGACGGTAACCTGGGGCGCTGCAGATGGAGGGCTTTTCCTCATCCCCTAGGGGGCTTGGAGCGCCCCACCCCGCCATGGCTGTGAGACCCACAGAGAGCTCCAGCTTGGAAGAGGTTTTGAAGGGAGGCAGGGTCTGCTCGGAGCCAGAGAAGAGACTTCTGTCCCTTCCTGGGGTACAGGGCCAGGGCCACAAGCTTGGGTGACAAGGAGCTGGATGTGAGGGTGTGGTCAGAGGCCCCCCCGCTGGCATGTAGGACCCCCATTTATTTATATCTCTAGACACCCATGCGCTTCTCCAGAGAAGGCTTCAGGGTGGAAGAACAATGCAACTGTTCGTTGAGATGCTCAGAGCTGCAGACGGTGGCCAGGGCCCACTAGGCCAGGAGCCAGCAGTGTGCGGTGGTGCATTTCCTATCGTCGGCCCATCTGGAGAGGCCTGCTCAGAAAAACAGAAAACAGAAAGGCCCCACCCGCAAGGCTGACACACGTTTAGGGAGCTGAGGCTTCTGGGGCGCTGGCTTTGAGGGGCCGGGGATGTCCGTGCCCCGCAGAGCCCTGACGGGTCGGGCTCAGCCTTCTTTCTCCCTGCCTTTTCCATCAGGGTGAACGGGCTTCCCCCAGGCCAGGGGATTCCTTCTTGTCACTTGGGTTCAGCGCTTCTTCCTGTCCGTCTGCTGGTAGAGGGCTCGGCCTTGGAGGGCAGCGTTCGCCCAGCCTGCTTCCCCCACGCCCCCAGCCAGACCTCCTTTGTCTTGTAACCTGACAGATTAATCACTCGCCTGCAGTTTCAGTCCAGCAGGAGACCGGCTAGAGTGTCTCCTTAGGGTAGGGCCCCGTGCTTGGCATGGTGAGGGCTCCCGATGGAGAGCAGCACCTGGACCAGGCAGCGGTCCCACGGCCTCCCACTTCGCCAGTTGCAGCCCCTGCTAAACTAGGTGGCAACTGCCTGTTTCTTTCCCCATTGCTAGATGTGAGCTCCTTCTAGAAAGCCAGAGCCCTGTCTCCTGTATCCCCTAGCACGGGGCCACAGGGAGGTGGCGTGGGCAGCGGAGCACAGGCTAAGGCAATATTTCTTGAGCAGAAGGATGGCCAAGCAAAAATCCCGAGTCCCTGACTTCAACGAGTTTCACAGTCGAAATTGGAAACTAAGCCTTGGCTGCTCGGCAGAATAGGAATGATACATACTGAAAGTGCCAGAGAAATCTGCTGAGAGGTTCCAAGGAGACCTTGAAACAAGTGAGCGATGAGAACGGGCTAGAGTAGTCAGGGAGGGCCTCCTGGAGGAGGGGGAACTTAAAGGTGGTGTTGGTAATGCAGAGCCTTTAGCTAGAACAAGGCGAAGAGGACAGGGGAGGAAAGGCACTTCTGGGAAGCGGAAAGGCATGAAGAGAGGGAAAGAGGTGTGCCTGCCCCGGGGGTCCGGGGGGAGCCCAGCCAGTGCCTGTGTCTTCAGGGGAGTAACTGAGGCCAGGTCTCCAGGGATGACTGGGACCCCAATGGGAAGGCAGGGTTGGGAGGGGACACATTCTAGAGGTGAGGGAGGTCAGGGAAGGGCAGTGTTTTAGGAGATTAATGGGGGGCAGGGTGCTGCTTGGATTGGAGGGGGAGACTGGAATGTGTTGCTTACACAGGTGAGTGGAGTCCCTCACCTGCATTTCAGGGCCAACCCACCTGAGCTGGGTGGGAGGGCTGGTGGGGTCGGGGCCTAGGGGGCAGGCCCTTCCTCCAGCTGGGCCCGCCCATGCTGAGGGGGCAGGAGAAGGTGAGAGCAGCAGGGGTTTCTGTAGGGCCGGGGGCAGGCTTGGCCAGCTACTCCCTGGCGGGGTGACATGGCCGTGTGCCTCTGTCCTCAACCTGCAAAGTGAGGAGATTTAACAGTCCCCACCCAGCCTGTCTGCTGGGCTGCTGTGAGCAGTAAATGAGACTGGGAGGCGAAGGTCTTTGGGAGCTGACATCGTCCATCAGGTATCATCCCATTGGGGAAAATTGCTGGCTGCAGCGGCATGGCCATTTCATGGCTGCTGGTTTCATTAACAACAAGCTGTGTGACCTTGGACTGGTCACTTCCCTCCTCCAGGCTTTCTCCTCTGTAAATGGGTCCATCCTGGTAACCCCTGTCTCCCCAGGTGCTAAGCGTTGCGGTGAATGCATGCCACGTACACCGTTGCTGGCGTTCCCTGCTAGGAGACCGAGGCTTGGGCATCACTCTGTGGGCAGGGCTCCACGTTGCCTGCCAAGCCCAGTTGTCACGACAGCATCGTGACGCCTCCTTGTAAGCCTTGGAACCTCCACCAAGAGCTTCCAGTGCACGTCTTGGTCTCTGGTGACTTCTAGGACCGTACTGAGGTTACTTGCACTTCCTGTCCACTCCCTGGAGGCCCCTTGTTAGTCTAGCAGGTAGCAAGCCCTTATCAGTTCCTGGTTATCCCTCAGCAAGCCTTGCGCAAGTTATGTGCCTTTAAGTGATGTTTACGGCTGTTTAGCCCTCCTGACACCAGCTGGCAGAGGGGCGGTCAGCTAGTTCGCTTTTCTATAAAACACGGAGGGGTTTTTTTTAGAACAGATTTTGTTTTTCTGATAAAAGAGCCCTTGAGAGAGTGAAGAGAGAGGGTACTGGAAACAGCATTCCCAAAGCTGTTTGAATATGATGCAGGCAGTCGAGGGGCTGGGCGACCAACCAATAGGAGAAAGGCTGCTGTGGGCGCACTTTCCAGTGGGGGCACCTGAGGCTCAGAGAGCAAAAGGGACCATCCTGAAACCACCCAGCAAGAGTAACTGGGTGGCGCTTCCAAGCTTCAGATAAGAATGGCAACTATTTTCTTCTCCTTCTTCACCACCACCACCACTACCACCCTATTCAGAAGACTTACTAGGGTTCAGCAATGTGCCAAGCAGTTCACATACATTATCTCATTTAATTCTCCAGCGAACCCTATAAGGAGGGACTATTTTTATCCCCACTTAACACACACACGGGCACATGGAGTGATGCTCAGAGGGATTAAGGCCACAGAGCTAGGAACGTGTCAGGGGCAGGATTTGAACACAAGTCTCAGAGCCTAGAACCTTCTCTCCCACTGCTCTCATTGACCCCCTCACATGCCCTGGACGCCTCTGCATGGCCTGTCCCCGGGCCAGCCCCCGTGAAGCAGAGAGAAGACGTCTTCCTCTTTCTAGGAGGTATGGGACTTTCTGTATTGAGGAGATAAAAGAGC
The DNA here is from genome assembly GCF_039906515.1 of Pseudorca crassidens. Taxonomy (NCBI): domain Eukaryota; kingdom Metazoa; phylum Chordata; class Mammalia; order Artiodactyla; family Delphinidae; genus Pseudorca; species Pseudorca crassidens. The sequence goes on along the minus strand of NC_090311.1, from coordinate 54,202,718 downwards.
CCGTGTGGGATGATTTTTATCAGCTTGAGCAAGCCGGTTTGACATACAGGAGGAAGCCAATTTGCATTTTGGGAAAGAGCTGAGTGTAAGGGCCTCGGTGAGTGCTGGGTGGATTTATAAATAAACAGTCGACCAAGGGCATTGTGTGTTCCCAGCTGTACAATGCTGGACTCATACTGACACCATAGACCATTCTGCACGTCACAGCTGCCCTTTGGACAGAAAGGGCCTAATTGAGTAAGAGCCCGCTACTAGAAATGCCAAGGAACCCGTCCCCGGACATGGCCTCCCTGGGCACAGGCCAGCCCGGTGAGTCCAGCTGCAGCCGGGCCTGTTTACCATGGCTGCTGGCGTCGCGTGCCAGGTGCAGAGCCCGCCGGCAGTGATAGCCGGGCGGCTCAGAAGGCTGCGAGCTCTGGGGCCGGGCAGCCTGGAGGGAGGCACAAGGGCCAGGTTCCAGGTGTTTGGCCTGGTGGCATGGGGGTTACCCGACAGCCTCCCGTCTGGGTCCAGACCCTCACTCTGCCCAGCAGTCCTTTTGCTTTCTGGAGACTGAATTCTTTGGCCGTGAAATTGGTAGTACTCTCTTCCCAGGTTATTTTGAGAATTAAGTGAGGCGACGTTCACAGTAGATTTATCTGTTGTCCCTGCCCTGCCTGGGATAACTGTGTGACCTGGGGCACGTCCAAGGCCCTCTGATGGGGCCTGGATGCTGGTCAGGGGGTGGGACCCTTGGGCCAGAGGGGCTTCTCCTGCCCCATGGGGTCCAGGAGCTCTAACTCAGATCTGCCAGGATTCATACCCTACATCTTCCACCTGCGGGACCTCAGGTATTCCGACGTCCCCTCTGAGCACCTCAGTCTTCATGGGTATAAAGTGGGGAGACTAGGGGGGTGTTAGGATGAAATGTAGGCTTAATGCTTAGCATAGAGCTGGGCACATGGTACATGTTCAGAGACAAATGATATCTGAAATATTTATTTCAGGAAAACCTACTTGCAAATCAGAACACTACCTATCAAGTCAAATATTCTGATTTAATCTCAGAAAATACTAAATAACAATAATAACCATAATACCAGTAGTTAGAACACTACCCCTACAAGGCCCATACGTTGGCCCTGTGAGCTTCTAGAACCTTCACGGTGACCCTCATTCATGGCTGAACTGAACCAGTTCTCACCTGGCCTTTCAGCCTTTCCAGCATCCAGCTTGCCTCTCTGCTCAGATAAGGATCATCGTATCTCTCTCAGCTGCCTGCTCTGAGGGCAGACGTGCTGCTTCCCCCATCTTCTCGTTTCACCTGTCTGTTGCCTTGGGCCTGGAACGCACCTAATAATCCTGCCATGTGAACAAGGGCCCTTGGTACCCAGAGATACTGCCCGGGCCCCTGCACCCCATGAGGCACCCACTTCTTCTATTATTCCAAGCCTTTGGGGAATCCACACCTCACGGCCACCTGGGGTCCCTGCACCTCAGTCCTCATGGTCACTTCGAATCGCTGTCATCTCCTGAACCTCTGTCAGCTCCTCGCCCGTGTTTCGTAGGAAGGTAGCTGGGCAAAACTTGGTGCAGTCAGTTACATGATCTGCTCAGGTGGTGAGGCTGGGATTTGAACCTGGTTCCCGGCCTGGCCTCCAGCCCTAGCTTCCCACTGGCCCTGTGGCCTCTCGGGGCTCCTGGAGAAAGCTGAGGGGGAGGCTGAGTTGGGAGAGGAAAGGCAGAAGATGAGTCCAGGTGGGTAAATGTCTACACAAGGAGCTAGAAAGGAGAGGGCCTAACGGAACGTGGGCCCGCTTCTGCGCGTGGGTTCCATTTGGGGCCAGCTCCCTGCCCCAGCCAAGGGGCAGATGACAGGTGACATCAGTGGCCATTTCTTCCTCCCACCGGCCACCTCCATCTTTGTGGCATGAGTGGGAGGCCTGGCCTCAACTCTTGATCTGTCCCCCGGCTCTCCTCTCCACGAGGAAGCCACGCTTGCCCCTCTCCGCCGCCTGGCATTTGAGTGACCCCACCCTGCTGTCACACAGGAAGAAGGCAGAGGGGTGGGAGGGCCGCCACCAAGGGTCCCAGGACAAGCCCAGGTTTTCCCACCTGAGGTCAGCCCTGGCCCCGAAACCTTTCTTTATTTGCTTTGGTCTTTGCTCAAAAACTCTGGTAGCACGCTGCGTGGAACGAAATGTGAAGAACTCAAGATAATAATAAAATCAATTGGACTGTTTCCCCAGTAATTCTAGAGACTGATGCATCATTAATGTTGGTAATACAGTGCCTGTCAGATCACAAACTTCTCAATAAATGTGCAGCTGGCAAGCTCTGATAGAAATTGGAGGCAAGCAGAGAATGGGATTTGGGGCCTTTGATATATGGGGTGTCAGTGGTGTGGTGAAGTTTTGATCAATTTCTGTCACTTTGGGCCTTTCTGTTCACTACATATGTGGTCTCGTGGCAGCTCTCTGTGGGCTGCCTGGACGCTAACTTCACCCCCAGCAGTGTGAGGAAGAACACCTGCTGGGGGGAACTTGACATCCGGGCCTCGAAATTTCTGTGGGGCCTCATTACTGAGAGCTTCTCAGGTGACAAGGACTGGCTGGATGGGCACAGCCAGAGGCCTTTGGACCTGACCCCATGGGTCACTCAGCCACTCCACAAGCATTTATTGAGTCCCTGCTGGGTCCAGGACACCACTGGGCCCTGCCCTTGGGAGCTCCAGGGACTGCGATGGAAGCCTAGGGCTTGGAGAGCGGAGAGTAGTCAGGTGGTCATTTCTACCTGAGGTCAAAGGTCTGAAGGCAAGTGGAGGAAGTGTCTGAGCTCGTGTGTCTGCCAGTAGACAGGTGGGGAGGGGGCACACTCAGGACCCTGGAGTTGATGGGGAGTGAGGAATTTGACGAGGCTAGGCCCCCAGCAGCGTTGGAGAGACGGTGGAACCTTCCTGGGGGCAGCATAGCGTGGTGGTTAGTGCGTGCTCTCTGGAGACAGCCTGCTGGGGCTGAATCCTGGCTCCCGTGCTTACCACAGGGCAACCGAGGAGAAGAGACTCAGTTTCTTCATCTGTAAAATGGGGGGTGTCGTAGCAGAACCACCTACCTGGAGGGATCTTGGGAGCATAATGGATGAATCCCAGTACAGAGCCTAGAACAGGGCCTGGTACCTTGTGAGCGCCTGGCCAACACTGGCATTATTTTTGCTCAGTTATCAGTTAACCCTCTAGTAACTGAGAGTTGACTCAGCCTGAGTTACAGCCGAGATTCAGAGAGGTGAAGCAGGGCATCCCAACTCACACAGCTGGCAGGAAGCAGAGCTGGGATTTGAACCCAGCTGCTACTGAGGCTGGGAGGAGGTGTCAGGGCCTGCAGCTTTCAGAGCGCTGGGCCTGTGAGGTCACCAGGGAGGTTAGCAGGGAGGTTAATTGCAGGCGGGCAGTGGGTGGGCTCAGGCCTCACTTGGTGGCCTCTGGGGCCTGGGGAGATTCTGAGACTCGGAACCTGACGGTGGAGCTTTGGGGTCGGCTCCTGGGCTTTGGCTGGAGAAGGGCGGCTGCATCTGTCAGATGAACCAGTAGGGAACCACTCTGCAAATCCCAGGAGCAGGTTGGGATTCAAATGCTCCTGGGTGACCCCTGCCAGGGATAGGGCCCTGAGAGCCAGCAGCCTCCTTGATACCCAGCCCAGAGCCACGGCCTTGGAAACCAGAGTGAGAGGACCCCTGAGCGCTGGGAAGGACCTGGGGGTGTTCCGATGGCTGCCAGAGCCGCGCTGAGGGCCTGGGGGTTGGGTGTACCCATGCTTGGAGGCTGCGTTCCTGGGAGGGCTCTGGGTGCAGGGCCCCTCACTCCACTGGACAGCGGTCCCCCCAGTCTGCCTTTATCGTGTTGCTCCCTCCCGTGGCTTCATGGGAACCCCAGGGCGTACTCACTGGTTCTGTATTTGTTTGCTGTGAGAGGAAGGCCAGGTTGTGAGGCCCCCTGGGGCCTCAGGAAAGAGGAAGCGATCTAGTTAGACTGGGGTGTGCAAAAGACAGAGGGGCGTGCACTGCACTTCAGGCAAGGAGAGGTGGCGACTGGGCCCGGGTCTTCCCCAGGCTCCCCTGCCCCTCTTGGCGCTCCCGTGACCCCTGTGGGCCGTCCTGCTGCTGGGCTGGGACGCTGGTACTTGCTCTAGGTTGGAGAGGAAGGCTGGCTTTGCATTTAGCAGGTAACTTGCCTGCAAGAATCTCTCCCCATAACTCTCCCCACCCCCCTACCATGGCTTAAGCTTAGAGGAAGTGTCCCCTTGTGGGAGGGGGAGCTGGGCGGGGGCTGTGTGAGGAGCTGAGTGGAAGCTGTAAGGTGCAGTAGCTGCAGGTGCGTTAGAACAGGTGGCCCTCTTTTCACTACCTGGAGGGCCTGGTCCCAGAGGCGTGTAGGAGCACGGATGCTGGCTGGTCCCACCCTGCCTGAGTCGCACCGCTCCTGCTTCTATGACCTGAATGGACCCTGAGCCTCTCTGAGCATCACTTTCCTTATCACCAAAATGGGGGTCCTCATGCCCACCTAACTGGGGGTGTGGTGGGCACGTCCCGTGATGCTCGGAACCTGCCTGCTGCTGAGTGCCAGCCTTGTCCCAGGCTCTGGCTGACCTGTCCTGGCCTGACCCCAGCAGCTCAAAGCCTCACTAGGGAGCAAGACAGGCCAGCATTGCTAAAGCAGGAAGGCCTCGTAGCCATGATGAGAGGCCTGCCAAGGGGACTAGCTCGGGTCAGGCTGCTGGGGAAGGGCATTCAGGGAGGGCTTCCCACAGGAGGTGACCTTCGAGCTGCACCCCAAAGGACAAGCCAGGGAATGCTCAGCAGAAAGGAGCAGCGGAGGGCGTCAGGCCTGGGTGGGTGGGAGGCAAGACGACATTGCTCAGCGGGATCCTGATTACATCCCAAAGGGCCTTAAATGCCATCCATGCCTTAGAGTTTATCCTTGACGCAGGCTCGGTGAGAAAAGATTTGGGGTGAGGAGTGAGGTAGCCAGATCTGATTGATAGAATTATCACCGTGGGGGCTGCCTGGAGGGTGTCCTCACAGGGGCCCTGAGGAGGCCTGCCACCATCCAGGGAAGGGGGTGTGAGGCCCGGCGCTGGCTGGGCCTGGGCAGGGGCCACAGCAGTGCTGTATACGGGGGGGGATGGTGGTTGGTGGGGACACTGGGTGCTGTGGTATCTGAGGGAAGTGAATTCCAAGCACTGAGGCATGGGGGGTTGCCCTTGGCCCTTGGGGCTTCTGTGCACAGAACCCCTGGGCACTTGTTTAACCATGCAGGTGCCGGGCCTCACCCCATCATGTCTGGGCAGGTGCATTTGGAAACCTGGTTGAGAACTGCAGGTCTGATAAGGAGCACAGAGGCAGGGACTCTGAGGGGTTTGCAATAGGACAGGAACCTCTGAAGGAAGAGGGTAGATGGAGCTGAGTGCAGACTCTTGAAGGGATACAGGGAGGTGCTGCAGGGGTGAACTGGGCTGCGGAGAGGAGAGAAAAGGACTGAGCTCTTGCCTTGAGAGTTAATTCAGCAAACAGGTACAGAGCGCCTGTCCCATGGCAGCCCTGTAGGTGACCAGCAAGGTCCTTTCTAATGGAGGGGGGTGCACACGGCACTGACAAAGTACTGAGCCCACTCTGCTGGAGAAGGAGGGAACTGAATTAGTCATCTTGGATGAGTGGGAAATTCCCAGGCCAAGAAGTGAGGGAAAAGCATCTGAGGCAGAGGGAATAGAGCTTGCAAAGACTCAGGGTACGAGAGGGATGTTGTCAGAGGAGCACAGCCCTTAAGGTCAGGCCAGTGGGCCTGGACTTTGTTCCCATCTAGGGGCAGCAAGTCAGCCAGGCCTCCCAAATCAGAGAAGAAAAGCCTGAGACCGCTGGATCCTAGGAGGCCTGAGGTCCTCAGCCTGGTGGGTGTTTGAGGGTAAGGGGGGTGGTCAGTGCTTGCTGGGCTCTGCCTGTCCAAGGAAGGTGACTGAGCAATGTGCCAGCCCTCTGCCAGCCTGCACGTTTCCTTCTGGCAAGGCCACATTCACGGGAACTGTAGGGTCAGAGACAAGCCCGTTTGTCCAGAGCGAAAGGCCGCCTCTAGGCAGGTGACTGGCACCTGTCCCTCCAGTGCTAAAGTCCATCTGGGCGAACCAGGGCAGGGAGGGAGGAGGGTGGCCAGGTGACGGCCTTCGTGGCAGGTGTGCCCTGTCATTCTGCATGAACACAAGCCATGGGGCCCCAGGTGCCAACACCATCCCTCACACTGTCCCCTCCTCCCAAATACACACACACACACACACACACACACACACAGAGGATGCACTGTCAGCGCTCCACACTGGGGACGTGACGTAGGGAACCAGGAAGGTGTCAATTACGGACTGCCAGTTGCCGCAACACATAGAGGTCACTGAAGACCAGAGAGGGGAAGTGACCTGCTCTAGGTCACACAGCGAGTTAGACCACCAACTGGCTCACAGGCTCCCCCATGGCACCATGGCCCCAAAGCTTTGGGATGAACTGGCTGGGCCACCACATGGCTCAGGTTCTGGTCACCTCTTTAACTCCTGCTCTAGCTGTATCTCTGAGCCCCGGGAAGAGGAGCTGTCTGCCAACAGTAAGCTTTCTCCTGATGCAATCAGCTTGTGCAGCTTCTTCACTCCCCCCACCTAAAACAACCCAAGGAAAGAAACCCAGAAAGCGCTGGTCCTCGCCTCTGTTGGACCAGCATTACCCAGCCCAAGTGGAAGATGTACAGCGGTGAGCGTGGACAGAGTAGAGTCCTGAACGCCTCCTGACAGGGAGGCAGAAATCCCAGCTCTGAAAGTGTGTAAACATGGTTATTTTTAGCCCTGGGAGGGCTGTGGGTGCAGCAGCGTGACCCGCATTGGGCTCAGCCCCCTCCTCCTGCCCCCCACCCCGGGAGAAAAGGCCTCCTTTGCCCCCCCCCCCACCCTCCCCTGCCACCAGCCTCGGGGCTGGGCCAGTGAATTCAAGGCCCACCCAGAGAAGGAGCCGGGCGGAGGAATCTCAGGCTGCCCGCGGCCGGGAGCTGAGGCCAAGACCAGCTCACAAGGGGCAGGATGTGGTTTGCAGAGAGGCGACATTTCACGTTACAAGAGAGATACTGGAGCCACACAATTTCATGCTTTTTCCACGGGCTCTTATTCCCTAATCCTTGTACCTTCTCTGGTCTGGGCGTCATGAGGCCTGGTCCCGAATGAATGTGCTGCCACTTTCACCATTGTGTGCTCTGACGTGTATGACACCTCTCAGCGTTTCATCCATGCCCTCATCCTTGAAGTGGGATAAGTTCCCGACCTGGCTGGTGGGAGTGGGGGGTGAGCTTAACAAGATCATGGCTGTTCACTCACTCATTCAACAAACACTTAGCATCGATTTTGTGCCAGACACTATTGTGGTCACTGGATATAAAACAAGGAGCCAGGCTGACACGGTGCTGACCCTCCTGGGGCTCACATCATCAGGGTGGGGGCAGGAGACGGATAATAAATAAGCGCGTGCATAAACAATAATCAGTTTGCAGTACGTGCAATATGGGAATAATATGGAGTGATGTGTTATGGGGGTGATTGGAGTGAGGGAGGGGGCACATATTTTAGACAAGGGCAATCAGGAAGGAACCCCTGAGAAACTTAAATAAAACAGAGCCGGTCATGGTGGGGGGAGGAGGTAGTGAGCGGGAACAGCAGGTGCAAAGGCCCTGGGGCAGGAAAACCAGTGGGGCTGGAAGGTAAGCAGTATACTTGGTAAAGTGGGCAGGGCCAGATGCATGGGGGGTGTGGGTCATGGGGAGGCCTTGGAGAGGGCTGAAAACAGGAAAAGATTTGCTTCACAGCTACAGGGTAAAGCATGAGGGAAGTGAGAGTGCCAGGCCAGTGGGGGGCTGTTGCGCTCCCCCAGGCAAAGGATTTGATGGCTGGGTTGTGCGGGGAGAGGGCAGTTGATCAGAAGGGGCCCGTGCAGGGAGGGTGGAGGGAGAACAGGACCCGGGGGATGGAGGCTCTTCTGGACACATGCATGGGGATATCTGTTGACGTTCAAGTGGAGAGGATTGCTCAGGCGAGTGGCCGCAGGGGGAGCACCAGGCCCCAGTCTGGCACGGCTCTCCTCCCAGGGGCTCTCTGCCAGCCTCGAGCCAGGCTGTGTGGGCGGGCACTCCCTTGGGGCCTGGCCTGGGGTTTTGTCCCAGTGCATCATGAATGAGGGCCTTCCGGTCCCCTGGCTTGGGTGGGGCGTGGGCAGCTCTTGCAGCCTCAGTGCAGAGGGGCTTGAAGGCTCTGCCCAAAAGCTTGGGCTGGACGGACCAGAAGGCACCCTGCTGGGGGACAGTGGAGCACCATTTGCCTTTGGCTGGACCTGAGCCCTGCGTGTCACTCCCATGCCTCATGCCCAGCTAGAGTGACTTCTTATTGTGAAGTAGCAACGGCCCCTCCTGTGTCTGGATCAGGATGTCAAGGATGGAGGGAGTAGCAACATGTCTGGGATTTTTTCACAGCAAACTTGGTTCCCCTTTATTTTGTCATCAGCCAGCTGTGTGACCCCCAAACATGTCCCCTCCCCTCTCTGGGCCTCAGAATTCCCATCTGAGACACCAGGATGGAGCAGAAGGTCCTCAGGGTCCTATAGCGACAATGCCTCCAGGTTTGATGACAGAGGTTTGGTATTAAGGGTCATGGCGTGAGCAAAGCCCTGGCAGCTGGACCATGGAGATGCCTTGCAGGGCCCTGGGGAGCAGATGAGTATGGCAGAGAGGCCACTCGAAGGATGGTCACAGGAAATGAGGCGGGAACGCCAGGCTGCCTGTAGAGGGTCAAAGGGCCCAGCTTACCGTACAAGCAATTGTGCCTTCGGGAAACTCCCTACGCTTTTTAAAGCCTCAGTTTTGCCATCTGCCAAATGGGAGTGATAAACGTCGCTGACCTCAGAGGAATGAATAACTACTGAGGTACCATGAGGAGAGGTCAGCTCAGCCCTTGCTAATGGAATGTCTTCGATTTCTGATGGCTGCCCTCTCCCTGTCCCTCTCCAGTTTGCAGCCGGAATCCTAATTCAGGGGAGGGCTCTTTTGCTCTTGGGGCTTCCTGTGAGAGCCACAATCCTGGGCCTGGGAGTCCTGCCAAACCTAACTGTGGAGGCAGTGAACCTCACCATGGCCTTGAGGACCGGCCCACTGGCCATGGCCTTCTGAGCATCAGCCTTCAGTTTTGCTAGTAGAGGCGCACTGGGGCTTTAACCAGAGGCGGTAATGAGCTCTGAAATCACGCCAGTTTTGTGTTTTATTTCTCAAAGAAGAGGTGGGTTTTGATTTCCTGTCAGCATTGACGTGGTTGCTGTAGTTGTGTTGTGGGGTGTGTGTGTGTGTGTGTGTTGTAACTGCTCTGGGTTTTAGAGCTGTGGTAGAAAATGAGGAAAATAGCAGATGCTATATCCATTTGCCACCAAACTGTCTTGAAATGCTATAAATATTTTCTAAAAAGACTAGCTTCCCAAGCCCGATGTGTTAGTTATCTCCTCCCCGAGAAACTGATTCCTGAAAATTAAGACAAATAACCTCTTAAATCACTGTGTTAACCTCAGGTGTAAAAACCATTACCACGCCAGCCGCGGGTCAGAGTGACTCTGCTCTGCCTAAGTGACTCTGTGTGGTATTGAGACGGCGGCGGCAGCAGCAGAAAGGAAAGAACCTTGTGCTCGGTCAGAAGGCCTGGCTCGGCCACTCACTGCTGTGTGACCCCAGGCTGGTGGGCTCACCTCTCTGATCCTCTTGTTTCCTCATCTGTGTCACAGAGACAGGTCACCCGCCACCTCTCAGAGGTGACGCTTGTGCTTCTCACAGATACACAGAGGAGACCATCAGGATTCAGCCGCTGCATTCATCACAACTGAGAAAAACCCTCAGCTCCAGGCCTGTCCAGCCCTCTGGCTGTGTGGAGGGCAGCCTCCAGGCGCCGGGCCCCTTGCTGGTCTCTCTTTCCCGCAGAGAGAGCCGGTGGGGCTTGCAGCCTCCAGCAGGCAGGCAGCAAAGTAATGCCAGCACTTCTTCTCCCTGCATTTGTTTTTATGTTTAACTTCTATTTGTGGTGAGTGAGGCTAAATTCATACTTAAGGTAATCCTATAAAGTTTTTTTTAATATAGGTATTTTAGCAAAAACTGTGAATCGATTTCAAGAAAAATATGAAACGAATGGCAGGCTAGATGGCAGGAGGAACTGACCAAAAGCCAGGAAGCTGATTAGGAAACATGGGGGGCTCTGCAAACTGGGTTACCATTTTCTTTCCCGTTCACCTCTGTGAACTTTTTATCTCCATTACCTCTGTATCTCCTTGTAAAGGAGTGGATGGCGGGGGGGTGAGGGGGCAGTCCTGGGAGGACGTTTTGGTGAATTGTCTTCCAACGGCACGATATTCGGAGGTGACCACTAACTCCATCACGCAGAGGGCTGCAGGTGTCCCTCTCCCGGGGTCCAGGCCTTACCTCCGCCAGGTGTGGCCAACCTCTGGCAGGGTGTAGTAGCCGCTCCCCTAACAGGGACGTCAGATACTGTAGGTTTTGTTTTCTGCTCCATCTGGGAGGGACAGGCTGGAGGGCTGTTTAGAAAAGTCATTCTGAAGTCACGTTTGAGCTCCGAAGGGGGGTGTGGGGATTTGTTGGTAAGGCCACCCTGGGTGTGGGAATGAAGCTTGGTGACACACCTGCCTTTCTGTCACTCACGAGCTCCCCCAAGCCTGAGGCTGGATCCTGTCCACAGTGCACCGCCAGTGCCGGGCAAGGTGGTCAGCCCGGGATGGGTCCACAAGCTCCTGCTGGAATGAAGCAGGTGCTCCTTGGATGGCTCCTTGGGGAGGCCCCCAACCAAGTCGCAGGCCCTGGAGGGTCTGCACCGGCCCTGTGCTCGTGAGGCCTATGTACTTCCCATGCCTCCACCCCGTCATGGCTAGCCTAGAGCTGCACACAGGGTAGGTGCCCAGGAAGGGCTGGACCAGACCCAGAGGTCGATGTGCTGCCACGGTTTCAGATCCCTTGTCTATTGTTCTTGGGGTTCCCACCAGGGCAGGCACACAGGCTTCTGGTTTGGAAATCCTGGCTGCCGTATACACAGACATCACGATCATGCCCTGTCATCATCCTCAGAACCTCACTCTACCATTGCCTTCGTATCTGGCCGGTAGATGAGGCAGCCCCATTTACCCCCATTTTACAGGTGAGGAAATTGAGGCCTGGAGTTAGCAAGTGACTTTCCTGAGGTCACACAGCTGATGATGCAGAGACCTAGCCGGAACCCATGACAGTTATTTTCTGGCCAGTTTGCCTTCCGCTCACAAAGATAGTTCAAAGGACTTTATGTATCTTGCTGCTTAAATTTCGTCCATTCACTCACTCAGCTGGAACCTTTGTAGCCTAGTAAGAGTTCTGGAGCCAAATGGCCTGCTGTGCATTTCAAGCACTTCCTGGCTACGTGACCTTCGGTAAGTTCCTCTATCTCTCTGTGCCTCAGTTTCCTCATCTGTAAAGTGGGCGTAAATACCACATGGGACTGTTGTGATGATTAACAGGTTAGCCATGCCTGGCTCAGGGTGAGGTTCTCGAGGGCCCGCTGGCCGTGCTTACTGCTCTGGGCACTGAGGGATTGTAGAGTCCTCTGGGCTCCACTGCAGGGTAGGGTAAGGGTTGAGGAGGAGTGGAAGGGCCAAGTGGTTTGTCCCAGTGGTAGGCAGAGAGAATCCTGTCCCAGAGCCTTGGCACAAGGTAATGATCTATGGTTCATCTGCCGACGAGCCGGCTCCTCACCTTCTGTCTGTCTGCCTGCCTGTCTGTCTCTCCTCTCTGCATCTGTCTATGCAGTGCAGTCCCTCCCCGACATACAGCCCCCAAGGATCCGCTTGCAGGCCTGGGAGTGGGTGACACCCCAGCCCACCTGGAGACCCATTTATTCTGCTGCTGGGGCACGGAGCCTGGTTTTAATCATCCTCTCTCCACCGCGAGATGCAGATGGTTGTATTATTAATAGTCATAATTAATCAGCTTCCACGGAGGATCTTTTCCCTGGGCATCAGATCCTCAGGACGAGCAGCCCCAGGAGGTCCCGATCCAGTCCTCACTTTACAGAAGGGGTAGCGTAAGGCCGGGAGGCGGGAGGTAACTCATGGGAAGTACAGCTGGGAGTGGCTCCTGGGCTCAGAGCCCAGGTCTGCTGACAGCGCCCCAGTGTTCCTGCCCAGAAGTGGACTTTCCAGCACCCCCAGCCTCAGACCCAGCGCTCCTAGGTCCTAGGGTGCTGGCCCCTGGGAGAAGCCTTCAGCACTGGGGGTGGGAGGGCAGCACTCAGCCTGGGAGCTGAACTCAGGGGTCTTGGGCCAGGAGCAGAGGAAGAAAGGTAGAATGGGAGGAAAGGCCAGGGAGAAGCAGGGCCTAGTAGGCTAGCAGGAGAGGGGTCTGACTGGGGGCTGAGTGTGGGGAAGTGTCACTGGGTGGAGGGGTTCCAAATGCCAGGTACCTCTCCACCCCTCACCCCAACGGCGAGCCTGGGCCTGATGCCAGCTGCTTCTCCATTCTAAGCACCGCGTCTTAAGGACAGTGATTTAACGCTTGCAGCAGGCCGCTTCCTGATTTATGGGCCTGCTCCGGACAGTCCTAACTCCACGAGTGCAGCGGCAGCGAGGGGCTCCTGCACGGTTCTGCAGATGGCCACCTGCCCACCTGCTTCCTGGGCCCCACGGCCGCCGGGGCCCTGCGCACGCGTGCGCGTCAGAGCTGTCCACGTCCCTGCTCAGCGTGCAGGTGCCCCAAGTGCCCCAAGTGCAGGTGTGTGCTGTTCTGGGTGTGAGCGTGCGAGTGCTCATCTGAGCACGTGTGCCTGGGTGTCTGCAGACACTAGTAAGGGAAGTGCGCGTGCACGCGTGGCTGTGTTGGGGTGTGATGAGGTGTGTGCCTGTGGGCTTGCAGCCACCCCCTCACCCTGTTTTCCTCGAATGGATGCCGTCCACCCTCACACTCCTACACATGGTGACCTGTGTGGCCGGCTGAGACATCCCAGCCTGATCATTAAACTCATCAGTAAGACTCTGCCATGGTAAACGAGTCCAGAGTGCCTCCGCCCAGGAGTCCTGCGGGGAAGTGGGAGCTAGGCTCGTCCTCAGGGCAACTCCAGTTCACTCCCCATCCCCACAGTGGGAGGCTGGGAGAGAAGAACACAACCCCTGGCCCCAGGCCCCCATGCCGTGCTCCTGTGTCACCTCTCCCTACCATGCTCACAGACCTGCACTTACTCTGTGCCAGGCCTCGGGGACAAACCCATGTCATGGAAGAAGCCCAGTCGGGAGTCAGGCAGATCAGGGCACAAACCCAGGCTCTGTCCCCAGCATGTGAGACACGTTCCCCCTGCTCTCATCCTCAGAGTTTTCCCATCTGCAGAATGGTTTTAACAAGAGCCACCTCCTGGGGTTGTTGTGAGGGTTAAAGGGGTATAAAAGCTGCTAGATAAGTCAAGGCTCTGCCCCATCAAGCCTCAGTTTCCCCATCTGTAAAATGGCCATAATGACCCTCACTGGCCATCTCATGGGGCTGTTTTTAGGATCAGATGGGAAAAGGGCTTTGTGAAAAGGGTGGGGTGGCGACCACAGGGAGTCTTCCAGCACAAGCGTCTTGCACTTGACTGAGTGCAAGACAAGGGGCTCTGCGCACATGGGAGGTGGGTGCCAGGCGGGGGAGGGGTTCCGGGTCAGATGGTCCATCTGAATACCCAGCTGCCACATTCCAACTTTGGGACTTGGGCACATTACCTCATCTTCATCTGCATCTCTGGGAACCGTGGATTCCTCCTCTTTCAAGTGGGTGTATTAATAGCAGGTACCTCGTGGTGGGATGGAAGGACTCGTGAGAAACGTGTGTTGAGCTTAGCACAGAGTGTGACACAAAGCAAATGCTCGAGTCGGTGGTATTTGTTCTTATTTTTGCCAGCCTGTTGCCACACAGGTGGACGTTAAGTTCAGAAACACCGGTGAATGACGTAGTGACGTCATATTGTAATGGGATCTATGCTTCCAGACTTCGTGTTCATCAGTCCCCACCCAGGAAGAGTTTAGGCCCCTCTTCAGGGCAGCTTGGAGGGGCTGTGGTGGAATTGCAGCCCAGCCTGCCGGATGGTGCCCTGGGGATGGAGGTGGCCAGTGCTAACCTCAGCTGTCTCCTGGGAATCAGGGTGCCGGGTCCCCCACAGCCACCTGGCTCCCTAGTGGGAGTCCAGCGGGCACCCCTAGCCCCACCTGAACTGCTGGCCTGAGGCTCAGAGCGGGACTTGATGTCGCACCTGAGCCAGGGGAAGACTGCTGACCCCGCCGACAACCAGGTGCTTTCCCCTGCTGCTGCAGACTGAGCCCATGGGCAACCCCATCATGTGTGGGCTCCCTGATCTGTGCCCTGCCTCATACCAGCTGACGGGGTCCAGGAGAGGGGCAAAATCCACATCCCACTGGAGGAATGAGGCCCTGCGCTCAGGCCAGGGCTGACAGACACAGCCAGAGCTACAGGGGCTCAGAGATGGTGGGCCAAGGTGGTCCCAGATAGGCAGGGCGGAGAGGAGGAAGGCCAGGCTGGAGCCAGACCTTGAAGGACGAGGGGACTTAGCTCGCTGAAGGGACAGCATTCCAGAAGGACAGAAGTGTGTGGCAAAGGTTTGGAGCCGTTCCTAGGGAAAGGCATGCCCTCTCCCATAAGACATCTGGGCTGCTCTGGTCCAGATGGCCTCGGCTCTCAGTGACCAGTGGCCATGGGGTGAAGCAGATGGCCAGTGGGGGGGCGGGGCCACCCTCAGGCCTGAGCCAAGGGAGGCCAAGTGGCCCACATAGGCCAGGGCCCGAGACCTTGGCACCGGCCGCTCAAAGCTCTCGACTCGAGAGTTAATGATTCATTTGTGGCCAATTTCTGCTGGCCTTCGCCTGGAAATTCCCAAGCCTGCCCCTTCCCTCGGCTCCCGGGAGCTCCACGAGTACAGTCTCATTTACACTTGGCCGAGAACATCTTACCCACTATCCAGGGAATGGCTTTTACAATTACAGCAGCAGTGCTGCAGGTTAGCCCTCAGGAGGAATTGATTCTGGCCTGCAGGCGGGGGGCCGGGGTGGTTGTTTGTAGTACCCCTCTCTGACCCCATGGGCAAGTGCTGATGGAAGGAACCCTGTTTGTGTTCATGGTATCCCCCATTAAGTTCAGAGCAGATGCAAACAGAATCCAGTCTGGTGTGATGTGGAAAGTATTGCAGCAGTTACAAAGGGGGAAATAGAGCTTGACCCAGGGCAGGACTTGGCTGCATGAGAGAAAGCAATAATAAATGCAAAGGCCAAACCAGGCAAAAACTAGAGCAGCCTGATTCTCCAGGTTGAAAAGTCCCAGGCTTGGGGAGGGGGCTTCCTTTATGTCTTTTCAACTTTGCAAATTTAATTTCTTCTGATTTTTTCTTGACGGTCCCAGGCGTTGGTGGTAAACAACCGCTCTCCCCAGAATGTTTCCCTGTGACAGCAGCTTTCTCTGGAGAGGGTGCTATCAACACTTGGCAGGCCTCCTCCCGGCTCCCAGCTCAGGCTCCTGCACAGCGAGAGCTCCTAAAAGGCGTTCAAGAATGTGATGCTCTCCCGGGGTGCTGGGGCCGCAGGGCCTGGGCGAGCCTGGGCCTGGCCTCTTTGTTCCCTGCAGCGGCCAGCAGCCCGGCCTGGCCCCAGAACCTCAAATGGCCCCTGATTGTGGATGGTCCCCAGGCGGAGAGGTGGGGGAGTATCGGGTGTCCTCTGGCTCCCACAGCCCTGGTGCCCTGGTCCTTGGCACGGCTCAGCGACAGGAGGGAGCCCGTCTTCCGAGGACAGCTCTGCCAGGCCTGTCTGTGGCCAGGAGACCAGCGGTGTCCCGGCCCTGCAGCCTCCATGGTCTGCGTCACGCGCTGGCTTAGGTGTCCTGAGTCAGAGCCAGGAAATGGATCTGCCGTGCGGGGGTGGAAGTGCCGCTGCCCCGGGCAGCTGGGGTGAACCCTAACCTCCTGCCCATCCACGCTGAGGGGGGGCCTGGCCTCGTGCATCCCTCCCCTGGCCTGGCCTGGTTTTGATCAGTACCTGGAGGAGAGGCTGAGGTGACAGCCGGCTCCCTGCTCCACAGACTGTGCCCAAGCCCCTAACCCCACACGGCCAGTAACCGCAGGGCTGTTGACAGGACGGAGCGCTCAGATCAGGCGCAGAGAGGCTGCTGGGCCTCACCCGGGGCCGCACCGCTTTCCTGGGATGCCCTTC
Source organism: Pseudorca crassidens (assembly GCF_039906515.1). Classification (NCBI taxonomy): domain Eukaryota; kingdom Metazoa; phylum Chordata; class Mammalia; order Artiodactyla; family Delphinidae; genus Pseudorca; species Pseudorca crassidens. Next base: position 54,186,422 of record NC_090311.1, on the reverse strand, counting down.
CCGGCTTGTGCTCTGGGCAAGAGTTTACCCGAGAATGACTTCTTTGGCAAAGCCTTCCCCGGCAGCCCCCCTCCAGCTGAAGCTGCCCCTTTCCTCTGAGCCACCTTCTGTGGACCTCCCTCGCAGATCCTAGCGCAGTGTGGTGTAATCACGTTTTCCGAAAGGACTGCCTCGCACATTTGCCTGCGTGCGTGCTTTGAGGCGTATTTATCTGTGCGCCTTGCGCGCCTGGTACACACTAGACGCTCAATAAAAGCAGGCTGGATTCAACGAAGGGGGCTCCTGAAGGTGTTGTCGGAGCGTCCCTTTGTTAATAATGTGGTGAAGATGGGGGGGCTGGGGTCAGCAGAGAGGCTGACCTTCACTCCCACCCCCGCCAGACCCCCTTCGCAGCCTCCGCCCGGGTAATTGCTGGGGGCTGCAGTGGGCCCCTCCCCGATTCCACGCAGCCAGGGCCTTCCTTGCCAGCAGGAGTCGGCTCCCTGGGCTGCCCGTGTGATCACTCTCCAGAAAACAGCCCAGTGGAAACTGCATGAATGATTGATAAGAGCTGAGAGCTGTTTAATTTTTCCCCCTGTTTAATGGCTATCAATAATTTAATACGCTCTCTGTATGTTTTTAAGAAATAGCACCCATTTCGCCGTCTCCGGTTTAGCGGGCTAATGATTTAAGTGTTGGAAATATGCTCTGAGGATGGAGGTTGAGAGTCAGAGGAATCTGGAGGCCGGGGGTGGGGGGAGGTGGGTTCAGAGCCAGCCAGCAGCATCTTGGCCTGGGGTGTGCGTGCGTGTGTGTGTGTGTGTGTGTGTGTGTGTGTGTGTGTGTGTGTAGGTGGGAGGGAGGGGAGGGTACAAGCCAGCGCCATTCTGCTAAGAGCAAGATAATTGCTTTTCCGGGTCTCACTGAGCAGCCCCTGAACAGCTGTCAACTCACCCCCTCCCCAGTGCTGAGCTCTGGAGACTCCAGGGGGCCCAGGGCGGTAGGAGGGAGCGGCTGCCGGTACCACCGTGGGCTGAGAACCACCCTCCCCGTGACATCTTTGCTCCCTCCGAAAGCTGTTAAATCATTTTTATTTTAATGATGCAGTTAGTCTCCTGCCAGCCTCATCTTCCAGGTAGGATAGGGGTAGTGTGGAGTGGGGGGCTCAGAATCACTCATCTCAGGGCCCACAGGGACCTGGAAGGTCATCTGCCAGTGCTCCCCCAAACTTTCCAGAGGCACAGGATCACCTGGGAGGACTTGTTAAAAATTTAAATTTCTGGGCTGCATTCCAGACCCACAGACTTCCATTCTCAGGGGAGAGGCCTGGGAAGCCGTGGGTTTAACAAGCAGCCCAGGTGATTCTTATCATCAGAGGAGTTTGGGAAATAGAGAATTCAGCTCGTTCTGATGCTTCCTGCACCCACAGGGCCGCTGCCTCTGCTTGCACGCCTCTGCGGACGGGACCCTCACCGTCCTGTGAGACAGCACACCCACCTGTGGAAGGTGCGCCCCAGTCCGGAGCTCCTTCTGTCGTTAGGCTGGGCCCACGCAGCTGCCCTCATGTGCTCCTCATGTGGAGGTAGCCTCTGCTGTAGGACAGACTGCCTGGGACCTGGTGTCTTGCCCTGTCCCATCCTGGCCACCCTCTGGCTTCTCTGTGCCTCTTCCTTGAGCAAGAAGCTTCTTTCTCAGCAAAGGAGTCTGGGTAGCAGAGGAAGCGTAGGGGTGGGGATGCACTCTCACCTCCGGGCCTGAGTGCCCCCTTCGCAGGGGCAGGCGGGTGACATGGTGCTGTGGCCTGCCCTCGGTGGCCTGCAGTGGGCACATCAGCCTGTTTGTGGCAGGCACCATCGCTGGCACAGTGGAGATTCTGAGCGGGGTAGAAAGATTCCTGGGCCTCAGAACCACCGTGGCCTTTCAGGGGCCAGTCCTCCCATCCGAGAGAAAATGTGACTCATCAGAGATTGTTGACTAAGCCAGATCTCTGGGATGAGAGTGGAGGAGCTGAGGCCAGAGGGGGCTCCCCCAGGGCCAGGGCCACACATCCATTGAGGACATAGCTGAAACTGCAAAGGTGAGGCAGGGGCCCCAGACAGGGGCATACAGGACTGAGGCCCTGGCGCTCACCTGAGTCACAGTCACTGAGGGCAGTGGGTGGGGCAGGGGAGAGCTTCCACCTTCTTGCTTGGCCCTGATGGAGACAACTCAGTTCATGGAAGGACTTTAGCAGAGCTGATGCCCTGGCCGTCTGACATTACAATTCTTCCTTTGCTTTGGCAGTTTGCATTGTTTCAGCAGAGATACAGTGCTGACTGCCAGGCGGGCTTGCTACTTCATTTCACTAGATAATTAAGAGGAAAGGAGTGGTACCCTTTCATAGGTGTCACATCTGCTACAAAATGGGGGACCCCTTAAGTCCTTTCCCTCTTTGTAGACCCTCTTTGTACCCCCAAATTCAGCCCTGCCCTCGGTCTACGTGGGAGAAGCCGGGGTCCCAGGAGGTGCTGTCATATGACCTGTCTTGTGATCACCAGTTCCCCTTGTGCCCCTTCACCCCCCAAAGACTGCAGTGGTCATCACAGCACCACTGTGGAGGTCTCAACCCTAGGGGAATAGGAAGAGGGGTGCCACTGAACCCCGACAGGGCCCCTACTTGGCGAGTTCCAAGAGCTGGGGAGACTGAAGGGAAAGACTTAACCCCATGCTCAGGAAGACCCAGCTCCAGAGAGAGAGCTGTGTGAATATAGACACCTGGGCAAGGCCAGGGGCAATCAGGGAAGGCTTCCAGGAGGAGGTGCTGCCTGCCCTCAGGCTTGAAGCAGGAGAGGAAGGGGAGGGGCATCCCCTGTGCAGAGGTGTAAGGTGGCATTGTGAATTGCAGAGGAGAGTGAGGTGAGGCCAGCAGGGCAGGGCGGGGCTGGATATTGGCTGCCTGGGCGGAGAGCCACGGAAGGCTTGTTCGTTTTTAGCTTCTGTCGAAGTATTACATCCATGCAGAAAAACTGTGCATATCCTAAGCGCAGCTTGACCAGTTCTCGCAAAATGAATACACTCATGTAACCATCATAGAGATCAAGAAACAGAACATTCCAGATCCCCTAGAACCCCCTGCATACCCCCTTCTGGTCACTGCTCCCCCTCAAGGATAATGACAGCATTATCCTTACATTATCAACAGCATACTATCAGTTATCTACTGCTGCCCCCAAAACCGCCCCCAAAACTACCCCGAAACTTTGTGACTTAAAATAAACAACCACCATTTATTATGTCTCATAATTCTGTGGTTTGCCTGGGCAGTCCCTTTGCCAGTTTCCCTTGGGCTCATGTGACTCCAGTCACCCGAAGGGCTGGCTGGACCAGACGGTCTAAGATGGCCTCAGTCACATCTGGTAGATGGTACTGGCTATTGGCTGGGCAGCTTCAGTTCTCCTCCATCCTCCAGTAAGGTAGACCAGCTTCCTTCCATGGCTAGGCTGCATTCCAAGAGATCCAAGGCCAGAAACAGCAGGATCTCTTGAGTCCTAGTCTCTGGAAGTCACAAAATACCACTTTCACCAAGTCCTATCGGTCAAAACAAGTCTCAAGGCCAGCCTGGATTCAGAGGCGGAGAATAGACTCCACCTCTCGATAGGAGGAGCTGCAGAGAATCTGTGGCCATATTTGTTTTAGCCTGCCACAGCATAGAGTAGCTGTGCCTGTTCTTGACCTTTATATAATTGGATCCCTTAAGTATGTTCTCCAATGTCTCTGGCGTTTTTGACCAACATTGTGTTCATAAGATTTACGTGTATTGTTGGATAGAATTGCAGATTATTTGTTCTCATTGCTGTGTGGTATTCCATTGTATGCGCACACCGATTTCTCCGTTCTGCAGTTGATGGCCACGTGGGAAGTTTTCATTTTGGGGCTGTTATGAGTAGCACTGCTGGGAACGTTCTTGTATGCATCTTTGGGTGACCACATGCACACATTTCTGTGGAGGTGAAAATGCTGGGCTGCTGAGAGACCACAGAGTAGGGGATACTTCCAAACTGTTCTCCAAGGTGGTGACCAGTGCACGCCCTACCAGCAGTGTTTCGGAGGCGCAAAAGAGCTTTGTGGAAGAGAGTGAGGTGGTTTTAGAAAGATGCCCCCAGCTGAAGGTGGCTGGAGGGGTGTCTCTGACCCTAGGGCTCCCTGTAATGTCCCCTCTCTGCCTGCCCCTAGCCTCAGGCCTGCAGACTGGGGAAGAAGGGCCGTCAGACCAGATGGCTCTTTTCTGAGTGTGATCTCTACGACTGCACTTTTTCCCATCCCAGGGCCCTCCTACTGCCCTCTCTCCTTTACCCAGAAGCTTCCTTCCACAGCTAGCCTGACCCCCCAACAGCCAGGGAAGCTGGGTGCCTGCATGCGCTGACACACGAGGACACAGGAGCTGGGAGGGACTGCTGTGGCAGCCTCCATCCATGATAGCTCTGGGCAGTGGGCAAGACCAGGAGTCTTGGGTTCTACTTCTGGCCTTTCTACTTCTGGCCTTGCCTCTCTCTTGCCATGGGACCATGGGAGGAACCCTTCCCCTATCAGGGCCTCAGTTTCCTCATGAGGCAGAGAAGGGAGTCAACTTCACCAAGTCTCTTTCCTCTCACCAACCTGAACCCTGGATTCTAGAATCTAACAGGGGAAAGGGCACGAGGAGGCCCATGGAGAGCTTGGCAGGCTTCTGGATTTCAAGGCACATGTCAGTTGGCCCACTTTGTTCAGTTTCTTCGCTGAATATCTTCACTGCCCCACTCATCCATCCATCCATCCACCTCTGTGGCCTTGTGAGCCTCAGAGGATAGAGATAAACTAAGACCTCATTCCCGATGTCCAGGAGCTCTGCTCGGGGGAGGAGCCTGGCCTATAGAAAGCTGGGGCAGACACGGTCAGCTAGACCCAAAGCTGCTGGGGGATGAACAAAGAAAGGAGCGACAGGTCAGAGAGGGCTCCACGGAGGCATCTGAGCAGAGTGGGGCTCTGAAAGACAGAGCAGTGGGGAAAAGGGCTCCAGACAGAGCACCCAGCTTGCCTGAAGGGTGGGGTTCCTGGGGGGGCTGGGCTAACTGCAGCACAGTGGTGGGTGTGCCAGCACGGCTGCTGCTGTGGTGCGGGGTGCAGAGGAGCTGACCTTGGTGCTGGGCCCGGTTCTGGGCCTCTGACCTTTACTGGGGGTTTGGGGACAACATCTAGTTTCTAGGGTCATTCCACTTCTGTGGGCCAGCTCGGCTCTCCAGGAGATGGCCAGAGGGGCCTGGGCAGGCGGGACCTGGAGCTGGGTGAAGGGGGTCGGGGCCACCCCCAGGCTCAGGCTTGAAACTCACCACGCCCTCTCCTCTCTCCCACAGGACCTGCAACAGCTCTGCTCGGCCAAGTCAGACTGCTGGGGCCGCCGCCTCCTTCCACTGTGAGCTCCTTTTCCCGACGCCCTTAGCAGCCTTCAGTCCCGGTGGTCGGCAGAGGCCTTGGCAGGTAAGCGGGATGAGCTGGGCCCTGGCACTGGGTGTCTGCTGGTGTGGCGCCCAGCCCAAGCAGCTGGTGCCGTTTCAGGGCCTGGAGAGCCCAGAGCTGGCCCGTCATCACTGAGGAATTAGGGGAAGGGGCTTATTTCTCAATTTTCACTTCTCCTTGGCCTCCTCCTCTCAGAGGGAGCCAGAGAGCGGAGAGGTGTGCCCTGGCCTGGCACTCGGATATTTGGTTTTATTCTCTTGCCAACTCCTGGTGTAGCATTGGGTAGCCCTGCCCCTTCATGACTGAGAGCCTCAGTTCTCTCATCTGCTACATGAAAATAATCATATCCTCTAACATTCTGAGCACTTAACTGTATGCCAGGCACTGTGCTAAGTACGTGTAGTTGTTAACTCCTTTCGGCTTCACCACAACCCTGTGAGGTAGGTGCTGTTATCTTCCCCATTGTGAGGTTTGTGGTCTGAAAGCAACTTGCCCAAGGTCATGCTCCTGGCTGAGCCCCCGTGGGGTTCAGTTCCAGGTCCTTGTGGCCCCAGTGTGCCAGCCCCTGACCCCTGTTCCATTCTGCCCCTGACCTTGCCCCCCCCCCGCCAGCCTCTTCTTGTGGGTGGGCATCAAGGCGATCGTGGATGTCCTCAGAAGTGTTAAGTCCTGTCCCAACTCAAGGCAAAGGGAGGGGGCTTTTACAAGGTGACAGTTGCTGCTGGTTGCCTGGGGTCATGATTCATTTGTGGATATGATGTGACATGAACCAGACCTGACCCCTCCTCCCCAAGGTGGCACACAGGGCCCTTCTGGCGCAGGGGTATGTTGGTTGGATACGGCTCTCTCTCCCTCCGCCTCCCAAGTTCAGTTTCCCAAGCTTGTATTAAGCAGTTACTGTATGCCAGGCCTGACAGTAGGCCCTGTGGTGCTGGGCAGGAGGCCTTGTCCCCTTATGTACTCTGGTGGAGAAACAGGGAGATCACATCAGATGTGGAAAGCCCAAGCGAGGGGAATAGTTGGGGTTCATAGGTTAGAGAGGGGCATTCTGGGGAGGTGATCCAAAAGTGAATTACATCATGGGGAGAAAGAAGGCTGGGTGGAGAGCCTGGCAGTTTAGGGGATGAGGTTGGCAAGGGAATGGAAAGATTGTAAAAGGCCACAAATGCCAGGCTGAGGAATTAGATCCCAAGGGCAGTGGGGAGCCATGGAAGGTTCTAAGTCAGATAGTGGCCTATTGAAGGTGGTTGCATTGGAGAGGCCTTTGGAAAGGCCTCTCATAAGAGACTGAGGCAGGATTTGCAGTTGGCTGGTGGGGGCATGAGGTTAGGAAAGCTGCCGTGATGTGGGATGGGGATTAACGTTGGAGTTCTGTGTAAGTGTTGGGAGTCTGGAATCCAGGAAGGCTTCTTGGAGGAGGTGGACCAGGTTGTGGTCTGGAATGTCTCTGAGAGGGCCGAGATTTTCCTGAGGAAGAAGATGATTTATTGTTACACATGAGCTTGAGGTTTTCATCTGGAAGTATAGATACACATACAAGTCCCAGAGGATTCTCCCAGCCCATATTCATATCTGTGTCCATGAACACACGTGCACATGCATGCTCTACACAGACACACATGTGCATGTAAACCTGTTCCTGCATGCTAAGGGGCTACAGATGTGCATGCACGCATGGCTATGATTGGTTGTGTGTGCACAGATACATGCAGAGATGTGCAGAGACCTGCTCCCTCACACCCATATACACGCAGACATTACTTGTGCATGCTACAGACATACATGTGCACGCACAGACTTGCTGCACACACACGCTCACAGATGCACGTTCACAAACTTCTGTGTTGACACCCCACACAGATACACGGGCAGAAGTTCTCACAACACATGGCGTCTCTGCGTTCACCCGGGGATGCCCTCACATGCACACACAGGGAGGGATGTGTTCCAAGGAGAAGGGCCTGTTCAGGGGTCATTGGCTTCTCACCTTGCAGTTCCTGGGGTCACTGGGCAGCTTTGGGTCAAGGCTGAGCCCTGACCTCTGCATGTATGTTGGGAGGGGGACTGTCAGGGTTTGAGGGCCAGTCCTGTGACCATGGCCACGCTCTTGCCTTCTCTGGGCCTCAGCTTCCTCAACTGGAAACAGAAACAGTCACCATCTGGCCCCAGCATCCTGGACAAGGTGGTCATGAGGATTAGAGACACCGATTCACAGTGCTGAGAAAAATTCCCCACACAAGGTAGGTCTTAACAAATAGGACCTGTTATTCTCATGAGAAGAAAGTAGGCTGTGGGTTAGGTAGAGGCGCCTGGGCATTGCCGTGGGGTGTCCGTGGGGCCTTATTCTTGTTCCTTATCTCCTGCAGACTCCATCCTGGCTCCCTGGGGCCTGGGCACCCTCTGAGTCCTGGGCATGACAAGCTGGTAGGGACTGTGTCATCCCTGCCCCCAGCTGCACTTCCTCTGTTGACTCCTGGAAGTCAGGGTCTTGTGTCGTCCACTTTGTTACCCAACCGTACACGAGTCCCTGTCGGGGAACTGGCATGTTACATCCATGAGCTTATGAGCCCTGAGAGGGAGGCCTCACTGAACAATTTCTAGATGAGGGAACTGAGGCCGTCGAGGGTAGGTGAGGTTCTCAAGGACACCCGCCCAGAAGTAGTGAAGCTGGGCTCCAAACCAGACCATCAGTTGCCAGAGTTTGTGCTCTTTGCTCTGGTAAGCTCCCTTCAGGGATAGGTCATTTAATGCCTACTTTACAGATGAGGAAACTGAGGCTCAGAGTGGGTGAGCCACACAGCCAGGAAGTGGTACCTGCACCCCAGATTCAAGACTTCCTCTTCCCTCCCCTCCCTCTTCCCGGCAGGGCCCCTCCAAGTTAGAGGAGTTTCCCAAGGGGGGATCCTGGCTTCTGGCTTTAGCCTGGCCCAGTCTTCCCAGGCCAAAGAGTGTCCATTTTCTTGCAAGTAAAAAGGTGTGTTGTTCTCTGGGGTCCACTGTCTGGGCATCATCTACTAACTTCCTCTCGGAGACCCCTTTGTAAAATGTCCTTAGCATGGTCCTTTGGAAACCTGGTCAGCAGGAAGCTCTGGGGTGCCCTAGCCCTTGCACACCCATCAGCAGGCTTGTTGCGTGGGACCAAGGCAGGAAGTGTGGGTTCTGCCTGGTATGGGGCGTCAGGTCTATGTATGGGGAAGAGATCTGGGAAGGATCCCTGGGAGGTGACAGGTGGGCTGGGAATTGGAAGGTAAGAAGAAATTTGCTAGGTTGATGTCAAGGGAAAAAGGGAAGACCAAGCAGAGAGCCCGGCTCTTGCAAAGTCCCAGAGAAGTGACAGTTCATTCACTGGCCCTCTGCCTCCTGTCCCAAAAGTGTCCATCAGAATCTTCTAGAATCAGGACCGGCTACATAATTTGCAGGGCCCAGTGCAAAACTGTAGGGCCTGTTATCCACAAATTATTAAGGATTTCACAAGGGTGGCCCTAGAGCAGTAAACCAAAGTGGGTCCCTCTGAGCTTGGGGCCCCGTGCAGCTGCCCGTGAAGCCAGCCCTGCCTAGATTAAGTGAAGAACTGAGTTCACGTGCAGCCTCCACCAGCCACTGCCTGGCCCAGTGACCTTGGGCAAGTCCCCCATCACCCTGTGAGTCTCATCTGCCCAAGGGAGAGATGTTGCCCTCCCTCCAGCAGCAGAAGCCTCAGCGGTGCCAGTATCCAGCTTGTCTCAAGCATCCAGGTTCAGTGGCTTCAGTGAGGCTGGGATTACAGCTCTTCCTGTCAGGCAGTGGTGTTTGAGGGTTCTCTGATGCGCCCCGTCTACCTTTGCAGCCCTGTCCCTGCATACTTCGGAAACCTGTCTTTTTCGTGCTTTTCCAAATCCACAGGGGCAGAGGGGGTTGGGGGCTGCTCTGTGTTTTATTTGCAGAGTCTTCTGCCTCGTTGCCCCTTGCCTGCCCTTCTCTGCTTGGCAAACTCACTCCTATGGGTCAGATGCCAGGGAGCCTTCTCTGACCCCAGCCCCTCCCTCCCGACCTTTGCCCTGTGACCCCTCCAGTAGCTACAATGACCTCTTGTACTGTAGAGTTCTCTAGAGTGTGTAAGCTCTTTCACACCCCATGAGACCAATGAGAAGCCCTTGAAAAGTCCTATTCCCTTTACCGGACTGGAAAACAGAGACTCAGAAGTTCAACCCCCAGCCTAGCTCCTGGGCTGCGGTTAGGCCCACATCAGGAAGGGGTACAGGTAGTGGCAGCAGAGGGTGGCATCTGGGCTCTGTTCTGGGGCAGCTTCACATTTCAGCGTTTTGGAAGACTGGCTTCCCCTCTGGGAAAGAGCCCCAGCCCCTGGTCCAGGAGAGGCCCCACAGGTGTCTGGACTGGTGAAGAGGAAGCAGTGAGCCAGAGGTGTGGCCAGCTGGAGCACACAAGCCCCAGCCCTGCCCCTACCTGTGGGTAACTTGGCCCACTTCCCTCCACCTGGTGGACTGGAGCCAGGCGTGTGTGGTACTGGGGCTCAGGCGAGGCCCAGAGCAAACAGAGGTGAGAAGGCCCCAACTGGTCTGGGACGTGGCAACCAGCAGGGTTGGACACAGCATGACCCGTCAGGGGCATGACAGCTGCCCCCTCTGGCTGGCACTCCATAAAAGGTTCTCAGAACACCTTTGGTGGACGACTGCACAGGGCACTGACGTGAGGGGCATGGACTCTGGGCCTCGGCTTTGGGGTTTTACAGCACTGCCACGCTACTCGCTTTGTGACTTCAGATGAGTGGCTGAACCTCTCTGTGCCTCATTTCTTCATCTGTAAGATAGGGATAATAGAACCGACCCCACTGAATTGTGAGGGATTCAATGAATCAGCCATGTACACTCTGGCAGCGGTGCCTGGGACGAGGCTAGCGCTCCACAGCGTATGCGTTGACGGTGGGTGAGCAGGCAGGGGTGAGTGTTGGAGCTGATCCCCAGGGGTGTGGGCACACGGGGAGGGACTTGGTTGGATTGTCATTTCAGAGAGGCTGTAGGGGAACAGCGAGGATTGGGGTTGGCCTGGATTTGGGTTTCATATGCGGCGATCCCAAACAGTTGTTGATGAGAGCTCTGTGGGCAGGGACCTGGGGTGACAGCCACACTCCCTGGCCAGCCCCTCCAGCCCCGGGTTTGTGGCTTCATGCTGACAGCATGAACACCGTCAGCTGTCAGTCAATAGGTTTCCAGGGCTACATGTCGCAAGGCGGGTTTGGGGCTGGCTTTGAAGACCTTGAATGCCAGGCCCAGCTCACAGCGGGCCTGGCCATGGCCACACAGAGCTGGGATCCCAGGGCCCCCATGTGGCATACCTGTCAGTATCCAGCACCAGCTGAGAATGCACACCCTCCTCTCCCTCCCCGGAATTTGTTGCCTGCAGCCCAGGAGGCCTCTCCAGCCCCTGCCTCTGCAGCCAGCCCTGACCCTGCAGCCCCTACCCCAACCTGGAGCTGGAAATAGTCCATAGCCCATTGGTCACTCCGGCCCGATGTGGGATGCCCTTTGGGTCAGCAGGGTGGGCCACTGTGCTCACGGGCTCCCTGAGTAGGACTTTCATTCAAGCCTCAGTCCTGCTGCAGGCCTGCTGTGTGACCTCGGACAAGTCGCTGTCCCTCTCTGAACAATTGTTCATTGGTCTATAAAGCCAGAGGCTCAGCTGGGACAGGTCAGGATTCACAACCTGCAGTGTTCTCAAGGGTATCAACAACCCAGGGAAGCTGGGATTATCCCACTGTGTGGAAGAGGAAACTCATAAAGCATAGAGAGGTCAAGAAATGTATCCAGGGTCACAGAGCTATTGGTGGAGCTGAGATTCAGCCCACTTTTACCTGACACAATAATATGTGTTTTCCCCACTACCTCAAACTGTCTCTGGTAGGTACATGTGTGTTTGCTGGGTGAACTATTCACTCCGTCAGCCACAGTGGGTCGAACACTTACTGGGCTCCAGCACTGTGCTAGGCACTGGCATTCAAAAGTGAATCTCTGAGCATCAGCTGAGCACAGCCCTGGGCTTGAGTGGAGGTCACACGGTCTACAGCGCAGCGTGTGCTAGGTGGGTGCTCTCAGCGGGTGAAGGCAGTAGGAGTTGGGATGGGCAGCTCTTCCCCCATGCTGGAGGAGGCAGCCAGAGGAGACTGCCTGGAGGAGGGGGCTAGGTCCCTACACAGAGGAGTGAAGGAGTAGGGTCTTCCTGGGGTTTCTACACAACTTGATGGGGTAGGTCTGGAGTCCAGCTGGAGAGGAAGCTTCTTTCAGCCACAACTGGAAGCAGGCTCTGAGGCAACTCCTGGGGGCCACAGAGTTTGACCTTGGTCCTGCAGAGAGCAGGGAGCCAAAAGGGGCCGTGGAGAAGTGGCAGCTCCTCTGTGAAGGCCATGAGGCTGGCCCTGGCCTGCAAGCGGGAGCTCACAGCTCACGCAGAGACTGTCGATCAGGGAGGGGCAGGGCTGGGGCTTGTGTACTCCAGCTGGCCACACCTCCAGCTCACTGCCTCCTCTTCACCAACCCAGGCACCTGTGGGGCCTCTCCTGGGCCAGGGGCTAGGGCTCTTTCCCAGGGGAAAGCCAGTCTTCCAAAATGCTGAAATGCGAAGCTGCCCCAGAGCAGAGCCCAGGTGCCACCTTCTGTTGCCACTGTCTGCACCCCTTCCTGATGATGCAGGCCTGACATCAGCCCAGAGGTGGGGCTGGAAGGGAGACATGGACAAACCTGTTCAGTGACATGGTGGGGACAGAGAGGCCCAGAGCCCAGCCCAAGGTCACGCAACATCATCACGGCAGGTGCAGGAGGCCGACGGGCTAGACAGGAGGCATCCTTTTGGGGGGTGAGGGGGCAGCTGGTCTGGTACCCCTGGTTCTCCCAGAGTCTGGTGGGAGCCTTGCTGTTGTGTGTGGTCTCCCATGTAGGTGTGTGGGGCTGCGCTCACACCCCAGACACCCCTGACCTCGGCCACCAACAGGGCTCCCCGAGGACAAACTGGGATTTGGTAAAAACTACGCTGAGAAGGATTCCTTGGGTGTTACTCACTGCGGGTTCTTTGCCCTCCCCCGATGTTTGCTCACCGTCCCCCCGCCCCCGCCCCACTGAGTCCTGGAGGTTGTCTCCCTCTGGTTCAGGAGCCACGCACTCAGGGTGAGGACAGCCACGCCCATGCCCTGTGTCCTAGGTCCAAAACCTCCGTGACCTCGCGGGGAGGGAGCAGACGCTGGGTGGGGCTGCAAGGGTGGCCTCTTTATTTGAATCATAGCATCCCAGCCACCTGGGAGAGGAATGGTCTTTAGAAATCATTTGGCCCAGTCTCTCATGGTACAGATGGGGAAACTGAGGCTCAGAGGTAGGAGGGTACACCCCAAAGTGGCCCAGCATGGCACTCCAGGCTTTGGGCTGAGCTCACTGCCACCCTAAACTGCTTCAGATGCATGGCGGGTGTAGACGCCAGCAGGGCCCAAGACCTACAGCAGTGCTCAGGACCCAGCCATGGGACGTGGTGTCTGCGGAAAGGCAGGACCCACCCCTGAGGAGCTGGGGGCTCAGAGTGTGGGGCTGGGGAAGTTCTGGGGATCTGTGGAGAGCTGAGCAGGGCGCCCTCAGACCTGGCTCTGTTAAGCCTCGTTTGTACTCTGCCTCTTGTAATCACTACCTCCTGCCGAGACCTGCTACCATTAGGGCTCCTCCTCCCATCTGTTTACCCAGAGAGCCCAGTGAGGTCTGGAGATTGCAGGCCCCGAGGCCAGGGCAGAGAGAATGCTCTGGAGTCAGGCCCCGATTGGAAAGCTGACAAGATGCAAGGGGGTGAGGAAGGAAAATGGACTCTGGAAACCAGGGGCCACCCGCGCCCCTCATCAGCCCCTTTGGCTGAGCCACAGCAGGGTGCCCGGTGGCCTGCAGTCCGCGGGAGGCTGTGGGTCTGTGATACCTAGGGAGAGTTCCAGGGGTTCCGAGGGACTCAGGAGTCAGGGCGGACTTCCTGGAGGAGGGGGAGTTCCAGCTGGTTCCTGAAGAATGAACATGATTGTGAACTGAAAACATTCTAACCAAAGGGTCCAGCTGGGCCAAAGCCTTGAGGCAGGCACGCTGGGGACAGATTCAGTGGGACTGGATGGAGAGCCAAGACTGGGCAGTGAAGGAAATAAGGTTGGAGATGCCCCCTAGAGGCCAGATGGTAGAAGGAGGAGGAAGTTTGTACTGTGTTTCTAACGTGCTAAGCATCCCTGAGAGGTTCACTGCCCACTTCTGTGCCTGTTTCTGTCAGATCTCCTCAGAGCTTTGGGCACCTGGGAACCCCAGCAGGGCAGCACCTCAGTGGGAGAGCCTGCCTTTGGGGAGGGTGTGAGCAGGTGCCAGGATCCTAGGCTCCCCCGGGAGCTGGTGGGTCTCCCTCAGCCTGGGGGGATGGGGGATTCAGCCCCTGGGGCAGACTCTCCTGCAGGCTAAGGGTCCAACACCCAGAGTTGACTCCAGAGCTGAGAGTTTGGCAGGGGGAGGGGGTGGGCTGAGAGATGGGCTTCCCTTCTCCTTCCTGTGACCAACTGCCTCCTTCCTTCTAGAGAAGCTGTGTGGGGCAAGGATGGGAGTAGGTGGCCCTCCCCAAGGCTTTGGGTGCGCTCAGAGCCTGACAGAGAGGAGGTGAGCCTTTGAGCTACGTGTGCTGTACCAGGCTTGTGACTGGCTGCGGGTGCTGTGGGTGCCTGGTGCCCCCACGGGTGCAGCCCCTCCTTGTAGCCCTGGGCTCAGCCCAGGTTGTGTTCGCTGAGCCTCCACGGACCCAAGGTGGCCTCTCTCTCACCTTTCCTATCAGCAGAGCAGCAGCCACGGGCCTGGGAGCTCAACTCCTGGTACCTAGGATTTCATACATCCCCCCAGCAGTTTGCACAGCAGCTGGCTCCGGCTCTGTCAGCTTTGGTTCCCACTTGGGAAGCCCAGAATTCTTTTCTGGGATAACACAACAGCCCTTCCACAGCAGGAAGGGCGAGCTGCCCTCATGGCAAAGCTTCTTCCTGAGCCCTGGCTCCTGCATCCTCAAAATAGCAGGTGGGCTTAGCAGGGGCGCATTTTCCAGGGAGGAATTAGAGTCAGAGAAGAGACGGCATGAGACTTGGCCAGCATCACGTGGCCGAGGCAAGACTCGCCCGGATTCCAGGCCCTAGTCAAGCTCCTTTGGGGACGGAGCCACGGTTTCTTTTCAGGGCCACAAGCAGATGTTCCAGGGCTTGGGAAGAGGAGGTGGAGGAAGAGAGCTTCTGGGGACGAGGAGCCCAAGAGAGAGGCCCCGAGTCACTGTCTCTCCTCCTCGGCTCCAGCTACTTTCATTGGCGGGTCCACCAGTGGTGCTGACATTTACCTGGTAGAGAGGTGGGCCTCCTCCCTCTTGAATCAAGATGCTAAAAATAACCGGGCCCAGCTTTTCAGGGCCCCTGCCCAGCCAGCGCCTGCTTGCCTGCCTTGGCGACCTTTTTCCTGGGTGCTGGAAGCTAAGTGCTCTGTGAGCATTTGGTTCCTTGTGCCAAGGACTTCCTAGGGGTCCGAGCAGGGATAGCGATGCATGCTCAGCTCCTGAGCCTGAAGAGGGGTCTCTGCAAGGCCTACCTATCCCCCAGGTATTGGGGTGATGGGCCCCTGCCCAAACCGTGTTTTCTCCCTGGGTCTAGTACCCTGCCAGACTGGCCACTCTGCCCCTGGATGCTTGAGCCCCTTCCTGGAGCTGCTGGAGTTTCTCCCAGTACCCCTCCTCCTCAGAGTCATCCAGTGCTCACCTTGAGTCCTGTACCACGCCCAACACAGATGTCCAACGTGTGGTCTCCTGCCTTCACACTGCATGTTCATCCTGCAGCCAAGAGGAGCCCAGACTTTGTGGCTGGGCATGTTTAAATCCAGCTGTGCAACCTTAGCGCATTTCTGAGCCTCAGTATTCTCATCTCTGAAATGGGCATCATAACTGACTTTGTAGTGTCATGACAAGAAAGAAGTGAGGTCACATGCAGGTGTCAGATCAAGAGAGCTGCCTGCCACCCAGCCAGGAGAAAGCCTGAGCGCCTCTGGGGGCTTTCCTTTCTCTTGCTTTGTAAATCAACCCTGGAAACTTCATACGTATGGTTGATGTGTGTGGACTGGAAGAGGAAGGTCATAAAGACCCAGGCTGAGGACTGGGGACTTGATCTCCTCAAAAATAGGGGTCCCTTGCCCATTCCTGTGCACGTCCAGAGTGGCCTGCCCCACCTGAATGTTTACCCACTTCTTGCCCTCGGTCAGTGTGATCAGAATTGTGTCGGCATTGGCCCACGAGCCCCTGGCTGTGGGGTCAGCCCCATGGAAATGGAAGTGGTTTTCTGGGCTCCGTTCTCACCTACTGTGAGAACCTGGGCTGGTGGCTTAGCCCCTGTACGCCTCAGTGTCCTCATCTGAAAATGGGGATAATAATGGCCCCTCCCAATAAGCATTGTGAGATGAAATTAGCATTGTCGGTACGGTGCTCAGGACAGGGCCTGGCACGGGGTGAGCCCTCGGTGTGTGTTCGCTGGTCCTCGTAGCGGTCAGACTAGTCGTAGCCATCTGTGGTAATAACAGTGGCCGCCGCCCTTGGTAGAATGATTATTATCAGATGTTGTGTCAGAGGCTAAGCACATTATTTAACTTAATCTTCGTGACAGTCCTACACAAGCTACTCCTATAAGCTCTATGTTCCAAATGAAGAAAACCGAGGCCCAGAGAGGTCACACACAGTTTGAAAGTGGCAGCGCTGAAAACCAGAATTCAGATTCAGCCCTGCTAGGTGATCAGCCAGTCGGCTTTGCACTGAAAATTTCACATCCTAGAAACCTCTCAGTTCCAGGCCCGCAGGGACAGTTGACGAGCGAGCCCCATCTAATCCTCCATTCCATTGCTTTACCCGCTGGCCCCCTGGCCCCCCTCCTCGGCTTTGAGACTTAGCCCCGTCCTGCCCCTGCTCCCTTCCCACACCTTACAGGTGCCCCTTCTCGCCAGATCATCCTTGCCCATCCCCTGCGGCCTGACTCCAGTCTCCCCATCCAGCTTCCTACCCTCAGCCAGCTGGAGGGGTGTGGGTTCTACCCCATGGGCTCTCTGTGCCCAGGGCTGTGCCTGCAGTTGGCTGGCGGGTCCTGAGCTGCCCCTCACCAGCCTCAGGCTCCCCGATTTGCACTGAGGGCTTCGGCACCTCTGCTTTCAGCCTTCCAGAGAGGCTTTAGAAACCTCTTCCTTAAGAGAGGGAAGACTGAGTGAGCCCCCGCCCCCAGCCCTGGCCCCAGGCAGCTGAGAGAGATTGCACCGGCCCTTCCGGTGCATTGATGGAGAGCAGTGCTGACACAGGAGAAAGGTCAGCAGTGGGACAGAGCAGAGCTGGTGGCGGCCTGCCGACCAGCAGCGCCCTCCCCCAGGTCAGGGCTTCCTGGGGGGAGGGGCCCAGTGCTCCTTGGGATCCTGGTCAATTCGTATTGACTCAGGCAGCCGCTGGTTCAGCGAAGCTGGGCGTCCAAGCCCCCAGAGGGCTCGGGGAGATGCCCGGGTCGTCCTTGGCACCTTCCTCTCCCTCCCCCCGCAGTCGATTAGATCCTCCGAGCCATCTCTGGGTTTGTGTCCCCCTCAGCGCCGCCATCCTCTGCTGGCTCTCAGGTCTTAACTCTCTTCCTGCCTCTCAGTTGCTGAGCCCTTCCTAGGCTGCCACTACCCTCCCTGGCTCCCCACTGTCACCAGGAATAAAGTGCAAATTCAGAGGCTGACATTAAGGTTCTTCTTGAGCCCAGTGAGGCTGCCCAGAGCTGCTGGTCCTTCCCCAAGGACCGAGTCAGCCGTCCCCACCCTCAGATGAAGGCTGAGCCTCTCTTGGCTTGGGAGGGGTGGGGATGGGGGTCTCTTCCCCCGAGACATGCCTTTCCAGGACCCAACCCATTGCTTTCCCTACCCAAGACTCCCACCCTGTAGGAGAGATGAGAGGAGGTGTGTGAGGTATCCGGGCACCCTGAGTGCCAGGCCAGTTCTGCACCCAGTGCTCCAGCCTCACCCAGACTGTAGGGCCAAGCAGGGCCTGTGACTAGGACATCAGCCTGGTGCATGGCCCAGCCCACACCATTCCTCATACTCCCCCTTGAACTGCTCAGTGCAGCTCATGCCCCAGCTCCTGGTGGGCAGAAGCCATCTTCTCCCCAGCTCACGTGGACGACAAGCCCCAGTGAGGGCAGGAGGTACAGCGGTTAGTGCACGGTCTCTGGGGTCTGACCCCAGCTCCATCACTCACTAGCTGTGTGACCTCAGGCAGTCACTTAACTTTGTGAAATGTGGGTAATAATAGTTTCTTCTTCACAAGATGGTGAGATTCATTGAAATGACACGTTTGTGGGACCCTGGAACATTTTCAGATCAATAAAGCCAGCTTTCGTCATCATCAGCACCGGGGTCCCCAACCCCTGGGCTGCAGACTGATACCAGTCCGCAGCCTGTCAGGAACGGGGCCGCACAGCAGGAGGTGAGCGGCGGGCGGGCTGCTAGAGAAGCTTCATCTGCCGCTCCCCATAGCTCCCCATCGCTCCCCATCGCTCCCCATAGCTCCCCATAGCTCCCCATCGCTCCCCATAGCTCCCCATCGCTCCCCATAGCTCCCCATAGCTCCCCATAGCTCCCCATCGCTCCCCATCGCTCCCCATAGCTCCCCATCGCTCCCCATCGCTCCCCATCGCTCCCCATAGCTCCCCATCGCTCCCCATAGCTCCCCATCGCTCCTGATCGCTCCCCATAGCTCCCCATAGCTCCCCATCGCTCCCCATAGCTCCCCATAGCTCCCCATCGCTCCCCATCGCTCCCCATCGCTCCCCATCACTCCTGATCGCTCCCCATAGCTCCCCATAGCTCCCCATCGCTCCCCATCGCTCCCCATAGCTCCCCATCGCTCCCCATGGCTCCCCATCGCTCCCCATAGCTCCCCGTCGCTCCCCATCTCTCCCCATAGCTCCCCATCGCTCCCCATCGCTCCCCATAGCTCCCCATCGCTCCCCATCGCTCCCCATAGCTCCCCATCGCTCCCCATAGCTCCCCATAGCTCCCCATAGCTCCCCATCGCTCCCCATAGCTCCCCATGGCTCCCCATAGCTCCCCATCACTCCCCATAGCTCCCCATCGCTCCCCATCGCTCCCCATCGCTCCCCATGGCTCCCCATAGCTCCCCATAGCTCCCCATCGCTCCCCATAGCTCCCCATCACTTCCCATAGCTCCCCATCGCTCCCCATCGTTCCCCATCGCTCCCCATGGCTCCCCATGGCTCCCCATAGCTCCCCATCACTCCCCATAGCTCCCCATCGCTCCCCATCGCTCCCCATCGCTCCCCATAGCTCCCCATAGCTCCCCATCACTCCCCATAGCTCCCCATCGCTCCCCATGGCTCCCCATAGCTCCCCATCGCTCCCCATCGCTCGCACCACCGCCTGAGCCACCCCACCCCCTGGTCCGTGGAAAAATCGTCTTGCACGAAACCTGTCCCTGGTGCCAATAAAGGTGGGGGACCCCTAATCAACACCATCCTCCTCAGGCTGGCGGGTACCGTATCCATGCGATGAGGGCCCTCTCCTCCAAACGGGCTCCTCCTGGCTATTTGAATGCGCCTTCCACTTCTGCCCCTCACTGTCCCCTTGATGCCCTTTTTGCCCTTTTTTTCGCAGCACTTCTCTCCCTCATTTCCTAAAATCCCAGGAAGCCCAGCCCTCCCTGGCCTCGTGTTGTCACTTGCGTACCTGCCTTATGCACCCTGTTCGTAGGAGCTGGGCCCAGGATTCATTCTCTGTTTCCCCCACGGCCCCTCACAGGTGCCTCAGGCACAGTGGGTGCCTGATAAAAGTTTGTTCTGTTGAACGGACATTCATGGAGCCAAAGTCACCTGCATGAACAGCACAGCAGTGACCAGCTAGGCCCCTGGGTGCGTCCTCAGGCTGACGAAGGGCACGTCTGAGACCGGGCCTGATCCGCCTCCCGCTGGGTCATGGCTTGTGCCCACTCTGGCCTCCTCCACGTGGAGTTTTGGGGGAGGCAGGGGGTGGCGTGGGTTTGGGCCACTGAGTTGGAAGATTTTTCAAGGCTGGTTCCTCTCTGGTCCTCTGGGCCGTCCCTGTGTTTTGTTTGCCTGGGTCCTTTCCCCACCCCCACGCTTCTCTGTTAAACTGTGATATTATATTTAAACAAATCAATTCCATTGCAGAGTCCTTCCTGTCCTAATGATGAGTTTGCAGCACAAATGCCATTGATTTCTCACAGCCCTGAAAACCAGTTGATGAATAGCACTGGGCTTGTCTTTGGAGAGGCACTTCGAGCAGCTCTGGGCAGCCCCCTTGTTCCCCGCCCACACAGCCCCCCATCACCACCCCACCCCCACCCGATATTTCACAGCTGCTGCAGTGGGGCTGAGGCTGTGTGATGAAACAGGACCCTCAGCACCCTCCGCCAGGGGTGGAATGGCATCACCAGGGGCCCGGCCCCGGTGCTGGTGAAACAGTCATAGCGGGGAATTGCATTGATTTGGGCCGAAGGCAGGAGCGCAACTTGCAAAGCAGAGAAGCAGTGCGGTGTGATCTTTGTCTTCCCTTACAAGTTCAGAGCATGGTCCTGAGTGACAGCAGGGAGGCTCAGGCAAAGGCTGCGTTGCTGCTTTTTTAAAGGGGCGGTTCAGAGGTGAGGGAGCTGTCCCCACTGGGGAGCGTGAAACTTCCCTTTGTGAAACCCTTCCCACCCTCCAGGGTCAAAGTCAGACCACTGCTCAGGGCTTTGCCCTTCAGATCACTGCCGGGATCACGGCTTGTTTGAGTTTTGTAGTGACCCCCGGGCTTGGGTGGACAGGAATTATTCTTCCCAACTTTGAGCCGGGCGGCCTGAGTCATGGGCAGTCACTGGAGAGGGACGGTCAGCAGCCACACAAGCCCATGAGTTGGGCTGGGGTAAGGCAGGAGGCAACAGCTGGGACTGGGGCAAACTGGAGTGCCTGCCTCACCTACATCCCTAAAAGTTAACCCCATGCCCGGAAAATTCTCCAGGATGGGGCTGTGAGCTGGACTGGCCACTGCTTCTTCCTGAGTCTAGTTCAGGCCTTTGTTTTGGAGACAAAGATGTGGCCCAGAGTTGGGAATGGCTCTTCAGGGTCACAGCGCAAGGCAGTGGTGGAGCTGGGGTTTGAACCCCAGATGGGGGGCAAGGCCTCTCAGGCAGTGCTGGCTCCCCTCCCCACCAGCAGTTAGGGTTGGGGGCAGGGCAGGGGCTCTGTTGTAGGGGAAGACAGGCCCCTCACTCGGGAGACCCAAGAGTGGCCCAGCGTGCCCCCCTTCCCTTGGCCCTCAGAGC
This sequence comes from Pseudorca crassidens, assembly GCF_039906515.1. Taxonomy (NCBI): domain Eukaryota; kingdom Metazoa; phylum Chordata; class Mammalia; order Artiodactyla; family Delphinidae; genus Pseudorca; species Pseudorca crassidens. The sequence continues at coordinate 54,165,617 of NC_090311.1, read as the reverse complement.
TGTCACCCTCCCTCCCTTCCTCCCCGCAGACAAACCTCCTGTCCCTCCTAATCAGGTTAGCCTCCTGCTCCATGCTTGCTCTGCTGAGCTGGACCAGCTGCCTCTAATGGCCTGTCGACCTGGCCCTCCCCCTGGCTCTGGGGTGGGGGAGGGGATGCTCAGAAAAAAACTGTGAGTGGGAAGGGGCTGCCCGACTTCCTCGATTCAGACCTTTCCACAGCTTCTAGGACTAAGTCCAAACCCTTAGCCTGGCATCCAAGACTCATCGAAATGAGGCCCCTGCTTTTTTCTCCAGTCTCCACTGGCCCTGAGGCACTCTTTGCTACAGTTGCAGAATGCTGTTTTTATTTCCCGCTTTTGCACATGCAGGTCCTTCTGCTACTTCCCAACTTCTCAGGAAACTCCTATGCATCCTGCAAAACCCAACTCTTGTCTCTTCTTCTGGGCTGCCTCCTCTCAAGACTCCTGCCTCTGTCTCCCACTGGATGCTCCACTGATCTGGAACTTAAACCCACTGTGTTTGGGTGCATTATTTCCTAGACCTGCTTCCCCTTGAGTTCCTGGAGGAAAGGGAGAGCATTATAGAGAATATGCCTCAGGGTGCAGCACAGAGAAGTGCTTAGTGAAGAGATAGGGCCAGCAAAGAAGAGAGAAGTGGGGACCGGGGAGGGAAAGAGACAGACAGGAGTGCACAGAACAGCTGCTCCCAGCCCCTCCACACTGCTCTAGCCTACTTCCTGCCAGGGAGGCCATTCCCAGCGACACATGTGGGGCCTGAAATAGACATGTGGGGGCCATGGTGGTGCACTTCCACAGCCTAGTGCTAAGCACCATCCCCCCATTCCCTGGGCACAGAAGCTCCGTCTCCCAGGGCCCTGCCCCTGCAGCCACGACCCCTCCCCCAGCAGTGCCCAGGCCTCGCCCCTCTGTTCCTGCTAACTTTGTTTTATAAATAAACTATATAAATAGGCTCCTCTGATTCCTTGGAGCACGCAGCATTTAAGGACCGGGGCACTGCTGCAAGCATAATTGTACTACCGAATCCATCAGCTGCCTCATTACCATTCATTTTGCATTTATTTCTGCTAATTAAAAAGAGAGAAACTCCTAACAACTTTTACGTAAATACTATATTTGTTCTATGTAAAGATGGGATGCTAATTTGCTGGTGATTAGCTGATTATCTAATTTTATAGCTGTCACACAGGCTGGCCCTGTCTCCCCTTTGCACCCCAGATGCCACTTGAGGCCCCCGATCAGGTGTGGGAGGAAAGAGTCCAGGGAGGTCCACATAGGTGGTTAGAGGGTCTGTCTGAAGCCCAGGGGTCGCGTGGATCACCACACATCACCAGGGTTCAGGGGGGCTGCAGTCGGACCGATAAAGCTGGGAGGAACGACTGGCTCATCCACTGTTTCTGTACAGATGGAGAAACTGAGGCTCAGAGAGGTCCAGCGTCCCCAAGTCAGACAGTGATAGAGATGGACCCCTGACCCAGGTGTTCGGGCTCCTCCTCTAGTGCTCCCTCTGTGTAGAGCTACTGTCAGGAGGAATTTGCAGGCTCTGTTTGCAGCTGGAGAAATATCCGGACCAAAGTCCAGCCCAAGTGAAAGAAAGAAGTAGTCTGGTCTGAGCCCATGGCCCAAAGCAAACCCTCCACGTGCCCTTCTGGGAACCTCTGCCTCCTCCCACTTCCCCATCCAGCCAGGGCTCTGTCCTACCAGCCTCCTGACCTCACTTACCGTGGCTCACTCTCCCAGCCCAGGCCTTGCACGCTGTGGACCACCAGGACCCGTGTGAGGGTCTGAATCTCAAATCTTAACATTATGTGTTTATTTTCATGTGAATTACGAACAAATATTATTAGTACATCAAACCTGTGATTTCACAGACAATATTGCTTTAGATGAGGTTAAATAAAACGAAAGTTGATTGGTTCAAAGCAAAGTGATTTAAAGGACAATATGTGAACGATGTAGATGAAACATGATGTGCTTTAAAGTTTGTAATAACTGAAGTCAGGGACACACTTGTGGAGAGTCTGAGAACACAGGTCAGAGGCCAAGCGGCGAGGCCGGGGTCAGCAGCAGGAACCCGAGGGCAGGGTTGGCCAGTCCCTGGCCTGTAGGCCACCAGTGCCCCATCTCATGGCCAAGCCGACAGTACCTCTGCATCATGCCCTTCTCCCCAGCCCTGCGGTCAGTGGGAATTAGCCCACCACAGAGGACTCCTCTGCCCTAGAGGCAGTTTAAATGGGACTCTCGGGGCTTCCCTGGTGGCGCAGTGGTTGAGAGTCTGCCTGCCGATGCAGGGGACACGGGTTCGTGCCCCGGTCCGGGAGGATCCCACATGCCGCGGAGCAGCTGGGCCCGTGAGCCATGGCCGCTGAGCCTGCGCTTCCGGAGCCTGTGCTCCGCAATGGGAGGGGCCACAACAGTGAGAGGCCCTCGTACTGCAAAAAAAAAAAAGTAAATGGGACTCTCGTTGCAGGGAGGCCAGGAAGTCAGACCCTGCTCCCTGTCATACCGCCTGACCAGGTGTGGGTGACTTCTTGGGCTCCCTGGCCAGCCCGCCTCCCCAGGCGTTGGTGGGTGAGACCCAGTCTCATCACTCTCTCTCTGACTACTCCACTCTCTCTTCCTGGACAGTCTGAAAATAGCCAGTTATAGACGTAAAGGGAGAACGGCTTCCACTAGACCAGGTGTCATCTGGGCTTGGAGACAGGTCAGGGCCAGGGTCAGCACGGCCCGCTGGAAATCCCCAAGGCCAGGGTTCCGGTCTTGGCTGCCGCTCTCTGGAGCATTAGGCCCCTCCTCTGTAGACTGGGCTGTACTTTTCTCCCAGGGTTGCTCAAGGGATTCTGAGAGCCACATGCAGAACCCCTCAGAGGAGCGCTCGGCGTAGCTGGTGGTGAGCCCGATTCCTGGCCCGGGCCCCCCCGCCCTCGGCCTCCCACCTGCCGCCACGGTGTCTGCGCGAGGTGACCTGCTGCTGCCAGAGATCGCCCGCTCATCTGCCCTTTTATCGCCATGTGCACAATCAGGGGAAGCCTGGAAGGCCACAGGGGCGCGGGCAGATGGAAAACAAAGAGAGAACAAAGGCGCTGCTCTCAGGAGGCCAAAAGGCAGGGGGCCTCCTCCCGCCACTGCCGCCTGGCCAGCTTGTCCCACCAGCGCCGGGCCTCGGCCACCCTAGGCTGCAGGCCACCTGCCCTGCCCCTCCAGAGCCTAGCCCTAACGTCACGTGGGGTCCCCACTTGCTGGGTGACCCGCGGAAAGTCACTCCTCTCCAAGGCACCTTTTTCTCGTCTGTAAATGAGGAAGTGGTGGGACAGCTTGCTGTGTGATCTCCAACAGACCCTGCCCCTCCCACCCCTGCTGGGGTCTCTCTGGGGACAGGCCGACCCATTTCTCAGGCACTCCCTAACCCCTGGCCCTAGAAGGTCAAGTTGGGTGCCCACTTCTGCCCACAGAGAGGACCCCAGGGTGCCCTGGGCCGAGTGAGGCCAGCAGGAGGCCCCTGTTTACAGCCAAGATCTTGGTGCTGGGTGTAAGCACTGGCGTGGAATGAATGAACGGTTTTATCAGAAGGGGGCTTAACTTTCGGCCTTTTGGTTGCTGCTGCTGTCGGAGCCTGTGAGGGAGGGGAAACTCCTGGGTCCTCCAGAGCAGTAGCAAAGAGGAGTGGTTGAGGGCTCATAAGAGCCCCAAGGCCAGGTTATCTGGGTTCATATCCTAGCTGTGTGACCTTGGGCTGCTTTCTTAACCTTTCTGTATCTGTGTCCTCATCTGTTAAAATGGTGTAGTACCTATCTCATAGGTTGTGTTGAGATTAAATGAGTTAACTCATAAAGGACTTAGTACCAGATAAAGGCCCATTAATGTTGGCCATTACTATGATCCGTTTCAGCACTATTATTGTTTAGAGGTGGACTTAATGGGAAGCTCACGCAGCTTCAGCCCCCGGGCTCCGCCCCTGCACCGCCTGGGTGAAGGTGGACGTTGTGCCGGCAGCTGGGGAGGGTTCTAGCTGGGGAAGGGTGGCAGATTGCCATCAGGGGCATTTCTGTGTAAGCATTTCTGGTAAATTGTTTAAAGGGGCCTGGCTTCCTAAGGCTCTAGGAATTTGCTCTTTCTTTTCTCATTCTGAATATGTATTTGTAGGGAATTCCCTGGCGGTCCAGTGGTTAGGACTCCCACTTTCACTGCCAGGGCCCGGGTTCAGTCCCTGGTCGCGGAACTAAGATCCCACAAGCCGCGCGGTGCAGCTAAAAAGAAAAAGCATTTGTAATTGTATATGTATCTCTAAAGAGACCTCCAGAATAGTATGAGCTTCGGGTCCTGCAAACCTGGACCGTCCCCTGCTCATTCCCATTACCTTGATTATATTTCTGGGGCCTGGCCCTGTGCTGCCCACCTTGTGGCCCCCCAGCAGGATGGATGCGGCCTTGCGGCTGGAGGGACCTGACTTCTTACCCTGTGGCCAGCTGTGTATGCACCCCAGACTGTGGTCTACACCCCGCACTCCAGGTCAAGGGAGCCCCAAGGAGGGCAGGCAGGGAGAATGGGACCCTCTCCTGAAAGAGACCCTGGATGTTCAGCACACAGACGCCTGTGCCCAGGGCCCGACGGCCCCTGCACTGCAGGCTGGAGCCCTATCCCCTACCTCCTCCCTCCCCCCACGCTGGGCGGGCAGGCGCAAGGGGCGGTTGGGGCCGTGGGAAGCAGGCTGCTGAGTTGGAACAGTTGCCCTGGAGGCTGTGGCCGGGGGTGGGGGGGGGCTGGCTTTGTGCCAAGCCCCAGGTTTAGTATCAGGTAGGTGGAGACCTGGGATGGCCCCTGCCCTCTGAGAGCTCTTGAGGTAGCTGGAACCACAAGATTTGCACCTGGAGGGGTGAAGACTGGGCAGGGGAGGTGGTATTAGACCCTGTCGCATCAGGCATCTCGGAGAGAGGTCGAGAGAGCCCAGAGGTCATGAGGGCTGGACGCCTGGGGAGGGCCTTCTGGAGGATGGGCCCTCGCCTGGGGACGCCCCCAGAGGAGTGGGCGCCGTGGGCCCTGGCGCCTCTACCCGCAGCAGGGCCTCCCAGCCCGGGCTCTGACAGGGACATTTATAACTCACAGCTGTGCGGTCCTGGGCCCAACTGACTGTGGTAAAGTGATCAGGCTGCAGGAAGTCGAGTCCTGAGGCCACTCCCCACCCCGACCCTACACTCTCCTTCACCTCCTGACACCCACATCCTGTTCTGGGCGGGAGGGGCGGGCAGCTGGGGCATGGGACTGGGGCCCAGCCAGGGGTCCCCAAGCTGGAGAAAATGGAGAAGCTCAGTGAAGCCCCTGAGCTGTGAGGCAGGGCCTCCAGGATCACCAGGGTCTACCCCTCAAGGCACACATGGGGAGGCCCAGGCCCAGAGAGTGCCAGAGGCCACCCAAGAGCCCACGGGAGCCGAGGAGCGAGAGCTCAGGCTTCGGGGCTCAGGGGTGTGTTCTGTGCTTCCAAATCTTTCTTAATTTTTTTTTTGCTGTACGCGGGCCTCTCACTGTTGTGGCCTCTCCCGTTGTGGAGCACAGGCTCTGGACGCGCAGGCTCAGTGGCCATGACTCATGGGCCCAGCCGCTCCGCGGCAGGTGGGAACTTCCCAGACTGGGACACAAACCCATGTCCCCTGCATCGGCAGGCGGACTCTCAACCACTGCGCCACCAGGGTGTGCTTCCAAATCTTAACTGGAGAAGGGATTAAGCTTCTAGCCCCTGCTGACCAACGCCAGCCTGGGGGAGCCTGGTGGAAGGGGGCGAAGGTGAACCAGAGGCCTCAGAAGTTGCTGGGAAGAGGAGCAGAGGATGCTGGGACTCTGGAGCTCTGCACAGCTTGTAGCCCTCCGTTGGAATATCCCATCCTGAGACCAAATACCTCACAAGGCCTTGTGCCCGTCCACCTAGATTCTCACAGCAAAATTCACATTTGGGGAAAGGAATGGTCTCGCCCAGTGCTGGGAAGGACAGTAGGAAGAGCTTCCAGCATACCATGTTTTTGACCCCCTTACCTCCCTTGGCCTTACTTGCTAACCTATTCTTGGACTCCTCTGGCCAACCACCCCTCCCCCACGCCTCTTTCTCCTTCCGTGCAAGGAGAGGGATGATAAATGATAGTGACTTTGGCAGAGCTTGGCCCACATAACTCTGGTAACCTGTGACACGATTCTAGAATTAGTACCCGAAAGAACATAGATGTTTGTTTCATTAGTTGTATATTTATTAAGGTATATTAGAAATACATAACTAGCATATCAAACCCATGATTTCACAGATATGTTCCCTTTGGACAAGGCCAGATTCATTAGAGCTAAAAAAAAGTGCATTGAAGTAGAGGCAAGTATTAATTAAGTCATCGTATGGACAGGACTCAGCTTGGACCCAGGGTCATGAAGGACGTAGGAGGAGGCCTGAAGTTTGGGGGACACTGGGGCTCTTTTCTGCTTTAAACTCTCTTGGGCCTCCTCCAGGACTCTGGGCCTCAGTCTTTTTTTTTTTTAATTAATTAATTTATTTATTTATTTATTTTTGGCTGCGTTGGGTCTTTGCTGCTGCGCGTGGGTTTTCTCTGGTTGCATCGAGTGGGGGCTACTCTTTGTTGCGGTGCGCGGGCTTCTCATTGCAGTGGCTTCTCTTGTTGCAGAGCACGGGCTCTAGGCGTGCCGGCTTCAGTAGTTGCAGCAGCCAGGCTCAGTAGTTGTGGCTCGCGGGCCTAGTTGCTCCGCAGCATGTGGGAACTTCCCAGACCAGCGCTCGAACCCGTGTCCCCTGCATTGGCAGGCGGATTCTCAACCACTGTGCCACCAGGGAAGCCCCGGGGCCTCAGTCTTAGCGAACCGTCCAGCCCCACAGGCAGGAGGGGATGAGTGGGCCGTGAGCTGGGTTTCCGAGGAGGTGTACACACGTAAAATGACGCCAGGTGCTCGTCAGAGATCTGGTGAACGATTCCTAATGAGGAAAGAATCCAGGCAGGGGTCAAAGAGTGGCTTTGGAAGTGGCTGCCAACCGGCCGGCCGTGTGAGATAATTCCCCGAAGCCAGGCATGGTGCAGAGAGAACACCGAGGGCTTAGAAGCCCGGCTAAAAATACCCCCGACAGCTTCTCCCTGTCACCGTGCCTGGGGCCGCACAGGAAGGCCCTGGCTTTCTACCTTTCTCACCAGGAAGAAAAAGACAACAGCACAAAGGCCCCCCGAGCCCCAGAAAAATAAAACCTACATAGATTGCACATTTTTTTAAGAACGCCACCAGGAGGAGTTGGCTTGCCCAGTGGAGCACGGCAGGGCGGGGAAGACAGCGGCTCCGATCAATCAGGCGTCCCGGGGCGTGCTTAAGTGGCCCAAGAGGCCTCCAGGATTAGCCCGCCGGTGGTGGCAGAGGTGGGAGGGAGTGGGCTGCCGCCTGTGCCCCTGGCCACTCACATGTGTCCTGTCTCTCTCCCTGCGTACCCAGGACGAGGAGGAGGAGGCCCGTTGGCATCAGACCAATGCTGCGAGGGGTGTGAGGATTAGAGCCGCCATCCCTCACTCAGCTGCCAGACCTAGAAAGGTAACCCCAGACCCCTGACGCCCTGATGCCTGGGCTGCACTGCCCCCTTCACCTGAAACCTGGCCGGCACAAGCTGGGGCAGCCGGTAGTGATGGCGCAGGGCCACAGCCGAGGGTTATCAGCCTTTTCGCCCAGCCCTTCTTGCCCTGGGCTTCAGGGCTTCTCTGTAATGCCTTGTGTGTGTCCAGCACAAAGTGCTTCTGGGCTTCAGTTTGTCCATCTCTAAAATGGGTCCTCCATTGACTCCAATTCTCGAGGATTCTGTGAATCACTTGGGCCTCCTTGTTATCTGGAGTTAAGCGATCTTTGCAGCCTAGCTCAGTTTGAACTCTGGGGGCATAGCCAAGGGTCCTAGCCCTTGGGGGTATAGCATTAAGGCCACAGGGTCTGCAGGGCCAGACAGGGTTTGAGAAGGGAGGATTTTCCAAGGCAGCCCTGGCTGGAGATGTGTCTCACTGGAGCTGTGGCTGCGGTCTCCTTGGTGGTAGGATTGGAAACTCCAGAGTGATCTCCCTGGCAGCTCTAGGCAAGAATTATCATCTACCTTTTCAGACCGGGAGACCAAGGCACAGGGAAGTTAACGGGCCTGCGGGGGTTCACACAGCAAGCTCTGGCCACACCGTAGCAGCTCAGCTTTATCCTATTCGCTCTGTCAGCCTCTGCTTTTACTGCACTACACTGGTCTGGCCAGGGAAGTCTGAGCCCAGTAAACCACCAGTCTTTATTGTGTGCCCATGGTGGGACCCATCCATCCATCCATCCACCCATCATCCGTCCACTCATCTATTCATTTGTACATCCTCCCACCCAGCCCCCCTCCTGTCCAACCATCCTCCCATCCGTCCATCCATCCATCCATCCATCATCCTCCCACCCAGCCATCCTTCCATTCACTCATCCATCCATCCGTTTATTCGTTTGTCTATATCTATTTGTCTGCCCATTCTTCCAACCGTCCATTTACTCGTGAATTCACACATCCAACACACACTGGCTCTTATACCAGGCCAGCCCTGCACTAAAGGCTGGGTTTTGAAGATGAATCAGGTCCAGCCCTGCCCTGGAGATGGTGCATTCTGCGATGGAGGTTGATACATGATCTCAGAGCCAGGCTCAATTCCATAAGGTCAGTGCTCAAGGCCCCTGTAGTGTCTGAGACTGCATGAGGAAGGGAGGAGGGGCCACGTGCTGGTAATGCAGGCAGGCATTCAGGGAGTGCTTCCCAGAGGAGGTGGCGTTGTTCATTTATTCATGCCCTAATTGTTTATTGAGAAAGTCTCCCTGCTGGGAACCGCTTGATGTTTTGGAGACACCTCAGGGAATAAAACTGACAAAACTCCCTTTCCTGTGGAGCTTACATTCTCATGAGGAGACATGGATAATGAATGCCTAAAATGTGATATATCGTGTCAGATGATGCTAAGTTTTAAGAAGGGAAATTAGGCACTAAAGAAACAGAGACTACAGGGACTTCCCTGGCTGTCTAATGGTTAGGATGCTGTGCTTTCACTGCGGAGGGCCCAGGTGCAGTCCCTGGTTAGGGAACTAAGATCCTGTAAGCCGCGCGGCACAGCCAAGAAAAAAAAAAAAGAAACAGAGACTACAGCATGAGTAAAGTGTTCTCTGACAAAGGATGGTCAAGGAAGACCTCTGACAAGGTGACATTTGAACAGAGACATGAATACAAGGAGGGAGTGAACCGGGGTGCACTTGGCACATTCATGGAAGTAGCAGGGATGCATGTGGCTGGAGGGAAGTGGAGGTAGGCGGGGAAATCAGAGATCCTGGGGGACCCGCTCACGTAGTCGGACAAGAGGAGAGCAGGGAGATGGCTGAGAAGCTGTTGCCCACATCCAGGTAGAAGGTAGTGGTGGCTTGGACTAGGGTTGCGGGAAAGCAGTGGAAAGTATCGAAGTCTTGACGGTATTTCAGAGACCTTGCAGACAGGCTTGTGGATGGATCAGACGTGGAGGATGAGGGAAGCGGGGACAGTCCAGGAAGGCTCTTGGGTTTGGGACAGGAGCCACCGGGAGAACAGAGGTAGCTGTTTTTCTCCGCCGGGAGGGAGGGCTGAAGGCAGCCAAGGAGCTGTGTTGTAGACACGTTAGGTTTGAGGTGCATTTGAGACATCCAAGTGGAAAGGTTGAGAAGGCAATTGGATATATGAGTCTGAGAGGCAGAGAGGGGTCCCGACTGGAGATATAAATGTGGGAGCTGTTGTGGATAGATGGTGTCGCAAGCCACAAGGCTGATGAGGTCATCTTGGGAGTGAGTGCAGAGAGAGCGCTTCAGAAGCCTGCGTCTGAGTCACGGGGCATCCAGCCCTTAGAGGGAGGGAAGATGGGGTGGAGGCGGTAAAGGGGATGGACAAGGTGCCGCCAGGGAGGGAGGAGGAGAGCTGAGGGAACAGGCTCTTCGTGAACCAGGAGGATTTTGCTGGCAAATCGGGGAAAGGACACTCCCGGTAGAGGGAGCAGCGTAACAGAGGCTCAGGGGCCTTAATAACAGAGCCATATTTGGAGAGGGGTGGTGGAGAGGGAGAAGGGACCAGAGAAGCTCCCCTCTGTACACCTGGCCACACAGAGGCCAGGGCCCATGGGTGTCTGGCAGGGCTGTATAATAAATGACCCCATGTCTGGGGACCTTCCTTGTCACACTGGTTGGCACTCCCCGGTCTCAGCTGATGTCTGCGCACTTTGCACTTTCTTTTAAGAAGCTTCGCCTACCTCTCCTGACCTCCCACCGTCCCCCTGGGGCTCTTGGGCCCCTGAGACCTCCCCCTTGCCCAGAGCACTTGTCTGAAAACACAGGGCTCAAGGCAGCAGCTCAGGAGCTGTCGGCAGGGGAAGGGCACCCAACAGCTTCCTATTGAATCTCTAAGCACTACCTGGATCCTTTATCTTAAAAGAAACTGTCGAAACTTCCTGGACTATGAGTGTGTCAGAGCTGCCCGCTCACACTCAGTCAGAGCAGAGGAACTCACTACCACTAGTGGGCAAACGCGCACGTGTTTGGGTGGGGAAGGGTCAGCCTTTTGTGCGCCTGTGGTGTTTCGCACTCAGTACTCAGCTCTCGGTGGAGAGAATGGCCACGGCTCGGTCAGGGAAGGCTGCAGAGAGCAGCTGCTGCCCGAAGGCTGGGCAGGGGTTCAACCGGGCTATGAGGCGGGATGGGAGGTGAGGGGAGAGCATGTGGCCGGCCAGCAGGCTGCAGGGGCACAGGCCAGCCCCTCTGCCCCAGCGAACACAGCCCGATGTGCCTGGGATGTGGCAAAGGCCCAGGAGACTTCTCCGTACTGAGTGTAGGATGGAGCCAGGCAGGGACCTGGTGACCCCCAGAATCCCTCCGGGAGGTGTGCCTCTGACTCCGGAACGGGGACTGGGGGAGCCATGGGGAGCTGCTCTGATTGTGCACGGCTCTGTGGCAGGCCGGCGGCAGGAGGCTGTGGGTAATCTAATTAGTGTGCCAGGCGGACGGGCCAAGTAATCCTGTGCCTGTAGACTCACTTTCCTTTAAGCCTGCCCCCACCCAATCTCTCCCTAAATCCTTCCACTGCCTGGGTGACGTCTAGCAGGAGTGGACTTGTCTCCATTGAACAGATGGGTAAACCAGGGCCCGAGAGGAAGAAGCTTGCGTGATGCCACAGCTAATAAGTGGCAGGGTGGAGCTTTGAACCGGGTCCATCTGAACCCCAAGCCCGCGCTCAGCGCTGCCTTCTGCCGTCTCCCAGCCTCTCCTAGAATATCCAGACTTGCATGCACCTTCATATAAACCACCTGTTCAACATCCCCATTTTATAGATGAGGAAACAGAGGCCCAGAGAATGTAAGACGCTTGCCCAGGAGCACACAGCAAGCCAAGGGCAGAACCTATTCCAGAATCTGATCTGGCCCACTGTGTCCACCCAGCTCCACACCCCATGCGCAGGCCCAGGGATCCCATCCTGGGCCCCACCCACTTCCTCTCGGAGCATCCACTGCCCTTCTGTTTTCCTGCCGCCTTTGGCACTCTCTCTGGCTGAAGGCACCGAGTTCCTCCTCAGAAAGCTCCATTGTGCCCATTGTTTAAATATAGATTACTAATGAAATGCCTTTTCATTGCCTTCCCAGTGAATAGTTTCCTGTAAAGTTAATTTGCAGTGTTATGTAAATTCTGTTTAACTTCAATCAAGTTTCTAATTATGTTTTTACCGCGGTAATTCCCATTTGATTTGTCATCTCCTGTTAGGTATTTAATGTTCGGGCGGGCAGGTTTGCTTTCCCTCTGTCTCTTGGTTTTCCAAGGTCCACTCCCTCCCTGACCCCCGTCTGTCTTTCCTCCTTTGCTCCTGCTTCCTTCGTCCCCTGCCCCTTCCCTGTGAATCTTTCCCACCTCCTCTCCTTCCTTCCCTTCTTCCTCTTGCAGCCGTTCCTTCTCCCTTTCCTGTCTCCCTCTGCTCTGTCTGGCTCTGTCTCCCTCTCTCTGCTTCTCCTCCTCCCTCCCACCCTCTTTCCCCTTGTCACCTCCCCCATCTTCCTTCTCTTTCCATTTCTCCATCACTCCTTCTCTCCTGCTCGGTGCTGGGGGCCTGGCCCTGGTATGGTGGGAAGTGGTTAAGAGCAAGGGTGCTGGATCTGTGTGCAGCTCCTGATCTGCCCCTTATGAACGGTGTGACCTTCAGGTTGCCAATCCCTCATCTGTAAAGTGGGGTGACAACGTTACCTAACTTGTAGGGTTGTGAGGATTCAGTAAGATAATATATGAAGGAGGGCTTAGCTTAGCGAGCAGGCCTGGTCGGAATTGGCTTTCATTGGAGAACTCTCGGCCACACCCCTTATTTCTCTGTGGGCTTCCTGAGGTGCCTCTGCAGTGGGTGTCTGTGCCACTGGGGTGATGGAGGTCAGGCCTGAGGCCAGGGCAGGGTGGGAGCCAGCCGCAGACCCCCACAGAGCTGGTGGCCGTCCCCCTGGAGCAAGGTGTCAGCCCTGCCTGTCAAGAGATGTGGCCTCCTTCTCCCTTAGAGGGCTGTTCTCGGGGCTGTGAACATGAACAGGCCTGCTGTTCTCAGGGAGCATCTGAGGCACAGACCCCCAAAGCTGGAAGAGCCCTCGAGACCCTGGCCCCCAGACCTTTCCCAAATGAGAGAGTAAAGGCAGAGCTGCTCCCACCAAGTTGGACTAGACACCCCCTTCCCCCCACCCTTTCTCCCACCCTGGATGCCCCCCAGGCAAGACCATGGACTCTGGCTTCAAAACTGCTGCTCCGGGTACCAGGCCCCGACAGACCTGTCACTGACTCACTTGGAGACTCCCCTCTGAGCTCCGACTCCCCTCCTGCCCTACATCCAACGCTGGGCTTTGGGATTCTCCCTGCCGTCAGCAGCTGGGCGGCCACAGTTTCCCAGCAGGCATCTGCCCTCTGGGTGGGGAGGGCGGAAGGAAAACACCAGACAAGGCCGAGGGCTGGGCGCTCTTCCTCCCCTCCTTCTCTCCCCTCCTGCCCCCCCTGCTCTATTCCCATCCAGCACGTCCCTGACACGTCCAGGAAGCAGAAAACAAGCGTTTGGAGAAGGCATTCTTCTGGGTGAAGAAAGGCAGACCCGGTCCCTTGTCCTTCAGACACAGGGAAACCTGAGCTGGCCCAGTCCCGGCCTGCTGGGCTGCGTGATCACCTGACCTGCCGCAAGTGGCTGTGTTTGTGTGTGTGTATGTGTGTCTCCCTGGTCCAGGAAACCTTAACCAGTCACGTGGCTGCCTTCCCTGTTTGTCTAAGTAAGCAGTTCAGGCCAGCTGCAGCCAGGAGGCTGAGACAGGGAGTCAGGGGAGGAGGCCGCACTGGTAGGGGTGGTGGACAGAGGGCAGCCCTGAGCCAGGTCCTGGAGTTTTCGGGCCTCTGGATTTGGTGTGGAGAGGCCTGGCCTGGGAAATGGCCACTGCTTCTGACCCCTTACCCTCCCTGGACCTCCCCTACCTCCATCTGTCAAGAAAAGATCCTGGGCTTGCTGACTACAGAGAACACGCCCAGCCCTGAAACAGGGTTGCGGGGGGGGGGCATCCTCTGTCCAGGAGCAGCTCAAAAAGGCCAAAGAGGGACACATGTGGATGCAGCAGCCCCTGTGATGTCCCCTAGAGCGTGTTGCTGAGTCCTGGCCCCTCAGCAGGAGAGCCCAGGTCAGCCCATTGTCATGCATCCAGCAAGCCACTGGTTAATTCAGCAGATAGGTATTAAGCACCTACTGTGTGCCGGGACCTGGGCTAGGCAAGGGGGTAGGGTTGTCCGCACCCCAGGTCTTCCAGAACCTCTCTGGACCTCCATACCTGTGACATATTTTCCTCCTGTTGGATGGACAGGATCACCTTTCATAGCAAAGACCCTGTGCTCGTGTCATGAGGCAGCCATGTCCCACCACACTGCCACTCCAAGAGGATGAAACCTCAGCGTTGGGCAGGGGACCTCAGGGGAGCTGAGAGACATCACTGAGTCCCTCGTGGACCAAGCAGCTGGGGCAAGGGTCCCTGTCCTCCAGAGAGGCTGGAGTCAGAGCCAGGCTTGCAGAACAGATGTGGGCAGAGTGCAGAGACCCTGAGCCCGGACATCTGAGGGCCTTCTCCGAGCCCACCCAGGCAGCAGAGCCCAAGGGAATGCCCTGAGTAGGGCCTCCCTCGGCCTTCCTCCATGTTTACCTGACCTGAGCGCTGTGTCTTACCTATAGAGGGCACAGTCCCCCAGGTCCTGGAGGAGGAGGAGGGCTATGGTGGCCTTGGGGGCAGTGCTCTTGAGAGCCCACCTGGGTTCAAGTGTCTGTTTGTCCCCCTTCCTCCCTGCTGCTTCTGTCCCTCCTTCCTTTGACAGACATTTCCTGGCAACCAAGTCTGTGCCAGGCCTGTGCTCAATACAAAGCACATCCCTGGCCGTGGAGATGCTCACTGCCAAGCTGGCATCAGCGACATCTCAGGGTGGGCGGAGGCCCGGGCAGAGGCAGCCATTGGGTGGGGATCAGGGTGCGGCTGACTCCACAGGCTGCCCTAGGTTCTGGGGAAGCTTAGGCATACTTTCCCCGGATGGACTGAGGCCAATTCTACTAGGTGCCCGGGATGAGGGGCACAGAGAGCTGCCATCAGGCCCACACAGAGCATTGTTGGCCCTTGTCTCTGTTGTGATAGGATTTGGGGGTGTTCAACCTGTAAGGGTCCCATGAGCTAATGAGCTCAAGGCCATTCTGATACAGCTGGAAAACTCCAATCCAGAAAAGGAATGGAGGTGGGGTGGCCACTGGTTGAGCTGGTGGCACAGGCCAGCCATCCTGCCACCCATGGCTGAATGTGGGTTCTGGCCAGGGGTGGTTCTAAAGCCTGTGTATCTCCAGCCTCAGCTTGTATGCCCCCGGGGTCGGGAGGCTCACTACTGCCCCATGGCTGTCTCAGTAACTCTCCCTGGTAACTGGTGCCCTGGCCGCCCACCAGGCTGTAGTCTGGCTTGTCTTCTACGCTGCCCACCTCAGGCCCACAGACCTGAGGCTTTAGCCTCCTTAACCTGGTCCCTCCCGAGCTTCACTGCTTCCAGGAAGAGCATCCGGCTGGGCCCGCAGACAGCCCCATCAGGGCCTGTTTGATTGGACTAGTGTGGACATGTCATCAGTGTCCTGCGTTGGGCAGCCGAGGTGAAGCCAGTCAGCCCCTGCCCGGGTGAGCGGGGGTCCCACCTTCCCAGCACAGCCCCTGGGGAGGCCCTTGGGCTGCCCACGGAGCAAGCAGGAGACCTGGATCCCAGCTCCATTCCTGTTCCCAGGGTGATCTCAGGCAAGGCCCAGCCCCAGTCAGCCCAGACCACCTCCTGTTCACGCTCCTCCCCAGCACTGAGCTACAAGAGGCCTTTGTCCACGGTGGGCCCTCCGCACTTTCTGGCCTGTTTGCTTTCTGAGTCGCCTGTTTGCCGAGCAACCTTGAGAGAGACCTGAGACGCTTCTCCCATAGCCTGTGCCCTGGGCTGAGGGCCTTTCTTCAAACCTCTTCCCCCTCACTGGGCCAGGCCACTAACTTCTCCTTTCCCCCCACCTCCTCACCTGTGGACAGGTGAGTCCCCAGCTCGTGAGGCACACGGAATGGGTTGGGTTCACCTGGAGACCATGGGTGTCCCCACAGCCCCTGGACCGAGTTCCCATCCCACGCAGAACCTGACACTTTTAAGGATCCAGGCATCCAAAACTGGGGTGGGGGTTGAAGGCGTCTCACTCTGAGTGCTGCTCCCATGGTTTGACATCACATTGTCCCTGGTGTGGGGACTACCCTGCCCGGCTGGGATGCCACAGCTTCTGCAGAGGTACCACACTGTCCCTCGTCTTTGACCCCTGGGAAGTTCTGCCTTTGAGGCCTGAGATCCATCCTTGCTCAGCTTCTCCCCTTGTCCTGGTCGCTTCAGCATGGCTCCTTGAAAGTGACTCTGCCCGAAGTGGGGGAAGACGGTGATCTGATCCCCAGGGAAGGGCTGATTCCTACAGCCTCTACTCAGCTGTGCCTGAAGTTCTGGGAATAAAACCCAGTAGTGCTTTTTTGTCAAGGCCTCTTGCTAGGAAACAAATAGCTGGAGGTCTAGAGGTCAGAGGCCAAAGGCCACTGAAGAGGCCAGGGCAGCTGCGCACTCCTGCCCCAGGAAAGTTCGGTGCTTCTGAGGAAGACTCCACAGGGCCCTGCTCTCTCCTGGTCTGGGCGGGGCCAGTGAGACAGGAAGCCAGGGCAGGCCCGGAGGATGGGACTCAGGGTGGCCTGGGCCTGAGCCAGGGATGAGGCGAAACCCAGCCCTGGCCTGGTCCCAGGGCCACAGGCACACAGGTCACCCACCCAACAGGAAACCCTGCCCGGCACCCCCTTTGTCCCACCCCGTGTTTCCCGCGGGTGGTGCTTCTACTGTTTCCCGTGGGAGCTGCTGCCAGGAATCATGCCCTCTTGAGAAAGGAAGCTGGACCTCAGGCTCGCGGCTGCCCTGCCTCTGACCTGTTCTAACCCCCTCCCAGGGCATCCCGTTGGTGGAAGCTCTGGGTCCCTGCCCGTCCCTCACCCGCACATGTTGGTGACTTACCTTCTCCTAGATGATCCGTCACCTTTAGGGGCCTGGAAGGGAAACCTCATAGTGGGGCCAGGCTTGGGAGCCTGGAGAGCAAGGTTTTTGTCTGGGTTCCACCACCAGCTTGCTGGTGCACGTGGGCTAGTCACTCACCCACTCTGGGCCCCATCTGTAGAAAGGGGAGAGGAAGAAGCTTTGCCCAGCTAGGAGCATCCCATGGGATAAAGGGTTTAGAGGTAGGATGAATCTATACCCTATAAGGACAACCAGGTTTGGGGTTAACTGCCCCAGATACACCCCCACCCCCAATGCATCTCAGATATCTCTATATCCAGCCCAGTGGGGAACAGTGTCTGTGATGGCCCCCAAGCAGGGAGTGAGACGTGAGTGGCTGCCAGTGTTGCCATGGGGGATGGGGGTAGTGATGCTGGCATCACCCCTCTCTGGGTCATCCCACTGATGACACGGGGGCAAGCTGGGCATCTGTGCCTGGGCAGGAGCCCTCCCTCCTCCCTCCTCCCTCCTCCCTCCTCCCTCCTCCCTCCTCCCTCCTCCCAGGATCTGAGAGGTGGAACATGCCAGCTCTCTCTGCTCTGCCCTGCTCAGGCAGATGGGCCAGGGTGGCAGCCTGTGGGCGGAAAGCCAGGGAGGTTGCAGTGCCGAGGGGCAGATTCTCCTGCCACTCTCCAGCCCTCCTCCTCCCCCTGGTAGGTGCTCTGAGGACTTCAGTTTTCCTTTGGTTGTGATGTTGAGTGTAAAGTGCAGGGAGGAACAGGGCAACGATACTAAGAGCTGCAGACGCTTCTGTAGCACTCTGTGGAGGTGCTGCTCCGATTCTTTATCTACAGGAATTCACGTTCACTGTGACAGCATCTCTGAGGTCACTACTCCTGTTGTCCCCATTTCCAGAGGAAGAAACTGAGGCACAGCCTGGTGAATCGACCTGCCCAGGGTGGTTACGCTGGGACTGAACCGGGCAGCTGACTGCAGAGCCCATGCTCTTGGCCACTGTGCTGCACAGCTTCTCTGACCCCCCTCCCCCGACCAGGTACCCCCAGCCTAAGCCCAGCCCAGTATCAGGGGTTGCAGCTTGTTCCCAAAGGGGGATGAAGGGAGGGTCAGGATGCCAAGGTGAGCAGACCCAAGTCGCCATGGCATTGGGTGAGCTAACAGACTCGGGGTCACCCTGACCTTGTGGACCAGCTAAAAGCTTGTTAGCAACAGGGAAGACCGTAGGTCCAAGCAACCCAAGCCCCTGCGCTGTGTGGTGACAACTCAGCCTCCAGTGGTCTTGGACACGTTGCCGCTCTGAGCCTCAGCCTCCACGTCTGTCAAATGGGCCTTTCAGAGCCAGTGGCATAGGGAACTGTGAGGAGTCCTTGAGGTTCTGGGAACACAGTGTCTGACCCCTGTGGCTCCTCGGGGGGGGTGTGAATTTCCTTCCCAGTGAGTCAGGCCACAGGGACGGGGACATTCCTGGCAGCAGGATTAATGTGGGCAGGGTGCCGGGGTGGGAGCCCAGACGTTACGGGTCAGAGTCAGGCTGGGGCCTCGAGTATGAGGATGAAGAGTTGGAGCTGACCTCGTAGACACTGGGGAGGCATTGAAGTTCTTGGCCAGAGGAGTAACGCGTCCTTGGGGAGAGGAACCTGAGAGCAAAAGAACCTAACACGCTCTTCCAGGTGTGCGGCCCCGATGCAGAGGGCGTCACATGGCGAAGAGAGTTGGCCCTGGTGGGTGTCAACGCCAGCTCTCCTCCTGGGCGCGTGGTCCACAGGGCGCTGGGCAGCACAGGCTGGGGGTGTGGGCCCCGCAGAGAGGAGCAGAGGCAGCGCTTATGCCTCTTCCTCTGCGTGTCCCGGAGTCCCCCCAACTCGGGTTGTCTGGGTTTCCCACCCAGCTCTGGGTGGGGCCCCGCCGCTCCTTCCTCCCTCTGTGGCTTTCTGGTCCTAAATGGGAGGGGACTCTGGAGGTTGCAGCGGGCTGTGGAGCGTGAGCCAGGGTGGGGACACTGGCGGTGGGTGGAGTCACGGGATGGGTGGCCGTGAGTCAGGCATTGCTGGGCCTGTGTGTCATCTGGCTGCCTGCTGTTCTGCCTTCCCTGCGTCTGTCTGTCTCATCTCTCCCACCGGCGTCTGCGCCTGTGGGCTGCTCTGCTGGGACTACAGTGCTATTTCCAAGAGCTCCAAGCCCACGATGGAGAAGTCAGAGGAGCTGGACTCCAGGTCCCAGGCTCCCCCAACATGCAGGGTGACCTTGGACATGTCCCCTCCCTGCCTGAGCCACCATTTCTCCGATTGAAGAGTGAGGGTGGGGCTGCCCAGGGTTTCTCAGCTCCTGCTGTACATGAGATCCAGGGCAGCTTTGAAAGATAGCGCACCCCAGACCACTTAAATCCCTGGGGCAGGGCCTGGAGCCTGGGCGGGAACCTCCGGCCTGGACGGCCTGCTCTCCCCACCCTCCCCAGGGCCCCCGCCCCAGGCAGCACCGTGGACCAGTGTGTGGATTCTGGAGCCCAGGGCCTGCACTGGATCTAGCTCTGCCACTTTCTAACACCATGGGCAAGTGACTTCATGTCTCTGAGCCTCAGTTTCCTCATCTGTGAAATGGGGACGACCTTACCGCTTTATAGAATCGCCATGGGGACTAATGGGTTAACCAGCGTAGCCAGTGCCTCTTAGAGCCGGGCCTAGGATGGATGTGGTGAGCACTGTGCACGTGTCAGCTTCTGTGTTCTCTGATCTAAATCTGTTTTCACACCACCCCTCCCATGACTGCTCATTCATTCATCCATTCATCACTGCTCAGACATTCTGGGGGCAGGCCCTGTGCTGGGTGCTGTGGACGACAGGAAGGAGACACCATTGTGGGGCTGGCCTTGGCCTGTCCAGGGGTCCAGTCCCAGAGGGCAGCTTCTGTCAATCCCAAGGATTGATGGGCAGGTGGGGGGTGGCTCCCCCAGGAATCCCACCAAGTTGCTGGGCTGAGGGAGCCCCTTTCTTGAAGAACACACAGAGACCTCAGCCTCACGGGAGGAGGAGGGACATCGTAGGCTGGTCCTGACGGCCTCAGCTGGGAAGCACCTGGGAGTCCTCAGTGCCTCCTGGCAGGGACCCTGGGATGCTCTCTGGGTGTGTGATGGCTCAGACAGGGCTGGGCCCTGGGGCTGCCCAGGAAGGCAGGAGCAGCCCTGGTAGGCAGTGAACAGAACAGGGAACCTCCTCGGAGCCCATCGCCAGACCTGGCCCCATCCTCCATCTCCTAGAGTCCTCCCAGCAGCCCAGGACGTTAGGTAGGCACTAATACCACTTTACAGATGGCAGATGGAGGCTTCAAGGGATCGGGAGGCACTTGCCCAGGTCAGGGAGGGTATGTGCCAAAAACAGGCTTGGAGCCCCCCTCGGTGTTAGCAAGATCCGGTGGGACCAGTCAAGCTTCCCTGGGCGGCTGCACAGTGGAGCGTCTCAGGACAGGCTGCAGATGCAGTTTGATGATTAACACACCCTGCAATCCTTTTCTTCCCCAGCCTTCCCAGCAGCGACCTTGCAGACCATGACTGGGCTGCCCTTGCAGGGAGGGCTGGCGTCCCTACAAATACCATGAGCTCCCGTGGCCTGGCTCCTCCGAGGCCAGGGGTTGGGCGCCCTTACCCCAGTGCAGCCTTCTCCCTCCCCATTGCACCGTGAGTAAACTGAGGCAGGGAGAGAGGCAGGGACTTGGCTGAGGCCACGTGGCTTGCAAGCAACAGAACTAGGACTTCATCTAGGCCTGGGTGACGTTAGTGCCCGTGCTCTGACCCGCTACCTCCTGCAAGCGAGAACAGCGCTCTCCTTTGTCTGGCATCTGTAAATCTGGGCCTTGGCCATCACTTCAGACTGGCCTGGCCCACGTGTGACCAGAATCCCAGAGGGATGCCTGTTTGGGGAGTGTGACCGCCGGGGGCTGGCCCCTGGCCCAGGACAGGGATGGTCAGGAACACTTGATACTAGCATTTTGCATGTGCTGTCGGGAGTGCCCGTGCCCTTCAGCCCCTCGACCTTCCCGCCTGCCCTGGGCCTGGAGTCCAGGCTGCCCTGTGGAGCGGACAGCTGACGGGGCTGCCCAGGCCTGCACCAACCATGGGTGTCATGTCAGCTCAGCCAATCTTCCAGCCAGTGTTAGCCCGGACCAGGAAACTGAGCCCTGGAGGGACGGGGGCTTGTGCGTGAGTCCTCAGCTCCTCAGTCTAACCTCCAACCAGAGCTGGCCTGGCTTCTCATCCTGTCCCTCTCTGAACTTATGTCCCCTCCTCTGCAAGGTGGCAGGCTTAGACTGAGGACCTCCACGGACTCTTCTAAGCGCCTCTGCAGGGCATTTGGGATCGAGGGTATCACAGGCATGAGGTTGAAGTGGGCAGCACAGGGCCCTGCCACCCTAAGCAGAGTGGGCGGGGCAGGAGACAAAGCCTGTAAGAGGGGCCACTGGCAGAAAATCCAGTTTAAATCATCGGCATTGGGAGTGGCAAGCGCCCAGGTGGGTGATTTGGCCAGCCCCAGCCAGGTGCCCCTCTGGGCAAGACCCTGGCCCCTGGGGAGGGTGAGGCTTATGCCCACCCCTGGGGCCTGATGACATGGTGGCACAGAGCATGCACCTGGAGGATGCTCAACGCCTTTGGCCGTTCTGTGGGGAGGGATCGGGGGGCCCCCTCCTGGGAGCCGGTGACCCTCAGGAAGCCTGTCTCTGGGAAACAGACCCACCGTGCTGGCTCTTGAATCAGCCTCAGAAGGGGCCTGAAGCCAGGACTCATCTTCTCGGGATCTTTCTCCATCTTTTTGGTAAGAGATCCAGTGCCTCCCTGCCCAGCAAGACCCCAAGCTTCATTTGGCAGCAAAGCTGAGCCAGTGAGAACAATGGCGCTCCCTATTTACCAAGCACTTCCTGTGCAAGTGCAGTGCAGGCATAATCTCGTTAAGTCCTTACAACTCTGTGAGAGGAGGGACTCATTATCCCCATTTTACAGATGAGGACTCTGAGGCCCAGAGAGGCTAAGTTTCTTGCCCAGCATCACAGCTCAGTGGACAGCAGAGCCACTCCACACACACCTTCTGTGTGTCAGAATCTAGAGCCACGTTATGTGCCCTTAGTCCACGCTGTACCTCCCCCCTTGAGTAGAGGAGGAATTGTTCATTTGACGGCTTGGGAAGAAGGGAGCCCCCTCCCTCTTCCTCCAGCAGGAGTGAGCCACGAATCACAGCCAACTTCTGTCAGGTCTCAGTTTGCCCCACTGCGCAAGCCCGACATCAAGAGGCTGGGTGTCTCGGCACACACGTGCGCCATGAGCCAGGGCACCTCTGAGCGGCAGGTTGGGTGAACGTCGTTCCTCGGGGCCCGGATGGTGCTCGTGGAGAGGGCGAGGGCTTTCCCCTCTGATAGGCCTCTCCAGCCTGGCCTTGATAACACAGCAAGTTGGAATTGGGCTCTGGGTGAAGCTTTGGCGGGGCCCCCGGGGATGTGTCTGCATGTGCCCTTGAACGCAGCTGTCCCCTGCTCCTGATTTCATCTATCATTTTCTCTTCAGTCTGAGGCTTTTCTCCTGGCAAGCCTCTGGGCCTTTGCCCAGGAGGGGTGCCCTCCTGCCTGAGAGGCTCTTCTCAAGAGCATGATGCCCTCGACACCCCGTTTTGCTGCCTTCCAGCACTCTGTCCTAGAATTACTCTGTGTCTTGCCCGCCTCGCATTAGACAGTGTGCAGACACCCTTGGGAAGCATCCAGGCTGGTGACGTTGGCCTTCGACCGTGCCCTCCTCTCCCCACCCATCCTCTCCTACTCTTTTCCCTCTCCTTCTCTTCCTTCTCTGGCACAAAGTAGGCAGTGTCATTAGCTGTCGGGAGAAGGAAATGAATGGATGGATGGATGGCATAAACAAACATGAAGGGGAAGCAACCTGAGTGTCCATCGACAGATGAATGGATAAAGAAGATGTGGCACATGTATACAATGGAATATTACTCACCCATAAAAAGGAACGAAATTGAGTTATTTGTAGTGAGGTGGATGGACCTAGAGTCTGTCATACAGAGTGAAGTAAGTCAGACAGAGAAAAGCAAATACCGTATGCTAACACATATATATGGAATCTAAAAGAAAAAAAAAATGGTCCTGAAGAACCTAGGGGCAGGACAGGAATAAAGGCACAGATGTAGAGAATGGAGTTGAGGACATGGGGAGGGGGAAGGGTAAGCGAGGGGGAAGGGTAAGCTGGGACGAAGTGAGAGAGTGGCATGGATACTACCTAATGTAAAATAGATAGCTAGTGGGAAGCAGCCGCATAGCACAGGGAGATGAGCTCGGTGCTTTGTGACCACCTAGAGGGGTGGGATAGGGAGGGTGGGAGGGAGACGCAAGAGGGAGGGGATATGGGGATATGTGTATATGTATAGCTGATTCACTTTGTTATACAGCAGAAACTAACACACCATTATAAAGCAATTATACTCCAATAACAATAAAGATGTTAAAGAAAAAAAAAAACCATGAAGGAACAACCCCTAGAGGTCCGTTTATAGCCCCCATTTTCCAAACGAGGAAACCAAGTCTCAGAGATGTTAGGTGGGCAGAGAGGTTTTGGAAGCCCCTACCTTTCCCAACACGCTCTGCTTCCGTCCCCACGGTACCAGGTGTGGCCCCAGGTTTGTGCTGGGCGTCTCCTGACCACCAGAGCTTTTCCCACCTGGAGGCATCCCTGAGGGCCCAGCAGCAGACTTGTCAGGCACACACTTCATTCAGCAGAACCTGCCAGCCTGCCCTGCCCCAGTCACTTGCGAAGTTTCCACGCAGGAGAGGGGGAGGCGGGAAGCCGAGGGGCACGCAAAGAGGGGCATGCAGCAAGGACCTGCAGGGCAGGGCCAGACGAGACTCGCTGGGCTTCCCGGGCCTGGGTGCGGGCAGGCTGTCAGAACAGCTCAGAATATTCTCAGCAGAAGTGAAGACATACAGGATTATTGAAGCAAGGGTAGTTTGTGATTCTCAGGCAGCCCTGGCCAGGAGTTTCCCCAGACCCCAAGCCACCAGCTTCATAGGTCTCTTTACTTATCTTTTCCTTGAGGCCAACTGCAGCTGCTGTCCTTTGGGGAAAAGACTCAGGATTTCAGGTCCTCCCCTGAGCACTCAGGGCTGCCCAAGCCTCTGCTCAACCCCGCTGTCCCTGGAGTGAGTACGAGGGTCTCACAGCTGGATAACCAGGCACCCAGTTTTAATTATATGCAAGGAGAAAGAAAGAAACACCGTCCAAATGTCTGGAAGTTCTGGGCAGGGAAAGCTCACTTGGGGGAACTGTCAGGGAAGGCAGCATGGTGTAGGCGGTCCTTTGGGCATCGGAGGATGGACAGGGTTCCGATGGGCAGAGCTGGGACCACAGAGCTGTTGAGGGCGTGGTTTGGGGTAATAAGACAGTACACGTTCTACCACTTCTAGCTGCATGACCACTGGTATCTGCTGCAAAGTTTCTTCATCTATAAAATAGGTCTTGCAGTTCCCTGGTGACAGAATTGTGCTGAAGATGGAGTGAGGCAGTGAGAGCTTCTGGGGCTGTTGAGGAAGGGCCCTGGCAGGTGGGGCAGTCTGCCGGTTTGTCACATCTTGAGCACAATGGGTGTGTTTGTGTGCGTGTCATTGGCAGCAGGGATGAGTATCTGAGGCCTGGTGACGGCCCTGAACTGCAGGCCAAGAGGTGGCATTGGTGTAGCCCCTGCCCACCACACCACACGGGGTGGTCCAGCTCCCTGTCCCAGTGGCCTGTGGGTATGTCGGTGTTCTGGCCAGTGTCCTGCTCTACAGGGTCAGCCTGGGGCCTCCCCTAGTGGGTGAGTAGTTAGAGAGACAATTCAGAGCTGCCTTTTTCCTCCTGGCCATCAGGCCTTGGTTTCCACATAGGCCCAATTAAAACTGGGTGACTGGTTATCTCTGTCTCTTCCCCATGTCTGGATTCCCCCAGCTTGGTGAGGTCAGAGAACATGTATTCCAGGAATGCGGGAGGCGGGACAGCCTGCCTGGTTTGGATAACCACTGGGGTAAATATTTGCCTTGCTCCTGGAGCCAGCACTGGCTGCCCGGGTAGGACGACGGGCCTGTTCCCAGGGTCATGTAAGGGGATGCTTCCCTGGGTGGGTCTTGGAGGTGAAGGAGCCCGTGCCTCCCGGGTGAGCCTGGGAGCTGGGTCTGAGGCCACCTTGCCTGTGCAGGGCCCCTGAACCAGCAGCTGTTCGGCCCATCTGTGAAGTGGGGGTAGGCAGAGCTGCCTGGTCCAGCTCAGGTGAGGCGGGCCAGCCCCCCGTGAGAGCCAGTTCAGGTCAGGCAGTTCAGCCAGTGGGGCAGCAGGTTGGATCCGGTTTGGGTGGGTGCCCACATGACCGTGTTCTGGTCCCCACTTGACCACTTATGACCTTGACAGTTAACCTCTCCCAGACTTTAACGGTCACCATTCGCTGACCTGTTCTTGCGTGGCACCTGCATCTGCATACCCGTGTCTCGTTAACCCCTCACAGCCACCAGGGCATGAGGGGCACGTGTGTGTGATTAGCAGCAGATGACAAGAGCCCTGAACTTCAGCTCAGCAGTGCCACTCGTGTGGTCCCCTGTCTGCGACCACAGCGGGGCAGTCCAGTCCCCTCTCCCAGAGGCCTGGGGATAGGTCAGTGCTCTGGCTAACATCAGGCTCTACAAGGTCAGCCTGAAGCCTCTCCTGGTGGGTGAGTATCTGGAGGGGCAGCTAGTCCCTGTTTAGAGAGGAGATGATCAGAGATGCCAAGTGACTTGCTCAAGGTCACCCAGCATTAAAGGGCAGAGCAGGGATTCAAACCCAGCTCTACCCGCCCTTGCCCTCGACCTCACCACTGAGGCTAGGGCCGGGCTCCAGGCCAGAATGTGGGCTCCCTTGGCGGCTTAGAGAACAACTGGTCACTTAGCCACGGGCACCGAGCCCTCATGATGCCCCACATTCTAGACACCCGGTGGCACGGGCACCTCTGTCCTCCAGGAATCCCTAGTTAGCCCTGCATCTCTCTGGGCCAGCCCCAGCCCCAGTCAGCTTGGCCTGGTGTCCCCACCCAAGCCCACACCCAGCTGGGTCCTTCCTCCCAGGGGATCCATTAGAGGAGGAGGGGATGGGAAGGTGACTGTGGCTGGGAGAATCCATCTGAGTCCTGGGACAGTCCCCACCCCTGAGTGACCTCTGCCAGACCCAGCCTTGCCACTTTCCAGCTGCAACACCCCTGGCAACCCTACCCTCCCTCGGAGCTCAGTGTCCTGCTCTGCAAAATGGGTACTCGTTCCCGCCTTGCCCTGCCCCCGAGAGCGCCAGACACGCGATGAGAGTGAAAGCACGTTTCAACGTGTGATCTGCACACCGCGTCTTCTGCCCCTTCCTGCCCTCGCAGCCAGAAGCGGCCCTGTGGTCAGAGCGTCCCCCTCACCCAACCCGGAGTAAGAGTGCTGAGCTGAGGATGCCAGGAGAGCCCTTTGGGCAGTGGGGCACCTATCCCTCTGGGAGCCTGGGTGGGCCCTACCACCCCCCTGGGCCCTGAGTCTCAGGCTGTGCACCGCCCCATGGCACCGAGGGCCCTTTAAGCAGAGAACACTTACCTGCGTGGATCCGTGTCCTTTATGGTTGTGGTCTGCTCAGGCTGGGAGCAGGCACGGGACACCTGTCCCTGGTCTCACCAGGTGGCCAGACCCTTCCAGGCTGTGAGGCTCACCTAAGGGCACCCAGGGGGCTGGGGCTGGGGATGGGTGATTTCACCTCTGTGTTCACAGCCCCACCTGGGCCTGAGCTCCCCCACCTCCACCCTAACATGTTTGAGCAGCCAGTGTGAGTGAGGCCCAGCACAGGGTCAAGGGAGCCCGGGTGTCCAGTGCCAGCTGGGCAGGGTGTGGGCTCCCTGGCTGGTCATCTGGTAGTGGGCAGAGTCTGGGTGTCAGCAGACCGCCCGCTCATGTCCGGGCTCTTCTTACTACTTATTCGCTCCTTACTACCTGCATGACCTTAGGAAGCTATAGACGCTCTCTAGCCCTCGTGTGTAAATTGGGCGTGCTCTTCAGTTTCTACCTCATAGCATTTCACCGAGGGCTAAAGGAATATCCCAGGTATAACCCCTAATGTGGACCCAATCAAGGTGAGCTCCTGGTCCTTTCTCCTTCCCAGGTTGGGGTCCAATACAGGTTTATGGGGAAAAGGGTCAGTCCCCAACCAGGGGAGTTCATATCCTGCTGCCCCCTCTGTGTGGTGCCCTTGCTGTGTGACCTTGGACAAGTCTCTTCCCCTCTCTGGTCTGTTTGCCCCTTTGCCCAAGCCCAACAGCAAAGAACTGGGGATGGCTGGGGGCAGAGAGGCACGAGCATGTGCGCCATAGTCCAGGCGCCTCTGCGAGGCAGGATGGGCAGGCGTTGTTCCTTGGGGCCTGGATGTCGCTCACCGAATGAGCGAGGATTTTCCGGCTTCTGTCTCAGCTGCCAAAATAATTATTTTCTCTTTGCCAGTGGGTCTGCGGCCAGCTTGCCTTTGGGAAAGGCCTGAGCTGTGGGCAGTGGGGAAGCAGGAGGCTGATTCCAGTTCTCCCCCAGCCACTGACTTGCTGCGTGACCCCGGGACGGGGGCAGGTGCTGCTGTCTCCAGGCCTCACTTTCCTCCTCTGTGAAATGGGAGAGTTGGAGTCAAGGGCCGTTTGTGTCCCCATGGCTATAGCAGAGTTTGGGGACTGCCAGAGTCAAAGAGTCAGGACGCAGAGATATTCTCTTTCCTGTGTGGGGTGGAGGTACCAGGCTGGGCTGTGGGAGCCTGGGGCTCAGGACCCCAGCGCTCCATGGAGGCCAGCGCCAGCTCCTGCAAGGTAATTTAGCCTCTGCTGACATGGCCGGAAAGCTACCTGCCTGTCCGGCACTCATATGCCTTACCTTATACTGTCTGTACCACTCTTAGAGGGAGGACCCCTCCTTCTCTCTATATTGCCTCCCACTGATAAGGAAACAGAGGCACAGAGAAGTTTAAGAAATTGTCCAAAGCCACATGGTAAGGGGATGAAGCCAGGACTTGAAGCAGATCATTTTTATTATTGAGCCCACCTCTCAAATGCCAGGCCTTGATGCCCTTTATTGAAGCCATAGGCACCCACTTCACTCCCTGGGAGACCCTGCCTGCTGCACAGCGGGTCTGAGGCCTCCGCCAGACCCTCACGTGTGTGGGAGCCCACAGTTAATGTGGCCTGTGCACGCCCACTCCTGCTGTAGCCACGGGCCTCATCCTAAGAGGCGCTCAGCCCTGTAGGCAGGTTTCCTGTATCTTTTTTTTTTTTTTTAATATTTATTTATTTATTTGGCTGTGCTGGGTCTTAGTTGCGGCATGTGGGATCTAGTTCCCTGGCCAGGGATGGAACCCAGAGCATGCAGCCTTAGCCACTGGACCACCAGGGAAGTCTCATGGTTTCCCGTGTCTTAGAGGAGGGCATGCAGGTGCAGGGAGCGTGGCGATCACCCGGAACCATCCAGCGAGGTGCCTTCATAGCTGGGACTCAAACTCTGCAGCCAGGACTCCAGAGAAGCCTCCCTGCCAGGCCCCTGGGTCTGGTCCTCCTGGATTCCCGTGGGGCCCGGTGTGTAGGGAGGAGAGGGGAGTACTGGTGGCTCATTGTGGAGATGGTGCAGCTGGACCCACTGCCATGGGGGGCAGGGGGACTGGGGTCCCCACATACCCAGTGCACCAGCGGATCCTGCCACTGCTGCCTTCTGCTCCCTCTCCTCTGAGCACCACTGTCGCTGGCCCAGACCCCTGGGGCAGCCCCCCCCACTGGTTTCCCTGGCTCGTCCTGTCCCTTCTAAGCCCTTCTCCCTAGCAGCCATGGGCATCTGTTCAGACTGGACCTAAGCTCATGTCCCTCAGCTGCTCAGACTCTCTCATGGCTCCCATCCACCCTCGTAGTGATCAGGCCAGCCTCCTGGCTGTCACTCACCCCACCCCTCCTTCCCCTACCGCACCCACCACACCACCCATTCTCAAGTCTTCTGCTGAGCCAGTCTTTTTACCCTATCTTGGAGTCTTCACATATACTCTTCCCTGCGCCTGAAACACTGTTCCATGCGTCTTGGCCTGCCTCTCTCTGGCTTATCCTTCAACTTTACTTCCCCAAAGAGACACCCCTGAAACTTGAGTTTATGCTGTGTACGCTCGCCCTTGTACTCGTTCTTTCTGGCAGACATCACTTGTAATTATGTATTGTTTGGTTCTTTGCCTATTATCAGAGTTCCTACAGGTCAGGGACCACTATCCTGTTCACAGCTCAGGGTGTTTGCTCAATGTCTCTTGAGTGAATGAACGAATGTCGAGTGCTTCTGTCACCATGTGTCCTTAGATCCTCCCAGAAACCCTAGGAGAGATCATTGCGATCCCATTTCACAGGTGACAGAACTGAAACCTGGAGAGGCCAGGAGCTTATCCACGATCACATAGCCAGTAGCTGGCAGATGTGGGGTGTCAGGGGCCTGTTAGTGTTAGGGCTCCCCAGCATGGTGCCCCTTTTCCTCTCCATCCTTCAGATTCCCCATCTGTCAAGTGGGGACGAATGGTTTGGCCGGCAGTAAACGTTCCAGCAGGTGGGCAGTGTGGCTGGGGTGGGGTGGGGAGATGTGGCAGCAGGTCATTTCTGGGGCCCCTGCTGTGAGTGGTCCCTGACCACCCTTCTCATTGCAGCAGGATGGAGCTGGAGTGAGGCAGAGGGGCCGCCAGCTGCTGACCGGAACGTGGGACGCTGGTGATTCGTGGGTCACTGAGGTAGGTGTGTGGCTGGGCTGGGGGGGGCAGCTTGGCCTGGATGCTTGGGGAAGGGGCAGTGTGTCCTGAGTGGGGGACAGGTGCCGGCCCCGGCACACTGCGCCTTTGACTGTAGCACAGCCCTCATGGACGGGATTGGGTGCAACACCCACCCCGTCCCCACTGAGACCTCGTCGGCCCCCAGAGGGGCCTCGAGGGGCCTCTTAGGCCTGGCCTGTCTCTACCGTGGTTGCCAGGGCAGGGGTGGGGAGATGCACACAGAAAGAGGGGCAGGTTTGGCGTCCCCAGCATTGGCACAGCAGCCCTGTCTGTACCACTCAAGCCCGTGGCACATGGGCTTCATTCACTGTAAGCAACATGGCAGCTACACGGGAAGAGGCCTGGGTGGGCAGAGAGGCCTGTTCGCTGGGCTGGGTGCTGTGGCTGGCCCACCCCCTTCTCTCCCGCAGTCGCACTGAGGTGCACACCTGAGCGCTCACAAGTCTCTGGGCTCTGGGGTCAGAGTGCCTGCGTGCAGATCCTGGCCCGGCCACTCGTCCACCATGACCTTGTGCGGTTTCTTCGTGCCTTGGTTTACCTGTCCGTAAAAGAGGGCTTGGGATCACAGCACCGGTGCCCACCGGTGCCCTGGCACAAGGCACACAGGAAACGCTCCGGACCTATCATTTTCCTTAGCAATGAAGGGCCCCTTCCTCCTTCTTGCATACCTCAGTTCCCACCATCCCTCCTCCCTGAGGGCCCACCAGTGACGGGATAGAGACCAAGCGGTCGTCCAGCCTGATGAGGGAGGGGGAACTCCCGGGAACAGCTGGAGCCCGAAGGTCCCGCGCTGAGCCTCCCGGGCCTGCCTCAGGCCCGGACACCAGTGTGTCTCATCCCAGAGTGGCGTTTCAGGGTTGAGGACACTTGGCCCTGGGCCAGAGGGCAACCCGTGTAATCCCTCTTTACTCTGTGGCTCCCAACCCCGAGATGAGAGGCTGTCACGGAAATGCTGACTTGGGCCAGGGCCTTTTGTCCCAAGGCTCTGGGGCCCAGCCAGGGGAGCCCGAGTCTTCGTCCTGCCGTGAGGCCCTGTCCGATCGTCTCCCTGCTGCCCCCAGCATCTCTCCTGAGGCCCCGGTGCTCCCAGGTACCCACAGGCAGGGCCAGGCGAGCCCTGGGGATCCCCTACGCTTCAGCCAGACTCTGGAACCAGGGAGCAGGCCTTGATCTCCCTTCCCGCTCTAGGAAATGCTGACTTCCTCCTATCAGCTGCACGACCTTGGGCAAGTCCTTTCCCTTTCGTGAGCATTCTCATCTGAAAATGAGGATAATTATACCGGCGTTTCTGAGAGGGCTGTTACGAGGATTGCTTGGAAGCCAGGAATATTTTAAGTGTTGCAGCTTGGTGAGAGTCGGCTGTGTACCAGGCACTAGGCTCCTTAAATACATATTTCTCTACACAGTAATCCCATGAGGAGGTACACTGAATGCCTCATTCTCCAGGGGCTCAGTGTGGTTAAGAAACCCATAGAGCTGTATGCGGTGGAGTGGGGATTTGAACCGGGAGAGGTACCTCGGAATTAAGCCGCCCACGAGGCTTTAGAGACCAGGGGTGGAGCCACAGGGCAGGCTCAACGTAGGTGCTCAGGAAACAACCCCCATTTCTACCGGGCGGCCTTTGGCCAGCCCTCCAGGCGTGGCTGCCCGCAGGAGCCGGTGGGTGGCCCCCGAAGGCTGGTGGCCTGCCCCTCCCCTGAGGGCTCGCTGGCAACTCCGTAAGGCTGGGGGAGCCCGCTGCTAATTGCGAGGTAACCTTTGAAATTCTCCTTCACGGTGGGTTCTCTTTTCGGATGTTTTTCAAGGTAATTCATTCCCTTTCCAGAAATTGCTGGTGGAGGAGCATTAGGCAGCTGGTAATTAATCATAGAAGCGGCTTGGAGTTTATTCTTTTAAAAGAAGGAAAAGGAGGACCAGAAAGCCTTGATGGAAAAAAAGAAAAGGAAAGAAAACCACTCCTAGGCGAGGGTGGTAATCAATACCTCGGTGTCCTAGAAACGGCTGGGGGTGGGGATGGCGGACGCGCAGCCTTCTCCCTTTCTTCCCGGGGCTAGCAGATGGTCAGTGCCTGCAGCAGCATCATGTGTGAGGCTCTGCCCTTAAGCATCAGCTCCCTGCGTGACTCTAAGCAAGCCGCTGCCTTTCCCCAGACTCACCTTTGCCGCCTGTAAAATGGGCGAAGGTCAAGTGTCCGACTAGGAAAGAATATTAAACGGCGATGCCCGTTCACTGCCGCATCCTAGTGCCCGGCACGTGGTCATTGCCTGGTCGATATTTTATCAGTTGAGCGAGTAAATGAATGAATGATTTTCTTGGATCTTTGTTAGCTGTCATCAGTCAAGGAGGTGGTCCTGGCTACAGAACACTGTTTCTCTAGTTCTGTTATAATTTAGAGTGACAGCCAGGGTGACAGCCTAGTTATGTCACTTTCCAAACTCATGATGAAAGGACAGCCTTTGATGAAAGGCAGACTCCGGCCAGCAGAGCTCGGGCCCCTCAGTGGCAACCACACTGTCTCTGTGGTGTCCTCAAGTTCAACTTTCCAGGAGTCTGAGCTGTCTGGAGAGTTTTTTTTCAAGCTGCTTTCTGGGAAGATAGTGAGCTCCTCGTCGCTAGAAAATATGCAAGCTGGGGTTAGGGCTGCACATAGCCCTCAGGCAGCACTCCTGAGTTTGGGTGAGAGCGTGAGGCTCCCCGGGTTGGACACCGAGGAGGCTGGACTGGCAGAGAGAGAAGCCTCTCCCCTCTGGGAAGGCTGGAGGAGGCCACTGAGAAGGGGGGGTTGTCCATGCGCAACTCCACTGCTTTGGTGCCTGTTCTCTGGAGGGAAGGAGGGTGTGCAGGTGTGTGTGTGTGCCCTCGTGTGCTGGTACGTGCGCATGAACAGGTGTGTGTGATTAGGCTGTGACGTATGTGAATATGCGTGGGTGTGCAAGGAAAGGAGAGTGCCCGCCCATGTAGGAACACCCCCACCCCTGTGTGCACCTCCCGTCAAGAACCTGGCACCTCAGACCATCCCCACACACGAGGCTCA
Organism: Pseudorca crassidens; assembly: GCF_039906515.1. NCBI lineage: Eukaryota > Metazoa > Chordata > Mammalia > Artiodactyla > Delphinidae > Pseudorca > Pseudorca crassidens. Next base: position 54,133,131 of record NC_090311.1, on the reverse strand, counting down.
GCTCCAGCCTCCCATTCGGGCTGACCAGATGGGCCCTGCCTCCCTGGTGACCACGGCGGAGCTGACTGAGGGGCAGCGTTGGGGACAAGGTGGGCTCCTGAGGGACCCTGGAGGGGAAGCACGCCCGGCCCCCAGCTGGCCACATCCCAGCAGCTGCCCACAGTCACGGAAGGAGATGGTTCTGGAGGTCCATGCCTCCTGCTCTAGATGCGCAACCCCTGAGTCTAGTCCTAAGAGTGTGTGGTCCCAGCCGGCCCCCCGTGGGGAGGAGGGCGGGTCTGCTTGGGGAGTCCTCAGAGCAGCCTGGCCAACCTGGCCCTGGTGTTTTCTTTACTTCTTCTCTCCTCGGCCTCCAGATCCCAGCTTGTGTGCATGTGTGTGCGCGTGTGTGTCTGTCTGTCTGTCTCTCTCTCTTTGCCCCTGCATGTCTTTGTGTCTTTCTGTCTGGTTCTCTCTGCACGGGCACCTCTCTCCTGCCCAGCTCCCCTCTATTCTCACGGTGGCAGCCCCACTCTCCCTCCCTCTCAGCTCTGTGTCATCACCTCCATCATCCCAGGACTCTGCAGAACTGACACCTCCCAGGCTCCCGCCTGGCCGTCTTTCCCCCTGTTTGCCCAGCTCTGGCAGCACACGTCCTCCCGCCCTGCTCTTTGGAGATGCCCAAGGCAGCGCCCCACAGTCCCGCCGCTGGGAGGCTGTGCGCTGTGTGTGTGGTGGGCCCCATCCCACGCCCTGGGGGCAGGCACCGTCCCATCCCCACGAACCCGCCATGCCGACCACTCAGGATGGAGCCTGATCCTGGCTCAGAGATCTGCCCCCGTGGCTGCCCTTCTGTGCCATCCCGGGCATGTGGGCCACTGGCCACAAGCTAGAGCAGGGGAGAAGGAGGGGGCCTGCATCCACTAACAGCGGCGGTTGGAAACCTGGCGTTTCCCTCCAGCACTAATGAAATTCCTGCTATAATTAGAAGTGAGGTGTCCAGGAGCTGGCTGCCTGGAGGGAGGGGCTGTACGCTCATGAATAAATAAATTGTCCTCTTCTGAGGGGAGAAGGAGCCAGAGGGTGGGCCCCCTGAGAACCGCGGGCCGGGACGGTCTCAGTGGCCTGTGAGGTGGGCAGTGGGCCCTGGTGGCCCCCACTCACCCGGATGCCCTCGGGGACCTCTCTGGGTCCCTGTCCCCTGCCAGCCAGTCTTCTGCAAGTGCCTGCTGTGTGCCAGGCCCACCCAGCCTGGCATTCGAGGCCAGCACGCTCAGGCCCCAGCCTCCTTCGCGGGCGTCCTGAGCTGCAGCTCCACCGTGCCGCCCCCTTCCCGTCGTTGCCACCGGTCCCCACTGCTGCACCTTTCTCCTGCGCTTCCTCCGGCCTCAAGAGCCCTCGGCCCTGTTGCCTCACGGCTCGAACCTTTGGGAGCCTTCTTCCAGCCATGCTCCCTCCACAGGAGAGGACACGGCCTCTTCCCCGCTGGGCCCCGTGGCCTCCGTTCCTCAGAGGCCCTGGTCCTTTCCTCTCCTCATACTCTGATGCCCTGCAGAGTGTTCATCACACTGCTTGCCACAGCGTCTTTTATTTTGTATTCATTACGTGTTGGGATGATAACATATTGGATGTTTGACACTCTTTTTTCATACTAAGTCTTCGAAACCTGTTGTGTATCTAACACGGACACAACCTTGCGGGCTCCGGCGTTCAGTTGCCATGTGTGGTTCTCGGCTGCCATATGGGACCACGCAGCCTCGGCGGCCCCGGTTTCCTTATTTCCGGGGGAGGGGGGGGGAAACTGAGGCTGGGGAAGGAAATCTTGCAGATGAGAGTTTGCAAAGCGAGTATGCTCTCTGTAGGCAAGGCTGCTGCCGTCCTGCTGTTCAGAATAAAGAACTGGGCACACCGCACTGGCCATAAAGGTAAACTGAGGCAGGCAGGAGTGTAGCTAGTACCCAGGGGAGCGAACCTCGATGAGAAAAGAGGAGAGATAATGTGGGAGTTCCAGTGCTCACGAGCGTCCCCACCTAATCCCCAAACAGCCCCAGACCAAGGCGTCTCTCACAGGCTGTGCCACAGTGGGGGCCAGTCCCCGCATCACCCCCAGCTTCTTTCCAACCCCCCTTAGAAAACGGGGCTGCGGGTTGGAGCCCAGGAAGGGAGGACGCCCCTGTCCTCCTCCCCCTCCCACATCATCCAGGACGCAGTCTGAGTTGCAGAGGTGTCCAGCGGGTGTGTCCCTGTGAACCCAGAGGTTTCCCACAGGGTCAGGAGATGCCTGGGGTCCCCGCCTGCCCGGAGGGGCTTCCAGAGACAAGATGTTTCTCAGGGGCAGACTGGCAGCCGAACAGCTGCCCCAGAGCCCTCCTCCCTCTGAAGCCGATTTTCCCCTCCCCCCTGACTGCACTTTGCTGCCCACTCAGTTGGCAGTCATACTCTTGTTTGCCTCCACTGAGGCACTGCGGTGGGAGGCCAGGAGGTTCAGGTGCTGGGCTTGTCCTCCCTCTGAGGGGCCCCTGCCCGAGGCAGAGCCCCCTCGGAGGGGCTGCGGAGCGTGTGTGCGCTCCCTGAGACACACCCATCCCCTCCTTCAGCCTCATGCACCTGTGGCCTCTCCTGGTCTCTGCTCCTCCAACCAGACCCCTACTCTCTCCCCACTGGGGTATACACCCCTTGAAGGCTCAAAGCAGCTCTGAACCGTGTCCCCCGCACAGGTCCTGGTACACCGGTGCTGAATGGCAGCAGGAAGCCAGCAGGCACCCGGACCGTGCACCCTCAGCTTCCTGTGGAGACGGCAGGGAGGTTTTCCCCGGCATGCCAGTTTTTAATGTGCAGGGCGGGCTGTGTTAAGGAGGACTCTGAGGCTGTGCACAGGTTGTGAGAAACAGTGCCGTGCGCTGCATGGTGCAAGTTTGCCCTTTCAGCCCCGGCTCCCTGAGCATCAGGTCTCCTTGTCAGATGGGTCAATTCTGGGCTGTGGCGGTTACAGGGAGGGGCAGTCACCTCAGTGTGGTCCCACATGTGTCAGGCTGCCGTGGCTGCTGGGCGGACCGTGCTCAGGAAACCTTCCAGAGCCCCCGAGTTATGGGAACCACATATGTCCCCAGAGAGCTGACTGGGGAGCCCCAGCCCCTGCCCCCCGACCTTGTTAATGGAGAGCAGGGGGATGTATGGAAGCTTTTCCCTCACATCTGTCTCTCCTGTTAAGTGCTTCTCACCCTTCCTCAGCTTCTCACCCTTCCTCAGCTCCAGCTGGCCTAGAGGTAGGGCCTTGGACAGTATCAAAGCCTTGCTGGGTGAACTTGGGCAGCACATCTTGCCTCACAGCTGTTTGGGACCCTCACTGCTTCCCTGAGGCATCTTTGGGGGCCTCTTCCAGAGCCCATGGGAGCATCTCTGCTTCATAACCTTCGTGGAATGCTCCCCTGGTGCCCCCTCCTTCTGGCCCGCGCTTCAGTCGGTGGACAGTCTATGGTGGGACAGCCCTCACTGGGTGGCCCCTGGTGAGCTCCCTCAGCCCTGCCCCCACCCAGACTCTCCACCATGGTCACCATCTAGGAACCCAACCCCCTGTGGCCCCCTGTCTCTGCCCCCAACAAATGCCAAAGCTCCCAGGTGTCCCCTGCCCGGCAGCTGCAACAATCGATGCACTTGAACCTGTAAATCATCTGGACCATTTTTCTCTGTGTGTGGAAGAAACACAACGAACCAACACCCTTGCATCCTTGATCCAGCTTAGTTTCTCCCCAGTCACAGCTCCAGGAGGGTTGCTCAAGGTCATCCCGTGCCTGCCAGGGCTCCTCTAGCAGCTGCTTGCACGCCTCTGCTGCTGGAGAGCTCACCATCTCCGGGTCCACCGGTGTCAGTTTCAGTGTGATAGAAGACGCAGTATGACACACGCTTAAAGCAAGGGTCTTAGGGACAGACACTGCTGGGTTCAAATCCCTGCTCTGCCACCTATCAACTGTGCAAGTCGAGACAAGTTACTTCATCTCTGGTGCCCTCCGTTTCCTCGTCTGTAAGTGGGCAGAAGCCCACCCACCTGCGGGCAGTGCTGTGAGGCTGGAATACAGCAGTGGCTACATGGTGCCAGTCCTCCCTGTTGACTGAAGTCTCAAAGAGACACCTCCCGCCCCTCAGCACTGGAGCGGCTGCTTGAGGTTGACATTTGTTCCATCTGGTACCCAGATGCTTCCCTCCTTCAGGGACACTGGCCTTCTGGGTCCTCTCTGGGGCTCTGGAGTGGGAACTGTCAGGATGACACTTCTCCAAAGAGCCAACACACACAGGCCACCTGGGCACCTGGGCTACCTGCAGTTTGATTCTGTGGGTTAGAGTTGGGCCTAGGGCTCTGAGTTTTTAACTGGGGCCCCATATAACACCTGTGATCAGGCCTGTCTGGGACACACTGATGCCGGCCAAGGGGAGTTGGCCTAGAGGTAGGGCCTTGGACAGTATCAAAGCCTTGCTGGGTGAACTTGGGCAAGCCCTGTCCCTCTCTGTGGCTGTTTTCTCGTGAATAAACCAGGGGTTTAGATGATCTGGAAGGGCTCTTTCTGCTCTTAAAGCCCCATGGTAATCAGAAAGACATTCCCTGGTGTGTCTCGTCTGCCGGGCTCCCAGAGTCAGATCTGTGGGTTTCAGCCCATTCCCTCTGGCCACAGACTGTTCAGGTCAGCAGCCGCCTGCCAGCCCCAGAGCCCTAGGGACAGAAAAGCTGTTCCCTGGGTGTGACATGCCATTTAGCGGTGATTCCCCTGGGCCTTGCAGGAGACCTTAGATCAGGAGGCATCTGCCACTCAGATCTGAGATCTCTTCAGCAAGCTGAACTAGCCCACTGACCTGGGCCTGGCCGAGGGGAGCAGGGCGAATGGGGTCGTCTGGCTCCTCTGAGGGACCTCGGAGCTTTATTGGTTAGCCCACATGGAAACCTAGAGTGTCAGAACTAGAGGATGGCCCTGCGGAGCCCTTTCTTTTTTACAGATGGGGAAACTGAGGCCCAGAGTGGAACATGCCTGGCCAGGTCCCCAGGGAGAAGTGGGGAGCAGGCCTGGAAGCAGGCCACTTGGCTTTTGGTCTGATCTCTGGGCCACACCAAGCCACCTGTCACCCCTCTCCTTGGACGGTCCATCTGGGATGGGTAGGCCTGCCAGGCTTGAGCCCTAAACCAGCCTCCACAGCTCCCGGGGAGAGATGGGAGCTGTCTTGGGACAGGGATCAAGGGGCCAGTTGCTCCTGAACAGTGGGCCCTTTTCAACCCGCACTAACTCAACAGCTCCCACTCTACCCCAAGTCTTCCCACCCCAGCCAAGGACGCCCCGTGGAGGGTTTCCAGGAATATCCATGCAGAGGGCAACGTGCTCCAGAAATGACAAGGCTCTCACTCCCTGATTCCCTCCCATTTTCCACTCACTAGCGCTCAGGGGAGTTAAGAAGCAGAGGTGAAAAACCAGTCCTTGCCCTAATAAGACCTCGTTTGAGGCAGCTGGGCCCTGGCAGGTGGCAGAGGAGGAATTATTCCCACCAGGGCCTTCACCCCCGTCTGGGATGACGTCAGAGCCTGGGGCTCAGGGTCTGGGCTACGCCTCTCTGACCACTGGTATCCTGCTCGCATCACCAGCCCAGGTGTGGACTGGGGCCCCAGCTCTGTCTCCTCCCTGGGCCAGGAGTCCTGCCGGGTCCTTGGTTCATGCCGGCACCTGGTACAGGGCCCTTGCACAAGCTAGCCCTCCTCACAGCCTCCATCTGCAGTTAGTAAGGCAGTCATATTTAGTAAGCACCTACTCTTTGTGTGGGTCTGTGCTTAGCTGCTGGGGAGATAAGGAAGCAGAAGACCCTATGCTAGCCCTCAGGTGGCACACAGGCTGGGCCAAGACTCACATGCAAGGAACAGAATGAGTGATGCCCAGTGCCCCTGGCACCAGGGAGATGTGAAGATCAAGGAGGAGTTTTCGCAGAGTGAGGGTTACGAAAGGCTTCCTGGAGGAGGCTGATTGGAGCCGAAGGATTTCAAGGATTTCACGTAGGGCTAGGGGTGAGGCAGGAAAAGCCACAGCCTTAGGTCAGGTGTGGTCCAAACCAAGACCCAAGACAGATGCCTGTGTGTGAGTGTTCTTGTGCGTGCGTCGGGGGGAAGGGGGTGGTGGCATTTGTACCAGACCACCAGCAGGCACACACCTGGGCCTCTCCTGCATCAGGGAGGAGCAGGGAGGCGCATTGGATGGAGCGAGGCTGTGGCTCTGCCACTGAGGCAGCCGTGCGCTCAGGCCTGGCTCACTATAGGCTATGCGCCTATTAAGTGGATGAACAGCACCGAGTAGCTATCCTTTGAGTGCTGTGGGAATGAACGATGCATGGTAGGTGCTCAATAAATGCAGATTGAATGAAGGCCATGTGACATACACTCGGTATCTGCCGAGTGACTGAGAACCCGGGTCAGGGAGCAACAGGGACAAGGAGGTAGGGGGCAAGGCCTGGAGACAGGGAGCAGAGCCTGGAGTGGCCCAGCAGAATTCCTCAGAACCCAGGGTAGCTGGTGCCCACCAAGGGCTCGGTGTGGGACCTGACCAAGTGGAAACACGGTGGGTAAAGACACTCGGGGCCCAGCTGCAGGGTGGGGGGAGCCTCCCTGGGGCACACCTGTACATAGCATTCAGTGCACGCCCCAGGCAGATCCACCCACCCTGTCAGGGACAGGAGGGAAATGACTGCCCATCACACCTCTGTCGCTGAAGTGCAAAGAACAGCCAAGCCACAGGACCCTTTGACGATAATAATAAAGATAATGTCAGCAGGCAGGGCAGCATCTCCTTTGATCCTGACAACACCCTATGAGGTGGGGACCGGTATCATCTCCATATTGCGGATGGGGAAACTGAGGCAGAGGGAGGCCAGGAAAATAGCCAAAGTCGCCAGGTGGCAGAGCCAGGATGGGGCTTGTGTTGTCTGACCCTGAACTCCACACCGTCCTGCCTCTCCCCGGGCTCGCCAGCCTATGGAACCGCCAGCCTATGGAACTCAAGGCCCCCTGGAGCATCTTTTTTGACACAAAGAAGGAGGAGGATAGCAAACTCTCTGAGAAATCATTTGAAGTCTTTCATTATCGATCTTTGCATAGGTTCTTCCGCAGCCTTCCCAGCTCCATGGGAAGGTGAACGCCCAGTGGTTAGAGAATGGGCCCTTCCCCCAAATCGGTCTTTTGTAAACCAAAATAAATTATCTGCCAGCCTTTGGTGCCCGGCCTTTTGATAATTCAGGTGTTGAAATGGTAATGACCATGGGGCCAGCCGGGGGAGGAGGCCAGTGAGTCAGATGGGAGATTTAATGTCAATGCAATATGATTTTTTCGAAATCTGCCGCCTCTGCACCAAGAATGAGCTGACTGGAGACCCCAGGACCCCTGGTGCCGGGTTCCCTGGGGCCAGCCACACCGGGCCTGCTTGGCTACACCAGTGAGGGCCTGAGCTGTGGAGCTTCTGCGAGGTGGCAGGAGCTCCGTGGCTGTGAGTGCAGAAAAGGACACAAAGGGTCAGAGGGCAGCCAACAAATCCCTCAGGTCCCAAGGAAAGCCTGCTACTTTTTTAGGGGCTGGGGAGGGGTCTCCTGGAGAGTAATAAGGAAGAATTTTAAGAATAGACCTCAGTGAGCAAACAGAGCAAGTGACTTGCCCAGGGTTACCCAGTCAGGATTGAAGACCCAGTCCTTGCTGTTGTGTCACAATAGTATATTGCTGTGTGTATTTGTGTGTGCGCACGTGTGCACACACACGCACACGCTTTGGGGGAGTCTTTTTTTTTAATATAAATTTGTTTATTTATTTTTGGCTGCGTTGGGTCTTTGTTGCTGTGCGTGGGCTTTCTCTAGTTGCGGTGAGCGGGGGGCTACTCTTTGTTGCGGTGTGCGGGCTTCTCATTGCGGTGGCTTCTCTTGTTGCGGAGCACAGGCTCTCGGCGCACAGGCTTCAGTAGCTGTGGCACACGGGCTCAGTAGGTGTGACTCTCAGGCTCTAGAGCACAGGCTCAGTCGTTGTGCTCTAGGCGCATGGGCTTAGTTGCTCCACGGCATGTGGGATCTTCCCGGGCCAGGGCTCGAACCCGTGTCCCCTGCACTGGTAGGAGAATTCTTAACCACTGCGCCACCAGGGAAGCCCTTTGGGGGAGTCTTTATGGCAGTAGTGTTCATTAACACTCTCCCCATGGCCTTTATATGCATTATCTAATTTCCTCTTCGTAGAGCCTCTTTTGCAAATGAGTGAACGGTGGAACAGAGAAGTTAAATAGCTCACCCATGGTGCACAGGCCCTGGGAGCGGGGGTCAGAATTTGAACCCGGTTCCAACTGACTTTCAAGCCTGAGTCCTTAGCCAGACCCAGGGCACGGAGCACTCGCTCTGGGCATTGCTGGGGGAGAGCCCCCCACCAACCAGGAAGATCAGAGGGGGCTTCCTGGAGGTATGTCAGTCTTGTCTCTGACAGACCGATATCTTTAAATCTTCAGGTCCTGAGCTGTGTAAGGTGGAGTCACCTGACCTCCCAGGCTCTTCCTCGTCATCGTGAAACGAGGAGAATAGGGCCTCCTCACTAGAGCCTAGAGGACTGGGCATGTAGTAGGTGCGCTCCCCAGATCCAGCCAGGATTCTGAAGTAGCCAGTGCAGCCATGGGTCAGGCCTGCGCGTATCGGGGCCCAGAGTCCCTCCCAGCATCAACTCGGACTTTTCCCACGGCCAGAGTGAGCTCAGCTGCAGGGGCGCCTGGGCCACACGGCTCCCACTGGGAGGGGCAGGAGAAGGCTGAGGCAGAGCGGGTGGAAGTGCCCGTGGGTGGAAGTTCCCCTGGGTGAAGACCACAGGCACGGCCAGTCCCGGCCACCCAGGTGTTGGCTCCAGAGAGGCACGTAGGAAGAGAGGCCCCACGGTGGATCCCACCTCTGTTTGATGGGTGGAGAGGAGCTAGTGAAGCTTTGGATCTATAGAAGGACACGGCCATGCCCTTTCTCACCAAGCTTTCCTCAAATCCTGCATGTCAGAGCAGAGACCAGATGTGGTCAAGCAGCGGCTCTGCTGCCCTGGGTGCTGGCAGGGAAGGGAAGCTGACGTGGGCAGCCCCTTTGCAGCGGAGATGTCCTGTGGCACATCTGGGCTTTAAAATCCAAACCCAGTGGGCACGGGGGTTGGAAAAGTTCAGAGTTCATTCAGAAATAGCGGCAGAGTGGGGGAGAATACACAGAAAACAGGTGGCACAAAGATGCCCTAAATGTGAAATTCTGGGGACCCTGGATGTTAGGGGCTGGGGGAGCTGGAGAGCCAACAGAACCCATCTTCCCTAGATAGGGGGAAACTGAGGCCCAGAGGCTGGAAGGGGCTTGTCCCCGCAGAGGTGTGTGCAGCAGCTCCTGCTCTGGCCTGCCCTCCCTGAGGGGTTTCCGCCCCCCTCTCTGCCTGACCTTCCCCCCAGGCTCTTCCTGAGCACGAGCTGGAGGCGAGGGAAGGAGCAGGACAGGAGAAGGGGGTCCGTGTGTCTTGCCTGGGGCCCCTCACTAGGCCTTGGAGATGCAGAGCCAGGGGAGTCCTCAGGAAGGGGTGGAGAAGGCCAGCTTCGCACTCTGAGAGCCCCAGCTCCATGTTGCAGGCCCGTGACCCTAGAGAGGTTTCTAAATTCCTCTGGGCCTCAGTTTCCTCATCTGTAAGATATGAAGGTCAGAAAGCTCACGGGCTTGTTCTGTGGCTTAAGGGTGGTCACAGTGCCTGGCTTGTAGGTGTGCAGTGGAGGTCAGCTGTCATCACCATCATGGCGGGACATGGTGGGGGGCTGCAGGACAGTCCCGTCTTGCCGAGGGACTCAGTTGGGAATCTGCCAATCTGATTTGAGGTCATTCTTTCTTCGCTAATAATCCGGTGGCATTGGGAAGCCTCTTCTCTCTGTGGGCCTCAGTTTCCCCATCTGTCAGCAAGGGGGTAGGACTAGCAGATGTGGGAGGCAGAAGGCCAAGGATTGGAGTTTGTGGAGTGGAGTCACAGGGTGCATCAGCTGCTAAAACCATAAAAACTGTCAGGTACCCGCGGCCAGAGCTGTCCCGGAACAAGGCCCCTCAGGGATCCCACGGGGTCCCTCTGCGGTCCTGGAGCTCCACTGGGCCGGCCGAGGGCTCCCGACTGCGGCGGGGCCTGGAATTGCTCTCCCCGCACAGCCGATTGTTGGAGCGCGGGCCTGCTCGCAGCGCCTGGCAGGGACCCGTAAATTGAAAACATGATGTTTCCTGTCGGAGGCCAGCGCGGGGCTGGACTCGGTGTGGCCTTGGAAAGCTGGCCTCGCTCTCAGGAAGCCCTGCTCCCCACAGCACTGCCACAAAAACAGTGGAAAAGTGAAACCTTTTCAAGTCTGTGTTTCCACTGTAAACAGGGGATGAAAGCTGGCCCCTCGCCTCCTGGCGCTGCTCGGCCCAACTCCTCCACCCTGAGCGCTGGCCTGCCCAGTCTTCAGAGGCACCTCAGCTGCCCCCTCTGCCCCAGACAGTGCCCCTCCGATCAGAGAAGACCTGTGCCCCTAATTCATGAAGGCTTCTGAGTTTAGTTCAAGCATGCCCAGGCCCAGCAGTCCTTGGCACCCATCCAGTGAGGTGAGTAGGGCGAAGGGAGAACACCAATGCACAGAGAGGTACAGGACTCGCCCAGAGTCACAAAGCAAAGTGAGGGCATCCCTAGTCCCCTCCTTCCTGCCTGGAGTGACTTCTCATGGGTGAGCACGTGTGCCTCCTTGAAGCTGCTGCCTACATCCAGCAAGAGTTTCTTTGACGTCCTGTAAATGGAGAACGTAGCACAAGTAGCCTTTAGTGGAAGTGGCTTAGTTATTTTAACTCTAATAATGTCCTTTTTTCCTTATTGTAAAAGTAATGCATGCTTGTGGTAGAAAGTTTGGAAGTCACAGAAAAGTTGGAAGAAGAAAAACAAAACCTGCCCATCATCCTTCCAACCAGAGGTCATCCTTGTCAACATTCTGGTATATTCCTTTCTGGTCACTTTATAATTCTCTTTCCTTCCTTTTTGGACTTACGTCCTAAGTGGTTTTCAGGGTCATTCGCTGTTCCTAGGAAACGTGATTCTTTTTTGTGTGTGTGTGGTACGCAGGCCTCTCACTGTTGTGTTCTCTCCCGTTGCGGAGCACAGGCTCCGGACGCGCAGGCTCAGCGGCCATGGCTCACGGGCCCAGCCGCTCTGCGGCATGTGGGATCCTCCCGGAAGGGGGCACGAACCCGTGTCCCCTGCATCGGCAGGCGGACTCTCAACCACTGCGCCACCAGGGAAGCCCAGAAACGTGATTCTTGATGGCCCTGTGGAGGGGCCCAGAGGAGAGCCAGGGCTGCAGCCTCCTTCACAGGTCTGCTTGGCCCTGGCCGGGCTGGCTGTGATGTGACACTGTTGCGGACTCAGCAGGGAGAGGCCCCCCAACCTGCAGTTCATGGTGAAGGTGGCCTGGCCTGGCCCCCGGGCTGGAGAACCCAAGTGGCTCTGATTTGTGTGTGGCTCTGGGCCTGTCTCCCCATCTGCTAAACAGGCAAAAGGGCAGACGGGCTCCATCCAGCCCTCGTGCCTCGTCAGCCTGCTTCGAGGCCTGCTTGCCAGCTGCCTGCGGACACGGCGCTCCATTCCTTCCGTGGGTCAGCCTCAGTGACAAGAGGCCCCTGTTCCCGGCCCTGTTCTCCCGAAAGCTGCGCCTCCGCCACTCCTGCCCCTTTTATCCCGCAAGCCCACCCAGGCCCTCTCCTCCCCGACCCTCCCCAGTGGGGGCCTGGAGCCCAGCTGGGTGGGGGGTGGCAGGGGTCCCGGGAGGAGCCATCTCCGGCCTCCTCTGCCCACCAACATCCTTGGTGGCCCTAAGACAGTTTTATGGAGGACGGATCGAGGCTGTCTTCCTCCTGGCAGGTTTATTTCTTCATTTTTCAAGTCCTGCTCTGATTTTTCCAGGTCTCCCCGCTCCCTCCCTCCGCACGCTTCCCTTCCCTCCCCCTCTAATCTGTCAGCCCAGCCAGGAGAGAGGGCCACTGGCCTCCAAGGTGATTGAATTACTGCGGGGGAGACAGGCCACGGTTTTCTGCCTGAGTGCTCTTGGCTTACTGCCCTTGGAGAGGGGCTGCGGGAGGGGATGTGATGGCGGCGACTGTGGGCCGTGGGTTTCCCAGACGACCCCACTCTCCCCCGTCTGGGCCGCAGATGAGCCCTGCCACTGACAGTGCAGGCTGGCCCATGGCCACTGCTCTGCCACCCTGCTCTCCCCCAAGCCCAGCCCTGCTCAGGCCTTGATTTCACTCCCGCTGAATGGACAGGTCAAGGGGAAGGAGAGGCGTCAGGGCAGCTGTGACTGCTGACTCACACGTGAGAATTTCCTAAACATCTGCTATCTCTGTGTTGCCAGCCAGGGCCCCAGGATGAAGAAAAGAAAGGAGGTTAGCACTTGTAAAACATCTACTGTGTACACTAGGCATGTTCACATACATAACTTCATGTTACCCACCCCCCTCCCCACAACAGTGGTAACTCAAAGATCATAGCAGTTAAGTGTTACTGGCCTCATTTTTACAGCTGAGAAACATGCCCAGTACAGACTCCTCCCCATAACCAGTGGGCTCATGAGGGTCAGCGGCTCTGTCTGGGTCCTCTCTGGCTCTCCGGGGACAGCAGAAGGCCAGACACTCAGAAGGGACCCAATGAATGCTTGATGAACTTGGTTCTACTGAAGTGAGACCAGAGAGGTGAAATCGCTAGCCCAAGGTCACACAGCTAGAAACAGAGTCCCGCTTTGCCTGGCTCCAAGCCACCTCTCCTGGTCCGGGCGTTGGCGGGAAGGCCTGCCTTTCTAGCTGGCGTTGTCCAGCCACAAGGCTACTGTGGCGGGTCGAGCGAGAGCTTGGTGGCTCCAGGTCTCACGCCCCTCCCGCTGGTGTCTGTGCCTCCGCTGCTCAGGCCCCACACACTCTCTATCCAGCCTGCCTTCCCCCAGAGCGGGGGCCAGAGGGGAAAGCCCCCTCCCCCGCTCTGCTCCGCACTCCAGCTCATGGAAATGAAAAACACATTGGCTTCATTATCCCGGACTGAATGAGCAGGGTTGCCATGGTGACAGCCATCTCAGGCCCGTGAGGGGGCAGGGAAGGGGCTGGCGAGGCCGTGGCAAGTGGGACCGGGCAGCGGGTGAGCAGACTCGCCGGTGGGCAGGCCTCAGGGACATCGGCCACATGTGCTACCTGCCCTCATGTCAGGCCCGGGCTTCAGATCACTGTCCCTGGCCAGAGAGAAGCAGGCAGGCCCCATCCTCCACGGACTGGCCCCTCGTTCACCTGTCCCACCACCTGTCCATCTCTTCCCTTCCTGGAAGGGTGCCAAGGGTGCCTCACACCATCCTGGAGGTCAAGAGGGAGGGAAGAGATGGGAGCTGGGGGCCAGGAGAGGGCTGTGGCCTGTCCCCAGCGGAGACCAGCCCTGGGACTCCACTGGCCTGTCCAGTGGCATGGCCTGAGGAAATGGCTGCGGGTACCAGGCCCTGCACACTCCAGCACTCCTGTGTGACCAGGGTCATCCTGGTGACCTGTCCTTAAGCATAACCCTCTTACAAGAGGTTGCGTCTCCAAATATCCATCAGGACAATAGGTGTGATGGTAGCTGTGGGGATGCCAGCACAGAGTCCTGGCCCAGCACAGCCTGTGCCCGCAGAGGCCCCAGGCAGGTGTCCTTAGCTCCAGGCCTGAGCTGGGCCATCCCCATGGCCCTGACCCAGAGGCCCTGAAACCCAAATGGGTCCTTGTCTCCCCAGGGCCTGGGGACCCCCTTGCTCTTTGGCCTGTCACCCAGGGGCTGAGTCTAAGAGCTGCACCCTCGGGTAGGCCCTGGCCCTGCCACCCCTGTGCTCAGGCTGATGCAAGGGAGGCTGGCTGTACCCCTTTTCTCTTCTGGGCTCCCTGGTGGTCTGGGAGTCCTAGCCGGCCCTCTGGAGTGGCCCCGAGCAAACACTGCCACCCGCTCCGAGCAGGCAGCCTGGCCAGTCCCTTCATGTGATCCAGAGACATTGGAGCGGCCTCTGAGGGCCCCTGCTGGAAGGTATCGGGCGCCCTCAGGAGACTGACCTTTCAGACAGTACCGGTCAGAGAAATCCAGTGCCGACCCCAACTCCAATTTCAACCTCGACCCTAACCCTAACCCCACATCCAGCCTCAACCCCAGTCTCCTGGGCATGTTTCCAATGGCTCTCTCACCCAAGCTGCTGTTCAAGCCATTCTGTCCACCCGGAATGCCCTCCCCTCACAGCCTGCACGTTGCCAAGTCCAGCCTCCTCCCACTTCCTATTTTAGATGAGGAAGCCCAGGCCGAGAGAGGCATGTGACTTGTCCAAGGCCATGGAGAGTCAGGGCAGCATGACCTGGGGTGGCATGTCCCTTTTCCAGGAGGTCGGGCCTTTCATTCCCCACTGGGATGGGGCGAGGGTCCAGGTGACCCTGGACGAGAGCCCCGCAGCGCTAGGGGCTGGTGACAGTTCCCTGCCAGAGCAGGTTTGGAGGGGAGGCAGAGAGCGCCAAGGTTCCAACTCCCTGACAGCTGTCCTCAGCGGGGAGGAGCCTGCGAGGGGTGTTCAGGGGCTGGCCCAGGCCTTGCTGACCAGGCGGCAATAAACCCAGACTCCGTCCTGCAGCCCCGCCCACAAACAGGTCACGTGCCTCTAAGGAGACAGGTGGTGAGCGGCCACCAGCAGACGTGCTCCGGGTGTCCGTGGCAGCAGACGTGCTCCGGGTGTCCGTGGCGCCGCTGCGGCCTTGCCTGCTGCCAAATGCAGGTTGGTGCTGAGGGGAAGGCAGCACAGGCAGCAGAAACCCCAGCAGCTCCCCGTGATGGGGGAGATCGAGGGGTTCCCAGGCAGCCACCTGCAACCGGATCTCAGGGGCTCATTCCAAAATGCCGATTCCCCACCCCTCCCGGGAGGCTGGGGCAGAGCCCAGGATTCAGTGTGTCTGTAGCTTCCCAACGCCCAACCTGTGGGTGGTGCTTGCCTTGCTGCCTCCAGGGGCCTGGCCAGCCTCAGGGTCTCGGGCCCAGGCCTTTCTGCAGAGGCCCCTTCCTGGTGCTTCTGGCTCCTGGGTCATGACCCCTTGCTGACTCTCCCTGGGCCTTGTCCTGCGGAGGGCCGGCCCCAGGCCAACCCTGAAGTCTTGTGCCCTCCCCTTCCCCCTCTTCCCTCTCATCCAGTGTCTACCCACCCCAAAGCATTTGTCCCCCGCCGTTGACCTCCCCTGACCCGGCGGCTGTGTGTCCCGGGCCCGCCTCCCAGCCACCACCATGGCCACCGCCCGGCTCCTCGCCTGTCGGCCGAGGGCGTCTGCCGGGCAAGGCTGTCATTTTCCCTGCTGGGGATTATAGGTTTGGGGCTGAAGGAGTCTGAGCTGGAGGAGGAGGAACAGGGACTCTCCCCCTGGTGCCAGTCCCGAGAGACACCTCTCGGGTAGGGTGGCCTGGTGTGGAGTGCTCTTTGGGCCGGGATGGGGACTCCTGTAACCTGATGTCACCCCATCTCTGTGTATACGTGTGTGCATGGATGTACACACCTCTCAAAAGGATCAAGCACTCTCTCATGCCCGTTAAAGTTAATCCAACCATCATGCAGGCAAGCCCACCTCATTTCCCAGGTAGAAGAGACAAAACTCCGAAAGGGCAGCACACTGGCCACAGTAGGTTAGGTCGGAGTCAAGACATGGCCTATCCCTGCTCTTGACTGCTGCCCGGTTTGGCAGCCTCTTTGCCCTGCCCTCCCCCATCCTCCCACCTGTGAGGGTGGGGCGACAGGAGAATTGGCTGGGAGATCACAGAGGGCCCGAGTGCTGGGTCCCCCATTCGGTGTGCTATAGTCACTGTGCCAGCTGCTGGGGAATGCCCTGTGGCATGCGTCCCTTTTCTGCTCCGTCATCACAGTGCCCCCAGGGCTGGGTTTAGAAGGGTCAGGGTGAGCCAGCCTCACGAGTGGGCAGCACCAGTTCTGAGCATGTGGAAGCTGGAAACATCTCGTGGTTCACAGCTCTGGGAACTGGGATGGGGTTTAACACCAGAGGGGTGACCCCAACCAGAACCAAACGTGGGCCCCCTCGTTGTCCCCTCTGGGGGAAATTCAGTGAGCATCTGTGTGCCAGGGACAGGGTCCAGGGACCCCAGTAAGCTTTGAGGATTTGAGGGAACACGGTGGAGTGGTTCTCAGAATAGGCTCTGCAATCAGACTGCTGGTGTTGGGAATCCCGGGCTCAAGTCACATAACTTCTCTGAGGCTTGCTGTGTGTGACGTGCACTCAGACGAGACAAACCTTAAAACACTTAGTATAGTATGAGGTATGTGGTATGAGTTGAGACGTTCACTAGTGTTCTCAGTTTTTTAGGTGCTAACGGCCCTACTTCCTGCCTCTGAGCAGTGAGGACCAGAGTGTGAGGGCTGGCAGTGGGGTGGGACCCACCCAAGGGTGGGGGATGGGTAATCGGGGGCAGGGGAGACCCTGGAGCCAGCGTTTCTGATATGCAGGAACAGGGCTCCCCAGGTCGGCGACCACTCCCAGGGCTAAGCTGGCCGGACCTCTGCAGAGCTGACCCACAGGTGGCCAGGTCACCTGGGCCCGTCTCAGGAGTAGAGGCTGCGGGGAGGCCTGCCTGTTCTTGGGAATTCACGGCATGTTTGCCTGTCACAAGTGCCTCGATAGGGAAGATTTGTGAGTGAGCTTTGCAATTCTGTTTTCTCTGGGGGTTATAAATTAGCTGCATGCACGCCCTGATGCCGCCCAGCCTGAGGTGCACACACCTGCCCACTCACATCCACGCATGGAAACGCACTCCATGTCCTGCCCGCCGTTCCTGGGGGTGGGAGAAGGCACTCTCCTGGGAGCTGATCTCTAGGAAGGGAAAAACACAACTGCTACCTGGCTTTACAGGATCCCAGAACCATCCAGAATCAAGGGCTCAAGGCTGGGAGGATGTCCCAGTGGTTGGAGAAACAGGGCGTCTTATGACTCACTAGTATGAATTTCAGGAGTCTGCCTGAATTTCTGGATCTAAACCTTGGCCCTGCATCTTACTAGCTGTGTGCCCCTGGCCATGTTGCTTATAGAGCTCCGTGCCTCAGTTTCCACATCTGTGAAATGGAGCTAATTGTAACATGTACTTCATAGGATGGTTGAGAGAATAAAATAAGTAAATGTGTGTAGAGTGCTTAAAACAGGACAGACACATAGTGAGAGCTCAGGAAAGTCTGGCCATCATCATTATCACCATCATCATCTTCATCATCGTTAGTTAAGGGTATACCTAGATTTTGGCATCAGACTGGGGCTTGAATTCCGGCTTTGCCTCTTGCTAGCTGTACGAACTTGGACATGCTACTGAGCCCCCAGTCCTCATCTAGAAATTGGACCATTACTACCTACTTCATAGAAATGTTCTGGCCTTAAAGGAGATAAAGCTTATAAAGGATGCAACATCAGGCCCTCAGAAAACGTTAGCCAGTGCTACGTCTGCCTCGAGGTGGAGTGTAGGGGCTGGGGCCTCTGGGTCAGGGCCTCTGGGTAGCTCTGCTCTGGGGCCTGTCTTCCTGGGGAATGTTTAGATGCAGGGGGGATTGGGGGGAGGTTCTGGGGAGGGGAGCAGAAGGGAGAATTCCAGGAACCTTTGTCTCCCTTTCGCCACCAGTGGAGTAAACCGCTAGCCAGAGCAACTGTCCCCGCCCTCCCTGTCCCTGTCACTCCATCCACCCCTCTCGAGGCTCGGAGACTGGCAGGTGTGACTCACAGCTCTGCCACTCACTGGGTGGCCTTGGGCAGGTCACTTGACTCCTTCCATTCCCTCCAGCCAGGAATAATTGTGACTGCTTCCCCTGGCAACTGGAGAGAGTGTTAAATGAGACAGAGCGTGTGGGGCACTTAGCATAGTGCGCCCTGGGATAAGTGCTCTGCAGATTCCATCACCGGCCCCTCTCTGCTTCCTCTCCTCCTCCCACTCACACCCCAGCCCTCCCACACCTGCTGCATGGATGGTGTCTTCCCAGGCCAGACATTTAAATATTCCTCTCTGGGAAGCTGGGCTCCGGAGCCACGTGAGTGAGCCTGGATAGAGGGAGGTGACTTCAGAAATTCAGACCTTCTCTGTGCTGATGCCATTCATCTGTGCCAGCCATGTGAGGCTGAGGCGCGCTGGACCGTCAGCCACCCGCCCCAGAGCCGTTACTGTTCCCTCGAGGTCCTCGGGTGCTGTCAAACGCAGGCCTGTTTCCAAGCTGTTTCTAGCATTTGTTACCTGCTTGGCCATAAAGCCCTGGAAAGTGGTGATCTGGGGATGAATAGCTGCTTGCACGAGTGCAGGGGGGAGGGACGGAGATCGGTGCCCACGTTTCTGCAGAGCTGACATTTTTGCACCTCTCCCACCCGGCGCACTGCCTGGGCGAGTGGGATGGTGAGACCTTGGGTAATTGTCGGGAGCATCCCAGGCCAAGCCTCGGTCTCTCGGCAGAACTTCGGAGGCTGGACTTCTCTGTTGCCAAGGAAACCAATGTGTTCCCTGGAAAGGAAACCACAGCGCCTTTGGCTGTTAAGACGCCCCCCCCTCCCCACCAAACAAATGAGTTCCCTCCAAAACTGATTCCCCCAAAACTGTTGAGTCGGCAGCATCCTGCCTCCTACCTCAGCCTGCTAAAATTAGAGAAAATGAAATCTGCCCCTGACCTTGTGCTCTCCACCTCTTTTTTAAACATTCCGCTGTAGCATGAGGACATGTTTTGTTTTTTCTTATTTATCTTCCTCCCATGCCAGCTGGGGCTCGGAGTCCTTCTCTCCTCTTGTTGACTGGAGCCAGAAGGGGACAGACTTCCACATCTTTTTTTGTTGTTGTTGTTCAGCTGTCAGCAAAAATAAAACAAGCAGGTTTATATTTGGAAAGCAGAGGGTCTCAGCCACCGGATCACTATGTCCAGAGTAGGTCACAGCTTTGTATCCCCTCATGCAACAAAGGCTTGAAATTTGATCCACAGATTTGCAGAGAGGGGCTGGCTTTTGTGGTAGGCCTGTCTTCACTCACATTGATTTTAAATGCCATTGGAGGATCATGGGGAATTCTCCACTAGCTGGGATGGTTCTAGAAAAGGATCCTCTGGAACACTGCTAGAGCAGTCTGGTATGGGCAGACTGGAGGACCCACATTTCCTTCCCATCCATCTTCTGATCCCTGTGCAAGGATCCATCTTCTTTTCACAGGCAAAGTACCTGGGCCTCAGTGGGGTTTTGAGATTGGGTAAGGAGTGGAGTTGAGATTCACAGCCAAGGCCACCCTGTGGGTCAGATCATTAGGATACAAAACAAAACAGGAAAGAAGGGAGAGAGAAATGTGGCCAGTGTTCATTTCAAGATCCCTGATGCTTCAGAAGAGATGGTAGAGAAGGAAAAGGATGCGAAGAGACCTTGGTCCCAAACCCAGCCACGCCCCTCCTCCTCTTGGGTCTGGGTCTCCCCATCTGAAGAACTGTCTCAGACCTGAAGCCTCTCGAGGCCCCTCCCAAGGCTGCACCACGGTCAGTGTTCCCAGGGCCACTTTGTTTTGGTGATCTGAGCAGTTAATTTTTCACCTAGAAGTCACTCTCTGTTCCGTAAGTAATTTTAAACAAATTCGGTTCCCGTCCCTGGACTTCCGTGAGGGAAAAAACAAGACGCAGCTGGGTTTTCCACCGTCCTCAGCAGATAAGGGTTTGAAAGCAGTGTGCACTCCAGACCGTGATCCCTTATAGCCCCGGGCAGTGAGGGTCCAGCGCTCTGTTCAGGAGAACAGCCTCTAGGAGCACAATGACCGGGGCTCAGGTCAAGCAGATGAGTCCCGAGGAACCATCCTGATGGGGCTCACGTCCTTTTCAGCCCCATTCTGGGTTTTCAACAGATCTTTCTTGGTGATGCCTGAACCCCTCTGTCAGATCTTGCTATTAGCATGAGGCTCTCAGAGTGTAAACTAATGAATTACAACATGATTACACAGCACATAATTAACTTTGTAATTAATATGCAACCGCCACTTAAGCTAAAACACTGCTTATAGAGATGAACGGCAATAGTAAATCACAGGTCAGAAACAGCGTTTCGGAATTTTCAAAAGAATGAACGTAAGCAGGGAATCACTCAAGGCAGCAGGGCGAGTTAATTGAAAAGCAGATGAATTGTGCGCGTCCTGCTTCATTTCAATACTTTCTCCCTTAAGAAGGACCCCGATGCCACCCTGCCACGCTGACTGGTCAGGCCTGGTCGGAGGGGCACTGGGCACGTGTGGTTTTATTTCCAAAATAAGAGAGGCTTTCCTTGCCCCAACCCAGCCCACCCCCATAGCTTGGCACTCTGCGCAGCCACACTGCCCCTGCTGGAGGTCTAGCTCTGCCCCTCCACCTCCAGAAAGCTTATGGGGTTGCCCCCCAGCACAGCTCTGGGCCTTCCATAGTCTAGCCCCCGTGGTGGGCATTGCCCACAGGTCGGTTAGTACAGCTGGTCTGCCTTCACCTGGATTCCGGGCTTCTGGAACTCAGGGATGCCATCTCACTTTTTTGTTGTTATTTAATCCTTTCCTCCCCCACCCTCCTGCCAGAGCATTAAAGCTAGAAAATGCCTTAAGAATCATTTCACCCAGCCAGAATTTCACCAACCCCGAGAGGTGAGGGGCTGAGTGCTACAGTCACCGGGTGACGTGGGCCCAGGCCTGGCAGGAATCCCCCCTGCATCCTCTTCCAGCCCTGCATCAGGCTGGGTGGGCCTTTGAAATGAGTCAAACCCAGGATCCAATCCCAGCAACCCCACTGCCCCGCAGTGTGACCTTAGCCAAGTTTCATAACCTCTCTGGACCTCAGTTTCCTCATCTGTGCAGTCTGAGCAACGATGCCCACCTCCCTGGGTCGATGCGGGGATTGGGGGAGATAATGTGTGTGAACTGGCCTGGTGCAGACTGAGTGCTCACTAGATCCTGAGTGTCGTCCTCAGGGGTTTAGGGAGTACGGGGGAAAGTACATAACAGCTCAGTCAGCCCCATCCTTTGGGGCTGAGGAAACAGGCCCAGAGAGAGGTCACCTGTGTGTCCACAGCACTGCACGTGTAACTGGCGTGATTGGGGTCCCCCAACCAGGAGCCCCCTGAGAACTGATGGCTCTTGTCCACGTTGTCCAGCTCTAGGCTGGGCACAGCCAGTGCAGAGCTGGCAAAGGGCGGTGCCCCGTGGATGAATGAACTGAAAGGCCTCTTCCAGAACAGCCTGGAGCTGGGCCATCGGCAAAGAAGCTTTCTCAGCCCCCAGCCCCAGGATGGTGTGGATGTAGCTTGGTTTAGGGGATAGACGCTGGGTTTTGAAGTCTGACAGGCGGGTCCGAATCCCAGCTTTGCCATTTTCTGGTCTTGGGCAAGTTCCTTAATCATTTTCAGCCTTATTTGTCCCATCTGTAGATGGTGCTAATCATTCTACCTATATCGTTATAAAGATAATTCACATAAAACACCAAACGCGCTGCCTGACACACAGGTACTTACTCGTGTTGTTCTTCTTCTTATTCATAATCATGAACGGAGATTTCTGAGTGGCTGCTGGAGGGCCACCTTGGCCTCGGGCCTCCCTTTAGAGTTCTTGGCTTGGGTGGGGCAGGGGAGGTACCAGCATCCCCAGACAACCCAGACTCTTGCGTCAGGCAGCACAGTTGACCTTCCAACTCTGGCCTTTGCCCTTCCAGAAAGTGACCTGGGCTGCCCTCCTCCTGACCTGGGCCAGCCTTGCGCGGGGCGGGGAGCTGCGGGGGCCCGCAGGTGGGCTCCTGGTTGGTTGGGTACGTCTAAGCGGTGGTGGCCTCATGAAGCCATAACATTGGATTCAGAATCCAGGGCCCCAGGCCTCCTGGGCGGTGGGTTTCAGAGCTTGGAGTGGGTGCTCTGTGACTTCTCTTCCTGCGACCAGAAACACTTCAGTTTCTGGTCCCCCACCCCATTGGGCACCCCTCCCCAAGCCTGCCAACAGACTGGTCTTCCTCTGCAGTCTTTCTCCCTGCCATCCAGCCTCTACATCCGACAGCCACTCCCCTTAGGTCGGAATTTGTCAAAGGCGGTTCCGGGGAAAACTAGCTCTATGGGATTTTAAAACGTGTTTCGTGAAAGAAGTAATTTGCTCTCTAGTCACTTTGGGAAAAGCCAGATTCTTTAAGGCCCTTCGCATGGAAGCGCGCTTCCTCCCCTCCAGAGGGCGTAGAGTACGCAGCTTCCGCCCAACGATCTGACCAGAGAATCCTTCGCTCAGGGAGGACCCATTTCCGAGGAACAGACCTCAGGCAGCCTGGTCTGGAGTGTCCTGGCCACTGCCCTCCTTCTTCCCAGAATAGGCCTCCTTCAGTGACAGTGCCCACCTGGACAGACCCCACGTGGGCGTCCAGGCACTGCTCTGCAGCAGCCGTGCTCGGTTCACACGGCCCAAAGCACTGACCGTCTCCCCGCTTCCTTCTGGAACTTTTCACAACTGGCCTTTGCCACAAGGACAGATCCCTCCAGCTCCTCAACGTGGCCTTCTGGCCGGTGGGCACGGGGCTCCTGCCTCAGCCACCCACGTGCTCCGAGGCACCCGGCACTGAGGCTCAGGGTGGCTCGCAGAGGCCCCGGTGTGAGGGCTAGTGGAGGGGGCAGCCTCGCCCCCTCCCCTCCATCCAGAGCCCGGCCCCTCTAATTGTTGTATGAGCTGAGCCTCTGCCTAAGATGTTGTTGCAAGGTTGAAAAATAAGTTTTAAAACTAGGTTTCTAAAAAAAGTTGAAGGTCTTTAGTGTCTAGAGTGGTTGGCTTTTAACTCCCCCCGCCCCCCAGCAAGTACCGGCTCCTCTCTGAGCCCCGGTTTCCTCCTGCCTGCGATGGAGACGATAAGGCCCACCTGGGTCCTGTGTAGAGCCAGGGCTCACGTGCTTGGGGCTGTGCTAAGTGCTTCCTATTCACTAACTCATTTAATGGACACAGCAGCCTACGAAGTAGGCACAGTTATTAGTTATTATCGCCCCCGTTTTACAGATGGGGAGCCTGAGGTACTCGGAGAACAGCATTTTGCTCCAGGTCACAGAAGCTGGCAAGTGAGAGTCAGGATTTGAACCCAGGCAGCCTGGTGACCTTAACCGCTAAGCTATACTGCCCTGTAAATGAGGTGATAACAAGCGTCAAATGAGGTTATGACATCGGTGCTTTGTAAACTGTAGAGTGCCTTGCACAGTGAGAGTGTCAAGTCAGCACACGATTTTGGAGCACCTAGTGTGAATTTTTGTCTCTCAGCAGACATTCAGGAAGCATGTTTTCAGGCTGCCTGTGGGGTGCCCAGCTTGTCCCTGGAGGGTTCCAGGGATGAGGCTCCCACGCCCAGCCTGGGTCAGGTGTGGTTTAGTCCCGGAGTAGCCTCATACCCAGAGATTCCCCGCATGCAGATTTGATGGCAGCCAGGGTGACGGGCACCAGATCCCAGCTGACTCACCCCCTGCACCACAGGCCTTCTAGAAAGAGGCAGGACTTACGGGGTCAGTGTGCCAGCTGCAGCCCAGCTGGGACGCCAGGAATCCACACGGAGCCACGGGGACGTCACAGGGCTTCTGCAGAAAAAACCACAGATGCTCCCCAGGGGGAGCAGAGCCCTTGCTCCCACCAGGCTTGGCATAGCCTGTCATAGTCACCCTGTCCTTTCCCACCCCCCCACCTCGAGACCCCTGAGAGCTCCCCGGGGCAGGCCCCTATTTGAGCGGTCTGGGCCCACAGGCCTGCCCTCAGCCGGCACCCGCAGGAGGTGCCTGGACATGGGTGGGCAGAGAGAGCCGAGAAGTTCAGGGCAGCCAGGGCTCCCGAGGCCCGAGTGTGGCCCTGGCCCCACTTCTGACCCAGAACAGAGGCTCAAGGCTCTGCTCCACCTCCACCACTGCCCCTGCCCTGGGCCTCAGTTTCCTCATCTGTAAATGATAGACCTGAGCAGATCCCCAGATCCATTCTAGATCTAAGCCATGAGGCCTGCTTGCTTTTATCATCTACCACTTTCAGTGCAAATAAATCTTTTTAAAAATCTGACAGTTCATAGGAACTAACTAAAAGAAAAGGTATACACGTAAAAATAAAAGGCCAGGCTCAGGAGAAACAGCTACCGTCCTGGACCAGCCTGTGTCATCCCTGTGTGACTGGGTAGTAATCACCCACCCGCTCTGGGCCTTAATCTTCTCCTCTGCAAAATAGGATAATAGTGTCCCCAAGCTGCTGTGAGGCCGTGGTTGATGTAAGGTTGCTTGAAATGTGGCTGGCTTGCCTGAGTGGTCCATACGTGGGCTGTCAGCTCAAGAAGAGCCTGGCTCTGACTCCCAGTTTAGGGAAGAGAGGACTAGGTCACGAATTGGGAAATCCGCATGCAGGTCTCTGCTCATGCCTCGACTGGCTGGTGACGCCAGGCTAAGTTCTCCTCTAGGCCTCCGGTCACTCCTTTTAAAAATGGAGCTGCCCAGGACTTCCCTGGCAGTCCAGTGGTTAAGGCTCCATGCTCAGTGCAGGGGGTTCGGGTTGGATCCCTGGTCGAGGAGCTAAGATCCCACGTGCCTCCTGGTGTGGCAAAAAAAAAAAAAAAAAAGGGAGCTGCCCAGAGGTTTTCTTCTCATGTGTCGGTACCAGGTGGTTAAGAAGGGTGGGCAGAAGGGTGTGTGGAGGATTGGCTGGGGCACGTCTGGACCCAGTGGGAAGAGTACGGCTGATTAGCCATGCCTGTCATGGGTGCAGGAGGTAGGAGTAGCGTCCCATACACCACAGCCCTATGTGCTTCTTAAGGGCTCATCTAGTTATATCTGACTCTCCCTTGGACATGCCATTGCCCCTGCCCCTGTCTGGAGCTCCTGGAGAATGCCAGGTGAATGGATTTGGAGGCTTGAGGGGCTGGGGTAATGAAGACACAGTGGAGAACACCTCTTTGTCCTAGAGCTGGAGCTGTAGGAATATCTGCAGTGTATTTACAGCCTTCTAGAGGACACCAGATGGCAGTCAGGGGACCCTGGCTCTATCTCCAGCTTCATCCCACCCTGTGATCTCTGAGTGCCCTTAAGGAGCTGTTTCCAGCCTCCCCCTTTCCCACTGCATGGCATCTGAGCCTTTTGTCCGGCACCTATAGGTTCAGTACTTGTTCAGTTTCTCTTTTCATTCTGAGGAAACAAAAAGCAGAGGTGGCATAGCCTTGGGAATGAGAGAAAACCCAGCAACCTTATCCAGGGCTGAAGCTGGCCCTCCTTCACCTTTTGGGGAGAGAAGCTGGCAGTGAAAGTTCACCCTGAGGTCACGGACTTGGAGTGTGGCCAGAGGGTGGCAGGAGGGTTTGGCCTCAAGGGCATGGCCTGGGCCTGCTAAGGTGTCACATGCCCCAGGGGGATGAGGCACACCCCAAGTACAGCTGGGATTCCCAGCACAGCGTGGGGTGGGTCGGGACCCTGGGTTGGCACCTTTGTCAGCATAGCATCAACACGTGTTCTCCCAAATCAGCCGTCCTCTCCTCTGGATTAACTCTTGTGTCCCAGAAAATGTTGTCAGGTGTACAAGGCTGCCCTCAGGAAGCGCCCTCTCTGATGCACCCAGGGTACATTGTGTTGTCCCGTCAACGACCATTGACAGTAGGGGTTCCTGTAGAGGAGAGCGGGAGCTGGGAGATGGGGTCATGGAGAGAAGTGGGTCCACCCTTCCAGGAACCTCAAGTGCCAGGAGGTGTGGAGCCTGGTCGAGTCTTGTCATGGGGCACTCCCGGAGTTGAGAAGGGGGACCTGGATTTGGAAGAGCTGTTGTCCAAATCAGGATTTCCCTTTTCAGAACACTGTGCCCTGAGTGACTTCACTTACTCAGCGCAGTGGGCCGGGAGGCGATGCACCTTTCTGTTTGACAGATGAAGGCTTAGGGAAATAAAGTGCCCTCCCACAGTCTCCCAGCCGAGAAGGTCTGGCTCTCAGGGCCCACCCCCTACCCAGGGGCCTCACCCCATGCAAGGCCAAGGTGGCCCAAGGGCCTGCTCCAGCTGCCTGGCCAAGAATGGGAAGCAGCTGGTCCCGGTCAGCTGCCTGGAGTTGCCTCTTTCCTCCCTCTCCCCACTCATGTCTGTCCCTCTGCCCCACCTCCCTGACTTCCCTGGGATAGGACACAAAGTCACTCTGACTGTATTTGCTTCACCACCGCCCTCTTCCTCTGCCTCCAGGCAGTGTGTCTGGTGCAGGCTGCAGAGCTGCTACACCTCTCTCAGCTCCTTTACTTTTAAGAGGAGGAAGGCATCAAACTCCATCAGTGCTTGCTTAACTTCCGTCACTTTCATACCATTTATACTGTTTAAAATGGTTCTTTAATCCTTTTAGGTTTGCCATCCCTCCCTTATTTAACCCTGTCCTAAGTAATAATATCCACGAACTCACCAGTGATAATTGCTGTAGTCCAGATACTTCCCTATGAAAATGTACAAGTTTTGCCCATGGACCACTTAAAATCGTCTTTGTTCCACCAGTGGTACATGCATCACTCTTTGGAAACCCCAGACCGAGTTATCAGAGTCTCTCTCCATCCTGAGATCCTCTGATTAGGGCTGAGTCATTGGGTTTTCAGCTCTTGCCATTCTGGGCCCAATGATGGCCGGCCATCCATCCATCCGTCTAATAAACATTGCTGAGCACCTGCTGGGTACCAGGCCCTAGGCTAGGTTCTGGGAATCCACAACTGGAAGACATCCCAGCTGACGGGGGAGCTGGATGCAAAGACACCCCACTGGTCTAGTACCACCAAGTTGGGGGTGCGTGACAGGGGCACTGAGGACAAAGAAGTAGAAGTGAGTGGCTCTGCTGGGGGAAACCAACCAAGCGGGTGACCGTTGAACCAGGCCTTAATGTATGAAGGGAGCCAGGCATTCTGGGCTGAGGCAAAGACGTAGAGGTGTGATCTTCAGAGCACAGTCCAGGAGGCAGGGAGCAGCCCCACGTGGAGGACACAGGATCAGCGGGGAGTAGTGGGAGGTGGGGGCCAGGCAGAGGAGGACCTAAAGTGACACTCACACTCAGGTCACTGTTGAATCCACGACATCTGCCCCTGTTGGAGTCTGAGAACTAGAAAGGGGCTGGTCGGGATGGGTCCCCTGGAACCCCAGGCTCTGCCACCAGGCTGACGAGCAGGCATGTCCCAAGTTCCTTGGCCCTGGCAATGTCTTGGAATGCAGCCTCTTCTCTGCAGACTGTAGGTATAGTCCCCCCACCACTGTTGACGGCACTGCTCGCCCCGGGGGAATCTGAGCTGCAGATGTGCATGGTGATTGAATTGTTTCTGCACACCACTGCTCACACAGCTCCCCTGGGGACCTGCCACTTGCCTGTGCAAGCTGTCAGGAGTTGTGTGTGCTCTGTACGTCTGGGCCAGCCCTCAAGTGTGTGCATATACCTATGCGTAAGTGTGCAAAGGGGGTACATAATTATGTGGGTGTGCACACACATATGCAAATGTCTCTCCCCTGGGTGCTTGTGTGTTAAGTGTGCCAGTTAACTTGTCTGGCCTCAAAAGGGAAAAATAAAACACACTGATGTTAGTACTGCTGATGTCAGCCCCAGGGAGCTGCTTCCAGGGCTCCAGGACCCCACTTTCCATGGGGCAGCTGAGAGCACCCTGCTCCCCGTTTCTAGGCAGGAGCCTGCTGAGGGCCATGTGCCTCCCCCAGCGTTTCAGAACAGGAGAGATGCTTCCAGGGAGCCTGGAGATGACCCAGGGCCCTCCTTAGACCCCGACAGATGAGTTCCAGTCCTGCTTGCCCTTGTCTCCCTGTGTCCATCCTGCTGCATGAGGACCCAGGACCCGGTGGTTCCCAGGCTCCCTTTCGACTCTCAGCAGTCTACTCTCTGAGCAGCCCTACGTGCCTGAGAGCAGCTAGCTTTTCCTGAGCGTGTCTTCTGTTCTAGGCTCCTCTGAGGCTGAACTTGCCCATGCCCCGCTAGTGGTGAGTCGTGCAGAATGGAAGCTTGTCCCTTTCAAGAGCTCCCCTGGGAGCTGAGAAGACCGGCCAACCCACATGTCACCATCAGAAAACCTGCCTACGTGCAGTTAGGCCAAGCCAGCATAAGCTGCAGGGAAAAGTGTAGAGCAGAGAGAGGGGCAGCGTCTGCGGTCTTAGGTGACCCTGGAACAGCGGTTCTACCAGAGTTTCCTGGGCCTGCAGGCTCCCTGCAGGCCGGCCTTGAGACAGCCTTCGCAGTTCTAAAGTCAAGTATCCTGCACTTGTTGAGATGGCATTTTCCAAACAGCTGGAGCTCCTGACACCAAAATCCTAAGATGTTGAGTTTGAAGGGCTGCCAGCAGCCTGCTAGCCTTCGTTTTACAGATGGGAAAACTGAGGCCCGGAGGAGGGTGGCAGAGCTGGGCTGCCTCCAGGCCCCCAAGCTGACTAGCTGTGTATCTCCTGCAGGCTGGTGGCTGCTCAGACCAGGAGAGGGGGCCAGGGGCCACAGGCGGTTGACCGCCTGAGCTCACTCCCCACTGGGAGGTAGGCAAAGAAGAAGGGCCGAGGCCCTGGGTACACCCAGGGCCGGGCCAACAGTGATCTCCAGTTGGGAGGGAGCCCGGCCTTGGTGGGCACTGGAGTTGCAACCGCCACGGAGGATTTGTAGCAACTCGACTCTTAGCTTAGAGGAGTCCAGGCTGGGAGGAGAGAGACTGCAGCCAAGCCCAGCAACGCTCCTGCGGCGGAGAGCGACCTCTGCTGGCCTCTGAGCACTCGCCACTTCCCGGCACTGGCCCGCAGGCAGGGAGCCCAGTGGCACCAGGATGGCCTTAGAAGCAAGTGGATGGGTTTGGACAGGTTAGGTGGAACCAGGGGAACATCTCTTTGGGCTGAGGCACAGACTTGGGTGGGGACTTCCAGGAGGCCCTGACAGTCTTGGAGGAGTTGGAAGAACAACACATTAATGGTTAGAAAGGCAGAGGGTTTGAATCTCAGCGCAACACTGT
Organism: Pseudorca crassidens; assembly: GCF_039906515.1. Taxonomy (NCBI): domain Eukaryota; kingdom Metazoa; phylum Chordata; class Mammalia; order Artiodactyla; family Delphinidae; genus Pseudorca; species Pseudorca crassidens. The sequence continues at coordinate 54,104,144 of NC_090311.1, read as the reverse complement.
CCCGGCTGTGTGATCCTGGGCAAGTCACTTCACCTCTCTGAGCCTTTTAGGATTGAGTGAATTATCAGTGCACAGGGCCTGGCCTGGTGCCTAAACACAGCAGGTGCAGAACTAATGGAAGATCTCAGACTGCCCCTCAGTGAGCTATTAGCTTTCTCATGCCTCCTTCAGCCCTCCTCCTCTCTCCATGTCCATAATCTTTAGCCTTCTAGGCCTTGACTCTTTTTCTGCAGGGCTGGAGCCTCCAGCCCCATCCATTCCTGGTGTTAATAACCCCAATTTCCCAGTGATCTTGGTGGTTTAAAAATGTCACCTCACCTGTGAGTATCTCCTTCATTAGCCAGACATTTTGTTCTTTTATAGATTAAGACCTACACGACACACAGCTGTCCCTGTGATGTCTCTCCTGTCAATGCTCTGGGTCTCACAGGTGTCCCAGGCCTAGCCATTCATTTCTTGGTTCCTACAACATGGAGCCCCAGCCTGGGAGAAAAGCCCCCTGGTGTCTAGATCCAGCCCAGACATGCTGTGTGGCCCAGGAAACAGCACCTGTGGGCCTCAGACTCCCCAGAATAAAACCAGCTGAACTCGGGGTGGTTTTCCTTTGGCCAATGATATTCTGAGCATCTTTGAATCCAGAAGTCAACTCAGTCCAGCCACTGGCCTCTAGAAAAGATTGCCCCTGAGCCAGAGTGGAGATAAGCCCGACAGTCTATCTCCCCTTTACTGTTTGCTTCCTCGGGAGAAACCTGTGGCCCTCTGCCACGGCTCAACAGGGAAGGACAACCTCTGGGCCCCCAGGCGGCTGTCTGGGTGAGTCTGGACTCCTGGTGCCTGCCTGGGGCTTCCCTGGGTGGGCTGAGCAGCCCCAGGCCCCAGAAATGATCTGTCAGTCATTCTACAAGCATTTATCAAGGCCCCACTAGGTCTCTGACACTAGAGACAAAAGGCCGTGCCCATCCTTGGAAAAGTTCCTACTTTTCTTTCTTTCTCTTTTTTTTTTTTTGGCCGAGTCGGGTCTTAGTTGCAGCACACGGGATCTTCATTGCGGCATGCAGACTCTTAGTTGCGGTGTGCAAACTCTTACTTGCAGTGTGCATGTGGGATCTAGTTCCCCAACCAGGGATCGAACCCGGGCCCCCTGCATTGGGAGTGTGGAGTCTTACCCACTGGAGCACCAGGGAAGTCCCCCAAAAGTTCCTACTTAGAGACAGAGTGTTGTGTGGCCACCTAATCCCTCACCAGATTTCCACAGTGCAGGTTTCTAGCCCCCTGGGCAGTTAGCTTCATCAACAGCACCCCCTGCTGGCCTCTTGGGCCACCACAGGCCCTTTGTCCTGGTTGGCTGCAGCCTGCAGCCAGGGCATTGAAGCCTGCACAGGCCTGGGGTTTCTTTGTATTTTCCTTCAGCCTCCTCCTGACTTGGCGCAGGCCTTTGTTTTTTTCTGTTTTTTTTTTGGCTGCGTTGCTGCACGTGGGCTTTCTCTAGTTGCGTCAAGCGGGGGCTACTCTTCGTTGCGGTGTGCAGGCTTCTCGTTGCAGTGGCTTCTCTTGTTGTGGAGCACAGGCTCTAGGCGTGCGGGCCTCAGTAGTTGTGGCACGCAGGCTCAGTAGCTGTGGCTCGCGGGCTCTAGAGCACAGGCTCAGTAGTTGTGGTGCACAGGCTTCATTGCTCCACGGCATGTGGGATCTTCCCGGACCAGGGACTGAACCCGTGTCCCCTGCATTGGCAGGTGGATTCTTAACCGCTGCGCCACCAGGGAAGTCCCAAGGGCTTTGTTTCATGGGTCCCTTTGGTTTGGCGTCCCTGCCCCACTGACTGTGGAAATGGCGCTCTCTCATTGGGACCCTGGCAGCCAGCGTTCACTCATGTCCTGGGTGGGGCTGGAAAGACCCAGGTGCCTGGGAGACCAGCAGGGTCTCTTCCACTCAGATGGCATCTGGCACCAGGAGCTGAAGTGGCCTCACCGAAGGTGGCATTGGCTCAGTCCTGCTCTGGGCCCCACCCACGTCCCTGCTTCCCTCACCAGGGTTTGTCCCTGGTCCCTGGAGTCCAGGGACTCCAGGGACCAGGGGCATTGGCTGAGGTTCCATGCAGGTAAACTCAGCAGGAAAAACCCAGCCCCTGCTTGGGGGAACTACAGGTGTAGCAAGGAGAGTAACCCTGTCACCACTCTCCCCGCTGACGCACACACCTACAAGACGGTGGTACCCTCCACCCTCCCTGGCCCATCCCCAGTACCTGTACAAAAGTTTTGGTTGTAGTGGGAAAGCCAGGATTCTGGAGCTGCTACTATAACCCCTGAGCTTCAGTTTCCTCATCTGTAAAGTGGGGATATAGTACCAGTGTCTTTGCCTAGTGCCTGGACCAGCACCTAACTTATAAGAGGAATTCAACAGTCACCTAATAGGTGACATGGAGTGGATATGGGGTTACACCAAGAGTTCCACGGACCCAAGAAACTGATTTCATTTCCATCTCTCATGCCCCGTAGAGCTAGCACAGTATAGATATTGATAAGTGTTTACTAGGTGAGTTGGAAGCATGCATGGATGGGCAAGGGGAGGCTGAAGATGTGTGGGTGGGTGGGTGGATGGATGGACAGACGGGCATTTAAATGGATAAGTAACGGAGAAGTTGGCTATCTGGGGATGTAAATGTGTGATAGTGGTGTGAATGCAGGGATGCTGGTGGGGTGAGGGTAGGAGAAATCAGTGTGGGGATGCTACTCCCATTTTTACCTTTTTGCTGGAAAGCTCCAAGAAAGGTGAATCCAACAAGCATTTATCAAAGTACAAATGCCTAAATGACCCAGAAACTCCACTTCCAAGAGTGTGTTCTCTAGATTAATTCACACATAATGATGTGGCTGATACAAAAGGCGATCCTTCAACACTGTTTGCAATAATAAAATCTGGGGACAGCTCAGGCCTCGTCACTTGGGCAAGAGTGAGCCCCTGGAGCAGAAGGACCTTTTCTAGGACCTCGGGTCTTAGGACTGCACCTGGCACGGGTGGACATTCAGATGGCAGTTGGATAAATGATTCATCGGTGCCTGGGAATACTGTGCAGCCACTAAGAAATGAAAAGGCTCTTTATGTCTTGATGTGGAATAAACTTTGAGATATTATTAAGAGGAAAAAAGCAAGGTCCAGATAGTGTGTGCAGAATGCTATTGCTTGGGCTTCCCTGGTGGCGCAGTGGTTGGGAGTCCGCCTGCCGATGCAGGGGACGCGGGTTCGTGCCCCGGTCCGGGAAGATCCCACATGCCGCGGAGCAGCTAGGCCTGTGAGCCGTGGCCACTGAGCCTGTGTGTCCGGAGCCTGTGCTCCGCAACGGGAGGGGCCGCAACAGTGAGAGGCCAGCGTACCGCAAAAAAAAAAAGAATGCTATCGTTTTATGGGTTTTTTTTTAAGGAGTGGCAGGGGATAGTACACATAGATATTTGCTTCTCTAAGATGAGTCCCTCAGAAGGAGACAGATGACACTGGTTCTCTCCGGAAAGTCCCCTGGGGGCTGAACAAGGCCAGCACTTCACTGGACACCCGGGATTTTTGAACCACGCAAATGAGTTGCCTTTTCAAGCACAAATGGAACGATAAGAAGTGCTTTAAAGGAGCTGTGTAGGGAAGAGCTCCTTGGAAGAGGAGCAGGGCATTCTTCGCGAGGCTGCGGCCAGGCATGGTGTCAGTTTCCCCAACCAGGGTGCCCATGCTGGGGGCAGAGAGCCAGGGCATGGGAGCAGACAGGCAGACAGACACGGTCCAAGCTTCCACTAGCTGTGGGACTCGGCAGATTTCAGACCTCAGTCTCCTCATCTGTAAAATGGAGATGCTTCTAGTCTTACAGAGCAGGCGTGAGGAGTCAAGAAGAGAGTGCAAGGGCCCAGCCTACAGAACGTACTTGGTAGATGGGACCTGGTGACGTGGACAGAGATGAGGGGCCTTCAGGGGGCGGCGTTTCGGGAGAGCAGAGAAGGCCAGGTGCTGGGGGCCTCTGTTGAGCACCCTGTGTCTGACCCACGTGTCTACAGCCTGGCTTCTCGGAGGGCGAACAGCCAGTGACGAGGAGACTTACGCTTTGGCCCGAGGACCTGGACCCGTGAGCAGTGGGGGGACCAGAGGGGAAACCTCTCTCTTCTCTCTCTGTCTCGCTGCCTCTCCTCCTCCATCGTTATCTCCATCTCTGCCTTTGCAGTCGAGGCCTCCCTGGAGAGGCCTGGGGGCTCCAGGGGCCTCCTCACATGCGTGCTCATGTGCCCCAGGCCCAGCGCCATTCAGGAAGAGTGAGCCTCCTGAGTGCGACAGCTGTGTCCCCCAACCACTCGGCCGTGAACTGGCAGGCAGAGCCCCGGGGCCTCGTTCGAGCTCTGACACAGGCTCCCTGTGCCACCCCGGGGAACTCCCTTCCTCTCTCTGAGCCTCGGTCTCCTTATCTGGAAAAGGGGGGCGGTGCTGAGGGCTGCCCTCCTTCTTTCCCGGGAGGGCAAAGGGGAAACATGGAATTGTGGTTTGCAAACTCGAAGGCGTGGGGGATTCGGGGAGGGCACCTGTGATGGGGCTGCTGCACTTAGACCACACGTGCATTCAGGGTCGTCATGTGGAAAGATCCCTGTGCACACACACGTGCACACACACACACACACACACAGCCACATCGAGTGGGTAAGCCCTGTGCCTGCGGATGGAGCCGTCGTCCCTACCACCGCCGCCCAACACGCACGTGTGGGCGTGGTGGACACGCCTGCCCAGTGCCCACATGCGCCACCCACAGAGAACACCCAGGAGCACCTCCTGCCCTCAGCCCAGATGGGGTTCCCCCAGGGCTGAGCGTGGAGAAGCGCTGGCTGGCCGTGGCCGCAGTTCCTCCTTCCAGCGCGGGGCTGCCCAGGGCAGAGGCCACCACAGCTCACGAAGGGCCCTGGAACCCGCTGGGAGCCACTGAGGCCAGCACACCTGAGTCAGGGCAGGAGGGTGGCGATGAGGCCGGCGGGCCTGGCACAACCCCAGTGACACCCACTCTCCTCTGTCTTCACAGGCTGGACAACGTTCATGGCTCTCGGGTAGAACCCAGTGAAACGGCCAGAATGAATTCTATGGACAGGCACATCCAACAGACCAATGACCGACTGCAGTGCATCAAGCAGGTGGGTGTGTGGCCCGGGCTCGCTCCTCTGCCTCTGGTAGCCAGGCCCGCTGGCGAGGGCAGGGCAGGCGAGGCGGGCAGAGCAGTGGGGCTGCTCTACGCTGTATAGCTGAGCACCCAAGGTGCTGGGTGGAGGTGACAGTGGGCAAGGCCGACTGCCTAAGTCTCCCCAGCTGCCCACCTCGTGAGAATGTGGCTGGCACGGACCAGCCTCACACTGGAATCACTCACCTGGGTTCAAAGGCCGGCTCTCTCCTGTCCCTTCCCTTCCCTTCCCAGCTGTATGACTTTGGGCCAGTGTCGTGCCCTTTCTGAGCTCTGCTGTGCACTCTGGGCTGTTTTGAGGATAAGGTGAAGTGCCTAATCTCCTTCCCAGACCCAAGCTCCCCACTTCTCTGCTCCAGGGGTTCTCTGTGAAGAAATAGAAAAGGAAACCAACGCCCAGAAGAGGGAAGGGAGTCACCCGAAGTCACACAGTCCTGCCCCACAGGTGCCAGGAGGGCCTCGTCCCAGAGGGTACAAGTTCCCCCTCCTGCCTGTGCTCACACCAAGCTTAAGACGCCATTCGCCTGCCAGTACCCTGTCCGGATTGCTCACGGTGGGCTCAGAGGTCCCCACTTGAAGAAGCCTGGTTACGCTTGGGCAGGCAGATGCCCCCCAGTGGTGACCAGGAGTGATGCGGCCACCCTCTGGGCTCAGCTTCCCTGCAGCCCAGGGCAGCAGTGTCCCTGCACAGGCTCCGGTGTTGTTTTACTCCAGGAAGGGGCAGAGGCTTTGCCATCAAACCGACCTGAGCCCAAATCCTCACTCCTCCACATACCCACCCATGGTATAATCTCAGGCCTGTCCCTCTGTTTCTCTGAGCCTCAGTTTCCCCCGTGAAGTGGGTCCAATAAGGCCGACCTCGTAGGATGCTCTGAGGACATTGTGGGCGGAGCACGTAGCCCAGGCTGGCACGTGGCAGGTGATCAGCTCACTGTGGCGGGGGCTCTTGTCCTCAGTGTTGCAGTGACAGGGAGGGGACAGCTGTGGCGAGGCCCCTGGCTTAGGCGGGCTTAGCTGGCAGCTCGGGTAGCCAGCATAGCCCTCTGGCCTCAGGACCCCGGGGGGAGGCAGGGGCAGACCTCACAGTCCCACCCCCACCCAGCATGCCCCCTCCCCGCTGAACACCAGGGCCCAGTGGAGCTGAGGCTAGTCGGCAGGAATGAGGGATGTGTGCCGTCCCATTAGCATCACGCAGAGCAATCTCAGAAGCCTGGGCCGGGTCTGAGGAGAGGAAATTGAAGCAGAGTTGTTACAGATTGAACTCCACAGAGCAGCTCTCCCAAACGCCAATTACGCCTCTGTTCCCCGTCACAGAATAGAAACCAGACGATGGGCTCCTCCTCTGCCCTTCCCTCCTTCTCCTCCGCCTCTAGGCTCTGCGGGACTCTCTCCCAGCTCTGCCTTTGACCCAGTTTCTTCCGCCCATGAGGGATCAGCTGTCAATGGCTCCACCCCCAATAATACAGTCAAGCCCCTATGCCAGAGCCCTCTGTGTGCTGGGCAAACAGCTCCCCCTCAAACCTGCTCACAACTTGTCTTTTCTCTCTGCGTCTGATTCCCTGCAGGAATCAGGGTGCCCTTTAGTCCCTGGGCCTCCCAGGGATCCAGCGGGGGCAGAAGCCCACCCAGGAGCAGCCCTCACAGGACTCAGATTTACCAGTCAGCGAGCCTGAGCCCCCGTTCCACCACTCATTGGTTTCCTGACCTTGATTAAGTCACCGCTTCATCTCCCGTCGTCTGTAAACGGGCGTCGTGATGCACACCCAGCCATTGGGTCCCAGAGCTGTTGAAAAGCCAGGGATCGCCTCCACTGCCCTCACCTGGCCTGCCCTGCACACACACACACAGACACACACACACACAGCTCTGCGTGTGGGCCAGAGAGTGGCACACCTGTGAGGGTGAGCAGGCTGTCCAGATGCCCCCCCCACCCTGGGCTATCCAGAGCTCCCTGTGTCCTCCACGCCCACTCCCGCACTTCCAGGCAGACACAGCTCAGCACTGATGTCTGCTCCTCAGCTGCCCCAGAGGGCGACCGCGGCTGGCTGAAGACTGTTGATTCTCAGATGTCCCGTATCCTAATTAGAAGAGAAAGGTCTGCGTGCCCTGAGGATGATGCGTGTCGGCTGTGCCTACCTCTGGCTGGTGGAGCTGTGGCTCCCATCGGGGGCCTCACAGCCTCCGACTCTCGGTCCTGCCTGACTTCTACGGCGCAGCCTTCCCTGTCCGCCCACCCCGGTTCTAGCCACTACTGGCACGCGCCAGCCCCCGAGCACCCGGCTATCCATCTTCCCTCCAGGCCTCTGTCTCAGCTGCCTTTCTCCTTTCTCAGCCTCAGGTACAGGGAGAACCAGTGCCCCCTCTACAACATGACCTACTCCTGTCCCCACGGGCTTATCTGGGCTACACGTGCAAAGCCATGCAAATCAGCTAATTCCTGCACAGCAACCTCCCCAAACCCCAGGTGCCCTTTTGAGTATCTGCACTTCCCATTTCTGAGCCCTGGTGCTTCCTGGGCACCCAGTTACCTCACCCATCCTGCTCTTTCTCCCTTAAGATACAAGCCCTGCAAGGTATACATCAGGTCTCCCACCAGGCTGAGTTCTTCAGGGGCAGAGGATGTGCCGTATTCCTCTGTAAGTCAGCAGAGTCCAGGCCAGGGTGGGGCCCAGATATGTTGGGGAAGAATGAGAGAGGGGTAGACTGACAGATCGATAGCTAAGGGAATGAATGGATGGGTGGATGGACGGACAAATGGAAAGGCAGTTAGGTGAGCGGATGGTAGGTGGATATAGATGATGGATAGATGAATGAATGGATGAGTGGGTGGTTGGATAAGTTCTGGACGGATAGGAAGATAGGTAGGTAGATGAATGGATGGATGAGTGATGGATAAAGTAGTAAATGGATGAATGGGTTGGTGGGCAAGTAGATAGATGCATGGATGAATTGATTGATTTGGGGATGGATGGATGGATGGGTAGATGGATGGATAGATGATTTCATTCACAGATGGACTGATAAAATGCATTCATCACTTGGTCTGGTAGCCAGTCCCTAATCTGGGCATTGGTGTCCCCAACTCCTGCTCCAGCAGACTCAGTGGCCAGTGGATATAGCCCAGAAGGATCTTCTGAGAAATTGTAGAGATGGGCAGGCTTCCTGGGGAGGGACGGGGTATTAGTATCCAGTAAGAGCCACAGCCAGGGAGGCCTCTGCCTGTGATTCAAATCTGTGCTCCCATCCCCATATCAGCAAAGGGTAGCCAAGCTCAGCCCACCCAGCCCTGCTCCCTCCACTGGGGACCCGTTCTGAAGCTGCCGGATTGCTGGCCAGCTCTGCAGATGGACCATCCTTTGGCCAGCTAGCTGCTCACTAGCCATTAATGCATGGGCTTGGCCTCGTGCCAGTTTTGGGGGTTTTGGAGGTGAATGGGGCCCCAATTCTGCTCTCAAGGAGCTTGCAGGAGAAACAAGAAACTGTACAGAGGTCCTAGCATATCAAGCAATAGCAGTCTTTACCTGACACCTACTCTGTAATGGGGATGTCATGACGTATGTTGGTTCTAAACTTTGCAGCAGCACTGCAAGCTGTCCCCACCCCCTTTTGCAGATGAGAGATCTGGAGCTCAGGAACACACCCAGGCTGTGTGACTCAGTGGCCGAGATGGGGTTTGGTCCAGGTCTATCCTGTTCATTCCACTGCATCACGTAGCCACCTTGTAGTCTAAACAGATGACAAAAGCACAGAGAGGGCAGGAGGTTTGGCCAAGGCCACAGAGCCACAGAGCAATAGCTACTGAATGGGGTGCCTGACGTCCTTTCTACCAATGAGTTGCGCCCATGAGTCACTACCCATAGCCCAGGCCGAAGGCCACGTGAACTGGCTAGGTCGAGAGTGGAGAAGCTCAGCGGTGGGCTGGACCGAGATGGGAGGCTGGGTGCTTGGGGGCCAGAACAAAACTGGGCCCATGAGACTGGGAGCCCAGAGCCCCACAGAGGTGTGCCTAGGGTGGGAGTGCTGTAGGCGGGCAACTCTGAGAGCACCAGGCGGTGGTTGCTGACCCTGCTGATTGGGTGTGACATCATGGAAATAAACGGAATAAGTCAGTTAGCAGAGGGAGACTGCTAGGCAGGGAATTAACCGATTTGCATGGCTTTCCACGTGGAGACCAGATGCCGCCCGTGGCCTTGGAGGGGGCAGGTTTTAGGGAGGGCACAGGCGGCAGAGGCGAGGGCCCGTGCTGCCCTCTCAAAGGGTCTGCTTCTGGCCGTGGACGTCCTCCTGTCTTCTGCAGGAAGATCACGCGCAGGGAGCTCTGTCTTTGCAGAAAGAGCCGTGTGTGGGGCTAGGGCGGGAGCTGCCGAGTGCTCAGCGGAGCCTTTGGGAGACAGAGTCGGGGCCAAGGGCAGCCCCACGTGGGAGCATCCCACGCGCCAGGCGCTCTGCCAGGGGCCATATAAGCCTCATCGTGGTTAATCCTCACCGTGGCCCCCTAACGGAAGGCTGTGTCGCTGCATGCTTGCCCTCTTTCTTTCATCTCTCCCTCTCCCTTTGCTCCCACAGAGGGAGGATACTCCAATTCATTTCACTTTCCTCCATCCACTTTTAAATCTTGCCTTTCACAAACCACATCGTAATAGCAGTGATGAAACCCTAAGCAAGACAAAAATTACCACCACCAAGCCGTGATCTGCCATCCCCATTTTACAGATGGGGTGACTGAGGCTCAGAGAGGGGAGGGGTTGCCCTAGGTCAGTAGATAGTTGTGGATGAAGGCAGTGTGACTCCAGGGCACCAGCCCCACAGGGGCTCCCCCAGCACATTCAGCTCGCCTCCCAATTCTGAGACCTGCCAGCTCCTAAGACCCCTCCCTGCCTTGGCTCTGAGGCAGACTCTCACTGCAAGTTGGGAGAGAGCCGCTGCCCTGGGGACAGCTGCTGTTCCCAGTCTCTCCCAGCACCGAGGACACAGAGATCCCAGAAGGTACCACCATCCCCTTTGCAGCTGGCTTACACTCCAACCCCTGTGGACACCTTCTAGGTGTCCTGATGGAGGACCCACAGGCGGTCGCACCCAGCCCTGGAGTCCCAGCTCAGCCCCAACCTTCTTCATGACCCTGGACTCAGTGCCTAGTTCGGCCTGGCCTGGGAAGACACGGATAAGTGTTAAGGAGGGAAGGGGTAGCCATGGAAGCCACCCTCCACCCCTGTCAGCCCCGTGGCCTGGCTCTGAAGCAGGATCTAGACGCCCTGGCACCAGAATTCATTCTCCGTTAACTCAGACCCCGTAACTGGGCGGGGCCTGCACCCCCGAGCTGAGCCAGACCGAGCCCAGGAAATCTGGCTTTGGGGAACAGGGGTGGCTAAGCCGCATACACCTGACCACGGTGTGACAGTAACCTGGGCACAGTGTGCTTGAGCGCACCTTCCCGGCTGGGCGTGGCCCGGAGGCCTCTTTCTGACGCCCCTGCTCTGACTGTCTGGCTATAGCAGGGCTTGCTGAAGCCGGAGCAGGCAGCATGGTGGTGCTGGTTACTGGGGCAGGGGTGGGGGTGGGTGCTCATCAAGAAGGAATCTCCAGGGCCAGTCTGTCCTGACTCGGGGAGAGCCAGCAGCCCCAAGGATGGGAGCCACATGCCACCCTCCTGAAGCCCACAGGGTTTCCTACCCCACTGCCAGCATCCAGAAGACATTTTAGTATCTAATATTAGTGCTCTTTTCTAAACCCTCGTTCTTCTATCTTTGCGATGGGGCCGCGAATCCCCATGCCACCAGGAACTGGGCTGGGGTTGGAGATGCAGAGGGAAGGTGGATAAGAAGGAGTTTGAGAAAACCCATTACTCCTGGCCTGCCCCTTTCTGTGTGTCTCCTCCCCAGGGATGCCTGGGGTCTTTGCGGCCCCAGACTCCCACACTAACGTGTGCTGGCCTCACTCCTGGAGCCTCATGCTGCCTCTCCTTTCCCTCTCCCACAGCACTTACAGAACCCTGCCAACTTCCACAATGCTGCCACGGAGCTGCTGGACTGGTGCGGAGACCCGCGAGCCTTCCAGCGGCCCTTTGAGCAGAGCCTGATGGGCTGTTTGACGGTGAGTCTGTACTCGCCCCGCCTGTGTCTGCACCCAGGGAGGATGGCTAGGGACTAGTGCGCCTGTCCAGGCTGCTGCTGGAGGGAAGGGCACTTCCGTGTGTACCCGACACACATACACCCGCAGGGAACCTGGTCTGATGGGGAGACAGAGTCCTCGGGATTATATGGGTTCTTGACAATTGGTGAGAAAGACACAGATCCTACTTTGAAGAGTTCCAAGTCCGATGGGAGTAAATGTTCCATCAAAAGTAAAGCAGAGAGACTCTTGAAGGGTTTTCAGCCCTCCTTTTATCCAGTCGTTCATTCATTCACTTAGGTAAACATCTTTTGAGCTCTTTTTATAGTCAGCCAGCCATCTATCCATTCATGTAAGCGTTTATTGAGCTCCTATTACATCCATCCATCCAGATGAACACGGATTGATCCCTCGTTTATCATGTACAATCCCCTCTGCTAAGTCCTGGGAAACTGAAGATGAGTGAGACCTTGCCAAGCCTGATTCCCTCTTTAGCGGGGAGACAGATGTGGAAAGAGACGGTTGAGAAAATTGTGTACAAAATGGAGGCAGCATAGAGAAGGGAAGGGTTATCGGCCTGGGTGGTGGGCAGGTTGCAGAAAACTGAGAAAAGGAGCCACTTCTACATCTGCAGGAGTTTGATACATCTGCACAAGCAGCTGAGGATAGCGAGAGCATTCTAGGCACATGGAATGGCACACACCAAGGCCCAGATGTGCAACAGAACCCAGGGAACTGAGATTAACTCAGCTTGGTAAAGGTCTAGGATACAAGCTGGGCAGAGGCCAGGCCAGAGCTAGCGGTATCATTTGCCAAGCTTCGGAGCTTGCTGGCTGACAGCCACGTGGAAGGAGCTCAAAGCTTATGCTTGTCCCCAGCCACGTGGCCTATATCCATAAGGGTGAAGGCACCTCTGCGGCCAGTGAGGACAGCTGCTCAGAGGGTCCTGAGTCAGCTTTAAAGGGAATGTGGCTAAACACATTGCTGGGGAGCCCAGCTACCCCAAGGCTTGGAGAGGAGAGGCCAAGACTTATGCCTGGTTAGGCGGGAACAATAAGTAAAATTCAAGGGCACCGTGTTTTCTGAAAACCTCCAGGACAAGAGAGAGGTGAAAGGCCATCACTGCAGAACACCTCTCCTGTGCCTGACACTGAGCTTGGCCCGCTGGCTACGCCTTCTCACTGTGTCCTCAGAGAAGTCTGGTCCTGTCTTCTTCCCCATTTCATAGAGAAGGAAACTGAGATGTTGTGACTGACTTCCCAAGTTCACACAGCCACTTAGAAGTGGACCTGGGATTCAAGTCAAGACCCGTCTGCCTCTAGAGGGGATATTTCTGGCCATTAGGGATGCGAAGCAGGGACGCAGCCAAGACCCTCCCCGGGCTCCTCCATTTGTCTGAAGCTGACACCATCTGGCTCCCTCAGGGCCACAGGGCCAAAGCAGGCGGCAGCCTGCACTGCCCAGCCCTCCTTATTCTCCAGCCCCCTGAGCTCCCCCTCCCTCACCCAGCTCCCTTAATCCTCTTTGTGGGGATCCTGAGTCAGGCTAAGCCCTGCGGGCAGAGACAGATGTTACTCCCATCCCAGCTGCTGGTAGCCGTAAGTGAAGGGGGAGGGGGGGCTGCCAGGCTCCCCCAGCACCCCATCCCGAGCCTGCCTCTGCCTAGGAGGTGGGGACCTGAGGCTGAATCCAACAATGGCCCTGGCCAGGCTGGCTGGGCAGGTGGACAGGAGATGACTAGAAACTGGCCCTGCCCCAGCCCTGTCATTCATCTATTCATTCAACAAACATTCACCAAGTCCCTGCTGTGGGCAGGTCCTGCACAGGGGCCCCCCGAGGGGTGTGCAGTGAGCACAATGGGCCTCTCTCAAACAGCTTACCTTCCAATGGGGAGGCAGACGCTAAACACATAAGGAGTATGTAAGGATGGAACCCAGTGCCCTGGAAGAGGGGGCGGGGTGGTGGTCAGGAAAAGTCTTGGTGGACGTGACCTCCAGCTGAGACCTGAAGAGCGAAAAGGAGTCAGCCAGGGGAAGATGAGAGAGAAGGGTGCTCCAGGCAGAGGGAACTGCCAGTGCAAAGGCCCCGAGGCTTGATCTGTTCAAGGAACAGACAGAAGTCTCAGATGTCTGGAGCACAGGAGAGGGAGAGGGGTACAAGATGAGGTCAGAGGGGGAAGCAGAAACCAACTAACAAAGAGCCTGCAAGCTAAATGAGAAGAGTTTGGAGATGATTTGAAGGGCAATGGGGAGCCCTTGAAGGGTCTTAAGCAGGTGAGGGATGGGATGTGATTTGTGTGAGCTCTGAAGGGGAACATCCTTGGAGGGTAGGATGGAGGGATTCTGGAGGTCTTCCTGGAGGAGGGAGCCCAAGGAAAACTGTAGGATCTGATTGGCAGGGGATGAGACCACAGGAAACTGTGTAGACAAAAGCCCAGTGCCAGCTCTGCACCCCAGTTTAAGGCATACACTTGGTTGAATGGCCAGCTCTGACCCCCACCTGAACCCCCGACCTGCCGCTTAGCCAGAAAGGGGACTTTGGCCCACTGGTCACAGCCATAGAGACCTGAGTCTGACTGTCACTTGGAGCACAATAGAACCAGCAGCAAGAAAGGTTGGGGGGCGGAGGGGGTCATAGAAGACACCCTTGGTGCCCACAGCATTTTCCCGGCACTGTCTCCTTGCATCCTTATGAAGACACTGCAAGGGGTCAGGGAAAGGCTTATCAATGCTATTTTACAAACAGCTTGCTGCAGTCCCAGGCTGGTACCACTGACCCCCCCAGGAGCCCCAGGGCCCTGCTTGCTCCAGTCCTCCTATCCCCCTGGGCATCCTCAGCCCCAGCCCTGCCCCATGGGGAGGGATGAGATAGGACAGGTGAGAGATCCCAAGGGGCCTAGGTAGGGCGAGGCTGCCGAGTACCCCCCATCCCGCTCCACAGCGACACGCACGCACGCACACACGCACGCACGCACTCGCACCGCTTCCCGTTCAGGGGCAGCCTGAGCCCTCCAGGTTGCTGTCATCCCCTGGGTGACCTCTGGAAACAGATTCCTCTGGATCCGGCTTACTTGGAGGATATAAATTAAAAACCACTTAGCCTTGGGCAGTAAATGGACACATTTTTGCCACATCAGGGCCAGGCCCTGGGATGAAGAGCATTGGGACGCTGGCAGCCCCCTGCCCCACTCTCTCCTTCATGCCCTCTGACGCCAGGATGCAGAAGTGCAGGAGCCCCACGGCCCCTCCCGAGGGGCATCAGCACGGGCACTACTTACTCTTCAGGACCAGGTTCTTCCCTGGCCCCTCCCTTAGCTGCAGGGCTGAGCCCCCTCTCTGGGGGTCCGCCTCAAAGTCAGGCCTCTCTGAACTTGCTCTTCCTTCCTCCCCTGAGGTGGAACATGCTTGATCTGCTCGAGGAACAGAAAGAAGGCTGAGGCGGCCAGAGCATAGGAGAGGGGAGACGGGTACGAGAGGAGGTGGGAAAGGGAGACAGAAACCAGTTAGCACAGCAGCAGTGCCCTCCCCGTCTCTCCAGGGAGGAATTCCCCACAGCCTCAGAGTGTTCACTGCTGAAGCCATGGGTGTATGGTCACAGACAGCATTCACTGAGCTGTGTGCCTGGTCCTGGCTGTCATCCTTGCAAGAAGGAGATTTTGTACCCATTCCACAGATGAGCAAACTGAGGCCCAGAGAGGTTAAATCACCTGGGTGAGATACAACAACGAATAATTGTCAGATCCAGAACTCTGTCTCATGCCTGACTCCAAAGCAGCAGCAGCAGTGGCCACAAATACCTGTCCACCCCAGTACTGAGAATGGTAGCAAAGTAGGAAATGAGGGCTCTGCCCTGAGGGGCTTAGGGTATAGCCATGAGACAGAACTGGGACACATGGAACTGGCAGAGCCCATCACACACAACTTTGGAAATGAGAGACATCCTTGTACCTTTACAGAAGAGGAACCTGAGGCTCAGAGAGGTTAAGTAACTTGCCTTAGGTTGCACAGTATAGGATGGAGCAGGATTGGAGCACAGGCCAGTTCCCCTGACTGCCTCATAGAAAGTCAGAGTCCAGCCACCAGCTGGGAGCAGAAACCCCTTCTTTAGCATTTCCCAGACAGCCTGTCCTGCTTCATGGCCAGGAGGCTCACTGTTCTTCAAGACAACACATCCCTTTATGAGACTAACGAAACTGTCACATGCCTTTGAATATGCCCCCTCTCTCGCCTCTGGACTTCAGTTTCCCTCTCTGTGGCATGAGGGGCTGGACTCCCTGACCTATAGGGCCCCAGGGTCTAGGTCTCAGACAGCCAGGCTCCACTGGTCAGCCTTAGGAGCACCTCGAGGGCTGGGCCGAGCCGAGCTGGCTGGACCCAGGCAGCCAGCAGAGGGCAGCAGCTCTGCGGCCGCTCACCGCAGGCCTTTGTTGGGGAGAGGTCTTCACTGAGGGGTCTTTACGCCCATTGGGGTGGGAGAAGGCCTCTCTGAAACACGACAGGAGGCTGCTCAGCTGAGCCTGCCCTCCCCACAACAGTCAGTCAGACTCACCTCACCGGACTTTCCGGGGGTCCTTAGACTGGGCCAGGGGAAGCCAGGGGCTGCACCAGGTACTCTAGAATCACAGGGGCTAGCTTAGCCTGCTCTGCCACACCTGTGCTGTGTGACCTTCAGCCAGGCCCTACCCTCTCTGTCTTGGTAAAAGGGGACTGTTGGAACCAATGACCCTTCTGAACACTGGGCTCAGGGCACTTGGTGACAGATACTTCCAGGCCTGCAGGAGAGCCCTTAGAACCAGTACCAGGCCTCTCTTGCTCAATGTAGCTAGTTTCTTTCTTTTTCTTGGAACCAGAGCAACAGGATTAGCCAGTATTGGCCAAACAGAAGGACCTTTGCCTTTCTGCCCTCAACCCAGAGCCTGAGGGTTCTTCATGCATGTTGGGAGTTATGGCCTTAACCCTTTGTGGGCTGAAAAAGAAGTCCTCTCGTGGAGAGAGCCCAGGCTTTGCAGCCTGACTGCCTGGCACTGCATCCTAGCTCTCTCACAAACAAGCGTTGTGACCTCAGGCTGTTACTCATCCTCAGTCTCCTCATCTGTAAAGCAGAAACAGTAATAACACTTCGTGGAACTGTTGTGAGAATTTGGCACCTCACTGCTCATGAAGGAAACATTTCCTTAGCCCTCGTACCTGGGAGCGAGCATTCTCATTGCACCACTGTGTCAACATAGCCCACAGACAGCAGCCTCACTGATGCAAAAGTCCAAACAGACTGCCTGTGCTCACTCGCATCCACCCCAAGGCTCTCCTGCCAGGGAGGGCACCGTAGTCAACATCTGAGCTGAAGTGGCCCTTCCAGAACCTTCTCCCCGATGTACAGTGTCTGTCTCCAGAACTGAAATACTCAACAGGCCGTAAAGAATTAGGGGCCTTGGTTTTTCTGCTTGGACAGTGAGACTAACACTGAAGAAGACCCAGCCCTGGGATGGCTCAGTGACTCTGGAACGTGGCGTGCATGTAGCGGACCGTGCAAGGGGGGCGGGCAGGGTGCATAAGAACTGCAGGACGGGGGCAGATAGAGCCCGTGGGAAAGAGGCCTGGGGAGACAGAAGCCTTCTGCGTCAGGGGCTTCTGTTTGCAGCGGAGAAGCTGAGCAAACATTCTAACCTGAGAAAGTCCTTTTTCCTCCCTGCACAGGGAGCTCCCAGGAGATGGAGGTGGGGAGGCAGGGCAAGAGGCTCTGGTGGTTCTGGGAAGGGAGGATCCACTGGCTCCTTTCTGGTGCAACACGGACACTCTCTCTGGGCCTCAAGTGTCCATATATGGTAAATGAGGTGGCTGGCCTAGATAAGTGGGTTTCCCACACTTTGTAGCTCTAGAGCCCTTGTAATGAACCCCTAAAATATAAAGCATATAATGGGGAACTGTTCTAATGGCTGCAGGGGCCGGGCCAGAACCCATGGCAGCCTCGGCCCTCCGAGGACCTCCGAGCGCCTCTGCAGCAGGTGGTCTCTAGGGGCTCGACGACAGAGCCTCCCCTTTCTCAGAAGAATGAGCCCCACATCTGGGAGCACTCCTTTCCCAGTCAGTCATAGCCGCCCCAGCTGCTTCCTGAAACGACTCCATTTTCCAAGGTCCTTTCTTCTTAATAAGGAAACCTAATTTGGGGGCTGTTAATGAGGAAGCCAGGCAGGAGGGAGCAGGTCTGGCTGGCAGGACACCTGGGAACGGACAGGTGTGAGCCTGCAGAACCGTTCATGGGGCCCCAGGAGCGTCCTGTACCTCACTGCCCCCCACCCCCTAGGACTGACAGCCCTCCCAGCCCCTGGCTTCTCCCACTTCCAGCGCACACATCTGAGGCTCACAAGGGGATGGGTGGGACCTCCGGTCTGAATGCACAGCCGGCGCTCTTACAGGTGCCTCCCGTGTGCAGAGCCAGCACTTGGCGCTGGAGACAGACCCCAGGCTGAGCATGACAGCCCTGCAGTTTGGGGACTTGGGTCTGAGAGGCTGCAGGGCGCTTGGCACGGAGCTGGGGAGCACCAGGCGTGTCCATCTGGGGAATTCTAAGCTGTCTGTTGGGCAGCTCCGAGCTGGAGCTCCTGGGAAGCGGTGAGCCCTAAATCAGTGCTTCTCCCCAGGTGTGGATTCTGACTCAGGAGGGACCGATGCCGCTGGGTGGGGACTGTGCTTGGAGTATTGATGATAGCGAGTGCCCCGCAGTGGTGGCTGCTGGAGCTCAGTGAGGGATGGGGGAGAGGTGGGAGGCGTGGGAGAGTTCCTTGGGGGGAGTTTGAAGAGCTGCACTGGGGGAGAAGAGACCCTGGCCTGGGGCCACGCAAAACGCGGTAGTCAGCATCCCCCCGCCAACTCCTAGAATGGGGCCAGATTTGAAAGTGGCAGGGCCTGGGCTTTGGGGTCAGGCCTACCTCTGGCCTGGAAACCCCTGAGGGCAGAGCCCGGGATCCCAGGGCCTGGCATGGAGGAGGTGCTTATCAGTGTTTGCTGAGTGACTGAACGAGGCAGTTTGAGTCCCAGCTCTGCCTGACATTGGGGACCTGCCTTAGCCTGCCCGCCTCGCCTGTGAAATGGGTACATCTGCCACTGTGGATTCAGAGGCCTGGCGTGGACAGTGACTCACCCCCGCCCTTCCTCCCCTTCTTGCTGGCAGGTGGTCAGTCGGGTGGCAGCTCAGCAAGGGTTCGACCTGGACCTCGGCTACAGACTGCTGGCTGTGTGTGCTGCAAACCGAGACAAGTTCACTCCGAAGTCTGCCGGTAGGTGATGGCTGGGGGCTCCACGGTATCGGCGGGAGTGGGGGTGGGGCACTGGATTTAAACCCAAGGCTGTCACCACCCCTGTTGGCTGGCAGCTCGGTTGGTCCAGGTATGGCGTGAGCCCCCGCGTAGCAGCAGCTCACCTGCTGGCCTCTTGAGCCCACAAGTAGGGCCTGTCCCTCATCTCAGGGCCAGCGAGGGGCCCGGGGCACACCACACCCCAAAAACAGGCTAAAGGGAGATGCACATCATCTCATTCCATCACCACAGTGACCCCTTGGTGTAAGTGCTGTGATCATCCCCATTTTACAGCCCAGGAAACTGAGGCTCAGAGAAGCTGCAGAGATTTCCCCAGGTCACACAGCTAAGAAGTGGCAGAGCTGGGATTTAAGCCCAGGCCTGTACTCCAGAATCAGCATCCTTAACCCTGAGGCTCCGCTGCATTCATTCAAGATTTTTTTTATTTAAAATAAAACACAAATTAAAATAAAAATGAATCAGTACATTCAGGATTCTAAAAGACTGCTCTGTGTAGTATTCTCCATTGCAACTCTGTCCCGGCACGGGACCCCCTGACTCTATAGTAAACAGAGGCCACGGAAGGTACCCGGCAGCATTCTGTCTGTGAGCGCTTTAAGCACACTACAGGTGCAGCTTTACCTGTCCCTCCATCCTCATTACCTTGCTTAAAAGCAGGGGAAGCTGTGTAAGCTTTTACTTGAACAGACCTGGACAACCCAGCCCTGTCACTTGCTGAGTGTGTGGCCTCTGAGCCTCAGTTTATCTCCTCGGGAAGGCAGGAATGACAGTGAGACCGTTGCCCGGGTCAGTGCTGAGCAGTGTCTAGATGTTGTTAACGTTCTTTATGGAGCCTGAACAATTCATTGAAAAAGAAAAAAGTCAGTTATTTCCTCTGTATAACAATAAAACAGACGTTTTCTCTGAATTCGTCCATCAGTTCTTTGGAGCGTATATAAAAACAGCTTAATGCAAACGTTTAAAGGACGTCTCATGATGGGTTTTCCTCAGTCTGCACAGCCCACCATTGCTTGAACACGGGTTTGTGCTTTGCTGTGTTTACGACGGTCCATGCACGTGGATGGCACGTCACTCATGAAAGATGGCGAAGGTCTCATTAGCCAATAGCTGCTCTGAGATCCCTGACGTGCCAGCCTGTGTTGGGATATCGCTATTGTATTGAACTGCTTGCCAGGAAATGGTCTTGGAATCTCATAAGAGACGTCTGTTCCTGATGGAATCTGCAGTTTTAATAATAACTTAAGTCAATACAATTTTGACTAGGTAAAAATTGCTGCTTATCCAAGAAGCATATACATCCATATCGCTGTTTAGTGCCTGCTCTTTGCAGGCATCTGGCCGGGGCTGGGTTGTGCTGAGGGGTAAAACAGATGTGGTCTCACCTCGGGAAACGTACCGTCCAGAGCAGGGATCGGCAAACTTGCTTTGTAAAGGGCCAGACCGTAAATAGTTTAGACCTTGCAGGCAATACGAAAGCAGCCATAGACAATATGTAAACAAGTAAGTGTGGCTAGTTCCAAGAAAGCCTTCTTTATGAAAGTAGATGATAGGGTAGTTTCCTGATGCCTGGTCTAGAGAGAGAGAAAATCATCGACCAGATAATCACAGCTGTTTGCTGTACACCAGAAACTAACACAACATTGTAAATCAACTATACTTCAATTTTTCAAAAAAGACATGCAAAAAAATCACAGGTGTATGTGTGACTGTGTGCGTAAATTCAAGCTGTGATAAGGGCCATGAAGGAGCGGTCTCAGGGATGCCACGAGACCACTTGGGAGTGGGGAAAGTCTTCCCTGAGACCCAAAGGTCAAGTAAGAGTTGAGTAGGGGAAGAAAAGGAGGAAGGACTGCCCAGGTAAAGGGAACAGCCTATGCAAAGGCCCTGAGGTAGAAGCAAGCATGGCTATTTTTTTAGCAGAACTAAAAGGAAGGCCAGTGGTTCCAGAGCCCTGGGGCAGAAGTCAGCAGCAGTTAGACACACAGGGCCTGTCTTGAGGGTTGTCCTAAGAGTAACGGGAACGTGGCTAAATTCTAATTTTGCAAAGATTGCTCGAGCTGCAAAAGAACAGATTGCTCAGGGGAGGCCGGTGTGGATGGAGGGAGCCAGTTGGCAGATTGCTGGGATGTCAGGATGAGGATGATGGTGGCTGGACCAGGAAGGTTCCGCTTCCTGTGGAGTGGAGTGGAGACAAAGGGATGACTCCAAGGGATATGTAAAAGGCAAAACCGAGACAGGGAGAGCGTGGCCAGAGGGGTCGAAGGAAAACAGGAGAATGGGCTGTCCCAGAAACCCCAGCTGCTCCCCAGGTCCATGTGTAACCCCTCCCTCAAGGGTCTCTCACACCCCTGCTAGTATGTTCTGGGTGCTTTACCATATTATGCTTCAATGCCCAGCTCTGTGAGACACAGGATATTTTCTACATTTATGGATGAGGAAATTGAAGCTCAGAGAGGTCTTGTGACTTGCCTGCTGTCACACAGCTCGTAAATGATGGAGTCCTGGCCTCCTGAATCCAGGCCTGAAGCTGTGCCCACTGCATCACTGTTGACTCTGGGACCAGTTGGGGACCGAGATTTAGGAGGCCTCTGATCACCTGGGCCAGGATCTGAGAAGCTCCTCCATTTGGGAGAGCTCTTTGCTCCACTCAGATCTCTCTAGCATGGCCCTGCCCTCCTCTAAGTGGTATTTCCAGCATCACTTCTTCTCCTGAGACAAGGGATTTGTTCCTTCCCCATCTGTACCCCCAGTTGTGCACTGCTCTTTACAGTCTAGAGAGCCCTTTCCCATGCATGTGTCTATCTAGTCACATGATAGGCCCTAGGCCCACGAGGTGCGTTCTCAGTGTACCCATTCTGCAGCTGAGAACACTGAGGCCCAAGAGGGCCTGCGGCTTAGCTGTCACTTGAATTCACTTATCAGGAGTCAAACCCAGGCCAGCCCCAAGAGCCACGACTAACCACCTTTCCCAGGCCGCCTGCCCTCTTGCCTCACGGCTCTCAGGGTCCCTGTCATCCCCCTGCTTGACCCGTCTTTTGGGAAGGCAGGGCACCAGTCTGACGGGGAAGACTTCAGCTCCTAGTTTCGTTGGTTGGGATAAAGGGTCTGTGGGGGGCAGGCTTGACCGTGAGAGGGGTGGAGACCACAGAGAACACAGCAGTGACCCCAGATTCCAGAAGCGGCTCCAGCACTGGCCCCCATCTTCTCCACATTGCCCACCTCCCAGAGCTGTGGCCTCATCTGTAAAGAGGGATTATATGCCAATCCCACAGGTTGCCCGGGAGGATTAAATGACATTGCCCAGGCGTGGAAGTGAGGGGCCCAGCTAACACCTGGCGCACAGTGGGTGCCGAGTCAATATTTTCTGGCCTTCCTTCTCTACTTCTGTCTGTCTTTTTCCCAACATGGTTCCCGACCTCTCTAAGGCCCTTTCTGCCTTAGTGAGGCTGTTTCCCACCCTCTCTTTCCCTGAGGCTCTGTGGGTGGGTGCATGACCTGCCTAACCCCACCTCTGGGTACAGCTGGGAGAGTCCCCGTGGTGTCAGTTGTGTGTGTGCAGTGGCCACACCGGCCACTACGGGGCCCACCTGGGCCTCTCCCAGCCAGGCTTCTGCAGTTCTAGAACACGCTCTGTCCCCAGAGCTCCTGCAGCCTCTCCGCCCTCCCGTCTTCCTGTCTCCGTCTGGGTTCCCACTCTGCCTCACTGGCTAGTGCAGTTTTTACCCTCCCAGTCCTTCCCTCTCCTTTCTCTCTGAGGGTCTCTGATGCTGTCTGTCTCTGTCTGTCCTTCCCTTTCCTGCTGCCTCTGACTTTGTCCCTGCGTTGTGATGTGTATGTGCGTGTATATGTGGCGGTGAACATGTCTCTGTGTGTGTGTGTGTGTGCGTGCGTGCGCGAGTGTGTCTCCCCTCCTGCCTCCCCCACTCCTTCTCCCACTCTGTCTCCCTGTCTGTCTCTCTTGTCAGGAGGCCAAGCTAGGGCCAGAGGGCCGGTGGGATGAGCTCATGCAGCGAGAAGCAGAGCGGCGCTTTGTCAGGAGAGATGGCGGTGCGCTGGGCTGGGCTGTGCGCGCCAGCATTGGTGGGCTCTGGAGCAGGTGCTCAGGCCTGGGGGCAGTGCTGTGCGGTGTGTGTGTGTGTGTGAGAGAGAGAGAGAGAGGGAGAGAGAGAGAGAGATGGAGCGTGAGCGCAGAGCAGACACTGCAGCAAACAGCCAAGTCAGGCGTCTCCACGTGGGCCCCTCTGATACCCAGCCCCCAGCTCTTTGTTCTGGTGCAGCCTTTAGCCTGTGTGCTCGCACACGGGAGCACGCGCACACGAGCACGCACAACAGCATCCTCCTCATTGGGAAGGTCCTTGGGGGCCAGCAGCTCCCTCCTCCGCCTCAGTCCAGAAGGTCACCTGCCTTGTGCCTCCCCTTGTCCCCCCGCCAGGCCACGGCAGGCCCCCCCGCCCCCCGGTCGCTGCCTGCCTGCTCTCGGCAATTTGGCAGGCAGTACTGAAATGTCAGCCTCCCTGGCACCAAGAGGCCCACGCCTGCTGGCTTCGTGGGCACCAAGCACCAGGCAGTTACCATGTCCAAGGTCCCCAAGAGCCCTCTGTGTGCCTCTGCTACTGTCCACGCTTGAATGACTCTGTCCCTTTGGTTGCCCCTGTGAACAGCCCAGAGGCGGGTTAAAATAATAGAATAGGGAATGTCAGAACCCAGGGGATGGGGAGCCCAGGGCCCAGAGAAAGGGGGATCTGCCCCAGGTCACAGTGAGGCGGGGCAGAGCCCAGACAAGAGCCTGGGTGGCCCACTGCCCGTCCTCACGCCCCTCTTGCCTCCCTGAATGATGACTCTGGGCTCCCTCTGAGAGGTGAGAGGCATGGGGCTGCTGGCAGAGTGGAAGATGTGGAGAGAGCCGCAGGTCTGGGAGGTGCCAGGGCACCCCGGGGGCATCCTGGGAGAGGCGACCAGTAGGCATTTGGAGAAGGGATCAGAGAACTCAGGAAAGAGGTCAGGGCTGAAGAGGCAGCCCCTGAAACCTCCGAGGAAGAGGAGGCCAGCCTTCTTAGGGACAAGCAGAGGGCAGTTGTCAACGACCTGCCTGTGGGCTGGACGTGACCTGCAGACAGCTGAGGTCCGACTGTTCAGCGGTTTTTAAAAATGCATATTAGTTGCCAGCGTTTGCTCTTTGGAAGACTGTACTGTCCAGTCAAATGCCTGCCTTCCTTTGAATGGGGACCTTGGACCCAGCCCGGCACGGGCTGGGTGGTGGCTGACCCCTCGGATAAGTGCCGTGCTTCCCGAGTTGTCTCACACCCCAAGCATTTCCTGAATTTGGAAACCTGCTGGGCCCTGTGGACATGTGTGTTTCTTACCTCTTTTCTACACACACGCTCACATCCCAACACAGCAGCCTGAGCCCCGGGCCCGGGAGTGGAAACCCGAGCAAAGTGGATCACTTGCTTTGTGTTGACAAACGTCTGCCCGGTCTGTTTTCTCCAGTGTGCTGACAGCCCCCAGAGGAGCTGACAGCAGCCCACAGGAAGGCCAGCCTGGGAGGTGACGACTCAGGAATGTGATGGGGCCCCTGCTCTGCGCCTCCCGGTTTGTGGCCTGCGATCCACTCAGGAGGGGCTCGAGAGAAGCTTGGTCCTTCTTGGAAGCCCTCAGTCCCCGGGGAGCTTCTGCAGCAACTTATGAAGCAGCCCTGAGGCTCAGAGACAGACCCAACCCCAGAGACCAATGGCAAGTGTCCCGCCTCCATCGGAGGGTTCGGATGGGGCACAGACCTCAGAGGCCAGCCAGGTCGTTTCATCACTCCCGCCCAGGACTCCTTAAGCAGGAGAAGGCAGGTCATAAACCATTTTCCTCTGTCGTTGAAAACAATCCTTCTTGCTCCCACCTAGCTGAATGGGGGGCTTTCAGACCCCCACGGTGGTGCTCACATTCCTGGCCTCTCTTGGCGTCCCAGCTCCTATCTCTACCTTCACGCCTCCCCCATGGCCTGTCTCCACCCCCTCTGCCTCTGCCCACCCCATAGCACGCAGCCGCCTTCCCGTCACCATCACCGGGGAGGACAAATGGCCTCATTCAGGGACACCCTGCCAGATCTGTCTCTCTAAGACAAAGCTGTGCGCAGCTCTGCGTGAAAAACGGCTCGCAGCCGCCCAGTGAGCAGGCAGGATTGGTGGGTGCAAATTACAGGGGATTTGTTAACGCTTGCTGGCTCCCCCCAGAGAAAGCGGCAGGTGGGCCCTCACCCTTGAAGTGCCAGGCTGCCCGGCTGGGCGCCTCGTCGAGGCCGGGGACAGACTTCCTCCTGGACACCAGCCCCCACCGCCACATCTGAGCTCAGCAGAGCTGGGATGTGAGGGAGGGACTTGGCTTCCTTCCTCCTGCTTGGCCGCCTCTGCACTCCAGGTCAGGTCCTGCTCAGAAAGGGCTCTGGATTTCATCACCCAGCCCCTGGGAACTGACTGGCGGTCAGCTCTGTTTAAAGGACAAAACCTGTTTATCACTCACCTTCTGTCGAGTCACTGCTGTGAGCGAGGCCACTGGGGCTCTTATCAGCACACCCATTTTGTAGAGGTGGGAACTGAGGCTCTAACAGGGACAAGACAGACGAGGTACATGGCTTCCGGGGCTGGAAGCAGGACTTGGACCTCCACGTGATTAGATCTGGAGCACAGGGAGCTGTGCCTCTTCTGAGTGACCCTGTGTGAGCAGGTGGGGTAGGTCATCCTGGGCCAGTGGCCCCTGGCTCCCTCCCCTCCCCCAACTCCCTGATAGCTGAGGCCCAGTCACTCTGCTCTTGGAAAAAAAGAACAGTGGGGAGGAGCTCATGTGACAGAGGGTTTGCGTACACAGCTTCCCGGGCTAAGGAATTGGAGGGAGGGGTGTGCGATGGTCCCTGGCACGTCCGGAGTGAACAGTGAGGAGGGGGGCAGTGCCACGGAAGAATGAGAGAAGGCAGATTTGGAAATAGCTTCAAGGCCCTGGAAAAGGGAACTGAGTATTTCAGTGGCCATTAAAAGTGAGGTCCCCTAATAATGATTACCATCTGGAAATACTTATGACATAATATTAATTTCTTTTTAGAAGGGTAACAAAATGTCATGCTCAGTATGACCTCGACCAGGTGCAAAAACAAAATATACATTTGGTTAGGCAGAGGAAGCAGAAAACAGAAGGGAATATACCAAAATGTCAGCTTAGAAATCATGGATCTATCTGGATGGGGGGAGGTAACTGACGCTTTATTTCCCATATTTTCTGCAGGGGGCATGGATTCTGTCTTGGTCAGGATGGTCGATGGTCGCCATGGGCTCCTCTGGAGCCTGGCTGGAGTTGGCATGGGGTGGGGGGAAGCGAGAGCACGCTGGTCTTTGGGCTGCTCAGCAGTTTCCCCAGCACAGCCCTCTGCTTCCCGAGGGCCTGGGGGACGGACCCCTGCTCGCTGGGGGGGGCTACTCTTCCTGCCTTCTTCTCTTTTGTGGGGTTAGCTCATCGCTGGCTCCCCCCACAGAGCCAGGGTGTGCAAGGACACGGCTGCCTGAAGGCCCAGCTGGTGGAGATCTGCTTTCCTGGCCTGTCCAGAAGGAGAGGGGGTGGGGGGATGAGGGCATTGGCTCATGGCAAGGGGGGCCTGGGGGCCGGGATCCTGACAGGCCATGAAAAGCCCTCTCAAGATGGGGCTGCTTTTCCTACCTGGACCCTCACAACTCCAGTCCAGAGCCCCAGCTGGGACTCCACACACGTGATTGGGATGGGGGTCTGTAAGGCAACAGGGGAAGGAGAGGCCACTGGAGGCGCCTCAGTCAAATGATGTGTGTCTGAGTTTGGGTTTCCCCAGATGCAGACCCCGCAATGAAGATTCCAGTGCAAGCGATTTATTTAGGAGGAGCCCAGAAAGCACCAGTAGAGAAGCAGAGAAATGAGATGCGGAAGGCAAGGAGGAGGAGAAGTGTGATGTGAAGCACTGTGCCTGCCGTGGGGAGGTCCCGGAGACAGAGTAGGACGTGCCCCTCAGTCAGCCTGAGAGGCCAGGGCGAGGAGGTGTTCAGCCAGCATCTGGCAGCCATCGCTGGCTGGGGGCTCCTCGGGGTCAGGGTGCGGACGCACCCTTCGGCGCTCACCTTGGCGGACATGCCAGGAAGAGCCACGGTGCCCGTGGTAAGCAGAGGGTGTGTGAGGAGGCATCCACAGTGCCAAAAACAAGGCACCCAGTTTCCGTCTCCTGCATCCCAACCTCATCCCCACCCCCGCCATACTCTTCTGACTGTATCCTCCATATTTTTGCTTACTTGTTCTGACTTCAAGAGAGGAATTTGAGAAGGAAACTTTCTATCTTCTCCCTATGGCCACCGTACCTGGCGGACCAGCCCCCCTTGCCACATTTAGATGCTAACTGTCCAAATAAAGACAGCAGGCCCTGCATCCAGGTGTGGCTCCAGGTGCCTGGGCCGGCTCTCTGCTCCTTAAAAAGGGAGCCCGGGATTTGGGGAGCTGACCCTCTCCCCCTTGAACTAGCAACCTCCCAAACATGGGAAGAGAGCTGACACGGCAGTGGTTTTCTCACCAGGCCCCGTGATCACCTTAACCGTCTTGGGGGCCACATCCCTTTGTCCACACTTGAGGGTGCTCCAGACAAAGAGGACAGCCCTGGACAAAGCCATGGGGGCTGGGTACCATCCTCCACCTCCACCTCCACCTCCCCTGGGCAGGCCATGCCCCACCAACACCAACACCCCCAGCATCAGTTTCTTCCCCAGTCCAACGCATCCATACCATCTCTCTACCTTCGTGGCTGCGGGAAGAATAATGAAGTCCTGGGCGTGGGAATGCCTCTGAAAATAAAAAATACTAAACAGAAATTTTCAGGGCAAGGAACGACAGGCGTCTTGTGCCAGGCCCGCTCCGTGCCAAGCACGGGGGCTACAAACACGTATAAATGCACCACACACAGTCCCTGCTCTTCGGGTTTGAAATCAATGAATGCTCCCATTCTGGGGGTGAGACATGACAGTAATCCTACACACAGACACAGCCCTTTACACGGCCTTTCTTGTCCGGCCCCGTGAGATCCCCACGGCGGGCTTTTTCCCATTTAAAGAGGAGGAGACTGAGGCTCTGAGGGGTGGGAAGGTGGCCTCAGCAGGGGCAGAAGTGGGGCCAGAGCTCTGGCTATCCTTGCTTCTCTGCAGGTGTCCCCAAGGAGATGCACAGCCTCTGGGGTGATGCAGGGCCACGGGGTTATCGCCATTCAGGCACCAGGGTGTTGCCACGTTGCACCCAGAGCGCTGCCTTCCACCGTCCGGCCCAAAGGTGCATCTGGGACAGAGGACCTGTCCCAGGGTGCCCTGAAGATGCCGTGGCCGCCCGAGAAGTTAATAAAGCCATGGGCAGCAATTAATTCTGCAGAGGAAAGGGCCAGGTAAGAGGATTAAGGAAGCCAGAGCTTTGGTTTTAAGCTGGAGCTTAGCTTTCTCACCCTCAGAGGAGGGATTTCAGGGGATTCGACGGTGTGAGAGTGACATGGAGCAGGGACTTGGCAGAAAGTGGGCGAGGTGGTTATGGAACTTTCAGAGCAAGCATTGCAAGCCATGGCCTTATAAATACCTTCTGGGTTAGACAGACAGACACAGGAATTAATGATGGTGCAGGTATCATTAGCCTCGTTTATTTAGACTTACAGAGCCAGGGCAAGGCGGCTGGATTAGGAAAAGAATCTGATTTATAGCCCCTTTCAATCATGATGATAGCAAATATTTGGGCAGTGTTTTCCCAGTACCCGGCACTGTGTGCACCATCCATGATGATCCCAGACCCATGTCTGCCCCGTTTTACAGACGAGGAGACTGGAGTTTAGGAAGATTGAATGATTTGACCAAGGTCCGAATTGTGATTCAAACAAGAGTATCTAACCCTGAAGCCGTAAGCTGCCCCCTACCCTATGTGCAGGTTGCAATTAAATGCTGGGAAAGACATGTTAATACTCAAGAGAGCTTGTCAGGATCACCTGAATTGCTTGCAGGTGGAGATATTAAGTATTTGACAATGACTTGTCCTTGTTGGTGGGTGAGACACCCTCTCATCTTTGAACTCATGCAGTACTCACGGTCTTTTGCAAAGTGAGGAGCAGAGATCCTGGCCTATAGTAAGCATTCAGTACCTGTCAGCTGTTATTGTCACAGTTCCCTGGTCAGCCCCAATTTCAAATATTTTTTTCCAGAAACCATTCAGCTATTTCACAGAGAGGAGTAGTGGTTAAAAGCATGGACTCTGCACCAGCATGTCTGGGGTGTGAAAACCACCCGGCCCTCCACTCACCAGCTGTGTTACCTTGGAAAAGTCATTTATTAAGTGAACCAACATACGTATAGTGCTTAGAATGAGGCCTGGCATATACTAAGTGCTGTATACATGTTAGCAATCTCATGTTCCAACGTGTTGGCATTCAGCCTTTCTTAGGACGCCTCTCATACCTGGAGGTAGCCCAAAACCCTGTGCCTGCCCCTATGTTGTGTTTTGGGGTCTGGAAAATATGGATCCTCTACTTAGGTAGGGCCAAGGTCAATGCCAACCACACCCACCTCCAAGTGGGTAGGTAGATAAGCGGGGTCCTATTAACCTAGGCCAGGGAATGGCCCCTTCTTGAGGCTCCAGGGCCAGAAGGCCACAGCTGTCTCCAAGACAGCAGAGGGTCACATAGGGTTAAGAGGCCATCTCTTTCCCCCACAAAGAGGAGGCTGGGCCCCAGTGAGGGAAGCGGGCAGCGTGCAGGAGTGGAGAATAGAGAGCCAGCTGAGGCAGGCTAGACAGGGCCAGCAGCAACCTGTTTGTGCCTTGGCCTGGGGAGGTTTGAGGGCCTCTGTTTCTCCAAGTCTCCCAGCAATCCTTCTCAAAATTCTTTCAAGAGAGAAAGTCACATTTAAAGTACCATTTATTGGGAATTCCCTGATGGTCCAGTGGTTAGGACTCTGCGCTTCCACTGCAGGGGGCAAGGGTTCGATCCCTGGTCGGGGAACTAAGATCTCGCATGCTGCACGGCTCGGCCCCAAAAGAATAAAACTAAAAAAATAAAGGACCATTTATTGAGCTCTTGCTTCATGCCAGGCTCTGTGCTGGGTATTTTATGAACATCAGTGCTGATTCACATGAAGAACCAACCCCTTTTATAGATTGGAAAACTGATGAACAAAGAGATTTATTCACTTGTCCAAAGTAACTCCAATCCTTGTTATAACAAGGTGAGGGATGAGTGGGTAGATGGCTCTGACTGGATAGATGTTTGGATAGTTGCAAAGAGAAGATGGAAAAAAGCAAGAGAATAGGGGGAGGGTGTAGACCTGCCTGCCCCAACTCCAAGCCTCGCTCCTTCTTCTGTTCCTTCTTGGGTTGTGCCTTCTCTCTCAGGGATCAGGCTCATTGTGAGTGTCACACTCAGCCTGTCCCCAGGGCCCATCTGGCAAGCAGGGACAGGAAGGGAGACCCTGGCCAACAGACCCCCATCCTCTTATCCCTCATAAGCTACCCAAGTCACTTTGCACAGCAGAGTGAGGGCTTAGGAGGGACCAGGCCCTGGAAACTGTGGTCTCAGCCTGCAGGCCCCCAGCCCTGGCCTCCATGCTTTCAGAGGCCCTTGAGTCAGGTCCAGTGAGTTGTTGGGATAGGGCTGGTCTCAGGACATGCAGAGCCAAGATCTGGAAACCAAAGAGGGGGCAGCATGGGACAGGGGTCCAAGCTCAGGCTTCAGGGTCAGGCTGACCTGGACTCAGCTCAGCTCCATCGCTTCCATGCCACGTGTAACCCCAGCCATGTCTCCCAGCATCTCACAAAGTAATGGGTACAAAGTACTTAGCTCAAGCTGGCATCTCAGAAGGGCTCCGTACACATCGTTCTGATTATTGAGTCCTGCATTGCAGCACAGGCCCTAAAACGTACTTGCTGTGTGACTTTATGCAAATCACTTCACTTCTCTAAGCTTGGGGTCCAGAGGATCTAGAATCCAGGTTTCCTGGCTGGAGTGGCAGCAATTCTGTTTCCTTGGCAACCCAGCTTCCTCTCGAGGGACCATCTGGATCACGTCACTGTGGCAAGGTGCTGCCCGGGCAACCAGGTGTTTGTGTTTTGCAGTGGAAGCTCTGCAAGGTGGTAATTCCCCTCACTGGGGACAGGGTGGTGGCCAGGCAGGTGGCTGGAAGGAATCATCGCTGTCTCAGTCGTGCCTGCCCTTGCTATTCCTGGGTCCAGAGAGAAACAGACTCCAGAGCTTAGGAACTCTAGCCAATGACTTTCCTTGAAGAGCTATTAACAGATGCTTCCTTATATTCCTAGGCACGTTTTCTGGCTTGTTGAGGCTGGCCAGGTGGGAAACGCTGCCCGGGGCTGGACTCCTGTAGGGAATTCCAAAGGACCCAGTCTCACCTGTTTGGGATGAAGAGCCACTATTGTCTCTGGCAGGAAACAGGAATTACTGGGGGGAAAAATTAGGACTCTGCTTTTGAAATAGGCACATAATTATAATGACAGCAGAAACTTGGTGCAAAGGATAAACTAATTCACCCCTTCAGCAGACGTGCATGGGCATCTATTATATGCAGATTTTGTGACCGGCACTTAGGTAACCCTAGAGATTGTATGTATCTGCAAGGAGCTCATAGACCTGGACAGCTTAGGAAAAACACAATGTCAACAGACCCACCTCAGCCAAAGGAGAAGCTGAAGGGGTGGTGGCGTGCAGAACCCTCTGGGGGCCAGCCACTTGCAGCAGCAAACTCCCAGCCCGGAGCGGCTGGAAAAGCCGGGGACAGTTCAGGGCTAGCCTGGGCTCCGCCATCGCTTCACACAGGTGAGCGCCATGGCTTTTACAATAGCCCACGAAGGTGAGCTCTGGCCCCTTTTCCAGATGGGGAAACTGAGGCTCCGAAAAGTGAAGTCCATGCCCAGGGTCACACAGCTGGGGAGTGGCTGGTCTGAGATCAGAACTGGGTCCATCTGTGTCCACAGTGCATCCTCTGGGGGGACCCTGCTCTCCTGGTGGGCTGTCAGGGGTGGCTCCATTGCCTGGAAGCGTGTGGCCTCTGTGCTGAACAAAATAAAATCATCTTCCACCTGTCTGTCCTTCTGGCTCTTTCTCTCTCTTCCTCTCTCTTCCTCTACCTATGTCTCACACACACACCCCCGACCCTCTCTCCTTCCCTCCCTTTTCTTCTCTCTCCCTCACTGTCCTTCTCCCCTCTCCTTTCCTCTCTCCTTCATTGCCTTTGTCTCCCCGCCTTTCCCCTTGGGACCACAGCGCCATGCACCACTGGTCCCACTGGCTGCAGCTCATCTCTGCCTAGGTGTCACCTGCAGCCTCTTACTCTGGGCCCCAGGCTCACTGTCCTCGGGTGCACCGCCCCGTCCAGCCCCTGTCGAGCCCTGGGCTACACCCCCCAGAAATGCCTGCTGCTGTTTGGTGCTGTCCCGCTCCTGAGCGCCCTCAGCCGGGGAAGTGACATTGTGGCGTGTCTTCCCGTTCCCTCCAGGCTCCGTGTGGTCCTGGGACCCCTCTCAGATGTGCGGCCCCGATGTTTAGAATCACTGCCTCCCAATAAAGCGTCTGCTGGGAGGCCGGGAGGCAAGGGGCCCGCGTGTGCGAAGGGCCCACGTCTGTGCAAAGGGGGCTGGGAAGAGAGAAAATGGGAGCTCGCCCTCCGCAGGCACAGACGGCAGGAAATCGGTGTGCCATGGAGCTGCATGGGAAAAAGCCGCGAGTGCAGCGAGGCGCCCCGCCCCGTGGGCTTGACCCTGAGCCGCTCCTCAACGTCTCAGGGGAGAGACGGCTGTGCCCACCCCCGGGACAGGGCTTCTGCGTCTGGTTCTTTCCTCCCACCCCAAGTGGAGACAGAACTGTGGGAGGAGAAAAACAACAGAGGAGAAAGGCACTGCCCCTCTAAAGAGAGCGGACAGGGAGGGGGGAGGTGGCCCCACCTGTGGGGTCTGTTCCCTCCCCAGCACTGGCCAAGGCTAGACTTCGGGGTCTGGGTTCCAGGCCCCCTGCTTGTGCGGAAGGGGCTTCCTCAGCTTGGAAGACCCACATGTCCACACAGCCAGGAGGCGGAAACTCCAGGGTGGCCCTGGGGGATCGGAGAGCCCAGCACCCCCAGCGGGGCAGCCACCATGCAGGGGGCCACCTGAGGCCGTGTGAGACACACACCCGCCACTGCCAGGCCTTCCAATTCTGCGAGAAATCTCCTGAGTCTTTCAATGTCGTCGATTACCTCTTATTGAAGACCCATTGCTGGCCAGTCCAGCCGTGCCTGAGGGCTGGCTCTCAGGTGGCCGGTGGAGGCATGGGACTTAAATCATTGAGGATCAAGCGGGGACAGATGGATGCATGACTGATGGGAAGAGGAAGGGTCTGTCTGTGGAGTACATGGGAGTGTGTCATCTTCATAGAATACAGAAAGAAGTATGGTGCCGTGTCAGCAGGGGAGGGTTGGTAGTGAGGGGCACCTGAATGGGGTGGCAGTGGGGCGACAGGATCTTTGAAGCGTAGAAATCACTCACGTGGCATGTCCAGCCACGGAGGTAGGCCACCCTGGGTTTGCATCCTGTTCCCTGCTTTCAAGCTGTGTGACTTCAGGTAACTGACACAACCTCTCTGATCCTTAGCGGTAGCATCAGGAAACAAGGGATAACCATATATCCCTCCCAGTTGTTTGTGGTGTTTGAGATGTTGAGGATTAGATAGATGGTGCAGGGGAAGCTGTGCCTTGCACAGAGTGAGGACTTGGTGTCCATTTGCCACATCCCAGTACCTGAGGCAAAACACGTGCGTGAAGAGTACCCTGTCCCCAAAAATCAGCGGTGAGAGGAAGAAGACTGGGTCGGGGCGGAGGATACTGTGTAGTGGAGAGGGAAGGGGAAGAAGGAGGACAGTGCCCTTTTGGAGTACAGGGGGTATATAATAAGTATAAATAGTAAGTATCCGTAGTAGTATCATTTTAATTGCTACTGTTACTCTCTGATGTGAATGTCAGCGTGCAGAGGGCCTTGCAGGATCACCTGGCCTATTTTTATCTGAGAGGAGACTGGCACAGAGAGAGGGAGCAATCTTCCAGCATCCCTCATCATACCAGCAGTAGGACCGGCCTGATGCGGTACTTACCACTAATATTCTTCCTGTTACTCCCAGTAGCACTGTTACCCCCAGTAGCACTGTTACTCCCAGTAGCACTGTTACTCCCATGCCAGCTACTATTACTGCTATTTCTATTACTCACACTAGCCTATTGCTTCTAATACTACCATTATTTTCCTAGTACGATGAATCAATTAAGGAGTGAAGTTTTATTGAAGTTCTTACCATGTTCCAGGCGCTGGGCAAAAATACTGCAGAGACTTCCTCTCCTTTCATCTTTATAAAGATATTAAGAAGAAACGGAGACTCAGAGAGGTTAATTTCTTGCTCAAGGCCACACAGTTAGCAAGTGGCAGGGCTAGAATTAGACCCAGGCAGTCCCGCTCCTGCACACCTGGGTACCAGGTCAGACCGCTTCCCAAAAGAAGGAAGGAGTCTTGACAACCCCGAGCCTGGATGAATGGAGGCCTGGATGCATCCCAGGAGTAGGGCTGCCTTGTGAATTAGCCCAATGGGCAGCTACCTTTGTGGAAGGATCTAATAATCTCTCTCCTGCCTTGTTTCACAAGACCTGAAATTCCACCTTCACATGATTTTCTTTGGATTGAATTTCACGTGCCTCTGTCTGTTAGCCTCGTTCATTCAGTCTGCCATTTGATAATAGCATGATGAGGGGTGGTGAGGCCAGGTCCCAGGCTCAGAATCCTGGCTTCCAGTTCTGGCTGCTTGTAGCCTGGGTGACTGTGGGCCGGTCCCTTCATCTCCCAGTGGTGGGATGTCAAATCTGAAGCTCCCAGCTCAGGGCCTCATAGAGTGGCCCCTCTGTCCTTCCCTTGCAACTCTGCGAGACCCCTGTCATAGCCCCAGGTGTAATAGTCCTTGCAGATGAGACCCCCACCCCCAAGGCCCAGTCCAGTGATAGCAGGAAACCAGCAGATTGCATCTAGAAAAAACACAGAATTTAGAGATTACTCATCCATTCATTCAGCAAACGTGAATTGAGTACCACAGCGTCCCAGGCCTATGCTGGATGCCTGGACAGTGTGAGTGAGGTAGATGTGGTCCTTACCCTCCAGGAGCTCAGGGCTCCATGGAGAGGACAGACTTCGAATAAATGCCCTCCGACGATGATGTAATCGTTGTGACAGGCCCTACAAAAGACACGTGGAGGGGGCCGTGAGTCTGGGAGCTTAGAGAAAGCTTTCTCAAGGAAATGACCCTTGCAGGAAGGCTCCAAGGAGAAAATCTGCCCAAAGATGAGGACAGAGAAAGACATTCCAGGCAGAGGAAACAGCAGGTTCAGAGGCCCCAGGTGCAGAAGGAATGTGGGTTCAAATTTTCTCTCTACTTCTTCTGACTCGGTAGCTCTGTGCAAAATGCTTCTCTCTGAGCCTCAGTTTCCTCACCTGTAGAATGGGAACAGTTGCCACCTGCTCCCCAGGGTTCCAAGCAATTGAGAGGTTAAGGGGTGTGAAGGTGGTGGTGCTGGCACTGCCCCCCTGAATGCCTAGGGAATCTGGAGGCTGCCTCTTGGCTCCTAGCTTCCAAGCACCCCCGACACTTGAGGCTTCTGCCGGTCCTGGTTGTTCCTCAGCACAATTAGGTAATTAGGCCAAATTCAATTACACACCACACTCCCAGGTCTGTCTGGGGCCCGACGGGGGCGTGGGCTCCCTTTGCTGGCGGGGGGGCAGTAGCAGTGCTGCTCTCAGAGTTGTGTCTTCCTACCATGCATCCCAAAATACTGCGTGCATCCCAGATGGGGAAACTGAGGCAGGGAAGAGGCAGTGTGCTTAGCCCCAAACCTCAGGGCTGAGATCCCCAGGGCTGATTTTTTCCCTCCTTGACAGCCCCAACCCAAACTGTGAGCCCATGGCTTGTCCCACCTTTCAGATTCATCACAGGGGTCCTGGCTCCTCTCCCCCTGGACAAGACCCCCCCACCGAGGGTGGGATTCAGCTTCCCTGCCACCCTTGGATTTGTGGCAGTTTCTCCTCCCAGCTGCAGACTGGTACCCAGCCACTATTCAACACTTTGAATGGTGTGTGAATTTGAGGGGAGAGCACACCTTGACTTCCAGGCTAAGGGGTGTGCTGTTCCCACCTGCCAGGCTCAGCTCTGAGGATCCTGATTTCAACATCAGGCCTCCTACTCCTTGCCCTGCCCTGGCGGCCACTTTGGATTTTCCCCAGACGTTCCTTCGTGGCCCGTCTGCTCACGTCCAGAGCCCCCCGGGGGTGGGGGACACCTGGGACCACACTGCAGGTGTGAGGGGAGTCACCAGACCCCCTGGGCTGCCATGGGCTGTGAGTACAGGGCTAAAAGGGAGCAGGCGCCTGGGAGAGTGTCCTCTCACACGGGACTGCAGGAGAGGAGGGTGGGAAGTGCACCAGGTGACACAGGATTCCTGGCGAGCTTTAATGGGCTTAGGAAGTTCATAAAACGGCTGTACTGCTGCCCAGGATGCGCTGAGGTGCTTGGGCCCGCTTCTCGAGCACCCTTCCTCTCCTCTCACCTATCACAGCACCCCAAAACAGAAAGGGCCCCAGAAACCATAAGCCCACCAGTGTGGGATCCCCTTTACAACTCCCCATCCTCAGCTTACACACCTCAGGTGACAAGGTGCTCATTACCACCCTGGGCGGCCCTGACTGTCAGGAGGTCCTTCCTTCTTTTGAGCCCAAACCCGTCTTTTTTTCAACACTGCCATCCTTCCTTCTGATGCATGTGACTCCCACTGTGGATGAGAAAAGGACTGAAGGGTCCAGGGTCTGGCCCCTGACCTCCCTGTGAGGAGGGGGAAGAACAGAGTGGGGCAGACCCTCCCCTTGTGAACCCCAGCTCATAGAAAGAGACAGTGGATGGACAAGAGCCCTTTAGAATAGTAAGTCCTCATGTGTTTAGGACTTTACAGTTTGCAGAGCACATCCTTGACATTACCATTGGTGGAAACATGGAGAGATGGCCTGGGGCTCTGGAACAAGTCAGAAGACCTGGATCTAGTCCTGGCTCTACCACTAACTTGCTGTGTGACTGGAGGAAGCCCTAGTCCCTCTCTGAGCCTCAGTTTCCTCATCCGAAAATTAAGACTAGGCTCTCTTCAATGCTGAGAGTTGGGGGTTCCAAATAGGCAAGCAGAGACCCTGTAAGGAAAAGGGGTGCACGTAACAGGCCCTGCAGGCTGTGAGGCACACTGGGGTCATGTGGTTGTTGGAGCAGCCTGCATTCAGCCTTGCCGGGCCCCCCAGCCTAGCATCAGGGTGTGTGGCCTGAAATCCTTCCCCCAGCTGAGCGCCATTTCTTCCTCTGCAGAGAGGAGGACGGCATCCTCCTGGTACCTGCAGGAGCCTTTGTCTCAGGAGCAACAGGAGTGAAATTTGGCCTCCCCAGGCCAGACAGGGAGGTGTGCCGCCCAGCCAGGCAGGCAGACAGACTGACAGCTTCAGCAGGAAGGGAAATTGCCTTTCCATCTGCAGGGAGCTTATGTCAGTCCAACTGGGGGCCGTCCGGAAGTCCCCCGTCAAAGCTGTGTCCTGGGAGAAGCAATAAAGCCCCAGGACTGCTGAGGCACAGACATTCGCGCTGCCTTGGCCGTCCCATCCCATCCCTTCAAAGGCGACTCCAGAAAACAATGGGAAGAGATTCATGAGGGTCCTGGGTGGCGAGCTCCTCGTCACCTCTGGCAGCCCCTTTGTTAGCTGGCCTGAGCTTCCTGTCTGAACAGGCTGCTTCCACTGAGAGGCAACCCACATTCTTGCAGACAGCACGTCGGGGACCCAGTCTCTGGGCTGGCAAGCAGCGGGAGCAGGGCACCGCAGACCCCACTGTTCACTCATTCATTCCTTGATTCACTTATTCATTCAGGTAGCTGGTCCATGCTTCATTCACACAGCAGATATCAAGCATCTGCTTGGCATATTGTAGATCCTGTCGATAGAACATGTGCAAAACAGACAAAAGTCGCTGTTGGCAGGGAGCCTGATTTCTGGCAAGGGAGATAGCATTAGCAAGAGAAATAATTGAAATACATCAGTCCTCGGTGCTAAGGAGGAGCCTAAGTCAGGGAAGAGTGGTAGCAGACGCCAGGAGGGGCTGCAGATTTGGGCAATGCAGCTGAGGAAGGCTTCCTGAGACTCAGGTGTCCCCTGGGTGGAGGCCTGCAGCAGGTGGGAAGTGAGCCTGGCCGCCTGGAGAAGAGCATGGGGGCGTCCGCAGCCTGCAGGCAGGGAGACGGGAAGGAAATGAGGTCAGGGAGGTGACAGGGGCCAGGTCACACAGGGTTTTGTGGGGCCATCATAAAGACGTGGATTTTTACACTGACTGAGCCAGAGCGGTTTAAGCAGAGGAATGATGAGCTGCGACTTCGGTTTTGGCAGCATCATTGTGGGTATGCATTAGCTAGAGATGCCATAACAAAGTACCACAGACTGGGTGGCCTGAACAACAAGATTGCATTGTCTCGCAGTTCTGGAAGCCAGAAGCCTGAATCAAGGTGGTGGCAGGGCCGTGCTGCCTTGCAGGGCACCAGGGAAGGAGCTGTTCCAGGCATCTCTCCTGGCTTCTGGTAGTTCCCCGGCTCATGACAGCAGAACGCCAGTCCTCACAGGGCACTCTCCCTGTGTGTGTGTCTGTCTCTGTGTCCAAATTTCTGCTTCTTATCAGGACACCAGTCATATGGGATTAGGGTCTACCCCCATGACCTCATTTTAACTTGATCATCTGCGACCCTGTTTCCGAAAAAGGTCACATTCACAGGTACTGGGGGGTAGCCCTTCAGCACCTTTTGGGGGAGGGGGGACGCACAACCCCACGGCCTCTCAGCCTCTTGAGAATGATCGCTGTTATCTCCTTTGGTCCTCCCTGGCACCTGGTATTAGCTGGCCTCGCTCCCATTTTACAAAGGATGAGGCAGAGGCCCAAGGAAGCCAAAGTGACTTGTCCAAGGCCACCAGCTAGTCGGTACTTGTTTCCTAAGGCTCAGTCTCCAATTCCAGGCACATCCCCACCCTCCACAATTCCTCAGCTAGCAGGGACATGGTCAGTTCCTTCCTGTCTCCGCTCCGACCCCTCTGGCCTCTCTGTGTAGCTGAGAGGCTGTGGGCATCCTAGTGGCATGGGCAGACAGCCTGGGCACAGCTGCCTTCCCAGCTGAGTGGATGGAGGGGCAGGCAGCTCTTAAATACGGAAGCCACCTGAGGGACCATTTCATGCCTGGTTCCTGGGTTCCCTCCCCCATCCTCTCTCCTCCTCCAGCCTGGCAGGAGGCTTTCCTGGATCCCCAATAACCTCACAACCCTAGGGTTTCTTGGCGGTGCCAGTGGACGTGTGGGGCAGGGGTTGGTTTTGTTTTCTTAATGAAATGATTATAAGATTTGGGCTGATGCCAAATGCAGACTTCTGGGAACGCAGCCTGAGTGTGGGTTGAGGGCCCTGCTGGAGGATACATCCGGGAAGGGGGTGGGGAGCAGTGACGGGAGGTTCTGAGCCAGGCAGGTCTCATTCTCCACCGTGACCCCCATGCCCCCCCTCAGGTGGAGCCCTGGACAGCCTGGAATGTCAGGTGGATGGTTAAATCGCACAGAGCCTAAACAGGAAAAAGAAACACAAAGAAAGAAGACATTTCCATATATGTAATGTGGTGTGCTGGAAAGAATATAAAACATGACTCTCATCACAGCTCTATCTCGTTGTGTGACTTTGATGGTCACTCTCTCTAGGGTCCCATCTTGGGAATACGGTATTACGGTTGCTGGTGCAGGATTTAGAGGCAGATGGCTGGGTAGTTTAAATCTTTCTGCAAGTTGTCTAAACCTTTCTGTGCCTGACTGTTATCCTCTGCAGGGCGGAAATAATAATCACACCTTATCAGAGAGGGCTGTCTGTGAGGATGGCATGTTGATACTTGGAAAGTGCCTAGAACTGTGCCTGGCAACCAGCAAGCACTGTGTCAGTGGGAGCTATTACTGTGGACAGAGGAGAGGCCTGGATCCAGCTTGGGGCTCCCAGCTCTGTGTCCCCAGTGGGAGTGTGCCCTCCCACTGTCCCCATGTGTGGGTAGGGTCCCAAGGCCTGGCAGAGACACCTGCATTGGCTGGCTGGGAGCTGAACGTCAGCTGTGCCTTCCTTCTTTGAGATTGTACGTGTAGAATTAAGGAGGCTGACCAGGGTGAAGGAGGAAGGGAAAGAGGCAGAGGGAACAGTATTATCAAAGGACACGGGAGTTTGTGTCCTGACCCCTCAGAGGTGGGCAGAAGCCCCAGAAAAAGGTCCCTGGAGGCAGAGCCCCTGAATCAACTCATGCCCAGTGCAGCTGCTTGAGCCTTCCTGGGGCAGCTGCGCTGGCAGTGAGACAGATGCTTCATGGCCGGTTATCCTCCAGTATGTGTGCGTATGTTTATTGAACCCACTCTATGCCCTGCACGCGCTTCCATGCTCCCTGAGAAGGATCGGTTGAATGGAGACAGGTGGCCAAGCAGCTCCCAAGGCCTGAGCTCACGACTGCCACACTCCCGTGGACACCACCTGGGGCCTTGCTGTCTTCTTCACTCTCCCTCTGAGTGCTGGAGCCCGCATGGGTGACATCTCTGAGTCACAGGGATCCTTGTTGAGACCTGCTGAATCAGCAAGCCCTGCTTGAGGAGGACCTGGCTCCGTGGCTCTGGGGTTCATTGTTCTTCCTCTCAGTCTCAGCTGGAGGGAGCTGGGGTTGTGTATGCCCCTAGCCCCCTGCCTTACAGAGGAGGTGACCCAGCCCTGAGCCTGGGAACCACTTTCTACCCCCCCACCCCCACCCCCCAGGGGGACCTACATCCGGTATCCGGTGGCTTTGCTCATTCATACTTACTGGCCTGGGCTGGGACAGGATCCAGGAGCCCATCCCTCTGGAGGTGAGAGGGGGAGGCCTGGAGGAGGCTCCTCGGGCACCACAGACTTCCCCCCTGCCCCCACCTCGGGGCCTCCATGGCCTGGTTGGTCCTGAGGAGGTAGGCTCTGCACGACAGGCTCCCCAGCTGGGTGAAGCATCCTCCCTCGCGCTCCCTCCAGCGCAAGCCGCGGCTGCCTTCCCGGCTGCAGTGCTGTGATTTACTGGCCTTCTCGCCAGGGCCCACGGCAGGAGGAGTTCAAACACCCGCAGGAGAAGCCACCAGCTACTGATCCCTGAATCAGGCTTCCCAAGAGCTCCCGGACCTTCATCAAGGAGCCACGGCACCAGGGCCGCAGCTCTCCCTTTCTTCTTCCTTCTTCTGCCTCCCAAGTCATTCCTCCGGGCTGTGCCCCCTCGCCGAGGTCACTCGGAGAGCTCCCCGAGTGCGCTCAGAGGTGGAGAGTGCCTTTGTCTGTGGCCGCTTTCCTATAGATCCTTATCAAGGCAGGCGCCCAGGGGGTGGAGCGGGCCACTTTGGGCCTCAGGCTTTTGAGCAAATCTTTGGAAGTTGGAAAAGTGGAGTTGGAACGTGGAGTAAGTGGAGAGAAACCCTTCTGAAGCAGGAACTGGTTGGAGTACCCATATTTCTCCAGACTCCGGGTTTGTAGTATTAAAAGCCTGCTAACCTAGTGAGCCGGACTGGGGCTTGAATGGGACCGAACTGGCCTTGAAATTAGCATGTGAAAACGCGAGCTTTAGCCTGGAGGCCTTCTGTGAGGGCTGGTGAATAGATTCTTGGAAACAGTTTGTTTTCCTAATTAC
This sequence comes from Pseudorca crassidens, assembly GCF_039906515.1. Taxonomy (NCBI): domain Eukaryota; kingdom Metazoa; phylum Chordata; class Mammalia; order Artiodactyla; family Delphinidae; genus Pseudorca; species Pseudorca crassidens. The sequence continues at coordinate 54,062,731 of NC_090311.1, read as the reverse complement.
ATAAATCTGCTAGTGGAGAGTATTTACCTGTTTTTTTTTTTTCTCACCTGGGGAAAGTCAGTTGGTCCCAGGCCTGTAAAGTTTAAATAAGCATATCACTACTCTTCTCTCACCCCACCTCGGGGCTCCTTCCAGAGTAGGTCCCAGGGAGAGCTGGGAGGTGGGGGAGGAGTGGGGCTGTCACTAGTTTCCCAGGCCCTGCCACCAGGTCTGCGTTCCTCTGATGGAAACCTCTGCCCAATTCCAGTCCACATTCTGGTTCAACCTATAGGAGTGGTTTTTCTGAATTCCGTGCCTGGAGCCACGTGGTACCACCACATACCAGGTATTTCAAGAATGAACCTGGAAGTTCCAAACATTTGGGTCTTTGGTGGCTCCAAAGGCACTAAGAAGCAGACAAATGTTGTGACCTATCATTGCAGAGCACTTCTGGGAGGGGAGGATCCAGAAGGACGGCGTTCTGGTTATTTGAGGTCTTAGCAGCTTTGAATTTTGTATAATCGAGGTCTGAGCCCTGACATCATGTTAAAACCAGATTTATGATAGAAAACAGGTCTTAGGGACACCTATCTCAGTGTTTTCTTCTGAAACGTGGACCCAGTTGTCATGCCTCCTCAGTTTCTGGGTGTCACTGGCTGAGTGCTGGGGCTTTGGAGTCTGTGGTACGCAGGATCTGCAATGGAGACTGGGGCAACCAAAGAGAAAGATGGAGGGCCTTCACTGGCCACAGGGCTCTTCCCTCATGGGCTCCCAAACCCCTGTGGGGCTGCTTGGGAGGGCAGGGCCCCAATGGATGTCTCAGTGAATAAATGACTGTCCCTAAAGAAGCCATTGTAACCCAAGATGAGGGAAGGCTCCTCCGAGGAGGGGAGACTGAGCAGAGCCTGGAATTTGGGCAGAGCAGAAAAGTCCTTACCCTGGCTGCCCCAGGGTTGGCCCTGCAGGAAGGCGATGCAAATTAATCTCTCTTGCAGGAAGCTAGTTCTTGTCCAAAAGGCAGCAAGTTATAAAGTATGAATTAATCCATTTAACCAGCTCCTCTGAGGGAAAGCCCATGACAACTGCATTTCCAAATGCCATCTCTGAAAGTGATATTTCAAGTGGCAGTGAGTGGGATTAGAGCCTGCTAACGATTTATGTCAAACAAGGCGCAAGAATATAATTTCTAGATATGTGATTTGTTTCAGGCACTTCCAGGGCTGGCAGTAGGACAGACACGAAAGTTCAGGGGCCAGCCAGAGCTCAGACTGAAAAGGGGGGGTGGGGGGTGTAATCGGGAGTGATGGAAGGAGAACAGGAGAAGCAACGTCAAAAGCTAGCTGACCTCGTCATTTACCCATGATGGCAAGGAGAGCAGTGCAGGGCAGTCTAATACAGAAGAGATTTTTCAAGGCAGTTCTGGTTACCTTTCATTAGGGTGAATGATGGGGCCCCACTTACCTTCCTAATTGTTTGGGCAGTTAAGTCGACACTCAAGAAACCTTCACTGCAGGTGGGCTGGGGGAAGGGGCTTAAAGCAAAGTTTCTCCCAAGAGGGTCGTGGTGATGGGAAGTGCCCACGAAAGAGGAAGGAGCGAAGAACCCTTTGGGGTGGTAGGGCGGCGGGTGGTCTTCCAGGTGTGTCTGCTCAGCTCAGCGCCAGCAGGTCTTGCGACAGACAGGCTGGAAGGAAGAGGCCGCGGCCACCACAGGATGCAATGTCAGGAAGGCAGCAGCTCCCGGGGCGGGGCAGTGCCGCGCTCAGCAGCCGCCCCCGGCTTCCCTACCGCCGCTGGTTCCAGGGCACAGGAACTCCCCGAAGTCAGCGAGCTCGAGCGTACGTGCGCCCGCTCACCTTGCCTCGGGGAATCCCAGGGGCGGCAGGGGCATCAGTGCCAGGGAAGATGCCAGGCCGCCTGCCTTCTCCGCCCCCTAACCCGTTCCGAAAATCCTTTAAACCAGGTCGCAATCCGGATGCCCCAGTCCCGCCCCGCCCCCTCTCCTCCCCCGGGCCGAGGCCGCCTCCAGGCCAGCTCCCTCCTCCGCCCCCACCCTGCCTTCCACCCTCATTAGCATGGCCACTTGGGAGGATTCTCTGGGGGGCGGGAGACACCCGAAGTCATCCACCGCCTGCGCATTCCCGGCGGCCCCCTCGGGCGGCAGCGTTCCGGGAGACCCACTTGCACAAGTGTTGCTTCCAATTTATAGCCTGGGCGGGGGAGGGAAGGGGGCCTGGTCGCCGCCCCCGCCCGGAGGCTGGAGCGCTGCTTGTCGGGTCGTGCGTTCGCTCGGCGGCGGCGTGCACCAGCACCACCCCTGCGTGCAAGTTTGAAATGTGAGCTGCCTCCGATTCATACTCGCTCGCGCTCCCTCGCAGCAAAGTGGCTGGGCCGACGGTCTGCGCGCGCGAGTGAGTGCGGGTGGCGGGCTGGGGGGCGGGGGTGCGGACGGGAGGCTCGCGGGGCGGGGAGGGCGCGCGCGAGCCAGGGCTCCCTGGAGACGCCGAGGCAGGTCTGCTAGCCTTTCATCTTCTCTCCGCGCTCCTCCTCCTCCCTCCCCTCCCCCCGCCGCGGCGCGCCCGGCCTCCCCCGAGCCCCCAGCCCCACGCGGGCGCACGCAGGGTGGGTGGTCGCGCCGGCGGGGAACGGGCGCGCGGCGCAGGGCGCTGGCCGTGGGAAGTTTCGCTGGCGCGCCCAGTGCACCCCCGCCCCCCGCGCGCCCCCGGCCCATCCCCGTCCCCGGAGGGCTGTCGCTTGCGCCCGGGCGCGCGGCTGGCTGCCTCCTCGGCGGCGGCCCCATTAACGGAGCCTCCGCCTGTGATTGGCTTCGCCCGGGAAGCTGGAGACTGGCGATGAATAATTGATGTGTGCTGTGCGGTAGCCGGACGGCGGCGGCGGTGGCGGGCAGCAGCGAGCGGGAGCGCGGGAGCCGGAGCGCCCTCGGAGCGGGCAGCGCGGAGCGAGCGGGCGCCGGAGCCAGCCGGGCCCCCGCGCCGCCGCCGCCGCCGCCCCGGCGCGGAGCGGGGATGCAGGCGGTGCCCGCTGCCTGCGTGCAGCCTTTGTTCGGCGCCGGCTGAACCCTGCCCCGAGTCGCTCGCTGCGGCCGCCCCCGGCTGGGCCCCAGCCCCCTGCGGGCGCCAGGGCGGTACCGCGGCCGGTGCAACTTCCAGGTAAGTGCAGGGGTGGAGGGGCCGGCGCCGGGGCGCCCGCGGACCGGGCCCGGGCTCCCTCCGGGAGCGGGGGTGAGTGTGCGTGCCTGTGTGTGACAGAGGAGGGCCGGTGCATTGTGGGTAGCGCCGTGTGCTGCATGGTGTCAGCCCGAGGCTTGGCCGCGAGAGTGGCACCGGCGTGCACCGGGCCCGTTTTGTGCGCCCACACAGGGGCCCCTCATTCTCTTCGGGGCCCGGGGCCAGGGTGCTCCCCTACCGCCCCTACTCTCGAAGGTGAAGTGTTGGCTCTCCAGAAGACATTTTACAAGGCTCCGTCCTCAATCGGCTTCTATTGCAAAAATAAGAATCGGCCAGGAAGCCTTCCGCGGAGGCAGCGGCCGAGGGTTCTCAACTTCAAGCTGCTCCTTTGTCAGGATGCAGCCCTAACGCTGAAAGCGCCCAGAGACCCCGAGGGGCGCTTGTGGCGCCACCATTGAGGCAGAGCGCCCTTCCGAGAGGTGGTGGGTGCAGAACAGACTTCTGACAAGTGTTTGCTGGGAGGCCGGCTGGAGGAGGAAGAGGAGGAGAGACGGGTTTGCACTAGAGAGCAGGAAGGGGCCTTTCTGGGGGTGCCTGACACCAGGCTGTGGAGACCTCGTTTAAGACCTTGGAGAGAGGGTTTCTCAGAGGACTGCCTGGGCTGAAGGTTTGTCTTGGTGGTCAGGAGCACGTGGGTTTGGTGTTGGGGTCTTAACAGGCATTGGTGCCTGGAGCACTAGATAGGTCCCACTTCTTGAGTCCAACTGGAAGCCAGCTTGGGTGAGACTAGGAGACATCAGGCTGTCTTTCCCTGCCCTAACCCTTTGCACCAGTGAACCTCCATAGACGGGCTTCAGGAGACCATCACTCTCAGGATGGGGGCCTGGGTCCCCTGTCCTTGACCATCAGGCTGGACTGGCAGGTGGGTGCTAGGCATGGCTGGTAGCCCCTGCAGCAGGAAGGTCTTGTGAGGCAGCTGGCAAGGAGTTGGTACCAGAGAGCTTCTTAATGGGCCATCCTTGAGAATGGGCCAGAAATTGGATTGGGAAATGAGTTGGGGTGGGCAAGGTGATGGCACCCTGAAATCAGGGTGACCCCAGAAGGTGTATAGGGACCCGGCCCCTTCCAGTTCTGGAGCTCTGGGCCGGAAGCTCATCTCCCATCCGCTACAGAGCAGAAAGCTCTGTCCGTCGGCAGGAGGTGTGTGGTGGTGGGGGGTGAGTCTTGAAGTCCACGTGGCTACTGGTAAGCCTGTTCCCCTTTTTTGTGTGTCAGCCAGGCAGTGACTACCCCCCAACTAGCAGGATTCAAGTCCCCTCCTGAGCTATTTTTACCCTGAACTTCCTTAGTGAGAAACCACCGAACAGCGATGCTTTGGTGAGAATCTGGGTCTTTACCGGAAGCAGCAGCCTGCACGGAGTTTGAGACTTGCTTCTGGTGCTGTCTCTGCTCCCTGCACAGCCTCCTCGGCAACAAGAGCCCCTTCGCCTCTCTCTCTTTTGCCTCCTGGTTCTCACGACAGTCTGTGCACTCAGAGACTTGGTAGCGCCGTTTCAGATGGCAAAATTGATGTCCTCTAGAACACCCAGTAGGGGACAGAGGAAGCCAGTCAGCTCCGACTGGAGTGTGGCCTTGACTGTGAGCTCCTTGAAGGCAGGGGCCATGTGTTACTCGTCACAGTGTATACCCCAGTGCCGGCCACCGTGCCTGACAGGTGCAAGGTGCTCAGCGACTACTGAGTGACCGCAGGAGCGGAAAGCTGGCCGCGTGCTGCTTTCCCTGTGGGAGTGGGGAGGTGATGGAGAGATTGAAAGAGCGCTTCTGCTTGTAAGTCAGTGTTGGCTCCGTACTACGCAACAAGGCTGAGCTGAGTCCCTGGGAGCTCCAAGATGAGTTCCGAGTCTGATGTTAGCCAGGCAGACTGAGAGCTCCCACAGATGTTCACCCAGAGTCCTACCTGGGAGCTTGCTCATGGCTCTTTCAGGGTCACATGCCAGGGAGTAAGGACGGCGGAGCTGTGTTTAGAACTGCATCGTTCAGTATGGTAGCTACTAACCGCATGGGGCTGTTTATACCCTTAAATTAATTACAAGTTCAGTTTCTCATTTTCACCAGCCACATTCCAAATGGTCAGCAGCCACGTGTGGCTAGTGACTACCAGATTGGGCAGCTCAGATCATAGAACATTTCCACTGCGGCCGCAAGTTCCATTGGACAGCTCTGGCCGAGAACGATGGAGATTTAGGACAGAAGTGAGGTGAGGACACTAGACCAGAGGCCACAGGTGTGACAGTGCAGGAAGAGTCCATCGGATACAGGGACCTTCCATTTTCTTAGCACTGCATTTTCTGACAGCCTCCCAGTAAGGAGAGTATAGACAAGCCAGGTGCTCCCACGTAGCATGGGAGAAAGCCGAGATTCAGTTTTGCCCAAGGTCACCCAGCGGGCGGCGTGAGCCCCAGGTCTCCGACTCCTCCGCCAGTGCATTACCACCCAGCAGAGGTCAGCCAGGGGGCAAGGGTGGGCAGCGGTCCCAGGAGCAGCCTCAGACCTCCCTGAGGACCGTCTGGGTGCCCAGTAGGCGTCAGTCTTTGTGAAGTCATCCATGGATCAGGCGGGAGAGCCTGCTCAGCCTCGTGTCCCCAGGAACAGAGAGTTCTGAGCTGTCAGAGCTGGAAGGAGAGGGAAACGGGCTCCCTGGTGAGGGAGGTGTTTACCTTGATCTATGCGGCTTTGGTCCCAAGGGAGAGGCTGGCTCTTCTCCACAGGGAAGGACCCCATCGGTGGGCCTGTGGCCAGGTTCATTAGCACCACCCCAGAGGGAGGGGAGAAGGGGTGGGGGACATTTGGCGAACACAAGATGCCCTTCACTCCCGCCCTGCCAGGGCCCGCTGCCCCTCATGTCACGGGCCATTCGAGGTGCCACTGTCCCCTTTGCTTTCCCTGAAGCCGCAGCTGCAGGAGGAAACTCTCCCAGGGCCTGGCAGAGAGGCAGCAGCCTCACGAGGGAGCCTGCTCAGGGAAAAGCAAGGCCCCTACCCTCTAAGCACTTCCAGCCTCTCTGGGCCAGAGGGGCAAAGTGACTTCCTGCCCCAAGGTCATACGGCAGGGCAGGCCTGGGATGGAACTGATGCTCTCTTACGCTCCACTGCAAATCCCAGTCTGCCGTTTTGAACTTGGGGTTTATATAAGATCTAATTGTGCCTTGTTTCACTTTCCTCCTCCATCCCTGTGAGGTCACTTTGTCTCTGGCCTTGTCCCTGTGTCCTGAGGTGCCCACCTCCCCCCTGCAGCAGGCCTCACTACAGCCCCCTGCTCCCCTGGGCCCTGAGCTGACCAAAAGAGGAGGGCTCAATAGGGGCTGGCTCTCTGCCAGGGACCCCAGCACCCCCAAACGGGGGTCCTCAAGGCCCATCCAGGGGAGCTTGAGAGATGAGAGGACCTTTGGGGACAGTCCCAGGTTTCCAGTCCCCTTGAGTGAGGTGGAGGTGTTGTTCAGGCCTCTGCTTACCGTGCCTTTCCCTGGAGCCAAGATGGGCCGCCTGGGGATGCCCACAGCACTCTTGATCCCCAGAGTCTGATGTGCCGTGTGCCCTTCAAAACTGACAGAGCCAGACCCTGACCCCACCACCCAGAGCGCCAGGCAGGGCCTGCCAAGCACTCTGCTGCCCTCCTGCCCCCTTGCTCTCAGTAGCTGTAGACATGGCACGGACTCCTGCTTGGAGCCCCCAGGCCCTCTGGGTTCTCCGACTGCCTCCACCTACCCTTGGGGGGAGGCCAGGCCTTACAAGTGCCGGGCCCGGGGCAGTAGTGGGTGCTTTGTGCATGTTTGGTGAATGAGGTCGGGACTTTGGCCAGGACACCCACATTCCCTGAAGCCAAGGCTCCCCGGTCACCCTGGAGTTTCAGTAGTTGTGGGGTAGAGCCCAGCCTCTGTGATTTGCCTTTGGTTTTGTAAAGCCCCCTCAGATAATTCTGATACTGTTGGTGGCAGCATGGCTCCCAGGGCCTAGCATTCAAGTGATAACATCTATGATCTGTTACCAAATTAGTGTGACCTTTGGCAAGTCACTTCCCCTCTGGGGGGGGCCTCTGTCCTCATCTGTATACTGAGAACATTGCCCTCTGTCTCATCTCTGAAAGGTAGACTCCACTCCAGGAGTTGAACTACTGGAGTCTTGGGCTAGAGGGGGTGTGTGTACGATGTGAGGAGACAGGAGACTGAAGGAGGTCTGGCCCTGCCTTTGGGTGCTACCTGCTGCCAGCATCTGAGGATGCAGCGGGAGACAGTAAGGTGCACGGGGGGCCAGGAGAATTGAATGAATAGAGTCTTATGCTCCACACCCTAGGACCTGTAGGAGGAGGGGAAGGTGGTGCCCTTGGGGCTGGGGTAGCCTGAAACTCTTCCCAGTGGCCCTTGATTTTGGAAATGGGTAGGATTGGGGTCTGGGGTGAGAAGGGGAATGAATGTCAGGTGGCACACCTAGGGAGGCGGTCCCTCCTGGCGAAGCAGCAGAGGTGAGCACGGGAGGTGGGGCCATAGCTGAAACAGATCTTATCCCAGGAGCCTGGATCTTATCCCCAGGGCAGGGGGCAGCCAGGGAGGCCCCTGGGACTCCAAGGGCTTCTGGGAGCAGGGATGCTGTTGGGTTGAGGCAGGAATCCATTCAGGGAAGTGGGGGAGCCCTTCGAGGTTGGAGCTCTGCTGCAGGAATGTCCCTGTCTCTGCTGACGCAATGGAAAGCTCGTTTCGTTGCAGGGTTCCTGTTCTGCGGTCGCCCGTGGTGGGGGGCGAGGGCAGCCAGCTCTTCTGAGGAGCTCCGGGAACTTGGTAGAACTTGTCCAGGCCTCCCCTCTGTTCTCTCCTGGGAAAAAGAGAACCTTGTCTGTAGACTCTGCCCCTAGTGCCTCGGGGGCCCTGGGGGGGGGGGAGGGGAAGGAATGTGTTACAGCCACGCCCCCGGAGGGTTTAAATCCATGCGGGTGGTTCCTTGGGACTGGGACTGGAGGGCACAGGTGTCGCACACCCTCCCGTGCCTCCGGCAGGGCCTGAGGCGGCCCGTGATTTATAGGCACCCTCCCTCCCGCTCCACCCCCCAAGAGTGTGACCCGACTGGCAGCTTTGTAGTCGTGCACAGGAGACTTAACAGCCCTTGGTTCAGACCCTACATGTGGGAGGGAGGGCTGTGGAAAATGGGGGGCCACATTTCGGAGGGGAGGGGAAAAAAGCCCAGGGAGGAGCCCATCTTTCTGTCACCTCCTCTCCACCCTGCCGCTACCAGGCCCAGCTCGAACGTCACCAGCCAGGAGGGCTTCCCTGGTCCCCTGACCCCAGCACACACACAGACACAGGACCCCATCTCTTGGCGGTCCTTTCCACTCCTTCGAGCTTCCGGGACCCGCAACCTTACATCAGTCTGTTTTATGTGGTCGTTTGCCCACGGGGTGTCATCCCCACTAGGTTGTACATTGCTGGACAGGCCGCCCCTGACTAGTATCGATGCAGGGTACTCAATATACATCTCTTAAATGACCAGCCCGGGCTTAGGTGGGTTGCAGCAAAGGCAGTCACCCAGGAAGAAACAGAGAGGTCCGAGCTCTTGGGCCAGCTCTGGCTTCCCAAGTTGACATGTGACGTGAGGGAGCCCTCATCCTTCTTGGGGACCCCACCTGTAGGAGGAACCACTGGGCTTACCATGCTGTCTGATCGAAAGGCCACTAGCCACAGGTGGCTATTTAAGTGTATATTAGATAAAATTAAATGAAATTCTATGTCAGGCCCTCAATCACACTAGCCACGTTTTAGGTTCTCAGTAGCCCCGTGGGGTTGGTGGCTACCATATTGGACAGTGCAGTGGTTGAATGTTCCCGTCATCACGGAAGGTTCTGTTGGACAGTGCTGGAGGGTGTCTGAGGAGCCTCATAGCTCTGTCATCACAGATCTATAGGGAAGCAGGGTCCCGGGGCCTCTGCCTGCCTCTCTGTTAGCAGGTCCCACCCCTCTCCGTGCACGGGGCCCTGGACTTTCCCCGCTGTCCTTTCTGTGAAGCACAGGGCCCCGCAGAACTTCCCTGTTTCACCCACTCCCACCCACACCCTGGGCTCTTCAGTGAGGCCGCCCAGAGTCCTTCCCAAGACAGCCTCGGGGAGTAATTATGAAACCCACATCTGTCGTTTACTGGGTGACCTTGGGCAAGTCACTTAACTTTTCCAAGTCTCTGTCTCCTAATGAATAAAACACAGCTGCCTGTGTCTGCCTCTGCCCAGCAGGGTTGCGGCAGTGGGTAAATGAGATGGGGCTTTGAGCACTTAGTGTCTGGCACATAGTAATTGCTCAGTAAGTGGCAGGTCTCATTACTACCAGGTTGACTTCATACCCTCGCAGCGTATGATCAGCTCCCAGACCAGCTGGGCTTTCGGTTTCTGTTGAATTCCCCAGCCCAAGAGCCTGGGTCTCGGCCACACCACCGGCTTCAGTTCTCTTGTCTGTAAGGTGCCCCTTGCACTGTGTGTTGTGACCAGAGACCTGGCCGCGCAGGGTGGAGGGCGGGCTGTCCAGGGGCTCGTGCTGCCTCCTGCGTGGCTGCTGTTAACAGGAGAGCCTGAGAAGGCCAGGGGAGAGCGAAGGGTGCAGTGTGCCTGCCACTTGTTCTGTCCTGATGAGAAGATGCAGGGCTTCCCCGCTGGCAGCCGTCTGGTGCCCTAGCCCTGGAGGAAGGGTGAGTGGGCCAGCACAGGCGCCCACTTTCACTTCCTTCTTGGGGAAGGACCTATATATACATCTACACCTTGGGCTCCTGAAGCCCTCTGGGCAACTTGCCCAAGAACTTCTCCCTTCTGAGGTCCACGGATAGTTCGTTTGGGTCCATGAGCCCCCCCAACATGTGTGGAATGCATTTTCTGGGCAGAGGGCCTGTGAGCCGCGTCGTGTTGAGGTGCCTCCCAGGGCCTAGTAGCCTTGAAGGAGTTGGGCTGGCAGGATAAGGCCCGTGGGTCCAGGCCTGGCTTCCAGCTGTCCGGAGGACTCCCGGAAAGGCACTCAGTGAAAGGAAATTCTCCGAGTTGGGGGACAGCCACAGGAGCCAGTGCGCTGTTTCATCTCACACCCCAGGGCTTGACAACCACTGGGTGCTGGGTGCTGGGCTTCGGGAAGCAGGACAGCACTCGGGCCCAGCCTTGGAGAGTGAGGCGGCAACAGTCTCGGGGAGCAGACTGCGTGCAGCGCGAGTGCAGGGGCAGCTGGGGCTGGGGGGCCGGGCCATGCGGCTTCCTAGGGATTTGTCTCCACAGGGGGAAGTAGCTGAGGTGAGGGCTGGGCATTCCCAGAGAGGGGGGGGGGCATTCCAGATGGGGAGGGTGTGGCCCTCCTGTGGCTCCCCCCATTAGAGGCTGGAGACCCTCACACCTCAGAGGCCCCCCTCCCCAGCCTTGCTCATCAGCATCTCTCCCCCTCCTCTCCTGTCCCCTCCACACAATGGTCCTCTAACCCTCTCTAAGCCTCAGTTTCCTCATCTGTAAAATGGGGGACTAGCACTCATCTCATTGGGTCCTAGGAAGATTAAAGAGCATATTCCAGCCACAGCTTGGAACACGGTGCTGGGACCGGGTCAGCCCTGAGTAAGCATGAGCTGTCCTTGCTGCTCCGTCATGGGTCTCCTCGTGTTTGTGCCAGGCCTGTTCCTCTGGGGACACATCCTCCTGCTTCCCTGCCTCATCATCTTCCATCACAGCCCAAGAGTGTCCAAATGCTCCCCCGTCTCACCTGCCCCTGTGCCTGCACAGGGCTGCCTCTCCTCCCGCACCAGTGACCTGGCAAACATGTGGAATGCCCACCCCCCTCCCCCCAGCCTGAGAAACCCTGGAGTCAACAGCCCCCCACCCCACCCCCCAGTCTCCCCTGGGACCCTGAGAGCTCTTGGCCTCGGGCTCAGGACTCCCTCACTGCTGAGAGTAGCTTGTGGCTTCATCCCTCAGGTGTGTCTCCTTTTCATTTGCCAACGTCAGGTCCCCAAAGCTCCTGGGCAGTCCTGGGGAAGCCCCCGCAGGGAGGACAGATACCACCATCCTGGGGGGCTCAGGGCAGTGGCACCCAAAGCAGAGAAAGCCCCCACCCCCACTTTATTGGACCCAGGGCAGCCTTGCCACTGGGTCTCTAGTGACTTCTGCCCCAGGGAGACAGCCCAGCCCACGGAAGGGGGCCCCCAGAGGTCAGCATCAGGACAGGGAAAGGGGCAAGCGCCAAGCAATCGCTTCCTTTTTTGAGCACAGGCCCTGGCTTCTCCTGTCCAGGCCGCTTTGACCCTTGAAACAGGAATGATTCCTCCTCTCTCTCCATGTCTGTGCCCCGTGGCGCCAGTGAGCAACAGACGGGCCTGGTGGGGAAGAGGGATCATCACCGCCCGGCCTCCCTCCTGGCCCCACACCGGCCCGTGCACCCTGTGAGCCAAACCCCTGCAACCCACCTGCCTGGAAATAAGCCTCCCAGCATCGGGCCTGTCAGGGGCCGATAATCCTCTCGGAGCTCCGCGCGGTGCTGTGCCCTCTCTGAGAAGCGCGTGTGATGACCTGGATGAGATCTTTGTCCTCAGGTTACAGCCTCCGCAGTGGTGATTTCTTCCCAAGTTGCGGCATCCTGATGAGTGTGCGGTGCTCCCTGTGGTGAGGGCTCTGGCCCGGACAGACCCTAGCCTGTGGATGGGCCTGGCCACCCCGAGGCTGGGTTCGCTGGCTGCCTCCCTGGTCTTAAACACCTGTTACCTGAAGCCTTGCCGGCACCCCACCCGGGTGATCTGGAGCTTGTGATTCCACTCTGCCACTTGAGTTGCCTCCTCTGAAAACTGCGGGTCCCCTTCTTTCACAGGCCCGTTGCAGCAGCAGGAGTCCTGGAGCAGGTGTCCTGCCGAGGCCCTGCACGCACGCCCTCCACGCGTGTCCGCTCACTCATACACGCGCCTGTGCCCTCCCTGGGTTCACTGTGCCGTAGTTATAGCCCTCAGTTTGCACGGGAATGTTTTATTTCTTCAAGCTCATGGCTATAGCTCCTTCGCGTTTGTATGTTCTGCATCCAAATGGGCAAAATTACACACTAATATGGTTTTGGTTTTTGTTTTTTGGTTTTTTTTGGCGGTACGCGGGCCTCTCACTGTTGTGGCCTCTCCCGTTGCGGAGCACAGGCTCCGGACGCGCAGGGTCAGCGGCCATGGCTCACGGGCCCAGCCGCTCCGCAGCATGTGGGATACTCCCGGACCGGGGCACGAACCCGTGTCCCCTGCATCGGCAGGCAAACTCTCAACCACTGTGCCACCAGGGAAGCCCACACTAATATATTTTGAATGAATGAATGAACAAATGAAGAGCTGGCTCCGGGTGGAGCACTGTGGGGCATGTGAAGAGAGACAGGGTCCCTGCCCTCTGGGAGCTTAAAGTCCCCGAATGAAGATGGCAGCGCTGGAAGACACCCGGCTGTGCAGGGCCATACGTGGAGTGCTAGTGCGCCTGTTGCAGGGCGGCGGGCCGGCAGGGTATGTTGCAGAAAAGCGTAAGATGGAACACTGGAAAATGTTACGTGGGTTTTGCCTCTGCGTACATACATCGTGTATTCTTGCGGTTGGACACGCGTGTGTTCGTGTGGACACGCACGGGACGAGACAAGTTGACCGATTATTGGATGAGTGTATGTGACGGTGTTCTCGTGGGTTTGTGTAGCTTCATGAACACGGGGGTTGTTGGGAGTGTCTGTGATGTGGGAGGGGCACCTTGGGAGCCAGATGGCTTATGTGTGTAAGAATGAACACGTCTTGATCCCTCTGGGGCGTTCAGGCGCCCACACCATCCCTCCCTACCATGCTGGGCAGCCCCTCCACTTAGCAGTTGTGTGACCTCGGGCAAGTTACTGAAGCTCTGAGATGCCTCAGCCTCTGCAGAAACAGGGATGGTAATAGCAGTGACCTTGAGATGGCTGTGAGGACCCACCAAGTCCGTGTGCCTGGCACAAGGGATGTGTTTCATAAATGTTGGTGTTATGCTGGGGTAGGAGGGACGGTCCTCCTACTGGCCTGGGGGCCCAGGACAAAGGCAGTCACTGCGCCTGGCCCTGTCCTGCCCCTTCTCCCGTGCAGGCACGCCCTTAGCCCACTCAAACCAGAGGGCAGACATGGAGCTCTGAGAGGGGGAGCATCTCCAAGGCTCTAGGATGTTCTTCCTCCTCAGACGTGGCCAAGGGCATCTGGCCCAGCAGCCTTTCTCACCGCACCACTCCAGGGACTGGGGGAGGGGTCTGGGAAGGCTCGCTGGAGCTGACCCCAGAAGGCCCTTCCCATCCTTGGGAAGATGACTCTGGACCCTCCCAGACCCTCAGGAAAGGGCATTTCGTGGCTTCCTGGTGAAATCAGCCCAGGCTCTCCACAGCTTCCTTTCTGCCTGTCTCAGGGATGGCAGAAGAATTCTGTGAATATTCTCAGAGGTTCCTGCAGAGAGAGACTTTCAGATGGTCAGTGTATCAAAGCACTGTAGAGTCGGGACACTGCCGGGAAGTCACTCGTCTCTCAGGGCCCCCACTTTCCCCATCTGAAAAATGGGTTGGTTGATTCCTGTCTCCCTTGGCGTGGGGACTAAAGTCCAGGCTGGGTCTCTGAACCCTCACAGTCCCATCTCCCGGGCACAGCTCCTGGGCAGGGAGCACCTCCCTCGGTTGGCCTGGCGCCTTCCCCCTGAGCTTCAGCTTCCTGTCAGCAGCTCTGCCTCTTTGGGGGATTATGTGGGGAGGGAGAACACCCCGGCCAGGTGGCCTTACCTTACACTCCCCACCCAGGGTCCTGACTTCAGGGTACTAAGTAAACAGAGGTCAGATGTTGGCTCTGAGGTCACGAGTGGGAGCAGGGAGTAGAACTCCTCTGATGTTTCTAGAGCGCTTCGGGGTCCAGGAAGGTGCTTCCACCTGTGTGGTACCATCTCTTCCCGGGGGGTGGGGGGGATACAGTCGCTGCCAACGTTGGGCAGCCAGGGGGGCTGAGGGCGGGCGGGTCGTCAGGGTGGCCTTGAGGCTCCAGCTCTGGCCTTCCACCCTCAGAGTGTGTCTTTGGTGCCCGCCAGAGACCCTCCTCTCCATTTCCCTGGCAGTGCCTGAGGCGGTGTGGGGTCCAGACCATAGGATCCGGGGCTTGGTTAGGGGCTCCTGAGATGATACTGTGACCCTAAAAGGCGATCCACCTGCTGATCACCCAGCATGCCCTGTGTGGACGTGCAGGCCTGCACACGTGCACACACAAGCTCCTGGCCCTCCGAGGTCCCTCTCCATTTAGACAATTTCATTGTAGCTTAAATTCTCATTTTAGCCAACTTCGTTTTTAATGTTGAACAACTATCACTTGTTTGTATATACTTCAGAAGCAAAGTCCCCAGGGGAGAAGCAGTCTGTTTTCTTAAGCTGAATCCTGGAAGCGCAATTAGGAGTGATCGTTCCACTTCTAAGGTTTTCCAGAGGCTGCCTGGCATGCCCTGCTGAGCCCCTAATTAGGCAGCCAGGGCGCCCCAGTTCAGGGCCCAGCCCGGCTGGGGGTACTGTTTGAGGGCTGGGCCGGGGCAAGTTCAGGGCCTGAACCCAGGCCCAGGAGGTCCCTCAAGGGATGGGGAATGGTCTTCTCCTCCATTCAAGGAGGGCCAGGCTTACTGCCCTCCATTCCAGGGCCCTGGCTGTCTTTGAGGACAGCATGCAGGGAGCAACAGCAGAGTCGAGGCACCCTGGGTTTGAGGGAAGCCATCTCATCGGGTCTGGGTGGCCTTCACGCCCACACGGATGCTGGTGGGAAGGCTGCCGAGTGCTGTTCTTGCACTAGTCACTGGGAGGCCACCTGTGACAGGGCCCAGCCTGCCTGTCACCCGTTCACTGTTGATTCATCTAGCTGATTAGAGAGCCCGGTCTGTGGGCCACCACGGTCCTGCATCACAGTCTGTGTGACACTCAGTACCATGGGGCCCAGGAGAAGAGGGTCCAGCCGGGTGGGCCCAGGAAAGGCTCCCCTGGAGAGGGGAGGCTGAACCGTGAAATACAGAGGGCGGTTCAGACACGTAGAGAAAAGGGGCATCGAGCCTGGAGGCTTTAGAAACCAAACACTTAGTATTTTAGGCCGTAGTCGTGATTTTCAGTATGTTGCCTGATCTCTTTTGCTGGGGAGGAAGAGCGTGTAGGAGAAAATAAACATATGCCTGCAGCCTAGGGGTTAGCTGGAGCTGCACACACAGCTGGTGCCTGCTCGCTGCCTGTGAGGCCTTGGCCTCCAGCCTGGGCTGGCTCGGCCCTGGGGTGCCATGGAGTGCCCGTGGCTGCCCTGGGAGGCGCTGTCCCTCGCCCAGCTCAGGCCTGTACCCTGCAGCCTCCGGGAGGTTCCGGTTTCTGCCCGCCAGGTGGGCGGCTCCCCCCTCCCGCCCCCACCCCCATTCTCCACAGCACACTGCTCGCAACACTGCCCTGCTTCTGCCACCTGAGCCCCCCAGGTGCCATCTGCCACCCTGTTTTCAGGCGGCAGGTAGGCGGCCTTGGGGCAGGGCGAGGAGCACGCAGGCGGATCCCAGATGGGGCAGGTAGTGCCTGGCCTGCTACCTGGCACCTGGGTTGTCCCCACCTGCCTAGGAATAGGTGAGAGCAGGTCTGGTAAAGTATGGGTGTGTCTAAGGGGTCCTCCTGTCTCTCTTGGCATCTTTGCATGTATGAGCTGTAGGGTCTGTCTGGCCCCTCTGTGTGTATCTGAACATCTGACCGTCTCTGTCTTGAGCCTGGCCATTCCCTAGGCATATCCCTGCCCGCCTCCCTGTGTCTCTACTCCTTTGTGTCTCTCCGCCTGCACCTTGCATCTCTCTCTCACTGTCTCTGCGTCCCTGCCTGTCTCTCTCAGATCCGAGCTGGTGAGGGTGCCTTTGCCATCAGAGCCACCTCCCCCCACGTTGGGTTGCTCTGCTTAATTTCATTTTCCCGGGGCTCCAACTCACAGAAATAAATCCTCCCTCCCCACCCCTGCACTTTTTTGATTTAACAAGCCTGCTGCAAAACAATAGTGATTTCCGCATCGATCATAAACAGAAGTGATTACCATACAATTACAGCCTGAACCATCAGCCTCCATGCAATCACTGAGCCGCATTGTAAATAGGAAGACAATTGCCTGCAGAATTACCCCCAAATTGGTTTAAGTGGCAACAAAAGAGTGTTGGCATTTTGGCATTTGGGGGAGGGGGAGGGGGAGTGCTGGTGGTCCTGGCAGCAGAGGGTCCCCACTGCTGTCTTCCTTGCCTTTGTGGAGGTGACCTGCGAGGGCGAGCTTTCCCCCACCTCATTCTTTTTGCTTCAGTTATTGCTCCTTGCCCATCTTGGCACCGTTTGTTATAAACTCATTTATACTAATGTGCGAGTGTCTAAGCATGCCTTTGACTGGGAGAGTGGAGACGGGTGAGTCTGGGGGGACGGGATATTCCGGGGAGGCCTCCTCAGCTCCCCTGATTTCCCCTCTCCCCAGCGCCACCTCATCTCTGCCTCTTCCAGGTCACTTCATCCAGCTAGGCTTTTCTGGCCTGGCTCCCACCCTGCGGCCTTCCCTCCCCATCTCCCAGCCTAGTGGTGGTCTCCTGCCAGGAGGCTCCTGCTTTCTGTCCAGGGCAGCCTACTCCCTCCTACAGCTGCAGCGTGTCCCCTGCATCCTCCGCAGCCTCCCAGGCCAGCTGGAGCCCCTGTGCCTGGCCTCATGAGCCAGGGCAGCCCATTCCTGGGAGTCTGCCAGCCACCCCTGCAGCAAGTTCCAGGAGGGGCTCGCAAAGCATGCCTCCGCTGACCTGGGCCCGCCCCTTTCCAGCCGCTGGTTTCATGAGAAGTCCTCTGCCAGCAGGCCGTCTCTTGAATGTCTGGAGCCTGGACTCCTGAGCGCCAGCCGTTTCTGCAGGGGGCTTGTCTTTGCTTGGGAGGTGATTTCTCTCCAGGGTCAGGCTGCTCTGAAGTTACCGGGAAAGCCTGCCCACTGGCACACTTAGATTCTATCAGATTTGTGCAAATCCAGGTTAGAAGTGCCTCTGCATGTTCATCTGATCCTCGCAGAAGGATTAGCGCGTGCTGGTGGTTTTATTCTCGTTTTTGACGGAGGCGTGATGCAGCTGGCGCCGGGTCACACAGCCCACCGGTGAGGGGTGAGGTCTCGGCCCCTACTGGAGTGCTTGTTTCTAGGCGCCATCTCTCCAGCGTTCTCAGACCTACAGGATGCAGGCTGGTTGTGGTGGGGTGGGTCTCACCTGGTCTCTGACCTGCTCTGAGAGCTCGGACAATACCAGTGATTTGAACAGGTCCCAGTGAGTGACACTTGCGGGTGCCGAGTTCTGCTCACACGTTCATTAGTGCCTCTCATCCCCACTACAGCCCTGTAAGGGATGGTCAGGCCCCCACTGAGAGCACTTGACTCACTCAGAGCTCAGGGTCCTGGTACGGAAGCTAGTTTGAGGCATGTCTGCTAGCCTTCCAGCCTGTGCTACCCGTCATCCTGTAACGCAGAAGGCAGCCGGGGTTCCCCGGGCTCTCTCACTGGTCCAGGTATCACCGAGGCTCCCTATCTGGTTGCTCCCTGCCAAAGTCTCGGGACGGGGCCCCATCTAGAGTTGGTATATTTAGAACCCAAAGTTCTGTCGGCTGCCCCAGCTCTGTCCTGCGCTGGGAGGGACGTCAGTGCTGCCCTGGGCTTGGCCTGAAGGGCTGGGGTGAGTTGGGCAGAGGCTGGGGCGACTCTGAGTTGCCCCTGTGTGCCTGGCACCCACCTCTTCCGCACTGACATTGAGAGGAAACCAGTCCAGAGAAGAAGCTGGTCAACATGGCATCCACACACCATGGTGGTCCCCGCCTGCCCAGCCGACCTGCCCTCACGTGCCCCGTCCCTGAGCCTTTGCTCCTGCTGCATGTCTCCTGGGTAGCCAGGTGTCCGGTGGAAGGAAGGGGAGTTCAAAGGCGCAAAGACCTGCACTCAAGTTCTGTGTCTGCCACGTCATGCTTTGTGCCATCCTTACCTCTGAGTTCTGCTTCTTTTTCTTTATAACGGGACTGTGCCCGCCCTGCTGGACGACTGAACAGTAGAGGTGAGCATGTTATCAGATAACAGCTGCTGTCATCCTTGGCCTTAGAATCCAGCCCTCCCTCCGAGAAGGAGGGGGCCTACCCTTCAGTGAGCATTCGTCACGTGCAGAGCTTTGCACTGGGCATTTTAAGGCTGCCTGGTTTGATCCTTCACCACAACCCTGAAAAGACAGCCACCACTGTATCTGCGGTGTCCTACACGGGAGCCAGAGCCCCGTGTGGGCGGTCACACTTAGATTTAATGAAGTAACGTTAAATACAACGTAAAGCTCAGCTCCTTAGTACGGCAGCCACGTTTCAAGGGCTCGATAGCCACGCGTGGCCCGTGGCCCCTGTTTTGGGCAGCGCAAAGATAGAACATCTCCATCACTGCAGGAGTTCTGTTGGACAGGCTGCCCTGTGTTATCATCCCCTCTCACGGGTGCGAAGTTGAGGACTAGATCAGTGACACGTCACACTCAGGGTCCCAGCTGGAGGAGTGGGAGCTGGCGTGCAAGCCTGGGCCCCTCAGCTGTAGGACACACTGAGCTCTCCTTTGTTGCCAGATCTCATACCTCCCCACACACCCTCCGTGGGACCCTCAAGGGCAAGGACTGTGTTTGCTCTGCATCCCAGTGCCCAGCCTAAGACCTACCCCAGGGCAAGCATTTGGGGCGGTGTTTGCCGAGAGGGTGATGGAATGAATGACCCAACAGACACTGCCTGCTGAAACTTGGGGGCACACTTCATTCCCCTCCTCCAGGAGGATGCGCAGAGTCAACTGCTGAGGAGTGATGGATGGCCCCTCTCCCGAGATAAATGTGGCAGTCAAGGTAATCGGATTGTGTGTGACAGTCTCATTTGTAGGCAGCGGTAGGAAGCGCCCAGCCATGCCTCGCCCCAGCCGCCCATATTAGTTTAATCAAATGCCTAGCATCTAAATGACTGGGCCTCAGTGATAGATGATGTGAGCTTTGCTAGATGCTGTTGCCCTGTCAAACCCAGCTTCTCAAGGCCCTGCCCGGCTCCTGGGAGCTCTCATTTGTTTTTTCTTACCTGGTTATCTCTGAGCGGGGCAAGGAAGGGGGGCTCTTGCGTTTGTCTTAAATCTCTTGTTTTTCATGGAGGAGGAGGAAGAGGCTGGAGCTGGGGGAGGAGTGAGATGGAGTCACCTTCCGCCTCTTCTGAGAAGCCTTCCTGGGTGGCTGCAGACAGTCTGGGGGAGCATGACTCCCCAGAGCCCCTGAGCTTGGGCCTCACCATGCACCGTGTGCCTTCTGTTTCGTACAGACTCTCCGCTCCCCTGTGCTAGCTAGCCTTTTCACTCTCTCCAAGGGGTATACCAGAAGTTTTTCCCTTTTATTTTGGAAAATTCTCAACTTTCCCCTTATGGTTAGTGGTTGTTGTGTCCTCTTTGAGAATATTCCCCAATCCCAAGGTCATGGAGGTATTCACCTATATCATCTTCCAGACAATGTATTATTTTGCTTTTTTTTTTTGGTCTGTGGTGTGAGGTAGGGATCAAGTTTCCGGTCTGCTCGTTGTGAGCTCTGAGCTCCTGCTGTGTGCCCCAGACCAGGCTGGGTCCTCCAGAGAAACAGGAGGTAGAAAAGGCACAGTTCTGTGTCCTAGGAATGACGATCAGTTTGCGCTTAAACTTGTGCTCTTAAAAAGGAGGCTGAGCCCAGCATGTATCACACGCCGCGCTTTGTGTCAGGGTGGGGTCTGCCCGTACCAGCCATGCCCAGGGCTTCTGGTAGCGCTGAGTGTCACCTGTGTGTCAGATACTGTTCTAGGCACCGGGGATGTGGCGGTGATGCAGTACATGGAAACCCCTGCACTGGAAAGAGCTTTTGCTCTTTGCCCAGGACCACACAGTGGGGCATCAGATGAGAAATGACATGAAAAGTAGAAGGTAGTAAGTGCCGCAGAGGAGGGTCACGGAGGGAGCCAGGTGGCGGGGATGGTACTGCCATCTACAAACTGGAAAGGTCAGGGAAGCCCTCACTGAGTAAGCCAGTGAGGGCCGAACCACGTGGATATCCAGGGCAAGAAACTTCCAGACAGATGTTGCAAAGCCTCTGATACATGTAAATGGTGGAATAACTCTGGAAGGAAAACCAAAGCCGCTAGCCTGATTCCCCTGGCGGGAGGAACTAAGATACGAGACTGGGGAGGGGAGACTGCATTTTTCAGAACATACCTTTTTTCTTCTTTTGTATATTTTTAATCACATACACACCTTACTTCTTCAAAAATTACCATTGAAAAGTAAAGCAGGGAGGGTGGGGAAATGTTACAGTGAGGCGGAACCATCAGATGTACTAGCAAAACTGTGGCTTTGGAGGCCAGCAAATGTGGGTCCTGATCCCTCTTCTGGCCTCTCTCTGAAATGTTAGCTTTCTAAGGAGGCTATTTGTGCATTACTTAGGTAAATAAAAAGTCATTTTATTAATTAAAAATCAGTAGATCCCACTCTGTTGATTGTTTTGGCTGGTTGTTGTTGGGCGGGTTCCTTAACCTCTCTGAGCACCCGTTTCCTCCTGGAAAATGGGGGTAGTGATCCTGACATCACAGGATTGTCAGGAAAATGAACAGAGAAAAAGAGTGTGTTGAGTTTCTGCCCGGCCTGGAGTTGACCTTCCTGAGGGCATGTCCTTGGATGACCTGGCCCTCTGCAGGGCAGAGGCAGAGAATCTATCCCTGTCCTCAAGTTCTCCAACGGCTTGGGACCCCAGGAAGGCCCAGGCTTTGCATTCCAGCTGCCTCAGAGGCAGATGGATTTGCTCTGGACCCCCAGGCTGATGGCCATCCAAGACCCTGTGGCCTGCTGGCCCTTCACAGCCCCCTCAGGATCCAGCCTGCCCAACTGGTGTCTGCTCGGCTGGGACCAGCTGGTCTTCACCAGCTGGTCATCTGGCTCTGACACCCTCCCTGCCCCAGTGTCTCCTCCTCTCTGGGCGCTGTGTTAATTTTTTCATGGCTTCCCTCAGAGGCAGAAGGCAGAGAGCTGTTTCCTGCAGGGAGAGAGCAGGCGCTGGGGGCGGGAGGAGGGAGGGAGGGAGAGCTGAGTGGTGATTAAACACTGCAGAGGCCTAAACAAATGACGGCTCCCTCCCCCAGCTGCTCTGGGAGAGAAACAAGGAGCCGGAGCCGGCCTGAACTGCAGATGGCCCAGGCTGCTGTCTGCCCCCGCCTGCCTACTCGGAGCTGCCCTGGGGCTGCTTCCTAAGAGCCGCAGTGGTGCTGAGCCCTGCAGGAGCCAGCTCAATCCTTAGGGCCACTGTGAGGCAGGCCCCGAGGCAGAGAGGGTTCAGGGCCACACCGCTAATGCACTAGGGAGTGGTAGAGCGGAGACGGTTAGGCAGGGGCAGTAGTAGTTACTTCTTAGAGTGCCAGCCTGAATGAGACGGCGCATGCGAAGCGCCCAGAACGGCACCTGGCCTGAATCAAGTTCTTGGTCCGCAGGAGCCACTGTCAAGGTTGCCCCTATTACACCTTCAGAACAGCTGGGTGAGATAGGTTGCCATGCGGGTGAAGAAACTGAGGTGCACACACCTACCAGGGTGTTGCCCGGGACCACACAGCGGATTAAACCCAGGCTCGCCCACTTCTGACTCCCTGCCCGGAGTTCCTTCTCGTGGACCAACGGCGGGAAGAGAGTCAAACCTCCAGAGCCTTGAACACAAAGAACGGGGAAGTCAGCAGCGGGGTGAGAGGCCATCTGCCAGGCCCACGGCCCTCCTGGCCGGAGAGCTTGCGTGAAGGGGCGAGGGAGGAATGGTGCCCTCCCACTGTTCATGCAGAAAATGGCAACTGAGCTCACCCCTCAGTCTAGAGCAGTGGTTCCCAAAGTGGGGTTCCCCGGCCCAGCAGCAGCAGCATCACCCGGGAACTGGTTAGAAGTGCAAATTCTTCAGCTCCACCCCAGACCCACTGAATCAGAAACTCCACTGGGAGTGAGACCCAGCACTCCGGGTTTGAACAAACCTTCCAGTTGCTTCTGATGCACAGGCAAGATCGAGAACCCCTGGCCTAGAAACCCAAGGACTTCTGTCCTGCCCCGGGGCCTCGCTGTCCAGGCCACAGTCACCCAGACATCACCCAGGTGTGCTACACTCCGAGTAACAAGTGCAGCCAGGAAGCAGTAGATGTAAATGGAATTCGTATAAACAATTCTTATTTTCATTGCAACAAGGCAGCTGGATATTGAAAGAAACCTCACAGAGAATCATTTCATCACATAAAGGAGCTTCTGCAAAGAGAAAACTCCTCTCTTGATTCCTGCCCCCTCCCCCCTAAGTGTTCTATAAATTCAGTCTCTATGTCAGGTTTTCTTCGAATGGTGTCTACCTATACATAACTAAAACGAGGAGCCAGCCTGCTAAAAGCATTGCAGATAGTCTCCAAAATACATCAGGGACCCCTGCAGTTTAGAAGGAGAGCCCAGTGGGACAGATGGAGGCCAGTTTGGTGCTTTGGGCAGCTGGGTCATCCACTGCCAACCCCTGCTGGGCACCTGGCGGGGTCGTGCCAGCCAGGCACAGGTGGTTTCCAGGGCTCCGTCAAACATCCACACTCGGGTTCTCAGAAAAGGAGTGGAGTGACCGATTAGGAAGCCAAGACATAGACTCCTGAAACGCGCAGCTCTCAGCTGCCCTTGCTAGATAAGCGGATAAGAGAGCAAACCCTGCAACACAGTTCTGGATAGGGAACCCACCGGAAGGTCGTCATCCCCCACAATGCGGGGTCCGGAAGCAGCATCTGAATCTGCCACCAAGTGCTGCCCGTGGGGCCAGGTCATGTGCCCCTGAGCTGATTTCCAGAGTGACTGTAGGTGGAGCGGAGCTTTGCCTCCGCCTCTAAGCCACCTGCCCAGTGCTCAGGCCTCACCCTCACAAGCCCAGAGTCAGGGGCAGGCATCACTGACTGCACTTCTTGTGCCGGGAACCTGAGATCCTTGGAGGTTACCAGGTCACTCAGCCAGGGGAAGCCAGGAAGGAGTGGGAGGGTTGGGGTCCAAATGCTTAGAGGCAGGAGAGCTGGGGGTCTGGTCAGCAGGTTTCTCCTGAACCTGCTCTTTCTCCAAGAACAGTGAGTGCCCTGAACCCCATTTGCAGTAATAAGGGTCACCCGCAAAGTGCTGCTTGCCTCAAATCTCTCTCCTGCCCCCGTCACCACAGCACACATCCCCTTAGCCACTCTTAAGGGCTGGTAAGTTTTCCAGGTGGTTCCTTTATAGAAAGCAAGCTGCCCTGAGATCAGTCCGCACCTCCCTAAGGCTCTGACCCTGGCTTTATGAGTCCAGGCTGGGTGCAAGGAAACTGCCGTTTGAGGGTCCTGGGGTCTGTCACTGGCTCCTGGCTCCCACGGGAAGAGTCAAGGTCCTGAGATTGAACGTGGGGGCCGGAACGGATGGAGGGAGTGCTCAGCAAGGCCTCTCAGCTCTCAGACTCAGCCCTCTGGCCCTCCACAAAGGTGGGTGGTTGTGTGTTTGGTCTCGGGGGTCTGCTTGACCCTGGGAAGGGCCTGGCCTCACACCGACCACTCCTTCTTACACTGGGAGTGGGAGGACACAGCCAAACTGTGAGTACCCAGCTGGGAAGCCTCAGAAAAGTGAAGTACCCGGGGAAGAAATTGATTCCCGTAATCCCTCCTTACCCCTCGGGCTCGCTGAGAGGGAGCAACAGGCAGTAGTGTTTAACCCGCGGGAGAAACTGGCCACGGAGGAGAGAACAGGCTGCCCAGGTGACCTGCTGGAACGCGGGGCGTGAGCTCTGCAGGCAGGCAGACGGTGTGGCTCCCGTCTTGTCTTGCAGACGCACTGGGAGTGTCACGCCAGGGCCGGTGGCTTGGGGAGACCATCCTCGCCAGCCTGGGCCTCTGGGTCTCCTCTGTCCTGCTCAGGTGCTGCCTCGGAGCAAGGTGGAGGTGGGGAGACTATTGGCTCTAGGCACGCACTGCCCCCCAACCCCCATGGATATTCTCGTCCATCCTTGGGTAGCCAAAGAGGTCAGTCCTGTTGGAACCCGTGTCCTTCTGACATATGGGGTGCAGGTGCACGGAGGCCTCCTGGCCTCGATCTGTTGTGGGCGTGGCTCGGGGCCCCTCCCCTCTCCAGCTATTAATGCTATTAATGCTTTGCTATTAATGCTGCATAATTTCCAGCTGAGATGGTCTAGAGCCCCACGCTCACCCCACCACCAGCAAATGTCCCAAGTAAGATGGGAAGATCCCGCCTTGGTCCTGGCCTGCCACAGACTCAGGTGTGTCCTGAGCCAGGTTACCTAGCTTCTCTGTGCTCGCCCCTTATCTTTAAGATGGGGGTTGTGACTTTCCCACCACCAGGTGGCTAATGAGAGTCCAGGGGGCAAGGGGTGTGTGAGCCGGCCCCCCATGGGGGTTCAGTACACAGTGGCAGCTCCCTGCCAGCTGGTCTCTGCAGACAGCAATGCTTTGGCCAGTGCCCCTATCCAGGCCCATCCCTCAGGCTGGCAGGTCTGAGGGGCACCCCCAAGAAGAAAGGAGCATTCTTTTTCTGATGAAAACACCCCCTTGAGCTTGTTTCGGGTGTATTTTCAGTTGAATCCGAGTTAGCCAGGAAGGCCCAGAGGGTGGTGTGACCTGGACAAGGAATTTTCCAGGCTGGGATTTTCCTAAAGTCCACGGACAGGCTCAACCCGTCTGACATCTCTTGGGTCGCTCCGCCGGGTTGAGGGACGGCCAAACTGGTTTGGGGATCAGCCCTGCCAGCAGCAGCTCTGAGATCCCCCAGAGTTCACTTCCTAGGGTGAGTTCACAAGCTTGGAGACGTCCAGCTCCTGCCAACCCCACCAGCCCTGGGGGACAGGTGTGGGAACACTGGTGGAGCATGCCAGAGGTCCTCTCCTGCCGGCCCAGACCACAGGACCGCAGATGGCAGGATCTGCCCAGCACAGAGAAGCAGGTAGGGCTGGGCGGGGCAGGCCGTGGGCCTCCCTGTGAATCCTGGGACCAGGCACCACTCATCTGGTAGTTACCCTGCCCGTGGGGTTTGTGTGTGGATGAGGGGGGCAGGCAGAGATGGAGAGGAACAGGGTCACTCGGCCAAAGGGCCAGCAGTGGATCCTTCCTTGTTTTGACTTTCTTACCCACGGTGATGGGACGTGACAGAGCAGGCAGCAAAGTGTGGGAACGATCTAGAAAAGCCAGAAGGAGCTGAAACTCAGGACAGCGTGCTGCTGCTTCTGCTGGTGCTGGAGCAATGATACGGCTGTTTTGCAGGAGAGCGAGATTTTCCCCCAAGGAAAACATCTTTGGTTTTATGTTCCAGGGGTCAGCTGTCAGGGCCACCAAAGTCCAACCTACAACCCCCCAGGGAATGACATTTCCCGTAACCAGAGGGAAGCTCTAACCCCTCAGCTGCCCAAGCTGCTGAGGCTGCAGAGTCCTTCCTGCCCATCTGCCCACCTACTGGGCCCTGTCACACCTGCGTCTTGTGCACACCGGCTCTTGGACCTCAGCAGATCCACTTGCTGCTCTGGGCCCAAGGCCTTAGTAAATAGGGTCCTTGGGCAAGGTGAGAGCTCTGGAATCCCTTCTGTCTATAGCCCACCCTGGTGGGGAGGTGGAGGGTCTAGGATGAGCAGCTCATCCCACCCACGGCACCTGCAGGATTGAGAAGGGGTTGAGGCTGGCTTCAGCCTCGAGAGACATGAGCTCGCTGTGAGGCCAGGGCCGAGTCATGGGGCAACAGACTTCAGAAAGCACAAGCGCTCACCCCTCTTTTACACAGGGTCCAGAGAGGGAAGGAAGTTACCTGAGGTCACACAGGAAGTTGGTAGCAGGCCAGGGACAACGCACTGGGGTGGTGCTGATTCACGGGAGTAGGAGGTGGGTAGGAGGCGCGCGGCCATCTCCCGGGGATGCGTCTGCTCTCAGATAGGTGACATCCTGACTGGGGATGAAAGGGAAACCGTCCCAGACCAGCAGTGGGGCTGCTGTCCTGCGATGTGACTGGGGTTGAGTCACCTCTTGGGCCTCCGTTTCTGCTTCGTAACACGTGGACAGCCTCACCCTTGGCCAGCTCCTCGCTGGGGCGTGTGAGGCTGCAGTGAGGCAGAGGGCACCAGATGGCTGGGAAAACGAAAAGCCTGTCCGTGTGCCCCCTACGATCCCATTAGGTCCTCCCATCCGTAGTGGGGTGCTGTCTCCCCATTTCGCAGATACATACGTAGCCCCAGGCTGCCCGCTGGGTCAGTGGCCACGTAGAACAGATGTCTGATTTCCTGAGGCCGGACAGCCACTGCCCCTGGCCCAAGGGCTCTGAGTCGCTGCCCCTGGCCCTGACCCTTTGTGGTCATGCGCATCCTGTGCCATTTCCTTGGAGGAGATGGTCCAAGAGAACCAGCAGGGAGGGGCCCCTTGCTCTGTTTCTGGGGCACCCAGCACTGGTGGGCACAGAGGAGGATGGGCAGATAACAGTTCCGTGGACAGCTCTGTTCTCAGGGGTCATGGATCACAGCAGGAATCTTGACCTTGGCTCCTGTCCCACCTCCTGCTGGACACACAGGTGCATGGGGACTGAGGAGGGGCCGAAGGTCTTCCCGCCACCCAGGCACTCCAGAGGCAAGAGTCTGCCCAGGCTGGCCGCCTGCACTGTGTGGCCTCAGAGCTGAGTCAGAGTGAGCAGCTACTGGGGCTCAGTTTCGTGGGGTCTCGGGTCTGCCCAATACAGAGTGTCTGGCAGAAAAAAACATTGGGTATGGGCACCACTGGGTGCTTGGAAGCAACACTGCGCACCCAGAGAGCACCCGGTGTGAAGGAGGTGGTGTAAGCCTGGGCCCAAGACGTGTAAGCGTTTTTTGTGATCCTCTTGGACACGGGTGAAAGAAATTGTATTTTATTTGAGCAGCAGTATGTAGACGGGGAGACAGAGAAACCTCCTAATAACAGAAGCGACAGTTTTTTCTTATAGTTCTTCCTGTATGCTCGGCATCATACTAGCATTTTACGTGTATTAGCTTGTTTAATCCTCATGATGGCTTAGGAGGTAGGTAATATTTATTATCCCCATTTTACCAAAGGGAAAACCAGAGCACAGAGAGGTTAACTAACTTACCCAAGGTCACACAGCTGCTAAGTGGCTGAGCTGGGGCTTGAACCCAGGCAGCCTGGCTGGAGTCTGTGCTCTTGGCCACTCTGCCTTCTAGAAGCAGAAGGTAGTCAACATTTCACAGCTTCTGAGTTTCCAGCTGAGACTCTCGCACAAGACTCGTCATCTCTCACATGTGGTTTAAAGCTCAGGCCCTTCCTTCATCTTAGGGCTCTTCACGCCAGGCCTGTGAAGAGAGGTTCCTCTTACTGTCTCCCCACTTTACAGATGAGATGGAGAGACCAGCCCAGGCCTGTGTCATCTGGGCAACCCCCTTCTCCCTCCCCTTTTGGGCCCTCACCATTCCTCCTTTTCTCTGCTAGATCTGTAGAGTAGAACCCTGGTCTCCAGGCACAGGCAGGAGTCTTCACTGTTTCTGACCAGCCCCCGCCCAACAAGCTTCCTTCCCAGGCAGGACCCCGTGTTTTAGGAGATGAAAGAGGAAGGTCAGAAGATAGGAGGGTGTGGCCTGGGCCTGGAGGGGCGGGAGGAGGAGCAACAGCAGCATCCCCGGGGAGCCCTGGGTGAGGTGCTCTGGGGTCATCGGTGTGATTGACGCATCAATAGGAACACCAGTGCCAACCCATGAGTAGAGAAGAGCCAGGGCTGCAGCTGGCCTTCCAAGTTATATGAATGGATGTTGTTCCTGTAAACTGCTTGTTACCTTTCATTCCCCAGTTTGGACTGAGTGGCCCACTGATGGGTGTGCCTGTCACAAAACAGGTGTCACTTGACTTGGTTGTAGATTTTATTTGATGGCAGCCCCAGCCTGGACACACGGTGATAGGATTCCATTCAGGGCTGGTGGTCTTGGGGCCGGGTCCCCACCCCTGAGGAGTGGGGAGCTGCTGGCAGGTTTAAAAGCCACAGGGTGCCCAGGGTATTACCCTGATCGACTGGGTCTCAGATGCAGCGTGCCCGGTGTCTGTCCATCTCTCCTGTCTTCTGCACATTGGGTTATGTACCTGCAATTCCATCTGTTAGGTGTGTGTTGGCTGCATAGCCTGTGCTGGGTGCCAGGGTTGCAGAAGTGAACCCCTCGAATCCCATCGTGGCCCTCGGGGTTCACGCTCTCTCTGTAGAGCCCCCAGGTTGCCCCGGGATAGCGCATCTCTCACTCATTTCAGCATCCTTTGAGCATCTACCGTCTCCCAGGCCCTGTGCAGCCTCTGGGGACACAGATTGGAAAGAGGTGAGCAGGATACATTTGTGGAAAAATTCCTCTGGCCGCCTTATAGAGGGCAGGTTGGCAGGAGACGGGATTGGAGACTGAGATAGATGATAGGACGTGCTTGTCATAATTCAGGAGAGAAAGGACAAAGCTGCAGAAGGTGATAGGAGCAGGCAAGAAGCAGAGGGGACAGACTGCAAAGATAATCGGGCTGCAGTGACCCATGGGTGGGGCGGGGGGCAGTGCCCATCTTCTGGAGGTGGCTTGAGGTGGTCCTGGGGATTTGAGTGGATATGGGAACAGGAACTCAGATGTGCCAGGGAGGAAAGGAGGGGAAAGGGGGAGGAGCCCAGCGTGGAAGACTGGTTCTTCTGCCTTGACTCACCAGGCAAGGCCTGTACCAGGCTTCCCTGCTGGGAAAGGGGACCACCAAGCTTCTGCTGCCACTTCAGAGGGTCTTGTGTGGATAGAGTAAGCTGGTGATATGAAAGCATTTGAAAATGTGTCATTAGTATATTTCATTGACCAGTGACCCCCGTTGGCATGTTCCCAGGGGCTTTTTCTGCCTCCCTCTGACTTCCTTTCCGCCATCTCCCCCAGAAGCGTGGTTTGAGGGCCCGCCGCCTGGCAGGCATACCTCCTGAGCCCCCCTGGATCCTGCCCCATCCCTGGGTCTCAGAAGCCCTCATCCCTTCCTCCCTCCCTCCCTCTTCACACACACACTGTCTCACCCACACACACTCCCACACTCAGAGCTCCTCTGTTCTCCAGCAGCCTTTTAGCTGCTGAGATGCCCTTGATACTTAATACGCCCTTGTTTCATTTGTTTCGTTTTGCGTGTAGCTTCCCCGGGCTGCAGCACATTTGGCAATTCTCCTGCCTGGCCCTTACACCCAGGTCTCTGTACCCTCTTCCCCAGACTGCCTTTCATCCTCCCTGCACCCCCATGCCCCCATCCCTTCCCGATTCCCAGACTTTACCGGGAGTGAGTACCCAGGCATCTCACTGTCTGAATATCCGTATGCTCACCTCCATAGGAAACAAATGCTGCTTTTTTTTTTTTTTTTTTTTTTTTTTTTTTTTTTTGTGGCCACATGGCTGCCTCTGGTTTCTGGCTCCTTCTTAAGCCCAAGTCCTGCCTGGCAAGGGGCAGTTTTTTGCATATGCCCAGGCGAGCTTGTCTGCCCCTTTGATGCTCCGACTCCCAGACTCCAGCCTCTGCCACCCTTCCACCCACAAGTGGCTCATTGTCTGCCGATTACTCTGCTGGTTTGGAGGACGCAGCTCCACCCTCCCTCCCTGGAGCCCAGGCAATTCCCAGAGGCAGCCGTGCAGCCTCTTCCGTCTGCCGCCTCTCTCAAGTAAGGCTAGCAGCCCCATACTGGTTCATCTGATCAGCCCAGCCTGAGTATCCCTTCTGCCAGGAGCTGCAGGTAGAGGCACATGCAGGGCCTGTCACTGTTTTCAGGGAGGGCACATCTGGGACAAGCCAGGACTAAGATGCCTCAGGGCTCTACTCCAGACCTTCCTTCATTTCTATATCTGGTTTCCTTTTACTTGTCCCTAAAGGACACTGGAGTGGCCACCAGCTGTAGGGGCAGAAGCCAGGGAGATCTTGGGGAGCAAATGTCGGGAACTTGGCTCTCCCCTGGTGCCCTCCCTCAGACCTGCGTCCTGTGCCCCTCCTGATTCTCAGACCCCATGCTCATTACCATTTCTCTTCCAGAGAAGTCCGTGCCGCCTTACCATAACACCCTCTGGTGCAGGGGCCCCTAGATATGTCTACTGGATCCTGTTAATAGGAGGTACCCCCCTTTGTCTCACACACACCACTATTTTATGTACGACTAGGAAAGAAAAACCTACCACCAGTCACACCATGGTGTGGCATCGACTGTAAGACACCTGCTGCTGGCAGGTGACTTAGTTGTTTAAGTCCATGGAACCCTGGTGTCCCTTGCAGCTTCCTGGATAAACTGCAAAGACAAGTGCAGGTAGTGGGAGCATGAGAGGTCAAACTGTCGTGTCTTCTCCCTGGCTGGAATCCCCTCTCCCTTCCACGGACCCCTCAGGGCTGCTGCTGTGTGGTCAGAAGTGGGCAGAGACACCAAAGCCCATCCTGTCGGTCACTTATCTACCAACCAAGGTCAAAAATACTAATCGTCATTGTATCAGTAGCAAACATACATAGAGCACCTACTCCGTGCCTGACGCTGGTCCTGTGCTTTGTGGTGGTAACGCAGCACATCCTTACAGCGGCTCTGTGACGTGGGGAGTAGAATTACCACCACCCCCCCCCCAGTTTAGAGGTGAGGAAACTGAGGCACAGGAATTCAGGTGACTTGCTCAAGGCGTCACATGGGTGGTAGAGACTGAGCTGGGATGGGTTGTGGAGTCCGTGCCTCACCAGCTCTTCGGGTGCTCTGTGAATGCAGAGGTGGGTGTACGATGGAGGAGTTACTTTTCTGGGGCTGCTGTGAGTTACAAGGTCCTTTGGGCCTCCGCCCACCCTCCCTCCCTTTTGGCTTCTGCTTGGATGCCCATGTGGTTGACTGGCAGCACCAATTTACAGCTCACATCCACTCTCTGCGGCAGGCAAGCCCCCGTTAAGCCCATTTCACAGATGGGGAGACTGAGCTCCAAGTAGTGAAGCAGCCTGTGTGAAATCTCCCAGCTAAAGAGTGTCAGGGCACAATTCAAGCTCAGTCCGTGGAACTCCAGAGCCAGGGCGCTTAGTCCCCATGTCCCACAGCCTGCTCACCACTGTCCCACAGTCCCCTCTCCTCCCCTCTCCTGGGGTGGTGTAGACACTGGTGCCGCCTCATCAGAGAGGCGTGCTTGGCTCAGCCGTGTACAGACAGAGCAGATGCACACCCAGACATCTACCCTGCCAGGCTGTCTTTCTGTCCTTGCATAATCCTCTACCTGCCTCTGTCTGTCAGTTCTCCTGGGTCTCTGATCTTTTGGCTGCAAATCCCCATGTGTTATCATTAACCGATGTTTGCCTCAGAACAGCTTGTGTTGGTTTGCGCCATGATGAGAGCCTGCCCTGCGTCCGTCCGCCATGCGTCTGCCCACGTGGCCTCTGTGCCAGCTGGCCACTCGGGCCAAGGGGGTGACAGGTGGTGCCTCCCTTGCTCCCTGTCCTTTCCCTCTTGGTTGTAGGAATGTGGCTGTCCTGGCATCTGTGTTGTGTCATGGCTGCCTGATACCCACAGCACATCTGCTCACAGCATCCCAGACCCTCCCCAGCCAGGCCCCTCTACACCACCAGCCTCCCTTTATTCTCTCTGCAGAAAACCACTCCACTAGCAATAGGAAGACAAGGGCCGTCCTTGACCAAGTAGGCGGGTGGCTTGTGACACAGGAGGAAAGCTCTGAATGCCCCCGCTGTGCCCCCACCCCCTCCCATGGCGTGCTGGCCCCCAGGAGGAGCGCGGGCTGGGAGGGGTGGCCGTGGGCAGGGCGGGCAGCAGGCGGCACCATCTGCGGCCATCCTTTGTGCTGGCAGCCGAGCGCTCCCTCCATCGCTGTGATCCGCCGGGCCTCGTGCTTGGCGTGCAAATGAGTTTCCAGATGCCCGGTGCCCCCCCGCACAAGAAGCGGTAACTAGGGGCCTGGGAGAAGAATGGAGCAATCTGGAAATTCATTTCTGTTTGTTCCAGCCTCGCTGAATAGACCGCTTCTCCCTCCAGCTGAGGCAGATGTGTGCTGGGCACCCGCTTCAGGGGCGTTTTGCCACGGTTTCTGGGTAGACACACGCCGGGGGGGTGGGGCCTCTCCTCTCTGGCACCCTCCTCCCTGTGCAGGTGGTGGTATGGTGAGGCCCACAGAGAGGGGCAGGACACAGCTTTAAGACGCAGCTCGCCCACTGGCACCCCCTCCTGGAGGGAGAAACAGGTGCCCTGTTGGGAAGGGCACGGGCTGTATCTCAGCCTCGCTTTCCTCTCTGGTTGAGCAGTTTTGCACACCTGGTGACCCCGGCGGGACCCTTCACCACCCCACCCCATTCTCACGAAAACCACTGCCCTTCTTTTGTCCTTTGGTCCCCAGCAGACCCCTGGGAACATGGGCACCTCCCTCCCAGCCAGCTCTCAGCAGGACTCGATGGACGGGGTTCTCCTGCTGCTCCTAAAGATGCTGGGCCCCACTCGCTCTGCACTCCTGGCAGAGATTGCCTGGGCCACGGGCACGGGCAGAGCCTGGCAGGGTCTCAGAGGGCCCCCAGCCCTGCCTCTCGGGGCCTTGGGCTGATGGGGCAGCCTCTCCGGGATCTGAGCGGTTTGAAGCGGCAGCCCTGTGCTGCCACCCCGGGGCCTTGTGTGTCTGTGCGTCCTCCCCCAGTGCCTGCTGAACGAGGAAAGGGGTGTGATTCAGATGAGGCCCGAAGCGTTTCTCATTGAATCAGAGGGGCTAGCGACCATGGCCTCTTGGTTTTGGCCTTTTGAAGAGTTTCATCTCCTCCCCCACATTCTGGTTCAGCCTTGGGCTTCACCACCAGGATGTGCAGCAGGGGCACCATCTGTGTGTCTGCCTGTCTCTGACTGTGGTTACTGTGAACGAATGACTTCACCTGCCTGAGCAGTGAAGCAGTCCGCTCATCTGTAGATGGGGATGAGAGCTGATATCCTGCATCACATGGGGTGGATTCGAGAAAAGGACAGAAGCATGTTGCACGGCGTCCACGTGGGAGACCCTGGAAACAAGCAAGTGGGCTCTGCATCCAGCCTAGTGGCTGAGCAGTCCTGGTTCAAAAGGCTCCTGGTTGCCTGACCAGGTCGACGCGTTCCAGGACTGTCAGATCAGTCTGGCTGATTACTCGTGGCAGGAGTGAGGCGTTGGCTGGGCTGTGATCAGCCGTTTTTGCTTCCACGGTCTCCGCAGTTTCCCCTCCTGCCCCTGACCACAGCCCTGGAGGAAAGGCAGGGCAGGGGTCTTTACTCCTCTTTCCCTGCTGGCAAACTGAGGCCAAGAGAGGGTCTGTGAGCTCCTTAGGGTCACACAGCAAGGTGGTGACAACCCAGCCTTCCTGACTCCTGACTTCCCCAAACCTCAGCTCCTTTATGCGCTTTGGAAGGACTGGCCAGAAACACTGACCCTGAGGGTGCTTTTGGCCTCTGGTGGCCGCACCGGCACAGTTCAGGATGAAAGAAAGTCCCCCAGCACGCAGTTCATTCCGGTGGCTTTTCTCTTGGTTTCCGAGGCCTCCTTAAGCCTGGATGTGGAGGGTTCTCCTGTGCTTCCGCCTTTGGTGCCCCTGGCAGACTCTAGTTCAGCCCCTGGGCCACTCTCTGCCCTGGAAATCCTTTGTCCTTTCAAGCATCTGTGCCCAGCAGTGCAGGAACCTGTCGCAGTCCTGACCGGAAGGTGGGTGCATGTGTGCTCAGCGAGCAGGATACTTTTGGGGGAGGAGTGTCAGGGAGAACCCTGCAGGCACTCCTGGGAACGTCAACAGGTTCCAGGAAGGATCCGGATTTTGTTTAAACCTTGTGATTTGGGGTCCCACCCATGGGGAGGAAGCCATGTTGAGCCCATTGTCCAGAGTCCGAGGGGGGTGGGCTTCACTGAGACGTCCGGGGGCGGCCAGCAGTTCCTGACCTGGGCCCAGGGCACAGGTCTGTGCTTGGCCCCTCTGCCCCTCTCCAGTCTCCTCTTGGCACCGCCTCTGCTGTCTGCTCTGTCGTCTTGACTCTCTCCTCTTTGCCGTTGCGGTCAGCCCTCCTCTGATCCATTCCTACAGTAACAGCAGCTTTTCAGTCCTCCTTCCTTTAGGTGTGTTAGCCCCACTATACAGGTGAGAACACTGAGGCCTCCTGAGGAGGCTTAGTGACTCTCCTGGTGTCACACCAAGGTGGAGGCGAAGCCAGCATCAGGAGCACCCAGTCTGGGTGGGTGAGGTGGCCGAGGAGCCTGCTGACCATCCTGTCCTTCCTTGCAGCCCTGCTGTCCTCCTGGTGCGAGGAGCTCGGCCGCCTGCTGCTGCTCCGACATCAGAAGAGCCGCCAGAGCGACCCCCCTGGGAAACTCCCCATGCAGCCTCCCCTCAACTCCATGAGCTCCATGAAACCCACTCTGTCACACAGGTGAGTGGGCACACGCCACCAGGGGTGGGTCCGGGGCCCGCTTGGGTGGATGCTGGACAGCCCCCCTTCAGGCCCCCAGGTCTCCTTGGAAATGCGCCTCAGGTGGGAGAAATGGGGTGGGTGCCCCTGAACAGCTGGGAGGATAGTACATTTTCTAAAATGCAATTGTCATGTTTTAAATCCTCGCGGGTGAGCGCCGTTTCTCCCCCATCAAAACAGGCTGAAAGCTCTGGGCTTACCCAGCCTGACTGCTTTGTCCCTTTGGTGGAGGGCCGTCTCTTCTTCAGGTTCTAGACTTCTGGCAGAAAGTTAGCCTTCCTGAACCCGGAGCCTTCCCTCTTTCCTAAGCAGGGTCTCAGGCAGGGCTGGAAGGGGCTCAGGAAGGTCACCGGGCTGGTGGTCACAGCCCAGGCCTTCCAGACAGGAGCCTTGTGCGGCTGGACCATCAGCACTGGGCAGGGCCACCAGAAACCCAGCATCACAGGTGGGACTGGGCTTGCCAGAGGCCATCAGGCACTGAGCAACTGTCCAGTCTGCCCTTCACCAGCCTCAGAAGGAGCACGTGGTCAGGACCGGCAAGTGCCCCAGTTCATTATCTCCACGTCTCTCGCTGAGCTGGGGATGTTCTCTGCGAGCGCTGTTCGGGCTGACCCTGGAACAACAGGGACTGTCATGCTGTCTGCTCTCCCTGTGCCCAGAGCACGCTGCAGGACACCTGGGTCCCACCATCGAGGCGCTGCCGGGAAGTCTGGTACTGGCCACGCTTTGTCAATCGAATTAGAGTTAGTTGATTCTTGGAGCCAGAAGGGAACTTAGAGTTCTTCGGTCCAGCACCTGCCCGAGCAGGATGGCCCCCAACATGTGGCTGGTTCCCTGCCTCGGTCAGATCCTTCTCAGGGTCACTGCCTCCTTATGCCCTCGGTCAGGACTCTGACAGCTCTGATGCTTGGAACAGCCCCCTTCTGTAGGTGTTTCTGAGGACGGGGTACTGTTGGCATTTGGGCCAGAGTAGTTTTTTATGGTGCAGGGGTTTGCAGGGCATGTCACGTCTTGGTCCCTGCCCACTCGATTCTCCTAGTGACCCCCAGGCATTGCTAAAGGACTCTCACATGTTTGGGGGGTGGAGGTATCACCTGTGGTTAAGAACCACTGCTCTAGAGAGGCAAAACCCTCCTCCGTCCACCTTCCCCCTCTTGCCCCCCCACTCGGCCAGAAAGCCGCAGGTCTTCTCCAGCTGAACTGCTGCCCAGCTGCTGAGTACAGGCTGTGGCTGAGAGCAGCCCAAGCTACACACTTTGCGTTTACCCTTGCTACCTTTTACCTCCTTAACTCTCCATCCTGCCAGAGTCATCCTGCCTCTCACGATCCCACGTCTCACGTCCTTCTCAGCCATCCCTCCTCCGGGTCATTTCAGTAAAGCTGCCTCTGATGGCAGGCCAGCCCCTCCAGGGACCTGCCACAGACCCGCTTGGCCGTGACCGCAGCCAGCCCTTGGCCAGGTCTCTGCTGAGTTGAGCTGAAAGCATGAGACTGCCTGGTCCTAGGGTTAAACAGATGAAGGGTGTCTCTGCTCCAGGAGCTGACTCTCACTGGTTGGGAAAATAAGACTCAGTGAGGCAAAATTGGGAGCTGGCAGGTGGAGGCAGGGTTAGGGTGAGTGACTTTGGGGTTCTCTAGGAGGAAGATGGCCAGGGTGAGACAGTCAAGAGGCCCAGAGGATATGGGCCTTGACCTTGAAGGACTTGGGCTGGAAGCTCACACACACACACACACACACACACACACCCCTCTTCAGCCCCTTGTATGTGCCCATGGAGTGCTAGAGAGGGTGAAGCAGGCGGCCTCTCAGAGAAGGGAGAGCTGTGTGCATTGGAAGACATGCTAAGTGTTGATGGGTAACAACAGAGCACGGTGACAGGCATTCTGGACCATATCCTACACCCCAAGGACAGAACTGGAAGGGAAATGCCCAGAGCAGGACAATGACTTGCCTAAGAACACACAGCCAGGGAGGGGCAGGGCGCCGAACCACACACAGCGCTCTACCCTTCACCCTCCCACTAGCCATTCAAGACCAGTGACGTAGTATCTGGTCATTAACCCGATCCTACGCCACACCTCGCCCTATTTCCCGATTTATAGTGGGACGGTTGAGACCAGAAGGAAGTATCATCTGTTGAACAAGGCCCAACCCATGTCCATTCAGACCAGGGCTGTTCCGAGGGCGCATTGTGGCCTGTGATTAGAGATCGGCTGCTCTCTACCTGTAACGTTATGCCTTTCCCCAAGGTGGGGAGTCCCTTATTTCCAGAGAAACTCCAACGGGGTGCATCACCTTCTAAGTCCCTCATGTAATTTCCCAAACAAGGAGGAAAGAAAGTGGAAGAGAAAGTCAAATACTGTCACAGCTAGGAAAGTCTTCTGCCCGCCGTCCTCCACCGCTGTACTGAATGACTTGGAGGAAGGAAGCTTCTCTTCCCCTTTCATTAAGGAGACCTCAGGCGGGGGGTGAGCTTAGGGACCCTGCGTGTTCAGGATTCGGTGCTCGGAGGTGTGTGGCTATTCCAAGACGCAGGGGTCCTTGTCTGAAGGTTCTGAGGACAAGCAAACAGGAGAGGGTGAGGGAGCCCGGATGCCTGAAGCCCCAGGCCGGTGGACTAGGAGGCTGTGACTGTTGTATTTCTGTAGTTCAGGCGTCACGGTCACATCCATCACAGGCCACGGAGGTCAGCCCCACAGCATCAGTCTGTGAGTTGGGGCCTGTGCCAAGGACCCCTGGAGCCAGCTTCTGAGCGTGCCAGCGGTTAGGAGGAATCCTGGGTACCCACACGTTTGGCTCGCGCTGTGGTTCGTGGAGCAGCCTGTGGGCTCATCCCCGTCTGGTCCTGACCACTGAGCCGTCGGTGTGCCGTCCTCCCACTTTATAGAGGTGCGCAGAGCACCGCACAGGAGAAGGGAGGCTGGGAGAGGCCAGCCCAGGGCAGGAAGGAGCCTCGGGCCTGCGGCCAGGCAGCAGGATCCCTTCACAGGCCCTGCAGTGACCCAGACTTGTCGCCAACAAATATTTCTGTCTTCTTCCAGATATTTAGTGAGTGGCTGAAAAAGCCGTTTGTGATGAGCGCATTGTCCACGTGCAAGTCAGTGCTACAACAGTAATGGAAAGCCTAATAAATCTTGTGTATGCTCTTCATTTGATTACAGTCAAAGTCCACTAGAGCTGGGGAAGCCTCCAAGACCGAGGGGTGCCACCCTTCCCCTCCAGGTGAGGGATTTGCAACCCCCAGAGGAGAGGTTCCTGGGAGGGGCCTTGGGGCTCCCCTCGGATTCTGGGCACGGCCCTGTGCTCCCCTCCAATCCTGAGCAGGACCCTGTGCTCCACTCCGTGTAGCAGGCGGGGTACAGGCCCTGGAGCCAAGCTGCCCAGCATTGAGTTTCAGCTCTGCCGTCTTCTCTCTGGGTCACTTTGGGCAGCTCTGTATCCTCTCTCTACCTCCGTTGCCTCACATGTAGCAATGGAATGACAGCAGCAGAGGACTTAACGCTTGTTGCCAGGCTTGGACACGGGGAGCCCCGTGGACGAGTCATTATTCTCTGAACCCTCAGCCTGGGGCCATCAGACTCAGATGTGCTCATTCACGGTCAACCAACAAAGAAGGGATCAAGCAAAACTGACTGCCGGTCCTCTTCTTTCCTTGGTCCCATCACACCACCTTCACCGCTTTTCATTTTTAGCTCTTTTTTGTACAGCCACACCGAAAGCTCAGTTTGTAATAGACCCCTCTTCTTGCCCCCAGGAAAAAAGAAAAAAGTAATGAAAGGGAGACTGAAGGATCTATAAATCCGTCAGTTCCAGATTGCCAAGATGCAAGGATCTTTTCCTTTTCTCCTTCCTCTTGAAAAAATTTAAAGCCCTCTAATACGCAGTTAGCTGCACCAGTTCCTCTCTGGGTTTCACCGCAGGGAGGGAAGGAAGCAGCCCCCACTAATTGTGATGATGGAGAGAGCTGCTAATGGTCCCCCTAAATTAAAGATGGTGGGAGCGTCAGCTCCTCACTGGCTTGGTGTGTCATTAGTGGTAACACTACAGCCTTGCGCAGAGACGGGACGAGTAGAGCCGGATGAGGGAAATTAATTAAGGTCTGACGATACCCTTAATAGGAATTTGTTATTTCTCCCAAATAAAGTGGCTCTGAGAAGTGCAAGGGAAGAAATACTGCAGCCCTCCCTCCCGCTTCCCTCCATGAATGTCTGTGTAGACACTTTCACAGGAGGTGCCCGGGAACCAGGAATCATCACTCCCTCTTTACTCATTTTCTCATATTTAGCAAATATTGGTCAGTGCCCATGGGGCTGGCAAACAGACGTGTAAACCGTCTGCTGTAACTACAGTGTGAAAAGCTCTTTGTAAAATATATGAAAAGAAGTGCTAAGTGAACAGAGTAAAATGTCCTTGGTGGTCTGCTTAGGAGAGTCACAAAAGGGAGCATCCAGGCTGGGCTCCGAAGTATAGATAGGAGTTTATGAGAGAAAGGAAGGCAGAGGAACACTAAGGAAAGCCTCAGAGGCTTGGAACGTATGTTCAACAGGCAGGAATGATAATAACACCCCCTCCCATTGATAGCCTATTTGCAAAACTTCTAAGCACCATCACTGTATCTTCAAGTAAATATGGGTACCTACACCCCACTTGAGCTGGAGAAATGGAGAGAAAAGTATAGGTACAGTTGAGCAGAGACTGTCTGCCAGGCACTGTGCAGAATTTTACCTGTATTTGTATGTTTCATCCTAAGCATATTAGTATTAGTCCCACTTTACAGATAAGAAAGTTGAGGCTGACTTAGGTAACAGGGCTCAGGTCATAGAAATCATCAGTGGCCTACCAGAGCCGAGGTTTGACCCCAAAGAATCTAAGTTCCGAGCCCAGATAGTTAACCACTGTGCTTTGAGGCCTCCCTCTGCCATTTGAATATTAGCTAAAAAAATGTTTAGTCAGAGTCCTTGAATATTTGCCAGTATACTCAGTCCAGGCCAAAGCTAGTGATTTGATGTATAAGGTGGTTTTGTCCTGGGACACTGTTTGGGTTTTGTCTGCAGCCAGTCATTGAAGCATAACTCACGTCTCCTGTGTGCCTTCCCTGGCTGGCTTCCCCAAGAACCTTGAGGAAGTCATGCCCCTTCTTGGAGTTCTCATGGCCTTGATGGCCTTTGTAGTGGAGGCTTCCTTGCATTATCGCCATCTTTGTACAGGGAAGCGCCACCTTACTGGACCCTAAGCTCCCTGGGACAGTGGCCAGGCCCACTATCAACCTTACCCTTGACTACCTCTGGGAGCCTGGGAGCCTCAGATCCTAAGGCATGTGTCTGTGGAGCCCACTTCAAGGGATTAAATGAGTTCTTGTGTGAAAGTCACTTCACGCGGTTCCTTACATGTAGAAGCCACTCAGTGAATCACAGCAGTGGTAAGAGCAGCCAGTAGTTCGGGGGTACCCGGCTGTATTAGGCCTTGCCTTACCCATGTGAGGTCACCTAATCCTCACGGCCGCCCTCTGAGTGAGGGGCTCTTCTCATCCCTGGGTGTGGCGAGGGATGGCACACTGAGGCCTCTGTCCCCCTCCCTGGAGGGCAGGACCTCTCGCTTCCTGGGTGCCGGTGCCCATGTGGTCACAGGCACACTGTAGGTGGTCAGCAGTCAGGCTTAATGAATGAATGCATTCATTCATTCTAAGGCATCCCTCTGAGGTCAAGCACAGAGAGGCGGTGTTTCTTTCTGACACTTTTATTAGAAGCTTCCTGAGCCCTGCAGGTGTGTGAAGACATCATGCCAGGCACAGGTAGCCGGAGAACCTGGGGCTCCCGGGGCAGAAGGAAAAAGGCAGGAGGGCTTTCGCTCAGGCTCCCACTTGGGCCCCAGAAATGTGAGGAGAAAGTGGAGGTCAGACCAGTGGATGGGGCGAGGGCTTCCTGGAAGAGGTAGCCTTTGGAAGAGGAGCCTGGAAAGGATGAGTGGCGTCTTTCAGGGTGAGGACGAAGCATCCGAGTCCGAGAAGAGGCCCAGAGGTAGGGAAGCAGCTGCCCCTGTGTTGGGAGTCGCTTGGCAGAACGCTGCTGAGAATCCTAGTGGCTTCTGGCACTGGTGCCTCTGTAGGTGGAACAGGATTCTTGGGGCAGGTTTGACTGGACGGGACTGTGTCTGGGGGTGGCTTGTGGCATGAGACCAGACCATGCTGGATTGCAGGTGTGCAGAGCTGGGCAGGACTACTAAGAGTGGGTTCTCAGATCCCAGGGGCGCTGGCCTCCCTCTGAACCAGGTATGGACAGGTGGAGGGAAGTGGTTCCCAGTGGGCAGCCCTGAAATGCCAGGGACCTCTGACCTGGGCTGAGCATGTCTGCTGGGGAAATAGTACTTGGAGAGGAGGGACGCGGCCTCCGGCCACCCCCAAGCCCCTAGGCCTCCTCTTCAGCACCCTGAGCCCCTCCCACCCTGGTAGGGCCCAAGAGCCTGGCTGGTCCTTGACCCTCGGGCACCGGGAGCCAGGCAGCACCCCGCCCCCGGCCCCGACAGCAGTGTCTGAGTCTGGGCAGAGACGTCGGCAGGGCTGACTGCCACCGTGGGCCCATGGGGGCGAGTGCCTTTTCCGCGCCAGCAGGAGCCGTCTCCCCAGGAGATGAGTCACAGCCCTGTCGGTGCGGCTGCCACTTCTGCTTTTGTAGCAGGTGCGAGTGGGGGCGAGCGGGTCCCCGAGACCACCCTACAGCATGTGCCTGTCTCCCCCCCCCGCACGCGTGGAGAGCATCGTGCCAGCAGGGCCTGTGTGCGCGCGCGCACACGTACGTGTACCCCGCACACGCCAGGTGTGCACCTGGGCTCTGGGGTGAACCGTCCAGCCAGACAGCGGAATGCCCAGTTTGGGAACCTTGGTTAAGTTTGCTTCTCACTGAGCTCGGGGCGGAGGGGACAAAACAGGAAGGAGCCGGTTTCCGCCCACAAGGTCCACCCACGAGCTGCAGGGCAGTTGGGAGCTTGCTCGAGGGCCTGTATCCCAGGGAGCTGGGGCCTCCCCGCCTGAGGAGGTGAGGCAGCAGCTGTGGGTCCCCGCCAGGCTCGGAGGGGCTCCCGGGGGGCTTTACTTCCTGAGCCTGCCAGGCGTGCACCTCGGCCGGAACCAGACCTCAGCCTGGAGGGTTGGTGGGAGCTTATGGGGCAGGAGTTCTGGGGAGAGAGGACAGACTCGGGCCTAAGCTCTGCTCGGTTGCTGGGGTCCTGTGTTGAGTCCAGGCACACCTAAGGTGAGGGCCCCGAAGGAGGGCGGGTGTCCAGGGTCTCCTCTTTGTTGTTTAAAACCATAGCCTGCAGGGCCTCCCTGTGAGACTGGCGTGCCAGCCCTGGGACCAGCTGGTGCCCCCGGGTCCCCAGTGACCTCCTGGGAGAGCGGGGCTTCTTCCAGCCCAGCTGTGCTGAGGGGCAGGCCCTGCTTGTTTTCCTGTGCTTCTCTGCCCCATCCGGGCTCTCTGGGCTCCCAGACCCCCCAGCGGTGCCCCCCAGATGCAGCGAGTGTGAGCTGTCGGTCACCTTTGGCCTGTGCATCTGGGCCTCACTCCCTTTCCCACGTCACACCTGGCCTGCAGAGGCAGGGGCCGTCAGCCTGGTTCCCTGAGGACGGCTCCTCTCCCCGCAGTTCTAGGCCTGCTGTTTTCCCCCCAGAAATCATGAGTAATGCTAAAGCCTGTGTCACGTTCCAGTTAAGGAAGCCTTTCTGTCTGCAGTCTCCTCTTTAAGCCGCGTCAGACTTAGGCCACGGGGGCCCGTGTTCAGACTAGCCGGCCCAAGATCCACAGTAACGCGCACGTTTACCCCGAGACCCCGGGCACACGTGTGCTCGTGCGTAACATCAAGAAGTCAGTTCAAGGGATGATACTCCTCCTTACTATGTGCTCACACTTGATTACTTTCTGTTTTATTCCCTCTTTTTTCCCCCTCATGGTTCAGTGTCACAGCGCACTCTTGTGTCATGACCTGCAGTCTGAAGCCACAGAGTAGAGCGGGGGTGGGAGTGTGTTGTTCTTACGCCCATTTAA
This sequence comes from Pseudorca crassidens, assembly GCF_039906515.1. Lineage (NCBI taxonomy): Eukaryota > Metazoa > Chordata > Mammalia > Artiodactyla > Delphinidae > Pseudorca > Pseudorca crassidens. Next base: position 54,020,023 of record NC_090311.1, on the reverse strand, counting down.
CAAATGAGGAGACTGAGTGCGCGCAGGCTCGGAAACTTGTGCCGGGGCCCTGAGCCAGGGAGGGGCGGGTGCAGGACTTGTACCCACAGTACCGAGAAAAGGCCAGAGTGAGAGGAAAAGGGATTGGGGCTGGGGGGGATCCCCTTCTCCCAGGAGGTCAGGACAGCCGCTCCGGTGAGGTGACTTCTGAGCAGAGACAGGAAGGAAACCAGGGGCTGGCCAAGCAGAGAGCGTGTCCAGGCAAGGGGGCAGCAAGGTGAGGCAGACAGCATGGGCAGTCAGTGACACGGTCCTCCCTCCAGTCTGACCCAGCTTGACCGAGGGCCCCGCCTGGCAAGGAGCAGGGCACAAGGCTCAGACCCCCGGCGCCCCTCTGCCCACCTGGCGTGCAGTCCTGCGCCTCCTCCCCGGAATTCTGACCTCTGGGCCGGCTCCCCACACCTCCGTTCCCAGTCGCCCCGACCTCTAGGGCCTGGGCTGGCTGCTCGGCTGGGGGATGAGTCAGCTTTGCTTTCTGCTGACTTCCTGTGTTGAAGGCACAAGTCAGACAGAGAGAGGCATGAGGTGCTTTCCGACCAAGCCGCCCTCCTCCAGAAGCCCCTTCTCCCACCTGCCCCCACTCCCCGGCTACCCAGCAGTGCTGCCTTGCAGGCCTCGCCCCCGGCGGGATGCCGTGGGCAGAGGTGGTAGCACAGATGTGAGTGCTCTGCTCTTCTGCCCTTTCTGGGGCCGTGTCTGGGATTTTCTCTCGGTAAGAGGCGCTGGAGAGTCAGCGCAGGACCGGCTCCAGGGAAGAGGAAGCCCCAGCCCAGCACTCCTTGGGGGTGGTACCCCTGGCAGGTTCTTTATACCGTGACCTCGCTGGCTCCTCCTCGAGCCTGTGCCTCTGCTCCTCTCCCTGGGGTCTGCTGGACCTCGCTCTCCATCTGTACCATGGCAACCAATAGGAAGCCACCTCTGAGCACTTACGGTATGCAGGGCTGGGCGTCGGGCCTTCTGACCTTTGGGGGCCCCTCGGGAGATGTCATCAAACAAGGTGGGTACTGCTGGGACTACAGAGGAGACTGGGGGAACAGCTGGGACCAGGGGCTCCCAGAGAGGTGGGAACCAAGATGGGAAGCAGGGTAGGGTGGGATTAGCAATGGGGTAAACCATTCTGCTGTGTGAGTTTGGACTCTGTGTGTAAACACTGGAAGCCGTTGAAGGAAGGTCTTTGATTGTGCCGAGTGTCTTAGGTGTTTGAAGGAGATTGGCTTGGCAGGGAGGTGTGCGAGAGATCGGGGTGGGAGCAGGGGAGGAAGCACAGCAGGTAGGCCAGTACCTGTCATCCAGGAAGAAAACCTGACATAAGGAGGCTCCTGGCAAAGACCAAATCAGCCGGGCAGGGCGGCCACCTCACTCTGAGGGGTCAGGAGGAAGGGGAAGAACCGAGACTTAGACTGGAGCCCTTCTGACCTTTGCTGAGAAAGGACGGGGAAGCTTTGAGGGGAAGCTGGTGCAGAGGAACCAGAGCTGTTTCTGGAGAGCCGCTTAGAGCAGAGCGTGGTCGAAGGCAGAGCTTAGATTGAGCCTGCAGGTCTCTCTTCCTCCGCAGCATGGCCTGTGGACTTGGGCTAAGGTGAGACAGACAGCCGTGGGGGTGGCGCGTCCACGGTGATGGGGGGAGAGGTCGCTGTCATACGATCGGTCACCTTACAGTGTGCACCTGTTCTGCGTTGGACACCGTGCCGGGGGATCCAGAACTGACTGAGAATGGGGGTCACCTGGGCCTGGCTGGGAGCCGCAGAGCATGGTGGGGTTAGTGGATGCGGCGTGCTTCCGTCTGTGCCTGTGTCTGCAGCCCCTGAGGACCCCCACCCTGTCTCCCTCTGCAGTGATGGGTCGTTCCCCTATGACTCTGTCCCTTGGCAGCAGAACACCAACCAGCCTCCCGGCTCCCTCTCCGTGGTCACCACGGTTTGGGGAGTGACCAACACATCCCAGAGCCAGGTAAGAGCCTGTCCTCCCCCCAGCAACAGCCCCTCCCAGGCGGGGTCATCCCTCGAACCCTGAGGCCCTCGGGTCACCATGCCATGCTAGCCCTGGTCACTCTCCCAGGCTCTCCCCGGCTGGAAAGACCAGCTTTCAGGGCACACCCAGCTGTGGACACACCTCTACCCAGGATGGGTCCACACCTGCCCCAGGAGGATGGCCCCTGGCCCCTGTGCACTGCCCCAACCAACCCTAGGGCCTTCCTGAGGGAATGTTTTTCACCTGACACACAGCAAGGGGCTCTTTCCTGGCCGGCATTTACTTTGGTTGGATAAACAGGAGAACTTCCTGTGTTATTGGCCTCAGGGCTCCAACACCTGGGGTCTCTGACCCTGGACGGCCTGGGTTAGATTTCAAAAGATTGAGCCTAAAACTTGTGACAAACTCCACTTCACATCCCTAGTCCACCCTGCCTCCCGCTCCTGTTCCTTCCTCCTTCCTCCACTCCTTCCTCTCCCTGCTGGGCCTCTGCCATGGCCACGTGAAAGGCTCAGGGCCGCTTGCCGCCCTGGAGGGAACCAGTGCACTTACCTGTGGTCTTCGGCCACAGGGAGCCCCTCGGCCAGGACCCTGCCGCCCTCTAGAGCTGGTAGGTTGGGCTTCTCTTTGCCCTCACAGAGCAGCAGCCCAGGGCCTCTGTGTGGCTTGACCCTTGGGCATCCAGGCGGCTTTGCAGGGCAGGAGGGCTGAGAAGTCCAGAGCTTTCCCACCTGCCACCTGGTGCTGGACCAGCCTCACCGCCTTCCATCACAGGCTGCTCATCTCCGCTGCCTGCTTCCGGGCTGGGTTCCCCCCTTCTAATCATGTATATACCATGGCAACCATCCGTGCCCAGATGAAATGAACGCCCCCCCCTTCTCCTCCTTTTCCTCAGTCGTCCTTCCTGTTTTGCCTCTGTCTCCACCCCCACCCCTGCCATTTTTCCTTTTCCATCTCCATGCCACCTGGGGTGCCCACTTGGGTGACAGCCCCTCTCTCTGCCCACAGGTCCTCGGGAACCCTATGGCCAATGCCAACAACCCCATGAATCCAGGCGGCAACCCCATGGCGTCGGGCATGACTACCAGCAACCCCGGCCTCAACTCCCCACAGTTTGCTGGGCAGCAGCAGCAGTTCTCAGCCAAGGCCGGCCCCGCTCAGCCCTACATCCCGCAGAGCATGTACGGCCGGCCCAACTACCCCGGCAGCGGGGGCTTCGGGGCCAGGTGAGCGGGGAGCAGCCTTCGCAAGGGGCACATCAGCCCTGGCCTTCCCCTCCAGGCAGGCTTAGGAGTCAAGTGTGAATCCCAGCACGTGCTTCCTGGCCTGGGAAGCATGGGGAGCCTGGCGCTCCCCTTCTCCTCAGGTATCCCGTCTGCCTGCGGGGCACAGTCACCCTTTATTGTGGGGGCCGGCCGGCAGGCCAGACGCTGCACGGCCGGGGCGCGTTCTGAGAGCCGTCAAGCCCGTGGGGTTGAAGGGCTGCAGTTGCATTTCTCAAATGCCCCTTCTCTGTGTCATGTCTTTATACGTTGGGAGACACTGAGGGCTGCGTGGCAGGAGGGTCACTTCTGCTCTGCTGGTGTGGAGGAAGAGATGCAGGGCTGGGGTCCCTGGGTCCAAGGGAGGGGGAGGGCAGGGAGGGGCGTGGGGTGGGGCAGAGACACTCCATTCCTCCTCTTGCCACCAGCCCTGCTCTACCCAGGGCTGCCCTGTGGCCTCACCCCTGCCAGGCACCCTGGGGCCAACTGCAGCCCTGCCACATGTCAGCGCAGTAGGGCCTCGTGGTGAAGCCCAGCTGCATCCCCACCCTGCCCTCCCCTGCCAGAGGCCCTGGGCCAGTTGCTCGGGTTCTCTGAGGCTAGGTGTCCTCCAGAAGGTGGGCTGACGGGTGTGCCCGAGGGCGCCATGACCTAGTACCTAGGAGCGATGGCTGTCTAGCACCCGGGTGGGGCTCCAGGAACACGGCAGTTGGCGGCTTGGTGGTTGCCAAGTGGCACGAGGGGCTGACAACCCCCAGGAGGCCCCTGTCCCCGCCTGGCTCTTAGTCTAGACCTCCCCGCTCTGTGAGCTGTGGACACAAGGGCCTGGCACGGCCTGACCTCTCCCTCCCCGCCCAAGGCGGGAGTGTCATGGGGTCATCTTGAGATTCAGGCAGCATCTAACTCTTCCTTCTTCTCTCCCTCGCAGTTACCCTGGGGGTCCTAATGCCCCTGCTGGCATGGGCATCCCTCCGCACACCAGGCCGCCTGCTGACTTCACTCAGCCGGCAGCCGCTGCTGCAGCAGCTGCAGTAGCAGCAGCAGCAGCCACGGCCACGGCCACAGCTACGGCCACTGTGGCAGCCTTGCAAGAAACACAGAATAAGGATATAAACCAGTATGGACCGGTAAGGGCCACACGCCAGGCAGACAGCCCCGGGGATCAGAGCTGGGGTGTTGGTGTCTGTGTGCTGAGGGGAGCTGATGGCGTCAGGGTGCACTTAGGTTTTCTTAGAAGCACAAGGAGGGGCGTGTGTTAGGGTGTGGGCGTATCAGTGTGGTTGAGAGTGGTGGGGGTGTGTTTGGGAGCTTGTGTTTGTTCTGTGTGGGTTGGTGGCTCGTGTGTGTCTGTGTATGGGGAACGATGTTCCATGTTGCAGTCTGGGCCTCTACTCACCAAAGAGCAGGCTGTGTCTGAAGTAGCCCTGTCACCAGTCTGTCCCCCCCGGTGGCCTGAAGACCAGTGCTCTCCTAGTCATCCCGTCTGTGTGTCCTGCCCAGGTCCCAGCTCTGCTCCCCTGACCTTCAGAAGGATGGGGTGGGGTGTGAGGAGAGGGGGAGCCCCCCCGCAGAAATGCAGGACAGGCCTGGAGGTGGGAAGTCCAGGATGGGGACAGCAGGGCAGGTGGGCACAGGTGGGAGCCGAGGCCGCCTCAGACTGCAGATGGAGGGTGTGTGTCCATTGGCTGAGGACCAAGGGCGGGGCTGGGGCTTCCAGGAAAGGGGCCCTTGCCTCCATCCTTATCCACCTCCATCCTCCCATGCCCCTCCCCACCCCTGCACCCTCTTTCCCGTTCCTTGCCTGCCTCCCTGGAAACGCTGCCTGTGCATTGGAGTGACCGCACCCCACCCCTCGGGCTGCACCTTTCCTGTGCGGCCTGCAGAGGGCAGCAGCGAGCCCACGAGGGGGGGGGTCCTTTGGGACCTGGTCACCAGCTGCAGCCGCACAGGAAAGTGCCCAGCCTCCAGCCCCGAGCCCCCCACCTCCCCCACCCTTCCTTCCTTCCCTGCACTTTCAATGCATGTGGCATTTTATTCTTTTTTTTTTTTTTTTTTTTCTTCTTCTTCTCCCGTTGAAGGTCTGTTCCTCTTTCCAGATGGGTCCCACCCAGGCGTATAACAGCCAATTCATGAACCAGCCCGGGCCTCGGGGGCCTGCCTCCATGGGGGGCAGCATGAACCCCGCAAGCATGGCGGCTGGCATGACGCCCTCGGGGATGAGCGGCCCTCCCATGGGCATGAACCAACCCCGGCCACCCGGCATCAGCCCCTTTGGCACACACGGGCAGCGGATGCCCCAGCAGACCTACCCGGGCCCCCGGCCCCAGTCCCTTCCCATTCAGAGCATAAAGAGGCCATACCCGGGAGAGGTGAGTGTGACAGCTGGCAGCGGTGGGCAGGGTGGGAGGTGGGGAGGACACGGGTGCTGTGGGTAGTCCCTTGAAAAGGGCATGGATTGACCTTCGGGAAACTTGGACTAGAAGGCAGGATCTTAGGAGTCAGGTGCTCCTGAGGTTGAGGTCAGCTCTGGCATTTCCCATATAGAAGACCCTGAGCAAGTGACGTCACCTCCTGGAGCCTCCGCTTCTTCTTTTGTAAAAGGCAGTGAGGATCCAGCCCACCTCCTGGGGCTGCCTGGGGAGTGAGGGGGGCTGTACGTGAAGCGCCGGGCCCTGGGCCGGCATGGGCGGGCACTTAGCAAGCAGTAGCCGCTGTGAGGATCCTCTTCTGTCTTGGCATAGACACTAGCTGGGCGACTTTGGGTAAGGAACTAAGCCTCCTTGGGTCCTCATTCCTCGCACCCACATGAGGACACCTCACACCCAAGAGTGAGAGATGAGACAAAACCCTGTGAAGATCTAAAGGCCGTGCACATGGGAGAAGTGATTGGAAGGCAGACAGCATGTTTCTTGGGGCTCTGTCGGGAGGAAGGCTGCCCGGTGGGGTGCCCAGCCACCTCAGCCGCGAGATCAGTGAAGATCGAAGGAAGCGAACCCACACCTCCTGTCCTCCGGGAACCAAGACTTCAGCAGGAAAGATAAGGTCTAAGCTGGAACTCACAAAGGAATGGTGCAGCTTGGGGTGTGTGGAACTCAGCGTGAGGTCAGGAGAAGGACTTCCTGGAGGGGGTGTCACAGGGCCTTCAGCGAGCACCCAGAAAACGGGTTGGCAGCAAATGGCCTATGTGGGTACCTGGGTAAGGACGTAGTTCACCTGCAGAAGACACAGAGACCCCAGGATCGTGGCCCCTGCACACGCTCCTCGAGAGGCCCACCTTGATTCCTCACCTGGACGGGGCCCTTCCCGAGCATCACCCAGTGCTCTGCTGGCACACGCCTCTTCTCAGGTTGGCTTCACCCCGTCTCAGAACTGTGCCTTCTGCTTGGGCTTCCAGTGCGTTTAGAGCCCAGAGACCCTGAGTTCCCTGAAGGTCCATGTGCTTCCCCTCGGCATCCACCCTTACTTGGGCTAGAATGCAGCTGGGACACTGACGGGGATGTCCTGGGTCCAAGAGGGGAGATGTCAGGGACGTCCTCAAACACCCAGGAGCCGGGGTCAGGCCCAGACCCCCTCCAGGTGGGCAGCAGCTCAGGGAGAAGCTGGAGAAGGGTGGCGGCTCCCGAGGCCCTGGCTGTCCTTGGGGGTGGGGGGCCTCATTCCCATGCGCAGCCCCCACATGAGCTCTGGGCCTTCTCAGCCCCCTCTGGGCTCAGACTCCCGGCGTTCCCTCTGGCTGGGCTGGGAATGCATCTGTAGGCCCAACCTCAGCTGCTGGCACCCAAGGAGGCGATCACAGAAAAGACAGCAGAGCTTCCGGTCATCAGCCTGACGTCAGCCCTGTGCCGGTACTGGTGTTAGCGCCCCACCTCTTGCGTGTCACGGCAGGGCACACCAGAGGCTCTCCGTTGTCTCTGCCAAGTCCTCCTCAATAGACTGCTGGGACTACCCAGCTACAAAATGCCCGGCGCTGGGCTGTGACACCGGGGGCCGCGGGCCGCACGTCCTGACCCCGTCTGGGAAGACTGGCCCCGCCTCTCAGTACACACGCATAGGACCTCCAAGTTGTCGGAACCTGGGGGCGGGAGCGGGGCTCAGGCCACCTGGTCCCGCAGAGGGACTAGTGGACAGGCCCCAGCTCCCCTTCCTGTCCTGCAGGGATGTGATGGGAACCTCACCATCACAGAGCAGCCGCCGCATCGCAACAGCGTGAGCTCCGCAGAGTTCTTCAGTGCGGATGCAAACTTCGCCCTCTTCTGCCGTTTGCCCCATGTGTTGAGCGAGTATTAACTGCAGGCCTGTTCTTTGCCAGACGCGGAGACACAGCTGTCTCCTGGACCTCTGAGCCTAGAGAGCAAGAGAGAGTTAGTAGACAAGAAGTTTCACAGATGGGGAAGAAGCACTGACTCTGCGGGATGTAACGGCCTGGGGTGCCCTGCGGGTCACCTGATTTTACAGACAGGGAAGCAACTGGAGGGTGGGAGTGGCTCTCCCAGGACAGCAATCCTTCCCCTCTCTGGAGCTGTTGCTTCCCCCAAGAGGGGCTGCCTTGTCCCTTCACCAGCCTGGTTCTCCCGACCTCTGCACCAGTAGCCCAAAACTAAACATCAGTGTGTTGTGCTCAGTGTGGGGTACGGGGACAGTGCCTCCCAGGTTCAGCCTCAGAATGCAAGGGCTGGGGATCACCTTTCTGGAAGTGCATCCTGTTGTCTGTCACATACTAAGCACTAGGGGAGACCCAAAGGGGGCTTCAGAATCAAGCACCCTCATGAGGGCAAGAGCAAGAGGCTCTGGAAGCACCCCCAAGCTCAAGGGGCATGGAGTTTTGAGAAAGACAGCTTCATGGGGAGGTGGCCCTCGAGCCAGACGGGCCGATGTAATGTCCCTGGATGTCAGGGCAGGAAGGGCCCCCGGCATCATCTGGTTCAGCTGGTCTCCTTTGCGGGTGGGGTGGGCATTTTCTGGGTGGGTGGAAAACAGCAGGGGCAGAGGAGAGGAGGTGGGGCGTCCTGGCATCTGGTGGGCAGCTTGGCTTCGAGACACTGATGACCTTTCCCCGCTCCTTTCTCTGCCACCGTAGCCCAACTACGGAAACCAGCAATATGGACCAAACAGCCAGTTCCCCACCCAGCCAGGCCAGTACCCCACCCCCAATCCCCCAAGGCCGCTCACCTCTCCCAGCTACCCCGGGCAGCGGATGCCCAGCCAGCCGAGCACCGGGCAGTACCCGCCCCCCACAGTCAACATGGGGCAGTATTACAAGGTGAGTCCCACTACCCCACGGGCCCCTTTCCTCCTTACCGCCTCCCCTCCCCACCCCTGCCTGTGTCATCCTGACCCTGGCTGTCCCCTGGGGTCACCAGGGGGCAGGCAGAGATCTCTGGATGTGATCTCATGTGCTCAGAGCTGTGCGTGCAGCAGCCAAAATGACAGGCTGGCTTTCCTTGGTTCCTGTTCTCGTGGGGCTCAGATGATGGTTTTCCTTCTCCTTTTACTATTTATAGCACGTACGAGATAATAACAATGAAGGAAATATATTTTTTAAGTAAAAGTACCCACCCCGATATATTTACGTTTGATTATAGACTTTGTCCCGCGCGTGTGGGCATCAACCGTGTTGTGTAGTTGTTACTACGGTTGTGATTTTGAATCTGTGTCTTTCACTTGAACACAGCCTGTTACTTATTGCTACAGTCCCCGTGGTTGTCACTTTTCATGGCTGCCTGACATTCTCCTGGGAACCACACCACATTTTATCCTTTCTGTTGGACATCTGGGTTTTTTCTGAGTTTTCCCTTTTGAAATAGTACTATAATGAATGTTTTCAGACGCGTAGCTCTTTCCTTCTTTGGGTTCATGATAAAGTACATTCTCAGGAGTGAGGAAGAATCTGGAAATATTTTACACTTATTTGCCAATGAATCACGCCAACTTACATGACTCCCCACCCCTTGGCTTACGTGGGCTTACTATTTTTAGCCCGACTGCAGCACACTAGGTGTTGCTCTTTTTATAAACTCGCTCAATTAGTAGCTATGGGCAGAGAGAGGCAGAACACTGACTGTGGTGGTGGTGTGCCCTGCCCCCACTGCACTCCCCACCCCAGCACTGGGGGGGGCCTCTTCAGCATCCCCTGTCCTCCTGGAAGGTTTTCGTTTCAGGAGGGAGAGCGGGGTAGCTTTTCTGCCTTCCGTTCACGGCACTGTTTATCTTGCTTTACCAGCCAGAGCAGTTTAATGGACAAAATAACACCTTCTCTGGAAGCAGCTACAGCAGCTACAGCCAAGGGAACGTCAATAGGGTATGTGTCCGATTCCATCTCGGGAATTAGAACCCACATGCGCTGTGTTAGAGGGGGCCTCGCCGTTCCTGCCCCAGCCTTTCTGGACGTTAGTGGGGTCGTCCGCTCCAGGGCCCAGAGATGCTTGGAGGACCTGCATCTCAGATGGGTGGGCCAGGGATGAGTGTGGACCTGGCCAGTCCCGGGAAGAAAACAAGGTGGGGACTGAGAGAGGAAGGGAAGGGACTCCTGGAGATGCTTCACGCCTGGCTCCATCTGGGGACCCCAGTGGGTGGGGTGGCGATGGAGGACACGGCCTGGAGCCACGATGTGGGCAGCAGGAGACCTGGCATTGTTCCTAGCGTGCTTCTTCTCCCAAGATGATATTAGGCGAATTCCCCGTCACCTTGAGCCTGTGTCCTCACTGGTCCAATGGGCTGGGGACCCTACGATCCCCCTGTTGCCGTGACCCAAGTGAAGGGTGGGGAGAACCTTTCCAGGCCCACCTGTCTTCCCATAGGGGCAGAGGCCTGAGTGTGGCCAGAGTGGAGGAAGCGGCTTTCCTGGGGGGCTCTCCTCCCTCGGGGGAGCAAGGGCCATAGCCCTAGGACCCTAGGGTGGGGGGGGCACGTGTCCACGGCCATGGTCCCTCCTTATGCCCGTGAGCCCATAACCTATATGTGGTTTCTCTTTCCCTCCAGCCTCCCAGGCCAGTTCCTGTGGCGAATTACCCCCACTCACCTGTTCCAGGGAACCCCACGCCCCCCATGACCCCCGGGAGCAGCATCCCCCCATACCTGTCCCCCAGCCAAGACGTTAAACCCCCCTTCCCACCGGACATCAAGCCAAATATGAGCGCTCTGCCACCACCCCCAGGTGAGCGCCCTGCTCTCTCCCAACCTCCCTCCCTCGTCAAGCCAGCTCCACCCGCGTCCAGCACACAGTGTGTCAGGAGCCAGGGGGCTTGGAAGTCGGCCTGCCTGCCTCTGGGGGCTGGGCGCGGGGCGTGTGAGAGCAGGCCTCCTTCCACCTGCCCGAGCGGCTGGAGGCTGGGAGGGAAAGCAACTCTCAGCTGTGGCGAAGGGCTGGGAGGAGAAGCCAGCCGGGGCTTCCAGAGCAGGGGGCAGGTGGAGACAGGAGGGGATGCAGAGCGGGGGGATGAGTGGGAAGTGGGAGGCAGGGATGGTCAGGATGGGGTCGGAGGGACCGGAAGAAGCCAGGGGCTGCCTGGTATGCCCTTGAGCACACAGCCCAGCTGCCGTGGCCCTGTTCACACACGCGCCCAGAGCATGCAGCCAAGGGTGCGTGTCGTGTGCCGCTGGGGCGAGGGCCGTGCCGCTCACCTGCTCCTCCCCCACGCAGCCAGCCACAATGACGAGCTGCGGCTCACGTTCCCGGTGCGGGACGGCGTGGTGCTGGAGCCCTTCCGCCTGGAGCACAACCTGGCCGTCAGCAACCACGTCTTTCACCTGAGGCCCACAGTCCACCAGACGCTGATGTGGAGGTGAGCGCCAGGGCACAGTACAGCCCGAGCCGGGTGGAGGTGGCCCCGGTGCTGACATTCCTGGGCCCTGGCATCGCCTGAGACACGTGGTAACAGCATCTGCTTGACACCGTCACCTGTTGAGCATTGCTGACTGGGCCCTGCTGTGTGCAAGGCCCTGGGGGTGTCAAAGCGAACCTGCGGGTGCCGGGAGACAGACAAATCTGCCTTGGCTTCGTGGCCTGAGGGTAGGGAGCTGCTGTCACCCACCCCAGTCCTGATGAGACAGTGGTCAGCAAATTCCCAGAGGAAAACGTGGCTAGCTCAGGCTGGGAAGGAGGATGTTCCAGCAGGGCCCCCGAGTTGGCCCCGAACGTGGCTTATGTGGTCAGAGCCAGGAATAGAGAGAGAGGAGCGAGAACAGGACCGGGTCCTTCCTGCAGAAGGCGAGCAGCTGGCCACCGGGCGGGGCTGCTGCTCAAACAGTGGGCGCTGGAGTGAGGGGTCTGGAGGCCCCCTGCTGGGCCAGGCTCTGTGTTCTGAGCCTCCTATACCTGATCTCTTTTGATCTTATGAGTGGGCATTGCTTGCCCCGTTGACAGTGAGGAAACTGAGGCCAGAGAAGTGATTAGCTTGGGTGAGTCCTCGCAGCTAGCAAGGGGCAGAGCTGGGACTCGGGCCCAGGTCTCTCAGACACCAGAACGCATTGGTGTCTCCACCCTCGGTTCCTCCTCCGCGGGCAGGACTCACACTGCCTCGCTGTGTCAGTGACCAAAGGCCTCAGCTGCCCAGTGAGCAACCTGAGGGCACGAGATGTGTCTGAGCTGGGCACGTGCACACACACCACTGTGCGCGCACAGCTGGCCCGTTGCCTGGAGCAGGCCAGAGGCAGCTGGGGTGGGCAGGAGGGCACGGGAGTGCACTCAGGCAAAAGGGTAGAGGGGCCCGCATGCAGGGGCCCTGCTTACCCACTGCTCCTTAGCCGTGAGTACCGTCGCCTGCGAGACCTTCTGTGGCTCGGCCACTGGCCCTGCTGGCTTTGTGGGGACTCCTTAGGTGCCATGTCCTTGGGGCCCACCGCAGGGGTAGGGGGGCGGGAACTGAACCAGGCAGCCCCTGGCCAGGGCTGCTTCTCCCATGGGAGCTCAGGGCATAATCAGCCTTCCAGCTGGCCTCGTTGAGTTAGCGTCTGTCCGTCTGTCTCTGTCCTGGGGGAACGGGAGGCGTACTTCCGTGCAGGGGACTGAGGCGGATTGTGGCCAGAGCTGTGGGGCTGTGGTTGAACAGTATATGGGAGGCATGGGGGGAATTTGGGTTGTTGGGATGGGGTTTGATGGGAGGCCTGGGCAGGGGGAACGTCCAGGGTGAGAGAGGAGGAGAGCTCGAGGCGGCTGGGGGAGCCTTCGTGGCTGAGGACAGGGTGCTGAGTGACTCGGTGGGGGGCTCTGGTGAGGGAGGGGTCATGGAGGCCATGGGCAGCCCCCTCGCAGAGCCGCCCTGAGCCTCGCCCCGCCCCCAGGTCTGACCTGGAGCTGCAGTTCAAGTGCTACCACCACGAGGACCGGCAGATGAACACCAACTGGCCAGCCTCGGTGCAGGTCAGCGTGAACGCCACGCCCCTCACCATCGAGCGCGGCGACAACAAGACATCCCACAAGCCCCTGCACCTCAAGCACGTGTGCCAGCCAGGCCGCAACACCATCCAGATCACCGTCACCGCCTGCTGCTGCGTGAGTGTGCGGGTGGGCCCTCATCCTCAGCCTCCTCTGGGCCTCAGCTGCGTCAGGGGTCTCCATCCCCCTTCCCCAGGAGTGATCTTTCAGGAGTACCCCAGAAACATGCCACAGTCCCCCGCAGGGCCGTGGGGTGAAATTCAAGCCGCCGTGCTCTGGTCCGAGGCCTGGCCTTTTCTCCTACCGCAGCCTCCATCTGGTCCACACACTCACCTCCCTTTGCTCGTGTAGGTCCTCCTCCCGGACACCATCCCCCGTGCCCACCACCTTCTTCCACTGAGGAAGTTCTGTGTGTCCCTCAAAGCTAGGTTCCGTTCGTGCCTCGTTTGCAAGAAATTTTTATATTCTAATCACTTCTTCTCCTGAGAACCAACTCCACCAAGTCTGGAGTTAACTCCTTCCCTTTGTCACCCAACCATGCTGTCTCAGAACTGTGTATGTGTGTCCCCTGACCTGTGACTCGCTGATCTGGGACCACGTCTGAGCCACACTCCTGTCCCCCAAGATCAGGGCCTGACACTCAGGGCTTGTCCGGGGATTTGCAGAGTACCTGCCCCACTCTGCTGGCCTCCCTGGAGAAGAAGGAAGAGCTCTGATCCTGCCCTTATGAGGGTTGGGGCGCCACGACCACCCGGGGATAAGAGTCACAGGACTGGGGATGCTGTCAGAGTGAGGAGCCTGCGGGGGCTTGTTGGGGGTTGCAGTCCTGGAAGGCTTCCTGGAGGAATGAAGACAGGACAACATCTTCTGGCGGGAAGGATGGAGGAGGCATGATGGGGAACAGCGGGGCGAGGGGCAGGAGGGCCAAGGCTAGGAAGTGAGTTTGGCCCGGATTTTGATGCCTTGTGTCCCATAACCACATCCCAGGGGTATATCAGCATCAGAGTCAGCCTTGTTGGCATAGACCGCAGCAGCTGCCCCCGGGTAGTGACCCCGGTCTGGGTCCCCAGCTCGGCCTGGGACACATCCTGGGCCTCAAGGGCTCTCTCCCAGGTCCCAGGGGACCCTCTCCTAACAGGGCATCACCATGGACGTGGGGCCCTTTCCTGCGCTTAGCCTCTGGGGTGAAGGGGGCGGCCTAGGCCTGCGGAGGCCCAGGTGGCAGGCGTGGGGGCCGTGCGGCAGGGACCGAGCCTCTGCTCTTTCTCGGCAGTCCCACCTCTTCGTGCTGCAGCTGGTCCACCGGCCCTCCGTGCGCTCCGTGCTGCAAGGCCTCCTCAAGAAGCGGCTCCTGCCCGCAGAGCACTGTATCACGAAAAGTGAGTGGGGGCTCGGGGGCTGGAACCAGACCCCAGTCCCACCACGTTCATTGTCCCCTGGGCCTGGCACCACCGGGCCCTGAGTGTTCCCTGGCACTAGCCCGTGCCCCTCCAATGCCCCTCCTCTGGGGCTGTGGGGATGATCAGATGAGCACACAGTACCGTGAGTACAGCATGTAGGGCAGATTAAAACAAGACGCCGTGGTGCAGGTAGGCCAGGCAGGCTTCCTGGAGGAGGTGATCACCTGGAAGGATGGGAGGAACTGGAAGAGGGGGTTCTTCATCAGGAGAGAAGCACAGGGGTGGATTCCACCTCAACAGCCCAGGCCTAACTCGAGAAGGGGGGACTTGGCTCTTGACTCCCAGGTGCAGACACTTGGGGGCCGGGGCGGGGGAAGGGGGTGCACCACGCAGGGAGGTACATCACTGCTCCCCCCTTCAAATGTGCTTCTTCACGTCCTGAGCCCTAGAATCCGGCCAGGCCATTACCACATTTGGAGAATTCAGTGCAAAAGTGCCTGTGGGGCTCTCCCACTGACCCAGAAAGTCAGTGGAGTGCCGGACTGGGTTTCTGCAGGGTTTGCAGAAAGTCCCGCCTTCCTAGTGAAGACAGGGCATGGACTGCAGAGACTGGGGGACTCATGCAGCCACCTCCAGGGGCACTCCACACATGTCACATGGAGAGTGTCATTCCAGAGCACTGGGAGCCCCAGGGCCTCCGGCGTGCTGAGCTCCCTTTTGCCCAGGTGGGGGTGCCCTGCACCTGTTCATGAGACCTCCCTGTGCTGGGGGGCGTGGAGAATCAGAGTGTGTATCAGCCACCTGAAGGAGTGGGGGGTGTGCAGGACAGCCCTGCCCTCCTTATCCACCTGTGCCTCCGCCCTACAGTCAAGCGGAATTTCAGCAGCGTGGCTGCCTCATCAGGCAACACGACCCTCAATGGGGAAGATGGTGTGGAGCAGACAGCCATCAAGGTGTCTCTGAAGTGCCCCATCACATTCCGGCGCATCCAGCTGCCTGCTCGAGGCCACGATTGCAAGCACGTCCAGGTGAGCAGTCCCAGGGAGAGCGTCCCGGAGTCTGGCTGCGATGGCGAGGAGTAGGCGGGGGGATGGGCAGCAGGGCCTGTCTCTAACCCCGGAAGGATGCCGTGGCCATCAGGAGCTGGTTTCACTCACTCGCTCCTGCCATCATTTATCCTCTGAGTATCTTCTCTGTGTGCTCAGAGCCAGGTTCCCAGGGGGCTACAGAGCTGGATTTAGACAGTCCCAGCCCTGGCAGATGTGAGGTGCCAGCGGGAAATTCTGCGCATACGGCCACTACGGCTGATAGGGGACCTGAAAGCAGGGACGCCTCTGCCTGGTTCACTGCTGTGTTCCGGGGCCCTGCCCCGAGCGGGTACTCAGGAAGTGGCTGTGGGATGAGTGACTGTCACAGTTTGGGTGGCTAAATGCGGGCAGCCCAGGTGGGTGGGATTCACTGGGTGGGGGCTGCCGTGGGGCCAGGCCAGCCGCACCCTCAGCCCCACCCTCTCACAACTGGCCCCGAGGGCTTCATAGTGGGTCGGGAGCCTCCCAGCCCCGCTAACCCCCATCCCCGGGAAAAAGGGGGCAGCAGAGGGCTGGTCGCTTTATTTGTCTGACGCACACTGATGAACTGGGTGGGGTGTGTCCTCCATGCCTGGGCCGGGCCAGGGAGAGGGGCTGTCATGGGGCAGGATCGGTGAGAGGTGGCTGCAGGGGAACCAGGAAGGCTTCTCAGAGGCCATGGGTCATCTGGGGCACAGGGATGGTACGAGGAGGGCTGGGCACAGGTGTGCAGGGATTCCACGTGGCCCGAAAGCTGTAAGCACAGCAGAAAATCGGCAAGGTCATCACCCCTCTCAACCCTGGGTCTCTCCATCACCTGTCTCCCTCCCTGGTGGGACGTCTTCATGAGGGTCCCGGAGGCAGTGGCACCTGCATTTAAGAGGTTTCTGAGAGCCCTGCTCTCATCTGTCTGTGTCTCCCGGCCTCCGCAGTGCTTTGACTTGGAGTCGTACCTGCAGCTGAATTGCGAGAGAGGGACCTGGAGGTGTCCTGTGTGCAAGTGAGTGATGCCCACCTCAGCATAAGCTACGTCACCCGGCTCCAGGAGGAGCTGTGGCCCTGCTCTGTGGGGTCCAGCCACCTCCACCTGCCCTAAACACGGATGAGAGAACCCAAGCGCAGCAGAGGGGCTCAGATCACGGGGCCTGTGCACAGTCCCTTTGTATCAAGCGGTCACAAGGCTGCCCTCTCCTGTCGGTGCCCCCAAGTAGTAACCAGTGGCAGGGCCCGGGTCTCTTGGACACAGAGGGGAGGAGTGGGCTGTGGCCTCACCCGCTAGGGTCCAGGAACAAAGGCCAAGCCCCCTCTCTCCTTTTCCAGTAAAACCGCTCTGCTCGAGGGCCTGGAGGTAGATCAGTACATGTGGGGCATCCTGAATGCCATCCAACAGTAAGTGGGCCTCCCCACACTAGGGCAGGGGGTGGGGGAGGAGGGGGGGGCGGGATGCTGACCTGAGTTGCATGAGGTGAGTGTGTGATCACCGCTGATACCCTATCCCCCACTGGCCGGCAGACCATCTTCCCACATCCCTCACCTCTCTGCCAATTTAAGGGGTTCTGTACCTGGGGGCAAATGAACTTTCCAGAAAGGACCAAGCTCAGCCAGAGCAGGAAGCTGACATGGCTGCGTCTCGGGTGGAGGCTTTGGGGCCCGCTGCCCCATGCCCAGCCACTTGCTTTTCCTAGTCTCAGTCTCTCCATCTTTCAAAAGTTATAAAAATCCATCACACTTCTGTCCTATGCAGAGCGTGGTGGGAATGGGGCAGAGGGAGCCTGGACGAGGACATCTCAGTGTCTGTCCGAGCTGGAGGCCCTCATGTCCAAAGCCCGGTACCCCAGAGCCTCAGCTCTGCCCCCTTGCTCCCCCCCAGCTCCGAGTTTGAAGAGGTCACCATTGACCCCACATGCAGCTGGCGGCCAGTGCCCATCAAGTCGGACCTCCACATTAAGGATGACCCTGACGGCATCCCATCCAAGCGGTTCAAGACCATGAGTCCCAGCCAGATGATCATGCCCAATGTCATGGAGATGATCGCAGCCCTGGGCCCCGGCCCGTCCCCCTATCCACTCCCGCCCCCTCCCGGGGG
Organism: Pseudorca crassidens; assembly: GCF_039906515.1. NCBI lineage: Eukaryota > Metazoa > Chordata > Mammalia > Artiodactyla > Delphinidae > Pseudorca > Pseudorca crassidens. The sequence continues at coordinate 54,002,825 of NC_090311.1, read as the reverse complement.
CACCAACTCCAACGACTACAGCAGCCAAGGTGGGTGATGGCCGACAAGGAGGGAGGGAGAAGCCCCAGCAGGGGCCCAGGATTTCTGGGGTGACGGTGGCAGGTGCAGGGAGGGTGTGGTGTGAAGAGGCAGAGGTAACGCACACCCCCAAAAAACAATACCACGTCGCTGAAATTGGGGGTACAGCGGCCTGTGCAATGCCATCCTCCCCCCCTCCATCCAGCCAGCCCTGTGGGTCGGCACCCAGCTGGGAAGGCATGAGTGAGGAGCTGCCCCGCTGCCCAGCCTCCCGCCTCTCGCACCCCCTCTGCCCAGCCTCCCTCCTGACTCCTGGGTCTCCCTGGTCGGCAGCTGTCGAGCTTAGGGGCTTCAGAGCCTGCTTTGCTGGGGCCACTAAGACCACACCCCTCATGGCGCTCCTGGCCCTCCCACGTTGCCCTCTGACATCTCCATATTGTCCCTATCCCTGCAACTCTCCCACCCTTCCAGAGACGGGGTCCAGGGGCCTGGAGCCACCAGCCTTCGGCCACCAAGGACACTGTCACTGCCCCCTCACTTCCTGCTGCCCAGAGCAAGCTGCACTGCGCTGCCCTCAGTTCCCAGAAAGTACCCTCCCCGCCCCCCAAACACCGGGCATGGCAGCTCCCCGCAGAACCCCTGCTCTTAGGTTCCTGGGGCTCCTGGATGATTAAAGGCCCAGAGAGGTTAGCCTACCTAGCCAGAGTCCCACAGCATGCTGAGTGCCCCAGCTTTCCAGTGTGCTGGTCCTCTGAGCTCTCACCGCGGCCACGTGGTGGAGGAAGCAGCGGCTTGGGAGGCCGGACGGCTGGCTCTGAGGGTGTCCTCTTGAACCTGGCACAGACTCCGACCTCCCCCTCTGGGCCTGGGTGGTCCCAGGGATGAAGGGCAGCCTCATGGGGGCTGTGGGTGAGCAGGTCTGGGGGGCTCGCTCAGCAGATCCTGTGGAAAGTTCAGACTCGGGCCTCATTCCATGTGTCCCGCTGCAAGAGCCCGACCACCCTTTCCTCCGACTCTAGCCCTGCTTGTGGCTGTACACCGGCACATGCCCTGGGGTACTAAGGCCCGCAGGAGAAAGCTGCATCGCTGCCCCGCTGTACGGCCCTGAGGTCTACGGCTGCAGGAGCCGACTCTAGCCTGGCAGGAGGGTGGGCCTTGCTTCCTCCTTTACACTGAGTTTTACTGAGTTTCCTGGGGTGGCCGTCTTCCCTCTGGGTCACAACCCTCCCCATCTCGTTCCCTCCCCAGGCAACAGCTACCAGGGCCATGGCAACTTTGACTTCCCCCACGGGAATCCCGGTGGGACGTCCATGAACGACTTCATGCACGGGCCCCCCCAGCTCTCCCACCCCCCGGACATGCCCAACAACATGGCCGCCCTTGAGAAACCCCTCAGTCACCCCATGCAGGAGACTGTGAGTACCTCTTCCTCGCCGCTGACCGTCCACCTCCCCGGTGCCCCCAGCCCCAGTGTGGGGCTGACGGGGACAGAGGGCTCCCCTGGGCCTTTCTGATGTTTGCCTAGTTCCCTACCAGGCAAAGGGGAGGACTGAGAGTTGAGTCTCGGGACCCAGGAGGGCGTGGGAGGCCTGACTGAGGCGGGGTCGTGGCCCATCAGTGTCCTTGGATTTGGCCGTCTCACCCAGGACAGCAGATTCTCAGATGGGGGAAGCTTCAAGCTCTTACCTGCACACACGTTGCATGCATATGCACACATGCAGATGCTTGCACACCCCCTACATACAGGCCCACACACCCCCCATACACCCGGCACACATCCTGTACGCGCGCGCGCGCGCGCGCGCACACACACACACACACACACACACACACACACACACAGCCCCATCCCCTTTCTCCCCCTCTTACACACACTGTTATGCTGACTTACTTCATCCAGCCATCTAGAATTTAGTCCCAGACCCAGGCACTTATTCTGCAGGGGTCTGAATCTTCGAGGTATCGCCTCCTTCTGCAAAAAGAAACATTAGGATTTCTACTTATCCCAAGAGTATTCCCTTCTTGTCCTGTTTCACGTATTAACGCACACTGTATCGCTGAGAAAGCCCCTTCAGGTGAGGTGGCCTGTGCTGCCCAGAGGCCTTCCCTTCCTGTGGCGTCGACAGCAGTGGTGGGAGGCCTGGCTGCCTCCCGAGTCCTTATCTAGGCAGCGATGGAGGATTGCCCTTGATCTAGCAGACGTTTTCTGAGCCTGGTCTCCCGGCCGTGCCTTGTACCAGGTGTAAGCAAGACAGACACAGGCCTCAAGCGAATGGAGCAAAAGTTCTGGCAGTGCCTGGATGGAGGAAGAACACTTGGGGTTTTGAGGAAACTGAGGGCCTGGCCGTGGGTCCTGGGCCACAGCAGCCAGAAAGAAGGGTCCAGGGGTCTTGCCAATGCCTGGCAGTGGAGTTGGGCCTACACCCGAAGGTACCTCTCCAAGCTCTCCCAGTCTCCATCATGTGGCCTGGAAGGAAGGGGCCTGTGGATTGTACTGTGTTACCCACAGCTGACATGGAGTTGGGAAACATCCAGCACTGGGCCGGGGACTGTCCTGGGCACCAGAGCCACCAGTTCTCCGCAGGAGTGACTATTAGCCAGAAGGACTCTAAATGAGGGGCACTGCAGCAGCCTTCCTGCAGGAACCCAGAATGCCAGGTTGGAAGTAGCTGCTTTCACCAGCCTTCTGCCATGTTTGCACAAGTTACTTTCTGCCCCATGGGGCTTCCACTTTCAGAGGGCGTCTCTCCTGGCCCCCTTCCCCAGCCCTGCTCCCCAGGACGTCAGCCTTCCATGTCCAGGAATCACCCAGATCACACCCCTGCTCCACGTTGATCTGGCACCTTCTGTCTCCTCACAGTTCCCAGCACTGGAAGATGGCAGCAGGGGTGCTGTGTGCTTTCTGCGTCCAACAAGGCATTTTCCTGCCCTGTCAGCCCTGCCACCAGGGTCCTCGCAGAGGGACTTAAGCCCTTGAGTTGACTTCACAGTCCCCCCAGGAAGCTTTTCAGATATGCACTGTCCTTGTCCGTTTCTGGGCTTTTGTTAGATGAGAACCGGACCCAGAGGTACAGCTGTGCAAGGTGGTATGGTGCAGTCACAGGTCAACAACCCACCTGCCCAACCAGAGCAGCCTGACCCGGCTGAGCACGAGGCCAGGAAGGATTCCCAGGTGCACGGACTGGTGGGAGGGCTCCAGCCAGGTGCTGGCCCACCCAAGGCTCTCCCGTGCCAGGTGGGAGGTTGACAGGTGTGTCGGCAGGTCCCAGAGAGCACTTGCCCCTCCAGGTTCTGAGATAATCCAGCAAGATGTCAGGGCCGAGGGCGTTAGTTGTGTCAGCAGATCTGGGGGCTGTCTGTCTGGGGCTGGGCTGCTCCAGGAGTGTGGAGCCCCTCCCTGCCCCCTACTTCCCAGAATGGTCGCTACAGAGCGTCACAGGCTGGCCTCGCCGACAGCTATGAGGGCTGTCCTGCCGCTTCTGGTTCTTCTTACTTTGTGTGCACCCCACAAGTGGTTCCCCCAGGGTCAGCAGCCTTCATGTCACATGGTCATCCCTCGTTCTCAAGGCCCGGGCTGGAGGGGCACTGTGCTGCAGAGGGCCGCCTGGACCGTGGGCAGGGGCCAGCCCACAGCAAGGCTTGGGGAGCAGCTTTTAGGAGAAACAGGAAGAGGAACTGGTGTCTGGAGAAGATCAGGGATGGTGTCACTGCCGTTTGCAAACCCACGAAAGAAGTGTCAGTGTTTCTGTGTGGCCCATAAGACAGGGCTGGGAGGAGGGTAGTGACCAGGGAGACATTTAGTCACCTGGCTGCCCATTCCAAGTGAGAGGCCTGGCCAGTGAGTGAGCTCCCTTCATTCGCAGAGTGTGAGGGGGGCCCGGGGACCGTTGGGGATGCCGTGGGTGGGGCCCCGGACTTAGACTTGGCCTTTCACTCCGAGACCTGAACTCTGAAGGCAGGGTGGCTTGAGGCAGCAAACAGACCTACAGGGGAAGTTTAAGTCCCACCCACTCGTGTCCCCTGCCCACCCATAGCCCCGACGGTTCAGGACACGCGCAGGGCGCGGGGGGGCGCCTAGGTTATCCACGAGAGAAGCACGCCTGTTGCTGCCTAGGTGGGTGGCCAGCAGGAAGGTCTGGCAGGACTCAGAAGCCCCAGGTCGCCTCCTTTACTTTGGGCTCAGCTCCGTCCTACCCCGGGACAGCAGGCAGAGCTTACACCGAGGCCCCGCTGCCCCCGGAGCCGGCGTGCCTCGTGTCGCCCCCAGGCCAGGGCCCGCGTGGAGGCGCAGACCCCCGTGAGCTGCACGCCTGCCCCATGCTGTCGTCCGTGTCTGCTCCCCGCCGCCCCGGCTCGGGCCTGCACCACGCCGCCAGCAGCACTCCCGCCCGCCTCCCTGCTCCCCGGAAACATGCCCATTTCGCTTCTCCATCCTGCCCTTGCTGTTGTTCATTGTGCTGGTGTCCGGGCTAGGGAGACAGAGGGGCTCCCAGGGGCCTGGGCCCCGATCTCAGGGTCTCTGCTAGTCTCAGAGCCCCTGGCCGCCTCCCTCCCTGCCCCACGTGGCTTCAGCCCCCCTGACTGGCGGTTTTGGGGGGAGGATTTGTTTGCTTGTTTGTTTGTTTCTCTGCAGAAAAAAAAAAAAAAGCATTCAGCTTTGTAGAGGGGTGGCTTTGTTTTGGGGGTTTCGTTATTTTCCTGGTTTTGTTTGGTTTTCATTTCTCCAGGCATCTCGTCGCTGTACCTCGTCACCTCACCTTTCTTTTTCCTGCTCTCTCCTCCTCCACAGATGCCACATGCTGGCAGTTCTGACCAGCCCCATCCCTCCATGCAACAAGGTTTGCACGTCCCACACCCCAGCAGCCAGTCAGGGCCTCCATTACATCACAGTGGGGCTCCTCCTCCTTCCCAGCCTCCCCGGCAACCGCCACAGGCCGCTCCCGGCAACCATCCACACAGTGACCTGACCTTTAACCCCTCCTCAGCCTTAGAGGGTCAGGCCGGAGCGCAGGGAGCGTCCGACATGCCGGAGCCTTCGCTGGATGTAAGTTGGGGTCACCACGTGTCTTGGCCTGGGGCCGGGACTGCCCGAGAGCAGGGGCGGGTGTCGAGGGCCCGAGGCCCGGGGTGGAGGAGAGGTACAGCGGTGAGGAGCGGGTGGGCGGGCGGAGGGTGGGCCCCGCCAACCTGCCTCCCCTGTGGCTCCAGGACCGGGGAACCCCACAGTGGGCAAGCCTCAGCGAGGGTGCCACACCCCTTGCCCCACCCTGCTGGCCCCGCCCCCGTCCCGTTGGCCACAGTCCTGCCGCCCGGCCCTGCCCTCCCTCCCCCAGGCCCTCACAGAGTCCCTCTGGGCCGGTCCTGGAGGCAGCACAGGAGGGTCCCTCCCCCCCCTTCTTCCCACCTCCCGTTCCCCGACATCGGCTTGCCATCGCTGCATCTGCCGCTCTCTGGCCCAAGGCAGGGGAGGGGCTGGAGGGACAGGTCCCTCTGTCTGTCTCGCTGGTGTGTGTCTCCAGTTTCTAGTCTGTGTGTTGTCCATGCCCTGTGCTTTTGCTCACTCCATCGCTCACTCTGAGAGGCCCCCACGTGGGGTGACAGAAGGCTCGGCCTCGGGTCACACTGGGGGGCGGGGGCGGGGGGCGTCGTGTGACTGAGGCAGAAGCGGGCAGCTGAGATTCAGGGATCACCCCCCTTGAGAACTGAATGGTCTGGAAGGTGGGCAAGGGGGACACTGAATGATGGGTGTTGGGTAGCTGGGCAGGGCTGCCAGCGAGGGACACGGCCCTTGCCCCGCCCACCCCTCGCCCCCAGGCTCTAGATTCCCAGAGAGGAGGCCTGCCCTCTCCTTGGTCACGTCCCAGCCCCAGCAAGAGTCCCCCTTGGCCCCAGCAAGAGTCTCTGGTGAACCGGATTCACTCAGCTTTGGCGCCATCTTGGATTCTTGCCCGACTCTCCTCCCCAGGCCAGGGCAGGTGCTTCTAGATTGATGAGGTCCCCTGTGTGACCGAAAGAGTCCAAGGACCTCACAGTAGAGGGTAGGGACGGTCTGTAGCCTCTTCCCGGAGTCTACAGGGAAGAGCAGTGCTGCCCAGCTAGCCGCGGGCTCAGCAAGGAGCCGGGAGCTCTTGGGGGAGGTGGGGGGTGCTGGGAGCCGCAGAGACCCGCCAGCCTTACATGCAAAGCCACATGGCTTCTCCTGGGAGGCATGAGTGACCCCCAGCCCCTTGTGGCAGGGTCTCAGGAACACTGTGCGTGAGGAGCCTTCCCAGCTGGTGGGCCGAGGGCTCCACTTTTCCAGACTTGAAATAAGCACGGGTGTGCCCCAGACTAGCACGGTGGCCTGGATGCATCCGGGGACCACCGGCACTGTTAGTTTCCCCTGTTTGGACCAGGACCCCAGGAGGCAGGTAGAAGGCAAGCGAACGGGCCCGAGGGTGCCCTGCTTCCTCGCCCGGGGCCGGCCCAGCCTTCAGCCGACACCTCATCTGAGCTTCTGTACTTCTTTTCCAGCTCCTTCCAGAACTCACAAACCCTGATGAGCTCCTCTCGTACCTGGATCCCCCCGACCTGCCGAGCAATAGTAACGATGACCTCCTGTCTCTCTTTGAGAACAACTGAAGCCCACCCCTCCGTCGGGGCCACCCCTCCCCACGCGGCCTCCTTCCCCATCTGCCCCACACACTTTCCCGCCGGGAGCCCGTGCCCTCGGACCGCCCCTGCTGCGGCCTTCAGAGCCTAGGGGCGGGAGGGTGCACTGTGAAGGCGGTGCAGGTCTGGAGCCCACGCCCAGAGCAGGCCCCAAAGATGACCCTCGAGACAGGGCGCTGGCCCGGGGAGGGGGCACACACTGACGGCGGCTTCCAGATGACCCTCCAGTGCCCCCCAGGTTCTTCCAGTTTCTAAACTGTAACCCGGCCTCCCTGCTTCCCGGCCCAGAGCCGCCTCCACGTGACTGTGAACCTGAGGGAGGGGCCCCCGTATCCCAGCGGCCCCGAGCCTTGGAGGAGCAGCAGAGGTTGGTGGCAGTGAGAGCGGCCTGCCCACCACCACTACCACCCACCACAGAAAAGCACAAACCTCTGGGAAAGAGAACTCTTAGGGGCCAAGGTTATCGCTTTGACCCCAGACCTCTAAGCCAGGATACCCTGTAAACACTCTCAGAGAGCAGAGAAAAAAAAGACAAGCGTCTGTGTTTGGGAGAGGGTGAGCCATTCCTGCTTGGGGAGCGGTGGAAAAGGGAGTCAAGGCCTCCGCAGAGCCAGGATGGCTCCGCAACCTCTGACTCAGGCCAGGGCCCAGCCTTAGCGGGGCCAGAGCGAGAAAGAATCCAGCTGAAGTTATTGTGCCCTTAATTGGGGAAGGGGGGAGTGCCGCCAGCCGGATTTGGAGTCCAACAGAAATGGCCAACTACAACTTTGCTCCAAGCCACCCCCGTTCTTAAACGACAGCATCTTAAAGCCGCAAAGTCATCTGGGGAAAAGGAACACTGGACTTGGACAGCAAGCGACCCATTTCTCTCCATGCGTCCTGTTTCCTTCCTCTGCTCCCCCCTCGCCCGCCTCTCCAAGACTGTTACGTGGGACACCCACTTCCCTCTGTCCCGGTGCCCCTATGTCTACCCAGACAGCAAGGTGAGTGGTGGAAAGGCAGGGGATGCAGGGGCTCAGCAGCAGGAACCCCGGGCATCACTGTCTCTCTCCGGCTTCTCTGTCTGGTCTGGCCTGTCCCTGTGCTCGAGGCCGCCCCCGGCTCCAGCCCAGTCTGTCGCCGCGTGTGCCAGGATGTGCCCTCGAGCGTCGCGTGGTGTTTCTGTGGCTGTCTCAGACCCCGCGCTTGGCTGCCAGCCTCTCCTTCCCTCCGTGTCCCTCCGGCCTCGAAAGCTCACCCCACACTCCTGCTCCAGCAGAAGCAGCCTCTGGTTTTCCCTCCACGCTTCGCTCCATCCAGCTAACTGCTCGCTCTCGGAGTCTCCCGGGTAGCTTCTTGTGAGTCCGTTTTGTTCCAGGCTCCCTTGTGCTCCCCGAGCCGCATGGCCGGTGATGCTGGGCCGTTGGGTCACTTGCGTCCCCTCTGTAAATTCATCGCGCCCCTCCCCTGCTGCTGCCCGAGGCCCTCACCTGCTCCCCCGTCTGCTGTCTGTGTTCTCAGTCTCCGTCTCCCTCTCTGTTGGGGGTTGGGGGAACACCCCCAGCACTCCTCTGGATGTGACCGGAACGTTGGCCCCAGCTGTTGACTTCCAGTCGCTGTACCAGACGGCCCGGCACAAGGTTTTCTGTAGGAAAGCTGCCATCGTCCCATCCCCACCCCTTTTCCTTTGTCCCGTTGTCAGAGGTTTTTTCAAACAGCGTGGTGTACCGTATACAAATCAATTATTTTAAGAATTGCTTTTGTAAATATCTTTGTGAATATTTTAGTATTGTCTTTGATAATATTCAACATTTTCATGACCTGGTTATAGCCTTTGCTGGTGTTTTTAAAATACCTTGACTCAACGACAAAGACCGAGTCCCTTTTTTAAGAAAAACAACAAACAAAAACAAAAAAGCGACCAGGGCCATTTGTACAGAAGAAGGGACTGAGAGCATGGGTGGCTGTACAGTGAGTTAGAAGACCAGGCCACCCGCCGTTTGGAGCCATCCCCAGTTGGCTGGTGGGGACAAGACGACGCCAGGTAGCATGTGGCCGTCTCTGCCCAGTGGCCAGTAGCCCCAGCTGTGTCAGGCCATCTGGGAATGTTCTGCCCCAGACAGATTTACAGATGCCTTCCTTAGACGTCCCCACTTCCTGCTGTGCAACTCTTTCTCAGAAAGGCCTGGGGTCCGTTCTGGTTGTTATCGGGGTGTCCCCCTCTGCTCACTGACCTATCCACAGCTTTCTAGCACAGAGGGTCAATCTGTTCCCCACAGCCCAGGCTCCAGGCACCTGCCTCGGCCATCTCTGAGGAAGCCATGGGCTCGGCACCTGACACCTGAGGCAGGTTTCCCGGGTCCCCTCCCAAGCGAGCCTCCACCAGCAAGTTCAGCAAAGAGCTTTCCAGAACCGTGGCGCCTGCAGCCCGCGCTCTGGGCGTGTCCTCCTCCAGAGCGGCTCTGGAGCCAGGTCGGGGGGTGGGGGGAGGCATCAAGGCGTCCGGGGCTGTAGCGAGCCCCAGTTGGTGACACATTCAGGTGATGACAGCCTCCCCGCGCAGGGGCGGTTCTGAACTCTGGGGAGATGCTTCCCTGATCCTTTCGGATGACTACTTGGAGCCATAAGTAACCTCAGCAAAAACAAAGCCTCAGCAAAGCCACTTCTCCATGACGAGCATCCACCCAGCCCATAGGCATGTTTCTGTCTCCACTCCACAGAATGGACAGGGCGCTGGCGGGCAGGTGGGAAGGCCCAAGTACAAGCAATCAGCCCCATCTTCTTGGTTTGAAGCTTTACCCATGTATCATGTTCCTGTAGCCATTTTTATTTTTTAAGAAACTTCTAATACTTTCTCCGTAACGGAAGCCCTGAACCCCCAGAGAGCTACACGTCTGCTCCCTCGGCCTGACCCATCCAGACAGGGCGACGTGGGCAGCAGCCACTCAAGGGACGTGTGTACATATGTAAATGAGAAATAGAGACATGTTAACAGATGCATTCATTTCCCTCGGAATGTGTATTGTTTTTATTTTCCGGAACAAAACAAAAAAAAAGGCTTGGAACTCCATCTTCACGTGGAAAAACTAGATCCTGTCTGTTAGCGTCTGTGAGGTCTCTCTCCGCATCTGTCTCACTCATGTAATATACTCTGACTCTGTGTAGAAAGGAGTTTTTTTTGTTCCGTTTTGTTTTTATTCTACCTACATGTACTACTTAGCTTCAGTGTACTAGTCCTGCCACCTGTGTATTTTTAGGGTGCTATGGAAATAATGAAAAGAAACGAGGATTTCAGAAGAAAATTGTAACCAAATTCATACTTTGTATAATTTTTGATATCATGATCGCAGGTGATTTCACACGTACACACACATGAACACACCCACCGTGCAGCCTGAAGTAACTCCCACTGCGACCGTCATCGTCTCTGTACATCTCTGTACAATGCAATCATTTCATACTTTAAACTGGTCAGAAAACTAATTGTGATTTCTAGTCTTGCAAAGCTGTATGTAGTTAGATGATGTGACAACCTCTAATATTTATCTAATAAATATGTATTCAGATGAAACCTGTATATTAGGTGTTCATGTGGTTCTTTTGTATTTAAAGATCAAATTATTTGACTCTTGCTAGACATTTCTATACTCTGTTGTAACACTGAGGTATCTCATTTGCCCATGTTAATTTTTTTCTAAATAAATGGACGAAAACGAAGGTTCGGCCAACTAGCGATTTTGTGAATGTTAAGGGGCGGTTTGGGTGTTTTCTGATTTTTGCTTTTTAGCACCACCCCTGCCCGATCACCCTGCAAAACAAAACAAAACAAAAACTATGCAGTCAGGTGCTTCGGGTGCTAAGATGGAGGAGCCCCTGACACAGGGGTCCCGGAAGTGGCCCTGGAACCTGGCTCAGGTGAATGTTCAGAGCCCAGTGTCCTCACCTCCTGGTGGACCCCGTCTCCAGCAGGCCCTGGTCCTGGGGAGGGGGCCCTGAACGGTGCCAGGCCCTATATGGGGTGCTGGAGACAGACCCAGTGTGACTCGGGGCGGGTGTACGATGCTGGCTGGGCTCAGATGGCGAGCCCTTGTGGATTCTCTGGGCTTAGGAACAGGTACTTTGTCAAGTTAATACAGACGCTTTCCTGTTGGCCACCTCTCTCTGGCCACCCCACTTCTCAGCACCCCTGCCCCCCTCCCCTTGAAGGGGACCTTGGGTCTCCTCTTGCCCATGACTGCAATTTACATAGGTTACTTTGCTACAGCCCCTGGCCAGGCTCTGGTTCTAACTGTCTTTACAGCCTCAGGCACACAAACGACTGCCCTTCCTTGTCCCCTCCTGAACTTTGGGGAAGTGAATATGATTCTCAGGGCCCAGCAGCCAACCACTGTCCCCCCCTTTACTCAGCTCTGGCCTCGGGCCATAGGACATAAGCAAATGTGGCTGTCGTAGCCTTCCCTCCACACAGACCGGGTAAGGACAAGTCCAAAGAAGGAAGTGGGGTCTGGCAGGCACCCCAAAATATATCCCCTGGAATATGTGCGTGTGGCGGGGGGAGCAGGGTGTCATCAGCCACGGGACGGCCCATGGAGAATAGGGAGCCTTCTCTGGGGTGGCCAGTTTCTCTTCTTGGGGGGAGATGGAAGGGGAGGGGAGAAGGAGAATTTATATTAAAAATGGAATCTCGTGGCCACTGCCTTCTGCCGGCAAGAGGTGTTTTCTCTGAGAACAGACACTCCTGGAAGAGGGCTGCGTAGCATCAATGACGGTTTCCCAAAGGGGCCCCCAGCTCCCCACTGCCTTGGAGCAATGCTTCCCTGTGGCCTCACTGAGTGGCCCATGAAATCAGTTTGGTGGGTTGTGACCAGCACTTTTTAAAGAAATAGATGAGAATAAAGTAGAAAACATCAAGAGCACCCTACAAAGTAAGGGTGAGGATTGTATCGTGGAACTTTTGTTGCAGTTGTGTGTGTGAGTCTGCTGAATCATGATGTAAAATTAATTCTTACTTGTGGGTTGTGGTTAAAAGCAGAAAGCTTGAATGCCATTGCCTTAAAGGCAGGAAGTGAGCAGGGGTGGAGAGGGAGAGGCAGGGCCGTATCTCCCCTAAATTCACGATAAAACGCAAACCTTCCTGCTATTCTAGCTTCAGAACCTGAAGCCAGGGATACAGCTGAATACAGGCCGCCTAGCAAGGCTGCGTGGAGACCCGCCCATTCCATCCCACTAACTCCTCCTGAGACCAGCTACTTCCTTCTGTGGGCCTAGAATGAGAAAAGCCCGTGGGAAAAGCCCAGCAAGGGCCTGGCTCAAGGCGGCTTGGAGCTCAGCCTCCTGCCACTGTCCCCTCCGCCCTCCGCTGTCCTCCCTCCCTCCCTCCCCTCACTCGGACCATGCAGCACATGCTCCAGCCCATGGGTCTTGGGTTTCCGTTCTTCCCAACCCAGCCTGCAAAGCCCTCACCCTGAATCCAATGACTGTCCTGCCACAAAAGGCCACAGGATGCTGGCAGGAAAAGTTATTCCGCCTGCAGGTGGCTGCCACGGCAAATTAGGGTCTCCCGCCTCACTGAGGCCTCAGGGCAGGGTGTCTCCACCTGTCCGCCCATTTCCCTCTTCCTCTGTTCCAGCAGCCTGCTCCACCACGCCCACCTTGCTCTAAGCAGGCTACACCCCCATCACACACACCCCCACTAACTTTCCCCCACCCACAAACCTACCTCCATCCTGCCCCGGCCTTATCTTCTTCCGCCCAGGCCCAGAGGATGTGGTGTCCCTTCCCCAGTCAGGGACAGCCCCTGACACCATCACCTCCTTCTCTTCTGGGAGGGATTTCAGCCCCTTCCCTTTACCCTCCCCCACCCCCTTCCGCAGGCCTGGAGCTTTGGGCCTCGGGTCTAAGAGCCGCCTCCACACCCTTTGCTGTCCAGCCTCTCTCTGCCCCTTCTCATGGAGACGGCTCCGTCTTTCCTTGATCGCCCATCATCCTTGACACCCTGCAGCCCACGACTCTGAAGTTCTCTGAAACTTCTCTTGCAGGCTCACCTACGACCCCTTGGTTTTTCAAGTCCGTGCCACTTCTGGAGACTGGACCTCACAGCTGCCTTTGACAGTTGCCAGTTCTGCCTTGAAACCTCCTTCTCTTGGGTTCCATGACAGCCCCCTCTTCTGGGTGGTCAGCGCTCCTGAAGTCCCCCTGACCATGCCTTCTTAATCGTCTTCATGGATTCCACAGTCACTAGGTACAGCGGACGTCCGTCAGGCTCTCCTTCTCTGGCTGGCGCCCATCCCTCCAGTGCTGAGGGTGTTGGCTGCCAGCAGCTCACTTCTCTTCACCAGACAATTGTCCTCAGCAGACAGGGACCTCCTTGCCTGGGATGTCACCCACTCCTGCCCCCACACATGCACCCCTGTCGAGGGTTCCGCAGCCAAAGACTGATTGTTAAAAGCTGCCAGATGACAGCCTCTTTGCTGCAGTGTGGGTAGCGTTCCCTGTGGATCGGGTCAGGGTTGGACTTCACCTAAGGCCAGATGCTTACCCTCCCCTTTCCCCTTCTCTTCACCCTCACTGTCTCCTTTGTAGGTTTCTCCTGAGAGCACTCCCTCAGTAAATCACGGGAATCTGAAGGCCCATTTCAGGCTCTGCTCCTAGGGAACCAGACTAAGATAGTGGGTGCCAGGAGGGGGCCTGGGAGGCAGCCTCTGAGAATAAGACGCTGGAGGCGGGTCACTGACCAGATGTGAAGGAGGTACCATCACTGGTGACAGTCGCGGGCATGGGGTAGCTGTGCCTCTGCTGTGATCTTCACCTGTAGTGACCTGGGGTGGCACATGGGTCAGGGGGCTGTGCCAGCTGATGCAATGTCTCTGGCATTTGAGAGGTGGGAGGAAAGAATAACCGTTAGGACTGTGCAACTGAGTGACTATTGCCAAGTGTCACTGATTCATTGGAAAAAAGGAAATGACAGTCCCAGATCTCTTCATCAGCCATTCAAAACAAAGTGTGAGTGGGAATTCCCTGGCGGTCCAGTGGTCAGGACTCCAGACTTCCACTGCAGGGGGCACAGGTTCGATCCCTGGTTGGGGAACTAAGATCCCGCAAGCCACGTGGCAAGGGCAAAAAAAAAAACCCAAAGTGTGAGAGTCCACGGAAACCTCTTGGCAAGAAGCACTGAGCTTATCTTCTGCAGCTGGAGGTCAGAAAGAGCAAGATGAGGCGTAGACTTCATCATAGGCAGAAACTCAGAAAGGCTGGTTGCCCCACCGAGGCCGTTCTCCTGCACCAAAGTCAGGCCCCTAATAGGGAAGAAGTGAGACCCTAAGACTCGGATGGTGTGGTGCCCCAGCACCTCCCTTTGGCAGGTATCTATTGCCGCATGGAGGGCTTGTTATAACCAGCTGGCAGACAAGGAAGAGTCCTGAGCGTGGTTCACAGATGAGGCCACTTTGTATGTTGGTGCCAACCACGTGTGGACGGAGCCTGCACTACAGCCCCACTCAAGGGGCAGAAAGACTCCCGTGAGAGGGCATTCTTCCAATGGGCAGAGATTTGGACAGTGAGCCTGGTCTTCTATTCTGCACGGAGAGAGAAGTCACTGAGAAAAGATGCACACGTGCTCGTGGGCAGGGGCAAATAGCTTAGCCAGCTGGTCAGAGGCCTGGAGAGAGCAAGCATGGCCTATCCGGGATGGGAGGACTGGGATAGAGGCATGTGGTTAGACCTCTGGGAGTGGGCAAAGCGTGAGGGTCCACGTAGCACATTTTAACAGATGCCAGGGAGTGTCCAGTGCAGAAGAGGCACCAAACAACCAAGCAGGCAGGGTGACCTGGCCAGTCTCTGTCCCCACCCCTTGCTCTCCATCTCGTGATTACACAATATGGGCCTCCAGGGAGTGCCATGGAGAACAGAGTATCAGGAAGACAGAGATCAAGTTAGATATGAGTTAGATATGAGCCCACAGCTTGGGCTCCCTGTCACCAGGGCTGATCTAGCTACTGCCACTGCTGAATGTCCAACCTGTCACCCACAGAGACCAAAGCTGAGCCCCTGATACAATAACATCCCACAAGGAGACCAACCAGCCACCCGGTGCAAGCTTACTACATAGGACCCCTTCTATCATGGGGAGGGCAGTGATTCGCCTTGACCCGAATTGATACATCTTCTGGGTATGGGTTTGCCTCTCCATCTTATGGAACCTGAGGACAGCACCCTTACCTGAGGGCTCACAGAGTGTCTGATTCACTGGCATGGGCTCTCATGCAATATCGTTGCAGAACAGAGGTCCGAATTGCAGAAAAGGTTGTGTGGCCATGGGTCCATAATCTTAGGTTCCGCACCACGCAAAGGCTGCAGACCTGAGAGATGGTAGAATGGCCTCATAAAGATGCAGCTGAGGTACCAGCTTGGAGATGACACCCTGTGAGGATTGCCTGCTGTCCTTCGTGTTGCCCTATACATCCCAAACCAATGACAATTCTTGTCTGTCAATAGGCAGGTGAGATCAACTTAACCTGAGAGGCAGGTGGGTCTGAGCAGTGCAAGGACTGTAGGAAACACTGTGGTGTTCTGCCCACATCCCTCTTCAGGGTCGAGGCACCCACCCCCAGCTGCCATGAATGTGGGCTCTCAGCCTACATCCCCCCTTTCTCTAGAAAAGAGATGGTTCTGAGGCAACAAGAGCTGCCTCATCTGGGAACTTACACCCCTTAGGGGCAGCCCACAAACAATGGATAGTACAGAGTATAAAACGCTGGCCCTCTGCCTTAAGGGAAGACGTCACTGTGGTATAGTTTATGCTCCAAAGCCCTTGATCTGTGACCAGGCCAACGCTAGCCTCTCCCTGCTTCACCCCTCCCTGTCTTTCAGGTTGTTCTGAATAGCAATCCCTCAATAAATCAACTTCACAAGGATCCCAATCTCAGGCTCTGCTTCTGGAGAGCCCCACCTAACACAGCAACACTGGGTTCTCTAGATGTTGCTCTTGTGCCCTTTCTCCGTCAGCAATTTCTTCATCCCACCCATGACCTGAACAACCGAGTCTTGATGACTTGACTTCCTAAATATCTCTTTAATCTGACGTCTTCTCTCCATCCCTGATGCTTTACGGTAATTCAAGACCAGAATATAAGTACCCACGTCAAAGCCTCAGTTTTGCCTCTTGGCCCATAAAACATAAAGAATGTATTATCTGGCCCTTTAAGAAAAAGTTTGCAGGGACTTCCCCAACGGTCCAGCGGTTAAGACTTGGCCTTCCAAGGCAGGGGCAGCAGGTTCAATCGATCCCTGTCAGGGAGCTAAGATCCCACATGCCTCACAGCCAAAAAAAACCAAAACAGAAGCAATATTGTAACAAATTCAATAAAGAGTTTAAAAATGGTCCACATCAAAAAAATCTTAAAGAAAGAAAAAAAGTTTTGCAGACCCTGGCTTACACGGTAGGGCTCAGGCACCTGGGTACATTAATTTACAAACTCAGAAGCTGTAGTGGGAGAAAGATTTCCTCCAAAGGAAGTCAGAGTGTTGTTAGGAAGGGGAAGAATTGTGGGAGGCCAGACATGACAGAGGTGTGTATGTGTGTGTGTGTGTGCCTGTCTTTAAACTGAGATGTCTCCCCATCAGTTCTGTGGTCTAGGAAGAAACTGAGGAATTAAGTGAAGTGATTTGGACAGGATGCCCTTCATTGTCGTTGTCAAGTTAACAGAAGACATGTGTTGCAATGCAATTCATAGTAGGAAGGAGTGGTAGCTCCACCTACAGCAGGTGCCTAATAATTACTTGATGAATAAATGAATGGGTGAATGAACAAATGAATGCGCAATCAGAAGAGGGGTGAGAGAAGGCTGTCAGGTGAGCTGGACCATAAAGAATGAGTCAGAGTGAGGAGGAACAAGGATTAAGAAGAAGACACAGTTTGTGCACAGGCTCAGAGGTGTGACAGTATATAGCACACCTGGAAATGGCAGAATTTCCACTGCGCCTGTAGAAGAGGGAGAGGATGTTGATGAATCTGGGTCTTTACCTTGAGGACACTGGGGCGCTGCAGGGGGCAGCTGGCTAGTTAAATGTGGTGGGCTTTGTAAACAGCTTTATGGAGATACAATTCACAGAACATACAATGCACCCATTTAAAGCGTGCGATTCAATGGCTTTTAGTGTATTCACTGAGTTATGAATCATCACAATCAACTTTAGAACATTTTCATTACCCTGGAAAGAAATCTTATGTCCATTAGCTATCATCCCTCAGCCCTCCCATCCCCTCAGCCCTAGATAAGCACTCCACTTTTTGTCTCTATAGATTCGCTAGTTCTGGACATTTCAGGTAATTGGACTCATACCATATGTGGTCATTTGTGACTGGCTTCTTGTTTTTTCTCTTTTAAATTTATTTATTCTATTTATTTATTTGTGGCTGTGTTGAGTCTTCATTGCTGTGCACGGGTTTTCTCTAGTTGCGTCAAGAGGGGGCTACTCTTCTTTGCGGTGCACGGGCTTCTCATTGCGGTGGCTTCTCTTGTTGCGGAGCACGGGCTGTAGGCACATGGGCTTCAGCAGTTGTGGCACGTGGGCTCACTAGTTGTGGCTCATGGGCTCTAGAGCACAGGCTCAGTAGTTGTGGTGCACGGGCTTAGTTGCTCTGCGACATGTGGGATCTTCCTGGACCAGGGACTGAACCCGTGTCCCCTGCACTGGCAGGTGGATTCTCAACCACTGCGCCACAAGGGAAGCCCCTGTGACAGGCTTCTTTCGGTTAGTATAATGTTTTTAAGGTTCATCTGTGTTGCAGCATGTATTGGTGCTTGATTTCTTTTTGTTGACAAATAATATTCCATTGTATGGATTTACCACAGTTTTTTATCCATTCATCAGTTGACAGACATTTGAGTTGTTGAGATGCGGTTTTTAAAAAGATCCTCTGATGGCTAAAATGAACAAGACTGACAACATCAAATGTGGTGTGAATATGCAGTGACCAGAACACTCATCCATTACAGGTGGGAGTTTATAATGGTACAACCACTTCAGAAAAGTTTAGCAATTTCTTATAAAGATAAATATATATCTACTCTATATCCCAGCAATTCAACTTGTAGACATTTCCTCAAGAGAAATGAGTATATATGTCCACACAAAAACTTATAGAATTTTTCATAATAGTAAAAAAAAAAGAAAACACTGCAAACAGCCTAACTGTCCATTAACAGGAGAATGGATGAACAGGTGGAGTTATGTTCCTAAAATGGAACCTTATCCAACGAGTCCAAAGACGGAGGAGGGTAAAACATTATGTTGGATAAAAGAAGCCTGACATATAGGAATAAGTCGTGCATAATCACTAGGAAATTCCATTGTATGTGGAATTCAAGAACTCACAAAACTCATCAGAACAGAGATTGTTTTGCGTGTGGGACGGCTGGTTGAAAGGGAGTACGAGGGAACTTTCCAGGTGGATGGAAATGTTCTATACCTTGACTGGGGCTTTGGTTGCATAGGATTATACATTTGTCAGAGCTCTTCAAACTCTACTCTTCAGATCCGTGCATCTCACTGAATGTAAATCATACTTGAATAAAGTTAGGGGTGGGGTGGAGGGCACCTCCTGGAAGCACTGAGGAGGTTTGACTGAGGTGCTCAGGCTGGAGCACGTGGAGAGGTCTCCTCCAGTCTCTAAGGTGAGGGGCTGTGGCCTGGACCTGGGGCAGGGGTCGTAGAATGAGGAGGGAGGGTGGGCAAGAGGGATGCTAAGGAGGTTGATAGAGCAGGATGGAGAGGACACCCCTGATTGACAGGAGGGGGGCAGTGGGGAGAGGAAGGAGACGAGTGTGACTCTTGGGTTCCTTTCTCTGTACCTGTGACGCTTTGGTCATCAGCCTATTCCCGCTCCATCCCTAGGGCTTCTAGCTGCCACCTGTGTCACCATCTTGTGATGCTCCCTGACTCATGGGAGAAGAAGCTCAGATGACTTCAGCTCTGTGAGGTCCACAGAGGGGGGCCCTTGGGGCTTTCCAGATGTACTTGCTGCACTGTGGAGAGGAGGGTGCAGGCCTGGCAGGCCACCTCAGCTCATGAGTGGTTTGGGGCGCCCAGGGAACCATCAGAACTTCGCCCAACCTCCCCATGTAACCAAGGAGGCAACCAAGGTCCCAGAGGGCAGAGGAGTAGCTCAAGGCCTACCTTTCTCCCACCTCCTCCTGAAATGAAGCAGGACCCTACGGTCCCTGCCCCACATGTCCTCAGGCTGCCTTTTGTCTGTGGGAAAACTTTAGCCAAAGAATACGTTTAATCCGAGAAGTGAGAAAATGCAGAAACAAAGGAAATCACTCAAAAGAGACCAAATAATAACAGTTTAGTCAGTAAGCACAGTCAAGGACCTTTAGTTCCTGCTCAAGGGCTATAGATAATATTCTGAGCCGTATCCTGTGAGCTGTCTTATAGATACTGAAACCCCCGCCCCCAGGAGGAAGAAGTTAACTACGTGATGACCAGACTGTAGCCGCGACATAAGCTGCCGCAATTCTGAGAACGGGCCTCAAAGAAACGGGAAAAGAACGACCCTGGAACTGAAGACTAAATGTGCTTAAAGCAATCAAGATGATGCTGGTCAGACCACCGATGACCAGTTTCAAGATGACTGTCAGCTGACTGTGCTGTTTCTTCTTGTAGCCCCCTCCCTCCGCCTATAAAAGCTCTTGCCCACTGATTGTCAGTGGGGGCGGAATTGGCTTTACATAGGCGTCTGCCTCCCCCGCCAACCCCCCCGGGTTGCCAGCGTCCAAAATAAAGCAAACTTTCCTTTCCACTAACTTTGCCTCTTTACTGGCTTTCGAGTGGTGAGCAGCCGGACCCCACTTTCGGTTACACTCTCATGCACCTCTGATTTCAGCTGGGTAGGCAGCTGCCGGTGCAGTGGCCAACACAGACCCTTCCCTCCCAGAGACCGTGGATGGGAAGCTGGTGAGGAGTTACCCTACGCCTCGGAATACGGTACAGGAGGGTGGGGAGGCACAGAAACCCAGCCCACTCCCTCTGTGGGCCTCAGCAGGTGAGGTGCGTGATGGCCTGGGGCGGAGCTGGCAGGAAAGTCCCAGTTGTGTGTCACTCTGTCGTCATCTCCCCCACCCCTTGGACGTCCCTTAAGAGCAACCTCTCCTTGTCATCTGACCCAGCCCCTGCATCACCAAGGACTCCGTCTCTTCTCAAAAAATTCCTCTGAGATGATTTACTGAGTCCCAAGAACTGTACATATTTGAAGGGCCATGGAAGGGTTCCCTCTGGGTTTCTCCCTTTACCCCACGTCCAGGCAGGTGCACTGAATTCTTCCAGAACCAAGGAAACTTGGATATATTTTTTAAAATGTTTTATTGAATTGTACCATAATAATATAATGACTATAATATAAACACACAGCCTCAGTGTAGAGTTTGATGAATTTTACACATACATCCACCACCCAGATCAAGATGCAGAGCATTTCCAGAATTCCAGAAGGCGCCTTACACCCCTTTCCCGCTAACCTGACCCCAAAAGTAACCGCTATCTGATTTCTCTCACTTTAGATTAGTTTTATCTACTCTTGCACTTCCTATAGATGGAATCATACAGTAGACACTCTGGCTTTTTTTTTTGCTCAATATAATGTCTGTGAGATTCACCCATGTAGTTGTATGTATCAGTAGGTTGGCTCTTTTTTATTTCTGGGTAGTACTCCATTGTACAGATGTATTCCAACGTGTGTATCTATTTCACTGTTAATGGGCATTTGGGTTGTGTCTGGTTCGGGGCTCTTATGAACGTTCAAATATAGTATTTGTGCAGACGTACATACTCACTTCTCTTGGATATACGCCTAGGAGTGGAATTTCTCCTAGGTCATAGGGAAGCATGATTTTATCTTTAGTAGATAAGTACCAAACAGTTTTCTGAAGTGATGGTACCAATTATACACTCCCACTAACAAGGTATGAAATTTCCAGCTATGCCACATCCTCACCAACCTTTTAATTCTAGCCATCCAAGTGGCTGTATAATGCTATCTCACTGGGGCTTTCATTTGCTTTCCCTTAATGACTAATGATACTGTATGTCTTTTCATATGCTTATGGGTTACTTGGATACCTTTTTTTTGTGAAATGCCTATTCAAGTCTTCGGACCACTGTATACCAGGCTGTTTGCCTTTTTGTGTTGATTCATAAGAGTTCTTTATATTACTGGATATGAACTTTTGTCAGTTATATGCATTGTGAATATCTTCTCCCAGTCTGTGGCTTCACTTCTTTAGTTTATCTAGTTTTGAATTTTGTGGGTTTTTTCTTCCAGTTTTATTGAGATATAAGTGACATACACTGTATAAGTTTAAGGTGTACAGAGTAATGACTTGACTTACATACATCATGAAATGATTATCACAATAATTCTAGTGCACATCCATCATCACATATAGATATGGCTTCACTTCTTTTTTTTTTAAAGATCTTTAAATTTATTTATTTATTTATAATTGGCTGTGTTGGGTCTTCGCTTCTGTGCGAGGGCTATCGCTAGTTGCAGCAAGCGGGGGCTACTCTTCATTGCAGTGCGGGGACCTCTTACTGTCATGGCCTCTCTTGTTGCGGAGCACAGGCTCCAGATGCGTAGGCTCAGTAGTTGTGGCTCACGGGCCCAGTTGCTCCACGGCATGTGGGATCTTCCCAGACCAGGGCTCGAACCCGTGTCCCCTGCATTAGCAGGCGGATTCTCAACCACTGCGCCACCAGGGAAGCCCTGGCTTCACTTCTTTATTGCATTTTCTTATTGATGTCTTTTGCTGAACAGAAGTTATTAATGCTAACGAAGCCTAAGTTATCCATCTCTTATGTTTTAATGCCTTTTGCGTCCTCTGTAAGAAATCGTTGAGAAGCCTAGGTTTTGTGCTGATAAGGGCAGCTTCTCTCTGGCCTCCTCCCAGGGTAGGATTCAGACAGTTATTACTCAGCCAGCCCTGTCTGCGAAGTTGGCTGTATATCAGTTCACCCACCCACCTATCCATCCACCCACCCACTCATCCCCCATCCATCTATCCACCCACGGGTCTATCCTGTGTTCCTTGCCATCACTGTGAGCTGAGCGATGACAGGGAGTGAGAGACTCAGATGGTGGTGGAATTACTGAGATGAACAAGACCCCCGAGGAGCTTATAATCTGGTGGGAAAAACACAACCTACATGAAATCCTTGACAGATTTCTATTTATCCTCACGCTGTCCTAAAATCTGTAGCTTTCATTCATTACTCTCTGAAACGTCCATTTATTTGTCTTTGTTCTGTGACGCTTCTCATATCTGGAAATAGTTCTGTTCCCACAAGTGTGAGCTGCAAATAGCAAAGGTGATTCTCACCTCCCTCATTTTAGGTACTTGGCCCTTATTGATATGGCCTGAGATAGTCAGCAGCCCTGGCCCACCGTTGGCTTAAATCCTGTTTGTGACCAGCCTATACACAGAGAACCGTCCCCCTGTCGGTAGGTGGGGACCCCTTCCCCAGGGCTGACAGGCCAGCTATGGATATTTGAAGTCTGGCCCTGTGGGACCAGCAGGTGGCCCAACCTAGCAGCAGAGAAGTGGGCAGCGGGCCCAACCAGGAGTTTCAATAGTCTGCTGTGCAGACGGGTGGTCTCCTTCCTGGCTGAAGGGGGTGGACTCCAGCTCTCTGCTGCTGGTCTCGGGTTGAGCTGGGGCCTGGGGCCAATAGTGGGGAGGGTAGAGAATTTACACCCGTCCTGGGGGGCCCTCATCTAACCTGTAGCCACCGACTTGGCAAATATACCTCATCTCCCCAGCCCAAGCCTATGCCTGCCTCCCTCTCTGAACTCTTTCTGGGGCAGTGGCTCAAAACCAGAGAAAACAATGAAGAGCCTGCCAGCCCTGGCTCCGACTAGCCAGACCCTGGTCACACTCCTCTGTGATCTGACTGCCCAGAATCCTGCAGGCCTGGCTGCCATCCTGCCTGCATAGCACCTGCCCTGCCGACGACACTGGTTCTTTGTTGGAGGAGATGGCTTGTGGGGAAAGCCCTGGGGAGGGGCACAGCTGAGTGGGCCAGGCTGGCGCCAGGCGGGACTCGGGGGCCCCAGCAAACAAGGCCTCCTAGAGAGTGGCCTGCAGGCCATGGGCAGGATTGGGCAGTTAGCAGCCGTCCAACCGCGGCGCCTGATGGGGCTGGAACAGGGATTGAGGGTGGGAGGGCGAGCAGTCCCGAGCCCCAGCCACACGACCTTCCCCAGACACACACTCGCAGACACACAGACCCCCTCCCTCTCCCTCCCTCCACCTCTCTGCTGGCGCTCAGCCCTCAAGGTGACTCTGCAAAGTCTGGCTCAGGGGACCACGTCCACTCCTGCCAGGGGTGACTGGACCCGCCTCTCTGATCCCTCAACAGGCAGACAGAGCCTGAGGGTGGCCCTTCTGTTCATTCTTCACTCAGAGCTTAGGGGTGACAGAGACCCCCTGACCTGAAGTCAGTCCTTCATGGGCTCTGTGGCCATGCTGACTGAGAGGCAGATCTGAGCTGAAAAGATCATTTCCACCCTCTCTCTGTGCCAGGCAGGGCGCTAAGTGCTCGACCTGCAGCATCTCATCAGACCCCACAACAACCTGCAGAGGATGTACAGATCGTCCTCAACTTACGATGGGGTTATGTCCCCACAAACACATCTTAAGTTGAAAATATCGTTAAGTCGAAAAGGCATTTAAAAACACCTAACCTACCAAGCATCGTGGCTCAGGCTAGCCAACCTTACATGTGCTCAGAAGGCTTACATTAGCTTACAGTTGGGGAAAATCATCTAACACAAAACCAATTGCATAATAAAGTGTTGAATCTCATGTGCTTTATCGAATACTGTACTGACAGTGAAAAGCAGCGTTGGTTGTACGGATACAGCATGGCTGTCAGTGTATTGACTGTTCACCCTCGTGATCGCGTGGGTGACTGGGAGCTGTGGCCGCCCAGCGTCACAAGAGATGGTCACAACACATATAAACAGCTAGATTAAAATTCAAATTAGAAGTATGGTCTCTCCCAAATGTGTATCAATTTCACACCATTGTAAAGTTGAAAACTCATAAGCGGAACCATCGTTAACCTCCTGTTCTAATAAGAACCATGTCAATTTAGTCCCCTGAGACCACCCAGAGAGTCAGCAGGGAGCCCTGGTGTGAGCTCAGGCTGCCTGATTCCCGAGCCCATGTCCCTAAATAGTGGGTGCAGCCTTGGACGGTGTCAAGTGGGAGGGCGGAGACCTTGACGGTCAACTCAGAAATCTGCTCCTTATCCTGGAGGAGATGGAAATTATCAGTGGATTTCACAAGGGAGAGATGTGTGTTTTAGAACGATGGCTCCAGACGCAGTTTGGGCAGAGGGACCAGAAAGCAGCCTGTCTTAATGATCCAGCAGCCACGGAGGGCGCCCTGGGCTCTCCCTTCAGGAAAGAGTTCTCGGCTCATTGGCAAGGAGTGGGGTGAGCCGGGAGGCCACACTCCTCTAGGCAGCCGCAGCAACAACTGTGCACAGTGGGATACGCCGGCCTGGCCACTTGAGCCCGATGGGGCTCCTGCTGGGTGGGCCCAGGCTTGGGCAGAACTACGTGGGTTGTTGGAGAGATCAACAGGAAACCAGGAGACACGGCCCAAGGACAGCCTATGGTCAGAGAGAGCAGCCTTCCAGGAGGCTGTGTCAAAGGGTGCCCGTGGCTGCAAGGCAGGGGAGCAGCCGCCGTGGGGCGCCCGCAGCGGGCAAGAGTATGGAGCTCCGTGGTGGAGCGGTATTTTGTTAGAGTATCTATGGCAGCTCTGGCAAACTAACATGAAACCCCAAAGGAGTGAGTGGGAGGTCTGCCCAGACACTTACATGGGGTTCTGGTGCATTGCTGGGGGCACTAGGCAGAGCAGAGACAGCCCTCAGCAGAAGCACACCGGCTCGGGGGTCCACGTGATACCTCCCAGCTGGCAAGGGGCAGGGGAGCTTGAGGGGAACACGGCTGCCGAAGGTCGCAGGACTTGATCAGCAGGTAGAGCGGAATCTGAGACATCATTGCTGCTGTAATCCCCTTTGGCCGTCCTGGTGAGGTCGACATCCTAACTGTAAGAACACAGCAACACTGTCGCTGTTCAGGGAGGGAAGAGGCTACATCTGCGGCAGTGGACCCATGAGGTAAGAGCCCAGTCTGTGTAGGGGGTGTTAGGGGCCTCTAAGAAGCAGATGCCAAGCCAGGATTAGCTGGGAAGGAAATGTATTAAGGGAAATACCTGTGAAAGGCAATGGGACAGGAGAAGGGGGAGGATGGGAAAGCTGTCAGACTGTCAGTCAAGTCTGACCTTGAGTGAAGGATAGAGGGAGGGAGGGAAGCAGGCAGGGGGGAGGGAGGAGGGTTGGTGGGATGGAATCCTCTAGCCAAAATCGACCATCAGAGGGGTCCGCGTCTCACAGGAGAGGGGCTGCCGCCGTAGCGCCCCTTCCACACTCAATTAGTCTTTCGCAGGGATGTGGCTCAGGGGTGGACGTGAGAATGGATTCAGAGGCCAGCAGCCTGGGCCAACCCCACGCCTTGCAGACAGAGATCTGAGCCTTCTCGTGGCTGCCATATGAGGCAGTCAGGAAGGGAGGCTGGGCCACAGTGGAGAACCACAAAAAAGCACAAGGCATTAGGGGTAAATGATGGACCGATGCACAAGACTGATGGTGCTAAAATGATATCCCATAGCTCTCGTGGACATTCCTTCCACAACTTCCAGTGCATTCGAACATCCGTTTTCTTCTGATTACTGGCCATTTCTATTTTGCAGTTTGTGACCAGCCTAATCATTTCCTCTATGTGTTTTCTGTTGAGATGCTAACGTATTTCTCGCTAATTTTCATGAACAATTTTTCTCTTAAAGTTACACATACCACATTGATATTCTCCCTGGTTGTTTGAAAGCTCTTTAATCATGTAATGCCTATGAATTCTGGTCCACAAGCCCACGTATGCAAGATACACAACTAAATTTACTTTTCTATAAGTTAATTTCTTTTTTCAAGCTCCTATTTTGGCCCAAATGTCGGAAGCAATCTGAGTAATTTGGGGAAGACCCTTCCCCCATCCTTTCTCTCAGCATTGCCTCTAAGTTCCTGGAGGTTACAGAGTGTCAAAATAGGGGTCAGGGCATCTGTCAGAGCTGTCTTTGCTGATCCCTTGGTGTCTACTGACATCCTTATTTCCATCTGACTCTTGTCCATGCCCTACCATGATCTCCTCATTCAACTACAAGACCTCCAGGTCTTCAGACTTACTGCATCACACTGTGCTCTCTTGGGTCTCCCCAGGAAATATGTTCATTGCTCCTTATGCCACACCACGGCTGGAGGAGGGCTGGGGGACTCACTTGCTTGGACACACCCAGTCCTAGACCCACCAGGGAAAGGGGAGCCTGGGTTCTCGTTCCTTTCTTGGACTCAAGAAACATGGCTCAAAATGTCCCTGCTTCCGGATTCCCCAAGCTCATCTGCAGGTTCTCATGTCCCTCCACGGGTCTAAACTTACTTGCTTCCCCTCCATAGCCTTCCTCCTCCAGCCCCCAGAGTCCCTTGTTGGTTGGGAGTGGATCAAAGTCTTGTGGAAAGACTGGATGAGCAATCATGCACATTTTCTAAAACAACAGGCTGTGTCCTGAGGGTTTTTGGAAACCTCAAAGCCAAGTATTGATTTCTTTGTCATTATTTCTGAAGACTGTCTGCCCCAAAGCATGGAGGGAAAGGACAGCAAGAGATACCTGGGAAAGAAATAGAGGTCGCTTTGCCCCGCTGCGCCCATGGTGCCTTTGGCAGGGCAGATGTATAAAGTATGCTTGCCTCAAAACAGTTCTGTATCTTTCTTTACAGTTCCTCCCATCTGCTTCTCTGCTTCAAAGCTTTTGACCACTTCGAAACCGGTAACCATACGCCAGGATTCTCTTCTGCCTGTCACGGTTTCATGTTACACGTAACTCACCAACATGCCAATCCATGAATTTGAGGTTGCGCCCTGCTCTTTCTGCTCCCCGCTAGCTGCTCCACTTTTGGGGTCTAAATCGCAGAGTCTCAGAATGGAACAGAGCCTCATGGGTTACCTGGTCCACCAACCACCCTGAGTAGGACTCCTCTCTGTGGCATCTCTCCAGTCATGGGGAGTTTACTACTTCAAAGTATCATTATGTGATATCACTGATTGATAGAAAGCTTTCTTGTCCCCAATCTAGCCCCCGCTGGTCCAGCTTCGGGCCAAGGGAGCCCCACTGTGTTCTCTGTCTGTGACAGTCCTCATCACTCTGGAGATGGCATCGTGCCCACCCCATCCTCTAGTGAACAGCCTTGCTAGAGCTGTCCCCTTGATTCCCCAGGTCCCCTGCTCTACTTCCTGGCTGCGTCTTCTGCTGAATTAGTGGGGCCTGTCCACGTGCAACTGAGGCCGACACTGTGATCTCCTGATGTGCTCGGGCCAGCCCAGCACCAGGGCATGTGATACTGACACACTGTCTTAGGAACACAGTCTGCCAGTCTATCAATTTTCCAAGCCCCTGCTCATCTAATATCTGAGATCTTTGTTACATAAATTGAGGCTTCTCCCAGCCTGACCTGTACCTGCTGACCTTTTGTACTAAAATTCAGTGACAACGGAGATTAGTTCTGGAATTAGGCCGAGCTGGGCCAAATACAGGCTGCTCGGCCACTTACTTAACGCCAGAGAAGCCCTGTAACCTTGGACAACTTTCATAACCTCTGCCCGCGGGCCTCTCACTGTTGTGGCCTCTCCCGTTGCGGAGCACAGGCTCCGGACGCGCAGGCCCAGCGGCCATGGCTCACGGGCCCAGCCGCTCCGCGGCATGTGGGATCTTCCCGGACCGGGGCACGAACCCGTGTCCCCTGCATCGGCAGGCGGACTCTCAACCACTGCGCCACCAGGGAAGCCCTTGGAGACCTGATTTTTAAAGAGCAGTTACACTAGTACCTGTTCTTAAGGGCCATGGGAGGATTAAGAAATAATGTAGGGAATTCCCTGGCATTCCAGTGGTTAGGACTCTGAGCTCTCACTGCCAAGGGCCTGGGTTCAATCCCTGGTCAGGGACCTAAGATCCCACAACTGAAAAAAAAAAAAAAAGAAAGAAAGAAAAAAGAAATAATGTAAATTCTTACCATGTGCAGTTTATTGAGTGCAGTAAATGATGGCTATTCTTACTGTTATCAAGCATCTAAGACTATAGTGCTCCTCTTAATTGGAAGAAAAAACCAACACGTGGCATCAATGGTGGGCAATCTTGATTACACAGAGGGTAAGTGATGTTGATTCGAAGGGATTCATTGAAATGGAGGAGGAAGAGGTATCAATGTTAGGTAGTAGAGACTGAGGGTCAAGCCAATAGATTCAAGAAAATTACACAGGTCAACAGGAGAAACAAACAGACCAGAAAAAGGAAAAGGGACAGCAGAATTGCAGGCCTCTTTGTCTCCTTGCAGCCATAGAGCAGAGACCAGAGCTCAGACCAGGTCTGCCCAAGCAGCAGCATAGTCCTGGCAAGGACTCAAGTCCCACCTTTGGGGAACCTGGCAGTGAGGGCCCCTCCTTAGGATAATGATGCCAACCTGGGCTGGTCAGCACAGGTGGGGGTGGGTTGTGCATGATGGCTAACCTGGACTTCCTTGGCAAGCTCTTGAGTCCTGCCGGTGGCTCCTTTTCTTGCTGACTCTGGGCAGGGACTGCGTGAATAAACTCTGTGCCCGTGTTTATACATTGCTCACCTGTGCTAGCGGACGCCACCCCTGCAGGGCTGAAAGCCAATGGTAGATTCTCTAGGGCAAGAAGGCCCAGCCAGTGGGGGGACAGCACAAGCTTTGAAGTCAGCGAGACCTGGGGTCAGACCCTGTTCAACCACCTGTTATCCATGTGGCCTTGAGTAAGTCATTGGCTCCCCGCTCAGGCGTGGAGCTGTCACCACCACGTGGGGACAGAAGCCTCTCCCTTGCGGAGTTATCACAAGGACTAGATGAGATTTCAGGTCTAAATCACCAAGCACAGTGTCAGGCCAGCTGGAAGAAGGGCTGCATGGAAGGGATGGTATCTGGCATAATTCACCTAAGAGATGCCACTTGCAGCCCACCAACTCCTGAAGGAAGACACACAGCCAAGGGGAACTGGGAAGAATTCCAGTCTCCACTTCACACTAGTGTGACCTTGGAGAAATCGTTTACCCTCTCTGGACGCCTATTCCTTCATTGGTCAGACAGGGATAATCCCCGATTTCCAGGTTCCTCCTGAGGATTGGGTTCCTCCTGAGGTTCCTCCTCCTACCTAGACACGGCGTCTAGGAAGTGCTTAGTTCAGAGCCCAGCACGGAGTCATCAAGTGAGGTACCGTTCCTTCCCCGAGGCCACCGGCTGCCCTGGCTAAACCGTAGCTCAGGCCCTCTCGCCGAGGGCTTCCTCCCAACTCCCTCTCTCTCTCAGGCTTCAGGCATTCTCCTTCAGAGGAGTGAGACAGAAACAGCAGCCCTGGGAATTCCCTGGTGGTCCAGTGTTAGGACTCCATGCTCTCACTGCCAAGGGCCCAGGTTTGATCCCTGGTTGGGGAACGAAGACCCCACAAGCCGTGCAGCGCAGCCCCAAAATTTTTTTAATTAAAAAAATACCAGGGCTTCCCTGGTGGCGCAGTGGTTGAGAGTCCGCCTGCCGATGCAGGGGACGCGGGTTCGTGCCCCAGTCCGGGAAGATCCCACGTGCCGCGGAGCGGCTGGGCCCATGAGCCATGGTCGCTGAACCTGCGCGTCCGGAACCTGTGCTCCACCACGGGAGAGGCCACAACAGTGAGAGCCCCGCGTACTGCAAAATAAATAAATAAATATATTAATTAATTTTAAAAAACCCCAAAAAACAAAACAGCAGCCCGGTCCACATCCTCACCAAGACCTGTCAGGCCTGTCTCTCAGGACCGGTTGTCCCTGACGGTGCCCGTGAGGTCTTTGCCAAGAGCTGCTGGTGACACAAGCCTGCTGAGATGGCAGGTCAGTGCTGGGCTGTGTGTGGAGCAATGGGGTCGGAGCTGGGCTTTAAAGGGCCCTGGCTGGGTGCAGGGTGCTACAGGTATTATCTGTCTATTAGTTATCTGTGCTGCATAGCACATGACCCAACACCAAGGGGCTTAAAGCAACAAGCATCTATTATGTCAGGCTTTCTGTGGGTCAGGTGTCTGGGCGTGGTTTAGCTGGGTGCCCTGGCTCAAGGTCTCTCGGGAGGTTGTAGTCAAGGCGCCAGCTGGGCGGCAGTCACCCCAGGGCTGCCCAGATCACAGTGGACAGTAGGTACACTCAGAAGCGTGTTTCCTCAGCTCCACTCTGTGACCAGGTGGCTGGGGGGTGAGCCCTGTCCTGCCCTGCTGGCTGCTCCCCAGGGGCCCACAGCAGCCTGGATTGTACAGGTGACCTTTATTATTATTTTTTTAATTAATTAATTTAGTTTTGGCTGCGTTGGGTCTTTGTTGCTGTGCACGGGCTTCTCACTGCGGTGGCTTCTCTTGTTGCAGAGCATGGGCTCTAGGCGCGTAGGCTTCAGCAGTTGTGGCACGTGGGCTTCAGCAGTTTTGGCACGTGGGCTCACTAGTTGTGGCTTAGTTGCTCCGCGGCACATGGGAATCTTCCTGGGCCAGGGCTCGAACCTGTGTCCCCTACATCGGCAGGTGGATTCTTAACCACTGCGCCCACCGGGGAAGCCCTGCACAGGTGACCTTTAAAGCCCAGCTGGACTCTGAAGAGGAGTTTCTCCAGACCTCCCCCTTGAGGCCGCTCTCTGCTCACTGTGCCCACCACCACCCTGGGCCTTGAGAGAAACCTCCCCTGCCCACCTCTTCCTGACTCCCACAATGCTCTGCTTCAGACCATGCTCGGGACCAGACACACCCATGTTTCCTGGAAGCAGCAGAGGGAGGCTGATGCATTGAGAATGACTTCGAGAAGCCTGGGAAGGCCTCGGGGGAATTCCCCCAGAGAATGACGCGATCACGGTGGCCTGTTAGCAGGCTCTGGTTCACTTTTTGGGTTCTCACCCAAGAACCTCTCTTCTGGGCTCCCTGTCAGCTTCCCATGACAGATGCTCTCCTGGACCCCAGTCCCTCAGATGGAACCAAGATAAATGGAGTCCAAGGCCTCCTACCTAAGGCACATTGTCCCAGGGACAGACACTGGCATTGATCGTTCATGAAAACCCCACCCCATGACCACAGCAGGGCCTCCTTCACTCCCAGCCCCTCCTGGAAGGCTCTTCAGGACCCCTGTAACTTCATACCCTATGGCAACCACAACATTCACCCCTGCCCGGCACACAGGCAGCCTGGGAGAGGCCGGAGGTATTCTGTATCTGAGGGCAAGGCTCAGGCTTGGCATTTAGTAGGTGCTCTGAAAACATGTCTGCTGAGTGAATCTTGTAGAAAGGGCCCTGGCAAGTGTGAAGAGAGGGGTTTGACCACAGTTCCAGTACTTTGAGGCTGTGTGACCATGGGCAAGCTTCTGTCCCTCTCTGAGCTTCAGTTCTCTCATTTACACAGTGGAGATCAGAGCTTATAAACTATTGGCTCAGAGGCCCTAGCTGGGTTGTAAATATGTTGTTTAGGGCTCATTCAGGGTTTAATTTTATTTTAAAATGAGTTCCCAACATTTAAAAGTTGGGAGATTTCCACTAAACATAATGTTTTTAGTTTTTATTGAAAAATGAAAAGATCTGGCTACACTGGACCCATTGTCCACATACAAAAATTGACTGGCCTGGGCAGGAGCTGCCCCTTTAATTGTGGTGTTTGGACACAGTCCCACGTCCACGTATTCCCTATAGCCTTGCCCAGCACACTTCACCCCAGTGTGTCTCTGCCTGGCCCCAACCGGTATATGAGTTTGCAACCCCTGGATGTCAGCATGTCCTGACTGTTCTTTGGCTCTGTGAGGCCTAAAGATGGCATTACAGGGTCCCTGAGTGATGAAATCCATTAACACCCTGGATAAGAAGCCACTCGGGCTGAGTGGAGAGAAACTGCCATTTCTGAGGATGACACAGAGTCTATAAATAGCCATAGAGGCTGAGTGGTGACACCTACCCCATCTCACCTGGGGATGGGCATGTTTCAGTTCATGGCTCAGCCCAGAGACAGTCCTTGCTCCTGATGCCACTGAGGTCAGCACAGGTAGAAATGATTTCACAGCTGAGCCTGTGGGGAAGGTGGAATTTTCTCTGGTTCAGGCAAGAGGGAGTGATGATGTTTGATTTTTCAAAGAGGGTAGAAGGTGTAACATGGTGGGGATGAAGGATTGCACCATCCCTGTCTCCCCAGTACTACCCAACAATGTTAGACCTCAGCCTGGCCTTCAGGATTTTCTGTGATTGCCACGCCCCTTCCCCTGCCAAGCTTTCAGCTCATGGTCAATATTGTAGCCTTTCTTTGAAGATGACCTGACCTCTCCTAGCTCTGGGCTGGCTTTGGCTTATTCCCCCTGTGGAATCTCCTCTCTGCATCTTTTTGTCTCTGCCCCTCAAATGCAGTTGTCTCCAGGCTGACCCCCTAGGCAGAAACAATTTCCCCTGTCCCCTGAGTTCCACAGTCCCCCAGCTAACTCAGTTTCTATCTTGTTGTGTCGTCTGTCCAAGGTTTGTCTCTCTTGCCCTCCCCACCCTGTCCCAATTACCAGCTCCTCAACGATAGTGACATATGCAAACCCTGATCCTGGAGTCAGACGGATTCCTCCCAGCTCCAGCACTCTGCCCTTGGGCAACTCACTCCCCAGCTCTTGGGGCCTTGCTTCCCTATCTGTGCAATGGAACTGCTTCCCAGGCTGCAGTGGAGAGCAGCCAACCTAAGGGCTAGGCAAGGGCTTTGGGAACTAAAGTGGTTACATGAGTGAAAGCAGTTCTTCCCTGGGTTAGGGCTGCTCGTACTCCATTGGGTGGGAGATAAACTGAGGCCCTCCAGGAGCCGGCTTGAGAGACAATAGGGGACCACTAATATATTTGGCGTAGCTAAGGGCTATGTGAGCCAAGGGCCTGGAACTGATATGTGGGGTGATTCCTCTCTTCTTCTTTTGAATCTGCAGTATGCACTGATACAGGGGAGTATCTGCGAGATGTGCTGAGGGCCCAGATGGGGCAGGGAGCAAGCCAGCTTCCTACTCAGGCCTGTTCTACTTCAGGGAACAATCACAAAAAAAGGAGAAGCCATTCCCCAGAACAGAGTGAGGCCCCGTCCTGGGCTGGGACCTGGGGAGCATCTGGGCTCCAGGATGCAGCTGGAGTATCATTGAGTGCAGGCCCCTCCTGGGCCAGGAATAGAGAAGGGGACTGTGGACTTCCAGAAAAGGGTCAAGCCAGCATTCTCATGAGGTTAAGACACTTTGACCCCTTGAATTGGCTTGGGTCAGCATTTTGCTTCCTGACCCCTTCCCAGGAGTCAATTCAGAGCCTGGGGCAGGTCAGTTTAGAGCTGGTCCCAGCTGAAGTCCACCTGATTCCAAGGCCCAGACCCCACCCTCTTCTCTGGCCCCTCAGAACTCTGAGGCCCTGCAGCTGAGGCCCATTACTGACTGAGCCCCAAACCCTGAGCAAAGACCATCTGGATGGGACTTCCCCGGTGGCACAGTGGTTAAGAATCCGCCTGCCAATGAAGGGGACACGGGTTCGAGCCTTGGTCCGGGAAGATCCCACATGCCATGGAGCAACTAAGCTCGTGGGCCACAACTACTGAGCCTGTGCTCTAGAGCCCTCAAGCCACAACTACTGAGCCCATGAGACACAATTACTGAGCCCACGTGCCACAACTACTGAAGCCCACGTGCCTAGAGCCCACGCTCTGCAACAAGAGAAGCCACCGCAATGAGAAGCCCACGCACCACGACAGAGTAGCCCCCGCTTGCCGCAACTGGAGAAAGCCAGCATGCATCAACAAAGACCTAATGCAGCCAAAAATAAAAATTAAAAAAAAAAAATGACACATACACACACAAAAGAATCAGAGGTTTAAAAAAAAAAAGACCATCTAGACTCTGTCCATCACTGATGCTCATGGCACAGTACTTAACAGCTGACAAAGTCCTCTCTCTCTTCATTTTATCCTTGGAACAGACCTGGAAAACAAGCAAGGTAGGGATTAGCAACACCCCCTATTCTGTAGAGGGGAAACTGAGGCCCAGAAGGTCTGGGAGGACTGGCAGAGGCTGGCTGCGGAGACTCCAGGGTTCCCCTACCTCTAGGCAGTGCCTTCATCTCTCTGGGCCTCATTTGCACATACGGAGAGTGCAGGTGTTGGCTCGGATGCTCTCTCAAGTCCCCTGCCTGTCATTCATTTCCTGTGGGCCTCCCATGCCCCCAGGCTTCTGGGAAGCCCACCTCAGCACGTGGGGTAAATCCCCCTCACTGTGGTTTCTCCCGCTCAGTTCCCCTTCTCTTCCTGTCTTGCCTTCTGGCTTTTCCTTGGACTGGTCCCTGTGGTGTGTTATCTGCAGGTGCAGTTTTGGGGTGAGTGGGGGTGGGAGGGGAGCTAGCAGCCGTCTGTCCTGGTTGCTGGGGATCAGGGCTGTCAGTCTATGGGGTAGGGGAGGAGGAGCCAGACCCAGTCCTGGTGGAGGACTGGGGGCCTGGTAAGAGCACGATAGGCCCAGGCTGAGTCTGGAAGAGGGACTGGTTTCTAGAAGCATCTGGAGACGAGCCCAGGATAGGACGAGGAGGCCGGTTGTCACCATGGGAGGTGCCTGCCTGCCACCTCTCGCTCTAATCCCGCTTCTCATCTCCACCTTTCTTTGACTGACTCTCAGTGACACGGTCTCTCCTGGTCCGCCTGTCTGTCTACAGGGCCTATGGGGCGAGGGGCAGCCGTACAAAAGTCTCAAACGTAGACTTTTGTTATATTCAACGAAAACATATGGATGCTCGTATTTTGGAGTTAACCACGTTTTAGCATTTTCCCCTTTTTTCATCTATTGGGACCCTCGCAAAATGGAACCGGCCTCCTTTTGCGAAGTCTTGTCTGCCCCTCAGGTCTCTGGCCCTGGTTGGGGTGTGTTCAGAAGACTTCACGCCCCACCGCCCCACCGGCCGGGCTGCGCTGTCCGCTGGGGCCAGCAGGCGACGCCCGCGGTCAGCCCGGAGGGGGCGGGATGGAGGCGGGGCCACGAGGCCGGCTGGGCCAATAAAGGCGGCTGCACGCCGCTGCGGCTAACTCCGCCCTTTGGGCGCCCGTGACGCTCGCTTCTGGAGTCTCTGTTGGCCCGTGGCTCTCCTGCCCGGACCCGCACCCACGATGCTGGCGCTGCGCTGCGGCCCCCGTCTGCTCGGCCCCCTCTCCGGCCCGCGCTCCGCGCACCTGCGCCTACCCGCGGCCCGCGCTTGCAGCAGCGGCTCCCGAGACCCGTCCTCTTCCTCCCGGAACCCGCTCGTGTACCTGGACGTGGGCGCCGACGGGCAGCCGCTCGGCCGCGTGGTGCTGGAGGTGAGACCACCGGACAGGACCGTGCTGGACTGGGCGTGGGGGACGGTCGCGGAAGAGCTCTGGACCCCGGGCCGGCGCTGTGCCTGGCTCGCTGAGTGACCTTGCTTCCTGCTCCTGGGCTCTGGGCCTCAGTTTCCCCATCTCTAAGGAGGGGCATCAGATTGGTCTCTCCAGGCCTCCCCTCAGAACTTTGGACTAGTGGAGGCGGGAGGGAGGCCCCTGTGGAGGAGAAAGCTCAAGGTCAGATCGTAGGCTAGGAGGGCCCGCCCCGTTGACCGGGGTCGGGAGGGGCTCCGAGACTTAATGGGGCGGGATCCTAGGCCCGGAGCTTCGAGATGGGTTTCGGGGGCCTCCAGGGTCCCGGCGGCGGGCCCGGCTGGGCGCTCACATTGTGGCCCTTGCAGAAGGCGGAGCGGGCCCCAGCCCCGCCCTCGCCATTGGGCTCTCCGCGTAGCAAAGGTGGTTTCGGGCCGCCTCCTCTCCCAGCAGGGCGGCTGGCCCGGCCTTGGGCTCCAGCCACCAGAGCAGGCATAGAGCTCCTGGAGTCCGGGCAGTGTGCTCTGAGCTCATCGCCACAACTCCATCCCCAGCCACCCTTCCGAGGTGACACTCTGCGTCTGCCCTGGCTCTTTGGGCCTTTTTGAAAAACAGAGCAAGAAACATACCTAGTAGTCCGGAAGGTAACAGAGGAGAAGCCTGGGTGTAGCCTTCAAGCCCATGTTGAACAAAGGGGCCTCAGTTAAGCCTCAGTTGACTCTTCTGGAAAATGGAGAAGACCTTTATTTTAAAGGTTCGGTGCCAGTGTGGCTCTTGCAGCTGGGAGGCAAGAGGCAGGCTTAGATGGGCCTCCAGCCTCCCCTTTCCCCCGCCCCTCCTGCCTCTCTCTGAGCCTCGTTTCCCATCTGCCCATTGAGGAGCTTGGACTGGCTCCTCCCCAGGGCCCTCTCTCCAGGCCTTGAGTCTCTGATGCTTTGGGCCCAGCTGAAGTGGCTCTGCCAGTTCTGCCCCTAGAAGTAGTCCGGGATGGTGTTGGCATCTCTTCTGACAAGTTAGGAAATCGAGGCCGCCTCCTCCCAGCCTGGAGTTCAGGAAGCAGCTGGCAGAAACGATAGCTCCTTAGGTGGCCTCCCACGGAGGGCTGGGAGTGACAGGAATGTGCTTTCCCCCTCTCCTGGGCCGCCGTGCGGGTTGGGTCCCTCTTTCACCTGCCTCTGGACTGACCGTCTTGTCCCTCTTCTCTCCCCACAGCTGAAGGCAGATGTCGTCCCAAAGACAGCAGGTAAGTCAGGGCCCAGGGCCTTCTGAGTCCAGTCTGGATGGAAGAGAGAGGGGCAAGGCAAGGTGGGTGGGGTGGTGAGAGCAGTTGGGGCATGAGAACCGTGACTAGATGGGAGTTCCACGTGTGGCTCAGCTGCTGAGTACCCTGGGGCAGCCACTGGTCCTCTCTGAGCCTTAGGGTCGGCCCCGCCCACCTGTGCAGTAGCAGCCTCTGAATCAGGAGAAGATACACATACATGTCCTCTGGGACAACTTCCTCCCTCCTGGTGCCCGACGGGGCAGGCTGGTGGGTTCGCAGCCCTTGCCTGGACTCCCTGCCCCGCTGACCCGGTGCTGGAACAGCCAGGAGCATGTGTTCCTGCCACAGTGCTCGGACACTGAAGTCAGGGCGCCAGATGACTTGTCCCAGGTCACACAGCCAGCGCAGACCCAGGGGCGGGGGTCTTTCCATGTCCCGGCGGGGCGTAGGTCGAGAGGGCGCCGGCTGGAACAAGTTGTGGCCCCTGGGTTGAGGCCTGGCCCTGCTGACCTGCCTCTTCCTTCAACCCTCAGAGAACTTCAGAGCCCTGTGCACCGGGGAGAAGGGCTTCGGCTACAAAGGCTCCACCTTTCACAGAGTGATTCCGTCCTTCATGTGCCAGGTAGCGGGGGCATCTCCCTGCCTTGGGTTCCTCTTCTCTAAATGGGAATAGTGACGGGGACACCTCGGAGGATTCTCATGAGGAGTAACCAGTGTGCATGTGCCTGAAAAGTACTGAATGGAGGGCAGCTGCGGTCACTCGCTCGGCCTGTCCTCTTACTCCGAGAGGCCGGAGCTTTTCCTGGCTGCCACAGAGCCTTCCCTGCCCCAGGAGTTAAGCAACAGGGCAGGCGGCCGGACGGGCCCTGCCTGGCGGGGTCGGGAGAGTGAAGCAGTGGAGGGAGAGCAGGCATCGGAGTGTGGATGTGCTCAGGGTTAGATCTGAAGCCTTTGGAGGACCAGCACATTCAGACAGTCTCTGCCCATGCCCCACAGTGTGTCCCACTGAGCACTTGGCATGGGAGATAAGGCTAGAGAGGAGGAGGAGGGAGGAGACTGGGCACAGACAAGAACACACAGGTCTGGACTTGGAGCCTCTCTCCAGAGAAGGGCATCTTTCCCGGTTAAATGAGTCTGTTCTTTAGTCATATGTTCTGCCTCTTTTCAAAAGCATTAGTTTTGCTGTGTCAGATGTTTTGCAGGTAGGTGTTGAAAGCGAGAACTTCCCCCAGGGCCAGGACGGGGCCAGGACCCGAGCTATGCTGGGGGTTGTCCTGTGTGAGGTCAGACCCTGCTAAGACAGGGGCTAGTGTCTGAGGCCAGCAGACCTAGAGGCAGGGTCATGGATGTCATGACCTCTTTGAAGTCCTTTCAGCCTGGAATTCTCCTCCCCCCTTCCCTCCACCCCGACCTGGTGGCTGTCATCACATCGTGGTGAGTGGCAGTGGGTTGAATGTGACAAATTCAGGGAGGGGTGAGGGCTGTGGCTGTGAGATAGGCCTGGCCCCGCCCCGTGGCTCTCAGCTGGGTGGCTCCCGGCTCTGTCCGAGGCTGTGGATGAAGCAGGAGCTGAAGTGGGTGTCCCAGCCGGGCTAGGGTCTTCCTCGGAACCACAGCAGGCAAGGGCAGAGACTCCAAAGCTGGAGAGCTCTCGGAGGCATGGGATGGTAGCACCGGGACGCCCAGGCCAGGGTTTGGAATCGTCCCTCTCTGGGGACACATTGGCATTTGGGGATGCTTCAGCAGGGCAGGTCAGGTCACCCGTGTCACCTGAGGATCCCACCTCAGGAAAACAGCAACGTGACCATGGCCGGGGGCTGGGGCTCTGCCGCAGCTGGCAGCCCCTGGGCTCTTCTGGCCGTGGCTCCCGTGGAAGCCTCAGGCGAGCTGTGAGGAGTGACGCCAGCCCTGGCAGGGCTCTGTCCTGGGCCTGGTGAAGGGGAGATGCTGGGACAGGGAGGGGGACTCAGTGTGGGGAACTGGCTCTGCTGGCTGCTGCCGCTTCCCACAGACCACACTTGGGAATGAGGGTTCCTGGTTTTCTCCCTATTTACCCTCCAAGAGTTGTGGGTAGAAAATTCTAGGTCACTAAGAAGCATCTCAGAATGGCCGAGATGTTTTTAAGGATGATTTAAAAACTCGCTCAGACAAAAATGAATCATTCGGAAACCAGGGTAGTTATTGTGGCAGAAAATATCTAAGCTTTATCTTATTGTTGCTTATTTTCCTTAGTATTGTATTAGTCCTTCTATCGTTGGATGTTTTCTGACCTCTTTGCCTGAGGGCTTCCGGCTGGGTGGGCCCTGGGTGGGCTGGGGGCTGCGTCCTAGCGCTGGAGTAGCACCCCTCTGCCAGCTCTGGTGGCG
Organism: Pseudorca crassidens; assembly: GCF_039906515.1. Taxonomy (NCBI): domain Eukaryota; kingdom Metazoa; phylum Chordata; class Mammalia; order Artiodactyla; family Delphinidae; genus Pseudorca; species Pseudorca crassidens. Next base: position 53,964,010 of record NC_090311.1, on the reverse strand, counting down.
ACGTCTCAGCCGATGCTCTGTGCTCGCAGGCCGGGGACTTCACCAACCACAACGGCACAGGGGGGAGGTCCATCTACGGGAGCCGCTTTCCTGACGAGAACTTCAAACTGAAGCACAAGGGGCCAGGTGAGTGCAGGTCGCCAGTCCCGGGGCCATGTGCCCCGAGCTATGACCCTGCCTCTGCCATCCCAGCAGGCCTGGAGGCTACAGCCTGATTGCCCAGTATGATTGCTCCATATCTGACGTTGCTCCTTCCTTCCTTCGATGCTCTGGGTGGGCTTGTTGGGTTTTCCTAGAGCTTTTTCATCCTGAGCTCTCAGTTTCTAAACCGAACCTTCCTTTGAGAACCTGGGGGAGAGAGCTTTTAAGCAAAACCCCAGCGTTGTGTCAGACCCGAGGCGCGACATGGGAAAGTCTAGAGTTCAGGGCTGGGGGTCCTGCTCCAGCTCCACCACTGAGAGCTTCCACGAGGCCCTTTTCTCTCGTGGCAGCAGAGGCGGACAGGCCCTGGGGAGCTGCGTCCTCTGGGCCCTGGTTCCCTCTTCTGAGCCCCAGGATCTTCCGGCTCAAGCATCTTTGATGTGGTTTTCCCCATCTGCTCATCTGAGTGACTCCCGTGTGAGATGCCTCCTGGGGGCAGCCTGGTCATCCTGCTTGTGTTTGCAGGTGTCCTGTCCATGGCAAATGCAGGCCCCAACACGAATGGCTCCCAGTTCTTCATTTGCACCATAAAGACAGACTGGTGAGTTGCTTGCTCCCGGCTCCAGGCCCTCTGGGAAGATGGGGTGGCCTTGCAGCTGGAGGGGGAAGCTAGTTTGAGGCTGGACTCTGCTGTGGGACAGTAGCCCTCACCCAGGCTGTGTGTCTGTATGAGAGAAGGAGAAGGTTTGTGAAAGGATTGAGGGAGAATTTGGGTTATTCTTGTAACTGTCTTTATTAAGCTTCCCATTGTTACTGTCAGATGGAGTTTTCTCAGTGTGTTCTGTGCACATGTGCGTGCGCGCGCGCACACACACACGCACACACACACACACACACACACAGAGGAAAGGATTCTTTTACCAAATATATTTGTGAAATGCTGCGGAACATACTAGGCCTCAAGATGGCCTGTGGCAGAAACCTGTTTTCTTGGTTTAACCCGCTATTTCCCTGGCTTACTTGACCTTGGAATGCACCGTGGAAAATGCTGCAGGAGACGTTTGGATATCACACTGGACTTCTCATCAGGCATTAGCATGGGCCTGCAAATAGCTACCAGCCCCTTGTATTTTAGGGATGTTTCCCAAGTAAATTTTCCACTACCTAGTAAGTTTCTCTGCCCAAAGTCCCCTGTGTCCTAGCCCTGAGGCATCTCAGGGAGGTGAGGGGACAGCAGCTGGCCTGGAGCTCAGACTAAATAAAGCCCATTTCCAAGGACTTTAGGGAGACCTGGGTAGTGGGGGTTACTAGTGGTCTCTACCCTCCGAGCCAGAGGGACGTGGATGTCAGGGTGGGCAGGTTGGTGCTGGCTCTGCCTGCCCTCCTTCCGTGGAGCCCCTGGTGGATCCTGAGGTGTAACCAGTTTTGGCCTTGCTGGCCCTGCCTTTTAGATTCTTGGGACTGTCTCGGATTGAGAGCTGCTTGGGACTCGCATCGGTTCACCACACGTATTATCTTGGCTCTCACCTCAGAATTTATGACTGTTAAGATAGTTCCATTTACACAGACCTCTTATTTCTTCAGAGTAGTTCAATATCCCTTTATCTCCCTGTGCAGAACGACAATAATTCGCTTTTTGTAGGTGAGGTTCCCAGGATTCAGGTGCAGTGGCCTGGGATTAGGTCACACAGCAGGCGAGGCAGAACGTAGCCTGGGAGGGAGCCGTCCTCTGATGCGTTCTGGGGGGCTCAGCAAGGCTCGATACCCGAGCTGTGAGAGGCGGGGCCAGATTTTCGGTGTGGGTTCCTTTCAGAACTGCTGTTTTTGGTAAGTAGTCCCGTGACCAAGGGGCTGTGACCCTGGGCGACCCTGCACCACCCTCGCTTCTGCTTACCTGGCTCACCTCTCCTCGCAGGCTGGATGGCAAACATGTTGTGTTTGGCCATGTCAAAGAGGGCATGGATGTCGTGAAGAAAATAGAATCTCTCGGCTCCAAGAGTGGGAAGACATCCAAGAAGATTGTCATCACGGACTGTGGCCAGGTGAGCTAACCCGCCACGCCAGGGCTCTAGGCCAGCGGCAGCTGCAGGCAACAGGGAGTTGACTCACCCAGGCGGCCGTCTCGGGCTCCCAGCGCAGGGGCCCCTTGGAGTTGCCTGTGCTCCCTCCACCTTCTCTGTGCTTCCGGAAGGCCTCTCAGGAATGTCAGACCTCACAGGACCCACCGGGCTGCTTCCCCAGTGCCTGATCTTCCCCAGCGCCCTGTTTCTGGACACGCATCACGGACACTGTGTCCCTGCTCCTCGTCTGGCGTCTCCCGTGATCGCCCGGCCCAAGTTCACCTGTGCCTTGGACGTTGAGGGTGGTGACGGGTTAGCTCCGAAGGCAGTTTCTGCCTTTTCTTTGGCCAAGGGGGAAAGCCGGTTGCTGTAAAGGGCTGTAATAGCTGTTTAATGTCGTCTTCCTAATCGGAATAATTTAGCAAGACTCCCTGGAGCTGGAGCTGTGGCACTAACTGCTCCAGGCTGTGGTGTGACCTCAAATTGGTGGCACAGGCCACGAGCTTGGCCTTTGGAGCACAGTCTGAGCGTTTGTGAAGGTGCCACGGCTGAGATCTTTTATCCCAGTCACTGTGAATCCCATTGGTTTGCTGTTCTTGTGTTTGGGGAGAGTCCATGGGGGTAGAATCAGCTGAACCTGGGGACAGACCCACTGCGAGCTGTGCCTAGTCAATGTGAATTCCCCAGTTGAAAACAGAAATGACTTGTAAGTGCCGTGCGCTCTGGAAGGAAGTCAGTGTGTCTTCCCTGGTGGGCTTTGATTTCTTCTGTGTGTCTTAGAAATTATATCTACTGATTATATACACAATAGACTTCTGGAACATTTCTTTGTGTTGAGCTTAAATGTGAAAATAAATCCTGTTTTCTATGAAAGACTGGGGTCCGTGCTTTAGGAAGCAGTGTCTGTAACAAGTATTTGGAGCTGACGTTTTTTGTTACCACTGTCACTCAGTGCTCCACGGAGGGCCTTTCCGTGGACTCTCAATCCCCCTAGCAACCTATGAGGATGTTCTCATCATCCTGCTTAACAGACAAGGAAATGGACTCAGACAAACTGTCTTAGCGTTCACAGCCCATCAGAGCCCTGGTGCCGCCTCTGGGTGACGGAGCCTCAGTTTTGCTCAGCTGTATAATGGGGTAACAGTGCCCACCTCACAGGGTGATAAGGGTCAGACGTGATCTGTGTAAAGTGCACAGCACGGGCCCTGGCACATGGTCTTAATAAGGCTCTGGAGTGATGAGCACAATATTTCCTGTGTGTCTGGGTCTTAGAGGAGGAGGAGCTGTGATTATCTCAGGCTAGACGTGGACTTTACTACCCTCGAAGTGCCGTTTAAATTTGGAGTTAAGTTACAGGTGTTTCTGAATTCACAGGGAGAGCAGATTGGGGCGTGGGAGGAGGGCTAAAAATTTCCTTAAACAGCCAAGGGAGGCACAGTCCGAATACCAGAAGAATCACAGTGTAATTAGCATTGCCTCACATTGGAGTTCCCTGAGTCTGATGATGTGTGGTCACAGGTCCTGGAAGGCATTCTGAGGTCACAGTGGCTGGACTTGGGTCATCTGGAATATGGGGTTCCCTGAGTTATGTGAGGTCACAGATAGATGTAGTCACTCTGGGGTCATGGCTGGAGTTGGGTCATTGGAGTCATGGAGAGTTTCCATGAAGTCAGTTCAGCTACATGGGTTGGGAACTCAGCCGGCCTAAAAGTTTTCAAACCGTTCTCAAGAGCCTTGGAGGTCGTCAGGCAAGGGCCCCTGAACCCCCTTTGAATCATCAATACCCTCTGTTTTCTACAAGGGATTTCGTTTGAAGAATGGGCTCCTAGGCCAAATAATAATGGGTTGTGGCTCGACCCTTCCAAGCAGCATTTTACAGACGGGTAAACTGAGGCCCTGAGAGGGGACACGGTTGCCCAAGGTGACCCCGTGAGTCAGTTGGCAGAGCAGGGGCTAGAACCCCGGACCTGCCAGTCCAGAGGGTTTTCTGTTGGAGGCCTTTCGGGATGCACAGACCCCTTTGTCCTCAGATCACATGCAGTCAGAGCTCTTCTGATTTCTGAGGTCAAAGCCGTGATTTTGGTCCCAGTGGAGTTTCCTCTTGACCTCTGGGGACTCTAGGGAGGCAGTGGTGCTGTTGACAAGTGTGAGGGTCACCTCCTTGAGGTGTGGCCCACTGGCCCCCTGGTGACTTCTGAGGGGTCTCGGGGTCACAGAACATGTGGGGCATGTGTTTAGTTCACAGAGCATTTCCTTTCCAATGAGGAGGAAGCACGTGTGCGTGCGTGTGTGTGTGCGTGCGTGTGTGTGTGTGCGCGTGGGTTTGTGTGCGTATGTGTGCGCGCACGCGTGTGTGCACGCACACACGTGTGTGTGTGTCCGTCCGTGCAGAGGAGTCTAGTGTGGGCTAGCGGAAGAAAGAATGCAGGAATTTCCTAAAAACAGTTTCCTGAAGGTGGGGCTGTTCCCTGCAGTTCTCTTCCCAGAACTCTTGCACAAGGGCCTGAGACTGGTCTTACTACATAAAGCGGGAGCCTGTGTAATATACAGATAGGATATTGACTTCTTGCTGGTACACGGTGCCTAATGCATGAAGGAAGCAGTGAGTCATACGCGTGCTCTCACAGATGGAATCATATGTGACGCCATGTAAATTCACCATGTGTTTAAATATCTGAAATAGCATTTTTATGAGACAACACATGATAGCTTTTCAAAATGACTTCACTGAGGTATAATTTACATACAATAAAATTCACACATTTTAAGTGTGCAGATCAATCATTTGACAAATTCATGCACTGAGTCACCACCACCAAATTAAGTTATAGAACATTTCCATCTCTCCAGAAAGATACCTCTGCGCCTGTTCTATCGCTGTAGATTAATTTTGCCTGTTCTAGAACTTTGTGTAAACGGAATCCTACAAGATTTACTTTTTGTGTCTGACTTCTTTCGTGTACCATGTATGAAGACGTGGGAGAATTTAACACGCTTCTGGGCTTTATAGAATGTTGCTCCGTGATGAGGAATGTCAGTAAATGTTTCCAGGGTCTGCTAAGGCCTAAAGCAGTGCTTCTCCTAGGAATCATGGGGTGCTGGGAAAGCATGCAGATTCCTAGGCCGCGGCCAAGCCCTGTTGAATACCAGTCTCTGAGGGTGGGATCTAGGAATCTGAATTTCCAAATAATAATAATTCAACTAAAGTTTAAGAATTTGAGTGTAGGCCAGAAGGGGCAAGATTGAAAAGGGAGACCACCAGACCACTGGAGTCATTGCCGACGCGCTGAAACATCTGTTCTGGATGCTCCGCCGCTCGTAAAAGATGCTTCACTTGAGGAGTCTGGGTGGTGGGTGGGGCACCCTGTGCAGCCCAGGCTTCGTGGGGGCTGGTGGGAAGCTGTGCTCTTCCATAACTGCTTCCCAAAGCCTCAGCCGATGGAGAGGCCTTTCAGGGGGGAGTTCCCATGGTGTAGCCCTCGGTTCTTCATTTCTCATCAGGAGGAGGGTCTGGCTTTGGTGGGCCCAGACTGGAGAACATTTCTCAGTGAATAGCTTCTGGAGGCCACGAGTCAGATCCATGTCCAAGGTCCACTGGAACAGGGCGGATAGAGAAAGTCTTGGTTCCATGCTGTGTTCTGCTGGTTGCATATATCTGTGAATATACTAAAAAAAATTGAATTATATACTTTAAGTGGGTGAGTTGTATGACACGTGAACAATATCTCAATAAATCTGCTTAAAAATATGTGTTAGTAAATTCTCAGAATTCTGTGGGTGTGTAAGCTGTTTTTCTGAAGTCCTGTCCCTTGGGAAAATGCTGAGATTTGACCCCGTTGGTGGGTCTTGGGCATTGCCTTTCAAAGCACCTGTCCCAGGTGAAGTTACCACAGTGTTTTTAGACAAAGAAGTCTGTTCTTCTCAGAGACAGAAGGGCAAGCTACTTGCACAGGCAAGGGAGGCATGGAGTGACTGGAGGATTCAAGTTGTTCGTTTCATTTGGACCCAAACAGATGTCTCCATTACGAATTTCAGGATCCCACTCTTTCCCACTGATGCCCTTTCACACGAAAAACTTAGTGAGACTGTGAATTCAAATGTTATTGTAATTCAGCAAGCTACACAATTAAATTTTTGTTTGATTTTAAGTGATTATCAGTCTAGGGTCTACAAGAAGTGAGAGATGTTTTAGAGGTGTCACGGAAGCTTTCTGGTTCTCAGACCTTAACGTAAGCTGAGAATTAAAAGATATGAGTTTGTTATCGTCTTTTGGTAAACAGTCAAGCATGCTCAAAATAATTCACCCCACGCTATTGGCCTTCTGGCCATCGATACTGCCATAACTGTCAAGTGTACAGCCACCTGGCCTCCCAAGGCACATGCTTCTGTCGTCACTTAACCACAGGTGACAGCATGAGTAATTGTGATGTCACTGCATACCAAAAATTACCATCATCCCACTTCCAATTGGCAGGTAGTTCAGCCCTGCCTTCAAGCCCAAGGGCACAGCCAAACAAATCTCGAAATCCCATCTTTGTGGGGTTATCTCCTAGGACCACTGCCTGTGTCAATTCTTTATTGATCAGGGTCCAGACAGGATACAGAAACAACAGAGTAATTCTAACAGGGAAAGTTTATTATCAAAAATGATTAACCGGGGCTTCCCTGGTGGCGCAGTGGTTGGGAATCCACCTGCCAAAGCAGGGGACGTGGGTTCGAGCCCTAGTCCGGGAGGATCCCACATGGCACGGAGCAACTGGGTCCGTGTGCCACAACCACTGAGCCCGCGTGCCACAGCTGCTGAGGCCCGCGCACCTGGAGCCCATGCTCCTCAACAGGAGAGGCCACCGTGGTGAGAGGCCCACGCACTGCAGTGAGGAGTGGCCCCCGCTCGCCGCAAATGGAGAAAGCCCGCGCACAACAAAAACCCAACGCAGCCAAAAATAAATTAAAAAAAAAATTACTGACCATAACGTAGGTTAACCTACTAAAGGGAAACAAGAACTCTGAACAAAGTGTCTCTCCAGTGCCCTCTATTGATAAAGCTTAATATAATTCCAGGTGGTAAGAGAGAACTGTTACAGTATCACAAACAGGGCAACGAAGGGAGGATTTAGAGCTAAGAGACGGACTCATAAGTGGTGGCATTGCTTTCTTAAACAATCTGACAAACTCTGCCATTCAATTAAATGTTTAGGCCACGTATATTTAACTTAATTATCAATATAGTTAGATTGAAATTGACCACCTTGCTATTTATTTTCTCTTTATCCCATATGGTTTTTGTTCCCTTCTCACCTTCTTTTGGATAGAGTTTTTTCCTCCCAAATGATTTCATTCTACCTCCAGTACTGACTTATTAGATTTAATTCTTCATTTTATATTTTTAGTGGTTTCTCTAAGATTTACAATATATAGTTTGACTTATCACAGATTACCTGAAAATAATATTGTACCACTTTACATATAGTGTAAGAATTGCTGGGTTAAATGCCAACTTCACGTTTACCGTTTTGAGGAACATCAAACTGTTTTCCAAAGTGGCTACAAAATTTTAGCTTCTCACCAGCAATGTATAATCATTACAATTTCTCCATGGCCTCACCAGCACTTGTTATTACCTAACCTTTTTTTTTTTTCCTTTTTTTTTGGCCACACTGTGTAGCATGCGGGATCTAGTTCACCGACCAGGGATTGAAACTGTGCCCTCTGCAATGGAAGGGTGAGGTCTTAACCACCAGACTGCCAGGAAGTCCATATCTATCTTTTCTCTTTTTTTTTTGGCGGTACGCGGGCCTCTCACTGTTGTGGCCTCTCCCGTTGCGGAGCACAGGCTCCGGACGCGCAGGCTCAGCGGCCATGGCTCACGGGCCCAGCCGCTCCGCAGCACGTGGGATCTTCCCGGATTGGGGCACGAACCCGTGTCCCCTGCATCGGCAGGCGGACTCTCAACCACTGTGCCACCAGGGAAGCCCCCCAAAAGAATTGATTTTTAAAAACGAGAATGCCCGTACTCTTCAATAGGGAATGGATAAATACATTACCTAACAAAAGAGTACAATCAGCTGTTAGTCCAATGAAACAGATTTCTGTGCTAACAGGGAAAGATGATGATGAGAACAAAGCAGGTTACAGAACGGCATGTCAAGTATAATCCTGTTTGGTTAGTGTGTGTGTGTGTGTGTGTGTGTGTGTGTGTGTGTGTGTGTACATTAAACACAAATATATTTGTACAAACAAAAGATTAGGGAAGGATATGGCCAAACTCTACTTCCTATTTTTGTGTTGTTTCCATTTCACATTGTGCATGCGTTATTTTTATAATCAAGAAAGGAAAACCCAGATATTACCACTTGACAGTTTTACTCAAGTAAAGGTGCACGAGGCCTGGATAGCACTGTGTTGGGGAGATCAGGATTCATTTCAGGTTTGGGAACAACAACAAATTCCCCTTTTGTCCCCTATGCAGGCTTGCCGCCGGCAGGAAGTCGCAGTTCTCAGATTTAGCCACCAGAGGGCAGCAGGGGACCAGCCGATTCCTGCGAGAGGAAAGCTGGGGGATTTTGAGTTGGCAAGGATGTCGGAGGAGAGAGATCTGGGCCAAACTGTTTGAAGCAGTCTCCACCGTGGGGCGGGGCTGGGTCAGGTTCCCAGGGAGAGGAGGACCAGTTATATGCTAGGCAAAGGTCCCTTGCTGCAGCACAAGAGGGAAACTCAGGCAGAAACCTAGTCAGAGCTGAGCTAACACGATGTGGGTGCGTGGAGAGGGAGGCGGAAAGGCCTACAGGCCAAGGACCAGACAGATCAAAGGCCCTTCCTGGGGGCAAGGCGCAGGCTCCTCATCTCCTGCCACCTGGTTGGGATGAAGTTTCCAGAACGCATGGCTCAAGGGCCTGGTAAGTAGGAGGCAGAGGCAGAGAGAGAATCATGGCGGGGGGAGGGGGAGGCCGCAGGAGCTGGGGGGCAGCGTTTCAGAGGCAGCACAGGCCCAGGGGACTGGCACCCCTCCATGAACAGTGCAGTAGCTAAAAGTTCTTAAGCATGTCCCAGGTGTTTAATCGTGACAGTGACCCTCAGGTGGTGGGCAGGCAATACCATTCCCATTGTACAAGGGAGGAAGCTGGGGCTCAGGGGGGGAGGCGACTTTCTCAGCTCAGGATGACAGCTGATAAGTAGTGAAGCTGCCGTTCAGTGTCCAGCCCATCTGACCCCAGAGCCCTTGCCAGGATGACAGTGGGGAGGCCGAGATGGAGGTCGCGGCAGGTGCCATGATCCTGGATGAACGAGGCAGGACTTGGACCCCAAATTGCCCCACAGGCTACAGAAGCTGGGTGTGGAGGGGCGGTGGAGGCTGAGCCCTGACCTCCAGGAGTGACCAGAGAGGGAGGGGGGATGTTGAGCGGGTGGTAGAGGAGGATGCTGTTCAGCTCCCAGGGTGGAGGGCTCGGGTGGGAGAAAGACCCCCTTCCTTCCCTGGACCAAGAGGGAGGATGTGAAAGGGGGACAGGCCTGAATACAGGGCTCCAGCGGGGGAGGGCCGAGCGCCAGGGAGAGAAGGCACAGGTATCCGGCCTGGCTCGCCCTGGAGGCAGTGGAGGTAGGAGCTGGGCTCCCCCTGCAACTGGGAAAGGGACCCCCTGGGAAGTTTTCAAGGATAGAAGGGGGCTGGGGGCTGTGTTGGGGGGCTTGGCTTGAGTTCCAGCTTCTGCACAAGCCCACGGTAACCACCATGGAGCCTGCACTAGGTGGTTATTGGCTCTGGGCTACCATAGGAAGGCTGGCGGGTTCGGCTGGGCAGGTGTGAGGGGCCCAGGGAATTGGGGGCTGAGGGCAGGACAGCCCCGCCAGCTGGCTGTCTTGGGTGGTTCGCACAGCTGCCAGAGGCAGGGACTAGGCCCTGGACCTGACACTGGGGGGTGAGGGGTGGGAAGTGGCACTGGGAGGGGGCACAGGGAGGGGCTCTGCTTCTCTAGCTGTATGATCTTGGACAAGTCACTCAAACTCTCTGAACCTCGGCTTCCGTCTCTGTGAAATGGTACTCATCCCAGCACCCAGCTCACAGGGTCGTGGTGAAGATCAAGAGTGATGATGCATGTAGATCACAGAGCACAGCAGCTGGCGCACTGGACGTTGGCCATTTATTCCACATTTAACCCTGTGGTGCACCAGGCCACACAGGCACTGCAGACACACGGACGGTGGGGGGCTGGGAGTGTGCGGGGTCGGGTCTGGAGGCGCCCTCGGCTACCTTGCCCCATGCACCTCCCTGGCCCGGCTCCCTTGAGCTCGTCTCCTGCCCGGGAGCGGAACACACACAAGTAGAAAGTGTCTCCTCTCTCAACACCATGTGGGAGGCGGGCCAGGGAGCCTCTGGGGTGGCGTTTGGATGCCTGACCTTGTGCGGAGCCAGGGTCCAGCTGTTTGAGGGCAGACAGGGGCCTGACTCCCCACCCAGGCCCCGAGGAGATGCCCCTAGTGCCTTGCTGAAGGCCTGAGAGCGCTGGTGGGAATCCACTTGGAGTCTCTGGTAGGGATCAGAAAAAGCACAGAGCGTGGAGATGGGAGGGTGCAGTGGAGGACCTGTCTGCCAGTCTGGGGCATTAGGGCCTTCCCTGGACCTCAGTTTCCCCACCCGCCATATCGGTCTCTGCCCTGGCTCCTGCCAGGATGGTTAGGAGCATACACATAAGGCCAGAGGAACAGGAGAGACTTGGGCCTGTGGCCAGGGCCCAGGGCAGAAGCCCGATGGCAGCGGGAGCCGGGGAGAGGAGAAGCAGCCAGCACAGGGCCTCCGCTGCAGCCCGGCGTCCGCTGCAGCCTGCAGTGGGTCCCAACTGCTCCAGCTCACAGGTAAGGACACATTCCAAGAAGGTGGTGGTGCTAGGAGCCTTGTCTGGGCCCCACGAGGAGCCCTTGAGTCCCCAGGGGTTTTGGTGCTGAGGTGGGAGAGGGAGTGGTTGAACCCACATGCCTCCCCCCCCGGCCCCCAGATCTGAGGCACTGTCCAGTCTCCCCTCCCCGTGCCTGGTTCCTTACACCAAGGCCTTCCCGGGCTGGAGCTGCCTGTCCCCCCAGACCACCCCCGCCCCTGGGGCCCTCACTCCTTGCCCCACCTTTGCAACTGTGGGCATAGCATGCTGCCTGGGGCCGAGCCCCAGCTCTGCCTCTGAACCACACACGGCACTGGGAGGTAAGAACTCAGGGTTCAAATCCTGTTCCTCCCACTGGGTGACCTCAAGTGAGCCCCCGCCTCTGGAGGCCTCAAATGCGGGGTTAGGGTGGCGGAGGACACCAGCTTCGAGGAGGGCGGGCAGGGGTGGACCCAGAGTTGGGCGCTCCCCTCTGGGTCCCCTGACACCCCTTTCCGCTGTGGACTCCGCTCTCTCTGCTCTCAGCCACCGCCGGCTGCCCCTGGCCATGGACATTAGGTCCAACCGGAAATCCTTCCTGTCCAGGGGAATTACTGGTCTCCACGGCTGCAGATGTCGAAATGCAGGCTGTGTTTGCCTTGGGTTTGTTTTCTTTCCACGGAAAACAAAACAAAACAAATACGGGTGCATGCACACGACACACAAGGGCAGAAAGTCGAACATTAACCTTGACACCTCAGCCCTAGCACAGGGGGTACTCAGCCAGTGAGCAAGTGAACCACGTTCCTGGGTTGGCGGCCTGGCACCCCCTCGGACTCCCTGGGTGACCTCTGGCCGGAGCCACAGACAGTGGGAGCAAGAGATCCACAGCCCCTGGCCTGCCACCCGCCAGCCAGGTGCCAAGCTGTGTGCTGGGCCTTGTGTTCACTGGGCCGGCTTATCTGCACAGTATCCCTGCGGAAGCCGGCGCTCAGAGAGGCCAGGGACTCCGCCCAGGGTCGCCCAGCCAGGGGAGGCAGGGCTGATCTGGAAGCCGGCACCGTGGGGCACAGGCCACTGAGACAGATGGGCTCTGTGTCCTCAGACCTGTACCAGGAGCGCAGCCCTCCCTGGGCTGTGGGTGGAGAGGCCCTCGTGGCAGTGTTTATTCTCTCCCCCGCCCACTCTGCTGGGCTGGGTCCCCTCTCTGCTCACTGCTTGGCTTCACTGACACCCACCTGCGCTCAGGCCAACTCTGGCCCTGCCCACCGTTTCATGCGGCCTGAGACCAGGCACCTGGAGGTGAGTCCTTCCTTTGTGCCAATAAGCAGGAAAGGGCTTAGATGGCTTCCAGGACTCGCTGTGCACCCCAAAGAAGACAAGGGGTCCTGCTCCTGGAGTTGGGAGCCTCTGTTCCTGCCTGTTCGCCACCCTTCCCCCATCCATGATCCCTGATGCCCAGGACTTACCTTGTTTTCTCTGCTCCATCTCAGGGGCTGCATGGAGACATGGGTTGGTCCAGAGACATGTAGTTTGGCTATTTAATAAACTAACTGCCAAAGTTTAAAGATTGGAGAATTTCACATAACAGCCTAGTCGCCCCCCCACTCCCCACCCCACCCCAGGTGGTGTGTTCTTAGATGGTAGCAACTGGCTGAAGCCAAGGACGGGATGTCTCCCAGTGAGCTGGACGCCCCCTGCCCACGGCCTCCTCCCGGCCATCACTATCCACCCCACAGGACCCTGACGACCATTCAAAGCCCAGTGTTTCTCAGCCGTGCACACTGGACTGATCAGGGACTTTAAGACCCTGAGGACACCCAGGCCGGTTTCTCAAGCGTCTCTGGGATGGACCAAGGCTCTCTGGGATGGACCAAGGCTCCCGTAGGCGATTCTGGTGAGCAGCCAGGTTGAGAACCACAAGTGCGCGGATCCTGGGCCGCAGGGCTCCGTACGCAGGTGGCTCCTTCAGGCCTGCTTCGCCGGGGCTCCTGCCCTGCGAGCCGTGACTTCCCGTCTGTGGCCCCGGTCAAGAGCCCCACCTTGAGACAGCCCAGACAGGTCCTTGCTCAGAAGAAGGGCCCTCTGTTCCTTCTCCTGGGGACTTTCCAGGAGGCCCTGGACACTTGAGCTTGCTCACTGTGGGATGCCCAGCGTCTGAGGCCCAAATCCCTGTCTTGGCAAGAGGGCCAAGTGGGAGCTGCAGCTGCGAGGCCTAAGGCTGCTGTCTCCGAGGAAGATTCACTCCTATATATGGTCACCAGCAGTCTCATCGCAGAGCTAACTGTGACCTAATGTGCCGACAATCTTGCCTAGTCTGGGGCCCCGCTTAGGGAGGGCCCTCGCCCCGGAGAGAGTGTCCGTTTGGGGACAGGGGGGCTGGGTGGAGGCAGGGCCAGGACAAGACATTCCAGACGCGGGAGAGCGGAAGGGCAGCCCCAAGCCGCCCCTACCCAGCTCAGCACCTCCGAATCTGTGAAAACGTTCAGCTCCCTACCGATGCTCCGTGTAAACAAGGACACCCAGGAGCCTCTCTTGCTTTTAAAAGTTCTTTTAATACAGCATGAAAAGGCTATATTTCTATACGTAGGCCGTATACAGATTCTCCAGGAATAAGGCACACAACGGAATGCCATCCCAAGGGCGGCCCTCGGGAGAGGTCGGGAGGCTTCTCCACGCACCCTCCGAGCTGGCCCACGGGTTCTGTTTGTCTTTTTAGCTGGACACACACGTATTAACAGATACAGACACGGACAGGGTCACCACACAGGAGTGGAGGAGGTCGAACGGTGAGGTTGGCAACAGAGAGCGATGAACTCCCCCGAAGGCCGGACGCCTCCCAAACTCCAGGGTTAGTTGTCACACTGGGCTACGATGTAGTGATGCTGGATTAAATATTCGTTTAGAGTAGATTCAAGTCCATTAGATGTTGGAGGGCTGGTGTAAGGGCTCTGGGTGACAAATCCAAGTTCAAAGAGCATAGGGCACCAAGGCATGGCTCAGATGGCAAAGCTCCAAAGGGGGCGGCTGGAGAAGTCCACCTCCTGCTTCCTCTCCCATCCTTGGGCCCTGCTGACCGGGAGCCCTGGACCAGGCCAAGGAGACCATCTTTGGAGCTGGCCGACCGTGGTGGGGCTAGTAAGTCACACGCCCTCTCCTCCCCAGGCACACTCCTGCCCCCCACGAGTTTAATAACCATAATAACAAGATAATAATAAGAAGGTACAAGAGAATGGATTATAATGCTGTGTTATCCTCAGCTGAAGAGGCTCGAAGGGCTCACCATTCCCTTTTCACTAAGTATCTAATAATAGCTTCCCTTAAAAAAAGGCAGTACTTTCCCAAATACACATATGTATAAATACAGGACAAGAACATATTAATAATAAGTCTATGCACTTGAATAATATGCTGGCTACTTAATACTGATATTTGTATCCAGGGATAACAACAGAGAATAACAATAATATGGCTTAAAGAATTGCAAAGTTTTTTTTCCTCATCAGAATTATGTACCAACTTCATATAATAATCTATGTAGACAATATTTCCTTCTTAATGTAATTCAGTTGCAGACTTTTTACAGACCAAAGCATAGTAAAAAATCAACCCCCCCAAAAACACCAACAGGAAAAAGAGAATAGTTCTCACCATAAATATTTTCTTGCAGCTCAACCAGAAGGTTTGCAAAAAATACTTCCAGAAATCTTCATTTGATATTCTATTGCCCTCCTGAAAGCTCTGAAGTTTTGAAAATGCCTCTCTTTTTGTTTACTTTAATCTCAAAAATCAGGCAATCATATTTTTCTTTTCTTTTTCTTTTTTTTAAAAAAGCCCTCAAATATATACAGACAAAAATCACTGTGAAGATTTTTCGGGAGAAGGTAACAAATTCAGTGTTGTGAGAAAAATTGGAAACCATGCAGAAATTTTAACATCCATGAATTTTCGTTTCAAAATACACACATAGTATTTTTTCTTTAAAAAAAAAAAAAGGAATTCTGTGTCAAGTATAACTCAAAATAAATACAAATTCACAAGTAGAACTATTGAATACTTCTTATGGGGTAAACACCGTTCTCTCCCAACTGGATCGCTAGATCTACTAACTGCAAGCGATTGTCCCTTTGAACATACTAAAACCACACAATTTCTTGTCTCCTGGGTGCCCAGGCCCTCTGAGCACTTGATTCTCACAGCACCAGCCTGGACAGCAGTGGCTTTCGCTGAGCACACAGAGCTCCCAAATTCAGCCAAACAGTGCGGGAGGGGGCGATGTGGAAGGGCTGCCTCATAGGGAGGGCCCAGCCCCTGCGGTGGCCAGCTCTGCACAGATGGCGGGGGCTGCCAGCTGGACAAACCCACTGCAAAGGTCACTTTGGGGTGATATCCCTTCTCCTCTTGGCCTGTGGAAGGCCCTGGCCTCCAGGGGTCTGGAGCCTGGGTTCTTTCTAAGGTGTGGGCTTCCCCCATGACTGCAGCCCAGGTACCTGAGGCCAAGGTCCCCCTGTGGAGCCAGGTCCCTGGAAGGGTCGAGACCTGGTCCTTGCAGCAGAGACCAGCACACTGCCCACCACTGCGAATGTTCTCGTTAGCAGGGCACTAGGATGACTGACAGTAACAGCTTCTCCTTGGGGACAGAGAGCCCTGGAACAGGGTGACTCTGGCTCGCCTTGACACCCTGGAGCAGGCAGGGAGCAGCTGGGAGGGATTCCTCAGTGGGCGGTGAGCGTGTTCCAGTCAGGGGCAGGCCGCTACAGGGCTCAGGCTGGAGCAAATACACCCTTCTTAAATGCTCAGAGGGCATGGCCCCCCCCCACCCCCCTGCCCAAATCTACGCTGCAGCCCTCTGGCTGCAAACGCACTCACTCCGTCTCTTCGACTCACTCCCTGGACCCCTGATTAACACTTTGCTGTAACTCCTCAGTTGTACAAAGCATTTTCATTTGAAAACAAAAGGCAACTGGACACGGGTTGGGTGTCCTTGAGCCGTGGTAAACACTGAATTTCAGGCCCATTTCGTGGTCTGATTTTTTTTTCCACAGAGGCATAATGTTGGGGCAAAATCAAGTGACCCAGCTCTGACAGCCGGTTCCCCTGGGAGAAAGGAAGGGTGATACGACAATAAAAATAGGACTTCTCACTGGGGAGGGAGCAAAGAGGAAGGCGATCCCCCCACTAGCCAGGACAACGTCGCCCTGACCAGTGTGAACGCCAAGAGGCCTCCCCCACCTCGGGAGGTAGGAATCATTATCCCCACTTTGCAAACGAGAGGTTCTGTAGCTTGTCTTGGGGTGGGGGTAACCCCCTCCTTCACGTTTGCAGGGTAGGGGACAGCAGGCAGGGCTGGGCCTGCAGGGGCGACAGGGGAGGACGGGAGCCCTCCGCATGACTTCTTAAGTGACCGACTGACGGGTGATACTGGGGGCACGGGACCTGGGGATACTGTCCAAATAAAGCTTTCTGCTCCAGGAGATGGCACACAGCCAGGCTGAATCCCAGAACATCAGAACAGAAACGGGCCTCTCGGCTCTCCGCTGTCACTCTCTCACTTAACTAGTAGCGAAGCAGAGAGATGAGAATCCTTCCCAGGCTCCACAGTGTGTCGGTGGTGAGGCCAGCATTAAAACCGGAGTCTTTGATCTGCCTGGCCTGTGTCCTTCCTGCCAGAGTGGCTTCCCTGCTGGGTCCTGTAGCCTCCATCAGGGGGTGGGCCCCTAGCGTGGGTGGGAGGGGAGGGAGAGGGGAAGGGAATGGGGCTGACAAAATCCTAGCAAGTGGGGGTAGTAGGTGCTGGGAGAGGGGGGAGGCATTGCCTGATGTGCCCTAGGTCACACCTTGGAACACTGTCCAACATTCAGTGCCTCCCCGTGCCCGACCTCTGGGTCTACGGTGGGGGGCAGGGTGCGGCGCCCAGGTGCAATGCCAGTGACGGCAGAGGCGGTCAGGTTTGGGGCTCAAAGTGGCAGGGGGCAGAGATGCCCGCTCCCCAGCAGCTGCGAGAACAGGTGTCAGCTTGCCATGAGTGCTGACTTAGACAGAAAATTAGGGCTTTCTAAGAGTGGCTTTTCACACGGGGCAAACTGGAAGGTTCTGGGTGGGAAAAGGCGGCCTGGCCGGTCTTGGAGAGACAGTCCCCTGCAGGCTCTGGGATTCACAGTAAATTTAGTGCACTCGTGGCCAATACAAGGCTGCTCACCCCAAAGGGAGTCTCAGAGGAGAGCCTGCGGGGACACCAAGGGCTCTGTGTGGTCTTGTGCGCTGACCTCTGCTTGCCCTATTCCCTCCACACAGACCCAGGGCCCCCCGTAGAGAGTCGCAGAGACCCGGCCTTCTGGGGGCGCAGCTACGTCAGTAACACTGTTTGTCAACATACATGAGCCAAGAGCCCACCCCCTAGACCTGTAAGCCTGCAAGGACGCCCCCGCGCACACAGGGGACGCGCAGGGGGGTGGCGTCTTCTCTGGCTGGCAGGAGGGCTGCGGGGCCCAGCAGGCGGCCGGGTCATTGCACGCGCCGGCAGTAGTAGCCCAGCACCTTGCACTTCTCGCACAGGTGCTGGGGGTGCTCCTTGCTCTGGTCGGACACATCCAGGCCATCGGGCTTCTCCAGGGGTCTCTGCAGAGAGGAAGGAGGAAGCGGGCCCAAGGGTGGGGAGGAGGGGGCGGAAAGAAAGAAATACCAGAGGAGCAGTGAGAGTGAGGCAGGTGCGGAGAGAGGCAGAGAGTGCTCGAGACAGACAGGAGGAGGGAGACAGACAGGGAGGGCCCAGAGAGAGAGCGCAGGCGTCTGTAATCAGAGGTTGTTTCCCAAAGCGCCCAGGACCCTTCCTGCTTCTCGCTTGCTGCAGGCGACCCGAGCGTCCTGAGTCCTGCAGCCTGGGAGGCATAGGCTGAAGCCTCGGGCTGGGGTCAGGGCTTTGGGAGGAGGTCTTGCACACAGAGCCCCAGGTCTACATGCCTCTTTGCCCCCCAGCTCCACCCCCGCCAGTACTCTCTGGGCAGCCACCACCTGAAGCTCACGAATACCCGAGACGGAGGCAGCGCAGCGGGGCACAGACATTATCCAGACGAAGAAACTGAGGCCCAGCGCAAGGGAGACCCAAGCCGCATCTCCTGATTCCCAGCATCCACTGCTTCTTCCCAGGCCACTTGTCGCCACCACACCTGCTCCTGCGGCCTCAAGACTCAAGGGGAGTTTAACCTGGACGGGGTCACAGTGTTTCAGGCTTCGGGTAAGCGAGCCCTTAGCTCTGTGACGTCAGCAGCCAGTGTTCTGATGCATCCCACATCCCAGGGCCCGGCACAGTGCCTGCCTCGTTAGTGGAGTGGCTAGGTGTTTCTGAACAGGGAAACTGAGGTCCAGAGAAGGGAGGTGACTTGCCAGACCTCTGAGGCTACTCACTCAGAGTGTGGCCTCAGAGAGCCTCGGTTTCCACATCTGTAAAGTGGGCCATTGTTGCAGCTCGTGTACAGGGCGGAGTCGGATGTCTAGATGCTTGTAAACTGGCGTTCGGCACATGCAAGCACGTTTCTGTTACACAGGGGGCTTCCCTGCTCCCTCTGTACCTCGCATCCTGGCTCTCAAAAGCGAGCTTGTTTCTCTGGAAAATGTACGGAGGTTATTAGGCACACCTCCCGAGGCAGACGGTTTCTTGGCTGGCAGCCGTAGCCCCAGCCCAGAACCCCTACCTGTAGCAGGGTCCTCTGCATGGACTCGGGGGAACTCAAAGGAAGCTGATCAGGGCCAGCTGGGAGCCACTTGCCGAGGACAGGGGGCAGGAACTGCAAGCTGGTGTGGGCCAAGGGAGGCTTGGTGCCAGTGACCAGGGCCCAGAATGGTCCTGGAGGGGAGCTGAGCGTGAGCGCTACCCCCTGGACAGGCTGCAAATTGCTCAAAAGTAGCACACCAACTTTTCTGCCTGATTCTGCAGTGCCTGGCCTGAAGCTGACGCTCAGAGCAGAGAATGGACGAGTCAGAGGGCTCTAGAAAGCGAGTGTACGGACTGTGGGTGGGCAGGTTCGGATCCAGGGTCGTAAAGCCCATCCCTGTGCTTCCAGGCCTAAAGCCACACTGGGAAGACATGGAAATAGGGCAGGAGCCTTGCTTCATCTCAGTAAGCTTTCAATGACTGGCTTTCCTAGCCAGGGCAAAGGAGAAAGAGTTTGGCTTCAGGTCAAACCTGGACTCAAACTACCTATGAGCTGTGTGACCTTGGGCAAGCCACCTGACCTCTCTGATCCTCCACTTCTTCATCTGTAAAAGGAGATGTCAGTAACACTTTTCTCACGAGACTGTTGTCACAACTCGAGGGAGATCACAAATAGAAAGTGCATAGCACATAAAAGTTATTAATGTTGTTTATTATTGTTACTAATAGGAGGGGAATACCAGCTGGTAGAAGGCCACTGAAAGTTGAAGCCACAAGTCCAAGCTGAAAGACCTGGGAAGGTCACATCCCCTGCCCTCCAGACATCTTGATACACACCTACAGTATCCCAGGGCATGGCCTACACACCCCAGCGCCGGAGAGCTCCCTGGCGGCTGAGCTCACCGGCTCAGCCCATTGCCTGCACTTCACGATCTTGGGCTGAAGTCTGGGTCCCTGTACGCCCATCCCAGTGATCCCAGCCACACAGGGGCCATGCAGACTCTCTGCTGGTCCCCATAGGTCCGATGTGAGCAGCTCTGAAGTCTTCCCTCCCCCAGACCAAACCCAGCCTGATGTCCAGCTCCCCTCCCGGACTCTTCATGCTGGCCCGAGCCCCTCCCTGAACCCGTCTTCCAAGTGGGGCCGGAGAGACCAGAGCCAGCAGGCCTGACACCACCCTTGCTCCCTGTGGCTTACACTTTGCAAAGCACCACCACATAAATCACACAACCTAACGTCCTGTGAGGGGCATCTTATCATCCTCATATATTACAGATGAGGAAACCGAGGCTCCAAGACATCAAAGGCCCTGCCAGAGGCCTGCAGCTTTACCTACCTGCCAAGGGCTATTGGGAGAGAACTTTCTCCTTTAGAACCTTAACTTGCCCTTCTGTAACTTGGGCTGGGGGGGTTTAATAACATTTGCTGTACGTGTGATAGGGAGAGAAGTAAATGAGATGACTGCCTTAAGGTAGTTTCTAACCATAAAAAGCTCTGTAAGACTCTATAACTGCTGTGTGACCTCTTGCAAGTCACTTGACCTCTCAGGGCCTCAATTTTTCTCCTCTACACAATAGGCTAATAAGGGTACCTACCTGATAGGGCTGTTGTGAAGAGTAAATAAGTTAATATATGCCAAGGTTTTAGAACAGTGCCTGGTACATAAAGAGCAGTGTTGATCAGTATTAATATCATGTATTATTGCTATTATTATTATGTAGAGGGAGCAGGCTGGGAACAGGGGAATCAGCTGAGTCCCTGTGGAAATGCACTTGCAACATCCTGGCCATCCCCGCTCCTTGGCCATGACCCTGTCAGCGCCCCTTCCCTCCACGGGTCCTGGCTCAGCCCTGCCCAGGCACTGGGTGGAGGAGCTGGGGAAGCTGTCAAGGCGACTCCCCTCTGCGAGGGAAAAACAGTCAGCAGCTGGGATTGATCACCCCAGGGCCATCCCCACCCCCCGCAGTGAGGCAAAGCCCATTAGTGTTTTCTTCTCATGGGGGGCAGGGCTGGCAGGGGGGAGCCGCAGCTGGAGACTGACGGGAAACAGATGTGGTAGGGGAGGGAGGGGAGGGGAAGTGGAGGGTTCTCAGGAGATGGATACCACACAGGTCAGAGCTCAGGGCGCAGTAGAAATAAAGCAACCCCTCTCCACCGTGGGGGGCAGGGAGAGTATGGGGGGACAGAGGTTCTGAGCCCCTCCTCTCAGCTCTTCAAAGGCTCCTGACTGCTGGGGAGCTCGGCAGGGCCACCACTCCCTCTGCCCTCAGCCCAGCTTGCCACTTCCCTGAGGGAGAAGAGCCCTGTAACAGGAGGTTGGGGGTGAGGCAAGGGGAGACCCGGTCCCAGGCCCCCCTGACTGGCTGAGTGACCTTGCTCAAGTCCCATCTCCTCTCTGGGCCTCAGTCTCCCCGCTGCACACAGTAGGTGCTCAACAAACAAGGGCTGAATGACGAGGAGAAGGAAAAGCAGAGCCACACACACTTGGAAGATTCTTCCTCACTGGGCCTGAGAGACTCTGATCCTGAGTGTGGAGACGGGGAGGTGATGGTCAGGGAGGCTGTGCTTGGACTGAGCTTCGCAGGATGGAGACGAAGCAGGAGAGGCCACTGCCAGCCTGGGGGATGGGGGTACGGCCCAGCATCAAGGAAGGGGCTACGGCAATACAGGGGTGTGGCCAAGGAGGCTGGAGCCACAGTGGAGAGTTGGGTCCTGGTGGACTTGGGTGCATGGCCTGGGCCCTGCCTCTCTGATTAGGTCACAGAGGTGTGAGAGTCATAAGGACTGAGCCTCCCAGACCCTAGCACAGCCCCAAGCACCATACGTCTGAGCCACTGCAGGAACTGGCCCATTCCCAGCTCCCCTCCCCAGCCAGCCACCCTGACCTGCCCTTGCTGTTCCCCCTGCCCCCGCTTCCCCCAGGCCACTCATCTGTCCCTTCCAGGTTCCATGTTTTCCTCCAGCCCCAAACTTGATCCCTCTTCATGAGTTCCAGCTTCTCTACTGACCTTGGGTAAGTCACTTATGCCCTTTGCCTTAGTTTCCTCCTCTGTAAAATGGGGAGACAATAGAGCTGACCTCATGGGGTGGCTGAGAGGATGAAGGTATAAAATACGCAGAGGAGTGCCTGGCCACCGCACACTGCTATCACAACTTCCCCAATTCCTGCCAGTCTCCAGTGACTGAGACGCACCTACAGCACCCCTCCTCTCTCCTGTGCTCGGAGCCCAGCCCAGCGCTTTACTCCAGCCCACCGGGTTCAGAGGGCGCGAGCTGGGACACCAACGGAGGCCTGCCTGGCCTCAGGGCCGGGCTCCAGACACAGGTGCAAGTTCAACGTCGAGGCACCACTTCCACCTGGGGGCCCTGGAAAGGCCACGTGGCTTCTCAGGACTGCACGTTCCCTCCCAGTGAACAGGACAGCCGGTCTGAGGGCAGAGAACACATGAAGGGTGTGCAGGGGCTCAGCACACCTGCGACTCAGAAGAGGAGTTCTCTGAACGCCAGTTGCTAACCCTGTCTGATGGAATCCTGTCCCTTGGGTTGCAGAGGAAGCTCCTGGAAAGCCAGGCAGCCCCCTGACCTTCGTCTTCCTTCAGAGCCTGCACAGACCTGGCGAGCAGCCGTCAACAAAGTGTGTCCAACGAGAGAAAGTAGGAACCCCTCTGCCAGCACGGGCCACGCACAGGGGCCCTGGGGGAGCAGAGTTCAACGAGGGCGAGCATGCTGACAGTCAGACATCTGGGGAGGTGCTTTTGAACCGGGGCTCCCGACCAGCTCAGGAATTGCCAGGAAGACTTCAGGATGCAGGTGCCGTGGCTCCTTCACACTGCCCGCCTTCAGCCCCAGCCCCGACATGCTCCTACCACACTCTGTGCATATCGCGTGCCCTGTGCCCAGCCACTGGGTCATCGAGCCTGTCTCGGCGCTCCAGGGCCTTGGTGTCTCCCTTGGTGCCATTAGCTTGTGGGCCAGGCCCCCTGCACTAAGGAGCCCCTTGTCCACTGGGCTGCACGGCCAGCTTCCCATCTATTTGCCTGTGTGCGACAGTGTGGGTGATGGGAACCACGGAAACCCTTGGGGGCAGGAGGATGGAGAGTCTGAAAACAGAGGCAAAGGAGGCCTGCGCGAGGGTCATAAAATCACAAAATGTTTCAACCACAAGAGTCCTCTTGGACAACTCCCAGATGCTCCTAGTAGGATAAAGACCAAATTCCATGCCATGGCCTCTGAGCCAGCCCAAGGCAGCCCGGCCCCTCCTTCCGCACTTTGCTTCACCCCTCAGCTCCTCCAGTGCTCGGCTGGGCCCTGTCCTCTCCTCTCTGCACGTGCTGTTCCCTCACCAGAAGCGCACCCTCCCCTCTCTGCCACTCCCACCCCAGCCCCCTTCGTCTGCTGACCCTCCACTGCCCCTCGGAGCTCAGCCTGACGTCACTGCCTCGGCGGATCCTCCCCCATCCTCCTGCCTCCCTTTCCCTGTAGCCTCCTCTGCCGCCCCCCCGCCCCGCCCCCGCTCCTGCCATCCGTCTTGGTGACTCAGCTTACACAGGGAAGGCTCGCCCCACCCCCGCTCCCCGTACCCCAACTACCTCACCAGCAGTGACCGTGTCTCCCACCATCCCCTCAGCCAGAGCCTGGACTTGGCCTTCAGAAACCTGCTCTCTGTCCGGCTCTCGGTTCCCGCACTCCCCCCAGCCCTGGCCCCGCCTCTCCATCAGGGCCCCTCTGGCTTCCCTTCCCAGCCGTCCAGCTCACAGCCCAGGACCACACTCTTCCAACATCACACCTGACTCTTTGAACTCTTCCCTCTGAAACACTCATCTGGCACACCTCTGTCCCCGAACCCCTGTAACACCATCTCTGGCCCACACCTGTGCAGTGAACACTACTGGCCAAGTCACAGAACCGGGCTGACGGCTTGGGTGACAGTTATGATCTCGAAGCTCACCCTGGGCTGGCATGCTGCTTGCCAGTCCGGCTATGTTTCTCTAGTAGGTTCGCTTCCTCCCTTGTCCTTCCCCAAGCCCACCACACCCCTCCTCACTCTGACTTTTAGCTGAAAACCTCATGTCCCATTTCACTGAGAAAACAGAAGCCCTGGAAGTGAGGTCCCCCTTCTCTGCCCCATCAAACCCACGCCCCTCCCCAATCATCCCCCACCTCCCTCCCTCCTGGGCTGATGATAAGGCATCTCCCTCTTGTCCCCTTATCACCAGCCTTTTGCTTTCTTCTGGGTCATTCTCATTTGCCTATAATGTGCTCCAGGCTCTCCCATCTTCAGAACACCCATCTCAACGCCACCGTCCCTACTCTAGCTACTGTCCCATTTCTCTGCTTCTCTCCACAATCAATGCCCTTTGCAAAAGTGGACAGTGAAGGTATTTCCTCTGCGGCCTGGCCCAGGGAACCTCCACCACCATGGACACTGCCCTGGCCAACAGATCCGCTGTGAATTAACATCTCCCGTCCGCCTCACGTCCGACCTAAAGGGCATCGGCTTCAGTGGTTCTCAGAGCTTGGTGGCAGCTCAAAAAGTCCTCCAGGTAAAAGTGATGCCCTCCAAAGTTTCGGGACCACCTCCTTATTACCAAACCTCCAGGGCCCTTCTCCACGGTCATTACACCCGACATCTCAGCGCCCGCCACCACCTGTGCTGCCACCCTCCCACCCCCAGGACTCCACGCTCCTTGGTCCCCCTCCTCGCCGGACGCTTCTCCTCCATCTGACCTCCGAATGCTGGGATTCCACAGCACATGGTCTGAGGAATCCCTTCGCTACTTTACCCACATTCTGCAGGCAATTTCATCATTCCCTAAACACCTTTAGGCCAATGGTACCCAATTCCCGGTGAACCACCTTGACTTCTCATATGAGCTTCAGAATACCAAACCCAACTGCCCTCTTGACGTCTCGACCTGGATTTTCAGGAACATCTCAAATGTAGCATGTATTAGAGATCTCTTGCCTTTATCTAGAACACCTCTGTCCCATCCCAACTGCCCCCAGCCCAGGCTGCCCACCTTGGTAACGACCACCTCCATCCACTCAGGAGCTCAAGCCAGAGTGTGATTGTTCTCATTCCTGGATTCCTGGCCCCCCCTCACCTTTCACATCCGACCCCGTGATGCTCTGTGTTGGACCCAAATCCAGAGCCACCACCTTAGTTCAGACCTCCTTCGGTTCGCCCGGGACTATGGCCATGGCTTTCCTGCTGGTCTCCCCAGTCTCCCAGCCCCTCTAGGCCAGTCTCTACACACAACCAAAGCAATCATCTCAAAATGAAGCCGAAAGCCCTGTTGCTGGGGGCTTCCTTGTAGGGCCCCCCGAATTCCTCTGGTGACTGCTCCATTTAGCTCTCCCGTATCTCCCACTCCACTCTCCTGTTCCTTCACTGAGCTTTCAGCCTTGAGCATCTCCAGCCCAACAGTCTCAGGGCATTAGCACTTGCTGCACCCTCTTCCCAGGATGACCACCCTCCCTCTGGTGACAGGTCTAGCTTCCTCCCCTGCTTCAGGCCCCAGAGTAAATGCCGCCTCCTCTCTGCAGCCTGCAGTAAGTGAGTGCTGCCTGGGACGAGCTGCCTCAACCCCCTCCCAGCAGGGCAGGCCGGCCCTTGGCCACCAGCCCCGTTGCACAGTATCTGGCACCCAGTATCCACCTTGTACACATGCGCCAACTGGGCGAAGAACCAACAAAATGCACTTTTCTACAGCATCCCGCCGCCTGCGTATCCCTCTTTGTGTCACGGTTGCAGTTCGTTACTTTCAAAATTCACTGGGGTCTGTGGTCTCAGGGTCTTCGTACAGTTGCCCATTTATCTTCCTTCCCTTCCTGGAGAAACAAGCCCTCTCCCCCCCACTTCCTATGAGACAAGGAAAGAGAGGGCTAAGTTGGATAGATCTGGTCCCATCCCCATCGTCTTGAGGCTCAGTAAGGGAAAAGCTCCCCCTCCCCTGGTCCTTCTGCCTCACCTGCTCCCGCTCCCCCGCCCCTCGCCCGGCTCACCTGCTTGTGTGGGTACACGTTGATGTGGCACTTGATGCACTCCTGCCCCATATTGGCCCAGGAGTTCCCGCTCATCCATTTTCTCTTGCACTTGGGACACTTGTACTCGCCAAAGCAGCGCTTTTTGCCCTGGTACGGGGTCAGACCCTCGCCTTTGGGGCGTGCCTAGAGGACAGGAAGCAAACACAGGGATTAGGATCCAACAGGCCCAAATGATGCCCCACAGGGGTCCTCATGGTTTCCCTCTTCAGCCTTCATGCCCTGTGTCCCCGTGTGCCAGATACCTTTTGTCCTCAGTCCAGAGAACACCAGAGTCACCCTCAGAGCACACATGGGAATCCCAAGGCTGGGAGACTCGTGTGGGGACAGAGAACAGAGGAGGTGGTGAGTGGCGCACATCTCTTTTAGATTTAAGGGAGCAAAGTCCTCGATGGTGGCTAGGAACTACTCCTTTAACTCTGCCGTCATGAAGGGGCAGCTGGTGGTCACATGACCTCACACAGGTGCTCTCTGGCCCTGGGTGGTGTGGTTTAAATGGCTACTGAAGAGACAACGCAGGCAGAATACAACCTTGTACGCAGCGAAAGTGTGTCTCCCCTCACCCCTGCTCCCAGCCATCTGCTGCCTTACCTGGTGGCTATCTGAATTTCCTTTAGACCACCCCAAAGATGGGCTCTCCATTTACAAACATATACACCATATACATACGTACGTGCAGCCTTTCTTTTCCCTCACTCGTATGGAGACAGATTATATACTTGGTTCTACATCTTCCCTTTTCACTTAATAATATATCTCAGACATATATATAATATTTTCCACCAGATCAGTATAAACAGAGCTGCTGTATTGTGTTTGAGGGTTGCACAGTATTCAAATCTATGCAAGGTTCGTAGTGCTTTCCCATCACTACTGCAAATGTCTAGATTGTTTCCACTCTTCTATTACAAGCAATGCTACTATGAATAACTTTGCATATATGTGTGTATGTACATATATAATTTTGCACAGGTGACAGTACATTTGTTGAATAAATTCCTAGAAGTGAAATTGCCGGGTTGATGGGTATGTACAATTTTCATTTTTAAAGATGACAATTGCCACTACCCGCTTCCACGCCTCCAGCTGCAGGTGTACCAACTTAATGTCCCGTCTCCTCCCTAACAGAGTTTTCATCTTTGCCAACCTAAGAGGTAGAAAATCTTCTCAGAGTAGCTTTGACTTGTACGACATGTATTATGAGCAAGTGAGAATTTTTTTTTTTTTAAATATGTTGTCTTCTGCCATTTTTTAAAAAAATTTATTTATTTATGGCTGTGTTGGGTCTTCGTTTCTGTGCATGGGCTTTCTCTAGTTGTGGCAAGTGGGGGCCACTCTTCATCGAGGTGCGCGGGCCCCTCACTGTTGTGGCCTCTGTTGTTGCGGAGCACAGGCTCCAGACACGCAGGCTCAGTAATTGTGGCTCACAGGCCCAGGTGCTCCGTGGCATGTGGGATCTTCCCAGACCAGGGCTCGAACCCGTGTCCCCTGCGTTGGCAGGCAGATTCTCAACCACTGCGCCACCAGGGAAGCCCAAGAGAGAATTTTTGCATTTAAGAACCACTTGTGTTTCCTTTGTGAACTGTTAGTTCATATACTTTGTGATTTTTTTTTTTCTGCCGGGGTTTGGTATTTTTCTTGTTGATCTGTAACTGCACTTTATATATTAAAGAAACTGGCTCTCTCCTATATGGTATTTTTTTTTAAGCAGGTTTATTGAGATATGGTTCACGTACCCGACATTTCACCTATTTAAGGTGTACAGTTCAGTGGGTTTTAGTATATTCACAGAGTTATACAACCATCACTACAGTCTAATTTTAGAACATTTTTCATTACTCCCCCAAAGAAATTCTGTATTCATTAACAATCACTCACCATCCAACCCCCCACTTCCTCACCATACCCAGCCCCAGGCAACCACTAATTTACTTTCTCTTTCTATAGATTTCCCTACTCTTGACATCTCATACAATAATTGCCCTTTCGTGTCCGGCTTCTTTCGCTCACTGTAGTGTTTTTAATGTTAATCCACATTGCAGCATGTATCAGTATGTCATTCCTTTTTGGTGCCAAATAATATCCCATTATATGGTCGTGCCATATTTTATTTACTCATTCATCAGAGGAAAGACACTGGGTTGTTTCTAATTTTTGGCTATTACGAATCATGCTGCTATGAACATTCATGTACAAGCTGCCTAGTGTTTTAGAGAGTTGAATTTGTTGCCCCATTATTTGAAAGTGCGAGATTTCACATAGAAATATGACCACATTGGTCCAGAATCCTTGCTGGTGATGAGCAGCTGAGGTTAAGGAGTGGCCACCCCATCAGACCGACTGCAATGCATTCTCTGTGTCACCTCTGTTCCGACCAACTGTGCCCTGCATTATGTCACCTGCTTAGCACTCACAGGATTTGAGTTTGAGGCCGGCTTAAATGCAGGCACTACACTGTGACTATCAGTCATTCCTAGACTGGCATCCTGAGCATTGCCTGGGAGCTCATTAGAAATGCAGAATCTCAGGCCCCATCTTCGATCCACTGAATCAGAATCTGCATTTTCACAGGAGCCCCAGAGAATTCATACACTATTAAGTTTAAGAAGTACTGGTCTACGAGGTGGTCTGTTTCCATAGTAATGTTTCCCTGGGTATTTGCCCGTTTCTGAAGTAGTGTATAAAGGTTAAGAACACCAGACTCTGGATTCAAATCCTAGCTCTGTGATCCTGGGCGAGTCACTTCACAAGACTAATGATAGGAACTACCACGAAAGACTGTTCTGAGGATTAAGTGAGGTAAAACACTTAGAACAATGCCTGGCAAATCGAACAGGAGTATTAATTATTATTATTTAATAATATAGAACAATAGCGGTATATAAAATAATAATTTCTTCCTTCAGTAATCATGTCTTTCTTGCCCAGCCACCATTACCACCACTTGGTGACAGCCTACCAGAATTACAGACAAAACCCTAGAAATGGACGTACGTGCTGAATGTGTAAATCTAAACTTAGTGACAACGACGCCGTGCTGGTCTTCTGGGCCCACTGCCTAATGTCTTTTGGATCGTTGTTGGCCTTCCTGGAAGCCATCATATCCTGGGGAGAAGACCGAGCTCCAAGGCAGGGCTGGCTCTCCGCACTGGTCAGGTCCATGAGAGAGGCTAGTTATGCCAAGGGGAGCACTCGGCGTGCAGCCAGGGCCCAGGGTCCAGTCAATTTGCAGTAGACAGGCCACCTAGGACTCTGAAGGCCCTTCGAGTTGTGTTGGTCTCAAGATACGGGGTGTGCAGTGACCCAACCACTTCTGGTGGCACGTTTTTCTACCTGGTGCCTGGTACCCCCAACTTACACAGCCTCCGTTCTGCAGTAATCCCGAAATAAAGTACTAGATGAACTCAGTTGCCTGGTCCCTGTTCTTAAAGTCACTTACATTTTAAAGGGGGACAAGAGACAGGCATGCGGTGCCTCACTAATGGTAGGATTTGAGACTTCTTGGTGGAAGTGGGAAATGTGGGGGCCATCACCAGCCAGACCCACTCTGGGATCTGGTTCTGCAGGCCTCTTGGTTCAGAGACTGATGGGACTTGGCACCTGGCCTCACACAGCCGGGTCCAAGGGCAGGGGTCAAGGCATCTCGGGACACTCAGCAGAGTGAAGGGTGAGGATTGGGGCAAGACTGACAATTCAGTTCCCAGAAAGTCTCTGCTTCAGAAATGAACAGGAAGGAAAGGTACACAAATAAAAAGACACAGCATGTGCAGCAAAGGGAGAAGCAGGAAGGTGAGAGAAGAGCAAGGGGGTGAGTCGGAACGCATCACCACACCAGGTAATTAGAAACCTGGACATTCTGGAGCCTTCCATCAAGGACTGGGAGCTTCTGGGCAGGGACAGGGGCTCCAGGCTCCTGCAGTATCAAACATCTTCAGCGCACCATTCCCACACTGCTGTCAGGCCAGGCACTGGGAGGGCCCAGCTCTGACACCCCCCCACAAGATACGTGGCTCAGATCTTCGACTTCAGGGCCAGATGCCAGTGGTGGCATTCTACCTCTGCCTGTGACTATCTGGGGGACCTTCAGCAAGCTATGCAACCTCTTTGTGACTTGGTTTCCACAGGAACCCAGGATGATGGTAACGGGCCAGCTTTCCCAGCGCTGTTGGAGGGATTTGATGCATTCACGCAGATGAAGGTCTTAGCTCGGTGGGTGGACACTGCAAGTGCTCAGTAACCGTCAGTGATTTCAGTAGCATTCGCTTCTGGGGCTTGTGCAGGGAGAGGGAGCAGATGTGTTCCAGGTGATACAGAGGCTGGGGCTGAGACCAATGGGCATAAACCGTAAGAGGAAAGTCCCAAAGATGGGAGGGAAGCCTGAGTAGAGGGTGGGCTCACCACCCCTGTGTTGCCGGGGGTGTGGGGGGGTGGCAAGTAAAATAAGAACAGCATTAGGTTTCTTCACCTTCTGGAATCCTCAGGGGGAGCCATAAAGGTAGAGGAAGGCTGTGGAAGCTCTGAGGATGCTGCTGGCAGAGGACAAAGGGAAGAGTGAAGAGAACAGACTTCTATGAAGGACAACCTGTGAGCTAGGCTTTGTGCTACAGCTCCACGGCCTGTCAGGCTCCCATTCAACTCTCCCCATAACCCTGTGGGGCAGGGAGTATCATCACCCACTTAACAGATGGTGAAACTGAGGCACGGGGAAGGGGAAGCACTTGCCAAAGAGTTTCCAGCATGTGAGGGGCAGGAGGCCAGGCCCAGCAGGCTTTTCCACAAGGCTACACCCTTTCTGTCTGTCACCCCCAAGAGTGTCCCCACCATGAAGCTGAGGCCTGTGCTCAGGAGAAGAAATCCCCCAGGCCCCAGGGCCTCCAGCTCAGCCTAGCCCAGTGGCTTTGCCCTCCTACGGGTCAGAGGGGAGAGATGCCTGTGGGGCAGGGGCAGAGAGGCAGTGGATGGAGGGAGGGCAGGCCAGCAGGCAGCTCTGGGCAGCGAGCAGCAGCTTCCCGGAAGGGCTCAGTCCCATCATTCTTACGCTTACAGACAAGAGCAGGGCCAAAGGGAGTAGGAATTTTTGACAGAAAGAAGGCTTCTCTGCCCCCCACACTTTCCCCCTGCCTCTCCTCCCAGAAAGGCATGGCCTCTTCTCATAAACGTCAGCATGAAGCAGACAGTGACTACCAATGGCCCTGCAGGGACCACTGCCCATCCCGACTGGGAAGTAGGCCAGGCCTGACCAGGCTCTCCTGACCCGGGTCCCTGCCACACACCCCTCTGGGAAATCACAACTGCCAGGAGCTCAGGCAAAGCTCAGTGGGGCTCAGAAACCAGCCCTCTTAGTACAGACAGGCCCTCTGGGGACCAAAGAGGCCAGGGAACTTGCTCAAGGACACATAGCAAATCAGGGACTGAGCTGAGACGAGGCATCAGGTCCTCTGACCTCCAGATCAGGCTAGAATCACCATGGAGGGGAGCCTGGGAAGTGAGAGATGGTGGCTGGCATGGTGGTGGGAAGGAGGACTTGTGCCAGGGAGTAACCAGGGCAAAGCTGGGCGGGGAGTGGAAGGAGACATCCGGGCAAGCCAGCAGCTTGGGGAGAGATGTAGAGGATGCTGACACTACCTGTGCACTTTTTCGGGATGGCTCAGTGCTTTCTTCCCAAAGGCTCATGAGATTTCTTGTGGCTGGACGCTAGGTAGTGAGCTCCCTTTCACTAGGGGTATGCAAGCAGAGACTGGGTGAACAACTATCAGGGACATTGCCAAAGGGACTTTTGCCCTGGTCAGACAATTGGACCAGGTAACTCTGAGGGCACTTCAGCTCTGTAATCCTCCCAACTCTTGTTGCTGGTGAAGGCCAACCAGGCAGGTGTGGAGAGGGAACACTCTCAGACGCTGCTGGGGGTGGGCGTGAACAAGTACATTTCCTTCTGCATTTCTATAGTGCAACTTGGTAAAGGTTTCAAACTTTAAAAGTTCCATTCCTTCCCTCCCAGCAAATCTATATCTGGGCGACCATCCTAAGGAAATAAAAGATCAGAGGTGCAGACCACAGGGATGTTCAAGGATATCCATCACAGCATTGTTTATGACAGCGACAGCCTGGAAAAAAACGAATGCCTTGGTTCCCTAAATGACGTTACACCCATTGGACAAATGACAACAAAGCCATTGAAATATTTATGAGGTTTTTAAAAAAGGTTTGGGAAAACATTTTAAAAAGAAAGCAGGATAAGCGATTGAATATAGACTGCTCCCAGAGTAAAACTGTAAAAAGGAAAAATGTGCAAGGAAAGGGCCGGCAGGAGATCAGTCAGAAGTGTTCAGAGGTTGCCTCCAGGAGACAGGATGCTCTGCTCTAATTAATGAATTGTCTTGAATGAGTAGGTATGACTTTGATGGAGAAAATTATGATGGTCCATCAGCCGACTCCCTGGCCTGCAGGCCCCTCCTGCCCACAAGGGGGAGCCCTGTGCTTTTCCAAGGTGGTGGGAACAGACAGAGATGGCAGCTCTGTCCATACTTGTCCCCTGGGGCCTGGGTGCCAGGCAATGGCCAACCTCTGGCTGCTGGTTCTGTTGGACCACGTTCATGTCCGTAGAGCTGCCCTCCCCGCCCCCCCGGCCATGGAGTGGACTTCCCACCCCCTGGATCCCATTTGCTCCCTCAATTTTGAGGACAGCTGGAAGTATCCACACCTATCACATGACATAAGAGTCTGGCTGGTCACTGTGCCCATCAATTTCCCTGCCCCTGCTTCCTGAAGTCCCACCAGTAGTGAGTCAGGCTTCAGAGTGAAGTTTGTTTTCCTCTTGGCCCCTTTAAGACTGTCTTTTTTTAAAATTTTTGTTTATTTATTTATTTGGTTGCGTTGGGTCTTCGTTGCTGCGCGCGGGCTTTCTCTAGTTGCAGCGAGCGGGGGCTACTCTTCATTGTGGTGCACAGGCTTCTCATTGCAGTGGCTTCTCTTGTTGCGGAGCATGGGCTCTAGGTGTGTGGGCTTCAGTAGTTGTGGCACGTGGGCTCAGTAGCTGTGGCGTACAGACTTAGTTGCTCCACGGCAGGTGGGATTGGGATCTTCCTGGTCCAGGGACTGAGCCTGTGTCCCCTGCATTGGCAGGTAGATTCTGAACCACTGCACCACCAGGGCAGTCCCTAGACTGAGTCTTTTTTGCAGGGAGATGACATTGTCATCGTTGGTAGCTTGAAGGAGAGCATCCCAGGGACGCTGGCCCAGGAGGGGGCAGTGAGGTGGGGTGCTGAGGACCTGAGGCCATGCCCTGTGCATCATGGCTCCACACTGGCTTCTGCCCCAGGACACATGGCCTCTGCTCTCTGGATCACGGTTTTGGCTATGGGCCCCAGCTGCAGGCCTCAGCCCCAGCCCTGGCCACACCACCTCTGCCTGCCTGCGCCCGGCCAAGCTCTGGGACACAGTAATAGCCATACTCGTTGGGTGTCTTGTCAGAGCCAGACCCCCTTTGTACAATCACCTTATGAGTCAAGTATGCTTAGTCTCAGGTTTCAGATGAGAACACCGAGGCATGAAGAGGTTAAGTAACTCACCCAAGGCTATACTATCAGCAGGCGGTAGAGTCTGCACTTGAACCCAGGCCGCTGACTCAAGCCCATCCTCTCAATTGCCCCGCAGTGTGCGAAGACGATATTAAGATGAGGAACCCATCCGGCCAGGATGGTGAGAAACAGGAAAGTGTTGCTACTGTCACAGACCCTGGCATGCTGGGTGGCCCAGGGGGCATCCCTTCCCCTCTCTGGGCCTCAGTTTCCCCATCTCTCGAATGAGCGTGGCACTGACCACTGGGCAGGCTCACTTTCCTGCCTGAGGCCCATAGGACAGCCTGGCAGCCGCCCTCACGCTCCCACTCTGCCAGGGAACGCTAGGCTGACCCCACAGTGCGTCCAGCTGACAGGCACTGGCCGAGCCAAGAGAAGCAAGGGAGGAACAAGGAACAGACGGGCTCCTTGCTGGATCCCTGTGCCCCCGTCTGCATGCTCTCCTGTGGCCAGGCGGCCGAGGTTATCCTGGCCTAGAGTCGAGAGGGAAAGAGCCCTGGGTTTGAGATGCCCTTTCCATAGATGAAGACACAGAGAATGAAGGGCCCAGGACTCTTTGTGCGTCCCTGCTGGCCCTTCCTGGAAGGCCCAAGAGGGTTCTGGGGACCCTTTCTAAGGGCTGGGGGCTCTCCCTGGAGGAGGCAATGCCCCTCTCCCAGAGTCTCCTCTCTTGAGCCCCCCTTCCTCAGGCCCACAGGTACCCCCTTGCCCTCCGTGCTGTCTCTCCTCTCAAGCCTGGACCCATGGGGAGTAAACAGGGGCTGCGGTCAGAGGCCGGGGCTCAGCCCTGGCTCTCCCAGGCCCAACCTGGAACTTCATCTGCCGAGTGTAGGAGCTGGGGCGCTAACATTTCATGAGCACCTACTATGGGCCAGTCACTTGCCAACCTGTCACTCCAAAGCTCTTCCATTCTATGGGAGAGCAAACAGAGGCCCAGAGAGGCCCAGCAAACTGTGCAGGGCCCCACAGCCGTGGAGCCAAGACTTGAACCCGGTCCGCTGACACCACAGCAACACCCCCCCACCTCATGCACAACCGCTCCTGAAATGGTTGTGGGAAAATGAGAGAACAAGCCTGCTCCTAGGACCACGACTCCACCTCTGAGCTCCGACCCTTGGCTACCCCTGCAATTATTCATTCATTCAACTAACATTTATTGAGCACCCGCTCTGCCCCAGGCTCTGTGGAACATTCCAGGAATATGGAAATAAGCAAGACAGATGAGGAATGCTCTCACAGTCTGGGGCCTTCCAAAGGGACCAGCCCTGTGTGGCCCTTTCACCAAGCGTGGTCCACACCTGTCACAGACACCCTCGGACACACATTTTCAGGCTCTGGCCCAAGTCAGACTCACACCTGCAGAAACACTCTTGGACCCACGTTCTCAGGCAGAGGCTGCTCTTCACCCAGTCCTCCTAGGTGACAGGCATGGGGCCAATGCAGGACACGTGAAATGATCTCTAATCAATGCAACAGCCCTATGAAATCAGCACTCTGAACCCTACTGACAGATGAGGAAACTGAGGCTGGGGACAGGGGTAGCACTTGCCCAAAGTCACAGAATCAGTAAGCGGTGGGGCCCGCATTGGAGCCAGGATCCGGGCTTAAGCCTGTTCAGTGCCCGGACCCATGCTTCTCTTTCCCCTGCGCCCTGTGACACTGCTTTAGCCGCCCTCCAAAGACCTCCACACTCACGTGTCCACACACACGGCCCGGGGAGGTGGGCAGGAGGGCTGCTTCAGCCTCTGCAGCCTGGTCCCGGCAGCTGCGGGCTCGGCGGAGGCCCCAGAGGAAGCAGGCGATCAGAGGGACAGGTGGGCTGGACCCCGTGGCCTGCAGGCTGCTGGGAGGGAGGAAGGACGCGGCAAGAGGTCCCCCTGGGTTTCCTCCGGAGTCTCAAGGGCCCCCTTGTCTGAGCACAGGCGTCCTGGCCCCCTCCCCCAGGCCCCCTCCCCTTTTCTGGGTTCCTGCCGCAGCCCAGCATGAGCCCAGAAGGCCCAGCCTCCTCATTGCCCCCCCCACCCCACCCCGGCTCATTCCCAGCCCAAAGCCACCGCAAAAATGCCATCCTGATTCCACAACACTAGGGTTTGTCCAAGTGCAGGGGAACAATGACGCTTTCACAGTGCCAGGAAAAGGTCTCAGGAAAACCCTGGGGAGGGGGCATGGAGTGGAAGTGTGGAGACAGGGAAAGGGCTGAGATGGAGAGGAGAAGACAGGGGGAGGCTGGGAGGCAGGGGCAGAGCAGTCAGGAGTCAGGGGTAGGGAGCCAGGAGACTGAGAAGACAGGAGGGCAGGCGGGGGGGAGGAGTGACAGACGAGGGGAGAGAGGAAGCGGGAAACGAACCAAAAGGGAAGGAGAAAACAGATACAGGAGGGACGCCCCGACAGAGGCCAAGAAGCCCCTCCAGGACCCAGAGCGGTGTGGAGGCCCCTGGCACCCCACAGGCCTCTGGGCACTGTGCCCCTAGGAGCCCCTCCCCACCACAGGAACCCCTCTCTCTGAATCCCACCCCAAGGCCAGGCAATTGGAATTGCTCTGAGGCAAAACTTTTTGGAAAGCAGAGACTTTGTAATCACATGAACAGCCACTCCCTAAGCTATCTGCTTCCTGCTTCTGGCTTTCCTCCATTAGCAAACCGCACGGATCAGAGCTCAGGGGCGGGAAGGGAAGGGGGGGGGCGTCCAAAGGGGTGGAAAACATCCGAATCAGAGCGATTGCAAAAGGCCTGGGTTTTCCTCCCCTCCTGTGACTGAGGAGGGAGACAGCTATCGCTCGTCCTGCCACCGCCACAGGGAGTGGATGTGGTGGACGGAAGACCTGCAACCACCATGCGGTTGGCCCAGAGCTGGATGCAGCCCTGAAAACCATTCGTTCTCCTGAGCGGGTTCCCGGGTCCCTGCTCATCCCTGTTTGGGTGGCCTGTTCACCCAGCAAACCCTTTCTTCCGACGCTGCTTCCTCCCCAGCCGTGGCCACAGCCCGGGTCCAGCCAGGCTGAGTCACCCCCAGGTACTTTAATGGCCAGGCTCCCCAGACTTAGGTAAAACACTCAAGGCTTTCGGACCCTTCCCCAGCTGACCTCACCTTCATCGTTGCTGCTCCCTCCTACAAAACTCGTGCTCCAACAGAGACAACAAAACCATTTCCTGCGAAGGACACGCCCCGCTCTGCCCCCATGCCTTGGCTTTTGCTGTTACCTCCGCCCCGAACGTTTCTCCACCCATTTCTCCACCCGGTGAACGCTCATGTATCCAGGGCCAAGCTCCAAGGCCACCCCCTCTGGCCTCCCCCATCCCAGACAGGGTTAACTGCCCTCCTCAGGGTGCTCACGCCACTCTGAGTCCCAGGCTCGAGCGCTAGCTGACAGCCCTCCCACCGCCTCCCCCAGAGAAGGCGCTGGCTCCCCACGCTCCCAGGGGACTTTGTGGTCGGCACCGCTCGCTCGGCTGTGGGTCATGTCCCGCCCTGACCCGGCCCCCAGCATGCTAGAGATTTCATCCTGAATGTAAAGAACTTTTGGAAACTGCTGTTTCTTCGGTCTTGTTTCCCAGTAGTCTCTGAGTGTGCTGGGGCCCCGCAGGGCCCTCCACATCTCCTCGGGGCACCCTGGGTGGGGCTCAGAGCACATCGACAGCTGGAGGGGACAGTGGTATGGGCAGTGCCGGTGATGGGTGAGGTGTGTGGGCCGGAGTCGGGGTCACGCAAGCAGGAGGTGGCAATGCTGGGGCTGGCTCACTCTGAAGACGCTCCCCCTGGGCTGCGCTGAGCACCCTGGAGGGCCGCCTCAGGCCACCAGCGCCATTTCCACAGACTGTCTGGTCCCTGGCTCTGCGTCTGAGGCCATCCCTGTGAGGCCTGGCCAGACATGACCCGGCTGGACGTGGCTGTAACCAGCCCAGCTCCATCTGGCTAGAGGGAGGCTCTGCACCAGTCCTGGGGGCAGAGCTGGGGGCAGGAAGGCGGTGGGTAAGCCTACAGTGATGCTTTGGGTGTGAGGGTCACAGGCCTGGGAGGAGAGGACAGGGGAACTCAGCTCAAAAATAGCGATGGGGGAAGGGTGTGGAGGGTGGCCAAGCGCCAGAACAGAAATCTGATCTGTCCTGGCCGATGAAACGCTGAAGTCGGCAGTTTGGGGCCACTCTGGCAGGAGCTGGGGCTGAGGCTCCCAGGGCTGCCTGGTGAGAAGCTGCAGGCCCAGCTTCCAGCCTCGGCTCTGTCCTCACATCCATTGCTCCTCTCCCTGGGCCTCCATCTCCTCCTCGGCTCACAGGGGGTAGGAAGGGAAGCATGCTGTCCACCTCTGAGAACTTTCATCAGGTGAGTGTTGGAGTTTGAGACACTTAGGAGATGGCGACAGCCACAGGCGGGAACCGCCCGTGGGGAGTGTCCACTGAGCGCCGCGCCGGCCACGCGCCTGACTTGTAGGTGACTTCATTGTGACCCTGTTTCCAGATGAGGCAACAGAGGCCCAGAGAGGTTAAGTCACCTGTCCAAGGTCACAAAGCAAGTCAGTGGCAGGCCTTTGATCCCAGTCTACCTGGCTGTCATCCAGTTCCCTCGCTGCCGAGTGAGGGTCAGAAGGCTGTGGACTGGGTTCAAGGTTGTCTGTGGCAAGTGTAACTGGGCAGAGCAGGGGTTAAGAGGCTCCTGGAGGCCAGCCCAGGCGTCTGCCCGCTTTTACCATGGTTCCACAGTGTTGGCCGGTCCTGAAACTCAGAGAACGGGCCTTGGGGAGGAGGGTGCGCATGGCTGTAAATGCATGTGTGTTTGTGTGCGTACAGGCATACGTGCACCTCTCACGGTCACTGCAGGGCAGCAGACCATGGCACAAATCTACCCGTGTTCTCCCCTTCAGGGTTGGGGCCTGGCAAAGGAAGAGCCGCCCTTCTGCGACTTTTCTAGGGGGTCACGGCGAGGAAGCCAGGCACTTCCCACCCACACAGCCCAGGCTGCAGTTGACCTTGCTTTTTCACCCAGGGGCAGGAAAAGTGTGCAAAACCATCCCTCCCCCACCGTCTCCAAGAGCAGGGGTGCTCAGCACAGCGGGCTCTGTAGCAGTCAGGAGGACAGAGCTGTGCTGTACAGCCCCAGATGGTCCAATACCCTCCCTGGGCACGGCTGTAAAACCCTTACAGCTCCTGCCACGTGCAGTGTTACCTTCACCAGCCATTCCATCCTCCCTACAACCCCTACAGATGAGGAATCCAAGGCACAGAGAGGTTGGGAGATTTGCCTGAGGTCACACAGCCGGGAAGCAGCAGAGCTGGGATGCAAACCCAGGTCTGGCTCACTCCCACAGCACCACAGCACCTCTGCTATGGTCCCCAGCTCCGACCTTCCGGGGTGTCCTCGCCCTTGTCTGTGGGCAGCCCCCGTAACAATAAACCTGCTCGTGTGCCGAGGAGGCGGGGAGGGGAACGTGCCCATTACAGGAGGGGGGCCGGCTGGTGGTACTCGTTCTCACACCACCTCTGCACGCCAGTCCCACTAACTGGCATCTCCCATCTCCCAACAAAATCCCGTGGAAGCTGCACTTCCCCCTGGAAGCCTTCCTTGACTGCTCCTGCTTGCAGGGACCACTCTGTTCTCGGCCCCCTCTGCGGCTCATCCCGTGCACTCTGTGCCCACTATACTCCTGTGAGGGCAAGCAGTGCACACATGCCCCTTTGTCAGGGTTCTGAGGCAGCTCCTTTAAAGTGCTGACGG
This sequence comes from Pseudorca crassidens, assembly GCF_039906515.1. NCBI lineage: Eukaryota > Metazoa > Chordata > Mammalia > Artiodactyla > Delphinidae > Pseudorca > Pseudorca crassidens. The sequence goes on along the minus strand of NC_090311.1, from coordinate 53,924,979 downwards.
TGGTGTGAGCCAGGCAGGCACGGGACCTGCCCTCACGGAGCGTTTGTCCCAGAAGAGCTCTGGTGTGGGAGCTGGGCTGACCAAGCTATGTGCTATCTGCCTCATTTAATCAGCCCAGTAACCCCACCACACACAGTATAGCAACATCCATCCATTTTCCTTACCAGGAAACCAAGGCTCACTTCCAAAGCCACAGAGCTGCGAAGTCTACATTCCATCTTTCTGACTCCAGATGCCCAAGCTCTTAATTCTGGAGCACAGGTTATTACACTTGAGCGTGCATCAGAACCATCTGCGGGGATCGTTATCACACAGGCTGCTGGCCCCATTCCTAGAGCTCTGGAATCAGCAGGTCTGGGGTGGGCATAAGAATCTGCATTTCTACAAGTTCCTGAGTGACGCTCAGGCTGCTGGCCCAGGGACCCACTTTGGGAACAACTGCCTTAGGTGATACTGATGACAGTCTGTTAAAGTAGGAGTGTCAATCGCATACTGTCTTTTCCACACTGCCCCCTCCCCTCATGCCCATTCTACAGCCCAGGAAACAGAGGCACAGAGAAGGCAAGTAGCTAGCCCAAGCCATACAGGAAGATAGGGTCGGAGCTGGGAATGGAGCCCAGGGCTCCTCACCCCAGCAACTGGTCTGGATGCAGGACAGTGAGGCTGCTAGGCTTAGCAGGACAACGGCCCAAGGTGAGGAGAAGGGCCATCCCTTTAAAAGTGGAACTGGTGGTGGGGTGCTGGGGGAGGGCTGGCCTGGCTCTCCTGGCCCAGCCCCAAGCCTGTGACTCCTCAGCATCTGGAAAGCATCACAAGGAACAATGGAGGGAGCAGGGGGCCTGGCTGCTCGGGGGCTCTGGCCCCCGACTGTTCAGGAAAGCAAAGGAACTGGGGCCCTGCAGCCCTCTGCCGCACACACACCCCCCACCGCTGTTTGCTTTGGCCCCGGCACACAAAGATCCCAAGGGGCCCAGCTGTCAGGAAAAGTCAGCCCCGGAACTACAGACCTGGGGGCCGGTGGCCAGGTTGGGTGCCCAGGCAAGGAGTCAGGAGGCACCGGCCAGCCCAGCTCCCGCTCAGTGGGCAAGACTCCTGTATTACGGTGGCTCCCCGGGCCTCGGTTTCCCCCCAGGAAGCTCAGGTACCACCCCGCCTGGGCTGGCTGCTTACCATGTACTGGCACGGAACTGACCAGCTTGGCACCTTGGCCCACGTTGCCCCCAGGGGCCCGCTTGTCCTCTGCAGGCCAGTGGGGGCCAAGCAGCCAGCCGTGGAGTGGGGAAGAGACGGGGACAGTTACTGGGTGCCTTTACCCCGCCTGCCACCAGCTCTTCCACTCACGCCCTCAGCGCATATGCACTGAGCACCCACTATCTATGAGGCACCACAGCAGAGCGGTTAACAAGACAGATGTGATGCCGGACCCCACAAGCTTCCAGTCAGGTGGGAAAGGAAAAACGCCAAGGATCTCATTCAAATAATTATAGCCATGATGAAAGCTATGAAGGAATGGGATGCTACGACAGAGACGACTGACAGGGATCCCGTCTTCAGAGAGGGAAACACTACTGTGGGGTCTGTCCCAGCCTCCAAGGTTTCACAACTTAAACTGTAAGGTGGGTGTGTCTTTATTTTTAATTTTTATACAAATTTTAAAGGTTACTTTCCATTTACAATTATTACAAAATATTGGCTATATTCCCCAAGTTGTACATTACATCCTTGAGCCTATCTTACACCCGGTAGTTTGTACCTTCCACCCCACAGCCCCTATTTTGGCCCTCCCCCCACACTGATAACCACCCGTTTGTTCTATCTGCAAGTCTGCTTCTTTCCTGTTATATTTATCAGCGTGTTGTATTTTTTAGATTCCACATATAAGTGATATCATACTGTATTTGTCTTTCTCTGTCTGACTTATTTCACTTAGCATAATGTCCTCCAAGTCCATCCATGTCGCTGCAAATGGCAAAATTTCATTCTTATGAAATGGCTGAGTAGTATTCCATTGTACGTATGTGTGTGTGTGTGTGTGTGTGTGTGTGTATAAAACCATATCTTCTTTATCCACTCATCTGTTGATGGACACTTAGGTTGCTTCCATACCTTGGCAATTGTAAATAGTGCTGCTATGAACATTGGGGTGCATGTATCTTTTCGAATTAGTGTTTTTGCTTTTTTTTCAGGTATATACCCAGGAGAGAAACTGCTGGGTCATATATCAATAATAACTCTAGTTTTAGTTTTTTGAGAAAACCCCATACTGTTTTCCACAGTGGCTGCACCAATTTACATTCTAACGTGGGTGTTTCTTAACACACCCCACCCCTACCCCAGCCCCAGCATGCCGCCACCAATGTGCTCTGTGACGTGGGACAAGCCCCTTCGCGGCCTGGGTCTCAGTTTCCCCATCTGTCAATGAGAACATGACGGGAAAGGCAAATACTTCATCTTGCGCGTCCAATTACTTGCTATCGGAGCACTTTGTTAAGAGAGATGCTGTGGCAGCATCCTAGCTCGATAGGCAAGAATAATGTAATTTTGGTGCTATCTGCCTTGACATGGCCGTGGGCTGGGGGTGACGGACACACAGGACTTGTGTTGGCATTCCAGGCCTAGGCGATCGCCAAAGATCCTTCCTGTGCAAATGTTCCACAAGCAGACAGCACACAGGCTGAAGAAGCAGACAGTGGTTGAGTCTGGCGTGGCATGAGCCTTGGCTTGCCCTAAGGCAGAAATCACTGCTTCCTTCCACCTCTGGGCCTGTAACAGATGCTAGTCTAGCCCCGCCGGTGCCACATGGTTTCAGAAACACTCCTCTTCCAGCCAGCCTTCCTGGCAGACATCCCCCTGGGTCGCAGTTTGCCCCCTGTACTTTGTGCATCTCTGTAGCAAGCACTGAGGTACCCCACTCAGTCTGTGAGCCTGTTGCCTTCTCCCAGGCCCCTCCCCGGGGACAGAGACCATGTAGGATTCCGCTCTCATCCTCAGGCCCAGCGTGGGTCTGGCGCAGAGCAGGGAGCCTCTGGGGAGGAGGTAAAAGACAAAGTGATCATTTTGGACATGACCATCATCCTGAAATAAGTAGCTAGAGGAGAAAGCCAGGAGGGCTGGGGAGGCATGGGGAGGGGGGCAGGCAGCAGGCTGGTGACTTCCTGAACAAGCATGCCGCCGATGTTCCTGGTCCTCAGTGTGGCTATTGTCCCTGCCGGTCCGGAGAGCGGGCTCAATAGGGCCTCTGTCCCTCCTCGGGCAGGCTGGCCGGCTCAGTGGCGTCCCACCCGGGCAGCTGGGAGGCAAGGGCCGACACTTCCTGTCCCTGCCGCCGAGTGTTCCGAGGGGCAGTGAGAGGGGAGGGGGACCCTCGAGACAAGCACCCATCTATGTCCCCCAGGGGAGGGCTGCCCAGCTGGGGGAGGAGGCGGGAGAAGGGAGAGCGGAGCTGGGGATGTGCTCACCCCTCTGCCTCATCCCTTCTCCTCCCAACCAGCGCTGCCTCTGAGCCACTCTGGCGCCCCTGCTGTTGCTCAGACAGGCCAAGCACATCCTCGCCTTATCTCAGGGCCTTTGCTCTTACTGTCCCCTCGGCCAGGAGTGCCCTTCCCCCAGATCTCTCCGCATTGTTCGTTCCCTGCTTCATCTATCTCTATTCAAGTTGCTGCTGCCTCGGGGAGACTGTCCCAACAAGCCTTCTGAACACAACCTAACACCACAGCGCACCCATCTGCACCTACGTCTTTACCGTAGGTCGTCCCACACCGCGTGAGCCGTATTCTTCCCTTGTCTTTCCTGTTCACTATGGACTGTCCCCGGTGCCTGGGGCAGTGCCTGGCACACCGTAGGTGCTCCACAAAGACGTGCTAAATGAACAGATAAAAGTAACACACTTGAACATCCATCTACACACCGAGAGACGTGCTCTGGGAGAGCAGAGCCCTCTGTGTCGGGGGCATGTGGCCAGGGTGGCTGGGGAGGAGGCCCCGGGAAGTACAGGAAGAGCCAGGTGAAGATAAAGCAGACAGGGATCCACGTGGACCGGGCAGCTTGCGCAAAGGGCTGGGATGGCAGGAAGCGTGGAGGGCTTAAGGGTTAGAGGCCCGCGGAGGCCAGCCCACACCGGCCCTGGGACCACGCCGCCGAGCTGGATTTTAGCGTGGGAGTCAAGGGAAGTCAGGGAAAGATTTAAAATCAGCGGTGGCAAGGTCAGCCTGGCGTTTCAAGAGGTCTCTGGCTGCGTTTAGAGAATGGATTGAATGGGGGGAGGGGCACATGGAACATGAGGACACTTGGGGGCTGCAGCCACATGGCTAGTGAGAGGCGATGGTATGGTCTGGGGAGGGGCGGCAGAGAGGAGAAGGGTGCAGGGACTCCAAAGACAGACAGGAGGTACCGTCCACAGGACTTGGGGTGGCCCTGGGGGAGGGCGAGCCAGGGGTCAAGCCTCAGCCCTCCTGCCTGGCTGTGAGGGCTGGGCCAGGGTCCCCCCCTCTGCTGGTGACAGCCCTGGTTCTAACTGGGGGAGGGCAGGCAGGGGGAGGTGATGGACGGAAGGAGGACTGGGCAGCAGGCAGCAGCGATGGATGGGACAGCCTCGTCATAACTACCTGCCCAGCTCCTTCCCAGGGCCCTGCCCTCAGAAGTCAGGAGTTGCCCATAAACCTGTCACCTGAGCCTGTACAAGCTGCCCCCCGGGGGAGGGGCCACCACAGGTCTGATGTGGAGGGGGAGCCAGATACCCTGGTGTGGTGCTGCAATTACACACACACACACACACACACACACACACACACTCCCCTGCAGGTGAGCAAAAGGCTCTCATTACAGGAAGGAGCAAGCTAGAAACGCCAAGGTTCAAGGCTTGCCCACAGTCTCGAGTTGCCTCCTAGGCCCTGGAACGACTCTTCAGAGCCCAGAAGGAAGAGTCAATGGAAAAAGTGCTGAGTCTTAAAGAGGGATAAAACTCAGGAGGAAGGGGAAGAAGCTGGAGTCGGAGGGAAAGGTGCCCTGGGTTCTCCGTGGTCCAGCCTCTCAGTGTGCACAGCAGGTGATTAGCAGGGTCTCCGGGGCAGGCAAGGGGACCTCCAGCATCACACAGCCCATGAGGGGCAGGACAGAGCTCAGATGTCCCCAATCCAAGTCCAGTGCTAGGGGAAAGCCTGAGGCCGATGCAGACAGGAAGGAGTGGAGGGCACTTCCAGAAGCTCTCCTAGCACCTTCTCAGCCCTGGGACCCAGCCATGCTCCCTGTGAGGGTCTCTCAACCCCAGAGGAGCACCATGCCACCTGATACCAGCCACGTCCCCAGGCGGGCACATCTCCTCCCCAGGGTTGGCACCAGGGCAGTACTCAGTACTCAGTTCAGGGACCCAAGGCAAGCCCCCCGGAAGCCCAGCGTCTCCAGTCCCTGAAGCCCACCCACATGTGCTCCTATGGGTCCTGGCCCATCTCTCCCACCCCTGCCTCACTCCCAGCAGCCCATAAGGTCAGAATCGCGGGAATGGAAGGAACGGTGTGGGAGACTGGCATGTGAAGGCCATGGAGCAAAGCCTTCTTATTCTGCCCACAAAAGGGCAGTGAGCTTGGGCCCTGAACTGAGCCTGGGCGGGCACGTGTCTGCAGACTGCAGGTGCTCACGTAGCGCGCAAAGGAATGACACGCACAGGTGTTTCTCCCGGGCACACACCTTAAGATGAGGCGCCAGCTCCATTTTCAGTCAACTGACAGGGAAGCAGGTGGTCAAGAGGGTAGCAGAGGCTCCTTAAGCCTGTCTGGGACCCAAGGGAGGCGTGTTCATTGAGCTTCCCATCAACCTGGTAGCTCCCTGGGGCCCAGCAGCGGCAGAGCCTCTGTGCGGGCATGCGCACTGCATACTGGAGAGGGGGGTGTGTGTGCAGGGCGCACACTTGGAGCTCCGGGTATGTGCGCCACGTGTGTGGCTGCACACAGCCCCTCGCTCTGCACCCAACTCTACAAGCTGCAGTGGGCCAGGGAGAGGTCGGGGAGGTCCAGGGCTGGGCAACCACAGGCAGCTCTGGATTTCTCAAATCCATCAAAATAACTTCATGGAAAACTGGGAGAATCATGCTGAAGGAAGAGAAAAATGCAACCACTCATCTCTCCTGGAAAATGTCTTTCTAGTCCCTGGCCACTGTCTATCCCATGACCCCACATCCTCTCAGCCAGCCAAGTGCCAAGTGAAAGAGCTCTGGCTGTGCAGCTCTGAGACCTGGGTTCGAATCCTGGCTCTGCCATTACTGGCGGCAAGAGCTTAAGGAGGTTTCTAAACCTCCCTGAACCTCAGTTTCCCATCGCTCAAGTGGGAATCAGTATCCATCGGGTGGGGAGTTGAGAAGAGCTCATGAGCTCATGAATGCAAAGTGCCTGGCCACAGCTGGAACTCAGTAAAGGCAGACCTCGTCGCCTTCCTCGGCATTATATGGACGCTTGTCTGAAATTTCACATGCCCGAGGCCTTTATACTCTTACCCCTCTATCTTGCCAACTTTCTGAAAATCCAGGAAAGTCTCTGGAATCCCAAATTTCCTCCTCTCAGCGAATATAAATAAACCCACTCAGTCTCCCTCAACAAACACAAGTTGCTGTTCAGAGCCTGGCTCATTGCTGAGCATGAGGAACTGGCCGTGGGTGAGGCTGGCCTCTGCCCCTTCCTAGCACATCAGGTTTTCCCATACAGGGTCTCGTGTAATCCTTACAGTAACTGGGAGTTGCAACGCACGGGCCCAGAGAGGAGAAGGGACTTTCTCAAGGTCACACGGTGAGTAGGTGGCGGCCCCAACCTACACCTGCCTGTTCCTGGCTCCCCCCCTTCTTCCTGGTCTCTGAGCCTGCCGTGTGCTGGCGCATGTGGCACCAGTCCTGGGGCAAATGAAACAGAAGACGGTGTGGCCTGGCCGGCAGGGAACAGCCAAGGGAGGTCACGTGGGGCAGGGAGAGCCGCTCTTGGGCCTGGTGAAATCCACCAGGCTACAGGCTGTGCATGTGGGATCCTGAGTCGCAAGACTGGTCCCTGGCCCTTCAGGGGGACCCAAAAGTTGACTGGCTGCTATAGCAAGTTGATGATTCTGTGCAAAAAGCAAGGCCTTAGAAGGACGGGATGGAAGACACATGCAGTAGCTGGACGCTTAGTGAGGAGGCCTGGGTTTGGGCACCAGCTCTACCAGGCAAGTGACCTCCTATTTCTGGGCCTCAGTTTTCCCATCTGGAGTCAGGGCGTGTGTGGGTTTAGAGGAGATGCTTTGGATGCAATAACCTCTAATGTCTGAGTCACAGCTGACCTTCTGGGAACTGACCGCTCTGCTGTGAGATAGGGCCAATGCACTGAGCCAACAAGAGATGCTGCAACATACCTAAGCCATAGCCCTTCCTGCAGTGCGGTCAAACACGCCCCTCATCCTTGCTCCACCTTCCACTCCTCTACTGACAGTGACAGAGCAAGAGCTAGAGCAGAGAGAGCTCTGTGGGGTCTCTGCTCTCCCCACCCCTGCTCTTCCCCCCAGAGAGGCCATCCAGGCCAAGCAGGGGAGGGGGCACGCATCCAAGCTTACACAATCACCACCTTGTCTGGGGGAGACAAAGGCCAGGCTCTGGGTCTTGGCAGCCAACAGCCCGGATGGAATGACGGATCACAGAGTTGCTGAATTTAGAATTTTAAAAAATGTTAGTACCGTAATAGCTTCGATTCTTAATCTCTAAAATTCAGAAGAATAATGTGTTAGAATCATAGACATGGAGAATCTTCATTTCAAAGAACAAGAATAACAGCACGTTGAAACAGAAAACGTGGGAGAGTTCAGAATCCCACCATTGAGATATGGAATGATTACAGGAACCTCAGACTCTTGACAAACTCAGAACAACCATGTGTCAGTATCACCCCACGTGGGAAGCCTCGTTTCCCAGAATAATAAAATTTGGTAATCACAGGATCTAAGAAATCTGGGATTGAACTTCGTACAGCGTTGGAAGCAGGAACTCCTGGAATGTTCATTTCCATCTCATGGAACCTTCTAATCTTGAATCCCCAGGACCTCAGAAGGACCAGGACGGTTTTACTCACCTGCAGGGGCCCTCCCCCACACCTGCCTGAGCTCCACTTCAGACGTGGGCAAAGGTGCATCAGAATCAGCTGGAGAGCTGAAAGCATGCCCATGGCCACGCCAACCCAGGATCTACTGAATCAGAATGTCCAACACCAAACTAAAAAAAAAAAAATCCCCAGGTGATTCTGCTGTGAAGCCCCAGTTGAGAAGCACTGATCTGGTAAACCTCACCACCTTATCACAGACAGGGAAACAGAGAATGCAAGTAGCTGGCCCAGAACATACAGCAGTGGTCTCTAGCCTCTACACCAAGGTCAGCCCCCTCAGGCCGTGCTCTACCTCCACCTGGACCTTTTGGGCTCCAGGGACCCTGTGCCCAACTCTCTGTGTCTGCCGTAGAGTCCCCCTGCTCCAGAGGCATCCCCAGTGGTCTTGGGGACCAAGCAGGCCAGGACAGAAACTGCTAGGCTCACAAAGCCAGCCCCTCCCTTCCCCCACCCTCATGCTTGAAGTCCTCCAGGTGGTTTCCAGGGGGGCTGGAGGAGTACTGTGGAGGTCATCAAGGTCAATCCCCAGCCTCCAGGGAGGCCTGTAATGAAGGAGGGTCCCGGGAATGGGGAGTCAGAGGCCAGGAGTCCCTGCTGCACTAGCACGCCGAGTGGCCGCAGATAAGTTCCTTGACCTCTCTAAGTGAAGATGGTCTCAAGGCAGAGGCTGGACAGAGAACCTCTGGGAATCCTTTCTGCCTCTGCCTCTGCCTCTGCCTCTTGACCTCACCCAACATGGCCACACATTTAAGGGAATGTGAGCCCTCTGCAGCCTTAGCCAGATTGTTCTCAATCAATTGGGAAGTTCTTTCTTTTGTCTGACCTGAAACACTGCAGCTGCAGTGTTAGCCCTTTGCCCTCCTGCATGAAGATGGAGCCTATCTGGGCACAAACGCGCTTTATTTGCTCAGAGGAAATCCCTAGTCCTCCTGCACCTCAGCTGAGGGTGCCCCTCTCCCCGGTCCCTGTAGCAGGTCTGGCTGGCCTTGCAGATTCCTGTGGGAGCTGAACTCCCAAACAGATGATGGGGGTGGCACTCCTCAGAGCCCGCCAGAGCAGCAGAGGCTCCACAGCTTCTGCCTGATTGCAGTTTTAATCAGATATGCCCACAGCTCCTAAGCAGTCTAGCAGGGCAGGGGTCCTGCTGGTCCAGAGTGTTTCCTCCAACGAGATGGGGGATTTCCAGCCAAGAACCCCTAACAGGCTATGGAAAGAAAACCCAAAAGGCAGTCTCAAGGAATGGGGAAGTAGGAACCCAGATGGTCCTTAGACCAGTGTTTCCCAAATTTTAACATGCCCACGAATCACCTGGGAGCTTGTGAAAATGCCAATTCCGATTCAGCAGGTCTGGGATGGGGCCTGAGGTCCTGCATTTCTGATAAGCTCCGGATGCTGCTACTGGTCCGCGGACCACACTTTGAGAAGCAAGCCTTTAGATGTTCATAAATAAAAATTTTTTATTCCTAAGAACACTTTACTTTTGTCTGGCTTGGTTTGCAATTCATTTCCAGCTCTGTTAGCTCATGAGATCCACAAAGCAGCCCTGAGGGGCAGACAGGATGCATATCGCTGGGTTCATGGCACAGAAGGGGAAACTGAGGTGTAGCAAGGGCAAGGGGCTTGTTCAAGGTCACCCACCTGGCTACAGTGCCTCCTCTAAACTCTTCCTCCGTGGCTGGTCAGAACCACGCACACCTTGGCAATGAGTGGCCTGACACAGCAACTCCCTATCCTGCCTTCCACTCAACTGTGTGGGCCTGGAGGCAGAGGCCAGACAGCTCCTGTGCTCTCCTGAGGGTCCCCGGGGGGCCCTCACTGAGCTGTGCTGGCTACTGATCTGGCTCTCAGTGGCCTCGGTTGGTGGACCAGAGGGTTAGGAATCAGCCAGGCTATACAGCCAGGCTTGCTGGGCTTAAATCCTCGCCCTGCCCTTGGCTCCTGTGTGACACTGGGAGAACTGACATCCCTGAGGACGTGGAGGATGCGCCAGGACTCAGCGTGGTCTCTGGCACACGGAGGTTGCTCAGCCAGCATTCACTCCCTGCCTCCCTTTCCTTTCCCACCTCCCAGCTGAGTCTTGTTTATTTCTCCCTTCCTCCCTCACAGACTCTGAAGCAAGAATGCTTGGGATTGGATCTGAGCCGTGTGACCCTGAGCAAGTCACATACTGTCTCTGTGCCTCAGTTTCCTCCTCTGTACAATGGGGATAATAAGAGCCTACAGAAGGCTGGTGTGAGGATTAAACGAGTCAATATGTGTAAAGTGCTTAGAGCAGAGCCTGGGACATAGAGAACTCTCCCTGTAAGTGTCAGCTACTGTACTGTTAATACCATCTCCATATGATGGCCCGGCTCTGCGGCAGATGCCACAGCCGATGCTGGGGGCACAGTATCGAAGCAGCACTTTCATGCGCCAGGCACTGTGCTAGTGATTTCATGGACTTCCTGCCCACTCCCCCCACCCTGACCCTGACCCAGATCATAGTCAAAAGAGAAGACAAAGGCACTAAGCTGGTTGTGCGAGGGTCCTTTGGGAACACACAGGAGGGAGGGACCGGCGAATGGGAGGGCTCAGAAGGCCTGTGGGGGGAGGAGACCACGGCCCTGTTTAAGCTTCACACTCCCCGCCAAGGGGCAGGGCAGCGGGCGGGTGGTGGAGGGGAGTTTGGGCTTGTGTTTGCTTTTACCCCTTGTTATCCTGCTTGAGGACACGCCTCTCCTTAACCTGTGGGATGAGAGACACTCACCTCCCCGCACAAAATGCAGACACAAGGCAGAGAGGAAGCCTCCCGCAGCCTGATTTCTGCCTGGGCCAGAGCACAGCCGATGCACAGCATGTCCTGGTGGATGGGGCTGTCCTCAAGGATAGAGAAGACAGTGGAAAAGGCTGGTTCCTGCGATCAGACAGACTTGGCCTGATCCTAATCGACTGTGGAAGCAAGGGCAAGTTGCTTAACCTCTCCGTGACACTCGGTTACAGATGGACCGCAGACACGCCCAGGCTAGAGTGAGCATTTCTATGAGATGATGAGATGGAGACGCTTGGCAGGCCAGGCACGGGGGGGCGCACTTCTCCAGGCTCCCCACCCCGCTTCATGGGCGCAACTTCCCTGTATCTGCTGCCTGATTTCTCTGCAGCCCAAACCTTAGATGTGGGACAGGGGTGAGAGGAAGGAAGCCCAGATCTTAAAGGCAGGCCAGGTCGATGGTACCGAGTCGTGGAACCCAGAGACTGAGCCACCTCTCACCCCAGACAAGCCATGGGGTGCAGGCTCATCCCGAGGGGCCACCCAGATGTGGTGGGAAGGGAACCTGCTGCCATCAAGGTGTGCCTCCAAGACCCCCCAGCAGATGAGGGCAGGAGCCACGGCAACCCCCGGGCTCACACCCACCCTAGAAGCCCGCTTGCTCACCTCTAAGCAACTCAGCACACATTTTGCGAGCGCCTGCTGTGTTCAGGGCCTGTGCTCAGCTGCTCACTGGGCAGTGGGGCAAACAGTACAACTTTATAGTTTTCAAAATGGGTTTGCCTGTCCCATTGTTTCTGGATCTCACAGAAGCCCCGACTGATGGGCTTAACGGCTGACCCTATTTCATGCACTCAGGGGGCGTGAAGGCTCAGGGGCAGGGTCAATTTGGCCAAAGTTGAACAACTACTGAGCCATAGGCTTGGGATAAGAGCTCAAGGCTTTTGACCCCAAAGCCCATGACCTCTTGCCAGCCAAGCAGACACAGACCCTACCTGGGGTAGGCACCCAGGAAGTGGAGAGACGGTTGTGTGAGGATCGGCCCCAGGCTAGGCAGGGCTCAGCAAGGCAGGGTAGGAGCCAGGCAGGGGGCACAGGAGGCCGCTCCACGGGAGAGGGCACATTTGGGCTGAGCTCGGAGGAGAAGATGGAGAAACGAGAGTGAACTACCAGCCGAGGGCACAGCACAGGCAAAGCCCTGGGGTGTGAGAGTCTCAGCAGAGCTCAAACGGCAAATGGCCAAGACCACCTCCTGGGGCCCAGGCTGAGGCCACACTCCAGGACCAGGGCAGGGCACAGAGCCATACAATGAGCGGGTATCACCTGTCGTCCGGGGACAAGGTGGGGAGGCAGGACAGGTGAGAAGCCACCAAAGGCCTTAGAATCAGGTCCTGGGATAGGGGTGCAGATCATGGAAAGTGGAGCTCCAGAGGAGAGCTGGTGGGCCTGGAATGGCTGCGGAAGGCATCTCCAAGGAGATGAGTTCAAGCTGGGCTCTGAAAGGGGGGGTGGGAAAAAGATGTTAGTGAAAGGCACTGCAGGCTGGGGGGACGGCATGAGCTGAGGCACAGAAGCTGGAGGGCCCCGGGTGCACGGTGAACCTGAGTGTGTGGTTAAGTGGCCTGGCCGGGGTGGGGCGGGGAAAAGAAAAAAGAGGCTTCAGGGCCCGTGGCATCCCAGGCTGCCTCTCACCCACCTCACATCAAACCCGTAAAGCCAGGCTCGTGAGCCTCCCTTTATAAATGAGGGCAGATAAGGCTCATGGAGGCCCAGCAACCTAGCGAGAAATACTAACAAGAGCTGCCATTGACTGAGCGCTTGTGGGATGCCAAGTACAGTATCAGCTGCTTTGCCCACACATTTCCCACAAATACCCAAGAAGTGGGTGAGCCCATTTCACAGATGCCTGGGTGATCTTGTGCAACATACACAAAGATACAGCTGGGGAAGGGCAGAAGTGAGCTCTGAGCCCAGCTCACTGAGACTCCGGAGGGTGGTCCCTTTGAGCTTGGAGGAAAGGGGAAATCAGAGAAGGCTGCCTGGAGGAGGTGACACCTGAGAGCTATTCAGCACAAGGATGCAATTGCTCTGCTCCATCCCTCCATCCACTAGGCCTTGCACGTGGCTAAAGGACCAGGGACAGGTTCTGGCTCCCAGGCTCTGCCAACATCCCTGTCCCTCAGAGACCAGAGACAGATGATTCAGAAGGTGAAGCCAACTGACATGGCGAGATTCCTGGGGACCCTGAGTCACCACCTGTGGTCCATTTAAAAGAAGAACTGGCAGCTGAGGATGTGAAACTGGCCCTCTCAGACTCTTTCTTGCCAGGCTTGGGGCAGCAGGAAGGATGTAAAAGTGACTGCCACACGAGCCCCCACGCCCTGTCCCTCCATCCTCCCAACAGCTGCTCCCACTTGTCTCTGCCAGGGCAAGCACTTGGCGGGTCCATCCCTCTGCCTGGCCAGAGGGGAGCTGACAGCCCACAGGTGGCACTTGACACCTTCCAGCCATGGCCCATCGTCCCTCCTCCCAAAGCACCCACCCTGGGTAGAGTGGAGCCTCCAGGACCCAGGTCCTAACTTCTCATCCCTCAAGCCAACCTACATGACCCAAAGTCATCAGAGCCTGTCCCAGCCCCCACCCCAAGGCGCCTGAGGAAGCCCAGCCTCATCACATGGCCTTCCTGCAGCCCACCCCAGAGGCAGCCCATCCTGTGGGATGAGGGTGGGATGGGGGGATCAGAGCCCTCTCGGATGACCCCACAATCCTGAAACGTTTTCTTAGACCTCTAGAACTTCTCAAACCAGTTTGGAACAGCTGAGCTGAGGCATAACAATAATGATGGTCAAACTGGGGGTTGAATGCAGGCGGGTTGGCTTAAGGGCTATGCTTGGAACCACCATGCCACAAAGTGAGGGCCTCGGAAGGGGAGGGAGGAAAGACCGAGGTCACAACATAGGGTTTGGGGGGACCACCCCAAAACCAGCACCGACACCAACTAGCAGGCACTACATCGTCCCCATCAACACCCGTCCCAGCTAATATCCTCCAAGCGCTCACGACATCCCAGGTTCTGTGCTGAGCACTGGACTATCAGAGCCCAGACCCCAAGATTCGGAGCAAGCCCCTGCAATGATACTTGTTACATACGATGCAGGCCACCTGCCCTGGGCCCAGTCCTTCCTCACTGGAATCGTAAAATGACAGTTTGTCCTCCCCTCCTTCCTTCTCTCCCCTTCCCACCCTTCCTTTCTTCCTTTCTTTTCCCTCTCTCCTTCCCTTCCTCCCACTATTAATCTTTCATAACTTGTAGTCCTGGCCACAGCCGTGAGAAAACCTCGGTTTCCCCATCAGTATATGGATGTCTCTGAACTAATCAATGGTCCCTGCCCAGAGGTTCTGCACAGGAAATCCTGCATACCCTCAGTCCCTCTCTGCCTGTCCCCTCCCCAGGCTCAGCCACTGTGGCCCCATAGGAAACCCAGGCCTGTAGGGAGGTCAGGGCCACAACAAGGGGTTGGAAACCCCAGGCAGAGGCCAGACATGGGCTGAGGGCCATGGCCCTCCCTGCCTCCTTTGGACACCCCACAGGGACCAGCCTGCTCTGGCCTGGGTAGAGGTGCAAGAGCTGGGGTCCAGGGGCTGCAGAGACTGGGATGGGGACGGGGGGGGGCGGGGGGGGGGCTGGGCCAGCCTTCACTTTCCCCCTGCCTCCTGCCCCTCCCCCAGCAAGACCCTGAAACTATTCACATCCCACCTCTAAGGTTTCAGCTGTTCTAGGATTGGATTCTCTCACTGCTCTATTTTTCTTCTTCTTTTGCAATCTCCAAGAAACCCGAGCTGCCAGATGGGTGGGGGCAATGATTGTTTTCCGTCTGACATCTGGATTTCATTAGCAGCCCTGGGCATGCTGACTCAGGAATGGCAGCTCCCCTGGGCTCAGACCTTCCCCAGACCCCTCACAGTGCCCGGTCCTTAGCTGGACACAGGAGACACAGGTGATGACACCCCTCAGACCTCCCTCAAAGGGGCAACCAGCCCCCCAAGAATATCTTGCGAGTGGTGGAGGCTGAGGGCTTAGAGAATTCCTGCTCCCAGCTCAGCGCCTGATGGAGGGCTGCCAGCTGGGTGTGGCTGGGCCTGAGCACCATGAAGGGTGACAAAGAGCTTAGGGAAAGTGTTCCCCATCCGTACCCCAGTCTCCATCCCTAAAGGGATACTGAGTGGGCCATCAAGGCAGGGAGCCCTGCACTGGCCCCACATAGCAGACATGTTTTGGAGATGAGGAATGGTGGCCCAGAGAGGTTAAGTGACTTATCCAAGGTTGCACAGCTGGTAAATAGTAGAGCTGGAACTTGAACTCTGGTTTTGGGGTTATAAACTTGAAGCTGTTTCCTTTGACCTTAACAAGATGTCCCTTCACTAACATCAGGGTCCTTACTGTCGTCATATGGACCCTCAACCCTGTCTGAGCTTCAGAGAAAGGTAGTATGTGGGGTTTTCACATTCTATCATCCATCAGAGAGGCCTGCAATGGTCACCTGACCCAAAGCAGGCCCAGACCCTCTTCAAGGCCACATTAAGACACTTGTGGGCCCCCTCCTCCATAAAAAGTGATTAAAAATTCTATTTTATGACTGTGTTGGTATAAAAATAAATATTACCCAGGCTGGATTCATTATTATATACTCATTATTATTACTTTCATTTTTTTCTTCTGGTTTTAAAATAAATGAAAATCACAACATTTCTGTGGGCCCCTGAAAGAACAGTGGGCTCTCAGCGTGCCTGCTGTCTCTCCCAGAGAAGCCGGCCTGGCCCTCTAGGTCAGAGCACTCATATTCGGCAGGGCACTCCTTGCCATGTCACAGCTCCTTCTTTTCTTACTGATTTGTGCTTATCATCTGACTTCGCCCACTGGAACATTAAGTGGGAAGCTCTCCCGGTCTGTTCACAGTGGCATCCTCAAGGGCCTACCACGTGCTTGGCACATAGTAGCGTTCAATAAATGTCTGCTGAATGATGAGATGAACAGGAGTCTATCTTCTCAGGCAGGTGTATTTTTATACCAGGCAGTGGCACCCCACTGGCCCAGGTGGCCCCTTCAGCGATCTGGTAGTCCTCCCTGACACTTTACCCCTCTCCCCCTCACCTGCCTGGTCACCATGCCCCACAGATGCTACTTTCTCATCATGTCTGGAATTTGTCCCCTCACCTCCAACCTCTGCTTGCCCATGTCTTATATCTGGTCTTATCATCTATCCACGTTCCTAGACTGGTTTCGTCTGCACTCTTGCCTCTTCCAGCCGGGCCTCCCAACTGCCACCAGTATGATCTTTCAAAATGCCAATCCGAGCATGTCACCTAAAAGCCTTGGATGGCTTCTTCTTGCCCTCCAGAGAAAGTCCAAGTTTGTGCAGCCTGGCACACAGGTCTTTCACCATCTGCTGCAGCCACATCTCCGACCCCTCCCCTCAGGCACCCAGAGTGCTAGCCTTTGCCAAGGGTTCGGGGTTCCCGGAAGGCAAATTCCCACTATTTACACGCTTCCTTGGAAACCTTCCCTGCTCCAGACTCAGATGCCTCCTCTCTGAGGTCTCCCATGAACCCCCAGGCAGAGGTGGTATCTCACTGCAAACCTTAACCGCGGCCCTGGTCACCCTAAATGGTCAACAGCGTTTCTGTTGTCCACTCTGTTCCACTGAGGACGAAGGTAGAGCTTTATCCAGCACAGGCCTGACACACAGTAGGAGCTCAGGAAAGGCTGGGCAATGGTACTGAGTGCTGGGCCCAGCTCTGTCCTGGCAGATTGTGTGTGCTGGGCACGGATGTGGCAGTGAGCCAAGGTCCCACCACAAACACACATACCCATGCAGGCAAGCGCGGCTGACGCGGAACAGGTCCTGCCACACCAGTGTGCAGAAGCCAGCATGAGACACACAGGTGACCCTGCAGGCAGGCCTAACAGAGAGCACCCATGACGTCCCTACAGCCACCTGGGATTTCTGCAGTCACCAGAGCTGGCAGCCTCAGCCACAAGTGGCCTTCTTGACTGCACTGGGGCAACAGAAACCCTGGGGCTGGACCAGCGTTCGACTCTAACAAGACGCAATGACTTGGCCAGACCAGGCCTGATATGGCTTTTGCCCACATTGTCTTTGTCCCTCTTTATTTCCAGCAACGCATTTTCTAAAGAACCCTTTCTGAGAATGATGGTGGAGATCAAAGTCTGGACGCTAAAGCTGATGGTAGAATCTAATTTAAAAAGCATGGGCTCTGGAATCAGGAAGGCCTGAGTTCCGATTCCAGCTTCACTGTTCATTAGCTGTGTGACCTTAGGCAAGCCACACAACTTCTCTGGGCCTCGGTTTTATCATCTGGCAATTGACCTGATAGAGTTTTTGAGACAATTAAATGAGCTAATGCATATTACACACTAAGCTCAGTGGTAAACTCAGTGCTGAGAGACTATTATTATTGTTGTTCATATTATTGTTACCCTTGAATTGACACCTGGCACACTGTGTGGGGACAGCAACAGGGACAGATTTGTCAAGAGCTGAATGGTAGACATTCTTGAGTCCCAGTCTTCTTGGGCCAGTGCTGACATTGGTTGGAGAAAGACCCTGGCCCAGGCACAGCCTCACCCCACAAAGAGGGGCTGCCTTTCACCAACACTGGGAACTTGTCTCCAGCACTTTCTGCCTCTGCTTTTGGGGCTACCCCTCTTCCTGTAGTGCCCAATCCCCTTGCACTGCACCTGGTACCTATGAGAAGCCTCATCAGTCTGATGAGCTGAACTCTGGACACCTCTCTCCACCCTTAAGGTTGGAAAAGAATCAATTAACAGGTTACCAACTTCTGGTTCCTGTATCCCACTACCCAGGCTGTTGGCAGTGAATGCTTTAACCACATTTTCACTGCTACCTTCTTCAGAGCCTGGGGCTCCATGGGCAGCTTCAGGACCCAGGCAGGGCTGGCCTAGTGTTCTGCACATTCCACCCCCAGTTAGACCATTTAAGAGTTTAAAAGCATTAGACCATTTAAAAGTCATTCCACAAAAAGGAGAGGAGAGAAAGGAGTAGAAAAGTTATTCAAAGAAATAATGGCTGAAAACTTCCCAAATCTGATTTAAAATTTTAATCAATGCATCCAATCAGCTCAATAGACGCCAAGAATGATAAAGATGAAGAGATCCAAACATGGACACATCATAGTAAAACTGCTGAAAGCGAAAACAAGGAGACAACCTTAAAAGCAGCGAGAAAAAAATGGCATGTCATCTACGATGGATTTCCAATAATCTTAACTGGCTTCTCATCAGAAACAATGGAGGACAGAGGGCAGTGGGATAACATATTTAATGTGCTCAAATTTAAAAATATCTGTCAGCCAAGAATTTTATACCCAACAAAGAAATCTTTAAAAAATGAAAGTGAGATAAAGACATTCTCAGGTAAATAAACAAAAACAGAGAATTCACCGCTAGCACACCAATCTTCCAAGAAATACTAAAGGAACTTCTTCAGGCTGAAAGTAAGGGACCTCAGAGAGTAATGTAAATACACATGAAAAAAAGCAAGGAGCACTGATAAGGTGGTTATGTAATTGTAAAAGACAGTATAAGTGCAGATTTCTTTTCTTCTCTTAGCTGATTCAAAAAGCAATTTATAGGGCTTCCCTGGTGGCGCAGTGGTTGAGAGTCCGCCTGCCGATGCAGGGGACACGGGTTCGCGCCCCGGTCCGGGAGGATCCCACATGCCGCGGAGCGGCTGGGCCCATGAGCCATGGCCACTGAGCCTGCGCGTCCGGAGCCTGTGCTCCGCAGCGGGAGAGGCCACAGCAGTGAGAGGCCCGCGTACCGCAAAAAAAAAAAAAAAAAAAAGCAATTTATAAAACAATATGTATATAATTGTCTTATTTGTCCTGTAACATAGAAATGTAGTACATTTGCCAATAATAGCACAAAGGAGGTGGGTAGGAGAAAATCTGTCTTGGGCTAAGGAAAGAGCACCAAGTGGTAACTTGAATCCGCAGGAACAAATGATAAGAATTGGAAATGGGAAATAAGAAGGCTAATCTGACATAAGCTATGGACATATAATTGCTCTCATTTCTTCTCCCAGCTTCTCTAAAACACATCAAGTTAACTAAAGTAATAATTATAACAAGTATTGTTGAATTTGTAACATACATAGTTGTAATATGTAAACAGTAATGCCACAAGAACAAGGAAAGAAGTAAAGAGCTACAAAGGAGTGACATTTCTATACTGTAGTTAAGTAACATTTCCACTGGAGTTAAGTCAGTATAAATCTAAAGCACATTCCGATGAGCTAAGAGGTATAAGATAAGCCCTGGAGCAACCATTAAGGAAATAGCTTTTAACAATGGAGAGGGCTTCCCTGGTGGCGCAGTGGTTGAGAGTCCGCCTGCCGATGCAGGGGACACGGGTTCGTGCCCCGGTCCGGGAAGATCGCACATGCCGCGGAGCGGCTGGGCCCGTGAGCCATGGCCACTGAGCCTGCGCGCCCGGAGCCTGTGCTCCGCAATGGGAGAGGCCGCAACAGTGAGAGGCCCGCGTACCGCAAAAAAAAATGGAGAAATGCCCTGTGATAAATGAAAATGAAAACACAACATACCAAACTTATGGGATGCAGCTCAGAGGAAAATTTATAGCTATAAACACCCACATTTAATTAAAAAAAAATGATGTACAGTGTCCTAACCTTCCACCTCAAGAAACTAGAAAAAGAAGAGCAAACTAAACATAAAGCAAGCTAAAGAAAGGAAATAATAAAGATTAGAGTGAAGAATTGAAAGCAGGACTCAAAGAGATATTTGAACACCCATGTTCAGAGCGGCATTATTCACAATAGCCAAAAGGTAGAAACAATCCAGTTGTCCATTGATGAATAAATGGATAAACAAAATGAGGCAGACACACAGACACACAGATACACACACACAATGGAATATTATTTAGCTTTCAACAAGGAAGGAAATTCTGACACATGCTATAACATGAGGGAACCTTGAGGACATTATGCTAAGTGAAATAAGCTAGTCACAAAAGGATAAATACTGTATGATTCCATTTATATGAGGTACCTAGAGTAGTGAAATTCTTAGAGACAGAAAGTATAATAACAGTTGCCAGGGGTTGGGGGAGGGAAGGGGAGGGAATTATTGCTTAATGGGTACAGAGTTTCAGTTTTGCAATCTGAAAAGAGTTCTGGGGATGGACGATGGAGATGGTTGCACAACAATGTGAATGTACTTAATGCCACTGAACTGTGTACATTGAAACATGGTTAAAATAGTAAATTTTATGTTATATGTATATTGCCACAATTTTTAAAAAGGTTAGAGTAGAAAGTAAGGAAATAAGAAGAGAAAAACAATAGAGGAAATCCACTAAACCAAAAGTTGGTTCTTTAAAAAGTTCAACAAAGTTGACAAACCTTTAGCTAGAATGACCAATAGAAAAAAGAGAGAAGACTCAAATTATAAGAATCAGAAGTGAAAGAGGGGGACATTATAAAACAAAATGAAAAGGATTATAAGGGAATATGATGAAAACTGTATGCCAATAAATTAGATAATTTAGATGAAATGGACAAATTCTAGAAATACACAGGCTACAGAAACTGACACAAGAAGAAATAGAAAATCAGAATAGACCCATAACAAATAAAGGGATTCAATTAGTAATAAAAAACATCTACTCACAAAAGAAAGCCCAAGCTCAGATGGCTTCACAGGTGAATTCCACCAACTATTTAAAGAAGAATTTATATTAATTCTCCACAAACTCTTCCAGAAAATAAAACAGGATGGAATACTGCCCGAATCATGGAACTGATAAATGTTATTACATGGATGAACCTTGAAAACAATATGCTAAGTGAAAGAATCTGGTGACAAAAGACCACATATTATATGAATCTATTTATATGAAATGTCCAGAATAGGGAAATCTACAGAGACTGCAAGTAGATTAGTGGATGTTAGGAGATGGGGGTTCAGAGGGTGATAGCTAAAGAGTATGAGGTTTCTTTTTGAGGTGACCGAAATGTTCTTTAACTGATTGTGGTGACGGTTGCACGGCTGTGTGAATATGCAAAGAATCATCAACTTGTATTTTGTAAATGGTTGAATTATAACTCATTAAAGCTGTTACCAAAAATAAGCATTTCACTTTTAAATATTATAAATGCTCAGCTCTTACATAATAGTTCATTTGAAACAAAGATTTCCACCTGTTCCTTCATTCCAGAAGACTTGTACTAAGCACCTGTCGTACTGTATGGTACCTGGGCTGGCAGAGATGAATCGAGCCCAGCACATGCCCCCGGGGCCTGCGGTCATATTCCAGCCTCTGCTAAAATACTTACCTAAGTATGTGCACTCTGCATTGTGATGCAAGGGAGATAAAAATAATGCTGGCCAACAGTTATTGAGGGCTGACTGTGTGCCAGCCATTGTGCTAAGCACTTTTCACGCATTACTTCAGAGTCCTCACAGCAGTCTTCTGTGTTAGTGTTCTCACTAGCCTCGTTTTACGGATGGTGACCCTCATGAAGGGTGAAGGGAGATCCTTGGGTCTGCAGGAATCCCGGATAGAATCAAGTCTGAGACGGGGCCAGAAGAGGGGCTCTACCAGCTCAAGGGAGAAACAAGCTCCACAGGCCGTGGAAGTCTCAGCCTGGAGCGGTGTGGATGCTCAAGGAAACAAAGAGCACAGAGGCCCCAAGACCAGGGTTCTGCCCTCTCCTCAGCACGTCACCTTTCTGAGGCTCTGTTTCTCCAACTGTAAAATGGGGCTATTACTCCTACTTCGGCCACAGAGTTAAGAGCCCTGCACAAGATAAGCGAACACGCTGTGTAACCCATATAAAGGAAGGACCGTGGTTGGCACAGTGCTAGAATGTGAGAGGCACCTAGGAGAGGGGCCCTCCTACCCCTCACATTGGGAAGAGCTCTGGCCCCATCTGGGAGAGCGCAGCGCATGCGCAAATACACACACACCTTCGCCATCCCTCCACCTCTGACTCATCATCTGTTGCCTCTGGATACTGGTCACCCTTGTCCCATCAACCTGCCAGCCCCACTCAAGCCCCTCTCCTCCGGGAAGCTTTCCCAGGCTGTCTGCCCAGCACGAGCACACCTCCTCAGAGCCCCTGAGAGCCCCTGCTTATGTCTGAGCGTCACCTGCCTGCGGGGTTGAAATCTCCACTCCTCCACTGACCGGCTTGATGGTCCAGTGTGAGACCTTCACTCACACAAAGCATCCCGTAACAGGAGGCTATTAAAAGCACTTAGCACACCAGGCAGAAGTAAGCGCTGAATGAAATGCTTGGAGAGCACTTAGCACACTGCCTGTCTCCTCCTTAAACCTGGTGGAGTTCTGCTGTGCCCTGTAGGCAGAGTGCCTGAGAGCTGACAACCCCTGTGCTGGCGGCTCAGCTGGGGAAGGCTCACTGGGTGGGCCATGGGCACATCTCTGAGCGCCAACCAGATCCTCACCCTCTGCCAGGATCTCCTCATGCAAAGGGCCCCTTGCTTACTGTGTACACTGAGGGTAGACAGGGCACAGGGGAGTGCGGATCTGGAGGGCAGCCCATCAGTGGGTCCGGCGTGGGTGGGCCTCTCTTGGCCAGGGCTGGGGAGAGGGCTGAGGTCACCGGCTGAATCACCGGGGATCTTACTAGAACACAGTTCTGGGCTGGGCCTGAGATTCTGCATTTCTAACAAGCTCTGGGGTGATACTGATGCAGCTGTGGCCGGCCGTACTTGAAGCAGCCGGGACCTGAGGCATGGCACGGTCATTTCTGAGAAGAGCGGTGATTGGCAATCGCACCTCGACCTCCCGCCGGTCCTGGAGGGACCCAGCCCTGCCCAGCCACACCCTCAGCTGCCAACATCTGGAGGGCAAGACTACACGGATTTTCTGAGTTTCCAGGATTCCATTTCCATTACACGTACAAAATAAAAGTAGTACCACGTTCTAAAAACAGTGGAAAGTATGAAAAAACAATAGGGAGAAAAAAATCACTGATAACCTCGTATGGTGTTTAACACAACTCTTAACCTCTCTCTCCCCAGGATTCCAAAGCCATGTCGGTCAGAGAGTCAGGGTCGCCTGGTGAGTGGGGTCTGCCCCCCGGACCCCCACCCTGTCGTGGCAAAGCACCGGGTGAGAGACGGGGCTGCTCCTGAAGCCTTGGTCTCCCAACCCCCTTCCCACCCCAAGGGAGCGACACTCAGCCCACGGTGCCCGAGGCCTTCACCTAGACCTATCCCGGGGACACAGGGCGCGGGCAGGGTGCCCCCTCCCCCTCACGGGAGCAGGCTGCAGAGGAGGCAGAGGCGGGGGCCTGGGGGAGGGGGGCGCACATCTGGATCCCTGGCCCAGAGCCCACATTCCTTCCCTGTGAGCGGGAGGCGGCGGGCTCTCGGGAGAGCCGTGAAGATGCTGCTGGCCCCCTCCTGCCCCACGGTAACAGGACCCACCTCGGCAGGACGACTGGGGGGACTCGAAGGCCCAGAACCTCATTCTGGGGTCCCCCACCCAGATTGCTGACCGGCCAGCGCAGCACCAAGCTGGGGGCTCTGTCCCATCCATACCAGCCAGCCCGCCTCAGAAAAACCAGAGGGGACAAAAGGGTGGCGACCAGCAGCCCCGGGGCCAGGCGCTCGCGGAAGGGGCCCTGGGGGGACACAGGGCTCCCAGGTCAGCAGGGGCCCTGAGCCCCACCGGGCCGGGCTGCCTTACCTGGGGGCAGTCCTTGATGTAGTGTCCTTTGTTGAAGCACAGGTGGCACAGGTAGTTGGGCGGGGGCCGCTTGCTGGGCTTGCGGGTCTCAGAGGTGAGGGTCAGCTCGGAGAAGTGCTCGGTGAGGGAGCTGAGGCCGTCGGCGATGTTGTTGAGGGAGCCGTAGGGCGAGGCGCTCTTGTACACGCTGCTGCTCAGCGCCTGCAGGGGACAGAGGCTGTGAGGGCTCTGGAAGCCTGGCCACTTACGGCGCTGTGGCCTCCTGGGAACCTCCACAGGCCCGTACACACACACGCACACGCACACGCACACGCACACACACGAATTCATAGTGACCCTTCAGCCGCCTGAGGGCTCCAGCTTCCTGGAGGCTGCATTCAAGTCCTACCTCTAGTTGTCCATCCGAGGACAAGCCAGTTAGCCACGCGGCGCCTCAGTGTCCCCATCCGGTAAATGGGAATAACGATAGCTACCTCCAAGGGTTTCTATGAGGCTAACGTGAGGCCAAGAATGTAAAGCCCTTTATTTCCTGCCGGGCCCTGAGGAAGCACTCAGTATATGGGGATGGTGATGACAATGATCATAGCTCTCTACACACTGCCAGGGGTAAGACGTATGGCACAAAGCAACCTGTTAGAGCCGGGGCTCTGCCACGTCCTAGTGGGGTGACTTGAGACATCAGCTCGCAGCATTGTTTCCACAGTACAGAAGAGGAGACTGAAGTGCAGCATTTTGCCTGGTCTCCTGCAGCCCCAGGCCTGTGCACACTGTGTTCCGGGGAGCCCTTGTCCCGGCCCAGGCCAGCTCTCTGGAAGCCCGGGGAGGAAGTGGCCCACCTCTCTCACCTCTCCCACCTCCAGTTGACAGGAACCAGATGTCTTGCCTGGCTTCAAAGTAGACGTGGCCCAGGCCCCCTCCTGGTGTATACAGCTTCTATTTATGGGAGTCACGGGCTCTGGGCGGCCGGGCACACTGGAATTTAGCAAAGGTGGGGCCTGCGGTGAGGCTGGCAGGGAATGGCCGTGGGCCCCTCTCCTGGGGCCAGGCCAAGGCTGGAAAGAGGCAGCTTCCCCAGGAGGCTGATGACATACCTGGGCATGGGGCTTGGGCACACCTGGCCCCAGCTAAGGTGTCCAAGAACCCCAGCAGTGAACTACAGACCCTGGGGAGACTTGTTGGAGAGACAACACAGCCTTGTTCTTGGGGGTCCCCAGGCTCACAGGGGAGGAGAGCCACCGAGAGGAAGTTGCCTCAGGCTCCCTTACAAAGATGGGGCAGAAGGAGCCCAGGGTAGGGACAGTGCTTTCTGTGTCCCCTCAGTCTGGGAAGGCAGGGAGGTGAGCTGAGAGCTGGCCCCAGGGGATCAGACACCCCTCGTCCAACCAGGACAGATCCCACCCCCACACATGTACGCCTCTGGGGGGTCCGGCACTCCTCCCTAGAGGACACAGCCGTCACTCTTCTTGGCTCCCTGGACACCCTGCTATGTGACCCTGGGCCAGCCCTTACCCTCTCTGGGCCTCTGTTCTCTCCCATGTAGGTTTAGACCACAGCCTGGGATCTGGAAGGAAAGACAGAGACACCACATCCAGGGCAGCCAGGCCCAACACACAGTCAGTTTGCAGTGACTGGGCATTGAACTCAGAGGGTCCTAATGACCATTTCTGCTCTACCACTGCCCAGGGCTACTGTGAAAGATCCCACACAAACCTGCATCAAGTCTCAGGGCAACTCTCCAGCTCTCAGATAGCCCCAGATGGTCCATCCTGAAAGGCAGAGGGTCCCCCATCCCTGGAGGTATGCGAGCCAAGACTGGACAACCTTAAAGGATGTGGGGAAGGTCCCAAAGGAAGTGGGATTAGATGATAATAGTAACATATACCGAGCACTTGAATGTCCCTGGTGCTGGAAACTTTACACGTGTTAAGATAGCTGACGCTCACCACAGCCCTATGAGCCACTGTCCCCATTCTACAGATTAGATGAGTGTGTCCAACCTTGTATTGAATGGCCTGGGACACTTTTAACAAATACAGTTTTCTGGGTCCCACCTCAGACCTACCAAAGCAGCCACCTAGGAATAAGGACCCCAAATCTACTGCATTGTTTCATTGCAGTAAAATATCCATTACATAAAACCTACCCTTTTAACAATTTTTAAGTGTGCAGTTCAGTGGCATTAAGTACATTCACACACTTTATCGCACAACCCTCACCAGAACCCATCTCCAGAAATTTTTCTTTATTCCAAACTGAAACTCTGTCCCTGTTAAACACTAACTCCCCGAAGCCCAAGTCTGCATTTTAAAGCTCCCCTGGGGCAGCTCAGGTACAACCTGTCCGGCCCTACCTGGCCTTGGGAGCACCTGGACTTTCCAGCTATCAAGGTCTCTCCTTGGCTTGTCTCTAGACCTCTCCCCACCAGAACTGGTCTGGGGGAGGGCAGTATCGCTCCAGCCTCCCAGAGAAAAGTTCATCCAAACAAGAAACTTGAAGCTCCAAAGGGTGTGACTCACCCTCATGGCTGGGAAATACAACTTCACAAATAACAACCCTCTTATTTTTTTTCTCTTTTCTTTTCTTTTTTTTTTTTTTTTTTTCTGGATAAGATTGAAGCAAGTCCACAGGAATCAGGGTTGTTTTGGCAGCAACTTGTCAAGAGGAAGGGGAAGTTTGGTGGGAGCCAGAAGAGAACTAATTACACCCTGAAAAAACCTCTCCCCCATCTTGTGGCCACACACCCCTGCCCACGGTGGCCCCGTGGGTATCCCTGGGCAGCCAGAGGCCTCCGAGCAGGCTGTCCTCTCCCCGGCAGCTTGACATCCCCCCCATAGCCTCAGATGGCACAGCTTTGCCCCTCAGGAGGGTCACACAGGCAGCTGCGGGTCAGAGAAGCGAGGCCAGAGCTCCCCTCATCGCCGACCAGTGTGCTCCGGCCTGGCCCTCACGGGCGCTCCAGCTCCCTTCCCCCCGCCACCATTCAAGACGACACCACGAAAGGACGAAAGGCGGAACAGTCAACTGACCCAACCTCACTCTCAAGTTACAATGGAGAAACTGAGGCCCAGCGAGGCCCGGGGGCACAGACCAGAGCACACAGCCAGGCCTAAGGGCCAGGAGTCCTGCTTGCCGGCCGGCTGGGCAGGCAGGTGGGGCAGCAAGCTATTTCCTCTCCAAAGCTCCAAGGAGCTCGGGCCATGGAGGTGAAAGGCAAGTTGGTCTCTCGGACATTTCCACGGCCTGTGGGGACCGGCCAGAGCAGAGGCCAGGACACACAGAGCTCCCTCCCTCTGTCTGTGGAGCCAGGGCCCTGGCCTTCTGGGTTTCCCACGTGTAAAATGTAGCACGGACCAGGGGAGGAGTGCACACTTGATGACCTCTGCCAGCCTGCTTCTTCAAGGTCCAGACTCCAGGTGCTGAAAGATGCCCCCAGAGCCTGGTCCACAGAAGGCACTTCATCCACGACGTCGCCACCTCTCCCAAGTCCTGCCGTCTGTGGCTGGAGGGCAAGGCTGGGCAGGGCTCCCCTTCGTCAGTCAGCCCCTAACTCTGCAACAACGAAGCTGCTCCCCTTACTGTCCCACCCGCAACTGCTCTTTTCCCTCCAGGCCTGCACTTGCTGTCCACCCCTGGGATGCCCACTCTGGGTCCAAACCCCTGCAGGACCGGGCTCTTGGCCATGGCTCTAACTCTAGTGGTGTGGCCTTGAACCCACCCCTTCTTCTTTCTCAGGCCTGGGAGCCAAGGGACGGTGTGAAAAGCACAGGTTCAGGTGCTACTGAGGCCCCACTGGCCACAGAGTCCCCAGCCCCCTCCAGGGGCCTCCTGACCTCCCGGCCATAGCCCTGTGCTGTAGGCTGGGGTGGGGACCACCCTGTGACTCCCCTGCCCTTGCCTGAAGGGGCTCTGATGCCTCTCTCTAACCTCTTTACACGGTGATACCTCCTCATCTCTCCACAAGGCTAGACATCCCCCAAGGCAAAGATTCTGCAACCCTCCGTTGCCCCAGAGACCAGACTGTTTCTGGTGTCCCCTACGCCCATGATTGTCCTGTGTGCAATGATCACAGGCGGGAAGGGAGCTCCACTTGACAGATGAGTTCCCACGGACTAAGGCTGAGGGTGATTTCACCTCAGATGTAGCTGCTCTGGCCAGTGGTTGTGGGCAGCCCCACTAGTGTGTGGCTCTGGGTAATCTGGGCCCAAATCACCAGCCTGGGGGAAGAAACCACCCCTCCTTCCTCCCTGGGTCAGCGACCCCAGCAGCTAGTAGGAAGCGTGGGATCCTTATGCCACATGTGGGGAACAAAGCATCAGATTCCTGTCCATTGCTGGAACTCCTCCAAGGTTCTGGCTTGGCTGTTGGAGAAAGTTAGATGGGAAGATACTACAGTTTATTCTCATCCTACTTGTGTTAGATACTTGACTGGATCCGTTCCCTTTCTTAGTCTCATCCCTGACAAGAACACTCTGGATGGGCATTATTGGTCCTATTTTATAGAACTGGAAACTGAGGCTCAGCGAGGCTGTGTAACTTGCCCAAGGAAACACAGCCAGCATGTGGCTGAGAGGAGAGTCACACCCAGATCTGTTGGCCTGTTGTATTTCAGCCCCCGAATGGCCTCCAAGGCTTGGCTTCCCCTACGGGAAGGGGACCCAGAGTAAAACACCTGGCGTGGACCATCCTCCTTGGCACAGAGGCCCCTCAGCCCTGGCAAGATGAGACACCAGCTTCTCTGGGCTGCTTGAGGGCTTGGGCCCCGGGGTTGGTGGTTCTGTTGAGGGGTTTGGGATACACAAGTGGAGATTTCCAGGGCTGACTCAACCTGACAAGATGTGCTCCCCCTTGGCTGCCCCCCCAGGACAGAAACAGGGCACAGTGGGAGGGGGGAGGCAGGAGTTAGGGCAGGTGGGCAGAAGCTTCCGAGAGCAGACCAGAGGGAGAAGCGATGGGTGCAAGAAGAGAAGAGGGACAGCAGGCAGAGGCGGGAGCAGCCCGGCAGGGAAGGTCATGGCAGGGGCAGTGGGCAGCGTCCGAGGAGGTCTGTCCAAAGCAAATGCTGAGTCCTGCTGCCCCTGGGCCTGAGACGGCCCTGGAGGAGGAATTCTCTGGTCCCAGTCTCAGCTCTGTGGGGGCTCTTTCATCAGCCGAACAACTGCTTTCTTATCCCCAAAAGCCACCCCCATACACACACACAGACACGCGCACGCGCACACACACATGCACACACATACACACCCACACTCCCCTCTTTGGGACAAAAAACCATTCATCTCACAAATGAGTCTACCCCTTCTCCAAAGAGATCTGCACTTCTTCTACCCGCTGGGGTCTAACGGGGGCTCCGGCCCGCAGGGTCAAACACAAACACATCCTATACACACAAGCAGGGGCGGATGTGGGCTGGGCTCAGGGACAGAAGGAGACAGCCATTGTCAAGGCTGGAGCTGGCCGATGGGAGAGTGAAGCCACACCTGGACCGAGGGTTTCCCTAGCCACAGTCAGACCCCAGCTCTGCTCCTGTTTCCAAGGTCCAAAGCTGACCTGTGGGCCAAGAAGGTGGCAGGGTCGACCGTGACAGAGGTGGCAATCCCCCCACTCCGGACCCCCAAGGGCACCATTGCCTCCTAGAGGCCCATTCACCCAGGGCATGCAAAACACAATTCCCTGGACACAGCCAGAGCTTGATGGGAGATTCAGATTTAAATAAGCAGGCTGTGCTCTCCTTGGTAGGGGGAGTTGGGAGAGAGAAATGGGGAGAGAAAGGACCAGGGGATGCAGGAGCACAGTGGCAGCAGGACAGAGCAGAACAGACACAGGGGAGGCTCCCCATCCCCACTCAGTCCCTCCTGCTCCCCCCAGGTCACCACTCACTCAGTAGGTGTTCACATGTCACAACCATGTGCCTGCTGCCCAGCTACAGCATAAGCACTGGGGACCAGGCTGCCCCTCGCTTCTAGAATATATTCACTACATCAAAGCAGAAAGCATGGATCCAAGACCTCGAGGACTAGAGGTCCCTAAGATTTACCCAGTCTGGGGTGCCACTGAGGCTGGCAGCTTCTACAGTAGGGGGCCTGGATTTGGGATCCACTGTTGACATGATCCCCTTGAAATTACATGCAAATGCGAGTTCTGCGTGTGCACGCACTTGTGTGCTATGTGCATGGCACTGAGGAGAGGAATTCGAGCTGCTTTCAGGTTCTCAAAGAGGTCCATAGCCAAAGAAGGCCAAGAGCTGTTAGCACACCTACGCTTCTGCTGGGACCCTATCTCTAGGGATAGGGTTTCATGATTCCCAGGTCAGCTCTTTAAAATTTATCAAGCAATCCATAAACACTTCTTCTGTGCGATAAAACAAGAGGCTAAAAGACTAGGAAAGCATTCACAATAGTCACAAGTCTGGGGAAGGAAGAGGAGGAGAGAGTCCAAGTCATCCATCCACCCATCCACCTAGTGAATGTTAACTGAGCACCTAGTCTGTCCCAGGCACTGACTAAGCATCAGATGCTGTGATTATGAAGTGGAAAAAGACAGGATTCCTATTCTCAGTGTTGAAATGTAGCTATGGAGACAGACACATATTTCACAGAAATACCGATTGTTAAGACATGCTTTACCAGAAGGATGTACCACTCATCTGTCATGGGACACGGAAGCTGGAGGGAGGTGTGCTCCCCATGACAGCCAGGTAAAGCCTTCGGAGAAGAGACATCCACTGGTGTCATAAAGAAGTAAGTTGGAATCTGTCAGTTATACAGGGACAGTCAATAGCATTAGAAGCAGTAGCAGCAACAGCAAGTGCAAAAGCTTAGAGGAACGGGAGTGCTTGTTGTTTTCAGAAACCTCAAGTGGACCAGTATGGCCAGAGAAGGACAGAAGAAAGATTATACAACACCTGGGACTTCCCTGGTGGTCCGGTGGTTAAGAATCTGCCTTCCAAGGTAGGGGACGCGGGTTCGATCCCTGGTCAGGGAACTAAGATCCCGCATGCCACGGGGCAAATAAGCCCGCACATGCCACAACTACTGAGCCCACGCACCACGACTAGAGAGAAGCCTGTGCGCCACAACTAGAGAGAAGCCCGAGGGCCACAACGAAGAGCCCGCACACTGCAAAAAAAGATCCCGCGTGCTGGGCTTCCCTGGTGGCGCAGTGGTTGGGAATCCACCTGTCGATGCAGGGGACACGGGTTCGTGCCCCGGTCCGGGAAGATCCCGCGTGCCGTGGAGCGGCTGAGCCCGTGAGTCGTGGCCACTGGGCCTGCGCATCCGGGGCCTGTGCTCCGCAACGGGAGAGGCCGCAGCGGTGAGAGGCCGGCGTACCGCAAAAAAAAAGATCCCGCATGCTGCAACTAAGACCTGACACAGCCAAAAATAAACAAATAAATAAATAAAAAGATTATACATCACCACCATACACACATACACATACACACATGTGCACACACACACTTATATGACAGACCAAGCATCCTGAGATGTCCCTAACTCTATCTTCCTCCTCTTGAAGAGCCTTAGTTTCCCCATCTGCACAATGGGTTTGCGGCACACAGTGGATGCTGTGAGACAGGAGTGCTAGGAAGTGCTCAGTGTCCATCTCCTTTGCCTCTCCCAAGCCAGGCCACCATTGGACTCACATCCCACAGAGCCCCATCCTGGAGCAAGGACATGACAGGAAACCCAGAACCCATGACCAATGCCTATCACTCCTCAGAAGGGTTG
Source organism: Pseudorca crassidens (assembly GCF_039906515.1). Lineage (NCBI taxonomy): Eukaryota > Metazoa > Chordata > Mammalia > Artiodactyla > Delphinidae > Pseudorca > Pseudorca crassidens. The sequence continues at coordinate 53,893,626 of NC_090311.1, read as the reverse complement.
AGATCAGGGACAAAACATCCAAGACACTGAGGCTTGACAGAACACCCTGCACTGGCGTCCAGTGAATGATCCAGGCGAAAGCCAACTGCACCAGCTGGACGAGCCACAGAGATGACTGTAGTTGGGATGGAGAAGACTGCTGGATCTAGCTCTGCCACTGTCTTGCTGGGTGACTTGCCAGGCCTGTTTTCTCTTCTGTAAAATGGGAGCCACGAAGAAAAAGATGCCAAGAATAAAGCATCACCAAGAGTAAGAGACGCTACTCGAGGGCCGCCTTCTCCACGGGGCCCTTCTCTTGGTGCTGACAGTGCCTGGCTCTCGGCCGCTGCTAATTCCTTATTACTAATGCTGCCTGCTTTCCTCCCTCCCACCTGACTCAGACGGTCCACGAGGTGTGGTCTCCCCTCTGAGTCTAGGCCCGCCCAGTCAACTTAATTTGATGGAGGGAGGGTCAGACCACCTCAGCCAACAGGCCCTCGAACGATGGTCCCCCTTGCCTGACTCAGAGCTCAGCTTTCCAGGGCTGGCCAGAGGGAGCTGGGCATCCTCCCAAGCTCCCAGCTGGGTTGGAATGGCCATTCCTCCCAGGCCCTGGGGCGGCCCCCCACCACCCCACACAGACCACAAAGGCCGCTGGGAACAAATTTCAGTTCCTGAAGCCCACTCAGCCCCAGCGAGGCAAACTCCCACCCTCGAGCAGATAGGTGGCTTTGCTCTACACTTCCAGGCAGCCTCTCAGCTCAGCCGCACCTGGGGAGAGCACAGTCCCTAATACCTGGGAACCTTTTAAAGCAGGACACTGTGGTCACCCCTCTATGGCTTCTAACACCCCTGTGTGTGCCAGAGCCTGAAGCCCTGTCTGGTAAGCCTCATGAGACCTTTGCTGCTGTTCTCAAATCTCCAATGAGACCAGAGCTGCAAAGAGGAGGGTGTCCTCAGTGCTACAGAAGATAGTACTGGGACCCAGGAGGGCAACTGGGTTAACAGCTCCAGGAAGAGCCTCCTACGGTTTGAAGAAAGAGGTCTGCTTTGACAGAGCATTCTCTGAGCCTGGAGATGTTCAGAACCCTGGCACGTGTTCTGTGCCAAAAATGTGATCCAGTCAAATAGGTATGCAAAATGTTGGGCTGAAGAAGAAAGGTTAGCAGGTTTTGTACTGCAGGACTTCTCAGAGCCTTTACTGTGTTAGCATGGTGTGTTTCCAAGGGAAGGACAGTATGCTATGTTTCCCAAATGTATCTGACCCCAAAGCCCTTCCCCCAACCTCCACAAAGTATCACTTGACAGTAGGGCCACATCTTCAAGCCACATCTGGCCCTGGAGGAAGAGGGAAGGAAAACAGTTGCCTTAAGCATCTGACCTGGAGTGGGACAGCTACATCTCCTTTGAGGGGGTACAGGGACTACCCGGGAGGGGCTCTCGGCATCCCTCTGAGGTTCCTGAGAGCTAATGCTCAACATGGGGTAACTCTACTTTTCTGGAGGTAGAGTCCCACAGTCCCCACACTGCTGTGAATTTAAATTCCAAACAAAGCCTGGCAGGGAAGACCCCCCCCCAAGCCACCCACCCCCCACTCCCTCTAAGATCTGGCTTCCTTAGCCAAGGGCCTCACAAGTTTCCCTCCAAAGACATATAGTTGTTGCCACAGATCAGGGGTTGAAACAGGGGTTCACAGGGCCCGGTTTCTAGACCCAGAGGCCTTTTAAAAAACTGCACCGAGTACCTGTGTGTGCTTCGGCCTGGCAGCCTTACCACAGACTGAGAAGCCGAGGGGTCCCCACAGGCATCCGAGTCGCCTCCTGGGGTCCGCTCCTGCACTTCGCCCGTGAACTCTGCCATCTCCCCCTCTGCTCCCAGGGCCAGTGCTCCACTCAGAACCCTTGGCTTTTCTTCAGCTTCCAGAGCTGAGGTTCCGGGGCACAATGGGCTTCTGTGCCCCCATGTCCTCACACCTCCCCCCGCCCAAAGCCCAGCTGCATTCATGGTGTTTTGCTATTGTGGTGGGAGCAGCCTGGGGTGGTGCAGGAGGGGGTGGGCCCTTGGCACAGGGACCGGTGCAGACAGGCCGTGGTCAGCGGTCAGCATGCAAGTCACATCCGCAGGCACTGCCACCAGGCCTGCCAGGCTTTGCACAGAATGGCGACGCTCCTGGGCCCCTGGGTCCCTTCGTAGAGTCCCCTCCAGCCCACACACGACTTGCTTCCTGCCCAACAAGCCCCTTGGTGGCATTCAGGTGGGGGGTATTTTTTCTTGTTCTCTCAACCAGTTGCTATTCTGGAGCCATATTAGGTCACCAGCTAAGCCCTGGACACAGGAAAGGCCTGTCCCCAGGAGCACAGCTGGGGCTTCAAGAGGGTTTAGGAGGCAAAGCGGGTGGGGGGTGAGAGCGAGTGAGTCTGAAGCCAAGAGAGCCTTCCGGAAGTCAACAGGCCCAGCCCTCCAGCCCCTGCAAGGAAGCCCCTCTTACCTCCCTAACCCAGCCTGTCTGTAGGCACATCCTCTCCTGTACAGCTCTCAATTCCCATACACATCACCCTGGGGGAGAGCAGAGACTACATTTTACAGATAGGTAAACTGAGGCCCAGACAGAGACGAGGGTTCCTCCAAAGTCAGATCGTGAGAGACTTTCTTCCACCACCGCTCTAGATAACCTTTACCAGCTCCTTCTACAGTGGCCCCAGCAAAGGAATGTGCCTCTTCATGAGGACATCGAGGTAAACAGCAGTGAAGTGACAAAAGGCAGGTCTCACTGAGACTTGGGTGGGATCCTGGATGCCAGAAATTTCCAAGAGGAGGCACAACAGCCTACCCCCACAGGGGACTCCTGATGGCCCCAAACTCCCAGGCCATCTTAGCAGAGACCCACATGGTGGAACAAAGCCACCGTAGGGTGGGAACAGAGGGAAGCCAGTAGAGGCTGATTAGGGGACTCTGACTTGACCCGTGAGTCGTGGTCACCCTCCTGCCTTTGAGCTCCCACAGGACCCCCATGAAACCACCCACCCTTCACATGGGTCTGTCTTCTAATCTGGGGCTCCCGCGAGACTCTGGCAGAATCCCCAGGGGGCCACACAGAGCTCAACAAATGTTTGGTAAGAGAACAAACAACCGACAAGACCCAGGCACCGTCCTGCAAAGCCCCTGGTCACAGAAGCCATTCCCTGAAGAGGCGGCAAAGTCTCTTACAAGAAAGAAGATTCCCAGCCAAGAACAATTCCTCACGTGGAGAGAGTGCTTTACAGTTTACAAAGAGCTCTGGCACACAAATGCTCTCGCCTGGCACCAAAGAGTGCTTTCCAGACTCATCTCCCCCAGCAATGCCTGACTAGCCCAACACAGGTCAACCAGCCCTCCTCTCTGCTGGCCTGCCATTGGCCCATCTCTAGGCCTCAGGCCAGCGATTTACATGTCCATGTCTCCCCTAGTCAATAATGGCAGAGGGGAACACATTATGGGGCCAGAAAGGGCGACCCTCTGTCTTCCCCACCTCCATCTCCAGCACACTGGTGTATACACAGGCCTTCTCCCACAAACTGTCAAGTGTTCTGACTCTCCCGAAACTAATTGGTGTGCCCAGGTCTAGAAGGTGCCCCTCGTGTGTGTCCTCTCCCCTGCCCCTTCCCCCTGCACTTTTGCAGAGAGAGCTGCCAGAAGGAGAGTGAGCGAAGGCCACAGAAGGGTGTCTGCAGTTCCCAAATGAGGCAGGAGTAAGTGGGAGTGGGGCCCAGGAGGAGTCCAGCTGAAGCCAGAGAGGGTGGTATTCGGAAAGGCTCTGAAGACCTCTCAAAGGGGCTGGGAGGTCCTGGCAATCTGTGTATTTATCTAGCTGGGGGAAGATGCACTGCCCCTCCGATTCTGTAACTGAATCCACCCAACAGGCAGACTTTGCAACAGCAGCCGGCCCAGGTTTCTGGAGAAGGCACTGGGCAGCTGGAACCTCTCCCCCTATCTAGCCCCCCTCCCAAGAGCTCAAGAGGATTTCCCTTTCATTTCCTTCCAGGCTGGGAGGGCGGGGGACAGCGCAGTCTGTGGGGTCAGGCCCTCAAAAACCACTTCCTATGTGGCTGGGGGAGGGCGAGGGGCTGGAGGATGTATCTGGGGGTCCCTGTGTGAGAAGAGAAGAAAAATTCTCCGGGCTAGTCACTGCTCTCCAGGGTGCCCTTCGGATCGGGAACCACCGAAGTCGGAGGAGAAAAGATTTTAGGCCCCTCCGGAGGAACTCGGAGCAGAATCCACACTCTCCGTCCCAGCCAGCGGTGGCCGAGAGGGGGATGGGGTTGGGCGTGGGAAGGACACTTGGAAGGGGCTCCCTGCACAGGCCGCGCCCCGGCTGTCTGGAGAGAATCCGGAACCCACCCTCCCAGCCGGGCCCCCCCAGTCCCCTTGGAGCAGGGCGCCCCGGGCTGGGAGAGAGGGCAGGAGGGCCCCGCCCGCGCCTGAGCAGCTCCGGGCCGGGCTCAGCTGGGAGGTGACGCGCTCCCGGCGCCCCGGGGACTTCGGGCGGCGAGTTTGGCAGAGCTGAGCGAAGCCAAGCCAAGCAGGGCCGGGCAATACGGAGCCGGGCCTGGGCCAGGCCAGGAAGAGCCGGGCAGATACAAAAAGGCCCGGCACGGTCGACTGAGGGCGGGGGCGCGCAGGGGCACCCACCTCTCCGCGCTGCAGCTGGAAGAAGCTGTTGAGATAGCTGGAGTGCAGGGGCGAGCCCAGCTGCTCTGGGCGGCCCTTGCCGAAGGCCAGCTCTGGGGGCGCGGCGCCGGCGGGCGGCTCGGGCCGGAAGGCATCGAAGGCGCTCGCCTGGTGCGTGTCCTGCAGCGACAGGTAGACCCAGTTGAGCAGCTGGGCCGGCTGGTACACCGAGGCGGCGCTCGTGTCGATGGCCGACAGCAGGCTCATTTTGCGGCGACGGTGCCGGCCCCCCCCCCCCGGCCGCCCGCTCGCGCCCCCCCGGAGCGGAGGGGCGGGCACCGGGGAGCCTGCGCCCACTGCCGCCGCCCGAGCCCCGACGGCGATCGCCTGCACCCCGCGCTCAGCCCACAGCCGCCGCCGCCGCCGCCGCCGCCGCCTCCCCCCAACTGCAGCCGCAGAGCGCGCGGGCGGAGGAAGGAGGCAGCGAAAGTTGGGCAGGAAACTTTTGGGCCCGCCCCCTCCGATCCGCCCGCCCCGCCCCACGAACCGCTATCTGCCTCAATTCTGACCCCTTCAGCGGCCGCTCCCGGGGTGGGGTTCTCCGAGGCCCCGCCCCTCCTGGAGCCGTCCTCGCTCTCTATTGGCTGTCTCATTGAATATAGAGTGATGGGGGCGGGGTGGGCGGGGAAATAGAGCTCATCTACATATGTAGCACGGTGCGGGCCCGCCCATTGGGCGGCCCCCTAGCAGGCCCCGCCCCCTCCGTGCGGCCAACCCAGCTCCCCCACCCTACAGGAGCTCAGTGCTGCCCGGGCCTGATCAATCCCGTCTCGCCTTGCTCTCAGCTCTCTTCTGTCTCTCTTTCTTTACAAATCCTTTCCAATTATTTCATTTTCACTGTTTTTTCCCCTATTTTCCTACCTTCCACATACTCTATCCTTTCTCTCAGACTAACATCTCCTGTGTCTGTCAGTTTCGTTGTCTGTCGGTTTCGTCGTCTTTATGGATCTGTCTCCGACTCTGTCTCTGTCTCTGCCTCTCATCTTTTCTACTTTCGTCTAGTCTGATGTGTCTCCCTCTCCTTCCCCTCTCAGGCCCAGAGACACGCCCGCGCGCGCACACACACACACACACACACACACACACACACATACACACATCTCCCTGCCTCTCCTCGCTATCATCGAAGGACCCTCCCCCTCCCACTTAATTCCTTCCATCTGCAGAATCGCTTTGCAGGTCGGCTCAGCCAAGGGGGGCCGGGTTCCTGTCCCAGGAAGGACTCCCCGCCCCCTTCCCTCGTTCCCCCTCCCCCTCTCTCTTCTCCTATTTCTGCTCTGGGTCCGCCTCACTTCTCGCCCTTTTCCTCAGCCCGGACCCCCGGCCCCAGGCCGCCCCGGTGTTTCTGCGGGTCGCCAGGACCCTAGATGGGTCTGGGGGATCTGGGGAAGACGACTGCCACTCACCGCCCCAGGACGGCCCAGCTAGTCCAAGTATGCCTGAGGGGAGTCCCCGCCCCAGCCTCCGCCTGCGCCCAACACACCCCGAAGCTCCAGGGGGACTTCACCCTCTCAGACTGGGGTAGTCTTCGGGCACCTGCACTGCGCCAGCGCCAGGAACCTAGCGGCGAGGCGCCCGGAGGGGGCCGGAGTCGCCTCTCCAACCTCAAACCTGGCTCTGGAGCCATTCCCCCTGGCGTTCAGGTGCCAGCTCGGCTACCTTCCAGATGAGTGGCCTTGGCGTGGCGCCTGACCTCTGCGAATAAACCTGTTTTCTCTTCTGTAAGATGCGGAGGGTCACTGTCCTACCTCTGGGCATGTTTGTGAGCTTACCAGTTTGAGTTTAGTAATCAGAAGATATTCCATAAGGGTCAGCTCTCTGCCATCCCCACCATGAGGATTTCTCCCACGACTGGCATCGGCACACATCTGTGGATGCTTGGACCTGAAAGGACTTCAATGATAACCAAGTGCTACCCTTTCCAACCATGTCACCGAGCAAGTACCCCTTGGATTGTCTTCTGTCTCATTTGATCAGGTTTTCAAAGATTTTGTCTATCCAACAATTTGTGATTATTAGGACAAATGATAGCGCACACACTAATCATATCTTAATATTTTTATTCATCCGAGACATATCTCTACAGTACTCTTTATATTTTAAACCTATTTGTTTAAAAAGAAGGTACACACTTGTTAGGAATAACTGTTATAGCCATTTACTTTTGGAAACATTTGGGGTCATCTCTGGAACTCCGATACTGTCTTTAAGGTTCCAAGGTGGGGGGCTGGATAGGATTTGGAACCACCGATCTAGACTTTGCCTAAATTTCACAGAGAAAACTGCTGTTCAGAGAGGGGACATCTTCCAATTGCACAGGAAGTTGGGGAGCTCAGAGGAGACTCCAAGTCTCCCAGCACCAGCCCAGAATTCTCTGTCTTTGGCCCCCACTCTCCTTCTGGACGAGGGTAGTCCTGTTATGTTGAAGTGCTGGTATTTTTCCCTAGTATGGTTTGCAAATTCAAATTGCTTTAGGGGCCAAGCAGGTACCACTAGGTATAAGGCAATAGACAGGTAGTGATGGGGCATGTGGAGAGCCAAAGTGCTAGCCACACAAAACCCTTCTGCCATGGTTCTCAGCCTGAGAGTATGAGTCTGACACCTGGTCTGGGGTTCCCTGTCCTTGAGAGTGATTTGATGCTGTGAGGTTGCTTGTCCTACCTGGTGACCACTGGTCTTTTCACCCCAAACCGCCTTATCCCTGCCCCATAGTTCCTACGCAGGGCCTGGTACATAGATAGCAGATGATCCAAAAATGTTTGCTAGGTCAATGGTTGGACGGAGAGATGGCCAAATTATGCTCCCCATTGAAGCCTGAATGGTTTCTTTGCTTTTGTACTTTTCCCCCTCCCCTTGCCCACAGCACACCTGCTCGACACATGGGCTCTGTATCCAGTTAGTGATCAATAAATTTGAGCAACTGACAGGCAGTTTGCCTGGATAGCAGCTGATTGGGCCCCTCACCAGCCCCTCAGGTCCCTGAGACAGCACATCCCGTGGGATGGGAGGTGATGGGTGAGGGTGACCAGGTGGGTATCAGAGGCCTGGGTCCCAGGGTAAGAAGACTGGTCCAGGCCCAAACTCTGTGCCTCCCCACTGCCCATCATGTACACATTAAGAAGCCTTGCTTTCAAAATGTCAGAGGTCCTCTCTCAAGCCTTCACGTTACAGAGGAGGACACACCATGGCCCAGAGAAGGAAAGGGAGTGGCCCAGGGTCACCCAGGAAGCCTGATGTCTAAGCCACCTGCTCCTAATCCAATCTACATCTAGCTCTCCCTTCTTTGGCCCTGGTCTGGCAGTCTCCTGTATGGCCGCTCTGGTCTATACACTATCCTCAGAACCACAGGTAGGAGGGAACTCTCAGGTGAGGTTTGGATTCCTGTCCCCTGCCCTTTCTGGGGACTCCATCCACCCTGTGGTCTCCAGAATGGGACAATGGAGAGAAGACAGGATTTGGAGAAAAGCAACCTGGGTGGGTGGCTTTGGGCAAGTCTCGGCCCTCTCTATAAACCTCAATTTTCTCAGTTAGTGACTGATGGGGTCAAATGAGGATGCAAACAGGAAGGTGCTTTGCTAGCTGGGAATAAGCCATCATGCGGGAAGGAAGTGTGGTATTAATAATTTCAGTAAGAGCAATATTCAGCTTTCCTGGACTGGTGGTTGGAGGAGGAGGGAATATGTAGGGAAGTGTCTGCAGCTGAAGTTGCCCAGACAACAGTTCTGATAGGTGTTTGGTGGAGTTTCAGACCAAGAGCTCTGAGCTCAGAGCAGGAGAAACTTTGGAAAGAAGAGCAAGCAGGGGTCTTCATGGGGTGGGAGGAATCAGCCTTCAATTTGGGCTTGAAAGGCCGGCAAAGAGGAGTAGAAGAAGATGGGACTTCACAATCCTGTGCAAATTTTTGCTGCTCATTTCACTAATAAACATCTCGTGGTGATTTGTAACGCAAAGGAACCCCTAACCCTCTTGAACCTGCCTGCATGCCAGTGCGTCAGGAATTAAAACAGCAGATACGTACTGGGAAGGCTGACGTTTGCCTCTCCTCTGGGCCAGGGCTGAGCCCTGGGCTCCTTTGGGCTGTGTGTTGACACAGAAGGTGTCAGTTTACAGCAGTGATAGCAAAATGGCAAATACTCTCCCTGCACACGCCACTGCCCCATCCCCCAACCCGGGAGAGAAATCACTGAGCGCAGAACTCCTTCCCAGACGGGATGCCAGACTCCACCTCCACACAGCGCTCTGCGTTGCCACTAAGGGTGCCGTTGGCCCAGAAGATGAAAACGATTTGCCATCCCTTATATCCACCCTCCCAAAGAACTCTCTGACCTATATGAGGACTTTGTGCAGAATTAGAAAGAGGCTACCCTCAGCCCCAGTGGGCTTGCGGTACCCCTTCTTCCCGTGGATGCAGCCCCCTTGTTGTCAGGGCATAGGACTAAGTAAATGCTATCTAGATTTTGGCACCTACCAACCCCAGATATCGTTGTGCGGTGCTCCAAAGGGAAAACCAGAGAGACAGCCTGACCACTCCAGGCCCCACTCACAGACTCTTGACCAGAAGAGAACCACACAAGGTGGGGAGAGCCATGAACATTGAACTCAGCCGGCCACTGCATATAGGTTCAGAGCAGCGCACAGTGCCTAGGCCTTTGGAGTCTGCCCCCTTCCTCGCTGTGTGACAGTGGCAAGTTGAATATCCTCCGCTGAAGTTTCCTCGTGTGTAAAATCTTTCCATGGTTGCTTGAATCCCAAGACGCAGGAAAGAATTGGGCACCTGAGAGCCCTGGCCCCTAGAAGGCCTCAGAGAGTGCTTGCTCAGTTTCAAGGCTAGGTTCCTTGAAGTGGGCGTGAGGAGTACCGGCTTGGATATCGGACGCCTAGGGTTCTCAGCCTGGGGCAAGCTGGCAGACGCCCCTGCACCACCGATCCCTGGAAGTCATAGGGGCAGGTCTAGCAGACTCCCTGCTCCCCAAGGAACGGCCTTCAGAAAAGTGGTGGGGCAGAGATGGGGCCTTCCTCACATAGGGACCATGGCAGCAGTGACTTTCCTCCTCTCCTTCCAATTCCGCATCCACTTTTCTTTAAAAAACAAGCTGTGTACATTTTACCAATAGTCTGTTAGCCACCCCAGCCCCGTGGAGAGACCCCAGGCCTTCAGGGCTAGAAGGAAGATACCTGGTCACTCGGGACCAGTGATTGAAATGTGAGCGTGTCCTTTTGTGGGGCACAGTGGGAGTGGCTCTTTGATTTGTATGTATTTAGGCTTGTGGGGCCTCTGGTTGGAAGATGGGGGTTAAGACACTCACCCAGAGATAAGTGTGCAGAGCTCTGTACATTGTCTTGGGAAAAGTCTTGTCCACATCAAAGGATGGAAGGGAAACTGGCTAATGGAGACTTTGGGAGGGTTTGAAATGGCCCCTCCAGGGGCCTTTGGCCTTCCTTGTCTCCTTAGAATCTTTCCATGGTTGCCCAGTGGATAAGGTCCAAACACTCACTGGGCACGACATTCAAGGCCCTTTTGACCTCTGACTCCCGATTACCTTTCTACCTTAATTGTAGTTTCAACCTACCCTCCAACCCCTACACCACACGTGTGCCCTGCCCTCTGACCAAATGAAACCACTGACCTTTCCCCACTCTTGCAAGGCCTTCCTCACCTCCGTGCCTTTGCACATGCTGTTCCCTTACCAGGAAGAGCCCCTCTTTCAGCCTTCCCAGCAGACTCCTCTTACCCTTCAAGACTCGGTCGAAAAAATGACTTTCTCCAAGAAGCCTTTTGTAACCACGACCCCCACCTCCACCCTCACACACACCCACTAGATGTTTTCTGTTTTATTCTTGACTATCAGTGTTTGCGTGGTATCATGACATCATAATACCGTGAGAAGGTCAGTCCTTCCTTCTCACCCCCTTCCTCACAGCACCGCCACTGACGAGCTCCTTTGCCTGACCCAGTGCTGGATCAGAGCAGCCCCACTGTTTACTTAAGGAATGAACGAATAAACTCAGAAAGCCTTTGTGGTTTGTAGACTCAGAGACAGGAGACTGTCAAATCTGGCCTGGAACGTCTCAGAGGCTCAGAGGATTGCAGAAACTCGGGGGGCTCTGGCAGGGAAAGTCACTGTTCCCTGCGCATCCATGCCCTCCCTCCTTTTCCCAGCCTCCCTTGCAGTTGGGCTGGGGCCACGGGACTTGTTCTCGGTGACAGGAAGGTGAGAAGAAACAGCATGTCTCTGGTGAGGCAGCAAGTGTCGGTGAGAGTTCTCCATATTTTCTCTCTCCCATTCTGCTGGTGGGAAGTGAAAGATTCCAGGACAGAAGAGGCCAGATCCCTGTATCCACATCGCAGGACAGCTGACGAGGAGGACCTCTCAGACTGTGTTGGGGGCTAGAAACAAACCTTCTGGTGTTCAGCCTCTGAGAAGGAGGTGCGGGTGGGGGATTATTTGTTATAGCCGCAGAGCCTGCTCTAGCTCAGCTAAGAGAGGCGCTCAAAGATGATCCGGTCCCCAAACCTCATTTTACCGATAGGAAAACTGCCACCTAGGAGAGGAAAATCACCTGGCTTCTGCGTCTGTGACTTTTGAGTTGTCCGCCTGAAAAACTATGTGACGGCAGCAGCCAAGTCTTCTGATTTCCAGCGCCAACCTCCCCCTTCTTCCTCAGCCTACGCACACAGAGGGTGTTAACCATAATCCCCATCCGTAATATTATTTTTTATTTAATTGTTTGCTTATTAATATAATAAGTCCCTAGGAACAAGCTGGTCAGAGCAAAACCTGGACCTTGACAATATCTTCTATCTACCTTTGAGGTCGACCCTTAGCCAATCCCCCAGGCTCCCCCAATCAGAGATAATCAGCGTGTAGAATAATTCCCTTGATTTCCTATTTATAGAGTTTTGTCTCGTATATGTATATATATTCTAAATATATATATATTTGATTTATTGTTTAACTTTATTTAAAGAATATCATACTGTTTGAAATCTTTGTGACGTGCTTATTTCACCTAATATAGTACCGCTAAATGGTAATCACATTGAGGAGTGCCACTGTCACCCATTCATTCAGATGGCTGTGCTCTGTTCCATTGTGCGACTACAGTACAGTTTACTCAACCATTCTCCTGTTGATGGCTCTTGCAACAGTGCAGGCGGGACTCTTCCCGACCTACCTTTGCAAGAGTATCTCTGGTGTACGTGCATTTGCTGCACTGCAGGATCCGTCAGCGTTCACCTTTACATGATATTGCTAAATGTTTTCCAGCAGAAGAGGTCCTATGGGTCCACACTCTCCGCAACACTTGATTTCAGACTTTTTTATTTTGCCAAAAGTGTGCGCCATTAGTTCTTCTGACACTGTGGCAGGCTCCCTGACCTCCCTGACCTCTGTTTCCAAATCCGCTGAAGGGAGGTGATATTCTCAGTGCCTACACGGCTCCCAAAGTGAGGCCAACAGGGAGAATGGGTGGTGTTCATGCAGGACACACGAAGCCAAGGAGCAGGAAGTCTGGCCTTGCTCTGCCATGGTCTGCACAGCGACGGACAGGCAGCTACTCCTTCCCAAGTCTTCAGGACCTGGCAGTTCACTCCATTTCAAAAAAACAAGAGGCTGAGAGGAGTCAGCGTGTGTAATCAGCACACTGGGATACAGAAAGCAGAAGCAGGCAGACCCTGAGAGTTCAGGGCTGGGAAAGGATTCCAGGCCCACCCAGATCAGCCAACTCATCTGACCCACGCTTGGGGGGTTTTCCTGTTGGCTCATGAAGTGATATTTAGTCAGGGGTATTGTTCTCCCTGGTCTCTGCCATTGATAAGACAGAGAAAAACAGCTCCCACAATAACACTGATGCCGCCAGCCTTTCCTGCCACTTGCCTGCCTGGTTGGAGTCCTTCTCTCCTGCACTCCTTCCTCTCTCTCCTTCCAGAGACTGTGATTCAGGCCAAGATTCCTCGTGGGGCTGAGGAGTCGGGGGTGGGCTCAGTGCCCACCTTGAGTGGCCTCAGCAGGCTCCTAGCTCCTTCTAACCTTGGACCTTCAGATTGTCAGAGCCCAGAAGGCTCCTAGGCGGCGGTGTGCAGAGACCAGCTTACACCGGCTCACCAGAGCCAACTGCTCCATGTTTAGGGATTCTGTCAGTCAGTTGTTAAACACGTCATTACAGGCTTCTCTGGTGGCGCAGTGGTTGAGAGTCCGCCTGCCCATGCAGGGGACACTGGTTCGTGCCCCGGTCTGGGAGGATCCCACATGCCGCAGAGCGGCTGGGCCCATGGGCCATGGCCGCTGCGCCTGCGCGTCCGGAGCCTGTGCTCCGCGACGGAAGAGGCCACAGCAGTGAAGGGCCCGCGTACAGCAAAAAAAAAAAAAACAAAACAAAACCCACAGTCATTACTAAAAATTAAATTGTTTAATATTACAATTAAATAACATAATAAAACACAGGTAATAAATACTTACAACTCATCACATCCTAATTATTTGATTACCTTTTGCTGTTATCAAAAACATTGCACAAAATATTGTTTTGTGATACTTTTGTTTCATTCATTAAAAACATACACTGGTATACATACCTGGTGTACCTGGTCATGATATAACCAGAAATACATGATATGTATTTCTTTCTTTTTCTTTTTTCTTTTTTTTGTGATAAGAACACTTAGGGACTTCCCTGGTGGTGCAGTGGTTAAGAATCTGCCTCCCAACCCCGGGGACACAGGTTTGAGCCCTGCTCCGGGAAGATCCCATATGCCGCAGAGCAACTAGGCCCGTGCGCCACAACTACTGAACCTGTGCTCTAGAGCCTGCAAGCCACAACTACTGAAGCCCACGCGCCTAGAGCCCGGGCTCCGCAACAAGAGAAGCCACCACAATGAGAAGCTCGCGCACTGCGATGATGAGTAGCCCCTGCTCGCCGCACTAAAGAAAGCCCGCACGCAGCAACAAACAGCCAACGCAGCCAAAAATAAATAAAATTAAATTTAAAGAAAAGAGCCTTCTACCCTTTGCTAAGGTCTACCCTCTTAGCAAATTTTTGAGTGAACAATGCAATATTGTTAACTATAGCCACTAAGCTGTGCCGTAGATCTCTAGGACATATCTTGTATACCTGAAACTTTGTACCCTTTAACCAATACCTCCTCCCAGCCCCTGGCAACCATCATTCTAGTCTCTGCTTCGATGAATCTATGTTAGCTGCCTCGTATACGTGGTAGCATGTAGCATCTGTCCTCCCGAGCCTGGCTTATTTCACTTAGCACAATGTCCTCAACATGTATTTCTTTTTTTTTTTTTTAAACATCTTTATTGGAGTATAGTTGCTTTACCATGTTGTGTTAGTTTCTGCTGTATAAAAAGGTGAATCAGCCATATGTATACATACATCCCCATATCCCCTCCCTCTTGAGCCTCCCTTCCACCCTCCCTATCCCACCCCTCCAGGTCATACCAAAGCACCGAGCTGATCTCCCTGTGCGATGCAGCTGATGTCCACTAGCTATCGATTTTACATTTGGTAGTGTATATATGTCCATGCCACTCTCTCACTTTGTCCCAGCTTACCCTCCCTCCTCATGTAACATGTATTTCTTAAGCCACTATTTAAAACATCTATCAGCTGCTATTACACTACTGTTCAAAATTCTCCAATAGCTTCCACCACGCTCGGAAAAAGCCCAGAGCCCTGATCCTGTCCACAAGCGCTGCAGAATCTGCCCTCTCTCTCATTTCCTGCACTCTCTTTCTGGCCACTGACCTTCTTCTTACTCTTCTATGACCCTCAGCTTGTTTGCCCCTTGGGGTATTTGCACTAGCCATCTCCACTGCCTGGACCATTCAGCCCCAAATATTTACCTGGCTGCACAGATCATTCAGGCTTCAACTCAAACGTTGCCTCCCTACTCATTTATTTGTTCACTTATTTATTGTGGGTCTCCCCTGCCTCCAGCCCCGCACACACACACACACACACACACACACCAGGATGTAGACAGGGACTTTGCCCAGCACATGGCATACTGCCTGGCACACAGTAGGGCATCAATTCATGTTGGTGAGTGAATGCACTGACCCCAGCATGTGGGAGCAGTACTCCATGTCTCCTAACAATTGGAAACTATCTTGATGTTCTCCCTGAGCCCGTCAGCAGAAAGTGAGGCCCAAAGAGATAAGAGATGCCATAAGGTCACTGAGGGATTGAGTGGAGTGAGGTGTGCAGCCCTGGCCACCTGACACCACTGTGCCCTGCCGCCCTGAGCTCCCCAGTCTGTAGCCAAAGGTTTTGTCCTTGAGTCTCCCTCATGCCTGGGCCTGTAGGAATTCCAGCTCTCTTGGACCTTTACCAGAGGGTTTGGCGCCTTTATCCCTTTTAGTTTCATTATTTTATGTTGCTTTCTTGTGTTTTATTTTTGCTGTATTTTATTTCATTTCATTATTTTATAATAACGGTCCACAGTTTCTGTGTTCTGGTGAAGGCTAATCATTTACTAGTAGATCCTGAGCTTTGGTCATTTTTCTTCTCCCTGCCTCTCCCTTCCTCCCCAGTGATGGCCCTCTCAGGCCGATCCCCTTTCCACTGTGCCCCAGCTGCCCCCTTACTAGGAGGAAAACACCGTGCTCCTCAGGGCCTGCTGGGTGAGTGTTAGGGCTTGCCCCACCCACCCCTTAGTGCCTTTCCCTAAGGCCCCTTCCTTTGTGGGCCCTGACTCCAGAACCTGAACGAAAACTCCCTGAACCTCAGCTTCCTTGTCAGTGCTTTGGACATAGGGATCTATGCTGTGCCTACTTCCCAGGGCTGAGAGGATCCAATTAAAACAAGTCGTTGTGAGCATCCTTTATGGGCTCTGAGGTTCTATCTGATCTTGAGCATGTGTCCGCAGTCATGAGCAGAAAGGTCTTCTTACTTAGCCCATTGGTCCTTCTGTCCACAGGCTGCCTCGGCCAGTTTCGAGCCCCTTCCCCTCAATGTCCTCCCTCCTCTAGCGGACATGCTTCTCTCAGCCTTGCTCAGCCCTGCCCTCCCAGCCTCCTGAGCCAATAAAAAGGCTCTCTGATGCATATAGCCACTCAGACCCACTCCCCTTACTGCTGGATTGCCAGATTTAGCAAAATAAAACAAACAACAAACAAACAAGTTTGCCGAAATTTGAACTTCAAATAAACAATACTTTTTTTTTTTAGTGTAAGTATGTCCCATGCAATATTTGGGACATACTTATACTAAAAAAATATTCGTTGTTCATCTGAAATTCGAATTTAACTCAGGGTCCTCCGATATCTTATCTGGCAACCCTACTTCAGGGCTTTCCTCAATTTGCCTTGGGTCAGTCACCTAAATCACACTCTGCATTGGTTTCACTTTCTGAAAACAGGAAGCACAAGAGATAACTCTCAAGAAAGTTATGAGACTAAAAGAAAAAAAAAGAAAAAAATGCTTGGGAAAGTCCCCAAGAAGTGTGACTTGTGTACAAGGTTAAGCAAATCTCATCCTGGAGCTTAAAACCGCCCACCAGGTCTGGAGGTGGGGTCTGTGTTCTTCACCCTCCCCAGGAAAGCTTCCCACCCAGGCTTCCCCACCTCTCGTAAAGCCCCCATTCAGTGAGTTTCTTGGCATGGGCCATGCCACGTTCCCCCACTCTACCCTCAACGGCCTGCATGTCCCATCGGTCCCTCATGACATCATACTAGGGCACTGATTTTTCTTCTCCATCCTGAGGCCCGCCATCAGCCCAAGTGGCGAAGCATTAGGACGACTCTACATTTCAGTTTGCTCACAAAAGTCCAGTCTCCTGCCGGTCATTCCTGTGTGGATTGTAAATTAATAATGCCTCCTTTCACTTTCAAAAGTGGGCAACAAATTATCTGTGACCCATCATCACCCTGCCTTCTTAGTTGCTTGTCTGCCTCATCTCCAAGGACCATCACTTCCACTGCACTGCAGTCCTCACGCTTCCCCTGGCCATATTCTGGCCATGTCACTCGGAACCATCTTACTTCTGACGTGGAAAACGCAAGCATCTCTCTTTGACTGTAACTCCTCTCCTTCCACTTACTCCCATCTTTTCTCCTTTCCCCCACCCACCTTACATGTCTTAGTGCATCTTGTCAATCACTCTTGTCAGCGTCCCACTGGTCCCATGGGCCTGGTATCTCACTCGCCCCGAAATTTTCCAGTGTGGATTCATCCATCATCAGCCTTCTCTGGACTGGCCTGGACTGGCAAGAGATGCTGGCGAACCTCACACAATCACATAGTCTGAGGCCACTAAATTCTTGGTGGAGGAAATGGCATCATTGAGCATGTGCTTCTGACAGGACGCCTTGGCTACAATGTAGGGCATAGACTGGGGTGAGGGTGGGGTTCCAGCAAGCACGAGACCAGAGAGGAGCTATTCATTCACCAAGACTTTACTAAGCACCTGCTCCGTGCAGGCACTCTTCTAGGCACTGGGGATAAACAGTCAACAAAACAAACAAAAATCTTTACTCTCAGCAATCTAGCAGTTTAGTGGAGGGATTTAGACAGTAGCCGAGTGTATTAGTCTGTATTACACTAATAACAGAACTATGGGAGATGTCTATATCTATATCGTCTATATGTGTATCATCAATATCTACATATAGAGAGAAGTTTATTGTAAGGGATTGGCTCCCTTGGTTATGGAGGCTGAAAATTCCCAAATCTGTATGGCAAGCTGGAGACCCAGGAGAGGTGATGATCCAATTCCAGTCTAAATCCAAAGTTCTAAGAGCCAGGAGAACCTATGATGTAAGTTCTGGTCGCAGTCTGAGTCCGAAGGCAGCAGACCAACGTCCCAGCTAGAAGATGGTCAGACGGAGAGAGAGAATTCTTTCTAACTCAGCTTTTTATGCTCTTCAGGACTTCAATGGACTGGATGAAGGAGGAGGGCAATCTGCTTAATTCAGCCCCTGGAGGGTGCTTCTGGATGGTCATCTCATCTCATAATATATGGCCAGGTATCTGGGTGCCCAAACAGACACCCAAAATTAACCATCACCACATGTAAGCAATTAAAATAAATAGTACATTAAAAAGCGTAAGTGCTAAGGAGAAAAAAAATAAAGGAGGAAAGGAGAATAAGAAAAGTTAGCTGTCGAAGTTTTCCATGGGGCAGTCAGGGTCAGCCCCTCTGAGGAGGTGACAAGCGAGGACCTGAATGAAATGAAGAGGTAGAACTTTGGGGTATCAGAAGGAAATGCATTCCAGGGAGAGGAAACAAGAGTTCAAAGGCTTCAAGGTGGGACTAGGCTGGCCATGTTCAAGGGACACAGAGCAGGACCCAGGAGAGCAAGAAGGAAGGTAGACAGTGACAAGGTTTCGAGAGGAAACGGGGTCTCATGCAGAGCATTGTAAGGATCGTGGCTTTCATTGTGTGTGACATGCAGAGGCACTGGAGGGTTCTGAGTGGAGTGACAAGATCCGACTTTCACTAGAAGCAAGTGACCGTGGAAGCATAGACGCTGGTTGGAAGCCACCATAGTGATCCAGGCAGGAGATGATGGTGGCTCTTCCCAGGGCCTCTGAGCTTAGCAGAGATATTGGACTCTCGACCCAAACACCCACACACAGTGTGCCAGGCCCGGTGCTGAGGTCCTGACACAGGCACACGGTAGGAGTCCTCTAGATGACTCCAGATCGCAATGTGCTAGTGAGTTCTGCCAAAGCCCACGGGTGTGGGCAGCCCGGAATCTGAGGCGGGTCAGCTGTGGTCCATGTCCGCTGGCAGAGTGTGTCTCGTTCATGGTTGGCTTGCTGTGGCACGGCCTAGGAAGATCCCCAGGCACAAGCTTCCCACAGGGGTCAGCTCCAAGTCGGCCGACCTAAAACAGCTAGAGCCCACAGAGATGCCTCTGCAGACCAGGGGCCAAGCAGCCACCCTGCTCAGGTCCCTGCATCTGCCCTTCTCATCCGTGACTCCCCTTAGCCAGAGCTGACAGGGTTGGACACTTGATCTTGCCCAGGCGGCACAGTTTTCTCTCTTGGAGTGAGAGAGACCCAGCCAACTCCCAGCCCCCGCCATCATCCCAGAGCAAACCCTGCCCTTGGTTTGGTGGAAAGCCAGGCTTAGTGGAAACTCTTGCTCCCAGTGGGCAGGCTCCAAGCAGGTCAGCCACTCCTGACCCCTTCACTGTGTCTGAGGGGCTCCCTTTTCTCCGGAGCCTTCACATCAGTCCTCCTCAGAACCTGTGAAGGGGAAATGGATTTGTTCTTGAATAAGAGGTCAGACTCAAGGGAGGACTCACTGACCCCCTGGGTCATTATCATGATCATCATTAAAGCTTTAATTAATTTCACAGTGTGGACTTGTTTTTCAGAGTTGGTCACTGCCCCTGGGAATTTGTAATCTGAGACAGATAGACTTGTTTCAGACACGAGTGACAGAAAAGACATTTGCAAACCTCAGGCAGAATTCAGAACTCCACAGATGGAGAGAACCTGAACTTATGCTGAGTATATCTTAGATATGCCAACAAAACTATAAGCAACAAAAGAAAAAAATAGATAAATTGGACTTCATCAAAATTAAATTTTTTTGTGCACAAAGTAAAATTTTAAAAATAAGTAAATAAAATAAAGTGAAAGGACAACCAACAGAATGGGAGAAAATATTTGCAAGTCACATTATCTAATAAGGAATTTGTATTCAGGATATATAAAGAACTATTACAACTCGTTAATAAAAAGACAACCCTTTTTTTTTCCAAAATGGGCAAAGGATCTGAATACATATTTCTCCAAAGAAGATATACAAATGGCCATTAAGCACATGAGAAGATGCTCAATATCATTAGTCATTAGGGAAATGCAAATTAAAACCACAATGAAATACCACTTCACAGACACTAAGATGGCTTTTTTTTTTTTTTTTTTCTTGCGATACGCGGGCCTCTCACTGCTGTGGCCTCTCCCGTTGCGGAGCACAGGCTCCAGACGCGCAGGCTCAGCGGCCATGGCTCACGGGCCCAGCCGCTCCGTGGCATGTGGATCTTCCTGGACCAGGGCACGAACCCGCGTCCCCTGCATCGGCAGGCGGACTCTCAACCACTGCGCCACCAGGGAAGCCCAGATGGCTATTTCTTCTTTTAAAAAAATGCAAATAGCAAGTGTTGGTGAGGATATGGAGAAGTTGGTGGTGGGAACGTAAAATGGTGCAGCTGCTGTAGAAACCAGTTCCTCAAAGAGTCAAACGTAGAATTACCACGTGGACGGAGAAATTCCACTCCTAGCTATATACCCCAAAGTGTTGAAAACAGGTACTCAAACAAATACTTGTACAGACATGTTAATAGTAGCACTACTCACAAGAGGCAAAAGGTGGAAACAACCAAAATGTCCATCAACTGATGAATGAATTTTAAAAAAGTGAATATTATTCAGCCATAAAATGGAATGAAGTATGATGCATGCTATAGCATAAACCTTGAAAACACTCTGCTAAGTGAAAAAAGCCATACACAAAAGAATTCATTTTGTATGATCCCATTTTATATGAAATGTCCAGGACAGGGAATTCTACATGTAGGGAGAAAGCAGTTTAGGGGTTGCCAGGGACTGGGGAGAGAGTGGGGAGAACCGGGAATGATTGCTAAGGGGTATGGGGTTTCTTCCTGCGGTGATGAAAATGCTCTGGAATCAGATAGTGGTGATGGTTGCACAACTCTGTGAGTACACTAAAAAACACTAAACTGTACACTTTAAAAGGGTGAATTTGTGTACGTGAATTACACCTCAATTAAAAAAAAAAGACCCGGTGTAAATTTTCACGTCCTGTAGGGACCCGTTCTCCAGCGCCCCCTAGGGGTGAACAGACTCTGGTGTGTTGCCTCCATCTTGGGCTGTGTTGAAAGAAGGACAGCTGGGGGCATGGAACAGGAGCCATTTCAAAGTAGGTCTGGCACGGGGGAAGATTTGCCCGGTAAATGCAGGAGTAGCTCGTGATGCCTGAGGCCAGGCAGTGCAGGACTCACAAGGTGTGAAAACAGGAAGGGAAAGTTGTCTGGAACTAAAGCAGCCACTCTCCCAGCCTCCCTCCTGTCTCTGCTCCAGGCTCCTCAGCCCCCGGGGGATGCTCTTCGTCTCTATTTATGTACGAATCCTCATGACTGCTCCTGAAGGCTCTACCCCTGAAGAGCTCAGCGCTGGCTAATATCTGACCCCGACACGGCATGCTCCAATTCTAGGAGACACAATCTGATAGGACTGAATCCAGCTTCTGGATTGATTCCCCCAGGTCAAAGATGTTCACCCACAGTCCAATTAGCTGTACCTCAGAAGAGGCTGGGGGAAATGGGCCATTTCTCTTGTATCTTAAGGATGGTCTGCACCACTACGCAGTAGGACAGACAGGGCCGAAGATCACTTTTGTTCTGTTTCTCTCTGTGTGTCGGCTTTGCTTCCTTACTGCAAGCTGGCGTTTTCCATGTGGCTGCAAGCAGCTCCTCCTTGGAGAAGGAAGGATTTGTCTGCTTCCAACCTGAAGAATCTCAGAGAAGGGACTTCCCTGGTGGCACAGTAGCTAAGAATTCCCCTGCCAGTGCAGGGGACTCGGGTTCGAGCCCTGGTCCGGGAAGATGCCACATGCTGCGGAGCAACTAAGCCCGTGAGCCACAACCACTGAGCCTGACCTTTAGAGCCCACGAGCCACAACTGCTGAGCCCGTGTGCCACAACTACTGAAGCCTGCACACCTAGAGCCCGTGCTCCGCAACAAGAGAAGCCACCACAGTGAGAAGCCCGCTCTCCGCAACGAAGAGTAACCCCCACTCGTCGCCACTAGAGAAAGTCCGCACGCAGCAGCGAAGACCCAGAGAAGCCAAAAATAAATATATTAAAAAAAAAAAAAAAGAATCTCAGAGAAGAATTCTGTTTGGTCGAGTTTAGGTCATGGGAAGGTCCTGAGGTCAGTGGAAACCCAGAGGATGGGTAATAATCCAGCAAGGTGCTCCCTCTATAGACATGGGAATGGAGTGGGCATGGCTCCCAAGAAGAGGACGGGATCCAGAACTACAAGGTCCTCTTTAGGGTCCATAAGAGTTGGAGATTAGGAGAGGATAAGACCACTAGCCTATCTGAGCAATATGTGAGAGCATCTTGGAGGAAGGTAGGAGTTGAGGAGTATTTCCATGACGGAAGAGTTATCGTCTGGTGCCTTCAAAGCTGCAAAGTCACTAGAACGAGGCATCGGGAACCATCTCAAGAGATTCTGATAGTCAGAGGCGCATCCAGGGAAGCCCTCACCAATAAAGCACCCTAATACACGTGCCTGGTACGAACCTAGCACGTGCTCAGTACTTTCACATGCCAAGAGCACCTCCGCAAATGAGTTCCTTTCCCTGCTTTTCAGATAAGGGGAACCGTGCCTCTGAAAGGCAAAGTCACCCATCCTAGTGGAGCAGGATTCCTTGCAGGGCTTCTGACTCCAGCTCAGACTCCTCCCGTTGTCGTGTACTGCCTCACCCTTTGCAGACCTCTGAGATGGTGCGGGGGGTCAGGGCCAGGGCTGGGTGTGGAGCCTGGATGTGTGCGGCCAGATGGAAGAAGCCCAGACCTCAGGAACTACAGTCACAGAGCATGTGGCCGTCGCTAGGCACGTCGAAGCTCCTGTGGGAGCTGCAGGGGCGGAAGGCAGGCGGAGTATGTGTGTGTCTGGGAAGCCACATCCTCCAAATAAACACATCCGTGAGGGAACTGGGGCACCTCCCTGTGACTGAAGCCATTGGTTTCTGAGCAGTAAACTGTGGCTGACCGGGAGACTGGCTGATGCTTCCAGGAAAGAAACTCATCTGATGCTCCACCAGCCCCAAGATGCCAGCCTCCAGGGCCTCCCCCAGCCCCCGACTCCAGATGTTGGAGCCCATCTCTGAGCTGACAGACCTGGAAGTGGTCACTTTGTTCCAGGGAAGTCTTGAGGGAAACGCAATCACTGCCTACACGTCCCTGTAGGGCTCAGATTTCGGGCAGAAGCAGCAGATGTGTCCTGGAAACACCAGAGACGACAGAGAAAGGAAGATTCCCACCCGACGGGACGAGAGACTCTGTGAGTGAGCGGGCTTCCGTGGTTAGAGGTGTACCAGCTGAGCCTGAATGGAGGAGAGACGAGGAGGGAATTGCAGCCACGCCGGTGGATTAGGCTATGTGACTTTCTTGGGTTTTTTTTGGGGGGGGGGGTTTACATCTTTATTGGAGTATAATTGCTTTACAATGGTGTGTTAGTTTCTGCTTTATAACAAAGTGAATCAGTTATACATATACATATGTTCCCATATCTCTGCCCTCTTACGTCTCCCTCCCTCCCACCCTCCCTATCCAGGCTATGTGACTTTCAAAGTCCTCCCCCAGCCCTGAACTCAAGCAGTACTCCCCCTCCTCCAAGCTTTATTTCCATTCCATTCCTTTTGTTCTAGGGAATACTTCTGTGATGAACCTTGCCGTTTGCTTCCCAGCATCCTTCCCACTCTCCCAGCGTTCCAGAGCAGCTGCCATGCAGTTCTGGTGGGACTGACCCTACCCCCAGCACTGGGAAGAGGCCTTGCTTTGCCTCAGTCAATCAGCATGACCCCGTCTCTTGCCAGAGCGATGGGTTACTGGGCAGGTAGGGACTGAAGATGAAAACAACCAGGGCAGAGCATTCCCCCAGACACAGGTTTTGGTTCAGGAGTGGGCACGGGACCTCAGTAGGACAAACTGGAGGGCAGCCCAGGACTACCATGTGATGGCTGTGGGAAGGGTCCCTCCCTGTCCCCGTGGGCATGACTGAAGCAGCACACACCCAATGTAACAGGTGCACACCATGCCCTCCCCATATCTCCTGTCCCATAGCCCATTGCCAGCTCTTGATTTCTGTTTTTTTTTTCAGCTGGAAACTTTTTCTGGCTGCTGGAGCCCCCTCTGCCTGCTCCCAGGACAGGCCAGAGTAGCTGGTCCACTCGGTAGGGTAACTCTGATTCATAGTTCCCCAAAATTCCTCAGTAGGATTGCACTCTAGTTTCCCAAAGATAATTTTCTTGATAACCTTTTATGGACTATTTCCCTTCTCTGTCTACTAGTGTTTCCTGGGATATCTTCCCAAATAAACTACTTATTCTCACATTCTCATCTCAGGATCTGGGGCCGGGGGTGGGGCTGGGAGAAGGGATCTAGCTTAAGGCACCTGGATTGTTGCTGACAGCCATCCTGAGGCTACACGGGAGCCAGTGTTATGATGAGACCAAGATATGGAAGAAGGCAGGACAATGAAACGTGGGTCCTTGGGAACACTGATGAGCTGTTGAATCCACCGTGCCTGAAGTCTGCCTTCCCTCTAGACATTTCATTTTTGTGAACAACACATTCCCTTTCTAGTTTAAGCTGCCTGGAGTTGGTTTTCTATTACTTGCAACTGAAAGCATGGTGAGCGATGTGATTCACAACGTGGATAACCTCAAGCATGGCCTTGCAGATTGGGGTGATGGACAATGAACGTTTGATAATGAGGCAGGGAGAGACAACCTGCCATGGGAGACGGAGGAGATGGACGCAGTTAAACTCGCATCTCTGCCACTTAGCATTTAAGTGGATGAGGCACTTACTTCCCCTCTCTAAGGCTCAGTTTTCTTATCCATAAAATAGGAGCCTTTCAGGGTTATTGTGAGTTCTGAAAAAATAACACTTGAAAAGTAGCTAGTCTGTAGCAAATGGTCAGTGAATCATAGGTATAACTGATAATAGAAGAAGGAAAAGAAGAAGGAGAAAGAGAGAACAGAGAAGAAAGAGAATTTATTCTGTGCCCTTGAAGACACTAGTGAACAGAAGTTCAGAGTGGGGGAGGAGAACAGGGCGTTGTTCAGACTGATTGGAGAGGGTCTACCTTGGGATTCAGGGAGGTAATAATAGTAGCTGACAGCTCTTTCTCTGCACCAGGCACTGTTCTGAGCCCTTTTCACTTGTAAATACAGTTAAGTCTTCTCAAAAACTCTATGAGGCACATACTAGTATTACCATCACTCACCACTTTGCAGAGAAGGCAATTGAGGCACAGAGAGGTTGAGTAACTTTCCCAAAGTCACACAGTAAGTATGTGTCAGAGTCAGATGGGAACCCAGGCGGTCTGAATGCAGAGCCCATACTCTTAACCTCTACTGACTCTTTTCAGCCCCAAGATAAGGGAAATGCCACAAACGTCGAACGGTTTTCATTACAGGATGAGGCGTCTGGGCTCTACCCATAGGCAGTAAAGCTTTACCGACACTGGCCTGGGGAGAGTGAGAACGTTGCATAAACCCCTGGTAATTGGTTAAATAGCTATGGAGTCATCCCAGGAACCAGATTTTCATCCCATTCTTCCCATGGTAACAAAACCTCCAGTGCATTTTCCAGAAGGGAAACCAGAGAGCTGAGAAGCTGTTCTTAACCCCTCTGAAAGATAAGAGATGATGTAGGAGAAAGAATGAAAGATAAAATAAAGTAAGAAAAACTTCCGAGTGCTTGTGAGACCCTGAACTTTGCCCTCATAAGAGGTTGGGAAACATCTTTTTCCAAAGAAGGCAGACTTTCACCCATCTTAGGATGGTTTCGGGGCTGAAGGAATACCATGGGACCCTTCAAAGATGAACTCCAGCAAAGGAGATAACTGTTCTTTCAAGTTTCATGTCACATAGCCCTTCACCCCAAGACCTAAAAAACGATTGCAAAGATATTTAAAAGCTACGAAATAAATACATCACAGTTTTCAGAAATAAGAAGAAGATATAGAAGTGAACCAGAAACTTGGAGGAACCTTTAGGAAACCCAAAACAGATGATGGGCTCTGAAAGGAAGAGGGAAAGCGTGGCACAGGGTATACATGGCTGTGATAGCCATGGTACGTCCAGGGCAAGGCATCTCGACTCAGCTGGAGTTCGGGAAGGGGACTGTGGCTGGAGCTATGACGTGGGGGAGGCCTTAGGATCCTGGCTGTGAGCGAGGGCTCTGAGGGGATGGAATCACCAAGGAAGAAGTCACTCTGGATAGAGTGAAAAGAGATCAGGGTGAAGGATATCAGAGGCTGGGCAGTTGGCTTCATCACCTCTGTCACGTCCCCCTGAAGGTTTGCTGTAAGACATTGTTTGTTAGGGAGGTGAGGGTGGACGTACCAAACAGGGACTAGAAAATGTTTGGGTTCCAGTCTGTTCATGGGGTCTCACTCTCTTTGCCCTTTCCTCCTGTCTCACCATTTGTGTCATCTTCCCAGGCTGAGCCTATCCACACATGACCTTGCTCTGAGGCCTCCAGCTCAGAATGTTGAGCCAATTCTCCTCCCTTCCCGACAGGTTCGGGCCTTCAAAGCCCTGAGGTCGGGACCGTTAAGGGCAGGGGGTTGGGACTCAGGCCCTGACTGGACGGGCACTGGGAGAGAGTTTGGGAGCAGAGGGTCTTCTCACAGGACTGGAGTCACAGCAGCCCTGACTTTACATCCCCAGGGAGATCAAATCTCTGCCTCTGAGAAAAGAAGGGGGGATACTTCTGGCCGAAACTGGTGGGTTGAACATTGACATGAGTGTTCACTCCATCCCACTAAAATGACAATAAAAAGGTCAAGATATAAACCCACAAAAATAATAGGACAAGGAGAGGGGATTATGCGACATAATTTTCCAGGGTGGAAAGCTGACTAGACAGTGTAAATGACTTAGCAGACCAGAGGGGACGGAATCACCAACGGGCAGGTAGGAAGCCAAGAAGCAAGTCGATCTACATTGCAGAACCCCTCACAGGCTTGGAAACAGAAGACATCCCTTTCCTCTGGAAGTGGGTGTGAAGGTGAAGCCAAAAAGAAGAATGATCGGTTAAAAGTCTGTTTAATTATCCAACTGATGTGAAAACTTACACCAACACAAAAACCCTCACACAAATGTTTACAGCAGCTTTATTCATAATTGCCCCAAACTGGAAGCAACTAAGATGCCCTTCTATAGGCGAATGGATAAACAAACACACAAAATTGTATATCCATACAATTGAATATTATCCAATGATAAAAAGAAATGAGCTATGAAGCTGTGAAAAGACATGGATGAATTTTTTTTTTGGCCACATTGTGCAGCTTGTGGGAGCTTAGTTCCCAGGCCAGGGATTGAACCGGGCCCTCGGCAGTGAACGCATGAAGTCCTAACCACTGTACCGTCAGGGAATTTCCACACGGGTGAATCTTAAATGCATATCGCTAGGGGGAAGAAGCCAGTTTGAAAAGGCTACATACTGTAAGATTCCAAATATATGACATTCTAAAAAAGGCAAAGCTATAGAGAAAGTAATTGCCAGGAAGCAGGGGAGGGATGAATTGGTAAACCACTGGGGATTTTTTTAAGGACTTTGAAACTGTCTTGTATGTAATGTAATGGTGCGTTTGTCAAAACCCATAGAACTTTATAGCACAGTGAAACTTAACATACGCAAAATTTTTAAAAAATCACTTAGGAGGTCATCAGACCCCAGGATGGAATGTATAATGTGACAAAACAATCTAACTCTATTGCAAATGTATAAATGAGCCTGACTGAAAGGGGCCAGGGCGGGAGGGGGGTAGGGAGAAGTTGCTGACCTAAGTAACTTTGGAAATGAAACAAGACTAAAGGCAAAAGAAACTGTACATAATCACTATATTCTAGTTGCACTCTAATGCTTTCCCACGAGTTTACAGGTTAACAGTTCTGATACTGCTATACATGTGCAGTGGAAGTGAATAATTAGGTAAATGCATGGAGACTGGTTTCTCACCGTTTGAGTGGGAGGTTACAAACAAGTAAGAAGAAGAGGCTAGGATGATCCATTTCTTAATGGATTCGAGTGGGAGGTAACAGTATGAATTTATATTTAACTTAGTATAGATACCATACAGATGGTTCCAGATAGAACTATTCATAGATATGTATATATATATGGTTTAGTGTACACACATACAATTTTTGCTCTGTCAGCTGAGCAAGCCTAGAAGCTACAACATCCCAGTATCAATGAACATACCCAGCACCCAGATCTCGGTTTCTAATACCTCTCTCCAATAAAAAGAACCAGGACTCCTCGGAAAAATGGCTGGTTCTAGAACTGGGGCAGGAAATATACAAACAAGCCTGGGATGGAAAAGTAAGAAAGTGCTTGCACATACATAATGCACACGCAATGGTGAGGGCATGTCCAAGGACAAGGGCACCAACTGGAAAAGCTCCTAACAGCCAAAGTTGGAACAGTGTGAGCAACTAAATAAAGTAGTATTGATTTATAACTCAAAGTATAAAATAAATGCCCATACTGATATAAATGATGATTAAATAAACAAGCAGAGGAGACTAGGCAAATCTCCTGTACAGAAGAACTCCAAATAATTTATGTACATACTCTGCCCTCAAGGAGGTAGAACCTAACACCCCAGTCCTTAAATATGGGTTGTGCATAGTGACTTCCTTCCGAAGATGACAGTATTGGGAGCTGGTGAAAAGAGTCACTTTAGAAGGGAGAAACCTGACAATCAGTACCTCAGTCAGGTGATCAAAGTTAGTATCATCGGTGACAAGCCATGTTGGTATCATGTCCTTTTGATGTAATATGATGAGAATGGTGCTGTTGCCTCTGTGGTCTTTCTCTCAAGAACACATAACCCAAGTCTAATCACTACAGAAACATCAAAAAGATTCCAGTTGAAGGACATTCTACAAGGTACCTGAACAGTATTTCTCAAAATTGTAAAGATAATTTTAAAAAACCTGAAAAGTTTGAGAAATTGTCATACCTAAGAGGAGCCTAAGGAGACATGAAAACTAAATAGAAACTTTATTTTTTAAATCCATAGAAACAATAAATGCTAGATAATGCTAGCTAGAACCTAGAACGCCTTGAAGAATCTACTCAACTAAAATATATAGGGGGGAAAGAAAGGAGGAGGAATAAACTGGGAGATTGGGATTGACATATACACACTACTATATATAAAATGGATAACTAATAAGAACCTACTGTATAGCACAGGGAACTCTACTCAATACTCTGTAATCACCTATATGAGAATAGAATATAAAAAAGAGTGGATATATGTATATGCATAACCGATTCACTTTGCTGTATAGCAGAAACTAACACAACATTGTAAATCAACTATACTCCAATAACAATTAATTTAAAAATAAAGTATATAGAAACACTTTCTGATAGAAGTTTTTGTTCAAGTTCATTCATTATAGGTACAGATTGAAGGTAAAAAAGCTGGATCTTTGGATGAACAAGTGATAGAAAAATATACATTTTAGTAAAATCTCATTTTAGGGTGACAAAATAATACCATCAAGTTCTCATTAAAAGAAGATTATTAGAAATTAGTGTAAATTACATCTTGTCTAGTATCACCACTTCTGATTTTAAAATTTAAGTCTACAAATAACATGAAAAGACATTAGATATTATTCTTGTAGACTGTTAAAACACTTGGGGAAAATGAAAATTTTCCTTTGGAATAAACTCAAGGTATTATGCCCAAAAAAGTCTAAGAAGCAGTTTAACCCCAGATCCATTCCCTCCCTCACTACACAGGTGGGGGACTGTCTGTTCTGCACCTCAGTAGAAGCCTGAAGCTTCACTATCTGGGGAAGATAAAATAAGGATATCCAGACAGGAAGACAGCAGACACAGATGGGTGTAGAGTGTTAAAAATAGGGATGAAATGGAAGTTTACTTACTAGATGGTGAAACTGCCGGTCTTCTTCCCCCACTCAAATCCAAAACTACTAGTAGCCATGTTTACAAGGTCCAGCAAGGACTGGGTAGGCAGGCTCCCCAACAAAATGTTGGCCTAGGGCTTCCCTGGTGGCGCAGTGGTTGAGAGTCCACCTGCTGATGCAGGGGACGTGGGTTCGTGCCCCAGTCTGGGAGGATCCCACATGCCGCGCAGCGGCTGGGCCCGTGAGCCATGGCCGCTGAGCCTGTGCGTCCGGAGCCTGTGCTCCGCAGCAGGAGAGGCCACAACAGTGAGAGGCCCGTGTACCACAAAAAAAAAAAAAAAAAAATGTTGGCCTGATTACCCTAGAGAGAAGCCCACAGTCACCAAGCACACACCTCTACCTCCAAAACACAAACATACACAGAGTGTACAGTCAGATTTTGGTGTCTTCCTCAGACAAGAACACAGACAAGAATCACCTGTTGTTTTGGGGAGAGCCTCTACTAAGAAATAAAAGCAACTGGGAGAAACAGAGGCTTGCGGGGAGAGGAACACTTCAGGAAAAACTATCACGAATATTTTCAGAGAGATGAGAAGAATTATTCCACACATGAAACAAAAAGAAGGAACTATTAAAAAGAAGATCCAGAGAACAAAAATGAGCTATTAGACGTTAAACATATAATAATAATAAAAGTTCAATACCTTAAGAGTAGGAAAAGGCACATCAAAGACTGGGAGAAAATATTTGCAAAACACACATCTGATAGAGGCTTGTATCTAAAATATACAAAGAACTCGTAAAACTGAACAATAAGAAAACCAACAACAAAAAAGAAAGAAAACCAACAAATAAACCAAAAAATAGACAAAAGATCTGAACAGATACCTCCTCAAAGAAGACATACGATGGCAAGTAAGCATATGAAAAGATGCTCAACATTATATGTCATTAGGAATTAACAAATTAAAATAACGAGGTACCAGGAATTATCTAAAAGCCAAAACACTGACAACACCAAATGCTGGTGAGGATGTGGAGTAACAGGAACTCTCGTTTATTGCTGGTGGGAATGCAAAATGGTCCAGCCACTTTGGAAGACAGTCTGGAATTTCTTACAAAGCTAAGTGTAGGTTTGCCATCTAATCCAGAGATGGTACTCCTCGGTATTCACTTAAATGAGTTGAAAACTTATGTCCACACAAAAACCTACACACAAATGTTTATAGCAACCTTATTCGTAGTTGCCAAAACCTAGAATCAATCAAGATGTCCTTCAGTAGATGAATTCAAGAAGTACCAAGAGCGTCCAGTCTCTCGGCTCCTTGGTGGTAACTGTCTCTTTGGCCTTTTTACTTCTTCATTTCCAGGACTCAAATTTACTGCCATGTCCTCTGAAGAAGAGAAGCTCTTCATGGGAGCCCACAACCTCAACACTGATGAGCAGGCTCTGGAAGACCACCGCAGCAGCTTCAGACCTATTTCTGAGGTGGTTATTGTCAAGGACTGGGAAACTCAGCGATCCCGGGGTTTAGGCTACATCATTATCGCCAATCCAGAGCATGCCTCAGACACCATGAGAGCCGTGAATGGAGAGTCTCTGGATGGTCGTCAGATCCGTGTAGACCACATGGGCAAGTCGGCCCTGGAGAACAAGAGGGGGTTCCTATGGGCATGGTCACAGTTACTCTAGAGGTCGTGGGGACCAGAGCTGTGGAAATGGCAGGTATGACAATCAACCTGGAGGATATGGATATGGAAGGTCTAGAGACTATGGCGGCAGAAGCCAGGGTGGTCATGACCGCTACTCAGGAAGAAATTACAGGGACAATTATGACAACTGAGTTGAGGCATGCACACCTAATATAGATACACAAGGAATGAAACTTCTTCTGATTCAGGACCATCCTTCCAAATGGCTGTATTTATAAAGATTTTTGGAGCTGCACTGAAACATCTGTTTTAGTACATCAACCTTTGTTTTTGAATTGAGCTCCCAAGGTACCTTGTTAAAGACCTTTCAGAAAGCTTCATGTGTTTTTTAAAATTTTTCTCCCATTTAAAGACAAATTCTGAGCCATTTGTAGAGTATGGGTATTTTTCCTTTTTTTTTTTTTTTTTTTTAAACCAGATTTTTAGTTCAGGCTCTCAGGATTATTGGTTCTGGCAAAAAATGTTTGGCCAGACTGATTGTTCTTAAAAATGTGTATCTAGGAACATTTTAAAAACCTGTGCACAATGTTTAATCACGGTTAGGAAGCAATTCCAACTGTTAACTACAAGAAATCAAGAACGTGATTACTTAGAGGTGTTTTATACTCCCGATCTCTGTCTGATTATATAGAAATTTCTTCAAAATATTTGTGTATTTTTTTTGTTTTCTTTTTTTTTTTGACCGAGCTGTATGGCTTGCAGGATCTCAGTTTCCCAACTAGGGATTGATCCCAGGCCACAACAGTGGAAGTCCAGAATCCTAACCACTAGGCCACCAGGGAACTCCCCTATATATATTTTTTAATACTGGAAGAAAAAAATATTCTGTTGTGTTTCATGAAGCATTTAGGACATCCTTCACCGAGTTGATTAAAAAGATGAAACCTGAAAACAAAACAAACAAAATAAAACAAAAAACAAGTACCAATACAAGCAAGTTATTTTGAAATATGCAAGTAAATATGGAAAGCATTGTTTAAAAGAGTTGAGAGTGGTTGCCTCTGGGGAAAAATAAATAGTGAGGACGGGGTAAGAAACTAGTTTTTGTTGTAACAAAAGAAGAATTTGCCTCTTAAACAGTGTTAGTGGATCACTGTGATAAAAGTAAAAGCAAAGATAGAGAAAAAGAAAAAAAGAACTGGAGAGGAAGGAAGACTCACACATAGACTGAGCCCCGACTCTGGGCCAGTGCTGTTCCAGACACATCTGCATGCTTTGTCTCTTGTAATCCCCACCAGCCCAGAGCATGTATCACTCTCCTGTGAGCCAGGTGATAAGACAGAGGCCCGGAGTCGCCAAGAGCATGCCTGGGGACACATATCTAACAAGAGCTGCCCAATCTGTTCATCTCCCTGCTCCCACCACTTTGGGCAGCTCCCACCAGCACGTTATTTTTCTTCTGAGTCAGTTCCTCTAAGGAGAAAAGGTCTTCCCCAAAGCCTTCCTCCAACCCCTGCTGACTTGGGGACAGAACTCTGTCAGTGATTTAATACAACCCAGATGGAAGGCTCCAATTGGCTCTTAAAGCATGCCTTTTGGGAGATTTGCAGATAAGCCTTGGGATGTGAGCGGAGAACAATAAAACAGGAGGGTGACAGAATATGAAGGCTGCGAGAGGGGGAGTCACTTAGGGATGAGTATGAACCTGACAAAGCAGCCTCGTCCACAGCTGTCAGGCCTGTGGCCGGGGTTTGGGGCTCGGCCACCAGCCCAGAATCTTAGAGTCAGAGACACATGTGCTCCACACATTCACAAATTCCAGAAACACTTTTGAAGACCCAGTGGCAGGCATTGGGGTGGGAGCTGGGATACAGTGTTGAATCAGACACAGACCTCTGCCTTGAAGGGCTCACAGACTAGCAAATGAGACAGAAAGATGGACGGATGGATAGCCAAATATTTACGATCCAGTGGGATCATAAATAAACATTACAGTAGAGGCAGGGACAGAGTATAAGAGGAGGACAAGAGAAGAGTCCTTGTTATGGAGGAAATGACGTAGGGCTGGGTCGTGAAGAATGAACAGACTCATGCCAGCAAAAGACGTTGGGAGGGGCACCCCAGGCAGAGAAAAGAGCAGGTGCAAAGGCATAGCAGCTTGAATGGATGGTGAATCATAGAAGCAGAGTGAAAGGAGCTCTCAGGGCTGTTTGGAGCAGCCCCGCAGAGCTCAGAGGAGCTGGTGTCGTGAGATATGACATCCATTCCTGGTCCCTCCTCTTCCTAGTGTTGTGACCTAAACAAAGTCACCTCACCTCTCTGAGCCCAAGTTTCTTCATCTATTTTAATGGGTATGATAGATTTTAATTTTTTTAACAACATGGAAATAATATATTACATTGCATTTTTTTTAAATCAAGAAATGTTGGGCTTCCCTGGTGACGCAGTGGTTAAGAATCCGCCTGCCAATGCAGGGGACAGGGGTTCGATCCCTGGTCCGGGAAGATCCCACATGCCGCGAAGCGACTAAGCCCGCTCGCCACAACTGCTGAGCCTGCGCTCTAGAGCCTGTGAGCCACAACTACTGAACCTGCGTGTCACAAGTACTGAAGCCCACGCGCCTAGAGCCCGTGCTCCACAACAAGAGAAGCCACCGCAATGAGAAGCCGGCACGCAGCAATGAAGACCCAACGCAGCCAAAAATAAAATAAATTAAATTAAAAAAAAAGAAATGTTATACACATGTGTCATGAAAAACAAGTTTCTTGGTCCAGTCCTTTCTACCCCTGACTCACTTCCTCAAGGCAACCTCTTTTAAACACCTATATTTTTGTTTACTTAGGTGGTAAGCCTCTGAAATTATTCCGTTTCTTGATTTACAGATTTTAGGTAATCTATTGACTCCACGGTATGAAAAATGAAAATTTAGTTCACATAAATGCCCTTCTTTTTCTTTTCCTCTCTGTTTTGCCTGCTTATCTATCTATCTGTCTAGTCTATCTATGTCTTCTTCTGTTTACATTTGAACATTTAAACAATGTACTTACTCTTCTATCCCTTGTTTGTTTTATCAACTCTGGTCAATATCTCAGCAATCTTGTATGAGAATTAGACTATTAACTTCTCCACTTGTTATTTCATTTCCCCACCTCTAATTCAAGTATTCCACTGACTATACATTTATTTTTATATTGTCAAAAATCTTAACATTGCCATTCTATCTTCAATCATCACTGAGTTTCTATGCTTTGTCTACAAATTGTTTCTAAAAATTGAAAACAGTGTTTATATTCTTATGACTACATATTGTTTACTACGTAACCAATAGGATGCTATAATTATATTACCTCGATTGGGTTTTTTTGCCTTTTTTTCTTTTTTTTTTTTTTTAATATGTTGTCTTTTGCCTTTTTTAAAAAAATTTATTTATTTATGGCTGTGTTGGGTCTTCGTTTCTGTGCGTGGGCTTTCTCTAGTTGTGGCAAGCGGGGACCACTCTTCATCGCGGCGCGCGGGCCTCTCACTATCGCGGCCTCTGTTGTTGTGGAGCACAGGCTCCAGACGCACAGGCTCAGTAGTTGTGGCTCACGGACCTAGTTGCTCCACGGCATGTGGGATCTTCCCAGACCAGGGCTCGAACCCGTGTCCCCTGCACTGGCAGGCAGATTCTCAACCACTGAGCCACCAGGGAAGCCCTTGCCTTTTTTTCTTGACATTTATAATCGCCTTTCTTTTTCCCCCTGCATTACCTTATTTTGCCCTATCCCTAAATTCTTCCAGTGTCTCTAGGATAACATAAAATCTATGTAATTTCTAGATTGTGAGCTCCACAAGGGCAGACATTTTTATCTGTTTTGCACACTGTTGTGTGTCCTCAATCTGCCATCTTGAACCTGAAGTCAGAAGTTTTTTTTATCTACCTCTCAAGACTATTTTTTTGGTCGTGCCGCATGGCATGTGGGATCTCAGTTCCCTGACCAGGGATTGAACCCATGCCCCCTGCGGTGGAAGCGTGGAGTCCTAACCACTGGAGCGCCAGGGAATTCCCTGAAGACTATTTTAAGAGGCAATTGTGCCAAAACAACTATTTAAATGTCAAGTAGGACTTCCCTGGTGGCGCAGTTGTTAAGAATCTGCCTGCCAGTGCAGGGTACAGGGGTTCGATCCCTGGTCCGGGAAGATCCCACATGTCGCAGAGCAGCTAAGCCCCTGCGTCACAACTACTGAGCCTGTGCTCTAGAGCCCATGAGCCACAACTGCTGAGCCCACGTGCCACAGCTACTGAAGTCCTTGCGCCTAGAGACCGTGCTCCACAACAAGAGAAGCCACCGCAGTGAGAAGACCCAACGCAGCCAAAAATAAATAAGTAAATAAATTTATAATAAATAAATAAATGTCAAGTACTATACACATGAAATTATTATTTCTATTAAATTTTTTTATTTTTATTTTATCCATCACCTCCCAGACTGATGACTGTTCAACCTCTGTATGCAGTAATGAGAAGCTCACTTTCTATATTTAGGCATCTCTGATTCCTAAAACATCTTTCCTCTATTAAGCTTAAATTTGCATCTCCATACTTTCTTGCTATTAGGCCTAGCTCTTCTTTCTAGGATCTTAGCATGTCAGACAGCTCATTGCCTCCTGGGCCTTCCTTCAGAAACAGGGCAGCCACATCGTGACCTGCCTGGTGCTCATCTGTAGAGTTTACTCCCAGCTCCTCCCTTCATTTCCCCGACCATGCAAGTTCCCACCCTTCACTGTCCTGACCATGCTGCCCAAAGGGCAGAGCCTACAGCTGCCCACAGACTCTAGGCCCATCTCAATCCTCACAGTAGACAGTAAGTATATGAATGGTATTATTTTCTTAAACTCTCAATCCTTAAAACAGCATGAGGACCAAATATAGAAAACAACAATCTCTCTCTCATTTAAAATGTCAGGTCTTGTTAATACACAAAATATGTACTGAAAGGCCAGCATTGACACTCTGCCTTATTACTGCAATCACAACACAGCCTCCTTACATGGAGTTCTTCTCAAACCAGGTCCTCACATCCGCTTGCTCCACAACCCCAGCCCAAGGACACAAACTGGTTTGTGGTGAGTTTTTCATTTGTTTGTGCAAAACAGAAAAATTGAGGGCAATAGAGTGAATGTTCCATAAAGTTAAATTTATTAATTTAGAGGACTTTTCTTTATTCAGACACTCTGTTCCTCTTCCTTGTTTTGGTATTGAAATAAAAGTATCGATATTAAACTTTGTATTAAAATTATTTTATAAAATGATGAGTGATTCCCATTCAAAGGTTCAAGGAACTACATTTTGGGAAAACTGAAGTGCAGATCAGATCATATTTTAATGGACTTCTTGGAAAATAAAAAGTAGGGAACCTTATTTAGCGCTCCAAATTGCAGGCAGTGGACACGGGGGTGGGGGGTTGTTGCTTATACGCCCTTAAAATCCAGGAGTCTGGGAACTGGGCTAGATGGGTAGAGAGTAGAAATCCAGACGGTCTCTGATGTTAGTGGCAGGAACTTTAGGTCTGTTCTGAGCACGTGCAATTACCTTTGCTACCCTGAAGATCAGCCCGGGGCAGTGGTGTGTGAGTTAGGCAGGGTTGCTGGATGAGATGGTAAACTGGGACGGGACCAGGGCCGACTTGCTGCGGCTCAGGCTATGGCGCGGGCTGGCTCGTGGGGCATTGGAATGAGTCTTCTCATCTTTTCCTCTCTTGGAGATATTGGCCAGGAGGGCCTGTGCCTGTACTTGTTACAAATGAATGGAGGGAAGAGGTTTTGTTATACTAAGATGGGTAGAGCTAAGCATCCAGTTAGTGACAAAAAATGAGGTATCAGAGGACTTTCCTGTCGAATAACCTGGGGAATGCTACATTTAACAAAATCCTACAGGCTTATTCACTACAGGGCTTTTAACATGTGCTAACTCCATGTGAGATGCTTAATCTCCAGGAATCAAATATGCTATGTTTCCTCAAATTATGGACCCTTTACCCAGAAATGACTATGGAAAATAGGGGAGAAACATGATGAAGAGGTTTGACAGGCTAAGATCATAGAAAGCCTTGAACCTGAGGTTCTCAGTCCTTCCTGTGTATGAGAGGAATGTGGGCTGAGTATTAAAAATGCAGACACCTGGGCCTCATCTCCTGACAAGAGGTCTGGAGCAGGGCCCAGGAATCTACATGTCTACAAACTAATTCCCACGCGAGGGCTCTAGGGACCGCACTTTGCGAACGTGGAGTGCAGATGAGACGGTATCCACAAACAGAAGGCCTGGAAGCTGCAGTTCAGACGGCGTGCATGAACTCACGCCTCTGAGCAGGCAGAAGTCTGGGGCTGAGAACCTCGTGGGCAACTCCACCCCTGCCCAAAGGAATGGGAGTGGGGAGAGCTGAGCCGTCTTCTCTCTGTCAGAGCAGAGGACATCCCAGCAAAGCCACTTGTCTTCCCCCTGGTGTCTGAACAAGATACTGCAGGTCAAGGCTCACAGACCTAGAGAGCAACAGACCGGCAGCTGCCCTGGGAAAAGTAAGTGGACAAGACTCAGCCCAAACCTTGCCTCTTCCAGAAAACTTCTCTTAATTTCATCCTCTCATCGGTGCTCCGAGAGTTTCTGAAACATATCACTTCACTCTGCCATGCCTCCTTCTGATGTCTCTGAAATGGTGATTTTCGAGCTTATGGGGACACGGAGAGCTTTATTTCAGAAAGTGCAGAGCCTTAGGGGTACTTTTACAGCTGGAGGTAGACATATGCTAATTAGAGCTATGAAGATAACCATCAAGGAACAAATACCAGCGATGTAGCTGGACAGGGAGAAAGGGGGAGGGCAGATAGAATAATCTCCCATCTCATACGGCCGAACCTCAATAAAGTAGGTAACTTAAGAGACAGCAGAAAGGCTACATACTGTCACCCTCCATTTCTATGACATTGTGGAAAGGGCAAAATCATGGAGACATCAATTGGATCCATGGTTGTTAGGGAAGATTTGAGGATGAGCTGGAGAGGGTAACTGCTTTGCAATCAGGCGTGGAGGCAGGAGGAAGGGGAAATATACTGGGGAGCGGGAGTGGGTTAGAGAAAGTCCCAGAAAGCATCCTACCTCGGCGGACCATGCCACAGTAGTGCGGAAAACAGCCTGCTGGGCTGTGCACAGCACTCTCCCAACTCTGCCCTGGCCGCTGACTAATGTCTTAGGGATGTAAGAGGCCCAGGAAAGGATGCTGCCAAGGATTCCAGGAGGGGCAGGTCACAGAATCTTGGGTAGGAACGAGAACAACAATAAGAGCAACTGACTTGATTCAAGCTTCCCATTTGCCCAGCACGGTATGCTGTAGACTTTACATGTATTGTCTCATCCAATCCTTGTAACAGTTTTTGGCATTATTACCCCCATGTAACAGAGGAGGAGACTACTGGAGCCCAGAGATGTTAGGTAATCTGCACAAAGTAACACAGCTAATAAGAGAGAACAGGATTGGAACACAGGCACCTCTGTCTCCAGAGCCCTAGCCCTTACCCACCACCATGCAGGCCATCTCCCGTCACCCCAGCGATGGCAGAGTCTCTTCCAACACCTTCCTGCAACGTGCCCATCCTGCCTTGACTTGCATACCTCTGTTGGTGGGTACGCATTATTCCCCTGCGAAGGTCGTGCTTCAGTGGACTTAACATTGACTTCTGAATACATTCACTCATAGCCCAGTTACCCCTCCCGGCCCTGAGATCATCATTAGTGCTGCCCGTCAAACATTTCCATCTGCTCCTGGGCCCTGGGTGGGTCTGCACTTCCAGCCCCCTGAAATTACGTGTTTCCACGTGACTTCCTTCAACCAATGAAATGTGAAGCTTTAGAAGTCAGGGTGCGGTTCACCTCTTTACTCTGCCACGGTGTTTGGGGGGCAGGGGATGCTCACGTCTGGAGGAAACCCCAGTTGGCTTGGATCCCTGAGTGACCAGGATGAGCAGAGCCCCTCCTGCCCTGTACTGTGATGTCAGCAAGGAATGAGCCTTGGGTGCGTAAGCCACTGAGACTTGGGGATTGTTCCTCATCGCAGCCGAACCTAGCCTGTCCTGGCTGAATCGGTCCCACAGAGCAAGTCAGTCTGCAACAACCCAGCCTCCTCTCAGCCTTCTCTAAGCTAGTCAGCCCGTTTTTTTCCAGCTGAGCCTCCTATGACTTGGTTTGTTGACTTGTCACCTGATCTTCTCTTCTAGACAGATTGCAACGTGAGAACTCTTGCAGGAGCAATTGGCGGAGCTGCTGCCTCTCCCCTCCCCCTCAGCTCTCGACCTCAGTTATGCAGCCGTGATTGCACTAAGCCTTGGGCAGGCAAATAAGTCTTCCCTCTCCCTGGGGTTCCATTCTGACCTGCCTGGTTCCAATTCTTTGGGCCCTGGCTAAAAAGAACACTCAGGATTTGGAATTAGAGTGACCTGGGTTTATATCATGGCTCTACTACTAACTTACTGAGTCACTGTGGGCACGTTACTTAACCTCTCTGAGACTGTTTTCACAAAGGGATAGAAACAATAAGACCCAACCTTGATATAGTTAGAAGTACCAGGTCAAGTGCCCAGCACCTCCCTGGCATCTAGTGGGCCTGTACAGATGTTATTTCCCCTCTTTTCCTCCTAAACTCCACCTCCTTCAGGTTCACAAAATGAGGGGCGCAGAAGGCATTTTTGGAATGAGGCCCCAGGTGGCTCCTCTACCACTGCTGTGCCCTAATCCCCACGTCTCAGGCCACTCAGGGGCCCCTCCTACGTCCCCTCCCAGGTCGCAGCTGTCTGCTCCCCCTTCCTCCCCCTCTCCGTCTCAGGGGGCTGGGAGAGAGGGAAGTGGACGCCAGGGTGCAGATGTTCAGAGTTCAGAGAAGGCTGCTGAGCTAATCCCAGGTCTGCTGGTGAGACTGGGCCAGCGCCTCAGAAGTGGGCGTCCAAGAGGCCCTCTCCTGCCTGCCGGCAGCCTGAGGCTCAGCTCGAATTTCCGAGGCCCCAGCTCGGGAACAGCTGCGTGGCTTCCCCTCCCCTGCCTCCGTTTTCTCTCCTCTCTCCTCCCGACATGAGTCAAGTAGACAGTGGGGCAGGGCTAGCCAGGGGTCTGGATGGAATCCAGAAGGCTCCCAGCCACTCAACCCAGGTCTCTAAACCCCCAGGGAGCTCAGATACACAGGGTTTCTTGGGCCTTTCCACTCCCTACTGCTCTCATCTGGCCAAAAATCTCAGGCCCAGCTTTGATGTTTGGATTGGTGTCCACCCCTCTGCTCCGAGCCTGGCTGGCCTTCACAAGACAGCTCCCCAGTGCCGCGGGCAGGACTAGACTTGGGGTGGGGCCTCTTGGTTCAGTGGTACCCTCACCTACAAGCCTCCGCAGCTTCCTCCTCCCCCCGCCCAGTTCCTAAATGCCTCTCCCAACTGTCTCCCAGGGTGCTGGATCTCTGACCTCCCTTTTCACGTCCCTGTCAACAGCCCCCCACCTCACCCTCTGCCAGCAGAGGTACGTGTGCATGCTCGCCACCACTTCCTGAATGTTTGGTACATGAAAAGCTTGTTTCCTTTTATCCTCAACTGTCTTGCTTTTTCCTCTTTGACAAATAAGGAAATGGAGAACCAGAGAGGCTAACTTGTTCACAGAAATAGGAAATAGCAAAGTCAGGATTTTGAACCCAGTTCTGATGTGTTGATGATTTTTGAGCCCAGGCCCTCTCTCCACCCAACCACCTGGCCTAGTAAACACCAGCCCGGTCCTCTGGCCTGGAGCACGCAGAGCAGCTGCACCTGCTAACTTACGTACCGAGCACCCTGGGAGCCGTGGATATACGTGTGCCATTTCAGCTGAACACATCTGGCCAAGGGCGAGAATGAGGAGAGGATGATTTAGCTAGTGATTTAGGAAGCGGGCAATGGGAGGGCTGAATCCACCGCCCTTGGCTGGGTCCCCAGTCTCCAGCACAGTTCCTTTTCATGCTGGGAGTGATTCTGGATGAATATAGGGGTACCGTTTGTGTGTGACCTTGAAACACAAGCCTGCTACCACTCAAGGATCTGAGCCCGGGCGGGAGGGAAGCCCACCCCCCTGGGTGTATTGAGGGGCTGCGTGGAGGGTCCCCCAGCTGTCTTTTAAGATGTCTTTAAGGGTAATTTTGACTCTACACAGTCCCTGCATGTGATTGTGAACTAACTCTAAACATGAATAGTTGTTCCTTACTCCCAGGGAACTGGCCTATAATGGTTGGATTCCAGAAATGGGGGGAAGTCAGGGGAGGAGACTGGGGACCTGGGGCCTTTCGGGACCTCAGTCTCACACTGTGAGGTCCCAGGAGCTCCCCCTTGTCCCTCTCCATCTAGGTCTTCAGTGTGGAGCCATGAAGGAGTGTTGGACAGGGAATGAGTTCTGTTTCTGCGGTGGGACCCTGGGCAGGTCACTTACACCCACAGTTGCCTCAACTGTCCGATGAGGCTGCAATGCTGATGAGATGCTAGAGGCCCCTGGGGACTCCACCTGGGCTGGGGAAGGCTCAGAACACTGGCCTAGGGGCAGCCCCGCCTCCAGTACCGGCTGTCCTGCCTGAGGCCCCTCTGCCACCAGTGGTGGTTGCTTTGGGTTCGGGGCTGGCTACTAGATCTGCTTCCACGGATGGTGTCATCACCTCATTTTCTAGGTGAGAAAAATACCTTTGTTGCCTGTGTGGCCTGTGCAGCCTTCCCCTAGCCCTACCCGCTTCCCAACACCTCCATCCTCCCTGTGTCCCCCTGTTTCTAAGCCCCGTCTTCCAGCATTGTCCTTCCAAGGCCTGCCTTTCTGCTGAGCCTCAGGCTTAGGTCCCCGCAGGCCTCCGCCATAACCCGCTAGGTGCCCCATCCCCCAAAGAACTGCCCCTGCCCTTTCTCTCTGTTTCAAAAAGTCCATGTTTTGGCTTGAAATTGTCATGGGCCCAATTGCTCGTTAATATCGGCTAGGTGACCTTGAATAGATCACTTCAGCTCTCTGAGCCTTAGCTTTGACATTGGCAATATGAAATATGAACGACAATAATAACAGTAATTTGAGCATCAATCTTACACGGGGCGCTTACCCTGAGCCAGGCTGAAAACCAAGTCTTCACAACAAGCCAATGAAAGGAAAGCAGTTGTCTCTCAGATGAGGAATTGAACTTCAGAGAGGTTAAGTAACTTGCCTAAGGTCACAGAGTGAGTACGTGGTAGAACTGGGACTGAGCCCAGGGATGCCAGTTGCCGAGGTCACTATGCCACGCTGTACTTCTGGGACCTCTGTGAGGTGAGATGGCAGTGCTAAGGGACTCAGCAAACAATGTCAGGTCTTTCTTCATGATCTTATTGAATCAAAGTTCATCATATCCAGTGAGAATGTGAGTGCCCGGTCGTCTCCAAAGCCCTGGGGATTGTGTCTTAGAAGGAAGAGTGTAGCCCTGACCTTGGGCCCTTACCCCAGGAGGGCCAGGCCTTGCCTAAAGTTTGGGACATTCTCTAGGCACTGCCCAGGCTAAAGGCTGATGCAGCGGGAGGCCTATACACGTGCACCTGCCCCGGGGTGGGGAGGCCTATACCCATAGCGCCCTGGGCACAGCAAAAGGCTGGGAGTGAGGCAGAGGGGGAAGTTTGCGTTGCTGTGTCGGAGGTGCTGTGGGGGGACGGTAGGCCTGTTGGCAGTGCAAGGGGCTGGACTGAGGTCTAGCCACCCACGGGAGAGCCACAATGTAGGGGCATTGGGCACCTCACAGCTTCTCCTCTGGCAAGCGGGGAGAAAGTTCCTACCCGGCAGTGTCAGCGGGTTATAAGTGCTCAGCGGGGCGCTGCTACACAGTAGGGTTAGCTAAATAGGGACAGCTGCATCATGCTTGCTCGATCCCCGGCAGGACGGGCTCAGTGTGAGGTGGCTGAAGACCCCCCTGCCTGCAGTGAGGGCTGGCCTGGAGGAGGGTTGAACCTCAGTGGTAGTAGAGGAGGGGGTGTTGGTGGGACGGCGGCAGTATCTGGAGGCAGCAGAGGCTGGGGAGGGAGGGAGGGGAGGGGCAGTCACCCTGGGACTAATGCATTCACTGAAGTAATAGTCAGGTAACATACAATTCACCACTCTTTTATTTTTTTTAATTCACCACTTGAGGATTATAATTTAGTGGCATTTAGTACATCCACAGTGTCGTGCAACCACCACTTTTATCCAGTTCCGAAACATGTTCATCGTCCGCAGAGGAGATTCTTTACCCATGAAGCTTTGCTCCCCTGCTTTCCCGCTGCCCGGCCCCTGGCCACCCACCAAGTCTGTTTTCTGTCTCTTGGATTTACCTCTTCTGGACGTTTCAGATACATGGATTCAAGCAACATGGGACTTTTTATGACTGGCTTCTTGCACTCAGCATAACGCTTTCAAGGTTCATCCCTATTGCCCCATGAATCAGTATCCCATTCCTTTTTTATGGCTGAACAACATTCCATTGGATAGATACACCACATCTTATTTATCTATTCATCATTCATCCACCATTCACCGAATGCTGGTGGACATTTGGGTTGTTTCCACCACTGGCCCCATTTTGAAGTGAAAGTCATTGAAAGGCTGAGGTCCCACCATCATCACTCAAACCTCGGGGTGAGCAGAGCTCCAACCAGAGTCCCCCCACGTAGCGTCCGTCCTTTCCTGCCCAGGCAGCTGCCACGATGGTCACAGCAGTGCTCTGGAGCGGCTGCTGAGCATTTCCCCTTGGAGAACAGCTGAGTTTCTTGGTCTTTATTCAGATCCCCTGGCCCAGGGCAGAGGGACAAGAGGATGGGAAGAGAAAGGGAAGGTGGGAGGAAAGAAAGAATGAGTATAAGCTCCCACAGAAGCCTCTGGAAGCTCCGGGCCAGTGAGTGGTGTCCACGGTGGAAAAGCCTAGTTGTACCTGAGTCTCAGTGGAGCCCACCTGAGCACCATCACTGG
Organism: Pseudorca crassidens; assembly: GCF_039906515.1. Taxonomy (NCBI): domain Eukaryota; kingdom Metazoa; phylum Chordata; class Mammalia; order Artiodactyla; family Delphinidae; genus Pseudorca; species Pseudorca crassidens. Next base: position 53,849,629 of record NC_090311.1, on the reverse strand, counting down.
GCAGGCTTGTCCAGGTGGGGAAACTGAGCCCTGCGGAGCGGCGGTGGCTTGACCAATCTGGAGCCAAACCAGAGATCAACCCTGGCTGTTCTGATTCCCAGCCTGGGTGTTCTCTGCCTTCCTGACGTCAGCACGGGACCTGGTACGGGCTTGGAGGGGCTGCCCCACCTCTCCAGTGGGCCCATTCTGCAACCAGGAAGCAGGTAAGCGGTCTGTCTCCTTCCGTCACACGCAGGAGACGGAAGAGGGAGGAGCGAGCACTGGATCTGGAGCCCTGGGTTCCAGCTGCCCTCCTGCGAGCCCCTCCTGCCCTTGCAGCTAGCCTTCGCCCCCCCCCCACCTGTAAAATGGAAATTTTAGCTCCCTGGCAGGGGATTTTGGGGTCCAAATGAGACCACACCTGCGACAGGTGCATGCAGGCTGTAAAGCTGTACGCCGACCCTTCGCTCACCGTGGCCCTGGCAGGCGAGATCCGGCCGTCCTGTCCTCCTGGAGGAAGGACTGTCCCAAGAGGGTGTTTATCTCACCCTGGGCCAGTAACACACTTGACCCGACCCAGCCCCCAGCCGCAAGGAAAGAACAGCACCTGATCTGCATTAATCTCCACTCCCTGCTCCATGCCAGACTTGGGCTAAATTAAGTGCATCCTTGGCCAGCAGTTCCTTCCCCAGAAACTGAGCACATCCTTCCCGGCTCCCCTCCCACCCACAGCTGTGCCTTCCCATCAGGCTGGTGGCTGGAAAGCAGGCAGGCCTCCCACCCATCTGCAGCCCCGATCTGCCCCCTGGCCTCTGGCTGTCCCCAGTAGTACCAGGGAGGGGACGCTCTGCCACACCCCTCACCATGGGCCTGGCCCGGGGTGGGGGGGTGGGGGGGGCGGATGTTGGCGTTAAGTCCCTCCCTCCTTCCCTATATATTTTTTGAGCACCTTCTAAACGTCCTGCATCCTCTCCTCTAAGTACCGATCCCTGCCCTCAAGGAGCTTACATTGTAGTAAGGGGAGACAAAGAGGAAACATAACAAGTAAATTATACAGTGTGTTAGAAGGTGAAAAGTGCTATTTTAAAAAAGAGAGAGAAAAGGGACCAGTGTGAGGGGTCAGGGTGCAGGTGGGTGAGAGTGAGGGGTGTGTTGCTGTCTGAAAGAGGGAGGTGGGACAGGCCTCACGGAGAGGATGGCAGCTGAGCGGGGCCCACCCTCCCCACCTAAGGATTTGCGTACGTTTGCAGAGCGTTGGCAGCAGGCACTCGTTTTGACTATTTTCAGGGGCAGTGAGGGCAGCTGCTGACGTGGCTCTTCTGTCCGGCCCAGGCACGGCTCCTCCCGTCCTGGGCAGGGAGCGTTTCTGCTGTGGGTGGAAGTCCCAAGGGAGCGGGGCTGCTGGCCTGGCCTGGAGGGGACCTGCCGTTGGGGACGAACCAGTGTGAAACCTCGGTCTGTGCCAAGGATGTGGGCCTGTTTGGAACAGAGGAAGCCCCAGCTGACACACTGAAACAGGTCTCGGCTGGGCACGCTGACCAACTAGGCAGGGATGCTGGGGCGGGTACCTGGGGGCCGTGAGCCACAACACACATGCCGCTAAGACGTGAGCGTCCTGTCCCGGCTCCCTCCGCGCCAGACCCGCCATCCCCAGGTACACACACTCCCACCACCCCACATGTCCTGCATCAGCAGACTCAGAAAGACCCACCGTCACACTCTCACACAAGAATATCACAGCACAGACACACAACGCACAGACACACCCCGTATACACGCACAGTATATCACACACACACCAACCATCATGTCACATACGTGACACACCCACCCCACACACCCTCAAGCGAACACACCCAACATATACACGCTACTCCACACAGACACATACATGCCACACCTCACTGACACGTATCATACACCCACCCATTGCCATATACACAGCACACCTGCCATCCACACCCCACACTTTGTCATAAAGTACAGGTCTGAAGCGTCTAGGTGAGCTCTCTGGTACTGTCTCTGCCACTTACAGAGCTGGGACACCTGCGATGTGTCCCCTGACAACCACTTTATCTCTGTTCTACGGCAGGGAGGAGGGAGACCTTCAGAATTCTTGAAGTGTCACTTCATAAAATGTCCACTAAGGAAGGGGAGTTCTCTTTCACCACGTAGAGCTCTCTGGAACAAGGGGAAGATCTGGCATAAATACCAGAAACTGGGTTTTACTGCTAGCCTGACTGATTACCAGTTACATGTCACTAGGTAAGTTACCTTTCCCCTGTAAACCTCAGTTTCTTCTTCTGCAAAATGGGAATAAAAACTGCTCTTTCCAAACTTCTCAGATGAAGAGAAACTCTCTGTGAAATTGCTTTGTAACCTGAAAAAATACTGATACAAAATAGGATTGTCAGAAATTCATACAGGGCTTCCCTGGTGGTGCAGTGGTTAAGAATCCGCCTGCCAATGCAGGGAACACGGGTTCGAGCCCTGGTCCGGGAAGATCCCACATGCCGTGGAGCAACGAAGCCTGTGTGCCACAGCTACTGAGCCTGTGCTCTAGAGCCCGCGAGCCACAACTACTGAGCCCACGAGCCACAACTACTGAGCCCATGTGCCACAACTACTGAAGCGCACGCACCTAGAGCCCATGCTCCGCAACAAGAGAAGCCACCGCAATGAGAAGTCCGTGCACCACAACGAAGAGCAGCCCCCGCTCGCCGCAACTAGAGAAAGCCCGCGCGCAGCAACGAAGACCCAATGCAGCCAAAAATAAATAAATAAATTTATTTTTTAAAATAAGAAAGAAATTCATACAATTGTACATGCCTTGTTGTTCCTCCCTCATCTCAATCCCCCCATGCCCACCCCCACCCCTGCCACACACACACACACACACACACACACACACACTTCCGGTCAAGTCCCAGCATCCTACACTCCGTGGGGTGGTATGAGCAGGGGTCCCTGCTGCTTCCAGGGGAGGCTGAACGGCGTCACACAGGAAGTGAGATGGTGCTGCAAGATGGGCTATCTCTTTCTTCTCAACCCAGGCCCCAGCAGGAAGTGATTCTTGCCAGCAACTGCCCTCCCATGGGCTGTCTGGGGCAGAGAAGTCACAGCCACGATGGGGAGAACACCAGTGCAGGACAGAGAGCCCAGCTCGGGAGGAGAGACACAGAGCTGGGGCATCTATCACTCGGCGCCAGCCTGCCCATTTGCTCGGGGCTGACACTTTGCAGAGAGCGCTGGAAGGACGTCTACACTGGAAGAGAGCTTCTCTGGGCAAGGTAAGAGCTGCTCCGAGCCATCGCAGGGCTGGGGGTCCTAGGCAAGAAGAGAACTAGGTCCCTGTAAAAACATGCAGTAAGATCTTGAAGCTTTCTGAAAGATGGGGACTCTGTCCTTCTCAAAATCCACAAAGGCTATAATAGCTTGGGTGGGCACAGGTCGGCAGCTCCGAGTCATTGCTAAATTGCGTCTGTTTCATGTAACAATCCTAAAGGCAGTCTGGGGCTGGGGCAGCAGCCCTGTGGCTCTGGGGACCAGGTTCACTGCAGTTTCTCTGCCATCATCTTCATGGTCCAAAATGGCCCACTGATGTGTCTGCAGTCCAGTGGTGGGATATTGTGGGGCAGCCTGCAGTCTCTGTCACAAAAGGCAAGGAAAGGAGCCCTTACGCAGGTCATTCTCTCTTGTCACCCCTTCCTCCACTTTTTTCTTTACCTGTCTCTCGGCTCTGTGCTGGGGGGGCTCACCCCTGCCGACTGAGTCCTCCCGGCTCCTTTGCCTCTAGCTTCCTGTTGGGTTAACCAAGGGAGGCGCAGGGGGATTCTGGAAGGCAGGAGGACAGAGCCCTGGAGTATCTCTCCCCTGCTCCCCGCTCTCTTCACCAGCATGTATCCATCTGCCGGTATGACCCCCACGGTCGCAGTTCCCTCAGGAGATCCTCCTCCGTGGCTCCAGCTCTCAAGGGGCCCAGAACACAATTTCCTTTCCTAATTCCTTCAGCCTGGGAGTGATGAAGTCTTCCCACTGCTGCTAGTCTCTATAAGCCTCTTGCTTCCCCATCTGTTCCCCTAACCTGCCCATACCTCTGTCGGTAATCTCTTTATTACAGCATCTTCATGGGTACCATCTGGGGTGATTCTGTTTCCCACAGAGACCTTAATGGACACAGCCCTCAAGGGAAATGATGTCTAAACACCCGGCTCACATGGAATATGCTTGACTCTTGGAATTTAAGCTCTGGATCATCATCAACGACCCCTCTCCCTCCTCTCTCCTTGCAGATTCTGCCTTCTCCTATATTTCTTTCTAGATATGCCCTGTGTCCCCCAAGACTTTTTTTTTTTTTTTTGGATGTGGACCATTTTTAAAGTCTTTATCGAATTTGTTACAATATTGCTTCTGTTTTATGTTTTGGTTTTTTTGGCCGCGAGGCATGTGGGATCTTAGCTCCCTGACCAGGGATCAAACCCACACCCCCTGCACTGGAAGGTGAAGTCTTAACCACTGGACCTCCAGGGAAGTCCCTCCTCCAAGGCTTAATCTGAACACACAGGTGCAATTTAACACCTTCCATCAAATGAGAAATGACCATCTCAGTGCCTAAATGAACTGGTTGAGAACAGAGGACCCAAGGGGATGAGACTGCCTTTCTCAGCCTCCACTGAAAGCTTAGGGGCCTCAAACTCACCTGGCAATATTCCACCTCATGCAGAAATCATGTGAGTAGCCTCCCTGGCGGATGGCCAACCAATTTCTGCTCGTGTCCTTCTGGTGACGGGGAGCTCAGTACTTCTTGAAGCAGTCCATTCCTAATGGCTTGCTCTCAAACTAGGGAGAATCAAAATCTGTCTCCCTCCACTTTCTACCCACAGGACACAGTTGTGACCTTCGCACAAGTGTTGTGGACTTTGAAGACGTCAGTAATTGTGTCCTCCTGAGTCTTCTTCTCTCGGGCATTTCACGTCTAACCCAGCCTTCCCGTGGCTTTCAGGTGACCTCCCTCTCTCCCTCCCTCCCTTCTTACCTTGATATGAAGAGTTTACAGACTATTTCCTGGGGAGATGGAAGAAGAATCACATCTCACCTCACACAGCAGAAACTTAATAACATTTCCCCTTAAACGTTTCTGACTTTTCCTCCAAAGCTCCTTTATCCTGCTGCTACTTCACCTTTCTTCCCCTCCCCCGCCCCCTCCTCGAGAGTGGTCCTTTCACCGTGGGACTCAGAATCTCTCCGCAGCCTCCAGGCCCACAGCATAGTGTGCGAGACTGTACTCTTCTCAGTCACCACCAGAGGTCTCCCTACTTGAGTCTGGTTTGCTCCCGTTCCAAGCCACTGTGCATGTTGGACAGTGGTTTTGCCCGTGCTGTTCCCGCTCGAGACTGTCCTTTTACCAGTGTCCATTTTTTGCCATCTGGATTAAAATATCCATTAATGGAGCTCCTAATTATCTTTCAGATATCAACTGATATGGAGTCTCTGAGGAGCGTCCCGGACCTTTCTGGTCCTGAGCAGTGAGATAACATTGCCCCAGCACTCTCTGTACCCCGCTAGAGTACTCGTGACATGGTATCCTCAACGTGATGGCTTTTCTATCCTTGAACATAAGCCTTGTACATTTGATACTCTCTACACCAAATATAGGCCTCGTATAATACACTGAGCAATGTGGAATATGGGACTATCACCTCCCTTGTTCTTGTTTTTATATCTTTGTGGCTAAAGATGGCAAAAAAAAGTTTTTATTTTGTTTTAGTCTTGGAGCCAACCCAAATTCCTAGACTTTTTCCCAAGGATCCTTCCTGAGTCAGATGTTCCCTGATCCTGAATTTGTGAAATTAATTTTTTTGAGTCCAAGGAGATAATGTTAACAGGGACCTGTAGCAAATCTCTCCTTGTTCATTTTGGCCTCTCATCCATCTTTACAAGGTCTCTGTGGACCTTGGTTGTGTATAGAGCACAATTCCCCAGGTTTTTGTTCATGAAGGCTCACCGCACACCAGTGAAAGCTGTACCTTCCCCCATGACTCTCAGGTGGAGCACACGACCATCAAAACACAGTAGCTTCCCCTCCTTTGAAGGTCAGCTCTGAGCATTTCTGTCACCTGTCTTTATCCTCAAAGTAAACCAAATTCCAAAATGCTCTCCCATAACCTTGGACACGTAGTAGGTGCTCAAGAAATGTTAGTTCCCTTTTACGCTACACAATGATCTCAATACTTTCTTGTTACTCATTCATTCAGTAAAGAAATCACCTTTACATGCTAGTTCTACAAGATACAAAGATTTTTAAAATACACTGATTCATCAAAAAAAAAAAATTAAAAAGACATGCTTCCTGCCAACAAGGAGCTTAAAATAAGATATAAACAAGCAAGGGAACAATGATAAGACACTGTAAACAAGTGTTACATAGTCTCTCCTTCCAAATTTTTGAAAATTCTTCTATATAATTAGTTTCCTGCAATATTTTAGAATGAGGTAGTATCTCAGTCTTCCTAGGGATAGCCATAAACAGAACAAGCATTGGTACCAAAAAGGTATCATTAGATTTTGGAAGAAAGTATATCACCCATGTGTGCAATTCTACATCAATAAATACCTGTAGTCATTCATTCAACCACCAAACATTTATAGAAACTGTGTTAGGCAAGACGCAAGTTAGGTTGTTGTAACAAAGACGCCCCAAATTAAAGAGGTTTAAGTAACAGAGAAGTGTATTTCTCTGTCATACGAAGAAGCACAGTTGGTAAAATAAGAAGCCATATAGGCAAGCCATATTGCATAAAGTCCTCTGTCAGTGAGGCAGGCTGGAGGAGAAATATTGTCCACTGTGAGCTCTGCCTCTGCCATGCTCTGTTAGCCTGGAAAAAGTAAATGCCAAAATAACTCAGATACACAGCCCTGTGTCCTAGGGAAGATTCCAGCTGTCCTGAAACACAGTCCTGCCCTGCTCCCCAGTGAATGTCTTACAAATATCTAGTTGAGGAAGAATTTGTCTCATTCACAGATAAATAATAATCAAAGAGGAACATGGTATCTATAAAAAGATACTCCATAAAAATAGGAAAGTGACAGAATATTTGTCAGAGGAATGCCAGAATGATAGAAAAAGATCACTACACAGCAGTTGGAAATTGTGTTCAAATACATCACCATGAATTTTATAAATGGAATAAAGCAAATTCTTCTATTACACAAAAATTCTAAGCAAATACGTAAGAGGTCCGGGAAGATCAGACAAGACAACAGAGGAGATAAAACAGACCCTGATGGAGATCTTGAAAAGAAGTGAAGAGAAAAGAAGCATTCCAGAAATGAACAGTACACCAGGAGCAGCAGAAGAACAGACACTGGAAAACACAAAGAGAGACGGAGTATTTCTTTATCTTATCCCAAATCAAAGAGACATACTTTGGAATGAACAAACAATTTAAAACAGGAGAGAAAATTATAGCTATGGAAGACAAATGATGAACATTCAGTAGAGGGAAACTATACCCAAAGACATCATAGGAATTGAAAGAACTTGAAGAAATATTTAAAGGTATAATTTTTTTTTTTTTTTTTTTTTTTTTTTTTTCGGCACGCGGGCCTCTCCCTGTTGTGGCCTCTCCTGTTGCGGAGCACAGGCTCCGGACGCGCAGGCTCAGCGGCCATGGCTCACGGGCCCAGCCTCTCCGCGGCATGTGGGATCTTCCCGGTCCTGGGCACGAACCCGTGTCCCCTGCATCGGCAGGCGGACTCCCAACCACTGCGCCACCAGGGAAGCCCCCTAAAGGTATAATTTAAAGTTTCTGAAACATGGCAGATTGAACTTATGAGTTCTTGCCACTCCTTTCTTAAATACCATTAGTATGCTAGTAAAGGTGTAAAAAGCCCATAGCACCACAGGAACAAGAGAATTGGGGGAAGAAACAACAGCAGAGAGGAGATGTCAACAAAATTTTAGAAATTGGAAAAGAAATGACTGTGTGCTAATCCAACAGGCAGGAAAACCCCCACGTTCTCGCTTGGTGGAGGAGACAGCCAAGGATCTAACACACAGAGCAGATTCCTGGAGACCGCCAGGAATTGGAGGCACCAGGAGGGGGCAGCAGAGTCACAATATCTGTTCTCTTCCTTCAGAGTAATGGAACGGGAGCTGGGCACATGATTGCTCAGCTGGACTCTACGTTTTCCGTCCTCCCTTGCATCTGACTGTGGCTATGGCCTAAGTGATCAGTGACCAAGTGTGTGTGAGGTAATGTGTGCCATTTCTGAGTCTGGGCCCAAACACCCTGGGTGTCTGCTATTCTCTCATCTTTATCCTTTTCAGAACCGGAACACAGAGATGCCTTTTTAAATAAGAAACACAAAAAAATCAAGAATTAGAAAGACATGAGACTTCTTAATAAAATCATACCCTTGTGGGCCATGTAGGTATGCCTTCAAAATTCATAGCAGAAATGTTTTCCAACATGGAACTACATATTAAGACAAAATAATTACTCAAGTTTGAGTAGAGCTATTTACACATGTGCAAGACTTCCAAAAACTTACCCTCTGAGCATTCTTTCTCAGGAACCTAGTGGAGGATGTACTGCAAAAAAAAAAGGGGAGTAAAAATCAAGAACGAGGAAGACATGCAATCCAGGAAAACACAAGAAACTGGCAATGAGAATGCCCAGGATGACAGTTTAAAAAAAAAACAACAGCGAAAACAACAGCAAGCTAGCAGCGGTGCAGTGAGCTTACAGAGCCATCAACACAGAGGGGGCAGGTCAGGAAGCTCCAGACCAGGAAAGGTATCTCCCAGGCAATTCAATTGACAGAATACTTTACGTGGTGATGTAAACTCATAGCAGAGCATTGGGAATGAAACGTTCTAAGTACTTAAAAACATGGCAAATCAATAAAGAAAAAGTTGTTTACTCCAAGAAAAATTTTAAATGTACAAATTAGGGAAAGTAATTATGGTATACTTCAAGATTCAGCTGTGAATAACATGTACAGAGTCACCACTGAATGGAAATGGAAACCCAGCAAGACACCATTCACCCCACCAAATTAGCAAACCTTAAAAAATCAGACAATATCAAGTGCTTGCAGTGAATTTGGTGTACTAGGGATCCCCCGTCCTCCACACATACACAAACATACACACTTCTGACGTGAGTTTCAACTGGTGGAACCTCTTGCGATAATAAATTGTAATGATCTATAAAGTTGAAAATGCACATGGTCTACAGCCCAACAATTCCACCCCCTGAGTATATACTTGACAGAAATGTACGTGCATGAATGTCCAAGGTAGCAAAAAACTGGAAACAATGGGCAGCAATTCAAATGTCCATCCACAGTAGAATGTGTAAATAAATGGTAATATATTCATATAATGGAATACTTCAAAGGAAATGATATGGTTCCTACTTCTTAAAGTTGGCAGAGATTACACAGGAGTTGGTTTCATTCTTCCTTCAAGAAGTCCTTCCAATTCCTCTGTCCCTGCCCCTGAGCAGCTGTCAGGGGAGGAGAGATGCTTAGAGATCTGAAGCCTAACTGGCTTCACAAACAAAGGGACAAGAAGAGGACACATGTCAGGCTTTCCAAAGGGCGTGTTTTGAAACCCTTCGTCTTAGACAAACCCTCAGTCTTAGTCTGCCTAGGATGCCCTCCTTTCCTTCTCAGTACCCACCTGTAACAACCTCTTCATCTTTTAAGGCCCTCCCTCCAAATCCTTTGTCCATCCACCTGTTGAGAAAACTGAAGTTGAAAGCAGCCGAAGAATATGCTTGGGGAACACAGCCATTGAGAAGCAGCCCTGGCTCTCTAGAATCTGTGTCCTGTTTACAGGCAGCATCCAAGACTAATTCACACCTGCATTCATACCACCCTTGAAGATGGTCCTTTGTAAACAGTAGGTGCTCAACAACTGCCACGTCCCCCCTCCAGGTCCTTAGGTAAGTTTAAATAAGAGTGTTGTAAAACTATTAATATTTTGATGCTGCTACACAGAAAATGACCAGCAGATGGCAGCATGGAGCTCTCCTGGCTCCTAAGGTCCCACTTGCAGGTGTAGGGGAGAAAAGTTGGTTTTTCTTTTCCATCTTCCAAACTCTGCTGTCAGTGCCTCCGGAATGCCCATTGCTCCCGTTTGAAACACCCGTCCTCCTACTCCTTTGATGAAAAAAGGTACTGGGCATCTGCGGAAGCTGCAGTTTGGGACACAGTGGCAGGAGGAGAGCACAGGGACATGCAACAAGGACGTGAACACTTTTACTCTCTACAGAGACTTAACATGCCGATTCCCATGGCAAGCCTGTGGTACAGTGGCAGGGAAGGCGGCTTACTTAAGGTTCCAGTTTTCACTTGGGGAAACTGAGGCTCAGAGAGGCAAGGCGATGTGCTCCAGGACACACAGCAAGGTCAGATTTTCTGACTCCTAATTCAGTGCACCAAGTTAGTTTTACCATTAGTTTCTCAAAGGCAAAATCTACCCTGAAGGCACTTTCAGCTTACATATGCAGATAGGAGACCTGAGAGTTAAAAAATAATGCAAAATGCCCCACCTCCCCAGAGGGTTCAATGCCTTGTCCAGGCTTTCCTGTGGCTGCCCTGCCCCCAGTTTGAATAACTTATCCTCCAGGCACTCTTCGCTTGGGGTCTGTGAACACCCTAGGAGTAGTATCCCCCATGAGCAGGGGAGATTGTATATATATATGAGCACATGCATGAGTGTGTGTATCCACACTTATGTGTTCCCAGTTTCTTCACATGTCCCCACCAATAACTGTGCTAGTTATTCATGTATTATTCCTCAACTCCAAATTCACCCACCAATACCAGCTCTGTGCTGATGGGCAGAATTCCCATAAGCATCTCTCCTGTACAGTGAGCATAGTGCTATAATGTAAGCTTTCTCAGTAGAGGGTGATGGGAGAACACTGCAGGAGGAAGGGGCTTCAATTGCTGGCTTTGCCGGTTATAAGACATCCTGTGGTGCTCTGCCCCACCCACGTGCCCAGAAGGTCCTCCAGAGACCTTGCAGTCCTGCCTGGCCTGGTGATCATTTTCCCATGACCCTCCCAACCCAGACACTGTACATGCCATGGCGCCCGCCTACACTGCCACTTGACCCCCTCTACATGCCCACATGCCCACCCAGCAGGTTGTGGCTCAACTGTGCCCTGGAGGTTTGCTTCCTCCTTGTCCGGCAGCTGCAGACCAGCTCTGGCCCAGGCACCAGCTAATCTCTCAGCCTCCAGTGGGGGCCATGACACCTTCTCCAACGGGGTCTGATCCCCAGCCTGGGAAGGGGGCCCCCTTCCATGGGTCCTCTTCCTCAGCTGAAGGAAGTGTAGCCTTACAGGGTTCTGTTTACGTCCTATAGTTATTCTTTTATCATAGCACAATATTCTTTCATTAAAGTCCCATTTCTTAAACCCCTATGTGGTTTCTGTCTCCTGATTGGACCCAGACTGGGACTTGTGTGCTTGTGGCCCCCCAAATATTAAGATCCTGGGACTTCCCTGGTCCAGTGGTTAAGACTCTGTGCTTCCAGTGCAGGGGGCACGGGTTCGATCCTTGGTCATGGAACTGAGATCACACATGCCGCATGGCACTAGCAAAAAAATATTTTAAAAATCCAAAATATTAAGATCCACCATACCTAGACCCAGATAAGACAAAAATATAAAATTCTCAGCTCATTGCTGAGCACACAGAGAACAATAAATCTAAGTTTTTGTGTTTCTACCGTATGCTGGGGATGGAGATCACTTCCCCTGTTGCCACAAAGGGTTGGCAGCTCTGGCAATCTCCCTTAAGGGGTCCCTCCTGCTTGTTTAGCTTGAGTTGCACTCTCTCCTGGTGTAGCAGTAAAATAACAAGCAATCAGAGCTATCATTTATAGAGCCCACACTTCATTTCAAGTGGTGTGCTATTAGCTCCATTTTACAGATAAAAGAAAGCAAAGGACTAAAGAAGTTAGGAACTTGCCCAGAGTTTCACAGCTGGTCCAGGAAGAGCTGGATTTTGAACCCCACTATATCCAATTCCGAAGCCCAAACTCTTAAAGACCATGATATACTTCTTCATAGCAAACATCTATTGCTGTGTCAAGCTCTGTGCTAGACGATTCACAGTAGTTATATAATGTCTCCTATAACAGCTGTGTGTGATAAGCAGTTGTGTACATTTTATAGATGAAGAGACTAAATTTCTTACCCGAGGCCACTCAGCTAGTGAGTGTGGAGACAGGGTTTGATACTGGCCCTCAACTCCAGAGCCCACAATTTTATTTTATTTTTTTCATAATTTTGGAATTAGTAAGGGCTCTCTTAAACAAGAGCACAGGTATAAAGAATATTGTTGAAAGACTTGATTACACACACATAGACTGAATTACATACCCATATACATGAGTACACAGAAAACCTTATCCTAAACAAATAACATAATAATAATCTCTAATGGCAAAAGTTACCAAAAACTAAATTTTAAAAACCAACAACAGCTTGGAAAAGAATTTTTTTTAAATATGTGCAGTGTGAACTTCAGAGCCCACATTTTTTTTTTTTTACATCTTTATTGGAGTATAATTGCTTTACAATGGTGTGTTAGTTTCTGCTTTATAACAAAGTGAATCAGTTATACATATACATATGTTCCCATATCTCTTCCCTCTTGCGTCTCCCTCCCTCCCACCCTCCCAATCCCACCCCCCTAGGTGGTCACAAAGCACCGAGCTGATCTCCCTGTGCTATGCGGCTGCTTCCCACTAGCTATCTATTTTACATTTGGTAGTGTATATATGTCCATGCCACTCTCTCACTTTGTCCCAGCTTACCCTTCCCCCTCCCCATATCTTCAAGTCCGTGCTCTAGTAGGTCTATGTCTTTATTCCCGTCTTACCCCTAGGCTCTTCATGACATTTTTTTTTCCCTTAGATTCCATATATATATATGTGTTAGCACACGGTGTTTGTTTTTCTCTTTCTGACTTACTTCCCTCTGTATGACAGACTCTATGTCCATCCACCTCACTACAAATAACTCAATTTTGTTTCTTTTTATGCAGAGCCCACATTTTTAACATCTACAGTGTACTATTTCCCAGCTCACATACTGGAAGTGATTTTGGGGGTGAGAATGTACCCTGCCCTGGGGGCCATGATGGGTGAAACAACGGAAAGCACATGGTGCCTGACTTCATATTCAATGTCCATCAGTTGTCAGTCATGTCATATGTGTTACAAGATAGGAAGCTAGTAAAGGAGACCCGTACCAGCAGATGTGTCTCTCTCCCCTCATCATCGCCCTACTGCACCTGACCTTAACCCTCACTCTAAGGAGGAGAGGTGATCTGCAGGCACCTCTGTAGGACTGCTTTGGAGTGACCTATGATCATCTCCAAACCTCGTCTAGGGAGGGGGTTCCCTGACACTCAATGGGGCAGGCACAGCTCCCTAGAGCATCTTGTCAGCACCCCATGCTCTGATTCTATACTCATCAATGGTGTCAATCCTAGTGATTAGTCCCCTTTGTATGGTCTCATGATTGTTCACTAATTTAGCTCTAAGACCCTAGCAGCTGATGGAGAGAGGGAAATATGACACATTATAAGATTCAGAGTATTTGCAGGTTGCTAAGAAAAAGCAACTATTCTAGGGGCTTCCCTGGTGGCGCACTGGTTGAGAGTCCGCCTGCCGATGCAGGGGACACGGGTTCGTGCCCCGGTCCGGGAGGATCCCACATGCCGCGGAGAGGCTGGGCCCGTGAGCCATGGCCGCTGAGCCTGCGCGTCCGGAGCCTGTGCTCCACAGCGGGAGAGGCCACAACAGTGAGAGGCCCGCGTACTGCAAAAAAAAAAAAGCAACTCTTCTAGATAGTGAGGCCAAAGAGCATATTTACTTCGATGAGTGGTCCTCATGAAGAGGCCACTGTGAATGTAATAAGCTATGCCCTCAACAGCATCCCTACAACAGATAGGGGCTCAACGTTCAAAACTGTATTTTGTATAATGTCCCTCAGTGTAGGTCGAAGGCCACCAACCAAAGCAGAAAGCATGAAAAGTAATTCTCCAGGAAGCCATGGGAGGTAGTCACAGCACAGAAGTCTGCTGCTCTGGCTGAATTGGTAATATATTTAAGAATACATGTCTAGAGATTGAACAGATTACATACTTTATAGGCACTTGTCCACCAACAGCATTTCTCTTAGCCAAGCTTTTGAAAAGTACTTTGTGTCTATGGGTTTTAGCTTCTACTTGCAGTGGTGGTGCTTTCCATGGCCAAATAAGAAATGAGCCACATGCCTTAATAATAAACTGGGCTGGAACTTTTATTCGATCCTCTTATGAAAACTCAGGCACCGACAAGAACATGTCCCTGAAGAGAAGGCCAGCCCACATCCCCTCCAAAGTGCGTTGAGGGAGTCCTTGCCTGCAGAGCCAAGATTTCATTTGGGAGGAACTTTGAGAGTTCTCTAGCAATGCAACAGATGGGTAATTGAGGCCCCACAGTTCCACATCCTAAAGTGTGACAGCAAGAAAAATTAGCCTAGAGACATGGTAAAGCGGGTTGCTAACCATCTTCCCTATTTGGCCACACACGCAAAAACCTGCAACACGTCTCATTTTGAGCAACAGATCTGCTAGTTAAACTGGTTGTGAAATGTCCTCCCAAAGTAACTGAATAAGGTAACTTACTATTTATAATTATTTTCTATACATCTCCCTAAAGTTGGAGGCTAGCTATTAAAATTATTATCTCAGATCCAGAATGTTTCTGGAGGTAATTAGAGAGTAGTATCAATTGTCTATTAAGACCATTCCTGGTCCATGACGTGAAAATGAGGTAATTTGCATCCCAAAGACTGCTTGGCTTTCTGTTTTCCAGTGCAGGGCAGGATGGCACGGGGAGACCACATTTAACTGCGTGCCTGGCACAGACACTGACCCTTCAGAACTGACACTGGCTGGCGGGCTGCACTAAGTCCAGCAAGAAGCAAACCTGCAGCTCATCCAAAAGTGGTTTCAAGTGATAAAGATCAAGTTAAGAAGGACCTTCTATTTACTAGACTATTACTGCCCAATTCATAATTGTTGAATAAAGCTAGTTAGATCTTCAAAAAAAAAAAAAGATCAAGTTAATAATAAAAGAAGCCAGGACACATCTTTGTTTGACCCGACTGGATGTTATGAATAGTGTAGACCATAATTTTCCCTACATATTGTGTCAAAGGCTGGGAAAGGATCAGCAAAAGTCACAAGCCATTTAATACAATTTTTGGCAGATTTTGCCTCAAGGCCCTATAAATTAGAGCGGATGACTGTGCACACAGCTTGCAAGCTGTGCACGGAGAAAGTCAGGTTTGCAAATTGTTAAACAAAAGCCGAACTGTTGGATTTTGCTTGTACTTGCTGGAGTAGAGTGACCAGCTTGTCCTGGTTTGCCAGAGACTTCTCCAGTTTGAGTCTGAATGCCCAGTGTCCTAAGAAACCCTTCAGTCCCTGGTAAACCAGGATGGTGGGTCACCCTACCTGGAGGTCTTCCTTACAAGCTGGTGATCTTGGGCTGGACATCCGCATTTGGAGGTGAGGCACAAAACACCGCCTGGAATCTCTGGGTGGGAATTGGGCTTGTTGACTGATGGAGTCCACTGCAGGGTGTTTAAGCATCCATCAGCGTTGCCATTGAGAGAACCAGTAACTATCAGTCATTGGAGGACGTTTGTCTGGGATGCTCATTTTCTGCACAGATGTATCCTCCAGTTACCTGCTTGTGGATGGTAAATCAGGTTGCTCACTTGCTGGGGACTGGGGTCCCATTATTCAATATGCAGATTTTTGCTTATTCCTTGCTTAGCCCAGTACCTTACCTCTTCCTCCCAAATTCATTGCCTTACATCTACCATTTTGCAGTCCCCACAGTTCAGCTTATATGACAAATAAGTCTCCTTTCTCCTATATCTCCCTGAAGGAGATAGGGAAGGTGACCTAGGGTTTCCACTGGTGCCCCTGTCGTCCTGTGGGTGGGGTGGGGAGAAATAGCTGGCTTCTCCTTGTTTTCTCCCTCTGGGGGCCCCCATGTTGAAGCCTCCTCTATTCTACCAAGTTAGTTACCACTTCTCCATATGTTTTCTATCATCTAAAAATGTGTTAAAAATTCTCATCCACTATTTTCTTCTCTCTTGTTCCTCTGCTCTCGTAGGATTTTACCTTTGCTATTCCTCTCTTGTGCTTTTTCCAGGATTTGGGGAGGAAGAGGAAATAAACTTGTGCTGCCAATCAACCACACTTAACTGGACATCCATTACTCCAGTCTCTCTTTCTGTATCATGCGATGGATGGATGTTGGCATTTCTGCAACGATCTTCCATGTCCATTATCTTTTCTAGTTTCTATTTATTTCCCTTCCTGTTATTTTCAGGGAAAACTGCTTGGTCCAATCTTTTAGCTCATGAGCTCTTCAGCTGCACACATTCTACTACTTAGCTCATCCACTGAGGCAGTTTTTTTCACTATAATTATAAATGATGTATTTTTTATTTCCAACATCTCTAACTGATTCTTTTTATCCTCTCTTATTTGAGAACATTCATTATGTTTACTTCAAAGCTCAGTACTGGTTGTCCTATTTGTTCTGTTTAATCTTGGAATCTGGAGCAGACAGCCTGGGGGACAGAAATGTGCTTCACACACTAAGCTGTATGACTTTGCAGGAAGTTACTTAATCACTTATACCTTAGTTTAGTTTCCTCATTTATAAAATGGGGATAAAAATAGTTCTACCTTAAAAGATTCTGGTAGGGTTAAAGTTCTCTTGTTTTTTTTTAAAATGCATGCGGTACATTTAGAATAGTGCCCAACGTATAAATACTCAGTAACTCTTTCCTAGTGTCGGTGCTTCTCCAGTGACCTTTAATCTTTTGACAATGAATTTGTGTTTTCCTGTGAGATTTCCTGCAAGAAATCTGCTTGCATAACCCACTCTGAGGAGGGGTGAAAACCATTTTGCAAATGTATGTTACACGTTGCTTCCAGGGAGAGTGCAGAATGGGCTGGATGCCTCACGAGTGGATGCTCTTTTGGGTGGTCTTTGGGGCTTAGCTGCTACCTTTCTTCCCTGGCTTTGCCATCCATCTGGGCCCTGCGCCGTCTCTCACTCCCTTAATACAGCTTGCACCTGGAGCTTGGCCACCTTGTTTGCAAGGGTGGGATTTAGGGAGCTCTCCAGGAGTCAGCTCATCTAGCTTCTCCCATGGGGATGCTTGTCTAACCTTCCCAGCAGTACTCCATTGTCCCCGTCTTGCTCCACGCCTTGCCTATCTCTGGGCATGGAGTGCCCTTGTTGCTGTTCTCACTTTTGTAGTATATATTGTAGTGTAGACATTCAAGAATATATGTAGTTGTAAAGCAACTATACTCCCGTAAAAATTAATTTAAAAATTAAAATTTTAAAAATCAAAAATAGAATTTATGTAATGTACGCTCATGAGCTGGGCTGTAACATTAAATCTCGTTGTGTCTGCTTTCAGTTTCTTAGAAATTCCTCAGCACTTCTGATTCTCTGAACATCTGTCATCTTTTTTGAGGACACTAACTTTTTCCTTTCCTGTCATTTCTGGAGTTTGGGTCAGGTACTCAGTCCACTGTGATGAAGAAGGAAGTCAGAGGATTTCTAGAAAAGATGAAAATTAAGCAGAATCTTGGAGAATGAACAGTAGCAGCCTAATGAAAAGGGAGAGAAGGACACTGCAGGCTGGAAGACGGCAAGAGCAAAAGTATGGGGACACACACGACACAGTACGGTAGCGGAGGGGGGCAGGGATTATAGGCACTTGACATTTCGAGAGAAATAGGACCTGTATAAGCTGCAAAGGGAGAGGCAGGGCATGGTCTTCTGTGCCAGGTTAAGAGGTTCAACCTTATCCTGGAGAGCTCCAGATGGTTCTAAAGGAATGGCATAGTCAGATGTGCGTCTTGTGCCACTCTGGAGGGTAGGTTTGAGTGGAATGACACTGGAGCCAGGAAGACAAGCTAGAAAGCTCCTGCAGAAGTCCAGGTTAGAAATCATAAGACCCTAGAAACCAGGGCAGTGGTACTTAGGGGGTGGAGAGTAGGGGGTCAGTGCAATAAATATTTAGGAAGAAGAATCTACAGACAGGGAGGGTTTTCTAATAGTATTGGTTTTCTTTAGGTAGACTAGAAAGAGACTTCAGTCTTCTTCCAGTATGGTCATATGTTTTTGTAAAATTTGTAAAAGTAAGCTATTTTCGCTGCAAATAGTTAATACTGCTGGTAGTATCATGTAAATTTTTACAACTATTGTCAAAGTTGGAAATACTTCTACCAAGTTTCATGTATGAACTATGAGATTTCAGGGCATTTTAAGTTTTCTTGTACAGTGTCTAATCTTAAATACTTCTTGAATGGATACAAGTATTTTCCAGTTTAACATGAATGTTCCGATTGTGGTGGTGAATTGAGTTTTGTGTTATCCTTGTAGATGTAAGTATTTCATATAAAGTTATCATGAAATTTAATATTTTCTTAGTGTATGCCTCTGGAATTTACAGACTTCATTAGGATGAAATACATCAGAGAAGCTAAGATGCAATCTGATACAGTGAGATGCATGAAGCATTTCATTTCACACGCAGGCATGCTTCGATGTGCAGTACTCCCACAGTTGGTGCCTTATTACACAAGAGTTTAATAAAATATATTCCCTGAAATTGTTCAAAAAAGATGTATGTATATATGTGTGGATGTTATCATTGTATAGGTTACCTTATCAAGTATATTCTCTATAGGAAAGAACTTTTCTTTTTTTTTCTTTTTATTGAAGCATAATTGACTTACAATGTTGCATAAGTTTCAGGTGTACAGAAAAGTGATTCAGATATATATATATAAATATATCTATATAAATATAACTATATATCTATTCTTTTTCAGATTCTTTTCCACTATAGGTTATTACAAGATATTGAGTATAGTTCCCTGTGCTATACAGTTGGTCCTTGTTGGTTATTTTATGTACAGTAAGAGAACTTTTGTTTTAAATAGGCATGGACGAGAATAGACTTACATGCTTAAAACTTTATACATACAGTGGTTGAAAGAGTTTTCCATTGACCAATTTCTGGCTCTATAAATGTAGAGTCTTGTTTCTCCTCTACTACCTACATACTTCTGAGAACAGATGCTATTTGGACACGTTTATTATTGAGATACCATCTCTGGCTCTACTGGCTGAATCAGAACAGTGTTCCTAAAAGCTATTCCCACACTGGGAAGACTAGCAGTAATGTAATTACACATAGAAGTGACTGCTAACAACATAAACATAACCTACTAAACCCAAACTAAATGCATCTCCAGCTCACCTTTCCCTAGCCAGACCCTCAAGTGCCCATGGGCACTCCAACTCACAGGAGGGGCTTGAGAAGAACTGAGATGGAGGAGAAATCAGAGTAGAAAGACGCTGCCATCTTAACTGTTTGTACCTAAAATAGCTTACTTTTGCAAATTCCACAAAAACATAGGACTGCGTAAAACATTGCTAAGCCTCTCCCATGAGGAGTCCCTGGAAACAAGGGGCCCTGCAGCTTCGTGGTGAATCTTCCTAATGTACAGGACTTGGAAGGGGGTTCTGGCAAATCAAGTAGCTACCAGAGCTGTAGCCTGGATGCCTTGGCAGAAGGTGGTAGCTCACCTGAGATATAGGACCCAGAAGAAAATAAGGTTGAGAGGGAAGGATGGTTAGTTCATTTTTGACATTATAAGTTGGTGATTTTTGAGGGATATTCTGGTAAATGTATCCAGTAAGCAGTTATTTATTCATACATTTGTAATTCTAGTATCACTCCCCTGTTTAAACAAAGAAAATTCAAACAATCCAAAGGTAGGTAGGAAAAGAGAAAAAAGAAACCAAGAGAAAGCATATGTCACATGATATTCAAATATTAAGCCACCTGTATGGCCTGTCTGCTGACCAATTAGAGACTTGGAAGAGGTCGTGGAAGGCCTCCCTGTGACAAGCACTGCCTCTTTTGTTGCTAGATCAGGGGAAGGTCAGGGGTGGGGGTAATGTAAGGTCTCAAGGCAACAGCTATTTACCAAACAGGACAGAAGAATTTCAATTTGTTATGTCAACTGGTTCTAGTTGCATATTAGTATATCAGTCCTGAGGGCATATATATATATATATATATATATATATATATATATATATATATATATACACACATACATACACACACACACACACATAACAATAACAAAAAAGGGGCAGAAATAAGTCCCAATATTTCTGTAGTCATTATCAATATAAACTGGTTAAACTCACAATTAAAAGCAGATACTTAGATCTACTTTTTCATTTGTGGAAAAAAATTTATGTCATTTCCAAGAGAAAAACCTAAAGAACAATACAGTAAGAGTGAAAAAGAGAGAGAAAACACATATACCAGACAAGCACTATCTTAGATAGCAACACTAAGAGCAGGCATAATAATTTTTTAAGGAGAAAAGTAATAAAAGGAGATAGTTACCAAAAGATAAGACAATTATGAACTTGTATGAACCTAATAATGTGTTCTCAAAATTATAAGGCAAAATCAGACCAAATTATAGGCAGAAGTTGACAAACTACAAAAAAGTGGAAAATGTTAAACTGTCTCACAAATCAATGGATTGAACAGAAAAGAACCTCAGGATAAAAACAATCTAAGTAACCAGATTAGCAAAGTGGATGGAGAGATATAGAGAGAGAATCTTGCACAGGTAAAGAGTGAATATACATTTACAAAAACTGGGATATTCAAAGTCTGTTTACTAGAAAACAAAAAGTCTTAACAAATTCTAAAAAGAGCACATCTCTCATCTCCAAGAATTAGAGTTAGAAATCTATGACAGAATATTTTTTAAAAAGCCATAACTTTGAAAACAAAATTGGAAAACATACTTCTAAATAGTCCATGAATTAAGGATAAAATTCTAGTGGGAAAAAACCCAAAATATTTATAACTAAGGCATAACAAAAGCATGGCATATTAAAACTTGTGATATGTAGTTAAAGCAGGATTTAAAGGGAGATTTATGCTCTCATATAAATATTAGAAAACAACAACAAAAGATTCTGAAAATAAATAACTCTAATATTCAACTCTAGAAACCAGAAAAAGAACAGCAGAGCAGACACAAAGCAAGTAGAAGGAACAAAACTATTGATACAAAGATAAAAGTAGAAATTAAAGGAATAGATAACTTTTAAAAAAGAATTAACATGATTTTAAAAATTAGAAGGATATTCATTGCAAAGTCTGGCAAGACTGATCAGAAGACTTTCTGCACTCCGGTCTCTCACCTGCGTCTCACTTACCCATCCTTTTTGCAAGCCTCTATTGTGTGGGGGATTTACAATTTAATTTTTTCTCCATTGAAGAAGAGCTGTGTTTAGAGCAAAGGGATTTTCTTTCGCACCTCTTCCTGTGGCACCTAGCATAGGGCCGGTCACGTTGGCTGGGTCACGCTGGCTGTATTCAACCATTGTCAGTTGAATGAATCGATGTAAGAAAGATGACAGTACTGTACTACTCTAAAGCTCTACAGCACTTGACCTTTTTACAAGGCACTTACTTTCCCTTCTTTTGATGTTTGCATCAACCCTGAGCAACAATGAAGCAGAGGTTACTTTCCAGATTTGTATAGATTGTTTTGAAAATTTTATAGGCGAGAAAACCAAGGTTTGGAGAACGCATCGCGTGCGAGTGTCAGAATGGGAACCAGAACCCAAACACCAAATCTAGAGTCATTTCCCCCACGTGGTGTTCCTACCGAGTCATAAAAAGCACAGTGGTAGCTATTCACCATTCTGGCCTAGAGGGTCTCAGTTCCAAGGCAG
This sequence comes from Pseudorca crassidens, assembly GCF_039906515.1. Taxonomy (NCBI): domain Eukaryota; kingdom Metazoa; phylum Chordata; class Mammalia; order Artiodactyla; family Delphinidae; genus Pseudorca; species Pseudorca crassidens. The sequence continues at coordinate 53,827,746 of NC_090311.1, read as the reverse complement.
AAAAGTTTGTGCTACAAATAGAAGGAATTCCACCCTAAATGATTTGTTTATTATCTTTTAAAGTGGTATTTCAAGAAGCGTTCGCTCAGCCACGAGAAAAATGAGCCATTCAAAGAAGCTCGCTTTTGCTGCTGCGGGGCAGCAGGGAACGCTGCAGGGCGTGGGTGCAGGGTGTTAAGGCAAAAGAAAGGGCTGGGTGAGTGCCAGGTGACCTTCCCGGACGAAACCCCCAGCCCAGAGAGAGCGCCCGGTAACAGAAGCCCCCCGGAACGCCGCCAGTTCGGTCGGGGGCTTCACACTGGCGCCTGCTCCTGTGCCGCCGCAGGCGTCCCCACCCGAGTAACAACAACCCTGGGAGAGACGCCTTGTGCCTCTGACCCTCCGCTCTTCTTCAGCTCCGGGGCGCGTTTCCTCCGAGCAGCTCCCGAGCCTTTGGCCTGAGTTTCATCCTCCCCCGCCCAGTCATCTCCAAAAAATGCAGTCCAGTCCCGAGAAAGAGCCGCGCCTTGGGGGAGGTAGGGGTGTTGGAGAGGCTGCGGAAGATGACTGGATCCCCAGGGTTCGTAGCTGGGCTGCGGCCAAGGCTGCCGCAGGGCACGGCTTGCGTCCAGCCCCCGCACGCTGGCCTCCTCTGCAGCCCACCGCACCCGGCCCAGTCCCGCTCCTTGCACTATTAAAACGCAAGCTGGACCAACAGTTTTTTTTCTTTTTTTTTGAACAGCCTCAAACGGGCAACAATCTAAAAGTCCTTTCGTAAAGAGCTAAGTAATTAAGAATGGTGACGCACAAGACTGCTAGTATTATGCAGTGTTAAGGAAGAACCAAGTTGATCCAGGTGCGCTTGCATGCAAAGACCCTCCAAGATCTAGTGAGTAAAAAAGCGCGTTGCAGAAAAATACAGCAACACCGTTTTGTAGACAGTACATCTACGTAATGTAGGAAAGCCAAGCCTAAAAGTGGGCTGGGGGAATGAAGAGTGAATCTGTTTTTTAAAAATATTTAATATATAATATCAATATAAATAAATATATTCATATATTGCGTAGGTGTCCTTTTTTCAAAAAAATAAACTTTATTTTTTAGAATAGTTTTAGATTTACAAAAAAGTTCAAATAGAGTTCTCATAAACTCCAGTTTCTGCTATTACTATCTTTTATTAGCATGGTGTTTTACTACAACGAATGAGCCAATATTGATGCGTTATTATTAATTAAACTCCATACTTTATTCAGATGTCCTTAGTTTTTAGCTAATGCCCTTTTTCCAGGATCCCATCCAGGATACCACGCTACATTTAGTTTTCGCATCTCCTCGGGCTTCTCTTGGCTGTGACAGTGTGTGTCTCAGACTTTCCTTGGTTTTGATGCCCTTGACAATTTTGAGGAGTACTGGTCAAGTTTTCCGTAAAATATCCCTGAACTGGGATTTGTCTCATGTTTTTCTCACGATTAAACTGTGATTATGTATACTTGTGAGGAAGACCACAATCGGTACATACTATCACTGTTGATTTAACATTCTTGATGTTGACCTTGATCATCTGGCTAAGGTAGGTGGTCGCGGTTTCTGCACTACAAAGCTACTCTCCCACCCCCATCTCCATTTCCATACTGTTATGTCACCTTTTTAACGTAGAGAGGGTCACCTTTTTAATGTACACAGTCACTAAGTAAGGTACACTGGGCTGGAGGGGGCTTGGGTAAATCCCCTCCCCACGAGTGCGGCGCAGGGCAGGACCGGTCGCGGGAGGCGGTGGGGAGAACTGGCTCCGCGCCTACCTCCAGGCGACTGCTGTATCCTCCTCCCGCGACAGAAGGCCCTTTAGCTTCCTTCCCCTGCTCGGGGAGGATGCTCGCAGCCTGCGGGCCCAGGGCAGCCCTAACCTGGGGGCGGGGCCGAGCGCAGACCACGCCCCTAGGGCCCGCCCCGCCCTGGCGCACGCGGCTCCGCCCCGGGGCGCGTTGGGGCGGCGGGAGAGGGGAGTTTTCCGCCCAACGGCTCCTCCTCCAGACCCTCCCTGACTGCTGAGCAGCTCGCGGGTACCGAGTGCCCAGCGAGCCCCGAGAGCGGGAGTGGCACATAACTCGAGGCTGGTCCGAGGTGCTGCGCCTGGGACGCCCGGAGAGAGAGCCGCTGCTGCCCGCGTCCCCGTTCGCCCCTCGCGGTCCCCCACCCCGGTGGCCAGTGGCTAGGTGAGTGAGGGCTCCCCGGCCTGCTGGGGGCAAGGGACGGGGCGGTGGCAGGGTTACGCGGCCCCCGCCGGAAGGCCCCGGACTGTTCCTCGCCCCCTCCCGGTCCGGCCCTGCGGCTTCCTGGTTACACGGCGTGTAACCGTAAGGGGGCAGGTGTCGGGCTGGTCCCGGACGGGCTGAGTCAGCCTGGCTGCCCAGCTCGGTCAACGGCGGGGAGCCCTCCCTGTGGGGTGGGGGGTGCACAGGCGGGGCCCACAGTGGCCAGGGCCACGTGATTGTGCTGCTCCGCCGGAGTCTGGGGCTCAGGGCCTGGGCCGGATTGGGACCGGGTGAACCTGCGACAAGAAGGCGACTGGCTGGTGTGGGGATGGCCGGTGGCCACGGCCCCTCTGACCCCGTTGAGTTCTCGGGAGTGTGTGTACCCTTCTGGGAAGGGCTTATGTTGAGGAGAGCTAGCAGAGGAGGCTGCCTTCAGGAACTTTCCTCCGGAACTGGAAAGACGGAAATTCCTGGGAGCTGCTAGTTGGAGTTGATTTGCAAGGCACTCTGTTTGAGAGAATGCGGGATCTATCCCAGGTGCTGTGTTCACCTGTGTGTTTACCTTCGCTGCCTTTCCTCCATTTCAACCTTGAGCTACAGTTTCAGGGAGGGATTCTTGACTTTTACCTCCCGCTGGGCTCTACCCAGTCCCCTGAAGATTTAAAAATGTAGAAACGCATCTGTTGGCCTGAAGGAGAGCTGTGCAGTTCATCAGCTTGCGACTTTGGGGAGAAGCTAAGCTAGACAGTTCTAGCCCAAGCTGGGAACAGTTTGCCTGGCACATTTCTGTCCCTGCCCCTCTAATCAGTGACCTTTCTTCGGAGATTGGGTGTTTTAGGACAGACCTGGGGGATCTGTGGTAGCCCGCCGCTCTGCCTTCCCTCCCTGCCGTCACTTTGCTCCCTGCTGCTTTGACCTGGGCATGGAGTGGCCCTGTGAGGGGTGAGCCTCTGCCCTGCCCCACGGCAGGGACAAAAGTTTACAGGGCAGTGCCAGGCTGAGTCCAGGAGCTGGACAGGTAGGGCGTGCTATCTTGCTCCCCCCCACCCCGGACTGGCTCTCATTATACTCCTCCATTCCTTCCTTGTTTCAGTCAGTTGTTGGGGATTCCAGGAGGATTAACAGGGCCCCTTCCCTCAAGGCACTCTTCATGCTACTGGGTGTTCCCTGCCAGGAGAGGCCAGGTGAGGTGCCAGGGCTATTTGTTGCCCTGGCGTGGGGTGCTCACTACCTTGGGCTCCTGCATCCCTCCCGAATCTCACCTCTTACTGGTCTCTATGCCTTCATTTCCTCATCTTTAAAGTGGGGGTAGTAATAATACCTACCTCACAGGGTTATGGTGAGGATTAAATGAGTTAATATACTTAATAACCATACAGCTCAGGCACTGATCTGAACAGGTGGTGACTGGTGCACCATACCCTTGTGTCGCAGGATAGACGTAAAGCTTACAGCAGGGCCTGGCGCATGAGTAATCATCTGGAAGAGTCAACAGTAATAATAACAATAGCTATCATTCCCTTCGTGCCCTGAAGGGCCGAGTTGAATTACTCTCCTTCTGACCTGTTCCTCTGTCATAGCTCATGCTGTTCTGCCCTCCTTCTCCCAGTTCTGCGTGTTATTCACCACCCTCCTGGGAGCCATCCAGGTGCCTGGAGCAGGAAGGGACAAGACATGCTGTGAGCCCATGCAGCCCTCCTCCACTCTTTTGGTATCACTTCTCAAAACTCGCCTTGGAGTAATAATTATATGGCCACAAGTCTTCTCTCTGCCCCGTCTTCTGTGTCTGGAGGGTGGGGGGTATTTCTCACTCGTCTCTTGGTCTCACAGCATCCAGAAGGGACCTTGCTGAATGTCGGTACTCAGTAGATATTAGCTAAGTGAAAGAGGCAGGCCAGGGAAGTAAAGTTTCCCTGTTCTTAAAATGTTTGACTTTGGAAGCTGAATTTGGATAGGCCAAAAAAACCCAACAACTTGGGAGAGTGAGATGGAAGTGAGTCCAGACTGAGAGGCGGGCCTAGGAACTGGCTGAGAGGCCAAGTGGGAGTCGCCTTGGACTCCTTTATGTCTCCAGGGCAAGGATGGTAGTCAGGGCTCATCCTGGATTGCTGCACCTAAGATCCATTAGTGATGCCTTGGCCACATGATTTTGGGAGGATGGGTAGTTTGAGGTGGTAGGAGTGAGAATTGAGCCAGAATAGGTGAGTGTGGGTTTTTCTTGGGAATTCACTTGGGCGGGGAGGGGAAACCCTGTGTGGGCAGGAGGTGAACGTAGAAATGAAATCTGTGCCGAGTGCTGGATGTTCAGAGGACCCAGGGTCTTTGTGGAGCTCCCCTTCCTTCCTGCTCCTTCCTCTTCTCAGCTGCCGTCTTTTCCCTCCCGCTAAGCCTGAAGCAAGTCCCTGATACTTGCCCCATGAGGACCACTGGAGGAAGATTCTGTGTATAGGTGTATTTTACAATCACAGCCAAGCAAACAGACTCAGGTTTCTCTGAGTTTTTCTCCTCAGCACCCTGTGAGCCCATTGCCTGCAGAACATCAGGAATCTGAGGGCTACCTAAATAGAAAAGCTCTTAGGGGAAATGAAGACACCAAAGTTTCCTTGTTGGGAATTTGCATTTTTAAAAGGAGTTGTGAAATTCATGGTGCTTTCTAATAACCCTGAAACCATACCATATTAAGCCTACTGACCCTGAGCCCGGGTACCCCATGAAATAAAGGTCTGATTTCACGTGGTGGTTTGTATTTGGGAGAATCCTGACAGTGCAACATGTACAGTGACTTGAACCACAGCTGGCTTTGCTCCTGATGTGAGAAAGTAACAGGTGAGGCCAATGGAGGGGTGAGGAGACAGAGTTCTCATCCGTGCTTGGTATCCTGGGACAAGCCACATAGCCACACAGAGTCCCAGAGTTCTGGGTGGTAAAATGCCTACCTCACGTGGTGGTTTGCACAATCTGGTGAGGCGATGTTTGCAAAAGGGGTTTGAGATCAGTTAGGGGGTGGTAATGGCAGTGTTGATATCTTCGTTGTGTGCCTGCGAGGAATCTTGAAGCTGGGAGTGGAGTGTGCAGATGGCAGGTAGCTGACTCCTGGTTCTGTGATCTCTGAGTGTCTAGTCTTCCAGGGGCTTGTGCTCCTGAAGGTCCCACTGCCTTAGCAGAAAAAAAGGGGGAGGAATCACTCCTGAAATTGAGAGGGAAGTCAGGAGCCCCCAGCCTCTTACAGCTGTAGCTGGGGAGAGACTGGCTTAGAGGACAGCGTGAGGGACGAGGAGAAACTCAGAGGCTGATAACAGGGAGCCAGAGGGAGTATATGGCAGATTAAGCCTGGGGAGTGGCATCCCTGGGGGAAAAGGTGTGTATGTGGGGGGCTGGTGATAGCAGACATCAGCTTGCTGTGTCCACCTAAAAGGTCACGGCTATTTTAGGAAGCGGGTGACAAGGGATATTTCTATTGAACTCAGTGTTAGTGAGTATCCACTGTTTGCCTAGCCCTGTGCTGGGAGCACAAAAGCAGAGGCCACCCCTACCCGCCCTAGGTTGTCCCCTGCCTGTTCTGTAGTATAGATGTAAAGTAATTTATTCAACCTTTCCCCCATTGCTGGGTATGGAGACTGTTGACTGTTTTTATAGTTTGAAATGATGTTGGAGTAAACAATCTATAAAATCCTGTTTGGAATGTCACTGAATGTTTTATTTATAAGGAAGAGTTCACATTTTTATGATATTAAGTTTTCCAAATCAGGGACAGATTACAGGCCTTGTGATGTAGAATGTCTTCATTAGATATTAAGAATAGGATTCTAATTGGATATGCTGGAGATATATATATATCTCATAAAATATATGTCATATAATTTGGAAATTATTTGTAAATAATTTTTTTTATTCCTACCTTTTTTCCTGTTTGTTGGTCATTCATTTCAACCTTTATTGTTACTCATTTCTTTTTACTTCTGGCTTATTTTGTTGCTCTACTTCTATTTTATTTATTTATTTTTATTATTTTTTTGTGTGGTACGCGGGCCTCTCACTGTTGTGACCTCTCCCGCTGCAGAGCACAGGCTCCTGACGCGCAGGCTCAGCGGCCATGGCTCACGGGCCCAGCCACTCCGCGGCATGTGGGATCCTCCCGGACCGGGGCACGAACCTGCGTGCCCCGCATCGGCAGGCAGACCCCCAACCACTGCGCCACCAGGGAAGCCCTGTTGCTCTACTTTTAACATCTAAATTGGTTCATTTATTTTTAGTGTTTTATTTTAATTAAAAAAGTATATAAAGCTCAGCGTTTTCCTCTGAGTACAACTCTAGCCAATGGGCCTTTGTATGAAATGCTCACCTTTCCATTGCTTTCTAGTACTCTGTAGATCAGTTTTGATCCAAGAATTTTTTAGAAGGCAACGTCCTGAATTTTTGAGTAAGTTTTGTGGGGGGTATGGTCATATTTTAATGTTGACTGCTAGTTTTATTGAGTGAATGTGCTCAGCAAAATCTCTTGTTGGACTGTATTAAGATTTTCTTTGTGGCCAGCTACACAATCAATGTGAAAAGGTTTCATGGACGTGTACTCTCTGTGGGATACAGACTTCAGATATATCTGTGATCTTGAGGTTGCCCTCTGCATCCCTGCTTATTGAATCTGTTTTTTGAGTCAAGCTCAACTTATATTTGTCTTGGATTTATGAATTTGGCATGCATGTTTGGTGTATACAGGTTTATCAAGCTTACCTTTGTGGATTGTACCTTTTGTCTTTTGCTTATTCAATGCTTTTGGCCTTTGGCCTTAAATTCTGTATTAACTCTTTTAGGAGCATATATCGCCAAGAATCTGGGAGAATCCCTTCTTCTTTACAGTCCTAAAATTAGTAACTAAGTGCATTTTATAGGACAGTAAGTGAAAGCCTCAGAAATTTGGAGGCAGGCGTCAGTCAGGGAGGGGGTAAGCCGCATCCTTTAGTTTCCACTCAGACTCATGCAGAGCAGGTAGTTATCAGACTGCCCCAGCTTGCTTCTGAGTCAGGATTACTGTGAGCTCCCCCTCCTTGCCTGTCCCAGTGGCCCCCATGATAGCCAGGTTTTAGGAGGGATGGATAAAAGGAGATATGTCTGCAACGCCCAGGGATGGGCCTGAGTACCACTCCTCTGCCTTTGTGTTTGGTTCCCCCCCATCCCTTAGGTCCAAGGAGGTGGACAGCTGTGACTCGCAATTACATTTCCTTCCTCATCTGAAGCGGCAAGGCGTACTTTCTGTTTTCCCCAAGGGATATGACAAAAAAGTACACAAAAATGTCCCAGGGCCAAATGTCAGGTATAAAGACTTGGGCCACAAGTTTTACACTCGTTTCTATGCTTGTGTTTTAAGTCACATAAACTATTTCAAGGGACTAGAATGGCCTAAGCCCTGTTGTACCATGGATTCCTAGGGGGTAGTTTTCCAAGTCTTGTGTTTCCAGATGGCTGAGAAATGGTTGGAAAAAACCCTCAGTTTGCAGAGGCAGGATTATTGGAAAGTCCTCAACATGTTTTTAATATTAATATTTCCACTTCTGGTTTGTCTTTGTGTTTACCTAGTATGTCTTTGCCTTAATTTTTAACTTTTCTTTCTCGTTTAAAAAAAAAAAGTGTTTCTCTTGTAATCAGCACGTGACTGGGGTTCGGGGACATGGCAGAAGGCAGTGATAATAGCAACAAACCGAATTTGGTCATTTCTGTCTTTGGTAGAGAATTCAGACTGTTTGCATACCAGATAGTCTTGATTTTATTTCTTGTGTCTTGTTTTCCGTTTATTATTTACTATAATTGGATGTTGTTTCTTTCCTGATTTCTGCTGTCTGGGTTAAGTTTCTCATCATTCCTCTTCCTTCCTCTTCCCCACCCACTTGCATTAGGATTCAGGTTTGGCCATGATTTAAGAGAGGAGTTTCTCGATCTCCAGAAATTGGAGTCCAGAGTTAATAAGTGTCTGTTCCATGAGGTTGTCCAGGCACGAGGCTTCTTATGAAAATTTGCTCCCAGCATTCTTCAGGGCTTTGGTTTACAACCTTGAGCATGTTTAAGAATAACTGGCAAGGTTTGTTAAAACACGGATTCCTGGGCCCCACCCCTAAAGGTTCTGATTTAGGGGGTCTGTGGTGAGGCCCGAGAAATTTCCTTTATGACAGGCACCCAGGTTGTGCTGATTCGACCAGTCTGGGGACCACACTTGGGCAGTGTTGCTCTGGGTGCTTCCCTTACCTGCAAGGCCCAGGACAGCTGACTCCCTGACAGGGCCCTGCCTTGCTGCCAGGGAGGCCTGGAAACATGGTCCTTGTTTGGGGCTGCCATGTGCCAGGCTGCGGGTAGTGTTCTGTCATGGAAGCAAGAGGGGGCAGATGGCTGAGGGGGGTGACGACTGAAGTTTCTGGAACACCACCCACTGGTGTCCTCAGTCTGAAACTACTCCTGTGCTTGTCGGTTTTGCCACTGGCTAAGCCAGCCTTCCTCGGGTTAGGAAGTAGGAATGGTATCTTGTGACAGGGGCAAGCCAGCAGGCAGTGCAGGGGGCGGCAGCCTCCGATCCTGAGGGCAAGTTGCTGCTGCTACTTTTCTCATGCTCTGAGAGTCTCGCTGCTTCCAGGCCATTCCCAATAGTCAGGTCTGGCAGCCATTCGTTCTGCCACTTGGAGTCACCTCCTGCTCTTAGAGGGCCCTCGGGATGCGGGGGCGGGTGTCCCTCCAAGACCCAGCTTTGGGATGGAGAGAGTCTAACTGTGCTTCCTTCTCCCGACTTACCTTCATCAACTCCAGGTGTGACACATCATTGTCTATTTCCAGGAGAGCTTGGGGACAGAGGCCATTTGAACCCTGAACTGAGCTGGGCTGTTGGTCAGCGCGGCTCCTGACACCCTGGAGAGATCAAAACAAGAGGCTGCCAACCCCGGCTCTCTGCTCTTGTTAACTCATGGGGGTGAACCTGGAGAGAAGCAGTGTCCCAGAGGCTTCCCTGGGCAGAGGCTGCTTTCTCTGTGGCTTGGTGATATGGGCTTTATTAGGAGGCAGCAGAGTCATTTTCTCATTCTGTCTTTCCCAGGGTAGCCTTTGCATTTCCAAGTCCATTCTCCAGCCCAGGAAGGTGGAATGGCGCCCAGAAGCGTGAGTGGCAGGGAGCCAGCCTGGGCCGCGGTGCATCGGCCGGGAGGTCGAGAAACATGACTTGAGTCTTTGTCCTGCCCCAGCCGATCCTGAGAGCCCAGGCAGGCCTTGCTCTCTAGGCCTTGGCTCTCACCTCAGTAAAACAAGCTGGTTGAGTCAAAGAAACTCCTGAAGGCCCCTTCCAGCCCTGATATTGTAGGATTCCTGTGTAATCCAAATGCCAGTGCACTGGGAATTGGCTTTATTATTTTTATTTTTTTAAATAATTTTTATGTATTTTATTTATTTATTTATTATTTTTGGCTGCATTGGATCTTCGTTTTTGCGCGCGGGCTTTATCTAGTTGCGGCGAGCGGGGGCTACTCCTCGTTGCGGTGCGCGGGCTTCCCACTGCGGTGGCTTCTCTTGTTGCAGAGCACGGGCTCTAGGTGCGCACAGGCTTCAGTAGTTGTGGCATGCGGGCTCAGTAGTTGTGGCTTGAGGGATCTAGAGCTCAGGCTCAGTAGTTGTGGCGCATGGGCTTCGTTGCTCCGCGGCATGTGGGATCTTCCCGGACCAGGGCTCAAACCCGTGTCCCCTGCATTGGCAGGCGGATTCTTAACCACTGCCTCACCAGGGAAGGCCTGGCTTTATTTCTAAGAGGTGTCTTTCTGAGCCTGCTTGCTCAAGTTCAACCCCTTGGTCAGGCCTGGACACTGGTCCGTGGCCACTCTCCAGCCTGCTTTGCCCGGAGCTTCTCCAGGCTGGGTCTCCCCAGGTGCCAGCCCTCGGAGGGCAGTGTCTGAGGCACTGTCTGGCTAATGATTGACATGGGCTCCAGCTATTCCTAATTCATGGGTGTGAGTGAGGAGTTAAATGTTTAACAGCACTTTCTATGGGCTTTTTGTTCAGTGCCTGGGAAAGGAGGGTCAGGGTTGGTGGAATGCGGCCCTGGGGCTCACTGGCTTGCTCCTGGGGCCTGATGGCATCTGTGACCCACACCTCAGAGGTGAGGCAGTGCCCCAGCAGAGTCGGGGATGTTCATACGCCCTCTCACATAACTTGAGGTTCTACCTTGTCGTGGGAGGGAGAGAGGGAATGTCTTAGATCAGTCCTTTCTGCCCCCAGAATTCCTGGAGCCTCTGTACCAGAAGCTCTGACTGAAGAGGTCATTGGGACAGGTGCCACCAGGGTGTGAAAGAGATGAATCAGGGTACACTGGTGTCCTGTTGGTGTGTGTCAGGGACCTTGCTGTGCCCTGCCCCATACTGGCCAGTGGAGGAGGAGAGAAGAGGCCTGTCCTATAGCCCGGGCACTGACTGTCTCACTGGGAGGCCTAGAAAAAGTAATTCTGCCTTGGGCACTAGTCCGGTGTGTGATCCTTGCTTGTCAAGAATTATCCCTGAGCCTTAGTTCCCTTGAGGTGATAATACCTCTCTTGCAGGATCATTTCAAAGGTTAATGAGGTGATATATAATGCGGTAATATATGTATTAATACCTGTCATAGGTACTGGAAAAGGGGGAGTATTGTTAGAGCACTAAGAAGACATAGAAAACATTTTAGGCCAAGTGCTGGTAAGTTCCAGAAAGGGAGATCATCGTTGTGGGTGGAGAGATCAGGGTGGGCTTCCTGCAAGAAGTGGGGCTCCATCTGGCTAAAAGGAAAGCCAGAATTGACTTAGGCTTAAGGAAGGCACAAAGGAGATAGGAGGACAGACCAGGTAGAGGGACTGTTTGAGCAGAAGTTCTGAGGATGGAAAGTGCTGAGGTATTGGCTTGACTGAGCTACAGACATGCATTTCCTGCGTTCTTTCCATCACACAGAGACCTCCAGGGACCTTCCATTTTCTTGCCATGGCGCAGCCCAGGGCGGGTTGGCAGGCTTTAGCATCCCGCCTGCACAGTGATCAGCCCCACCTGAGATCTGAAAGAGCATCTTCTCCTCCAGGGTGATCTGCAGATTCTGACGGGGATTTCTTTTCAGCTTCCAGCTGAATAAGACTGGCTGGGGACTTGGTCACCATTAGAAGAGCAGCCCTTGATAAGTGCTATTTGAAGGAGAGATTTCCTGGGGCTTCCAGGAGCTGGAGTATATACTCTGTCAGGTCTTCTAGGTTTGAAGGGACTAGGCCTTTCCAAAGGCTTTGAACAGGCCCCAGGACTGTAGAGGCCCAGGGACTCCCTGCTGCCTTTAGGTCTTTAGTCTTGTGCGCCACCCCTCTCCCCACCTCTTAACTGGCAGGGCCCTGGATGAACATCTGTTCCTTTCATTGCAAATATCGGTACCTGCAGGGACTGCCCTGGTGGGGACAGTGGGCAGCCGAAACAGGCATCCTGGATGAATGGGCAGCTGCTGCAGCCCTAGCTGTGTGCCACCACGTGGGAATGTAGGACCCTTGTTGCCAGGTTTCCTGTTTTTCCATTTAAAACAAAATTTAAGTGGGAGAGTCTCTTTTGTGGCCTCACCTCTCCCCTCCCCACAACAAAATAAACGTTTGTGAACTACAAAACCTCCAGGGAGCCCCAGGTCCTGGGCAGCACAAATTGACAACCACGGATCCCTTGCAGGCTCGCTCATTTAACAGATGAGGGAGAGATGCCCAGGGGAGCCTTGGGTTCGCCAAGGCCCATCCATCAGAGAGAAGCCGCTTTCCTAGACACCACGCCTCCCACCTCTCCTGCCTCCTCCTCTCTGCTCTCAGAGCCCTTTCCTCATTCTCAGCCTTAATCTCCATTCTGCCTGGGAGTGGCTCTTAAACATTTTGTGGGTATTTTCCTGTGATTGCCCGTTTGTGTTTATCTCCCCAGCTAGAGGGAAAGCCTGGTGCAGGTCAGAACTTTTGTTTTTTCCTCCTGTGCTCCAGGAAGTCTAGCCCAGCACTGGGTGCCTCTCTGAGCCCAGAGGTGGAACTAGTGTTAAGCTAATGAAACTTAACCTTCAGGTTGAAGCCCCCCCCACCCCCCCAGTCACTTGCGTGTGGCCTTTGCAAGGCTGTGGGAGAGGCCCTGCAAGTGAATTCACAAAGTCATATAGTTTTGTCGAATTTGCAAGAAAGTGTTCTGCATCCAGGGTCTTAAAAGGGCCCCTAAAATTATATAGGCTTCAGGCGCAACAAAACCTGAACCTCCCTCTAAAGATGCTGTGAAAACTCAGCCATTGGCTTGGGTCCTGCCTTTTGGACAGTGGGCCCTTGGCTTGGGAGCAGGAAGTGGGCGGGTCCTGAGCCAGCCCTGGGAGGATCTTGCTGTGTCACCTTGGCCTGTCACTTCCACTCTCTGGTTGTCAGTTTCTCCACTTGTGAAATAGGAGCCGGGGTGGGGTGGGCGGGAATGAACTGAGTCATCTCTAGGGCAGAATGATCTCTGGTGTCCCAGTTGCTTGGTTTTGGCTGGCTGGGTGTGATTTTTTTTTTTTTAACATCTTTATTGGGGTATAATTGCTTTACAATGGTGTGTTAGTTTCTGCTTTACAACAAAGTGAATCAGCCATACATATACACATGTTCCCATATCTCCTCCCTCTTGTGTCTCCCTCCCTCCCACCCTCCCCATCCCACCCCTCCAGGCGGTCACAAAGCACTGAGCTGATATCCCTGTGCTATGCGGCTGCTTCCCACTAGCTATCTACCTTACGTTTGGTAGTGTATATATGTCCATGCCTCTCTCTCGCTCTGTCACAGCTCACCCTTCCCCCTCCCCATATCCTCAAGTCCATGCTCTAGTAGGTCTGTGTCTTTACTCCTGTCTTACCACTAGGTTCTTCATGACATTTTTTTTCCCTTAAATTCCATATATATGTGTTAGCATACGGTATTTGTTTTTCTCCTTCTGACTTACTTCACTCTGTATGACAGACTCTAGGTCCATCCACCTCATTACAAATAGCTGGGTGTGATTTGATTGCCCCACCAACCCGAACATCACACTGCCCACCTTTCCCCTCCCAAGAGCATTTGCATTGCTGGCTGGGTGTGCCTGGCCAGCCATAGGGAACCCACTCACAAGCCCTGGGTCTCACCACGGTGACTTTGTTGATTGATAATAATACAAGCAAGCAAAGCTTTACTGAGTGAGCTCTTATTCCCAGATATGTAGGAGACGTGAGCACCTGGTCCCTCCCTTCTTGGTGGAATGGTTTTTTCTGTGGTCTTGGTTTATTGCTTCTCTTGCTGACTGAGGTAGACTTGTGCACTGATCTCTTATACAAAGAGAGGCTTTTCAAAGAGGACACCATGGAAAGATCTGGAGGGAAGGAGAGAAGCGGTGGTCACTGTATGTACTTGCTTTCTATTGCTGCTGTAGCAATTTATCCATATTTAGTGGCTTAAAACCACACAGCTTTTTTTTTTTAAATACCATTTCATTTTAACCATTTTTCGGTCTGCTGTTTGGTGGCATTAAGTACATTCATATTATTGTGTAACCGTCACCACCTTCCATCTCCAGAACTTTTCATCTTCCCAAACTGAAACTCTGTCTCCATTAAACACTAACCCCCGACTCCACTCTCCCCTCCCCCCAGCCCTCGGCACCACCATTCTACTTTCTGTTTCTGAATCGGACTACTCCAGGTGCCTCATAGAAGTGGACTCATAGAGTATTTATCTTTTTTTTTTTTTTTTTACGGTACGTGAGCCTCTCGCTGTTGTGGCCTCTCCCGTTGCGGAGCACAGGCTCCAGACGCGCAGGCTCAGCGGCCATGGCTCACGGGCCCAGCCACTCTGCGGCATGTGGGATCTTCCCAGATCGGGGCACGAACCCGTGTCCCCTGCATCGGCAGGCGGACTCTCAAACACTGCGCCACCAGGGAAGCCCGTATTTATCTTTTGACTGGCTTATTTCACTCAGCATAATGACCTCCAGATTCATCCATATTCTAGCATGTGTCAGAATTTCCTTCCTTTTTAAGGCCAGATACCCTTCTGTTATGTATATACTGCATTTTGCTGGTCCATTCATCTGCTGATGGACATTTGGGTTGTTTCCACATTTTGGCCGCTGTGAACAATAACTTCCGTGAACACTGGTGTACAAATATGTTCAGGTCCTGCTTTCAGTTCTTTTGGGTACATATGCAGAAGTGGAATTGCTAGGTCGTACGTTTAATTTTTTGAGGAACTGCCCTACTGATTGCGGCTGCCCCATTTTAGCACATGACTTTACTGTCATACGGTTTTGTCTCACGGGTCTCCTGGTGTTTGTTGGCAGGGTTATATCTTTTCTGGAAGCTCTAGAGGGCAATCTGTTTCCTTGTCTTTTCTAGCTTCTAGAGGCTGTCTGCATTCTTTGGCTCCTGGCGCCCATCGTGCATGGATGGAATCCCTCTCAAGCTTCTTATCTCTTTCTTTTCATCTTTATTTCTCCTCATCCTTTCCTTTCATCCTTAACATAGCAAGGAAAGGACTCATGGGTCCACCTGGATAATCTAGGATACACTACCCATCTCGAGGTTGGTAACCTTGATCACATCTGCAAAGCCCCTTTGTCATGTAGGGCAACATAGTCACCAGTTCTGGGGGATCAAGGTGCAGTCTGTCTGTTGGGAATATTTTTGACAGACCTACAAGGAACCTGATGGTGCCTTGATCGTTGGCTTTGAAAAGCCCTCTCCTCTCCCCTTTCCCTTTTTCTAAATTGTCTTGAAGCACCCATGACCGTAACGATTGGTTAGGTACTACCCTCATTGTGTGGGCTAGACACCTGGTAGACACTGAATAAGTTTGGGTGTCTGTCTAGGATCTTTCTTTTTCCCCCTCTCCAAACATCAGAGCCTGTCCTCTTTGACCACTTGGGAGGGTACAACACTGGCTGAATTGGTCAGAGTGGAGAAAACTCTCCCTATATTATAGAGGTCTTCCCTGTTCTTACCTCATTCAGTCCTCACAGTAACTTCAAAGTAGGTGGGCAGACAGCTTGGAGGTTCAGAGAGGTTAAGTTGTCCTGTGAATGTCACACAGCAAGTGGTGAAGTTAGGACCCAGACCCTACCTACCAAGCTAATGCTCCTTAGGGAGTAAGTTAAAATTAACTGAGCACCTACTCTATGCTAATAAGCTACATGATGGATAGCTTTATATGCGTGTATCAGTGCATCACACCCTCACCACCACACAGTAAGATGAATGTACTTTCCCCAGTTTTAAGGAGAAAGGCTCAAAGAGGTTAGGCAACATGCCCAAGGTCAAACGGCCAGCAAGTGGTAGAGCTAGAATTGGAACCATTGTCATTGGACCCTGTGTTTCTCCCTGGTTGCCCAGCAGCAGTGTTAGAAGATTCTATCAAGGCTGTGTGGGCCGTGGGTAAAATTCATATGACAGAGCTCTTGATGGGGGAGTGTGGGTTGTGCAAAGATGGGGGCACTGGTTTAGAGTGTGGGAAAGAGAGTAATTGGAGGTGGTAGAAGGACCTACGGAGGACCTGGGGTTGGATGTTATGAGACCCAGTGTTGGTGATGCTTAGACTGTGTGACCTGGATGAGCCACCCAGACAAGGGAGGGGTTCAGCGAAGGAGCTCCCCAAGTTCCTTTCCAGCTGAGCTTCTGACGGGTTCATTGTGCAGACAGTACCTGCCGCCGAGCTTGGAGTGAGGTGCACCCCTGTGGGCCCAGGCGATCCTGGAGGAACAGCGCTTGGATTGGAGTTTGCAGGAACTGGAGGGACTTGAGCGCCAAGTCTGCGACAGCCAGGAGGCCTCTAGTGCTCTGGGGCTTGCGCTCGATTTACATCCGCTAGTCCCGAGGAGCCCCTTCTGATCAGGTGGTGTGATTGCCGGCAGCTTCCCCACCGGAAGTGGTGAAACTGACAGACACAGACCTGCCTCCCCAAGCCTGAGCTGCACTCAGAAACAAACCATGGTTTCCGTATTTGGGGAAGGGGAAAGGGGTGTGTGGGGAAGGGGGTATTTCCTTAGGTCCTGGCCACACCTTGGACTTAGGTGGGGGGATTTTTCTTTCACTGCCACTGTGTCTGTCACAAGAACCTTGGCGACTACAAGAACCGCAGCCTGAGCCCCCGTCATGTCTTGGGCCTGGTTGTCAGCCAAATACACCATACCTGGGTTCACCTGCTTCCTCTGTGGCTGCTTTCCAGTCCTCAGAAATCCTGAATCGGGGTTGGCATTTGGTTAAGTGTTGGCTCTTCCGGAAGCCTGTTTGGTATGGGCACCTGCCACAGGGGTCTCTCCCGATGAGCTGGAGTGACCCAGGTTTGCCAGGGCTGTGCCGTGGAGGAGTTAGTAGAGAGACCTGCTGTGAATCTCCCTGTCTGCCTGCAGGTACTTTTCCATGAAGGTGTTCCCTCCTGCCTCGCCCCCTCCTCACTCCTTCTCCATTCCCACGACCTGGTCTGGAAAGGCAACTGAGAGCAGAGAATATGGTTTCTCTCAGGGCCGTCCCAGGGTGGACATGCGGACAGCAGGCTCCTGGGTGCGGGCACGGCTGGAGCTTTGTGCAGGCTGAGGCCCTGCTCCCGGGCAGGTTTCTTTTCCAAAGGCCTTCTCAAAGGTGCTTCCTGCTCCATCCCTCCCACCCCCTTTTTTTCCTGGAGCTTGGACCAAGCCTCCAGGGCACCCAGGCCTGCAGCAGGGTTGGAAAGAAAACACTGCCAGTTTCCTGTTGGTGGTTTCTCCTCGTGGAGATTGGAAAATCCAGCACAGCCATTCCCGTCCAGGATCTGCTGCTGCACTGGGCTTGGTGTGGGAGAAGGAACCAGCTGACTTTACTGCTCCTGTCCTCTGCCCTTCTTCACACTGTTCTGACCCCCAGCTCTCCACCCTGTGCCCTCCCTGCTCCCACATTTCTCATCCTGTGTATTATCAAATGGCCCAGGGTCCTCTGGGACCCTCTAATCCTGTTTGCTATTTTATGTTGGGGAAACTGATACAATGAGAGGTTAAATGATATCATGAGAACATATTTGATGTTAAACTGTTACTATCTACATTTAACAGATGTGGAAAACTGAAGCCCAGAAAGGTTAAATAACCTGCCCAAGACCACGCACCTCTTAGGGAGCAGAACTGGGATTCGAGCCTGGGCCACATCTGGCTTCAGAGTTCACGCTCCTCCCACCACCCTAGACTGCCTTTAGTGAGATGCTCGGGATCACGGGGAAACCTGGTGTCCTGCTTCCTAGGTCTGTTGTATTCCATCAACCAGTGTTTTTAAAGTTTTGGTCTTTGAAATACTAGCGTCTGGGGCTGGTGGGCCATGTGAGGAAGTACAGCGTAGGGGTAAAAGTCCTGAGCCTCGGAGCCTGGCTGCTTGGGCTTGAATCCTGGCTTATCATTTACTAGCTGTAACCTAGGGCAACTTGTATAATCTCTCCATACCTCAGTTTCCTTATCTCTTATACAGAGATCATAATCTTAGTATTTGTCTTATAGAGTTGTTGTAAAGTTCTATTCCATGTATAGCACTTAACACAGTGCCTAGTACATAATAAGTATTTGATAAATGTTAACTATTATTATTATTGCCTAGTAAGTTTGGGAAATTGAGGGAAAAAGTTAAGCAGGCACCTTTGTTACAGGGCTTCTCAGAGCCTTTATTATCCTATTAAGTATTGGCACTTTTCCGGAAGGGGATGTCGTAGGCGGCGTTTTCCAAAGTTTTTGGACAACTATTCTCTTTCTCTTTTTTAACTGGGCACCTGCTAAATTCTCAACTCATAAGATGTAAGCTGGTGTCGGGGAACACAGTTCAGGAAGCACTGAGCTCTACCTCATGCTGCCTGTTTTTGCTTGGCAAGGCTGAGCTGGAGATGGGAGTCCAGGCTAGACCTGAGCACGACTTTGAAGGACTGTGTGTGGCAGAGCTTGGGCTGTGCCAGGCTTCTCTCCTCCTGTCCCTGTAGGTATGGGGAGAGGGAGGTGGTGGGAGCCGAGGCACCTGAGGGTTTCTGGAACCTCCTGGCCATGAGGAATGTCCTTGGCTGACCGCAGTTCAAAGCAGTCATTGCACTGTCCTTGGAGGAGGGGTCTTAAACTAGGTCACCAGTGGCAGGACCGGTTGGGACCACCAAACCAGCCAGCCCAGCCTAGGTTGAAATGGTCACAGGTTTTGCAGTATGACCCTCTTAGGGAAAGGTAGGCAGACTTTGCTCCCAGCAGGCTGAGTTCTACCTTGGACCCTCTCCCCATGTGTTTGTGACTTGAGTAAACGGTGTCCCTGGCATATTTTGGCTCCAAAACCAAGGTGGTTAGAAACTAGATAATCTTCAAGTTTCCTTCCAGCGTAGGCATTTAGGAAGTCTGTAAATCTAGGATTGGGGTGAAAACCTGAAGAGGTGTCCCCTTCAGGAGTCCTAAAATCCAACTAGGAAGAGCCCCAAGAGGTGAAGCCCCCTGCATCCGAGGTCTGGGGAGGTGAGGGCCTGGCTCCAGGTCACTGATCGGGGACCTTTTCCATATCAACATTCTTGGAACTGACTACCTTAAATAGTCTTGCTTTGGGCCCCATTTGCGCCCTGCTCTGGGTTGTTGCCTCTCAGCAATGACCCTGGAGAGATGGGCAGTGTATGGCGGTCAGGAGCTGCTCAGACCGGCTCAGGGCTAGCTAATCCTTCATCTCCCAGCAGCCAGGTACTGGAGGTGGGCCAGGAAGGCATGTGGCTGACCGGTTACACCTTAGCCTGCCCAAACCTAGCTTTGCACTGGAGCAAGCAGAGTTTGCAGATAAGCAAATTTCTTCCTTGTATTTTTAAAAATTATACATATATGTATACACGAACATACATAAACTGTATATATATACATACATGTATGCATTTACATTTGTGTGTATGTGTGCATGTGTTTTGTCTTGAATTATACTTTGGAAACTGCTCAGTGGCGACCTTTGAGTAGGGGATTAGAGGGGAGAATGAACTTCGTTTCTTTGTGCCTTTCTGTTCCATTTGAATTTCCCTACAGTGTGTTTGTATTCCTTTTATTTTTTATTTTTAAATGTGATTTATATTTTAGAGCAGTTTTAGGTTCACAGCACCACCTCCACCACTATCATCACCCCACATCAGAGTTACAATTGATGAACCTATATTGACACAGCATTATCACCCAAAGTCCATAGTTTACATTAGGGTTCACTCTTAGTGTGGTACATTCTATGGGTTTTGACTAATGGATCCACCATTTTAGTGTCGTACAGAATAGCTTCACTGTCTTAAAAATCCTTTGTGCTGTGCCCATTCATCCCTTCCTCCCCCTAACTCCTGGTAATCACTGATTTTTTAACTTCTCCAGTTTTACTTCTAGAATGACATACAGTTGGAATCGTGCAGTACATAGCCTTTTCAGACTGGCTTCTTTCACTTAATAATATGCACTTAAGGTTCCTCCCTGTCTTTTCGTGGCTTGATAGCTCATTTCTTTTACTGCTGAATAATATTCCATGGTCTGGATGTACCACAGTTTATTTATCCGTTCACCTTTTGAAGGCATTTTGGTTGCTTCCAAGTTTTGGCAGTTATGAAGAAAGCCACTATAAATATCCATGTACAGGTTTTTGTGTCCATGTGTGTCTTCAGCTCCTTTGGGTGAATACCAAGGAGTGCTGTTGCTGGATCATATGCTAAGAGTAAGTATGTTTAGTTTGTAAGAAACTGCAAACTGCCTTCCAAAGTGGCTGCACCATTTTGCACTTCCACCAGCAATGCATGAGTTCCTGTTTCTTCACATCCTCATCAGCATCTGGTGTCATCAGTGTTTTGGATTTTGGCCATTCTAATAGGTGTGTAGTAGTATTTCATTGTTATTTTAATTTGCAATTCCCTAAGGATGTAGGATGTTGAGCATCTTTTCATATGCTTTTTTGCTATCTGTATGTGTTCTTTGGCAAAATATCTGTTCAGGTCTTTTGCCATTTTTTAATTGAGTTTTTTTTTTTTCTTTTTAATTGAAGTATAGTTGATTTACAATGTGGTGTTAGTTTCAGGTGTACTTTATTGTTGAGTTTTTAAGAGTTCTTTCTGGATTTTGGATAACAGTCCTTTATCAGATGTGTCTTTTTAAACATTTTCTTCCATTCTGTAGCTTGTCTTCTCTTCCTTTTATTTTTAAAAAGAAATCAGCAAGGATCATCTGAGCTGCATGGTTTAAACTCTACATTTAAATTTTTGCATAAACACAGATTGAGGATTTAATGTTAAAAAACTAGCACAAATAAATACTCTAGCCCCCAGACTGGGAAGGCCGGTGGAGGGGTCATCCCACGAAAGCGTCCACCCTAGTCCAGGCCCTCTTGGTCTGCTGCTGGTCACTGGGGCGGGAGGTCTCACGGCCGTGCAACTTCTGGCCCTGGGAGACGCATCCAGGTCTCTGCCTCCTCTCAGTGTTAGCCCGCTGTAAGCTGTGTCCCCACCTGGCCCTCTGGGGAGGACAGTGCTATATCCTTGTGTGAGGCATGGCCCTGCCACCATCCTTTTTCCTCCATGTCCCTGGAAGTGAGGCAGGACACCAGAAGATGTGCATAGTGCATCGTCCAGCCCGTCTTGCCATCTCCCACTGTGGGGGTTGGGGGAACAAGAAGACTCCCCATTATGGGGTGTGTGGCTAGGTCAGGATAGTGAGGTGCCTCTTGTTCTGGGTGATTTTGCCTCTTCTCCCAACACAACAATATCTAGATTCCTGTGATTGGGACTCTGGCTAGGGCCTTTGCGGAGCCCTTGAAATTGAATGGTATTCTTGTGTACATGTACACAGTTTTAGGGAACAGGCCATTTTACAGTCCCTGAGAAGCCCCCTATGTACCTGCTGTATGCTTTCAACATTCACCTAGGAAACTGAGGCTTGGTCTCATGGGATCTTGGGATGCCCAGGTTTGGTGTTTATCCTCAGAGTTTACTGCTGGGAATAAAGGCTAGATAGAATAAGCTAGAAAGTGTCGAAGTACCTTAAAGGAAAGTTTGTTTCCTAGAGTGTGGAGCACAGAATCAGTTACATCAGAACTTCTGCAGGACTTCCCTGGTGGTGCAGTGGTTAAGAATCCGCCTGCCAGTGCAGGGGACACGGGTTCGAGCCCTGGTCCAGGAAGATCCCACATGCTGTGGAGCAGCCAAGCCTGTGTGCCATAACTACTGAGCCTGCACTCTAGAGCCTGCGAGCCACAACTACTGAGCCTGCGAGCCACAACTACTGAGCCCGCACACCACAACTACTGAAGCCTGCCTGCCTAGAGCCCGTGCTCCGCAAGGAGAAGCCACCGCAATGAGAAGCCCACGCACCTCAACGAAGAGTAACCCCCGCTCGCCGCAACTAGAGAAAGCCTGCGCGCAGCAATGAAGACCCAACGGAGCCAAAAATAAATAAATTAAAAAGAATCCCTGGAGGTGGGAACGGGATGCTTGTTTATATTTCAGATTCCTGGACCCTTTTCAGACTGAAGGGCCCAGAATGATTGCGGCCAAAGCCTCGGCACTGAGAGTGCGGCCACCACCATCGCCAACACGAGCCTCCTCAACAAGCCCAAGGTGAGATGACCCCGGAGGAGCTGCAGAAGCGGGAGGAGGAGGAGTTTAACACAGGGCCACTCTCCGTGCTCACCCAGTCGGTCAAGAACAACACCCAAGTGCTCATCAAATGCCACAACAGCAAGAAGCTCCTGGGCCGTGTGAAGGCCTTCGACAGGCACTGCAACATGGTGCTGGAGAACATGAAGGAGATGTGGACCGAAGTCCCCAAGAGTGGCAAGGGCAAGAAGAAGTCCAAGCCAGTCAACAAGGACCGCTACATCTCAAAACTGTTCCTGCGTGGGGACTCGGTCATTGTGGTCCTGCGGAACCCGCTCATTGCCGGCAAGTAGGGGACTCCTCCCTGCCGTCAGAACTTGCCCCCTCGTTTTGCGAAGACCTGCCCTTTGTGCTGGGAATAATAAAGTTATGTGTTTTTTCTAAAAAAAAAAAAAAAAAAAGCCTCAGCATTTTTAGCAAGCTGTCCAGGTGATTCTCACGCGTGATGAAGCAGTGCTACAGAAAGTGTAGTCCAGAGTCAAGGAGCATCAGCATGTTTGGACAAGTCTCAGACCTACGCTTGCAGCGACTGTGGGGGCAGGACCCAACAACCTGGGTTAAAACAAGTCCAGCAGGTGATCGTTTTGCAGACTGAAGTTTGAGAAGCACCAGTTTAGCCAGAGAGGGCCACAGCTGGATGAAATCAGGCATACAGGTGCAGGTCGATGGTCCCAGTGAGGAAGGAAGGGTGGTATCTGTGCTGCATCGTGCCCCAAGAGAAGCGGGACCAGAGGCCGGAAGTTCCCTGCAGGCTGGTTTCTAGGAACTGGTTGAACGCCTGTACCTGCGTGGTCCTGGGTGGGCTGATGTCGGGCTGGGAGTTGGTCGGCAGCGACAGTTCAGGAGTGCTCTTTCTGTATCACTCGCCTGGAAGAACGCAAACGCCATGCTTTCCCGATCGGTGGATATAAAAGAAAGCTGAGAGAGAGTGCTAAGATGCTTGATGTTGGTCAGGATGGCAGGTCTCAGTAGGCTAGAGGGACGATGGGCAGAATGGAAGAGAGAAATTTAACAGGAATCAGCATCCCGTCTCCATTGTCCAGAACACCCAAGTGTTACCCATCGGGGAGGTGGGGGGGGAGGGGCGGAGCTACTGCCCTGTGCTCTCCAGTCACCCCTGGGGCCTTTGGTTCCCAAGAGAGCTCAGAAGGAGAACGGAGTGGGTCGCAGACGCGAAGCTATTTCAGGCAGGAAATGGTGGGAGAAAAATGAGAAGACTGGAGGTGGTCTCTTGGGGAGAGGTGAAGATGGGGTCCTGGGGGCATCGTCAGGGAACTCTGGGAATGAGCACCATCACCCTGTGAGCGGGCTGAGGCTGGCCTGCGGTCCTGCCCCAGGCCGGGAACCTTAGCAGTCCCTTCAGGTCCAAGTCCCACGGTATATTTATATAATAATGCCAACCCCAGGCTCAGAGCTGGGCAGCCTTGCACTGAATGGACCCTGTGTGAGTTATTCAAATCTTGGAAGAACAGCACGGCCTCAAGTGAGCTCAGAAATCCCCACCTGAATTGGGCCTTTCTTAAAGTTGTTTTTTTTAATTGGCCTACATGCATGTGGCAGGAGATGCAAATATAAACAATGAGCTTCATTTCTATTCCAGTTTTCCCCTCCAGAGGCAACAAGTGTTACCCAGTTTCTTGTTTAACATTCCAGGGATGGGTGGGTGTGTGTGGGTGTGGGGGTGTGTGTGTGTGTGGGTGTGGGTGTGGGTGTGTATACAGCACTAAATTTGTACATTTTCTTTTTTTAAACGAAGTTAGCATACACACAGCACTACACCTCGATTAATAATGGCGATCGTTTCAAATCACCGCTTACAGAGCTGGCTATTTCTGAAAAAGCTGCGGAGTATCCCTGTGTGGATCTGCTTGATTTACTTAACCAGCCTCTCGCTGGTGCTTATCTGGGGGCTCCTTCTTGCTGTTGTGGCAGGTGCCGCAGTTTAGTGTGTCTGGGAAACAGACTTCCAGAAGTAGAGCTTCCGAGTCAAAGCGTGTGTCATGTTTAATTTCTACTTCTCTATTTTTAACTGGCAAGTCAGCATATTAGTGAGGGTGAATATCTGTAGTTCCTTTTCTGTAATTGTTTGCATCATTTGAGTTTCTATAAAGGTTACTGGTCTTTTTCTTATCATAAAACATTTTTCCTAAATTTGTCACTTCCCTAGTCTTTATGTTGTTTTCGTTACTTGTTTCTTACGCAGAAATTTAATTTCATCCTTGGGGATAAGGGCTACTTCTTATGCTTAAACTTGGTCTGGCTGAAGTTTTATCTTGGCCTATGGAACAGGGTAGGATCCAGCTTTTCTGTTTTGTTTTTCCATCCGACTGTGGATGGGCCTTTGGGCTCGTTCTTCTGGGAGGTGGTCTCCAGAGACAAAGGTGTCAGGAGCACAGCTGCAGCTCCCCCTGTTTTTCTGAGGGCCGGTTTCTCTTTCTTCCATCAGAAAGTTCCTGGCCATCCATCATTTGCCTCCCCAGGGTATCTCCTCAACAATGACATCCGAGGGTTCTGGCAGATGGGTCAGACTGAAAGCACCACTAGGGACCTCAGTCACCACGTGACAGCGTGCTTGGGAAAGGGCCTTTGGCCCACACCGCAGGTCGCCAATTCTAGCTCTCTCCAAGGTCACTAGGCCATCATCCGGCCTCCCATTGCAGTCACCAGTGGGACCCACTGACCCAAACAAATTACCATGCCCACAGAGCTGAGAACCCAGACCCACCCCATGGGGACCGGTGGCACCTTGAGGAAGCCCTTCAGCTTCCTTGGAAACAGCATGCCTAGTTCGCCAGTGTAGCTGTGAAAGGCAACCAGAGTCTTGTAGGTGACTGACAGCGTCTAGAGCAGTGTTTCTCAAAGTGGGGTCCTTGGACTAGCACCTGGGAACTAGTTAGAAATGCAAATTCTGGTTCTACTGATTCAAACCCTGTGGGTGGAGCCCAGCAATGTGTTTAACAAGCCCTCCAGGTGGTTCTGATGCACACTGCAGTTTGAGAACTAGCTTGGGACCCAGCCTGGGAAGAGAGCAGCTAACCTAGGGTCAGCAGGTGTGATTGTTAAGGGGGCCCGTAGGTTTCCTCACTCTCACTGGTTGTTGGATGCCTCTCAAACGGCAGCAGCCACTGATTAGCAAGAGTAGGCAGGTTGCCTGACAGTGTGTGGTGTTACGGCAGATCTGTGTCCCTCCTGGGCAGTTCAACTAACATGAGACACGGCAGAGGGATCTGTACAGAGAGGGACTTTGTGAGAACAGATATCACACCATCACCAACAGGTAAGAGCTCTAGGTTCTGGCCTTTCTCCTTCCCTTACTACTGATCTGCAAGTCACTTACCTTTCTGAGCTCCATCTGCCCCATCTGTAGGGACAGGATTGTGCTCCCTCACTTGTCCTGATTCCGGATCCTGGATCAGATGAGCCCTCCTGAGGTCTCTCCTTGTTTCTAGGAATGATGATATGATACCCCGTTCCCTTGCCTGGGGAACCAGAGGTTGGAGAACAAAAACCGTAGTTTGGGGCAGAGCCAATTTGGAGGCCGCTGTGTATAGCTTGGGGTCTGTAGGTTGGGCACAGGGAGATAGGGGCTCTGGCTTTCCCTGTTGCTGGATGGATGGTGATAAAGAAGATACCGGCAAATAGACCTGGACCCCCTGAGAATGAGGTGGGAGAAGAGCTTCACACGTGCTGCATCCCTTGTCAGCAGAAGTGGGAATGGAGCTTGGATGAAAGGGGTTTTCAGGGAAACTCACTGGTTCATGGGTGGTGAATCCTGTAATGCCCCCGGTTGCTGTTGTTGGCGGGGGCCCGGCAGGTACAGGGTGAGCTGGGCTGCCCACCATGGGTCAGGCCTGATGCAGCTCCTCCTGCAAGGGCCAGCTTGCGGCTGACACTGTTCTCCGGTAAGACTGGTGAGAGCCCCCGGCAGAGCCTGAACACACTTTCCTCTTTCCTTTCAGATCTAACCATGAGCTACCCAGGCTACCCCCCGCCCGCAGGCGGCTACCCGCCAGCTGCACCAGGTAAGAGGGTCTGGGGCAGGCAAGGGAGGGAACGCCCTCTCTGCTCAGGGCCCAGGAGTGGAGAGGGGGAGTGATGGTGTTTTCCAGTTATTTCCTTGCTCCCTTCGGACCCCCACAGTGCAGCCAGGCAGGGAAGGGGCTGGAGAAGAGCTTGGACCTTGGGGCCAGGCGAGGTCAGGGTTTGAAGCCACTTCTGGAAAGCCAGGACCAGGCCAGGCCCCGACCTCTTGCCGTATTAGCTGATAGCAGCAGACAAACGTGTACCGTTCTCTGAGACTCAATTTTCTCCTTTGCAAATGGCTTCAAGCACCTCCATCCCTGGGCTGGCCCAGACAAGAACACGGTAGCCAGGTAAAGCCTCTGGCACAGTGTCCTCTGGAGCACTGCTAGGTGACGACTGCCCATTGTCGCTTCTCTTGCCCTGTGCTCAAGGTGTGTGGTTTCCCAGCAGCAGGGCCCCTGCAGAGGGAGGAAGTGGAGGCAGTTGCTAAGGGTCAGACGTTACTGCTGCAGCTGCTCCTGTGGCCCGATAGCAGGGAGGCTGCGCCAGCTGGTCAGGCACCCATGTCCTACCACTGCCACCTCTGTCATCACCTGAGCAGCAAGAGAGGGAGCAGGCGGGCGATTCCGGGAGAGCTCCGTCCTGAGTATCCCGGAGCCCTGGGGCTGGAAAGCCAAACACGGGGCCCTCAGGGCCTTTTCGCTGTCATGGACAGGGCTGCATCTAACAGGCCAACAGCCCGCAGGATGATGCTAGCTGCCTAGCTGCCGTGCTGCTTGTCATGGTGACAGCTATAACATATGAATGCTCGCCGGGCTCCCAGCTAAGCCCTGCCCGGCATTAACTCTCTTAATCCTCACAGCAATTTGAGGCAAACACCAATTATCCCCACTTCACCTGAGGAAACTGAGCCAGGGTGGTTGAGTGCCTTGCCCCGGGGCACATACCCCAGTCCCGATGGTTTCAGAGCTGGGGGTCTTTACTGCTGTTCCCCTGTTGTCCCCTGACAAGGACAGGTGTCTGTTTTCCATAACCGAGCCCTGTCTCCCTCCATCCTGTCATCCTGCCTCTCCCTGCCCCTTACAGACTTGTGATGACAGCACACAGCCAGATTGGCAGGACACCCCACCCCGACGCCCACCCGCCTCCACCATGGTTCTCCATCACTGTGGACTCTCAGTGATCCCTGAGCTTGCCGCTGCCCTGGGCTTGGCACAGTGTACCCGAGTGACCTGTCTTTATGTCTATACTCCCACTCCATAGGGGTGAGCCCAGGAGGGCAGGTCTGCCCTTGGCCCTCCTACCTTAATACCCACAGAGGGTCTTGGGAGTGTTTGCTGAACACCGAATTGAAGGTTCCCTCCTCCCTTCCTCTGGCAGCGGGATCTGGCTAGACTTTGTTGCCCGAGTGTTTGCCGTGTGGTCTATATAGGACTGTCCGCGGCTCTGCTTGGCTTCCCCTCCGACCACCTGGGAGCTTGATGTCTCTGCCTTGTCCTGCTGGGGAGCCGCAGGGGCGCTGACAGGCCCGGTGTTGCTTTCAGGTGGCGGTGCCTGGGGAGGTGCTGGCTACCCACCACCCAACATGCCCCCCATCGGGCTGGATAACGTGGCCACCTACGCAGGGCAGTTCAACCAGGACTACCTCTCGGGAATGGTGAGTCCAGCCCTCCTGCTGGGCTGCCCCGGGGGCCACACCGGCGTGGCCAGAGGGAGAAAGGCTGCTGGCTTCCGTGGTGTCGGGGGGGTGGTGTGTGCACGTGCGTGTGTATCTGTGGGCACCGAGGGTGTTGAGCTATATCTTGGGACATGACGGTTTCCGTCGGGGCTCTCACCGGCTCACTGTCCCTCTCTGCATCTTGATTTTCCCGTCTGTAAAATGAGCGGTGGGGGAATGCATTGGGCCACATGGTCTTCCAGGTCCCTTTCAGCTCTGGGGGATTGGGTAGGGGTGGGGCCTTCGTGGAGTATGCATCGAGCACCTTCTGCATGAGCTCAGCGTAGGGATAGAGGGGTGAGGGAGTGCCCCTGTGTGTGCACGCATGTGCCCTGTGCAGGTGGCCACACGCGTGCGGGGGCTGCTGGTACACGGGGATGACTCTCCTGGTTGGGCCTGGCAGCAGGTGCCTGGCAGCACGGACGCACGTGCTACTCTTGTTGATTTGCTTGTAAAGTAGCGTATTTTATCCTCTAAAAACACACGTGTGCTCAGTGTAAGCGGTGTAGCCACTCCACAGCCTAATTGTGCCCGGCCCATTCTAGGCGCTGGAGACAGAAAAATCCCAGCCTGGGAGGACTTACCATCCACTGGGAAGGGACAGGCAGTAGCATAAGGAAACGGTGTGGTGTTAGAGCAGGTGTGGGTTCTTTGGGCACAGGGCAGGTAAAGGGGGTCAGCAGTGCAGGTAGAGGGCGTGTAGCACAAGGCGGGTGGGCAAGGTGGGCCTTGCTGAGAAGCTGGTGGTGCTCGGACTTGGCTTGAGCTGAGTGTGGCTCCTGGGTGCCCGCTGCAGGGCTCAGGGCGGGGAAGGGCAGATGGACGGAGTATGGCTGTGCCCCTCAGGGGCTGTTAGTCTAAGGTTCTTGCTTCGTGGACTTTCAGGCTGCCAACATGTCCGGGACGTTCGGAGGAGCCAACGTGCCAAACCTGTACCCGGGGGCCCCTGGGGGCGGTTACCCTCCCGTCCCCCCGGGGGGTTTTGGGCATTCCCCTTCCGCCCAGCAGCCTGTTCCTCCATATGGAATGTACCCGCCCCCTGGAGGAAACCCACCCTCTGGGATGCCCTCGTATCCGCAATACCCAGGGGCCCCTGTGTCAGGCCAGCCCATGCCGCCCCCTGGGCAGCAGCCCTCGGGGGCCTACCCTGGACAGCCGCCCATGACCTACCCTGGGCAGTCGCCAATGCCACCTCCGGGACAGCAGCCGGTGCCAAGCTACCCAGGGTACACTGGGTCCGGGACCGTCACCCCTGCTGTGCCCCCAGCCCAGGTGAGTGCCAACTTTGTGCTACTCTCTGTCCAGGCCTGGCTCCGAGGGCCTGAGACATGTGGCCCAGTGTCCTCTGCCAGCAGGGCTGGGGACCGTGCAGGGGACAGGGGAGGACTAGGTCCTCCAGCTCTAACTTGTAGTTTTCAGCGTCACTTCCTCACAGACTCCCCATCCCCTGTTTGTGCGCCTGAGGACCTAGGGAGCTACTGTCTTTGTCCCAGCTTGTTAGATGGTCCCTGTGGGAGCTGGGTCTGAATGCCTCCGGGTACTCTTCATTCGTCTGGTGTTATTTACGGCCTGGATTTTGTAAGAACTGGTCTCAAGGCCTTTGCCCAATGGCTCTTAGTTTTCAATCCCCCGGATGTGCCCTCCCAGACTAGCTTCAGAGGATTCTTAAAACCAGCTCCTTTGGGTAGGGAAGATTGTTGGCAGTTCTTTCAGGGCTGCTCTTGGCTCGTTTTGGAGAGCAGTTCATGTTTGCAGAGCCTAGAATTCATTGTCATGGTTACACAGCGAAACCAGCCAAGCACAGGGCTAGTGGTATGTGGTTGACTACTATTTTTAGTCAGAGGGTCCCTTCCCCTCCCTCCCTCACACCCACACGTCCCCCTACCCCTGCCCTGCTCTGCAGCCTCCCTCTCTGCCTTCCCCCTTATTCTTTTCTCTCAGCTTGTCTCCTTACCTCTGTTAAAACCAGTTTGTACTAGACAATCCACCGAGGGAGAGTTCCGGCAGGAAAAATCAAGTTTGCTTGGAGTGTGGCTGTCATGTCAGGAAGGAGCCCAGCAGGCAGGCGGGTCGTAGAGTCCGGAAAACAGTGCCGGGAAATGAGAACTAGTCCGAGAGGTAGCTGGGCTGCATGTCCCATCGTGAAGGCTGGACACCTGCATCACAGAGGGAACACCTGTTTCTCGTGTGCACAAAGGTGGACTAAGCAGGCCCGCTAGGGAAGCCCTGATGTGTGCTGTGGTGCTGAGGCCTTGAGGAGAGGCCGCACCCCTGTTCCCGAGGCCTCCCCTTCATCAAGAGCCCGGGCCCAGGCCTGGAGGACCCAGGCATAGGGTAGATTTTCAGCATCAGGACTCAGTTCTAGGTGGGCTCCTAGCCACGGGAGCCAGGCAGACGTTTCAGTGCCAGGACAGGTAATGGTCACGTTAGGCCGACTCAATGTCGAGTCCCCTGTGCTGTTGATTGCAGGCTCCTTCAGGTACCCCAAGTTTTAGAGGAAAGGTCATTTCCAGAGTCTGGGGCAGGTAGTCTCACGTCTGGGGGATATAGCATTCTTGCTGTCTGTCTGTCTGAGCAGTTTGGAAACCGAGGCACCATCACAGATGCTCCTGGGTTTGACCCCCTGCGAGACGCCGAGGTCCTGCGGAAGGCCATGAAGGGCTTTGGTGAGAGACCCCAGGTGGTGCGAGTCCTATCACCCCCGACTCCCTAGGCAGTTACACAGTGGCTCTGTGGGCTGGGGTCGCTGGGTGGAGGCAGCCTGGCCCCAGTGGTGGAGGAAGAGAAGGTGGATATGGGGGTGCAGTTGGGATGCCCAGGAGAATTGGAAGACCCAGGCCAGGAAAGTCTGTAGCCGCAGAGCATCCCCACAACCCCCAGCCCTGCCCACTCCCACCTCTCCTTCCTCCAGGGACTGATGAGCAGGCCATCACTGACTGCCTGGGGAGTCGCTCCAACAAGCAGCGGCAGCAGATCCTCCTGTCCTTCAAGACAGCTTATGGGAAGGTGAGTGTTGGCGAGATGGCGGGGTGGGGGGGGTCCCTCCTGACTTAAGGCATATCCTCTAGCACAGCCCTACTCCTGCTTTTCCTTGGGGCCTAGTGGGTCTAGATCTCCTGGACAAACCATAAGGCACATTAGGGCATTTCCTGCTGTCTCTCAGCTGATGGCATCTTCTAGAAGCAAAGGATGCTCTGAAGGAGAAATTCCAGAGTCCACAGGGTACTGAGGTTTGATGAGAGGCGCCCAGGAATCTGGGCTCCAGTCTGGCTGTGCACGACTCACCAAGACCATGGGCAAGTTATCTCCCTTCGAAGGAAGAGGCTTTAAGTACTGAACAAATGCACGGGGGCCGTATTTTGATTCTGGGGGCTTTCAGATCTTTAGGTAGGTAACCACTGGGTACATGTAGGCTAGTGTTCTGGCCCGGTGCCTCTCCTACTTGAATGGCCATGAGTCCTCTCGGAATCTGGTTTGAATGCAAGCTCTGATTTTGCAGGTCTGGCTGGGGCCTGAGGTTTGGCTCTTCTGCAGATGCTGCTGGTCCCTGGATCTGGGATATTGTCCCTATTGGTCACCTCCTGTGGATTCTGAAAATAGGTTTTGTTTGTTTGTCTGAATGTCCAATCAGGATTTGATCAAAGATCTGAAATCTGAACTGTCAGGAAACTTTGAGAAGACAGTCTTGGCCCTGATGAAGACCCCGGTCCTCTTTGATGCTTATGAGATAAAGGAAGCCATCAAGGTGTGTATGGGTGGGTGTGTGTGTGTGTGTGTGTGTGTGTGTGTGTGTGTGTACCCGTGTGGGCTGTCCCGGGAAAGGCCTGGGTCACGTGGTGTGTCTTCGCTCACTTATTAGCTACGGTTGTCAGCGCGGCTCCTGGGCCCTCCCGGTTGGAGTCCAAATGCTGTAGGAAGGGGAACTTGGAAGGGGAACTTCTGGTGGCTCCCCCAAGAGGCAAATGAGGCGTCATTCGTCATCAGGGAGCATCTAAGTCTCTCCACCTTAAAAACACGGTGGGGGCTGGGGAGCTGGGGTTGCAGAGGGAGCTAGTGATGCAGTGATAAGAGTGGGAGGTGTGGATTGTATCCTCATTCATTAGGACTCTGTTGTTAGCAGATAACAGAAACTGCACTTGAGGAGCTTAAGCGGAACAGCAGCCTGGCTTGGCGAGGGCCGGGGGCCGGGCAGACTTTCTCTCTCATCTCTGCTGCTTCTTGAGTGTCTGCTTCATTCTTCCATCTGCTTCTGTGCCTCTCCTTCCTTAGCACAGCATCCCTGTCGACCCCTCTCCATGTACCTGTCAGAGATCCAGCTACAGAAGAGGCCAGCTGCCCCTTGGTTCAAATTCCAAATGGGGGCAGGTTCTGATGGGCTTCGTTTGGGTTTAGTATCCCCCTAGTTCAATCAGTTATGACCAAGCGGAGGGTCCTGCACGTTTTGTACAGTCCTGTGGCTCCCAAGACCCCCAGCAGGTGTCCTGTGGATGGGGAGGAGCCACACCCACAGACAGGGGAGTCCTTGTGAACTGAGCAGGTGCCGCAGAAGGAATCTAACATTCCTCAGGGGCCTGATAGGCACAGTGACTTTTCTTGCCCCCACGAAGATGTTACCTGAAACTGGGTTCGCCTTTTTGTGGCTGTCAAGAGACCCAGCCAAGCCAAAGAGCGAGGCAAGGAAAGATTTATTACTTGCAGCAAGTAAGAACATTGGGGATCTTTCCCAAAGCCGTATCTCCCGGAACTGCAAAACTGGGGAAGTTTTAAGCTAAAGGCACATACATATTCATGAAGGGGCACAGAGTCCAAACTTGAAAAGGCCAACCTCTTCATCCCTTAGGTTCCAGTTGATTTGGTGGTTGAGTGCCCAAGGGGGTTTAAATTCTGCCAACAGCTCAAGAAAGTGCTTCAGGCTAGTTTTTACCATTGAAACAGAGCTGGGAGTCTTTACATCTGATTTGTTGTCTTTTCTATTGTTCTTTTGTTCCTTTAAGGGCAAGTACTGTGGCCAGGCTTAGATCACAAGATAGCTTAGGCTAAAAATGGTTTCTCTTATGTCAAGAAAGCCATTCCTGGTTCTCTTGCTCTGGGGACACCCTACTCTGTCTGCCTGCAATATCACTTCCATTTTATGGTCAAGGAACCTGAGGTGCAGAGAGGTGAAGTGACATGCCCAAGGTCACACAGCTAGTGACCAGCAGAACCAAGATTCAACCTGACACAGAAACCAGGCTACTGACCCTGTCCTCTGCCTCCTCACTGTCCCTGACTCGCTCATCGCTTCCATCCTCGATGTTGTTGCCTTCTCCTAGGTGTCTCCAGATGCTCCACGGTCCACTCTAGGACTCACGTTTTCCCACATGTCATGCTCTCGCTTTAAACCCATTTTCTCAGTTGCTTCTCATCTCATTCATGGGCTGAACTTGGAATAAAACAGATCCAGGTCCACCTCTCAACCCCACCATTTACTGTGTGGCCTTGGACAGGTTACTACACTTCTCTAATTCTCAGTGTCCTGGCGGGTGGAATGGGGATGTTCCTTCCCATGATCTCTACTTATCACCGTGTTGCTGTCATTACTGGTACTTTCCTAGGACTGCAGAGGGGAGGCTGACTGCTTCAGGCCCGGGCCGCAGCAGCAGCACGATGGGCGAGTCTGTGTCTGTGGCCTCTGTCTCTGGGGTTTGTGCCCCGGGGGATCCTGAGTGCCAGGGAGGAGGCTGTAACAAGCCTGTGCTTTGTTGTGCTCTCTGCCTCCCAGGGGGCAGGCACTGATGAAGCCTGCCTGATCGAGATCCTGGCCTCCCGCAGCAATGAGCACATCCGGGAATTGAACAGAGTCTACAAGACAGGTTAGGCTGGCCCCAGGCCCTCTGCCCCTTGCAGAACCCTGTGCTTTTAGGGCCTTGGCCACACCCTCTCCCAGGGCCTCTCTTCCTTCCTGGCCTCCTTATCTCCTGCCACCCCTAACACGCTGGGATTCCCTCCCAGACCCAGGCCTGCCTGCTGTTTACACTGGAGCAGGTGACTGAGGTAAGAGGGCGCTGGGGTAAACCTCCTGGGTGAGGTTGGGGCCAGGTCAGCCCGGAAGTCACAGCCCCTCCTGATCTCCGGTTGTTTGTTCCTGGGGGCCACGTGGGCCACCTGTCTCCTCATGCCAGAGCCCACTGTTAACTGTGTGCAGTGCGCAGCTTGGTCCACTGGGCTACAGGGCAGCCCTTTCCTGTGTCTCCCTTTTAGAATTCAAAAAGACCCTGGAGGAGGCCATTCGGAGCGACACATCAGGGCACTTCCAGCGGCTCCTCATCTCTCTCTCTCAGGTACCTTTCCCAGGGCAGAGATCGGGCCCACAGCAGGGAGAGGTGGATCTCTGGGCCATGGGGAGGAGGAACAGGGAGGGAGGGGTGCGGCTCCAAGGAGTGACCTTGACCTCACAGCCTGCTTCCTTTCAGGGAAACCGGGATGAAAGCACAAACGTGGACATGACGCTCGTCCAGAGAGATGTGCAAGTGAGTGTGGTGGCCGCTCACCTGGCTTCCTGAGCAGGGGAGTGTCTTCCACTTTCTTGTGTCACAAGGGAGGGGTTCTGGGATTGAAAGAGCAACAGATAAGGAGTGGATTCCAGATGCTGTGAGTTTCTCAGGGGAACAGTCTCTGGCTGTTTCCTCTCTTGGTTCAGGAGTCCGAGTGCCTCTCCAGAGGAGTTTGGGTTTCCCACTAATGAATTCAGACCATAGCAGTTCTGGCTGGAGAGACCCCTGGCTTCCTGGTGGGATGGAGCTGGCTGTGCCTCTCCCCACCTCACTGCTCCCGCCCCCCAGGGCGCTGCATTCACCAGGAGCTGCCAGTAGGCTCCTTGTCTCTGTCATATGTCAGAGGACTTCCGTAGTGCCCTCTTGTAAGGGCTGGAAGAGAACCACTCTTCTGGTCTGGCCCATTTGCTTTCCAGGTAAGGACACTGAGGCCCAGAGAGGTTGAGCATTGTGTCCAGAGAAACCTGGAGGCAGAGTCTGGGCAAGGGCTCACTCTCTGTGCCCAGACGGTGCCTGCCTCTGCCCTGGTCCCAGACCGCTCACTTAACGTCTCCCTGGCTTGGGACACCCATTCCTATAACTGGACTCAGGGCTGGATATCCCCAGAGTCCTGGGCTCCAGCTCTTGCCCCAGTGGGGATCTTCCGGTTTCTGTTTCCTGTCCAGGCCTTTTCCCAGCTGAGGCAGAAGTTGCCTCGGTTGCAGGGTCTCGTGCCTACTGCTCTGCCTTCCTAGGTCTGGACCTGCTCGGCTTCACCTCGACCTGTGGGGTCTCTGAGCCCCTGATGGCCACCTTCTGCCCTCAAGTATCAGTGCCTTCAGGTCCAAGAGCTGCTATCTGAGGCCTGGAAGGCTCTTTTGAGCCATCTGGTACAAGGGTTGCAAATTGGCAAATAGATTGGGCTCAAACCTTCAAAAACTGAACAGGAAAGTGCAAATTCTCCCCATTTGCAAACATAACAGTGTATGCAGTGAAACGGCAGGCAAGCACCTGTCACATAAAATCCCACATCCATAACTGCGATCTATCAGTTGTTGTTATAATTATTGTCTCATGTGTTCCCGCTTGTAGATAGGGAAACTGCTTTTAAAGATTGAGAAATTTCACGTAGATATCTGGGTTTCTGGTTCCTCATGAAAAATGGATCAGGCAGCTGTGAGCCTTGTTCCTCTCATGTACTCGGCTGAGAAGTAACTGCCTCTCTGCATGGTCCCCGTGGTCCCCACCACTCTGGCCTTACAGCTGGCCTGATTCCTGCATTTAAGTTACCCAGCTGGCCCCTTTGGGCTTTCAGGTTTGTGACCCCGAATCTAATCCAACTTTGCGTTTTAGAGATGAGGAAACTGAAGTTCAGAGAGGGCCGGTAGCCTGCCTAGAGTCCCGTGGCAAGTGGGTGGAAGAGCTAGGTCTCAAGCCCATGTTTTCCTCTGTGCTGCTGCTCCCTTGTTGGGTTAAAGCTGTTCCTTGCCTGTCCTGGGCCCCAGCGGCCTTGGCTTTCCTGGCTTAGTGAGAGGATGTGTGGGTGGTGTCTACTTCAGCACAGTGAATGGGGCTCAGCTGGGGCCCTGCCCCCCTTTCCCTCCCCTCTGGGCTTGTAGGGCTTGGAGACTCTGCCCAGCTCTCCTCCATGACCTGGGCCTGGAGTCTGGGGTGAGGTCTGCATTGCATGTCTATCTGTCCCTCTTCTGTCCAGGAGCTCTATGCAGCTGGAGAGAATCGCCTCGGAACAGATGAGTCCAAGTTCAATGCAGTTCTGTGCTCCCGGAGCCGGGCCCACCTGGTGGCAGGTAAGGCAGTCCCGGCCTCCCTGCAGCCAGGTAATGAGGTCAGATGAGGTATGGCAGGAAACAGCTTGCAGGAACACTTAGCAGTTCCGCTCTGCATGGGCCTTTCACTTCCTTGAAAGAGCCCCCTGGTGGAGATTTAAAAGATATTATCAGTGGGTTTCCTGAGTCTGCAAGCATCCCGTTCTGCAGGAAAGCAAGGGAGGAGGTTAGAGAAATGGGAGCCTCCTGTTGGCTGGTCTCTTTATCTGCTATAATGTGGAACATTAGAGTTGAGAGAGCCTTCAAGAGCACCTGACCCAGTGGTTTCCAAAGTGTGGCATAAAAAATTAATAGTACTAAGTAACACTTATTTACTCTTTCCTTCAACAAATATAAACTGAGCTCCTGCCACGTGCCAGGTCATGGAGTAGGTGTCCCTGCAGAATCTCTGTTCTCAGGGGGTTCACCTTGTTTGGGGAGCCTGGCAGTAAACAAAAATCAAATACAATCTGTACCAGTTGGTAAATCTTTAGAGAAGAATAAGTTCGAAACTAGGATAGGAAGTGATAAAGGTGTCGGAGGGTGCTGGGGGCATTCCTCACTGGGGTAGTGACATTTGAGTTAAAAACATGAAGGGGGCTTCCCTGGTGGTGCAGTAGTTGAGAGTCCGCCTGCCGATGCAGAGCACACGGGTTTGTGCCCCAGTCCGGGAGGATCCCACATGTCACGAAGCGTTTGGGCCCGTGAGCCATGGCCGCTGGGCCTGTGCGTCCAGAGCCTGTGCTCCTCAACGGGAGAGGCCACAACAGTGAGAGGCCTGCGTACAGCAAAAAAAACCAAAACATGGAGGAGTTGCAGGTGCAAAGGCCCTGAGCATGGGGTTCCCAGTGCAACCGAGAAACAGTAAAGGGGGCTGGTGAGGTGGAGTAGATGGAGTGAGTGCGCATAGGAGGAGGTGAGGTCAGAGACGGTAGGAAGCCCTGATGACAATTGCATGGACTTAGGTGTTTACCCTGAATAAAACGGGAGGCCATTGGAGGGCTCTGAGTGAAGGAGAGATGTGATTTGACTTAGGTTCTGTGAGTGTCCTGGCTGTTGTGTTGAGAAGAGAGAAGGGATCAATGGCAGAGCAGGAAGCCAGTTAGGAGGCTGCCGCAGTAACTCCAGGGGAGAAGTGACAGTCGCCAGGACCAGCTGGCAGGGGCAGGTAGCAAGAAGTGCTCAGATTCTGGCCCTGTTTGCCAATGAACTGGACGTGGAGTGTGAGAGAGAGAAAGGAGTCAGGGATGACACGGGGTTTGTTCCTGCTGAGTCAGTGGAAGAGGGGAGGGGGCCCTTGACCAAGACTGGGAAGCTGTGCATGGAGTAGGCTTTAGGAGGGAAGGAAGTCAGGAGCCTTGAGCCACAGATACCGTGTAGGCAACGGGTCTGCGAGGCCAGAGGCCAGGAGAGGTCTGGGCTAGAGATGGCAGTTTGGGAACTATGAGTGGGTCGAAGGAGTTTGAGGCTCTGGGACTGCAAGAGGTCCCTTCAGAGGGAGACGGGAGGGAGACCAAGCAGTCTGAGGACAGGGCCCTGGCCATTGCAGGAGAATTAGAAGGGGCGCCCAAAGAAAGGGGCATCCTGGAAACCAGCAGTGTCAGCGGCGAATATGAGAGGGCAGGTGAGGACAGAGAACGATGACCACACTTAGCAGCGTGGGTGGGTGAAATCGCCGCACCCACTCTGTGCAGGCACTGAGTCTTTAATACATGCGAATAGGGGCCATTCTCCTGTTTTGCAGATGAGGAAGCTGGCAAAGGGCGGTTGGGGAAGTCAGCTACCCAGGTGGTAACGTGGCAGAGCTGGGGTTTCAACTCAGGCCGCCTGCCTCCAGAGCACACTTTTTAACCTCTGCCCTATTCTGTACTGGAGCGCGAGCGAGCATATGCTCATCTTAATCGTTGCTTATTTTAATGAGTATGGAATATGTCTGTAGCACATCAAACCCCCGCTTTCACAAATGTTATTAGTCAGGGGGAAAGAGGAGCTGACCGGAAGAAAGCAGTAAGTAATGAAGTTGGATACAGATGTAGCAGAAATCATGATACTGATATGCAAATCACAGCAGTTTGGAGAACACAGATAGAAACTGAGCCCCTGGCTGGGGAAGAGGAGGTTTATATCCTGGGGCAGAGCTCAGCTTAGGACGCAGGTCTCCATGGCGTCACCTGCCTCTCTCGGAACCCACAGCCCACACTTCCTGTGGGTGCTCCGCCCATCCCAGGGTAAGCAGGGGCACTGGATGGGCGTTCGCTCGCCGTCAGACTGGGAAAGATTGGCACATAGAATGACGGAGCAGGGCTGGGGCTGGAGGTGCGGGGATCTGGGAAGAGACTATTGGTGTCAGGGCTCCTGGGCCGGGGATTGAGGTGTGATGGGTGAGCAGCGGCGAGGGCAGTGCTGGTAAGGGGACGGTGAGCAGTCCTGGGGGGTGGGGGGGTGCACTCTCCCTGGGGCAAAGAACTGGCCAACTTGAGAGCTGAGCAGGTGTGGTCACTGGGGCCGTCCAGGGCGCCGGGAGCAGAGGGCGAGAGGTGGGCTCTGGGTAGGGGCAGAGGCCTCCTCACCACGTGTCCTGTACAAGTCAGGTAGGGCTGCCGTAATAAAATACCACAGACTGTGTGGCTTAAACAACAGAAATCTATTTTCTCATAGTTCTCATAGTTCTCATAGTTCTCATAGTTTCTCATAGTTCTGGAGGCTGGAAGTCCAAGATGAAGGTGCTGGCAGCGATGGTTTCTCCTGAGGCCGCTCCTCTTGGCTTGCAGACGACCCCCTCCTTGCTGTGTCCGCGTGTGATCTTTCCTCTGTGTTTGCAACCCTGGTGTTTTCTTGTGTGTCTAAGTCTCCTTTTCTTATAAAGATACCAATCAGATTGGATTTGGACCCACGCTAAGGGCCTCATTTTAACTTAATTACCTCTTTAAGACTATCTCCAAGTACAGTTAAATTCTGAAGTCCTAGGAGCTAGGACTTCAACAAAGGAATTTGGGGGGGCACAGGATTCAGTCCATAACATGTCCCTCTGTCTTGCCCCTAGTTTTCAACGAATATCAGCGAATGACAGGCCGTGACATTGAGAAGAGCATCTGCCGGGAGATGTCCGGGGACCTGGAGCAGGGCATGCTGGCCGTGGGTGGGTATCTTGGCCTGCCCGCTGCGGGGCTGTCGTGTGTGGTGAGTTTTCAGGGTGCTCACCCAGCCTCCGGTTGAGGAAGCTCATAGTGAAAGGGTCCACGATTGCTAAATCCAGTTGCCTACACGGTGGGAAGTCAGGCTGCTTCTCGGTTGCTGCGTAGTCGTGCCTCTGGAGGCGTCTTGTTTATATTTCAAGCCCAGCCCTGGGGGAGGGAGCTGCAGTGCGGGCACTAGTGGGAACGTGACCAACTGTTCTCCCGGAGGAAGATGATGCATATCCTGCCAAGTTTCCTCTAAAAATACATCCCTGCAGGCAGTTGTCAGATGTTTGTGATGGAAACACGTGGAAAGATTTTTTTACTTGCAGCAGCAAAACAGGCCCTGGGCAAGGAAAGCTGGCGTAGCTCCCAGGACACTGGTGTACTTCCTGCAGTGCCTGTGTCATGTCTTCCAGAGCAGGGCCTGATGGGCTCCAGGTCCATCCTACCCCCTCCCCCAACCCTGGGGTTGGCCCCTCTTTATACCCACTTGGGAACATCACGGTTTGCCCTTCTTCTGTTTTGCTTTTCTTGGAGCTTTCTGGATGGGACAGATTTCCCTGTGTACCCCATGGTAGGTATCGTGGCCTGAGAACCCTAGTTAGATGTTCGTTCCGCTCGGCCATCCTTTTCCACGAGGGTCATGGCATCTCCAGCCTGTCCTCTCCTGCCTGAGCAGCAACATGGTTCCACACACCATTCACGTTCCTTCCCTGCACAGCTTCCTGCATCACATTGGTTGTCAGGAAATGTGTTGGGTTGGTGTCCAGGCTCTGCATGTCTCTGTTCCAAAGGGCTGGAGCCAGGATTGTAGGATAATTGAGCCTAGAAGAGATGAGGGGAGAGGAAGGTG
Organism: Pseudorca crassidens; assembly: GCF_039906515.1. Taxonomy (NCBI): domain Eukaryota; kingdom Metazoa; phylum Chordata; class Mammalia; order Artiodactyla; family Delphinidae; genus Pseudorca; species Pseudorca crassidens. Next base: position 53,787,787 of record NC_090311.1, on the reverse strand, counting down.
GATGCAGCGGTGTGTTTGATTGACATCTGACCTCCTGAGAGGATGCTGTGTGTGTCATGTCCTCCTGGACTGAGTTTTCTGCAGATCGAGTTATGCCGTGTTTCTCTCTTCTAGTGAAATGTCTTAAGAATACCCCAGCCTTCTTTGCTGAAAGGCTCAACAGGGCCATGAGGGTAGGTAACCCCCAGGTGCAGGGTCTGGGTGGGGGGTGTCTCAGCCCACTCGTGACTGGGACCTTGCTCAGGGGAGGAGGCATGAGGAGGGCCACCCTTCAGCCAAGAGGACAGAGGGCCCAGGGGCGGGGAGGGGACCAGGGCCCAGGGAAGGTGGGGAAGTGGACGGTGAGGAGGCCCGTTGCTCACGCCCCTGGGCCCACCCTCTTTAGGGAGCAGGAACCAAGGACCGGACCCTGATCCGCATCATGGTGTCTCGCAGCGAGATCGACCTCCTGGACATCAGAGCAGAGTATAAGCGGCTGTACGGCAAGTCCCTGTACCACGACATCACGGTACGGGCCTCTGGGGGCTGTCTGGGCTGCCTCTTGGCGTCCTGCTCACCCTCGGACCTCCCTGGCCACTCCCACCGTCCCCTTTACTCTCCCTCCTCGGAGCTCTCGCGGGCTCGGCTTCAGCCAAGTATGGGCATCTTGTTTGTGGTCCTCGTACTTGCCCTCTTCAGTTTTCACTTGTTCATCTGGTTGTACAACAGCAGGGTGTCAGCTCCTGATGGCAGGGTGCCTCTTGACCCTGCTGTCGCCCCTCTCTGTGTCCCAACATCCAGCACATCTGCTGTTCAGTAAACAGTTGTGGGGGGGAGGGTCCAAAATCGGCATCAGAGAACACAGGACCTCCCCCACCTGGTGCCTGGCCTTCAGAATCCAGCCGCCCTGTGGGTCTGTGATCCATCAGTGAGAAATCAAGCCCCGAGCCCCTGGAGGGTGAGCGGCTCTAGCTCCCTGGTTAGTCCCATCCCTCAGCTCTGTGGTGGAGGCAGCACAGGAAGGCAGTTCACAGGGAGGGCTCGGGGGTCACACTGCTTGGGGTCCAGCTCTGGCTTTTCTGCTTGCTCACTGTGTGATCTCAAGCAGCTTGCTTAAACCTCCCTGAACCCCAGTTCCATCATTGTTAAGAGGAGGATAATAATAGTACCCCCCGCCCAGGACTGTTGCGTCTTAAAGGAGGTGGTCCACGTGAAGCATGTTGTGTGACACATGTACGTGTCTGATAGACACTAGCTCCTGTTTTATCACTGTGCCAGAGCCAGTCTGATAAAATTGATTCCTGTCGTGGCAGGGGTCAGGGGGTCTGACACTTAATTTCTGAACTCACATGAACCTTGAAATTGAAGTCACCACGCCCAGGTCCTGATTTCAGAGTGACTAACGTTTGATGTTGGGCATGTCACTGAGAGAGGCTTCTCTCTCTTTTCTTGGATATAAAAGCAATGCTGTTGATAGCAGAGAATTAATAATTATTCACAAAGTATCTTGTGTGTGCCAGTAGGTTGTGGGCACCGAACAGGCCTTGCCCTCAAGGAAGGAAACGATGGTAGGAAATGATGAGAAATTAGCTAAGTGTGGCCTTACTTCTAATGTAAGTGCAGTGGACTCAGATAGAGGGGATATCAGTGTGAACTGGGATGCCCAAATAATAACAGTCCCCTTCACTGGACAGTCGTATCATAGTAGATTACACTTCCTGTACAGGACACAGTAGTGCATTATGGTATAATCCCAACTTAGTGCAACAAAAATGCACTGGGCAAAGGCCACTGGTAGTTAGCCCTGGGTAGGGGGGGTTTTGGCTATTTAAAATTTTTTTGTATTTGTTTTTCAAATTCTGACTTTGATCATTCGGGTGAGTACAGCTTTCTATTTTTTTTTTTTTTTTTGCGGTACGCAGGCCTCTCACTGTTGTGGCCTCTCCTGTTGCGGAGCACAGGCTCTGAACGCGCAGGCTCAGGGGCCATGGCTCACAGGCCCAGCCGCTCCGCGGCATGCGGGATCCTCCCGGACCGGGGCACGAACCCGCGTCCCCTGCATCGGGAGGCGGACCCCCAACCACTGCGCCACCAGGGAAGCCCCCAACTTTCTCTTTTTTAATGGGAGGGCTCCGGAGGCTGAACTGCGTTGGCAAAGGTCTGTGCCACCTGCAAGGCCAGCGTGTGAGCCTCTCACCTGCTCTGGCACCAGCACGGTGGGGAATTTCCTAGGATGGGGCTGCCTTTCTGTAAGGGCACCTGGGGCAGAAGAAAATCAGGAGCCAGGAAGCCAGAACTGGCCGAGCCTCGCTTAACTGATGCCTTACTTGTTTCTGTGACCAGGGAGACACTTCTGGGGACTACCGGAAGATACTGCTGAAGATCTGTGGTGGCAACGACTGAGTGGTGACTGGTGGGTCACTTCTGTCCACCTGCTGGCAACAGCGATGCCAGGAAAAGGCCAAAAGAATGTTTGTCTATTTCTAACAAATCCACAAAAAACCCCTTGGTGTCCCAGCGCGGACCGTCCGTAGAACCTTGGCCCCGTCCCCCGCCTGCCCTCCTGATCCGTGTCTTGTGCTCGTGCTGAGGGACCTGGGTTGGTCTTGAACTCTCTCAGGATACCTCCTCCCCACCCCCACTCCTCACAGCCTCTTGCAGCTAAAGGAGACGTTTTGTTTCCTGACTCATGCAGTCATTCCCCTTTGCTTGTGGCTTAAACGCCTGGCTTCGTTTTAGTCATATAATGTTGTATGTTTATTTGGAGGTTTTTTTTTTTAATATATAGTCGTTGCAGACAGATGCACACACGTCTTTGCTGCATACACAGTTTGGGTGAGACAGGTGGGGACTGGGGGCGCCATGTCCTCACTGAGGAGTAAAAGGGAAAACCTTTAAGAGTACTCTTTGCATCTGGTGAGAATGTGTCATGAGCTTTGTTATTGCCAAACTCACTCCTTTTTAGAAAAGAAAAAAGCCAGAAAGTCATCTGTTCCACGCAAAACCACGAGAACAGAGCCAGCTCCCTGCCAGTGACAGGGTTACTTGTAATTGAGAATGTGCCTTAAACCTGAATGTCGATGGCCGAAAGCTGTTTCCAAATTAAAGTCAGCCAGTTCTGGACGTGTTTACCTGGTGCCAGCTTGTTTTCCTGTGCTTCATGATTCTGCCCTGTAGCGCAGGGGTCCAGCCTTACTAGTCGGTGGAAATTTTTATGACTTTAAATAGAAACTTGTGCTTAGGGAACTCTGAGCATAAGTAATTTGCAGGGACTGGGTCATAAGGACATGAGAAATGGAGGTCCCTGAAATTCGTGCTCAGGGCCCAGACGCTGAAAAGGCATCATATGCGGGCACGGTGAGGCCCACTAGGGCGAGGAGGAGGAGCGTGGTCCTTCCCGCCAGGTCCGGAAGGAGGGGCACAGGAAGGAGGGGGTGTGCATGACTCCTGGGGGAGGCCTTACTGAGGAGGATCAGAGAGGTGTGAGACCGGCTCCTCCCCTCAGGGACCCTTCAGTCTGAAAGGGAGCTCCTGGCTGTGGTCCCCGGCAGGCCCTTTGCCCCTTGGTTGGTGGTGTTAGGAGAAGGCAAGTCCAGAAGGGACAGAGTTTCTAGAAGTCGTCGTCACTTCTAGAAGCCCAAAGCTTGTTTTCTGGCCAGGGATCTTCACTCCCTTTCTGGTTTCTTACGTTGAAAGTTTAGAAAGGAGAGAATCAGAGATTATGGTGGAAGCCCAAGCCTGCTGGGCCCTAGCAGGGGCCCCAGGGAGTGGCTTGTCCACAGAGTAGACATCTGCTTGGGAACACCACCGTGACTCCTCCCTGCCTTGTGGACATAGAAGAGGGGATGGCCCAAGGGACGTGGGGCAGCCGTGAGCTGGACACTAGCCTCGTCTACCTAGATCTGCCTTGCCCAGCCAGAAAGGCTGATGTGGGCCCTGGGATGGACGGCAGGCCCTGCTTGTCATGTCAGCTCTGCTTCAGTTTCCATGCCTGGAGCCTCTTGACCAGCATGCTTGGCTGCCCTTCCCCAAGGGCGGGCCCCTTGCCCTTGGGTGCCAGGTGGGACCTGCCTGGTGGGATGAACTGTGAGGCACTGCACAACTTGCCCTGGGTCCAGGCCGACTTTGGTGGCCTCCTGCACTGTGCCAGAGTCTAGATTCAACCTCCCATAACGTGACTGTAAATGTTCTGTGACATTACTTTGTCCCATTGTCTGCACCGGAGGTTCCAACCTGGTGCCCAACAGGCAGTATTTAACCTGTACGTGCATTCACTTTGGTCCCCAAAAAGTCCTTTTAGACATTTGAATTTGTTGCCAACATTTAAGCATTGAGCGATTTCATATTTTTAAAAATCTGGAAGAATGGATTCTCATGAAAAGCCAAAAATTCTAGTAACGCTTGCCCAGAATTCCTGCACAGCAGTTGCTGCTGGCGCCAACTCACAGGTGCCCTGTTTAGGTATGTACTCTCCATTTTGCCACAGGCCCCACTACTCCCTATTGATATACCATGTGCACGTTACCTGTTGGGCCCTTACACGTCTTTGAGTTTGAGACCCCTGGCCTACACACTTGGGGGCCACCTGTGTTCAGCCTGGTCCTTATTTTCTACCTTTCTGTCCCTCTGACTTCCCTCTTGGTCATGCCCATGGGACCCAACTCATAGTAAGGATGGGCTGGAGGACTATGTGAATGCCTCACAGATCTCTCCAGAGACAAAGAAAGGCACCTACTGCCTTCTAAGATCAGTAAAAGGTTATTAACACTGACGGTGATGCTCAGGATAAAAAAAGATGAGGGAGACATTGATCTTACAGGTCATCTTTCTGGGAGGAAACTACACTGGGTCTTTTCCTGCCTCCTGGAGGTGTTAGTCAAGGCGGGTCCATGCCGCACATCTAATGTCACTTCCAGAATAGCAACCAGAGGATGAGGCATGAGGTAAGTTCAGCCCTGAGTCTGTTTTCAACAGCTGTGGGGACATTGGAATGAACACTGTGTGTTAGGGACAGGGACAGGACTAGGGTGAGGCAATCAGTCACTTGCTTCAGGTGCAAAATTTGAGAAAGGAACCTTGGAGTGCTCACTTTGTAGACGGGGAAACGGTCCTAAGTGGTGGTTCTCAAACCCTAGTGTGCATCAGGATTTTCTGAGGAGCTTGTTAAAGGTGCAGGTCCCTGGGCAGCCATGGGGACCAAGAAACTGCATCTGTAACCTGCTTGCCTTATATTCTGATGCTGATCTAAATACTCCTGCACTGAGCCAGAGAACTTCTGACATTAGAAATGTTCACACACAGGACAGGTGAGCAGGTGGCAGAGTGTTTCAGTCCGGCGGTGGGAGGTGGAACTGGTCCACTCCCAGCTTTGGCAAGAAGGATCTGAAAGATGAGCCTTTGCAGATGCCCATGGTCAAAGCAACAACTGGATGGCCGTGCCATGCCCATCCTTGTGCTTTGGCAGGGAGTTACAGTCCTAGCCTAGGACTTGGCCCCTTATTTCTGCCCTCAGCTCCTTCCTGCCCTGGCTGATATGGAGTGGAGTCAGACGTGAAAACAGAAATCAAGCTAATCATTTCTCCAGGCAGATACTAGACTAGCTTACATTTTTTACCCCATCAAACCTGAAAGCTTCTCTGCTCGTGTTCCTGTAAGGACAGGGACATCATTACTTAGTCCTCCAACTGGCCCTATACAGGGTTCCCTCTCAGCAAAGGATTTGGTCAGTCAGGGTCTCAACTCTGTAAGGGGCTCTTACCCTCAACGCCTACTCCTTGGAAAGCTTGCTTTGGCCTAATACTGGTGTCCACTCTGAACCTGGTTCCTTCCCAGCAATAAGAGCTGACGCAGCCCTGAATCAGAAAGAGCACTGGTCCAGGAGTCAGGCATCCCTTTTCCCGTCTCAGCTCAGCTACTGGTTTGCTGTGTGACCCTGGATAAGCCACTTCCCCTCTTTGGGCCTAAAATGAAGGGAAGACTAGATCAGAGCTTCTTAAACTTGACTGTAGTCAGCAAAAATTGTAGAGTAGGGAACTCCAAAAGCCTGTTCCTCCGTGAAAGTGACAAATAAGATGGCAAAAACTGTCAGGATCAACTTTATGAGAGCTCTGAAAATGAAAGTTTGCAACCAAACAAAAGCTTAAAAAACAAAGTTGAGTCTTGGTGAGAGGATCTTGCTTCATTTTCACTTACTCCAGCCTTATCCTCCTCACCGCAGCTTGGCATCAGCCTCAAAAACAATATCCACATTCTGTTATAGGTTCCTAGCAATGAATGGAGCAGAATGGACCTTGTTCTCAAGAATTATGGTTGGTTGTTTTGATCTTTCTTATTGCTCCCTGAAAGACTGGCTCAAATGACTTGCTTTTTTTTTTGCGGTACGCGGGCCTCTCACTGTTGTGGCCTCTCCCGTTGCGGAGCACAGGCTCCGGACACGCAGGCTCAGTGGCCATGGCTCACAGGCCCAGCAGCTCCGTGGCATGTGGGATCCTCCCAGACCGGGGCACGAACCCATGTCCCCTGCATCGGCAGGCGGACTCTCAACCACTGTGCCACCAGGGAAGCCCAAATGACTTGCTTTTATTTTACCTAATTTGGAACTCTCCCAAGGAGGAGGTGGTAACCCTCAGGGACATTGAAGGCAGATTCATTAGCACTGATGCCTGGAGAGAGGGATAACAGTTGGGGCAAACAGGAGACAAATTGAAAAGTTTGGGGAGCAAAGGCCGATGATGTGATGCTTTGGGGAATAATGGTTTTAGAGTGCTCCCATTAATTCCTGGGAATCTAGAAGGCCACACACATGCCTAGGGCTGGGCACATGCTTAGAAAAGACTTGAGAGGACTGTAAGCTCTCACCTCTGGCTGACCTTCCGGCTCTACACATGCAGAAAGTGAAGCAGGCAGAGTCATAGACTGCCTGGCAGAGTATCCAAAGATTTTCCCCAACACACACAACACATTTGTAAAGACTGGGAAATTTGGGGTTTTGTGGTTGTTCCAGGAGTTTAAGGAGTTGTGTTGGATCACTAGTGACCACTGAGTTAACTGAACAGAGACTTCAATGACCACACCAAATACAGACTTTAAAAAACTAGTTCAGAAAGTCACTAAACAAACTACAACAAATTCAACAAGCAGCAATAACAAACTGTGGGGAGCGGGAAGAATCTGATTTCCAGAGTTTTCACATAATGTTCAAAATGCCCAGTTTTCAACAAAAATTATTGAGGCATGCCAGGAAACAAGAAAGTATGACCCATACTCAGGAAAACAAGAAATCTGTTCATAGAAATTGAGGAAAACTGAGATATTGGACTTACCAAGAAAAGACTTTAAATCAACTGCCTTTAAAAAGCTCAAAGAGCTAAAGGAAACCACGTGTAAAGAACCAAAGGAAACTAAGAGAATGATGTCTCACCAAATAGAGAATGTCAATAAAAGGAAGTTACACAAAGGAACCAAATAGAAATTCTGGAGTTGAAAAGTACAATTATAAATTTTAAAATATCACTTAGAGGGGCTCAAGAGGAGATTTGAGAAGGGAGAAGAAAGAGTTGGCAAACTTCAAGATAGGTCAATTGAGATTTCCCAATCTGAGGAGTAAAAAGAAAAAAGAATGAAGAAAAATTAACAGAGCCTAAGACCTGTGGGACATCATCATGAAGTATACCAATGTACACATAATGGAGGTCATAGAAGAGAAGAGAGAAAGCAGAAATACTTGAAGAAACAGTGGTTGAAAGCTTAGAAATTTGATGAAAGACATTAATCCACACATCTCAGGAGCTCAGTGAACCGTAAGTAGTATTTTTAAGAAGATCCACTTTGAGACACATTATAACCAAACTGTTGAAAAACAAGGAATCCTGAAGTCAGCAATAGAGAACTGACTTGTCACATACAAGGGATCTTCAATAAGATTAACATCTGATTTCTTGTCAGATACCATAAAGGCTAGAAGGCAGTGGGATGACATATTCAGTGTGCTGCAAAAAGAAATGTTAACAGGAATCCTATATCTGGCAAAATAGTCTTCAAAAATGAAGAAGTTAACACATTCCTGGGTGAACAAAAATTGAGACAGGTTCTTGCTAGTAGACCTTTCATGTGAGAAATGCTAAAGAAAGTCCTTCAAACTGAAATGAAAGGATACTGGACAGTAATTCAAATCCACCTGAAGAGATGAAACATTGGTAAAGATAAACATAGGTAAATATAAACATCAGTATTAATATGTATTTTTTGGTTTGTAGCACCTCTTTTTTTCCTATATGATTTAAAAGATAATTGCACCAAACAAGGATTATAACACTGTGTCGATGGGCACAAAATGTATAAGGATGTGATTTGTGACAATAACAACATTAAAGGCAGGTGATGGAGCTATATAGGACATATAGAGAGAGACAAAGCTTTTGTATACTATTGAAACGGTATTAATTCAAACTGGACTTATAAATTAAGATGTTAATGTAATCCCAGAAAATAACAAAAACAGTAAAAGAAAGGAGAAGGAATCAAGTGGTACACTTGAAACCATCTAACATAAAATGTGGCAATAATGGAGGAATTAAGGAGCCCCAAAATTACGACATAGAAAACAAATAACAAAATGGTACAAGTCTTTATTTATTAGTAATTACTTTAAATATAAATGGAGTAAATGCTCCAATTAAGAGGCAGAGATTGGCAAAGGACATTATATCCTAATAAAATGGTTAACCCATCAAAATATAATAATTATAAACATATATGCGTCTAACAATAGATCCCCAGAAAGTTTGAAACAGACTGACAATTGAAGGGAGAAATAGTCCCAACAATAATAGTTGGAGACTTCAACACTTCACTTTCCCTATTGGATAGAATAATTAGACAAAAGATAAACAAGGAAACAGAAAACTTGAACAGCACTATAAATCAACTAGACCTAACAGACATATATAGAACTGTCCACCCAACAAGAGAATATGCATTCTTCTTAAGTGCACATGGAAAATTCTCCAGATCACAAAAGAATCTAAATAAATTTTAGAAGATTCAAACCACACGGAGTATCTTCTATGACCACAATGGAATGAAATTTAAAAGAAATATCAGGAGGAAATCTGGAAATTTTACAAGTAGGTGAAAACTAAACATACTTTAAAAGAACAGTGAGTTAAAGAAATGAGAAATTAAGAAATACTTTGAGATTAATTAAAATGAAAGCCCAAAACTTATGGGATGCAGTGAAAGCAGTGCTCAGAGGGAAATCTATAGCTGTAAATGCCTACATTAAAAAAGAAAAAAAAAATCTCAAATCAGTAGCCTAACCTCCCACTTTAAGGAATTAGAAAAAGAAGAGCAAACTAAACCCAAAGCAACCAGAAAGAAGGAAATAATAAAGATTAGAGTGCAGATAAGCAAAATAGAGACTAGAAAAACAATAGAATCAATGAAACAAAAGCTTCTTCAAAAAGATCAACAAAATTAACAAACCTTTAGACTGACAGAAAAAGGAGAGAGGAGACTCAATTACTAAAATCAGAAATGAAAGTGAGGACATTACTAACAGCTTCATAGAAGTAAAAGGATTATAAGAAAATACTGTTAACTGTATGCCAACATATTAGATAACCTAGATGAAATGGGGAAATTCCTAGAAACACACAAAGTCTGAAATTTGACTCAAGAAGAAATAGAAAGTCTGAATAGACCTATAAGAAGAGATCAGTAATCAAAAACTCCCAACGAGGAAAAATCCAGAACCAGGAGCCTTCACTGGTGAATTCTATCAAACATTTAAAGAAAAAGTTAACACCAATCCTTCTCAAACTCTTTCCCCCCAAATAGAGGGGGAAACACTTCCTAACTCATTCTGTGAGACCAGTATTACCCTGATACCAAAGCCACAAGAAATGTGCAAAAAACCTCAGTGAAATACTATCAGACTGAATCTAGCAGTATATTATAAGGATTATCCAGCATGAACAAGTGGGATTTATCAAAGGAATACAAGGAGCATTCAATATGTAAAAAATAAATCAATGTAATACATATTGACAGAATGAAGGGGGATAAAAACTACATGATGATCTCAATTGATGCAGAAAAAGCATTTGCAAAAACCCAACATCTTTTCACATATAATAATAACAAACCTAAGAAACTAAAAACAGAAGGAAAATCTATCAACCTGAAATAAAGGGCATCTACGAAAAGCATACCCAATGGTGAAAAAATAAAAGCTTTTCCTTGAGATCAAGAACAAGACAAAGATGTCTGCTATTGCCACTACTACTCAACATTGTATTGAAAGTTATAGCCAGGGTAATTAGGCAAGAAAAAGAAATAAGAGGCATCCAGATTGGAAAGTAAGAAGTAAAACTCTATCCACAGATTACATAATCTTATATACAGAAAATCCTAAAATATCCACAGAAAACCCATTAGAGCTAGTAAACGAATTCAGCAAAGTTGCAGGATAGGATACGCGATCAACCAAAAAAGTCGTTTATATATCCGTGCACTAGCAATGAACAATCTGAAAGTAAAATTAAGAAAACAATTCCATTTACAGTCATTGCAAAAGGAATAAAATAAGGATAAATTTAACCAAGGTGGTGTAAGACTTTACCCTGAAAACTACAAAAAATGCAAAACATCCTGTGCTCATGGATTGGAAGATTTAGTATTGTGGAAATGGCAATACTCTAAAAACTGATCTACAGATTCAATCTAATCCATATCAGAATTCCAACTGCCTTTGGCTGATGTGGACAGGCTGATCCTAAAACTCATACGGAATTGCAAGGAACTGTTCCTCAAATAGCCAAAACAGTCTTGGAAAAGAACAAAAAAGTTAGGGAACTCATACTTAATTTTAAAACTTAGCACAAAGCTATAGTAATTCAAACAGTGTGATACTGGCATAAAGACAGACATACAGAACCATGGGATAGAATTGAGAAGTAAACCTAAACGTTATGCTCAATTGATTTTTGACAGGGTGCCAGGACGGTTCAGTGGGGAAAGAATATTCTCTTCAACTAAGTGCAAGTAATGAAGCTGAATCCCCACCTCACCACATACAAACATTAACCTAAAAGAGATTTTAAAAACTAAATATAAGAGCTAAAGCTATAAAAATCTTAGAAGACAGGATTAAATGATTCATAACCTTGGATGTGGTAGTGGATTCTTAGATATGACACCAAAACAAGAAGGAACAAAACAAAGATAAATTGGATTTCATCAAAACTGTTGTTTCAAAGGACACTATAAAGAAAATAAAAAGACAACCCAGAATATGAGAGAAAACATTTGTAAATCATATATCTGATAAAAACCTAGTATCCACAATACATAAAGAACTCTTACAACTCAACAGCAAAAAGACAACCTAGTTTTTAAAATGGGCAAAGGATTTGAATAGACCTTCCTCCAAAAAAGACATACAAGTGGCCGACACACACATGAAAAGATGCTCAGCATCACTAGGCATTAGGTAAATGCAACTTAAAACCACGAGATAACCACTTCACACCTAGTGTGATGCCTATAATCAATAAGATGTGTAGGGGAGGATAAGGAAAAATGGAAAACCTTATATATACATTGCTGGTAGGAATGTAAACTGGTACAGTTGCTATGCAAAAACAGTTTGGTGGTTCTTCAGAAACTTAACATAGAGTTACTATTTGACTCAGCAATTTCATCCTTAATTATAGACCCAAGAGAAATGAAAACATATATCCACACAAACTTATACATGAATGTTCATAGCATTATTCATAATAGCCAAAAGGTGCACACAACCCAAATATCCACTGATTTGATGAATGGATGAATAAAATGTGATATATCCATAAAATGGAATATTATTATTCAGCCATAAACAGGAACGAGGTACTGATACATGCTACAACATGGACGAACCTTGAAAACATTATGCTAAGCGAAAAACAGTTAAACACAAAAGGCTTTGTGTCTGACACAATCATACACAAAAATGTATGATTCCATTTATATGAAATGTCCAGCATAGGCAAGTCCACAGAGAAAGAAATATTAGTGGTTTCCAAGGGAGGATGGGAGGGGGAATGGGAAGTGACTGCTTAATGGTACAGGGTTTCTTTTGGGGGTGATGAAAATTTCTGGCATTAGAAGGTGATGATGAGAATTAGAAGGTGGTGATGACTACACATTATGAACCCACTGAATTTGTACTGTTTTAAATGGTTAAAATTTTGAATTTTATCTCAACAGAAACATTTTTTAAAACTTTAATGTGCACACAGATTCCCTGGGGATCTCATTAAAATGTAGATTCTGATTCAGGAGGTCTGGGCAGGGCCCTGAATTCTGCATTTTTGATAAGCTCCCAGGTGACACCCCTGTTGTTCACCTACAGCCACATTTTGAGTAACAAGTTTACTCAAAGGGCCCTTCCACTGTGCCGCCTTAACGATTCTGCATCTCAGGTGCCTCACCTCTTGAACTAACTCCTGCCCTGTCCACCCCTATAAATAAGGAGGGCGGAAGTACAGGTCTGAGCCTGCAGGGGGTGTGAGCCTCAGCGCATGGGAGCAGATGGAGAAGGGGCTGTGGCTGCGGGGGTCACTGTCAGCAGACACAGAGGGGACCAAAGGAGTAGCTTTTATTTTGCACAAAGCTGAGGACGGCAGCCCAGAGCTCACGGCTCTGTTCTCAGAGGAGAGCTGTTGTATCACTGCCAGCTGTTGGGTGGCTCCTGCTCTGGTGCTGAGAGGCGATCTGAAAGAAAGGGGGCGGCCTCGGAGTGAGCAAACAGGGTGCTGAAGGCTGCCTGCCCTCCCCTCCCAGTCCCCTGGGGACTCCTGTGCCAGGACGCAGGGCTCGAGGGAGCAGGTGGCAGTCCCTCCACTGCCAATGAGAGGGATGCCAGGCTTTCCTGATAGGGTTTGGTGGCGGCAGAGGAGTAGAAGGGAGATGGGTAGGAGCTGTGACGTGTGTAAATGGCCAGGGAAGGAGGCAGCCGCTCTGAGTCAGGGTGGTGCTGAGAGTGGAACTCTTCCAGGTGCCCTTACCCGATGCTGGGCTGCAGCAACCCCGGGCGTGGGGGCAGAGAACACTTGGGGTGAGCCCGGAGGATGCCTCCCACTTCTGTCCCAAGGAGGAGCTGGAGCCTCCCTGGCTTGTCCAGGCTACACCATGGGGGTGGAGCAGCCATCCCCACCCTGCTGCCCAGCCCTGGAGGCTGTCATCTCTGCTACCTGAGCTGCTCACCGGCTCCTCTGCGAGGTCGGGGATCAGGCTGAAGGGGCCCAGGGGCAGATTCCAAGCCAGCTCCTCCAGCTGAGCCAGCAAGCCTTTCACTTCTGCCTCCAGGTGCTCCACTGTCTTCTCCACCGTCTAAAGCAAGGAGAGAAGTTGGGGGAGGAGTAGAGGACAAGAGTGGTGACAAGTCCCACTTAATCAGCCACATCCTAAGGAGCACCTGGAAGTCCAGTAGGGTGTGGTGGGGGAGAGAACTGGGTGCCAGGGGACCTGGGTCCTCTTGATTGAGGCCCTGCCCTTGCCTGCCTCTCAGCTCCCCAGATAACAAATTCCTAGGAGCTCACTCTCTAAGGCTGCTCGCTCCTGCCTCTGGCACTCAGGAGGTTTACCCAGTCATTGGTTTGGGGCTTGGAGGGACTCTGGGATTCTTTTTTCCATTTCAGGGTGTCACCACTGGGAGCTCACATTCCTTTTGTTACCCCGCCCCCTGGTGGCAATTCTGCCAAATGACAGTATTGGGATTTTGAAATTTTCTTTATTCAGGGTTCTTAACTTTTTTCACAAATGAGCCCCATTAGCAGTCTGGTGAAACCTACAGACTGCCATCAGAAAAATGCTTTCATTGAGAAAAATAAAACATACAGGATTTCCAAGGGTATAAACTGCAGTAAAATACTATTAAACTATAAAAATTAAATTTTGATATAAACATTTATCTATTTATTAACTTATTTAACACCAGGTCTAACAACTACTGAAATTTTTTTTTCTTTTCTTTTCTTTTTTTTTTACTACTGAAATTTTGACATACTGATAGTAAACAATATATTGAGATATTCACAATGACTATAATAGGATGAAATTATCTGTGATTTCTATTGCTGACAAAGTCACAGTGCTGTTAATACTCCTGCAGTTTGTTGTCTGTATTTACAGTGAGTGAGAATGCTAAATCTCAGCTAAAGGTTTGTGGAAATGAAGTGCAATTTTTTTTCCCCACACAAGTTTATGGACCCCAGGTTACAAACCGTGGCTGTGTAACAAAACACCGCAATTGAATTTCCACCTTCTCATCTGGTGATTATGGGGAGATCTCTGGCTGGTGGGAAGCAAGGTCCCGGGGAGGCAGGGTCTGTTGGGGGCTGGACAGCCTAACAGCCCAGGTAGGGCAAGGAGATGTTTAACATAGTGGCCAGGGAACAGGATTGGCCCAGATTTCCCCAACTTTCCAAAGCAAGATTGGCCTGAACCCTCCAAAGCCACCAGCCTGGCAGGTGGTCCTGAAGCTGCATGCCCTCTCAGGTCACCCTCATTACCTCCTCTATGACGTCTAACCGGCCATGGACAGCCATGTGTCTGTCACACCCTGCAGTCCGAGCTGGGTCTCCTCGGGAGGGGATGAAGGGTTCAGCAGCTGTAGGAAAACAAGTCTTGTCACTGTGGGGCCCTCGGTTTCCCTGTAACATTAGAGACTCCTGCAAACATGGGGCTCAAGGGAGGTGGGTCCTAAAAACAGTCCAAAGAGAAGCAGAGGAAGGCTCAGTGTGGATCAGGGTGTGAGTGTAGGGTTGCCTCACTCACTTGGCCATGGTCTCCTACAGACCCAAGTAGGCTTCCTTAAGGAGGTGCTGCCTGAACTGGGTAAGAAAAGGAAGGGAGGAAAGGTTTCAGCCAGAAGGAACGGCATGTGCAAAGATAGGAATGAAATAGCATGGCTCAGTGCACAAACCCTCAGGAAGCCTGAAGTGGCTGGAAAGTACAGGGTGGGTGGGAGTTGAGACTGGAGAGGTGGATCGTGGAAACAAGGCCGGGCCCTAATAAACCAATCACAATGCTTGTTTTGGGGTTTATTTAAACAGGAGAGTCATGCAGTCATATGTGAATTTTTAAAATACAGAGAATGGATTGGAGAGATTCGTTTTTGAAGGCAGGAAGTTACTGCAGTAATCAGCGTAAGAAGTGATGAAAGGAGGCAGTAACCGTAGGAAGAGAGGAAGAAAATGCATGGAGATATTGTAGTAATAGTAATTGACATTGGTGACCAGTTAGTAACATCTGACACAAGTGAGTGCTAAACAAATGTGTTAACTCAGTCAACCTCTACAACCAATTATTAGCCCCAATTTACACATAAGGAAATTGATGCACAGAAAGGTGAAATGATACGTCTAACGTCACACAGCTAGTAAGCGGAATATCTGAGGTTCAGTTTGTTCAACATCATTTTCCTCCCCAACGTTGGCTCCTCCTTCGTTCCTTACACCACCAACCTTCACACCAGAAGTTTAGGGCCCGGGCTTTGAGCTCAAGTTGCAGTATTGGTGGCTCTGAGATAACCTGCAGGGCGTCTGAGTTGGCCGAGTCCTTGGAGAACATGGACACACAGAAAGGAGGATGCTGCCCCAGAAGCAAGGAGAAGCCAAGAGCTTTCAAAAGGATGAAGCAGTCAGCATGGCCTAAAGCAGCATGGAGGTCTAGCAAGATAAGGACTCGGAGCAACAGAAAAGTGGATGCTGAATGCCGTCCCAGCGCTTTTAGTGGAGAGGTGCCGACAGAGCAAAGTCTAGTCGCAGTGGGATGAGAAGGGAAGGAAAAGTCAGGAGGAGGAAACTAAGATCCTGGAAAACATTTCCATGAAGCCTGGCTATGAAGGAAGGGAGATCAGATCACAAGGTGATCTAAAGCAGTGTTTATTGTTGTTGTTTCCAGGTTTTTAAGCATTGAAGAAACGCAACCCTGCTTATAGCCTGAGGACAGGAGGAAGCCAGGAGAACTGAAAGAATGCATTTCCCGAAGAGATGTGAGGCCACGGAATCCAGAAATGGTGGTGGGGCTAGGGGTCACATGTGGAAGGAAGAGAGAGGAAACGCAGCAAAAATGGGTAAAAAAGTTCTACTTAAAGGGCCAAGAAGTTGAGGGAGTCCCACCTGATGGCCTCTGTTCACTCGGTAAAGTAAGAGGGGAACCATCTGCTGAAAATTCATGTAGGGTTAGGAAAGGAAAGCGAGTTGTGAAGTATTATCAGGAATTCTGTGAGTGGGTTGTTGGACACAGACACTAAAATGGGAGCCGTGGTGAAAGTATTTCCACCATGGAAACTGACAAATGCTTTTTTTTGTTTTCCGAAAGCCAGTGTATCAGCCCGCCCCTGGGTAAGAAGCTTGAATAAAGAGGGGGCTCCAAAAGGGGATGAGGAGAATGAGGAAGGCGGTTAGGAGGATGGTGCAGAACAACCTGACATCACAAGGAAGCCCTCCCGCAGCAGCTCAGCAGGTGGGTGTCAGCAGCAGAGACAGATGGCTGATGAGCTGAAACCTGGGAGTCTGTGGCATGAGTGCGGTGAAGAACAGAGTGCAGAGGAACTGAGGATTCGACCAGCAAGGGCTTAAGGGGACAAGCTCGGGCATCTAGCTTGAATAACGAAGGAGAAGGCAATAAGAGGGCCAATAATTGGGAGAAATGGAGGGGCTGAGGGCACTGCAGATCTCAGTGAGATGATGGGAGTAACAGAAGGAACAAGTGATAAGGGATATTGCAGTTTTAGCTTTTAGAGGTAGAGCAGCTTCACAGTGACAATACCAAGGCTGTGGGCATCTGAAGTAGAGCAGGGGTAAGAGTTTTTGGACTTGATCTTTGTAGATGCAAAACTCTTGTAAGACCTCGATGTTGGCTGGGTTGCCCGAGGGGACATATAAAGTTTCCCAGGAGGTTGGCAGGTCTTGAGGTAAGGATAGTGAGCTATTTTGCTGGTGATGAACGTATAACTCTGAAGGCTGAGTGACTTGTCTAAGATCACACAGTCAGCGAACGACTGGACCCCAGGCACCCTGGCCTTCCCCTGGCCCCACCTCAGCCAGCTGGCCTTCTGGAGCTCTGTCAGAGTCCCCATGCCCTGCGAGTCCCTGGTCTCAACTCTCTCTGGATCTCAGCTCTTCCACTCAGGGGCGAGAACCAAGCGCAGGGGCAAAACTTCCTTCTACTCTGAGCATCTTTTGTGGAGAACAGTTTGGGTTTTTACATTCTCCCTTTCATTATGTCGATCCACTGGACATATGTCCATCCACTGAACTTAGAAAAACCTGTTCAAAAAACAATGGTGGATTTCCCTGATGGCACAGTGGTTAAGAATCCACTTGCCAATGGAGGGGACGTGGGTTCGAGGCCTGGTCTGGGAAGATCCCACATGCCACGGAGCAACTAAGCCCATGCACCACAACTACTGAGCCTGCGCTCTAGAGCCCGCGAGCCACAACTGCTGAGCCCACGTGCCACAACTACTGACGCCCGCACGCCTAGAGCCTGTACTCCACAACGAGAGAAGCCACCACAATGAGAAGCCCATGCACCACAAGGAAGAGTAGCCCCTGCTCGCCGCAACAACAGAAAGCCCGCACGCACCAACGAAGACCCAACGCAGCCAAAAATAAATAACTTTAAAAAAAACAATGGTCTTGGGACTTCTCTGGTGGGCCAGTGGTAAAGAACCCACCTTCCAATGCAGGGGATGCCGGTTCGATCCCTGGTCGGGGAACTAAGATCCCACGTGCCGGGGGGCAACTAAGCCTGCACGCCACAACTACCGAGCTCGTGTGCCTCAACTAGAGAGCC
Organism: Pseudorca crassidens; assembly: GCF_039906515.1. NCBI lineage: Eukaryota > Metazoa > Chordata > Mammalia > Artiodactyla > Delphinidae > Pseudorca > Pseudorca crassidens. The sequence continues at coordinate 53,769,958 of NC_090311.1, read as the reverse complement.
TGCGTGCCGCAAAACTACAGAGCCCGCGCACCACAACTACAGAGCCTGTGCACCGCAACGAAGATCCTGCATGCCGCAGCTAAGACCTGATGCAGCCAAAAGAAAAAAAGAAAGAAAATAAATAAGTATTTTAAAAAACAACAACAATGGTCTTCTTGTTGACTTTAGGGAGGGAGGGGATGTTATAACTTTGGTTATTTTTTTTAAGGGAGCCTTTTAGAGGTCTATACTGAGCATATTTATAGGTAAAATGCTATGATGTCTTGGCTTTACTTCAAAATAACCCAGGCCTGGGAGTGGGAGGAGGCATGGGTGGGAGTATTGAGCAAACAAGATTGGCCAAGATTGGTAACTGTTGAAACTGGGTGATGTGGACATGGGGTTAATTCTGCCATTCTCTCTACTTTTGTATGTATGGTTTGAAATTTTCCATAATAAAAGCCAGTTCTCTGATGGGGTTGTTAGCAAAAAGCTGAAGCCACGGGCTTCGTGCATTGATACAAAATGTTCAGGATGGGTGTCGGGGGGTGGGTGGTCTGAGAGACCCCACCTGGAGGGCTGCGCTCCATTCTGGGCTATTCATCGTGAGAAGGCTTTCGACAGGCAGAGGCAGGGCTAAAGGCGGCCACCGTGAAGGGACTCCAGATTTTGACTCCTTTGTGCCAGCTGAAAAAACTGGGGTGCTCAGCTAGAGAGAAAAGATTTCGAGGGGGCAGGCAGAGTTGTTTTCACCCAAATAGAGGGCTGTCAGGGAAGAGGGGGTCTGTCTCGGTCTAGGTCCGGGCCCACACACACCCTCTGCAAGCTCCACCCAGGGGCCTTAGGCCAAGACGTTCCCCTGAGTCCCACCTGCCCCCTCCCAGACCCTAAAGTACTCTTCCCCCTCCTCCCAGCTTAGGCCAAGAGGAAGCAACATGACCCTGCCGGCCAAGTGGGGCTCTGCCAGCTCTGGAAGTCACGAACAACATGAATCTGCTCCCTCCCTCAGCCTAAAACATCCTGTTCTCTACGTGTCAGCGATGAGGGCTCACTTGGCTCCCAAACCCCTCCAGGGAAGAGGTTGGGCTGAGGTTGCTCTCCAAATCACACAGCACTAATGCATCACATCTGGACGCAGCTGCGCCCTGGGCTGCACTGCACAACCGTCCGTGAGCTCATCCAGGCCTCCGGAGGGGCTCTGCGGAGAGAGAGCTGGGGCAGAGCCAGGCCACCCTGCGCTGCGGCTCCCTCCCCCACGTGGGTGCTCATGGCATTGACCTCAGCGCATCATGGCAGAAAACACACTGCAGACCTCCGTTCCCAGCCATGAATTGGTGCGGGGCCGTGGGAACTTTCTTCTCCCCGAGCCTCTGCTGCCTCCTCTGCAACACGGGTTTGGGGATGGGGGCGGAGGCACTGCCAGACGCAGCTCATCCAAGGTTTGCCTCTGTCTTTCAGGCCTCAGAAATTAGCTACAAAGACCGAACCAGGATGAGTCAAGGACAAGTTGCTTCTTGGCCCAGAAGCTCCCGCAAGGCAAGAACTGGGCAAGGGCTCCCTTTGCTTCACGCTTCCTCACCAGTAGAAAGGGGCTCACGATAACGCCAGTTTCACGGAGCTTTGGGGAAGCTTAGACCAGAGGAAAAGTGGGGGAAGCTGAAGGATTATCACGACTGACCATGCGCCGCCAAGGCTGTGGTTCCCGGTGCTCCCTTCCCTCCTTCGCTCCCGCCCTCCCTGACCTGGCCAGTTGGGAAATGGACCTTCTTGGATGCAGGGTTGTTTTCTCTGGCCTGGCTTCCGCTCAGGGCCTATGCGCACCCCGGATGGCGGGCGTGGGTGGAACATGGTGAGAGCAGGCTGCCAGTGGAGACGGGAGGCCCAGTGCAGGCACCAGTTAAAGGGACACGGCCACTGGGCCTCCCCCCCACCCCTCCCACTGACAGGCATAGGAGACCTTTTGTTTCTGGATCCGAACACTAAGAAGGCGCACACAACTCAAAGGATTTCTGACCCTGAAAGGTGCTGCTTTGACCAGCCACACTTGGCACTTGGGGGTTAATTCTATTTGACCACAGTCAATATAATAGTCTAATAAATTTGACCACATTTGATATTTGTATTAAAATTTGTGCTTCATTCCAAACCATCAGTGTTTTTTTGTTTTTTGTTTTTTTTAAATCAGAAGAACACTATTTTCAAACAACTATATGAAGAACTCTAGTCTATGGATGTGCTCTGGCTGAAACAGGAGAGGGACCCTTGAGGCCCCTAAGAGGGAGCTCAGATGCTAAGGAACATTTTTGTTTTGTTTTGGGAGTGATACGTTCTGTCTCCCTTGTTCTCTGGTCATTTTCCAGATGTGGATTTGAGCCTTGCCGATCACTCTGAGAGCTTACCAATGTCAGTCCAATACAGTCGGCGTCTGGGTAAGTGAGGATACAAGCTGAGCTGCTGCAACACAGAGTCCCCCTCAATCACACGTGTGTTTATTTCTTTCTCACATATCAGTTCAGAGGTGGACTGGCTGATGGTCAGGGCTGGCAGGCAGCTCCGCTCTCCAAGGCCATCCAGGAAACCAGATTCCTTCTACCTTGGAATATGGTGATTTATAATCCACTGGGTTATAAAGTACTAGAACATTCCTAAACCCGCACCATGCTGAGGTCTAGGAAGCCATCCAGGATAAACCTCTCTCCACACACTGTCTGGGACTCACAAGTCTGGGAGTCAGAGGCACGGTCCCACCTCCACTGAACTGTGTTCTTTGCCTCTGACTCAGCTTCGTCTGTGAGGGATCTGCCCTGCTCTGTCTACTTGGTGGGACTGCTGTGCTGATCCAAGGGGATCCTGCATTTGAAGTTGCCTTGGAACTGCCAGATGATGTGCAAATGCCATGTAGGTCATTCACCAGGTGGACTGGAGACTAAGCAGGTCAGTGAAAGCCCTTGCAGCCCCGCCTCTCCCCCTGGAGCCAGTGCCTTTCACTAGATCACTCTGACCAGGTCTCCTCAAGACGGGGAGGCACCTGCTCTAGGACTATACCTGTGCAGGAGTCCAAGGGATGCTTGGAAGGGGCTTCTCCGACAAGCAAGCAGAGGGCTCAGGGCTGACCGGGCTCTCTGGGCTCTGTTACAAGCCAATCCCACTTGCTGGATCCTTAGTTTCTTCACCTTTAGAATGGGCACAACCACACTCTATATTTGAAGCTACTGTCAATTTGTGATCAGTTATTCTGGGCCAAGCTTTTTGTTGAGTGCTTACATGCATTAACTCATTTAATTCTATCTGTGAGCTCAGTACTCTTACTTATCAGTTTTTTATAGATGAGAAAACCAAAGAGGTTGAGTAACATGCCCAGGACTACACTGCTAGTAGGTAGTGGGGACAGGATTTGAATCCTACCTGCAAGACACTGTCTATACTATGTTCTGGCAGTTCTGTGATGAGTTAAGGGCCTCCTATCTTGGGGGGTCTCAGCTTCCTCCTTCGTAAAATGAGGGGCTGGACAGGAATGGGGCAAAGGGGACCTATACACATGACATCTTTGCACCTGTCTTGAGGCCCAACAAGAGCCCAACTGTGTACGTTGAATCAGATTGTCTTTGAGAGGTTCCCTCCCCACAACATCCATTTTTGTAAGAAGAAATGCAGTGATCCTCACCACAGCCCTTCAGCGTCTTCCTCTTCCACCCAAAGCAAAAAGCAGAAGCCCAATGGAAGACAGATGTCCACAGAGACCTGGCATGGTGGTGGACAGTGAGAGCTTCCCCCCGTGGGCCCCAAGGCATGGGTGAGAATGGCTAATAGGACTAGGCTCTAGGACTTGATATCCCTCCAATAGCAAAATAGGAAAGGAGATTAACTGAAGCCTTAACTTAAAAAAAAAAAATTCTCTACAAGTAGCATAAGACAGTCTGCTTCACTCAACACATAAAGAACTTTTATAGATTGATATGAAAAAATCCCACTACCACGATGGAAAAGTCTAAGACAGTTCACAAGAATTAGCAGAAATGACCAATACGCCTTTGAAGAAAAATCCAACCTTGGTAGTAATCAAAGAATAGAAAATTAAAGCAATAAACCATCTTCAAGTATTCTTGCAAAAAAAATATCTAATTGGAATTAGCTGAAGCTTCTAGATCTAACTACCAGTTTATAGACAATATAGGGGAGAGAACAATTTAAATGACACCTGGGGGATGCAATCAGCTAAAATTTAAATGGGAAAAACTTTATAAGACTAACAACCCAGTTTCTTCAAATAAATTTTAAGAAAAAAGAGGGGAAAAAGAACTTACTAAAGAAACTTAAAACTCACTAAAAGAAACTTAACAGATATATCAACCAAAAGCAATGTGTGTACCTTATTTGGATCAAACAAACCAAATATAAAAACATCACACAATCAGGGACAGTTGAACGCTGATTGGATATTTGATGACATTACGGAATTATTGTCCATTTTTAGGGAGTGATAATGGTATTGTTATTAAAAGATTATTTATCTTTTAGAAATACATAAGGCAATACTTACAGATAAAAATATATAATGCCTGGAATTTCCTTTAAAATAATCTGAGAGAGGGGAGAGAAGGTGGGGATGATAGATGAATCCAGATCTGTCAGGAATCCATTCTTGTTGAAACAGAGTGATGGGCACATGGTGGTTCACTATACTATTATTTTTATTATTATTATTCTTTTTCAAATTATTTTCCCATTTAGGTTGTTAAATAATATTGAGCACCGTTCCCTGTACTGTACAATAGGTCCTTGTTGGGTATCCATTTTACATACAGCAGTACGTACATGTCACTCCCAAACTCCCTAAGTATCCCTCCCCCACCTCCCAACCATAAGTTCGTCGTTCTCTAAGTCTGTGAGTCTGTTTCTGTTTTGTAAAGTTCATTTTTATCATTTTTTTTAGATTCCGCATATAAGCAATATCATATTTGTCCTTCTCTGACTTACTTCACTCAGTATGACAATCTCTAGGTCTCTATTCTGTGTTTATATCCAACAGATTTGATAATCAACAGTTAAGAAAAACCATGGTATATTGTCTGAAGTCTGAAAGGTTATACACAAAAATGTGTGAACTCAGTGTGAAATTACATTAATATGTTTATACTCTCCTCTTTTTTTTTTCTTAATCTGGAGCAATGAGGATGATCAGGAGGAAAATAATGTTTAAAAATGGCTTTAAGCTAAAATGTATATACCAGTCATAGCTAAAGGGGCCACAAAAAGTCTGCCACTGTGGGCGGCCAGCTCCTCCCTCTGGGGGAGCACAGACTCGGCTTTGTCCCCTCAGCTCCTGGAGGTGGGGACTCCAGGCAAGATGGGGCGGGGCGGGGAGGCAGAGAAAAAGGACAGCACCTGGGCCTGGCTCTGTGCTGCATGGTCCCAGCCACTCCTCACACAGCCTGTGAGGAAAGGGTTGTTGGTCCTCCTTAGCCAACCTCAGTGGAGAACTGGGCCTCAGAGAGCTCAGCGGAGCTGTCCGAGGGGACGAGGGAAGGAGACAATGTGTGTTGACAGATGTTCCGTGCTGGGTACTTCCCTTTCATCCAGCTCTGCTGGTGGGTACCATTCTCCTCACATTACAGAAGAGGAAATAGCTTCAGAGAGGTGACATGACTCACCCAAGTTCACTCAGCCAGGGGCTGCCCAGGATCAAGACTGGCCTCAACCCTTTCCCTGGATGCCCACTCCCACAGTTCCCTGTGCCTGAAAGGGGCTGGGCCAGGGGTCAGGGGAGCTTCCATCTTAACACAGGGCAGGGTGACTCACAGCCACCGGCTCCAGGTTGATGGGGGAGCAGCCTTAAGTGTGGACAAGGGCCTGGCTGAAGGGGTAGGGTCCCTGGATGCCTGGAGAGACTGAGCCTTCCCCTCGCCCGTTCCCCTGGGATGGGCATCAGCTGCCTCTGGTTGAGGCCAGCAAGAGACCTTGGGTAAATGGGAACGTGGTTGTAAAGTGCTGTATAAAGTGCAGTCTTGGGGTGGTGGAAGGAACGCCTGTGCATACAGTCAGTCCCTCTGCAGCCACCTTGTCCGAGCCTCACCGGTGAAGGGGCAGCACTAAGACTGCTGTCAGGGAAGGCTAGAAGGGACAGGGCACGGCAAGGAGCCCAGCCAGTGGAGGGCCTCTCCCTCCCGCAGCCTCCTCCCACCCACCCAAGGCAGCTCAGGCCCTCAGGGAAGCTCTCCAAAAGGCTGACAACTGGCCTCCTCCACAGGCTGCAGAAGCCCCTCAGACTACCTGGCAGGTAAAGCCGTGGCCTCCAGGGGCCTCCTGCCTGGGCCCTGACCGGCTGTGCTGGGCCAGGCCTGGGCGCCTCTGCAGGCCCTCTGGGCAGGGCTGGTCTGGAGGGTGGGGAGCTGGGGCTGCCCCACCCTGCAGACTTGACCTTCCACCTTGTGATCCTGGTCTCCTCCTCTCTTTCCTGTCGACCTGGGGCAATGGGTTTCTCCACTCCCTCTCTCCTTTTTTGTCTCTCTCAAAGCGGCCTCTCTTCCTCAGTATCCTCTCACCCTTTCTCTCTCCCCCACCCCCTTTCTCTTGCCATTTTAGTTCCTCTATTTCCTTCCTTCTTGTTCCGTTTGCCTCTCAAACTCCTTTTTCTCTCTATCCTCCTCATTCATAGTTCAGACCCATCTGTCTACCTCCAAAGTTTCTTTCTGTCCCAGCCTCTCCCTTGCTCTCTGTATTCTTCCCTCTCTCCTTCGTAATTCTCTCTGTTCCTCTGCCTTTATCTCTCTGCCTTTTTTTGTCTCCATCTTTCTCTGCAATTTCTCTCACCATCTATCTCTCTCTCTCCCTCCCTGCATCTCCCTCTCTCCATCCCTCTCCATCTGGCTTCGTTCCCATCTCCCTCCCTCTCTCCTGCTCCTTCCTCGCGGTCCGCGGCCTCCCCGACCCTCGCCCTGCGTCCGGGCCCCACTCACCGGTGAAGGCACCCGAGGCGCGGAGCAGGGCAAGCCCGGCCAGTGCGCAGAGCAGGGGCCGCATGCTGCCGGCTGGCGGAGCGCAGCGCCGTGTCTGCCCGCTGCCGCCCTCCCCGCCCTCCCCGGGATCGCGCCGGCCCGCCCGGGAGGAAATGCTCGCAGTCCCCGCCAAGATTCCTGGGCGGCTCCGGGCTTTCTGGCTCGAGCGAGCCCGCCCCCTCCAGAGACCCCGCGGGCGGAGGGGCGACGCGCCAGGCTGGGCGCCTCCCCTGGAAGGGGCCGCGCTCTGAGCCCCCGCGCCTCCCCCGGGCCCGAGCGCAGAAGAGTGGGCAATGCAGCCAGGGGTCCAGTGCTCCGTTATGAGCCCATTTCACAGACGGGCGGACTGCAGTTTGGAGAGAAGTGCCACCCACACCTGTGGCACGGGATCTGAATTCCTGACTGCACGGGGTGTGGAAGCTTTTCTCTGCCCACCAGGAACGAGTAAGCAACTCTCATGACATCGGAGAGAGTGTTCAGCACATACTTAAGGTCTGTACAAGTTAGTGTTAGGTAAACTTTGGAGGGGGGAGAAAACGAAATAATTCTCATATTCACATGTCTGCACTTGAGGAGTTCGTGGTCTAGTGACCACCCCAGTATGAATGAACAATAACTAAGCTTTGTTTGATTTATTCTACATACACCATCTCTCTGATCTTCACTGCACCCCCATCAGGAGTGCATCATTACGTCCATTCTGCAGACCAAGAAATTGAGGCTCAGAGATGTTAAGAGCCTTGCCAATAGTCACACACTTGGTGTAATGTGGAGTCAGGATTTGAATCCAGTTCTGTTCTTGGTAGATAATAATATATTGATACAACGTATTAGTGAGAGCTGGGTTCTTTCTCCATTCTAAGCAAACCCAGAGTAAGAGCTGGGTGGGTTTTTCAGTTAACTTCAAATCATCACCACCTCCCTCCAGCTTAAAAAACAGTAGTTGAACCTTCACCTATGGGACACACCCACTCAACAAGTGAAAAAAAAAAAGTTAAGATTTGGGAAAGCAAAAGCCACAGCCCTAACATCTGCACTGCAGAGCCTTGAGTGCACGTCCTGGCTGCCAGTGGAGCCCCTTCATCGCCAAGCCCAGGAGTATGTTTTTATCCATCAAGGGGCCCCTTTAGGGTTAACTGGAGCCCTTGCAGATCAAGGCTGCACCTCTGCCTTCTCTATTACAGACTGTGGCTGTGCAATTGTACAAATATAGCCACCACACTAAGCAATAATCCTTCCTTCTCACTTCTTCCTCCAGATAATAGCCTCAGGAACAGAAATTCAGGTTTTGAGTCAGCAGATCTTGGACAGAGACTTGGATCTAAATTTTTAAAAAGCTCTCTTGGGAATTGGGATGCCCACATGAACTGGCTCAAAAGAAGGATTTATTTCAGAAATGCCAAGAAGGTTTCACACTTGGTAATAGGACTTTCTTGGTAGTTTACCTCGGTGGGAAGTTGTCAAAGAACAGTCAAACCCACAGGTTTGAAGCTCAGAATAAGTGGGCTGCCTAATATTTTGAATTTGCAATAAAAACAACATATATACAATATTTTCTTATTGTGGTAGAGGCGCAAAGTAATAAAGCATGCAGGGTGAAACCCCCCCTGTCACAAACGCCCCCTACCGGGCGATTCTGTTACAGACCAGGCTTCTTGGCCTTCTTAATCAACAGAAATTGATAAGAAACAGGACAAGAAATTCAGGCAAGGCTTTACTGGGACTGGTGCTGCAGCACAAGGGAGTGAAAACAAGTAACAGTTTCCCTTGCTTACTCCCTGGGGGGGAGGGGAGGCTGAGCTGGTTCCTTATGTGGGGTGAGGGTAGGAGTGGGTCCAGGGGTCTTGCTGGAGGGGTGGTCAGGTGGTCTGCCCACCCCCTTGGTAGTGCTGAGTGCAGGGCACATGCACAGTACCCTGCTTTTGCTCCCGGTTCCTCAGAAGTGGCCGTTGGGTTTTGGTCCTTTTGTATCTTGTTGTTCCTAATTTGCCCCAACTGCCCACGCACGTAGTTATTTTTAGTCCTGTATAGTTTCTTTGTATTATGTTGCTGGAGGAGACATTCGTCCAGGTGCAAGCACTGCAGCAAAGGGTCCCAGGTCCCAGGTCCCAGCCTGTCTCAATTCCAGTCAAGTTCCCTCAGCTTGGTGGACTCTTCCAGTTCCTTGTCTGTGCATTCCCTATCGATCTAATATAAATTCAGACACAAATATATAAACATAGGATTGAATAATATATTTTGGGGATTTGCTTTCACCTTCGTGTTCATCTCAGTCATAACACCGAATCTTAAAGATCATTCTCTGTTAGTACACCTAAATCCGAGACAGGCAAAATATCTCATGATTGAAGGCGCTATTATTTGTCCAGATGATCTCCTGTTGATGGACATGGAGTTTGTTTCCTTGTGTTTTTTTCCAGTATAAAGCATGCTTCAGTGAACATCCTTTTGCATATATCTTTATGTATATATTACATAATTCTGTATTTCTGAAAGGCCTTATTCCTGGAAGAGGAATCAGTGATTCAGAGGGCCTTTTACATTTTGCTAGATATGCCAAAGGCTCTTACTAAGCCCAAAGGAGGGGCGGGGCACTGAGAGCAAGGCTCCAAGGTGCACCCAGTCACATTGTAGTTTATGTTGCAGTTGTGCTGTAGGGGGTACCATTTACATAAAATACATCTGGAGTGGGAAGAGCTGAAGTAGATCTGGCAGCCCTGTACTTTCTCCAACACTGAATATTTATCTTTTGATATTTTGACAGTTTGATGATGAAAAAAAATGTTACCTTTTTGCTTCTATTTACATGCTATTTATTGAGTGAAGACGAGCTTTATTTGCCTAGTCAAATACTTTTTTCTATTTTTCCCTCTTTTCTTTACATATTCTGATTATTAATCCAGTAATGCCTGATAGATATGTTGGCAATGTTTTCTTCCATTCTTCTATTGTCTTTAACTTTCTTTGTGATATCTTTCATCATACAGAAGTTTTAGATATTTATTTAGGTAGCCAAATTTCTCAATATTTTCTTTTATGGCTTCTAGATTTTACAACTTGCTTATGATTCCTCACATCAGGGATATAATCAAATTATATTCAAATATAATCAAATTATATTTGATTCCTCAAATATAAAAGTATTTTCCAACATTTTCTTCAAATAGCCTGAAGTTTTTTTAAAGGTGTAACCTCTAATACTTCTAGAATTTTTATGTGGTTCCAAGGAATGATTCAAGCTTAAATTATTTTCCCACATGGACATCTAAATAGCCTGCTCTCTATTGCACAGTCCATCCTTTAGCCACTAATTTGAACATAAAACAAGTTGTTGGTTTAGCTATTCATTCCCAAGTGGAGGTCCAAAAAAATCTCTCGCCATCATGTCTGTTATAAGGTCAGAGAAACAAAACTAAAATAAGCTTATCATTTCAATAAATACTGAAACTATTATTTTATGAAATTAAATAGCCATCCCAGACTTAAAAACAACAACAAACTCTAAGAGGTAGAAATAAAGAAAATATAAGCACATTTTCTTCATAAGATAACTACTTTTACCTTACACAACTGGTTTGCACATACCTGCAGGAGAAAGGAGAGTGGCATCCTTTAGGAAGCCAGGAATGAGGTAAAGACACCATCCATCACCACTATTAATTATCTGTGGTCTGAAAGATGCAATAAAGTACTAGTGAAAAGAAGAGTTATCGTAAAGGAGACAAAATACTGATATTAGTAGAAGATTCAATTGCTTTCTCAAAAAACCCAGTAGAGCTAAAAGAACTACTTGAATTACTCAATAAATGGGCTGGATTTAAGATAAGTGTTTGGCGATCAACTTATTTCCTGATACCAACAGAAGCCAGCCCAAACATATGAAGGAAAACTTCTGGGCAGGATGATAAGGACCCAGTTTGCTAATGTCCTCCTTCCAATGTTCTCTAGAAATGACCAATGAAGTTAAAATTGGGGAAATTAGGGAAATATGCCAACCATATGCTGGGCCTCAAAGCAAGACGGTGGCCAGCTGGGACTGATGACAATTAAGTATCATTATTTATTATTACTCTGATATTTGCTAAACTTCTTTGAAACAGGTTGTGCTCAGGCTGTCCATATGTTATTTCATTTAATCCTTGCCCCAAGAAACCTAAAAAGAAGGTGTCTTTATCTCCTTTTCAGATAAGATATGTTTGATTAGGTCAGAGGGCTGCAGATCCCAGGTTGGAAGGCAGGTGGATCTGATTCTAAAACTCACTCTCTCTTTTTTTTTTTTTTTGCGGTACACAGGCCTCTCCCTGTTGTGGCCTCTCCCGTTGCAGAGCACAGGCTCCGGATGCGCAGGCTCAGCGGCCATGGCTCACGGGCCCAGCCACTCTGCGGCATGCGGGATCTTCCCGGACCGGGACACGAACCCGTGTCCCCTGCAACGGCAGGTGGACTCTCAACCACTGCGCCACCAGGGAAGCCCTAAAACTCACTCCCTTAAGCATTATCAGGCCCCAGGTGAGTAACTAGGTAGTGAGGAAATCTGGAGGGAGGTGGAGGTGGAGGTGGAAGAGGACAAATCGGGTATTTGGGGGCTCAGAGCGGCAAGTCCTTAAGCAGTTAGGGGGAGACGACCCCTAACTGCCTGCATAGCTGAAGTGCCGTAATGTGCAAGCTTTCCTTTCCTCTAACGCTTCTGTCACCCTGGCAGGTGGCACCAATATCCACGGTGAACACACACAGTTTGAGGCTTCGGGAAGTTAGGTGGTGGCCTAAGGTCACATAGAAATGTGGGGATTTGCTCCCAGGGTGCCAGTGCCCCCATAGGCAACGCTGCAGGATGTGCGCGGCCTCCCAGCCTGGCCGTGTTGTGGGGAAAATGGGGGCAGAGGGCATCTGGCCGGGTTTGTTCTCCTAGTCTGCACCCAAAGGCAAGGGGCCAAGGCAAACAGGAAGTAGGGGCTGGCCATCCCTCTGGGGCTGGAGGTGGGAGAGAGGGACCACCCACTGAAAGGGCCTCAGTGGCTGGGAGGGTTGGAGCCATACAAAGCCTCCTTGTCTTCTTGTCTTGGTTCAGATAAGACCAATTCCAGGCAGCCTTCAGCCCCACGTGGGCCAGGCCACCCCCTTTCAGCACAGATGGAGCAGGGCTGCTAGCTCAGGGCCACACAAGTTACAGGCAGAGACAGTGAACCAGTGGAGTGTGGCTGTAGATGCCTCTGTAGGGGATGGAAGGTGTTGGGGGGCCTAACGAGATGAGATTTAAGAAGCTTTTTGTTTTTGTTTTTAAATCTACCCCCTTTCTGGCAAGCAGTCCCAGATTCTCCCAGGTAGGGGAAGATGTAGGAAGATAGGGAAATCTGCTGGGTACAGGGAGGAGTGAAGTGGGGATGGGGGTAGAGGCCTAATGTTAACAACTATAATATCAATAATTATAGTCACAAAGGCCAACATTCATTGATGCTGACATTCATTGATTCCGACTTTGCGTCAGGTGCTGTTCCAAGCACCACCTGCTTGTTTCTCAGTTAATCTCGGCTGGTACTATATGAGGAGGGTTCTGTGGTTATCCCAGAGGTTGGCAAGAGCAGTTTCCCACCCAGTGTATTTTGAAGTGTGATGAATCCACATTAAAGGTGGAGGAAAACAGCCTAACAGGGTCCACCTGCTCAGTTTTGAGATATTTTTGCATAGATTCACATTGCTCAGTGTCAGTTCAGTTCATTGTTAAAGCCATAGACATTTCCCAAGAATGTGTTCATTTATGACTCCGGGATCCTTGTGGGCTTGGGAGGGTAGGTAGTCAGTTGGCATTTCCCTAGTTCTGTGAGAACCTTGTCTGCAATGTTCTCTAGGGAGATGATCTCATTTTGCTCCTTGAGACCGCAGTTGGGGTAAAATATAAACCGAGAACACTCCTTGCGTACTGGCCTGGGTTCCTGGACTCTTTAATCAATAGAAGTTGATGAGTGCAGACAAGAAATTCAGGCAAGGCTTTACTGGGACTTGTGCTGCAGCAGGAGGGAGTGACAACAAGTAATGGGTGTCCTTGCTCACCCCCTGAGGGAGGGTGAGCTGGTCCTTTAAATGTGGTTGATGCCAGGATCTTGGTTCCCTGTCCACCAATGCCGAATAGAAATACTGAGACAGTTTGGAGGCAGTAGAAAAGAGTAGCTTTATTCTTTGGCCAGGCAAAAGGGAAACACAGTAGGCTAGCGCCTCAAGAACTGTGCCCCCTTCCCTGGGGAATAGGGAAAGGTTCTATAGCCCGGGGCTCCTGGTCTGGGGTAGGGGATAAGGCTCAAAGTAATTAAGGTCTTGCATTTCTTTTCTTCTGCAAATTCATGGCCAAAGCTGGCGTCAGGTGGTCTGGTGTCCCTGAAGTTATCACCATGACCTTCTTTCTGAAATGAAGAGCGCTACAACGGAGGGTAGGGGGAGAAGAAATGCCAGGTGCGAAGGGCGATTCACATGGAGTCAGAGGGCCATCAGCATTGTGAAGGACGGGTCTAGCTACAAGTGTTCCTTAGTAGTAACAGCTAAAGCCTAAGCATGTAGAGAGTCAAGATTGCTTAACTCTTTCAGGCCTGTCTATGTTGTTTCCCCAGCCAGGTCATTGTTGCAGAGGGGGTAACAGTAACTCCTACCTCACGGCAGAAAACGTGATTTTCCTTGGCTGCCTCTGAGGAGCTCTCCTCAGCTGGTCACTGTTGTTTCCTCACGTTATTTATCTGCAGGTTGGGAGTTCCTTGAGGGTAGAAAGGGTGTGAGCAATGCGCAGGCCTGCAGAGGCCCTCAGGTGGGGTTAAGGGTTTCCAGGTGTTACCAAGTACAAGCTCACACTGCTTGCAACAGGACAGCCCAATAAATTCGAGAGAGGAGTTGTTGGGGGCAAGGAATAGTGACTTTATTCAGAAAGCCAGCAGACCGCATGGACTAGTTTCCCAGAGAACCATCTTGCCCAGGTTTGGATGCTAGTTTCTTTTATGGAACCAAGAGGGGGAGGTGAGGATGTAAAGTAAAAAAAGGAGATATATTTCCTGGTTCTGGCCAGACTTCGGAGGGGGTGTGTTAATTTCTTCATGCCTGAAGCCATTCACAGGTGGGCTTGGTCAGGATGTTTCCAGTGAGCTTAAAGAAAAGTATATTAGCTTAACCCTCAGGCATGGGAGGCAGGGTTTTCAGAGATGGTCTATTATGTATACTTTAAGGTATAGCCCACATCCCTTTAGTGATTAACTTGTAGCAAAAGCGGTAGAATACAAAGGTTAAAAAAAAAGAAACAGATCCAATATGGAGTCAGATTTGTTGTTCCCTATTACACAGGGAGTCAGGAAAGTCAACTGCTGACCAAGTAAGAGCTGCTGCTGACTCTGCTTCCTGAAGTAAGTGCAGAGTTAAGGCCCTACGAAGGGGGCCTTTGAACATGAGTAGGGTTTTTCTAAGCAAGAGGTACTGTGTGCCATGGAGGTTAGTGGGGTGTGAGTGCTTTACAGGAGAGTGGGGAGCCATAAATCTGGGGGGATGTTTGGCCAGATTATTGAGAGCCTCGAATGCCACTCTCGGGAGAGTCAGCCTTTGTGCTGTAGGCAGAAGTGCTGGCAGGGTTTTGGCTGAAGGATGACTCAATCATGCCAACCCTCTTCTTTTTTTAAAAAAAACTTTTTGTTTTGAAATAAGTTTAGATTTACAAAAATAATACAGCGAGTTACTGAATATTTTTCACCAGCTTCCCCACATATTAACATCTTAAGAACTGCAGTAGAATTATCAAAGTCAGGAAATTAACATTAATACAATGCTATTAAAGAAGCTACAGACTTTATTCATATGTTGCCAGTTGTCTCACTACTGTTCTTTTTCTGGCCCAGGATGCAATCCAGGATCCCGCATTGATTCAATTGTCATGTCTCTTTAGGCTCCTTTAATCTAGAACAGTTCCTGTCTTTTTTTGTCTCTCATGATTGGACAGTTTTAAGAGTCCAGGCTAGTGAGTTTTGTCTTTCATAACCTTGACACTTCTGAAGAATATTGTCCAATTATTTTGTAGAATGTCCCTCAACTTGAACTTTTTTCATGAAGAGTTTGAGTTTCTGCATTTTTGTTGAGAACCTCGTATGAGTGATGCTGTGTTCTTCCAGTGCACCACATCAGAAGACACTTATGATACTGCTCTGTCTCATTATTGGTGATGTTAACTTTGAAAAGACGATGTGGTAAAGGTGATGTCTGCCAGGTTTTTCCATCGCAAAATTACTGCTTTCCCTTTTGTAACTAATGAGTATCTTGTGGGGCGGTCACTATTAGACCCATCCTCAGCCTGGTGGAGGCAGCCCTTCTCCCAGTCCTCTGGGCTGGGGATCATCTTTTCAGGCTCCAGTGGGCCTAAAATGACCTATCTCCTCAAATTTGTTTCTTCTGATGGCTCTACCTTTCCATGATGTAAGCCTCATTGACTGTTGTTGGGAATATAAATTTGTACAGCCTTTGTGGAGGGCCATTTGCCAATGTCTACAACAATTTTATACGTGTATACCCTTTGACTTTACAGTTTCACTTAGACAATGAAACACACAGATGACATATGGTGTACTAAGGAAATGAAACACACAGATGACATATGGTATACTAAGGAAAGTTATAATAAATGAATTTCCCTTTTCTCCACATCCTTGCCAATGCTTGTTATTTGTTCCTTTTTTTTTTTTTTAAATTTATTTTTGGCTGTGTTGGATCTTAATTTCTGTGCGAGGGCTTTCTCTAGTTGTGGCAAGCGGGGGCCACTCTTCATCGCAGTGCGCAGGCCTCTCACTTTCGCGGCCTCTCTTGTTGCGGAGCGCAGGCTCCAGACGCGCAGGCTCAGTAGTTGTGGCTCACGGGCCCAGCTGCTCCGCAGCATGTGGGATCCTCCCAGCTCAAACCCGTGTCCCCTGCATTAGCAGGCAGACTCTCAACCACTGCGCCACCAGGGAAGCCCCTGTTCCCTTTTTGACAATAGCCATTCTGACAGTGGGAGATAATATCTCATTGTGGTTTGATTTGCATTTCACTGATGATTAATGATGTTAAGCATCTTTTCATGTGTCTGTTGACCATCTCTATGTCTTCTTTGGAAAAATGTCTATCCAGATCTGCACATTTTAAAATCAGCTTGTTTGGTTTTTTGCTATTGAGTTGTATGAGTTCTTCATATATTTTGGATATTAACATTTACAAATATCTACTCCCAATTCGTAGGTGGCTTTTTCATTTTGTTCATAGTTTCCTTCACTGTGCAAAAGCTTTTTAGTTTGATATAGTCCCATTTGTTTATTTTTGTTTCTTTTGCCTGAGACATATCCAAAAAAAATTTACTAACATTGATGTCACATAGCTTATTGCCTATGTTTTCTTCTAGAATCGAGTCTTACATTTAAGTCTGTGATCCGTATTGAATTTACTTTTGTGCATGGTGTGAGAGAGTAGTCTAGTTTGATTCTTTTGAATGTAGCTGTCCCATTTTCCCAACACCGTTTTTTAAAGAGGCTGTCTTTTCTCCATTGTATATTCTTGCCTCCTTCGACAGATTGTATAGATTCATTTCTGGGCTCTCTATTCAGTTCCCTTGATCTGTGTGTTTGTTTTTGTCCCAGTACCATGCTGTTTTGATTACTGTAGCTTTGTAGTATAGTTTGAAATCAGGGCACATAATATCTCCGGTTTTGTTCTCCTTTCTCAAGATTGTTTTGGCTATTCTGGGTCTTTGTGTTTCCATACGAATTTTAGAATTATTTGTTCTAGTTCTGTGAAAAATGTTCTTGATATTTTAATAAGGGTTGCATTGAATCTGTAGCCACTATGGAAAACCATATAGAGATTCCTCAAAAGATTAAAAATAGAATTGCCATATGATCCAGTAATTCCACTCCTGGGTAGTTATCTGAAGAAAACAAAAACATTAATTAGAAAGGATACATGCACCCCTGTGTTTATTATAGCATTATTTACAGTAGCCAAGATACAGAAGCAACCTAAGTGTCCATTAATAGATGAATGGATAAAGAAGATATGATATATATGTATGTGTGTGTACACACACACACACACACACAGTGGAATATTACTTAGCCATAAAAATAATGAAATCTTGCCATTTGTGACAACATGGATCCACCTAGAGGGTATTATGCTTAGTGAAAAGAGTCGGACGGAGAAAGACAAATACTGTATGATTTCACATGTATGTGGAATCTAAAAAACAAAACAAATGAACAAATACAGCAAAATAGAAGCAGAATTATAGATACAGAGAACAAAAAGGTGGTTTCCAGAGGGGATGGGGGTTGGAGGAGGAAAGAAATAGGAGAGAGATTAAAAGGTACAAACTTCCAGCTGCAGAATAAATGAGTGGCAGATATTGATGCCAAAAGTCTTGGCTCTCTGGGCACCGATGCCAAAAAGAAATACAGAGACCGAGTTTTGGAGGAATGAGGAAAATGGCTTTAATCTTTGCCTGGCAAAAGGGGTAACAGCAGGCTAGCACCTCAAGAACTGTGCCCTTCCTTTTCTGGGAATAGAGAGAGGTTTCTATCCTGGGGCTCGTGGTCTGCAGGTAGGTGATAAGGTTCAAAGCAATGAAGGACTTGCATTTTTTTCCTTCAGCAAATTCATGGCCAGAGCTGGTGTCAGGTGGCTCATCAGTGGGGTCTGGTGTCCCTGAAGTTATCGGCCAGTGACCTTCTTTCTGAAATGAAGAGTGCCACAAGGGAGTATAGGGGGAGAAGAAATGCCAGGTGTGAAGGGTGATTCATATGGAGTCAGAGAGTAATCTGCTTTGTGAAGGACAAGTCTAGCTACAAGTGTTTGTTAGTATAACAGCTAAAGAATAACCAGGATTGCTTAACTCTTTTAGGCCTGTTTATGCTATTTCCCCAGCCTGTTCATCGTTTCCTTATTTTACTTGTTTATCAGAAAAGAAATGTGTCATTTCTGTTTTTACTGCAACAATATGAAATGTACAGTGTGGGGAATATAGTCAATAATTATGTCATATCTTTGCATGGTGACAGATGACAACTAGACTTATCATGGTGTTCATTTTGAAATGTATAGAAATAGCAAGTCACTATGTTGAGTAACAGGAACTAAAACAGTGTTGTAGGTCAGTTATAGTTCAAAAAACCCAATCACAGAAACTCATCAAAAAAGAGATCAGATGTGTGGTTACCAGACATGGGGGGTGGTTGGAGGGGGAATTGGATGAAGGCAGTCAAAATGTATAAATCCCAATTATAAGACAAATACTAAGGATGTAATGTACAACATGATAAATATAATTAACACTGCCGTATGTTACATATTGTGTGAAAGTTGTTTGGAGAGTAAATCCTATGAGTTCTCATTAAGGAAAAAAATTTTTTCTCTATCCCTTTAATTTTGAATCTATATGAGATGATGGATGTTCTCTAAACTTATTGCAATAATCATTTCATGATATATGTAAGTCAAGTCATTATGCTGTACACCTTAAACTTATACAGTGCTATATGTCAATAAAACTGTAAGTAAATAAATATTTACTGTAAGTAAATTAATTAATTAAATGAATGAATTCTATCTATGTACACCAGCATGGAATTACCTCCAAGATTTACTGTTGAATAAAGAAAGCAAGTTGCAGAAAAATGTGTGTAATACAATCTCATCATGAACAAAAGAATGTCTGTGAGTCTGTGTGCATGTATATTATACACTATTTTATTTATATATATATATATATATTTTATATGTATATAGCTGAAATCTAGAAGAATGCACATTCAGCTGCTAATGGTGTAATCACTGCTATGCACAGGGATTAGGATGAGAGTGAGGGTACTAATGTAACTGGGAACTTTATGTTAGACATTCTCATTGTTGAATGATTTGATGTTTCACAACACGCACAGGATACATTTGTAATAGCAGTAACAACTCCTGTTGCAGCCACATTCATCTTTGTCCAGAAGAGGAAACTGAGGTCCAGAGAAAGGGCCTTGCCCAAGTCCAGCCAGGAGGTTAGCAGCCAGGAGGTTAGCAGGGCAGCAGGAAGCAGACGAGAGAGGGAGACTGGGAGGGACCAGAGGTGAGCAAACAAGGCCCAGCTGGGGAGACTGTAGAAAACGTGCTGAGTGTTAAGGGAGAAGAGGGGCTGGGCCCTGCCTCCCCAAACTCTTGAGAGCTCCCTCATCCCTGAGAAAGTGGAGAACAGAGTTTTGAGACCCAGCATAGGACACAGTCCCTGAGTGTGAAGGACCTGGTGGAGGTGGCCATGATGCAGATTGAGGAAATGATGCCGAGGACAATAACTGCCTCTGAGTGAGATAGGGAGTGGGTGCCAGAGATCAGGGTGGAGCAGCCCGGGACCCACTATTTCCACCTTCATCGCCCCCATTTTACAAATGGGATTGAGAACAGATAGGAAACCTGCCCAAGGTCACACTGGACTCCAAAGGCTGCTCTTCACTGCGGACGTGCCTCAGGCTATGGAAGTGCATCTTGCTAAGGGTCGATCCCCAAACTAGCGTGTGACCTACACTTACCTAGGCCTTGAACATCCTTAAAAAAAAACCCCACTCTTAAATTGAGAATTTTGCAACCAAAATTTGAACACCACTGAACTTGACTAAGAAGGAACAAAAACAAAATAGAACAGAAAAGAAAAAAGAAGAAGGAAGGAAGGAAAAGAGGAAAGAAGGTATATGCAAATATCTTAGCTGTGGAACAATTCTGCTTTAACTCAGTTTCCTAGGACTAAGAGATATAGATGAGTGCAGAATTCTAAACTGTTCCAACCAGTCTGCAGATTTTATTCCTTTGTAAATCTAAAATATAATGAATATTTTGTATGGTGTTGTAAAGCTTAAATGGGGGGGAAGTGGGGTTGCACATTTCTGACTGAGGTATAAATTTAGTTTGTAAACTAAATGTTCAAATGCTTGCTGTCTCCTCAGGGTTGCCACTTGAGCCTGAATTTCCAATCTGCCCAGATAAAGAAGAGAGGATTTGGGAGGGAATTCTCCTGGAGTGATGGCTCGGAAAAAGGTTAGTAGTTGGGATATGTACTTTTGGGTCAATGTTAGTGAAGTAATTTGCCTAAAAGGGGCAGAAATGCCGATTCAGGATCAATAAGAGGTAAATTTGGTTGTGTGGGGCAAGGCTAGATTAGAATTTTCAAAAGAGCCAGAGAATTTAACTTTTTTGTGTTTTTGTAAATTAATTTTTATTGGAGTATTGTTGCTTTACACTGCTGTGTTAGTTTCTGCTGTACAGCAAAGTGAATCAGCTGTACATATACATATATCCCGTCTTTTTTGGATTTCTTTCCCACTCAGGTCACCACAGAACACTGA
Source organism: Pseudorca crassidens (assembly GCF_039906515.1). NCBI lineage: Eukaryota > Metazoa > Chordata > Mammalia > Artiodactyla > Delphinidae > Pseudorca > Pseudorca crassidens. The sequence goes on along the minus strand of NC_090311.1, from coordinate 53,749,623 downwards.
GTAGAGTTCCCTGTGCTACACAGTAGGTTTTCATTAGTTATCTATTTTATACATAGTCGTGTATATATGTCAATCCCAATCTCACAATTCATCCCACCCACCGCTTCCCCCTTGGTATCCATACCTTTGTTCTCTACGTCTGTGTCTCTATTTCTGCTTTGCAAATAAGATCATCTGTACCATTTTTCTAGATTCCACACTTACGCATTAATATACGATATTGGTTTTCTCTGACTTGCCTTACTCTGTATGACAGTCTCTAGGTCCATCCACATCTCTGCAAATGACACAATTTCGTTCCTTTCTGTGGCTGAGTAATATCCCATTGTATATATGTGCCACATCTTCTTTATCCATTCCTCTGTTGATGGACATTTAGGTTGCTTCCATGTCCCGGCTGTTGTAAATAGTGCTGCAGTGAACACTGGGGTGCATGTATCTTTTTGAATTTAATTTTCAATAATTGCTACTCTTGTGAATCTCTAATTTGTTGTGCCTGATCTGTAGGCCTTCATCAGAAAAAAATGTGTATATATCAGATCTCAAAACTGAGGGACATACGAGAGCAACCACGGTCATAGCGATTAACTTGCCAACTAAGGAATGTTGCTTGCCATCCAGTTCTACAGGAATCAAGATACTAGCCACTGCAGTTACTGACGTATAGCAACACTCTGGAAAGAATTCAGGGTGAAGCTCAGGAATGAGGCACTCTGTGCTCTGGGAAAACTGCGAGAACAGGCCCTCAGATAGTTACATATTTTCAGGAGAAATTTTTATGAACCCAAATTCTTGCACTCTTCCATGCTTAGAAAAGTACTAAAATCATTAACTGAGATATCTGATCCTTGTGACTAGTAGCAACCTTCTACAGAGATGTGTGCTTGATTGTACATATCCCTTCTCCAAAATCACATACCTCTTCCTCCTGGGCTCTAGTCCTCAGTAAGACAGTAAATAAACTCAACTCCCAGCTCTTATGTTGTGTGTGTGTGTGCGTGTGCGTGTGCGTGTGCGTGTATGTGTGTGAGTGTGTGTGAGTGTTTCAGTTAACAAGCTAAAAAACAGAATGACATTGAGAACTGGCCTGGAAGTTAAGGCTCAAGGTAGCTGTTTCCCAGCTCTGCTGCTTATTTGCTGTGTGTGCTTGGGTAGTCAGCTCACACTTTCTGGGCATTCGTTTCTTCTTCTGCAAAATGAAGTGGCGGGTGTAAGGAGCCCAGAGGAGCTGAGGTTCTTAGCAGCGATGGCAGCTCCTTTCTGCTCATGTCACAAGCCTTAGGAAAGCAGCCGTGTTGGCAAGCTGGCTGTCTGCATTCCATACTCAATTGCCCACCTTGGAGGAAGATGAAGTTGGAGGCAGTCACGTTGCCTTGTACTCAGAGCCCAGGCTGGCAGAAGGCATGCCTATCCTGGCTGCAGCAGGTGCTAAAGGCAGAACTGGGCAGTGGTTAAGACTTGGGGGAGTCAGAGAAACCTGGTCTCCAATCTCAGCTCTACCCCTTTCTAGACATGAGATCTCTGGTAACTTGCTGTCTCTGATCTGAGTGTCCTCTGTAAAATGGGGATGTTAATAGTACCCATGCCTCTTGGGCTTGTTGAGAGAATCAGATGAGATGTGTATAAATGCCTAGAACAGTGCTGGGCACATATTATATATTCAATCAATGTTAACTATTATTATTTTTGTTGTTTTTATTACTCAAAATCAAATCTTAACTTCCTACCTAATATAGGAATTCTTTCTATGGCATATGAGACAAGTGGTTATTCTCACTTTTCTTGAATACTTCCAGTGACAGGAAGCTCACTACTTCTCCCAGTAAATTGTTTCACGAGTGGATAGTGCTTTTGGAATTTTATGGAATTTTAAAGCTGGTACCTTATATAAATCTCAGGTTTAACTGCCTCATGAGGAAACCCAAGTTCAAGAGGTATCAACAAAAGATTTGCTCAAGGCTGCATGGCTAATTAGGTGGCAGCTGCTCCCTTCTTCTGCCTTCCAATCTTTTAAATAGATTTATTTATATTTTTATTTATTTTGGCTGTGCCGGTAGCTGCGGCACACGGGATCCCCATTGCGGCATGTGGAATACTTAGTTGTGGCATGTGAACTCTTAGTTGCAGCATGCCTGTGGGATCTAGTTCCCCGACCAGGGATCGAACCTAGGCCCCCCTCCCCCACCCCTCCCTGCACTGGGAGCGCGGAGTCTTACCCACTGGACCACCAGGCAAGTCCCCTGCTTTCCAATCTCATTCACTAAGTCCATTTTCCTCAGTGCATCTGAGAGCTTTGATACTGCATCCACAAATGCCCCCCACTCTCCCCAAAGAACAATTCCTGGAGGGCCCAGGCTGTCTGTTGCTGGGTCTCTTTGGATCCCAGATAATGTTAAAGGTTCGTTGACTCACTCATGGTTGCTGGGATAAAAACCTCTATTTTAGAACTTCCAAATGATGAAGGCTGAGTTCTCCTTGCTGCATTTTCCAAGACAGTCCCCTCCCCGCACCCCAACGTCACTGGGATGATTCAGCTCCGCCCCATTCCTCAGCACAGCCCTTTGGTTGCCCAGCCCTCCGTAGCCCCACTGGCCTCTTAATCTCCACCCTGATGCTGTTTGAATACGCCTGGTCTCACAGGCCCTAAAGGCCAACGCCCATTTCCCTACCTGCTCTACCTAGTCTGGATGTATCGTCACACCAGAAGTGGTACCCCTGGGGACAGTTATAGCTGTCCTGAATGGAGCTATCTTCCCCACAGTGATTCCAGAAAAATAGCATGTGTACCTGATCAGGAGAGGGGCCTGGCCACCCCCACCCCCAGAAGCCCTCAGTGCCACTGACCTGACGTTGGATGATGCCTCATAGCATCAACAGCATCAGCCCTCCTACCCAGCTCACTCGCTCTGCGCTCCTGATCTGGCCTCTTCCCCCCCACCTCTTGAATTAATCAGGAAGCATCACTGTGATCTTTAAAGGCCAAGCTCCAGTGGTTTCAGAGGAGGCCTCTCTAACCAGTCCCTGGTTAGACTCATGTTCAGATGGAAACATCTTTTCCTTCCAGATGCCATTTCAAAGGGATATTTGAATGGATTGCTTACTTGAAGTAGAATCCAAATGATTTCTACACAAGGATTTAGATGGTGGAGTCCACTTTAAATATGTATTTCACAGAGCAAAAATATTTCACTGTGAATATATGGATGCCAGAGAGAGATTTTATGCTATGGTTGCATCTGTAATTTGTAACCAATAGGCAACAAACACACATGTAACAAACATACGTTTGGGAGTCACAGCTCTCTCTTGACTCTTGGTTCTACCCCTCACTAGCTCTGATTGTTAACAAGCTACTTAATTTCATTAGGCCTCAGTTTTCTAATTAGGAAAATGGGATGCCAGGGCATACCTCCTAGGGGTTAAAGTGAGGATTAAATGAAAAAATGCAAACAAGGCTCTAAGCATAATGCCTGGCCACCCACTGACTGTTCAATTAATGTTACTCTTATTATTAACATAGAAGCAACATTCTGTGGGATTCCTGCAGATTCAAAGGATATAATGGGTTTACATAAGGAATGCTTGTCTCTGGCCTACAGTGTGTTTTGCAACAGCCATTACAGGATGCCAGGACAATACTAAATATGTTTCAAAATTGAAATTTCATAATATATTTATTTTCAGTTTCCTAGGAAATATTCTGTAATACCCAGAACATAAGCCCAGCAAATACTTTTGCTATGCAGACATTAAAGCTTCATAAATGCTATAAATAACCTTTTCGGTGTACATGTGCAACGTATTACTGCTGCACCTTTAACCAATGGCAAGAACATCCCTAGGTCTGCAGAATGTTTACAATATTTGTACATTGCTATGGATACAGTATCAAAGGCAGGCGCCAGTAACATGAACAGGATGTAGGGGTTTAGGGCCGCTAACAATAATGATGGAAACTACTCTCACTCTTAATGCATCTTTCTTGGATAATATTTGTGAAATATTTGGGAGGTGGGAGCCATGCTGTTGAGAACATTACTTTGGATGTTTCATCCAATATGCTGACAGGCAGCTTGGTGAAATAGCAAGGAGTCAGAGACCCAGGTCTGACAGCAAATTGATTGTGTGACATTGGTGGTTACCATTCTTTGTAGGCGCACAATTTCTCCCAGTGTAAAATGATGGTGGGGGGTGTCTATCTGAAGATTTCTGTAGTCCGTTCCAGCATTCTGATTACGGGTTGACCACAGACATCGTTTGGTCTCATATCCTGTGTAGTTAAATGCAATTCTGGCTAAGTTGAACAAAGTTAAGACAGATTTTTGGAGGCATCCAAGATGAGCTATACTAGTTGGCCAGCCTGGACTTTCTTTTTCTATTGTTTCCTGTCTTGTTCAAAAGCCTTGTAAGTTCCACTTGGCTCTCACACTGTCTTAGAGATGATTTTTTTCCCCTCCAAGGGAGCAACAGGGAATGTGGGCAACTCAGCTCTTTTGCAAATTGTCAAAAATTAACTGGAAATCAGATTAACTTACCAAACTCACACTGTCCTAGGAGTCCTTCTCAAGATGCCGAAGTTTAGTAGCAATTGACATATGGCAACATATATATTACTATTCATTTAAATCAGAAATACTTGCTCACAAAACAGCAGTGTACATTTTCCAAGAACAGGCACAGCAAACACCTTGGAATTGTTGCCTGGAAGTGGGGGCATCAGGGAGATGGAGATAAAAGGAAATAAACAAAACGAGAAGGGAGTAGACACTGGGACTCAAAGACGTGAGATTTATCTAGGGTAATATAGCTGGTAAGTATTGGGTAACAGTTTGAACATAGTTGTCACTCAAAAGCCAAGGGTGCAACACATATATATGGAATCTAAAAAAATATGGTTCTCATGAACCTAGGGGCAAGACAGGAATACAGATGCAGACATAGAGAATGGACTTGAGGACACTGGGAAGGGGAAGGGGAAGCTGGGATGAAGTGAGAGAGTAGCATGGACATATACACACTACCAAATGTAAAATAGATAGCTAGTGGGAAGCGGCCACATAGCACAGGGAGATCAGCTCAGTGCTTTGTGACCACCTAGAGGGGTGGGATAGGGAGGGTGGGAGGGAGAGGCGAGAGGGAGGGGATATGGGGATATATGTGTACGTATAGCGGATTCACTTTGTTACACAGCAGAAACTAACACAACGTTGTAAAGCAAGTATACTCCAATAAAGATGTTAAAAAAAAAAAAGCCTAGGGTGCTATTCCATTACACCCTGCTGCCTTTTGCTCTTAAGTGGAAACACCCATTACAATAAAAGATTGAAATGTGACTTGTTATTTATCAGTTCTCTCAGAGGGTTGCTGTGTTGTTACTTTTCCCTTAGAAAGTAGAATATCTGCAAGACTCCCTCTTAGGGAGCTTTCTCTTTATCAGATCTTATCTTTTTGGGGTGATTTCATTTCCTAGTAGCAGGAAAGATAAGGTTAATTCATCTCGGGTTTTCTGAGGTTGTATCAAGGTGAAAAATTCTAGTTCATTGAGATTTTAGAGGACTCTAGAGGGTTAGAAAGTGGAAAGTTCCTCAAACTTTGGTTCTTTTTTTTTTTTTAGATGTTGGGGGTACGAGTTTATTAATTAATTTATTTATTTTTGCTGTGTTGGGTCTTCGTTTCTGTGCGAGGGCTTTCTCTAGTTGTGGCAGGTGGGGGCCACTCTTCATCGCGGTGCACGGGCCTCTCACTATCGTGGCCTCTCTTGTGGAGCACAGGCTCCAGACGCGCAGGCTCAGTACTTGTGGCTCACGGGCCTAGTTGCTCCGCGGCATGTGGGATCCCTCCAGACCAGGGCTCGAACCCGTGTCCCCTGCATTAGCAGGCAGATTCTCAACCACTACGCCACCAGGGAAGCCCTAAAGTTTGGTTCTTTTTTAAAAAATTTATGTATGGTTGACTTACAATATTATATTAGTTTCAGGTGTAGAACACACTCATTCAATATTTTTATAGAGTGCACTCCATACAAAGTTATTATGAAATATTGGCTAATTCCCTGTGTTGTACATTACAACCTTGTTAACATTTATTTTATACCTAGAAGTTTGTACCTCTTAATCCTTTTCATCTATTTTGCCCCTCCTCCCAACCGGCTCCCTTTGGTAGCCACTAGTTTGCTGATTATGCTGAGCAATGTCAGCAACTGCAGCTCCCAGTCAGCCAGGAGATAACAAGGGTAAACAACTGATACACTTACAACCATTCCATATCCACACAATCATTCCGTACAGTATTCATCAAATTACATCACATATTTAATACTTTATTATAAAATAGGCTTTGTACTAGATGATTTTGCCCAACTGTAAGCTAATGTAAGTGTTCTGAGCATGTTTAAGGTAGGCTAGGCTGAGACATGATGCTTGGTAGGTTAGTTGTATTAAATGCATTTTCTTTTCTTTTTTAAAAATTTATTTATTTTTGGCTGCACTGGGTCTTCGTTGCTGCGTGCGGGCTTTCTATAGTTGTGGTGAGTGGGGGCTACTCTTCGTTGCAGTGCGTGGGCTTCTCATTGTGATGGCTTCTCTTGTTGTGGAGCACGGGCTCTAGGTGCACGGGCTTCAGTAGCTGTGGCATGCGGGCTCTAGAGCACAGGCTCAGTAGTTGTGGTGCATGGGCTTAGTTGCTCCGTGGCATGTGGGATCTTTCCAGAACAGGGCTTGAACCTGTGTCCCCTGCATTGGCAGACGGATTCTTAACCACTGCGCCACCAGGGAAGCCCCTAAATGCATTTTCGATTTACAGTTCAATGTACAGTGGGTTTATTGCGACATAACTGAAGAAGCTCTATATTTCAACTTACTCTCATGCCCAGTTCACTTATCCTTCTGCCCTCCCTCCCAAACACACATACACATATACCCATCATGGAAATTGGCTAGAATGTATATAATTTAAATTTGGGCTTGTTTATATCCTTTTATTTTTCTTTGATGCCTCTCCTCCCTCCCTACCCTATATCTCTGGCAGCATTGCCTGACTTCTTTCCCTTTTATTATTTAAGGACTTTTTCCAAAAGTGTTTTCAGTGTGGGTCTTTTTGTGTGGCAAACATTCTGAGCCCTTGAAGGCAGGGAATCTTTTTCCCATCACTTTCTCCTGTTTGAATGATAATTTGGCTGAATATAAAATTCTACATTCAAAGTAATTTTTCCCCAGTACTTTTAAACTATTTTTCACTGTCTTCTAGCATCCAGTGTAGCTGTTTGATGTCTGTTCCTTGTCATTCCTTTGGAGGTGATCGTTTTTTCTCTCTGGAAACTTAGAATTTTCTCTTTGTCTTGATTATTCTCAAAGTTTATTGTTATGCCTAGGGATTGGTACGCCTTATCTCTTTTGTTTGGCCCTTTATAAGTCATTTCGAATAAGGTCATTTGGGGGAAATTACTCTCCATTATTTCTTCAAAAATTTCTTCCACTCCATTTTATTTTTCTCTCCAACTGGAACTAATACCCCTAGGCGTTGGCATTTCTATGTTTATCATCCACATTTCCAGGCTTTTCTTTTGTATTTTATGTTTTGTATTTTCCTGTGAGACATCCACAAGCTTGAGTCTACAAATTCTTTCTTCAACTACATCCATTCTATTTCACTTGTTCTATTTTCATTTAATAGGTTCTTTATTTCAACTATTTTATTTTTCATGCCTAATATTTTCACCTAGTTCTTTTTTGTGTGTGATTTCTTATTTGTATATCATATTGCTAGCATATTCTCTTATTAACTCCTTATGTCCTACTTCAAGAGGATTTTTAGATTCCGGGTCCCTATGTTCCAACACTTCTGTTTCAGATGACAGGTGTGGCTCAGCTTATGCTTGTCATTCTCTGCTGTCCAGTGCTTTGGGCTTGTCATCTTGTTTTCCCTTGGGGCATCAACCAGCAGGTCTGATAATGCATTGGGGGAGGGCTAAGGCCAGGCCCTAGTCTACACTGAAATCAGTGATTTAAAGATGAGAATTCAGGAACCACAGAACCCTTAAAGAGTCCCTGTTTGATACCATTCCATTGGTCACTCTTTTGCCTGAGGTTTTCACTTTTGAACCTTTAGGAAGAAATAACAATGTAGTCCACAATCCTTGTGATTTGATTGGGAGTATAGGGGAGTGATTGCCTGAGGGCTGTCAGCCTGTTTTCATGAACTCTCCCCCATCACCCAGTGGGGCTTTGTGTTGCTAATATCAGGAGAAGCTGCCATGGACCCTGCTACTGCCCACTTCTGTGCTGAAGGGTCAGGCCCATAACTGTCTGCTCAGTTTGAGGGAGAGACAAGAACAGCAGATGAAAAGTTCTCCACCAACCTAGTTCTCCCTGCTGCCCAAGGCTCCCCTTTCTCCACCTCTACACCAATTCTAGTCTTCTGTCCAGGATGGTGGGCGGGAACATTCCCTACATTTTCCCTTTGGTTTTAGGAATTCATACTTCTCTCATGTGTTTACTGTTTCTTCAAGTTTGATCTTGGGAGAAGGAGTCAGTGGCCTGAGCTGGTCAGCCATTTGGGCAGGGATCTCCCCTCAGTGTCCTCAACTTTAAATTGTTACCTCAAAGAGTTGTGGATGTTAGGTATTTCATATCGGTGTCTAGAATAAAAATAAATATTTGAAAAATATTGAGTTCTTTTTTACTTTCAAAAGACCTCAATCCCAAACTTTTATTCTCAAGGAGGGAGGAGTATGCAGATATGCCAATTGGCTAATTTCATCAGCTTTTTAAAAATTCTTTTTTAAAAATCGAAGTATACCTGATTTACAATATATATTAGTTTCAGGTGTACAACATAATGATTCAAAATTTTTATAGATTACACTCCATTGGAAGTTATTATAAGGTACTGGCTATAGTTCTTGTGCTGTACAATATACCCTTGTAGCTTATCTATTTTATATAGTAGTTTATACCTTTTAATTCCCCATCCCATCTTGTCCCTCCCCCTTTCCCTCTCCCCACCGGTGATCACTAGTTTGTTCTCTATATCTGTGAGTCTGTTTCTGTTTTGTTGTATTCATAGCATTTTTAGCCCCACAGCAGTGCTTTTTGCCGATTGTCAGGACTCCAAGGATTGTTTATACTGAGTGCTGAGCTCCCAGTGAGGGTGTTTAGCTGTGCTTCTAATTGACACAAACATGTTGTCATGTCTAGAAATCAACCCCAAGCCTCACGAAATCAGGGTCAAACCATTTGGGTTCTTATTCTAAATTTTCTCTAAAAATCTTACTACTCAAAGTGGTCTGAAGATCACCAGGGAGCTTGCTGGACATGCAGAATCTTGGACCCGCTCCACACTCACTGAATCAGAGCCTGAATTTTCACAAGATCTCACAGAATCCATCTGCACCGTCAAGTTTGAGAAATTCAGGATACATCATCACCCATGACCAACCTTCCAGTAAAAACTATACTCTTTTTTTAAAAGTATTTATTTATTCATTTGGTTGCGCCGGGTCTTACTTGCAGCACACGGGCTCCTTAGTTGTGGCATGCAAACTCTTAGTTGCGGCATGCATGTGGGATCCAGTTCCCGGACCAGGGATCAAACCTGGGCCCCCTGCGTTGGGAGCACAGAGTCTTATCCACTGCGCCACCAGGGAAGTCCCTAAAAACTATACTCTTGATGAATGTTACAGTTTACAAAGTTGGTTCACATAGATGATTTCATTTAAATTTACTATTTTATCTTCATCCCAGCCACAATGTAACATTATTCTTATTCTTTTTAATGATGAAATTGAGGTCCAGGAAGGTGACAGACTTGCCTAAAATCCTGTGTCTGGAGCCAGGTAAATCCCAACTTCAGTCTCGGTGGATAGTAGAATACTTTTTGATTATTAATAGCGTGCTGAAGGTAGCATTAGTATGCATGGTGATTTTAGGTATCGATGTAAAGTATGCTTTATTCTCATATGTATTAGAGAAAAATGTAATGAACAAACTAACCAGGTGTGGCATTTCATAGTTATTATTGCTTAAGGAGATTTGTGTTCTGAGGGTGGTCCTTCCATGTCCGAGGTTCAGGGAACATTTCTCTATATTATAGATGTCACTCCTCTCTTTTATTTACAGCAATGTCAAGATTCCAATTTTAGTGACAGTTTATATTGAGTAATTTTTTATTTACTACAAACATCCAGTGCAATGTGTTGGTACAGGAAAAAGTAAAAGTTCTTTCATGAATATTTCCCTGAACAGTATTAGTACACCAAAGGTATTTTCCACAATCCAACTTTATGCCTTACTATAAACAGCAATGGAACAATTAGTATACTCAATCCTATTCAGAAAGCTTAAGAGCCATCTTTTTTTTTTTAATAAATTTATTTTATTTTATTTTTTATTTATTTATTTTTGGCTGCGTTGGGTCTTTCTTGCTGCGCATGGCCTTTCTCTAGTTGCGGCGAGCGGGGGCTACTCTTTGTTGCAGTGTGCGGGCTTCTCACTGCAGTGGCTTCTCTTGTTGCGGAGCACAGACTCTAGGTGCACGGGCTTCAGTAGTTCTGGCACGTGGGCTTCAGTAGCTGTGGTTCACCGGCTCTAGAGCACAGGCTCAGTAGTTGTGGCGCATGGGCTTAGTTGCTCCGTGGCATGTGGGATCTTCCCAGACCAGGGCTTGAACCCGTGTCCCCTGCATTGGCAGGAGGATTCTTAACCACTATGCCACCAGGGAAGTCCCTTAAGAGCCATCTTAAAATGTTTGTGGATAGAATTGCAAATACAGTATTTTGGATAGGATTTTCAAGTGTCCACCGTGGAATCAGACTATAGATCTTCATAAAGAGAAATGTGAAATGATAAGTACACACTCTCATTGTCCAACGTTGAGAAAAAAGGAACCATAATTTTCAATTCGATGTGGACAAGGAGACTTGCAGAGAGAAGGGTCTCATAGACTTACAAATATATTACTCAGGCGCCCTAGATTCTTTTTTGTCTGTGCTGATAAGAAGGAAAGGAAAAATGATATTTACAACCCAGGCTGCTCAACTAAGAGATTTAGTTAACAAGGTTCCAGCAAGGGCCCTGAGCAACAATAACAATGTGATTGCATTCCATGCTCTAACCTTAAAGGCAGGTTCTCCAACGTTTCTTTGGCGTTTTCAGGCCCTCCATGTAAATACATACAGGCTCCCAGATGGCAAGTTGTTTTGCTAAAGAACCTCTTTACACATCTGGAGTATAGCCTCTTAAACTCAAGACTTGTTTTAAAACCATGGCTTATAAAACGTTTGGAGTTGGATTGCAATGGACTCATAAACATGTTGAATGTAGGAAATAGTGTTAGTTTATAAATCTGGCCTGTTTTTAGGTTGTGAGGTCATTAGTTTTCTGTTTTTGTTCCCGCCATTGGGGCTTGCTTTTTTGTCCTTCCAAACTATACTTGCCCTTGATATATCTGGGGTTTTAGTCTGTTTGCCCTCCATGGTTGTTTCCAACAAGATGCCTCTGGCCTTTTCTCATCCAAACTCAACACAGATGTTTCCCCTGTATCACCACTGTGACTGCAACACAAAGCTGTCTCTTTTTGGTTTTTGCTTTAGACTTACTTCTAGGCTCCTGGACTGCGGGGGAGGAAGAGGCAGAACATGAGATCCAGTTAGTCTGGCCTCTGTGTGTTACCTCACCTCCATGGGATGCAGCTTATGGGCCTATAAAATGAATGACCTGCACTGTTTGCTAAGATCTTTTTTTGCTCTAGGCCATGATAATACCCCAAATAAGATAACAGCATTTTATACTTTTGGCATTTAAAAAAAATCAGAGTACTCCTTTCACTTGCTGCAGACTACATCAAACACTGAATGAGATGTAGTGGAAACAGGGGACCAATCCTGCAATGAAAGGAGATGCTTCTGTCCACCCACAACTTGGTGTACGTGGAGGAGTTAAGTGGACTATAGACAGCTCTAGCAACGTAAGGAAGACCGTATGTCCTACAACTAGGGCATTCTGCATTTCTTTATCAGTGAAAAAAAAATCCCTGCTACAAAGTTCCAGAATAGAGTCTTTTTGAGAAAGAGTAGAATCCAATGTGTGACAATACTATCAAAACTGACCAAAAAAAGCATTTGATTGGAGACACCATTCACAACATTTTATTCAAGTTAATACATTTCATTCAGTAATCTGCCATATTATCCTTGGCACCATTAATAACAACCCCTTAATCACAAGAGAAACAGAGGGAAAGACTGGGATTTATGTGCGGAAGTTGATTTCCACCAAAACCAGTTCATAGTCCATCATCTTTCATGGTTGTGCTTTTACTTGAGGCCTCTTTTTTGGGGGAAGGGGGGCTGTTTCTCCTAAGTGTTTGCTTAAAACAAATAACATGACCTACTGTGTCATGGAAGGAAAATAAGGTCTAGTCCCTAGTGAACAAGCAGGCGGTCCTCCAGGAAAGGAGCCCTAAAGGCTCCTTGAGGTGAGTCAGTAACCCTCCTGCCCCAACCAGTCAGTAGTTAAGTTATAACCAGGTGAATGAGAGAGGTAGTAACTAGTTGGAGAACGCATAGTGTAGACTCTCTAGAACAGGAATGGCTGAGTGAGTCAGAACTGGAGGGAGACATCTACAGTGTCTGGAAAAAGTGACCAAGAATAGGAAAGTGTGAAAAAGGTACGGGTTTCCCACCAGGGGACCCACAGAAACATGGCGGTACCAGTCAAGGGCAGTCCTGCGCTTTTCTCTGATGCAAGGGTACACTGAATGTGTTCTGCAGTTTTCAGATAAAAATTGGAATGATGCTGAACAAGTGCAAAGTGAAATCAGAGTTTCCCTCCTTTGTTCGGTAAACACTGAGAGAACACCTGTGTGTGAGGCAATGGGACAGGTGCTAGAGGAAAAAACGAAGCTGTCTTAAGATGTGGTCCTGACTTGAAGGTGGACATCAGATCCTGCACGTACAGAGCACTATATGTCGGAGGGTCCGAGTGGAGGGAAGCATCACTTCTGGCTGGCAGCAGCAGAGAAAGCATTCCCCAGTCGTTCCTTCTTGGTTCCCAGGATGTCCTCTGTGCCTGTGTCACCTCTTGGCCCGCCCCATTCCAGGCACTTGCTTGTCTTCCTCATCTTTCTCCATAATCTGAAATGGAAGCCTGAAAGGAGAAGATCCCGCCTCACAGGTGTCTAACAAATGTGGGTGGAACTGATGTGTTATGGAAGTGTCACTCTATTTTGGTCCAGGTGGGTGGAAAAAAAATTTGGGGAAAGGAGAGCTGATAAGATGGTGGTGGTAAGGGTAAGGTGTTTTAATCAGAAGGTAGGAGCTAAGATATCCCAACAAGCAAACTTAGTATGTGGCTTAAACCAGGTGACAGGGAGAATGCCAACACAGCCAAGGACCGCAAGAAGGTAGCTGGAAGCCCTCTGCCAAATAGGATAGTCTGCAGAACTGGGAAGCTAAAATCTTTTCCTACTACCTACTCAAGTTCAACCAGAGCAGATGAAGAAAACAGTGAATAACTAGAGGGTCGTAACTTTCTAGAAAGATCAAGTAAACACAGCACCCCCCAAAAAAGGTGAGGCTGAATGTCAGTGTAGAGAAAGCTTTTGAACATCTTTTTTATCTCCTAGGAACTTTATATGCTATATTTTCTCTCTTTTTTAAAATTGAAGTATAGTTGGTTTACAATATTATATTAGTTTCAAGTGTACAAAACAGTGATTCAGTTTTTTTTTGGATATCTTTTTTAAGTTTGTTTATGGCGTCTCGGTCTGTAATCAATCAAGTAATAGAGAGATGCCATCCCAAAAAGGAACGTCTGCAGGAACCAGAGGAGTTGAGTCCAACTATTCGTGATGCCTTTAGACCTAAAAAAAGAGAAAAATTTATCCACCAGAATTTTAATGTTATTGTCTTCTAGTTTTTTAAAAACGTATTCCTTCTATCTATTTTCATGGGGCTTATTTTGCGCTCTCCTCCAGCTTACTAACTTGAATGCTTAGTTCATTGATTTTCGTTTTTCTTGTGCATTTAGAATGGTACACTCTTCCCTGGGAAGCAATCTGGCTACTGCCTAGGACGTGGTATTATGAAACTGTTTCTCACGTGATTTTGATGAGCATATAGGGTTAGAAAGCACTGGGATGGCTATAAAGTCGAATGTTCAGTCAAGTCTTATGTCTGATTAAATGGAATTCATCAATTTCTTTTTATTGCTGGATAGTGGGATGTGGGGTAGGGCTTCCAATTGTTCTACATGTCTTCATGATTCTTTCACTTAAATGTATTCGTTCATAAGTCAAAAGGAATATTCATTCTGGTTTACAGTCACCAATGATACACTGCAACACGTTAGGCCATAAAGAAATGACTTCAGGAATGTGAGAATAGTGCCCTAACCTCTCTATGCCTCTTCTCCCACTGCCCATCAAAGAACTTGAGAGCAGGATGTTCAGTTTGAGTCTTTTCGTTTTCATTAGAGGCTCCAAATGACGATAACAAAATAGGTGTAAAGTACTCCAACACTATAATGTGGAGGGCTGGACCACACGCCTCCGAGCTAAGCTCTCACTGAGAGCCGGAAGAGGCCGTTACAAGGAGGTATTAGTGCTGCGGCACTTCCTATCCCAAGTCAGCCCAAAGAACAGCTTCAATGGAACCACTCAGCCTGGCAAGAGTCCCCAGTAATTTGAGGGAGGCTTAATATCTAACTCAGACGTTTAACTACTGGTACTTGGCTGCCCAGGGAACTGCACGCACTTGCAGATTTATCCTGCTGGACGGATAAGGAAGCTGTCATCGTGAGCCTTACAGGTCTTGTGGAAGGGCACTGGCATGGGTGAGCTTAAAAGCAACCCCGCCCCAGAGGCCTAACTAAAGGGTAGAAGAGATCTCAATAAAAGGGAAACTGCCCCCCACCACGCCCCCCATTACAGATCCTAAGGGAAAACTGCAGTGACATACTGACTGAGGTCTGAAGGAACCATCAAGGGAACTGCAGAAGGGAGATCCCTAGTGATGGGCGGTTTCTCAAAACTCCACCAAGGCTCCTTTGGAAAGAGTCAACAATGGGTATGCAACCACCACAGCACCCAGCTGCCTGATCACGAGGCAGACTGTGCTCTGCTTCCGCTAACTACTCCCAGCACCCCAAGGGGCCACAGGCAGCTGTCGCTAGTGAACAGGGAACAAAGCTGGAATGAGAGGGAAGACATCAACTACCCCCTCTTCTCCACAGCAGGCTGCTGAGCCCCAGCTGGAGGAGAACAGATGTTCTGAATTAGATAAAAGTTCATAGTTTTAATGAATAGACTGGACTTGACCAGATAATATGAGATAGTGACTGGAAAATCTATGGACCTGCTTCAGATTTCATCCAGGGCTAAGGTGGGAGACAGACAGTAATCCTTGGGGGAGTGGAGACGGGCGAAAAAATAAAGCTGCTTTCTCTTCCTCTCCTACAAAGTCCAGCTTGTTTAATAAACCAGAAGGTGGAGGAACATAATCTATTTAAATCAGTTAGCACTTGTCTGGCATAGTGTGTACCCAAGAAGTATTCATTACTTTTATTATTAAAACAATAAAGTATCTTATTTTCCACTTTTAGAAGTAATACCACAAAAACAGAGGTGGTAATTAATCTTGACCAGAAGAAAAATAATCAATTGCAAAGCAATCTGGCATTACTATAACCATCTCTTTCATTACACCATACTTTCTGTGTGCTTACATAAAGTCTCAATGTAAAGAAAAGCTTTTTCAGTTCTCTCACATTGTATTATCCTGCACTGGCAATTGTAGAGTAGGGTCTAGTCGCAGGACTTTTAGGCTGCAGTGCATCCCAGAATCACCTACAGACTTTGAAACAATAACATGTTCCTACCTCTGAAGCAAGGCTACTACATTAGGATCTCTGGGCCTGGAAACCAGAGAAGTGAATGTTGAGAAAGCTCCTCAGGTGATTCAGTGGTGAAACTAGGCTGAGAATCACTGGGCTAGGTCAATACAGCTCTTTTTCAAACTAGAAGGCAGCCTCCTAATCTTTTCTTCTAGTTGGGGCTATACAGAGACTTTTGAAAAAAAGAAGAAAAATCATCTAAATTAAATGACTAAATAATTGACTCATTAACACAAATGAATCCATTCATTAACTATTTACTGAGTACTCCCTCCGGGTACTGAGAGAGGCTCAGTATTCGGTGTGGGGATTCAACTCTACCTGAGAGTGTTCTCGGCCTACAAGCGCATGAATTATTTAAATGTGGCTACTCTCAACTTATATTAGATACCAAGAGAAAAGCGACAAAGACCTATTAAAAACACTTACTTGCACAATACAATGGCATACAAGGACTCTCCCACGTGAATCAGCCACGCAAGCCAATACCTGAAACAAAAGTCAGCCTAGCTTAAGGTGATGGTTCTCTGCTGATGAAATCTAACACAGAAACCCCCAAGAGAAAGGTGCTTTCATGTGAACAAGCACCACTCTTAGAAGGCAACCAGGGGCCTTCCAGGTCCTCGGGGACACTGGAGCTGCAGGGTCCACACCCCATTGCTGCAGCTCTCCTTACCAGCTGTGCAGGAGGGTGTGATGATGCTCCAGCAAGTACTGAGTGAAGGGGCCCAGCGGCCCGAGGCTCTGATACGGAATAGCCTCAGGCCAGAAGATCACCCACTGAAAGAGAACCAGAAGCACAGAATGCCTATTAGGTCACTTAAATCTATTTTTAACCGAGGCTATTAAATACTCCCGATTCTATAAGAACAAGGAACAGACCAAAGAAACTCTGAGCTAAGTCATCTGGGCTTCCATTCTTTACTTCTATTTTCTGAAAGCGATTCTAGTGGGAGATTTATGCTGAGGAAACTCTGTGGTTATCAGATTTAGTGCCCAGGTTGGCTGACTTCTGTTATTAATGACTTACACAATTTAGTCCTCAACTTACTTTTCTGGGTATCTTTCCTGTATCCTTTAAATGAATTCTGTCGGCCAAACAAAAGTCGCTGCTCCTCTCAGTAGAGATTCTCTGTCTTCATGATTCCACATCTATGTCATAACATGTATATCCTCTCTAACTCTTCTTGCCCATTAAATTCTACCCATCCTTGAGGTTTACCCCCATTTTCCAAGCAATTCCAACTGCCTCAAACATTCTGCTTTGGAAGCCCTATCCTGACTTGGCAGGCCTAGAACTGTCCGTCAACTTGACCTCCTTCTTCTTGAGTTCTATTCAAACCTGGCTAAGCCCTAGTAACCGTGGGGACGCAAACACAGGTACATTTTCAAGCAGAAAGCTTGCAAGCCCACCGACCTTCCGCTTACGCCAATAACCTCGGCAAGCGCCAGGCGCGCAAGCGCAAGACCCCGCCCCCCCAACAGCGCCCCTCGCCCTACGGGAGCCTGGCGGGCCAAAACAGATGCACCCCGCCCTACATCTTACCCCGAAATATCCTAGCCCCAGGACCGTGACCAGCGAGGGCAGCGGTTTGGCTGTACGGAAATAGGAGGTAGCAGCCCCACCGGCATTCGACTTCGCCACCACCATCTTGAAAGATCTAGACACCGAGTCATGGGGTGGGGAGTATTCCCTGCCTTCATATAGGGAAAGCGTGGGCAACCGGTTTCTCAAGATCTCAACACAGGCGGAAGGCGCGGGCAGACGGGTGCGCCTGCGTCTTCTTCCCGGGTCTAGTGCCCTGGCTTAGAGCGCTCGAGAGCCGCGATTGCGCCTGCGCGACCTCTCCGTGTCGTAGGTGCGGATCTTGTGGCTCAAGGCAGCACTCTGTCCCCTCGCATGGCCTTGCCCGGGGCCCGCTGCCCTTACCGTGTAATAGCCAAAGGAGAGGGTGATGACAGTGACCCAGAACAGACTGCTCCTCTGGAAGTACGTCTCATCTCCTCCTGCCTTCCCCATCGCTGCAGCACGTCCCAGGGAATGCCGAGCAGGTCACCTCTGCTCTGCAGGAAGGCAAGGATGGGGGCGGGGCCATGGCAAACACTCCTCCCTCCTCTCACCTACCTCCCCAGAGGGAGAAGAGTCAGTGGGCCTGAAACTGAAAACGAGTCTCCATCGGCTCTGGCCTGGTGCGCTGGGGAGACCCCTCTCTGAGTGTCACTTTCTGGGGCTTAAGATAATGCTGTTGGAATAGATGGTGCTTTATGCTCTTAATGACTATGGATCTAATTTTTGAACTTCAGCTCTGCTGTGCTCTGTGGGAAATGTAAAAAAAATTAATAAATAGAAAGTGCAATTAAATAGACTTGGGCTACTGGAAGGGGGAACTCTCACACTCTGTGACGTTAGCAGAGGCTGATAGGGAGAAGACCTGTCTTCTTTCCTGGCAACGACTCAGCCAAAGAAAACCCATGGACTCTTTGTTTTTTATAGCCTTCCCAACTTCCTTTTCTTCTTACAAGTGTTGTAAGAAGAACAACAATGTCCCTGGGGGGGACACACGACTTGTGCTGTGGCTCGCTGTGGTTGCAGACCCTAAAGTGTAATTCTTTGCTTATCGCAGAATAAACCCATCTTTCCTGGAGAAGTATTTGGCAGTCTGTTTGTTTCAGGTCAATAGAAATAATGCTCTTTCTCTTCATTAGTAAAGATGTATGGACCGATGTGGCACAGCACTTACAAGAAGGGGCTGTGGAACAGATACCTGGGTTTACTTTTACCTCCTGGCTCTGCCAGTAACATTTCGTGTAAGCTAACACTAGTTACATTACCCATCTGTGTCTTAATTTCTCTATCTGTAAAGTGGGGATACACTGGTTCCTACCTCAGAGGTTTTGGGTGGATTACATGAGTTAGTACTTGTAATAAAACCGCTGTAAAGCAAAGAATGTTGCCCACCATCCAGCTGTACAAGGAGCAAGTCATTAGCCACTGCAGTTGCTGACCTACAGGACACCCTGAAAGGAATTCAGGATGAAGAATAGCATGACGTGCTCAGTGCTTTGGGAGAACAGGCAAAACAGGCCCTTAGGTGCTTAGATATATTTCAGGAAAAAATTTTTATGAACTCAGATTCTTGCATTTTCCCATACTTAGAAAAGCACTACAATCATTAACTGAGATATCTGTTCCTCTTGACTAGCAGTAACCTTCTACTGAGATGTGTGCTTGATGGCATGTGCTCATTACCCAAAATCATATATGTGCTGGCCTCTCCCCCTACCTCCTCAGAGCTATCTGAGAGGCTGTCTCTTGGTCTGTAGTCCCCAGTAAGGCACTGCATAAACTCAACTCGTAGCTCTTACATTGTGCATTTTTCTTTCAGTCAATAGCACTCACAAAAGTGTCCGGCCCATAGTGCTTTATAAGTTTTGATTATTAATATTACTGAGCCTTTGGCGTATTTGCCAGGCCCCTGTGCTAAGTGCTGTATCATCAATGCAGGGTGGGAGGCACATCAAGCCAAAGTGTTCTGATGAGACTTCAGGAGAGACAGGGCTTTAAAAACTATTGTGAAAGCAATAGCTGATGTTTATTGAGCACTTACTATGTTCCAGGCATTGTTTTAGAAATATTAGCTCACTTAATTCTCAAAACAGCTCTATGCTATAGACTATTGTCCTTCATTTGAAAGACAGGAAATAGCACAGAGAGGTACCCGAAGTCATGTAAATGGGTAGGTATACTGGAAGTCAAGTGGTAGCTGAGTGTTCCAGCACTCTTAAGGACCATGCTTTATATAACCTATGGGATATTTCCAGAACTTTTTCAGTTGACATGGAAACAGCCAAAGTTGTTTCCTCATTTTTTTCATGACTGTATTTGGCTATGTTTTAAAGAATGGTTTCCAGAATGTGTGACACAGTCCATTTCCCAGATAAACCGCAGTGCCTGTCAGTATCAGGTTTACCGGGGCTCAACAGCTTTGCTTACTTCTAATCTTTCTTCATCACATCACCCTCTTGGTTCTCCTCCCTCTCTGAATACCTCTGTTTTCTCAGCTTTGCTTTTACTGCTTGTCCCCTACATAGAGGTGTTTCCTATTATCTTCTCTGTGTTTACAGTCTTTTTGAACTTTAATTTTCACCTCCGGATGACTCTAAAACAATCTCTCCAGTCTCAGCCTCTCTCCAGTTGCCAGCCGGTCACCTTTACTAGGTACGGCACCACACCTTAAAGACAAGAAGTTCACTATTATCCACAGAGTCAGTCCTCGCCAAGACTCCCCTATTTACATTAATATCATCGTCATTCTTCCAGGCACCCAGGCTCTTCCCTTTGGCTGCCCTCATATCTAGTCATCTGTCAAGAGTTCTGTTGATTAAGTAACATGATATCTCATCTTTCTGAATTAAACTGAAGCCAAGTCCCCCTAAAATCAAGTTACCTTGCTGAATTTACAATTTTTTATTTTTGAAATTTTTATTGAAATATAGTTGAGTTACAATGTTGTTTCAGGTGTACAGCAAAGTGATTCAGTTATACATATATATTCTTTTTTAGATTCTTTTCCATTATAGATTATTACAAGATACTGAATTGAATTTATGATTAATCGCTCTATCCAAAACTTTATTTCTTTTCTTTGTCCCATCTGGCCATTAATCTAATGAACTAATTAACTGAACACTAATCAACCAGAGTCAGGTGACTAAAATTGGTGTTGTAGATATCACCCTTAACGTACAAACTCAGGTTGTTTCTCCAGGATAAGATAAGCTAATAGACCCCAGAGCCATGGACCACTTGCCTGAGAATCATAAGCCAGGGACATCCTGATTCCCCAAACTATGATTAAGAAATGTCACAGAAATATCACAGAATGATGATTAATCCCAGCCTTTCTGTTCTTCCCCTTTAAAAAACCTGTCACTCAAAGACCAAGTTGGAGTGGTTCTGAGATTTGTAATAAATCCTGACTTTGCTGCAAACACCTGCAGCCAGAGTTTGGCTTTCTATGCCACAGGCACATGAGCCATTGCTGGTTACAAAACCACGGTTTAATTTTTACTGCCTCCCTGGGTCATCCCAATTGAGGTATGTTCTACCACTTCAATAATCTCTTTTTCAAATTTGTCCTACAAGTGACAGGGTAATCTTCCACAAGTGTAGTTCTTTTTTTTTTTTTTTTTAATAAATTTATTTATTTATTTATTTTTGGCTGCATTGGGTCTTCGTTGCTGCATGCGGGCTTTCTCTAGTTGCGGCAAGCGGGGGCTACTCTTTGTTGTGGTGCACGGATTTCTCATTACGGCGGCTTCTCTTGTTTTGGAGCATGGGCTCTAGGTGAGCAGGCTTCAGTAGTTGTGGCGCTTGGGCTCAGTAGTTGTGGCTCATGGGCTCTAGAGCACAGGCTCAGTAGTTGTGGCGCACGGGCTTCATTGCTCCATGGCATGTGGGATCTTCCTAGACCAGGGTTCGAACCTGTATCCCCTGCATTGGCAGGCAGATTGTTAACCACTGCATCACCAGGGAAATCCCCACAAGTACAGTTCTGATCAAGCCTTTACCTTACCAAAACTTTTCAAGAAATTCCCTAATTTTAAGCTATTTTTGTTTAGTATTTCTCTTCAGGTGTTAAATCTGCAGTGAGGAAGTTATTGGAAAATAACTCATGTTAGAATAAAAGTTGTTGAAGACGCAAAATGGCTTGGATCAGAGGACTATTGGAAGCTAGGTTTCATATCTTCCACCACTTTTCTCTGAGCCCAGCAAGTTACTTAGTGTCCTGTGCCTCCTTTTACTATGAAAGGGAAGAGCAGTACAGCCCATGACCAAAGGGTCTTAGCATTAACCCGTCACGCACACATAAGGAATCCAGAAGAAGGAGTCAGAAGATCTTTACTCAGACATGAGTATTTTATGTCAATCTATAAGAAACCCACAGTCAACTGGAGATGTCAGCTGGAGATTCAGAAGGGATTTCTCTCTTGTATTTAACTCACCCGCTCCCCACGTAACAGGAGTAGCTAATTTCTTTATCCTCCAGGTATCCTAGACCTCCATCCCCTACGGGTTGGCAGAGAAATCTTTCACCCCTTTACGTTTTATCTCTCTCTCTCTCCCCTTTGGGTGGATTAATGACCTAAACATTGAAAACAGTAAAGAAAATATGAGAGAAGAATTTTACAACCTTAGAGAATGGGGAAAGAGACTTCTTAGCAAGATATTAAAATTATACACTGTAGAGGGAAAGAAAAAAGTTAACTGCTTCTCAACTTAACACTTCATTCCTTATTTAGAGTTTATAATTAAAAAGTTACTTGTTGGGCTTCCCTGGTGGCACAGTGGTTGAGAGTCCGCCTGCTGATGCAGCGGACACGGGTTCGTGCCCTGGTCCGGGAAGATCCCATATGCCGCGGAGCGGCTGGGCCCGTGAGCCATGGCCGCTGAGCCTGCGCGTCCGGAGCCTGTGCTCCGCAACGGGAGAGGCCACAGCAGTGAGAGGCCCGCGTACCACAAAAAAAAAAAAAGTTACTTGTTTTACTCTCTTGTGTGTCACTTACATCTGGTTACTTGATAACCTCTGAAGTAGTGTTCAGCATTCCCTGCCAGATCCTAGAAAGATCTCGAAGGTTAAAAACATAATGGAATTTGGCAGGGGTGGGAGCATTTGAATCTTAGTCATCTGCCATAGTCGGAGTGTCAGGGGAACCAATTTCGTCACTGAATCTCTCACTTCTTCTGAGAAGCCCCTTTGGGTACAGTAGTATCCTATCCCAATCACACCTGAAAGGGGAAAAAAGTCATAACATTTTGAGTGACAGTTCAAATCACCTAAATGAAAATGAAAAACATTATAATGTAGAGTACAAATATAATTAAACATTTTAATAGTTAACCACATATTAAAGAAATTTCTATTAAAAAATAAAACTTCATTCTTTTGAAAGGCACAATAAATAAAGTTGAAAGACCTGGAAGAAGGAATTCTTCAATATATATAATAGACAAATAAGTAAAAGACATGAATTGGAACTCCTTAAGAAGGAAACTTGAATAGCCAAGGAACATGAAAAGGTGTTCAACCTTAATGGCAATTTGGGATGTGCAAAATAAAGCAAAAATAAGATACATTTTTCCCCCATTAGATTGGCCTACTAGGTATGAAGACACACGATGATGAACTATAATAATTAAAAACATTTGGTATTCGACATGCGAATCAAATAAACCAATGGAAAATGATACTCCAGAGACAGATCTGATATATACCCAAGCATTTATTTTATGATAAAGATAATGTGCAGGCAGAAGAATATGCTCTTCTTCCCTTCTAGGTTTTTTGGCTGATCTAATAATTAAACTGATTTAAAACAGATTGTCACCCATATCAGCCCCTGAGGGCTAAAGGATCCTTGCCTTGATTTACCTCTGTGTTTGTTTCAAAAGCACCTGGTATTTGAGAGAGATGTTTTGCAGCTGTGCTTAGAGATATGTAGTGGTCAGCCGCCCTGAACTGGCTCTGACTTGACCACAGGAACATACCTGCATAGATGAGACCTGGAGTGTCCGGAAAGTTACCTCTGCTTCATTACCATGCTAAGATCTCTGCCCCAAGCGGGAGATCTGTACTCTGCTAGGCACAATTCATGCAGTGTGCAAAGAAGCATGGAAGACTGCGCATGCTCCAGCTGCCCCAGGCTGGCTCTGGAAATCTCTACCCCTTTCCTAGAGCCTTGATGATATGCCTGCCTCCTACCCCTTAAAATTCCCTCCTTCCCTTCAGAGAGAAGGTGTTTTGAGAACATGAGCTCTCTCTTCTCCATTCCTTGATCAGTGAATAAAATTTCTCTTCTGCTATTCAGAAACTGGTTTTGTTTGATTGGCCTTTGTGACTCTGGGCAAAGAAAGAACCCACTGAGGGGTCACTGACCTGTTGGGGATTGGTAACAAGATTAACAGGATAAAAAAGCAAACAAAATTATACAAGTCCCCATACAGATTTGAAAACTCAAAGGGTAGTCAGGTCATTGAAACTTATGTAACATCCTGACATGAGGAAAGGGGCAGGGGTTTGGGGATACAATGGTGAGGAAGGCCATTCACAGGAAGGCAGAGGAGATGTTTGGAAAACCAAGGTTGCCCTGTTACACAAACAAGTTTCCTGGTAAAAAGATATCTCTGGTAATAGCTCTCTTTCTGGTACAGTCCGCCTTGCCAGTGTAAATTTAGGCAGTTGAGGGAGAGGAAAAGAACTTTTCCTGAATCTTTGGAAATTTGATTGCCTTTAGCAGAAAATAATCCTTGTGCCAAGGTGGCATATTTTGGGGTGACAAATTCTGCTCCCCTTCAACATTTCAAATTAAGGAGGAACAAATAAACTATTGATTGGTTATCTATTTGGGAAAAAGTATTTTAAACTCTACCCCCCCAATACAAATATACAAATAATGCAGTATCACAAGGTACAGAGATAATAGTGCCCCTAGGCAAGTTCTGATGACATGGCTGTAGGGTAGAATGAGCATGTGCTGATATAGGAAACCCCCTCACGCTTTCCCAGGATCATGGGGAACAGAGGAGAGCAATATAAACAAATCTATGGAAATGTGAATAGAGTATTGTGTATCCAGAGAATTAGGAGCAGTTTGTTGTTGCAAGAAGGAACAATGTGAAATTGAATGAAGGAAGGTGAGGCTGGAAGGGCAGGTAGGGTCTGATCATGAATGGCATTAGGTGTCCAACTGAGGAGTTTTGACTTGATCCCTTAGCCAAGGTGAGTCAGTGATGATTTTTTTTTTAAATCAGTGGAGCAAAAATGTCTGGTGTACATTGGAGGTAAAATTTGAAGCAGGGAAAGCAGAGAAGATGAAAGATTGATGGAGCAATACAAAGTGAATAGAGAAAAGTTTGCATCGCTCATTCGAATATTCAATAAACATTTGGTAGGCCCTGGAGATACACCTGTGAAGAAGACAAGTGCAGTCCAGGCTTCAGGTTGGGCACAGTGTAGTTCTGATGACAGCAAATCAATAGGACTGTACTATGGGCAGCATAATTTAATGTTTTAGTACAGCCATTTTGACCTTATGAGATCATGCATTCAAGGGTTGCAAACAGAAATGTCCTCATGACATTAAACTAAATGAATGAAGGAGGTAGAAGTAACCTAGTAGGGTGTGGTGAGACACTGGGGGAACCAGGGTGTGTTCGTCCTCACTTAAAAAATCTTCAAATTCAAATAATGGTGATGGTTGATGATGATGATGGTGGTGGTTATAATGATTATAATGATTGTTTTTTCAGGATTTTGGCCTATAGGACACTGATTTTTTTATGTGCTTGGGAAGTGGTTAGTTTAGAGGTAGCGTAAAGTAAGAAATAAATGTTAGCTATTGTTCTTCTTTTGATTGTTCAGTGAACCATCTATTATTGGTTCTTCTATAGGAGAAGAAGAAGCAAGCAAATGGCTAGAATTCAGTCTGAGAAAATCCAGTTCATTCAAAGGGCAATTTACATAAAATCATCTCAACAAGACCCAGTGTGCTCAGAGCCAATTTGCTGACCACCAGTTTGCCAAATTCACCATTTATGGAATGTGGCTGTAATACTTCAATAGGGCCATTAGATAGCTCTGTCAGGCATGTTTATTTTTGGTCACAGATGAACTTTTCTGTTTATACTAATATTTTGTGAATCTTTTAACATGTCATTTCCTGTTTTGTTGACTTTTAGAATTTTTAAGGGATTTTAAAACCAATTTCTCAGATAGTACATTGTATTTGTTATTACGATTAGATATGGCTCTCACAAATCGAGGTGTGGACTTCCAGGGCTGGTTTGGGGGCTCCCATGGGGCCCTGGCCTGGCCTGTTCTCAGTTGACCCCTCTAGGTTTGTGGCCTTGTGATTAACCTTCCCAGACAGCCTCATGTCTGTGTGAATAATTTTACTCCTTTTTGTGCAATATTGCTGCACATGGCATACAGTTTGACAGAGATCAACTCACATCACGAATAACCAATATTTCAGAATAGGGTAAGGGGTGAGAGAAATTGAAATTGTCTGAAAATTTCCCTTTGATCACATACACTGAGAAAGAAAAAAAGTATTGCCTAGAGGCAAACGCAACATCCTTGTAAAAATAAAAACAGAAAAAAATGAATTTGCTTTTGGTTATTTTCTTCTAAAGTCACCTGGAGCTCTTCATAGCACTTGAAGCAGATGTATAGGCCAGGAGGGCAGAGGGTACCTCAGTGCCTGGAAATGGCCTAGCCTGGTTGGAGCTAAGAGTTTGCAGGACACCACGGAGTCTCAGAGGTGAGGCTGAAACGGAAGTTGTGGCCAGGTCATGAAACTCCTTTTTAGGCATTCTAGAAAGTTCTGCAATTTCCTTGCAAGTGATTATTGGGAGGTAAGTACTTTTAAAAGTTCCACCTGAATGTTTTCTGAGAGCAGAGACTGCATTTGTGCCGTTCACAGCTGTTACGCAGGACCTGGTATATGTTGGGCTCTTACTGTTATGAGGTGTTTTTTAAAAGTATAAAAGTCTCAGTGGATATCCTTTGAAGCCAAGGTTAATTTAGAGAATCTGAAGTAAGAGAGTTTAAGAATAAAAAAACAATGGCCAATAATGTTTGATGACTTAGTGGGGACGATTAACCATAAGCTTGGGCATCTGAGGCACTGATTGGTTGGCTTTTGCCAGCAACCTCTGAATAATGGAGTGGGAAGGGAGGCAGGATTGACTGGAATTGAGAAAAAAATGTAAAGCGAGGAAGTGAAGGTGTCTGGTAAAAATGGTTTTTGGAAGCAGCTTCATGGAGGAGGCCACCGAGTGTGAATTCAAGCTTCTGAGAGAAAAAATAAAACCCAAAAAACAAAAGTTGATCTGAACTTTGAATTATTGGGGGAAAAAAAGCCAGAGAAATCAGGTTAGGTCCATCTTATTTTGGTTTGCTCTGCTCTCTTGGTCTCCAAACTTCTTCAACACTTCCAGCCCCCAGAATATTCTCTTCAACTACCTCAAATCACCTGGTACCGCCCAAATGGACTGGTTGGGCTATCAGTGCCTCTGACTCCAAACAGACGGCATAGGACCCAACTATAGTCATAACTCACTAATGTGACCGCCCAGGATTTCATCTGCCCATCAAGTCTGTTCCTCGTGCTTTTTCTTTATTTTGGTTGGTGAGTCATGATCTATTTTGGAATCAAATCAGAAACACGGGCTCTCCCTCCACCTGCATCTCAGCTATTAACTTGCTTATTTAAAAAAACCTTACTTTTATCTGCTTTATGGTCCTCTAGGAATTTTCCTCTTCTGAGAATCGATGGGTATAAATGCTATATCTCTATATAGGGCCACTATAAGATTTAAGTAAGGTTATGTGTGAAAGATTTATTCTTTGGGCTTGCCACATAAATTTGTAGTGATTTATTTAAATAGAAAGGGGGACATGTGAATCCTTCTGAAGTCAGATGAATTCATCTGAAACAGCTGTCAAGCATATGTTGTTTTTTTTTCCATACCTAGGGTATAAAATAACCTCCCACACATTTGGGAAGAAAACCCCAAAGGCCTGAAGTTTCCTCATCTGTAAAATGGAGGTTTTGGTTATCTCAAAGCGTTGTTTTAAGAATAAGATGAATTAGCAAATAATGTAGTGTCCATAATCCTTATTCATTCTTAGTTTCTGGCCTCTCCGATCTGAGTATTCCTTAGTCAATGATATAATGATACAAAGCAATATGGATCATCTGTGAGCTTGACAAAGCTTCTGTTCTCACATGGCCTGTAGCCTATAACATAGCCTATAACATAATAGGATGATGGTGACAAGTGTGAGGTCAGAGGTCACACTGCCTTGGTCAGAGGCTCACTTTGGTCTAAACCTCTTTGCCCCCAGTGTTCTCAAGTCTAACTGGGGATAAAATAATACGTAGTTTATAAGGGTATTATGGAGATTAAATAAGAAAATTAGATCCAGCTGGTCATCAATGAATGGAAGCTGGGTTTTAAAAAGGTGGATTAGGCGGGGTTTTGAAAAGGTGGTTCCACTAAAGTGATTGAGAGGCGTGTCTGAGGCGGAGCCATGTCTGGGGCTGCATCTAAGGTCTATTTAAGCTGCGCACCTCAGGGGTGTATTGCTGCTGCTCCAGAGCTCATCACTTTTTCACTCCAGAAGACCCCGGACTAGAGATTCAGTATGGATTCCAATGGTGAGTTTCTTTGGTGGGAGGCGGCCTACCTGGTGTACTAGTGTTTTGCAGGGGTCTGAGCTTTCATCTTTAAAAAAACATAGATTTATAGGCTGGGGACAGCTCATGTCACTGATGTAATTGTCTGTGGTTTCTGTACAGTGGAATTTGGCAGTAGGTCTTTCTGAGAGGCTCGGGGATTTAAAGATGAACTCTTTGTTACATTAAAAGGGATTTCTTGTCAACTATAGCTCAAAACTGGAAAAAAAGAAAAAGTAGAACCAATCTAAATATTCAACAACATGGAGCTGGTTTAAAAAAGATTTCTGTATTTTAGATATATATATATGGAAGTATTTTTGAGTGAAATGATATGTCTGGGATTCACTTCAGAATAATGGGGGCGGGCGGTTGTTGAGATGAGTGGAATGCGTGGGTGGATGAAGTGAAATTGGCCAGGTGTTGCTATATATCAGAGTTGAGTGATGTGGTCATCAGGTTAATTATTTTCATCAGCTCAGCAAAGTAGAAAAAGATCCAGGCCTCCCTAACTTGGTCTGAAATAATCCCAAAGCAGTCGACAAAGACTAAAGATTGCTTAATGGGAAAAATTACCCTGGAATTTCCAAATTAAAACTTCTTCATGAAGAGCTCCTCTTCACTTTGTGCAAGCAGCGATCCGGATTTGGAGTCTCTCAGTCTGCAGTGAGGGGACTGCCCAGTGAGAACAGCTCACAACCTGTAATAATACTCAGACACTTCAACTTGCTGGAGCGTGAAGATTAGATTAGTTACTGTATGGGGACAAAAATCCAGACAGTGGTCAAGGAATGTCTCAAACACAAATAATGGTAATTTCCTCCCCATTCCCCATAAATGTTTCCTCAATGAAGACTAGGAAATGAGAATAGTATGGAGTGATAATCTGCACAAACTGGAGGTTAACCCTCCGGTTTGTGCAGAGATGTGGCAGGGACTGTTGTTAATCTCATCTGGGTTGAGCCCAATCCCACAATCAACAGGAAGCGTCAGAAGACAATTAGGGAGAGAAGCCCCAGTTTTGTAAAAATCCATCTCTTTGGGACAAACCTTTTCTGTCTTTTTGTGACCATAAGCATGTCATTTCACCCCTTGGAGACAGTGCCGGAAATTATTCGTTCTGAGTGTCATAATTCCCATGTAGGGTGGTAGTTATCGTTTACCTCCTTTACCTTGGGATGTAACAGAAGTTGGAAGACAGTAAGTGCCTTGCCCAAGGTCATGAGCGGAAAGAGACCGAGGCTGGGGGTCAAATCTAACCTGCAGACCAGACGGGCAGTGTTCTGCTCTGCACCTCAGCTGAGGAAGAGCCTCAGCTGAGTAAGGAGGCCAGTTCCCCCTCGGCTCAATATAATATCTTTAGTTCACATGTTCTTTCCTTAAGTTTCTTGAAAATCCTGTGCTAACGTTGCCTTAATTTGTATGTTTTTTATAAATCCAATATTCTATATAAATACCCTTTTAAATTATTTTTTTTTCCTGGAAGCACTGAGGAATTTTTATCTTTACAGTCTAATAGTTTTTTTAGGATATGTCTTGGTGTTAATCATCCTGCGTTAATTTTCTTCAGTACACTTGATTCATTCAGTAGATTCAGGTCTTCTATTTCTGGAATATTTTCTTGGATTACTTTATTATGATAAAACACATTAACAAAATTTACCATGCAAACCGTTAAGTGTTCAGTTCAGTGGCATTAAGTATGTTCACAGTGTTGTGTTACCATCATCACCATCCATCTACAGAACTCTTCTTGAAAAACTGAAACACTGCACTCATTAAACAATAACACCCCATCGTCCTCTTCCCTCAGCTCCTGGCAACCAACATTCTACTTTAGGTTTCTATAAATTTGATCACTCTAGATACCCCATGTAAGTTGAATCATACAGTATTTTCTTTTTGTGACCGGCTGATTTCACTTAGCATAATGTCCTCAAGGTTCGTCCGTGTTGTAGCATGTGTCACATTTTTTTCTTTTCCAGGCTGAATAATATTTCATTTTATGTATATACCACATTTTGTTTGTCCATTCATCCATTTATGGACACTGGGGTTGCTTGGATCAATTGGCTATTGTGAATAATGCTGCTGTGAACATGGGTGTACAAATTTCTGTTCAAGTACCTGCTTTCACTTCTTTTGTGTATATGCCCCAAAGTGGAATTGCAAGATCATATCGTAATTTTATTTTTAATTTCTGAGAAACTGCCATACTGTTTTTATTAGTGGTTACACCTTTTTAGAGTCCCAATGACGGTGCACACGGGTTCCAATTTATCCATATCCTTGCCAACACTACAGTTCTTTTTTTTTTTTTTGATAGTAGCCATCCTGAAGGGTGCAAGGTGGTATCTCATGATGGTTTTGATTTGCATTTTCCTAATAATTAGTAATATTAAACATCTTTTCATGTACTTAATAGCTATTTGTATATTTTTTTTTGAGAAATATTTATTCAAGTCATTTGCCCATTTAAAAAATCAGGTTATTTGATTTAATGTTGTTGAGTTGCAGGAGCTTCATGTATTTTGAATGTTAACCCCTTATCAGATATGGAGATATTTTTTCCCATTCCTTAGGTTGCCTTTTCAATCTGTGGATTGCGTCTTTTGATGCACAGTTTTAAATTTTGATGTAGTCCAACTTATTTTTTCTCTTGTTGCCTGTGCTTTTGGTGTCTAAGAAATCATTGCCAAATCCGATGACATGAAGATTTTGCCCTGTTTTTCTTCTAGAAATTTTATAGTTTTAGTTCTTACATTTACCTCTTTGATCCATTTTTGAGTTGATTTTGTATGTGATGTTAGTGTCTGACTTCATTCGTTTGCATGTGGATATCCAGTTTTCCCAGCACCATTTACTGAAAAGACGAATCTTTCTCCATTGAATGGTCTTGGCACCCTTGTCAAAAATTATTTGAACATACATGTGAGGGTTTATTTCTGGGCTATCTGTTCTGTTCCATTGGTCTATATGTCTGTTTTTTTGTTTGTTTTAATATTTATTTATTTATTTATTTTTGGCTATTTTGGGTCTTCGTTTCTGTGTGCGGGCTTTCTCCAGTTGTGGCGAGCGGGGGCCACTCTTCATCGCGGTGTGCGGGTCCCTCACTGTCGCGGCCTCTCCTGTTGTGGAGCACAGGCTCCAGACGCGCAGGCTCAGTAGCTGTGGCTCACGGGCCTAGTTGCTCCGCGGCATGTGGGATCTTGCCAGACTAGGGCTCGAACCCGTGTGCTCTGCATTGGCAGGCAGATTCTCAACCACTGCGCCACCAGGGAAGCCCCTATATGTCTGTTTTTATGCCAGCACCACACTGTTGTGATCACTGTAGCTTTGTAGTAAGTTTTGAAATCAGAAAGTGTGAGATCTCCAAGTTCTTATTTTTCAAGGTTGTTTTGGCTACTCAGGGGCCCTTGAGATTCCAAATGAATTTTTCTTTATCTGTAAAAAAAAAAAAAAAAAATCCCATTGGGATTTTAGTAGGGATTGCATCGACTCTGTAGATCACTGGGTATTATGGACCTCCTACCAGTATTAGTCTTCCAATCCACAAACACGTATATCTTTCTATTTGTGTCTTCTTTAATTTCCTTCAGCAATGTTTTGTAATTTTCAGTGTATACCTCCTTGGTTAGATTTATTCATAATTTATTCTTTTGATGCTGTTGTAAATGAGATTTTAAAAAAATTTTGCTTTTGCGTTGTTCATTGTTAATGCATAAAAATGCAAGTTATTTTTGTGCATTGATTTTTGTATCCTGCAATTTTGCTGAATTTGTTAATTAGTTTTAACACTGTGTGTGACCTTTAGGTTTTTCTACATATGGGATCATGTCATCTGTGAACAGAGATAATTTTACTTCTTCCTTTCTGATGTGGATGCCTTTTTAATTTGTTTTTCTAACCTAATTGCTCTGGCTAGAACTTGCAGTACTATGTTGAATAGAAGTGAAAGCAGGCATCCTTGCCATGTTCCTGATCTTAGAGGAAAAGCTTTCAGTCTTTCACCCTTGAGTATTATGTTTGTTGTGGGTTTTTCACATATTGCTTTTATGTGGAGGTAGTTTCCTTCTATTCCTAGTTTATTGAGTGTTTTTATGATGAATGGGTGTTGAAATTTGTCAGATGCTTTTTCTGCATCAGTTTAGATGATAATGGTTTTTTTCTTTCTGTTAATGTGGTATATTACATTGATTTGGGGAGGGTGTATATTAAACCGTCCTTATAAATCCCACTTGGTCATGGTGTAAAACTGTTTAATGTGCTGTTGAATTTGGTCCATTAGTATTTTAAGGGTTTTGCATCAATATTCATTAGGGATATTGTTCTGTAGTTTTGTTCCAATGTTTTTTTTGGGGGGGGGGCAGTCTGGTTTTGGTTTCAGGGTAATGCTGGCCTCTAAAATGAGTTTGGAAGTGTTCACTCCTCTTCGGTCTTTTTGGGAAGAGCTTGAAATGGATTGGCATTAATTTTTTAAATGTTTGGTAGAATTCACCAGTGAAGCCATCTGGAGATGGCTTTTCCTTTGTTGGGAGAATTTTGATGATTGATTACTTATTCAATCTCGTTACTTGTTATTGGTCTGTTCAGATTTTCTTCATGATTCAGTCTTGGTAGGTTATATGTTTCCAGAAATGTATCCATTCTTCTAGGTTATCCAATTTGTTGGTGTACAATTATTCATAGCGTTCACTTGTAATCACTTTCATTTCTATGACATTAGTTGTATTGCTCTCATTTCTGATTTTTATTTGAATCTTTTTTTATCTAGTCAAGGACTTGTCAATTTTATTCCTTCAGAAAACAACTACAGGGCTTCCCTGGTGGCGCAGTGGTTGAGAGTCTGTCTGCCGATGCAGGAGACACGGGTTCGTGCCCCGGTCCGGGAAGATCCCATGTGCCGCGGAGCGGCTGGGCCCGTGAGCCACGGCTGCTGAGCCTGCGCCGTCTGGAGCCTGTGCTCTGCAATGGGAGAGGCCACAACAGGGAGAGGCCCGCGTACCGCAAAACAAACAAACAAACAGCTACAGCTAACCCTTGAACAACATGAGTTTGAACTGTGTGGGTCCACTTATCTGCGGATTTTTTCCAGTAAATATACAGTTGGCCCTCCATATTCATGGGTTTTGCATCATGCTGTATACATCATTTTGTATAAAGTACTTGAGCTTCCTCGAATTTTGACATTTGTGTGGGTTCCTGGAACCAATCCCCTGTGGATACTGAGGGATGACTGTATTAGTTTTGTTGACCTTTCCAATTAAAAAAAATTCTCTATTTTGTTTATCTCTGTCTGCTTTTTTATATCCTTTCATCGTCTAAGTCTGGGTTTAGTTCTTCTTCTAGTCTCTTGAGGTATAAAGTTAGATTGTTGATTTAAGGTTTTAAAATATTTACAGCTATAAACATTCACAGCTATAAAACTTCCTTTAGCACTGTTTTCACTGCATCCCATAATTTTTGGTTTTACGTTTTTCATTTTCATTTGTCTCAAGGTATTTTCTAATTTCCCTTGCAACTTCTTTGACCCA
This sequence comes from Pseudorca crassidens, assembly GCF_039906515.1. Taxonomy (NCBI): domain Eukaryota; kingdom Metazoa; phylum Chordata; class Mammalia; order Artiodactyla; family Delphinidae; genus Pseudorca; species Pseudorca crassidens. The sequence continues at coordinate 53,715,959 of NC_090311.1, read as the reverse complement.
TTGGTTGTTTAAGGGTGTGTTGATTGATTTACACAGATTTATGGATCTTCCAATTTTCCTTCTGCTATTGATTTTTTAATAGAAGGGAATTTATTATTATTTTTAAAAGTTTATGACTTTTTTGAATTTTTTATAAAATGTTTAAAGGTTATACTCCATTTAGAGTTATTACAAAATATTGGCTATATTCCTTGTTTGTACTACACATCCTTCTAGCCTATCTTACACCCAGTAGTTTATTTTTTTGTGGTACGCGGGCCTCTCACTGTTGTGGCCTCTCCCGTTGCGGAGCACAGGCTCCGGACGCGCAGGCCCAGCGCCCATGGCTCACGGGCCTAGCCGCTCTGCGGCATGTGGGATCCTCCCGGACCGGGGCACGAACCCGTGTCCCCTGCATCGGCAGGTGGACTCTCAACCACTGCACCACCAGGGAAGCCCCACCCAGTAGTTTAAAAAAAATTTTTATCGGGGTATAATTGATAAACAATGTTGTGTTAGTTTCAGGTGTAAAGTGAATCTGTTATACGAATATCCACTCTTTTATTATTATTATTATTATTATTTATTTATTTATTTTTTTTTTGCGGTACGCGGGCCTGTCACTGCCGTGGTCTCTCCCGTCGCGGAACACAGGCTCCAGACGCGCAGACTCAGCGGCCATGGCCCACAGGCCCAGCCGCTCCACGGCACGCAGGATCCTCCCGGACCGGGGCACGAACCCAAGCCCCCTGCATCGGCAGGCGGACTCCCAACCACTGCGCCACCAGGGAAGCCCCTATTTATTTTTTTTACTTTTTTTTTTTTTAATTTATTTATTTATTTTTGGCTGTGTTGGGTCTTTGCTTCTGTGCGAGGGCTTTCTCCAGTTGCGGCGAGTGGGGGCCACTCTTCGTCGCGGTGCACAGGCCTCTCACTGTCACGGCCTCTCCCGTTGTGGAGCACAGGCTCCAGACGCGCAGGCTCAGTAGTTGTGGCTCACGGGCTTAGTTGCTCCGTGGCATGTGGGATCTTCCCAGACCAGGGCTCGAACCCGTGTCCCCTGCATTGGCAGGCAGATTCTTAACCACTGCGCCGCCAGGGAAGCCCTATTTTTTTTTACTTTTTTAAATATCGTTATTGAAGTATAATTGCTTTACAGTGTTGTGTTTCTGCTGTACAACAGAGTGTATCAGCTATATTTATACATATATCCCCATATCCCCTCCCTCTTGAGCCTCCCTCCCACCCTCCCTATCCTACCCTCTAGGTGGTCACAAAACATCAAGCTGATCTCCCTGTGCTATGCAGCAGTTTCCCACTAGCCATCCATTTTACATTTGGTAGTGTATATGTCTCAGTGCTACTCTCTCACTTCGTCCCAGCTTCCCCTTCCCCCTCTGTGTCCTCAAGTCCTTTCTCTACGTCTGTGTCTTTATTCCTGCCCTGCCACTAGGTTCATCAGTACCATTTTTTTAGATTCCACATATGTGCATTAGCATGTGGTATTTGTTTTTCTCTTTCTGACTTACTTCACTCTGTATGACAGACTCTAGGTCTATCTACCTCATTACAAATAACTCAATTTCATTCCTTTTTATGGCTGAGTAATATTCCATTGTATGTATGTGCCACATCTTCTTTATCCATTTGTCTTTTTAGATTCTTTGATTTCTTGTTTCATTCCATTGTGATTGGAAAATATACTTTGTATAATTTCAGGGTTCTTGAATTTGTTAAACCTTGTTTTGTGGCCTAACATGTGATGTGTTCGTGTGTAGCTGAGAAGAATGTGTACTCTATTAGGTGGCATGTTTTGTATATGACTGTTATGTTCAATTAGTCTGTAGTGTTGTTCAAGTCCAGTATTTCCTTATTGATCTTCTGGGTTTTTTTAATCCATTATTGAAAGTGGGGCATTGAAGTCTTCTACTATTATGTTGTTGCCTATTTCTCCCTTCAAGTCTGTCAATATTTGCTTCATATATTTGGGAACTCTGAAGTTTGGTGCATAAATATTTTAAATTATTATATCTCCTTGGTGAATTGACCCTTTTATCATTATATAATGTCCTTCTTTGTCTCTAACAACAGGTTTTGACTTAAAGTATATTTTATTTGATTAGTATAGCTACCCTTGTTCTCTTTTGGTTACCATTTACATGGAATATCTTTTTCCTTCTTTTCACTTTGAGCCAATGTGTGTCCTTAGATCTAAAATATGTCTCTTGTAGACAGCATATAGTTGAATCCTGTTTTTTGTTATTGTTTTTATCATTCATATATAAACTCACTACAGAACTTTCCTACGGTTTTCAAATGCCCTTTATTTGATTGCTGTGAAGGGTATGCTACATTTTGAATTTGATTGTGTATAATAAAAGTACTTCCAAAATGGTTCTGACAGTTGATACTAACCCTGACGCTAGTGTCCTGTTTCCTTTCATCTTTGTCATTCTTCCCCCATATCACCCCCACACATTTAAATTGTTAATTATCAGATGCATGTGAGCTGGTTTACTTCAATTACAATTGAGGCTGAGCATCTTTTCATCAGTCTTTTCCCTTTATAATGTGTGACTTTTTGTTAGACTAAAGAAATCTTTTCCTACCTTGAAGATCATAAATCTCATTTTATTTATTTATTTTTTTGCATTACGTGGGCCTCTCACTGTTGTGGCCTCTCCCACTGCGGAGCACAGGCTCTGGACACACAGGCTCAGTGGCCATGGCTCACAGGCCTAGCCGCTCTGCAGCATGTGGGATCTTCCCAGACCGGGGCATGAACCCATGTCTCCTGCATCGGCAGGCGGACTCTCAACCACTGCGCCACCAGGGAAGCCCATAAATCTCATTTTTTTCATCATAATTTTAAAGATAGGCCTTTAACCCGTTGTTAGTTTTATTATGAATAGGTATGAGGTAGGGCTGTACTTTAAAAAAATCTTTTACGAATGGTTAACCATCTTTTTCTAGATATTACCAGTATTCCCCAATGCTTTTCTCTTTCCATTTATACATTTTTCATGATCTCCAATTAAAGTGGTCATTGTGAAATAAAAGGAACAAAATGAAGAGAAGAAGAATAAGAACATACATTTACTAATGATGAATTGTGCATCCCAATCAGACATTTGAAGACAATCCTTACCCTAGTTTTACCATTTGAAAATAACTGGCAGAACTACAGTGCAAAGTGTATGAAATTGATATAAGTGAAATAGTGAAAGCTATGCATTCATATGTGTTTTTGTTGATATGCAACTATTTTTAAAATTTTTTATACAATTTAAAAGTTACTTTCCATTTACAGTTATTGCAAAATATTGGCTATCTTCCCTGTGTTGTACAGTACATCCTTGAGCCTATTTTACTCTGAATAGCTTGTACCTCCCACTCCTCTACTCCTGTATTGCTCCTCCTCCCCCACACTGATAACCACAAGTTCTCTATATCTACGAGTCTGATTCTTTTTTATATACATTAGTTTGCTGTATTTTTTAGATTCCACATATAATTAATATCATAGAGTATTTGTCTTTCTCTGACTTCTTTCACTTAGGATAATGCCCTCCAAGTCCATCTATGTTGCTGCAAGTGGCAAAATTTTATTCTTAGCTGAGTAGTATTCCATTGTGTGTGTGTGTGTGTGTGTGTGTGTGTGTGTGTGTATACACACACCACCTTTTTATCCATCCATCTGTTGATGGACACTTAGATTGCTTCCATATCTTGGCAGTCATACATAATGCTCCTAGGAACATCGGGAGGCATGTATCTTTTCGAATTAATGTTTTTGGGTTTTTAGATATGTACCCAGGAGTGGAATTGCTAGATCATATGGTAGATCTAGTTTTAGTTTTTTGAGAAACCCTCATGTTGTTTTCCACACTGACTGCACCAATTTACATTCCCACCAGCAGTGTACAAGTGTTACCTTTTCTCCATATCCTCACCAACATTTGTTATTTGTGTTCTTTTTGATGATAGCCATTCTGACAGGTGTGAGGTGATATCTCATTGTGTCTTTGATGAGCATTTCCCTGATGATTAGTGATGTTGAGCATCTTTTCATGTCTTTTGGCCATCTGCATTTCTTTGGAAAAATGTCTTCTGTTCTGCCCATTTTTTAATTGAGTTGTTTGCTTTTTTTTTTTTTGATGCTGAGTTGTATGAGCTGTTCGTAAAAGTGGTATATTAATCCCTTATCAGTCATAGCATTTGCAGATATATTCTCCCATTCAGTAAGTTATCTTTTCAATCTGTTTTGTTGATGGTTTCCTTTGTTGTGCAAAAGCTTTTAAGTTTAATTAGGTCTTATTTGTTTCTTTTTGCTTTTATTTCCTTTACTTTAGGAGACAGATCCAAAAAAATATTGCTGCAATTTATGTCAAAGAGTGTTCTGTCTATGTTTTCCTCTGGGAGTATCTGGTCCTACATTTAGGCTTTAATCCATTTTGAGTTTATTTTTGTATGTGGTGTTAGAGAATGTTCTAATTTCATTCTTTTCCATGTAGCTGTTTAGTTTTCCCAGCACTGCTTATTGAAGAGGCTGATTTTTCTCCATTGTATGTTTTTGCCTCCTTTGTTATAGATTAATTGACCATAAGTGCATGAGTTTATTTCTGGACTCTCTGTCCTGTTCCATTGATCTATGTATCTGTTTTGGTACCAATGCCACACTGTTCAGATTACTTGTAGTATAGTCTGAAGTCAGGGAGCCTGATTCCTCTAGCTGTTTTTCTTTCTCAAGATCATTGTGACTATTTGGTGTCTTTTGTGTTCCCATACATATTTAAAAATTATTCTAGGGACTTCCCCAGTGGTCCAGTGGTTAAGACTCCACGCTTCCAGTGCAGGGGGTTGCAGGTTCAATCCCTGGTTGGGGAACTAAGATCCCATGTGCTGCACAACATGGCCAAAAAATAAAAATAAATAAAATAAGAATAATAAAATAATTTAGAAAAAAGAAATAGTTTTAAAAAATTATTCTGGTTTTGTGAAAAAAGCCATTGGTATTTTGATAGGAATTGTATTGAATCTGTAGATTGCCATGGGTAGTATGGTCATTTCAACAAAATTGATTCTTTCTATTGTAGAATACAGTGTATCTTTCCATCTGTTTGTGTGGTCTTCAATTTCTTTCATCAGCATCTTAATAGTTTTAGGAGTACAAGTTTTTGCCTCCTTAGGTAGTTTTATTCCTAGGTATTATTTTTTGATATGGTGGTAAATGGGATTGTTTCCTTAATTTCTCTTTCTGATATTTCATTGTCAGTGTATAGATATGCAGCAGATTTCTGTATACTAATTTTGGATCCTGCAACTTTACGGAATTCATTGATGAGTTCTCGTAGTTTGCTGGTAGCATCTTTAGGATTTTCTATGTGTAGTATTATGTCATCTGCAAACTTCTTCCTTTCCCATTTGGATTCCTTTTATTTCCTTTACTTCTCTGATAACTGTGGCTAGGACTTCCAAAACTGTATTGAGTAAAAGTGGTGAGAGTGGGTTCCTTGTCTTGTTCCTGATCTTAGAGGAAATGCTTTCAGCTTTTCACCGTTGAGTATGATGTTAGCTGTGTGTTTGTCACATATGATCTTTATTATGTTGAGGTATGTTCCCTCTATTCCTGCTTTCTGGAGAGTTTTTATCATAAATCGATGTTCAATTTTATCAAAAGCTTTTTCTGCATCTATTGAGATGATCATACGGTTTTTATTCTTCAATATGATATACCATATTAACAAATTGATTGATTTGTGGATATTTAAAACTCCTTGCATCCCTGGGATAAATCCCACTTGATCATGGTGTATGACCCTTTTAAAGTATTGTTGGATTTGGTTTGCTAGTATTTTGTTGAGGCTTTTTGCATCTATGTTCATCAATGATATTGGCCTGTAATTTTCTATTTTTGTGACACCTTTGTCTGGTTTTGGTATCAGGGCGGGTGAAGGTGGCCTCATAGAATAAGTTCAGAAGTGTTCCTTCCTCTGTAACCTTTTGGAATAGTTTCAGAGGATAGATGTTAACTCTTCTCTAAATGTTTGGTAGAATTCACCTGTGAAGTCATCTGGTCCTGGACTTTTGTTTGTTAGGAGTTTTAAAACTACTGATTCAATTTCATTACTAGTAATTGGTCTGTTCATATTTTCTATTTCTTCCTGGTTCAGTCTTGAGAGATTGTACCTTTCTAAGAATTTGTCTTGTGAATTTGTACCTTTCTAAGAATTTGTCTATTCTAGGTTGTCCGTTTTATTGGTATAGTTATTTGTAGTAGTCTCTTACAATCCTTTGTATTTCTCTGGTGTCAGTCATAACTTCTTTTTCATTTCTAATTTTATTGATTTGGATTCTCTCCCTTTTTTTCTTTTTCTTTTTAATTTATTTATTATTTATTTTTGGTTGCATTGGGTCTTTGTCACTGTGCATGGGCCTTCTCCAGTTGCGGCGAGTGGGGACCCTCCCCGTTGCGGTGCACAAGCCTCTCACTGCGATGGCCTTTCTTGTTGCGGAGCACAGGCTCTAGGTGCGTGGACTTCAGTAGTTGTGGCACATGGCCTCAGTAGTTGTGGCTTCCGGGCTCTAGAGCGCAGGCTCAGTAGTTGTGGTGCACGGGCCTAGCTGCTCTGCACCATGTGGGATCCTCCCGGACCAGGGCTCGAACCTGTGTCCCCTGCACTGGCAGGCAGATTCCCAGCCACTGCACCACCAGGGAAGCCGCCTCCCATTTTTTCTTGATGCATCTGGATATGTCTTTTTATAGACAGTATGGAAAATGTAAAGAATTATAGAAGTTTAATAACATTTTATCATGTAGAACAAAGTGTTGATATCTGGTCACTTTCCTTGTTCATCTCAATGTGGGTAGAATATGTTATGTATGAGTTTTATGGGAGAATAGACTATTACGAGGCAAGTCTGGAAGCAGAAATCAGTTAAGAATCTATTGTAACTATCTGGGATAGGGACAATCATGGTTTGGACTAGGGTGCTGGCTGTAGAAGTATAGAGAACTGGGAAGATTTTCATTATTTTGAAGGTGGAGATGATAGTTTGCTGGGAGATCTCTGCGTTCTCTCACTACATATCCAACAAAGAGGGCTCCAAAATTTTGGCTTAAGCAAACCAAAGATTGGAGTCGCTTTTAGGATAGGGTAGCCTGGGAATGGAGTCATTTTTTACCAGAGGCATTGGAGTTTCACTTTGAACATACTAAGCTTAGTATGCCAATTAGACCTCCCAGAGGAGATAGAAAGTGAACAGTTGGATACACAAGTCTGAAGTGCTAGAGAAGGGACTAGGTTTGATAGTGTCCCAGCATTTGGCACAATACCTCACAGCTTTAGTATGTATGTGCTTCATGACTCTTTGTTTGGAGAACTCTGATACAATTGTTTTTGGAAATGATTGGCAATAGCTGCATGAAATTTCATTAGAGTTGTACTTTTTTATTATATACATAATTAAGAATTTCCATATTTCTTCTATAATGGTTTGTAGATCATTGAATTGGTTGCTTGACAATAGGAATAAATTATCTTAGTGGAAATAAGAAAGGGCATGAAAGAGTAGCTTTGGAGGATAAAAGTATAGGCAAATACTATGTACGTAATGATGTAATCATATTATAAAAGTTTCATGAACTGGAAACATTTCAATGACAATAAGCTTTCGTATTATGTTTTTCATTTTCATTTGTCTCAAGGTATTTTCTACAATTTATACAAATAAGTAGACAATCTGAATAAGGTAATGTACTTAAACACTGTTAATACTATACATTTTCATATTTATGATCATTTGGGTTTTGCAAGGTCAAACTGCTTTTTTAATCATTTCTTAATCCTCCATACTTATTAGAGAGAGAGACTTATAACAGGAAGTTCACAGATACAGCTGTCCAAATACGTTCAATTGAATTGAGTTCCATGTGTTTAGAGAAAGTGCCCACGAAAGTGTTCAGGAAGCAAGCACAACTGCGGGGAGGATCATGGGAGTCTGTTAGATCAGAGAAAGTGAGCACGTGTTTTTCAGTTGGGTCCTCATGAGATCAACCTTCTAATTGGCTCTGTAACGCTTGATAAATTGACTCTTGCAACTCAACTTTTTGTAAAATTATCTATGTTGTGGAGTTTTGAAGAGAAAATGAGAGCGTGTTTGGAGGTGTCTAGTTCACTGTTCCCAGAGTTTTGCCTTAAACAGTCATCATGAGTGTATCAGACGTCTTTCTAGCTTCAGTGCTACTCATGGCCTAAAGCAGTTCTGAACTTGGAGATGGTGGGAGGGGGTGCAGTTCCAGGAGTGAGCAAGTTACCGAAGGCCCCCTGACACCATGGCCTGTGCTGCATGACTCTTAACCACCTTATAGCAACCATGGCTTATTGGGATGGATTGTTCAAAAGAGAATTTTATCATTTCCACCTCCTACAAAGTCCTAGTGGTTATGGTTGGCCTGTATAATCATCTTCATTTTAGGGAGGATTAAAAAAGAGACTAGAGATGTTAAATGAAATACTTAGGGTCACATATAAAACAAACAGTCAAATTATGACTCAGGCTCTTGCTTGTTTATATGTAGCCTTTGAAAACAATGGATTTAAGAACATAATTTAGAATATATTCAGTCATGACTTCATTCTGGTGAAGCAGCCCGAGTAAAATTTAAAAATTGTGGGGAAATTTTGCTGGGTTTAGAGAACAGCTGGGAGTCAGTTTTGTCTAAATGCAGAGGGTTGCAAACAGATTGAAGGGAGATTTTGAAAGGCCTCGGTTTGCAAGTACAGAAGGACCACTACATATGGTGGAGGGGGTGGGATTTTGGAACTGTGTACAGCGTGACTTCCATAATCACATGTGCAGCCGCAGGCAAGATGGCCGTTATTTTTTGTCTTACTCAAGGTCAGGAGGATAGTCAGTGATAGTGCTGAGCCTAGGCTTAACTACAGAATCCTCTCCTACATTATGGAAATACATTGTGGAATATAACCAGATAAGTAACCTTGATAAAACACTATTCTCTTCAGAACTGGTTCCAGAACAAAAATGCCCAACTACCACCTAGAGAGAGACATAGAACGTCTGCTGCTAGGAAAGCATGTGAGTTCCTTGTCCAAGGTCATTCACTTCTAAGCCTCCAGGTAGAAGCTCCCAACTACATCACTGAACAGACCTTCTCTTCCACCCAGGAGGCTCTGCTGGGTAGAGCTGACTATCCTTCTCTGGAGACACAGGGAGTTCCCAGTCAACAGGATGGCTCATGTGACACTCTGGTCCCAGGTATTAAAAAGGAACCAAGCTATGCTTTGGAGTACCAAGGTGACGTGGGAAGTAAACTTGGTCCTGCCTATCCATTTGCCAGCTACAAATCGGCACTCCTTCTTCATCCTCCTACATCTTCTGTGCAGTGTTTTGAGAGGGACAGCCCTGAGAGAGGGGAAAGCCAGCATATAAGGCCCTTCATTCTGCACCATGTTTGTACTGTGCAGGGAGAGGCAGCAGCAACAGAAGCAGAAGGTCCATTGTCATTACTCACTATTTCAAGGACAGCAGCAAAATGATTTGCTTATGTTCTCTTCAGCTGCCTCAACAGCCTCAGAATCACCAAGGGAAACAGTAGTCCCAGGACAGCGTCTAATGCACCTGAATCATGGGGGTTTAGGGCAGCAGGTGCCCGTGCTTCAGTCATAACAGCTTGGGGGGTGGGTGTTCCCAAACTAATAGAGAGCCTCTCTGTTCTCAGCTTCAGCATGTACCTCGGCAAATAATGGTCAGGTCTCTGCCAGTGCCTCTTGGGCAAGTTATACGGCAAGGAGCTGCAGAGCAACCCAGTTCCCAAGTGCAGCAGCTTTGGAATGAAGGGTCTACAAAGGTCAACTGCTGGGACCAAGAATGTGGCTCTAGGAAATGATTCTAAGCTTCTGAAATAATAGCCATAGGTCATCCCATAGTCATCCACACAGCAGCTGAAGGCAAAGCCCTCTCCAGGGCCCGTCAATACTGCCTTTGGGAAAACTCCAAGAGCTGCTGATCCTTTCTGGTAGGGTAGCCGTGCCCAGCAGTGTTACAGCCCCTAACCAACAGCTTATAGCGATGTGTAGAAAGCTGGGCTGGAGTATGGAACACAAAACCAACAAATACAATAGCAGCAAGACAACCATCCAACAGAAGCTGCTGAATCCAAAGCAATTACAAGCAACATGAAGGGCACAACTGCAGTAGCCTTTGGATGAGAAGGCCTACAAGGCTGCTGTTGCAAAGCTCTCTACTCCGTGGAGCCAGTGCAGCAGCTGTATGTCTTCCTGCAGCCAGTTTCACCGAAGCCCTGACTGTGAAGGACCAACAACTTCAGTTGGTCTCCATACATCTGGAAGCAGCTCCTTCACTGAGGCCTCTTGAACTTTCTCCAGTTAAGGTAGGAACTTCCAATGGAGCTGCAGGCCAGGCTGTTGCACTCTAAAGAGCCCCAGGAGGATGTTGGATCAGCTGTGCAGCCCACAGCATCCCTTTAGCTGAGAGCTGGTGCGTGGGACTCAAGTGTTGTGACCAAGTCACCTGTGGATGTGGAGCAACAAGATGTCACAAGATCTGGGAGTACCCAGTGGAGCATCTGAATGCCATATTGGTAACCTGAGTTTTTGAGGAAAAGCCTGGCGTCTGTGAACCTCTATCTTTAAAATGGTTTTCATAATTTTGAGCTTTAAGATACAGAACCGGGCTTCCCTGGTGGCGCAGTGGTTGAGAGTCTGCCTGCCGATGCAGGGGACACGGGTTCTGTGCCCCAGTCCGGGAAGATCCCACATGCCGCGGAGCGGCTGGGCCCGTGAGCCATGGCCGCTGAGCTTGTGCGTCCGGAGCCTGTGCTCCACAACGGGAGAGGCCACAACAGTGAGAGGCCCGCACACAGCAAAAAAAAAAAAAAAAAAAAAAGATGCAGAACCATGTTCAGTGAAACATCAAGTTGCCTAAATAGTTTTATAGTGTGATAATTATGAAAATAAGGGATAAAATAGTAAATAATACTGATTATTCTTAGATACAAATACATGTATACATACACAGCAAAAATTTTAAAAACGTAGACTGAGTTTATATTCACTAGACAGTTGCATTTGGGCAAGTAGGAAAAGCAAAGGTATAAAATATACCTTTTAAGTTATGAAACAGCTTATATAAATGTGAATAAATCTAGCATCTGATTTAATGATGGCATTTTAATTTTATTTTTTATGTTGGTCTAATTAGTATATTTTCTTTAAAAAATTTTGTAGAAGTATAGTTGATTTACAGTGCTGTGTTAATTTTTGCGGTACAGCAAAGTGGCTCAGTTATAGATCTCTGTATATTCTTTTTCATATTCTTTACCATTATAGTTTGTCACAGGCTATTGCATATAGTTCAGTATCCCTATTGAATATAGGACCTTGTTGTTTATCCATCTGATGTATACTACTTTGCATCTGGCTAATCCCAAACTCACAATCCTCCCCCTCAACCCACCTTGGCAACCACAAGTCTGTCTCTATGTCTGTGAGTCTGTTTCATAGATATGTTCATTTGTGTCATATTTTAGATTCTACATGTAAGTGATGTCATATGGTATTTGTCTTTCTGACTTACTTTGCTTAGTATGATAATCTCTAGGTCCATCTATGTTGCTGCAAATGGCATTATTTCATTCTTTTTTATGGCTGAGTGATATTCCATTGTGTATGTGTGTGTATATATATATATATATATATATATACACACACACACCACATCTTCCTTATCCATTCATCTGTCAATGGACATTTAGGTTTTTTCCATGTCTTGGCTATTGTAAATAGTGCTGCTGTGAACATAGGGGTGCATGTATCTTTTCGAATTATAGTTTTGTCTGGGTATATGCCCAGGAGTGGGATTGCTGGATCTTATGGCGACTCTGTTTTTAGTTTTTTGAGGAACCTCCATACTGTTTTCCATAATGGCTGCACCAATTTACATTCCCACTAGCAATGCACAAGGGTTTCTTTTTCTCCACATCCTTGCCAGTACTTGTCATTTCTTGTCTTTTTGACAATAGCCATTCTGACAGGTGTGAGGTGATACCTCATTCATTGTGGTTTTGTTTGTTTGTTTTGTTTTGTTTTTTTGCGGTATGTGGGCCTGTCACTGTTGTGGCCTCTCCTGTTGCGGAGCACAGACTCCGGACATGCAGGCTTAGCGGCCCTGGCTCACGGGCCCAGCCGCTCTGCGACATGTGGGATCTTCCCGCACCGGGGCACGAACCCGTGTCCCCTGCATTGGCAGGCAGACTCTCAACCACTGCGCCACCAGGGAAGCCCTCATTGTGGTTTTGATTTGCATTTCCCTGATGATTCATGATGTTGAACATCTTTTCATGTGCCTATTGGCCATCTGTATGTTTTCTTTGGAAAAATGACTATTCAGGTCTTCTGCCCATCTTAAAATCAGGTTGTGTTTTTCTGATATTAAGTTGTATGTGTTCTTTATATATTTTGGACATTAACCCCTTATCAAACATATTGTTTGCAAATATCTTCTTCCATTCAGTAGGTTACCTTTTTGTTGGTTTACTTGGCTGTGCAAAAGCTTTTAAGTATGCTTTCCTCTAGGAGTTTTATGTTTCATATCTTACATTTAGATCTTTAATCCATTTTGAGTTTACTTTTGTATATGATGTGAAAAAATATTCTATTTTCATATATTTACATGTAGCTGTACAGTTTTCCCAGCATCACTCATTGAAGAGACTGTCTTTTCCCCATTGTATATTCTTGCCTCCTTTGTGGTAGATTAATTGACAATAGGTGCCTGGTTTTATTTCTGGGCTTTGTATTTTTTTTAAAGGATAGTTGATTTACAATATTGTGTTAGTTTCAGGTGTACAGCAAAGTGATTCAGCTATATATGTATTTTTTCCAGATTCTTTTCCATGATAGGTTATTGTAAGACATTGAATATAGTTCCCTGTGCTATACAGTAAATCTTTGTTGGTTATCTATTTTATGTATAGTAGTTTGTATCTGTTAATCCCATACTCCTAATTTATCCATTCCCTGCCTCCCTCCTTTCCCCTTTGGTAACCATAAGTTTGTTTTCTATGTCTGTGAGTCTGTTTCTGTTTTGCATATAGAGTCATTTGTATTATTTTTTAGATTCCCTGCATAAGTGATATATAATATTTGTCTTTCTCTGTCTGATTTTCTTCACTTAGTATGATATTCTCTGGGTCCATCCATGTTGCTGCAAATGGTAATACTTCATTCTTTTTTATGGCTAAGTAATATCCCATTATATATATATGTGTGTGTATATATGTATGTATATATGTGTATGTGTATACCACATCTTCTTAAACCAATCGTCTGTTGATGGGCACTTGGGTGGTTTTCCATGTCTTGGCTATTGTAAATACTGTTGCTATGAACTTTGGGGTGCATGTATCTTTTTGAATTAGTTTTCATCTTTTCTGGGTATATGCCCAGGAGTGGGATTTCTGGATCAGATGGTAGCTCTATTTTTAGTTTTTAAATGAACCTCCATACTGTTCTCCATAGTGGTTACACAAATTTACATTCCCACCAACAGTGTAGGAGGGTTCCCTTTTTTCCACACCCTCTCAAGCATTTATTATTTGTAGACTTTTTGATGATAGCCATTCTGACAGGTGTGAGGTGATACTTCATTGTAACTTTGATTTGCATTTCTCTAATAATTAGTGATGTTGTGCATCTTTTCATGTGCCTGTTGGACATCTGTATGTCTTCTCTGGAGAGATGTCTATGTAGGTCTTCTGCCCCCTTTTTTTAAAACATACAGTTCCCTGTGCTATACAGCAGGTCCTTGTTGTTTATCTGTTTTACATATAGTAGTATGTATCTGTTAGTCCCAAACTCCTAATTATCCCTCCTCCCCCTTTCCCCTTTGGTAACCATAAATTTGTTTTCTATGTCTGTGAGTCTGTATCTGTTTTGTAAATAAGTTCATTTGTATCATTTTTTTAGATTCCACATATAAGTGATATCATGTGATATTTGCCTTTCTCTGACTTCACTTAGAATGATAATCTCTAGGTCCATTCATGTGGCTGCAAATAGCATTATTTCATTCTTTATGGCTGAGTAGTATTCCACTATACACACACACACACACCACCACCACCACCACCACCACCACCACCACCACCACCACCACATCTTCTTAATCCATTCCTCTCTCAATGGACACTGAAGTTGCTTCCATGCCTTGGCTATTGTAAATAGTGCTGCTATGAACATTGGGGTGCATGTATCCTTCTGCCCGTTTTTTGATTGGTAGTTTGTTTTTCTGACATTGAGTTACTGAGCTGTTTATATATTTTGGCTATTAACCCCTTGTTAGTCACATCCTTTGCAATACTTTTTCCCCTTCCGTAGGTTGTCTTTTCATTTTGTTGATCGTTTCCTTTGCTATGCATAAGCTTTTAAGTTTGATTTGGTCCCATTTGTTTATTTTTTCTTTTAAATCTTTTGTCTGAGGAGACTGATCTAAGAAAATATTGCTGCCATATGTGTCAGAATATTTTGCCTATGTTCTCTTCTAGGAGTTTTATGGTGTCTTATATTTAGGTCTTTGAACCATTTTGAGTTTATTGTTATATATGGTGTAAGGGAGTGTTCTAATTTCATTGATTTACATGAGGCTGTCCAGCTTTCCCAACACCACTTGCTGAAGAGACTGTCTTTTCTCCATTGTATATTCTCACCTCCTTTGTTGAAGATTAATTGACCATACGTGTGTGGGTTTATTTCTGGGTTCTTTATTGTATTCCATTGATCTATATGTCTGTTTTTGTGTCAGTACCATGCTGTTTTGATTACTGTAGCTTTGTAGTGTTGTCTGACATCTGGGAAGGTTATGCCTCCAGCTGTGTTCTTTTTCCTCAGCATTTCTTTGGCAATTCTGGGTCTTTTGTGGGTCCATATAAAGTTTAGGATTATTTGTTCTAGTTCTGTGAAAAATGTCATGGGTATTTTGATAGGGATTGCATTAAATCTGTGGATTGCTTTGGGTAGTATGGCCATTTTAACAATATTAATTCTTCCAATCCAAGAGCATGGGTTATCTTTCCATTTCTTTGAATCATCTTCAGGTTTTTTTAATCAATGTTTTATAGTTTTCAGGTTATAGATCTTTTACCTCCTCAGTTAAGTTTATTCCTAGGTTGTGGTTTTGTTTTTTTTTTTTTTTTGACCCAGTGGTAAACAGGATTGGTTTTTCTACTTTCTCTTTCTGACATTTCATTGTTAGTGTAAAGAAATTCAACAGATTTCTGTATATTAATATTATATCCTTCTAGCTTGCTGAACTCATTTACCTAGTTCTAATAGTTTTTGTGGAGTTTAGGATTCTCTATAGAGTATCTTGTCATCTGCAAATAGTGACAGGTTTACCTCTTCCCTTCCAACTTGGATACCTTTTATTCCTTGTCTGAGTGCTGTGGCTAGGACTTCCAACACTATGTTGAATAGAAGTGTTGAGAATGGGCATCCTTGTCTTGTTTTTGAATTTAGTGGGAAGGCTTTCAGCTCTTCACCATTAGTATTATGTCACTGTGGGTATGTCATCAATGGCCTTTATCATGTTGAGATATCTTCCCTCGATGCCCACTTCGGTGAGAGTTTTTATCATGAATGGTGTTGTATTTTGTCAAATGCTTTTTCTGCATCTGTTGAGATGATCATGTGGTTTTTTTCTTTCCTTTTATTAACATAGTGTATCCCATTGATTAGCAAATATTGAAACATTCCTGCATCCTGAGAATGAATCCAACTTGATCATGATGTATGATCCTTTTTATATGTCATTGGACTTGGTTTGCTAACATTTTGTTGCAGCATTATTTACAGTAACTACAACATGGACACAACCTAAGTGTCTACCAATGGATGAATGAATAAAGAAGATGTGATCTATCTATCTATCTATCTACAACAATAAAGAAGATAGATCTATCTATCTACAACAGATGTGATCTATCTATCTATCTATGCAGCCATAAAAAAAAATGAAATCTTACCATTGGTGATGACATGGATGGACCTGGAGGGTATTATGCTAAGTGAAATAAATCAGACAGAGAAAGACAAATACCACATGATTTCACATATATGTGGAATCTAGAAAACAAAACAAACAATAAACAAAACAAAAACAGACTCATAGATACAGAGAGTGGATTGGTGTTTGATAGAGGACAACAAGGGTGCTTCTGGGCAATGACATATCAGAGCTGCAACCTGGGATGGGTCTTGGAGCTCAAGGGAGCAGAAGCATGGTTGCAGCAATGATGGGTCAAAGCCATGACCTGGGACCTAGGGGTAGGGCTCAGGGCAGCAGCTGGCTAGTCCCAGCAATGGTGGTTCAGAGCTGCTACTTGGGATGCAGGGAGTGGGGCTGAAGGAGCAGAGGCTGCCCTAATGGGACAAAGATATGACCTGAGGATGGGGTACCAAACCATGACAGCTCCAGACCATATATGATGAGGTTCTGTTGTGTTCTGATCCCAGAGAATGGGGCATAGCAGCGACTGGGATCCCTGAGGGCAAATCTCACCAGAGTCGGCTCTAGTCAGGAGGAGTAGATGCAGTGAAAGGAACACCAGGCAGCTCCATCAGTTGGGCTCAGTGTTGGTGAAGACTGTCAGAGACCTCCATAGCAAAGTCTGCAAATGTCCATGGTGGTGAGGCCTTCTGGGGTCTTCTGCTCTCCATTTCCCCTGATGTGAAATTCCTCTGAGGGCAACCCTTGTGGTGCCATGCTGCTTTTGACTGTATAATGGGATGACACAAAGTAATATGATTCCTATACTTTTCTATGTGACCTTCCTCAATTTTTGAGCTCCACAGGGGTTTTGATGCTTCTGCTTTGTAGTTCAGTGCTTTCTCTGGACTATTTTCTTTGGCCTGTAGTTATATATTGTTTTTGTTTTCTCTGGGGGAGATGAGCATTGGGACCTTCAAGCCCTCTCTCTTACTGACATCCTCTTTGACTTTTGGTTTATTATTTCTTTCTTTAAAAATTATTTTTATTTATTTTTGGCTGCATTGGGTCTTTGTTGCTGTATGCCAGCTCTCTCTAGTTGTGTTGAGCGGAGGCTACTCCTCGTTGTGGTGTGCAGGCCTCTCATTGCAGTGGCTTCTCTTGTTGTGGAGCACGGGGTCTAGATGCATGGGCTTCAGCAGTTGTGGCACGTGGGCTCAGTAGTTGTGGCTTGTGGGCTCTAGAGCGCAAGCTCAGTAGTTGTGGCGCACGGGCTTAGTTGCTCCGTGGCATGTGGGATCTTCCCGGACCAGGGATCGAAGTTGTGTCCCCTGATTGGCAGAATCAAGTCTGATTCTGATGCTTACTTTGTTTTTTCAAATTGATGCTTACTCTGTTTTTTCAAATGCTTACTCTGTTTTAAATTCCTGTCCTGATATTCCAACATCTCTGTCAAGTCTGATTCTGATGCTTACTCTGTTTTTTCAAATTGAGGGGGGTTGTTTTGTTTTGGTCTTTTGGCATCCTTTGTATTTTTTTCTAGCTTTTTTTGAGATAAATTTACAGGGTTATATGTTAATGGTATACAATGATGATTTGATACATGTATATATTGGGAAATGATTACCAAAATAAGGTTAGTTAACACATCCATCACCTCATATAATTACCATTTTTTGTTGTGCTGAGAACATTTAAGATTTACTCTCTTAGCAAATTTCAAGCATATAATACAGTATTAATAATGTCACCATGCTGTACATTAGATCCCTAGAAGTTACTCTTTTTATAACTGGAAGCTCATTCCCTTTGGCCAACATCTCCTCATTGTCCCCACACTCCAGCCCCTGGCAACCAGTAATCTACACTATGTTTCTATTTGTTCAGCTTTCTTATGATTCCACATGTAAGTGAAATCATACAGTATGTAATTTTTTTCTTAATAGCTGGAAATGATGTACTGAGTAAAAGAACTCCTGTAGATAAAGCTCTAGTAATGTGGTAATAGGGTATGGAACTAGGGGAAGCATTCTATCATCCTAAGGTCTCAATCTTTTAGTAAGTCTATGCCTCTGGACTGTGAGCTTCACAATTTCTCAGTTTCTTTTGTTCACCTTTCGGTAGGAGAGGATGAGTAGAGTGGGCGACAGTTGGTATTTCCCTTCTCCCACATGGAAGGCTAGAGTTGGCTTTAGTTAGGGATTTGTTTCCCCCCAGGTCACTTAGGTTTTGATCATACCTCAGCAGGCTAGGATCTGGTTAATTAGTTTCTCCTGAGTGCAGACCTTATTAAGAATAACAGAATGCTTGGTATATTTCAAAATGGTTTCCTTTGCCATCCTCCTGGCAAAAGCACGAGGAGATTTTTCTATGATATTTATTATGGGAACCTGGCTGAGCTCCTGGAGGTAAATCTCACAACACTGTGGTGCCCCTCAACAAAATACCAGCAAACCAAATTCAACAGCATATTAAAAGGATCATACACCATGATCAATTAGGATTCATCCTTGGAATGCAGGGATGATTCAACATACACAAATCAATAAATGTGATATACTACCTTAACAGAAGAAAGAAAAAAATCATATCATCATCTCAATACATTTGACAAAAATTTGACAAACATTGCATTTGATGAAACACAACATTATTTCTTGATAGAGACTCTCAACAAATTAGGTGTAGAAGGAATGTACTTCAACATAATAAAGGCTGTATATGACAAGCCCATAGCTTAAATTATACCTAAGAGTGAAAGGGTGAAAGTTTTTCCTCTAAGTTCAGGAACAAGACAAGAATGACCACTCTCACCAATCCTATTCAACATAGTACCGGAAATTTTAACCAAAGAAATTAGGTAAGTAAAATAAATAAAAGGCATCCAAAATGGGAGGGAGTAAGTAAAATTTTCTGTTTGCAAATGGCATGATCTTATATAAAGGAAACCCTGAAGACTCAAACAAAAAAACTGTTATCAATAATAAATTGAAGGACTTCCCTGGTAGTGCAGTGGTTAAGAATCCGCCTGCCAATGCAGGGGATACAGGTTCGAGCCCTGGTCTGGGAAGATCCCACACGCCGTGGAGCAACTAAGCCCATGCGCCACAACTACTGAGTCTGTGCTCTAGAGCCTGCGAGCCACAACTACTGAAGCCCGTGCGCCTAGAGCCCATGCTCTGCAACAAGAGTAGCCCCGGCTCACCACAACTAGAGAAAGCCCGCATGCAGCAACAAAGACCCAACGCAGCCAAAATAAATAAAAATAAAATAAATAGATTTATAAAAAATAATAATAAATTCAAGAGTAGATCTCAAAAGTTCTCACCACAAGAAAGAAAATATAACTGTGTGTTATAGAGGATATTAATTAGATTTATTGTGATAATTTTGCAGTGCATATAAATATCAAATCATTGTGTTATAACTGACATACATACAACATACAGATATATATTTCAATTAAAAAAAAAAGATTCTGCAGATGCTCCAGTGTTCAGAAAAATTTCTCATCACTTAAAACAGAGAAAAGCCCCCACTGGTACATGGGCATTGTTATCGCTATAACTTTTACAGAGAAAATGACTTATTTTCTAGGAGGGAAAAACCGTCAAAATTCAGTGAAGTTGCAGGATATGAAATCATCACATGCTTCATTGTTATAGAAATGCATTTTATCTGAACAAGAAATAAAATCTCATTTACAATAGCATCAAAAAGAATTAAATACTTTCGGAATAAATTTAATCGAGGTGAAAGACCTGTACATTGAAAACTATTAAAAATAGTGAAAAATTGAAGATACAAATAAATGCAAAGATATCCCATGTTCATGAATCAGAAGAATTAATATTGGTAAAATGTCCATACTACCCAAAGCCATCTACAGATTCAATGCAATTCCTTTCAAAATTCCAATGACATTATTCTTAGAAATAGAAAAAAAAATCCTAAAATAAAATAAATACAGAACCATAGAAGACTCCAAATAGCCAAAGCAATCTAGCACAAGAAAAATAAAGCTGGAGGCACCACGGAGCCTGATTTCAAAATATACTACAGAGCTAGAGTAATCAAAACATATGGTACTGGCATTAAAAACAGACACATATAACAATGGAACAGAATTGAGAGCCTAGAAATAAACCCATGTATATAAGGTAAATCAGTATTTAACAAGTGAGCAAAGAATATTCAATGGGGAAAGGATAAATTCTTCAATAAATGGTGTTGGGAAAACTGGATACCCACATGCAAAAGAATGAAATTGGACCCCTAAATTACACCACTCACAAAAATTAATTCAATGGGTTAAAGACTTTATTGTAAGACCTGAAACCTGAAAACCCCTGAAAGAAGACATAGGAAAAAACCTTCTTGATATTGGTCTTGACAATAATCTTTGCACATGACACCAAAAGCACATTGCAATAAAAGCAAAAATATGCATGTGGGACTACAGTAAACTACAGTCCTTCTGCACAGCAAAAGAAACAACAAAATGAAAAGGCAACCTACAGAATGGGAGAAAAATTTTCAAACCATCCATCTGATAAGGGCTTAGTAACCTAAATATATAAAGAACTCATACAACTCAGTGGTTAAAAAAAGTAACTTGAATAAAAAATGAGCAAATGACCTGAATAGACATTTCTCCAAAGACGACGAGCAAGTGGGCTTCCCTGGTGGCGCGGTGGTTGAGAGTCTGCCTGCCGATGCAGGGGACACAGGTTCATGCCCCAGTCCAGGAGGATCCACATGCCGCAGAGCAGCTGGGCCCGTGAGCCATGGCCACTGAATCTGCGCGTCCAGAGCCTGTGCTCCACAACGGGAGGGGCCTCCGCAGTGAGAGGCTGGCATACGGCAAAAAAAAAAAAAAGATGAGCAAGTAACCAATAGTACATGAAAAGATGTGTAACATTATGAATCATCAAGGAAATGCAAATCAAAACCACAATGAGATATTAGCTCATACCTATCAGGATGGCTATTATAAAAAAAATACAAGAGATAATCTTGACAAGGATGTGGAGAAAAGGGAACCCTTGTATGTGGTAGGTGGGAATGTAAATTGGTACAGTCATAATAGAAAACAGTATGGAGGCTCTTCAAAAAATTAAAAATTGTCATTTGATCCAGCATTTCCACTTCTGTGTATATATCCAAAGGAAGTGAAATCACTATCTCAAAGAGATATCTGCACCCTGATCTTCATTACAGCATTATTTACAATAGGGAAGATATGGAAACAACCTCAGTGTCCATCAATAAAGAAAATGTGATATTCCATTGTGTGTGTGTGTGTATGTGTTAAATATATGTATAATTTATCTTTTAACAATTAAGGAAATCTCACCTTTGCAGCAAGATGGATGAAGCAGCTGCTTAAGTCAGACAGAGGAAGACAAATACTGTGTGATATCACTTATATCTGGAATCTAAAAACAAAAATTGAATTTATGGAAACAGAAGAATGATGGTTGCCATGGGCTGGGAGCATGGAGGAAATGAGATGTTGGTCAAAGGGTACAGATTTTCTATTATACATAAATAATTTATGATGCTGTAATGTACAAAAGGGTAACTATAGCGAATAAGTGTGTTGTATTTTGGAAACTTGCTAAGAGTAAATCATAAGTGTTCTTACAGTACACACAAAAGTAACTATGTGGGATGATGGATGTGTTAATTACTTTAGTTGTGATAATTTCACAATATATACTTATACGAAATTATCACTTATTAAGATATAATTGACATATTATTTGTCAATTATATCTTAATAAAGCTAGAAATACAAATAAAACAATAGAAAATTTTTCTTTTTTAAAAATTTTATTGAAGTATAGTTGATTTACAATGTTGTGATTAATTTCTGCTGTACAGCAAAGTGAGTCAGCTATACATATATACTTTTTCATATCCTTTTCCATTATGGTGTATCACAGGATATTGAATATAGATAGTTCCCTGGGCTATACAGTAGGACCTACAAAAATTTTTCTTCATTTTTAAAGCTAAATAATATACCATTGTATGTTTATATGACATTTCATTTATTTATCCTTCAGTGGAAACGAGGGTTGCTTTGATCTGTTGGTTACTGTGAATATTGCTGCTACAATCATGGGTGGACAAATGTTATTTCAAGTCCCTGTTTTTTGTTTTTGCTTTCCGTGGTTTCTGTGCCATTTTTTAAAATCTTTATTGGAGTATAATTGCTTCACAATACTGTCTTAGTTTCTGTTGTACACCAGAGTGAATCAGCCATACGCATACATATGTCCCCATGTCCCCTCCCTCTTGAGCCTCCCTCCCATCCTCCCTGTCCGACCCCTCTGGGTCATTGCAAAGCACCGAGCTGATCACCCTGTGCTATGCTGCTGCTTCCCACTAGCTATCTCTTTTACATTCGGTAGTGTATATATGTCGATGCTACTCTCACTTTGCCCCAGCCTCCCCCTCCCACCCTGTGTCCTCAAGTCCATTCTCTTATGTCTACATCTTTATTCCTGCAACTAGGTTCAGCAGTATCTTTTTTTTTTTTAGATTCCATATATACGCGTTAGCATACGGTATTTGTTTTTCTCTTTCTGACTTACTTCCCTCTGTATGACAGATTCTAGGCCAATCCACCTCATTACAAATAACTCAATTTTGTTTCTTTTTACAGCTGAGTAATATTCCCTTGTATATATGTGCCACATCTTCTTTATCCATTCGTCTGTCAATGGACATTTAGGTTGGTTCCATGTCCTGGCTGTTGTAAATAGTGCTGCAGTGAACATTGTGGTACATGTCTCTTTTTGAATTATGGTTTTCTCAGGGTATATGCCCAGTAGTGGGATTGCTCGGTCATATGGTAGTTCTGTTTTTAGTTTCTTAAAGAACCTCCATACTGTTTTCGCTAGTGGTTGTATCAATTTACATTCCCACCAACAGTGCAGGAGGGAAACACTTTTCACCACACCCTTTCCCGTGTTTATTGTTTCTAGATTTTTTGATAATGGCCATTCTGACTAGCGTGAGCTGGATACCGCATTGTAGTTTTGATTTGCATTTCTCTAATAATTAGTGATGTTGAGCATCTTTTCATGTGCCTCTTGGCCATCTGTATGTCTTCCTTAGTGAAACGTCTATTTATATCTTCTGCCTATTTTTTTAACTGGATTGTTTGTGTTTTTGATATTGAGCTCCATGAGCTGTTTGTATATTTGGGAGATTAATCCTTTGTCTCTTGTTTCATTTGCAAATATTTTCTCCCATTCTGAGGGTTGTCTTTTTGTCTTGTTATGGTTTCCTTTGCTGTGCAAAAGCTTTTAAGTTTAATTAACTCCCATTTGTTTATTTTGTTTTTATTTCCATTACTCTAGGAAGTGGGTCAAAAAAGGTCTTGCTGTGGTTTATGTCAAAGAGTGATTTTTCCTTTGTTTTCCTCCAAGAGTTTTATAGTGTCTGGTCTTACATTTAGGTCTTTAATCCATTTTGAGTTTATTTTTGTGTATGGTGTTAGGTAGTGTTCTAATTTCATTCTTTTACATGGAGCTGTCCAGTTTTCCCAGCACTAATTATTGAAGAGGTTGTCTTTTTTCCATTTTATGTTCTTGCTCCTTTATCATAAATTAGGTGCCCATATGTGCGTGGGTTTATCTTTGGGCATTCTATCCTGTACTGTTGATCTATAATTCTGTTTTTGTGATAGTACCATACTGTGTTGATTACTGTAGCTTTGTGGTATAGTCTGAAGTCAGGGAGCCTGATTCCTCCAACTCCGTTTTTATTTCTCAAGATTGCTTTGGCTATTTGGGGTCTTTTGTGTGTCCATACGAATTGTACAATTTTTTGTTGTAATTCTGTGAAAGAATGCCATTGGTAGTTTGATAGGGGGTTGCATTGAATCTGTAGATTGCTTTGGGTAGTATAGTCATTTTCACAATATTGATTCTTCCAATCCAAGAACACGGTATATTTCTCCATCTGTTTATGTCATCTTTGATTTCTTTCATCAGTGTCTTATAGTTTTCTGCATACAGGTCTTTTGTCTCCTTAGGTAGGTTTATTCCTAGGTATTTTATTCTTTTTGTTGTGATGGTAAATGGGATTGTTTCCTTAATTTCTCTTTCTGATTTTTGGTTGTTGGTGTATGGGAATGCCAGAGATTTCTGTGCATTAATTATGTATCCTGCAATCTTACCAAATTCACTGATTAGTTCTAGTAGTTTTCTGGTGGCATGTTTAGGGTTTTCTATGTATAGTATCATGTCATCTGCAAACAGTGACGGTTTTACTTCTTTTCCAATTTGTATTCCTTTTATTTCTTTTTCTTCTCTGACTGCTGTGGCTAGGACTTCCAAAACTATGTTGAATAAGAGTGGCGAGAGTGGGCGACCTTGTCCTGTTCCTAATCTTAGTGGAAATGCTTTCAGTTTTTCACCATTGAGTATGATGCTTGCTGTGGGTTTGTCATATATGGCCTTTATTATGTTGAGGTATGTTCCCTTTATGCCCATTTTCTAGAGAGTTTTTATCATACATGCATGTTGAATTTTGTCAAAAGCTTTTTCTGCATCTATTGAGATGATCATATTGTTTTTATTCCTTAATTTGTTAATGTGGTGTATCACATTGATTGATTTGCATATATTGAAGAATCCTTGCATCCCTGGGATAAATCCCACTTGATCATGGTGTATGATCCTTTTAATGTGTTGTTGGATTCTGTTTGCTAGTATCTTGTTCAGGATTTTTGCATCTATGTTCATCAGTGATATCGGTCTGTAATTTTCTTTTTTTGTGATATCTTTTTCTGGTTTTGGTATCAGGGTGATGGTGGTTTTGTAGAATGAATTTCAGAGTGTTTCTCCCTCTGCAATTTTTTGGAAGTGTTTGAGAAGGATGGGTGCTAGCTCTTCTCTAAATGTTTGATAGAATTCACCTGTGAAGCCATCTGGTCCTGGACTTTTGTTTGTTGGGAGATTTTTAATTACAGTTTCAGTTTCATTACTTGTGATAGGTCTGTTTATATTTTCTAATTCTTCCTGGTTCAGTCTTGGAAAATTGTACCTTTCCAAGAATTTGTCCATTTCTTCGTGGTTGTCCATTTTATTGGCATATAGTTGTTTGTAGGAGTCTCTTATAATCCTTTTTATATCTGCATTGTCAGTTGTGATTTCTCCTTTTTGATTTGTAATTTTATTGATTTGTGTCCTCTCCCTTTTTTTCTTGAGGAGTCTGGCTAAGGGTTTATCAATTTTGTTTATCTTCTCAAAGAACCAGCTTTTAGTTTTATTGATCTTTGCTATTGTTTTCTTCATTTCTATTTCACTTATTTCTGCTCTGATCTTTATGATTTCTTTCCTTCTACTGACTTTGGGTTTTCTTTGTTCTTCTTTCTCTAGTTGTTTTAAGTGTAGGGTTAGATTGTTTATTTGACATTTTTCTTGTTTCTTGAGGTGAGATTGAATTGCTATAAACTTCCCTCTTAGAACTGCTTTTGCTCTGTCCCACAGGTTTTGGGTCATTGTGTTTTCATTGTCATTTGTTTCTATGTATTTTTTAATTTCTTCTTGATTTCTTCAGTGATGTCTTGGTTATTTAGTAGTGCACTGTTTAGCCTCCATGTATTTGTGTTTTTTACAGTTTTTTTCCTGTGATTGATTTCCAGTCTCATAGCATTGTGGTCAGAAAAGATGCTTGATACGATTTCAATTTTCTTAAATTTTCTGAGGCTTGATTTGTGACCCAAGATTTGATCTCTCCTGGAGAATGTTCCATGTGCACTTGAGAAGACAGTGTATTCTGCCACTTTTGGGTGGAATATTCTATAAATATCAATTAAATCTATCTGGTCTACTGTGTCATTTGTAGCTTGTGTTTCCTTATTTATTTTCTGTTTGGATGATCTGTCCATTGGTGTAAGTGGACAGTCCCCTACTATTACTATAAAGTCCCCTACTATTATTGTGTTACTGTCAATTTCTCCTTTCATGGTTGTTAGTATTTGCCTTATGTATTGAGGTGCTCCTGTGTTGGGTGCTTAAACATTTATAATTGTTATACCTTCTTCTTGGATTGATCCTTTGATCATTATGTAGTGTCCCTCCTTATATCTTATAACTGTCTTTATTTTAAAGTCTATTTATCTGATGTGAGTATTGCTACTCCATGTTTCTTTTGATTACCATTTGCATGGAATATCTTTTTCCATCCTTTCACTTTCAGTCTGTATGTGTCTCTAGGTCTGAAGTGGGTCTCTTGTAGACAGCAAATATATGGGTCTTGTTTTTGTATCCATTCAGCCAGTCTGTGTCCTTTGGTTGGGGCATTTAATCCATTTACATTCAAGGTTATTATCAATATGTATGTTCCTATCACCATTTTCTTAATTGTTTTGTGTTTGTTTTTGTGCGTCTTTTTCTTCTGTTGTGTTTCCTGCCTAGAGACGTTTCATTAGCATTTGTTGTAAAGCTGGTTTGGTGGTGCTGGATTCTCTTAGCTTTTGCTTGTCTGAGAATCTTTTGACTTCTCCATGGAATCTGAATGAGATCCTTGCTGGGTAGAGTAATCTTGGTTGTAGTTTTTTCTCTCTCATCACTTTAAGTATATCCTGCCACTGCCTTCTTACCTGTAGAGTTTCCACTGAAAATTCAGCTGATGACCTTACAGGGATTCCTTTGTATGTTATTTTTTGTTTTTCCCTTGCTGCTTTTAATATTTTTTCTTTGAATTTAATTTTTGTTAGTTTGATTAATATGTGTCTTGGGGTTTTTTTCCTGAGGTTTATCCTGTATGGGAGTCTCTGTTCTTCCTGGACTTGGGTGGCCATTTCCTTTCCCATGTTAGGGAAGTTTTCAACTATAATCTCTTCAAATATTTTCTGAGACCCTTTCTTTTTCTCTTCTTCTTCTGGGACCACATAATTCGAATGTTGGTGCGTTTAGTGTTGTCCCAGAGGTCTCTTGAGATTGTCTTCAATTCTTTTCATTCTTTTTTATTTTGCTCCTTCGCAGTTATTTCCACCCTTTTGTCTTCCAGCTCACTTACTCGTTCTTCTGCCTCAGTTATTGTGTTATTGATTACTTTTAGTGTATTTTTTATTTCAGTTATTTTATTGTTCATCTCTGTTTGTTCTTTAGTTCTTCTAGATCTTTGTTAAACATTTCTTGTATTTTCTCAATCCCTGCCTCCATTCTATTTTCGAGATTCTAGATCATCTTTACTATCATTACTTTGAGTTCTTTTTCAGGTAGATCACCTATTTCCTCTTCATTTATTTGGTCTTGTTGTTTTTAACCTTGCTCCTTCATCTGTGACATATTTTTTTGCCGTCTCACTTTTTTTTTTTTTAAATGAGTGGGGTTGTGTTCCTGTCTTACTGGTTGTTTGGCCTGAGGCTTCCAACACTGGAGTTTGTAGGCTATTGGGTAGAGCTGGGTCTTGGTGCTGAGATGAGGAACTCTGTGAGACCTTACTCCATTGAATATTCCCTGGGATCTGAGGTTCTCTGTTAGCCCAGTGGTTTGGGCTTGGAGCTCCCACTGCAGGAGCTTCGGCCTGACCCCTGGCTTGTGATTCTGCAAGCTGCGTGGGGTGGCCAAAAAAAAAGAGAGAGAGAAAAATAACGAAGTAAAAAATAAAATTAGACTAGGAAACTAACAGATGTGTTAGAAAGAATATAAAAATGAAAATATAGATGAATCAGCAGCCAGAAGGTACATCAGTACCACAATAGGAAAAAAAGGAGAGGAGGAGAAAAAAAAAGGGGGGGGAAGACCTTGGCTTGGAGGGTGGTGCCTAAGCAAGGGTGAGGTTTGGGTGGTGGGTGGGGCCTATGCTTAGGACCCACGGGGCTGGAAAAGGCCCTGGGGGCTGTGGGGGGTGGAGCTTAGGCTCAAGGAACAGCAGGGGCCCAGGCGTTCCCCCCACCCCTGGTCTCAGAGGACAGGGGACCTCACCTGGGAGCCCAACAGGCTTCCTGGGCTTGAGTGGTCAGAGTAAATGCCCTCTCCTCTCCTGCTCCGCCGGCCTGGGAGCACCCCTCCCACCTGCCTCTCCTGATCTCCCCGGCCTATGCCCCAGAACCAATTCGGCCAGAGGGTGGGGTGGGCGGGGGGCCTTGGAGGGCAGGGAACTGGCCTGGGAGCTCAGCAGGCTCTCTGGGCCTGAGTGGGTGGGGTAAACCCCCTCTGCTCCTGTCCTGCTCCTCGCGGAGGGCCCCTCCTGCCTGCCTCTCCTGTTCCCCCCTTGGCCTCCTTCCTGTGCCCCCAACGACCCATGCGGCATGGAGGGGGCTTTGGGGTGGGGTGGGGTACTGGCTTGGGAGCTCAGCAGGCTCCCCGGCCTGAGTGGCCAGGTGATCACCCTCCGCTCCTCTCCTGCTCTTCCCAGAGAGTCCCTCCCGCCTGCCTCTCCTGATCTCCCCAGCCTCAGGGGGGCCGATTCTGTCTGGCCTTCACTTCTCCTCCCCCATCAGTTCCCCTACATTCTACTGGTTCACTTTGGGGTTCCTCCCGTCTCCTTGGGCATTAGAGTTCCCCACCAGTGGCCGGCAGCTGCCCTAGTTATGGGGAGACGCTAACTCCATGTCTTCCCACACTGTCATCTTGACTCCGTCTCCTCTGCTTTAGTTTTGAAAGGAAATGTAATGCTAGTAAACTTAGTAGTTTCAGGGTTGAAGATATTTTTACTACTTACTTTTTTTTAAAGATACCATTTTATTTTTCATTTTAACTTTCTTACTAACTTTGTGGTATGTAACCTAAGGCACTTCTACTCATGTAATTTAGAAAGTACCACCAATTAAATCACAGAGAAAAATAATATTTTCCTTGGCAGAAGCATTTGGCAAGAAGACCGTTTCTTCCTTTCTATTATTTTTTTATCTAAGGGACAATATCATTTAAGGAAAGTTTTTTTTAATTGAAGTGTAGTTGATTTACAATGTTGTGTTAATTTCTGCTGTACAGCAAAGTGAGTCAGTTATACATATATATACATTGTTTTTCATATTTTCCATTATGGTTTATCACAAGATATTGAATATAGTTCCCTGTGCTCTACAGTAGGACCTTGTTGTTTATCCATTCTGTATATAATAGTTTGCATCTGCTAGCCCCAAACTCCCACTCCATCCCTTCCCCACACCCCCTAAAGAAAGTTTTAAATGAACAAGTTCATGGATCACCTACCATCAGAAATATTATACATTTTCCTTGGTCTCTAATAACTTGGATGTATATTGTCTTAAATAATGGTAATCAACAGTTAGACTTTAGAACCTATTTTATGTTTTGCTTTTAACACTAATGTCTTTTATGTATTTTATAAAAAGATTTATTTATTTAACTTATTTTTGGCTGCATTGGGTCTTAGTTGCAGCACACAGGATCTTCGTTGAGGCATGCGGGATCTTTTGCTGCGGCTCGGAGGCTCTTCCTTGTGGTGTGCGGGCTTCTGTCTAGTTTTCGCATGCGAGTTTTCTCTTCTCTAGTTGTGGCGTGCAGGCTCCAGCACGCAAGGGCTCTGTAGTTGTGGCACACAGGTTCCAGTGTGTGGGCTCTGTAGTTTTGCGACACGCAGGCTCTAGTTGAGGCACGTGAGCTCAGTAATTGTGGCATGCCGGCTTAATTGCCCCACAACATATGGGATCTTAGCTCCCTGACCAGGGATCGAACCCATGTCCCCTGCATTGTAAGGCAGATTCTTTACACTGGACAACCAAGGAAGTCCCTAATATGTCATTTATTTTCATTTATATTGTCTTCTTAAATAATAATTTAAAATATTACATTGTATTCCATCAGGTTGATATGCTGAAACTTACTAGTTATTCTTTCACCAGAAGAATTTAAATTCTCAGTACTTGATTTCCATTCCTCTTTCATATCCCTGATTTTCTGTTAATGCCATGTTTATTTCTGGAAAATTTTGTATCCCTAGAGGATTATTTTCCCTGGGCAGCTAATTGTCACAATAAAGCATTAGTAGAATAATTTGCTGCAGCAAATCTAATTTGCCTATTTTTTTTTAACACCATCTCAGAGATTCACCCTAGAATCTGTCATGGCCAGTGCAGGTAACATGGTAATCGCATCCCAAATGGGAAATGAGAACACCACCTATTCCTTCTAAGGATGGGCCTGATGGTTCCTCACCAGAACTAGCCTGTCATTCACTTCCCACCTGCACGGGGGAGAGGAATCCCATTCAGATGAGTCACTTCTGCCTCAGCTCTTACAGGGAATGATAGAGACAGACTCTTCTGAAATTTTTTCTTTTTCCTCCTTTGATGCTCATTGTCATGTTTTTCTCATTTTTCCTTCTATTTTTTCTCTATATGTCATCATCTTTTCCATCAGTTATTGATCTGTCCTGTTTTCTTTCCTCTTTTTCTCATTTTTTTATTTCTTTTTTTTTTACCACATTGCATATCTTTTGTTTCTTTCATGCTTCCTTTTCTCACCCACATCTCTCCATCATTTTAAAATTTTTTTCTGATTTTATCGCATTTTTCTTTGAGGTGTCATAGCACAATATTAGAAGAGCTGTATCTAGCGTCAGGTTTTCTGGGTTAAATCTCACTTCTACCACTTACTAGATGTATGACTTGGGCAAGATATATGTTCTTATCTGTAAAACAGGAATAAAAACAGTAATTCCCCCATAAAGTTGTTGTGAAGATTAAATAAATTATTACAGATAAATTGTTTAGAAGTGTGCTTGGCCTGTAAGCATCTACTATTAATATTCTCATTGCTTTACACCCTTTATTTGTAGCTCCTTTTAATTCTCTTCACCTCTGTCATTTTCCTCAGCTACACCTTTTTTTCCTCTGTTGATAGCCTAACATGGGTTTATTTTTTAAATTGCTTTGCTTTTACTTGTGTTCTATTACACTCTTTTTTGCTCTTTTAATTCATTTCTATCTTTTCCTGTGCACAGAAAACTTTTACAGTTATAATTTCCTTTCTTTCTCTAATTTTTTTAAACAGGTTTGTGGGGGTTTTTTTTGTTTTTTTAAATTTATTTATGGCTGTGTTGGGTCTTCGTTTCTGTGCGACGGCTTTCTCTAGTTGTGGCAAATGGGGGCCACTCTTCATCGCAGTGCGCAGGCCTCTCACTATCGCAGCCTCTCTTGTTGCGGAGCACAGGCTCCAGACGCGCAGGCTCAGTAATTGTGGCTCATAGGCCCAGTTGCTCCGCGGCATGTGGGATCTTCCCAGCCAGGGCTCAAACCCGTGTCCCCTGCATTGGCAGGCAGATTCTCAACCACTGTGCCACCAGGGAAGTCCTTTCTCTAATTCTTTACCTCTCTTTAATGTCCTTAAGTCCATTTTATTTATCATAGGAATGCAGCCTTCTCTAGGTTTTATATTTACTGTATTGTTTTAAAATCTCTTCTTTTATTGTTTATCTATTCATCATTTAGTAATCTGGCTTAGTTATCCTTAGAGGTGACATTTTTTCACATATTCTCTTGTGTGTTTTACATTTCATTTCTGCTCCCCCGTCTCCCATTCCATTTATAATTTTATAATGTTATATATCTTCTATTATTTTGCATTTTTATTGATGTTTTTCTTATTTCATTTATTTATCTTGAGATATTTCTATGTTTGAGTACTTCTATCCTCTTTATTTCTTTGAATATGTTTTCTTCTATCGTTTGCTGTGTTTTTTCCCCAAATGACTCTCTTGATCACTTTATCCTATCTTATTTTCAATTCAATAAATTTGTTTCTCTAGAGAGTATTTTTTTCTTATCTCACAAACCCCCTTTACCTTATATTCTTTACGCATATTCCCCCTATATTTCTCACATTCTTTTCTCTTTTTTCTCCATTATAATTTGACTTCTTACTTGCTCTCAATATTTGCTCTTAAATGTTTTAAATTATCACCTATATTTTTTCTTATTATGTTGACAGGTTAAAAAATATCTTCTATGGGATAATCATATCTCTGTTAGCTCAGAAACAGATCTTTCCTATATGGAGCTCAGTTTCCAGTAGAAGCAGCAGAAACCCCAGATACTTTTAGTACTGTGATAAATGCTATGGGAAAGATAGATGAAAATTCCTCAAGAAGATAAGAAAAGTCTTACCTGGAACAGTTTCTAACTTTTAGTGTTAAATTATCTCACCTAATTTATTTTTCTTTTTTATACTTATTTTTTTCCATTAAATATTCCATTACCCTAGGAGTAAATGTTTCTATTCCATAGAAGAATATCTGTAGTGCTATAGAAATTTATATTAATAACATTTTAAATTCTAAATAAAGATATATTCTATAGACTGCATAGAGGACTTTGTGAATTATTGTTACAATTGAAATTATCACACTTTTTAAGGAGATGAAATTCATAATACAGTATTGTTCTTAAAACTTTTGAAAGTAAAATGTAAATGTGAGGATTACTATTTTAAAAAACTAAAAGGAAATTTTCAGATTTGATAACTTACCCTGCCAGATAATTGACTACATTTAAGCAACAATAAATAAACATGTGTAATGATGATTAGCTAACAATTCAATTATTCAGTGGAAAGTGGTAGTTCATTAAAAAAGATCAGAGGAATTATAAGCAACCTGTATATAATAATTTAGCATTAAGAATTAGGAAAGAATAGTCTCTATATGTGTGCTGTCCAGAATGGTAGCCACTAGCCAGTGAGTACCTGAAATGTGGCTAATTCAAACCAAGACGTGCTTTCAGTATAAAATACACACTGAATTTTGGAGACTTAGAATTGAAAAAGAATCTAAAACATCTCTATTTTTATATTGATTATATGTTGAAATAATATTTGGATATATTGAGTCAAATAAAATACATGGTTAAATTATTTTATTTCCACTTATTTTTTCCCTTTATTTTTTTAATTGAAGGATAGTTGATTTACAATGTTAGTTTCAGGTGTGCAGCGAAGTGGTTCAGTTATACATATGTATTTAAATCTATTCTTCTTCAGAGTCTTTTCCATTATAGGTTATTACAAGGTACTGAATATGGTTCTTTGTGCTATACAGTAGGTCCTCGTTTATCTATTTTATACATAGCAGTCTGTATATGTTAATCCCAAACTCCTAATTTATCACTCCCCCCGTTTCTATTTATTTTTTAAAATGTATCTAGTATAAACTTAAAATGACAATATAACTTACATATTTTATTATTGAATAGTGCAGTGCTAGATAATTGTAGGTGAGGTGATGTGTCTGTCTCCTTTGTATTGGGTTCACCATCATATGCCCCACATTAAGCACACGCTTTCATCAGTCCAGAAGTACGTGCAGACATCTACATATTAATACATAATCAGTTCCCGTAAATTCATTCCTCAAATCCTTTTCTCTTGTATAGTAATTCAGAACTCTATTTATCGTGCACGAATTTTGTGTGATATTCCTTGGTCTGATTTTGCCTTTTTATTCAGTGCTATTTTTTCAGATCTTTATATATTAATGATTTAAGTCTAAATCATTCTAACTTCTGCACATTTTTTATTTACAGAATTCACATTTATATTCATCTATATCTGAATTGATGAATAGTTGTTTCATGTCCTTGTAAAGTTGTCTATACTGAATATACATTCAAGCATAAAACTGATGTATCAGATGGTAATGTACATATTAAATTCAATAAACACTTCCAAATTACACTCTAGAATTAACATACTAGTTTACTACACCACTAATAGTATCTGACAGTTTCTATTTTCCCACATCCTCACTAGCTCTTGAGATTATCTGACTGATGTTCTTGTCAGCATGATGATGAAGTACAGTATCTTCCTGTTCTTCTAAGACGCATTTTTGTAATTGCTACTGGAGTTAAATATAGTTTCAAAGCTTATTTGATCATCGGGTAACCCCTTCTATGGATTATTCCATAGATTGTCCAGTTGTCTTTGGGTACCCTGTCTTTCTCTTATAGAGTTAAAGGAGATATTAGCATATTGAGGAGATAAGAATAATACATTTTCAGTTCAGGATGCATTGCAAATATCTCACTGTGTCTCCAACTTTTCGATTTTCCATTGTATAACTCTTGGTAGGGGATATTTTATATGAACATATACATACACACATATATGTACATATATACACATAAATATATCTATATGTATGTATATGTATACATATATACTAATATATACATACTCTAATAATTCCAGATTAAAATCAGGTTAATTGTTACTAAATAACTGATAGAAATCTTAGAAATAAATCTCAGAAGTTAGCAGGTAACTTTCTTATTTTAAAATCAACAAATACCAAAGGACAAAATAATTTTGTGTATAGTAAATTAGGTTCAATAACTTAGAAAAATATATGAACAAAATTCAATGGCGACATATATTGAAATATATAAATTGAACTGAATATATTTATTCAATAAATTGAATATATTTATTGAATATATTTATTGAATTGAATATATTCATAAATCGAATATATTTTTTAAATTTAATAAATTTATTTTATTAAATATGCAAAATATATCAGCCATACAAATATGCAGATCATTTAAATCAACACTTTTTTTTCACACACACACACACAATATTTTATTTTTACAAGAGACAAATAAACTGACACCAAGCATTGTAAATGGATGACCACAACAAAAGCAACAATGATTGCAATTACCAAACAGGAAACACACTCATACTATGTCATAATATTGACATTTAGTCCAGTAATCCTCCACTGTAACAGCTCCTTTACTTGGCAGTGAAAATTGATTTGTGTATTTTTTGCCTCTGAGTCCTTGTGGGATTTTTTTTTTATTCAAACAAAGTCACAAAAATTATAATCATCCTCATCAGTTCACTCAGTCCCATGTAATTAATTTTTTTTCATCTTGATCTTTTGTTAGCACTTTTATGAATTCTGAAAATGCTTATTCATTCAGTTCAGCAGTATAGTCAGTTACCAGAAACTTGTACCTGTCAGAGTCTTTTCCATCAATTCCTTGAAGATGAAACCCTTTTATAGGAACATTTTTGCAAAAGCATCAGAGTACACCCAGAACTGTCTGTAAATGACAAAAGACTTTAAAATGACCACAGTTAAAGATTTGATGAAAGTTCATAATAATGCAATTGACAAGGAAATTTAGTTATTTCTGAGGTATACATTTTAAAGTAATAACTAGAATTATAACTTATAACATTATACCAGAACATATAAGCTTTTTAGAAATTTCATGTAATGTCTGAAACGTATTAACATATTTCCATACAAATAACCCAAAGAAAGTTTAGTATTAGTTGTTTTTTGTTTTTTTATACTGCAGGTTCTTATTCGTCATCAGTTTTATACACATCAGTGTATACATGTCAATCCCAATCGCCTGATTCAGCACACCACCATCGCCACCCCACTGTAGTTTTCCCCCCTTGGTGTCCATACGTTTGTTCTCTACATCTGTGTCTCAACTTCTGCCCTGCAAACTGGTTCATCTGTACCATTTTTCTAGGTTCCACATACATGCGTTAATATGCGATATTTGTTTTTCTCTTTCTGACTTACTTCATTCTGTATGACAGTCTCTAGGTCCATCCACGTCTCAACAAATGACTCAATTTCGTTCCTTTTTATGGCTGACTAATATTCCATTGTATATATGTACCACATCTTCTTTATCCATTCTTCTGTCGATGGGCATTTAGGTTGCTTCCATGACCTGGCTATTGTAAATAGTGCCACAGTGAACATTGGGGTGCATGTGTCTCTTTGAATTATGGTTTTCTCTGGGTATATGCCCAGTAGTGGGATTGCTGGGTCATATGGTAATTCTATTTTTAGTTTCTTAAGGAACCTCCATACTGTTCTCCATAGTGGCTGTATCTATTTACATTCCCACCAACAGTGCAAGAGGGTTCCCTTTTCTCCACACCCTCTCCAGCATTTGTTGTTTGTAGATTTTCTGATGATGCCCATTCTAACTGGTGTGAGGTGATACCTCATTGTAGTTTTGATTTGCATTTCTCTAATAATTAGTGATGTTGAGCAGCTTTTCATGTGCTTCTTGGCCATCTGTATGTCTTCTTTGGAGAAATGTCTATTTAGGTCTTCTGCCCATTCTTGGATTGGGTTTTTTGTTTCTTTAATATTGAGCTGCATGAGCTGCTTATATATTTTGGAGATTAATCCTTTGTCTGTTGATTCATTTTCAAATATTTTCTCGCATTCTGAGGGTTGTTTTTTCGTCTTGTTTATGGTTTCCTTTGCTGTGCAAAAGCCTTGACGTTTCATTAGGTCCCATTTATTTATTTTTGTTTTTATTTCCATTACTCTAGGAGGTGGATCAAAAAAGATCTTGCTGTGATTTATGTCAAAGAGTGTTCTTTCTATGTTTTCCTCTAAGAGTTTTATAGTGTCTGACCTTACATTTAGGTCTTGAATCCATTTTGAGTTTATTTTTGTGTATGGTGTTAGGGAGTGTTCTAATTTCCTTCTTTTACATGTACCTGTCCAGTTTTCCCAGCACCACTTATTGAAGAGACTGTCTTTTCTCCATTTTATATCTTTTCCTCCTTTGTCATAGATTAGTTGACCATAGGTGGGTGGGTTTATCTCTGGGCTTTCTATCTTGTTCTATTGATCTATGTCTCTGTTTCTGTGCCAGTACCATAGTGTTTTGATTACTATAGCTTTGTAGTATAGTCTGAATTCAGGGAGTCTGATTCCTCCAGCTCTGTTTTCTTTGGCTGTTTGGGGTATTTTGTGTCTCCATACAAATTTTAAGATGATTTGTTCTAGTTCCGTAAAAAATGCCATTGGTAATTTGATAGGGATTGCATTGAATCTGTAGATTGCATTGGGTACTATAGTCATTTTCATAATATTGATTCTTCCAATCCAAGAACATGGTATATCTCTCCATCTGTTGGTATCATCTTTAATTTCTTTCATCAGTGTCTTATATATGCATACAGGTCTTTTGTCTCCCTAGGTAGATTTATTCCTAGGTATTTTGTTGTTGTTGTTGCAATGGTAAATGGGAGTGTTTCCATAATTTCTCTTTCAGATTTTTCATCATTAGTGTATAGGAATGCAAGAGATTTCTGTGCATTAATTTTGTATCCTGCAACTTTACCAAATTCATTGATTAGCTCTAGTGGTTTTCTGGTGGCATTTTTAGGATTCTCTATGTATAGTATCGTGTCCTCTGCAAACAGTAACAGTTTTACTTCTTCTTTTCCAATTTGTATTCCTTTTATTTCTTTTTCTTCTCTGATTGCCATGGCTAGGACTTCCAAAACTCTGTCGAATAATAGTGGTGAGAGTGGACATCCTTGTCTCGTTCCTGATCTTAGAGGAAATGCTTTCAGTTTTTCATCATTGAGAATGATGTTTGCTGTGGGTTTGTCGTAGATGGCCTTTATTATGTTGAGGTAGGTTCCCTCTATGCCCACTTTCTGCAGTTTTTATCATAAATGGTGTTGAATTTTGTCAAAAGCTTTTTCTGCACCTATTGAGATGATCATATGGTTTTTATTCTTCAATTTGTTAATATGGTGTATCACATTGATTGATTTGCATATATTGAAGAACCCTTGCATCCCTGGGTTAAATCCCACTTGATCGTGGTGTATGATGCTTTTAATGTGTTGGATTCTGCTTGCTAGTATTTTGTTGAGGATGTTTGTATCTATTTTCATCAGTGATATTGGTCTCTAATTTTCTTTTTTTATAGTATCTGTCTGGTTTTGGTATCAGGGTGATGGTGGACTCATAGAATGAGGTTGGGACTTTTCCTTCCTCTGCAATTTTTTGGAAGAGTTTGAGAAGGATGGGTGTTAGCTCTTCTCTAAATGTTTGATAGAATTCACCTGTGAAGCCATCTGATCCTGGGCTTTTGTTTGTTGGATGATTTTTAATCACAGTTTCAATTTCATTACTTGTGATTGGTCTGTTCATATTTTCTGTTTCTTCCTGGTTCAGTCTTGGAAGGTTATACCTTTCTAAGAATTTGTCCATTTCTTCCAGGTTGTCCATTTTCTTGGCATAGAGTTGCTTGTAATAGTCTCTTAGGATGCTTTGTATTTCTGTGGTGTCTGTTGTAACTTCTCCTTTTTCATTTCTAATTTTATTGATTTGAGTCCTCTCCCTCTTTTTCTCGATGAGTCTGGCTAATAATGGTTTATCAATTTTGTTTATCTTCTTGAAGAACCAGATTCTAGTTTTATTGACCTTTGCTATTGTTTTCTTTGTTTCTAGTTTATTTATTTCTGCTCTAATCTTTATGATTTCTTTCCTTCTGATAACTTTTGGCTTTTTTTGTTCTTTTTTCTCTTGTTCCTTTAGGTGTAAGGTTAGATTGTTTACTTGAGATTTTTCTTGTTACT
Organism: Pseudorca crassidens; assembly: GCF_039906515.1. Classification (NCBI taxonomy): domain Eukaryota; kingdom Metazoa; phylum Chordata; class Mammalia; order Artiodactyla; family Delphinidae; genus Pseudorca; species Pseudorca crassidens. Next base: position 53,677,590 of record NC_090311.1, on the reverse strand, counting down.
TGAGGTAGGCTTGTATAACTATAAACTTCCCTCTTAGAACTGCTTTTGTTGCATCCCATAGGTTTTGGATCATCGTGTTTTCATTGTCATTTGTCTCTAGGTAGTTTTTGATTTCCTCTTTGATTTCTTCAGTGATCTCTTGGTTATTTAGTAACGTATTGTTTAGTCTCCATATGTTTGTGTTTTTTACATTTTTTCCCCTGTAATTCATTTGTAATCTCATAGCATTGTGGTCAGAAAAGATGCTTGATATGATTTCAATTTTCTTAAATTTACTGAGGCTTGATTTATGACCCAAGATGTGATCTATCCTGGAGATAGTTCCATGCACACTTGAGAAGAAAGTGTAATCTGCTGTTTTTGGATGGAATGTCCTATAAATATCAATTAAGTCTATTTGGTCTATCGTGTCATTTAAAGCTTGTGTTTCCTTATTAATTTTCATTTTGGATGATCTGTCCATTGGGGTAAGTGAGATGTTAAAGTCCCCCACTATTATTGTTACTGTCTATTTCCTGTTTTATAGCTGTCAGCAGTTGCCTTATGTATTGAGGTGCTCCTATGTTGGGTGCACATATATTTATAATTTTTATATCTTCTTTTTGGATTGATCCCTTGATCATTATGTAGTGTCCTTCCTTGTCTCTTGTAACATTCTTTATTTTAAAGTCTATTTTATCTGATGTGAGTATTGCTACTCCAGGTTTCTTTTGATTTCCATTTGCATGGAATATCTTTTTGCATCCCCTCACTTTCAGTCTGAATGTGTCCCTAGGTCTGCAGTGGGTCTTTTGTAGACAGCATATATATGGGTCTTGTTTTTGTATCCATTCAGCAAGCCTGTGTCTTTTAGTTGGAGCATTTAATCCATTCACGTTTAAGGTAATTATCAATATGTATGTTCCTGTGACCATGTTCTTAATTGTTTGGGGTTTGTTTTTGTAGCTCCTTTTCCCACTTAGAGAAGTTCCTTTAGCATTTGTTGTAGAGCTGGTTTGGTGGTGCTGAATTCTCTTAGCTTTTGCTTTTCTGTAAAGCTTTTGATTTCTCCATTGAATCTGAATGAGATCCTTGCCAGGTAGAGTAATCTTGGTTGTAGGTTCTTCCCTTTCATCACTTTAAGTATATCATGCCACTCCCTTCTGGCTTGTTTGTAGTTTCTGCTGAGAAATCAGCTGTTAACCTTATGGGAGTTCCCTTGTATGTTATTTGTCATTTTTCCCTTGCTGCTTTCAATAATTTTTCTTTGTCTTTACTTTTTGCCAATTTGATTACTATGTGTCTTGGTGTGTTTCTCCTTGAGTGTATCCTGTATGGGACTCACTGCGCTTCCTGGACTTGGGTGGCTATTTCCTTTCCCATGTTAGGGAAGTTTTTGACTACAATCTCTTCAAATATTTTCTCTGCTCCTTTCTCTCTCTCTTCTCCTTCTGGGACCCTTATAATGCGAATGTTCTTGCATTTAATGTTGTCCCAGAGGTCTCTTAGGCTGTCTTCATTTCTTTTCATTCTTTTCTTTATTCTGTTCCACAGCAGTGAATTCCACCATTCTGTCTTCCAGGTCACTTATCCGTTCTCCTGCCTCAGTTATTCTGCTATTGATTCCTTCTAGTGTAGTTTTCATTTCAGTATTGTATTGTTCATCTCTGTTTGTTCTTTAATTCTTCTAGGTCTTTGTTAAACATTTCTTGCATCTTCTCTATCTTTGCCTCCATTCTTTTTCCGAGGTCCTGGATCATCTTCACTATCATTATTCTGAATTCTTTTTCTGGAAGGTTGCCTATCTCCACTTCATTTGTTGTTTTTCTGGGGTTTTATCTTGTTCCTTTATCTGGTACATAGCTCTCTGCATTTTCATCTCATCTATATTTCTGTGAATGTGGTTTTCGTTCCACAGGCTGCAGGATTGTAGTTCTTCTTGCTTCTGCTGTCTGCCCTCTGGTGGCTGAGGCTATCTAAGAGGCTTGATGGGAGGGACTGGTGGTGGGTAGAGCTGACTGTTGCTTTGGTGGGCAGAGCTCAGTAAAACTTTAATCCACTTGACTGTTTATGGGTGGGGCTGGGTTCCCTCCCTGTTGGTTGTTTGGCCTGAGGCAACCCAACACTGGAGCCTACCTGGGCTCTTTGGTGGGGCTAATGGCAGACTCTCGGAGGGCTCACTCCAAGGATAACTTCCTAGAAGTTCTGTTGCCAGTGTCCTTGTCCTCACAGTGAGACAGAGCCACACACACACACACCCCCGCCTCTGCAGAAGACCCTCCAACACTAGCAGGTAGGTCTGGTTCGGTCTCCCCTGGGGTCACTGCTCTTTCCCCTGGGTCCTGATGCACATGCTACTTTGTGTGTGCCCCCCAAGAGTGGAGTCTCTGTTTCCCCCAGTCCTGTCGAAGTCCTGCAATCAATTCCCACTAGACTTCAAAGTCCGACTCTCTAGGAATTCCTCCTCCCGTTGCCGGATCCCCAGGGTGGGAAGCCTGACGTGGGGCTCAAAACCTTCACTCCAGTGTGTGGACTTCTGTGGTATAGGTGTTCTCCAGTCTGTGAGTCACCCACCCAGCAGTTATGGGATTTGATTTCACTATGATTGCGCCCCTCCCACCATCTGATTGTGGCTTCTCCTTTGTCTTTGGATGTGGGGTATCTTTTTTGGTGAGTTCCAGTGTCTCCCTGTCAATGATTGTCCAGCAGCTAGTTGTGATTCTGGTGTTCTAGCAAGAGGGAATGAGAGCACATCCTTCTACTCTGCCATCTTGGTTCCTCTTCTAAAATCAACACTTCGAATTGACATTTAACAAGATGCAAAGCAAATCAACAAGTTTGTTTTAAAAGTTCAACCTAATACAAAATTAATCAAATTACAACAGCAAAGCCATATTTTTCTCCAAAGAAAAATTGGCAAAGATTATCAAAAGTTACTCTATGCCAGTTTGGTTAGAGTTGGTTAGAGACTTTGTTGAATATGAGTTTATTTGGGTATAACTTTTCTGGAAATAACTTGGCAATTATTGCCATTTATACATAAGGCTTTGTACCTGAAGAACACAGCAGTATTTCTAGTGAGCAAGATCATAAGAGGTAGTACGGCATCAAAAAATGTCACTTTTCTTGGGCATGGATTTCCTCTGAAATAGTGTACAACATTTGGGCCTCGTGTTGCATTTGTAAGAGTTATTCTTATTAATGACATTCTCTTTATGTTCCTTATGGTCTGGACCAGTATTTACATGGTGACACTCCGACACAGACATCAGAAGAAGGTTCAGGTTTGGCCCAAGAGCAAGAAAACCCAGAAAATCTCCTCAGAGTAGAGAGCCACTCAAACAATCCTTTACCTGGTGACATGTTTTTTTCTTTTTAATTAATTCTTTCCTCATTATGCACATTTCCTTTTCACATCACAAAGATTTTAATCAACAGTGCATCAGTGTCTTTTTCTCATCCTCACTGCTCTGCCCTTTGGTGCTGATCAATAGTGACAGCAGGGTTTTCAAAGTGCTCTGTGCTCTTCCAAAGAGAAGAAGGTAGCTTCAAAAGTAGATAACTGATGAATGATATTCAAAATCTTTAAGTTGCATCTAAGGGGTCCAGGAGGAGCAAAATTCTCCTTTATCATGATAAGGAAAATTTCAGCACACAGAATTTTAATAGACACACCTCTTCTCTTATGTCTCTAATTCCTGTAGAGATGTTTTCAGGAGATTTTTCACTCACCAACGGAATTGAAGGTAAAGTTTTGGAATGGTACAAGCAATGGAGTCTGGGTAGACTCTTTGAGGCAACTGAATGAGACATTTAAAGGTGTGATTATTTTATGTTAATGAAAGACTACCTTAAATCGTTGAATCAATTGTTAGCTTTGGTGTTAAATTTACAAATGCAATGTTTTCTAATCCTACCACATAGTATAAGTGATTTAATTAACAGCTAATGATAATTTAACAGAAAATGATGAAAAATAGAGGTGTAGGCCATATCAATAAAAATTACTGGAAGTTTATGAAAGCTACAGAACAGCCTGTCTTCAGTACTGAGAATTTCAGTACTTCGTTATATCTCTTCCTTAAGTCTTCCTTAATCTCACTAAGTGATGTTACCTAGTATTCAGTATAGAAGGGAACATCAGTTCTGGATTTATACCAAAATATGTTTAGTTGTATCATTGTAATTAGCAACTTTTTTCAAAATAATTTTAAAGTATAAATCTTCCCACTTTACCTAGTTCCCTGTTAGCTTTTTTTAACTTTTTTTTTTAAACTGAAGTATAGTTAGTTTACAATGTTGTGTTAATTTTAGGTGTACAGCAAAGTGATTCAGTTATACATACCTACATATATACATATATATTATTTTCAGGTTCTCTTCTATTATAGGTTATTACAAGATACTGAATATGGTTCTTTGTGCTATACAGTAGGTCCTCGTTTATCTATTTTATACACAGCAGTCTGTATATGTTAATCCCAAACTCCTAATTTATTCCCCCCTCCCCTGCCATGCCTCCTCCCTTGCTATTCCCCCAGTAACCACAAGTTTGTTTTCTATGTCTGTGGGTATATTTCTGTTTTGTAAATAAGTTCATTTGTATTCTTTTTTTAGATTCCATATATAAGCAATATCATATGATATTGGCCTTTCTGTCTGGCTTACCTCACTTAGTTTAATAATCTCTAGGTCCATCCATGTTGCTGCAAGTGACATTATTTCGTTCTTTTTTATGGCTAATATTCCATTGTATATATGTACCACATCTTCTTTATCCACTCCTCTGTCAGTGGACATTTAGGTTATTTCCATGTCTTGGCTGTTGTAAATAATGCTGTAATGAACATTCAGGTGCATGTATCTTTCCGAATTATAGTTTTCTCTGGATTTATGCCCAGGAGTGGGATTGCAGAATCATATGTTAGCTATTTTTAGGTTTGTTTTTAAGGAACCTCCATACTGTCCTGTATAGTGGCTGTACCAATTTACATTGCCACCAAGAGTGCAAGAGGGTTCCCTTTTCTCCACACCCTCTTCAGCATTTATCGCTTGTAGATTTTTTGATGATGGCCATTCTGACCCGTGTGAGGTGATACCTCATTGTGGTTTTGATTTGCATTTCTCTAGTAATTGGTGATGTTGAGCATCTTTTCACGTGCCTCTTGGTCATCTGTATGTCTTCTTTGGAGAAATGTCTGTTTAGATCTTCTGCCCACTTTTTGATTGGGTTGTTTGGTTTTTTGATATTAAGCTGTATGGGCTGTTTGTATATTTTGGAAATTAATCCCTTGTCAGTTGAATCATTTGCAAATATTTTCTCCCATTCTGTAGGTTGTCTTTTCATTTTGTTTATGGTTTCCTTTGCTGTGCAAAAGCTTTTAAGTTTCATTAGGTCCTATTTGTTTATTTTTGTTTCTATTTCCATTACTCTAGGAGATGGCTCCAAAAAAATATTGTTGTGACTTATGTCAGAGTGTTTGGTCTGCCTATGTTTTCCTCTAGGAGTTTTATAGTATTCGGTCTTACATTTAGGTCTTTAATCAATTTTGATTTTGTTTTTGTGTATATGGTGTTAGAGTATGTTCTAATTTCATTCTTTTACATGTAGCTGTCCAGTTTTCCCAGCACCACTCACTGAAGAGACTGTCTTTTCTCCATTGTATATTCTTGCCTTCTTTGTCATAGATTAATTGACCATAAGAGTGTGGGTTTATTTCTGGGGTTTCTATCCTGTTCCATTGATCTGTGTGTCTGTTTTTGTGTCAGTACAATAGTGTTTTGATTACTGTAGGTTTGTAATATCATCTGAAGTCAGGGACCCTGATTCCTCCAGCTCTCTTCTTTCTCAAGACTGTTTTGGCTATTTGGGGTCTTTTGTGTTTCCATACAGATTTTAAAATTTTGTTCCAGTTCTGTGAAAAATACCATTGGTAATTTGATATGCATTGCATTGAATCTGTAGATTGCCTTTGGTAGTACAGTCATTTTAACAATATTGATTCTTCCAATCCTAGAACACAGTATATCTTTCCATCTGTTTGTGTTGTCTTCAGTTTCTTTCATCAGCATCTTATAGTTTTCAGAGTACAGGTCTTTTGCCTCCTTAGGTAAGTTTGTTCCTAGGTATTTTATTCTTTTTGATGTGATGGTAAATGGGATCATTTCTGTAATTTCTCTTTCGACATTTCAATGTCAGTGTATAGAAATGCAGCAGATTTCCATATATTAATTTTGTATCCAGCAACTTTATCATTTCACTGATGAGCTCTAGAAGTTTTCTGGTGGCATCTTTAGGATCTTCTATGTATAGTATCATGTCATCTGCAAACAGTGACAGTTTTACTTCTTTTCCAATTTGGATTCCCTTTATTTCTTTTTCTTCTCTGATTGCCATGGCTAGGACTTCCAAAACTATGTTGAATAAAAGTGGCAAGAGAGGACATCCTTGTCTTGTTCCTGATCTTAGAGGAAATGCTTTCAGCTTTTCACCATTGAGTATAATGTTAGCTTTAAGTTTGTCATATATGGCCTTTATTAGGTTGAGGTAGGAGTTTTTATGATAAATGGGTATTGAATTTTGTCAAAAGCTTTTTCTGCATCTACTGAAATGATCATATGGTTTTTATTCTTCAATTTGTTGATGTGGTGGATCACACTGATTGACTTGTGGATATTGAAAAATCCTTGCATTCCTGGGGTAAATCCCACTTGATTATGGTGTATGATCCTTTTAATGTGTTGTTGGAAGTTTTAAAATCACAGTTTCAATTTTAGTACTTGTGATTGGTTTGTTCATATTTTCTATTTCTTCCTGGTTCAGTCTTGGGAGATTGTACCTTTCTAAGAATTTGTCCATTTCTTCTAGGTTGTCCATTTTATTGGTATAGAGTTGCTTGTAGTAGCCTCTTATGATCCTGTGTATTTCTGTGGTGTCCGTTGTAACTTCTCCTTTTTCATTTCTAATTTTATTGATTTCAGCCCTCTCCCTCTTTTTCTTGATGTGTTTCTTGAGGTCTATCAATTTTGTTTCTTTTCAAAGAACCAGCTTTTAGTTTTATTAATCTTTGCTATTGTTTTCTTCATTTCTATTTCACTTATTTCAGCTCTGATCTTTATGATTTCTTTCCTTCTACTAACTTTGGGTTTTGTTTGTTCTTTCTCTAGTTCCTTTAGGTGTAAGGTCAGGTTGTTTATTTTTAATTTTTCTTATTTCCTGATGTAAGATTGTACTGTTATAAACTTCCCTCTTAGAACTGTTTTTGCTGCATCCCATAGGTTTTGGATCATCGTGCTTTCATTTTCATTTGTCTCTAGGTATTTTTTGATATCCTCTTTGATTTCTTCAGTGATCCATTGGTTGTTTAGTAGCATACTGTTTAGCCTCCATGTGTTTGTGTTTTAACAGTTTTTTTCTTGTAGTTAATTTCTAATCTCACAGGACTGTGGTTGGAAAAGATGCTTGATATGATTTCAGTTTTCTTAAATTTGTGAAGGCTTGCTTTGTGGTCCAGCATGTGATCAGTTGGGGAGAATGTTCCATGTGCATTAGAGAAGAAAGTGTATTCTGCTGCTTTGGGATGGAGTGCTCTGTAAATATCAATTAAGTCCACGTGGTATAATGTGTCATTTAAGGCCTGTGTTTCCTTACTGATTTTCTGTCTGATCTGTCCATTGATGAAAGTGGGGTGTTAAAGTTCCCCAGTATTACTGTGTTACTGTTGATTTCTCCTTTTATGGTTGTTAGTATTTGCCTTATGTATTGAAGTGCTCCTATGTTGTGTGCATATATATTTACAATTGTTATATCTTCTTGGATTGATCCCTTGATCATTATGTAGTGGCCTTCTTTGTCTCTTGTAACAGTCTTTATTTTTTAAAAAATGTTCATTTTCTATTTTGGCTGTGCTGTGTGGCCTGTGGGATCCTAGTTCCCTAACCAAGGATGGAACCCCTGCCCCCTCCATTGGAAGCATGGGGTCTTAACTACTGGACTGCCAGGATAGTCCCATAACAGTCTTTATTTTAAAGTCTATTTTGATTTCTATTTGCATGGACTACCTTTTTCCATACTCTCACTTTCAGTCTGTGTGTGTCCCTTGATCTGAAGTGGGTCTCTTGTAGACAGCATATATACAGATCTTGTTTTTGTATCCATTCAGCCAGTCTATGTCTTTTGGGTGGAGCATTTAATCCATTTACATTTAAGGTAATTATCAATATGTATGTTCTTATTGCCATTTTGTTCATTGTTTTGGATTTGTTTTTGTTGGTGTTTTCTCTTCCCTGCCTCTTGTTCTCTTCTCTTGTGATTTGATGACCAACTTTAGTGTTGTGTTTGGATTCCTTTTTCTTTTTTGTGTGTATCTACTATAGATTTTCAGTTTGTTGTTACCATGAGGTTCTGATATGGCAGTCTGTACATAAACAAGATTGTTTTAAGTTGCTGGTCTTTTAGTTTCAAATGCATTTCCAATATCATGCATTTGTGCTCTCCTCTTCTCACAGTACCTGGTTTTGATATCATATATGTGGGCAGATGATTTCCTACCTTTACTGTATGTTTGTCTTTACTGGTGAGCTCTTCCATTTTTAATTTTTAAATTTATAGTTGTTACCTTTTCTGCCTAGAGACGTTCCTTTGGCATTTGTTGCAAAGCTGGTCTGGTGGTGCTGAATTCTCTTAGCTTTTCCTTGTCTGAAAAACATTTGATTTCTCCATCAAATATGAAAGAGAGCCTTGCTGGGTAGAGTATTCTTGGTTGTAGGCTTTTCCCTTTCATTGCTTTAAATATATTGTGCCACTCCCTTCTGGCCTGCAGAGTTTCTGCTGAGAAATCAGCTGATAACCTTGTGGGAGTTCTTTTCTATGTATTTGTTGTTTTTCCCTTGTTGCTTTTAATATTTTTTCTTTGTCTTTAGTCAGTTTGATTACTGTGTGTCTCAGCATGTTCATCCTTGGGTTCATCCTGCCTGGGACTCTCTGTGCTTCCTGGACTTGGATGACTGTTTCCTTTCCCATGTTAGGGAAGTCTTCAGCTATGATCTCTTCAAATATTTTCTCAGGTCCTTTCTCTTCTCCTTCTGAGACCCCTATAATGGGAATCTCCAGTGTCCCTGTCCCACAGTGAGCCATAGCTGTGCCCCCCCCCCCCGCCTCCACAGGGGACCCTCCAACACTAACAGGTAAGTCCAGCCCAATCTCTTATGAGGTCACTGCTTTTTTCTCTGGGTTCTGATGTGCACGAGACCTCATGTGCACCCTCCAAGAGTGGAGTTTCTAGTTCCCCCAGTCCTGTGGAATTCCTGCTGTCAAACCCTGGTGGCCTTCAAAGCCAGACTCTGGTGGCTTCTCCTCCTGTTGCCATACTCACAGGCTGGGAAGCCAACGTGGAGCTCAGAACATCACTCCTGTGGGAGAACTTTTGTGGTGTAATTATCTTCCAGTTTGTGGGTTGCCCACCTGGCGTGTATGGGATTTGATTTTATTGTGATTGCGCCCCTCCGACCATCTTATCGTGGCTTCCTCTTTGTTTTTGGATGTAGGGTATCTTTTTGGTAGGTTCCAGCGTTTTTTTTTTGTCAATGGTTGTTCAGCAGTTAGTTGTGATTTTGGTGTTACCATAAGAAGGGGTGAGCTCACATCCTTCTACTCTGCCATCTTTCTTTCCTCCTCCTCAATCATAAATTCTTGCAACTTTGTATGAATGTTTACAATGTTCAAAATGCTTAGAAAAATTTTTCGCTCATTCAATACAAAATAAGAAAGGAGAAATAATGGAGTAAGATAGAAAAAGAACTTCAAATATGAAATAAAACCAAAGGAAGTAGAGATAAACCAGAGATCAATGAAATACAAAATGAACAGAAAATCAAAGAAAAGTAGCCTCTTTAAAAGTTTAGTAAAATGTATAAGACTACCAAGATTGATTGAGAAAAACAAAAACATTACTAATATCTATCAGGAATAAAACAAGAACCATTAATTATTCTACAGAAACTAAAAAAAACAAGAGTAATCTGAACAACTCCATGTCATTAAATCCAACAACTTAAATTCTGTGAAAACCCAACTTATGAAAACTGAGAGAAGATGAAAAAGAAATCTGAATTGGCCTATAAGAAATACTGCTTTTATAAACTTCCTACAAGTAAAATTCTAGGATAAGATCCTTTTACCAGTGAAATCTATCTTATAAAAACTCTTTCATGAAATAGATGAGAAAGTATTTTAACTTACTTTATGAGGCCAGTGTCACTCTAAAAACAAAGCTGGATGCTGAAATTTACAAGACATTGTTAAGAGAAATTAAAGACAATCTAAATAAGTGGAGAAATATACCAGGGTTACCTATTGGAAGACTCAATACTGTTAAGATGTCAATACTCTTCAAACCGGTTTACTGATTCAATGAATAAAATCCGAACAGCCTTTCTAATAAAAATTGGCAAGCCTGTTCTAAAAATTGTATGGAAAATTTAAAATCTCAGCATTGTCAAAAGAATCTTTAAAAGTCAAAGGTCTTACACCACCTGATTTCCAGTCTTTTAAGTTTGTTGGAATCAAGTCAGTCTGGTTTACTTGTAAGCATAGACATATGGATTAATGTAATATAATACAAAGCCCAGAAATGCACATGGCCAGTTGATTTTGACAGTGTCACCAACGTAATTCAGCAGGAAAATTCTTTTCAATTACCTGTTAACTAGATATCCATTTGAGAAAAAAAATTAGCTTTCACCATATTTCAAACTGTAAACAAATTAATTTGAGATGGATCATAAAATTAAATGTAAAGGCTAAAACAACATATTGTAGAATTAAACATAAAAGGATATTTTTGTGACCTTGGAGTACGCAAAGAATTTTTTTTAGCAGGATGCTAATCTACTAACAATAAAGAAAATCTGCATAAATTTACTTTATCCAGATTTAAAATTTCTGATCATGAAAATACAATGTTAATAAAATGAAAAGACAAGCCACTGACTAGGAGAAAATATTTGTGATATATACATCTTTATAAGGGCATGTATTCAAAATATATAATTACTACTTCAAATCAGTACTAAATAGGTAAAACCAGTGAAACATTATAATTTGAACACATACTTCATGAATAAGCTATACAAACTGCTAATATGCACATGGAAAGTTCTCAACATTATTAGGAAAAGTGAAAATAAAACCACACTGAAATTCTGCTGCCTTTTTATAGAATAGCCCAGATTAGAAAGACTGACAATACCAAGTGTTGATGATGGTGTAGAGCATCTGGGGCTCCCATACATTTCTTTTGAGAGTATGAAGTGTTACAACCACTCCGAAAAACCTTACAAGAAACTATCCCAAAGTTAAATGTACACTTTCACTATGAACCTGTGAAGATGCCTATAAAAAATGAAAATGTGAAAAGACTGTACATCATTCTTAACACCTTTATACATAATACTGCACACTGGAAAAAAACCTCAATGTCCATCAACAGATGAATGGGTAAGCAAATTGTGCAGAATACTCCAAAAGCAATGAATACAGATGAATATATCAGTTTACATGAATAGAAGCCTTGCACACAAAGAACAATGCAAGATTCTATTTGCATAAAGTTTAAGTACAGGCTAAATAAATCTGGTGGTGATAAAAATCATAACAGTGGGTGGAATATCTAAATAGACACTTCTCCAGAGAAGACCTACAGATAGCCAGAAAGCACATGAAAAGATGCTCAACATCACTAGTTATTAGAGAAATGCAAATCAAAACTACAATGAGGTATCACCTCACACTGGTCAGAATGGCCATCATCAAAAAATCTACAAAACAATAAATGCTGGAAAGGGTATGGAGAAAAGGGACCCTCCAACACTATTGGTGAAATCTAAATTGGTACAGCCATTATGGAGAACAGTATGGAGGTTCCTTAAAAAACTAAATATAGAACTACTATATAATCCCGCAATCCCACTCCTGGGCATATATCTGGAGAAAACCATAATTTGAAAAGATACCTGCAACCCAATGTTCATTGCAGCATTATTTACAATAGCCAAGATGTGGAAGCAACCTAAATGTCCATCAACAGAGGAGTGGATAAAGAAGATGTGGTACATATATACAATGGAATATTACTCAGCCATAAAAAAGAATGAAATAATGTCATTTGCAGCAACATGGATGGACGTAGAGATTGTCATACTGAGTGAAGTAAATCACAGAGAAAGACAAATATCATATGATATCACTTATATCTGAAAACAAACAAATGAACTTATTTACAAAACAGAAATAGAGTCACAGATGTAGAAAACAAACCTATGGTTACCAAGAGGAAAGCAGGGAGGAGGGATAAATTGGAAGACTAGGATTGACATATATACTCTACTATATATAAAATAGATAACTAATAAAGACCTCTACTGTATAGCACAGGGAACTCTACTCAATACTCTGTAATGACCTATATGGGAAAAGAATAACTGATGCTCAATACTCTGTAATGACCTATATGGGAAAAGCATAACTGATTCACTTTATACCTCTATACCTGAAACTAACACAACATTATAAATCAACTATATTCCAATAAAATCATAACAGTGGTTGCCCTGGATGGGGAATTAACTGGAAAAGGTTAAGGAAACTTTCTGAGGTGATAAAAATGTTCTAATTATTGATCCTGACCTTCTTACATAAGTGTACATGTATGTCAAAACAAACTTTGGTTAAATATATTCATTTTATTGTATGTAAATTATATCTTAATTTGGAAAGGGCAAAAAGAAAGTATTTATTAAAAAATAAAAAGATAATACTTTATACCTATTAGATTTGCAAAAATAAGAAATTTGTAGTACCCCATGTTGGTAGACATTTGGGGATATAGGAATCCTCATATACTTCTGGTGGAAATGTAGATTGGTATAGACATTCTGCAATGCAAACTAGCGCTACTTAGTCAAATTGAGTATAAATAGAAATCATGACCTGACATCTCTAATCCAGGGGAAAATATGCAATAACAGAAGTAAAAATATTCACTGGAGGGAATGAATGGAAATAGCAGAGGAAAGAGTCAATTAACTTGCAGGTGGTTTACTAAGAATTATCCAATCTGAACAAACAGTAAAAAGACTAAAAAAAATTGAACAGAGCCTAAGGGACACGTGGTAAATTATCAAAAGTCTAATTCATGTCATTGGAGTCACAGAAGGAGAGGAACAATACTAATGCAGACAAAAAATACTTGAAGAAAGAAGACTTCTGATTTCAAAACCACCATGTAAAGAATTTGGAAGTAACCACAAGAAAAAAAAGGCAGTCAAACTGAAAATCAACAACTTCCTTGTACCCATCAGAGAACTGAGTATTCAGAGAAACCAGAATCTCAATCTTGACAGAAAGTTAGATCCAGAGTTACAGCCAAGATATGCTTACTTGGAGCATATCTATGCAGCATATTTATTACTGGAATTTTAAACTGGTAGGAACACTTAATGTTGAGGAATTTCTGGAGCTGTGTGTGAGCTAAAATGAGAGTGAGAAAACTCCTAGATGCCATAGTCTTAGGCAAGATCCCACATAGTCATGGGCTGTACCTTAGGGAAACGCATCAAGTTTTCAGGGTAAAGACCAGAGAAAGATCCTCTCATGGCTCTGGAAAGTGATATATACCCAGAATCTTCTCCATACAAAGGTCTATACTCCAGGGTAAACGACTTTGCCAGAACTTTATCCCAATTGAGAAAAAGGTATTTTCTCACTCTAGATGCTAGCATCCCTATCTCACCTACGGGGTAGAGGGCTATACAGGAAGAAATGCTTGTGAAGGTCACCGACACAAAAGAAAGGATTTAATTAGATAATAGGGTGCCTCCCCCCCATTCATCTTACCACCACAGCAACAGGGCTTCAGTATAACAACAGTGGATTACAGCTGAAAGAGCTGCAAAAAACTGACACTTTTTAAAGAGGAGTACTTGAAGAAGCTCAAAGTCAAGAGGGGAGACAGCAAAAAAAAACACTGGGTGAATTTGGAGTTTGTGGAACCTAAGGCTGCAGGAAACATGAACAAAGCCAAACTCTTAGACAGTTTAACATAATTAACATAAATCAGGTGTGAGAACTTATCAGTTTCTATTATCTGATAGAACATGTTTGTCTTTCAACCAAATGTAACAGGGCATACCCAAAGGCAAGAAACCAGCTGAAGAGACAAAGCAAGCAACACAAGATTCAGTTATGACACAGATCTTATAACCATAAGGCATGAAACAATTATGATTAAAGAGAATGATGTCAGCAAGATGTCAGACCAGGAGGTCCTAACACTCATACTCCCATGAAAACAATATAACTATGTAGGTCAAAAAATACCTCTTGTATGTCAAAAATCTCTCTTGGAGAGCTCTGGATTACAATTAAAAAGCTGCAACAGACCAATGAAGCACAAAAATTGAGGATAGTTATATAAAAAGTGTAGGAAGCACTCTACTAGCATCAATGCTGGTATTGCTCAGTGCCATGAGGGATTCCCCTCAGCCACTACTTCCTCATTTGAGGGAAAAGGAGAGCAGGAGGACTGAAAGAGCCTTCATGACATAGGCCTCCAGTAACCCATGGCATCACCATGGACAGCCACAGCTTTTGCCACTGAGGACTCCCATAAGCCTTCACGATACTGACCTGAGCCAATGTAATTCCCTGTAGTCCTCACTGGGGCACTCTCCTGAGAGCTGGAGCCACTATTGTGCATACCTGGGGCCTGGGCCACCACAACCATCCACTCCAGTCCTAGTGCTGCCTAGGTCAGTGCATGCATGTGCCCAGACCCCAGTGCAAAGACAGATCCCTTCCACAGTGACTTCCCTGTGCAGGGACAAGGAGAAAAGGAGACTCGCAGTGTCCTTTGCCACCAAGGACTTAAAAGCCCTAGTCATCACCATGGACACCCTCAGCTTCCCTCAGTCAGGACGAGTGAAGTCTTTGCCAGTGCTGATGCCAGCTGATGGAGATGCCCAGAGTCTAACTGCTGCACCTCCCCAGGAGTGAGAGTCACCAATGTGCCCCCTTTGGGCCTGGAGCTGCTGCACCCCACGCATCTGGTTCCCTAACACCCAATCATAAGTGAAGGTCTTTCTGCACTGAAACTGGACCATAATGTGTGTATGAGGGGGCCCTCCCTTCAAATGCATGGACACAAGTAACACACACACACACATCAGGGAAATATGACACTACCAAAAAAACACATTAAGTTTCCACTGACTGACCCCAAAGAAATGGAGATCTATAAACTGCTTTGCAAAACCTTCAGAATAACTGTTTTAAAGGAGCTCAGTAAATTTTAAGAAAACACAGACTGCTCGATGGAATCAGGAAAACAATGTGAACCAAATGAGAAATTCAAAGAGAAGTTATAACATGAACTAAACAGAAATTCTGAAGCTGAAGAATACAATAAATGAAATGAAAAATGCAACAGATTCAACAGCAGACTCAATCAAGCAGAAGAAAAAAATCTGTGAACTCAAAGACAAGTCATTTGAAATCATCCAAGCAGAGGAGAAAAGAGAATAAAGAAAAGAAATCTTGCATGATTTATGGAATACAATCAAAGAACTGCTGCACATTATGGGAGTCCCAGAGAGAGAAAAAGGAGATGTTTATTTAAAGGGAAAATGGTTGAACATTTTCCAAATCTTGGGAGGAAAAATGGACAACGAGACTAATGAAGCTCAAATGACCCCAAATAGAATCAACCCAAAGAAGATTACACGGAGACATATTATAATCAAATTGTCAAAAGTCAAGGACAGAGAATTTTGAAAGTAGTAATAGAAAAGCTACATGTCATATATAGGAGAACCCCCATAATACTATCAGCAAATTTTTCAGCAAAACCTTGCAGTCTAGGAGAAAGTGGCATGATATACTCAAAGTACTGAAAGAAAAAATTTTCAACCAAGAAGACTATACCCAGAAAATAATCTTTTCAAAGGAAAGAGATAATGTCTTTCTCAGACAAATAAAAACTGAGGGAATTCATCACCCCTAGACCTGCTGGCAAGAAAGGAACAAAGGAACAACAAAACTAGCAAAAAAAAGTGAGAAAATAATGAACAAAATGAAAGAAATAAGTCCATATCTATCAATAATTATTTAATGTAAATGGATTAAATTCTCCAATCTAAACAAAGAATGACTGAATGGGTTTAAAAAAAAAAAAACCCACAAGAGCCAACTATATGCTTCCTATAAGAAACTCACTTTAGCTTAAAGGACACATCCAGGAGAAAGCAAAGGAACGTAAAAAGTTATTCCAAGCAAATGTTAATAAGAGAGAGCAGGGTAGTCATAATTATATTGGATAAAATAGAGTATGAGTCAAAAACTGTCACAAGAGACAAAGAAGGTCATTATATTTATGATAATGGGGCCAATTCATCATGAGGGTATAAACACCAAATAGCTGAGTACCAAAATATATAAATATTAACAGAACGGAAAGGAGAAATAGGCAGCAATACAATAATAGTAGGGGACTTTAAATATGTCAGTTTCAACAATGGATAGATCATCCAGACAGAATAATGAGGAAAAAAATGGACCTGAGCAACACTATAGACAAAATGGACCTAACAGACTATACAGAACATGCATGCAACAATATCAGAATACACATAATCAAGCACACACAGGACATTCTCCACCACAGATCATATGTGAAGCCATAAAATAAGTCTTAACAAATTTCAAAAGATTTATATTATACAGAATAACTACAATGGTATGAAACTAGAAATGAATAACAAGGAAAAACTGAAAATTCACAGTAGGTTAAAATTGAACAGCATACTCTTGAACAACCACTGGGTTAGAGAAAAATCAAAAGGGAAATTGAAAAGTACCTTGTAATGAATGAGAATGAAAACACAATATACCAAAACTTATAGAATGCAACAAAAACAATTCTAAGAGGAAAGTTTATAATGATAGACACTTACATTAAGAAAAAACCCAAATACTTTTACTAAAAAACAAAAACTTTACACCTTAAGAAACTAGAAAAATATAAACTAAGTCCAAAATTAGCAGAAGGTAGGAAATAATAGAGGAGAAATAAATGAAATAAAGAGTAGAAAAATAGAAAAGGTCAACAAAATTTAAAGTTGGCTTTTTAAAAAGATAGACAAAAATAACATTTAGCTGGACTAACTAAAAAGAATACTCAAAATTATAAACAAAAGGAGAAAATAAAACTGATACCACAGAAATACAGAGGGTTATAAGGGACTACAATAAAAAATATATTCCAACAAATTGAAATAATTTATTGAAATGGACAATGAAGAAATGGATAAATTCCTGGAAACCTAATACTGAGTCATGAAAAATAAGTCTGAACAGACCAATAAAGAATAAGGAAGTTGAATCATTAGTCAAAAACCTCCCAACAAAGAAAAATCCCAGGACCAGATGGCTAGAGTGGTGAGTTCTACCAAACATTTAAAGAAGAATTAATACCAATCCTTTTCAAAGTGTTCAAAAATTGAGGAGGAACTCTTCCACAATCACGTTAAGAGGCCTGCATTACCCTGATACCAAAGCCGTATAATGACAAGAAAGGAAAATTATAGGCCCTAATGAACATAGACACAAAAATCTCCCAAATACTAGCAAACCTAATTCAGCAGCACATTAAAAGGATCGTATACCATGATCAAGTGGGATTCATGCCTGGAACGCAAGGATGGATTGACATTTGTAAGTAAATGTTAACAGAATGAAGAATATATTATAACAATAGATGCAGATGAAGCATTTGACAAAATGCAAGATCCTTTAATGATACAAACTCTGAAGAAATTAGGCATATAAGGAGTGCACCTCAACATAATAAAGGTTTTGTATAACAAGCCTACAGCTAACATTATACTTGACAGTGAAAAGCTTTTCCTCTAAGATCATGAACAAGATAAGATGCTCACTCTAGCCACTTCTGTTCAATATGGTACTGGAAGTCCTAGCTAGATAAGTTAGGCAAGACAAAAGGAATAAAAGGCTTTCAAATCAGAACGGAAGAATTAAAACTGTTTGTTTGCAGATGACATGATCTTTTATGAAGAAAAAACCCAAGACTCCACCAAAAACAGATCTAATGAATCAATTTGGTAAAGTTGCAGAATAGAAAATCAATATACAGAAATAAGTTGTGTTTCTATACACTAAAATGTACATTATAAAAAATAATTTAAGAAATCTTTCTCAGTTACGAGAACTTTAAATAGAATAAACTACATAGGAATAAATTTAACCAAGGAGGTGAAAGATCTGTAAACTGGAAACTATACAACGTTTTAGGAGGATACAAGTAAATGAAAAGTTATCCTGAGTTCTTGGATTGACAGAATTAATATTGTTAAAACGTCCCTGCTATCCAAAAGTGATTTACAAATCAAAGCAATCCCTTTCAATATTACAATGGCATTTTTCACATCCATAGAAAAATTCTAAATCTTTATATGGAACTGTAAAACACTCCAAATAGCCAAAGCAAACTTGAGAAAGAACCAAAGTCAGGGGCGTCACACTTCCTGATTTCAAATTATATTGCAAAGCTATAGTAATTTTTTTAATCTATTTTTTTAAAAATTGAAGTATAATTGATTTACAATGTTGTGTTAGTTTCAGGTGTGTAACAAAGCTATAGAAATTTTTTAAAAGTGTGCTACTGTCATAAAAATAGTCACATAGACCATTGGAACAGAATAGAGAGCCTAGAAATAAACCCTTACATATATGGTCAACTAATCTTTCACAGGGGTGCTGAGAATACACAATGGGGACAGGATAGTCTCTTCAATAAACGGTGTTGGAAAGACTGGATATCCACATACAAAAGAATGAAAGTGGACACTTAACTTACACCATTCACAAAATCATCTGAAATGGATTAAAGGCTTAAAACATAAGACCTGAACCATAAAACTCCTAGGAAAAACATACAGAAAAATCTCCTTGACGTTGGTTTTGGCTATGATTTTTTGGTTATGTTGCTAAACTCTCAGGCAAAGAAAGCAAAAATAAAGTGGGACTACATTAAACTAGAAATATTCTGCACAGCAAAAGAAATAATCAAAAAAGGGAAAGAAAGGCTTCCCTGGTGGCACAGTGGTTGAGAGTCCGCCTGCCGATGCAGGGGACACGGGTTCGTGCCCCAGTCAGGGAAGATCCCACATGCCGCGGAGCGGCTGGGCCCGTGAGCCATGGCCGCAGAGCCTGCGCGTCCGGAGCCCGTGCTCCGCAACAGGAGAGGCCACAACAGTGAGAGGCCCGTACCGCAAAAATAAATAAATAAATAAATAAATAAATAAAAGGAAAAGGCAGTCTATGGAATGGGAGAAAATGTTTGCAAACAATGTATCTGATAAGGGGTTAATATCCAAAATACGTAATGAACTCATACAACTCAACAGCTAAACGAAAGAAAACATTTAACCCAGTTTAAAAATGGGCAAAAGACCTCAGTAGGTATTTCTCAGAGGAGACATACAAATGGACAGCAGATATGTGAAAAGATACTCAACATCACTAATCAACAGGAACACACACACACACAAACAGGAGATCAACTCACACCTGTTAGAATGGCTATTATCAAAAGCAAAGATAATGATGGTGGTGGACAGGCAACCTTTGTATACTGTTTGTGGAAATGTAAATTAGTAAACCTTTAGGAAAAAACAGTTTCTTCAAAACATTAAAAAAAACTGTTATATGATCTATCAACATCACTTCTGGGTATTTAAAAGAATTGAAGTCAGGATCTTGAAGAGTTATCTGTACTTCCATGTTCATTGCATCATTATTCACAATAGCCAAGACAGAGACTACTTAAATTCTCATTGATAATTGGATAAAGAAATGTAGTATATACATAAAATGGATTATTAAGCCTAAAAATAACAGGAGAATCCTGCCATTTGCAACAACTTGGATGGAACTGGAGGGCATGATGCTAAGTGAAAATAAGCCAGTTACAGAAAGACAAATGTTGCATGATCTCAGTTATAAATGGAATCTAAAATAGTAAAACACGAAAGAAACAGAGTCGAATGGTAGTTGCCAGGGAATAGGGATAGTGAGAAATGACGAGGTGAGGTGATGGTTAAAAGGTACAAAGTTTCGGGCTTCCCTGGTGGCGCAGTGGTTGGGAGTCCGCCTGCCGATGCAGGGGACGCGGGTTTGTGCCCCGGTCTGGGAGGGTCCCACGTGCGCGGAGCGGCTGGACCCGTGGGCCGTGGCCGCTGGACCTGTGCGTCCGGAGCCTGTGCTCCGCGGCGGGAGAGGCCACAGCAGTGGGAGGCCCGCGTACCGCAAAAGAGAAAAAAAAAAAAGAAAGAAAAGGTACAAAGTTTCACATATATAAGTTCTGGAGACCTAACAGCGTTTAAGCTAACAGTACTGTATTGTATACTTCAAACTCGCTAAGAAGTAGATCTTATGGTAGGTGTTCTTACCCTAAAAAAAAAAAAAAAAGTGTGGGGAAGGAAATTTTGGGAGGTGATGGATGTTTGTATACTTGATGGTGGTGATAGTTTCATGGATGTATAGTTATCTCCAATCTTATTTCATTGAATACATTGAATATATAATTACATGTCAAACATACCTAAATAAAGTGCTTTAAAAGAACCCAAAATGTTGGCAAAAAGTAAACAACGAGAAAATTTTCCATCATGCAGCTCCTCAACACACAACTTACACAAACATCTGTCTTTTCTTAATAGAGAGGCCTCAAATTTTCCATTAAAAACGTTTATTACAACCTGCTTAGAGGCCTCCCACCCACAGGACTTGCTGTGCTGTACAGCATCATTTAAACAAGCCCCAGCTGAAAACTAAGTTTGGAGAGTGACCTACTGGTTCCAGAGGACATTACTTAAAAAAAATTTTTTTAACATCTTTATTGGAGTATAATTGCTTTACAATGTTGTTAGTTTCTGCTGTATAACAAAGTAAATCAGCTATACGTATACATATATCCCCATATCCCCTCCTTCTTGTGTCCCTCTCCTACCCTCCCTATCCCACCCCTCTAGGTGGTCACAAAGCACCAAGCGGATCTCCCTGTGCTATACAGCTGCTTCCCACTAGCTAGCTATTTTACATTTGGTAGAATATATATGTCAATGCCACTCTCTGACTTCGTCCCAGCTTACCCTTCCCCCTCCCAGAGGACATTACTTTTATTTAAACTAACAATGTTTCCTTTAGTTAAAGCAGGGGCTAATTCTGGTACTTAAACACACACAAACACACCCACACACACCCCTAGCATTATTGTAATCTAATGAAATACATTTAGTCCCTGGTGTAATTAGTCCTATCCCCAACTGATTCTGGATATGTTTCCTTGTATTCATCTTAGTACATGTAACTTGAGTTTCTCAGTTCTCTGGGGCAAAAGTATACACACCATGTTATTTTTCTAATTTTCTGGAGCCCGTGTGCCATAACTACTGAAGCTCACGTGCCTAGAGCCCAAGCTCTGCGACAACAGAAGCCACTGCAATGAGAAGTCCACGTACCACAACGAAGAGTAGACCCCACTCGCCACAACTAGAGAAAGCCTATGCGCAGCAACGAAGACCCAACAATGAAAACCCAATGCAGCCAAAAATAAACAAATAAATTAATTTTTTAAAAGTTGGTATTCTACATACAGAGAACAGGACATGATCAACATTTTAAAGTTTATAAAAATACAAGTTTAATTTCATAAACCATATTTTATATTTTCTTAAAAATTTAAACTTGTTACATTTTCCTTTCATTGATGGCTTTTCTTTTTGCTTCCCTTTTTCTTCCATGTTACATTATGGACTGTTAGTGGTTGGTATCAATACCTAGTTCACTGATAGTTACCCTTTCTAATATACATATATCACACCCTGTGTGCAATTCAGCATGACATTAGGTGTATCCACACAGTGAAAATAGACTCCATTAGAGTTTGAAGGTTTCCACATGGCATAAATAGAGGCATGGGCTGACACCACAAATCTGAATAGATATCAACTGAAGTCTTTCTAGTAATCTTACACTTTTCTTTAAAACAGGCTCACTCCCAAGAAGATCCTGATGAAGGAAGATTGTTTTGAAGCTTAACCAAAGAGCACTCTGCAGCATTATTTCACAGAACCCCTACCCTGGGCTATCTACCAGAGAATGACTGGTCAAAGAAATTGGCATTCCAAAGGACTAATGTCAGCATCATGTGGCATAAATCACTTTCCCTCTCCTTTTTTAAGCAAAAAATTAAATGTCCATAACAAAACAAAAGTGCCTCCACACATTACACCAATGGATCCTGGAGGTTTCTAGCCAAGCTGTGCATCCAAAAATAAATAAGACCTCAGAAAGGACTGTGGATCCAGAGGAGCTGTCAAACCTGCCCTACCCCAGCTCACCAGGCAGCCAGGAAAAAAAATGTAACCTACAAAGGAACCCCTGTTAGGCTATCAGTGGATTTCTCAGCAGAAATTCTACATACCAGGGGAGAGTGAAATGACATATTCAAAGAGCTGAAAATGAACATTTTCACCCAGGAATACTTTATCTGGCCAAATTATCCTTGATATATGGAGAAATAAAGGTTTTCCTAAACAAAAGCTAAGCGAGTTCAGCAACATTAGATTTGCCATGCAAGAAATTCCAAAAGGAGTTCCTTGAATTGAAATAAAAAGATGCTAATTAATAACATGAAAACATAGGAAAGTACACAACAATCTGATAAAGGTAAAATATAGAGAGAATCTGAAAACTGTTTTTCTATATTAGAATGGTATCTTAAGTATATAGTATAAAGGTTAAAAAAGTATTAACTAGTTATTATAATTTGTTAACAAATATACAACATAAAGAGGCAAATTTTGATATCAATTATATAAATGGAGAGGAGTAAAAGGATGGAGACTTTATAGGTGAATAAAGATAAAACTACATTTTATGCTGATAGCAATTTATCAAGGAGATGTTTTATATAACCCCTCATGGTAACCAAAAGCAAAAATGTACAGTAGATTCATGAAACGCAGAAAAACAGGGAGGCAGAGCATACCACCATGGGAAACCACCAATGTATAAATGTAGGCAGAAACAGAGGGGAAAAGAAACAAGAGATGTGAACCAACCAGAAGAAAAACAATAAGATGGCAGTAATTAGTCCTTACATATCAAAATCACTCTAAATATAAATGGATTCAATTTATCAACCAAAAGTCACAGATTGGCTGGCTGAATGAAAAAGAAGGAAGAAATAGAAAACAATGTAACAATAGTAGGGGAGGGAATTCCCTGGCAGTCCAGTGGTTAGGCCTCCACGCTCCACTGCAGGCGGTATGGGTTCCACCCCTGGTCAGGGAAATAAGATCCCACAAGCTGTGCGGTGCAGGCAGAAAACAAACACAAAAACCCAAAAAACAAAACACAATAGTAGGGGACTTCTGTACTGCACTGTCAGCAATGGATAGATCAGACAGAAAATTAACAAGAAAACGTTGAAGTTGAACCACACTTTAGACCAAGTGAACGCAACAGACATATATAGAGCATTCCATCCAACGGTAGCAAAATACACACACTTCTCAATTGTACATGTAACATTCTCCAGGGTAGAGCATATGATAGGACACAAAACAAATCTTAGCAAATATAAGAAGTTTGAAATTATAAAGAGACCTTCAAGATGGTGAAGGAGTAAGCCATGGAGATCACTTTCCTCCCCACAAATACATCAGAAATACATCTACATGTGGAAAAACTACAGAACACCTACTGAATGCTGGCAGAAGACCCACACTTCCCAAAAAGCAAGAAACTCCCCACATACATGGGTAGGGCAAAAGAAAAAACGGAAACAAAAGAATAGGGACAGGACCTGCACCTCTGGGAGGGAGCTGTGAAGGAGGAAAAGTTTCCACACACTATGAAGCCCCTTCACTGGTGGAGATGGAGGGTGGGGGGGGGGGAGCTTCGGAGCCATGGAGGACAGCGCAGCAACAGGGGGGCAGAGGGCAAAGCAGAGATTCCTGCACAGAGGATCGGTACCAATGAGCACTCACCAGCCCGAGAGGCTTGTCTGCTCACCCGCCGGGTCGGGTGGGGGCTGAGAGCTGAGGCTTCGGCTTCGGCTTCGGAGGTCAGATGCCAGGGAGAGGACTGGGGTTGGCTGCATGAACACAGCCTGAAGGGGGCTAGTGCACCACAGCTAGCTGGGAGGGTGTCTGGGAAAAAGTCTGGACCTGCCTAAGAGGCAACAGACCGTTGTTTCAGGGTGCACAAGGAGAGGGGATTCAGAGCACCACCTAAACGAGTTCCAGAGACGGGCACGAGCCATGGCTATCAGTGTGGACACCAGAGATGGGCTTGAGACGCTAAGGTTCCTCCTGCAGCCACAAAGAAGCCTGTGTGCAAGCACAGGTCACTATCCACACCTCCCTCCCAGAAGCCTGTGCAGCCTGCCACTGCCAGGGTCCCGGGATCCAGGGACAACGTCCCCCAGAGAACACACGGCGCACCTCACACTGTTGCAATGTCATGCTGGCCTCTGCCGCCACAGACTCGCCCCGCATTCCATACCCCTCCCTCTCCCTGGCCTGAGTGAGCCAGGGCCCCCAGATCAGCTGCTACTTTAACCCTGTCCAGTCAGGGGTGAACAGATGCCCCCAGGTGGCCTACATGCAGAGGTGGGGCCAAATCCAAAGCTGAACCGCAGGAGCTGTGCTAACAAAGAAGAGAAACAGAAATCTCTCCCAGCTGCCTCACAAGCAGTGGATTAAATCTCCACAATCAACTTGATGTACCCTGCATCTGTGGAATACCTGAATAGACAACGAATCATCCCAAACTGAGGCAGTGGACTTTGGGAGCAACTGTAGACTTGGGGTTTGCTTTCGGCATCTAATTTGTTTCTGGTTTTATGTTTATCTTAGTTTAATATTTAGAGTTTATTATCATTGGTAGATTTGTTTATTGATTTGGTTGCTCTCTTCCTTTTTTTTAAAAAAAAAATATATTTTCCTTTTTCTCTTTTTGTGAGTTTGTATATGTGTGCTTCTTTGTGTGATTCTGTCTGTATAGCTTTGCTTTTACCCTTTGTCCTAGGGTTCTGTCTGTCCATTTTTTTTATTACTTTTTAATTTATTTTTAATATTTTTTATTTTAATAACTGTATTATTTTCTTTCTTTCTTTTTTGCTCCATTTTCTTCTGAGCCATGTGGCTGACAGTGTCTTGGTGCTCTGACCGGCTGTCAGGCCTGTGCCTCAGAGGTGGGAGAGCTGAGTTCAGGACATTGGTCCACCAGAGACCTCCTGGCTCCATGTAATATCAAACAATGAAAGCTCTCCCAGAGATCTCCATCTCAACGCTAAGACCCAGATCCACTCAATAACCAGCAAGCTACAGTGCTGGAAACCCTATGCCAAACAACTGGCAAGACAGGACACAACCCCACCCATTAGCAGAGAGGCTGCCTAAAATCATAATAAGGTCACAGACACCCCAAAACACACCACCAGATGTGGTCCTGCCCACCTGAAAGACAAGATCCAGCCTCATCCACCATAACACAGGCACCAGTCCCCTCCACCAGGAAACCTACACAACCCAGTGAACCAAACTTAGCCACTGGGGGCAGACACCAAAAACAACGGGAACTATGAGCTTGCAGCCTGTGAAAAGGAGGCCCCAAACACAGTAATTGAAGCAAAATGAGAAGACAGATAAACACACAGCAGATGAAGGAGCAAGGTAAAAACCCACCAGACCAAACAAAGAGGAAATAGGCAGTCTACCTGAAAAAGAATTCAGAGTAATGATAGTAAAGATGATCCAAAATCTTGGAAATACAATGGAAAAAATACAAGAAACATTTAACAGGGACCTAGAAGAACAAAAGAGTGAACAATGATGAACAACACAATAAATGAAATTAAAAATTCTCTAGAAGGAATCAATAGCAGAATAACTGAGGCAGAAGAACGGATAAGTGACCTGGAAAATAAAATAGTGGAAATAACTACCACAGAGCAGAATAAAGAAAAAAGAATGAAAAGAATTGAAGACAGTCTCAGAGACCTCTGGGACAACATTAAACACACCAACATTCGAATTATATGGGTTCCAGAAGAAGAAGAGAAAAAGAAAGGGTCTGAAAAATATGTGAAGTGATTATAGTTGAAAACTTCCTTAATATGGGAAAGGAAATAGTCAATCAAATCCAGGAAATGCAGAGAGTCCCATACAGGATAAATCCAAGGAGAAGCACACCAAGACACATATTAATCACGCTATCAAAAATTAAATACAAAGAAAAAATATTAAAAGCAGCAAGGGAAAAACAACAAATAACATACAAGGGAATCCCCATAAGGTTAACAGCTGATCATTCAGCAGAAACTCTGCAAGCCACAAGGGGGTGGCATGATGTATTTAAAGTGATGAAAGGGAAAAATCTACAACCAAGATTACTCTACCCAGCAAGGATCTCATTCAGATTCGACAGAGAAATTAAAACCTTTACAGGCAAGCAAAAGCTAAGAGAATTCAGCACCACCAAACCAGCTTTACAACAAACACTAAAGGAACTTCTCTGGCAAGAAACACAAGAGAAGGAAAAGACCTACAATAACAGACCCAAAACAATTAAGAAAATGGCAACAGGAACATACATATTGATAATTACCTTAAATGTAAATGGATTAAGTGCTCCAACCAAAAGACACAGACTGGTTGAATGGATACAAAAAATAAGACCCATATACAGGCTGTCTAAAAGAGACCCACTTCAGACCTAGGAACCCATATAGACTGAAAGTAAGGGGATGGAAAAAGATATTCCATGCAAATGGAAATCAAAAGAAAGCTGGAGCAGCAATTCTCATATCAAACAAAATAGACTTTAAAATAAAGACTATTACAAGAGACAAAGAAGGACACTACGTAATGAACAAGGGATCAATCCAAGAAGAAGATATAACAATTGTAAATATTTATTGCACCCAACATAGGAGCACCTCAATACATAAGGCAAATACTAACAGCCATAAAAGGGGAAATCGACAGTAACACGTTCATAGCAGGGGACTTTAACACCCCACTTTCACCAATGGACAGATCATCCAGACTGAAAATAAATAAGGAAACACAAGCTTTAAATGATACATTAAACAAGATGGACTTAATTGATATTTATAGGACATTCCATCCGAAAACAACAGAATACACATTTTTCTTAAATGCTCATGGAACATTCTCCAGGATAGATCATATATTGGGTCACAAATCAAGCTTTGGTAAATTTAAGAAAATTGAAATTGTATCAAGTATCTTTTCCGACCACAACGCTATGAGACGAGATATCAATTACAGGAAAAGATCTGTAAAAAATACAAACACATGGAGGCTAAACAATACACTACTTAATAACGAAGTTATCACTGAAGAAATCAAAGAGGAAATCAAAAAATACATAGAAACAAATGACAATGGAGACATGACGACCCAAAACCTATGGGATGCAGCAAAAGTTCTAAGAGGAAAGTTTATAGCAATACAATCCTACCTTAAGAAACAGGAAACCTCTCGAATAAACAACCTAACCTTGCACCTCAAGCAATTAGAGAAAGAAGAACAAAAAAACCGCAAAGTTAGCAGAAGGAAAGAAATCATAAAAATCCGATCAGAAATAAATGAAAAAGAAATGAAGGAAATGATAGCAAAGATCAAAAAAACTAAAAGCTGGTTCTTTGAGAAGATAAACAAAATTGATAAACCATTAGCCAGACTCATCAAGAAAAAAAGGGACAAGACTCAAATCAATAGAATTAGAAATAAAAAAGGAGAAGTAACAACTGACACTGCAGATATACAAAAGATCATGAGAGATAACTACTAGCAACTCTATGCCAATAAAATGGACAACCTGGAAGAAATGGACAAATTCTTAGAAATGCACAACCTGCCAAGATTGAATCAGGAAGAAATAGAAAATATGAACAGACAAATCACAAGCACTGAAATTGAAACTGTGATTAAAAATCTTCCAACAAACAAAAGCCCAGGACAACATGGCTTCACAGGCGAATTCTACCAAACATTTAGAGAAGAGCTAAAACCTATCCTTCTCAAACTCTTCCAAAATATAGCAGAGGGAGGAACACTCCCAAACTCATTCGACGAGGCCACCATCACCTTGATACCAAAACCAGGCAAGGATGCCACAAAGAAAGAAAACTACAGGTCAATATCACTGATGAGCATAGATGCAAAAATCCTCAACAAAATACTAGCAAACAGAATCCAACAGCACAATAAAAGGATCATACACCATCATCAAGTGGGGTTTATTCCAGGAAGGCAAGGATTCTTCAATATATGCAAATCAATCAACGTGATACACCATATTAACAAATTGAAGGAGAAAAACCATATGATCATCTCAATTGATGCAGAAAAAGCTTTCGACAAAATTCAACACCCATTTATGATAGAAACTCTGCAGAAAGTAGGCGTAGAGGGAACTTTCCTCAACACAATAAAGGCCATATATGACAAACCCACAGCCAACATCGTCCTCAATGGTGAAAAACTGAAAGCATTTCCACTAAGATCAGGAACAAGACAAGGTTGCCCACTCTCACCACTCTTATTCAACATAGTTTTGGAAGTTTTAGCCACAGCAACCAGAGAAGAAAAGGAAATAAAAGGAATCCAAATTAGAAAAGAAGAAGTAAAGCTGTCACTGTTTGCAGATGACATGATACTATACATACAGAATCCTAAAGATGCTACCAGAAAACTACTAGAGCTAATCAATGAATTTGGTAAAGTAGCAGGATACAAAATTAATGCACAGAAATCTCTGACATTCCTATACACTAATGATGAAAAATCTGAAAGTGAAATCAAGGAAACACTCCCATTTACCACTGCAACAAAAAGAATAAAATACCTAGGAATAAACCTACCTAAGGAGACAAAAGACCTGTATGCAGAAAATTTTAAGACACTGGTGAAAGAAATTAAAGATAATACAAATAGATGGAGAGATATACCATGTTCTTGGATCGGAAGAATCAACATTGTGAAAATGACTCTACTACCCAAAGCAATCTACAGATTCAATGCAATCCCTATCAAATTACCACTGGCATTTTTCACAGAAGTAGAACAAAAAATTTCACAATTTGTATGGAAACACAAAAGACCCCAAATAGCCAAAGCAATCTTGAGAACAAAAAACGGAGCTGGAGGAATCAGGCTCCCTGACTTCAGACTATACTACAAAGCTACAGTGATCAAGACAGTATGGTACTAGCACAAAAACAGAAAGATAGATCAATGGAACAGGATAGAAAGCCCAGAGATAAACCCACGCACATATGGTCACCTTATCTTTGATAAAGGAGGCAGGAATGTACAGTGGGAAAAGGACAGCCTTTTCAATAAGTGGTGCTGGGAAAACTGGACAGGTACATGTAAAAGTATGAGATTAGATCACTCCCTAACACCATACACAGAAATAAACTCAAAATGGATTAAAGACCTAAATGTAAGGCCAGAAACTATCAAAGTCTTAGAGGAAAACATAGGCAGAACACTCTATGACATAAAACACAGCAAGATCCTTTTTGACCCACCTCCTCGAGAAATGGAAATAAAAACAAAAATAAACAAATGGGACCTAATGAAACTTCAAAGCTTTTGCACAGCAAAGGAAACCATAAACAAGACCAAAAGACAACTCTCAGAATGGGAGAAAATATTTGCAAATGAAGCAACTGACAAAGGATTAATCTCCAAAATGTATAAGCAGCTCAAGAACAAAAAAACAAACAACACAATCCAAAAATCGGCAGAAGACCTAAACAGACATTTCTCCAAAGAAGATATACAGACTGCCAACAAACACATGAAAGAATGCTCAACATCATTAATCATTAGAGAAATGCAAATCAAAACTACATTGAGATATCATCTCACCCCAGTCAGAATGGCCATCATCAAAAAATCTACAAACAATAAATGCTGGAGAGGGAGACAGGGGAACACTCTGGCACTGCTGGTGGGAATGTGAATTGGTCCGGCCACTATGAATAACAGTATGGAGGTTCCTTAAAAAACTATAAATAGAACTACCATATGACCCAGCAATCCCACTACTGGGCATATACCCTGAGAAAACCATAACTCAAAAAGAGTCATGTACCAAAATATTCATTGCAGTGCAGCTCTATTTACAATAGCCCGGAGATGGAAACAACCTCAGTGTCTATCATTGGATGAATGGATAAAGAAGATGTGGCACATATATACAATGGAATATTACTCAGCCATAAAAAGAAATGAAATTGAGTTATTTGTAGTGAGGTGGATGGACATAGAGTCTGTCATACAGAGGGAAGTAAGTCAGAAAGAGAAAGACAAATACCATATGCTAATACATATATATGGAATTTAAGAAAAGAAAAATGTCATGAAGAACCTAGTGGTAAGACAGTAATAAAGACACACACCTACTAGAGAATGGACTTGAGGATATGGGGAGGGGGAAGGGCAAGCTGTGACAAAGTGAGAGAGAGGCATGGACATATATACACTACCAAATGTAAGGTAGATAGCTAGTGGGAAGCAGCCGCATAGCACAGGGAGATCAGCTCGGTGCTTTGTGACTGCCTGGAGGGGTGGGATAGGGAGAGTGGGAGGGAGGGAGACACAAGAGGGAAGAGATATGGGAACATATGTATATGAATAACTGATTCACTTTGTTATAAAGCAGAAACTAACACACCATTGTAAAGCAATTATACTCCAATAAAGATGTAAAAATAAAAATAACCAGCAAGCTACAGTGCTGGAAACCCTATGCCAAACAACTGGCAAGACAGGGACACAACCCCACCCATTAGCAGAGAGGCTGCCTAAAATCATAATAAGGTCACAGACACCCCAAAACACACCACCAGATGTGGTCCTGCCCACCTGAAAGACAAGATCCAGCCTCATCCACCATAACACAGGCACCAGTCCCCTCCACCAGGAAACCTACACAACCCAGTGAACCAAACTTAGCCACTGGGGGCAGACACCAAAAACAACGGGAACTATGAGCTTGCAGCCTGTGAAAAGGAGGCCCCAAACACAGTAATTGAAGCAAAATGAGAAGACAGATAAACACACAGCAGATGAAGGAGCAAGGTAAAAACCCACCAGACCAAACAAAGAGGAAATAGGCAGTCTACCTGAAAAAGAATTCAGAGTAATGATAGTAAAGATGATCCAAAATCTTGGAAATACAATGGAAAAAATACAAGAAACATTTAACAGGGACCTAGAAGAACAAAAGAGTGAACAATGATGAACAACACAATAAATGAAATTAAAAATTCTCTAGAAGGAATCAATAGCAGAATAACTGAGGCAGAAGAACGGATAAGTGACCTGGAAAATAAAATAGTGGAAATAACTACCACAGAGCAGAATAAAGAAAAAAGAATGAAAAGAATTGAAGACAGTCTCAGAGACCTCTGGGACAACATTAAACACACCAACATTCGAATTATATGGGTTCCAGAAGAAGAAGAGAAAAAGAAAGGGTCTGAAAAATATGTGAAGTGATTATAGTTGAAAACTTCCTTAATATGGGAAAGGAAATAGTCAATCAAATCCAGGAAATGCAGAGAGTCCCATACAGGATAAATCCAAGGAGAAGCACACCAAGACACATATTAATCACGCTATCAAAAATTAAATACAAAGAAAAAATATTAAAAGCAGCAAGGGAAAAACAACAAATAACATACAAGGGAATCCCCATAAGGTTAACAGCTGATCATTCAGCAGAAACTCTGCAAGCCACAAGGGGGTGGCATGATGTATTTAAAGTGATGAAAGGGAAAAATCTACAACCAAGATTACTCTACCCAGCAAGGATCTCATTCAGATTCGACAGAGAAATTAAAACCTTTACAGGCAAGCAAAAGCTAAGAGAATTCAGCACCACCAAACCAGCTTTACAACAAACACTAAAGGAACTTCTCTGGCAAGAAACACAAGAGAAGGAAAAGACCTACAATAACAGACCCAAAACAATTAAGAAAATGGCAACAGGAACATACATATTGATAATTACCTTAAATGTAAATGGATTAAGTGCTCCAACCAAAAGACACAGACTGGTTGAATGGATACAAAAAATAAGACCCATATACAGGCTGTCTAAAAGAGACCCACTTCAGACCTAGGAACCCATATAGACTGAAAGTAAGGGGATGGAAAAAGATATTCCATGCAAATGGAAATCAAAAGAAAGCTGGAGCAGCAATTCTCATATCAAACAAAATAGACTTTAAAATAAAGACTATTACAAGAGACAAAGAAGGACACTACGTAATGAACAAGGGATCAATCCAAGAAGAAGATATAACAATTGTAAATATTTATTGCACCCAACATAGGAGCACCTCAATACATAAGGCAAATACTAACAGCCATAAAAGGGGAAATCGACAGTAACACGTTCATAGCAGGGGACTTTAACACCCCACTTTCACCAATGGACAGATCATCCAGACTGAAAATAAATAAGGAAACACAAGCTTTAAATGCCAATAAAATGGACAACCTGGAAGAAATGGACAAATTCTTAGAAAAGCACAAACTTCCAAGACTGAACCAGGAAGAAATAGAAAATATAAACAGACAACTCACAAGCACTGAAATTGAAACTGTGATTAAAAATCTTCCAACAAACAAAAGCCCAGGACAACATGGCTTCACGGGTGAACTCTATCAAACATTTAGAGTAGAGCTAACACCTATCCTCTTCAAACTCTTCCAACATATAGCAGAGGGAGGAACACTCCCAAACTCATTCCATGAGGCCACCATCACCCTGATATCAAAACCAAAGATGTCACAAAGAAATAAAACTACAGGCCAATATCACTGATGAACATAGATGCAAAAATCCTCAACAAAATACTAGCAAACAGAATCCAACAGCACAATAAAAGGATCATACAACATGATCAAGTGGGGTTTATCCCAGGAATGCAAGGATTCTTCAATATACGCAAGTCAATCAGTGGATACACCATATTAACAAATTGAAGGAGAAAAACCATATGATCATCTCAATAGATGCAGAAAAAGCTTTTGACAAAATTTAACACCCATTTATGATAAAAACCCTCCAGAAAGTAGGCATAGAGAGAACTTACCTCAACACAATAAAGGCCATATATGACAAACCCACAGCCAACATCGTCCTCAATGGTGAAAAACTGAAAGCATTTCCACTAAGATCAGGAACAAGACAAGGTTGCCCACTCTCACCACTCTTATTCAACATAGTTTTGGAAGTTTTAGCCACAGCAACCAGAGAAGAAAAGGAAATAAAAGGAATCCAAATTAGAAAAGAAGAAGTAAAGCTGTCACTGTTTGCAGATGACATGATACTATACATAGAGAATCCTAAAGATGCTACCAGAAAACTACTAGAGCTAATCAATGAATTTGGTAAAGTAGCAGGATACAAAATTAATGCACAGAAATCTCTGACATTCTTATACACTAATGATGAAAAATCTGAAAGTGAAATCAAGGAAACACTCCCATTTACCATTGCAACAAAAAGAATAAAATACCTAGGAATAAACCTACCTAAGGAGACAAAAGACCTGTATGCAGAAAATTTTAAGACACTGGTGAAAGAAATTAAAGATGATACAAACAGATGGAGAGATATGGCATGATCTTGGATCAGAAGAATCAACATTGTGAAAATGGCTCTACCACCCAAAGCAATCTACAGATTCAATGCAATCCCTATCAAACTACCACTGGCATTTTTCACAGAACCAGAACAAAAAATTTCACAATTTGTATGGAAACACAAAAGACCCCGAATAGCCAAAACAATCTTGAAAAGGAAAAGCAGAGCTGGAGGAATCAGGCTCCCAGACTTCAGACTATACTACAAAGCTACAGTAATCGAGACAGTATGGTACTGGCACAAAAACAGAAAGATAGATCAATGGAACAGGATAGAAAGCCCAGAGATAAACCCATGCACATATGGTCACCTTATCTTTGTTAAAAGAGGCAAGAATATACAATGGAGAAAAGACAGCCTCTTCAATAAGTGATGCTGTGAAAACTGGACAGCTACATGTAAAAGAAGGAAATTAGAACACTCCCTAACACCATACACAAAAATAAACTCAAAATGGATTAAAGACCTAAATCTAAGGCAAGACAGTATAAAACTCTTAGAGGAAAACATAGGCAGAACACTCTACAACATAAATCACAGCAAGCTCCTTTTTGACCCACCTCCTAGGGAAAAGGAAATAAGAAAAAAAATAAACAAATGGGCCCTAATGAAACTTAAAACCTTTGCACAGCAAAGGAAAACATAAAAAAGATGAAATGACAACCCTGATAACTGGAGGAAATATTTGCAAATGAAGCAACTGACAAAGGATTAATCTCCAAAATTTACAAGCAGCTCATGCAGCTTAATATCAAAAAAACAAACAACCCAATACAAAAATGGGCAGAAGACCTAAATAGACATATCTCCAAAGAGGATATGCAGATTGCCAAAAAACACATGGAAGAATGCTCAACATCACTAATCATTAGAGAAATGCAAATCAAAACTACAATGAGGTATCACCTCACACCAGTCAGAATGGCCATCATCAAAAAATCTACAAACAAAAACTGCTGAAGAGGGTGTGGAGAAAAGGGAACCCTCTTGCACTGTTGGTGGGAATGTAAATTGATACAGCCACTATGGAGAACAGTATGGAGGTTCCTTAGAAAACTATAAATAGAACTACCATATGACCCAGCAATCCCACTACTGGGCATATACCCTGAGAAAACCATAACTCAAAAAGAGTCATGTACCACAATGTTCATTGCACCTCTATTTACAATAGCCAGGACATGGAAGCAACCTAAGTGTACATTGACAGATGAATGGATAAAGACGTAACACATATATACAATGGAATATTACTCAGCCATAGAAAGAAACGAAATTGGGGCTTCCCTGGTGGCGCAGTGGTTGAGAGTCCACCTGCCGATGTAGGGGACACGGTTTCGTGCCACAGCCCAGGAAGATCCCACATGCCGTGGAGCGGCTAGCCCCGTGAGCCATGGCTGCTGAGCCTTCGCATCTGGAGCCTGTGCTCCACAACAGGAGAGGCCACAACAGTGAGAGGCCCACGTACCACAAAAAAAAAAAAAAAAGAAGAAAAAAAAGAAATGAAATTGAGTTATTTGTAGTTAGGTGGATGGACCTAGAGTCTGTCATACAGAGTGAAGTAAGAGAAAAACAAATACCGTATGCTAACATATGTATATATGGAATCTAAAAACAGAATAGGTTCTGTAGAACCTAGGGGCAGGACAGGAATAAAGACACAGACATAGAGAATGGACTTGAGGACAGGGGGAATGGGAAGCGTAAGCTGGGATGAAGTGAGAGAGTGGCATGGACATATATATACTACCAAAAGTAAAATAGATAGTGCGAAGCAGCTGCAGAGCACCGGGAGCTCAGCTTGGTGCTTTGTCATCACCTAGAGGGGTGGGATAGGGAGGGTGGGAGGGAGACGCATGAGGGAGGGGATATGAGCGTGTATGTATACATATAGCGGATTCACTTTGTTACACAGCAGAAACTAACACAACATTGTAAAGCAATTATACTCCAATAAAGATGTTAAAAAAATTATACCAATTATATTTTCTGACACAGTGGTTAGAAACTAGAAATCAACAACAAGAGGAAAGCTGGAATATCTACAAATATGTGGAAACTAAACACCACCTTTCTGAACAACCAATGGGCCAAAGAAGAAATCAAAAGGGAAATAAAAAATTATCTCCAAACAAATGAAAGTAGATACACACATATTGAATCCTAGGGGGTGTGGCAAAATCAGTTCTGAAAGGAAAGTTTTAGAGATAACTGCAAATATTAAGAAATTAGAAAGATCTCAAATAAACAAGCTAACTTTACACCTCAAGGAACTAGAAAAGAACAAATTAAGCTGAAAGTTAGTAGAAGGAAGGAAATAATAAAGATCAGAGCAGAAGTAAATGAAATAAAGACCAGAAAAACAATAAAAAGGGTCAACAAAACAAAGGTCTGGTTTTTCAAAAACATTTTAAAAAATCAATAAACATTTAGTTAAAGAAGAAACGACTAAACTTACAAATGAAAGAGAATACATTACAACTGACACTATAGAAATACTTAGGATCATAAGAGACTATAAACAATTATATGCCAACAAATTAGATAATCTAGAAGAAATGAATAAATCCCTAGAGACACACAACCTACTAAGACTGAATCAGGAGGAAATAGAAATTTAAACAGACCAGTAATAAGAAACTGAAACAGTAATTTTTAAAAACCCAACACAGAAAACCCCAGGACCAGATGGCTTCACTGATGAATTCTACCAAACATTTAAAGAATTAATGCCAAATCTTCTCAAACTCTTCCAAATGATTGAAGAGAAGGGAATACTTCCAAACATATTCTACAAGGCCAGCATTACCCTGATACCAAAGCCAGATAAGGACAGTACAAGGAAAGAAAACTACAGACCAATATCCCTGATGAATATAGATGCAAAGAATATTAGTAAACCAAATTCAAGAACACATTAAAAGGATTATACATGATGAGCAAGGGAGATTTACCCCTGGGATGCAAGGATGGTTCAATATATGCATATCAATAAATATGATACATCCCATTAATAGAATGAAAGATAAAAATTACATGATCACCTCCATAGATGCAGGAAAAGCATTTGACAGAATATAACATCCTTTCATGACAAAAACCCTTAACCTACTGTATATAGGAGAAACACACTTTAACATAATAAAGGCCAAATATGACAAACCCACAGCTAACAATCTACTCAATGCTGAAAAATTGAAAAACTTTTCTCTAAGATCATTGTCAAGACAAGGATACCCACTCTCATCACTCTTATTCAATACAGCACTGGAAGTCCTAGCTAGAGCAATTAGGCAAGACAAAGAAATAAAATGCTTCCAAATCAAAAAGAAGTAAATTGCCACCATTTGCAGATGATATAATTTTACATATAGAAAATCCCAAAGACTCAACCCAAAACTGTTGGAAATAACAAAATCAGTAAAGTTGAAAGATAAAAAAAAGAAAAAAAAATCAACATACAGAAATCAGCATTTCCATATATATGAATAATGAAACATCTAAAAAAGAAATGAAGGAAACTAGCCCATTTTAATAGCTTTAAAAGCAATAAAATGCCTAGCAAAGATTTTAACCACTTAAGTGAAACTGTACAATGAAAAGTACAAGACTTTGTTGAAAGAAATCAGAGGCAAAAACAAATGGAAAGACATTTGATGTTCATGAATTGAAAGATTTAATATTGTTAGAATGGTCATAGATTTAGATATAGATAACAGATTTATAGATATAGGTCACCATCGATAGATTCAATTCTATCCCTATCAGAATTCTAATGGCATTCTTTACAGAAATAGAAAAAAAAATCCCAAAATTTGTATGGAACCACAAAACACCCTGAATAGCCAAAGCAATCCTGAGAAAGAAGAACAAAGTTGGAGGTATCACACCTCCTGATTTCAAAATACACAACAAAGCTATAGTCATAAAAACAGTATGGTATTAGACTAAAAATAGACACACAGACCAGTAGATCAGAATAGAGAGCCCAGAATGAAACCCTCCTAATACGGTCAAAATATTTGACAAGGGAGCGAAGAACACTCAATGGGCAAACGATGGTCTCTTCAATCAGTGGTGTTGAGAAAACTGGGTCAACACATGCAGAATAATGAAATTGGACCCCTATCTTACAACACTCACAAAAATTAACTTGAAATCAATCATAGACATAAGACCCGATATCATAAAACTCCTGGAAGAAAACATAGGGTAGAAGTTCCTCAACATCGGTGTTGGCAATGATTTTTTAGATATAACACCAAAAGCACAAACGATAAAAGCAAAAAAACAACCAATGTGACTACATCAAACTTAAAAGCCTCTGCACAGCAAAGGAAACAATTAAATGAAAAGGCAACCTACAGAATGGGAGAAAATTTTTGCAAACCATATATAGGGGTTAATATCCAAAACATATAAAGAACTCATACAACTCAATAACAATCTGATTTTAAAATAGGCAAAGGGATGAAACAGACATTTTCCCAAAGAAAACATGCAAATAGTTAATAGTAGGTACATGAAAAGATGTACATGAAACATGTACATGTTAATAGGTACAT
This sequence comes from Pseudorca crassidens, assembly GCF_039906515.1. NCBI lineage: Eukaryota > Metazoa > Chordata > Mammalia > Artiodactyla > Delphinidae > Pseudorca > Pseudorca crassidens. Next base: position 53,639,202 of record NC_090311.1, on the reverse strand, counting down.
GAAAAGAGAAATATAAATCAAAAGCACAATAAGCTAACACCTCACACCTTTAAGAATGGCTATAACCAGGAAGACAAGGGATGGCAAGTGTTGGCAAGGATGAAGAGAAAAGGGAACACATCGTGTACACTAGGAATGCAAGTCGGTTCAGCTACTATGGAAATCAATATAGACGTATCTCAAAAAAATAAACAGATCTACCCTATGATGTAGCAATTCTGTTTCTGGGTACATGTCATAAGGAAATGAAAAGAGGTTTTTTAAGAGATATATGCACTCCCATGTTTTTTATAGCATTATTCTTAATAGCTCAGATATAGAAACAACCTAGGTGCCCATCAACAGATGAATGGATAAAGAAGATGAGGTATACACATACGTGCAATGAAATACTATTCAGCCATGAGAAAGAAGTATATCCTGCCACTTGCAACAACATGGATGGATCTTGGGGACATTAGGCAGAATGACATAGTCAGACAGAGAAAGACAAATACTGTATGATATCACTTACACATGGAATCTAAAAAAAGCCTAACCCATAAAAACAGAGTAAATGGTTACTAGGGGATAATGAGAGGGGAGTTAGAACATGTTTTTTTAAGTGTACAAACTTGCAACAAGAGTAAATACGTCCTTGAGATCAAATACAGAGTATAGTGAATATAGACAACAGTATATTTTAATCAAACATGCTAAGAGACTAGAACCTAATATTCCATCCACTATAAAGAAATTATAATTATGGTTTATGTTAAAGGGGCTAATTATCACTACAATGGTAATCATATTACAATATATAAATGTATCAAATTAACATGTTGTACACCTTAAATTTATACAATGCTGTATGTTAAGTATATTTCAATTAAAAAAAAAATTGGCATTCCAGAAACTAGAATCCAGGTATGCTTGAATTTCTCTTTCATTATGTCTCAGGGTCAAGATAAAGAGACAACCTGGGCTAGCAATTTTGACTCAATACCTTATATCAGGTATTTTGCTAAGAAATTTTTGCACGTTATATCATACAATGTGAAGGATTAAATACAAAAAATAAATTTGTCTATATCTTCTACCAATGGAGGAAAACTTGGTTTGGGACATTCACTGATGGGGGAAGGGAATTGTACTGGATATTCACTTCACAATAGAAAATTAAGTCACATGTGGACACTGTAGAGAATGTAAGCAATAGGGTCAACTTGATCATGGTACATTGTCATTGATCACTGCAATCAATACTACAGAATAATGAACAATATATAGTATAAGGACTCTGGATGAAAATAATACCCATATTTCCAGTTTTCAGACCAGGATTCCTTTTTTTGTACTACTTTTTTGACACAGGACTGTTTACAGACCAGTAGAATAATTTTGAATGGAATAATCAATATAAAAAAGAAAGAAAACAATGCATCTAGAGATCAAAGAGACAGCTAGAAGAAAATAGTTATTCTAGAAGAAGCCATATTCAGACTACCAACAAATAAAGTGAAGCAACTTATTAGATATAGGGTTTTTTCAAATGTTATAGTTCCCAATAAGCTATGGGTTACAGGAACTTCCATCTGAGGGCATGCTGGGGAGAAGACTTTTCTGCGGTTTTTTTGGGGGGTGGGGGTGGGGGTGTGGTTGCACCACATGGCTTGTGGGATCTCAGTTCCCTGACCAGGGGTTGAACCCTGGCCACGGCAGTGAAAGCCCGGAATCCTAACCACGAAGCCACCAGGGAACTCCCAAGATGATGTATTTCTCTTCATACTTCCCTTTTGGGTGTCTGAGACAGCATTTACTCAAATCCTAGTAGTGAATGTGCATCACTTGGGAACACGTGGCCATAGGTGGCTGATGGCTCCAGGCCCATTTGAATGGATGGTCCAAAAGGAAAGTCCATGAAATAATGAAGGATCAGGCTGATTAGGAATAAAGAAATAAACAATATGTCCATCTCCAAGGTACTACCTGTGCTGAAGACTGCATCTCTGGTAAGTTCTGAAGTTAATATGCAAGCAGAGGTAACATTTGTTTATCAGCATCTTGTGCCTGAGGGGCCTAGGGGCCCACACAGACCCTGCCCAAAATCCACATCCATCCTCCCCTACCCCTAGTAACCTAATCATATAGGGTCACTGACCTTATCCTTGGTTGGGGGTGGAGACACAACTGCCCCTGGTTGAGAACTGTTGTTCTCCATAAGTTATGAAGATAGTGGTTTTGGGTATATCAGAGTCTCAAAAGACTCGTTTGTATCCAAGAACCTGTGATTCTACTTCAACTGGCTTGCAAGACCTGGTGTTCTGACCTCTGTTCTCCATGGATGGAGAGGAAATTCAGCCTCATCAGGAGAGCTCCTTTCCTGATACAACCCTGAAAGAAGAGTGTTGATTCTAGATTCAGGTGTTTTTCATCTGGACTTGGTGGCTGCCTGTGTCTGAACGTCTGTCCGTAAGAGATGGGCTTGTAGTCATATCAAGTGGGCACATTCACTGAAGGCATGATTTCAACCATGCCTGAACTGGGACATCCATCTGAGCCAGAGAAGGTGATTTTTCCTTTGGATCACAGCTCTTAGCAGACGGGGGAAAGGTTTTAAGGAATGCTTGTATACCTGAGGACTTGAGTATTCTGGGTAGGGAAGGGGAAGCAGATCACTATTTGCCCTAGGACTCATTAAGTGGGAGATATTAAGACATCAACTTTCAGGGAAAGGGCAAGAGAGGTAATAGTGTATGAGGAGCCTGGCATTCTAGCCAACCAATGTAGGAGCCACTCCTAGCCAGGTGTGGATAGTTGCCCTGAATTTGCACCTAGTTTGCAAGGACCAGGTGAAAGATATAAATAGGATCCCCAAGATTAGGCCTAACAGACATTGCCCTCTGCCTGACAGATCAGGGGGCAACTGAGCTGGAATCTTACTTCTTCTGAGGTCCATGTCTCCTTTTTTCTACCCTAGCTATGGTTTTAGAACCAAAGAGCTCAGCACCCGGAGCAGAGCAGAAGTGGGTCCGTGACTGCCCCGGCAGAAGGCCGCAATGCCAGACCTCCCCTGACTGTTCCCTGGGACCGAAACCAAAGCAACCTGTCCACCATGGTTGGGCTGTACCTCACAGGCCTGCAAGCCTTGTAGATACTCAGCCTTGAGACTGAAGGAAGAGCCAGAGACAGTGACAAAGACATCAATGGTTTATTGGACAGGGATCTTACACATCCAAAGCAGAAGTGTCCTTGAGCAACACCCCACCATGTAGAGCAGTAGGACATGGCTGCAATCTTTGACACTGGGGGAGAAGGAGGCTACCATTTATAGGGGGAATTGATGTCAGGTTGGCTTATCAGTTACCATGGAAACCAGCAGCTAGGCAGGGGCAAGCATGTAGGCAGATACTAGTTAAGCCCTATAATTAAGAGGATTGGATAGTCATGTGAGTGAAGCAGGGCCTGTTGGAGCAGGGGGATGTAGAGAGAGCAAGAGAACAGCCATCTTGAATGACCTGACCATACACTGCCCCCCTACATATCCCACATGACCCTTGTAATCTTGGTCTGCCCCTCTTCCACGATATCCCTGGGGTCAGCTAGGTAGAGGTGCACTGCTACCAGATACCACAAATTCGATACAGACAACAGCAGCTAGAGAGTACTGAGAGTCCAAAAGGTGGGTAAACTTTGGGGCCAGGCGCTTATCGGGTCAGTTGTTCATGGAATTCCAGAGGAGGACAACAGTGGTATCTCACTGTAGACCCACCAATCAGACTCATTTTGCAGTGAGGCCACCGTTGTCACCCAGTCTGCAAACAGATTCCCTCCGCTCAGACTAGAGACGAAATGTAAGATGTCTAACCAACTCGATACAGGGAAGATCATGACCATTAAGCAAAAATACAAGCAGTAACAGCATTCTTTTTTTTTTTTGGCAGTACGTGGGCCTCTCACTGTTGTGGCCTCTCCCGTTGCGGAGCACAGGCTCCGGACGCGCAGGCTCAGCGGCCATGGCTCACGGGCCCAGCCGTTCTGCGGCATGTGGGATCCTCCCGGACCAGGGCACGAACCCATGTCCCCCGCATCGGCAGGCGGACTCTCAACCACGGAGCCACCAGGGAAGCCCAGTAACAGCATTCTGACATAACACCACCCCTGCCTGTGGTTTTTGTCCTGAGCTGCAGTACCATACCACCTGTCCACCCTCAGTCCCCACGGCCGGTGCCAAATACTAGAGAGGGGGTTTAACAGACCATAGGGTTAATATAATGGCGTCTTTCTACAGTAAGGGGCCTGGATTTATTACCTTAGTAGTCTTAGGTGGGGCTGGGTAGAAGAAAGGTGAAATCTATTAATTCCTTTTTAGTCCTAATCTCCATGGGACGGCAAACCCAAACCGCCAGGGGACTTACCTGCCAGTCCCAGGGCCATTTATAATATGTTCCCCTGGGGGTAGATTCTGTGGGAAGGGCGAAAGTGAGTTACTGTCCTGATCATTAGTTGGCAATGGTCCTGGGCCGCTCAACAGTTGAACTCGGATAGTGTTGACCAGTTGCCTCTGGGTTAACACGGCATAGGCACTGGGATGATTGCTGCGGGGATGTTTAGCTGTAAATTTGTATGAGCTGCGTTAGCCTCCTGGTCCACAGGTTGAGACAGCAGGTCTCCCGCCTCAATTGTTGTTTAAGTAGGCCGCTCATCCTTCAATTAGCCTGGCAGCAGTGGGGTTGAAGAGCAGGTGAAAATGCCAGGTATAGCATTTTATCGGCCCAGGCCTGAACTTCATGGCCGCTAAAGTGGGGGTTTTTGCATTGCTTAACAACGCGGGTAGGCCTTTTGTAATACCTTCCACCTGTTGTAAGGCCTCGTAGGCTGCATATAGCTTTGCTCCATCACACTGTATCGCTGCTCTGCCCCCTGCCATAGCTGGGACCAGAAGCCCAAGGGTACCTTTATTGTTTTGCCGTTGTCACAGGCCTCAAACAAACCCTTCAGCGTAACTGGCCACGTCCAATTCACAAGCCTGTCCCTCAGTGAATATCCTTAAAGCCTGTGTCTGTAATTGTTTGGGGGTGGCAGATCAGGGGTATGTTTGTATTTTGTAGATAAAAACAACAAAAAAAACCCAGAAAGTCTCTTGCGTTTTGTCTGTATTCACCAGCCCTCCTCATGCACTGGGCTGCTGCTTTTAAACTGGAAAGGGGCTCTAAGGTTAACAGGATGTCATCAATACAATGGGACAGAAAGACAACTCTCACAGTAGTCAGCTGCCGTGGGGCCCCACATGCTGGTGGACGGCCACCCCAGGATTACCCCCGCAACTTTCCATTCCCCGTCCTTATTCCCCAGCGTCTCGGCTCTCCCGGGAGTTTCCTCAGCGTTTTGGCTGACTCACCATTTGTTGAGCTGCACCCCGTAGGCCTGCAAGCCTTGTTGACGCCCAGCCTTGTGACCGAAGAAAGTGCCCGGAGACAGTGACAAAGACATCAGTGGCTTATTGGACAAGGGATCTTACACGTCCAAAGCACAAGGGTCCTAGAGCCACAACATACCACCTTCGGCAGAGAGCAGGAAGGACGTAACAATCCTCACTCGGGGGGGAGGAGGCTACCATTTATAGGGGGAATTGACGTCAGGTTGGCTCATCAGTTACCAAGGAAACCAACAGCTGGGGCAGTGGGTAGGCAGTTACTAATTAAGCCCTATAATTAAAAGGATTGGATAGTCATGTGAGTGAAGCAGGGACTGGTCGAGCAGGGGGAATGTAGAGAGAGCAAGAGAACAGCCATCTTGAATGGCCTAACCCTACATGGGCCCACTGAGCTGGGTGTTTCAACAGTAATGTGGACGAGCAGCCGGTAAAATACCAGAGGCTACAGCTTAGCTCTGACAAAAGTGCAGCTGATGAAGTCCACCACGGGGTGCAGATACTTCTGCAGCTGCAGTACAGCACCAGTGACCAGCTCCCAAAGAAACTGTGCAGTCATCCTGGACTTTGTATTGGGAAGACAGTGTGGTCCAGTGATCCTCTGCGTGAAAGCCATTGTGATTCTTCTCACCTGTGTTGGTGGAACTGAGAAAAGCAAAGGTTATCATTGCAACACGAGTGTCTGGGCTTGATCATAAATAGAACTGGATTCTGTTGGAATGTGAAGTTAGACAAAGGAAACACCATATTCTGGGCTATAATGGGGCCTGAGGGCATCATGAGGGATGTATTTGACAGTCTAGGAGGTGGTAGTTAGTAGAAGCCAGCTTGCAGGAAGGAACAAAGTATAGGACTCCTGAAATAAAAGTCACCATAAATAAGGAGGGTTTGTCTAGCCACCGGGATAAGACTTGACAATTAGGCTTTGTGGGGAGAGGAGAGCTAATGTTCAGTTCAACCTCCATGCTGACCTACATCTCTAGGGGGCAGGGCACATGAATCTCTTAGAATAGAGAGGGCTGTGTGTTAATAATGGAAGAGCTCAAGCATTAGGGGCCCATGTTCTCTACTATGGGATCCTCCTTCAAAAAATTGCAGGATGGAAAAGAGAAGACCTTTCCCTACCAACTGAGGAAAGCTGGCATTATAGATTCCATAATATACAGGGATCATCAAAACCCAGGAGCAAGTCAGCACCTCCAGTGGGGTGGCCAAAGGAGAGGATTGGAGACCTGGGGTGGCTGGTGTGTAGACCTAGGCGAAGGGTTGATGGAAGAGATAAAGTCACAGGGATCTAAAAGCAAGCAGAGATGCCAGCAGCTGCCCCACAGTCACTGGAAGTTAGAGTTTCCTTGGGGATGGTTGCAACAGTATATTAGCAGCTCAGGGATCCAAACTGGCCACTAGAGCCATGGAATGGACAAACACTGGCTAAAAATGTGGAGAGATTCGGGCAACCAAGTTAAGGGGAGGCCATCCCATAAAAGGCAAGTGGGAGGCTGTCCTACATCTAGAGCAGGAAGCAAAAGAGTGGACTCTGCAGACACAAGCTGCTTTTGCAAGACGTGGAGGTCATTGTACAACTTGCTGGTCTTCTCTGGACCTTGGATTCCCGGACATCTGTGAAATACAGACACTGATGCTGCCACTGAACTCACAGGGCTGCAGTGAGGTGCAGATGAAATCGTGGGCTGAGGGTGCTCTATGAACTCTAAGGTGATGTGTGTGTAGTTTTACAAACATCAGTGACAGGTGTCCAGGACCCAGGTGGGGTGAAATTGAGTGTGTCAACAAGGAAGTAAATTGCCCCGCATCTCTCGGAAAACCGGGGCTGGGAGGCTTACATTACAGGGCGTGTATAAAAAGCCAGTGCCTGCCCAGGAAACTCTATTTGCCTGGAGCTTCTGGAGCCCTAGAGGAAGCAACAGTGAGTGTCTCTGTCCTTGCCTCTCATTCTGTTTTCCCAATGTCTGGTGAATATCTTCCTGCCTGTCTGGGTGGTTTACCCTAGGGGTGTTGAGGAAGGCAGGTCTGTGCAGCTGCTCCCGTCTCGGAGGGTAGCTGTTGCAGGTGCGGGCACAATGGAGTACTAAGGAGCGCTCTTCATTCTGTTCCCTTTGCTCGGTGGGAGATGTGTTTCCTGGGCTGGGAGAGGTTGGGTGAGTTGGATGTGACATCCAACCAGACCTCAGATGCCATTGTCTGGAAGCCCCTGTGGAAAATGCAGCTCATCTTCCTCTTGGAAGGAGGTACTTCTCTGGCCAGGAAGCTTCTCCCCTCCCACTACCTCAGCCAGCCTGGTGACCCCCTGTCCTTTGCACAGGTCCTCAGGCTTTGTTCCCAGCCTCTGCAACTCCCATGAGCCCTTTCCATGCTCGTAACTTTACAGTTTCTCTCTGAGAGAGGAAAGAAGCCCAATGTTGGGCCCAGGTCCTGCACCCACCCTGACCTCACTTAATTCCTGAGTCCCTTTCCGATGGTAACCGGATGCGCTCTTGGACATCTGCTCTTTCCTCCCAGAGACTAGCCTTCCCCGGACTGTGCCCGTCTCACACGTACCCTTCCTCCATGAGGCCCCTGTTCCAAGTCCTCTCAGGAGGCCTGGACAGGACTCTAGGTGTCCCATGGACTTTCCTCATGGAGCCCGGGAATAGCAGATCACCTGGCAAACATGCAGTCATTCACCCATCCAGTGCTCGGGACTCTGGCTTTTTCTCAGGCAGCCCTTGAGCCCACCAGGACTAGTCCATCCAAGGCAGCAAGTGAGAGGAAACGAGTTTGCCTTGTCAGAATTAAGTCAACCAACTTACTGGTACAGAAAGGGAGAAGGAGGTCCAGAGATGGGAAGGGGCCCGCCCGAGAGCTCTCAGTGAGTCTTTCCTGATGTGACAGATGGCCTCAGTGAGGAATTCTACAACCTTGCCACAGTGCCCATGGCAGTGCCCAAGGGGAGGCACAAGAAGGGATGACACAGACCATCTAAGAATAGGTTCATGCTGCTGGTCACCCCCGTCAGAAGTCCAGCTGGTCAACTCATGTCCTCTCAGGCCAGACCTTATGCCCACCTTGTCCCTAAACTGCTTTCAGAGCCCCGCTGCTCTTGGCCCCAGAGCAGAGGAGAGGAGGTTGAGGAAGTGCTTCTCCTCACCTCCAGGAGCTAGGCCAAGCCCTAAAATCCACATCCTCGCACCAAAAGCATGGCCCCTTTCTTCCTGTTCCTCTGCCTAGGACATGCTTCTCCTCCCTCTCTCCACGCTGATTCTGCTCTCACAGCCCCCAAGGTCTCTGGGGGAAGAAATGAAGACCTATTCCCAGAAAACACTGGCCAACGCCTGCACCCTGGTCATGTGTAACCCTCCGAAGAAGGGCCTGCCTGGTCGTGATGGACGAGATGGGAGAGAAGGCCCCCAGGGCGAGAAGGGGGATCCAGGTAGAGCTGGGACCATGGGCTTGTCCTGGTGGGAAGGGGTGGGCATTGAAATTGTAACCAACCCAGAAACTCTGGATTTTCTGCTGTGTAAACCTTGGAGATGGTCTTCTTCATCCCGCATGGGTGGGTTTCCTCCAGATATCCAGCACACTTAAAACACAGCCTTACTGGTTGGCAAAGACGGGCTGCCCCGAGCCCCCAGCTCCGTCAGCAGCTGCCCTGATTCCTCCCCTAGGATCTTGACTCCACCCACCCAAGAAGGAGCAAACAGTGAGTAAACGACTGGTATTTGGGGTCCTCTAGAACCGTACTCCAGAACTTAACTGTTGTTCATTCTGCTTAAATGGTGCCTCTGCAGGATGTTAAATATTTTTAATATGCAATTAAACTCTACTCCATGAGGGGTGGGAAAGGATGAGGCTCTGTGGCCCCATACTCAGGCCTGGTCAAAAGGATTTTCCCTAAATACATTATGGAGAGAGGAGAGAAGGAAAGGCAGCTGACATTTCCTTGTTCAGCCCCGTGCTTGGGTGTTCACTTGAGTGGTTTATTTAATCCCACCAAAAGTCTTACAAGGGATGTATTAATCTCATTTGATAGGTAGGAAAATTGTGACACAAAGGTGCTATATGAAACCCAACGTGGAAGATGAAAAGGACATGGGCTTCTGCATCAGACACATCTGTGCTCGACTGCTAGCTCCAGCTCCACAGCAGGGACCCCCCCAGAGACAAGCCACTCAGTGTCTCTGAGTCTCAGTTTGCTCATCTGTAGATGGGAATAATATCTACTACACAGCAACAAATAATTGAGCCAGGGCTTCATTTTCCTGTTGAGTCTTCAGGATAAAGTTGCATCTTCTTGCTGTACCAATCAGGTGAATTCTCCTGAGGTTTCCAAAGGTACTGATTATTAAGGGAATTGTCCGAGAAATACTGCCCCACAGGGGAGGATCTGGGTCTTACTGGCAAGAAGTGAGAATTCAATGAACCAGCAACAAGAACAAGGGGACCACCATGGCACTAGGCCAGGGCTATGCAGGGATCAACTGAGGTCTTTATCTTTCTGGAGTTTGCATTTTGGTTGGGGAGGAAGAAAACGAGCAGCATTTAAGCTGGGGAGAATAGGTAACATCCCCAGGCTTTGTAGGATAAGGGACAATTATCGGTCTGTCCTTAACAGACAGAAAGTAGTTCCCAACATAACTGGGCTGGGGCTTGGAGAAGGTTGCCTGGAAGTGAACTCAGGAGAAGGGCGGTATTCAAGGTGCCAGCTCTCTCTAGCTCCCAGTGGGGCCCTGAACTGAATCCCGGGGCAGGGTGTGGGGTAGGGAGCCTTTCCTACAGTGGCTCTCTGAGCAGCATGGATGTGGCTGAGCCCCCCGCTTCTTGTGCGTTCCAAGCCTGGCCTTGGGTCGGTGCTTGGAGAGAGAACACTGCACAGCTGGACCAAGGACCAGGCTCCTCTCTGGCTCCTCAGTCCCAGGCACTTTAGTTATTCAACTGTTATGGGTCTGAGGATTTCCTGGAGATCAGAGCATCCCCAGAATCCTGACCCAGTAAGTCTGGGTGGGGCCAGAGTCTGCACTGGTGAAAAGATTCTGATGCACGTGGTCCCAAGAACCTGCTGTAAAGGACAAGATGGGCCTGAGAGGAGAGACCCTTGGGCAGAGGTAGAGGGTGGAGCTGGGTCACTTGGTGATGCTCCAGACATTTCATGCAGGGCCAATAAGACCCGGACCCTGCTTGGGGGGCTGAATTTCCAAGGACAATTCCCTCATTCCTCAGCACCTCCAAGACCTCCGCCCGAAAGGATTCGGTGAGAGAGTCCTCCCAGGGGCGCACATCTCCCTTGGAGTAAAACCTCACACCCCACAGCAGTCCCCAAGACCACCCTCCACCCCTGCTGATCTCTCTGATCTCATTTCCTTCCACTCCTCCCACTCTCCCTGGGCTCTGACCACACTGGCTTGTCGCTGGTCCCTAAGCACGCTTGGCCCCCTGCCTCCTCAGGGCCTTGCTCTTTCCACACACATCCCCATGGCTCACTCCTCACCTCCTTCATGGCTTTAGTCACAGACAGAGTCCTTCTCTGGCCCTCCTATTGGAGAGAGAACACTGCACGGCCCCACCAATACTCTATGCTTTATTTTTCCTCTGTGGCACTTATTCTGATCTTATAAATTATCATATGTTTTACATTTTAACTTTGATTATCTATTTCTATGCAGTTGAGTTTAAGTTCCATGAGGAAGGGATTTGGGTTTTGTCTGTTTTTTTCACTAATAAAATCCCAGCATTTAGGACAGTGCTTTGTACCTAGTAGAAGCTCAGTGAATACTTGTGGAATAAATGAATGTAAATTGCCAAGACAGGAGGAATTTTAATAGTTACGACTGGCCAAATCGGTGGTGCATAAAACTTCACTTCGGGTGGCAGTAAGGTACAGGGCTAGGACTTCGGGGGATGCTAGGATGCAAAACGAGTGCTTTGGGAGGCATGGTTCTTGCTGCTGAAAAGGGTGCTCTCATGGCCTCCACAGTTTCTGCACAAGGATGGGCAACCTCTAATGCTCCCCTCTAAGGAGTGGCTTTTTTCCCATGTACCTGCTGCCACCCCGGCCAGTGGGGAGCCCAAGAGAGGCTTGGCCCGGGGCCAGGATGTCTCTGCCTGAGCACGGCACACTGTGGGATTGGGATGCGGGGCCCATCCTCTATGCTTCCATTTCACGCCTAGTGAGGATTGTAACTAAAAGCAGAACACAATGCCCAGCACAGAAGCTCTCAGCCACCCATCAAATGCACAGTCTCCCACCACCAGCACATGCTTGGCCCAGGCAGGTCCTGGCCTTTCTTACCCTGGGGCACAGTTTCCAAATCTGAAATGTCACCTCTCTTCTCCTTGAAGTCCTGTTTCCTCCGACTATGTGTGTGTGCTGGGGTTGGAGGTGCTGGGATGGGAGGAGGGACATCTCATAAACTGTCTTCCTCGCTCGTTACCCATGCCTCACAGTTTAAAATTCAGTGACAAATCCCTTGCAGACCAGGACCTGGTGCTAACATTTACATCCTGCTCAGTGCTAAGCAGAAAGTTATGTTCCATAGTTCGTTTCCCAGCGAACAAATAAATGAAACAATGAGGAAATGAACAAATAAGTGAATGAATAAGTTAGCAGCACCTGACAGGTGTCATTTCTTCTCTTGTTTTTTTGCACATGAATGCTTTATTCACAACAGCCAAAGGATGGAAACAACCCATGTGTCCATCAACGTTTATCCGTGGTGAATGGATAAACGGAACGTGTTGTGTTCATACGCTAGAACATTGCTCAGCCACACAAAGGAATGAAGTGCTGAGACGCGCTACAAATTGGATAAGCCTCAAGAACGTCACTCCGAGTTAAAAAAGCCAGACACAAAAGCTCATATATTGTATGTATTTACATAAAATGTCCAGAATAAGTAATAGAGACAGAAGCAGCATAGTGGTAGCCGGGCCTGGGAAGAAGCAGGGACAGAGTGATAACGGATATGAGGTTTTCTTTGGGGTTGGTGAAATATTTTTGAACTAAATAGAGTGGTAGTTGCACCACGTTGTGAATGTGCTAAACGCCAATGACTTGTAAAATTTAAAAAGGTTAATTTTAGGGAATTCCCTGGCGGTCCAGCGGTTGGGACTCAGCCCTCTCACTGCCGGGCCCCAGGTTCGATCCCTGGTCAGGGAACTGAGATCCCACAAGCTGCACGCGCAGCCGAAAACAAAAAGGTTAATTTTATATGATGTGAATTTCATCTCAATGAAAGAATAACCAAACTCACAATTTTACACAGAGTGTAAAATTCTTAAATCGAGGTAGATCTCATATAATTTCAGACTTGGGCAGTCTTTCTTGAGGTAACAAGTTTAAAATGTTTGGTCATTTTTCCAATAAAAAATAATATGTGTAAAAAAATAATAATAATAAGTGGTCACTAAAGATAAAAGGAAGAAAATTAAAAATACCTTAATTGTACCACTTAGAAACAGCAACAGTTAACACTTTTGTATGTGCTGTTCTTGTGGTTTAGCCAATGTGTTTTATGTGTGCACACGCCCTACACATTCATGGACATATTTAGGAAACAGAATCATATTAAATAGAGTGTTTATAGCATACTTTTATCACTTAATGATGCATAATAATTTGGTCTAATTTCTATAGTTTTAAGAGCATGTTACATAGCTTTTTCTCTTCTTTTTATTACAGTATAATTGATATATAATATTATATTACTTTCAGGTGAACAACATCATGATTTTATATTTGTATATATTGTGAAATGATGACAAGCCTTATGAAAATCCATCCACACACAGAGCTGCAATTTTTCGTGTGCGTGATGAGAACTTTTACGCCTTTAACAACTTTCAAGCGTGTAACACAGTATTATTTACTATAGGAACCTTGCTGTACATTACATTCCTAGGACTCATTTATTTTATAACTGGAAGTTTGTACCTGTTGACTACTTTCACCCGTTCTGCTCACTCCCCAACCCCACCTCTAGCAACTACCAATCTGTTCTCTGTATCTATGAGCACGCTGTTTTGTTCATTTGTTTTTTAGATTCTACATGTAAGTAAGATCGTATGGTACCTTTCTCTGTCTGACATATCTCACTTAGCATGATGCCCTCAAGGTTCACCCAGGTTGTTGCAAATGGCAAGATTTCATTCCTTTTTACAGCTGAATAATGTTCCATTGTATATACGCCTTGCATTTTCTCCATCCATTCAGCTATCCATGAATACCTAGGCTCTAGGCCACCTCCACTTGGCTACTATAAACAATGCTGCAATGAACTTGGAGGCACATAAATCTTTTTGCGTTAGTGTTTTCATTTTCTTTGTTTAAATACACAGAGGTTGAATTGCTGGATTGCATGGTAGTTCTATTTTTAATTTTTTAAGGAACTTACATACTGTTCTCCACAGTGGCTGTGCCAGTTTACATTCCCACCTACAGTGCACAAAGGTTCCCTTTTCTCCACGCCCTCCAACACCTGTTATTTGCTGACTTTTTGATAATAGCCATTCTCACAGGTGTGAGGTGGTAGCTCATTGTGGTTTTGATTTATATTTCTCTGGTGATTAGCATCTGGTGTCATTTCTGATATAAACTTTGGTTCTGGGAAGGGGGAGGGCAAGGAGTCCATGATCAAGGGCAAAAGCTGACAGGCTTGCCTGCTATAAATACTGTGGCCTTGGGGCAGGGGAAGGTGCGTTGTATGGAAAGTCAGGGCAGGTCTTGGTTTGATCTGCCTCCAGCTCTGGCAAGCCTGTTTCTTCACCTGTAAAATGGGGATGTGGATGCCCATTTCCTGGATCACCACTGGACCGGGTCTTGTGGAGGTGAAGTGTCTACACCTTATAGAAACCTGAAGGAATATCCTCCGGCTCCTCCGGGGCCTGGGGCCAGGTTTATGCCCATTTTTTCTGCTGCCACAGGTTTACCAGGACCTGTAGGAGAAGCAGGGATGCCTGGACCAGCTGGCCCAGTTGGGCCCAAAGGGGACAATGGCTTTGCTGGAGAACCCGGGCCAAAGGGAGACACCGGACCACCTGGTGAGCAGCTGGGCATGGAATGCAGGTGTCTGCAGGTGGTGTCGCTAGGACGTGCCGGTAGGCATGCACAGATTCTACCCCAGGAAGGAGGCAGAAGGCTGTTTCCAAGGTGGCGCTGGGTTATTTCAGGGAAGACTGGAGCTGCTGTGGGGCAGCACCTCTAGGAGGATGCTGCCTCTCAGACTTCTATTACTGCCCTCATCTTTTAGGCACTCCCACTTCCAAGGAGATTCAGTGTCACTAACTGGGCTGGTCCTTTTCCCCAGGGCCTCCAGGACCTCCAGGTATGCCTGGTCCAGCTGGAAGAGACGGTCCCTCAGGGAGGCAGGGGAACATAGGACCTGCAGGTGCACCAGGCCCCAAAGGCGAGACTGGACCCAGTGGTAGGTGGCTGGTATGTGACGGGTGTGGGAAGGAGGCGTGGCAGTCTGTGATGGGGCCTAAGGCATGCGCACAGTGCCTGGAAAAGCCTGGACCATCTGCAGCGGGTAGGCCTTGCCAGGGTCTCTCTCCGCAGATTCCCACACTGACCGTATTTCCCCGATACCCTCCCCAGAGGAGGCCAGGCATTAAGGAGCACCGTCTCCCAGTTCATTCTCTCACCTGGAGCTGTGGGTGAAAAGCTCCACTTCCGAGGCAATGATAAGTGCTGAGCGCACTCTCAGCCGTGTTCGTCCCAATTTGTTCCTTCCTCAGGAGGAGTGGGTGCCACGGGCATGCAGGGCTCCCCAGGGGCAAGAGGCCCTGCAGGTCTTAAAGGAGAGAGAGGTGCCCCCGGTGAACGCGGAGCCCCTGGAAGTGCTGGGGCAGCAGGTGAGTGATGGAAGCTGGGCTGGGCTCCTGTTCCCCTGTGCCCACCATCACCACGCGCCAGGTCAGAGCTAGCACTCCAGGGCGACAGCCAGTGTTGGGCTCTGGGAACTGTCTGTCTCTAGGGAGAGGGTAGGGCGAGTAGCAGGGACCGTCTATGTACAGGGAAGGTTGGTTGTTGGGTGACAGGGACAGTCAGTACACAGAGAGGATGCAAGGCTGGGTTCAGGGCACAGAGGGACATATGTATATGGGGAGAGCGTATTGCTGGACGATAAGATAGTCCATGTACTGGGGGAGGTGAAAATGCTAGAAAATGTGTTCAGAACTCACCCAACTCTTCTTCTCTGATCCCAGGGCCTTCTGGAGCCATGGGTCCACAGGGACCTCCAGGTGCCAGGGGCCCCCCGGGACTGAAGGGGGACAGAGGTGCTCCTGGAGACAGAGGAGCGAAGGGAGAGAGTGGACTCCAAGGTAAGGAAGATCTGGGGGCCCCACAAGGGCACGGGTGGGGACGGAGGGTGGGAGGAGGCCCTCCCGGGCCCTCCTCTCAGGCGTCCCCCTTAGTTACAGGTGGGGGGCTGGAAGTCAAAGCGGACGCTGGTCTTAGCATCTATGACTCGCTGGAGGGCAACCTGAGCAGTTTTTCTATCTGATCTTCGGGACGAGCGCACCTCCCTTCCCAATTCATCAGATAGCTTTGAACTTCAAATAACCCAGTGGATGGGAAGTACTTGAGCTACATGTATTCCTCTACTCCCACCCCCCAAAAGGAAGTGTTATCAGGTTCCTCGAATTTGGAATTACAGTGTCACCTGGTTCAGTGTCAGTGTGGTGCAGGGACCTGCTCAGGGAACAGTGTTCATAGCAGAAACATAGGAAATCCTGTGGGCAGCACAGGCCCACCTATGTCAGCAGATGTGGGCTTCCTAGGGCTCCGTCCCAGTTCTTTACCCCCACCCCCAATATGTGTCTGCAACTGGGTACCCTTCCCTTGAGGCCCGGGCTCTGAGCTGATCCCAGGCTGTGCTGGACCTTTCTTCACTCGACCTCTCTGCCCTGCAGACATCACTGCTCTCCGGCAGCGGATGGAGACCTTACAGGGACAGCTACAACGCCTCCAGAATGCTTTCTCTCATTATAAGAAAGGTGAGTTCCTGGACCTGAACCTGAACCAGACACCAACGGTGGGCCTCATCCTAGGTCTGGGTCTTGGCTTGGAGTTGGCTGGGCTTGGGTCTAAAATTGAACTTGGCTGGGACCATGTTTAGGACTGGACCTGGAACTGGGGCAGGCAGTGGGGCTAAGGATGGGCTGGGACACAGCAGTGCAGCCACGTACTCCAGGAGCTGCAAGGAGATGCAAGGGAAAAGGAGGAGAATGCAGTCCTTGTCACCAATGCAGGAGACTTTCACCCCTGCCTACTCTGGGCATGTCCCTATGATAGACAAGGGGACACCCAACCCACGATGCATCTCTTCCCTCTGTGGAGCCAGGTATGCAAGTACCCAGAGATGCAGCTGCACAGCCCAGGCAGCAGAGAATCCAGACATAGTCCTGTGAGCAGGGGCTGGGATGCTGCTCATGGGGTTCAAGTCTGGTGGGGCCCAACCTTGCTGGGTGGCCACTGAGTATCTCACCCTAAAGATGCCCCTGGGTCTGGCAGGGGCAGGCTGCCTCCAGTCTCTGGCCAGTGCTGGACTCTCCCTGCATCTCCTTGGGTGTTTAAAGCAGAGATTCTTCCCTAAGCCTGGAATCCTAAGGAGGCAGAGGTCTCCTGGAGTGCGCACCTGACCACCCGGTGCCTTTGGGACTCTCTGCCTCAGTCCCCAACTGCCCCTCCCCCTTCTCTGCTTTCCCTGACATCAGCTTTGAGTCCACATCATTCATCAAACCTCATGATCCAAAAAAAGAAGAGTTTTCTGAAGGAGTAGAGCATACAGGGGTGGGATATAGGGTTGGTTCCTAAGGGCTCAAGCCAACTAAGTACCTAAGTAGTAAGGATGAGAGTTTCCAGCGTTTGATGTTCTCCTCCCTCTACAAACATATCTGCATACCCGTTCCCTTGCTCATACGCACACTGATGTAAACAAAGGAGAACATGGGCATAGGCACCGGCCACATGTGTGGGTACTTAAACACCATCGCTCACTCCACACCATCTACATACATGTGCACACAGGCACACGTATGCACACACACATATGCACACCCATCCAGATGGACCTTAATTCCACCTGTGTACCTCCAGATGGATATATGGGCATATTCACGCATGTCCCAGATGCATGGGACATAAACCCAATTATGGCGCATGAACTTGCACTGACCTTGTCCAGGGCTGCTCTGGGTGCCATCCTGACCCCGTGGAGAATCTGGCCTCTGAGTCCTTGTTGAAACTACTCAGAGGAGAAGGGCAGTGGGTCAGGGTGTAGTCTGGGTTCCTACCCAGTCCAGTGAGCCCTCTTAGGAGCCCTGAAGATTTCCATGCATGAGCCTAGAAGTCAAAGGGATGGGGATAGGATGAAGGAATAAGAGATACTTAACATGTCACACAGGCGATGCTTTTATGTAGTGTACACCTGCTTTAGAAATAAGGAATGGGAAACCCTGAAAAGGGAAGTGACTTTCCCTTGCCCACCTGGACCGTCATTGTCAGGTTGGGGCTGAACACGTGGCCTTCTGACTCCCAAACAGGGGTCTCTCCAGCGCCGATCCCACTCCTGCCCCCCATTCCCACACACACCTCTCAGAAGCCTTCATCCCCTGCCCAGCGGTCCAGGGAGGCTGACTGGCTGGGGCATCACCCGTAAGCATATCAAGAGGCCAACACTGGGCTGCCCCCAGTGCAGAGATTAGCATGTCGCTGCTCTCAGATGCCCCACCCTCTCCTCTCCTTTCCCCTCACCCCTTCACACAGTACAGACCCCCTTCTGACAACCCCACATGCCCAGCCATCATGCAGGGGTGAGAGCGAGCCCCCTGCATGGTGTTTCCCACACTCTTAGGAACTGCCCTGGTCAGCACCGTGTCATTTCCCTGGCCAAAGTCATTCCAATCTACACGGTAATTGAGAAACCAATTCTGGCATATGACATGGGGAGGAACAGAAAGTGCACGTCTAAGCTTTAGTGTCACATCCAACAAGGTTTGATCCTCACTCTACATTTGACATCTGTGTGACTTTGGGCCTCTTACGTAAGCTCCCCGAGTTCCAGGGTCCTCACCTGTAACTGGAGACCACAGCACCACTCACAGGGCGCATCGTGGAGCCAGGGCTGCTCTGGAACCAGTGCCTCACTTCCATCCTATCTGGTGCCCTGGTACCCTGGATGGGAGGCTGGGGGGCTCTGGTTGGAGCACAAAGGTCCAGGTGCTGCCACACCCCAACTTGACTCTCCTCTTCCCCTAGTGGACCTCTTTCCCAGTGGCCGGGGTGTCGGGGAGAAGATCTTCAAGACGGGAGGTTTTGAAAAAACTTTTCAGGATGCACAGCAGATATGCACACAGGCCGGGGGAAAGATGGCCTCGCCACGCTCTGCAGCCGAGAACGAGGCCTTGAAACAGCTGGTCGCAGACCAGAACAAGTCTGCTTTCCTGAGCATGACCGACAACAAGAAGGAAGGCACGTTCACCTACCCCACAGGGGAGCCCCTGGTGTATTCTAACTGGGCCCCCGGGGAGCCCAACAACAGAGACACAGAGAACTGCGTGGAGATCTATCCCGATGGCACGTGGAACGACAAGGCCTGCGGAGACCGGTGCCTTGTGATCTGCGAGTTCTGAGCCCCCAGGGAGGGTGGGGCACTGCCCAGAGCTGTGTGCTGCCAATGTCCCAATAAAAAGGTGACCCTCAGGCCTTCCCTGGTGGTGCAGTGGTTAAGAATCCACCTGCCAGTGCAGGGGACACGGGTTCGAACCTTGGTCCGGGAAGATCCCATGTGCCGCGGAGCAACTAAGCCCATGCGCCACAACTACTGAGCCTGCGCTCTAGTGCCCGCAAGCCACAACTACTGAAGCCCACACGCCTAGATCCTGTGCTCCACCACAAGAGAAGCCACCGCAATGAGAAGCCCGTGCACCGCAACAAACACCCAACGCAGCCAAAAATAAATAAATAAATAAAATTTATAAAAAAGAAAAAAAAAAAGGTGACCCTCTGCTGGCCAGGGCTTCTCCACAGAGCCATGGGTGAGCCCAGCAGGCAGGGCTGCTATGGAACGCCTCCCTCAGAATAAAGTTTGAAACTGGCTTCACACCAGGAAGACCTATCAGAGGAAAAGGGGGCCAGCCTGCTTTCCCAGGGCAAGGGCTAAAATGAGATCTCCAAGACCTTCCTGTTACAAAATCCAGCGTCTCCTCCTCTGCCCTCCACCTCCTCCAGCCATCGGCCGCATTTGACCCAGCTGATCACTGCCTCCTCCTTCCCTTTTCCTCTTGTGCTTGCAATTTTCTTATCCTTCTGGCTGCTCTGCATCAGTTTCATCCCTCCTCCTCTCCTGGACTGCTCCACAGAGGAGCTCGGGAGCCTCAGCTCCAGTTCCCCTCTCTCCTTATTCTCGCTCCAGGCTTGGGCTCATTCTCTCCCACGGCTTCAAATCCTTTCTATTGATACCTCCCCCATGTAGAGCCCTGTTCAAGACCTCCCCCCGAACCCCAGACTCCTCCAGCCAATGCAATCTGGAGCCCCGGGGCTGGGAGGTCTCAGTGTCTGCCTCTTGCTTCAAGCCCTGAGCCTAGGAAACTGCACAGTTACAGAGGGATGACCTGGCAGGGAGGCACCTTCCTCTCTGGCCAGATTGAGTGGCCTTACACCCAGTAGACTCCCCTCACCCCTGACCGCCCAGGATCTCTCTCTACCCATGACAGTGTGACTGTGGTTGGCTCAGGGGAGAACATACCATCTGCACAGTCCTAATCCCTTCTGAAATGTCAGACACAGAGGGTGCCCAGCCATGTTCAAATTCATCCCCAAACCTCTTCCTGCCTGGCAGTTCCGGGAATGTTCTCCACTCTGCCTCAGAGATAATCTACTCAAACCCTTCTCATTTTACAGACATGGAAACTAAGACACAGAGAGGGAGGGAACTTGCACAGGTAGTACCGGTGCTACAGCTCATGAAAAAGGCCATCTGACCCCAGAGCTTATACTTCTGGCCTGTAAATTTTTAGGCCAAAGGCCTCTGAATATTTAGTTGATTTTATTGACACACTGCTGCAAAGGAAGATTTAAATGACGTCTGTGCTTAAGAAATTGGAATGACGCCTGGATGAACCATAGGCTCATGGGAGGGGGCAACGAATACCCCTCCCCCAGACAGGAAACCTACCACTCTTTCCTTTGCTCCCAGGCACCAGGAGGACTGCCCTCTCTGGCCCTTTCTGAATGGGACCCCCGAGCCCTACCTGTCTTCCCAACACTCTTGCAGCCACACTTCATATGTGGGACGGCACATCTGAAAACAAAAGCCACACGTCTCAACAGCATGCAGCTCAGCCTCCCTGTTCATATCTTTCCCCCGTTACTTGAAAAAATCCCCAATTCCTGGCAGCTTCTGAAACATAAACAGTTACACGATAACGAGCAAACAACTCTGCAGTACAAAGGCCTGGAGCTTAGAACAGACTTATTTGCTTTTATTGCAAATAAGAAAAACAACTGGATCTAGTTAAGCCAAAAAGAGGGTGTTTTTAAAGAACAGAGGATTCTGAATTGACTTACGAAGGACTGGGGGTGCACAGGCACCACTGTGCCACCTCCCTGGCTTCTGCCTCTCTCTGCCCATCCTCACCTCTTTCCCTCCTTTACACACCAGCTTCCTCCACCCACGTCCAGGTCTCTCGTGTGTCCCAGAGATCAGAAACTCTTGCTTGATATCAATTCAAAACTATGTAGAAATGCACCTACTTGTCTCAGATGCCCACCTCTGATCCAATCAGCTCACCCTGGGGGCTGGGGAGGAGCCACACTGTACAGTATGGCCACTGGGATCCTTGCGAGGTCATGGTGGTCTGGACAATGCTCTATGGGTGATCACTACTCATCCCAATATGTAAGCCAAGCCTATTTCTTGACAAGAGGGAAGGAAAGAGTGGCAGAACTATGTGACTGCATAGGAAGAAAAAAAAATCTCCTGTGTTGTTGAAGGCCGGGAACGCTGAGACCCCAAAGCCTAGGAGGAAGCTTCAGATCAACCTGTACCACGGGCCGCGGGGCTCTGGTTGGCTTTCCAGCGCAGAGAATAAGTAAGGTGGGTCATTTGGGTTCTGCAAACACAGCCCGATTAAAGCAGAGGATCGAGGCAAGTATTTCAGAAAATGCAGGTCCTTACCCATTCTTGAGCACAGAGGTCTCTCCTACACCATCATTCATGGGCAAAGGTCAACATAGAACTTAAACAATGTCAGCCCCACCCCGACCATAGTAGCCGTGTCCCTAGTTTGGTAGCCTAGGTGCCAAATGAAGCCAGAGCTGTGTGACCCTTATTCTCAAGAGATGTTATGACACTCGCAATGCCAGGTGACATCATGGGAGCAAGCTGGGAGCCTTCCATACCTGGAGAGGGGACAACCACACGAGGAAGTCCCTGTTTTATAGTATATTCTCAAGTTGCGTCCTGGTTCTCAACCCTCCTGTCACCAGATCAGCCCACATCCCATACTGAGCAGCCTATGGGAAGCCCTCTGATGTTTACTTTTCTAGGATTCTATCTTTGTTCTGAATTCCACTGACATAAAACACGGGTATTGGGATTTCCCTGGTGGTGCAGTGGTTAAGAATCCCCGTGACGATGCAGGGGACACGGATTCAATCCCTGGTCCGGGAAGATCCCACGTGCTGTGGAACAACTGAGCCCGCGAGCCACAACTACTGAGCCCACGCACCGCAACTACAGAAGTCCAGATGCCTAGAGTCTGTGCTCCGCAACAAGAGAAGCCACCGCAATGAGCAGCCCACGCACCGCAACAAAGAGTAGCCCCCGCTTGCCGCAACTAGACAAAGCCCGCGTGCAGCAGCGAAGACCCAACGCAGCCAAAAAATATATAAATTAATTAATTTAAAAAATACTTAACTTTAAAAAACAAATAAATAAATAAATAAATCACTGGCATTTGAGTTGCTTACATTCAGAGCATTCTCAATCACTATTACCTTCCAGATGTCCTTAATTCAAGTTTAATCGTGTACTGGATCTTTTTGGGTTACTCGTGTTTTATATAGTAGAGCAAAGATACCAGGTACCTATCAGAAGAAATAAAAATATTAATTTATATGCCAAAGACTTATCCAGGCACTGGATACACAGATGGAAACAGCTGGTCATGCCCTCACATATGCTACAGGCCTGCACTTCCTTAACATTAGAGGTCAGCTGTAGAATTGTGCTTCAGCAACGGGCAGTGAAGGTGCCCAAGGGGTAGATTGGGAATGAGTGGATGGATTATAGAGCCTTTTAACCAGGAGAATAGAGGAGAGCCATCTTCTTGTGAAGGCACCAAGATACTCAGAGACCAAGACACTTATTGTTGTTCAACCTAATTGCCTGTGACTATTAGGCCTCTGTATAGCTAATAACTGGTACCTTTGGGTAGATTTTATTGTTTTTCACTGTTTCAATAAGAGAGGCCTTATGGAGGTAGGCGTTACCCTGTGACATGTATTCCTTCTGGATGGAAGCAGTTGAGGGCAAGTGCACATTTCTGAAATGCCCAATTTTCTGCTGCCCTGGTGAGCACAGAAGTGTTGGTGGTTATTAAGTTGGACGAGCCAGGATTCTGGACACCTGAGCAAATGGATGGAAAACAACTGCCCTTGGGGATCACGCAGATCCACTTGGATTTTGACTGGGGTTTGGGGGTTGTTACTGCAGCATGTGTAGCCCATCCCTACTGGATACGTTTTGAATACTCACATATTTGATCTCCATTTACTTAAGCAGTATAGTCTCTCTCAGACTGCCTGGAGGCACAGAAGGACTCAAGAGGGCCCTGCCTGAGCAGAATGGTACTTTTCCTATTTATTTAGGAAGGAGACAGAATGGATCAAGTGAATAAGTAGAAGAGTTGAATGAATGAAATCCTTAATTCCTGCTTATAAGTCTATTCGTAGGCCTGAAGAAAGTGCCTTCAAGATGCTTCCAGGCTCTTTGATATGAGGAAATAGCACCATGACCTCACTGCCAGACTTTCTGCACGTTTATTAACCCCCTGAATACTTCATTCACTTCAGGGGTAAGTGGCTGGGGCCAGGCCAGGGCCAAAAGGTCAGATGACAACTTCAGGCCAAGCAAACGCATCCTGTGACCAGAAAGATGGCCCAGGGCAGGAAAGGGAAGAAAACCAGTGGTGGGTTTTGTGCAAGCCTGGGATGCCTGGTCCCCAGCTACAGAGAGTCTGAGAGGGATGTGAATTCTCCAAAGATTCAATGCCCCCAAAAAAGAGTGATTGAGGCTGTGAGGACTTCATCAAATGATTCCAAAGCTCTGATGAAAGAAGAAACATCCTAGAACAGTCATAAACATTAATTTAAAAACATAAGGAGAATGGACGTGGTCATTTTATTTTAAAGAGTTTTAGAACATAGAGTTTTGTAACATAGTTACAACAGTGTATTACTGACACAGGACTAGATAAAACAATGTAAAAAACCACAGACTCCCAAAACGGGTCCAAATATACATATATATACATATATATCTTATATATGCCTGATAAAAATAGAAATAGAATACCCAAATTGTAGGAGAATAATGAATTGTTCAATTAGTAATACTGAATTAAAAAGTTAAGCATTTGGAAGAAAAATGAAGTCAGATTCTTTTAGTTATATATCAAAATCAAAATCAGAAGAAAATGTAAGTATGGTTTATGTAGTCTTAGAAGGGAAAAGAGCTATCTAAGACTATCAGAGAAGAAAATCCAAATAAAATATTGATATATCTACACACAAAAATATAGAAAACGTCTCTGCCAAAAAGTAAAACACAACATAAAATCAGAAAAGTCTGATTTATTTGCAAAGTACATAACAGATAAATCAATAAGAAAATTAATATCTAAGTAGAAAAAATGGGATAAGTAAGAATGAGATGAGGGAATTTATAAAAGGAGAAATACTGATGGCCAATAGTATGGAAACATGAAAAAATGCACAATCTTAGTAGTAATTAAATTAATTTAATTAAATTAAATTAATCAAGTTAATCAGTAATAAGTATCCAAAATCTATGAGCTATAGTTAAAGCTATAGTCAGAGGAAAATATACTTTACTTTTGTTATTAAAAATTAAAAAACCATAAAAAGGTGCACTGAAAATAATTGAATTGAGTGTTCATCTTTTTAAAACAAATTTTAAAAACAACAAAAAATAAAGGCCAAAACAAATAAATATAAAAGTGAAATTAATGAAATATTTAAAAAATAAAAGAAATGATCAATTAACCCAGAAACCAGACGTTTTAAAAGGCAAATTAGAAAAATATATCCCGATAAATCTATGTAAAAAAACCCAAAAAGACAAAACACCAACAGGCAGAGTAGTAGAGATAAAACAGGTGCTATAACCACAAACATGAGAGAGATTAAGAGAACTTTAAAACAATATATTCATCTCCTTTCAGGCACTGGTCATAATTAAACAGGGCAAGGATGAAGGGAATTTGGCATCTCTCCTCAGCCCTCCCTTAACCTTTACTTTGTGGCCTGGGGTCAGATTTGACACCTGTTGCCCTGGGGCTCCAGGGGGTTGACAGCTCCCTGGTCAGGGAGGAGGGAAGTGGCACTGCTTTTTCTCTTATCTGGAATTTAGCCCATAGCCTCAGTGCACTGATCTAGAATGACCATGTAACTGTGAGCATGGTCTTAAGCTGTCTGGGTCCAGGGTGCCAGAGACGTGTGGTCCCCCAGTGGGCGAGGACATCTGGCCCTGCAGGGTAGGGACTCTTAGGCAAAGGCATTCCAAGGGAGTGTAGCAACCCGGGGAAAGAGGGAGGAGAGGAAAACAGGATCATCTGAAGTCGAAGACAAGGGGCTCACGGGACCCCGCCTCTCACCTGGCTCGCCATATGAGCTCTGAGTTTGCTGGCCCTGTCTTAGAGACACCAGCAGAGGGCAGCAGGAGGCTGTAGCTGGCGGGGTACAAAGCCACTGAACCCGATAACCCGAGAACGGAGGCTGTGCCCACAGCCGTATTCCAAAATAAATTTGACTGCTTCTCTCATTGATCCAGCTTGGAGCTGAGTCAAGCTCCAGAGAAGGGAGTTGGGTCACACTCATTTGCGGGGAGGACTTAGATTCAGTCATTCATTTGTTCATTCTTTTCTTTATTCAACAGTTATTGAGTGTGCATGTGGTTCCCAGTCCTTTTCTAGGCCCTGGGACTGCAGAGGTGAGTGATCGAATTTCATAATAATCACAAGAGCAGCAAGAATGAACGCCTGCCTGCAGTTACTGCAGGCCATGCTAACCTCAGTGCCTTATTTGTTTGGTTCATTTATCCCTCATGAAAACCCTGTGGGGTGAGCACTGTTATTATTCCAATTTTACCAAGAAGGCAACTAAAGCACAGAGAGTGTATGTGACTTGCCCAGGGTCACACAGCTACAATGTGGTAGAGCCAGGGTTTGAATCCAGGCGGTCTGGCTCTTCATTGACTTTGCTACACTGACATAACTTAAACAAGTAAATGGTCAAGTTGATTTCAGGTGACTATAATTGCTAATAAGAAAATAAAATAGGGCATCATAATGGTGACTGGGGCTGGGTCAACCTTGATTCAGTGGTCAGATAAGGATTTTGGGGTAGGGGGTAGTGGTGACATACAATCCAAGACCTGGCAGGGGCGGAGGATCATATTAGCACCCAGACGGTCTCTGTTGAGCCCTAGCGGGTCCCAGGACACAACTCACAGCCACTTGCGGACCCTTGAGTCCATAACCAAGCACCCACACACCTTACCCAGAGCCCCTGGAACTACTCAGAGCCAATGGTCCTCAGTGAAGGGTGTGCAGAGAGCAGCTTGGACACAGGCTGGGGGCAGGGCAGAGGCTGAGCCCCCTAACAACAGGATGCTGGGAACTTCAAGCTCTGGGTCTGTTGGTTTTCCTACAGACGCTCACACACGCCCAAAAATACATGCGAATACCCCCAAGTCCATGTACACACAATTCCCCACCCAGAGTCTCACCTGCCCAGGGCCTCACCTTCTCTGACGCTCCCCAGGGCTGTTCCAGGCCCAGACCCACTCCCAGGGGTCACAAGAAGACCCTGGAAATGCACAGGGAAGGATTTCAGTCAGCAGCTGCTTTTTACTAGTGACGTCGATCAGCTGACAGGAGATTATTTCAGGTCTGACAATATAGAGTGAAGCACTATTTATATGTGATGATGGATGTTCCCTAGATTTGCTGTGATCATCATTTCATGATGTATGTAAGTCAAATCATCAGGCTGTACGCCTTAAACTTATACAGTGCTATATGTCAGTTATATCTCAACAAACATGGAAGAAAAAGTGTACAGAGGGAAGCAGGACGCCCTTCACCTCATGAAGGGTCTACAAGGAAAGGAGAAGCCTGGCTTCCTGGCTCTAGGCCCTCCTGCGAAAGTGAGGGGGAGGCAGAAAGCAGCTATGGTGACTATATTTCTTAGGGCAGTCGTTTCCCAAACTGACAAAAAACCCGGGTCACCTCGGGGCCTCGTGAACGTAACAGATTTCTGAGATTTTGATTCGCTGGGTGCAGAGTGGAGCTGAGAGCCTATGACTTTGGCTAGCATTCCAGGCAATTCTGTGGGTCACTGCTCTGAGAGCTGCATGAGGTGGCATAAGCGCTGTGCTTGCCAGGACAGGGCAGGCTGGGTTTGGGGTCGGTGACAGCTGGCCCAGCCCAAGGCGTTTGTTAGGCTAATAAATGCTTACTTGCATTTCACTGCTTTTGAGCATGACACTTGTATTTGCTTGGACAAATCACGGGTCCATAGTTAGAGATACTGTTCTCCTCCCCGCACAGGTTGCCACCATGACTAAGGGCACCCAGTCCAGGTGGAACCCCACCCTGAGATCCTCCTCGTTTCCCAGCACCCCACCAGCCACTTAGGGTTAGGAGGACAACATCAATTTTCAAAGTCCACTTTCCGGCATCTCCAGCCCACACTCCATGATAATGTTCAACCCCTTCCTGGTTAATGAGAAAAAAAAAGAAAGAAAAAAAAATCCCTGATTCCTGGCAGGTTCTAAAGCATAGTTCAGTTACACAATAATGAGCAAACAACCTTGACAGCAATGAGCAAACTGTGAACCCTGGTTCCCGCCCACCTCTGACAGCCAGAGAAGGGAGGCAGGCTGGTCCTGGGCAGGAAGGGGATTTGAGGAGTGTGAGTGCTAGGCCTTCAGCTGGTACCCCAAGCCCCTGTCCTCTGGCTTGGGCATGGCTAAAATGTGAGAACAGTAGAGCTGGAAGACTCCAAAGAAAGTCTGTCCTGCGGGAACAAGGCCTTGCCGTACCAGGATCCAGAATCCAGGCCAGAGCCTGGGCCTCGTATGTTGCAAGTTTTGGTAGTTATTTTCATTCTAGTACAGGAAGCAAATTGCAATCACATTGGCTGTATCTATATACCTTCATGGGAGACTGTTGACTTATAGACATAATTTAAACTCAAAGTCCCCATCTCAAGAGCAGGGTGTGTTTGCCATTCTAACTCACTCAGACTGACTTTCTATAGAACTGAGAAATTGGTGATAAGTGTTCAGGGCACAATGAGTTTGAAAAAAATTGGCAGGTAACAAAAACGGAAGACAGTTCTCGGATCCTGGGTTTGGTGCACCCATGCAACAAACACTCATCAAGCACTTACCAAGTGTGAGGCGCTCCCTCTGGTAGTTCGGATACAAAGAAAAATAAAATGGAAAACTAATTTAGCAAAGATATTTCATGAAGTTAAAGTGGCCCTTAGCCCATTCATGAAATATTTTCAGTTTCATTTTGTGATTGGCATACAGCTGGAAGCGGAATTCACCCTCTTCCCCCAGTTTGCTGCCTGGGCTCCATAGAATCTCAGCTCCGTCCACCCTGAGATTTCTCGAGAACATCCACGGTCATGAGCTTGACTGTGGGCCAAGACGGTGTCAGAACTCTGCTCAGAGGGGCGGTTTTATTTGCTGACTGGATGGTGCTGCCTCATTTGCCCCCCAGTGTGTGAAATGCACCTTTAGGGAGATCTTCCCTCTTGTCTCTAAGAATAATGGACCCATTGACCTATAATGGGATGAGGATGTCACAGAAGAAAGGGGATGTTGAACATGGAGGCATTAAGACCGATGATGCCCTAGTACGGAAGGACCCAGCCTGCCTGACCATTTGCCTCCTCCCGCGATACCGGCATAGGCCACAATATCAAAAGAGTCTCCTAAAAGCATGCGGGAAGGGAAGGCTGCCCTTTGTTCCCAAGATCACCCTAATGACCCTTGGGAGGCCACAGCCACTTGGGCAAGTGAGGGGATTCCTAGGACT
Organism: Pseudorca crassidens; assembly: GCF_039906515.1. Taxonomy (NCBI): domain Eukaryota; kingdom Metazoa; phylum Chordata; class Mammalia; order Artiodactyla; family Delphinidae; genus Pseudorca; species Pseudorca crassidens. The sequence continues at coordinate 53,610,437 of NC_090311.1, read as the reverse complement.
ATTCGCTGTCACCCATGTAGGACACTGCCAAGTGTCACAGTTTCAGTGTATAGCTCATGAACATCTAAAAACAACACTCATGTCGTAGACAGGGCTGGGCTAGCCATGGGAAGGAGACTCTGACACCAGGTAGTGGCAACTTGGAAAAATGGGAATTGGATCTCTTGGAAGCTGAGACACTGCCTGCTCGGACACAGATGTGGACCTCCATTGATCCATCTGCTGGGCTGCAGTGTCCTCACTAAAAAAGGAGAGGGTTTGAATGTGCTTTTTCTGAGATTGACTCTGACCCAATGCTGTGCTCTTTGGCAGGACAGAAGGTGTCCTTTGCCATGGACTGGACTGGACCAGAAACCCTCATGCCCCACTGTCAGTCTCTTTTCACTTCATCCCCCCACAGTCAAATATGTCCCCTTGCTTTTCTCCCATCCCCATGAAGGAATGAATCAACACTGGACATGGGGAAACTGGCACTGAATTCTCTTTCAGAGCAGCAGGGACCTCAGCAGGGAGCCAAGGAGGGGGCGGAGGAACCTGCCTCTTCAGGCTGGGAATTCACAGATGGCCAAGAAGGAGGAGGAGCAGGAGATGTCATTCCAGAGCCCATCTCTTAGGAGGAGGACACAGTCCTCCCCTGAGCCATGGTTATTAGGCTCATTCTTCTTCCAGTTGCTGTAGCCCATCCTCCCTCCTGTTACATACATAAACTGGCCTTCGGTCACCTCATCTGTGATGCCCAGGAAAGCAATGTCAGGGGCCATGTCCTGGATGGCTTTGTTCTCCTCAGCATTCTTGGGGGTGGCCACGGTGGCCCCAAGCTCAGCGCACAGAGCCTTCACTTTGGAAAAAGGCATCTTTTCACCGTTGGTCACGTAGAGCGTCTTTCCAGACTTTTTACCCAAGGAGAAGCTTTGCACTGAAATCACAAAATGTAGGTGAGGTTGACTTGGCTTCAAGCCCAGCCTGGGACAGCAGATGAAAAAGTCCTTCTCTGGGAACTTGGGAGTCTGGGGTTGAGCCCCATTCTCTACCACCTCTGGTGAGATCCTAGTAAGAAGGTGGAAGGCAAGTCCCTGGCAGCAAGCCGGGGCTCTCCTGGCATATCCCATCCTTAGGACAAATATCTGTTAAAAACTGTTCCAGTACAGGTGGACCTAGGGAAACATGCTTGAGCCCCACTGCCAGACATGGGCACCAGGATGAGAAAGAGGCATGGACTGCCATCTGAGGCCCGTGGGTGCTAAGGAAGGAGCAAAGATTCCAGAGTCAGCAGACCTCCACGCCATCCTCCTTCCCACTTCCTAACTGTATGCTGTTGAATGAATTATCTATACTTCCCGGACCTATTTTTTTCTCACCTGTAAATAAAATGGGTGTAATACCCACAAATAGGGATGGCAAGACGATTGAATAAAACCAAATTATGAGAAAATTCCCACCTAGTATATAATAAGTTGTCATAAGTGTAAGTTCTTTTCCACCGTCCCCCCAAAACCTAGAGCATTCTGGAGAAAAAAGTTAGAGTCAAGAACACATTGGGGACAGAAAAAAAGCTTACACTTTTTGATGTGATCCAGTTGTGATTTCAGGCTCCTTATCCGTCCCTCTAAGTCAGCCAGCTTAGCCTCGGCAACTATAAAGCAATAGGGAGAGGATATTTATTTAGAAGAAGACCCTCAATTGGAGAGCAGAGTATTTTGAAAAAAGAAAATTAGCTTACTGAAAAGTATTCGTATTCCAGAAAAATAAGAAAACAAAAAGAAGCAAAAGGGGAAAAAAACTGTATTCCTGCCTTCTCAGATATACTTAGTAACTATTGTAAACTATAACTCTGGAAATAATAATAATAATACCATAAACTATAGCTCTGGATCCTTTTCTTCATATACTGCTTAAATATTGCAATATTATAATTATTTATAAGAAAAGGCCCAGCTAATTTTTCTCCTTTTTGAAAATTTTTCTTAATCATATTTTCATTTCCTATTCTAGGCAAACTCTTTAATACGTTTATTATTCTGATAGGCCAGTGGACAAATATAAGTAAGAGGTCATCCTTTTGGTTTTGTTGTTACTGAATTTATTTTACTCTGAACTAAGTTGCTGTGATGTCCCCCATTATCCAGGGGTCCTATGAGGCCAACCCTTTTCATGCCACTCTTGTGACAACAGACAAAATCCAACAGCAGAGAGGACCAGTTTCCTCCCTTGCAGCCTGGAACCACATACTGGACTGTTGCAGCTGAAGAAGGGCCAGGGCACATGTCCTACAGAGGTCTGCTGAGGGTGAGGCGGGCAGGGTTCGGAAGTCTATACCCGGGCACCAGTGGGAATCCCCTTGGGCCCCAAGGAACTGAGAGGAATGAGGGCGCTGGGTCAGGAAGCAGAGCTGAGCATCTTCCAGTGGGGCAGCAGGAGACGGGGCACCTCCCACCTGGCCCTGGAATTCCCAGGTCCTGGGTCCCCTCAGCCCACATCACTTGCTGGGGTGAGCTCCTTACCCGAACTGTCTCCACGATCTCCTTTGTGGCCCTTTGGTCCTGGAAGCCCAGGATTCCCTATATTTCCTTGAGGCCCCATTTTCCCTGGAGGGCCCTGCAAGCCTCTGAGCCCTGGCCCTGTTGGAAGAGGAAGGAAATGTGACCCAGTGTCTGTCACTCATTCTCTTTCTCCAAAAGCTCAATATTTGATTGACCCCAAGAAACCACCACTCAGCTAGTAGTGACCCAAAGAAGAAAGATCCTCCTGCGTCTCAGGGGATGGCCTGTCCTAAGGGCCAGCTCCCTGAGCATCACCAATTCCTGGGTGGCAGTGAGGGATCCTGGAGAGCCAGAGAAGCATCCTTATTTTGGAGAGAATGCCCTTTTACAGGAGTTTTTCTGAGTGAATCATCATCTACCATAATGAAAGGTGAGCCTCCTCATGTCTCTGTGCCAGAGCCCTTATAGAGAACACTCTCCCGTTGGGGTAAAAGATTTAAGAAGTCAGGGCGGCCTGTCCTATACCTGGTTCTCCCTTTTCTCCCTTGGGTCCATCTCGCCCATCTCTGCCTGGGGTGCCGTTGGTGACCGGGATGCCACAGGTCACCACTGAACAGGTCTTCTGGGCATCCTCACAGCCTTTTGTTTCTGAGCAGGATGTTGTCACCACACACAGAAGGAGGACAGGAAGTGACAAAAACAGGAACATGGTCCTTACCTGAGAGTGGAGAAAGTCAAAGAAAATAATTCCATCTCATTTGGTTTGCTACCATCTCTGATGTGTTGGACCCTGTGCTCGGGGCAGCTGACACAGAGGGGGATGTCACAACTCTTGGCCCTGAGTTACTCCCAGGCTACTAGGAAAACTATTACTAGCACAAGCAAAATGTATTAGAGTTAGATCAGTGCTAAAACAAATATAGATGCAAGAGTAATATCACAGGGGCCCACTTTCCCTGGGGCTCTCATGCCCTGTGGGCCCAAGGCTTAGTTGGTTAGGCAGCCCTAAGCACGAAAGCCCACAGGGTCTACAAATGCCACACAAGCCCTGTTCCCGATGGCCCGGCAAAGACAGCTCATTTCTTGCATGACCTTTGGCTACTCTCGTCTCAACTCCCTTTCTTGAGGGCCTAAGTAGCCTAAACTTCCCTCTTCTTCTCCTTCCTATGGACGCTAAAGGTAGACTCAAACTATAGCGTGTGACCCATTGCTTGGCGGGACCTGTTTTACAACATCCGTTGTCTCGTGTCGCATAAAAATCTGTTTTACACCACAGAGCCCCAACCACCCCCAGAATCACAGCTGTTTCCCCAACAACCTGTCAATCATCCTGTTTAATAAAGTCTCTACTTTGTGACAGGCACTTGCTGGGACTCGGGACCCAGAGTACCCTGAGGTATGGAAACTTGTTCTGACCCTGAGAATGGAACCTTCTTTGGTCATTGATCCTGGCCAGTTGCCACTTAGATTTACCTCCTTCCCTTGCTTTGAGATTTTCCACCGAGAGGCCATTTTTCCAGCCAGAACCCAGGCTCCTAAAATTTCTGTTCACCCTGGGCCCAGCAGGGTCAGCTCATACTCCTCCTGGCAGGATCCTCTGCATGCTTCCGAGACGCTTCTCCGGCTCTGTGGCCCCATCCAGCCATCAGATTCCCATCCAGCCTTTGCTCGAGCTGGTCCCCTTCCAGGAAGCCTCACAGCCCAGCCCCCATGGGCCTATCCCTCTGCTCCTCTCTGACCTCTAATTCCAACGTCCCTGCATAACTACTGCATCTGTCCTTGGCCACCCTGGCCTGTCAGCTCCCTTAACCCTTCCTTCCCTCCAGGACTCAGTGAGAAGTAGGAAGTTGGGAGGGAATTTTCTTTCTTTCCTTCTTTCTTTTTTTTTTTAGGATTTTTAATTTTTAAATTTATTTATGTGCTCTCTCTTTTTTGTTGTTTTTTGTTTGTTTGTTTGTTTGTTTATTTTGTTTTGGCTGCACTGTGTGGCATGTGGGATCCCAGTTCTCTGACCAGGGATGGAACCCGTGCCCTCTGCCGTGGAAGCACGGATTCTTAATCGCTGGACTGCCAGGGAAGTCCCAGAAGGGAATTTTCTTGATCAAATCTTCTCCACCTTCCCTCTCTCTTAAGCTCCCCTGATTATGTGGGAGGCCAAAGCCAGAGCTAAACATGTTGCTGGCATACACACCCCACTTCCATTCTTCTGTTTGGCTGAAAAGACCACCTTTAGTTTGCAGATGGTAACCTGGATCCAGGAAGGGCACAAGGCCCCAGGTCAGAGAGACAGAGGCCCTCAGGGGGCCTGACAACCCCACCACAGCCCCTGCCTGGAACTCACCAGGGTCAAGCCAAGTGGCCAGACTCTTGGCCAAGGCCTCCTCTTCTGTCCTCAGAAATGACTTACTAGGGGCTTCCTCAGAGCACAGAGGCTATGGCAGGGAAGCTGGTCCTCCAGCCTAGGCCTCTGGCAGACGCCTCAGCAATGTCAGCCCCAATTAGTCTGGTGACCAGGGACAGTGCTGGACTGGCCTTCAACCCCAGATTAATAAACAACCATCCTTAGAACCGCTGTATCCTGGGCAGTTCTCCAGGGCTGCTGGTGGGGTCTCCAGCTTAGCACTGGGCAGCTCTCTACTGCAACACCCCAGACTCCTCCCACTGCTCCCTCCCATGCATCTGTCTCTATAGCTCTGCTATCTGATCCTCTAGAATCACAGATTCCCAGATCATAGATCAGAATCCCAGAGGACAGTTCTTTCCAAATATTTGTCTCTGGAAGGGACATGCATAGACATCCTACCAAACACGTGCTCATGCAGACACACATGTACAGGCGTACACCTGTGTATCAGTTGTTCTGCCTAGTTCCCCCTTCCATTCATATTTAATTTACTAGGAGCAGGAGGGAAGGGGTTAAACACCTACAACACTGAGTCACCTCATTCCTCCCTTGTCATTCAGAACATTCGTCAGCTGCCCTGTCTGGGTGCGTCGCAGCGCTAGGCACAAGGAAAGGAAGTGTTTGTAGACAACTCAAATTCAAAGCTGAACATGGGCATTTGCACTAGCTCTTCCAGCTTAGGACACTTCTCTCCATCTTTGCATAATTGCTTGTTGTCGTTCAGATTTCATCTTAAATATTATTGCTGGAGAAAGGGCTTTCCCTAACCATTCTATCACAAAATTATAATTCTCTGTTTTAGTTATCTGCTTATAATTCTTCTCTATGTAAAATTGTCTTATTTCTTTGGTTGCATATTTATTGACCATCCCACTCCTTTAGAACAGGAACTTCATGACAACAGGCATCTTGCTTCCCCACCTCTAAGAGGGCCTGGAAACGGAATCAACGCTCAAACATTTGTGGAACAAAGGAATCCTCCGGCATCGTGTCCTCCAAGTGGCCCTCTTGACTTGCCTCCAGCTAGAGCTAACATCTGTGCCCACTCTCCCAGTGCTTTTAATACTTTTCTAGGGCAGGAGCTGCATTTGATTCCCCTCCTTGTCTCCAGGGTGTAACTCAGGGCTGGGCACGTGGGGAGGATCCACTGAGAGAGTGAGAAGGGAAGCAGAGACGCTGAGCAGGGCAGACACCAGATCAGTCTGCGGCTCCTCCACGCCTGGGTTTCCAGGAGTGTCTGGTTCTTATCTCCAGAGGCTGATCAAGTGGCCTTTTTCAAGTCACTGATATAACTTTTGATTCCTGCCTTCCCCCAAACTTACACCCACTCTTTGAAACACTTAGTCTCACCAAACAACTCTAGAGGTTTGCTTTTTTCCTGCGGTGGAGCAGGGGTAGGGCCGCTTCCCTTGGACTCTGCCTTGTGATTGCTGCTTTCGACCCTCAAGAGTCATCGGCCCTTGTGTACTCAAGTCACTGTGCCCTGTTCAGCAAGCCCCCCAGGTTCCTCTTATCAAGGAGGCTGCCAGGCACTGAGAGGGGCCCCTTGTAAAGAAGACCCCCCCCTCAGGGCTGTGTTTCCTGATGCCATTGACACAACTCCGAAGGGCCCATAGGCTCAGAGGACAAATAACTCTCGAACCCTACGGCAAATGAGCAGACCTCCCAGAAAGGTGGAAATCTGAAGCTGAGAGATTCACATACAACCAGGACCCTATATGTCCTACAGACTTAGAGGAAAGATGGCTTTAGAAGGAGGGAAGAGGATAGAACGGGAGGAGGGAGGGATATGCACTGCGAGCAAAGGGACAATGAGAAATACTTGACTCTGGTGGGACGAAGCCCCCCCTCGAGGATGCGTATCCATTGGGTCTGTCCTGTCATAGATCTGGGGTTTGAATGTATGCTTATTAGTATTATTTTGCTATTATTATTATTATTAAAATTTTCCCTTCATGCCAAGATGAAAACTTGTTTTTCAAGGGTCCCAGCTCATCACAATCTAGTGTAGCATGGGGACGTAAAAGCAATGGAGGACCTTACCCTTAACCCAGGCACCTCAGGCTTCTCTCAGATGAAGATCAGGTAAATTAGAATTCACCTTATAAAAACTACTGAACACAGTGAAAAATAAGTAGAGTGAAATCTGACTGACACAAGACTCAAAACTAGGCCTCGGAATGCTGTCAACTCTAGACAACAGATAAATTGATAGTTTTAAAAAGACAGTATAGGGCTTCCCTGGTGGCGCAGTGGTTAAGAATCTGCCTGCCAATGCAGGGGACGGGGGTTCGATCCCTGGCCCAGGAAGATCCCACATGCAGCAGAACAACTAAGCCCGTGCACCACAACTACCTGCGCTGTAGAGCCCATGAGCCACAAGTACTGAAGCCCGCGCACCACAGCTACTGAATCCCGCGTGCCTAGAGCCTGTGCTCTGCAACAAGAGAAGCCACGACAATGAGAAACCCGCGCACCACAAGGAAGAGTAGCCCCCGCTCGCCACAACTAGAGAAAGCCCTCTCAAGGCAACGAAGACCAAACACAGCCAAAAATAAGTAAATAAATTTAATTTTTAAAAAGACAGTATAAATAAGGAATAAAGAAGGAATAATAAATAAATAAGGAATAAATAAAAATTAAACAGTGAAACTCGAACTACAATAAGGAAATAACTATAGAGCTATTAATAAAATTTCAGAAACGCTCGTTCTTTGCAAAAGTAAACAAATTTGGCAAACATAACCCTGGTGGTTTGAATTACTCTCCTGATTTCCACATTTTCTTTTCATAGAAATATATATCCATGCCCTTTGCCATGGTACTTTGCAATGCCTCCCACTGGAGTATGTGGAGTAAACACCCCAACCCCTTTGATATTTGCCTTGGCCATGTGACCGTGAGCGGACACTAAGGGAGCAGCAGCTTTAAATGTGGGAAGAATATGTCCCCAGTAGCCGCTAATATCAGAATAATGAAATGATGTGGAGCGAACAGGAACTCCCCTGAAAGCTTGAAGTAAAAAAAGAGTTTAAATTAAAGTCCAGCCATGCATCCATGGTTAATAGCACAGTCCCTGGAATCTGACTTCCTGTATTCATAGCCCACTTCTGCCATGAACTGGCTGCATGATCTTTGGAAAATCACTTTAATCTCTACGTGCCTCAATATTCTCATCTGTAAATTGGGCGTAATAATAACGTCTACATAATAGGGTTAATGAGGATTATATGAGTTAATGGAAGTATAATACCTGGTACGTGGTAAGTGTGATGAGAGTATCAGCCATTAGACCAAGTAGGGTATCCCAGGAATGCAAAGATGGTTCAACATCAAAACATAGTCCAGTTAACTCACTAATTTAATATATAACAAGTTTAAGAATCTTAATGCAGATATGTACAATCTTGAGGCTTGAAGCTCACCCTTTTCTCGAAACTAATACATGCTCTCAAAATTCTTCATACCTATTCTTCCCTTGGAATACAAACTTTCTAGGGTTGAGTTAAAATATAGTCCAAATGATTATTGTCCCTTAGTTTTGTCACTAAAATCTGTTTTATCTCTGATTCATCACCACCCTGGCCATAGAGTGGCGGCTTCTTGAAGTGAAGGGTGGACAGTGCCTCCTCTCTTATTTATTTATTTATTTTTTGCATGTATGGTTGGTAGAGAGAGTGATGGTGCCCAGGGTGGCAATACCTGCTCACAGGAGGCACCATATATCAGTGGGAACACTGCTGCTTCTCGGCCCATCCTAACTGGTTGTTGGGTCCCTCTGTATGACTGATTATAAATGACAGCTCCTCCCAGGAGCTGGTCCTTCAGATAAGGGGCTCTGTAAAAGCCTCCAGCTGCCTGCTCCCTACCCTCAACATGACATCAGTGAACACGTCACTTCATAGTCTCTTGCTCTTCAAGTCCCTGTGTTCCAAGAAGCAATCTGCTCGTGAGTAGGGCTTAAACTCTGGCTAGCTTCCATGACATCGACATTGGCAGCCCCTGGGAAATTCCATCCAAGTGGTGGAAATCCACATTGCCCCAGAACACACCTGCTAACAGTTCTATTCTCCCCCTTCTCCATCTCCCCATGCCTCAGCAAGATCAGGCCCTCTGCTGGTTCAGCTCTTCAGCAATTTTAGAACAGGAGATTCCTGCCTTAGGTGACTTAATGAGGGAAGGAAGGCAAAGTAATTCGGGCATCCCTATTTGCAAAGATTAGGAGGAGGATAGGACAGTCCCCTCCCCCATGCCACAGGGAGAGGAGAGGAAGGGATAAATTCCATTGTGAGAGTACAGATGTCACCCATGGAAGGTCAGCTTGCTTTCGCCTCTTTAGTCTTCCTTATACTGACCAACAGAACGCGAATTACTAAACCACTCACGTTGAATGGCCCTCACCTTGCAGGTTCCATGGTGGGGTCCCTGGAACCCCCTGGACTCATTAAAAGATGACCCTTTTACTCTCACCTGTGGGCTCTAGATGCCAGTACCCAGGAACAAGAAATGACTCAACTCACACTTGACACCCTTTTGATGTTAACAGCTTAAAGGAAATGCCAAAGAAATCACCCGATAAAGCTCAGTACACATTCATGATGAAAATGAATCTCAGCAAACTATGAAAAAGAGGGAACTTTGCCTTGATAAAAGGCATCAGAAACCTAAAACAAGCAACTCCATGCTGAAATACTGGAAATGTTCTCATGATACATTCAATGCGCCCCTAAAGATAACATTCATCACTGAGTGTCTTCAACAATATATAGGGTCTCCTGGCCCCTACAAAAAGATAAGAATGATATATAAGAAATATAAATATCATGAGGAACAGGCAAAATTTCTGTCATTTGTAAATATAAGCATATATTTATAAAATGTGAGAATCAATTATTAGAAATATTAGAGGGAAAGTGAGAATCCAAAATGATGGCTGGACATACAATCAACCAAAAATAAATCAATAGTTTTCTTATAAACCAGCAATAATTAATTTAAAATGTGATAAAAATAATATAATAACAATTGCAAATAACACCATAAAGGAAGTAAAAATAAACCTAACAAGAAATGAGAAGACAACGATTTTCAGAGACTTAGACTGTTCCTCCGTAAAATACGGGAAATATGTTTCTCCGTACTTTTTTGAATTTTGGGGAAGGCTCAATAATTTGTGTGCTGGGCCCTAAGCTCATGTGGCAGGGTGACCAGATTAAAAATTGACATTCATGAAAGAATGAGAAATAGTTCTGCTCGTTCCCATCTGGTTTTGTGGATTGTGATCCAGAACTTCCTCTTGTCCCGAAAAAGAAGTATATGCAGTGAGGGAGGGCATTACGTGAAGGTGGGAGAAGTGGGGACCTTTCTGGAGATGGGACATAGATATGGTCACCTCCTCAAGCAAGTAGAGACATGATCCAATTCCCACACAGCCTTGGGACATGGGGGCCATGGTCCCTTTCCATGCAGTCCTGAGACTGAGGTGGCTCACAGAGCCCTGAATGCCACCACTGTTGGGCCATGGCAAACATCCAGGGGGCTGAGTGGGGAACGGAAGGCATGATATCACCACCCTCAAATGGAACATGTAGACTTAGATCAGGAGCTATCTGGAGGCCAGCCATCAACACTAATGCTCCTCTGTTCCTCCAGACATTTCTGTAACCCCCCATCTGCCCATACAACCTGAGGGTGGGAGCAGGTTGCCCCTTCCACCCAACAAAGAAAGCTTAACCTGAGATTGAACTTTCCACTTTTCAGGTAAGTGGGGCCTCAGAGCCAGAGTTAACTTGATTTCTAAAATCACAGAAATATTTCTTGAAACCAAAGCAATGGAAACTCATGTTAACATATTCATGATTTATTACACTTGAATCATCTCTGCTCGGTGAGAGGATGGGGTGGTGATGAGCATAAGCTTCAGGTTCAGGTAGATGGGTTTGAAAACAGCCTCTGTCACTTGCTCCGTGTAACAAAACTCAAAACATTTAACTTCTTTAAGTTTCAGTGTTCTTGTATAAAAAATGGGGAAAATAATGCTCGTTCCATGGCACTGTGTGAAGATTAAATCATAGTTTATAAGATGTCTTAGAAGTGCTTGTCAAGGTGCTTGGTATATAGTATATGCTCAATAAACACTTCACTGAGGTCTGAAGTGGTGGGGATGTGTTCATCAGCAGGAAGTTACTCGGGTAATGCCTGAGGTGGGAGTGAGATCTTCCCTAGAGGCATAGGCTGGCTGCTTTTAGGTCAGGGAGTTGAGTTGGTACCCCCAGAGTCAAGGGAGTGGATAATACATGCCAATCACTAGGGGTGGGTTGGCCTCCACCATGCTGGGGCACCACCCGGCCCTCTGACCTCATGGAGAGCCTGAGCAGATGTGCCCCACAGACCTCAGGCTGCCAGATAATCCCGAATGTATCCTTAGCTCCACACATTTGGAATTTCCCAGAAGTCCACCCATCTCTCATTATGCTTGAGCGGCACTGCTAAATCTTGATAAGGCTGGGCAGGCAGTGGGCTGCAAAGAAAGAGTAGAGGGGCCAGGAAGCAGGCACCCTGTGTGTGCTTTTGGAGGGAACCTCCATCCCAGGACTTCACTGTTGCCATCTATAAATGAAGGAGTTGGACAAGAAGAGGAAGAAAGAAGCCTCCCTCTCTTGCCAAAGGGCGAAGTTAGAGTGGCTGTCTAGAGTGCAAAGCTGAGAAGGGGCTCCGGGGGGAGTCAGACTGATTAGTAATCAAGGGGGAGGAGTCAGGGCCCAGCGGGGAGTGCCGTGGCTAAGATACCTCCAACTCTTATAGCTACAAAGGTGTTACAGCACCTCATAGACCAGGTGGATTCCCCAGGACGTGGGCTGAAAGGCAAGGCAGGACCCTCTCCATCCTGTGGCCGTGGTGCCTGCTCAAAACTCACAGATGGCCAGTCGGGACTGCAGGCAGTTCTTGTCATTCCACCGGCCATCTGTGTACATCTCCACACACTTCTCTTTGCCCCAACCCCCGGGCTCCCCTGGGTACCAGTTGGTGTAATCCACAGGGTTTCCATCCAGGTAGTGGAAGTTTCCAGCAGTGGGACCCTCAGTCAGGCCCAGGTAAGCATAAGTATTGTGCTTCTTCACGATGTTTGCAATGGCCTCATTCTCCTCTAGACTCCTTGGTGTAGCAATGCGTCCACCTGCTCTGGCACACGACTCTCTAGTGGCATCAAAATTGACCGACTGCCCACTGGTGGCGAAGACCTTCTCTCCCACTGCCAGCATGGACCCCTGCAGACTGAGGACTGACAGCAGAGGAATCCGGGTCAGGCCACAGGCCTCTTTGTTTCCAAGTCCTTTTCCTTCCCTTTATGCTCTCTGCCTTTATGCGCTTTGCAATCTCTTCACCTCTTCCTCTCTCTCCTTCTTCCCTCCCTCTTCCAATCCTAGTCTTTCTGGATTCCCCTCCATGCTCCCATCATTTAATTATCCATTCACCCATTTAACAATTACTTATTGACCGTCTATTATGTGCCTGAAACTGTGCAATTTCCTGGGATTCAATAGAAAGCAGTACAGCCAGGAACATTGCTTCCCCAGGACATAGGGAGAGAATCCACATCTACCTCGGTCTCCTCTGAGCCGTTCAGGAACATCTGAACAAGGACCTCCATGTCCACACTTGTTTGTCAAGTCTCTAGAGTCTGGAGCCTGATGCTGAGAACGAGGAGAACTTATGGGAACCCCCTACCCTTAGAGGGCCCCAAGGGATCCCCTTACCACGCATCATCTTCAGCATTTGATGGTTGATCTCAAGGAGTGTGCTCTGGAGCTCCTCGTCTAGATAAGGTGGAAGCCCTGTAGAGAGATCCCCAGCAAGAAGAGGGGCAGGCCAACAAAAACCCCCACTTGTGCCAAGCAGGTGTGAGGCCAGCTGCAAGCCTGCCATTCTGCCCTTCACTTGTCTAGAGCCACTGCCCAGGCCCCAGGTCATAAGGGTCCCCGAGGTTGGAGTGTGTTTCCTACTCCCTACACACTTGTCCTTTAATGCAGCCTCGCACTTGCTCAGCCCCCTCTCTGCTCTTCTTTCCTGCCATATCCTTTCATGGCTCTGTCTGTCCACTTCTGCGGGGTTTTCTAGTTTCTGGGCAGGGCCCCCTTCCCCACCTTCCAACCACAAGAGCAAATGTGGTTCTCTCTGACTCTCCTGAGGGACCTTGATTACTGCTCAGAGCTGCAGAGTTGCCCTGGACATGCGGGGTTCCCAGTGATATCATCTGTCTGGTCCTTGGTCCACATAAGCCCCTGCGCCCTCAGAATGCCCCTATGCCTCAGCACTAGGAAGTGCCTCGCCTCCTCGCAGTGCTGTCCCAGTTCCCACACCTGACGCCCTGTGTCTCCCCATCAGCTGTTGTGATGCGTGGAACACTTCCACTACCCACCAGTCCCTGCGCTGTGGCCGACGGCCCAGACCCCTCTGATTTCTCAACCTCATATTCTCTTATCTAGGTTGAAACATATACCCTTTGGGGACTTCCGTGGTTTTGTCTGCTCCCCTTCATCCCTCAAGTAACTGACCACATGGGCACGGTGTCCAGTTGCTTCTGTCCACTGGCCACATCCTGCTCACCTGGAGGACCCCTCTCACCAGGCTCTCCCTTTTCTCCACGCTCTCCAGTGAGGCCAGGGGCTCCAATCATCCCATCACGCCCAGGGGGGCCTGGCATTCCTCCAGGGGGGCCCATGGGGCCTGCAGAGAGAGGGGGACAAGGATGTATGCTATCTATCATCCACAGTGGGTTGGGGCTGATGGGACTGGACCTCCCTTATCAGCCAGGCTGACTCACCTGTCACTCCACGGGCACCTTGAGGGTAGACCCTCCAGGGCTGCTCCAGTCTATGGGTCCCCGGAAACTCCCACCATCCACCTGACCCTTGAACGCAGCCCAGAACCCTGGACAGCAAATCCCCCTGAAAACAGGTCACTGTCCCTCAGCTCCCACTCAGTACCTGGAGGTCCAGGGTCTCCTTTGATGCCATCTCTCCCATCTCTTCCTGGCAGGCCATGGGATCCAGGAGTACCAGGGGTGCCAGGGCTTCCAAGACAAACTTCCTTCATGTTGTACTCAAGGCCAGAAACCACCATCCAGATGAGGGTGAGGGTCAAAGAGCACAGCAGCATGGTGCCTGCTCCAGCGGCTCCTTCTGTGGAAGGGAAAGGCTGTGGCCCACCCGAAGCATTTGCCAAGGTCTCCCCTTGCTGTGCTTTGTCAAGATTCAGGCACGTGATGGAGCCTGAGGGCCAGGGCAGGTACGGACAGGAGCTCTGGAAAGACCCATACTATCCTTGGAAACTCCCAGCATCATCTGGTATCTAACATGGTCTCATGCCCCATCCCTCTGGCTGGAGGTGGAGTGGTACCTGGGCAGGTGAGCAGTGGTAAAGAGCTCTGGAGAGTCAGAGGACCTCGGTTCTAATGGAGTCTCTGCTCCTCACTGTGTGACCGTGGGGAACTCACTTCACCTCTCTTGGCTTCAGCTGAAACTTCTGTCCTGGAGGCAATCCTGTCCTGTCCCTCCCAGGCTGTTGGGAGGAAGGATGTGGTCAACATCCACTCGCTCCATCTGTCCCTCATCCTCTCAGCTACCCGTTCCTCTTGATTTCTAAGGGATCGTGATCCTGAGGATGAGCAGAGATGACCAGGGCCCACGTCTTGGCCCCCCCACAGTGGTCAGTGATAGGGAGTCCCCTCCTCCCTGCTTTCTCGGGACGCTTTCTCTTTGGCAGGCTGTTTCTCCCCCTGCCTCCACCCTGCAGGCCCTGCTGAATCCCTGGGGCCAATGGGCCCGGCCCAGGCGCACAGTGAAGTATGAGGATATTCGCAAGCCCACCTTCCTGTACCCATAGTTAGGGTTCTGTGGAACAAGTCCCAGTGGTACCCAGGGAGGGCCCCTCCTTCCCTGCCTGACCCATAGTGAAGCCTGTGGCTGCTGGGCTGCTTCATGCTGCTGCAACCCTGGGAAAGACCCAGGGGATGGGGCTAAACTCACCCACACGAACAGAGCCTATGTGGCTCTCTGCCTCCCGATCTGCCTCCAGGTGGCGAGGTGGACAGCAACATTTATACTGACCGTAGGCTACCAGGCTTCCTCTCCACCCCAGGGAGGGGCCTGCCACAAGGGCCTCTACTCCAGGACAGCCAGGCAGGAAGCTGTCATCTTGTTTACCCAGTACTTTTCCCCACAGGGCACTCAGCTGGAGGGCCACTTAGGAAACCCACTAAAGAGAAACTCCAGATCGGTAAGAAGGGAAAATTCCCACGGACCGGAGGCCACCCACTCTCCCTCCACCCACTTTCCCCAAAGCAGTGAAGAACGAGAGCGCTTATACGGGAACCGATGGAGCCACGTGGCAAAAGGAGCCCTCTCCCTCCTGGGCCTTGGCCTCCCGGTCCTGGCTCGTGATACGTTCGCAGCCCCAGAATCACGATCCCCCAAAAGCCCGCCAGCTGGAGAGAACATACCAGGGCTGGACTCTTTTCCCAGGGGAGCAAAGAGGCAGGTCAGTGACATACAGGGCTTCCTCCTGGGGCCATTCCAGCTCCAGAGCCTCTTTGGCTCTTGGAAGTGTCCATAGGGCTCCAGAGTGTGCAGAGGTCACGTCTGAAGCCAAAGGGTGGTCAGGGTGAGCTGGAACAAACTGTCTGTCATGGGGCGTGGCGCCCCACTGAGCCCCCAGCTCTTGCTTCCGGGGCCTGCAGCTGAGTTGACGGAGCATGGTTCACCGGTACAGGTGAACCCTGGGCGGGTTCCCCAGCCCTCCGCCCCGGCAGGCTCAGAGGTGGGGAAGCAGGGCGGGGTCTGGAAGGTCACAGGAGGACAGCAGTTTCTGTCTCGGCCTTGGTGATGTCTGACGACCTGCAGTGGTGGTTTCTTTAAGTAGTGGAATGACACGTGAAGCCTTAATTGATAAGATTCCCTCTTCAAGCCACTTGATGAGGAGGGAATCTCTAACATAGGGATGGTAACGATGGGGAACAGAGACAGGAAGAAATCGCCATGCTTACCTGTGAGTGGTCTGAAAAATCTTGAGATCCTCAGGGAGAGTGGGAGCTCAGCTAATGGAATCCCTTTCCCAGGAGCAGGGAGCCTGTCAGAGCCTCGCTGGAGCCCTGAGTGCTTTCAGCTGCCCTGCTGCCGCCTGTCACGTGCCCTGCGACCCTGTCAGGCACAGGATGGGGAGGCAGGGCCAGCGCAGGGTTGGGGCAACTGGGGAGCAGCTCCAGCTTAAGGACCACAACTCGGCTTGGAGGCAATGCGGTTCTGCAGGTGAAGGAATGGGAGCAGGGGTCTTCTTGGGCAGATTTTAAAGGGTCTGGGGGGAGGCAGCCTGGAGGTCCGGGCCATGGCTGGTGGGGAAGGGTGTGGACTAAGGAGTCAGACACACCTGAGCTGCACTTTGGAGCTGCCACTTGTTATCCCAGTGGCCTAGGTCAGGTTATATAACTTCCTGAGCCATGGTTTTCTGGGGTTCTTTGAAATTCTTATTTTGAAGTAATAACAAACCTACAAGAAAGAGGCAGGTGCACTACAAATTTTTTTCTGAACCTATGAGAGTAGGTTGCAAACATGACACTCCATCACCCTAGTATATTAGTTTATATTCCATATGAAGATGTTTTCCAATATAACCATCAAAATCAAGAAATTAACACTGGTTCAGATATTATTTTTACTTAAAAACATGAAAGAGTATCATGGGGTATTTTATTTAATCTTTTAAGTCACCTGTTTAACTTAAGTCACTCACATGGCTTAATGCCAATATATTAAAGTATGTCATAAAAATTCTAATAAAATGACTAATTAATTATTTACCTGGTCTTACCTCCTTCTTCATCCTGTGTCCCACCACTCTCCTTCTCCAGCTTCTAAGAGGGTGCCCCAAGTTCACAGAACTGAGGGGTGCTTTCCACGGCGCTCTTCCTCTGAGCATGATTCTTCTCTTGTCTGGAGTGTTCTGACTGCCTTTTCTGCCACACACAACAAAGGGTGGATGTCATACAATATTTGTCTTTCTCTGTCTGACTTATCTCACTTAGCATAATGTCCTCAAGGACTATCCATGTTGCTGCAAATGACAGGATTTCCTTTTTTTCGTGGGTGAATAATATTCCGTTGTATGTATACACCACATCTTTATCCATTCATGTATCAGTGGACACTTAGGTTGTTTCCATCCTTGTGAATAATGCTGCAATAAACCTGGGAGTGAAGATATCTCCTTGAAAACCTGTTTTCATTTCCTTTGGATATATACCCAAAACTGGGACGGCTGGATCATATAGTAGTTCTGTTTTTAAATTTTTGAGGGACCTCCATACTGTTACCCATAGTGGCTAGACCCATTTACCAGTTTATAATCCCACCAACAGGGCACAAGGGAACAAAGAATTTTTTACTGTAAGTATGCAACATTTGGGACGTACTTATACTAAAAAATTATTCATTGTTGATCTGAAGTTCAGGTGTCGTTGGGCATCTTATATTTTATCTGGCAAACCTACCTGCAGGTACCGTCAAGCAGAGGCTCTGGGTGAGGCAGGAGAGACCTCCTCTGGCTTGCTGTCATCTTATGGGTTTAGTCTGGGCCCACATTGTTGGGCCCACATTGTCAAAGTTGCTGATTTTTGGCTCAGATACAGATGAAAAGTCTTCCTGACCTCTGTGTGGCTTTTGAGCAGGGGCTGAAGTGTGGAGTGTATGGGTTACAAATGGGGCTGGTATTTAAAACAAACCCCAGCTCTCCTGAAGCGGCAGGGAACATCCAGGAGCTGGGGGTGAGAAAGCCCAGGATTTGCTTTATCCCTGCCTCCACCTGGACTAGAATGACTCTCCTGAGGAGTTTCCATGGCTACATTGGGAGGGAGGACGGCAAGGTAAGACCCAGTAGGACAGAGCAAAGGAAGGGACCAGGTGTGGCTGCAGCTCCCGACCAGGCTTCCTGGGGATGAGTGTCCATCAAAGCAGGGATGTTGACCAAGTGCACAGGCTTCTCACAGAGCCTAAGTGTCCATTTCTCTGGGGCAGTGGGCTCTAGATGCCTTGCAAACACGTGCAAAGCCCAGAGAGGAGGCACCAGCCAGGGCTCAGGCCCTGGTGGTTGTTTACATGAGGCTGCCTGGTGGAGACAAAGCTGAGAGCAGCCGGTGGGACAGGACGGGACAGGCAGACAGCAGGGGCAGGGAGGGGTTGGCAGCAAGCAGGCTGGGGTTCTCCCCAGGAAAGGTGCAAGATGGGCTGCGCCTGGATCCCAGCCGGAGGGAGCTAGAGAAACCGTCTGCCACCTACACTGCGACAGGAGAGAACTCTCAATGGCCTGCAAGCTTCTTCATGGACAACACTTTAGCTTAACTCCAGTGCATCACGGGATCAAGGAGGCCCTGGTCTTCAGAATCAAACAGGTACATTAGCATGTGCTCTACGCAGTCACAGCTGTTCCCCTGGGAGGAATTCCAGGCTCAGGACAACATGGGATTCTTTTCGCCCTGCTTCATGGAACAACCAGCTTCTGGTCTGATCCCAGCCTCGTGTTTTCACTGGAACTGAAGGGACTTTTCCCATCATGGATCTCCCCATTCCTCCCCCACATTCACTGCATTCATCCGGTGCCTCCACTGTCCTCAGAGGACACCTGAGCCCACATCCTGACACCCACGTGACCCTCCCGTGACAGCCTCGGCCCCCTCCTGGCTCACCCAGGAGCCAGGCCCCGGAACACCGTGGCGTCAGCTGTGGGCGTGTCCACAGAGCTCTCTAAAGAGGCTCCTTCTTCCTGGTCCTACAGCCTGGATGTGTTCTACTCTCTCGTGTGCAGTGCCCTTCTGTGAGACCTCCTATATTTAATTAACCTCAGATTACAGCAACAATATCTCAACACATTCATTCTAGACTTTTGAAAACATTTCAGAAGGGACCAAAGCCTCTCGGCATTTAGGCCTGCAACGCTTGTCCCAGTGATCTGGGATGTCAGAGCGATGTCCCCTCAGGCCAAGTTGTGGGCCTAAGACTGGCTATGGTCTGGGTTTCATTTTCTAAAAGACCTGAATGTTCAAGAAGAGAGGGCATTCTCTGGAGCTTTCAGCTCAAGAATGGGGCCGAGAAGGAGGTCTCAGCACCGCCCACCCTGCTCCCTCAGGGCATCCTGAAGGGCAGCCAGACCACAGGCTGCTCCACCTCGTTGGGCTGAAGAGATGATGAAAGATGACAGTTCAGGTAGAGCTCCTGGCAGGGTGACTGGTGTGGGGAAAATCTGATCCTTGCCGGAGTGTCCCACCTCTGTAGAGGTGAAGGGACCAGCTCCTCAGGCACCCGTCCAATGCCCGCCCTCTGCGGGGGCAGGCAGGGCTTCCCTGGCATCTGCATCACTCCTAACTCTAGAGTCTTCTTCCGAAACTACCCCTGGTGTGTGGTTCCTGCTTTCCAGGCCCCTTGTAGCAGAGGATCTGTTGGGTGGGTGCTGGAGTTGTTACTCACTGACCCGGGAGAAACTGACTAGGAACAAATAAAGACTCCAGCTTCCAGTCAACATGTATTTAAAACAGCTTCAACCAAACACATCTTGGTTTACTGGGAGATGGTGTTAATATAAAAATTATGACTGTGAGTATAAATATAAAAAACTGAATTTGTGCTTCATATATGACCCGAGCCAGAGGAACTCAGCCCTCTGCAAAGCGAGCACAGCCCCACCATGTGCCAGAGCTGGGACTCTCCTAAGCTACATGGCTGTGCCCCAACTCAAGACCAGAGGGCACATGCTGGGCCATGGACCCCACACTGCCCCAGGTCAGGAGCCAGGCCTGCAGGGACATTCAGAGAGGCAGGGCCTTCAGGAGTGCAACTATGGCAGGTGACCATTGCAGGGCCACTGGCCACCAGCCACATCTGCTTCCACCACAAAGCCTTGTCCCAGCAACCCAGCGGTACTGTCCTGGGGCTGTGCCCACTGCCGTGGCTTGTCTGTACACAGCCCTGCAGACATCCATAGGACAAACACGGAATCTGCATGAGATCCTGACCCAGCATCCAGCCTGGTCCGAGGAGCAACAGGGATATTGAAGCTGGAGGAGAAAGAGCCTCTGCCTGTGAAGTGTGGAAGGGTAACCTGAGGATGAGTGTCTCGGATAAACATGAACCAGGGAAGGGATCAGGTGACTCATCACAGAGACCCACAAGGACGCAAGCACACCCTGCGAATGCAGAGGGAACTGAGAGACCAGCAGAGGGTTGCACACAGCTTGAGGTCCACCCCGGAGAACCAAGGAGAGTTAGCCAGATTGGGAGAGACACATGGGAGGAATAGAGGGGCCCACGGGGGGAAGGAGACCCAGGCTGGTACATGTCACAAAAGGCCAGGGAGTGGTAGGACACAGTGCCACAAATGCTGCTGCCTGTGCCTCAGACTCTCATGACCCTGGGGAGAATCCTCACTCAGGAAACCCGCGGTTCCCAGCTGTGCCCCTGAGGCCTGGCTCGCTGCAGGGTGGGGGATGGCGCCTGGGCCCGGGGCTTCAGTGTCCTTGATCAGGAATTCCCATTCCCTTCTAAGTTCCACTTGAGAGCAGACACAAATGTTGGCTGGCATCTGTGTCCCCCCTGGTTTCCTGAAGAACCTGAGGGTCAGTCTCTCATGTGCATAATCCTTCCCCACCCCCAGAACAGTACACCCCTAACAAAGGAGAAAGAAGGGGGTACTCCCTGGGATGAGAGGGGGGCACAGGCACACCAAAGTCCTGAGAAATCTGATCAGACTGGTGCAGGAACATTTGCCTCAACTGGACTTTTTTGTTCCAGAGAGAGGGAATGATGAGAAAAGGGTTCTGACCTCTCAGGGGCTGTGAATGGCTTCCGTACCTACAGAGAGGAACGGTGCTCCCTGCGTTCTGAGGCTTATCATCCCCAATAGAACTCAGGAGAGGGAGCCTGGCCTCGATCCCACGAGGAATGTATGGGTCAGCTCTGCCCTCTGGTGGCTGAATGAAAAACTGCAGTCAAAGGCGAGGATGTGCAGACAAACATCGCACATCACCCTCCAGGTTCATTGATTCCACCTTCACGGGGGGCTACTTTGTATCAGGTGCTGTGATAGGCCCTGACTTAATCCTCTGACTCCCCTGGCTGCATCCATGAGGATTATTCCCCGCTTCCTCCTGACCTAGTCTGATACAGAGTCTTCACCCTTGTGGGCCTCCCTTTGTCAGGGCTCCTCTTGCTAATCGTCCCATCCCTGTTTGTCCACAGAGGCTGACTCAGTGCTGTGCCCCGGAGAAGGCTGATATAAACCAGTGTCCATTCCTGAACACCTGCTAGGTACATTTACATCTACCATATCCCTCCAAGGCTCACTGGAAGACAGGGCCCATCTTTACCCGCTTAGAGCAGAGAAGGAAACTGAGTCTCAGTGAGGTTCCCATAACTTACTAGAAGTGGTCCAGCCTGCAGGTTCTAGAGCCTGGTTTAAATGTCTTTCCGTCTGATCCCACAGCATCTTAGGCATGGCTTCCCTGAAGATCCAGTGCATTCTTTGCCCATAGCCATGGCTCAGGCCCTGGATGGGCTCCTCCTGGACTGTCACTCTGGCAACGTGGACCTCATCCAAGCCTCAGGTGCCAGGACGGCTTACTGTATCCCCCAGAAGCTCCAGCCTTGCTCTTTGCCTAGAATCCACGTCCACCCCTGGACATGCTTGATCCTGGCTCAGCTAGACTGAGCTCAGCAACTTATACCCCAGCCTTCGGCCCCAAGGCTGCTGGCCCAGAGCTTGGTACAGGCTGCCCCCAAGGCCCTCAGCAGGTGCACTGCACAGCCGGTGGTGCCACTGGAGCAGGCTCTTTGCTCTAGCTGAAAAGACCCAGATGCCCTGGAGAGGTGGAACAGAGCTGAGAATCCCAGCCTGTACCCACCTTCTGCAGCCCTGAGTAACTGAGTTCAGTCCAGCCCTGGCCAGGGGCCCTGACAACCAGAGGGCAGCAGCTCTACTGGGCCCAGAGCACCAGGAGCCCCCTGGGCCCCTCATTCCACACACCTGCTCCCCACACAATCAGCACAGCCCAGCCATTCTTTGATCAACTACAGAGACCATGACATCATCCCCACTGTTCTCTTATTACCCAGCAACACAGAAGCCATCGGCAGAGAGAAGGTGTTCTGATATTTCCAATGTCTCTGGTGGTTGAACTCCTCCCAGAGAATAGTTGTTTAAGAAATAGTGAATTGTGTCATCAACTTAAATTTAACCCGTTATATTTTCTAGAAATTAAAATATGAAGAGAATCATTTAAAAACCCACTACTGGGCTTCCCTGGTGGCGCAGTGGTTGAGAGTCCGCCTGCCGATGCAGGGGACGCAGGTTCGTGCCCCGGTCCGGGAAGATCCCACATGCCGCAGAGCGGCTAGGTCCGTGAGCCATGGCCGCTGAGCCTGCGCGTCCGGAGCCTGTGCTCCGCGACGGGAGAGGCCACAACAGCGAGAGGCCCGCGTACCGCAAAGAAAAAAAAAAAAAAAAACCCACTACTTACTAAATACTATCCAGAAGTTTGTTTATAATTCTATTGAGATACAATCTGAGAAAAAGTAAAAAACTTATGTACAAAGAGTTCTTTAAACTAAAAACAAATATAGATAATTCAAAATTACATTTGGACAAAGGTGAGCTATTATAGTGGGCCTTGGGGTGATTTGGGATTTGGTCATGAAGCTAGGAGGTAACTCATTTGCACGTTCTGGATGAGCGTGTTCAGGGAAGACCCAGCCCCTGAGGGAGGACGACAGGGAGGACAAAGACCCCTTGGTGAGAAGCCAGCTCAGGGCCCCGCCTGGGCTTCCTGGAGGAAGGGGTGGAAGAGAACATCCTCCCACCATGAACTCCACATGTGGATTCACTGGACAGCGTGGAGGAAGAAGAGGGGCAGGGAACACCTGGCAGCCACGGAGGGAAAAAGTGGGGGAGAAAAACAAGGGCCCAGGGCTCGGGTAGCATGTGCTCCCTGATAAGTGCTCCATCTGGATCATCAGATGTGTCACCCAAGTCTAGAAGCTCTGTTTGTTTTTTTTTTTAATTAAACTATAGTTGATCTGTAACATTATGTTATCTTCAGGTATACAACAGTGATTCAATATTTTTATAGACTATACTCCATTTAAAGTTATTATAAAATATTGGCTGTATTCCCTGTGCTATACAATATTCCCTTGTCACCAATTTATATTAAAGATAGTGCTTTACCTCTTAATCCTGCCCCTATCTTGCCCCTCCCCGCTCCTCTTTCTACTATAAATAAACCGCTAGTTTATTCTCTGTATCTGTAAGTCTGTTTCCTTTTTGTTATATTCATTAGTTTTGTTTTTTAGATTTCAAATATCAGTGACAACATACAGTATTTGTCTTTCTCTGTTTGATTTATTTCACTAAGCATAATACTCTCCAGGTCCATTCATGTTGTTGTAAATGGCAAAATTCCATCCTTTTTATGGCTGAATAATATTCCATTGTAAATACGTCCCAAATCTTCTTTTCCATTCCTCTGTTGATGGACACTTTGTTTGCCCCTTATCTTAGCTGCTGTAAATAATGCAGCTATGAATATTAGGATGCATATATCTTTTTGAATTAGTGTTTTTGTTTTCTTCAGATAAGTACCCAGGAGTGGGATTGCTGAATCATATGGTAGTTCTATTTTTAATTTTTTGAGGAACCTCCATACTGTTTTCCACAGTGGCTATACCAATGTACATTCCCACAAATGGTATATGTACTAGGGTTCCCTTTTCTCCACATCTTCACCAACATTTATTATTTATTCTCTCTCTCTGTGGATTTTTTTTTTTCAGTCATGCTGTGCAGCTTGCGAGATCTTAGTTCCCGGACCAGGGGTTAAACCCGGGCCATGGCAGTGAAACCACTGGACTAACCACTGGACTACCAAGGAACTCCTTATTTATTCTCTTTTTGATCACAGCCATTATGACAGGTTCAAGGTGATATCTCATTGTGGTTGTGATTTTCATCTCCTGATGCTTAGTGATGTTGAGCATCTTTTCATGTGAATGTCGGCCACCTGTATGTGTTCTTTGGAAAAATGTCTACTCAGGTCTTGTCCATTTTTTTTATTGGGTTGTTCGGGTTTTTTTATATTGAGTTGTAAGAGCTCCCTTCTGGCCTGTGAAGTTTCTGCAGAAAAATTGCCTGATGAGGGTTCCCTTGTATGTGAATCTTTTTTTTTCTCTTGCTGCCCTTAAAATTCTCTTTAACTTTCGCCATTTTAATTATCTTGATATACCTTGGTGTGGGTCTGTTTGGGTTCATCTTGTTGGAGACCCTCTGTGCTTTCTGTACCTGGAAATCTGTTTCCTTCTTCAGCTTTGGGAAATTTTCAGCCATAATTTCATCAAGTACATTTTCTACCCCTTTCACTCTCTCTTCTCCTTCTGGGACTCCCACAATGTGAACGTTAGTACACTTGATGTTGTCCCTAAGGTCCCCTTAAACAATCCTCCTTTTTAGAAAATTTCATTTTCTTGTTCTTATTGGTTGACTTCCATTATTCTATCTTCCAGATTGTTTATGCATTCTTCTGTATCGCCTAGTCTGCTGTATCACCTAGTTTGCTGGTAATTCCTTCTGTTTTTCATTTCAGTTATTGTATTCTTCTCTGACTGGTTCTTTTTTATATTTTCTGTTAAAATTCTCACTGTGTTCATCTATTCTTTTCCCTAGTTTAGTTAGCATTCTTATTACTAATGCTTTTAACTCTTTATCTGGTAAATCTCTCTGTTTCTCCAGCATTTTTTTTCTTGTTATTTTGTTTGAAACAAATTCCTCTGTCTTCTCATTCTGTTTAAACGTCTCTATAAAATTAGGTGAAAATTAGTAACCTACCCCCGTCTTGAAGGTGTGTCCTTGTGTGAGAGTGCTCCTAAGCAGTTTGCGTGTGCCCAGTGGCTCTGGTGGAAGTGAGCATGGGTCACATCTTCCCTCAGGGTGTGCTGGCAGCTACCGCCTCGGTGGGGGGTAGGGCTGGAGATGGAGGGGCTAGAGCTGGAGCCAGCTGTGAGCAGGGGTATCTCCTCTGCTCAGTGGCCATCAGTCCCTATTGGGGGCATGGTCAGGGTCCCAGGTGCTGGCGCAGAAGCCCTGAGGGTGAGGTCCAAGCTGGTTCCAGCACTGGAGCAAGACAGGCTGGAGAAGGTGCCTGTTGTGGGCTGCAGTACGCTCTGGGACAGTTCCAGCAAGCCCGTCAGAGCCCCGGTCGTTGCTGACCTGCTGTCTCTGCACGCTCGCCACCTACAGGAGCCCTCACCCTATTGGAGGCAGGGCCAGGTTCAAGCCATCTTCATCCCCCCACCAAGTGTGCTCTCTCCTTAGCAATGGCAGCCTTTGCCCTGGGGGACAGCTGCACCAGAGCCAAGAGTGGCTGGGCAGGCTCCCGCTGTGGGCTGGGGTACGCATGAAACTGGCCACAGCCCGGGGGAGGTTTCCATCTGCTTCCTCTGCCTTGTTCCCAGGACTAAGCACGAGTATGTGTGCGCTCTTCAAGGGTGGTGTCTAGGTCTCTTACAGCCCTCCACTAAGTCCCACGGCTTTTCAAACCAGCTAAGGGTACTCGTCTTCCCCGCATCAGACCCCAGAGCTGGGGCGTCCAATGTGTCGCTCAAACCCCTCACTCCCCAGGGAGGATCTCCAAGCCCATGCAGTCCTCCTCCTCTTCTGTGTCCCCTGCTAGGGGCACAGCTCCTGACCTGATCCCTCCTCCCTTCTGCCCAACTCCATGTGGACCTTTCTTTACAGCCTTGACTGGGGAAGAGGCTTTCTGCAAGTCCTGTTAGTTTTCAGTGAGAGTTGCTCCACATGTATTACAGATGCGTTCGTGGGGGGAGGTGAGCTCGGTGTCCTCCTACTCCGCCATCCTGATCTCCCTGCTGGAAACTCTGGTGTAATCGCTCTTTCCGATATTCTTTGTCTTGGGCCTGCACCTCCTGTCTGGAGGTGATGTTGTTTCTTTCAGCCTTCAATGAACATGAGTTTTCAGTTCAAGGGACAGAATCCTGTTTTGAGAAGAAGAAACGGATCTTTCCAGCTTTGTTCCAAGAGCTTTGTGTGTTTTTTTAAAAAATATTAATTAATTAATTATTTGTTTGGCTGTGCTGGGTCTTAGCTGTGGCAGGCGGGATCTTTAGTTGTGGCATGTGGGATTTAGTTCCCTGACCAGGGATCGAACCCAGGCCCCCTGCACTGGGATGTTCCAAGATCTCTGAATCATTCTTTGTAGCTCCAGATCCATTTTGGACACGTCCAGGACATCTGACATTTCTAGGCTTTGGTCTTCTATTCCAGGACAAAACTTGATGAGGGCTTTACATCTTCCTAGAATTAGTGCTGAACTGCTACTGGCATGCTTCTCAGCTCCCTGTAAAGAATGTCTGCCACTGGTTGAACGAGTCCATCAGAAACAAGAGAACTATTATCAGGACACCTACCACAGCACCCTCCAGCATCTCCCACTGAGACCCAGGGAGAGTTAGACTTGGCCTCATATCATACGGAAGGTTCTCCTGCCATGAAACTCTGCAGCATCTCCTAGGTTTGCCGCTATAACAGCTTCATGGGAGGCTAAGTCCTCCCTAGTTCCCCAGGCTGATGAAGGGCCCCCACCCTCAATCGTCTGCTGGGCCACAACAGGGAGGAGACCAGGGGACACACCTGTGCCTGGTAACCAGGGCAGACCAGCACTACAGGGGGGCAGGGAAGGACAGCAACAATAAAGGCACACACTCTCAACCCTCCTGCCTTCTGCTGAAGCCTTGCTTCTGTGGTCTCCGAGGACCCATCTCCCATCCTCTGCCCGCACTGTCCCCTCTGTCTGGTGAGCCCTTCCTCTCACTGCTCATGCTGTGAGCACGTTCCCACATGTAACCCCTGGGTTCCCCGGCCCATGTCCCCAGGGCCCGCGGCACAGTGCTCCATGATCCATGCAAGTCTTGGACGGCAGGAGGGAGGGAGGGAGGGAGGGAGGAAACCACCGTTTGCCATTCCTGAGTATTCACACATTTTTGTTCTCTCTTGTCTGTGGCTTTCCCTAAGGAAAGCTTAAAATTACTGTCCACAGGAGTATCTGAATTACAAATTACATAATTTAAAATAGAAATACGTGTTATATAAATTTAAATATTCAACAAATTAAAATAAATGCAAATCTATATGCTAATAACATCAGGTGACCACATAACATTAGAAGTCACCATTTTGGACTGTTATACAACAAAAACCTCAAAAATTTTTGAAAAGTACAAATAACAGAGATTATTTTCTGTAATTGCCTGTCAGTGAAACTAGGAACAAGTGAAAAAATTCAAGCAAAAACAACCATGTGGAAATTTTAGAACTGCCTCTGGGGTAAATTTTGGATCTAGAAGCAGCTGAGCCTACATGCAGCTCAGAAAGTTAGAAATGGAAAATGAAACACAAGGAAAGCAGAGAAATAGAAATGAGGTCAAAACAAATGAAATATCTGAGAACTCATAACCTCGGGATGCTTTGATGCCAAAATCAGAGCTAATTACAAGGTGATATTCCTTTTCTTTCCTTTCTTCCCTTCCATCCTTTTCTTTCTGTCTTCCTTCCTTCTTTCTGTTTTTTTCTTTTTTTTTAAAGGGAGAATGTTCAGAGCTGCCTTTCAGAGTTCTGTGCGGGGAGATGGATGGTCCCACAGTGCCTCTTGGGAGGTTGGAGCAGCCCTGGAGGAGGTGATGGGGAGGGGGCAGGGTCAGCCTGGCCAGGTGCTCCCCCTGGGACTCTTACGGGATCCCTCAGCCCAGAGTTGAGACTAGAACAAGCCATCCAACCTCCTGTCGGGAGGAGGGAGGTGAGCACAGTGGTTGGGGTCAGGGCCCCTGGAGGTGAGGGGTGGGTCCAGGACTGAGGGGAAGCGGTCTCCTACTCCTCCCCTAGGGGCTGCCCCTCCTGCTGGAGAACATGCACAGCTCCGAGGGTCCTCACACCCCTCCAGAGCAGCAGGACGAGGCCCAGTGCTGGGTGAGGACACGATCCAGCCACTTCTCCCAACGAAGGGAAGGGGAATCATGCCGCCACACCGTGGTTCCCATCCTGCCCGGGGACGGGGTCTGCCCTTTACTGAGTGGGGATCCTCAGAAGTGGCCTCACCCGCCTGAGCCTCAGTTTCGTCCTCTGTAACCTGGGGATCTGAATGGTCCTCTTAGGCTGCCATGGTCGCCTCAGCAGCTGCAGCCTTGGCTTGTGCAGGACGAGGGCTCCTCCCAGCCCCCGTGTCCCAGGGCCATCTTTTGGGGGCTCCACAAAACCCCCTAGAGGTAGCCCCCTCAGCCTTGGCAGCAAGGGGGGGAGTCCTGCTCTTAGGAGGCCAAGAGCAGACGTGGGCTTCCTGAGAGTCCCCCCTCCCCCCGACCACCCTGATCCGGTCAGCCCAAACCGACCTTGCCCTCCTGCCGTCCTCAGGACAGGGTGTGGCCACCTGACCCACAGGTCTGGGAGCAAAGCTCTCCCTCCCTATCTTGACGGCACCTCTGACCCAAGGCTCAAACCTGACAAACATGGCATTTAAATTTCAAGAAAAAAGAACGAAGTACCCTCCAGAAAGTTTGTAACAAGTCACACCGACCGTATTTGGAAATGCACATTTCCTTACATCTTTGCCAGCCCTGGATTTTAAGAACATTTCCCCCCCAGCCATTTGTTCGCCAAAATACAATATTGCATTTTTTAAAAGTTATTCCTTGAAATGTGCGCCTTCGAGCAACTTTCATTTCTTGTGGTTTCTTCCATTTCTTTAATTACATGTTTATTCCTGTCCTTATACTTTGTCCATTTACTTCTGGGGTTTGGGCCGCTTTCTTATTGATCTGTGGTTCATTAAATTTGACATTGTAAATATTTTCCATTTGTCAGTTATGTTTTATCGTTGTGGGTTTTTTCACCTAATGCACAAGAATTTCTTTTATGACATCAGATTTAGCGAATTATTTCCCTTATGCCTTTTGAGTCTCACACTGTCCTGTGACAGTCACATCAAATGGGTCTGCTGTAACCTCCCATATTGTAAGGGGACGTCTAATGCCACCTTTGACACAGATTTTGGGGGTTGTAAACTCCCCCGTTCCCCCTGGTTGGTTTCCTCTTCCAATGAATTATTTTCCTACCCACATTTTTTTGCATCTAGGGCTGATACGAACTGAACTCAGAACACAGCCCCTCTTCCTTATTTCTCCAAAACCTCTTTCATGAAGATGCCAAGGCAGTAGACCTCAGAGCCCAGGAACCAGGTGTCTGTCTCAATTTTTTTTCCCCACAGACTTATTGAGATATAATTGACGTATAACATTGTATAAGTTTAAGGTGTGCAAAGTGCTGATTTGATACACTTGATACACTGCACAATGATTACCACCAGTGCACTAGCGCACACCTCCAACATGTCACATAGTTACCATTTCTGTTTTGTGGTGGGAACATTTAAGATCTACTCTCTTAGATCTTTTTAAGTATATAATACAGTGCTATTAGCTATAATCACCATGCTATACATTAGATCCCCAGAACTTATCTTTAAACTGGAAGTGTGTACCCTTTAACCAACATTTCCCCACTCCCCCATCCACTCACCCTCCCACCCCCTTGAGCCCCTGGTAACCACCATTCTACTCGTTTCTGTGAGTTTGGCTTTTGTAGATCCCTCACGTAAGTGACGTCATACGGTGTGTGTCTTTCCCCGACTTACCTCACTCAGCACAATGCCCTCCAGGTTCATCCATGTTGTTGCAAACGGAAGGATTTCCTCCTTGCTCATGAGTGATATTCCACCGTACATCTACGACACATCTTCTCTATTTATTCTTCCATTGGTGGACACTTCGGTTGCTTCCATATCTTGGCTATTGTGTCACTGCTTCTTACACTGTGCCTGGGTCACATCTGCTCTGGGGAATTTGTCCCAGGCCAAAATTTCTCCTGAAGTTTCAATTTCCAAGCCTTTCACCCCAGCCACCCACTGCTGTTTCTCCCATTCGCCTCTCATTCCCCCACCCCTCCATCCACCACCACCTCTCAGACCAAACTCCCAACTCCCCTTCCTCAATACCCGCCTCCAAGTGCCTCCCCATCTGATGTCACCTCCCTCTGGACCCTCTGTGGGAAATGGGCTTTGTCATATCGTGTCATTCATTCCCTGTTCACTTCCAGGGTTGAAACATTAAACTGCCAAGTGATTGCTGTATAACTACTCACGGTTACAGTGCTACTTCTTAACAAGTGCTAAAACACACACACACATACAAAAAAACAACCCCCCAAAAACCCCCACACAACCCTGATGAAGGATGGTAATCTACATCTACATCTCTGGGCACCTGAGCCTGGCACAGAACCCACCGGAGGGCAAGCAGGATTCTCAGCGCCTGCAGAACCTCTTTGATGAGGGGAGCTCAGGGAGCAGGAGAGATGGGCACACCTAGGATTCATTCTGATATGACTACATCGAGCACCTCCTCTGTGCCAGGCCCTGCACTGGAGCCAGGTATGAAATGGCAAACAAAGCAGCCAAGGCAAGACCTCAAGAATTCTGAGTCTGGGGCCTCCCTGATGGTGCAGTGGCTAAGAATCCTCCTGCCGATGCAGGGGACACGGGTTCAAGCCCTGGTCTGGGAAGATCCCACATGCTGCGGAGCAACTAAACCTGTGCGCCACAACTACTGAGCCTGCGCTCCAGAGCCTGCGAGCCACAACTCCTGAAGCCCATGTGCCTAGAGCCTGTGCTCTGCAACAAGCCACTGCCGCGCCCCACAACGAATAGCCCCTGCTCACCGGAACTAGAGAAAGCCCGCACACAGCAACAAAGACCCAATGCAGCCATAAATGAATGAATGAATGAATAAATAAATAAATAAAAGAATTCTGAGTCCCATGGATGCGACAGGCACGAACAAGCAAGCACTGCCGCCCACAAGGAGTTACAGCTTTTGATGGCTCAGGACCAGAGTAAGATGGCCATCATTTATGGAGGATGTTTGGGAGAGTCTTTCTGGAGGGTGATTAGTAAACGGAGACTGGAAGGGTTCGGAGGAACCACCTGTGAAGAGACGAGAGGGTGGGTGGGTAGAGAAGGAGACGCGAGGGGTTTGGGCCCCAAGGTTAAACGAGGAAATCACATATTTACACATTATACACACTGAACAAGAAACAAAACATGGGAGTAGAAAGGGGAGGTGACCAAGGAAGGGGTTTTTCAGAAACACAGAAATTTCATCTGAAACCTACAGGATGAGACAGAGCATCCATCCAAAGACAGAAGAAGTGTATCACAGAAAGAACGGCATTTGCAAAGGTCCTGGGGCAGGAGTGAGTGGGGCCTGTTTGGTGAAGCCAGAGAAGCCAGGGAGTCTGGAGTGGGGTGGTGGGAGAGCCCAGAATGAGGGCAGACAGATGGGTAGTGGGCAGGCACATGGGACACTGACAGCTAATACCTGGTGTATTAGAGGTACTCAAGGATTACAACTGGGGTGCGAAACACGGCCACATTATTTTAAGGAGTCTCCTTTCCCCAGATCACCGACAACCTCCATGTGGCTGAAGTCCCTGGGCACTCGGAGGCCTCATGTCACGTAAGCCGCTGGTGTCATTCCACGTGGGCGACCCGCACTCATCTTCGCTTAGCTCCGAAGGACGCTCCCCACTCCCACAACTCTCCTGGCTTCCCCTCCCTCATCCCCCCCCCCTCCCCCCGCGGCTCCCTTCCTGTCTCCTTTGCTATTTCATTTCCCTGACACCTTGACACTTGGGAACTTCATGGCCCAGAAAGGGCTTCCCCTCCATGCTCTCACTAATTATTCGGCCTTTGATCCTACAGAGCCGTTCTTCTACCACCTTCCCTCCCGGGCACATATCCTAACACGGCTCACGTGCATCTTTTTACTTATGTGTTCTCATGTGTATTATTTTCTAGGAAATGTAGTCATTGCACAGCCCAGGCAATAGCCTCTAGAGCACAGGTCTCCTCTCTCTGCCGCACTCCCAGGTCTGTCCTTCCTGGCGCCCCGGTCAGCCTGTCTTGCGCCGGGGTGTCACCAGAAACCTCTTTCCGCAGTCTCCCCCTCCTCCCGACGTTTCCCCAGAGCTGACCCCCTCCCCACCGCCTGCTCTGACCATGCCCCAGGACGACCTCTCCGGGGGCTCCTGCGGGGACAATCTCTCATCCAAACGATGGTCTGTTAACTCTCCTCACGAGACGTGTGAAGGGAAACGTGCACCCACTGAAGGCCTGGCTCGTCTCTCTGCCAACCAACCCCCTTCATTCACTCACCTCACTTCAGTCACTGAACCGGCTGACAAATACTGCACGAGCGCCCGCCTCGTGCCAGGCTTACTGCAGACAACACGCAGGGAGGGGCAGCAGAAGGAACCAGGTGAGGACAAGGGGCACAAATGCCAGATGATGGAGGGGGCACACTCTGAAGCCACCTGCCAGCCTGGTGCCCTCGGCCACACTCCCATCCCACTTCGGGCCTCAGGGTCTCCACGTGTGACGTGGGTTTGCTAGGAATGCCTACCTCTGGGCGGCGTGCTGCAGAATGAATACGGTGATGCAGTGATGCCGCAGGAGGTGGCACGAGATGCCTTAACCTGTGCTGGCTGGACCCCGCACGCACGGGATCGGAGGGACCCTGGCTGGCAAACCCTGAAGGCAGGACACCTGCTTCGCTGCGGGACGGGGATCAGGTAATGTTACTTGGAGGGGAGGTTTCTAGGGGATTGCAGACAAAAACTAAGCATAGAGTAGTTGCTCCTTGTGTTTTTATTCACCGGTTTAGCAGGAACTATTAACAAATAGACTCTAGTTTCATATAAACAGTGTTGACCCAAAAAAACCTTGTTTCTCCAGCGGGTGGGGAAAGTATAAAATTCTGAATTTTCACTTCGAATATGGCCCAAGTTAGAGGAACTCAGCCACCTGCAAGGCTGAGCCTCCCTCTCCCGAAAGGAACTCAAGACTTCCTGGGTGACCTGGAGCCCTGAGAGAGACCTGAGCTTCCGTATCACACACACCAGCTCTAGGCTTTTATGGAGATCTGGGCTTCTTTCTCTGCCCTGAACAAGCTGCCTTTTCCCTGAGGGGAAGAGAAAGCCGAGGGTCTTCGTGCTTCAGGCCTAGAGCCCAGCTGCTGGCCGCCTGCCACCCAGATGAGGCTTCCTGGGCTGTGTCTCCCAGCCAGATCCAGCACCGTGTGCCCCAGAAAGAAGGCCAGTCCCCAGCGTTCTCCAGAAGCCCATGGAGGCCCCTACCTGAGCCTGTGGTCTGGGGAGCTGGGGAGAACGTAGAGGTGCAGCTGTCAGAGGCCCAGGCTGAGGAAGGGGGATGGGGGAGTGGGTACCAGCCACAGATGGAAAGGCTGGGGAATGTGCAGCTTCCAAGACCCTGGTGCACAAAGGAGCACCCAGGACCTCAGGGGTAGAGCTGCCCCCAGAGGCTGCCTGGTAAAGGCAGAAACCGCCTCTTGACATCCTGACTTATCTCCCATTAGGAGTCAAGCCCTGCCACTTTGAGTCACCATTTAACATTTGATATTCAGGCCTTAGGGCTGTCCTCTCTGGAAGTGGGGTCTGAGGGGCTCACCCACTGATCCTAACAGCAGTCAGACTGCAGGGGTTACAGAGGGGCCAGAGAGAGAGCGAGCCGTGGAGGACACAGGGTTCCACTCCCTGTTTAAGGGCCAAGCAGGAGGAACACGGCTCCTGCTCTAGGAAGCCCGATGGGACAGGACTGGCCTTGGACCCTTTCCCCAGGGGTCCACAGGCCCAGCCCTGCATGTCCCTGAGTGGGCAGGGCTGGGATTATACCGCTGCCTCTTAATTCCCAACTCCAGCCCAGCCCTGTGGGCCAGGATAGCCAGCGCACCCCGAACTGTCTTCTGAAATGAAAGAGGCAAAGGAAACACCCCTCTGGGTCTGTCCTGACTCTGCAGATCATGGCCCAGGGCTCACCAAGGGCTTAACCCCCTAATTCCCAGAGACCTCAAGTCTTCAGGACAGAGGTCACAGCCTCATCTCAATGCACTTGGTCATCGCTCAGAGCTGTCTCTGGCATGAGATGGGGGCGCTGGCGGGGGGAGACACGGTGTATGGGCTCCCGCTCTCACATCTAGCCTTGTGAAAGCTACTTCGGCTTCCCCATCTATACATGCAGGTAACACAGGGGGTCACCTCACTGTGTTGCAGTGAAGAAGAAATGAGATCAGTGAGTAGCTCGGTCCCTTACACACTAGACGCTCTCACCCCTGCCACAAGCCCAGCCTGGGAGGGCCTCTGGAAGGCCTGGGCTCAGGACGCTGACCGCACGGCCGCAGACGTGAGGGGCAGCCCCAGCACACCCAGGCCCACACGGAGCCCTGAGATCTGTGCCGTGTGCTGCCCTCGGCACACGCCAGGGAGGCAGGGGCTGGTCAGCGTCCAGGCCGTGGCGGAAGGTGAGCGAGGGGATTTCCTGCCGACACGGGTGGGATTTCCACTAAATTCACATCGCCCTGGCCTGTGGGAGAGGCAGGGGAACCTCGTGACTGTCCTCACGAGGAGATCTGAGCCCGGCACCAGGAGGCCCCCTCCTCCTGCTAAATCAGAGGGGCCTGGCTTTGCCAGGGAGGCGGCAGTGGGTGGGCAAGGCCCAGCCCGGGGTCCGGGAGATCTGAGAGTTGGGGTCCTAGAAAAGAGGAACACGGCTCTGTTCCACCCAGATGCCTCCACGGTGCGGCCAGGCCTGGTCCCACCAGCACTAAAACACAAGCTTTTTCGGAACTTCCCAGGGGAACTCGCTTCTTCCGAAATGGCCATAGCACGCCGTCTTCTGGTAGATGGGCTTCTTCAAATCCAAGTCCCTGTGTGTTCAGCAGAAAAAAAGGTCATTTCTAATGGAAAAGGAGCAGAGTTTCTTCCTCTGAATTTGGGCACAGGAGCAATTAAGAGACGACGACAGTCTGTGGGGGTGGTGTTACCCACCCGAGAACAACTAACTCCCTCTAAGTGTTCTGTCTCCGCGATGCCACGTCTTACGAGGTGACTGCCACTGGTGCTTAGGAAACAGGCTGAGTTCAGGGACAGCCTGACTGATCACACAAATGCAGCAGGAACCAGGGATGTGAACTCTGGCCTACTCTCCACTCCACTCACTTGGCCCAGACCGACATCAACACCGCCAAGCTCCAGGCAGCAGGGGTGGCATCAGAAACGAGAGCAGGTGGGGATGGACTTGCCGACTAAATTCCCAGCCAACGGGCCTTGGGGTTATTTTCCTAAGATCCCCCACCTGCTCAAAGGTGGCCCCCCTGGGGTCAGGGTCTGCTGGGCCAGCAGGGACCCGACCCAGCCGCCTTCAACCTGAAAACCAGACATCCTGCATTTGGGGTTTGCACTGTGCTGGACCAAGAGCCGGAAGCCCCTCCTGCTTCTGGGAGGCTGAACATCCTCCCTTCTGCTTCCCTTTCCAGTGAGCTGAGCACCGGGTGAGGGAAGAGGGTCCTGCCCAACAGAGGGGGCGGTCCTTTTACCTGACGATGACGCCAGGCCGAAGGTCGAAGTTCTTGTTGACCACATCCAGCAGCTCTCTCTCTGTCTTCTGGGACGTTCCGTAGGTGAAGATGGAAATGGACAGTGGCTCGGCCACACCAATGGCATAGGACACCTTGAGAAGAGTCCAGGGTCAAGGACGGGCCCCTTGCAGAGACCCTGACATCCTCAGGGAGGGGATGCTGAAACCACACACGCCCTGCCCAACACGTTCCCCCAGCCCCCCATCTGCCTAGAAATCCCTGCCATCTTCACGGTGGGCAGTTTCTGTACGTGCCCCGCTGCCTGAAGACTTGTTTTCCCACTCCCAGGTTTGCAGGGCACCGGCCACAGAGCCCAACATGACACACACAGAGTCACATCCTCCGGCAAAGTATGGGCCTTCCCCTAGGCCAGGGTGCCCTTACTCAGGGTAGACCTGGGGGTCCGAGCCGGGGGGCTCTGACCCACCTGCACAAGCACTCTCCGGCAGAGCCCCGCCTTCACCAGGGACTTGGCCACCCAGCGGGCAGCGTACGCAGCTGAGCGGTCCACCTTGGTGTAGTCCTTCCCGGAGAAGGCGCCCCCGCCGTGCGCCCCCCAGCCGCCATAGGTGTCCACAATGATCTTACGGCCAGTGACGCCTGCATCCCCCTGTGGAGGGAAAGGAAGACACAGAGGGAGGATGTGGGAGGAGGGGGCAGCCAAAGCACTGCAGTGGCCGCTGGACCACAACTTGGAGGTGGTCCCCGAAGCTTCTGGGGGCACACGTTCCAAAGACCCCTTGGCTGGAGTCAGCCAGAAACCCTGGGCTCTAATCCCAGTTCAATCACTGACTAGTCACAGAAGTCAGGTCACCTGTCAGAGCCTCGTCAGAAAGGGCAAAAGGTGGGCCAGCTGGGGTCACAGCCCGCTCGTAAAGCCTTTGTTTGTAGGAGTCAATCATAACGGAGAAATCCAAGTGCAGGAGGAAACTGCGCTGTGGCAAATACACCCCGGGCTGTGCCCCGGCTGGTGCCACCCGGCAAACGTTAAGTTGCCCGTTTCCTCAAGTGTCTGCTCTGTGCATCTCTGTCAACAAAGATGTTTGGGGGCGGGGGGGGGGTCTCTATGTTTCTCTGTTAAATGATGTGGGGGAAGTCTGCGTACTATACCATCCCCCCCTGCCCCGCTTAGAGATCCACAGTTCACAGCAGCATGCCGAGACCCTGAGAAGTCCTGCAGGAAAACACAGTGAGCTGTGCCTTCCTTTCACCCTGGGTTTCTGCGCTACTTTGGCTAGAGCACCCAACCCAGGGACTCCGCTTTGCGGCAACACGTCCACAGGGAGGTGCCCCGGCGGTGGTCAGCAGCCTCTCGGAGGGTCTAGGGCACTCTCCAACTGCTCACGCCGGCTGCACGGGAGAAAGGGCCCCCCCCCCACGTCCACATCTAAAACACAGCCCCACCTTGGTACCCACAAGAGCTGCAGGTCACGCGTGGCCGAGACCCAGGAAGCGCCACCCGGGCAAGCTCAGCGCCCATGATGGTGAGTTAGCCCCGGGCAGGGTCAGGCGGCAGCTGGACACATGTGAGACGTCTCGAGCGGGAGGGCCAGGCAGCACTGAGGGGGAGCCTCCTGGGGACATGTCCCCATTCCTCCTGTACTCAAGGGCGCACAGCAGGCTTCACAGAACAAGCTGACTTCACGTTTCGTCCAGGGCCAGACCCATCTGGCCGAGCCACACAAAGCCAGCACCCTCCCGTGGCCTTTGCCCTCAGGGAGGTGAGCAACGGCAGGGCCTCACGCAGAGCCGGGGACGCACCTGGGGGCCTCCAATGACAAACCGCCCGCTGGGCTGCAGGTGGTAGATGGTGTCCTTGTCCAGGTACTGGGCCGGCACCACGGCCCTGATCACCTGCTCCTTCAGCGCCCTGCGCATGTCCTCCAGCGTGACGTCTTCGTTGTGCTGCACGGAGATGACGATGGTGTGGATGCGCACGGGGATGACCGCGCCGCGCTCCTGCGTGTACTGCACTGTCACCTGGCGGGCGGCAGGGAGGGAGGAAACGTCGTGAGGCCCTGCCCTGAGCTGAGGACACGCTGCTGCCAGGCGCAGGTGCCCAGGAGGCAGGCAGGGCTCCCAGGAGCCAGAGGGACCCCCTGTCCCCCAAGGGCCTTCAGGCAAGTTCATCTGACACATTCTTAAACTGGATAACTGCCTGGCGCTGTGAGACGACTGGGCACGAGGCACAAGCTATTCCCACCTGTGACCACAATCAATGCCACTTGGAGACTCGGGTGTCACAGAGTTTCTGCTCTGTGATCCACTAGACTCCACTCCTCCTACCTCAGAGGGCTCTGGGTGCCAGAAAATGTCCCTCTGCCAAAGCCCTGTCTTGACCCTCCGTGGCCCAGGCCCAAGACACCCCGGCTCCCACCAAGGAACACAGGAGTCCACAGGCCACACGCCCACTGCCCCGGCCCCCTCGGTGGAGGAGCTCTGGAAGCATATGGGGCCAGAGGCCTTGCCTGCTGGAGGGACAGGGTGACAGGGACTCGAGCCAGGAGGACTGAAGTGGAGGGAGCAGCAAGCTCTGGGTCACCAGCCTCTGTGTGTCTGCACAAAAGCAAGGAAAAGCAGAGCGCGTGGAGGGAAGGATCCTGCCTGCAGCTCCCGCGCAGGGCAGGCCACAGGGACAGAGCGGGGTTCACTCCCTCCAGCGTGGGTCAGTTCTGTGCCCACTCTATGTATTATCGATGAATATTTAAACCATCCCAGCAAGATCGGCATTACTGTCTCCACTTTACAAATGAGGAAGACCAGGCTCTGAGAAGTGAAACAACTTCCCTGAAGTCACACGCCAGTCGGTGAAAAGCCCAGGAGCCAACACTGCTCTGCCTGCCCCCAACGCTGTGTCCCGCCCAGAGCAGCAGAGAAAATGCCTCCGCACTCTGTCCTCTACCGACACATCAGGAGGGCGCGAGAGCCCGACATCACAGCCTGATCTGTCCGGTGACGAAGGAGAGCAGCCTGGGCACCCTGGGCTTACAGAGCGAGAGGGAAAGGGATGGTGAGGATGGCAGATGAGGCTGGGAAAAGAAAAGAGAAGCCAGCAAAACACACTCAGCCAGACCGAGTGTGTACCGTAC
The DNA here is from genome assembly GCF_039906515.1 of Pseudorca crassidens. Classification (NCBI taxonomy): domain Eukaryota; kingdom Metazoa; phylum Chordata; class Mammalia; order Artiodactyla; family Delphinidae; genus Pseudorca; species Pseudorca crassidens. Next base: position 53,571,820 of record NC_090311.1, on the reverse strand, counting down.
GCGACAAGCCATGCCACAAGCTGTGAGAAGCTGTCACCAGCCCCACTTTAAAGACAAGAAAGCTGAGCTTCCAGAACATAAACACTAGAGCTCAAGATCGCACAGCCAGCAGAGGTGGGCTGTGACCGTGCGCCGTGCGGCCCGGTGCCTGCAGCTCTGCCCAGCACAAGGTCGTCACCCGAGACCCTCAAGGCTGGAGCCACAGGCCCCGTCACTACCCGAGGCAGCATGGACCCACAAGGGCAGTGCCCAGAGGGGCTGTGCGCCTGCAGGAGTGCAGCTATGCTGCATGGTCTGGCAGGGACACTGGCCAGCAGGCACATGACTGCTCCCCACCCCAAGGGCCTTGACAGGATCACAGGGCAGCAAACAGTGGCCCCTGGGGCTATGCCTGAGGCGAGGTCCCGGCCTGCCCAAAGGCCCCTCAGATATCCATCAAACATGGGATGTGTATCAAACTCTACTCTATGTCCTGCCTGGTCCAAAGAGCCAAAGGGTGGGATCCAGAAGAAGGAAGGGAAAGAGCCCTGACCCCACGATGCCTGATCCTAGTGAGATGGGCAGACGCACACCGCCTGTGCTCTGAGAGTGCTCTGGGCTGCGTGCACACAGGGCCCTGTGAGAGGGAGCTGGAGTTGGGGGCTTGGCGGGCTCCAGAGGGGAGGCCCTGTGGCGGCTCTGGGACCAGACCTGCTGCACCTGGCCTCAGGAGAAGGCTCCTATCCTGCGCAGCTGCTGAGGCCCATCTCCACTGCTACCGACTCCCCTGCCCTGCCACAAACCCCAAGCAGAGCTGTGGCAGAGCAAAGGGCCCCAAGCATCGCTCTTATCTCATCACGTCAGCAAGATGTGGGGAAAAGTACACCGTGGAAAACACAACTCTGGCCAGGTACAAAAACAGCCATCCGTGCTGCCACTCAATTCTCAGTATCAGCAGCAAGAATTTGCTCAGGTGGAAAGGTTCCTCCTGTTCACAGTCGACACTCTGGATAGATGATGAAAATCCTTTACCAGTAAGGTATAGAGGAGAAGGCCCAGACATTGTTCCTGGCAGGGTGCCCGTCCCAGTGCAGCAGCCGCGTGGAGGCCGGCCGAGGGCCTCAGGGAGAGGCTCCGTCAGCAGACCCCCGCACCCTCTCTGATGCCCGCTGGCTGCGGCAGGGGAGTGAGGCCGACTGGTATCCAAAGTAGCATTTGTAAGAGAATTCAGTGTCTCCTTGCAAGAAGGGAAAGCCTGGAAGAGCCCATCCTCCCCTCCCTCCCTCACTGCCTTCTGAACTCAGAAACGTTCTATTACTAAGCAAATACAGGAGGTCTTTCCTATTTCAGCGGGTCCAGTAGGTGGACCCTCCAGTCCTTACCCTCAGGCGGGGAGAAGGAAACCCGAGTCACCCCACTTACTTCCTCCTATCCCTGTTCTAGGATTTCCTTTTCTGTGAATCTCCAACCTGCTTCCCATCACAGCACAGCTCTGCCACAGGACGGGGAGGGCTCTTTTCTTTCGGTACCATCACAATCTACATGTTTTAGCTCTCCTGCCCACAACCTCAAAGAACACCTGAGGGATGCTCATGGTTCCACTTCTCACCTTGGGGGTCATGTGGATAACACCAGAAGTCAAAGGGTGGGTTTCTTTTAGGCCACAGAGGTACTCCCTTGCCCCAGGTACAGCCGATATGCAACTTCTGCCTTGTGTGGCCTTACACTTGCGGTGAGAAGGATGCGCCTCTGTGAAGCTGGAGGAACGGGACAGAGTCGCGTGCACCACGCTGAGCTATAAAACCACGTGAGCCAAATTCCAAGTGCGGGGTCAAGAGGAGGTCCCACCTGAGGGCGGCCAGAGAAGACCACGAGGAGGTGGGAACCACGCTGGCCACTGACGGACAGGTGGAGGCCGGAGAAAGCTTCCAAGGAAGGCGAAGTGTGGGAGCGCAGGTGCAAAGGACCGAGAAAAAAGGGGAGCATGAGTGAAAGGATATGGTTTAAGCAAAGACTGGGGGTGGGGACAGAAGAAGGTAAAGCTGGAAGACCATACAGGCGTTAAATACCAGAATAACGAGTAGGAAGGAGGCAGAAAGTTGTAGACAATTCTGAGCAGATACAAGGAAATTAAAAGTGAAGCCCAAAGGGAATTAACTGAAGTTTCCAGGCAGGGAGAACCTTTGGGAGGACACAGCACTGTTCCTGGGCCTGGCCTGGGAAAAGGGGCTGGAGCGGACGGGATGCACTAGAGGGAAAACGGGAGCCCAGGTAGAGTGGAGACAGACAGGGCCAGGAAAAGGTGGGCTCCATCGCACTCCTTCAGCTGAGGAGAGCTCCCAGGGCCCGGGTGTTTGCTGGGTGAATGAGAAATGGGGCTGGTGATTCAGTTAGACCTGCAGGGGGAAGATCTGGAAGCGGAGCGTCCAGAGGTGAAGGCTGGATTCACAAGCGTGGGCAGGAGAAAAGAGCGTGGAAGAGGAAGTGCCAAGACCCCACTGGAGTGTGGAAGAGGAGCTGGGGAAGGAAGCCTTGAGGAGAGGGGCCATCGGGGCCGTCAGGGTGCAGGGAGAGGAGGCGGACAGGAGGCCTCTGCGTGTGCCAACACATGCATCACCACCGGCCTTCAAACAATACAGACGTCGGTGCGGATTTCTTCACTGCAGGGAGCACAGGGGTCAGGGCGGCTTTGCCACAGACAGTCAGAATCGGCAAAGCCTTTTTATGAGAAACAAAGCGAAAGGGCCACAGCGAGCTGCAGACAGTACTTGTTCACGGCGTGTTCAAGGTTTGCTCAAGACGTGGAGACCTGATAGGCAGCGACCGAAAGTCTGAAACCTGTTACAGAGGACGTTTGTGGCAGGAATTGGGGAATCATATTACTAGAGTCAACTTATGCTAAGAAAGCCCCCGCACTAAAAACCTAGAACTGCTCTTTTCATTTTTCTGTGTCTTCTGAAATTTTTCATAATAAAGTGTTGGGGGCAGGGGAGAAAAGATCTGGAGCTGAAGATTTTTGAAACAAATAGTTCTTTTCAGAATCAACAATTCTTTGAATGCCCAGACGGAACATTTGGATCTAACAACGATCAGAATCAAGAGGAAGGGGGGTGGTGTTTGAGGCACGCGTCTGGAGCCCCACAGGGGGCGGAGGGCAGGGGCTCACCTGCGTCTTGGAGTCAGGCCGCAGCCAGGGGAGCTGCCCCGAGCGCCGCAGTTCCGCCATGCGGGCGTTGAGTCTGTGCGCCAGGATGATGGTGAGGGGCATGCACTCCTCCGTCTCGTCTGTGGCGTAGCCGAACATCAGGCCCTGCAGCAGACACCTGCTTCAGACCACAGGCAACAACCCTCCTCAAATCTAAAGCCCCACTGGCCCTCCATCCTCGCGGGTATGTAACTTTAGCACTGGGCACTTGTGGAGGGGAAGACGTGGTCCCCGAACTCAACACTCTAGAAGGGGAGACAAGCCCACACCGGGTGTCCCCAACCCTCCCTGCCCTCAAGTCGCTACCCTGAAGAAGGGGTGACTCACTCCAGGCATGGGGACGGGGGTCTACCCCATAGTGCATTCAGTCCATTACATATGAACTTCCCCGGCTAGCCCCTCACACAGAGCACACTGCACTACCGTCCTGACGCAGGGCCAACGCTCAGCGTTTAGTGACCTGATCTCCGGCACCGACATCCTCTTCGTTTCTGTCCAGATGGACACACTGGGCAATATCCGGGGACTGCTGCTCCAAAGCCACCAGCACGTTGCAGGTCTTGAAGTCAAAGCCTAGGCACAAGGAGAGCAGGCCTGAGCAGAGGGAGGCTGGAGCTCCTGGGGGACTGCTCGGCACACGACAGGGCATTTAGCGGCGTGGGTGGTCTCTCTACCATCCGTCTGGGCCCAGAGCTGAGGCCCAGGACGGGGAACATCAGTATCCTTCCCATCCTATCACGTGCAACTCTTCAGCCAAAAAAAATCCTCCACAGAGTATTAAATTATACCTCGATTAAAAATATATATCCTACACAGAGCAGCAGTATGAAGATCAAATAGCAGCTACAGCTGCCCTGGCTGAAGGGCAGGTGGGTGACTCACGGCCCTGCCCCCTTTGCCTCTCCCAGAGGCACCTCCCAGGACCCAGGTGGAAAATCACTGCACTGAATGAACATCAAGGGCCCTTTCAAAAGCCCAGGCACATGCCAAACCCAAGCATCAAATATACTGAACAATACGGTGCATGTGAACCATCCAGAGACACTCCCGGAGCCAGAGTCCCCTGAGCCCGAGACGGGCCCGCGGCCTGGAGCAAAATGGAAAAACCACACCTCTGGAGGCCGAGGCCCCTTCAGGCCATCCCCAAAGCTCAAGCACAGAGATGGAGGCCAGTCCCCCGCAGGTGGGCACAGCGGGCTGGGGCCTGGGACGTGGAGTCCTGGGTAGCAGCAGCCCAGGCCAAGGAGCCCTGAGAGGGAGCCGCCGGGCAGACAGCACAACCTCTCCGACACTGGTCCTCACTGGGCTCAGCTACAGGACGGACACAAATGAGGAGCTAAAACGCACAGAGGCCTCACCACAGGGACACGTATCAGTGACGAGATGACTGTCACCCTCTTTCCAGTCTGTCCTCCTACCCATGTGGCCAGAATGGGCTTATTAAAACAAAAAAGCCTAGGTTCGCTCTATCGTTTATGCTCATGCTTCAAGTGGGGACCTGCCGCCAAAGGAAGTAAACCGAAACCGCTCAGCTCCAGCCAGGCCTTCCGGGCTGAGAGCTCTCAGCCCACGGGATCTCGGGCTTAGCCTTAAACACAACCTCCTCTGCCACCTCCACTAGGGCTCTCTGCCTAGAATGCTCCTCCTCTGCCTCCCATCCCCCTCCACAAGTCCATCTAGCTCTCTGAAAACGTCCTTGGACGGTCCCCCCCGCAGCTCTTCACTGCACACTCTGCCTCCGACTGGCCGCCGGGCACCCTGTACTGTATCACTAATGCCAGGCAGTGCCCCCGCTCAGGAGCCATCAGGCCACCTCTGTCCTCTGCAGCCCCTGTTCGCAGTGCACGTTTCTGAATGCACAAACCAAGGAACAACCTTTAGGGAACAATCTTTAGCTGCCGAGGACTCACCTCCTCACTCCGGGTCTAAATAATAAATCTTCTTAGCGCTGAAAATTAAAGGCTCCAAGTGACTCAGGAGAACAGAGTTCAGGGGACTAAGGGGAGAGGAGGAGGGCTTGGAAGGGGCAGGGGGAGCCACTAGCCTAGGGCCTTGTGGCTGCAGGCCAGCCCGCAGCCTGCTGGCCGCTTGGTGCAGGCGCACTGACAGGCACAGGTGGGCGCGCTCCCACTCCTCCCTTTCCGGGGGACGTTGTACCTCTGGGAAACGTTCCTGCTGCCTAACGCAGAGCAAGGTTCGCTCTTGAACAAGGTCTAAGTGTACATAAACAAGTCGGCTCTTCCTGGTAGAACAGGGCGAAGGCTCTGCGTGGTAACGTGTCAGGAGGCTGCTGCTCTGGGACGACGCGTCTCCTCCGCGGACACCCCACATGCTGGCTGGGAGAACCGACCTGTACTCACTGGTTTCCTCCCAGCGATTCTTGATATACCCCCAAAACTTTCGTGCGCTCAAGCGAGTCCTCTGAGCGAGCCAGAAGGTGGCTGCACTGAGCTTCTGTGTGTCCGCGCCCTCACGCAGAGAGCGCCTCTCTCACTTATGGAGATGCGTGCACGTCACCCCAGCCTGCCCTGACCCACAAAGATGCCACACATCAGCCCAAACAACCCATAAGTACAACGTAGTGTACACTGGCCCTAGTATCTGGCCCTCGCACCCTGTCTTTTCACGCCCTCCAGGCTGGGCCCCTTCCCAGCCTGCCCGGTCCCCGGTATGGGAGTCTGCTTCAGGGCCCTCAGTTCTCTCCAGCTCTCACCCCCACCCCATCACAGAGCTCTTCCTCAGCTCCCGCCAGGGCCTGGGCCCCTTTGCTGGGTCGTAGGCTCCCACACTGCCTGGCACTGGAGCTACCCTGGGCCAGCCTGTCTCCTCTGCCTGCTTTCGGCACCCGTTCTGGACTGAGTCACCTTCTTCTTTGTCTATGTGGGGAAGCAGCATAACTTAGTAGAAAGTGCAGGAGTCCCAACCGGGGGGCGGGCGGCAGCCACTTACTGATCGTGTCACCTTACACAAGTTACCGACATATGGAAGCTTCAACTTCCTCATCTGCATGAGGAGCAGAGCAGAGCTCCTTGAACAGTTAGGTAGGAAGACGCACACAGAGACCAGCCCCAGAGCCCGGCAGAGAACACGGCCCCAGCAGAGGGCAGCTCCTTGTACTGGGAGCTTCCTCCTCTTCCAAGATGGCAGGACCATAAACAAGACCAGAGGCAGCCATGGCTGGACAGAGGCTGATCCCCCTGGGCTGCCACACTGTTGTGCCAGAGGCTGGGAGCCCTGGACCCTGGCAGGCAGGCCTAGGAGCCTTCTTCCCCTGGGAGGTATCTGCTCTTCCAGGAGATGGAGAGCCTCAGGTGGGACTCAGCCCTGGGGCCCTGGCCTCACCCTTGGCCGAGTCGTCGTAGCCGATGTGCTTGATGGTGTCCCGTACCACCCGCTGGTAGTCCACCATGGCCATGGAGGTGATCTCCCCGCACAGCAGCACCATGCCCGTCTTACACACCGTCTCTGAAGGGAAGGAGACATGTTAGTGGCCATGTGCTGGCGAAGGGGGCTCCACACCTGGACCTCTCACAGTGCTGAGACAGAGACACGCAAGGAGCCGCGCAAGGAATGGACTCCAGAAGGAAAACTCATGACGCTAATAAGGAGAGTAAATCCCGGCACAAGTGCTGACCATCTTCACAGGCCACCCGGAGAACTGCGGCTCGCAGAGAATTGGTCACACCCGAGTTTTCATACCTCGCACTTACTGTCGCACACTTGCCTGACCCTGAACTACTTATTCAGCCTCAGCTGTTGGGTGAAGATAATCATAAGACTGCTTTGGGGATTAGAATGAGACGCTGGCTGTATGCGGTCATAGAGAATGCAGAATGCAGCCAACATACGTGAGGCCTCTCCCGCCCCCTTATTGCTAAAACTCCACTGCAGGCTTTAGGCGTGGGGTCCTGAGCAGAGAATCAAGGCAGGTTATTTGTAAAGATGTCAGGGTGAAGTCCACCCTCAGAGGGGCACGGGTCCCTACAGTGCTCATTCTGGGGGCTAGGGTGGCCCTGGAGAGGGAAGGGCGGGTCTGTACAGCAAAAAGGACAGGGTGCTGACCATGAGGAGATCGGGGCTCTGATCTCCACGTCGGGACCCCTACCCCATGACCTTGGCCAAGGCCCTGATTAAGCTGCACCCAAGATCTCCTCAGTAAAGTGAGGGGGCTAGACCTACCACCCCTGGAGCCCTCCAGGTTCTGAAGCCCCCGGCTCTCTGCTGTGCTGAAGACTTCAACACAGGCAAAGGTTTCAAGCTCAGCCCACTCAGGTCTCCAGCAGGAGGGATTAGGCGTTTCTTACCGCAGGCCACCTTGGCACTGGGGTCCTGCTTGAGGTGCGCATCCAGCACTGCATCGCTGATCTGGTCACAGATCTTATCTGGAAGAGAATGAACATGTGTAAGAATCACAGGAATATTAAGCCTAGCAAACTGAAATGTTAAAATAATTAGATACTTCGTCAGTTTACATATCGAATCTACCTAAGAGGACACTTTTTAAATATAAGAAATTATAAATTTTTTGGAATTTTAATTTCTTCCCATTTCTGCCTTAATATTGGATGATGTATATTATATAAAGTCATAAAATTCCCTAAAAAGAGAAATATATTCCAAAACCAGTTACAAGAGCCTAAAGCAATTCACACACACACACACACACACACACGCATATTCTTCTAACTAAAAAGTATCTCATCCCTCAGCATATTCCCTTTAATTCTAACATCTAGAAAAGTCCTAGAAACAGAAGTTAAAATATAACTGATGACATCAGTAAGATTAGGTGCCAAGAGGCGGACTAGGATGGGACAGACACATGGTACCGCTGGTCCCGCAAGATGCAGTGCGCTGTGTAGAAAATACCACACCCGGTTCTGGGACTACACCTGTAAGAATCGCGTAAGAGAACCTCTGCACATTACTGCCACTGCTGTTTTGCAGAATACTTCCACAAGCAGCTCTCAGATCCTTCCCGCCGTCACTCAGCCTCCTGAAAGCCAGATATCCTAACAGCTGGGTTTGATCTCCTCAATCAAGGTGGGATTGACAAAGAGTCCAACATGAACTGGCATTTCATCTTATTCTACGATTTGCCTTAAAGACTCCCCATGGCCTGGGGCTTCCCTGGTGGCGCAGTGGTTAAGAATCCGCCTGCCAATGCAGGGGACACGGGTTCGAGCCCTGGCCCGGGAAGATCCCACATGTCGCGGAGCAACTAAGCCCGTGCGTCACAACCACTGAGCCTGCGCTCTAGACCCCGCGAGCCACAACGACTGAAGACCATGTGCCTAGAGCCCGTGCTCTGCAACAAGAGAAGCCACAACAATGAGAAGCCCGCGCAACGCAACGAAGAGTAGCCCCCGCTCGCCGCAACTAGAGAAAGCCTGCATGTAGCAACAAACACCCAACACAGCCAAAAATAAAACAAGTAAATCAATAAATTTTTTAAAAAAGACTCCCCATGGTTGAGTATGTAGACACTGTGGAAAAATCCACTCTTGCTTTGGCATTATGTTCACAAATTCAGAAAAAAAAGTGACATCTATTTACACATATTACATCTCGTTTAGTGTTCAAAAATACCCATAGAGTCTGCTCTTAGTAAATTAATAAGTTTTTTTCCAGCTTTATTTGGGTATAATTGGTATATAAAAATCTGCATATAATTAATGTATGTAGTTTGCTAAGCTTGGTCACATGTACATACTTGTATTACCATCACCACCATCAGGGTTTAATAAACATCCGTCACCTCCAAAATCTCCTTGTGTCCCTCCTGTCGTTTTTTAAGTTTTTAAATTAAGAACGCAGGTCCAGAATCAAGCATTTCTGCTTTTGAAAGTGCCTATTAAGCTCTGTAGTTAAAATGTTAGTTAATCTGAAGGTGAATTCTCTAATCTTTCCTTCAGAAACTGCTACTAAACATATATTTGAGTTTTTCTATCTTCCTGCAGATCCTGGTCATAAATCTAGGTTTGCCTGAGTCCATGCCTCTGCAACCCCCTACCAATCATGGCCTCCTACTGCCCAAATGTCCACTTTAGACCCAGCCATCAGGCCTCCTAGGAGCCACTCACACAACGACCACGGATGACTCTGCTCGTTTAGACGACACAGGTCACATGTTTCCAGTGCACACAGGGAAATAGGATAAGGGATATTAGGGATAAAGCTGGAGTTGAGCAAGGGTATTAAGACAGCTTCACAGACTAAGATAATGCCTTAGGAGGTCCTTTCTGAACTCTTTCTTGAGGCTTTCGAAATTTCTATCAATATCACTTAGTAGTCTTAAGACAGCCAATAGTTGGTTTTCTTGGAAGTTGAAAAAGAAGCATTAATTTTATCTTTCTGATGGAGAGGAATTCAGCACTGGAATGACAAGCAGAAAGCCACCAAGGAAACTGTCTTAACATGAATGGCTAATTTATAGTGGCAAGCGCAAGGAGAATCAGACAAATTGAAGGGCTGCCATTAAGTAGACAGAACAGCCAACTGATTGGCTGGAATTTTCATTCTCTGTCCATTGAGCACATTGTTGTGTGTACAATGGGACCACTGGCCACTGCGTGACAAAGCACCCACTTCCACCGCATGGAGCAAATCCTATCTATGGCCATCTCCTAACCTGTATATGGCTTTCATACGTACGTCATGGAGCTGTCCAGAATATGTTAGACATAGCAATGGATCTGAGATTATGAGTACAGTAAACCTAGATACTTCATAAAGTCATGCAGAATTAAAGATGCTATTTACATTGAATTGAGCTAAGTCACATACAAAACTCAGTTTAAGCCAAGATTTCTCAATGGCAATACTGACCTTTGGGGCTGGAAAATTTCTTCTTTGTGGGGGATGGTCTTGTGCACGCAGGGTGTTTAGAAGCACACCTGGCCTCTCTCCACTAAATGCCAGTCTCACCCCACGCCCACCCCACCCCCCGACAGCTGTGACAGCCACCACAAAATGCCCTTGCGGGAAAAGGGCACACCCTCCCCAGCTGAGAACCAGCGGCTGAAGCATATGGAAGGAGCAGCGCGCTGAGGTATCTAAAGCTGGGCTGCGAGGTATGAAAGTTAAAGCTCTTTGAGAAAGAACAAGGATGAGGAAGATGAAAAAAAGTTAGACTTAGTGATGATTAGTGACCAAGAACTTCAAATACTCCAGCGAATTGTGAAGAGGTGCTTAAATACATAAATCAGTGTGTCTGGCCCCCAAGGTTCTCCTAGACCAGTGGTTCTGAAAGTGCGGCTCCCTCATCAGCAGCAGCAGCATCGCCTGGGAACTTCTTAAGAATGCAAATTCTTGAGCCTCACCCAAGATCTACTAAATCAGAAACTCTGGGGGTGGAGCCCAGTACGTTGTGTTCTAACAAGCCCGTGGGGTGACGCTGATGTGCCCTGAAGCCTGGGAACCACTGTCCCAGAAAGTTGAGGCTCCCACTGTGGTCTTCACGGAAGCCTCTCTCGTTTCCCCACATCACAGTCCTCCTACCTTTCAGAGACCCAATAAAATGCTGGAATTTTCTTCCAGAGATCCGTCTCAGCCCCTGTTTAGAACGCACCGCCGTTCACTTCTAAACCGCACATGCTTTACATGCAAAACTTAGTGACCCGTGGTCTTGCTTGCGGGAACATTCTCTGTTGACTTAAGCTGCTCATTGATAATAAAGCTTTACTCAAAAAAAAAAACCTCTCTATATAGAGTTAATACCTGATGATACATTTTACACACATGTTTATCCAACCAGCCGTGTGTTCTCCGTCGCAGTCCCGCTGTGAGGAGATGCTGGTGGTGGGCTGCGGCACAGATCCTCGGCCTCGTTAACTTACAATCTATTATTTGCATAACAAGTGACTGTTTTACAAGACTGCAAATTAACAGAATAAAAAAATACTGCATATTGTTCTTGCCAAGATCCCTTACAGTTACTGACCCACACCGTTTTCCAGGCCTTCAGTAACAGCGACACCCCGGTACAGGTCACCATCCAACCAGGACCACCTACTCACCCGGGTGCCCCTCTCCTACAGATTCCGAGGTGAACATGAAGGCCCCTTCCTCGCTTAGAGAATGGTCACACAAGCCATCCACCGGTCCATTCATCTCTTCAAACTGTCCACTCGGCTTCTTCAAGGTAACAATTTTAATGCTGGGACTTGGCCTGAGGGTTCTGTTTGTTTGTTTCCTTCTTTAAACCCAACAGGCTCGTCTCCGCAGAGCCACAGGGCTCACTTCTGCCTAAGTGCCTGCAAGCGCACGTGAGAGTAAAGGTGTGGAGGGATGAGAAGGGAGGGACTGGAGAAGGATGTGTCACTCCCTCCAACTGGCCAGAGCTTGCTCCTGAGTGACTCCTATATATGGAAAAGTGAAAGTGCCTGAATAATCATGTGAGAAAATTGGAGGAGTCCACTTCCGGGGTGTGTGTGTGTGTGTGTGTCTTCTCACCTTGAGGAATTTCAGCCCTTAGCTCTCATCTCCCAAGTCCTAAGCATGTGGCCAATGTATGGCAAAGAAGGTTGTACAGATTCTGCATAAGTGAAGCTCCTCTGGGACTCTGCTTTAGCTCTGCAGCTCACCTCCTCAGTGCACCAAGGTTAACATCCCACGTTGGAGGCGGGGGTCTGTGGTTACTCAGGGATACAAATAAATAGGAAGCAAAAAACTCCTGCCCAGAGATATGGTTTAGGCTGAGATTACAGCACAGGACGCCTTTGCTCTTGGGTGCCCTGCCTCCTCGCCCACACCTTGTCTGAATTGGGCTCTTCCCCTTCTTCTACCTTCTCAGAGCAAGAGTATGCACCTATATTCTGAGTCAGCTTGGATGTTACACAACAGATTCATTTAGAGGAAAAGCTTTTGAGCCCACATTTTTCTGCTCATAGAAATCACAGAAACTGTCAACTTCTCTAAGACGCTGGCAATCACATTGACAAGCAAGATGTTAAAAAAGTATCCGCACGGGCTACAGAGAACAATGATTTTTGGAAAAGGATTCCTGAGAGGCAGATTCATTATGGGGAAATCATCAGAGTCCAGTTTCCCAAAGCTTCTTATGATAAGTTGGTCCTATACACTTGAGAAACATCCTGCTCACGTGACTCCTGCATTATTTTTGCTTTGACCAAGAAAAGAAGTGGACAGGATTATATCCTGAACCAATTCCTACACTAAATGACAGCATCTTTCACTTCACTCCCTCCCACTCTCAGATCTAGCTGCATCCTCAGGCCCAAGGAACAATAGGGAATTGAGATCACAGAGAGTGAGAATGGGTGGAGAAACTGGTTCCCACTAGAATGCAATACAAAGTAATCAACCAAAACCTTGTGCATCAAGCACCGGACTGTGGGAAGCAAAAGGGAGGACACAATTGCCCCAATGAACAGTTCTGGCAACCAAATCCCCTCTGTACTTAGGAGCATTTAAAATTTTTTTTTTCCAAATCTTGAGTTTTCCAACTGGTCAACAGTGGCAGTACTATCCCTCCAGGGAATTAAAACCATATTAAAGCGATGTCTTCTGGGATAAAGTAAGAGATTTTACATATACACATTTAATCAGAGGCATTTTACAAAGAGGGGGCTAGAATGCTCAGTCACAAGACTGCAGAAGGTCCAAAGAGGAAGAGGCCACTGGGAAGGGATGGAAAATGAGGAATCAAACAGGGACTTTAGACAACATAGCCTTGTCCCTGTCAACACACAGGAATCCTGCTGTTTGCACTTAAAATATTTCAACATCACTGTCCTTTTGTAAATTTCTTCTGGGTACACTGGTTTCAAGCCTGGAGGCAATGTGAGCTAATGTTTAATGTGAACTGTAGACCTAGGTTACCGAAGCATTTACAACGACAGCCATTATGTTCTAAATGTGCTTTAAGAGAAAGATGAAGTTTCAAGTACTCGTGCAGATTCCTAGAGCTTGCAAGAAGCCAGAAAACAAAGCAGCCTAACTGCCCTCTGAATTCCAAAATGAATAACAGCATCATGGGGCGAAGAGGCATGGGGTGGGGGTGGGGGAGTGGGTGGGATGCAGGGGACAATGTCGGGTCCGGAGAAGCGGCACTTTCAGAAACGTATGCAGGAGGCTTCTGCAGCCTGGACATAAATGCAGAGTGAGTGAAGGATCTGGAAGGCACCTAGTTGAGTATCCATCTTATGAGTCTCATATGACATCCCTACTAACTACTAGGCCACCGTACGCTCTTTCAGCAGATAAGTGTTAACAAGAAGTGCACAAAACACGGTGGCTGGGAGTGCAGGCTTCAGGGCTGGAGTCCTGTTTTGCCTCTAACCCACTATGCACCCTGGGGTAGGCTTCCTACACTCTCTAGGCTGCTGTTTCCTCATCTTTAAAGCAGGTTAAATAATTACCTACCTCAGAGCATTACTGTCAGAACTACAAGAGATCACACGGGTATGCTGGGTATTGAGCATAGTGCTAGCACACAATAAGGGTTTAATAAAATATTACCTAAGCACCTTCTATGTACATACACATGATTTTCTTCTGAAAAAAAAAATAGCTCACCATATACATGTTATTTGCATCTTGCTTTTCACAATATACTATGGTTCTCTTTTTACATCTCAACATATAGGCAGACCTCATTTTTAGCACTTGACTAATATCCCACAATGAGGATATACCGTAAATTATTTAACCACTCATTCCCCAATGGCTGGATATTTTCAACTTCTAATTATTTAGTGTTACCATAATGCTGCAGAGAAGATACTAATCACTGGCATCCTTTTATAAAAAGACAAAATGCAAGGGCCTGGCAATGCTGAACTAGACCAAAGATTTCCCTTTTGTAATAAATTTTACCCAGTTAGTGAAAAGAAACAGCACTTCAACAATGAGTTAAAACAGCAGCATCAATCTGCCCCCTTCAGATATAATTGGCAGACCTTGGCAATGACATAATTACTTAGAGAACTGAACCTACGAGAACTACATAGCCCTAATCTGCTATCATAAACTCAAATTAAAGCCTCCCTTACGCAAAGACTGTCCCGTTCTCCCTTACGCATGAATTGTCCTAATGTCCCCCGACCCAGCCCCACTGATTACCTAAGTCCAATACGTGTCAAAGGCCCAGAGTTGATCTCACTTCCATGTAGCAACCTTCAACTCTAAACCTCTGCTGACTAATCTCTGAAGAAACCTGCCTTTGAAAATATCACTTTCAGTTAGATTTACCCCTGAGGAATCTCTAAATGTAAAATATCAAGTGGAAAACCATGTTTCCGATGAACAGTATATGTAAGCCACACTGACCAGTTTCAGGAATAAGCTTAAGGGCACCTTATCCCACATAACACCATGAGGCAGCAGAACTAGTGGAAAGCAGCTGGCCAATGGTGCCCTTTGCTTGCCCCTGCACTGCCATGTATGATGGCTATGCCACAGGCAGAAGAAAGGTCAGTTTGATGACCTAAAACTCTGATGCAGAAGTGGAGTGTGCATCCACCTCTTAAATGCTGTTTAAGTGCAAACATTTCTAAACTTTGGTGAGAAACTCCCCTAACTTAAATGGCATAATAACCACATGGAATATTTGCTTCTTTTGCCCTCATTAAACACAAACTTTTATCACATATGTCATCCTGGAACACAAATAACTTATTCATGAAAAAAGGTAAAACTGACTCAACACCACTTATTGAAGAGGCTGTCTTTTCCACATTGTATATTTTTGCCTCCTTTGTCATAGATTAATTGATCATATGTGTGTGGGTTTATTTCTGAGCTCTCTATTCTGTTCCACTGATCTATGTGTCTATTTTCGTGCCATAACCATACTGTTTTGATTACTATAGCTTTGTAGTATAGTCCGAAGTCAGGGAGCATGACACCTCTAGCTTTGTTCTTTTTTCTCAAGATTGCCTTTGTTATTTGGGGTCTTTTGTGGTTCCATACAAATTTTAGGATTATTTGTTCTAGTTGTGTGAAAAACATCATAGGTATTTTGATAGGGATTGCATAACACAGCTACATGTAAAAGAATGAAATCAGAACATTTTTTCACATCATATACAAAAATAAACTCAAAATGAACTAAAGACCTAAATGTAAGACTGAAAACCATAAAAATCCTAGAAGAAAACATAGACAGTACACTCTCTGACATAAGTCTTAACAATATATTTTTGGATCTGTCTCCTCAGGCAAGGGAAACAAAAGCAAAAATAAACAAATGGAACCTAATTAAATTCAAAAGTTTTTGCACATCAAAGGAAGCCATCAACAAAACGAAAGGACAAGCTACTGAATGGGAGAAGATATTTGCAAATGATATGCTTGATAAGGGGTTAATATCCAAACTATATAAAGAGCTCTTATAACTCAATATCCAAAAAACAAACAACCTGATTTAAAAATGGGCAGAAGACCTGAATAGACATTTTTCCAAAGAAGACATACAGATGTCCAACAGGCACTTGAGAAGATGATTAACATTTCTGATTATTAGAAGAGTGCAAATCAAAACTACAATGAGGTACCACCTCACACCAGTCAGAAAGGTCATCATTAAAAAGTCTACAAATAAGAAATGCTGGAGAGGGTGTGGAGAAAAGGGAGCCCTCCTACACTGTTGGTGGGAATGTAAATTGGTACAGCCACTAGGGAAAACTGTATGGAGGTTCCTCAAAAAAAAGAAAGAAAGAAAGAAAGGAAGGAAGAAAAAAAGAAAGAAAACAGAGCTACCATATGATCCAGCAATTCTACTCCCGGGTATATATCCAAAGAAAACAAAAACACTAATGCAAAAAGATATATGCACCTTAATGTTTATAGCAGCATTATTTACAATAGCCAAGATGTGGAAGCAACCTACGTGTCCATCAACAGATGAATAGAAAAGATGTGGGGACTTCCCTGGTGGCGCAGTGGTTAAGAATTTGCCTGCCAATGCAGGGGACACAGGTTCGAGTGCTGGTCTAGGAAGATCCCGGAGCAACTAAGGCCGTGCGCTACAACTACTGAGCCTGTGCTCTAGAGCCCACAAGCCACAACTGTTGAGCCCACGAGCCACAACTACTGAAGCCCACATGCCTAGAGCCTGTGCTCCACAACAAGAGAAGCCACCACAAGGAGAAGCCTGCACGCCGCAATGAAGAGTAGCCCCCGATCTCCACAACTAGAGAAAGCCTGTGTGCAGCAACAAAGACCCAAAGCAGCCAAAAATAAATAAATTAATTAATTAATTAATTAATTTAAAAAAGAAAAAAGATGTGGGGGGTGTGTGTGTGTGTATATATACTATACACACAGACACACACACACACACACACATACATATAAACATACACATGCACAATGGAATATTATTCAGCCATAAAGAAGAATGAAACCGCCACTTTCAACCACGTGGAAGGACCTGGAGGGTATTATGCTTAGTGAAGTAAGTCACACAGAGAAAGACAAACACTGTATGTTTTCACATATATGTGGAATCTAAAACATAAAACAAATGAATATAACAAAACAGAAACAGACTCATAGATACAGAGAACAAACGAGTCACTACCAGTGGGGAGAAGCGGGGAGGGGCAAGATAGAAGAAGGAGATTAAGAGGTACAAACTACTAGGTATAAAATAAATAAGATACAAAGATGTAATGTATAACACAGGGAATATAGCCAATATTTTATAGTAATTTTAAATGGAGCATAATCTATAAAAATATTGAATCACTATGTTGTACAGCTAAAACGAATAAAATTGTAAATAAGCTATACTTCAATTAAAAAAATAACTGACTCAGACTGTACATTTAAAAAGTTTTAGGTAATTTCAGCATTATGTGAGCTTCATCCAGTAAAAAGTCCAAATAAGCACCCCATATATAACAGCTATTCTGAAAAGGAAGAAAGAAATGTGGAAAGACTTCGTGGAAAAAGCAGAACCTGAGCTAGACCCCAAAGGAATTACAGGATTTTAAAAGGCAGCAGAGAGAAAGGGAGGCTCTGAGGGGGGCAGTTGGGGAGACTTCACAGCCAAGAAGCCACAGCATTAATTAGAGTTTGTACACTGCTCTGACTCCAACTGAGGGGTGGGGATAACTGGGCAGGGAGGTAGAGGGCTGGGAAGCCAGGGAGGTCAGGAGCTGGGATTCAGAGCAGTAAGTAGCCCTGCAGAGAGGCAAGAAAATGGGAGGTTCCATCTGACAGGAAAAGGCAGCTTCCCAGATGGCATTTGCAGAAGGCATTTCAAGGCAAAGGTGTTGGCCACAGCAGACTGAGGCAAAGGGTGACACTTGGGACAAGCAAGAATAGACCAAAAGCCTGGAAAGGAAGAGGTTGGGGGAAAAGATATATGGGGAATAAGAGATTTTTAAAGCTACCATGTATACCAGGGAATCAAGAAGGCCAAGAACACGACCAGAGCCAGACAGATCCTCAGAACAGGCCTGAGAAGACCCTAAGTTCTCACCTGTGGCTGAACTTCAGGGTCCCAAAAACAGGAAGTCAAGGGTAAGGCAGAGTTGTAGATGGCCTAGCTAAGCACTGAAGAATTCCCTAACATGGAGGCACTCTGCAAAGACTGGGAGAGTATTTTCTTCTTTTCTAGGATCCAGGTATATAAGGAAACTTTGTCAAAACACTAGCTAACCACTAAGCTAATGGAACACAGACTTCATTGGCCACACACAACAAAAGAATATAAAATAGTTCAGAAAAGTATTAAACAACAGTGACCCACAACAAATGGCAACAGCACATGCCAGGGAGAAGAGAATCTTATTCCAGAGTTGCCATATTATAATATTCAAAATGTCCATTTTTCAACAAAAAATTACCAGGCATGCAAAGAAACAAAAAAGTATAGCCCATATGCAAGGAGGAAAAAAAAAAGAAACTAATAGAAACTGTCCCTGAGGAAGCCCATGCATTGCACTTACTAGACAAAGATTTAAAATCAACTGTCATATATTCTCAAAGGTATAAAGGAACCACAGACAAAAAAATTAAAGGAAGCCAGCATGGTGTCTCACCAAACAGAATATCAATAAAGTAATAAAAATGATAAAAATGAACCAACTAGGAATTTTGAAGCTGAAAAGTATAATAATAGAAATCAAGAATTCATTAAAGGGGTTCAACAGCGGATTCAGGCAGACAAAGGAGTCAGTGAATATGAAGATAGGCCAACTGAGATTGTTCAGTTTGAGAAGCAGAAATAGGAAAGAATAAAGAAAAATGAACAGAGTCAGAGAAGCACGTAGGATACCATCAAGTTTAACAACATGTGCATATGGGAATCTCACAGGGATAGGAGAGAGAGAAAGGGGCAGAAAGAATACTTGAAGAAACAATGCTTAAAAACTTCCCAAATTTGGTGAAAGACACAAACTTACAGATTCAAGATTCTCAACAAAATCTAAGCAGGATAAAATCAAAGAGATCCACACTGACACACATTATAGTCAAACTTCTGAAGGACAGACAGAGAGAGATTCTTGAAAGCAGCAAGAGAGGCATCTCATGACATACAAGGAACCTTCTATAGTATTTTTTTTTTTTGCAGTATGCAGGCCTCTCACTGTTGTGGCCTCTCCCATTGCGGAGCACAGGCTCCAGATGCGCAGGCTCAGCGGCCATGGCTCACGGGCCCAGCCGCTCCGCGGCATGTGGGATCCTCCCGGACCGGAGCACAAACCTGTGTCCCCTGCATCGGCAGGCGGACTCTCAACCACTGCGCCACCAGGGAAGCCCCTCTTCTATAGTATTAACAGACAATTTCTCTTCAGAAACTGTGGAAGCCAGAAGGCAATGAGATAACATATTTAAAGTATTGAAAGGAAAAAAAGAAAACCTGTCAACCAAGAATTCTACATCCAACAAAATTATACTTCAAAAATGAAGGGGAGGGGCTTCCCTGGTGGCGCAGTGGTTGGGAGTCCGCCTGCCGATGCAGGGGACATGGGTTCGTGCCCCGGTCCGGGAGGATCCCACATGCCGCGGAGCGGCTGGGCCCGTGAGCCATGGCCGCTGAGCCTGCGCGTCCGGAGCCTGTGCTCCGCAACGGGAGAGGCCGCGGGAGTGAGAGGCCCGCGTACCGCAAAAAAAAAAAAAAAAAAAATGAAGGGGAAATTAAGACATTCAGATAAATAAAAACTGAGGGAGTTTGTCACGGTAGACATGCCCTATATGGAATGCTAAAGGGAGGCTCTGGGGCTGAAATTAAACGACAGCAGACAGTAACTCAAAGCCACACGAAGAAAGAAAGAACAATGGTACATACACAGGTACCTAGGTAAACATAAAAGGTAGTATTATTGGAGTTTTCTTTCATAACTCTTTTTGTATTTAAAAGACAAATGTATAAAACAATTATAAACCTTTGTTAATGGACACAGTATGTATAAAGTTGCAATTAGGGCCAATAAACATGACAGAGGAGACCGACTGAGCAGTGTCTCTGTATACTACTGAAACTGTGTTGGTATTAATTCAAACTTGATTGCTATGAATTTAAGATGTTAACTGTAATCCACTAAGGAAAAAATCCAGTAAGGTAAGCACTAAGGAAAAAAAAAAACCCTAAAGTATATACAGAAAAAGAAACAGCAAAGTGGCTGAAGTCCTTTCTCATCCACAATTATTTTAAATACAAATGAATTAAACTCTCCAATTAAAAGGCAGAATGTATTAAAAACAAAACATGATCCAACTATATACTGTTATAAGAGACTCACTTTAGATCCAAATACACAAATAGACTGAAAGTGAAAGGAAGGAAAAAGATATTCTACACAAATAATAACCAGAAGAGAGTTAGGATGGCTAACCTAATATCAGAGAAAATAGAATTTAAGTTAAAAATTGTTACAAAATAATCACTTTATATATTGATAAAAGGATAAATCCATTGAGAAGATATAACCAATATAAACATATACACACCTAACAACAGAGCACCAAAATACATAGAGCAAAAACTGACAGAATTCAAGGTAGAAATAGTTGGAGATTTCAATATTCCATTTTCAATAATGGACAGAATTATACAGAAGATCAATAAGGAAACAGAGGACTTGAACAACACTATAGACCAACTAGACCTAACTGATGCATATAGAAAAGTCCCCCCGAAAACAGAATATAGATTCTTCTCAACTACACATGGAACATTCTCCAGAATAGACCATATATTAGGTGACAAAACTCTCAAATTTGAAAAGACTGAAATCATACAAAGTATCTTCTTTGACCACAATGGAATGAAGATAGACATCAGTAACAAGAGGAAAACTAGAAAATTCACAAAAACATGAAAATTAACCTGCACAGTCTTGATTCAAAAATGAGTCAAAAAGAAATTATAAATGAAATTAGAAAATACATTGATATGAAGGAAAATAAACATTACCAAATTTATGTTATGTAGCAAAAGCAGTGCTCAGAGTGAAATTTATAGCTGTAAATGCTTATATATTTTTTAAAAGATCCCAAACCAATAACTTAATTTTACACCTTAAAAACCTAGGAAGAACATGTTAAACCCAAAGCTAGCAGAGGGATAACATAATAGAAATTAGAACAGAGATAAATGAAATAGAGACTAGGAAAAATAGAATCAACAAAATGAAAAGCTACTTCTTTGAAAAACCAACAAAATTGATAAACATTGAGCTCAATGGACCAAAAGACATCAAAGAGAAGACTGAAATTATTAAAAGCAGAAATAAAGTTGGTGACATTAGTACAGACCTTAAAATAAAAGGGACTATAAGAGTATACATGAACAATTGTAAGCCAATTAGATAACCTAGAAGAAATGAACAAATTTCTAGAAACATACAAACTACAAAAACTGACCCAAAAATAAACAGAAAATCTGAAAAGAACTATAGCAAGTCAAGAGATTGGATCACCAATCAAAAACCTTCCAATAATGAAAAGCCCAGATCCAGATGATTTCACTGGTAAAGTCCCCCAAATCCTTAATTAAAGAATAATTAATACCAATCCTTCTCAAACTCTTCCAAAAAATAAAAGGAGGCAACACTTCCTAACTCATTCTATTTGGCCAGCATTACACTGAAACCAAAGCCAGACAAAGACATCAGAAAAGAACTATAGACCAATACTGTATTTCCTTATGAATACAGATGAAAGAGTCCTCAACAAAATAATAGCAAACAAGTTCCAGCAACATATTAAGAGAATTACACATCATGAACAAAGATGATTTATCCCAGGAATGCAAGGGTGACTAAAATATGAAAATCAGTGTAATACACTATAGTGATAGAATGAAGGGGGAAAAAACACACGATCATCTCATTTGATACAAGAAAAGCATCTGGAAAATCCAACTGTCTTACATGATAAAAACACTAAACAAACTTGGACTAGAAGGAACTTCTTCAACATGATAAACGGCATTTATGGAAAAACTACAGCTCACGTTACACTCAAAGGCGAATAACTGAAAGCTTCCCCCCCACCCCCCAAGATCAGGAACAAGAGAAGGATGCCCATTTCACCACTTCTATTCAACACTGTACTGGAAGTTCCAGTCAGAGCAAATGGGCAAGAAAAAGAAATAAAAGGCACTGAAATTGGAGAGAAAGAACTAAAACTATCTCTATTTGCAGATAACATAATCTTGCATATAGAAAATCCTAAGGAATCCACACAAAAGTAAACTATTAGAGCTTATAAACTAATTCAGCAAAGCTTTGGGGTACATGATCAACACACAAAAATCAGTTGTATTTCTATACATGATCAATGAACAATGTGAAAAGGAAATTAAGAAAACAATTTCAGGGCTTCCCTGGTAGTGCAGTGGTTGAGAATCTGCCTGCCAATGCAGGGGACATGGGTTCAAGCCATGGTCTGGGAAGATCCCACATGCCGTGGAGCAACTAAGCCTGTGCACCACGACTACTGAGCCTGTGCTCTAGAGCCCACAAGCCACAACTTCTGAAGCCCGTGTGCCACAACTACGAAGCCCATGAGCCTAGAGCCCGTGCTCCACAACAAGAGAAGCCACCCCACAGAGAGGTGGGATGGGGAGGGTGGGAGGGAGACGCAAGAGGGAGGGGATATGGGGATATATGTATACGTATAGCTGATTCACTTTTTTATACAGCAGAAACGAATACACCATTGTAAAGCAATTATACTCCAATAAAGATGTTAAAAAAAAAAGAGAAGCCACCCCAATGAGAAGCCCACACACCGTAACGAAGACCCAAGACAGCCCAAAATAAATTAATTAAAAAAAAAGAAAACAATTCCATTTATAATAGCATCAGAAAGAATAAAATAATTAGAAAAATTTAAGGAGGTTCAAGATTTTTACACTGGAAAACTAAAAATTGCTGAAATAAATTTAAAAAATCCTAACATCTCATATTCATGGGTTGGAAAACAAACAGTTACAATGGCAATGCTACCCAAAGCAATCTACAGATTCAATGCAATCTCTATCAAAATCCCAGAGGCCTCTTTTGCACAAATGTAAAAGCTTATCTTAAAATTAATATGGAATTGAAAAGGATCTCAAATAGCCAAAACAATCTTGAAAAAGAAAAATGAGGTCGGAGGACTCACATTTCCCAAATTTCAAAACTTACTACAAAGCTACAGCAATCAAAACAGTATCTGATACTGGCATAAGCAAAATGTTTCCAAAACTAGAAAGCAATACAACATCCCCAAACCTCTGGGTTTTCTTAGGCTGGTTTCTCATACTGAAATAAAAGCAAAACGTTTCATATTAAATGGTGCTGTGAGGTTCTAATTACAAGGTTCAATTGTATTAGGCTTCTTTAAAAAAAAAAGTTGAGTTTTATTCTGGTGTAATTTATGGTAACTGTGGGAAATTTTTAGAAAATACAGAAAAGAAAAATAATATAGTACATCCTTCCACTCATAGGTTGATGAGCATAGTTCATACACTGGTATATTTTCTCTTGAAGGAAATATATCCATATATCTATATAGGTATAGTCCCGTGTATGTGTTACTTAGATAAAAATTTGAGAGTTGGGGCTTCCCTGGTGGTGCAGCAGTTGAGAGTCCGCCTGCCGATGCAGGGGACGCGGGTTCGTGCCCCGGTCCGGGAAGATCCCACATGCCACGGAGCGGCTGGGCCTGTGAGCCATGGCCGCTGAGCCTGCGCGTCCAGAGCCTGTACTCCGCAACGGAAGAGGCCACAACAGTGAGAGGCCTGCGTACCGCAAAAAAAAAAAAAAAAAAAAATTGAGAGTTAATTAAACCTGTCGAGTTCTAGTTCCAAACAAGATGGAATAAGCACGATAAGCACACTCCACCCTGTCTCTCCCACTGAATGCAGCTATAACATCTGGACAGAATGCATGGAGTAGCTGTTTGAGGATTCTGAAAAGTAAACAGTAGTAGGCAAATAGGGGAAGAGACCAAAAAGGCAGTGAGGTTCCCTTTTTTTCCCCCCCTCCTGTATCCTGGACCCAAGGCAGTGCAAAACTCAGAAGTGGGTGCCAGGGCCCACAGAGAGAAAGCTCTGGGAGAGGCCCTTTTATTGACTTGATCAAGAGCAGGAAAGGGGATTCCCTAAGTTTGCAAGAGTGGAGGGAAATCCTTTGGGTTTCTTTTTCTTTTTTCCATTCTCTTGAGCCCCAGCCCCCAGACAATTCCATGGTGACAAAACTGGCAGTGGAGGCCCGTGGGCACCTAAAATTCTAAGGGAGGGGAAACTTCCTCTCTGAATGGAGGAGCTGTGATCCCAAGAAAGTGGAACCAATCCCTGTTGTTTTTTCTGTGTGTATCTTCTGCCACTTGGCTTCAGATACAGGCTTGGCCATACGAAGTGTACAGCAGAATGGGGTAACTGAAACCCAGCTTTCTGGACAAAAGACCGAAAAGAGGAGGCCCAGAGTGGGGAAAAAACTGGAAAGATCACCGAGGGAAGAGCTCAGAAAGAGATCCAATAACACTGTAAGATGCTAATAATAGGGGAAACTGGGTTCAGAATACACAGAAACTCTGTACTAACTTTGCAATAATTCCGTAAATCCAGAAGTGTTCTAGGGACTTTCCTGGTGGCGCAGTGGTTTAGAATCCGCCTGCCAATGCAGGGGACACGGGTTCAATCCCTGGTCTGGGAAGATCCCACATGCCACAGAGCAACTAAGCCTGTGTGCCACAACTACTGAGCCTGCACTCTAGAGCCCGTGAGCCACAACTCCTGAACTCCATGCGCCTAGACCCCGTGCTCCACAACAAGAGAAGCCACCACAATGAGAAGCCTGTGCATGGCAACAGAGTAGCCCCCGCTCGCCACAACTAGAGAAAGCCCATGTGCAGCAAAGAAGACCCAACACAGCTAAAAATAAAATAAACAAATTTACTTTTTAAAAAAACTGTTCTAAAAATTTTTTTAAACTAAATATTTACCTTGGCTCCTTCACTCTTATGTTCATTCACGTTACTCACTGAATTATTTACTGAGCACCTACTATGTCGTGTCCCAGGCACTAGTCTATTCTCTGGAGATACAAACAGCAAAACAAAACCCAGCATGATTCCTGCCATCAAGGAGTTTGCAGCAGAAAATGAAAAATAATAATAAGTGGTTGCCAAGCCATAGAAATAAAGTTACCACTTCAAAATTAAAAATTATCTTCTTGAGTCTTCATTGTAGAAGAAAAATCTATGAGAAGTTAAAAGCCCAGGCTGAAGACCGTACAATCTGTCAACTGACAATCAACAAGCAGGATTTCCAAGGAGGACTCATAGGCAGTTCTGGAGCCAAACAAGGCAAATCCCTAGCAGGCGGCCCAGCCCCTGGCCTTAGCAGGAACAATTACTTTGAATCTAGGCTTACACCAGAAGGCCAGGCTAGCTGTTGGCTCTCTGCAAGCCAGACTGTGCTGGGGACAAGACATGGATAGGAAGCCACATGCCCTACTGGGGTGCAGTCTCAGTAGTGGCAGGAAGGCAGCTGGGCAGCATGACCAGGACAGGCTCCACCTCAGCTACACAGGGATCCACGCATCCACCCTCCTCCCATGCTCACATGCCACACATTCTTTCTTTGAACATGAACTAAACACCTACTGTATACCAGGAATAGGGTAGGCCCTCCACAGTAAGGACAAACATAGGTATTCCAGGAGACACTGGGAGAAAATGTTCTAGGCAACGGGAAGAACATTTACCGAGACCCACAAGCTAGAGAGAGCGTGAAGCCTTCATGATTTTTCAAGCGGTTCAGTGAGGCTGGGGCGTGGGCTGGGGCACTGTCAGAGAGAAGACTAGAGGTGGTGGCAGAGGCCAGATCGTGAAGGGCTCTGTGGGTCCTATAAGGAGTTCAGACTTTTTCTTGATGACAAAGGGAAGCTCGTGAAGGGTTTCAAGCAAAAGACGTGCATGGATGGGGCATATGATCAGATGCAGACTTTTACAGAAACCATTTTGCCAGCTGCTGCTATTGTTCTATGGTGACCAGACTAGAGAGGGCTGCCCTGGAGGCAGAGAGATTACATGGCATAGGCGGAAAGCAGAAGTGGGATTTGATACGTCACTGGATGTAGGAAGCAAAAAGGTGGGAGGATTCAGGGATGACTTCCACGTGTCTGACCTGGGTGAATTCATGGGATGCCAGAGTAGAGTAATAATGACAATAAACACAAACACTGTGTGCTCCCAGGATGAGTCAGACCCTGCCAGGAGGTGAGTGAGTGCTGGCGCTCTGGGGAGGACTGGGTGCTCTCAGGGACCTGTGTCAGTCTCCTACCCTGCAAATGCTGGCGTATTTGCCTTTACGTCATTCCCCAGGTCTTACTCAACAGGACAGGATGTATTAAATGAGCCTCCAGAAAGTTGAAGCAGTATTTACAGATAGAAAATTTGAAAATAACCCCACACCCTGAACAAGCCATTTCTGTAAGGATTTCTACAAATATGTGATTCTATATTTTAAAAAAAGCAATATTCTGAAGGTTCTTGTTATCACGAAGTAAACACTACTCTTTTTTATGTAAGCAAACACACTCGCCAAGGTAAATATCCAACTGAAGTAAAAATGGAGGCGACATGGGTGTGTTTAAATTAGCCAGTAATTTTGGAGGAAAAAGCAGAAAGTTGGGTGGGATGGAAGAGCAGCCTATGATTGGCCAGCGGATCTCCCAACTCAGCGTAAACTTGGTGGAGGGAAGGAAGGGGTGGCCTACACAAGCCCAACGTTGTTAGGGAATCACTAATTCAGAGTGCTTCTATGGAATTCTCCGCTGGGCTAAAAATAGCTTTGCTGTAGAATGACTTCGTATTTTTAAAGTAGAAAAACACTGAGTCAAGTCTATGAGTCAATTCACAGCAATCAATATGAATGTTAAATATACTATACATGGTCTCAAGGAATTAGCCATCACCTCTCAACTCTAAACTTAGAAGATAGCTAGGATGTGTCTAGACATCTGTCAGCTTACCCCTAAAGACTATACATATGCACATAACTTCCATTTTGAAATAGAATCATCATGGCCGTAGCCAGCCATAAACTAAAATAAATCAGTTTTATTTTAAAAACTGAAGGTTATATATATACACTATTGATACTATGTAGAAAATAGATAACTAATGAGAACCTACTGTATAGCACAAGGAATTCTACTCAGTGCTCTGTGGTGACCTAAATGGGAAGGAAATCCAGAAAAGAGGGGATATATGTATACGTATAGCTGATTCACTTTGCTATACAGTAGAAGCTAACACAACATTGTAAAGCAACTACACTCTAATAAAAATTTTAAAAAATAAATTAAAATTGAAGGTTATCCCAACTGACCTTATTACGTTCATAGAAATTTAAAATATCACATCCTTCCCTCTAAGTCAACTCACCATAAACTCATCAACACTGGTGGGAAATCTGGGAAGTGTATGGATTGACAGTGAACTATATGACCTCAGTCCACAATTTACTAAATGGAGTTAAATCGTTGACCTACGGTTTCACAATACAGCCAAAGGGTATGGCAGAGACAGAAGTCGTCACCTTTTTCCCAGAATAGTTTCTTCACTAAACAAATCCCCATCTCAAACACCTAAACAGGGAGGGTGAACATTTTAGAGGCAAAAATTGTAGAGAAAGAAAATTACAGTCATGAAGTCATCTGGCTTTAGTCTTCTCTTGATATTTTGCCTTTCTCTTGTTTACTCCAGACAATATTTTTATATAAATGAATAGTGTTGTTGAGGTCTAAATATTTTAAATGACATAAGAAACTAAAATCATTATTTAGGTAATATAGGCCAAACTGACCCTCCAATACAAAAATAAATAAAATTTGGTCAGAAGTATTTCATGTTTTGAAATGTCTATAAAATTGTCTCATTTGGGGGGTTGAAAACAGATTTTAAAAACCTTTGTGAATGCAAACTATTACATTTAGAATGGATAAACAGCAACGTCCTACTGTATAGCACAGGGAACTACATCCAATCTCCCGGGATAAACCATAATGGAAAAGAATATAAAAAAGAATGTAAAGATGTGTGTAACTGAGTCACCCTGCTATACAGCAGAGACTGGCACAACATTAAATCAACTATACTTCGATAAAAAAAAAAAAAAACTGTGAAAAAAACCCACAAACCTATGTGGAAGCAGCCTCCCATTCCTACTCTGTCTCTGATGTCTCTGATGCCAATTTTCCATATTAATAAATACATATAGAAAGTCTTGCGGTTTACAAAGCACCCCTGCAAGTGTCAGCTCAGTCAGCTCTCACAATGACTCAGCAGGGTACTGTCCCCATTTAACAGAGGAGGAAGCCCAGGCCCAGAGAGATTCGGTGATTTATTTTGGGTTACACAACTGGTAAGCGACACCATCCTCAAACTCAGTCCTTCCAACTCCAAATATTCTCTCCTTTTCCCACTGTGCTGCCAGTTAAAAGCGCTTCATTTTTTTCCTAATTCAAGATAATAAAAAAGTAATTACCCACAAAGTGTGGTTACTTATTTAGCTGCTGCCAGCTACTCTAATACTTTCTGCTACCAGAGCTCAGGAAAAAAGCCTTTCTCAGCCTCAAATGCAGAAAGCTTGCTATTGAATACTCCAGAATTACACCAAAGGGTCCTCGGACAATGAGGCAAACACATCTCTACTTCCACCGCTCAGTGTGATCTGCTTTTGCTGGCTTCTGAGCCATGAGGATCACTTGTACTGCAGCACCATATCTAGTGAATCACCAGACACCATAATGGAGCAAGTGACACTGTGCTCAGCCTGGGCTCTGAACCTACAGCATGAACTAAAGGCACTGCAGGCACAGTGCCCACCACGCACCTCCCCCATCACCCCCACCCAGGCAGCAGCCTCCTCACCTTCCTTAAAACTGCTGCACTGCTGCTCGGCCCTCAAACTCCTCCAGTGACCCATGTGCCTACCAAACACATTTTCTTTCTTCTCCAGTCCATTCTCCTCCACACACACCTTCTGAGTATAACTTTGGCCTTTGTTATTCAGTGTGGTTCCCTAATGAACAGCCTCAGCATCACCTGCCCACTTGTTAGAAATGCAGAATGTGGGGCTCCACCCTAGACTCGGAAATTAGAATCAACACTTGAACAGAATCCCCTCTCCCTCATTAATTTATAAGAAATTAAAATTTGAGAACCACTACCCTAGGAAAAAGGACAAAGCAAGTGAACCTCCTCCTGTCTGGTTGTCACCCCGTGCTGCCCTTGGGTACCAGTATTTCAGGCTCTAAGAAGGTGTTATGGCCAAGTTCAAACTCTCCAGCGACAGCTCATCTATTCCCACAGTATATCCAATTCAGCTAGGTTTCACGGTTCCGCAAAATAACCTGCTTAATATTTAGCAAAGTAGTCACACTAAAGTATGAATAGCTAATAATGCCTACAAACAGTGGGCTCTGATAGAATGTTACTGAGAGAACACAGTGATAGCAAGAAAGTTGTAAAGTCACAGAAATCTGGGTTTGCATCTCAGCTCTCTCAATGATTAGCTGTGAGTCTCAGAAGCGTTAAAAACTCTCTGAACTTCCATTGCTGCCTCTGTAAAATAAGGACAATCCCTGCCTTACAAAGGGAGTAGACATACTGCAAAGCATCTTGCATACGTTGCCTGGCACATAGTAAGTGCTCTCTTCCTTTTGAATGAATGAGCCAGTAACATCAGAGAAAACTGAATTTCAAAATCATGTTGATGCAAATAAATATCTAGTTGGTGCTGCTCCGGCCAGTGTAGCCACACAGGGGACATTCTGGAGTAGGCAAGCATTTCTTGTGACATGGAAAATCGCATCAGCCAACCGCCACGAGCCTGGAAGTCACACACCACACCGCTCCTACCTGGTAACTTCTCCTACACTAACTTATACTTTGGAGTCCTCTGATTCAAAAGCTCTTCTCCCTTTCTCCTTGGAAAAACTGTTTAATCATCAAATAAAACGGCCAAAAGTATTAGCAGTGGTGGAAGTAATAAGTTTAAACGGCAATAAGCTCATTTTTAGCACTTAAAATATCATTTCAGCAATATCATCAATGGACAAGTTACAAACTAGAATTGTTTTTATTATTCAGTATAACTGGTAAAATCATGCTTTAATCTGATTTTTTTTTTTTTTTTTTTTGCCACACCGTGCAGCCTGTGGGATCCCAGTTCCCCAACCAGGGATCAAATCCATGTCCCTGCATTGGAAGCACAGAGTCTTAACCACTGGACCTCCAGGGAAGTCCCTAGCCTGATTTTTAAACTGTCTGTTTGATTACTGATTATACTTGAAGGAAATTAATTTGAAAAAATCTAAGTTAAAATACATGGAAATAATTTTTAAAGATAATCCTTAAATCAAACTGGGCATCTTATAAGTTTTTCAGAATTAATAATGCTTCATTAATTTGTTAAACAAAAGACCAAAAAAAGCACAAAACATGAATGGAAAAAAAGATACAGTTAACTAAAATAAAACAACATTTCTGCCTAACAATAAACACCATAAACCAAGTTAAAAGGCAACCCATCAACTGAGAGATTTCCCAACACATACAACCAACAAAGAAAATCAATAAGAAAAAGACAAACAAATCAATAACAAATATAAGCAAACAATATGAACGAGCAACTCCCACAAGAGCAAACCCATTGTGCAATAAACATGAAAAGGTCTGTAACCTCATTAACATCAGGGAAAATGCAAATTAACAAAGAAGCTACCACATTACACTCGGTTATGGGCAAAAATGTTGAAGTATGACATTACCAAGTACTGGAAAGGAAATGGCACAAAAGGAACCCCATATCCTGCCGGTAGGATTGTCTAGTAAACTCACATGACCGCTTTGGGAAGCAATTTCACCCTCGTCCAGAAGCTCGAGAATGGGCACCGGCACCACACATGGGGGCCTCATCTCCCCTAGAGCAGCGTTTTCCGAAGTGTGATCGCTGAGCTGGAGCAGCACCACCCGGGAGCCTGTTAGAAACGCAAATTCTCCAGCCCCAGCCCAGACTTACTGCCTTACTGGGGGTGCATTCTAAAAAGCCCTCCAGGGACAGGGAGGGTGGGAGGGAGGGAGACGCAAGAGGGAATAGATAGATATGGGAACATATGTATATATATAACTGATTCATTTTGTTGTAAAGCAGAAACTAACACACCATTGTAAAGCAATTATACTTCAATAAAGCTGTTAAAAAATTTTTTTTAAAAAAAGGTGATATGTAAGATTAAAAAAATAAATAAATAAAAAGCCCTCCAGAAGGTTCTGGTGCATGCTCGAGTTTCTCACACATTTCGTCCTTACCTGTTTCATCAGGACATTGTGTCAGAATACCAGGGACGTGGTCCTTGATACATTCTCTGGGAAGGTGGTCTGACAGACAGACCTTGGTTTACCAGGACAGCATGTCGCTGAGAGTCAAAGGACAGTGTGCAGACAATCAGATTTCCTCAAAGGCACACATCTGCACAAAGAGGTACATACAAAGACGTATGTATACAAATAAAGCATTTAAAATAGTCTAAACAGCTGCCTGTAGAAGAAGAGGTACGACAGTACACTATACAGCAGTTAAAACAGACGAAGTAGATATTCATGAACCGGCAGGGATAAATCTTGAAAATATAACATGAATGAAAAAAAGCAAGCTGCAGAACGACACCTATAGGATGATACCATTTAACACTGTTAAAATCTCACCCCAAAATACTGATGCTATCTTTGAATAAATAAATTAGCATTTGTGTGAAAACATCAGGGGTGTATCTGGGAAGTAAATCTACTGATCTCAAGGTAATGGTTATCTGTGGGCAAGAAATGAGAGGAATGGGATGGAGGAGGACAAAAAGAACATCAACTGTAAGATTTTAGTCTTTTTTTGACTGTCAAATATATGATAAAAAGTTAGTACTTGTTAGATCTGGGTTGGGGTAAAAGATACTGCTTGCATTATTCTGTGTATTCTTGTGCATATCTGGGGTATTTCATAATAATTAAAAAATTTAAAGTAGCATTTCATTATACTTGTTAATACTAGAAAACCGCATTTCTGTACAAAAAGAAATGTTTCAAAGCCACAGCCTCAAGAGGTGTAGGGCCTTTAAAAACTGAATCTTTGTGACACCTAGTGGTAGTAGTAATAGTTACAATTTAATACACAATTAGAAACAAACTTGATTCAATGTATTAATACCTGATTTCTTGGTTTAATTAAATTTCACAAAAAATTTAATACTTGTTCTTTTTGTTTCTATTTTTGTTTTCAGTGGTCTGTACTTGAATATTTTTAATGGGTATGACACTTTAGAATAAGGTTATCATCTCATATTCATTAATTATATGGCTCAGCCACTGGTCTCCTGAAAAATGTGTCAATTACATCAGTTCTAGTGTCCCCCAAACAAGGGCGTCCCTGCCATCCCATTCTCTGGGTCAGTGACAGCAGCAGCAGCAGCTCTGAGCTTCTTACACCCTGCTACATACCCAGCTGCCAGGCATCCTTTCTGCCCCGGACCTACACCTCCTGCATGATCCCTCTAAGCCCTCAATTGCTCCACCATTACTCCAGGCCCCAGGCTCTTCCTACATCGTTCATATCCACACAATCAGCTTCCAAGTTGGCTTACAGAATGTACCATGTCTGCACTTGTTTGCTTTACATCCCCCACTAAACTGTGAGTGACTTGAGAGTAGGAACCACGTCTAGCACAGATGTTCCCCACAAGAACCTAGAACAGTTCCTAGCACATAGTAGGTACACAATACATGTTACTGATGAATTTCCACTACGACAACCCAGGTCCCGACCTTCATTACCTGAAGCCTAGACTAAGACAACAGCATCCTTAGCCAGAACCATCCTAAACACCACCAATTAAGCATCTTAAAACGTCTCTTTGCAAAAGAACACCACTTTCTCACACCCTGTTCCTAATAAAGTTTTTCAACGTACACTTCTCATTTCCGTTCTCTCTCAGCCTAGACTTCTTAGCTTGGACTTTAATATGCTTCATAATCTGATCCAGATCAACTTTTCTGAACTTCCCTCCTACTTCATCCCTGCACAGATCTGCTACTCCTCAGGCAGCCTGCAGGCATTCCTGCCTTCATTTCTCTGCTCAATTTCTCCTTCTACCCACCCACAATCAATTCTGAACCTTTCTTCTTTGTTTTTTATGTGTTTTGTATGTTTTGATCTCTCACTTCCATGAAGCTCTAAGTGACTTCTGTCCATGTAAAAAGTTCATAGCACTAACTACCAACTGGTCCTTTGCCACTTCCATCATGATTTACCTTCTCGCCTGTGCCCTTGCTCACCGTGCGGGGAAGAGCTTTGCAGTGGCACTGAGCACCTCTCACACCAGTCTGTGCACTCAGAGACCAGCTAAGAGGGGAGCCTCAGAGGGGAGCCAACCTAGAGAGACTTGTTGAAATGAGGTAAGCCAGGTAGAGTGGGGGGGAGGCCATTGACTGCAATTAGGATAAGCCCTTATCATCTTTAAGCTGGAGGAACCTGGCACATGATTCTGAATAATGTGTTAAACAAGCGGGTCTCTTATAATTTGATGAGGGACTGACGACAGTGACATAAGGTGATGAGCTAAAAAAACCTATCACCGGTGGCTTCGGAACATGAGAGAAAAGAGGAGCGAGTATCAGGCTCCTTGTATTGGACAAGAAGTATGAGAACCACAAGAGGGTTGAGGAAGGCTCCCACCTTATAAACTGGGCACCTGTACAGTAATGAAGCCGCCTGTGATACTGCAGAGGTGAGGAGGGGAGAGTGTGTCTAGGAAAATAAAGTCAACTATGTTTCAGACACAGCTGTTTCTGTAACACTCTTAGCACACACAAATACATTCAGTAGTATAAAAATTTCACACAGAACTGGGCAATGAGGCCAGCTCCAGCACATTAGCTGGACAGCTCGGAACAGTGACTTTCTGAAACTTCCTTTCTCTAATACATTCAAATCCAGGCTCCTATCAACAATCCCATGAACCCTCAGTAGAGCCTTCAGCATTAAGAAGGGCTCAGTGTTAGCCCCCTTCTCTCTCCTTCACCAACTTCACACCTGACCCCTTTCCACCCACTCACAAGCCCACTTCTATCTTGCCCCAATCCTGACAGTGTGTGTTTAGGCTGGACAATGGGCATTGGTCCTGCTCCTGATTGATAGTCAAGCTCCTTGGTAAACACTGACTCCTTGGCTGGGCCAAATCTTTGCAAAATACTCTACCACGAGCTGTGCTGTTTGCTCTCTCCTCTCCTACCTTGCCCCCCTGCCCCCATCTCCCTCCCACTATTGCTCTGTTCCTGGCCGGGAATTTGCTTTGAACAAGGCCACTCACCTCTTGCCCTAGAGCTGCCGTGCGGTCATCCAGCTGACAGTGGGCCTGGGAGCCGCACACTCCAGTGCTGCTCTTGCTGGACTCCAGACCCCACGGTCTTGTGACAGTCTACCAACCCTCAGCTCTAGGGCATCGCCATTAGCCACTGACTGCTCTACCTTTGAGTTTGTTACGGGCTACTGGAGAACATGATTTAAGAGCTCTGATGAGGTCTCTACTTACCTAGCCCAGTACCCAGCATGTAATAACGTGGTAGTAGTAACAACTTCACTACTTGAGTGCCTACTAAATTCTAGTCACTGCTACAAAAGCTCTACATGAATTAAGTCATTTAATTCATTTAAGTTTAGGGCCCACAGAGCTGTCCAACAATTATTTTATTCATCCATTCCGCCAGCAGATGTTTTAAAATTCATTCTCACTCAAGTACCTGACCAACCTCTGCCCTTCTCTCCTTCTTTACCAAGAGGATCAGAGGTATATGTTGCAAATTCCGCAATGCACCACTGTCCCAAATTTCATCCCCTTCCCTCAAAATCTCTCTCTATATATATTTCCCACTCCTGGATGAGAGAAAAGAGTAATTCCCAAAGTGCTTTCCTCCCTCTGTGACTTTGTTCCACACCCAGTTCTTCTGGAACCCTGCTCTAACCCTCCTGAACCACAGTTTTAGCCTCTCTCTCTCAACTCCCCAACATTCCTATTGCCAAAACCACAAACAAAACCTCATTTCTCCCCACAAAAAGAATTCCTTTTCAACCCTGCAAAATTCTCTAGCCACTTCTCTTCATCACCAAATTTCTCCAAAGAATAGCTTTACAATCTTTCCCTTCTTTACCAAAATTCACGCCTTAACCACATGATCTGAATTTCACCTCCACAGCCTTAATGAAGACTGTAAAAAGTCCTCAAAAGCCATCACAAGTCTTCCTACACATCACTGCCGCGTCGCAAGCCCAGACCTTTGAGGCTGGCGCCCAGGCCTCCATGATCTGGCCCCTAACGGTCCCTCTAGCCCTCTCTTTGGCTAGTTTTCTTCACATCCCCATGGGTTTCACGTGTTCAAAACTTACCTCTCCTTTAAGGTTTTTTCCAAGGTTCTCCCTTTCATAAACCTTGCTCAAATCATACTCTCCTCTAAATCCTTAGCTCCTATTTGTGACAATTAATAGTTCTTCATGCACACCGCCTCAAATTATATGTGCACACAAGTTATGCTTTTCAACCACACAAAAGCACTGTAAGGGCAAACGTCATGCCTTATTCTTATTTCCCACAGTAACTAGCAGGGATAGGACTGGGACAAGGCAAACGGAGTGCCTACGGCGCAAAATTTGAGGCAGTCACTCAGGTTCCTGTAATTACAGAGTCAGCACTTAAACTTTTACCGCATTTGCCTCATCCAGTTACTGGCCCTGCCCTGTAACTAGTGACGTCTCTTTGACGCAGATTGAGAATAAATGAATCTAAACCAATGAATCAATAAGGTGATAGTGTAAGTACTTTGGGTGATGACTACCCATCTTTGTTGGGAATGAGATTGGAGATGATAGGCATATAGTGCAATCACAAGCAGTGAGACAGGAAAAGTCTGCTGAGGAGTCTCTAGAATATAAATACTACCACCCAGGAAGACTCTCCCCACTTCTCACACAAGATGCTGTTGTGTCTGAATATAACACCTGGATTTATTTACTGCAGCCATGCAAGGAGCAACCCGAGGATGAAACCAATAGAAGAGAAAGACGGAGCCAAGAGGGGGCAGCTAGAGCCCTGATCTGTCATGTTTATGACCTGCCCATTCTCTGCACTTCTCCTAGGAGACATTAAGTCATTTGATCTATAAAGCCAGTTGAGTCTGGGTTTTTTAGTTATTTCAGCCAAAATAAGACTAATACAGTATAATTTCCCAGAAGAGAATGGTGTGGCAGACGAGGAGGCCAGGCTATTTCTGCACCCTCCTCTCTTGCTCCTCCCAAGAGAAGGATGAGTTGGTATAGGGTAAAGGTCCCGGGCTCAACCAGTCCTTTGAGCTCTTGCCCCTGAATGTCTCAGCAAGCAGAACCGACTACGGACCCTCCATGCTTCCATCTCCCCTCTGAGAAGCAGAGCAGACCGGGCTCTCCATCTGACACAGAGAGAACTGCAGCTCCCTGAATGCTTTTCCTGAGACTAGCCAGCAGCAATAAAATACTCAGTTTGGGCCCAGTGTCCAAAGTGCACTCTCTGTGGAAGTTTTAACGTTTGTAAAGTTGATTCTTTGACTCGCATTTGGCCCTTTATGCCTGGTTCCAAACAGGATAAGAGATATAAGTCATTAGGTACCTCCAGGACCCCCGAAGTTCTTCTCAGAAAATAATCACGTTAAACTTCATGAAATTAGGAAAGTTGAGTATAGCAAAGGAATAGTTTTCCATGAGAAAAAGTCTATAGGGTTTGATCTTTGGCTTTAAGCCAGGATGGTCTAAAAGGGATAGGACTTACACGTGAAACAATTAAAACCAGGACAAAATACATAAAACAATACTTGTCAAGACAGTGAACATAAGGCAACAAGGGACAATAACCCCTGGGAAATGAGAAACAATTAAAGTGTTCCCTACAATTGCCCCAATGTACTTCCTTGAGAGTGATGCCCAGCTACAGTGCCGGGAGGCGGAATGTATACAGAGCCTGGTGGTCTCCCCGACTTAAGGAGAAGGAGCTGAGAGCACAGAAGTACCTACAGAGGGTCCTCCTCGAGTCTTCAGCTGAGTGATAAATGCATGTGTATGAGGAAATGACACAAAGCTAAGGAGAGAACCCCCTGAAGTGATTAGAGGGCATTACCATGGCTCAAAGAGAGCCAGGAAAAATATCTCTTCCTGTCAATCACACATCAATAAAGTGGTTTTACTATATGAGAAAAGAATCTGAAAAAGAATGAATACATGTATATGTAAAACTGAATCATTTTGCTGTATACCTGCAACTAACACATTATAAATCAACTCTACTCCTATAAAATTAAATAATTTTTTTTTAAAATAATAGATTTCCATTGGAAAAATAAAGTGGTTTTAAAAATACAATAAAATAGGGCTTCCCTGGTGGCGCAGTGGTTAAGAATCTGCCTGCCAATGCAGGGGACAGGGGTTCAAGCCCTGGTCCGGGAAGATCCCGCATGCCACAGAGCAACTAACTCCGTGGGCCACAACTACTGAGCCTGCACTCTAGAGCCCGCGAGCCACAACTACTGAAGCTCACGTGCCACAACTACTGAAGCCTGCGTGCCTAGAACCCGTGCTCCGCAATAAGAGAAGCTACCTCAATGAGAAGCCCGCGCACCGCAAGGAAGAGTGGCCCCTGCTCACCGCTACTAGAGAAAGCCTGCGTGCAGCAACAAAGACCCAACTCAGCCAAAAATAAATAAATAAATGTATTAAAAAAATAAAAATACAATAAAATAATTTATCTTCCCACAGCCAAAGTTGAAATTCTCATAATTCACTCAGCACTGGATAGCATACACCCAGAGATGGTTGCCTCAACTGTAGGGCAAAATTAGCCCTAGACTGAATGCTCCCTTAGTCCCACCTAACAAAGCTTCTTAAAACTAAGATCAGAAAAGAAATCAAACTATTTCCAAGTAACTTAATTGCACCTATGAACAAAACTCGAAAATATTTATTATAGGAATAAAAATACCCAAC
This sequence comes from Pseudorca crassidens, assembly GCF_039906515.1. NCBI lineage: Eukaryota > Metazoa > Chordata > Mammalia > Artiodactyla > Delphinidae > Pseudorca > Pseudorca crassidens. Next base: position 53,534,108 of record NC_090311.1, on the reverse strand, counting down.
ATTTAAGAAGATAAAATTCGTATCTAATCAAAAATTACCAGGCATAGAAAAAAGTAGAGAAAAACAAATGACCTATTAATGAGAAAAAAACTCTGCCTCAGAAATAATACAATGACAGAATTAGTAACCAAAGACATTAAAGCAGTCATTCTAATTGTCTTCTATGTTTTAGAAGCTAGAGGAAAGAATGAACATATTAAGTAGAGGATGGATGACATTTTAAAAAAATAATAAATATAAATGTTAAATATACCAGACAAGATTAACAGCAGATTTGACATTGCAGAAAAAAAAAAAGTTAAGTTTACTTGAAGATACAGCAACAGAAACTTTCAAAAATGAAACACAGAGAGAAAAAAATAAAAAGAAAGGAATTAAAGCATCAGTGAGAGCTCAGTTCACCCAATGGGGAGAAGATAGTGAAAAAATACTTGAAGAAATAATGATTAAATTTTTTTTCAAATTTGATAAAAACCTATAAGCCAAGGAACTCAACAAACCTAAGGCATATAAAACATGAAGGAAACCACACCAAGGCACACTATAATCAAATTGTTCAAAACCAGTGATAAAGATAAGATATTAAAATCAGAGGAAACAGACATATTACATAGGAACAGTTAAGGATGATATTTCTTATCAAAAACAATGCAAATGAGAAGACAGCAAGGAATCATCTTTAAAATACTGAAAGAGAAAAAACTGTCAACCTACAATTCTATAAGCAGTGGAAAACTCCTTCAAAAACAAAGGTAAAAATCCAGAAAATATATTTATATACAAAATTCAAAAACTACACAAAATTCAAAGACTTGTGTCTTATATCATTACATGATAGATGATTACAGATTTCATTTAATGTTAGCAAGAAATGTACCATTTGGCCTTATCTCACTAGGATGCAGAAGAATAAAAATAAATAATTAAAAAATGAAGGTAAAATAATGTCAGTAGAAATGGTAGAATAAGGATCTCCAAAAATCCTCTCCTCCATAAAAGCAATGATAGTAATGGTGCAAACTGTCAATATCGACTTCTTCAGAACTCTTAAAATTAACCAAAGGCTTGCAACAATCCAGGGAATATTTATTCAAGAAAAACAGCTGAATCTCAAGAACAGCATTAGCTTTGTGGCTATTTACTTTTCTCTATTACCATTCCCTTACTCCCATGTCTATGGTAGCCTTGACAACCAACAGGGCTTTCATGTTGAAACCATGATGAAAATCAGTGACCTGCAAGCCAATAAAAAAGTCAGAATCTGGAACTCTTCTAAAGCCCAATTCCCAGAAAACAGTCATTATTTGACTTGTCTGGAAGTTCCATGGAAACTCCCACTTGAAAAACTATATTTGACATGACTCAGAGTTCACCCATTGCAACCAGCCTTTTTCCCGGGGGTGTTGTCAACAAAAATCAGCATCAACTTTTGGTTTTTGTTTTTTTGCGGTATGCGGGGCTCTCGCTGTTGTGGCCTCTCCCATCGCGGAGTACAGGCTCCAGACGCGCAGGCTCAGTGGCCATGGCTCATGGGCCCAGCCGCTCCGCGGCATGTGGGATCTTCCCGGACCGGGGCACGGACCCGTGTTCCCTGCATCGGCAGGCGGACTCTCAACCACTGTACCACCAGGGAAGCCCAGCATCAACTTTTTAACAGTGATAACAGCTGGGACAAAGAACAAGATGACCAAAAACTTAAGTGGAAAAGCTTGAGAATAAGATTCCATAAGGGGATTTCAAAATCTCTGGCATATTGCTAGGAATTGAGAAGGCCACACATATTTGCAGGGTTGTACACGTGCCTAAGGCTATATGCACAGTTGAGAAAGACCGAAGAAGACCCTAGGCTCCATCTCTGGCTGAACTGGAGGCCTCAACACAATCAGAAAGTGAAGGTTAAAGCAGAGTTGTAAACTGTTGGGTTGGCCAAAAAGTTCATTTGGGTTTTTCTGTAACATCTTATGGAAAACCCAAATGAACTTTTTGCTCAACCCAATACATGCCTAAGCATTGAATGTATGCCACCAACCAAGTCTGGAAGACTTATTGGTTCCAGACATCTAAGGAAATCTCTGTCAAATCACTGGCTGACCACTAAGCAATCCAAGCAGACTTCAATGACCACATATGATAAAACATGCAGACATTACAAAGTTCAGAAAAGGTACTAAACAAACAAATAGGAACAAGAAGAACAAATAGCAATAATAAGAAATCCTGGGAAGGGGGACAGAATCTGTTTTCCAGGATTGCCAATATATATATTTTAAAATATCCAGTTTTCAGAAACTTACAAGGCATGCAAAGATACAAGAAAGGATGGCCCATATTCAGGAAAAGAAAGGACTATTAGAAATTGTCCCTGAGGTAATGTAAATTGATACAGCCACTATGGAAAACTTAAAAAACTGAAATAGAACTACCATATGACCCAGCAATCCCACTACTGGGCATATACCCAGAGAAAACAATAATTCAAAGAAAACACATGCATCTCAATGTTCATTGAAGCACTGTTTACAATAGCCAGGACATGGAAACAACCTAAATGTCCACCGACAGAGGAATGGATGAAGAAGATGTGGTACATATATACAATGGAATATGACTCAGCCATAAAAAGGAACGAAATTGGGTGATTTTGTAGAGACATGGATGGACCTAGAGACTGTCATACAGAGTGAAGTAAGTCAGAAAGAGAAAAGCAAATATTGTAATAATAACGCATATATGTGGAATCTAGAAAAATGGTATAGGTGACCTCAGTTGCAAAGCAGAAATAGAGACACCAATGTAGAGAACAAATGTATGGATACCAAGAGGGAAAGGGGTGGGGTAGGAGGAACTGGGAGACTGGGATTGACACATATACATTATTGATACTATGTATAAAATGGACAACTGATGGGAACATGCTGTATAGCACAAGGAACTCATCTAGTGCACTGTGGTAACCTAAATGGGAGGGAAGTCCAAAAGGGAGGGATATCTGTATGTGTATGGCCGATTCATCATGTTGTGCAGTGGAGGCTAACACAACATTGTGAAGCAACCATACTCCAATAAAAATTAATTTTAAAAAAAAGGAAGAAATGGTTCCTGAGGAAGGCCAAGCATGGGGCTTATTAGACAAAGACCTTAAATCAACTATTTTAAATATGTGCAAAGAGTTAAAATAAACCATTCATAAAACTAAAGAGAACAAATAGAAATTCTGGATTTGAAAAATACAATGACTAGAATGAAAAATTCAAGAGAGGGACTCAACAGCAGATTTGAGCTGGCAGAAGAATAAATCAATGATTATGAAGATATGTCAATTGACATTATTCACTGAGACACAGAAAGAAAAAATATAGATAAAATAACAAAGCATAAGAGGCAAATAGGACACCATCAAGTATACCAACATGTGCATAATGGAGGTGCAGAAGGAAAGAGAGACAGAAGCTAAAAAAGTATTTGAGGAAATAATGGCCCCAAACTTCCCAAATTTTATGGAAAACATTAATCTACATATCCAAGAAGTTCAATGAACTCCAGGTAAGATAAATTCAAAGAGATGCACACTGAGAGAAATCACAGTCAATCTATCCAAAGACCAAGAGTGAATCCTGGGAGCAGCAATAGAGAAGCAACTCATCACATACAAGGGATCCTCAATGAGATTAACAGCTAATTCCTCATCAGAAACCTTGGAGGCTAGAAGGCAGTGGGGATGACATATTCAAAGTGCTGAAAGAAAATGCTGATAATCAATAATTCTATGTCCAGCAAAACCATCCTTCAGAAATGAATAAGAGGGAAGGGTAAGCTGGGACGAAGTGAGAGAGTGGCATGGACATATATACACTACCAAATGTAAAACAGATAGCTAGTGGGAAGCAGCCGCATAGCACAGGGAGATCAGCTCGGGGCTTTGTGACCACCTAGAGGGGTGGGATAGGGAGGGTGGGAGGGAGACACAGGAAGGAGGAGATATGGGGATATAGTATATGTATAGCTGATTCACTTTGTTATAAAGCAGAAACTAACACACCATTGTAAAGCAATTATACTTCAATAAAGATGTTAATAAATAAATAAATAAATGTTAGGCAGACCAAAAAAAAAAGAAATGAACGAGAAATTAAGACATTCCCAGGTAAACAAAGCTGACAGAATTCATTGCTAGCAGACTTGCTCTGCAAGAAATGCTAAAGAGAATTCTTCAGGCAGAAATGAAAGGATACTAGACAGTTATTTGAATTCCGTGAAGAAATAAAGAGCACTGATCAACATAATTATGTAGGTAAATATAAAAGACAATATAAATGTATTTTTGTTTGTAACATTTTTTCTCCTATATTATTTAAAAGCAACAATTATAAATCTGTGTTAATGGGTATACAAATTATAAGATGTTATTTCTATGACAATAATAGCACAAAAGAGGAGTGAGGGAACAGAGCTATCTAGCAGCAAAGTTTCTGTTAATAAATAAAATTAAGTAGGTATTATTTTAAAGCAGAGTGTTATATATTAACATATTTCTTGGAAAGAACAGTCTCTTCAATAAATGGTGCTGGGAAAACTAGATAGCCACATGCAAAAGAATGAAACTGGACCACTATCTTATACCACTCACAAAAATTAACTCAAAATTGATTAAAGAACATAAGATCTGAAGCCATAAAACTCCTAGAACAAGGTGGTAAGCTCCTTGACATTTGTCTTGGCGATTATTTTTCTAATTTGACACCAAAGCAAAGGCAACAAGAGCAAAAATAAACGAGTGGGACTACATCAAACTAAAAAGCTTCTGCACAGCAAAAGAAACCGTCAACAAAATGAAAAGGCAACCTACCAAATGGGAGAAAATATCTGAAAGTCATATATCTGATAAGAACTCATACAACTCAATGGCAAAAAACAGTAATTAAAAAATGGGCAGGGGCTCCAAATAGACATTTTTTCAAAGAAGACATAGAGATGGCCAACATGACAAGGTGCTCAACATGACTGATCATCAGGGAATGCAAATAAAAACCACAATGAGGTATCACTTCACACCCATTAGAATGGCTTTTATCAAAAACACAAGAAATAACAAGTATGGGTGAGGATGTGGAGAAAAGTAGTCCTCAGTGCACTATTTTTGAGAATGTAAATTGGTGCAGCCGCTATGGAAAACAGTATGAGGTTCTTCAAAAAATAAAATAAAACTATATGATCCACTTTTGGGTATTTTTCAAAGAAAATGAAAACATAACTCAAGAAGATATACACACCCCATAAAGGATTATAAGGGAATACTATAAATAATTGTATATTAACTGTATGCCAATTAGATAACCTGGATGAAATGGACAGACTCCTAGAAAGACGAACTATAAAAACTGTCTCAAGAAGAAATAGAAATAGAAATCCTGGAAAAGTACAGGCCTAGATGGCTTCATGGGTGAATTATACCAATTTTTAAAAATTCTACCAATTAAAGAATAATAAATAATAAATATCAATCCTTCATAAACTCTTTCAAAAACAAAAGAGACAGGAACACTTCCCAACCTATTCTATGAAACTAGTATTAACCTGATACCAAAGCCAGACAAAGACATCACAAAAAAACTACAGACCAGAATCTGTTTTGAATATGGATGCAAATATCCTCAACAAGTTACTAGTGATTTGACTCTAGAACCACATAAAAAAGATCATACCATGATAAGAACATTTAACAAATCATGAATACGGAGGAACTTTCTCAACTGGATAAAAAAAATGTATGAAATACCCCAGTAACATCATACTTAATGGTGAAAGATGGAAAGCTTTTTCCCTAAGATCAGGAACAAGACAAGGATTCCTGCTTTCAACACTTCTATTCAACATTATACTGAAAGTTCTGGCCAGGGCAATTAGAGGGGACAAAAAAGAGTAAAAAGGTTCCCAAATTGGAAGAAGTAAAATTATCTCTCTTTGCAAATCACATGATCTTGTGTTTAGAAAATTCTAAGGAATCACAAAAAGAAAAAACTACTAAAGCTAATAAATGAATTCAACAATAGACCAACAACAAAACCAGTTATATTTCAATACACAAGCAATGAACAATGTAAAAGGGAAATTAAGAAAATGATTCCATTTATAATAGCATTAAAAAATAATTAGGAATAAATTTAACTAAGGAGGGGCAAGACTTGTACACTGAAAACTACAAAACATTGTTGACAGAAATGAAGAAAACTTAAATAAACAGAAAAACATTTCACATTCATGAATTAGAAGACTTAACATTGTTAAGATGGCAATACACCCCAAACCTATCTAAGGAGTCAGTGAAATCCCCATCAAAATCCCAATGTCCTCTCTTGCAGAAATGAAAAAGCCAATCCTAAAATTCATATGTAATTGCAAGGGGGCCTAACAGCCAAAACAATGTTGAAAAAGAATAAAGTTGGAGGAAGCACATTTCCCAATTTCAAAACTTACAAAAATTACACAGCTACAGTAGTCAAAAGAGGGTAGTACTGGCATAAAAATAGATCAATTGAATGGAACGGACATTCCAGAGGTAAACCCATACATTATGGTGAACTGATTTCAACAGAGTGCCAAGACCATTCAATGGAGAAAGAACAGTCTCTTCAACAAAAGATGCTGGGATAACTGAATAGGCAAATGCAAAAGAAGAAAGTCAGACCCTTACCTCATATCATATATAAAAATTAACTCAAAACAGATCAAAGACCCAAATAAAAGCTAAAATTAAAAGAAACTATAGAAGTAAATCTTTATGGCCTTGGATTTGGCAATGACTTCTTACATATGACACCAAAAGCACAAGTAACAAAAGAAAAACATAGATGAACTGGACTTCGTGAAAATGAAAATCATTTGGGCATCAAAGGACACTATCAAGAGAGTGAAATGACAAATCACAGAATGGGAGAAAATATTTGCAAATCATATAAACGGTAAGGGTCTAGAATCCAGAATATATATTAAAAAAACCCAAAACCTTAAAACTCAACAACAAAAAGACAAACAACCAAATTTAAAAATAGGCAAAGGACCTGAATGAACATTTCTCCAAAGAAGATGTACATATGACCAACAAGCACATGTAAACATGCTTAAAGTCGTTAGTCATTAGGGAAATGTAAACCAAACCACAATGACATACTACTTCACACCCATTAGGATGGCCACAAAAAAAGAAAAAGAAATGGAAAGGACTTCCCTGGTGGTGCAATGGTTAAGAATCTGCCTGCCAGTGCAGGGGACATGGGTTCAATCCCCGCTCCGGGAAGATCCCACATGCCATGAAGCAACTAAGCCTGTGTGCCACAACTACTGAGCCCACGCGTCACAACTACTGAAGCCCACGCACCCTAGAGCCCATGCACTGCAACTACTGAGCCCACACACCTCAACTACTGAAGCCTGCGCGCCCCAACTACTGAGCCTGCATGCTGCAACTACTGAAGCCTGCATGCCTAGAGCTCATGCTCCATGACAAGAAGCCACCGCAATGAGAAGCCCACGCACCGCAACGAAGAGTAGCCGCAACTAGAGAAAGCCCGTGCGCAGCAGTGAAGACCCAACGCAGCCAAAAAAAGAAGAAAAAAAGAAAATGGAAAACACCAAGTGTGGGTGGGGGTGATACATTGTTGGTACGAATGTAAAATGGTGAGCTACTGTGGAAAATAGTTTGGCGGTTCCTCAAAAACTTCAACATAGAATTTACTGTACGACTCACTCCCAGGTATATACTCAAAAGAACTGAAAACATATGTCCACATAAAAGTTTATGTACACGTGTTCACAGCAGCATTATTCACAACAGCCAAAAGGTAGAAACCACCCAAGTGTCCATGAATTGATGAATGGATAAGTGTGGTGTATCAATACAATAAATGATTATTCAGCAACAAAAAAAGTACTGATACATGCTACAACTTAGATGAACTTTGAAATCATTACGGAAGTGACAGAACCCAGGCCATATATTATGATTCCATTTATTTGAAATTTCCAGAACAGGTAAATTCATAGAGAGAAATCTGACTAGTGGTTGCCAGGGGCTGGGAGGAGGGGGAAATGGGGAGTAACTGCTTAATGTGTGTGGAGTCTGCATCTGGGATGATAAAGAAGTCCTGGAACTAGATAGTGGTGATGGCTGACTGTACTTAATACCACTAAATTGTACACTTTAAAAAGGTTAAAATGGTAAATTTTATGTTATGCGTGTTTTACCACAGTAAGAAATAAAACATATACTTAAAAAGTCTAATTCTCTATGAACATTGATCTATACAAATATAATTGCTTCAGGTCTTTTTTTAAATTATTGCTTTCAATTTTCTTGCCCCTACCCAGAAGCCATATAGTGAAGTGACAAAATACTGCCACTGTGACTTTGGGGCCCAACAAAGGCTAAGTCCAGGTCAGCCCTGTCACTTACCAACTGTATAAAATGAGACAAAACTCCTCTCTTTGTGCCTCAGTTTCTTCATCTGTAGAATAGGGAATAATATCAATTATTCAGGGTCCTGAATAATGACAATACTATAAATAAGGAATAAAGGAGCTCCCACTTACCAAGGTTATGACAATAAAAAATATTTGTAATGGAATGAAAAACACTAAATGAATGAAATACCATGAGTCCATAATGACAATCAATTAAAAGAAAGCCAGAAAAGAAAAACTGTCACTATTCATAACTACTTCATAACTCCTTACTTTTAACATTAGTAATTAAGGGAAAAGAAACATTTGTTTTTCAGGAGGAATTACATTTTAGAGTAACCCAGTAATTCCCAATGATTAAGAAAAGCTTTTCAGAAGAATGCTAGACATAAAAGTAAAATGAATACAGAATTAACAAAATGCATTTCACAAATTCCGATGCAAATTTTGATGTGGGTAAAAATTAGCAACTGGTATTAAAATAATTAGAATTGGACGGTCATATTGTAACACCACACAAATTACTCTGGAGTTGCAAGGGGAGCCACAAAAGCTTGGAAAGCACAGACTGCCATCACCCTAACCCAGTGGTTAATCTTAGCTTTACTCATAGTGGGTCAGATACTGTGTCTTCTGATGTACAATAATGCAGAAAAACTAGATTAGTGGTTGCCTAGAGTTTAGAGGGAAGGACGGGGGGTGGTGACCACTTAAGAGTATGGAGTTTCTTCTTGGGGTGACAAAAATGTTCTAAAACTGATGTGGTGATGGTTGCACAAAAATGTGAATGTACTAAAAACCAATGAATAGTAAACTTTAAACGGGTGGTGTGTGTGTGTGAACTTTATCTCAATAAAGCTGTTACCACCCCCAAAAAATCATATACAGCTATATCCAGGATAAAGTATTTTCAATCCAAACAAAATTAAACATATAGCATCTACAGAGAAGAAAATGGGATTGGAGAAAAATTAGGTACCCAAAAGTATCAAACACAAAGAACAGAGAGTCTAAAGAAAAAACACACTAGAGAAAAAAAGTACTGAGAAGTATCTCCTCCATTTGAGCTGAGAATAAACATTTACGTAGTATCACAAACGTGTGGCACAGTGACCACAAAAGTTCCACAGCAGTTAAAAATGTTGAGAAATTACTGCTCTAGCACCATAATATTAAACTACCAAAATTTTAATAAAAGTGTAGTTTTCAAATTGTTGTATCTCAGAAGTTAACATATAACTTCAGCCTTGACTCTGGCTGAACAGTGAGATTAATACTCCGTCATTCAGGCTTCCCTGATGACGCAGTGGTTGAGAATCTGCCTGCTAATACAGGGGACAAGGGTTCGAGCCCTGGTCTGGGAGGATCCCACATGCCGCGGAGCAACTAGGCCCGTGAGCCACAACTACTGAGCCTGTGCGTCTGGAGCCTGTGCTCCGCAACAAGAGAGGCCACGATAGTGAGGGGCCCGCGCACCGCGATGAAGAGTGGCCCCCGCTTGCCGCAACTAGAGAAAGCCCTTGCACAGAAACGAAGACCCAACACAGCAAAAATAATTAATTAATAAACGTGTCCCCTGCATTGGCAGGCAAAAAAAAAAAAAAAAAAAATACTCCGTCATGCAAGATTCAACCAAAACATCTACTTAACTGTATGTTATCACTTACATGTGGAATCTAAAAAAATACAACAAACTAGTGAATAAAACAAAAAAGAAGCAGCCTCACAGATACAGAGAACAAACTAGTTCTACCAGTGGGGAGAGGCAATATAGGGGTAGGGGATTTTTTTAAAAAGGGTTATTATGGGATTATATAAAATAATTTGTGTGAAACTTTTGAAAGTTGTAAAGCACTACAGAATTTAAAGACTCTTTCATTCAATAACAAAAAATACATTAAAAAATGTCTATTCGGTGCACCTGTATTTTGATGGTTTGTTCTGTCTCACCTTTTGCAGTGAGAAATGTAGTTTAACTACCTATGTTTAGATCCTTTAGGTCTCTCCATTCTTTCATCCATTTCTTCCTCCCCTTCTGTTATCCTTGCCTTCCACAAGAACCAGATCCACAGGGAAATCCAGAATACCTCAGCTAAGACCAGGATGCCACCCAGCTACAGAAAGGCCCGCCAGAGCAGGAGCCATCCCACCCCGTCGTTTGGGTGGGTCTAAAATAAGTCTTGCTGCCAATGGCCAAAAACGCTAAGGCCTAGATCCAGACTCAGCATAGGTGTCTGCCCGAAAACAACAGGCTTGCCCCAGTCCCAGCAGGCAGTGGGCATCTGCTCTATCTGTGAGTTATCTCCTTGGGGGCATAGGAGCCTCTTCCCAGGCACCCTGATCACCAGCTAAATCCTCACGAGCGCTCTCTCTCCAGACAGAGGTTGAACATGTTTCATCTCCTTTCTTACTCCATTCCACCTCCTCACTCTTATGCCCAGTTCTGGCTGGGAGCTCTTCATACAAGACTACCTACCCTCTGCCCAGAATCACAATGCCTCAAGAGTCACTAACTCTCTGAGTGCTGGCTAACACTCAGAGACTCTTGCTGTCAAATCCCAGAGCCAGACTGCATCCTTCGCAGACCAGCACGGGCTGTGCTGAGCCCAAGATGCCCTCTGAGCCTTCCCTTCCACACCTAGCCCTCCACAATGGTACCACATGGGCTGAGAATGAGGCCTTGAAGGACACTCTCTTGCTGCCTTTGACACTCCTACCTGGGTGAAGTGAATGCAGGGCATCCATGTTGGGGGCACAGTGCCTGGTAGACTGACACATAAGTCATCTCTCCAGGGCACCTGAGACTTTTTTCTCAAAAATGTACAGAACTGGAGAGGAGTCAAGATGGCAGTATGGGAAGACACGGAGTTAGTGTCTCTCCTCAACTAGGGTGCCTGCCGGCTGCTGGTGGGGAACTCTGAATCCCAAGGAGACAGGAGGAAGCCCAGAGTGAACCGGTAGGACGCAGGGGGACCCAGAGGGGAGGAGAAGTGGACGCCAGACAAGATCAGCACCCCTGAGGCTGGGGAGATCAGGAGAAGCAGGTGGGAGGGACTCTCCGGGAAGAGCAAGAAAGGAGCAGAGGGCGATTTCCTGGCCACTCAGGCCGAGGAGTCTGCTGAGCTCCCAAGCTGCTTCCCCCACCTCCAAAGCCCCCTCCAGGCTGCATGGGTCCTGGGGGCATAGGAGGGAGGCCAGGGAGATCAGGAGAGGCAGGCAGGAAGGGCCCTCAGGAGGAGTGGGAAAGGAGCAGAGGGCCACTGCCCTGCCCACTTGGGCCCAGGGAGCCTGCTGAGCTCCCAGGCCAATCCCCCGCCCTCCAAACACCCCTCCAGGCTACATGGGTCCTTGGGGGCATAGGACGGAGGTGGGGAGACCAGGAGAGGCAGGCAGGAGGGGCCCTCTGGGAGGAGCAGGAGAGGAGCAATTGCCCCACCCACTCAGGCATGGAGAGCCTAAGGAGATCCCAGGCCAGTCCCCTGCCCTCCAAGGCCTCCCTCCCCGCCCCAGCCGCACTGGTCCTGGGGGCATAGGCAGGAAGTGGGGGTGGGGGGGGGGTGCTGGTGATCAGGAGAGGAAGGCAGGAGGGGCCCTCCCAGACCCCAGACCAGAGGAGCAGGAGAGGAGAGGAGGGCATTTGCCCCACCCATTTGAGCCCAGGAAGCCTGCTGGGCTCCCAGGTGAGGTCCCCTGCCCTCGAGAGCAGGCACGCCTGGGTCCCTTCTGTCCCTTCAGCCTAAGCCCCACCACCCATAGCTCCCAGGACCCTTTCCAGCCCTGTGGGTGCTGAGCACTGGCCCCACCCACTGCACAAACCTTGCCCTTGCTTAGGCCCCACCCTCCACAGCCAAGGCCTTCCCCCACCACCCTGCCCTTGGTTTTTTGTTTTTTGTTTTTTTTTTCTTTTCCTTCCTGCTCTTTTTTTTACTGTTGTGGTACTGATGTACCTTCCAGTTGCTGATTCATCTGTATTTTTATTTTTACATTTTTTCTCACATATCTGTTAGTTTCCTAGTCTAATTTTATTTTTTACTTTGTCATTGCTCTTTTTTTTTTTTTGGCTGCCCCACATGGCTTGCGGGATCTTGATTCACGAGCCTACGGTCAGGCGGAAGCTCCTGAAGCGGGAGCTCCAAGTCTGAACCACTGGACTAACAGAGAATCTCAGACCCCAGGGAATATTCATAGGACTGAGGTCTCACAGAGTTCCTCATCTCAGCACCAAGACCCAGCTCTACCCAAAAGCCTACAAACTCCAGTGTTGGAAGCCTCAGGCCAAACAACCAGTAAGACAGGAACACAACCCCACTCATAAAAAAAAAAAAAAATGAGACGGCAAAACAAAATGTCACAGAGGAAGGAGCAAGGGAAAAACCTACAAGACTAAGTAAATGAAGAGGAAATAGACAGTCTACCTGAAAAAGAATGCAGAGTAATGACAGTAAAGATGATCCAGAATCTCAGAAACAGAATGGAAGCACAGATTGAGAAAACACTAGAAATCTAGACAATAAATACAAGAAATCTTAACAAAAATCTAGAAGAACTAAAGAACAAACAGAGATGAACAATACAATAACTGAAATGAAAAATACACTAGAAGGAATCAATAACAGAATAACTGAGGCAGGAGAACAAATAAATGAGCTGGAAGACAGAATGGTGGAAATAACTGCCAAGGAGCAGAAGAAAGAATGAAAAGAATTGAGGACAATCTCAGAGACCTCTGGGACAACACTAAATGCAGCAACATTCGAATTATGGGGTCCCAGAAGAAGAAGAGAAAAAGAAAGGGTCTGAGAAAATATTTGAAGAGATTATAGTCGAAAATGTCCCTAATATGGGAAAGGGAATAGTCACCCAAGTCCAGGAAGCACAGAGAGTCCCATACAGCATAAACCCTAGGAAAAACACACCAAGACACATAATAATCAAACTAATAAAAATTAAATTCAAAGAAAAAAATATTAAAAGCAGCAAGGGAAAAACAAAAAATAACATACAAAGGAATCCCCATAAGGTTATCAGCTGATTTTTCAGTGGAAACTCTGCAGGCCAGAAGAGAGTGGCAGGATATACATAAAGTGATGAGAGAGAAAAACCTACAACCAAGATTACTCTACCCAGCAAGGATCTCATTCAGATTCCATGGAGAAGTCAAAAGCTTTTCAGACAAACAAAAGTTAAGAGAATTCAGCACCACCAAACCAGCTTTACAACAAATGCTAAAGAAACTTCTCTAAGCAGGAAACACAAGAGAAGAAAAAGACCCACAATAAAACCCCCAAAACAATTAAGAAAATGGTAAAAAAAAAAAAAATTACATATTGCTAATAACCTTGAATGTAAATGGATTAAATGCCCCAACCAAAAGACACAGACTGGTTGAATGGATACAAAAACAAGACCCATATATATGCTGTCTACAAGAGACCCACTTCAGACCTAGGGACACATACAGACTGCAAGTGAAGGGATGGAAAAAGATATTCCATGCAAATGGAAATCAAAAGAAAGCTGGAGTAGCAATACTCCTATCAGATAAAATAGACTTTAAAATAAAGACAGTTATAAGAGATAAGGAGGGACACTACATAATGATCAAAGGATCAATCCAAGAAGAAGATATAACAATTATAAATGTTTATGCACCCAACATAGGAGCACCTCAATACATAAGGCAAATGCTAACAACATGAAAGGAGGAATCGACGGTAACACAATAATAGTAGGGGACTTTAACATCCCACTTACACCAACGGACAGATCATCCAAACAGAAAATAAATAAGGAAACACAAGCTTTAAATGACACAGTAGACCAGATAGATTTAATTGATATTTATAGAATATTCCACCCAAAAGTGGCAGAATACACTCTCTTCTCAAGTGCACATGGAACATTCTCCAGGAGAGATCACATCTTGGGTCACAAATCAAGCCTCAGAAAATTTAAGAAAACTGAAACTGTAACAAGCATCCTTTCTGACCACGACGCTATGAGATTGGAAATCAATTACAGGGGGAAAAAACTGTAAAAAACAAAAATACGTGGAGGCTAAATAGTGTGCTACAAAATAACCAAGACATCACTGAAGAAATCAAAGAAGAAATTAAAAACTACATAGAAACAAATGACAATGAAAACACGACGACCCAAAAACTATGGGACACAACAAAAGCAGTTCTAAGAGAGAAGTTTAGAGCAATTCAATCTCACCTCAAGAAACAAGAAAAATCTCAAATAAACAATCTAACCCTACACTTAAAACAACTAGAGAAAGAAGAACAAAAAAACCCCAAAGTCAGTAGAAGGAAAGAAATCATAAAGATCACAGCAGAAATAAATGAAATAGAAACGAAGAAAACAATAGCCAAAATCAATAAAACTAAAAGCTGGTTCTTTGACAAGATAAACAAAACTGATAAACCCTTAGCCAGACGCATCAAGAAAAAATGGGAGAGGACGCAAATGAAAAAGGAGGAATCACAACTGACACTGCAGAAATACAAAGGATTATAAGAGACTACTACAAACAACTATATGCCAATAAAATGGACAACCAGGAAGAAATGGACAAATTCTTGGAAAGGTACAATTTTCCAAGAATGAACCAGGAAGAATTAGAAAATATAAACAGACATATCACAAGTAAGGAAACTGAAACCGTAATTAAAAATCTCCCACAAACAAAAGCCCAGGACCAGATGGCTTCACAAGCGAATTCTATCAAACATTTAGAGAAGAGCTAACACCAGTCCTTTGCAAACTCTTCCAAAAAATTGCAGACGGAGAAACACTGCCAAATTCATTCTATGAAGCCACTATCATCACCCTGATACAAAAACCAGAAAATGGTATCACAAAAAAAAGAAAATTACAGACCAATTTCACTGATGAACATAGATGCAAAAGTCCTGAACAAAATACTAGCAAACAGAACCCAACAGCACAATGAAAGGATCATACACCATGATCAAGTGGGATTTATCCCAGGGATGCAAAGATTCTTCAATATATGCAAATCAATCAATGTGATACACCATATTAACAAATTAAGGAATAAAACCCATATGATCATCTCAATAGATGCAGAAAAAAGCTTTTAACAAAATTCAACACCCATTTATGATAAAAACTCTCCAGAAAATGGGCACAGAGGGAACCTACCTCAACATAATAAAGGCCATATATGACAAACCCACAGCAAACATCATACTCAATGGTGAAAAACTGAAAGCATTTCCACTAGGATCAGGAACAAGACAAGGAGGTCCACTCTTGCCACTCTTATTCAACATAGTTTTGGAAGTCCTAGCCACGGCAATCAGAGAAGAAAAAGAAATAAAAGGAATACAAACTGGAAAAGAAGAAGTAAAACCGTCACTATTTCCTGATGACATGATACTATACATAGAAAATCTTAAAGATGCCACCAGAAAACTACTAGAACTAATCAATAAATTTGGTAAGGCTGCAGGATACAAAATTAATGCACAGAAATCTCTTGCATTCCTATACACCAACGAAAAATCAGAAAGAGAAATTAAGGAAACACTCCCATATACCATTGTAACAAAAAGAATAAAATACCTAGGAATAAACCAGCCTAAGGAGGCCAAAGACTTGTACTCAGAAAAGTATAAAACACTGATGAAAGAAATCAAAGATGACATAAAAAGATGGAGAGATATACCACGTTCTTGGATTGGAAGAATCAATATTGTGAAAATGACTATACTGCCAAAAGCAATCTACAGATTCAATGCAATCCCTATCAAACTACCAATGGCATTCTTCACAGATCTAAAACAAAAAAACTTACAATTCGTATGGAAACACAAAAGACACCGAATAGTCAAAGCAATCTTGAGAAAGAAAAACAGAGTTGAAGGAATCAGGCTCCCTGACTTCAAACTATACCACAAAGCTACAGTAATCAAGACAGTATGTTACTGGCACAAAAACAGAAATATAGATCAACAGTACAGGATAGAATGCCCAGAGATAAACCCATGCACATATGGGCACCTAATTTATGACAAAGGAGCAAGAACATACAATGGAGAAAAGACAACCTCTTCAATAATTAGTGTTGGGAAAACTGGACAGCTACATGTAAAAGAATGAAATTAGAACACTACCTAACACCATATACAAAAATAAACTCAAAATGGATTAGAGACCTAAATGTAAGACCAGACACTATAAAACTCTTGGAGGAAAACAAAGGAAAAATCACTCTTTGACTTAAACCACAGCAAGATCTTTTTTGACCCACCTCCTAGAGTAACACATAAAAACAAAAATAAACAAATGGGACTTAATTAAACTTAAAAGCTTTTGCACAGCAAAGGAAGCCATAAACAAGACAAAAAGACAACCCTCAGAATGGGAGAAAATATTTGCAAATGAAACAACAAAGGATTAATCTCTAAAATATACAAACAGCTCATGGAGCTCAATATCAAAAACAAACAAACAATCCAGTTAAAAAATGGGTGGAAGACCTAAATAGACATTTCACCAAGAAGACATACAGATGGCCAAGAGGCACATGAAAAGATGCTCAACATCACTATTAGAGAAATGCAAATCAAAACTACAATGAGGCATCACTTCACACTGGTCAGAATGGCCATTATCAAAAAAGCTAGAAACAATAAATGCTGGAAAGGGTGTGGTGAAAAGGGAAACCTCCTGCACTGTTGGTGGGGATGTAAATTGATACAACCACTATGGAAAACAGTATGGAGGTTCCTTAAAAAGCTAAAAATAGAACTACCATATGACCCAGCAATCCCACTACTGGGCATATACCCTGAGAAAACCATAACTCAAAAAGGGACATGCACCACAATGTTCATTGCAGCAATATTTACAATAGCCAGGTCATGGAAGCAACCTAAATCTCCATCGACTGATGAATGGATAAAGAAGATGTGGCACATATATACAATGGAATATTACTCAGCCATAGAAAGAAATGAAATCGAGTTATTTGTAGTGAGGTGGATGGACATAGAGTCTGACATACAGAGGGAAGTAAGTCAGAAAGAGAAAACCAAATACCATATGCTAACGCATATATATGGAATATATAAAAAAAAAGGTACTGATGAACCAAGTTGCAGGGCAGGAATAAAGATGTAGACATAGAGAATGGACTTGAGGACATGGGGTGTGAGGGCGTAGCTGGGGCGAAGTGAGAGTAGCATCGACATATATACACTACTGAATGTAAAATAATTGGCTGGTGGGAAGCAGCAGCATAGTACAGGGAGATCAGCTCGGTGCTTTGCGGTGACCTAGAGAGGTGGGATAGGGAGGATGGGAGGGAGGCTCAAGAGGGAGGGGATATGGGGACATATGTATGCATATGGCTGATTCACTTTGTTGTGCAACAGAAACTAACATGGTACTGTGAAGCAATTATACTCCAATAAAGATGTATTAAAAAAAATGTAGAGAACTGGGTTTCCCGGGTGGCGCAGTGGTTAAGAATCCACCTGCCAATGCAGGGGACACGGGTTCAAGCCCTGGTCCGGGAAGATCCCACATGCTGCGGAGCAACTAAGCCCGTGCACCACAACTACTGAGCCTGTGCTCTAGAGCCCGTGAGCCACAACTTCTGAGCCTGCACGCCTAGAGCCCATGCTCCGCAGCAAGAGAAGCCACCACAATGAGAAGCCTGCCCACAACGTAGAGTAGCCCTTGCTCGCTACACTAGAGAAAAGCCCGTGTGCAGCAATGAAGACCCAACGCAGCCAAAAATAAATAAATTTATAAAAATTAAAAAAAAACCTTGTTAGAAAATGTACAGAACTGATATAACATTTCAATTTTTTTTTTTTTTTTTTCTGGCGGTACGCGGGCCTCTCACTGTTGTGGCCTCTCCCGTTGCGGAGCACAGGCTCCGGAGGCACAGGCTCAGAGGCCATGGCTCACGGGCCCAGCCGCTCTGCGTCATGTGGGATCTTCCCGGACCAGGGCACGAACCTGCGTCCCCTGCATCGGCAGGTGGACTCTCAACCACTGTGCCACCAGGGAAGCCCCATTTCTTTTAATTAAATAGACTTTTTTTCCCATTTTTTTTTTCTTTTTTCTTTTCCCACTTAAGCAACTAGGCTGTTCTGTTCTCACTGCCTCGGGAAAGGTTATGTTATAACCAAAAACAGAATTCTTTTTTTTTTAAAGAAGCCTCTTCCTGGCATTTATGCTTCCACCATTCCTTAAAGAACAGAAAGGACTCATAACATAGACTTAGGTTTGGAAGAATTTTATAAAAGAAGCAAAATTCTCCCTAAAGCTCAAAGTTAGACCTGAAACCTCCAGGAGGCCAAGAGTGCAGTCAAGGTCCACAGACCACCCAGCATCCCCTGAAGGAAGCACCTTGCACGGCCTGTGTCCACTAAGATCTTCCTTTCAACAGCAGCACAGGGCCTCTGCCCAGTGACTGTTCCAGAAAAAACAATGCTACCCTGTCCCTGGGACTGTTGCATCCCTCCCCATCCCAGCCCCATCAATAAGCATGGATTAAGTGGTACTACAAAGCATCACTCCCCAGCAAACTGGGGGAATCTTTGCAGTGCACTCCCAGGAGGAACCACCATATCTAAAGCATGTTGACAATTCCTGAGCTCTACACAGTGGCAGCCCCTTTCACTTCTCATAGAACCAGTAACTTTCAACTCAGGAAATCTTGTTCTCACATAGATGCACACATTCTTTTCAGCTTGTCTCCCATTTGCCCCTTTTCGTTGCTTTGGGAAACACTCTCTCCTGTTCTCTCACTGGCATCACACAAGTAATCAAAATGGTGTCATACAAGTAATCAAAACAGTATTTTAAGGCCACTCTTGAAGCCCATTTATAAAGCTGTCTTTAGAGGGAGGAAAAGCAGAGTTCAAGTTTGGAGGGAAAAAAACAATTGGCGACCTCCTATTTTGAAACTTGAAAGAAGAAGAAAAATTTATTGTTCTTTGGTTGGTTGATCCTATAAATCTTGATCAATGTTTAATGCAACCTAAAAACAAAAAGTAAATATGTTTTAAAATACAACTAGAACTGTGAAATGTACAAGCCATAGAAAATTTACGCTTAGGTAACTTCTATGTGACTATGTAAATGAAGCTTTTTGATAGTTTCAGATTATTTCAAATAAAATCTGAAGTCAATATAATAATAATTTAACTGTGTTCTCAATGTATTTATCAACCCATCCTTTCTTCTACTTCTCTTGCTATTCTCTCTTATTGTTATCCGTATCCTTCTTGCAGGGGTCCTGTACGCATCCCTTAAATGTTGAAATTTCTCTTGTGAGCCAGGTAACCTGACTCACTCTCCTAGCTTCACTTAGCATATATGCTGATGACTGCTGAATTCATCTCTCCTGCCTGGACCTCTCTCCTTCCTCCAGACCCATAACATACTTCAAGGGGTCTTTGGCCATTTTCACCTGCATACCTCAGAGTGACCTGAAATCAACATGTCCACAACTGAAGACATCATTTTCACAAAACTTACTTTCTCTTCATATGTTCCTCAATTTAACGAATGGTAAAGCTCAAAAAATGGTGAAGAGTTCAGTTGCCCAAGGCAGAAATCTGGGCTTCATCCTTAATTTCTTTCTCTCCCTTATCTTCCCAGCTGATATCAAATCCACTCAGCTGTCCCCATCTCTGCTGTCTGGTCCTAGCCCTGGTCATCTTGCATCTGGATGACTGTGATAACCTCCTAAGTGGTCTCCTGTTTCCACTCCTGTCCACTCAGATCCTTTCTCCACCTTCTAAAAACACATATCTAATCCTTACATAAACCCTTTCAATGACTCCCACTGCACATAAGTCCAAAATCCTTAAGAGGACACACAGAGCCCAGTGTGATCTGGCCTTTATCCACTTCTCCAGCTTCAAATCACACCATTCTCCTAGCTCCATTCAACTCAGCCAAAATACTGGACTATGTGCATTCCTTGAAAGTATCTTGCTCTCTCCATCCACTGGGCTCATCTCAGGCTAACTCCTTAAACATCATTTCCTGGAGAAGACTCACCCAGGCTAGGTCAGGTTTCCCTGCTCTGTCCTCTCAGACCACCTGCCCCGCTGGCCCATGGTCCCCAAAGGGCAGAAACCCTATCTGTTTTGTTCACTGGTATTTTCTAGCTCCCTGCATGGCACCAAAACACAGCAGCCATTAAACAAAAATGTATCCACTGACTGATTAGCACCAAATCCTCCCGGCTCCACTTTCTGAACAGCTCTTAAAAACACCACTCACTACTTCAGGCCATCAGTGCCATCCCTCTGTAGATTACAAATAGCCTCCTGGTGGGTCTCCTCAAATCGATCACTCCATTCTCTTCTACACGCTATAGCCAGATGGCCTTCCTAAAACACAGTTCTGATGTTGGCCTCCACTGCCTTTAGGATAAAATATAAACGTCCTGAGCACAGATTACAAGTCTTTTCATGGTCTGGCCCCTGCTCTCCACTGCCTCAGCTCTGATATCTCCCTATCTCCCACTCTCTCTTCTCCCCTCCCCAGCCTCCCATCCCACCACTGAGTGACAAAGCTGACTTCCTCCAGGAAGCCTTCCCTGACCAAGGGTCCTCAACTGGGTGGCTGTCCCGCTTTGTCAGTGCCCACTGATGCAGGTGACTCAGTGCAGCCCTCTGCCAGGGCAGTCCCGGGTTACAGATGCTGATGGGCCTGTTAGCAACAGCCCCTCCTCTCGCTCTCCAAGCATAATGCTCTGGACCAGACATTACCTGCTCACTCTAACAATGACTATCAACTGCTTGTCCAGTTGTCTGTTTCTTCCCTAGACAAGGTCAAGAAGGACCTGTTTTCGGTCATAAAAGCATCGGGCACAGTTTATGTGGTGCATAGGAAACACTATATGTTTATTAAATAAGCAAATGGACTTATATACTTTAAAAGCATGCACCCTCATTAGGATATTTACTTGGCTCCACGGTTTGCTACTGAGAACCAAAATGTTGGCCCCCAAAATTTAATTGAAAGATTATGTATTTCACCACGATTCTAAATACGTATTTTGAAGAGATTTTGAAATTTTCAAAGGCTCATTTCCAAATATACATATCACCCTCTACACAGGAGGGCACACTGCTCCATCCACATTAATGCCCAGTGACCTCCCCATCAGTGCCCACACATTTGTGTGGAGCCAGACAAGTGCCCACTCTCACCCTCAGGGCCAGTAGCACAGTGCACAGAAGGGCAGAAGGCAAATTAGGGATAAGTCAGCACCCAGAACACTGGTTTTCTTTCTATGAAACAAAAGGCCCATTTTGCCATCCAACCTTGGCCTGAGATACACTAGGCTCTCCCAAAGTAAAAAAAAAAAAAAATCTGCTTTTCACAAAACACTTTCCTACGGATACTCACATCCGATAGCATCGGTTCATCAAGTTCTTCCACCCTGCTCAAGTTCGGCGCTCCATATCGATCACTAATTTCAGCTAGTGTTCTGCCTGAGTCGGCTTCATCCTACAATCACAGAGCTCATTTTCACTTTCAAATGATTTTGAGATTAATACATTAATTTGCTTTCAGTTTTGCTAAGACACTTCTGTATTACAACATCAAAATTCAACACTGTCAGTTAATGGAACGAACCAATACCTGTTAATGACAAGAGAATTCCAGGAATAAACGCAAAAACGTGTTTAAAAAAATACATCAGAAATTTAAAACATATCATTGCATGTAATCATGTGGTCAATAATCTCACAATATTCTGGTTTTTAAAAATACCAAACAACCCGAATCTCCCAGTTCTACCCACTTGGAGATTTTGCTTTAAAGCACGTCATATTTGTGACTTGTTATTACTAGACTATGTATTTGGACTATCAGTTTTGATAATCTCCTTATTAAAAATTTAGCTATTAATGCATCAAAATTAAGCTTTACATTCCAGGATACTTATTCATTTCCCATAATATAGAGTAACTTTTTCTTCTCACCTCTCCATGTGAAATATCTTCACCCTTAGCTATACTTTCCATATTCATTCTCAACTCCTATAATACAAAAAAATGAAGAAAAATACTTTTAATATACTTTTTATTTTGATTCCATGTTTAATTTTCAAGCATTTTATTTTTACATTATGATCAATTTAACAGCAAAAATGCTGTCCCTCAAAGGAGCAATGTGAATACAAAACTGCAGATAGTCTCATTTAATACTCTATTAAGAGGTGACTACGATGTTCTGTCTATAATTAAATAGAACTTTTTAAAAAATGAAAAAGGCTAACTATTTCACTAACCCTGAAGCCAAATTACTAGCAAATTTGAAAAGTGACAAAATAATAATTTTAATAAACTCTTAGAATACGAGATTTTGAAAGAACTGACAGTTATGTAGAATTTTATACATAGTAAAAAAGAAGCAAATATTTCTGAGGGAATTAATCTGGCCCAAGGCACTATCCAATACATGACACCTCTCCACAGTACCTGGACAATGCCCTCTATAATGCTCTGAACACATGGGCGACTGCTTTCTGAATGTGAAAACGTAGAATCTGCTAACCAAGCCAAACCTTGCTGTGGCCTCTATCTTTTCACTCTAAGGCAGCAGGCTGACTTAACTGCTCCTGAGCTGATTCATTTCAACTGTTCAAAGATTAGTGATCGGGCTTCCCTGGTGGCGCAGTGGTTGAGAGTCCACCTGCCGATGCAGGGGACACGGGTTCGTGCCCCGGTCCGGGAAGATCCCACATGCCACGGAGCGGCTGGGCCCGTGAGCCATGGCCGCTGAGCCTGCGCGTCCAGAGCCTGTGCTCCGCAACGGGAGAGGCCACAACAGTGAGAGGCCCCCGTACCGCAAAAAAAAAAAAAAAAAAGATTAGTGATCTTGTGATCACATACAGTCACCCTGATTATTGGGGACATATATCGTACATATATGGCTTTCTCAAGATCATTCCCTTCTCCTGGGCATGTCTTATCCCACAACCACATGGCTCTGGTGTGAAAGCATATATTCTCACAGGACTCTGTTGCCCAGCCAAGGGATGGATACTTGACACAAACTAAGCCAGTCAGAATCCTTCCCCAAGATTCTTTTCTTAACCGAAAAGAAAGGAATCTATTCCTCTCAGACAGTAGGAGCCACATTACAAGACCCAGGAACTATTAAGGATCGTGATCCTCACCCATGTGCAGCAAACCAGGCCACAGTGAGAGACAACAGCAGAGGTAAGAGCCCTGGCAGCACTGATTCTCTTGCTCCCAAAGGTCTGGAAGACCCAACTCAACCAGAGCCCTTCACAGTTTAGTTGTAAAACCCTTTCTTCAACCCAGGATCCTTCCAATAAACTTCCTTTTGCAACTGATAGTTTAAGTTATGTCTCTGAAGCCATAAAAAGGCGAGGACAAAAAGACATGGGTGAATTTGTCTCTGAGCAAGGGGTCAAGCAGCAGCATGTTGCAGGGAAGAGAGGGGCGATAAGCCAGTAGGAACATGACTTATTAAAGCTACAGTGGCTCTGGTCACATAGTCTGGTAATGGCCATAGAGTAACATGAATGGGACCCTCTGGAGCCAATCCCTTCTATAAATCACAGACTTCCCAGCACTCAGATATAGCTATCAGGCATCTCAATAAAAAATACTTTCAATTCTCTTATTATTTTGATCACCGTCTTCTTGATGTATTCTGGTTCTTCTTTCTTTTGCAATCACGGAATCTTAACTGAAGAGGAAGGGGGTATGCATTTACGTGTGTGTGCATGCATGGGTATCCATGTGTCCTACCATATTCAGACAAAGATAGATCAGCATCGGTGTTTTTTAAAACTATGTATAGAGGTTTGAATTTATCCTTTTAAAATCTCATCTTTTTGACTCACAAAAGTAGTTTTCTGACACTTGGGCTACAACAGGACTAAATGATTTCACTTTGTCAAGAACAATTCTTAGTAGATTAATCTCTTATTACAGAATGAAGAGCATAGTACATTGACAAGAAGAAAAGAATTGAATTTATCTCAAGAGTTAAAAAATTAACTAATTAAATAATCTCATCTTTTAAAAAAATTTAATTTACCCTTCCTACTTTTTAAAATTGCTTTAAATAATGATGATTTCATCTAAGCCATTAATAAACATCTTCTACAAAACCTGCTTCTTTTTAAAATTTTAATTTCGGAATAAATAGAGGAGTAACATTTGAGTAACAGATACTAGCTATAAGCATACAATATGAAATATCCAGTTGAAAAGTATAACTCAGTCATGCAGAAGTTTGGTCTATACGACACATACTTTTCGGATACAAGGAAACATTAGCCAAGCAAGAGGCTTGACATAAGACAGACACAGTCTGGGGGCTTCCCTGGTGGCACAGTGGTTAAGAATCCGCCTGCCAATGCAGGGGACACAGGTTCGAGCCCTGGTCCAAGATCCCACATGCTGCGGAACAACTAAGCCTGTGTACCACAACTACCGAGCCCACATGCCACAACTACTGAAGCCCGTGCTCCACAAACAAGAGAAGCCACTGCAATGAGAAGCCCACACACCGCAACCAGAGAAAAGCCCACGCGCAGCAATGAAGACCCAATGCAGCCAAAAAAATAAAATAATAAAATAAACTTATTAAAAAAAACACAGACACAGTCAATGGAGATGGACTTTTTTGACATAAGTTACTGAATAGTTTATTTAAAGAAAGACATGAAAAATCCAAATAAAAACATACATATATATATATTTTTGGCTGCGTTGGGTCTTCGTTGCTGCACACGGGCTTTCTCTAGTTGTGGCAAGCAGGGGTTACTCTTCATTGCAGTGCGCAGGCTTCTCATTGTGGTGGCTTCTCTTGTTGTGGAGCACAGGCTCTAAGTGCATGGGCTTCAGTAGCTGCGGCATGTGGGCTCAGCAGTGTGGCTCACGGGCTCTAGAGCGCAGGCTCAGTAGTTGCAGTGCACGGGCTTAGTTGCTCCACGGCATATGGGATCTTCCTGGACCAGGGATTGAACCCATGTCCCCTGCTATGGCAGGCGGATTCTTAACCACTGTGCCACCAGGAAAGTCCCCCAAACATAGTTTTAAATGTAAAGTATTGTTGGTAATACATCTAACATTAAGAAAAGAAACAAACTATTGCCTCAGAGATCAGAATACCCCCAATACTACAAAGAACTTCAGTATCAGCTACCATAATTAGGAACAACTATCTCTTGACTAAAATGTTGACCAGGGCTTCCTGGCAACATTAGACCTTCCTGGGTGGTCTCTAGACTATGAATCCCCTGCTATAACAGCTGGAAGAAACAGTTTGAGGATTCTCAGAGGTTTTGAATAAAAGAGACATTTATAAAACTTCAAATTACCTTCTCAAGTTGCTCTTGAGCTCTCTGCAGTTCTTCTATTCTCTGTCTCTCTTTTTCTTGCATTTCCAACTCCAGCTGGAATGCCAACTGTTGCTGAACATTCAGAAATAAATAAGTCATATTAGAGTCAGATCAATTGCAAGGAATTCACTCTATTACTCTAAAGTGTCCCAGGATAATTAAGTTTATGCCCACCTAAATTTCAGAAACTTACAAAAATAAATGGTCACAACCACCCAATACTTTAGCTTTTACAAATATTTCCTTTAGTAGAAAATTAAAAAGGAAGCTTCCTTAATTGCTAATTTTAGAAAAGCACTATTTGTACAAAATCAAGTCGTTTTCTCTGTTCTTCCTGAAGCTACAAATAAGACTGCAGTGGGTTTTTTTTTTTTTTTTGGATAAAATCTCTTTAAGCACAGATGGATCTTCAAATAGCCAAACCTTGGTTGTAAAATAGTAGATAAGAACATTTTAAGTAGATTATCTTAAACCAGAGATGATCAACAACATATTTGGTCCCAACTCAACATATACCCTAGCCACGCGAGAACAGGGGGTCGGTAGACTAAACTCCTTGGACCAAGCCTAACCCAACGCCTGTTTTTGTACAGCCCACGAGTGAAGAATGGTTTTTATACATTTTTCATGGTTGAATAATATCAAAAGAATAATATTTCATTGCACATGAAAATTATATGAAATTCAAGTGTCAGTGTCTATAAATAAAGCTCTATTAAAACACTGCCACGCTCACGCTCACTCATTTAGTGTGACTGCTTCTGCCCCATGACAGCACAGCTGAGTGTACGCAACAGAGACCACAGGCGGTACTCTCACTACCTTGCACTGCTGCTCAGCACACTGCAAGTTCAGTGACACCATTATAACTCACAGCGTTTGGAGTGCCACGGTACCACTATACCGGGACTTTTTTTTTTTTTTTTTTTTTTATCAGTGCATTACCCATCATAACAAAACAAGAAAAGAAGTGGATTTTGAATGTTGTCCTTTTAAGACACAGTGGAGTGTGGGTTACTTTATTACCAGATTAAACAGCACAGGACAGTGTTTCTCATGCAACGACACTGTACTAAAAGAATACAGTAAATATCAGCATTACCAGAGGACGCACTCATCACGATCTTCTCAATTCACACGAATGCAAAGGTCAGAAGTATTAAGAAATTTAAAACAGAATTACTTCATGAGAGCAGGATTTCTTCACAAAAATTAAAAATGAAATGGAGGCTGCAACAAAAGTAAGATCCCAAGTGGCTCTTTTGTTAGCCAAGCAAAGAAGTACATTTATCAATGGTGATTCAATTAAAACAAGTGAGAATTCAATGTCCAGAAAAAACATAAACTTAAGATTATTATCCTTTTGGTGAGAACCGCTGCTCAAAGAGTCGATTACACGGGGAGCAAACTCAATGGTCAATTAAAGGCAAAGGCAAAGGGTTCTGAGTGGTTTTCCCTGGCTCTTGATGAGTAGACAAACACTCCCAACACTGCTTAGTTGTTGTTTATCAAAGGAGTCAATGTTGAGTTTGCAGTGACTGAAAAATCAACCACTATGAACAGTCTTCATGAACAGTACTACAGGCAAGAACATCTTCAAAGACGTTGAGGAACATTAATTCAATACAACCAGATGTGACATCTGCTCAGATGTGTTACAACAAACAGTGATAAAAGTGTGTATGGAACAGAAAAAGGCTTAATTGGACAAAATTTACAAAGTTGGTGAAAACATAGTGTTTAAAACCTATGAGTTCTCATTTTATGATTCAACAGCAGCTACTCTGCAGAAAATATCTGATTCTATCATGTGTTATTGAGCCAGCAGTGTTGAAACCGAGTCCCCCCTAAAGCTGAGTTCCCTTACTGAGTTTCTGATTAATCTCTCTTTCCAAAACTTTATTCCCTTTCTTGTCCCCTCTGACCTCAATCCTGTGCTAACTGAACACTAATCAACCAGAGTCAGATGACTAAAATTACTGTTGTCAATAGCATAGTTAATGTACTAAAATTGCTATTATAGATATAATCATTAATGTACAAACTCAGGTTGTTTCTCTAGGACAAGATGAGCTAACAGACCCCCCGCAAGCCATGGACCACCTGGCTGGAGAACTGTAAACTGGAGACAACCTGACTTCCAAAGGAGTCAATGTTGAGTTCAAAATGACTGAAAAAATCCATCACTGACTGAAAAAAATCAATGACTAAGAAATATAACAGAAGTGCTGCAGCAACATGGATGGACCTAGAGATTATCATACTAAGTGAAGTAAGTCAGAGAAAGACAAGTATCATATGATATCACTTATATGTGGAAACTGAAAAACAGTACAAATGAACTTATTTAAAAAACAGAAACAGATTCACAGACATAGAAAACAAACTTATGATTACCAAAAGGGGGTGGGGATTAAACTGGGAGTAGGGGATTAACAGATGCACACTACCATATATAAAATAAACAACAAGGATTTACTGTACAGCACAGGGAACTATATTCAATATCTCGTAATAAACTATAACAAAATAGAATGAAAAAGAACACAGATATATACATATATATGTATATATAACCACTTTGCTATACACCTGAAACTAACACAATATTGTAAATCAACTATACTTCAATGAAAAAAAAAGCAAAGAAATGTCACAGAAACATCACAAGATTAATCCTAGCCTCTTTGCTCTTCCCCTTTAAGAAAACCCCTCACTCAAAGACTCAGTTGGAGTGGATCCGAGGCTTGTCTCCCACTTCCTTGCTTGGCGCCCTGCAGTAAACTCTGTACTTTCCTTCACTAGAACCCACTGTCAATAGATTTGGCTTTGCTGTGCGTTGGGCGAGCAGACCCGTTTGGTTCAGTAACAGTGTCAACAGTGACCTTCATTTACCCTTATGAACTTAAGCATCATTTCTGGTGAATTTCTGTCAGAAATAGAAGCTGAATATATCTTGACTTGCCCTACCACCCCACAGTTCCATGGCTCAACAGTGGTAATGTTTTATTGTGAATTTTTGAGCTCAGGGACAAGACTGACGTTTTTCTTAATGAGAAGACCATTTTCAACTACCATTATCAAACATTAAATAGCTTTGGAAATTAGCTTCCGCTGCAGACTTAGTAACGATTTTAAATCAATTTAACCTAAAAGTTGCCTACAAGGCAAAACAGCATCATATGTAAAACTTACACTGCAGGAAAGTCATTTCAGCAACAACTAATTTTCTGAATCACAATGTCAAGCTGCTTTATACACTCCCAGTGCTGTCAGAAACGGGATTTCCATTCCCACACAAATTTGTGACAGATACATTTTCCAAGCTCAAACTATAGTTCCAGAGTGTTTTTAGGCCTTGACGTAAGTGCAAAGGAAATTCCCACATTTCAAAATCCATCTAACTGTGTAACTGAGAAGTTTTCACCAACCTTCAACTGGAAGGGATTAACCTACCAGCTAGTGGCTAAAAGACAAATATCAAGAGGAAAATCTAATAGAATTCTACGAGCGCCTTCCAAGAGATGAATACACTCAAAATTATAGGCACATGAACTGATATCAATATTTGGCAGGACCTATGAGGGAAAAGACATTTTTCAAAGATGATACACATAAAATCTCATTACAGATCAGCATTAACAGATACATATTTTCAATACATTTTGATGACAGGGAACATTATCTTTGAACTCCAACTAAGTGAAACGTTATCTTTAAAAAGGGAATGTAATTCTTCTCAATAATAAGCCTACACTGCAGAAAAAACTGTATTTGATTTTTTTAAATTTTTACTTCACCAATAAAACATTTGTAGAAATTTATTTTCTCTCTTGTTATAGCTACACAGTATACCATAATCCCTACATAACATCCTCAATTTTGCTTCTTGGCCTGAAAATCATAAAATATCCACCTTTACAGAAAGAGTCTGTCAACCTCAGCTAGAAAATAATTTCTCACCATCAGTCCAGTGCCACCCCATAAACAACCTAATATAAGCTCATTCCATTAAGAGCACTTTAAAACTATATTTTTAAACGCATTTTAAAAAAATAATACATTTTTACAAAGAGATAATAAACAGTGATTAATATTTATTCACAAAAGGTAATTTCTTCATATTCCTATATCATCCCCACTAAGATAAAAGTGATGGGCTACGTAGCCAAAATGCAGGAACGTTATCATTCAATCAGCTTTCAGATATTTGTAGAGGAAGCGAAATTAACCTCTCAACAATAACACAAAGTGCAGTTGCTAAATACCAACCACATTGGTCAACATAACCGGTTTCTTAACATTTTCAGGAAATGTTCGAAACCCAATCGCTTTCTTCACACATGTGTCAAACCATTAGAAAAACATTCAAACAAATACAAAAGCCAGTACTTCCAAAATGAACTCTTAAGCAGAAAACAGCAAGAAAAATGTTGCCCTGCTCACAAGGACCCAGGCTTGCTGGAGAATGCCTAAAATTTCAAGGAATTTCAAGTCCTTGAATTTATGAGGACACCTGCTCTTGCAACCAACAGGCAGGTGACCAGAATCGGGACCTTCCAGCTCACTTGACTCGGGGGACACGGAGAGGCCTCTCTCTTTCTCTTCATCTGTTGGTCTACCCGTCCCTTCTCCTCCTCTCATCTATCTCTGCCCACCAATCCACTTCTTTAATGGGCCACCACATCTTCTGCAGGATATCACTATGTCTTCCACCCCCAATACAATGCTTAGGGTTTGATGCACAGGGGATGGCTTCATACTGATACAGCTAGAAAGACGTTTGGGTTCCAGTATTGCCAAATTTTATTTAAGTAAGGTAAAGAAGATGAGTCAAAGCAAATTAAACATCTCCATATCTGTGATCTAACTATCTTAGGGAAGGAGAACTGCTGAGAAGTTCTTATTCTGATAGACAGGGGACAGATGCCAGCTCTAGGAGCTGGAAGAGGCAGGGCAGATCCTCACTCAAAGTTGGGGCGACTGCAGCAGACACTTGCCCATTTGGATGGTCATTTAACATCCAACTCAACACTGTGCAACCACCCCACAAAAATAAGCCAAATGACTGAAAGATGGAGACTCAGAAGCAGTAAAGGTGCTTAGAATAGCCATATCCTTCTAAGGTGCCTAGAATGATCTACCCCAGTATCAAGGATGGGAGACAAGACAGAGAAGCTAGTTCCCATGTCTACATTTTCCTTTTTTATCCACACACCCAAATAACAGGCTTCTTTCCCTTTTTATAATATGTAAACTGGAGTTGAGACTCTAGAGTTAAGTACCATATGACAGAAGTATAGGGTGGCTCCAACTTGGTTTACAAGAGCTCCATAAATTAAATTAGTCCAGAAGCCACTCTAGAACTTGCCCCTCTCTGGTTTATACTCCATGACCCACCTCTTCAACCATTTTCAAACCAACATCTTTACCTCCCCAATCCTGCTAACCCAAACTCACTTCAGTCAAAGGTCTGTCTCCTCCACATCCTCACTCAAATATCCAGCCCTAGGTGGAGAAAATCACATCATCACAAAACCAAACCAAAAGGCCCCATTATGACTGCTTGGTCTCAGGGAATTCAGTGCTACCGAGGGATGCTAAGTTTCCTTGGTCAACTCTACCTCTCCAAAGCCACTGTTTCAAACCTTCACCACTCTCCCCACACCTCCTACCTTACCACCTCATTCTGGGCAGATGATCAGGGTCCCTACTTTACAAAAGAGAAACAGTCACACAGAAACTGCTTTCAACTTTTGCCACAAAATCTACACACCACATGTACCTAACACCGTCCTCTCCTTCCTTGAATCAAAGAATCAAAGAAGGGCCCCTCCACCCGCCTAACCTGTGTTCCAGAGCCAATTTCCTCTGGTCTCCATGAAAAGTTGACTCTAGTAATCATCCCCTTTATTTCTTTACATCAACCACTCCCCTCCACTCAGTTCCTTAAAAAAACCAAACAAATAAACAAAAGAAAACTCCTTCCCTGAAAATCTCCTTGAAAGCATTACCTGTACTCACCATCTCCATCTCCCCTGCTTTACCCCACCCCACATTCGGTGCTCCCACCAAGGTCACCAGTGGCCTTAAATGAGACTTGGCAGTTCTGTTCCCACTCAACCAGCCACAGACATGGTTGACCACTCAGGTCTCATTGAGACGCTGTCCCCTTGGCTTCTGTGACAGCAGACTCTCTGGGTTTTCCTCCTACCTCATCACTGCTTCTTCTCCAGTAAAGAAGCCACATACAGACATAAAGATGAAGATATAAGAAAGCTACATCTAAGCACAAGAGATGAGTTTTTCAACACCTGGGTTGCACCACACCAAGGGTGACTCCACTAGTTCCAATCACCAACTCTCTTGTCTCACCTGCTGAAACAGGAACTCCTCTGCTTTAAGTCTCTCCATCATTTCCTGCTCCATCACAGCTAATTCTCTTTCCTGCTCCAACTGGGCCATTTCCTCTTGTCTCTAACATGGTTTAAAAAAAAAAATCATCATGTGACTAATTACAGATAAAACAATCTGTAAAAACAATCTTAACAGCATCTTAATCTCCAACAGTAGGGAAAGGATTAAGCAAATTATAGTCTATCCATTTGGAAACTGTATAATAATTTGGGGAAATGTGTGTTTTATTTCAACAAAGAACACAAAATTAAAATTACACAGCAAATACAATCACAATTGTGTAAAAAAAAAAATCTCCAGGCAAATGTGTAGAAAAAAGACTAGAATACCTAAAAATA
Source organism: Pseudorca crassidens (assembly GCF_039906515.1). NCBI lineage: Eukaryota > Metazoa > Chordata > Mammalia > Artiodactyla > Delphinidae > Pseudorca > Pseudorca crassidens. Next base: position 53,501,501 of record NC_090311.1, on the reverse strand, counting down.
CCTAAGAATCTAAATAGAGGTCTTCTTTATTTTCTTCTTTCTACTTTTTCATGTTATCTAAGTTTTGTAATAATAAACATACTATTTTTATAATAGAAAGAAATGATAATATTGAACTTTTTTTAAAAAGCAAAGAAGCTGGACCAATTATTTCACTCCTCTAATTTTATAAAAGAAGATCCACAATGGAACAGGATAGAAGGCCCAGAAATAAACCCAAGCACCTATGGTCAATTAATGGAGAAAAGACAGTCTCTTCAATAAGTGGTGCTGGGAAAACTGGACAGCTACCTGTAAAAGAATGAAATTAGAACATTCTCTAGCACCATACACAAAAATAAACTCAAAATGGATTAAAGCGCTAAATGTAAGACTGGATACTATAAAACTTATAGAGCAAAACATAGGCAGGACACTCTTTTACCTAAATCACAGCAATATCTTTTTTGGATCCATCTCCTAGAGTAATGGAAATAAAAACAAAAATAAACAAATGGGACCTGATTAAACTTAAAAACTTTTGCACAGCAAAGGAAGCCATAAACAAAAAGACAACCTATGGAATGGGAGAAAATATTTGCAAACGATGCAACCAACAGGGATTAATCTCCAAACTATACGAACAGCTCATATAGCTCAATATCAGAAAAACAAACAACCCAATCAAAAAATGGGCAGAAGATCTAAATAGGCATTTCTCCAAAGAAGACATACAGATGGCCAAAGGCACATGAAAAGATGCTCAGCATCACTAATTACTAGAGAAATGCAAATCAAAACTATGAGGTATCACCTCACACCAGTCAGAAAGTCTACAAATAATAAATGCTGGAGAAGGTGTGGAGGAAAGGGAACCCTCCTACACTGTTGGTGGGAATATAAATTGGTACAGTCACTATGGAGAACAGTGTGGAGGTTTCTTAAAAAAAACTAAAAATAGAGTGCATATGATCCTTCTATCCCACTCCTGGGCATATATCCGGAGAAAACTATAATTTGAAAAGCTACATGCACCCCAATGTTCACTGCAGCACTACTTACAATAGCCAAGACATGGAAGCAACCTAAATGTCCACTGACAGATGAATGGATAAAGAAGATGTGGTACATATATACAATGGAATACTACTCAGCCATAAAAATGAATGAAATAATGCCATTTGTAGCAACATGGATGGACCTAGAGATTATCATATTAAGTGAAATAAGTCAGACAGAGAAAGACAAATATTATATGATATCAGTTATATGTGGAATCTAAAAAATGATCCAAATGAAATTATTAACAAAACAGAAACAGACTCACAGACTTAGAAAACAAACTTACGGTTACCAAAAGGGAAAGGCTGGGAGGAGAGAGATAAATCAGGAATTTGGGAGTAACATATATACACTACTATATATAAAATAGATAAACAACAAGGACCTACTGTACAGTGCAGGGAACTATACTGAATATTTTGTAATAACCTATATGGAAAAAGAATCTGAAAAAAATATATGTGTGTGTGTGTATATATATATACACACACACACACACATATATATGCATAACTGATCACTTTGCTGTAGACCTGAAACTAACATAACATTGTAAATCAACTATACTTCAATAAAAAATAAATTAAAAAAAAAAGAAGATCCATACTTACTTGTTGCTCCATGGTCACATTGTTCTTATAATTGTAAATCCACAATGCTAAGTATTCTATTGGATCCACTGGGCGCATCCTTGCCACTTCTGCAAGACCTTGAGTTAGACATGTCCCAAGATTCTTTTGAAGATATGCCGACTCCATTTCTAACTGCTAAATAAAAACCTCTAAAAGATGAACATTTTGCATTAGAGCAGGAAATTTTCAATGAAGGCACAATCGAAGTAGAGTTCAGTGAGGCCAACAAAGCATTACATCCTGTCACCAGTCATGGGCACCTGCCATCAGGGATGGCACAAGCAAGCTGGCTCCAGGACACTTCTAGCAGTGTCCAAAAAGCCTCCACAGAAGTCACTACAACTAAAATAGTTTCAAAAACCTGAAGGACCCTGGAGTCCAAGTGTCAGAAAAGGGTTACTGTCATTATTGATGGTGAAACGACTATATGGCAAGCGATGCATGTCTTACTAAATCCTTACAACATACCTGAACGTGGTATCATTAGCCCCACTGTGCAGATGAGGTCGCCCAGGCCCAAAGAGCATACGTGAACAGCCCAGAATCACACAGGTGGTGTATGATGAAGAGGGATTCATACCCAACTCTTGATTCCAGAGTCATTACCCTAAGTGACTTACTGAGATGCTCCTCCCAAGCCATGAGAGTCGTTTCTAGAAAATATCACAATAGACCACCTCAAATTTTTTAAAAATCCAAGTATCTCAAGGCCAAAGAATAAAAAATTCAACCTTCAAAGAACAGCCTATGAAGCTCCTCATGCTTTGGCCCCAATTCTGTTTCCAGGCTCACCTCTCGATATAGTTTCTGCCTCTAACATGTTCTGGGCTCTAACTACACAGAACATCCTGCCATTCTGCTGCTCACACCTTGCATGTTTCCATCTCCATGACTTTGCACATGATGGCCCCCTCACTCTCAGCTTGGAAAATATCTCCTCATTTGCAAGGTATCAATCATCTCCAATTCCTCACCGCTGTGGCTAATACAACCGTCTCCCAGGCAACACGAAGACGTTCCTCCTTCCCCAAGCAGCTCACACAGTACTTTTCACACTATCTGAGCATTATTTGTGTATGCACATGTCTGTCCTCCTGCTAGAGGACAAACTTCTCTAGCTCCTCAAAAAGTGTGTTTCAATCACAGCGTGGACACAGCTTGCTCTCCATGGTGGCAAGTGAATGAGTTTCTCCACTCTCTCAGTAATGTCCCAGTTTATTTACAAATATGGACAGGAATCTCAGATCAGACAGAGAGAGAGAGATGGGAGGGAGGGAGGGAGAGGGGGAGGGGGAGGGGGGAGGGGGGAGGGGGGAGGGGGGAGGGGGGAGGGGGAGGGGAGGGGGGAGGGGGGAGGGGGGAGGGGGAGGGGAGGGGGGAGGGGGAGGGGAGGGGGAGGGGAGGGGGAGGGGGGGAGGGGGGAGGGGGGGAGGGGGGAGGGGGGGAGGGGGAGGGAGGGGGAGGGGAGGGGGAGGGGAGGGGAGGGGGAGGGGGGGAGGGGGAGGGGGAGGGAGAGGGAGAGGGAGAGGGAGAGGGAGAGGGAGAGGGAAATGCAGTAACTACTCTATTTAAGGTGCTTTGAAAAAACTGATCACCTTCGAATTACCCTTATGGAATCCAGACTCCTCTGAGAATCTGATGAAATGTACTCATTATTCAACAAATATATATTGAGTACCTTACATGTCAGGCATGAGCAATTATAGGGGACAGACTGCCAGTGTCTAGACCTGTCCCTGGACAAATCCACCTAACATTCTGCACAAAGTTTCAGAAACAATGACCTCCTGAGTTTCATCCATAGACCCCAATACTACTCTCTCTCATATGATGGTGGTAGAGTACAAAACGGCAGAACCCCATGCAGAAAAATTTGTAAATATCTAGAAAATTACGTATGTATTTACCCTTTGACTGATCAATCTCACTCCTGGGATCCTATCTTGCAAAAATATGCAATGATATATGCACAGGGTTGTTTTGCACTATTACTAAGGAGAGCCAAATTGGGACCCCCATCCAAATGTTCATCATTAAAGGATTAATGAGATACAGCTACACAATGAATTATTGTGCAAATAAAAAGAGAATGAGGAAGATCTCCAAAATTGGGAGTGATCTCTAGAACACAATGTGAAGTGAAAAAAAGCAAGATGAAGAACTTGTGTATAGTCTTTTGTATTAGCAACAGCAGTGGGGAAAGGAATGTGTATGTGTGTATACATAAATTTAGTCATAAAAGCAAACTAAAAACCGGCACAAACGAACCTAATTCCTTATCAAGCTGTGTGCCTTAACCACACAGAGAAAAGAATCATTACAACTGAGTATGGAACACGGTATCCTCATCGTACTAATTCAATGGGATAATACTCTAAAGACAAATCTCAATGTCATTTGAAATAGTAACAATTAAAAAGGGAACAGATTCCTGCTGTTAATCCAGAAAGATAACAAACACATGGGAAGGGTACCGTGGTCCGTAAGGAGAAACCTCCCAAGTAGGATTGGTCTCAAACCTACGCAGGCTGCATCTCGTTAACAGCGGAACCCAGATGAAACTCGTTACCTCGCTTGGTTTGTTTCCTGCCCATGAAACAGCGACAATACCCATCTCAAAAGCCTGTTGTAAGGAATATTATTTTTCATACACAGCAACAGGCTTCTTGGCTCATACATAAGAAACCCCTTCCCACAGAAACAGCTGCCTCAAGCCTGGAGAAGCTGTCAGAAGAAATAGAAGGCGGTTCCTCGCTCATGCTTGGGAGAAAGCCGGCCGAGTACCAAAGGAAGGGATCAGGTAGGGCTGCCAGTTTTGCAAATAAAAATACAGGATGCCCAGTTAAATTTAAATTTCAGATAAACAATGACTAATTTTGTATTATACTATATTTGTGCTAAAAAGCACAAAATCTGTGAAATTCAGATTTAACTGGGTACGCCTAATTTTATCTGGCAACCCTGGATTCCGAGCGCTTCGGCTGGTTTTCCATCCCGGGTCGGCGGAAGGGTGCCCGCCTCCCCTGCCCCTCCCAAATGGCGCGTCGCCGCTCACCACCGAGGAGGAGGACCCAGCCGCAGAGGTGCCCACGGAGTCCGGCGCTGAGCTAACCCTCTCTCGCCTCTGGAGCCTGGACGTCGCCTGAGCCCTACACCACTCGCAAGGTCCAACGGTCAAAACCGCCTCCGTCCGCCGGAAGCCAGCCCAGCACCGGAAGCCGTTCTTCCAAGACGGCGCCTGCGTTCTAAACGCAGGCGGCTGACGCATGCGCCTACCTACCCGCTAGTCGCGTCCCGTCGCTAGGCAACGAGCGTGCGCGCTCCAGGTGCGGGAGACGGCCGGGGGCAGAGAGGAAGGGGCGCCCGCGGAGAGCTGAGCGGACTGCGCCCGGCGGGGTTCGGGGGCGGGGGGGCGCGCGGACAGGGGTTGATCGGAGGCGGGGTCCGGAAGAGGATGTGCTGCAAAGAGCAGAGGCGGGCGGAGCGGGGCGGGGTAGGACGAGCAGTTGAGAGCGGGTGCGCGCGAGGTGTGCAAGGTGCAGGATGGAGAGCAGGGAGCACCTGGGTAGGTGAACAGGGACGTGCAACCTAGAGGCTGTGAGGACGGGCTGCCGAAAAGGGGAATCGAGCGAGCGGGGCCGGCAGGTGGGCGCATACTGGGAGAGAGAAAGGGCAGAGACTACCTATAGGTGAAGCCCCACAGCCTTACGCCAGAGAAGACTAGCTACCTGAGCAGCCTGGTATTTTCCCAGCTTAGCACCTTTGCATTTGCTGGTGACTTCTGCCTGGTTCCTGTCCACTGAAAAAAATCGCACATCTGAGAGCTGTGAGTTCAGTTTTATTTGGGGACTTAACTGAGGACTCTAGCCCTGGAGACAGCTGCTCTGACAACTCTGAGAAACTGCTTCTGCTTGGAAGAGGTAAGGGGGGAGGTCAGCATGTATGTGATTTTTGGAGAAGGAATACCTGCAATCAAACATATCTAGGTAAAAGGTCACTGCTAGCCACCAGGCACAGATAGCTTAATTATTTTAGTGCTTTTCTAAGTATGTGAAGATGGAAGAAATTGGGTTTATAAAATTTTCTCCTGGAAATTTCTATTTGAAGGTCTGTTCTGTCAATTTTCCCAGAGAGCAGAGTTCCACATTCCTGATCTCCACCCTGAACTCCTTCCAGGGTGTGTTAGTGACTCAACAACTGCAGTGGCTAATGACTTGAGCCTGGTGTAGCCAGCTGGCTGGGGACATTCTTTAGTTGGCATTCCTTTCAGAACAAGCACAGGTACCCCCACCTCCAGGAAGCCTTCTAGCCTTTGCCATTTGCGGTCTTCCCTGGGCTAGTGGTTTGTGCACAGTCCTCAACTAGCATTTCCCATGGTCTGTTTCAATTTATGTGGGGCAGTGCTGGGCAGGAGATGCCTCGTTAACCATTAGTTGAGGTACTTAGTAAGTGCCAGTGTGGGCACTGACAAATGGAAGGGAGCATGAGCTCTTGCCTGGGCCCGCAAACATCAGAGCCCTCACTGCTTAAGTCAAGAAATATTTGCTGAGCAAGTACTGAGTGCCCAGCACTAAGGATGTGGTGTGAACAAAGACAATCCCTATACTTAGCACCCCGCTTACTGAATGCAGGGCCATGAGCAAGGAGGTCCAGTATAAGCAGACCCTCAGAGGAGCCCTGGGAAACTGAAAAATAGCCCCCTCCTCACTGGTGAGTGTGGCTTGATTTGGTGGGGAGTGGGCTATAAAATGCACCCCTTTGGTTCCTCCCTCTCCAGGCTTCACATGGTGGCTGTTTTTTTCTGGCTCTGCTGTTTTCACATCAAGTCTTAGTGACGGTCAGGTCAGTGTATTTTGTTGAGACCAGTGTTGAAAATGTGCAGATGCTCTCTCCAGAAAGGGTTTGCCACACCTACTGCAGTGTGGCAGCCACCAAGGACCAGGCAGTGAAGACGCTTCCTGGGAATGCAGAGTTGGTGATTCCGCCCTCTGGGAAGGGCAGTTCTACTGTGATAAAGGCAGAGGACATCTGTAACTGTGTGTCACCTGGGGATTTTGTTAAAATGCAGACTCTCAATCTGTAAGTCTGAGGTGGGACCTGAGAATCTGCATTTCAACAACCTCCAGTTGAAGCAGTGCTGCTGACAGTGGACCACACTTTGAGTAGAAGGGGTGTGGAAGACAGTTTATTCAGGTGCATTGGTTCAGGTGGGCCCCAGATTGGTAGAAGGAGCCACCACACATCCCATCCCCACCCTCCACCATTACCCCAAACGTAGTGACTTTAAACACTCATTTATGATCTTACAGTTTTTGAAGTTTGAAATCGAAGATGAATCTTACAGGGCTAAAACCAAAGTATCAGCAGGGCTGGCTCCTTCTGGAGGCTTTAGGAGAGAATCTATTTCCTTAACTTTTCCAGCTTCTGGAGGCTACCCACACTCCTTGGCTCGTGGCCCTGAATCACATCACCTTTTCTCCCCCTGCTTCCATCACCACATCTCCTTCTACCCTGTCTGACTTTACTGTGTCCCTCTTATAAAGACCCCTGGGATTACATTGTGCCTACCCGGATAATCCAGTAAAATTTCCCCCAAGCAAAATGCTTAATTTAATCACATCTGCAAAGTCCCCTTTGCCATATAAGGTAACATATTTCATAGGTTCCAGGTATTAGGATGTGGACACTTTGGAAAGTCATTATTCAGCCCTACCACACTGTGTATTTTCTAAGGACAAGGACATTTTCTTACTTACTCATATTTCAATTACCAAAACCAGGAATTTTACCCCTGATACAATTCTATTATGTAATCTACAATTCACATTCGGTATTTCCAACAACGTCCTTTACAGAATTCTATTTTCTGGTCCAGATCCAACCCAGGATCATGTGTTGCATGTAGTTGTGATGGCTGTTTAGGCTCCTTTGATCTGGACTGGGGCCTCATCTTTTTTTATTTTTATTATTATTTTTTTAATATTTTGGCCACACCGCACAGCTTGCAGATCTCAGTTCCCCGACCAGGGATCAAACCCAGGCCACAGCAGGGACAGCACAGCACCGACTACTAACCACTAGGCCACCAGGGAACTCCTGGCCTCATCTTTTTTTGTCTTTCATGATCTTGACATTTTTAAGAGTACAGGCCAGTTGTAGACTGTCTCTCAGTTTGGCTTTGTTTGATGTTTCCTCAATCAGATTCTAGTTTTGCATTTGGAGCAGGAATCTACAGAAATGTATTATGTCCTTCTAAGCAGTGCATCGCATCAGGAGACACATGATGTTATTTTGTCCCTTTACTGGTGATGTTTACTTTGATCAATTGGTTAACGTTGTGTCGGCCAGGTTTCACCACTGTAAAGTTTCCATGTTTACTTTGGAATTAATCCATAATTTGTGGGGAGAAACTTTGAGAATATATATAAATATCCTATTCCTTGTCAAATATTCACCAAGTTTTAGTGCTCATTGATAGCTGCTTCAGTTATATTATGATGGTTTCAAAATGTTTCTTTAACTGCATTATTCTTTCCACATTTATTAGTTGGCATTCTACTTTAAGAAAGAACTTACCTGCTCTCCCATTCACTTGTTTATTCCTACATGGACTCATGGATTCTTATTTTATTCAATTGGTTATAATCCATTACAGTCATTATTAATTCTGGTGGCCAAATTGCACCAGGTTTGGCCAGTAGCAGCCCCTTCAAGCTGGCTCCTGTGTCCCCAACCATTTTATTTTTTAGCATTTCCTTTCTGGGACAACAAAACATTCCAGGGTTATTAGACATTTCCTGCCCTGATCTTGGAATTAGTCATTTCTCCAAGGAACCTTGATTCTTTTTAAGTGGTGAAGCCTATTTAAAAGCAAATTCTAATGGAATTTTACTCAGCCATAAAAGAACGAAATTGAGTTATTTGCAGTGAGGTGGATGGACCTAGAGACTGTCATACAGAGTGAAGGAAGTCAGAAAGAGAAAAACAAATACCGTATGCTAACACACATATATGGAATCTAAAAAAAAAAAGGTTCTGAAGAACCTAGGTGCAGGACAGGAATAAAGACGCAGACGTAGAGAATGGACTTGAGGACACGGGGAGGGGGAAGGGTAAGCTGGGATGAAGTGAGAGAGTGGCATGGACATATATACACTACCAAACGTAAAATAGATAGCTTGTGGGAAGCAGCCACATAGCACAGGGAGATCAGCTCGTGCTTTGTGACCACCTGGAGGGGTGGGATAGGGAGGGTGGGAGGGAGACGCAAGAGGGAGGAGATATGGGGATATATGTATATGTATAGCTGATTCACTTTGTTATACAGCAGAAAGTAACACACCATTGTAAAGCAATTGTACTCCAATAAAGATGTTAAAAATAAATAAATAAAAGCAAGTTCTGTGGGGAAGGGATGGATTGGGAGTTTGGGGTTAGCAGATGCAAACTGTTATATATAGAATGGATAAACAACAAGGTCCTACTGTATAGCACAGGGAACTATATTCAATATCCTGTGATAAACCATAATGGAAAAGAACATAAAGAAGAATACATATATATATGTATAACTGAATCACTTTGCCATACATCAGAAATTAACACAACATTGTAAATCAACTATGCCTCAATTTTTTTAAAAAAGCAAATTCTGTGTGTTCGTTGCTACTGAGGTGTTTTTGCTTCTAGGCGTTTGCAGTGGAAGGAGCTGGGAATTTTTTTTTCTGTATTCGTATCTATCTATCTACTTATCTTTCCCTTCTTAAACTGAAAAATGCCTCCAGAAAATGTTAGGAATTGATCTAAGCCTTTATTATTTACTTTATTATTAGCTCTTTTGGAGTTAAAATATGTCAGCTTCAGGAGCATAGAGATGTTCAGGCATAGGCTGGGTGCCAGGCCATTTCATGTCACAATCTTCCACTGTAACAGCTAATATTTATTAAACATGTACTGCACGCCAGGCTATGTGCTTCACATGGATTTATCATCTCTTTTAATCCTCACAGTTATGAGATACATATTTTTGTTATTCTGTTCCACAGATCAGGAAACTGAGGCTCAGAGAGACTTAGTAAGTTGCTGAAGATCACACAGCTAATAAAAAGCAGAGCCAGGACTGGAACTTGGTCTGTCTGATCTCAAATTCTACATTCCTACTGCTACACTACACCTCCACTCCTAACTTATGGTTTAACTCAGGCTTCATTCCCTCCAATTCTTGACATCTGATTAAGAGTAAATCCAGGGGCTCAACTCAACCTAAAGTAGTTTCTTGCTTAAGCAATAGAAAATGGAATATTTTCTAGCTACAGTGCTGGGCATTCTCCGTCCCTCTCCTCCTCAGGGCTTCTCAATGGTCCGTTGTGAAATAGATAAGCCTGTCTTATCTATGTCAGAGATGACTGTAGCTCCCAACCTCACAATAGTGCAGCTTGCTGGGTGCTCAGAGCCCCTCCTGGGCCCTCCTGCCTGCTCAGTTATTTCCTCCCTAGTCAAGGGTAGAGTCGTGTAGTGGAGGCCTTAGCCTCTTTTAAGCACCAATCCACCAAGCTCCTCTCAGGCCTGATGAGCCCCGGGACCTATTTACTGACCTGGGAGAGCTGGAGAGCTTTAGAAAAATGTCCATTTGAATGTAAGAGCTATTGGCAAGTACTTATGTATTTATTGGTTCTTTGGGGAAGGATGGGCTCCAGAAACATCTCATATTTGTCCTGAAATGAACCTGCGTTGGTTAGAATGTGTCTATTTTTTATGTCCAATTAGATTTGTGAAATAGTGTGACCCTGCTTGACGTTTTCTAAACCCACCAGGATGGAAAGCGAATACCTGAAGAGGTGCTTTGGAAATTGCCTGGCTCAGGCGCTGGCAGAAGTGGCAAAGGTTCAGCCCAGTGACCCCATAGAGTACCTGGCTCACTGGCTTTATCATTACAAGAAAACGGCGATGGCAAAAGAAAAGGTGTGTGTGCGCACAGGGTCGACTTGGGGAGGGCTTTCAGCTTTCCCAGAGGAATTTGAAATCCAAGGCACCACGCTGGAGCTGGCCTGGGGAGTGTCATGGTTTATTCCACTTTTGAGGATGGCTTAGGCCCAGATATCCCTGAAGTATAGGGAGTCTGGGGGCTGAAGAGAGAATCCAACTCAGAGGAGTTGTGGGGTTGGTGGGTTTGGAGATACTAGCAGGTTGAAGCTAGTTAGTTACAGGAGCAAAGTCAGGAGGGCTCAAGGGCCCGGGGCCTGTCCTGGGAGGGTCCCTGCTTCCGAGGACTGACCTTATTCTACTCTGTCATATCGCCCCAGGATAGGCAAGAGAAGATCCAACTGCAAGAAGAATATGAAAATAGCCTCAAAGAAACCAGAGTGACAGAAATGCTGATGCAAGAAGAGTGTGAGATTCAACAGAAGTGTGAAAAGCGTCATCCCGTGGTGGGTACCAGGAAACCTGCAAGACAGCTCAACCCTAGTGCACAGTGCCCTGAGGCTCCCAAAACCTACTTTTTCCTCCATGTTCATATGTTTGTATGTAAATCAATCTTATTGACAATCCTTGTCAATAAAATCCTTGTAATGAATAAAGAAAATGCTTAAAGGCAATTCCACTTACGATGTCAGGGAATAAATTACATGTTACTGGTTTAAAAAATCAGATTTTAAGAAAAATCTAATGTGTCACTTGGAACATATATTTCTATACAAGATCCTTTGAATCCTTTTCAAACATTGCTCAATATTTTTCAGAAACCAAATATGGTTTCTAGTATATACTTCAGGTATATTATTTAATTTATTATATACTATTTACTTAAATATTTAATTTAATATATGCTGTTCATGTATCAAGCCACAGATGTCTCCTCTGTGTTGCTCTAATAGCGGTCATTCACTTATTGAACTTGATATCTGGCATCTTTTTAACTATCACTCTGTCCTGTGCATGAAAATCTTTAATGTAGTCCTATACAATTTACTAGCTTTTGCTAGTTTCAAAGCCACCTTTGATGAAGACATGAAAATATTAAGCTTATGTACATTTATATCAATATTCTCAGATTTCCTCATAATAGATTTATATTTTTAAGTCTGGATGTTTTATAAATAAATCAAAAGAAAGATAGTTTCCTACTACAGTCTGAAAATAGTAGTTGAACCAACTCTCCCTCAGGAACAGTTCATTCTTGGAACAGTTGTTGGGAGATGATAGAATTGAGATCATTAAGCAAAAGTTGTCATCGTCACCTTGCTGCCCACTCTAATCCTTTTCTAACACCATGCTTCACTGTTAATAGAAATATAAATATATAAGGCAGGGAAAGACTCCCAAAACTCTACCCTGGTTTTATGATGCCTTTATTAAAGAACACTTTGTTCACATCAACCTTTCTAATTGTCCCTTTGTGTTACACTCAGGAGATTTTATACCCTGAAGCAGTATTTCTTAGCAAGATTCGGATGAGTAAAAGGTTTGCTCTTCTTTTGCCAAGTATGAGACAATCAGCGATTGTAAGGGAAGTTGAGAAATGAGAGCCAGCCTGATGCCTGCACTATGTGCAAGTTCTCAGCTTTAGAAAAGAATTCATGGGCAAATTGTGGTTATGGAAATCGATTCCCTTTGTTAGAAGGAAATAAAGGGAACCCGACAGTGATGTAAAACAAAGCTTATTGCTTACTGGCAAGGGAGAGCCATATCTTCCAAGAGCAAGTTGCTCTCCTAGTATAAATTGAAAGAGCTAGATAAAGGGCAAAGAGGTGGAGGTACATCAAATAAGATGAGATTCTAACTTCTGGTTTCTTGTTGGCTCAAGGTGAATAGCAAATTATTCCTTGCTACTGTCATCTTTAGATTTCATCACCAGAGCTTTAAAACTTATCTGAGATAGCCCCAGGATAGGTTGCACAGGATTTCAGCAGGCCTGCTGATTTAGCTGATGGGCTTTTACGCCTATACTAAAAGCTTTGCAAGATTTTCCTTAATATCTTAAAACCATCATTGCTTTTAGTACCCCAGATTGAATACTGCTGGTCCGGTGGATGTGTCCAAAGGGGAGTAGAAACAGCACTATGTGTGGTAGAGATCATACTTAATTATGGGAATCAAGAAGGGACTCACAGAGGAGACAACATTTGAGTCAGACCTAGAAGAAAGCTGGCAGAAGTTGCCCTTGTAGTGATTTCTCTTCATTAAGCAGAGGCAGCTTTGAGTAAGTAAACCATTATTCTGTTTCTAAGTCTGAAAGCAATCCCTTTGATATAAAGATCTGGGCCATACAGGTGTTTTAGAAATAAATTTTTATGGAAATAATACATAGATTTGCTGCATAGATTCATAGCACTTTGGAGTTAGAAGGTCTTAGAGATCATGTGGGCAAGTACTCCACAGACCTCGCTGCAGTGCCCCACAGGGTCCACTGTTGAGTGGAAAATGGACAAAGATGGGGTAGAGATGGCCAGTAGAGCTCAAGCTCCAATCTTCCTACCTCACCAGGGACTGCAGTTACATGGATGCTTGCTATCATCTCATAGGTCACTGAGACTGCATTCGTTTTTTCCATCTTTTTTCCTCTGTGCTCCAGTTTGGATACTTTCCATTGATCTGTCTTCAAGCTAACTGATCCGTTCTCCTGCAATGTCCAATCCTATTTAGGAATTCAATGAATTTTTTTCATTTCAGATATTTTCTCAATTCTAGAATTTGTCTGGTTCCTTTCTATGATTTCCATTTTCTCTGCTGATATACCCTATCTTTTCACTCATTATGGCCATTTTTCTCCTTTCAATTTTAAAAAATATTTATAATCACTGTTTTAAGTTCTTGTCTGCCAGTCTCATCGTCTTTGTCATTTTGAGGTCTCTTTCTATTAAATACTTTTTCTCTGGATTATGGTTCACATTTTCCTACTTCTTCACATGTCTAGTAATTATTACTTGTATGCTAAACATTGTAGATGATACTTCATGGGGCATCTAGATTGTGTAGTGTTCCTTTAAAAGGTGTTGAATTTTGTTCTGTCAGGCAGTTACATTATTGGTGAGTTATCTTGATCCAATTAGATTTGTTTCATGCTTTGCTGGATTAGGTCTTTTTCAGTTTTGTTCAGTCTTGGGCATGAAAATGGCAATATTGTATTCTTGCCACGCCCAGTATGTTTAGTCTCTGCTAATGACTGTTTTCTCTTCTGTTTTCTATTTAGCCACTGATATCTGTAGCGAGTTCCACAAAGAAGACCGTGTTCATGCAGGAGAACACAAAACCCCTTGAGAAGGAAGCCTTGAAGCAGGAATCCCTGCCAGGAATTTCCAGTATGATTCCAGGAATGCCTCAACAGACTCCTTCTTCAGAGCCATCTGTCCAGGTTGACTGGAACATTGAAACTTCACAAGACATAAATTACCAGGCTTTTTAGCATGAAATTGCTCCTGAAATGCATCCTAGCTCCACATCTCCTCCCTAGGTTATAGAAGGTGGATGATTCTAGTGATGCTTCTCTCAAAGCTGCAAGCTGAGAAGACGGCCAGCTAGAAGAGCTCTTACTTGAAGATGATTAACTATGTGGATTAAACCAAGATATGAGAGGCTGTGGAAGGAGATGTCTGCAGGGACTCTCCAGCCCAAGTCCTGTCCTGACAGCCATGAAAACCCCTTAATCATGTGAAGATTTGAACTACTTATAGGATAAAATAACTCATAATAAGGATTTAAAATAAGTAACCAGGGCCTCCCTGGTGGCGCAGTGGTTAAAAATCCTCCTGCTAATGCGGGGGACATGGGTTCAAGCCCTGGTCCAGGAAGATCCCACATGCCGTGGAGCAACTAAGCCTGTGCGTCACAACTACTGAGCCTGCGCTCTAGAGCCCGTGTGTCACAACTGCTGAGCCCACATGCCACAGCTACTGAAGCCCGTGTGCCAAGAGCCCATCCTCTGCAACAAGAGAAGCCACGACAATGAGAAGCCCACGCACCGCAACAAAGAGTAGCTCCCATTCGCCACAACTAGAGAAAGCCCACGCACAGCAATGAAGACCCAACACAGCCTAACTAAATAAATAAAATAGTTATTAAAAAAATAATAATAAGGAACTAAACTGATGAGACTTTTTCCTTTTGCTTTATCATTTTTTTTTGGAGACTAGACAGTGAAAACACATCCATCTCATGTGTTCATATCTTAACTCTAGCTGAATTTTGCAATCAGGCCTCTTGGAGTGTTTATACATGTCCTTATTTTTGAAACAGCTCCAGTGACAGTAAAAGTTAGGAGTTTGACTTTTTTTTCAATTATTTTCTATCTGTATTCATGCAAATATCATCTATATGCTGATGGCTTGAGATTTATATCTTTAATCAGAATTTCCTTGAACTTGACTCCCTGTTTGACATTTCTCCTTGGATAACCAATGGACATCTCAAACCTAACTACAGTTGACGCTTGAACAACACAGAGCTCAATCCACATATAACTTATAGTTGGCCATCCATACCTGAGGTTCCTCCATACCCTGGGATTCAACCAACCACTGACTGTATAGTACTGTAGTATTTACTATTGAAAAGTATCCTCATGTGAGTGGACCTGGGCTGTTTGAAGCCATGTTGTTCAAGGATCAACTGCGATCCAAATGGAATCCTTTATATCCTCCCTGAATTGGTTTCTACCATTTTTTTAAATCTGCTCAGTCAAAACTTTTGGTGCCATCCTTGGCTCTACTCTTTTTTGTTAGCCCTAAATCTGGTCTGTTGGCTTTCCATTTAAAATAAAGACAGAATTCAACCACTTGAATGCATAAGCCACAATCATCTTTTGCCTAAATTATTACAATAGCCTGTTAACTGAACACCCTTGTTCTGCCCTTGACCTTTCTAGTCTATCCTCAACATTAAAGTCAGGATGATCTTGGTGAAACATTAAGTCAGATCATGTCTAATGAGCAGCTTCCCATCTCAGTCACAGAAACATTTAAGGCCCCTACCATGACCTACCAGACTATAAGAGTGATTCCCCATCACTTTTTTACTCTCCGTATCGTTCTCTCCATGCCAGCTATGCCAACCTCCTGTTCTTCAAACATGCCAAGCATGGTTCAATCTCAGAACTTTTACTTTCTCTTCTCTCCACTTGGAAAGCTCCCATCTCCCCATACCCCTGGATAAATCTCTAGGTCCATACCTAGAGATTAAGTGAAGTTAAGTCAGATAGAGAAAGACAAACATCAGATGATATCACTTATATGTGGAATCTAAAATATGACCCAGGAGCTTCCCTGGTGACACAGCGGTTAAGAATCCGCCTGCCAACACAGGGGACATGGGTTCGAGCCCTGGTCCAGGAAGATCCCACATGCCACAGAGCAACTAAGCCTGTGCACCACAACTACTGAGCCCACGTGCCACAACTACTGAAGCCCATGCGCTTAGAGCCGTGTTCTGCAACAAGAGAAACCACCGCAATGAGAAGCCCATGCACCACAATGAAGAGTAGCCCCCGCTTACCGCAACTAGAGAAAGCCCGCGTGCAGCAGCTAAGACACAAGGCAGCCAAAAATAAATAAATAAATTTATTAAAAAAAAAAAAGAATTGCCTCCTTCTAAAAAAAAATAAAAGTAAATAAATAAATGTAAAAATGATTAGACCTACTGGTTCCTAGTGAAAAAGTATTAAATCCTAGGTCAGGGATGGGTTATAGGACTAGATCTCAGTTATGGGTTATAGGAAAAGGGCCTCAGGCATGGACTTAACGCCTTCAGGATGTTGTGGCCACACAGCAAGAAGGCATGAAGAGGTTTATTACTCACATAATGAGGCTTCCGGGCTTCCCAAAACAGGTTTGAAAATGGCTTAAGACAGCTAGGAAAGGAGACGGGCTTGGGGTTTATATTGTGTTGAGGGGAGGGGCCCAGGTAGGAGCTACCATACATGGGGAGGGGCTTGTGTGGTTTGAAACTCCTGCTGTGCCAAAGTTGGGAGCACCTGAGCTTATCAGCTGGCCCGGTGATGCCAGGCACAAGGAGAAGAGAAAGAGTTGAAGCCAAAAGCTGTCAGAAGTCGAACATCAAAAAATGGAGCCAGGGATTTCCCTGGTGACACAGTGGTCAAGAATCCGCCTGCCAATGCAGGGAACACGGGTTCGAGCCCTGGTCCGGGAAGATCCCACAGGCCGCGGAGCAACTAAACCCACGCACCACAACTACTGAGCCTGCGCTCTAGAGCCCGCGAACCACAACTACTGAAGCCCGCGAGCCTAGAGCCTGTGCTCCGCAACAAGAGAAGCCACCACAATGAGAAGCCAGCACACCTCAACAAAGAGTAGGCCCCCGCTCGCCGCAACTAAAGAAAGCCCACGAGCAGCAACGAAGACCCAACGCAGGCAAAAAATAAATAAATAAATAAATTTACTAAAAAAAATGGAGCCAGACTCCACTACAGAGGGCAACCCTGGGAAACTTTGAGTGACCTTGACCTGCTCCATCTTTAGTAAAGCACTCCAGGCATGTGCTGAGGTCATTGCATCTAATTTGCACCTGGTGGGAAGGCATGCAGCCAGGCTTTCCAGAGTAGCTGAAAAAGGTCAGGGAATCCCAAAACCCCACACAGAGCAAACAGCTTTGTAGAAGACCTATTGGACTCCTTGGTGGGTCTGCAGCCCCTCAGTGGGAAGGTGAAGTCCAGGTAGTTTGTCCTCCATCTGGGAGCTGCTGTCTCCTGGACATCACAATCTGTGTGAGGGAAGTGTAACCTCTGCCTGCTTTAAAGGATTCCATGCTTTTTTGCCTTTGTTACATTATTTGGCTCCAATTTTGGATTATATCACTGGGCGGTGATAATTTAATCAATCTCTACCAATGTTCTTTACATTGACTTTTTTGTTGTTGTTTTATTACTAAAAACTTGTTACAGTGAACTTTCTTGTACACGTATCTGAGTAAATCTCCACTGATATATCTATGGATTGCTAAATCAAAAAAAAATTTGCATTTGGGGGGCAAAAGACAGGAATGAATAGACATTTCATCAGAGAGGATGGACACATGACAAATAAGCACATGAACATATGTCCAACATCAGTAGCCATTAGGGAAATGCAAATTAAAATCACAATGATATTACTACACATATGTCATAATGGCTAAAGTTAAAAGATAATGACAATACCAAATGTCAATGGCGAGGATGAGGAGAAACCAGGTCACTCACACTTTGCTGGTGGGAATGTAAAGTGATACAGTTACTCTGGAAAATCGTTTAGCAGTTTCTTATGAAACTAAGCATATAATTAATAGCCATACAGCCCAGCAATTGTACTCTTGGGCACATATCCCAGAAAAATTAAAACTTATGTTTACATATAAACCTTATGTGAGTGTTTATAAAAGCTTTATTTGTAATAGGCAAAAACTGGAAATAACCCAAGTATTCTTCAGTGGGTGAATAGTTAAACCAACTGTGGTACATTCATATCGTGGAATATTACTCAGCAGTAAAAAGGAATGAAATATTGATACATGAACAACTTGGATGAATCTGAAGGAAATTATGCTAAGTGTTTTTACATGCTATAGGAATCCACTTATATAACACTCTTGAAATGACAAAATTACAGAGATGCAGACTAGATTAGTGATTGCCAAGGCTTAGGGACAGGGGTTGGGGAAGGAGGGAGATGGATGTGGTTATAAAAGAGCAACAAGAGGAATTCTTGTGATGATAAAACTGTTTCATCTTTTGATTGTGGTGATAGATACACAAAGTTACATATCTGAAAAAAATTGCTTAGAATTAAACACACACATATACAAATAAGTACAGGTAAACAGGGGAAATCTGAACCAGACTGGTAAATTGTACCAATGTCAGTATCATAGTAGTCTATAGTTTTGCAAGATGTTACCTTTTGTACATGAGATCTCTCTATATTATTTCATACAACTGTATATAAATCTATAATTATCTCAAAATTAAAAGTTTAAAATTTTAAAAGTTGTAAAATTCTTACCTTATGTACAGTCTATTTTCAAACATCCTCAATTATCCCCATAATGTAGTTTAACTTTTATTTATTTATTATTATTTATTTAAAAAATAAACTTTTATTTTTAATTGCAATCAATTTCACCAAGTTGTCATCTGGAAAGTCTAGACTAATTTACACTCCTACATGAAAATGGCCATTTCTTTATACTCTTGCTACACTGAGCTAGTTTTTTTTTTTTTTTTTTTTTTTGGTTGTGCTGGGTCTTAGTTACAACAGGTGGGCTCCTTAGTTGCAGCAGGTGGGCTTCTTAGTTGTGGCTCCAGGCTGAGCTAGTTATTTTACTTTTATTTTCGGCCAGTCATACATGAAAAATAGTAAAGTTCTTTATGTATATTCTGAATACTAAACACTTATCAGATATATGTTTTGCAAATACATACTGTTGTTATCCCCATTTTACCAGTGAAGAAACTGAGGCACAAAGACATTAGGTAGCCTGTCTGAGCCCATGTGGCTAGGAGTGGGAGAGCCAGTGTTCAAATCCCAACATTTTGGTTCCAAAGGGAGGGCTTGAGCTCACTCACCAGCACTGTCCTCAGAAAAGCAGGCTTAGAAACAAAGGGTTAAGGGCACTTGGCTCAGAAGCCTCATCCTCTCCCAGCTGAGATGGCTCTACCCTGCAGTCCAGGACAGACCAAGTCATGACTGGTTACCAGACTCTCACAGGCTTTCCCGGGGCTAGCCTGGCCCAGGGGTTGAAAATGGCAAAGTGAAATGACCAAGCCCTCTCCCCTCCGACACCCGGCAATGCCTGGAGGTCACTGCCAGCGCTTGTGCTGCCCCTTCTGATGCACACATTCTTTCTAAAGGGAGCTGAATGCCTTCACTCCGGTTAGAGTCTTTCTCGCCTCTCCCTCTAAGCTTACATTATGTGTCTCACCTCTGACCAGGCTTGCTTTGCTCTTGCTGAGCAATTGACAAGCAACTGAAGAAAGACTCTCTTATTTTCCTCACCCTCTAGTTCTTGTGGTTGGCAGCTTTCCTCACTTATCCTGTCTATTGATCAAGAGCAGCTGTGATGGACAGAAGCAGTAAGGGATTCAGTGTTGAGTGCATGGGAAACTTCAATGACCACAGTAACGGGCCAGTGCAGGGGGACATGACGGCATAAACAAAAGCAGGTGAACGACACCACAAAGAGCATTTCAGAGCAGGAGAAGGGCACGTGCAAAGGCACAAAGACAGGAGTGAAGACTCTGAAGCATAAGCAGGGTGTGTGTGAGGAGCTGCCAGAGAGGCTCAGGGTGCAGGGAAAGGGCTGGATCCTAGAGGAATCTACAGTGAGTGGGAGAGAAGTCCAAAACGGCTTCCAGCTTTTATTTGTTTAGGGGGAAATTAAGGGGCTGAGTAAATTCACCCCAAAATAATGTCTGCTTTTGAAGGGACTTTAAAATCAGGACGTCTCCCAAAGAGCTAGAGTCTAGGATGGAGCACATCTTCCCCCGAAGGGTATGTGCTCATCAGACTTTCCATACCCTTCAAAAGGGAATATGGAAATTCCCACTTTCCACTCAGTTTCATTCCTCCACACATGTTTAAAGAAAGAAAGGGACATAGTTTAAAAGCATGATCTTCATTGTCAGTAATAATGTCTGACTTATGTTGGACGTTGAATATGAGCCGGGCACTATGCTAAGTGCTTAATTGCATTCCCTCATTTACATCTCACAATACTCCACAAGTTGGATACTTGAATAATCCCCATGTTATGGATGAGGAAACAAGTTAGGTTCGGAAGCTGATGGCTGGCCCAAGGTCAGACAGCAAGGCAGTGGCACTCGGGTCTGTCTGTCAGGAGCCCACACACTTGACTGCCAGGCGGTGCTGCCTAATGCTTTCTAATGAAGGAATTTTAATTCCTCTGTCAGTGGATATTTTGCTTCAAGTCAACTACAGTCTTTTTTTTTTTTTTTTTTTGCGGTACGCGGGCCTCTCACTGTTGTGGCCTCTCCCGTTGCGGAGCACAGGCTCCGGACGCGCAGGCTCAGTGGCCATGGCTCACGGGCCCAGCCGCTCCGTGGCATGTGGGATCTTCCCGGACTGGGGCACGAACCCGTGTCCCCTGCATCGGCGGGTGGACTCTCAACCACTGCGCCACCAGGGAAGCCCAATTACAGTCTTTTTCTTACCTCTCAGATGAAATCAAATCTTCAAAGAGCTTTCAAATGATCATTTTCATCCGGAAGCATTTAACCTCACTCATTCATATTTTATTGTCTTGATTATCAGCCAAAATTAACCAACTCTCTTAAGCATTTAAAATTCCAAGCAGGATACTTCAAAAATTCATGTTAGACCCTTTAGGGGCACTGTGATAACCACATAAGTGATGAAGTCCATCACTAAAGCTCTTCCCAGTGACAGAGTAATACCATCCAGTGAAAATATTCTTTTGAATAACTAGTACCTAGTAATATCATTGTTATATTTTTATGCAAATTGTAAATTTTTTCAAAAGGTTGAATAATATCTTGTGGGGTGGAATAAATCTCACTTTTCTATCTTTGGAAAGAGAACACGAAGAAAGACTTTGGGGGAACGAATGCAAAACCTGTGATGTCACAACCAGATATTTTCAGAATTTGAGAATGAAATGGCTTAAATCAACTAAAAATGTGGTTCTAAGAAGACGCTTGTCAGCAAAGAAAAACTAGTGAGTGATTTTCTGGACAGGATTAAAATTTATGATGTGTATGAAGAGAGTTCAATGCTTACGGCAACAGTTCCTCAAGGAACAGCTCTGAACCCTGTTGCATGTCTCATATTACTAAAGGGAAAGTTCTCTGGGTCTTTCTGTGTTCATGTTTGAGTTCTATTTGTCAAGAAGAAACTTCTTCTGATGCTTTTCAACAAAAGGCAAGTCCAAACGTCACAGATGGCAGAAAGTCCCATTAAGTGTTCCCAGAAAGCAGACTTTTGGAAGCCATGGTCAGAAGTCATCCTGACTCCCTAGTGCCAGGGATTTCTCAAAGAAATTATTAGAAAAGAAAAAAAAAAGTTGGTTGCCATTGTCAAAAAGGATGACCTCCAGGACTAAAAAGATAGCAACCAAAGATGTTGTCTAAAAATATTACACTCATAGATAAGTTTAGCTAAAGTGAAATGGAATTATCAAAAATTTCAGGAGAAATACAGTTCACAGATACCGGTTATCGGGGCAAAAATTGCTCCACAAGAGGCACCAGAAAAGAAAAGTCCACATACATAATGCCAAGAAGGGAGAAACTGGTCAGGAATCATTGCGCCTAATGATGAAGCACAAGTCTATTTTAAGCCAGACTGCAATAATTCCCTACAGCCCAAAAAAAGTCACCACTGGGGACGTATGCCAAGACCATAACGCGCCAGAATGAATTACCTCCAGATCATTTGTCTGAAAAACTAACTACATGGACAAAACTAGCTGAGGAGAGACTTTGCAAGAATTATCACTAGGGGAGATAAATTCTGCAGATGAGCCTGGCTAAGGAAAATCCTCATGAATAATGGCCAATAGAAAGCAATTTCATGAGAACAGTTAGCCAGGGGAAAAATTCCTCAATATTCATCACTGTCACAATCAGTGTATAAAACCAGTGTTTATGAGATGCCTCAAAAATCAGTTGCTGGCCTTAGAAAGAGAAGTTTCCATCAAGAGGATTGGCCAGAACAGATGTTCAGAAAAGTCATACAGAAAAATAACGCCCAAAGGTCAAGATGTTTAGAATAAAACCCTCAAAAGAGGCAGGATCTGAAGAATGGTTTGTTGACTCAATGAGAAATGATAAAGTCCTTGAGGGACTTCCCTGGTGGCGCAGTGGTTAAGAATTTGCCTGCCAATGCAGGGGACATGGGTTTGAGCCCTGGTCCGGGAAGATCCCACATGCCGAGGAGCAACTAAGCCCGTGAGCCACAATTACTGAGCTGACACTCCACACCTACTGAAGCCCGCATTCCTAGAGCCCATGCTCTGCAACAAGAGAAGCCACCACAATGAGAAACCCATGCACTGCAACGAAGAGTAGCCCCCGGTCGTCGCAAATAGAGAAAGCCTGCGCTACAAACTACAAACTACAGACACCCAACGCAGCCAAAAATAAATTAATTAATTAAAAAAAAAAAAGAGAGAGAGAGAAAGAAAACCTTGAAATCTGGAGAAATTTAACAATTGTTTAAGAGCAAGCCCCAGGGCAGAGGTTGTTAGGGTTATTCCTCAGAACAGTCAGTAGTCAGGTTTACTGAAGGGGTTCTGCGGGGTGATATTCCTGAGAACATGCCTTGGGGTACATTAGTATTCATCACTAGATCCCTTCAACACAAAACATCAAAAGCATTATCATTGTCATGGGTAAAGCTACCAAACCAAATAAAGAACCTTAAATAAAGAACAAATTTCTCAGCAAATGTCATCACAAATAATAGTAAGTAAGTCTAGTCAAATAATGCCATCTGGAGATAAAAAAAAAAAGGTTCAAGCATATGATTAGTCAGGATAAAAATCTTGCAAGCAATTCTTTAGGAGAGGAACCAGTAATGCATACTTTGAGCCAGGAGCTTCTCCCCAGCAAATGCTGTCAGAAAATCTATGGAGAGGATCCAACTCAGTGAAGTTCCCTGGCAAACACGATTCAAAGGAAGAAAATCTTTAGAAACAGGTAGTCAAGAGAAAACATCTTAGGAATTGGGAGTAGTTTGGAGCAAGGCTGAGCTGACACGAGCTCATGATGCCATATGTTTGTAGCCCATCAGAAAGAAGTACTCTGCACATTCTCTGCTGCAGAAATGACCTCTCCTGAGGTAAACTCCGTTATCTCAATTCATTTCTTTTCAGAAAAAACAGATAGCCAAGGTAAAGTAAATCCAGGCCAAGTAGTTCCACAGATGTCATCTTGTAGTGCAAACCCTGTAGTCAGTGTCACCCAAGCTAAAGCTTTAGGTCTTCCTTTTGTATTCTATGACCCATTTCTGGAAAGCCATGAAGGCATGAACATTTTCTCCACTTCAAGTTTAATTTACTTGCCTTTAGTGATTCAAAAGAAATCTTTTCAGAAGTTTTCACGAGAGGTAACTCCAGACTAAGGTTAACAAAGCTGATAGATAACGGCAAACAGAAATGAAAGTCACAGCATCAGAGAATGAGGTCAGTCGGGATGAAGTACCTAACGGATAAATGAGAGGAGTGTAGCTCCTTCTCTCAGTGAATAATGGAGACAAAACAAAAAATAAAAAACTGATGATAAGATTGGCCAATTTCTACTTGATTTTCATCCCAAGTAAATTGTTATTTATTTGGAAAGCAAGCAGCATAACCTAAGGATTAAGAGCAAGAATTTTGGCCTCCACAAGAGCTGGGTGCAAATCCACGCCCCGGCACTTACTAGCTGTATGGCCATGAGCAAGTTACTTAAGCACTTTGGGCCCCATATGCCTGCCCTTCCTAAAATTAGAATTCTAATAAGCTTCACCACGTAAAGTTGTTTTGGGGTTTCCATGAGGCAGTACATACAATACACAATAGCTATTGGCCATGTTTCTGCAGCTTAAACTGGCCTCTGAAAACCATAGCATTAAAAGTGATTATGCATGGGCTTCCCTGGTGGCGCAGTGGTTGAGAGTCCGCCTGCCGATGCAGGGGACATGGGTTCGTGCCCCGGTCCGAGAAGATCCCACATGCCGCGGAGCGACTAGGCCCGTGAGCCATGGCCACTGGGCCTGCGCGTCTGGAGCCTGTGCTCTGCAACGGGAGGGGCCACGGCAGTGAGAGGCCCTCGTACCGCCAAAAAAAAAAAAAAAAAGTGATTATGCATATTTTATTTTAGTGTCTTATTCCACCTATTAGTTCAGCCTCTTCCCTAGCTTATTTTTGTCATCACTAATGATATGCCAGGTGAGCTCACGCACGATGCCATGTAATGCCTCTCCCACTCAGTGAGCTTGCTCCGCAGGCTTCTACTCTCTGAAGAGTGATTTGAAGGTTTCTGCCACCAGGCAGTTGCTGCGCCCTTCCACCTCATGACGGCTGCTGCCGCACTGCTCACCCTCCAAGGGCTAACCCAGCACCGCGTCCCCAGAGGCAGAGCCCTGGGCTGTGGGGCCTTCTGGCAGAAGTGGATCTCTTGCCTCTTTGTGCCACCCGTTTTCACCTGGTCATTGTTGCCCCCAGTCTGGAAGAAGTCTCTTTGGAAATAGCTCTTGCAGCTTCTGATGGCAGCCCCTCTGCTCTCACAAAGTAAGTAAGACATGAGAAAGAGCTTTTTAATTTATCAAGCTGTATAAAGATGTGTGTACAGAGTTGTTCATTAAGATAAGTTTATAAAAATGAAAAACCCGGAGCAATCAGAATGTCCACCAATAGGGAGAATGTGGTACAGCTAAATGATCACATGATTTTTATGTATGTGTGAATGTGTGTGTGTGTGTGTGTGTGTGTGTGTGTGTGTGACAGAGAGAGAGAGAGAGAGACAGGTGGGAGAAATAAGAGGGGTTTGAAAGGATGCTGTAAAAAAGGGTGGATTTCTTCTCCTTATTCAAAAACTATTTTTATTAGACTCAGAATCTACATGACTAAAAAGAAAGCTTCTCTCCTTTTTAATATTTCTTCCTCCTGCCTAAGGAGTGCCCTTCAAGAACCCAAGGGAAGGGGAAGAGGTTAAAAGACAGACATGACTGGAGGTTGCAGGGCCCAACCTTGATAGCCCACCACCAGGGGGCAGCATCAGAGAGACAAGGGCAGGGGGGCCTGCGAGGAGCTCCACGTTTCTGAACTTTTTCAAGCCCTGCCTGCCCACCTTTCCATCTAAGGGTTTCGTTTTACATAAGCGGCCAAATGAACTCCAGAATCTTATGTTATTCTATCCCCGGTTCCAATCTGCTTAGCATCTAAACTTTTCTTAAATATTTGAACATTTCCCAAACAACTTCACAGAACAAAAACAAAAACACACAAACATAGACTGACAACAATTTTGAGAGCTGATTACAAAAAGAGTACTTTGATTTGGTATTTAATTTCTTGTATATTTCAGAGTTAGATAGATAAAAGATAGATAGCACAAAAGGCATTACTGGAATTCATCATGGAAACATTCCATGATGACTATTATGCAGCCATTAAAAGCAATAATGTAGGGCTTCCCTGGTGGCGCAGTGGTTGAGGGTCCGCCTGCTGATGCAGGGGACATGGGTTCGTGCCCCGGTCTGGGAAGATCCCACATGCCATGGAGCGGCTGGGCCTGTGAGCCATGGCCGCTGAGCCTGCGCGTCCAGAGCCTGTGCTCCGCAACAGGAGAGGCCACGACAGTGAGAGGCCCACGTACTGCATAAAAAAAAAAAAAAAAAAGCAATAATGTAGAAAGATATGTGTTGGCATAGCAAATGTATTATCTTAGAGTGTGCATGTGTGTCTATACATAGAGAAATATATAGAATGATGGTCATTTAAGTGATAGGAATACTGCTGAATTTATATTTTGTTATACTTTTCTGCATCACAAACTTCTTTATAATGATCATAAATCTTTTATAAAATTAAAAAGAAATAAAACTATTTTCTCCATCGGGGAAACAAAATTTACTTTTTAAAAGTAAAATTTATCAATATGAACCTGAGAAGCCCCAATTTTTTTTTAAGTGTAAAATGTACATTTAAACTTGAGCTTTCACTGTGACTGCTAAATGGATGCTTAATTCCCAGTCCTTGTGTTTCCACAGAATTCTTCTAGACCAACCTCCAGGTGGCACAGTAATGGAGTGAACTCTTCTGGTTACTTGCTCCACCAGTCCTCCCTCTAGGAGGAGAATTGACCTCTCTGGCTGTTGAGATCGTCTGGCGCCTGAGAGTCTTGGGGTCACATTTCTCTGCTGGGCAGAGGGAATGTATTAAATGTCACACTGTTTGGGATTTCTTTTCCTCCCTGATCCCTTGAACCTGTCAGTACTTGTCAGAGGCTCAGCAGGTATTCACGCTCTTGGTTTCAGCTTCTCCACCTACAATTTGGTGGGAAAGTCAGGCTTGTGGAGGGAGATGGGAGACACTACCACATTCTTCATTTAGCAGCTTACCTATCTCTGAACACAATCTTAAATAAACTATAATTCCACTGAAATGCAAGGAGAACCCATTGAAACTGCTCTCTTGACATAACACTGCCCTTCAGATAATTATTATTTTAATGGCCTCTGAAGTTGCCATTATCCATTGCTCATGACAAGTATAATGATCACTAATACAACCATCATTAGCTAAATGCTTCTAACTCTTTCCTACCAGGCATAGCCCTTCAGGGGTCTCATGCTCAAGAAGTCAGTCTCTGCTATATAGACATTTCTCCAAAGAAGACGTATAGATGGCCAATAGGCACATGAAAAGGTGCTCAACATTACTAATTATTAGAGAAAAGCAAATCAAAACTACAATGAGGTATCACCTCACACTGGTCAAAATGGCCTTCATTAAAATGTCTACAAATAACAAATGCTGCAGAGGGTGTGGAGAAAAAGGAACCCTCCTACACTGTTAGTGGGAATGTAAATTGCTGCAGCCACTATGGAAAACAGTATGGAGGTTCCCCAGAAAACCAAAGATAGAGTTTCCATATGACCCAGAAATCCTACTCCTGGGCATATATCCAGAAAAAACTCTAATTGGAAAAGATACACCCACCCCAATGTTCACAGCAGCACTATTTACAATAGCCAAGACATGGAAGCAACCTAAGTGTCCATCCACAGATGAATGGATAAAGAAGATGTGGTACATATATACAATGGAATACTACTCAGCCATAAAAAAGAATGAAATGATGCCATTTGCAGAAACGTGGATGGACCTAAAGATTATCATACTAAGTGAAGTAAGTCAGACAGAGAAAGACAAATACCATAGGATATCACTCATATGTGGAACCTAAAATATGACACAAACGAACTTATCTATGAAACAGAAACAGACTCACAGACATAGAGAACAGACTTGTGGTTGCAAGAAGGAGGAGCAGTGGGGGAGGGATGTATTGGGATTTGAGGTTAGCAGATGCACACTAGTATATATAGGATGGAAAAACAACAAGGTCCTACTGTAGAGCACAGGGAACTATATTCAATATCCTGTGATAAACCATAATGGAAAAGAATGTGAAAAAGAATATATATATGTATATATATAAAACTGAATTACTTTGCTGTACACCAGAAACTAATACAACATTGTAAATCAACTGTACTTCAATAAAATAAATTTTTTAAAAAGTCAGCCTCTGGTTATTCCGCCCATGAACGTCCACCTCCAACTTCCAGTACCCTCTGTGACACTTAAATGAGTTAATTCACATAAATCTCCTAGAGTGGTGTGCCTGAAACATAGGAAATCCTCAATAACATCAGCTGCTGATGCTCTTATTGTCACTATTGTTGTTGTTGTGCTAGAACCATGTAATTCTAAACCTGCAGTTGTGTTGCTGCGGGGGCTTTCCCCCAGCTCCCCACCACTTCCACGATTTTTCTTTCTCCCTTTTCCAGCCTGTGTTTCCTTCCACAGCCATGTGGTGTCACCAGCACTTCACAAACGTTCATCTGAAGTGGCTTGTTCATTTCAGCAACAGGATCATGCCTCTGCTTATAGAGAGCCAAGCCTCATCAGACAGATCTTTCCGTGGATGGCAGAAACGTTTCCTTTATATGTTTGTTTTCATGGAGATGTATTTAGCACGGAATTTTGTGTAAAGTACCGCTGCTTTAGCCTCCATATTTCTTGTTAATTATGCTGAGAAGATAGAAGCACACCAAGGAACAACTTGAAAAGAATAATGGTAATTTATTGAACACCTGCCAGGTGCGGGCACTGTCCTAGGAGAGACAAAGTCCCTGCCCTCCTGGAGCTTACAGAGTAAGCTGAGCCAATGATGAAGATGAAGCTAGAGGAAGGACAGAAGCCACGGTGCAGATCACCTTGTATAGTTCAGGATCTTACAAATCTGGCCAGCCCCAACCTGGGTCTGAACTGATAGCAGCCCCCAAACAGGCAGCCCATGTCATGATGCTGGGTCACGTTGTCTAGGGGGAGCCAGATATCCTCAGGCTTGTGTGACTTGTTTCAGATGTGAGGTGAAAATTTTGCAAATGCTATGATGTGTCTGTATGTGTGTTTCCTTTGGTCATGTGTGCATCTATCCAGTCATGTGGAGATGAATTAAAACCCCAGCTCTACCTTTTCCTTGCTGCATGACCTTGGCCAAGTCACTTATCCTCTCTAGGCCCTCAGTGCTCATCTTTAAGAGGAGGATAGCAAGGCTTTCTTTACAGAACTGAGATGAGGATTACCTGAGATAACGTATATAGACCATTTAGCACTGGGCCAGACAGATCATGAACACATGGTAATTGGTAGTTATTAGCTTCCCTATTATAACAATTAAGTTAACCCAAAACCACCAGGTACCAAGTATGAGCCAGGTACCGTGCTTGGCTCTGCACAGAGCAGAGAAATCAATCCAACATAATCCTTGCACTGAAAGAGCTTCTAATTCAATAGAGGAGCAAATTATACACCAAATAATGATCATACAGACTGACTGGAATCACATGCCAAGAGAGGAACCACAAGTTGTAAGAGAATCCAAGGCAGGAGAGTTGCTGTGAATGTAGGAAAGGAGAATTAGCCTAGACCTTTGATCTAAACACAAGTAGGGGATGGAGGGGGCAAAGGTCAGACCCATGGACCCAAGATGGTGCAGAGGGAGCCAACTCCACCACCCAGGGTTGCTTTTACTGGGAAAAACAGAACGCAGGCGGCAGCCTACTAGGAGTGCCCATGCAACATCCTCAAGAAAGCTTCCTTCTTCTCCAAGGCTTGCAGTAGTTGACAAACTGGGTCATATAGGTGCCCCCTTAAGGTCTCACAGACATCCTGTGAAGAGAGAAGCTGTGGGTCTGCTCACAGAAATTTCCAAAGTGCCAGAGAAAGACTAAGCCCCTGTCTCAGGTCCTAGAGCCTCCTGCATTCATGACCACCTGAGGACACATTCAGCAAACCGCCTCTGTGACACAGTGTCTTTATAGCCCAGAGCTACACAAATCGACCTCTAGCACAGATACTTTCCTTCTGGGAGGGTCAATGAAGTCTTCAAGAATGAGGTGACTTTGATCTGGGCCTTGGGGGGATTTGGGGAAGATGCTCTAGAAAGAGAGAAGAGAGAAGTAAGACAGAGGCAGAGACTGGAATGCACAGACCATGTATACAGTGTACATCTGATAAATTATCCTACTCTGCTGGAGCAGAGGACACCTGTACTGTTGACAATATGTCCAGTTTCCAAGTGCTTCAGAGAGTGCTTACATTGTACGGGGTTCTAGGCTCAGGTCCGGCATACCTTATCTCATCAAGTCCTCACACACTAGATACTGTTATCTGTGTTTTTCTTTAAGAAAGTCTGAGTGAGATAAGTGACTATCTAAGGCTACAGAGATAAAGCCTGTTAAAGTGGAATTCAGCACTGACCCTAAGACTTAAGTCACTGTGCAATCTTAGCTTCCAATAGGATTGGAAAAGTACCTTAGGGTTGGGTGAGAGAGGGCCTTGAATACCTAGCAAAGAACATTGCATTCAGGGAAGCGCAAGCTCTGGAGTGAGAACATTTTGGAAATATCCGAGGTTGTGGTGGAATCTCCTTAAGCCTGAGCAGAAAGGTACATGCAGACCCAAGCCTACACACAACCGAACCTGGGGAGCAGAAAAACTGATTTGAGGTAAGGTGGTGTCTGCTGGGAGTGTGACTCCAGGGCACAGAGGAAGTCTCCCCAGGTGCTGGGTGTGCTCACTCTGCCACTCTTGGACAACAGTCTGGGCTTCTGTCATCTTTAGACCCAAAGGGCCACGTGACTTGTTTCCATGGTTATACACATTTGTGCCCAGTAAAAATGAGCCAGCCAGGAGGCTGATGAGGAGAAGAGAGTGGAACTGATGAGAACTTAGTGTCTCACAGGGCCTCCCCTACTGCCCTGGCTCTCTTGGGACCACCATGGGGGGCCTTGGGCTCCTCCCTTCCTTAATGAAGGAGCGGAAACTCACTAGAGCTGCTGGAGCATGGAAAGCATCCAGCCGTGAGTCAGGTCACCTTGAATGTGGATGATGACCTTGGGTAAATCTTTGCGCCATTTGTAAAACAGTAGGACAAACCAGGTGATCCTGAAGAAACTTTGTTTTGTTGTTTTTGTTTTGTGGTTAAAAAAATGCATAACATAAAATTTACCGTCTTAACCATTTTCAAGTATACAGTTCAGTGGTGTTAAGTATATTCACATTGTTGTGCAACTGATCTCCAGAATTTTTCCTCTTGCAAAATTGAAACTCCATTAAACAAGAACTCCCATGTCCAGCCCCCTTCTGTTTGGTAACCACCATGTTATGTTCTGTTTCTATGAGTTAGACCACTTTAGATACATCGTATCAGTGGAATCATACAATGTTTGTCTCTTTGTGGCTGGCTTACTTCACTTAGTATAATGTCCTCAAGGTTCATCCATGTTGTAGCATGAGACAGGATTTTTTTGATGCCTAAAGCTCAGCTTCTCTGTACATCAGTGCCAAATCAAATCTCGGAGACAGAGTTTTGGGTGAAGGAGAAAAGGATAGCTTTATTACTTTGCCAGGCAAAGGGGGACACGGCGGGCTCCTGACTCAAAAAACTATGTGTACTCACTTGGAGAGGATAGTGAGAAGTTTTATAGCAAAGAGGGCATGATCAGCTCATGGACATTCTTCTGACTGGTTGGTGATGAGGTAAGTAGGAGTCAGCATCATCAGCCTTCAGGTTCCGACTGGTCTGGGGTCTACATGCTTGTGGGCAGCATACCATCCTTAATCGTTAATCGTTAACCTCTCCCACCTGGAAGGGGTTTCAGTATCTGCAAAACAGCTCAAGGATATTGTTGTGTGTATCCTTTGATGGGGAACGGGGTGGGGTGGGGGACCTTGTCCCAAGGTTGCCCTATTGTTTCTCTTGACTGTTTCTCCCTGGTCTCACATCCCCTCCCTTCCCTAATTAACAACTGCTTGAATCTGCCCACTGGAACTCAGGGAAGGTCATGTAGGCTGATTGAAGGATATTTCCTGTAATCAAAGAAATGGGGGAACACAGAAAGGCTTGTGCCTGGGAGCCCCAAAGGGCCCTGCTCAGTATCATTTAAGGCTGAATAACATTCCATTGTATATATGTGCCACATTTTGTTTACCCAGTCACCAGCTGACAGACATTTGGTTGCCTCCACCTCTTGGCTACTGTGAATAAGGTTGCTATGAACATGGGTGTGCAAACATCTTTTCAAGGCCCAGCTTGACTCTCAGGTTTAAGATGCAATTAGTTTGGTTGTGTGTTTTATTACTGCTTTCTTTAAACAAATAAACAAACATGGAGCCTTTTGAAGAGTGAACTAATTGAGATGAACACTTCAGATGCTGCAGGGTGACATTAATTTGGGAAGTTTAAACACTCAAAGCTAAGATTTTGGCACTCAACAAAGTCCCAAAGCCGCAGCACCAGGAGGAGCTAGAATAGCCCTAAACTGGGGCCTTGCAGAGAAAGCCCTGGCATCATTATGCTCTTCAGTCACAACATTATCTAGGAAACCCTTTCAGCAGAGATAATGGGGATCTATCCGTATAAATCATTTGCTGGATGAGTTATGCATTGACTTGTTGGAAAATACGGGAGATTACATGCCAGGTGTGCAGGAAAAACATTCTTCAAATTCAGTCACGTATACTATACCCTCAGGGAAAAACATTTAGGATCCATACAGTTTCCCTTGAAATAAAGGTTTGCTTTTCCTCTCCTGAATAGCATGGTTGAAAGGTCTGGCCAACAATCAGGCTGGCAGGCATGTTACTAAATATTGGAACCTCTGCTTTCAGCACGATGACTCAGTGGGGTGGTGGGTGTTTGTTAGATGATTAATGTTTCAGTATAGGTGTGCCTGCTGGTTGGGGCACAGAAGTAACTTAAATCGCTAATCGCAGAATCCTTTTCAGAGAAAACTGTAGTGAAACCTGGCTGAGCCATTGAAACTCTCCGCCCTGGGTTTTTGCGACAATGAGAATGCCTCTCTCAGGATGGTAGGGGGAGAGCCAAGCCGTTCTTCTTAATAACACTTGCCAAGCCCTTGGCTGGGAGTGTGGCTGTGATGAGCACAGTCTCTGCCCTCGAGGTCCTAGTCCAGTGGGGGAGACAGAGAGAGGTAGGCAGTGTGGGAACAGAAGTAGGAACAAGCCTTGGGAGCCCAGAAAAGCAGAGCTAACTCAGGCAGAGTGAGAGGAAAAGCATTGCACAGATTACTTCTGACCTGGGTGTTGAAGAATGAGGAGTCTTACAGGCAGAAAAGCATAAGGAAAGGCAGTCTAGGCCGGGGGAAACAGCATGCGTGCCTAAGAATGGCAGGATGGCTGAATAGCAGAGGGTTGAGGGTGAGGTTGAGACTTGGGAAGGCCTCTTAATGAAGTGTGAGAACTCCAGAACAGGCCCGTCGTACCCCTGCCAGGAGCTCTGGGGGGATGCGATGCCATTCCTGGTCTCCCTGGCTGCCCACAGTGTCTGACCAGGGAGAAACCACAGCTTACACTGTGCAGCTGCGTGCCCAGAACCGAGGATGGAGAAGGCATTGCTTCATGGGTAGCACAGGCACCACGTTCATGGCCGTGTGTGGGGAGGAGGCCCTCAATCTCCAAAGAGGAGACCTTGCCAGCTTTGAGGGGATGTTTCCTCCAGTGAGGCTGAGGAGAGTGTGAAGAATACTCACCTCTCGGCTCCTTTCTGCAGCAGCCCTGGCCATCCCAGCCAGTGACCTGAACTCACCAACATTCCTGGGATGCAGAAACAGCATCCACTCGCTCCAGCCAGGTCCCTGGGTGTCCTGGCAGCATGCCAGCGAGGGGAAGGTGACACTCTGAGATAGCAGCAAGAGAACCTAAGGCAAGGTGACTGCAGGCAGGGAGGAAGCTTTCGTTTTCTCTCAGAAGGACTGGCTGGTGGCAGCCCGCTATTGTCCAAAGCAGGTTACCTGTGGTTTGGGAGACAATGCTTTTTATCATCGCAACCATGGCTCTTCTATCTGGGACACAAGCTATACTGAATGGGACACTAGGAAAAGAGAGAAAAATTAGACAGTGTTAGGCAAACCTAGACTCTCTCTGGGGTGCTCTTCTTTCTAAACATTTTTAGACTGAAACTGCGTCTCCTGGGAGAGCCTCTAATGAATATGGAGCAGCCTGTCTCACTAGACAGATTTCTCTTTGTCCGGGAGTTCTGAGTGTCTTCTCTAGCCTCCAGAAACTGTAGGTGATTTTTTAAAATAATAATGAATGATTTAATGAGAGGTAGGCAGAGCTGGGCAGAACTATGGAGAACTCCCAGAGCAGGGGGATGCCCAAAGTGTGGAGTATGAGGAAACAGTTTTTTTTAGCATTGTAGCTATTTTATTTTTAGTTATATTGCTTTAAAAAAACCAACATGAGTCTACACGTCGAAAAGTATATCTTCCTCCTTCCCAAAATGGAACAATTGCTATCAATTTGTGGGGTTTCCTTCTAGACTTTGTTCTATGCCCATAGGGCGTCAGCATGTGTCAATACAGACCTACACATAGCTAGATGAAGAGATAGACAGACAGGACCGGAACTGGGATACAGATAAGGATAGAGACACAGCTGATGTCAGTTGTCCCTTCCTGTTCATCAGGAACAGAGAATAGAAGAGCTTAGCTCTTGGGAACAGGGAGTGAGGAGTACACATTTTCTGTTTCCAGCCAGCTGAGCAGTTACACTGGGAGAGACAAGCCAATACTTGGGAGGAAGGAGAGGCTGGAGAAGCCAGACCCATGGTGATGTTGAGATTTCTAAGACAAACAGAAGAGATGGGTCTAGGGTTACCCGACATGATGGAGGGCCTGAGCCCTCTCTGTCCCTGGATTGCTGCAGGATCTCTGTAGAAACTTGACCATATGCCCTAAAGCATTGACGGTGGCCTCAAGGGTCTAATGGCAAGTGTGCTGTCAGTGGAGGAAACCACAGGGGATGATGGAAAATACTAAATTTGGTGAGGATGTGGAGAAACTGGAATTCTTAGAATTAGAATGAAAATCATATAGGCACTTTAGAAAACAGTTTGAGAGTGTCTTATAAAGTTAAACATACACTGACCATATGACCACTCCTAGACATTGATCCAAGAG
Source organism: Pseudorca crassidens (assembly GCF_039906515.1). Taxonomy (NCBI): domain Eukaryota; kingdom Metazoa; phylum Chordata; class Mammalia; order Artiodactyla; family Delphinidae; genus Pseudorca; species Pseudorca crassidens. The sequence goes on along the minus strand of NC_090311.1, from coordinate 53,466,604 downwards.
AAATGACAACATATGTCCAGAGGTTGCCTACAAATGTTCCCAGCAACTTTATTCATAGCTGCCCAAAAGCTAGAAGCAACCCAAATATATCCATCAACTGGCGAATGGAGAAACAAAATTTGGCATACCTATACAATGGAATACTTCTTAGCAATAAGAAGTAATGAAGCACTGCTGTACACAGAAACATGGATGAATCTCAAAAGCATTATTCTACGTGAAAAAAGCCAAACAAAATACTACATGCTGCATGATTCCATTTATATGAGATTCTACAAAAAGCAAAACTATAGCGATAGGAAGCAGTGATCTCCTGAGGCTAGGGATCTGGGGAAGGAATTGATCACAGGGGCCATGAGAGAACTGTTGGGGGTAATAGAAATGTTCTATATGATGATGGTGGTGGTGATGGTAGATGTCTGCATATGTGGGTTCCAACTCTTCAAATTCAGCAGTTAAAATTGGTGAATTTTACCTCAACTCTAACTTCATAAAAAATTGTACTTTACTAAAGCTGACAAAACTTTTTTTAAAAATTTATTTATTTATTTTTGGCTGCGTTGGGTCTTCGTTGCTGCGCGCCGGCTTTCTCTAGCTGCGGCAAACGGTGGCTACTCTTCGTTGCGGTGCGTGGGCTTCTCATTGCGGTGGCTTCTCTTGTTGTGAAGCATGGGCTCTAGGCACACGGGCTTCAGTAGTCGTGGCTCTTGGGCTCTAGAGCACAGGCTCAGTAGTTGTGGCACATGCGCTTAGTTGCTCCACAGCATGTGGGATCTTCCCAGATGAGGGCTCGAACCCGGGTCCCCTGCATTGGCAGGCGGATGCTTAACCACTGCGCCACCAGGGAAGTCCCCAAAACATTTTTTTAATTCAAGCAAAAATAGGTGAGAAGGAAAGTGATAACCAGCTTGAGAAATGGGCTATAACTACAGGAAAAGCAGAGTTTTTAGAAAATCACTAGGGAACAACTTTAAATAAATACATCTTAAAACTTAGTTGAAATGGACAATTTTTCAGAAAAATATAACAATAAACTGAGTCAACAGGAAAGTTCTTAACGGGTTTTACTATGCTAGATAACCCAGGTGCCCCTAAACCTGTCAAGGACAGTGAGGAGTTTGAGGGAAGCAAGACTTCTGACATCAATTTCCAGTTTAGGGTCCCTGAGACCACACTTAGGTTTGATAATTCACTAGGGGAACTCATAGAACTCACTGAATGCCATTATGCTCATGGTTATATTTTTATTATAGGGAAAAGATACAGATTGAAATTAGCCAAGGGAAGAAGTGCACAGGGCAGAGTAAGTACCAAACTCAGAACTTCCGGTCTTCCTCTAACTATGGAGTCATTAAAAGTGTTACTTTTCCAGCAGTGATGTGTGACAATATGCATAGAGTATTGGCAACCAGAGAAGCTCACCTGGACCTTGGTGTCCAGCAAAAGAAGTGAGAAGGAAATCAATACCAGGATTGAAAATTGGGATATAGTTAGAGATAAAGCAGAGTTTTTAGAAAATACCGTATTTATTTGAATTACAACGACTTTATGGTGTATTTTGATATTTGGTAAGGCAAATTTTGTGTGTTTTTTCATGTAACTTTCACAACTACTTTCAGACATTTGTTTTCCTTATAAAGCTTGGATTCTCTGTTAAGTTGCCTCCAGTTGCAAGTGCACATTGTTTATATTCCATGAGTTGAGTTTAATTGCTGTATAAAAATCTTCTAAGAGATTACATTAGGACTTGGCACTAAAGTGAAAAAGTTATTGTGAACACAGAAATTCATGGAAACAGCAAGTGGAAAAGAAATTTATATTAGTAAAGGGAATTTTGTTATCAAAGGAATGACTTCATTTTTCTGTTTTCTTGCAAAGCAAAATCAAGAGGTTTATAGAACCAAGAAATAAAGCTACCCCCAATCCCCCTTCACACACATATGAAGTCTATTATCTTTCACTACAAGATCCATGCAAAAGGATTGTAATGCAATGGAAAATTTCCCAAATCTCTTGAAATAGATGAAAGAAATTCCAAAGCAATGAGAGATTGTCATCACAATTCATGTGTCTTTTTTTTTGTTTTTTTTTTTGCGGTACGCGGGCCTCTCACTGTTGTGGCCTCTCCCATTGCGGAGCACAGGCTCTGGACGCGCAGGCTCAGTGGCCATAGCTCACGGGCCCAGCCGCTCTGTGGCATGTGGGATCTTCCCGGACCGGGTCACAAACCCGTGTCCCCTGCATCGGCAGGCGGACTCTCAACCACTGCACCACCAGGGAAGCCCAATTCCTGTGTTTTGAAGGACTACCATTAAGATGTAAAACGTCTATTTATCAAAACTTCCTGCTGGTTTTGAGCAGAAGACAATAGTGGAGCACTCTTTTTTTAAAAAAGATTTATTTATTGGGCTGCATTGGGTCTTCATTGCTGCACGCAGGCTTTCTCTAGTTGTGGCGAGCGGGGGCTACTCTTCATTGCAGTGCGTGGGCTTCTCATTGCAGTGTAGTGGAGCACTCTTTAAGAAATGCTGCATCACCAGTGTTTCTAATAGCCCAAGGATAATATTGTGTGATAAATGCAGACATCAGTGATTCTGAGTCCAAAAATGATGGAGAAGAGTTGGACTTTGGATGTGAAAATGTCTTAGGAATATCTTAAGACATTTATTTCACTTCTATTTATCCTTTTAACTATGCACGCAATAATGTATGAGATGGGCACTAACCCAGACTTAGATCAATCAGAGCGCAGCAATACCCTGACCACAGTGACTGGCCAATCAGAGTGGCTGACTGGCTCTGGGCTTTGTTCACTCCTTAGTCTAACTGGCCCCTCCCCATGCTGGATCTTGGAAGCCATCCTGTGACCACAAGATGAACCAGTCTTAACATGAACCAACACTTGGCTAACAGTGCAAAGAAGCAAAAGGACCTGGATAGTTGATAACTTTATTGAATCATAGGATCACCTCAAGGCAGTCTGAGTTGGGTTTCTGTTACTTGCACACTAAAGCTTCCTAAATGAATGTTAGTGGATAGAGAAAAAGATAATGAGTGAGGACACTCAAGGCAGCCCTGCTTCCCCAACCTGGGGACAGAATTATCCTACTATCCAGCTCTGGGTCAGTCACTGGTCCATCTGGTGAACCTCTGGTCACGTCTATTGAGGGCTCCAGAAAGGCTTTGCTGTGAGGTGCGCTGTGGAAGTAGAGCATCTTTATATGCTTTTATAAAATAAGAAAGAAGAATTCAGGGATATTGACAAGTAGAAAGAGATTTGGAGCTGATCCGTGCACATCTGTTTTTGTGGTTCATACATGTTTCCAGATTTTGATTTGACTTTTATACATTCACAGAACAAGAACCTAGGCTTGAAACAATGAAATCAAGCACCTATTTTTACTTTATTTTCATGTTGATGCTAGCTGCTTCCAGAACTGTCCCCAATGAGCCCAGACACACTGCAGGACCATCAGCTTAAAAAATCATGTTATGATGCTGGCCTGGGTCACTGCTGAGTGAGCAGATGAAGCTAGGTGAATCTAGGGGTGTCTGTGACACTGAAAGAGTCACAAATCTTTACCCAAACTGCCTGCTGTTAGCAATGTTTTCTGCCTGCCCCAGGGGATTTTTGAAGGACAGAGCAGTTTCCCTGCCCCTGCTGAGAGGGTACCACACCTAAATTGTCACAAAGCTCGTAGTAGTCGACCTTAATTTCTACCCCCTTAAATTAAAATCTAGATTATGTCATGGTCTTTACAACACCAGAAGTACTCTTCTTTTTCAAACTTGGTAGATTGATTTTTTTGTTTTTAATCCCTGAGTTTGTAAATTTTCCTGTGTCTACTTTTTCTTCTGGTCTGATGACTGCTTTTTAATGAGTTCAGCCTGCGCCTTCTTGGACAAATTGGGAGTGTGAAGAGTGTGTTAATTAGCTATCAGATCTAGCCTGGCTTTTGAAGTCCAGAGCTTTGGAATGCTACAAAAATATAAATATAATCATGGCTTTTTGTATTTGGTAATTATACCACAGCTGAAGCCTCAGGGAGCCTGCCACCCCAGGATTCTGCTACCCGTGATCCCTGAATGGCTCTGTCATTAATGGTCAGTCTCCGGGGACCCAAACTCAAGGGAAATGGCTTCCTGTTTTGTTCTAAGTGGGCTTTTTCCCCTGCAACCTTTCTCCCTGTTGACCAAATATCCTATTTCAGGATGGATAGAATAAGCCTTTTCCCCCTCCCCTTCACTGGGTAAGAAGGTATTAAGCAGCAGTGAGAAAGGCCCTCTGGGGGTAAATTGTCTTCTTATGACTACACCCACATTGTACCAAATTATACCAAATATTTTCAGGCCTTCAAATCAAATACCTACTCCTGCAAGAAGGCTGCATGATCACTCAAACTGATTCCTCTCACCTCCAATTTAGAAACATCCTCTCTTTCACAGCACTTCCCCTGTATACTTCCATGCTGGCCTTGGGCCAGGCTCTGGGTTCCCAGAGATGGAGCAAAGGAACTCACAATCTGGTGAAGGAGAGATCTCTTAAATGGCCCATAAATTTACAAGGAGCTTGGAGTCTGGGTGGGAGGTCAGGAAGGTGACAGGGAACGCTTTGGACTTTGTACACCAGGAGGCGGTGCCAGGTGAACTCAGGGGCCAAACTGCAGGCAGACAGCTACCTCTGACCAGTGGGTGTGGCAGCCCTGCTTTGCTATTTCATTGCACACTGCCCTGTGACTGATCAGTTGTCCCAGTGTTACTTTAAGTGTTATATTGTGAATCAGGTCTTCCTGTCTCTGAAAAGGTGTCCTCTCAACTGCCTACTTTTATAAAACAATGTGGACACTTAAATATAAGGAGTAAATGAATGAGTGGAAGAACCATGTGGGTCAAACTAGACCCCGACTTCAGAATCTGTGAAGTCAGGCAACATCCCAGTAGCCAGCCATCTCCACTCACCACGCTCTGCCCAATGGCCAGCATTTTGGGGTGAAAGAGGATGTGGGATGGGGGTCAGAGGCTGGCAATTCTGAATTTGTTGCTAAAGTGTATCGGTCCTAAAGATTCCCCCTCCCTATGCCAAAAAACCGTGAAAAAATAACTGCTCAAAAACTCGCTGAGGACTGAAAGGGGACTGTCCTTGGCTACAGGACTTCCAGGTCCCAGCAGGGCAGTCGAGAGCCTCCTTTTGCTCCAGAAGGCGCCCCTGACAATGAATCAGGAGCCTAGGGTCACCACTCGTGAAGGACTGAAAGCAGCTGGAGCTGTGAGAACCAGGGACCGCATGCGAACGGGTCCCGAGAGCCGCATAGGGTTGGACGCGCGCTCCGAGCTGGCGACAGCGCCACAGCCGGGCTGGCACTGAGCCACGGGGGGGGGGGGGGGGCGGGGGAGGGCTGGGCGGGTCACGTGGGAGTGGCGCGCGGGGAGACGCAGGCGCGAACCTGCGCAGGCGCTGGGGCCACCCCTGGGACCCCTGGGGCCGGGGAGTGTTCCATCCGCCAGCCACCGTGCGTCGGGCGCGAGAAGAGGCGGGCTGCAGGGGAGCGCGAGCGGTAAGTGCGGCGCGCAGGGCTCTGCGGGGCACGTGACGTCCGCGAAGGCAGGTGAGGAAACTGAGGCAGGGAGGGGCGAATGATGCAGGTCGGGGCGCGCGCGGGTTGGCCGGATGCGGGGCTGGTTAGGTCAGACCCACGGTCAGCTTCGGAGCCCGCGGGAAGCTGCTTCAGAGCCGGCAGGGCGCGGCCACACCTGCGGGTCTCGAGGCGGCCCCCACCTCCCTCGGAGGACGACGCCCCTCCCGCCCCTGAGCCCCGCGCTCCGCGGAAAAACCCGGCGTTTGCGGTCAGAAAACCCGGGGCCGGGACCCTGCGCTGATCTGACCGGCCGAGAAACCCCCCTCTTCCCCGCCCCCAGGCTTTGAGAGAGGCTAATGGCACCGGCTTGCCTGGATTGTTGGGACAAAGAACTGAGAAAGGGGCTTTGTCCTGGCGCGTCTGTTCTGCGGGGCCGAGCCCGGGATGGGCCTGCGGGGTTGCCTGTGGGTGGCGGGCCGACCAGCTGGCGATGGGCGATGTGCGGGTGGAGGCCAAGAGCCTGGTCGTCTTGGGCTCTGTGCCTGCTTAGGGTCCTGTGTTTTATGGCGCCGCGATTTCTCGCGTTTTTCATCATCTCAGAGGCACCTGTTTTGCCTCCCTTACCCAAAGGTTACAACCCCTGGCAACTTTTTTTGAAAAGAGCTCAGCCGTACGTTTTAAAACACTGTGCTGAAGTCTGGGAGTGAAAAGACAAGGCACTGATGATCGGACAGTTTCTCCTCGAGGTTGTTGCAGGGATAGGAGCTGAAGCATTTGGAGAAGATGTTTAAGACCCAGCCTGGCCAGGGCCGTGGGGAGGCAGCACCCCCGGGGGGGGGCCAGAAGCCGGCTTGTGGTCCAGTCCCAGCTGACTCTGGGCCTCTTTTCCTTACCAACACGAGGCTCTTTCAACAACCCAATTCTCTAACCCTGTGTAGTTTTTGTCTTTGTTTTAATGCATTTTCCTTTGAACTTGTCAGGTGGTTAAAAACAGAAAATAATTACTTGGGATTTATTTAGCAAAGCATGGTCCGGGAGCCAGCTTGTATAGGCTCCGATGCTTCTGCTCCAGCCCAGTCCTGGAGATCAGAAACCCCGTCTCCTTGGAACATACCCGGTCATCAGAAACCCTCCATCTCATGTACAAACAACATTTTAGGGGCAATCATTGACTAATCTAGAAATGAGTAAGAATTACACCTCACATCATGTCACTCTTTGTAAGGTAGCTTACAAAGCACCACGTATACATTTAATCCTTTGATTCTTACAACTCTGTGGAAGATTACATTTTGTAATTTGGGAATCATTCTTGTTTTACTGATACAAAAACAGTGCCTTGTCCAGGTTCTAACAGCTTGTAGGAATTTGAATTAGGTTTGAGCTATTCTTGGTGTGGCCCTTACTGTATTGCTGTTCTTTATAAGGGCATGCCATTCATTTGACATCTTATGTGTTGTTCCTGAGGGGTATGAAGACATTTATTTTGTCTTATCTGCTTCTGTCACTTAAATGGTGCTTGGAAAGTTTGGTAAGGACTGGAATTCTGAGGCTCAAAGCCCCAGCCTCTATTAGTATCCCAGAAATAAGGCAGCTCTCCTGCCAGCTGGGTGCTTGCCTTTTTGTGAAATGTTGAGCAGAGACACTCCAAACTTCCTTCTGCTGAGGCGTGTGTGGCAAGAACTGTCTGGAGAGACTGAGCGGTAGCCAGCCCACCCCTGAGCTCAGTGGCCTCTGACACAGGGAGATTACAACTGGGCAGGGCTGTTTGCCTTCTCTGGTGCTGGCAGGCTGCAGAAGGGCAGCATGGAGTATGCATTGTGGGGTGGCAGTTAGACCACAGGGGCCTGAGAAAAGCCAGGGTTCCCTCCAGATCCAGAACTTCCGCCCAAGAGGCAGGCCTGCAGTGACACAGCTGAAGAAGTTGTTCAGTGTTTTGTGTCTGTTCTGCTTCAGATCTCCTGCCCTCATAGGAGAATGAGTGAATCTGAGCCCTGCGAAGAAGAGAAAGATGCTGCTGCCTTACAGTTTGTTCCTCGTTGCTCGTATACAGTCTTCCCAACAACCCTTCAAAGTGCCCTGGGTTCTTTTGTGGTTTTTTTTTGCGATATGCGGGCCTCTCAGTGCTGTGGCCTCTCCCGTTGCGGAGCACAGGCTCCAGACGCGCAGGCTCAGCGGCCATGGCTCACGGGCCCAGCCGCTCCGCGGCATGTGGGATCTTCCCGGACCGGGGCACAAACCCGCGTCCCCTGCATCGGCAGGCGGACCCTCAATCACTGTGCCACCAGGGAAGCCCAAAGTGCCCTGTTTTTAAGAAGACACTGAAGTTCAGAGGGACGACGTGACCTCTCATAATCGAAGAGTGAGAACCCAGGATTTTTGTCCTGAATCCTAGTTTCTTTTGTGGTATCTCCCTTGCCTTCCACCCACACTCATGTCACTGAGCCCAGACAGGAGGCTGTGCAAGCAAGGGGCAGAACAGCCAGGCATTTTGCGTGGGGCTCTGTAGCGGCAGGGTAGCTGATCAGAGGAAGAGACCTCTTCCAGCCCCCATATTCCTCACACTGGCAGTGACTCAGTGTTTCCCAGTCCTCTTGTTCTACATTCAGTATCTGATCAGAACTTTCTGAATCTGGCATTTAAGAGCTAAGCAGTCACGCCAAGTAGGAAGTCAGAGACCGGGGCAAGTAGGTGAGAGCTCCTTGCAACTGGCTGGTTCCATGGGGCTTACAACAAGGGTGGGTGGGAGTGTATGTCCTACTGCTCGTGGGGCCCTGGGTGCCCGTGTCACCACATTTTCAAGGCTGTCTCTCCAGAATTGACAGGACCTTGTTACTGTGGGGAAGAGAGGTATGGAGTGGCTTCTCAGCTGAGAATGGGCAACGTGACCCTTAAAACATTTGGCTTTGAATTATAAACTGCTCACAAAGTACTGGGCTTGGGAAAGGTTAGTGCTCTCTCTAGCCACCCGATTTCCCAGGCTCTGTCCAGGAGCAGTTTTGCTTTCAGCCTTCTTCAGGCCAGTGAGCAGACTTGAAGACCTGCAGGCCCTCTTCCTGGGCTCTGATCCCACACTGTTTCAGCCTATGCAGGAGTGTCCCATGAAGGATAGATAGTTATGGACTGGGAGTTGGGAGACCTGAGTCCCGGCACAGCCACTAACCAGTCCTCCCCGCAAGTGACCTGGGACTAGCTGGTCCCATCTCTGGGCCTTAGTTTTTTCTTTTGCTCAGTGAAGGAGGGGCTGAACTAGAGCTCTGAAGGAACAGAGGAGAGCAAAGAAAAGAAGATGAAGCATCCTTTCCAGCCTCGTTCACTGAGTGCTTGAGACAAGAAAGCCCATGTACACTCCTAGTTTCTTTTGTCTCCCTCAGGACCCCTTTCTTCCTTCTGCCCTGTGTCTGCCTCAAGCCAGCTCATTCTGAGGAGGGAGGATTCCCTGGGTCGGGCTTGGCTGGGCAGGTGTACCCTTAATGTTTGGAATATGATGCTGTCTCTACTTGTTTCAGGCATGAATCAACCCACCCAGGGCTGATACTTTGTCTTAGTAAGACTTTATCAGTTCCTGCCCAGACGCAGCTCCTTGAACAGGTAGAATGAGGCCTGGGGAAGCAGAGGGTGAGACTGTACACACCCAGCAGAAGAGCAGTAGTGGCAGGTGTCCCCGTGGCTTTCTGGATGTCAGAACCCTGGAGTTGCAATCATGCAGTACTTCAGAGTCTTTGGATGTCAGAACTGAGATGAACTTGTAGATTTTCTAGTTCTCTCCTCTGTACAGACGAGGAGACCCAGGCCCAGTGTCTTCATAGCTTGTGTCAGATCACCCTGCCGATGAGCAGTGGTGGTAGGACCCAACCTAAGGTCACCTAAGCCCCAGGCTTGAGTGTTTAAGGTCAAACCAGCTGCAGATTAGTTCCAGCTCTGCCTCACTGCGGAGTTTAAGGAGTAAAATTCAGATCATTTCATTCAGAGATTTAATGCCTACTTGTTGCCAAGATTTGTGTTAAATGCTGAATTTGCAGGAATGAATAAGACAACAGCCCCTGCCCTCAGATTGCTCCACCGTATTGTGTAGACAGACATGTAAATAACTAAATGCACTAAGTCCATCTGCTTGTGCATTGTGCAAAGGTATGTGTGTGTTTGCACATACATGCCTGCTATCTAACCAGAGGTGAGGGAGCAGTCAGTTTTCGGGGCTTTCAGGAAAGGCTCCGGAGAGAAAGTGTTACATGTGCTTGGGCCTTTCCCTAGTTGGCATGGGCGGGGAGGGCATTCTGGGTAATGGATACAACACGAGCAACAGTGCAAAGGCCTAACAAAACATGTTATAGTTTGAGTGATCTGATGAGGGTGCTGAAGTGGCCAGGGATGAGGCCGGGATGGTGGCCTGAAGCTGAGCTGTCAAGGGCCCTGGCGGCGTGCTGAGAGGTTTGTAGCTAGTGAGGGTCTGAAAGCAAGGGAAGCACGTGATCAGGCCAGGGAGTGTGACAGTCACTCTGGCTACAGCATGGAGAATAGGCTGAAGAGGACCTGGCTGGAGCCAGCCAAGCTCAGTTCCGTAGTTACTGAGATAGGCCAGGTACAGAGTAATAGGGGCTTTGCTGTGGACAGCAGCAGTGAGGCTGAGAAGAGGATGGGTAGCGAACCCATGCCATAGGATGGTCAGAACTTCCTGACTGACTTCATGTGGGCAATGAGGGAGAACAGAGAGTAAAATGCAACTTGCAGTCTCTGGCTTGAGCAGTTGGCTCCATGCTTGTGTCATTCACTGAGCTAGGGAAAAAGAACTCCGGAAGAGAAACTGACTCAGCTTTGGCCATGATGCAACAGAGAGAGCCTAGAGAACCCCCAAGTGGAAACTTTTGAGTCCGGGGCAGCACTTGGAACCTGGAAGTCACTACCAAGGTGGTGAGTGAAGTGCTGGCTGTAGGTGAGGTCACTGAGGCAGGGAGTGTGGATTGAGAGGAGTCTTGAAGTGGCAGAAAAAGAAGGGAAGGCAGAGGGAGGTAAAGAATAGACAGCAGGTAAGGGGCCCCAGTGGTGTGGGGTGGAGGGCAGGGCAAGGGAGCAGGCTGCACAAGTGTTACCAAGTCCAAACTCATACTGCTCGCTACACGACATGCCAGTAAATCGGGAGAGGAGGTGATGGGGCAAGGAATAGCGACTTTATTTGGAAAGCCAGCAGACCGAGAAGATGATGGACTCATGTCCCAAAGAACCATCTTACCCGAGTTAGAATTCAGGCTGCTTTTATACTGAGAGGGGAGGCGGGTGGCTGGTGGTTGCATACTTCTTGGTGCAGGAATCCTTTGTCCTTGCAGCTGTCCATGTAGGTCTCATCACAGTGTTGCTATAAACCTCCAACAAGACAATTGTTATTTTTAGTTCTGCTACTTTTTAAAGGTCAAAGCCTCAAGAATGGGCTATCATGTATATTTCAGGCTCTAGGAAACATCCTTTTACAAAGGTGCAGAGGCAGCATGACTAAGCACAGGCTGCAGCGCACAAGGGTTAGAGCTAAAGGAATAGATCCACTATGGTGTCAGGCTTGTTTGTCTGTTACACAAGCGGCCAGGGGGAAAGGGACATCTTCCTTTGATTTCAGTTAGTGTGACCCCTGGGCTGCATTAAGGGCCACATTAAGGGCTTCACTTCATTAGCCTGCCCGGGGAAGCAGAGAGGGAGTCTGTTGGCGCTTGATAAATGTTATAATCTGCGTGACTGCAAATGACTCAACATTTGCTCCACGTTTTGAAGGGCTAGGGGATCTTGGCAGCTGTCCATATTGATGTTTTCTGGAGATTGTCCGCAGCAGAAGGAGCCCCAGGGTTTCTGGGTGGCCCGGTCCTGCCAATGAAGTGAGCTTAGGACCATAGGCGGGACTCCAGAGCCCCACCTCCAGCCCTCCCCTGCTGCCAGCTCCCCGTGGGTCAGCAGAAGCCAGGGTGTGCGCACTGCGGATGGTGAGTGCCTGGTGCCCGAGGTTGGGGATGAGGGACCATGTGTGGGGGAGGGGAGGTGGCGTGTGAAGCTCTGGGCAGCGGGAAGGAAACACTCTGGAAATTGAAATGGGGGTGGGGTGGGGTAGCGTTGTGATGAAGAACCGAGAATGTGCAGGCTCCAAAGTGAGCTGTTTTTGATAGAATCCCACGATGTCACTGGGTGCTTTAGAAGCTTTGTCATTCACCCCATCCAACCCCCTCATTTTGGAGTTAAGGAAAATGAGGCTGAGGGAGGGATCAAGCCATCTGGGCCTAGGGAGCCCAGCTGGGTCTCCTGCCCTGAGACGCTTATCCCAGACCAGCGCTGCCACTCTGAGCTGCCCCAGCTGTTGCTTGTTTGTGGTCTTATCACGCTTCACGTTCTTCTGTGGGAGAGACCTGATCAGATAAGTGCCACAGTGGGGAACCGAATACTATGGCTGTGTCAGGTGGCGGCTGGCTCTTCTGTAAACAGCCTTGCTATTATCTTTCAGAGAAACTGACCCTTTCCTTAACAGAAGGGGATAGAGAGGGGAGGAAAGAGAAGGGACATCTGTCACACGGTACATTTCCTTTAGAGTAAACATGGTTTGACTGTATGTGATGATTGAAAAAAAAATAGGTTGATCGTTTAAAATTCTCTTTTAAGACAAAAGGGGTCATGCCTCTTGACCTCCAGAAACCCACCAGTGAATGTGTGGGGAGGCCTGTGGAGTAGAAAGACTACAGGCTTTGGGGTCCTAGTGATCTGGGTCCAGGACGCAGCACTGTCCTGCTGGCTCTGTGACACTGGAAAAGGTACTGAACTTCTCTGAACTTCAGTGTTGTCAGCTGCCTAACAGGATACCATCTGCATCATACGACTGTGTGAAATTAAAGCACGCATTTCGAGTGGCGCTGAGTAAGTGCTCGTTTACCGGCCTCTCTATCTCTCCAGTTAGTAGTCTTAGAGGCCCATGTGAAAATGCATTGTTCCGTGTAGATATGAAGCTTCCTGCTACCTCCAGTCCTTTTTTGTGGGTGGGAATAGCTGTGATGCAGGATGCAGAGCCAGCGAGTTGCATGGCACGTGCTCCAAAGACATGCTGGGATGGGAACTGCTTTGCAGCTCAGGGGGCCTTGCCTGAGAGGCCAGATCTATACACTCTGTAGGTGTTTCCGGAAGTCAGTTTTCACTGCTTCCCACTGGCAGAAGAGGCAGCTGCTAGAGGCCCGCTGGGAGGATATGTTCACGGAGAGGCCAGCCTCTCACCTCTGGTGCTGACAATGTTTTCACATCTCAGTGCCGCGAGGCCTGAGGTCCCGGGCCAAGCTCCCCAGAGGGGTGACTCTGTGCTTATGCCATCCGGATCACAGCTGGAGGCGGGGGCTGGGGTGCTAAACAATGCTCCTGGGGCTTTTAAAGCCCATATCTTGTGCTCCGGCTCGTGGACTTGAGGTAGGGTGTCGGGCGCCTTTGGGACGTTCACCCCCGCCAGTCCGCTGTTTCCCAGGCTTACTGAGCCCAAGCCTGGCCTAGCTGCTCCATCCTGCTCTCTGAATCCTATGCCTGCTTCAAAGCCATTTCCTTCTGGGCTCTTCTACGGCTGCCCAGACCGGATGTAACTGGTTCTCACTGCTGCACTGCCTTAGCCCCGTGTTCATACCTTTCCACTTGAATTTCTGTTATCTGTGTACTAGGCCTGTATCTCCTTGAGGACTGTTTATCACTTAGTTTTATGTCATCCCAAACTGCCATTTATTCAACAGGTCAGTGCTGAATAAATGTTTGGAAATAAATGTTGAGTCTGTTTGAGTCTGATTCCCTTGTGCTCGCGAGCAAACAGGCTCGATGGTTGTGGGTGGGCAGTGGGGAGCCGGAGCCTGTTTGCCTCCAGAAACAGCCAGTGGTGTGTTAGAAGGGTGTGGAGCTGACTGGAAGGGTCCCTGGACTTCCTGCAATGCTCTGATGTGTCCCAGGAATTGAAGTGAGTCCTTTTGGAGGGTAGGTGTAAGCTGGCCTTTGCGAACTGATGCAGAAATGTTAGCAAATCTGTGATCAGAGACCGTGCCATGTGGGCCTTAATCATATACACATGTCAGCAGTTCAGGGAGGTTTTGGAAGTGCGTCAAGGTACAGAAATTGTTCCAGGCTCCGGGGAATCTCCTGTTTACAGCAGGCAGGTGAGAGCTGTGGTTTTCCTCCTGATTGTTCTGTGAACTATAATGCAGTATAATGTGTAACTTTGACACATAAAAGAACTGGAAGCTGGCCTGTGGAATGTTCTTTCCTGCTTTGCCCGACTGCTTCAGTCCTCCATAAGTTATCATTTTCATCACTCAATCCTACTGAATTCATTTTAGCACACATTGATGGAGAGCCCACTGTGGACCACAAACAGGCCCTGTGCTGGGCACGGGGGAATTCAGAGATAAACTGAGGAAGAGTCAAAAGAGAGAAAACTTGCAAACAGGTCCACATCAGAAGGATCGTTGTGATTTGGACACAGGTGGGGGTGAATAATCCCCTCTTGGGGGACGGGGGTAGGCAGAGCATCCAAGGAGACCCCTGGAAGAGGCGTCTGAGTCATGCAGAATAGAGCGAATGAGGAAGGACACTCCGGGCAGAGGCGTGGAGTTGTGCCCTGGTTTTTGCCTCTCGTTGTCTCCGTGGCTGCCCTCACACAATGAGCTGAGGAAACAGAAGCTGGCCCTTGAGGAAGGCCCAGCTCTCCAAGGCCAGCCTGCGCTCATGGCTGTACTTTGTTCTGTGGCTTATGGCCAACCAACCACAAAACCTGAATTCTTTGTTCCAAGACAATGCTTCTGAAACTTCTGTGTGCCTGTGAATTGCCTGCCGTGTCTGATGAACGCAGGCTATGACTTTTTAGTTCTGAGGTAAGGCTGGAAATTCTGCAGTTCTCCACGATGCCAATGCTGCCAGCGCGCGAGAGCACGTTTTGAGGTTATAAGAAACTCTTCTCTCCCAGCTCACCTCCTCCCCCAACACACACAGTCCCCTTCTTTTTCCTCTCCCCTAGTGTACAGATGCCAAATTCCTCTTTCTTAAAGGCTATTTTCATTTGGTCATTCCCAGTACACACTCCACATCCCCTGTCTGAAAGTTCCCTTTTATTTCTGAACTCAAGTCTGAACTTCCCGGGCTGGCCTAAACACTAGTCTGGCCTACCCTTTTCTTCCCAAAGTTATCACCACCAAGTTACTCCCAACCCTACCTCATGGCAGTGGATCCCTCACAGCCCCCTCCCTTGGCAGTGACATGCGGATTTCTGGGCCTTTGCTTAATCCTTTGGAGAGGTCCTCTCCTGAGTCAAGTCCTGCAGGGGAGAATTAAGCCTTTGGTTAGGTGGGATGAGGTCAGGTGGGCCACACACACACACACACACACACACACATACACGTAGACACACACGTCAGGTCGGTACCCAGTGATCCGAGCACATAGAGTCGTGCAGGTACTTGGGGAGGAAGGCTCCGGCGTAAGTCAGATCCTAGGATGGCGAGAGGGCCAGATGGAAAGACAGGTATTGTAAGTGGTTGTCAAGAAACAAAGCCTGGGTGGGGTACTTGCTGCGGTTACAGGGGTGGGCTGCTTCCAGGAGCTCCCACTCAGAAGCACAAGGCTTCCCAACTGGAGGAAGCCTTGGCAAGGCCCGCAAGCATGAGCTGGGGAGGAGGCCGGATGCTATAGGACCTGCCTGGACCTCCGTTTCAACTACAGAGCCCCCTGCCCAGTGCAGACTGTCTGTTGCCCAGTCCTCTGAAGCAGACACCCCAGCATCGTGCTCTTTCTTACATGTTGCCTTCTCTCTCAGTCTCTCTACCTGTTCACTGGATGGGCATCTGTATAATTCTGTTCACAGGGAAAAATGTCAGACTAATAGTGGCCATCTCTATTAAACTGTATAATTTAATAGGTGGTAGATGTTGAGAGGATATTTGCTTTCTTGTCAGCTGTGGTTTTATGTATTGCTTTTTTGGTGTTTTGTTTTGTTTTCACCGTGAGCCTGTTTTATTTGTATAATGAGTAGAAAATAAAGGTATTCTCAGTTGGAGAAATGTACTGGGATTGCCTGCCTACTTCGAGTGAGGCCCTGCTGGGCACTGTCTGGGGGCTGGATGAATAGGACCTGGGCTCTGTGTCTAAGGGATTCACAGCGAGGAGGAAGGGTAGGGTTACAACAGGGTGGTTGGTCTCTAAGTGATCTAATCACACAGAGAGGCTGCTGCCTCCCCAGGGAGGTGGGAGCTGCCACTCCTGGACTGTGAAGGAAGAGAGCAGACATTGATGAGGAGGGCAGTGACACAGCCTGGAGGAGCGCCATCAAGCTGGGAGGACACAGCCTTGAGCAAGGGAGAGGGAGCACCAAGAGAGGCTGTCGCCTCTGTCGTGGCTGCTGACCCACTAGTGAGCTCCCTGGGGCAGGAACCTCCACATGTCTGTTGTATTCCCAGGCTCCTGTAGCGGCAGGTGGGCAGGGGCTCAGTTAGCAGCCCTTGTCCAGTCCCATCTCTGACACTGCTGCTTCTCCTCCCTTTGCCTCTGGCCCCCTGGTTGGCTGCCCAGCCAGAGCCTTGCTGTCCGGGAGATCAGATTCTGGCTGTCCTGTGGGAGCAGTAACGTCGTCTTCCTTTCTCTCAATCCCCAGAAATGTCTTTCCTCCAGGATCCAAGTTTCTTCACCATGGGAATGTGGTCCATTGGTGCGGGGGCCCTAGGGGCTGCTGCCTTGGCACTGTTCCTGGCCAACACAGACGTATTTCTGCCCAAGCCCCAGAAAGCCACGCTGGAGTATCTGGAGGATATAGACCTGAAAACACTGGAGAAGGGTAAGCAGTGACTCCACTGGTGTCAGTACTTTTCCAAGATGCTGGGATGCAGGCTTACTTAGTTTTTTTTCTCTCTGAAGTAGTTCTTTTTTTTTTTTTTTAATTGAAAAGGCAATATAACATTAGGAAAAATTTAGTAACACTTTAAGAATTACTGATAATTCCATTACCCTAACACAATAATCTCTTTTATTTTCACACATATTTTTCCAGGTGTACACGTAATAATATGTAGTTGTGATCTTGGTGTACTTGTATATTGATCTTTTACATTTTAGCTTTTTCTTTTTTTTTTAAGAGATAAAATCTATTTCTTCTTTTTTTTTAAACATCTTTATTGGAGTATAGCTGCTTTACAATGGTGTGTTAGTTGCTGCTGTATAACAAAGTGAACCAGCTATACGTACACATATATCCCCATATCCCCTCCCTCTTGCGTCTCCCTCCCACCCTCCCTATCCCACCCCTCTAGGCGGTCACAAAGCACCGAGCTGATCTCCCTGTGCTGTGTGGCTGCTTCCCACTAGCTATCTATTTTACATTTGGTAGTGTATATATGTCCATGCCACTCTCTCACTTAGTCCCAGCTTACCCTTCCCCGTCCCCGTGTCCTCAGCCATTCTCTACATCTGCATCTTTGTTCCTGTCCTGCCGCTAGGTTTTTCAGAACCATTTTTTTTAGATTCCCTATATATGTGTTAGCATGTGGTATTTTTCTCTTTCTGACTTGCTTCACTCTGTATGACAGGCTTTAGGCCCATCCACCTCACTACAAATAACTCAGTTTCGTTTCTTTTTATGGCTGAGTATTAGTTTTTTCTTATCAAAAGCATTTTTCATTTTCTCATGTTGTCTCTCTAAATATAATGATAATCGTTCCATAATATTTAGTAAAATTGTACCACTGTTTACTCAACCAAACCTTCCAGAGTGTGTTCTGAGGAATTCCAGGCTCCTGGATCTTCAAAGACAGGAGCTCCTGAGTCCAATAAATTTGAGAAACACTATGTCCAATTGCATGTCCCTGGTTCTCAGCACAGGGGTTTGCTTACTGAAATGAGGTGCCTGGATCGTTACTGGTACAGGCATGGGCAGCCTCGCCTGTGGTGCAGCTACAGCACCCGGGGAAGCACAGGGCCACATCTTTAGAATGGACCTGCCTGTCTGCCTCTTCCTGGGGAGCCCGCTGGTGTCCCTGCCGGACGGCTGAGAGCCGCACGTGGTGACTCTGCTGCCTCTCTGTGCTCTCGGCGTTGGATCTGAAGCCCAGGGGATTTTGGTCATGCCGATAGTGTGGGTGCAGTGGGCATGAGAGTTTGGTGCAACTTGGGACTCACTGACTGGGAGGTCTCCAGGTTGGCCCCTCAAAGGGAGGCCATCGCGTCTGTTCAGTAAGTGAGGAAGCTTGTCAAGGGAAGGCAGGAACTGTGACTGCAGATTTATGATGTAGGTCACCTCAGTAAGGGACTAAGAAGCCCTGCAGAGAGAGTCCTGTTTAGCTAGGTTCGACCCAGCGTTCCCCAGTGTCATTTGATTTCGATCCCCTCCCACCTTCTTTTTTTCCTATGTAACATCCCACAGGGACATGGATTCCTCTGAGAAATGCTAAAATAATAAGGGATAGTACTTACTGAGCCCTCACTGACTCTGTATTACCTGGAGAGCACTTTTATATCCATCTTTTAATACTCCCTGTGGCCCAAAGTGGAGCTGCTAGGCATCTGCATTTACAAAGGGGGAAATGGAGGTTCAGGGCGGAGATGTAGCCTGCCCGGGTCACACCTAGATGCGGACTCAGCGTGACTGGAGCCGGGCTTGAGCCACACTACTCTGCTACCCAAAGAATTTCCTTGTTGGACATCTTCTACCCTCTCCTGTGGATAATGGTGCAGTTAACATATTTAGGTTAAATTGTTTTTTGTTTTTAATTTCTTTTGACCTAATTTCTTTGAATACTTTTTTAAGAATTGGGGTTTTCTTGGCCAAAGTGCAAGATCTCGTTCAAGTTTTGGGCATGTATCTGCCCTAAAGGATTGTTACAAGTTACATTGAGACAGCAAAGGAATATGCTATTTTTCCAGAAATGTTCCAGTTTGGGATGTTCAAGTTCACAACTAGATTTTTATGGGGGAGGGGCCTTCTGGTTATACAGTAGGACCCTTACACTGGATTCATTTTCCTTGGAAAGATGAATATTCCCTACCCGTGTTTCCTGTTTGCTTTTTCCCACATGTGAAATAGTTTTGCAGGTCCTCTGTTTGGCCTGGTGCTGTTTATGAGGTGCTTAGAGGTTGGGGCCAGGCTGAGAGGAAATGATACTGAATTCCCTTTTCTTCTCCTCAGAACCAGTGACTTTTAAAGCAAAGGCGCTCTGGGAAAATAATGGAGCTGTGATTATGGCTGTGCGGAGGCCAGGCTGTTTCCTCTGTCGAGAGGTGAGTGCATTTGAGGATCTGTTCAGAGGAAGGGATCCTAGCAAGGGAGGACTGGGGCATTTCCAGCCAGGACCAACAGTGGCCCATTATGTTATTTACTCTAGGTTTGTTTTGTTTTTTGCCTAATTCTCTGCTTCTGTTCATTTAACAGCTCACCATATCCTAGGGTTAGCAACATATTTGACTTTTCTTTGGCATTCCAAGGCCTTTCACTCTTGTAGTATCTGTGTCCTGGACCAGGTCCAATTGCATGTCCCTGGTTCTCAGCACAGGGGTTTGCTTACTGAAATGAGGTGCCTGGATCGTTACTGGTACAGGCATGGGCAGCCTCGCCTGTGGTGCAGCTACAGCACCCGGGGAAGCACAGGGCCACATCTTTAGAATGGACCTGCCTGTCTGCCTCTTCCTGGGGAGCCCGCTGGTGTCCCTGCCGGACGGCTGAGAGCCGCACGTGGTGACTCTGCTGCCTCTCTGTGCTCTCGGCGTTGGATCTGAAGCCCAGGGGATTTTGGTCATGCCGATAGTGTGGGTGCAGTGGGCATGAGAGTTTGGTGCAATTTGGGGCTCACTGACTGGGAGGTCTCCAGGTTGGCCCCTCAAAGGGAGGCCATCGCGTCTGTTCAGTGAGGAAGCTTGTCAAGGGAAGGCAGGGTCCAGCCTTGTCACTTTACACATAGGTAAACTGAGGATAAGAGTGGTTTGTTGACCTATCCATGGTCATACAGTCAGTGACAGAAGACCCAGGTCCCGAGGTTCACGGCTTTGCCTGGGGGAGAACTGGGAACGACAGTACTCCACCTCTTGAGAAAACTTTCTGCTTGACCTGCTTTTCAGGTCATGGTCTTGCAGAAAACTTTCTGCATGACCTGCTTTTCAGGTCATGGTCTTGGTCCTGTCCGAGTTGCCATCCTCCTTCCCCTGGTTGTCCCGTCTTATCCTGAGGCATTTCCTTTCGGCCTTGCAGAGCTCTCCCCTGCTTGTGTGGTTGGGCTGGCTGAGAATCTGCCTACATTGCATGGTGCACTATCGTACTATACATTCAGGGCACTTTCCGTCGGTGCTTCATTGGTTCCCCACTGCATCCCTGGAAAATACAGCTTGTTGTTGTTATTCTCATTTTACAGAGGAGGAAATTGAGGTACAGAGGTAGTGACAATGTCATACTGCTGCAGGGGGTGTATTAATTTCCTATTGCTGCTGTAACACGTGATCACATACTCAGTGGCTTTAAATAACACTGATTCATTTTCTTACAGTTCTAAAGGTCAGCATTCTGAAATGGGTCTCACTGAGCTAAAATAAAGGTATCAGCAGGGCTGTAATTCTTCTGGAGGCTCCAGGGGATAAATAATTTCTGTGTCTTTTCCAGCCTCTAGAGGCCATCTGCATTCCTTGGCTCGTGCCCCCTTCCTCCATTTTTAAAGCCAGCAATAGCTGGCCAAGTCTTTCTTACGTTGTGTCACTATGACACTGACCATTCTGCTTTCCTCTCCCACATTTAAGGACCTTAGTGATTCCACATTGGGACCACCCAGATAAAACAGGATAATCTCCTTTAAGATCACCTGATTAGCAATCTAAATTTCATCTGCTGCCTTAATTCCCCCTTCCCACGTAACAAAACATATTCACGGGTTCTTGGGATTAGGATGTGGACATCCATCCTTAGGAGGTATTATTCTGCCTACCACAGGGGGTGACATTTAAACTCAGGGCTTTTGAGTCCAATCTCTGATGCCTCCAAATACCAACATGGAAGCCTTTTGTGACTTGATTTCTCAAGGCCAGCTAAACCCCAAGGTTCCAGGAGCACCTGCTCTAATTACAACCTGTTTTTCTGGGCTCTGGTCCGTACCCTGGTAGAGCATTTTATGGAAACTTATGTTTCTAAAAGGATGGTTGGATGGCAGGCAAAGTTACTTTGAGGGGGGAGGCATGTGACTCAGTTTCCACTTCACACTTTTTCTGAGTAAAGCCCAGGGAAAGTGAGTAAAACCTTTCCTCTCACACACAGGTGCTCTTTGACCACATCAGACCTGTAGTCCTCTCTGCTCTTGGGCAGAGTCTGCTACTCACTGAACCTCTTGACAAATGCATTGTAAGGAATTCTGCTTCATTAGCTATCCTTTTGTTGCTGTTCTAGAAAATACATGAAAAATTAAATGCAGTTGCCACCACATAGCAATGTATTGGAGGCAGGTAGGCTGCTTCTGATAGGATTTCCTGCTGTTTCTTGCATTCTGACACCAAATGTGAAAAAGTAGTTTGTTCTTAACATCGAAGCTCTACCCTGATGTATGAGTTTCATCTTTTCATCTAGCCCGCAGTTCCTGAGAATCAGGGATGTCCACACTTCCCAGCTCAGCTGCGGTCTCCCCATTGTCCACCTTCACCTGGAATCTTTCCTCCTGGTACCTAGTACCTTCTGCATATCCAGCCATGTGCTTGGCACTGAGGGATACAAGAAATGGAAGGCAGTTTCTGACTCTGAGACACATTTGGGAACTTAAGGGACAAAGCTCAACTTAGTGGAACCCAGTGGACTCAGTACAGAAAAAGTCACCAAGCAGGAAAGATTAGATATACACAGAGAATCAGGCCTTTACTCCAGGCTGCGCTAGCCAGGGAGAACTTTTTAGAACGGGGATCCTTTTCTGGAGGGTAGGATTTGAGCTGGAGAAAGAAGGAAGATTATTGCAATGAGAGGGGGCCAGCTGAGCAGAGGTGTGGAGGCAGCTGTTCACATGGCCTGCATGGAGATCGACTGCTAGGCCCTTGTGCTAGTTTGCTCTAGTGCAGTGGAGGGGCTGGGAGATTAGGAGAGAAGCACTGTGGCTAGGAGTGGAGGACTGAGTTTGGGTGCAAGCTCTTAGTTATCGGATGCTCCCCAGGCCATGGTTAGGACACCCATAACAGGAGACTAGCCTCTCCTTCCCTCCATGGACAGGACAGGAACCTGGGCTGAGGAGGGGACCTGACACTATCCTGAGGCCTCGTGCCCAGCTGGGACAGTCTTTTGCTGGTCTACACAGGCCTTAATTGTTCTTGGCATTTTGTTGCCTTTGTTCTTGTGCATTCGGTGCCAGCCACGCTCTGGGCCTGTAGGAAAGAGGGTGTTGGTTGGCTGCAGAGCCCCGAGAGTTCATGCCCCTGACCTTTCCTGTCTTCCGCAGGAGGCTGCAGACCTGTCCTCCCTGAAGCCCAAGTTGGACGAGCTGGGCATCCCCCTCTACGCAGTGGTAAAGGAGCACGTCAAGACTGAAGTGAAGGACTTCCAGCCTTATTTCAAAGGAGAAATCTTCCTGGATGAAAAGGTACGTGTGCTGTGAGCCTGTCGGACACAGACCGTTGGGGATTGTGCTGGTGTGTGGAGAGTTCGGTGGCCCAAAGCATGTCTGGACAGGAGTTGGAGTCGGCCTCCCTTTCAGCTGCCCCTAGCCCTCTGAGCAGAGCATGAGTGAAAAAAACTTAAGAGCTGTCCTTCAGTTATTACTTGAGCCCTTCCTGACTTGTGACCCGGGAATGGGAGCCTTGGAACTAGCTAAAGCTCCACCGGTTTCCCTGCGCTGCAGGGGTTTGCCCAGCACAAGCCCCTATCCCTCAATTCATTGCAGCCATAGTTCTTTCCCCTCTACTAACCTCTGCAGAATGTAGGACTGTTATCACTCTGTCAGGCCCAAGAACCCTGTACGTCCATAGCAAGAGATTAGAGTCAGGGTGGCAGGCCACAGGGTTCTCTTTAGCTCGGGCAGTTGAGAGCGCTCCTGGGTGGCAGCTGTGTGTCGGGTGGTGGAGGACAGGAACCAGCAGCCTTTGGGTCTTTGTCTGAAAACAGATGCCCTGCTGGGAACTTTCCTCCCTGGGGAAGGCAGGCATATGGGCTACTCATATGGGGTCTGTCTTCCTCGCTCCTACAGAAGAAGTTCTATGGTCCGGAAAGGCGGAAGATGATGTTCATGGGATTTGTCCGTCTGGGTGTCTGGTACAACTTCTTCCGGGCCCGGAGTGGAGGCTTTTCTGGAAACCTGGAAGGCGAGGGCTTCATCCTTGGGGGAGTTTTTGTGGTGGGACCAGGAAAGCAGGTAAATTGCTAGCGTGTTCACTCGTGGGTCTGTGAGCATGAGACCCCGATGTGTCGGGTGGGAGGGTGGCTTTCCCTGCTCGGAGTCTCCCAGCCTTCCTTCCAGAAAGCCAGGGAGCATGAGGAAGGGGAAGGGAGGGAAATGATCGTTTATTGCACGCCTGCTCTCTCGGCACCTCACACACGACCGCCTCCCTCGTCACAGTAACATGGCAACATAGTCTGAGTCTTGTAGGTAAATAACTTGTGAGGGGGCAAGTGGCTGCACCGAGGAGGACGGCTCCTCAGTGGCACTTCAGGAGCCTGGACCCGGGTTTCCTGATGTCAAGTTCTCTTTTCTACACTAGAACAAAAGCAGAGTCTTGACTCTGTGAAGAATTTACTCCCTTGCAGTGTTCCATGTCATCGAGGATGGACAGTAGAGAAAAGTGAAGAGGAGAGAAGGAATGGAAAGAGACCTCGTTGGGGGAGCAGCAGGGAGCTGTGCTGGGTGGTGCTTTCCCTGCGGGGGTCCTGGTGGCCTGGCTGTCTCGGGAGGGGCAGCAGACTCCTCTGCACACTCTATTTCAGGCCCTGGCTGTGGGGATCCAGAGTCAGCACGGGGGCTTAAGGGAAGGTGTGGAGAGATGAGGTCTCTGTGGGCTCAGGAGGCGGGTGGGTGGATGCTCCACGTCAGACTCACGGCAGTGCCAGCAGAGGCCGGGTGGGCACAGAGAAAGGACAGGGTACAGTGAGTGCAGGCTCAAGGCCTGGCAGGAAGACCCAATGGTCTGATTTCTAGGCTCGTCTCACCAACTTCGGGCATGACATTAACATTTGAGCTTGTCTGTAAAAAGACAGGGTTGGAATCCCCTGGTGGTCCAGTGGTTAGGGCTCGGTGCTTCCACTGCAGGGGGCACGGGTTCGATCCCTGGTCAGGGAACTAAGATCCCAAAAGCCGCATGGTGCGGCCAAAAAGAAAAAAGAAGACAGGGCTGGTCTGCATGGTGGAACTCACCACTGACGTTGATAACTGCATACTTTCCCCATTTGGGGAGGAAAGCTAGTGGGACTAGAATGCCTTCAATTTTAAGCTGTATTTCGAATCTCTTCCTTTTAAACCTTGGTATCTGCAGTTGCTTGTCTGTGTGAGAATCTAGCGTGAATTGGTGTCTGATATAACATAAACCTGTTTGCTAACTTTCTGGTAATGTATCGAAATGTCTTAGTGATAACGGCTGCCAGCGAGTGCCTGCCTTGTGCCAGGTGCTCATATACGTGATCTCCTGTCTTCTCTGCAACCAGTCTGGGATGGTCGGTATTTTTATTCCTATCTACATGTAAGGAAGTGGGCCTATGAAATAACTCAGCCAAAGATATGGTGCTAGTATGTGGTGCAAAGGGAATGAAACTCAGGAACTCCGATCTGTCCTGCTCCAGAGACCCTGCCCTTCCTTTGCCCATAGCCCCTCTTTGGAGGTGGTTCCCAAAGACCCCTTCCAGGTACCCTTGCACTTGGGCAGGCCACTTCCTCAGGATCCCTCAGCCTCTTCCCACTCCGGGCCCCTGGGATTCCTTCCCCTTCCTATCTCTGCCTTTCCTCAGCCCCCAGGGAAGGGCTTGGCTCACCTGCCAGCCTCCTCTTGCCTGGCAGTGACTCACCTGGTGCTCACAGGCTGCCCAAGCCTGGCTGGCTCGCTCCTGGGGTGTTGTTTGACTTTGCTGGTGCTCCCTGGAGCTCCTGTCTTCCTCCTTCCTGGTGGAAGGCTGACCAGGCTGGCCTGGCCTCAGGGCTTAACTCCGTGTTTCTTCAGAGCAGAGTTTTTGCAGTCCCACTGTGCCAGGTGCCACTCAGTAGGGATTTCCTTTGTCATAATAATCTTTAAAGCATACTTAACTTTAAAGAAGCAGTGTGTTTTCAACATAGGAAATTTGAAAACAGAGAAGGTGGGGAGAGCCATTCTATAAGCTCAGCTATCAGGGACAACCTGTTAGGACACAGCTGAGCTGCCAGGCCTTTTGTTTTTTTTAAGAAAACGGTACCTTACTAAACTAGATGTTCTTTTTTCATTTAACAGCGTGTCATGAACATTTCCCCATGTCATCATATGTTCTTCCTCAGTGTTTTTAACGTCTGCAAACGGCGCTAATGAGCGAGTGAATATACTTTCCTGATCTGCTTCTCTGTGGTCACCACAGTGTGGTGGCACTTTTCTTTTTAAAAGTCTTCATAAATAATGGTACAAAGAACATGTTTATAAATGTTTATTTTTTAAATTCAATCTGAGTTTAGTTTGTCACCTATCAAAGAACCCTTTAACAAGGACTCCTTGATGCTGATCTCAAACTCATTTTGTCTTTTTACAGCTTTAGGGTATTTTGGGGTGTAGTATGTCTTAGTGCATTTTGCTTCATGGTATCAGAAGTGAGTGGCCTCCAGTTTCGTAGGAAAACTAAAGATAGGTCTCCCTTTTCAGGTGTTCACTTAGTGCCTGTCAAGGTCTGACCTCTGAGCTCTACTTCCACAACTCCAGGCTTTTCTGTGCAAGCTCATTCTGTTCTTTCTGCCTGGAATGTTCTTTTACGTGCATCTCTACCTGTAGACATGCTCTATCACCTGTGAAGCCTCCTGACTTCCGGCTCCCAAAGTGCTGCTTGTACAGTCCAAATATTGCAGAGGAGCCTCCCCGATCTACCTTCCCCAAAAGACTGAACTCTTCAAGGGCAGAGCCGGGACCGATTCGGATCTCTGTTCCTTGCTGCCCAAGCAAGGGCCTTGATGGACAGCTGGCGCTCAGTGTCTGTCTCATGAATGAATGACTCAGAGTGAGGACTGATGTACCCTCTTGTTTCCTTTCAGGGCATTCTTCTGGAGCACCGAGAAAAAGAATTTGGAGACAAAGTAAACCTAGTTTCTGTTCTGGAAGCTGCTAAGAAGATCAAACCACAGACTTCAGCCTCAGAGAAGAAATGATTGTGTGAAACTGCCCAGCTCAGGGATAACTAGGGCTCTCACCCGTGTTCATGGGATGTGTTGTGTTTCCACTGCTGTCCCTAAGGAGTTAGAAACCCATTTATGCCATATTCTCAGTATAGACAATTAACGTATTTTAATATTGTACTCTGTTTAGGCCTAATAAGGCAAAATAACCCCCAAACAAGACTGATAAAAATCTAAAAAGCTAATTAATAAGGCTTATTTCAGCTAAAACCTGGAAAATCTGAGGCTTAAAGTTGACTGCTACACCTCATTACAAACATATATGGTGTTTGAGTGCTGTTATTTGAAATGATTTTCATTTTCGTGTCTTTAAAAATCTAAGAAAAGTTGGTGATTGACTTGAAGATTAACGGTATAAGGTTCTGGCTTGTGTTTTCAATGAATGATTCATGTTAGTGATTTTGCTGTCTTTCCTAGAGGAACGACTTGGCGTTTAAAATTGGTAGCTGCTTTTCTGTTGATGGTTTTCTAGCCTAATCTGGTGACTGAGGAGGAAAAAGGACAGAGAAGATGAAATGTAACTTAGTTCACTGGTTTGTTATGATTTATTATATTATGTTAAAGTAATACTCGTATAAAAGGACTGTGCTTTGGATGGCTCGATAAAGGTAAACTATAAAGTGAAATCTATTTTTTCATTGTCTTCCATTCTAATCTTGGAGATTTGATTTTCTAGAAGAGATGATCAGTAAAATTAGGCTCTAATAAAATCAGGCATCAGAAATTGCCCATATGTACAAATGTTTCTGACACAACTAACAATAAAAATATTTACCGTAATAACGGCTGAATTTATTTAATCAGTGGGGCCAAAGACACTGAACATGAAAAATCAGTATTCTGCATGTGTATGGGGTAGGGTCGGGGGAGGAGTTCCTCTAGTTCTAATGATCTAAGAGGTTTCCAAATGCCCAGAAAAGTTCATCCTGTCATTCATGTTAGTGATTTTGCTGACTTTCCTAGAGGAATGGCTTGGCATTTAAAACGGGTAGCTGCTTTCCTGTTGATGGTTTTCTAGCCTAATTTGGTGACTGAGGAGGAAAAAGGACAGAGAAGATGAAATGTAACTTAGTTCATTGGTTTGTTATCTTTGAAATTTTGTCATGTGAGTAAGTATGAGGTCAGCAAGAGCCTGAAGGGAGCTCTGCCTTAGGGAGTCTGCTCAAGGCACCAAATTGGCCCAGGAGTAGGAAGGCGGGGATGGGAGTCCAGAGAAGAGGAGTACAGTGGTCCCCTCATGTGTATATGTTCCAAGACTCCCTGTGGATGCCTGAAACCATGGAAGGTATTGAACACTATGCATACTGTGTTTTTTCCTATACATACATACCTATTATTTTAATTTATAAATTAGACACAATAAGAGATTAACAATAGTTAATAATAAAATAGAATTATAATACTATACTGTGATAAAAGTTATGTGACTGTGGTCTCTTTCAAAACATCTATCATACTTCTCCTTCTTGTGATGACGTGAGATGATTATGTGCTGAGATGAAGCGAGGTGAATGATGTAGGCATTGTGATGTAGGGTTAAACTACTACTGACTTTCTGACGCTAAGTCAGAGGGAGGATTGTCTGCTTCAGGTGATCCTGGATTACTGAGCCATGACAATGTCAGTGGTTGGATGTCAGCAGCAGACGATGTTGATGGCTGGGGATCCCAGGCAGGACAGAGTGGGACAGCACGAGATTTTATCATGCTACTCAGAATGGTGTGTGATTTAAAACTTATAAATTGTTTTTTTCTGAAATTTGCCATGTAATGTTTTCAGAGGGCAGTTGACTGTGGGAAATTGAAAGGGTGGAAAGCAAAACCACAGATAAGGGGAAACTATTGTATTTACCCAAGGAACCAAAGCAGCCAGGAGGAGGGGAGTCAGTGTTTATCCAGGAAAGCAAGGATGAAGACTGAGGTTGGAGGTAAAGCTGGGAAGGCAGGCGTGTCGACACTGAGTGTACAGTAAGTAGGGGCAGCTAGTTCAGGACTAAGACCAGGACTGGGTCTGACTTCATGTGGTGGCGGCTATGTGGTATGTGCAGGGGCCCCTGAAGTGCTGGGCTCCTGCAGACGTTGAGGCAGTGCTCTTTAGTACTTGAAGAGGGTCAATACAGTGACTCAGCCCCCAGTAGCTGTGATCTCTGGGACTCCAGCTATTGATAGGATAACCCAGATGAGAATTCTTTTTAATCAATTAATTAATTTATTTTTTGGCTGTGTTTGGTCTTTGTTGCTGCACACGGGTTTTCTCTAGTTGTGGCGAGCAGGGGCTACTCTTCGTTGCAGAGCGTGGGCTTCTCATTGCGGTGGCTTCTCTTGTTGCAGAGCACGGGCTTTAGGCACGCAGCCTCAGTAGTTGTGACACGTGGGCTCTAGAGTGCAGGCTCAGTAGTTGTGGCGCACGGGCTTAGTTGCTCTGCGGCATGTGGGATCTTCCTGGACCAGGGCTTGAACCCATGTCCCCTGCATTAGCAGGCAGATTCTTAACCACGGAGCCAACAGGTAAGCCCCCAGATGAGAATTCTTTGGTGCCTGGAAGACACTTGATTCTGAAACAGTTCTCCTGCAACCAAAGAAGAGCAGAGCCTGCAAGGACACTACTGCAATGGATGTTTAGAGAGGAACCTTACTGTGATCTCCTTCACCAGCTGTTTTACTCCTGGGTCTTTACGTGCATTGTGTCTTCTCTCTCCAATTAGCATGGCATTATGGAAAGAACACCAGACTGAGTTCTGTAGTGGGTTCAAGTTCTAGTTTAACTGTGTGACTTTGAGCAAAGCTCTGACCCTAATCTCTCAATGGCAGAATGGGCATAATAATTCCTGTCTATAGTTGAGGGCTGTTTATTAGAAGTCATTTAGGGAATGATAAATATTATGAAACAGTGCTTCTCCAACTTTCATATACATGCAAATCACCTAAGGATCTTGTTAAATGGAGATGGTTAAAGAAAAGCCAAACACTAGTTAAAGGCAGTGTAGACAGATTTTACTTGGTAACTCCTGTAGTTAGGGGAGAGCCCTCAGTATAGAACTGAATTCAGGCAGGCTCTGTACAAAGGTGACTGGAATTTTAAAGGGAAAATGAAGAAGTGGGAGGGGAGACAAGCGGGGGCTTGAGCAGAGTCAGAGTAGTGGAAAATTACAGAAAGCAGGTGGGGGGACTGATGGCTGTGATTAGCCTTTGACAAGCATTAGCAGGTTCTCTTTTCTTTATTTTATAAACTAATCGAGAATCCATAATAATTCAAACTACCAAGAGAATACACGAGACAGTCCTTGTAGGAAAGTTGATGGTTCTCAAAATGGATGCACAGTAGAATCACCTGAGGGGGTTTTAAAAAATTCTGATGTCCCGGCCACACACCCGGGCCCATTAAATCAGAATCTCAGGGATGGGACTCAGGCAACAACATTTCTTAAACCTCCTGGGTGATTCCAATATGCAGCCAAAGTTGAGAACCATCTTAAAAGAATTTAGCATCAAGTCTAGAAGACCAGCACTCACAACTTAAGAGAACTTACCCAGAACCAGGCTGCCCCTGGTAATCTCTGATGAGTTTTGGAAAATAGTGTTTGGATGCCAAGGGTCAGGGGTGGTATGGACATGGATGTAGAGGGAGCCCGGGCTGGAACTGAACCTTCAAGGTGGAGAAGATTTGGGTAGGTGGCCAGTGTAAAGAGGTCATTTCAGATAGGATCAAGCCCCTGAACCAAAGAGGTAACCAGAGGAACAGTGAATCGGCATGGGGAAAACAGGTGAGAGGCGGGTCTGTTTTGTTTTCCTGATTCTGTGTTCCTTTCCCCAATACACTGATTTCTCAAAAGCAGTACCCTTTTCAGATCAATGAGGAAAGAGCAAATCCAAAGGTCCAGAGGTGGGGATGGGATTATGTTCAAGGAACAAAAAGAAAGCGAATGTGGCTACAGCAACATGAGTGAGGAGCAGAGGTAGATGAGACTGTAACAGAAGAACAAGCCTGACTCCATACTGGATCTATTCCTTTAGTGCTAACTCTTGTGCTCTGTGGCCTGTGCTTAGTCATGCTGGCTCTGCACCGTTGTAAAAGAATGTTGCCTATAGTCTGAAGTATACAGGATAGCCCATTCTTAAGGCTTTGACCTTCAAAAAGTTGCAGAATATGACTTCCCTGGTGGCGCAGTGGTTAAGAATCCACCTGCCAATGCAGGGGACACGGGTTCGAGCCCTGGTCCGGGAAGATCCCACGTGCTGCGGAGCAACTAAGCCCGTGCACCACAACTACTGAGCCTGTGCTCTAGAACCCGTGAGCCAGAACTACTGAGCCCATGTGCCACAACTACTGAAGCCCGTGCGCCTAGAGCCCATGCTCTGCAACAAGAGAAGCCACTGCAATGAGAAGCCCGTGCACCGCAACGAAGAGTAGCTCCTGCTTGCCACAACTAGAGAAAGCCCACGCGCAGCAAAAAAGACCCAATGCAGCCAAAAATTTAAAAAAATTAAGAAAAAAAGTTGCAGAATAGAAAATAGCAATTATCTTGTTGGAAATTTATAGGAACAGTGTAACCAGACCTCTGTGGACAGCTGCAAGAACAAAGGATTCCTGCATCAAGAAGTATGCAACAACCAGCTACCTGCCTCCCCTTTTAGTATAAAAGAAGCCCAAATTCTAACGGGTAAGATGGTTCTTTGGGACACTAGTCCACCATCTTCTTGGTCTGCTGGCTTTCTGAATAAAGTTGCTATTCCTTGCCCCAACAACTCCTCTCTTGACTTAATGGCCTGACGTGTGGCGGTGAGCGGTAGGATCTTGGACTCAGTAACAAGATCAGAAGGTGGTGAGATGGTAGAAATGCATGCCATGTTCTGGCAGGCCCAGGTAAAACTTGATTTTACTGAGAGAGATGGGAATCCATTGGAGGGTTTTGAGAAGAGGAATGATCTGATTTATATTATCCTGACTGCTTTGAGACAATTATAGGAGATCAACCAGGGAGACCACTTAGGATGCTACTGCAATAATCCAGGCAAAAGATTATGATGGCTGGAACCCAGTGGTAGCAGTGGAGGTGATGAGAAATTGTCAGATATATTTGAAGACAGAGCTAAGGGGATTTCCAAATGAATGGATTTGGGACATTAAAAAAAGAGGAGTCAAGGATGACTCCAAGGTTTTCGACCTGAACCACTAACTGCACATGAATTTTGCAGTAAAAGAGAGCAGAAAATGATGGTGTAGAAGTAAGGTTTTAACCAGCTATAATAGTTACAATGAATGAACCAGAGGTGTAAGTATCAACTGGGATGCATCAAAACAATGCTAGGTAAAAACAAGCTCCCAGTGGTATACTCAGTAGGATACAATTTATACAAATTTTTAAGACTGCACAACAGTAACCTTTAAAACTCCATGAACAAGGTAGTAAAGTGTAACAACACATATGGAATGATAAACAACGTGCAGCCAGGGTTCCACACCATCTGGCTGCTTCGCACTTTTACAAATTCTATTGCCCAGGCCAGATCCTAGTCCAGTTAAACCAGAATCTCTGGGCATGCATCCAGGATGGATCCAGTATTTTTTTTAAAGCTCCCTAGGGGGTTCTAGTATGTAGGCAAGGTGGAAAACCACTGCCTTAAATTGAGAAACAACTGTGATATCTTAGAGAAGTACAAGGAGTTTTCCCCTTTTATATCTAAGGCTTGAATAGAGTATCTGTTTTAGAGCTAGGCAAGAGACACCCATGCCCTAATTTCCATGTTGTTCAGCCAGGACACAAGAAGAAGCTCTCCCAAGAGGCAGATGAGCCCAGACTGTGGTCTTCTAACATCCAAGGACCTCCTCGGAGAAATGGCTGATTACAAGCTTAGGGCAGAGAATGTACAAGATGAGCCTGGAACATCTTGTCATATCGGTTGTCAAGCAAGCTCCCAAACACTACTGAAGGCCTGGAGAAAGAAAGGACCCAGGATCCACCTTGAAAAGGTTCTTTCTTGCTAAAGATGGGACAATATGAGCATCTTTAGTTAAAATGGACTAAAACACATCAGATATCCATAAGTTCATAATGATCCTTAAAAAATAAAACAATCATTGGATGATACTAAGAAATCAATTCATTTTAAAACCTGGAAAAGAATAAAGAAATAAGCACTTATCCTATCTTTGTTGCTTCACAGTAACCAAAGAGTTGATGAGAGAAGTTTCTCATTACAGAAGTACTTGCTCAGGGCTGGTCCAGCCTAGTTAGAATGGGAGTGGTTGCGGTGTGGCCAGTGGGAGAGGCCAAGTCCCTGGAAATTCCTCTCTGGCTCAGTCCATAGGGCAGCTCCTAACAAGCTTCCTCCTAGCAGATGATGCCTCGAACTACTCTCTACGTCCAGCAAGACATTCTGGTTCCATTTCCTACTCCAAATGCTCCCTCAGTACAGACTGAGTCAGTTAAAATCTTGATCCTACCCCTCACTTTATGGGGGAAAACAGAATTCTGGGGAGATGATGTTATAGGACCCGAACTGGTCAGGAGCAGCTTTTTGATGGGAGAGAAAAGAGCTCTGAACTAAGCCTCCAGAGCTGGGACACCAATTTGCTAGGAAACCTTGTGCTGGTCTCTTCCTTCTCTAGGCCTGTTTCTTCATCTGTGTCATCTATGGGCTATTCTAGATTTGGTAGCTACAAGCCCTGTATAGTTCATATAATTCGTTCATCAGGTCAAACCTATAGCCCAGATCTCTATGCTGTTGTTACAGAACCAGCCCTCCTTGGATCAATGGACTGGACATTCCAGGAAAGCAGGGAATTGTTGATCTTGTTCATCCTGGTTTCCTCAGCACCCAGTATAGAGCCTGTTCCTCAATAAATAATAGAGCTTGGATGGCAAAAACAGCCATAAGAAAAGTCAAAAGGCCAATAAACAATGGGGAAAAAACACTTGCAATTCAAACCACAAAAGGATGGTTTTTCAAATACCAGTTCCTACAAATCAATAAAAGGTTAACAGAATTCCAGTTTCCAGTCCCCCCAAGTAAAGAGCTTGGAAGTTAATACTCTATCCTAACAAGTAAAAAACTAGAAAATCAACAACTCTTCTTAGATCTTTAAAAGACATGAGGCAACAGGGAAAACTGCTGGCCCCAAAAGTGGAGAGTCCAACAGGCCAATACAGAGAATTACAACTTACTGAAGCACAAATCCATGTGTAGAAACCTCTGTGGGCACCAATTCTAGGACAGGAATACCTAAACTGTAACTGATGAATTGCTGGAGGCTCAGTGTGGGCAAGTCTTCGAGTCAAAAACTCCAGGGCACTAAGTCATAGGGAGTTCCCACACCTTTGTGAGTTTTACCTCCAGAAACTTGACCAGGTTCTCACAGTAAGTATTGGAGAAAAATCCCCTCATGCTTCTGGTAGGGGGAGGGGAAAAGCAACCATTTTGAACTATGCCAGAGCTATCTAACCAGAGCCTAGCTGGCATGGGGGAAAAGAAATACCCTACTCCAGCAGACTCTAGCCTTCCATGTAGGAAAACGGAAATCCCTAACTACAGCCCACTCTAGCCAACCTGTCCCACCTATGCGGGGATGGGATACTAAGAAGCACTTGAGAAGTTCACAGTCCAGGTACACAGGCTCAGTAAAAGACTCAGACTTAATCGCAGGACTAATAACACTCCCTCTACCCCACCCCCACATTACTAAATTGCTAAACAGCAATTCCTTTCCCCCAGTATACCATGCCCTGCAATCAAAAAAAGAAAATTACAAAGCATACTAAAAGACAAAAATCATAGTTTGAAGAGACAAAAATGAGCCTCAGAACCAGACTCAGATATGGCAGGGATGACTGGAATTATCGTATCGGGAATTTAAAATAACTAGGATTACTATGCTAAGGGCTCTTATGGATAAAGTAGACAGCATGAAACAACAGATAGACAATGTAAGCAGAGAGATGGATATTCTAAGACAGAATAAAAGAGAAAAGCTAGAGATAAAAAACACTGGAACAGAAACGAAGAATGCCTTTGATGAGCATTCAAATAGACTGGACACAGCTGAGAAAAGAACCTCTGTGCTTGAGGATATCTCAATAGAAACTTCCAAAACTGAAGAGCCTCAACCACCAGAAGGCAGACAGCAGAAGCAAGAAGAACTACAATTCTGCGGCCTGTGGAAGGAAAACCACATTCACAGAAAGACAGACAAAATGAAAAGTCAGAGGACTTTGTACCAGATGAAGGAACAAGATAAAACCCCATAAAAACAACTAAATTAAGTGGAGATAGACAACCTTCCAGAAAAAGAATTCGGAATAATGAGAGTGAAGATGATCCAAGACCTCAGAAGAAGAATGGAGGCAAAGATCGAGAAGATGCAGGAAATGTTTAACAAAGACCTAGAAGAATTAAAGAACAAACAGAGATGAACAATACAATAACTGAAATGAAAAATACACTAGAAGGAATCAATAGCAGAATAACTGAGGGAGAAGAACAGATGAGTGACCTGGAAGACAGAATGGTGGAATTCACTGCTGTGGAACAGAATAAAGAAAAAAGAATGAAAAGAAATGAAGACAGCCTAAGAGACCTCTGGGACAACATTAAACCCAACAACATTCGCATTACAGGGGTCCCAGAAGGAGAAGAGAGAGAGAAAGGACCCGAGAAAATATTTGAAGAGATTATAGTCAAAAACTTCCCTAACATTGGAAAGGAAATAGCCACCCAAGTCCAGGAAGTGCAGAGTGTCCCAGACAGGATAAACCCAAGGAGAAACACACCGAGACCCATAGTAATCAAATTGACAAAAATTAAAGACAAAGAAAAATTATTGAAAGGAACGAGGGAAAAATGACAAAAAATATACAAGGGAACTCCCATAAGGTTAATATCTGATTTCTCAGCAGAAACTCTACAAGCCAGAAGGGAGTGGCACGATATATTTAAAGTGATGAAAGGGAAGAACCTACAACCGAGATTACTCTACCCGGCAAGGATCTCATTCAGATTTGACAGAGAAATCAAAAGCTTTACAGAGAAGCAAAAGCTAAGAGAATTCAGCACCACCAAATCAGCTCTACAACAAATGCTAAATGAACTTCTCTAAGTGTGAAACACAAGAGAAGAAAAGGACCTACAAAAAAAATCCATAACAATTAAGAAAATGGTAATAGGAACATACATATCGATAATTACCTTAAACGTGAATGGATTAAATTCTCCAACCAAAAGACACAGGCTGGCTGAATGGATACAAAAACAAGACCCATATATATGCTGTCTACAAGAGACCCACTTCAGACCTAGGAACACATACAGACTGAAAGTGAGGGGATGGAAAAAGATATTCCATGCAAATGGAAATCAAAAGAAAGCTGGAGTAGCAATACGCATATCAGATAAAATAGACTTTAAAATAAAAAATGTTACAAGAGACAAGGAAGGACACTACATAATGATCAAGGGATCAATCCAAAAAGAAGATAAAACAACTATAAATATATATGCACCCAACATAGGAGCACCTCAATACATAAGGCAACTGCTAACAGCTATAAAAGAGGAAATCGACAGTAACACAATAATAGTGGGGGACTTTAACACCTCACTTACACCAATGGACAGATCATCCAGACTGAAAATTAATAAGGAAACAAAAGCTTTAAATGACACAATAGACCAGAGAGATTTAATTGATATTGATAGGACATTCCATCCAAAAACAGCAGATTACACTTTCTTCTCAAGTGCACACGGAACATTCTCCAGGATAGATCACATCTTGGGTCACAAGTCAAGCCTCAGTAAATTTAAGAAAATTGAAATCATATCAAGCATCTTTTCTGACCACAATGTTATGAGATTAGAAGCCAATTATGTGGGAAAAAACGTAAAAAATACAAACACATGGAGGCTAAACAATACGTTACTAAATAACCAAGAGATCACTGAAGAAATCAAAGAGGAAATCAAAAAATTCCTAGAGACAAACTACAACAAAAACACAATGATCCAAAACCTATGGGATTCAGCAAAACCATTTCTAAGAGGGAAGTTTATAGCAATACAAGCCTACCTCAAGAAACAAGAAAAATCTCAAATAAACAATCTAAACTTACACCTAAAGGAACTAGAGAAAGAAGAACAAATAAAACCCAAAGTTAGTAGAAGGAAAGAAATCATAAAGATCACAGCAGAATTAAATGAAATAGAAACAAAGAAAACAACAGCAAAGATCAATAAAACTAAAAGCTGGTTCTTTGAGAAGATAAACAAAATTGATAAACCTTTAGCCAGACTCATCAAGAAAAAGAGGGAGAGGACGCATATCAATAAAATTAGAAATGAAAAAGGAGAAGTTTCAATGGACACCGCAGAAATACAAAGCATCCTAAGAGACTACTACAAGCAACTCTATGCCAATAAAATGGACAACCTGGAAGAAATGGACAAATTCTTAGAAAGGTATAACCTTCCAAGACTGAACCAGGAAGAAACAGAAAATATGAACAGACCAATCACAAGTAAGGAAATTGAAACTGTAATTAAAAATCTTCCAACAAACAAAAGTCCAGGACCAGATGGCTTCACAGGTGAATTCTATCAAACATTTAGAGAAGAGCAACACCCATCCTTCTCAAACTCTTCCAAAGAACTGCAGAGGAAGGAACACTCCCAAACTCATTCTATGAGGCCACCATCACCCTGATAACAAAACAAGACAAAGATAAGAAAAAAAAAGAAAATTACAGACCAATATCACTGATGAATATACATACAAAAATCCTCTACAAAATACAAGCAAACAGAATCCAACAACACATTAAAAGGATCATACACCATGATCAAGTGGGACTTATCTCAGGGATGCAAGGATTCTTCAATATATGCAAATCAATCAATGTGATACACCATATTAACAAATTGAGGAATAAAAACCATATGATCATCTCAATAGATGCAGAAAAAGCTTTTGACAAAATTCAACACCGATTTATGATGAAAACTCTCCAGAAAGTAGGCATAGAGGGAACCTACCTCAACATAATAAAGGCCATATACGACAAACCCATAGCAAACATCACTCTCAATGGTGAAAAACTGAAAGCATTTCCTCTAAGATCAGGAACAAGACAAGGATGTCCACTCTCGCCACTATTATTCAACATAGTTTTGGAAGTCCTAGCCATGGCAATCAGAGAAGAAAAAGAAATAAAAGGAATACAAATTGGAAAAGAAGAAGTAAAAATGTCACTGTTTGCAGATGACATGATACTATACATAGAAAATCCTAAGGATGCCACCAGAAAACTACTAGAGTTAATCAATGAATTTGGTAAAGTTGCAGGATACAAAATTAATGCACAGAAATCTCTTGCATTCCTATACACTAACAATGAAAGATCAGAAAGAGAAATTAAGGAAACAATCCCATTCACCACTGCAACAAAAAGAATATAATACCTAGGAATAAACCTACCTAAGGCAGTAAAAGACCTGTATTCAGAAAACTATAAGACACTGATGAAAGAAATCAAAGATGACACAAACAGATGGAGAGATATACCATGTTTTTGGATTGGAAGAATCAATATTGTGGAAATGACTGTACTACCGAAAGCAATCTACAGATTCAATGCAATCCCTATCAAATTACCAGTGGCATTTTTTACAGAACTCGAACAAAAAATCTTAAAATTTGTATGGAGACACAAAAGACCCTGAATAGCCAAAGCAGTCTTGAGGGAAAAAAATGGAGCTGGAGGAATCAGACTGCCTGACTTCAGACTATACTACAAAGCTACAGTAATCAAGACAATATGGTACTGGCACAAAAGCAAAAATATAGATCAATGGAACAGGATAGAAAGCCCAGATACTAAACTTCCCTGGTGGCGCAGTGGTTGAGAGTCTGCCTGCTTATGCATGGGACACGGGTTTGTGCCCCGGTCTAGGAGGATCCCACATGCTGCGGAGCGGCTGGGCCCATGAGCCATGGCCGCTGAGCCTGTGCGTCCAGAGCCTGTGCGTCTGGAGACTGTGCTCTGCAATGGGAGAGGCCACAACAGTGAGAGGCCCGCATACCACAAAAAAAAAAAAAAAAAAAAAAAGCCCAGAGATAAACCCACGCACCTATGGTCAACTAATCTATGACAAAGGAGGCAAGGATATACAATGGAGGAAAGACAGTCTCTACTATAAGTGGTGCTGGGCAAACTGGACAGCTACATGTAAAAGAATGAAATTAGAACATTCCCTAACACCATACACAAAAATAAACTCAAAATGGATTCGAGACCTAAATGTAAGACCAGACACTATAAAAGTCTTAGAGGAAAACATAGGAAGAACACTCTTTGACATAAATCACAGCAAGATCTTTTTTGATTCACCTCCTAGAGTAATGGAAATAAAACCAAAAGTAAACAAATGGGACCTAATGAAACTTCAAAGCTTTTGCGAAGCAAAGGAAACTACAAACAAGATGAAAAGACAACCCTCAGAATGGGAGAAAATATTTGCAAATGAATCAATGGACAAAGGATTAATTTCCAAAATAAATAAACAGCTCATGCAGCTCAATATTAAAAAAACAAACAACCCAATCCAAAAATGGGCAGAAGATCTAAATAGACATTTCTCCAAAGAAGACATACAGATGGCCAAGAAGCACATGAAAAGCTGCTCAACACCACTAATTATTAGAGAAATGCGAATCAAAACTACAATGAGATATCACCTCACACCAGTTAGAATGGGCATCATCAGAAAATCTACAAACAACAAATGCTGGAGATGGTGTGGAGAAAAGGGAACCCTCTTGCACTGTTGGTGGGAATGTAAATTGATACAGCCACTATGGAGAACAGTATGGAGGTTCCTTAAAAAACTAAAAACAGAATTACCAAATGATCCAGCAATCCCACTACTGGGCATATACCCAAAGAAAACCATAATTCAAAAAGACACATGCACCCCAATGTTCATTGCAGCACTGTTTACAATAGCCAGGTCATGGAAGCAACCTAAATGCCCATCGACAGACGAATGGATAAAGAAGTTGTGGTACATATATACAATGGAATATTACTCAGCCATAAAAAGGAATGAAATTGGGTCATTTGTAGAGATGTGGATGGATCTAGAGACTGTCATAAAGAGTGAAGTAAGTCAGAAAGAGAAAAACAAATATCGTATATTAACGTATATATGTGGAACCCAGAAAAATGGTACAGATGAACCCATCTGTAGGGCAGAAATAGAGACACAGATGTAAAGACAAACATATGGACACCAAGGGGGGAAAGTGGCGGAGGCAGTGGTGGTGGTAAGATAAATTGGGAGATTTTGATTGACATATACACTAATATGTATAAACTAGATAACTAATAAGAACCTGCTGTATAAAAAAATAAATGAAATAAAATTCAAAAATTCAAAAAAAAGAAAGAAACTTCCAAAACTGAAAAGCAAAGCAAAAACACACACACACACACACACTGAAAATAGTAGAACAGAATATCCAGGAACTGTGGGACAACTAAAAGTTAGGTGTAACATATGCATAATGGGAATACCAGAAGGAGAATAGAGAAACAAAAGAATGTTTGAAGCTGTAATGACTGAGAATTTCCCCCAAATTAATGTCAGACACCAAACCACAGAACCAGGAACCTCAGAGAACACCAAGCAGGATAAATGCAAAAACAAAACAACAAGAACAAAAAACACCCTACACCTAGGTATATCACATTAAAATTGCAGAAAATCAAAAAGAAAAATTCTTGAAAAATCAGGGGAGAAAATACCTTACCTCTAGAAGAATGAAGATAAGAATTACATCCAACTTTGCCTCAGAAACCATGTAAGCAAGAAGAGAGTAGAGTGTAATTTTTAAGTGTAATTTTTAAAGTGTTGGGGGAGGGACTTCCCTGACGGTCAGTGGTTAAGATTCTGTGCTTCCACTGCAGGGGGTGCAGGTTCGATCCCTGGTCAGGGAACTAAGATCCCACATGCTGCACAGTGCAGCCAAAAAAATAGAATAAATAAGAGAAGGAAGGAAGGAAGGAAGGAAGGACGGAAGGAAGGAAGGCAGGAAGGAAGGAGGGAGGGAGGGAGGGAGGGAAGGAAGGAAGGAAGGAAGGAAGGAAGGAAGGAAGAAAGAAAGAAAGTGGTGGGGGAAAAAAACACCAACATTGAATTCTGTAGCTGGCAAAAATGAAGGAGAAATAAAGACTTTCTCAAACAAACATAAATTGAGGGACTTTGTTGCCAGTATACCTGCATGGCAATCAATGTTAAAAGAAGTTCTTCAGAGAGAAGGAAAATGATATAGTCAGAAACTCAGATCTACATAAAGAAAATAGAGCATTGGAGAAGGAATAAATGAAGGGAAAACAAAAATTTTTATTTTTCTTATTCTTAATTGATCTAACAGATAAGTTTGTTTAAAATAATAATAGTAAAAATATATTCAATTATGTATGCTTATATATATGCTATGTATAAGTGAAGTGAATGATAGCAATGATACAATGGATGGGAGGCAGGAATTGTAATTATTTTATTATTACAAGGTACTCACACTGCACCATGAAGTGGTATAGTGTTATTTGAAAGTGGACTTGGATTAATTGCAAATGTATACTGCAAACTCTGGGGCAAACACTAAAAGAAGTAAACAAAGAAGGATAAGTGATATACTAAGAAATGAAAGAAAACAGAATCATATAAAATGTTCAATTAAAACTATAAAAGACAGCAAAAAAAGTGGAAGACAAAAATAGGAACAATATAAAAAAGTCAACAAATAAAAACTAATATGGTAGAAATTAATCCAACTATATCAATAATCACTTGAAATGTCAATGTTTGAAATATACCAATAAAAGAAGATTGTCAAGAGTGGACCAAAAAACAAGACCCAACTATATGTTATCTACAAGAAACCCACTTTAAATATAAAGACATGTATACATTAAAAACAAATGGGGACTTCCCTGGTGGCACAGTGGTTAAGAATACGCCTGCCAATGCAGGGGACACAGGTTCGAGCACTGGCCTGGGAAGATCCCACATGCCGCAGAGTACCTAAGCCCGTGCGCCACAACTACTGAGCCTGTGCTCTAGAGTCCGCGAGCCACAACTACTGAGCCCGCATGCCACAACCACTGAAGCCCACGTGCCTAGAGCCCGTGCTCTGCAACAAAGAGAAGGCACCGCAATGAGAAGCCCACACACCTCAACAAAGAGAAGCCCCGGCTCGCCGCAACTACAGAAAGCCCACGTGCAGCAACAAAGACCCAACGCAGCCAAAAATAAATAAATAAATAAATTTATTTATTTTTAAAATATTAAAAGAAAAAAAAATGGATGGAGAAATACATACAATGCTAACACTAATCCAAAGAAAGCAGAAGTATCTATATTAATTTCAGACAGAGCAAACTTTAGAGCAAGGAAAGCTATCAGGGTAAAAGAAGGGCACTGCATAATGATAAAGGGATAAATTCTCTAAGAACACAAAACAATTCTAATATGTATGCGCCTAACAACAGAGCATCAAAATACATGAGACAAACATCAGTAGAACTGCAAGGAGAATCAGATGAATCCACCATTACAGTTGGAGGCTTCAACACCCATCTATCAGAAAATGGATAGATCCAGCAGGCAAAAAACCAGTAAGGACATAGTTGAAATCAACAACAGTCATCAATCAAATGTATATAATGGACACTGATAGACTGCTTTGTCCAACAGCAGAATACACAATCTCCTCAAGCTCACATGGAACACTCACCAAGATAGAGCATAGTCTGGGCCATCAAACGTAACTTCTGTTCTTCAAGAAAAGAAATCATACAGTGTCTGCTCTCAGACTGCAATGGAATTAAACTAGTAATCAATAACGCAAAGATAGCTGGAAATCCCCAAATACTTGAAGATTAAACAACACACTTCTAAATAATACATGGGTCAAAGAAGAAATCTCAAAAATATGTTTAACTAAATGAAAATGTAACTTAACAAAATTTGTGGGGTACAGTGAAAGCAGTGATTAGAGGGAAATTTATAGCACTGAATGCACATATTAGAAAAGAAGAAAGATCTAAAATCAATAATTAAACTTCTACCTTAAGAAACTAGAGAGAGAAGAGTAAATTAAATCCAAAGTAAGAAGAAAAAAAGAAATAAAAATTAGAACAGAAATCAAGTAAATTGAAAATAGGAAATCAATAGAGAAAATCAACTAAACCAAAAGTTTATCCTTTGAAAAGATCAATAAAATTGATAAGCCTCTAGCCAGGCTAACTAAGAAAAAAAGGGAGAGGACACAAATTACTAACATAAGAAATGAAAG
This sequence comes from Pseudorca crassidens, assembly GCF_039906515.1. Taxonomy (NCBI): domain Eukaryota; kingdom Metazoa; phylum Chordata; class Mammalia; order Artiodactyla; family Delphinidae; genus Pseudorca; species Pseudorca crassidens. The sequence goes on along the minus strand of NC_090311.1, from coordinate 53,424,369 downwards.
AAGGGACATCACTATAGATCCCATGGCCATTAAAAGGATATTAAGGAAATACTATGAACAACCCTATATGCACAAATTTGATAACCAGATGAAATGGACCATTTCCACAAATGATATAATCTGCCAAAACTCACACAAGAAAAGATAGACAATTTGAAGAGGCCTATATTTAGTAGAGAAATTGAATCAATAATTAATAACTTTGCAAATATAAAGCACTAGGCCCAGATGGGTTCACTGGTGAATTCTGCCAAACATTTGAAGAAGAAAATATACCAATTTTCGGGCTTCCCTTGTGGCACAGTGGTTAAGAATCTGCCTGCCAGTGCAGGGGACAGGGGTCTGAGCCCTGGTCTGGGAAGATCCCTCATGCTGCGGAGCAACTAAGTCCATGTTTCACAACTACTGAGCCTGCACTCTAGAGCCCGTGAGCCACAACTACTGAGCCCACGTGCCACAACTACTGAAGCCCACGTGCCTAGAGCCCGTGCTCCGTAACAAGAGAAACCACCACCACGAGAATCCCATGCACCGCGACTAGGAGTAGCCCCTGCTCGCTGCAACTAGAGAAAGCCCACATGCAGCAACAAAGACCCAACGCAGCCAAAAATAAATAAATAAATAAGAAAATATACCAATTTTCTACAATTTCTTTCAGAAGACAGACACAGAGTGAATACTTCCTAACTCATTCTATGATACCAGCATTACCCTAATACCAATACCAGACAAAGCCATTACAAGAAAACTACAGACCAATATCTCTCATGAACATGGATGCAAAAATCCTCAACACAATATTAGCAAATCAAATTCAACAATATATAAAAAGAATTATACACCACAATTAAGTGGGATTTATCCTAGTATGTAAGGCTGGTTCAACATTCAAAAATCAATTCATGTAACCTATCATATCAACAGGCTAAAGAAAAAAGCCACATGATCAAATCAATAGATGCAGAAAAAGCATTTGACAAAATCCAAAACCTACTCATAATAAAACTCCTCAGTAAACAGGAAAAGAGGGGATCTTCCTCAACTTGATATCTATTTTAAAACCACACAGATTATCATGTCATCTGTTGTCTATTCTGTTCCACTGGTCTATGTGCCTGTTTTATGCCAGTACCATACTATTTTGATTACTATAGCTTTGTAATATAGTGCAAAATCAGGAAGTGTGATGCCTCCAGATTTGTTCTTTCTTAGGATTGCTTTGGCTATTTGGGGTTTTAGGATAGTTTTTCCTATATCCTTAAAAAATGCCATTGGAAATTTGATGGGGATTGCATTGAATCTGTAAATTCCTTTGGGCAGGATGGACATTTTCACAATATTAATTCTTACAATCAAGCAATATGGAATATCTTTCCATTTATTTGTGTCTTCTTTTTCCCTTTTATTATTTGTGCCTTCTTCAGTCTCTTTCATCAATGTCTTATACTTCTCAGTGTACAGGTCTTTCACCTCCTTGGTTCAATTTATTCCTAAATATTTTATTGTTTTTTGAGGATGCTATTGTAAATGCAATTGCTTTATTTTTTTGCTATAATCATTTTATTTCTGAAAATAAAATAATGGCCCTTCTTTTATTAATGATTTTAACAACTTGAGTCTTTTAGTTTTTTACTAGTCTAGCTAAAGATTTGTCAACTTTGTTGATCCTTTCAAAGAATCAACTTTTGGTTTTGTTGATTTCTTCTCTATATTTCTTCTACTCTCTATTTCATTTATTTTGGCACTAATCTTTATTATTTCCTTCCTTCTGTTTGTGTCTGGTTTGGTTTGCTCTTCTTTTTCTAGTGTCTTGAGGTGTAAGGTTAGGTTATTGATTTGAGATCTTTCTTTTTAAAATATAGATGTTGGTCTTCCCTGGTGGTGCAGTGGTTGAGAGTCCGCCTGCCGATGCAGGAGACACAGGTTCGTGCCTCGGTCTGGGAGAATCCCACATGCCGCGGAGCGGCTGGGCCCGTGAGCCATGGCTGCTGAGCCTGCGCATCCGGAGCCTGTGCTCTGCGACGGGAGAGGCCACAACAGTGAGAGGCCCGCGTACTGCAAAAATAAATAAATAAAAATAAAATAAAATAAAATAAAATATAGATGTTTACAGCTATAATTTTCCATCTGAGCACTGTGTTGTTTGCATAAATTTTGGTATGCTGTGTTTTTGTTTTCATTAATCTCAAAATATTTCCTAATATCCCTTGTGATTTCTTCTTTGACCACTTGGTTATTTAAGAGTATGTTGTTTAATATCCACATAATTGTGAATTCCTCAAATTTCCTTCTGGTAATGATTTCTAATTTCATTCCATTGTGGTCAGAAAACAAACTTTTTGTATGATTTCAATTCTTTTGATTTTTTAAGACTTATCTGATTGCCTAACATATGGTCTCTACTGAAGAATGTTTCATAGGCACTTGAGAAGAATGTATTCTGCAGCTGTTGTATGGAGTTTTCTATAGATGTCTATTAGCTTAGATGTGTATTAACTTAGAAAGCTTAGATTGCTTTCTTTCTCTTTCAGATAGTTTATTGTTAATGTATAGAAATGCAATTGATTTCTGTATGTTGATCTTGTATCCTCCAACTTTACTGAATTCATTTATCAGTTATAGCAGTTTTTTTGGTGGTCTTCAGGGTTTTCTATATCATGTCATCTGCAAACAGAGATACTTTTACTTCTTTCTTTCTGATTTGGATGACTTTTATTTCTTTTTTTTGCCTAATTGCTATGACTAAGATTTCCAGTACTATGTTGAATAGAAATGGTGATGGTGGGCATCCTTGTCTTGTTCCTGATCTCAGAGGAAAGGCTTTTAACTTTACACCATTGAGTATGATGTTAGCTATGGGCTTGTCATATATGGCCTTTATTATGGTGAGGAATAATCCTTCCATACTTAATTTGTTGAGTTTTTATCATGAAAGGATGTTGAATTTTGTCAAATGCTAAACATACTTCTTTCCCTTAAGGTATGACCTGGAAGAAGCACATATAACTTTTGCTCACATCCCTTTGGCCAGGACTAAGGGCCGTACATCCATTCCTTGGAGATATTGTGGGTTCAGCTGCAGATTACTGCAATAAAGTAAATATAGCAATAAAGCGAGTCCCATGAATTTTTTGGTTTTGCAGTGCATACAAAAGTTATGTTTACACTATACTGTAGTCTGTTAAGTGGACAGTAGCATTATGTCAAAGAAAACAGTGTACATACCTTAATTTAAAAATACTGCCAAAAACTGCTAACCATCATCTGAGCCTTCTGCAAGTCATAATCTTTTTGCAGTAGTAGCATCAAAGATCACTGATCACCATAACAAATATAATAATAATGAAAAAGTTTAAAATATTGCTAGGATTACCAAAATGTGATACAGAGACACAAAGTGAACAAATGCTGTTGGAAAAATGGCACCTATAGACTTGCTTGATGCAGGTTCCTACAAACCTTCAATTTGTAAAAAACACAATAAAGTGAAGCTCAATAAAATGAGGTATGCCTGTACTTAACTGCAAGAGTGGTTGGGAAATGTAGTCTTTCTCATGGATGGCTTTATATGTTGCCAAACTTTGGTGACTCTCTCCCTAAAAAAAGAAAACAGAATGGATTTTAGGGTTCAACCAACAGTGTCTGCCATAACATATTGATAGGAAAATACATGAAAAACCAGTAACAGTATTTGCTTCTAGGAATAGGGTACTGGTGGCTGGGAACACAGGTGAGAGGAAAATGTCCCTTTTAATGCCCTTTTGAACTTTAATACATGTGAATGCATTAACTAATTAAATATTTTTAACAAAGTAATAAAATAGCATTATCCTATGCACTTAGTAAACCTCCATATCTGATTCACTGATCAAAAGTTTTTTGTGCCATCACCCTCAGCCCCTCAGAGAGGGTTATAGATGTGGCATGAAAGTTGGGCCACATTAAGCTCTATTAAATCAGTATGGTTTGAGGAGCCAGGGAAGCCCTGTGGGCCTGCACAGGCAGAGGCCTGGAGAGGAATGCAAATTCAGATAAGCAGCTGGGAGAGCTGCTCTCCCTGACAGTGGACCCAGTTGGCACTGGGCCTTCCTTGTGCCCTTCCTGACTGTGCTTGTTTAGGGGGACAGAAGGCCAGTTCTGCTACCAGGTCCTTACTCCAGCACCGATCATACTCAAAAGGAGGAGGCGGCCAGCGCCCTCCGGACAGGAGGGGCTTGGGAGCTGGGCCTGGAGACACAGCCAACTCCTGGGGTGGGCCGTGAGGCTTGCCCTTTCAAGCAGAAAGCCTTTGAAGCATCTGCCAGGCAGAGGCCTTGGCTGCCCTTATCTGGCTCTCATTTCTATCCCAACATTTGTGACTCAAGAGAACCTTGGGGTAACTTTGGGCCTATGTGGGGTGAGGGCTGGGGGCCACCAGCAGTGAACCCCTCACCCTAGTGCACAGGGTCAGGCCCCTCACCGGCCCCAGCTGGGCCATGGGGCAGAGCACAGGACAGACACCCTCCCACCTCCTGGTGCATAGACAGTGAAGGTCCTGCTCCCTGGACTGGCTCCCAGCACCCCATGGGCTCCCCACAGCTGCTCTTTAATGCCCAAGGAGCTCTTTACCCACAGAGAAACATAGCCAACTCCGCACCTTGTCTCACGTGCAATGTAGGAAAACTGAAACTGTTAACATTTCTCTAAATATTCACATACTATTGGTATAACTAACAAACTGACTTTTTATAATTTTAACAAAGTAGAGTTCCCTGAACAATTGAAGTTAAATGTAATCAATTACACTCTTCCCAATTCTAATGCTTCAGTCTCATAAATGTTTCAAACACATTTAAAAATCGACAAATAAGAATATAATCATCACAAAACCAGATCTGCATACTCATACCGAAACTCATCCCGAAAATGACAAATGCTAATGTGTAGGTCTAAATTTGTTTATTATCTCGAGTCAGCAGCCCTAGCAGCAGACTCGATAGACACGACACTCTGTGCCCATTTGTCACCCATCACTGCCCTCTCCTGGGGATCTCAGAGAGCTGGCCACGCAGCTCTGGCCTCACCAGAGCTCTGTACCCCAAACTGTCCGTCCTGGGCAGAGTGACTGGACCAGAGTCACTGGTCCTGGACTCTGAGTCAGGACCTCATAGGCTGGCCAGACATGCAAGGCATGCCAACCTGCAAGGCTGGCACAAAAGTTCTGCCCAAGAAGGGATGTGGATGGTGACAGCTGACCAAAGCAATCAGCATCTCACTCTTGGGGTACATAAATGTGCCTCTCTGAGAGATGAAGGGGGCAAGGGCTGAAGACTCACAGAGGACACAGTGGGCAGACCTCAGGCAGGGCCCGAGGGGAAGCTGGGGACCAGTTGGCCAGAGGCAGCTGGAGCCGGAGAAACAAAGTGAGACACTGGTGCCAGAGCATGAGTGACCATCTGGGAGCTGGTGACATGGGGACACCCAGGCCCGTTCTCCTGAAGAGCCTGGCTGAGGGGCTAGGCTGGCTAGTTTCTACTTCCCTGAGTGTTCTCACACAGGCAAAAGGAATGGGCAAAAGATGTTCTGAGCTCAGGTGATGACATGTGCTGAGGCTACGTGCACAGAAAACAGAAGCTGATCCGGAGATTGATGTGCAGGAAGTGAGGGAAGCAGGACAGGGTGGGGGGAGAAATTGAACTGTGAGGTTATTCCAAGGGAGGCCTCAATTGACCCCATGGGGAGGCTGGAGCCGGGATCACTCATTAGTTGTCCAGAAATGAGCAAAGGGGGATTTGGTGAGCTTTGGGCCCAAGAACCCTGATTGAGGTAGCTCCCTTCTACCCGGGGCAATTCCCTCCTATCAGATTCCATACCTGGTCCTGAAGGGCAGTCTGTGTGTCACCACTACACTAGAGGTGACAGACTGGGTCACCGAGTGTGAAGGAGGCCTGTGGTCAGAGATGTGGTTACAGAGACCTGCTCAGATGTGGTTATAGTGACCAGGTGTGGTCGGCCTCTGAAGAATGTTCAGTGAAATGAATTTCTCGTGGTCTGGGGGAAGGGGATGATGGGATCAGATTTTCCTTCTAGACTGGGGCTGGGGCTCAGGAGAGAGAGCAAGTCTGGTGATAAACATGAAGTGTGGCCAGGGAAGGCATCTAAAGACACAGGAACAGCAGAGACCTCAGAGGCCCTGTGGAGATGGGGGCACGGGGAAGAGCAGCAACAATTACAGGGAGGGGAGATCAGGACACTCAGAGGAGTAGGTGCGTGGTCCTGCCACTATAATATGTGGTGCTGCCTGAGTGGGTAACTAGAAGAGGGAGCCAGGAGAACAAGTGCTCCAGGAAGGAATCTTCAGACCAAGACTGAAAGACCTTTCCTCCTGCCCCAACACACCCAGCTGTGGCTCCGTAAACTCAGTTCAGCCGGCTGCCTCTAGATGGCAGTGTGTGCATGCGGCAGCAGCTGTCCCACACTGCTCCCCAGGGAAGGCCAGGTTCTCCCAGGGGACCAGGGAAAAGTCCCCAGAGCCGTGCGGGGGACAGGCAGAGGCACCTGTGATGCCTGCAGCATCCACCTGTGCTCTGCTCTGCTTCAGGTGGGGGGGGGGGCAGGTGCCTCTTTCTCCCCTTCCTAGGGGTTCCTATCAGGGTCCTTCCTGGCAGGGCCTGAACATAGGGGTCCCAGGGGCTTAGTGGACCCCCAAATCCGTGTGTTCGTGACTCTACAGTCTTGGGTGGAAGACTGAGACACAAAGGTCTGGACATAAAGCTAACACTTCTGATTCTACCACTCATGCGGAGAGTGACTCCCTCTGAGCCTACTTTCCACATTTGTCCTACAAATGCATAGCTCTGTGGAAGTCAGTTCACATGAGATTATTTCAGAAGAAAAAATTTTTCACTGTCAAGTGATTTTCACATTTGCACATAGTCCACAGTTCCCCTGGTGGACAGAGCTTTCAGGGGGCAAAGCTGGGGTTGAACCTAGGCAGTCTGACCTTGCTCTCGACCTCTCTGATTGGCCTCCTCCCTCTGATGTCTTATTGGCCACATCTGGACTTCCTTCTTTGGCAAAACCGTCTTCTTCCATTTGGAGAAATAACAGTAGGGTTGACTCACAGGCAGTCAGGGTTAGAAGGGCTCTGGGAGGTTACCTACTAAACAACGGTCCTCTCCCTCCCACCTTCAATTTATGGATTGGACAACTAAGGGGTGGTAAGACTCCTTGTCACCATCATCTATAAGAGTCCTGGCCTCCATCATTAAAGTATGCTCCACTGTGTCGTGTGCTAACACATGGGTTCCTATCACAAATCTTTACAGTGTGGTAGGGGACACTGTCTGAGGACAGAGGTCTCAGGGCTGTGGCTGCAGATGCAAATAGGAGCAAGAAGCCCTTGGAAAATTGCAGATTATTTTTTAACATTTAAAAAATTTCATTTATTTATTCTTTTTTTTTTTTGGCTGTGTTGGGTCTTCATTGCTGTGCGCGGGCTTTCTCTAGTTGAGGTGAGTGGGGGCTACTCTTCACTGCGGTGTGCGGGCTTCTCACTGCAGTGGCTTCCCACTTCAGTGGGCTCTAGGTGCTCGGGCTTCAGTAGTTGTGGCTCGCGGGCTCTAGAGCACAGGCTCAGTAATTGTGGTGCACAGGCTTAGTTGCTCCGTGGCATGTGCGATCTTCCCGAAACAGGGCTCAAACCTGTGTCCCCTGCATTGGCAGGTGGATTCTTAACCACTGTGCCACCAGGGAAGTCCTGCAGATTTTTAAAAAAATAGATGGTTCTGGAACAAATAGGGCAGGCATTGGGTGACAGGTCAAGAAATTAATTTCTTTTCTGTTCACCTTTCTCTAGGGTTCCCTGATCTTTTCAAGAAAGGCAACATCAATTCAAAACAGCTCGGAGTGAAAGGTCTACCAAAGACGTTAGCACCTGGCTCAGCCAAGTCCTGCCATACTTCATGGGGTGACCCATCCTCCCACTGGCCTCTTGGCCCTGACTTCCTCACTGCGAGGTCCACTGATTCCTTCATTTCATCCTGATCACTCACTCCCGTGGATACATCCCTCTGTCTGACCGTAGCCACGTGCAACCATTCCTGTCTTCTGTGGTCAGTGAGGGCCCTCCTGCCTCACCCCTACCTTCTCCTTTCTTCCCATCTACTGGCCCTTCCAGCTGTCACTTCTCTCCCCTACCACCCAAGACTCATGATACGACACCTCAGGGCTTTCTTTCCAATATTCTTCAATCCTCTGCACTATTGTTTTTCTATCATGCCTTTCTAGCAGACCCTCAAACTTTGATCAATCCTACTGCCTGTGCTCTCTGCACCTGGACTTACCCCAGCCGCTGAAGACTGATGAAGGCTGTGCCATTTGAGCTGTAACTCTGACTCTGGTTCGCCATCCTCACCTGGGCTCCCAATCCTTCCTCAAATCCTTCTGTCTGCCCCTCCTCAGAAGCCTCTCTCATTTTCTACTAAGTTTCTCTGAAATCCTTGGACTCCACCAAACATCCACTTTCCTTAAACAGGTGACCTATTCCTCCTATTTTCAGAAAAAAAAAAGGAAGCCTTCACTCAGGAACCCCCACTAAATCCACAAACATCTGCATCTCACTCAGCTCTTCCGCCATCCTCTTGTCTCCATGGAGGCCTATCTGTCCTCCAGTCTTTGGCTGCCCTCTTGTTCTGAACCCCAATCCTTCCCACCTTCTCCAGCAAGCATCATCTTTTTTCCTTCAGACTCTTCAATTTCTCTTCTTCTACTGCCTCTTCCCTACATCATTTAAACATATTCAAGTCTCTCCTTTCTTAAACAAACAAACCTCTCCCTCAGCCTCTTACCCTCATCATCTTCCAGCTAAAGACCTCACTCTGATCCTCATTTATTCTCCAGCCCACTTAACAGGCTTGTGACCCAACTATCCACTGGCCCAGCTCTCTGAAGCTCCCGACACCTGTGGTCACTCCTCAGCCTTGTCTCGCAGCCTTCCTTGCAGCACTGGAAACTGGGGGCCACTCCTTCCTTCCTGAAACATTCATTTCCCTTGACTTGCACACACACCATCCTTCTGGCTTTGCTTCTATCTCACTGGCTGCTCTTTCTCAGGCTCCTTAATCTCTCTCCTTTTTCTCTTCCTAGTCGTCTCCACATTCATCAGGATTCTGCCTCTGTCGTTTTTCCTTCTCAACTCCCAGTCCCAGGATAATTTCCTCTACTTTCATGGTTTTAATCATCATCTCTGGGCAGCTCTCTCAATAATCATTCTCCTCTTCTTTCTTTCAAACAGGCTCGGAACCTAATTTTTTTTTAGCATTAAAATGTTGGTTTTTTTTATTGTGGTAAAATATATATAACATATATAACCTAATTTTTAAAAATTACATTTCCCAGCCTCCTGTGGAGCTATGGATTGCCATGCGACCAGACTTGGCCAATGAGGCATAAGCAGCAGTCGGCAGGGATTTCTGGGGAAGTTTTGCTGTCCTAACATAGGTGCTACTCTTTCATCCTTTTTTGCTCTTTCTCCTGCCTATATGGAATGAAGGTAGGAAGCTGGAGCTGGAGCAGCCATGGTATGACCACAGCTGGCTCTGAGGAGGCAAGCTTCCCAGTAAAGAGAGCCAGAGCAGACTGACAGAGCGGACCTGGGACCTGAATGACTGTGGCACTGCTGACCAGCCTTACTCTACTTACCTTCAGACTGTGCGTTATGTCAGAGTTTTCAATGAGTATAGCAGGAAAATGCAACAAACCCTATGTAGTCAAAGCAATGTGGTTGGGTTGATGTTACAGGAGCTGAACACAAGTTTTGATTAGTACAACTCCCAAATGTACAGGTTTTGCTTATATGTCTCTCCTGAACTTCAAACAGCAAACTGGACCTCTTTTCTCTGTCCAGACACCTCAAATGGAAGAGGACCAAGTTGTCACCCCTCACGAAACACACACACACACACAGCGTCACTTGGATTCCTGGTCTCAGTAAACAGCATCACCATCTATGCAGCCAGAATCCTATCAGTCACCATCCTATTAGTCACCCCTCAATTCTACCTCCTAAATATATTTTGAATCTGTTCACCTCTTAGATCTCATCACCGCCTTCCTGAACCATTGTAACAGTTTCCTTCCTATTTTTTAATCTTGCTCCTTCCAATCCATTCTCCCTACTGCAGCCTTAGGGATCTTCTAAAAGCACAAATGTAATAATGTTACTACTCTGCCTAAAACCTTTCAGAGATAGCTTAGGGCCTGAGGAATACCAGGCATATACTGTACGACTTTGCCGGAATTATGATGTTGGTCCTGCAACACCACCTCTTTGGCATAGGTGTTGCTCTACAGACCACAGGGATGGGAATATTGACCTACACCTGGTTCAGTTACGGAAACCTCTCTCCCTTGCCACAGTGATTGGTCCAAGACTGGGCACGTGACTAGAGCTGGGCCAATTAGAGGCCTCCCTTGGGATTTGTTCAAACCAACCTAGAGTGTAGTTATTCGGAGTCACATCTCCAACATGGGGCAAACTCTGAGCACTAGGAGAGGCAGAGGAAGGGGGTCTTGGACTGGGCAGCCCACAGGATCAGCCCCTAGTGTTCAGAGTCGATCTGGTTTCCAGTTCGTCTTTTGATTCTGTGTGTGACCTGAGTATCCTTCCAGTAATCTTCCCTCCTTTGGCCTAAGCTAATTTGAATAGGTTTTTCTCACTTCCAACCAAAACATCCTGACTAAAGTGAAGATCCTTGGTTGTCTGGTGGTTCCCAGAAAACACGTAAGGGTTCCTTCCAGCTCATGTTTTATAAACATTATTTCATTTGATTCTTACTATAAGCTCGTGAGGTGAGTTTTATTATTATCTTGACTTTACAGATAAGAAAAGTAGGGCTCAGAGATGTAAAGTATTTTGCTCAAGATCCAGAGGCTGAGAATTAGGAGCACTTGGACACCAAGTTCCTCTTCTATTCAAGCTGCTTCCCCTCATCGCCCCCCTGCCCCCCAGCTTGTACACACACACACACACACACACACACACACACACAGAGGCGCTACAGAGCGGGGCCCAGGGAGAGTAAAAGCAGCACTGGGATAGGGAGCAGACTGGGACAGGAGGGTAAGGAGGAAGTCTGAGGATGATAAAGGCCAAGCTCCTCCATTTAAAATTTATAGCCAACTCCAGGTCCAGGAGGAGAAGAAACTCTCAGCTTCTTTCTTTTACCCCTCCTTGTAATGTTTTTTGTTCCCATAATCTATACCTAAGGCTTGCAGTCTGTGCAATAATTCAGTTATATTCTTGGCAATTACAGTTCTGGGGGCTAGCCCGGAAACTAAGTCACTGTTTACAATACAGCCGTTTTATGAGTTGGGACTGTCCATATCTCAATTCTTTTAATTTATTTTGTCTTTTGGTTACGTTGTACTTTTTTTCTTCCAGTTTTATTGAGATGTAACTGACATACAGCACTGTGTAAGTTCAAGGTATATGGCAAAATGATATGACTTACATACATCATGAAATGATTACAATAAGTTTAGTGAACATCCATCAACTCATACAGATACAAAATAAAAGAAAAATAAAAAAAATTTTTTCCTTATGATGAGAACTCTTAGGATTTACTTTCTGAACTTTTATATGTAACATACAGCAGTGTTAATTAATCATGTTGTACATGACATCCCTAGTACTTCTTTATTTCACAACTGGAATTTTGTACCTTTTGACCACCTTCATCCAATTCCCCTTCTCCCCACTCCCCCACCTCTGGTAACCACACATCTGATCTCTTTTTCTATGAGCTTGTTTGCTTTTTGAAGTATATAACTGACCTACAACACTATGGCAGTTCCTGGTGCATAACACAGAGATCTGATATTTCTATACATTTCAAAATGATCACCACTGCAATTCTTTTTACTTTTTAAGAAAGGAAGAGAAAATGGGCCTGCCCTGCTTTGAGTGTCCCTGATGCTTTCTGAAGCCGTATTATTGTAAAAATGGGTCAGGTAAAGCTTGGTGGGTCTCAAAGGGCAGCTGGAAATGGCAGGCGAGTGTCATAAGTAACTGTCAGTGAGGGCTGGTCGGGGAGGGGTGGAGGCCTTGCCGGTTTTGTGGGCACTCCCCTCACCCTCTTCATGCCCTGCAGCAGTGTGGCCAACTGTTCCAGAAAGCAGCTGTCTCCCTGAGGCTGCTCAGGCTGGCAGGACCTCCAACATCATCGGGTCCATGATTCACAAAGCTGGCCTTACTCTCTCCTCCTTGTTCTAGGCTCATGACCTCCTTCACATCCAGGGTTAACCAGAAATCATCAGGTGTGGATGACCATCTTCCCAATTGCAACTTTCACTGGAAACATCTTCTCTGTCTCCACACCCCCCTTTTTAATAATGGTGGAGTCATCCCTCTACCAGAGGTGTCCTCACCATTCATGCTCACATAACATCTCCTTCCACCTTTTCTTCAGAATCATCACTCCTGCATCATTCCTATCACTCTTCAAACCTGCTCTAATAACTTCCATATTTTAACAAAACCCTTTGTATCCTAACAGAAGTAAAAATTAGATATGGCTATGAGCACTGGAAAACAGAGGATTAAACAAGACAGAAATTTCTTTTTCTCAAATACAAAATCAAGAGGTAATAGCCCAGAGCACGTACGGTGGCTCCCTAAACATTAGGAACCCGAATTTATTCTAACTTGTTGCACTAACATCCTCAACACATGGCTACGGCTTCAAAGTTCAATAGGCTGTCTGCAGCTCTATTTACATATTCCAGTGAGCAGGAGAGACCAATGGCTGAGATAAGCACACCACTTCCCTTTAAAGCTACTTCTCCAAAGTTGCACGTGGACACCTCCACTTCCTTCCTGTTGGCTGGAACTGAGTCATGTGACCACACGCAGCCATGAGGGAGTCCTAGAAACTTGCTTTTATTCAGGCAAGCCATGTGGCCAGCTAGAACTGGAAAGTCTATAATAAAGGAAATGGGGGAGAATGGCTATTAGGGTCATCTAGCATTCTCTGGCAAAGCCTCCTATGATTCCACATCCCTTTCTAGACCTCTCCCTGTTCTGTGTTCCCTGTTGGACAAACTGTCCAAACACTATAGCTCTACCATGGTCTGGCTGCCACCCCACTACTCCTGGAACAATGTCCTTATCATGTGCACCAATGACATTCATGTGGCCAGAGTCAAAGGATCTTTCCCTTTCTTCATCTTATCTGAGCTGGAAGTAGCATCTAGCACAGCTGACCACTCTTTTCTGGAAACACTGCTTTGTCAGTCTCCGGGACATAGCACTCTCCCGGTTCTCCTTTCGCCTCCCCAGCCTCTGTTTCAGTCTTCTTTCCTGCTCTGGCTCCTCTGTCTGACTCCTCTGGGTCCCTCTTGAACCATCTCCTCTTCTGCATCTACCTCCTCAACCTAGGTGACTCCCTCAGATCCCAAGGTGTTTACCATCATTAAAATGATGCCTCCCAAAGCCCCACCCCCAGCCCAGGCCTCTCTTCTGAGCACCGAGTGACTGGACAATTGAACTGGATCTCTGACGGGCATCTCAACTCAACATGACTAAAACAGAATTCTTTTTTTTTAAATTAATTAATTAATTTTTGGCTGTGTTGGGTCTTCATTGCTGTGCGTGGGCTTCTCATTGCGGTGGCTTCTATTGTTGTGGAGCATGGGCTCTAGGCGCGTGGGCTTCAGCAGTTGTGGCACGTGGGCTCAGTAGTTGTGGCTCACGGGCTCTAGAGTGCAGGCTCAGGAGTTGTGGCACACGGGCTTAGTTGCTCCGAGGCATGTGGGATCTTCCCGGACCAGGGATTGAAACCCTGTCCCCTGCACTGGCTGGCGGATTCTTAACCACTGTGCCATCAGGCAAGCCCCTACAACAGAATTCTTGATGTGTCTCCCGGAACTGTAGTCCCTTTCCTCCAGGCTACTCCACCCAATAAATGAGACACTGTTCACCCACTTACTCCAGCCAGAAACTTCAAAGTTATCTTTGGTTTCTCTATTCCCTGCCCCTACATCCATCCTATCAGTGTCCATGTCCAAAACAGCATCTTTCAACTACTCACCTTAGTGTGGCCACCAATTTGGTCCAAACCACCATTAGTTTTGGCCGGGGCTGCCATAACAGTCTAATTATCTCCTTGCTTTTATTTGTGCCTGCCACCCACCCAATTTATTTTCACACAGCAGAAAATCAGAACACAGTCTTCTGCATAAAACCCCTCAATGGTTTTTTTACTTTTTTTTTTTTTTTTTTTTTGCATTACGCGGGCTTCTCACTGCCGTGGCCCCTCCCGTTGCGGAGCACAGGCTCCGGACGCGCAGGCCCAGCGGCCATGGCTCACGGGCCCATCCGCTCCGCGGCATGTGGGACTCTCCCAGACTGGGGCACAAACCCATGTCCCCTGCATCGGCAGGCAGACTCTCAACCACTGCGCCACCAGGGAAGCCCACCCTCGATGGTTTAATAAACAGTCTCCATTCCTAAACACAGTCTTGCATGGCCTGGTCCCTGCCCACTTCCCCACTTCATCCTTGTTCTTTTTCCCAGGCTTGCTGAACTCCAGCCACAAGGTTTTGTTTTCAGCTCCTTCACACATTCACAGCTTACCTTTCTCAGGGCCTCGGCACAAACTGTTCTTGACTTGGAATGTCTCTGCTTGGCTTTTCCCAAAGCTATCTCCTCATTTTCTTGACTTCAATTTCACCATCACCTCCTCAAAGACATTTTCCCTGCTGGCTCCACCTAAAGTACAAACAGCTCTTGTTCTCTATCCCAGTCCTTTGTTTTTGTCCCAGCATTTAATTCAACCTGCAATTATGTGTCCTTCACCGAAAATCAGCCTTATATAGCAAGAGGCTTCAGCTGTCTCGTTTACTGCTGAATCCTCAGCATCAGAACAGGGCCTGGCCACAGATCAGGCGCTCAGTCAAGCACCCACTATCTGCTAGAGGATGAATGGATAGACAGGTTCTGCAAGGAGGTCTCTGAGCTGCCTGGGGTGTCACAAGTAGACTGCATCCCCCTTAATAAGAAAAAACTGGGAATGGACTGAACAGTTCAAGATCTCCTCCTTACGTTGGACTTAACCTGTTGGTTGCTTTTACTAGAATGTGGTGCAACTAGTCTCTTGACCCAATTTTAACAGATCCGAGTTTACTGCTGTCCCCAGAACAAATCGCTTAGCCCTCCTCCATCTGAATGAGTTTAAGTCTCCTTAAAAAATGAGGCGTGCCCGGGCCTCATTTTTCAGATAGGTGGATTGAGACCCCAGAGGTCAGCCTTTTTAACATCAGAGCCCAGCCAGCGGTGCGAATACCTCTCTAACACAGGCTGTACCTTCAGTACCCCCTCCCCCCGCAAGAATCCTCTCAGCCATCTTGTCAGGATGAAGGTGAGGGACGAATCTCGGCAGGTAGTCGAAAGAGAGCGTGGTATTTTTAGCACGAAGGCTACAAGCAGCCAGTCTTTACCGGCCGGTTTACAAAGAATAAATGTTAATTTACTACCCCAGTCTTGAAGCCCAACCCCAACCCCAGTCTCCGAGGCCCGGCAGGAATGCCTTCCAGCACTTTCAATTCAGCCATTTTTCTAACCCTGCGCTCACCTCTCTACCCGGTCACCCCCGTAGCCCCGAGTTGTGACACCCACAACTCGCGCTTCTCTCAGGCTGGGTTCCGGTGGGGTCAGTGACAAGGCCGACGTGGCGTCCACGTATTGCTCCGGCCCCCAAACGCTGGGTGCGGGTCCGGCCTCAGCCTGCCCCGCTCACCCAAGGGGCGAGCGCCGACCAGGGCCGCCCCCCGCCTGCGGCCCCGCCCAAAGCGGGACAAAGGGGCGGGCCGGGGACCGGGCGCCGCGGGTTCTGCCCAGGCGCGGGCTGGAAGGCCGGGCGGGGCGAGCGGTGGGGGCGGGGCGTGGAGGGCGGGGCCGCGCCAGGCGGCGCAGGGAAGTGGCGCCCCTTTCTCAGCCGCCGCCGGGCGCCGCGCCCCCGGCCCCGCCCCTCCGCGCCCCGCCCCCGCGCTCGATGGCCTGAGTCGCGCCCTCCCGCCCAGCGCCGCCGAACTTGCTCTAACTTCCTTGGCCCAGCCCGGCCGCACCGCTGCAGTCGTCGTAGCCGCCGCCGCCGCCGCCGCCGCCGCTGCCGCGCCCGGGTGAGTAGAGCGCGGAGTCCCCGCTGGAGCGTCGGGCCCTGCCGCCCTCATTGTCTGAGGCCGATCCCCCTGAGCGCCCTCTGGGGACTAGGACTGCTCCCCATGTCCAGGATAGGTCCCTCCGGTTCCCTCGCCCCTGCCCCGGGGGCGGCCCGGCGGGCGGCGCTGGCTTTGTCTGCCCAGATCGCCCGTGAGGGGCCGGAGGCCTTGGCCCGGACCCCGCTGAGCCGAACTCGGGCGCCGGGCGGAGTGAGAGCCACAGCGGGCGACCCGGCTGGCGTTCGGGGTTCTGCGGCCCTCGCCCTGTCCGTGTCCCCGGACGGGTGCCTGCTGCGACCGGGCGCGAGAGGGAGCACTCGGGGAGGGAGGGGTCGGACCCCCGCGGTTCTGGGCTCTGCCCCTCTCTCCAGCCTCGAGCCTTGGGTTGGGCACTCCTTTCGTTTCCGTCACGGACCCTCGGCTGCCCGGAGCTCGGGCCAGGGGTGGAGGGCGGCGCGGACTGGGGAGGGCGGTCCCCTTCCCCGCCCCGCCTCGAGTGTGCTCCAAGTCGCCCACCCCGGCGGTGTGTACCACTCTGCCCTGCACGGGTTTGGGGCGGGCGGAGTTTGAGTAGGTGGTGATCCAGCTTCTCCGTGCTGGTCGTTTGGGGTTGTGCTTTGGAGCAAAGCCCGACTCCTGATCTAACTGGAGCTTTGGTCGAGTTGGGTCTGTGGCTGCGGAGTTGGCTTGTCCCGGGGCCACTGCTCCTGCGGGGAGGAGTGGTGGTGCCGCCAGTGGGTATGGTGTGTGTGTGTGTGTGTGTGTGTGTGTAGGGACACTGCCGCCAGTGGGTATGGGGTGTGTGTGTGTGTGTGTGTAGGGACACTGCCGCCAGTGGGTATGGGGTGTGTGTGTGTGTGTGTGTGTGTGTGTGTGTGTGTGTAGGAACACTTGGGTACCGGGACTGCTGGGACACGAATCCGGGAGGCACGAAGAAGTTGGTCTCAGGCTAGAAGGGGTCGGTGCTGTGAGGAGTCGGGAAATGGTTGGCCCCGGTACTGCCCTGGCGGCTGGCTGCGGCGCTGTGTAGCAGCGCGCTGGGGTCTGGGGGCATCCGGTCATCCTGGGCTGTGAGTTCAGGGCATTGCATTGGAGCCTTTGCAGGTGTGCTCTCTCCCATGGCCTGCTCCGTAGGAGTCCTTCTGTCTTCTGAGATGGGGGTTGCCTTGGGGCTGATAGGAGTGGGTGGAGCTGCTTGCCAAATCCTCAAAAGTAGCCTTCCCCCTTCCCCTTGACCTCAAAGTAGGGGAAGTTAGTGCCTGCAGAGTGCTCAGGTCACCCCTCCCTGTTGGTGAAGGGAAACCTGGGGCCTAGGCCATCAGAGCACCCCAGCACCCCTACATTCCCTCTACATTCAGTCAGCCGTGTGGAAGGCCAAAGCACCCTTGTTTCCAGGGATCCTCCTGGGCCCTGCAGAATGAAGCGCATATTCCTCCATGATGGCCCCATTTGCCCTTTTACCTCCTCTCTCAGCTGTCTCCAAGCTTTGTCTCATCCTGAGGATCCATAACGTCTGGGGGTCAGGCCTTGGAAGCCCAGGCTACCAGACGGATTTCCCCTCCCCTCTCACTGCATCCCCACATCTCTGAACTCCACTGTTTGGACTACCAAACATGGTCTTCAGTTCATTCAACAAAGCATGGTTGAGAGTCTGTGGGGTGCCAGGAGCTGTTGCAAGCATTGTTCCAGGCTCACAGCTGGCTGTCAGCTCTGTGTGGTCTTAGAACCCAGGCTGGACATGTAGTAGATGCTCTGTAGCGTTTATTAATCTGAGCTTGATCTCTGCTTAGCAGCATTATTCAGGCAAACAGGAGTTCAAGGCCACTGGTGCATTTGGAGGTTTGTGGCAGCCTCTAGGAAGAAAGGGGCTGCAGAAGGGTTGGCTGCCCAGGGAAGTTCCCCCCTTTACCAGCTGGGCAGCTGTGCAAATCTCTGAGGACAGGTGAGGGCGCCTCCCTTCCGGTGACTGGGAGTGGGAGGACAAAGCACGTGTTCTGTGTGGGAGAGGAGGGGGCCCTGCCCTGCAGG
Organism: Pseudorca crassidens; assembly: GCF_039906515.1. Classification (NCBI taxonomy): domain Eukaryota; kingdom Metazoa; phylum Chordata; class Mammalia; order Artiodactyla; family Delphinidae; genus Pseudorca; species Pseudorca crassidens. The sequence continues at coordinate 53,406,141 of NC_090311.1, read as the reverse complement.
TCCTGGTGGTAGTGAATTCCCAAGGAGGGGAGGGAGCAGGGAGTTCTGGAAGCTCTGGCTTGTGGAAACATTTCCTGAGGTCTCACTCTAGGTTGCAGTGCGCTCAGGGATTTGACTTGTTACTTGTTTAACTTCAACTGAGATAGAATTCAGTTTGGCAATGCCTGTGAAGTGCCATTGTGCCGGTCCTGGGAAACCTTTGCTGGTTTTAAAATGTGTAGTAATAGTTAAGTTGATTGAGACTTAATGATTGAGACTTACACCACATACTGTCCTAGAAGCTTTACTTGTATTCATTCATTTAATCCGTGAAACGACACAGTATGGTAGATAATGTTAACGTCCCATTTTACAGATGATGAAACCGTGGCCTAGAGAGGTCACAGAGTAACTTGCTTAAGGTCTGAATGTGAACCGGGTTTCCTCATACCTAATTAGATAATGCCTTCCTCTCAGAAGTGAATAAAGTTGATTAATACACTGAACAAGCCTGGCCCACAGAGGAACTAGTAAGTTCTTCAGTGCAGGTGCCCTTATGTTCCCTCTTCTGAAAGCATCTCAACTATCTGGGCACATAGCAGGTTGACTGGTGACGTAGCTTTTGTCTCCCTAAGGCCAGGGAATGGGAAGACCGGCACGGCCATGCACAGTAAGAGCGAGTCATTGCCTGTATCTGTCTAGATAGATCAGAGTTTGCTGTGGTAACAATCCTCAAATCTCGGAGAATTAAAGCAACAAAGGATTATTTCTTATACCACATCCATCGCATGTCTGTTTTATGTTGTTCTCACCGTGGGACCCATGCTGATTAAGTGAAATGTTCCTGGTCACTTGGACAGACGGACAGAGAACATGATGAATCTCACCCTGGCTCTTAAAGCTTCCACCTGGAAGTGGCGTTTCAATGGTCGAAGCAGTCACATGGCCACGTACTTCCCTGCAGGGTGGGGAGCAAAAGAGGACTGGGAACATTTGGTGAACAGCACTGATGCCTGCCACCTGCCCACCACTGTGCCGTCTCTGTGACTTCCCAAGGTCTGGGTCTGAGTGTCGTATGTTTCTGTGTCACCATGAACATCGATCATGAATTAGTCAAAGAAATGTCATTTAGGTTAAAGATGAATTGAGGTGCCACATTTGAAGGGCAGAGGTATGGTGAACAAAAATGCTTATTAGGGTAGTTAGAGGTTGTCTGCAGAAGCAGCTTGCTCCTCTGACCCTGGGCAAGTTATTTGAGCCCCTTGGGTCTTCTTTTGCTCATTCATTTATTCATGCATTAGTTTATGAGCCCAAGGACTAGTGATGAGTCCCAGGCCAGGGATTCTTACTAAGCACTTGTTTAGCTCCTAGCCTGGTGCTAGGGGCTGTAAACTGGGTTCCAGGATTCCTGTTTCCTGCTGCTGGGTCCTGGTGGCCTTTAAGGAGGGATGTTATTGCCTATGGGAAGCGAAGCAGGCTCCTGCTCTTTCTCTCTGCCCTGGCACATGAGCCCTTGGACTTCTTGGACTTCCTCATGCTCTATCTGTATGTGGCGAGTAGGGGCAGCCACCTTTCTTGGAAGCAGGAGCATGTAGAAGCACCTCTATAGGCCTTGCCCTTCCCCTTCCACCTGTGAGACTCTGGGGCTGAGCCTGCAGGCCTAGGGGTATGGAAAGGTAAGGTGGTGAGGTTACTAAGGGATGGAGCCACACGAGGACAGGCTTGAATATGGGGCTGGGGTGGTTCTCTGTCTTGTGAAGTGGTTTAGAACCCCTTTGTTAATTGCATTTTTCCACCCGGGCCACGCTTGCAGGGTGTCAAAGAGCTGGCTACCCTGTGGACCTTGCTTTTGTGGTTTGTCACCGGCTTTGTCCCTGGTGACTTCCAGCAGGGTCAAGAAACACTGGTGGAGGTGGTGGGACTTCAGGTTCTTCTGCTCGTGGTTAACGTACTATCCTTAGGCTTGTCTCCTCCTTTTTCAGGGCTTCTGTTTTCTCTCCTACCTGGAGTAGAGAGAGAGGTAATGGTGGTCTACAGCAGTGGTCCCATTCTTGGCTGGTCATCGGAGTCCTCAGGGGACTGTGTAGACCTGTGCTTTGAAAATCTTTGGTCTAAGTGAATGCCAGCATTCCTGATTTGTCTTATCTTCATTATAGCAGTGGGATATTCATAATGTCTCAACATCTGTTTTCTCCCTTAAGGGCATGTTTTTTTTTTTTTTTGGTTCAGACAGGGCAAGTGGCTGTGTTGGACCAGCAAAGGGCCTGGCTAGTAGGAAATGTTTAGTGCTGATGAAACATAACGATGAGTAATGTTGTCCAGCACCTAGAGTGGAGAGTGGTGAGGCCAGCTTTAGAGTTGTATCTACTTTCTAGCTGAGTGACCTAGACAAGTCTTTGATGTTTTTTCTTTCTTTCTTTCTTGGATTTGGTTTTCTTATCTGTGAAGTGAGATGAATCTGCCCTTCCTGTCCCTTGTGGGGTTACTGTGAAGCATACACCCTTCAGGTTTGAGAAGCAGTGTGTGCAGCCCCTGAGTTAGGGTGATACCCTGGTTTGGGACTGCTGCTGTCACGCTGACGGCTCTCAGCAAAGTGCTCACCAGCCAAGGATTCTGGGAAGCCCATTTCCTCCATTCTTGGGCCTGGTGGGGTTGGCCAGGGCTGGGCCTGGCTGGGCGTTGCTGTGGTTTTTCCTCAGGAGGCCGCAGGCTGGTAATCTGAGAGTAAGTGGGCCTGAGCAGGCTCCTGGAGGTCTGTTACGTCTCGCTCGCCCAGTAGCCAGGGAGAAGTTCCTAGAGCCCTGATGTCTATCAGCTGGATAGCTGGAGGGACCAGCTCCTCCCTTCTTGGGCTCTGTCAGCCTGTGCTGCGTGGCTGCGAGCCGTGGCGGGGCCATCGGGATCCTGGGTCAGAGCTACACTTCTGGTGCTGCCTCAGACTCTGCGTATGTCCTGGAATTTGGGAGAGCTGAGGCTGGGCTTTCCTGCATGGGTAAGGTTTGGGGAGGGGTCGGGACGTGGGGCTAGGCAGAGGTTGACCCTGAGGAGAGGTTCGATGAACCCCCTCTCTGTGTTTTCCCTGTTTACCTGTACTAGCTGCTGGGGCCTGTGCCAGTCTATTCTGCAGGGCCCAGGAAGCATTAAAAAAAAAAAAGCGGCTTTGAGGAATTTGTCGTCCTGATACTCTGGAGAGGGGCCCTCACAGCAGCTGGAATTAAATGAGTGTCCCCTGTATCTCTTTCATCCACACCCTGAAGTCTGAGTGGTGAGCCTGGGAGGGTCGAGGGCAGCAGCATATCCCAGGACACACAGTTCCAAGGCAGGGTCTGTGCTGATGCATCAGAAGCCCATCAGGGCACCATGGGATAACCGGGCTTGTTGGAAAGTGGCAGGTGGAAATAAGGGATATGGCCGCCCCAGCTTCAGATTTGGCCTCCCAGGGATGGGCGACTGGGCCCTACACACCCACTGCAGCAGTTCGGGCCATGTGTGACTCTCAGCTTTTGGAGTGTTTTGATCCCCAGTCTGGGGTGCCCACTCAGCTTGCTCAGGTCCCTGCTCTTTCCAGGCTTCTGGCTGCTGCCACCAGCTGCTCCAAGGAAAGGCCCTGGTTGCCCACTGAGTGACCATTGCCACGAAGAGACCCTGTTTCCTCTCCAGATGACCTCCCTAATGTCCGGCCACCCTGCAGCTTGGCTGTCTGGTTTCAGCCCTTCACCCCTGCGCCAGACAGACAGGGTCTGTCCCCAGGGCTTGGTCGGGGAGGCCAGCCCCAGCCCCAGCGGTTCTCACACTCTGGGTGAGGGGTCCAGGAAGACTTGGAGCTCCATATTGTTTAAAAAAAATTATTCTGACACTCGTGAAAACAGTAAGGCACGCGTTATTCAGGAGTGTCGTGATAGGTATAAGGACTACAACAGTGGGGAATGGGGTTTTGCAGTAGGGGAGAGAGATTGGGCTCAACCCCAGATGTTACAAGGGAGCAGAGGTGGGTGGGTGGATGGATGGTAAATTTATAGGAGGGGAGGGTAATTCTTTGCTAACTGACCTGACAGTTCTTGCTGAAGGCAGGCTAGGGTGATCAGGTGTCATGTGGCGGGTGCTACACGGGGAGGAGGAGGAATTTGGTCAGATGTGGAAGGTGATCAGCTATGGAGGGTGGGAGATCCTGGCTAAACTGCCTTAGCGGGATTCCTGCTAAAACTGGACTCTACAGGGACAGAGAAAGAAGCCCGGGTTTGGGCCTCATGGGGCAGAGGGCTCAGAGGATCCTGACTAGTTTGGTCAAAAGGACACTGTCAGTGTACGAGGCACTAGCCTGAGCTCATCAGCACTCACGCTTGTCGCTCAGGAGTGGTGCCCGGCTTTGTGGGCGTCACTCCCTTGCTTCCAGAAACCTAGTCCTTTTCTTTTCAGCACCTACTGGCTCCTTGGCCCCTGGCTCCTTCACTCTTGGCCCCTGGACCGCCCTCTGCATCCAGGAAACAGTATGGACCCGTGGCCTTGGTTCCCTGTGCCCCCGCCCCCCGCCCCCAGGCCAGTGCTGGCTGCCCTTGTTGCCAGATCTGTTGGGAGCCAGATAACAGCCATTTGACTCTGGACAGCCCTCCCTACTTGACCCTCTTTCCTTGGCCTGTGTACCTTGTGTTTCCTGTTCTCTGCATCCTGGGCAAACCAGTCTGACAACTTTATGGATCTCCCTCTCCCACAGGCCTGGGACCCAACTGTCTAATCTGCCTGAGCTGGGCCAAGGGAGGTGCAGTGGGTGATCCCCTCCCTCCCCCCTAATGCCGCTCCAGGGGCCTTCTGGCCTGATCCCCCGCTGCTTCCTTCCGCTGCCCAAGGCCTTCGATCCTCCTGGTTTTCTCTGCCCCTCTTGTCTGTTTGGTCACACCCTGCGCAGATGACCCTGTTGGGTGTGTCTGCTACTCCTGGGGGGGCTCCTGTCTGGACAGTCAGCTTGTTAGGAACCAGACCCCCCGCTGTTGTGAGAAAAAAGGGTGTGTGCAGAAAATCTGACGGCTGCGGGTTCGGGCCTTCCCCCCTTCCTGAAGGCTGGCTTCCACCCCTGCAGGGGACAGTGGCTCTGTGCAGCCATCCTACCTCCACTGTCATCGTCTCCTGGTGTCCTAGCTGCTTCCTGTGAAATACAAGTAATGATATAAACATGGACAAGGGGGCCTGTCAACAAAAGAGCTGGTGGTAGCCATGGGGTATTCATTCATTCCCGAGGGAGCAGGGAGGTGCGAGTGGTGTGTGCCCTGGTGGAGGGGTGGGATGGGCAGGCCTGTCGGGGGCCCCTCTGGGCTAGGGAGTCCTGAAGCTCTCTCTGTGGGAAGACAGATGCGGGGAGGTGGGGGCTGCAGGATTCGTTGTGTTGAGGGTCAGTGCCTACCTGGGTGTAGGGCACTGCGTGCTCATGCAGAAAGGCGGTCAGAGAGGGGCCGGCCTGGGGTTGATGGAGGGTTGTAGGATTCTGCACCGGAGGTGCTGAGGGCCCACTGCGGGCCCAGGAACTTGTCTCTAGCAGCTGAGGTCTGAGGGCTCCAAGTGCCTGCGTGATTTTACTTGTTGTGGAGTCTCATTTGTGCTCCTTAATTTGGGGGCTGCTTGTCGAACATTGAACACTCATCAGAAAGCCTCTAATAGGATAGGGGAGCCAAACTTAACATCTTCCCTCTTTCCAGCCACCTTTGTCTGTGGTCTGGGTGGTCTGCGAGTCATTAGGAGATCTTTGTGGTGGGCTGCGAGGTGGGCCAGGGAACTTCTGCTAGGTAGAGAGAGCTCCATCCAGGAACCACTCCCCTCCCGCCAAGTGGTCTCACGCAAACGGTCTGGCCAGTCCTGGTTCTAATAGGCATTGTGTCATACCCCTCAGAAGCAGGAGAGAGACTGGGATGGTTATTATATTGTTCCTTAGGGGGAAAATCACTTGGAGGAAATACATCAGTGCTTCTGAGTGCAGAGTGTTTATTGACGCGTCAGTTAAAGTAGGCTTTTAAACAACATGTGCTATTCCCTTAGTAAGGAACAAGTGTGCAAACCCCTCTCACAGCTCCATTTTGCAGCTTGCATTTCCTGAAAGGTACAGGGAGTTTAGTGGTTAAGGGGTTGGAGTTTAGAGCTGGGATTTTGGAGAAACTGTTTTTAGCCTGTTCTTGGAGTTGGGCCAGGCCTAGAAATCTGTTGAAATAGCTTTCTTCAGCTGCTAAAATTGGGATGAGTTTGTAACACCAGGACCTTGAGCCTCACTGATGACTGGGGAGGGCCCTGAGAAGGGTCCATGCTGAGGCCTGGGATGCCTGCGGCTCAGTGCCCCCAGAACCTGGGGGTCTTACAGTCTCATCGTGGACCGAGTGAACCTGGCTACAGATGGTCCTCTGTATGCAATAACTTAGGTTTCCCTTCTGCCTTGGTCAAAATCGGCTCTTGGTCTTCCTAGGAAGGCTTTCTATTTTGGGACTTGGGGAGGAGTTGTGAACAGGGAACTCTCTGAGTTGGTAAGTCTGTCTTTATTCCAGAGGCTGGCACTCTCTTCCCCTTTTTCCCCCCTTCTTCTTGTTCTAGGGAGATGCCAGAAACTGCCTGCAGAGAGCTACAAGCCAAATTTTTTGTGCCACGAACTTTAGGGATTTTAAATGTCAATTTAGTTTTAACTTTTTTCTTTAAAAAAGTACGTAATGAAAGATACATAAAAATATATAGTGAAAATTAATATTTCTACCCCTGACCCCTTCAGTTCTGCTCCCCTGAGGCCCTGTCACCATCACCAGGTGTTGGGTGTCTAGTGAAGCGTCTCTGGCCTCCTCTTGTTTATCACCATGCCGTACACTACTTAGGGTGTTCTGATTTCTACCCTAAAGTTTATCTTGGGATTGCTCCATTTCAGCACACGCAGTGCAGGCCATTCTTTTTAACGGCGGCATGTTATTCCTCTGTGTGGTCAACCATGATTCACTTTATCAGCCCCCTGTGGATGGACATTGAGGTTGCTTTCAGTGTTTGGTTCCTCCAAGCCAAGCTGCAGGAATGCCTCACATGTACATTCTCAGAGGTCTGTCGTAGAGATGGCTAGACGGGGAATCCAGGCATGGGGTGCTTGACCAGAAAAGAAACACGCTGTTTTGATTCCAAGAGGGAGCATGAACATTTCAGAGTTTTTCTTTTGGAGGGATCTTGTGTTTCTGCAGTCAGAGCCTGTCTGTTTCAGCTCAGGTCAGCCTGCTTCCAGGGCACCTGGTGTTTGCAGCTCTTGGCTGTGCCCTGTGGGCCTGCCTGTGCGTCCAAAAGTGTGATGTAAGAGTGTGAAGAGGCAGTCAGAGCCAGATAGGGTCTAGGGAGGTTCTGGGGAGGCGGGGAGTGGGGAGGCTTTTCGTACCTGGGTTTGAGCGGCCCCGGGAGTTTGCAGGAATTGGGCCAGGTGTGAGGTCCGGCATCCTGGCTGAGAAACAAACAAGGAATTGGGAATCAGTTTTTAGAAGAGCAGATTCTCCCTGGGTTTCAGGGGTTGGTGTGAAGCCTCTTGTCCAGGCCCCACTGGACCTTCCGCGGCTCTGGGATCCCCCATCTCCCGCCTGCCCAGAGGCTCTGCCTTCTTTGTACCGCTTCAGGGCTCTGGGCCTGACTGCCACCCTGTGATTTTAAAAGCCTGTGTACAAGGCACCTGGTGTAAATAATAGGTGGGTTTTTCTGTTTTGAGCAGGCGGCTTCCTTGCAGAGCAGAAGCAGGGGGTGAGGGCAGATGGGGTTTTCTTCCTGGGATGGGTTGGGGCAGGGAGAGGGCTTACGTTGGAGCCATCTACTGGGATCCTTCTGGGAGTCCTGGGAGTGCTCTGGCTGTTTCCCCATCCTTGTGGCCACCGTGTACCCCAGAAAGGACCATAATCTTCCCCTATCTGGCTCTGGCCACCCCGTGCCTGCAAAGGGCAGGGCAGGAAGCGGGGAGATTTTAGGGCTGGCTGGCAGATAGCCCCCCTAAAAAGAAAGGTGCCCGATATGACCCTGACCTGGTGAGTTTGAGGCCTGCGTCCCTGCCCTGTCTCTCCCACCATTGCCCTTACATGCCGCCCCTGTGAGAAGTCCACAGCTTCCCATGCCCACCGCTCTGTTGTAAGGGGCTTGGAGCTTGGCAGCACAGAAGTTTCTGTTGTGGCCGGGTGGCAGCTAGGGCTGACCTGTGGGGCTGAGGAGGTGGCGCCTGGGAACTGACAGTGGAGCTATTCATGGGCTCTGCCCCGGTTTCCTGCTGCCTCCCATTGTGAATTATTTTGGGGGGAGGGGAGGAGGAGAGGGGGTGGCCAGTGGCTCCATTGTTGCTGGTAGCGGGAGCCCATTATGCTAATAGAAGTCCTTTAGTGAACAGATCTTAGCCACTCCAGGGCCCCACTCATGTTCTCTGATGTTGGGTGAGCTGCCTAGCCCAACCCTGCCTTCTCCCAGTGCTCCCCATCCCTGGAAATCTGGAGGGACCCTGCCCTTTGTGGGTACCTCTGTCAAGATTCCCCTTCCCCCCTCAAGCCCCCTAGCTGTGCCTGGAACCCCCCTGGGTGTGAGAGCTCTGAGCAGCTGGGCAAGGAGCAGGGGTGCCCAGTGCCTGTCTTATCAGCCACCTGCCCGCTGCCTCTGGGAGTGGTGTCTGCCTGAGCTTTCCCGGCCCAGCTGCACCCTTGGGTGGGGGCCAGGCGTGTGCCTGGGTAGCTGTCAGTCTTGAGGCCCCCATTTTCCTTTGTACTTCAGCGCTCAGCCCGGTGTCCCCTGTGCCTCGCTGGAGCACTCAGCTGTAGAAAAGCCTGCTTGCTGGCAGGCCGGCCTGCAGTCTCTCCACCCCCCCCCCCCCACCCCGCTGCCTGAGCCACGGCCATTTTCCTTTGTTCTGCCATCTCCGGGCTCTTGAATCTCAGGCAGGCGGCGGCAGGCTGGGCAGGCAGCAGGCAGCGGGTGCACAGCACCAGCGGAAGCCCTCACGACATGAATCTTCCCACTGAGCCGATGGTGTGCAGTCTGCCGGCTGTACCGTCACTTCCCCCAGCTGTACCCCCGGCTCCCCGGTGGTGCTGAGATTTCCGTTTGTTTAAAGAGGGTCTTGCATCTTATTGGATCACAGTGATGCTAACTTGTACAGTGAGGACAGAGAGAGGGCTTGCCTGTTTGTGCCACTGAGGGTGTGTGAGAGGGAGAAGGATGGGGGGGAGGGTGAGTTCATGGATGCCTTTGGGAGCACCAGCCTCCTGGTCTTTGGCAGAAAAAGCCACTCCCAAGTGTAAATTTTGATCCCTTTACCTCCTGGTCCTTCTCCATGAAAGAGTCATGTAGGAAAAGCTCTTAGCATTTAGTGGCAGGGGTAGTTGAGAAAACAGTAGGTTTTTTTTTTTGGTCTCTGTGGTTGTGGGAATTTTTCTCCAGCTGAGGGGAACCATCCATCCCCTGCCCCTTTGCATCTGCATGTCTCTCATCCCCAGTTTTTGGTGGGCAAAAGGAGCTTCCTCCTGGGGGTCTGATTTCACCCAGTGTGAGGTCACAGGCCAAGCTGAGGGTTACTCTCCAGCATCTCTTTCCGGAAGTGTGCCCGCCCCAACTCATACATCTCCAGCTTTCTAAACCGCAGCCGGAATCTGAAATGTAGTCCCTCTGCCTTTGACATAAGAGTTGTCTGGTATGAGAACTCCGGAGTTCTCACTACTTTTTTTCGTGTTTAGCATTTTTTTTTTTTTTTTTTTATCTTTTCAAAACCCATCTTGAGATCAGCCTGGCTGTCTTATCTGACTCTTATCAGCCAACCTCGCAAATTAGGAAGCAAGTCCCAGCCCTGGACAGGGTTGCCCCTTGGAGTGCCCTTGTTTCAGCAAATGTTGTACAAGACTCAGCAAAAATAGCTGAGTTCGCAGTCATATGCATTGAAACACAGATGCAGCTTTTAGGGTAGTTGGGCCCAAACAAGTGTGGGAAAGGTCGTGACTGAGGCAGCACGCTGCTCCGGAAAAGCGCCGGGAAGTAAGGAGAAGGCTGAGGTTAGGTCCCAGCTGTGCGACTGGCCCTCTGGGTGACCTTGGCGATTCATTTCCATGGGGGTAGGTCTCTGGAAAATGGAAGGGTTGCTCAGATGAACTTCGGACGTTTTTGAGCTGTGAGTCTTTGAGTTCTATGAATCTAAGTCCAAAATGCTTGGTCGCTACGCTGAGCCCCTCTCACCAACTCAGGGTACCTTTTTGGAGGAAATGTCATCAGATGGGGTTAACGGAGGGCATCTCTTCCCCGGGGCATTTCTTCCTCAGGTTCTTGAGGGGCTGGTGATGGTGAAACCCACCCATCCTGAGCCCAAAAGCACACGGCCAGTCCTCAGGGGCTGAGTGTGGCACCAAGGAGCCCACTGAGAAATAGTCCTGCCTCAGACAATGGCATTGACCCTTTTCTTGGAAATACCACGTTCCCTCTTTGGTGAACCTCTGGGGATGGAAAGAAAGCTCTTTATTTTACCTCCCACCAAAGTGAGGCCAGGCTGTTAAAAGTAAAAACAAAACCTATAAGACAGAGATACCATCTGTACTTAAATATCCAACTTGGTCCTGGGGGTGGCGGCTAGATTTACATTTTGTCTTTATTTTGTTAAAAATTCCAGGAGGCAAAAACGGGTTTGTGGCCCTTTATCTGCCTTTCCCCACCCAGCCTCCACCCCCTGGGAGGCCTCCTGTGCCCCATGGCTTTCCTCCCATTGTCTGCCGGGCTGGGATCAGCCTTGTCACTGTTCTGGGCTGTGTGTTTCTGCCCTGCGTCACAGGAGGTCTGTGGTCTTGGAAGATATCCAAGGGGCAGGGAGTCCAGCTTTGATAAACATTTGGTTAGAGTAGCTTCCACAGCTGTGAAATGGGAATAAAAATAACCTGTGAGGATCCAGTGGGATGCACTAAAATACTGAGCAAATTCCACAGTTAAAGCATTCCTCCGAGAGAGCTGATTGCATCCCTGTCAGTGGACGCACGATTAGGTGGGTGGGCTTTCCCCCATGACCTGCCTTTAAAGGTCCTTTCCCTCCATCAGTGTTACTGCTTTTCTTTTGGGCCCCTTACACCCTCACTGTTCAGAGTACTGCCCACTGGGCAGTACTGGCAACACCTGGGAGCCTGTAGCGCTGCAGACTTGCCTCACAGCAGCTGACGCAGAATCTGCTTTGAACAAGATTCCCAGGTGATTTCATGCGCTTTCAAGTTTGAGAAGCACTGGCTCAGACACCTCGTCCCGCCCTGCACCACCCTGAGACTCTCGCACCTTCCTCTGTCTCTTTTGTGGTTTTGCTGTCTTCACCCTCTTGCCCTCCTTAAAGCTGCCGACTTTAAAGGGCTCTGCCAGCTCCGGCTCCGTGGCTCCCACCCCCTCGGGCGCGCAGTTTGCAGCAGGTAGCCCTGGGCCCTGGCGGTGTCTGGGAGGTGGGTCTGGGGATCGTGGAAGCAGCCTTGGCGGGCAGCTGGCTCCCTGAAGCCTGCTGGCGAGGTCAACTTTGGAGCACTGAGCCGAGGAGGTAATTGGAGCCCTCTTTTGTGAAAGGGGGTGCAGAGCCTCCCTCGGCCATCTGGTGCCACTTGCCCCGCCCCATCCGTCCAGCTGGGCGACAGGAGATCAAAATCAGGTTGTAAATGTTGTTTGCTTTTTGTAGAAACACAAAGCATTCTATATATAAAGATGTTTTGGTAGACGTTGAAGTTCAAATAAATAGTCCAGAAAAGGGATTGTAAATTAATTTTTTTTAGTGGAAAAATGTTTGAGATGACTCTCCTGATTTTGCTAGGATTGCCTGCCCTCCCCCTGCATTCTGGTTGAGGTGGGTGGAGGGCTCGTGGGTGTGAGCTTGGGCCCCCAGGCCTGGGGATGCCCTGGCTTTCCGGGACTGTTTTAGAGACTAAGCCGGTAATCTTCTATCTCTTTGTGGATTCTTCTCAGCTGTTTTCAGTAGAGTTCCACCATTGATTTGCATTTTTAAAAAAATCTGCTTCCCCTCCCCCACCCCTCTTATTCCTCTTCTCTTTTGCATTTTTAATGCACTTTGTTATATTTATTTACTTTTCTCCAGCGGGCTTCACCTTTTGCTTTCGTGCCTCTGTGAGCCTAACCCCAGGCTGTTTGCCTTGCTCGGAGGCCAGGAGCCAGGCTCTGCCCTGGCCTGGTGAGCCCCTGTCTGCCCAGGGCAGGATTAGGGGGTGCTCCCAATGCTGACCTCGGAGTGAAGTGGGTTGCTTGGTTGTCTTACAACACAGTATATTGTAGTGAACTGTGCAATTTTGGATACAAAGATTTTGACTATCTTAGAGCCACAGTATTTTATGCCTTTCAGGCGTGGAGAAATGGAGGAAAAGGAGTAAATGTGTGTAATTCTAAGTTCTCCTATATAGTTTCTTTGTGTTGGGGCAGAGGAGGGTGGGGGTAGGGCAACCCCTGCAAAGAGAACATTTCCCACCTACATTAGACGGGCAGGTCACATCCTCGCACCGGAGCAGCTCCCCTGAGGGAGCAGCTCCCCTCAGCTATTGGAGCAGAATTTACTCCTCTCCAAGAGCAGGCCCACTTGTCACTCAGTATGTTTGCTGCTGTTAGGAGTGGCCCCTACCGCAACTGTGTCAGCCCTGCAAGGGCAGCCACACCGGTGGGGTCTTGGTGCCATCCTCAGGGCCTGGCCCAGAGCTGGGGCCACACTGGGGCTCTGTTGAGACTGTCGGCTGCCACCATGCTGGGTTGTAGCGGTTAAACCCACTGCTGTGGGGAACATTTCCTGACCAGCTTCCCGCCTCCTCCTTCCTTCCTTCCTGGGCCCCATCCTGCCCTCCTGCCCCTGCCTGACTGCATTTAGCAGAGGGAAGCGTGTCCTGAGCCCCCTGCGTCGGGCACGGGTCTCACTCGAGTTCTTGGTGTCCACAGCCCCATTCTAGGTGCCTGGCACGCAGCAGGTGCCGGGACATGTAGAAACAGGTCCTGAGGTGTTCATCTCCCACAGCAAAAGCCTTTCCCCCAGGGGCTCGCAGAGTGAGTTAGGGCACTGGTGGATTGCTGTGCCCTCGGCTTCAGTCGCGCCTTGGCCTTGGCTTAGGCCCTTCGTGGGGAACCTCAGGGTGGACAGAGGGTCCAGGCCTCTGGGTCCTGAGGTCTGGAGGTCACAGCACATAGGCCTCATGGGTTCTTGTCCATGCTGAGGATGTTGCTGTAAACTGGGTCCAGATTACCACGTCTTGTGTGCACCTGGCTTCTGGGTGTAGACATTTTGTGTGCACTTAGGTTTTCAGAAACAGGCCTGCTGTGATTATCGGGGCACAAGGTGCCGTACACCATGACGGCAGGGCTCCCCATACTCACGTGAGCAGGCGGCTTCACCTGCAGCAGCAGAGGGAGGGCAGCTGGGAGGCCAGGACGGTGCCAGGCCTCCTTCCCCACAGCCTTTTGAGAGGCTGGGGGGCAGCAGCTGTGGGTGACCTGGCCCTGCCTCATCTGGGTGGGCAGGCACCACCCTGGTGCTGCCTGAGCAGTTGAGTAAGCTTCCTGATGAATCATCTTCAAGATCTGTGTTTGGGCCCCAGACTTGTTTGTTGCCCAAATGGTTTTTTGTTCGTTTGTTTAAAGGAAAATGGCCACAAATTCTACATTTTACTGGAGGTGAGTTATTTGGTAGACTCTGCCTTCATTTGTTTTGTTTGTTTTTTGATCTTTCGTCAAGATAAGACTCGGGTTATGCATTTTGTGGTGTGTCCTCAGTGTATCCCTTCAGGAGGGATGGATGTTGGCTTGAGGACCTCATTACTAGGGATGACAGTGGTGGTCACTTGGTTAAGGCCGTATCTGCTGGGTTCCTCCACTGCTGAGCTACTATTATGTTCTTTGTAATTAGTAAGTGTCCTATGGGGAGATACTTTGAGACTATGTAAACATGCTGCTTTCTCATCAAACTTTGATCAACTGGTTTTAGAACCTGTTTACTGAATGTTTTTGTGTCATCCCCTGCCCCAGTTCACATATTGAAATTCTAGTGCCTGGTTTGATGATGTCAGGATGTGGGGCCTTTGGGAGGTGCTTAGGTCATGGTGGTGGAGCCCTCAAGAATAGGATTAGTGCCCTTACAAGAGACCCCACAGGGCTCCCTTGCTGCTCCATCTTGTGAGGACATGGTGAAAAAGTGCCAGCTTTGAACCAGGATGAGGCCCTTGCCTGACCATGCTGGCACCTTAATCTTGGGCTTCCCAGCCTCCAGAACTGTCAGGAGTAAACTTCTGTGCTTTAGAAGCTGCCTGCTCTGTGGTATTTTGTCCAGTCTGGTGTTTTGTTATAACAGCCTGAACAGACTGAAAACCCATTATCAGTTATTTCTGTTGTGGTTGCTGAGTGGCAATGATTTAATTACATTAATTTTACATTTATCATTCTGCTGTAAAGAACTTTCCCTTCTCCTCCACTTGTTTATTTATCCATTTATATATATTAGAATGGACTCATGGATTCTTACTTTATTCAATGAGTTAAAATGTATTAGTATTATTGTTTATTTTGACACTCACATTGTTCCAGACTGGGCCAGCGGGGGTCCCTTCAAACTGACGGCTGTGAAGGACAGCTCTTAAAAATGTGAATTTCCAGGTCTGTCACAGTCCTGTTAAACTAGTCTCTATGTGCAGTTTGGAAAAAGCTCCTTGAGTGATTCTCCTGTTCTGTGGAATTTGGGATCAGCTGGACCAGGTCGGTCATTTTCAAGTGTGTAGCTCATGGAGCCTCCCCTTTCCACCAGCCACTTGAAGAGGCCTGCTATGCCCACCTCCATGCTGGGTTTCTGGGTCAGAGTCTCTTTGTACAAAAGCTCTTGTAGCTTGAAAAGTAATAAAAATAGTAAGTTTGAAAATCGCTGCATTAGGTGACCTCCATTCCAGGCCCAGCATTTTTCCCGCTGAGCCCTCACCTCCCCACTTCCCTCCTCTGACCTACATCCCTCTCTCCCTCAGCTTCTTCCCTGGTGACAGCACTGAGGTAGACAGATGTCTCCTCACCAGATTAGTGAGGGGCCCCTTGGTGCTCCTCAAACTCAGCAGGTTTGGGGTTGTGGGTTTTTGGTGGTGGAAGCTCATAATGCCGTGTTTGCTAAGAACAGAGTTTCATACAGGAAGCCAATTCATACAGCACTTAGAATCCTAGGCCCGTTGGAGAGCCTGGTGGGGCTCAGAGCTGGTGGCCTAGGCTTTCCTGGACCTCCACCTGGAGGCTATCCCAGGTCCAGCAGTCAAGGGCCTGAGGGTCTCTGAACTCTGGGAACCTCCCTTCTCCCACACCTGTGTGGCAGGGCCTGTGCTTGTGACCCTGTGATAAGGGACGGTGGCCCACCCTAATGCCTGGCTGGCTTTGTAGTGTCTTCCCATAGTGAAGAGTCAAACTTCCAGACCCCTGTGAGTGGCTGCTGCCACCATGTCCAACCTTGCACTGTTTCTGGCAGACTCTGAGTATGGGGAGTTGGGTCCTGAGGGGTATGGGTTAGGGGAGGACTTAGACACTTCTGAGGGTGAGTCAGAGCTGAGTGGGGAGCCCGTGGACCTGACCCCTCCTTCCCCTCTCAGGGTGGCGGTGCCCCAGGGCTGAGGCATGACGTCCTTTCTGTGTGTGATTCCCATGGGCAGTGAGGCAGCCTACTCTGGCCTGCCTTTGTGACCATCTCTCCTACTGGAACCCATTTCCCTTGAAAGTCACCTGTCTCCTCCTAGACTTCTCCCCTTGGGCCTCCCTGTTCCTGCGGCCAGTACTCAGTGGGTACTGAGGACCTGGAAAGTCCAGGGCCTAAGTTGTGCTGTTTGGAGGTGCAGCAGGGTTCCCAGCTCCATTGGGAATATGGCTGCCCTTCCCTGGGATGGGCCTGTGGGCAGGTACAAGTACTGGGAGCCTCGAAGCCCAGGTAGAAAGGTTGAATCTTGGTGAATGGCTGAGTCTGGAGAATGAGGCAGGGGGGAGCCAGCAGGATAACTTGGGTTCTAGCTCGGGATATGGGTGGATGGTGTTGTCCAGATCAACATAGTTCAGCTGGGTTCTTTGCTTAGGGGTCTTACATGGCCCAAATCAAGGGGTAGGCAGGCTGCATTCAGAAGAGGTTCTGGGGCAGAACCTAGTTCCTTGCTGTTTGTTGTAGAACTGAGGTCCTGTTTCCTTGCTGTCAACCAGGGCTACCCTTAATTCCTGGAGCCTCTCTCTGGTCCTTGTATGTGGCTCCTCTGTCTCAGATCCAGCAACAATGCGTTGCATCCTTCTCATGCTTGGAATCTCTCTGACTACTGCCCTCAGCTGGGAGAAGGCTCTGCTTTTAAGGGCTCATGTAATTACACTGGACCCACTCAGTTTCCCTATTTTAAGTAAATTGATTATGTTGATTACATCTGCAAAATCTCATTTGTCCTTTCTTTTATATGGTTATAAATTATACTTCCTGTTTTTTGACTTTGCTCAGTAAAAAGATGGCAGTTAAAAAAATGTTGAAGTCATCCTAGAGATCCATGTAAAAATGGTGGATTGAGTGGACACACCTAATTTTATTTTATCCTTAAACCCCATAAAAGTTAAGATAAAGGGAATTTTAAAAAAGCAATCAATCTACGAGGACAGGGAGAATGGGAAAGGAAACAACAGCAAGAAAAAATTTGCAAACCAATAATTAGATGGGTGAGGGGCTCAGTTTGAAATGTAGGAGTTGGTGTCACCATATTATTATTTTAGGGGGGTTTGCGGGGGAGGAGCATCAGAGGTGGCTAAATATAAGAATTGTTTGAAAGCAGTTGATGTGGTTAGAGCCCTTTCCTTTCTCAGTGGTGCTTGGTGACTGCTTCTTCCCTTTAGCTGGACATTGGAGATTCCTTCTGCTGAAGGAGAAACCAAGGGCCTGGGAGACTCCAGGTGTTCTGGGAGGTTCATATGAAGACTACCTCCATTCCCCAGCCTTTTATCCCACTTGGCTTCTAAAACACTGACAGCCAGCCCCTTACCTTTCAGGCAGGAGATTAAAAGACACTTCACTGGGGAACCTGACCGGCCTAAGAGGAAAGAACTAAAGATGCTGATGACATCTTTAGCAGATGGCCCAGCCAGATCTCCCTGCACAGAAACTCACCTGCCCAAGAACTCAGTGCTACTAGTCAGTTCTTAGGCATCTATTCTTAGTCATGAGGATTACCAAAGATTGCTAATATCTGAAGAAAGTACCTAACATGAAAGGAAGCAAAACAAGTAGGGGGGAAAAGGCAACTTGAAATAAATATTCTATTTAGAGAGAATATTTTGAAAAAAATTAGACATTTTCTCAGAGAGATAAGAGAAATATTATATCTATGAAATATGAATAGGATACTCTACAAAAGGAACATTTAGAAAACAAAAAAGTATTAAAAGTTTAAAAGAGTAAGAGCAGAGCAAAAATATCAGAATTATTAGAATAATTAGAATTATTATAAAGTTGAAAGAGTCTTCCAGAAAATAGACAAGAAAGATGAAGAGATGGATAATAGAGCAGAAGAGGTAAGAAATTTAAGGAATCAGCCCGGGTTCCCATATCCATTAATATAGGAGCTGCAGAAGGAGAGAACAGAGAAAAATGCAAGTGGGAAAATCATCCAGAAAAAAATTTCCTAGAAAGATATAGGTTTCCATATTGTATGGACTCATCAGATGTTGAGCCAAGTGGATGAAGATAGACCAGTACCCTGAAATGTCAGTGTGCTGGGGAGAAAGGGATGATCCTACAAGTTTACAGAGAGAAAGGAACAGGTTAAATACAAAGATCAGGAATCCGAGTGGTTTCAGCCTTCTCAATACCCTGGATTATAGGTAGGGCGACGCCTTCATTATTCTCAGTAGAATTGACTCCCAACCTAGAATTCTATACACAGCCAAGCTTTTATTCAGAAATGAAGGTAAAATAAAGATGTTTTCAGACATATAGGGTCTGAAAAACTTCCCTTTTGCCCTGAAGATTTCCTCCACAAAGGTGAACGAAGACTGGCTCTCTCGTAGACTGTATTCCAAATGAGGCAAAAGGGAGTTCTGGGACCCAGTCCAGATTAAAGCCGCTCAGAGGATTCCAGGAGAGGTTTCTTCTGGAAGAAGAACTAGAAGTAGGACATCTTATGTGAGTGAACTTATTGAGAGGAGATTTGGACAACTGGCATTGAATTGGGGGTTGACTATTAATAAATTCATAGAAAATTAAACAAACAGAAAAATAAGAATTATTAACTCCAGAAAACAAAAAGTTGTCTAGGAAAAGTAATCATGGTAAGACAAACATATCATATACAGAAATTTCTAAGAGATATTTGGGAAGTTAACGTCAAGACCAGCTAGAAGTTGAGGGAGTCCCTGGAAAGGGCAAGGCCTGGCCTTGCGACCTGGGATCTGCTGTTTCTCTCAACACAGCTTTTACAGTCGCTGATTCGTAGATTATGTGCAGGGACAATTTTGAAAAAAATTAAAGCAACAGCAAATCTAGAACACATGGCCTGTGATAAGGGGAAGTCCTGTTTCACAAAACTCAGGGGTGCATGTAACTATGTGTGCCCTGGATTGATTGTTAAATGTGCTTCTTACTGTGGGCCATCGTAAAAAATTTGAAAGCCATTGACTTCTCATTGCCAGTTCCCTTTGCACACTTCTGAATTGTCCAAGTGTTTTACAGTTGAGAGTGTGCTACTTTTTAAATTAAATAAAGTGGTGGGAGGAAGAGGGAAGAGGAAGGAATCTTACAAGTTAATATTATCCCAAAGTAGATGAGCCCTGTTTACTTTGCCTACAGAGGTCATCACACCTGGGGGGCCAGCATCCTCCACCAGCAGTGGCCTCTGTTTATTTTTTTAAATTTTATTTATTTTATTTTTTTATAAATGTATTTATTTATTTATTTTTGGCTGCGTTGGGTCTTTGTTGCTGCGTGCCAGCTTTCTCTAGTTGCGGCGAGTGGGGGCTACTCATCGTTGCGGTGCACAGGCTTCCCATTGCGGTGGCTTCTCTTGTTGCGGAGCACAGGCTCTAGGCACGTGGGCTTCAGTAGTTGTGGCGCGCAGGCTCAGTAGTTGTGGCACGCAGGCTCAGTAGTTGTGGTGCACGGGCTTAGTTGCTCCACGGCATGTGGGATCTTCCCGGACCAGGGCTCGAACCTGCGTCCCCTGCGTTGGCAGGCGGATTCTTAACCACTGCACCACCAGGGAAGACCCTCAGTTTATATTTTTAATACAAAGGTGGTAATGGTAAGTGCGATGATGAAAACCTTTTTAGAAAATCACTTGTATGTCTACCAACCCATGAAACCATTTTCACGCTTTTAGTTTCCACTTTGACCTTTGACCACATGCTTACAAATTGTTTCATAATTGCAAACCAGCATGTTTAGATTTCATACTTAACTCATATTGTTTTTCTTCTTTTGGTTTCTTTCCTTGAGGCAAATTCTGAGTCATGAGTTTACTGGATTAAGGGTCTGACTTTTTTTTTTTTGAATTTGAATGTCTGTAACTGTATTGCTTACCAAAGAGTTAGTAACGGTTTACTCCCATGCCAGCAGGGTATGCATGCACTAGCCTCACCGTGGCTTGCCAGCAATAGTGGTGGTGATTTTGTTAAACTAAGAAGTGTAAAACACTATCTGCGGGTTGTCTTTAAGTTTCATTTCCAGTGACTATGAATATTTTTCCATTTATGAATTGTATTGTCCTTCCATTTCAGTATAACGCCCGTATCCTTTGTCTATTTGTCTAAAACTAGGATCTTTTGTTAAGTATGAATTTTTTGTTTTCTTTTTTTTTGACATAGAAAATAAACTCATGTTCACCAAAGGGGAAAGGGGGTGGGGGACGGATAAATTAGGAGTTCGGGATTAGCAGATACAAACTAGTACATATAAAATAGACAAACAACAAGGTCCTACTGTATAGCACAGGGAACTATATTCAATATCCTGCAATAAACCATAATGGAAAATATCCTGCAATAAACCATAATGGAAAATTACCTTGCTGTACAGCAGAAACTAACACAACTTTGTAAATCGACTGAAGTATGAATTTTTATATGTTGCAGATAGTATTTACCCTTTGTCATAATAGCTGCAGCTGCAGGTAGCTTATCATTTCTGTTTCCTTTTTAATTTTAATATTACTTTTAATTGTATGGGAATTTAAAAACTTACCTGTTTTATATTGATATTTTTGTACTTTTGATTGTGTTTTCCTGTTGGCTCAAAAGTGAAGGAGATTGGTGCGTGTGTGTGTGCGTGTGCATGTGTGTACATGTAGCCTTTAATATTTAGATTGGTTTTAGTGTGTTATTCAGTTCCTCTCTGATCGCAAACGAGCTATCTCAACACTTAAAATAATTCTCACTTTCCCCCTTGTTTTAAGAAGTTGATGTTTTGACAAACACATGCCTCCTATTTGCCACATAAATGCTTTATTCTGTTTTGATAACTTTTGGAGTTGAGACAGTTTGTGGACTTGGAATTAAATTTTTCTGATAATTGTTTTCTATGCAAAAAACACAAAATAGCTTTTGGAGATTCTTCTCAATTGTGGTGGTAATTAGTATTTGTGAAAAGTTTATTCATCTTCTGTTAGGAGGCAAAGTTCTTAGTCTGTGTATGTATTTTAGGGTAAATGGTCTTGGTGTTAATTGGTTAGCTGGTAGAGAGCTGAGTTCTGCCTTCCTCTGACGTGACTAGGGTTACCAAAGAAGGTGAGAAGTCAGGGACCACAGTCACTCTGGAGTCACTTTGGCTAACTTTTGGGTCAGATCTGGTTTTGGTTTCAGCGCCGCTGTCCTCATCGCCTTCTGTTCTTTGGTCCTTGGTAAATTTCGGGTAACACCTCAGGCTGGTGTCTGCGGAGCACTCCACAGTCTTTTCTCCTTCACTGAGGTTCTGAAGCTGCCAAGCCAGACCTCAGATGCTCATTGGCTTCATTCCCCCCCAAACCCAAGGCCCTGCGTTGGAGGATGTGGCTTAGGCTAGGGTCCAAACAGGTCTAACTGTTACCTCCTTCCATTTAAATTCTGGGACTTGCCTGTGTGGAGACCTGGATCTTCTGGCTGAAGTTCAGGACCTGCTTCTCCACCTCCTGGTCCGAGAACAGAGCGAGCAGGTCAGGAGTGAGAGGCAGCCTTTCCTCCCTGCTCCTTAGGTGAAGTATGGGCTGGGGTCACTCTCCTCACCTCCTGGTTCGTTGAGTGCCTTCTCTTCCCATGGGGAGGAGGAATAAACAAGTGGGTGAAGAAAGACTAAACGGTTTCCTGTCAACAGTTTCCTCTTCTGTGGGTTGGAATGGGGAAATAAGTGTCATTGAGACACCCTGCTCCAAGACCTCATGAGGTTATTTTGGTCCAACACAAATGGCACAGTCCTCATGCGAGTGCTCTGGCGGGGGAGGGGGGTGGCAGGCATGTAAGGGGACATATCTGAGTGTGACACACCATCTGATGGATGATTAGGGTGTTTCTCTCTGATCATTCCCTGGCATGGACCTGGCTGGTATAGTTTCGAGTGTTTAAGTTACCAGGGAGTGAGGGCTTGGGGTTTACGTCATGGTTGTTGAGATTCTCCGGGTGTGGATTCGGACCCTGACATCTGTGAAAGCAGAGTTATTTCCTGGTTGTGAGTCTTTGTTGGGGTGAGACCCTGGGAGCCCAGTGGAGGAGAGGGGAGCAGATGGTGAGAAAAGCAGCCCGCTGCAGAGAATCCACATTCCAGAGCACAGGCTCCCTGCAGCCTGTGTGCCAAGGAGATCCCTGTGGCCTTTCCATGTTCTCCCTGCTTACCTGGCTGGAGCTGAAGGAGACCAGGGATCTCCACATGGAGAGTCCCTGTGTCACCTCAGGGTCATCGTTTTTCAGAGGCCCTGGGCAAGCGGGTAGGGATGAGGTCTGCAGTGCTGTGGAAAGCATACAGGCCAGTGCTAATTAGCTGGCTTCTTTGTGGAGCCAAGACCAAGGAGAAAGAAGGGAACCTGGCTTTGTTTACTGCTTCAGAGCTCTGGGGAGAGCTCTTTACTATGCTTAGGTTAAATGATGTCCAAGGAGCGCCCTCTTGGATTCCCGAACATTCGGGTACCATGCCTGAGCAGCCCTCCCCAGTCTCTGGGGCCCAGTTCCATGGAGGGCACGGCCATCCACTTTCTGGCTTCTTTAGGATGCACAGATGGGGAGGTGCATTTGGCCTTCCAGGGAGCAGGATTGTCTTGTCCATACAAAGAACGGGGTTTCTACCACTTAAACATTTTTCTGCCTCATAGGTCATTTCCAGCCAAGCTGGCTATTCTCTGTCTTAAACTTACTTGAGTTTTAGATTAAAAAAAATTTTCCTGTGTGGATTAATTCACTCATCTGCAGCTAGGAAGACAAACCAGTGCTTTGGGGTTTTGTAATCTGCGAAACACAAGTGGGTGAATTTTGGTTACTTTTAGTTAATTCCTTACCAGGAGCCATGACTACTGCACTCCCAGTCTCTGTGCTGCAAACACAGCTGACAAGGTCCTTCCACCTTTGCAAGATCCCCAGAGGGACTACAGCCTTCTGTGCCCAAGCTGATACCTCGTCCATTAGGCATGGCAGGAATCACCTGGGGAATTTGTCAAAACTGAAGATTCTTGGCCCCAACCCAGACCTGCTTATCAGAATCTCCAGAAATCTGTGTTTGGAGTAAGTCATTTCGATGCTGCCGGCTGATCTCCTGTGACATTAGGAATCAGTCGTTAAGGCCCCATTTTAGTTGAGGATGCTGAGGCCCTGAGAGGCAGACGCTTGCCCAGGTCAGGTCATGTCGCTGAAGGAAGGAATCTCTGCCTGAGAGCTCCTTTTCCTCTCCCTGCAGCCACCCTGTGTGGCCCAGGCTGTGTTCAGGCCTCCTGTGTGTCCTTGTGTCCAGTATTGTCCCTCATTACCTGGGGCTGTGTTCACACGCATTCTCGGAGGGCAGTTTTGTAGAATTGCTGCTCTGCTGGTGGGATGGGGAAGTGGGCATGGGGCTGCTGGGTCACTGCCCCTCCCTGGCTGGGTTTGAGGCCAGGCAGGCCTACACTCCTAGCTGGGCCTTGACCACGCTCCCATTGCTCCTGGAGGGAGGGGAGCCAGTGGATGGTGGTGTCCAGGCTCTGCCTGTTGGTTCTGCTCTGTGGGAAGGATGGTGGAGCAGTCAGAGCACCCGTTTCCAGAAGGATGTGGTTTTCATGTCCCTGCTTGGCAACACTTTCTCAGAACGTTACAGACCAGTGGCCAGGCCACCGAGGCCACCTTACAGGAAGGGATTTTGCCGTTGCGGGTGGTTTGTCTCCCACTGCCAGAGTAGCCTTGTTCGTTTTTGCCTTAGGCTCTGGGTTACATCTTGTTCCTCTCCTCACCCTGGGGAGTGGGGCGAATGGGGGGGGGAGCATTCCCCGTGAGCCTTAGATCCCACCCTGGGGGTCAGCTTGAGGCAGGCACCTGCCTCCTTCCCCACCATTCAGCCACTGTTTGACAGCAGGGGATAATGGAGGAGTTAAGGGTTCACCTAGGTTGCCATTGGGGTTCAAAAAGGAACATAGTAAAGGTGGACCAGGCCCTCGGAATTCACTCCCCTTTAAGGGCACCCTCGTTTGTGCAGGCTTTGGCGGATGGACACAGATGAAAAAGAGTGGCCCCTCCTTCACCCTGTGCAGTTCAGCGTTCTATAATCCAAGCTTTACTGCAGCCCCAAGAGGCCAAAACAGTGGTCCTGGTAGGTGGGAGATTAGGCAGAGGAAGGGGCAATAGGGTGAGGGCTGGCTGCTGTGGGCTCACAGGATCTCCCTGCCCGGGCCAGGGTGCTCTGCCTTCCTTACCCTTTGAGGGTGAGCTTGGGAGGTTGTCTCAGAAAATGTTAGATGAACAAATATGGCTTTTCCTGACTGGTCACTGTTAGGTCACGTCCAGACCTGCCCTTTCATCTCTTCTTCCTAAACGCGGCTCTCAGTGGTCAAGCCCTCATTTCTTCCTTTGGTTCCCTCGACTCCTGGCTGCTCTGCCCCAGGTAGCCGTGGGTGGAAAGAATGTGGACTGTGGGGAACCCCCAACCCCCACCCCCACCTCCCTGCCTTGGTTTAGATCCTGGGCCCCACATGACCTTTCTGAACTCCTGTTTCCCCATCAGGAAGTGGGGAAATCAACCCGATGGAGAGGTGATGAGATAATGTTTGGGAAGGTTCCCAGCAGAAGTCCTGGTATTTAGAACACACTTTTTAAAAATCACCGTTCTCCATTCTTTCAAAAATTCTCCTCTTATTCTTTTGACTGTTTATGGAAAGTTGACTTCACCTGATTTTTGTCTAACCTGTAGCTGCCATTGATAGTAAACCCACGTCTGGACTAGTAAAAGAGCACAGGGGACAATTTGGGGATTTCTGGAGCCTGAGTCTGTATCTTGCCTTTGCTCTTTCCTTGGGGAGCAGGTTTTGGGGAGATGTTTCCAAACTGAACCAGCTGTCTCATCACTCCTCCTCTCTCCACAGATCCTGCTTCTCAGAAGATGCACTATTATAGATACTCCAACGCCGAGGTCAGCTGCTGGTACAAGTACCTCCTTTTCAGCTACAACATCGTCTTCTGGGTGAGTGGATGAGAGCAGCCATGTTCCCTGGCGTAGTCCTTAATTAGTAAATCATGCTTCTTCATGTTCTTTTGATTTGCCAGAGCCCCGTGAGGCTCTGGGTGAGGTGGCTGACAGTCAGGGTCCTGCCCTCATGAAACCAGTGACAAGTATTGGGTTGACCAAAAAGTTTGTTCAAAAAACTGGAAAATCCAGTTCCGTTCAAAACGGAAAAACCAGAACAAACTGTTTTGCCAACCCAATAAATTATAAAGTAGACCATCAGGTGCTGTGATGGGGAAGGCCAAGGTGATTGAAGACTAGATTAAGGGGCCCTACCCCAGCTGTGGGGGTTTAGGAAGATGGGGCTCTGACCCAGATGCGTGTCGGTTTCCCTCCATCCACACCCCAGGAATGCCCCAATGAGGCATCAGCTGCCGGGTCTTTTGTGCACATTGGACTGTGGGCCCGGCCTTGTCCTGGGCTCTGGGAGGTTAAGGGTGGACAAGGGGAGTAAAACCCTGTCCTTGTGGTGCTGGTGTTCAATCAGAAGGGGTGTTAGCCTACTGAGCCTCAGAGCAGGGAGGGGGAAGCCGCTTGGCCAGGGTGGTTGGGAAGCACATTCTAAGGAGAGGTGGCTTGTAGGCTGAGACCTGAGTACTAGTGAAGACACAGCTATATGGGGTCTTGGGAAGAAAGCTCCAGGTAGGGAGAGCAGCATGTGCAGAGGTCCTGAGGCAGGAATGAACTTGGCATGTGCAAGAAGCAAAAAGAAGGGCATGTGGCTGGAGCTGAGTGAGTACAGGGCACAGGGGACACAGGTGAGGACGCGGGCATGAAGAAGCCAGGTCATGCAGGACTGTATGGTTCCCAGTAAGTAGCTGGAATTCTACTTCTGTCAGTAACTCTTGGTAGGTTATAAGTTGGATGGTATCATCTGATTTTGGAGTGATTCTGCAGAGTGAAGGCATGGATGGTGGTCCCATGTTCTGAGATGGGCATTTGGGGCAGAAGGGTTTGAATGGTCTCTTACCAGCCACATGGACATGTCAGTGTCCCGTACCAGTGGCCATCCTGGAGATGAAAGTCTTGGCCACCATCAGAGGAAGGGGTGACCAGATCATCGAAGGAGAGTGTATTGACTGAGGAGAGGAGGGGTCTGAATATTGAGGTGGGGATGCTAGAGGTGGGGTTGAGGAGGAAAGTCCTCTCCAAAGTTGGCTGTGAGTGAGTGAGTGGCCTGAGGTAAAAGGAAGACCAGGAGATTTTGTGTCGTGGAAGCCTTGAGAGGAAGCCCTTCATGTAGAGGGGAGGAGGATGAGGACAGAAAATTGACTTTGGCTTTGACAAGGTGGAGGGTATGACCTTGACCAGAACTGCTGGGGATGGAAACCCACCTGGAGTTGGTCCAGGAGCCCATGGGACATGAGAAAGTGGAGACCAGTGACTCATGACAGTTCTTTCAAGGACTCTTGCCTTAAAGAGGAGCAATGGGTACTGGCTGGAACTGGTCAAGGGGTTAAGGGAGATATCAGAGCATGTCAGTGGCATTGGTCCAGGGGGAGGCAGACATTGATTCTGTGCAGGAAAGCACGGTGACATGACCGTGCACAGAGGGTTTTAAAACCTCATTTAATACAAGCGTCGAGTCTGCAGCTAGTGTCTGGGTGGGGCCTGATGGAGAAGGAGGGACAGGATAAGTGGTCATGATGCCACATTTGCCTCTACTGAGGATTTTGGCATTTCCTATTTGGACTGGAACTTTTGACATCAAGGCCGACTTACCAGGATCTCTCAGCCTTTCACCCTTGTTTTTCCAGCATCACCCCCTGATGATTTATCTCAAAGTTTGGGGGGGTTTCTGTCCTGGAGAAGTAGGGTGCGATTCAGTGGCTTGGCCATTCACCGCAGGACTTTTCTGGTGCCCAGACAACCTTTCACCAGCAGCCTCATTATTGCCCCTGAGGTAGGGCAGTGCTGGACATTTGAGGTGGTTCCTGTGGGCCCCTCCTAATGGGAGGACTGTGGTTGCCCCTTCCCTGAGATGTGTGGCTTCTCAGACCTGCATTGCTCCCTGTCTGGAGGAGAGCCTTCTGGCCTCACCTGGAGTCCCCAGCCCCCAGCCAGGTGCACAGTTGAGGGCCACCTGGCTTAGGCAGGTGGTTTGACACTTTAGACACTTTGTCCACCCTCCTGTTGTACCCCTTGCCCGGTGGCCCGCTGTGCTTGCTTGGCCTTACATCCCGACCTCTGACTCACATCCTGATTTTTGCATCTGGGGTGAAACTCTCCTGCTGCTGCTGTGGCCCAGGGCCCTGGTAATCTCTGTTTCTTCAGAGTGTCTTCGGGATAGATTCTTTGCTCTTGGGAAGCTTTACTAACTTGCCCAATATAATACATTTGCAGCACCAAATTCACGTAGCAGAGTTCATGAATCCAGAATTGTAGCAAGTCTGCTTGGTGATTCAAGGGGGCTACAGCGTTATCGGAGTTTTGCAGAATTGGCAGTGTCTGTGGTCGAGAGTTAATCATTTTTCAGTTAGTGTGCACTGGGGCAGAACAGGACAGGACAAACAGGAACAGTCAGGAAAACGAGGCATGAGAGCTCTGTTGGGAAAATGAGAGGGGGAGGCTGCCCGGCCCCTCCCTGCTGGGTTCTAGGCGGAGATTTGCTGTCTTCATCTGCACAGGAGCTGGGAATGTGGAATAAGGCTTGGGAATTGGGGCGCAGAGCCCTTAGGGAAGTGCATGGTGCAGCGGGGGTTCCTGGGTGCCGGTCTGGACTCTCAACCTGAGCTGATTTCTTTGTGAAATACTGCTGTCACCTGCCTGCTGCCTGCCTCGCAAGGTTGTTGAAAATGAGTAAGATGATGTGCCAAGCCCTTACCTCTTCAGAGAAGTTTTCTTCTTTAAATGGAGAAAATACAAAAGTAGAGGAATATAATGAACCCCCCACCCCAGCTGCCATGTTCCCATCAGCTAGCTTCAGAAGTTACCAACTCAGCCTATCATGTTTAATTTATATCTTCCCCCACCTTGGATTATTTTGAAGCAAAGCACAGATGGATCATTTTGCAGAGAGTTTTTGTTTGGTTTCGATGAATTAACAGTGAGAAAGCGGAGCAGAAGGATGACAGCCTTGACGGTGGACTTGGGCTCCTTAGGCAGGTTTGAATATGCAGAAGCAACCTGTTGAATTCTTTGACCAATTCTAGGTGCTGGAACAAGCAGAGGTTTTATTTAACAGTTTGCTCCATCCAGAATTATTTTCACAGTAACGTTCTTTATAGCAAACACCTGTAGCACTCTAACCGTTTTTTTGTGTTTTTTCTTTTTAAGCTGTCTCCTTCCAACTTCAAGGCCGAGATTTTTCCAAGGGACCATTAATACTTGCTTGTGGCGAGAGATGTGGATGCCCGCAGTGTTTGTGTGTGTTCTGAACTGCATGTTTTACTGGGTGTACATGGAGCTGGGCTTCCTGGGGATCTTATCACAGGGATGTCAGGAAAATGCTGCCACCACAGCCTTTTGAGGGCACTAGCACTTTTTACCCTTTCTCGGTTTTTTTAAATTATTATTATTAGTTTAAAATTTATTTTATTTTATTTATTTTTGGCTGTGTTGGCTCTTCGTTGCTGTGCGCGGGCTTTTCTCTAGTTGCGGCGAGCGGGGGCTACTCTTCGTTGCGGTGTGCAGGCTTCTCATTGCGGTGGCTTCTCTCTTTTCTTTTTATAAATTTATTTCTTTATTTATTTTTGGCTGCGTTGGGTCTTCATTGCTGCGCTGGACTTTCTGTACTTGCCACGAGCAGGGGCTACTCTTTGTTGTGGTGCGCGAGCTTCTCATTGTGGTGGCTTCTCTTATTGTGGAGCACGGGCTCTAGGTGCGCGGGCTTCAGTATTTGTGGCTCCTGGGCTCTAGAGCGCAGGTTCAGTAGTTGTGGCACACGGGCTTTAGTTGCTCTGTGGCATGTGGGATCTTCCCGGACCAAGGCTCAAACCCATGTCCCCTGCATTGGCAGGTGGATTCTTAACCACTGCGCCACCAGGGAAGCCTGGTTTTTTAAAATTACAATCATTCCTTGGATGTGTTAGACCTGTTTCTAGGGCAAAATCTCACTTTGACACAGGAAAATGCAAATCAAAACCACAATGAGATATCACTCTCACCCATTAGAATGGGTATTATTAAAAACCAGAAAAATAACAAATGTTGGTGAAGAAGTAGAGAAACTGGAATCCTTGTGCACTGTTGGTGAGAACGTATAATGGTGCAGATGCTATGAAAAAAAGGATGGCGGTTCCTCAAAAAGTAAAAAATAGAATTACCATATGATGCAGCAGTTCTCCTCTGGGCATATACCTAGAAGAATTGAAAGCAGGATCTTGAATAGATATTTGTGTACCCTTGTTTGTAGCAGCGTTATTCATAATAGCTGAGAGCTAGAAGCAACCCCTGTGTCTACCGAAGGATGAATGGATAAACAAAAAGTGGTCTATACAGGCCATGGAATATTATTCAGCCTTAAAAATGAAGGAAATTCCTACGCATACTACAACGTGGGTGAATCTTGAGGACATTATGCTGAATGAAATAAACCAATCACAAAAGGACAAATACTCTATGATTCCACTTATATGAGGTACATAGAGTAGTCTGCTTCAGAGACCCAAAGTAGAATGGTGGGTACTAGGGGCTGGGAGGAGGGGAAAATGGGAAGTTACTGCTTAATGGGGACAGAGTGTCAGTTCTGCAAGATGGAAAGAGTTCTGTGGACGGTGGTGATGGTTTCACAGTACTGTGAATGTACTTAATGCCACTGAGCCGTACACTTAAAAATGGTTAAGATGGTAAGTTTTATATTATGTGTACTTTACTATGATTAAAATTCTTAAAAAAATCTCACTTTGACTTGCAGAGGAAAGGAAGCTGGGAGGGGCTTACAGCCTTTGTCTTTGTTCATTCTCACCCCACCTGATTCCACAGAGAATTTGAGCTTCCCTGGTTTTGCTGAATGAATCCTCTCGAGGGATGATTCCATGATGCCTGCAGCTCCCACCACAGACACTGAGTTTAATCTGCAAAGATTCTGATAAAGCCCTTGCCTGGATTTATTTCAGAGGTGGATTAAAAGTGAAAAGCGGAGACTGCTTGTAGGCACAGACGACAGAGAGCCCCCCACTCTGCTGTGGACCTTCTCAGTGACAAGGGCAGGTCTGAGCCACAGCTTCCCTGCTTGTAAAATGCGGGAATTCATTGCTGACCCTAATGTGCAGCCTGTTTCTGGGTGAGAAACATGGACATTTGTGCTCTGTGACCAGCATGGCTTGAGGCCCCTTCCTTCGAAGTAACAGATGCCTCCCACGAGTAGGGTGAGCATGTAATTTGTGCTCCAAGTTGGGAAACTTTTAAGAATGAAAGAGAGATTATTAAGAATTTTGCCGGAACAATAGATGTGCCCCAGGACTGTCCCAGGCAAACCAGGACAGTCCCTAACCCTAACCCTTCCCGAGAGAGGCAAAGCCAGTCTGATGTGGAAGGACCTAACGGCAGCTCCCTGCCCTTGCTCCCGTTTGTGGCATTTTTGTGGGTGGATGGTCTTAACTCTCTTTGTCTGGCCCCACAATGGGCTGTTGACTCTGGATCATTCTAACCGTTAGAGAATTGCCCTTACTTGAGCTGAACTCTGTCCATGTGATATCAGACCCCAAGGCCTGATCCCTAGGTCTGAGCGCAGATGGTTTCTCTGTTTCCATTTCTTGGTAATTCAATGCAGTCAGAAAGGGAAAGTCTAGTGTTTTAATAACATGTGTAGACTATTTCACTTCCACTGCTGAGAGGTGGTACCTTTTTTCCCTTCCAGTTTTATTTACTAAACTTTTGTAACTGCATGGAAATTCTAGAAGACTACACAAGGCATCCCAACTTGACTGTGTTCCCTCCTTCAGGCTCCATTTTCCTGTCTGCAGTCACACATAGTTTCACATCTTGGTGAGAGTATCCACGTGATCTTGAAGTGTGCGTTTTCGTATCAGCATCACCTAGTGTAGAACATTCCAGGTTGCCGCACAGTCTTCCTGATTGTATTTTTGGAAATTCCTATATTGGACATTTAGGTTGTTTCCAATTTTTCTACTATCCTAGATAAGGAGCGGTGATTAGCTTTTGTAACACAGATTCTTCCCTTTGGGGAAAGGGGAGAAATTATTTGCTGGGATAGATTCCCAGGAGTGAGAGTAAATGAGTCAGAAGGTATGTCCATCGTTTTGACCGGCCTGACATTTATATAGTCATATTCTCCAGAAGGGCTGCCCCAATTCATAGGAAATAGACCGCCTTATCTTTTGGCTCATAGGGGTGTGTGTTTGTGTATTTTTCCACATTTTGTCTTGCCAAGATAGAGGGCGCGAGGATTGCTTAATTAGAGACTCCGCTAGAACTAGGAGTTGCTGATCCGTTTAGGGCCTCAGCTCCTGATCTCACTGGCTCAGGCGCATCTGCAGCTGGGACCACCAGGAGGGATTTGCGAGGATGGGCAGTATGGTGCACTGTGATTATTCCCCAGGACATATGATTATTACACACTCACAGGGTGGCATCAGGTCTAAGTAACTGGTGGTGTGTATAACTCTGCTTCCTTGGCCAGTAAATAGTCAGCGTGGGCCAGTCTGCTGGGGTGATTTATCATCTATGGGGGAGTACCCTATTCCCATCTTGTTTGTACCTTTTTTTTTTTTTTTTCCCTAGAAATGCTTTTAAAAAAATCACTTCTAGGGACTTTCCTGGTGGTCCAGTGGTTAAGAATCCGCCATCCAGTGCAGGGAACGGGGGTTCAATCCCTGGTCAGGGAACTAAGATCCCACATGCCGTAGGGCAACTAAGCCCACACACCGCCACTACTGAGCCCGTGCACTCTGGAGCTGGCACACCACAACTAGGGAGAAGCCCGCGCGCTGCAACGAAAAGACCCCACGTGACACAACTAAGACCCGACGCAGCCAAATAAATTAAAAAAAAAAATCACTTCTATTGAAGTGTAGATTAAATAGAATAGGGCTCTCGCCTTCTGAGATGGCCCACACTCTGTCTGTGGAGTGTATTTCTCCCAAGGCCATTCTCGCCTTTTGAGACGGACTGCATTCTGACTATGGAATATGTATCTCTATAAATAAATCCACTTCTAATATACATACTGATACATACATACATAGAAAGAAGGAAGGGAGGGAGGGAGGGAGGAAGGAAGGAAAGAAAGAAGGAAGGAGGAAGGAAAGAAGGATGAACCTGTACCCATTTCAAGTGTTCAGTGCACTGAGCTGGCAGCTGTATCCTCCCTCCCCTCTCATCATGATCGCCACGATGAAGATGTGAAACGTTTCCATCCCTCTAGAAACTGTCCTTATGCCCTTCTGTAGTCACTCCCTCCCCACCCTTCCTCTGGCAACCACTGATTTGCCTCCTGTCACTTATATAAATTAGATTTCACTCTCCGATCTGACTTCCTTTAGTTTAGGTGATGTTTCTCTGTTGTTTTTCTGCTTTTATTTTATTAATTTCTTTAAAAGTTTTTCAAAAATCATATTTTTATATTTAAAAATTGTGGTAAAACATACATAACAAAACTTAGAATTATAACCATTTTTAAGTGCCCAGTTCAGTGGCATTAAGTGCATTCACGGTGTTGTGCAACCGTCACCACCATCCATCTCCAGTCTATTGCACTGATTTCTGCTCTTTTTATTATCTTCTCTCTTCTACTTATTTTGGGATTATTTTGTTCTTTGTCTGGCTTCTTAAGGCAGAAGATTAGGTCATTGCTTTTAGATCTTTCTTCTTTCTTATAGTATAAGTACAGGCATACCTCATTTTATTGTGCTTCCCAGACACTGCATTTTTAGCAAATTGAAGGTTTGTGGCAAGCCTGCATTGAGCAAGTCTGTTGACACCATTTTTCCAGCAGCATTGGCTCACTTTGTGTCTCTGTCACATTTTGGCAATCCTTAGACTGTTTGAAACTTTTTCATTACTATTGTATTTGTTATGGTGATCTGTGATTAGTGACCTTTGATGTTACTGTTGTAAAAAGATCTATGACTCACTGAAGGCTCAGATGATGGTTAGCATTTTTTAGCAGTAAAGTATTTTTAAATTAAGGTCTGTACATTGTTTTCTTAGACATAATGCTGTTGCACACTTAATAGACTACAGTATAGCGTAAGCATACTCTTCCTATGCACTGGGAAGCCAAACAATTAGTGTGACTTGCTTTATTGCGGTGGTCTGGAACCAAACCCAAGTACCTCCAAGGTATGCCTATATTTGATGCCCTGCGTTTTCTGCATCCTACACATTTTGATATGTTTTCATTTCATTTGGTTAAATGTCTTGTATATGCGTACTGTTTATATAATGTGTCTTTTCTTTCCCTCTCTGGCTTACTTCAGGATTTTCTCTTTGTCACTGGATTTCAGCAATTTTATCATGATATGTGCTGGTGTGTTTTCTCTGTGCTCTGTTTGAAGTTCATTGCGTTTTATGGATTTGTGGGTTTGTATTTTTCATCAAATATGTGATTACTCCCATCATTATTTCTTCAAACGGACACCCTCCCTCCCTTGGACTCCTTGTTGTCCCACAGGTCACTGAGGTGCTGCTCAGTTGTTGTTTTTTTTAACCTCCTTCTACCATTTAGTTTAGAAGGTTCCTATTGCTTTTTCTTTAAGTTCACTCATCTTCTATAGTGCCTGATTGGCGATTAAACCCATTTAGTGATTCTTCATTTCTAATGTTGTATTTTCTATTTCTGATAGTTCTATTTGGATCTTTTTTATGTTTTCTGTTTGTCTCTTCATTATGTTTATTTTCCTTGAAATGTTTGAGCATATTTACAGTATCTGTTTTAAAGTCTTTGCTGATTCTATCTTCTATCTCATTTCTGTGTCTTATAGTTACTGAATTTCTTTCCTTGTTATAGGTCATGTTTTTATTTTCCCTCTTGCCTATCTAGTAACTTTTGATTGGATGCTAGATCTCATTTTTCTGCCGAAGTATTCTTCCTGTCTTGGTCAGCTTGGGCTGCCATGACAACACATCACAGGCTCTTTGGTTTAAACAAGAGAAATTTATTTTCTCCCATTTCTGGAGGCTGGAAGTTTGAAATCAGTTTGCCAGCATGGTCAGGTTCTGGTGTGGGCTCTCTTCCTGGCCTGCACATGGCTGCCTTCCTGCTGTTTTCTCATGTGGCAGAGAGAGAGAACCCAAGCTCTGGTCTTTCTTCCTCTAATCATGGAGGCTCTACCCTCATGACCTCATGTAACCCTACTTACCTCCCCGCCTCCAAATACCATCACACTGGAGGTTAGGGCTTCAAGATATGAATTTTGGAGGGACATCTTTTGAGTCTGACATCTTTTGTTAAATCTTGTATGTGAGATTCATTCATGCTGTGGTACGTAATTGTAGATCGTTGATTCTCATTGTTGTGGAATATCCCATTGTGGGAATATATCATTTGGGTTATTTGCAGTTTTAGGCTATTAAGACCTGTTGAAGTAATATAAAAACCTACCAGGGTTGGGGACCCGGATTATAGGGATGTCCTGGGGTTCGTGTGGCTGAGCTGAAGGAAATCCTGTCTAGGTCCAGATGGTTTCAGTGTGATAGTTTAGTGCAGGACTTGGCAGACTACGCTCGCAGGCCAGACCTGGCTGTCTGCCTGTTTTTGCACGTACAGCTTTACTGGAACACACTCCTGTCCATTCGTTTACGTATTATCTGTGGCTGCTTTCCCGCTATAACAGCAGAGTGGAGTAGTTGAAACAGAGACCTTCTGGCAGGCAAAGCTGAAAACACTATCTGGCTTACAGAACTGTCAACCCCTAGCTTAGTATCTTGTTCTCTACTCACTGTTAATCACTGAACTGTGCCAGCGATGGCAGGGGCTGGGGTGGGGTGAGGCTGGGGTGGGGGTTCCTTCTCTCCATTGCCTGGGGCGCTGCCTGTAACCTCCCTTGGAGAACTCTGCCTCCCTGCCTTCCTTTCGTTCAAAGGCTGATACAGTCAGATTCCTGGGCAGGGTGTGGTGGGCGTCAGCTCCCTGTTATCAGGGAGCACGGAGATTATGTGGAAGCTGCCCCAGAGCCCTGTGGGTAGTCCTCCCCACCTCCTCCTCGGGCCCCTCGCAGGAGTTCACTGGCTCTGCGGGAAGGGCACATGTGCTTCTGGTTTTCAGAACCACCCTTCCGGCAGGAGGAAGAGCTGGTGTGTGATAGCTGTGTGACCCTGAACAAGGCACCATCCTGCCCTGGGCCCATTTCCCTCCGGGAAAAGAAGCTGGGCTTTAGCGTCCCTTCCAGCTCCCAGAACTTCCAAACTCCCACAAAGAACTGGCTTGGTTTAAGTTTTTTTTTCATGTGGGACTGTTTTGAAAGAGGCGATCCTTTTATGCTCTGTTTAGGGTCCAGAGTGATCGCAGTCTGGAGGGGCAAGGCCTCCTGATCCCGACAGATGTCCTGGGACTCCCCCTCAGTGCACTGGCTCTCAGGGCCAGGTTGGGTCTAGGGTCTGTGCCCTCTGGTGTCCTTTCAAGTGACCACGAGCATCTCTGGTGTTCCCTGGACTCCCCAGACCTGGACTCTGGATTTCCAGTTCTGGAGAGTGAGTGCCAAGGACTGTTGGGTTTCCACCTGGCATGATTTATGGTGGCAGAGCTTAGGCAGTGGGAGGTGCAGAGGCCCTTGGAGATCATTGGTCTCTACCTATTCAGTTTTGCAGGTTGGCAAACTGAAGTCCAAGAGAGAGGGATGGCTTGCTCAGAGCCACAGGGTGAGTTAGGAACAGAGCTGAGACAGTTCTATCTCCTTCCACTCCCTGCCCTGTTTTCTTTCCATCATCCTTTCCCCACCTCACTTGAAAAGCCTCCAGAAGGCATCTGTTTCCTTAAACTCTGCTTTACTCTTGTCTCCAGAAGCCCAATGAAACAGATGCCTCTGGAAAGGAGGACCTTGTCTCAGGACAAAGCTGCAAGTCGTTGGGGGATGGTGCGCAGAGTGCTTTCAATCCAGCAAATGCTTGTGGCGTCTTGAGGGTCCCCGCGACCTCTGTTCTGCCTCCATGTCAGGGCAGGGCTCGCTCAGTGCTCCAGGGTAAGCACATCACTCGGGATACTTCTTTGAATTCTTACAACCCTCCTATGACCCAGGAAGGGTCATCCCCATTTTGCAAAGAAAAACAGGCTCAGAGAAATTTCTGGACTCGTACAAGTCCTGTCATTTGTTGCAGGGTGGAGCCGGAACCAGGACTGGCTGACCCATGCTATTTTTTCAGCGCTGCCCTGGACTCCCTCGGGTCTCGGTGCTTACTCTTGGGTTTCCTTCTTGTTTTTTTCTGAGGCTCCCTCTGGTGGCCCAGGGGCAGGGGTTCTGTGAATGTCACCCTTCCTCAGCCAGGGGAGTCTGCAAGAATCAGGGGCCGGCAGGGCACGCCTGAAAGCGTTTCGCGGCTGCTGGCGGTTTGTCTCGAGCTTGTGGAGGAAAGTCCTCTGGAGCCCGCAAGAATTGCCTAAGTGCGTTCGCGCACTGAAGTGAAATCTTACAGGAGACCAAGCCCACTACATCGTGGGTGATGAGGGGCTGCTTTTGACCTCCTTGGCGTTGGAATCCTCCTCCAGTCCAGCAGGGCCTGGCTACATGTCTACACTTCCGCTGTGTCTGGGACCTGCTGGGTAAAGGCTTGCCCACTTGGTGAGTGGACTCCATGTGGCTTCCGGAACAAGGCAGGGCTGGACCAGCCCAGAATGCCCCCCAGGAAACCTCTCACCTTCTTTCACAGAGGCCTTTGCCTAAGGTGGAGAGGTCACTACTGAATCTTCACAGTGACCCCCAAAGAGGGCCTGACGACACAGAGTGATCCTCCCCACCTGATGATGTGGGACGTTGGCTTTAGGGTTGCACAGCTTAGAAGCCCCTCCTGCGGACTGCCACGCCGCCGGGCACTGTGACTGCCCCGTGTGGTGGAGGGCACAGGCTGGTGCCCGCTCTTCCTGCCTTGGGTGGCTGCCCTGAGGGCAATGAGATGACGTGATGTCAGGACAGAGACACGCAGGTTTGTTTCTTGACTTTGCCACCAGCTAGCTGTCTGACTTTGGGCAAATAACCAAATCGTTTTACATCGGAACTTTCCCATTTGAAAAATGGGGGTAATAGTACCAGTGTTATGGGGTGTGGAGGGCCTCTTTAGGTGTATTGTGTTTAATGCAGCACCTGGCACCCAGGAAGGGGTGGTGCCCTGGTGACCACCGCAGGGTATGCACCTGATGGTCCAAGGCTGGCCTCCCTTTGGGCTTGGTGGGAGTTGGGCTCCATTCTTTGGTAAGGAATTTAATCAGGTCATAGAAGAGAGACAAAGGAGGTTACTCTGAGGCTGGAAGGCACCTTAACTGTCACTCCCAGGTGGTTGGCAGCCAGGAGGACAGCCCAGCTCCATAGACCATCTGTCCCAGGGAGGTCCAGGGAAGGGTCTCCACGGGGAGCCAGGCAAAGCTGGCCAGAGTCCTGGATCATTCAGGGGGCTGTCGTGAGCTCCCAGACAGGTCACTTCCCCAGTTTGGTTCTCCCTCAGTCTCCTTGTCTCTAAAACGACTGTTGGTCCCTGAAGGTCCTGCCTTGGACCACTGTTCACTGAACCCATGATCGGACATGGGTCCCTGCCCCCCCAGTTCCTGTCTTTCTGGTGCAAAGTTAACTTTAGTTCTTCCTGTAAAACAGAATGGAAAAAAACACAAGCTCTCATTCTTAGAGCCCCGTTGTTGTGAGAGAAGGAGAACTGGGTTGCGGTGGTAGGGAGCTGGTGTCTTAAGCTGACTGCATTCGGCGAAGGGTTTCCGAGGGGCAGACCTTCCTCACTGTCCCTCCTGGCACCGGGTGGTGGGTGGGTTGTCATGGAAAGTGGTTAGGCAACCCTGAACAGAATAGAAAACATCGCTGCCCTCAGAGGGCTTAAGTGGGGGGGAGGCACAGTAGACAGACAGACAGCTCATGTGGTCTAGGATATGTGCCATGAAGAAGATCTAGCAGGGAAGGAGATCAGGAGTGATGGATGGGGAGCGTCCACATAGCATGGCAAAGGGAGATGTGTTTGAGGAGGAGAAATTTGAAGAGACCTGAATGGAATGAGGGAGGAAGCCAGGAAGGGATATGGAGGAGGAACATTCTAGGCTGAGGGATCTAGTCAAGGCTCTGAGGCAGGGATGAGTTTGGTGAGTTCAAGAAACAGTAACAATACCAGGGTGGCCCAGAGAAGGGGATTGGGACCGGGGAGCCGGGTCGGAGATGGTGTTGGAGACGCACGCCACAGCATGGCTGCCCATGTTCTCGTGGTCTGCGGCAAGGAGTTTGAATTTTATTCTAAGTGTGAAAGGAAGTCATCGGAGCATTTTGAGGAGGGGAGTGATCTAGACATATTTTTAAAGGATTGTTCTAGTTGCTTGGGGACCTGTGGGGAGACGGTGGGGAGGCCCCTGCAGGGATGAAGCATGGACAGGTGGGAGCAGAGAGGGTATGCTATGTATTTTGAAGGTAGGACTAACAGAGGGGTCCTGATAGGTTGAATGTGGAGTTGGAGGGAGAGAGCTGTCAAGCCTGAGGTCTAGGTTTTCTGTCTTAAATGAGTAGATGGTCAGTGGTGCCATTTGGTGAGAAGGGGAGAGGTGGGGAGGAGCTGCTCCGGGGTTGGGAGACCACAGCTCCATTTGGGGGCACGTGAAGATTGAAATGTTACTAGTCATATTCATTGGACAAGTCAAGTAGGCATTGGGGTGTTTGACTCGGGAGCAGCTATGGCTGGAGGTTAGGATTTGTGAGTCAGCCGTGTTAGTTATGAGATCATCTAGAGGGATCAGGGGAGGGCAGGGGTCCAGGACTGAGCAGTGAGGTTCTCCAGCATTTAGAGGGCTCTGAAAGACGAGGACAAACCCACAAAGGAGACCGAGAAGAAACAACAGGGAGGGTGGAAGACAATTGTGTGTGTACACTTGGTGTCCCAAAGCTGAGTGCCTCAGTGACAGAGAGAATGACCAGCTGTGTTGGGTGAGATCAGGTAAGCTGAGGCAAAAGACGTGACCCCCCCGCTTGGCAAGAGGGAAGTGAGTCATTGGAGACCTTGAGGAATGGTGGGGAGAGAGGCCTACGGGGATTCGGCAGGTGGCGACTGGTCACCTTCAGGCTTGCTTACCGTGCAGTGTCAGACACTCGGGAAGGGAAGGGAACTGGTCGTGTACCCCATCAAGGCAAACGAAGCCCTCTTCATCAACTCATTAATCCAATGGGAGGATGGAAAAGTGGGAAATCAGCACAATGTGGTGGAAAGGACCACGTGTCGGCTCCGGAGAGCCTAAGTTCTGGCAGCAGAGGGGTCTTTGCCCGCGTGGCGCAGTGCTGTCTCCAGTGCTTGAGATGGTGCCTGGCACTTACTCAATGCCTGTTGAATGAATGAGTGAGTGAGTAAATGAATGAACTAAACAGAGACTTGGGATCTGGGCCTTCTCACTTACTGCTTGGGGTTGTTACTGAACTGAACTTGGGTTCGCTCACCCGACTTGCAGCAAAGCCAGTCCTTCTGCTACCAGGTTGTGGTGAAGGGAAGTACAAGGTTTATCGCAGAGTGCCCAGCAAGGAGAACGGGCAGCTCGTGCTCAAAAGACCCAGACTCCCCGATGGCTTTCAGTCAAGGGTTTTTAAAGGAAATGTTAGGGGTGAGAGTCACAGGGTGTATGATTAACTTGTGGACTTCCTTCTGCTTGGTTAGTGGTGATGTAACAGGGAGATGGTTGGGGAATCTGAATCATCTGCCTTCCGGTTCCAGTCAGTCTGGGATCCACATACCTCTCCAGGTCAGCGGGTAATCACCATCCTCTACAGGGTTGGGGGGTGGTGGTCTTAGTTTCTGCAGAACAGCTCAAAGATAGTGTCATATTGTTATCTAAATCCCTTCTGGAGGAACCAGGAGTCCTGTGACTCTGTTGTTCTAATCAGTAGCTGCTTGAGTCTGCTCTTTGGAATGGGGGGAGAAGGGGAGGGGAGACCAACAAGAAGCAGCGGGCACAGAGGGGCTCATTGTACCCAAGAAGGCCCCGCAGGGTCCTGCTCGGTTTCAGTCACCCCTTTTCTTTGATATTCCTCAATCTTGAGGGAAACAGGGGCGGGACGAGAAAGGGAATAAAGTTGTGGATAGAGAGATTAATCATCAACTTGTCAGGGAACTCTGTTTCAGAGGAACTCGGTTTCAGAGGGACTCGGTTTCAGAGGGACTCGGTTTCAGAGTTTTGGTCCTGGCCCTCTCGGCTCGCGTGCTGCTTTGTTAGGTGGGGGAATCAGGTCTTGGCAGGACTCCATCACTTGGGGTCCACAGACTGCTGTGGGAACCCGCAGTAAGGAGTCTGAGAACCCTCTGAAATTCCCTCCAAAACATTGGGCATGTGCACATTTTCTGAAAGTGGCCTGTGACCCAGAGGAGGTTGGGAACTCCGGGGCTTTCTCTGAAGGCCCTTCTTCCGAGTGCAGCCTGCTCGGGCTTGCAGTGAAGTAGACAGGAGTATCCTAAAGCTGGGGAATACACTTGGGAAAGTTGCAGCCACAGAGAACCTTGCCCTGTTGTTTACCGAGAGGTCCTGATAAACGGCAGCAAAATGCCAGCAGCGTATAAAGCAGTTAAGCAGAAAGATGCGGGGCTGCTTAGTTTGTAGAGGCCACGTGGTGTCTGTTTTCTATGAAACAATCCTCCGGGGTGTAGGAATCTGTGGAGTGTATTTGGGGGTCCCTTTTTGTCATGGTGCACGTGAGGCACCTTAGCCCCGGTGGGTTCCTGTGTGTAGGAGGTCAGGTTGGGGGCACTGCTTTTCTGGGGTGAGCACTTGGCCTGGTGCAGGCTTCTTTTAGTTCGGTAACATAACCTGGCATTTCCTGAGCGCAGGCATGCCCTGCAGTGCCGAGTGTAGGCACCACAGTGAGGAGCCTGAGCCTTGCCAGCAGATGGCCTGGGCGGCTGCTTGTCTGTGCTTGGAGTCTGTCTCCGGGGCTGGAGGCCCGAGGCGGGCGGCACAGGGGGTGCTCTGTCCTAGGCAGGGCTTCGCCTGCACTGGGAGCCCATGAAGGCTCCTGGGGCAGCCATCATGAGGGGTGATGTCTTCTTACACACCAGAGAGTGCATTGAAATGAGTAGGGGGCTTGTGGAATGGGGAAGAAATGGGGCGTGGCCTGGCGTCTCTAACTCCACAGTCTCTCCTGGACAGAGTCTGCTCCGAGATCTTTGTCTCTGCTCTCCAGAGCATGGGGACCTCTGGGGTTGAAGGAATTGGTCCCAATGGTCTGGGAAGATAGGTGTGGGTTATCTGAAGAGCCTCACCGTCCTGTTGTGCTGGTGTAGAGTCCCTGTCATCTGCAGGGGCCAAGGGGGCCGCCTTGCCCTGGTTCTGCCCAGCCTGGACACGAGCCAGGAACACGCCCTGACTAGCAGTGTGGTCCCTCCTATGAGAAGCATGTTCGTGGAGCTGGTTTCTGACCTACCTTTCTCTCTCTCTCTTCCCGCTGTGCCTGCTCAGTTGGCTGGAGTTGTCTTCCTGGGTGTCGGACTATGGGCGTGGAGCGAAAAGGTAGGTGTGACTGTCACTAGGACCCTGAGCATCAGTCCGCCAGGTTTGTTTGTCCCTTCCTCCAAACTCCTCCCTGACGAGGTTCGTAGTCATTAATCTTTACAGAGCCGGCTCTTGGAAGTTACTGAACTTATGATGAAAACTCCTGGGGTCCTGCTGCTGGCCCTGTTTCCCCGTGGTAGGGTCGCTGCTAGAGGTCAAGGTTGGGCTGGTTGGGATTTTGAGCCCTGTGAGTGTGGGGAGCCCTCTCTCCTGTTCCCAGAAACCCTGAGTCACCCTGGGGCATGTCTACAGCTGTGTCCAGGGCAGGCCTGGGGCTACCTTCTGGAATGGGTCCTGTCTGTGCCTCTGGGAGCCAGCAGGACCCTGAACACAGTTGTGTTGATTCCTGAAGCTCTTGTTCTCGTCCACGGGAAGGACCCCTGAGTCAGGGAGCAGGGCTCTGGGACGTGCCCCCTGGGCGCCCTGTAGGCACCTTTGAATCTCCTTGCCCAGCCTGTAGAGGAGAGAGGAGGAGAGAAGACCAGGCTCTTACTGTCCGGAAGGACAAGGGGCAGTTGGAACTCCAAGGATGGGACTAGACTGGGTGTGGGCAGGGTGGAGCTTTGGTGCCACATTTTGCTCTGCAGGTAGGTGGGCGCTGGGGAAGTAGAGAGACCAGGCTGGAAACAGTGGGAGCTAAAGCTTCCTCTCGAGTCTCAGGCCCAGGGCCCTCTGTTCCTTCAGTGGAATCTCTTTCTGCTTTCAGGAGGAGGAGACAGGAGCGCTTAGGTCTGTGGGCTTTCTTGCCATGGCCTTAGGAACTGGATAAGGTCTGCCTTTGGGTTTGGGCCCCTTTAAGAGCTTGTAGTGCAATGTCACTTTGCCCTAGTGACCAAGAAGCTGGTGCAAACCATGACTCGTAGTGCCACCATGTGACCGCCTCCGGAACAGCAGCATCTCAGCCAACGGAGCCCTGAGCCTAGGCCGGGCTACCCTGGCTCCCTGATTCTAGCTGGGTGCCTGGTCCGGCTGCTCTTTTCTCCATCCTCCTTTGAATCCTGTAGAACTGCTCTGTCCATTTCAGTTGCCATTAGCCAGATATGACTAATTATATCTAAATTAATTAAAATGAAATACAAATTAAAATTCAGTTCTTTAGTTCCACCAGGCCACATTTCAAGTGCTCAGTAGCACATGTGACCAGTGGCTACCATTGTGAACAGTGCAGATATAGAACATCTACATCATCACAGAAAGTTAGTGGATGGCGCTGCCTTCGCCTGTCCTTGGCGGGTGTGCTGTTCACAAGCGTGTTCATGTTGAAGCTGTTTTCATCTCAGGATAGTGGGGTGCTCCATGAATTGAGTGCCACGTCAACCACCAGATGGCCAGAGGCCAGGGCCCTGGGGTGCCCTTGACCACGGACCAGAGGGCCCCTCAGGGCCTCTTCCACCCCAGGCCTGGCGTCAGTACCCTGCAGGCTACAAAAGAAGTGTGGGGTCTGCCTGGGAGGCGGTCACAGCCTAGATGGAGACCAGGAACGGGAGAGTGGCTGGGGGCTGACGTAGGCAAAGATCTACTGGGCAGAGGGGCCTCTGAGGGGGCAGGTGGGGAGGGGCCGTGCCATGCCGTGGCTTTTAATGACAAGACTGAGCCTTGGAAGGTGGGTCCCTGTCCTCATTTAGGTCCGGACACAGCCCCCCAGGGCACCCTCGACTCTCTTTGAAGCTGATGTTACCCTGCTTTCTCTGCCTCTTTCAGGGGGTGCTGTCCGACCTCACCAAAGTGACCCGGATGCATGGCATTGACCCTGTGGTTCTGGTGCTGATGGTGGGCGTGGTGATGTTCACGCTGGGTTTCGCTGGCTGTGTGGGGGCCCTGCGGGAGAACATCTGCCTGCTCAACTTTGTGAGTGGCCCTAGACACGTGGGTGGGAGGAGATGGGGAGGTAGGGGTGTGGTCTCTGCCGGGCAGGCCTAGCCCTTATCTGGGGGGTGGGTAGCAGCTCTTATGAGCCTCCCCCAGGATCTGGCAGTGGGGGGAGGAGGCAGCCCTTGGTGCCCTGCTGCCTAACGAAAGGTAAGATTTCAGGGAACAGTCAGATGAACCAGATCCTCATCTCTGGAGAGGCTGGGCCCCTCTGGATTTTATCTCCTAGTGGGCAGAGTCGGCTGCTCCCTGGCCTGCTCTCCTCCCCTTCCCTTGCCTTTCATCTCCCTTAAGAAGTTCCAGTTGTTTGTTTGCTACTCACCTTTGCCCTTCCTGGCTAAGATCAAAAGATGTCAGTAATGTTAGGAAATCTTCTCCCTCCTCCAGGGTGTGTGAAACTGTTGGCTGTGCAATGCGGAATCCTTAATTTCCTGGCAGAACTTCGAGTTACTAAGAGTTTAGTTTTATACTTAGGTACACATTCATTTTGAAATGCATTCAGCTAAAATTAAATAGCACCTGGTGGGGAAA
This sequence comes from Pseudorca crassidens, assembly GCF_039906515.1. Taxonomy (NCBI): domain Eukaryota; kingdom Metazoa; phylum Chordata; class Mammalia; order Artiodactyla; family Delphinidae; genus Pseudorca; species Pseudorca crassidens. The sequence goes on along the minus strand of NC_090311.1, from coordinate 53,362,504 downwards.
ACACATAATTGTGTTTTGCACTATAGTTTTTGTTGAATTTATTAGATCAAGCCTTTTTTTCTGGGCTTCATTTAGAAAGCAAAACACGTGGGCTTTTTCTCATTGTTTTTTCTCTTAAAGATTATGTTTGGTTACCTTGCTTCTCTATGAATGGAGATTTCATTCTGGAGGGCCTTATGTGTGTATATGTTTGTACATGTGCCTGTCTTATTTTGAGATATTGTTGGTTGTTGCATAGCTGCTTAGTGTGCTGTATGGCCAGTGATAACGGCTGTGATAACTTGAGCTCTACAGGCTGGAGCCCCACCTTGATGGGAGGGGGTGTGTACCTGTGACTGCAGTGGCCTTTACAGAATTCCACCACTATTGTGGCCAGGGACAGCTCTGCTTCTGCAGAGGTTTTTATGCAGTTGACTATCATATACACACATACAGAGTAGGTACTGATAACGTTAGCAACTCCAGAGTTGTAAAGAGCCCTGCCAGGGAACTCAGATGTCCTCTATCTAAAGTATGTAACCCGAGTGAACCTCAGCTTCCTTATCCCTAAAGTAGGAGTAACAAGTTTCTAGCAACTGGGATGGTTGTATGTGCGAGGAGAGTGGTCAGATAGCGTGTCTGGAGCACAGTCTCTGCCCTGAAGGAGCTGATACCTGGTGGGGTAGGATAGCCATTCATTCCCGTGATGGAGTTTCCTTGGAGTGGGGGCTACTTCATAGGAGGTGGTTGGTACATTGTCTTGGAGCTTTCTCATACTTTCACTCATCTGACTCTTACCAACAATGCAGCAGTGTGAGTAGGGATGAGTTGCCCAGAGTACCCAGCTAATAACGTGGGATTCCCCAGACTCCAACGTGGGTCTCTTGGGTGCCGAGCTCGTGCTGTTCGCAGCAGGCAGAGGTTCTGGGTCGGACAAGGATGCGCGTCTGGCTGGGAGGCCAGAGGTGTAGTGACTTCTGCTCCCGTGCTTGTCCCCCTGCAGTTCTGCAGTGCCATTGTGCTCATCTTTTTCCTGGAGCTGGCCGTGGCCGTGCTGGCCTTCCTGTTCCAGGACTGGGTGAGGGACCGGTTCCGGGAGTTCTTCGAGAGCAACATCAGATCCTACCGGGATGACATTGACCTGCAGAACCTCATCGACTCCCTTCAGAAAGCTGTAAGCACCACCTTCTCCCTGATAGAGCTTGGCTTTTCTGGCTTCAGTCTGTGTGCATGGCTCGGGGGCCAGGCTGGTGGGGAACACTGGGCCTTCCCTTCTCAGCTCTGCCCACAGCCGGGAGGCCAGGGGAGGTGCTCCCCCCCGACTCTGGTCAGGTTAGCTTTGTCTGCTTGTGGTTGCTGGCGGGCCAGGCTTGCTCTCAGGGCGCCCTCCCCCATTTGCTTTGGGCAGGCAGTCCAGCTGCACCCACGGCCACCCTACCCTCTACCCGCGCAGGGCCCGGGTCTCTCCAGCCCTGGCCACGCGGGCGGCTGCAGTCTCCTAGGTGCTGTGTGTGCTGAGGGGTAGAGCTGGGCGCGTGACTCCCCGACTGAGGCTATTCTTGTCCCCTTCCTCCTTGGGACCTTTTCCCCTTCCTGTTTGGGAGGGCAGAGCTGCCTGGAGGAAGGTTCTTCAGATGGAGAGGAATGTGACCTCCCTGGACTCTGTTCCTGGGGGTTTGTCTAAGCAGTCCCAGGCCGTGGCCTTTTCTCTGTCAGGCCTTCCTCCCCCTTGTGTGTGGCTGTACCTGGAGGCTGGGACCACTGCTGTCCCCCATCCCTGCCACCCCTCCCGCCCCCCCCGGCCCCAGGAGAAACCAGCTCCCCACCATGCCAGCCTGTGCAAGGCTGTTGTTTGATCTGTGCTCTGCCAGAAAACCTAGCTTCCTCAGGAACTTTCTATATGGAACCCTTTTGTTCTGAGGAGAAAATAGAAGAGCATTAAAAATAACTATGAGCTGTTCTCCTTATTAACCAGAACTTGTTTACCCCTTATTTCATGTATTGTAGGATCCCTCAAAACCCATTTATGTGATCAGAGATCCTTCCTGTGTCGTTAGATCCTGCCTCTGTTGTTAGATCTCTTCCGTGTTCGTCTGCGAAAGTCCCCATCGCACCCTCTGCTGACATCACTGCCTCCTGTGCCTTTTCCTTTTCTGTTCAAGGCTGCCATTCTCTCTTCACTTCCACATAACCTTGGGCTTGCTGGTGTCAAGGATGCCAAGGCGGTTCCTCTCTGCACTGGCCTCAACGACATTGTAGTTTTCTCCACTGCCTTCCTCTCCTTTTAAAAAATACCTTTCCTTAGAGATTCAGTAAATGATGGAGCTTCCTCATGGTAGAATATCAGGTAGTCGTTAGAGCACCTGGAACCACGGAGGACAGGGCAGGGGAGGCGGGATTTTTACCTTAGAACCGAAAGTGAAGCCAAAATCCTGGTTGTGGGCCTGTGATTACGGCCATAACCGTGAGAGCTGTAAGGGCAAGTGTGAAAACGACATCTGCTCTCGGATTGGGATGCCACTGACGTCACAGTGCCGCTTTCACTGTGTTTGGTTTTACGATTTTTTAGACAAATGGGGTTTTTCTTTGCTGCTTCACCAGATAGTGGGGGGTTCTGGGAAGGGAGGGTGGAGACCCCGGGTCAGGGGCAGAGCTTTGCTTGCGTTACCTTTCACCCCAGCCATAACTCTCCTTGGGAGTAGACTTCAGCAGCTGTTTCCTGTAAAGAGGCACGAAAGGTGACTGGGGTCAGCTTGGACCTTTCCTGGGGAGGAAAGCACACTGCCCACAAAGAGGTGTTCTCTCGGCGGGCAGTAGAGGACCACATCAGAAGGAGAGCGAGAAGCCCGCTCTCCCGGGTTGAGGGTCAGTTGGAGGGGAAGGGGAAGTTCCAGGGTGAGGAGGGAGTAGAGCTGACTCCCAGGGCACTGCCGAGCCGGCCTGGTGTGTTGGGCCCAGACAGGACCTGGACACAGTTTCCTTCTTAAGGGTCCACTTGGGTCACCTCGCTCACATCTCAGTGATGGGAGGTCCGTGGGGCGGGCTTCGATTTCTCTGTGTGATACACAGAGGTGCACTGAACCCCGTGTCCCTAAGACAGACACTCTACGTGGGGCAACGACAGCCCTGGCTCAGAGCCCCGACCGTTCTCGGCTTTATGATTGCAGAACCAGTGCTGTGGGGCATATGGCCCTGAAGACTGGGACCTCAACGTCTACTTCAACTGCAGTGGCGCCAGCTACAGCCGCGAGAAGTGTGGGGTGCCCTTCTCCTGCTGTGTCCCCGACCCCGCGGTGAGTCTGCCCAAGCATGGACGATCCCTCTGGAGCGGAGCAGTTCCTGCCTCCCTGAGGGCTCTGGCTTCTTCTCTTCTGCGGATGGATTGAGTGCCCGGCTACCCCTCCACTCGCCTCAGGGCTCTTGCAGCTCTGAAATCCTATACCTATAAATTCCATAAATGTTTTTGCATGGCCCACCCTGGCTCTGGTATGCTGGGTGAAGCAGGCAAAAAACAGTGGTCCCCCTCCCGTGAGGGGCTCTCACTCAGGGCCGCCTGGACAAGATGCTGTGAATATAATGAGGCCTGGTCTCCTTTCTCTGGAGAAAACAAACACTCAGTCCTCCGAAGCCCTGGGCGATGGCATACATCGCCATCCGGGGGTGGTGCAGAATTCTTTCACCGTTCTTTCTTCTTCACCTGTCTTCATCCCCAGGCCACAGACCACATCCTTGGGTTCCAGAAACTGAGCTCTTCGGTGCCCCCCGCCCCATTTTTTTGGCCACGCTGCACGGCTTATGGGATCTTAGTTCCCTGACCAGGGATTGAACCTGGCGCCACAACAGTGAAAGCGCTGAGTCCTAACCAATGGACTGTCAGGGAATTCCCTTGGGTGTCCTTGAAGGAGCACTGAATGTTTGCCCAAACCTAGCCTGAGCAGAAGGGAGCCCCTACGGCCGTCAGTACCATCACGCTGCCTGGTGCTGGGCCACGGGGCTCTAGGCGCGTTCCCCAGCCCGGGAGGGGTTCAGGTCTGCAGAGGCTGGACAGCGGTGTCTGACCTCTCCACCGTGACTGTGAAATCTTTAGCAAGTGTAGCTTTTCCCTTCTAGCTCAGAGATTGGCAGACTACAACCCCTGCACCAGATCTGGCCTGCTGTCTGTTTTTGGATGACTTGTGAGCCATGAATGGTTTCAGCCGTTTTAAGTGGTTGAAAATAAATCAAAAGAAGGATAATATTTTGTGCCACGTGAAAATCATGAAATTCAAACTTCAGTGTCCATAAATAAAGTTTTATTGAAATACAGCCATACCTGTTCATTTACATATTGTCAATGGCCGCCTTCATGCTACAACAGCAGAGTTGAATAGTAGCTACGTAGGTGGGTTTGAAATATTTACTATCTTGCCCTTCACACAAAAAATTTGCCAACCTTTGTCCTAGCATGGAAGGTTAGTTGGCAGCATGATGGAAAGGCATGAGCTGTAATGGAATTGGTGCAGGTGTTTGCTGGTGTTTGGTTGTGACTTTTCTAGAGCTTTCTACCACCGGCTTCTGGAGCACAAAAATGACTAATCTTTCTGCTTTTCTTACAGCAAAAAGTTGTGAACACACAGTGTGGCTATGATGTCAGGACTCAGGTGAGAGCTCCAATGCATATGACTTTGAATTCTTCAGGTTTATTCTCTAGGGTCCACCTTCCCGATTTAGCACAAGTGCAAACTGGAGTGGGAAAGCCAGGGGAGACTAAGCTCAGAGAGGCCACCGAAGCTGGGAACCAGGCAAGCGGGAGCACACGGCCACACACACGCCTTCCCTGAGCCGCTGGCAAGACGAGATTCATGGGAACAGTAATGGGTGTGATTTCAAGCTCTGTGAACCACAGTCACAAAATCTAGCAGTTGCTACGTTAGTGGAAAGAAGATGGATGAAAGTTTGGGGGAACAAAGGCGACATGTTTAAGAGACCCTTGGGGTCCCAGGAGGTGTCTGTTATGTAGGGGTTCAGGGTGGAGTTGCAGGAGGCACATGGCTTGGTCCAGCCGCCATTATGGAGGCCATGCTGACAGGAAGGGAGATAGGCTCAGGGCAGGAGCAGGGCTCAGCCCTCTAAGGGCTTCCTCAGGCCGTACGGAGTGTGCGCTTGCACGTGAAGAGGCGAGGACCCACCCCAGTCCTTGCTCTGGTGGCCTCTGGTGATGTGAATGACAGCTGTTCTGAAGGAGAGGGATCTCGGGGAAACTGCAGGCACCCTGCTGTTGGCCGTGGACACTAGGGATGTGACCCTCCAGGCTGGGAAACCTCAACTCCCTCTGCAGTGAGCTCCGCTTCATAGCAGTGGGCCTATGTCAGCATCAGCTTCTTCAGTGACCAATTTCCTCGCCACTTGCATCAGTTGCTAGGGCTGCTGTAAAAAAGTACCCAGGCCCTGCGGCTAAAATAACAGAGATTTAATTTTCTCATAGTTCTGGAGGTTAGAAGTCTGAGGTCAAGGCCTCAGCAGTGTTGGTCCCTTCTGAGGCCAACTCCTTGGCTTGGATGGTGCCTCCTCTTCCCTGTGTCCTCACACGGGCTTCCCTCTGTGTCTGTCTGTGTCCTAATCTCTTCTCACGAGGACACCAGTGTTATTGGATTAGGGCCAACTCCAATGACCTCATTGTAATTTATTTACCTCTTTAAACAGCCTCTCTCCAAATACAGTCACATTCTGAGGTCTTGGGGGGTTAAGACTTCAACATAGGAATTTTAGGGGGACATAATTCAGCCCCTAACACTGCTAATGAATGAATGTTCCGTCAGTGTTTCATGGGTGAGGCTGATAGGGGAGGGGGGCCGGGGCTGACTGCTGTGTTCGGGGTGGGTGAGGGCACGGTGTCTGCCGAGGCCACATCCCTGTGTGCTGACTGAGCCTCCGCTAGGGTCGACTTCAGCCTGTTCCTGCTGGCTCTGCTTCTTGGAGCCAGGCTCACCTGGGCTCGGGGGCACACTCGGAGAAGCCATTGTCCCTTCCCTCTCCTGACTCAAAAGACGCTGAACCCTCTTTCCCCAGTTTCTCTCTTTAAGGCACATTTTCCTTCCCCAAGCCCTCATCCCCCTCCCCTTTCTCCAGACGTGGGCTGTGGAGGTGTGTTGAACAAGCTGACCTTGAAATGTGTGGAGGCCCTAAGAGAAAGGGGTTAAAGATCACAGCCAGGGAGCCTTTGCTTAGACAGGTTACAAAATGCGAACTGCCCGGGGAGGGGCAGAGACCGAGGCAAATAGACGTGTTTCTCCTGGAGAGTTCTGTCTGTCCGTCTGTCCTCGGCACCAGCCTCCCGGATCCCTCATTCCCCCCCACCCCCGCCGAGCTTTGCTCTGCCCCCGGCGGGAGCCCTCTGGGGATCCAGGGTGGGGACGGCCTGCGTGTCTCGGGCTCAGGCCGCTGTCCTGTTTCCCTGCAGCTGAAGAGCAAATGGGACGAGTCCATCTTCACGAAAGGCTGTATCCAGGCGCTGGAGGGGTGGCTCCCACGGAACATCTACATCGTGGCCGGCGTCTTCATCGCCATCTCACTGCTGCAGGTTTGCCCCCGCTGCCCTTCGTGGCTTCCTCTCCCCTTGTGGCCGCACCTGTTCCCTTGAGCCAGATTTTACACTGGGAAAGATGCCGGTGGCCGAGGGCGCGTGAGGCCCAGGGTGAGTAGGCTGCTGAGTGTCTCCCGGGAGAAGAACTGGTGGGAGAAAGTCAAGAATTCAGTGAATCAGAAAAACCAGGAGTTTTTCCAGGGTTGCCCAGGGCTGGGAGGAGAAGCCGGCAGCCCCCCAGGCAGCCTCGGAGGCAGCGGAGGCTGCTGCTCTGTGGAAAACCCACCATTTAGAAAATGTTCAGCTCTGACCTTGCCTTGAAGAGGGTGACTGGGGTGGACTCGGGGTCACCAGCCATCCACGCACCTTTTTCCTCCTTCACTCAGTGGTTGACTGATCTCAAAGGAAGGCCGAGAGACAGAAGCATCTGGAAAAAGAAAGAAAAAAATTTACTTGCAAAACAGGCAAGGATCTCTTACTTCAGAAGGCCTGGCCCATCAGCTACCAGCCACAAGAGGGATTGAAAGTGGGGGGTGAGGGGAGCAGAATTCCTCAGGTCACCAAGTTCACATTAGTCTGTTTCTGGTAGGAAAAGATCAGCCTTCCCACGTGATTATCCTGGTCACTGAGGTCGGGGTGTAGCTTCAGACACCAGCATGGCCCAAATCGGGGACAGTCTTGTTTTTATGGTGGAATCCAGGTTTGCAGGAAACATTCGAGATTTGGTATTTGGGGAATCAGAACCAGTCAGGGTGACCCTGTCATTTTCCGTTTCACCCCGGGTACAAAGCGAGTCGCGGCCTGTGATATGGGATGTGCGTGGTCATGTTGCAGGCAGGGCAGAACGTCCGTTTTGCTTCTGTGGTGCCTGCTGTTTGCCCCTTCAAGGCTTTAGGGAAGATCCCACTGTTTTTCACGCAGCAAAGCAGAGCCCGGGCTCATTTGTTTTAACTGTGGGTTGGTCTCGTTTGGCCACGTACCCAGCTGCAGCCTCTGCGGGTGGGCGTGGAGGTGATGGGAAGTGCGGGGTGCCCTGCCCCACCTCCCCCTCGGCCCCGATGCTGACGGCCGCTGCCTCTGCCGGCTTTGTTGTCAGATATTTGGCATTTTCCTGGCGAGGACCCTGATCTCGGACATTGAGGCAGTGAAGGCAGGCCACCACTTCTGAGGAGCCACAGGTGGGCGAGCAGAGCTGAGCCACGCCGTGGAGGCCGAAGCCCTTCACCGCCATCAACTTCACGTCCAGAGGGAGAGAAACGGACGCACCCAGCCCGAGCCAGCACCCCGCCTTCAGCATCCGCGTGACATGATCTCTGTTTCTGCTTGCTGGTGCTGGAGACCCAGGGGGCCCCCTCGCACCTGCACAGACTTGTGACCAGCAGCCCCGCTGGGGTCTGCCTGGAATCAGAGGGTATGTCTTTAAGTGGGGGAGGTGACTCTGAGGGACAGACGGCTCTGGTGGCTGCACCCTGGCCTCCTCACCGCTCATGTCATTGGTGCTGGCCTAGGGGGCAGCCACACCTTCTGTGGCCCTCTGAGTGCCAGGGGGGCCCGCAGTGTCTGCACAGGTCGGGGTGTTGGCAGGATCCTCGGCCATGTCAAGTGAAGTAAGCCTGAGCCAGTGCGGGGGCTGGTGCCACGGGAGTGCCTCGTCCGTCGTCCCCCGGCGCCCAGGGCGGGAACTGTCTCCAGCCTCAACAGCATTATGCCCTGAGGGCACGAGGGGGCAGTGGGCATGGCTCTCCTGCGGAGTCAGCTCTCCTTTTCCTGAAGTGTGTAAATAGTTTATTTATAGGGCAAGAATGTTCTCACACCACATCTTCATTTCCTCTGGCATTCTCCTCTCAACAGCCTTACGCGGCGTCTGGGACTGACGCCGTCCCTTTCAGTTCCCTTGAGTGTTCCACGAACCAGCTCCAGCAGCTTCTCCATATCACCCCTAGTAACCCAGCTGCACATACATGCTCCCCCTTCGTCTGTGCACCCCCCACATGCATACCCCCACTCCCCTCCCAACTTGGCCTCACTGTCTTCTGGTCTTGGTGCTACTGAAACTGTTACCCGGAACTTGAATCGTGATCCTGACCCTCCCCCACTGCAAGGCCGGGGAGCCCCAGCCAGAGATGGCCAGCTGGACCCCTTTGGCCAGGGCTCCTCTCCAGGCCACATGCTGAGGGCCGGCTGGCCGGCCTGGCATTCGCCTCTCCCTGGAAAGAGAAGCCCCGTAGCCAGGCCCCTGGGCCGAGCCACGGACCCCAGCCTGCAGCTGCGTAGAGGCTCAGACGTTTCGTTGCTCACTTTCATGGTGACCTTCCACCCCCTGACGGGGATATCTGTGGTCACCGTGTCCACCTTTCCTGTCAGGGCTATTGGGGGCTTGCTGTTGGAAATGAAGTCTGTCTTATGTACTGAATAACCCCCCAGGCGGAGCTGGGGCGTTCGTGCATCTTTGGCTGGTCTACACCCTAACGCCTCTCTGGCTCTCGTACCCGTTCTGTCCTCGTCGTTCAGGGATGGAGTGCCACCTTCACATACTTGCCGAAGTGTACATGCTAAACTGGTATATACTGGTGGGTGTTTGTTGACGATGTTGGTTTTGTTTTGTTTTTTTACAATTTTCTCTGTAGACTAGGGGAAGAATGCTTGTGTTTTTAGGAAGTGTGATGCTTTTCTTTGACTGCCAAACTCTTTTATGGAATATATCTTTATATTAATGCTGTTGTTGTGATTGTTTTTGTTTTGGGTCATATCAAGATGGCATTAAGCATCTCAGTGGTGAACTCGGCTGCCGAGGGAAACGGTGGGATCGGGTGTGGGTAGGCATGACGGGAAGGTAGGTGGTTGGCACAATCTGAAATAAATTTCATCGGGTGATTTTTTTTTTTAGATTCTGTGTGCCACTTTCAGTGATTCTTTGTGTGGAGGTTACACCTGGAACAAGCTGGCTTGTGGCTAAGTTATGCCCAGCTGGAAGCATAAGGTAGAACTTTGACTCCACAGGCCCGGAGGAAATGTTATTTTAGGTTATAACTGTACAGCCCCAGGCAGTAAGGTCCAGGCAAAAGAGCTTGGGGACACTGGGTTGGAATCTGGGCACTGCCACTGCATGAGCTGTGTGTCTTAGACCTGCTGGCCCATCTGTGGAGGAGGTTAGTGGCAGTGCCAGGTACCTCTGACCCAGGCTGCCCTGGGGGAGTCGGTGGCCCCAGGCCCTCACCGCTGGTGTGTGGGCACCAACAGCTCCTGCTGTCCCATCTATTCACGTGGACCTGGTGGCTGGACCCCTTGCAAGTGTCTTCACAGGTCACAGCCCAGTTCAGGGTGAAGTCTAGCTGTGACTTTTTCAGAGTTTGGGTTTGTTTTCCAATTAGTTTACGAAACTTGCTGGCCACTTTCAGCCATCTCATCTGACTCTGAGTTGGATGAGAATAGAAAAGAAGTGCAGGATAAGGGATGCTCACGTGGCATCTCCAGCACACTGGGCTCCCTCCATGGAGCCGCAGTGCAGCCCTCCCAGTCGCTCCCTGCCCAGCCTACCCTGAGTCTCCAGCCACTCCCTGTCCTCTCGGACTGGGATAGAGGCCAGCCTGTGCCTCTGCACTTCCCCTCCTGGCCCCCCATACACTCTCGCTTTGAAGTTTCAGGGTCTTTGCTCATCCTTCCTGTGACCCTCCTGCCCACCTCCTCCTGGGGCTTCTGCACTGTTATCTTTCCCACCTGCTGTCCTCGCCCCATCCCACATATCCCCATCCCAGAAAGCTTGCCTTGGCCCTCTTGCCCTCTTACCGGCCCACGCCCCACCACTGCTTTCCTTCCCAGGCGGCTGCTCGTCCGGGCTCTGTCCCCCTCCCACCACCACCCAGTACTCTCCTCACTTGACTGAAAGCCACACACCCCAATCACCGGCCACACACCCCAATCACCGGCCTCCATGACTCTCTTGGCCTCTGCAGCACCTGGCACTCTGGACCACCCCATCCTCAAAGTCCTCTGCTGCCGCCAGGGCTCTCAGGTCTCTCCGGCCCATCCTTGTCCCACCTTCAGCTGTACCTGCCAGGGCTCACCTGTCTCCTGGGGCTCCCGTGCCCCCAAGGCAGGGCTGTGAGCCGGGCAGGAAAGCCATCTGTGCTGGTGCATGAGACTGTGCTTCTCCACATGAATAACAATAAAAATTAATGGATCCAGAACTTCCTGGAACGTAGGAAGTACACAGAGTACCTAACACTTAAAAACTGATTGTCTGGCTTTCCTGGTGGCGCAGTGGTTGAGTGTCCGCCTGCCGATGCGGGAGACACGGGTTTGTGCCCCGGTCCGGGAAGATTCCACATGTCGCGGAGCAGCTTGGCCTGTGAGCCATGGCCGCTGAGCCTGCGCGTCCGGAGCCTGTGCTCCACAACGGGAGAGGCCACAACAGTGAGAGGCCCACGTACCGCAAAAAAAAAAAACAGATTGTCACCAGAAGAGCTCGGGGAAGCCATTTTTATGCTAAAAACATGAGGTAAGTTGCTGATCAAGGATTTGGAAGAACTGGGTTGAAACTCTGGGAGCCTCTTGCCCCTGAACCTGCACCTGCAACTAGAATAGGAGGTTGGGTGCCTGCCAGCTCCTGATTCTGAACCTCTGCTTGGCGCCTGCTGAGCAAAACCAGCACCAAGGGCACGACTGAGAAGTATCAGTGTCCTGAGGATGAGCCAGTTACTGGGCTCTGAGGCACGTCGACAAGCAGCTGGAGGAAGGGTGCGGATCCCCGTCTCTATACCTGGATTTGGGTGCCTGGTTTGGTTTGGGGGGACCTTTGCGGGAGCATGATGTCATCCCCAAGGAGCTCAGCCCCACCCTGTGCTGGAGGCCCCGGCTCTGAGCAGCAGCGCGCTCACTTCCTCGCATGGCCAGAGCTGCCGTCCACCCAGCAAGCCTGCTGGGCGGTGAGGGATCGGGCATAGCTTTCTCTTCAGGAGACACCACTTGGGGGCTGCCACTGGGGCAGTAATGGGCGTGCCTGTGAGTGTAGGCTACTGCCATCTTAGGCACCCCAGGGGAGAGCTCCCCAGAAGAGGAGGCGGGGTGAGAGGCCCGCAGAGGACGGAGGGACTCAGTCTTGGCAGTAGAGACCACCTGATCGCTTCTCGGCCAGCAAGCTCAGAGTGTGGACTGCAGAGGCACAGAGAAAGGGGAGGGGCTGTTGCCGTGGTCCCAGCACCCAGGGCATCCTCCTGCTCAGGTGTCAGGAGCTCAGCCCTGTCACCTTGTGGTCCAGGGCCCTCAGCTGTCCCCGGTGAGTGGGGTGGATGTATGACCTGCATGGGTGGGTGCTTTCTAGCTCTGGGGTCATGTGAGGTGTCTGGCCACAGGGTTTGTAGGATATGGGCCCCCAGACTGTGGTAACCTGTCCCCAGGGTTGAATCTTGGCACAGGTGCTTCCATGTGCTTGTCTGTCATCCAAGAGGATGCCTCCCAGCCTTCCAGGGCAGATTGGGCCTCCCGCAGTTCCTTTCTCCTTCATCTGGGTGCTCTCCAAAAATCCAGAGAATTATACAACTTTAGGTCCTTTTTAGCTCCTTGTAAACTCAGCAAGAGCTGGCTTTTCCTCCTCAAAGGCTACAGTGAAGGTAGATTCATTCTCAGAATGCTTTTGGGGTCTCCAGGACACCTCAGGAAAACCTGATGTGGGCACTACAGAATGGCAATGGCAGTATAACTTTGGGAAGGAGAAAGTTAAGGCTACATTCAAATGGATACTGTTCTGGTGTACTTACCAACTTTAGAGACTCCAGCTTTGTAAAAGGAGGAGTCTGTGTGCCTTGTAAAGGTCTGGAAGAGTTATTTCTTCACTCTGCTTTCTTCCCATGCTCTGCATCTCATACATCAGCAGGGGCTTCAAAACCATGGCCTAGTAACTACCAAACTAAATTATCCCCTTGGACTGTAATTTTATTACCTCAAAGGGCTCTTAAACTAATCTGTTTTTTTCAGTATCCAAGCACAGAGTGTAAAAAGTATGTGTCCTGTTTTCCAGAGGCATCCACCATTAAGTACCCTCCTAGGAAATGTCCATGCATATTCAAATGAGAATTTTCCACACAAATGAGAACTGTGTTTTACAATGAGTTTTACTCGGTGTATCTCAGAAATGTTTCTCTGTGGCCGCGTACGCGTCCACAGCGTGTTTTCGCAGTCCACTGCAGGACTGCCGTGAGTGAATGAACCTTGCTCTGGAACGGGGATTATGTTTACAGTCACAGGTAACAGAAAACCCAGTTGAAACTGGCCTAAACAATGAAGGGAGGCTTTTGGCTCCTGAACCTGGAAAGTCCGGGGGTGGGGTGACTTTAAGGGTTTGATCCGAGTGACTCAGTGATGCCGAGGATCCGGTTTCCTTTCCCCTGTCTGCTCTGCCTGTCACAGTGTTCCCATCACCCAAGGCAGAGGGAGGCAAGACCCCACCAAGGACCGCCTTGAGCCTCTGGTGAGGACGGCATGGTGGTCCCATTGAGGGAAGCTCCCCCCCGCCCCAGCCCCCTGTGCTTGTCCATCCCGCTGAAACCACGTGGTGGGGAAACCAGGCTCCTATGGGAGGAGATGGACATGGGGAAGGCTGCCAACCACCCCCATTAACTCCTGTGGGTGGACGTTTCAGTTACGGGGTGTTTTGCTCTTACAAGGGCTTATGAGAACCCCACGGTATTTTGTTATTAGAATTACTTCCTAGAAGTTTTTATAAGAAAAACATGTTTTTAAACAAGTTCTCCAGGGAGGTGGGCTGGCTTCATAGTGAGCGGCTACTCGGGGCTGGTGTGTGTGACGGCGGCCTGAGCACCAGGGATGTACGGGCTGTTTCTGGGCCAAGAGGGGTAGTTGGGAGTGGTGCAGTGACGTCTCCTCCAGTAGCCTGTGGCCTGCAACAGCACAGCTTCCATAGGGAGGCTCAGCAAGGTGGCCCTGCAGTCCGCCTTTGCCTTCGGAGATACCTGGTCATGTGGGAGAGCAGTGGTTTGGGTGGCATCCCTGTGTACCGATGAAGACATGCACTGGAGATCCAGTACCACCCCGAGGTTGCCAGGGAGGGAGCTGCAGAGCCCGGCAGACCAGCCTGCGATGGGGCTTTGGGGTCCAGACGGCTCACTGCCTGGTTGCTGGAGAAGGGCAGCACACTCGGGTGGGCTCTGCCTGCCCACGTGGCCACTTCCCCAGACAGGCAGCTATGTGCCTAGACAGTGAACCCAGGGTAAGTGGGGAAGGGAGAAGAGGGGGTGTTGGCCCTGTGGGGCTGCATTCCCAGGGAGACCGGGTGGGGTTGCGGTGTATCTGTTTCCTCTGTAGCACCAGGCAGACTGCTTTGGATTAAGGATTAAGTGAGGCCTGTGCTGCAGTGGGAAGAGCACTGAGCCTGAGTTTGAGCTGGGGCTCGAAAACAAACAAAAATCACGCGCACACACGCGCAAACCCAAAACACCTTAGTGCCTCCATTTTTCATCTGTCAAGTGGAGATCATTTTATTTATTTCACAAAGTTTCTGGAACCATTTGATGAGTTCGTGTAGATGAGAGCTTGTTAAACTTGGCAGGTGTTACCGACTCCGCAGCCACCTACTACTCACTAGCCTTGTGGCCTTTAGCAAGTTACTTAAACCTCTTTGAGTCTTTTTTTTTGTAAAATTGGGGTAAAAACACCCCAACACAGGGTTGTTTCAAGGATTAAATGGGTTGAGGTGGGTAAAGCGTTTTGACATAGGTCTAGATTACTTAGTAGGCACCCCCCAAAATTACTGCTAATGCAATTATTGAAGAAATTTTATCTGGAACTACCAGTCCCCACCAGGCTTAGCTGCCTGGGTTACGTGAAATACAGCTCAAGTTCCCAGCCAGACTGAAATGAAAAGACCCACTTCCCTGTCCTTTCAGGAGCAAGGCTTAGATCTGTGGGGAGCTCAGCAGGCATCTAGAGTTCAAGGTCTGTTTGTTTGCTCTCTGTGTCATGGGGGTGGGGAGGGGGGAGAAGGGGTTTCTTCTTGCCTGGGGTGTGGATCCTGCCAGAAATCAACACAGCCTGAGAAGTCGTTCCTGGGGCCCCCAGAGGAAGCAGAGTGGTCCTCACCTGTTGAGGGGGCCAGGCCATCTGCAGAGGCTGCCCGAGGGAGCCAACAGAGGGCCACAGCTTGCCTTCAAGGGCTCCAGGGGGGATGATCTGGGGGAGAACAGGGGTTAGAGGAGCTTGGATAGGAAAGAAGAAAGGGCTGGAATAGATGCTCTGAAACCAGCAAGATGACCTGTTTGGACAGGATGGGGAGGGTCTTGGCTGGGGAGACCCCATCTGGTCCCACTCATGGTAAGAACAACAGAGGCTCAGGGAAGTGCTGGGACCCACCCGAGGCCTCAGAGTGAGGCGCTGAGTCCAGGAGGTGGTCTGTGCATCTCCCACCTCTGACGAGTGAGGGTGTGCATCCCCGAAGCAGGGCAGCCTCAGCAGGACTGGAAGTGTGTGTGTGTGTGTGTGTGTGTGTGTGTGTGTGTGTGTGTGTGTGTGAGTAAGACATGTGCATGGAGCCCTGCTGTGCTAGCCCAGGCCCCCCCCCACCCCAGGAGAAAATCTTTGTGTCTAAGACCATGTGGGTTTTATTCAGAGCCCCATGTCTCCGTACGCTCCTGCAGACGCGTTGAACTTGTCTTCTGTTCCTCCAACCCTAAATCCCAACCACACCCAGCCGGCTTCTCCCCGTCTCGCCCATCTCAGCTGAGGGGACCACCATCCACCCAGGGGCCAAATCCAGGAGTGTGGGTATCACCTGGGCTCTGAGGATGAAATCGGCTCCTCCACAGTCAACAGAACATCCGGTCACCTCTTCTAAAGGTTAAACCTTTCGTGTGCATTCAAATAACTGCATTTTGAAGTGAGCTTACCTCCCCTCTCTGCAGATCTCAAAACCATTCTTGGAAGCTGCAGGGCCTGGGGGTCTTTGTAGGATTCTCATATAAAAATGAATCTGTAATGATGTTCTAAGAAACTAGGGTGTGCGGCCCAGCCCCCAGCTGGTGAACTCCCCTCCTTCCTCCCTGCAACACCATTCTTACACCCCGCAAAGGTGCATTTAAAGTTTTTGATTGTGTGTGGGTTTTTTTTTCCTACACCCCCACCCCCGCTTCCTCCACCCCAAGGCTGTGCCAGGATAGATGTCAGCCACTGGCCTTGGAGGCAGCAATACAGGTGAGGCTGGAACGGGCTCATCTAGGACCCACGTTTGTTCCTGCTGTTCCAAGTATCTGCTACTGAAGTGCGACAGTCAGACAGCCTCATAAAAAACCTACTGTGGGCAACACTGCTGGGCAGGGGGGTGGTATTTTTGACACGAGAGGAAACGGGACTTGCCTGGTGCCACACAGCTGGTGAGGGGCAGAGCTGGGTTTACAGCCCAGGATGTCTACTCCAAGGACTGTTCTCTCTCCCTCTGAGGATACTAACTCAAAAGACACAATCAGTGAGCACAGAAGCGGGCAGGTGTGTGGGGGACATGCACTGATGTGGCACAGTGTGAAGGCAGCACAGTGCTAGTGAAAGAGCCAGGAACCTGGGACTGTTTCCTCTGTAAAGTGGGGATAGTGATTCTTACACTGCAGCTTGGCTGAAAGTGCAGTGGCTCTCCATGTGTGGCTCCCTGGACCGGCAGCCACCGTGTCACCTGGGAACTTGTGAAACATGCAAATTCTTTAGCAACTCCGGGCCCGTGGAATCAAAAACTCGGGAAGGGAGCTCAGCAGTCTCTGTTTGAACCAGCCCTTTGATGATTTGAATGCAAGCTCAAGTTAGAGGACCATTGCATTAGAGTCAGGATAGACTAACCATTATAGCAAACGTCCCCTAAACTTTGATGGCTTTGAAAAATAAATGTCTTTTGCTTACATCACAGTCTCTGGCGGAAGGCTGAGGGGCTGGGTTGGCAAACACTCTGCGCAGTCTTTTAGAGACCCAGATTCCCTCCATTTTGTGACTCCACCCTCTGGTAGGTCTTTGAAGTCTCTAGTCTAGTCAGCTGGTGGCTGGGGAAGAGGGTGAAGATCCCGGGAGAGAGAATCTTAGGAAAGAGGCCTGAATGGCTTGCACATCACTTGTGCTCATGTTCTGTTGGCCACAACTCAGAAGCTATGTCAAACTACCAGGGCTGGAAAAGGCCTTGCTGTGTGTGCAGGAGGAAGAGGCGAGGCCAGGTATCGGAGGACACCAGTGGTGTGCCCCGAGACCCACAGCTTAGGGAAGTGAAGAGTGGGACTGGAATCCCCCTCTGTAGGGAACTGAGGGCCCAGCCTGTGGATGGGTGTGTGGGATACCACGGGGCTAGAGATGTGGTCTGTGAGCAGATGAGGGGGCAGACGGCACACGAACTCCTGTCTGGGGAGGTAAGGCACTGCTGCGTGGCCCCAGAAGGGCTGTCCAGCTCAGAACAGGAGTCCACGGGGTGGGAGTGGAGGATGGGAGGGCAGGAACCTGTTAGGGCTCAGTAAGACTTGGGTTTAAGTCCTGGAGCATTAGCAGCTGTTTGACCTTGGCAGGGGCTTCCCTGGTGGCACAGTGGTTGAGAGTCCGCCTGCCGATGCAGGGGACACGGGTTCGTGCCCCGGTCCGGGAAGATCCCACATGCCGCAGAGCGGCTGGGCCCGTGAGCCATGGCCGCTGAGCCTGCGCATCCGGAGCCTGTGCTCCGCAGCGGGAGAGGCCACAGCAGTGAGAGGCCCGCGTACTGCAAAAAAAAAAAATTGACCTTGGGATAATAAAATTGCCTGCTTCATAATCTTGTTCTGAGAATTAAGTAAGCTAGGAGAAGAAAGCCCTTGGCACAGTGCCTGCTGCCTCACGGTGGGTGTGTAGGAAATATTAGCAGTAATCTCTGGTTGCTCTTCTGAGGAGGGCCTGGGGATGGGGGGCCCAGGGCTCACTGGAGTTCTCAGCTGCTTACGGGGCAAGGGCACTGCTTCTCCTCTCTACCGGGCAGGACAGCCTTGGGGCCTGCTGGGGCTGGGCTTGTGGTCTGGAGGTGACTCTGCAGCTGAGAGGGGCAGCAGGCAGGGCTGGCCGACTGTGTGGTCTTTAGTAGGTGCCAGGGGACCTGGGGAGGGCTGTGTGGGGGGCTGCCAGCGTTGAAGCCTGTTTGCCGTCTGCAGCCTCAGAGTTTCCTCCTGCCCTTTGAGTTAATAAGAATCCGTCCTGGGCTGAGACTGAATCAATCTGTTATACTTGTGCTGAGTGGCCTGGTTCCAGGGGAATTTGGACGGAGTAGAGTATTTTCTAATTAGCAGGACTGGGGCTCCTGGAGAGGTTTTGGGGGCAGGGGTGCAGGCGAGTATAGGTCATCTGTCTGCATCAGAGTGCCGGCTGATGGAGAGGGGGGCGGCTGGCTCAATACTCCCTCCACCTGAGGACCCGGAGCTGCCTACTGCACCAGCTGTGTGCAGGCCAAAGGACTCAGCATCCTGTGAGCAGAGGACTGGCCTTCTCTGGAAACCTCCTTTTCTTTGCTGTGTCACTGGCTTCCCAGGGGAGGCAATGGAAGGGGTTCTGGGCAGCAAGGAGATGGGGTGGCTGCAATCAGAGAGAGATCGGGGCCCAGGAGGACCTCCTGTGGGAAATGGGCCAGCAGGAGGGGCCCTGAGAGAGGGTCTGGCCCAGGTCCTTAGTGTCACGTCCTGTCCACTTCCGCAGCATCCTTGGCAAGACAATTGGAGGGCGAGCCAAGCCACTGCGGTGGTCAGGACACACCGGTTGCAATGACCTTAACTCAGACAAGGTTAAGCAGAAGGGGACTCCTATGACAGGGAGGGAGGGTGGGACAGTCACAGAGAGGAGCGGGGCATTGGAGGCTGGAACAGACTTCACACGGCCCAGTGTTTTCTTCTCTCCATCAGTGTCTCCGCCTCTCTTCAGCTTGGCCCATCTCCCGTACTACACACGGACCCTCACCCCTGTGGGGAGACGCAAGAGCCAGCAGCCCCAAGTTAGAACCGTAGCAGAAAATCAGCCGATTTCTGCCAGTGTTTGTGTATCAATCCCTGGCCCAGGGATTGTGCGGGACTCAGGACTTTTTCCTTTAAACCAGAAGGAGTCTGGGGACACAGAATTAGTTACCGGCACCCACAACCCCTGCCTAATGTATTGACTCACCAAGTTAGTGAGGAACCAGGTCCCATATGAAGGAGGAGGAAACAACTCCCACTGTTACCTACCGTGAGCCTGGCCAGATGATTCTGACAAAAGCCCTGTGCAGCACCCTGATTACTTGAGAAGCTCTGCCCAGGCGGTCAGACCTGGCTGGCTGCAGCCCTGGGCTCTGAAGCTGAGCTCATAAACTCGTGTGTTCGTGCTCTTGTCTTTTTGTTTACAAATGTCAGCATTGGTGTCCTCACCCTGCACAGGTACTCCGATCCCAGCAATTCCATGGTGGGGAAAGCCCCAAGCCCTCTCCCACGAACTCTGCTAATTCCTGGAACTCGTGCCCCTGTGCCTCCCACTCCTATGTCCCTTAATGGTCCCCTTCATGTCCCTCATCTGTCCTGGCAGAATTGAATAAAGTTCACTTTTTTTCTTTTCTAAATAAGAAACCTCACAGCAAGCGTTTTGTGAGTTAAATCGTTTTGATAAAGACCTGGGGCAGGGTGGTCCACAGTCTCGGGTGTGTGGCTGTGCCCCTCGCTTCTTCCACTGCCATCTCTGGGCTCAGGAACCCTGATTTTCAGTCCTGTGTTACATGGAGTAACGCAGTTCACCTCAGCTTGGCCTCCCAAATATGCATACCCAAACCTAGCATGGTTTGCAGAAGTTCACAGGCCTTTTCTTTTAACAGGACCTGCTTACTCTCCTTAGAAGGCAGTGAGGGTTAAAATACTCTTTTTCCTGATACGTAAAACTGGGACTACCCTACACACGCTTTCCCCCAAGTAATACATCATGAGTACACTTTCATGCCAACGGATATTCTCAACATTAATTCCAATGGCTGTATAGTAGAATCACAAGTGATAGGCAAGGATCTATTAACCCAACTCTGTTTATTGAACAAATATCCATTCTCCCCCACCCCATTATTATTATTATGATTATTTTTGCGGTACGCGGGCCTCTCACTGTCGTGGCCTCTCCCGCTGTGGAGCACAGGCTCCGGACGCGCAGGGCCAGCAGCCACGGCTCACGGACCCAGCCGCTCCATGGCATGTGGGATCTTCCCGGACCGGGGCACGAACCTGCGTCCCCTGCATCGGCAGGCGGACTCTCAACCACTGCGCCACCAGGGAAGCCCCCACCCCATTATTAACTTTCTTTTGATCACATACGAAATAATTACATATGTATTTGGATCACTGTCTGGACTTTCTCACTTCAATCTACCTGTTTTTGTCAGAACCGAAATGTTTGTTTTAGAAGTCTGAATACTGGCAGTATGGAGTTCAATATTTCACAATATTTTCTAGGCTGTTCTCGTTCGTTCATTCTTTCAGTTAACTTGTGGATCATTTTATTAAGTCTCTCCTCCACGTCCCAATTAAATTTCAGGTTTGGCTCGAAATTGTATTAAACGGATGACTTCTTTGAGGTTGTATTAGTTATGCATTGCTGCATGACAGCACATATACATCGCACACTCTTTCTGAGGGTCAAGAATCTAGGAACAGCTTGGCTGGGGGATTCTGGCTCAGGGTCTCTCATGAGGTTGCACTGAAACTGCCGGCTGGGGCCGCAGTCTCCCCTGACCAGGTCCTGTGCCAACCGCACTCACGTAACTGTTGGCAGGAGGCTTCAGTTCCTTGACATAGGGGTCTCATGACATGGTCTCCCCAGAGTGAATGACGAGAGAAAGAGAGAGAGAGGGGGGAAGAGAGAGAGGGAGAGAGAGAAACTGAGGGGGAAGCAGAAAAGTCTTTGATAACCTAATCTCAGAAGTGACAGATCATCACTTCTGGCGTATCTTATTGATCACACAGACCAACCCGGATATGCGTGAGAGGGGCCACGCCAGGTCACAGCTGCCAGGTGGCGGGGATCATCGGGAACCATCTTGGAGGCTAAGTAACACAGAGGCGAATTGAACATGTTATGGTAATAGGCCTTCCTGACTGTGAATGTGGTGTGTCTCTATATCAACTTAAATCTTAGGTATGCTCTCAATGAGGATTTTTACTTTTCTTCATATAGGTCCCCCACAATATTTATCAAATTTATTCCCAGAGTTTTATATCTGGTTCCTATTGTGAACGGGATCTCTTTCACATCGTATTTTCTAAGTAGTTGTTGCACTCATACAGGGACACTATTGCTTTTTATGGCCATGATTCTTCCGTGGAGCTTAACGGGTGACAAAGCAGAAATTCCTCTAGACTTTCACTGAGCCCTTGGATCGCAAAACTGAGACCAGGTAAGATCCTAAATGTGCTCTTGGGACCAGCTTCCTCAAGTGACTGTGTGCCAGGGAGGCGGGGGGAACGTAAGGACGGCCTTCCTGCAGCCTATCTTTTCGCGGTGCCTGTGCTCTGGGCTGCCTGAGGCCGAGGTGACAGGGTCCTCTGGCCAACACGTGACCCTAACTTCGAGGGAGCCCTGTGGTCAGGGCATGGGGGGACAGCCAGGGGAGGCGGCCTGTGGCAGGGCCAGTCCACCTAATGCTCCACAGACTTAGCCCATCTGCCCACGACTTCCAGGTACGAGTCTCCAGCAACCTCTCTCCAGAGCCCTATTCCGGATGCCTCCCCAGCATTTGCACAGGCTCTGGTCAACTCCGGTATGAACGTTCCTTCATCCGTTCTTGTTTCCAGTAGCTATTTATCCAGCACCTGCTGCACGCCAGACAGTGCTCTTGAGGACATCAGCAAAGCACCTGCCCTTGTGGTGCTTGTTACAAGTTGGGAGAGAGAGACAAAACCAAACAAACTGTAAAATGGTATTTTACAAAGTGAGTGATACGGGAAGAAATAGAGCCGAATAATGGGGGATCAGGACTACGGAGGAGTTAAAAGTTTGAGCAAAGACTTGAAGAGGGTGAATGAGCTAGCCGGGTTCTGGGCAGACGGACAGCCAGCACAAGGAAGCGGGAGTGGTGGCGCCAGGGGCTATCTGAGGGGGTGGAAGGCAGATCCTGTGAGCCTTGGGCTTCTCTGAGTAAAATGGGAGCCACTGTAGGGTTTTGAGCAGAGGAGTAACATGATCTAAGTTTTAAAATGATTTTTGATGGAAGCAGAGACACCTGATAGGAGGCTCTGGGAGGAGGAAATGTCCCCCAATTCTGCCCTCTTGGTACCCACTGGCAATGCCACTACAGTCCTCATCACCTCCCTCCTAGACTCTGGCCAGACTCTGCTGACTCTTCTCCCCGCCTCCTGCTCCCCTGTCTCAGAGAAATGTCTCCGAGTCCTTCTCCAGTTTAGGAACTCTGGCAACATGAACGGTTTATCCCTGCCAACGCTGTAGCCTCCCAGGCTACGGAGGTCTGGCTTTGTCTGCATGTCCCTCTCTGGGGGTGGGTGCCAGTGTGGACGAGGCTGTGCACATCCTGCCCCACGAGTACTGAACTCCAGAGGCCAATTTTCTTGGGTCACGTTTTAGAACTTCTGAAATACATTTATTTCAGCCACGTGAATTATGTATCTTAGTCACTGCATAAAGCAATACAGAATTGTCTAAAGTGGGCTTCCTCCCCCTTCCAAGAAGAAAGAAACCATGTGTGTGTTCTTCCATATTTTTTCCTTTGCCCATACAAAAATAATCAAATATAGAATTTAAAAAATGGATTACACCGTGCACAATATTCTGCGTGTCGCCTTTTCATTTTCCTGCCCTGGACATTTTCCCCGGCCAAAGCAGACAGATGGACTTCATTCTCTGTGACAAATGTTAGTGTTCCTCCCCAGGGGCCCTCCCCGCCCCACCCCACTGAGGGACATTCAGGTGGTTTCCAGTCACTTTCATAACAACATTGCGTGCGTGTACCCCGCCCCCAGAGGGAACTGCTTTAGCATACAAAGTTAAACACATCACATCGGCCAATAAAAAATGAAAACAAAATAAAACCAGTTGGAAGGCAGCAGAAAAGCGTGTGTGAATACCCCGGGGCCCCTCATCTCGTTCGTTTGCAGTCGCCGGAAGCTGCCTGGGCAGGAACCGCCGCGGGCTCCTTTGGTCTGCGCGCCTCCCGGGCCGGGGTCCGGGCCCTGGACGGCCATCGTGTACCCGCCGCACCGCCGGTCCTCCCGCACCCAGATCCCGGCGCATCCCGGCGGGCGTAGCCGACCTTGTGCTGCTCCCGGCGCCAGGCTCTCCCACGTGCTGCCGCTCCCGCTCGGATCGGCCGCCAGGGGGTGCCACAGGCCGGGCTGAGCGGCCTCCTCCGCCGGGGGAGGGCGACGGGCGGGAGGACGCCAGCCCAGAGGTGGCGCCGATCAGGGCCAGGCAGCTCCCACCGGCGCCGGCCCTAGAGCGTCTTTCCGGAAACCGGATCCAGCCCGCGCCCCGGCTGCGCTGCGCACTCGGGCTCCTGCCCCACTGACCTGGGATTACCAGGGAGCGCTCCGCCGGCTGCGGCACAAAACGGGCAGCTAGCGGGGCCCTTCCCAGCCGGCCGCCACCCACCCTCTCTCAACGGTGTCACCACCGCAAGGATGACACCTTCACCGCTCAGCCAGAGGACTGAACGTCACACCCACAGCAGTCGTCCCATCCCTACGGCCCCGTACTGTGCTGTCTCTCCCCTCTTCTTGTAGGCATCTGGTGGACCCAGAAAGTAAGAAGCTGCCCGCGGGAAGCTAGACTCCCTTCGTGCCGTTCGTGCCCTTCCTCCCCTTGTTTCCTCTCTGGACGCCGGGCTCCCACCCAGCCACAGTTAGGACAAGGGAGATTAAAGCTGTGCCGGAGGCTCGGATGGCCTCAGTCTAAGAAACTGAGCGAGCCGGGACGCCGAGCCCTGAAAGGTCTTCGGTGGGGAGGAGAGAGAAGAGGGCGGGTGGGGTCCAGGGCCACAGCGCTGCATGGCAAGAGCCTCTGTGTGGAGTCTCCAAGGTCTGGGTCACCCGGGGACAAGCCAGCCAGACCTGGGGGGGGGGGCAGCCTGGCCCTCCGCACTTTTTGTGACCCCGTGGGATTAAAGCTCATCTGAACCTGCTTAATCCTTACTGTTGTGGGCCTACCTTGCAGGAGAAGACCGTCCACTCACACCCGGGTTCCATCAGTTTTGGGTGCCTGATCCACCTTTAGTCCTCATGGGGAGGGAAGGGGACATGAAGGTCACCAGCCCAACTAGGCCACAGTGCTACAAACCATCAAAAGATTCACAGTACCCAGTGGTTGTCATATTTGAAAGTTGGATGGAGTCCCAGGGTGGGTAGCCATAGGCAAGTTGCTTACCTTCTCTGAACCCCAGTTTGAATACAGGGTCAGCTGGGAGTAGCTCTGAGCAGCTGGTAGGGTGAACTTTGGGTCTCAGCACGAGCAGTGCCTGCCCATCCTCACGGCCAAAGACAGGTGGGCTCCCTCCAAGCAGAAAGCAACATCCTGCTCTGTCCAGGGTGCTTCGCATTCAGGGCATGGAGACGACAGAGAAGACACACTTGCATTCTTTGTTTGTGATCATCTCCAGGTACTTGCAAACAACAAAAAGATAAGCAACAACGAAAACTGACCCCAAATTGAGGGTTAATCTGTCAGCACACGCATAGCCTTAGAACCTCATTATAGGGAGAAGGCAGAGGATGTCTGCCTCCTTCATGTCCTTGAATTCCATGATCAAGCCCCTCGGGTGGCCCTACTGGTTCTATTTTGCTTTCTTCCTTGGCTGCAACGCAGAAAGAAGGAAAGCTCTTTTCTCCTCCAAGGCCGAGTGTTAGAAGCATTACCTCAGTAGCCCAACGTCCTGGAAAAGAGGAAGCTTGGCAATGATGGAGCAGGTAGAGCGAGAGGCCGGGCAGCCTAGAAGCTCCTGGCTGGCTCCTCTGGCCTGTTTGACGTTGGCTCAAAAGACATGGAATTAATAGGCAAAGCTGCCTCCTCCTCCTCCTCTTACCTGTGGAGGAGAGATCGGTTCCCGGTTGGCTGGGGCAGTGTCATTGATATAGCTGGTGTCATCGTTACCTTCCATGAACAGATCACTCGACACCTGCCAGGGCCAGGAAGGGCCGGGCCTGGGTTTTGCCCGCAGAGCTGGAGGCTTTCACTCTCCCATTGTCCCAGAGCCCAGGGGAGGTCAAGACACAGGCTCTGCTGGGATGTGGCTCTTGGTGACCCAGTAGAAGAACTGGACAGCTCCTGGTGCTGGATCCCCCTTGCAGGTCCTGGCTGCCTCTTGGCTTCCTGCTGCCTGATCCCTGTGGCTGTCCTGGGCAGAGGAGATGAATTCGTGGCTGGCTGGGAGGTGAGGCCGAGCGATGGTGCTGCACACAGAAGAGGCTCTGGGAGTGACCCTGGCGTGAGGAGCCAGGGGCGAGGAGCGGCCTGGGGTGTCCCTCCTGGCGTGTGCATCCCAGGTGGCACCATGCTGCAGCAGATCCTGCACGACATGTACATCGACCCTGAGCTCCTGGCCGAGCTCAGTGATGTGCAGAAGCACATCCTCTTCTACAAGATGCGACAGGAGCAGCTGAGACGCTGGAGGGAGCGTGAGGCTTGGGAGGCCCTGGCCCAGTTCGAGGGACTCAGGCCCCCCAAGGTCAAGCGAGGTATGTGGGTGGGAGTCACCAAGGGGCTGACCCCTGGCCTCCCGGGAGGTAGAAGAGTTATCGATGTCAGGCTACGTTCTTCTTCAAAATGGGCACTGGTGTGATGAGGGCTGGGGGCTTGAAACCCTTGTTCTATGAGCATCCCTTCCCATTAGCCTGGGCGTCTATCTTTTGACTAGGTCTGTAGGGCTCCAAGGCCGCACAGGGAACTGCCTGGGGACCCTGATGGCATTGGGGCACGGGGACTTGCTTTGTCTTGTTGTGGAGGGCCCAGGTTCTGGGAAGACACCACTGGGATCTCAGACTGTGCTCAGGCCCTGTTGGTGACTGCCTGGTGGGTAGAAGCCATGTTCTTTTTTTTTTTTTTTTTTTTTTTTTGCGGTACGCGGGCCTCTCACTGTTGTGGCCTCTCCCATTGCGGAGCACAGGCTCCGGACGCGCAGGCTCAGCGGCCATGACTCACGGGCCCAGCCGCTCCCGTGTCCCCTGCATCGGCAGGCGGACTCTCAACCACTGTGCCACCAGGGAAGCCCGAGGCCATGTTCTTGAACTTCACCGGTGGTTCCGGACAGAGGGCCAGGGTGCAGCAAAGACACATCGCCCGTCCCTCACTTGCGTGTGCGGCATAGTGGTTCCAGCACAGTGCCCGTGCCCCTCCTCCCTGTCCTTGTGTGCGAGGATGCTTTGGGTTGTGCTGGAGCCCCAGCGGGCCTCTGGAGAGAGGGTGTCAGGGAATGTCCCGCGCTAAGAGTGACCAACCCCAATGGCGATAGCAACTGCAGACAAGAAGCAAGGGTTCAACCCACGTTTCCGGTGGTTATTCTGCAGTGACGTGCCAGTCAAGGCCGTCGCCGGGGCGCCTGTGAGTGACGGCGCACCTGACGCAGGCAGGCTGCTGAGTTGCTGCGGGACTCAAGGTCCTGCCGGGAAGGGCACTTTACGTGGATGCTGCACTTCACAGTTTGAAAAGCCCATTCATCTCTCTCGTTCACTCCCCACAGCAACCCTCCTCTTGGTCTCCATACTGTTGACCAGAGTGAAGTGCAGACTTGATCTGTTTGTAAGTTTTCAGTCCAGGAAAAAGTCCTGTTTCTGGACTGGACATACAGGCCCCTTGGTGACCTGGCTCCCTCTCTCTACTCCAGGCTCACTGCTAGACAGCGCCTGCCATGTGCCGTAGGCCACTCTGGCACCCATCTGGACACCTTGCTCTAGCCTCTGTCTTTACACATGTGAGTCTTCCCATTGGGAATGTTCTCCCGCCTTCGTCCTCCTGACAAACTCCTTCAGTTCTAGCCCCTGCCTCCTGGAGTCTCTTGGGGATGCTCCTGGCATAGGGAAGTACTTGCTCCTCGGCACATAGGACCCGTCTTTGCCCTAGCACTTGCCACACTGTCAGTGTCATGCATCGTCTGCTCACCTGGCTCTCCCAGGGGACGCAAAGCCACAGGAGTGAGCACATTCTCCATTCTGTCTTCCATCCTTGGGTCCAGCACAGAGCTGGCACAGAGCACGGAATCCCCTTTTGAACAGGACACAGTAGGACCCCAAGGAGGGAGAGCTCTGACGTGACTGCGTGTGGCTGGTGCCAAGGGTGGGGCTGCACTGGCAGCTGCATCACTGAAAATGACAGGCTGCCTTCCCTGCCCCACCCGGCCTGAGCCCTGGGGCCTCATGCTGTCTGTCAGGTGGCTTTTCTGCGAGGAGGACAGACGCCTAAAGCTTTAACTGCAAAAATGTTTTTACAGCGATTTGTCACACGTTGACATCTACATTTTCGTGTATAAATTATACATTAAACTCATTCGGGTTTCTGGTGCAGAAGACTCTTTTCCAGATAATTAATTTTCTGATTTATAAAGCATGGATAAGAGGAGGAGTGTGTGTATTCCAGATCAGGATCCCGCTCAGATCTCAGCTCTTTGCTTCCGTCCTGGTGTGGAGCTGGGCAGATGGGGAAGCCCTGAGGGGCAGGCGCGGCCCCAGAGGCTGAAGAGCTTCTTACTGTGGGCCTGGGGTGCACAGTGCCTGCTTCCTGTCCTAGGATCACAATGAAGGGTTGCAACAACCCTCCACCTGGTCTGTGACCTTTAATATTTACCCTGTGCCTGTCCTCACTGAATGCCCCCATAGCCCTGTGACCCCATCTCAGATGAGGAAGCCACTGCTCACAGAGGTGACACACTCCATCCAAAGTCACCTAGCTGCTAAGAATGGAGACGGGATGTCCCCCCGTGACTTTGACCTTGGTCCAGTGGCTGATGTTTTTCTACTCATTCACTCCTGAACTTGGGACTTCCATTTGATGGACGATCTGTTCATGTGTTCATTTGTTCATTCATTCATTTATTCATTCAGTCCCTTAGCCAACATTACTAAGCGCTGACCTTGGTGAACTGGACAGAGCTTTGGCCCTTGAGTCCGTGGGTAGACAGATCAGATCCCAGGGAACATGCCAACGGGAGTGACAGGAGGGTGGCCTGGGGCAATGCAGCCGCACAGCAGCTCAGGACAGGGTGTGTGGGGACAGACTCCATGGGCTGGATCTTTTCTCTTCCTTCCTTTCACAGGCACTTCCTCCCCAGCTTTTGCCTCCCTCCCTCCAGTCTGTCCTGAAGGAAGCATCTGCTGTGTCCTGATGTGTGTGCCAGCCCCTTGGGATCCCTGAGCACAGCTTACTCGGTTCCGGTCAGACTGGAATGACCTTGCACCTCCTCCTGTCCATCCATCTCCCCAGTCCTGCTTGTCCCCTGAGACCTCTCTGCCACCCTCTCTCTTCTGAGGACACTTCCCAGCTCCTAGCGGGCCTGACCTGAGGGCTTAGCAGGGCAAGGTGCACCCTGTCCCTGAAAACTTCTCTGCTTCTCCTGCAGAGGGTAGGTGTAAACACTGGTGATAGGGCTTATTCCACTTTACAGAACTTCAGGGGTTGTATTGGTCCTGAGACACACATTTGGGGTCCACAGAAGTAAGCTGGGGTGAAAGATGACGGTCGTGGCTGGGCACACGTCACTCCCCTGACCATGCAGGTGTGTCTTTTTGTTTTCACCTTATATTTTGCTGAGAAGCTTCTGGTCTTCGGCCGCATCATGGAAGATACAGACCCTCAGCTTACATTGTTTTCCCATCTGCCGTCATGGTTGCTGTTTGTCACATTTCTGACAACACTTGAGGTCCAGTGGGAATTTGTGTTGTTTGTTGAGACTCTGGGAAGGCGGTTATCACATTACATTCTCGCTAGATTTAAGCCACGCCCATCCAGCATTACCATGACCTTCAACATTGTTTCCCCTTTTCGTGCCCTTTTGCCACCGCAGGAACCCACACCCCGTGTGAGGAGCTGCAGCCTTTACAACCCTTGGCCCCTTCTGGGCTGGCCCAGTTATCCCAGCTTTTTGGGGCTGGAGCTGGGTGTTGCCTGGGACACAGGACTCAGGACACATGTGTTCCTACTGCTGTTGTGACCCAGGAAGCTTCCCTGCCTGGTCTTGCTGGCTCTGCTGTGATTGGCAGTCTCTGTCAGTGTTAAATTGGTTCCTCGGTGACCATCTTCTTATCCATCTGGACATCATCTGCCTGGGAACAAGACCTCTTTCCCCACCCTCCTTCCTGCTTTCTTCTCTAACGTGGCTGACACAGGCCACGCCACAAACCAAACCTGCAGCCTCATGGAGGTGCCTTATTCTCACCCTCACAGCCAGCCCCGTGCCTGCCCCAGTCCAGCCAGTGGAGGGCTCTAAGTCCAGCTGTCCAGCCCTCACTGCTTCCATTCCCCACAGCTGGGGTCAAGAGGCACCTCCCACCTGCTAGGCCCGCCTCTCTCTGCCCGCCCAGCCTGTGGCGCTCCAAGCAGCCCTGACCTGGGGCGGGAGGGAGACACCCGATCCAGCATCCTGTCTCGGCTCTCAGCCACTCCCGCTGGGCGTCTGCCCTGGACTGGGTGCCCAGGTGGGTCTGGTCCATGCTCTAATGAAAGCTGTGTGACACAGTCCTTCTCACTGGGCATCTGCCTTCTCTCTGTTTCCTGGGAACCATCCAGTAACCACGGCAACCTTGCCCGCTGGGCCCAGGCCCTCCTAGCCTCGGTGTGTTTCCTTTCCGGGCGTGGGAAGCAGTACTTGCCTGCAGACATTCCCGGTGCACCCATGTTCTCAGTGGTCCCCTGCCTCAGGCTCACGTCCTATGACTTTTCTCCCCAGAGCAGCCAAAGTGTCCTTTTAACACACTGATTAGCTCAGGCATCTCCCTGCCTCCGTGGCGTCCACTGCACTCAAAGAAACACGAATGCTTTTCGGGTGCCTCTGCCTACTTTCCAACCCGATTTCCACCCTTTTGGGTCCCTCTGTGTGGAATGCTCTTTTCCCAAATCCTCATGAGGCTGGGTCCTCCCCCTCATTCGTTTCTCAGTTAAATGTTGAGCTCTTCACTAACTACCTGCTCTCAAGGAGAGCACCACCCCAGTCTCTCTCTCTTACAACATCTGGCCTGATTCCCTTCAAAGCACTTACCACATCTGAAAGTATCGTGTTTTTTGTTGTTGTTTGTTTGCGGTAAGAAAACACAACATAAAATTTACCATTTGAACCATTTTAAAGCGTGCGATCCAGTGACATTTAGTACATTCAAAATGTTGTGCAACCACCACCTCTATCATTTCCATCACCCCAGAAGGAAAGCCCGTATCCTTTCAACGGTCCCTCTGCATCCTCTCCTCCCCCAGCGCCTGGCAACCACTGATGTGTTTTCTGTCTCTGTGAATTTGCCTTTGTGGTCGTCATCTTCCTCTTTTTTCATGTATCTGTTTGCCTGTTTATGGTCTGTCTCCTCCGTTAGTCTGCACGTGCCGTGACACCATGGCTGCGGCTGCTTTGCCTCCATCCCAGCGTCTGGAACAAGGCTGAGGGATATGGTTGGGGGGCAGTTGTGGGCAGGGAGCTGCTAAGACCGTTGCATGCGTGGTGTGTCAGTGGGGCTTGATAGAAGAGACGGGTATCAAAGGATTTCCCTTTCGAGTAGAAGACTGTGAGCTGCGCAGTGTGACCCCTTCCCTAGACCTTGAAAATCTTCAGTAAAAGTCTAAAAATCCCAGTATACTTGTGTTTTGGGATATATTGTAGAAGCTGAACTACAATCTATCATATGTAAGTAATGGCAATTCTGTCACCTTGTCATTCGTACTTACAACTCATTTCTTTTTCATTTCTTGTTTTAGGATTTTGACTTAGATTTTAGTTTGACCAATGCTACTTTTTTCCTTTGCATCCACTTAGTGTACATTTCCCTGTATCTTTTCTTCCCCCTCACTCCGCCTTTTGATACCATTTTGTTTTAAGGGAGTCTATTGAAACATGTATATTGAATAGCATATGTTAGTTTAGAACTTATTTTAAAGATAGAGTTGAACCCATTTTCTTTACCTTTATCAGGAATGAAACATTATCTACTGAAGATGAGAAACTTAAGGATATTTTAATATCCGTCTCCATGATTTTGTTAGCATAATCAAGAATTTTAGATTTTTTTGTTTACTTATCTTTCAAGACATTTTTTTATGCCAATGGTGGTTTCATAATCAAATCATAATAACAGTAATTACTTGGACACTAACTCCACTTTGTATTACTCGTACCCCACGTTTTTCCCTCCGAGGGGAAAGTGAGAAACATTTCATTCCCCCTTTGCCCCCTTGTACGAATGCTTTGGCCAACCCAGCAGCACACCCCTTGCTGTTCGGATTCTCAGCACGTCACACAGAAGTTATTAAACATCAAGGGAAATCCACATTTGAAGCCGTGTCCTGCACCGTCCCTGTTCTTGCTGTCATATGGTGGTAGGCATGCTGATTTTCTTCAACTCCCTTTGTGAATTTTTCTGTTAGTTCCAACTGTTTTCCAGTAGATCCACTTAGAGGGTGGTGACTGTGTAGGAACATTGGGGAATCAGGGGCATGGATGCCCTGGATTTCTGGACTGTAGCTCTTTGGAGCTGTTGCTCATGGCCCCTTTCCTGGGCACAGTGGAACAGTGCTTCTAGGACAGTGCCATGGGGGGAGGGGGCTGGGGAATCTAGCCCCCCTGTTTTCTTACGGTTCCGGATTATCCACCAGTAGTGTCCCATCCCTTCTGTCAAGAAGATGTTTCCTGTCCATATGCAAATATTCAAAGAACAATTCTTTGGGGAGGGAGAATGATCTTTTTCACAGAGTATATGCGATGGGGAGAGAAAAAGAGGTGTCTGGCGGTGCAGGAGGGTGTCCAGAGTCCTGTGCAAGGTAGACAAGAGGTAAAAAGTCCCCTGTGGCATGATAATTGGTAAATTGGGGCTGAGTGTGTGTCCGAGGGACCAGTGAAGGCAACAGATAAGCAACGGGGGTGCTGCCAGCTTCCCGGCGAGAGCCCTGGAGTCAGGCAAGAGGAACGTCATGAGAAGTGTATCTGTGGTGACACCAGGCCATCCAGCTGACCCCAGAGAGGTGTCCTAGTGTCCGTCACCTGTAGATAGGCACTGCAGCTCTCAGGGTGTTTGTGGTGGGCAGGCAGATCCTGCTTGCTCTTCCAGAATTCCACACCCGAAGGGATGCTCCATTAGCTCATTCCCTGAGGGGCTCAAGGGTGGGAAATGACAGTGCCACAGATCACTTCTCCACCTTTTGGTTGGGTTGATGCTATTTTCAACATGTCTCTAGCTTGGTGGAATAGAAGCAAGTCCCCTGGATTGTCATGTTTGGTCTACTGAGTTGACCTTGGAACATCACCTGTGCAATGGGAATAATAACCCTTCCCCAGCAGTTGTTGGCAGGGTTCAACAAGCTTCTTCAACAAGTGGGAACGCTCCTGCCACCATGCGGGGCACATAAGAGCCAAGCCACGTCCACCTCCTTCCTTTCCTCACTGCCTCCGTCTGCCTCTGGCGGCAGATGCCCTTGGAATCTGTGCAGCCTCTTCCTGAATGTTTCCATGGGACCCAGACTATGGGCCCAGCTCCACCACTGCTTGGCCAACCTCAGTTTTTCTGGAGTCTCAGGGATGAGGGTGGGGATGGGACTTTTCCCGTGTCTGTCAAATCATTCCTCCTTGTGTGGTTACTTCTTAGGGTAAATTGCAAGAAATTCAGTTATTCCAGTGAAAGGAGACTCTTGGTTCTTGGGTGCTGATAACCTTTCCTACAGGTGAAGTAAAGATGTGGCATTATGGTGGGTGGGAGGACTAGTCCGTGGGGAATTGCACAGTGTATGGCCTGGGACCACCCTGGTTGTGACTGTGCAGCTGGGTGTGGGACCCCTTAGGGCGTGGAGAGAGGGGCTAGGGACCAGACCACTACCCCCACCTGGACTCTGAGACCCAGTGTGGGCCTTGCACGCAGTTGGTGCTCTGCCCAGGTGTGTGGAATTGACCTTGAGGGGGAGAGCCCACTTTCTGTCTCCTCAGCCCTGCTTGGCCCCCATATGGTGGACAGAAGGGTGGGGCGGCAGTGCTGGTGAGTGAGGTCCTCCGTGTTACAGTCTCAGCATCGCTGAGGGGCGTCACTCTGCTCCCCTGCAGCTCAGTTCCTTCTTCCGTGAAGAGGGAAGGGCTTTCTGGGTGGCTGTAAGACTGAAGGAGCCACTGTGCAAAATTCCCACGCTGGCCCTGGCTGGGGGCCTCTGCAGCCCACCAGCTCACTTCCTTTCCTCCCTGCCTTCCCCCGGCCGGCGCTGTGGTTCTGGCCGAGGCAGCTCTGCCAGCATCCACGGCTCCCCATCTCCAGTGCCGGCATTTGCAGAAGCTGTAAAGCCCCAGACTCACCAGGCAGGCAGTGGGAGGAGCCAGGCAGAAGCTGCCATGAGAGCATGTGGGGCTCTTGGTGCCCAGCAGGTGTGGGTGTCCCCAGGGGTGAGAGTGCAGTTTTCTTGGCTCTGGAGGGAGATCAGCCTTATGTGGAGCCCTTAACTGTCAGCTCTGAGCATCCTGTATCTAGAAGGAGAGAACTGAAGGTGTGGCCTTGTCCAGCTGAAGGCCTTTGGTAGGGGAGCCTGGAGAGGTTCCCAGAGAGAAGGCTCAGGTTATGGAAGCTAAGGGGGAAGGGCCAGGGCTGCAGGAAGAATGAAGCCTCAGAGCAGCTGCATTCTTTGGAATGAAGGAGAACTCACCCAGATGGAACGCCTTGCCTCCTGTGTGTCTGACCTGTCCTGGGCCCTTTAAGTGCCTGTTTATCCCACCCCCTTAGGGACCTGAGGTTGGGTCCTTTGTATTTCATGAAATCTAAGATGCCATAGCTTGAAAGACACACTATTTTTATATATTACTAAGAAAGCTGTAAATTAAACCATGATACACCATTGTTTGTAAGATACATCCTGGTTTCAGAAATGTTAAGGTGTGTGTCTTCAAATTAATGAAATATGTTATTATCTCCGTTTGAGTCGAGGTGGAGTTAGAATCGGGTCCAGGCCTGCTGGGGCTCCAGTTCCCCCCACTGCAGTGCACACATCTTCCTCCTCCTCACAGCTGCTCCCATGGTGAAATGACATATTCCAGGTGATTAAAGACCAGTGCAGAAAAAGCAAAAACAAAATCATAGAAGTAATCAAAGAAAATATGAGAGAATAGTGGGGAGAGCGAAGGTGTTCTTAAAATAAGATACAGCAATAAAAATAGAAGGAAAAATAAAGATAAATATGACTAGATTTTAAAAATCTTCTTGATAAAAGACACCGAACGGAGTTTAAAAAGAGAACAAAGCAGGAGGTAAATGAGAGAAAAATATCTGCAACATTTATAACAGGCAAAGGACTTGTATCCAGAGAATAAAGAAACTTCCTAAGTCAGTTAGCAGAAGACAAACAGTAGAAAAGTGGGGAATAGACATGAACAAGCCATTCACAGGAGTGCAACTTCGAGTCACAATGACCATGTGGAAAGGTGTTCATCCTCACTAGCGAACTATCAGTACGTCACTGCAAATTAAAACAATAATACTAGCAAAAGTTAAAGAAGTTTGCTAGCAGTAATGTTGATGGGGATCCAGAGAAAGAGATACTCTCTCTCCTGCATGGCTGTGGAGGGACAGATTTTCTGCAGGTTCCCGAGGAGCTTGGGCCCACGGGGATGGGGTTCTCCTGTCCCTGCAACTTTCTCCTGGCTGCTGCCAAAAGCCCATGGGCTGTGTATTATTATTATTTTTTAAATTTTTATTGGAGTATGGATGGTTTACAATGTTGTGTTAGTTTCAGGTGTGCAGCAAAGTGAATCAGTTATACTTATATCCACTCCTTTTTAGATTCTTTTCCCACATAGGCCATTACAGAGTATTGAGTAGAGTTCCCTGTGCTATACAGTAGGTCCTTATTAGTTACCTATTTTATATATAGTAGTGTGTATATGTCAATCCCAATCTCCCAATTTATTCCTCTCCCCCTTTCCCCCCTGGTAACCATGTTTGTTTTCTACAGCCCATGGGCTCTTTAAACAGATGGAGTTTTGCTCAGCTCTGGCTGGAGGGAAGCCCTTCTCCTGCCTGTTGCAAGGCCCCAGCTGGGGATGCTGGGCTGAGCTGCCCAGGTGTAATTTCCTCCCCTTGCTTCAGGGGTGATCATGCCTGCCACCTCCCTCCTTCCCTAACTGTCCACCTCACTGCTTCCCTTTGCACCTGGAGGTCAGCAGGGGCAGTTTCTGAGAAAGGCCACCAGCTGGTTATCTCCTGACTCTCTGTAACCTGACGCCAGGTCTCAGCCCCACTAAGGGGAGCTGGGCTGAAGCAGCAGGTTGCAGGCGGCTGCCTGCCCCTCTGTTATCTCTCCCAGTGGCTAGTAGCATCGCTGCTTTCAAGGTTTTTCTCACGTAAAAACTAGCAAAGCTTCCTAGCATTCTTGCATTTGGAACCAGATTTTGCATTCAACTTTGGGGTTTAAATTCTTTGGGTTCATTTCCACACCTGTTTCCCTCATGTCCTTTCAAAATGACAGGACCTCAGGGAGCATTTATTTTTATCCTATCATCTCACAGATGTGCTTATTGTCTGGCCACCACGGTCGGGTTCTCAATACATACCATAACTGATTTCAAACATTTGAAATTGAATGGCTGAGAATGTAGTCAACCTTGTTTCTGTGTGCACTTGATAAAGAAAGTATTCTGCTGTAGTGTGAAGTGTTCTATAGACGTCAGTTAGGTTAAGTTGGTCAATATGTTATTTAGACCCCTATACCCTAACTGATTTTTTTCCCTATAAATTACCTTATCATATAAATTACCAGGAGAGTTTTTGTTGTCACAAACAGCTTTATTGAGATATAATTCATATACCATACAAGTCACCCATTTAAAGTGTACACAAGTCACCCATTTAATGTGTGCAACTAAATGGTTTTTAATATATTCACAGAGATGTGCAGCCATCACCGCAGTCAATTTTGGAATATTTTCATCACCTCAAGAAAACCCATACACCTTGACTAGTACTTGCCAGACCCCTTTCTCCCTGCTCCAGCCCTTAGCGACCACTAATCTACTTTTTTTTTTTTTTCCCTGCACTGGGTCTTCATTGCTTCGAGTGGGCTTTCTCTAGTTGCGTCAAGCGAGGGCTACTCTTTGTTGCGATGCGCGAGCTTCTCATTATGGTGGCTTCTCGTTGCGGAGCACGGGCTGTAGGCGTGCGGGCTTCAGTAGTTGTGGCACGCGGGCTTCAGTAGCTGTGGCACGCAGGCTTAGTTGCTCCGTGGCATATGGGATCTTCCTGGACCAGGGATCGAACCCGTGTCCCCTGCATTGGCAGATGGATTCTTAACCACTGCGCCACCAGGGAAGTCCACTGCTAATCTACTTTATGTCTCTATGGATTTCCCTATTCTGGACTTTCATATGAGTGGAATAATAAAGTATTGGACTTTTGTGGCTGGCTTCTTACACTTAGCATAATGTTTTCAAGGTCCATCCACAATGTAGCCTGTATCAGTATCATTCTTTTTTTATGGCCAAATAATATGCCATTATATGGATGTACCACATTTTGTTTGTCCATTTATCTCTTAATGGACATTTGGGTTGTTTTCACTTTTGGCTATTATGAATAATGCTTCTATAAACATTCACGTACAAGTTTTCGTGTGGATGTATGTTTTCATTTCTATTGGGTGTGTACCTACGAGTGGCATTGCTGGATCATTTGATAACTTTATGTTTAATAACTTGAAGAATTGGCAGATTGTTTTCCAAAGCAGTCGCACCATTTTACCTTCCCACCAGCAGCGTATGAGAGGTCCAATTTCTCCACATTCTCACCAGTACTTGTTATTATCTATGTTTTTGGTTAAATCCATCCTGGGAGATGTGAAGTGTTATGTCATTGTGGTTTTGATTTGCATTTCGCTGATGAGTAAAGATTTTGAGCATCTTTTCTTGTGCTTATTGGACATCTATATATCTTCTTTGGAGAAATGTATATTTAGATCCTTTGCCCATTTTTAGACCGAGTTGTCTTTTTATTATTGAGCTGTAAGAATTTTTATACACTCCGGGCACAAGTTCCTTATCAGATATATGATCTGTAAATATTTACTCCCACTCTTTGGATTGCCCTTTTACTTTCTTGATGGCATCCTTTGAAACACAAAAGTTTTAAATTTCAAATTTTGATGAAGTCCAAATTGTATTGATATATATTTTCTTTGTTGTTTGTGCTTTTGGTATCATATCTAAGAAACCATTGTCTAATTTAAGGTCATGAAGATTTATACCTATATCTATATTTTCAAATTTGTTAACACAGAATAGCACATGATATTCTCTTTTAATCAGTTCTTGTTTTACATTGTCTTCTTATTCCTAATGCCATATATATTATATATACTGTATACACATTCCATATATATATAAACATATATATGGCATATATATGACGTATAACATATATATATGTTTTAACTTAATTTAAGCATGCTAGGTGGTTTCTTTATTACATGTTTCAAAGAACAAATGTTTGGTTGTATTTATAATGTATATGCTTTGCATTCACTAATATTAGTTTTTTCATTAATTATTTTCTCCTGCTTTTATTTTATTGTTCTTCTTTTTATGTCTTAGATTGAGAACTTAGTTTATTCATGTTACATCTTTTTAAAAAATTTTATTTCATATTTTAAAAAATATTTATTTATTTTATTTGGCTGTGCCGGGTCTTAGTCACAGCATGCATGCAGGATCTAGTTCCCTGACCAGGGATCGAACCCCGGGCCCCCTGCATTGGGAGTGCGGAGTCTTAACCACTGGACTACCAGGGAAGTCCCACATCTTTTTTTAAAAATAAAGCTTATAAAATATCTCATTATAAAATATTTAAACATATAGGTAAAATGGAAAATAATATAATAAGTACTTATGGACCCATAATGTCTTTATTAAGTGTTAACTTAGTGCCTTCTTTGTTTTTATTTAAGTACGTCATATACAGTTGAGACCCATTTTAATGCCTTTCTAAAATTTCACTCCCCATCTCCTTCCCCATAAGCAAGCCTATTATAAATTCAACATGTATCATCCTTATATCTTTTCCATACTTTAATATATATTTTGTAAGCAATAGGTTGCTTAATCATTATATGAATGACATTATACTGTATGCAATCTGAATTTAACTTAATTTATTGGTTCTGCATTTTTTAAGGAGATATGTTTGTGTTGTTCAAACCTATTTATTTTTCTTGCTATAGAGTACTGCATTATAAGAACATACGATAATTTATTTATCTGTTTTCCTTGATTAGTCATTTATGTTGTTCCTGATTTTTAATATTTTGGACAATGTTTCCATGAACCTTCTTGTTCAGGTTTCTCTGGGCAACGTGTGTACTTGGAAGTGCTATTCCTTGGTAATAATGAGTAGCATGTTCAACTTTACTAAATATTTGCCAAATATCTTCAAAGTGGTTGTATCAGTGCCTTCAGCCATCAACAATTTATAAGAATTATCATTGCTCCATATCCTTTTCAACAATCAGAATTTGTCATCACACTTTTTTATTCTTTCCAGTCTTGTAGGAGTGAAATGACTGTATTTTTTCATCATCATACACTCACAGTAAAATTAATGATGGTTTCACTGCTTGATGAAACAGTAAACCTTATTCATTTTATTGTATGACAAAATGGAAGGATGCATAAAGCATTTCTGAAGTATGATGGGTGTCTTGAGGAAAGGCACTGTGTGATTTTTTGAGTTATGTGCTGAACTAGCCTCTTTACTCATGGAATGCCATTTTTACTTGAAAGAAGACTGACAAACTATGTCTTTTTTCAGACTTGGGTATTTGCAGATGAATAAAGTGAATCTGTCACTTCAAGGAAAACAATGGATAAAATTTATTCCAGTGATAAAATTCCAGGTTTCAAGCAAAAATTAGAATTTTTGGAAAACTTGTATCAGCTACAATGAACTTATTAGATTCCCAATACATAAAGGCTTTTCTCTGAGGTTCATAGTAATATTAACAAACAGTTTTATGATATTATAAAATAAAATAGGTATTTTATTTTATAATATCATAAATTTGGAAGATCTGCTTGATTCAGTGAACCAATATTTTCCAAGGACCAATGAGGAATGTTGCAAAACCACACATGAGTAAAAGATCCATTCAAAGTGCAAAATAAACCAATGGGTTTTATTT
Organism: Pseudorca crassidens; assembly: GCF_039906515.1. Taxonomy (NCBI): domain Eukaryota; kingdom Metazoa; phylum Chordata; class Mammalia; order Artiodactyla; family Delphinidae; genus Pseudorca; species Pseudorca crassidens. The sequence continues at coordinate 53,323,644 of NC_090311.1, read as the reverse complement.
TTTTTATTTTATTTTTTTTTTGTGGTACGCGGGCCTCTCACTGTTGTGGCCTCTCCCGTTGCGGAGCACAGGCTCCGGACGCGCAGGCTCAGCGGCCATGGCTCACAGGCCTAGCCGCTCTGCGGCATGTGGGATCTTCCCGGACCCGGGCACGAACCCGTGTCCCCTGCATCAGCAGGCGGACTCTCAACCACTGCGCCACCAGGGAAGCCCCTGGGTTTTAATTTTATTTTGCTTAAAAATCTTTAAACTTTTTATTTTGAAGTAACTTTTTTTTTAGGCCACGCCCTGTGGCATGTGAGATCTTAGTTCCTCGACCAGGGTTTGAACCCACGTTTCCTTCAGTGGAAATACGGAGTCGTAACCATTGGACCGCCAGGGAAGTCCCAAGTTGCTATTATTTTAAGTAAATATATATTAAAAATTTTCTCAGTTTTAATTTTGAATATGCTAAATATTGATAGATATAACCCACATAAACAAAAATTCTTTGAGATACTCAATATTTTTAAAGAATATAAAGGGGTCTTGAGAGCAAATTATTTGATAACAGATGCTTTAAAGGATACACTGTATGCAATGAGTTAGCTTTTCTACAATGCATCTAGACTAGTACTATCTATATTCCATTCTTGGGAGAACTGAGAAAAAAAAAATGACCATTCAAATTATGTTTTATAGGGCTTATTTCTCTCACAGGACCCTAGTAGAGAAAGATTGTTCTAGACATTAATAAGTTAATACATGTAAAATATGTTGAACCATGATTAGCAGATAAGCCTTCTGTACATGTTCGCTGTTACTATTGCTTTTATTAATTGGTGCAATCGTTTGACAGTTATGTGTATTCAAGTATCTTCTCTCAGTTGGTGACTTGATTTTTAATTGTCTTTATGGCATTTTTTGTGTGTAGAAATTTTAAGCTTTAATCTGTATTCAAATATATCAACATTGTCTCTCATAGTTTATTTTTTTATGTCTCATAGAAGAAATTCTTCCCTTCCCCAAAGTAATAATGATATGCATTTATATTTTCCTCTAAGAGTTTCCAAGCATCCAAATGTTCCTTTTCACAGACTCATAAAACCACCTTTGTCAAGGTCATTGGTGACTTCCATGTTGTTGAATCCAATGGTCAATTCTCAAGTCTTCATCCCAATGACCCATCAGTAGCCTTTGACACAGCTGACCTCCCTTTAATTCCTGAAATTCTTTCTCCACTTGGCTTCTGGGATACTGCTGTCTTTCGGTTGTTCTCCTGCCTCGCAGGCTTCTTTGTCCTCATCTCCTTGGGGGTCCTCCTCCTATCTAGGTGTTGGAGTGTGCTGGGCTTCAGTCCTTCGACCTCTCCTGTTGTCTGTCTACACTCACTCTCTACCTGCTCTCGTCCAGTTTTGTGGCTTTAAATATCTATACACTGATGCCTTCAAAAAATTATATTTTAGTTCCAGCCTCTCCTCTGAAGTCTGTTTTATTCAACTGCCTACTGGATGTCTAATAGACGTCTCAAACTTAATTTAGCCCAAACAGAAATGTTGATTTATCCAAGCAGTTTCTTTCATGTTACTCTTTTCAGTAATATGACCATCCATTCCATTGCTTAAGCTGAAAAGTTAGAGTTTTCTTGCTCTTTTTCTTTCAGAACTCATATCCAAAATTTAAGCAAATATTGCTTTTTCCTTCAAAACTATGTTGAGTAAGAGTGGTGAGAGTGGGCAACCTTGTCTTGTTCCTGATCTTAGTGGAAATGCTTTCAGTTTTTCACCATTGAGGATGATGTTGGCCGTGGGTTTGTCATATATGGCCTTTATTATGTTGAGGAAAGTTCCCTCTGTGCCTACTTTCTGCAGGGTTTTTATCATAAATGGGTGTTGAATTTTGTCGAAAGCTTTCTCTGCATCTATTGAGATGATCATATGGTTTTTCTCCTTCAATTTATTAATATGGTTTATCACATTAATTGTTTTGCGTATATTGAAGAATCTTTGCATTCCTGGAATAAACCCCACTTGATCATGGGGTATGATCCTTTTAATGTGCTGTTGGATTCTGTTTACTAGTATTTTGTTGAGGATTTTTGCATCTATGTTCATCAGTGATATTGGCCTGGAGTTTTTTTCTTTGCAACATCCTTGTCTGGTTTTGGTATCAAGGTGATGGTGGCCTCGTAGAATGTGTTTGGGAGTGTTCCTCCCTCTGCTATATTTTGGAAGAGTTTGAGAAGGATAGGTGTTAGCTCTTCTCTAAATGTTTGATAGAATTCACCTGTGAAGCCATCTGGTCCTGGGCTTTTGTTTGTTGGAAGATTTTTAATCACAGTTTCAATTTCAGTGCTTGTGATTGGTCTGTTCATATTTTCTATTTCTTCCTGATTCAGTCTTGGCATGTTGTGCATTTCTAAGAATTTGTCCATTTCTTCCAGGTTGTCCATTTTATTGTCATAGAGTTGCTTGTAGTAATCTCTGATGATCTTTTGTATTTCTGCAGTGTCAGTTGTTTCTTCTCCTTTTTCCTTTCTAATTCTATTGATTTGAGTCTTGTCCCTTTTTTTCTTGATGAGTCTGGCTAATGGTTTATCAATTTTGTTTATCTTCTCAAAGAACCAGCTTTTAGTTTTATTGATCTTTGCTATCATTTCCTTCATTTCTTTTTCATTTATTTCTGATCGGATCTTTATGATTTCTTTCCTTCTGCTAACTTTGGGGTTTTTTTGTTCTTCTTTCTCTAATTGCTTTAGGTGCAAGGTTAGGTTGTTTATTCGAGAGGTTTCCTGTTTCTTAAGGTAGGACTGTATTGCTATAAACTTCCCTCTTAGAACTGCTTTTGCTGCCTCCCATAGATTTTGGGTCGTTGTGGCTCCATTGTCATTTGTTTCTAGGTATTTTTTTGATTTCCTCTTTGATTTCTTCAGTGATCCCTTCGTTATTAAGTAGTGTATTGTTTAGCCTCCATGTGTTTGTATTTTTTACAGATCTTTTCCTGTAATTGATATCTAGTCTCATAGCGTTGTGGTCAGAAAAGATATTTGAAACAATTTCAATTTTCTTAAATTTACCAAGGCTTGACTTGTGACCCAAGATATGATCTATCCTGGAGAATGTTCCATGAGCAGTTGAGAAAAATGTGTATTCTGTTGTTTTTGGATGGAATGTCCTATAAATATCAATTAAGTCCACCTTGTTTAATGTATCATTTAAAGCTTGTGTTTCCTTATTTATTTTCATTTTGGATGATCTGTCCATTGGTGAAAGTGGGGTGTTAAAGTCCCCTACTATGAATGTATTACTGTCAATTTCCCCTTTTATGGCTATTAGTATTTGCCTTATGTATTGAGGTGCTCCTATGTTGGGTGCATAAATATTTACAATTGTTATATCTTCCTCTTGGATCGATACCTTGATCATTATGTAGTGTACTTCTCTGTCTCTTCTAATAGTCTTTATTTTAAAGTCTATTTTGTCTGATATGAGAATTGCTACTCCAGCTTTCTTTTGGTTTCCATTTGCATGAAATATCTCTTTCCATCCCCTTACTTTCAGTCTGTATGTGTCTCTAGGTCTGAAGTGGGTCTCTTGTAGACAGCAAATATATGGGTCTTCTTTTTGTATCCATTCAGCCAATCTGTGTCTTTTGGTGGGAGCATTTAGTCCATTTACATTTAAGGTAATTATCGATATGTATGTTCCTATTACCATTTTCTTAATTGTTTTGGGTTCGTTATTGTAGGTCTTTTCCTTCTCTTGTGTTTCTTGCCTAGAGAAGTTCCTTTAGCAGTTGTTGTAGAGCTGGTTTGGTGGTGCTGAACTCTCTCAGCTTTTGCTTGTCTGTAAAGGTTTTAATTTCTCCATCAAATCTGAATGAGATCCTTGCTGGGTAGAGTAATCTTGGTTGCAGGTTTTTCTCCTTCATTTAAATATGTCCTGCCACTCCCTTCTGGCTTGCAGAGTTTCTGCTGAAAGATCAGCTGTTAACCTTATGGGGATTCCCTTGTATGTTATTTGTTGTTTTTCCCTTGCTGCTTTTAATATGTTTTCTTTGTATTTAATTTTTGACAGTTTGATTAATATGTGTCTTGGTGTATTTCTCCTTGGATTTATACTGTATGGGACTCTCTGTGCTTCCTGGACTTGATTAAGTATTTCCTTTCCCATATTAGGGAAGTTTTCAACTATAATCTCTTCAAATATTTTCTCAGTCCCTTTCTTTTTCTCTTCTTCTTCTGGAACCCCTATAATTCGAATGTTGGTGCGTTTAATGTTATCCCAGAGGTCTCTGAGACTCTCCTCAGTTCTTTTCATTCTTTTTTCTTTATTTTGCTCTGCAGTAGTTATTTCCACTATTTTATCTTCCAGGTCACTTATCCGTTCTTCTGCCTCAGTTATTCTGCTATTGATCCCTTCTAGAGTATTTTTAATCTCATTTATTGTGTTGTTCATCGTTGCTTGTTTCATCTTTAGTTCTTCTAGGTCCTTGTTAAATGTTTCTTGCATTTTGTCCATTCTATTTCCAAGATTTTGGATCATTTTTACTATCATTATTCTGAATTCTTTTTCAGATGACTGCCTATTTCCTCTTCATTTGTTAGGTCTGGTGGGTTTTTATCTTGCTCCTTCATCTGCTGTGTGTTTTTCTGTTTTCTCATTTTGCTTATCTTACTGTGTTTGGAGTCTCCTTTTTGCAGGCTGCAGGTTTGTAGTTCCCATTGTTTTTGGTGTCTGTTCCCAGTGGCTAATGTTGGTTCAGTGGGTTGTGTAGGCTTCCTGGTGGAGAGGACTAGTGCCTGTGTTGTGGTGGATGAGGCTGGATCTTGTCTTTCTGGTGGGCAGGTCCACATCTGGTGGTGTGTTTTGGGGTGTCTGTGGACTTATGATTTTAGGCAGCCTCTCTGCTAATGGGTGGTGTTGTGTTCCTGTCTTGCTAGTTGCTTGGCATAGGATGTCCAGTACTGTAGCTTTCTGGTCGTTGCGTGAAGCTGGCTGCTGGTGTTGAGATGGAGATCTCTGGGAGATTTTCACCGTTTGATATTATGTGGAGCTGGGAGGTCTCTTGTGGACCAGTGTCCTGAAGTTGGCTCTCCTACCTCAGAGACACAGCACTGACTCCTGGCTACAGCACCAAGAGCCTTTCATCCACACGGCTCAGAATAAAAGGGAGAAAAAGTAGAAAGAAAGAATGAGTAGAAGTAGAAAGAAAGAAAGAAGGGAGGGAGGGAGGGAAGGAGGGAGGGAGGGAGGGAGGGAGGAAGGAAGGAAGGAAGGAGGGAAGGAAGGAAAGAAAGAAAGAAAGAAAGAAGATAAAGTAAAATAAAGTAAGATAAAATATAATAAAGTTATTAAAATAAAAAAATAATTATTAAGGAAAAGAAAAACGGATGGATAGAACCCTAGGACAAATGGTGGAAGCAAAGCTATACAGACAAAGTCTCACACAGAAGCATACACATACACACTCACAAAAAGAGGAAAAGGGGAAAAAATCATAAATCTTGCTCTCAAAGTCCACCTCCTCAATTTGGGATGATTCGTTGTCTATTCATGTATTCCACAGATGCAGGTACATCAGGTTGATTGTGGAGCTTTAATCCGCTGCTTCTGAGGCTGCTGGGAGAGATTTCCCTTTCTCTTCTTTGTTTGCACAGCTCCCAGGGCCTCAGCTTTGGATTTGGCCCCGCCTCTGCGTGTAGGTCGCCGGAGGGCGTCTGTTCTTCGCTCAGACAGGACGAGGTTAAAGGAGCCGCTGATTCAGGGGCTCTGGCTCACTCAGGCCGGGGGGAGGGAGGGGCACGGAGGGCGGGGAAAGCCTGCGGCAGCAGAGGCCGTCGTGACTTCCAGCCTGAGGCGCGCCGTGCGTTCTCCCATTCTCCCAAGTTGTCCCTGGATCCCGGGACCCTGGCAGTGGCGGCCTGCACAGGCTCCCCGGAAGAGGGGTGTGGATAGTGACCTGTGCTCGCACACAGGCTTCTTGGTGGCGGCAGCAGCAGCCTTAGCGTCTCCCGCCCGTCTCTGGGGTCCGCGCTTTTAGCCGCGGCTCGCGCCCGTCTCTAGAGCTCCTTTAAGCAGTGCTCTTAATCTCCTCGCGCACCAGGAAACAAAGAGGGAAGAAAAAGCCTCTTGCCTCTTCGGCAGGTCCAGACTTTTCCCCGGACTCCCTCCCGGCTAGCCGTGGCGCACTAACCCCCTGCAGGCTGTGTTCACGCCGCCAACCCCAGTCCTCTCCCGGCGCTCCGACCGAAGCCCGAGCCTCAGCTCCCAGCCCCTCCCGCCCCGGCGGGTGAGTAGACAAGCCTCTCGGGCTGGTGAGTGCCGGTAGGCCCTGATCCTCTGTGCGGGAATCTCTCCGCTTTGCCCTCCGCACCCCTGTTGCTGTGCTCTCCTCCGCGGCTTCGAAGCTCCCCCCTCCGCCTCCAGCAGTCTCCGCCCGCGAAGGGGCTTCCTAGTGTGTGGAAACTTTTCCTCCTTCACAGCTCCCTCCCGCTGGTGCAGTTCCCGTCCCTATTCTTTTGTCTCTGTTTTTCCTTTTTTTCTTTTGCCCTACCCAGGTACGTGGGGAGTGTCTTGCCTTTTGGGAGTTCTGAGGTCTTCTGCCAGTGTTCAGTAGGTGTTCTGTAGGAGTTGTTCCACGTGTAGATGTATTTCTGGTGTATCTGTGGGGAGGAAGGTGATCTCCGCGTCTTACTCTTCCGCCATCTTCCCGGAAGCCCTCTAGGAGATATTTTCTTGATGGCTATTTTACTCCATTGATTTCTAAGTTTTGTATTATTATTTGAGGATGCGGTCTATAAAATTTTCTCATAATTGCAAGATCAGAAGAAGAAAAGTATATTGTCAATGTTTAAGGAGTAAAGTTCTGTAGTTCTTAAGTAAAATTTGTTGACTATATTATTCAAATCCTCTATATTATTAATTTTAAAAATCTATTTGGTCTACCAGCCTCGTAAATAAATATAGCGAAACTCTCCACCATGAGTATATATACATTTTGAAATTCTCATTGTGTTGTTAGGAGTTTTTGTTTTATGCAGTTGTCTGCTATGTTGTTTGTTGTATAAAGTTTTATAACTGTTATGTCTTCTTTGTGGGTTGCCTCTTTTATAATTACATAATATACTTTTTTGTCTTGTCTAACACATTTGTCCTTGAATTTACTTTGTCTGACATTGCCACTTCTGCTTTCTTTTTGCTTGCCTTTGTATGGTCTCTTGTTAACTAGATCTTTATTTTTAAACTTTTTCTTTTTTACATGTGTGTTTTATTTAAATAGTACAGAATTGGATTTTACTTTTTTTTCTCCATCAAGAGAAGGAAGGATTTATTATTATTATTATTGTTTTTCCATGATGGAGAAAACTTGGGAATACTTTATCTAACCCAAATTCAAAAATATAACTGGCGGGGCTTCCCTGGTGGCGCAGTGGTTGAGAGTCCGCCTGCCGATGCAGGGGACACGGGTTCGTGCCCCAGTCCGGGAAGATCAGAGCGGCTAGGCCCATGAGCCATGGCCGCTGAGCCTGCGTGTCCGGAGCCTGTGCTCCGCAACGGGAGAGGCCACAACAGTGAGAGGCCCGCGTACAGCAAAAAAAAAAAAAAAAAAAAATATATATATATATATATATATATATATATATATATAACTGGCAGCATTTTCTACGGACAGCTCTCATGTGAAACACCCTTATGCCCAGAATTACAGGGTTAGAATGTTCACCAGTAGAGATTTAATTTAGTGACCATTCTAGTGGAATTTTAATTTAGTAAAAGAAGAGAAAATTGACACTGAAGCTATAATGAAATATGCCTTGTTAGAAGTAGGGTCAAAAAGTGATGACTTAATTAATGACATTAAATAGTGTGTTTTTACTTTTTTCCTTTCTTTTTTTTTTTGAATTTTATTTTTTTTATACAGCAGGTTCTTATCAGTTATTTATTTTTTACTTATTAGTGTATATATGTCAATCTCAATCTCCCAATTCATCCCACTACCCCCAAGGAAGGATTTATTATTATTTGCAGCCAGTAAGGAGAACATCTAGGGTTTTCCCAAAGCAGTGTTTGTCTTTTACTTTTTATTTACATCTGACAGTCTCAGATCTTTAATAGGGAAATTAATTCTCTTCCCATTTTTGTGTTAATATACTTAGGGTTTAGGGATTCTGTGTTATTTTTCATTTGTTATCTGTATCAGTTAGGGATGTGCTTGGCCATAAGTAACAGAATGCACAATTAATAGTTGCCTAATTAAATAAATCTTTCATATTTATTTATATTACCACATTTCATTGAATAACTACAGAACTTTATTCCTTGGAGTTCCTTATTTTTCTCAAATGATAAGAATTCTGGAGGTGTATTGCAATGGATAGATTAGTTTAGCTGCTCAGCAAGATCATCGAGGCCCCGTCTCCTTCAGTCCTTCTGCTTACTCATCCTTAGTATGTGGCTTTTCTCCTTATGGCTGCAAAAGTCCTCCAGCAGCTCCTGGCATCACTTCTTCATTCCACGCAGGAAGAAGGAGGTGAGGTAGAGTAAAGAGTGAAGGGGCTTCTCCTAAGAAGTGTTCACCTTTTTTTTTTTTTAATGTTTTTTTTTTATTGTGGTAAAAGTCACATAATATAAAACATACTATTTTAACCATATTTAACTGTACAGTTCGGTGGCACTAAGTACATTCACATTGTTATGCAACTCTCACCATCATCCCTCTCCTGAATTTTTCACCTTCCTAAACTGAAACTCTGTCCCCTTTAAACACTAACTCCCCACTCCTCCTACCTCCCCTCCCCCGGCCCCTGGCATCTACCAATGTACCTTCTGACTCTACGAATTTGACTATTCTAGGTCCCTTGTATGAGTGGAATCAAACAGTATTTGTCAGCAACCTTAAGAAGTCTTCACCTTTTGTTTCGAGAATGAGTCCCCGTCACTGGGACTTCTGCCTGCATCTCCTTTGTCAAGAACGGGGATGTCTGGTCACTCCTAGATCGATTACTTGCCAAGGAGAATAAATTTACATGATGGGTTTAGACTAATTTTATTTGTCCTTGGAGGCTGGGGTAGACACCTGCCTCTCCTGAAACCAAGGGATCTCTGTTACTCCCCAAAACAAACTGGGGTTTTTAGTAAGGCAGGAAGGTGGCTGGAGTGGGTGATGAGGAAGTAACTGCCGGTGCCTGCTACAATAACTACACATTTTCTGTTGTTTTCTCTTTTCCCTTTAAGTATTTCTGCAGGATTGGTAAGCCTCTTATTTACTTTTGCCCACTATTAATTTGGAAGTTCTACAATTCTAGTAGTGGTTGCTTCCCTGGTTCTGTCAGTCATAATTAAACTTATATTCCTCTATTACTATATTGCTTTAACATACTAAAAATATACCAATGCCGGGGGAATTAGTGCTGCCTTCTGCAATAGGTAAGCGCTGGAATTCCAGTGGGTTAACGTAATGAAGGTTTATTTCTGATTAGGTCACAGTTTGATGTGGATTAGGTAGCAGCAGTCTGCCTGGCTTGCTTTCGAACACTGACTCATGGATCAGGCTGTTTTTGCTCCACCATCTTGGAGTCGTTTATGTCCCACTGAAGGGATGGGAGAGAGAATGTGGAAAAGGCACTCAGATTGCAACCAGCCTCAGCCTGAAAGTGGCACAAATCACTTCCCCTGACGCTCCACAGACCAGAATTCAGTCACGTGGCCCCATGGAATTGAAGGGAACCTGAGAAAAGTGGTCATCTGGTGGGCTCAGGGAGTGGAGCTGGGGTGCTGGACATAGCGTGGTCACTGTCACAAACTGTCATTCTGGTTACTCACTTGTTTTGTTCTTCTCTGCATAAATACACTCACCACCTCCTTAAGGGGATGCCCGCAAGTCTCACCCGGTCACTGCATCAACCCGAAGTTCACAGTCTACATGTGTTCTGCGTTAGGCACTCTAAGGTCCTGATATGGCTAAAAAGACATGTCATCCTAACACGGCCCACCTTTAAGACACGATGTACAGTGGGGGAGCAGGGTTAGAATATCCGCTATGGAAAAGGGGGGAGTGTGAGCCCCACTCAGTCACTAGTCTGTAGCATCCTGAAATCCTCCAGGTCAGGCTCTGCGAGGTCCCCCTGCCCTGGCAGTGAAGGGATGGCCTTGAATGGATGCTGTCTGTGCCCTGGAGGCTCATCTTGTTCATTATTCCCCTTGGCCACATCCAGAGTGAGTGTTGAGGGTCGCATCCTCCTTGGACCAGTATAGCCTTTGAGACCTGCCCCCTGGTCATTGAGGCTGGGTGCCCAATGGTTGTTTAAGTCTTGAACAATCAGAGGCTTTTTTAGTCCAGACTCAGAGACTTGGGAAGCTTCTGATCTGTTTGCTTCCATGTGCCGGGAGCAACATCGAAGATTCTTCTCTAGACGTATTTCGCAAATTGCCTGTTTTTCTTTGCCTCTTCACCCTGATGCCTCTACCTTTCGACTGAAGGTCATCTACGTTAGGCTCTTTGAAAAATAAGTGTGAGAGATTGCAGTCTGAGTGTGCTTGTGAGGGGCAGAGACAGGGTTGGGAGAAAATCACACAAGGCTGTTGTTCAGGAAATGCCTGTGAGAGAAAAAGGAGCAGGCTGGGAGAGCCGTGGCATGGCAGTGCAGGCGTGACCTTGAGTGAAGGAGAGGGGGACGGCAGGTTGGCTGGAGGTGTTCCAGGCAGCTACGCAGTCCAGGGAAGGTTTGTCAAGGCCTCCGGGGAGTTGCCCGTCAGTGGAGTCCCATGTCTCCCAGGAACCAGCCTGCCATGCTCAGTCAAAGGCTGGGAGCCTCCTCTGGAAGCATGGCCTCGGGCAAACATAAGGGCATGGGAGCTGGAGTGCACAGTCACTTATGCTCCCTGTTGTGGCATGTCCATGGAGCACATTCTCATGACCATCACAGAGATCTGTGTCCTAGGGCCCTTTATTCACCTTAAAAGTTTTACTGGGCCACTCATGCAAAACCTTTAAAAATCCCATCTCTTGCAGTTTGGGCCCTAGAAAGAGATGGCTTTTCCAAACCTACAAAGTCCCGGATTTCTATATTCTCTTTATTCCCTTTCATTTCTACTTGCAAAATGCTCAATTCTTCCTTGAACTTAACATCTTGCCAAACACAGCTCCTAGCAACCAACCCACTACCAAAGTTCTATTTTCCAGTATCTTCCCTTAGGGGGGACAGGTTCAGAAGGCAGGAGGGTCTGCCTTTTAAGTGATAGTGTCTGATAACTTTACCAGGTGCTTTGCTCCTGCATCACGTGGATCTCCAGCCATTCAGCCTCTAAACGTCACTGGTAAGGCAGTGACACTTAGTTGATATTCCTGATTCAGCCAGTACCCCACTTTAGATTGCCATTTTAGTCGTGGTTATCAATGGAATCTGCTAGAACAGGCAAACTGAAAAATCTCAGTGACTTAATCCAACACAGGTTTATTTCTTGCTCAGGTTACAGGCTGATGTGGGTCAGGGAGACTCAGGGGCCAGCTGCTTCATCTTGCAATGACACCATCTCCAATTCCTTATTTCCAGCCAATGGACAGGAGAGATAGAGATAGAGATAGAGATAGAGACAGAGATAGAGATAGAGATAGAGAGATAGAGAGATAGAGGGAGGGAGGGAGGGAGAGAGAGAGAGAGAGAGAGAGAGAGAGAGAGAGAGAGAGAGAGAAGACTCCCGGGCTCCTAACTGCCTTGGCTTGGGAGTGACACAAGTCTTCCTTCAGCGAGTGCTGTCACCTGATGTCTTCTGTGCTGAAGATTTCAGGGTCTCTGGGCTTCGGACACCAGTTCCAGCTTTGAACACCTGCTCCAGCAGACTGACTTGGCTGACATATTGCTCCCTAGAGGGAGTGGGAGAGGGAGATGGCTGTGGACCTGCACTCAGGTCAATGTCTCTCTGGCATCCTCTTTGCAGATGACCACGTTTTGTAGGGTGGCGTGGTGGTTGTGCACCCCTGGCCAGCCCAGGTCATTCCTGACTCAGTACAACTCAGACCTGTTTCTCCTTCCTTCCTTGTTCTTCCTGTGTTGTGAGGCAGCGAGTGACAAGCACATCCAGTGGCTCCTGGGGGCAGATGGCGAAGTCTGGGTCTGGGTCATGGGAGAAGGCCCTGGAGACAAGCCCTACGAAGAGATCTCTGAGGAGCTGATTGCAGAGAGGGCGCGGCTGCAGGCACAGAGGGAGGCGGAGGAGCTCTGGTGAGAGGTGCCAATGGGTACTGGGGCGGGTCCTGAACACGGAGGCTTGGGGTGGGTTCACATTAAGGACAATAGGTTACGGGTGGGAGGGAGGGGGCGCCAGGCAGCTGGCTGGCTGTTTGGAGCTCTGCTAAGATTAGGGGACCCAAGCACTAGTCTTACATCAGGTAGACCTTTTGGGTTCAAATCCTGGCTCCACTAATTCGTGGTGAGCTGATCCAGGGCCTCAGTTTTCACATCTGTGGTTTGGGCATCACAACACCTTTTCTATATGGATGTAGTTGGATTTACTGAGATAATGCGTATGATATCCTTTTGCTTCTTTCCTCACTGAGTTGTCCCAAGGACAGCAGAGCAATTTGAATTCACTTTTAAAATCTGCTTGTTCCTCGTCATGTTACCTCCATTTCTCACACAAGATGGACAGTTGAGCCCCTACTGATACTGGGGGGTCAGACTTCTTTCATAAACCACATTTGACATATTTTTTGCCAGACTTGGAAATTTGTATGAAGTTGACTCCAACATTTTTCCCCCAGTTTTTAATGACAGTGTTTTAATCATAAAATTGTAACGTGTAAACAACATTGAAAACTGTAAAGAATCAATTAAATAACAACTCAGTACCATGGTGATAACCATGGTGAGCATTTGGGCAATCCATGCTTTGTAAGCTGCTTTATTCACACCTTCATAAATTGATTAACATAGATCCACAGTGTTATTTAAGATTACTGTATAGTATCCCATTACGTGAGAAACCCAATTTATTGGTCTTGTTGAGGGACATTTGGGTTGTTTGCCACTTTTTATGTTATAAAAACCCTCTGATGAGCTTTTCCCTACACCTTTGTAAACTTGAGTGAGAAATGGGGTTTCTGAGGTTTTATCTTCTGGCTTCCAGAGCAATTCTGGTGATTTATACTCCCCACCTTTGCTAACACTGAGTTTTGTGAACCTCAGATATTTGCCGTTCTGATAGACCAAGAATGATTGTGCATGGTTTTTATTTGAAGCTCTGTTGGCATGTGGTCCTTCAGTTTCCCATACCTCCTGATACCTGCTGGTGTTCTCTTGGAAGGAGACAGAAGGAGGCAGAGATCACCAAGAAGTTCCGGGATGCTCTGGCCAATGAGAAAGCCCGGATCCTGGTGGAGAAGTGGAAAGTGGAGACGGAGGACCGCAAGGCTGCCAAAATCCTGGAGGAGCGCATCCATGAGGAATTCAAGGTGGGCCAGTGCCTGGGCATCTGTGTGAGGCCACCTGTTCTAGCCCCCAGGCCCCTGGGGTTGATCTCTGGTTTCGAACGGTCCTTGGCTAATGAGTGCTTTATGAGAACAAAAATCTGGCATGTCTGAGCAGGAAGGAACTTGACACACCATTTGGGCCAATCCACTTCCCCTTGAACAGATGAGGAAATCAGGGTCAGACAGGGGAAGAGACTTGCGAAGGCTGTGTGTACTGGTGGTTGGGGACAGAGCCAGGATCAGAACTCATCCCTCTGCATCCCAACCCAAGGGTCCTGAAACAAGGCCTGAAAAGAGCTGAGTTTGTGGTCAGACCAGCCTGGGATCCAGTTCCAACTCTATTGCTTACTGCTGTGTGACCTTAGGAAGCTTAGGAAGCTTAGGAAGCAAAAGGGTGTGGCTGCTGAACTTCTCTGAGTCTTCACTTTCTTGTCTGTAATATTAGGGTAGTAACAACACCCTACCTGAGATTTTTGGAGGATTCGAGGAGATGAAAAATGTATATTTTTTGCCCACGATAGGAGGTTGTTTGTAACCTTGCATATCTACTCATTCTGAGAGAGTTTGGAGCTGTTAAAGGAGCTTTACTGTCCTCTGGCAAGAAGCTTAGGTTTCCCGAAAAAGAAAAAAATTTTTTCCTGGTTCCTATTTTGAGATTTTTTTTTTTTCTACAGGAATAATGCATTTTGGGGGGATAGAAAGCTCAGAAAATACTATAAACAAAAAGAAAAAAATGATAATCATGCTGAATCTCAACAATTGTATTATTTTGTGAATTGTATGTTAATGGCATTTGCTCATTTTTGAATTTTTAAAAACTTTTCCCCCAATAATGATTAGATAATGGGGACATTGACCCCTTAATATCATTTCTATTGCAAATATTTTTTCTCAGTGTTGTTGTTGCTATTTTCTTAATTTTGGTTATAGTGGTTTGGGATGTACAGAAAGTTAAAATTTTTATTAGCCAACTATATCGATCATTTTCTTTATTATTTGTTTTATGCATAGAAAGATCTGTGCCATCACAAGCTTATAAAAATACTAATCTACATTGTTTAATATATCTTTCCTTATTTCATTTCTTTGCACTTAATTTTTCTTCACTCTGGAGTGTGGTATGATGTATGGCTCTCACTTTATTTTCTTGCAAATGGCTAGCCCGTTATCCTAACATCATTTACTGTGTAAACCATCCTCTCTCCTCTCACTGGATTTGCTGCCTCGATTCTTACTTACTTTGGGATCTTTTCGTGGATTTTTCTTCCTTGACTGATTATTCCTGAGCCAGATTTAATTGTTTAATTATATGCAGCTTTAACATAAATTTTACCATCTATTAAAGTCAGAGTCTATCATTACTCTTCATTTCTAAAATGTCCTTGGCTAATCTCATACATTTTTTCCTGTTAGAGATACTTTTGAAATATTTTCTCACTATCCCCCTCCCCCCAACATCAAAAAAGCAACGTGGTGGTTTTTATTGGAATTGCATCAATGCTATTGCTGTATTTGTGGAGGATGAACATTTTTATAATATGAACAAGTAAATCTTCTTGTTCAGGAATGTGGTATGTTCTTCCTTTTATTCAAAGCTTCTTTTTTGTCTTTGATATAGGTTTTTTTTTAAACACCTGTTAATGCACAGGCCACCAATCCCAAACATTCTCAATGACATACGTACCTGTGGGCTTCTAATTTTTGGACTTTGGTAAAATTTATTGTTTTATTTAGGTGCCCTACATTTCTTTCCTAATTAAACTTTAGGCTTAATATTTTTTATTGCTATTGTGCTCATTATTTTTAAACTTATTGCAATTGCTATTATATATTTATATATTGTTACTGGTCTCCTTAGTTAACTTTCCTATGAGTTGCATTTTTTTCTAGGAGATTCTTTTGAGTGTTTGTTTTTTTTTGGCTGCACCATATGGCTTGTGGGATTTTAGTTCCCCGACCAGGGATTGAACCCGGGCCCTCAGCAGTGAGAGCACGGAGTCCTAACCACTGGACCATCAGGGAATTCCCATCTTTTGAGTTTTTAAGTGAAGCAATATTTACTCTAAAACACTTTATTTAAAAAAAAATTCAAACTTGAAGAAAAGTGGAAAGAAAAATAAAATGAATACTCATATATTATCCACTTAAATTTACCAATTATTAATATTTTGCCACATTTTCACTCTCTTTCCTTCTCTCTCCATGCATGCAGGCACACACACACACATACAGATACATGTATGCACTTTTTGGTTGCTGTCATTTTGCTGAACAATTTGAGAGAAAGTGGCAGACATAGTAACTCTAACCCAATGGTTAGCAAACTATTTTCTGTAAAGGACCAGATAATCAATATTTTGGGCTTTTTGGGTCTGCCTCTGTCACAACTACTCCCCCAGACCATCGTAGCACAAAAGCAGCCACAGACAATATGTAAACAAAAGGGTGTGGCTGTGGTCCAGTGAGACTTTCAATAATGCATGTCAGCCAGGTTTGGCCTGGGAGCCTCAGTTTGCTGCCTCCTGATCAAACCCTTCAGCAAGGATCTTCCATGAAAAAGGACATGTCCTGTCATAGCCACAATAATCATTATCACACTGATTGAAATTAACAATATGATTCCATAATAGTAACTCAGATCTAAGCCACAGTGGAGAGGTATTTAGGTTGTATTGTTGGATTTTGCATATGATTATTTAAATCTGCTGGGGAAGAAAAACAATACTTTTTATATGTCTCCAACAGCGAAAGTCACCTGTTCCAATCTCTGGACTCCCTCCTCCCTAGAGGTGAGCTGAGTCCCAGATGCTGGGAGGGTAGCTCAGTGGAGCTGGGGTCTTGGGGCTCAGTTCCCAGCAGAGATTTTCTGGTTGATGTTCTTCTTGAGGACCTCAGTGATCGACGGACATAAATTGTGGGCTGGCTGTGTGTCGGGCTTCATGGAAGGATCATAAAGCTCTGTGGCCAGGCATCAGGTTCACTGAGGGACCCAAATGCAGGCTTTGGTGTTATTTCCAAAGAAGGTTGTTGTTATTATGTGTTTGTTTGGGTTTTAAAAATTAATTTTCTAAGTGTGGATGTGTTTAATATACATAATAACCCTGACGGATATGTCTGCATTTTGAGGAGCCTCAGAAGTGCAGGTAGCATCTCTGAGGCCCTGGAGGGGCTCATTAAGGAACATCAGATCAGACTCTGGCATTGGACAGTCCATGTTTATGAGCTGGGATATTTTCTGTCAGAGCTGTCTGTAAATGAACTACCCGTGTATTGTGACGAGCTCTTCATCACAGGAAATGGTTACGTGTAGGCTGAAAGTATCTGAAAAGGTTTCTGTGGTGGATTAAATATGCCTCTCGGTAAGTTTTTGGCCTCACCTCCCTTTGAGAAGTGGGGTCTGCTTCCCATGCTCTGAGTCTCCGCCGGCCTTGTGGCGAGCTTTGGTCTGTAGGATGCAGTGGAAGTGACTCTGGGTAACTTCTGAGGACGGGCTGTAAGAGATTTGTAGCTTCTACCTTTGCCCCTCTGGCAATGCTCACTTTTGGAAGCTGCCTCATGAGAAGCCCTCCTTGCCCTAGACTGCCAAGTTGCAAGGACACCCAGGCTAGAGCCAAACAGAGGCTACGTGGAGGAACACCGAGGCACCAGGCACGTGAGTGAAGCCTTCATGGTTGTTCCAGTCAATGACCTCAACCAAGTGATTGACCTTGGCTGACACAATGTAGGGCTGAAGGGCCACCCAGCCAAGCCCCACCCGAATTAATAGTCCACAGAATCACAAGCACATATAACGGTTGTGTTTTAAGCCACTGAATTTGCTGATAGCTTGTTGTTACTTAGCAATAGATAACTGCAACAGCTTTGCCAAAGGGATTTATGCATCGGGCTAGAAATTGGTTTAGATAGTTTTTATGTGTCTTTCAACACCAAGATTCTAACATAATGTGAGTCTTGCATGCAGCAATGCAGCGATAACATTCATCTAATTTAATACTTTTTTCCCCCCTGAGAACCTAAGTGCAGGTTGTTTGGGGGAAGGTGGTGGTGGTAGTAATAAACTCCCTGCTCTCAAAAAGCTTACAGGGCGCCAGGGGAGAGGCAACTCTATGAGCAGCCCTCAGCCCTAACCACGCCCAGGGGACCATAGAGGGCGAAGGTCTCTCCAGGAGTCTTGCACGAGCAAAGACGGGAAATGGAAAGGAGATCTGTGGAACGATGAATGGTCCGCTGGGGGCAGAGAAAAAAGCACACAATGGGTGGAGCCAGATGTAAACGTGGAAAGGGAGGCTGTGGAGTCCTTGGATGCTACGCTAAGGAGGTGGACTGTTTTCTGTGGGCAAAGCAGACCTGCGAGGATACAGAGGGCCATGGTTGGGTCAAGTTTTATGAGGATAACTGGTGGGGATGGTGTGATTCAAGTGATGAAAGTTTGCAGGGAGAGAGAGGCCAATTAGGAGATCTTTGCAGTGGTCAAAGTGGGAAATAAGGGTCTGGACAGAGTCTGTGACTATGGAGAGATAGAAGGGGATGGGCAGAGAGAAATGGAGGTTGTGAAATCAACAAGGCTTGGCATCAATTAGATGTCGGGATGAGGGAAAGCAGAGAGCAAAGTGTCTGAGCCCCAGGCTGAGGGATGGGTACAGGGCACCACCGTCTAACCGTGGGGACCTGGGAAGGAGGTGCAGACTTGGAGGAGAGAGAATGTGCTTGGAATGGCTGTGCTGAGGGGGTTTTTTGTTGTTGTTTGTTTGTTTTATTTTATTTTTTTACCACCCAGAAGGGGGAGAGGGGTGGGGGCTAGAGGAGAGGAGAGAACCTGGATGAGAAGCCTGGTGGTGGAGGGAGGTTGGCTGGGCTCACTTTGGGCAGCCTGTGCTGAGGATGTAGACGTGTTCTGCAAATTCTCCTGGTCATAGGAAATTCCTTTTAGAAAATGGGGGGAAAACAATCTCAGAACCTTGTGTAGGGTTAAAGAGGGAACTTCAAGATAGCAGATACAGACAGCTAAAAACATGTTTAAAAACCATTCTGTTGTGGCTGGTACCATTTGAATGAGATTTACATAGAAGTTTTTTTTTTTTAGAAAAAAGGAGATCATGAGGCCAGATAAAATTTGCATTTTTTCCCCTGCTTTCTTAACCCATAAGACTGATTTTGAATGCTTCTCCCTCTGCTTCCGACCACAGAACATGGGTTAAGGATCCCGCTCTCTCCCTGTCCCTCAGGGCCTGTGACCTCCTTTCTCCACCTCCAAGTCTCCTGCCCCCTCCCGCCTCCTCCCAGTTTCCCTGATGAGGAAGACAGCGTACAGCTAAGTTGTCCTTTCATTTTTCTCTGTTTTCTATTCAAGGCCACTCTCTTTTTGTTTTTTCTCCTTTAAGGCTGGAGTTCATTTTGGCCACCTCGTGACATCCTCCACAACTAGAGAAACTATCGCTGCCTTATTCCCAATCAGGTTATAACCGGTGGGAAAACCTTCCAATTTCCATTTTCTCTCGAAAATTGTAGGCTTTATCTGAGTTTCTCTTGGACAAGGCTGGCATCAACCAGACAGCGTGGTGTGGTTTACCCTTTCCCCATCACGGATCGTCACAAACCCTCTCTTCATCAATTCGTTAATTCACTCACTCTTTCGGTCAGTGTTGTGGAGCACCCAGTATCTGCTAGGCCCTGTGCTGGGAACTGGCGATGGAGGAGTAAACGACACAGGCCTGGCCCTGTCCTTTGGGAGTACATCATCCCACAAGGCACAATGGTATCATTGGGGCCAGGCTAAAAACGAAAACGACTCTACCTTCCAGAAAAAGCATCTGTGTCCGTGACATTTTCCATTGGGGTGAGACGGGCCAGGCCTCTGTGGGCTCCTGCGGTGTGCTGTTACTGATGGGTTATCAGGAGAAGGGGGATTGAATAAGCTGGACAGCTCAGAGGGCTTTGGGCTTGCCAGAAAAAAGCAATCGACTCCTAAGGTGGAAGGCGGGTGTTTTTGCCTATCTGCCTTTTGGCTGCATTGGCCTTTGGCTGCCAAGCCTAAGAAAGATGGCCTTTTCTTCAGTCATCACAGGTGCGCCAAATGACTCTGAAAGCAGCAACAGTGAAAGTTTTCAGGCAGTTTTAGCTGTGAAGGTTGAGCATTTTAGCAAAACCAGGGCGAGAATATGTAGGACTCTTTATTTGTAATTGAAAGCGTTTGCTTTTGTCGACGCATCTCTGTGAAGAGCTTGCCTTTGTCACGGTAACTTACCAGCTGCTTTCCTTTGAGATGGAGGTTGGTGCAGGTTTCTGGCTCTTAGGTGTTGTCTCAATCTCAGGAGGAAAGGATTGAGTGAACAGTGGCACTGCCATCCGTCTATCTATCTGTCTATTTATTTATTTATTGGGAGTAATTTTTTCCCATCTTTATTGAGGTGTAATTGACAAATCAAAATCGTATGTGTTTAAAGTGTACAATGTGATGTTTTGATATACAGGTACCTTGTGAAATGATTACCCAATCAAGCTAATTAACATATCCATCACTTCACCTAGTTACTTTTTGTGTGTGTGATGAGAACACTTAAGATTTACCCTGAGACAATTTCAAATATACAATACAGTGTTAATTTATAGTCCTCGTGCTGTACATTAGATGTCCAGAATTTATTCATGCTGCATAACTGAAACTTTGTGCCTTTTCATCAAACACAGCTTAAGTATCTATAGACAGAAGAATAGATAAAAGAAGTAGTATATGTGTATATACGGTGGAATATTATTCAGTCTTAAAAGAGAAGGAAATCCTGCCAGTTGTGACAACACGGATGAACTTGGAGAACATCATGCTAAGTGAAGTAAGCTAGACACAGAAAGCCAGATGTTGCATGAGCTCGCTTAAATGTGGAGTCTAACAAAGTCGAACTCGTAGAAGCAGAGAGTAGAATGGAGGTGGCCGGGTTGGGGTCGGGGGAGTGGGCACTGCCATTGACCTTGCTGCTTCATGTCACCACAGCTGGTTGGAGTAGGAACACTGCATTTAATTTGAGGTAGTTGGTCAAATGCTATTTATCTACGGTACGCCGGTCATGACCCTTCGGTGTCCTAAATTGTGTCCGCTTAAATACATATGTTGAAGTCCCAGCCTCCAGTATTTTAGAATGTAACTGTATTTGGAGCTAAGGTCTTTAAAGAGGAAATTAAGTTCAAATGAGGTCTTTAGGGTGGGCCCTAATTCCCTATGATTGGTGTCCTTAAAAGAAGAGGAAATTTGGACACAGACATGTATGCACACAGAGGAAAGACCACGTGAAGACACAGGGAGGAGATGGCCATCTATAAGTACTTTGTTATACACCCCTTATCCTTACAAGGGAGTAGGACTAGGGGGTTGAAGCCCCTCTGGCTCTGACGTGCCTTGACTGCCTGGATTTTCCCTGAAATCCACGCCTGTCTGGAAGACTCCTGGGGGCAGATGATGGATCTGTAGTCCCCGGGGTGGAAGCTGTCTTGGTTGGTGCCCTGTGTATTGCGTGATGTGGTGACCACAGTCAGGTTGGGGATTCCCGGGGGAGGAATAGAAACCTACTGTATAAACTGTGAAGTGCCGTGCCAGTGTGGTGCTTCACTTTTGTGCTTCTGAGATGCTAGTGACTGATGAAGGTGAAATACAGCTTTGGGATAAGATTCAACTTCTGCTTTGGAGTCAGACAGACCTTGGTTCCACTTTTGCATCAGTCATTGACTCTCTGTTCTAGTATTTCCCATCTTAAAACCAGCCAACCAACACACCGTCCCTCCCCATTTCTATCTTAACCCCACGTTCCCCTCCGGCTGCCACTTCCTGTCTCTGCTCCTTTTTTACAGGAAATGTCTTGAAAGGGTTGTCTGCGGTCACTCCCCTGCCTCCGCCACGCTGCCTGGATGGCTGCCCATCGCACCACTAGGGCTGCTGTTGACAAGATCTCCCATCACGTCCTGAGACCACGTCCTGCTGTCCCTTGTTGCTTCTCTATCCTTATCTTTTGTGATGTCTCAGCAGCCTGAGCTCAGCTTACAACTCCCTTTTTACTTGAAATGCTTTCCTCTCTTGGCTTCCCCCACGGACGTCGCCCCTCCTGGGTTTTTATCTTACCCCTTGGTCTGCCTTCTCAGTCTCCTTTTCTGGCTCCAGCTCTTTCTCCCAACTTTAAAATGGCTCAGCGCCCCAAGACACCCTGGCTTTTTTCTCTTGATCTGCCTTCTTTCTCGCATTGATAACATCAAGTCCATGGCTGAGAAACATCACCCCCGAGCAGAGGACCTCTCAGTCAACATCTGCAGCCTGCGCTCACCCTCAAGTCCTGGGATCACGCGTCCCACTGCCCACGGCAGGCCTCTTGGATGTCAGATGGCGTCTCAAACTCATTAAAGATAGAATTTTGTTTGGTTTCCTTCCAGCCACAGTGGATAATTCTCTACTCAAACATGCCAAACCTGTTTCCAGTGCTGGGGCCACTGCACCTGTGGTTCCCTTGCTCTGGAAATTTCTTCTCCCTGAGACTCACTCATCAGCCTTCTTATTATTTAGGTCTCAGATCAGTCCCTTTTGAGAGGACTTCTGGTCACGCAGCCTACAGTAGCCTCCCAGACTCTATCACTTACCCTGTTTTAATTCTCTGCACGCTTTATTATTTCTGATATATTTTTTATTTTACTTGATGAGTGTTTTTCTGTCATTGGAAGGCAAGCTCCGAGAGAGTGGTGCTGTGTCTGCCTTGTTCATGGCTACACCCCCAGTGCCTGGAGCAGGCCGAGCCTCCTGGGTGCTCAGTAAGGATTTGGTGAATGACTGGATGAAGCCGCTCAACTTCTTTAGCCCTTAATTCCTGACTCCTAGAGAGTGGGTCAATAGGAAGTTGGAATTTTGTCTATGTTTTAGAATTTAAAAAAATCATTGAATTGGAGAAAATTCCTCAATCTGTGCCATTTCAGAAGCAACAAAATCCTTGCCTTTTTTTTTTAAATGAGGGACTCAAAACTCACAGTTACTGTCTTCTTTGTTTTTTGATCCATTAAAATATCAGTGGACTGAAAAAGTTATGAGCCACAAAAACAGAGAAAATGAGAGAAGGGAAGAACAGATGAGAAAATGTCCACAGAAGTTTGGTTTCTGGAAGACAGAGGGAAAGCGGTGCGGGGGTCAGCGGGGCTCCTGCAGGAAGAGGGCTGGTGGCACTGAACCGACTCAGTCCAGAGTCCCCACAGGCTCGGGACTTGGGGGCAGCAGATACATGAAGGATGGCGCTGAGAATGTGGGATTGGTGGCAAGTTTCTATGTGGAGTGGCTGGACCCTCAGGTCCCTGCTTTCACCTGTTTCTTCCAGGCTGAAGTTACTTCATCCCTTTCTCTAACCAGGAGGAGATGGGGAGTTGCAAGGGCAAGGTTGGGGCTCAGCATATCAGGCTGAGTGGAGAGAGCAGATGGGGGCCAAGTGGGAAACAGGGGGAGCAAGCAAAGGTCTGAACTCTGAACAGTGGGACCTGCAGCCAGGGTTGCCTATAGGGTGTACAGTGCTGGCAACTTTTTTTTTTTTTTGGTGGTGGTTTTGTCTATAGCAAATTAAGAACTTGAACTACATAAAATCAGCCTATTAGCTCTATTCTGGTGGCCCAATCTCATGTGATCCTATGATAAAAATATTGTGTTGGCCAATAGGATTCATCTGCTTGCTGGGCCACCCTTCTGGAACCAGGGCCTGGCCACTGGCCCCCAGGATGACTCCATAAATATGAATCCTGGAGCTCCTTGGGGCACTTGGTTAACCCCTTGCATGGAGGAGAGGGTCAGAGAGCACCTTGAAGGGGAGAAGCAGGCACTAGGACTCATGTGGGACCTGGTCTTGGCTTGGGACATCTTACCTGGACCACACTGCTGCCCCTGCCAGTCCTGGGGGTACTATCTCTGGCCAGTCTTGGGGGAACTTGCAAGGGAAATTTGCAAAAAGACACCTCAAAGCATCGGTTTCCCATGAAGTGTGGGGCTTAGGTTAGGGGTCCTGCTTGCTTGAGTCTAAGGGCTGTTCTACCTGCAGCTTGCATCTCACCACAGACTCCTGGGATGCTGGTGGTCTCATACCACTCAGGTAGGACAGAGAAGACAATGAATAGTCTCAGAGGAAGGACCTCCAGATACTTACATTTGAGGGTCCTCAATGAAATGGCTGATCCTTCATCCAGTCTTCCTAGAGTTAAGCCCATCTCTCAAGGAAACCCTGACTACACACTCTGAGTCTCTGTTTCAGATACATACTTACTTTTTCTCTTTAATGTGAGCAGTCAGGGAACATCAGACATCAGAGGAAAGCCTCCAACACGAATGACAGGCGCCAAATAAAACAAACTTAAAACAAAAAAGCAAAGAAGAGAGGAAACAGATCTAAATCAGAATATGGGGGAGAAAAATCTCTAAAATCCTCAGAGACGAGCTATTGCATTCATGACACAATTTCAGGGTGCAACGAAGCAAAAAGAAACAACCAAAGAATAAGAAAGAGGGCTTGGGAATTACAAATGTGCTAGCTGAAATAAAAAATTCAGTGGAAGGTTTGGGGGATAAAGTCAGTGAAATCAGCCAGGAAGTAGAACAAAAAGACAAGAGACGGAAAATAAAAGAGAAATGATAAGGCACTTATAGGGTCAAATCAGGCAGTCCAGCAGTTGACACATAGGGGTTCTAAAAAGAAAAATGCAAAATGAGAGGAGAAGAAATTATCACAAAAATTCTAGGCAGCGATGTATTAGACTAGAAGAACCTGACACTCCAATCAAAAGCATCCTGATTGCCTAACACAATCAATGAAAGAAAATCCACATCAAGGCACATCTATTAAAAAGGTTCAGGGACTTCCCTGGTGGTGCAGTTGTTAAGAATCCGCCTGCCAATGCAGGGCACATGGGTTCGATCCCTGGTCCAGGAAGATCCCACATGCTGCGGAGCAACTAGGCCCATGCACCACAACTACTGAGCCTGTGCTCTAGAGCCCATGAGCCACAACTACTGAAGCCTGCATGCCCTAGAGCCCGTGCGCCAAAACTACTGAGCCCACGCGCTGCAACTACTGAAGCCGCACGCCTAGAGCCTGTGCTCTGCCACAAGAGAAGCCACTGTAACGAGAAGCCCGCACACCGCAATGAAGAGTAGCCCTCACTTGCCACAACTAGAGAAAGCCCATGCGCAGCAACGAAGACCCAACGCAGCCAAAAAAAAAAAAAGGTTCAGAATTCAGTGATAAAGAGAAAAATTAGTGCCTTATGCAGAAGAATGAGACTCCGAGTGCAGTACTGGATGCTGGAAGACAAGATAGTAAAGCCTTGCAACTTCTGCAGGAAAAATTTTTTTTTTTTTTGGCCTTACGCAGGCCTCTCACTGTTGTGGCCTCTCCCGTTGTGGAGCACAGGCTCCAGACGCGCAGGCTCAGCGGCCATGGCTCACGGGCCTAGCCGCTCTGCAGCATGTGGGATCTTCCCGGACCGGGGCACGAACCCGCGTCCCCTGCATTGGCAGGCGGACTCTCAACCACTGCGCCACCAGGGAAGCCCAGGAAAATTATTTTTAATCAGATTCTATGCTTAGCTAGAAGTTACATGTGAAGGTAGCATATAGATATTTTCAGACAAGACTCTATATAGACGTATAGATTATATATAGATCTATCTATAGATATATATAGATAAATACATACATATATATATAAATATATTTTCAGACAAGTGTCTCTCTGTGCATCCTTTTCTGAGAGGTATTGTGAGCTATGCTGCTGCAAAATGAGGACGTGGCCAAGAAAGAAAACATGGAACAAAGAAACAGGCGCTTCAACTCACGGGAGGCTGAGAGGCGAGTCCTGAGAGGACAGACGGACAGGAGACCTAGATGGCAGCCAGCTGAGACGGGGAGGGAGAGGTGCATCTGGGGGGCGGGCGTCCCTTGGAAAAGATCACTGCTGTATTGCCTGTTATAAAAAAAGCACTTGGTTAAACACAGAGAAAGATTTACTGCAGATCTTAGAGAAGTTTGGCAAAAATTCAACACTCTGCTTCAAGATAAAGCAACTAGTAACTCAGGAAAGAAAATTATTCGAAAGAAAAAATCATCACACTGCCATGTTTTACTGAATTTCACATGCCATTAATTGTAAAATCTATGATTATTTTAAGAAGAAAGAAAAAAACTGTTGGCTATGAAAAAGGCAAGTAGTAAGTTGTAAGACTTACATATTTTAGAGATATTAGAAAGTTAAAAAATGTAATTCTTAGAATTGGTGGAAATAGCACCCTATTTGGCGTTACAGTGAACTATATTTAGTTCTGCACCCATCTTTGATTTAACCACAAATTGTGATGTAAATCTATTGTGAGGGTAAAGGAGAGGAAAAGTATGGGTATGAACCTGTGTGGGAAATATAAGTGCTAAATACTCATGTACCAAAAAAAAAAGGTAGTAGTTAATGTCTAGAATTGATAAATCAAGAATTAGCAGCATTATTCAGACACGGATGTAACCACACGAAGGAAAGCTAAAATAATCAAGGATGGTGACCTCTGGGCAGTAGATGAGGGCGGGGTAGGTTGGGGTGAAGTGGATTGGAGAATTGATGTTTTTTTTACAACACGCCTTTTGGCATATAATGTATGATTGACATGTGTGTGCATGTTGCTTTGATTAAACAAAGGTAGAGGAAAATACACACACGGCCTTTTTGGAGCTTGAAAGCAGGACAATAATTGGAGATTTGGGGCCCCCAAACCTGCTCTCTCTCTGAAATATCTTCGCTGAAAATAAGGTTAAGATATAATCATATCCTGCTTAACTGGCCTCCAGGAAGACCAGGGGCCCCTCCCCATGCCTCCCCTCCCCTCTTCCCCCAGAATGGAAGTGTGACCAAGGGTGGCCCAAAGTCCTCTTACTATTGCAGAAAGCTTTAGAGTCTACAAATTGTTCACATATTTCAGGCCACTTGATCCTTACCGTGGCCTGATTGGGTGTAAGTATCACCGTTTCATGTGCGTAGAGACAGAGCCTGGAGGGGCACCACTGGCCCACCTCTTCCCGTGACAGCTCAGCCCTTCCCTGCCCGTGCCCTGTCACCGTCACCTAACGTCATCCTGTCCCCGTGGTATCTTAGAGGAAAGAGGAAGAGGAGAGGAAGCGAGGAGAAGAGCAGATTCGCCTCCAGGAAGAGCAGAGGGCGAAGGAACTCTACTGGACCCTGAAGCAGGCCCAGCTGCAGAGCCACCCCAGTGAGAAAGAGGAACGCGAGTGGGAAGAACAGCGTGAGTAGAGCTTGTCTCTTGGGGTCTGGGGGGCTGGCCTGCCTTCTTCACCCACTCTCCTCCTACCTGTCTATTTGCTCAGTCATCATTCCAGTTCACTCAATCAGCCCAGAAGCCTTTGCCTGGGGTCAACCATGTGTGTGGTCCTGCTAAGGACCCAGGGGGTAAGGGCTCCATCCTCAAGGAACTTACTTGC
This sequence comes from Pseudorca crassidens, assembly GCF_039906515.1. Taxonomy (NCBI): domain Eukaryota; kingdom Metazoa; phylum Chordata; class Mammalia; order Artiodactyla; family Delphinidae; genus Pseudorca; species Pseudorca crassidens. The sequence goes on along the minus strand of NC_090311.1, from coordinate 53,296,715 downwards.
CTGTTGGGGAGGTTTCTTATACTAAAGAATAAAGCCCTACATTTACTGAGTTACCAATATTTTTCTGACTCTGTGCTAAGCCCTGGGGATCCAGAGATGAGGGATCTCGGTCCTTATCTTGGGGGAACTCACTGGCCAGACAGGAGATAGACGCACAGGCGAAGGGCTTTGAGGGAAAATGCACACGTTCTGTTGGAGCACATGGTGGCTATCCTGGTGCTGTTCCAGTCGAGTTATGAAGTGAGGCTTGATGGCGGTGTAGGGGTAACAGACAAAGAAGCTGGAGAGGGCCCTTGGGAAGGAGTACCCAGAATGTGACAAAGAAATGTGGTGTGCTTAGGAATTTAGAGGTGTATGGGGTGACTCTTAAACTTGGAGAGTGTCAGGGGTGGTAAGAAGTTAGGTGGGAAAGAGAGGGTGGCGCCAGGTTTGAAGGGTGGTGTTTTAATATGTTCTTGAGATTCGCTTTAATCAGGTATGGTTAGACATTCAGACATGGAAATAACTGTCTTGCAGGAAGAAGTTTTTCCTCACAGATTCCTAGACATGGAGAGCGTGGCATGCCGGGCAGGGCCACATGGGGAAGCACGAGGGTGAGTCAGGAGACAGAGGGAGCAAGGGGAAAAAGTGGGCAAGAGCCTTCACTGTGGTTTCTTTGGAAAAGGTAAGGTAGGGCAGGGTAAACAGGCTTAGGATTGGCTAGTATGAATAATTTCAGCAGGCTCTGGGGTCCAGGGGCTGCCTCTAGTTCTCTGATACCTGGCCCTGGGGTGATTACGGCAGATGGATAGATTGTGGAGTGTAAGAACTAGATAAAAGAGATGGTTGGAAGGTGGGCTTTGCATTGGTTAGTTTGCATTTGAAAGGCACACTTGCCGGTGAGTCCTTTACTAGAATTGGCTAGCTCTTGGAGGGGCAGTCTCTGAAGGATCGGCAAGGCCCCAGATGTCAAAACTTCGAAAAATACAGAAAATAAAAAGGCATGATTAATATGGGTGGACACTGGAAGCTTCTAAAGGTGAGTGACATGCTTCAGGCTGGGTTTGGGAGTGAGAGGAACTCGGGCCACAGCAGGGAGAGCAGAGATGTGAGGTGCCTTCTGCTGGCCAGCATTCTGGTCCTCAGCACTTCTTAGTCATCTGCCAGATTCATTAAACAGACTTAAAAAAATTGAGATGTAATTCACGTACCATAAAATACATCCTTTAAAAGTGCTCAATCCAGTGGTTTCTAGTAGACTCACAAAGTTGTGCAACCATCACCACTATCTAATTCTAGAATATTTTCATCACCAGAGAAGGAAACTCTGCGCACTGGCTGTTACTTCCCCCCGCCCCACACCCCTGGAAACCATTAATCTAATTTCTGTCCCTATGGACTTGCCCGTGATGGACGTTTCATATAAATAGAATCATACATTATGTGACCTTTTGTGTCTGACTTCTTTCATTTAGCACGTTTTCAAGGTCCATCCACATTGTAGCATGGATCAGTCATTCATTCTTTTTTATGACTGAATAAAATTCTCATGTGTGCATACACCACATCTCTGTTTAGCCATTTATCAGTTGGTGGACATTTGGGTTGTTTCCACTTTTTGGCTATTATAGGTGATGTTGCTCTGAGTATTTGTGTATGTTTTTGTGTGAACATATATTTTCATTTCTCTTGGATATATATCCAGGAGTGGAATTTCTGGGTCATAGGATAACTCTCTGTTTAACATTTTGAGAAACTGTCATACTGTTTTCCAAAGTGACTGTACCATTTTACATTTCTGCAAGCAATGTGTGAGTGTTCCAAGTTCTTCATATCCTTGTCAGCACTTGTTTTTCGTGGTGTTTTGCTTTATAGCCATCCTAATGGGTAGGAAGTGCTACCTCATCCTGATTTTGATTTGCAGCTACCTAACGACTGCCACAAAAATACTGAGGATCATAAGAAACTGTTATGAACAATTATATTCCAACAAATTAGATAACCTAGAAGAAATGAATAACTTTCTAGAAACATACAACCTACCAAGACCGAATCATGAAGAAATAGAAAATCTGAACCGTCCAGTTACTAATAAGAATATTGAATCATAAAGTTATATACGGATATTCAGCCTCACAGGGGTCGGTGCCGCTGACCCCGCATTATTCATGGGTCAACTGTATTTCTTTTGACATTATAGAGGTAAGCTTTTTTTGTAAAGTCTCTTTGCTTCTACTGAGAGTTTTGAATGTGGAAGGAAAAATTAATATCAGTCCCCAAATAGAAGATACCATGCCTGTTCAAAAGCAGGTTTTTCTGTACAGCAGGAACCAGGAGATAACTGTGGGTGGCAGCCTTGGTGTAGAGGTGTCCTGTCTTCATGAATGAAATTACTTGCCAGGTTTAGGTGCTGCAAGGCATCGATTGGCTCCCTGTTTTGGTATGAACTCATGGCAAACTGTAGCGTTTGGGAGTTCAGGGGCCTGCCGATCTCTCAAAGGATGACCGTGACGTCTACTATTGGAAAGGTCAAGCAACATTTTGATTTTGATCTTGAATGTCCAGTCTCATGGGTTGGAATTTGGCCGATTGGAATTAGGCATATACGGTCTTGGTTTTTGCATGGGAATTCTTGTAATGCTTATAAATGAAAATGAAATCATTCAACCATCTTAAGTCAAACAAAAATAATAATAATAAAAGAAACATACTGGCCTTGGAAAAAAACAAAAAAAGAATGTTGAATCAGTCATAAAAAATCTGCCAACAGAGAAAAGTCCAGGAGCAGATGGCTTCAGTGATGAATTCTACTGAACATTTAAAAAAGAATTAATACAAGTCTTTCTCAAAATATTCCAAAAAATTGAAGAGGGAACACTTCCAAACTTATTTTAGGAGGCCAGCATCATCTCATACCAAAGCCAGATAGAGACAATACAAGCAAAGAAAATTACAAGCCAGTACCCTTGATAAACATAGATGCAAGAATCCTGTAATATTTTGCTACAGAATATTTGTACATTTGGAAAGGCCTCCTGGAGGAAATGGCATTTGGTTTGGGAAATGTGGGGAGGTAAATAAGGCGGGCAAGGGCATCGCAGCCGAGGGAACAGTTCTGAGCAAAAGCAAGGTCATAACGTGCATAGAACACGACACATGCTTTGATGTGGTTGCAGCCTGGGGTTCATGGTGGGTAATGATGGAAATGAGGCCAGAAAGATAAGATGGGCAAGAGCGAACGAAGAATTCATTTGTTTAAATTTGGAATGGATGAAGAGATGGGTGAAAAAAGAAGGCAGGACAAAATTTATACTGAAAAAAATAGTGAACGATCACAGAGTGAAGTCACACGAGGCTACTGTGGTCTGGGGAAGGAGCAATGGGCTGGGAGCCCGGTCCTAGCTCTGCCACTTCCTGGTGTGTGACCTCGAGCAAGTTCTCGCTCTGCTCCATTTCTCAGTTTCTTCATTTGTGAGCTGAGGGTAATCACGGAGAGCTGAGGGTGAAACGAGAGGGAGGAAGCACAGGTGCTCTCTAAGTTGTGAAGGGCTGTCACTCACGAAGTGTCCCTCTTTTTTGTAGCTACACAATGAGATGGAAAGTTATGGGCTGGGCTGGTGTTTCATTGGTGACGGAGGATGGAAATCATTTGGCCCCAGTGCTGCCTGATTGCTAATTAATGTACTGTGTGGCAACCGAAAATGGAAAAACCTACCCTGAACAGAGAAAAGATGTGATCATTCAGGCCCATGATTTTGGTTCCTCATTTTATGCTTTCTTAAAGAATGACGAGCTAAACCCTGGAGGCTGTCATTCAAATCCAGCAAAGCCATTCTGCACTCAATTAACTTAATATGAAAGATATAGTGGGCCATTAATCTACTGGGAGCAGCAGTTTTCGATAAAACACCTAAATTAAATTCTCCAAGTTAGAAAAAAAGGGAATTGTTCCCTCTAATATCACTTGAATACAGAGTTAGTTATTCAGTTCAAACAGCGGAGCAGGCTCTGGCTTCTGAGAAGCTCTGAATATATCAGGCAGAAATTCACTTAATAATTTCTCAACTGTGAATTTGGAAGAGTGCGAGTTAGATAACCTTTAGTCATCCAGAGATTTAGAGATGAGCCGGCCTGACTTGGTTAACGGTATCATTTACAAAAATTGGAGCTGTGTGACTGTTCACTCCTCCCCTCCCTCTTTGAGCTGTGTGATCCTGGTTGTGGGCCCCCCCTACCCATAACTAGCACTCTAGTGTCGCACGCCTTGTGGGGTTTCGGTCAGAGCTGAGAAAATATGTGCTCGGGCCCAGTAGGGAGTCCAGTTATGCTGGTTCTGTTCTCTTCGCTCATAAAAGGGCATGTGCTCTGGAGTCTGGGTTTAAAGTCAGTGATTCTAAAATGCTGTGCGCTTGACACAGGCAGAGCTTGAAGGGGCCTGTGGAGATGGGGTATGGGTCTGCCGACGGGGTGGGCAGAGAAGAGTTTTGGGCTTGAAGGAAAGCTGAAGGATAGCACGGAAGGATTTTTTTTCTCTCTGCTGACGGGATGGGAAATTGTGTAGTTGCTCCTTGGACGTAAGTTTGAACTGATCCCCAAACTCCAGGTGCCGTATATTTTTGGCTTTACAGCTCAGAATGATGCCAGCGTGAGTCCCCACATGCCTGATTCATGTCCTGCTCTCCTCTTGAATTACTCAGGAATCCCTGGGCGCTTTATATTGTCCCCAAAGTGAAGTCTTTCGGAGCGTCACGCTGGCATGGGGAGCGCTCTGGTCTTAAGGAACCCCTGAAGTTCCTCCTGGTGGCCACAGGGGGTCACTGTTGGCAGCAATCAGGATTGCAAGCAGAACAAGGATGGTTGACAGGTGATCTCAGAAGCCTCGGGGTGCAGGTAGAGACAGCCCCTTCCTTTGGCCTTGTTTAGCTGTTGGTGAGCCTCACGGGGTTTCCCCGAGGCTCATCAGAGCTCACTGTCTTGGCACCAAACACGTCCTCTCCCCAGGTGACGGTGCTCCAGCAGGTTGAGTCACCAGAGGCCTGTATGTATATCCTTCAGCATCCGGACCACCCGTTTCCCTTCTCCCAGGGGTCAGGAAACGTACCCTTCTCACGAACTTTCATTTTTCCCATTTCCCTGACAAGAGCTCCTGACTCTACCCAGCCCCCATTCTTACACCACTTCCCCACCTTTTGTGCCTTAATGGGGCTGGACCCATCCTAAAGGTGGTATTCCAGTCCCCTTATCTCACAGTCAACATGATCATAACAACAACAATAGATAATATTTAATGAACCTCCTCCATGTGCCCGAAACTGTCCAAGCCCCATCTATGTACAATCTCATTGATGTCTCAAAGTAACCCTACGAGGCCCTCATTTTACAGATGAGGAAATAAAGTGTAGGTATAGTAATTCAAGTTGTCCAAGGTTCCCATGAAGCAGAAAATGGAGCAGAATTTAAACACATCTACACACATACACAATTTAAATCTTTATTGGTGCCTTTTCCTGTATATAGGATTATTCGCTAATTTTCAGAGACATTGTGCTATTCACCCAAGGGGTTACTACAAATTGATGTTGCTTTGAAGCGTTTGGTTTCTCGGCAGGCTGTAACTGGCTCATCTGAATTCTATTCAGCACTGAGTCTTTTCGATCTGGGCAGAGGTAGGGAGAACCGTGGGCAAGTGCTCTAGAGACGGGTCTCATGAAGAGCAACAGTTAATGATCTTCCAGAACCTTGTGGCCCCTGGACCTTCCCCCCTGAATCCCATAGGCACCTCTCACTCCACACATCCAAAACTCCATCCTCCTCTTCCCCCACCTGCCTCATCACCTGACTGTCAGAGGCAGAAACTTGGCTGTCATTCCGGTCTCTCTTTTTTTGCTCACTACCAATCCCCAAACCACCAAGTTGTAAAGATTTGACCTCCTCAATATGCTCTGAATTTACTCCCCTCCTTCCCATTGTCCTGACATTAACCCCATTGCTCTTTGCCTAGGTTTCTTGTTTCCAAGCGTCTATTCTTGTTCCTGTCAGATTCATTTCCAACACCATAGCCAAGTCAGTCTTTGAAAAGTGCAAACGGGCATCCTGCTCTCCTGCTTAAAGCCTTTCAGTGGCGTCCATCACCCTTTGGTAAAGCACTAAAATTAATTAGCCGGTATTTATTGGTCTCCTAAATGGCCTTTTCTGTTTCTGCATCTTCACCTCTTGTCCCCTCCCCACAGGAGCTCCCCCCCAGCCATTCTAAGAGGGATGCTCCAACTCCCTCTTGCCTCTGGGCCTCTGCCCCTGAGCTTCCTCTGCCTAGGATAGCCTCTCCTTGGCGTCTCTTTGCTGAATCCTGTGTGTCCACCAGGCATCAGCTTAGATGTCCTTCTCCAGAGGATTTCTCTGCCTGGATGAGGTGCCCCCTCTCCGGGGCCCCGCGGCACGCTGTGCACACCCCACACAGCTCCATTCATCATTTGCTGGCATGTTTCCTCTCCCAGGCAGTAAGCTCTCCAAGGGCGTGGACTGTGTCTTGCTGGTTGCTCTATCCACATCCCCTAGCCAGGCAGCCAGCTGATATGGTGACCTTGTGAAAATTAGAAAAAGGCACTGATTCTGTAAGACGCTACACTGCCATCTACCAGGAAATTGTCACATCTGTACATATCAATGATGGTCGTGGGCGACAGTGCCCCCTGCAGTTGTGCAATGCACAGGTCGGGCCTGCACGGCATGGAGCTGGCACAGGGAGGCACTATACACACGTGCTGAATAAGTGTGTTTTTAGTGCCCGAATGTGTTATTTAAAGTGTTAAAAACCCTGCCTCTTGCAATGACTAGCCTGGCCATATCTCTGGAGCTATGCAACTGCTCCCAGAGATGCTGCCAAGAGGAAACCCAACTCCTGCTGTTTCTCTTCAGCATTGGAGAACTGAGCAGGAGCCTGGGGCACAGGCAAGGACGTGATTCCAGAGCAGCCTGGCCGTTCTGGCAGCCCTTGGACAAAGCGGGGGGTGGTCTCTATTTTCCATGGAGGGAAAACTAAGACCCAGAGAGATGAAAACTTGTCCTGGGCTAGATAGAGAGTTAGGAGCAAAGTCAAGCAGAATGCTCAGCTGTCTCCCCACCCCCGAGCCTGGGACAGCTGAAACTCCCAGCTCTGGCATGGGTGTGGCTGGACTCCGCAGACTGTGGGACTTGGTTTCTTTTGCGCAGCAGGGCTGCAGGCCAGGCAGTCCTGGAGGGTGGTGTCTTAGCTCTGGGAGGTGGTCCCACGCTGGGCAGATGTGGGTGCATCCTCATGCTAGGAGAGCAGAGATGGAAGGGATCTTTCCCCCTGATCTGCAGGTGAGAGAACGGAGGGATGGCAGCAGGGACACAGCTGGGGACATTTCTAGCTAATGGTGACACCCTGCTGTGCTCTGGCCTCTTCATTCTCAGCCTGGTGCTCCCCAAGCCAGAATGTCCTTTTGTTTTTTTCATTTTAATTGTGGTAGGGGACTTCCCTGGTGGTCCAGTGGTTAAGATTCCGTGCTCCCAATGCAGGGGCGCAGGTTTGATCCCTGGTCAGGGAACTAAGATCCCGCATCCTGTATGGCACGGCCCTCCCCCCACCCCAAAAAGGTAAAAAAAACCAAATAAATTGTGGTAAAATATACAACTTAAAATTACCCATTTTTAGGTGTGTAGTTCAGTGGCATTCATAGTGTTGTGCTACCATGACCACCACCCACCTCCAACGTTGGTTATCTTCCCACACTGAAACTCTGTCCCCATTAAACTAAAACTCATTTCACCCTTCCTGTAGCCCCTGGCAGCCGCCACTTTCTACTCTGTGAATTTAACTACTCTAAGTGCAATAAGTGGAGTGTAAGTGAAATCGTACAACGTTTGTCCTTTTGTGGCTGGCTTATTCACTTAGCATAATGTCTTTAAGATTCATCCATGTTGTAGCCTGTGTCAGAATTTCCTCCCTTTTTGAAGGCTGGATACTGTTACTTGTATGTGTATCCTATATTTTCTTTATTTATCCATCGATGGACATTTAGGTTATTTCCACCTTTTGGCTATTGTTAATCATGCTGTTATGAACATGGCTGTACAAATATTTGTTTGAATTCCTGCTTTCAATTCTTTTGGGTATATATCCAGAATTGGCATTGCTGGATCATATGGTAATTGTCTGTTTAATTTTTTATGGAATTGCTGTACTATTTTCCACAGCAGCTGCACCATTTCACATTCCCACCAACAATGCATAAGGGTTCCAATTTCTCCATGTCCTTGCCAATACTTGCTATTTTCATCTTTTTTTTTATATTTAAAAATTAAAAAAATAATAGCTATCCAAATAGGTGTGAAGAGGAATCTTATTGTGGTTGGTCCATTTTTTCAGTCTCTAAATTCAGCTTTTCTTCTGGTCCTCAGTGTTTTCATGCTGCTCAGCTGTCTTTATGTATTTCTGAGAGATGAGATGGAGAAAGGAGACCCTGGAACCTACCTTAGAAGTGGAGATGGCCATGGCCCCCCTTTGTTCTGCATGCAGTGCAGGCCCTGGGAACTTGGGCCGTGGGAGGAAGCCGGTGACTCGGTTGGGGCCCTCGTCTCTGCAGTGCGTCCTCCGGGGACAAGGACTGTCCGATACTTGCTGCTTCAGGGCACAGATGCTTATGGTTGTTTTCAATGGGATAGAAGAAAAAACTTCAGATTCTGGATGAGGGTTTCCATGGCAGTCATATGATACAGTTCGAATCTATCCCGGATTCAGAGAAGGAACAGAAGCAACCTTTTAAGATTTCAAAGCTTAATTTAGGGTAAGCTGGGAGTACCTGGCAGTCCAGTGGTTAGGACTCGGCACTTTCACTGCTGTGGCCCCGGGTTCAATCCCTGGTCGGGGAACTAAGATCTCGCACTGCTTGTAAACAGACCCAGATTTCATGTGACCGAGCATCAAGGGTGCCCCCTCCTGGACTGGCCAAGAATTGTTTATGGCTACATTTTGAACATGGCAATGCCAGGGCTAATGAAAATAAAAGTTTTAGCTAACGCTTATCATGGTGCTTAAAATGTACCTGACACAGGTCTGAGTGGTTTATATTATTAGCTCTCTTAACAACTCATAACAACTTTATGAGGTAGGGACTCTTATTATGTCCATTTTACTTTTGAGGAAACGGAGGCCCAGGGTGATTAAGTAACTTGTCCAGTGTCACACAGCTGGTAAATGAAGTTGAGATCTGAACCCAGGCAGCTAGGTTCCAGAATCAGGCTTTGGGAAATTTGAAGAAAGGATCAAGTTCAGAGGCCTGATTTAGTAAGACATTGCTTTAAAAAAAAGTACTTCATAGCTTATAGAATTTTATGTTTCATTGAATCTTCATAGTAACTCAGTGTGGCTGTCATTCTCATTTTGACAGAGGTGTAAAGTGAGGCCTAGAGGCACAGAGCTTTCTTAAGAAAGCTGGCATGGGGTGTTGGTGAGGATGGGAGAAGAGGGAACCCTGTGCACTGTTGGTGGGAATATCAAATGGTGCAGCCGCTATGGCGAACAGTATGGAGGTTCCTCAAAAAATTAAAAATAAAGTTACCATATGACCCAGCAATCCCCCTTCTGGGTATATTTCCAAAGGAAATGAAATCAGGCTATTAAAGAGATATCTGTACTCCCCTGTTTATTGCAACATTATTCACAATAGCCAAGCTATAGAAACAACATGAACATCTGTCAACGGATGATTGGATAAAGACCACGGGAATGAAGGAAATCCTGCCGTTTGCAACAACAGACATGGACCTTCAGGGCATTATGCTAACTGAAAAAAGTCAGACAGAGAAAAATACTACACGATATCACCTATATGTGAAATCTAAACAAGCCGAACTTGTAGAAACAAAGAGTAGAATGGTGGTTACCAGGGGCCGTGGGTGGGGGGGTATGAAGGGGGAGGTGGGGGGGAGTTAGGGAGATGTTGGTCAAAGGGTACAAACTTGCAGTTAGAAGATGAATAAATTCTGGGGATCTAATGCACAGCCTAGGGATTACAGTCAACAATATGTTATATGCTTCAAAGTTGCCGAGACTAGATCTTTTTTTTTTTTTGCGATACGCGGGCCTCTCACTGTTGTGGCCTCTCCCGTTGCGGAGCACAGGCTCCGGATGCACAGGCTCAGTGGCCATGGCTCACGGGCCCAGCCGCTCTGCGGCATGTGGGATCTTCCCGGACCGGGGCACGAACCCGTGTCCCCTGCATCGGCAGGCGGACTCTCAACCACTGCGCCACCAGAGAAGCCCCGAGACTAGATCTTAAATGTTCTCACCACACAAAATTAACTACGGAACCTGACGGAGGTGTTAGCTAATGCTATGGTGGTAATCATTTTGTAATATTTTAAGTGTATCACATCAGCACATAGTACACCTTAAGCTTACATATGTCAATTATGTCTCAAAAAAAGAACACGAGAAAAGAAAAGGACCCAAGAGAGCCCTCTCGGAGCTGCCGTTAACCTGTCTGACTCCACATCGGCCCCTGGGCGGCAGGGCTGGCTTCCTGTTGCAGCCTCAGCTGCATCCTCACCTCCAAGTGCCCTCCACGCCTCTGCCTGGGCATCACGGTTGGTCTGAGTCGGTGGACACAGCTGCACAGGGGAGAGTTCGCAGAATGGTGGGGAGCTTGGTGGCGCCTGAACACAGAGTGTGGGCAGGAGCTCAGAGGCCCACTGGGCTGGGAAAGAAAGTGGGGCGGGCAGGATGCTCCCTAGGGGCCAAGGGGTTTGCCCTTTGTCCTGTGTGCGTTGGGAGCCACTGAAGGCTTCTGAGGCAGACAGTGGCAAAACTAGAGCTGGCTTTTAGGAGGCTGGGTTTAGTCCCTCTGTGACCCACAGCTTGTGCACTCTCCTAGCCAAGTTCCAAAAATCTGTCTTCGTCGTTTGCATGTGACTTCCTTCTGTCACTGAGTGTGACTGTCTCTCAGGGGCTGTCAACACTCAAAGGTCACTGGCCCTTAGAGGGCACTAGCTTCTATGTTTAGTTTGTAGTCTCGTGACCGCAAAGCCTGTGCTGGGAAACCTGGCCTTGTTTGAGCCTGTGGTAGCAGGCACTATGGTGTTCTTAGTACCTAGAGTGGAAATACAGGGCTTTTTCCCCCCTGGGATGGATTCCTCCTTCTTTTTCTGGAAGAACTCCTATTGACCTTTCCAGACCCAGTGGAATGCTCCATCTCCTTTGGTGGCTCCTGGCTTCCTCATAGAATGTGAGTGCTACCGCCCCTAAACTCTGACAGTACTTGATCAGTCCCTGTTCTCCTTGTGCTAGAGATATTTATTTGTCTGATTTTCCCAGCTAGGCTCTGAGTGCCTTGAGGGAAGCGTCTGGTCTTTGCTGTCTCTATATCCAGTTCAGGGCCTGGCAGAGTTAAGTACTTAATTGGGCACAGTCATCCAAGCATATTATCACCTGCTGACTGATACATATGTATTCTAGGCACTAGAATGCATCAGTGAATAGACCAAAGAAAATTTCCCTCCTGCCCTGGAGCTCTCAGCTTATTAGCTCCTCTGCATGTGACTTCCACATCCATAAATACCTTCTGAGGGACAGACTTCCTGCTGCCTTCCTCAGATCTGGGGGATGTTATGTTTCGAGGGTGGACTTTGACAACCTGAGAAGGAGAAGCGCTTTCTTTCAGCATGAGGGCCATGTGCCTTGTATCCTCCAAATGCTAACAGAACACAGTTCTCTGACTGGTAGGTTGTAGGTGCTCGCTGCACAGGTATTGGATGGAGATTGGAGTAGAATTAGACTGTCGGTAAGATTTTACTCCCGGGGGGAGGGGGACCTGCTTGGGCCAGGGCAATCCCAGGTCTTGCACAACGAGAAGGACACGGCCAGCTCCACGAGTTCTCTACAAAAGGATTGGATTTTAGAGGCAGACAGGGGCCTGACACGATGCAATCAGACTACAAAATAATTGGTTTTAATTCTAGACCGTACCTGCAGCAGGTTTTGTCCCCTCTCTCGGCACTTTCCCAGCCCCAGGGCTCCCTTTTGAGTTGTAGAAACAGCAACTTGCAGATGTCCACCCTGCCTTGAGGAACATGAAAAGACAGAGGCCAGAGAGGGGCCTTGTGGCATTCTGGAACCTGTGACGTGACACAGCTGTCAAAGGATCCCCTCCCTTCCCTCCAACACACTCACCCACCAGCTGTCAAGGCCACAGGAAACCAAAGAGAAAGGGCACCGTAACTGGGACTCCAGAGTTTCCAACAACTCATCCTGTGGTAGCAGCCAGGGTGGTTCCCGGCCAGGCTTGGCCACTGACCCAGCTGGGCAAGTCAGCGTCCTTCCTTGGAAAGCAGTTTCCACGTGAATAACATGAGGAGGTTGGATGGGATGGTCTTAAATGCTCTTGTGGCTTTTTGTAGGAAAGAGCAGGGGCTCTGGTGTCAGATACACCTGATTTTAAAATGAAAGGAAGCTTGAGAGGTGGGATAGAGTGGCGTAGAGAGCTGCATGGGTTTCAGAGCCAGACACACCTGGGTTCCGACCCTGGCTCTGCCCCTTATTAGCTATTTAACTTCGGATAAGTTGCTTAACCTCCCGGAGGCTGGGTTTCTGTGCAAACATAGTGATGTGCCTTCCTCCCTTGGTGGCTGGAGGAAGCGTCTATAATGCGATATTGCAGGGAGGGCCCGGAGCTCAGGGCTTGGCACAGAGAAAGCTGTAATCAGCATGGGTGGTGGCAGTGGTATTTGAGATGCTAACCACTTCAAGGTGGACAGGTGTCCTTGAGGCAGGGCACAGGGTTTGAGAAGCTGCTCTGAGCAGGGCACTCCAGGAAGAACTACACATGGAGGTGTAAATTTCCATCCAAAAGTTGCTTGCTCATTCTGGAACAGGGCCACAGGAACAGCTGGACCACCCCAAACTGTCATGAGTGTCTTTATCCCCACAGGGACAGGCTAACCCAGGGCTGCTGGCTCAGGTTGGGCCTGCCATTGCCGGGTGCCAAGCCTCCACGCAGCACACGTGGGTGCATCCGGATGAATCCTGGGATTCTGGGTGAGTCCCAGGGCTCCTGGCCATGTACTGGCTTGCTCAGTGCGTGGCCTGGGCTGCAGGTCTGGGTGAACACGCTCTCTATTCCTTTCCAGTGCGTCGGTCCAAGGCGGCTGATGAGGAGAGAAGGCGCCGAGCCCAGCGCGCCCGGGACGAGTACCGGCGCCACTCCCTCCGCGCCATCCAGAAGGGCACGGTCGCTGGCCTCAGCTCCAGGTTCCGAGAGCTCGGCCAGAGCCACGAGCAGGAGGCGAGACTCTACCACCACCTCCTGGGCCCGGGGCCGCCTTCACCCCTGGCCGTGCCTGGCAGGTGAGTCGCGGACCTCGCATCCCGCATCCGCATGCGCGGTGTGTCTTGGGGAGGGCCTCCGGCTGGGGCGTAGGGCACCAGAGATCCGGTCCGGCTCTGCCTCCGACTTGCTGTTTAATTTGGGGCTAGTCATCTCCCCTCTGTTGGCCTCAGTGCCCTAGTCTGTGTAATGGGGCAGGAGTTGGGGAGAGGAGTCAGGGTTGGAGATTTCTACCAACTCTGGAGTTCTGGGAGGCTTCACCTCTTTGGGGTCTAGGATTCCTTTGAGAATCTAAAGCAAGCTGTGTACCCTCTTCTCTGCGAAATGCACATATGTAAATACCCCAAAACGTTTGCATATAATTTCAAGCTCTAAAAGATCCGTAGACCCCAGGTTAAGAACTTGTAATGTAAGACCTCAAATGGGTTAAATGTGGCCCAGCAGCCTGGAACCAGAACTCGCTGCTGCTTGTTGTAACCACAGGTGATGCTGGTGCATCCCGGGTTCTGATAGCCGGTTGCAGATGAATGCAGTTGAGTGCAGGAGGGTCCTTACACGCTGAGCTGATGAGTGGTTTGGCAAGGGCGCTCAGGTGACTGACTGCCCATGATTGCTGGGACGGAGGATCAAGAGGTTGCCTGGAGCCTCTCGACCTGCCGCCTGTGCCCACCTCAGGCCAGCCCTAAGGTTGGTTCCCCTCCTCATTATTGCTGATTGTCTGCTGCCCGAGGGAGGGCTCAGAGGCTGGATGGTGAGTGCCTGCTGCTCCCTGAACCACAATAAACCTGCAGAAGAGTCCATTCAGCCCCAGATGACAGAGGGTTGTCTGGGTTTTGCTTTGATTGGGATTTAGGATTATTCATAAAACCCCCTCCCTCTCCCTGCAGCCTAGGGAGAGCTGACATCTGCATTCCTTCCTTCCTTCCCTCCCTTCCTTCCTTTCCTCCTTCCTTGTCATTTATATGATTCACAAACCAGAAAGTTTAAAAAGATACATGGAGGAAAGGCTGACTCCCATCCTTGCCGTCCATCTACTCAGTTCCCTCTTCCCTGCACAGGGAACCACTGTTCTTAGTTTATGTGTCCTCCCAGTTCCTTTTTGCAACTGCCAAGGTGAAAAGTTGTATCTCCTTCTTTTTTTTTTTTTTTTTGCATAAAAGTTTGCCTATCATACACATGGTTCTGCATCTTGATTTTTTTTCCATTTAACTATAATTTTTGGAGGTCTTTACATATCGATTCTTACCTGATTATTTTTATTTAGTTTTCTTTTTACAGCTGCATAGTATTCCACTGCCTGGCTGTGCTCTAATTTATTTTTCAAAACCTCTATTAATGGGCATTGGTGTTGTTTGAAATCTTTGGTTATTACCAACAGTGCCCTTAATGAGTAACCTTGTAGACACGCAACTATTATCTACAAGAGAGATTCCCAAAAGTGGGACCACTGGGTTAGGGGCTACATGCACTTATAGTATTGATAGTTCTCATCAACTTGCCCTCCACAGGGGTGGTACCAATGAACACTCTCATCCTTTAGCCTTGCCAACAGTGCGTTGTCAGACTTTTGTTTTGTGTGAGACATAATATCTCAGTGAAAATTTAAATTTGCATTTCTGTTTATGTGTGAGATGAAGTATTTTGTATATGTTTAAGGGCCTTTGGTATTTCTCTATCTGTCTGTTCATTTCCCTTCCTGCCTCTTCATTGTGTTATTGGTCTTTTCACCATCTGTTTCTAGGAACTCCTTAAATATTAGGGAAAATATTAGGGATGCTTTTCTTTGTGATAAACATTTTTTCCCCTCAATTTGTCATTTGTCTGTTATGATGATGTTTTCTGTCATGTGGGAGTTCTTTATTTTTATGAGGTCAGATTTTCTTTTATGTTTCCTGGATTTGGAGACATAGTTAGAAAAGCCTTCTTCCTCTTGTGCTTTTTTTTTTAAAGGAGACGTATAATTTGTCCTTCAGGCCCAGAAGACAGAGCTGCATGAACTGTGTTGCAGTCTGGCTCCAGGCTCACTGTGTGTGGCTGTCAGTAGAGGAGAAGAAGTGACAGCCACAGTGTGCCGCCTTGGGTGGAGCAGGGGGACCAGGGACCATGCAGATGGAGCGGCAGACCCAGGCACCAGAAGCCATGCCTCAGCCTCCTTCCTGTGGCTGCCCCATGGAACAGGTCCCCGTGGCCTCACTGCCCTCAGCACTGTGGTGCTGGCACCGGCGGCCAGCCCACGCTTGCCCGGTTATGCTGGGGGCAGACACGTTGTTGATGGGAGAGAGTTCCAGGTGCAGAAGTGAGGCTTCTGGCCAGGTGGCCTCTTGGAGCACTTGGTCCTAGCATTTATATTCTGGGGAATCAGATTCTCTGCTTAGAAACAGAGGGACAAGAGTGAACGAATTTTCCTTGCTGTTATTTATAACCTCCTCTTGCCTTCTAAGGAGAACGAGTCCTAGAAACCAGAGGATATTTCTTCCCCCTGAGCACAGTTATTTATTGGGGAATGCAAGTGTGAAGGAAGAGGCTGGGGCAGGGCTGCAGCGCGCTGCTTCATAAAGAGGAAGAGCACCTGAGGTTCCTGAGAAGAGGGAAATCCTCAAGGGCGGATACAGAGAAGCAAAGCTGGTTGGAGGGGGTGTTAATAAAAAGCCTGCAGAGGTGGCAGCGGGAAGCAAGGGGTTTGGAGAACAGACTCCACTGATGATGGCTTCAGGCTGTTCAATGTGTGTGTGGATTCATCTTAGGGCAGGTAAAAATAGGGGCTCCTTCTGGGGTTTGCCAGGAAGTGCTGGGCTCAGCATCGAAGTGTTGGTTGGTGCAGGGGAGATGCAAAGACTTGGGGACATCGTGCTGGTGTTTATTTCATAAGAGACGATGACAGCGGTGGTGAATTCTAAATGCCAGTGCTGTGAGGTGGACAGACAGCAGTGACAGTGTGAGCCTGTGCCAGGTTGCTGTCACTCGGGGGAAGGTGAGAAAGCTGTGGTTGTTCATGCTGGGCCCAAAGTCTGCTGAAGCTCTGTTTTCATCCCACACAGCAGTGCAGTGTGATCTTGCTGCATATCACCTCAGCACACAGGGGTGTGTGTTGTTACGGGGAATGTGCTGTCAAACCCTTACTGGGCTTCATGTCAGTGGGTCTCACGTGGCCCCGTCTCTGTATACGTTCAGGAGCCACAGTATAACAAGTAAAATCTGGGCTTACTTATGAGAAAATATCAAAAAGCATCTGATTTATTACTCAGACCTTCTTCAGGTGCCCCTCTTCATCTCCCTCCCAGGATCTTCAATTCCACACCTGCTTCTCCATCAAGAGTCAGCCCGTGCAGCGACTCTTTCCTCCCCTCTCCCTTTCCTCTGTCCTTTTCCCTCTTACTTCTTGGGGGTGAAGCTCAGCCGTTTCCAGAGCAGATTGAGGCTGTTCACTGTCCTGGTTCTGCCTCATAAAACATGGAAGGCTAGCTGGCCAAGCCAGGTGTCCCCTTAGACGGCAGCGGTGGGTGAGACGGGGAGGGGCAAAACGAGAGTTCTCTTCAGTGCGGGTTTGGGGAGGGCGGAGGACACGCACGTGTGAATAATTTTGCTCCTATTACATTACGATCCTTCTTCATAGACGCTGCTGTTTACGCCCTGGCCATTCTAGAGGGCAAATATGCCTTTTCTCTCCCTCTGACATCCCCTCCTATCCTACTTCGCACTCGCACCTGCGTGGCTTTTTTTCAAACTAAGTGACAACAGTTTTCTTTTGGAGAAAACAGTAACAGCTGGTACATTATGACCTGCAAAGCACCTTCAAGTACCTGGACTCATTTAATCCTGTCCACAGGCGTGAGTGTGGGCGTCGGGACTGTTCAGTCTCACAGTGGTCTCCCCCACTCCCTCCCCCTCCTTCCTTCCCCTCTCGCCGCCCCCTGCTCTCTCCCTGACTCTGCCGCACTCGGTCTCTGTCTCAGCAGGACTTGGGAGCGGCCCCTGTGTCCCGTCTCCAGAGAAGTCATAGTGCGCTGGTTTAAGGAGGAGCAGCTGCCTCGCCGCGCGGGCTTTGAGAGGAGCACCAAAGCCATCGCCCCCTGGTTCCACGGTAGGGTGGCTTTCCGGATCCCTGGGGCAGGGGCAGATCACTTCCACATCTCAGCCTCCCTCTGGGGTTGGTGCGGGGTCCTGCAGGGCCACCACAATCAGAGGAGTCGAGGACTTTAGACTCCGCTAATTCCGCTCCGGCCCCACGAAGACTGGCCGGTCTCCCAGGGCTATGGCTCCTGGCTCACCTGCCTGGGGTGGAGTAGAGAGAGGGCCCATGTCTGTCCTTTCTTTGCTCACTGAGTGTGTTGAGCTCAAGGCACAAGCTTTGATCTCCCCAGGGCGTGCGCTGAAACACTGAGTGACCTTGATGGAGATGGTCAGAGACCAAGCACAACATCTGTGAGCGCGAGTCCAGGGGACTGCGGGCCCCAGGGCTCTGGACGTGCACTGCCCTCTCTGCTGGGAAGGGATGAACGTGGCTCTTGCCTACTGCCCTCACCTCACAGCCTCCTTGGCCGTCCAGGGCTCCTCAGAGGCATCTTCTGTCTCTGCATTGGGCCTGGTAGGTGTGTGAGTCCCCTCAGGGCCTGATGAGTGAGGTTCATCTGGGAGCAATGAGAAAACCCAGCCACACGAGAGGTGAGGCTAGCCTTTCTGGTTAGCCATGGGCTCCAAGGGGCCGGGGCCCTGTGTCTTAGGCATCTCTGTACTCAGCCCTCACCTCTGCTTCTTACCTGCTCAGGGATCAGGTAGAGAAACGCATCCAAGACAAATGAACCCTCTTTCTCTGTTGCCACTGATGTTGAGTTCTTCACCTCAGTAGCATCCCCATCGTGTCAGTCAGATTATGCTTAGTGATGCTACAGTGAGAAATGATCCCAAAGTCTCAGTGGCGTCTGCCAGCCAAGACTCATTTCTTACCCATGTGACACGCCCAGTGGGAGTTGGTCGTGAACTTTAATCTGGGCCTCAGACAGAAGGAGTTGCCTCTACTGGAAACGCCAGTGATCTCATGACAGAGGGAAAAAGAGGGGCATGGCCAGCGACACACTGGCTCCCGGAGCTTCTGGCCGGAACTGACGTGTGCCATGGTTGCTCACATTCCTCTGGCCAGAGCCAGCCTGGCATCTGTGGTACGGATAGTTTGGAATGGTAATAGAATCTGTTGGGACCACCATCCACTTTCAGACCCCTTCCTTCTCCTGGGCCTCCACAAATCTAACAGAAGGATGGGGTAGCTCTTTATGGCTCAGAAAGTCGACGTTCACGTGTGGCCTAGCTCTGTGTCCCGGGAGCTGGTCCCGGGGATTCCCTGCCTCTAACTTCTGTTCCTGTTATGTGTCCCTGTAGCCTCTGTGAGAGGTTCCATTTGCATCACTGCTTTCCTGTTCATTTGTATATTATCATAATCATGGAAACACAAAACTAGCATCTTGGGCACCTGCGTAGTGCAACTTAAAAGTTCTGTCGCGGTTGGGCTTTGTCAGAACCACTGGCTGCTCTGCTGCACTTGTGGCAGCCAACGGAGAAGGCACGGCAGAGGTGCTTACATTTATCTTTAGCTTTATTTTCTATCCTGATGAAAAAGACATGTACTTTTTATATTGTCACAGAAGAAACAGAACCATGATTTTTATTTATTTTTGCGGTACGCAGGCCTCTCACTGTTGTGGCCTCTCCCGCTGCGGAGCACAGGCTCCGGACGTGCAGGCTCAGCGGCCATGGCTCACGGGCCCAGCTGCTCCGTGGCATGTGGGATCCTCCCGGACTGGGGCACGAACCCGTGTCCCCTGCATCGGCAGGCGGACTCTCAACCACTGCACCACCAGGGAAGCCCCAGAACCATGATTTAAGTCTCGAAATTTACGTAACTGATTTCGTGTTCTTCTCACAGTTCCACCATAAAGCGTGCAGGAACGTTGCTAGTCCATGGACGAGAGCTATGTGTCGAAGTTTTCGTTGATCTGTGACAAGATGAAAGGAAAAGGCTCACATATGGAGGGTGGCCAACTATCTTTGCTTGAAAAGGACTGTGTTGTACTCGAAGATGATATCCTCTCCTCAGTTTTAGTGTTAAAATGTCCTATGTCTTATGAATTGATGGTGATAGTAAGCAGTATTTTTTTTTTTATATATTGCCTTTGCTCAGAAGAGCAAAAAGGGAGCAGCCCCATGTTGGTTTCCACCCTTTTTACTTATACCTAAAACCCCAAAGTCTGGAACTTCTGGTATGGTCCAACTTCTCTTCCAACGTAGCAATTCCCTACAGCATCCTTGGTGGGACTCCCCCATGTTAATCTGTCCAGGAGAGGAAACCTTCTGCCCCACAGTCTAACTGGTAGGGAGTCCGCTGCCAGTTGGCTGGGGCTCTGCTCTCAGCTGGTCTAGGCTGGGCGTCTTCGCTGGGGCGGCTCTGCCCCGTGTAGCTCTCAGGCTCCTCCTGGGACTGGCAGGCTAGCCCAGGCATGCTCTTCTCAGGAACCAGAGAGCACGTGGCAGCATGCTAGGCTCCAGAAGTCTAGCCTCCAAACCAGCACCCTGTCACTTTCACCTCGTGCCATTGGCCACAATACGTCACAGAGTTGAGGCGCTGGGAAAAATCTTCTGCTCCTTTCGTGTGAGGAACTGCAAAGCCATGCGTCAAAGGGTATGGAGACAGGGAGGGGAGGAGAATTTGAGCCGATAATGCCATTGATCGCAATCCCAATATAAATCTTTTCTTTCCTGGGGAAAGCATTCCTAGTTAATTTAGATGGATTTTAGATGCACGTTAAAAAGGACTGCTGTGACTTCTGTTTTCTTCCCTTCTATCAAACGTTATTTGGATGTGTCGAGGTGTAATCCAAAGCGCGATGTGGGCAAGGAGTCTGAAGATCTGGGGCCCCTCTAGAACCTCGCAGCTCTGTGGCCTGGGGTATGTCCTTTAAATTCCCCATCTGTGATGATAACATTGACTCCACAGGATACGTATGAAGATCAAGCCAACAATGCGCTCTGTCCGCCATAACGAGCCGTTGGCGTGAGTGCTGACGCGCTGAGGTGGGCCACTAGAGACTCCACCTCCCCGGGGAAACAGTTTGGGGATGTGGGCTCAGAGCACAGAGCGGGAGGGAAGGAGGAACTGGCTCCCCGCTGGGACCACAGGGTTCTTGATAAAGTCCCCTCTGTTAAAGAGAGAGAGAAAATGTTAAAGTCCTTCCTCGTTTCTCCTCGGTTCATTGTTATGTTCCAGTGGTTCTAAGAGAGACTTCTGGTATACAAAAATACTCCTGGGAAAAGCTAGTGCATATAAGCTTGACGTTGGGGGAAAAAAGTATCTATTTTTGGACTTCACCATGTATCTAAAACTATTAAGAATATCCTCTGTCTGAACACTGGCTCAGTCAGAACCCATTTCTTTTCCTGAGAAAAGAAAACAGTCTAGAAAACAGTCACACTTGGTCCGTGGTTCATTGTCCTGGCAGCAACCCACTGGCTGTCTGAGACTGGCCCTTAGTTAGGGCTTGGCGGGGAGTGGATGGGGCAGATTCCCGGCTGCGCAGTGGGTGGTGGAGCTGGGGCTCCGGAGTGGATCTCCTGATGGCCTGTCCTGCATTCGGGTGGGGTGTTCCCATCACGCCTTTTCTGACAAGCACCATGTGGATGGTGCAGCCTGCGGGGGTCCAGCAGCCGGGGGTGGCTTTCCGTGCAAAGCAGAGCTCCTAAGTGGAATGGGCACTGCTTCCTACCTGCCCATGCTGCGACTTCAGGGCACACGTGGAGGAGAGGAGTGTTGAAGGTCCCAGGGCTGCAGGGTTCTAGGCTGGGTCCCTCCCTTCAGGTTCCTTGTCCACCTTGCTCTTGACCACAGCGCATCCGAATGTCTTTGAAGGGGGGAGGGGGGAAAACGTAGAAGTCATAGCATTGTTAGTGATTATTTGGGGAAATGTTTGTGTTGCAGAAGGGGGGAACAGAGCCACTACTCCCCAATCTCTGGAGTCCCGTGTGGAGAAAGGGAGATTATTAAAGGGGCTCGGGGGCTGGGGGTTCTAAAGAGACACATTTCACTTCAATAGAAGAAAGGTGGTTGCAGCTACTATTGGGCAGCAGGATGGCTACTGGACTCCTCAGATGGGTGGCCCGAGGGCCCTTGAGAGCTTTCTCTCCTTAGCATCTGGGATGCAGTGTGATTCTGCTGGCATTGCCCCAGGACCTCCAAAGTTTTCTCAGGCGGTCAGGAGAATGGGGAAGGCTGGCCAGGGAGTGAGGCTGGCCGCAGAGCAGGCGCCCGGGCGGGAGTCTGCGGGCTGTGGAGCGAGGTGTTCTTCTCCCAGCGACTGTTGTGCTTCTTCTCCTTATTTGTGTCCCTATTACTGATGTTGTTTGCGGTCCAGGAACTGAGGCACAGCAGTGGGCACCCCGTCTGGATGACCCTTCCAGGAGTCCTGCAGGGCGGCAGCCCCTAGGAGGCGGGAAGGATTGTGCCTGGGGAGGCCGGGGCTGAGTGGGAATGGGGTCTCGCTCGCTGCCCCCGGCCGCGGTCCCCCACAACTGCATGCACCAGGACAGCACATCCTCTCTGAGCTGCACAGAGCAGGAAAGGCTTGAACTGGCTGATCAGTGTTCATCACTGGCTGCTGCCGTGAAGTCGTGTGTTTGCCTGGCTGTGTAGACGTGCAGAGTGGTTTGACGTGCACCATCTCACAGGTGCTCTCAACTCCTCCTCGAGCTGGTCATGGTTAGCCCTTTACAGATGAAGACGCTGATGACCAGAGAGCTTGAGAAGTCACCCTTATTCACCCAGCAGTAAGCATGGGAGCTGGGACAAGATGTAGGGCCTCTGGACCCCAGGTTTTCTTCCTCCACTCTGGTGGCCCCTTGAATATGCTGCTAGCCAGGCAGGGAGCTTGGGGCGAAAAAGCGCCTCCTCTGGATCCACAATCCCTTACTGTATATTCACTTGAACTTCTGTTACGCACGGCCCGAGTTCTTTCTCTTAAATCTCACCCCTCCTCAATCCGTGGGCCTTCCAGCGCAGAGCTGCCGCTGGTCTCCTGGCCCAGCTTGAGGGGAAATCTGGGAGCGCCCTGTTTGGTCTTTGGGGTCATTCTCAGGGGCTAGCGTGTCTGGGGCTGAGATGGAGAGAGTGAGCCAGCTAGGCTCTTGTCCTCGGCTTTCAAGATCAGTGGAAGGATAGGAAACTACGTGAGGCTTTGGAACCTGTTGAGAGGTGGCAGCCAGAATGGGGGACCCGGGTGGTGTGGACCCGGGCACCAAATCCATGTGAAGCAAGGACTAGCTGAAGAAACCAGGGGTAGAGAAAGCAGTGGTGGTGTTATAAGGATTACATGTATGGTATTTATAAAGTGTTCAGAACTTGCACTAAATGCTTCCACTTGTTACATGGAATAAATCAACACGGTAGCCTTTGGAGACGCATATCGGGGTTTGAAGCATGTAAATGTGGCTTCATAACCTTACAGTATGCCGCTGCTCTCACTTGGAAGTAAAGAGAGTGATGACATCAAACGACTGTGCACAAAAGGAAGATGGTACATATTTAGCCTTCCCCACAAAAAGTAAAAGTCTGAATTTTTTTTCATTCTAAATATGATACCCATCTTGAAATTTTTTTAAAAGCTGTGAGGGGTAACACGTGGGTCATTTGGAAGGATGACTAGCATGTCATGATCCATCTCGTCAAGTCAGATTGCTCATTTGCCTTTCCTGAGCAGAATCTGGAATGGAAACTTTCCACCAACTCTGATCCCAAATGCAAGCATTTCTAAAGAAGAAAGGAAGCAGCCAGTCGACCTACTTTTCTCTTAAGTTCTTGCTTAAGAAATAAAGGAATCTTTTTCCTTCTTTTTAAAAGAATTGTGCACTGGCTATAGGGTATCAAAAAAAGATTACAAAGAGAGCGAAATTATTTTTCGCTTTAGGAAAGCATCGACTGTAATGGTGTTCCCAAGATTGTAACTCTTTCCTTTCTGCTCTCTATAATTCCGTGTTTCTGATTTCAGACCCTTGGTGTCTTGTCTACCTAACGCTTTTAGTCTGGATGTTTTGCTGAGATTGTTCTCTGATGCACAGCTGTGGTAACTAAAATGTGTGGGAAGGGACAGGGGTTGGGGGACCTAGATGGCTTGGATTTGATAGAAGTGATTTTTTATTTTCTATCGGGATTAAATAGAAGCACAGAGTGACAATAAACTTGATTTCTGTTGATGTAATTGATTTAATATACTTCTGACAGTCTCATCGTATTTCTGGTGGTTACAAGAGATTCCTCCTACCTTCCTAACTCCGGGAAGTTTCTATCATAGGTTAGACCCAGGAA
Organism: Pseudorca crassidens; assembly: GCF_039906515.1. Taxonomy (NCBI): domain Eukaryota; kingdom Metazoa; phylum Chordata; class Mammalia; order Artiodactyla; family Delphinidae; genus Pseudorca; species Pseudorca crassidens. The sequence continues at coordinate 53,273,051 of NC_090311.1, read as the reverse complement.
ACTGCCGTTAGGTTTTTTTGGCTCTGGGACCTGTAGTCTAGTTTCCCACCAGTCCCCAGCCCCAAGCTCATCCCAGCCCTGGCACCCAGGGCTCCAGCTCATGCCAGAGCCCTTGGCCTCACATTTCTGTGACAACAGGCATGGGGTTGAGGTGGAAGACTTGGGGTGGGTGGCACAGCTGCTGTGTCTTCAAACCACTAATGTCCTCAAGGTCAGCGGCCTCAAGCAATGGAACACTGGGTGAAAATCACAAGGTGCTGGCTTTGGTTCGGTCTGATCATCTTTTTAGCAGTTAGCTGTCCTGAGATGGGATAAACTACCTCCAGGAGCTGGGAGCACCCCCTGCTGGGATGTGTAAACAGAGGCCAGATGGCTCTTCAGTCAAGACAGTGAAAGCGTGCGTTGTCCAGTATGATGGGGATTAGATCAGATGACACGACTTTTCTCTCCCACCCCTTCCTACTGTGAGCTCTGCTTTCTCTGTTTATCTGAGAAACAAATATGGCGGCTTTGACACTTGCTAGAGAATAAAGTATGGTCACTACAGTAGTTGAGAAGCTTTCTGGAAATGACTTATGTAACACTTATGCTTAATTATTAAAAGTTTATTAGACCCGGGGCTTCCCTGGTGGCGCAGTGGTTGAGAGTCCGCCTGCCGATGCAGCGGACACGGGTTCGTGCCCCAGTCCGGGAAGATCCCACATGCCGCGGAGCGGCTGGGCCCGTGAGCCATGGCTGCTGAGCCTGCGCGTCCGGAGCCTGTGCTCCGCAACGGGAGAGGCCACAACAGTGAGAGGCCCGCGTACCGTAAAAAAAAAAAAAAAAAAAAAAAGTTTATTAGACCCAAATTACCTTCTGTTTAGTACTTAAGTTCTTTATACATTCATGTGTCAGCGTCATTTGCTTACAGCTTTCGTTTAAAATAGTGATGCTGCTTTTGGGTGTTGTGATTCACACTCCCCCTCATCAGCCCCCCGGGAGTGCACGGGGCAGGAGGGTGTCCCCTGCTTTAGGATTCAACCTCCTGGAAACACTTCCTGCAGGGGATCAACATGGCTTGCAATTAACGTGTGCTTTCTCCTGTAATCGTCACAAATATGCTGTCCGCCCCCTGCAGACAGTAAGGCATTACCAACATTTGTGTAGCCACATTTCAAGTTTAGTTAAGTGCACAAAGAAAATGCACTTTTATTTTTCTATAATTTCTCTGATCTCATGAAGTTATCATCAACTCCTTCTTCCCTGCTTCCAGGCCCTGTCCCCTGCATGGGGCTGTGGAGGTGCCCAGAGGCACCACTTGGACTGGTGGCATCCCTGGGCAGGGTGTACCTGACCTGGTACCACTCCTCCATCAGGTGTGCACTGGTCTATATCCACAAAGTGTGGTTGGTTGGCCTCGTGTGGGCTCACACTGGCTTTTATGTTTTACCTGGTAATTCAGTGACCATTTCCTTTGTGCTAGCTTTGTGTCCAGTAAATATCGAACATCCAGTATGTCATTTACCCTTTGCACAACTTTCTGGAAGAGGTAATAATACTAGCAGTTAGGTCCATGGTGCTTACAGTATGTGGGGCCCTCTTCTAAGCACATCACATACTTTAACTTCTTTGATGCTCATACTAACACTGTGTGCTTGCTACTAGCATTAGCCCCGTTTCACAGATGAGGAAACTGAGGCATAGAGAAGTGATGCCACTTGCCTGCGGTTCACTGTTAGTAAGTGGGGGTGGTGGGATTCAAACCCTGGTGGTCTGGCTCCACAGTCCACGCTCCTATCTGTGACGCACTGTGGCATTGCTGCCATCTCAAGGTAAGGAACTAGAGGCTCCAAAGGTTAAGAAACTGCCCTGGGGCACGCAGTGCCCAGGAGAGTCAGTTCCTTTCCAGTCCAGGATGTCTCCTTGAGGATGAAGAGATGGCTGTTCCTTTAGGAGACATCCAGCCATCTCTGGGCCGTAGGGACAGCTGTTTCAGCTGCCATGCCTTATTCTTGGCTGGGGCAAGTGTCTGCTCCTCGTGCAGCTGGGGCCGCCTCCCATAGACTTCCTGAGGGATGCTATCCCAGTCTCCACAATAAATGCAATAAATGGAGTCCTCATGGAGTAAATGCAGTAAAACAGGGAGTTGTCAGAGTTTGGGGTTGTTGAATTCCCTGGGCAGGGGCACCAGGGAGCAGGCTCCCTGTGTAAGGCAGTTAAATCATTTGTTGATTATTAATATTAAGCTTCTGTTGTCTGTGAGACACTGTACTAAGTACAGGGCATGTGGTGGTGAACAAAACTGACAACTTCCCTCCCCGAATGGCTTACATTCACTTGCAATTAACAGAAAAATAATCGTACTGGTATCCTCAAAAGAGAATTTATTGGCTTATGTGACTGGAAAAACCCAAACATCAGGCCAGCTTCAGGCTTTGCTTGATCCAGGGAGCTTAAGTTTTTAGCAACTGGCCTCTCTCCATCGCTCAGCTCTGTTGCTCTCCATGTTGTTTTTATTCTCAAGCAATGCATCAGCCTGTGGTTGCATGTGTGCGTTCATTCTCCTAGGTTCGAATCCAACAGAAGATAGGGCATACTTTTCTCTCAAATAATTTCTGGTATTAGTCCCATTATTCTGCCTTGTTGGCTCTGGTTTGGTCACATGCCCACTCCTGAACCAATCACCATGGCCAGAGGGATGAGCTCTCTGATTGGCTAGGCTTGAGTCACATGACCATCCCCAGAGCAGTGAAGAGTCTATCCCATTGCAACTGTATAGACCGAGTGGGATGGTGTGGCCTCACAAAGGAAGCTCACCATTCCCTTGCCAGAAGAAGGGCAAATGGTCCTGAGTGGGCAAGACCAATTATGTCCACCATATTGAGGAAAATAACTGGCCTAGTGGAACTCACAGTAAGTGAGACTGGCGTGAATCAAATAATGAATTTATGCTTCCAGTTGAGGTTAGTGCTACACAGGATCCTTGTGTAGCCAGTTTCAGAAGTCGTTTTGCTGGGTGGTTGCAACAATGTCATGAACAGCGGCATCAGTGATTTGAACCTGGCATGTCAGCTTGGAGCAGGCAGTCATGGGCGTGGGATGGTGCCTCTTGTGCATAATGTATCTGGAACCAAGATGCTTGTCCAGAGAAACACTCGTCTCAGCAGTTAACTGTGGCTAAATTTCATTTGGAGTTATAAAAAATGAAGGCATTTGAACTCATTCATCACAACCTGTGTGGCTTTAGGATGCTCTGAGAAACTGTTGAGAATGAAGCGATTAATAATTCCAGCCCCCTTAATGACACCATCTGGAAAGTACGGCAATAAGAAAGGGGAAGGAAAGTCACAGAAATGAATGAGAAAGGTAATGGAGGAGTTGTTGGCCGGTGAGGTGTAGCTTTGGTGAAAGCTTTAAGAAATACGCATGTCAGATAAATTGAGACCATAAAAAGTAAAACGTCCTGTCTGGCCTGCCTGCCTTTCTTTTCAGGGAGAAGCTCTAACAGAAATAAAAGGAGCTCATTTGGTTACTGAGGTTCAATTCCAAGCTAACGATTTCAGGGACGGAGGTACGGAGGTGGCAGAGGGGTTGGGAACTGAATCCCGGGTCTGCTTTAGGATTTGCTAACATGTGGATTTATGGGTCCATTAGAGCAGAGGGTCTTTTGCAAGTATGCTTAAAGTGCCTTTCCTTTCCTGGGGCTGCCACCGGTTAGCACTGATGGAGCAAATATTGAGTATTTTGATAGTGAACGTGGAGTAGTTGGTGTTTGAGAGCATGTGTGTGGAATCCAGGGAGATGATTAGGCGAGGTGGCAGGAAGAATGCTCGGGAATTGTGCTCGAGGTGCAGTAACAGACAGAAGTCAGGAGCACTGGCTCCACTTCACAGGTGTGCTGGCTGCAAACTCCTGCCTGTGATGTTAATGTGGGGGTGATGGGAGCCTGGGCTTCTTTGCTGTGCCAGCGTACATGCTGCCATCTGCCTGCCCCACCTTTTCACCCTCGCCTGATGCAACCGTGGGGAAGGGGGCTGCTGCCCTGAAGGGCCTCTGTCCCCTGACCTTGGCCCTGTCTTTTTGGGCAGTGTCCCCATAGAGGGCGCTGCAGTTAGTCGGATTGCCTCTGACCTCCCGAGAAGCCTTGGACACATCAGGGACCTGTGGGCCCGCTCAGGTCCAGTGCCCTGTTCCCCTTAGTCCCCATCAAGGGCCTCCCTCTGTATGCTGGGATTCTGCCTCAGTTTCCAGGTTACACCTCTGTTTGCTTCTGCCGCTGACCCTGGTGAAAAGCAGGGCAGAATGAAAACTTAAGGAGTGGAAACATCACCAATCCTTGGAAGCCCGTGTGCTTCTCACCAGGCAGCCCTCTTCCTTCCACCAGATACGATCCCTGTCCTCAGTATTTTGTCCATCATTTCTTTGCTTCATGTATTGTTTATATATTGATCTCCAAACACTAGACTGTTTAGCTTTGTGAGTTTTTCAATTTAATATAAACGGAACTATAGTGTATTTATTTTTCAGTTATTGGCTCGTTTCACACTTCATTGAAAAAAAAATTTTTTTTCTCATTGCATTTTCCCACTTCTGTTGTTGGAGAACAACAGAACAACAATGCCTATCTTTTAGTGGTTAATTCAGGTGATTTAACATGCATACTTAATATATTATAAAGTTAATATATATCTTTACCCTCTTCCTAAACAAACAGATTTTTTAAACTCCAAGCACCCTTCTCTCAACTGATAAGATGTTGTCCAGTATTATAGTTCTATCTTATTCAAACCCTCAAATTACCCATTATTATTATTATTTTGTAAGTCAATATATATTTTTATTTATTTTTTCACAAGGACACGATTTTAATAGTTACTTATATTAAGATGCAATGTCTGCTAAATTATAAAAATTGCTTTAAAAATATATTGACTTAATTGTACTCATTTCCTTTTCTTTATGTATTGACATTTTTCAAATACTGCATATTGAAATCAATTCAAAACATGATCATTACAACATGTGGTAAATAACTTCATATCTACCTAACATTGTTCTCATTCAAATTTTAAACTAATGCTTAGCGTATTAAACTTTATTGATGAAAATACTACATTCACATATTTCATAAAACCAGAGCTAGAAGGGCCTTAGAAAATAATCACACTTGCATGAAATGCTGACAAATAATTTACATATAGTTTCTATACAGTATTCTGTTCACACCATGTATAATCTTGACTTTACCAATTATAATTATAGATACACTAATGTTGAACTTACAATTTTAATGTAAGTCAATATATATTTTTAAATTGACCTACAGTAGCCATGCTCATCATTCCTTCTAGCATCTCAGATTCTCTGTGTAGGATTATATTTCTTCTAATTGAAGTATATCCTCTAGAATTTTCTTAGTAGTCAAATCTCAAAATTTTTTTTTCTGAAGGTGTCTTTATTTTCCCCTTCACCTTGAAAGAGTTTCATTAAACACCATTATTTTTTTCTCTGCACTCTGAAAATATTATCTCATTGTCCTCTGGCTTCTATTGTTGCAGTGGAGAAGTCAACCATCAGTTTAATTTTTTATTCTTTGCAGGTAATCTGCCTTTTCTCTCCGGTTGACAAAATGAGACATTGAGTAGCTTTGTGCCATTTCACTGTTATGTGTCTTTGACTAATATTCCCTCCTCTTCATTCTCCTCTCTCTTTTTTGGGATTCAGCTTATACATGTGTTAGACCTTTCATTCCATTCTCCATGTCTCTTAAGCTCCTGAGATGTAGATTAAACTTATGTCACATTTATATAAATATCCCATGGTTGTGTCATTCTTGGTCTTCACTGTGACGCTTCACTCACTTACCCCTTCTTCTCTCCTCTCACCTCATCGTCACTCCTTTCTGCTCACCTAGCATCTACCCAGGCTTCAAGGTGCACTTCCCATCCCCCTTCATTGCCTCTATAAATCCTGCCCTGACTTCTACAGGCCTCATTAATTTCCTCCTTCTTGTGTCTTTCACAGCACTTGCTGTCCTCTGCATGAGATAACTTGGTGTAGAGCAAAGAGCACTGGACTTGGAGTCCGAGGACTTGAGTTCAAATTCTGGCTCCACCACTTAATAGCTCTGTGACCTTGGGTAAGTCACTTCTCTTGCTGACCTTCAGTGTCCTCAGTTATGAACTGATGACGGTAGGGTTGTTAGGAAGGCTAAATGAGATGAGGGCCACCGAGTCCCCAGATACTGCCCAGTGCTGGCTTTGATAGAAGGCCTCTCATGTGACCCTTGGTGTATCCTTTTGCCTTTCTGCTTCAAAACAGAAACCGTTTCTGGTAGCCTAGTGGCTTGGGAGCTGGATACCAATGTCACAACTGTGGAAATGGAGCTGTGAAGCAACACTTAGGTGAAAAAGCCCTCAGTGAGTTGAAATCCCTGGCTTGTATGACTCCAATCCATACCTTTCAATCCATTTTCCACCCTTGAACATTCTCACATTCTTCTGTTTAGGGAAGATCAGTAGCTCCCCGTTGCCCTCAGAATTAAGTCCATAATCCTTTTTAATGGTATGGAGAGCACTTTGGGGCCTGACCCTTGCCAGCCTCTACACATCTTGCCACTGCCCAGCTCCTACTTTTTAAAACAGTTCATTAATTTTTGGCTGTGCTGCGCAGCTTGCGGGATCTTAGTTCCCCAACCAGGGATTGAACCGGAGCCCTCAGCAGTGAAAGTGCAGAGACCTGACCACTGGACCGCCAGGGAATTCCCCCCAGCTCCTACTTCAGCCTTCCCTCCAGCCACGAAGAATCGCCTGCTCGTTCCTTTTGCAAACTGCCCTCCTTTCCTTGCCTCTCTGTTTTAACCTTTCTGTTTTCAGTCTAACTGGAGCTTCCATCCCTGGGCTCCAGGGCTGGGTGGGTCGCCTCCCTGAGCCCACGCCCTATAGCCTTTATCGCCACTAGTTACAGCGAGCACCACCCCTCCCCCGCCCGCTCTTAAAAAAATTTTGCTAATCTTGATTTCAGTCCAGAGTCAGAGATTCTGGAAGGCAGGAATTGTTTCTCATTTAATACTGACTCCCAGGTGCCCAGCATGGGACCTGGTTCCTAGAGAGTTCTTGATGAATGTTTACTGAAGGGAGGAAGGAAAAAGGAAAAAAGGAAGGAAGGAAGGAAGGAGAGAAAGTGTTTCTGGAAAAACTACATTTCCTATTGTCTGGGGGTGAGAATTGGCTCAGAAAGAATGTGTAGCTGCATACTCCAATAATCATTCCAGAACAACTTACCCTGGAACATCGTCTGGTAAGGCCATCCCCCTCAGCAGAAGATCCTAGTCATTAGCAGAGTTAGAAAGTTTCCATGATCCCAACGGTAAGCTCACTCCCCAGCCAGAAGTGGTGGGGTGAGGCCCTCCCCTCTTTCCCTGGCCAGGAGGTTGTAGAGTATTTCAGAGAGGAGGTGGGATGGGATGGGATATGATTAATGCTAATTCCTAGTACACTTGGCTTCGAGGTGATCCAGAAGAGAGAGAGCGATGGAGAGCAGAGTGAACGGGGCAGGAAAACCTAACAGCCTCTCCTCACCATCATCCTACATGGCCCTCAGCCACCAATTAATTCTCTTAGGAGTCAGGTTTTCTGTGAAATTCTTTGCCATCCTGAACTATGAGGCTGTATCACCTTTGGTCTTGGGCCAAATTACAATTCTGATCCCCAGGTAGGTATCAAAGAGGGGGAAGAGTTCACAGATGCTTACTATTTGAGATACCTGGAGAGTCTCCCAGGAATATCCCAGGCTGGGGCCCAGGGACCCAAGTGGTCCCCTTCAGAGGAAGTCACCTTCAGCAGCCTCTGTTTGAGAGGACTGTGCGTGCGGGTAGTGAGCAGCACAGCTTGGCAGTACTATGACCATTGCTGCTACCAGCTCAAGGTAACATCCAACACTAGCATGTGTGTAGTGTACTCAGTGTATCCAGTGCAAATGAGTTACATTGTATCGGGTAGTCATTATGTTCTCAGGCACATTCACATGTGTGATAAGCACATTTATGCCTTAACGTAATGAATTCTCAAACAACCGTATGATGTAGGTGTTATAATCAGTACCACTTAATAGATGAGGTCACTGAACTGGGTTTCAGAGGGGCTTAAGTGACCTTCCCAAAGCCACCTATTGATCAAGTCCTTGAGCTGTGATTTTAGTCCATGTGCACGATCACTGCTCCAAACAAGCCCCCAACATTCCAGGCACTTGGAATACAAAGATAAGATTTCTGTGTCTGTTCAGGTCTTCCAGGAGCAGAAGTCCAAGAGCTTTATTGGAGGAAATGTCTGTGAAGGATAAAGGGGAGACAGAGCAGGACAGATGGGGAGAGTCTTCTGAACATGGTACAGGTCTGACACCTGTGAAGGAGCAGAGGGAAGGAAGGACAGATTATTGGGAGGAAGAACCTGATATGGGAGTGCAGCTCAGAGAACATCTTGGTCAGGTTGATGGGAAGCTCTTGAGGAAAGACTGCTTGCTAGAGGAGTCCCACATTGGGTAGGCATGGCAGCTCTGGTACCCCTTGGGCTCCGTCATAGTACCCCTTGTCCGAGTCAGGCACATAGTACCCCCTGTGCACAGTGGATCCTGAAGGACTAGCAGCTGGAGGCTGTCAGCTCACCAGCATTGCTGCTCCTTGAAGCAGGGTCTCTCTGTAAGGGAGGCTGAACAGAACACTCCCACGGCCATCACAGGCTCTGTCCTTGAGCTATTCCCAGCCACTTTACTAATATACCGTAGAGTTTGGACAGAAGGTTATAAAAGTCCAGAGGTGGGACGTTCTAGGAGCCTCCTGGGATAAAAATGATTTCCTGACGGGGTTAAGCAAGTTGTACACTGAATAAAGGGAAGCCAAGGGGGCTAGTTTGGGGGAGAATGGATTGAAATACAGAAAAGTGAGCTTAGCCATTTTGGCCCAGGGAGGCACCTTTTTCTAGTTCAATCACCCAGAGGGACATCTTTTTCTAACCCACACAAAGGTAGAGTGTAGGTGACCAGCAGCCTGTGATTCCTGGGAGAAAAGAGGAATCCTTCAATGAGGATTCAGGGTCAGCTGGGACAAATCGGGCATTCAGAGCCTGGTGTCCGTTGTTCCTGAGCCAGGCTCTGCCAGACGGAGGTCAGTGGGAAGCCCTTCAAGGGTTTTAGATGGCAGAGATGCATGGCATTGTCATTTTGGGGTTACTGGTCACTTTTGCGTATTAAAAAGTCAGGTCATATTTAAGTTTGTTCAGTCCTCCGCCCATTGTAACACTCCCCTCCTCTCCAACTCCCAAGTCTAGGCTGGGCTTCAGCTTGAGGTACTTGGAGTTGGGACAGAGGTGACATCTTCTGGTCCTTCTTCCTCACAGCCCTTGGCTCCATCTCTGTTTCCCCTTACTTACCTCCTTGCCCTAGACACCTTTAGGGTCTAGGTCCTCTGGTATTGGGCCAGGGGGGAGGGTGGGGGACAGTGCTGAGTCTTCTGACAAACCCTGGGCGTGCCCTTTCGGCTGGTCCTCTTTTGGCTGTCCCTGCCTCTCTGGCTGAACCCACCGAGGCCATCCAAGGAGCATCCTCCCTCCTGCATGGCACGTAATGTGTGATTCTTCGGGCACCCCGCGGTGGGAGTGCTTCCCACCCTCTTCTCTCCTTCTCTCTCCCTGGTTTTCTGCTTATACAGCCTGGTTGGGGAGCGGGTGGCTGGCTTGATTGCCTCTTGGTAAGTCCTGGGCAAGGAGGAAAGAGGTGGCCCCCATTTGTGTTGGCTGTCTTAAAAGGGGGACATGTGACAGTGTGGTTGCTTCTGTGTCCTCTGCTTTGGGCACAAGGAAGTCCTGCCACACCTCCTGTTAAGTAGGAAGGATATGGGAAGGGAGTGTCCCTACAGTGAAGCATGGCAATGGCACCAGGGGTGCAGTGCGGGGGAGTCACAGCGTGCAGTGCCTTCAGGGTCATGATGATGAGCAGCCCATCTACCTTCTACCCTCTGCTATGTGACTGGCAATAAATAATCCCGCTGAATGAATGCAGATGGCAAACAAGTAGATGTGTAAGAGGACATTGTGTTGCAATTTACCTTTCCCCCAAATAACAGCTGAGAGCAGGAGCCCACATTTCTATAGCTATTCTGTTTATGAAATTAGTTTCAATTCTTGGTCTCACTTGAAAGTCGTGATGCGCCCTTGAAGTAGGTAGATTAAGATTGCCACGTAAACGTCAAAGGACACTGGGGAAGTTGAGGGCTTGGCTGAAGGTCCCATGCGCAGGTGAGGGCAGAGGTGGGCAGGTCATCTAGGTCTCCTGACACCCCTCCTCTTCCCACCGCCGCCCCCTCTAGAGCCTGACCTACCAGACACATGGCCTCTCGTTCACTCCCTAGAGGAGAGCAGCTCCTGAAGAGCCTTTTGGGGGATTGACCCTGATGTACAAACACCTCCAAGGTCAGACCTGACTCTCCTAACTGTGGTGAAATCACATTGTGTAGGACTGCAGAACCTGAGGACGTTTTGTTCTTTGAGCCGAAGTGGAGCTTAATTATGTGCCCCTATTAAGAAACTGTTTGCCTGGTGTCCACAGGTAGACAGAGGAAGTCTTTTTACTTCTTAAGAGGAAATACTGTTTTCAGGTGCTCACTCATGGGTACCAGAGAGATAACCGAGGCAGTAATCGTAAGTCATTCCGGTCTGGTCATTAAAGCAGTACTCTTAAGACTCTCCACAGGGCAATTCTTGTTGACTTGTATTTGTAATCGATAGGTGCTATAATTCCAGCTCATTACTAATTCTTTGCTTACCCAGTTTTACCCAATTAATCCAAATTAGTGTGGCTTAATTTGGGGGAAAGCTTGCTAAATTGGGGTCCGAGTAGCAACTCTGTCCCCAGGCTCACTGCTAGTTGCTCCGGGCCAAGGTGTCTCCTCAGTAGAATAAGTGAAGTGCTGGACAGCTCCTGAGGCCCCTCCCTTCCCTAGACCTTTGACCAAGGCTGAGGGGCAGGAATGATCTGGGGAGGGTAGCTGGCTGGGGAAGGGGTTGCAGAATCTGCTGACTTGTTTCTTTTTTTAAAAAAAACAGGAATTATCAGCCGAGAAGATGCTGAAGATCTCCTTGAGAATATGACTGAGGGCGCATTTCTGGTCCGGGTCAGTGAGAAAATCTGGGGTTACACCCTCTCCTACCGCCTGCAGAAAGGGTTCAAGCATTTTCTCGTGGATGCCTCTGGGGATTTTTACAGCTTCTTGGGAGTGGACCCCAATCGCCATGCAACGCTCACGGATCTCATTGATTTCCACAAGGTATCTCTCTTAGGGGTGCTGATGGGGGTGGGCAGGGAGAGGCAGGCTGTGGGCATTCTAAGAGATGGGGATGGAGAGTGAGCAAGCAGCCCCAGAAGGTCCTTAGGGTCACAGGGATCTAGACCATGCTGGTAGAAGAGACAAGAGGTGGTCTAGACCAGGCTTTGGGGCCACTGCTCTTCTCTGGCTGACCCTCTACTCATGCGGGCACCTCAAACGCCCGTCTCCAAGCCGCTTCTCACCTTGAGTACCTGAGTGCTGCCTGCTGTCAACACTTAGGGGCTGGTTGACCTGCCTTCTGTCCCAGCCCATGTCTCAGCCCCAGCTTTTTCCAGGGTGTCCCTCTTGAGGACATTCTAGGCAGGCCTTCAACAGCTTCGTCAAGTTAGCTGGGCAGGCAACCCTGTGGTTAGAGAAGCTTTTCAGTTACAATGCCTCTTGTTCCAACGATAGCTTTGCCACTTAGTGTGTGTGTGACCTCAGGCAGCTTCCTTAGTCTCACTGAGCTTTAGTTTGCTAACCGGGCAAATGGATGTAAATAATACTTAACTCAGATCCTGTGAGTGTTAAATGGGGGGATGTACATAACGGCGCCAACTGTGAAGTGGTATGTATGCATGTTCTTGTTTCCCACAACTCTTTTTCTTATTTGGTCCCCTGTCGTGGACCTCTCATTGTGAAAGATGTTTTCTTCCAAACGATGTATATAAAAAGAAACAACTTTTGTGTTAATGTGGCTGTTGGCATTAGTAGTAACTGGGAGAAAGCCAGAGGTGAAGCTCAGTGACCCGGAAGCGGGGGGCGGCTCAGGATTCCGGGAGACAGAGCTGTGGCAGCTCAGGGGTCCCCCATCTCCCTGAGCTTTGCAGGCGTAGAAATGTTCACAGCATTACTTGACCGCCTCACTGGGCTTTTGCTATAACAGAGACTCTTGGATTTGTATTACTTTTTCTTCATGGATGTCCCCAGGGCTCTAGGGCAGCTCTTAACTTGAACTTATAAGTAAAGCACATAGAAAACCCCCAATTACAAATACCTAGATGCTGGGAGGAGAGGACTGCTCAGAAAACTAGGCTAACCAGGATCAAAGCAGATTTCTACTTGCATCAGGAAGAGCCTTCTAACAACTATAGGAAAGAGGAAGGAGGGGTGCGTGGATATTGGTACCCTCTCTGTGTCGATCGCTCTGCCTGTTGCTCTCATCCGTGTTCTCATTTAATCTTCACCATGGCTCTGGGAGGGAGGCATATTAGTCCCATTTCATAGATCAGGAAACCAAGGTCAGGGAGTTTGAGTAACTTGTCTAAGTTTTCATGGCTGGTACCAGCTAGATCCAGGAGATAAGCCCCAGGCTGTCTGCGTCTAAAGCTTATGCTTGTTCCTCTAAGCTGCGTTGTGTGCTCTCTCTGTCCAATACAAGCTGCTTAGCAGTGATGATCTCCTTGTCCCTGGAAGGGTGAATGTCCGTCTCTCAGAGATGCTATGGACAGGTTCCTGCATAGGAAGGCTAGACCAGATGTCTTTGGAGGTCTTTACCCTCTCCCAAATGTAGGGTCTGAGGCTGGCAACTGAGTTTCTAACACTGAAGAGAGATCTTGTCTATGCCCCTGTGTAGATCTGGTGGTCAGCTTTTATAAATTAACATTTTAATTACACAATTAATTTATGATTTCATTCTAAGAAAAATCAAATACAGTACAAAGCGAAAGTCTCGTTCATTTCAAGCCCCCATTTTTATCCTCCATCTTGAATTACCAGTCTGCTGTTTCCCTATCCAGGTATTTCCTGGGCATTAATGTAGAAATTTATGTACATGAATTTTTTTGTTATGCATATAACAAAATGTATGTCCATAGTTTTGTTATTTTTCACACAAATTGGATAATCCTTTACCAAGAGCTTAGCAATTGGATTTTTTAAAACTTGCTTAATATTTCATAGAATGTATTTTTTGAAAGCATGGTCCCCGAGATCGGGCTGCCAAGTTTTAAATCCCAACTTCACTACTGTGTGTGACTTTGGGCAACTATTCAAATTTGGGACCCTAGTCTCCTCCTCAGTAAGGTAGGTTTAAGAATAGGACTCACCTCTCAGGGTCACTGGGAGGTTTCAATAAGATATCACTGTGTAAAGCACTAAAACAACACACCTGACATTTGTAAGCTGTCAGGACATGCTGGCTGTTATGACATACACCTGTGGGATCTTTTCATGTCCGTGCATGCACCGCATCCTTGGTGTGGATGTATCTTACAGTTTCGTGCTCCATCCTCCTCTTGCTTGTCACTTATGTAGCTTCCAGGTTTTCGTGATCGCAAACAGTGCTGCAGAGACTTGCTTGCATGTGTCACTTTGGGCACATGTGCAAGTCTTTCTCTGGGATGGATCCCTCAAACTGGAATTGCTGGATAGAAGACTAAGCACATTTTATTTTGAAAAGATCTGCCAGATTGCCCTCCAGAAATGTAGCGCCAATTCATGCTTCTTCCCAAACTCTATGAGGCTGTTTCCCCACACTGCTGCCAATACTGGGGATTATCAGTCATTTTAATGTTTTCCTATAAGATGGGCAGTGTATCTCACTGTTGTTTAGCTTGCATTCCTCTGATTACCACTGATGCTGAGGATTTTTTCATGTGTTCAATGGCCACTTGGATTTCTTCTGTGAGTTGTGTTAATGTCTTTTGTCCATTTTTCTCCTTAGATGTCTCTTTCTTATTGATGTGTCAATTCTTCTGGCGACTAAATTGCTCTTTAGTTACGTCCATTCTGCTCTCCAGGTCTTCCACTGAAAAAAATTTTTTTAACTTAAATGGGCATCCCTTTCATTTCCAGGTTTTTTAACTGGTTCTTCTATTTTATAATAGTCCATTCTTGTTTCATGGACGATTTATCTTCTTATTCCAGTGAGGAGATTAATACGCATCTCTTAAAGACTCTTTCTGTTTGCTTTATAAACCTGATATTTTCTTGGGAGTCATTTTGATTGTTGAGTTTGGCATCTTTCTTTTATGGTTATGATCTTCCTTAAATGTTTATAAATTTGGGGCTTTGAGGGGATCTTTGAACTTTGAAATTCCTGTTTATTCATCCGTGGATATAGTCCCTGTTTCCCAAATCCAATCTGTTCATGAAGTGGGGGACGGAATTGACGGTGAGTAGTTCATCCTTGGGCGTGGAGATGTCTGAACTAGTTGGATCTCTTTGGTTTCCCAAGGAACTGCGTGCCTCTCCTCACTTCCTGACCTGCCTGAGGCAGAGCCCTCTGCCACCTGGAGTTCCCCAGCCTGTCCCACTGACACTTGTTCTTGCCCCTGCCCCACATTCACTCCTCTGACAATCTCATCCTGTATTGCCTTTGGTTTTCAAGTGTTCGCCAACATTTTTGTTCTGTTGGTGGTCCTCCTTCTTATTTTCCCATGCTTTTATGGATTTATTTCTTTTTAAAAGCAAATTTTCCCTGCCATTTCTATAAATTTGAATGCAGAGGAGGCAGATACATATTCTTAGTCTTTCTATCTCGAACTGGTCTCTCTCTGGTGGACCTTTATTTCCTTTTTTTGATTATAAGTGAATTTTCCGTTTTTTTTTCCTTTTAGGAGGAAATTATCACTGTTTCAGGGGGCGAGTTGCTGCAGGAACCCTGTGGACAGAGGGACAGCCCACCAGACTACCATCTGTTGTTTGAATGATATTTTTCCCCTTCTCAATCGGACTCCGTGGGGCATCCTATTTTTGAACTCAAGAACTTCCCAGCTCAAATTCTTATGGCCTTCTGGAAGATCCACCACCATCCACAGGGACAAGTAGATTAGCATATTTCAAGGAATATGAAATATATGGTGTACGTGCTGCTGGTTCCTGACCCAGTGCCCAGGACAGAAATTGCTAACAGCTGGTGCAACTCTTTCCTGAAAAATTTAGATACAACCTCAGAAGATGAAGCCTTTTTGTCATGGCTGCCCTAAACTGAATTCCTAGAATACAAGGATCATGTTTTAATTATACAAATAATTCCAGTGCCGAACTCTGAGTTTAACATATGGTAGACATTCAATAAATGTTTGTTGAATGACTGCACTTCTTCTGAAAGTTTTCCAACACTCATCAGCAACGATTTCTAGTAAGTTGTTTTCTATTTGTCACTGTTTATAAAGTCATGGGGATTAGAGAAGAAATATTGTAAAGGATTTATATGGAAGGCATAGATACTGTGTTTTAAATGATACTCATTGTCACTCTCATTGATATTATCAGTGGAATTACCTAAGGCGTCTGAGCCCCCGCTTCCAGAAGAGGTGACTGATACTGTCCTGCCTTCGTATTTCCCTCTTCTGCCATCCCTCCTCTGTCTTGGAATCATATCTTGGCCCTGGTTTTGCAATATTGAGGCAGTGGTTTCATGTATTCCTACAGATATGCCTAAGCCCCAGGGGGAATTATAAATTCAAGAATGGCTTGTAGACATCTGATAAGGCCTTTGCTTTCTAGGATGTGGTCCTGTTTATGCAGGTTACTCAAATGATTACCTCTGCCTTCCTACTTCTTTTGATTTTGATTCTACTGTCCATTTATACTGAGTGTGTTCTTCATATTAACAAGAAGACTCTCCCAGTAACTCAGTAACTTTCAGCCATGGTGTCTATTTGTGCATACTCGTATTTTATATTTATGGATTTTATATATATATATATATAAAATATATATTTGTATATGGCATGTTATCATGGGATTATTTTAGGCTCTAGAATCAAGAAGACTTGGGTTCAAATCTCACCCTGAAACTGACTAGTATAATAATGCCTGCCAGCATTGTATTTGGTGGGAATAAAAGGATGAATGGACTCTGTGGCCATCAATGAACTGGTTACCTTACTTGATAGTTGTATCAGGCATCTCTTATGTTCTACTCCACTCCTTGCCTCACCTGTTCCTCAGATCACCTTGGCCACTTGTTTCACTCCAGTTGCCACCGCTGAAACCAGATCTGCATGGCTCTCCCACCGTGTTGATCGGCCAATGGTGCCTTGCCTCGTGTGGTGCTATGGGCCTCTCTTCTGTTACTGCAGAGGCATTAAGACGCCATGCAGCCAAGGAGAGCCTGGAGGTTAACTCCCCATGAGGGGAACCTTTGATCAATGGGAGACAGAGGATGGTGATCAATTCTTCTCCCTTCCTCTTCCCTTCTGGAGGGACTGTTCTGAGAGGCAGTTCTTCACATGCAAGACGTATCAAGACAGTCCTGCAAGACTGAGCAACTAGTCACGATGAAACCAAGCAGCGGCCAGATCAGTACCACCCCCTCCTGTGTGTTCTTCCTCCTGCTCTGCTTCACTCCCCTTTCGCTCTCTCCTGCTCCCCTGGGACTATGCTCCTGCGTGAAGCAGCAGCACATAAGCACCTGCTGCAGGCTCAGCCTTTTGGGGAAGCCAGGGTAAGGACCCATCATACAAACGTGCTCAATACTATCAAATTTGCATGCTGACTCCATGTCCTCTCTCCTATCTACCTGCCTCACAGGGCCCCTGGATGAATGCAATAAAGTGATGGAGGGAACCTGCTTTCTGAACTGTAAAGTGCTTTAAAACCTGATTATTATTATTAAAATTACCTTCTTTCCATTAGACTCAGAGAAATCAAATTAGAGCTTTGGCTGCTACTTACCAACCATGTGACTTTGTTCCTGTTACTTAACCTCACTAAAGTTCAGTATAACTGAGGAGAGAATTTTCTATATGGCCGACACTAGGCCTTTTGGCAGGTCAGTTAAATGATAAATACGAAAGCTCTGTCAAATGGAGGGTATCGCTGATGACGACCGCTTTAACGGCGGCAACAGTTTCATGCTTAGCAGGGACGTGTCAGGGGGATGTGATGTGATGATTTTCAAGGTGTTAGAAGAAACTAACAAGAAGAAAGTTCTCACTCCAAAGCAGCTTTGAAAGTAGACCGAGATGGGTTGAGAACCTGATTCCCCAAGCTGGTGTTCCTGTCACCCCTAATTAACATGTGAGAGACAACAGCTGAGCTTTTCCACGCCTAATACATTTATTTCCTTTTATCTGGGGCCTGCACTTTCTGCACGTCTCACAGATTTTAGGTTTTACCTGGCTTTAAAATAAATTCCTTGTAAGTTGTCCTGCAAATGAAATTACTGTCTGGAAAACTGCAATCTCATCTTGAGAGTTTTATTATGCTAATAAATGTCAGGATACTCAAATAAAGGAATTGTCTTTTTTTCTTTTTTTTCCCTGAGCCCGACAAATATAATGAAGAACAGTCAGCCAGCTACAAGACGCAGCAGAGGGAAAATTTACAATCTATAACCAGAAAGAGGAGCTGTAGAAAACACTGTGCAGCTTAATGGAAGATAAATTTTCAAGGGCTGAAAGGGTATCTTGGGGTATAGATTTGGGGAGGTCCCTGTGTGGTAGAGTTGGACCTGCACACTTGGGGAGTGGGGGGGATATCTAAGAAGCATGGGCTGAAAAGGGCTACTGAGAGGGGATCCTTAGAAGGGACACAGGGGCAGGAAGACCTGAGTGCCTGGGGAGTATGCCCCCTCCTGTACCCTCAGCATAAATTTGGAGGCAGAAAGACTCTTGTTTTGTGACGCTAAGCGTGTGTCTCCAATTCTCTGGGCCACAGTTTCTCCGCAATGCCTGTCTCAGAGTGTGGCTGGGAAAATAACGTAACATGAGATTGAGATTAAACTACAAATGTTGTTTCAGTTCTGTGTGCGCGCGCGGGCTCGTGTGTGTGATTCTCACAACTATCATGAGGGAGACAATGCTATCATCCCCATCTTGCCTTTGGGGAAAGTGAGGCAGGGAGAAGTCCAGAACACTCCCAGGGCCACTTAATTCTCTGGGAAGTTGTATTACAGCACTGGGATTCATCAGGCTGGCTTTGGAGTCTGCAGAGAACTTACACCAGTGCTTTTCAAACCGAGGTGTGCAAACGAACACAGCTGCTGTTCTTAAAATGTCCTTCAGCGGCTCTGGGGTGGGGCTTGAAGTTGTGCATGTCTAACAAGCTCCTGGGTGCTTGTGATGCTGCGTGACTGTCAGCCACAAGCCGAGGAACAAGCCTTGCAAATTAGAGCTGCAGGCCGAATCCGGCCTCTCTGCCTGTGTTTCTCCAGCCTGAGAGCCAGGAGTGGTTTTTACATTTTCAGATGGTTGGAAAAAATTAAAAAGAATAATATTTTATGACCTGTGAAAATTACATTAAATTCAAATTTCAGCGTTCACCAATAAAGTTTTATTGGAATACAGCTTTGCTATTTGTTTACGTAGTCTTTGGCTGCATATGGCCGGCAAAGCCTAAAATATTTACTATCTGGCCCTTTACAGAAAAAGTTTGCCGACCCTGGCTTTAAATTATGGTGCATAGGTGAGGAATTCTTTTGCTTTCTTTCTCTGCTTTATCTAAATTCTACCCTTAGGAAAGATTTTGACACCATCATTTATATGTCAGAGAAACCTAAGTAAATGTGTTACATTTTAAATTTGAAACTCATCTCATCTCTAGTAGTTAAAAAGGAGGCTGGTTTCTTTGTCAAAGAATTTTAACCAAATGTAAGCAAGTACTATCACGGTTATACAGATACTTTACAAGGGCGCAGGATCTTTTGCTTTCTAGAATGTACCATACTTCCCTACACTTAACTGTGTATGTATTTGTTTTGCCCTTCAGCCTGTGAGGTCCTGGAGGCCAGGTCATGCCATTTACCTATGTGTTTTATGGTGCCTGGAATAGTCAATGTTGTCGAATTGCATTTGCTATGGGTTGGGGACAAATGGGCTGTGTGAATTTCAAAGGGCTGCTTTCACCTTTAGGGGAGCCCTATGGTTGAAAAACCCAGGCTGGGCATCGTGACTACTTTGGGTTGGAATCCTGAATCCACTACTTTCAGTTGTTAACAAGGAATAAACAAACAAACAAATGAGACTGATAAAGTCAAAAAAGCTCTGCTAACAGCTAGTCTGAAGTGGGGGAACTGAGAATTTAAACAAAAATCCCATCTTGGCAAAACTGTTCTGTAACTTGCAAAACAGATAAGCTGAACCAATTAAACAATAACTCCCCATTCTCCCCTCCCTCCAGCCCCTGGCAACCGCCATTTTACTTTCTGTCTGAATTAATGTGATGACTCTAGGTACCTCATGTAAGTGGAATCATATCGTATTTGCCTTTTTGTCCCTGGCTTATTCCACTTAGCATAATTTCGTCAAGGTTCGTGCATGTTGTGGCATGTGTCAGAATTTTTCCTGTTTAAGGCTGAATAATATTCCATTGTATGAATATACATTTTGTTTATCCATTCTTCTGTTGATGGACACCTGTTCTGGCTGTTGTAACGCTGCTATGAACATGGGTGCATATCTGCATGACGCGTGTTCTGAAGAACTCCTTGGTGCTCCGGCAACTCTCTAGTTTACAGATTCTGACCAATCCCTGCCAAGGTCATTCTGTGATCAACTTCAGCTCCCCCATCTCAACAAGTGACCTTTCCTAGCTCCCACGATTACCTGGTATGTGCTCCCCCTTGCTGCAACCAGCTAATAAATCTAACCTTGATTATATGTGTGTTCCAAGAGGGCTTTAAAAAGATGACACCTGTAAAGCGTGGGGTCCACAATAAACACTTAATAAGAGGTGAATGTCTCCTTTCCATTGACCATGCTAAGAGCAGCTGTGTGAGTCCCTGTTGTGGGCAATATTCCATGTGCATTTATAACGTCATCCCACAGGATAAGCTCGTGGACTTGCTGGGCTATGAGCTCTTACTCCAGGAGACTGTGTAAAGTGGAGGATGGTGAGGTTGCAGAGCCAGAGCCAGACTCAAAAATGGTTGTGCCAGCTACTCTTCTGAAGGGAAATTTGTTATCCTGGGGGCACCAGTGTCAGAGGCCCAGCAATCAAAGGGACCCCCTAGAGGGGAGCTGAAGGAGAAAAGGCCTCAAGGGCACCCATGGTCTGTAGAAGGAGGAGGTGGCCAAGCTGGTCTATGGTCAACCCTTAACCCATTCACCAAGGGGCTTCTCCCCTCTGTGAACACCCCCTCTTTCATCCCCCACCCAGGCAGGACGTGGCAGCAGAGTGTAGAGGGAAGGGGAACTCATTGGGGATCACCAATAATGGTAGAAGAACAGAAGCGGCTTCCAGGGAGAGGAAAAACTCGCACAAGCCAAGGTGCATAAGTGTGTGTGTGTGTGTGTGTGTGTGTGTGTGTGTGTGTTCTAGGGAAAAAGCCTTAAAAGCCCCTATGATCCATGGGGTCCTTCAGAACCAAACTCGGGGCTGTGTGTGTATGGCGGCGGGGGGGGGGCGCTCTCTAGCATACGGTAATCTACCCCTCCCTTATCACACAAACTGAACATTTGCACAACCAAATTCATCATAAGGGACACATTCTGCCCAGATTCTCAGTCATCCACCAAGCGTCTTGGACACTCCTGCGAGCCTATGGGGCAAGAGCAATCTGTACCGATAACTTGGGTGTTGCCCAAAAATTCTGCCTTGGACTTTCCATAACTTGTTTTGTTCCTCATCTATCTTTTCCTGACTCTTTTAATCGATATTACACCTTGCTGTTTGTGCTGGCATGACTCTGGTTAATTTCTTTTTTATTCTCACGTCTTCATGGATTTTTGGTGGGTTTCTCCATTTGGCTTGTTCTGATTGGCTGTAATTATTGCCTTTCATTTTGCCGTTCTTTAGTGATTCTTTTCCCTCTGAGCAGCTGCTGGGCAATTTAATAAGGTGGGGGGCCCACCCCTTTATATGTGGCATGTGTATTGTTTCCAGCCTCGTATTTCTACTGGTAGTTGGTTGTTGAACAGAACTACGGAAAGTTCTTTGAGCTAATGGAACCTCTCTGCTCATTTCCAGTTTCTACGGACTCTTGAAGAGTAAAGACCATTTATGGCTTACAAGCAAACAAAAACAAACAGAACAACCAAAATAGTACGCTGAATACAAAAATTAGTATTCAAACAAATAACTAAAATCCATGAAAACGTCTGTGATTTAGTAGCCCGGAGCCTGACTCTAACACTTCCCCAAGTCTGCCTAACAAAATATCATTTTCCATTAATCGCTTAGCAATTTGTTCAAGAGGCATGGGCTCCCTGAACATGTGCACCATTGGAAAACTAGTTAACGATGCTCTGCATTAGAAACATTCTTAACCTTAGAAAGCAGACGCTAACTCATAGCTGAAACAGAAACGCAAAAATCATTTTAGGAACAACTTAACTGTTATTACTTAGTAATACCAAGGGAGGAATACTTTGTGTTAAAAGCACTTACCTGACACGTCTATAAAACAATGGAGCCCAGGCTGGTAGGTGTAGCACACAGCGCCCTTAAGAGAAACGATCAGTATTCACAATGAGATTTATGTTCTCAATTAAGCAATTCAATTATTGGTTTAAGGGAGGTAGCATTTCTCCCAGCAATTTAAAAAGCCTCTTAACACTAATTTTTAACCAATTGTACTCAAAAGTACAATGGTAACTTAAAAGGGAGAAAAAGTTAGAGACACATTTCATAGGTTCTCACAAGCTTTTTGTCTTGTCTTTTTCTTCTTCAGATGGAATCATTTTTTTTTTGGTTCCATTGCATATGTAATTTGTCTTTTGCCACAGACACTTGAGAATGGCCAAGAAAAGATTGAGGGGCTGTTGGTGTCTATATTAGCTGGGGCCCCAACAGGAAAGAAGAGGGGGCCTCAACAAAGGGCCATTTGATGAGGTTTCATTCACAAAAGTGGGGGGCGTAGGGGACCCACAGTGGAAAGTGCAGTGACTTGTGTGTGCCTTGGTGGCGTCCCAGCTGTTACCCCACAGCCCCTCAGGATGGTGGGGTGTGTGGGAGAGCAGTTACGGCATGAGGAGGGAGATACGCATACAGATGGCCATTTTGAGCAGGTCAGGACTGTGTCCAGGGACAGAGCCAGCCTCAGGTGACCTTGCAGGGAGGCAGCTGGGGCAAGAAATAAATACCTTCACCCTCCTCCCTCCTTCTAATCTCTGCTGGGCACCCCAGTGGCTGAACGACCCTACATCCAGAGGGTCTGAAACGCTTGGTGAAATCTACACAAGTCAGTCCCCCAAGGTGGAAGGGCCAAGAGTGTACTGGGTTGGGGGCAAAGTTAGTCCGAGGGTGTCCCAGCTCTTCTTGCCAGCCATGGGTCCTCTCACATATTCAGAGATAGTGTCTCTGCCTGCTCTCCTGTTCCATCCACCACTGGCACCTTTCTAGGTCCATTTGCAAAGTCTGTTAATGGACCTCTTTATCTTGCTTTGAAGACAGAAGCCATATCTCATTACCCAACCTCCAGCTTTTAAACTTGGCTGTAGTGTTTCAGTGCCTCCACCACGAGGTGACCCTCACATTTCCCTCCGTGCCCGAGGAGGTAGACAGCCTGGTCGTGGTCACTGGACCCCAGGATGGAGGACCTCGGCATCCTCTACGTCCTGACATTCCTTGGTTATGCTGCTTTTGATGGACTTTGCAGCATCTCAGTTTCATTTTTAGCAATGAGCCCATTCTTGGTACATTTCTGTCTGTGATCATTTGAAGTCTCTAGTTAAAGGTTTATTTCACTTCTTCTAACTTTCTTCACTTTTCCCACAGTGTAGAGTTTCTCATTTTTTGGGTCTCCAAAGACAAAGTAACAGTAGGTGACATGGGAGATTCATCAGAAAAGCACACACTTGGAGTCAGTACACTCTGAGCATCCCTAGGAGTTCTTCACCTGGACCTGTGGCTCAGCATTCCTGCACGGGTCCTTCTGGGGCTGGAAGCCAGGGGTCTGCTGCTGGGACACTGTGGAGACTTTGGGTCCCACCCACCAGGCAGCTCTGTCCAGTTTCTCTGTGTAGTTATTTTATGGTTTTGGCAGAACGAGGGGATGGCCGTTCAAAATGACTGCTGTCATTTCCTCACTGGTTAATCTGAGCATGGGATGAAATTTCTAGTGTAATTTCTGGCAGATTAGAAGGAAGAAGTGAAGCCCAACTACAGTTTGGACTTGAGGCAGAGTCTAATTTGACTGTATTTGAAACTTTGCAACAACAAAAAGGAAACAAACTAGCAAAGAGAGGAAAGGACCTCAATTGTCTTCTTATGTCTGCCCAGCCAGTAAATTGTCTATGCACAGAATTACATGGTGGGAATGAATAGGAAGATCTAAAGCAGTTTCCAGGGATCTTAAAAACAAACAAATAGACAATAATATTTCTATTCTAGAGATGCTGACACCTGGGTCTGGGCTGGGGCCTCTGCATTAGTCTATTTTAAGGAAATGGAGTCTACGTTGCTGAGGTTAAGTGTCCCCACCCCCCCCACCCCCTGTGGGGCACAGGACAGTGTGGACGTGCTGTCTTTGTGATGATGGATGACACTTACAACCTTCATAATTCAGGTAGCTGTGCAAGAAATGCCACTTTAATTTTCTGTAATTGAACCTAATTTATATCAAGTTCCCATTTTCTGAATAAAATGTGGTTATTTCAGGTTAAAGTCAGTCAATTCACAGTCCCTTTTCTTCCCAGGATGGATTTACAGCACTGGGGGATTTGTGACTTACCCTGGTGTGTGATGGGGCTGCTGGGGGTCTACCATTCAGGAGATGTTCCATCCTAGTCAATACCCACTGGTGTATCTAGACCTACCTTACCTCTGAGGTCTGTCCTGTCTTCCTGCTGGACCCTGGCAGAAATTTCCATTGAGTTCCCAGCCATAAGGTTCACACTGTACCTGCTGAGAGTCTTGCCCTGGCTTCAGAGTCCCTCTAGGTAAGCCACACAGGAAGACGTTTGCCTGCTTTCTGAACTCTCTCTATCCAGGTCTGTGGACACTCTGTGACACTGCCTGACCCCATCCTTCTGGGCACTTCCATGTAGCCTTTATACTTATATATGTGAATCTGCAAGGTGGGCCATCAGGCTGGAGACCCAGGGAAGAACTGATGTTGCAGTTCAAGTCCAAAGACCGTCTGCTGCAGAATTCCCTCTTGCTCAGGGGAAGTCAGGCTTTAATTCCATCCAGGCCTTCAATTCATTGGATGAGGCCCCTCCACATCATGGACAACCAGTTTTATTCAAGGTCCACCAATTTAAATGTTAATCTCATCCAAACACACCCTGACAAAAAGGTCCAGAATCTTTGGCCACATATCTGGGCACTGTGGCCCAGCCAAGTTGACATAAAATTAACCATCCCGGTGGCCCTTAGCTCCAGAGGCCAATGGTGGTGTTAAGCACTGGCCTGCTGATGACACGACCTGGGCCATGGTGACCCTAAGCAGGGCCTTACTTGGTGGTCCCTTCTCTTGGTGCCCTGCCACATTCCCGGGGCTACCATCTATGCCTCAGACTGGAAGGACCCAGATCTCTCTAGCATCACAAATCAAGCCTTTGCTAAATCACTCCACCCTCTTCTTATCCTAAAATGGGAGAGGGAGACTGCCCCTTCCCCCCGCCCCACTGGCTCTGCCCTCTTTCTCTGAGGTTGGCCAATTCAAAGGCATAGGATTAAAAATAGCCCTCTCTCCAGAGTCAGCCTGGATGAATTCTTCTGGGGACTCTACTGTGAAAGCGCATTCGTCAGGGGCTTACAGGCCTGTCCACTCCTGCCTTCCCCCTGCTAGTAGGCGACAAGAAGTGAGCTGCTGTGGCAAATCGCCCATGTCCTCTGGGTATCATACATGACTTCAGAAGCCATCTGTGTCAGCTCCAGCTTCTAGCCTCTTCCCAAGGGAATGGGTAGCTGTGGGCCACAGTGTCTGAGAACTCCAAATGCTTGTTCCCCTTCTAGAGACAAGTGCTCACCCGACATTGAATCCTTTCTGACGACGAAGGCCCTCTGACCTTGCGAACTCCATGAATTCTTTCTCTCCTTTGTCTGAGACCGTGTGGCCAGGAGTTGCAAGATAACGAAGGGATTATAAATCCCAGATTGGAATTCCCGGACCCTTGCCTGCTTGCCTCCCGTCAGGGTCTGCACTCATCCCTTTGCTTCATTTTGCAGCCCGAAAGCAAGATGCCCCTTCTAGCCAGCATTTATTCACTTTTCGAACACTTCCTCGGTGCCTCCTAAGCTCCTGCCTGTGTTGGGTGCTGGGAACGTAGGGACAAATCAGCCACAGGCAGCGCCGTCGAGGGGGCTCCCAGTCTAGTGGGGTCACTGGAGCAGATGGCATCAGAGCTCCGTCCCATCCCCTCAGACCCCATTTTACTGTCGCTGCTGTCAACATCGTGCTTTCAATAGCTCGCACCTGCCGCTCTTCTTGGAGGACTGTGCTAGGGCAACTGAAGCCACCTTGCAAGGATGTGCCTTGGATTTATATTGATACCTTCCTTCTTCAACCCTGGCTGCCTTTAACTCATGCCTGTTGCGCATCAAGTGTGGGAACCCAGCTCCTTGCCTTGGTTTGAGGCAATTCTGAGGTGTAGTTTGTGCTCTTGAGGTCCCCTGTGGGGGTCAGCTTGAAGGCACCTCTGCTTCACTTTCACCCAAGATCTCCCCCTTGCTTGGCTTTCTCTTCCTCCCGTCCTGTTTCCCCACTCCCTCACATACCTTCCCTGGAGAGCTTCCTTCATAAATTACTTGTATGTGATTTCTCCTCCCAAGGTCTTCTTTTTTGGGGAGTCTGTCCTAAGGCAGGCACAGAAACCTAGTCAGAAAAATATAAAACCACACAATCAAGTTTAAGGGGTGCTGGGAGCACAGCTCGGGAACACAGAGAAAAGTGTGTCGGGGAAGTTTCGGCACCACTGTGATGCCAGACTTGTAGCCTTGTGTCTGTCATCCATCTGGCTGCCTGGCTTCTGAGCCCTTTACCTGAGTGTGTCTGGCTGGAATACAGGATTCCACCACAGAAGTTGAAAAGCCCAATACCCCCATTTCCTGCCCTCCTGGTAAGAAGGGCAAAGTCCCCCAACTGGACAGATCTGTCTGGGACTTGCACTGCAGCTGCTGAGTTTCATTTCCTGGGTTGGTGATGGTGGCAGTGCGGGGGCAGGGCCAGCCTTCCAGGGTGGTGGCGTGGGTGATGCACACACCTACGGCTTCCAGTGCTTGCTGGTGGCAGCAGAGGGGTCGTCCCTTGGCTGTTTTGCTCTGAAGTCTTGGCTGTGGTTCTGACTGTGATTTCCTCCATTTCCCCCCACCTGCCCAGCTGTTCTCTCCCGCCTTCTAGCTGGTTCTGTCAGCTCCCTGATAGCCTCTGATATGTGATTTCACTGCTTACGTGACCTGGGAAAGATTCTGTTGAAACCAAGATCCTTGACTGGTTCTTGAGTCAGAAGTTTGGGGAGGATTGAGGAAAAGGACAAGGGAGGGGCACGTGAAAAGGTGCAGAGGTGTAACAGGGCACGAGGATCTGGGAGTCTGGAGTTACTGGGGATGGAGTCAGGGATGGGATGGAGAGCGCCAGGGCAGAAGGCTTTTACGGGCTCTGCTATGGAGATGGGGTTCCATTGGTTCAATCACTCTTTGCTTCAAAATGTAACCCAGATGGGGGGAATGGGCTTTTGACGCTTCGTGACCTAAACTCTTTGATGTAAAATAAACCATAGTATATTTTAATTACAAACAAATATTTCTGTAACATCTGCTGCTTCTAAATTCCTGGGTCCTTGGGTCCAGAACTAACTGTAGAGAAAGGGTCCCAATTTATCTTGAATTCTAACTCCCCTCACATAAGGGGAACCAAGGTAAGTGGGATGATCCTTTTCAAAGCAGTTCACATTCTGCGTTTAATCTGGATGCATTATTTTCATCACCTCATTTTACAGATGAAGAAACTAAGGCTCATGTAACTTAGAGGGTTTTTTGAGGTGGCTCCGTGACAGAACACTGATGCTAGTGTGTGAATCAAGACCCTCCCGCTCACAGCACTAAGTCTCTTCCTACGCACTTCTCTTAAGATTTTATCTGCAGGTCACGTTCCAGTGTCTGCCTAGAGCACATGTGAAATACGGCTCACCTCCAGTATCGCGAGGAGGCATCAATCTTACTTCTTCTGTATCTTTCCAGTTTGGATGTGAGAGATGTACATTCATCAGGGACGCCTGAGACGACTGTTAAGGATTCAGCTCTAACTGACCAAAAGCCTCAGGGTTTACAATTATAAGTAGATCTAACCTTGGCAGTGAAGGTCTAATAAATGAAACTGTGATGTCCATAAGTTTGAGATGCTATGGTTTACATGTTTGAGTAAATCAAAGCCTTTTAGCAGTATCCACGAGCAGTAAGCTGCTGAGGACGTGAACCTATTGGGAGAAAACCCACGTTATGGTAATAGACACTATTTACCGAACATCCATGACGTACTGCATACCATCCTAGGTAGGTGTATATGGCACTTATACAATCCACGCAAGACCCAGTGAGGTAGGCGTGGGCATGCCCATTTTACAGACATAGAATTCAAGGTTCAAGATGACTTAACCACATTTGTCTGAGATCATACAGCTGGTAAGTGGAAAACCTGGGGTTCAGACCATTCTGTCTGACTCCAAAGTCCAAGCACTTCCATCTACAATCTTGCTACTCAAAGTGTGGTCCTTGGACCAGCAGCACCGGCATGACCTGGGATCTTGTTAGTAATGCAGCATCCCAGGCTCCATCCTAGACCCGGCTAATCAGAATTTGCATTTGAACAAGATTCCCAGGTGATGTCTGTTCACATTAAATTTCAAGGCACTGCTCTGGGCTTCACTACCTGGGCTTCATATTTTCAGGATCTTGTGGGTGCAGTTCTGATTGCCATAGTCTCAACTGAGCATGAACAGGACAAAGCCTCATGGAGCATCTTCCTTCCCCTCTATGTAGAGAATTGCTCTACTTCAGCCCCATATCGATGAAAAGGTTTTAAACCGCTGGAGACAGCGCCAGAATCTGTAAAAGGGAGGGCGGACTGGCCTGTGATATTCGGTTTGGCCAGCAGGGGGCACCTGCAGTATCTGCCTAGGCAGCGTCCCCTGCAGCAGGAAAAACGGGTGGGAAGCTCAGACCATGGCAATAGGGAGGGTGTAATGTAGGCATACTACGGTGAAAAAGCCTTACTCTCCGCTTGCTTAGCCTGGGGGACCTAGCTCTGTGGTCCAGAGGTGGAGGCAGCTTTTGTCAACGTGTGCGTTTCGGGGTAAGTGACGGCACTAACCCCTTGGAAAAGCCCACGCACCTCTCTGCAGCCTGTAAACCTGCGCATGGACGCAGGAGCATGTGGACAGGGCTTGGGGGTCGGGGGTGGGGGTCTGGGTTCTAATTCTGCCTTTGCCACGAACTCCCAGTGTGATTTTCGGCCTGGATTCCTTTTCTCAGCCTCAGTTCCCTCAGCTATCTGAGGAATAAGGTGCATAAGATCACCTCGGGTCAATTCAAGCTGCAACATTCTGCTAAGTCATAATTAAAACGCCCCACGAGAACACTCTCTATTTAAAAGAATTATTTTGTCAAATCAAACTGTGCAAAGCTAATTATCACTCCTTAATTCATCTATTTTATAACTTTCACTTTTATTCTGCCTAAGATTTTTTTTTTCTGGTACAGAAGTGAATATTTAAAATATGAAAAGAAATCACAACAAAACACAAATCTGAGTAAGTTGCCAAATACCACAAACAGCCTCAAATTCAGAACGACGGTATAATATTTTCACTAAATAACTCTCTAACACATCTCTATAGTGCTTTCAAATTCCTAAATTTTTGGCTTCATACTCTTTGATCATATCTCTGTAAAATTGTCATTTGATAATATTTTGCAAGCAAAGAATTAAAAAGATAAGCTATTGTTTCCTCTGACAGAGTTGGTCAAAATTTATGTTTTAGTCTTGATATTTGGGATGTGTAAACCATACGTCTTCAGACACAGACATACTGTAGTCTCGCTACAGGATTGTGCTATACAAACAGGGAAACAGAAGAAACTGTATTTCACCCAATTCCCATCAACCCAGAGAAAATATATGGTGCATTTATAACTTATACGCTGTATTCTTGAGTCTATTCTTGAGAGGAGTGAACTTGCATTTTGACTAAACGTCAGTGAGAATTCTGGCCGCCACCATCAATTGTATACCTTTGATGACTTGAAGACTTCTTCACAGGTTGACTTCTGGCTCAGTACATCTTAAACCTTGCATCTCCTCCGTTCTCCATTTACTTCTGGTGCCAGGTGCAGTAGGACATGTTCCTGCGGTGACAGGCCTGGGGGTCTTATACTTTCATGACAGGTTGCCTAATGAGTCAGCGTGCAGAGTATTCCTGGAAGCCGTTCCTACACTCCTGCTTTATCCAAAGCTCTGGAGGAAACTGGGGCTGAGATTCCATTGGGGGTGAGATCCCATCCCTGCTGTTGAAGGATTTTAACATGCCAGGGGGTGGGAGTGATGCAGGCCACGGGCTATGGCTGGGCAAGGCTTTGCTCTCATCTGCCCCCAAAATGTGTCCGTGGAGGATGGGGCGACTAGAAAAACTTCTTTCACTGCTGTTAATTTTTCTTCACCTCTTCTGAGCTGGTTCAAACCTCAGTGCCATTTTCCTCCTATCTGATGCGTCCTTTCTTTCCATTCACTGTTTTTCTTACCACGTTCCGAAAGTCTGGAATTATGAGTAGGCTTCAATAGCTGAATCCTACTTTTCCTTCTCACTTCAAACCACAAATTGAGACATTAACCTAAATGGAAGCTAATGGCTTGGTTATTCCTGTTTTTTCTAGAGCGTATTCCTTAGGTAGGCTTCCCTGCCTCTTGCCTGTGCTGGTGATTCTCCGCCTAAGTTTTTGTTTGTCTGTGTTTTTAAATTAAACCTCAAATGAGGATGTAGAGAGCCAAATTCAGAATGAGGGAAACTCTATAGGACAAATAACCTGACTTCTTTGAAAAAGAAAAGGCATGAACAAAATAACAGGGGTGGGAAAGAAACTTCTGGATGAAAAGAAACTTAAGAGACATATCAACCACATGCCATGTGTGGACACTGTTTGGATCTCCATTTGAACCAATCACCTATAAAAAGAACATTTGTGAAACATGTGGGGACGTTTGAACGTGGTCTGGAAATCAGCTGATACTAAGGAATTTTTGTTAATTGGTTGGGTGCGAGCTAGCGATAGTTTGGATTATGGTTCAGCACATGGTCCTCTCCTACGACCCATGTCCCCCAACCATGAGGGATCTACGGGGAAGGAGGAGGCAGGTGCAAAAATCCGAAGACGAAATGGCAGTGGCCTCAGTCCATGGGGTGGTGGTAGGTTAGTGGGAAGGGATGAACCACAGAACCATTTTTCTCCGCCCAGTTTCTCCCATCATCTCCTCCCATTGTTATACCTTTTCTTGTCCTCGGGCTTTACTTTGTTGCCTCTTCTTAGGAAGCCCTCCTTTTGGCCTTACCCTTCTCTATACTCTACCCTACCTTTGACCTGCCTGCTCCCGGAAGCTGTCTCCACCACAGCACCCACTGTCGTCCCTTCTCTGAAAGTCCACTGTACACCTTGAATTTACAGGCATTAGTGTACAGGTCACCTTTGGTCACCTGCTTATCTCCCCCGTTGGCCAGACTTGGGCCTCATGTGTGCTGCACCCATCTTATTCTACATGCTAAGAAAAGGTTTGCTACTGAAAAGCACACCAGGCAAAGATATTTTATCCTGGAAAGTATATCTGCATAGAGATGGGGTGCCCCCATTAGTGCCTTAACAACTGGAGGTGAGTTTGGAGGCAGTGAGAGTACCAGATGGGAACCTGCAGGCCCCCTGGAGGATGAGGGATGTGGCTTTATTTCATCATGTCCCATCCCCGATCATAGCACTTCAAAGATGCTCTCTTGGATGATGAGGCGGGAGTCCTGGCAGGCAAGACATTGGTCTGCTCCACCGCAGGGGTTCTCAACCCGGGGCACACTAGAATCACCTGGGGTGCTGAAAAGTCGATCCTCATGTACAACCCTGCTCGTCCCTTGAAGACTCATTAAAACAAAATCTGTGGGGATGGGGTGTGGACCCAGCCACCTTATTTTCAAAAATCCATCTAGGTGATTCCAGTTGCAGCCGAGGCTGAGAGGCACTGGGCTGTGGAAATCTTTGGCCCACTACAGAGCTGGGATTTAACGGAGTCATTTACAAAGCTGCCAGCTGTTCCTTGTTGGCTGTGCCAACAGAGAGAACAAGCTTACCGTTTTTTATTTCTATGAAATACAGTAAATAATCTCAACAGTATGCAAGGGAAGGTTCTTAAAGCCACATGCTTCAGGAGAAAGTCAAAGGGGTGGAAGAGAGGTCTTTTTGCACACGGGAAAGGGGCTGGGCAATCATTTCAGATGCTTTCACCTTCCTTGTTTGGGGTAGGAGCTGGAGCATGGGGTGGGGGGTGGGACAGCAGGCAGGTGAGCAGGAGAATGGGAGCCTAAGGAAGAGCATCAGGCTTGAGATTCACAGGTACAAGGCGAACACAGTCTGAGAAGGACTTGGCTGCCTGGAGCCTCAGGTCCCCAACCTACCACCTCCCTCTACCTTGGAGTTAAAGTGCCCAGAGGACATGACCCAGTGAGGCATGGCTGGGAGCCGGGTGGGGCAGGTGTGGGTGGCTGAGGGGTGCTGGTAAAAGAAGAGAAGCACCAACCAGCTTGGTGACCCTCTGCCACCACAAGCAGGGGTCTGTCTCGCTCTTAGCGCTTGCTACCCTGTGTGACCACTGAGTGGGCTAAAGGGAGGAATTATTTCCGTGATACTTGAGGTACAAAAAGTGACACATTTCCTAGTTTTTCTAAACAATATAAAATCCAGCTCTGAGCTTCTGCTCACCCAGCCATTCCTGCGTTCTCCTCAGACAAGCGCCCTGATGCTTCCATGAACCACGGCGGCTGCCCGTTTCCTTTTCTCTGCTCCTTCTGTTAATGGCTGTCACTGCTTCCCTGGGAAGGACCCTGTGATGATGGTCTGGTTCCCACTAGGAACAGAAACCCAGACCCTCCCCTTCTGCAGCCCATCCTGAGGGGCTGAAACGAGACTCCTTTCAATCCCCAACGTTGAAGGCAGAAAACGCCTCACCTAAGACTAGCTGTTCTCATTGGATGCCTCTGGGGAACTGTAAAAACTGATGCCTGGCTCTCACCTCCAGATTCTCTGACTTAATTGGTCTGGATAAAATCTGGGCATAGTGATTTTTAAAAGTTCCAGGTGACTCTGACTTGCAGCCAAGATCGAGAAGCACTGCCAGCCCAATTCTCTTTACTGCGTGTAGAGAAGAGGCACAGACCCAGCTGCCTGCAGAGGCTGAGTGGTTAACATCAACACAGGATTACCTGGGGTCTCCCACCTGCCCAGATTCAGTGTCTTTAAAAGCCCTGTGCAGGCTGCAAACAGTGGCTGCAGGGTGGCCCTCAGTGGCCAGTGAGGGACCATTCACCCAGAATTTTTAAAACAAAAGCTTATTCATGTACATAGCCAGCCACAGGTAAAGGAAGCCCAAAACTTCAGGAATGAAAGCCCTGGCTATCTCTTCAGGGGGATAAGACACAGTTATTTCTAAACGAGGTTATAGTGTATTTCTAACAAATCATCCTGCTACACTGGTTTACTTGTCCAACTACCTTCAACGCCAGTTCCACAGGACCAGGGGCCACGGCTGTGAGTTTCCTGCTATACTGATACTTCACAGGCCAGAGGCTGGCACTCAGCCAATCACTGTTGCAAGAGCAGACGAATGCCTAGATGGATGGACGGATGGGTGCGTGGATACACGATGAGTACATGGACGGATGAACCGGAATCGCTGCCTCCTGAGAGGCTCTGGAATACCAGCCTCTCACTCAAGGTTTATGGTTCTTTGCACAAGCTAGAATTGGCAAGGGACATCTGGAAGCAGAGCAGCCTATAAATTCAACTTTTAAAAAGGCCAGAGCCTCAGAGCCCCGGAAGGCTTTATTTTAGCTATTCACAGGGCTGCAGCTTAAGATTTTAGAAGAGTAGCCACCTTGTCAGCCTCTCTACCTTGTGACCTGCAGACCCCACGACTGAGTGGGAAGAAAGTGCATTCTTTTTTTTAACATCTTTATTGGAGTATAATTGCTTTACAATGGTGTGTTAGTTTCTGCTGTATAACAAAGTGAATCAGCTATACGTACACATATATCCCCATATCCCCTCCCTCTCGCCTCTCCCTCCCACCCTCCCTATCCCACCCCTCTAGGTGGTCACAAAGCAGCGAGCTGATCTCCCTGTGCTACGCGGCTGCTAGGAAAGCGCATTGTGATGAAAGCCATCAACCTCGAAGAGTGATCCTTCCCATACAAGGATTTATAAGAAAAAAAATGCCACAGTGAAAAGAGTAAGATCTCTGTCTTTCATTCTTCTCCAGCTCCTTTTATTCCTGGAGGGAGTACCTTTGAGCTGCCTTTTCTTTCACTATTGTGTTGGTCTTTTCTCTGCAACCTGTACAGAAGGGAATCCCCCAGGACAGAGACACCTCGAGCTGGGGGGAACATGGATGTGAGGTGGCTGTATGCCAACTCCTGGCCTGAGCTGGCTTCACCCCGGCTGCGCCTAACCAGCCCGCACACCTGCAGGCTTCTCACCTCTCTTCTAGTCAGTGAGGAGAAAGCAGTTCATGTTCCTGCAGGGCAGGCCCCCTCCAGCCAGGGATGGTGGCTATGGGCCTGTCTGTAGGACCATGCCTTGGGTGGCTGGCGGGTTCTCTTGTTTGCTCTATGGGAGCCTTCGGAACCTGATTTTGGTCAGGCCTGTAGGACAGGGGTGAAGAGTTCAGTAGGAACGCGTGGGTCAGCAGTCTGTTCCGCGCCCTTACCCCTGGCCCTCGCCCAGGCAGGGACTGAGGCTACTGAACCCTGTTTTTAGACGTTGTCATGAACCGTAAGCCCGTGCCTGATGGGGTGTAAGTGCTCTGCCCCTGTTTGAGGTAGTGAGTGCACCAGATGATGGTTGAGGTGTGCCCAACGTGGAACCTTTCTAAGGAAGGGGGCAGTCAACCGTCCTTCCTCAACACACGCTGTGCTGGATGCTAGGACCATAAAGGACCCAGTGAACCCATAAGGGGCAACTTATTTTTTTATTTTTTTGCGGTACACGGGCCTCTCACTGTTGTGGCCTCTCCCGTTGCGGAGCACAGGCTCCGGACGTGCAGGCTCAGCGGCCGTGGCTCACGGGCCCAGCCGGTCCGCGGCATGTGGGATATTCCCGGACCGGGGCACGAACCCGCGTCCCCTGCATCGGCAGGCGGACTCCCAACCACTGCGCCACCAGGGAAGCCCGGGGCATCTTATTTTGAGGATGTGAACTTTCTCTGTCGGAGTCCTGCTCTGTGCTAGGCTCGGTGCTTTACACATTTTATTTTCTTTAATCCTCACAACAGCCCTGCAAATGAGCACGATCACCCCATCTTAGAGAAGAGGAAATAGAACCCCAGGGTCATAGAGCTAGTAAGTGAAGGAGCCGTGCTTAAGATCTTGGCGTGTCTGATGCAAAGCCCAGTGGCTGACACCCAAAGGCTCTGAAGAAATTCCTGAGGCTCTTCAGGGCACATGTGTACATAAGAGATGGGAGGAGGGGTGCGCAGGCAGGACACCGACCTTGCCAGGCAGTGTCAGGAGGAATAAAGCTGCTGAGAGTCTGAGACTCACAATGAATAAGGACAGGTGGGCTCAAGGGCTTATTCATTTTTTCTGCAGTTAGTTGAACAAGGACAGCATCTGAAATGTGAAGTTTGGGGCAAGGCTAATAGATGGAGATGAAAGAACACTGTTTACCTTCCCATTCTCTATGGGGGCATCCATTCATGTATTGACGCAATTTGGATGAAAGAACAAATACAGTGGGGCATTAAATAGACTCCCAGAGACAAACTGTATCATTTGGATAAAATAAAATGAGTTTTAACAGGAATAACTCCTGAGTTCACCACTAGGACCGTAATATCAGGTAGACAAGTGCAAGTCAGAAGGGGCAGAGCTTTAGGACCTGCCTCAGAAAGGCTGGAGGGTTTTAGTCTTAGGGCTCATGACAGCATGGTTTCTACTCGGAGAAACAGCAGAACCAGAGAAAAGATGGGTGTTTTTGCTCTGTGGAGATCTCATCTGCATGGTTGAGATGATGTTTGGTCAATTGGAATATGCATACAGAAGCATTCATTCATTCATTCGTTCGTTCAGAAATATTAGTGTGCACCTGCCAGGGTCAGGCATTCATGGATTTCCTAATGTAGAGACGGATAGTAAACAAATGCAGAAATGACAAGACTGATTCAGATGCTGACCTAAGTGTGTGACCAAATTGAAACAGGGGCTAACTGGTGGGTGGAGGCTACTTTTGATTGGGTGGCCAGGAAAGCCCTCTTTGAGAAGGTGACATTTGAGCTGACATCTGAATGGCAAGAAGGAGCCAGGCGTGGAGGTCCAGGCAAAGGGAGCAGCAGTGGAGAGCCTGAGGCAGGAATCAACTTAGTGTGTTTGAAGAACAGAAATAAGGAGCTGAGCTTTAGTCCTATTGGTGTGACATGTGGCAGGGATGGCTAACTACTCACCAAGCTTTTTGCTTCTTCTGGGTGCCCAAGTCTTGTATATTTCCTAGCCACCCTTGACATTAGGTGTGACTGTCTGATTACATTTCAGCCAACAGAATGTGAGTGCAAGCAACAGACGCCCTGCCCAGTCCTGGCCTCTGAAAATCCCCCATGCCCGCTCCATGTCCTTGTCCCTTCCGCTGGTTTGATGGAAATGAGCAAGGTGGGTGACATTAGGAGCCATGTTTTGAAGGTTTAAAAAAATATCCTTAGTTTATTTTTCAGAAGGGCAGATCGAGATTCCTTTTGGATACATTAGGTTTGAGAGGCCATTTAGACTTCCACAAGAATCTGCCCACTGTGAAGTTAGAAGGCACAGTCTATAAGACCACCTTCACTCTGACACCAGTTGCGAGCTCAGAGACTTTAAAAACTGCCTTGTTTGGGGGGGGCTTCCCTGGTGGCGCAGTGGTTGAGAGTCCGCCTGCCGATGCAGGGGACGAGCGTTCGTGCCCCGGTCCGAGAAGATCCCACGTGTCGCGGAGCGGCTGGGCCCGTGAGCCATGGCCACTGAGCCTGCGTGTCCGGAGCCTGTGCTCCGCAACAGGAGAGGCCACAACAGTGAGAGGCCCACATACGGCAAAAAAACCACAAAAAACAAAAACTGCCTTGTTTGATAATTCACTAAAAGGACTCACAGAATTCACTGAAAGCTGTTATACTCATATTTATGGTTTGTTACAAGGAAAGGACACAGATTAAAATGAGTCAAGAGAAGAAGCTCCTAGCAGAGCCCAGAACTACCAGACATGGAACTTTCATTGTCCTCTCCTCACGCAGTCAGGAGAGCATCACTCTCCCGGTATTCATGTGTAACGATATGCACGGAGTTTTGCCAACCAGGGAAGCTCATCTGAGCCTCAGTGTTTGGAGTCTCTCCTGGCATCAGTTGTGTAGGCATGATCGATTGCTCACGTGGCCGATCTTACCTTCCGGTCTCTGGGGTTCACTGATACCATGGAACTCAAGTCCCCTGCCCTAAATCACATGGTTAGACTATTCTGCATGATCCAAGACTCTCAGGCAAATAAAGACACTCGTGTCAGGCATGACATTTCAAAGGCTTAGAGATAACCTCCCAGAAGCAAAGGGCAGAGACTAGACCTCTTTTTGGGCAAGGTTAAATTCTTTACTTCACAACATCCAAAGAGAAATGTGAAGTAAACTGTTGGATGTACAAATCTGGAGCTCAACAGAAATATCTGAGCTAGAGCTGAAATGGTTGGGAGGTGGTCTTCAGCACAGGGATGCTCTTAAAAGCCAGGGGTAGATATGGGAAATTTGAGGGCCTTGAACAGAGCCTGGGCAGCCACCATTTGGAAGTATCCAAAGAGCCTGAATTAACAAAGGACACCAATTGGTATCAGCCAGTGAGGTAGGAGAAAACTAGACACTTTCAGAGAGCCTCTGGTATAGCTATCTATCTATTATCTATCTATCTATCTACCTATCTACCTACTTACCTACCTATCAAAATGGTTAAAGGTGTCAGAATCATAGACACAAGAGAGTTTAAAGGAAGAATAATTTACTAGTATTTAATGGAATGCTTAATATGCATTAAGACTTATGCTTGCATAGTGCACAAAACTCTTTATCTTCTTTAAATTCTCCATTTTATGAAAATTGCTAACATTTAGTAAGCGCTTAATATGAGTTAAGACTGGTGTTCAGTTATGCACAAGACTCTATGAGGTATCTTCTCTATTAATTCTCCATTTTACAGAAGAGGCATTAAGTCTTACGAATGTAAAATGACTGGACCAGCGTCAAGCTCGATTCTCTCCACATCTGTCTGACTTCAGAGCCCTTGCAGTTAAGCACAAGGCAACACAGCTTCAGTCTGGGCACTGGGGACTGAGGAAGGAATGAGGGGTCCTTAGTGAGGACAAGAGGTGCTTTCTTGCAGGGCCACCGTTTGAAAGTAGATGTAAAACTGCTCTATGTAGCAGCAGAGGGAAGAGCTAGGGTCCACCTGGGTTTACTGAGAAGAAGATTTCATTTGACACAGAGAAGACTTCCCGGTGGCTAGGGATCTCCGAGTCAGGCTCAGGTGGTGTGGGACATGTGCTTGCTGGTGAGCCATGCTCACAGAGCGGGGACGTGTGTCCTTTCTCCAGTTCACCCTGCTGCTCCTCATATGTGGGGTCCAAGCTTTGTTTCCTTCCATGCTTTCTGAATCATTAAGTGTAACCCAAATACCACCATCCCTCACTCCTGTAAAGTTTTTCTTCTGATGTCTTCACTGCAGTTGGGTGCGTGCCATGAGGTTGTTGCCACATAGAGCTATACTGAGCACTAATTATGTGCCAGGTGCTGTGTTAGAAGTACCTCAACAATCCAATGAGGTAGACATTATCATTCCCATTTAAAGGTGGGAGGAGA
This sequence comes from Pseudorca crassidens, assembly GCF_039906515.1. Classification (NCBI taxonomy): domain Eukaryota; kingdom Metazoa; phylum Chordata; class Mammalia; order Artiodactyla; family Delphinidae; genus Pseudorca; species Pseudorca crassidens. Next base: position 53,234,775 of record NC_090311.1, on the reverse strand, counting down.
AAAAACAGCGACAGCAGCTACTGTGTTTCTCTTTGAGAAACAGCCTATAAAATTTGATTATCCCCAGCTCCAAACGAAGCATGGCCACTGGACTAGTACCTAATTCTTAGACTTGCCCACGCATGGAGTAAAATGGGATATTGAATGCTTATAAGAAGTTATTGTCGCGTTAATGCAGAAGCTCAGAGTGATCACACTGTGAAATTTACCTGGCAGCTCAACAGTGAAATTGCAGCTAATTAATTTTGCCTGACTTGATGGAATCCTCCTCATTCTTTTTTTTTTTTTTTTTTTTTTTTGCTTTGTGGTACGCGGGCCTCTCACTGTTGTGGCCTCTCCTGTTGCGGAGCACAGGCTCCAGATGCGCAGGCTCAGCGGCCATGGCTTACAGGCCCAGCCGCTCCGCGGCATGTGGGATCCTCCCGGACAGGGGCGCGAACCCGTGTCCCCTGCATCGGCAGGCGGACTCTCAACCACTGTGCCACCAGGGAAGCCCTCCTCCTCATTCTTAACCCTCTCTCTGCATTTTGCCAAAAGATGAGTGGGGGGATATGGATGGAAATGTAGTCTGTAACCTGCAAAGTAGCTTCTGTGTGTGACCACCTGGCTTTTCCTCTGTAGCCCACACTGGGTATTCAAGCACAGACATCCTCTTCTCATGGGGGTCTGGGTGATAAGAAAGCTGGAGGCTCTTAGGGGGTTTTATTTATTTGCAGCAGGGCTATGGAGGAATTGAAGATAAGGAGTCTGGAGAAGGAAGGACAAGAGGATTTAAGAGTCCAGCTGTGCAGATTTGGTGGAGAAATACAGAGAATATTTTTAGAGCTGGAAATGTTCTTAGAAGTCATCAATTCTACTCCAGCCTTCCCTTACAACATTGTGGCAATCTTTGAGTTAGTTTGGACTGAGCCCTGGGAACTTGACCTGGAAGGGGCAAGCTTGGGCAAGGACCCCTGGGGCTACTGTCCAGTGCTTGGTAAGACCCAAGGGTTGAGGGTGACATCTGAAAATGATCTGTGGCTGCAATGATGAGGAATCCAGGCAGGCCATTTAGATCTGACCGAACCATGACTGACCATATCTAGATGGTTTGGTTGGTGGGGGCACCCCTATTAGGCCAATGTTGGGGTTCCAGCCAGGGCTGCTGCACCTCCTTAGGTCTCAAGATTAGGGAGCAGGGCAGCAGGGGTCCCTCCAGCGGTGACGACAAGTCCCCAAGGCATGCCAAAGCTACTTTTGGGGAACCTTGTAGAACGTTTGCTGTTGTGCTGATCAAAAACAGGGCCCTCCCAAGCTCAAGCCGTTTCTCAGAATTCTCTTTTCTGCCTCTGCTGGGCCCTGTCTTGTTTAATGTTCCATCCTATTCCACAGCCTGATAAGAAGCAGGCTTCCCGTCTCTCTCCATTCTTGCTGGTTTGGTCACCGGTCTCTGCCCCCCTGGGAATGCCAGTTCACAAAGGGCTGCGTTTCCCAAGATAAGGAATTTGGGTTTAGAAGTGATGGAGAACCACTGAAGGTTTTTTCTCCTCTATTAGCTTCTTCATAATTCAATAATTTTTAATTTTATAATAGTTTTTAGATTTACAGAAAAATTGACAAGATAGAACAGAGGATTCATTGGGTGAACCCCACACCCAATTTCCCCTATCATTAACATCATACAATAGTATGGTACATTTGTCACAGTGAATGAACCAATACTGATATATCATTATTAACTAAAAGTCCATACTTTATTCAGACTGCTTGAGTTTTTATCTCATGTCCCCGATCTGTTTCAGGATCCCATCAGGGATATCATACTACATTTAATTGCCATGTCTCCATTGGCTGCCCTTGGCTGTGAGAGTTTCTCAGACCCACCAAAGGCTTTTAAATAGGGGTGTTATCTGGTCAGAATTTTTTTTTTTTGGATTGTGAAATTTATTTAGAGTGCTGAATAAAATACTAAGGACAGGGTGTTCACACGTTATTATCTGCCCTAAAAATTATTTTAAAATCTGGTCAGATTTGGCTTTTGGAAAACTCTGGCTCTAGAGTGATGGAAGGTGGGTGCCCTCTTAGAGATGGGTCTCAGGGTATCTGCTGGTATCTGGCCTCAGATCATTAGTCTGTGGGGCAGGGGTTTGGGGAGGGGGACTATGCTGCTCACTGGGTCAGGGCCATGCTCTGCCCCTGCCAGAAGCATCGGTAAGAAATCTACTCCTTTTATCTAGGTTTTTAGACTTTTTACTGTATAGTTGTTCAATTTATTATCATTTCATTTATATTGTGTCTGTTGGTAGTTCCTATTTCATTCTGTTGTTTGTTTATTTTAATTTTCCCCCTTTTATCTTGATCAGTCTTGCCAAAGGTCTATGTTGTTAATTTATTCAAAGAACTAGCTTTTGGCTTTGTTAAATGTCTGTTTTTTAAATTATTAATTTCATTTATTTTTGCCTTTATCATTTTCTGCTTTCTTATTTCTTTTATTTGCTCTGTTGTATTTTTTGCAACTTCTTGAATTGAATATTTGCTTTCACTTTTTAAATTTTTCTTGATGAATTTATGAATATCTGAAAAGTTCTGCTTCTGCTGTTCCCACAAACTTTGAAATGGAGTGTCTTAATTGTTACTGAGTTTTTAACTTCAGTTATGATTTTTCAGCCCCCAATTTATTAGTAATATGTAATCCTGTTTGCTGATACATAAGGTTTTGAACTTACATTTTTGTGGGTAATTTCTAATGTTGTTGTATTATGAGTAGAGAACATTCCTTGGTGATAGTGAGTCCTTAGAATTTACTGACACTTCCATGGCCTAATACATGCTCATTTCTTGGTGTATGTTAAATGTTCAGCTAAAAAAGAGTGCATACTCTGTATTTATTGGGTATGAAGTCTTTTATATTCAATAATCGCGTTATTCAGATATTCTGCTGGGTTGGCCAAAAGGTTCCTTCGGGCATTTCCTGAATGAACACGCAACCCAATAACAACCCAACATGCTTTCGCTCCAGTTCTACTGCTTTATTTATCAATTTCTGGGAGGGGGTATTAAGTTCTCATCTGCAACTGTTGATTTATATATTTCTCCCCACAGTTCTGTCAGTTATTGCTTTGTATATTTTGAAGTTTTGTAAAGTGCGTGGATATTCCTAATTGTATTCTCTTATTTTGCTATTGCCTTTGATCAATATATAACGTTGTTACTCTTCTTGTTTTGAATTCCATTCTGTCAGGTATGAAGATTGCTCTCCCAGCTTTCTTTGACTTCAATATTTGCTTGGTGTGTCTTTCCCCCATTAGAATGTTTTTAAGGTTTTCTCTACTTTTTGGTTTGAAAGGTGTCTAAGACAAGATATTGATGCATATTGTTTAATGAATCCAATGTGGGAGTCTCATTTTAAATTGGTACGTTTGACCCATTTGGATTTTTTATTATCATTAGATTATCTTCTTTATTTTGATTTAAAATTTTGTCTGGGAAGCTGGTCTTTGAATTAGTCAGATTTGAGTTTGAATTCTAGTTTTGTCATTTATTAGCATAAAACTAGGAATATCTTCTATTTTTAACCTAATTTCTCTTTTCTTTTTTTTTTACAAATGGCTAATGACACACATTTTGCATGGCTGTTGTGAGATTAAATGTTTATAAAGTGCTTAACAAAATGGTTGTCATATGGTAGCTACTTGATGCATTTTTCTGATCATTTTCCTCTTTGTTGAGGAATCATATCCTACTCTTTAGAATAACATTCAAAAATATTTCCCCTAAAAGTTATTATATTTTGGCTTACCCCATGATTTCTGCCCCATACAATAGCTTTTCTTGATCTTTTCTTTTTCCTGCTAGTTTCAGGGTACCTTGTGCCATTTGCCAATACTTAGGTTGGGAGTCTTAGGTGCATGAGTTTAGAATTTATTCTGCAGTTTTCTCAAGTTTACTTGAGGTTAAGAATCATCTGGAGTGCTTGTTTCAGAAATGGATTCAACTCCTGATGTGGAGTTTCTGCGGGGGAGTCCTGATATTCCAGTGATTTTTATCATCAGGGAAGTTTGACAATCTTTGCAGAGGCAACTGGGAGTCATTGAAAGTTTGAAAGCAGAGTCATGACATAAATAGTCATGCTTCTGGGAGATTAATTAGGTGGCTCTGTAGAAGCCAGACTGTCAGTATCGAGCTGCAGAGAGCTCTGATAAGGGAGACCTGGGATGGTACCTCTAAGATCTGAGTGGAGGGACAAGAAGCACAGGCCCTGCGGCCAAGTCTTCCTCTCATGATCCCACCTTCCTGGCCACTGTTGAGAGGAACAGCGTGTGCACATGACATTGGTGGAGACAACTGGGATCCTCCCTCACAGGGATTCAGAATGACAACTGAATGACCCTCTACCTCATCTCCCTGGTCCAGTCCTCCTCAGGTCAAAGCCCACCCCTATACAGATGTCCTGAGCCAGGTGACACTTACCCTCCATTGAGTACTTATGTCACCTGTCCTTGGCCTCTCTTCTGACCCTAATTACAATACTTCCTTCCATCCTACATCAAGGATGTATGTGTCCACTTCACCACCAGACTATAAACTCTATTAGGAATGAGGACTCTACTTCATGCATCTTTGTTCCTATCCAACATTCCTTACACATATACATCAGCCCGGGCATCAAAAAGTATTTCGCTAACTACTTGTTCCATGGAAATGGTGATTCCTCTCAAGTTCCTTCTAGCCAGTTCTTGAAGCGGCCAGAAGGTTTCCCACATGAGTGTTGAGAATGAGACCTCTGAGCTACCATAACATATCTGCACTTTACCTCTTGTCCTCCAGCACCTTTTATGGGGATTTCTCCTTCCTTCACTCACTCAAAAAGTGAGGGCCACGACCCATTGCCCATCTAAGCCCAGTTGCTGCTCATTAGGCATCAAAGCTCAATGCCAAGGGCACTAAAAGTCAATGTTGCTGCCATCCTAGATTCCAAATCTATCTGTGCCTTGTCTTTTCTGCGTCCCACAGAGACACACTTAACACATTTATTCATTCAAAATATACTACTGTGGGTCTGCTTGGTACCAGGGCCACTGCTAGGTTGTAGAAGATCATTAAGATACAGCCCATTCAGATTCACTTACTTTAAGGCTCAGACATCTGTCACAAGCATCTGGGATGAAGGATAGTCTTCCTGGGAATCTCACCTCACCTCTCCCATAGTGGCCCCTTGGCCTGCAGCCAGGCATGTGCACCACAATTCTGTCTCCCCCCCGGGGGACTTCATGTCAAGAGTGTTCCCAATGTCTTCCTCTGAATTAACGCAGGGTCAAATCCCACCTCCATACAGTCCTGTGGACCATGCTAACTCCTAGAGTCGATATAGCTGAAACTCACACTAACAATTATCTGTTGAATATTGAATGACTGTCTTTCACATACAAATCCTAAATAGACAAACACATGCCCTCCGCTCTCCATTTGACCCTTCACACACATCCTTCTACATCACAATAACTAAGAGGGCTTCGTGGCTCTTAAAGGACTTTCAGCCATATAAGTGGAAGGCCTCATAGCATTTGTGAGAAGTCACTGGAGAGGACAATTATACTAATCCTCTCTTACAGATGAGGCAGGTGAGCCTCAGACACTAAGAGCTTCTCAGAGCTGGAAGGATGGGCCATGGCATTTGGATCCAGGTTCTCTGCTCCTAGTTGCTGTCCTTGCAATCCAGCTTCTCTAGGAGGGACAAAATGTCACCTGTATTAAGCATCTACTGTGTTGCAGGTATCTTACATGCTTTACTTCATCTAATCCTTTCAGTGGCCCCATGAGGCAGATGTCATTGCCCCCATTTCATAAATGAGGTGACTGAGATACAGGGAGGTCAGGGTCACCCAGCAAGTAAATGATGGGGGCAGGATTCCAACTCAGGTCACTTGGATCTAAAACCCATGCATTTGGCCCTCACCACATTGCCCCACCACATAGAAAATTCTATATCCTGTCATCGTCTCATTAGAAAACCAGCCATCATGCTACTGCAGCTAAAGCAATCCTCATAAATAAATTACCTCCCTAATCAATCAAATAAAGAGCAGTAAAGGGTGTTTTAATTCCCAGACTTCCAATCAGCCGAGTAGAGCGCTATGTGTAATTGGTCTGTGCTGCCCCTGTGTAATGTCACAACACATTCCCAGCTGAATAACCACAAAACTGAAAAAGTCAACAAGGGCATTAGCCCAAACAAGGACATCTTGTTGCAGGACCAGATGCCCTCCCATATCATAAAAGCACCTAAAAAATGCCAGAATTCTAGGATCTCGGTTGTAGCGTGAAATCCTATCTATAGAACCTTTATTAAAACACAGATTATACGCACTACAAACTAGGGCTTTAGCTCATTTTTCAGATAGGCAATGATACAGACTTCCTTAGATCTTCCTTCCGCAGTGTTCCTTTCCCCACCAATGTAGTGGCTTTCCCATGGGAAGAGAATCGGGGCAGGGGAGGGTGGCAGGCGAGCCTGACTGGAGGTCAGTGTGGGGTGCAGAGAGGCTGGGCTGCGGGGCAGGAGAAGGCACGACCTCACCTGGGGACCACAGGGCTCCTCCTGGGTGGTTCCTACCAGGCACTGCCTTGCCTTTATCCTCATGTTTCCACCTCTCATTCTTCCCACCCTGGGACAAATACCCCCATTATTGTCCTGTGGGCCCAGTGGGACAGCAAGAAGGCATTGAGGACCCCACTCGACTGCTCTTATGGAGAAATCACTCGTTCTGCCCCCAGAGTCAGCCTCCTCTGGGGTTGAACGCTGGCCGGAGGGCTCCCACCGTTTCACAGCCGTCTCCTGCATGACCTCTGGCTGTGGTTTCCTCCTTCCCTCTGTCCCCGCAGGCTCTCCGTACTGCAGAGATTCAGCAGGCTTTGTCCACGGAGAATTCACTTACTTTCCCTGTAAGGAGTTCCCTGAGGACCTGAGCAACCAAAACTCCTGGTGCACTGAGTCTGCCTTCTTCAACTCCTGTGCCATTTCCCCAACACTGCTCTCACTCCAGGCTTTCTTCTAGTGCATGAAATACTTTCCCTAAATCGCCACATGTTTGAAACCGAGCTGCCATGACATGCCAACAACAGAGGCAGGTAAGCGACAGCTGGTTTCAAGAGGCACCCTATAAAAATCAAGACAAGATTTAAGTGGTGAGGAGAAGGTTTCTGAAAAGGCAGCATCACCTCAACAGGTCCCCAATTGAGCTCATTGTCTCCCTACCCCCATCCTCTCTTTGTAGATGCTCTGTCCTAATGACTGGCCTTCTCATCCGTTCAGTCACTCACCCCAGAAAGTGGGAGTCAGCCCTGAAGTCCTATATCCAATCCGTAGCCAAGCACTGTCACTTTTGTCTCCTTGATCTGACTCAAACATGCCCCCTTCTCTCCATCCCTAGATGATGTTACCAGATTCCTGGAGAATGCAATAAAGTGGTCTGCAGAAAGAGAGGATGGATGATATTCTGGGAGAGGTGGAAAGAGAGAGAGTTTTCCAGTTTTCACAAGACACCCTGTGTTCTTACAATAAACACCTGTATTTTGCCTAAAAATGCATGAGCTTCTACATTGTGCAACCGAGGAATCCTGGCTAATATAGAAGGATATTAAGAGGTACACAGACTGGTGAAAACACCTGCAGCTGCTCTGACCCTACCTCCAAAAGGAGGCTCAGCTCCACTACCCTCTCCTCTTTCCTCCCTCTTCTCGCTCTGAGCCTCAGGGAAAGGAAGGTAGAGTTTATCAGATGGCAGGATACACTTGATCTAGTTCAAACTCATCTCTGTTGCTTGAATTCCTTCTAAAGCACACTCGGTAAGTCCTCTGGTGTCTCCCTGGAGACGTCTCTGCTTGGACACCTGAAATGATGGGGAACTCACTACTTTACATGATAATCTTCATATTTTAAAGAGTTCCAGTGGTTAAAATTCACTTTTACCTTTCTCCAAAGAGAAAGCTTGGCTTCCAGCTTGGCTCTCCAAAATGACCAGAACAATTCTGTTTTCTTTTTCACATTTTTCAGCTATTTGAGGTCAGGTACATGTTTATTGTATTAAATTATTATTAATTTAATAATTATTAAATTAATAATTTACATTATTATTATTATTTTGAGTTAGCTTGGCTTCTCGGTTGCTTTTCTTTGGGAATGCTCCAGTTTGTCAATTTTCCTCTTAAAGTGAACACAACCCTCCACGTGGGGTCAGGTTAGGAAACATGATCATGTCCCTTACCCTGGCAGCAAAATTTTGTTAAGCTAAGTGTACACATGTGTGTGCGTGTGTGTGTGTGTGTGTATAGTATATATATAACATATATATGTCGCATTAGATAGTGTATTAATACTTTGATTCTACATTTGTTGGTTACTTTATAGCAGGTTTATCATAGTGTTGACTCATAGACCCTTCCAGGCAACCCAAAGCCCTGACCCTTTGCACAAATGCTGCTGACAAGCCAGGTCTCCCAGCTAACATTCTCCACTTTACCAGGCATCCTCAGGTCTTTAGAAGAACATCAGGGTGTTGAGTTTTCTCTCACAGGAGTAAAGTCTAGAATTAGCATAGCACTGGTTTTGAAGTCCAGCTCCCAGGTCTGGTCCCAGCTCTGCCATTGACTCACACTGTGACTTTGGACTCTACTTTCCCTCATTGGGCCTCAGTATTTTCTCTTCCATAAGAATAGAAGGCCAGGATCATAATACTGGCTTCCAACCAACAACTGGTTTTGGCAAGGTTCTATGGAAAGGGCAGAGGTGTGCTTAGAAAAATGTATCCATATCCCCAATTCCCATTCCTATTGGGGAAGGGAGGCTCAGGGAGAGGTCAGAAACATGGGATGCTACGAAGAGCCCATGTGCTGCGCATCACGTGGGACCCTACTTCAGGTGTCAATGGAGCACAGTTCTGTGGCACAGGTGAGGCTGGTTGGTTTAAGGCTGTAGTTTCTGGATGGATAAATAGAGCTACATGTGGAGTCTCTATAACTAAAGGCAGGGGCTTCTAGGTTCCACCAGCTTCATGGCATAGGGCACTTGAGTGTATAGGCAACTAAGAGGTGCTGAAGATGTCAGCAGATCCATTAGATAATGTGAGGCGGGGGGCTGGGGAAGGAGCTTCAGGAATGTAGGGAAGAGGCCGGCCACTGTGCTTCCCATCCCGTCCTTCCCAGTTCCTGCTCCCCAGCCCCTGCCCAGGACCGATGGTCTGTGGAATTTGCTGTGTGTGCTGTTATCCTGGTGAAGGCACAGATGGAGGGGTAGTGAAGCAGCACCGTTTGTTTTGGGGAAGCAACAAAACAGAAAACTTTGTGTTATTTTAACAAAGAAGAAATGAAACAGCAGGCAATTAGGCAGGAGTGTAGCAATTAGTGAGCCAGAAAAATGCTTTACAATATTGTGATGATTCAACACTGTCAAACAAAAACAAAAATTTCAAAAACAAACACCAGAAAACCCATAGAAATTGTTAAATAATCAGTTCATTTAAATGCATTTAGAATACACGGAAACGGAAAAAACGGACAGATCCATTTGGTAGGGAATAGAGCTAATATAATGTGACTGAGTCTCTCATTTGTTAAAGGAATACACTTGCACCAATTCCCCTCTCCTGTGCCCCTTTCAACATGGTCCCCCTCTGGCCAACAAACTTCTGTGACCTTCCACCTACACCACAGCCTGGAAAATGTGGCTTAGTCTCTGCACGTGGCAGCTAGGCACAGAGAAGGCACCTCGCACACATTCCCTCTCGGGGCCTCACACCGCATGCCCCGCCTCAGCCAGGTCAAGAATCGCGTGGAGTAAGTCTGTGCAAGTCGGTACTTATAAGGGACAACAGTGCGTTTTGTCATGACCTGGCCTTTGGGTTGAATCCCAGCTATGACACTCACTAGCTATGTGAACTAAAGGAAGAGAAATTAGCTTTGAGAGGTCCAGTTTCTTCATTTGTAAATCAGGGTCATGGTTCCTGCTTCACAAGGTCATTGTCAGGATTAAATGAGAAAATACATAAAAATTGGTGACGTAGAGTAGGTCCTAAACACATGCTAATTCTCTTCTCCCCTCAGAGCTTCAGTCTTGAAGATAACCAGCATTTTCCATCCTGACTTGCCTTATGCGTAAAAGAAAGGGTCATTTGGCCATATGGCTACATGCACCTTTGCTGGGTACCAGGTCCTGGAAGATTTCCTGGAAGATTTGTAGAAAGTTACTTTCTACAGGGACTGCTTCCCTCATTTCCCCACAATAGTTTTGCCTCTAGAGGAAGCTTAGACAAGGAATCCGATGTCTTTTTCACTGTCATTTCCCTCTTCTCTCTGAGTGGAGTGTGCATGTCAGTTTCCATCTGCTTGGTATCTCTTCGTTGCCATAATTCCTTCAATTCTGGTGCATAGGAAAGACATTCAATGCACAGGGAGTTAGTATATGATTTCATTCATTCATTCACTCATTCGGTCCCTCTACATGTAGATGCATGTCCTGTTCACCAGATAGGGTGCTAATATGGTCTGTTTGTGGGGATGAAATATGGGATGGGGGTGGAGGAGGTCAAAGCGGGCGCTGGGAGTACGAAGAGGAGGTTGCAGAGATAGAGATGGGTCCTGCTGGGATGACTGTCAGTATCTGCACTAAAGAATGTGGTTCAGTGACTCCAGAGGTGCCTTCTTGTGGCCGGGCCCTGAGCCTGGGAGCAGGTGGGCAGAGTTTCCTCTGGCTGAGCTGAGGAAGTGCTGAGGCCGCCTGTTGTAGTTTGAGCACCATTCTGAGAGGCATGCTGGGGCTGGTCTGCTCCAGTTCTGTGTGACACTCAGGTCATTATGATCATGAAAAGTGCATTTATTCTCACGCCCAGTACCCACAGTGCATCCATCCCCATAAAGCCATATGCTTTGAACCCCACACCCCAGAGCCGGACAGCCACTAGAGATCACTTACACAGCACCACCATGACACAAATGGGGAAAGTGAGTCCCAGAGTGGAGAGTTCACGGGTCCAAGATGACTCACAGGCCTGGAGGCAGGACCCAGCAGGCCCCTGCTTCCCCTTCTCCTGTTCCACTCAGTGCGGCTCCCTAAACACAACCTGCCTCAATTCTTTAGCTATTTTTCCTAGTATTTATTTTTCTGAATTACAAGATTAGACTGCTGTCTCTCGACCTCTCAGTGTTAGGCAATTATCTATGTAGATAATCGATGCAGAGTCAGCTGTCCTGTCTCCTGCCCCCAGTCCTCTTCTCAACCACCCAAGTCCTCTCAGTTTAATGAAAAATACTGCTCACTAAAGGTCAAGTTGGTCCTATGATTACATCCTCCTTCTTGTACAGCTTTTCATTTTCCCGGAATTAAAAACCGTACGCTACTTTTCTATGTGCATAATTTGTGGTGAACCTGTCATCATTTTTTCTCCATCAGATACGTCATAAACTTGACAAACGGATTTTGCCAGATGCTAGTTGCATTTTCAGCCGTGTCTTGGATCAGCCCAGTTCCTCACTAGTCTGGCTGGGAGCACAAATGGGGTTACACTAACCTGAGCCATCTGATTCCAGGGTACCTGCCCTACCTGCTCACCCAGGGCCTGGGCCCTCCCTCCTTGATCTAGGCGCTCCTGGAGCTCCAGGGTGCTCCCCAATGGTTGGCTCTGCTCCTGGCCATTTTCTGCTGTGCAGCTGCTTCTGCCAGACCTTTCTGCTTCTCTGCTCCCTCCGGCTCTCACCAGCAGCCGGCATCTCCCACTGGGGGCTGTCCACTTCTGCCAGACACCATGCATAGGGCTCTGAAGGCCTCATGACGCCGGCCAGCGCTGCAGTACCTTGTGGCAAGATGGGATGGGTGCTTCCCTGTCCTTTTGGCTACCAGGCATTAGACAATATTGTCACACCAGGACTGTGCCCCCCCGTTGCCCTGGACCATAGGAAAATTCCATGATGGTCATGCCGAGGTTTGTTCTTCGCGCTCCCAACAGCTTTGCCCAAGGCCCACAGCAGCTGTTCACAGGGGTTTACAGGAGTCCAGGGCTGCTGTCCAAGGCTAGTGAGGGAGTCGCCTTGGAGGACAGCTTGTGCCGGGGCCCTTTCAGTTGTGGCTCCTGGGGCTTTTGCTTTTGCTGGTCTTTCTTTTCCTTCCCATGTTGCTTCCTCCCCACATTTCTCCTCTGTCCTTGTCTCCATCAGCCTCTCCCTTCCTTCTCCAGCCTTAGTCTTAAGTGAAATTCAGGGAGCAAAATCAAAGCTCCTGGTTTGGGAAAAACACATTGGAGACTTGCTGTCTTTTACCAGGATCGGTGTCTGTCTCTTGGAGTCTTTGTTTTATCTTGCGGTGCTCCCAGGGTAACTGGGGGAAAGGAAGGAAGTACACAGAAAACTTCCTCCATGAATGCTTGGAGTCTAACCTGCCTCGGGACCAATGCAGGTGCTGCCCACGCCTGGGTCTTCAGCATTTTTAAGGGAAAGGCTGCTTTTTGATTTGATTTTTGTTCTCTTTAGGAGCCAGCAAGTTTCTGGGACTGGCCTGTGGGCGGATTCTGCAACATCTGTGTGGTCACTCCTCCCACATCCCTGGACCATTCTCTCTGATCCTGGGTCAAGCCTGTCCTGGTCCATTTCCCCGTCGCTGAGCGGGAAGCACCCAGTCCTTGTTCACCAGCTTCTTTTGAACCAGATCCGGATCCAGCTTAGGCTCAAGCTGAGACCTGACACTCTTGATTGAATTGATAAAAGTTTTTAAATGGTATCTGTATGCTTTCTCGACATACTATGTTCAATATAAAATGTTTTGAATGTGTAATTAACTGTTATTGATTTTATAAATCTTTGTAAAACTTATCATACAAATGAATTCACAAATCAGAGACAATTTTTAACATTTTTATTTTTTTTTACTATATTCTGATCAAATATACAGTTGCTTTGCCTGTAGAGGGACGTTCACAGTACCACCCCAGTCTTGGCCTGACTTGTCATTACCTTCCCAGCCCAACCCCATTCCAGCTGCCCAAGCCTCTGCTCTCTTTGCCTCCGGGGAAGTCACCATCAAGCAGATGGATGGGTACTTTTCACTTTTAGAGGAAATTTAGTTCAGCAACCTGAGAGCAGTTGGAGACACAAATGTTTCTGTTGTAAACACCTCACACAGCCATAAAATTCAGCCTCTCTTTAAAGCCCCGCAGAGGGGTGACCCTGCCCTGCTGTGACCCCCAAAGTGGGGCACTGTGGTTTATGAGTCATTTCCTCTGCACGGGGAATCGGAGACTCTCTAGTAAGGACAGAGAGAAGCAGAAATCCAGGCAGGCATCCTCCAGGGCCCTTGGGCCGGTCCTGCCAGGCTGCCTAGTGTCCTCAGGCCCTGCCTGGCTGTAAGTGCGAGTCCATCCCAGCCCGAGTCCTGCCTCCTGGCTGATCTCCACATGGATGGAAGTCCTATCTCCTGGAACAGCTGCTGTCTTTATTGTACTAAGGTGGTGTCTTAGTCTGTTAGGGCTGCCATAGCAAAACACCACAGCCTGGGTGGCTTAATCAACAGAAATCTATTGTCTCGCAGTTCTGGAGGTGAAGAAATCCAAATCAAGGTGTCAGCAGGTTTGATTTCTCCTGAGGTCTCTCTCCTTGGCTTGCAGATGGCTGCCTTCTTGCTGTGTCCTTACACTGTCTTTTCTCCGTGCATGCACTCCTGGTGTCTCTCTTTTTTTGTCCTCTTTTTGTTTATTATGGAAATAGTTATAGTTGTATATAATAATATTCACCCATTTCAAAAATACACTTTAATGAATTTTGTTAAGTATACACAATCCTGTTACTTCCGTCCTAATCAATATTAACAATAGTCCCTTTACATCCAAAATAAGGGGCCTGAGGCTGGACTGAGGAACGGGGAGAAGGCCACTGTGGCTGGAGCTGAGTGAAAGAGGGTATGAAAAGCGTGCTGAGAGCTCAGAGAGGAGAGGCAAGGCTCTCCCTGTACCTAACACTGCCTGCTCATGATAGAATATTCAGCTTCCGCTCTCCTCGATTCTGTTTTCTTAGTAATGTTACATTGAAGGCTACTATATACTGGAGGATGTTTCTATTCTAAAAGTGTTCTAAATAAGTAGATTTTAAGGAATCAGAACAAGGTGCCATGTGGCGTTCTTTGTACACCCGTGACTCCAGTTACAATTAAATTTTACATATTCTCCCCCATTTTTTATAAAAAAGGTAATTTTATGATTTTATTTTAAAGCTTATTTTTAAGCTTATTTTGTCTTTAGGAAATACATTCAAAAGTTTCTAATATGAAAGATTTTTAAAGGGTATATATAAAAATATATCATCTCCTCCAGCCCTCCTTCCCATAGGTAGTCCCTGTTTATTAATTTCTTTGTACCCTTTGGAGGCATGTTATACATATAATGGAACAGATTTTTTATTCACTTTCCCCTTGTTTAAAATCTCAAGATTAAAAATATTAATTTAAAAATCCTTCAGGCGGGTGTTTAGGACAGAGGTTGTTTAAGGGTACGAACTTGCAATAAGTAGTAAATAAGACCTAGAGATCAAATGCACAGTGTAGTGAATACAGACAACAATATTGTATTATAATCATCAAACTTACTAAGAGATGAGAATTTAATGATTCCAACCAATAAAAAGAAAGGATAATTATGTAATGTGTTGGAGGTGCTAATTATCACTACAGTGGCAATCGTATCACAATGTATAGATGTATCAAATTAACATGTGGTACACCTTAAATTTATACAAGGTTATACATTAAATATATTTCAATTTAAAATACATGTAATAAAGATGTTTATAAAAGAGGTAAAATAATAAATAAATAAAAATCCAAAAAAACCCCCCGTCCCTTTACCCTAAAAATGTTCCTTGTGCCCATTTTTTCTTGATCCCCTTCCTCTACCCCAGCCCCAGGCAGCCATTGACCTGCTTTCTGTCACTATAGTGTTGCCTCTTCTAGAATTTCACACATGGAATCATTCAGTACGTAGTCTTTTCTGCTTGACTTCTTTTATTTAGCATAATGTTTTTGAGTTTCATTTATGTTGTTGCATGTCTAATATTTTGTTTCTTTTCTATGCTCTGTAGTATTCCATGGTAAGTCTATATTACTTAACGTTGTTTACAGTTTGGGGCCTTTATGAATAACGCTATAATTATTCACATACATGTTTTCATGGGGACATATATTTTTATTTTTGTAAGGTGAATACCTAGGGATAGAACTGCTGGACAGTGTGGTAAATGAATTTTTAACATTATAAAATACTGTCGTATCGTTTTGCAAAATGGCCGTAACTTTTTGCATTCCCACCAGCCATGCAGGAGAGAGTTCCCACATCCTCACCTTCCTCACCAACACTTGTTATTGATGTCTTCAGTCATTCTAGTGCGTGTGTAGTATCACATTCTGGTTTTTTTTGTTTTTGTTTTTTTCCTTTATTGCGGTACGCGGGCCTCACTGTTTGTGGCCTCTCCCGTTGTGGAGCACAGGCTCCGGACACGCAGGCTCAGCGGCCATGGCTCACGGGCCCAACCGCTCCGTGGCATGTGGGATCTTCCCGGACCGGGGCACGAACCCGCGTCCCCTGCATCGGCAGGCGGACTCTCAACCACTGCGCCACCAGGGAAGCCCCACATTCTGGTTTTAATTAGCACTTCTCTGGGGACTAGTGATGTTGAGCATCTTTTCATGTGCTATTGGCCACCTGTATATCTTCTTTTGGGAAATGTGTGTCCCAAACTTTTGTCCATTTATTAGTTTTTTTTCCCTTTTTTTAAAAAAACTAAGCTGTAAGAGTTCTTTAACTAATTTAAATACAAGCTCTCTGTTTTGAAAAATTGTTTTCAGTCTGTGGCTTCCCTTTGTGTTTTCATATTCTCTCTTCTTATGAGGACGCCAGTCAGATTGAACTAGGACCCACCCTAATTTTAACTTAGGGCCTTTACAGAGGTAATTATCTCTAAATACAGTCACATTCTAAGATAGTGGGGGTTAGGGCTTCAACATATGATGTTTGAGGGGGGGAGTGGAATGGGGAGACACAGTTCAGCCCTTAACAGATGGAAAAGACTAAGCTTATAGGGAACAAGGAGCAAACTAGTAAAGGAAGAAAAATAACGTTTATTAAGTGAAATAGTAGAACTTAGTGTTCCAGTTATAACCTCTATGGTCCCAGTGTTATTAGTAATTTATTACCTTGCTGGGGCTACAATTTGAGACTTGCACCCTGCAAGCCCATAGGTAGTTAATGAACAGTCCAGAACCCTTATCTCAAAAGGGCTCTGTTCTTCTGTAGATATTTTACAGAGGAAATGGTATCGTCCAGTAGTATTGAGAACCTGAGAATATCTACCCACATACGTTTCCCATATGTCACCAGCCAGCCATGACGTATGTTCAGCACATGGCTTCATTTAGGCCAATGTGTGACAATCACTGGTCCCCTGTCCAACCTTGCTGAGTGCCTGGAACAGATGCACTATCTTGTTCATAACAGTCCTGCATCGTAATAAATGAGGAAACTGAGGTTCAAAGAGTTTAAGGAGTTAGAGTTCCTCACCACGGAGTGACAGTGAGGATGGTCTGGGAGGATGGTCAGAGCCCTGAGAAGCAGAAAGAAGAAAGTGGGGCAGATAAAGAAATGCAGTGTGCTGATTGATTCGGTGGAAGATCCAGAGGTGGACACCTGTGTTCCTGGCACGAGCTTTCTGTTGAAGGCTTCTCTCTGGCCAGGGTCAGGGGTGGAGGAGGTAGGCAGGGACCAGGGCAAGGGGCCACGGGAAGCAGGGCTCACTGATGCTGTGGCCAGAGAGAAGACTTTCCATTTCTCCAGCAGGTGGCGCCATCTAGCCGGTTATCTGAAGAGAGCTGGCTCTGTCTGCGGGAGGTGTTCCCAAACTGCAGGTCCCCCAGGAACTGCCACTGTACCATGAGGATGCTGTCCTGGCTCCCTCTCCTGGGGCATGAGAAAGAGGGTATTTGTGATCACCTAGAAAATCTGGCCTCTACCTGTGGGCTCGCTGGAGAGAAGGAAAAATTCTGTGCGGCCCCTGGGTTTGCTGGCAGGGGTGGCCAGTGGGCACTGCTCCAGGGCTAATCGGAATGCTCTGCTTTCCTCCAGCAGCCTGGAGCTCTCTCTGAAACAGGGTGAAAGGCTCCCGAGTAACCAAGAAAGGAACATTCTCCCTGAAAACCTGGGCTCCTCATCCAGCAGCTGGCCAATTCCATTTGCTCTGAAGCTACCCTTGAGATGTGAGAAGTCTTGGGATAAACCAATCAATTTTAAGCATTTTCTTAAATATGCCCATTTGGATTTGAATTCATATGTCTAAAGGACTGGGGAGAACTTAGGTCTTTCCTGTCCTGGTACTTATCCCTTTTTGCTATTGGACGTCAGCCACAGCATGGCAATTGCAGCTACAGATGCTAGATTCAAATCCAGACACTTCCATGACTTGCTGTGTGATCTGGGAAAGTTTCTTAACTTCTCTGTGCCTCAGAGTCCTCTTTAGTAACAGTTCTTATCTCATGAGTTTAACATGAGGATTAAGGTTAATAAACTTAAAGCACTTAGGGACAGTGTTGGATGCACAGTTCTTATAGCTAAGCAGTTACTACCATCAGCTGAGCACAGGACAATTTTCTCAACTAGGTCATGTAACACTAACACCCGACACACAGTAGCTTCCCAATAATGCTGAACTGGATTTAACCAGGTGAAAAAAGAGCTGCTAGCAGGAAGTGGGGAGTGGGACAGTCCATACTAGTGGCTGGAGGGCCACAGGGGTGCTCACTCCCCTTCCCAAGAGGGACCTGCTATTCATGCCACCAAGACTTAGGGCAGAAGAGTTGATGGGAGAGGGAGGGGGAGGGGGAGGGGGAAGGTTTGAGAGCTGCAGCTTGTAGCTGGGGTGCCAGAAGCAGACTGAGGCACCCATCTGGATCCATGCCTGAGAAACAGGAATAGAGCTCAGCTTCAAGAGAAGGGCTGGCAGGAGCCACGCCCCTCGGAGCCTGGCCAACCAGCCTGGGCTGGGAAAAACCAGGAACCAGAGACCGAAGCTGGTCAGGAGTCAGGCCGCACATGGCCAGGGCAGGCAAAGAGGCTCAGCTGGGCACTCAGGAGGCCACTGAGGGCTTTAGTTTCCTTTGTCACCCCTGACACCTGACTCAGGAAGAGTGGTGGGCCAAGGTGGGGCTGAGAGGATAATCTGGAACAACCTCTCTGGGCCCCGGCAGCCTGATGAGGGGGTGCCTTCTAGAGGTCCCATACCAGGCCAGGGGTTACCCCTTAATTGCTAGATCCGGAGTGGGGGGGAGAGGAGCAGTTCTCAGGGAGGGGGCTGGGCAGTGACTTTCTGTCAGCTTGGAAGTATTATAAAAATTCAACAAACCAGCCATGTCTGTGCCTGTGTAACTCAGCTGAGCACCAGCCCTGGCCCTCCTCTCCTCCATCCCTGCAGTCACCGGACTCTCACTGGCCCACTGAGGGTCCAGAGGGGCGGGCAGCTGGGAAGAGCAGGGAAGGAAGGCACTGCCTAACCTCTGCATTATTATCTTAGTCCCACGGCATCTGGAGTGTATCTCAGATAGGGTGGGACAGAATGGGGCCTGGTGGTAAAACCTTGTGGTGAAGAGCTAGAGGCTCTGCTCTCAGCCTGCCTGAATTTGAGTTATGATTCCACCAATTCCAAGCTGTGTGACTTTGGGAAAATTACTTGCCTTCTCTGTGTCTCGACTTCTTTCTAAAATAAGAATAATAGTGCTTCCCTTACAAGATGCTATGAGTATGAACTGAACAATGCATGCAATGTACCTGGAACAGTTATAACTATTCATACTTACAGTACTTAGAACTATTCAATAAGCATTAATTTTAATCACTAAGTACATGTTAAATTTGCATCGCACCTCAAACTACATTGTCTCTGGTCTTAAGGACACATATGCATTCGGGAAGGAACATGGCAGTTCTCTGCTCCTGTGGGGTATGAACTGGTGAACCTGGAATCAGATCAGTGATGATGAGAATGATTAGTGGCAGAACCTATAGTAACCCAGTTTCTTTTTTCTCCTTCTTCCAGCTAAGTGGATGCTCGGACTCTGATCTACAAGGGTGAGGGAGAACTGAAAGCAGAAATAGCCAGCAGTCTTCATGGTTTTATTTCTCAAGGTCTAAACCTCAAAGAGGCAGGGAGATTGGAAGCAGACATGGAGAGCATCTTGGACAAAACACGCGAGAGAGAAGGATTTACGTCATGACTAGAGGGATCTGAGGAGAGAAGTAAAAGGGGTGGAGAGAACTTGGTGGTGGGCCAGCACCAGGCTGCCACTGGGACCCCATTGCTGTGCATTTTCATGAATTGCATTGCTGCAGGCCCAGCTGCATCTGTGGCTATTTTCTGCTGCAGAGATCAGGACACTGCAGGAGCCTTCAGTCAGAATACACTCAGCAATGAATGGCCACAGTGGTTGCCTATGACAAACACCTCCCACTCCCTGTGCTGCTGGCGTGTGAAGGCTTTAACAGACTACTCTGATTCGGGTGGAAATAGAACAGCTCTGAACTTGCTACCTATTGCCTGGAAGACATTTCCCATGAAGTTTTTCGCGCCATCCACCATGCGCTCCAGCAGCAGTTGAGGGTTTTGCTGTTCAACCATCTTGTGCTCACACAGGAGTGGGTATTAGCCAATACCCATTGTACCCACATGTGCTGGAATGGATGGGCACTGCTCTCATGATTGCAACTGTTATTAGACTGCAGGCTGTGTGAGGGGCTGAGGCTCCAGCCCCCCGCAGCCCCCAGAGCTGACCTGAGCTGAGCTTTGAGCGCCCCTTCCCCATCCCAGGCCCGTATGTTACTGTCACCTGTAACTCAGCACATGCATTTTATTTTTTTCTCCTGAATTTTATTTTATTTTTTTATACAGTAGGTTCTTATTAGTTATCTATTTGATACGTATTAGTGTATACATGTCAATCTCAATCTCCCAATTCATCACACCACCCCCACCCACACCTGCCACTTTCCCCCCTTGGTGTCCTTACATTTGTTCTCTACATCTGTGTCTCTATTTCTGCCCTGCAAAGCGGTTCATCTGTACCATTTTTCTAGTTTCCACATATATGCGTTAATATGCCATATTTGTTTTTCTCTTTCTGACTTACTTCACTCTGTATGACAGTCTCTAGATCCATCCACGTCTCTACAAGTGACCCAATTTCGTTCCTTTTTATGGCTGAGTAATATTCCATTGTATATATGTACCACAACTTCTTTATCCATTCATCTGTCGATGGGCATTTAGGTTGCTTCCATGACCTGGCTATTGTAAACAGTGCTGCAATGAACATTGGGGTGCATGTGTCTTTTTGAATTATGGTTTTCTCTGGGTATGTGCCCAGTAGTGGGATTGCTGAGACATATGGTAATTCTATTTTTAGTTTTTTAAGGAACCTCCATACTGTTCTCCATAGTGGTTGTATCCATTTACATTCCCACCAACAGTGAAAGAGGGTTCCCTTTTCTCCACACCCTCTCCAGCATTTGTTGTTTGTAGATTTTCTGATGATGCCCATTCTAACTGGTGTGAGGTGATACCTCATCGTAGTTTTGATTTGCATTCCTCTAATAATTAGTGATGTCAAGCAGCTTTTCAAGCACATGCATTTTAACTCCATTCCTTCTGGGATGCATCACAGGAAAAGAAAATGATAGCACTGGACTGAGCAGGAAGCCAGGTGCCTGGTGGGATGGAGCGGGGAGTGGGGACACACAGGGTCCGTGAAAAGCCTGGAGGGGAAGGGGGCGGAGCCGCCAAAATCAAATCTCCCTGACTGCACGACTTGGGCTGCTGAAAAGTCTTCCAGTTCCTCAGACGGAAGCAGGGGAAGTCCAGGCTGTAAAAGTTCTTGAGATGTTGCAGGTCTCTTTCCTTTCCTTCTCCCTGTATTTTCAACAGTGTTTAACAGCAATCGGTTTCTTGCTCAGCCTCCCTCTGTGTGTCATCTTAGGACCCAGCCTGGCTGTGGGGCTGGCCTGTCAGGGAATGGGCCACATGGACAGAGCTGATTGCCTGGCCCTGGATCCTGGGTGGTTCTTTCCTCCAAAGCCTTGGACAGAAGCTTTTTCATGACAGGACACTGTGCTGATGCTGTCTGGATGGCCTGGGCCACACAGTCAGGTGGAGGAGGGTGTGACGAGGAAGCAAAGAGTGGCTGCAAAGCCCCCTGCAGGTCGCTGTAGCAATACTCAGAAATGACTGGAGATCAACAGCAGTGGCCTGAATTTTATTTGCTTTCATTTTCTCTTTGGGCCTAAACATAAAAATGGCAGAAACCAACTGCTGGGCTCGTTACCGCAGCTGTGACGGCTTCTGGGTCTGGAAGGTCCACAGCACAGGAGGGAGAAACAGGGGTCTTGTAGGTTTTGGTGGTGGGAGGTGGGGATCAGAGAAGAACCGTGGGGGGGGCGGTGGTGGAGGGGACTGGGACCCCTGCCAGGCCATTTCGGCTGCTTTGTAGCCGCACAACTTGGCAGCCTCGTCCCTCCCGGGGGGATCAATAGTGCTATCTGCACACTTGTGCCTCTCTCAGCTTCTGAGGACTTTAACTTTCATAAAGAGGCATCAGGAGTATAAATAGAGCAGAGAGGTGGGGAGTTGGATTCCTGCCGTTGCGGAGTCCTTGTGGGAGCAGAAGGGACCATGGAGCTCGTCCATTCAGGATGCTTGAAAAAAAAAATGAAGGCCAAGGTCTAAGCATCTAGGCGAAGGAAGAATAAAGGCTCCAGTTTGGGTGAAGTTATTTCTGACACACTGTAAGACTGTGTACTGAGATTCCCTGGGTCATTCCAGCACTCCTGCCTTAAAAATCTGAATCAGCCTCACTTTACCAAGTGCACGGTATCCACTTTCTCCTATTACTGTTCTAAACACTCTGCGGGGTGTGGAGAGTATATTGTGGGCTACTTGACTGACTGATCAATTTGCCATTCAGTCGTTCGTGCACTCATTCACACAACATTTGCCTGTGATTGTCTTCTCACCAGTCTCCCCACTAGATCGTGAGTTTTCTAACTCACGGCCTCTGCCTCGTCATCTCTGCACACAGCGCTTGAATCCTGTGCTGCCCACCTGCGTAGTTCGCTCAGGAGCCCCCGGCACCTGGCAGGCACATTGAGGGGGAGACCAGACTCAGCAGAGGGTAGAAGAGCGTGGCCAGTCTCTGCACCGTGGAGTGACTCATCACCTCAGCAAGGGGGGGCGTGAGAGCCAGAATTCCGATGCTCTTTGGAATTGTTGGTCAGCAATGAATGACCTGGATCATGGATTACAGGAAGCCCAAGTGGGTGGTCCAGGAAGAGCTGGGTAAGCGGTTTCTAACGGTCCACTTTGAATCCTTTCGGAAAGATTATGATGACCCGAGGGACATACCTCTCCTAGTCTGGCTTCTTGATGGCCCTCTGCCTGTAGTGTGCCCTTCATGGTGATGAGACAGACACAGGGCAAGCAAGCAGAGGCAACACCTTGTCCGCGATGTTCCTCTCAGAGCTTCCTAATTGCCAAGCCGCGCCAGCATCACAGGCTCCTTGGCGAGCTTCCTTCCAGAAGCTGCAGCTGGAAGGATCTTCCCTTTGAAGAGCTCTCAGGATGTGGTGAATGTTTGCCTGTGCCTTACTGGGAAACTCTTGAGCACCAGTGCAGGATGTGCATCTCCTTAAGGAGAGTGTGAGACAGAATCTTTATATATGAGCCCCTCAGTCATTTTGTTGTTGTGCTGGAAGAGCAAAGTAGCCTCTTAGGTGAGAGAAAGGCTGCAGACAGCACTCGAGGCTGGAACTCAGGCCCGCTCGCTCTGAAGAGGTAAGAACCAGGGACATGGCTGTGTGGTCTGTTTTAGCTGCAAACTGGAAATAGATGACTTCACAGGATTTGCAAGTGACCACCTCAGAGGAACAGGAGCTCAAGACCAGGAACCACGCCTGTGAAATCCTTCTAGAATTTGGACCTTTGTAATTTATCTGTGTAGGTCCAAGTCCTTGATCTTTCTTATATACCGCAGGATTGTTAACAGGATTCTTCCTGCCTCAGTTTCGATTGAGGAACAGATTTTGGCAGGAATAACAAATGCTTTATTCCAATGCTTCCACTGTGGATAAATTCCAAAGTAAATGGCCAAGAACTGTTCAAGCCAGTCCATGAGCTGTTTGTTCGCAGTCTATAATGACATAAGGAACTTGAACCAGGAAGTAAATCGAGTACATGGTTATACTCGATTGTTAGTTCGGCTGACATTTCTTTGTAAACAGCATGACTTTCTTGCTGAAGGAAGCAGTGCATTGATTTACAATCCAGCACAAACTCTGTATCTAGTTTGCCAGGACCACACTCTGAGCAATACTGATTTATGTTCCTCACATGAAGAATGACAACAGGTACTTCTATGGAACTACTCTGTGACCTTAGTAAGAGTCCCACTGAAAAACCTAAAGGATGGGAGAGAAGCCTGCAGCAGGATGGACCAGCTGAAGGAGAGGTGATCAGGCTGACACTTGCCTGTGCTTCTGGAATTTATTAGGGCAAGGGCTACCTGAGTGGTTTCCACTGAGCAGATGAAGGCTCTGCGATGAGGTAGAGGGTCTGGGTCATGTTCATTCCTGTGTAATAGGGCTGCCTGCAGGGCTGATGGGATCTCAGCAGAAAAAATCCCTAGAGATGGACCACTGGATTCCTGGTTAAGCCACTCACCAAAACGGAGATGTGTCTGTTCACATCAAGGGGGCAGCAGGGGAGAGATACCTACAGGACTCTCTAGAGAACCCACCAAATCTCCCCCATTAAAGAAAATATCTGCTTCAAACACTTGCCAGGCCCAGAGAATACAAAAGAGCTTACCTCATACTCAGGTAAGACCTTTTCCTCCTCCCTTAAGCTTCTCCATTGGCCAACACTGGGGGTGGGGCTGTCACATCGGCCAGATAATGGTGGGTGGGGCTATAGTTGCAACAAGATTGGCCATGGGATGGCGAGGTGATAATTGTTGAAGGTGAGTAATGGATTGATCATTCTACTCTGACATTTGTGTGAGTTTGGAAGTTTCCATATTCAAAATGTTAAAAGTTAGAAGAAACAGCAGATAACAAGTGGTAGAAGAGTTGAGGAGGAAGAGAGAAGCTTTGTAACTGTGGGAAACCCTAGCCGCGGGTGAATCTTATTTTCAAATTAAGATTGAAGTATTGATTATTACACAGAATCAGACCTTCTAATTTCACAGTCAAGACTGAGCTTTGTGACTTCAAATGACTACAGGACTTTATAATAACCAGAAATAACTAGGGAAGTCCTGGAAATTAATCCTAGGGGCAGATGAAGAAAACTAATCCCACAGAGCAAATTTAAAGGGCATTAGACGATTTTAGCGAGGGGAAAGCAATCACCATTTTATACAGTGAGGTCTTGATTTGCTTTCAGACAGAGTGTGGATTCAAAACCCTGCTTGCTGTGCAACCTTGGGTCTCGGTTTTCTCATCTGTATAGCATCTATGATGATGCCTGTAGAAGGTCACTGTGTTAGCGGTGACATACACAAAGTGCTTTGTATATGTAGATGCTATTGTGAATCTAATTATTGTGTTATTATGTTAATGTAATAATTACAAATCAACAGAATCAGTGTCAATGAAAATATATTGAGTATAATCTATATTCCAAGCCCTAGGACAGCTCAGAGGATATGATAGTCTACAGGAGAGAGAGAGAGAGAGAGAGAGAGAGAGAGAGAAAGGTTCTTTGTGATTGCATCTCATGAGCTGTGCCTAATGCAACAAACAGGTTACTCTCAGGGGACCAGCAGTAAAACCTGAACATATTAAGGGCCTGGAGTCATGTCTTCGGGGCACTGTTCCATGCAGCAGTCCAGGGTGTGTTGTGGGCTGGTGACCTCAGCTCCTGGGAGGGTGAGGCAGGCTGAGTCCCCAGGGATGTGAGAAGGAACATCTTGCCTTGCCCTGGGAAGAGAGAAGACTCTCCATTCATGAGCCCCACTGGGCAACTACAGTGCCACTCTATCTAGCTGTGTGGCCTGGGGGTGTTATTTCTATGCTCATTCTCAATTTCCTCATCTGTAAAGTGGGAGAAGGGAAGGGGAGGAAAATGGAAGGAACTCAGAGGTGGTCTTACATTACAGCACAGAGCAACAAAACTGATCATGAACCTCCAAGGTCTGTCTCCTAGAAGGGGCTGCAAAACACGCTAGAGAGAAAGCCCCACCTTTTCCACACACCAATTACCCCTGTTGAGGAAGTGCTGATTGTGGACCCCAGAGGAGAGCTCACACCAGGACTAGGTAGCATGTCACATGGGTCCACGATTTGGCAAAGGGTTTGCCTTGAAGGCAGGGAAGAGTAATGTGGCAGGTATAAGTTTCACTATAAACTCAGGTGTGAAAGAAAGTATTAGCGATACTTTATTTTCCAAATTAATTTTTATTTTGAGCCTTTGTTCTGCTGGGCAACTGGGAAACTTTGATATCACTCTTTCCTGGAGTTTCCTGACACTCAAGATAGTGTCAAAATCCCAGGGCTTCCATAGGACCAATGTCCGGTAATGGGTGCCCACCTGATCCTCACGTGCCCTGTCCTTAGAGGTCAGGTACTGCTGGATACTGACCTTTCCACTTGGCATGGCCTCTGAATCCTGCACTCTGCCTTACACCTATGTGCCCCTTGGGGCATAGGGTCCTCTTGGGTGCTGCCCTGGTGTGCCCCCAAGACAATTCTTTTTGGGATCTTTTCAGTTGCTGAACATGCTGCCTGGATGCTTCCTGTCTTGGGACCCACAGATCATGTTCTCCCCCACCTCGCTCTCTCTCACTGCTCATCTTCTGCAGACTCTGTTTCCTGTTTGGGGGTGGTCACAAGAGGTTTGGGGAAAAGTCTACACCAGTATCTTCTCTTCCTTCTTTTGAAATTAGACTTTTGGAAATAAAAGGCTGTAAGTCTTACATCTTTGTTTTCCATCCTGCTACATCTCTCCCTGAGACAAAGGAGACTGTAGCCCTCCTTGTAGAAATTATGGTAGGTCCCAGTAGACAGCCTTCTCAGAAACTGGGTCATTTTTTCTGTCTACAATAGGCAAAATCAAATAGTTCCGTGTTGAGTTGCACCCTCTCCCCACTCAGACACACCTCCACCAGCAGAAAGGAGGATGAATATCAGAATATGCTGACCTAAGGAATGATTATATTTCTTATTCAGTTGAAGTCTTTTTCCTTTGACTTTCATTAATAATGTCATTTGCCATGAAATAGCTCCAGTAGATATTTTAACGTATTTTTTATCACAAAGGTAATAGAAACACATTGAGAGAATTTAAAAAATGAGGAAGGAGAGGAATGAGGGAAGAAGGTAAGTAGAGGGAGGAATGAAGACAACTAGATACAAACTATTCAAGAACCCTTATTATGTGCCCAACTTCTAGGTGTTTTATGTGCATTCTATTCAATCTTCACCACATCCCTCTGGGGGAGTACTGTCATTATCACTATTCTGCAGTGGTGAGAACCCTGAGGCACAGAGAGGTTAAGTAGTGTTTCCAGAATCATACACCTCCAGGCTGCCTGTCTCAGCATCAAACAATACTGTCTCCCACATCAGTTCGATTGAGTTCTGTTCTTCTTTGCATTCTTTTAAAAATAATTTGTAATTTGGATTTCCTTTGTAATTTAGCCTGACTTTCTTAATTTTTAAGAACTTTATTTTTTAATATTTTCATTGGTAATTTTTTTGACTTTTTTTTTTTGCGATACGCGGGCCTCTCACTGTTGTGGCCTCTCCCATTGCAGAGCACAGGCTCCGGATGCGCAGGCTCAGCGGCCATGGCTCACGGGCCCAGCCGCTCCGCGGCATGTGGGATCTTCCCAGACCGGGGCACAAACCCGTGTCCCCTGCATCGGCAGGCAGACTCTCAACCACTGCGCCACCAGGGAAGCCCTTGACTTTTTTTATTGAATGAATGATTTTTTAAATTCTACAGTGTGTTACAATTTTCAAGAGTTTCACACACCTGATTTCATATAATCCATAATAACCCAACAGGAACATGAAAAGATGCTCAATATTGCTAATCATCAGGGAAATGCAAATCAAAAATCACAATGAGATATCACCTTATACCTAGCAGAATGGCTGTCATCAAAAAGAACACAAATAACAAATGTTGGCGAGGATGTGGAGAAAAGGGAACCCTTGTACACTGTTGATGGGAATTTAAATTGGTGCAGCCACTGTGGAAAACAGCATGGAGGTTTCTTAAAAAACTAAAAACAGAACTATCATATGACCCAGCAATTCCACTCTTGGGCATATATCTGAAAAATACAAAAGCAATATTTCAAAAAGATATCTGCACCTCAATGTTCATAGCAGCATTATTTACAATTGCCAAGGTATGGAAGCAACCTATGTGACCATCAACAGCTGAATGGATAAAGACACACACACACACACACACACACACAAAATGGAATACTTCTCAGCCATAGAAAAGAATAAAGACCTGCCATTTGCAGCAACATGGATGGACTCGAAGGGCATGATGCTAAGTGAAATAAGTCAGAGAGAAAAAGACAAATACTGTATGATATCACTTATATGTGGAATCTGAAAAACACAACAAACTAGTGAATAAAACAAAAAAGAAGCAGACTCACAGATATAGAGAACAAACTAGTTGTTACCAGTGGGGAGAGGGAAGAGGGGAGGGGCAATAAAAGGGGGAAAAAGGGTCATTGTTGGTTTTTAATACAACTGAATCATGGTCAGACTGCAGCTTGTAGATATTTGAATTTGACAAAGCTTTTTCCTTGGCTAAAGATGTAATCAATATTATATTATAAAAGTTCCTTGCCTATAAGAATGGAGTTAATCAACCAAGTAATCAATAAATGCTGATATCCTTAATCAAATCTTCGTTCTTTATGTTTTGCCAACTTGATCTATAAAATTTTAAAAGTGCGTTCATATTTTAAAGTCAAATTGTATTTGCCTCGAGTTATACTGAATTACAGGAAAGTTTATTTGGCTGCTATGTTATTTGGTATACAGTGTATATGACTACTATACTGCCATCATTCATTATATCTTTTATCATCACACCATCTACCCTGTTACATGTTTCTGACCTTAAATTGAGATTTGCTTGATATTGAGACTATTGCTATTTTCCTTTTTTTTTTTTTTTTGTCTGCTTGCTTGCTTATTTTCATTTGCTGGTATTCTATGTGTCTCCCTCATTTTCAGCACTTGTCACTCTACCCTAGATGTACCTTTTTGTAAAAACCGCAGAATACAGTGTTCTTTTTAACACAGTCTAGTAGTCTGTTCATTGATTTGGAAATTCTGGATAATATGTGTTAGCCTTGATTTTATCCTTGTTCATTTTATTTAAAGTTTACCATTATTTACTTTTACTCTTTCCTCTCTTTCCCAGTCTTTATTTCTGCTGACTTGATAGAATATATTTTTATTCTCCTATTGCCCTGTTTTAATTAGGAAGGTCTGATATGCCTTTATGCTTCTCTACTGCTTTCTCCCTTTTGTATTTTAAAAGAAATATTAATTTTCCCTTCCCTTTTATTTTTCTATTCCTCTCCTTCACCTCCTACTTTTATTCTCGAACTACTGGGTTTATTTTAGCTACTTCAATAATTTAAAATTCCAGCTTTACATAAAATTTCCCCATACCAAATATTCCTTTGTTTGAAGACTGTTCTTCAGAAAGGGCTGCCCTGACAGCTTGCTGCCTGTGGGAAGACCCTGTCCTGTCTGCCTGTCCTATAACTCTTAAGAGTAGAGAAAAGCAGAGGCCTCTTCTTAAGCTGACATCTTTAGATTAAAAACATTAAAATTAATTTTCCTTCAATATTACAGAAGAAAGAACTGAAGGAAGAACTGAATTTCAGATAAATGTTTATCACATGCCATTGTTCCTTTCCCAAAAGATCCTTCTGAAATTTAGAAGAAACAGCTTATAAAATATTAACAGGTAGGAGTTGAGCTTTTAAAATTACATCTTTTAAACAGACACATTATTAACCAACTCCTTGCTATAGGGGATAAAAAAAAAACTAGCACTTCTCATTTTTTCCCATCTCCATTTCCTTCACATCTTAATTTTTGTTTGTAATGTTATTACTTTTACTTGGTTAAGGTTTATAACATTTGCATTCTGGTCTTTAAATTCCATAACCATTTAGTTTTAGTTCCATATTCAAATAGATTAAATAATCATCCCTGCAGTTTTCATATCTGATTTTTAATTTTGATCATTTCTTGGAAAGTAAATCCATTTTCAAGTAGTTTTTACAAGAAAGGCTCAGAATAATGTTCAACACTTCACATAATTCCAGGCAGTAATCGTTGTTAAATGTTATTTAATAAAAATAAAGAGCAGTGGAATAGTGATAAAATACCTTTTATCTTATTGAGAATATTTTACGCGTTCATCTACTATTTAATTATTTTCCTTTTAAAAATTGATATTCCTTTGTTCTTCACAGAATAAAATCATTACCTCTTCGTTTTTTCTAAAAACATATTTACAGAAGCACTTCTTTTCTCATCTGCCTTTTTATTTTGGGTTCTGTTACTATGCAGAAGCTTTAATTGTATGTAATGAAGTCTGATGATCTACTCTTCGTGATTTCTTCTATTACTTCTAAATTTACATTCTTGATATTCAATTTTATAGTCTAATTTTTCTATAATTGGAATTTAATATCTTAATATGTAGCTCATAATTCATTTAGAAGTTTTAGTATATGGTTTAAGGAGAAACTCACAGTTAATTTTTTTCCCAAATTCATAACCAACACAAATTTTTGACGAGTTCCTCCCTTCTTGTATTTGTTGAATATTAAATTCTAACACATACATACATACACATACTCCCCCCCCTCCCCCATACATACACACATTTTCTCTCTCCTGGCTGTCTTTTGTTTTCTTTTCGGCTGCCTCCTTTCATACATTGATCTCTTACTTTTGTGTTATAGGACCTACCCCTGCCCAGCAATTCACATTAGTTGTCTTATTTAGATAATTCTCTAAATCAGTTTCTCCAAAACTGTGTTTCCTGTGTTTCATTGAAATCTCTGCAACATACAAAACCCTGTCACAGATCTTCTTTCTCCATCTTAAACTCAATAGTAGATCAGACTGCTGCTTTCCATGTTTAGCCAAGAACCATGACGTAGTTCTGCCTGAAAGGTCTCTGTGTGTGGTACCCATCTTACTTTCACCTCAATTATGCAAGTAGATTTGCTTCCCTCCTCTGTGAACAAACTTCTCACACCTGAGGTCTTAAGCATCTACAGGCTGGGCAGGCTCACAAAAGGGTTTCTTACACCATTACACTGGGACAACGAACGTACACTTTTCACACACTTGTCAAACCAAGAGAGCCATTCTGGGCAATATCTGCGGGTCAAACACAGCGTTTCTACCTATAATATAGTGTTTAATAGTTTAATAGATAAGTTAATTGTCAACCTATCTTTTTATAAGTCTATCTTGCTCAACACACTGTGAGTTCCTGGAGTGCAGGAAACATCGCCAGTGCAGAGCACAGAATCCACCACGTGGTTGAGGCTTAAATAGTATTTATATTGAGTGATTAGCTTTCCTAAGCCCCACTCTCTCTCCCCAAAACAACCTACTGACCAACCATGAAACTGACCAACTATCACACAATCAAACAGAAGCAGTGACACAACTGCTAAGGCAATTTCCCAAATTTCAGTTGTGTTTGTACAGAGTCAGGCTATTTCACTTATTGAATGTAGATTCTGTGGCAAATCCTGAGATAAATCAAACACCATTCCCTTGCTCAGGGAACTCTGAATTTCTGAGGATAGATGACACATTTGCTTAAATAGAATTCAAATGGCAAACTGATTGGTGTCACACAAGCTGTGTATCAGGAAAGAGAAGAAAGGAAGAGAAGAATAATTTTTTTTCCCCGTTAACCTTTGGGGATAAAAAACACCATAATTTTGGTCTTAAGGCTGCCCCATGATTAATATTTCCATCTAAGAAGCAATTAAGGAATTATTATCCAGGGGGACTGTGACAAAAGGAATTAAGCCATGCCAGTTCTGTTCAGCCAGACTAAGGCTCAACTTTGAATATTAAATCTATTTAGACTAAAGGCTTACATTTTGTCCTTAACTTTTGCTCAGGTGCTGTGTAAGAACCACTCAGTGGATAAGTAATAAATGATCTAGAACTACTTAGCAAATACAATCCACAGTGCTAAATGGAATACATTATAATCATGGCGTGATAATCAGAATAATAATAATTTAACATGTGTAGTAGAGTCCAAGGGGCAACAATCTGTTTTAGTCCATTAAAGCACTTGCATTTTGAGATATAAAACTGTACTTTTTAGTGTTATAGGAAATAATCATTTCCTATTATTGAAATAGTGGAGAGATCATCTTGTCTCAGTGCTGTGATCATATTGTGTTCACAAGTGCATCTAATTATAAACATGTTATCAGAATTTTTTGCAAACATAATTTTTTAAGGTGTTAAATGGAAGGACTTACTACAATGCCTATAAAACAACTTTGAAAAAATACACAAGACCTCAACTCAAAAATAGGTGCACATTCCATACCTATAAATTCATAGAGAGTAGAATAGTAAGAGACCTTCCCTTTTATATAGAAGAAAATAGTGGCCAGAGAGGTCAATTATCTTGCCAAGTAGGAATAGGGGTGGGAGGAAACCCCTATGTATTCCTACCTTCTGGCCAGTGCTTAGAACCCTACACGGCAGTGGTCCCCAACCTTTTTGGCACCAGGAACCAGTTTCGTGGAAGAGAAATTTTCCACAGACTGGCGGGGGGTGGGGGTAGGTTGGGGATGGAGGATGGTTCAGGCGGTGATGCGAGCGATGGGGAGCAATGGGGAGCGGCAGATGAAGCTTCGCTCTCTCGCCCGCCACTCACCTCCTGCTGCGCGGCCACTGGTACCGCTAAGCGGCCCGGGGGTTGGGGACCCCTGCTATACGGTGTTGTCTTTAGAGAATTTTTTAATGGAAGGAGTGGGATTTTTATGTTTTTGTTTGAGAGATGGAGACACTGAGGCACCACATCCTGAAACAACATAGCTGACCCATGGAGGTAGCAAGCGGTAGGTCTCTGATCAGAATTCTCTGTACACAGAGCCCTGTTGTTGATCTCGGGTATAATCTGGAGCAGCAATGATGCAGGGACTCTCCGAGGCTCTTGCATTAATGGAGGAAAGTGACAGTGTTTCGAGGGTTCCGTTTTGGCTAATTTATCACACAGTGTGACCCACTGACAGCTACAGCTCTGTGGCATCTACCGCAAGCCTATGCAAAACGGAGGTTTTTAAATGGAACATTAATCATGTGGAAAATTTCTGAAAAGGGCTCTAAGAAATGACTAGTGTAGATGAGGTATTTTGAAACTGGTAGGCTACAGGAATGAGTAGAATGTCACTACACTGGGATCTGTGGAAATTCAGAAACTCAAGAGCCAAGAAACTTTTCATCTAAAATGTGGAATAAATAGGGGTGGGGCAGTGGGAGGTACAAACTACTGGGTGTGAGGTAGGTTACAAGGACGTACTATACAACACGGGGAATAGAGCCAATATTTCATAATAACTGTAAATGGAGCGTAACCTTCAAAAAATTGTATTAAATAAAAAAAATAAAATAAAATGCGGAATAAGACTCCGGTCATTCCTGAGGACCCCTCCCAAGGCCAAGGACTTACAATGACCCTCTCCTCTTCACCCCTTCCAGCCTGTCCCTATTCTAGACTGTAAGCTCTTTGAGAGTCGGCTCTAGTTCCACTCAGTTGTTTCCAGCTTCCAGAGCAGTGCCTAACATATAGTAATTGCTTAATAAACATCTGTTAAATTGAAGTTGACTCTGGTAATGAACCTGCTGTAACTGGATCCACAGGAACAACTGGACCTCTTCCTGATAGTCTTAGCCCTTCATAATTCCAGGAGGAGCAGCAGTCTCTTGGAAGGAACCCCCTACCTTCCAACCCTGATCCTACAGCATAAGAGTGTCACTAGAGGAGCCCGGCTTTGAGCCGGTCACCATGGAGACGCAGACTCAGGCCCTTCTTACTTGCAGTTTCTTGCTTTTTTTTTGGTCTTGGAGAAAAAGTTTCTCTGATTTAGTTATCAGTCTGATTTAGAAAAGTTTCATTTTTTTTTTCTCTAAGAGTAAGAGACTTGCGCGTGGGACGCCTCAGCACTGCATTCAAGAATTGTGAGCTGTGTTCTCTTGGAGCGTGTGTGGCAGTGTTCCATCCGGTCACACAGGGAGCGGGGCTCCCCTTCCCCTCTTTTCTCATGGGCTCAAACCTGTGGTGGCCGAAAGTTAATTATCACCTCCTAGGATGCTTGGAAACTCCTCTCGTCTTGAAAGGACTTTCCTCATGCTGGTCCTCAGGAGGGAAGAGACCCATACAATTATTTCTTAGTTCTGTGACACTCTGTGTGCATATATGCCTGACGTATGGGAACTTTGATCATGAGACTCATGCAGGATTCAACGTGGAGAGAAGTGTTGGCTGAAGAGGCACCAAAGCCCCCCTACTTGGTCATTATAATGAATGTGGGCGTCCACCTGCACTGAGTTGCTGTGGAGCCAGGTGGGCTGCAGCAAAGGAGCCCCCTCCCCGCAGTTGTCAAGATCAGACTCTCCATAGAGAAGGAGGGTGTCACACATGAAAAACCTCCATTCTGCCCTGGGTCCATTCACCCCACCTGGCAATCAGCTGCAGTGAGGCTGAGAGGAAGTGGGCTTGCAAGG
Source organism: Pseudorca crassidens (assembly GCF_039906515.1). Taxonomy (NCBI): domain Eukaryota; kingdom Metazoa; phylum Chordata; class Mammalia; order Artiodactyla; family Delphinidae; genus Pseudorca; species Pseudorca crassidens. The sequence continues at coordinate 53,200,903 of NC_090311.1, read as the reverse complement.
TCTAACGTGTGTAGTGTGAGCCCTGGGAGGATGTGCGGGAGGATGTCTGATGAGAGGGAAGATGCAGTGCCTCTTTTTCACCTCACGTGGAAACTCACACATAGAAGGTCGGGCCCTGTAATGTGCACTGTGCCGAGGGATCCACACTCTCTGTCTCATTGACTCCTGACAAAATCACGTGAAGAATTTTTTTTAAAAATCAATATTATATAGAGAGGGCTCTTTAAAAAGAATAACTATTTTTCCCAAAGTCACACAATCAGTACCTACAGGTGAGACATCGGTTCTTCTTTTGCTGTGTAACAAACCATCTCCAAATCACTTTCTAGTGCTGTAAAATGACCTCCCTTCATTCTGCTCACAAAGCCTGTGGGTCAGGACTTTGGACAGGGCAAGGGGATGGCTTGTCTCTACTTCACCAAAGACTCCAATGACTGTAGGTGCTTCTGGGTTGGAGGCACATCTGGAAGGCTCGTTTCGCTGGAACTATTGCCAAGAGCATCTACACGTGGCCTCTGCATGTAGCTTGGGCTTATCCCAATGTGTGTTTGGTTTCTGGAGGAAGTGTCCCAAGAGGGACTGTTGGAGACCAATCATTCCTAAGGACCAAAGCAGGAGCTGCAAGGTTTATTCTGACCTAACAAGTCACCTAGCATCATTTCCTCTCTACTGGTTGAAGCAGTCACAACTCAGTCCCATATTACTCAGACCCCACTCTCCATGGAATGAGTGTCAAAGAATTTATGGCTATGTTATCAAATGGCCACACAGGATTTGACTGTAAGTCCTTACCCCCTCTACAGTCATTACCCCTCCCAGTAGACATGTTGGCTGGGTGTAAAAGAGGCAGTGTGTCCTGGGAAAGTCTTCCATAGGGACAAGGAGAATATGTATTTAACAAGGCTGCATCACTAGGGCCCTGGGGCTTGTGAAAGAAAATGCAGCAAGTAGCAGTATGGCTTGGGAGGCAGAATTCTCGAGGGGCCTCAGGTGCCTCCACCTGTGCAGCCCTGGATGACCTGCTGCCTCAGGTCTTCCTCTGTGGGAAGGGCATAATCACAGCGTCTCCTGGCTCCTCTGTAGGATGCAGTGTCTAGGGGATGTGAAGCCTCAAGGACTTTCCAACCTGCTCTTCAGATGGAAGGAAGGTCTCAGTGTCCATGAGGAGCCCTGCTGCTCAGCCCCTCAGCCCACGGCTCTCAGACACACTCAGTGGGCAGGCTAGTCTTCTAAACCCGGCCCGAATCCCAGAAGCCTAACCAGACCCCACGATCAGACCACACGATCTTTTCCTTCCTTTATCATCTGCATATATTGATTCTGTTATACATTGTTCATTTGCCAGTTCATCACATCCTAGAAAGGGTGATAAACGTAGAATCACCATATCCTCTTAAAGTCTTGGCCCCGCTGGGTACTAGGTGAGCAACCATGGACATATCACATAGCCTCTTATGACCTCAGTTTTCTGCAAAACAGTGATCAGTTTATCTGCTTTTCAAGAACATTATGGGGATTGAATGAGCTGATATGAGAAAATGTTTTCTAAGCTGATAAACATAATGTATACGTTAGATTTTTTTTATTATTATCATTTCTTCTAGCACTTAGCAAACAGAGTGCTTCACCCACAGCAAGTGGTTAATAAATATGTGCACTTCAGTCTTGATTTACTCCAGACCCTAAATGAAGTTCATGTCAGAAGGAGATCGGAACTTTCGTCTCCTGTCCTACTTGGGGACATATGTCACAGAAGCGCTTCCATATGAATTGGCTGCACTATTCTCTTTCTTACCCTGTCAAGTTGGAAAAAGGATTGCAGGCTTTGGTAACTGACATAATCACAGTACTGATTAAGAAAAAAGAACTGACTTTGTCAATTTAATTAAATAGCTAAGGATATGCAACCCCAATCTCAGGCTATGCGCTTCAGGGCAAAGCTGGTGTGGGAAAGGTGGGCCTGTGATCTGGGGTTTCCTCTTCTAGAAAATTCTGGAAGCTGAATAAATTTTTTGCAACAACTCACTTCATGCATCAGAGACTTAGTTATATTAATCTAGGAAATGCATGGAAACAGTTCTCCCTACAACAAGCCTCTGCAGAAAGAGTGACCAGAATAAACCCCACAAGAAACAAACCTTAGGGTAGGGCCCATTTCTGGAAATTTTCAATCTGGTCTATTTTTATTGTAATCAATGGATCTGTGTTTTCAACAGCAGGCATTTATTGGGTCCACACTGTGTGCTCAGTGCCGTTTTAGAAGCTATGGGGACTACAGATCAGGAGTGGCTGTCGCTGCATTTATGACAGCTTTCTTGGTGTGTGTTCTGAGAAATCTTTCAGAGCCCATTGCTGAGCGTACATGAAGACCAGACAGTGCGGCGGGAGAGGAGTGTCAGGCCTGCGCTGGGCTGTTGAACGGGAAACAGCACAGCAGTCAGCATTTGGGTTGCATCTCTTTCAATTTCCTTCTAACTATGCAATGTTGGGCAAGTTGCTTAACTAACTTGAGTCTCAGTTTCTTCCCTGTTAAATAGGTCTCAAACAGAAGGAGAGAATTCAGTGAGATCTACAGAGTAAAGCTTTGAACTCACTCAATCTAGTGAACAAGTTATTAGGCTCATTTGAAAGGAGGATTGAAGAACTGGCTTAGATGGTGTTTTGATGATCTATTTTTGCCTAAAAAGCCATCCCCAAACTTAGTGGCTTAAACACCAATCACTTAATGATATCTCACAATTCCATGGGTTGACTGAGGCTCAGCTGGTTGGTTCCCCTACTGTCTCTTTGGGATTTCTCATGTACTTGCTGTCAGATGGGGCTGGACCCTCGGTGCTACTCCATGAGGCTTCTATTTCCATGTGGTAACTTGTCCTCTGGGTCTTCTCCACATGGCCTCTCTCTACCCTGGACATTTTACATGGTCAGCCTGGATCTCCAAGAGGTGGAGTTGGAAGTGTTCAGGTGTCCTCAGTGCCTGGAGTTTGCCAGTCTCAGGATGTTGCTTCTTCCACATTCCAGTGGTCAAAACAGTCCCAGTCCCAGGACAGATTCAAGGGGGAGGGGCACAAGTTCCACCTCCTTAAAGGGAAGGCAGAGATGTTTGGGGTGATCTTTCATATCCCAAACCCCCAGCGGCAGGGCTCTTCCCCAGCAGTCTCTTGGCGATGGGGAAATGTGCAAGTCACAGTTTTGGAAAACCCACTGACGACAAGTAGATCAGCCGCCCAACAGGACCCCTTATCAATGCAGTTCTTTGGTGTGAAGTCCTTCACATTTGACTTTTCTTAGGGCAGCTGGCATTTTTCTAAGTTCTCAAGGACTTATTCAAGCAAACAAAGCTCACAGGAGACTGGTGCGCAGCTTAGACTATTGATATATTTATTTACGATGGTATATTTACTTTTCCCTCAACAAAGCACCGGAAACTGAATTATTTGTCAGAGAATTTGAGCCCCGGGCTCAGGGAAGGGGCATAAGGATCCTTGAGGGATGTCTTATCCAAGGTGGAAAAACACTGGCAATCCATCCCAGCTTAGGGGCCCCTGGACACTGCTCTGACTTTCGGTTTTTGCACTCTCTTTTCCAAGGATCATGCAGATCCTGCTTCTGCACATGCATTTTTTCCCCCCAGCTATATTAATACTATTGATAAAGGTCTTGACTATCATATTGAGGCAAGTCTTGATCAGAATTGAATATCCTATTTGACTTGAGAGGATTCAGACATTCCATAGTGACCTACAGATAACTCATCTCCTCCATCCAGTACCAGCTTCATTAGCGTAACTCATTGCCAAGTTTAGGGAGTGGGTGTAAGCCATGAGGGCTTCCTGTGCATTGACTGTGGAGGAGACAGGAACTTCAGCAACATGCTAGAGCTCAGGGTGAGTATGACAAGTGCTGACACTCGAAAGTACACTGCCAGTCATCCCGTAAGAGGGGCACATTCATTTCAATAGGTCAGACCTGGGAGGACCTTAGTGAGGCCTTTATGGAGGAGATATCTGGACAAAATCATGAAGCCTGGCTTTTTGAGGGTTATGAAAAAGTACAAAAGAACAAAGAAGGCAAGAAGGTGGAATGACACACGGTATTTAGGGAATACGGGTAGATAGCTGTGAACTATTAGGTGTCATAGATAAGCAGGTTGTGATGATTGCTGTGATTATTTGTTGTGTCTTGTTTTAAATTCCCCAACTAAGGTGGATATTCCTTAAAGGTCAAGACAATGTCTTAGAGCAAAATTTCTTGGCACAGATTAAAAAAAAAATAAGGTTAGATAGCATGGCGATGAACACTCAAGTGGAGAAAGATGGTATATTACGTAAACTTACGACTCCCAAGAAGATTCTATTATCTACTTCCTGGGACTGCAAATGTGATAAGATATCATACCTACATATATGTTATCTTACAGGGAAAAAAGGACTTTGCAGAAGGAATTAAGGCTACTAATCAGCGACTTTGAGATAGGAGAATTATCTTGGATCATCTGGGTGGACTCAATGTAGTTACATGAACCCCTAAAAGCAGAGGAAGAGGAGGAAGTCAGAGATTGAAAGCACAAGAAGCACTCAACACACCACGTTGGCTTCTCATGTCAAAGAACTGGGGACCTCAGTCATACAACCACCAGGAACTGCCAATAACCTGAACGAGCCTGGAAGTGGGTTCTCCCACTGACCCTCCTGATATAAGCCCAGCCTGGCTGATGACACCTTGACTTTGGTTTTATGAGACGCTGAGAAGATTACCCAGTCACACTGTGCTAGATGTCTGACCTACAGAAACCGTGAGGTAACAGATTTGTATTGTTTTAAGCCATTAAGTTGGTTGCAAATTTTTACAGTGGAAACCAATAGAGATGACACTTTTTCTTTTCTCCCTCTGTCTCTTCCCCTTCCCCTCCTCTCCTCCTCATCTAGTTCAGTTTGAGGTTCTCTGCAGCCTCCAGGAAAAGGCAGATACCAGAGGAGTGTCACTGTCTTGATCTAGAAGGCAGCAGAGGTTAGATCATTTGACGAGCTGGGCTAAATGCTGAGCTCTGGGCTGCTAAGCTAGCTGGTTGAAGACACTCAGGAAATGGCTTCCACAGGAAGACTCCTGGGCTGCTTTCATTCCACCCTTACCACCTCTGGGTGCCTGAGCAGAAATCAACTCATCTAGACACCTTTCTCATCCCTCCTCCTCCCCCCTGCCTCTTGGTCACTCTGCCAAAGCTCCTTCCCACAAAGTGCCCTAAAGATGAAGTGGGGTTTGTCACTCACACCTCCTTCAAAACTCCCTTCCCTGGAGACTGTTTGAACTTGGTGCCGGCCAGATGTGGGGAATTAGCACTAACATATGAACACAGTTTATTCAGTCTTGATAGAGGGGATTTGCAGACCCCAAGGGGAAGTCTGTCAAGTCCAAGTTTTTTGTTCATTACACAGGAAGAGTATTTTATTTATTCCTTCCTTCCTTTGGTTACCATTAGGAAGGTTTCTGTTCTCTGCCTTTTACAAAATAATCACCCCCCCATTTGGACAATATATTTCTTAAGGCACTAAGCTATCTACTCTGTGAAGACTTTCTTGATTCTCTGAAGTGTGGTCATCACTCCCTCCTGGTTTTTCACATCCTGTGGATATAATCTGAGTTCTCTGTTGATGTGTTGCCTCCCCTTCTGGACTGTAGTTCCTCATGTGTCTTGTCTCCTCGGCACCCAGAATAATGTGAGTGCCCAAGGGTTGCTCAACAAAAGGATGGGAAAGGAGCATGAATGCAGAAGCAGCCTGCTGAAACACAGACAGATGGGACCTGCCAGCCTGCACAAAGCAGCTGGGTGTGCGGCATAAAATCCAGGGCAGTTAATTAAAAACATTTTTATCTGACCTGATTAAAAAAAAGTTAAATCGATTGAGAAGTTTCTGCTGAGGAATTAAGGAGGGACACGAGCCAGGTGAGTCATATGCACTGTGGAAGGGGGAGGAGGCCAAAGAACCAGCCGTTCTTGGCTGGGGATTTAGCCCAGCCACCAGCTCACTGCGACCTTGGTCCTTGGGCTTTCCACCCCAGGCAACGAGGGATTGCATTCCTGAGTACTCAGAGCTCTACCAGTGGACACTGAATGCACTGGCTGAGCACACTGGGATGAGCAGCTGCCGTTCATACTGTGCCTGTGCTGGGTGGAGTCTGAGCCAGGGTCAAGGGAGGGGAAGCGGAAAGTTCAGGCCCCAATATTTCGAGGTTGCATAGTTATTGCTTTTACTTAGAAGCAGGCCCGTTATGGCCTTTAAATTCCTGTATGTAGAACAAATGCACATTCCAATATTTATCTTCTCTCAGTGGAACCCCTGTCCTTGTTTGTTGATATGCCCGATGCCTTTAGGGAGAGAATGGGGAAGCTAACATGGTTTTGCCGTAGCCCCTAATAACAAGAAAAGACCAGCTGGGTTGAAGCCAAGTGGAACACGCTTTTCAGAGGGCTGACATGAAAGCACCTTCCTCCTAAAATTGCCCCCTTCTGTACCTCGAGGCACAGAATTCTCCTCGGGAAGGACCTCACCTACCAGAGAACAAGTAGGATGTGCCCTTTGTTTTTCATTTGGGGAAAACTGAGGTCCTGCAAGGGAAACTAACCAGCCTAAGACCAGAGTAGCCACGGTTTATTGCATGTGTCTTTCTTTCATCAAAGATGATGCTTTCTCACAGTGAAATCTCACTGGGTAAAGGAAAAACAGGTTTCTGCTCAGTGTGGTGGGAGCTAGACTGACAAAGGATAGGGAAGTGTTTTGCTTTGATACTGGGAAGAAAAGACTTGAGACCATAGGTAGGTAGTACCTGGTGTTGAGGGGCTCAAGCACGTGGAGAAGTGTAGGTGACATTAAGGACATCACCACAATCAGGGCTGGGCAGTCTTTGTGAATTAAAGTGCCTTGTTCCAAAGCAGGCTGGAGATTAAGTAGATAACTAACAGCATATGAGGCCTTGTACCTGGAAGCTCAAAACTGCTTCCCTCTTGGACATCGCGGATCAATATTCCCTGGAAAGCTTTCCTTCTAGACAAAAGGATGCTTCTTGGTAGGGTGGTGTAGTAGCATCACTCTGGAATGCAGCCTCCACTGCTCAGTAGCAATGTGACCTTGGCCAAATTTTCTCCCAGTTGAAGTTTCCTTACTTGACAATATGGAAAATTAACCTTTGCTTCGTTGGTTTGTTGTGAAGATTAAATTATTTAACATATAGAGGACTTCTACTTTAAATGGCCTCAGGCAATCGGCTCTTGAAAGATTTTTCTCCCAGTTCCCATGTGAATGTTAATGAAATTATAGAAAAACAGTTCTGAAAATAGGAACAGTCAATCATCTTAACGTTTTGGGGGAAATTTCCCTAACTACAATTCTGATGAAAGATTGACCAGGTACTTATTGCCTCATGACCTCTTTTTCTTATCAATGCAAGTGTTTATAACGTTGCCTGATAATTGAGTATTCCTACCTGGCATGCCAAAATGGTCCCAGAATTCTCGGCTTCTTGGGTGGCACAGGTCCTGCTCACTGTCCCCTCTGTAAGGGATGGTGCCAGCTGCTGGGGGATAAATAGGAAGAACAATCATGAAACTGGCAGGTCCCTTTCTGAGGGGCCAGGGTCTTTCCCACCATCTCCTACTTCCACTGGATCAGTTCTGTTCTGTTCAGAGTCTATAATTTCCATATACCACCTAGGGAGGGACTGGCTGTCATGTATTGCATCGTGGGGGCTGTTGTGAACAAGGATGGAGAAAAGGTGAGCCCTGGGAATGGGGAATGCTGGGAGCAGACAGCAGTTTACAGATTTTTATGAACTGCATTTGGTTGAGTGAAAACCCCCAACTTACTCTCACTTTTACTAGGGATTACATTCTTTGCCTTAAAGGCAGGCCTAAAATCAGAGCAGTAGGAAATACAGTAGATGCTGGAATTTGGGGTCACAGAGGTGAACATCAGTCTCTCGTCTAGACTTAACTCTGAGAAGGGATTCTTCTTGGCTCTGGCACCTGCTATAGCTATGCTGTTTTGGTAAAGTGTTCCACACCCTGAATTTCTCATTTCTAAAACAGAGATAGCAATATCCATGTCATAGGGCTGTAAGGGAGATTAAGTTAGTCCTCAGCACATAGTACGTGGTTCTTAGTTCATACTTAGTGCATAGTAAGGCCTCAATAATTACTAACAATTATTATGCCTAATCCAGTGTCTACGTTGGAGAAGAGACAGGCAAGGCAAGCATCCACTCTGTTAATAAACACTAGGCTTCTCTGGAAAGAACCATGTTTAAGGATGAAATAGCAAAAAAGAAAACAAAGCAAACGACAACCAGAATGAGGCCTTTCAAAGAGTCTTGAAGCAGAAATGATTTATCATTAGGGTACAGAAGACCATTTACCTAACACATGCATTTTAGAAAGATGGCCTTTCTGAAACAAGAATAAGCAAAGAAAGGGAGGTAAGAAAATGAGATGCAAAGTCAACAGATGAGATGGTAATAAAGCTAATTGAACTTGAAAAAGATTTTCAGAAAAACGAAACAAATCAACCTAACTGTAGATCCAATTGTTGGTCTAACCATGCAGAAAGGGACTATTCCAAGTGACACTAAAACACAGTACTTCTACGTCTGTAAAGGAATTTTGTCTCTTCTCTAGAGACAAAAAGAACTGCAAAATATCTTAAATCCTATTCAGTAATCATACTGGTGATAGTAGTGTTAGTATTGTTATTCTGAGACTGTGTGTGTATCATGGAATAAATCAAATGAGTGATTCTGTTATTGACATTGAAAATGGAGATTTTTGGCACGATTGAAAGGAGAGAAGGATGTTAGATGGATGAGGTTAAGTAAAAACTGTGTATCTGAATTGTCGTTGTGAACTGTATTTTACCTTAAACTATTTTCCTATCTGTTGACTAAGAAGACCGAGAAGTAATGACCAGCCCAGTAAGCAGTGAGCATTCCTAGTGTTCAGACTGTCATTTCTAATACCATTTACCACTGAGAGGACCCAGAGCTTCTTGGAGAATTGATTGATTCCAGCTCTGAGGAAGAAAAGGTTCAGGATGAGCCTAAAATAATTTGTCATACTAGATAGCAAAGAAGCTATAAAATACTACTAGAGATGTGTCAAAGTACTTAGGAGATTACCTGAATAAGTTCCTGTGGCTAAAGATGGGACAAATTGGTCAACCAGAAGGATAATAATTGCAATGGATTAAAACATATCAAATAAGTTTCAATGCATGTGTTCATAATGATAATAATAATGGAAAACTCATCAGTAACTTTTGAAGGATGTTAGGGAATCACCTTATTGCTTTAAAATCTGGAAAATAAAGGGAAAATATCAAACATTTATCCTGCTTTTATTTTAGGATTTCTTCCTCCGGATAATGGGTTGAGGAGAAATGGCTTCCCTGTATAGAAGAATTTCAGCTGATATTCAAAGAATGACAGAGTTAAACCATTTTGTGATCTCTAAAGCTTTAGTGAATCCAAGCAATGGAGTCAGACAATGCATATAAAAGGCAAACATCACAATATGAGAGACAACCAGATATTTATGTATGTCCTGATGGAAATAAACACCACCACCTTTGAAATAGTCTTGCTTATGTATGTATGTGCACATGCATGTACATGCACATGCAAATACACAAAGGAGGAATGTGGGAGAAGGAATAAATATACACTTCATGGTGTTCCTGATGTTACAGTCTTCCAGTACAAGCTTTGTAGATCATCCTGCTTGCAGGTCCACTAGAATGTGACCTATTTTCCTAGAACTTCACTCTAACTCTGACCCTGATGAAGCTCTAGCTCAAATACCAATTTTCAGGAAGCACAGGGGACAAAGGAACATGTTAATGATACCATAAGGATGCTATCAGCAAAATCCAAAAGTGTAGGAAATGCTACACAACAAATGACCTGGTTTCTACAGAAAAACAAAACAAAACAACAGCAAAAAACCAAAGCACATAAACATTCAAGGAAAATAAGAGAAATAGAGGAAATCGACAAATTAAAAGAGATTTAAGACTCATTATCAACCAAACTGATTTCTGTTTCAAATAAACCAACTGTTTAAAAAAACCCTGATGTTTGGAAAAATCTGAACACTGACTGTATATGTGTTTATGCTAAGGCATTATCATGAACTGTTTTAGGTATGATTGTGGAATTGTTGATATTTCTTCAAAAGAGGAGTCACCTTTTAGAGATACACAGTTAACCATTAATACTTACAGATGACATAATAGCTCTATTTTTGTACGTATTTAAAACATATCATAATAAAAAGATAATGAGAAAAAAAGACTTCTGGGAAAATAAAAATGCAAAGCCAGATGAAAATCTGGTTGTAGACTATGCGGAACAGAAATAACGATTAAGAAATTGTAATCACGGATGTAGAGGACAATCTTAGATAGTTCTCCCACAATACAGAAGTGAAGTGCTTACATGGTTTCTTGAAGATGGTAGGAGCTTAAGGTATCTTTTTCTCTGCTCCTAGAGCTTTACTTTTCTAATTCACCCTTCCCCAACCAAAGCTAGAGGAAGGAGGAATTGTATGGGAAATGCCACATGGCGGTGATTTCCTAAGGATGGGAATCTGGTTCACACCCTGTACCATATTAGTAGAGCAAGACTAGAACCCAGGCTCCCAACTGTCCTGCTGAAAAACAAAGTTCTAGGAACTTTGTTCTAGGTTCTAGGTCCAACTTTCTATTGGACTTTAAGTTCTAGGTCTATTGGACTTTAAGTTCTAGGTCCAACTTTCTATTGTACCTGCAAGCATGTTAATCTCCAAAACTTGTACTGGAAGTCTGTGACATCAGGAACCTCCCGAAGTGTGTATTTATTCATTTTCTCATAGTCCTCCTTCCATCTACTCATTGATACCTAAAATCTTTGGGATTTGAGACTATAATGTTATTTCCTGATACATAAAATTTCAGTGACTCCCTTTGCCTAAAACTAATGTGGCAAGTCCCATATGGCTGTCAACCCCTCCATTTACAAATCCCATAATTCCTCAGCATGGATGCTCTTTTCCATCCCTACCAAGCCCGATCCAATCCATTCCTCAAGACTCAACTCAAATGTCTCCTCTTCCAGGAAGAATTTCCTGATCTAGTGCTGTATTTCACGGGTTCTTTCTCTCTCTAGTCTCTCTGTCTTTTGAACTTTCACAAAGGCTGATCTGTATTTCTGGTAATTCATATCTTTTGCCTAATATTTATGTTGATGGATCATCTTTCCTCCTAGGTTTGGGCTTCTGTGTTATATTATTTTATGTGTACCTCTAACAGGCAGCATATATATAGATTAAAAACCAAATTCCTATAATTATCTTTTTTCCAGACAAATTTAATGTATTTATGTTTTGTATGATTATTGAACTGTTTACCCTTATCTCTACATCCAATTTTTATTGCTTACCATAACTCTTTTTGGATTTGTTTTTATCTCCTTTTCTGCCATCTAAATTGATAAAATTTTCTTAATTTTCTCTTATTCTCCCTTCTGTTTGGCAAGCCAATGTTAGTTATATTTTTTGTAATGGTTACTCTTAAGTTTGAACATATGTATTAATTGTGTATTTATGCATTTTAATATCTCTCTATTCTCTTTCAAACATAGAAAAAGTAGAAAAAGGCTTTAGCACACCTTATTACATACTGTTCTTTTATTCTGCCTCTCTTGTTATTGTTTTCTAATGCTTTGTTTCCATATTTTTAATACAAATAGTTTTATTATTATATTTACAGACAATTTTTGGTCACTTTTTTTAACTCACTATTGTTTTCTGTATAACGAACTTGTGTGTTCAATTTTTTTTCTTGTTGAAATATATTTTTCAGTAATTCTTTCAGTGAGGATGTGTGAATGGTAGGCTTTCTGTTTTGTAAGTCTTGAAATGTATTTATTTTGCCATAACTTATGACTGAAGGTTTGTAAATATATAATTCCAGGTGACAATTATGTCCCTTTAGCACTGAGAGATGCCATCCCATTGTTTTCTGAGATCTGTTGTTGCTTATGAGAATTTGAGAGCAACTTAATTGTCTTTTCTTATAGCTTTTATGCTTCCTCTGTATTCTTGATTTTTGCATCATCATCGCAGCTTATCTAGGTGTGTATTTATATCTCTTCCTCTTATTTTGCTTTTGATTTTAAAAACTCCTGTCTATTTTAATGCTAGAAAATTCTTGACCATTGTTTCTTTATATTGCTTCTCCATTCCCTCTACTTTTTACTTTGGGAACTCTTATTAGACATATATTGGAGCCGTTCGATCTAGTCTCCATATCTCTTACTTTCTTTTTCATACTTTTTAATCTTCTAATCTCTCTTTGGGTAAAATCCTCAGAGAGCTTCCAATTCATTGATGTCCACTTTAATTCACCAGTTTAATTGAACTCTGTCCGATCTGGAGTTTATTGAACTTGAATCAATCCATTTTAAAACAATTTTAATGACCATGTTTTTATTTCCCAGGACTTATAGTTGGTTCTTTTAAAATATTAATCTCTTATGCCTGTTTTCTTAATGGAAAATGTTTACTTTTTAGTTGGATTATAAAAAGCCTTAAATGAAAACCTTGACCAATTGCCTTCATCATAGTTCCTTGTGTCCCCTCTACAGCCTGACTTGGGAACATCCATGCTACGTTGTCACTGCTCTTCTGTCAGCCATAGGTTGACACACCCTTATTAATATAAGGGTATATTCATTATGCCAGTACTTTGGCAAAGTCACTACAGGGAGTTGTCCATGGTCACCAAAGCAACTCACATATTTTGATAATGTTTTTTTCTTTTACTCTCTTTTATTTTAGGAAGGATGCCTGGGGCACACAAGTTGAAACTCTGAAAACTCCAATCCATAACTCTACTTTTATTCTAAGTTATTAAGTTTCAAACTGCTGTGCACTAATTTTATCTATAGATATCAATATTACTAGACTCTAAATTATATTGTTTCAAGTCCCAGCCTGTCAATGAGCTAAAAATCATAAATAATTTGCTAAGCAAATGAAACACATTTGCTGAAATTATTTTGTCAGATTTCTTAATCACAAGAGTGTTATTGGAAGTATATCTACAAAATTAATAAAAGATTATATATCTTTATAATTTCTAAAACTATCAGTTGCTTCCAAAACTAATCTTGCATTATTTTCAAATAATTCAGAAACAGATGAGATTGCTTGTGAAAGCCATTGTTTGGATGATAATTTCAACCAAATATAAATTCTGTAGTTTATCTAGACCTAAGTGATTTGTTCCTGCCTGAAGTCGTCCTATTAATATTCAGGCTTTACAGCAATGGCACATCCTTCACTCGCTGCACACATGAATGAAACCTAAACATTTTATGCTGTGTTTTCCTTCTGTTCTTGGTCCAGTTCATCTCTGGAAGTGTAAAATCATCACGAACCATCTCAGTTGCTGACCTCGAGAAAAGGTAACTCCAGCAGACAAATATCTGAGCTCTGCTAAACCCCCTGAGATGCCTTTTACCTTTTCTGTGACTCCCTCCCTGGGCTTCTGGGCACTTTTGCTTCTAACAGCTTGGGACTTCTTTGGAGATCTCCCTGCGGGGCCGTGGTAGCTGCCTTACCCATAGGCACAGACAGAGGAAAGTGCTTGGGAGTTTATGCCAGTGACTGACAGGTACAGGAGTGTGAAAACCCAGTTCCCCTACTTCAGGGCAGGCAAATCACTTAGATGCAAATTTACATGAGAACAGGCTGAGACTTTGTCTGAACTTGCACCTGGGTCTTGTGGCTTCTCGTTTCCTATCCTGCTCCCCCTACTCCCTTGTAGGGTCTCCATGGAGTAGGTCCTGAACAAATCACTTACTCATGATCCCTATCTCAGGGTGGGTTTCAGGGGACCAGATTCATATCAGTAACCGTCCTGAGTGCAAATCAGGTGATGCTCATTTCTCTTCATATTTGGAACATCCGACTTGGAAGGAGAAGAGTCAATATTTTCAAATTTTATTGCCCATGATAAAAAATTGAATCAGGTGAAACGGCATGACTCTGCTGGCGACGATTTTGTGAGACTGTCCTTCGATTGCCACAGAGTCGTTCTGCTCAGGGCTGAGCACTGCACAGGGTGAGAGCTGGAAGACATGGCATCCCTAGAGGGCACTCAAATTCGTCCACGTGCTGGGCTGGGGAGGTGATGAGCTTTCTGCGGGGACTTTGAGCCAGGAATGGAGGATCCTTTGCTTGGGCACTTTTGCCATTCCTTATCTGTGGTGACTTGTTCTGTTTTGTTTCTAAATTTTTTTTTGCTCTTTTCAAATTGGATGTTATTCTTGCATTAATTCTTTGAGGATCTTAAATATACCAATTGTAAAGTCAGTATGTGATTGTTTTAAGTTTTTGCATTTTGTTGAGAGTGAATGTGTCCCCTTATTATTGATTTCCTTGGTCATCCTTCTTAGTGTTATCTTTCCCTTTATGTGTTGGAGCTCTAGTTTCCTCTGGGCTCATACTGAGTGGGGGTTTTTGCTTTCCTTCCCTCTGTACTCCCTCCTCCCTGCCCAGCAGATGTATGGTTGTCTCCATCCTGCCAAATGGAACCTCACATGTAGCCCTATCATCTCATGCTGGTATTACCATCCTATCAGAGCTATTGCATGCCCAGGAGTTGGTCCTGTGTCAACAGCCTTCTCTTCTCCCTCCCAGAACTGCTGCTGCTGTTCCAAGTTGCAGCCCCAGGAGTGGTCATAGTTTGTTTCACATGAGGGTGTTGGTCCAAGCCCTGCTTTATGTGGCAGGATGGCTCTTTCCCTCCGTCACCATTGAGGTTTGGGATCTCCATTATTCCCCGCAGTGGAATCCCAGTCACTCATAGTTTTGATCTGAAATCAACAAGGTCATGGCCTCCACGCCTTAGCATTTGGTTTGTCTTTTGTTTTCGGTTCACCAAGAAATTTCTTTTCTCTTTGAAAAGGGTTTTGTCTTAATTCAAAAAAAAAATCCAATGAAGAATATTCAAATATTAATGCTCTTTTTAGAGTGGAGGGTAGTTTAAAGCATGAACCCTTGACTGGAATTCTGTCTTTGAGTTTCTTGAACAGAGGATTTGGATTTTCCCCCTATCTGTTAATGTATAGAGTTGGCATCAAACTTTGATAGATCACAATCAAATATTTACTGAATAAATAATTCATCTGGTTGAGTAGTTTTCAAACTCAATCTTCAGCACTGGAACTTTTTTTTCCCCAAATAAAACCTTACATACAAGTACCCAATACAGAAATATATAAAAGTGACATTTTATTAGTGTTTATTTTATTAAGTTCACATTTGTGATGTTTACTTATTTTAAAGTCAGTTATTAAGTTCAGGAAGATCTGGGAAAAATGAACATTTTTTTCAGTTCCTATGGTTGAGAAGACCTATTATTTTAGCTTCAGCTTCTAATTTTTTTGTTTCCTTTTTCTTTTTTAACTTCTTTCTCCTCTTTTACTTTCTTCTTCCTTTCTACTTTCTCTTTTCTTCCTTCCTCTCTCTTTTTATTTTTCCTTCCTCTCTTCCTTCCTTCCTTCTTCCTTTTTTTTTCCCTCCCAGTTTAGTTCTATTTGTTTTTCCATTATCCCCAAAGCACCTCCACAAGTGGGCGGGTCTATTAGCAGACACCGTTTGACAATCACTGAGGCAGTGTGGTCCCCTGCAAGGGCAGTTTGTGTCTTTTTTTCCAGGTCAGACTGGGAGTCAGTGTCCAAGGTGGAGCAAGACCCAGTTTTCTGGTCTCGTTTCCACACGGGAGTCTTTTCTCTTGCGATGGTGTCAGGCCAAAGAGAGATGAAGCAGCATTGTGGAGGAGTTTCACCACCTCCTCTTGTCTGACACAACCAGCTGTACCACAGGCAAGTCAAATGTCAGGCCCATATTTTTCATGCCCTTACTTTTCTCACTCTTCTCCCAAACCCTCTTGCTCAGTGTAAACAACAGGAAAGAGCTGGAACAAGAACCAACACTTGCTGTCCTCAGATGGTGGCCTGGCTGTGAATGTGGAGGACCTCTCCTGAGCATCCCTTCATATGTAAACAGACCTTGAACAGACACTGTGGGTAATGATCAGTGAATGGGTCCCGATGGTCATACTTTCTTAATGTTCTCTGCTGCTTTCTGAACAGAATCTGGTTGCAAATGTCCAAAGGAGGGAGATGTGAAGGATTTCAGCTTGAGAGCAGTAACCAAAGGCCCAGTGGTGTGCTGGTGAATGTTTAACAACTGGCTCTCTGAAAACCAGAGCCCTGGTTTGTAGAATTTATCAATTTCAGTGGTGTAAATACCCCTACCATAGCCAATTCCAAGCTACCAACAATTTCACACCTGGTTTGAAAAATTCCTAAAAATTTAACAATCAGTATTTCCAGGCTGGTACGAGTTGGCTTGAGAACATCCATGGCCCAGAGACACGTGGGCAAAGGCTGCCTGTGCCCAGTCCTCAGGGCTTTCATTTCATGTGGAGCTTCAGGTCGGCATGTGAGTCTCCAGCCCTTTTATCAGACTTTGTTCTAGGCCCAGTCGGTCCCAGTATCCTCGACTCTGGCCCCTGCTGCTCCTCCAGCTTCTAGTCCAGCTGGTGTGACTTTTGTCACTGGGGCATCTGTGTTTGTTCAAAGGTTCATGGTGACAAGTGTTTAGATAAACAGTCATCACAACCGAAACTCGAATCTGGCTTTGTTTACAGTTTGCAAAGAGGGAAATGACTAATTATGTAGGGGAGCCTTATCTTTATTAGAGAGCTATGTAGGGACTCGTGAGAGTAAATGAAATAAAGCCTGCCTGCTTGGGTTACCCATGATTACATCCTCCGGCTGAATAACATGGAGGAAGGAAGAGAGGGAGGAAATGGATGAATAATGTCTTGTCCTTCCATAAAGATACTGTAAAGCTCAGTAATGAGAAAATTTTTTAATACATAGGTGGGTAACATTGCCCTGGAAAAATGTTGCGCTTCAGCAGTTTCTTTTCTGGTTATTTTTATTGGAAGCTCTACTAATGCGTTTACAGAGAAAAACGGCCACAGAAATTCAGCTGTTTTGGTCATTGCATGACGGAGGCTCATGTATGGGCAGTGACCCAAAAGAGGTCATTCAGGAAATAAAGCAAATGATGGCTGGGATATAATCAAACAATAGTCTAGAAATTGTTTAGTTTTTTTGCTAGCACAGATTGTTTCAGGGTAAGGTCTTTTAAGAGAAGACAGCACATTTGGTTGTTAGCAATAATGACCAGAGAAAACCCTAATGACAACTGGATTTCTAAATTATTGTGCTGACTTTAAAACAGACACACAGCACATACTTATTAAATTTCTGGAAAGTTATATTTATTAAATTTATAGAAAAGGCTATTCCATAAATTCTACAAGATAACGACAGGCAAATTAGGTCATACCCAGGATCAGCATTTCCTACACATCTTCCACTTTGGAAATTAAGAAATACTCTGATAATTATTTTTATTACCTTTTTCATTTCATTGTTCTCATTCACTGATTGCAGACACTATTGACAAAGTCACAGAATGCTAAAATCTCTGCGTTGTGAAGAAACACGGAGTGGGAGGGAAGTGTAACATCAGTAACTGATGTGTGGCTCTCATCAGTTCCCCTGCCATGTCGTGGGAGTATTTGTTTTGGTTATCCTGTCCCTCTTGCCTCACTGTAGGCTCTGTGTGTTTGTGTGTGTGCGCGTGCGTGTGCATACGCACGTGCAGGGGTGGGTGGTCGCGCAGATAACTTGTCTCTTTAGTTCACAGGTCTCCATATCCAAGGGAGGCTATATATAGACCAGGTATAGAAACTATCGAAAGATATCTTGGACTTTGGGTCAGAAGCCATAACTAGATAGATCTTTGGGAGATACTTTTCCTTGGGGTGTAGAGTGTATTTTTCATGCAAAGGGAGGAAGATCATAGAAGGTTATATAATTTGTTCACAGTATTTGCTGTCTTCCCTTTGGTCCATTCTTTCAGAGCCCTTTCCTTGTGTTCTTCCATCCCACTTACATCAGGCTTGGCCACATGATTTGCAATGGCTAACGGATTGTGAGTAGAAGTGGTGTGTGTTCCTACCTAGCAGAAACTTTGAGAGCCATTGTTGTTTCCAGTTCTGTGCTTTCTCCATGCCAGATAACAGCACGTCCCTACCAGCAGTCTGGAACCTAGAATGAAGAAGACACGTGGAGCAATGCCACAGCCGGCCTACAGCTAAAATGGACCATGAGTGATAAGTCAACCTTTACTGTTGTAAGCCACGAGATTTAGGGGTAGTTTGTTACCACAACATAACCTAATGAAAAAAAAAAGGTTCTGAATAACCTAGGGGCAGGACAGGTATAAAGACGCAGATGTAGAGAATGGACTTGAGGACACGGGGAGGGGGAAGGGTAAGCTGGGACTAAGTGAGGGAGTGGCATGGACATATATACACTACCAAATGTAAAATAACTAGTGGGAAGCAGCCGCATAGCACAGGGAGATCAGCTCGGTGCTTTGTGACCACCTAGAGGGGTGGGATAGGGAGGGTGGGAGGGAGACGCAAGAGGGAGGAGATATGGGGATATGTGTATATGTATAGCTGATTCACTTTGTTATAAGGCAGAAACTAACATACCATTGTAAAGCAATTATACTCCAATAAAGATGTTAAAAAAAAACCCATAACCTAATGAAAGCTGGCAGACAAAGAAAATGAGACTCATATATGTGACAATTTTGACAGTCAAGAGCAATGCAAGAAAGCACTCCTTTCACTGTACTCTTGCCAACCTTGGTGTCGTCCCATTTGTTTCTGTATTTAACATCTTGATAGACACACATAGTATTTTATCCAAGTAGTCTTCATTTCTATGATTGTTAGAAAAGTCAAACAGTTTTTCACGTACCTGCATTTTAATTTAGGCAACTTACTTTCTTTTGAGGACTATGTCAACTTCCTATTTTATCACTTGCCTTTTCTTAGTGAACTGTAAGAGTTTTTGGGTTTTTTTAACTTATTAAGGACATCTTTTCTTTACCATAGACATTAGAAATAATTTTTCCAAAAAATTTTTTCCTAGTTTGTTTTTAAATATTGTATGTGATGACTCTTGATATACAGAAGTTTAAACATTTCATGTAGCCAAAATGCATGTGCCTGGTAGTAATGAATATTTATTTAATGAATCAAAGAATAATTTCTTTCTTTCTTTTACATATTTAAAATGCTCTCTCATACTGACATGATAAAATATCCCCCTATTTTCCCCTCCTTTTGTTTTACAACTTTTGTTTCAATCTCTAGATCAGGAGTTCCAACTCTTCTTGTACGTTAGTCAATAATATTTGGGGAGCTTTTAAAAAGCACAACTTTCCATACTCTAAGGGTGTGACTTGAGATTCAGTATTTTTGTATAGCCTCCCTTTCCTTTTTCCCAGGGTATTCTGATGCAGTTAGTCTGGAGTTTGGCGATCACTATTAAACACATTTTAATCTTAAAGTAGTCCAATTTACTTGTTTTTTGCTTTTGTGACTTGGGCTTTCGATGTAGTATTTAAGAAATCTTTGCCTAAACCAAGATTACAAAGATTTATTCTTATTTTTTCTTCTAAGAGTTTTATAGTTTTAGCTTTTACATTTAGGTCTATGACCCTTTTGAGTTAACTGGTGTGAGTCAGGAGTCCAACTTCATTCTTCTGCATGTGGATATTCAGTTATCCCAGCACCATTTTTTTAAAAGACCACTCTTTTTGACTTTTCTTTCTCCATTGAATTATCTTGGCAACTTTGTCAAAAATCAATTACCTATAAACTTGAGGGTTTATTTCTAGGCTCTCAATTCTATTCCATTCATCTATTTGTCTATACTTATGCTAGCATTATACACACTTGATTCACGTAGCTTTGTACTATTTTGAAATCAGGAAGTGTTAATCCTCCGATTTTGTTCTTTTTCAAGATTATTTTGGCTCTTCTGGGTCCATACGAATTTTCACATGAATTTTATTAAAAAAAATTTTTTTTAATTTATTTTTAAAATAAATTTATTTATTTTATTTATTTTTATTTATGGCTGTATTGGGTCTTTGTTGCTGCGTGCAAGCTTCTTCTAGTTCTGGGGAGTGGGGGCTACTCTTCCTTGCGGTGCGTGGGCTTCTCATTGCGGTGGCTTCTCTTGTTGTGGAGCATGGGCTCTAGGTGCGTGGGTTTCAATAGTGGTGGCACGTGGGCTCAGTAGTTGTGGCTCACGTGATCTAAAGCGCAGGCTCAGTAGTTGTGGTGCATGGGCTTAGTTGCTCCGCGGCATGTGGGATCTTCCTGGACCAGGGCTCGAAGCCGTGTCCCCTGCATTGGCAGGCGAATTCTTAACCGCTGCACCACCAGGGAAGCCCCCACATGAATTTTAGAATCAGCTTTTCTATTTATGCAGAATCCACCTCTTGACATCTTCTCCTACTCCCTGATCACAGTGTTTTCTTTTCCCCCAGGTCACAGGTACCACCTGACATGTTTTTATTAACATGGATTATTTATAAAGTAGATGGTGAATTTTTCAGTGTAGTTAGAGTGTCTTTCAATTCAACAGTGAAATGGAAAATGGAGGGACTTAATCTCTTGGGACTCAATTCCCCCTCTATGAATGAAGGGGTGGGAAAAGCATGTGGATTAACTAGTCAGAGAACTTGTCCCCCTCTACTCCCTTCAACAGTGATTACTGGCTGTGCTCTTTCCCTTGTTTTTTTTTTTCCCCCCCACCTTTTTTCTCCTTGCATTTGTGCTGTCACCTGGACTAGATCTTTTCTCCGGTTCCACAGGCTTTTTAAAAGACTACGATCCCATGAAGAGTTAGCATTCTGAGAAAACCTCCTTTTTCAAGAATTGATGGCATTTCTTCTTCTGAAAGTCATTTCCAACCACAGGTCTACTCAGTTTGACCTGCTGTTGCGTTGCTTGCAGGCCTGATGTGTTTGCTTCTATGAAAATGTCCATTAACTAAGGTTGTGTCTGATGGACTTTTGTCACCTCATGCATCATAAGAGTAGAGTAAGTGTCAAGGGATAATAGATATTTTATTTTCCTAGATTCACATGCTAGTTTGCACTATTCATTCTAGGTTGTCTCCGAATCACTGTACAAGAGTTAACTGTAAATGGGATTTGCCAACTCTGAGAAGGGAAGGGAATCTGACTCAGGATATGTTCAAAGTCACCTTTACTAGGCTCTAAGCACACCTTTCTAGTCTCTTGATGGGTGAAAGGGCTTTGGACCACAGAATCTGGTCTCTAACCACCCTGAAGAATTCCTCTAGATATGGACCTCTTGTCTAATTGTCACTTCTAAAATCTATGAGAGCAAAGGTAGGATCAGTGCCTGGTATCTAATAGGAGCTTAGTAAATATTTATTGGATAAATGAATGGATGATTAATTCTGTGACTGAATCTTACAGTATTCCAAGTACTGAGCCATGCACATTTCACTTAATTTTTACTATACTTCTGTAAGTTTTTAATTCATTGACTAATATTAATACTTGTCAACTGGATAACACTGTCACATTCCATATTATTTGAATCTTATAATATCCTGTGAGAGACACCATTGGTTTTACCCCCATTTTACAGTTCATGATATTGATACCTAGAAGATGTTTAATGCTTTAATTCAGCGTTTTTCCAATTTTAATGTAGCAAGAACCTCCTGAAGTTCTTAGATTCTGATTCAGCATATCTGGGTGGGCCTGAGAGTAGTAGGTTTAACAAGCGCCCAGGTGATGCTGATGCTGCTGTTCTGCAAACTATACTCTGAGTAGCAAATAGAACATTCTAAATAGAACACTTTGCCTTCGTGAAGGTGAGGGGTTAAAAAATAATATACGAGACAAATAAACATTCTCTCTTTCAACCAAAAAAAAAAAAAAAGAGCTAGAGACTAAGCAGTCTAAAAGCAAATATCTTCATAGATACCATTCAACTGAAATCCTGGTGATGAAGCTTGATAAATCAGCCGTTCTTTAAGCCTACAGGATATAACAGCACACAATATACTAACAAAGTTGGAGGATTCACGCTTCCAATTTCAAAACGACACAAAGCTACTTTTAAAAATCTAAAGCCAAAGCAATAAATAGAAAAAATGAGAAGACCCTTGTGATTGTCCCCAAAAAAGGTTATTTTCGGCCAATGTAATGCAGATTAATTTTCATAACATGCCTTGATATTTTCTTATTAAAAAAGGGACTTGAGGGCTTTCCTGGTGGCGCAGTGGTTGAGAGTCCGCCTGCCGATGCAGGGGACATGGGTTCGTGCCCTGGTCCGGGAAGATCCCACATGCCGCGGAGCGGCTGGGCCCGTGAGCCATGGCCGCTGAGCCTGCGCATGCAACGGGAGAGGCCACAGCAGTGAGAGGCCCGCGTACCACAAAAAAAAAAAAAAAAAAGGGACTTGAAAGGTGTAGTTAAGAGTAAAAATTGTTTGCATATTATACATAGTAACTGAAAACTAACGTCACTCTTGGGAAATCTCCATCATCTTCATAGCCTGCCTAAGAAAGCAAGATTGTTCTAAAGCATGAAGATAAAGACTTGCTATTTACGACTGTGCCCTTGATCAGTTACTGGGGCTTTCTATGTGGAACTCAACAGACATTCATCACTGCTGCTACCTCTCACAATCAGGATTCCTCATCTGCCCAGACCAGATAATTCCATATCTTTTCGTGTACTAAAGAGCTCACCATTTTACTCAGACTTCGCTTCCTGAAACATGCAGATGCTTTGGAAAGTTAAGAGCAGAAGGCAATGAGGAGATCCAGGCAGCAGATATCCCAGCCCTAGGTTGGGGGATTGTAGCAGAAGGCAGAACACTAAGTGACGGCCGTTGGCCTACTGGGCTTTGCCTACTATGTAAAGATTTTTAAAGCTAAAGGTCATTGGTGTCCTTTATCATAATATTTGCTAGAAATGCTTTGTGGCTAGTGTATTCCCAGGTGCCAGTGTTCCAGATTATGGGTGTGTCCCTGAGTTAAGGAAAATGGGGAACCCCTTAAAGGTAACTGGGATTGAAAAAGTTGCAAGAATTATTAATTCAGAAAAATCAGAGTGAGGATAATCTTTAGAAATCTAATTTGAATTTCCAGTTTAAGATGGCATACGAATCCTTTGAATAAATTCTCCCTGAATCCTGAATTCCACTGAATGACTAATAGGGTACAGGAAACCATCAAAAGGTGCTGCCCATCTGCCAGAATGTTGGTGAATGTTTGCATGATAAAGTGTAGCCAAGACCACATCGAGTAGAGTCTGACTAATTCATGAGATGGATGCGGCATCAAAAACAAAATCGGTCGAGAATTTATGGATGGGACTTCTAGTAGCAACTCTAATATTAGAGAAAGACCAGAGCAGAGGGGCCAGAGGTAAGTGGGGCCTGTGGTGCACTTGGAGATGGTTTTCAATTCTACTTGAAAATCTTAGGGGCAAACTTGTACTGGAGGAGGTACATGAGATGGCTGGATTTGGGCTCACTCTCACTGAGCTCAGCTGAGGTTCTCTGTGAACTGGGGGCCATAGGAATGACTAAATTTTTGGAAGCACGTTGTCCAAGTTAGAGAAGGAGCACACTGATCTTCAGATTGCAGTGATCACCAAGGAGAAGTAACCCTTCTGCACAAAGGTGAAGCAAAATGTTACCCAGCTGCCTCTTTTGGATGCTAGCTCCCTTCTCCCCACAGAAAACTAGTCTTCTGACCTAACAAAACAAAATTACAACATTTTAGTATCCAGGTGGAGCTGTCAGAGGAGGTTGACTACATGAATCTAGACCTCAGAGAAATCTGGACTGGTGTCAGCAGTTGCACAGGCGATAATTAAAACTGTGCTTGTGGATGAAGTCCCTTGGGGAGAGAGTAGGCTCTGCAAAGAGAGGGCTTAGAACTGAGCCCAGGAGAATTCCAGCATCGAGAAGGATTGCTCTGAGGAGGAAAGAATTGCAAAGCACTGTGAGAAGAGGTTCCAGAGAGGGAGGAGGGAAATCAGGGTTCTGGAGTATTTTGGATATCCAGACGTGAGTGTTTCAAGAAAGAAGAGTTGTATTAAATGCCACTGGGAAGTCAAGTAGGAAGAAACTTAAAAATATTCTTTGAATTTCACAGCATCTATGTGTATGTGGAATAAAGGATCAGGTCATCTGATGAGAGACTGTGTGTATGAAAGATGGCAGCAGGGATTGGGGAGGATGGCTGTAGTTGTCAGAGCTCTCCAGAGAAACAGAACCAGAAATATATATATATTATTACTAAAGAGAGAGAGAGAGAGAGAGAGAGAGCAGGGTAAGCTGGCAGTAGAGACCTAGGGAAGAGCTGATGTTGCAGTTTAAGTCTGAAGGCAATCAGCTGGCAGAATTCCCTGTTCCTCTGGGGACCTCAGTCTTTTCTCTTAAGGCTTTCAGGTGATTGGATGAGGCCCACCAACACCATGGAGGGTAATTGGCTTTACTTAAAGTCTATTAATTTAAATGTTAATTTCATCTAAAGAATACCTTTGTGGCAGAATCCAAACATGTTTGACCAAGTATCTGGATACCATGGCCTAGCCAAGTTGACATATAAAATTAGCCATAACAATAGTGCAGGTTAGATGAGTTCTGAAGTGTTCATAGAAGAGACAATGGACCAGAGAACTGCAGTCACGGAACGTGGGGTGCCAAGGGCCCGTCTGAGGGAGGCAATCCTGAATTGATGGTGATTCCTATTTGTCCTTTTGTCTGAGTTCTCTGGAAGCATTTAGCTGCCTGGGTGCAGGGTAAGAGAAAAAGGGTTGGCACCAAAATCAAAATAAAATTTTATGCTTCATTTTGGGGGAAGGAATTTATCTTTTAAAAAATATATAGTTTTGTGTATGTGTGTGTTTACTCATTGGGAAGTCTTTCCTTTCTACAATGATTATAATAGCTTTTGCATCTTGTTTCCACCCTGTTGATTGATTGTTACTTTTCCCCTTTTCTTTACTCTTTCCTTAACTTTTTCCTCATTTGCTTATCTAACAAGTCCTTGCATGTCGTAAAGCACATCAAATATATATTGCCATAAAGTCATAAATGTCTAAAATAAAACTCATATATATTCAGCTCCAACTCCCTCCCCCCAAAAAATTCCTGCTTCTTTTCCATGTTAACTTGTCACCCTTTGGGGAGGCAGGCAGGGCAGATTCTAAAGAGGAAGATAGTTCCCAAGGTTAGCTTGTCAATAACTGACCTAGAATTCAAATCCAGGGTTTCTGGCCCCAAATCTTTCTATACACATTGATTCCTTGAGTTTTATTTAAAAATATTAAACACTAGAGATTCGTTGATCTTGGGATTTAAAGGTACAGGAAGAAAAGGGAAGGAAAATGGATGAATTCTCCATTCTCTGATGAAATATTTCAAGCAGTTAACTTCTCAGGTTTCCTCCTAAATCCTTTGGAGGCAACAGAGTTTGTGGTTGTGGAGGTCTGTCTTGGTATATAGTTTGGAAATGATCAGAATTCTAGGTTCTGCAACCACCAAGTTACAAATTAATTTGTATGAAGGAAAGTTTTAAAATGTTCTTGTTTTTCCCTTGCTGCTTTTAATATGTTTTCTTTGTATTTAATTTTTGATAGTTTGATTAATATGTGTCTTGGCATGTTTCTCCTTGGATTTATCCTGAATGGGACTCTCTGTGCTTCCTGGACTTGACTGACTATTTCCTTTTCCGTATTAGAGAATTTTTCAACGATAATCTTTTCAAATATTTTTTCAGTCCCTTTTTTTTTCCTCTTCTTCTTCTGGGACCCCCTATAATTCGAATGTTGGTACATTTAATGTTGTCCCAGAGGTCTCTGAGACTGTCCTCAATTCTTTTCATTCTTTTTTCTTTATTCTGCTCTGTGGTAGTTATTTCCACTATTTTATATTCCAGGTCACTTATCTGTTCTTCTGCCTCAGTTATTCTGCTATTGATTCCTTCTAGAGAATTTTTAATTTCATTTATTGTGTTGTTCATCATTTTTGTTTGCTCTTTAGTTCTTCTAGGTCCTTGTTAAGTGTTTCTTGT
The DNA here is from genome assembly GCF_039906515.1 of Pseudorca crassidens. NCBI lineage: Eukaryota > Metazoa > Chordata > Mammalia > Artiodactyla > Delphinidae > Pseudorca > Pseudorca crassidens. The sequence continues at coordinate 53,174,791 of NC_090311.1, read as the reverse complement.
ATTTTCTCCATTCTATTTCCAAGATTTTGCATCATCTTTACTATCATTACTCTGAACTCTTTTGCAGGTTGACTGCCTATTTCCTCTTCACTTGTTTGGTCTGGTGGGTTTTTACCTTGCTCCTTCATCTACTGCATATTTCTCTGTCTTCTCATTTTGCTTAACTTACTGTGTTTGGGGTCTCCTTTACACAGGCCGCAGGTTCGTAGTTCCTGTGTTTTTGGTGTCTGCCCCCAGTGGGTCAGGTTGGTTCAGTGGGTTGTGTAGGCTTCCTGGTGGAGGGGACTGGTGCCTGTGTTCTGGTGGGTGGGGCTGGATCTTGTCTTTCTGGTGGGCAGGACCATATCTGGTGGTGTGTTTTGGGGTGTCTATGACCTTATTATGATTTTAGGCAACCTCTCTGCTAATGGGTGGGGTTGTGTTCCTGTCTTGCTAGTTGTTTGGCATGGGGCATCCAGCACTGAAGCTTGCTGTCCATTGGGTGGAGCTGGGTCTTAGCATTGAGACGGAGATCTCTGAGAGAGCTCTCGCCGATTGATATTATGTGGGGTCATTTGGTGGTCCAAATGTCCTGAACTCGGCTCTCCTACCTCAGAGGCTTGGGCCTGATACCCGGCCGGAGCACCAAGACCCTGTCAGCCACATGGAATTCCAGTGGTGAAATAACATTCTAGGTCCAAGACGGAGCTGCTCCTTCCTGGGGTCCACGTCAGCAAATGGAAACTTAGATAAGTCTGTGTGTCTGTAAATGTTCCACTTGACCACAGTGAAAGGATTTCAATCTGAGTCAGAATCCTTTGATACTGATGTCAGTATCATCTTTTTCGCATCTTTAGATGTGGGAGATTGAGAAAGCAGGTCTTCTAATCTCCCTCTTGTGAGTCAATGAAAGAATCTCAGGAGGACCCAGAGAAGCCTGGGACGCAGGGGTTGCCATCGAAGCCGGGAGTGCCCAGCTCTTCTACCGACATTTTCAAATACAAATCTGAGGGTAGAACTTGGGGTCACTGATGTAGGTTTCAGCTGAATATTAGAAGGAACTATCTAACAGCTGGAATTCTTGCGATACATAAGCGGTCTCCTGTGTTTTGGCCCCCGTACACTCTGAGATACCTGCCTGTCAGGGGCACTCCTGAAAGATTCCCTCACTGGTGGGATGTTGGATGATGTGACCTCTTGTGTCTCTTCCAAGCAAAACTTCAAAGACGGTGACACAGCTTTGCCTGGGGGTTTCCTGGGGTTTCAAGTCTCACCACTTGCAGCTTTGGGAATAAGGGTTTGCACTCAGCAAGGATCATAGCACTCCATGTATTATCAGAAAGGGAGGGCAAATTGCTTTCTAAGTATAAAATACATTCCAACATGTGTATGTCTGTGTGTGTAATTTCTTTTTTGCTATTTTATTTTCAAGAAAACTAGATGTGTTCCAAAAACAGTAGATAAATTAAGATCCCTTTGTTCTTTGATATATATTGAGTACGAGTTTTTTTTATTTTTAAGAAAGGACTTTAGGAGCTTTTTGAAATTCAAGTGTTCCTAGGAGTATTAATTTGCTAGGGCTGCCATAATAAAATACTAGAGACTGGGTGGACTAAACAACAGAAATTAATTTTCTCAGTTTTAGAGGACAGAAGCCCAAGATCAAGGTGTCAGCAGGTTTGGTTCCTTCTGAGGCCTCTCTCCTGGGCTTGCAGATGGCCACCTTCCTGCTGTGTTCTCACAGGGTTGCCTCTCCATCTACGTGTTGTCTGCATCTTAATCTCTTCTTAAAAGAACACCACCCATATTAAGGCCCACCCTTATGACTTCATTTTACCTTAATTACCTCTTTAAAGGCCCTTTCGCTAAATACAGGCATATTCTGAGGTACTAGGGGTTAGGAACTTGTTCAACATATGAATGATGGGGAACATGATTCAGCCTATAACAGTAGGTTTTGATTTTCTCCAGTGCTATTTCTGTTCATATTTCTCAGTTTTCCTTAAGTAGTAATAGGCTAGAGGAAACGTGGAATTTAGAGAAATGCACACTGTAACTACTTAACTACTTCCTACATCGAGTCCTAACAGATATGGCTTTTGATTGCCAGCTTGCTGGTGTGCCAGTGCAGCCCCTGTCTGTCAACTCAGCAGTATTTCTGCAGAGAAGTCAGCTGGCTCCCTTGAATGACATCTTGCTTTTCATCGTCAGCCCAGTTGTACCCAAACAAGTTGAGACACAGTAGCCTTGCAGACACAATAGGCCTTTAAACATTTTCCAGGGAAAACAATTGCATTTCTACTTTTGTACAAAGGATCAAGACCTCTGATTGCTTTTATGTTTTGTTTTTCTTGTGATGCTAATTATGTTTTCACAAATCTAACTGTTCTGTTGACTCCTACAAGGCATATTATTAACAAATCTCTAATGCAATCTACTGCAACCAAGTATGTGACTGGCATAGAGATCCAGGATATAATGTTCCTTTATTTCTACCCTAAAACTGTGCTGAAGACTCCTTGGTTAGTTTATCTCATGAGGCAAAATTCTGAATGAATAGAATGTACTCTTACATATTCTTTCATGAGATATAAATGTGATTTTTTTCTCTCCTATTCAGAAAACAGAGTTGTCATTTCAGCCAAGATATTTTCTAAGCACAAATTCAGAAAACACATAAAAGTACAACAAAAATAAAAATTACTTGGGTTTTTTTTTCATGTTTTTGCTATGGATGTCTAATTGATCTAGCACCATCTGCTACTCTTTTTCCATTGAATTGCTTTTGCACCTTTGTAAAACACCAGTTGAGCATATTTTTGTGGCCCTATTGTTAGGCTCTCTGTTCCATTTATCTATATGTCTATCCATTTGCCAATGCACATTGTTAGCATTACTTGGCTAGATCGTAAGCCTTCTTTTTTTTTGAAGATTATTTAGCTATTCTAGGGCCTTTGTCTATAAATAAAATATAAATTATATATATTATATAAAATTATAAAAATGTCTTACAGAAAACATTGCTGGAATTTTGATAGGAACTACATTAAACCCATTTTTTAGGTCCTTGATTTCCTTCACCAGTATTTTTAGCATAGAAATCTTACACATGCTTTGTTAAGTATATATCTAAGTAGTTTATTTTCTCTGGACTGATTGTAAATGGTTTTTTTTTTTTTTTTTTTTTTTTTTTGCGGTACGCGGACCTCTCACTGTTGTGGCCTCTCCCGTTGCAGAGCACAGGCTCCGGACGCGCAGGCTCAGCGGCCATGGCTCACGGGCCCAGCCGCTTCGCTGCATGTGGGATCTTCCCGGACCGGGGCACGAACCCGTGTTCCCTGCATCGGCAGGCAGACTCTCAACCACTGTGCCACCAGGGAAACCCCAGTATTGTTTTTAAATTCTGGTTTCTGCACATTTACTGTTAAAGTATAAAAATGCAGTTGATTTTTTTATGTTGATTTTCTGTCCTGTGACCTTGATGAACTTACTTATTAGTTTTTGGAGTTTTTTGGGGAGATTCTTTGAGAACTTCTATGTACAGAATCATATCATTTGAAAATAGAGACAGTTTTATTTCTTCTCTTCCAATCTGTATGCTCTTTCTTTCTTTCTTTCTTTTTGCCTTATTGTAATCCCTAGAACTTCCAGTACTACGTTGAATATGAATGGTAAGAGCAGACATCCTTGCATTGTTCCAGACCTTAGTGGTAAAGCATTTACTTATTCTTTCTTACTATTTATTTCTCTCCTCTTTGTCCCATCTTTTGTTATGTGTGGCTTTGCTCCATTTATTTTTTGTTGTTGTTGTTGGTAATTTGGAAATTATATGTCCTATTTCAAATATTTTTAAGGTTACTCCTAAATTTTTTTAACGTACATAGCTAAATTCACAATATTTATTGACACCTTGGGCTAATCAGTAGCCATATCTTAATCTTGAATGAGACAAGAAGGTAAGCCTCCTTTATTCCACTTGTCCCCTTGCAAAATCTATCATAAGAAGATCTGGTATAATCTTGAAGTGAAACTAATACATTTATATTCACCATAGCATGAAAATGAATAAAATACTTAGAAATAAATTTTATGAAAGAAGTACAAATTGTGCACTGAAAATGACAAAACTTTGCTGAGAAAAATTAAGAAGATCTAAATAAATGGAGAAATATTCTACATGGATTGGAAGACTCAATATTAGTGAAATATTGTTTTCCCCAAATTTACCTATAAATTCAATGCATTTCCTATCAAAATTTCACAAGGTTTTTTTTTTGCCAGAAATTGACAAGCAAATCCCAAAATTTACATAAATATGCAAAAGACCTAGAATAGCCAAAACAATTTTGAAAAAAAACCCCAAAGTTGGAGGACTTTCAGTTTCCGATTTCAAAACTTAACTATATACATTTATTCAAATTCTGGAGAGGGTGTGGAAAAAAGGGAACTCTCCCCTACACTGCTGGTGGGAATGTAAATGTGTGCAGTCACTGTGGAAAACAGTATGGGGGTCCCTTAAAAAACTAAAAATAGAGTTGCCATATGATCCAGCAGTACCACTCCTGAGCGTGTATCTGGACAAAACTCTAATTTGAAAAGATACATGCACCCCAATGTTCATTGCAGCATTATTTACAATAGTCAAGACATGGAAGCAACCTAAATGTCCATCGACAGATGAGTGGATCAAGAAGGTGTGGTATATGTATGTGTATATATATATATATATACACACACACACACACACACACACACACACACACACACACAATGGAATATTACTCAGCCATAAAAAAGAATGAAATAATGCTATTTGCAACAACATGGATGGACCTAGAGATTATCATACTAAGTGAAGTAAGTCAGATTGCGAAAGACAGATATATGCTATCACTTATATGTGGAATCTAAAAAATGATACAAATAAACTTATTTACAAAACAGAAGCAGACTCACAGACTTAGAAAACAAACTTACGGTTACCAAAGGGGAAAGGGGGTTAGGGAGGGATAAATTAGGAGTTTGGGATTAGCAGATACAAAGTACTATATATAAAACAGATAAACAACGTCCTACTGTATAGCACAGGGAACTATATTCAATATCCTATAATAAACTATAATGGAAAAGAATATAAAAAAGAATATGTGTATATATGTATAATTGAATCACTTTACACCAGAAACTAATGCAACATTGTAAATCAACTGTACTTCAATAAAAAGAGAAAGCTACAGTTATTAAAACAGTGTGCTACTGCTGTAAGGTTAGACATATAGGTCAGTGTTACAGGATTAAGAGACCAGAAAAAAGTCACTATGTTTATGACTTGTGAGGAAGGTACCAAGACAATTCATTGTGGAAATAACAGTCTTTTCAACAGATGGTGCTGGGACAATTGGGTATCCATATGCAAAAAGATGAACTTTTACCCTTACCTCATATCATACACAAGAATTAAGGTTGATGGAAGTGGGCGGGGGATGTGAGGAAGATTTTATAAAATGCTCCCTTGGGTCAGGGAGCACTTGCCTCGTTTCTGAAAATTCAGATTAAAGCCCTGAGACCTAGTTTTTTTCCATTTGGGGGGTTGTTTCCATTCCCTCACAACACAGGAACTACTATGTTCCAAGTTCTTCCCTTTATCCTCACACCCTGTCCCTCTGTGCTGCAGGCCTCTCTCCCCAACCGACTGAGTTCATGAACTGTAAGGGTTCAGGTTGGAGAGAATCTATATAGGAGGGCCAATCACTCCATTTTTAAGCTCCCCACTAATGGAATTCCAGGAATCTACAGTGAAGCAGCAGGTCCCATGTAGAATAGTCCCACGTTTTCTCTTACTACCCGTATCTCTTCTTCTCTCTCCAAATTGCAGTAATTAGGTGCTTTCAAGAAATTTTTCATTTATTTTCCACAGTGCTGTTATCTTGAGAAATGAATTTATGTCTTGTGAATCTTCTTTCAATTTAAGCCATTCATTACACCTAGCTGAAGTTTCTTCCCGGTTGTAGTATGTAATTGGCACTGTTTCTTGTTTACATTGCATATACATGTTTCTCTTATATTTAATTCTGTTTTGGTCCATTTTAATTGGTTCCTGGGAGGAAATTTAGACTGTCTTTGAAATGATCATCTTTATCATTCCAGGTTATGTTCTACAACTACTGTGTGTGTGTGTGTGTGTGTGTGTGTGTGTGTGTGTGTGAGAGAGAGAGAGAGAGAGAGAGAGAGAGAGAGAGAGAGAGAATAAATCTGGCTTTGACATGTCCTTCCACACGTGACATCATCTTATCTGGTTTGGATTGTTTTTTGTTCTCTCTTCCCCTTTCATCACTTCATTTGCAGCACTCTTTTAAACAGATATCCGTTAAAGAGTTCAGTGTTTTATCTAACTGTCTAAGCAAGCCTGTGAGTTGTTAATATACTTATGATTGATCCTTAAGGAAACTGAATCTCTGATGCACTGTATACTTGATTATTAAACAGACTAATTACATCTTAATGGCTTTTAATAGGTGGTTGTAATGTACATACTTAACCTTTAGTTGAATGAACTCACAGCAGTATTTATCTTTTCAACCTTTTAAAATATATAAGGACAGCAAACGTAATTTCCATGTGGGCCAACAGAAGGTGAAAAAAGACTTTTCTGTACAAAATATTCCTGAAATAAATTTTAATCCATATAGTGAAATGATAGATAGAAACTTTATTGGTTATTCCAATTTATAAATTATCTTTTGGAATTTGTTAAATATTATATTTAGTTGAACCTTTGTGGCTACTCTCTGTCGTTACTCTTAAAATAGTCTGACACCTCCAGTATCCAAAAAAGATAAGTCATATTCACTCTAAAGATGGTAACAGAAATTGACCTGTAATATCTGAATGGGAGGAATGCCTCTCATTCTTATAACTTTCTGTCTGGCTCCTGAATCTTGCCTGGAAACCTCATTTGTGATTTTGGACTCATCTGCTTTTTGGACTTGGCATTTGTATAAGACCTCACCAAACGCTGATTTTGGGCTTCCTTTCTGGGTCTTTAGCTCAGACTTATTTTTTTTCTGTTTTGGATCCTGATGTTCATTCCTCTAACAAATGTCCGGGTTGGGTCTACCTCTTCCCTATTTGGGGCAAAGGGAGGATTGAATTCTGAGTATGTCTACAACCCAGACTAAAGAGAGGATACCTGTGGATAATCTACAGGGTACTGTAGAAAAAGTGCAGGGCCTTGAAATGGAAACAGTAGGGGGATAACAGGTGGAACTTGGTGTAAGAGGCAAATAAAATAAAACACTCGGAACATGGGTAGAAGATGGAAAAGTCTCTTGCTATCAGACAGGCCATCAATATGTAGACAGTAATACCTGGCCTACAAAGTCAAGAGAAAAATTTCCCTTTCTGTGCTTAACTGTTATAGATATATAATTAGTTTTTAAGAAAATTATGGGTTTTTTTAAAAAAGAGAGTGTCGGGCTTCCCTGGTGGCGCAGTGGTTGAGAGTCCTCCTGCCCATGCAGGGGACACGGGTGCGTGCCCCGGTCCGGGAAGATCCCACATGCTGCGGAGCAGCTGGGCCCGTGAGCCATGGCCGCTGAGCCTGCGCATCCGGAGCCTGTGCTCCGCAACGGGAGAGGCCACAACAGTGAGAGGCCCGCGTACCACAAAAAGAAAAAAAAAAAAGAGAGTGTCTTATGATTTAGTATACACACATTAAGGGATACGGTGGGATCTGATATCCTTCTTCAGTTTCCCCTGCCTGAGAGGCTGGGAATCCCTGGGCCACCAGTATGACCAAGGGAACATTTACAAAATTGATTACATCATTATGGGAAAAAAAAGTCAAATGAATTTAGAGATCAAAATGTTCTTTGAGCAAGTTCCATATCCATTTCTAATACAAATGACTCTTAAAAACTGGGCCTAAAATTATACTTTAAATGATATTTTATCTATCTTAAAGGTATGGCAAATTGGCAATATGTATCAAAGCCTTAAAAATGTGCTTATCTTTGGCCTCAACAATTCTATTTCTAAGAACTGACCTAAGGAATAATTTAGAAATATACACAGTATTTCTGTTTCAAAGTTGTTATCTGTTATACTAAAAATTGAGTATAACCTCCATATTCAATATTTATACCTTAGATCTTGACAGTATGGCCGCAGAGAATAATTACTATTCAGCCTTTGGAAGCCACACTGTAGAACAGGACTGGGCAAACTTTTTCTGTAAAGAGCCAGGTAGTAAATATCTCAGGCTTTGGGAGCCATATGGTCCCTATTGCAACAATTTAATTTTGCTGCTGTAGAGCAAAAGCAGCCATAGATAATAGATAATGAGTGTGGCTATATCTCAACAGAACTTTAGTTTGGACCCTAAAGTTGGAATTTCATACAATTTTCTTGTGTCACAAAATAATATTCTTTTGATTTTTTTTCCTTTACCACTTAAAAATGTAAAAACCATTCTTCACTTACAGTTTGTCCAAAACATGCAGCAGGCAGGATTTGATCCCTGCTACAGAGATACTTTGTCATAGGAAATAAATTTGTCACGTACTAATAAATGATAAAAATATGTATGAAGCAATAGGTACAGTATCTTCCCCATTTTCTAAATAAAAAAATTAAGTGCTGTTCTACGGCCTGGCCTGGAAAGGAGAGGAAGTCAGGACTCCAGACATCAGTGCTTACAAGTGAAAATTAGACAGTGGCAAACATGGCACAAGCTGAGGCTTGAAAAAGTGCGTGCACATTTCCACTTGAAATGTCCACATATCCTGGATCCTGTCATGAGAAAACACCCAGGCTGGCCTCCCAGAGTCATATGAGATGTGTAGGAGGGCCAAGAGGTCCCAGTCAAGACTCTTCTGGACCAGCCAGGCCCCAGCAGCCCTCCCCCTGAATCCCAAGGCATCGGTGGCCCCTGCTGAGATCACGGGAGCCCAGCCCAGATCGGCAGACCTGCTCCCTGAGTCACAGACTTGTGAGAAGTAGGAAATGGTTGCTGGTTTCAGCCATTAAGTTTTGGGGCAGTTTGTTGTGCATCAATGCTAACTGAATCGGATGGTTTTGAGCGATGGTTCTGATATCTAAATCTTTAGATGACGCAACATGAAGAGGAGAGGCAGTAGCACCGAGGTGAGATGTCACGGTGTAGGTACCAGGGGAGCCCGTTCAGAGCAGAGGGTAGGACTCCATGCCCGGGGTGGGGCAGCCCTAGTCCAGGGGACACTTTTCATCTGGTCCCCATGGCTACATGCCACCGTAGTATCACTATTTCAATTACCAAAAATGACCTGGTATAACGCTGGTTTCGCTCCTTTTGGTAAAATCTTTTCCACCCAGATCAGTTATGGGATCCTCACTCTGCTGAGGAGAAATAACTTTAAATCCTTCACTTTTGCAGAGCACTTTACAAAACGCCTTCACATAGATTACTCCATTTATTCTCATTACTATTCTATGAGGTACATGTTATTGTATACACACTTTAAATGAAAAACTAAAGAGAAGAGAAGAATAACTTATTCCAGGTTCAAGTTCATTAAGTGGCAGAAATGGCACACAAAACCCAGGTTCTTTGATTTAAAACCCAAGCCCCTCTCCGTGACAGCACAGCTTTCTTCCTGAACACAGCTTCTTAGATTAACTGTGTATGATTGATTTAACCAATTTTCTTCCTCCTAGGCAGAGGAACTGGTTCCTCTAGAGCATCACACACTGTTTCCAGGGATTCTTGCTACAGAGCAAGTGGGAAGATTGGTTGCCTGTGTACTCTGACAATATGATTTAGGTGTATCAATCTAGAATTATGCTCTAGAGGTCCTTCATAGAGTGTGTGCTAATCTGGAACTCTACTACATCCTTCCTCCTTTGATTTTCTTCAATGTTTCCTACCTCTTTTAATGGCATCATCTTTCTTCTAGTCCCTCAGGTCATTTTGTTACCTTCTTCTTTTCCTCTCATCCTCATCTACAAATAGCATCTAATAAAGTGTGGCATCTAACCATATGCCAAACCATGTGGGTCCCTTCACCACGACAGCGTTGATCTCTCTTCCCTTCCCTCCATTGCCATTGTCAAGCTCCTTGCTATCTACCAAATACACCACCCAGTGAGCAATCACATGGGGTTCAGCTTCCTTTTCACTCTCTCCCCTCCCATCCTTATTGTGCTTTGCCCCCCAGATTAACCTTTGGAAGCAGAGTTCTATCATTCCCCTGCTTATAGAAATCTTCCGTGGATCACCACTACTTATGAATCAAATACTAACCATCAGTAGGCTTTCTAGGGTTTTTTCCTCTTTTAAATAGACTGTATTTTTTAGAGCAGTTTTAGGATCATAGCAAAACTGAGCAGAAAGTACACAGAATTTCAATATACCTCTGCCCTCACATGCCTTTGTATCAAAAAAGTTATTGCCATACCCAAGGTCATCTAGGTTTTCTCCTATGGTATCTTCTAGGAATTTTATAGTTTTGCACTTTATGTTTAGGTCTATAATCCATTTTGAGATAATTTGTTTGTTTGTTTGTTTTTTGGTTTTTTTGGCTGCACCATGCAGCATGTGGTATCTTAGTTCCCTGACTAGGGATGGAACCGGTGCCCCCTGCAGTGGAAGCACGGAATCTTAATCACTGGACCGCCAGGGAAGTCCCCATTTTGAGATAATTTCTGTGAAGAGTATGAAGTCTAGATTCTGGGTTTTTTTTGCATGTGGATATCCAATTGTTCTAGTACCATTTGTTGAAAGGCTATCTTTGCTTCCAAGACTACGTTGAATAAAAGTGGCGAGCATCCTTGTCTTGTTCCTGATCATAGAGAAAATGCTTTCAACTTTTCACCAGAGTATGATGTTAGCTGTGAGTTTGTCATACGTAGCCTTTATTATGTTGAGGCATGTTCCCTCTATACTCACTTTGTTGAGAGTTTTGGTTTTTGTTTTTTTTGTTTTTTTTTTGCGGTATGCGGGCCTCTCACTGTTGTGGCCTCTCCCATGGCGGAGCACAGGCTCCAGACGCGCAGGCTCAGCGGCCATGGCTCACGGGCCCAGCCGCTCTGCGGCATGTGGAATCTTCCCGGACCGGGGCACGAACCCGTATCCCCTGCATGGGCAGGCGGACTCTCAACCACTGTGCCACCAGGGAAGCCCTGTTGAGAGTTTTTAATCATAAATCAATGTTGAATTTTGTCTGAAGCTTTTCCTGCATCTAATGAGATGATCATATGATTTTTATCTATCTTTTTTTTAATGTGGTATATCACATTGATTTGCAGATATTCATCCATACTTGTCATGTACATGGGTCTATTTCTTTTCAATTTAGAATTAAAAAATATTTACTGATAATTTTTCTTTTACAAATGTTTGGTAAGCCCAACTAATCACCCAAAATGCAAATTGTAAACAGAACAACAGCAAAGGAGCAACTACTGAGTAAGAAAACAAACTATGAACAGATGACAGACTGAGCAAGGGTGCAGGAGGCAGCAACAGAGATCGAAAGACACGTGCACAACTATGCCACTGAGAGTGAAAATTTGAGTGAATACGTAGCCACATTTGGACCACAGCGATTTCAGTGCAATCATTTAGGAATCCTCTGGGCCAAATACTAAAACACAGGAGGAGGAATGGACAAACGTGCTTTATGAGAATGCTCAGCATGTTGGCATGGGAACAAGGAAGCAGAGAAGCTTGTAGTCATTTCACAATGTGTAGCAATCTTTCCCCACGTCCATAAGCCCCAGTACTCCCCATTTCCCCAGGCCTAACTCGATGCCACCTCCATGAAGCATTGCCTGATCACTCACCTGGAACTGCAAGCTCCACTGATCGAAAATTCGTAATTCTTAATTCTCATGTGTTGTTTCCACTAGCAGGCTTGGGAACTCCTGAGTGTGGAATTTACTTTGTTTTTTTAAATTATTTTTTTAAACATCTTTATTAGAGTATAATTGCTTTACAATGGTGTGTTAGTTTCTGCTTTATAACAAAGTGAATCAGTTATACATATACATATGTCCCCATATCTCTTCCCTCTTGCGTCTCCCTGCCTCCCACCCTCCCTGTCCCACCACTCTAGGTAGTCACAAAGCACCGAGCTGATCTCCCTGTGCTCTGCGGCTGCTTCCCACTAGCTATCTATTTTACATTTGGTAGTGTATATATGTCCATGCCACTCTCTCACTTCATCCCAGCTTACCCTTCCCCCTCCCCGTGTCCTCAAGTCCATTCTCTATGTCTGTGTCTTATTCCTGTCCTGCCCCTAGGTTCTTCAGAACCATGTTTTTTTTAGATTCCATATGTATGTTTTAGCATATGGTATTTGGTTTTCTCTTTCTGACTTACTTCACTCTGTATGACAGACTCTAGGTCCATCCACCTCACTACAAATAACTCAATTTCGTTTCTTTTTATGGCTGAGTAATTGGAATTTACTTCTGATCCAGCATTTGTTCCTTGTGCCTGTTAGCACGTCCTACAATTTCATATTAACACAAAAAGGAGGAAAATATGGGGGCAAGCAGGAAACCTTGGAAATCTCTCCCTCTCTTCTTTGCTGCTAGGGGTTTAACTTTATCTTAAGATGTTGGGGCTTGAATCTCAAATGCAAGTGCTCCTTCGTCTCACTCCCTTTATCAAGTTAATTGTTTTAGGCATCTCTGCTAGTCCCTTGTATCATTCATGGGCATAGTAGCTGAGACTATGTCTTGGTATTTAAATGTTGAGCAATTTTGAATCTTCAAAAGAAAGATGCAAACTTTTATTTTAGAAATCCAAGATAGTTTACAAGATATGGAGGGCCCATTTGGCCCACAACCAATGTAGAGGAAGGAGGGTTATATAATTTATGTACATTTGAGACAAAAATGCTCCTTGATCTGAGTTTGGAGTGTCTCCTTAATGCTTTCTGGTGCAGTTGACTTGATAAGTTGACTTAGTACTGCTAGTCAGTATCAACTCTGTCCTATCTAAGTTATGTTAGGACCCAAAAGATGCCCTGGCCACTGAGTCTAAAGGTCCCAGTTCTGTAATAGTGCGTGTACGGAGTGTTGAAAAGCAGAATGTGTGGTATCTCCATGTTGAAAGAATGGGAAGCTGCTTCAGTTCTGAGTAATGCATGGTGTTCTTCTTTTTCAAATACTTTTTATTCTTTCAGAATTTAGCTATTAACTCTCCACTGGTTTAAGTAGCTGTGAAACACTGAACATTCAGTTGCTTTTGAATAGCCAAGAGGAGCTATTCTTTTAGAAAACATGTATTTTATTCTGCCCACTGCATCTAAATGAATCTATCGCAAAGCTGTGTTGACTCACATCCATATGCAAATATTGACTTACGCATTACAACGACGCAAGCTTGGTAGGTTTGGGAAGGAAAACACAGCACAGATAAACATTTATAAGCAATTCAAATATTAAAGAGCTTAAATATTTCCAAACATTATCACATATGAATTTTTCTGGGATGTAGTTATGGTGCTGCAGTCATTTGCAAAACATAGTTACTGAACGACATTGCTTTTATGTATGGAAGTATGTGTTTCTGACAGCAATAAAATCAACATGTTAGGTATTCATACCATCCTTTATAACAGTCCTTGGGGAAATGTACTCAGTTCTATATTCTCTTTTTAGGTGATACTGTAGTGAAATGGGACAGTAAATTTCATAAACTTTTGTTAAGTGTTCCTAAATATTCCTGGCAATCGTGAAGAAGGATTTTTTAAATGTTTATTCTGATATTAAGAGATATAGAATTTTGCAGCAGAATATATCATTTTAGCTTTCTTAAATCTAGTATTTGTTCCTCTAATATGACTTTTATTAAAATGTCATAGAACTTGGTTAGCATACATGCCACTCCTCTGAATCCTGATGACTGTTTTCTATTTTTCCCCTTTTACAAGCAGTTATATTAAAATCAGTTTTACCTTGCCCTGGGTTCTGAGGAGTGCCAAATCTGGTAAATTCAGACCTCAAGACAAACTTCAGAAATGCCAGAGGGATTCCTGAAGATCTGTTACTACCCCCCATCACCTCGGAGGGCAGATCCTTCTTAACGATGCTTTATAGTACAACACAGTACTACTATGAATTACTAACTTCGTAAGTCAAGAGTGGGGACTTTTCTTGTGTGACTGACTTTTATTAAATGAGGAAACTACTATTATAGAAAGAGATAAAGTTGACATTCCAAGAAGATTCTTTTAGCTTTCAGTAGGAAAAACAAAGAGAGACTAGGATAACTAGGTGACCATGAAATATGCTAATTAACAAAAAGTTTACAGTTAATTTACTTATTTCACATTTTTTTTTGTGCACTTACTTTTAAGTCACTGCTAAATCCTGTTTAGAATCCTGTGTCATTTTATGAGATGAAGAGGCAGCTCTCAAGATATTACTGTCTTCAAGTTAAGTTATGACATGTGTACACATGTCAAAAGAACACAGCTATAAAAAGTTACTGCTACCAGGGAGATATAAACGAGAGGTGAAAGAGTGCCAAGAAGGAGGGGATCATTTTCAACAGGGTGGTCCTGACAGATGTCATGGAGGAGGTAGCCTAAAAGATGGCCTTCAAAGAACGACAGAAATTCAGTAGAGGCGGTGAGGATGGCTGAGGAAGATGAGCAGGCATGAGCAGAGGAGTGGAGGTGGGAGAGGGTGAAGCATGCTTCGTTACTGTTTCGTGGTCCATCCTGGCCTCCAGCAGAGGGTTCTTAAAGGCAAATAGTGGAAAATGAAACTGGAAACAGGAGACTAGATCCCAATTGTGAAGGGTCTCTAATTCTTCTACGGGGTGTTGTTTTGTTAATTAATTTTATCTGATAAATATTTTGTAAAGTTCCAGGTCAGGCACTGGAACTCATAATAAAGAGGACAGATGGAGTAGTTGCTGGCATTTAAAGCACAGGGAGGGAGTTAGGTAATTAAATGAGCCATCGCAATTGCATAGGATAATTCCCCTACCATCCAATCTCTACCACCTCCTTCCACTTGGCTCTCTGCTCTGAGAGACTCATACATTTTGTGGAATGTATGAAGACTCCCTTATCCCTAGCTTCTGGGTTTAACCAAAAAGAGGGATATCAGAGGGTAGAGAGAGGGTGAGGCTGGGATATTGATTCCCTTGGTTTTCTCCCTGCTGGGTCACTTTAAATTGACCAGGTCCCCTACTAAAGGCCATAGCTCCCACTGGGGAGCCGTCTCCATTCAGTTATTTGTTGAGATCTGGAAACAGCTCCCTTCCCCTGTCCTCTCAGAAATGATACGGGCAACTTATTTTTATTAGCCCTGTTACTACACTCTCCCTTTATTTGACTTGTTCACCAGTTTGACTATCATCTGTTGTCTGACGGACCCCTGACTGATAGAACTATGATACTGTATTAGTTTCCCGAGGCTGCTGCAACAAACTATCACAAATTTGGTGACTTAAAACAATAGAAATGTGTTCTCTTATAGTCCTGGAGGCCGAAAGTCAGCAATCAGTATCACTGGGCTGAAATCCAGGTGCTGCAAGGTTATGGTCCCTCCAGAGGCTCTAGGGGAGAATCTGTTTCTTCCCTCTTCCAGCTTCCATTTTCACACCACCTTTTCTTGTGTGTCTTTTCCTCTTCTGACTGTATGAGATTTCCTTCTGCCTTCCTCTTATAAGGACATTTGTGATTGCATTTAGGACCCTCCTAGAAAATCTGGGATAATCTCTCCGTCTGAAGATCCTTAATGTAATCACACCTGCAAAGACCCTTTTTGCTTATAAAGCAAGCTTTAAAGTTTCTAGAGAATAGGATCTGATCCTTTGAGGGGTCATCCTTCAGCCTACTTCAGACAGGGGAGTACAGGTGCTAGGGAAGCACAAGCAGAGACACCCCAACCAGTCTAGGATGTCCAGGGATGCCTTTTGTTGGGGCTCAGGGCGGACTGCCGCCGAATATACCATGATGGCATATTGCTTATTTTGAAAGTTAAAGTTAATTAAGAAATGGCCAATGCAAAAAGGACACTTGACTCTCCTTTCTGTCTCCCTAAAAGCAGGAAAGAAATCTTTCATGTGAAAGGTGCACTCCCTGCATCTGGAGGTAGGACACCTTTGTCACCAGAGACAGGAATTTGGGCAGAGAAGCCTGTGTAAACAAATCTTGCTACTTCTTTAATTTACTTTCCCAAGCCCAAACTCTGTTTAGATTCTTCACTAATTGAGCACCCTAAACCTAAGTTTCTTTGCTGCCAATTCCTCACAAATTTATTGTTTCTTTGTCTAAAAAGTACAAAAGCTGCCTGCATTAGCCAGTTCTTAGGTTCC
Organism: Pseudorca crassidens; assembly: GCF_039906515.1. Classification (NCBI taxonomy): domain Eukaryota; kingdom Metazoa; phylum Chordata; class Mammalia; order Artiodactyla; family Delphinidae; genus Pseudorca; species Pseudorca crassidens. Next base: position 53,158,494 of record NC_090311.1, on the reverse strand, counting down.
AGATTTCTATGAGACCTCTGTGTGCATGAATTAAAATGTTTTTTTCTTCTGTTAATCTGTCTTGGGTCAATTTAATTATCAGTCCAGCCACAAGAACTCAAGAGGGGTAGTGGGGGAAATTTTCTCCTTCCTGACACTTCCCAAGGAGTAAGAAATATTAAAGCTGAAATTTGTAGGATTAACAGAAATTATCTAGGCACAGGGGATCATGGGATGGAGTTGGGTGGGGGGCTGTTCAAAGCAATGAACAGCTGGAGCAAAGACCTGGAAAAAGTATAGAGCATGCTTGACCTATCTGGTACATTTGAAGACTTGACAGCTTGGATTACGGCTAGTGAGTAGAGTTGAGAGGCTAGGAGAGAGGTTGGTGAGGGGGTGGCTGGCAGGAGATGGTGCCAGAAAAATGAAAGATTTGGTCAGTAATGTTAAGGAGTGTGGACATAGTTCAGTTGGCAAAGAGTATACGTTATACATATATTTTAACAAGGGAGTGATATGATAAAAGTAGAGCTTCAGAAAGATTAATTTAGTATTAGAACACAGGGCAGATTGCAGCAGGGATATCCCGGAGGCATGGAACCCAGCTGAGCAATGTGATGAAAATTTCACTGATGTTGGCTGCTTGGTAAATATCTGAGGGTATTAGTCTCTGAGTAGAGTATGCTCAATGTCATCAATCACTGATGAATATTTATTAACTTCCAACAGCATGTGAGATCGTGAGTAGTTGACGAAAATGGAAAAAAGGCCTAGTACATGCTCTAGAGCATATATAAGGTTTGTAATTTAATTGCATTAAGCTCTCTTTCCCTCCAAATATTACTTCCTATTTACTACTTAGGAAATATTTGATCTACTTGTTATCATGAGTGTTTTGCCAGATACCTCTTTACTGATTCTACAAAGAAAGGTTAGTGTCTGAAATTTAATCCTAGAGGTAGAAGGCCAGAAATAAAACATCTGCAGGCATTAGGAAATGATTTCCAAGGAAATCTTCAATGACATCAACTAGAAAAATGTTAACCAGAAGCATGTGATTTTGAATCATGCTGAAAAATGCTGGAAGAAAACAAATGTAGTACAAGTGCTCTGTATAATTTTAGAAATGTAATTTGGAATATCTGACATTTTCTTATGTACTATAATAATGGATAAACATAAAAGAATGTTCAAAATAGGCTGATCTGGTGAATGTGAACAATTCACTTGTTACTAAGTTGCTTTTTACCTATTGAAATCTATTCTTCTGGAATATAACAAGTAGACCAGCAAGATCTTGTTGATTATTTTAAGTTTGAAAAATCATGAGGGAAAATTAAATAGTAAGGTACCCCAATTCTACCCCCTCCCACCAGCCGTTTTGCTGAACAAAAAGCCTCTATCTTAAAAGGAAAACTTTCTATATATCATAGTCTATTATTCAGTTTTAACAATTTATTAATTAGACAAGATGAGTATCTACCAGAATATAGCCAGCATGCACCTTCAGTTCTCCCAAAGAGATAGTTGATGAGTTTGCTATACATGGATGATATGAAACTATATTTAATTTTTTGAAAATTAGAAAATGATAACAGAAAAGTAAAATAAGGATGCTCAGAAATGTGTCTGTGATCAGAGTTTAGAAGCAAAGTCGAGCTGAGATATGAAGTACTCAGTCAAGACCCAAGGAAAGAGAAATGTGTGTTACACAAGGGTCTAAAATGGACGGGGAAAGCCATCAAGTCTGGGTTACTCCACGCCTGACTCTAAAACAAGGCTGCAAAGACAGGCATACTGATGGAAAGCATCTCATTAAATAAATACATTTTAAAGAGAAATGAAATGTATTCAGTACTGACAGATAACAAATAGCTAACAAAGTCAATTTATATTTTGGACAAAGCATATAATAATGAGATGGAGATTAGAAATGAAAGGGTATAATTGTAAAGCATTATTGGGAAATTGCAGCAGTTTTGAGCTATTTAGCTAAAAGTGGAACTACATTTCCCAAAATTCCCTTCCTTCTATGGTTCCAGGTTAGGACTGGCCACAAGAGCAATCTGTGTGAGATTTTAAACAGAAAGTGAAGTAGCCATTATGCTCTGTAGGTAAGGTACTTGGTACCACTGAAGCTTGTATAAGTCATTGACTGGCTGGTTCACAATGTTCGCCTGGGACAATGTCCTGGCTTGCAGTTCCTCCAACTTTACTGAATTCACTTATTAGTTCTACCAAGTTTTTGGTGGAGGCTTTAGGGTTTTTTATGTGCAGTATCATGATATTTGCAAATAACTGACAGTTTTACTTCTTCCCTTACAAATCAGATGACTTCTTTTTCTTGTCTGATTGCTGTGGCTAGGACTTCCAATACTGTGCTAAATAGAAGTGGTGGGAGTGGACACCCTTGTCTTGTTCCTATTTTGGAGGAAACGGTTTCAGCTTTTCATAGTTGAGTATGATGTTAACTGAGGTTTAGTCATAAATGGCCTTTACTAAGTCAAGATATGTTCCTTCTGTACAAACTTTGATGAAAGTTTTCGTCACGTATGGATGTTGAATTTTGTCAAAAGCTTTTTCAGCATTTATTGAGATGATCATGTGCTTTTTTCCCCCTTTCTTTTGTTAATGTGGTGGGGACACAGAAACTTTAATCTCTCTCTTTTGTAGCACTCACCTTCCACTAAAAGGAAAATATGTTGCCTAATTAAAGAAATTATATCATATTAAAGGATTTTTAAAATTAATTAATTAATTAATTATTGGCCGCGTTGGGTCTTTGCTGCTGTGCATGGCTTTCTCTAGTTGTGGCGAGTGGGGGCTACTCTTCATTGCAGTGCCCGGGCTTTTCATTGCAGTGGCTTCTCTTGTTGCAGAGCACAGGCTCTAGGCGTGCGGCCTTTAGTAGTTGTGGCACACAGGGTCAGTAGTTGTGGCTCACTGGCTCTAGAGCACTGGCTCAGTAATTGTGGCGCACAGGCTTAGTTGCTCCACAGCATGTGGGATCTTCCCGGACCAGGGCTCAGATCCGTGTCCCCTGCATTGGCAGGAGGATTCTTAACCACTGTGCCACCAGGAAAGCCCTCATATTAAAGGATTTCAAAAGAGAACACATATACACATTCACATGATAATGCTCTTCATTAAGAGGTGAGGCCCTAGTTTCCTATGAACTTGGCTTGACCCCTCTGCCTCTCCCTCCATCCTGCCATGGGTCTCTTTGGATGAAGTGCCTCATTTGCAACAGGATGAGACCCAAAACCCTGCATGAAATTCCAGGAGCAGAAGTAAAGGCGTTTTGGCTTGGTCTGTATCACAAACTCTCCTCTTGGTGAAGCAGGGAGAGCAGTGAAGATGGAGAAAAGGGTCTGAATTCTTGGTGGATGCTAGATCATGTAGCTAGATTATACAGATGTTCTCCCCTTGTTAACTGAATAGAGTTAACAGTGAGAGACAACAGTAAGATGTAAAACAGTGGTGATGTAATTCCTCTCAAGGAAAGGGACTGGAACAGTGTTAGAAATTTCCAGTGTAAGCTTTCATTACAATACTTTCCTAACCTTATTAGTTTTTCTATGCCCATCTGAGACCAATGCTGTGGGGATGCAGGCTTTCAAGGCAGTTTCTTGGAGGGTGCTATGAAATGCTTCTGAAATACGACCAAAAAATGCTTAGGTCAATTTTACTTCAATGTCACTTTGTATACTAAACCAAGAAAGCAACTATCTTATTTCCCAATCTTAAAGAACTCTCAGCTATGTTGTCTAAACAAATTCAGTCAATAGACTTATATAATGCCCCAGATGACAGCATAACCCAATGGCCTCTTTGCTAGACATATAAAATGCTCCATATTTGACCCCAACATATAAAATTAAACACTTACAAGTACCCCTTTCTTACAGTGGTTTCTTGTTTTCTCAGAAAAACCTAAAGAGTTCCCGAGTGTTTACTAAAATATTTCACTCTTTCTTTTTCTCCTCAGTCTTGGCTAGATTTCCACGAGGACTTGGTAAGTGGATGGGTCTCTTCAGGAATTGTATTCTGGGATATCTTTCACCCCATGTTCCCCTAGCATCTGCAAAGCTGTATTACTTAAATTCCATGTCTTTTATAGTCTCTTCCTTCTAAACTCCTGAAGAGGCATAAGGAATAAAAGAATATAGTGCCAACAGTCAAAATGTATGATATTTGGTGTTAAAATGTATCAGTTGACCATAAAATAATACAACAAATGACAACAATCCTTAAACAAAGTCTGAGTACTATAGCAATAACAGGTAAATCACTGTTATCCTTGTAAGTCCTTATAACCAAGGAACAGTAGTAGTGCTTCCAGACTCAGTGTATCTTGAAACTCTGATTCACATTTTGTTTCCAGACAAACATTGGCAGAGATTTAGTGTCATGAGAGAAAGAAAGAGGGCAGAGAAAATGGAATAGAAAAAAAGACAGGCTAGAGATTTTCAGTTTTGTTAGTGTTGGTCAATTTGTGACAGTTTTCCAGACTCCACCATCTGTGAACTTAAAACTCAATTACAAGACGTCTCCCACTGAGATGTAATTGGGAAACTAAAATTCCCATATCAAGGAAAAAAATCCTCAGTCTAGCCAGATTCCTTCTCTTTAAGAGTTTACGTAGAACCACAATTTAGAAATTCATAATGATTTCACTCTTGATCTCCAGAATTTTCTTGAATAATCCATCTTATTCTATTTTTCTCTGTTTCTTTCTACTTCTCCCTTTGTACACATTTCCACTCCTATTCATTCCTCTTTGCTTCTGGAACCCCAATCTAATCTTGTTTGGGATTTTTTCCACAGACACAGCCTCTGCTGTCACGAGAGCAGAAAATCACGTATCAATAACAAATAACCCACAGCAAATTTATGGCCTTATATTCATCATGATGCTGGTCTATGGCTGAGAAATTGGTTAATGAGGGAAAATCTGGGGTATAAAAAAATGTTTCCATCCACCAGTGCCTGGCACCAATAAAAGGTCTTGCTTTTACCCCCCAAATACGTACACATTTGCTGAATTTATTGGTGAATCTCTTACTTTTCATGGGTGCTGATGACCAGATAAAATGCTGTTCTTGTTATGTAAGTATCCTGGACTTGGAAATGCCTTAGAAATGAATGCATCCTGACTACCTAAGTTAGTTTCACATATCTTAATCTCTTATCATTAACCCATCTCACTTTGCTAAATTAACTCAGATATTCACTGTAATGATATGGTGATAAACCCAGGACTACAGTTCACAAATGTCAGTGCCACCTGCTTTGCAGCCCTCCTTGCTCAAGTTCTTGAGAGAGCCTTGCAGAGGACACTCAAGACAAACACACACAGCATTGCTTGTTAAGTCTTACAGCTCTCTGACCTCCCAAACTCTACTGGATTGTTTTGTTTTTATGGCTTAAAGCCTACCTATATTGCATGTATTCCTCAATCTTGTTGTAAAATACTATGTAGTTCATTACATGGTAAAATCTTTTATTAAGAGAACAAAAAGGTTAAAAACTTAAAAATTTTATTTTCAGTATAAGTATATAATTCTGTATACAAACACATACTCACCACACACACTCTCATATAAAGAAAAAAAATTTTTTTGGAAAGAATGAACCAAAATGTCCAAAGTGGTTATTTCTGGCTGGTGGAACCATGAATGATTTAAATTTTCTTACTTATGGTTTTATGAATTTTCCAAATTTTCTCCAACGAATAGATAAGGCTATTGTTTCTGAATGAATTTCTATTACAAAGTAAATGCATTTACATAGCAAAAAATGAGGTCAAAAGAAAGAAGAAAACTAAAATCTCCTGTAATCTTGAGCAGTTAAAATCATAAACATTTTTTAATACTCCATCACCATATATGGGTATGTGTCATATATGTGTATAGATACATATGTACATGTGTGTATATGTATCAGTGTGTGTATGTCATATTCATCAGTGATAGGGTTAAATTTTCATTATGTACAATTCAGAATCATATTTCCATAATGGTCAGATATGAATCATTAACTGGAAATAACAAGCAATATATGGAGAAGAAAATAATAGGTAAATTGATCTCTGGATATTAATTAGATATACATGCACACAAAAATATGTAGACACAACTTATTTCAATTAAGATAATACTCTCTACAATCTTATTTTTCATGAGTGACACACTGTAACTTTCCACATCATTCTGTATTCATCTCTGATGCCTGCTATATACCATTACATGGCTTATATTGTTAAAGCAATATCTCTTAGACAACTTGATCTGAGCTCGTCAAAGTTTATTACTTATTAATGAAGAGACTGCCAAACACCCATGGACTTCAGTGGTGGTGGGATATTTGAATCACTTGTATTTTTCTAAGAAATATGGATGCCTGAAGTTCACCTCCAATGATTCTGATCTAACTGGTCTGGGCTGTGGTCCAGGAATAAGTATTTTTAAGAAGCACCCTGAAGTGTTTCTAATGTGCAGTCAGGATTACGAACCAACGAGAAAGATATGCTGGTTTGATACAACATGGGAGAAGAGAGGAGAACAAAAGACTTCTAACTTAGCACAGACTGCTGTTTTCCTCTTTTACTTCCTGTGGCCATAATGTAGTATTCATCAGCGACAGAGATAAATTTGCAGCCTGAACAAATCTGAGCTACCTTCTCACAGCGATCAGACATGAACCATTAACTAGAAATAACAAGTAGTATATGGAGACACAAATGATGAGTAAATTTATGTGTGGCTATTAATTAGACATACCAAGGAACACAGAGTTACTCTCTGACAGGAGCCAATTAGTAAACAGGTGGCAAAATGTGTCCAGTGAAGGTCACCTAACAGGAGCACAGCCTTGCTTTTCCTCAAGCAGCTGTCAGGGAGTTTCTCTAGCAAGCCCTCTAAGATGCTCTAAAACACTCAGTTTTCTTAATTCTTAGTTTTTTGGGAAAAGACTTTTTTCCTTCGTACAGTAGTACATTCAACCAGTGTAACAATATATTATGTTTCATCTGTTCACAGATGCACATTTTAATATTTTAACATCTCTGATATTTGGATGCATCTTAAAATTGAAATCATAAAAAAGTTATATCACTGTTTAACTGGTAGCATTGCTTTTTCTCTTAGTGTTACATGAAGATGTGGCACATATATACAATGGAATATTACTCAGCCATAAAAAGAAATGAAATTGAGTTATTTGTAGTGAGGTGGATGGACCTAGAGTCTGTCATACAGAGTGAAGTAAGTCCGAAAGAGAAAAACAAATACCGTATGCTAACACGGTATTCCAATATGTTGGAATCCAATTCCAATATATACGGAATCTAAAACACAACAAAAAAAATGGTCATGAAGAACCTAGGGACAAGATGGGAATAAAGATGCAGACCTACTAGAGAATGGACTTGAGGATACGGGGAGGGGGAAGGGTAAGCTGGGACTAAGTGAGAGAGTGGCATGGACATATATACACTACCAAATGTAAAATAGATAGCTAGTGGGAAGCAGCCGCATAGCACAGGGAGATCAGCTCGGTGCCTTGTGACCACCTAGAGGGGTGGGATAGGGAGGGTGGGAGGGAGGGAGACACAAGAGGGAAGAGATATGGGGATATATGTATATGTATAGCTGATTCACTTTGTTATACAGCAGCAACTAACACACGATTGTAAAGCAATTATACTCCAATAAAGATGTTAAAAAAAAAAGAAATAGGGGGTAATCTTAAAATCAACGGTACAAAGAATTACAGTATATTTAAAAACATTCAGACGCTGACTATATCTTCACACCTTTACTGCTATCTTCGTGGGATAAGCATCCAACGTCTTTTGCCTGTATCTTCCCAGTAGCCTCCTAACTTATTCTACTTCCACCCTTTGCTCTCTTTCAATCCGTTCTCAACACCCTACCAAAGTGTTCCTGTTAAAACTGAAGCCTACACTTTGCCTCAAGCTAAGGCTTCCCCTGCAGCCCTCCCGAGGTGGCTCTTATAGGTGGGGAAGTGCACGTCCTGCTCCTCTTTGCATTTGCTGCCTTTCTCCCAGCTTCTTCCATAAAACCCCTGAGCTTTGCATCTCACGTCATTAGATTATGTGATTAGCCAATCAGTACTCATCCTCACTGTAGTCTATCGCTGACCAGTGATCTTCAGTGAAGGTGTTGGCTTCTGGTTCATTGTCATTCTTGCCAAAGTTCTGCTATTTTAAGTCTTAGTGATTTACATGGACGCTTGGATAGTCCTTCCAATCCCCTGGCCTGTGGTTCCTCAACCTCACCTTTAGTGATTTGCCCTTTACCCTGCCTCGGCACTCGCTTTCATGGTAACCCTTGCTCTTATGCTGAAACTGTGTCTCCTCCAAAATGTCAATATTAGGTACTCTACAACTCTTTTGCCATCTTTTCTGCTCATCCATTTTAGTACCTGACTTCAATATCTTTAGTCTCCACTTGGACCTTCAATCCGTGATGTTACCATCTTTACATTCTCCATCCCCCTCTTCCCCCTTCATGTCTTCCTCTCCCTTGTGACCTCAGCTTAAATTCTATGGTTAATCATTTTAACCATTTCCTTGTACACAACTCTCTTGACACTTTTCAGTTTGTCACACTGCTTGGGGAAACCACAGATGAAACTCCTCCCAGACCTGGATCCACGGCTGAAAACGGCTGTAGTAAAACACACAAATATGCTGACGGCTCTAAATGGACCTTTAAAGCTGCCAAGTGATCACATCATATTTTCCAGGTTTATTTTCTTTCCTACTATCCTGGATAGATATTTCTTACTTTTCTACTTTCCTGAAATCTCTCATATTTTCTCCCCATTCTCACTTAGCTGGTAATACCAGAAAAGGCGAATAAATCAGAAAGTGCTTCACCAACGCCCACCATCATATCTAACTCCTTACTTGCATTGGTGTCTACATATTCTAACACTTTTTGTCATTCTGGATGAACTGTTAATGTTCCCAGCTAAAGCCAAGCTTTCTTCCTATGCAACAGACCCCATCCTCTCTAGCTTACAACCTTCCAGTAAGTTTCCCATGTCTCTCCTGCATCATCAGCTTTCCCCTCTCTTCTGGGTCATTCTCATAAGTATAGTAACATACTGTTATTTCTCTCAACTTAAAAACAAAATTCCGTGACCTCGTCATCCGATTTCTTTCTTTTCCTATTGGCAGCAAAGCTCCAGAAAGAGTTGTCTATTCTTGTTGTCTCTAATTTCTCTTCAATTCTCTCTTGAATCCACTCTAAACAGGTGTTCAATCCCACCCTTCACTCTAAACACTCTTATCAGGATCACTAAGGATCTCCAGTGTCATTTGCATAATCCAATTTCATTTGCATCTCCATTTCCACCTTATTAGTCAAAATAGATAAATCTCTTCTTGGACACTTTCTTTTCTTGCCTTCAGGGTACCACTCTTCCTGTTTTCCTTCCACCTCACCAGCTGCTCCTTCTCAGTATCTTCTGCTGATTTTTTCTCATTTCCCTAACCTCTAAACGCTGTACCCTGGGGCTCAGTCTAAAGATCTGTATTTTTTTCCTATATACACTAAATCCTTAGATAATCTTATACAGCTCCAAGCCTTTAAACATACTAAATGCTGATGACTCCAACATTATGTCTCTAGCTCAGACCTTTTCCCTGGACTCCAGACTTGTATAACCAGCTTGTTATTTAACATCTCCATTGGGATGTCTAGTAGGCATCTCAAAGTTAACAAGTCTCAAATAGAACTCTAGATATTTCTCCCCAAGCTGCTCCCTTTGGGAAAAATATATGTATTTAAAAGAGTCCTGCATCTTATCTGGCAGAATAGGGAAGAAAAGCAGTGCCTTATTCAGGTAAAAACACTATGCTACTCATATTAAAGAGAGAAAAAAATTGAAACTTTAATTAATGCTGTGGGTGGATTTATATATTTGGAATTGTAGCAGCTCCATCAAACAAGGAAGTATATTTTTACCTCCTCTAAACATCTGTGGGTTTAAAAATTCCACTTTGACAGGGAACTTAGAAAAAATAGGATTTTTCTTACTTGCTTTATCAGCTTTCTGTGTCTTATACTTTTATTTGCAAGATGATTTGTGCCATTTAATGAGTTATTTCTTTAAATTTAGGCTATTGGGCCATCCTCCGATCATATAATTCCAAACAGTATAAACTTTTTCTCTACTTCCTTTCGTAATTCAAAATGAAAAACAATGTGGGCATGGGTGGGGTTAGGGTTTGGAAAGGTTCAATTATTATTTACAGAAAATTAAAAACATGAATAAAACTTTTTTTTTTTTTTTTTCCAGTACGCAGGCCTCTCACTGTTGTGGCCTCTCCTGTTGCGGAGCACAGGCTCCGGACGCGCAGGCTCAGCGGCCATGGCCCACAGGTCCAGCCGCTCTGCGGCATGTGGGATCTTCCCAGACTGGGGCACGAACCCGTGTCCCCTGCAGTGGCAGGCGGACTCTCAACCACTGCGCCACCAGGGAAGCCCAAAACATTTTTAATATATGGAGTTGCCTGGAAAACACTCAGGAAAAATTCATGGAATTTAAATAGTTTAGGTCATATAATAGGTATAAATTGACCCGTAGTTAAATCAAAACAAAAGCACCTCTAAGTACCACATGGCAAGGTTTTCTTGCTTACTCAAGGATAGTACTTCGATAATTTTCCTTTTCTTGTATCAATTACTTTTTTCTTTATTAGTTTTTTCTCATCATTATATAACATGCTGTAATACTTTCCAACTTAAAATAAAAAGTAAAACTCCCTTTGTTCCTTTGCGGCTTCAAGTACGATTCCATCTCTCTGCTATTCTGCATAGAAAAATTCCTTGAAGGTATTGTCCATACACCTAAACCCACTTGTGTCCATTAGTATTAGCTTTGGCTACGTGCAATAGAAAATATAAAAATAAATTTAAAAGATGGCAGTTATTTTTTCCCATGTAAAACAAGGCCAGATGTAGCCTGTTCATGGTTGATATGGTGACTCCATGGACAAATGGGTCACATCTTTCTACTCTACCACCTTAGCTTGGTGCTTCCAATGTCACATGACCCAAAAAGGCTGCCGGTGCTCTAGCCATCACTTTGGGTTTTAGTGCATTGAAAGTATGAATAAAAGAAGGTGTGGTAGATGTTACTATTTGTACGCAATTTTTCTTACTTCTCCATGGTTGGTGAAGAATAATAACCCTCTTCATTTACTTTGGGCTCAATCATGTAAATTCTTTGGCTAATGGGTAGAAGTGATCTTTTGGGTTCTGAGCTGAAGCACTAGGAGGTGTGGCAAATTTCCACAAGGCTTCTTGAAGCTCCCATCCCACCATGGGAACAGCATATTTTTCTTTCAGCCTGGAACTGAAGCTGCCCTGAACCTGACCCAAAGCCTAGAATGCAGGCTTGCTCAGCCAAGCCAGCCAAACTGCTGACCCAGAAGCATAAAAGAGAATGTGGTAAGTCATTGAGATATTTTTGGGTTGTTTGTTTCATAGAACTATCACAGTAAAAATCTGACCAATACAGAGGGCAAAAGTGACTAACACACAAGGTGCTGCCTGGCTGAATCAGCTCCCTTTCAGCTGGCTTCCCAGAAATACCATAAACACTTCTACTTATTTGTCGTACACGGTCACATCTTGATGAAAGGGAGATTAGAAATATAGCTGGATGCATTTTACCCTAAATAAAACCAGAGTTCTTGTTGCTAAAGAAGAACAGGGCATGGCTGTTGGGTGGGAATCAGCAGTTGCTTCCACAAGAATACAGCCAGGTTTTTTCTCCAGTCTCCCTTGAAACAGCTCTTGTCAACTCGTCCCAGACACTACTGACCTATTATCAGCCTTTGCCACAGTTCACGCCTTGAAATTCTTTCTTGTTTTACTTTTAGACCATTTGGTTCTTTTTCTGCTCATCAGCCACACCTCCTCAGTCTCCTTTCCATGTTCATCCTTCCCCTGAGCTCCTGACAGTGCTTAGAGCTCAGTCCTCAGCTTACTTTATTGGATAGCCACCTTCATTCTCTCATAGATCTTATCCAGTCCCAAGGTCTTAAATAACATCTGTATTCGCTGATGACTCCTAAATTGAGATCTTCAGCTCAGACTTTTATCATAACTTCAGATTAACATATCCAACTGCCTCCTCAGTCTCTGCACCTGTTGTCTAACAAGCATCTCACAGGCAGCGTGCCCCAAACAGAACTCTTTCCCATTCCCCACACCTAAAATTGCTTCCTACAGTCTTCCTCCTGGCAATTCCAAGTCTTCTGGAAGCTCAGACTAAAAATGATTCCTATCTTTCTCTCAGACCCTATTTCCAAACCATCAGCAAATATTCTCAGCTATATCTTTATAAATAAATCATGCCATGTTCAATGAAAAGGAATGAACTCACTGTGTATGTGAACAACATGGATGAATCTTACGGACATAATATGAAGTGAAATATGCCAGGGGTAAAAAGATATATTTTATATTATTCCATTTATATGAAGTGCATAAAACAGACAAATCTATAGTGATAGAGGTCAGAATAGGGTTATCTCTGGGGAGAGTACTGACAGGGACGGGAGGGATTCTGAGTTACATTAGCAGATACATACGTGAGAATTAATAAAACAGTTCACTAAAGACTTGCATACTTTAATGTATATAAGTTATATTTCAATAAAAAAGAAATATTACTATTGTTTTCTTACCAATAATTCACAGACTACAGATGTGTGATGATGTATAAGATGAAAAAAGTTAATTCTTTGAAAGTATACTTTGTGATATTGTGATTTATAACGAGAAATATATATATTTGGTCTTTGTCTCCATTTCTTGCACCGAGCTCCTAAAACTTGGAATTTCTCATCCTAAGTGATGAGAACAACAAAGGCGACTACTGGCCCCTACTTAAGCATGGGGGCTGGTGGCCAGAAGAACCATCTTTGTGATTAGGGGGTTGGAACTTTTAGTCCCATTCTCCTGACCTTCAGGGACAGGAGAGGGGCTGGAGATTGGTTCACTAACCAATGGCTAATGAATGAATCAATCATGCCTATGTAATGAAGCCTCCATAAAACCCCAAAAGGATGGAGTTCAGAAGCCTTTCAGGTGGGTGAACCAGAATGTTTCCATGTGCCACTGTGCCACGGTGCCAGGCCCCAAGCTCCATGAGGACCTTTCTTTGGCTCCTTGCTCTCTGTATCTCTTCATCTGGCTGTTGATTCGTATCCTTTAACATCCTTCATGATAAATCGGTCATCTATTGAGTAAACGGGTTTCCTGATTTCTGTGAGCTGTTCTAGCAAATTCAGATTAACATATTGACCCCAAGGAGAGGGTCAAGGAAACCTCTGATTTATAGCCAGTTGGTCGGAAGTACAGGTAACAACCTGGGCTTGTGATTGGTGTCTGAAGTGGAGGGTGGTCTTGGAGGACTGAGCCCTTTGCCTGCGGAATCTAATGCCGTCTCTGAGTAGATAGTTTCACAATAGAGTTGAATTCTCAGATTCCCCGCTGGTGTCCAAGAAATGCTTGTTGGTGTGTGGAAGCTTACACATACCCACACCCACATCCACGCATGTTAGAAATGGGTGCAGGAACCCAAAAAGATATTTGTAGCTATGTCTATATCCAGAGAGTATCTTTATAGAATTGGCCACTTAATACATCCACTGCTGTATCATTTGGTCCAAGCCACCATGACTTTTTGACTAGATTATCAAAATAGCCTTTTAGTATCCCTACTACTCCATTCATTTTCCCTTTAGTGTATTATCCACATAGCACGGAGTATCTCTTTAAAATTCAAGTCAGATTATATTAATCCTCTGCTGAAAACCCTGTGATATCCCACTGAACTCAGAGTAAAAACCAAAATCCATATGGTTGCCCCCTCTCTTCCTTAATACCCCTGCTCAAAAGTCATCTAAACAGTAAGGACTTCCAAGACCACCCTATATAAATAGTATTCTCCCAACTTCCTGACACTCTCTATCCCCTTTAACTGCTTTTTCATTATAACTCAAATCACCTTCCTGTAGAGTATCTACTTAGTGGGTTTTTTTGTTTATGAAGTGAGGTTTATGTTACCCCTCCTTGAATCTGGATGGAGTCTGACTGCTTGACCAATAGAATATGGTGGATGTGATGATGGGCTGGTTCCTGGGTCTGGCCCTTGAGAGACTGGAGGCTTCCTCTTCCTGTCTCTTGGAACACACTCTCTGGGATCCCTGAGTAACTATGTAAGAAGTCCAGCTACTCTGAGAGTTCGAGGTTGGGCAGGTTATATGTAGGTGCTCCAGAGGACGATCCCAGCAGGGCCCAGCCTTCCAGCTGTGCCAGACATGAGTGAAGCTGCCTTGATTCCTCCAGACCAGCCACCCTCCATCTGAATACCACCAAGTGCCCTCAGCCAAAGCCACTTGGAGCAGAAAAATTGCCCAGCTGAGCCCTGCCTGAATTACTGAGCCAACAATCATGGGCTATTATAAAATGGTTGCTATTTTAAGTCATAACGTTTTGGGGTAAATCGTTAAGGAGCAATAGCTAACCAGACAGAAGTTCTCTCTGTGTGTGGCGGGAACCAACCAGCAGGTTTTGTTTCAGGGCATGTGTTCAGGCAGCACATAGGCAGCCCTCTTCTTCCCCTCAGTGTCAAAACCAACACGAGTTTTACCCTGTGGTACCCACACCCACACTGGCTCTGGCTCTTTTCAGGCAGATCATGTAATTTCATCAGAGAAAAGATTTTAGACTCCAGCGTGGGGACAGATATTAACCACTGCCAGTCTCTCCATGTGTGGGGTGCAGGATGTATGTCCCAGGTGTCCCATAAGTCCTCCCCTATTTATCTTGATTACCGATCAGAGACTTGGAGGTGGTACCCACAGAATCGCTTCTGAATCCCCGTGAACCTTCTCTGTATTTTTCAGGCATCAGCTCCCTGCATCTGTTCTCTGATACACATCTTGCCCCTTTCTTGTCCTTAGAAATTCATCAAAATGTCTTGAGCTAACTCATGGGTTCCAATTTTCTTACCAGCTGTAACAGGTTAATTCCTTTCCGTATGTCTTTGCTGTCATTTTGAGGGATTTGGGAGTGATGGGAGGGAAACACACGGGCTGTGTTTAGTCTCCTAAACGCAAACATGTATTTCTACATTAAAAAATATATGGCAGGAATTTTTCAAGGAAAGAATCTTCAAAGAAGTGTGTGTATCTGAGGAAACACTGAGCTTTGATTGTTCCAGAGTCACTTCCTTTGCCACCTGTTCAGCTGCGCCCTCAGAACTGACTGGGTTCAGTTAATCAGGAAGGTAAACTCATTTCCTCCAGCCACTGGGACCAGCTTAGTTCAAAGCTACCTTGGTCTGAGAGAGAGAGAGAGGAGACCAAACTGTTTTAGGTAAATAGGTTATATTTGTTTTTCCATTTGAAAATTTGCAGATGCTTACGCAAAAAAATGTACCAGCTTCAACAAACAGATGATTCCTATGACATTTCTGTTATCTGAAGAATAATATTTTCATTGTCACCTCTGGAACCTTTCCTTTAAATATTCAATACTCCCAACTACTTTATAGATCACTTTAAAATAATATGTTTTTTATTTTCTGTTTGTAATTTTCTCCTTGGACTTATAAAATTGTTAAAAAATTTCCCTAGGTGCTTCATAGTTTTCATGCTAATGTACATGGTGCCTTTCTGAATATTTACAATCTCTTTTTTATTGTTACATAGAAAGGCAACTATTTTTCTCTGCTGATTTCATAGCTACAATCACGGCTAAATTCTAATTCCAGTAATTTACCTGTAAATTAGATTAATTTGAATTTTCTACATACAACATTGTACCATCTAGGATAATGACAGATTTATTTATTCCTTTTCAATTTTCATGGTTAAGTTTTTATTCTTGCCTTACTGTCCTGGCTACGACCTCAGCACGATGTTGAACAGAACTGGTGATAATGGACAACTTAGTCTTCTTCCTGACCTCAGGAGCAATGTGTTCAATACTTCCCCATTAGCTGTGATGAGTACTGTAGAATTTTTTTTTTTTTTTTACCATATACTTGTTTACCATATTGACATTCTGAGCTGGAAGGATCTACAGAGTTCCAAGACTGGAAGAAGCAGCTGGGGGAATGGATACTACTTTAGACTGAGTGGTGATGGGGACCTCATGGAAGGACTAAAAAGACTGGCAATGGGTACAAGGGTCAGTGGGAGTGTTGGAAGATGGTAGAAGAGAAAGCAGGCAGTGAGAGGCAGAGGCAAAAACCAGAGGCCACTCTCATCAACTCCAGGACTGACTTTGCAGGAAACCCAAATGCATGGGCAGGAGGTCCTCCACCTGGGTATAGGACCAAGGACAGGGTGGGCGAGAACAAGGGTGCCATTCCTGACATATGCCCAAGTCAGATTCTGAATCTGTCCTATTTATGTTCTATTATATCAGATGGGAAGTAAAACAGTTACTGGACTTGCTTTAGGGTTGCCAGTCTGACTTTCCTGGTGAAGGGTGGGGAGGTAGATGATGTCATGCCCCAAATGGCAGACAGCTTAAGCAAACTTGTCCATGGTTCATCAGGGCTACAGAAATCAAAGAACCATCCTAACCACTGAGAGTAAAGGGGGCTAGTACATGTTTTTCATTTGCTTTAAACTCAATTATTTTAGAGTTAAAAATTTTAAAAAATCTTTTCAAAATGTTAAGACATTTCAGACCATGCTAATATCCCTTTCACCCACGTCCCCTCTACTCACTCCACTCCTCAGAGGAAACCACCATTATCAGTTTGTTGTAACCCCTTCCAGATATGTCTCAGCAAATTTGTGTTCATAAATATGGCTGTAAGATATATACAGCGGTGTATTGTGTGTGTGCGTGTCTAACACAAATTCTATCACATCCAGGCTATATTTCCCTTTCCGCATTTTGGAGCATCAGTTTCTTCAAAGAGTGTCTTCAGAGAAAACGCCACAAGAACTACAGTGAAACAATATTCTCTGGAAATGTTTGTCGGGAATGATAATGAACGTAGAGACAGAAGATGCTAATGCCACAGAAACTCAGGACTAAGAAGATTGAAAATGGCTTAATTCACGGTGGGAACTGTATGGCAGATAAAAGAAAAACAGCTGCCCTGAATTTCTTCCCTCTTTGCCTAAGGCCCACAGGGCACCCACACACCTTAGCAACAAAGAACTCAAGTGAGGGCTCTGGTTGGTATCAGAATGGCTATTAATTGTTTCCTCTTCTTAAGATCAAACCTGAATGAAGAGGCTAAATGAGTTTTCTTTAAGTGTGAAAAGGCTCTTGTACAGTTGCAATATGACTGCTGCAAAGATGAAGGATGAATATGAAGTGTGTGTTTTAAGGACTCTGCTTCCAATTATTCTTGGCCCTTTATTGTTGAGAAGCAGTGCCTGTACTAGAAGCAGGGACTGAATGCTCTTTAGAAATTCATTATATGTAGCCGCCACTTTTTAACCTTTGCCTGTGAGTGATTTTTGAAATGTGCTTGTGGTAGACGATTTTTAAATTCTAAAGGTGAATGAAATGGCATTGTCAAAGCAGTAATGTCTATGATGATGAGAACATGAGTACCTGGAAATTGAGTTCTTCGAGAGAGATATTATGGGAAGAGGCAGAAAGAATTGTGTCTTGATTTCCAATATATTAATTTATTCAAATAGTTTCATCTAATTATATATAGGAATCATAGGATATTAGTGTCAAAAAGACCTTAGTGATAATCCAGTTATTGAAATAAATTTTATAGTTGTAATGAGAGGGCCAGACAAACCACAGGAATAGTCCAAGGTCACACAGCTGGTTAGCGGAAGGAAAAAGAAAAGCCCAGTCTTCCTGAATTGGGGCGGGTACTATGGGCTTTCTCTGCAATGTGCCGCCTCCTTAATTTGGTCATGCAATGATCCATGTATTGACTGAAGACTAACGATAAGATAAAACTTCTGAGAGATAGAGTGGGGTGCAGAAAGGGAGATTAGCTATGGAGTTAGACACCCACATTTGAATTCTGAATCTGCTGATCTGTTGTGTGATTTTAGGCAAGTTCCTTCACTGGCCTAGCCTTAGTTTAACCATCTAAACTGCCTGTCTGGCAAGGCTTTTAGGAGAACTAGATGAAGTAATTTCAGGAAAGTGCCAACACAAGGCCCAGCACACGGTAGGCTCTTGAAAAGTGGTTGTTCTGCTATTCTCTGTTTTTAAGAAAATGTCAAATGGGAGGAAATAAAGAAACAGAATAAAGCTAAAAAAACTCTTATTAGAAAAAACTTCTATTTTTCTCCTTTTCCTTCCTTTCCTAATCTAAATTAGGTAACAATCAACTCCAGTTTTGCCTAATATGCAAAATGATCTTAAGAACTTTGGCTTTACTAGGAAAGGTTATTAGGAGTCTAATTTTACATAATGACCCAAGAAATGGTGAAGAAATCTCTGGAACTTGTGATTTGGCTCTAGATCACTTGGATTCAGGCACTCAACAGGAGAGAAGGCAAAGGTTGCTCCTGATTTTTAGGACCTGTCCACAGAGTGCAGGAAACTTGCTTTGAGAATGCAGAAGAAAGTCCTTGTGTTTTACCCAAGGGTGATTGTTGATTGTGTGTGGGCTGTAATGACTTTTGGTGTGATAACTTGGTGGGATCATCAAAATGCCCTATGATGAATCTCAGCTCATGCAGGTTTGAGAAGCATTTTAAAAACCTGCCCTCCACTAGCTATTCAAGCTTCAGGGATAAACAAGCCAGGATGTCTTACTTCCGGGGAAAATGTTCTCAAATTCTTAAAAACAAGGGCTGTGAGAAACCAAGATAGAAAATCAGTATGGGGCTTCCCTGGTGGCGCAGTGGTTGAGAGTCCGCCTGCCGATGCAGGGGACACGGGTCGTGCCCCGGTCCGGGAGGATCCCACATGCCGCGGAGCGGCTAGGCCTGTGAGCCACGGCCGCTGAGCCTGCGCGTCTGGAGCCTGGGCTCCGCAACGGGAGAGGCCACAACAGTGAGAGGCCCGCGTACCGCAAAAAAAAAAACAAAAAGAAAATCAGTATGAAACAAAGTAACAGCAACAAAGGCATATGCTTCCATTCCTACTCCAGTGACCCTGACCAAAATGACGGAGGCAATGTAAGTATGTTTTAAGTTAGAGAGCGGTGCCATCTGCGGCCAGAACTAGCTGTACTACACATGGGACCAGGTGACAAAATGGACCCAAAGGCTGGCTGTGAATTCTCTGCTGAAGAAAGTGGTATGATCTCAAGGGAATTCAGTAGAGGGGAACTCAGACATTCTAGAAAGAAAGAGAGAGAGTTGGAGGAAAAAGTCAGACCACGAAATATAAGGGAATGTGTCCCTCAGATTGGAGGCTGGAAGCAACTGTCAGGTAAATGTAACAGCAGCAGATGCCTTTTAACAGGTTTAAAGGCTTTCCTTCCAAGTAAGGGTGGTGAGACCTCGAAAGAAGCTTGAGAAAGTCAAGGGGCTGGATCAGAAGCCTGGGGTGGGAGGGGTGGCTGCCCCAATTCCTGACTCCCTGGCAGATGATCAGCAGGTGGCAGCGGCAATGAGAGGCTTTTGCAGACTCTGAGGCTTGCTCTTGGCACTGAACATAAGCACAGCCGTGACTGGGGTTTGCAGAAAGCCCAGAATCAAGGTTGGGTAGAATCTGGGTGCTGTGCAGGGAGGCGCAGCCTCAGTGTGGGGTGGGAAGGGGCCACAGGTAGGGACAGTTGCATCCTGCCCTGCTGGCTCCTGCACCTTCCCGTAAGCCTCACTGCATGCTAAGAAGAGGCACAAAGAGTAACAACAAGCAGGGGTGCCCATGACTCCCTCCCACCGCTGTACACCCAGTTCTCCTATCCCCGCCCCCTGCCCCCCTCTCTGAGTGTGTAACTGACCCTCTGGCAGCATACTTTTGGTTTCAAGTGACATTCCAAACACATTTTCTAGTTTTCTAGCAATAACTGTGGGGCTTTTGAATGGATTCCTTTTACACTTGACTCAAGGTTCCACACCTTCACTTACTTGAGGTCCAGATAGTGTCCTGGTGATTCAATTCTGGCTAATAGGGATGAGAATTCTATAGACAGAAAAGGAAAGCAGGGTGGAGAATGAGCAGACACCAAGGATGATGTTAATGAGATGAAACAGAAAAGAAAACCAGGTCAGAATCTGGGAGAACTTCAGCAAAGAGACTCAGAATTGGCTTACACATGAGGGCTATGAAGCTTTGAAAATTTGTTGGTGGTTTGATTCAGCAGAAATAGTAACTGGTAACAAACTGAAAACAATACTCCTGGAGAGTCTTTATGCCGCTGTGGGGAGGAAAAGCAATGTTGGTACAGTGTAAGGAGGTAAGCTGTGTCATATTGGAGATATTGTGGGTCCCTGCCCTCAGAGCCAGAAGGAAGATAGTTTCCCACGGACATTCACAGGCCAAGCAGGACAGGTGGAGAGCCCCAGTCATCTTCAGCGGAAAGCTTGAATGCCCCATGCCTGGGACAGCGCTCACCTTCTCTAACTGGATCTTCCCCTTGTTGACAGCCACTGGGTGCAGTCAGCTCTCTAGAATCCAGCCACTGCCCTCACTGGAAGTGAGCTGAAGGGAGCACCACTCGGCTCCTTCCTGCAGCTGGGCACTGGAGCTGAAGACCACCTAGGGGTCAGGGTCAGATCTGTGCCCTCTCACCTCCTGACTCCCCTCCCTCACCCTTGCCACTTTTCCCTTGGCCCTGGTTCCTTCAAGCAAATAGATGTAAGTGGATTCTCCTCGAGTCCCTTTTCTTACTTTCCCAGGCAGGCTTTTCCTTCACACACCGTGGACTGGCTGACCCTTCCCTCAATCTGATCCTGCCTGCCCTCTATCTAGCAGAATTTATTGGCATTCCTGGCTTAGGATTTAAGGACGTGGGAGGATGTTTACCTTTAAACATCTAGACAAGTCTTGCTGTTCTAGATAGAGAAATTGTCAAATATATAGGCACATGGTAGCAAACAAAGTCCAGCGCACACTTGAGTTGGAAAGTACCAATTATAAAAAACAAACAACGGCCTTTGCAGAAAGGAATGTATTAGGGAAGACAATAATGATATTCTGCTAATTCTAGCTTTTCCTTATCATCTCTGTCACTCGGTACTTTACTCTTATTCTGTAGTTTTGTTAACCTCGTTAGTTGCCATTTTGATTCTGTTTTTCTGTTTCTTGTTCTGTTTGAACGACTATTCTTTTTTATGTATAATTACAGAGTAAGCCGGAAGTCCAGATAACAGTAAGCTCTAAAGGCCTTGTTAATATGTATTTGAAGCACAAAAAGGAAATGAGCACATTTGTGTGATAAATGAAAGTGTGTTATCTTGCAGGAATAGTGAACATTAAGGTTACACAATGTGAAGATTCAGTGACATTTTCCCAAGTTCAAGGATTGCATTTTGGGAACTTATTTCCCCTGGGTTAGAGGCTGGTGTGAAGTAGGCAGAGAATTGGAAGCTGATAAAGGAATTACTAATACTGCCATTTGTTTTACAGATTTCAATTAAAGGATTTAATATGATGGTTAAACTATAAATTACATTGAGCGAAGCTATGAGACTGGCATTTTCCTTAATTTAATATTCCTGCTTAATGCCAGGAGGCATTAATCCAGGAGGCATTGGGTGGTCTCAAATTCAAACTAAATCCTTGGTATTTATGATTCCTGGTTAAACAAGAAAACTGTGCATTAGACCGGAGAGTGGAATGAAGTACTATGTTGTATTTTAGAATCCAGAATTGAATATGATCCCATTGCACTTGAAACATTTAATAGATATCAGAGTGAATCAAATGTTTGGATAAACCACTACAATTTGTCTTTCATTAGCTTGACAGTTGCAAGTGAAGTAGATTTCACTTAGTTAGGTTTCCGAGTCAATAAAATGAACATTTAATGAAAATGAGCATCAAGACACAAATGTGTATACGTACTGTCACCAAATTATAAACTTGAAAAAAAATTGGTTTTGCAGAATTCATTGGGAAAATTTCATGATGTTTTCAATCAGGTGAAGAGAGCTTATCTTGTTCAACCATGAGGTTTAACATAATTTCTCTAGTTCTTCATATTTTCATTCACATTCTGTTAAAGGAAGCGCTAACTCCAAGTTAAGTTGTGTGTGTGTGTGTGTGTGTGTGTAAACTTTTCTCCAAGTTTATTTACTTTGGATTTTCATTTGAGTCTTCTTTAGTGAGATCAGTCATATGGAAAGGTAAAGGCCTTTGAACCAAGTTTTCCATACCTTCTCTTACTTGAGGTCTAGCTAGTGTCCTGGTGATTCCAATCTGGCTAATATGAATGAGAAGACCATAGAGAGGATATGGAAGCAGGCTAGACAGAATGAGCAGACACCAATGATGATAGATTGATGACAACGAAATAGAAAAGAACATCTCAGAATCTGGGAGAGCTTGTCAAAGAGACGCTTGTGTATCCTGCTTATACATGGGGGTTATGAAGCTACGAAAATTTGTTAGTGGTTTAATTCAGCAGAAATAGTAACTGATACCAACCTGATAACAATGCTTTTCTACCTAAAATTCTTCCATGGATGCCACAGGTCAGGTTCTTTATAGCCATTTTCTTTCTTTCTTGGAAGTTTGGCTGCTTTCTACACCCTGGCCCCTAGTTCTAGCCACATTGACCTTCTTTTAATTCTCCCAAGTATCTATCTCATTTCTGCTTTTAGGAAATCTGCATGTATTGTTACCTGAGCCTGGATTGCTGCCTAACCCACTTGACCCCTTACCTGGCTTGTTCTTTTTTCCAGTTCCCTTTTTCTGGGAAGGCTTCTTGTTCCCAAGGGCTAGTCAGGGCTCCTTGTTATAGGCTTTCATAACACCCTTTGGCATTCACTACGGTTGTAGTTAGTTACTCACTTTTTAAGTTATTTCTTTAATATCTGTTTCCCTCCTTAGACTGGTGTTTCCATGAGCGTAGGAACCATTATTTGTCTTATTTACAAGCATGTTGCATAAGATGTGATAAGAAAAAAAATTTACCTGCATGAATAAATGAACAAGGTAGAAACCCAGTGTTACAGGTTGAATTGTGTCCCCTCAAAAGATATGTTAATGTTTTAACCTCCAGTACCTGTGAATGTTACTTTATTTGGAATATATAATCAAGTTAAAATGAGGTCATTAGGGTGGATCTTAATTGAATATAACAGGTATTCTTATAAGAAGAGAAAATGCCACGTGAAGCCAGAGACTCAGAAGGAGAAGGCATGTGACCCCAGAGGCAGAGACTGGAATGATGCATCCATAAGCCAAGGAATACCACGAGACAACAGGCAACACCAGAAGGCAGGAGAAGGCAGAGAAGGATTCTACTGAGTCTTAAAGGGAACATGTTTTGTAGACACCTTAATTTCAGAATTCTAGCCTACAGAACTGTGAAAAAATAAATTTTTTGTTTTAAGCCCCCCTAGTTTATGGTACCTTGTTACAGCAGCCTTAGGAAACTAATATACATATAGCTATTGGAGCTGGTACCAAAGGTTACACCTGAACAGCAGCAAGTGACACTGACTTCTGTGGTGATGGACAGTGGTGCTCAGGGCCAAGTCAGCTCTTAGAACTTGGGATCAGATTGACCTGGTAGGTGAGGCATGAATTAATTAAGCTGAAGAGCGAGGAAAGTTTCAGGGGCTTGGCATCCATGAGAATAGCTAGTAGTAACAGTTAACATTTAATGGGTAATTATATATATGAACATCATCAAAACCCTATACAAACATGATTTTATTCCTGTAAATAACTTATGAGGTAGATTCTATTATCCTTATTTGTGGATAAAATACTAGGGAACTGTGAGATTGAGAAATGGTAGGGCCTTGATTTGAATCCAGGCAAGTATGAAGGACAGACAACAGAGGAAGACACCCCAGAAAATGCCAAAAATATCTATGAAGGATTCATATGGGTCAAACCGTTTCACAGGCTGCCACTGTGCACTGAGATGAAGCCTATTTCAAAGCTGTTAATGACATACAGGTATACACTTTCTATTCTGAGTTTGTTTTTGACAATAGTGTCAATCAGTCTACATATAACCCCCTCGGCACTGTGTTGTCATCATATTCAAAATTTTGGTTTTATATCCGCCTCATTAAAATCCAGAAGCACTTATGACATTCCAGTGCTGACTCCTTCCTCTCTTACAGGTTCCTTTTCTTCTGCTTCCAAAGTAGGTCAACCAGTAGCCCAGGCTCAGAGAAGGAGGATGCAGATGAATCAAAGGCTGGAAGGAATCTTGACAGAGAGAGAGATCATTAATTCTCCCTCCAGAGAGAACTGCATTTCTCAAAGGTGAACTCTATTCTTGGAGTTCCCAAGAGAAAGAGATTCCATTGAGTCTCGGAGTGTCAAGAGTGTGAGAGGTGGAAACAGGGCAGGGTAGTCAGAAAGGCTGAGCTTCAAACTTTGGTCTTCCACCTTCTCACCCCAGCTTGCTAAGCCTCCATCTCCTCACCTGTGAAATGGAGATAACAGTAGCTCACCTGCTGCCAAAGTTTTTTGAGTGACAAAAATGAGAACATGTAGAGGAAGGTGTTTCTTCATCTAAGTTGATTCTAATATAAGGAGGGAGCAACTTTTTTTTTTCCTTTAGGTGAACATTTTTATGTGTCCCAGGGATCTTTACCTTTTGCTTTTCCAGCTTTTTTATTTGTTTGTTTTAAACACCAATCATCTGTACTGGTGCTTTGGAACTTTTTCAGTTTTTCATTTGCGTCATACCGGCAGAGGCTCAAACTGCACAGAGCATCCTTTCTCTCTGAGGCACACACCAGGTAAGTCACTCATGGATACATCAAAGAGAAGTGCTGTTTGGAGAAACTTGTGTGCTTTTTATTCTCTAGTGGTTCCCTAGATCCACAGGTTAATTTTGGTAGTTTGGGGCATGAGAGTAATTTTCACAGCTCATTTTTTTCTGCTCTAGATGTACTTCTCAGAGTTTCTTTTTCCTTTAACCTGATTAAGACATTATCCCAAAACACAGTGTTCCCAAAATAGTGTGATGTTAGCCCTCAAAAAAAGTATTCATTATTCAAATCACAAGTCCAAGTAATGTGAACATTGATCCCAAGCATGTTATAGGCATAGATACTATTCCTGATGGTAATGATAACAGCAGTACAATTAGGGACAATTCACTAAGGTCACATCACGTGCCAGGCACTGGGTTAAGTTCTTTTTTTTTTTTTTTTTTCTTTTTTTGCGGTACACGGGCCTCTCACTGTTGTGGTCTCTCCCGTTGCGGAGCACAGGCTCCGGACGCGCAGGCTCAGCGGCCATGGCTCACGGGCCCAGCTGCTCCGCAGCATGTGGGATCTTCCCGGACCGGGGCATGAACTCGTGTCCCCTGCATCGGCAGGCAGACTCTCAACCACTGCGCCACCAGGGAATCCCGGGTTAAGTTCTTTTTTGCAGTTATTATTGGCATCCTCACAATAATTCTGCCAAATGGTCACTACTATCTTTATTCTGCAGAGCCAAAGATCAAGGTTTTCATAGAATAGGTAAATTGCAGAAAAATAATTCAAGCAACTTAGGTCCAGGGTCTGGGCTGAATAAATTAGAAAGACACAATTATATCTTGAGCTAAGAGGTTAGCTTTTTATGATGGCTGACGTTTGCTTTGAAGAATGGAACTTAGATGCATGTGCCTTATTATCCACTCTTCAGATTCAAGTTTTTCCTCTCCTTAGAAAAGCTATCAAGATGATTCTTGCTCATTTTCATGTGCATTCCTCAAAACGCACTGATTTGTTTCATAGGATCTCATCCCTTTAGAAACATAAAAATACAATCCAAAGATGGTCAATATACAAAATCTTAGATTATTCTGACATGCACTAGTGGAAGAGTTTCATAAACAATAAAAATCGCCACAGTTAACACATGTGCAAAATGGCTTTTGATGACTCTCTGCCTTTAATCTCTCTAAATCTTTCAGCCTAGTGATGTTTTCTTTATTCCATAGGCTAGGACAGTCATTCTTATCCACATTCACTCTCCAGTCTAGCATCTGTTGCTCTCCTCTTCATTGTCAGTTCTATGAATTTCCTCCTTCACATTATTTTCAGATTTAAATGTCCAGATGGACACTGAATTCCTTCTTCACACCTGGCTTCCTGAGCAAGCAATGCGTTTTTTATTTTTTACTGGGCACGAACCATCTCTCCTTGCCTGTTTTTTGTAACCTACACTTTTCCCCTCCCTGGTTTTTAATGCTCTCATTAAGGGTCTCAGAAATGGCTGCTCTTGAATACCACTTATCCAAATACAATCAAGGTTTCAGTGGAAGAAGGACTGAGAGAATTGGAGTAACACAGTCCTATATTTCTATTCATCTTCAGCCAGCCTTATCTTGCTGCCTTTCAAGATGCATTCATAATTAATATGGGCAAGAGAGGCTAGCAGTATTACTGGCTGCCCAAGCAAGTTACCTAAGTGCTTTTATGCTGCTAATAAGGCATAAATGTGGCTAATAGTAGACTTCTCATACTGTGTTAATGAAACACAATTTCTGAATGTGATATGAATTTTATCTAATTAGTCATTTTAAAAATGCCCTCAGACCTGTGTTCAAAGGGAATTTGATGTACTGAAAAGGGATTCAGGAGCCAGATACCACAAATGACTCAATACCCTGTACAGAGTATGAGGTCAGTTTTCCAGGAGGCTCAAGACACCCCTATGCCAGGAAATTTGATTGAGCATAAAGGTTCTCAAGTATTTTTCCTCCAGTAAAATAATACCTGGGACTCCTTATATTACTATTTCTTTCCATCGATAAGCTAGAAAAACAACAAACGTAACTGAAGTAAATCTTTTCTTCAGCTTGAGGTACTCGTAATTCCTGACACTGTCTCATGCAGATCAAAAAAATCTGAAAAAGGGCCAGAATAGTTGTCAAATATGAAAGAGATTAGCTAGAGCCTAGAGCTGCTAATGCCTCCCTGTGGTGCCCAAGTTCTTCAGCTAAAAGTACCTTTTAGCTATATACCTTTCAGCTAATTTGCCTTTACTTCCATTTTCCCCTTCTTCCCCTCTCTGCCCTCCTTTTGTCTCTTGGTTAGTTGGTTTGTTTCTTCCTTTCTCTATAGCTGTTTTCTTTTTTTCGGACCTCAGACATTGAAAATTGAGTTAATCATGTTTCTCAGTTCATTAGCATGCAACTTCTTTTGTTTTATTTTACCTTCTTCTGCTTTATTGTCAATCTTTATGTTTGTTTCTCTACCTTCCATAGACAACCACTCTAGAGAATTTAATATGCTATACTTAGATAGTTTCAGTGAAAACCATAAAGTTTTATTTGGCAAGTGGGTCTTTTAATTTATACAAATGGTGTTATGTTACAGAACTTATTTTGTTTCATTTACTTACTCAATCTTATTGTTAAAAAGATTGAATAGTGTTGCTGTTTGTAAATCTCTAGCTGCTTCTGTTTGCTACATCATAATCTATCAAAAATCTGCACCACATTTTAGTTATTCATCACTCTAGTGATGACATCTAGGTTGCTTCTAATTTTGCTAATATGAGCAATATTTTAATGAACATCCTTGTACATGCCTCCTTATGTTCCTATGTGAGAATTTCCCTATTGAGGAGTAAGATGGCTAAGGTTATAAGCATGAGCCTCCTTAATTTCACCAAGTTTCCCCATTTTCCCTTCAAAAACGTCTTCTTGGGCTTCGCTGGTGGCGCAGTGGTTGAGAGTCCGCCTGCCGATGCAGGGGACACGGGTTCGTGCCCCGGTCTGGGAAGATCCCACATGCCGCGGAGCGGCTGGGCCCGTGGGCCATGGCCGCTGAGCCTGCGCGTCCGGAGCCTGTGCTCCGCAATGGCAGAGGCCACAGCAGTGAGAGGCCTGCGTACCGCAAAAAAAAAGTCTTCTTTGCTAACAATGCATAAAGATTCTTATTTATCTACATTCTTGCTATTGCTTGGTATTATCTGAGCATCAGCTCAAAATACAGAATATCATAATCTAAGCCAGGTTCAGGTAAGTATAAGTCTCCTTGGATGTAGTACTTTGAGTATCGTTCTTTGAGTAGAATTCCTCTTGATCTACAAAATTTGAGAGATAAACTATTTGTCTCACACACACCCAACATTAAAGATGGTACACGTGTAGGGTAACCTTTGTAGGCATTCCTATTCAAGAAGGGGGAAATGGGAGGCATGAAGAGTCATTAGATAATGGTAATTATAAAACACAGCTGAGCAAATGTAACTTGGAGGTTCCTTTATTAGAATGCAGTTCTACTTCTGTTCCAGAGTTTTTTTTTTTTTAGGGCTCTTGGCTATATTCTCCAGGCTCTTGATTCCACTCTCCGAGTCATCCTTTCATTTTTATGAAAGGTAGCCTTCGACTAGCTTTCTAGTCTGCATCCTGTTTGTAGATGTTGAGAGTCCTAAGGCCTCTTCTCATTTTGTACTGTCTCTGTCTCCTTCAGTCCAAGCTGGTGATGCTTCTGCATATATCATTCTCTTAAAAACATTGTGGGTCTCCTATGCATCTTTTTTGAGTTCTTGCCATTAGATAAAAAATAATGACAAATCTCTTCAAGATAAGCCCTTTTCTACTGTGGGCTTCTATCAAGGAACAATACTCTTAAGCTTCTTAGAAGCTCTATTGTTTGATTTAAAGGACCTGTGTGTTACTCTCTTGAAGCCTTAAGAGAGATTTTTCATCTGACTGAATAACACTCTGAGGCAGCACTTTTGATATTTCTGAAGTCTTAAAGAATTTTATGTGCACTCCTTCAGCTTCATATTTAAACCATGTTTTCTTGAGAGCATCTTGGATTTGATTTTGCTTGGAGCCATTTCCTAAATTTAGTACCTTTTGACATCTGATGAAGCTGGGAATTAAAACTAAAACGTTCTGGTTCTTTTTGTATAATAGTCCTTTCTTTAGCTTATCACTATCTTCTCATATTCTACTTTAAATGGCCCTTACGACATACAGATGGCTAACAGGCACATTAAAAAATATTCAACATCACTAATTATTAGAGAAACGCAGATCAAAACTACAATGAGGTATCACCTCATACTGGTCAGAATGGACAACATTAAAAAGTCTACAAATAATTATTAAATGCTGGAGAGAGTGTGGAGAAAAGAGAACCCTCCTACACTGTTGGTGGGAATGTAAATTGGTGCAGCCACTATGGAGAACAGTAGGGAGGTGCCTTAAAAAACTAAAAGTAGAGTTGCCATATGATCCAGCAATCCCACTCCTGGGCATAGATCGAGAGAAAACTATAGTCAAAAAGAAACATGCACCCCAATGTTCACAGCAGCACTATTTACAATAGCCAAGACATGGAAGCAACCTAAATGTTCATTGACAGATGAATGGATAAAGAAGATGTGGTATATATATATATATATATATATATATATATATATATACACACACACACACACATACATATATACACAATTTAATATTACTCAGCCATAAAAAAGACTGAAATAATGTCATTTGCAGCAACATGGATGGACCTAGAGATTATCACACTAAGTGAAGTCAGACAGAGAAAGACAAATATCATATGATATCACTTATATGTGGAATCTAAAAAAATGATACAAATGAACTTATTCACAAAACAGAAATAGACTCAGACATAGAAAACAAACTTATTGTTAGCAAAGGGGAAGGGGAGGAGGGATAAATTAGGAGTTTGGGGTTAAAATATACACACTACTATATATAAAATAGATAACCAACAAGAACCTACAGTATAGCACAGGGAACTATACTCAATATCTTGTAATAACCTCTAATGGAAAAGAATCTAAAAAAGAATATATATAAGTATATAAACAAATATATTTATATATATATAAATATAAATAAGTAAATTTATATATATATATAAAAAACGGAGTCACTTTTCTGTACACCCCAAACTAACACAACATTATAAATCAACTATAGTTCAATTAAAAAATAACCTATAGGTTGAAGGTGACAGAGAACACTGTTTTGAAGAGTGATAGTGCATGGACTTGCCTCTCAAAGTAGGTGGGATATGAGGTCAGGGGGTGATAGAAATTGCAGTGTCTAATCCGAGAATTGGGAGAACCTAAGTCCTCACTCTAGTCTGCAATCCCTGAGAAGCCAGTGATGGGTGGATAAGATTAGAGATGGCTGTGTGAGGGAAACACCTGGTATTTCATAAAGTTCCATTCATATGGTTCTTCCTAGTGTCCCTTCTGGGTCTGAAGCCCAGATGCCCCACAGCATTTACCTGTCTCATTAATGCACCCTGTTTAGCTTAGCTTCCTTCCCTGTCTCATTTTCCCCACTGCCCTACTTGTGCTTCCTGAGATCACCTCCCAAATAAACCACTCGTACCAAAGTTCTATCACAGGATCTGCACTTGGTGGTACCCAAACCAAGGTATGTGCCATAAGTTACATTCTTAAATGGAATAAATTTAAGTTTGATTAAAAAAAAAAAATGAAGTGAGCAGAAAAATGCATAGAGTATAGATGAATAGAGCTGGTCTAGGGGCATGGACACCACTCTCTCCCTGGGCAGTAAGCTCTGCCCAGTGTTTTGGGCATGATTTTTGGTAGTTACATCATGCTGTTGACCCACACTTCTTTCTATAATATCGTATTAATTCATCTATTGACTACTCTTTACTTAAGTAGTTTTTTTTTTTTTTTGATGGGGAAGGGGTACTTAAGTGCAGAATTTTACTTTTGAATTTTACGTATTTATTCTTTTGGATATTTGAGGAAACCTAGTTTGGCCACTACTGGAACTCAGACACGTCCAGAGGACCAATGTTCCCCCCTCCATGAAGGAATGCACATACAGGAATGCAAAGATATATTGACTGCTTTTGTGTCCTAGTGACACAGTGTAGTTCATACTTTAATTCCATACTCCTAGCTCCAGAGATGCCTCCCTAAAATACAAAAAAGAGCCCTGCAGAGGGACCACTGCTGTGAATATATTAGACTGCTTCAGAAAACCGGCTTTTCCAGGACCTGATCCCTGTGAGGTTAGCTTCATTCTTATGGAAAAGAGCAGTCCATATTAAAGATTTTCCCTCAGTCCTGAGCTGAGCAGGCATACTGTCATAGCATTATGGAAAACAAATAAGAACAGTCCTCAGTTACTGTAGTAATCAAACACTATTGTGCGAAAGCCTGGGAACAACCTTGGCAGCCCAAGTGCATGGGCTTCAGGATATATTCCACAGCTGTGCACTCAATTCTCATCACTGCTTTCGCCATGGCTTAGGAGAGAACAAACTAATCTGCACCCCAGTCTGTCATCTTCATTACCTAGGAGATAAACCAATTCTCTATGGATTTCTTCCCCTCCAGCCATCAGTCCTCCCCTGCAGTTTAATTTGCATTTGTATTACTCATTTGGTTGTTATTTATAAAGTGGCAGAGATTAGATTTCAAGAGTAAAGTTGGATTTGGTGCTGAAGTTCATAACTACTTTTCAAAAATGAAATTTCTTAAATAAGCTCAAAAAAGGGGGAATTGTTCCTAGGAAGATGCTGACTTGTCTTAGGGTAAAACATTCTTCCTGCACAATTCTTGATTGTGGTCATCACTCTCCAGTTCTTGGGTACTAGTACTCCATGAAGTAAGAAACATCCTATTGGGGCTTCCCTGGTGGCGCAGTGGTTGAGAGTCCACCTGCCGATGCAGGGGATAATGGTTCGTGCCCCGGTCCGAGAAGATCCCACATGCCGCAGAGCAGCTGGGCCTGTGCACCATGGCCACTGGGCCTGTGCATCCGGAGCCTGTGCTCCGCGACGGGAGAGGCCACAACAGTGAGAGGCCCGCGTACCGCAAAAAAAAAAAAAAGGAGGTACGACTATAACACGATTAGAGGTGAGCAAGTATATCTAAAGCTATCTGTTTTTATTTAACTAAAAGACGGAGTTTTGAAATCTGGCTCGTTGGCTGACTGCTTTAGAGGAGAAGGACCTTGACCAAGCAAACCAGCAAGATCTTGTCCTTAGGTTTGTGCTACCTAACAGTGCCCAAACTAAGAAACAGATTTGCAAATACCAGACCTTGATGTAATAATTTACAGTGGGGGGTTCTCTTTTATGGGTTCTAGAACATTTAAGTCTATTATCCTGAGCATTGTTTTCTGAAATGCAGCTCTACTTAAGGAAGAAGTCAGTAGTAGAGCCTAGTGGAGTGGATTCCAGGTAAAGAGACTGGGATACTCTTGCAGGATATGGGCAACAAACAGAAGGGTCCACTTCCACTGATGGGGATTCTATGTCCTTTACAGCACTGTGGAAGCAGCACTCACATGCACTTGAATTCTGGCTCTACTCCATGAAACCTTCACTTCTACATAGATTCCACAACTATAGTGCAAAGAATGGTCTTCAGCTTTTCATCAGCAACACCACACTCATACCCTTCTAGGTTTGTACCCTTAGGGGTACAAAGTCCATAGTTAAGTGCTCAGACAAGGAGACCTGGTTGACCTAATTCTAATACATACTCCCCAGAGGCTTTGGGTACATTTTCATAACCTTTCTAAGTTGCAGTTTCCACATTTATAAATGGGTGTTGTATTAGTAAATATCCCATCTCATGGGGCTATACTAGGATCCAAAGAAACAGTTTCTGTGAAGTGCTAAGTATGTGTGGTATGCAGCCTTCATGGTGGCCCCAGTGGTCCTCACTTCCTGGTATTCACGTCCTTACACCACAGTCCCCTCTCACAGTCAGTAGGGCTGATCTGTGTAAACTCCAGGATAGTGTGGACATGATGGGGTGTGACTTCTGAGGCTAGATCACAAAGACATTGTACTTTCCATCTTGCTTGCCTGATCACTTGCTCAGAAGGAAGGCAGACGACACTCAAATAACCCTATGGAGAGGCATGTCTGGGAACCTACAGCTCCTGCCAATAGCCATGTCAGTGAGCCATTTTGGAAATGGAGCCTCTAGCCCCCGTCAAGCCTTCAGATGACCAACCTCATGAAAGACCAGAGCAGAACCACCCAACTTAATCACTCCTGAATTTCTGATCCACAAAAACTATGAGGTAATAACTGTTTGTTGTTTTAAACCACAAAGCTTTGGGGTAATTTGTTATGCCTCAGTAGACAACCAACACAGCATAAAGGTACTCAATAAATCATAGAAATTATTATTATTGCAGTTTAGTCAATTAGATTAGATTTTTGTTTCTTGTTTTGAGGGAAGTGCCAGAATAATCAGAGACACCTGTTAAACCGTTTTGGTGTGGTCATTTCTCTAAGTGGCTAACTTGTCTTTCAGTAGGCAGTAGTGATTTTTGTTAGCTTCACTTACCTTGTGATACCTTATTATAATTATTTGAATACTGGCCACACAATTTAATTATACTAGACAAATTGGAATGGCACAGAGTTTCAAGATTAAAAATGTTTTAGGATAAATGTAAAAGAAAGCAGAGGTAGAACATTCCATGCAAAACCCTTTACCTCTAGTTATATGTTCTGAGGTCTGGTTCCCAAAACGGGTTGTGACTATGAGACTGGTGCATAAGAAACTGAAATAAATTAAGATAACAAAGAGCCCTATTGATTTATATTCCAGTTAATAATTAAACTTTTAGACAGTCTCATTTCTAATTAAACTTTAGAAAGTTGGATAGCCACATGTAAATCAACGAAGTTAGAAGACACCCTTACACCACACACAAAAAGGCCTAAAGACTTAAATCTAAAACATGATACCTTAAAACTCCTAGAAGAGAACATAAGCAAACCATTCTCTGACATAAATTGTACCAATGTTTTCTTAGGTCAGTCTCCCAGGGCAATAGAAATACAAGCAAAGATAAACAAACGGAACCTAATCAAACTTATAAGCTTTTGCACAGCAAAGGAAACCATAGCAAAACCAAAAGTCTGTGGAGTGGGAGAAAATATTTGCAAATGATGTGACCAACAAGGGCTTAATTTCCAAAATATCCAAACAGCTCATACAACTCAATACCAAAAAACAAGCAACCTAATCAAAAAACGGTCAGAAGACCTAAATAGACATTTCTCCACAGAAGACATACAGATGGCCAATAGGCACATGAAAAGATGCTCAACATTGCTAATTATCAGAAAAAAGTAAATCAAAATTACAATGAGGTATCACCTCACACCCGTCAGAATGACCATCATTAAAAAGTCTACAAATAAATGCTGAAGAGGGTGTGGAGAGAAGGGAACCCTCTTACACCGTTGGTGGGAATGTAGATTGGTGCAGCCACTATGGAAAACTGTATGGAGATTCCTCCAAAAAACTAAAAACAGAGTTGCCATATGATCCAGCAATCCCACTCATGGACTTATATCTGGACAAAACTATAATTCAACAAGATACATTCAGGGTTTCCCTGGTGGCGCAGTGGTTGAGAGTCCGCCTGCCGATGCAGGGGACACGGGTTCGTGCCCTGGTCTGGGAGGATCCCACATGCCGCGGAGCGGCTGGGCCCGTGAGCCATAGCCACTGGGCCTGTGTGTCCGGAGCCTGTGCTCCGCAGCGGGAGAGGCCACAACAGTGAGAGGCCCGCGTACGGCAAAAAAAAAAAAAAAAAAAAGATACATTCAACCCTATATTCATAGCAGCACTATTCACAGTAGCCAAGACAAGAAAACAACCTAAATGTCCATTGACAGATGAATGGATAAAGACAATGTTGTATATATATCTATACATATATATATAGATGTGTACCTATCTATCTATACACATGCAATGGAATATTACTCAGCCATAAAAAAGAATGAAATAATAGCATTTGCAGCTACATGGATGAACCTAGAGATTATTACACTAGCGAAGTAAGTCAGGTAAAGACAAATACCATATGATATCACTTATATGTGGAATCTAAAATATGATACAATTGAACTTATCTATGAAACAGAAACAGACTCACGGACATAGAGAACAGACCTGTGGTTGCCAAGGGGGAGGGGGGCAGGAGAGGGATGGATTGGGAGTTTGGGATTAGCAAATGCAAACTATTATATACAGAATGGATAAACAACCAGGTCCTACTGTATAGCACAGGGAACTATATTCAGTATCCTGTAGTAAACCATAATGGAAAAGAATATGAAAAAGAATATATATATATATATTTATATAAAACTGAATCATTTTGCCGTACACTGGAAGCTAACACAACATTGTATGTAAATCAACTATACTTCAATAAAATAAATTTTAAAAAAGTAATTGAACTTTTATGATTTGGAAAACTGGTTTCTCTCCGAAAATATAGCTAGTTTGCAATATTGAGTGATAGAGAATTTTACCCACAAATAAATAAAAGGAAATAACCAGCTACCTTGGGAGACCAGATTGTAAAGTCAAGCAGCTCTTGAGGAGTCTCCCAGCTACGACTTTATGTTCTCCTAGCCTGATCCACAGATTCATTCATACAAAAGATGCTGGTATAGAGCATAATCATGGTACCCCAGGATAATCAGTGGTCTCAAGGCAGGAAAATTAGGTTAAAGTGTAATCCAGTTTCTTCCCAACTGTGTGGCTTTGAGAAAACTAATCTCTGTGAGCGTAAGCTTTCTTACATAAAAATAGAGCAGTAAATTACCTCATAAAGTCCTTAGGTTTAAATAGTGTGATATATGTGACTGTGTATTTTCAGTGCATGGCCTGGCATGGAAACATAGTAAAAACTGCATGTGAAGCTGAATGAATTGAGATTTCATTTGAAAATGCTGAGGAAATGACCTTGTACACATACTTGCCTATCGAGTGAAAGATTTTTTGTTGGGTTCCTTATCATGGAACGTGCAGTTCATGTGAAGAAAGTTTGCCAGGTTTCCTTCTGTCCTCATTGGTGCCATGGAGTTGGTTTTATCTCCATTATAGCACCAGTTTTCCTGAATTTCAATAATATCTTATGGCCCTCTGGTCTCCACCAGGTTCTGAAGCTTTCTTTGAGAAGAGAGTATGTCTTATATATTTATTATTATTTTAAAAAAATCCTCATGACTTGGCCCATAGTAGGTTCTTAATTGTCTGATGGGCAAATGAATGTCGCAGATTTTTAAACTAAGCTTTTATTCTTAGAATTGCAGACACTGCTATGAAGTTTCTCCAGCCCACAGGGCATGCAGCGATTGTTAATTTAAAAAAGAAAGAAAGAAATGAAGTGGATGGTAGGTGAAAAAAACATGAATATTTCTGTAGAAACATATCACTGTACTTAGTGACCTTGAACTGAGTCTAATTTTGTAGGATTTAATCAATGCAGATGAATAAGCCCTTTATAAAAAGTCTCAAAAGCCTGTGCTTGCATGAACCGTCATAAGGATTTTTTAATAGATGTGCAGATTGCCCAGGGAAAGGGACTTCCCCCAATAATTAACCTAAGCTCTGGATTTTGTTAGCACAAACACTTTGCAGCAGTTAATGTATATAAACTTTTTCAGGCTGAGCTGGGATAACACAGAGAGCGGAAGAGAAAGCCCTCATTCACAGTCATATACATCAGCAACAGACAGGGAGAGTCAGATGGAGGGAAATAGGTCTCTCTGCAACTTGCATAACTTGTAATGAAATGTGGACTATCTTAAATGCTTAAATAGAATGATGCAAAATGCCAGATAATCATTTAATTCATTTAAAAAAGTAAATTACATCAACAACAAACCTTTTCCCATGCACAAGTAACTGAAAAGGGCCAAGGTTAAAAAAATAATTAAAACATACATTAAACCTTCAGTAAATATTAAAATGGTGTTGTTTTCAGGCTTATTTACTGAGGAAGTGGGCTTGGTCACACAGTTGTCAGCAAAGTGAAGGAAACTGGGAAAGAGAATTCTACCATTTTAGTTCTTTCTCCCAAATGTATTCAAATGTATTACTTTAAAAAGAACACTAGTTCTTTAAAATGCTCTCCAAAACTACAGGTTCAAAGAAGTTTGGAGAATATTTAATACTAAAACTGTCCTTTCAGAGAGACGCAGTGGATTTTTCTCTAATGTCAGATGGATTTTTTTTTTAAAAAAATATCCTTACAAAAGCAAGACGGGCTCATTCTTGCTGGGAGTGGGTGAACAACCAAAACTCACCCAGCAAACAGAAAGGAAAGCCATCTAAAGATATCTTTGGAAAACTGCAGTTTCTTCCTAATTGCTGAATTCCACTCAAGAACAGGAAACAACCAAACCAGGTTCTTCATATTCCACATGTAGACCCAAATAGTTTGGCTGATAGCACAGTCTGGCTATTAGTCAGTCTGCCCAGAGCAAATCCTGCCTTCTCTACTTGCTATGAAACTTTAGGTAAGTTAAGAGATACTTAAAATCTTTGTAACTCAGTTTCCTCATTAGAAAAATTGGGAAAAATAACAATACCAACTTCACAGTGCTGTGAGCCTTAAAAGAAACACAGGTAAAGATTTTTAAAAACTTTACAGGTAACGGACCTATTTCTGTGATACTACATATAGATTTATCTTATTGTTTTTAACAGTTGTGTAGAATTTAATTTTATGACATGTAATACTTTAGTGCTTTTTAAGAAAATTTAGAGTTGAATAAGTCTTTTAAAGCATGGCATGAAACTTGGAAAGCATAGAAGAAAATTGCTGAATTCGGTTACATACAAATTAACATTTACAAACAAGAACAAATCTCATGAACAATGTTTGAAGGCAAAGGGCAAAATAGGAAGAAAATTGTAATTCACAGAAAAAGACCAACTTCTTTAAAATATGAAGAACTTTTCCAAATACATAAGAGATTAACCCAATAGAAAAATGAGCAGACTAAGTACTTCTGACACACGTATACACATTGCCTATTTGCAAATGTGAACCATGAGATACTATTCCTTTCCTATAAAATTGGCAAATATTAGAAGGATGTTAATACACAAGGTCACCGAGTGTGTATAAGAAAATGGGAATATTAATACTCTTTGTGGATGTAAGTTGGTATAATTTTTGTTGCAGTGCAAAATGTGAGTTTTAATTAAAATTCAAAAAATGAGTATGCCATTTGAGCCAAGAATTCTACTTCTTAGACTCTAGTGATCTACTGATATGCTTGTACATATGCAAGAGGTTTATGTGTAAGCATGTTGCACATTTTCTTTTTTTTTTTTGTGCTCCCAAAGGACTGGACACAGAGTACGTAAGGCTCTGAGAAGTTCTGTGGTAAAGAAAAATTAAAAAATAATACTAGCATTTATTGAAAACTGGTCACTGACTTCTGATTTAACAGTAATACCCATTATAATCCAAAGGAAGGAGAATCCTGTAAGACACACTTTAGAAAATGCTGCTTTTGTTGTCACTGTTTGCAGATGACATGATACTATACATAGAGAATCCTAAAGATGCTACCAGAAAACTATTAGAGATAATCAATGAATTTGGTAAAGTAGCAGGATACAAAATTAATGCACAGAAATCTCTTGCATTCTTATACACTAATGATGGAAAATCTGAAAGAGAAATTAAGGAAACACTCCCATTTACCATTGCAACAAAAAGAATAAAATATCTAGGAATAAACCTACCTAAGGAGACAAAAGACCCGTGTGCAGAAAACTGTAAGACACTGTTGAAAGAAATTAAAGATGATACAAACAGATGGAGAGATATACCATGTTCTTGGATTGGAGGAATCAACATTGTGAAAATGACTATACTACCTAAAGCAATCTACAGATTCAATGCAATCCCTATCAAACTACCACTGGCATTTTTCACAGAACTAAAACAAAAAAATTTCACAATTTATATAGAAACACAAAAGACCCCGAAGAGCCAAAGCAATCTTGAGAAAGAAAAATGGAGCTGGAGGAATCAGGCTCCCTGACTTTAGACTATACTACAAAGCTACAGTAATCAAGACTGTCTGGTACTGGCACAAAAACAGAAATATAGATCAATGGAAGAGGATAGAAAGCCCAGAGATAAACCCACGCACATATGGTCACCTTATTTTTGATAAAGGAGGCAAGAGTATACAATGGCGAAAAGACAGCCTCTTCAATAAGTGGTGCTGGGAAAACTGGACAGCTACATGTAAAAGAATGAAATTAGAACACTCCCTAACACCATACACAAAAATAAACTCAAAATGCATTAAAGACCTAAATGTAAGGTCAGACACTATAAAACTCTTAGAGGAAAACATAGGCAGAACACTCTATGACATAAATCATAGCAAGATCCTTCTTGACCCACCTTCTAGAGAAATGGAAATAAAAACAAAAATCAACAAATGGGACCTAATGAAACTGAAAAGCTTTTGCACAGCAAAGGAAACTATAAACAAGATGAAAAGACAACCCTCAGAATGGGAGAAAATATTTGCAAATGAAGCAACTGACAAAGGATTAATCTCCAAATTTAGTGGCAGCTCATGTAGCTCAATATGAGAGAAACAAACAACCCAATCCAAAAATAGGCAGAAGTCCTAAATAGACATTTCTCCAAAGAAGATATATAGATTGCCAACAAACACATAAAAGAATGCTCAACATCATTAATCATTAGAGAAATGCAAATCAAAACTACAATGAGGTATCACCTCACACCAGTTAGAATGGCCATCATCAAAAAATCTACAAACAACAAATGCTGGAGAGGGTGTGGAGAAAAGGGAACCCTCTTGCACTGTTGGTGGGAATGTGAATTGATACAGCCACTATGGAGAACAGTATGGAGGTTCCTTAAAAAACTAAAAATAGAACTACCATACGACCCAGCAATCCCACTACTGGGCATATACCCTGAGAAAACCATAATTCAAAAGGAGTCATGTACCACAATGTTCATTGCAGCTCTTTTTATAATAGCCAGGACATGGAAGCAACCTAAGTGTCCATCATCAGATGAATGGATAAAGAAGAAGTGGCACATACATACAATGGAATATTACTCGGCCATAAAAAGGAACAAAACTGAGTTATTTGTAGTTAGGTGGATGGACCTAGAGACTGTCATACAGAGTGAAGTAAGTCAGAAAGAGAAAAATAAACACTGTATGCTAATATATATATGGAATCTAAAGAAAAAATGGTTATGAAGAACCTAGTGGCAGGACAGGAATAAAGATGCAGACCTACTACAGAATGGACCTGAGGACACGGGGAGGGGGAAGGGTAAGCTGGGATGAAGAGAGAGAGGCATGGACATATATACACTACCAAATGTAAAATAGATAGCTAGTGGGAAGCAGCCGCATAGCACAGGGAGATCAGCTCGCTGCTTTGTGACCACCTAGAGGGGTGGGATAAGGGAGGGTGGGAGGGAGATGCAAGAGGGAAGAGATATGGGGACATATGTATATGTATAGCTGATTCACTTTGTGATAAAGCAGAAACTAACACACCATTGTAAAGCAATTATACTGTAATAAAGATGTTAAAAATGAAAAGAAAAGAAAATGCTGCTTTTGTAAAATTCTTCGACCATTATCTCAAGCTGAGATTTTGAGAATTATACATGGGAACTTACTTACAGACCGTGGGACTTTGAGTCTTGAGACACCCAGACACACACTCCTGGAAGAAAGGAAGAGGAATTTTTTTTAACCCTTGTGGAAAGTGCATTACTTTAAATTTTACTCTAAATAGGACAGAGGACCTGTGTTTTCCATAGGATGTAGAAATTCGAAAGACCACATTCCACCCTCTGTAAGGAAGAGGAAAAGCCAGTACATTACAAGGTCCTAATTTTTCTTGAGCTCATCGGTGAGCTAGTTCTCTGAGGTCCTGGTGCCCTTGGTTTGCCTGAGACTGAGGGTGAACTAGGGCCCCCCGCACCCCCTGGCTCCACCAGGAGCCCAGCATCTCATGTCACCTGCACCAGTAGGCTGCTGCCAGGCAGGGGCAAGCCGAGGAGAGAGGGCCTTGTGTGGTGTAGGCAGGCAGGCAGGGACCTCAGAAGCCTCCCCAGGGAAGCTGTGCTGAGAAAAACCCGGAGCACCCTAAACCCACATTAAGCGCAGGTAGCAGCAGCCAACCACCAGGGGAATTCAGGTCTATAGAGCACTGACCATAACCTAGCAAGAAAAACCCCAACTCTGCTCAACTCCTCACCAGACTGACTTGATCCTTACCCCACACCCCCCATAGACTGGACACAGGTGAAGAAAGAAACAGTGGACAATGAAGACAGGCCAACAGAAATTATTCAAACTGAAACCCAATGAGAAACAAGAATCAAGAAAAAGGACAAGGGCTCTCCCTAAATGTTGGCTGGAAATCTAAGAATTTAGAGTGATTTTATTAAATTATATTCTTGGTAAATAATTCTACATTGGCATTCTCCCCTCATCTTTTGGAGCTGATGTTACATTGAAAGATGGCATGAGATGGATGTCAGTGGATGTGTCCTAACATATTACAAGAGGAATTGTAAGTTCTCAACATGACAAAGACATTAGAAGTTTCTTAAAAACAAAACAGAACCCAATATAATGAGCGGCACTAAGTTTGGTAACTTTTACCTCTAATCTCTGTTGTGACCGAAGTCCACAGTGAAGAAAGGTTGGTTTTTTCACCAAATGACACTATTTATATCATTTCCCTTTGGAATTTTATTGTTCAAACAAATCTACCCTATATAGAGAATACGTTTACAATCTTTTGTGTAGTCATTTTCTTTTACTGTGTCATTCATTCTAGAATCTACAACCATTTTTGCCTTTGTTTGCACTAAATACTTGGCAGGAAGCAAAAAATTACGCATATTATGAATGATGACACTAAGGTTGAAGGAGGATGTGAGTATTTTATATTAAAAGAGACAGGGGGAAAAAATCTCCCAACTCATCATCTTTGACTAAACTATACAGCTTCTCAACTTTTTATTTTAGCAACTTCTCATTTTCCCTGGGTCAATGACTACTTGTGGAAAACAGCAAGTCCATATTCGCTCAAGGAAAAAATCTGATCTGAATACCAGAATACCATTGGTACATGTGAAGATGTTGGCATCCTGTTTGTGGTCCACATTAAGATGAAACAGCTGCCAATTCAAAAGTGCAGCCCTCAAGCAAAGCCCCTTGGCATTATAGAAAGGCGTTATGCTCCTGGCGGTCTCCAGCTGTCAGATCTGCACTCACCTTTTTTCTTGCATTTTATTACAGATATTTTGGCCAGGATTTATAATGTGGAAGCGGGAGGGGAATTCACCTGTTCTCTGTCACAAAATACCACGTTGACTGAGAAGACAGAGGGAAATCAGAGTGGAGGCTTGGTCTCTGGAGAATGATTTTGCCTGGAGAGAATCCAAGCCTGTCTTTTCTACAGGCAGTGTGGTATAGTGGTTAGGCTTAGAGACCTATACAGGCCTGGGTTTGACTCCTGGATCCCTTTTCCTAGCAACAAGACCTTGAGCAGGCTACTTGGTATCCTCGAGCCTGAGTTTCTCATATTTGACACCCGGATAAGATATACATCTCACTGAACTTTGGTGAGGGTAACGTGAGATGATTTGTGTGTATCTTTTGGCATAATCCTTGAGTCAAGAATTTATTTGGTATTGAAGTAAGGAACTGAGTGGATGCTGTGGCCTAAGATTCGGCATGCCCACCAAGTTATGAAAGGTATTTTGCATGGGGTGGGATAGACCCAACAGTAGCAGGGAGGATGAGAGCTGGCATGGCTAGGGAGCCTGATGGCAGGACATGTGCGACTGTGAGGTTGTTTATCAGCCACAGAGAAGCCTGGTAGGAGAAGGCAGGGCCCAGACAAGGGATAGGGTTCAGAAACATCAGTGATGTTTGAAATCATGAGATGAATAAGGCTGTGTACTTGGTCTTGGTGGGAAAGAATACAGAGGAAGCTACCCTTGTAGGGACTATGGAGGCCCCTTGCAGGGGGCCTTTTGTCACTGGAGTATAAGAACAAGGGACTAATCGATTTCTGTCACCGGGGGCTGAGATAAAACCTGGGCTGAACCAGCATTCTTTAAGTCCCTCACAGGTGAGGAGTCTGGGGTCTGGGGCAGGTGAGATTGCTGGAGGGATGTTAGTGGCTCCCCTAGGGTGGGAAGGTGGGAGGGATATGACAGCTGTACAGAGAACCAAGCAGGAACTGCAGACTTTGGCCTTGCACACCCAATCTGAATAATACTGTTTTTCTACCAGAAGTTAGTAGCTTTCACATTTCTTATTTTACTTGCATTGCTGATATCATGTTCTCCACTAGATATGGATTCCTATCAATAATGGCCAGTGGGTAGGTTATAATTGGGTGGGTTCAGCGTAATTTTCCAACAAAACCCTCCATTTAAATGCTGTCTCTTTTCCACTTCAGTTATTCTGCCCCTTGGAAATCTCCCTTTGTAAGCAGGGCTTTCCCCAGTTCTGCTTGTGGGGATGAACTTGCATATAACACTCTTTATGGCAGAGAAACAAAGTTTTGCCTGTTTCTTCTCAGGTGCTGTTTGCTTAGGAAACTGGCTGTGAGGTGCACCATTGGAGAACTGTCACCTGCTCGCATGGGAGATGCGCCCTCTGCTCTCGCTTCTTTGCAGATCCGCATGGCTCGAGGACAGTTCAAACAGCTGCTTGCCAGAATTTAGGCCCTTGTTTGTGACCCCAAATCTAGTGATCTAATTTCTGCATCACAGATTTAAATAAAATATGGCTGTCCTCCAGATATATACGATTAAAATTCAAAACACATACCAGTATCATATTAGTCAAGAGATGAAGTTTTTTCTTTGAAAGATAAAAAGCAGATAAATCATATATGTATCATACGGTTGCAATAATAGCTATACTAATGTTTATGTCAAATCTCAAAGGAGAACAAATAGCTTAGCTAATGGCGTGTAACAAAGACTCTCCCAGTGCGAAATGCAATAGGACTTGTTAGTTCATAATGTAGGGTACCTGGGGAAAAATGGATTTTGAGTTATGTGGGATGAGCTGATCTGCTATGTTTTAAATAGTGGGAGAATAGCAGTTACTTTGAATTTAACATGCTTTAAAACCAATAACCTATAAAGTTTTACTTTGTGGAGGTAAAGTCTGAGTCAGTAATGAGAGAACATTTCAGTATATTTATAATCTTCAACTGCAACAGATCAATTGTGTGTGTGTGTGTGAGTGCTATGTATTTATGTGTGTTTTGTGTGTATATACACTGTATGCCAGTAGGTTATGTGTATGTGTTTGAGAAAGGAATTACTCTTCACCTGATTGGATAATTCAATTGAGTCAAATTATGAAACTTTATTTCCATACTCCAGGTATTTCAAAGTCACTATTTTATATAAATTTGAAAATATAAACTTTACTGATATTATAAAACTTGTTTTATGGATTCATTTGATCTTGAATAATGGCATTGAGTGATTTATTTTCTTTGAGTCACGTATTTAAAAAGGCCAAAATTGTGAAACATTAAAGAAAAATATTACCCTCACTTCCTTGGTAGGCATGAGCTCAGTGATATAAGACTGGGCTCACAAAAGAGACTCTC
The DNA here is from genome assembly GCF_039906515.1 of Pseudorca crassidens. NCBI lineage: Eukaryota > Metazoa > Chordata > Mammalia > Artiodactyla > Delphinidae > Pseudorca > Pseudorca crassidens. The sequence continues at coordinate 53,113,936 of NC_090311.1, read as the reverse complement.
CAACACTATTGTTAATATGTTCAAGAAGGATGCTGTGTGGCATCGACTTTTTTTTGTACTCACTGATCAGCACACAGATGAGAAGTTCTAGCTAGTCATCCCTTGAAATGATACTTCATATGCATATTATTTAAATTTATTTATGATAAGTGAATTTAGTTTATCAATGGAATCCAAAGGTTTGCTACTAGATAAACTTTGACAAGACCATGTGTTATGTTTTTATCTCCTCAGGGTTCCCTTGGTTACATTCAGGTCCTACAGACTGGTTGAATACGTAATGTAAAAGGATTTTGGGGTTAGAAAGCCAGCCAAGGAGCACTGATTAGCCTAGTAATGTTCTCTACTGCCTGCTCAAGACATAATCCGCTATCTCTTGGTCAAGAGGTAGGTGGGACTGTGCCCATCTAGGAAAGAGTTCTTGCATTATACTTGTAACTTTTAATCAAGCTGGTGAAAAGCTTGGCATTTTGGAAGATAATCTTTGGCATATGCCTATTACATTCTCTGTAGTTTTTTTTTTTTTTGGCCACGCTGCACGGCTTGTGGGATCTTAGTTCCCCGAACAGGGATCGAACTCTGGTCTGGTCAATGAAAGCACCAAGTCCTAACCACTGGACAGCCAGGGAATTCCCACATTCTCTGTATTTTAAAACTGTAAAATGATTTTACTAACATATGTCCTGGAGTTTTCATCAGTCTGGATCACTTTTTCCAGTTAACTACATACTTTTTCAAAATCAAGATTCAAATCTTCTTTTATTTCAGGAAAAGTATTTTTGAACTATAAATTTAAATATAAGTTCTGTTTCTTTTCCTTCTTTTTTCTTTTGGTTTTTAGCCACTGGAAGGGGGCTGAGGCCCTGGTAATACCCTGAGGCATCCTGTTCAACTGATCATCACGGGTATCTCTCCATCCTCCTCACCCAGCCACTCTTTAAATCCAATTCTGAACACTATTGAGTCCCTTCATAAACTACCAAGCAGCTTATATTCCAGGGACAGTGTATTGATCTACTTCGGTATAATTATTTTGCCTGCATTGATCTAAACCAATTCTAACTTTGCTTTATATTTGCTGTGCCTCCATGACAGGGGATAAACAGGGCCTCTGAGACTTGGCTATAAAGCTATTGATTAAAAATTATTTAATATGGTCTCCAAAATCATTAATCTATGACAGAGCCATCCTTCTAAAAGAGCATGTCCTAAAAGGTCTAGGATCTTGCAAAACTGGATCGTGCTGCTGTTCTTTTCCATATCTCCCATCATGGGTATATAGCACCTCACTCCTAGCCAGTGATGTGTTGGTAAATCCTTACCAATTGGCTCTCTGGATGGAAAAATAAAACCAAAACAAACAAACAAATCCCAAAGTTATAGCATTTGCCAGTTTCTGTGGTATAGATACTCTCGCCATGGCTGATTTCAGGTTACCAATGTGACATCACTGAACATAGAGTTGGGAAGAGACGCAACTGGCTCTTAAAGCAGATGCAAGAACAGATGTGAGCTGGCTCCGCACAGCACTGCTCCTAGCCTAAAAGCTCCACTCTTAACCTCTGCTTTCCCACTTCAAGTGCTGAAAATCTGTTGAGGTTGGAGTGATTTAAACTCAGTTTCCCTAGATCCGACTCTGGGAAACCTGTCAGCTGCAGTGAAGGAAGCTGTCTCCTGTCTCTATGTGGTGGCATGCAAACATGCAATATAATATAGCAGAAAGTTGGCTGAATACATTTCCCAAATTACTGTCAGCAACATGAGGCTGGAAATAGTCCCGACGATTGTTGCCAGTCAAATCCAGTGGTTCTCAGCTGAGGGTGATTTTGCCACCCAGAAAACATTTGGCAATGTCTGGGGACATTTTGGTTGTCACAACTAGGGAGAAAGTGCTGTGGCATCTAGTGAGTAGAAGCCAGAGGTTCTGTTAACATCCTATAACGCACAGGAGAACTCCCACAACGAAGAATTATCTGGACCCAAATATCAATCATGCTGAGGTCGGAAAACCTGTCCGGTCAGATCCAAGTATGCCACAGAATTAGTGTGCACTGCAGCCTTCACTCCACTTCTTTTTGGAGTTTGCCACCTTGCACCCCACATAAGGGACATTCAGTCCAGAGATAGTTCTGTTACATCTTGCCATAGAAAGTGGGCAAGATTTTATCTATGGAAGTATTTGGGTACCAATACTCAGCACAGCCTGGCTTGGTTCTCCTACTACTGCTACTCAAACCTCTGCCTGTAGTAGAGGTGCCCAGAGATGCTGCCACATGGGCATTAACCTAATTGTGTGGGAGACCCAATTGGGTTTGGGGTGTGTGACCTTTGAGCAATTTTGCTAGTTGACCTCAGTGTGCTTGCAACTTCTCTAACACCAGGATGATTCCCTGGGTTTGTGTAGCTGACTATATTATACTTACCATGCCCATATTGGAAAGAAATTTGAAGAAAACTTGCTAAAACGTCCTTGGTGTCTTTAGAGCAGCTGCCAGTTTTCAACAGTGTATATCACAGCTCAAGTTATGGTCTCAGCACCTTTTCTGTATCTTTTAAATTTTCATAATTAATTTGTATACACTTCCACTTGCATATGCTGAATTAGAAAATTCCTGGGGGCCTTTAGGCCATTCAGGAAACCTAGGGCTGTAAAGGTCTTGATTTCATTTAGTAATATTCCTAATCTCAGCATTTAAATATTTGCTTCTCCTTTTCTGCTCTGCTGAGTCACCAGAACCTAGAAGGCACACTCTACCTTCTCCTTTAGTCTTTGTCTCACCCAAGACTCACAGCAAGTCTTACACCATTTAAAAGATATTTGTTGCCCATGGCTAACATCATACTCAATGGTAAAATGTTGAAACCTTTTCCTCAAATATCAAGGACAAGACAACAGTGCCTACTCTTACCACTCCTATTCAACATAGTACTGGAAGTCCTAGCCAGAACAATCAAGCAAGAAAAGGAAATAAAGGGAATCCAAATTGGAAAGAAAGAAGTAAAATGGTGTTTGCAGATGAAATAATATTATACGTAGAAAATCCTAAAGGTTCCACCAAAAAACTGTTGGAACTAATAAACAAATACAGGAAAGTTGTAGGATACAAAAACAGTATAGATAAATCAGTTGCATTTTTATACATTAACAACAAATTATCTGAAAAAGGAATAAAGAAAATCACCCCATTTACAATACCATCAAAATGAAAGAAATACTTAGGATTAAATTTAACCAAGGAGGTTAAGGATCTATGCAATGAAAACTATAACATGCTGACAAAAGAAATTGAAGAAGACAAAAATAGATGGAAAGATATCCTGTGTTCATGTATCAGAAGAATATTGTTAAAGTGTCCATACTATCCAAAGTAACCTACAGAATCAATGTAATTCCGATCAAGATTCCATTGACATTTTTTACAGAACTAGAAAAAAATGATCCTAAAATTTGTAAGGAACCACAAAAGACCTCAAATAGCCAAAGCAAACCTGAGAAAGTTGAATAAAGCTGGAGGCATTACACTTCCTGATTTCACAACTATATTACAAAGCTATAATAATTAAAACAGTATGATACTGGCATAAAAACAGACATATAGACCAATGGAACAGAACAGAAAGCCCAGAAATAAACCCATGCATATACTGTCAACTAGTATTTGACAAATGAGTCAAGAATGTGCAAAGGAGGAAAGATGGTCTCTTCAATAAATGGTTCTGGGAAAACTGGATATTCACATGCAAAAGAATGGAACTGGACCCCTATCTTACACCATACACAAAAATGAAATGTATTAAAGATTTAAATGTACCTGAAACCATAAAAATCCTAGAGGGAAAAAAAGGAAAAATTTCCTTGATGTTGGTCTTTACAATGATTTTTATGGATATGACACTTGAAGCACAAGCAACAAAAGCAAAAATCAAGTGGGAATACATCAAACTAAAAAGCTTCTGTATAACAAAAGAAATAATCAACAAAATGAAAAGGCAACCTATCAAATGGGAGAAAATATTTACAAACTACATATTTGATAAGGGGTTAATACCCAAAATATATAAGGAATTCATACAATTCAATAGTAAAAAACCAAATAATACGACTTAAAAACAGGAGAAAGACCTAAACAGACATTTTCCAAAGAAGATATTTAAATGACCAACAGGTGCATGAAAAGGTGCTCAGCATCACTAATCATCAGGGAAATGCAAATCAAAACCACAATGAGATATCACTGCATGCCTAGTAGAATGGCTATTATCAAAAAGACAAAAGATACAAGTGAGTGTGAGGATGTGGAAAAAAGAGAACATGTGTGCATTGTTGGTGGGATTGTAAACTGGTATAGCCTCTGTGGAAAACAGTACGGAGGTTCTTCAAAAAATTAAAAGTATATCTATCATATGATCCAGCACTTCCACTTCTGGTTCAAAGGAAATTCAAAGGAAATGAAATCACTACTTTGAAGGTATACTTGCACCTCCACATTCATTGCAGCATTATTTACCAAGACATGGGAACAATCTAAGTATCCATCAATGGATGGATGGGTAAAGAAGATATGAGATTATATATATAATGAATAATGCAAGTATTATTCAGCCATAAAAAGGAGGGAGATCCTGCCATTTGTGACAACATGGATGAACCTTGAGGGTATTATGTTCAAACAAAGACAAATACTATATGATCTCACTTTTATGTGGAATCCAAAAAAACTGAATTCATAGAAACAGAGAGCAGGTTGGCAGTTTCCAGGGGTAGGGGGTGGGGATGGGGGTGGAGGCAGGATAAGGGGCGGGGGGAATGGATGAAGGTGATCAGAGTACAAACTTTCAGTTATAAGATGAATAAGTTCTGAAGATGTAATGTACAGTATGGTGACTATAGTTTACTGTATTCCATATTTGAACATTTAAAGGTTCTTACCATACACACACAAAGTTACAACTATATGAGGTGATTTTTTAACTAACCTCATTATGGTAATCATTTTGCAATATACACACATATAAAATCACTACGTGGTACACCTTAAACTTACACTAATCTTACATGCCAATTATATCTCAAAGTCAGGGGGAAATGATATTTAAGTTTTAAATCTTATTTCATTTGAAATAAGTGACTGGGTTCTTCTGGTTTTCAATAATCTCTTTTATTTTTCAATCTGAAGATAGTTCTTAGATTACAAAAAGAAAGTCTAAGCCAATCAGAGCAAAGTAAGAGCGAGGGTTGAAGGTTTGGGCATAGAACCCAATTAAACGGTTTCATCTTTTCAGTCCTTATTTCAGTTATTATTAATATTCAGTATTCCTATGACTTCTACATATTATGTACTGTCTCTTAGACATTCACAATTTCGAACAGCTGCTGTACACGAGATTCGTTTTATGGCAAGTGAGCTGGGCAGTCTTTTTGGGTTTTTCACCTCATGTGTGAAAATAGTTTTGACTCCACAGAAGCCCTAAAATGAACTCACGGATCCCCAGGAGTTTCTGGGGCTACAATTTGAGAACCACTGGTCTAACCCAATTATGTCAAGCATGTTTATCTTTCCAGAGGTTAGTACAATTTGGGCCAATGAGGGTTAGGAAAGGTTTGTGGATGCTTGTGGGGGAAGTTTCTTCATACCAAAAGAAACATAGGAATGAATCTCTTCTTCTTGCCAGATGTGAACCAATAAGTATACAGCCTCATTTACTTCTGGCATTCACCTTGTGACCCAGGGTGAAACAAGCTTTAAACTGACTATTAACTCTGCACGTAGGAGAGGAGAAATGAAGACACTTTAGTCCTTGATGATGTTATTTAACTGCCAGATGAATCCATATGGAAGCCATCGCTACTCTGAACTTGTGCAAATATGGGACGGTGAGCCAAATGACTCAAGTGGCTTTGAGTTGGGTTTTTCTTTTACATGCTGCAAAATGCATGGACAATAGCATATACGTTTTTGGAAAAACTTGTATTTTTGTGGATTTTCAGTAGATGACAGTGTGAGTTCCCATAACCCTCCCTGTCCCTTGTGTAAACATCTGGCAATTAAGATGAGAGATTAAAAATGGTTAACAAAACGGATAAACATTTCCATAAAATAGAAACAGAAAGGAAACACAGAGTGGGGCATAGGTTCTGAAGCTGAAGACCCACTGGATTTTGGGAATGGACACAGAAAGTGATAGCAAGGAGTAACTCTTGTGGGAAATAGGAATAAAACATGGTACATATATGGCAGAGGAGTGGAGCCAGATACCTTGTGAAATGGGGTGGTGGTGGGTGAGGTATGACCCTCAAGAATGACTGAAGTCTGAAAAACATCTTTGAATGCTTCCTGAACCTGAAACTGCTAGAGCTTACACCAAGAAAGAGTGGCTGGAATGAACAAGAATAGTTACATACCCAGGAAACAGAATGAGTCTGGTGCTGACCTTAGGACATTGATTTATATATATATATATAAAATATATAAAAATATATAATATATATATATTTATATATATATTATATATTTAATTTTTATTGGAGTATGGTTGCTTTACAATGTTGTGTTAGTTTCTACTGTACAGCAAAGTGAGTCAGCTATATGTATACACATATCCCCTCTTTTTTGGATTCCCTTCCCATCTAGGCCACCACAGAGCACTAAGTAGAGTTGATCTTTGATATCCTGTTGAAAAAGAGACTCTGATCACCTGGGCAAGATCTGGCTTAGATCTTGGGCCACTACTGGCCTGTGTTGAGGAACCTGGCGATTACATGAAACAGGTGCTAAAGGAGTGATAAAGAAGATGCTCTCATTTAAAGATATATAAATTTTCAAGGTATGTAAAGAAAGGTAACCAATACGTTTAACAAATTCAAAAGGCCTAAAAATCACGTCCTGAGGAAATGAAAATAAAAGAACATTCTGAAAGAAAAATGTTCCTTAAGACAGGGTAAGATATTCAAATATATAATATAATATATGCCACCCATAGAAAGAACTGAAGGTTATGCAACAAAAATGGGCTAATAATAAGCAAAAAAAAAAGTGTGAAAAATTTCAGTGTACAGAAACATATGCAATAATCAGAGGAAGCCATATATAAAATTATTTCTATTTTTAACTCTTCAAGTTGTCCCTAAACACTGAGGAAATGTCTTATGTTTTTATTTCTTTAGTTAATTAGATCAATCTTATAGATGTACTATTCTGTTTTAAGTAATTTTCCTATTCTCTTTTATGCTCTTAAATTTCCATTAAATTATCTTTTTTTGTCAGCTTGGGGATAACCTTGGTAATTTTAAATTTGTAGATAACATTTCTTTTTTTTAAACATGGAAATGAGTGTTTTATTTTTTATTTTATTTAACATCTTTGTTGGAGTATAACTGCTTTACAATGGTGTGTTAGTGTCTGCTGTATAACAAAGTGAATCAGCTATACATATACATATATCCCCATATCCCTTCCCTCTTGCGTCTCCCTCCCCCACTCCCTATCCTACCCCTCTAGGTGGTCACAAAGCACCAAGCTGATCTCCCTGTGCTATGCAGCTGCTTCCCACTAGCTATCTATTTTACATTTGGTAGTGGATATATGTCAATGTTACTCTCACTTCATCCCAGCTTACCCTTCCCCTCGAGTGTCCTCAAGTCCATTCTCTACGTCTGTGTCTTTATTCCTGTCCTGTCCCTAGGTTCATCAGAACGATTTTTTTTTTTTTTTTAGATTCTATATATACGTGTTAGCATACAGTATTTGTTTTTCTCTTTCTGACTTACTTCACTCTGTATGACAGTCTCTAGGTCCACCCACCTCACTACAAATAACTCAATTTCATTTCTTTTTATGGTCGAGTAATATTCCATTCTATATACATGCCCCATCTTCTTTATCCATTCTTCTGTCGATGGACAGTTAGGTTGCTTCCATGTCCTGCCTATTGTAAACAGTGCTGCAATGAACATTGTGGTACATGACTTTGAATTATGGTTTTCTCAGGGTATAAGCCCAGTAGAGGGATTGCTGGGTCATAAATGAGTTCTATTTTTAGTTTTTTGTTTGTTTGTTTTGTTTTGTTTTGTTTTGCGGTACGCGGGCCTCTCACTGTTGTGGCATCTCCCGTTGCAGAGCACAGGCTCCGGACGTGCAGGCTCAGCGGCCATGGCTCACGGGCCTAGCTGCTCTGTGGCATGTGGGATCTTCCCGGACCGGGTCACGAACCCGTGTCCCCTGCATCGGCAGGCGGACTCTCAACCACTGTGCCACCAGGGAAGCCCTATTTTTAGTTTTATAAGGAACCTCCATACTGTTCTCCATAGTCGCCGTATCAATTTACATTACCACCAACAGTGCAAGAGGGTTCCCTTTTCTCCACACCCTCTCCAGCATTTGTTGTTTGTACAGTTTTTGATGATGGCCATACTGACCGGTGTGAGGGGATACCTCATCGTAGTTTTGATTTGCATTTCTCTAATGATTAGTGATGTTGAGAATCCTTTCATGTGTTTGTTGGCAACCTGTACATCTTCTTTGGAGAACTGTCTTTTTAGGTCTTCTGCCCATTTTTGGATTGGGTTGTTTGTTTTTTTGATATTGAGCTGCATGAGCTGCTTGTAAATTTTGGAGATTAATCCTTTGTCAGTTGCTTCATTTGCAAATATTTTCTCCCATTCTAAGGGTTGTCTTGTTTATGTTTTCCTTTGCTGTGCAAAAGCTTTTAAGTGTCATTAGTTCCGATTTATTTTTGTTTTTATTTCCATTTCTCTAGGAGGTGGGTCAAAAAGGATCTTGCTGTGATTTATGTAAAAGAGTGTTCTTTCTGTGTTTTCCTCTAAGAGTTGTATAGTGCCTTGCCCTGCATTTAGGTCTTTAATGCATTTTGAGTTTATTTTTGTGTATGGTGTTAGGGAGTGTTCTAATTTCATTCTTTTACATGTAGCTGTCCAGTTTTCCCAGCACCACTTATTGAAGAGGCTGTCTTTTCGCCATTGTATACTCTTGCCTCCTTTATCAAAAATAAGGTGACCATATGTGCGTGGGTTTATCTCTGGGCTTTCTATCCTCTTCCATTGATCTATATTTCTGTTTTTGTGCCAGTACCAGACAGTCTTGATTACTGTAGCTTTGTAGTATAGTCTAAAGTCAGGGAGCCTGATTCCTCCAGCTCCATTTTTCTTCCTCAAGATTGCTTTGGCTCTTCGGGGTCTTTTGTGTTTCTATATAAATTGTGAAATTTTTTGTTCCAGTTCTGTGAAAAATACCATTGGTAGTTTGATAGGGCCTGCATTGAATCTGTAGATTGCTTTGGGTAGTATAGTCATTTTCACAATGTTGATTCTTCCAATCCAAGAACATGGTATATCTCTCCATCTGTTTGTATTATCTGTAATTTCTTTCATCAGTGTCATAGGTTTCTGCATACAGGTTTTTTGTCTCCTTAGGTAGGTTTATTCCTAGATATTTTATTCTTTATGTTGTAGTGGTAAATGGGAGTGTTTCCTTAACTTTTCTTTCAGATTTTTCATCATTAGTGTATAGGAATGCAAGAGATTTCTGTACATTAATTTTGTACCCTGATACTCTACCAAATTCATTGATTAGCTCTAGCAGTTTTCTGGTAGCATCTTTAGGATTCTCTATGTATAGTAACATGTCATCTGCAAACAGTGACAGCTTACTTCTTCTTTTCCAATTTGGATTCTGTTTATTTCTTGTTCTTCTCTGATTGCTGTGGGTAAACCTTCCAAAACTATGTTGAATAATAGTGGTGAGAGTGGGCAACTTTGTCTTGTTCCTGATCTTAGAGGGAATGTTTTCAGTTTTTCATCATTGAGAACGATGTGGGCAGTGGGTTTGTCATATATGGCCTTTATTATGTTGAGGAAGGTTCCCTCTATGTCTACTTTCTGGAGAATTTTTATCATAAATGGGTGCTGAATTTTGTTGAAAGCTTTTTCTGCATCTATTGAGATTATCATATGGTTTTTACCCTTCAATTTGTTAATACGGTGTATCACATTGATTGACTTGCATATATTGAAGAATCCTTGCATTCCTGGAATAAACCCCACTTGATCATGGTGTATGATCCTTTTAATGTGCTGCTGGATTCTGCTTACTAGTATTTTGTTGGGGATTTTTGCATCTATGTTCATCAGTGATATTGGCCTGTAGTTTTCTTTCTTTGTGACATCTTTGTCTCGTTTTGGTATCAGGGTGATGGTGGCTTCGTAGAATGTGTTTGGGAGTGTTCCTTCCTCTGCTATATTTTGGAAGAGTCTGAGAAGGATAGGTGTTAGCTCTTCTCTAAATGTTTGATAGAATTCAGTTATGAAGCCATCTGGTCCTGGGCTTTTGTTTGTTGGAAGATTTTTAATCACAGTTTCAATTTCAGTGCTTGTGATTGGTCTGTTTATATTTTCTGTTTCTTCCTGGTTCAGTCTCAGAAGGTTGTGCTTTTCTAAGAATTTGTCCAGTTCTTCCAGGTTTTCCATTTTACTGGTATATAGTTGCTTGTAGTAATCTCTCATGATCCTTTGTATTTCTGCGGTGTCAGGTACTTCTCCTTTTTCATTTCTAATTCTGTTGACTTGAGTCTTCTCCCTTTTTTTCTTGATGATTCTGGCTAATGGTTTATCAGTTTTGTTTATCTCCTCAAAGAACAAGCTTTTAGTTTTATTGATCTGTGCTATTGTTTCCTTCATTTCTTTTTCATTTATTTCTGATCTGATCTTTATGATTTCTTTCCTTCTGCTAACTTTGGGGTTTTTTGGTTCTTCTTTCTCTAATTGCTTTAGCTGTAAGGTTAGGTTGTTTATGTGAGATGTTTCTTGTTTCTTGAGGTAGGATTGTATTGCTATAAACTTCCCTCTTAGAACTGCTTTTGCTGTATCCCACAGGTTTTGCATTGTTGTGTTTTCATTGTCATTTGTTTCTAGGTATTTGTTGATTTCCTCTTTGATTTCTTCAGTGATCTCTTGGTTATTTAGTAGCATATTGTTTAGTCTCCATGTGTTTGTATTTTTTTACTTTTCCTGTAATTGATATCTAGTCTCATAGCATTGTGGTTGGAAAAGATACTTGATAAAATTTCAATTTTCTTAAATGTACCAAGCCTTGATTTGTGACCCAAGATATGATCTACCCTGGAGCATGTTCCATGAGCACTTGAGAAGAAAGTGTATTCTGTTGTTTTTGGATGGAATGTCCTATAAATATCAATTAAGTCCATCTTATTTAATGTGTATTTAAAGTGTGTATCTCCTTAGATATTTTCATTTTGGATGAAAAAATATATATTTCATTCTGTCCATTGGTTAAAGTGAGGTGTTAAAGTCCCCTACTATGATTGTGTTACTGTCGATTTCCCCTTTTACGGCTGTTAGCGTTTGCCTTATGTATTGAGGTGCTCCTATGTTGGGTGCATAAATACTTACAATTGTTATATCTTCTTCTTGGATTGATCGCTTGATCATTATGTAGTGTCCTTCCTTGTCTCTTGTAACAGTCTTTATTTTAAAGTCTATTTTGTCTGATATGAGAATTGCTACTCCAGTTTTCTTTTGATTTCCATTTGCATGGAATATCTTTTTTCATCCCCTCAGTCTGTATGTGTCCCTAGGTCTGAAGTGGGTCTCTTGTAGACAGCATATATATGGGTCTTGTTTTTGTATCCTTTTTGTGTGTTCAGTTTACTTTTCTCCTGGGTGAAGAAACCTTTTCCTTTATTTCCTTTATTCCTTTATTCAGGGGGCTTTTACAGTTTTGGTATCTAGTGTGTGTTTGCTGTAGGATTTTGGTGGATATTCTTTATTGGTTTATGGAAGTTTTCTTCTGTACTTAGTCTGCTAAATTTTTCTTTTTGTTTTTAGTAAAATAACCAGATGTTGATTTTTTGAATAGTCTTTCTTCATGCATGAAAATAACAGCATTTTCATTTTATTTTTAAATTATGTTGATAGATTTTCTAATGCTAAAATTGCATTCCTGAGAAAAAGATTACTTATAGATGGCCTATTATTTTTAAAACACATTGCTAGAATCAAGTTATTAATATTTTTACTTATGGTGTTTGTTTCTAAGTTAACCTTGGTCCATGATTATAGTTTATTACTTTCTTTCATCAGTTGTTTGTATTAAGGTTATACGTGCCTTATAAAAGAGTTTGGGAAACTTTCTAATTTGAGATTCTGGAATAATTTGTATAAAATAAGGATTATCTGTTCCTTGAAATAGTACTGAAATTTTTTGAACCCCATGCTTTTTCAGGGATAGGGGAGATTTTTATTAGCAATTCCATATTTTTAATAATTATTGGACTAATGAAGTTTTTGTTTTTTCTTGATATATAAAATTTTATTTTTATAAAAAATTCCCATTCTATCTGTTTTCAACCTTATTATCATAGAGCTTCTCATAATACTCTTATTTTTTTTACATCTCAAATGTTTATATCTAGTTAAATATTTTTTTCACTCCCAATATAGTTTACTTTTTATGGAACTCTCTTTTTTTTAAAATTGATTAGGCTTGCTGTATCCCACAGGTTTTGCATTGAAATATTTTTGAAATATTTTTGGCATAATTGGGGAAATTTTATTATGGATTGTATATTAGATAATTTACAGAATTATTCTTAATTAATTTAGCCATAAAGGTAGTATTTTTGATTACATAGAAGAATATCTTTATGTCTAAGAGATGTAGGCTGAAGTATTGAGTGATGAATATCATAAAGTATTGGGCAGGGCGGGAAGGAGGTGGTGAATGAGGGGGGGAGGAGAGGGGAAAAGAGAGAGAACACAAGCAAATGGGGCAAATATTTACAAGGTTCAATGAAGAATCCAAATTAGCATGCATGTATTGTATTTGCAAATAGCTAATAAACTCCATCTGGAAAATGCCACTTGTACAATATTATACTTATAAATCATCCATAAAAGAATAAACTTTTAATATTAATTCAATGATTCTTTATCACTAGGGTAATTTTTAGCTTTAGCAACACTCCCAAGTATCAGTGATTTAATCTCTTTCATGTAAATAACGTCTGGGGGTTTGTAGTTTAGAGCTATCCTGGTTGCTTCACTATCACTTCTATATTTTGCTTCATCATTTTAAACATCAACCATATATATATATATATATATATGTGTATATATATATATATATTTATTTATAGGACCATTGTTGCATGGGCTTCAGGAATCACACTACATCTTAGACAGTAGGAAAGAAGGAAGAGGCAAATTTGGATATGTCCTCTTGTTAGGATTGATTCTTGAAGACAATTCTGTTTAGAACCCAATGTCTAGCATTTAGCCATACTAACAAGGAGGGCTGACAAATGTAGTTTTATTCTCAGCTGCAATGCACCTAGCCAGTAATCAAGTTCTACTACTAAGGAAGATAATGAGAAATAACATGGGAGCAAAAACTAGCAGTTTTTCTCCCAGATAGTTTGTGATTGTTATGGAGATATGGGGAATATCTTTTACCACTTCCTGTATGTTGTCATATTTCTGACATTGATAGTAATGTCATCTTGTTTTAAGAACTAAAGAGGAGGGAAGCTCTCCCATTTTGACTACCCAGTTTTCTTGGAAGGTCTTGTGATCTCTTTCCAATCCTTCAATTTTATAAATCTAGAGGCCATATAAAATCCTTGCAGTCTTGTAAATTGCCCAAAACTTGATGATTACAAATAGGAATGTTTTTTATTTCATAAGATGTAATTTAATTTCCTTTCCACCATTTTCTCTTTGCCTATTTTATTGTATTTTTTACTTCTTTCATTTTTTGTTTTCCTTCCTAGAGAGTCCTTTTTAATTGCCGTTGTATCCATTTTGCTCCTTTGCTCCTGTATAGGCTTCCTACATTGGAGTTTATTTCACTATTACAGCACATTGTGACAAGAACTCCATTTGTGCAATGCTTCATCCTGATTTTTTAGATTACATCAATATCAGTATCCTGTTTTTCCTTTCCTAATAAAGAATTAAATGTTTTATGTCTGCTTTAGGTCTTTTTTTTTGCACTTCCTAGGATAAAAGTGAATGATTTATGGAGAGAAAAAATAATGCCTGTTATCTGAAAAGCTACTGTACTGTTCTTTTCAGATAAAATATATTTTAGGTCAGACTCACAGCTGCAGATTGAAAAATTTCCCCAAAGATTAATTAGGACTTAGCATTCTAGAACTGCAGTGTGGTTTGGCTGTTTGTCATGGGTGTTTCAGCTTGCCACCTGTTGGGATGCAAGTTCCTATCACCATCCACGGTGCTACTTTTCCCTATTTCCCTTGTTCTCACTGATGAATGGCTGTGATTAGAAAGTAGTAGTGCTACTAATTGATTAGCTAGGAAAAGGTACTACAGGCCCTGGTAACTTTTTAAGGATGTTCCTTGGTATTTCACTACAGTTCTTAGATGTTATACTATCTATATTAAAAAAAAAAAAAGACTCTTCAAAGTCAGTTTGCAGGGTAAATTGAAAATAAATTATTTTTTATTAACAGTAAAATCAGTTTGTGTAGCACTATATACAAGTGGTTTCTTATGCCTATTCTCATATTTCATATTTTCATAAACTTGTGTGCTATTGTTACCATTTGACAGGGAAAACAATGGCCAAAGAGGTTAAGTGATTTATCCATGGGTAACTATATGTCTTAGTTTAGGCTTATGTTCCTGGTGTTAGTGCCCCCATTTACTCTCATATGTGCCCAGATTTGGACAATAAATAAGTCACCCTACTTCTCCAGGACTGGACCCCAAGCCTCCCAGTTTATCCATCTAGGGAATGAGATATGTACCTTTTTGTAGTTGCTTCCCTAGCCTAAAAGTCATGATGTTTAATACTTGCTGGGATAGGAGAATTCTTATGGGAATAGCTTTTTGTTTTCTACAGGAGATTTTAAACTGTTTTCATCCAGTTGCTCCTGTAATAACACACATCTTGAGGAGGTAATTTCATAAGTGTGCTGAAAAAATTAAGACTGGTAAGAGATTTGATGTATATGATTCAACATTGAGTTTGTTAAGCTCAGAACAGTGAGAACATACACTGTGACTTAATTTTATATGTTTTGAAACTTTCATTTTTACTTGTGCTATTACGGATTGGATTTGAGGCACTGAGATGGGGAGTAAGGGAATGTGTAACTTGTTATAAAGAATGAGAACTAAGCTTATTAATTTTGTTCATTGCTTTCGCTCTAGCAACTAGCTCAGTGCCTAATCTGGCATATAGTAGGCACTCAATAAATATTTGTTAAGTGATTGGGTGAGTAAAGAACGCATCAACAATGATTTTCTAGAGAGTTAATAGTATAAACTTATTTGCGGCATAGATGATTCCCAGTGAGGTGCAAGAGAATTACTATGTAAATTAGATGACAACAAATGTGAACGTTTTAAAATTAGTGAATTATTAGGTCTTGTAAATTTGTGGGAGTATCTGATATTAGAATCCCTGCTGGTAGAAATATGTCAGTCTTTCCACCATATTAATTTCTGATGCCTTGAAAAACTGAAACGTGGAATAGTTATTTTATGTTGGTATAGTTTGGACATTTGAATAAACAAGATAATTCAGGTTCCTATAAAGGTTTATAATGCTTGTAAAACATGATTCTTTAGTTAAAATTTTGTATGGGCAGTATATTTCTTGTTTTAAAGAGCCCAAATAGCATGGGAATCTTTTAATAATAGTGTTCCTCATGATACCACAGCCAAAGGCATATGAAAAGAATAAGCTTGAATAAACATAAGATACTCACCAATAAAATTATTGTTATTTTAGGAGAGCACTGGAGATTATACTTTTAAAAACTGACTCTAAAAGTAAAAGAGAAAGTGAAACATCTGGTCGGACATTGGTGCACGTTTTATCAACCCTGGTAGAAGTTCACTGTATGTGCGAGCTTGTCTAGTGTTCCTGTTTAAATAGTAAAGGGAATAAAGACATGAATGTCATAATGACCTTCTTATATATTTTATTACATTTTGTTTCCCAGCTGTCTCGTGTCTAGTTAGAACCCAGGCATAATTTCATGTGCAGATGCTGTTAGAAATGAGCACAATGACGAGGTAGATGCCAGTGAGTGTGTGTAGAGTCTTATCTCCATGCTGCAAACAGGTTTTGAGATTGTGCAAATGAACTTCTTTAGAAGCTTTCCAGAGTAGTTCCACTATTGCTGCATGCCCAACTAAATGCTTTCCTTTCTTTTATCAGAAATATTTGCAAAAATTTTTGGCTGCTGTCTCTTTTTCAAAGCCTGTGTATGTGTGGATTCAGTGAATGGAGCCACATATTTTAATATGGGTAACTTTGATGGAGACATACATTTCCTATAGGAATCTGTACTTATAGTTGTACTAGTCTTACTCCAATGTCCTCTTGGGCTGAGTTGCACTGGAACTAATACTTTTTACCATGCATTAATAAGGGAGGTCCTCTGAATATCACTGAAGGGAAAAACTCACTAGGAGCATGAAAGCCTTGTCCCCACTGAGTGAGCTGCACTGAGTCTCCTGGACTCCTATAATAGGTTCAGTCAGAGGTGGGTCCTTAGCCTGGCATTTTGGTCCCAGACCTCTGTTGTTCCCAAAGCCCCATGACTTGTGCTATGAGGAGGTTTTGTCACAGGGAAGAGCCTTTCCAGTTGGGTAAGGAGCACAGGAAGAAAGGACTATGGTCTAGGATGACCCTCGTGCTTCTGAAGGCCACACAGAATGGGTCTTTTGGGAGGTCATGGGACATGAGGTTCGGTAAAGCTCATGGAGGGCAAGAGGGCATGGCTTGTCTCACTGGAAGCACTGTACATTGTTCATCATTGTCTGTGCACTTCAAGGATACATTCATTGTTCTATGGCCTACTTCTGGAAAGCTAGCATCATCTTATACTTATGGAGTGCTTTAAAACTGAAGTGGTTTTAAATACATAAATCCGATAATAATTGCTATAATTTGCAAGGACTTGGCTGTATATGGAAAATACCATACTCTGAGCTGTCCAAATACAATAGTCTTCCCTTACCTATGGGGGATATGTTCTAAGACCCCCAGTGGATGCCTGAAACCACGGATAGTACCGAACCCTATGTATACTATGTTTTTTCCTATACATACATACCTATGATAGAGTTTCATTTATAAATTAGGCACAGTAAGAGACTAGCAACGATAATTAATAATAATTGTAACAACATACAGTAATAAAAGTTATGTGAATGTGGTCTTTCTCTCTCTCTCAAAATATCTTATGGTATTAATTTAATGACTTTTGAACTTAAGTAAACACTTATCATGCACTGTGGCTGTAACTTCTGCCGTCTGAGATGTGACAGCAAAACTAGTGTGAATTTCTTTTACTTTCTTCAGGGATGGAAGACTTGTTTTTAACGTGAATCTTAGCAAACTCAGCGTATGATTTTTTTTCTTTCCTTATTAAGTTGAGAGCTTTTACTTTTTCACTTAAAGGAAGCGCTTTATGGCTTCTCTTTGACATATCCGAATTGCCGGCATCACTACCCTTGAGCTTCGGGGCCATTATTAAGTAAAATAAGGGTTACTTGAACACAAGCACTGAAACAGTCATTCTGAGAACCAAGGTGGCTACTAAGTGACTAATGGGGGGGGGGGTGCTGTGCAGGACAAAGGGATGATTCACGTCCCCTTATGGAATGGAGCAGATGGCATGAGGGTTCATCATGTCACTCAGAACGACATGCAATTTAAAACTTATGAATTGTTTATTTATGGAATTTTCCAGTAAAATTTTTGGACTACAGTTAACCATGGTTAACTGAAACTGAGGAAAACAAGACCACAGATAAGGGGGGATGACTGTATTATCTAACAAAATCTTCAAAACAACTCTGTGAGTTAGGTAGTGTTACTTTCTTTTATTAGAGGAGGAAATGGAAATCCATTTAATATTCACAAAAACCCTTGTTTTTCAAAGCACGTAACAGATCATTTGCTTAGCATGATGCAACGAAGTCCCAGCAAAGGTAAGACATGAAATGGGCTTCCAGTCTCTAAGTGCACTGCTTCCATTGCTACATAGACCCAAACATATTCTGAGGATAAACTCAGAAGGGCAAGTATGGGCTCTGGTTTTGGAGGACCCAAACTTGAATGTCACATCTGCTGCTCCCTAGCTGCAGACCTGGGCAAGCTAATTCACCTCCTTGAATCCCAGTTTGCTAAAGTTGTTAAAATATGAATAAGTATAGCACTTCCTCAAAGGGTTGTTGGAAGAATTAAGTCCTATTAAGGCATTTTAAGTACCTGGCACACAGTAAGTGCTTAATAAATGTGAGCCCTTCAACTTCACTATCATCTTATCTTTAATGTTATTTTTATCTAAAGACAACTTTGAGTCTAATTCAAGATGAAATAAATCCATTTAGGAATGACTCATAAAGGGTCTGGAAAAGGTGGTTTTATATTTTCAAGTCCCTTGAAATAATTTATTGTTTTAATTGTCCCTTTCAGTGGCAATAGGTTTGCTAATATGTTCTTTTAGAAATGGAATTAGATCACACCTGGGTGTAAGGTAAAATGTTTGTGTCTTTCTTACCTTGTCCAATTCATTTCTGAAATACAATTTTCAGATGGAAAATTTGGGGAAGATCTTAGATATGCATTATAAACAGTGGCAGCCCATGATGTAAGAATACTTGTGTTGGTTAAACTCAGATTTACCAAGTAGGATGTGAAGTAAAAATGTAGGAGCAATGCTTTAAGTAAAATGCTCCAACTGCTTTTAAAGTGTATTGAAATACACAGTTGCTGAGGAACTGTCAAGAAGACAGGGTCAGATTTCAAAAATGAATGTTCCTTCTCTTCTAAGAAAATACAGTATGTTATCATTATAAAACGACTGGAAAAATAAAAAGTTAGGAAAATGTGTGTGTGTGTGCATATGTCTGTATGTGTTGTATCAGTGTAACAAATTCAATCTCATTAACTGGGGTGTACAAAGCAGTTTAGAATTTATTCCTTTATAACTGTCCTTGTTTTCTACATGACTTCCCTCCCATCCTCCAATGGGATGGGTAAAGAAAGAAAATAACTGTATTTAGTCCAAATTTATAATCTGTATTCTTTCCAATACTTTAAATTGCCTTTTAAAGAAAATAAGTCTCTGCTTGGATGACTCAGGCAAATGATTGTTTTCATGCTTGCGTTTTGCAAGATCACTCCTAGTAGTATTTCAGGGGAGGGGGGTAATTTAGATGACATGACTTTGTGAAGATAGAAGAGGTGGGTTCCTTGAACCTACACAATGTTATCTGGCTCATTTTGTGTGACTGTCATGGAATGACCAAGCAGGAGTGATCTCTCCCTGGTGACTTTTGTGGCATGACTGGTTCCATCTGACTTTTTGAGGAGATATGATGAAACTACCCACTGTAGTCAACAGTCAACATTATTTGCCTCTGGTTTCAAATTCCTCATATCTTGAGGGGTCTTTGCCTGAAATCAGAATGCTTCTGGCCTACCTACCCTTTTAGTATCTTCATATCCTCTCCCAGATTTGGGGACGCAACTGGGTCTCTTGCATGTGCATTCAGGCTGAAGGGAACCAGGGGCTTTAGAACTGCCTCCGTCTCATCCATCTGCTAAACCATGGGTAGTAGAGGCAGTGAGAAATGGCTTCTCACATTGTTTTCCTCCTCCTGTCTGCCTCATCTTTGTAGAATTCAATTGGGATCAAAAGTGATGGTGGTCTTTTTTCTCTTAGTTTCTCTTATCTAGTTTCATCCTCCCTAAGTCCTAAATCTCCTTCCTCCTAAATCTAGACTCAAAAGTAAATTAATGATAGATAGGGTACAGGGAGCAAGAAACCCATTTATTGATAAGGGGACAGGAAGCATTTAAAAATATCTCACCTGATTTCTCTCCTTCTCTCATTTCTCCCCTAGGAACAAATCTAAAAAGAAATGATATGGACATATATGATGCAAAACAGAACATTAATTTGCTTTATAAATAAATCTAGAGAGATTTCATGTTTCTGAATTCTGCAAGTGATGAGATTTGGGGATAGTCATATTTCACATCATACCAAAAAAAAAAAGAGAGAGAGAGAATTCTCTATTGACCAAAGAATTCCATGTAAAACACAGACTTAATATGTTAATTATGTGATTTCTTGTTGGTAGTGGAATTTCTATGCCTATAATTAGAGGAAGAAAATATATCATATATCACACAGGAATTATTAACACGTTTGATCACATAAAAATTCATATATCCTAAAACATCATTAAAATTTGAGACAAACTACAAAGTGGGAAAATACTTTGTAAAATCATTGACAAAAGGTTATTTTGTCAGAATTTATACAGAATTTTTATCAATCAATAAAAGGCTAAGAACCTATGGAATATAAGTAACAGTCACAATCAACGAATTAGTAACAGATGGGACACAAAGAGCTCAATGAATTTATGAAATCTTATTTGATCTCACTAAGGCCCAAATAAAATTCTATTCAGTCCAAGATATTCTAGATTCCAATATGTTAAGCAGGCAGTTTTCTCTGACTTGTGCTATCATTCTCTGCCGTTGGGTGTGAACTTTCCTATAAAGCATCATGGCACTGTGTTAACCATTGTCTAAACATTTGTCACTTGTCACTAATAATTCCACCTCCACAAATTTTATCTAAGGAAATCATTCGAAATGTGTACAAGCATATTTTCCCATTTCTATTCCTTACAGAATTTAAAAGTAACTTCAAACTGGAGATAATCAAATTATCAAATATTCAGATTGGTTAAATAAACAAATACATCCATATAATGGAATACCACGTAGACATTAAAAATGCTGTTGTAGAAATGCCAACATGCTAACAATATGTTGTTCAGGTGAAGAAAATAAGTTATAAAAAAGATGTGATATATTTGAAATATATGGGTGTGGTGTGTGTATGTGTGTTTGTATATATATGCTATATCCTAGATGATAAAATGGCATCCTGTTACTTTCCTCCTGACTTGTATCCCAAGGCTGGCTACCCCTGTTAGTACACTGAAAGACACATGCAAGTGTGGTCACATCTAGCATTTTCCTAGACTGGAACTCAAAGCTACCTGTACGACTACTTCTAGCCATCCCATCAGCCCCAGCTTGCAGCTCAGCTCACAGCTCTGCCTACAGTGAAGCCTTTAGGAGCAGCTTATGTGAAGCTGGTGGCCAGGGCTTTGTTTGGCTCCCACCACACCTGTGTTGCTAATAGAAGGCCTGGCCTTGATAAACTCAGAGCTCGCTGCCCCCTCAGTCAATTTACCTCAGCAGTCAGAGCTGGGCAGCCTGCCTCAGACAAGTTGGAAAATAGAGAAGCTGTTGTATGAGGCAAACAAATGTTTCAGAGACAGGTAATTCTGTCGTCCTTTCATCCCAGGAAAGATAAGGGCCAGAAAGTATTTTCTTGAAGCTGAGCAGTCTGTATGTTGACATCACTGCACCAGCTTCATTAAATGACCTATATTTAAAACTATAGTGGCTTTGAGGATCTTTATGTTTAGTGAGAAATAAAAGACAGTATCTTGACCACAATATTTCTTTGCTTAAAACAAAAGGAATTAAAAAATATAAATCTAGAGCATTAAAATATCAATAAACAAATGATTCTGCATGTACTATAAGGAATGTACTTAAAAATCCTGAGTTATGTGGTATCATCATCTCTTGTGGCCACCACTTTCCTGACATTATGACATAAAAGTATGTAGACTGAGCAAATCTTGAAAGTTACAAAATCCCTGATAGGAGTTTTTAATGCACCTTCTGTGTGATTGCTTTTAAATCACAAATTAGTTGGTAATTTTAAGAAGTGCTATAGAAGAGAAAAGTTTAATCAGGAGAGCACTAGTTGTCCTTTAATTGGTGACTCCTGACAATTTGGTTTTTCAGGTGTAAGGGACATTTCAGATTAAGAACGTACTTGTTGCTTTGCAAATGATATAACTGATGGGGATTAATATCCAACATATATGAACAGCTCATACAACTCAACAACCCAATTAAAAAATGGGCAGAAGAACTGACATTTTTCCAAAGAGGACATGCAGATGGCCAACAGGCACATGAAAAGATGCTCAATATCGCTAATCATCAGGGAAATGCAAATCAAAACCACAATGAGGTATCACCTCACACCTGTCAGAATGGCTGTCATCAGAAAGAACACAAATAATAAATGTTAGTGAGGATGTGGAGAAAAGGGAACCCTCGTACACTGTTGGTGGGAATGTAAATTGGTGCATCCACTGTGGAAAACAGTAAGGAGGCTTTCTCAAAAAACTAAAAATAGGACTACCAAATGACCCAGCAATTTCATTCCTGGGTATATATTTAAAAAAAAGAAACACCAAAAAACGAAAACACCAATTCAAAAAGATATATGCACCCCAATGTTCATAACAGCATTATTTACAATTGCCAAGACAAGGAAGCAACCTAAGTGTCCATCAACAGATGAATGGATAAAGAAGGTTTAGTATATAAATACAATGGAACACTACTCAGACATAAACAAGAACAAAGTTTTGCCATTTGCAGCAACATGGATGGACTTGGAGGGCATTATGCTGAGTGAAATAAGTTGGACATAGCAAGACAAATACTGGATGATATCACTTATATGTGGAATGTAAAAAATACAACAAACTAAGGAATATAACAAAAATGAAGCAGATACAGATATAGAGAATAAACTAGTGGTTACCATTGGGGAGAGGGAAGCGGGGAGGGGCAATATAGGGGTGGGGGAATAATGGGTACAAACTATTAGGTATGATAAAATAAGCTACAAGGATATACTGTACAACATGGGGAATATAGCCAATATTTTATAATAACTATAAGTGGAGTATAACCTTTAAAAATTGCGAATCACTACATCATACACCTGTAACATATAATATTGAACAGCAACTACGCTTCAATAAAAAAGAACGTATTTGTTGCAAGCACATACTTGTGTTTTTAAATTATTTATATTTTGAGAGAAATTTTTAAGTTCATCCTGCTGTTTGCCAGTACTAAAAGTAGTATGATAGGTCAATTTGCATTGACGCTTCTATTTCCTTTCTGTCAATGCTACTCTGAGGCAGAGTAATGAAGCCCTGTTAAACAAAAAGTTGAAGGAAACCAGGTCATAGATTTGAATCTATATTACAGAACTTCACAATTTTGGACAATTCGGCAAGACCTCATTTTTCTCATTATTTTCTTATTTGCTAAGTGACAGGGTGGAAGAAGAATTAATGAGAAATTTTATCAGAAGTGTTCCATAATGTCTGCATTAAATTAGATGCTACTTAAATTTGGAATATGTTTTCCAGTTATTGTTTTTATTATTATTGACTGTGAAAATGATGAAACATAGCATCCTTGAATTATAGATGTGCATAGTTCAGTTCAGCTTTTTAATAAAAATGCTTGAGCACCTGCTAGGCATCCAAAGTTCTTTACGTGCTCTAGATAGAGTGTGCTGTATAGAGAGTGATGAATTAGGCATAGTTTCTGTTCTAGAAAGACCTAAAATCTAGAAGACAGGACCTTAGAGATTTTACTAGTCCATAGTATAGACGAGGAAATGACTTGATTCCCTTACTGAACTAGAACTCAGCAAGACTGTGTCCCCTATTCGTGTCTGTGAGAGTCGGGATATTAGGGTGTGACAGAGAGTGACTGCATCATCAGGCTGGTTAAGAGTAAATGACCTATTTAGGATTAAAGAACATCTGAATAGCAACTCATTCTTACCTAAGATTCCAACATAATTTCTGGAGAGAAGGGACAATGTAGTAAAGCGAGAGTAGATTGAGGAATCAAAGAATAGCTTCAAATCCTTGTTCTGTACTGTACGAGCATTTTATGTTTGGGGCAAATGACTAATGTTTCTGAACCTCAGTTTTCTCATCTGTACAATGGAGATATGCAAAAAGGTTAAAATGAAATCGTAAGCAAAAAGCAATATCCCAGTTCCTTATTCCTAGTAGGTGTTCAAGGATAATAGTTTTGTTTATTAGGGTGAAGTTTAGGAAAGGGCTGATGTCTGGGTAAGGGGAGTTTAGGAGAGCCATATTCCCGATGGAAAGAAGAGAATGCAAGACCATCAGGTTCTCTGTATGTAAGGTCAAGTGGTCAAAGACCATAGATCAGAGATGAGAACTCCAAAAACATGGATGGCATGGATTGTCAGACATTTGTCATTTCCCTGCGCTGGTTTTCAATACTTTCTCTTCATATCCTTCTCCATCTCTTTTCTCAGAGAGAACAGCAAAGAACGAGTTGAATAATTAAATTCTGTGCATTTATACTCCATAACAAGGAAGGAGGGAGGGTTGGTGGAGAGGGAAGACCAAAGGGCAGGAGGATTTAAGACTTAGAATAAAGGCAAAGGTAACCACAGAGAGAAAGACCTGAGGCACAGGGGAGAAGTGAGTTGAGTGAGACAGAGATGTGACCCAGTGATTAGATCAGAAAGCACGTGGCTTTCAAGCAGTGGCCTGCTGGGGGGCTTGCTGGGGGGCCTGCGATGTCAGGTAAAAGCTGGAAACTTCTCCTAGTGACCTGACCCCACTGGAGAGGTTTCCCTACTCCTGCATTCCCAAGGAAGCTAAAGGGAATTTGGTTTCCATTCTGGAAGTGAACTTTTAATCATCAGGCAAAACCACACTTTTCAGGCAGAGAAGAAGGTGTAGAAGCGAAAGCAGCCGCCCAGCCTGAAGCTGCCAGAAGGGCTGTAGTGTCAGCCTGAAGGTTTAAAAGTCTTCATCCCAAGAAATGGAATTCTAATCACTCTGCGTTAGTATAAGCACAAGAACTCTGCTCAGTTTAATAAACTGCCTTACTTTCATCTTTTACATAATATGTATATAACATTTATAACTTCTACTAATCGCCTTAATGTCCAGAGATGTGTCCAAGAGAAAAAGACCTCAGGATACTAAACGGATTATGATGATCGCCTTACTTGGATTAGTAATTGATTCACATGAAAGGGAGCAGCAGACCAAATGAGAAATTGTTAATTGGCCTTTAGTGACTTGGGAGAGGAAAAACCTTACACTTTAAATTGTTACCTCCTTGACTGTAGGAGGAAATTTAATTTCTTTAAAATGGAAAAAAAAAATACCACTCAGAGTACTCTACTTTAAGTGGAAAAATTAAGAACTGTTTCCCAGGCTTTTTGTTTTCTCTTTAAATGTAGGTACGTTTCTTGTCTCAAGTTTCTAATCAGATACCGTATAGATATAGATATATTGATTATTACATTGATTCATGTATCCGCTGATCCTGACATCTAACATACTACTCTCCTTATCCTTCTGATGTTTTTAGCTTAACCAGAAGAAGCAAACCTGTCACAAGCAGTAGAAGGAAGGAAAAGAATGTCGTGCAGTGATTAAGGTTCTGGTTGGAGATTCAGAGATTGGGTAGCAATTCCAAACCTATTGCTTATTTGCTGTGTGATCTTATGTAAGTTATTGAATCTCTCTCAGCTGCTTATCCATGGATAAACTTAGTGTGATTATGAGAATTACATGAGATAATGTTTGTAAAACACTTTGCACATTATCTGGTACTTGGTAAACACTCACAAGTGTTTTGTCTCCTTATTAGTAATTTTGATTATGATAATTATAACAACAGTAAAAGGTTATTGGTAAAATCCAACAGGAAGAAAGCAAACAACCCACTTAAAAAATGGGCAAGAGATCTGAACAGATGCTTCAACAAAGAAGATATGAGGATGGGAAATAAACATATGGAAAGATGCTCAATAACATATGTCATCAGGGAAATGCAAATTGAAACAACAATGACATACCACTATACACCTATTAGAATGACCAAAATCTGGAACACTGATAACACCAAATGCTGGTGCGGGTATGGAGGAACAGGAACTCTCATTCATTGCTGGTGGAAATGCAAAACTGTACAGCCATTGTGGAAGACAGTTCGGCAATTTCTTAAAACACTAAGCATATACTTACCATAAGATCCAGCAATTGTACCCCTTCATATTTACCCGCAAGAGTTGAGAACTTATGTCTACACAAAAACTGCACACAAATGTTTACAGCAGTTTATATCAATTGCACCAGGATGCTTTATTCTTGATGCCACTGTTCTTTCTGCCCATGAAATATTTCCCATGCTTATCCATTTGGTACATTCTGGAAACTACCAGTAGTTTCATATGGCTATGATTTAGAATAGTAATGAGGGATATAGTGAGGATAAAACCAAGATGTAGAGTGGTCATCTTATGAAGGGATTTTATGTCATGCCAAGCTTCTGAACTTTACCTTTTAGACTAGGGGTTGACAAACTTTGTCTGTAAATGAGCAGATAGTAAATATTTTTGCCTTTGTGAGCCATATATTCTTGTTTACAACTACTCAACTCAGCTGCTGTAGTGTGAAAGCAGCCATGGGCAATATGTAGTTGATGGGAATGGCTGTGTTCTAATAAAACTTTTTTTTACAAAACCAGGAGGAGGGCTGGGTTTGACCTGTAGGTCATAGTTTGCCAAACCCTCTTCTATACTATAAAGAGTTTAAAAAGGGTTTTAATCAAGCAAATGGACATCAGCATATCTGAGTTTTAGAAAAATTACCTTGATGGTGGTGCAAAAATGTATCAGGAAACAGTAGGACTAGAGAGAGGAGGATTAGTTAAGAGACCTTGACCATAATCTGTGCAAGATGTAGAGAAACTATGACCTAAGGCATTTGTGATTGAAATAGGGTGCAAGAGATGAAATAAAAGATGTAAGGAGAGTACAGTTAATAAAATGGTCATGGATTAGTTAGAGTACTTGAAAGATAAGGAGGGTTGCTTTAGCTTCAGTGACACACTATTCCTTTCAATGAGATAGAATAAGAGAAAAAGAAACTACATTTAGTGGAAAGATACTGAGGTTCCTGGAGTTTATCCAGAAATCTGGGATACTGTTACATAAAGGAACCAAAGTGGTCTCTGTATATTAGCCCCTTGTTTATTCTTCACAGCAGGCTGAGACCCATTAGCACAAAAGCCTGCCAATGCCAAAATCAAATTTTTACGCATCTGACTGCTTTAAATATAACCCAAGCAAGCAAATTTCTAGTGATTTAGAGCCTGCCTGCTTTGCATACCCCACGAAACTGTACCCAACATCTGCCAGCTATAGATAAAACCCCTGGCGCTATTAAAGCCCCAAGCTGCTGCAGCCCTTTGGAATTCTCTGCCCCACAGATTCCCTTCTGTAATGCTGAGAGACATCTCTAGAGGGTAAGTTCCCCCTCTCCCCTCCTTCTTTTCCCTAAGCGTTCCCTTGCCGTCATCCCCAGTGTCTCATGCTGTGAGGTACATCCCCCATATGAAATCTATCAAAATATCACCAAAATAAAGCTTGTGGGTGCTACTGCCACCTCATGGTCATATCTTTTTTCCTTGATCAGCTCCCCAATCCCTTCAACAGTGACAGATGCAAGATTTATTTGGCATATGTGGGATGTTTAACATCAAAGGAGGGGGTGATTTTTCCTGGGGAGACCATATAGAGTAAGAAGATGTTAAGGACAAAACCTTAGAGATTCCTCAGGATCTCTAGGCTCAGCACAAGCAGAAAGTAAGGCTAAGACAGAGTTCAAAATAGCCTGGCTAAGCAGTAAAGAAGTACCCAGCCCAGAGCTAATGTGCAAAGGCTAGGAGAGGTTCCTTCCTTCCTTCCTTCCTTCCTTCCTTCCTTCCTTCCTTCCTTCCTACCTTCCCCCCTCTCTCTCTCTTTCTGTCTCTCTCTTTCTCTCTTTTTCTCTCTTTCTTTCTTCTTTCCAGGGGTTCAAGGTAAAAAAACTAGCTGAACACCAGTTAAAGGAACAGAGATTTCAGAGACAACAAATGATTAAGAATACAGACCTTACAAAAATAATTTGGAAAAGTTACTAAACAAAGAAACAATTACATACAAAGCAAAGAACAAAAAGAAACTGTGAGGAGGGAGGAAGAATCAGATTTCTAGGGTTACCACATTATAACGTTCAAGATATTCAATTTTCAACAAAAAAATCTGAAGCACTCAAAGAAACAAAAAAATACGTCCCCCCATGCACAGGAAGAAACTAACAGAAATTGTCCCTAAGGAATCACAGACATGGTGTGACTTACAAGATAAAGACTTTAAATCAACTGTCTTAAATATGCTCAAAGAGCTAAAGGAAACCAGAAGAACAATGTCTCACCAAATAGAGACTATCAATAAAGTGACAGAAATTATAAAAAGGAACCAAACCTAAATTCTGGAGCTGAAAAGCATATTACCTGAAATGAAAAATTCACTGGAGGGTTTCAATAGCACACATGAGCAAGCAGAAGAAAAAATCAGCAAATTTGAAGATAGGTTAATTAAAATTATCCAGTATGAGGAGCAGAAGGAAAAGAGAATAAAAAAATAAACAAGAGCCTAAGAGACCTGTGAGATACTATCAAACACACTAATATACCCAAAATTGGAGTCTCAGAAGAAGGGAGAATGAAGAAAGAATATTTGAAAAAATTATGGCTGAAAATATCCCACATTTGATAAAAGACACAAACATACACATCCAAGAATCCCAGTGGACTCCAAGAAGGATAAATGAAAAAGAGATCCATGCCAAGAGATATTATCAAACTGCTGAAAGTCAAAGACAAAGAGAGAACCTTAAAGCATCAATAAAGAAGTGAGTGCAACCAACCTTGCCAACACCTTGATCTTGGACTTCTAGCCTCCAGAACTGTGAGAAAATAAATTTCTATTGTTTGAGCTACCCAACCTGTGGTATTTTGTTATGGCAGCCCTAGCAAACTAATACAAAGTTAAAAGTACAAAATATTGCTTAAGAAATTAAGAAAGATCTAAACAAATGGAAAGACATCCTGTGAATATGGGTTGGAAGACTTAATATTATTGAGATGGTAATACTACACAAAGTGATCTACAGATTCACTATAATCCCTATTAAATTCCAACGGCCTTTTTTGCAGAAATGGAAATGCTGATTCTCAAATTCATGAAGAATTTCAAGGGTCCCCAGATAGTTAAAACAATATTAGCAAAGAACAAAATTGGTAGACTCACACTTCTCATTTTCAAAACTTACCACAAACTGCTGTGATCAAAACAGTGTGTTATTGGCATAAGGACAGATCAGTGGAATAGAACTGAAAGACCAGAAGTAAACCCATATATCTATGGTCAACTAGTTTTTGATGAGAGAGAAATAATACTTTCTTCAAAAAATGGTGCTATAAAGACTGCTTTACTGGTTGTCATTTATTTCCAGCAGATATACCAGGAAAACATATTGAGGAAAGAACTAATGGAATAAGATTAATTTTATGTGGAGAAAAAGACCACTTGAGAAATAGTTATTCATTCAACAAATGCTTATTAAGCACCTACTATGTGTCAAAAAGAGGAAGGTGGGCCATGGGACAGATTTTGGGGAAAAATTATTTTAATGCTTTATAAAAAAATATTTATTTATTTATTTTTGGCTGCGTTGGGTCTTCATTGCTTTGTGTGGGCTCTCTCTAGTTGCAGCAAGCAGGGGCTACTCTTTATTACAGTGAACGGGCTTCTCATTGCGGTGGCTTCTCTTGTTGCAGAGGACGGGCTCTAGGCACGTGGGCTTCAGTAGTTGTGGCTCACAGGCTCAGTAGTTGTGGCTCGTGGGCTCTAGAGCACAGGCTCAGTAATTGTGGTGCACTGGCTTAGCTGCTCTGCAGCATGTGGGATCTTCCTGGACCAGGGCTTGAACCCACATCCCCTGCATTGGCAGGTGGATTCTCAACCACTGCACCACCAGGGGAGTCCTATTCTAATGCTTTTGACAAGTACATCAAGACTGTCATGCTATGTAAAAAGGGGACTCCACAGCTGCCTCCTAACTTGGAGGCTGCCAGTTAGAAGAAAGGACCGTTGCTGCCATGAACGTCGTCCTTTCATAGCATGTTCAGAAAAACAATACTTTGGCAAACTACTGAAATACATATTTCTTCCCTACTCCATGCAATGGCTTAGAATTAATAAGGAAAAATAAAAACCTAAACTGACATTATTCTTTCATAAGGTTTAAAAGTTGTGGAAAGGCTGTATCCCTGAAAGAAATTATTTCTGGATCTCTGAAAGATCAATCATCTTATTGATCATCTCAGTCAATCGTAGGCTCTCCCCCACCTCCCGTCTGTACAGATGGGCAAACAGAGAGAAAAAATTACCAGAGAGAGAAACATTTCAATGTTTGAAAAGGCTGGCTTAATTCAAGGAAGCAAGGGGAATGGCACATTTGAAGTGGATGCTACATGTAAAAGAAGGAAATATGAGAAAGTCTAATTTGAATGAGTTAAAGAGAGTGAGAGAAAAGATTGCAATGAATAAAAAGTGAAATAATCTGACACCCAGAAAGTTTGCCTGGAAATGAAAAATGTGGTTTCCAAAAATTTAAAGTTAATTAAAGGGAACAGAGAAAAGCAGATTACATTCAGTAGAAAAGCAAATCATAAAATGTAATGACAAAGTAAGAAGTTCTCTTGGGTTCAGAGGAAAAGAACGAGGTAAATAAATGGGGGAAAAGATTTAAAATGACATGGAGGATATATCCAGAATTTTTAATTTATTTGTCATTGGAATCACAGAACAAGAGGGATGGGAGAGTAAAAGCAGGCATTTATTGAGTGGTTACTACATACCAGACCCTGTCCTAAATTGTCAACATGTATTTACTTAATTCTCATACAATCTTACAGGGTAAATGCTATTATTATTCCCCCATTACAGCTGAAGAAAATTAGGCACAAAGTGCACCTTGGACAAATTATGGAATTTGCCCAAGAGACACAAGAATGGACAAGGATCTAAATTCAGGATTGTGAACACGATGCTGTATCATCTTCGAAAATTAAATGAAATGTAAACCAAAAATGACTGTTTTTTCTTCATCATCAGATTGAAAGGGATTTTTGTAAGTAACTTGGTTGCTTCTCACTTGGTTCAAAAGGACAGATGTACCATGAGATTATTTAAATGTCATGTTTATCATCTTCAGGTACTTCATGGTATTATATTTGATTGTATTTTTTTAATCCACCTGGACTAAATGCTAGTGAAGATGAAATATAAATCTTTCCAAATAATTATTATCACTGTCCATTTAGTGAATTTTATAATTTTCCTAATGATTGGATATGCCATCTATATGCACTAAACTTGATAAATTCACATTCCTGCTTCATCTTGAGTGCAATTTATAATTTAAAAATTTCTTTATAATTATCCACTTAATTGAGATTTTAAAATTTATTAACATAGGGCTGTATATAGAATTCTGTTTTACATATAACAATTTCTTCAGCATCTGTGATTATATACACTTTACAAAATTTTCCAGCTTGGGTTATTTAGTGCTGACAAAGATTTTGGCAGAAGGATCATAAGGGATTTTACTTACTTCACTGAAGTTAAAATAAATTGGAGGTTGGAAGGAATTTCCCAAAACTTTTTTCAAACTTTGTGTGAGATCCCGAATAGTTCCCTACCTCCACAGCGCCCCCTGCAGGTGTATGAGCCTGAATGACAGAATGTAGCCTGAAACTGAGGTGCCAGTGGGCCCACTGGGCCCTGGCGCTTCTGGTTAACATGCTTTGCCTTTGTCTGGTGCAAGTATTGTAACCATGGCATCCTGACCAAGCTCCAACTTGATTCTGTATGGTCAGACACCAGAGACTGCTGAAAAAGATGTTTTTCTCTGGATTTATGCCACAGGCAAAAAAGGCAGCAGTTGTATTCAGGATGTCATCTCCCAGGAGAACTGGAGCCTGTAAGACATCGGTGGAGTGTGCATCCATAGTGCTTGATAGCACAGTGCTTTACTTATTCTCTTTCTTTTTTTTTTTTTTCTGGACTGGTAGTTTGGGGTTAGTAGATGCGAACTATTACATACAGAATGGATGGACAACAAGGTCCTACTCTATAGCACAGGGAACTATAGTCAATGTCCTGGGATAAAGTATAATGGAAAAGAATATAAAAAAGAATGTATATGTGTGTATAACTGAGTCACTTTGCTGTGTAGTGCTTTATTTTCTATAGCCTCACACAGCTCTCACGGACTCCCAGTTATCTGCATGCATGGAAGGTCCCCGGGAGCTGAATGTCGGTGAATACTTAACATATATTATGGTTCTTGGGGGTATGATCAGCAACTACTCCTCTGTAAAGTTCCTAGGCATGACCCTGTGCTCAAGCTTTATACAAGGGTGTTCACTGCTCAACTGTTTATTATAAACAAAGAAACAAAGAGCCTGAATTGATAATGGTATGAAATCAGCAAAACAAACTACTCTATATGCAATTGGATGTAGTAGGCAGAATTATGGTCCCCACAATCTCTGCACCCTTGGTGGTACTCCTGTGGTTATGTTATGTTACATGGCGAAAGGAAATTTGCAGATAATTAAGGTTACTAATCAGTTTATCTTAAGATAGAATGATTATCCTGGATATGTGGGGATGCCCAATGTAATCACACAAGCCCAGCAGCTAAAAGCAGGAGAGGAAGACAAAGAATTTTGAAGCACGAGGATTCGATGCACTGTTTTGGCTTGAAGACGAAGGGGACCCTTGTGTCAAGGAAACAGGAACATCATTTCTACAGTCGCGAAGAACTGAATTCAGCCAACCACCAGTGAACTTGGATGAGGAGCCTGGGCTCCAGCTGAGAACTACAGCCCCTGCCAATAGCTTGATTTCAGTCGTATAAGACCCACAGGAATTGTGAGATAATAAATGGGTGTTATTTAAGCTGCTAAGTTTGTGGTAATTTGTTATGGCAGTAATAGATAAGTAATATATCTTGTGAAATATCATATCTCTCCTAAAATTATGTTAGAAATAATGATGAAAGGGACTGAAAAACTAAACTGAAATTATGACTCAGAAGTATAGAGAAAATGTACTTTTCTTAATTTTATTCTATAATTTATATAGCCTTTTCTCTCAACTCCCCTCCCACAGGTTAGTGGGAAGAATGACCAGTATTCAGTCTAGTTTTAAGCCAAGCCAGTTCAGTCTGATAACTTAAATGGTCACTTTGGGTAATATTCAGTCACTCCTTCATAAAAATACTCAGTTTCACAATTTCTTCCCCTTCTCCTGCTTCTGTCTCTAAGTTGCTATGTATTTGAAAGGACACCAGACTGGATGATTTAGGAGAACTC
The DNA here is from genome assembly GCF_039906515.1 of Pseudorca crassidens. Lineage (NCBI taxonomy): Eukaryota > Metazoa > Chordata > Mammalia > Artiodactyla > Delphinidae > Pseudorca > Pseudorca crassidens. Next base: position 53,080,667 of record NC_090311.1, on the reverse strand, counting down.
ATGGCATTGGAAGGGGACGAGGTCCTCTTATCTTCACGGTAACTTTTAGTCTATGCTTGATCTGCTGGTCTTTGGGACAGCGTTCCTTCTGCCTGGATTCTATGGTCCTGCTGGGCTTCAGGACAGAGCATTTTGGTTGACTTTGCATATGCCTTTCCCCCAACCTTGTCTCCCTGGCAGAATAAGACTCTTCATGGTCTGCCTATGTCTCTGCTTTAGTTTAACTCAGAGAAAACTGCTTTGTGGTCACTGCTAGAGATCCCCCCTCACTCCCTTTCTGGTACACCTTCAACAGGCTCCACAGCAGGATGCGCAGCATCTGTGGATGTGTCTGTATCACATAGAAACTAAAGGTAGCAAGGAAAAGCAAGATCTCTCTGGTGCGAGGACAGGGCCAATCCTGAGATAAAAGCAGAGTATATAACTATCTCCTTGTCTCAGTCCCGTCCTTTTGTGTCACCTTTCTCCTTTCCTATTACATCCCCTATGTCATATCCTCCTATCATCAGGAAGAAAGCATTCTGAATTTATTGGCATGTGTAGAAGGCATATCTCTGCCAAACTCTGGGAGGGCTCTGTAAGTATGCATCCTTGAGGCATTGTTGTTGCAATTTTAAATGGGGGAAAGATAAAGGAAGTTTGAAAATCCTACCTCAACTGAGCTCACCTTTCAAGCTAATTTTCTTGTGGCAACATACTAGTTTTCTTATCAGAAGCTGTACATTGCTTTGTTCTTCCTCATTTCTTCTGAAACATATGCTCAACTCCCTGCAGGAAGATGGATAAGGTAAGAGAAAAAGTATATTAACAACGTTCGAAATACCAACACATTAAAACTACTTACTTATGATCATAGTAAAATGATTATATCTTATTAAATAAAAGAATCGTTACAAAACAGTATGCAAACAATGATATAAAAAATGTGAAAACCTGAGTACTAAAAAGTTAAATTCAATTGCACAGTAAGAAGGCTGTCAAGATTTTGAATTTATTCTTTGTGCCTTTCTTTTCCAATTTTTGTGCCGTGAATATAAACTGCTTTTATAGTTGAAAAAGCAATGGCATGTTATATTTAAAATATAGGTTACTTAATGTACATATTTTTCCTTCTTTTTTCTTCTTTGTGATCTAAGTTATTCCTCTAGTAAATTCACCCATCACAGGTTCTCAAGTGTCATGTTGGTCAGTCTTGGCGTATCAAAGGTGTCATGCAATTTGAAGTTACAATTCATGTGAATTGAGAAATTTTCAACATAAGTCCATTGCTCTCTCAGAATGTTAATAATTCCAACTTCTCTCATCTCTTGAAATGCATCATTATTCTGTAAGTTTATTTGGCTTTATATTATTTTAATATTTGAATAGCTAAAGTCATATCTCAGATGTGTTTTTCTTAAATAAGAATCTAATTCAGTGCAAATCAAAACTACAATGAGATATCACTTCACACCTGTAAGAATGGCTATTGTCAAAAGACAACAAATAACAGGTGTTAGTGAAGATGGAGAGAAAGGGCAACACTTGACACTGTTGGTGGGAATGTAAATTGGTGCAGCCATTATGGAAAACAGAAAAGAGGTTACTCAAAAAATTAAAAATAGAACTACCACATGATCCAGAAATTCCAGTTCTGAGTATTTATCCAAAGGAAACAGAATCACTAACTCAAAAAGATATCTGCACCACCACGTTCACTGCAGCATTATTTATAATAGCCAAGGCATGGAAGCAACCTAGGTTTTCACAGATGGATGAATGGATAAAGAGAATGTGATAGATATAATTCAACCATAAGAAAGAAGGAATTCTTGCTATCTGAGACAACGTGGATGGACCTTGAAGGCATTGTGCTAAGTGACATTAAGTGAGAAAGAGAAATACCTATGATCTCACTTATATGTAGAATCTAAAAAAAACCCCAAACACACACACACACAAAATGAGTTCATAGCTACACAGAACAGATTGGCGGTTGCCAGAGGTAGGAGGCAGGGGGTAGAAGAAATGGGTGAAGGTGATCAAAAGGTACAGACATCCAGTTATAAAATAAATAAATCATAGCATTGTAATACACAGCACGGTGATGATAGTTTATAATTCTGTACTGCATATTTCAAAGTTGCTTAGAGGGTAGATCTTAAAAGTTTTCATCACGAGGAAAAAATGTGTAACTTTGTATGGTGATGGATGTTAACTAGACATTGTGGTGATCATTTTGCAATACGCAAAAATATTGAATCATTATAGGTACATCTTAAGCTAATATAATGTTATATGTCAACTATACCTCAAAAAAAATCTAATTCATTGTTTCAAATTCCATTATTGTGTTAGTTCTGGGCACCATCAGGAGACAGAGAACATACCAGTTATCTGAACAGAGATAATTTAATAGAAAGAACTGTGAACTAAATACAATGGCATTTACCAGGAAACTAAAAGGGTAAAAAGCCTTTTACCCTTTAAAGTATCAGGGTAGTAGCAGTTGTAGGAAACAACTCTCACTCCTAGGGCTGGGGGAGCAAAGGAAAGCAGCCTGAATTATTAAAACTTAGTAACCCAGAAGAGGAGCCTCTCAGAGCTGAAACTCAGACCTCTGAAAGAGGGAGCACTGGCTGGCTAGTGCTGGTGTCTCTAAGGTTGTGGGAAAGATGAGGCTGGTTTTGTGAGTGATGGGAAAATGGCAAACTGAGTTGAGCTGCTGCCACTGCTGCTAGTAGGGTGAAGAAGCAAGCCTGGGTGTCTCTCTTTCTAACGTTAGGCAGTCAGGGAGCAAATAGGAAGGAGCACATCTCCACCTCTTCCTCAAGCCACGCAGTCACCCTCTACTGCCCTCTACTGGCAGACTCAGAGGCAGCTGACAGAGGAAGACCGTGGTTTGCAGGGTTTCAGCCCAGCTTTATTGAGCAAAGATAGAAGAATTCTTGTAGAGTTGAAAGAGTTACTTAATAACTGGAACAAACATAATATAATGGAAATATTTATGTTTAAATAAAATAAGAGAACCATCTTAAATTTCAAATACCTGTTGTAGGAAAAGAGTGTCATAGGCAGATAGATGACCAGATGTTATTTTAAATAGAAGCCAATTAATTCTTCTTGAATAAAAGAACACATGAATGGATAAATGAGTGGATGAAAGGTGGGATGGATGAGTGGCAACCAAAGCCCTCCTTCTAGAGGTTTTCCCTCAGCCCATCACAGGAACTCCTTTTCACAGAGTTTGCATGAAGAGTTTGTCTTGGTAGGATGTTAATCATCAGTCTGGATTCTCAAATGCTTTAATCACCACAAGTCATTTCTACAGACAGTATTTAGTTCTGGTTGCAGTCATGGAAAAGAAGAGACAGTTCATGAAAAGTGTTTTGGACACATCTGTTTCTTTCTCACAGAATCATAGGAAGACACCTTGGGCCCTACTCTAAACCATATGAGGAAGATTTTGTTACTAAACAGGAATAAATGAATGAATGAGAAAAATGTATGAAATATTTGTTATTGACTCACATGGCTTATTTTGTAGTGAGATTTCAGGCTACGGCTTGGTTAAAAATGAATTCTATGGCAGTGAAGAAAGCACAGAATAATAGGCTCACTGGAAACTAAAATCCAAACTTCATTTATGAGCTCTAGCTAAATCAGCTTTATACGTACTTCCAGAAAATATATCCAAAGCTTTAGTAGGACAAACTGATAAGGGACTTCCTTTGGCATTTACCCATTAAAAGATAAAGTTTGATTTCCCTCACGATTTTTGGGCCCATAAAGTCAAATAAGAAGATAAAGCACATTAAATATTACATAGAGGCTTTTTAACACAATGAAAAGTCCATGCCTGAATTTGGTGTTCTTTCTTTTGTCTTTACAACTTTGCAAATGAAAAATAAAAAACAAGCCTAAAAAACTTCTACCCCACACCAAACAACTCTTGAGATTTTCCTTTGCAAGTTAAAGCTCTAAGTCTAGCACTAATTACAGAATATGCACATATTTCTCTTACAAAGTAAGGATTTCTTTGTATATTTCAAATAACAGTTCTCTACCCAATGTCTTTTACAACTATTTTCTCCCAGTCTTGTGCTTTGTCTTCTCATTCTCTTGACATTGCCCTTCACACAGCAGAAGTTTTAAGTTTTTATGAAGTCCATTTTACCAATTATTTTTTTCATGGATTGTATCTTTGGTGTTGTACTAAGAAGTTATCACCATACCCGAGGTCATCTAGATTTTCTCCCATGTTATCTTCTAGGAGTTTCACAGTTTTGCATTTTACATTTTGGTCTATGAAGAGTGTAAGGTCTGTGTCTAGAGCCATTTTTTGGCATTCAAACGTTCAGTTGTTCCAGCACCATTTGTTGAAAAGACTATCTTTGCTCCATCATGTTGCCTTTGCCCCTTTATAGGAGTAAGGTGTTTTTCCATGTAGAATATCAGAAAAAATGCCAGATTTGAATCAAGATTAAGAGCATAGGTCATGGTCATACAGATGGCCAAGAGGCACGTGAAAAGATGCTCTACATCGCTAATTATTAGAGAAATGCAAATCAAAACTACAGTGAAATATCACCTCACACCAGTCAGAATGGCCATCATCAAAAAATCTGTAAACAGTAAAAGGTGGAGAGGGTGTGGAGAAAAGGGAACCCTCCTACACTGCCGGTGACAATGTAAATTGGTACAGCCACTATAGAGAAAAGTATGGAGCTTCCTTAAAAACTAAAAATAGAGTGACCATATGATCCAGCAATCCCACTCTTGGACATGTATCTGGAGAAAACCATGGTTCAAAAGGATACATGCACCCCAATGTTCACTGCAGCACTGTTTACAATAGCCAGGACATGGAAACAACCTAAATATCCATCGACAGAGGAATGGATAAAGAAGATGTGGCACATATATACAATGGAATATGACTCAGCCATAAAAAGAATGAAATAATGCTATTTGCAGCAACATGGATGGACCTGGAGATTATCATAGTGAGTGAAGTAAGTCAGACAAAGAAAGACAGATATCATATGATATCACTGATATGTGGAATCTAAAAAAAAAAATGATACAGATGAACTTACTTACAAAACAGAAACAGACTCACAGACTTAGAGAACAAACTTATGGTTACCGGGGGAAGAGCACAGGGGAGGGATAGATTGGGAATTTGGAACTGGCATGTACACACTGCTACATTTAAAATAAAATGCCTTTCCATGAAAAAAAAAAAAAAAAGAGCATAGGTCATGGTGTTAGATGGGCTGGTCTCACAGTCACACTTTGGCCCTTTCCATCTGTAAGACCTTAGGGAAGCCACTTAGACTTTATTAATATTGAAGCTGATGATTGTAATGTGTTACTATGAAATAAAACTACTTCATGTATTAAATGTGCTTTTCAACTATGGCATATATGAAACACACACCCTAGGCCGACTGGTGACGGACACCAATCCACCCTGAATGCCACAGAGGTACGGAGTAGTACAGAACGTACTGTGCAAAGATCTCTGTACTGCAGTGATTTTCAGTGCAGTACATGGACTAACAGCACTGGCATCATGTGGGTGCTTGGTAGAAAAGCAAAAATCTCTGGACCTGAGTTAGAGCTATAGAAATTCCAGGGACAGGGTCTAGCAATCAGTGGTTAAGTCAGTCCTCCAGGTTATTCTGGTGCCCTCCAAAGTTTGAGACCCACTGCTGTACTGGAAACCTGTCTTTGGGACTTTGGGCAACTACCTCCACTCTCTGGTAATCAGTTTACCCTCCTATAAAATGCAGCATCAGATCATGTGGTTATTAAGGCCTCTCCCACCTTTGACAGTCTGTAATTCTGCTCTTAAGGACTGCTAATATATTTATGAATCACTCTTAATGTGCCAGGCACTTTGTCAACTGCATGACATGTAGTATTTCAAATAATCACAGAAAATCTATAAAATATAAAACTAAGGTTTAGTCTACTTATGTAACTTGTTCAGGGATAATAAAATAGTTCATTATGAAGTTAGACACCAAAGATGCCAGTCTCTAAAGCTATGGGCTGAATCACTTTGCTACACAAATCCATGGGAATGGGTGTCAGCGTTGCAGATCCATTTCTTATTCAGAGTCACAGTCAGGAACAATGTATTCTGAGTTTTGGTCAGTAGTCTTTCACCAAATTTCCAATAGATTGAACTCAGGCTGCTAGTAGAAGCTTCTGGTAGAGGATAGATATAAATCAAAACCCAAATATCCCTGGGTTTTGGCGATAAAACCTTTCATTTTGTATAGCATCCCCCCCACCCCCCGAATTAACATCCCTTCATCTGATTTTACTCAAGGTAGAGTAATGCAAAAATTCAGATATGGCCGTTTAAATTGTTATCTTCACTTGTTATCACTCAAAAACTAAGAAGTCAATTCTAATCACATTTTTAATACAATAAGGCAAATTCAATAGATATGTTAGATAAAATATCTTTAGGTAAAGCATCTAGAGGTTTTGTTTGTTTGGAAAATTCAATCGTAGTTAAGACTCATAGACTCATAGATTCTTCTTTAAAATGAAACAAGAAGTGGTCTTCTCTCTCCAGCATCTTCTAGATAGTTTTGGCTAGAGTTAGCCAGCTCTTTCACAATCTTTTTTATACATTTCATAATATAGTGTAGAAAACTTTGAATGAAAATCAAGAAAACCGGGATTTGAGTTTCATCTTCTCTGAATCTTCATTCCTTATCTGAAAACGATGATATTTTTAAAATCTCTGTTTATTTCCTAAGGGTTTAGTGAAAGACAAGTATGATAATACTGGACATTCTGTTATTTATAAGGTATGTAATCTTTTTCAATCTTTAGTACTTTATGTGTAAAGAACCTACAAGGTTTTTATAATGAAACAAGTAACTTTACAGGTGTACACAACACAGTCTTTAGCACAAAAAAGGAGTTAAACACATATTTCATTTAAATGTTAAAATGAAATAAATGGATTCTATGTTCACCTCTCTTCCCAGTCTTCTGAAAATATTTTACATTTTAGTAGAACCTTACCTTCTATTAACATTTATGTTTGTTTTCTCACTTAAAACTTTCAATAACTTTAAAATGTTTATGAAATTCTTAATATACTCCAGACTTTGGGTTACATGCTGGGAAAATGAAGAGCTTACTGTTAAGAATTGCAATCAGACTCACATATAAAAATTCAGTTATAACAAATATGGTTAAGTCCCATGATAAGGGGTATTGAGAAATGGATGGATTTAACTGATACATAAGTGACATAATCAACAGGATTTGATGAATGTTTGATTGTGGGCAGTGAGACAGAAGGAGAAACCAAGGATGCCTTGGCTTGGGAAGTTGCGTAGATAGTGGTCTCATTCAGTGAGATAGAGATTTTGGAGACTAGGAGCTTTGTGTGGGAAAGTGATGTGTTCAGTATAGAATGCAATTAGTTCGAGGTACCTTTAAGATACCAAAATTGAAGTGCCAGTTGGTAAGTTGATTTATATCAGTTGAGCTCCAGAAATAGAGTTTTAACTTGGGGATAGGATTTAGGAGTCATCAGCATATAGATATAACTTTTCCATCTACATAGTATGACAGTTATATAATCGTCTTCCAGGAGAAAATATACTTGAAATATATGAACCCATGAGCATTTTTAATCAACATTCAGAGATTCTTCTTTAAATGGACTAGGTAAGCAGACTATTTCAATACTAATGGAGCCTGAGTAGGGTCGACCCATCTTTTTTCATCATTCAGATGTGGATTTATATAAGGGAAGGGATAAATTGTCACACAAACTGAAAATTCATTCAAACAGATGAAGTCACACGTGCCAAGAGAGAAATCTTCATCTCCTCCACCAAAAATCCTCCTTTTTATCACAATTCAGCAATCTGAGAGAAAACAGGGCTTAACAAGCAAGTCATTGTTCAGATACTGAGGGAGCAAAGTTGGGTTGATATTTAATTTGAGTCCTACAATCCAAATAGCATTTCTTGACACTGTGCTGATTCTTAACAGCCAGTGCTCAGCTCATATTTCATTTTAGATCAGTTGCTCTGGAGGACCCATTTAATATGTAACCCCCAAATTGCTCTCCTAAAAATCTGAATTTGTAGACTTCAGAGGCTCTCATCTCTACCACTCTCTCTCATCCCTCACCTCCACCTTGTTCATGCCACCTGTTTAATCGTTAAAACTTGTTTAGTGGTATTAAGACATTTAAAATGTATTAGCCCTTAAGAAGTAAACATGTATTTTTGTTGATATTTCATAGGAAAAGAATTATAAATATCTAATAATTATATGAAAACCTGCGTACATTTATGATAAAGGCAATCTGAACCAAAAAAAAGCAATTTGATTTGTCCACCGATTATGTTGGCACAAATTAACAAAGTTTCAGAATACCCACCACTGAGTGGAAGGATTCTGAAAATTACATATACTGTTGAAAGCAGTATATAATTTATAGAGCCCCATTTAAAGGGCAATTTGACCATATCAATTGAAACTTTAGATGAATATTCTCTTTGATTCACACATCTTAGAAATTATCCTATGTTTATTAACATGTGTGGAAATATATACATCATCTATGTAATATGGGAAAAATTTAACTTCCATGTGCCTCATTTTCCTCATTTGTAAAAGCATAGTAATAATATTAACTACCTCGTAAAGTTGGAGTGTGGATTAGGCTAGTTATTGCACGTAATTGTACATAAATTACTTAGAACAGTGACTGGCACAGTGATAATAATAATGATAATAACATTAACAATACTACTGGTACTTCTAGTATTAGTTGTATTTATTGCAACATTATAATACTGAAAAACAACCACTGAAACATTAATTTTTATCAGTAGGATACCAGTCAAATTAATTATGATATATTCATTCAGTGGCATATTCTATGTGTGTACTGAAATAAAAGGTTTCAATAATACATTATTAAGTGAACAAAGGGAAATGCAGAACAGTGCATAACCTAAGTTTGCATTTATGTGAAAAAGAAAGGATATATGTTATATATGAGGACATATAACTGTTGATGGGAGTTATTGATGGAGATGGAATACAAGAAATTCTTTAAACTACTTGCATTCATAAGTCCTTTGTTATTTTTATAATGATAAAAGCACTGTCATAGTAAATATAAGCAGGAAATATTTACTGATATGGAAAACCACTCTCAATATATTCCTACACTTGATCTTAGCCAAAAGGCCGAGAAGCGATTCAATATATTCCTAAGTGAAAATAACAGACTACAACAGTAAATATTTATTCATTCTACTATTCATGTATACATACATACATACAATTTGGAAAGCTATATGCCAGCATATAAACACTAATTAATTCTGTATAGTGGCATTCTTGGAAGTTCTATTTCTCTGGTCTGCTTTATTTCTACAAATTTTTAAAATAAAATAACAATTATTTTGACATGAGGCAAACAATTATTAAAGATACTTGCATACATGTATATATAGAAAAATATTAGTATGCATTCTGTCTTAAGTATAAAAGTACTATTTAAGTCTTTATGATTTTCTGTATCTTCTATAAAATTTCATTAATATTTAAATTATAAACTGGCATATTCTGGGTTTAATTTCAGCCTTGAAAATTCTAGCTATGTGAAACTAGTCTATTTAAATATTTTTTTCTGAGCCTTTGTTTGCTTCTCTGCAAAACCTGAGGACAAAATTAAAAACAAATACACAAATCATTTGACAATTTTGTCAACTCATTACAAATGTTAGTTGCTGATGTTATTATAAACTTACATGAGAGCATCATTTTCAGTGATGGTTGAAAATATTTCATAAGTTAGAAAACAAAACAAAGATCCTGCTCACTTAATTATTCATTGCATAGCTGGTCATAATCAGAAGGTACGCCTGCTCCACCAATTCCCTCTGCCATCCTTCTGGCAACACTTAGAGGGCTTTAACTACCTCATCAAGTGGTTATGTTTCACTTTTCACACTCAGCAGGGTCTAAAACCTAAGAAACGATCAACTTAATTTTTTTTTACTTATTTATTTTTTATACAGTAGGTTTTTTATTAGTTATCTATTTTATACATATTACTGTATACATGTCAATGCCAATCTTCCAATTCATCCCACTACCACCCCACCTCACCCGCTTTCCCCCCTTGGTGTCCATACATTTGTTCTCTACATCTGTGTCTCTATTTCTGCTTTGCAAACTGGTTCATCTGTACCATTTCTCTAGATTCCACATATATGTGTTAATATACGATGTTTTTCTCTTTCTTACTTCTTTCTGTATGACAGTCTCTAGGTCCATTCACGTCTCTACAAATGACCCAATTTCGTTCCTTTTTATGGCTGAGTAATATTCCATTGTATATATGTACCACATCTGCTTTATCCATTCATCTGTCGATGGGCATTTAGGTTGCTTCCATGACCTGGCTGTTGTAAATAGTGCTGCAATGAACACTGGGGTGCATGTGTCCTTTTGAATTATGGTTTTCTCTGAGTATATGCCCCACAGTGGGATTGCTGGGTCACATACTGGTTCTATTTTTAGCTTTTTAAGGAACCTCCATACTGTTCTCCATAGTGGCTGTATCAATTTACATTCCCACCAACAGTGCAAGAGGGTTCCTTTTTCTCCACACCCCCTCCAGCATTTGTTGTTTGTAGATTTTCTGATGATGCCCATTCTAACCAGTGTGAGGTGATATCTCACGGTAGTTTTGATTTGCATTTCTCTAATAATCAGTGATGTTGAGCAGCTTTTCATGTGCCTCTTGGCCATCTGTAGGTCTTCTCTGGAGAAATGTCTATTTAGGTCTTCTTCCATTTTTTGATTGGGTTGTTTGTTTGTTTTTATATTGAGCTGCATGAGCTGTCTATATATTTTGGAGATTAATCCTTTGTCCGTTGATTCATTTGCAAATATTTTCTCCCATTCTGAGGGTTGTCTTTTCATCTTGTTTATAGTCTCCTTTGCTGTGCAAAAGCTTTGAAGTTTTATTAGGTCCCATTTGTTTATTTTTGTTTTTATTTCCATTACTCTAGAAGGTGAGTCAAAAAAGATCTTGCTGTGATTTATGTCAAAGGGTGTTCTTCCTATGTTTTCCTCTAAGAGTTTTATAGTGTCCGGTCTCATATATATATCTTTAATCCATTTTGAGTTTATTAATCCATTTTGAGTTTATTAATGTGTATGGTGTCAGGGAGTGTTCTAATTCTTTCACATGTAGCTGTCCAGTTTTCTCAGCACCACTTATTGAAGAGACTGTCTTTTCTCCATTGTATATCCTTGCCTCCTTTGTCATAGATTAGTTGACCATAGGTACATGGGTTTATCTCTGGGCTTTCTATTCTGTTCAACTGATCTATATTTCTCTTTTTGTGCCAGTACCAAATTGTCTTGATTACTGTAGATTTGTAGTATAGTCTGAAGTCAGGAAGTCTGATTCCTCCAGCTCCATTTTTTCCCCTCAATATTGCATTGGCTATTCGGGTTCTTTTGTGTCTCCATACAAATTTTAAGATTTTTTGTTCTAATTCTGTAAAAAATGCCGTTGGTAATTTGATAGGGATTGCACTGAATGTGTAGATTGCTTTGGGTAGTAGAGTCATTTTCACAATGTTGATTCTTCCAATCCAAGAACATGGTATATCTCTCGATCTGTTTGTGTAATCTTTGATTTCTTTCATCAGTGTCTTAAAGTTTTCTGAGTACAGGTCTTTTACCTCCCTAGGTTAATTCCTAAGTATTTTATTCTTTTTGCTGCAATGGTGAATGGCATTGTTTCCTTAATTTCTCTCTCGGATTTTTCGTTGTTAGTGTATAGGATTACAAGAGGTTTCTGTGCATTAACTTTGTATCCTGCAACTTTACCAAATTCGTTGATTAGCTCTAACAGTTTTCTGGTGGCATCTTTAAGATTATCTATGTATAGCATCATGTCATCTGCAAACAGTGACAGTTTTATTCCTTCTTTTCCAATTTGGATTCCTTTTATTTCTTTTTCTTCTCTGATTGCCATGGCTAGGACTTTCAAAACTATGTTGAATAATAGTGGCAAGAGTAGACATCCTTGTCTTGTTCCTGATCTTAGAGGAAATGCTTTCAGTTTTTCACTACTGAGAATGATGTTTGCTGTGGGTTTGTTGTATATGGCCTTTATTATGTTGAGGTAGGTTCCCTCTATGCCTACTTTCTGGAGAGTTTTTACCATAAATTGGTGTTGAATTTTGTGAAAAGCTTTTTCTGCATCTGTTGACATGATTATATGGTTTTTATTCTTCAATTTGTTAATATGGTGTATCACATTGATTGATTTGTGTATATTGAAGAATCCTTACATCCCTGGGATAAATCCTACTTGATCATGGTGTATGATCCTTTTAATGTGTGGTTGGATTTTGTTTGCTAGTATTTTGTTAAGGATTTTTGCATCTATGTTCATCAGTGATATTGGCCTGTAGTTTACTTTTTTTGTGACATTTTTGTCTGGTTTTGGTATCAGGGTAATGGCCTCGTAGAATGAGTTTGGGAGTGTTCCTTCCTCTGCAATTTTTTAGAAGAGTTTGAGAAGGATGGGTATTAGCTCTTCTCTAAATGTTTGATAGAATTCACCTGTGAAGCCATCTGGTCCTGGACTTTTGTTTGTTGGAAGATTTTTAATCACAGTTTCAATTTCATTACTTGTGATTGGTCTGTTCATACTTTCTATTTCTTCCTGGTTCAGTCTTGGAAGGTTGTACCTTTCTAAGAATTTGTCCATTTCTTCCAGTTCGTCCATTTTATTTGCATAGAGCTGCTTGTAGTAGTCTCTTAGGATGCTTTGTATTTCCGTGGTGTCTGTTGTAACTTCTCTGTTTTCATTTCTAATTTTATTGATTTGAGTCCTCTCCCTCTTTTTCTTGATTAGTCTGGCTAAAGGTTTATCAATTTTGTTTATCCTCTCAAAGAACCAGCTTTTAGTTTTATTGATCTTTGCTATTGTTTTCTTTGTTTCTATTTCATTTATTTCTGCTCTGATCTTTATGATTTCTTTCCTTCTGCTAACTTTGGGTTTTGTTTTTTCTTCTTTCTCTAGTTCCTTTAGGTGTAAGGTTAGATTGTTTATTTGAGATTTTTCTTGTTTCTTGAGGTAGGCTTCTATAGCTATGAACGTCCCTCTTAGAACTGCTTCTGCTGCATCCTGTAGGTTTTGGTTTGGCGTGTTTTCATTGTCATTTGTCTCTAGGTATTTTTTGATTTCCTTTTTGATTTCTTCAGTGATCTCTTGGTTATTTAGTAATGTAGTGTTTAGCATCCATGTGTTTGTGTTTTTTACTTTTTTTTTTTTTGCCTGTAATTCATTTCTAATCTCTAGCGTTGTGGTCAGAAAAGATGCTTGATATGATTTCAATTTTCTTAAATTTACTAAGGTTTGATTTGTGACCCAAGATGTGATCTATCCTGGAGAATGTTCCGTGCGCACTTGAGAAGAAAGTGTAATCTGCTGTTTTTGGATGGAATGTCCTATAAATATCAATTATATCTATCTGGTCTATTGTGTCATTTAAAGCTTCTGTTTCCTTATTTATTTTCATTTTGGATGATCTGTCCATTGGTGTAAGTGAGGTGTTAAAGTCCCCCACTAGCACTGTGTTACTGTCGATTTCCTCTTTTATAGCTGTTAGCTGTTGCCTTATGTATTGAGGTGCTCCTATGTTGGGTGCATATATATTTATAATTGTTATATCTTCTTCTTGGATTGATCCCTTGATCATTATGTAGTGTCCTTTCTTGTCTCTTGTAACGTTCTTTATTTTAAAGTCTATTTTATCTGATATGAGTATTGCTACTGCAGCTTTCTTTTGATTTCCATCCCCTCACTTTCAGTCTGTATGTGTCCCTAGGTCTGAAGTGGGTCTCTTGTAGACAGCATATATGTGGGTCTTGTTTTTGTATCCATTCAGCGAGCCTGTGTCTTTTGGCTGGAGCATTTAATCCATTCATGTTTTAGGTAATTTTTAATATGTATGTTCCTATTACCATTTTCTTAATTGTTTTGGGTTTGTTTTTGTAGGTCATTTTCTTCTCTTTTGTTTCCCACTTAGAGAAGTTCCTTTAGCATTAGCTGTATAGCTGGTTTGGTGGTGCTGAATTCTCTTAGCTTTTGTTTGTCTGTAAAGCTTTGGATGTTTCCGTTGAATCTGAATGAGATCCTTGCCGGGTAATCTTGGTTGTAGGTTCTTCCCTTTCATTACTTTATATATATCATGCCACTCCCTTCTGGTTTGTAGAGTTTCTGCTGAGAAATCAGCTGTTAATCTTATGGGAATTCCCTCATATGTCGTTTGTTGTTTTTCCTTGTTGCTTTTAATAATTTTTCTTTGTCTATTTGTCAGTTTGATTACCATGTGTCTCAGCATGTTTCCTCTTGGGTTTATCCTGCCTGGGATTCTCTGTGCTTCCTAGATTTGGGTGGCTATTTCCTTTCCAATGTTAGGGAAGTTTTTGACTATAATCTCTTCAAATATTTTCTTGGGTCCTTTCTCTCTCTATTCTCCTTCTGGAACCCCTATAATGCGAACGTTGGTGTGTTTAATGTTTTCCCAGAGGTCTCTTATAGTGTCTTCATTTCTTTTCATTCTTTATTCTGTTCTGTGGCAGTGAATTACACCATTCTGTCTTCCAGGTCACTTATCCGTTCTTCTGCCTCAGTTATTCTGCTATTGATTCCTTCTAGTGTATTTTTCATTTCAGTTATTGTATTGTTCATCTCTGTTTGTTTGTTCTTTAATTCTTCTAGGTCTTTGTTAGACATTTTTTGTATCTTCTCAATCTTTGCTTCCATTCTTTTCCCAAGGTCCTCGATCATCTTCACTGTCATTATTCTGAATTCTTTTCCTGGAAGGTTGCCTACCTCCATTTAGTTGTTTTTCTGGTGTTTGATCTTGTTCCTTCATCTGGTACATAGTCCTCTACCTTTTCATTTTGTCTATCTTTCTCTGAATGTGGTTTTCGTTCCACAGGCTGCAGGATTGTAGTTCTTCTTGCTTCTGCTGTCTGCCAACTTAATTTTATCTGAATTAAGTGGAATAAGCTTTACTAATCATTAGTTTTACCTAAAATAAATGTTTTTGTGGCTATTATAATTTTTTCTTAATTTGGGGAAACATTTGACATTTTTTCATGTTTCTTGAGCTCTTCTGCATTCTCCTACTTATAAGGACATTTCTCCTTCATTACCACAATGTATTGAACAGTTTTGCTGTGACTATTATTTTTCTGATACAAATAATGCTTTAAATAATATCCATGTAGATTTTGGCTAACTTATACCTGATATCCTCAAGTTTGGCTCCTTTCCTTTTGTTTCCTTTTTGATCATGCCTCTGTGAAACTAAATTCTCTTTTATCTAGGAAAGGTTTACTAGATCCTTTCATGATTTAGGTATAGTTAGATAATCAGAATTGAAATTTTAGCATTTATGTTTTCTCAGTGTTTGCCTTCTTTTACAGGATACTTAAGGTTCTGAAAAGCATCCCTGAGTTTAAGAAGCCCTTAGTGCCTTCATACAGTTGGTGACTTTCAAGTACTAACTGACACGCTCTATAAATCACAGGATGCCAAGATCACCAGATGAGACACCTAAAGAGAGACATCAAAAGTTGTCTCTTTCAAAGGAGCTCCCATACACTGTTTGTTGGGAGTGCAAATTGGGGTAACATTTCTGGAGAACAATCTGCCAGTTATTACAAAATTTTTAAATGCACCTACACTTTGAACCAGTAAACCCATTTTTTAGAATATCACGTGGCATGTTAGCCAAAATATGCATGAATATTATTGAAAGCATTATTTGTATCAGCAAAACAACAGACATAACAAAACCGTTCAATATATTGTGGTAATAAAGGAGAAATATCCTTATTCTTAGGAGACACATGTTGAAGAGCTTAGGAAGAACAGAAAAGTGACAAAATGTCATTTTGTAAAAGCTAGTTAGATGAATATTTAAGTGTTGTTAAAGAAAAAACATTCAACGATACTTGTTAAAGATGGTAGGGCAGACTTTATTCAGGACCATCCTGATAGATATAGGGACCACTGCAGTGGGATTTTACAGAGGGGTAGAGAGATTGGGCTCAAGTCCAACTTCAAATACTACATAGGCAAGTGAGAATTTATAGCCAACAAGCAGGGTCAGGGTCAGTGAATGGAAAATTACCAGGAGGAAACATCAAGGGTAAGGGGGGTTATGGCCAGACCCATCTAACAGGATTGTTGCTGAAGACAGGCCAAGGTGATGAGACATCACTTGGGGGAAGGTAGAGGATAAGGAACCTGATCAGATATCAAGATATTGAGGTTGGGGTGTTCTCCCTAAAACTAGATTTTACAAGAAGTACACAGATAGGTGCAGGAGAAGTTTCAGGAGCCTGTCTAAAGTTTGATCAAGCAAAAGGTCTTTGTCAGTGTTGACCATACTATTTTTATTTTTCTCCATGTTGAAAACTTTAATAGTAAAAAGCTAGAAAAGAGGTACATTGGTAAGACATTGAGTCAATAAATTATGGTCTAGCTATACAATGGTATATTATGTAGTTGTCAAACAAAAGAAGGTAGATCTGTTTGTGCTGGTGTGGATCTAAATATTAGATATAATTTCAAGTAAAAATGGTAATTGGCTGAAAAGTGTTCATAGTATGATCCATGTAGAGGATTTGAAAAGTTCCTTTAAAATAAGACTCTGGGGCTTTGAAGGAACAGCTTGCAGAAGGCAAACACTCCTACTGAGATCAGTGAGAAGCAATATGTAATAGCAACAGCACATGCTTGGAGGCATCAGAGAGCCACCAAAACAATCAGGATTCAAGGTCCAAGATCTCAGAGAGAAGAAAACCTTGGAGGAGTGAGGTGACATTTGTACCTGCTTTTTTTTCCTCGGGACATTTGACTATTCTTGGTTCCGAGCAAGTAGTTAAGAATTCAGGTACAGAGCAAGACAAAGTTTGTAGCTAAGAGAGAGAAAATTCAGCAGAACCCATAGCAATCTCACATGGCCAAAGAGACAAAAATGGAAGTTGAGTGATACCAAGAGAGCCAGGCCGTTGGGTGGAGCAAGATATTGGTAGAAAGGGAGGTATGGAAAGGTAAGATCAACATGTAACCAGTTTTGTCCTTGAGGCATGTGCCAAATTCTTAAACTACACAGGGCAGGAATGTGAAATGGTAGCCAGAAAGCTCATAAAATTCAGAGTAGAGTTTTCTACCATTTCACGGTAGCAAGAAGACAAAAACTGTATTTCAGAATCCACTTAAAGGAGGGGCTTTGTAAAACCTCTGAGAAAGCTACAGTCTAGGGGTAGAGGTGAAACAGAGAAAATAAAACTTCATAAAGACTGAAACTCAAATTAGGTCAACCCAGTCCCTGATTGGATGAAGGTGATCTGCCCACACTCTGTCTACCAGAGGTAGAGTAAAGCTAAGGGAAGATAATACCTTCTGGGGCCTCTACAGTCTATCATGTGAAATGTCCAACAATTAATAAAAATTATCAAGCATTCCAATAAGTAGGACCAAGGAAAAAAAAGACAATTAATAAAACCACAGATGATCCAGATATTGGAATTATCACAAATAGACTTTAAAATAGCTGTGATCATTAGTTTCAAGAAAATAGTGGAGAATATCATTAAAACATGAAAATTTAATTATCAAAAAATAAAAATAACATTAAAAATTCAATAGATGAGTTTAATAGAAGATTGCACATAGTAGAAAAAAGAATCAATAAACTGGTTAATGGGAGATATCCTGGCTGAAACACAGAGAGCAAAAAGGGTAGAAAATTAAGAAGAGTGTCAGATACATGTGAGATACGGTGAGGAAGTCTAATATATGTGTAATTGGAGTCCCAAAGATAAAGGAAACAAAGAACAGGGCAGAAGGACTAATTGAGTTGTAGTTTTTTCTTCAAACCTCTATAATTACTTTTGTTCCATTTCTCTTCTGCATTTGATTTTTCTTTGTCTCCCTAAATGACCTAGGAAGCTGGTATCAAATTAATACTGAATGATGGGGGGAGTATATCTTTCGATGTACGTGCTGCAGCCGCTCAGAAAGCATCATCATTCCCGGGTGACAGAGAACTCAGCCTGCACAACTTTGAAGAATGTGCAATAATATATGCATTCCCTGCATCCATCTGCCTGTGATCTTTTGGTTTCTTGCCTCTAGTTACACTGTTCAAAGTCACTTACAGTCATCTCTGATCCTTATTCTCTGCCTGCACTCATCATTAGGTCCTCTTGAGCAATGGAATAGAAATTCTTATTTTCTCTCACATATGCTCCTGGAAGATAAACAACTCAATTGTGCATAATAAAGGAAATTTCTAAGTAAAAAAAAAGCCCTCCACCTAGCAGCAAATATTGCAATCACCCCATTTGTCCTATGGAAATGTGAGGTTCAGAGAGGTTAATTCCTTGCCCCAGGATAGGATGTGGCAGAACCACTACATGATATGGGAAAGGAACAGAAAGCTTCTCAGGGAAGGAAGGGCAGGAGCCCACACAGGAGCCAGGAGAGAACTCGATAGGATCAGAGACCAGTGCTGAGACAGCCTGATCTGAGCATTCAGACTGGTTATGGGGGAGGCTCAGACCTTGGCTGGGCACACAAGCCAGCCAGGATCAGAGCAGGGGTGGGGGCATCTTGCCTGGAGGACTGCGAGGACTGAGCCACCAGGTGGATTGTTCTGTGGGGCCAGGGCCTGCACCTGCTGGGGTCGCTGACTGCCTTGACCATCAAGTATGATGCTAACTGGGGGATTTTCATAGGCTCCCTTTATCAGGGTGAGAGTTTTTCTCTAGTCCTAGTTTACTGTTTTTTTCTTTTTTTTTTTATCATGGGAGTGTGTTGGAAATTGTCAAATATTTTTCTGTATTTATGAGATGATTATGTGGTTTTTGTCCTAAATTTTATTGATATGGTATAGTACATTAATTGATCTCCGAAAGTTAAACTAATCTTGCATTTGCATTCCTGGAATAAATCTCATTTGGCCATGGTGTACAATTCTTTTTTTGTGTTTTGCTGAACTTTATTTACAGGGTAATACTGGCTTCATGAAACTCTTTTTTGAAAGAGTTTGCAAAAATTTGTATTAATTCTTTATATGTTTGGCAGAATTGACCAGTGAAGTCATCTGCGCCTGGGTTTTTCTATGTGGGTTGTGTTTTGTTGCTAATTCAATCTCTTTCCTTGTAATTGGTCTATCCAAAAAGAAGGTTTTCCTTCTCTTTCCAGTGTTTTAATTTGAAAGGTTAGGTTATTGATTTGATATCATCTTTTTTTTAAATATAGGAATTTACAGTTATAAAATTTCCTCTAATTTCTGAGTTAGTTGCATCCAATACATTTAGGTATGTTGTGTCCTCATTTTCATTCAGGTCCAAGTAATTTCTAATTTTCCTTGTGAATCTTTTTTGACCAATTGATTGTTTGGGAGTTTTTTTTTTTTTTTAATGTTACTATGTATGACATTATCAAATTTCTTTTTGTTACTGTTTTCCAATCTTATTCCATTGTTGTCAAAGAGTATACTTTATATGTTTTTGATCTTTTTAAATTTTCGAACGGTTAATTTGTGGTCTAGTATAACAGGTATCTGGGAGAACATTCCAAATGTACTTGAGAAGAATGTAAACTCTGCTGTCATTGGGTGGAGTGCTCTGTAGGTATTTATTAGGTCTAGTTGGTTTACAGTTTGCGCAGGTCCTATTTTCTTGTTAATCTTTTGTCCACTTGTTCTATTCATTATTGAAAGTAGATGCTCAACTTTCTAACTATTATTGTTGAATCGTCTATTTCTCCTTTCAATTCTGTCAGTTTTTGCTTCATGTATTTTGGTGCTCTATTGTTAGGTGCATATGCATTTTTTTTCCACCACAGCACAGGCTCTGCTCTTTACTGAGAAGTGAGTGATCTTACTTGCCTAAGCCTCCATTTCCTCATCTGTAACATGGGAAACTTAATGGAAATTCCAGCGGATGATATTTTCTGTCCTCTTATGCCAACCTGGCTGGATCAACAGCTGGAGCTTTGGCTTCTGAAGGAGGGGGCTTTTCTTAGACCCCTGTGTCCCAAGTCAATTTGTACATATTCTTGAAAACATTATAGAGGTAGCTCTCTCAACCTTGGGCAAACGAGGCAAGCCCAGATCTCTGATTAGGGTAAACAGATTTAGCAAATAAAAATATAGAATGTTACTTAAATTTGAATCATTTCTAATGGCATATGCACTTTGAAATAAAGTAAAAATATTACATTGGCATATTAATCTAAATAATCAAGTTAAAAATTGTTCATCTCAAATAAATGATAAATTTCTAAGTTGTATAACACTTTCTTTAATTACATTTCCTTGATGATCTGACTTTAATAGTTCTTTGTTTTGCAGAATTTGTTTATAAAATTCCTTGCAATTATAGCCTATGTTCCATTTATATTGTAACACAGCTTCTTTAGTTATCACATACAATTTATTTCATTCTTTTGTCCATTCAATATTCATTAATGAGAAAATATACTCAACATTAGCCTTATGAGCCAGCCACTGAATACTCACAGTCATAAAGGTTTCTACTCTGAGAAAGCTCTTCATGTTAGATGTGTTGAAGTCTATAATGCCATATTTCATGGCATAACTTGGTTTTACATTTTTTCAGGATCATGTTGTATCTCTGGGTTAATGGCTTTTAAAAATATTTTTCACTGAAAAAAAGAGCATTTTTCTCTTCTTCTTCTTCAATACTATGCATTGTGAATCCACTTGTTCCCATGTTGGAACAGTATTTAGTAACATCCATGTAAAATAACTGAATTCTTCAAGAGATAAAATCCATTTGAAAAGATAGGGCAAATGCAGTAATAATTATCCTCTTCAAATAAGAATTTCTTTTCCTGTTCATATGTAATGTTATGCCTAGTAAGAAAAACCTTGACACTTAAATAAATTTTTCATCAATCTTTCTTTAACCCATTCAGCATATTCCTTTAAGCAATGGAGTACTTCAATAACACTGTCTTCTTTCAATTTGCATGATGCTTTTGCTAAAGAGATCTTGAGAACTATGAATAAGAAATAAGCAGGCTTCACTCAATGAAATTATTTAGAAAGTCCATAAGAATGTTTTGGGCCATCAGAATTGAAGTATGGTTTAGTATGGTTTCAGTGCTTCAAATAAACTGAGGATTCTCTCAACTGGATTTGTTAATGAGAACCAACAGGTGTTTGAATTTGGGAGAACTGAAGAATACTAAATACAAGCAAATCACAAAAACCCTTTAATTGTTCAGCTCGCACAGTGCTGAAGTAAGAACAATTTTATGGCTGCTGCTTGAAAGTCAACAGAAAGGACACAGATATGGTTTGAGTAACATTATGCAGAATATGGACAGGACAGTAAACACCTCCCACAGAATCAGTCAGGCCTAGCTTCAACTTTGAATAAAATTGTTTGCATCTTTACCCCAAATTTGTATTTTTATTACTTCCATCAAAAAGAGTACAATTAAAAAAAACCTCCTAATTAAATAAGATTTTTCTACAAATATCTGCTTTTGTTTCTGAAGTCTCATATGGAAGGAATTTTACTTATAAGTCAGCTTTTCCTATGAGAAAAATATTGCACAGGCAATGGAAAAAAATATTTTTTTCATTGTGATTACTCGCAATCATGGCTCTACCATAAAAAAGGTGAGACATTTAGATCATTGATAATCTCTGTAATAGTAAAAGGAGCTGTTACATTTTTTATATTGCAGCAGATTTTGTCCTGGCACTTGAAAATTTACTTGCAATTTTGGAATCCGAATATACTTATGGTAGCAGTATGTTCAAACAGTCATTTGAGCTGAAAGACTGATAATGATATACAGCATGGGAAGCCATTACAATTTCTACCGTAATTATCTTCATCTGAATTTCTCTTAAAAAATTCGTTGTTTTATCACTGCCTTTGGTAGTAGTTGAGGAAATCATACATCTCTTATACTTAGCTGTCACTATATGCTGGCTTATAACCGACTTTCAGTTTTCCTCACTGAATAACAATTGCATACTATTCAAAGAACTATAAAATGACATTTCTCTCATTTAATAAATGATCATTGTTCAGAAGGTTCATCACAAAATTTACACCTGTGTTTTGGGTTCAAATACACACAAATAAAGAATAGGTGATAACAATCACTCAGAACTGAAAAGATTGCTAATCTCATTTCTTCTATAGTATTATCTCTCACTCATAAATCCAAATTTATATCTGACAGTTAACAGAGGTTGATGCTGAAAGGATTGAAAATTTGTGAACAAAAAATTAGGCAACTGATGCTAAACAAGGTGAACTTCCTGATCATCCGCAAGGGAGAGCTGTACTAGTCAGGCATAAACTTCCTTAACAAAGCGAGAGCTGATTTTATAGAAGGTTTCGGGAAGCCTGGTGTTCAGGGATTGATTGGTTGATTTTCAGAAGCAAGAGTGTTTAGGGGTTGATGGATTTCCACCTGTGTTAGTGTGGTCACTGGATTAAGGCTGCTGTTGACAGCCTGGCTTTTAGGAGTGTGGCCACTGGGGTGAGGCACTTGGTGACTGGTTGCTGTCTAGAAGTGTGGAACTGTCTTTGATCGGCTGTCTTTCAGAAACTAGTTACCAGGAGTGAGGCTATGGCTGATAGGTTGACTTCAGAGCGTGTGTACTGCTCCCAAGTTCTCTCTAATAGCAGTTGCTTATTATGACTTGGTCCTTTGGTCAGAGAAGAATCTTGTCCTTTCTTGAAAAACAAGTATTTTTAATTCTCTACCTCTCTCCCTTCCATCTCCCACAACCCCCTTTTTGGTTGTCCCTTAGCCAAACCTGCAAGAGAGGCATTAGGGGATTGTTCAGATCTTTATTTGTAGAGGTATGATTTTTCGCTAGTCTTGGTATTTAAGTGATTTAAGGGCCAAAATCTCTGGCAGAAAAGTATCTAATTTTTGAATTCTTGTAATTTATTGAAAAAAAAAATCTGATGACAGGATATGTAGGGCATCTGACAAAGTCAATATAGGTGGCAGGACTGTCCTATACAAGGTCTGTTCTGTATGTACAGAATGCTTGTCCTCATTATCTTTGATGGCTGAGAGCAGAATTGTGTTTTCCTGAGAGCACTCTCCACCCCAACCTTGGTCTCTGAGGTCATCACACATTGAGATTGCCCTCCTGCTTTCCTCTAGCCAGGGCAGGCTGACCTGACCCCCAGGCCTGGGAGCAGAGCACCCCCCTCTATCTTCCAGGTGCCTGTGACCTGAGAGCTTCTCTACCAGGCATGCGTGGCATTTAAATTTCAACCCTAACTATGGAAGACTTCTCAAGTGTGTGTTCTAGACCTGTGAACTCATATATTCCGGGTTGATCTGAAATAAACAGACTGCCATATATTTCTCCAGCAAAGATGAGTTTACTCGGGATCAGCAGATAATTGCCATACATATACGTGGCACTTTCCTATTTTCTTCTTTATTTCAAATAACAAGTTAAACTACACCTTGGCATCTTTGGTACAGGCACCAGGCTCCTTTGGGGGATGCACACACCATCAACTCTACTTTTCAGTGCTCTTGACTGATTTTTCAGTAACATAAAGATATGCCAGGGAGGTGGATCCAATTTTCTGTGGTCTCCCACATCACCAAATACAATTCTTCCAAGTTGGATGGTATCTGCTTATTCTCTGTGATATAGCTCCATATTTTTTTTTTTCTAAAAGGAAGTTGTTTCCTTAGCTTTTGTTGCAGCTATGATTTCCCTTGTCTTTTATCTAGGAAACTACTTCTCACAACACTTCTCACATGTGAGTGGGATCTTTCCCTCAATTTAGGGTTGTTGACCATTTCTTTCATATTTTTTTCTATTCATCTGAGGATTTTAGAAGGCATCAGAGACAGCTCAGATTCCATGTTCTCAGACCTATCAAATCCATAAGGCTCTATTGGTATTTAATGTTACTACAAACCTGAATACATGTTATTTGAAAAAGATACAGTTTGTCTGAAACTTTGTAACTTTCCTTTATGTTACTTTTGCTATTTCCTGTACTTCCTCTCAGTATTGACTTTAAAAACATTTTTTAATGTCTTTTTTTCCCCCAGAAATGAGTGTAATTGTGTCCCACTATATAGTCTGGTTTAGAGGGAGACCTCTGCCCCCACTTCCTGCCCGGGTGCTAGAGTAGCACATAAGGTAGTCTGCAGCAGAAAGAAAAGCTGGAGCCTGGGCAGCAGGTGAAGGAAAAGCGGCTGTCCTGAGTCTGACATGTGCTGTCAGGTTTAACTGTGGACACGTCTGTGATAGTGGTTTAGACAAGGGACAGGCAAACATTTTCTGTAAAGGGTCAGATAGTAAGTTTGCTGGACTTTGCAGGCTATTTGGTCTCTGCTACAACTATACAACTCTGCCATTGTTTCACAAAAGCAGCCATAAATAGGACATAAAATTGGGCATGGCTGTGTATCAGTAGACATTTAATCACAAAGAGTTGGTGAGCCAGTTTGACGCATGGACCACAGGTTGCTGACCCTCGATTTAAATAATAATCTTTGAATTATGACTATTTAGTAATTAGTAAAAATAGAAACAGTGTTTGAATATTAAAAAGCTCCAGAAAGCAAATATTAAATTCATTACTTACTTTTGGATAGGTTAGATTAGTACAATGAGAATAGGGATTATACACACATGATATATATATATACAAACACACACACACACACACACACACACACACACACACACACACACAGTTCCCCCCATTCCAAACATCCAGCTTCAAGCCCTTTGCCTGGTGTATACTGGGAACTCAATAAGTTTTTGGTTTTACAAATGAGTAAATAAATGACATTACGAATCCACTCTTCTCTGTGGCTCACATTATTTGGAATTATTATTGATATATCTTTCTTGCTTTTCCCTTATCTACATTTAATTTGTTGGTCCCCTTGACACTCAAAAAACTTTCTTCTAAGACACACACATACACGTAGACTTTATTTCTATCCCATCCTTTACATCTGCTTTACATTTGCTCTTACCGAAGTCTGTCCTCTAGTCTCCTTCAACCTTTCTCTTGTCCCCCACCTCAGTTGCTCCAATACCATTCCATCCCTAAACCTCACTGTACATTTGGCTGCAGGAATTTTCCTAAATTACTGCTACACAGATGGAGAACAAACTTCTTTCAATTTTCAAAAATCTTGGACTTATTTTTAGTTTTCTACCTCTCTAACCAAATACGTATTGGGCATTGTCTACAATGCATGAAATGCCATCCATTCTACTCTCATGCATCAAATGCCAATATTGTGCTTTTGAGACCCAGAAAATAGATAGACCATGAAACCCTCAGATATTTTTCACTTTTATTGTCTATCCTTCCCATCTTTTATGGTATCAGATCTCTCTCCATGGGCCACTTTAGTCCAAAGAGATTGTTTAATCACATACGCTTTCTTTCTGTCTACTTTGACAGCAGAATAAGCTCTACATGGCTCCTTCCTGACTTGCTTAGCTTTCTGGAGAGGAATATTTACTGTCTTTACTATCTTATACCCTTAGTGACATAACCATTCGTGCAGTCTTGCCTCTTCCACCAGTAAGGAAAATTCCTCAGCTCCAAGATTTCAGGTGGTAACCTGGCAACAAGCTCTTGGTTGATCACTCCACATAGAAAATGTTCTACTCTCACAGAATTACCTGAAATCCCATGAAAGCTGGCCTCTCCAAGGCAGATCCCAATGTTCCCAGTTAGGTCTGGGACCTCTCAGACTCTAGTGCAAAAGACATCATCATCAGCATCTGCCTAGGGTGTATATAGATGAATATAGGATTATTATATTATATATATTATTATATTATATTATATATTATATAATTATATATATAATATATATTATATATATAATAATATATTATATATATTAATATATATTATATATATATAGGATGAATATAGAAAAAGAATCAATATAGGATTCTTTTTCCAGCAAATCTGGGCAGCCTCTGGTTCTCCAAAATTGTCCCAAATGACCTCAATATGATTACTCTTGAAGACCCTTAGAGTTTCCGGTTCAAAACATGGATCAACCTTTAGGGAAGCCACTTCACACTCAGCACAGTATATATGATTGGCTGGACATGTCAACTGGTAAAAATTTGGAAATCAAGGTTGGTCCTTGAAGGTGTGTACATGCTCTTCCAAGGGCACAGGGTAACTCCATAAAAATACCACTTCCTGTTCACTAGGGGGAGCACTCTGACTGTCCGAGAATCCCTACTCAGCCTCTGTGTGGCTCTTCCATCACTACAAAGACATCCATGCAAAGATCTACCTGGCCACTCCCAGCACAAGTCCCCAATTGCAACACAGGTAGGACCCCAGCTGTCATATTTTAGGGAGTTTCTCAAGCTTCTTTAGAAGACATACTGTTTTCTGCTAAGCTCTTGGAGGTCCAAAATATGAATAATTGTACCCTGGCCTCCTGACTGAAATTACCACTTGGTGACAACCCTCTGCTTCAGGATACTCAGCTATGGTTCTTCCCGGAGATCTTGCTGACAATGTAGATGTGTGAAGTGCAGCTCTAGAGTGTCTGAATCAGTCTTTGTGAGGTGTTCTAACAATCTCTCAGCTGGTTCTGATGGAGGAAGTTGAGATCATGCATTTAGAAATGCTGGGCTGTGGAAAAGACTGATTCAGAGGCTCTGAATAGTGAAAGATGGTGCCTTTGGTGATGAAGAGGCAGGTGCAGGTGCAGGTAGGGTGTCTCTGGAGCTCTACTGACTAGGTAAATCCCATCTATCATCCTCTTGGCATCTTTAGAAGCAGACAGTATTAAAAAAAAGATACAAGTAGCTTTTTCTTTCCTCATTCCAGGTCTGAAGGAATAGCTGCACCCAGCCTCAACAGGTCAGGGTGAGTGGTCCTGGGTGGCACTGACCCTGTACAAGGAAGAGGTCCAGGGACCTCGGGATGAGTTGAATTTTTTCCTGTTTCAGAGTATGGTTCTTGTAGGTAGTTGGGACTTCAGAGGGTAGAAGTGAGACACTTTAGAACTCAGAAAAAAAGGAGCACAAGGATAGGTGGGGCTCCATGAGAGCATAGAGAAGCTTGTATTAGAAAACTGTAGTGATGGCTTCCTTTGGTTTAGAAAAGCAGATAATTTTTTTCTCACTACAAATCACCAAGCTTGTTTGGCCTGACCATTTTATTCATTGGCTAGTCTTTCTGTATATGGGTTATAGATTTAGCTGCTTGAACAAAATATAGGAAGCCATGAAATGATAGTGTATCTGAAGATTATCTACAATGTTTGCAGTAATGTGTAAACAGGCAATTTGATCCAGGTCTGGGTCAGAATTAGCATGTTTTATACCCAGAGTGCTGGGTAAACTGCAGCGGGAAGGAGGAAGGAGAAGAGTGAAAATATAGAACTAGAACCCCTTTACAAGAGTCAGATGAGCAAAAGGGGAATAGACCCAGGGCATATGCTTGGAGGAAGTCTGGTCACTGGGCAAAGCCTCCCGTCCGAAAACAGCCCAAGTTGAGTATTAGGAAGTCTTATTTCAGGAGAATGGAGTGTCCTGGGTAAAAAAACAAATCTAGACATATGGCTTAAATAACAGTCAGGAAATTGGCATCCAGGAAGTTACTAATATGGACTGCTGCAGTATGGCTGAGGGTCAATGTGGTTCATGTGTGTAAACTAGGGCATGGCATATGCACTGTTAGCTAGGCTGGGCCAGGGGGAATAATGCAGAAGGGTTTGGGTTAGGTTTGATTCTGTAGACTGGGCAGGAGACCTGAAAAGGGTGGGTGCAAACCTGGGGATGAGACAAAACACTCAAGTCATGCCCATCGGTTTTGTAACTGAATCCGTTTCTCTAACGCATGTTGACAATGAACTCTCTTCCCCCTCCCACTCCAGTTTTAACTGTTCCCATCTTCTGCTTGTTCATAATTTTGTCTGCCCTAGAGTATTCCAAAGAGCCCCTGGAATCCATACTTCTTGTCTTGTTAATCATCTTAAAGTTCATAGCTGCTGAAAACAAAATCTTCACTGATATACGACCTGGTTTAATTTCACTTTCAGCCTCTGTCATGTTGCAGTTCACTAGCTTACTATAAATCTCATAAAAATTGCTTGTAATCTTTTACCAGCTGCCGCTCTCCACTCATTCAATACTGACTTGGGGGAGTTCACTTTTCCACTCAGTGTTTGTAAGCGGCAGCCCATTAAATAGACTCAATTTAGAGTTCACCTTGTTCCTCTTTTGTTTCTCTAATGGATAGAAAAGCCATATATATATGTCTAGGGGGAATACATGGGATTTGAAATTCCAGTCTCCTGAGCTGAGAGCTAAAGCATTACCCAACCCATGTGTAAATTTTCCCATCATACTGCAGATCTTTTAGGACAGTTTCTTTCCTGAGGGGCCTGAAGGTTATCTTTTGAGGAGATGACTGAAGGAAATCATGTTTGGATGATGGTAAACCTTTTTATTTCTCTCATTGGAGCTCAGTGGCCCATATTCGCAATTTTTTACTGGGAAGTCAAATGTGTTGTTTGACATGAGCTTGTTGATAATCTGTGCAGGTTAGAAGGGAGGTTGGGTATGTGAGTAAATGCCTGTAGGTTACATGGTTCATTATTTCATTTAACTGAGTAGTTTTACTGAATATCTGCTATATGCCAGGATTTAGTTAGGCATAAGAAATTCAAATATTAATAAGAGAAAATGTGTCTTGGGTGTGGAATATTTATTGTGAGCCTCTAAACACCAGCTATATCCCAGTTACAAACATGCCATTCATTTCTTCTTTTTATTATTTATGTATTTATTTATTGAAGTGTAGTTGACTTATAGTATTATACTAGTTTCAGGTGTATAACATAGTGAGTCGATATTTTTAATAGATTATACTCCATTTAAAGTTATTATAAAATATTGGCTATATTCCATGTGCTGTACAATATATCCTTGTAGCTTATTTATTTTATGCATAGTAGTTTGTACATCATAATCCCCTGCCCCTATCTGGCCCCTCCCCTATTCCATCTCCCCACCTGTAATCACTAGTTTGTTTTCTATATCTGTGAGTCTGTTTCTTTTTTGCTATATTCACTAGTTTATTTTTAAGATTTCACATGTAAGTTATATCATACCGTATTTGTCTTTCTCTGTCTGCCTTATTTCACTAAGCATAATGCCCTCCAGGTCCATCTATGTTGTTGCAAATGGCAGAATTTCCTTCTTTTTTAAGACTAATATTCTATTGTATAAATATATATATATATATATGCCACATATTCTTTATCCATTCACCTGTAGATGGACATAGGTTGCTTCCTTATCTTGGCTACTGTAAATAATGCTGCTATGGGGCTTCCCTGGTGGCGCAGTGGTTGAGAGTTCGCCTGCCGATGCAGGGGACACGGGTTCGTGCCCCGGTCCGGGAAGATCCCACATGCCGCGGAGCGGCTGGGCCCGTGAGCCATGGCCACTGAGCCTGCGCGTCCGGAGCCTGTGCTCCACAACGGGAGAGGCCACAACAGTGAGAGGCCCGCGTACCGCAAAAAAAAAAAAAAAAAAAGTGTTCTGTCTATGTTTTCCTCTAAGAGTTTTATAGTGTCTAGCCTTACATATATGTCTTTAATCCATCTTGAGTTTATTTTTGTGTACGGTGTGAGGGAGTGCTCTAATTTCATTCTTCTACATGTAGCTGTCCAGTTTTCCCAGTGCCACTTATTGAAAAGCTAATCAATGAATTGGTAAAGTCACAGGATACAAAATTAATACACAGAAATCTCTTGCATTCCTATACACTAATGATGGAAGATCAGAAAGAGAAATTAAGGAAAGGATCTCATTTAGCATCACAACAAAAAGAATAAAATACCTAGGAATAAACCTACCTAAGGAGGCAAAAGAACTGTACACAGAAAACTGTAAGATAATGATGAAAGAAATCAAAGACGACACAAACAGATGGAGAGATATACCATGTTCTTGGACTGGAAGAATCAATATTGTGAAAATGACTATACTACCCAAAGCAATCTACAGATTCAATGCAATCCCTATGAAATTACCAATGGCATTTTTCACAGACCTAGAACAAAAAATTTTTACAATTTGTATGGAAACGCAAAAGACCTCGAATAGCAAAAGCAATCTTAAGAAATAAAACGGAGCTGGAGGAATCAGGCTCCCTGACTTCAGACTATACTACAGGGCTACAGTAATCAAGACTGTATGGTACTGGCACAAAAACAGAAATATAGATCAATGGAACAAGATGGAAAGCCCAGAGATAAACCCACACACCTATGGTCACCTAATCTATAACAAAGGAAGCCAGAATATACAATGGATCAAAGACTTCTATTTGTCAGTGTTTTTTCTTCCATTGCCGTTGTCAATTATTGTATAAAATTCTATCCAAATTGTTAGATATTCTGTGCTTATGGTCTCTAATATATCTCCCCTTGGGGAGATTAAGTTCTTTTCTTATTTTTTAAGATTGCTAATTCTGTATTATTGTATTAACAGGAAGTATCCTCTGTTCCTATATAATTATGAGTTAAAGGGAATTTGGACTAAAAGAAAAACTAATACCAACTTCTCAGAAAGAATCACATTGGCTGATTTTGCAACTCAGGCACTTGTCTTTTGCTTTTTATTTTCTCCCTGGTAGCTCAGTTTGTTTTTTAATTTAAAAAATAAGGGAGCCTTTACCTATGCTCTGCCTTTCTAAAGTGGCAAGTGTGCAAAATCAATATCCAAAATAGGAACAAAAATTGTGGGAATTTTTATGTCCAGGCAATCTCTGAGGATGAGGAGTAGTTGACAGAATGGTTGCCCTTTTTCCTGTTCTGATTCACATGTTCTCTGTCTCAGGTGAATGAAGGAAAGGTGATCATTCAGAATGGAATGCATTGGTTTGCTTCAAATCTTATGTAAATTTGTTAGGACTAACCACTAACATGCCTTGGGCCTTAGTTGTGAAACTTACAAAGTAGGGAATCCTGTTAAGGACAGCTGTTACAATGTGACCAATCTCTACTCTTCTAAACTTACCAAAGAATTTCATTCAATATCCCAAGGTATTGGAGATGAATATGGTTTAGTGATAGTATGCTTATTTTCTGGATTTCTGGAAGTACTGATTAAATTGTACTGGCAAAGGAAATATTAAATGATTTAACTCCCTATTGGAAATTACATGATTACAAGAGAAAAACTATCTCATAGGTCAGGCAATAAAACAAACTAATAAATTTTAATGTTAATTAATTATAGCATTGTCCTCATTATCCTCAAAAGTGCAAGCAGTTGAGAAAATAGGGTTTTAAGGAGTAAAAGGGCTAAAATCTGTGACCAAACAGATTTATACTGCCCTAAAGGCTTATCTTTCACCAAAAAAGAAAACCTCCATTCTAACTAATTGAATTAAGCCCAGAATTATAATTATGTTTGATCAAAACCCTGAACATGAAACTCTATAAAACAAATAAAACCAAATCAGACACTCCATGAAATCATAACCTTGTATAGGTTTGGAGACTCAAGTGTTTCATTAAGGTAGAGAAATCATAGTTTTTTATTGTCTATATTCATGACTATTAGATAGCATAATCTCTCAAAATTTAGCCCAATTTGGTCTACTTGTTTTTATTCAATTCCACATGTAAAAAATCAGAGCTTAAGATTTCATCTGGACATGATTCTTAAGCCTGAAGACTCACTTGAAATAGAATTATTGTCCTCTATGGATTGCCTATCCCTCTCTTCTCAGTTTCACGAAGATAGATGCAGTAGGTTGGGTCAGAAGGTTATCCTCTTAATCTGATTTTTATTACTGGACTGCCTCCCATTCTGACAGAAGACTATCAATGAGAAATGTTACGAAAGGGATTGATACTACAATTTTATTTCCTTCTAAGATTGTCTCTTCAGAGTTAGTGGCCAGTGTGTAGTAGATATTGCCTGTTTATTCCTTTTGTCCCAATTAATTATTAATAATGTTTCCTTTCACTCACAACTATAATCTGGTTTGGATGATAAATTATACAGTCACCCCATTTCTACGTTGCTTCTTATAACTGATTCAGTTTGGGACAAATTTTGCCTAAGTTTATCCCTTTCCTGTGAGAGTTTTCCTAAAGTGGCTGTGAACCTCAACACACACTGACATTCTTACCTTTGGCAACCACTCTCTACAGCGTTTAGATCAACAGGCTCAGTATGCTTAGGCTGCTTGTCTTCCTATTTATGCTGAAGTATACCAAGAGTTATCAGATTTCCAACTTGCAATATCTGTGTCCAACCACTAAGCCAATGTTAAACATTTTGTGTATTATTTTGGAAGCACCAACTTCTGGTCTAAACTGTATTATTAATGATAGATTTGTATAACAAATAGATCTAAGTATATAATAAATTGAAGATCTACTACTGATATGGCTGAGTAAGCTCCTAAAGACCAACCCTCTTACTGATCTGGACAAAATACCAAAAAAAAAGGAGAAGAAATTAAAAAGAAAAACTACTTGAAGGCATTTGAAGACAAACAAAAGCAGAAAGGTTCTAAAGGGGAGTCAAGGTTTGGAAGGAGCGAATATCACAGGGTGATTTCCCCATTTTTTGTAGCTTTTAGCCTGAAAGATATCCATGTTTGGTACAGCATGGGGTAGCTCAAACCCCAATAGACTTTCTGGAGGACAAGAATTAGAGTAATATAGCAGCTACAAAGTGAGGACTGGGAGAGGGAGAAAGAGACAGAGAGGAAGACCGACCCAAACTCTGTATTTTCTCTGCCCAATCTATGGCTGACTAATGACCTCAGTTGCTGGGGCAGGTTGCAAGCAGAATAAAGAATTAAGAACTGAAATTAGATTTGAGCTGATGTTGAAGAGATGTTTGCAGTTTGGGTCGACAGAAATTAATTGGCTGCTAGTATGAATGAACAAACAAAAATAACATTTTTTGGAGAAATTTGCCAGAATCCTGAGTCTCCACAACATAACACTGCCAATGTCTAGGATATGACCCACAATCACAAAGAAGCAGGAAAATGTAAACCAGTCTAGAGAGGAAGAGGAAAAAAAACATTCAAAAGAATCCAACTGTGAGATGACCCAGATGGAATCAGCAGAAAAGGATTTTAAAGTAGCTGTTAAACTATTCTCAGTGATGTAAAGGAAAACATATTCACATTGAATCAAAGAAATACAAACTGTATAAGAAGAACCAAATGTAATTTCTATATCTGAAAAATGCAGTATCTGAATTAGAAATTCACTAGTTGGGCTTAGCAGAATGAAGGTTATAGAAGAATAAATTTGTGAAGATGAAGATAGATCATTAAAAACTATTCAATCTGAAAGACAGAGAACCAAAAAGACTGAACAAAAATGGCAAAGATTTGGGTACTTTTGGGTCAGTGTCAGATATTCTAACATATATGTAGGTTTGGTTCAGAAAGGAGAGGAGAAGAAGGAAAGAATGGGGCATAAATACTATTTGAAGAAATAGTGATCAACTGAAAACAGAAGGTAATTCTTCTCACTAGTGGGAACGTGAAATGTCCAGACCTGAACAGTAGAAGGGCAATACTCACACTGTAGACAGCATGAACACAGGCATCTGCCTATAGCTGCATCATCTCAAAAACTTCGTTTTGCCTATCAGGCTGCCTGATACAGAACAAACCCTAAGGAAGCAAACTTTTCTTTGAAAATGAGTTCATTATGACCTGGTACTCAAGGACTATATTTTATGAAAGTGCATAAGCAGTGTTAGCAAGTCCTAACCGAACCTGGAGTTAGTTGACACAATTGACCAAGAGGTGCAAAGTGGGCTTCAAAGAATGACTTCACCTTCCATTTAGAGGGATAAAGAAGGACTGGGCTTCCAAAGAGCTTGTAGATCCATGAATTAGAGGGAAAGAGAGTTCCCAAGACTTCTTTTCCTAAAAAAATTTCACCTCCCTGTCTTCCTTCCTTAGAAACACCATCACTATCACATCAATTTAAAAATATTATCAAAGTCACAGAAGTCATCTTGAGATAAAGCTAAGTAGAACTTATTTAACAGAGGTCATTATTACTCATTAAGATATGTGGGTGCAATTTATTTTCTTTCTTTTTATTCTGCTATTCTCTTTTTCTTTTTATGTATGTAATAAAATTATAATGATAAATATTTTCATGTGGTGAATATCCATCTTCTTCTCTACACCCTACCTTAAGTTCTTCTTTTTTTTTTTTGGTACGCGGGCCTCTCACTGTTGTGGCATCTCTCGTTGCGGAGCACAGGCTCTGGAGGCGCAGGCTCAGCGGTCATGGCTCACGGGCCCAGCCGCTCTGCGGCATATGGGATCTTCCCGGACCGGGGCACGAATCCGTGTCCCCTGCATCGGCAGGCCGACTCTCAACCACTGAGCCACCAGGGAAGCCCCTACCTTAAGTTCTTAAATTCTCCTGTCATTTATGAAAACTTAAAATTTTAGGAACCTCACCCTCAGGGTTGGGGAGTGATTGCAATATTTTTATTCTTCATTTGGAAGTATAATGCCTCTTTACAATAAAACCATGGAGAATATAGGGGAAGAAATAGATCTTAATATGTTGATTTGCTCGACCAAGTCACCAAAGCTTTTAGCATCTTGCTGCTCAAAATATAGTTTGTAGATCACCTAGGATCTTGCTAAAAATGCAAAATCCCTGGCCCCACTCCAGACCTACTGAATCAGAAAATGCATTTTAACAAGCTCCTTAGTTGATTCTTATGAAAATTGAACTTTTAGAAGCACTGCTCTAATACAGCTTTACACTCCTTCTCCTTTAAAAAAAAGTATAATCTTTAGACTTTCTTAATTTCCACATCTTCATCTTTCACATCTTAACTGACCATCTCTTTTGTATGTCATTTCATTATGTGGCTCATAGCATTTTGATGGCCAACAGGATGGACAGAGTCAGCACCCAGAAGAAATCTGAGGGGCATGGTGAATGATCTTTAATCTCTTCAGTGAGTTGACATCTAAAAGGGTGGAGCTCTCCTCAGTGTCTGACAGATGTTCCCAGACATTGATTAGGCAGGTTCTATGAACGGATGCAAAAAATAAAGGTCAGGCTAGAAATGTGGTAGCTGGTAATTATGTAGGGGAGATGGTAGCGAGGACCCTTGTCAAGCATTTCTATTCCTAGAAAGACCTTTAATGTAAATTAAAGGGTCTTTAGTGTTTTAAAAAATTAGATGAATCGAATCAAAATAAGGAGTCTGATGGCAAGCAATCTGATATTCCCTTGTTCTTAGTATTGTTAATGATTTTCACTAATGAAATCTTCTCATGCTTGCTCACATAGAATTCTTTTCAAAGGAGAAATCAAATAAATTCTAACACATACATGCACATACATGTGCATACACACACTGGCACAGCACTGATAAAAATGGATCTAGTCACTGACTTTGGATATGAAAATACTACTAATGCATAACTAGGTCAATAATCATAACCCAGACTTCCAAAATGTGAGGCTGATTTCGTATTTCAGAGTCCTGGATAATCAATGCCCTGCTTTGATTCCTGCATTCCCTTTCATTAATTCTGGGCCGACACATGGCCTACTCTAATTAGTCCATCTTTAATGGAGGCAGTAACTGAATGTTAATACCAGGGTAGGTCACCAAATGCCACCTCTGCTCTTAGAAACCAAGGAAACAGTGGAGACAGCACACCAAAGGCAACAAGAAACATGGAACAGTAAGAATATGGGGGGAGGAGGAGGTGCTGCTAATGAATGATAATGAAGTGAAAGAGGCCAAAGTCTATTACAAGCTCTGAAGTTAATAATGATCTTATTTTCCATTTAATGGGGTAGGGCGAGACTTCAGAGGAAAGGTAAGACTGTGATGTTAGAAGCAAAGTAATGTAGACTAGAGAGAGACTAAGTGAGGGCTTCCTTGTAATAGTGTGAATTGAGTGAATATAATAATAGAAGGCAAAAACTATGCTCAAGATTTTTTAGCCCATTATTTTAGTCCTTTTAAGCCATAGAATATTTGCAAAAATGTTTCAGTCATGGTTGAGTGAATGTTTGCTGCATGCTCTTTGAGTACTTCGAGTGGTATTTTGGGGGTACAATTTCTTATCATGAATTTAATTTGTCTTTTAAAATGCTCCTGCCCATGCCTGCTGACATACAAACAAAAAAAGCTGAGGTACAACTATGAGGGAGAGAATATTTGTGAAGTGAATTATTCCTTATAAAAAATATTCTGCACATATATGGAGGTTCCTGATAATTTACTAAAGTTTCATAGTTATGTGCATTCTATTATTCTCAATAGAATACAAATCTTTCAATTGGGGAAAATACCCAGCACCCCCTAGGGCATATATCCACAGAGTTCTATACATAGTAGGTTCTCACTAAATGTGTTAGAAATTTATACACTTTTCAATGTTCATTTTAATTATGAAAATATTATTTGAGTGTTTATCACAAGAATTTTCTCACTGAGTACTAAACTTTTGAATTCCAAAATCATCTCTAGGGATTATAAAGGATTTCTTATAAAGTATATTATAGACTGATATTATGATCTGACTATGTTAACCTGCAGTTTTTCTATAAAGATTAGCTGATTTGGGATAGGAGATGGCAAACAAAATATCATAAAAAGCAAATCTTTTCACGAATATTTTTTTGTGGATTTTCAAGACTGATGCCTAATGTAGTGAGACAAAGCTTCTTTGAATGTCTTAGAATTTAAGTAGCTGTGCTATGAGGATTTTAACAATACCCAAGATTATTTTTTCCTGCTTTTAAACAGAAATACAAACTCTAAGCTTAGAAACGTGTTTCTGAGCCTTTTAATAAACACCATGATAATTCTGCATATATTCAGAAGAGTCATCTTTAGAAAGATTTGCTTAGTACATCGTAGTAACTCAGTAAAAGTCAAATGAATAGATCTGTAAATATTTCCTTCCATTAGCTTTGTAAGTTGGATCAAGTGTTGTCTCTGCACACAAAAATTAAAACTTAAAATAAATCCCCAGGCAAGGAATAAGTGCTGGGATCCTATAGCTTGGTTTTTGCTCCTGAAGTGATTTCAATCTTATATGCAAATAAGACACATAAATCTAGAACTAGGGAAGTAGCATGATGTAGGTTGTGGTAGATTGTTGATGGTATTAATTAATGTTATCTCTGTGTTTATGCTTTTGTTTTATAACTATCTAATTCCTTCCCATTCTGACTCTGGGCTGGCCTTGTGACTTTCTCCAGCTAATAGAATGTGGTAGAAGTGATAGGGTGTGGTTCTAAGACTACATCTCAAGAATCTTGCATCCTTCTGCTTAGATCCTCCCTTTCTTGCTCATTCTCATCCCCTGTCCATGCCATGTGACCATGCCTGGACACCTGGAGAATCAGACACACATGGAGAGAAGCTACAGTGGCCCAACTGAGAGTCAGTCAACTGTCAAAAGCAGATGCAGTCCTGCAGAGACAAGCTGAAGTTTACCACAGATTTGGGAAACCACCTAAAACCAGAAGAATTTCCTAGCTCAGTCTAGTAAGAGTTTCCAAGCAACAGAATCACAAACTGAAAGAATAGTTGTTGTTTAAGCTTCTAAATGTTGTGGTGAGTTGTTATACAGCAGTAGCTAACTGATACATGAGGTTAGGAACTGTGGATCTTGGATATGTTTGCTGATCTTTCTAAAATTTGTTTTCTTATATTGAAACACACTATCCTTATCAAATTGTTGCAAAGCTTAAATTCGTGCTTCATGCATTTCCTTAGATGCACTTAATAAACAGAAATTATTACTGCTACTGCTACTCCTACTACTAATATTGCTATTGTTAAATGACTACTATGACTGCTAAACTACTACTATTACTATGAACCAAGAGTTATAACAGTGATAATTTAATATGCTATGGACATATGGGGAAGGTGGTATCTTAACTGTCTCTTTAGGTGCCAGGGAAGGCTAACCAGAGGTGGTTACATTTGAGCACAGCCATGAAAGTTCTTTCAGGTATGAAGAGGTTTTGAAAAATGCTAGCAAGAGTGGCCTATATTGATAAGGGAGACAAAAATAACTGGATTGGTATAATATCTCACTTGACAAAATTTTTACAGAAACAATTATTTATTTTATTTTCATAGCATCCAAAAGGAAAAAAGCAGAAAATTTTATCTTTATTTTATGAGTTAGAAATACAGAGTCTAAGTTTGCAAGAGCTATTTAAGGCAATTCAGTTTGAAAATCATGAGCTGGATTTAAATCCAGGCCTTTTGACTCCAACAAAAGGCTATTTTCCAATTATCACAATGCTTCCCCTTACACCATATTACTTCTCTAAATCAATTAGAAGTATCGATCACTGCAGCACTGTTTACAATAGCCAAGACATGGAAGCAACCTAAAATGTCTATCGACAGAGGAATGGATAAAGAAGATGTGGTACATATATACAATGGAATACTACTCAGCCATCAAAAGAATGAAATAATGCCATTTGCAGCAACATGGATGGACCTAGACATTGTCATACTGAGTAAAGTAAGTCTGACAGAGTAAGAAAAGTATCATATGATATCACTTATATGTGGAAGTTAAAAAAATGATACAAATGAACTTATTTACAAAACAGAAACAGACTCAGAATGAAGTCTGAACTTACATTTCAGACTTACAGTTAACTTAGTTACCAGAGGGGTAAGGTGGGGAGGAGGGATAATTAGGGAGTTTGGGATTGACATGTACACACTGCTATAAAAACTTTTTTTAAAAAATATAATTTTTGAAAATTTATAAGGGAAGTATTTATATAAGATTGTCAGTATACTTATGAAAATATATCCCTTAATTTAGAATATACTAAATCCCTCTTTAGATTTTTCCAACTACATATTTGACAGTTAGGCAGAGATATTATAATTAGGTCAATATTGAAAATTTTTGTATTCCACATTTGTTTTGTCTTACTGTGTGTGTGTGTCTGTGTATGAGAGAGAGAGAGATAGGAAGAATATATTCCATAATATCAATATTTTGTCCTATTGCATTAAAAATTTTCCAGTTCTAAGAAACAGATTGCTTCAAGTAATGTGAGTTTAAAATGGAGTATCCTTATTTGTTTTAATTGGGATTATGGAAAAATTTGAATTAATTTATTAAGGCTCAGGGAAAGAATTTCAGTTTGTGACATCTAGGAAGACCTTTCTGATATGTAGTAAAATCCTATCTGTTAATGATTTGGGATGCATCTTGTGACTAAAAGCTAAATAAAAGAATGTATTTGTAGACCATTAACATCTTTTTAAAGGTTTAAGTCACATGGAATCACAAAATCCAGTTTCTGATTCCAGCAATTTCACTGTAAATCACATTTAATGTGTTTTCTAGTTTAAAAATGTCATTTTACAAGCCATTACTTGGTTGTCTGCCTTCAGGTCAAGGGTGGCCCTGTTGGAGTAATAAATTTTGATGGAAATTTGGCTTATTAACAGTCTCCAAATTATGCTGATAACTGTCCCAGGTTTATAGAGATTACTGTCATTATATTTCACTGAGTCTCCAGCATAATCCACAGAGAGCTGGGCCACAAAGCTGCCACTAATACTGCCACATGATATGTAACTGGATTGGCAAAGCACCATGGCGAGTTTGTAAAAAAAGCAAGTATTGTAGACTGAATTTCGTATGTTGGTATTACTGCAGCCCAGATCTTGTTTCTGAGTTTTAGCCTCATATATCCAGTGATTTAACACTCAAGAGGCCCATATTCACCACAAATTTGGCATAAGCTAACTGATCTCCTTCCTTTTGATAACAGAAGACCACTCAATGGAAAAATAAGCAAAGAATTTGATGTGCCATTTCACAAAATAGGGCATTCAAATGGCCATTAATCATATGAAAAAGGCACTCACTCTCACCTGTTTATCAGTGAAATACAAATTAAAACCACAATGAGATAGTACCATACCCTTACCAACTTGGCTAAAACTTGGAAGAATAATACCAAGTGTTGGTAAGGATAGGGAGCTATGGGAACTGTCATATACTTCTGATAGAAGGATAAGTTTTTGCAACCACTTTTGAAAATTATTCATAATTTACTGCTTTAGTTTAAGATACATACTCTATAATTCAACAATTAAATTTCTAAGAGAAATGTGTATACACATGCGATAAGATACACACATGAGAATGTTCACAGAAGCATTATTCTCTTAGTTCCAAACTAAAAATTACTCAAATATCCATCAACAGTATATAATGTGTTATATTTATACAGTGGAATCCCATGCAGTGATATAAATGAATAAACTATTATTATATAGAGTAGCATGTACGAATCTCACATGGATAACGTTATGGGAAAGAAGCCAGACACAAAAATATTTACTCAACTGTTTCATTTATATCAGTTCCAAAAGGGGAAAGAAAATAAACTATAGGAATAGAAATCAGGACTTGGTTACATTTAGAAAGAAGATAGAGTAGTGCTTGTGGGGGAGCACTGGAAGACAATTGGGATACTAGCAACAGTCTATATTTTGAAGTTTGGTGGTGGTTATTCAAGTGTTTGCATTGTAATAGCTCATTGAATAGCTGCATACCTAACATATTTGACTCCCAGAATGGACCATATTTTTTAACAACTTTCTTTTATATATGACAAAGTTAGTTTTAGTAATAATCACAAAATAATCAATAATAATCCATGTTTTCTAGACACATCTTTAGTTCCAAAGCAACTAAAACAGAACCTCTGGTATCTTTAAGAGAATGCAGAAAGAAATGGATTCTGAGAATCAGAAGGAAAAAGGTCTCTTCAATGAAGAAAAAGCATTGGGAAGTACTGAAAAGGTTAAAAATGAGATACAGAAAGTTGCAAGAAAATAAAAAATGCAAAATAAATCCTATTTTTGTATTCTAATTAGTTGATTTCTATTTGTTTTATTGACTATCTTTCTACTTTTCTTTAAGATTTTTAAAATTAACTTCTTGCTAAAACAATTCATTTTTGGTAGCCTTTTATGCTCAATAATAAAAATATTTTGAATTACTGATTGTCCTCTGTGTACAGCTTTGTCTAAATTCTATATTGCAGCTTGATTTACACTTTGAACAAGAATGATTTTAGAGGATGTTTTCATATTTCTATGCTGTTTTGTTTATTTGAGAGGTGGTGGTGTTTTTCCTGTGATTTTTAATATGTATATTAATTGCAAAAGAATGACTAACGTTTGGAATTTGTTAAAATTTTCCTTTGTAGCATAGTCAGTGATAAAATGTAAAATGTTCTGTGAAACTTTCAGAAGAAAATTTTATATGTACATAAAATATACAATTTTATTAAAGTTTTGTATTATTTAATTAAATCCATATCCTTATTTTTTCTGTTTTGTCAAAAGGTGAGGGCAGTATTCTCAAGTTTCCTACACTGATTGTGATTTTGCCAATTTCTGTTTCTATTTCTTACAGATATTGCTTCATCTGTTTAAAAATAGAGATTGCGATTATATTATCACAGTAGAATTTAAACCAAAAAGCATTAAAACGGACAAAGAATGTTTTATATTGACATTTAATGATTAACTAATTATTTTTTTGTGGTTTGTGACATTTCATCACTAATTACAAAACAAATTTGAACTTAGGTTTCCCAGTTAAGGTAAAAAAATCAGAGACACCTACTCTTTAGATTGTATCGCACAGCCCTGTTTATTATCTTCATAACAATTGTTATTTTGGCTTGTTATTACTTTACCAAGTAATTATAAACACACTTGAAACAAATTAAAATCTAGTAGCTCTCAGGAAAGAAATGGAAAATATCAACAAAAGAAAATAAGGTAGAAGGAAGACCCAAATGGACATTTTATTTTTTAATTTTTTTCATCTTTACTGGAGTATAATTGCTGTACAATGTTGTGTTAGTTTCTGCTGTACAACAAAGTGAATCAGCTATATGTATACATATATCCCCATATCCCCTCTCTCTTAAGCCTCCCTCCCACCCTCTCTATCACATCCCCCTAGGTCATCACAAAGCATCGAGCTGATCTCCCTGTGCTATGTAGCAGCCAAATGGACATTTCAGAACTGAAAAAAAAAAAAAACCAAAACCAAACAAACCACAATAGATGAAATCAACAGTAGAATGGAACGGACAGAGGAGAAAGAATCAGTGAACTTGAAAGTAGAGCAATAGAAATTATCCAACTATCCAATTGGATAATGTCCAATTATCCAACAGAGAGAAAATAGCCAGTGACCAGAGAAATTATTAGAAATATTTTTGTAGTTATTTTTATCTATTTTTCCTATTCATTGCTATTGTATGTTGCATAATTTATATAATGTTAATACAATAATACATTTATGTGTATATATGATTAATAATTAGGTATGGGAAGTCAGATTTTAAGAGACATATGTCCTTTGTAGACATATAAAATCTGAGAAAACATTCTAAATTACACCTTCCTGCCTTCGCCATGCTGGATTCTATATTCTTTTATAAAGCAGCTGTGTATGTGATCCATCAACACCTCAGTGATGAGTAATAATTCTGATGGGCAACTGTCTGTAAGTGAGAAAGCTAGACATTTTGATTAAATGGCTCTATATTTCCATTTAAAAAATGTGTATGTTGGGCTTCCCTGGTGGCGCAGTAGTTGAGAGTCCGCCTGCCGATGCAGGGGACACGGGTTCGTGCCCCGGTCCGGGAGGATACCACATGCCGCGGAGCGGCTGGGCCCGTGAGCGATGGCCACTGAGCCTGCGCGTCCGAAGCCTGTGCTCCACAACGGGAGAGGCCACAACAGCTACAGGCCCACGTACCGCAAAAAAAAAAAAAAAAAAAAAAAAATGTGTATGTTAACATGTATTGGAGCAATTTTCTGCACCCATATAAGAGGTCCCTCTGTCTTGTCTTTTCCTATCTGAGTTGTTTTCTTCAAGATTTGGTGTTATTGACAGTGGGGGTAAGGTCCACACTCAAAACAGCATACTGCTTTGGCATCTCTCCTATGAATTCCTGAAGCTTTGAAAGTCAGGAAAACGTTGTCAGGATAGGGTCATAATAAAAGGCCCTATTGAATTCTGTTCTCCTGAGTCTGTAAATTCAGTGAAGTTTATTGTTCTGATCTCGAGTCCACAGATTATGCTGTGTGATTTAAGGCACTAAAGAAGGAGTCAGTTTGAGCAGCAGTAAAATTTCTGCAGAATAAACAAACTCATAAACTGGTACTCTACAACCTCCTCATACTGTACCATTTCCCCTTGGTTGTTTCACTGACGATTATAGTGGTAAAATGATGCAAAGTACAAAATAACATCTAGGGCTTAAAAAGACAGAATGCACACTTAGATAATGCATAACAAAGTACC
The DNA here is from genome assembly GCF_039906515.1 of Pseudorca crassidens. NCBI lineage: Eukaryota > Metazoa > Chordata > Mammalia > Artiodactyla > Delphinidae > Pseudorca > Pseudorca crassidens. Next base: position 53,037,134 of record NC_090311.1, on the reverse strand, counting down.
TCCTCATTTGAAATTTTCACTAAAAATATTTTAATGATTGAGCACTTTCTATGATAATAAACATAATGGTTCTGTGGTGTATTCTGTGGCTTGGGCAGGTATATAGTCTGTGAGAAAGTACATTTCATACTGGCCTGCAATTTTCTTCGCTATTGTTGCAATTAACTGAAAATTACCAGAGATGCCCTAGCTGAAGGTAAGAAATTCTGGTGTGGATGTGGCAAAATAATTTGTAATTGTTGTGTGTCATCCCTAGATCTTCCTAGAACCCCCTTCCTTTTAAGCAGCTAGCAGAGTCCTTTGCCACCAGGGAAGCCCCTTGGGGAGTCTTATAGCTTGCTCTATTCTGCTTATCTTACTTCCCAATACGCGAAAAATGATACATAGGGAGCAGCATGAGGAAGTTTACATTAACTTATATTAACTGAAACTGAAAAGAGCAGAAGAAAGCCAAGAAATGAAGCCAAATACTAGAACTGTTTCTCCTTCATTATCTAGTGCATATGTGCTACAGTGGGTGTATCATATTTCATTGAATCTAAGATACTGTAGACTGTACAATCATCATTTTAATGTACCAATAAGAAAATAAACTGTGCCACCAATTAAAAGATGCAATGCTTTCTTATCACTTAGAATTTTTATTTTATACTTACTGAAAGAACTCATGCTTATTTAAATATAGACTTTTATTACATATCACTCTTGGACATGCATGCAAAAGAAAGTAAAAGTAAAATAAATGGATTGAAGTATTCCTGAAGCTTCTTCATCTCCAAAGTATGATTTTCCTGAATTAATTCCTAATTTAGGGTTATCAAGCCCACGTATTTTTCCAACATGGACTGAGACATCAAGAGCATTGGAGAAGCAACATTTCTTGAGAGAGCACTCCACTCTTGTTTCTAGAATTCTCTCCCAAGATACTCAAATCCATTCTGCACGTTTTGATGTGGCCACTCTTCATGTTTGCACAAGCCAAAGAAATGGCAACTACATCATAATGGCCACCTGCCTGCAACTATCTTTAGATGCCATAAATTGTAACAGGCACTTCACCTTCAGTATATTAAATGTTTAAAAAGAATATGTGCTCTGAACCAATGAAACAGGGAATTAATAGTCTCTGTAATTTGTTATAAAATGGATTCATAACACAGGAAAATTATTTTACAGGATTAAAAAGGAAGACCTTTTACCTAGTGTTCGTCTTATGTTATTTTTTCAAGGCAAAATACAAAAATTCTTCTTTAAAGCTTTCAGAAAGGTTCTAGCCCACCAAATATGGTGAAATGGTTTGCCACTGTGATAGTTTAATCGTTAGGATTTCTGTTTACATGACAAGATTACTATCGAACACACTTCCGTAGTTCTTCTATTGAACAAAACATCACAATAGTAAATTAGAAAATAGAAGACATGAAACAAAATTAGTCAATGAATGCAGAATTATTTTCTTAAGTAATGTCACTTTTTTCAATATATAGAATGGCAAGATTTTGTGATCGCTATTTGAATGCACTGCCATCTGTATAAAATTGCTCCTTCTCAATTATTTGTTCCCTAGAAGCCTTGGAGTGGTATTCAAACATTTAGATCAAGCCTCACTTCATGTTTACATGTCACTACATGTAAAATGGTTTTGAGTATGCATCCTCAATGTATGTATGTAGTATTGTACTAATATATATATATATATATATACAAAAACATAGATATAAGGGATGCGATGAAAAATAAATGCAAATTAAAGTTAAAATATATTCTTTTTGGACCCCCAATGGGTAACCTGGCACACAGATTTTGAGCACCACCTTCCTAAAATGTCAAAATTGTGTTTCAATCTGATGAGGGTCTTTGGTTTTTTTTCAAAGAAACTATAATTCATCATTTTCTCAGTTTTTTTTTTTAAACCAGTTTCTTAATGCTGGAGGGTTAATTTGTTTCTGCAAGTGAGCCTTTGATTACCAGAGTGTAACTTCCTCATGTGGCAATAGTTAGTCTTAGGAAAAGTTCCCTGTGAAGTTAATTTTTATAAATTGAGCCTGGCTCCCTGCTGACTACATAAAATGGAAATTTGTTTCTCTTGGGGCAGAGGGGAAACATAGCCTTTAGATGTAATAAAATCACACTAACGTGTACAGAAAATCTTTGAAAAGCCTATGTTTAAAAGAAAATCATTACTTTTATGCTCAAATAATGTTACTCAAAATGAGATCAAGTCTTGATTGCAAAACAGTAGAGCTCTCACTCTGCCTTTTTAAATTCCTGGAATGCTGCTAAAAGATTGAAAGGAGAAAAAAAATTGTAAAGAAATCACCTTCACTGACTAAATGTAAATTTGCCTTTTTATTTTCTTTTTCCGGTTTTCTCTTAAAGACCAGTTCAAACTCCAGCTGTTTAATATTGTCATATTAAGATTACGGTAAAAGGATCAATAATGCAAATAATATTATCAGCCTATATGCATAATGCTGAATATATTTATCAAGTTAATCACTATATAAATAAAACTCTTCCTATTAATGAAGTCAGATTCTTTGGAGTGAGGATAGAGCATGTCCCTCAGGATCCCTCATTGAAAGAGCAAAGAAGGTAGAGGTATGTATTCCCTATTTCTGAATATTCATTTTATTTCAAAATGTTGGTTATACAATGAACATAAGAGTAATTAATATCTGAGTAAATCTTTAGGAGAGAATATTATAAATTGAATTACTGGATCAAAGAGATACATTTTTAATTTGGAACATATGCTGGTAATATATGAGTACCTATCTCAGAAAATATCCACTAATATGGATAATTATTGATTGTACTGACTTTTGTCAATGTGAGTTGAAAAACAAAAGTCTGTTTAATTTCCATTTTGTAGTACTATTTAACTATATATATTTAAAAAATTTTTAGCCATATTAATTTTTGTGCATAAATCCTCATATACATCGGCCATTTTTTTGTAGAAGCATTAATATATTTTCCACGTGATGTAAAGCATCTGTACATGTTATTGTAAGCACTTTATATATTTTTTGTAAACAAAATAGTATTCTTTAACAAAGCTTTTAATTTTTATGCAATGGTTCTCTTATTCTGACAACATGCTGGAAAAGGAAGCCTATAACTTTTTAAATTATAAACTGAACAAATGGCAGATTTAAATATAATGCATGGCTCACTTCATAAGATAAAACAGAAGTTCCATTTGCCAGAAATAAAGAAGGAACTGAAAACCAGAGCACTAAGCCAGTAAACTGAGGTTATGTTGCCCCTGTAGATGATTATCAAACCCCAAATTAGGCCCTATCCTAGAGAATCAGACTTTAGTTTCCATGCAGGGAACAGAAGTTAGGACTTGGACCTTTAAGTTATGGGAAGTTGGGACTAAGACTCTCATATAAAGTCAGGACACCTGGGAGATGTACTTCCAGGAAAAGGAGAAAAAGGAAACTTTTGAAAAACAGCCCTTTGAGTGACAAAAGAGTCCTTTTGGTATTGTAACATTAAAATTAAAAAATCCATGAGAAATCAAAGCCCTGAGCCTATGCTGAGTTTATGCATCCTTACCTGGTGCTGTAGGAATTCTCAAACTAGGAACTTGAATGGGACTCAAACTGATAATTATCCTAAAGACTGAGAGACACTAATGCTCAGGAAGACAAAAAAGTTGACCTATCCTATATCCAAGTCAGGAAAAGAAGAAAAAAGAAAAAAGAAAAGCAGCAAAGAAAATGTAAGGTAAATAGAAAGAACAAAATAAAACAGTAAAATAAATCCTATTTGTAAGTAATCAATGTAAATATCAACATATCACACTCAGTAGTAAAAAGATGGAGGTTCTAAAACTGGATTAAAATAACAAAATCCAGTGATAGATTACTTTACAACTAAAATACTGTAATGCAAATTTGGGGAAAAAAAGAAGAAATGGAAGAAAGAAATGAATCTAGATCCAGCAAGATGGCAGAATAACATAACTTGAAAACACTTTCACTCTAAACACCTTAGATCCTGGGTAAAGCTTCAGTTCCTGTGGTATCTCCCACAGGAAAGAAAGGAATATATATAAATGCCAGAAACTAATAAGAAACTTAAAAACATAGGGACAAAAATAAGGGCTCAAAATTTCGCTGTTTTGGTGGTGGTATGGGAGGAGTTAATGGTGTGGCCATAGTAACATAGGGGATTTGAATATAATGCCCAGAAGGATGAGGAGATCAAATTTGGCTCTTAAAAATTAGAAAGACAGATCTGAGACAATCTGTGATAAACTGGAAACTTCAAGGGACTATATCCTCAAAGAAAATGGTCCAAATCCATCTACTGGCACAAAGAGAAGAAAATGAAACGTCTGTGTTATGACCCTGACTCCAGGGAAAGTCCAACTCTGGCCCTATGCAAGATTGAGATGAAACTTTATACTATTTACAGAGGTCCAAATTTTTCAAATTGACGAATTAACACCAGTGTTGTACTGGTAAAATCAAATGAAAATTACTGTAGGAAAGATATTCCCAAAAGATTCCTAAATCTAAAACAGGAATCTACTAAAGGTTAGCTGACATTTAAAGCAAATTTTAAAGAACCCAGGGAAACAATCCACAGAAACAATAGCCAGTAGACAAAACAAAGAGTAGAAATAGACTACCATTAATTTCTGATAATAAAATATGAAATAGAAAAATAAATGTTTAAAATGCTTAAAAACACAACAGGGGTTGGTAATATAAGAAAAAGACAACACAAATTAAATAAGGAAAGGTTTTGAAAAAGAGTTAGAGCTTCTAAAATTAGTTTAAAGGGAGTAGTTTAAAGGGTGAAGGGAGTATTAGTTAAATGGAAAGCAGGTCAGAGAAAATTATCCAGAATGCAGTACTGAGAGATCAAGAGATGGAAAGTAATTAATGTAAGTACTGGAAGAATAGCAGTGAACAAAATAGACAAAATCCTTGCCCTGATAAAGCTTACATTCTAGTGATGGTGTGGGGTGGGATACACACATTAAACAAATGAACGTTTTGTGGTTTGAGCAATTGTATTTGTCAGGGTTCTCCAGAAAAACAGAACCAGTAAGCTATATATAGAGAGAGAAGATTTATTTTAAGGCACTGATTCATTCAATATAATAATCCCAAGAACAATCAGTGGTTAAAAAACTTAAAAGACAAAAAATATATCTAACATGAATTACAGAAGGAGAAAAACAGAAAGTAGTATTTAAAGAAAAAATGACTGGAAATTTTCCAAAACCTATAAAAGCTACAAAACCTGAGGATTAGTAAGTAAAAAAATTCTTAATAAATCTATTCCTCATCACATTGCAGTGAAGTGACTTTAGTGAAGTACTAAAGTCAAAGATGGTATTGTAAGGGCAACCAGAGATAAAATTCCAATAATAAAGCTTTACATCAAGAACTGAGGCCAAAGAGTGATTTAGGTTCCACAGGTGTGTACATTTGTCAAAACTCATTGCTTGTACACTTGAGATTTGTGTATGCCCTTGAATTAAATTTGGCATAAAAAAATCTGCAAACAAATATTGAGCTCTAGATAATAATATGCATGTTTAAAGAGGAGGAAGTATACTGATATATGTAATATACTTTGAAATGCATCAACAATAAGATGAACTAATGGATGAATAGAGGGATAGACAGATGTGATGTGTGGAAACTAGGTGGTGAATGTAAGAGTGTTCACTGCACGATTCTTTCAAATTGGCTGTGTGTTGGTAAATTTTCATAATAAAATGTGAAAAATAATAATGAGGCTGGAGATTTTACTTCTCCAACAAATAAGAAAAATTAACTTCCAACTTAAAATATTTATCTAAAAATTACAATCAAATGACCATTCAAGTTGAAGGGTGAAATGAAGATATTTTTAAACAAAGGCTGAATTTACCACTAAAAATCTGTGTTGCTGTAAGGACATCTGAGAATGCACTTCAGGGAGAAGGAATCAAACAAAGAAGGAATAAAGTGCAAGAAGTAATGATAAGCAAAATAATATTTTAAACACAGTTGTGCCTATCTCACCTATCGACACACTCATAAACAGTGTCTGAGAGTTCCCGTTTTTCCAGACCCTTGCCAGCATTCGGTCTTGTCAAAGCTGACATTTGAGTTAATTGTTTACATTATGTATTTCAACAATAAGAGAGGCTGAACATTTAAAGCTATTGCTGTCATGCAATTTTTAGTCCTTTTCCTATAAACTGTCTTTCCTTAACCCAGAGGTATATATATATATAATTTTTTTTCTGTTAAGTTAATGGGGTTCAAGTTTGTAATTGATTTATGAGCTAGTTAGCAAATTATTTTGCTCATTAACCTTCATGGGTATTGTACATACGTTTTCCCAGTTTGCCATTTACTCTTTACATTCTATTTATGGTATCTTTTTCAATTTTAATTATTTTAATATACTTAAATTTCTCCAAATTTTCCATTATGGTTTTAATATGATTCTTAGAAATCTCTAGCCACTCCAAGAGAATAAGTATATTGAACTATGTTTAGTTCTAAACTCTTCATATTTCACCTCTTAGGTCTGAACTTTTGATCAATCTAGATATTATTCTGTTGTAGCAAGTGTGGTAGGAGTCTAAGTTAATTTTCTTCCTCAGTGTGATTGCATTTATTTAAATTGCATAATGGAAATCCATAAATTAATTAGAATTCATTTTACAAAATTTTCTCTAGTGTCAAAGCGGCTGTAAAGTACAGGACTTTTGTAATGTATGCCAGCATTTCCATTTTTATTCTGCTCATATAAAAATAAAAAGTCTTTTAAGTAATGTCAGGACATTAAATATTCAGGATTGCAGATGCAGTTGGAGGACAAATGAGTTAATATAGAAAAACATCTTTGACATTCTGATAATGACAATGTGTCTTTATAAAGCAATGCTAGGACAAAATCTGATGTTCTAAAATTGATTTTGCATTGCTGCAGATTTCATTTTCAAAAATACATAAAGGTATTACTTTTACAGAAGCCAAAAAATGAGAAGAGTAAGCACAGTCACTTTGTATTTAGTTATTTAATATATCATTGACTGTTAATTTCAGTGCATGAGTTATACATTCATAAAAATTCCTTGGAGATCTGGATTCATCAAAGGTTAATGGGTAGTTAATTTTCGTGGTGGGAAGTGTGACAACAAATGTTTTTCTTGCCACTACTTCATTTGTATTTTCAGTTGTCTAGATGATCTGGGGAATGATTTCTAAATTTATATACCTTTCCTTTGTCTTCCATCTTCTAAATTTCATAAAGTCATAAAAATAAAGTTCTACTTTTATTCTTATATATTTGTATAAGAATATGTATTACATTCTTATATATATAAGAATATATATTCTTATATTTTTGATTCTTAATTAATATTGTCATTTAAGTATTGCCACCAGTTGTTGCTTTTGTACTTCAATAAAAGTAACAAATGGGGCTTATAAATATAGATGTCAACCTGAGATAGGTTTCACTTTATTTTCAAAAGCTGATTAGTAGTATTCAACCAGATACTAAAGAAGGACCTTCTATAGATCTCTGGAGCTTTCTCTCTGTGACACTGTTCCTCGTCAGTTGTCTGGGTCTCACCAGACCCCCAACTCCATCTCCTCAACTCAGAGAGTACGTTGAGTTCTTCCTGGGTATGTTCTCCCACTGTGTGACTTGGAAACTTTCTCCAGGCAGTGATTTGGTGCAACAAAAGGGCTCACTTCATTTGTTTCCCATATCTTAGTGATTACTGTCCTACATTGCCTGATGTCCAATATATTGAGTGGCATTGTTACATATTGTTCTGATTATGCAGGAGAGAAAATCTGGACTTGGAAGTCTGTCTAATGGTTAAAATACCAGAAAGCATTTTTTTTTGTAGCATTTGACAAACTGATCTTCAAATTTATTTGGAAATTCAAGGAATGGAAAGTAATTAAAACAATTTCAAAACTGGAGGACTTAACAGTACCTGATCTGAAAACATATTCTAAAGCCAAAATAATCAAAATAATGTGGTGTTGGCATAAGGATGGACACAGAAAACAATGAAACAAAAAATGAGAGTCTAGAAACAAATCCTCATATTTATGGTCTTTTGATTTTTAACAAAGGTGGTAAGACAATCAAGTAGGGAGAGGAGAGTCATTTTAACAATTCTGGGACAAGTGAACATCCACATGCAAAACAAATACATTCAGACCCTTAACTCACATCACACACAAAAATTAAGTGAACTGTAGATTGAAATATAAGAGACAAAACACTAAAACAAAGGGGGGGAAAGGAGAAAGTTTAAATAACCCTGGCTTGGGTAAACAGTACTTAGTATGACACAAAAGCACAACTTCTAAAATAACAAATCAGTTAACTGGACTTTATCAAAGTTAAAAATATTTGTGCTTCAAAAGACACCCTTAAGAAATTGAAAAGACAAGCCACAGACTAGGAGGAAATATCTGCAAACCATATATCTGATAAACGCCTTGTACCCAGAATGCCATCTGTAACCATCGATATTGCTGAGGGGACCAGAAATCTTCTGAGGGTTACCAGGTATTAGAGTACCTTTGGCTCCAGTATCAACCAAAGCCATCACCTTTTGTTTCTTTCTAGGGGACCAGTGAATAGTGAGCTCAACATGAGGTCTCCAATGGTGCTCACCTGGAGGTGATCTTGGCCTACATCTTATACCTGGGGCATGGGAGACACCCACCCCGAATAGGACTGTATGCCTGAGGCCTCTGCTGGAGCAGACAGGGCACTAGGGGTGGTAGGAGCAGGTCTGAAACATTCTTCAGGTTTGAAGATTTTCCACAGGCCAACCAACATAGCATGGTTTGTTGGTCTGTCTTTTCAAGTGGGGTCCTGGTAGTGATGAGGTCAAACCACATTTGCTTCCGGGTTACTTTTACTGGACCCTTTACAGTTGATTGGGATAGCATTTTGGGCTTCTCAAGCTCCCTCTCTGTCTCATGTGTTACCCACACTCTATACCTGTTCCTGGGATTTGTCAGTTTCTCCCAGATCAGCAACAGATAACCCAATGTCATAAATGTCTTGTCCCATGGCTGAGCACAGCACAGATATCAGTGTTCCATACCAGGTACTAGGGGTGGTCTGGAGTATTTTGGCTTTCATTCATGCAGTGAATGTGGCCTGATCAGGGCTTTCAAAGGCAGGGACATAGATGGCCTGTCTCACTCCCAACTCCCTAAGAATTCATTGTCGATCCTTTATAGATTTTCAGGGTCCCACATGCCCCGGGAGAGCCTCCACATTGGGCCAAGCTCCTTGCAAGCTAGAATAATCCAATCTATAAGGGAGAGAGTACCTTGAAGTGCCCCCCACGCCCAGCACCATGCAGGCACTGCTGGAGGGCAGAGCATGTAGTGATATTGCTCATTTTCTCTGCCTCCTGCCATTGTCACCTTTATCTCACAGCCGCACTCTCCATGCCTGGATACTTTCCCTGGCCTTTGGTTGGAACCTGGCAGCTGTATCAATAAGCTCAGTGGGAGTGTATTCTCTCATCATGAATGTTTCCTGAACTGGGGGCTGCCCTGCTAGCTGGGGTTGTTGCTGCTGTGTTTTTGCTTTCCTTGTATGAGGGGTCAGACAGCAAGGGGTGCTTCGTCTGTTTCATGGTCAATCACCACAACATCCTCCTCTTTGCTCTCCTCACTTTTCCAGGGATTCCACCTCTTAGTGTTACAATCAAGCCTCGTCATTAGTTTTGCAAAACAGCACGTTAAGGTCTCCAGCTAACTATCCTGCTCTCCTACCTTGCCTGCCAGTCCTGACGCGAGCAGAGTAGTGGACACATGCGAATCTTTCTCTAACCTCAGTCCTTCTTCCAATTTTCTAACTCGAGCTTCAGCCTCTCATCGGGTATCGGTGACCAGAGCCCAGCCCACTGTGAAACCACGTGCTTCCTCCCTCCTGTGCCACAGGGCACTCTGCACAGTTCCTCAAACATGCACATTAGACCTGCGTTTTCAGGATGTAATACCCCAAAGAGAAAAGATAATCAGAGTTTGCAAGTAAAAAAGTGGTAATGTAATCTACAACTATAAAAGAGGTAAAATTAAACCAAGAGAATGGTATAAGAAAACTGAGGTGAGTCACAAAATGAAACGCCAATAGTTCACATTCTAAAAGTTTGTTATTGACTAAAATTGAGTCTTCTTATTTGTTCTAACATTTAAAAAACCAAGAATGTAGGCTAAATGTTAGCAAGTGCCTTTTTACATTTATTGGTGTAATTCTAACATGTATCTTCTTTAATCTATTGTTTTCAGAAAGAATATTAATGTATATTCCACTACTGGGCCATCCGTGCACACCTAGAATTAATCCTTCTTGTTCATAATATATTTCTTAGTTTCCTTTAGGATATAATTGCTATGTTTATTAAGACATTTTAGGTCTATAATGATGCATTTTGTCAGCAGTTTTATTTTTATATTTTATAAGGTTTATTATACAAAGGTTTATTATACAAAATTTTTTTGCCTACTTAACATGGCAACAGCTAAGGAAGTCTACCATGTTTCTAAATTCTAATGTTTTTCTGTCAGTTTGTTTCTTGCATGTGTAATTTTTAAAAATCTATTTTGATGTAAGAGTATTCAGTGCATAAAGAGTCATGACAGTTGTAACTTCATTGTGCAGTTTCATTGCACCTAGCATACTGTTGCTTCTTATCAAAATTAAAATTTCATAAAACCCTTAAGCCTTTTCCTCACATGCTACAACTATGTACATACTTCTTAATTTATTCCTGCACATTTTGTGGAACCAAATGTAAGGCATCACATGCTCCTCTGCTATATTCTCTTTGTACTAGATCCTTCAGGGCGAGAACAGTCTTTTTAATTCTTCTGCTTGATCAATTACCTATCTACTCCTCCTCTGCCTAGGATGAAAAGGTAAGGACTTCATATAATGCAGTATAATTAAGAGCATAAGTGCTTAATATCTACTTTTTGTTCATAATTGTATGTTATAGAAATAAAACAATTGTGAATATTCACAAAGGACATGGCAAGTTATATCGATTTTTACATGAGCATTTTTTAGAAACAAAAATATAAGTAAAAACAACTGCAATTTCAATCTGAAAATATTCCTTGGGAAGATGTTGTTGCAAGGTACATTTAGGCATTTAGGTTTGAACAAAACACTTCAATTTACATTAAAAATGCAGCTTTATTTTAAGTCACAGTATTATATTATGCATCTCTGAGCTGGGCTAGTCAAGTATACACTTTTACCAAGTATTTGGAAGCATTCTTTACCCAAGCCCATATAGCATGTCAATGTTGTAGATTGTTTGTTGCTCTAATATACAGAAATCTCCACTTATCTGTTTACAATTCTTGATTTAAACTTATGAGTTGCATGGTCAACTTCCTTAACAGCAAACTGAGGAAGGAGGCCCCATCATTTAAAACAAAATAGTACTAGGGGGACCTCAGATATATACAACCCTCCATGGTTTCTGGCTGTTTTTCTCAGAAAAAAATAAATAAGAGGACATCAAGAAGACGGTGGACTAAGAAGGCCATATATGTGAATTGGAGGTTGCCAAGATTTCCATGCCAAGGTATGGAAATAACCTACATGTCCGTCAGTGGATGAATGGATAAAGAAAATGTGATATATATATATATATATATCACACACACACACACACACACACACACATATATATCTCACAGTTATAGATACTGTGTTGACCAAAAAAATTACAGTTGCTTACTGTATAGGATATTTACATTTTGATACAATGTCAGAGTTCATCTAGTCCAATTTCATTTCATATGGATGGGTGTTTTTCTAACTGTTAATCTTCGGAGGCTTAGGGATCCTTTGAGAATAATGCATTTGTGGATCTTCTCCAAGAAAAGTACATATGACCTTACAGTCATATGATTCTACGAGGTGGGCAGATGGTCACAGACCTTCTGATAGCATATATTGGACATCAGGGATTTTTCCAAAATCCATAAAAGCAGAATGAGAGCCCCTTACTGCAATATCTTTGATAATTGATCATTCATGCTTGACTTAATTGCCTCCACTAACAGGAATCTCACTAGTTGATGTATGTTAACTTTAAAAACCATCTTTCTCTTGTTAATCTGAAGTCTGCTCCTTTGTACCTTTCCTTTCTTAGCAATCCTTTAGCTCTCTGCGTCTATACTGAATAAGTTTAATATCAATCCCACATATTCCTCTTCAGTTAATCAAAGACCATCATTGTGTTCTTCATGGATGACATTAGCAGAGTTAGCCAAGTAATAACATAACTTCCTTCAGAGAGCAGCTACTAAAAACTGGTTCTAAAAACCCACTGGACAAGAACAAAAATATCACAACTCCATCTACAACAATTCACTCTTAAGCCTATGGTAAGATCTGTTGTTCAAAAGTTTAAACAATAAAATAGTTCTTGATGGAAACACTTGAGATTTGATAGGAGAAATGTCAGGGATAAAGCTTCCTATGGCTGCAATAATACATAGAATAAGAATGACGGACAGCCAAGGGTAGGTACCCTCCAGATAACACAGAAACATGTTCTAAATCTCGTTGGAAAGAGCCAGCTGAACAGCACATAGACATCGACTGCTAAATCAGCTAATTACCTGAGAGATCCTTAACAGTCCAAACACACACACCATTTCTGTTGTTTGCTGATAACGGTCCCTATAGAGTCCCATTAACTTTTCTAGAAAAACAATGAGGGCTTCTGTCCTCATACAGACCTAGGTTTTGTTTCTTATCCTGTTTTCTAGTTTGGAAAACCTGGGAAACATAATTATCTACTCCAATGATATTAATTGACTGAAAAGGAGCACTGTGTCTTGTACATTTACGACAAGTAATATAACACCAATCCCTTTTGCTTGTCCTTTTTTGTATCGGTTAACAACTGCTGTGCAATAAACACAAATTCAGGGACTTGTAACAATAATAAGTTATTTATATAGCTCATGGCTCTGTGGGCTGCCTGCAACTTCACTGGTCTAAATTGTCTTGGCAACTCTGCCAAGTTTCTCTCATCCTCCTTCTTGGACCAGGGAAGTAGCCCAGGCATGTCTTTTTCATGGTGACATCAGAAGCACTGCCTATTTCAAGCCTCTGTTTATATCCCTCTAGCCAAAGCAAGTCACATGGCAGAACCGAGATTCAGGAGCCTCACAATCTTCCTTCCTATGAGGGCACTGAAAGATTATATTGCAAAGGATGCAGAGATGGAGAAATGTGAAGCATTGGTGGGGAACATGAATGCAATTTACCACATCTTCTGTTGGCCATGTGAACTTGAAATGATTTCGGTAACGTATTTATTTGAATGGTGTGTTATAAAAGCATCTCCTATCAAGCAATAATATAATAGTAAAGGAACAAATGACATGAAGTGAAATGAAAAATTATAGTATTGACTCAGAAAAAAAGCTAACCTCTGAAAAAATATATGAGAGCAGCAATTTTCAAAGTGTGGTCTGGGGACCCTTGGGGTCCCTGAGACCATTTCAGAGGGCCCATTATGTAAAAACTATTTTCATGATAATACTCAGATGTTATTTGCGCTTTGTACTTTCATTCTCTCTTCAAAGAGTATATAACATGATTTTGCGATAGACTGAATGTAGGAGCAGATAGGGGAATATATATCTCTCTTCCATTAGGTCAGCTGTTATTGTAATGGGTTTATATTATTTCAAACAAATTATTAAACAAATATTTTAAAACTTCTTAGTTTTAATTTCTAATGTGGCAAACACTGACAGGTATAATCTGCAAAATAAAAATCTATTTGGGGTCCTCTATAATTTTTAAGAGTGTAAAGGATTCCTAAGACCAAAATATTTTAGAACATGAAAAGAATTAAAAAACAAAGTTTAAAAACTTATATATGTAGCAGAATACAACAGAAGTAGTTTCTATGAAATAGGAGTGGAAAGTCATAAGGAGAAAATATGATGAAATTTTAAAAAGGCAGTTCGCAATAAAAAGATGTTATAGGGAATAAAGAATTATTGCAACAAAAGTAAAACATAGTCACAGAATTAAAATCCCATCAGTAGCATCCAGAATAAGAATCAACACTTTGAAATAATAAACCAATGACATTGAAGGAAACATCAGGAGGTTCTCCCAAGAATTCAATGCAAAAGGATGAAATGAATAAAAAGTATGAGAAAGAAAATGATAGTTATGAGGATAAAATATTATATCCATGTCTCCCTGAAGAAAAATCAGAGACACTGGAACAAAGTGACAACAGCACACATAATAGAATAGAACTTTCCTGAAAATTAAATAAATCAATATGTCTTTTAAAATCTCAGTATGAAGTCTGAAAAGTTTTATTTCAGCTAAAAATCAATGGAGAGAGTCACAATTCTTCAGGGCCTGTTGATTCACAGCCCTCAATATACTATTTATTTCCACTTGATGAAGGAAGACTGCTTGTTACTCCTAATTTTATTCATATTTGAATCAACTTCCAGCTCATCATGAGCAAGCAGTTTGGTCTCATGATCATTTGGTCTCTCAAGATCATGTGTTCAATCTCTACCAAGATCCAACTGAATACTATGAGCTATTTAAGAAAAGGAAAAGAGTCTATTGTTAAAGAAGCTTAACTTTTTTCCAAGATCTTGGCTGAGCTGACTGTGAGTCCCCTACTGTTGTTACTGAAGGAGCATCCTGATCTGACTCAGATACTTTGTATATCATTAGATAAGACTAGGTCCCTAGGGTTAAGAGAAAGAATTCCTTGCTCTGCAGGCTATACTAACTAGAAAGATTTCTTTCCCTCAAGCTCTAAATTGATAGCCTTTAGCATGGCTTCTAATATTCTATTAGAATATTAGTATTCAATCACTGACTCCTAGTATTCAATCACTCCCCTATGGAATTCCTTCCCTTTGATTCTAGGCTGGACCTAGGTACTCACTTCTAGGAAAAAAAAAAAAAAAGGCAGCAAAATTGATGGGATGTCACTTCCAAGGTTAGGATACAAAAAGACTGTAGCTTTCTTCTCTCATTTATCTCTTGAATCCCTCATTCTGGGGGAAGCAAGCTTCCATGTTGTGAGCAGCTCTATAGAGAGGCACATATGGCCAGGAACTGAGGTTTCCAGTCAACAGCCAGTGATCGTGGAATCGAATCTTCTGAGACCTGCCATAGGCTCATGAGTGGGCTTTTAAGCTAATCCTCCCTAAATTGAACTTTGCAACCCCAGCAAACGTCTTGATTGCTCCCTCATGAGATAACCTGAGCCAGAAGACCAAGGTAAGGTGCTCCCAAAATTTCTGACCCACAGAAATAATAAGATAATAAATTTTTATTGTTTCAAGCTCATGTTATGCAGCAGTAGATACCTAATCTGTTATGCAGTGGTAGATAACTAATACACCAAATCGAAGACAAGTCTTTGAGATCATCTGCCCAAGTGCTTACACACTCTGGCATCTCTCTTTGTCACCCCCACAACAGACTCGCAGTTTAGCTCTCTGGCAAGTTTCTTCAATACTGTGTCCCCATATCAGCCACATCCTCTTTTAAGAAGTCTGATTCTGTGAAATCATAATTCAAAAAGAGTCATGTACCACAATGTTCATTGCAGCACTATTTACAACAGCCAGGATATGGAAGCAACCTAAGTGTCCATCGACAGATGAATGGATAAAGAAGATGTGGCACATATATACAATGGAATATTACTCAGCCATAAAAAGAAACAAAATTGAGTTATTTGTAGTGAGGTGGATGGATCTAGAGTCTGTCATACAGAGTGAAGTAAGTCAGAAAGAGAAAAACAAATACCGTATGCTAACACACATGTATGGAATCTAAAAAAAAAAAAAAGGATATGAAGAACCTAGGGGCAGGACAGGGATAAAGACGCAGATGTAGAGAATGAACTTGAGGACACAGGGAGGGGGAAGGGTAAGCTGGGACAAAGTGAGAGAGTGGCATGGACATATATACACTACCAAACATAAAATAGATAGCTAGTGGGAAGCAGCCGCATAGCACAGGGAGATCAGCTCGGTGCTTTGTGACCACCTAGATGGGTGGGATAGGGAAGGTGGGAGGGAGACGCAAGAGGGAAGGGATATGGGGATATATGTATATGTATAGCTGATTCACTTTGTTATACAGCAGCAACTAACACACCATTGTAAAGCAATTATACTCCAATAAAGGTGTTAAAAAAAAAAAAGTCTGCCTGTGTGCCTTCAGTGTTTGTGTGTGAGGGAGTGGCTGTGGTGGCCCTCTTCTAAGACTCCAGCTCTTTTGCTGTTCACATCTCTCTCCATCTGTCGTAGTAGCTGCTTTTGGCATTTGATGCTTATGGACCCCTTTGAAACCTCTTTTAGCCCTTTTAATAGTTAAATGCCTTTTACAGTTAACAATTCTCCGTATCACATTTTCCATATCTAGATTACTGGCATGGTTTCTAACTCTGACTGGATCCTGGTTGAAACTTGAGCATTTAATTTGATAAATAAAAGGCATACAGTTTACAATGTTGTTTCATCACTTCACATTCTGGCCAGCAATGCTGATTTTCCAGCTGCTCCATGTGCTTGCTAGTTAGTATTTGGTATTGTCAGTTTTAGTTTTAAAATAATTTTAGCCATTCAAGTACAAAGTACTATGGTCTTCCTAAGAGGTTGAGATTAACATATACACACTACTATATATAAAATGGATAACCAACAAGGACCTACTGTATAGCACTCTACTCAATATTTTGTAATAACCTGTAAGGGAAAAGAATCTGAAAAGGTATATATATATATATATATATATATATCTGAATCACTGTGCTGTATACCTGAAACTAACACAACATTGTAAATCAACTGTACTTAAATTAAAAAAAATTTTTTAATAAAATTATGCTTACACCAAAAAATATTTTTAGTATTCCATTTTATCTTAATTTTTTTAGTTATATTATTTAATATATTGTTGTTGTGGTTGTTCTACTGATTATAATATGCACTCATCTTAAAATAGTCTACCTTGAATTAATATTATTCAGTTATATCTCTTCACATACAATATAGGTGAAATTCTATTTATCCATCTTCTGCTTTATTTTCACATGCATTGCTTTTCCATATGTTGAAAATTTTCATATGCATTATTTTTGCTTTGAATATTTAATTGATTTTTAAAGAACTCAGGAAAAGAAAAAATAGAATTTTACATTGCCTCAAATATTTATCATTTGACAAGCTCTTTACTTCTCTCTGTAGATTCAAATGTGCACCTGATGTCATTTTTTCTTTAGACTGAACTTGCTTTGGCATTTGTTATAGTGTGTCACTGTGCTGATAAATTTTTCACTTTTGTTTATCTGAAAATATTTTACCTTTATTCTGAAGGATTTTGTTGCTGGATATAGGACTTCTGAAGTTCTATATCCAGCAACAAAAGGGCTTTTGTCTCCCTTCCCTTCCCTTCCCCTTCCTTCCTTCCTTCCTTCCTTCCTTCCTTCCTTCCTTTCCTCCTTTCCTCCCTTCCTCCACTTTAAATACATATCTCCATTGTCTTTGGCCTCCTTTGCTTTGATGAGGTGTAGCCAATATTCTCATTGTTTGTGTCTATATGTAACGTGATTTTAGTTTACTCAGACTTAAGATTTTCATTTTATGTTTAATTTTCAGAAGTTTGATCAGGATATACCTAGGTGTGGTTTCTTTGGTATTTATCTTCCTTTGTATTCCCTGAGTTTTTTAGATCTGTGAATTGATGTTTTTCACCAAATTTGTTAAATTTTCAGAAGTTCTTTCTTCAAATATTTTTATGTTTTATTCTCTCTAATAATCTTCTCAAGATCAGATTTCATACATTAGCCTGGTTTCTCTTGTCCAATACGTCATTATGACTCTGTTAATTTTCTAAATCTTTTATTCCACTGTGCATAAATTTGATTCGATTTGGATAATTTCTTATAGAAACTTGACTTCAAGTTTACTGAAACTTCTTTATGTAGTATCCAAACTTCTGTTGAGCTCATTCAATTAATTTTCAATTTCAGATTATAATGATCAATTCTCTTTTTTTGTTTAGTTTTAAAGTTTTCATATCTTTTTGTTAGTCTCTCTTTACTTATTATATCTACCTTTCCCTGTGCATCTTAAAGAATAGTTATGAAAGTGATTTTAAATTGCCTCTCTGCCAATTCCAATATCTGGGTCACAGATGAATCTGTTTTTGTTGGCCATTTTTCTCTTGATTATGGTTCACATTCTCCTGCTTCTTCTCATGACTGGAATTTTTCATTGCATCCCAAAGCATTGTAAGTGACATATTTTAGAGATTGGATTCTATTTTTTGTATGCTTGTTAATTTTACCTCTGAAGAATACTGAGTTTGAATTTGGCAGGGAGTTAAATTACTAGCGCATTAACTTAATTCTTTGGAGGCTTGGTTTTAGGCTGTAGTATAGTAGGTTCTTACTCCTAAGACCTGGCCCTTCAGAGTTTTCAATGGAAAGTCCAAGTTGTTTAAAAAGCCTCTCTTACTACCAGTACTTTCTCTTTCCTCAGCACTGAGCAGCAGCTGAAATCTCTGCTTAGCTCTACAATTCATCCAGCTTTTGCTTTGCATTGGTTTTTTGGGAGTGTTGCCTTATCCACATGTAATTTAGTTGTCCAGCAAGGATATGAGGGAAATTTGTATGTAGACTTCATGGTTCCCTTCTCTAGAGTCTTCCTTCTCCATGGTTCCCTACTCAATTTCCACACTTGGGCAGTCCTATACTCTAACTTTTAATGCATCAGCCTAGCAAAACTTCTAAATTCTGCTTAACCTCTATGCTCTATGCTCTAAATTCTGCTTAACCTCTATGCTCTGTGCACCATCCAAACTTTCCTTCCCATGGAAGGAAATCGATTAAATGTCAAGCTGACCTAATTTGCGTCAATAGCTATTTCCTGTCTAGTTTATGGATGCTTTTAGTCAAGTTGCAGTATCTTCCAACACTTTCTAGGGTTCACGATTATTATTAGCAGGAGGGGTTTGCTCAATCCATCTTTCTTGAATCTAACTTTAATGCTAAATGGAGTTAGAATAGCAATTACCTGTACCTTTCAAGTCACTGAAGTTGAGACCAATCTCTGAATTTTCCCCAAGGACACAGTACTGTTTTATCATTTGCAAGGTGAAGGAACTCTAGAGAGTTTTGTTTGGCCCTTTGGCTCATATCTCCTATGTATTCCTGTAGACCTACCACGAGATATACTTAGGTAAAAGCTTTCTTGATTATCTAACCTTAATAAGCCCCACTCTTGCCAGTTGAATGTCTTGAAATTCTGGATCTGCAAATATTAGTGTTAGTTCACAGCCAATGTTGAATAATTTCTAAAACATCAGGATATTTCTCATTTTTCTCTTTCTTCTCTCCTTCTCTTCCTCCTCTCCTCCCCTTCCCCAATGCATAGTCACATAGCCAAAGGTAACTTTGGGAATATATAGACAAAAGATTCACAGTTCACATTTGAAATGCTGGACATGGTCTTTCTGCAAGGATATTTGGCCTCTCCAATATTTAATTGGCTCTGGGTTTCTAAACTGGCTCAAGCCTAGAAATTGGTAGAGGACCTTTAATATATCATGTTGCGTTATGCTGGCAAAGGCAGATTTTGATTACTTCATCTAGAGTGTTTTTCATTTATTCAAATCACTGATCAATCAGCCTTTACCAAAGACCTCTGTGAGTTAATCCATTTTCATTGCCAGTCTAGTTCTGCTGCCTAATATGCTAACCACCCTCACCTTGGATCTGAGTTACATTCCAATATTTCCTTTGAAAACCATGACTCTCCAATCTCTAGTGAGATAAAGGAGCCCATTTCAAAAGCAACATTTGCCACCAGCTCACCTTGCATTCAAAGAATAGCGTTGTCATGTTTGGGAATGTTGGTCCACCCCCCCAATGTTTTCATCAGTGACTGGTAAAGGAAGTGCTTTGGTATACTCTTGAAGTGATATTTAGTGGGTGGGTAAATAGATTGCAAATGATTAATCTACTTCAAAATTTTTATCTCTTTAAGTTTTAGATTTCTTCTCTATATTAAATCAAGAAATTTATTTAAAGCATATTAACCTTTAAAAAATTATAGGCTTAAGGTAAGTCTAAGTTTAGTCAAACAAAAGAAAAATATTATAATCAATCTCAGGTGAAAGAGAATACCTTGTCAATGTCACATGTTAATAGGTTCAGCATGATACGAAGGGAATAGGGAGTTGATGTGCTCAGTATTTCTACTTTTAGCAAAATATATACTGTGAAAATAGCTACAAACAGATACATTATTTATATATAAAGATCCTTAGTGTATCCTTATCATAAGAGTGAAATTATGGAAATAAATGGCAACTCCAACAATTGGGAATTGGTTATATTAATTATGAAATAACTATATGATAGAATACCACGTCACTATTGAAAATATTTTTCAAGAAGATATCATTTTAAGCCAAAAATTATATTATATTTAAGTCAAAAATTGTCATATACAACTCTGAAGTGTCACTTATAAATAAACTAGCAGTAAATATATTATTTCAATTATATTTTCTATATTTTAAAATAAACACATAAAACACATATGTATATTGGAAATATATTAACTTTTAGTAAAAACTAATATTTAATATCATTAAATAAACAATTGAGTACGTACACAGAAGGCAGCCTCTACTATGATTTCCTGATGGACTCTGAGTAGCCTAATGTGGCCAGAATTAAGGACTGGATTTAAAATAGTGGGAGCTATGCATGAGCTGGTGGTGGAGCCAGATGCTTGATAACAGCAAAGCACACCACAATCATCATGTATTCCAGTCCTTAACAGCACTGCTTTTTTCCATTTCTATCTTTATTTCTTCTTAAATTTTAGATTCAGCTACTGTGGCTCTTTTTTTAAATGTAGTTAATTTACTTTTTTTTTTTTTTAACATATTTGGCTTAAATAATCTAAGAGTCAGACTATCTGAGTTTCATTAAAAACTTTCTGAGAAGGGCTTTTGTATGTAGTTTTTCTCCTTCATTGCCAATGAAAAGGATTCAACAGATTTGGATTTGTATTCTAAGTCTGCTTGTAGCTAGCTGCATAAAATGTCAAACTTCTTAACATCTCACAACCTCAAGCTTTTTGTTAAAGCTTATGGACAGGTTTATGAATATCTGTTAACATTTTTTAAAGTGTCAAATGGGATTGTACATGGGAAGTGTCTTGTGAGGTTGAGTGTCGTAGATATCATTAAACACAAAATAACAAATTACAGCTAACAAAATGTTTTTCTAAAATGCAGTTTATTGACTACATTTGGGTTTCTAGCATTCATAGACTGTCTACCTGATACTGAAACCCATTCTTAATTCTCTTTTTTCATCAATGTTTATTCATCTTTCAGTCAGTGATCGATTAATCACCCAGTGCTTCATTTATCCATTAAAATTTGTGTGGTGTTCACTGAAGACCCTAGATAATAGTTCTATTTAAAGATGTATTACAGTGAATTTCTGGAAGATCATGTGGGAGAGCGGAGACCTGGGTACAGGATCGGGTTGGCTGCTAGGCTGCTTTATGATCCTACAGGTTTTTAACTGCTTTCTAAAGCTGTTACCGTAGCTTAAAATGAGGGACCTACCGTAGCCTAGGTGATTTCGAAAATGCCTCTCATCTCTAATATTCTCTGTGTGCAGAGAAGTTGTCACCAGATTTCAGAAGTGACTTTTCCTAAGACGCTGGGTAGTGGCTGACACTCTGTGCCCCTGACCATAACCGAGTCTGGATGTGCTAAAGCAAGGTGACGACAAGACACAACAGAGGGAGGCAGTGCTGAGCTCTGCCAAGATTCAGAACATATTTCTGATGGAAACAGTTGACAGGAAGGTCAAAGAACAGGTGGAGAATGAAAGGGAAGTGAGACATGGAAAAGCAGACAGCTGAGAGTCTTGCTTCCTTAACCTTGAAGGGGAACATAAGGTCCTCGTTAAAACAATCCTTGTTCTGTAATCACCCACACCCTGCTGAATCCAGCACTCAGCGCATGCCAGCACCCACCACGCAACCAGCCTTCTGTGCCTCACACAGATTATCGAACTTCCCACTCACAGCTGTTCTCCCATCGTGCCTCTCATTCTTCAACCCAAGGCTGTTTGCCCAAGGCAGGGTGCCTTAGATCGACGATTCTCAGAATACAGTGTGCAACAGAATCATCTGTCAAGCTTGTAAAACATCCTGATTCATGGGTCTGATCCCCAGATACCCTGATGCGGTGAGGTGGGGAGGTGTCCTGCATACTGAAGGTTTAACACACACAGAAGGACTCTTATGTAGCTGGCCCTTGGGCTCCACTTTGAGAAATGCAACATCAAGTATACTGCCCAGGAGTTCTTTGACTACACAAGAAAAACCTATGCTTGTCACAACGTGTTCATGAAATCACTGTGTGTGATCCCTTCCCTTCAGTGAAAAGCTGTGATTTCTATTTTTAAAATCTTCCATTTTTTGTGGTGCAACTTGTTATATCTTAAAGCTTTACAGGCTGCTATATGAATGTAGTATTATATGGATGTCTCTATATAGTTATACATATATAGAAATAATATTCACCCTCTCAGAAACTATAGGTTAGAAATGTAACATGTATCCAACTATTTACACAGAAGTGTCTGCCTGGGTTCACATGTGATATCCATGAGAAATTTAAACTTAAAAATGTGCTTTTGTTGAAAATGTGTTATATAGATACACAGAACCCCCTATCTGTTTGTAATATGCATGGACATGTGTTTCGATGAATTTAATAGTTTCTGTTTATTTGATGTATAATATCCATCAATTTTTAATTGATTGATGGTGCTTATTATGTGCTTATTATGAGTACAGAAGGGAAGAAATTATGGAAAGAATAAAGGAAATAAAATGCATGAAGGTAGTGCACTAGGGACTTTTAGAGATCGTATCTCATGGAACAAGTAAGCCACTGTGCTTGTCTTAGCAACACTCCTTCAGCAGTAGAAAGTAAGGATAATAATGCAAAGCATTGCTGATATAGCAGGATACACAGAGTACTACATGAGAACAGATAAAGATGAAATTAATTTTGCTTGGGAGCTTCTTGTTGGCTTTACACAAGTGGTGCTTTTTATCTGGCCTTTAAGGATATACATGCTTGCATGCTAGGCACTATTCCAGGTGTCAGGATTCCAGTGATGAACAGGACAAAATCTATGTCCTGGTAGAGCTTACAATCCAGTGGGGAAATAAGATAAGCAGGAGGGAGTACAGAAAATAATAATAATTGATGCTACTATTAGTTCCGGGTGGAAAGGAAGGGACAAAGGATAATACTTTTGAGGTATTATCTGTAAGAAGCTATGGAACATAGTAGTAGTAGTGGGGGCAGAGTGAATGGGGCTGTCTAGGAGGTCAAATAAAATAAAAATAAATATATTTGCAAATCATATGTCTGATAAAGGACTTATAGCTAGAATACAAAAATAACTCTTAAAACTACTAAGAAGACTTAAACAACTCAATGGAAAATATAGGCAAACTATTTAAATAGACACATCAACAGAGAGGATAAACAGATGGCAAATAAACATATAAAATGCTCACAATTATTAGAAAAATTTAAATTCAAAACATGAGATACCACTATGCACCAATTATAACAGCCACCATTTTTTAACCGACTGTACTGAGTGCTTGTGAGACTGTAGAGGCACTGAGATTCTCATCCACTGATGGTGGAATGTAAAATGCTCCAACCACTTTGCAAAACAGTTTGGCAGTTTCTTAAGAAGTTAAATGTGCACTTACCATATAGTCCAGCCGTTCCTCTTCTAGATATCTGCCCTAGAGAAATGAAACATATAATCATATGTGTTCTTGTACACAGATATTCGTAGCAACTTTATTTGTAATAGTTAAAGACTGAAAATAACCCAAATGCCCATCATCAGGTGAATGGATAAACAAACCTTGGCATATCCAACCGAGGGAATACTATTCAACAATAACATGGATCAACATGGACAAATCTCAAAATAATCATGAGTAAGAGAAGCCACACATAGAAGGATACATACTGTATGATTTCATTCATCTAAAGTTCTGGAAAACAAAAACTAGTACACAGTGAATGAAAGCACATTAGTGGCTGCCTGTAGCCAGGAAGACAGTGCAATAGGAAAGTGGGCTTTTGGGGTCATGGATATGTGGACTACCTTGATGGTCCTGGTTACCTCACAGGTGTGTAAAAGTGTGCTCTTACCACACTTACCAAATTGTACACTTTAAACAAGTGTGGTTAATTGTGTTTCAATTATACTCCAATAAAATTACTGTTTAAAAAAAAGAAATAGATACAGGTATCATAAGGGAATGAACTCCCAACAAGAAAAAAGGAGATGGATCTAGAGCACATATGAAGGGACCGGACTTAGAGAAGAGAAGGAAGCAAGATCTTTCATTGTAATAGCAAATATGCATAAATATCTCTAGGCATGATTCCTGCAGATTGAATTTTTCCTTCAATGGAGTATATTTTTGTATGAAGTTAGAAAAATGGTTAATTATCCATTCTGGTTAATTTTTAGTGTGGATAAGGAGGTAAAGATTAATGTAATTTAATCTAGAAAAATGCGTTGTTTCCAGATTTATAAAGTTCTTTTCTATGTTATTCTAAGGATCTGGGGCATCACTGAAAGTTTTTAGAGAGTAATTTACTAATATCAGAGTTAATGTTTTGTGCCAAAATTCCAACAATTATAAGTTTGAAAAACTTTGTGCTCATTGTAACTTAATGTCCTCAGTCCAAATATTTAGAGGTAGTGTGGTAATAATGAATAAGGCGTTTCATTTATTCATTCAGTTTGTCACTGATTTACACATTCAACAAATATTGATAAGCACCAACAATCTGTTGGGTGTTCTACTAGGTAGGCACAGTTAAGTGAATACATAAACAGGATCATTTAACCTGGTGAAAAGTACTATTAAAGAACCATCAATTTTACCTAATAGAATGTAAGGTAAATCGTGATCTGACAACTGAGCGATGAAAAAGAGTAAGGCAGGTAAAATTTGTGGGGGGAACACTTAAGGCAAAGAAACAAGCTCAAAGACTTCAAACCAGAAATGCTGAGCGGCTGGAGACAAGTGATCAAGGGGCTTGTTATGAGATGAGGCTGGATCAAGGCCATGACAAGGAATCTGACTTTTATTCTCAATGATGCCAAGACATTGGAGGACTTCAAGTGGAAGAAGTTTCACCATATGACTTACACGTCGAAGGGGCTCTGTGGTCTCTTTGTAACAACTGTTCCTGTATGTTGTAATCATGAGGCTTGTTCACAAAAAAATCAGTTCTCTCATTCTGGGAACAGGGTAGGATCTCACCTCCCTATCCTTTGTAATATTAGGCATGGTCATGTGATTTGCTTTGACAAATGAATTGCAAGAAGAGGTAATGTGTATTACTTCCAGGTGGATGTTTTAAGAGCCCTTTCCCAATTTACCACGCCCTTTTATTCTGCTTTGGCGGTCATATGTTGAGATTGGAGCCTCCTATCAGCCTTAATTCCAGAATGTCTCAGATATGCTAAGCACCTTCCATGTACTCCCTCATCATTTGTTGTTTTAAGCCATTGAGATTTTTCTTTTTTGGTTACTACAGCATTATCTAGACTACTTGATTGACATATCATATTCATGAAATTTCCAGCTATATGAGTCCTGACTTTCCAAGCTAGAAGTCATAAGTCCTTTTTCCAGCTTTTTTTTGCAGTAGGAACACAAGTGTCACTTAGGTATTGTCAATCAAATGCATCTTCATATTTAGATCTGAAAAAGAACCATCTGGAGAAGGACATGCTGTTCAATAACCATTAATGATAAGAGGCCACACTGGCCTTGGTCCATGCAAGAGTGTCAGTGGCTACTGGTGGACTCAGGTGCTGCTGCCCAGTGACAGCGAAGGCAGAGTAGTCCAGATGGTAATATGTTGCATATTCCTGACTTTGTAGCTCTCATGCCTGATTCTCTAGTCCTTAAAGAGATTCTGTGAGCTAATGTATATCCTTAATACATTCCTGTTGAAATAACTACAGTTCTGTTTGCCAACAAGAACCCTCAGTGATAAAGGCACTTATTAAACATATTGATGGAGATGCTGAGTGGACATTTTATACATACAAGTTTAGACTTTGGAGGCTGAGATAAAAATTTAGCATTTGGATTATAAACACAATATTTGAAGTCTTGGAACTGGATGATACTGTCTAGAGAGGAAGTGTAGATAGAGATAAAAAACAGAGTTCAAGACCAAAACTTAAATATCGCAATAGGTAAAGCAGAGTTGAATGGTCCAACAAAGATGTCCAGAATGGAGTGCTCAGTATAAGTCAAGAAAATAAACAAACAAACAACACCATCAGGACAGTGGGTGACAAGGAAGCCAAGAGAGGAAAGTAGTGTTTACAGAAGCACTGAGAGGTCAAGTGTGTTTAACGGTGAGTAAGATGAGGACAGGTGTTTTTTGGGTTTGGCAAAATAAAGGCTGGAACAGGTGATGCTGACATACATTACAAGAGTCCCAACAGGAATTGCATTGGTTGAGTGGGGCACTGGAGTACTTGAAGAGGAGACAGATTCCACAGACAAGTTTCTTAGAAAAGTTAATGATCATGTACATTTGACAGTGCCTTAGCTATTACTGTTTTAACAAACAACTATGAAGTCTTAGCAACATAAAACAATAAATGTTTATTTCTATTTATTTCTTACTTGTGCATTTGTGGGTCAGCTGGGGCAGTTTAATTTCAGGATACAGGTCCACCAGATGCCTGGTGTGGCCCTGCAGCAGGTGTCTCCTTCTGGAGATGTCACTGGTGTGGAAGTGGCCACCTGAGGCATGCTCTTCTGTTGCGGAGGCCAGGAGCTCCTGGTGTAGAAATATATGATATTTCTTAAGGTTAGACTTAAAACAGACCTGCTGTCACTTCTGCCCACCACCCATTAACCAAATAGCAAGTCATCTCCAAAAAAACCAATTCTCCAGGAAAGTTGCTTGGGGGATGGTGCAAATAATTGCAGAATAAGAATACATTTAATTTAATAATGTAATCTAATTTGCCAGAAATGTAGGCAAATGATGATTTTATTTTGTTTTCATGTTATAGAACCACCAAAAGTTATTTTCATAACTTTATTGTTATATTGTTATGTTTCACATACATATGTTTCACAAACATTTATATATGTTTAACTGAAATAAATATATCTATTTAACTTAAATAAATAAATATATTTATTGTTCTATAACTACCAAAAGTAAACTGAGGATCAGTGTAATCTTGAAATTCTTTATTGAAGATTGTCAAAACAAACACATCTGGAAGAATCAAGGTGAAATATATTTCTTTTATTTTTCCCATGAAATCCCCTGTCAGAGCAACATTTCCCAAAGTGTGTGCTTGGAAATATCACTTCCACAGGGGATGGTAATAGGTGTTAGATAGAAAGTTTCAATGATAAAATAAAATTTATAAAAACCTAAGTTTAAAAAAAAAGCTGTTTAAAAAATGCACTATTTAAAAAATCTCTCAGTATGTAAGTGCATATTATGATTCTCCAGAACATTAAGAGCTAGAATTCCTTGGAACAGAGTTTGGGATATGGAGGTATAAATCACTTTTTCTTAAAATTTTATGCTTTAAATTTATAGATTCTGAGAAATAAAAACCTTTAGTATTAAATGATTTTCTGATTGGTAAATTTTAACATGAACCTCTGTTGGTTCATAGAAATGTGTTACCAAAAAACTGTTAAACTGAGTATTTTCCCTCAGAGATACGTATTCAGTCAATACCACCAAACACAGAATTTTTATTGTCTGTGCTAGACCGTATACTAGAAACAAGACTGAATGAAATACAAGTTCTCTTATCAAAGAAATTCTTGGTCTCTTAAGGGAGCGTAGACACAAAAAAATGTTATGTTAAAAGACTGCTCATCTGCAAAGAGAGTTAGATAAAGTCTGTTGGGAGTTTTGAGTCAGAAGAGATCCCTCACACCTGGGAAGTCAAACTTCAGTTTAGAAGGCAGGATTTCTGGCCGTCCTCTGCTGACTTGGCCAGCCCCACAGAGCCTGTAAAGTTCTTTGGGAGCCTGCTCTGAATTGGCCGTCTGCCCTGGTGGAAATGCTCGTTTCTCCATCAGCCTATACAATAAACAATTATGCTTTATATGCTGCCTTTGTGCTTATAGTATCTGCATGAAATACGGCTTTGGGCTGCTTGAAAACTGTGAAATTTTATAGGGGATAATGGTTCCTAGAATGCGGTCCCCCAACTTCTTTACTCAAACAACTTTTATGCAATGCTTCAGCAATAACTGACCTCTCCTGAAGAAATTGGTCCAGTCCCTATTAATTATTTTTTAGATAAATGGACTATTTAAAAATTATCTTGTTTATGGTTTCCTTTGCTGTGCAAATGCTTTTAAGCTTAATTAAGTCCCATTTGTTTATTTTTGTTTTTATTCCCATTACTCTGGGAGGTGGGTCAAAAAAGATCTTGCGGGCTTCCCTGGTGGCACAGTGGTTGAGAGTCCGCCTGCCAATGCAGGGGACACAGGTTTGTGCCCCGGTCCGGGAGGATCCCATGTGCAGCGGAGTGGCTGGGCCCGTGAGCCATGGCCACTGGGCCTGCGCGTCCAGAGCCTGTGCTCTGCAACAGGAGAGGCCACAACAGTGAGAGGCACCCGTACCGCAAAAAAAAAAAAAAAAAAAAAAAGATCTTGCTGTGGTTTATGTCAAAGAGTCTTTTTCCTGTTTTCCTCTAAGAGTTTTATAGTGTCTGGTCTTACACTTAAATCTTTCATCCATTTGGAGTTTATTTTTGTGTATGGTGTTAGGTAGTGTTCTAATTTCATTCTTTCACATGTAGCTGTCCAGTTTTCCCAGGGCAGGAATAAAGAGGTAGACATAGAAAATGGACTTGAAGACATGGGGTGGGAGGGCGAAGCTGGGGAGAAGTGAGAGCAGCATCAACATACATACACTACCAAATGTAAAATAGTTGGCTGGTGGGAAGCAGCAGCGTAGCACAGGGAGATCAGCTCGGTGCTCTGAGATGACCTAGAGGGGTGGGATGGGGGGATGGGAGGGAGGCTCAAGAGGGAGGGGATATGGGGACATGTGTATGCATATAGCTGATTCACTTTGTTGTGCAACAGAAACTAACACAGCACTGTGAAGCAATTATACTCCAATAAAGATCTATTAAAAAATATTATATGTATGCCAGTGGCAGATTTGTGAAGAAGAGCCACAGTGAGGTTGAGGGAGAGGAGCTGCACAGGGAAAGGTGACCCAGCCAAGCTTCCACCAGGAGCCTTCACCTTCATCCATCAACCCTGCCTATGTGCTCACTGTCAGCCATTCAGGCCCATGACCCCACGATTTCAATGCCCCCAGAATTTTGTGTTTTGGCCTCCTGGATTCTGGCTTACGCTTAAAAACTGTTAATAAAATAGACCTTGCATTTTGCTCTCTTTTCCTCCTTTCCTCCCCTCTCACCCCTTCCTGTTTTTCGTTCCTTTCCTATGCTTTGAAATGGATCTTAAGCACATTTCTCATGTCAAGACACACTATGATCACTGGTCTGCTCAAGGCCTTTCTTGGTTTTATTTTTGGTTTTAACTTACTTTGTTTTCTTCATTTCACATTGTCATTTCTCTCTATGGCCTTGTGGGAAAGTTTTGAGTTCTAATTAACGTGGTCGTTTTTCTCTTCTTTTGAGGGGAGAAGTTTGAGTTTTTTAAAGTTAGAATTGATATGTTATTTGGTATTTTTATATGTATCTCATTCTTTTTAAATTTATTTTATGCAGTACCATGTTATTAGTATGGAACCATGTTTGTACATATAATGTATGGCTTCTAGTGGTTACAAAGAAATTCAGTGTAAACCCAGCACATTTAACTTGTCCAAATGATAGCCACTTACATTAAGAATAACTCTCTATTAGGCACTGTAATGAACATTCTTATACATGGTCCTTTATGGATCTGTGTGAGACTTCTTTGGGACATATAATCTAGAGAAGAATTGCTGGGTTATATGCATTGCTTGTGTTTTCAAGAATGATATTCCTGGCATAACAAAGGAAATGACTAGTAAGAATGGACACTGCCTATGGTTCTGGAGCAAGTTCCTGGAGGACCCCAGCTCTGCTACTGATCACTACAATGGATTATGTAATGATCTAGAGTTTCCTAGGGGAAGGTCCAAGTCATTTGCAGTAGCAGGAGGCAATTTAGGGGACTGAAAGGAAGCAGCTATTAACCAATCAGAGCAGGAGCATTTCAGAATGTTAACAACAGACGCATGGTTCCTGTACATCCAGCTGAATGTCAGTGATGTGCCCATGTATTGACTCCATAGTACCAGGTCGCTCTCTGGGATGGTGGCCCTAGTCCACACTCCTACCAGCACGGCAAGTGATTCCTACAAAACTTTACCCCACAAACACCAGCACTATCCAACGCGCTATTCTTCTTCTTCAAATCTAATAAGTATAAAGAGGTACCTCGTCGTTTTAATTTTTACTCCTTTGATTACTAACGTGCTTTGCATTTCTTCTTATTTGTGTGTTCATATAATTTTCCGACTTTTCTATTGGGGTTCCTAATTTTTTCTTGTTGATTTTTAAGAGTTCCATGTGTTTTCTAGGTATAGATGCTCACTTCTTTTCAAGATATGAAAGTATATTTTCTTATAATTTATCTGTGATTTTATCCAAGGTGTCCATTATTGGAATGGAACCATTAATTTTGATAAAATCAATTTATTTTTTTGCCTTACAATTTTAACAATTTGAGTGTTTTTTAAGAAGTTGGTCGCTTCTACTAGTTCAAAATGATCATAATCTATATAATATCCTATTATCTTCTTATGTTTATCCTCTGCATGTAGGTCTCTAATTCATCTGGAATCTACTTTTGTATGTTGTAAAAGGTAGAGATTCATTAATATATTTCTCCATTTAGTGAATAGTTTTCATAATACCATTTACTAAACAGGGTTTCTTTTCCTCTTTATGTGGTCAACTTTCTTATAGAAGTTTTCACATTGACAGGAGCCTACCTTTATGACGTCAATTTTTCTCTATCGGTCTATTTGCCTATTCTTATGCCAGTACCTCTTTATTTCTACCATAATATATCTTTCTATGATGCTGTAATATGTCTTAATCTTGAAGGGCAAGCCCCCCTGCCACCTCCATGCTCTTCATTTTCAAAGTTATCTTACCTAAAATCAACTAAAATTATTATAGTCGAAGCCTGTTGTTGAAAGTTGCAAGCCTTCAACTGACTTTAGAGTTTTAAAATACTTACATGTGGTAGATTCTGCCAGTACAATTGTTTTGTGGAGGCAGAGACAATTCCTGGGGCTTCCCACTTCATCATCCTCCCTCTAACTCCACCACTGTTATTTATTTCTATAAGTTGGTTTTATATTCTGCAACTCTGTTCATCTCTCCTATGTATTGATTATGTTGATTGGCCAATGTAGAAAACCCACACTGTCTGAAAGAATGGCAGTTTTATCTCTTTCCTTCTGATTTTTTAGGTTCTTATTTATTGTCCTACTATTATTATTATGTTGGCTCTAACCTCCAGTTTTATGTTCCATAGCTGCTGTGTTAGTGGGCATCCTTGCCTTGTTCTCAGACTCTAAGGAAATATATCAAGATTTCTTCATTAGGTATAATGTTTTTTGTAGGTTTTTTTTTTTTAACCAAATAAAGTTCCTTTTGCTTTCTAGTTTCATGAGTGCTTTTTTATTTTTATAACTTGTTGAATTTTATAGAATTATTTTTATACCTCTAGTGATAGTCATATGATTTTTAAAATTTAGTCTATTAACATGGTGCATTATATTCTGTTATCGAATTATGCTGCAGTACTAACAACTAACTTTTGAGTAGTGATGTTTCTTAAAATACACTAATTATTATTTATAGTTATCTAATATTTTAGTTATATAATCTGCAAATGGACAAAATGAATCTCTTTTTGGAATTCTTTATTTTATTTTTGAAATAAATTGTATTAGTCTCAAAAATTATTTACTAATTGTTTTTTCCTTTTTCTGTTTTCTAGAATATGTTGTTTAAAACTGGAATTAACTCTTCTTGAAAAGTTGATAAAGGTACATGTAAAGATATCTGGGCATAGGAATATTCTGAAGAGACAGACTATATGATAGTCACCCTATCATTCTGTTTTAGTAGTTTTTCCATCTTTCATTTTTTCCTTGGATTTTATATTTTTGTATATCTCCAAGTACTATAGAGGTTTCCAAAAGGACTCATATAATTTACATGTTCCTCCCAAAGTTTTTCTTTTCTTTCCTCCTCTTCCTCTCCCTCCCCCTCCTTATTCTCATTCTCATTCTTATTTTCTTTTCCTTCTTATTCCGGCCTTCCTCTGACAGTCTCATGTGCTGAACACAGCAGTAAGCTCTGGTCACTGCTGCACCTTTTTCTGCATATAGCCGTGTCCAGTTCGCCACTGCTGTAACCCACAGCCACTTCTGATGGGTACTGCCCTGTCCAGCATGTCCTGCTTCAGCTTCCATTATAGAATACCAACTCCTAGTTGACTCCACCTTTCTTACTGAACACTGCAGCAAGTAAATGACACTGACTGGGTAGCAGTCCCATTGCTTCAACCATTCAACTATACTGTGGCAGTATCAGCATCTTCACTCAGGTATGACACCACACTCCTGCCATGTTTCTGCATACTCCTTCACTGGAGTGTCCAAGACAATGGTGGTCTGTGGTCAAATCCACCTTTATGTGACCCTCTGAGAAAGAGTAATAAAGTAATCTCACATGTGTCCTAATGTCTCACATAGATTTAGGAAACCAGATCTTGAAGTTTTTGGTTATAGCTACCAACCCTTTCTATATAACTCACATGTGAGTATTAAGGGCCTAGGCCAGGAGACAGATTCTGGGGACAAACAATAATGCTCTTCCCCTGAAACACGGAGGCAAGCTTGTTTGCCTAACGTTTCTCTCTTCGGGTGTGAAGTTCCTCTGTTCCTTATAGAAATGCCTTTTAGTAGACTGACCTCCATCAGTTCAGCAAAGATAACTGAGTACTTCAGCACCCCAAGGATATACATTGCTTTCCCTCTCTGTTCTACCACATCCAAATAAGAATGCCAGTGGAGAAAATAGCAGATGGATAAAGTGTTGGCAGGGGCCTGGTCAGTGTATCTTTGCCTCCAAGTATGGCAAGTTACAGAGTAAATCAAAATAGGTAACAGCGGGCACAGACAACAGATTACAGAGCACAAGAGTACTTTACAATTCCAAATACTCCTGTTGAGTGCTCCCACCACTGGTGCATATTTGGATGTCCTGCAAACCAGGATTCATCAACTTACTCTCCTGGAGGGTCATTTTGTTTCTTTAGTGTGACTTCTCATATCTCTTTACTGATGTATTCAGTATGTATTATATAATAAATAAAATAATCTCCAAGGGACAGACATGATACTTCTCATTTTCAAATTCTTGGGAAACTTGCCTTTATTCCACCACTTATGAAACATATATACCTGAACTGGTAATACTTATTGTATAACTTAAAAAATTTAACTTAAAGCCCATGCTGAGACAGAGAATGGAGCCCCAGTCTAGTAATTTTTTACTCCTCCCCTAAATAAACCAATGAGCTTCAGCTGTGCTTCATGACTGATTCATCTCCATAATCTTATCCAATCACTGGTGCATATCCTCAAATCTGAAAGCATTTATTTTATTATTTACATCCAGATAATCTGTAGAAATGACATAAAGCTCAAATCATGCAGAGTAAACATCGTTATTATTTTGGGGCCAACACTGCAATTTCCTACTACTTGTCTCTATCATTTTGAGGTTTTCTGTTTGATAAAATTACCTCTGTTTATTTTTAATGCCATCCACTCAATGTATACATTTGAAAACTTATTTCCTTCCTTGCTTATATACGATGAGAAAGTGGTCGTGTATGTACTCATATGAAAAATA
The DNA here is from genome assembly GCF_039906515.1 of Pseudorca crassidens. Taxonomy (NCBI): domain Eukaryota; kingdom Metazoa; phylum Chordata; class Mammalia; order Artiodactyla; family Delphinidae; genus Pseudorca; species Pseudorca crassidens. The sequence continues at coordinate 53,002,975 of NC_090311.1, read as the reverse complement.
TCTTAAAATATATAAATTATTCTTTGAATAGGTGCTGTATTTTGCTCACTTTTTCCTCCTCTTGTTCTCTGATTCTTTAACTTTTTGAGGGTAAATTAAAAGAATCTAATGAAAGCTCTGGACCCTTCATCCTGGAAAAAATGGACATACATGATGTTTTGCAAACGATTTTAGGGTTTGAAGCATGCCACGGATCTTACTTACGAATCAATCAAGAGTCTGGGAACACGGATTTCCCTCGTGGCGCAGTGGTTAAGAATCCGCCTGCCAATGCTGGGGACACGGGTTCAAGCCCTGGTCCGCGAAGATCCCACAAGCTGCGGAGCAACAAAGCCCGTGGGCCACAACTACTGAAGCCTGCACGCCTAGAGCCCGTGCTCCGCAACAAGAGAAGCCACTGCAGTGAGAAGCCCGCGCACCGCAATGAAGAGTAGCCCCCGCTCGCCACAACTAAAGTAAGCTCACACGCAGCAATGAAGACCGAATGCAGCCAAAATATATAGATAAATAAATAAATTTATTTTAAAAAAAAGTCTGGGAACACAAATCAAGAGATCCTCCCTTACCATTAAGAAACACCCGCTTATCTTTTTTCTGTTTCTAAACCCACATCCATAGCACCCTGTTTTGAATTTGGGGATATCTTGGGTTCTCTAGAACCAAATTATCTCAGCATTTTATGTTGTGCTGCTCTTATGGTTCAATTTCTCTTCACTTAACATTACATCTAGTTGTTACTGCAATAATGGACATACATTTTTCGGACGTAAACTGTATGTTTCATAAGAGTCATGGTCTTATCTTAATTTCTTTTATATATACTTTCTTGATGTAACTTGCACTCTTAAATCACTTATCATTTTTGCCTTATGACTTTCCATACAGTACTAAGATTTAACTATGTGAGATGGAAATAGAAAAGAAGTCAAATACCAGTTGAAATTGTAACTAATAGTCACTAATAGTCACTCTTTGGGGCCAAGTGAACAAACCTTAGATAAAAGTTATTGTAGTCTTCATCCTATTGTTTTTGAAAGGGATTTCATTTTCCTATCACCTTTCGATTGTTCCCGTGCTGAACAGACCATTTGGCATGGAGCAGCAGCTCATGAAACATTTGGATGGATAATGAATAAGAGATATTTGAAAGATTCTTTTTCTTCAAGCAGATATTGTGTTTTTCAGTTTCATGGTTCAATTATTGCTGGATTAGATAGTAAACAAACACCACTTTCCTTCCACTCTATCTATGACTATTGACATTGTAATTAATAATTCTAGTGTATAAACATGGAAGTAAACCAAAATGAAACTTTCTGTTTAAAATATGTGATAAATAAAAGAAAGAAAAGCAGTAAATATTTTGTAAGTAGAAAGGGCTCAGACCATTTAAGATCATTTTAAGCTTAGAAACTGATGTATTTCTTTAATTTCTCCTTATGATCAGACTTCTCAAAGCTAAAGTCAAAATGCTTTGCATAGAGAGGTATTTATTGACTCTTCTACTTTAAAATGTCCTTTCTGAAATATCATACAGTAGAGCAGCGGTCCCCAACCTTTTTGGCACCAGGGACCGGTTCAGTGGAAGACAATTTTTCCACGGACCGGTGGTGGCGGGGGGCGGGAGACGGTTTCGGGATGATTCAAGCGCATTACATTTATTGTGCACTTTATTTCTATTATTATTACACTGTAATACATAATGAAATAACTACACAACTCACCATAATGCAGAATCAGTGGGAGCCCTGAGCTTGTTTTCCTGCAACTAGATGGTCCCATCTGGGGGTGATGGGAGACACTGACACCCGAAGTGTGTTGCTCATGTCCAGTCTACTCCGTAATCTCGTTTTGGTTGCTGTCACTGCAGAAAACCCTGCCTCACAAAGACAGGAGGTTGGAAATGGAAGCAGGCTTTTCAGTGCTTTTGTGGCAATCTCAGCTTATTCCGCCTTGACTTTAATCCAGACGTATGGGGATTTGAAGTTGTCTCAGATATACTTTTAAGGCCACCATCATTTGTGATCTCAAGCAATTGATCCTCTTCTAGCACTGACAAAGTCGATTCACCTGGCTTATTCATAAATGGGTAGTGGATCCATTCCTTCCCAGTTTGGGGGTCTTTTGTGGTTGGGAAGTAATGCTCAAGCTGAGATAGGTGATCATGCGCCAGCTGGGAGAGAGAAGGCCCTGGCTCAGTCTCTTTCAAAATCTCTGCTGATGTTTGAAACATGTCAAAAATCCCAATGTTCACTCATTGCCCCCATAATTTCAGTTTGGCTTTGAATGCAGCCACTTTATCTGCCGACTTGAACACAGTTGTCGTTCTCCCCTGAAGTGACAGATTGAGTTCATTGAGCAGGCTGAATATGTCACACAAGCAAGTTTTGTGACCCATTCTGTGTCACTGAAATGTGCTGCCAGTGGTGACTGTTTTTCTGAAAGAAATCTCTGGAGCGGCTATCGTAACTCAAAAACTCTGGCCAGTGATCTACCTCTAGAAAGCCATCTCACTTCTGTGTACAAGAGAAGACGTGTGCTCTGCGTCCATCTCCTCACAGAGTTGCGTGAATAGACGTGAACAGATGTGAGTTAAGGGCATGTACTTTAACGTAGTTGATAATTTTAATCACATCCTGCAAAATGTTGTTAAGTCCAGGTGAAATTTTTCAGCTAGCCAGCATTTATCTATGGACACAGTGCATAGACTCACATTCAGAAGCGACCTCTTTGACCCGAGTAGTGAAACCAGGAAGCTGTCCAGTCATGGCAGCTGCTCCGTCTGTGCATATACCGACACAAAAAGACCAATTCAGTTTTCCTGATATGTAATTATTCAAAGACTTGAATAGTTTTGCAGCTGTGGTGTTGGTTGGCAACAAAAGTGCACATAACAAATCCTCATGCACACCCTCCTGAAAAATATACCCCACTGAAACAAGCATTGTTGCCTATCGTCAACATCGGTAGACTTGTCAAACTGGACTGTGTACCACAGTGACTCATTAATCCTCTCAAACAACTGTGCCTCAGTATCCTCTGCCATTTTATCAATTTGTCTAGTTATGGTGCCAGCCGAAAGAGGAACACGTGCCACCTTTTGAACTGCAGCCTCTCCTAAAAGTTCACGGCAAATGTCCTTAGCAGCAGGCAGGATCAACTGTCCACCCACAGTAAAGGACTTCTTAGCTTTACCAACACAGTTAGCCACTAAGAATGATGCTCTCAGTGTAGACACATTTGAAGCGGTGGCCTTCAATAACTGCTTCTTTTCTTAATGTTTTTCTTTTATTTTGAAAAACTCCAAAGGCTTGTCTTTTAATGCAGGGCGCTTGGTCTCCATGTCGCGAAGCAGTTTTGAAGGTTTCATGGCTTCATTGAATAGCCGGAAGCCACATATTATACAAAGCGGACTCGGAGAATGTGAATCACCTGTTGCAATGAACCTGTAATTTGAGTAGGACTCTTGGTATTTTCTTTTAAATGCAGCTTGCTTTTTGGTGGCAGTCTCAGAGTCTTCTGCTGTCTCATAATTGGGTCTTTGCCCCTTTTCAAAGAAGCTCTCCAGCGACGTTTATTTTTTACTCATTTTAGCTAGGGTTAGCTTACCAAAACGGTGACTGAGACAAGTGTGCAGTGCGGGAAAGAGGCGCGGACAGAAGTGGTAAATAAAATAATGGGCGGTCCATGTGCAGACTGAAATAAGTGTCGGATGGAAGCAACCGAAGTGCCCATCGACAGATGAATGGATAAAGCATGGCACATGTATACAATGGAATATTAGCCATAAAAAGAAATGAAACTGAGTTATTTGTAGTGAGGTGGATAGACCTAGAGACTGTCATACAGAGTGAAATAAGTCAGAAAGAGAAAAACAAATACTGTATGCTGACACATATATATGGAATCTAAAAAAAAAAAAAGATTCTGAAGAACCTAGGGGCAGGACGGGAATAAAGATGCAGACATAGAGAATGGACTTGAGGACACAGGGAGAGGGAAGGGTAAGCTGGGACAAAGTGAGAGAGTGGCATGGACATATATACACTACCAAACGTAAAACAGCTAGCTAGTGGGAAGCAGCCGCATAGCACAGGGAGACCAGCTTGGTGCTTTGTGACCACCTAGAGGGGTGGGATAGGGAGGGTTGGAGGGAGAGGCAAGAGGGAGGGGATATGGGGATATACGTATACATATAGCTGATTCACTTTGTTATACAGCAGAAACTAACATACCATTGTAAAGCAATTATACTCCAATAAAGATGTTAAAAAATAATAAAGTGTGACGGATTCTGAGTTAAAGCTTGCCACCTGATGCAGCTTAATTGTCCCTTGCCACTCATTGAGAGGGTTTTGATATGAGTCTGCAAGCAACTGATTTATTTTGGTCTCTGTGCAGTCAAACCTCTCTGCTAACAATAATCTTTATTTGCCGCTCCCCAGCACTAGCATCACCGCCTCAGCTCCATCTCAGATCATCAGGCATTAGATTCTCATAAGGAGCGCACAACCTAGATCCCGCACATGCGCAGTTCACAGTAGGGTTTGCGCTCCTATGAGAATCTAATGCCACCGCTGATCTGACAGGAGGCGGAGCTCAGGTGGTGATGCGAGTGTTGGGGAGCGGCTGTAAATACAGATGAAGCTTCGCTCACTGGCTCACCGCTCACCTCCTGCTGTGCAGCCCACTTCCTAAGAGGCCACGGACCAGTACCGGTCTGTGGTCTGGGGGTTGGGGACCTCTGGAATAGAGGAAAGAACATGGGCTTTGAGTCAAAAGGATAGGCTTACAATGTGGGATTCACTGCCTCCTAGCTATAAATTGAGACAAGTTATTTAGGTTTGATAAGTCTCATTCTCTTCATCTATAAAATTGAAGTTATAAAATGCATAGGGTTGTTAACTTATTTCATTAGTGAAATAATATCAAATCCTCAGGATACTGTCTGAACTATAGGATGTATTAATAAATGGAATCTATTAGTATTTTGCTTCTTCACATTCAAGTTATACTCTGCAACAAGTCTCTTGCTTTTAATTTACATAGTGCATCATGCAGAAGATGTGAATTTCCAATATACATATGTAGATTTGTTCATTATATAAAAACAATAAAAATAACTACAGTAAGGATAAAGGGAGAAAACACAGTTGAAGTAAGAAGAGAAAAATATGCAAAACCAAGTATATTGTAAAGATTGAAAATAAAACCCAACTTTGAGCTTCCTAACAGTGATGATAGCTATGTAAATGAAATGCCAGAATTCAGAAACAGTTTGGATGTGTTTTCTGTTATATTCATTCTTGTAAATACCCACATATGACTATTTTCTTTTTTGTTTTTTTGTCTGTGTTGGGTCTTCGTTGCTGTGCGCGGGCTTTCTTTTAGTTGCGGTGAGCGGGGGCTACTCTTTGTTGCGGTGCACAGGCTTCCCATTGCAGTGGCTTCTCTTGTTGCAGAGCATGGGCTCCAGGTGTGCAGGTTTCAGTAGTTGTGGCTTGCGGGCTACAGAGTGCAGGCTCAGTAGTTGTGGTGCACGGGCTTAGTGGCTCTGCAGCATGTGGCATCTTCCTGGACCAGGGCTCAAACCCATGTCTCCTGCATTGGCAGGTGGATTCTTAACCACGGCGCCACCAAGGAAGTCCCCACTATTTTCCATCTTATTCATGCATCCTTCTTTAAATACCAACAACCTGGTTGGGGACCATCTCCTTCCCCCAACTGAATGACTCACTCTCATCCTTTATGCTATTATTTTAAAGTCTACCTGTTCATATTATAAACTTCATCCCTTCTTCCCTCTTCCAATTTGTTGCTGTGAGGTTTGGGGAGCATGGTAATCAAGGTTGCCTTTATATATTGATGAAGTTAAATTTGGAAAGAAATGTCTCACCTGGTCTTTTATAGAATGTTAGAGTACTTATCTTTTCAGAAGTCTTGGTGCCAAATCCCTTTTGTTAAAGTCTGACTCTCTCTCTCTCTCTCTTTCCCTCGCTCCCTCTTCCTCTCTGTCAATTTGGAAAACTTACAGTAAACTTTCCTCAGTAATCAATTTGCCAGTTCTTTATCCAGGAGCCCCATAGTCTGTTCTCAACTTCTGAAGTAGTCAACCTCAACTTCTTTAAACCTGATTATTTAAGCGTTCTTCTTGGGTTAGCTTCCTATTTCCTTTCTAAGAAGGCTTTTTCTTCATATATGTGAAATCTCTTACCTGCATTTTCTTCAGTATTGTCCCATGTTCAGTATATTTTGCAGAATTTTTTTTATAATTTCAGATGTTTCCTATTTATTTTGGTATTTTTGGTAGATATTTAGGAAGAAGTTCTTTAGAATTTTAGATAATTCCTGTTTGTTTAGTACCTTGGTCTTTTTCATGGAAATTTGCAAGTAGTAGCCAAGTAAATGTGCAAGACTGATCATTTTGGAAAAGCAGTCTCTTCCTCTTGACTGAGAGGCATGCTTAGAAGATAATATTGTGATAGGAAGAGTTAAAAGGTAACTATGCAAAGAGATTTAAAACCGGGCCCCAAAGCCTGTATTTTAGTCCAGCACTGCCATCCAGTAGAAGTATGGTTCTGAAGTATGGAACTGAAACTCTGGCCTGTCCAGTTCTAAAGACAGCTCATGGGAGTTCACTCTGACCTCCACAGCCTCCTTTACCAGCTCAGTCAGAGTGCTTGGTACACTGACAGCAGTGTTCTGTTTATGGGGTCATCGCACCTCAAGTCTGTGAGATCCTCAAGGGTGGGGTCTGTGCCTTTATTTATCATTTTTATCTGGTTCCTCACACCACATGTAGCAAACTGTATTAGTCAATATATGTTTGCCAAGGGAATTAACAGGAATAAATTGAGTGTCTCTAATTTCAGTCTTCCCCTAGAGCTAGAAAGAGTTCTGTTTATTAACTTTTACCCAGTAAGAACTCAGGAGCAATTTTTTAAGCTGGCCATTGTGATAATTTTCCCCTATGTTAGTACTGAGAAACATACCAAACTGTCCTAAAATGGTTATTGGCAGGACACTATGTCAGGTGACTTTATTCAAGAGCTTATTCCTGAATAATCCTTCTGTGCACGTGAACCACATCTCATCTTTGGCTGTATGTTTCCAATATCACTTTCTTATTTTCTATTGCTTTGTTCTTTTCCAGCTTAAAATATTCTCCAGATTATTTCTTTATTTCTGATTTTCCTTTTTCTCATCTTCAGGAAGTTTTATCCTTTCAGACATGGCATCTTGATATACTGATGGACTCTATAGCACTAGGCTCAACTCTGGTACCTACCCCACACCCCATCCCTAGCAATAACACACACACACACACACACACACACACACACACACAGATACACACACACACACACACACACACACACACACACACACACACAGCTGTTACTGCCTTCATGGGAAGTCATAACAGCAGCTATCCTAAATTCATTGGATAGTACTACAAATGGTCCAGCTTAGTCAAAGGAAAGGATCATAAAGTTGCAAGCTACAGTCTCATTAAAAGGAGCAAAATTTCAACGCAGGCATGATAGTTGTGGGAGGGGCTTCATTGGCTTTACTGTCTTCATGAATAGAGTCCCAGATCTCATAAAAAGAACAATTTTAGTGGTATAAGGATTTAATATGCTTAAAGTTACAATTGCCAGTACCTTACTTTTTTCCTTTATAGAGACATACGTCTTAGAGATTGTAGACATCAACAATCTCCCTTTTTACTGAATGAGGAAATGAGGCTCAGAGAAGCTAAGTGAATTGCCCAAAGAATAAACAAGTAAGTGGCCGCGATAAGAGCTGGACTCAGAGTGGCTAACTCCAAAAGCCATATTTTCACAAACAATTTCTATTGGACTTTACAGTTTACAAAACACTCTCACATAATCAACTTATTCAATTCTCACAATATTCTATTGAGTTGATATTTTCTATGATTTAGTAACAAGAGAATCTACCAAAAGCTCCCTAGAGTTGAAACCAGGACATACTCCAGATTACTTGTCTCCAAATCCATGAATTTTTGACTGTCACTACTGAACCTTCTGTTCATCATGTGTCCCAGGAACAGTGATGAAAAGGATTAAAAGTAATGTTGAAATTATATTTCGTTAAAGTCAAAATTATCAGTGATATAAAGATTCTGGCACTGTGCTCATTGCAATTTCTCATTCCCAAATGATTTACCTGTTCAGATGACGAGTTATCAGGACAATTCAACCACTAACCAAAGTGATCAGAGAAAGATGTCATTGAAAAAGGGGTTTGTTATTGGCTGAATTGTGTCCCTCTAGCTGACTCCCAATTCAAACATTGAAGTCCTAACTTCCAGTGCTAACTTTCAGAATGTGACTGTATTTGGAGACAGGATTTATAAAGAGGTAAATAGGTCAAATTGAGGTCATTAAGGTTGGCGTAACCCAACATGACTGGTGTCCTTAGAAGAAGAGAAAATATGGACACAGACATGTACATACAGAGGGAAGATGATATGACCCAGGGAGAAGATGGCCATCCATAAGCCAAGGAGAAAGGCCCGGCGCACATCTGTCTTCACGCCTTAGAAGAAACTGACCCTGCCAACACCTTGATCCTGGACTTCTAGCCTCCAGAACTGTGGGCAAATGAATTTCTGTTGTTTAAGCTACCCAGTTTGTGGTACTTTGTTAGGGCAGCCCTAGCAAACTCATACAGTGTCCATAAATATTTAAATAAGCTAAGTCAAGGATGGTTCCGCCAGTCTTGAGGGAAGAGAAAACTATCTTTAATATGTCACGGAGAATTTCAGGGTGTGTGTGTGTGTGTGTGTGTGTGTGTGTGTGTGTGTGTGTGTGTGTGTGTGTGTGTGTGTGTGTGTGTGTGTGTGTGTATACAGGTATTACAATAAAAGAATATGAACCTAGCTTCTCACAGTCCAGGATATCGGTAGTGTGGTCAGAATTATGGAGCTATCAAGCATTAAAATCTTGAGATTTTATAAGACTCCGGTTATAGTGGTTACCTCTCTTCTAGGCATAAAGAAGGTGACAACTAGAGTGTGGTTACAGAGCTTTTATGGTAAACAAGGATAGTGTGAGGTAATAGCAAAAAGCTAATTTCCTAAGTTATCCTCAATTTTTTGGTAGTTCCATTTTGATCATCTTATCCTCCAGGTTTCTGACATGTTGATTTATAATCAGGACACCAGCAGCTTTCCTTTAATATTGTCACTAAGTGAATACGCAGCAGTTAGAAGTAAAATATTTGGAGAGTTGAGTATCAGTGCTCTCTTTAAAGATGACTATAAACTGACATATATAACTCTAAGGAATTTCCTATAATTTTCTAGTATAAGGTAGTGTAGGAAGGGAAAAAATCTTTTCCCTTTTCTACCCTTCTAGGTTCTTGGCTGGGCTCTTCAACAAGAGACAATTTAACAACAGGAAAACAAATAGAAGCTTATTAACAAACATGTATACCTCATATATACATGGGAGAAACCCAAAGGGTAGCTAGAGCTTGGGCATCTTAGCAAAGGAACAATAAATTTTTAGAGACAAAGGAAAAGGAACTTCCCACTAATTCACCATTCACTATGTGCATTCACTATTTGCAAATTAGTGGGAAGGCAAATATATAGGAAATTTACGGTAGACAAAGGCTCGTTAGTAAAGTTTGTTATCTAGATTCCTCTGGTGCCATCTCCAGGCTCATTAGGGTCTAAAGGTGCCTCTGATGACTAACTTTTGTTTTTCCTGGTAAATAGGAGAGGATGGACACTTTTATAAATTTATATCCTTCTTTCAGGCAAATAGAGGGATGGCAGAGAGCTTTTCTTATACTAGCTTCTTAATTGCTTTCAGCTCAAAATAATCATTATGTCAAAGTGGCATATTTGTGAGTGGCAAATTCTGCTATCCTTCAGAAATACCTCTGGAAATGAAGTAGTAAGAAAGTCCATATGAAATTCACAGGTTTTGAGCCAAGGGGAGTGTTAATTTTTTTAGTCCAATAACTTTGAACCAGAGGTGCACATCATAATCATCTATGAATTGTTTAAAGTCAAATATACCTGAATGCTCCAAGTTTGATGGACCCGGGATGAGCCTTGAGCATTTAAAGTTACAAAAATTGTCCCAATTCCGATGCTCACTGCTGATGAAGGACCAGGACAACTTCCTCATTTACAGGCCTCTGCAATAACCTAGGGCTCTTGGGCTGCTACAGGCTTGGAGGCAGTCCTGAGATCCAGCCAAACTCCTTTCTGCTACATCATCTGAGTGTTCATCTGTGAATTTCCTGTCCTTACTCTCCCCATTACCACAACTTTCCCCTAGATTTAAATTTGACTTTGGAAAAGAAAAGATGAGGAAATCACAAATAAAAGCTCAGCAATCAGAACAAAAGAAAAAAACCCACAAAACCATTTGCCTCCCCCTCATCTTTGTTACTCCCTGGTGGGAGTGATTTCTATTTCAACATCAGTCTGGCTGGGAAGCCCCCTAATTAAATAGTTAGCTTCATCAGCTGCAAGCTTTGAGGTAACAGTGAGAGCAATATATGACAGAATGTGACTCCAAAAAAGTAGTAGTAGCTAATGTATCATAATCAGAGGCAGAATTTCAAGTGCACATCACTGGGAATACACTGAGTTAGTATATTACTACCGGAATTGCTAACAGTACTAACCAGAACACTGGACCTTATAAGATTATCTTTTTCATAATCTAGCCCTTCTCTTCCTTGAAGACTTGACTAAATTACTTAGCTTTCTTGTTCTTTCCCCTTCCCTTGTGTTAAATACTAGTCATAGCAAACATATACATGGCATCATGTATCTGTTTATAGGTTGTTTTGAAACATACAGCTTAGGTCTTATGTATATAATTGAAATGTTTGTATCTAGATTTCCTGAAGAAAGACCATGTTTGCTTCTTTATTTTCACTGCTTAGCCGTGATTAGTAAAAGACTTTCCAATTACCTCAGAGACTGGATGGTCCAATCTAGTGAAAAGAACATTTCCCTGGGAACCTAAAGACTTCGATTTGAGTTTCAGCCTGCATGCAAGGGTAAGGCATGGTTATTTAAACCTATCTGCCTCCCAAATGCAATAAAGCGCTTATAAGCTTTGATTCATGAGTCATTGGGAGAATAAAATAAAACACGCAAAAGTGCTTTGAGGATTACAGAGTGTTGTGAATGTATAATGCCTTTCTGGTGCAGGTCTGTGGACTCATTGCTTTGTTCATTAAAAATGACACAATTGGGACTTCCCTGGTGCTGCAGTGGTTGAGAATCCACCTGCCAATGCAGGGGACGTGGGTTCAATCCCTGGTCTGGGAAGATCCCACATGCCGCGGAGTGACTAAGCCCGTGCGCCACAACTACTGAGCCTGCACTCTAGAGCCCGCGTGCCACAGCTACTGAAGCGCGTGCACTCAGAGACTGTGCTCTGCAACAAGAGAAGCCACCGCAATGAGAAGCCCACGCACCGCAACGAAGAGTAGCCCCCGCTCGCCGCACACAACTAGAGAGAGCCGGCGCGCAGCAACAAAGACCCAATGCAGCCAAAAAAAGAAAAAAAGACAGTTCTAAAAGGCAATTTTCACATTTCAATTAGTCTTTTTAAAATATATTATAGTATTAAGGTAATTTTCTAGGTTCGGAACTGCTGCCTCTTCTATAGAAAATAATGGAAACTAAAAAACTGAAAATTTAAGGTAAATGTAATTAGATTTAATTCTTTGCTAATACCTTTGGTTCTGTTCTTTTGTACTACTGGGGAAATTGTCTATCTATTAGTTATGCAATCTTTCATGTTTATGAAACAATTAACACTTCTCTAGAGCCATTTAGAAAATGTTATGGTATCTTTTCTTTGTTCATATTGTATAGGTCTCAGCCTATTTTTGGTAATGGTCCTGCTAGAAATGCCTGAGGCACTTGCTCTGCCATATTACTTGGAGGAGCCCCATAGACATTTCCCCCACTGGAGCCAATGTTGTGGCTAGGCTGGCCTTTGTGGTTCTTATTATGATTACAGGGCGCACTTCAGCAAAAAGCCATCAGGGAACTTTGAGGAACAAGATCTATTATTCACAAGTTCTGGAGGGTACACAGCATGCCCAAGGGTCACACAGCAAGGTAGCTTTGGGGGTGGGGATGGGGGTATGACCTGGGGCTTTACCTTTATTAGGGTCCAATGGTTGGGTTTCTTGGAGTTTCACAGGATCACACATTATGGGCTAATTTGAAGCATAAGAGTGGGAATCAGAACACAGACTAGAGGAAGTCACTCGAGCTGTCAGTTAGTTAGGTCACCCAGGGGAATTTCATGGGTAAGAGTGGCCTAGTTCCTTACCTGGTTGTTTTGTTAGTACTGTGTCATACAGCTGGCAATGTATTTAGTTAAGATGGGTGTGTTTTGAAATGATAATCGGCAAAGAAAAGCTTAATGTCAACCACTTACATTTCAGTTCAAATAAACAAGGAGGCAGAAAGAGATGTGGAACCATAAGGAGCGATGGCTTACTCATCATCAATGGAACCATATTTATCTACGCTTTCCCCTAATTTCCTAATTTATCATGTTCCCACAGTAGGAGGGATCATTCCTTCAAAACTGATTGAAACATTGTCTGTTTCCATAGAGACAGGTTTGAAATTGATTACAAAAAGAAAAGTGATCGATAAGTATGCCCTTTTTATGTATGTTCTTTTATTTGACTGTAATATGTAAGGTCTTAGAAACACAGATATATTATTCATTTGTTCATTAATTTTTAAAGCAGAAATTTTATCCTGATTATGAGTTATATAAACGGTGTAAAAATATTAGGCAATAAAGAAATTTATAAAGGTGTTAGTGAAATCATCCATAATTCTGCTCACAAGAGCTAACACCATTTGGTGTTTCCTTTCAGACTTTCTTTTTCCTTCCTATGTGTTTCCTTAGAAAAATAAGTGTGTGTATGTTTTACAATGAGCAGGATATTTTACATGCTGTTTTGTAAGGTATTATTTTCATTTGACACTATACATTAGATATGTTTCCAAGTAAATGTGTTTGTACATCATTTTTCATGATTTTAGTTTATTTTCTCTAATGGACTGATCATAATTTAATTTTCCAAACACTTTTATTGGGCACTTAAGTCGTTTCCAATTTTTTCATTATTATGAAACAATGTTAAACAATGCTGAGCTTTGAGCACTGTTATCCACAAAAGAGGCATAAGATAGCCTACTGCCCAGGCTTTCTGTAGGGGAGTATATAAAATAATGTTTGAGTAAACCACGATAATATATATTCAGAAATGATTTTTTGTGTTATCTAGATTTTCAGATGTGTTATATGGGTGTGGACTGTATAAATTTATACTTTAAAATCTTCTTTACATCTGAATACATGTCATTTCTCTTTCCAAATACTTGCGGTCTCTCCTGATTACATCTGTCTGAGGTCACTAGGTCATTCATTCAACAAACATGCATAGATGATTTTTCCAGTGTCAGGCACAGTGCTAAAGGCTAGAGATACAACAGTTAACAAGGCAGACATAGACTGTTCTCTAATGGAGTGTACATTCTTATGGTAGACACAGATTTTTAAAGAGCAGAAAACAAGCAAAGATAACAAATTCTGATGTGTTATGAAGGAAATTAATAAGGTTTTGATAATTAAAATAATAGGGAGTAGCATCAAATGAAGTGTCAAGTACTTTCTGAAGAGGTGATATTCAAACAGTGACATTAAAAAAAACCTGAAAAAGAAAAGAAAAAAATAAGAAATTGTAGTAAGATTAGAACTTTTGGGAAGGATGGGAGACAGGTGGAGACAATGTCAGAGCCTTAGGATGGGTTATATAATACAGGGTCCACAAACTACAGCAAGGACCTTGGTTTTTACCAAAGTGCAGCTGGAAGGCACAGATATTACTGACACCTCTTTTATTTTTCCTCCTTATGCTTTCAGTTGAAAGTTTCACTTATATTACTTTTCCCTTTATAATGAGGCAAAACAGTCATAAAACATTTTCTTTTTTGATATACCTCACCTAAACACTACATTTATCCATTGTGATACCTACTTTTTAATGTTGGTAAAACATTAGCTAAATAAGAAGAATGCCTTACATTTTGTAAACTGAGAAAAGTAGGCCTTTGACTTTTTGTCAGTTACTGCGAGACATGAGTTCAAATCTCCACATACAGGTGTACATTTTTCTATTTCTCCTTTTGGTTCTATCAACTTTTGCTTAATACATTTTGATACTGTTATTAGTTGCATACAAATGTAAGATTGTGTATCTTTCTGTTGAATCGATTCTTTTGTAATAGTGATATATCCTTTTTACTTGAGTACTACTGTTGCCTTAGATTCTTCTTTGCCTGCTATTGATATAGCTAGAGCAGCCTTCTTTTGGTTTGTCTTTCCATGGTATGTCTTTTTCTTATTTACCTATTTTATGCTTTGAAAACATTCATCTCCGCTTCCTAAAAACAGACACATAGTTTGCCATTTGTTTTTTCAACTTCTATATTCTAATTTACTGTGTTCAATCTCATCAATAATTTTCTTTATGGCCTCTGGGTTCTATTGCTATATTCTGCTTAGAAAGACTGACTCTACTTACACTTTATAAATTTATTCCCCCTTTTTGTTCAAGTATTTTTATAGTTGTGTGCTTTGTGCTTAAGTTTTTGTTCCATTGGAAATATTCTGCTGTGTAAAGACTGAGATAGTAATGTAATGTTTTGGGGGGTGGGTACTGCTGATCAGCTAGTTCTGATGTATACATAGTAAGGGTTTAGAACAATGTTAGCTGAATCTAAACTTTTATGATATCATTCAGATAAATTTATATACTTCTTTTTTCATTCTATCTATCAATGATAGGTGAATATGAGTTAGATTATTTCAAAACTTTTATAATTACATTGCAGCCAAAAAACATATTGCTGTGATTTGTGTCAAAGCATGTTCAGCCTATGCTTTCCTCTAGGATTTTTATGGTATCCAGTCTTTCATTTAGATCTTTAATCCATTTTGAGTTTTTTTCATATATGATATTAGAGAATGTTCTAATTTTATTCTTTTACATGTAGCTGTCCAGTTTTCCCAGCATCACTTATTGAAGAGACTGTCTTTTCTCTATAGTATATTCTTGCCTCCTTTGTTATAGATTAATTGACCATGAGTGCAAGGGTTTATTTCTGGGCTCTCTATTCTGTTCCATTGATCTATGTGTCTGGTTCTGTGTCAGTACCATACTGTTTTGATTACTGTAGCTTTGTAGTATAGTCTGAAGTCAGGGACAATGATCCTTCCAGCTCTGTTCTTTCTCAAGATTGTTTTGACTATTTGGAGTCTTTTGTGTTTACACATAAATTTTAAAATTATTTGTTCTAGTTCTGTGAAAAATGCCATTGGTATTTTGATAGGGATTGCATGGAATCTGTAGATTGCCTTGGGTAGTATGGTCATTTTAAGAATATTGATTCTTTCAATCCAAGAACACAGATATCTTTCCATCTTTGAAGTCTCCGAGTTGAAGTTTGAAATCCAGGACACATTTTCTCCCTTCTCCTAACTTCAAGTGTTTCTTAATATAATCTGTGTTTTATTTCCACACAATTATAACATAACTGCTCTTGACCTATATATCTTTAAAGAAGAATGTTTAGACCATATTCTTCAGCTTTACAACCGCATTTATAAGACTTAAAATTATTTCTGCTTTTAAGTGGTTTGAGTTCACTTCAGAATCATTTCTGTGACTTCCCTGTGACTTATCTGATTATTTCAATCTTTCTCTGATGATCAGAGTATGTATTCAAGAATTTCTTTCTTTTATGCCATGGGAATACCTGCTATGCTTTTTGAGTCCTTGAATATGTGAGAAAATTATTTTTCTAATAATTTCCAATAATGCATTAAAAAGAGTTGCTTTTATAGCAAATTAATAAGAGTTTGAAGGATTTTTCAACTGCTGATTCCAAGTATAATATCACCTATTTTTTTAGTTTTTAATTTAAAACACTTTTTTCATCTAGATCACATTAAACTTTTATCTAACATTTAGGTCTTCTGGACTCATTCATCATGAACAGATGTGAAACCTATAAATACATATATAGTTATAACTATAGTTGCAACTCTTGGCTACTTTGTTTCCAGTTGTTATTTTATAGAGCTACGTATTTGCATAAACATACATATGGTTTGAAGATGGTTGACCAGTAGACTCCATTTGTTATTGCACATATTTATCAGTGAAATTCTAAGCATTTACCTCAAAAAATTAAATACTTATTTAACAATTTTATGTCTATAGTACTATTAATGCACATATTAAATATTAAAAAAGTTCAAATTCTTTCCAAACAGTTTTAGAAAAATAAGTACACACAGATGAGTTTTTCTTTCTGGCTCCAAAGATGATGTCTGCACTCTGGTTTTCTGACTTGGTCATCAGTAGTCTGTAAGCAAGAATCATTCCTGACCCGTTCACCACTGTAATCCCACTGCCTTGCACAGTATCTAGAATTTTTTTAGATGCTCAGTAGATGTTACAGAATGATCATTTGGACTAAGAATGACTCATACATATACTAAGTTTATAAATGCTGAGGCAGGTATCTGGAGGAAGAAATTCATTTGCTAAAGTCACACAACCTTCATTCCAGACCAGTACAACTGCAGTGCAGTTTTCTTTCTTGCATTCCAAAGTGCAGAATGATGCTCTGCAGTCCAAAGTTCCATGGCTTCCTTGTGGGAGTTGTCACAGGAGTTGAGAAGGTGAGAGGAAGGAAAAGGGGGATATGATTCAATATCCCCAGACTAATTTAACTCAGCTTAAATTTATGTTTTTTTAAATAAATTAAAAACAAATGATAAACACAGGAAAACAAACCAAGATATAGCTTAAAAGTCACATCCCTGCACAATGCTGTCTTCTTTATAAGGTACCTATTATTATCTTTAACTGAATTTACATATGCATATGACAATCATTTCCTTTTTTCTTCTAGCAATAACTAGGTCTCTTAATGTGAGAATAGTATATACAATCATACTATAGAAGGACACATTTAAATTTTTGTTAAGATAATGAATTAATCATATTGGATACTTTTATAGGTATTAAATGACTATGATTCATTTTTATATTATTATTAATTGATATTTTTAGCTTTTATCTTAAAAATATCATGAGGATTGTAAAACCCCACAGCCTGGAATGAAGAGTTGAGACAGGACAATCTATTTCCAGGTAAAAATTTTAGCTGCCTTATCTATCTTGGAGCACAGCATGGCTATGATAAATGAGGTCAATTTTGATACTGTATAATTATTGAAGTGTCCACAAGATGGCAGACCCAGAGTCTCAGATGATTTATTCACTAGCACATGGCAAATATGCCTGCTAAGCCTTATTTTACAACACTGATTAGCCAAGTTGATTGCAACAATTAAAATTAACATGCTTTTTAAAAAAACTTTCTCCTTTCTGTCTATATTAGAATACATATCACAGTGAAGCCTTTAAGACAACAGTCAGGCTCATACCATACTATATTGGTTACTAAAGAATAATTAAAGCACTGTGTTTAACTTTTCCTAATTATTTCAAAATGAATCACCTTCCTTTATATGCATAACTCATAAATAGAGTTATGGTGTAACAATATTGCTTCTCACAAAATGCATAAGGAAGCCATTCTTTTTAGAATTGTCTTATCTATAGTGTTGTGAATGAAATATCTCCTCTTTTCACAGAATGCCACATAGTTCATGAATTAATAGATGTTTAAGCCCTATAGAAAAGTTGAAAGAACAGTTTGATGAACACCTAGGTGAATCCTCACCTCGATTTCTGTCATTAATATTGTCATGCTTTTTATTTGTATATACATGAATATATTATTTATATGTATATATCTATTATTCTTTATGTTTTTACATATTATTTTTTTATGCTTTATATATATACATATAAAGCACACACAAAGTTGCTTTTTGTTGAGCAATTTCAGCATGATGTAAACATCATGACATTTCACCCCTAAATACTGCACAATAATCTCCTAAAAATAGGAATGTACTTCTACCAAAGCAAAATGTCATTACCACTCCTAAGAAAAATAACTTTAGTTCATTAGTATCTAACGTACATTTTATGTTCAAACTTCCCCAACTGTCCTAAGAACATTTTATAGACAGGATCCACAGAAGATTATGTACTGTACTTATTCATTTTATTTAAAAAAAATCTTATTTAATCTGGTCCTTCCTCCACCTTTTAGTGTTTCATGACATTGAATTCCAGAAATGTGGTAGCACGTTGCACATTCTGTGTATGTCTGGCTGTTTCTTTGTGATTAGGTTTGAGTAAAACATTTTTTGCAAATGTTACACAGGATGTTATATATTTCTTTGTGCAATATATTAAAAGATAAATAATGTCAGATTGTTCTATAATCAGTGATACTAAATCTAATCACGTTGAAAAATGGTGACTTATAGAACACTCCATTATAAAACTGCGTTTTCTCGAGACCTTCAAGGTAGCTTTCTGCATCTAATTTGTTTCTGGTTTTATGTTTATCTTAGTTAAGTATTTAGAGTTTATTACGATTGGTAGATTTGTTTACTAATTTGGTTGCTCTCTTCCTCCTTTTTTATATATATATATAGATATATATAATATTTTCCTTTTTCTCTTTTTCTGAATGTGTACATGTATGCTTCTTTGTGTGATTTTTATCTGCAGAGCTTTGCTTTAACCATTTGTCCTAGGGTTCTTTCTGTCCTTTTTTTTCTTTTTAGTATAGTTTTTAGTGCTTGTTATCATTGGTGGATTTGTTTTTTGGTTTGGTTGCTCTCTTCTTTCTTTTTTTCTTATCTTTTATTATCACTTTTAAATTTAAAAAATTTTTAATAATTAATTTTTACTTTTTATTTTAATAACTTTATTTTATTTATTTATTCTTTCTCTCTTTTTTTCTCCCTTTCCTTCTGAGCTGTGTGGCTGACAGGGTCTTGGTGCACCAGCCAGGTGTCAGGCCTGTGCCTCTAAGGCAGGAGTGCTGAGTTCAGGACATTGGTCCACCAGAGGCCTCCCAGCTCAACGTAATATCAAATGGCAAAAGCTCTCCCAAAGATCCCAAACACAACACTAAGACCCAGTTCCAATCAATGACCAGCAAGCTACACTGTTGGACGCCCTATGCCAAACAACTAGCAAGACAGGAACACAGCCCTACCCATTAACAGAGAGGCTGCCTAAGATCATAATAAGGTCACAAACACCCCAAAACACACCACCGGAAGTGTACCTGCCCACCACAAAGAAAAGATTCAGCCTCGTCCACCAAAACACAGGCACTAGTCCCCTCCACCAGGAAGTCTACACAACCCACTGAACCAACCTTAGCCACTGGGGGCAGACACCAAAAATAAAACAGGAGCTACGAACCTGCAGCCTGTGAAAAGGTGATCCCAAACACAGCAAGTTAAGCAAAATGAGAAGACAGAGAAATATGCAGTAGATGAAGGAGCAAGATAAAAACCCACCAGACCAAACAAATGAAAAAGCAATAGGCAGTCTACATGAAAAAGAATTCAGGGAAATGACAGTAAAGATGATCTAAAATCTTGGAAACAGAATGGAGAAAATAAAAGAAACATTTAACAAGGACCTAGAAGAACTAAAGAGCAAGCAAACAATGATGAGCAACACAATAAATGAAATTAAAAATTCTCTAGAAGGAATCAATAGCATAATAACAGAGGCAGAAGAACAGATAAATGATCTGGAAGATAAAATAGTGGAAATAACTACCGCAGTGCAGAATAAAGAAAAAAGAATGCAAACAAATGAGGACAGTCTTAGAGACCTCTACAGCAACATTAAACGCACTAACATGTGAATTATAGGGGTCCCAGAAGAAGAGAAGAAGAACTGAGAATATATTTGAAGAGATTATAGTTGAAAACTTCCCTAATATGAGAAAGGAAATAGTTAATCAAGTCCAGGAAGCACAGACAGTCCCAAACAGGATAAATCCAAGGAGAAACACACCAAGACACGTATTAATCAAACTATCAAAAATTAAATACAAAGAAAAAATATTAAAAGCAGCAAGGGAAAAGCAACAAATAACATAGAAGGGAATCTCCATAAGGTTAACAGCTGATCTTTAAGCAGAAACTCTGCAAGCCAGAAGGGACTGGCAGGACATATTTAATGCGATGAAAGGGAATACCCTACAACCAAGATTACTCTACCCAGCAGGGACCTCATTCAAATTCGACAGAGAAATTAAAACCTTTACAGACGAGCAAAAGCTAAGAGAATTCAGCACCACTAAACCAGCTTTACAACAAATGCTAAAAGAACTTCTCTAGGCAGGAAACACAAGAGAAGGAAAAGACCTACAATAACAAACCCAAAACAATTAAGAAAATGGTAATAGGAGCATACATATTGATAACTACCTTAAATGTAAATGGGTTAAATGCTCCAACCAAAACACATAGACTGGATGAATGGATACAAAAACAAGACACATATATATACTGTCTACAAGACACCCACTTCAGACCTAGGGACACATGCAGACTGAAAGTGAGGGGATGGAAAAATATATTCCATGCAAATGGAAACCAAAAGAAAGCTGGAGTAGCAATTCTCATATCAGACAAAATAGACTTTAAAATAAAGACTATTAAAAGAGACAAAGAAGGACACTACATAATGATCAAGGGATCGATCTAAGAAGAAGATATAACATTGTAAATATTTATGCACCCAACATAGGAGCACCTCAATACATAAGGCAAATACTAACAGCCATAAAAGGGGAAATCGACAGTAACACATTCATAGTAGGGGACTTTAACACCCCACTTTCACCAATGGACAGATCATCCAAAATGAAAATAAATAAGGAAACACAAGCTTTAAATGATACATTAAACAAGATGGACTTAATTGATATTTATAGGACATTCCATCCAAAAACAACAGAATACACTTTCTTCTCAAGTGCTCATGGAACATTCTCCAGGGTAGATCATATCTTGGGTCACAAATCAAGCCTTGGTAAATTTAAGAAAAGTGAAATCGTATCAAGTACCTTTTCCGACCACAATGCTATGAGACTAGATATCAGTTACAGGAAAAAAAACTGCAAAAAATACAAACACATGGAGAGTGAACAATACCCTACTAAATAACCAAGAGATCACTGAAGAAATCAAAAAATACCTAGAAACAAATGACAATGAAAACACAATGACCCAAAACCTATGGGATGCAGCAAAAGCAGTTCTAAGAGGGAAGTTTATAGCAATACAATCCTACCGCTAGAAACAAGAAGCATCTCACATAAACAACCTAAACTTACACCTAAAGCAATTAGAGAAAGAAGAATCAATAAACCCCAAAGTTAGCAGAAGGAAAGAAATCATAAAGATCAGATCAGAAATAAATGAAAAAGAAATGAAGGAAACAAGAGCAAAGATCAATAAAACTAAAAGCTGGTACTCTGAGAAGATAAACAAAATTGATAAACCATTAGCCAGACTCATCAAGAAAAAAGGGAGAAGACTCAAACCAATAGAATTAGAAATGAAAAAGGAGAAGTAACAACTGACACTGCAGAAATACAAAGGATCATGACAGATTACTACAAGCAATCTCTTGTAGTAATCACAAGGTGGAGGAATCAGGTTCCCTGATTTAGACTATACTACAAAGCTACAGTAATCAAGACAGTATGGTACTGGAACAAAAACAGAAATATAGATCAATGGAACAGGATAGAAAGCCCAGAGATAAACTCACACACATATAGTCACCTTATTTTTGATAAAGGAGGCAGGAATATATAATGGAGAAAAGACAGCCCATTCAATAAATGGTGCTGGGAAAAGTGGACAGCTACATGTAAAAGCATGAAATTAGAACACTTCCTAACACCATACACAAAAATAAATTTAAAATGGATTAAAGACCTAAATGTAAAGCCAGACACTATAAAACTCTTAGAGGAAAACATAGGCAGAACACTCTATGACATAAACCACAGCAAGATGCTTTTTGACCCACCTCCTAGAGAAACGGAAATAAAAACAAAAATAAACAAATGGGACATAATGAAACTTAAAAGCTTTTGCATAGCAAAAGAAACCATAAACAAGACAAAAGGACAACCCTCAAGATAGGAGAAAATATTTGCAAATGAAGCAACTGACAAAAGATTAATCTCCAAAATTTACAAGCATGGGCTTCCCTGGTATGCAGTGGTTGAGAGTCCACCTGCCGATGCAGGGGACACAGGTTCATGCCCTGGTGAGGGAAAATCCCACATGCCGCGGAGCGGCTGGGCCCGTGAGCCATAGCCGCTGACCCTGCGCGTCCGGAGCCTGTGCTCCGCAGCGGAAGAGGCCACAACAGTGAGAGGCCTGCATACCGCAAAAAAAACCCCCAAATTTACAAGCAGTTCATGCAGCTCAATATCAAAATAAACAAACGACCCAATCCAAAAATGGGCAGAAGACCTAAATAGACATTTCTTCAAAGAATATATACAGATTGCCAACACACATGAAAGGATGCTCAACATCACTAATTATTAGAGAAATGCAAATCAAAACTATAATGAGGTATTACCTCACACCGGTCAGAATGGCCATCATCAAAATTCTACAAGCAATAAATGCTCGAGAGGGTGTGGAGAAAAGGGAACCCTCTTTCACTGTTGGTGGGAATGTGAATTGGTACGGCCACTATGGAGAACAGTATGGAGGTTCCTTAAAAAACTAAAAATAGAACTACCATATAACCCAGCAATCCCACTACTGGGCATATACCCTGAGAAAAACATAATTCAAAAAGAGTCATGTACCACAATGTTCATTGCAGCTCTATTTACAATAGCCAGGACATGGAAGCAACCTAAGTGTCCATCAACAGATGAATGGATAAAGATGTGGCACATATATACAATGGAATATTACTCAGCCATAAAAAGAAACGGAGTTATTTGTAGTGAGGTGGATGGACCTAGAGTCTGTCATACAGAGTGAAATAAGTCTGAAAGAGAAAAACAAATACCGTATTCTAACACATATATATGGAAACTAAAAAAAAAAAAAAGTGGTTATGAAGCAGGACAGGAATAAAGACACAGATGTAGAGAATGGTCTTGGGGACACGGGGAGGGGGAAGGGTAAGCTGGGATGAAGTGAGAGAGTGGCATGGACTTATATATACTACCAAATGTAAAATAGATAGCTAGTGGGATGCAGCCGCATAGGACAGCGAGATCAGCTCGGTGCTTTGTGACCACCTAGAGGGGTAGGAAAGGGAGGGTGGGAGGGAGAAAGAAGAGTGAGGAGATATGGGGTTATATGTATATGTATAGTTGATTAACTTTGTTATAAAGCAGAAACTAACACACCATTGTAAAGCAATTATACTCTAATAAAGATGTTAATAAAACAACTGCATTTTCTCTTTTGCAATTAATGAATACTCTTTGTCTTAGAGATTTTACGAATATCTGGTTTATAAAAACTTTTACCCATGTTTTTGTTACCCTTTTTGGAAGCATTTTCGTAAAGTAAAAAGTAAAAATATTAATTCATGTATTCATTCCACAGATTCTTACCGAATGTTTTTAATGTGATAAATTTGTGTTAACTAGTGTTGTAAAAAATAACAGGAATGACATGCCCCTTCACTCAAGAAAAAGAAAGTCTAGTGGATAAAAAACTATCAACTACTAGTCACAGAATTTAATAATTTAAAAATACATTTTAGGAAGAGCCAGAAAGCAAATTAACACAATGCTTTGATGGAAAAGAATATTGCATAAGTATAATTTAGATAGTGTGATTAGAGAAATTTTCTTACAGAGGTGACATATAAACAGACGCTGAAGTATATATGGAGCAAGAAGCGTCGGGCATAGAAACTTAGTGTTTGGAGAGAAGGGTAATATAGAGATCAGAACAGTCTAAATAATTTTTTAAAGATCATTCTGCCTGCAGTGTTGAGAATCAATTTTAAGGGTGTAATATTAAATGCAAGAAGACTTGTTAGAAAGGTACTAAATTAATCCAAGTGAGGGAAAAGATTGGGATTAGTGAAGGTGATGAAAAATCAAAGCAGATATAACTGATCCAACAGCATCAGCTGAACATGACATTATATGAAAATGTTTATATCAATGAAATGGTTTAGAATGATAAATATTCTAAGCATTTGTTTCTAAGAAATAAGGAGACTCATATTTAGTTCCAATGGATTTTTTTTTTTTTTGGCTGTGTTGGGTCTTCCTTGCTGCATGCGGGCTTTCTCTAGTTGTGCTGAGTGGGGGGCTACCCTTCATTGCGGTGCACGGGTTTCTCATCACAGTTGCTTCTCTTGCTGTGGAGCATGGGCTCTAGGCATGCGGGCTTCAGTAGTTACGGCTCGCGGGCTCTAGAGTGCAGGCTCAGTAGTTGTGGTTTACGGGTTTAGTTGCTCCGTGGCATGTAGGATCTCCCCAGACCAGGGCTCGAACCCATGTCCCTGCATTGGCAGGCGGATTCTTAACCACTGTGCCACCAGGGAAGTCCCAGTTCCAATGGAATTTTTTGATAGCAACACTGATTTTTATTTTGGTTCAGCCTGTGTGTGTCTCTTTGAGTGTGTGTGTGTGCATGTCTGTGTGTTGGGGTGGGAGGTAAAAGAAAATATTGAGGAAATGGCTATGGACTCAAGTATAACCACTACGTTTTTCCCTCCAGCTTTACTGAGACATTATTGACATAACATATGCAAGTACAAGGTATACAATGTGATGATTAGATACACATATATACAGTTGACCCTTGAACAACATGGGGGTTAAGGGCACCCACTCTCTGTGCAGTTGAAAATCTGAATATAATTACAGTTGGCCCTCTGTATCTGCAGTTCCACATCCGCAGATTCCACCAACCTCGGACCGTGTAGTACTATAGTATGCTTTTATTGAAAAAACCCTGATGTAAGTGGACCTACGCAGTTTAAACCCATGTTGTTCAAGGGTTAACTACATTGCACAATGATTACCACAGTAAGGTTATTTAACACCTCCACCCTTCACATAATTTTATTTAAAATTACCAAATATTTAAGATATACTCTCTTAACTTTCAAGTATATAATACAGTATTGTTAATTATAGCCACCATGCTGTGCATTAGATCCCCAGATCTTATTTATTTTTAAAGCTGGGAGTTTGTACCCCGTACCAGCATCTCCCCAGTTGACCCTCTCTCCTCTCTCTATGTGTGTATGTGTATATACATATACACACACATATATATACATATATACATACACACACACATATATATACACACACACACACATATATATATATATACACACACACACACACACATATATATATGTATATATATGTCATGTCTTCTTTAGCCATTCACCTGTTGTACTCCTAGGTTGCATGTCTTGGCTACTGTGAATAATGCTGTAATGAATATGGGGTGCAGATTTCCTTCAGATACATACCCAAATGATATGGTAGTTTCATTTTTAATTTTTAAAGGAACCACCATACTGTTTCCATACTGGCTGTACCAATTTATACTCCCACTAACATTGCACAAGGATTCTCTTTACTCCACAACCTTAGCAACACTTACTGTTTTTGTCTTTTTAATAGTAGCCATTCTAACAGGTATGAGGTTATATCTCATTGTGGTGTTGATTTGCATTTCCCTGATGATTAGTGATGTTGAGTATCTTTTCACATACCTGTTGGCCTTTGTATGTTTTCTTTGGAAAAATGTCTATTCAAGTCCTTTGTTGATTTTCTAATAAGATTGTTTGTTTTTGCTATTGAATTGTATGAGGTCCTTAAATATTATACTTGGGATGTTAACTCATCAGATATATGGTTTGCAAATATTTTCTCCCATTCCATATGTTGCCTTTTTATTTTCCTATTTCTTTTACTGTTCAGAAGCATTTTAGTTTGATGTAGTCCTACTTGTTTATTTTTGCTTTCGTTGCTTGAGCTTTTGGTGTCAAGTAGAGGCTGAAATATTCTTACATGGAATTTTTTTTTTTTTTTATGGTACGCGGGCCTCCCACCGCTGCGGCCTCTCCCGCTGCGGAGCACAGGCTCCAGATGCGCAGGCCCAGCGGCCATGGCTCACGGGCCCAGCTGCTCTGCAGCATGGGGGATCCTCCCGGACCGGGGCACGAACCCGCGTCCCCTGCATTGGCAGGCGGACTCTCAACCACTGCGCCACCAGGGAAGCCCTCTTACACGGAATTTTATATTTACAAATGTCCTAAAATATGTACATATACATCACCTGAATCTTATTATCTTTCATTTCCCTTTTCACAGTAGACACTTAGAAGAAAACATTACGCCTTGGCTACAAATGAAGTTATCTACAAAACAGAAATAAAGTTATAGATGTAGAAAATAAACTTACGGGTTACCAGGGGGTAAGTGGGGGAGGGATAAATTGGAAGATTGGGATTGACACATACATACTACAATATATAAAATAGATAACTAATAAGGGCCTACTGTATAGCACAGGGAACTCTATTAAATACTCTGGAACGGTCTATATGGGAAAGGAATCTAAAAAACAGTGGATATATTATATATGTATAACTGATTCATTTTGCTGTACATTCCTGAAACCAACACAACATTGTAAATCAACTATACCCCAATAAAAATTTTTTTAAAATTTAGGCCTTGGCCTTATACCATCCATACAAAAAAAAAAAAAAAGGAAGCAGGTTGTGGGTATTTTAAAAGAACCAACTACAATTCTGGACCAACTTCAGTTTACTCCTGACTTTGTTTCTTTTCTGTTCCAAGTTTGCCTAAATTCTGACCTCTGAAACTGTCTTCCAGATTTATCCCTGTTCTGATCAAACTGTGTAAATCTTGCTTTTAGAGGCATGAGCAGGACAGCTGGCCCTTGTACTCACCCCTGGTACTTTGAATCCCAATCTCTGGCTCTGAGTCATCTCTGTAGGTCCTCCCTGGCCTAGAATTCAAACAGATAAATACATACTTGATTGCTACATCCTCAAAAGATAAGCCTAACATCTCTAGGCTTGTTATAACAGACATAGAAATAACTCAATAAATGCTTATTATATCACTAACAAGTTAGTCATTTTCAAATTACCAGGGAACTCTTTTTTTGGAGAGGGTCCTCCCTTCAAAGTCTCAATGCTGGTTTTTCTGCAAATGCCCTCAAATGTCGGTATATCTCTACCTTTGCATAACTGATTTAATGTTTACCCTCGGCATCAAATTTGGGGAAATAATGGGTAATCAAGTTAGATATTGACATTTAATCTTTTTTAAAAAGTAGTCACAATGTATAAAATCCCCTCCTCCATTCCCTTGGACCAGTAAACTTACTTTGAGCGCTATTTCAAAAAACAAATCAGGACTTCCCTGGGGGGCGCAGTGGTTAAGAATCCACCTGCCAATGAGGGGGACATGGGTTCGATCCCTGGTCTGGGAAGATCCCACATGCCGTGGAGCAACTAAGCCCATGCATCACAACTACTGAGCCTGTGCTCTAGAGCCCATGAGCCACAACTACTGAGCCTGTGAGCCACAACTACTGAGCCCGCGAGCCACAACTACTGAGCCCGCGAGCCACAACTACTGAGCCCGCATGCCACAACTACTGAAGCCCACATGCCCCAGAGCCTGTGCTCTGCAACAAGAGAAGCCACCACAATGAGAAGCCCGCACACCGCAAGTAAGAGTTGCCCCCGTACAACACAACTAGTGAAAGCCTAGCATGCAGCTAGGAAGATGCAACGCAGCCAATAAATAAATAACAAATCTATTCCAAGACACAAATATCAAATTGATCTTTCTGGGCAGGAAACACATTGTGTTTCGCCTCACCCAACCTCATCAGCCGAAACCCCATCCTGCCCCCGACCAGGCCCAGTTTTTACTCCTTAAATATGCAAAGCTAAAGTAAAACGCAGTGTACTTTCAGCAAAGTCTTGCAATACACGTAATAAGAATGTTTCCTGGCTGTCAGATAAAATGTGTGACAATATAACTGTTTTTCCTATAGCCTGACATCACAAAAGCGGAAGTGTTAGGTGTAAGAATGTGGAAATAAGTTTTAAAATCTCAGAGATTTGCTCTCTGGAGATGTGAGTCAAGCTGTGATTTTCTGGATTGGAAAATATTACTTATTCCAGCTTTAGAAATCTTTGGATTTTTATTTACCAGGGTTTTCTTTTTCTTAGTGCATTCTTGGCACAAAAGCAGCCCCTGGGCAAGAAACAGTAAGAGCAGAGTTAGAATGAAGATTTGATTCTTAAGAATAGCATTTATAAGCATGTTCTATTCCTCTATGTGGCATTCTTTTTACACCACAGAAGAATAAGGACAGGGTGATTTTGTTCTTGGAGTTCTAGGTCACCTGCGTCCCAGAAGCTCTGAAAATACGCTTTATGATGTTTTGAAATTTTCTGGGTTTTTTCTTCTATAAATAGAGAGAAATTACTATTCCTGAGATATACTATAAATTTAGGTCATGTCAACATGTCAGAGAAACATGGGAAGTTTGGAGTTGGCTCACAACAATATTATCAAGTCAGTGAAGTGTGTCTTTTGAAATGTAAACTTCCTCAGAGGCAGGCTTTCTGAATTGACCTTTGGTGCTAGGCTGAGGGCAGTTCATCATCCTTGGACAAGCATTCCTAACACCTCCCCTTCCCCTTAGTTTGATGCTAGAGTCTGTTAAATTTATTTTAAAATCCTTTAAAAAGATTAGAGTAAGGTTGGGGATAATATTAAGAAATCGATGTGCACAAGGTTACGAAAACTCTCTCATACCAGTAGAGAAATTTTAACTCTCCTGCAAGTTAGTGCTCTCAATGTTGCTAACTCCATGAGGGGATTTTTGGCATCACAAGGGGGCAGCAGGGTTGGGAAGTGGTTGGAACTTGACACTGTGCTTGTAGTTTAAACAACGTGTAAAGCACTTAGCATGAGGCTCTGACACAGTAAAATTTCAATGCATATCAATTGCTATGCTTTTTGTAACTATCATCTTTCTGAAGGGAGGTGAAGACTTCAAAAGAAAGACTTTAGGTTCACATTAGAATTTTAAGAATGAGAAACAAAAAGGGAAATCTTCAATCACTGAGCCTCTACCATATGCCAGAGACTGCCCTAGAGAACTTACATGGTCAAATTAACCCTCCACAGCCCTGTGAAAGACGTAAAATTTTATACAACTAATGTCATTTTATAAATATGGGAACTGACAGACGGAGGTTAATATATAGCCATGTACTCATGTTCAACTTGAGAAAGAGTCCAGATTATAACCCAGTTCTTTTTGACTTCAAATTTTATTTTACTATTTCCCATGCCTTACTGATAAGCTTTAAATCACGCGCTGATCAGCAGAATGCACTGCTATTGACTGATGAGTGATAAGTTTTGGAGTCATTTTCTAGTGTGTTTTAGAACAGCTGATCACAATGGCAATCAAATGTACATTTGAGTGATGAATTTGAGCCAACAGGTGCTATTGAGAACTTGTTACCTGCTGGTTGAATGGCAAGCTATCAGCTTTTATGGTGTCTGACTGCATCTGAGCAAACCTGTTTTTATCCCCTGAGATGTGCTGATAACTTCCCATCCTCAACCTAATTTAGACCTTGATTACAGTAACCGACACGAAGTCCTCCTCCACAGGCTTTCTTTACACTGGCACCTCCACTTGCTCTTTTGAGTAGAATTTTTTAATACCATTGCCCCTATTAGATTTCTATCCTCCAGAATAGGAATATCAACTTTGTCTATCATGGACCCATTTTTTAAAAATCTATTGTATTTATACTTTCGATATATGCTCGGCCTTTCTGATCTTTTGTGCAAATTAGAAAGGAATCTCTCCCTTGACTTTACTTTTGTGTCAGAAATTTGTCCCAATGTAATAGTTTCGATAAAACAATTCATTTTTTTGTCATTTGCTTACTGAAACAAATATACTAATCTCCCCTGTCTGTCATACAAATGCCTTGCTTTTGTGCAGTACACGGCCTAAACAATCCAAAGGGTTGGCTATGAATAGTCAACAATTATTTATCGAACATCTATGTGCTATGATAACTTCAGTAAATACAAAAAAGAAAGGCCAAACTTCTTTCCTTCATGGAGCTTAGACTTTGTAGAAATCACAAAAAATAATAAAAAAAGATAAATAAGGAAAATATATATTAAATTATGGTAAATACTAAGGAGGAAAAAGCAATGAAGTTAAATATAAAATGTCAATTTTTAGAATTTACGTGTATATCAATAATTATGTGCATCATGAAATATACACAAAATAAACATTAAAAAGATTAGATGAAAATAAATATGAATGGCAGTTCTAATACTATCCTCAGCAGATGGTCTTACATCTCTATTTGTGGACCACGGCTGAAGAGCAGCCCTGCTATTGATGTCCAATAGGATTTTCTGCGATGTTGGAAATGCTCATTCTGTGCTGCCCACAGATAGAGTCTTTAAAATGTGTCCAGTGAGACTGAAAAACTGAATTTTAAATTTTCTTTAAAATTTAAACTGCCTAAATGGCTAGTGGCTATTAGACAGCATAGCTCTAGAGGAAGCAAAGTTCTGCTAAGGATATAGTAGTGTCTGAGGCAAACAGAACTTTTCCTTTGCCCTTTATCTTTGATACCCATTTTACCTTCAGACCCTAAACTTAGCCCAGTTTGACCTGGATTAATGATATGCTTTCTCCATGCAGTCTAACTGGCTTCCTCCTGAATTCCTGGATGCTTAATTGATTCTGCCTAACTCTGTTCACTGTACCTCTCCTGTACAGTTATCCTCTAACTGTAGGTCTATGTTATCTCTGGCTCCAACCATGTGGTCTCACATTCACTGGCTCCAGATATTGCCACCGTGGCTACCTCTCTACCAACTCCATGAGGTTGTCCTTAGATCCCCTCTGTTATGGCAGTGCTGTCCCCAGATCATTCGAATCTCCAGAAATTGATTCTGCAACCGTTAACGTATTAGTCCTGGGATGCAGTTTGTGTTGTGAACTTTTTCTGCATTTCCAGACACTCCCAGAAGCTTAATTAAAGAGCAATCGTATCTTTCAGGGTCATCTTAAACCATTGTTTGAGGCCAATATGTTCTATTAAACAGCTGCAAAAAACCCTCCTAAGAGACTGCTTGTATGTTTAATATTGGATTAAGTAATCCTGCTGGATCTCCACTTGCATCTTCCAGAGCACAGTGGTGCTAAATATGCAAAAATTATTTAGGAGTTTCTTGGAGAAAAGGTGGTATGAAAACATTAGGTTCAAGAAGGACAGCTGCCTCAGACTGTACAAAGTTTCTCCAGGCCACTACCACTCCGAGGGAAGCCTCACTTGGACAAACAGCTCATATCGGGAGGTGCTTTATTCACAGTACCTGACCATACACATTACACATCCCCAACAGGTCATCCAGAAGCCCCAAATATAGCAAGAAAGATCAAAACTCCTGAATTCAGCCTGGGGCTTGCTCATCTAAACAGCAGGTGAAGCATCAGAGGTAAAGCTGAGAAATTTTTTTCAGGCATACACATAAGCCTAGCAAGACTGATGTGAAATAGTGAGGAAGTCTAAGCAAAAGCATTAAAAATAATCTTGAACAAAAAGAGTTACAGGAAGAGTTATATACAAAAATTGTTTTATTTTGGGGAAGACAATGAAAAAAAATCATGATACTATAAAGCAGAATAAAATAATACCAAAGAAACAAAAGACATGAATACATAAGAAGAGAAACAAATTAATTAGAAAACTGCACATAGTATTGACGAATACATAAGAGTTGGTTCTTTAAATAAACCAACAAAATAAAGAAATATTTAATTAAAAATATTGAGAATGAGAAAGTGGTTGTAATTCACAAGAGGATATTATATAAAGTTCTATAGTAATTATGCTTCAATATCTTGATGAAATGAACGGCATTCAAAGAACATATAAATAACTATCATTGATTAAAAAAAGAAAAGTGAACCTGATAGACTCCAAACCATAAAGTAAACTGAAAAAAAAAAGATTAGAAATCTCTATAAAAATTTGCTTCAAGGTAGTTTTAAAGAAAGTTCGTATAACCTTTGGGTAACAAATAATACTCATAATATTCAACAATTCCTGATTTAAAAGTATTTTTAGCCACACCGATGATAGCCTTTGAGAGACTAGAAAACGATGAACAGCCGTAAGCTACGCCAGGACCACCTGCACTGGCAGGACCACCAGTGCCTCCCGGAGCGCCTACCCACCATATTACAGTGAAGGTAGAGAGAAAAGCTAGTGTTAGGGTCCAGGAAACACTGATCACGTTTGCAGGGCAAGTGGAGGATGAAAATGAAGTAGGCAAATACATATCATCTTCCCAGTATCACCAAAGTTCTGAATAAATAAAGGTGAATGGAAGATATTTCAAAGGGCTTTGGACAAAGGCAAAATTAAACAGATGTAAGAAGCAGTATGACACCCAAAATAGTGTATATTAGTTTAAAATAGGATATAGCTCCATTAAAATACATTATCAAACACAAAATCTCACCTACTCACCCCAAAACAAAGACTTTATAAAATTTTTAAAAGGTAAGCAGCTGTATGATATTATCAAAAGACATGCCTAAAATGATACACCATTAATTGTAAAAGGATAAGTAAGTTTTATAAAGCACATGCAAGCAATAATAAAGTAGGGTTTTCAAGATCAGTACCTGTGCCTGTTAGTATTGTACTTAGTGGCATAAGCAAAAGGCTTTTGGTATTTTTGCAGATTCTGAGGTCAGGAGTCACCAAGGCACAGCTGGGACAACTCATCTATGCTCCATGATGTCTGGGACCTTAGCTGGGAAGACCTGAGTAGTTGGAGGCCATTCACTTGCCTGGAGGCAGACATCACCTGGAAGCTCCTTCACTTATACCTGCAGAGCCTGGGCTAGGAAAACAGAAAGACTGGACTCAGTTGGGACCATCACTGGTATACATATATGGCCTCACCATGTGGCTCAGGCTTCTCCCAGTTAGATGGCTGGGTTATGAGAAGGAGAGTTCCAAAAGCAAGAATTTCAAGAGAACCAGGCAGAAGGTGCATGGCTTTTTATGATCTAGCTCAGAAGTTATGGACTATCATTTTTATCAAATGTTATTGGTTGAAGCATAGGTAAGTCCATCCAGATTCAAAGGAAGGGATGTATACTCTATCTCCCCTTGAGAACTTTTCTCAACCTCTATAAAAACAGATGAAGTACAATCCAAAGCTAAAAGCATTAAACGGGACAAAGTCAATCATTTTATTTACTAGAGTACCATTCACAAGGAAGCTATAACTGTTAAGAGTCTCTCTGTGCTAAAAAATTATATCAAAAAAATAATAATGCAGGATGTTTTCCTCTCTAATTTTTCAAATCAAGTTTCAAAAATATAAAAGATCTAATTTCCATACAAATTAAGGTTAACCTTATATATTTAATTAAACATTTTACACAGTAGGAAAAATGCACATTTTTCATCTGTCAATTGATAATTTCAAAATTAACATATGTTAGGACACAAAGGAAATGTCAATAAAATCTTCAAAGCATAAATTGTATGGGCCATTTTCTCTGCCTCTATAATTCTGGTAATAAAATTAAATAAATAAATAAATGTTTAACTAACATTTAAAATCAGTAACACAGCAATTTAAAAAATCTTCTAAATATCATGTGTCAAAGAGGAAATCAAAACTGTAATTACAAGCTCTTTACTAATTAAAGAAAATGACAACACATAGCAAAATGTAGGGGATACAGCTAGCTCTGAACTCAGAAAAAAATAAGTAGCTACTTATTTTATATACTTAATTCCTACACACAGGTGTCTGGAAGGAAAGTTCCAATATTACTATAATTTTATCTAAATACCTTTCTGTCTATCAATTTCTCTATCTATCATCTATCTGTCTAATCTATCATCTACATATTTATTCAACATTCATGCTTTACTTCTTTGGTATGTGTGTATTACTGTTGGCATGGCAAGAAGTAATCTAAATGCTTATTAACAGGACATCAGTTCAATAAATAGGACATTACTTCAATAAGTTTTGGAACCTCCAAGTAATGTAATTGCATGTAGCTGTTGTATGAACATGGAGAAATTATTACACTACAGTAAGGTAAAATAAAAGACCTAAGAGAAGGATACAGAACAAAATTTTGCTTGGATGTAGGAAACTTAGAATGATGCAGAAGAAATGCCAGCATCCATGCCACCGCAGAGGATAACTTCTCTATGGAGACCCTCAGTTAATAGCCAATAGGACTGCATCAGATGACATAAGTATAACTGCATAAAGAACACCAAATGCACAAGAAGGCAAACCACCATGAGTCATAAGTGACAGAAACAAGCAGTAGCAGAGTTAAATCCCCAAAGACTGAAGACATTGGAATTTTCAAGATTAAAATATAAAATATCTGGATATGGCCTGCTTAAGGAAATACATAAAATTACAAAGGAAACAAAAAAATCAGAAAAATAGACTTTAGCAAACAGAATGGAAGTTTTAAATGTGAACAACAGTCAATGAAAAAAATATCTGACTCAAGAGATACATTAAGTAGCAGACTAGGTGTAATTGAAGAAAGAAGTATAATATGGGTTGGAGATACATTTACATAGATATAATATATATAAAAATATATATACATATATATTGCATTTCATATTTATAAAACTTATCCAGAATGCAGCAATAGATATGAGGAAATGAGGACAGTGGAAGAGCAACACAGAGACATGGTGGATAGAATAAAGTTTGCAACCCAAAAGGGTAAAATCCAAATAGAGAAGAAGCTTTATTTAAAGAATAAATGACTTCAAATTTTTCAAAACTGATAAGACTTCGGCCCAAGCTGGTAACCCAAAAAGTTATGACTGAATGTATGTTAGTGAAACTACAGATAACCCGGGAGAGAGAGAGAGAGAGACAGAGAGAGAGACAGAGAGAAATCCTGAAAGGAGCCAGACCGAGAAAGACCTACAAAGGAATAAAGTCAGAATGACAGAATACTCCTGAGCAAAATTAGGGAAATGGTATTTGAACATTTATCAATTGAACAATTTTGCGTTTAGTGTGTCTTTTTACTAAGCACCATTATAACCTCCAAGGACGCAGCAATGAGCGAAATTGAAAGTGTCTCTGCTCTCGTGGAACTTACATTTATACAGGTGCAAACAGAGTCAACTAAGTGCATAATTTTTTTAAATTTATTTATTTTATTTATGGCTGCTTTGGGTCTTTGTTGCTGCGTGCAGGCTTTCTCTAGTTGCGGCGGGCAGGGGCTACTCTTCGTTGCCGTGTGCAGGCTTCTCATTACAGTGGCTTCTCTTGCTGCGGAGCACAGGCTCTAGGTGCGTGGGCTTCAGTAGTTGTGGCTCGCGGGCTCCAGAGCGCAGGTTCAGTAGTTGTGGTACACAGGCTTAGTTGCTCCACACCATGTGGGATCTTCCTGGACCAGGGCTTGAACCCGTGTCCCCTGCATTGGCAGGTGGATTCTTAATCACTGTGTCACTGTGTTAGGGTGAAGCCCTAACATAATTTTTTAAAGGATAATTTCATCATGTAAAAGTGATATGTAGAAATAAAGCAACAAGTTAGAAAGTGCATTGGTTATTTTAGATAGGGTCATCAAGGATACACTTGGTGGTGAAGTGACAGTTGAGCTCAACCCTCCAAATAAGTCGGACCATACAAATAACTGTGGGCAATCCTATGGGCCACGAGATAAGAATGGATGGACACAGAGAAAAAGCCGAGCAGAGAAAAAGGGGTAACGGAATGAGATAAGGTAGCAGAGGTAGACGAGACTTTGAAGGAAATGATAATATTTTAATGGCAATGAGAATAATTTGAAAGTTTTAAGGGAGGAAGTAACATGAGTGTAATTACATTTTCAGGTGGTCACTCCATGTGCTATGTAGAAAATTGAATATAGTCAATTATAAACTTGGTGCACTTTACCTTGGGTTTCCTCTTGTATATTATCTTCCACAAAGCCAAAGTTGTCTTAGGACTCTTCCAGTTTAAGTAAGAGAGATAGGTAATCTAAACTGGCTTAATTTTAAAGGATACCTATTTTTAGCCCCAATCAAAATTTCCAACATTAGCTAGCTTCAGGCTCGGTTTGATCGTTAAGTTCTGTACCTCCGTCTCTCAGACAAGCTTTCTCTATGTGATATGCATGATGGCTCTTGGCAGCCTGAGACTTCAATCCTAATAGTGTTTTAATCGCAGCATAAGGAAAGCTTCTTCCGTGATAGCAATGAAGTATCCTGGGTGGGGAGAACTCCATTTGCCTCCTTTTGATGACATTTCTATTCCTTAACCATTCATCAGCCTTGGGATTTGGGCACTCTGATTAATGAGGTCAAAATCAACTTCCTAATGATGTGCAGTTGGCAGGGAGGGACTAAGTTTCTCCTAAATGACACAGAATGGTTTCACCATAAAAGAGAGAATAATTCTTACCAAAAGAAGGTGGAGGACTGTTTGCCAGGGAAGAAACATATCCACAGCAGAAGGATAGAAGGAAGTCTGCCCATTTCTTAATAAAATTAGTTCTCATGACTCCAAGTTGTTTGGTACTCTTTGGTAGGACCAACATGATGGTTAAGGGAAATTCTCATAGTGAAAATTAGTGTCATTTTCCCCCATGTAATTTAATTAGATATAGCCATTTAGCCTCACAAGGAAGATAATGAGGCAGGTGGAGAACTTGATATTTCTTCCAGGAGGGGTCTCATATATCCTCTTACAGCAACAGCTGCATGAAAGAAAAGGAGAACACAAGAAAGGCATCCCTAGACACCAAAATCCAAAGGAAGGCCTCCAAAGAGAACATTCCATGGGGCACTGGGAGAAATTAAAGTTTCTTTTTTTCCCACTACCAGATGAACTCTTTCTCGAGCAATACCCTAGCTGTTTTAGCCATTATCTAAACCCTGACTATTCCTGAGGGGTCAAGGAAGGAAGTTTCATTGAATTTACCATAAAGATTGAAAGTGACGCTGACAGTTGTATAGAATATTATAACCTACAATAAACAACTGATTTTTAATGTTATTTTGCCAATATAACAAAGAGTCATTAGAGAACGAAGAGTCATTAAAGAGAGAAAAATATTTTAAATTTTTCATATTAAGGTCTCTGTAGCATACTAGGTAGAAATAGTTATGAAAATAAAAAAGAAAATTAATACATGAATTTTAGTTTCTGTTCTGCATCATTTCATAGTATGTTTGAGCTTTTAAAATCTTGTTGAGGCTGCATCATTTGTAATTGGTCTGGAGTAAAGCAATGTCAAAAGGAAGATAAAATGGATTTTTAAAGAAGCTAATACTGACAATGTCAAAAAGGCATAATTTTTAAAGCTTTATAGCAAATTGTTAGGGTTTAGGTATAATTGAATTAGATTACAGTTGAATTCAGAGCTAATAATTTTTTCTAGAAAATGATAATAATAAAATAAATCTACCTTTTCTTAGGGAATTTTAAATGCATTCATCATTGTTTTATTATTGTAGAAATTTTGCTTCAAAAATGTAGACATTTATTCAAAGACAGCTTTCTGAGCCCATGCATTTATTTCCCTGCTTCACAACTTCCCACTGGAAAATAACCAATACAACAAAGGTAAATTGGGCAAAGTCTCTCTCAAGATTAGAAATCAGGAAAGAATCCTGTCTACAAGATCACAAGAGCAGTTTTGCTACCTGAAGAAGGACTGTATCCCACGTAAGGATGAACTACTATGACCAATATGGAAAAGAAAACACTTCCTACTGGTAAATCTCTGCCATACAGCTGTCTTCACCAGGATTTCTGTCTCATTTTTAGCAGGACTAAAAACCACATCATACATTTCCAACTGTCTCTTTCCTTAAAATTGGAGAAAATGTTCTTTTCTTATTGTCCCCAAATCACAGTTTTAGACAGTAATCCGTCTAATACAAATAAGAGTTTCTCTTAAATCTGGTCACGCACAGGCACAGACTTCCATTTTTAGTGCAAATAAAACTTATACATCAGAAGTTGAAGTAATTCAAGCAATGAGACATCTTGTAGGTAAATTAGCAAGCCTCCCTCCCACCACCAAAGTAAACAGGTTGTAAGAAAAATGAAACAACTAAATAACATACTTTGTATCTTCAAGAAAGCATTATTTCAGGAAGACATACACAGATTTCAAAAAGCAAAAACAATAAATCCAGTGGTAGCATATTAATTTTGTCAGAAAACCAGATCAGTGAGTTAGAAAACTGATGAATTCTCCATGACTTTCAGAGGAAAAGATTAAGAGAGAAATATGATTAACTAAAAATGAGAAATATTGAGGACACCTCTAGTTAACTCAACATGTATATGTAATACTCATTCCATAAGGAAAGACGAGACTCACTAATAATGAAGGAATAAAAATAACAAGATACCATTTCCCACTCATATGGTGGATAAAAATTAAAAGGAAATCTGATCATATCAAGTGTTGAAAAGACAACTGTCATTCAGTGTTGATAAGAATCCCAACTACTCTGGATGCCAACTTGACAATACATACATATATATTATACATACATACATGCATACACTTTTGACTTTATATTTATCCAAAATAGTCATACTCCACAACCCAACAGTTTCATTCCGAGGTATATTGTTCCTAGGTTTGAATGCTTTCAGAAGCAGGCCTGGAGACTAAAATTTCAGTGCAAATAGTGTATTTGTGAGATGGTTCCAGAAAATGCCAGTGGGGAAGTGAGACAGGGAAGGAAGTTGTGAAAGGCTGTGGGCACCTGGAGCTCCATCTGACTGAGGAACTGTAGGGGACACTGTAGAACACGCCCTCAGAGTTATCCTAGTCAAGGGTGAGTAATCTGGGGTTTTTATCTCCCTACTCTCTGCATCACTAAGGGCTACTTCTGGGAGCATTGACTCAGGTACTTCCAGCTTGCCCTATTTGCTAGCTGAATTGCTCTTATCCAGGAACTATCTTCATGGTGTCCACAGCAAGCAGGTGTTCATAGTAAGCAGCCCTCAGCATACAGAAAGGAGGACTGAAAGAATAAGGGTAGGGCACTGATAATGTCAGCTACAATACCTTAATAAAGGAGATCATGTGTACAAGGAAATACAAATATGTAAATGTTCTTAATATTTAATCATTTATCACAGAAAAAAATGGAAGTAACTGAATGCCCATCCTTAGAAAGATGAATAGTAAAATGTGACATTAGATACAAGGAATAATCTAGATCTCTATACATTAACATTCCTAATTCTTAAAAATCAATGAAATATAAGCTGTAGAATGATACATATATTTATTATAGCCTTTATGTAAAGTTACTAAATTATATAAGTAAATCATGCATATCTAAAATAACATTTTTATTATTTATTTATTTTAATAGCTCTTTATTGGAGTATAATTGCTTCACAATACTGTGTTAGTTTCTGCTGCACAACAAAGCAAATCAACCATATGCATACACATGTCCCCATACACCCTCACTTTTGCATCTCCCTCCCTCCCTCCCTCCGTCCCACCCCTCTAGGTGGTCACAAAGCACCAAGCTGATCTCCCTGTGCTATGCAGCTGCTTCCCACTAGCTATCTCTTTTACATTTGGTAGTGTTTATATGTCCATGCCACTCTCTCACTTTGTCCCAGCTTACCCTTCCCACTCCCCATGTCCTCAAGTCCATTCTCTACGTCTGTGTCTTATTCCTGTCCTGCCCCTAGGTTCTTCAGAACCAACAAATATAGTATTAAAATCCTAATACAGAGAGATCTTTTCTGTCCTTAAGCAAAAACATGCTTTGAAAATGTAAAATTTGTCAATGCCACAAATACAGGATTTAAAAAACGAAAAATCACTCTAGTTGAAACAAACTAACGTGAAACTTCATTCTCATTAGTTATTAAAGAAGTAAATTGAAGCAGCAGCAAGGTAACCTCTATTAATTACTATCTGGCAACGTTGAAAAGGAAGCCATATGCCAGGCAGCCAGTTCTGCAGATATAAGAGAGTTTAGCTGAAAGAGAAATTTGACTCTGTCTTTTATATCCAGCAAGATCATTCTCTTCAATCCTCTCAAACTTGAGAGTATAGAGTAAAAAGTCTCTACATATATTCTTACCTGTCAGCTTTACATTT
Source organism: Pseudorca crassidens (assembly GCF_039906515.1). NCBI lineage: Eukaryota > Metazoa > Chordata > Mammalia > Artiodactyla > Delphinidae > Pseudorca > Pseudorca crassidens. The sequence goes on along the minus strand of NC_090311.1, from coordinate 52,962,659 downwards.
TGGACTAAATAATGAACTGTATGCCCAATCTTTCATAACAGACAATCTAGGCTAATGCTGTCCAATTGAATTTTCTGCAATGATAAAAAAGTTCTATATCTGCATTGTCCAATATAGTAGCCACTAAGCCACATGTAGCTATTAAGCATATAAAATTGTGGTTAGTTTGATCGAGGAACTAAATTTCTAATTTTATTTAATTTTAATTAATTTTAATTTATAATTAAATGCCACATGTGGCTAGTGGTCACCATATTGGACATTTCAGCTATAGCTGAATCCCACCATGTGCCTTACACTTAATATTTACCTCAGTCCATGTTGGATGTGTAAATCCTCACACCACTCGTCCATTACTTTCTTCGTACCTATCCAAAGGAATAACTCTCTCTATTTCTATCAAAGGCAAATTCTCCACGTGGTCCGTGATGTCTTCCTCTTGCTGACTCAAGGACTTCCTTTCCCTTTGTTCCTTATCTTTTATCTACTTCATATTCCCTACTAGACCATCTGTATGAATACTGTTTAAGGTGTCATTCACCTTTGAGAAAAATCTGTCACTACCTCTTCTCCATCCCTAAGGACATGTCTATTTTTCTCCTCCTATCCAAAGCAAAACTGGATGAAAGACTTGTGTATAACAGCTCTGTCTACTTCCCTGTACCTAATTCTTTATTTCCCTTCATTCTACCAAAAGTACTCTGACCTAAATCAGTTATACCTACCATGTTACTAAACATACAGTTACATCCTGTCCTTTTAATAGCTTGACTTCTCAGAAGAGCTTGGTACATCTCTAGTGAATTGAAATGTCACAGCAGGTCCAGAGAAATACATGATTACTTCTTTTACTCATTAGCTGAGGGTAAGGTAAGGATGGAGGTAAGGGGATTTTTGAGGAGAGAAAACTAGTTAAAAAATGGTCATCTTGGATAATGGGAATGTGACTCTTACTAATGATATACAATGGGGCTATTGACTAGTACACTTAAGACTTGCCCATTTCCCTGCAAATTTACCTCAATATTAATGATAATAAATTTAAGCAAATACCGAAATTAGTTAAAATATGCATGGTAAAGTGGTGTTCATTATGTAATTCTTTCAACTTTTTTGTGTATTTAAAGTTTTTCTTAATTAAATTGGGGGGGCAGAATTATTAAGGAAAGGAAATAATGCAAAAAACAGGAGAGAAGTAATAATAAAAGAAATAATGGAAGAAAAATTACTTGAACATAATAATGACTAGAAACTTTAGATTAAAACTTCTCATTTAACCCCTGGCAGAAAAAAATTTTAAAGTAGCAGTATCTTGGAGAACCTCTTGAATTCCAATAATAAAGAATTAATATTACAAAGTTGATAAAGACTGAACTAATTACTAACAAAGAAAAGAGAATCTACCTTATATATGTATTTTTAAACTATAAGACAGGAAGTTAGAAAACCACAGAATAGCATCTTGAAACTATTGAAAGAAAAGTACTATAAATGACATATCTTATTTAGCCAACATAAAATTCACATGTCAGATAAATACACGAATAAATGCATAATATGGTCATGAGTAGAAAGTTTAAGTCTCAATATTTATAAAGTTGATTCTTAAAAAAGTGATCAATATTCAAAACAAATCCACTAAGAAATGAATGGATTTTTTAAAAAGGAATTTGACAATCCAATTTAAAAATTAACCCAACTAATATAAATGTCAAAATATTCAAAACAATTTTGCCAAGGAACAATGAAAAGCATCTTTCACTATCACTGATTAATACATGTTTATGACTTCTAGTTTTGAGATGATGTTATAGCTTGAATTTGACAAAGTCTTAGGAAAAAGCAAGAAAATACCAAAATACAAAAAAAAAAAAAAAAAGAGAGAATATTTTGAAAGCATTAAAAAAAGAGAATATTTTGAGAGCATGAGAGTTACTAGGTCAACCCAGATTTGGGGAGTCAAGATTCTGGAAAGAAGAGAACTACAGAAAGAAGAGATGACATTCTTTAAGCATTTTTCCTTAGAACAATTTGCCAATTTTTGGTATGTTACCAGCGGCTGCAAATAGCAGGAAAAGAAACCAGCAGACATTCTGGCAGTCCCTAGTCCTTCAAAGCACGAGATTTTTAAAATTTCAGTTTGGTACTGCTAAGACAGTAAGGACTTGAGGATCCAAGTTCTCAGAAAGAAGAGAAGAACAAAGAAGTAAGACTAACACTCTGGTAGTTTTAGCTTGACATATTTGTTAAATTTTTAAACTGTGAAGGGCAAAGACTAAGAAGGTAAATAGAAAACCACTGAAAAAGCAGAGTAGAGCTTTTAGCAGTTTCCAAATGCTGAGAAAACAAAAGTTGGAGTTTAGGACATAGAAGGAAGTGGGTCATAGTAAATTTCACAGGCTCTCACTTGGGATCCCTGCACATTTTTAGCCTAAAAGTAAGGGCAAAACACCTATACACAGAAACTCAAAAATTCTGCAATTGAGCTAGATAAAAGGAATTAGAAAAATCAGAGTAGACTTTCTAGCAGTTTCCTACTTCTGAGAACCTCAAAACTGGAATTCAGAACTTAAAAGGAAGACAGGCCATGGTAAATTCCACAGGATTAGAAATCCTGAAGTTCCTTCCCCCAGGAGCTGGGCTTTATAAAAAAGGCAGATCAGCAGCTTATTTCAGTCCCTAATGTGATTAAGGGGATTCCCCTGCTGTGACCTACCAGAAAAGTGAGCATCTATAAGTCCTCACACTTTTTTACACAAAATACTTGGGATTTAGTAAAAAAAATTAACAGACATGCTCCCCCTCCAAAAAAAGAACCAAAAGAAAAAATAGAAAATAGACACACAGAACCAGATGGCCTAATTATTAGTTATCAATACGGATATGAAAATACTATTATTAATATGTACAAGACAATTTTAACAACTTCATCAGAGAATTGAAATCTCCATATTAAAAAACTCTGGAAAGTGTAGATCTGATTTACGTAATAACAGAAATTAAAAATTTAATGCATGGGATTGTCTTTATGATAAAGGCAACATGAGGAGTTTAGGATACTCTCCTCCACAGAAAATATGTACAAAATAAAACAAGATTATTAAAAGCAACCTTTTCAGGGAATCATTGAAAAGTAGACAACAATATCAAAAGTGTTTACTCATAGAAAACTGTCAAAAATAGTCTGGATACAGCAAACTGAATAGCATTCTTTCTTGAGGACATTTTTGGAAGTGAGAGAACCATGGAAAGACTGAGTTAATATACTCTCCACACATCCCTCACCTGTTAAACTCTGTGAGGGAGTGTACCAAAAGTTGAAAGCCTAAGGAGACTTGCAATTTTACTGTGCTTTTTAATGTGTTCCCTAACCCACAAAAGATTAGAGGGTACAGAATAGTTTTATCGACTTTAGGTGTCTAAGAATAATCTCTGCAAATCATGGACTGACTGCAAAATACACAGGTTCAAGGAAAAACCTCCTAGAGAGCCAGGCCCAAATATTTACACAATCTCAAAATAAAACAAAATCTATGTAGAGATATCAGTGGCTTCACACTCCAGGGTAGAGAAATTTCAGAGTTGGAGTCTATACAAGTTAATTGTCTAGATCAACATAAGATTAAAAAGAAATTTAGCATCACTAAAATATATTTAAAATGTACAGTTTTGAATCATAAATTACTAAATATGTGGAAACCAGAAAAAAAATAAAAACTGTCATCCAAGCTTTACATATCCAGTGAAACTATGCTTCCAAAATAAATGCAAATTAAAGGCAAATTTTTTTTTTTTTGGCTGTGCCACATGGCTTATGGGATCTTAATTACCTGACTAGGGATTGAACCCAGGCCACAGCAGTGAAAGCACCAAGTCCTAATCACTGGACTGCCAGGGAAGTTCCAAAGACAATTTTAGATAAACTAGAACTATGAAAATGTAGTGCTAGTGGACCTGGACTACAAAAAATGCTAAAGAAATTCCATTAGGCTGAAGAGAAATGACATGACATGACAGTGCTAATCTATGAAGGGAATAATAGACAACAGAAATGGTAAATATTTGGCTAAAAATAAAATTATATGTATGTGCTGTATGTGCTATGGTTATGCGGTATATATACTTTTTCTTTTTTTAAAAAGAAATAACTGTTTAAAGCAAAATTTATTACACTATATTCTTGGGTTTGCAATATACATGGATGGACTAGGTATAACAATAATATTTCAAAGAAGTGTTGGCACTATTCTTGTGCAATGTTTTTATAATTTACCAGAAATATATAAATTTTAATTTGAAATAAAGATGGTCATTGTAATTCCAAGACAAGCACTAAAACATAATAAATGCACAGAAATAAGCTAAGAAGTCAATAAAGAAAATAAAATGGCGTATAAAAATATTTGTTTAATACAAAAGATGATAGTAAAGGAGGAACTGAGAACAAAGAAACAAGAGAGACATATAAAAGCAAATAGCAAAATGGTAGACTTAAGTCCAATCATGTGGACAGTTACATTTAATGTGAATAAGTAAACAATCTATCAAAAGGCAGAAACTGGACTTTATGATTCCATCCCATAAATACCACAGGGCATTTTTGCCCTATGTCACTCAGCAGGAAAAAGTACATTTTATTTCTTCTCCATTTGCTAAATTACTGACTTCTATTACTAAAGGAACACTTCTCCAAACCAACTTTATTTCAGAATAACATTTTTAAAAAGAGAAGAATGATACTTAACCTACAGCCTTATATTTTAGAGAAGCAACCTGTTATCAAAGACTTAAAGCAACTTATTCTCACAGCTAATATGACCTATTCACTTCTGTATATTTATCTAAAAGCTGTATAGGGTTCCTTTTCACATTTCATTGTTTAATACACGTGGAAATTGTGTGTGTGTGTGTGTGTGTGTGTGTGTGTGTGATGTAACGAGAGATACAATTTCTTTAATCTTTTAAAAATGGATTCCCAATGATCCATTACCATTTATTGAAAAGACTATTCTCCCCTTCTCCCACCTGCCACCCCCAGTGACCTGCTGATCTGCTGTGTGACCTCTGGTTGCTATCTTGTATGGATCTTTTTCAGAGCTCTCCATTATCTTCCATTAGTTTGGCTGCTATCTATCTATCTCTGCATTCATAACATAATGCTTTCATTGCTACAGTTTGAGTCCCCCCAACATGTGCTTTTCCAAGAGTTGCCTGGCTATTCTTGGCACTTTACACTCGCAAATAAAATTCAAAGTGACTTTTCAAGTTCCACAATAAAAGTCTGGGATTTTTAGTGGGATTGCTTTATATCTATATATTGTGTGTATGTAGATATATAGATGGATAGAGATAAATTTGAAGGAAACTGACATATATAATACACATACAAACAATTAAAATTCATGAGAAACTATATCTAAGTTGTGATGGAGTAAATGATATTATACTATATTAAAATCATTGCTCTGTCCAAAAAAAGTAAAATACCAATTAGTAACAGATTTTAGTATGCTAAAATTGCATCTTCTGAATTTCTGTCAACAGACAACTCTGGAGATGTTAACTTTTTTGTGATTCCAAGTTTGCGTATGCAACAAAATGGCTTTGTGGGCTGCTAAAGGTGAGACACTTTATGGACAAAGAGAAAGTTTGCAGCAAATATTAAGAGATACATTATATTACTAAACAAAGTACTTCCAGGCTACATTTGACATAGAAACAACTAGAGAAAAATGATAGGTGAAGAGAATGGAGATGGGACAACAAAAATGTACAATTAGTGTACCTGATAAATACTCTTATAATTTATAAAACTAATTTAAAATAAATAAAAGGAGAACTTGATAAATCAAAAAATAATTGCGAGCGATTTAACACAACTATGCTTAGATAGCACATGCATACCAAAAAAATTAGTAAGCATCTAGGAGATTTGATTATTCCAGTGAACAAACTTGATTTAATTGACTTATAAAAAACATTGCATCCCCAAACTGCAGGTTAAAAAAACAAAACAAAACTGTTGAATTACATATGGGTTACATACCAAACCAAATGACCATATGCCTGGTGATAATGCAATTTCATAAATTTAAAAGAAGTGAAATAATACAACTTTATGTTCTTTGACTGCAGAGTTAGTATTCTAGACAACAACAACAAAAGCTAGCTGGAAATATCCCATGTGTTTGGAATTTATGAAATATACTTCTATTCAGGGATCTAAGAAACAAGTAATACAAATTAGCATACTTAAATTATTATAAAAATAATACATACAAAAACATAAAATTCAAGTAATACCATGATTAGTGGAACATTTATAGCCTTAAATACATATTAGGAAAGAAGAAAGACTGCAGATAAATGAGCTAAGCATGTAGCTTAGGAAATTAGAAAAAGAATAGTGAAAAAAGTAGAAGAAAGGAAATAATATTAGAAATTAATGTAATAGTAAGCTAAGTAACAGGATAAGTAAAATAAAAACTTGTTCATCGTGAAGATAAACAAATTTGATGGATCTCTGGTGAAGTAGTAAAGAAAAATAGAGAAAGTATATATAATATCATTAATCAGAAAGAGACACAGCCACAGTCTTGAAGACTTCTAAAAGTTGGGCTACTTCATGAAGGGATATTCCAGAAAAGAAGATGGGGATGGAATTAACAACAAATAGCAGAGCTAACTCTGATAAGAGGGTTCATTTCATTGTCCTGGGCAAGAGAGACATTTGTAGCACGGTCAGTAGCAGATTTATGAAAACAGCATTATCTAGTTGAGTAAATGTAGAAGAGTACTGTCTAATGTTCTTATATTACACCATCCATTTAAAAAATCTTTCTTCCATTCTCCTCACAGTGTTTGTTCTCCCAATGGAGAATTTTTTTTGGTTTAATTACTTCCCTCAAAATTAAAAGCGAACAGTATGAAGTCTAGAATAAGCTTGGTGAAGATTGCACTAGTCATTTGCCCTTGCTTAAATATAGAATAAAATAGAATTAATGTGAGCTTACCAATTTGTCAGGTCTTTACACTTAGTCTAATATGCCTGAATAGGCATACTCATATGTATCTGAGTGGGTCTCTAAAATTTAGGTACTTCCATTTACATGTTCTATTTGAAAGCATTCATTTTATTGTAAGCTGTCAGCAAGCTCATTGGTTCAGTAACTGTCATGCTACAGCCTCTCTCATCATCTTAAAATCTGCTTTGGAAACTAACACACCATTGTAAAGCAATTATACTCCAATAAAGATGTTTAAAAAAAAATCTGCTTTGGCTATACATCATTTTAATGAGGCAGGGTTAATTTGTGACAGAGGCTCAAATGAAAAGGAAAATGCTAGCTAGATTTTATTCAGGGAGAAAAAAACTGATACACTGCTGGGGATCATGCTAGTATATTTCCCCCATCTTCATTTTTGTTTTCCCCATTTATGGCACTTTCAATTTTGGTACTGTAAATACATACAAGTATTAATATATTCCAACTCATTAAAAAACAATGCTGGAATTGTGTTTCCAATTCATTATTTTTGTAATTGCACTTATGTTTGTTAATTAAATAACTATTGTTCACATCAGGGTGTAGTGGAAGAGGTGTGACAAGTCAGGTTTTACACGGAGCCATCACATCTAGAAAAAGACACTTAGAGATAATTAACAAAATTATTTTTTGTCCCAATTTTTTAAGTAAAAAGAGTAATGAAATTATTGACTATGCTTGAATTGTGTATTTGAGTATGAACAGCTGAGTATAGAAGAGGCCCACACAATGGGTCAAAAGACAATGCCAGATTGAGTAGCAGAGCAACACTTGGCAAAATCTGCTGTTAACAAAGACTTGAATGGGAGCTGGACTTCTGATCCAGATATGAAAGGACCATTTATCCATTATACAAATGATCAAAGTGAGATGACAGGTTCACATTCTGTCTGTTGACAAGTAAATAATTTATTATCTTTTTGGTAATAGAGAAAAAAATTTTGGAAAGAAATAAAAACAGAGAAAAATTGATTTAAATATAATCATATGAGAATCAGGGTTTGACAGACCAAACACAAGAACATAAATTAGAAATGAAAGGGTATCTGAATTGCACAGTAAGATTAATTTAATGGACAAATATTGAGTTTTATTCTACTAACAGAAAATATATTTTATTTTCAAGAAATGATGGACAAGTTTTTAGAGATTTCTAAAAACTTAGCCATAAAAGAAAATGCAGAAAAATAATCCTAATTTATAGGCCATAGTATCTGACTACAGTGCTAAAAAAGAGATTAGGGTAAAAATATAATAAAAATTACATTGATTACAACAAAACTATAAAATAATACTGATGTCAAGGAGACTATAACAAACTGAATTTAAGAATATTTAGATGATTAGGAGAACAGACACCGTTGATGATTATTAAATGAAGCTCAAGTATACTCTGAGGTAAATTAATAGTATAAAAGCCTGTCATTAATAAACTAAAATACATAAATATAAATGGCCTAAAGTTTAAACTCAAGAATTAGGAAATGTAATTGATTTAAAAAAAAAAAACTTAAGAACAAGAGAATAAGTTACTAAGAGTAAATGTAGATGGGATTTAATTTTAACCCAGAAATAAAATAGTAGAATAAAGAAAGTGTTAGCTGATTAATTGAAAAAAAGAATCCTAAACTGTAGTGTGGTCTTTTCAAAGTTAAGATTACTATTGGCAAAGATTCATCTATTTCATTCTTCCTTTAAGATAAGAAAAAAATCGTCCAGCATTTCTTGAAAATAAAGTATATTTTCTTTTGTCTTCTCAATTTCTGAAGAGTTGTGTTCTGGATACCGCAGTTCTTAAATTCAGAGCAAAGCAGGTCATGGTGGACAGAACCACCCTAAAAGGTGCCCCAGGGGAGTCAGAGGAGAGCTTCATAAGTTCTAGTAGCTATGGTCCCTATGTCTGTGAATGAAAGACAGATATATGGAGATACAATAAAATGGCAAAGTGCCATATTACTTTTCCTGACAGTTGTTTGTTTTCTAAAGTAAAATCTAGTTATACCATAAGGTGCATCTATACAAGTATTTGTCAATATGATTCAGTGGAGATTCCACAATTACTCACAGACTAGTTAACTTTTTAGCTTTTGTATTCACTAATAATCTGTGTTTTAAAATTCTTCTGTGACATAATTAGTGGAAAGTTCAAAGAGGCTTCATTAGGATCACTAGCCATATGTGAACTTATATCTACAGTACTTTTGTCATCAGTAAGTCAATACACACCTTCTTTTGCATAGGATACCAAATTATTTAAGGTGTATTAAATTCTACATGACAAATTCAGCTTCTCATGGTGGAAAACAAAGTTTTAAAAATTATTTTGCCAACTGAGTTTTCTTTCAGGCCTACTACGATTTCATCCTGACATTTATTTAATTATAGCACCATGTTTTTTAGGGCTATCTAAATAGTTATTGCTACAAAAAAAATTTAATAGAATATACCTGGGTCTTTCAGTATGAAAGTAGTCTGAGAATTTTGGATTCCTTTGAGGAGCGAATCCCTCAGTGGTGATTCTGCAGTGTCACAGGCCATAACCACATAGGCAAATCAGAGCAAATGTTGAGAAGACAGTCAATTGTCTGATATAACATCAGAGAGAGATGCCTCTGCTTTATGGATTGGATAGAGATTAATAGTGACCTGTAGAAAGCTAGACTTTTTACCCAAAGAATTTGCTGCCTCTCTACACTGCAAGCAGAATGATATCTTACATAAAAATATGATCATAACATCCTGCCTAAAGACCTCCAATGTTTCTAAACACCTACAAGATAAAGATGAAGGTCACTTATGAGTATGATGAACATTATGTGGAGCTGATACAAATTATGTTAATGCCTGGGTTACATATACACTCAACCTTCATGTTCCTTTTAGCTTCTACATTGTCTGAAAGTACTAATGTTTTCTTACAAAACTGCAGTGTAGAGAACCTCATAGACTTGAGAATGTACATTAAAAAAAAGCTAATAATAAACAATTCTTTTCTCCTAGGAGAGACTACTTCCTGACCCTGGACATTCTACATCTGTGCTTCCCTATATGGTAGCCTGTTTAAATCTTCACATGTGCCCATTTAAATTATAATTAATATTTAAGAAAATTCAAAACTTAGTTACTTAGTCTCACTAGTCACATTTTCAGTGTTCATTAGCCACATGGAGTTAGTGGCTACCCTATTGGACAGTGAAGATTATGAACATTTGCATCATCAGAGTAAAATGTACTGATTTAGAATCAAGTCATTGAACTTTTTAGTATCTATTATCACCTCTAGTTTTCTAATTGCCATCTCCTCCCCTAACCCTCCTCCTACCTACAGGACTCCTGTCTTTCGGATCTGCTCCATTCTGTATAATGACTTTCTGGTTCTCACTCCCGTCTGTCTATGGTGGTATTCATTCTTGGAATTCTCTTTTTGTTATGAATGCTCTCTTCCTTGGTTGGACACAGTTCTCTCAAATGACTCTGCATGAGTTTGCTCTCCAACAATGGAGTCTTACTGGAACATGCTGATTCATAGTCTACGTTTTAACTTTCACCTAATCAAGCCAATAACCCATAAAATATTGTGCGTTTATATTTTATTATACATGACCCTTTTTCAGCAAATATTTTGCAAAATTTTTGCATACCTATTTGACAGGAAGAGTACTAAAATTCTATTTTATTATAATGTTACTGATTTTTTTTGCCTCTTTAGAAACATGGAGGATTTTCCAGAAGATAATTAGTTCACATGAAAGATAATTACTATTCATAAAGACTTAACAGAATTTTAATAAATAGATCTAAAAATAAAGGTAGAACGTTTTAGGAAATGCATATTCTTACACATTATTTTCCTAAATGAATCTGCATTTTAGACAATCACTTATAATTATGCCTTTTATGAAACTTCTCTAAAATATAATTAGTTAAAATTTTGCCTTAATAGAAATTGTTAATATTGATTGTACCAGATGAAATTTTAGTGATAAGAAAAACTTTATTTTAATAAGCTTAGTTTAAGATACAGACATATTGCCTACAAGATTTTCTCTTATAATTTTTGTATATAAACCATGACTTCCACAAATGGAGACTGTTTTACTTTTTATTTCCTAATCTGGATGCATTTATTTCTCTCTTGCTGAATTTCCCTGGCTAGAACCTTCAGTACAATATGTAATAGAGTGGTGAATGTGTATCCTGTCTTGTTCCTGATCTTAGGATGATAGTATTCAATTTCACCATTAATTATTGTGTTAGCTACGTTTTTTTTTTAATACATGCCCTTTATCAGTTTGAGGAAGTTCCCTGTATTCCTAATTTATTGTGTGATTTTATCATGAAGTGATCAGTCAAATGTTTTTACTACATCTATTCAGATGGTCATATGAAGGTATCTATCTTTTATTCTATCGATATTACCTTGACTGATTTTCATATGCTCAGTCATCCTGACATTCTTGGGTTATATCCTGCGTGGTCATGGTGTATAATCCTTTTGATATGTTGCCAGATTCCATTTGTTAGTATTTTAATGAGGATTTTTGTATTTATATTCATAAGGGATATTGGTCTGCAATTTTCTTTTAAGTTCTTTGTTTGGTCTTGGTATCTAGGTAATAACGACTTTATAGAATGAGTTGAGAAGTGTTTCTTTCTCTCCTATTTTTCACAAGATATGGTGAAGTAATCATATTAATTCTTCTTTTAACATTTGATAGAATTCACCTGTAAAGACATCTAGTCCTGGGCTTTTCTTTGTAGGAAGATTTTTAAAAAAATTTATTATTTTGATATTTTTACATGTAATAGATATATTCAGATTTTCTGTTTCTTCCTGAACTCATTTTGGCATTTTGTATTTTTCTAGGCATCTGTCCATTTCATTTAGGTTACCTAATTAGTTGGCATAACATTTTTCACAGTATTCCTTTACAATTCTTTCATTTCTGTAAGGTTGGTTGTAATATCTCCTTTTTTACTGCTGATTTTAATTTGAGTCTTCTCTCTTTTTTAGTTAGTCTAACTAAACGTTTGTCAATTTTGTTGCTTTTTCTGATGAACCATCTTTTGCCTTTGCTGATTTATTTTTTATTTTTTTGGTTTCAGTTATAATGTTTATTACTTCCTTTCTATTTGTTTTGGGTTTTTGTTCGCTTTTTTTCTGTTCATATTTTTTAAATGTATCTGTGTGTGCTAAATTTTTCAATGATAATGTTCCACAGATATGTTTTTCTTTTGTTTACTTGATAAGCTCAACTTCGTCTTTTTAAAGATCTATGCAAATCCACTCTGGATATTGTATGGTTTAATAAAATGAGAATGCCACATGTTAGGTAACACCTTGTTGCAATTCACCTCCTTGTGTATTTATTTCCCTTTACAGATCCTTGGGAAAGTTTCTCAAGGTTAAAAAGATTCCAAGACTGGGACTGGGATAGCTAAGTGATTAATAAGTATTTATTGCCCTCTTCTGTGCCAGTTTACACTCCAACCAGAAGTGCATGTGGTGTTGTTTCCTCACATTTTGGCTAGCAATTGAATTTTACATTATTTAATTTTATATCATGTTACTTTAATTTTTTTCTTTTCTTTTTTTTTTTTTTTTTTTGCGGTAGGCGGGCCTCTCACTGTTGTGGCCTCTCCTGTTGTGGAGCACAGGCTCCAGACGCGCAGGCTCAGCGGCCATGGCTCACGGGCCTAGCCGCTCCACGGCATGTGGGATCTTCCCGGACCAGGGTACAAACCCGTCTCCCCTGCATCGGCAGGCGGACTCTCAACCACTGCACCACCAGGGAAGCCCGTTATCTTAATTTTAAAAAAATTTTTGCCATTATCAAGGTTGTAGACACTCATTCTTTTAAAAATCTGCATATCTCAGAATATTAATAAAGATGAACATTTATTCATATGATTAATAATCCAGATTTCCTCTTCGAGTGTCTATTTTAATTCTTTCTCTTACTTTCGTATGACTTACTGTCTTTGCTGCTTTATCAAAGTCATTGAATATTTTGAAGTTTTTATTTCATGTTACTCTTAAACACTGAGGTATCTTCTCTAAATTTTGTCATCTCATATTTAAATGTCTATGGTGTTTGCGGATGAATTAAACAATTCAACTTTTAGGTACTCATATTTATCATTTCTCCCTTGTTTAAAAATTATTCCTTTCCTTTTCATTATAATGGTGTTTCCTTAGTTTTTCTTCTACTTTTTTTTCTTGTTATTTTTCTTTTTTTTTAAATTAATTAATTAATTAATGTTTTGGCTGCGTTGGGTCTTCGTTGCTGCGCGTGGGTTTTCTCTGGTTGTGGCAACCAGGGGCTACTATTTGTTGCAGCGTGCGGGCTTCTCATTGTGGTGGCTTCTCTTTGTTGTGGAGCACGGGATCTAGGTGTGTGGGTCTCAGCAGTTGTGGTGCGTGGGCTCAGTAGTTGTGGCTCACGGGCTCTAGAGCACAGGCTCAGCAGTTGTGGCGCATGGGCTTAGTTGCTCCATGGCATGTGGGATCTTCCCGGAGCAGGGATTGAACCCATGTCTCCTGCATTGGCAGGCAGATTCTTAACCACTGCACCACCAGGGAAGTCCCCGTTTTTCTTTTATTACCTTCGTAGTTTTAGATCTTTTCTTTTCCGTATATGGTATGAGAACTCTAACTTTGTCCTAGACTTTTATCCAAGTTTTAAAATGATTAAAAGCATCTAGCATTTTTCCAGTGTTTTATGATGCTACTTCTATTATATATCTAGTGTTCAGTGTACACTGGTCTGTTTTGGAGGTCACCTACTTGTCCCATTGATTTATTTTATGCACCTTTGAGTGACAGTGTCACATTTTTGAGGATGAGTGAAGTTATGGCTCTGTAATATGTTGTATCACTTGATGGGACAAATCCTCCTTCTTTGCTCTTGCTTTTCCAATTGTATTAGCTTTTTGAGGACTGTTATTCTTTCAAAATAGTTGCAATTGCCTTATAAATTACTCAAGTCTTTAATGCATTTTAGTAGAGCTTTGAATGTCAGTAACTGTATATATACATACATTTATGTATGTATACATGCAAAAACTGAGTTGTATCTCTGAGACTTTTTCTGAAATTTCACATTTTCTGCATTATACCCTAAAATTTTTCCCCATTAATCATTTTTAAAAAATAACAGAATTGGGCTTCCCTGGTGGTGCAGTGGTTGAAAATCCGCCTGCCGATGCAGGGGACACGGGTTCGTGCCCCGGTCTGGGAAGATCCCACATGCCACGGAGCGGCTGGGCCCGTGAGCCATGGCCACTGAGCCTGCACGTCCGGAGCCTGTGCTCCGCAACGGGGGAGGCCACAATGGTGAGAGGCCCGTGTACCGCAAAAAAAAAAAAAAAAAAGAAAAAAAAAACAGAATTGAAAAAAGCTCCACAGATGATTTGATATGAAGTATGTGCCAGGGCTACAAATAACTGACTTGTGTTTTCCTTAAAGATATAGGATATATTTTCTCACAAGTTACAGACTACTTCCTGAGAATTGCAACAATACTTTTATAGAAAAAATTTAGATCATCTGAAGTAACTTAATAACATCCCATTTTAACTCATTGCTGTGGCATGAAATAATTTCTTCTCTATCATGTATATTGCATTCTTTAGTTAGATGACAGCTTTTAAAAATTAAGACATTGAATCCACAGGTATTCAATGAAAATGAAAAACACCTATAATGAGATTTACATATTTTTAAATATTTAAGATGGTTATGCATTGCAGTGTTAATGATTTAGTGAATGATCACTGATAAAGTGTAATGTTACAACTCATAAAGAGGTGAGGTACGCTTAATAATTAATTTTTCTTTTAGTTCTGAATATAAACATCCTTCATTGCTTATGCCTTTCAACTTAATTTTACCTCTTATACCCATACTTACAGCTCACGACTGCATAGGTATTTATGAAAAATAGTGTCTAGGAAACAGCAGATTCTTGGAGAATCTGGAAAGGTAGACAAGGGAAGGTCCAGGGAAAATAAATCCCCTATGCCATTATCCTCAAACTAAATTTATATTGATAATCTTTTTTTTTTTTTTGCTGTACGTGGGCCTCTCACTGTTGTGGCCTCTCCCGTTGCGGAGAACAGGCTCCGGACGCGCAGGCCCAGCGGCCATGGCTCACGGGCCCAGCCGCCCCACGGCATGTGGGATCCTCCCGGACCGGGGCATGAACTGTGTCCCCTGCATCAGCAGGTGGACTCTCAACCACTGCGGCACCAGGGAAGCCCTATTGATATCCTTTATAAGAACCTTCTTGTGTGTCACTGAGGAAGCGAAAGAGGTAGAGTCAGAACCTTGGCTAAAATGATGTTAAGAACTTGAAAGTGGAATAAGAATTGTAGAAAACATAAATTGCTACTTCATACTCTTTAGTGTACTTCAAATAGAATACACTTATTATGCAGGCTATTTAATTGCTCTTATAAAACTACCTGAACAGCTCACTTACTTATGTGAAAACGAGACAAAAATCTATCACCTTACTGAAAATATATGAGAAGCAGTAATACACGTTGTAGACAGTCTTGAATCGCTTGTCACTATTCTTTATTTGGAGAAATGTTTCTCTTGTAAGCACCATTTAATCTGTGCCTGACCTGCATCTATTTCTTATCTATGTGGATATATGTGTATGTTCTGGTTCAGAAAGTGACTCAAAAGAAATCAAGGACTGAGAAACCTGAAGTTTGCAGGAAGGATGAGCAGGAATGACTCATATCCTACTAGAGGATCAATCATTGAAAGAAAATGAGCTGGAGGCTTCCCTGGTGGCGCAGTGGTTGAGAGTCTGCCTGCCGATGCAGGGGACACGGGTTCGTGCCCCAGTCCGGGAAGATCCCACATGCCGCAGAGTGGCTGGGCCCGTTAGCCATGGCCGCTAAGCCTGCGCGTCAGGAGCCTGTGCGTCAGGAGCCTGTGTTCTGCAACGGGAGAGGCCGCAACAGTGAGAGGCCAGTGTACCGCAAAAAAACAAAAACAAAACAAAACAAAACAAAACAGAAAATGAGCTGGATTTAGAGAGATTTTCCTGTACCGTGGTGCTCAGGCATCACATGTGTTATCTAAGATGGAATGACTTGGAATTGACGAACATTTTAATGTTTGACTTTCTTTTTCGGTAAGTTTGATTTTTAACATTTTTTGGAGTTTACTATATTACAGATATTATGCAAAGCACTTCATGTGGATTAATTGACTTAATCGTGACAACAAACAAAATAGGATTATTTTTAGTATCTTCCTTTTAAATGTGGGAACATTTAAAGGAAGCTGAACAGTGGTGGAAGAAAGATTCTCATAGCTGTACAGTGGTAGAAAAAAGATTCAAAACTAGGCAGTCTGATTCCAGAACCTGTGCTCACATACACGATGCAGATTATTTTTAAAAATTTGATGGGATTGTTGGGACCACAGAGCAAGGTTACTCTCCGTGGATAATGGTGTCTCCACTAAAAGCAGTATATATGTTATTAGTCAATTTAGAAAGAGGCTAATCTTGTTATAAGAAACAAAGGTGGGTGTAATTAGATGAAAATAGTCCAAGAAATAATCCATTTTTAAATTACAGACTTTTAAAGATATAAAATAATATAATAGTCATGCATGTACTCATTCCCCAGATTCAATACTATCAACAGTCACCAATATTGTTTCACCTAGAGCCTGACTCATCTCCCCGCAATCCTACCACTGGATTTTTTAATGCAATGTTCAGTTATAACATAATTTAATCAATAAATACTTAAAACCTAAAAAAGTTTCCAAATTCTAGTTCTACTAAATATATGGTTATCCATGTTCTTGGAGGTTCGTCTGAATCTGGTTTTCTCAAAAAAATACAGAATTGTGTGGAGGATGGCCTGTGTAACTTTATTATGCAGGAGGTGAAATCACAGCTAATAAAGGGAAAAGGAAAGGGGTTTGCTTAAGGCCACACACCTGGTCAGGTAGTAAGAGTCTTTGAATGTATCTTGAAGGGATTCTGGGTTATTTTTACCAAACTGCATTGTTCACAATTTTCCACAACAATGCTTAGGCTCATTTTCCAGGGATGAAAAAAATCACTAATTAAATATGAGATGTGTTGGAGATGCATATATGTGTTAAGGTGCATTTAAGATGCATAAAAACCAACAAACTTTGACAAAGAATGAAGCATAAATTAATAGTTTATATTTTAGCTACACTGTCCTCAGTATTCAAAGAGATTTTCTGAGGTGCAGTAAAATTGTCCATCCATCATTTCTAGCACATCATAATTTAATGTTATAAGAATAATAATAAAGGAAAAAAATGCGTCCTTTTTATCCCAATAGAAGCATATTGATAAAGACTTGAAATTATATTTTATTCATATAGGTTGCATTGAAATCAGTGCGGTATTATTCATGACTGTTAAAAATTATAAGCTACCCTAATATCCAGCAAAAGAAGCTGTTAAGTAAACTATGGGGCAACAACCTGATGGCATATTATGCATGACTTAATAGTGAACATTTTGAAGATTCTGTAAAGAAACTGAAATAAGAATATGAAGAGTTGTTTTCTGAGAGGGTTACAGAAATTTACATTTTTAAAATTTTATTATTAATGTGATATATTATTTTTGCAGTTGATCTATTTTGGGCACTAGAGAAGAATCTGTAATCTACTTTTGTTGAGTAGAGTCTTGTCATATGCCTAAGTCTAATTATTTTATAGTGTTGTTCAATTCTTCTATTTAGCTGTTAATCTTCTGCTTAGTTTGTTCTATAGGATCACAATCTTAAAGCCATATTGAAAATTAACAGTAAACAAAAAGTGATCATACAAAATCCACATTTTTATACCAAAAAAGTAGACCTTAAAAAGAGAGAAGCAGCCAGAAATCCAAAATAAATATGAAAGGTTCATAAAAAGAAAGAAATTCTAGATAAAAATTTTACCATACCTATTTTATTTCCAGAGAATGTCAAAGTTATAAAAGCATACTATTACATCTGCAGCTGATAATTAAGAAAATGTCAGATTACATACATGTTTTGCTTTCTGACCTTATAACAATTGTCTGAGAATATCGACACTGAATTTATTTTCAATTTTCCTTATAGTCACATGAATTATATATATGTAGTAGTATATAGGTAGAACAATAGCTCCAAATCTGAATTCAGTAGACCTAAGTATGCACTCTGTTTATTAAATATTATTGTTTTGAGCGACACTCTTAAGCTGCTTCAAACTAGGTTTTCTTTCAACTAAATTATTATTACAGTTATCTGTCCTAATGATCTTATGAAGTTGATTTCACTATCAGTATTACCTAATTGATCAATAAGTAATTAGTAAATGAAATTCCGTGTGTGTGTATGTGTGTGTGTGTGTGTGTGGAGAGAGAGAGAGAGAGAATGAGAGAATAATAAAGCCAATAAACATGGTCATACTGACAAGGTGACATCTTTTGGGGCACACAATCTTTACTGCCCATTAAGTGAACGTCTGGCATTTGATAAAAAAGTGAGTCCTGATTTAATTTTGGCAGGAACATTTTCTCAGGGTGAAGGGTTGTGACAAGAGAAAGGTCATCAAAAAGATTTTTCCCTTTATAAAGGTTTGTCTCTGGTCTAGGTGACAGGTAAACCATTCAAATATTCTCTGCCTTAAATTGATAATTTTATCAGATCCTCCACATCTCCATAACCTTTATAATCATGGAATATTAAACCATACTATTGCCATAAGCACTTAACATGGTTCATGCAAAACAGACTCAGGAATACCATATACTGCTTATATGATCATCTAATCATTAACTCTATTTGCTGTCAGAAAAACTACAGAGTTGTAGCAGTATCTGCTTATTTAGTTAATCATTCACACATAAGGACAACAAGGAGAGATGAGTGAGTGAGGATGACAGGAAGACTGTAATGGACAAGATCAGGAAGCTTCTGTCTTGCAGTGCTAAACACTTTATATGAACTGATATATCTGATGGGAAATGCAGGTCTAATGAACAAATTTAATTGAATAGATTTGTTTTTAATTTTATTAAACCTGAAATATGGATTAATAAACAGACTGATGGAGCAAAACCAGAGAAAGAAAGATTGGTTAGAATGAGGCAATAGTAAAAATTAATAAAAAAGAGATCCTTCTATTCACTAGAATTCCAGCAATAAATGGATATGATGGGAGAGTATGTGGTTGATTTCTACATGGGAAGCTTAGAGTGAAATAACTGTGATAAATATTTTATATTTCTTTATTCGACAACATTCTTTTTTATTTCATTCTTTCTTCTCTATGAAAGCTGACTTTTTCTATTTCTTGCATTCATACATATATATATATATATATAAAATTCCTATTTCATATGTTAATGGATAGAGGTGACAAAGTTTAGGGATGAAGGACTGCACAATCAAATCTTATCAGTGATTATCATTTATTTCCTACATTATTCTCTAGTTCAATCTTACAATAAATTCTGATGTTTCTTCATAGTTAGATGGGCCAAGTCATATTTTAGTCATT
Source organism: Pseudorca crassidens (assembly GCF_039906515.1). Lineage (NCBI taxonomy): Eukaryota > Metazoa > Chordata > Mammalia > Artiodactyla > Delphinidae > Pseudorca > Pseudorca crassidens. The sequence goes on along the minus strand of NC_090311.1, from coordinate 52,943,063 downwards.
CCTTGGCTCTTCTTATTTCTCAATAAAATATAGTAGCAGAATTTCACTACAATTCCTAACATAAGGCACAAAAGACAGGTAATCATCTGTGTGTGTGTGTGTGTGTGTGTGTATGTGTGTGTTGTGTGAACCTTCAAGGGATATCATGGGAGGAATGGAGTTACACAGAGTTTAAAGCACATACTTCCTGCATTTGAATACCAACCTCATATCACACTAACTCTCTAATATGGGGCAAGTTAATCTTTCCAGGTATCAGTTTGCTCATCTCAAAATGAACTAACTAGAGTACTTTTCCCATAAGTTTGTTATGAGACTTAAATTGTTAATTAAATTAACTAAACTAAGTTATTTAATATTTATAAAATACTTTGAAAGTTACTGGAACACAGTAATTTCTATTTAAGTGATTCTTTAGTAAAAGTTGACATTATTCCTGTTTTTTTTTTTCTTTTTTCTAGTGGGTCATTTAAGCATCTGCTCTGAAGTCCTAAAAGCTGAGGAAAAAGGAAAAGAATGAATATTTAAGTATATTTATAAGTTTCTGGCAAGAAATTAGTTAACTTTATGGGATAAAATTAAGAGAAAGCAAAAATGAGAGCTTAACTAGACATTCATTGTGGTTTTCAGCCTTGATGGTGCCGAACTTCATTCACAAACACTTAGGGCCTGAGGAACTGAAGATAAAACCTAGATATAAGATAGGAAGATAAAACAAGATAGGAGGTTTAAAAAAAGACAACTCCCAACATCATAGATGATAATGAACTAAATGCTTCTACTTAACAACAACAAAAAAATATGAGGCAGGTTGAAAATCCGTAAGTCAGGTATATGTTTTTCATGAGGAATATTTAAAATATAAACATGAGAAAAAATAAATAAATATATTACCATAAATTATTATTATTGCTGAAGAGGTCAATGGGTTCAGAAGCAAAAAATTCCAAACTTATATGCAAATCATGACATATGATGAGATATGTAAAGTAGATATTATTGGAACTACCAAGAGAAACCGGCAAATTAATAGTTGAAGTAGGTAAATTTATTTTTGTATATATTTATTTATTTTCATATCTGAACATTTTCACTGAAATGTAACCTCCATAAGGCAGGGATTTTGTTTTGTTTTGTTTTATGCTAGCGTATAACCAGTATTTAGAACAATGCCAGGTATAGGATAGGCATTCAAAATATATTTGTTGCATTGATCAATTAATAAAAACGAGTAGCAAGTTAAAGTCTGTTGAGAAAGCAAGCAGCAGTCCTAGATAGTTTAGATAACAAGTTTTAAGAACTACCAAGGAAGAACAAATTTAAATTTGATTAAAAAAAAACTATTCTAGGGCTTCCCTGGTGGCACAGTGGTTGAGAATCTGCCTGCTAATGCAGGGGGCGCGGGTTCGAGCCCTGGTCTGGGAGGATCCCACATGCCGCGGAGCAACTAGGCCCGTGAGCCACAACTACTGAGCCTGCGCGTCTGGAGCCTGTGCTCTGCAACAAGAGAGGCCGCGATGGTGAGAGGCCTGCACACCGTGATGAAGAGTGGCCCCCGCTTGCCACAACTAGAGAAAACCCTCGCACAGAAACAAAGACGCAACACAGCAAAAATAGATTAATTAATTAATAAATTCCTATCCCCAACACCTTCTAAAAAAAAAAAAAAACTATTCTAGAAAACAGAAAAAATATATACAAATATTCACTATTATATGTACAAGGATTCTATAATTATTGAAAGAAATACTCCCTAACTTCCAAAATTTTTAAAACTGAGGAGTATTTCCTAAATGACTATTTGAAACAAGGACATAATAAAAAAATATCATGCCCATAAAGGAAAATAAAAATTACGATTTAAAAGAAGGAAGCACACAATTAAATCTAACATTCTTTCAGGAAAAAATGTTCATTAAAATTAGAAACAGAGGGGACTTCCTTGAACTAATATAGGGTATCTTTAAATAATATTGAAAAGAAAGTTGAAACATTAAAATTATTCCATTCATGATAAAAGAAGTATGCTTTATAGCACTACTTTTATTCTACATTGTAAGGAGATCCTAAACACTTCACCTAAATAAGAAAAATAAATGTTTAATTGAAAAGATGAAACTTAGATTATTCCAGGAAATATAATATACAACAAAGAAAATTCCCCCAAACTACAGTTAAAATTAAAAGTTTTCAAGTATGCTGCATACAAACAATACTCAAAAACCAATTGGAATCTCTCCTTCTGCCATGATATCCCAGGAAACAGGCTGACCTTCTTGTCTTATATACTAGAAAACTGAACAGAATGACCTTCCTGTCTTATGCACCAGGAAACATCAGTTTTCAATCATTGTGCAATAAGGACAATAGAGCAACAATCTCAGGGAAATAAATGAGAAGCACTTATGACCTTGCTGCCTGGAATTTCAATAGGAAAGGGGAAATTAGACAGAACAAGGTGTTTTCACTGAGTTAAGGAGACAAGATTTCAGACTTCAAGGATGCCAAAGGAACTAAAAGTATAAAGTAACATAGAGAAGAGGAGGGAGTTGCAGAGATATAGAAATCGAGAGATATGCAAATAATTCCTTAGCTTTTTTGGCTGGGTATTGACCTGAGTATGGATGTGATGAAAACGTTGAAGGTCAGAAAAAGAACAATCAGAAAGAAGGAAGCAGAACCATATCTTAACCTCACATTGACCTGGGAATAGTTTGTTTTTCCACTGTTCAAAGTGCAAAGATTTCCAAATATATGAAGGTAGAGTACTCAGATAAAGCTCTCAGAAAGCACTGCCTTAGTAGTGAGTCCAACTGACCCTAGACCAAAGGCTGTACCACCCTAATAATGCTTAAATGCAACCTTTGAAAAGAAAAACAAACAAACAAAAGAAAACTGATCACAATAATTTAAATGTGTCCCAGAACAAATATCCAGCACATAATATAAAGCATCCAATAAAAATGCCAAGCACTCAAAAAGCAAGAAAATACATTCATTATGAGAGAAATCAATCAATAGAAACAAATGAGAAATTATATATTTAATAAAATTAGCAGACAAATTTTAAAAAGCTATTTTAAATATTCTGTATATATACAAGAAAGTGGAGGGAAATATGTGAACATGAAGAGCAAAAAAATAAAAGTAAGATATAAAAAGACCCACATATAATTTAACTTTCATTATGTGAAATATCATTATGTAATGTAATTACATAATGTAATTTCATTATGTGAAATATTATGTAAATATCAATGAGTATACTCACACATACACCATTACATGGCAATTAAGAAAAGATTAATGACTGAGGTTAATAAAAAAATGACTAATGAATGAAGAAATGGCAACAGAAATGATCCAAAATGAAACAGAATGTAAAAGAATAAAGAAATTGAACAGAATATCTGAGCTTCAGGACAATATCAAGGAGTCAAACATGCATGCAACTGGAGTTCTAGAAGGAGAAAAAGCAATGTGAAGAAAAAGAATATTCAAGAATTAATGGCCAAAAAAAATTACAAGAAAAAATTCCAATCAGTATAAAAGAAACCGCACTACTATATATAAGTAGATTGCTGAAAACTAAAAATAAAGAGAAAATCTTCAAAGAAGTCAAAAGAAAGAAGACAAGTTTAGAAGAACAAAGCTAAAATTACACTAGCCTTCTCATTAGATAAGATGCAAGTCAGAAGACACTGAAGTCTTTTCAGTAATGAAAGAATAAAATCTGCTGATCTAGAATACATCGTCCAGCAAAATTAACTTTTGGAATGAAGAAGAAAAATATATTTTTTTCAGACAAACTGAAGTTGAAAGAATTCATCATTGACAGACAAGCACTTAAATAAATGTTAAAGGAAGTTCTTCAAGTACAGCTGACCCTTAAAAAAGGGGGGCTTAATCGTGTATAATTTGTAGTCAGTTCTCCATATCCATGGTTCCTCCACATCTGCAGATTCAACCAACCACAGACCATGTAGTACTGTAGTATTTACTACTGGAAAATATCCACAGATAAGTGGACGTGAGCAATTCAGACCTGTGTTGTTCAAGGGTCAACTGTATAAGGAAAACAATATCAGATGGAAATTGTGATTATACAAAGAATAAAGAACATCAGAAAAGGTAAATATGTGGTACAAGGATACTCATTTTTAACCTCTTAAAAAGACAATTGTTTAAAGCAAAAAATAATATATTGGGGCTATAACAAAGTAGAAATCAAGTAAATGATATATGAAGGCTGGGAGAAATGGAAGGATATAGTTATAAGGTTTTTACAATATGCATGAAGTATTCCTTGAAAGTAGGACATGATAATTTAAACATATGTATTTTAGGAGTGATGTCCTAAAATAAGACCAAGTAAGGGGTCTTCCCTGGCAGTCCAGGGACTGGACTAAAGATTTTTAGCTAGGCTAACTAAGAAAAAAGAGATTACTCAAATTAATACTTTTATAAATAAAAGAGGACACATGAAAAGTGATACCACAGAAATACAAAGGATCATAAGAGAATACTATAAAAATTATACGCCAAAAAATATGCTAACTTAGAAGAAATGGATAAATTACTAGAAACACACTTACTAAGACTGAATCATGGAGTAATAGAAAAACTGAATGACTAATAATGACTAAGGATATTGAATCAATAATCAAAAATCTCCCAGTAAATAAAAGCCTGGGACCAGATGGTTTCTCAGGTATAGTCTATCAAATATTTAAAAAAAGAATTAATACTAATCCCTCTCACATTCTTCCAAGAAATTTAAGAGGAAGGAATATTTCCAAACTCATTTTACAAGGCCAATAATACCCCGATACCAAAGTCAGACAAGGACACTACAAGAAAAGAAAATTATAGGCCAACATCCCTGATGAACATAGATACAAAAATGCTCAACAAAATACTATTGTGGGAAACAATATGGCACTTCCCTCTGAAGTTAAAAATCGAACTACTAAATGATTCATCAATCCCATTCCTGGGTATATATCTGAAGGAGTTGAAATTAGAATCTCTAAGAGATATATGCACCCCCATGTTCATTACAGCATTATTCACAATAACCAAGATATGGAAACAACCTAAATGTCCTTTGATGTATGAATGGATAAAGAAAATTGGTATATATTTATATATATAATGGAGTATTATTCAGTCATAAAATAGAAGGAAATCCTATTTGCAACAATATGGATTAATCTGGAGGTCATTATGCTAAGTGAAATAAACCAGAGAAAGACAAATACTATACAGTATCACTTATATGTGGAATCTAAAAACAAACAAAAAAGCCAATTTCATGGAAACAGAGAATAGAATGGTAGTTGCCAGTGGCTATGGGGTGGGAAAAATGGCATCATGTAGGTCAAAGGATACAAATTTACAGTTATAAGAAGAATACGTTGTGAGGATCTAATGTACAGCATGGTAACTATAGTTAATAATATGCCATTGTACTTGAAAGTCGTTAAGAGTAGCTCTTAAGTGCACCTTTACAAAAAAAAAAAAAAGAAAAAGCAGTTAACTATGTGAGGTGATGGACGTGCTAATTATGTTGATGTTGACAATCATTCCACAATGTATATATATATCGAATCACTATATTGTATACTTTAAATATATATATAATTACATTTGTCAATTATTCTAAATTTTTCTTTAACAAAATTAAGATGGAAAAAATAAACATGTGTATTATTGGAAAAAACACTATTAAAAACACAAACAACAAAGTAGACATGAAAAGAGGAAAAAGGAACAAAGAACAGATGAGACAAACAAGAAAACAAATAGGAAGATGTTAGATTAAACCATCCAAATTACTTAACATATTCAAGGTAAATGGCCTAAGCATTCCAATTAACACGAAGAAATACTTAGTAAAATAAGAAAACAAGCCTCCTCTATACTGCCAACAACAACAACAACAAAGAAAACTCATTAAATGAAACAACATAAATTAGTGAAAAGATAGAAATAACAACATGTACACTATGCAAATACTGTTAAAAATAAAGGTGGAATAGCTCAATAAATATCAAAGGAAATTTTGCCGTAAGACATATTACTAAGAATGAAGAGAGACATTTATAATAATAAAGTGGTCAATACAATAATGGGATAGAACTTCAGAATTCATGAAATAAAAACTAGTAAAAGTGAAATGAAAAATAGAAAAAGCCATACCCATCTGTGGAGATTTTTTTTTTAACATCTTTATAGGAGTATAATTGCTTTACAATGGTGTGTTAGTTTCTGCGGTATAACAAAGTGAATCAGCTATACGTATACATATATCCCCATATCCCCTCCCTCTTGCATTTCTCTCCCACCCTCCCTATCCCACCCCTCTAGGTAGTCACAAAGCACGGAGCTGATCTCCCTGTGCCATGTGGCTGTTTCCCACTAGCTATCTATTTTACATTTGGTAATGCATATATGTCAATGCCACTCTCTAATTTCATTGGAGATTTTTAACAATGCTCCTTCATTAATTGATAAGATAGGTAGATACAAAATCATTAAAAATACAGAAGACTTGGACAACACTGTTAACCAACTTGACCTAATTGTCATTTGCAGAAAACTCACTACACAACAGCAGAGTAAACATTCTTTTCAAGTGCAAACAGAACATTTACCAAGATAGACTATGTTCAGGCACAAAATAAATTTTATAAAGAATGAAATTATACAAAGTATGTTCTCAGACTACAACAGAATTAAATTAAAATCAATAAAGATACCTGAAAATTTTCCAGATAATTTAAAATTAAACAAAACATTTACAAATAACCCATTGGTCAGTGAAGAAATCAAAAAGAAATTTATAAAACATAGTGAACTGAAGGTAATGAAAATGCAACATATCGAAATTTGTGGAATACAGCTAAAGCAGGGCTTAGGAGCAAATTTTTATCTTTAAGGACTTATATTAGTAAGGAAAAAAGTCTCAAATAAAGAGCTAAGTTTCCACCTTAAAAAACTAGCAAAAAACCAAATTAAACCCAAAGTATGCTGAAGTAAGGAAATAATAATGGTTAAGATCAGAATCAATAAGATGTTTTAAAAAGTAGGAATGAATAAAAAAAAAACAGTGACACTAAAAGCCAGTTCTTTGAATTAATCCATTTACTTAAAAAATCATCTATCCAGATTGTTCAGGAAAGGAAGATAGGAAATTTTTATAGATTTCACGACTAATATTTTGAATATGTCAGTAAAGCAGTCCAAAATTAATTTATACATTTAATTTAATCCCAATTCATATTCAATACTTTTTGGTATGAATCTTTGTAAACTGTTTCTAAAATGTATATGGAATTGCAATGTAACAATGATAACAAAAACAATGTGGAAGTTTATCAAGAGTTATTGATGAAAGGATAGCTAAATATAAAAATGAGAAGAATAGGGTGTCAAAAAATTGCCATATATATATGTGTATATATATATATACATATATATAGGGCCTATTTATTTATTACATTTAGTGTACTGTAGAAAGTGGAGAAAAGATAGCATTTTTAAAAGTAGTGCTGGAGCAACTGGCTATTCATATGTAAAAATTAAAATGTGACTTTTACCATATGTCATACATAAAAATTTACACCATATGGAGTGCAGATCTGATTCTGTTTCAAAGCAAAATGTAATAATAATTCTAGAAGAGAATATAGGAGATGATGCTCATGATCTCGAGGAGTTAAAACTTTTATTAAAAAGGAAACAAATCACACCTAACAGAAATGTAAAGATTAATAAACTGAGCTAGGTTAAAATTAAGATTAAAAGACATAATTAGAATGGTAAAAAGAAAACTAACATAGTGAGGAAAAAGATATTTCTAGACATAAAACAAACATAAAATACAAAGAACTCATATAAATCAACATGAAAATCACAAATATCGTAGAGTTTTAAAAATATAGTTTACATAAGCAGATATCCATGGCCAGTAAATCAGATAACGCTAAATAGTTTAAGAGTAGGGCAAATTAAAATCACATTGTGATACCATTAATCACACACAAATGTTACTAGGATTACAAAGACTGGCTGAACCAAGTGTTCATGAAAAAGTGGAACACGTGGAACTAGGTAGAATCATTTTGAAAATAGATGTCTGGCAACAATTTATGCTGACTATACATTTGCATACCCTATGAGCAGCAATTCATATAGAAGGAATATACCCAATAGAAGTTTGTACACAAAGACATATTTAAAGAACGCTCATAGTAGGACAGTTCATAATGGTAAAAATGTAGAAACAACCCAAATAAAGAGCTATAATAATAGAATGGATAAACACATTGCACTATACACATACACAGTATGGTTTATTCAGCAATGAAACTGAACAACTACAGTTACTTGTAATAATATAAACATACCTTACAAATATAAGTTGAGCAAGAGAAGCTAGGTGCAATATTAAACATATTATATCATGCCTGCTATACAAAATTTAAAATAAATAATCTAACTAAAGAAAATAATAGCGATTAGTGATGTGTACTTAGGTGATAAAAGTAAAAGCAAAGAAATTGTTATTATAAATGACAATATGCTAATAACTTTTTAGAGGGAGGTAGGGAAGGTATCGTTTTTGGGAGGAGTCACAAGGGGGACTTTTCTTTGCAATGTTTTATACGTTGTCATGGGTTGGGTTGCACTGGTAGTTGTTTGCGTATCACCTTAAGTTATATATTTTCATATATGCACTCTGCTGTGTGTTATCGTTTGAAAAGTTGAAAAATAAAGGATAAGATGTATTTTTAGTAGTAAAATATTAGTGAAACTTTATATAAGATTAGTTAGTTCAGGTTGGCACAACTATGTTGAAAAACCATTTGCCATTAACTAATAAAGATGAAGATGTTAATAACTTATGACCCATCATTTTGTCTTCAAGGTATATACATTATAGAAACTTGCTTATTTTAAATAGAGGCATAAACAATCATAAAAAACAGGAGAACTCTCTAACAGGACAAATTTAGAAGCAAGAAAATGCTTAGAAGTGATAAGATGATGAATAAATGATATCATATTCATAAAATGGAACAACAGAGAGTAAAGTAAATAAACTTGAGATTTCCTAGAGAAATCTCAAGACATACTATTTGAGCAAAAGCTCTTCAAACTATGAATCCATTTTAATAAAGTTCAGAGGTAAAGTAAACAATATATTGTTTAGCAGTACAAACATACACAGTGAAGTAAGAAAAGAAGCTTTATCTCCAGGGTGACGAAGGAATCAGGTCAGAAAGGAACGTACGAGTGGCTTTAATTTGAATAAAAAGTTATCTTTCTTAATAAGCATAGAAAAATATGGTTTTAAATTATATTTTTATTATTTTAAGTCAATATATAGCATGTAATCTTGGTAGCAACTCCATGTTTGATAAGGTCTTTTAAAAATAATATTTGTGGGTCTTCCAGCCATTTGTCATCCTACTGTTGCCCACCCTTTACATCTTATCCCTAAAAAATTATTTAGAAAACAGCTTCATATAAGATTTATCCTTGGGCTTCCCTGGTGGCGCAGTGGTTGAGAGTCCGCCTGCCGATGCAGGGGACACAGGTTCGTGCGCCGGTCCGGGAAGATCCCACATGCCACGAAGCGGCTGGGCCCGTGAGCCAGGGCCGCTGGGCCTGCGCGTCAGGAGCCTGTGCTCCGCAACAGGAGAGGCCACAACAGTGAGCGGCCCGCGTACCGCAAAAAAAAAAAAAAAAGATTTACCCTTACATACGGCTTGCTAATAAAAGCTGATTAAATTTTGACAAATTAATTAACTCAATTTTTTCCAACTTGTCTTCTATGAGTTATTGTTTATCTTCAATTATAATAATGAACTCTTTATAACAAGCCTTTCATATATTAAGAAATAATTTTTCATATTTTACTATTAATCATGATGTCAGAATTATGGATGATAATTTAAGGAATCTAAGACAATAAATTATTCAGAGAGGCTTTTTATTTCCCCCTTTGCATATTTTCAGCACCTGCAAACCATTGATTGGAATCAGTGGGATACATGTCGTTCAGGCAATCAGAATAAAACCCGTGTTTTACCAAAGGTACAGAATATTGAACACTCTATATCCATAGAGAAACTTCTGTAATTCCCTTGCATACCCTAGCCTAGCAAATCTGCCTGCATCATGACCTTTGTTTCATACTGAGTTACCCATCTCCTTTCTTCTTTATGGGAGAGCAAATCAATACATTTATGATGTGCTTTTAAAAATGCATATGTGGGGACTTGGGATTGGAATGACAGGTGGGGGAGAGAGGTTCCTACTAGGTACAGAGGATGTAGGAACTATTTCTGATTCAGTTTATTGTAGTATAACAAATTAGTAAGGTATACTCTTTCTGAAATAGTCAATATTTACAGTATGTCAACCCAAAACTGATATCTTACTTCCTATACTACCCTATTTTACTCCAAGTCCTGTAAAGGAGACTTAAATCTCTTATCAGCACATGTGCCCTAAATTTATTTCTGAGTGACCACAAGGGGAAGCCTCTTGTGTACTTGAAAAAAGTTTGCATTATTATTCAGCCTTGGTGTTGTCCTTATGTTTCCCTATAACTACTCAAATGAGAATTTTATTATTCAAACTAATGAAAACATAACCTGATATAACTTTGAAATAACACCATTAGTACAAGGTTTTATTATTTTAGTGGTTACTGAATTTCTATTTTTTTTCTTTTTAATCTTTTATTCCTAGCTTCTACCCATCAGAATTTAAAAACAAAAAAAAATAGGCCATAAATTTTATAGCCTTTCAGCCAGGCCACTAAGTTACATAAATACTATTTGAAATATGTAGTGGACTGTTCTGGTTTTTTATTATCAGGATTTAGCTGGCATTTGTGAGTTTTTTTATAATCTGTTTTAAAAATAAAAGACACTGAGAATAGGGACTTCTTGTCAACATGGCTCTGAAAGTTCATGATATGAAGTAACATTTTAACCAAACTAACTAGAAATCAGAGGTGAACTATAAGAAAATAAACTTTTATATCAATATAAAATGTACATATGTGTATATATATATACACATATATACACTATATATGAGTGTGTGTGTGTAGCCTCCATACATCGAAAATAAGTATAGGCCATAGGTAGGAAATAAAACAGAAAGTCATTTTTGAAACTGCAGAATTTAGAGGCCTTCCAGGATTCAGATTCTAAGGAAGAAGTGGGCATAAGAGTCTAATGGATAATTATACCCCAAAATTTCCATGTGAGCCAGCCTTATTGTTTGAAGCCAGGTGCTGGGGTTAGGCTTGTCACTCAAGAAATGAAACCTGAATTATTGGTTTTATGTGTGTCAGCTGAAGTGACATCGCATGTCTTAGACTGAACTTAAAGAGAAAAGCATTATTAAAGTAAGTTTGTGCCCTGAAAAAATTTTCCATATCTGACTAATTTCAGCTTTACTTTCTGCTGCTTGGAAAGGCACAGGAAACAGGGAAAAGATACCATGACACAACCAAGTTGGAATACCTAACAGGAAGTACTCATCACAGAGATAGAACCATAGAAAATTGAACTGACTGTAAATTTATCTCACAGGAAAAGTTAAGAAAAATTGCTTGGCTGGAAACATAATTCTAGGTGGAAGGAAATAAAAGGGGAAATCTATGTTTCATAGGATTTGGTAACCATAAATGGTCCTCATATGAGTTTACACTCAAATTAATATTGCCTGAGTAGTCCAAACTACCTTAGGCCAAATATAGCTTTAAGAAAATCCCCTTTTTGTCACGTCCTCAAGTGTCTGGAAGATGCAAATAAAAATGTTCCCTGGGCTTCCCTGGTGGCGCAGTGGTTGAGAGTCCGCCTGCCAATGCAGGGGACACAGGTTCGTGTCCCGGTCCGGGAGGATCCCACATGCTGCGGAGTGGCTGGACCCGTGAGCCATGGCTGCTGAGCCTGCGCGTCCGGAGCCTGTGCTCCGCAATGGGAGAGGCCACAACAGTGAGAGGCCCGTGTACCACAAAAAAAAAAAAAAAAAAAAAATGTTCCCTGGAACCATCTTCAATACAAGTAATAAAGAATTACCACAAACAAACTTCCAAGGAATTTGAGCTCCAAGCCAAAACTTACAAATCACACAAGGAAATGAGATTGCAGCAAATAAATCCTGACAGACCACAGGCAACTGTACCAGACATCAAGTGCTAAAAACATCAGAGACAACATATAAAATTAATTTGCATATATATGTTATATATTTATATACTTTATATAATAACTATATATTATATGTAAGTTATAAATGTATAAAATTTATATATCCATATAAACCTTAATCATGTATTAAGATTAAAATATATGAGCAAAGGGCAATAGATTAATTGAAACAATAAGTGCTTGAAGAAAAAATAGTACTTCTAGAAAAATACAATAATTGATATTTAAAATTCATTGGATATATTTAAGAGCAGATACACATAGTTGAAGAGAAAATTCAAAAACTAAAAGATAGAAAGTAAGAATTTATCTAGAACAATATAAAGAGACAGAAATACGGAAAGTAATGAAAAGAAGCTAAATGCAGTAGAGAATAGACTGCTAAGTTCCAACATACACTCAACTGGTAGAATTTTTACCAAATTTTCGAATGAAGAGAAAAAAAATATAGGAGAGGTGAAATACATGAAGAAACACTGGCAAAGAATTTACCATGAGCAATGGTAAGATATCAGTTCTCAGATTGAGAAAGCCCAAAAAATACCAGATCAGACTAAGAAATATCTCCACCTAAATATATAATAAAAGTGCATAATATAAAAGATAAAACATATGTGCAAAGGAACTAGCAGAGACTAATCAGATTATCTACTTGTACAAATGGAAAAAATGATTGATGATTTTTCACCACCAACAATGAAAGCTAATAAAAAATATCTGTAACATGCTGAGAGAAAATAATTTCTTGTATACCACACAAAACATTTATATTCCAAACTAATATATCTTTCAAGAACGGAAGTGAAATAATTTTTGAAAAACAAAACAGAGTTTGACACCAGTAAATCCTTATCAAAAGAAATTCCAAGATATATTTTTTTGTAGAAAGAAAGTGATCCTAGATGTAACTAAGGTAACAGTCCTAGTGGATTCTCATTAACAAGAGATCCCTAATATGACCCTTGAGAAATGAGTTTTGTGGTCAAATAAATTTGAGGAAAGCCAAACTCCTTTAAAATTTGCCATAAAATCATTATATGAAAAGATCTGACAAGTAAATGGAAAAGAAAGCTGTTAAAGTTAAATCAGCATGTCCCAGATCTAATACCAGAAAACATTTTTTGTCAGAGTCATGGTTAATATCTCAGAGAATATGCTTTTGGGAATGTGGAACTATGCTTTCAAAGCAAAAGCTTAAAATATCTCTAAACAAGAAAACAAACAATTGAAGCCATAAAGAGAGTTAATAGATAATGGAAAGCATTTATCAAGGAACGACAACAAAAAAACCAACGCTGTTCTCCTAGATGGCAAGCATTATAATGGCACAAATTTTATATTCCTATCAATGTAAATATTTAATATTAATCCAATAAAATCCCAAATTAGTTTTTATTGATCTCAATAATATGATTGTCAAATTCATCGGGAGGTATATTTAGGGTTAGATTAATAAAACTTTTTTCTTACAAAAAATAAACAGAATAAAAGGCGTTTGCCTGACATTATAGCATTTTAGAGTTGAAAAAATCCATTTACTGTGATGGCTCTTATACAGAATATAAATACAGAAAGATTATGGGAACAAAAGAAAAATCCAGGGAAAATTCTTCTATGTTATACGTATACATAACAGCTTAATTTATAGAAAAAAGGCATTCAAATTAGTAGGCAAACAAATTAATAAACGATGGTGGGATTCTCATCAACTATAAAAAAATAGTAACAGTGAATCCTGCCACACAACATTCACAACCAATAGCTATATATATTCCAAAGATACTAAATTTCAAAATTAAACATGATATAAAATAGAAACAAATATGGTTGACTCAAGATAGAAAACTCAAGGTAGGAAAAATGTAAAGAATTCATCAATACACTCAACAATAATAAATCAATTCATTCCAAATGATTATAAACAAACATAAAAAGACATTGAAAAAACTGAGAAAAGAGACATATTACACAAGAGACTAAAATCTTTACTATAAAAATCCTTCTTACAAATCAGAAAGAGAAAATGGGGCTTCCCTGGTGGCACAGTGGTTGAGAGTCCGCCTGCCGATGCTAGGGCACACGGGTTCATGCCCCGTCTGGGAACATCCCACATGCCGCGGAGCGGCTGGGCCCGTGAGCCATGGCCGCTGAGCCTGCGCGTCCGGAGCCTGTGCTCTGCAACGGGAGAGGCCACAACAGTAAGGGGCCCGCGTATAGCAAAAAAAAAAAAAAAAAAAAAAGTACGAGAAAATGAAAATACTATGGGAAAAAATTTAGATTTAGATCTGCATCTGTTCAGCCACTCTTATAGTTAGAAGTTAAGTGGGCAGGGCTTCCCTGGTGGCACAGTGGTTAAGAATCTGCCTGCCAATGCAGGGGACATGGGTTCGAGCCCTGGTCTGGGAAGATCCCACATGCTGTGGAGCAACTAGGCCCGTGAGCCACAACCACTGAGCCTGCGAGTCTGGAGCCTATGCTTTGCATCAAGAGAGGCCGCGATGGTGAGAGGCCTGTGCACAGCGATGATGAAGAGTGGCCTCCACTTGCCACAACTAGAGAAAGCACTCCCACAGAAACGAAGACCCAACACAGCAAAAATAAATAAATAAAAATTTTTTAAAATAGGGGCAGAAAGAATTATTCTAGATTAATTTGGTGCTTGTAGAATTCAATAAAAGTTAAAACAGATATAAATTCTGTTTTCAAGTTTACCACTTAGTAGCTGTATAACTTAATTTTTATTTTTCACATGTAAAGAAATGATAGAAAACCTGCCAGAAAGGATTATTGTATTAGAAAATTATGCAGAAATTGTTCACAAATACACAAGTGTTCTGTAAATAGTGGAAATGCAATTATTTTTTCAAATGCAAATCTAAATGAGTGAAGGGATCGTGAGAATCTATGTAATCTTTTGGCAGCTTTCTGTGAATCTATAATTATTTCAAAATAAAAGTTAAGAATGCTTTCCCTAAAAATACATGCAACTTTATTTTTCTATAACAGATCTTAAGTATTAGGTTAAACCCTGTGAAATTGCCAATATTTAATTGTTATTAGCCTAAAGAAATGGCAATTTCATATTCATCACATAATGCTATTATGAGTCCCTGTTTGGACAATGGAAGGAATCTGACAGAGGTAAATTTGGAGCTTGTCTTCCTTTGCTTATTACAGCATTTAAATTGTACGAGCTCACGTAAGCTAAGGCATAAGGGAAGGAAGCTTCCCTTTGCCCACCTTCTTCCCATGCTGGCCTCCCTGACAGGCAGTTTCCCTGGACAGATCTTGTGCTTGCAGTCTATCCACCTGGGACATGACTGAGTGACTCTTGATTTTTATTGTGAGGTCATTTGTTTTGGGTTCCTCTCTGCATACTCCAATGCACTGCTCAAAGCTTTGTTTTTATGTTCTAGTAACCTCAGGAAAAATCATGGGGCCATCTATGGCCCTTTGGGGAACTGAGGTACACAGAACGAGTTCTACCTCTCCTACACCAGACTATGGAGTAGAAAACTTCGCAATTTACTTAAACCCCTTTATGACAGACCACGAAGTGAGATATTTAACTCCTGGGGCCTTGCATTCTCCCAGAACCACAATGGGAAATGACGTATAACATCCCTGTGAGATTTCTGGAAAAGCCCAGAGGACAAAGGGCCTATGGTATCAACTCAATCTTGATTCTCCTTTATCTTTTCTCCTCCTCACATCATTCTGAGGTCATTCTATCCAAACAGATGTAGGAATCCTACCTTTGATTCATCAGGTTTCCTTTGTCATGAGTGCTCTTAGGGCTTAAGGTTTTGAAAATCACAATCTATTTCTTTGCTACTCTTAATTCCCTTCCATAAACATTCGTTACTTCATGGTTTATTTGCTGGAATGCAACTGGATGGGCGCCAGGAAGACAGAGTAAGTAGAAATAGCTGTAGACCCAATCATTCAATGTTTCAAACTGAAACTTGCTGTATTTGTTCCTCTAGTAAATATTCGTATTGCAACAGGGAAAATTTGCTACTTCTCCAGATCTCTATTTCCTCTCTGGCTCCCCAGGCTCTTATGCCTTAAACATGCAACTCCACTTCCATCTATTCTCCTGAGACTCAGTATGCTTATTCTCAACAGAAAATGCTAAAAAGACTGCATTTATCCTTTCCTCCTAAAATCTGATAATGTCCCTTGGTGGGTAGTGGTAGCATGGGAACATCCATAAATATTTTAAAAGCATTCTTCTTTGGGATTCTTAACTAGTGGGGGAGAAAGCCCTTTTTTCTTTCTGTCTCTGCAACATTAAAACAGAAGTGGGTGAATTTTATTTTCTGCCCCCTATTTTTTTGCCTTGATAAATTACTGTTCTTGAAAATCTAGTAAAAATAGAATATTGATTCAGGTCATAAAGAACTTGCTACCAAGGCTTTTGAACCCATAAATTTTATCATATTTATCAGTTTGAATGTTTCATAAATTTTACCTAAAACTGACTAGAGACATTAATATTTCATTCAAACCATTTGTTCAAAACACTAAATACATTATTATTTTCTCTAACTTTATTACTTTTGAATATTTAAAAAATCATTAGTTAAATTTCCATAGCATTTTTATAAAACGAATATCCATATATAATATGGATAAAACTTTATTTTTTAATGGGAAAACACCTATGACACTCATGAAAAATATGAAAAGTCCATCTGTGTATGATGCTTATTACAGTACTTTTCCTAGTTGTAGCATTATCCCATTGGTACTATTAATGAAGTGTCACTGCTAGTCCTTTTGCCATATCTTCCGCAGGCACTTCATTGTTGGATTAAGTTTAAGCTTTAGTAGTTGCTTCAAGGTGGGATCACACTAAATGTAAGCATTGTGTTCCTGTTTGTTCAAAAAATACACAGCCTCTGTACTTGGAAAACTGTCTATAAAATAATTACATCAACTTTACTCCCATGAGGATCTTGAAGGTATTCCACCACTGTCTCTTAGTATTTAATGAAAAAAGAATCAGAGGTTGCATGATCTTTTCTCCTAGCTGCCCAAATTATTATTTCTTTATTTCTGAAGGTTTGTATATTTACTAGGATATATCCAGGACAGATTGTTCTGAATCAGTTTTGCCTAGCACATGGTGAACTCTTTACAGTTCACAGATCTAAATGTTCTTTTAACATAACTTTACATTTTAGTTACCTTCTATTTTCCAGGGTTTTTTTAGGGAAGAATACTCTCCTGTGTGCTGGTTCTCCTGTACCTGTCCACTGTATCTATCATTAGCTCCCTAACACTTTCCAACTCTTTTCCATACAATTTGCATATTTTTTAAAATTGCTATATAGCTGACCTATAATATTATGTTAGTATCGAGTAGACAACATAGTGATTCAACATTTAAATACATCATGAAATGATCACCACGGTAAGTCTAGTAACCATTATGTGCCCAGGCAAAGTTATTACAGTATTAATGACCATATTCTTTATGCTGTATACTACATCACCATGACTTACTTATTTATAACTGAAAGTCTGTACCTCTTAATCACCTTCATCTATTTCTCCCCACTCCCATCCCCCTCCCACCTGGCAAGCAGCAATTTATTCCCCATATCTATGACTCTGTTTTCTTTTTGTTTTGTTTTGTTTTTTAGATTCCACATATAAGTAAGATCATATGGTATATGTCTTTCTCTGTCTGACTTATTTCACTTAGCATTAGTCTAGATCAATCCATTGTGTCACAAATGGCAAAATTTCATTCACTTTTATGACTAATAGTTTATTGTACATATAGATATGCAAACCTCATTTATTGTGTTTCACCAATATTGCTTTTTTGTTTTTTTTAACAAATAGGTTTGTGGCAATCCTGAAACTATTGGAGCAATTTTTCCAACAGCATTTACTCACTTTGTGTCTCTATGTCATATTTTGATAATTCTCACAATATTTCAAACTTTTTCATTATTATTTTTTTATGGTGATCTGTGATCAATGATCTTTGATGTTACTCTGAAGGCTCAGAAGACGGTTAGCACTTTTTAAGAATAAAGCATTTTTTAATTAAGGTATGTACACTGTTCTTTTAGACATGATGTTATTGCACAGTTAATAGACCAGAGTATAGTATAAATGTAACCGCTATATGCACTGGGAAACCAAAAAATTCTGTGACTTGCTTTATTGTGGGTCTGGAACCAAACCTGAAATATCTCCGAGAATACCTGTAGAGACCACATCTTCTTTATCCATTCATTTATAAATGGACACTTAGGTTGCTTCCATATTTTGTTGATAGTAAATAATATTGCAATAAACATAGTGGTGCATAAATCTTTTTGAATTAGTGTTTTCATTTTCTTTGGGTAAATATGCAGGAGTGGAATTGCTGAATTGTATGGTAGTTTTACTTTTAATGTTTTGAGGACTCTCCATACTGTTTTCCAATAGAGGCTGCACCAATTTACAATCCCACCAACAGCGCATGAATGTTTCTCCACATTCTCCCCAGCCTTCTGGCTCTCTTGAATGTAACCCTCACTGGATTTCAAAGCCAGATGTTTTCAGGGCTCATCTTCCAAGTGCAGAAACACTGGGCTGGGGAGCCCAAGGTGAGACTTGTAACCTCACAGTAAGGGGGGGACCTCGCTGTTGTGATATCCCTCCTGCTCATGGCTCAGCAACTGGGTCTGTGTGCCCTGACTGGACCATATCTCCATCCCTCCTACCAGTCTCATTATGGCTCCTTCTTTACATCTTTAGTTGTGGAAAATCTTTTCTGCTAGTCTTCAGGTAGTTCGCAGAGATACCTGCTCTGTAGGTAGTTTTAATTTTGGTGTCCCCATGGGAGAAAGTGAGCTCAGGATCCTCCTACTCTGCCAACTTAATCTCCTCCCATTTTGCAGGTTTTTTTTTTTTTCATTTCTATCCCATATGCTTTGTGCTATATTTTCCACAGTGTGTATTTTCCCTTGCATTACTTGTGACTGCCCCCTTCCCCCATTTCTGGGATGATTTTATTTCTACATCTTTCTTAAATTTTGCCAATTCATGTTTCATCTCATTTTATTCTCCCATCACCTCTGCCCTGAGATCTAGCTTTTTAAACTTTCCTTCTTAAAGGCAATGTGTCATGAAATTTTCTTGTATTATTGATGATATATTTTGACAGAATTATTACCTTCTCTTTGCCAAACTTTTCCAGTAGAAACTCTAATGCTATTTACCTTTAAAAAAATACTTTTCCTTTTCTTCCCATACATTGTCTTTGTATCAATGCTGTGCCAATTCCTACTTTAACACTGACCACGGAAGAACTTGAATTTCTCAGGCATGTCTTTTATATAAATGGTGGTGTAGGAGAGGTAATAACACCCAGGTGCATCTTCAAGAAGAGCAAATGTTTACATCCGAGCACTATGCACTTTTTCCTCTTCCCTCTCTGCTTCCATCAATTAAAAACTAGGTACAGTAGGACTTTTTACACCAACCTGATCACCACAGTCTTCATAGCACTGTTACCCAAAAGAAATACCCTTGCTTCCCACCACTGCAGGAGTACATGAAGGCTGGCACTTATATCTCTTTTCATTTTCATCCCCTCACCACCCTCTGTATTTCTTGTCCTTACTTATTCCTAAGAGGACTCCTCCAGCGTAGATACTTTTGGCAGCCCTTATGTGGATGTTGGAATCTGTGGATTCTTTCTGTCTCCCAGTTTCACAAAAAATGATATTTGCTTTTAGATGATTTTTAGGCAGCGAATGAGTAATACTGACTCACTCAGTTATGCTCCTAGCAGAAGTTCCAACAGTGCTTCTTTTAAATGGGGAATTTTGGACACTGAAAAAAACATATGGATATGTATAAGATATGTTTATACACTATAATATATATGGATGCTTGTGTGTGTGTGTATATATATATATATATATAAAAATGTATATGTAAGATTTCCAGTCTTTAAAACTCATGTAGAAAAATATGTACACATCAAATTAAAAACTTATGTTTTAGGGGGGACCTTCAAGATGGCAGAGGAGTTAGATGTGGAGATCACCTTCCTCCCCACAAATACATCAAAAATACATCTACATGTGGAACAACTCCTACAGAACACCTACTGAACGCTGGCAGAAGACCTCAGACTTCCCAAAACGCAAGAAAATACCCACGTACTTGGGTAGGGCAAAAGAAAAAGAAAAAACAGAGACAAAAGAATAGGGATGGGACCTGTACCAGTGGGAGGGAGCTGTGAAGGAGGAAAAGTTCCCACACAGTAGGAAGCCCCTTCACTGGCGGAGATGGGGAGTGGGGGGGGGGGGGGCGGGAAGGTTTGGAGTCACGGAGGAGAGCGCAGCAACAGGGAGGGGTGCAGAGGGTAAAGCTGAGAGATTCCAGAACAGAGGATTGGTGCTGACCAGCACTCACCAGCCCAAGAGGCTTCTCTGCTCACCCGCCAGGGCGGGTGTGGGTTGAGAGCTGAGGCTCAGGCTTTGTAGGTCAGATCCCAGGGACAGGACTGGGGTTGGGTGCAAACACACAGCCTGAAGGGGGCTAGTGCACCACAACTAGTGGGAGGGAGTCCGGGAAAAACTCTGGACCTGCCTAAGGGGCAAGAGACCATTGTTTCAGGGTGGGTGAGGAGAGGGGACTCCTCCCGTCTGCCCACAGAAGGCAGAGCACCGCCTGCCTTCAGTGCTCTGCCTTCTGTGGGCAGACGGGGAAGGAGTGAATGGGGTGAATGGGTGAACGGGCAGAGCACAGAGGAATTTGGGGGCAGTGAAACTGAACTGTATGATACTACAATGGTGGATACGTGTCATTATACGTTGGTCAAAACTCATACAATATACAATACCACGAGGGAACTGTAATGCAAATTATGGACTTTAGGTGACTGTGATGTGTCAATGTATGCTCATCAACTGTAAACAATGTGCCATCCCACTGTGGCATTTGTATAATGGGGAAGGCTCTGCCTGTTTTGGGGAAGGGGCTATATAGGAAATCTCAGTACCTTACTCTCTATTTTACTGTAAATGTAAAACTTATTTTAAAAATAAAGTCTTAATTTAAAAATAAAAAATAAAATACTACCAAAAGACTAGTATTTTAAAACAATAGAACCCTCCTTCACATCTCCTGACACTGTAGGCATGACATCCTGAGGCAACGATTTCAACTGTAGTTTTTTTTTCTATTTGCTTCTATATTTTATAACAATGTATTGTATGCTTTTTGTATTGCTAGATAAGTTGTTGTTGTGTGTGTGTGCACTGTTTATTGCAGTGGGGTGTAGTAGTAAAGAGCATGGTGCTAGGAGCCAGGAAACCCAGTACCACCACTTATTAGATATTTAATTCTGAACAAGTTATTTAACAAATTTATCTGCAGTTTCCTTATCTATAAAAGAGGAATGATGATGTTACCTAGTTAATAGGGTTGATGTAAGGATTGATTTTTATTTTCAGCAATATGTGTTACTTGTGTATTCTCTCCTTCCACTCTCCAATTTTAAACTCTATTCTTCACTTCACTTCCTCTTGTAATAGACACTAAAATGTTCAGACTATCCATGGTTCTGCAGGAGTATTTAACTTCATTCTTATTTCAATCTCACAAGAAACCACTTAGTTTACACATCTTCTACCTGCTTTTTATTTTAAAAATGTGTGGACAAATTTTCCTGCTGAGGTCAATCAGTACTAGGATATGAATATGTACTAGGATATGAATGTTTATCTTAGCATCTTATTTCTTTACCAATGCACTATTATAGAGCAGCTCCACAAGACAAGTGGAAAACCAAATCTGACACAGCTGTTTGTAAAGTTACACTAGTAGAAGCAGAAAGTAAGTTAGAAAATTAAATCCACATGTGGAGACTACTTTCCAGATTTTAAGACTCAGAGTGATTATACAGAAGTTTGAAAGAAGCCCACTGCATGGCATACGCAATTACAGTCATTATTAAATCAGTATGAGAGTTCATGACTATTTTTCTTTCTGCCTAACAAAATTTCAGAGTCAAATGCAGTAGACATACTATACATGCCTATATTTTAAATACAATATATCATTTAAGTTTTTTTTTAAAGAAATTCTATCTATTCTATGGGATAGTTTCCAGAAACAAAGGGAAAAAAGCAGGTTTTAAGAAGAACAGAAACTGTCTTAAAGATTCAGTGAAGACATCATCATAAGACACAGAAATATGTGAAGAGTATGATAAAAATTGTATATGTGAAAGATCAGCCTGAGAGCAAAGTGAAAAAAAATAATTGGGAGAAAGGTAAAACTAAGGCACTGTGATACACTCATAGTCTCAAACCTAATGGAAGAATTTATTAAACAATCAGTGTATACCCAGAGATTCTGGATTGTTACTTGTATACTATAAAAGTTATTCACTATTCAAATCTTGCCACCAGCTATTGATCAGTTCTTCCCATGCTTATTAAATTGGACCCCCTAATTTATCAAGACTAGCCTATCAGTTTTAACATAATAGTAATATGGTACTCAACTGTTACTGCTGCTATTACTGTTGCCACTGCCACAGTTTACTCCAAATTATCAATGCCTATATATTCTTTTTGCTGTGCTATACACCAGACTTATATTGCCTTTAATCTTGCCAATTACTTATATAAACTTTAATCTTGCCACATCTATATAGACTTGCAATATGCCAGCCAATTCTTTAAATGTTTTACATATGCCAGCTCATAGGGTTTTATGAGGTAGAAATTATAATTATCCCCATTTTACAGAAGAAAAAAAAAGGCTCAGAGATTTCTTTGGATTGGTTTAATGACATATAGATTAGAAAATACATGATTTAGTATCGCTACATTAAACGTAAGATGACTTGTCCAAAACCACACAACTAATGAAACATCTCCCCAGCAGATTGTCCTGATATAAATAGTCTAATTCAGGATCCAAACACTGAGAGATGTGGATTAAACAGAACTTTGTTTTCCTCTTGGCTCTAACATTTCAGAGTTATGAGAATGTTGTCAATAAATTAAGTTCTCTAAGACCTTATTTCCATTTCTGTAAGGGGAAGGAAACGATGCATTGTTACACAGTAATGAAGAATAAGTGAACTGCTATTTTAAGACACTTACTATGGCACCTATCACAAGTTGCTTTTAATAAATTCTACCTTTCATTCCTCTCTTTCCCTGTCTCCTTGCCACAGGACCCAAGAAAATAGAAAATAAAACCATGTCATTGTTCAAAATGGATGTAGTTTTGCTACAACAGCCTGTTTGGATAAAAATAATAAACACGAATAAAAAGCTTCTCATTGAGGTAGATATTACCAAGTCTATTTTTTTAACTTGTTGAAAAAAATGCACCTCAATTTAAATGCAAACTGTGGATTATAACCTTTAGATAGTGCTATTTATACAAATAATATCAGGCCGTTCAGAAGAACAAATAATATGACACTGATATGCGTGATTACCATTAACCTTAATCAGACATGGCAAGCTCAGAATTCTGCATCTTCAGAAAAGAGTTCCCTGATTAGTTCTGCTCAGCAGTAGGGCTCTCCTAGGCTGCACATTAATTGTCCCAGCCCCCACTAAAGTCAAAGGGAAAGTTGGGAAATTTTTTTGTGTGTGGAAAATAGATGAGTATGACTGGACTAGCTAGCGCATCTTCATTAAACAAATATGGCACATTGATCAGGTGGCTGTCAAGCAGTTTTGATAGATTATTTTTCTTCCTTTTCCTTCGAGAAGGATGTATTGGTTCAGCTCACTGCAGAGCACCCAACAATGCATGTAGATCACTCCTCCCTCATTAAAACAAACAGTCTTGTGTATTGTGGTCCATAGATCAACAAACATGATTTTTCCCAATAATTCGTCCTGTAACAGTCTATGGTTGGCTGGCCCCTTTATGAAAGATATATGATCCCATCTAAAGAGATATAAGTTACATTAATTTCAATCCTAGAAAACTGGTCTGAATAATGCATCTACTTTGTGACTGGAAGTATAATAAAAATAATGACATAGAAAATTTCCAAAATATTTAATTATATTTTTACTGGAGTAGAATACCTTAGTAGGGAAGTACAAGGGAAAAGACACCGCATGACATACGGAAAAAAATAAAAAAGCAAACTGGATTTGAAGTTAGTAGATTTGAGCTCTAAATCAGGCTTTATAAATAATCTATTAATGAACAAAAAAAATCTCTTTCCTAGGGCACGCCTCATTTGTAAAAATCATATGGTTAAACTAGATTATTTTCACTTCTCAGCTGTCTTTTTATGTTTGTGCTTCTATCAATCTCATTTTTAAAATATTTGTCCTTCC
This sequence comes from Pseudorca crassidens, assembly GCF_039906515.1. Classification (NCBI taxonomy): domain Eukaryota; kingdom Metazoa; phylum Chordata; class Mammalia; order Artiodactyla; family Delphinidae; genus Pseudorca; species Pseudorca crassidens. The sequence goes on along the minus strand of NC_090311.1, from coordinate 52,918,483 downwards.
AGAGAATGTATATTTATATATTAGGGTACTAATTAAATAAGTTCTTGTTAGGTTTTACTAGGTTCTTTGAAATGATGAAAATTTTGCCTTGATCCTCATTTTTTCTATGAGACTAATCTTTGGCCCCTTCTCATTCTGGTGATGAGTTCTCTAGGAATAGAGTTCTTGAAACTAAAGAAATAGAGTATAATTGGGGGAAGAAAAGGGAAGGAAAAAATAAAGAAAAAACAAGAGAAATAAATGGAGGCTAAAGTCCTCTTAAATACCTTTATTTTTCTGTAAATTTTTAAACTAAATGAATAAATAATTCATTTATCTAAAACTGCAACAGAAAGAATACCTAGGAATAAACTTAACCAAAGAGGTGAAAGACTTATACTCTGAAAACTATTGATGAAGGAATTTGAAAATGATACAAAGAAATGGAAAGTTGTTCTATTATCTTGGATTAGAAGAATTAGCATTTTGAAAATGTCCACACTAACCAAAGCAATCTACAGATTTAATGCAAGCTGTATCAAAATAACTATGACATTTTTCACAGAATTATAACAAATAATCCAAAAAATTATATGGATCCACAAAAGACTCTGAATTGCCAAATTAATCTTGAGAAAAAAGAATGAAGCTGAAGGTACCATGCTCCCTGACTTCAGACTATATTACAAAGCTACAGTCATCAAAACAGTATGGTACTGGCACAAAAACACATAGATCAATGGAACAGAACGGAGAGCTCAGAAAAAAACCCACACTTCTGGTCAATTAACCTATGACAAAGGAGGCAAGAATATACAATGGAGAAAAGACAGTCTCTTCAATAAGGGGTGCTAGGAAAACTGGATGGCTACTTGTAAAAGAATGAGATTAGAACATTTCCACACACCATATACAAAAATAAACTCAAAATGGATTAAAGACTTAAATGTAAGACCTCAAACCGTAAGACTCCTAGAATAAAATATAGTTAGAACATTCTTTGACATACATTGTAGTAATATTTTTTTGGATTAGCTTCCTAAGGCAAAAGAAATGAAAGCAAAAAACAACAAACAAAAAAAACAAACCAAAAACACATGGGACCCAATTAAAATTTAAAAATTAATAGATGCCTGCAATCTCATAGGAAGAGTGTATAGACTTTTATAAGCAGAAAATTGAAAATTGATTTCTGGTGGAGGTATATATTTGTGGGGTACGGACCAGACCAGAAGCCTAGAAGAAGTACATCAAAAGATGGCAGAAGAACTAATCACTAGAGAAATGCAAATAAAAACTACAATGAGGTATCACCTCACACCAGTCAGAACAGCCATCATCGAAAAATCTGCAAACAATAGATGCTGAAGAGGGTGTGGAGCAAAGGGAACCCTCTTGCACTGTTGGTGGGAATGTAAACTGATGCAGACACTATGGAGAACCGTATGGAGGTTCCTTAAAAAACTAAAAATAGAACTACCATATGACCAAACAACCCCACTCCTGGGCATATACCCAGAGAAAACCGTAATTCAAAAAGACACATGCACCCCAATGTTCATTGCAGCACTATTTACAATAGCCACGTCATGGAAGCAACCTAAATCCCCATCGACTGATGAATGGATAAAGAAGATGTGGTACATATATACAATGGAATATTACTCAGCCATAAAAATGAATGAAATTGGGTCATTTGTAGAGACGTGGATGGATCTAGAGACTGTCATACAGAGTGAAGTAAGTCAGAAAGAGAAAAACAAATATCGTATATTAATGCATATATGTGGAAACTAGAAAAATAGTACAGATGAACCAGTTTGAAGAGCAGAAATAGAGACACAGATGTAGAGAACAAATGTATGGACGCCAAGGGGGGAACATGGCGGGGGTGGTGGTGGTGTGATGAATTGCGAGATTGGAATTGACGTATATACACTAATATGTATAAAATGGATAACTAATAAGAACCTGCTGTATAGAAAAATAAGTAAAATAAAATTCAAAAATTAAATAAATAAATAAACTAAAAATGGATTAAAGATTTAAATGTAAGACCTCAAACCATAAAACTGCTAGAAGAAAATATGGTTAGAACACTCTTTGACATACACTGTAGTAATATTTTTTTGGATTACTCTCCTAAGGCAAAAGAAATGAAAGCAAAACCAACAAAAATAAACAAACAAACAACACATGGGACCTAATTAAACTTAAAAGATTTTGCAGAGGACAGGAAACCATTGACAAAATGAAAAGATAACCTACTGAATGGGAGAAAATATTTGCAAATGATATGACCAATAAGGGGTTAATATCCAAAATATATTAACAGTTCATACAATTCAATATCGGAAAAACAAACAACCTGTAAAAGAAAATAAGCAGAAGACCTGAATAGATATTTTTCAAACAAGACATACAGATGGCCAACAGGCACATGAGAAGATGCTCAACGTCACTAATCATCGTAGAAATGCAAGTCAAAAATCACAATGAGCTATCACCTCACACCTGTCAGAGTGGCAATCATCAAAATGATGACAAATAACAAATGTTAGTGAGGATGTGGAGAAACAGAAACCCTCATACACTGTGGGTGAGAATGTAAATTGGTGCAGCTACTATGGAAAACAGTATGGAGGTTCATCAAGAAATTAAAAATAGAACTACCAGATGATCCAGCAATTTCACTCCTGGATATATGTCTAAAGAAAACAAAAACACTGATTCAAAAAGATATATGCACCCCAATGTTCATAGCAGCACTATTTACAATAGCCAAGATATGGAAGCAACCTGTGTCCATCAACAAATGAATGCATAAAGAGGAAGTGATATATATGTATCACATATATAATGGAATGTTACTCGGCCATAAAAATGAATGAAATTCATTTGATCACATACAAAAAGTCTACAGTTTTACTTCTCTCTTCCACACTTATCTTCTTGATGTCACAATTTACATCCTTTGTATTGAGTATTCATTAACAGATTTTTTTTAAGTTACAGTTATCTTAATACTTTCTCAATTATTATACTAGGCTTAAAACGATTAACACACCACCATTACAGTATTCCATTTTTCTGTTTTTGTCTATATATTTACTTAGAAAGAATCAGAATGAGACTGATTCTTTCATATGCATTCATTTTGCTGTGTAGTATTCTTTAATTTCAACTTGAAGAACTCCCTGTACCACTTCTTAAAAGGAAGGCCTACTGATAACTAACTCCCTGAGCTTTTGTTTGTCTGGGAAAGTCTTTATGGCTCCTTCATTTGATAGGACAGCTTGGCCAGGTATATGGTTCTTGTTTAACAATTTTATTTTTCTTTCAGTACTTTTAACATATCATTCGACTTTCACCTGTCCTATAAGATTTCTGCTGAGAAACCTACTGATGGTCTTATAGGTGTACTCTTGTATGTGGTGAATCCTTTTTCTCTTGCTGTTTTCAAAATTCTCTTTGTGTTTGACTTGTGACAATTATAATGTGTCTCAGAGTAGACCAATTTAGATTCTAATTATTTGAGGTCCTTTGGGTTTCATGAATCTAAATGTCTATTTCCCTCCCCAGATTTGGGAAGTTTTCAGCCATTATTTCCTTAAATAAGTTTCCTGCCCCCTTTTCTTTTTCTGCTCCTTCTGGGACTCCCACAATGCATATTCATTCCCATGTCCATGAATGGGAAGAGTTCATGTCCATACTACCTAAATTATACACAGATTCAATGCAATACCTATTAAAAACCCAGTGGCATTTTTTACATATATATATATATATATATATATCTGTGTATATATAACCTGTGTATATATATAAAACATATATATTATTTATATATAATGGAATATTATTCAGCCCTTAAAAAGGAAATCCTGACATTTGTGACAACATGGATGGACCTTGAGGACATGCTAATTTAAATAAGCCAGACACAGAAGAACAAACACTACATAGTCCCACTTATATAAGGAATCTAAACATAGTCAAACCCATAGATGCACAGAGTAGAGTGGTGGTTACCAAGGGCTGAGGTTAGAGGACAATGGTGTGGTGTTGGTCAAAGGGTACAATGTTTCAGTTATGCAAGATAAATAAGTCCTAGAGATCTACTGTACAGCATAGTGCCTACAGTTCACAGTACTACACTGTATTCTTTAAAATTAGCTAAGAAGTTAGATCTTAGGTTAAGTGTCCTTAACTTATACACACACACACACACACACACACACAAAGCCAAGGAGGGTGAGAGGAAACTTTTGGAAGTATGGATATGTTTATAGCATTGACTGTGGTGATGGTTTCATGGGTGTGAGTTAGAGTTATAATGTATATAACTCTAAACTCATCAAGTTATATACATTAAATATATACAATTTTTATATGTCAATCACCCATCAGTAAAATTTAAAAAAAATAACTAGATTTATCTATGCCAAATTTATTGTTTCTTGTATCTATCAATTTAAATATGAAATTTTTATTTTTACAGTGTTCCTCATTGTAGTCCAGTTTCTCCATATTGTGTACAATAATATTCCAGTCTTCATTTTCTTATTTTATCAATGCCTTACTGTAGTACAGTCTATTATTTCCTTTAAACCTGTTGCTGTGTGTTTCTCTACCTTCTCATCTTTTCCCATCTAGATAAATCCTGACTTCCTATAGACTCTCTGCTTATATTTCTAGTTGACAGAAGATTAGTAATTCTAATATAAGGGATGGAGTATTTACTATCTTTCCATAGTCCCTTACATGATGTTTGTCTCATGAGATGCCTTTTTAGTAGCTTTTATTCAATCCAGTTAATTAGACTAAAAATTAAAGGAGATGACTTGCATTTTCTTATATCAGATATTCTCTTGGTTTTGACATCGTTGAGTTTTTCTTTTCTTGCTTTTATCCCCATTATTTTGCATTTAATATCTGTTTTAGTGAAATAGTTGAATAGGAAGAGTGGGGAACATCAAGTCAGATACCACTTTATGTTAAGGAAAAACAGAAACTAAATCTATCTATATACCTATTATCATCATCATCATCTTTAAGATCACAATCATTTAATCACAATGCATGTGTAATTATAGCTGCACATATATATGGAATAGACTCTTTTCAGCGGTTATATATGTTTAACAACAAAATATAATTTTTAGAATAAAAACTGTACAATAATTCTATAGAATATGAACTACTTTCTTATATATTTAATCTTTGTGAGATTAGATGATATAATTAAAATACTTATCAAACTACTTAACAGATGGTGTATAATTGATACATGCTATTTTATTTTGTATTCCATTTCTCCAGGCACATTGTGCCTCAATTTTGGTATAGGTGCTGGTATAGAATATCTACTCTCCTTTGCATTATAAATATTTTGTTACTTTCAGGGTTTCTGATAGGAAATTTTTAGCAATCAGTCTTTGGGAGAATGTCCTCAAATAAACTGTAATTTGTTTTTTTTTCCATCAGCTTTCCTTACGGTAGTTTTCTACCTTCTCCAGCATACTTAGAGCTTCTGTCTTTTCCTGCTAATATACTCTCCCTATGTAATTGCCACTTTCACTGTAATAAGTTACTGTACTTAAAATCAATCATGCATTCATATTTTATAAATTAGTATTAACTTCATAGTATTTACACAGCATAGTAATAGATTCCCATGTCATGTCTTTCATGCAAAAGAAATGCTATACACTAATGAAATAACACCACATTGGCTCATGTTGAGATGCCTTTAGAATGTTGCCTATAGTTAAGACTGGACAACCAATCAGAGTTGCAGCATTACTCTGCTTCTACTTAAACAGTTTTCATAGACATTGACTGGTTTATGGCCCTTGAATAAATAAGTATGCATTTCTTTAAACTGATTGTATTACTTTTACCTGGTTCAATGCCTAATTCATTTTAGAACATTCTTTGTTCTTTGTTAAAATACTCATCTGTGACTGTGGAATGGCCTCCTTTCATTTAAAGGTAGTTGTTTAATGCCATTCCAGCCATTTAGCAAACAAAGCACTTCTTTGTTAAGGCTGAAGAATTTTAAATATGATCTCATCTAGCCTCTATGCATAAAATTGAGTTCCGTCCTGTAGTAAAACACCAAATCAGTAGATTAGTAAGAGAGAGAACATCATTTTAATGACTTCAAATAGCTCATGCAATTAAAAATACTTTGGCTTACTTTATCCTTTACTTTTTTTCCACCACTACGTTTCTGCTCACTCTTAAGTTGTTGCTTTCATCTATTTCATCCTACAGGAATAAACATCCTTGCTGGTTCTCTAGAAGGTACTCCCAATAAGTTAATTATTTTTTCCTAGAAGTTTCCAAAGTTTAATAGAGTAAAAAATTAAAAAGGAGAAAACTGATATAAATTATTTTATATCAACCATGTTAAAATAAAATTATGCAGTCCTAACACCAGAGCTCTTAATGTAAATGTCTATTTATTTTGGATTCCATGGGCAAAGAAGAGGGTGTGTTACCTTCCTCAAAATGTTTTGCTCTTGATTCCAAGTCAAAGAGTTTTATAGTCAAGGTTTTCAACCTTGAGACGAACAAAAATTAGGGCAGAATGAAAAAGAACGCTCCATAACCATAGCCTGAACTCTTCTGGTTACTTAAGGTATTTGCTTAGAATAAATAGACTATAAATTTAGTTTTTAAAGTATTACGTGAACAAGGAGGGCATGTACCTCATAAACTAACAATATGAATGGTGTTCTGTTCTCTATTATTCTTTCTGTGATATGTTCTAAGTCAGAAGCCGAGTGTTCACATCCACTGGAGTCAGGCTGAATTAAAAAGCCAGAGCCAATGAAATATAACATTTTCTTCTTTAAAAAGAATATATAAAACACAAAAACCAGAAAGTTAAAACAAATAATATGGAAAAATATGCCATACAAACATGGAGCAAAAGAAAATAGTTTAGATGTATTAAAATCAGAAAAATAAACTTAAGGTGAAAAATATTCCTATATATAAAGCAGGTCACTTTATAGCTTTGAAATGTAAATTCATAAGAAAGATATACTACTACTAAAATTCTATGTGCTAATATAATTAGTGTTAATGCCAAAAAGTAGAACTTACCAAAATTGAGGCAAGAAGTAGAATATCATAATAGTTATTCAATAATGAATGAAATTATAATTGTCATTATAAAACATCCTACATGTGACAGTGTAGGGATAAGATTAGCCTGAAGATCTTGTCACCCCAGAAGGTAAGGAAGTGTATGTAAATGTGAGTGTGTGTGTGGCGGGGGGGGGGGGGGGGGGGGCGGAGAAATAGGGAGAGAGGAAGCTATTGAGCACGTCACAAGAACACAGGGGCTACCATTAGCCATATATGAAGCAATCTTACAGCCAAAATAATTAATAAGAGTAATATATTATAGACCTTTGGGGGGAAATAGCCATGAGAAACAATAATTGATAAATACTTAAGTGAGTCACCCAGTAAGCAAGAAATAAACCAATAAGGGATAAGAGAGGACTCTTGCTTATAAGATACTTAGTGCAAACTGGTAGATGTGGAGTAAAGGCAGGAGTTGGAATACCATCATGGCAATACACATAACTGTAAAGAGCCTCGTGTCAGGAATACATGAAGAACTTATTCAAATAATAGAGAAATAAACAAGTTAATAAGACAAATGTGCAAGAGAATTGAACATGCTCTCCATAAAAGAAGATATGGAACATGTGAGAAGTGTTTACTTCATTAGTAATTAGGGAAGTACAAATTCATAATTTAATGATACACCACTGCTCACCTATCAGAAGGACTAAAATTGAATGCTCACTAGTACCAACAGCTTATGATCACCTGATGTGGATCCCCTACAGCTCACATTCACTGCTTGGAGAATGTACGATGGTGAAGCATTCTGAAAATTTGTTAACTACTTAAAGCTAAGTAGATAATGGTCTATCCTATGAGGAACAATTCCACTCATTAGTATGTATCCCTGAAATGTATATACATGAATACCAAGAGAAATGTGCAAGAATGTTTACAGTATCATTATTTGTAACAGATAAGAACCAAGCAACCCCAAAGAATAATTATCAATATACTGTATAAACATACAGTGGTGTATTTATACAATGGAATTCTATACAGTAATGAAATTAATTAATACAAATTAATATGACTACATGCAACAGTCATACTGTTACATGAAGCAGTCACCAACTACTACAAACTTTAATATTTCATTTATGTAGAGTTAAAAAATAACAGGAAAAAAAAAAACCCTCCAATATTTAGGGATACAAGCGTTTGTGGTAAAACACCAAAGAAGAGCAAAGAGTGACATCATAAAAGTCAGGAAAATGGATAACATTTGCGAAAAGAGGAAGCTAATGACTAAGAAGGTGTCTAAAAATGGCTACTGGGGAGCCAGCAATATCTTCTTTCGTGAACTGAAGATGATTATTATGATTTAGGTCTGAGATTCTTATTTCAATCTCTGTTTTGTTTGAATTTAAAGCCCAAACTCCACTAGGTATAAAGGCAATAAACAAAATCATGGGTCATGGGATATTTTTATTTGACCAATGTGAATAGTTTGATTAAGAGAATATAGAAAACTATAAGGTAATCAGTCATTTGAGCACAATGCAGAGGGCACGTTCACCTCAGGCCAATGGCTATCCCTTGCCATTCAATTACACTACTACATGAACATTCCTTTGAGTTGGGTAATGTGATGGCTATAAAACGGAAATTACAGATTTGAGCACAACTTATTGAAATGTGATAAATACAATATAAAATGTATTTTAAGTGGTTTCAGAAACCCCAACCCAGCTGAGAGACTTTCAAAGAGCCTTTCGTTTCTTTTCTATTTTATAGAATTTATGAAAAATATGCAGTACTTTAGCATCTGCAAGTTTGTATATAATGGTGATCTATGTAGAATTAGTATTTACCTGATGTTTTGCCTGAAAAAACAATAGAATACATTGACTCATTGCACTTAGAGTGACAACTGGTGCTGTGCTTTGCTTGGAGATTCATACAATAATCCCTATCACATGCATATGCCCATTTAAAAGTCAGTAACAAAAGTCAAAATTCTCCAGAGTCAGAGCATACCTTCTCTGTAATACAGGAAAGGATATTTGTGGAATCTCATCTGTAATGATGCAGCATATAAATTTCCATTGCTATATATGACACACGTCTGGTTCCAAATGCAATTTTACTGAGAGTTCTACCAGATGGAATACTCTAATCCCAATCCCATTTCATATCAATAAGTCAGGATATCCATAAATCTGCTAGCTAGATTAGAGAAGATACAAATCTATCTGTCTTTTAGATGTGAAGAAGTTTGATATATATCAGTAACACAGCAATAGTTAAGGGACAGGCTAAGCTCAAATCAGAGGTGCAAGTACTTGAGAGATTTTATTTAGCCCCGATCTGTTTTAAATGAGCAATATTTTCTGTATTCTCTTCTAGTGTGTTACCATAAAAATCAACATTCTTCATGAAGACTGATTACACTGGTTTTTAAGACAAATGGGAGAAGTGAACTATTACAGTCCCTTTAAAGTCTCTTCCTCTTGTGGACACCTGGAGTGTATATCTACACAGTACCACTTACTTGGGGAATGCAATTTCTTCTCTGACTCAGAACTTTCCTGAACCCAGGGATACTCTTAGCAATTAGCACTCCTCCCACAAAATCCTTTCATTAAAAGATCAAAAACAAGAAGTCCAAAAACAATTTCTCAACATTAAAAGGAAAGATTATGTAATTTGTGTAGCATACAAATAAATCCAGACTTCTCTCATAAATGGCTAGTGGGTCTGTAACATGCACAGCATTTCTGGGTGTTTCTCTGTATACTGCTGGTACAGTTAATGTTGGCACACTGATTGTTAATGGCAATTTTAAAGGCATATTTCCTTTGAGTCAATAATTTACACTTCTAAGAATTTAGACCAGCATACCATATGGGATATAACACTGATGTTGAAAAAAGGGAACATGTTTATGAATATTTTAACATTCGTTTTAATGGAACACAATCTAAATACTATCATGGAATGTTCAGCTCCTAAAAATGAATCTGTAAATCTATTTTTGACATGGAAATACTTTTATAGTATATTTTTAACTAGAAAATTATGACACTGTTTATATGAAATGAACACCTGTAAACATCTGGATATGTACACAAATCTATACATATTTCCATAAGAAAGAGACTAAAGGCATGCATTCTAAAATGTTAACAGCGGTCATTGCTAGATATTACGCTTCATACTATCCAAATTTCCTTCTATTTTATGAAGGTAAACTTCTACTAGTTGAATAATAAATTATTATAAAAGAAAAAAGATTAAGAAGCTCTAGAAATCAGTTTCCAGGGGAGAGAATTATTGAACAAAATGATGAAACAAATTTAAGACTTAACAGTAGGAACCTTTCATTTTTGTATGGTTTCTCAGGAGCGAGTCTATATCTCCTTTGTTTAAATACTCTGGTCTTAAATGCCTTCAACAGGGAGTAACACCCATTACTGAATTAACTTTCAGTTCACTGGCAATTTTTGTAGCAGACTTAATTTTTAGTGTATTAGAGATTGTGTACTGCTTGCATTTAAATATTATTTATAACGTCCACTGTAGAATTGACTGGTATGAGGCAGTAATATAAGGATCAAACTAGAAAGGTGGTTAGGTAACCAAGAATACACTGCACAGCTGACATGCCTGCATTTTAAGCATACTGTAGTCTCCATATATATAATGCTGGGTAATTTATTTTCTTTCTCCTTTAATTTTCAGGTTTACAAACTGATGTCAGAGCAGGGCCTTTCCTTTTTTTGGCCATTAGACAGCTCTTGGAATACTGATTAGACTTTCCAAAAGGTGGAGGCAGCCTGGGGAGAAGACATCACTGTCTCCTGTAACCTGAAATTCTAATTTCTTGTTGCCTGACTTAGTGTAGCAGCAGAAGACTGCCCACAGATTGACTGAAAGCCCTGAGTGGTACATGGAGCCAGTATGGGCGATTTGATATCGGATTTGATTTGGCAGCTCAAAAAAAGTGTTATTGGGGCTGGTAGTTTCTATGCTGTTGCTTACCTTGTCCCTGTCACTCTCCATCCCTAGGCGTGATGGACTATCAGAGCACACACATGTGGAGACAAGTGGCTCAAAATCTTATGACATGGGAAAAGGGAAAAAAATATTTTATGCATTGGATGCCCTTGAATGAAAGTGCCACTTATGAACAGTAGCAGGAAGACCACGAGGACTTAATCCAGTATACACCCAAAGGGTAAAATGGTCAGGGAGAAACAGGAGACTGAAATGGAAACTAGAAATTTAACCACCCAGAGATACAAGCCATTCTAAAAATTTTGCTTAAGGAGGCAATGAAAAAGGAACTGGTACTTTGGACAAGGGGGCTAACTGCACTGCTCTAAGGAGCTGCTACAGTCTCTAAGTGCAAACCTCAATCCCTGGGAAGTAGGCTAGGAAGTTCCCCCCCCACACACACACACACAGTGAAATTGGAAATGAGAAACTTCTGTTTTCCTAATTTACATATTTTATTCAGAACTCTGTTTATTTTTATGCCTTGTTGAATTCATTTTTAATGGAATATTTGGTTTCCTATGCAGATATTCATTCAATTCAGTATTTTGCTCTTTCCCCCCAATTTTTTAGCCTAGAACTGTATCAAAACATATTTAAAATTATTTTGCTTTGCAATTTATTCATTAGCTAATAGAACTTACTGAAAGACAGTAACAGTATTCGCTTCTGCAATACAATATATATTTGAGAACCTACCAATAAATTGCGAGTCTTCTATATGCTAGAAGTATTCATGGCCATCATTTTGTTTATTCTTGGTCTAGCTACTATAGATTTTTTTTTAGGTGAAATAGATTATGTATTTTCTCTCTGGATTTCAGTATACTATACACACCATTTACATTAACAAAACAGTATACTTTTCTTATAAAACTGTTTAAAATTTATTAAGTCATTTATGATAAAAAGTTTTGAATTGATTGATTTTAAATGTCATAAAAATGGGATGCATTTTATACATCTCTGGAACTTTTATGACAACAAATTTGGTTCAAATCAATTATTTTTCTCACTCTGCAAAAGCGGCTTGCAGATACTCAGCTAATTGATTTGATATACACGTTTCCTTTGTACATTTAGGTAGAGGAAAAATGTTCTATGTTGCTAGGCTTTGCAGTAATCTTGAAGTTAGAAATGAAGAAGCACTATTTTTCTTCTTGTTTGCAGAGAGACATTAGCCACATACACTTCAAAAGGTTAAATATTTACTCCACAACTTTTATTGTTAGTGGGCCAGTCACAATTTCAAGTATTTTCTTCTTTACTAGCATGCCCATTCATTTTATAAATTCTTAATTTGGCAACCATATTAATTTTCATGGCCATATTATCAGAAATAATTTATGATATTTTCCATGCAGTCATAATTTATTTTTTCATTTTGCTTACTTCATTTAGATTACTAGCTGTCTCCAATTACTAGCTCTACTCTTTACTAGCCATGTGACCCCTGGCATACAAATTAATTTGTTGTTTAGTTAAGTCACCTGTAAAATGGAACTGCATTGGCACCTACCTAATAAGATTAAATTATCAAACATATAAAGTACTTAGAACAATAAATTATCCTTAATAATTGTTCATATGTTAGCATATTGTTTTGTGATTGTTATTACTCCAGTCTTTCTGCCTTGCCCATTATCTATTTACATTCCTATTGAGAATTGCTCCAGCAAGGTGAATACTTCAACCATTCCATTTGACTCAGAAATTTTACTTAAGGATATTACTCTATACAAATAAACCCACTCATTTTTACTATATATGTATACGGGGATTTAAAAAAAATAATCCAACGTTCATCAATTGAAAAGTGAATACATATATTTTTATAAATTCATATTCTGCACTGTTTAAAATAAAAGATTTCTGCATTTCTTTTATTTTGCATTTTCATTGGTATTGGCTCAGAATAGTCTGGCTATACTGCAGTAACACGCCCCAAATCTCATTGTTTTAAAAATAACAATGCTCCCATGTACGTCCATCTATGTCAGCAGAAGAGTATCAGTGACCATCCAGAATATAGACTCTTTCTGTGCCAAAGCAAAGAGAGAATGAAGTGAACTTCACTCTCTTAGCCACTGTCTCTTAAATCATCTTTGGAGAGGTGACATGCAAATTTGTTTTGCTCATATTTTATTGGTAACAGCAAGTCTTATGGTCATGATTATCTTGCAGCAGGTGAAAAAGTTGAATAATACCATAAGCTAAAGGAGACAGAGCTGGAATATTTGTGAAAACCCCCAATGGTTCCCACTGTTTATATCAATTGACCTGGAGAGAGGGACATGAGAAATGTAAGTTGTTGTGTAATGGTTATGCTATGATCTAATGAAAAATTAATTTGTGGGGGTCAAAAGGTAAAAAGAAAAAAATGAATGATCAAGCAAGGCGTACACACACACTAGGCCTTCTGGTAAATGTGAAGGGTGGGTGGGTGGGATTCACAGAGACAAAAGGCATACTAGGAGTGATTGAGAGAGTACAAGCCTCTCCCATGGTGTGACCAAGGTCTAGGGTCAAAACTTTGTGGATCCATCAACAAGGTGTAGCTGGGCCTTGGCTCCATCGTTGTGTCATCACGTCAGCAAACATCTGGCTAAATCAAGAAACTGACATCAAACCTGAAATTATATAGCTGCAGTTGTATAATATGGCAGAACCCCAGTATGCAGCCCAGGTCTGTTACATCAGTATTCTTGGTTGAAGGAGCACCAGTTCAGCTGAACAGCCACTTCAGATTTCTACCATAAGTTGGTCTGACTGTCTTAAACTCTCAGCTGTACCTGGTTTCTACGGAGTTTTTCAGAGGCCAACTTGTGAGGAATCAGTGGGAATCACTGGGGTTTTTCACAAATATTCCAGCTCTGTCTGTGTCCTTTAGCTTATGGTATTATTCAACTTTTTCACCTGCTGCAAGGTAATCATGACCCTAAGACTTGCTGTTACCAATAAATATGAGTAAGTTAGCCCTTACTTTTCAGTGGCACAATAAAGAATACTCTGTTTTTCCCATTTGAGTTTTGAACTTTTTGAGAAACAAATAAATCAGGTAGTTGAAGATAAATACAGCAGCCTTACTGCTGATAAAAGATGGGTGGAAATATGGGTTAGGTGGTGTGCAAAAAGCAAATTTGTGAGTTTATATGTTGGCATAAACATAAATAAAGATGTAAATGCATATGCATATCAATGGGAAGGGAGCGTGTACGAAATGGAGAATAATGAGCACGTTATTTTTTATTTAAGAAGAACATTATATGGACTTATATACAAGTCACTCTATTAAACAAAAACAAGGGCTGAGTAAGCCCCAATCTTTGAAAAGGTCTCTGCACTTACTATGCCGTCTTTGACACTAGGACGGAGTATACAATTGTTGGTAAAGTTCTACAAATCCAGCAAATTTTCGTATTTTCTTTTTTTTACAGAAGTATAGTTGATTTACACTATTGTGTTAGTTTTAGGTGTACAGCACAGTGATTTAGTGTTTTTGCAGATCATATATATTTCATTATAGTTTACGGTATTTTCTTAATTTGATTTTAGTGTCTGTGCTTTATCAAAAATAAAAGGATTAGATGAGACTGACTATGGAATAAGAATTACATATGTTTCTGTATGTAAAGTGTCAACAGATTCTCTATATTTATTTCATGGTATATATTCATACTTATATACAGACGTATGTACCAAATACAGTACAGGCAAAAGAGACAGAATGGTTAGTTCTACCTGGTAGAGTCTAAACTATGGAAATGCTTCAAACTAGTGAGGCTGCTTGAGCTGAGTTGAGATAGAAAAGGCCAGATGAGCATCTAACTGGATAAGACTTACCCTGGATGTTGAAGAAAGTATATTACCTGCAGCAATATATTGAATTTTCTAAATAGCAAAATGGGGATCATGGCAAGAGATGAGGTTTACGTGGAATGCTAAATCCTCTTTTTCATGCTACAGTCTGTTTATTGTTTATCTCTTTGCTTATGCAAAGTCCCTTTTTTATTTACACATCTGTACTGATAATACATTATGTCTTATAACAGATAACCAACCTCTTTGTCACATCTCTCTACAAAATCATTCAAGGTTAAATTTGCCAAGGAAATATTTCTGAAATTTTTTATGTCAAATTTTGAGTATGTAGCCACAATCATAAGGTACTGGAATCCACTCTTGCTGGATCTCATGCAGAACCTTATAGAATAATATATTAAATAATGGTCTAAATTATTTTCTAGGACAATTTCTGTACTTCTCTCATTTGAATATTTACACGGTGCAATAAATTCATTCTAGATGGTGTTATGGGCTAAATTGTATCCTCCCCATATCCACATCTTAAAACCTTAACCCCTAGCACCTTAGAATGTAACTATAGGGACTTCTCTGGTGGCACAGTGGTTAAGGATCCGCTTGCCAATGTAGGGGACACGGGTTCGAGCCCTGGTCCGGGAAGATCCCACATGCCGCAGAGCAACTAAGCCCGTGTGCCACAACTACTGAGCCTGCGCTCTAGAGCCCACGAGCCACAACTGCTGAGCCCACGTGCCACGACTACTGAAGCCCACGTGCCTAGAGCCTGTGTTCTTCAACGAGAAGCCACCACAATGAGAAGCCCACGCACTGCAACGAAGAGTAGCCCCCGCTTGCTGCAACTAGAGAAAAGCCCGCGTGCAGCAACAAAGGCCCAACACAGAGGAAGGAAAGAAGGAAGGAAGGGAGGGAGGGAGGGAGGAAGGAAGGGAGGAAGGGAGGAAGGGAGGAAGGGAGGAAGGGAGGGAGGAAGGAAGGAAGGAAGGAAGGGAGGAAGGGAAAAAAAAAGAATGTAACTATATTCGGAGAAGTAATTAAAGTTAAAGGAGGATATGTGAGCAGGCCCTAATCCAATCTGACTGGTATACATATAAGAAAAGGAATTAGGACACACAAAAAGAGGTATCAGGGATGCATACCCATAGAGAAAAGGCCACGTGAGGACACAGTGAGAAGGAGAATATCTGTAAGCCAAAGAGAAAGGACTCAGGAGAAACCAACCCTGCCAACACCTTGATCTTGGACGTCTAGTCTCCAATACTGTGAGGAAACAAATTTCTGTTGTTTAAGCCTCTCAGTCTGTGGTATTTTGTTATGGCAGCCTTTCATATTAATACAGATGGGTATATATAAAGATTGTTAGCCAAAACAAACAAAGAAGCAAACAAATACAAAAAGCAGTGTTTTCTTATCACGCAATTAACTTTGATAAGGATCAGGACACAGTTAGATCTTCTTCAACGATCATGAACAACTTGTTCCACATCACAAATTTCCCATTTGAAGGCACTTTGAAAGGAATAGATTGTATTAGAGCCAGGGAAGGTAAAATTAAGTTAAGTCAAAACTACCAACACCGCATCAACTAAAAAAAAAAAAAACCTTAGAAACCATTAAAAGGAAGTGGTTGCTCAGAGAAAAATTCATTCATACTGGAAATTTTGACTGCAGTTAAGGACAAACCATAGATTTTTTTTAAAAAGATGTATTAAAAGACCATTACTTTTGGAAGGAAAATGGCTGAAACGTGATGTACAATAAAAGCTCATTTGGGGAATACTGAGACATTGCTAAAATATTCAACTTATTTTTCTATTGTTCAGTGAAGTGTTTCAAACTTTCCTACTGAGCACACAACATGTTCAATCCCTAATGCAAATAGATTCAGTTCCAATTCATTTCATCCCCGTGTTTTACTTATTTGTATCCTACTGAGCCATTTTTGATGCCAGATATGTTCTTCTTCTCTTAGATTTTATTTTTTATCTATTCAATCTCCCACTAAGGAGTTTGCTAGATGTCCTGTCTAGCAATAAGTTATATTTAAATAAGTGTCATATATTTGGAATTCTAATGGTCAGTAACCATTGAGCTGGAAAGAAAAATATATCTTTATGTTTTGCATAAGGGAATTATGAAGGAGACTGATTAATTCTGACCTTTTAATAGGGTTTGTTATACCAATTTTTTAAAATTCTTTCAAATATCTGAATGCTAATGCCTGCTCATAGGAGAGTTGGATTCTTTATGGATACTACCACGTATCTGTTAGTAATTAACACTGGACACAGATTAAACGATACACAAAGGAATGAACTGACTCTGAAAAAGCTAATCAACTGAGACTTTGTTTCATGTAAGTGTTAAACAGATAGAGAAAATCCTCTTTTATTTACTCACATGCAAAGTTGTAAATATTTGAAATATTTGCTAGCCTAGTAGTTTTGCATTTCTCTGCTCTTTCTGTTATACTATGTTGTAAGGAAAGCTTTCGGCCACAAACTTTTGTCAAGATTGGAAATCCTTAGGCAATGGAAGAAAAGAAAGTCAATGTAATTAAAGAATAAAAAGATGAATTTTATAATAAGCTTTCAGGAAATATTAGTCAAGAGGGTAAGTTTCTTATTATTTGGGAAGCAATGTTTTTTTGTATTGGACTTAAACCCATAATAAAAATTCAATTGGTTTACTGTTATTACTGTAATACATGTTTCTAAGGCATAATTGAAGTGGGGGCTAAAAATAGGATCATAGCAAAAGCTTTAAATAGTGTCCCTCTAGTTCAGCTTTCTTTCACTTCGTGGGAATTTTACTATCCCTTTAAATAGTACCTTTAACATTTCTTTCTCACCAACTATTGCTCAAAATATAATGTCCAAATTTAGTTAACTTTACATTTAGGAAAGAAACTTCTTATTAAGGGGTAAGGAGGGTGCATTTAAAAAAGATTATGTGTCAGCTGATGTGAATGACCAATAAGGTTAGTGATTCAATAGAGTGGGAAAACTGACTTTGTAGAAAAGGCTCTCAAAAACTTATTAAACAAAAATTCTTGGAGAGGAGAGAGAATAAGAGAAGATGATAAGTATTTCACTGGGCATAAGAAACAAGAAGAAATTGTAAATATATAGGTACATATGCTGATAGGTAGATCTGGTCTTAGGTAGCTGTGGAAATATGTTCTGATTGTTTACATTTTCCTAACAGAAGAGGTACCTTCTTTAGCTGTGAGTGACTACGCCAGAAGAAGAGACATGAAGATTGAGGAGAAGGGGGAAAATGCAAAGGAGTTGAGCGTGGAGACTGAATCAGCTAAGAAGTTGTGATCTAATTCCCCAGCATCATTAAGGACCCACATCATAAATTTAGAGTCCACTCAGCATGGTTATATGTTTTACTCTAGGACCATTCATTTTCAAGAACACAGGCATAGTGTAGGTCGAGGTGTGAAGTTTTACCAAGTGGGTATGACAAAGAGAGAATTAGAATATATGAGAATGGGAGAAGACCAAAATGGTGACATAGGAAAATCCAGCCTCCATTGCCCCCAACAAAGATCAATAATTAGACAGCTATTCAAAAACAAAAACAGCTCTGGAAGACCTGTACAGGCCACTTAGGAAGTTTCAGCAACACAGAGGAACGAAAAGCCTGAGAGCATTGCACAAGAAGAGAAGGAAGACAGCTTCATTTGCCTGCATCATCTTGTTCTCCAAGAGGGCACTGTTCAGCACCAAGAAGGAACTTCCCAGCTAGAAAGAGTTTTTATCACTGGAAAAGGAAGAATGGTATGGGCAATAGACTTCTTCAGCCTTTTGGGGCACTACCCAAATGTCCTGACCAGAAAAGATGAGACATATAGGACTAGCTAGGTACAAGGAAAAAAAGCAGGAGCAGTCACACAGTGGGAGTGATGGCAGTTCAGAGGCCTACGCTGCAGACAAACTCAACAGATTTGAAACTGTATGAGAATGAAAGACACTAAGTTAAAGATAAGACAGAAATGAAGAGGATGAAAAATATAAAGCTCATAATGAAATCAATAAAAGGACAGAAAATTAAATAATTGTTAAACATTTATTTATAAATAGCAGAGTATATCTTTTGATGATAGATGAATAAATAATGTCACAATGAGAATATGTGTATAGTGTGCCTGAATGTCATGAGAGCCATCAGAATGTTTAGTTCTTTTTCAATTGATTTATGGGAAATATTTCTCTGGAAATTCAACAATTAAAAATTATAATTTAATTACAATTAAATAATTATAATTTTTATCTACATGAAATAAAAACATTGAAATTTTTAGGAAACAATGAAAGTAGGGAGTATAATTCTTTCAGATATTATAATGTATATGCACAATTAAATCATTGTGATTTAACAGCCAAATGGAATGGATTTTCTAGAAATAGATGACAGAAAATAAGAAAGATAAAAAACAATGAGTTTTTTTTCAAAAGGATAGACCAATGAAATAAAACTGACATACAGCAAAAGACACAGAATTTAAAATCGAGAAATAAACCCATATATTCTTAGTTAATTGGTTTTTGACAGAGGTGCCAAGACAATTCAATGGAGAAAGAATAAATAGTCTTTTGAGCAAATGGTATTGGGACAACTAGATAATCACATGCACAAGAATGATGTTGGATCTTTTCCTTATACCATATTGAAGAATTAACTCAGGGCTTCCCTGGTGGTGCAGTGGTTGAGAGTCTGCCTGCCAATGCGGGGGACACAAGTTCGAGCCCTGGTCTGGGAAGATCCCACGTGCTGCGGAGCAACTAAGCCCGTGCACCACAACTACTGAGCCTGCACTCTAAAGCCCACGAGCCACAACTACTGAAGCTGGCCTGCCACAACTACTGAAGCCCATGGGCCTAGAGCCCGTGCTCTGCAACAAAGAAGCCACCCAAAGAGAAGCCCGCGCACCGCCATGAAGAGTAGCCCCCACTCACCACAACTAGAGAAAAGCCCGCGAGCAGCAACAAAGACCCAACGCAGACAAAAATAAAAATAAATAAATTTATATATAAAAAAAGAATTAACTCAAAATGAATCATAGGCTTTAAATGTAAGAAGTAAAACTATAAAACTTAGAATGAAACATAGCAGTAAATCTTCAAGACCTTGGGTTAGGCAATGGTTTCTTAGATACAACACCAAAACTATAAGCAACAAAAGAGAAAATAGATAAACTGGATTCCATCAAAATTTAAAAATCTGTAATGCAAACAATACATTCAAGAAAGTGAAAAGACAACCTGCAGAATGGGAAAAAATATTTGAAAATCATATGTCTGTTAAGGGTCTGGCAACCAGAAAATATAAAGACTCCTTAACTCTCAAACAAAATTCCAAGCAAAATGGGAATGGATATAAATATCGAAAGAAGGTAAACAAATGGCCAGCAAGTGTATAAAAAGATACTCAGCATCATTAGTCATTAGGCAATACAAATTAAAAGCAGGACATACCACTTCACATCTACTAGGATGGCTACAATCAAAATGAGCTAAAAATAAGTACTGGTGAGGATGTGGATAAATTGGAACTCTTATTCATTGTTGGTGGGAATGTAAGCTTGTGCAGCCACTTTGGAAAATAGTTTGGCAGTTCCTAAACTTGTTAAACATAGAGTTACTAACTATATGACCCATCAATTCCACTCCTAGGTATGTACTAAAAAGAAATGAAAAAAATGTGCTCCAAAAACTTGTACACAAATGTTCACAGCAGCGTTATTTGTAATAGCCCCAAAGTAGAAACATTAATGTCCATCAACTGATGAATGGATAATAAAATAAAAGAAAGTAATGTAATATAATATTATTCAGCAATAAAGAGGAATGAAATTCCTCTACATGTTACAACATGGATGGACATCAAAAATATTTGTGCAATTATATAGTAAGCATATTGTTTCTCCAACAGTAGCTCTGTGACTCCACCTTCACAGATGCAATAGTACAGTCCAAAACACAGGAAACATTGTTCCTCTACTGTACTGATGAATGGCCCTACTAACCATGTACAGGGATAGTTAGAGAAGATGCTGAAACGGTAGCTTAAAATAAGTCATAATCGGGACTTTAAATTTTATTCTAAGAGAAATCTTCATAGCGTTTTCAACAGAGGACTTTAAAAAAATAAATAAAACAATTTCTCTGGCTGCTGTGGAGATACAGCATGTTCTTATTTATAGACAGAAGATCCTAGGGGCATCTCCATGGCATGTGAGGGCACTATCTATTGAAAATGGAAATTCTGTACAGTATACTAGAAAGAGGATAGGATGGGAGTAAGAGGACCTGATTAGTGAGACAGGACAACTGATAGCTTCCAACTTTCAACTTATAAATTCTATTCACTGTATGATGATCAATATCTTTTGCCACTTTAATACTTCAGTTTATTTTAAAATCTTTATTCTGGTAGGGTGAATAGAAATAATTTGCAGACTAGACTAGACTAGCACTTCTGATGAAAGAACTGAACTGCCTGTATTTTTCCTAATTGCATTCCTTGTTCTACCTTACTTTGCCATTTCAAAATAAATTCTTTTTGTCAAATTAGTGAGATAATTTCCTCATCACATTAAAATAACTTTATCTAAACCTAATGGTTTTTAATGCTCATTTAAAAAAATATTCACTTTGTTACATTTTATAAATTTTACAGATTTCCCATTACTACCTAATTGTTCAAAATGCTCTTGCCCTTTTTTCTTATTAAAGTCAGGGTTTTAAATGAATTCAATATGTTAGCATTTAAAAATAATTATTAATTTCTTGCCTACTTGTCTTCAATGTGTTTTACTCCTAAGATCTTTATATAGCTCCTTCCTATACTTTTAATCCTTCAGATAGCATTAACTGTTCATTCTCACTGGTCTCATGTTTATTTACGTATCTAAAAAATTGTCTTGCACCCTAGCTCTTTCACCCCAAACCACAGTAATCCCCATTTTCATCGTTAAGTTTTCAGAAGGTATTTTTTTGGAATATCAAAAAGATATCTTGTTTTTCTAAATTTTACCTTTGAGGGATGTGCATGTTATGACATAAATATGTGAAGATGATATTTTCTCTGCCTTTATCCACAAAAATGTTGGCTAATATCTCTAACAAGTATATAATTGTCACTTGATTTTCTAATTTCTTTAGTTGTTTTTCTGATGTTTTAAACCATTTAACAGCAGAAGGGAACTTGAAAATTACTGATTAAAATAAAATCATTTATTCCATCAGTATGTACTTGTTTCTGATTAATTTTTTACCTATGTTCTAACCATCCTTTTTTTCTCCGCCAATATTAGAGTAAGATATAAATTCTAGAGCTCCAAAGAAGGTGACCCTGACAGTTTTTGCCAACTTAATCATTGCTTTAGTGGAGATGAAGATTTGGAGCTTCCTACTCTAACATTTTTAGTGAGGGCAATATGAGTTTATTTGATAGACATCTGAGAATAACTTTTTTTTAAGTAAAAGAATGGATTATTAAGGCAACAGAATTATATTAGACATATATTAACAATGTCCTGTCTTATTAGAGATATATTTGAAGTTGAAGTTTTAAATAAAGAAATAAATTTCTGAGGCACAGACAAGTGTCTGTTAATTTCTGAGACATT
The DNA here is from genome assembly GCF_039906515.1 of Pseudorca crassidens. Classification (NCBI taxonomy): domain Eukaryota; kingdom Metazoa; phylum Chordata; class Mammalia; order Artiodactyla; family Delphinidae; genus Pseudorca; species Pseudorca crassidens. The sequence continues at coordinate 52,895,892 of NC_090311.1, read as the reverse complement.
AACAAGTCTTTCATTTCGGATTTTTAACCATACAATGTCCAATGAGTTCTACTGACCAAAGTATACATTTGTAGGAAAAACACTTATTATATGTCTGTTGAAACATGCATTATATTTTCTGAAAAACACTGACAGTAAAAATTAAGCTAAATGCTTGTTGAGGAGATAGCATCATGAACTTAGGCTGATGTCAGCTATATCTCAGAGGTAATTTAAAAATTACCAATTTTTATTTCTCAATAATAGCATCTTAATTCTTAAGAAATGGTCAAGTTGTGTACAAGCCAGCAAACTTGCACCAAGAACCACTTTTATTGATATCTAATGTTACTGGCACTAAAAATTTCAATGGTGGGTTATATCACTGCTCCTCAAGAAATCAATATTACAAGTTTGTTTGATGATCATTTGGAAATCCATAAAACTACAAATGTATACAGGCTTAAATAAAGACACTAGCTTGTGATGTTAGAATTTACATTTCTAGTTTAACCAAAATAATTCAAACATTCATATTTAATTCCTCAAGAGCAGTGTACTCTCTCAGCAGCAGAAGTGTAGAATTATTTCTGAACTACTGCCAGTAATGACATTTAATCATCACCATTTAAATTGCTTTTTCAGAAATTGCTGTCCACATCTGTAGTTTTGTATGTCATTTGTTAGATCTAATATCATAAATTACAACCCAATATTTTAACAAGCAATATGTTTTTTGTCTAGGTTTAATAAAAAAAATTTTTTTAAATAAAGCAACTATTGCAGGAGGAAAAAAGTCGTATTTGAGAAGAACTGTGACTTCCCTTCTGCTTTTCCTCACAGCATGACTAGAATTTATAATTAATAAATTTCACAAAGTTTTTCTTCTGTCATTCTAAATGGAATCTTTTAATTGCTGTTATTACATTTCCTTGCAACCTCATGTATATACTTAAAATGCTTTATTATAAAAGCTTAGTTAAAAAAAGAACTTCCATCTGAGATGATTAGGTTTCATTCAAAAATGTCTTGGCCAAGTTCATGTTATTACCATCTTGACCATCATCTCTCAAGGAAAACAATGAGCCTTTTGAGCATGCAGTGGTCTTGCACTTAGCTTCACATCATTGTAACAGTTTTTAAGAGATCAATAATGAATATTTTTATAGTACCATATAAGTTTTGGATACACTGCTTTTTTTCCAAGAGATTTCTTAATTTTTTCTTTTATGTAATTATGATTTAGGTTAAAAACTAAAACAACGGATAAGGAAAAACAGTGAATTATCCTCATAGTGACTGTTACCAAATTTTTTTAAGATAGTTGTAACTTTAAGTGTGTTTTGTATTATCTATCTTTTCTCACTTTTAAATCCAATACAGCGTCTTAAAAAGCGCAAAGTTTAAATCTTTTCAGATTCATTTGAATATCAGGATGCCCAGTTCTATAATCTTCCTGAGAGTATCCTTTATAAAAGCAGAGACTTTTAATTTAAAAGATGTATAAGCATATGGAAAGTGAACCACCTATTATTTTTAATGATTTACCATGTCAAACTCTATACTGTAAGGACTGTAGTCAGATTAGAAAACATCACAATCTTTATAACTTGATTTATTATTCTAAAGCTTTGCTGTCATATAGGTTATTCTATCACTAAAGAAAATTAAAACAAAAAAAAACTGGTTCAAAATATAAAGTTAAATTAACCTAAACATTCCCAATGTAATTTACTGCCAGCACGTTTAAAAGTTAGTTTTCAATCTTAAATTCTTTATTCTTATCAAGACTTGCGCAACCAATGGTTCTCCCACGGCATGAGCTCTTTAGTACTTCTGCAAAATGGGCTGGGAGTGTTTGCCTATTGTCTTGTACTGAATTCTATGACCTGGGAAATATTAGTCTCCACTCTTGAGAGAATCTCTTTTATTATAGAAGGAGACTTAGGAAAGTAAAGTGTAAACTTTATTTGGATTCAGAAGACCTGAGCTGCAATCTTGACTTTGCCACTTGCTCACCGTACATGAGTAAATCACTTCACCTATCTGAGCTTTGGTTTCTTCATTTATAAAGACAAGATAATAATAGTGACTATTCTGCAGAATTATTGAAAAGTAAACATGAGATAATGGGTGTCGGAAGCATTTTGATTATTTTACAAGGTATTATGACTATAATGAACCATAATTCTTTTTGACATTTATGTGTAACAAGGAGTATAATGACAACATAATAGAAGTTATTCACTAGAGTGCTGAGGTCTAATCACATTTTTAGGCTTTTATTCAAAGGCCCTTCCTCTCTTCTTCCTTTATAATTTCCCCTTTTTAGTGGTGGCTTTTTGTTTTATTTAGGTGAAACTGTCACTGTCCTTTTGATTCCTCATGTTTATCAACTCAGATTACATAACTCAGTACAGAATCACTGTAAGTGGAGGTGATGAAATGACATGGAAAAGAGTTTGGGCCAAGAAACACAGAGACTTTGTTCAAGTTCTGTTCCTGCCACTTAACTAAACATGAGAACATGGGGAAGTTATTTAATGCATTTATTTTTTAAAAAAAGAATAAGAATACGTATTTCAGAAAGTAATTGTGATGGTTCTATTGAATGTAATGGAAGTAACCACTGCTCCCCCAATAAAGTTCTGTGTACAGCAAATGTGCCTCAGTTAAGCATCAATTTATGTTCCAGTTAAACTCCCCAAATATTTGATGATAACTGAAACATATCTATCCACCCTTCACTAAGTTATGCAGATTCCCTAGGGCCTGTGTGCATCCTGCAGAGAGACGTCTGGTGAGGTCTCTTTTCATAGTGTTAGGGTATGCTATTCACTATGGCCACTATAATGAGAGGGCTGGGGAGATGCTAATCTTCCTGAATTGTGTGCCAAAGATCTTGCAAAATTTGTCCAAAGCTGCTGATGCACTTCAATGGCTTCAGATGTTAGGAGAACCTGTCTCCTGCAAAGACAAAGCAAAGGGCCACAAGGGGCTGATTTGGACCTGGTCTTGATGGCCTGGCCTCGCACATCAGAGGCAGAGCCTGGGATGTCTTTTCAACCATTCTGACTTTCAAGTTAAGATATTCTTTTCCTTTTTTAGTTGTTTTATATTGAAAATAATGAGAATTTTTTTTTTATATGAAAATTGGGGTTTTATAAAACCATTCATCTCTTTCAGTATCTTCCGTTCAGTATCCACCTGTTTTGTGCTCAGGATTGATAAAGGTGAAAAAAAACCCATCCTTAACTCTGTGTGATGATTTCAGAAAACACTTTAGCTAAGGTGGAATTCATTTTATCCAAACAAGGGACCGTGGGACTGCCAGAACGTATTTCCACCAATTGCTAAACAACACAATCTCATTGTGAGAACAAAGATAAGACTGTTTGTAAATTGCTGCACCATGTTTTGGAGCTGGTAAAAATCCACATGCTTTCTGTGCTGTTAAATCAATGTCTTGGGATGATTCTCTGTTAGAACAGATAATCAGCCATCCTTTAGATTTAGCTAATTGACATTAGCAGCTTCCAATGCACTTTCTTTCTGCAATGTCAATAGATAGAACAAATGCACATACCTTACTGAACCATCTTATCTGTTGTGTGTTTCTGCTCTCAATGTCATTAGGACATTACTCATTTTTAAAGGAAAACTGCACCTGTAATGAAATGTGCTTGTTAATGGAAATCAAAAAAACTGTGATGTTACTTAAAGTGTATAGAAGAAAAACTAAGAGAATTTAGAGTGGAACATATGAAAGCATGTGTACCTTGGCAACTTTAACAATTTAGAATATTCAAAAAAACGAATACTGAAATATTTTCTGAATACCTAGTAAATAAAATATATCACTCTGCCTTTAAATATAAAAATAAGTCAATCCCTCATTCTGCTCAGCTTTTTGTCCCATTGTATATATAAGAATTTAGATCCAACCCAATATGCTACTGGTCAGTAAGGAGGTAGAAAACAAACATAAAATATAAGTAACACAGAAAGATTAGGATTTAGAGTCAACACTGTTGTAAAACACGAGAAAAGTTCATAATTATAAAAGTCATAATTCTGTAAGAAATTAAACAAATATTAATTAGTTTAATTTGATAGGGTTGAGATTATATCTGCCTTTAAATGTGGATCTTATACCCACTACTACATGAATTTTTAGGACTACCTAAACTACTCTATCCTCAATTTATTCTTTAGTAATAGTATGTTAAAATAAAATAATCAGAATGTTTCTATGGGAATAAAGAGAGAAAGTAGGGGAAACAGCCTGATATATCTCCTTACATACATCAGGAACCTAATCACTCATTTCTCCTTAAGCTCTAATCTTCACCTATTAATTCTAATACTTTTATATCAATATATGCTTAATGAATAAACGACTTATTAGAATTTTTCTTCCAATAAAATAAGGAAGATTATAATTAGACAAAAATGGTAAGCAGAACTTGTACTGACATATACCATGTAAAAGAGAAGAACTGCATTTTGGAACCATATAAATATTTTTCATAACTATTTAACACAATTACTTTTATAAAGCAACCCCTAAAATCCGAAATAAAGACAAAACAAATGAACCAGTGATCTAGTTGAAAGCATAAGCACTTTAAAGGACATTATATCTCTGAAGTTTGCTGCGTAACCTTAGTGAAGTGTATTCTAAAATCAAAAAGAAAAACATGCAAAAAATTCGAAACTATTTACAATATGGATACTTTTCAAGGTGTTACCGAAAATATTGTTATTCTGATACTGTTGTGAGCATACTATGGCACAAAATAAATGACTAATTATGTTGGTGCCCTTGAGAAGCAGAATTTTCAGCATTTAAAAAGGGAGAGAAGAAATAATATTTGTGAAGCTACACTAAAATTCTATATCTGAATTCAACTTGGAAGTATCATTATTAACACATTAAATTTAATCCTTAAAAATTCTGTTTTCTAGCACTGTTTCCAGAAAGAACCTATACATAATGATTATTCCAGTAGCAAAGAACATCCCTAGAGCCCATATTGAAAACTCTAAACACCATTCTTTTCTAAAAGGAACCAAAGCTTCTTGCACAGAAAGCCTATCCAAGTCTGAGACAAGTAATGTACAAGATGAGCCTGAAATATTTTGTCTTACCACACAGCAAGAATGTTCTCAAAGACTGCTGTAAATCAAAACATCTGTACCAAAATCCATAAGGTTACCATAAAAGTACAAAAATAATAAACCCACGGTCATATTTGGAGGATATTAGGTATTCAACTTATCAGTCAGAAAACTGGTAAATAAAGGGAAAATATCAAGTGTTTAACTTATATCTCCTTATTTTCCTTATTGTGCTTCATGGTAACTAGCAAGATGAGGAAAAATGTATCCTTAAAGAAATATTCTGTTAATAAATGAAGAAAGAACAATAAAAAAGAACAGCACCATTTTCAATACCTACTGAAATAAAAGATCAGGGCAATAATCATTAACAGACACTAACATCATAAAAAATGTGACAACTTGATGATATGTTCTTTTTGGAAAATTGTAACTCTACCTATAAAGTATTTTTGCCAAAAAAAAAAATCAAATCAGAGCTATATAAATCTTGATACATCTATTTATTGCAAATAACAGAAAGAAAAAATGATGAATGACATCATGGGGATAAATCAGTAAAATACAGGCTGTTAGAAAATCTACAAGACAAATGAACTTTTTCTCTCAATAAATAATAGCTAGGGAAGAAGAAACATGGAGTGGAAACCTGTAGATTAAAAGAGCTTTAAGAGACAAATCAATCAATTGCAATGTATAGAGATTATTGGATTGTAATTTAAATAAACTGTATAAAAGCATCGTGTATACTTATGTAGGAGTAATGTTCCTGTCAAAAACTGGAAAAAAAAAAAAACAACACCTCTTTGAAGGCATTAGAGAGAAACCACTGCAGTCATAATTTAAGACCTACTGTCCTTAAAATAGCAACAACACCTAGTATTGGCAAGAATGTGGGTTATTAAATGCAACACTTATACACTGATGTCCAGAGTAGAAATTAATGTAAACACTTTGGAAATGTTTGAGATTATCCTCTATGTATATCCTATTACCAAGTGCTATTTGAAACTATCTAAATGTCTATAAACATTAGAATAGATTAAATAAATAGTTTTATAGTTAGGCAATGGAAATCAATAGAGCAATGATAAAGAGTGAACTACTACTGCATGCAACAGCATGGATAAAACACCAAGAAAAAATGTTGAGCAAAGGAAACCCAGCCCAAAAGAGTAAAGCTATATGATTCCAGTCATCTGATATTCAAAAATAGCCAAAGCTTATGAGGTAGTGATAGAGGTCAGAACAGTAGTTATACATGAATATATGATATTGGGTTGGCCAAAAAATTCATTTGGGTTTTTCCATACAATGTTATGGAAAAACCCGAACAAACCTTTTGGCTAACCCAATATTTTATTAGTGGGAATGAGGGAACCATCTGGGTGGTGGGAATGTTCCATACCTTGGTGGTTACGTAGATATATGCATCTTTAAAAGGGAGTAGAGAAATAAAAGAAAATATAGAATGAAAATAAAAATAAATTAGACAATTTGAACTCTGAATAAACAATTATTTTTAAAAAATATTGTCAATTTCAACAGTCAAGATAATGGTATTGTTGTTATGTTAAAAAGGTTCTTAGCATTTAGGTATACTACTAAGAAATTTATAGCTAAAATTATATACTGTTTAGAATTTGCTTCATGATGATCTAGAAAAACAGAACCCTCAAATACATGAAGCGAACAGTGACAGAATTGAAGGGAGAATTCAATTTTTCTACAATAAGTGTTGGAGATTTCAATATTCAAAATTCCATAGTATTTAGAACAACTAGGCAGAAGATGCAAAAGGAAACAGATGACTTGAACAACACTGTAAGCCAACCTGACCTATAGAGCCCACCATCCAACAACACTGCAAGGAATGTTCTCCAGGATGGACCATATGCTAGGCCATAAAACAAGCCTCAGTAAATTTTAAAGGCTTAAAATTATGCAAAGTATGTTTTCCAACCATAGTAGAATGACATTAGAAATCAACAACAGAAGGAAATTTGGAAAATTCACAACTATGTAGACATTAAAGAACATACTCCTAAATAACCAATGAATCAAAGAATAAATCACTAGGCAAATTAGATGAGATGACTAAAAATGAAAAAAGAAAACCAACCAAAAAAAACTAAAGCACAACCTAAAGTCATTCTTAGAGGGAAATTTACAACAGTGAACTATTTTTTTTAAAAAAAAAGAAGAAAAGGCTCAAAATAACCTAAAATCCTAGGAAAAGAAGAGCAAACAAAACCCAAAGATAAATGATGGAAATAAAATATATTAGAGCAGCAGTAAATTAGAAAATAGAAAAATAGAGAATATCAACAACAAAAAAGTTGATTATTCAAAAATAATCAATAAGATAAACAAACCTTTAGCTAAACTGACCAAGAAAAAGGAAGGAAGAGTCAAATTACTAAAGCCAAGAATGAAAAAGAGGCTATTACTACCAAACTTACAGAAATAAAAAAGGATTATGAAGGAATACTATGAAAACATGTATGCTAACAAATTAGATAACCAGAAAAATTCCTAAAAAGACACAAACAAAAAACCCACAAATTAAAAGAAAAAAAAACTGAATAGACATAACAAGTAAAGAAGTTGAATTAGTAATTTTTAAAAATCACAGAAAGAAAAGCCCAGGACTATTTTACAAAATAACACCAATCTCTCACAAATTTTTTCAAAAAACAGAAGAGGAGGAAACACTTTCCAACTCATTCTATGAGGCCAGCCTTTTGGTAATAAAAAAGCAGACAAAGACATTATGAGGAAAGAAAACTATAGACCAATATCTCTTATTAATAGAGACTAAAATATCCTCAACAAAATACTAGCAAACTGAATCCAACAACATATAATAAAAATCATACCATGACAGAATGAGGCTTAACCCAGAAAGGCAAGGTTGGTCCTACAAATGAAAATCAAGCAATGCAATATACTATATTAATAGAATAAATTGCAAAACCCATACAGACATATAGATCAATGCAACAGAATTGACAGTCCAGAAAAAGAGCGATACGTCTATAGCAAATTAGTTTTTGCCAACAGTGTAAAACCATTAAATGGAAAAATTGTTCCTTAAAAATGTAAACATAGAGCTATCACAAGATCTAACAATTCCACTTCTAGGAATATACTCAAGAGAACTGAAAACATTCATCTAAAACCCTATATACAAATGTTCATAGCAGCATTATTCACGTAACCAACAAAAGGAAACAATCCAAATGTCCATCAGTTGAATGGTTAAACAAAATGTGAAATATCCATACAATTGAATATTATTCAACTATGAGAAAGAATGAAGTACTGATACATGGTTTAATGTGGATGAACTTTGAAAACAACGTACTAAGTGATATAGTCAGACACAAAGGGTCATATGTCACATGATTCTATTTTTATAACATTCAGAATAGGTAAATTCATAAAAGCAAAAATAGATTTGTGGCTGCAGGGGTTACTGGGAGGGAGGAATTGGGAGTTGCCACTAATGACTTTAGGATTTCTTTCTGGGGTGACAGTTGTATCAACCTAATGAATATACTAAAAATGACTTAATTGTTCACTTTAAAAGGGTAAAGTTTATGATTTGTGAATTATATCCCCATGCCAAAACAAGAGGATAATATGAGCTAGTGTTTTGATTCTGGAGGGCCATAAATTAAACAGATTGACCATAAATTGATCATATATGAGGCACAGTGGTAAGTACATGTGCTCTCACTGTATTATTTTTATTTCTGTGTATTTGGAATTATCCATGATAAAAGTATTTCTTTTCAAAAAAGCAAATAATTCTTTATAGATAGTGTACAGAACTGTAAAATATTTAATTTCCATAGTGGTTCCTAATTTTGAATGCCTATACTATACTGAACCTCCAAATGGAGTTAAAATGGTATAGTTAATTCATCTAAAAATGAAGTATTTTCAAATGAACCAATGGACACTTAAAGTCTTAGTTCTGTAATCTAGAACTTTATGCTCTATCATTCTCTATAATTTCAATTCATCATCATGTTCATCCCATTACCTATTTCATCATATAAATAGATTTAAATCTATGGCATGCTGGCCATTTTGCAAAAGGCGTTTCTGAACACTACCTTCCTTCTAAGAGTTTAAAGAATATTTGAGGGAAAATATATATGACACATTTTTAAGAAAATTCTTTGTTTTACTTTCCTGTGTTTGAGAAATAAATGAGGACTTTTGGGTTTTCTCGGGTAATTAAAATCTTCTAATAGAACAAAGAAGCGATACATACTTTAACAAAATACATGCAGATAAGAAACAAGGATAATTTGTTAATTATAATTGCAATATAACATAGTAATGGAGTGGCTTCTGTGATTCTGCTAATCTTTAGTCACCCATATGATTTAAATATATGAATGAATGAATGCTTTTTATTTTCCAGGAATTCATACTAAGATTGCAGCCAGGTAACAGACACTTTTTATGAAAAATGAAAAATTTATTTGAGCGTTCTGCCTGTTTCTAAATAGACAGATGTTTTTCATTAGACAACAAAGCTCCCTACAAATTTAGTACCTTATTACCCATGGGGAGACTTTTTCTCTCTCCTGCTGAATAACCCAAACTAGGCAAGATACGTGGCAACTAGATTAAATTTCTAGATCTACAAAATATTAACATGAGTTTTTGATAGAGGTGTTACTGTATCATCTCTGTTTAGGTCCATCAAAACAGTGTTTGGAGAGTTTCTGAAGAATATTCTTGCTTAAACTATTTGTCTCCTGCAGAAAAAAACTGAAATTTCATTCCTGAATATATTATTTCCTTATGATATGGTGATATCTAAATTTTATATGAATGAATGACATAGTAAAAGTATTCTGGAAAGATAAACTGAATGATATGAGTACCTATAGTGTTCCAACTACATTTCGTTGTTAATTCATATATGCATAGGTATGTGATAACCAATTCAATATAATGGAAAGTTTGATCCCTTAGGGTGTCTGTTATTATAGGACCCAACAAAAGACCTTTTGATATCTATAAAACGACCTCTATGGGGAAAATTTGAAAATAACTATACTGATAGATAGGAAGATTCAATGTTATACATATATTCTTAAGTTAATTAAAATTTAATGTACATGTAACTAATCTTATTATTTATGGAACTTATTTTGTAAATCCTAAAATTCATATGGAAGAGCGCTTAAACAAGAAGAGTTATAAAAGTTTGGAGAAAAAATAAAATATGAACATTTTAAGATATATTTTATAGCTATATTGACTGCGACAGTACTTACTCATAGCACAGAATGGATTCATGAATACATACATTCATGAATTATAAAATATTAGTGAATTTATATATATAAATACAAATAACACGTAAAGGCTCTAACTGGAGTGTGTGAAAACAAATTTTAGTAGAAAGAAAATGTATTTGCTTTTCTCTTTGCTTGTTTACTTGCTGGTTAGTTTATTTAGCATTAAAATGTTTTGGAAATTTTCACACCAATTCTGAAAAATTAATGGCATTTGTTAATAGAACTTCTAATAGCTTGTGGTAAGTTACACACTCAATTTATCCTCAGGAGAATTTATAAGGTAGTTCAAGAACAAAATGATTTCCTTATAATCAGGACCACTGAATATTAGATTATTTCTTCTCTTTCAAATGCTTTATTCTCTTTGTTCTTTCACCTCTGATGTGATGTGATGCAGAGACCAAGGAAGTATTAACCTGTCAGAGGCCTGAAAACCTTTACGAAGTAGCCTAGGTAGAGCTAAAGCAAACTTTAAAAATCTGTCCTCACTCTAAGGGTTAACACAAAAAATAAAATAACTTTCTTCAAAGAACAACTGATTTAACCAATACAGGAAATCTGAAAGAAATTCTGAATGAAGTATCAATACAAAGCTGTGTATTTTTTAGTAAGTCGTCTGTTCTGTGTGTATAGAATTCCTGATCCTGATTCCATGATAGACATTATCATTCTCAATTCTGAAAAGGGAAAACTGATGCTAATCAAGTGTATGAAATGTCAATATCCACACATTTAATTGGAAAAACTGCAATTTTATTTCAAGTTTGCCTGTCTTCAAAACCTATATACCTACAGTTCACCTCAAATAAAAATTCATGAACGAAGGATATTTTCCTCCAAGGAGGAAGATCACCTCTGGAAACACCTAAGTCCAACACAGAATGGAAAGTTATTTCTTTCTGCTAATTTAATCTATATTTATACCATGAAGGAATGACAACATCCAAAAGCACATAGAATTAGGAAAAAATGATTCACTCTTGGAAAGAAATATTAAAGATACTTAATTTTTGTGTATTGGTATCATCACATCATTTAGGAGTCAGAAAAAAATCTTGAGTCAATGACTAAGACTCTTGATCACCCAAAAATAAAACCTCTATAATCACGTAAAGCATTTGTTATATAAAAAAGTGGTACATTTTGTCGTTTTCCCATAACAATTTCATACACTTTTTGTTTTATATCTGCACATTACTTTGAAGGATAGCTAGAGGCATCAATCAACATACATGTAACATATTTAACAGAATAAAAATATTATAAGATAGATCATGTAAATAGTTTCTTTTTAATGTGGAAATATAAAGGGAATTCCAGAAAATATGGAAAACTGAGCAACTGCATCCAAAACCCCTTCTTATATATTAGTCTGATAATACCTTATATAGCATTAAAATAAAAACCAAAAAACTATATAAGTGACAGAAATAAGTGAAGGAGGATCTCCAAGTCCTAAAGACTTCAGCTACTTTATTTATTGTCAGATTGAAGGAAAAGTCAACACATCTAGTCATTTACCTAATATCTTAGGTAAAATTCTAACCATCTAACCCGCAGCAGATTAAATCAAGGAATAAATATGTCTGTATATGTTCAAAAAGAGACCACTTAAAATTTGGCATGAACTTCCCCAATAGAGTACAAAATATTTTGAAAAGAACAATAATGGCAATCTGAATAGTAATGGAGAAAATTAACAATACCAGAAAAAATAATAGGATGAAATTATATTATACAAGAAAGAAGTGAAATAATGTCCATAAGTCAAAAAATAAATTTCTAACTATGAACTAAACATTATGAGCATAAAAATTCTTAGCAATACATTATTTGTTACTAATTTAATTCCATTGTGGTCAAATAATATATTCTGAAAGATTTATTAGAGAGGTACAATCTCCCAAGACTAAACCAGGATGTAGTAGAAAATATGAACAGATCAAACCAGTAACGAAATTAAATCAGTAATTTAAAATCTCCCAACAAACAAAAGTCCAGGACAAGATGGCTTCACAGGTGAATTCTACCAAAAATTTAGAGAAGATTTAACATCTATCCTTCTGAACTATTACAAAAAATTGCAGAGGAAGGAACACTCCCAAATTCCTTCTATGAGGCCAGCATCACCCTGATACCAAAATCAGATAAAGATATCACAAAAAAAGAAAATTACAGACCAATATCACTGATGAACATAGATGCAAAAATCCTCAACAAAATACTAGCAAACAGTACTTTAAAAGGATCATATATCATGATCAAGTGAGATTTATCCCAGGGTTGCAAGGATTTTTCAAATATCTGCATATCAATCAATGTGACGCACCACATTAACAAATTGAAGAATAAAAACCATATGATCATCTCAATAAATGCAGAAAAAGCTTTTGATAAAATTCAGCATCCATTTATGATAAAAACTCTCCAGAAAACAGGCACAGAGGGAACATACCTCAACATAATAGGGCCATACATGACAAACCCACACCTAATATCATACTCAATGGTGAAAAGCTGAAAGCATTTCCTCTAAGATCAGAAACAAGGCAAGGATGCCCACTCTCACCACTTTTATTCACCATAGTTTTGGAAGTCCTAGTCACAGCAATCAAAGAAGAAAAAGAAACAAAAGAAATCCAGATTTGAAAGGAAGAAGTAAAACTGTCACCGTTTGCAAATGATATGATACTATATGCACAGAATATACTAAAGACGCCACCAGAAAATTACTAGAGCTCATCAGTGAATTTGGCAAAGTGCAGAATACAAAATTAATATACAGAAATCTGTTGCATTTCTATACACTAACAACGAAGTATCAGAAAGAAAAATTAAGGAAATAATTCCATTTACCACCACATCTGTATTTACGAATAAAAATCTTACTTCTTATTCTAACAAAAATTACTTAAGCTTTTCTTAAACATAAGTGACTTTAAAATTTTCATACCAGTGCTTTTTAAAAACCTCTGCCTACATTCTTTCTCATTTTAAAAATCACACCTAAAATCTAGTGTCTTACAACTTGTTAATCATTATTCTACATATCTGTTTAATACTAAAAAGACCATTCAAGTTTTTCCAGAATCGTATCAATGCCATTTATTGCCTAATTTTCAACACCTTTAGAATGTGTTACCTAGATAATGATTTCTTTAGCCTTAAATATTTAAAGTGCTTATTTCTATCAATTTTATCTTCATCACTGTGCAGCTTTTAAATTCACATGGCAATACCATTTGCTGCATCATTTTAAAAAGAAACAACTCATTAAGTACCCATCTCAAAAGCAGGTCAACAGCACAGCTATTTCGATGTTACTGCAGATTTCATATGCTCTTTATTTATTAATGGACTTGGGACTTCATGTTTTGAATTACTTTTATGTTTGAAATACTTGAAAAGACTTTCTTACTCCCCTGTGCCATCTGTCAGCATTTTGTTTCTTTTGACTCAATTCGCTGTACAGTTTTAACTAAAAACTAAACTTCATCTCTAGGAAGTCACTCACTTATTAAAATTTAGAACTCATCATGTTTTATTTTGTGGTTTTACAAGCTTTTAGAACCTTATCCAAAGTCACAAGTTCAAACAACATGATCAAAGGAAGGAGTAAATGAAGTGACAAAATTTTTCTAAAAATTTATGACACAAACACATCATGTTTACTGAAGAAATTTAGAATATTTAGATTGTCACCAGATACACCAGTTATTCTTAATATTTTAGTGTATTTTCTTTTGTATTTCAGTCAATGTCCTTATATGGATAAACTGGTGGTACACATATTACTCACAATAATTAAACTAAAATTTATATGCTCTTGAAACTGCACTATCTTTATTTTATTTAATACATAGTGAATATTTTTTATTTTAATACAGATATGTTTATATTAAACTAACTGGTCACAATGTTTCTTTCAATTAATGGGTTTCTCTTTATGCTATTAACTGAATTTCTTTGTTGTTGTTGTTGTTGTTGTTTTGCAGTACGCGGGCCTCTCACCGTTGTGGCCTCTCCCGTTGCTGAGGACAGGCTCCGGACGCGCAGGCTCAGCGGCCATGGCTCACGGGCCCAGCCTCTCCGCAGCATGCGGGATCCTCCTGTACCGGGGCACGAACCCATGTCCCCTGCATCGGCAGGCGGACTCTCAACCACTGTGCCACCAGGGAAGCCCCTGAATTTCTTTTTAAGCTTATAGTTTCTCTATTCCAATGTTACATGGAAAATTCTTACTCTTCAAAGCTCAGATCAAATACTGCTTCACCCACAAATTATTCCATTATATAATCCAGTCAGAAAATATATTCATTTATTTGTTCTCATAGCACTTATTTCATCAGTTTTTATCCATTGCAATTTTGTATTAAAATTTCTTTGTATAGTCTATTAATATTCTGATTGCATATAATCTCTTGTACCATGATTTACCTATAGTTGTAATTCTCAGGAACCAGCACAGTGTTCAGAATATGGTCCAGAATAAAATGGAAGGTCAATAAATTCCAAATAATATTGAGTTTTGAAAGGATATCAAATACAATTTTGGACCTCTTCCAAACTGACATTCCTAATAATATCAATACTTTAGAATGATCCAAAGAAACTGATGGATATATAATCTATCTATCTCATCAATTTTTTTGGAGACATTTTATATATATATATGTACACACACATATATATGTGCACATACACACATATGTATAATACTATATATATAACATGTTTAAGTGTTGGGATTCATAAATATATTTGAGGAAGTGTTCTTTTTTTTTACTACATACTTCTTGATATGGAAAGATACATGGTCTTTCTAAAGCACACAGTGTTGGACAATTTTGTTGAAGTTGCTGGAGTCAACTTGGGGAAGAATAAAAGAAATAGCAACATTCTGGAAAAGTTAGACTGTAGTAGTTGAGCTGTCTAAGGTGGCCTCATTATGTGTAAATTAGAACACTCATCTGTTAGACATCAAGACTGTTTTCAACCAGATACGTGACATCACAGTCATATGTAATTTAATCATGTTGTCAGTCAAAGACCTCATTAATAAAAAGAGAATTATATATAATGAAATGTGACATTGAGAGCTGAACCATTCTTTCAAACAACTTACTCAATCCCATTTCCTAAATTTGCTACAAAGAGGAAAGTCCCAACTTTACTGACTCAAAAATCATTCTTCCAATTCCCTGCACCTTTTTGCCATTATCATTGCACACTTGCAGTTATAATAATGCACTTTTACCTGTATTCCATATACAGACATTTAACAATGCACTTACATCATTTTCATTTGCTGCATTTTCACCCTTAGGCAGGAGGCAGGTGGGAAAAAGAAGAAAAAAAGAGGGAGAAGGAACTATAAGAGGAATTACAGAATAGTCACAATTTTAACTTAAAGCTTCTACAAAGGAGAAAATTGGCATTCATTAATAACTAACAACGTACGTAGCAAGTACTTTAAACACCTTACCTAAATTTCCAGAATTTCTATAATCTAGGTATTCTCATCATTTTATAGATTAAAAAAGAGGATCTATGAAGTTTAATAAATTTCTCAATATTCCAAACATGAAATTGTGAAAAGGAAATTCAAAGTTCGCTCTTTAGAGGTTTTGCCATTTTCACTCCATTATCCTGTTTCTAAACTATAGAAGCATCACGTTCCACACACAACTAACTTCCTTATTTCGTAAAATACATCATGAGAAGAGAATGGTTCAAGGCAAGTAGTCTGGAGGAAAATGATAGGAAGACCTTGAAAAATTTGAAGTAACTGGTATGAAGCCCTGATTGACGTCTTAGAAAAAGTACCTGGCTCAGTTGTACCTATTCCCCAACTAGGGCTTGAACCCATGTCCCCTGCATTGGCAGGCGGATTCTTAACCACTGCACCACCAGGGAAGGGGATGTCACTTTTAAGGTACATTAACATTTAGTAAACATGTTACTTGTATAAAGGCATTCATTTGAACTCATACACCTAATTCACTTCATTCAAATATTCCTTTTGAAATAACAAACGTATTTTAAAATTGAAAATAAATCTGTCCTTTCTATAATGAAATGGAAGACAGGAATGGATGTCATCAATAGAAAATTGAAATTCAGAGGAGGCTGCTTTGAAAGAAGAACTGAGAAGCTAATAACATGAAACATGTAAAAGAAATCCTGCCTGGAGAGTATGTAGACAGAATATCTCAGGGCAAAGACAAAACTAAACAGAAATAGAAACAAATGTAAAACAATAAAACAACCAAGCTCAGAGCAGAAGGTGCCAGTTGAGTCTGTGAGGCTCCAAATGGAAGGATTTTGTGAAGTAACTGGCCAAGGTGTCCACCCAAATTTAGTGCAAATAGGGGTGGGTGTGCAAAGGCAGTAGTATGTGAGACCTGTTGTGGGAGTCAGAGAAGGTGAGACGCTCCCCACTATCATTAGCTTTTCACAGCTAACAGGGAAGGCAGTCACTCTTTAATCAATGAACTTCCCTGCAACTGGCTTGTCTGGTCGCCCACTTCCTCACTGCCTCCCAGGAAACTGAACTCCAATATAGAAAAACAAAATGGCTAAAATGTAAATAGCTTCTTTTCCCATTGATTTAGACTAACCCATATGAATATGTAACCACACCAATATGACAAGCAATTTATAAATTCTTCAATAAATATATGTAAAGTTTCACTAGCCTAAAAGAAGGACACTTGTGAAAATTCAGTGGTAGTAGCCTCCAATAAAGCAGTCTCACTCCCAGAAACAGGAAGGAACCTAAACACATTTTATGTATTCTGTAAGATAGTAAAGAGGAGGTTTCAATTACAGAAAATATCTGATATCAAATTAAAACTTCTATAAAAATATTGTAATTTTATGTCATGAAAACCATCAGGAACAGGAACTCAAAGAAATAATTTTTAAATTGACTAAAGAAATGTAACAATAGACCAAAGTTAATTATGATTAGTATATATGGAGCTCATACCTATATAAAAAAGTCAGTATAAATATATATTATGGATATTTCAAATATATATTATTTTCAAACATATGTGTACATGTATATATAAATTCCCTGCCTAAAACAATCAATGATCCGTATATGCACATAGAAAATATTTTTTAGAGTAAATTACTGATTGTTGGTGAATGGTACGAGAAACTATACCTGCTCATATATTTGTTGGAGTTATAAGTTGGTATGATCTTTCTGAAGGGAAATTTGGCAACATGCAAAGTAATGCCCCTAAATAGATCCAAATATACATGGCGGTTTAGTTTAAAATAAAGTGGCCCCCAAATAGTTTTCTACAGATGTGGGAATTCAGTAAAAATGAAAGCAATATTTTCAAATCAGTAGTGAAAAGAGAGCTCATTCAATAACCAGTGACAGAGAATATATTAATAAATGAGGATCCCATTCTCTCTTAGAAATCTCTTTACCTCTCAATGATTTCAATAATTCACACGTTATTTATATATCCTCTCTACTATATTTTTTTGAACTCATGATTCTGTTTTTAAAATTAATTCATCTGAAAAAGAACACATAATATTTCAGGTGTTAATAAGTTGTTATACAAATAATAAAAAATAGGATAGCAAGGCAAAGAGTGTATTCTTGACAGGCTGATTCTTTTTACAGGATGGTGAAGGACTTCTAGAAAGGCTGAAGAAGGGAGGGAGGGACTGGGCATCTGAGAGAGCATTCCAGGCAAAGGAAACCACCACTGCAAAGACCCTGAAGTGGAGGGGTACTTGACAAGGTGTGGCACAAGAAGCAGGCCAGCTAGTGGAAGAAGAGTGAGACACAGAGTTAAAAGGACAGCCAATGATTAGATGACTCAATGCCTGTACATCATCTAGGATTCCAGGTTTATGTATTATAAAACATGAAATTTTGTTTCTTCCTTGCTGGAGAGATTAATCCATTTGCCCACATTTCTAGAATTTCTATTTATTCAGAAATGATTTGTTCTTAATGAATAATCCATTTTATTAATGAATGAGGCATTTTATAACATCAATGTTACTTACCTAATATTAGTTCTATACTTATTCTGCCTCAAGTTTTCATATAGTGGGCTTAGCACAAAAATCTAGATTTACACACGTTCTTGAAAATAAGAATGAAATTATAGTAGACATCTCTAACTTAGAAGTTACATTTTTTTCTGGTACATAAATTGCACTTCACACAAAATAAGAAGCTATATTTCTATTCCTTTCTTCAGTGCCCTTCTCTGAATTTATGCTCAAAGTCAAATCTTAGTTTAAATTAATCTCTCTAAACACACACACACACACAAAGCAACAAAGTAGTAAAATATGAATTATAAAATTATGTCTTTCCATTTTCAAAGGAATTCCTGCCCCATATCAGTAACGGGCAGGTAAAGGCAATTACCTCCATTCTAATCCAGTATAGCTATTATGAATGAAATGCTATCGGAATATAGAAAAAGAATGGCTAATTTGGGCTTGGGAAGTATCAGCGAACTCTCAGTAAATGATAAAACTATGTCTAGAAGGAGAGGTGGGAGGGATTATACAGAGAAAAGCATGGTGAAAAGCATGGAAATGTCAAGGAGAGGCAGAAGGGGTATTTAAGATGGAGCAGGGGAGGTAACATCATAGGAATTATTTTAAGTAATTCATGTGCACCACATATACCACACCATAAGCAATGAACAAATCCTTATTTGTTAAAGAGGTGGGATTTAAATGAAAATACAGGTGAATACTTTAAATTTTAACATCTTGGAAAAAAAATTTTTTTGTAGTAAATAGCTTGATTGGTCTTGAAGATGCCACAGAATTGCAGAGCAACACCAGCCTGTCTCAAGCAAATTGTCAAAGCTTAAAAGGAGAAAGTGTCTAAAATGGTCACTCAGGCAGAACCATCTGCTTTTTAAAGTGTTTGCTTAAGAAGCCAGGTGCTCAAGTGCTAATGCATTTATTGATGACATGCAAATTGGTTAAACATTGAAATCTCCTTTATCAAGATGTCACAGTTGTCATTTTCCTCTTCTTCCACTCCTTTCTTGTAATGGGAGAGAAAAATGTCAGAAAAGCCTGAGTTCAGCTTTGATCTATAAAAAAGCTAATTAAGGCAAAACAAAAGATAAATAATAAAGAGTGTGAGGAAATAAATTAAGCATTTGCCCCCAAGTAAGCTGTGCTATTTATTTATGAGGATACTAAGGAGTTGACTTTATAGTCCCCTATGGATTTTCTCTCCCTCACATAATACCTACTATATCAAACATTAATTTATAACAAAATAGAAATTATTTCAGGCTAGAAATTCATATTAAAACACTAGCTTAATTATTAGACTATGTATTAAGTAATTAGGAAAATTGGAGTCTTTAAAAGAAACGAAGGTAGGACAACCACTGGGTGTGTAGGTAGTGATGAAAATAGCTTTAAACCATTAAAGAAAAAATAGTCAATTGAAGAAAATAAACCATATGTCCCACCTTCCATTTGTACTCAATGCTGATTATTTTCCATAACTATTTCCCATTATATTCATTTTGTGTATCACATTTGGTGACCTAATCACAATTTGGTTTTGAGAGTAATTAGCAATCACAAATATCTAAGTCTTGTTCCTCTCCTCAGTGGATGGTTTACATCTAAATGAATAGTTAGATTATTTATTTCTTGTAGTACAGTATGAAAAGTGCTATGATAGAGGACAAACCAGGTTTAGTGAAGGAAATGTTTCTAAGAGGCACAAGAAATGTGAAGGAACACAGTGAGGTAAGGATGACCAAATAGAGTAGCCAGAGAATATGGCAAGAGATGAGGCTGGGGCTTCCCTGGTGGCGCAGTGGTTGAGAGTCCGCCTGCCGATGCAGGGGACACGGGTTCGTGCCCTGGTCCGGGAGGATCCCACAGGCCGCTGAGCCTGCGCGTCCGGAGCCTGTGCTCCGTGATGGGAGAGGCCACAACAGTGAGAGGCCCGTGTACCGCTAAAAAAAAAAAAAAAAAAAAAAAAGAAATGAGGCTGAAAAAGTCAATGGAAACGAACACCTCTGAAAGCAATGTTTGATACCCGCCAAAAAGAAAAATTTTTATCATAGTGGTGATAAATATTCATTTTGGGATTTCAAGCACAGTATTAACATGATACTTGTGTTTGAGATGGACCAGAGTGGCACATATGTCATATTTGGATTGGCGTAGCAAGTGATATTGAAAATAAATTAGAGGTAATAATCCAGAAAGAATCTTAGGAATCCAAATTAGAAAATTTATAATTGTCCCTTAAAAATATAGTCTCGGGGGCTTCCCTGGTGGTGCAGTGGTTGAGAGTCTGCCTGCCGATGTGGGGGACACGGGTTCGTGCCCCGGTCCAGGAGGATCCCACATGCCGCGGAGCGGCTGGTCCCGTGAGCCATGGCCGCGGCACCTGCGCATCTGGAGCCTGTGTTCCGCAACGGGAGAGGCCACAACCGTCAGAGGCCCGCGAACCACACACACACACACACACACACACACACACACACACACACACACACACACACACACACACACACACACACACACACACACACACTCTCTCTCTCTCTCTCTCTCTCTCCAGAAAATACACGCAAATAATATAATGATGCAGTAATTTACTAATTTAAGAGAAACATATAAACTTCTATAAATCAGTTTATGTGAAGAGGAATTATTAGATGGAAAACCTGAAAATATTCATGATATTTAATCTTAAAAATGGCAAAATAATAAGAAATAGAATTGCAATTGTGCTAGACAAGAAAAATATCAAAAATTAAACTCAGTAAAGTCTGGATCCTTGGGAAAGCTATAAATGTGAAACATGAAAGGGAAATTCTAGGTGTAAAAGGAGCATTGTTAATTTAAATATATTGTAAGGCAATTTTATTATTTGTTTTATTTTATAAAGTTTTTGTGACATGGTTTTTCCCAGAAAATTTATATTTAAAATATCCAGAATGATGATAAGATATAAACTGTTTAAAAGAATATTTTTTTGGTAACCAAACATGAAAATAAGGGTGTAGATAGATTGTCTAAGTGTAGTTTTCATTTTCATCTACTATCTAGTGTACTCGTGTGTTTAAACTTTGTGCAGATTTTATAAATAATTAACAACTCCAGATCATCTTGTAGGTGAACGCTGAATGGTTGATTTATTCTCTAAAATAAGAATATTTATTTAGGTAGATGGGAAGTACTTTATGAAGAACAGAATAATAAAGCATATGTTATTTAGTCATGCTATTTGTTAAGGACTGTTATTACTATTATCATCATTAATGATCAAAGTTATTAATAATAAAAATACAGAAATCTGGAGTCATCCGTGATTTCTCTTTCAAACATGTTTTAAACCTGTTTAAAAAGCTTGTCACCTCTACCTTCAAAGAGACCCAGATTCCACTGACTGTTCTACAGTACCACCAAGCCCCTGCTGTGAGCCCCATCTTGTTTGCTGAATTACTGCAACACTACTTCTAACTTTGCTCTACCTACCTCTAGAGTCAGCTGTCTACATAGCAGCCAGAGTTATCCTTTAAAATAGTGAATTATTTAATTCCATTTCTCTAATTAAAAATTGGCAATTGCTTAGAATTTCAAACTGTATAAAAAGCCAATGCACTTAGAATTATCTACAAAGCCCTGATTCCCTCTCTATTAGATTTCTTCTGCTCTATCGTTTGCCCACTTTGTTATAGCCTCTTGACATCTTTTGAGTTCTTCTAACTTGTCAGACATAATCTTACATTGGGATTTTTGCACTAGATGTTTCCTCTAATTAGATTTTTGCCCCCAGATATGTGCCTGGAAAACTACGTCACCTCCTTCAAGACTGTTCAAATGCCACCTTCTCAAAGGTTGCTCATCCTACTTAAAACTGCACACTCAGCACTCTCAATCGTTTTCTCCTCTGTTCCTTTTTTCCCAGAGCTTTTATTATCTTCTAACAACCTAAATTACTTTTTAATGTGTATAGTGTATATTATTCATCATTTATCTACAATGGGAACGCAATTTTCACAAGGCAATGATCTATAACTGTTTTATTTAATGATGTAAATCAAGTATTTAGAAGCAGGCCTGATACATAATAGGTGCTTAGAACACATGTGTTGAGTGAATACATGAGTGAATTAATAAATGAAGGGGTATGCTATAATGTCCTAGACCTGTTGGAATAACCAACTCTGTAGCTGACCTACCTCCAGACATCTTATGAGAAAATAACTTTCTAATTGCTTGAGAAGTGATCATTGTTTTCTATTACCAATAGCTGAAATGCTCTATTTGAGATAACAGATAATTTCTCTTTTAAAACATTATTCACTCAGGTCCTAGTAGAAGCAAGGCTAAACAGAAAGTTTAAAAGCATAGATGATTTTGTACTCATGTATTTTTAAAAACACATAGTTTAAAATATGTCAGATCTCCAACACAACTCACCAATATTAAATACATGAAAGAAAATTTTTATGTGATTATACCAGACCACTGATCTTGCAACCAGATGCCACTTCTTATAACAACTGATGTCACAGATGATAGAATGAATTCTTAAAACTGTTTCCAATGAAATAAAACAATCTCCAACCAGATCTGATAGCAGACAGCTGTTATTCCTAATGCACAAAGGCTAATTCTTTACTTTACATGACAATAATAGCTATTTTTGGAAGTGTCTTAGTGCACCTGGCAACCCAGACTCACTTAACTCATCTGCTGTACTGATTATCAAAGACTAATCTTTTGGAAAGCCTTGGAACCATACCTTGCTATCCGTGAACCTGTAATTATCCATACTCTACATTCTTAAAATCATAGATCTTCATATGTTATTATATACTTTTTCTGAAGAAGGTATAACTTGGAATATTATTCAATGATATATCCTCCTAGTCTATTGAGTGTCAATATTGCTATTTGGCAGTTAAGTCACGTGGTGACTTGCTTCATTCATCTATTACCATCATATTGAATACTTTGTACAATCAGTCTACATAAAGAGTGAGATAATCTATCAAGTAATATTTAATTTCATCAATTGATGATGGTGTGATTCATCTATCCATAAAATGGAAGAATCAGTTAACAAGTATTTAATTCCAGAGTTCAGCACTATACTGGGTAACATGAAAGACTACAAAATACTTATATGTTATATTATTTTGAAGTTTCAGGCTAAAAGATGAATATAATGGGTCATTAAGATTAAAGAGGTCAGTGACTAGTACAGTGTAAACTTTTACAGTAAAATTTACGAAATAAACATGAATAGTAAACTGCAGAGATAGGAGCTATCAAGGTAAATTTTTGAGGTGGGTGGTGACTTAATAGCTGGATTTGAAGTTCTGAAGTTTTCCAAGATGGTGGGGAAGCATGCCAGGCATAGAGCAGCTGAAAAGCACAGAAACAAAAAGGATATTCAGAGCACTATTGAAATGTTTGTGATGCCAGAGAGAACATGAAATATCTTACACTTGTGTGTACCTACATGCAGGTTGTGAACAGATTATAGAGTTACTGAAATATAAGAAAATAAATGAAAATAAATCTAAGTTTTGTGATTTGGGCATGAGAAGGTTAGAAGAAAACTGGTGCAGAATAAATAATAATTAATAGGAAAAAATAAAAGAAACAACTGGATCAAAAGACAGACATAAAACAATGATCCCAGAGTAAAATGACAAAGGTTTTAACCTAGATTATGAAATGACATTTAAGTAGAATAAATGAATTCATATGTCAATTCAATGGGAAAAAAATCACTGAATATCTAAAGAAAGGTGTAACTTGATCAATAAACTAGTCAAAGAACGTCAGTTCCAATCACCACCACACCTGCTTTTAAATTATTAAACACAGCAATCCAAAACATCTAGAGAATAAGATTATGAAAACTGAATACTAACTACCTAGTTTTAACAATTATTAATTATTTTCCATATTATTTTCATGTTTTTACAAATAAAGTATTAAATTTCAGTTATTCATGGCCAATTATAAATGAAATTGCAGAAAGTCATTTAGATGGCAGAAAACTGTCTTTTCAAAGACAAATTCACAACAACAAAGAGAAAATTTTGGAAAGTGGGTCAATAATTGGTACCTAATTCATTAAATCTGGTATAAGGAATGGCTAAGTGTTTCATGGCTGACTTCAATAATCAAGCTCAATGTAGCTTCTGGAAACTGCAAATATTCAAGAACTTAAGAAATCAGGTACTAAATTTATTTATCACGAAAACATGCAAAGAGAGAAGAAAATACAGCCCATACAAATTAAAAAAAAAAGCAGTCAATAGAAACTATCCTTCAGCAAGCCCAGATGTTGAACTTTTATTAGATGACACTTCAAATCAGCTATTTTAAACATGCTAAAGGAACTAAAGGAAACCATGCGTAAAAAGCCAAAAAAAGTGCAATAATGTCTCACCAAATATAGAACATCAAAGCGATAAAAAGTATAAAAAGAAACAGAAAACTAGATATTTTAAACAATATAATTTGGAAACTCTGGAAATCAGATTCTCTCTCCACAGAGTTTGGTGTTGCTGTCTTTTGCTGTTGTTGATGTTTGTTTCTTTAGTGATTGACATAAACTAATTCTGTAAAATCTGTGTTCTTTGCCATTTGTGGCTATTGAAGTCTCTGTTCAGTTAGCTTAGTAATCAGCTAATTATTTGATGGAGATTTTTTAAGTGACTGGTACCAATAAATCTCCCATTTTGTGCTGAGTGATTCTGTGTGTGTTGGAGCACAAAGGAGTGAAGAGAAAATGGAATCACATAGAAGCCAAGTTTTCGTACACTATTGAAATTCAATTGTTATTAATCTGAAAGAGATTGTTATATTGATATATAGAGGTGTTACGTGTAATACCCAGGTCAACAAATAGAAAATAACTTTAAATATAGAGTATATAGAAGTGCAACTGAGTTGATATATTGGTCTTGTATCCTATGACTTCACTGAATTCACGTATAGTTTTACAAGTATTTGTTATCGCTCTTAAATCACTGGAATTATATAAAATGTCGTCTGGAAGGAGGGACAGGTTTATTTCCTCTTTCCCAATGTGTACGCCTTTTATTTAGCTTACAGCAGTCCCCCCTTATCGGAGGGGGATATATTCCAAGACCCCCAGTGGATGCCTGGAACTGTGGGTACTACTGAAACCTGTATATACCATGTTTTTTCCTGTACATACATACCTGTGATAAAGTTTCATTTATAAATTAGGCACAGTAAGAGATTTACAATAGGGACTTCCCTGGTGGTCCAGTGGTAAAGAATCCACGTTACAATGCAGGGGACACAGGTTCGATCCCTGGTCAGGGAACTAAGATCCCACATGCCACAGGGCAACTAATCCCGCACAGCACAACTACTGAGCACGCACGCCTCAACTAGTGCCCACGGGCCTCAAACTACAGAAATTACACAGCCCACGTGCCCTGGACCCTGCACACAACTAGAGAAGAAAAAACCCACACTCCACAACTAGAGAGAAGCCTGCGCACCACAATGAAGAGGATGGGCACTGCAAGGAAAAGATCCCGCATGGCTCAACAGAGATCTCCCAGGCCGCAACTAAGACCTGATGCAGCCAAAAATAAATAAAATAAAATTTTAAAAAAGAGATTAATAATTATAATAAATAGAAAAATTAAAAGAATATACTGTAATAAAAGTTATGTGAATATAGTCTCTTTCTCTCTAAAAATATCTTACTGTACAAAGTGAATGCCCTTTCCATCTTAACTAGGCACTTGTCACTCACCTTGGCTCGAACTTTGGCAGTTCGAGGTGCAACGGCAAAACTAGCGTGAATTTCTTTTTCCTTCTCCACAATTTCACAGGTAGAAGATTCATTCTTTTGTTTTTTAACTTTTTTAAATTGATTTTTTATACAGCAGGTTCTTATTAGTCATCAGTTTTATACACATCAGTGTATACATGTCAATCCCAATCTCCCAATTCATCACACCACCACCACCAAGACCCCTGCTGCTTTCCCCCCCTTGGTGTCCATATGTTTGTTCTCAACATCTGTGTCTCAATTTCTGCCTGGCAACCCAGTTCATCTGTACCATTTTTCTAGGTTCCAAATATATGAGTTAATATATGATATTTGTTTTTCTCTTTCTGACTTACTTCACTCTGTATGACAGTCTCTAGATCTATCCACGTCACAACAAAAGACCTAATTTCATTCCTTTTAGGGCTGAGTAATATTCCATTGTATATATGTACCACTTCTTTAACCATTCATCTGTTGATGGGCATATAGGTTGCTTGAATAACCTGGCTGTTGTAAACAGTGCTGCAATGAATATTGGGGTACATGTATCTTTTTTTGAATTATAGTTTTCTCTGGGTATATGCCCAGCAGTGGGATCGCTGGATCATATGGTAATTCTATTTTTAGTTTTTTAAGGAACCTCCATACTGTTCTCCATAGAGGCTGTATCAATTTACATTCCCACCAACAGTGCAAGAGAGTTCCCTTTTCTCCACACCCTCTCCAGCATTTGCTGTTTGTAGATTTTCTGATGATGCCCATTCTAACTGGTATGAGGTGATACCTCACTGTAGTTTTGATTTGCATTTCTCTAATAATTAGTGATGTTGAGCAGATTTTCATATGCTTCTTGGTCATCTGTATGTCTTCTTTGGAGAAATGTCTATTTCGGTCTTCTGCCCATTTTTGGATCAGCGTTCTTTTTTTGAATATTGACCTGGATGAGCTGTATATATTTTTTGGAGATTAATCCTTTGTCCGTTGATTCATTTGCAAATATTTTCTCCCATTCTGAAGGTTGTCTTTTCATCTTGTTTATGGTTTCCTTTGCTGTGCAAAAGCTTTGAAGTTTCATTAGGTCCCATTTGTTTATTTTTGTTTTTATTTCCATTACTCTAGGAAATGGGTCAAAAAATATCTTGCTGTGATTTATGTCAAAGAGTGTTCTTCCTATGGTTTCCTCTAAGAGTTTTATAGTGTCTGGTCTTACATTTAGGTCTCTAATCCATTTTGATTTTATTTTTGTGTATGGTGTTAGGGAGTGTTCTAATTTCATTCTTTTACATGTAGCTGTCCAGTTTCCCCAGCACCACTTACTGAAGAGACTGTCTTTTCTCCATTGTATATCCTTGCCTCCTTTGTCATAGATTAGCTGACCATAGGAGTGTGGGTTTATCTCTGGGCTTTCTATCTTGTTCCACTGATCTATGTTTCTGTTTTTGTGACAGTACCATATGGTCTTGATTACTATAGCTTTGTAGTATAGTCTGAAGTCAGGGAGTCTGATTCCTCCAGCTCCATTTTTCCCCTCAAGACTGCTTTGGCTATTCGGGGTCTTTTGTGTTTCCATACAAATTTTAAGATTTTCTGTTCTAGTTCCATAAAAAATGCCATTGGTAATTTGATAGGGATCGCACTGAATCTGTAGATTGCTTTCGGTAGTAGAGTCATTTCCACAATATTGATTCTTCCAATCCAAGAACATGGTATATCTCTCCATCTGTTGGTATCATCTTTAATTTCTTTCATCAGTGTCTTATAGTTTTCTGAGCAGAGGTCTTTTGTCTCCCTAGGTAGGTTTATTCCTAGGTATTTTACTCTTTTTGTTGCAGTGGTAAATGGGAGTGTTTCCTTAATTTCTCTTTCAGATTTTTCATCATTAGTGTATAGGAATGCAAGAGATTTCTGTGCATTAATTTTGTATCCCGCAACTTTACTAAATTCATTGATTAGCTCTAGTAGTTTTCTGGTGGCATCTTTAGGATTCTCTATATGTATAGTATCATGTCAACTGCAAACAGTGACAGTTTTACTTCTTGTTTTCCAATTTGTATTCCTTTTATTTCTTTTCCTTCTCTGATTGCCATGGCTAGGAATTCCAAAACTATGTTGAATAAGAGTGGTAAGAGTGGACATCCTTGTCTTGTTCCTGTTCTTACAGGAAATGCTTTCAGTTTTTCACCATTGAGAATGATGTTGGCTGTGGGTTTGTCGTATATAGCCTTTATTATGTTGAAGTACGTTCCCTCTATGCCCACTTTCTGGAGAGTTTTCATCATAAATGGGTGTTGAATTTTGCCAAAAGCTTTTTCTGCATCTATTGAGATGATCATATGGTTTTTATCCTTCAATTTGTTAATATGGTGTATTACATTGATTGATTTGCATATATTGAAGAATGCTTGCATACCTGGGATAAATCCCACTTGATCATGGTGTATGATCCTTTTCATGTGTTGCTGGATTCTGTTTGCTAGTATTTTGTTGAGGATTTTTGCATCTATATTCATCAGTGGTATTGGTCTGTAATTTTCTTCTTTTGTAGTATCTTTGTCTGGTTTTGGTATCAGGGTGATGGTGGCCTCATAGAATGAGTTTGGGAGTGTTTCTTCCTCCGCAATTTTTTGGAAGAGTTTGAGAAGGATGGGTGTTAGCTCTACTCTAAATGTTTGATAGAATTCACCTGTGAAGCTATCTGGTCCTGGACTTTTGTTTGTTGGAAGATTTTTAATCACAGTTTCAATTTCATCACTTGTGATTGGTCTGTTCATGTTTTCTATTTCTTCCCGGTGCAGGCTTGGAAGGTTATACCTTTCTACGAATTTGTCCATTTCTTCCACGTTGTGCATTTTATTGGCATAGAGTTGCTTGTAGTAGTCTCTTAGGATGCTTTGTACTTCTGCAGTGTCTGTTGTAACTTCTCCTTTTTCATTTCTAATTTTATTGATTTGAGTCCTCTCCCTCTTTTTCTTGATGAGTCTGGCTAAATTTGTCTATCCATTTTGTTTATCTTCTCAAAGAACCAGCTTTTAGCTTTATTGATCTTTGCTATTGTTTTCTTTGGTTCTATTTCATTTATTTCTGCTCTGATCTTTATGATCTCTTTCCTTCTGCTAAGTTTGGGTTTTCTTTGTTCTTCTTTCTCTAGTTCCTTTAGGTGTAAGGTTAGATTGTTTATTTGAGATTTTTCTTGTTTCCTGAGGTAGGCTTCTGTAGCTATAAACTTCCCTCTTAGAACTGCTTTTGCTGCAACCCATAGGTTTTGGATCGTCGTGTTTTCCTTGTCATTTGTCTCTTAGGTATTCTTTGATTTCCTTATTGATTTCTTCAGTGATCTCTTGGTTATTTAGTAACGTAGTGTTTAGCATCCATCTGTTTGTGCTTTTTACATTTTTTCCCTGTAATTCATTTCTAATCTCATAGCACTGTGGTCAGAAAAGATACTTGATATGATTTCAATTTTCTTAATTTACTGAGGCTTGATTTGTAACCCAAGATGTGATCTATCCTGGAGAATCTTCAGTGCACACTTGAGAAGAAAGTGTAATCTGCTGTTTTTGGAGGGAATGTCCTATAAATATCAATTAAATCTATCTGGTCTATTGTGTCTTTTAAAGCTTCTGTTTCCTTATTTATTTTCATTTTGGATAATTTGTCCATTGGTGTAAGTGAGGTGTTAAAGTTCCCCACTAGTATTGTATTACTGTCGATTTCCTCTTTTATAGCTGTTAGCAGTTGCCTTATATATTGTGGTGCTCCTATGTTGGGTGTATATATATTTATAATTATTCTATCTTCTTCTTGGATTGATCCCTTGATCATTATGGAGTGTCCTTCCTTGTCTCTTGTAACATTGTTTTAAAGTCTATTTTATCTGATATGAGTATTGCTACCCCAGCTTTCTTTTGATTTCCATTTGCATGGAGTATCTTTTTCCATCCCCTCACTTTCAGTCTGTATGTGTCCCAAGGTCTGAAGTGGGTCTCTTGTAGACAGCATATAGATGGGTCTTGTTTTTGTATCCATTCAGCAAGCCTGTGTCTTTTGGTTGGAGCATTTAATCCACTCACATTTAAGGTAATTATTGATAGACATGTTCCTATTACCATTATCTTAATTGTTTTGGGTTTGTTTTTGTAGGTCTTTTTCTTCTCTTGTGTTTCCCATTTAGAGAAGTTCCTTTAGCATTTGTTGTAGAGCTGGTTTGGTGGTGCTGAATTCTCTTAGCTTTTGCTTGTCTGTAAAACTTTTGATTTCTCCATCGAATCTGAATAAGATCCTTGCCGGATAGAGTAATCTTGGTTGTAGGTTCTTCTCTTTCATCACTTTAAGTATATCATGCCACGCCCTCCTGGCTTGTAGAGTTTCTGCTGAGAAATTAGCTGTTAACCTTATGGGAGTTCCCTCGTATGTTATTTGTCGTTTTTCCCTTGCTGCTTTCAATAATTTTTCTTTGTCTTTGATTTTTTCCAATTTGATTACTATGTGTCTCGGTGTGTTTCTCCTTGGGTTTATCCCGTATGGGACTCTCTGCGCTTCCCGGACTTGGGTGGCTATTTCCTTTCCCATGTTAGGGATGTTTTCGACTATCATCTCTTCAAACATTTTCTCGGGTCCTTCCTCTCTCGCTTCTCCTTCTGGGACCCGTATAATGCAAATGTTGTTGCGTTTAATGTTGTCCCAGAGGTCTCTTAGGCTGTCTTCATTTCTTTTCATTCTTTTTTCTTTATTCTGTTCCACAGCAGTGAATTCTACCATTCTGTCTTCCAGGTCACTTATCCGTTCTTCTGCCTCAGTTATTCTGCTGTTGGTTCCTTCTAGCCTAGTTTTCATTTCAGTTATTGTATTGTTTATCTCTGTTTGTTTGTTCTTTAATTCTTCTAAGTCTTTGTTAAACGTTTCTTGCATCTTCTCAATCTTTCCCTCCATTCTTTTTCCGAGGTCCTGGATCATCTTCACTATCATTATTCTGAATTCTTTTTCTGGAAGGTTGCCTATCTCCACTTCATTTAGTTGTTTTACTGAGGTTTTATCTTGTTCCTTCATCTGGTACATAGCCCTCTGCCTTTTCACCTTGTCTATCTTTCTGTGAATGTGGTTTTTTTCCCACAGGCTGCAGGACTGTAGTTCTTCTTGCTTCTCAGAAGATTCATTCTTACAGTAGATCTTAGCAAACCCAGTGTACACATTTTTAAATTTCCTTATTAAGTCGAGAATTTTCACTTTTTTACTTCTGACTTCTCTTTGGCATATCTGAATTGCCAGCATCACTACTCTTGTGATTTGGGACTATTATTAAGTAAAGTAAGAGTTACTTGAACACAAGCACTGACAGTCAATATGATGAGAGAGCCATTAAGGTGCTAATGAGTGGGATACACTTTGACAAAGGTATAATTCACGTCCCAGTTTGGAGCGGGATGATGTGTGACATTTCATCCCTCTATTCAGAACAAGGTGAAATTTTAAAACTTATAAATTGTTCATTTATAGAATTTTCCATTTAATATTTTGGACTGTTTGACCAAAGGTCACTGAAACCTTGGAAAATGAAACTGCAGATAAGAGGGGACTACTATAAACTTAAAATTTTTTTGACCTATTAAATGTTAATTTTTATTCACTCTCTATGACTCCTTACATTTTCTAGAAATGTGTACATTTCATTTAGGCCTTTAACTACCTTGGCTAATGTCTGAGGATTTAAACCAAATAATCTTCTGTCCCTGTGTTGCACAATACTAGAGACATAGATCATTCCCTATTCTGTCCTCAAAAAATTTAGAATGAATTATATTTTTTTGTTTCTTCAATAAACAGCACTGAGGTCAGTAAAAAGTAAGCTGCTTGCTCTAGGAAATATCTGTTCCTGGAAGTTAAGGTGTGAACAAATGCGCTATTTGACTTACCAGGAGTAACATCTTTCCCATCAAGACTTGCTTCAAGACCCTCACCGTGCACACTAATGCAAAGTCATTATGCCAATATTACTTCTCAATATCAAGTCACTCCCATCCTGTAAGGTTCACTTTAAACATCACTCATTCCAGGATCTAAACCCTATAAATGCCCTCCTCTGTTTTCTAAGTCAGACATTACTAAGACTCTATCCAGATTTTGTTCTCCCTTACTATAGTAAGTCTATTAAATTTAGCTTTGCTTGATCGACAAGTATTTTTGGTGGTCTTTTGGAGTATTCACAATTGATGAAGATTATTAAGACACTTTTATTATTTTAGTTCTCTTCCATGTCTGTACTTATTTCTATTTTTCATCACCTCTCTTTTTCCTTGACTGGTCTTGCAATGGTTTGTTAATCATGTTCAATTTTATCTTTCTTTTTCTGTCTCTGTTTCACTGAATTATAACTTTATATTTATTGTTTCCTTTCTACTTTTATATTTGCCCCATGGCTCTATTTTACAATTCTTTTTAATTACATGTTCATTTTTAAAGATTTATCTTATTATTTTATAGTGTATGAGTTAGTGGCCTTTAGTACACACAACACTGTATAATCCATTACCACTATCTAATTCCAGAATATTTTCATAACCTCAAAAAGAAATTTTATACCCATTACTAATCATTCCCCATTTACCTCGCCAACCCCCCCACCCAAGACCCTGATAACAGCTAATCAACTTTATGTCTCTACAGATTTACCTATTCTGGGTTTTTTCATCTAAATGGAATCACACAATATGGTGCTTTTTGTTCTGGTTTCTTTTATTTAGTATAATGTTTTCAAGGTTTTTGTTTCTTGGAGATGTATCAATTCTTCATTCCTTTCATGACCAAATAATACTTTTTCATACCACATTGTTTATCCATTCATCAGTTCATAGATATTTGAGTTGTTTCCATTTTTTGGCTATTATGAATAATGCTGCTTTGAACATTGTTTCAAAGTCTATTTTGTCTGCTTTTATTAATATAGCCACTCCAGCTCTCTTTTGGTACCTACTATCTACCTATCTCCATCACTTCACTTTTAATGTATTTGTGTCTTTGACTGTAAAATTTTCTTTTTGACAGTAGGGAGTTTTCATGGTTTTCTTCCTTCTGCCTTTGGTTGGATTATTTAATCAACTCATATTTAATGTTATTATTCATAAAGCTGGATTTCCTTCTGCCTTTTTACTTTTTGTTTTCTATATACCATGACTTTTTTGACCGTTTATTACTCCTTAACTACTTGCTTTTGCATTAAATACTTTTACTGTAACATTTTAATTCCTTGAATGACATTTTTTACTATATTTTTGAGTTATCTGCTCTAGGGCTTACCGTATACATTTAAATTTATCAGAATCAGCTTCAGATGTATGTTAACAATCCACTGAGATAAAAAATGTCACTACTATATAGATCAATTCCCTTTTCCTCTTTTTTGTACCACTATTGTTATGCATATTACATTTATATATGCTACAAACCCAATAATACATTGTAATAATTTTTACAATTATTACATTATATTATTTATGTTAACTAAAGCTCAGATTAAAAGAGAGCAAGTATATGTTTATGGGGCTTGTTATATTTATCTTCTTGTTTACCATTTATGGTTCTTTTCATTTGTCCCTGTGGGTTTCAGTTATCATCTGACTTAATTTCCTTAGTGCAGTACAGCTTTGCTCCCACCCACTCCTTTGTTTTATTAGCAAATATATTTTTATATGTTAGGTCCCTGATAATATAATTACATACATTTGTTTTATACAATTGCTTTTAACATCAGTTAAGGGAGGAAAGAAGAAAAATATAAACGTATACTGTTCTTTATAATTGCATAATTACTTTAACAGTGCTCTTTGTATTTTCACGATTTGCCAATTCCTGTCATCAACTGTTCTTTCAAAGAACTTTGCTGCAAAGTTGAACAAAGATATGGTGCAGTAACCAAAATAGGCAAATTGGGTTGTTGCTGATGCTTTTGTCTGGTCTCCAGAATGAACACAGAAAGCAGAGCTGCCCTGGCTGACCCACAGATATACAACCTGAAGTGAAGTCATCTCAGCTGAACTGCAGATCTGTGAGCATGAGAATAAACACCTAGTTTTATAAGTGACTGTATTTTGTGCTGGTTTATTTTACAGTGAAATTGAGCCAACAAATATTAGAAAATGTATCATATATGTAACATTTTAAATAGCTTAAATAGCTGTATACAAATATATATCTATATATTGTGGAGCTCAGATAACGTCTGTCATCTGAGAAGTTACATCGAAGTACATATTGATGGGTAAGTAGTTGGAGAGGTTGATAAATAAATCAATAGAAAAATAACTAGGTAACACTCCAGGGCATACATTTTAAAAGTACACAAGCAGTTTATGGAGAAAATTAAAAAGCTGACCTCAAAACTTCAGCACCTTGTCAAAATCAACATAAGCAAAATGATGTAACCCATACTGTCTCTTGCCCCACATAACTTATTTCCACATCAAAATGTGGTATGAATACATCTAACTGTCAGATTCTGCAAGACAGGGGGGAACCAGCAAGCCAAAGGAATCTTGAAATTGTTGATTTGACTTCCCAGGCTTTGCCTACTAGAAGGGACCTGAAATGCATGATGAGCAAGATAATCCTCAGTACACACACACACACACACACACACACACACACACACACACACAGTTAAGTAAATCTTAGGAGAAAAAATCCAAGTGACCAATAAGCATGTGAGAAGATATTCACTCTTCTTAATCATCAAAGAAGCAAAATTAATACCACAGAGTCTTCAGATTCAGAAAGTTCTTTTACAATCTGTCAATACAATGATAATGATTATCATTTTACTGTGCCATTGGGAGTGTGAATTTTTATCCATATTTGGGGGCAGAATTTGGCAATATATCTAAAGATGAAGATGCATATAGCCTATGATTCACCAATTATTTATATTTAAACTCTATAGTAAGTATTTCACAAGTGTAGAATTGGACTTGTATATGAATATACATAGAGGCAGTGTTTTTAATCACAAAACCATATAAATCAAATAAAATGTCCAACATGAAAATGTAAAAACATACTGCAATATGCCCTTACAGTGAAACACCATAAAGCAGTGCAAATACACTAAAGTATCACAACATGGATGGGCATCTAAACAGAAGACTAAGAAAATAAAAAGCATGTTGATGGCAACAATATTCTGATTATTAGCATTTAACACATTCAAAGTAATAACATATATTGGTTAAATGAAAAACATACATATTAAAATCTTAAAAATGTGTGACTATGGCAGTCTTCTTTCAAAATAAGTGTTTGACTCTTTAGGAAAGAATGTTGGTGTGATCAGGAAGGAGTAAGCAGATACAAATATTTTATCGAAGTTTTATGATACAGGATGGGTAAAATATACTCATACTATTTTTTTCTACTTGATATTCTGAGCTATTTTATAAAATATTAATAGAAAAGGAGGAAATATATTTTACCTGTTAACATTTTATCCAGCCCCCATGTGGGACTCTGTTTTAATAGTTTACAATAACTTTTGGGTTATTCATACATGGGTAGTTATTTTGTAAATTATGACTTTTTTGTTTTATATTTCAACACTTTAAGCCTCCCATTGTATTTTCTAGCTTACTACAGGGGCAATGATATGAAACAGCCTTATCTTGCTCTAGATATGCAAGAATGTTTCTGTTGCCAATTGCTGTTATCCATGAGACATGTTAGCAATTTCCCAGAAAAAAAATTTATCATAGAGGGCTGAATGTTTTATAAAAATTATCATATAGTTACACATATTTACTACATAATATAGCATATATTAGATATTAACCACTATTCAACTCTTAGGTAGGTAGGTTGATAGATGATAGATAAATAAATAGAGAGATAGATAATATATAGATATTGAGGCTATCATAAGATTATCACCCTTTTATGGCTCAGTGTAATGTTTGGTACTAAGATTTTCTGATGTCGAAGTATCGTCTTTTCCTGTATATACATTTCTTACATTGCTGAATTTGACTTATGATTCCAAATATTTTATAGGTGACAGGAATTCATATTTTATGAAGTGTACTTTTCCAAATAAAATATCCAGTTTATATTAACCTCATAAAGTTTTAATTAGAATCTTGTTTCATTATTCTCTGAGTTTGCATAACATGGGGTTTATTTATTCTTTGAAGGTTTGCTCAAACTTGTATATAAAGCCATCTAGTGGCCTTTTGGAAGGAATAATTCTGATTACAATGTTAATGTCATTTTTTATTCATTCAGAATTTCTATCTCTTCTTTAGTTCATTTTAATAATATATCTCTTCAAAATGTATCGACATTCTTTTATTTGTATTATTCTCTTATTATTTTAAAAAGCCTTACTTTTGCCATAGCTATGTCCATTGAATTACTTCAAACAATCTGGGATCTTTCTCTTATTTTTTAAGTTTTGTAGGATGTTGATTTGTTGGGGTGAGGTGGGGGAAGATGAGACTAGTCTCAAAAAAAAACCTCTTTCAGTTTTGTTTACCCTTCCTATTTTTTATTTTTTTCTATTTTATTAATTTTGCACATACTTTTATATTCTCCATTCTATCTTTCTTAGGTTTGTTATAGTATTCCTTTTAAATAACTGTTTTATCAACACATGTATTTTCAAATAATAACTTCATTTTAAATACTACTTCGCTGAAGCCCTTAAGTTTTCAAGTGTAATAATTCGCTATCACTTAAGTATATATATATAATTGTAAATTGGTTTGTGCAATACTTTTAAATTTATAGTATTATACATTAAGGACTTCCCTGGTGGTGCAGTGGTAAAGAATCTTCCTGCCAATGCCAGGGACACAGGTTCGAGCCCTGGTCTGGGAAGATACCACATGCCGCGGAGCAACTAAGCCCGGGCGCCACAACTACTGAGCCTGCACTCTAGAGCCCATGAGCCACAACTACTAAAGCCCCCACACCTAGAGCCCGTGCTCCACAATGAGAAGCCACCGCAATGAGAAGCCTGCACACTGCAAAGAAGAGTAGCTCCCGCTCGCCACATATACAGAAAGTCTGCGTGCCACAATGAAGATCCAATGCAGCCAAAAACAAATAAATGAATTAATTATAAATTAATAAAACATTAATGTTTTTGCATGCCTTTTGTTATGTATATTTTTATTATACATGTAAAATGTATCATATTACTGGATGAATTATGTACAATTATGATCAACAGGAGCATATACCTTTATGATATCAATTCTTGGAAATTCATTACATTGTAATATGTTGGCTTGACAATTTTACTTTTTAAATTTACATTTGATCATGCAGTGAATGAAAAGAATGTTAATTATCTGTTTTGGATTTGTACTACACACATACATATACACATTGCATGTGTATACATATATTCATAATAAATATACACATATACATATGAGTATACATACACATATATAATCAAGGTTGGTGGAAAACATAATTGTTCACTATTTTTTAAATCATTCTTAATTGTACTAAGTTTTGTCTAGATGTTCTATATTTGTAAGATATTATAGCTAGTTCAAACTCTGTGATTGAAGGCTTATTACAACTGACAGCAACACTGAAAATTTGCTTTGTATATCACACTGCTGTCTAATATTATTAGCTACATATGTGACTTTTTAATTTTGATTTATAAACTCCATTATTTTGTAGTGTCCTTTTTAAACTGTTTCTGCCTTAAATTCTTTTTTGTCTAACATTAATGTACCCACACACCACTTTATTATATTTTGTTTAGTATTTCCCTGGCATTTGTCTCTTTTTGTATATTTCAGACCTTTCTGTGAGGTTTTGTCATAGATATATTACCTACGAGCACCAAGTGGCTAGCTGACTTTGTTTCTTCCCACACTAATGTGATATTCTTTTCATTTTCCCCCCACATTTAAGAATAAATGCATGTGGACATATATACACTACAAAATGTAAAATAGCTAGTGGGAAGCAGCCGCATAGCATAGGGAGATCAGCTCGGTGCTTTGTGTCCACCTAGCGGGGTGGGATAAGGAGGGTGGGAGTGAGATGCAAGAGGGAGGAGATATGCGGTTATATGTATATGTATAGCTGATTCACTCTGTTATAAAGCAGAAACTAACACACCATTGCAAAGCAATTATACTCAAATAAAGATGTTAAAAAAAAAAGAATAAATGCTTGATCAGCCTAGGGACCTTCAAGATGGCAGAAGAGTAGCACATGGAGATCATCTTCCTCCCCACAAATACATCAGAAATACATCTACATGTGGAACAACTCCTACGGAACACCTACTGAATGCTGGTCGAAGACCTCAGACTTCCCAAAAGGCAAGAAACACCCCACGTACCTGGGTAGGGCAAAAGGAAAAAAGAAAAAACAGAGACAAAATAGGGATGAGATCTGCACCTCTGGGAGGGAGCTGTGAAGGAAGAAAGGTTTCCACACACTAAGAAGCCCTTTCACTGGTGGAGACAGGGGGTCGTCAGGGGAAAGCTTCAGAACCACGGAAGAGAGCACCGCAACAGGGGTGCAGAGGGCAAAGCGGACAGATTCCCGCACAGAGGATCGGTGCCGACCAGCACTCACCAGTCAAGAAGGGGATGGGAACTGAGGCTCCAGCTTTGGAGGTCAGACCCCAGGGAGAGGACTAGGGTTGGCTGCGATTACACAGCCTGAAGGGGGCTAGTGTGCCACAGCTAGCTGGGAAGGAGTCCAGGAAAAAGTCTGGACCTGCCAAAGAAGCAAGAAACCATTGTTTCAGGGTGTGTGAGGAGAGAGGATTCAGAGCACCACTGAAAAGAGCTCCAGAGACGGGCACAAGCCGCGGCTATCAGCGCGGACACCAAAAATGGGCATGAAACGCTAAGGCTGCTGCTGCAGCCACCAAGAAGCCTGTGTGCAAGCACAGGTCACTATCCACACCTCCCCTCCTAGGAGCCTGTGCAGCCCGCTACTGCCAGAGTCCCGTGACCCAGGGACACCTTTCCTGGGAGAACACAGGCACACCTCAGGCTGTTGCAACATCATTCTGGCCTCTGCTGCCACACCCTCACCACGCATTCCATACCCCTCCCTCCCCAAAGCCTAAGTGAGCCAGAGCCCCCAATCAGCTGCTACTTTAACCTGGTCCTGTCTGGGCAGGGAACAGATGCCCTCAGGTGACTTACAGGCAGAGGCAGGGCCAAATCCAAAGGTGAACCCCAGGAGCTGTGTGAACAAAGAAGAGGAAGGGAAATCTCTCCCAGCAGCCTCAGGAGCAGAGGATTAAATCTCCATAATCAACTTTAAGTACCCTGCACCTGTGGAATACCTGAATAGACAACGAATCATCCCAAAATTGAGGCGGTGGACTTTGGGAGCAACTTAAGACTTGGGGTTTGCTTTCTGCATCTAATTTGTTTCTAGTTTTACATTTATCTTAACTTAGTATTTAGAGTTTATTATCACTGGCAGATTTGTTTATTGATTTGTTTGCTCTCCTTTTTTTTTAATATATATATGTATAATATATATATATATACATATTTTTTTTCTCTTTTTGTGAGTGTGTATATGCATGCATTTTTGTGTGATTTTGTCTGTATAGCTTTGCTTTCACCATTTGTCCTAAGATTCTGTCTTGGTTTATTTTTTGGTTGATTTTTAATTTTTTTTTTAGTATAGTTTTTTAGTGCTTGTTATCACTGGTGGATTTGTTTTTTGGTTTGGTTGCTCTCTTCTTTCTTTTTTTTCTTAATTACTTAATTTTTTTTTACTTTTAATAATTTTAATAACTTTATTTATTTTAGGGAATATTTTAGGAATTATTTATTTTAATTTATTTATTTACTTTTTCTTTCTTATTTTCTTTTTTTTTTTCTCCCTTTTCTTCTGAGCCATGTGGCTGACAGGGTCGTGGTGCTCCGGCCTGGTGTCAGGCCTGAGTCTCTGAGATGGGAGAGCTGAGTTCAGGACGTTGGACCACCAGAGACCTCCCGGCCCCACGTAATATCAATCAGCAAGAGCTCTCCAGAGGATCTCCATCTCAACGCTAACACCGAACTCCTCACAATGGCCAGCAAACTCCAGTGCTGGATGCCCCATGCCAAACAACTAGCAAGACAGGAACACAACTCCACCCATGAGCAGAGAGGCTGTTTAAAATCATAATAAGGTCACAGACACGCCAAAACACACTACTAGACACGGTCCTGCCCACCAGAAAGACAAGATCGAGCCTCATCCACCAGAACACAGGCACCAGTCCCCTCCACCAGGAAGCCTACACAACCTGCTGAAAAAACCTTACGAACAGGGGGCAGACATCAAAAACAGTGGGAACTACGAACATGCAGCCTGTGAAAAGGAGACCATAAACACAGTAAGTTAAGCTAAACGAGAAGACAGAGAAATACACAGCAGATGAAGGAGAAAGGTAAAAACCCACCAGACCTAACAAATGAAGAGGAAATAGGCAGTCTACCTGAAAAAGAACTCAGAATAGTGATAGTAAAGATGATCCAAAATCTTGGAGATAGTATGAAGAAAATACAAGAAACACTTAACAAGGACCTAGAAGAACTAAAGAGCAAACAAACAATGATGAACAACACAATAAATGAGATTAAAAATTCTCTACAAGGAATCAATAGCAGAATAACTGAGGCAGAAGAACGGCTAAGTGACCCGGAACATAAAATATTGGAAATAACTACTGCAGAGCAGAATAATGAAAAAAGAATGAAAAGAATTCAGGACAGTCTCAGAGACCTCTGGGACAACAGTAAACACACCAACGTTTGATTTATAGGGGTCTCAGTAGAAGAAGAGGAAAAAAAAGGGACTCAGAAAATATGTGAAGAGATTATAATTGAAAACTTCCCTAATATGGGAAAGGAAATAGTCAATCAAGTCTAGGAAGCGCAGAGAGTCCCATACAGGATAAATGCAAAGAGAAAAATGCCAAAACACATAAATCAAACTATCAAAAATTAAATGCAAAGAAACAATATTAAAAGCAGCAAGGAAAAGCAATAAATAACATACAAGGGAATCCCCATAAGGTTAACATCTAATCTTTCAACAGAAACTCTGCAAGTCAGAAGGGAGCAGCAGGACATCTTTAAAGTGATGAAAGGGAAAAACCTACAACCAAGATTTGCTCTACCCAACAAGGATCTCATTCAGATTTGAGAGAGAAATTAAAACCTTTACAGAAAAGCAAAAGCTAAGAGAATTCAGCACCACCAAACCCGCTTTACAACAAATGCTAAAGGAACTTCTCTAGGCAGGAAACACAAGAGAAGGAAAAGACCTACAATAACAAACCCAAAACAGTTAAGAAGTTGGTAATAGGAACATACATATCAATAATTACCTTAACGGTAAGTGCATTAAATGCTCCAACCAAAAGACTCAGACTGGCTAAATGGATACAAAAATAAGACCCGTATATATGCTGTCTTCAAGAGACACACTTCAGACCTAGGGACACATACAGACTGAAAGTGAGGGGATGCAAAAAGATATTCCATGCAAATGGAAATCAAAAGAAAGCTGGAGTAGCAATTCTCATATCAGACAAAATACACTTTAAAACAAAGACTATTACAAGAGAAAAAGAAGGACACTACATAATGATCAAGGGATCAATCCAAGAAGAAGATACAACAATTGTAAACATTTATGCACCCAACATAGGAGCACCTCAATACATAAGGCAAATGCTAACAGCCATAAAAGGGGTATTCAACAGTAACACAAACATAGTAGGGACTATGTTTCCCCACTTTCACCAATGGACTGATCATCCAAAATGAAAATAAATAAGAAAACACAAGCTTTAAATGTTACATTAAACAAGATGGATTTAACTGATATTTATAGAACATTCCATCCCAAAACAACAGAATACACTTTCTTCTCAAGTGCTCATGGAACATTCTCCAGGACAGATCATATCTTGGGTCACAAATCAAGCCTTGGTAAATTTAAGAAAAGTGAAATCATATCAAGTATCTTTTCTGACCACAATGCTGTGAGACTATATATCAATTACAGGAAAAAAACTGTAAAAAATACAAACACATGGAGGCTGAACAATACACTACTAAATAACCAAGAGATCACTGAGGAAATCAAAGAGGGAATTAAAAAATATGTAGAAACAAACGACAATGAAAACACGACAACCCCAAACCTGTGGGATGCAGCAAAAGCAGTTCTAAGAGGGAAGTTTACAGCAATACAATCCTACCTCTAGAAACAAGAAACATCTCATATAAACAACCTAACGTTACACCTAAAGCAATTAGAGAAAGAACAAAAAATACCCCAAAGTTAGCAGAAGGAAAGAAATCATAAAGATTAGATCAGAAATAAATGAAAAAGAAATGAAGGAAATGATAGCAAAGATCAATAAAACTAAAAGCTGGTACTTTGAGAAGATAAACAAAATTGATAAACCATTAGCCAGACTCATCAAGAAAAAAAGGGAGAAGACTCAAATCGACAGAATTAGAAATGAAAACGGAGCAGTAACAACTGACACTGCAGAAATACAAAGGATCATGAGAGATTACTACAAGCAACTATATCCAATAAAAAGGATATTGAGAGATTACTACAAGCAACTATATGTCAATAAAATGGACAACCTTGAAGAAATGGACAAATTCATAGAAAAAGCACAACCTTCTGAGACTGAACCAGGAAGAAATAGAAAATATAAACAGACCAATCACAAGCACTGAAATTGAAACTGTGATTAAAAATCTTCCTAGATGTGGATGTGATGTTCCTCATTTCATAGAGGGGATAAGTGATATAGTCAATAAGCCTAAAAAATTCCTCACAGAAATAAGAATAAAAATAATTAGGCTTTGCACCCAAATCTTTCTAACTCCAAAATGAACTAAAAAAGTAACTGAAGTTATGTCTGAAGCTCTGAACAAAAACTTGCTAAGAGTTTTAATGAAAATGAACATATTATAATAAAGCTTCAACTGAAAAACAGCTATACCACAATAAAAATCAGCACATAGCTAGAATGCCAGGCACATCTAGCCTTGGCCTGCGAGCCTGAGAGAAGGTTCTTGAGCCCTACTTTAATTCAGAACAGTTGCGACTATGGAGCATTCTGTAAATCCACCTATTACATGAGCAAATATGGCATTGCTGGCTTCAGAACACAGACTGCCCAGAGTGCACATATGACAGAAAACTAAAATTGGAAGAGGAAGAGCAGAGCCTACTCCCTCCTTTAACACAGTAAACATAAATAAATACATACATACATACACAGCCCTTAGTTGACTTTAGCCCAGAAAATTTTCCAATCAAATTAACTGCCCTCCAAAACAGAGGGGCTAATCTTATGGGCAGATATTCCCCTAGCATTGAGCTAAAACAAGGAAGTCAGAAGAGGAGAGGAAAAGGTCCCTATTCCACTAGGGGGATTTAACAGATATTGAGTGTATGTCCATATATTATCAGGCACTTTCAGCACGTATTGTTTAAAAGCCTTCACAAAATACATTA
Organism: Pseudorca crassidens; assembly: GCF_039906515.1. Classification (NCBI taxonomy): domain Eukaryota; kingdom Metazoa; phylum Chordata; class Mammalia; order Artiodactyla; family Delphinidae; genus Pseudorca; species Pseudorca crassidens. The sequence goes on along the minus strand of NC_090311.1, from coordinate 52,852,119 downwards.
AGGCAGATTTTGTAATTATATACAGGACAAGGCTAAGAATTGTGAGGCTCAATATATTACAAATTTCCAAAGTTCATAGCCATTAAGTTGAAGAGACGGGGTTAGAAACATAGTTAATCTGCCTTCAAGACTGTAATATTCCTCCTATATTGTTCTTCCTCTTCTTAGGACAACGAAGTCTTGAACTGAGTCTGAAGGCAGGAATGGGTTAAAACAGGAAGAGGAGTTTGTGCATTTAGTTCACTACAGGCCTGTGTTAACATCACAGTACGGTCAATGAGTGTAGGTTACTCTGAGCAAACCGTCCTGACTAATGAATTGGATGACAATGGATTTTGAGGATTAAAAGGACAATTAGGTTGAGAAAAGAAGATGCCATTTTCATCCTTTCTTGTTTCTGTTGTAAAGGAAAATTGTCTTTGATTGCAGAGAAATATTTTTGAAAACGTGCTATGAGAAAAAGCTGTATTGGGACTAAAGGTACAACTATGAAATAGGTAAATATAATAACCATTCTTTATGGAGATTTAATTTTTATGGGAAAGTTAAACATTGAACAAGTAATCAATAGGGTGATAAGTTAAGCCACAAAGAAAAACTGAAGGTGCTATGAGAATATATGTCAAGGGAAATTAATCCAGGGGGAACCAGTAAGAGCTTTCTGAAGCAAATGATGATTGAACTCTCAGATTAAAAAGTAAATACCTATTAACTAAAAGTAAAGTTTGGAAACAGTTGTTGCAGATAAAGGGAGAGTTAAATAATTTAGGAACATATATTACATTTCTGAAAGATGTGGAGATCCCATCTGGGGGGTTTGACCATAGGTTTTTGGGAGCTGCAAGCCAGGAACCACGGACAAAGACCAAATATATATCAGAAATATATTCTTCTCAACTGAATGACCAAATATACGTTTCTTATAAATTACAATATCGCAAAGGAGAGTGTTGTTTCACAGTATTAACTTCAAAGTAACACAAAGCATTTTTTAAAAAAATAAAAAGTCATTATTTCATAAAACAGTTATTAAATCCTACAGTATGTCATATACATCCAAGGAGAAATAATGCAATTATATAAAAATTAATAAAATAATTACATTTTTGATAGAAACCACAAAGGAAAGAAATATAGTACTGATTTAATATAACATAAATAAAATGGTGTGACTTGTAAGTTGGACATGATGTAAGAGATATGATTTTCTAGTGGTAATGTCAGACAAAAGGACAAGGAAAGGAAAGATAAGCTCCCTCAGTCTCGCTTTATAGGACATGAGAAAATACACCAGACACATTTGAGGAAACTGGAGAGAAATAGTGTCTTCAGCAAAAACAAATAGGTGATAAGAAGACCAATCAGTAAGTAGGCTGAGAACACAGAGCAGTGTGACAATCATGAAAGAGAAACACTAACAGAAGGGTTCAGGAAGGAGTAAATTAGTGGAGAGTTTTGTTGGGGTAAAGAATATAGAAGGAGTTTGCACTGGATATACATGATGGAACACAAGGAGGAAGAACTTATCAGAATCCGTTGACATCTGGTTTACAATAATAAATGGGTTATCAATATAAACTCTAAGAATTCTGCTATATCCTGAAAGTAATTCCTGGAGGTTGTGATTCTGGTATGAGAGTAGCTTTTTCTTAAAGAAGAGAAGGGACATATGACAGGGAGAACCCTGGCTAGCAGACTGGAGTGGATGCATCACCTAGTACCTCTCGTTTTTTTTTTTTTTAATTTTTATTTTCTACTGGAGCATAGTTGATTAACAATGTTGTGTTAGTTTCAGGGGTACAGCAAAGTGATTCAGTTATACATATACATGTACCTATTCTTTTTCAAATTTTTTTACTATTTAGGTTATTACAGAATATTGAGCAGTGTTCCCTGTGCTATACAGTAGATCCTTGTTGGTTATCTATTTTAAATACAGCTGTGTGTACATGTCAATCCCAACTGGGTTCAGTCGTTCAGTAGACATTATTGGGCATCTGCTCCATGCTAGATACTATATAAGCATTAAAAATACACCAGTCAGTAAAACCAAAAGAAGATCCTTTCAGCTTAGAGAGGAAAGATAGACAAAATATATTATGAAGATAATATGTAATGATGACTGTATATGCTATAAAGACAGAAATGATGATAGATATTGACAGAAATGGTAGAAAGTTGCTATTTCTTTTGAGGTAATTATAGAAAGCCCCTCATTCCTTCCTGGCCGCCACCACCACATGTATGTCCATAAAGTGACATCTGAACACAGACAGCCTTAAAGCAGATGAGTGACAAATCACAATTGTATTTAGAAGAATATGTTCAAACAGAGAAAACATCAACTGAACATTTCTAGAGGTTAAAGGATGCTTGGCGTGTTGAAGAACCAGCGTCTAGTGTGGCTGAAGCAAAGTTTATGGAAGTGGGAGAGGTAGGAGTTGAGTTCAGAGATGTAGAAGAAATAGCGTTAACTAACAAGGGGGCAGTGAGGTCAATGTAAGGACCTCAGCTTTTATTTGGAGTAAGACTGGAAATTGCTGAGGGATTCTGATCGAAGAAGTAACACCTTTTGCTTTTAAAGGAAGGCTCCGGCTATTGTGTTAATATTAGACTGTTGGGGAGAAAGGTGGAAGCAGGGACACCAACAATGCTAAGAATCCAGGCAAGAAATGATAGGTCATGGACTGAGGTGGGATGGTGAGAGTAGTCAGAAGTGCCTGAAGCCTGGATGCATCGTAAGGGTACAGCCAACAAACTATGCTGATGTTTTGCATGCAAGAAAAAAAGAGAGGAGTAAACCAAGTTACCAGGGTTTCAGCATAAGTCTTACTTTATGCTAGGCATGCAGTCTTTTCTGTACAACTCCTCTGGCTGCTTTGGCATTCTTTTGGAAAGACTATCGTTTTTTTTTTTAATATAAATTTATTTATTTATTTGTTTGTTTGTTTATTTATGGCTGCACTGGGTCTTTGTTGCTGCATGTGGGCTTTCTTTAGTTGCAGCAAGCAGGGGCTACTCTTTGCTGTGGTGCGCAGGCTTCTCATTGCGGTGGCTTCTCTTGTTGTGGAGCACGGGCTCTAGGTGCAGGGGCTTCAGTAGTTGTGGCTCACAGGCTTCGCTGCTCCACAGCATGTGGGATCTTCCCGGGCCAGGGCCCGAACGCGTGTCCCCTGCATTGGCAGGCGGATTCTTAACCAATGAGCCACCAGGGAAGCCTGAAAGACTATCATTTTTCATATCTGATCTAAATGTCCTCAGTTCCAGTGAGAAGCTGATTGAGTGACTGTCTAATTTTTAAGTAATAATGGTAAAAAGAAAAGGAATCTCAAATTGAGCAAAAAATGAATTTTGCCTCCATTCCCTAAAGATTATAACTTTTCCTACTTGAAAACTCTAATAATCTCTCATCTAAACAATGGGGAAATTTAGGACTATGAAATTAGAGCCAAAGATATATTGCCAGTAACCAGTGGAGCTGCTACTACCAGAACTTCAGCATCCTATTTCTTTCAGCCTAATGATACTTTCACTTTACCTTGTTGATTGACATGACACAGAACATTTTGTTTCTGGAGGAATGGGTCATCTCCAAAAGTGTAGTATGCATATCCATTTTTGTTTGACTTGCTCCCTGCATTGCCTATATTATTCTTGTCAAAGACTCTGGTGTTTGCAATCTTATAACACAGGAATTATAGGATTTTGAAGTTTGTGCAACACAGAACTTCAGCTTTTCTCATCTCGTGACTCAGTCTCTATGATTTTATTCAATACCATGAAGATTCTTCACAAGGCTGAAAGATGATTTGATGGATTATTTTATTTAAAAATATAGATCATATGGTGATCCTGTTAAAGGTGATCTAGGATCACCAAAGGACAAAAGTACTACTAGTATTCTGTCACCTGTTGAAGGACAGATACTTTGCAAAATATTTCAGTGAAGTTCTGTTCCAGGATTAAAGGGACTGTGCACATTCTGTGAGTAAACTCTGCAGTGTTTTCAGGTACAGTGCAAACTGCTGCATCTGGGGATGCTCCCTGACTAAGCAAGCAACCCCCAGTGAGGAGCAGTTTGCCTCTAGCTTGGAACCTGTAAATTCAGACTTAGGAAAAATCACTCTCTGGGTCACCTGTTCTGCATCCTGTGACATTAGGAATTACTGATTAAATACTGCTGCCTCTTTCCAGCCACCAATTTGGAGCTCATGGGGAAGGGTAAGGAAAATGGAAAGGGTTAGAGTTCAGGTTCTGGTATAGTCTTTGAGGCTCTGCCACAGCTGCGACATCTAGTCCAGACAACAGGGTTTGGAAATGTGCTTTTCTGTTTTTTATCTGTCATCTTTGTATTTCCAAATATTTTAGTGAGCACTGTGTTTATTTTGGCATTTTGAAATAAATAATCCTAGCACTTTTATTTATTAATAGGGACTATTTATTTTACTAAAATGCTAATGGATATTTAGTGGCCTAAATACTATACTATGCTGACAATGTATCTTTATGTACTGATCATCAGAAAAGAGTCTACCTAAATCATTGCTGTGTTCCTATTTTAACAAATATATGATACAGGGATTGTACCTTAAAGCTGTTCAGTCTCTTAACTTTTTATTCATTTTCTAAAACAAAAATCACAGTTTCCAGGTGGACATTAGAATTCAACATAAAGAAGCACTATCATATACTCCTACCTTTAATTAAAATAGTCATGATGTTCTTAATGAAACTGGAATTCAACCTTTCAAAAGCACAGTCAAAACAAAAGTTGTTTGATATATGAAAGAATCACTTCTGCACTTTTATTTTATTTATGCTTTTTTAAATGTTAGAATTGAGTTTCAGAAACATTGAGTAAATTGTTTAAGATTACAAGGTAAGTCAAAGACCTAGGATGCAAGATGAAGAACTCCTGAATCTAAGATGCCCAACATGCTTCTTCATCCTACCATGTCTCTAATCCACGTGACTGGGGTTTGCAGAGTACGTGTGACAAACACTCCTTGTTCCTTACACTATACAAATCCAAGCTGTGAATTACATCAATCATCCACACAGCTGAAAATCTGCCATTGATTCTTTAATTCCAAAGACATGAAACTAGTAAATGTTCATCTATCAATTATAAACAAAGAAATGCCAGGCAAAATGGAGAAGGCATGACTTGGTACCCATGCAAAAATAAATTTCACTTAACAATAAGCTCTTCTTTACAAAATGCTGTTAGCAGAACTAATTATAACATGTTTATTGTGGTAGAGCTGCAGCCTCAACTCAGCTATGACAATATGGGAAATAATTACCATGACAGGATCTGATTGACATATCCAGAGTCCTTGTTATCACTGAGGAGCAACAAGATTTCCTGGGACATATCAGCACACCAATAATTCTGATGGATGTGTGGTGATATTACTAAAAAGACTTCCTGCTACTCCTAGCTAGCCTTTGAATGATTGCTGGCACTCCGTCTCTAGGAAGAATGAACCTGGGGAAATTGGCTGCTGACCTTTCTGGCTGTCCTTATCAGTGCAATACCTTCAGGAGCAAGAAAAAAAAAAAGAAACTGATAGCTTGATTTATAATGAAAAAATGAAATTGGCCCTAATATTTTGAAATTATATATGTTTAGTATAATTTGAAATAACATTAAATGAAAGCACCCTATTAACCCAAATCCTATGACCAGAAATGACCATCAATATTATGAGAAGAATATTATTTCAGGTCTATCTCTATGCACATGGATAGAAAGATCAACAAAGAGAATTCTGGAAAAGTGTTTTACATTCAGCTTTAGCCCAATTGAGAGAAACAAAAAATTGTCGCTGATGTAAAACTAAAGTGATCAGGGCTTCCCTGGTGGCGCAGTGGTTGAGAGTCCGCCTGCCGATGCAGGGGACACGGGTTTGTGCCCCGGTCCAGGAAGATCCCACATGCCGCGGAGCGGCTGGGCCCGTGAGCCATGGCCGCTGAGCCTGCGCGTCCGGAGCCTGTGCTCCGCAACGGGAGAGGCCACAACAGTGAGAGGCCCGCGTACCGCAAAAAAAAAAAAAACAAAAAAAAAACTGAAGTGATCACTAAACGAGATAAATCATTGTCACTTAGAGCTAAGTGATGCTCTAAAGTTAAGAAAGAAAAACAGTTTTATCAAACATCATTGTTTTAACTAAAATAAACCACAGTTTAATTTGAGACTATCTACTTACTCTCTTCTTTTAAATATTATCAAATTAGCATTCTTATCCTTCCTTCAACATTCCCTTTATTAACATTTCAAAGATTTTAGTAAATCATTATTCCTTCATTGCCAAGATTTATATATATTTTGTTTTGTAAACATAATTTCTTGGTTGTTTAGCCTTAGTTTCATATCAATATAAACTGAAGGCTAACCTCCTATTGATTACCACAACTTCTTCAATCCTGATTTTCTTGAATTTCTTCATAAAGTACTTGTTACTCCAGAAGCAGTTCTATATATATATATATATATATATATATATATATATATATATATATATATATGTATATTATATGATTATCTCTAATTTGTAAGTGCTTGAGAACATGGGCTGCTTGCCAGTATGTATGCAAAAGACAGCTTTGCTGTAAATTATTATCTTGGGTCACCCTTCTTTGCTTCCAAATTTTATGGATATTGTACAATTTACAATTGTCTTCTGGGATTGAATGTTTGTGGAGAACTCTAATGCCACCTTGACTTTTTCTCCTGGTAAATGACTTTTTTCCCCTCTGCATGTGCCCATTACTTTAATACTTACAATTAAATAATTTAACTAGAATATATTTTTCTTATCTATAATACTTAGTCACATTTTTTTCTAGAACAAATAATATTCTTGAATTACAGAGCCAACTTTTTTTAAAACAATATTCTCTATTATAGCCTCCCTCTTATTTCTTACATTTTATGAGTTTTTTAAAAAATTAGGGTTAACTATCTTACAGTGTGATTGTTTGCTCTCCACATCTTCTACATTATCTCTAACTAATTGGAATTGTTGTTCCTCTGCATTCACTGTAAGCATCTCAGATAATTTATTATTGTGGTAATTTGATTTTCAATAGGAGTCCTGCTAAATTGCACATTTCTTCACTTTGTTTGAGTCAAGTTTTTCTTCTTCCTACCCTTTAAAGAGTCCTGATTGTATGTTCACCAGATCGTCCTTTTCTTGGGCTACTGTTGCTCAGTCTTTTCATACCTAATAAAAGTTGAGCCACACTGAAGGAACTGTGCTTCCCTACTGCAACTCAAGCCACCTCCACTCCAGTCTCTCTCAATATATTACCCACTTATTTTTGTAATGCTTCTCAGTATCTTCAGTTCATGAGCTATCATATTGATTAATAATTAATTAGCATACTTATGACCTTTCTTTTCTCCTCTCCACCCATGCCACCTTTAATATTTGAGCTTAAATCCATTAATGGAGAAACTTGCTCTACCAATGACTGCATAAAATAGGTGCTTAATAATTTTGGAGGGAGTGTCATCAGCAAGATGACAAAAAAGGGGGTTGAGTATAGTTTCCCACACAGAAAAGAAGTTGACATCCATGCATGGAACAAAATAACTTCACGAGAGCTCAGGAATCCAGGTGAGAGATTACAACACTCAGGTGGAACACAAATGAGAAAAGGTGCATTGAGGAGGGTAGAAAAGACAGCTTCACTTTACTCTTATAACCTTTTCCCATAGCCCTTACAGTGAAGCACTGAGAGATTCCCTCTGCTCAGGAGCTCTCCTGTGAGGGAATGAAAATGAAATGAGTGTCTGACTCCATTAGGAACCCTAGGACCAGCCCTCCTTAATGGACTGCAACTTGCTCCAGTGCTGCTTAGCTACAGTCTCACTCCACCGGCCCAGGCTTCACGCCCACCCCCTTGGACACAGGCTCCACGGCTACCATACTGTACCCCGCCATCAGGCTGGCCTCTGCCTCTGCATACACATGCTCCAGACTTGCACCAGCAGGCCCAGGCTCAAAACCCACCCAGCAGATCCAGGAATCAAGTCGACCCAGAGACCCCATCAGGTGTCCATACAGAATCTCAGCTGGGCTGGCTGATGAAAGGCTGTCCCTGCTTAAGTCAGTCTGTAAAGACGGGAAGAGGTGGCTGCTTTTTCAAATGTGCAGATACCAATGCAAGGCTACAAGAATCACAAAAAACTAAGGAAACATAGACACCAGCAAAGGAAAAAACAAATTTCTAATAAACAACCATATAAAAACTGAGATCTATGAATTGCGCGACAAAGAATTCAAAATAATCATCTTAAAGAAGTTCAGTGAGCTACAAGAGAACACAGATAGATAACTAAATGAAATCAGGAAAACAATATATGAACAAAGCAAGAAATTCAACAAAGGGTTAGAAGCGACAAAACATAACCAAAAACAGATTTTGGAACTGAAGTACACGATAACTAAAGTAAAAAATTCATAAGAGCACTTCTACAACAGACCTCATCAAGCTGAAGAAAAAATCAGTGAACTCAGAGCTAGATCATTTGAAATTGCCCAAAGTAGCAAAAAGAAAAAAAGAACGAGAAAAGTGTGAAGGAAACCTGAGTGATTTATGTAACATCACCAAATAAATCAATATACACATTATGGAAGTCCTAGAAGAAGAGAAAGAGAAAGGGGCAGAAAGCTTATTTAAAGAAATAATAACTGAAACATTCCAAAATTTGAGGGAAATGGACATCCAAATTCATGAAGTTTAAAACACCACAAATATATAGAACCTGAAGAGATTTGCACAGAAACATGTTATAATTAAACTGCACAAAATCATGACAAAGAGAGAATTTTGAAAACACCAAAAGTGTCTTGTCACATACGATATAAACCCCTCTACAACTATTTAGTGAATTTCTAAGCAGAAATCTTGCAGGTCTGGAATTAGTGGAATGATATATTCAAAGAACTGAAAGGGAAAAAAAACCGTCAACCAAGATTAGTACACCTGGTAAAACCAGCCTTTAAAGAAGGCATGGGCTTCTCTGGTGGCGCAGTGGTTGAGAGTCCACCTGCCGATGCAAGGGACATGGGTTCGTGCCCCAGTCCAGGAAGATCCCACAAGCCACGGAGTGGCTAGGCCCGTGAGCCATGGCCACTGAGCCAGCGCGTCCAGAGCCCGTGTGCCGCAACGGGAGAGGCCACAACAGTGAGAGGCCCACGTACCGCCAAAAAAAAATGAAGGCGTGATACAGACTTTCTCAGACAAATATAAACTGAGGGAATTCATCACCACTAAAACTAATATATAAGGAGCGCTAAAGGGATTTTTTTTTCCAAGTTGAAATGTAAGGACACTAAAGAGCAATACAATAGCATATTAAATTATAAATTTCACAAGTAAAGGTAAATATATAAACAAACAGACAATAATGCAATACTGTAAGAGTGGTACATAAATTGCTTTAAATACTAGTATAAAAGTTAAAAGACTAAAGTTTTAAGAATAACTCTAACCACAAAAAATGGTCAATTGACACACAATATAAAAATAAATAAATTCTCATATTAACAAAATAAAGTGTAGGGAAGGGGGAATAAAAGCATAGAGTTTGGGCTGTGACTGAAGCTGTTAGCCCAAAACAAACTATAAGAACAATCAGAAGCTATGCAAGCCTCATGGCAACCACAAAGAAAAGACATATAGAAGATACAAAAGAGACAGAGAAAATAATCAAAATATATGACTACGAATAGCATCAAATGACAAAACAAAATAGCAACAGAGGAGTAGAACAGGGAACTACAAAAGAGACAGAATTTTTAAAATGATTATAAGTCATTGCCTGTAAATAATTACTCTACATGTAAGTGGATTAAACACTCCAATCAAAACAAAACAAAAGACATAGATTGGCAGAATGGATTTTTTAAAAAAAGATCCAACAATATACTGTGTAGAAGGCACAAATTCTATATTTAAGGACACAAATACATTGAAAGTGAAAGGATGACTTAAAAAAATCTGTGCAAATAGTAACCAAAAGGGAGTGGCTATACTTATAAATAGTAACCAGGGGTGGCTATATTTATATCAGACAAAATAGACCTTAAGGCAAAAACTGCCACAAGAGATAAAAAACATTCATCTCATAATTATAAAAGGGTCAATTAAACAAGAAGATATAACAATCATAAATATTATGCACCCAACATCAGATCATCTAAATACATAAAAAATTTAACACTTCTGAAGGTAGAAATAGACAGCAATAAAATAATAGTGGAAGACTTCAATGTCCCACTTAGAATAATAGACAGATCAGACATAAAATCAATAAGGAAATAAGAGCAGACTTGAACTACACAATAAGTCAAATGAATATAACAGACATATACAGAACATTCCACACAATGGTAGCAGAATACACATTCTTTTCAAGCTCCATGGAACACTCTCCAGAAAAGATCACATGCTATTTAAAAATGTCTTAATAAATTTAAGAAGATTGCCATTATTCTAAGTACCTTTTCAGACTATAATGGAATAAAACTAGAAATCAACAACAAAAGGAAAACAGAAAAATTAACAAATAGATGGAAATTAGAAAACATACTCTTGGACAACCATTGAGTCAAACAATAAATCAGAAAGAAAATTAGAAAATATCTTGAGGAAAATAAAATTACAACATACCAAAACATGGGATATGGCAAAAGCAGTTCTAAAAGGGAAGTTTTTAGTGATAAACACCTACATTAAGAAAAAAAGAAAGATCTGAAATAAACAACCTAACTTTACATTTCAAGGAGCTAGAAAAAGAACAAACTCAGCCAAAAGTTAGGAGAAGGAAGAAAATAATAAACAATAGAGCAGACAATAAATAAAGAATAGTAAAGCAACAGAAAAAAAACAAAATTAAGGGTTTATTCTTGAAAACATAAACAAGATTGAAAAATGCTTAGCTAAACTAAAAAAAAAAGAGTGAAGATTCAAATGAATAAAAACATACAGAAGAGGAGATATTACAACTGATGTCAAAGAAATTTTAAAAAAACATCAAAAGGAGTACTATAAACAACTACATACTGGGGACTTCCCTGGTGGTCCAGTGGCTAACACTCCATGCTCCCAATGCAGGGGGCCTGGGTTCACGCTGGTCAGGGAACTAGATCCCACATGCTGCAACTAAGAGTTCACATGCCGCAACTAAGACCCGGCACAGACAAATAAATACATTAAAAAAAAAAAAACAAAAACAAAAACAAAAACTACATACTAATATTTTGGAAAATCTATAAAAAATAAATAATTTTAAGAAACATACAACCTACCAAGGCTGAATTAAGAAGAAATAGAAAGACTGAACAGATAACAAAAAAGGAGATTAAATTAATAATCAAAAATGTTCCAACAAGAAAAAGCCCAGGACCAGGTGACTTCTAGATGAAGTTTATCAAACATTTCACAAAGAATAAATAACAATCTTTCTTAAACTCTTCCTCCAAAATAGAAGAGGTTACACTTCAAAACTCTTTTTATGAAGCCAGTATCACCCTGATACCAATGCCACACAAAGACACCACAAGAAAATAAAACTAGAAGCCAACACCAATGATGAATATGGATGCAAAACTCCTTAAAAAATACTAGCAAACTGAATTCAACAGCACATTTAAAGGATCATACACCATTACCTCTAACACCAAGTGAGATTTATCCCTGGGATGCAAGGACAGTTCAATACATGCAAAAAAAATGAATGTGGTATACTACTGAATACATTAACAGAATGAAAGAAAATTATATCATCATCTATGGATACAGAAAAAAACATCTGACAAAATTTAGCACTTTATATAAAAACTCTCATAAGCAACAGAAATAGACAAATGTCATTATGTCAAATTAAAAAGTCTGTGCACAACAAAGGAAATAATCAACAAAATGAAAGGCAACCTATGGAATGGAATATTTGCAAACCATATGTCTGATAAAGGGTTAATATCCGAACTACATAAGGGGCTCCTATAACCCAACAACAACAAAAACAAATAACTCAATTAAAAATGGGCAAAGGAATTGAATAGATATATCAGCAAAGAAGACATACAAATGGTCAATAGGTATATGAAAAGGTGCTGAACACCACTAATTATCAGGGAAATACAAGTCAAAGCCAAAATTAGATATCACTTCAAACCTGTTAGGGTGACTCTTACTAAAAAAAAAAAAAAGGGCTTCCCTGGTGGCGCAGTGGTTGAGAGTCCACCTGCCAATGCAGGGGACACGGGTTCGTGCCCCGGTCCGGGAAGATCCCACATGCCGCAGAGCGGCTGGGCCTGTGAGCCATGGCCGCTGAGCCTGTGCATCCGTAGCCTGTGCTCCGCAACGGGAGAGGCCACAATAGCGTGAGGCTGGCGTACCGCAAAAAAAAAACCATGTGACAATGTTGGTGAGGAGGAGGAGAAAAGGAAATCCTGGTACACTATTACTTGAAATGTAAATTGGTACAGCCACTACGGAAAACAGTACAGAGGTTCCTTCTAAAATTAAAAATTGAACTACCATATATTCCAGTCATCCCACTTCTGGGTATATATTCAAAGGAATAGAAATCAGGATTTTGAAGAGATATCTGCACTCCCATGTTCATAGTAGCATTACTCACAAGAGCCAAATATGGAGCACCCTAAATGTCTATCGGTGGATAAATAAAGAAAATGTGGTATACACACACCAATGGAATTCAGCCTTAAAAGAAAAATGAAATCTTGCCATTTGCAGCCAACAGGATAAACCTGGAGGACATTATACTAATTGAAATAAGCCAATCACAGAAGGACAAATACCACATGATAGCACTTATATGGGGAATCTAAATAGTCAAACTCATAGAAGCAGAGAGTGGAACGATGATTGCCAGAGGCTGGGAGGAGGGGCCAATGGAGAGATACTAGTCAAAGGGTACAAAGTTTCAGTTATATAAGATGAATAAGTCCTACAGATCTACTGTAAGCACAGTGGCTATTTAACAATTTGGAATTCTATAGTTAAAAATGTGTTAAGAGAATAGGTATTATGGTAAATATTCTTATCACAAAATAATAATATAATAATAATAAGTAAGAGAGTGGGATGCAACTTTTGGAGGTGATGGATAATTTACAGCATTGATTGTGGTGATGGTTTCATGGGTATATATTTATATCCAAACTCATTTAAGTTGTATATATTAATTATGCAGTTTTCTTGTATGTCAAAAATAAATAATGGTAGCCCTTGGCCTATAGTTAGTAGATTAAAAAAATAATAATTTTGGTGTTGATGAAATCTTTCACAAGTAAGAGAATGTCTTCTAGAAATCAAATATTATAGTCAATACTTTATTTTTTTAATCTAATCCTTACTCTTGTCTTATGTGTATTATTCTAAACCTATGGGTATTATTCTAAACCTCCATGGGCATTTTATAATGAATAGCCCATGGAGGTTAAAATATTTGTCTAAATTCACATAATCAATAAGTATTATACTGGTGATTCAAACAAAACCTGTGCATATCAAAAGAACTTCCTTTTTTATTATATATCACGAAACTACCAATATTTATATATGGAAAGGGAGAAGAAAGAAATAAAATTTTAGGATGACTTTTTGATTTTACATATTAAGTCAATTCATTATATTTGTCCTTTATAAGCAATCCTGTCTGGAGCCTCTGTAAAAGTGGTGAAAATTACATGATATTCTGTCTACTTTTAAAAATTGAATAATGTAATAAATAAAGCAAAAAAGCAAACATTAAAAGTTGGTGTTTTAAAAAATTAATTTTAATTATAATGGGAAAATAGGAAATAACAATAGAACAAACTAAATGCATATGTAGCTAAACAGTATTAAAAAAACACTACAAATATATTTTAAGAATGAAAACCTAGAGAGAAATAATGTTCCTGAGTGTGAATATTCAAATTATAAAGATATTATTATCTCCACCAAATTTTATAATTTTAATACACATCTAATCAAAAGAGAAAATGACTTGTAAATTTATTAATTATGAGCTTTGTCTAAAATAATAAAACCTGAAAAAAATTCTTCATAACATTTCCAAAACTAATTTAAAATGAAATATTTTAAATATAAAACATGATACCAAAGGAGTTAGAAGAGAAATAACTGTAGGTATTTCTTTTTCTTCTTTTTTTGAAATAGCCTTCTAAGTATAACTCCTAGAGCAAAACATTAAAAAAAGTAAAAAGATATAATTCTACTATGGAAAGATTAAAGAATTTTTATGCCTGAAATAACCATGAGTACAATAACAAACTGGGAAAATGTTTACAAGGACGTGAACTAATATATGGAAAACCTTTATAAATTTGAAAATATAAAACCTCAATAAAGACATTTTAGAGAAATAATATTTAGACAAATTTTATAAAAAGAGAAATTAAAATGTCCAATTAGCATAGGAAAATTTTTAATTTTAATACTAATTAAAGAGATAGAATTAAAATAAGTTTTCCCTATCAGATTAGTAAACAAATATCCAGTGATTATTTAGATGTGAACCCACTAACAGGAATACATGACGCCAGCTGGAATGGAAATTGGGACATTTTTCTTTAAAGGAAGCAATGTGTCTCAAAAATTTAATTATGAAAAAATGGTAGTGCCATTTTAGTTATGCTAGGAGTTTTTCCAACCAATAATTAGACAGGTACCCAAGGACACAATGAGGTATATGTATGTGTGTGCTTGTGTGAAACACGGTTACTGCAATGTGTTTCTGTTATTAAAATATTTTAAGTAAACTAAAGTATAAACCCTTGAGCCTTATTTAATTTAGAATATATTCCACTAATGTAATATTAAGTAGCTGTTCAAAATACTGTTTAACATATTGATTTAGGGAAATATTAAGGTCTCTGCTATAATGTTATTTAAAATGCATGTAACAAAACTCCTCAATTCTTAGTATTTCTCTGAACTGCTATTAGTCTTTTGCTTATATCTGATTTTAAACTTGTCTAGAAAGAATATTTCCTTTGCAATAAAAAGGGAAAAGATATGGCATAATTTAATTTTCTCTCCAGCTTAAATCTCAGGCATTCAAATGGTTCTCATGATATGTCTTGGATTGGGTTAATATTTGCTTCTCATGACATGCTTTTACTATGTGCATGTTTTTACCTTTTAAGGACATTTATTCCACATCTGTCATTAGGATAAACGACTTAGTTTACATGCCTTCTCATCATTTGTTGAAATGTAAATTGCAAAAACTATAATAATAATCCTGGCAATGAAATTTATATAAATTCATAAATATATTTATAGCATATAATCTTTTGATTAATTTTATGTCTTTTTATAGGTTATATTTTTCAAAATATTTATTGGAGGGGTTTGCCTTTAGCAAACTGCATTTTTACTACAGAATTCAACTGAAGAATGCAGATAAAATTAGTTTAAGCATTTTGCAGTGCTTTCCCTTAATCAGCTATTTTCTATATTCTTCAGTCTCCATTAATAACCCTCTCTGTTTCATCAGATGCAAAGCATTTTCTTTCTGTTGCTTAAAAACATTTTCAAATACACACTAACATTACGCCACAAAAGCATTTTATAATGAATAGCCCATGTTTTAGAAGGTTTAGCATTTTCTTCTCTTGCGTATTAATAATGGCCACAGTAATCTGTAAAGATTCCTCAAAGACATCTGTGAAAACTGCTTTGTTAATGTATATCCACATTGCAAGCGATTTCCTCTCTATCATGTCAGCATTGTTGGAAACATGTGTTAGAGCTAGCTGGCTAGCAGGTCATCACTCATTCAGTTGGAGAAGAGAAAGAGTAGCAGAACTGTGTGGTCCATGGTATAAGAAAGGCTGCAGTAGGCCACAATATAGTTAGCTTCAAGTAGTTTTTAAAAGTTAAAAAAACACTGCCAAACTATTTTCCAGAGTGGCTGTGACCTTTTACATTCCCACCAGCTGTATATGAGTGAACAGTTTCATTGCATCCTCTCCAACATTTTGGTGTTTTCAGTATTTTAAATTTTAAATTCTGACTGGTTGCAGTTTGGCAGTTTCTAATAAAGTGAAACGTGATCTCCATATACACAGCAATTGCACTCTTGGGCATTTATCCCAGAGAAATGGAAATGTACTTTCATACAAAAACCTGCACGCAAATGTTCACTACAGCTTTGCTCCTAAGAACCAAAAACCAAAACCACCCAGATGCCCTTCGGCAGGTAAACAAATAAACAAATGGTGGTACATCCAAACCACGGAATACTACCCAGCAATAAAAAAGAATGAACACTTGATACTCACAGCCACTTAGATGAATTTCAGAGGAACTAGGCTGAGTGAAGTAAACCATTCCCAAAAGCTAACAATACTGTCGTTCCATGTATATAACATTCTTGAAACAATATTATTTAAATGGCAAACAGTGGTTGCCAGAGTTTAAGGAAGGGGTAGACACAGAAGGGAAGTGACTGTGGTTACAAAAGGGCAAGACGAAGAGTCCTTGTGGTGATGGAAATATGTTATATTGCAACAGCGTTTTGGGATACATAAACCTACAAATGTGATAAACTTCACTGAACGAAGCACCCACAAATAAACCCAATGGGTAAAACTGGGAAAATCTGAACAACATCAGTGGATTGTATCAATGTCAATACCCTGATTGTGATATGGTACTACAGTTTTGCAAGATGTTATCATTAGAAGAAAGCGGACAAAGGGCACATGAGATTTCTCTGTATTATGTCTTACAACTGTATGGAATCTACAATAATATAAAAATAGAAAATTTAATTAAGAAAAAGAGCTTAAAAGAAAGTGACCACTCAATCATACATAAGCAGCTAATAAGGATGTGGGTGCCTCAATTGTCAGATGTCCAGTATGTGGTGGGCCCTACATCTTCCAAAGCTCACTCATGACTTTTTACATCATCTTGACCAGAATGGGAAGTTTTAAATTCTCAGTGAAGAATTCTCAGTGAAGCTGCAAATAAACTATGACCCAGACACTCTGATCAGCTTAACTCTTTTCCTTACTCAGCTAGATTTGTGTTTACTGTTCAGTTTTGTATTAATGAGTCGATCAGACAGAATCCAATTCAGAAAAATAATATAATAGAATGAAACTCACAGTTTTTTAATTTTTAAAAATTTTAACTCTCTCTAAATAAAGGGAATCAGTTACTCTGCTATTAAAAGGTGTGTGAAAGAAAAGGATAAATTTGTTAGAGAAGAATAAATAAAACAAACAAGCAGACTGATACCTAGAGATTAGAAGCCACTCCCATTCCTAGAACTGGAGAATGTGGTTAAGCAAGGAGTTAGTGCCAGCAGGGTCCTGGTTCTGCGCTACTCAGGGTTCTGCTCAGCCAGTGCTAGAACAGGGAAGGAAAAACACTCTCTGCTAGGTTTAAATCACAGTGGAGCTCCCAACATGGTCCACCGAAGAGGAAGCAGTGGTTGAATTTGGGAACATAGAAGGGAAGCAACTACTTTCAAAGGTGCCTCTAGAAACAATGAGTGAAAGGAGAAACAAGCTTTTCTTCTCTTCCTAATTTCTGCTCTTCTGCTGAAAAAAGCGTACATTTATTAGCTGTCTTCAAACATATGGATGTAGGACACAGGGGAAATATAATGACGTTGTAAGATTGATCTACCCAGAATGTTCACTTAGGAGATGCCTCAGACTGGTTCTACTTTCCCTCTTCACCATCACACTTCTCCCAGTATACAAAACAAAGGCAAAACGACCTAGTTTTTACTGTAATGTATTGTCCTTGAGGCATATTCATATTCATGCATTACTTGGATGCAAGTCTTCTAGTCCCTTTAAACCCTTGGCAATCTCTGTTTATTCATTCTTTCAATGTGCTTTCTAGATTAATGGGAATATTTTGATATTACTATAACACATTTCACAACCTTTAGTATACCTTTAGGAAGCTCCACGCTCACGAGCAGCCCAAGACTTAATCTGCTCTCTTCTATCAATTAACACAATAAAAGCATAACATATTCTTATATATGATGTTCAAATGTTTGCAGCATTCCATCTAAAATTTATTGTCCAGAACTTTAGAAAACAGCTGCATTTATTTAGGATTAAGTCTTTTTTCTTGGCTATGAATATGCTAATCTTGTCAAATATTTTACTATAATTTTCAACTATGTATTAACCCTTGATGTTCTCCTATATCCACCCATTATTTTATAATTAATCTGTTGGTAACTATACTATTGTCAAATCTTAATTGATTGTGCCTTGTGTTTCCTATTTTGGATTTAAAAAATTTTTTACATGATTTGATATTTGTATGTATTACAAATTACCACAGTAAGTCTAGTTAGCATCTGCCACCATACATAGTTACAAAGATCTACTCTCTTAGCAACTTTCAAATATGCAATATAGTATTATTAATTGGGATTTTGATTTATATGGTATGAAACTGAAACTATGTCAGAGATTAATAATTTTTCAATATTCATTTCTGGGGCATGATAAAACAAAACAAAAATAAAACATGCCTCAAATAAATGCTTAGAGAATAAATATGTAATAGAGTAACAGTTATGGAAAGGGCTTTAGGGATTACCTGCTTTCCCAACTACTACTCACTCCTGCTAATATCCTGAATGAAATGTTCCTTTCTCTTCAGTTAAAATGTATTTTCAACAGTAACAATCTGAATTAGGAAGCAGTGTCTAACTTCCATCAGTCAATTGGAATTGCACTTTTCACATTATCAATCCAAGAAAAATCCTATCCCTCTTTATAAATTAAATCTTAAGTGGTCAAAATATAAAACAAAATAAAAACACTCAAAACAACTATATTAAAAACTTTTAAGAAATTATAAGCATGTAGGTAACAAACTGAACAGAAGATCAGATTTCTGAGATTGAATGACATAGTTTTCTCTCATCATTGAATTCTCTTCAAAGCAGCCCCTGAACCGCTAGTCATCTTTTATGTAAGAAAGAGATGGATAAAGGTTTAAAGGTTTCAGAACTTTTTTTTTTAATCTTAGTAACTCTTTTGGAAACCTTGTGCTCTCCTTAAACTGTGTGAACACTTGTCACCCACTTATTTCAACTATGAGACGTCAGCTGAGTAAAACTATGAGATAGGAGGAAACATCTTTTTTTCTGACATTCCGCTACATATATGAATCACAGACTTATTTTCACATAGAGAAAGAATTTAAATATAATCAAGAGCATATAAAGATACTATTTTTGTTGTAAAATACAAAATCTCAAATTTAAGTGGTCTATCTTCCTGAAAATTTTATACATTTAGGAGATTAAAAGACCAATAAGAAAAATGGTCAGACGAATTGTATAAATGTTCTTTTTTGTCTTTAAAAGTAACAACAAAGAAGTGGGACTTTTTTGGTAATAGCTTTGTTGAGATATAATACATACACTTTATAACTCACCATTTAAAGAGTATAATTCCATGGTTTTATTATGTTCACAGAGCTGTGCAACCACTGCCACAATCAATTTTAAAACATTTCCATTACACCAAAAAATAAATTTTTGTTCCTTGGCAATCACTCCCCCTTTTATCCCAATCTTCCAGATGTAGGCAACCACCACTCTTCTTTCTGTCCCTATAGATTTACCTATTCCGAACATTTCATTTACGTGGGATCATACAATATGTGATATTTTGTGACCAGAATTCTTTCACTTAGCATAAAATTTTCTGGGATCATCCATCAGTACTTTATTCTTTTGTTATCTAATTACATTTCATTAATGAATATATCATATCTTATTTATTCATTCAAAAGTTGATGGACATTTGGGTTATTTCCATTTGGGGGTATGAATAATCCTGCAATAAAGATGCACATGTTTTTTGTGTGGACATGGTTTGCATTTTCCTTGACTATTCTTTCCCCATTGAATGTTCTTGGTACACTTGTAGAAAATCATATGACCTTAGATGTTTGGGTTTATTTCTGGACTCACAATTCTATTTGGCTTACACTAAGTTTTGAAATTGCAAAGTATTAATCCTCTAACTTTGCTCTTTTTCAAAACTGTTTTGGCTAATCTGTCTCTTGAATTTCCACTTAAATTTTATGATCGGCTTGTCATTTTCTGCAAAAAATATAAAGCTTGGATTTTGATAATGATTGTGCTGTATCTATAGAACAATTTGGGGAGTAATGACATTTTTATAATATTAGGATTTCTGATTTATGAACATCAGGTGCCTTTCCACTTATTTAGGTCTTTTAAAATTTCTTTTGGCAATATTTTATAGTTTACAGAGTACTAGTTTTACACTTCTTTAGTTAAATTTATGTCTCCTAATTATTTTACTCTTTTGATGTTGTTTTTTTTTGATGTTGTTTTAAATGAAGTTGTTTGCTTAAGTTCATTTCAATTTTTTGTTGCTAGTATACAGAAATACTGTATATTTTGAAATATTGATCTTGGGCCCTGCATCCTGGTTGAACTCATGTATTAGTACTAGAATATAGTATATAATCTTCTTTCTTCTTTTTTTTTTTTTTAAAGTATGCCTAGCTAAATATTTGTCAGTTTTTTTGGTCTTTTCATAGTACCAACTTTTGGTTTTGTTAATTTTCTCTATTGTTTTTCCATTCTCTGTGTAATTAATTTCCATTCTAATCTTCACTATCTCCTTCCTTCTATTTGCTTTAGGTTCAGTTTGTTCTTCCAGTGTGTTAAGATGGAAGGCTACATTGTTGACTTGAGATCTTTCTTTTTTTAATATAGATTTATATTTCTAAATTTCCTAGTAACTACTTTGAATTCACCCTATAAATTTTGGTCCACTGTGTTTCATTTTCATTCACCTTAAAGTAATTTATCTTGTGCATTTTTGACCCAATGTTAACTTAATTTCTATATGTTTTTAAATTTTCTAAAATTCCTCTTGTTATTGAGTTCTAAATACATTCCATGTTAGTTGGAAAGCATACTTCATATTAATTCAATCCCTTTAAATTTACTGAAGCTTGTTTTATGCCCTAGATTATGGTCTATCTTGGAGAATGTTCCATATGCACTTAAGAAAAATGTATATACTTTTGTTTTTTTAGAAGGAGTGCTCAATTTATGCCAGTTTGGTCTAGCTGGTATACAGCATTGTTCAGGCCTTCTATTTCCCTATTCAGCTTTTGTCAAGTTTTTCTACTCACTATTAAAAGTGAGGTATAAAGTCTCTAAGTATTATTGCTAAATTCTTTATTTCTCCCTTTATTTTTGCTTCATATATTTTGAGAGTCTGTTGTTAGGTGCATATTTTTCTAATTGTTCTATATTCTTGATGGACTGATCCTTTATCAGTATAGAAGGTGTTTCTTTAAATCTAGTCATTTTTGTTTGTTTAAAAGTCTGTTTTAGAGAACAGACTTGTGGTTGTCAAGGGAGAAGGGAGGTGGGGGAGGGGCAGATTGGAAATTTGGGATTAGCAGATTAAAATTAGTATATATAGGATGGATAAACAATAAAGTTCTACTGTATAGCACAGGGAACTGTATTCAATAGCCGGTGATAAACCATAATGGAAAAAATATGAAAGAAAGTCTATAACTGAATCACTTTGCTGTACAGCAGAAATTAACACAACATTGTAAATCAACTATACTTCAATAAACTTTTTTTAAGTCTATTTTGTCTAATATTAGTTTAGTCATACCATCCCTCTTATGCTTAGTTTGCATGATATACATTTCCCATCTTTTTATTTCTAACCTATGTGTTCCTCTGAATCTAAAGTGTGTATCCTGTACACACCAAATAGTTGTATGCTATTTTTTTATTCAGCCTGACAATCTCTGCTTTTTGGTTGGACCTATTAATCCATTCTCTCTTACTGTTATTGTTGATAAAGCTGGATTTGTATCTGTCATTTTATTTTCCTATATCTTTCATGTCTTCTTTGTTCCTCTGTTCCTCCTTTATTTCTTTTCTACATTAATCAAATATTTTCTAACAAACATTTTAATACCTTTAATGTTTTATTGTATTTTTATTTTCTTAGTTTACTCTAGGACTTACCATATACATCTTATCAGGACTTGCTTTCTAAAATTTAAAACTTCATTTAAAATTGATAACAACTTAACTTCAGTCACTTACAAAAATGTTATACTCCTTTACAGGCTGCCCCCTCACTTTATTTTATTGTTGTCACAAATTACATCTTTATATTTTGTATACCCATTAACATAGATTTACATCTTTTTGTGCCTTTGTCTTTAAATACTGTAGAATATAAAAAATGAAGTTACAAACCAAACTGCCCTGACTGCTTTTGCTAAATATGTTGACAGCAGCGGCATTTGTTAAAGAGATGTAGTTACTGTACTTCAAAGAGTGGTCTAAAGGAAAATAAATTTACATTCCATGGAAAAGTAAAGATTAAGTGTTTTGAAATAAGACAGAGTAGAGGTTGTGTATAATTGGAGACATTCACATAACATACCATAGATCATCTAAATATATTTGAGGGAAGAAAATATTCAAGGCAGATATTTGAAGTCTGGATGTGGAAAAAAATAAGACAGCCCTTTGATTTGAAAAATGGAATCATATTTGTTTCCATTTTTATTTTTTAATCTATACAACATAACAGACATCTCTCTCTTTTATACTTCAAACATCTTTTTCAAATCTTACATATAATTTTATTGTATGAGCATGTGGTATTAATCTGTTAAAATATAATTAAGCTAGTGAAACATTTTGCAAATGTTTGTAATTATTGTTAGTTATTAAACAATACAAATGACCCAATGGCACTATAAAGTTAATGGGTTTTGGTCCACATAAAAATGTGTCTATAAATCACTAAAGCATAGCAACAGCAGGATTCATTCAAGCATTTGACATTAAACCAATCTAAAGATAGTAATTCCGTGAAAACTGAAATTAAAAAATTTTCTGACTCATGTTTTTGTTGCACACCTATAGTTTTCTACATGTAAATATATACTGCTCTTTGCTCTATGCTCATTGTAGAAATAGACAAAATAAACTATTAAAATATTAAGTATGAAATACAAAATGTTATATAAATGTTAAACAGTAAAATATTCATATCAGAAAATAAAATCCAGATGTATAATTTTGTGAATTTCTATTTTAAGAGATAAAGCAAGAAAATGGTTAGCTATACCTCCTCCTCAAATCCAATCAAAACGAGATAGAAAATGTTCATATATGTAAACATACATACATGACTCTTAAGAAATGGAAGAAGTATGGTTCTTATTACTAGAGGAGCTATGTTACAATTACCTAGAAAACAAAAAGAGGATAGGATAATACTTAAAAATAAACTAGGATAGAGGATGTCAGATCTCAGAACAATCACTGAAAAAGGCTACAAGTGATGTGGGGGCAGATCTTCCGAGCACTGAAGATCTTGAATCACTGTACAAGATAGTCTGCTGAAAATCAAATTTTCATTCCCCCTGTTTCATGTATTATATTATTGTGAATAAAGCAATTTCAGTGTAAACTCAAAGGGATATTTTATTAAAAGGATAAAAGACTGTGCTGGACATTTGCCTGTCTACTCTCATATATATCTTAGTTTTCTATCACTGGGAACGATATTTCCCAAGGTCCCTTGCAAGTGGCTTTCACCTATTGAAAAATTATCTGCAATTTTCTACAATTACCATTTCAGGTAACTTTTTGAATCACATTGTCAATTTCTAACAAAATTCTGTTTGGGAATTTGACTGCTGTTGAATTGAATTTAAAGAGTACCTTTTGGGAAACTTGACGCTTTTACAATATTAAGTCATCCTATTCACACATCCAGTTTTCTTGTATTTTCCATCTTCTTTTATGTCCTTTAGTAGGGTTTGATAATTTTCTCCACCACTTTCTTACACAGATTTGTTTGATAATCTGCAAGTGTTTTTCCCTTTTCTCCTTCCTTCCTTCCTACCTTCCTTCCTTCCTTCCTTTCTTTCTTCATTCTTTTTTTCTCTGCCTTTGTTAATAGGATCTTTTTTCTTTCATTTTTTAAATGTACAGATGGCAATTGACTGCTTTATGCTTAATTGTTATTTGACAGATTGTTGCTTTTTTATGTTAGTTTTAATACTTTGTAAGTTATTTACCTATATTATCTAGGAAGATGACAATATCATCTACAGATAGTAGTCTTGTCTCTGTCTTTCTCATCCCTATATTCACCACTTCCTCATTGTGTTATTTGTATTCAACATTCAAATCATAACTGAATAGTGATACTATGATGGACATTCTGGTCCCATTTCTGATTTTATAGAGAGGGCATTTAAATTTCAAAATACAGTATAGTGTTTACTGAAGCTTTCTTGTGTACATGCTTTTCTCACATAAATATTTTTTTCAATGAAGATAAAGAATTCCACTTTTACTTTCACATTTTAAATGATCTTAAACATGAATTTGTGTTGAATTTTAAAATGGTTCCACTCTATAAATTAGGATATACATTTTTATGTTTAATCCTCACATTTATTGAAACATGTTAATAGATGTCTGGTTGTTGAATAATTCTTATTCTCTTAAATGAATCTTAATTGGTTATGAACTTATATTCTTTTAATATACTCTGCACTTAATCTGTTTTATTTTTTGTTTTTAAATCTTGGCTCATAGGTGAAACTTGTCTATAATTTTTTATTCTCTTGCATCCTTGCCCAATTTGAGTACCAGGGTTATATGAGCTCTAGAAACTAAGTTGAATTGTATCTGTGGCTGGAGAGAAGATAAGAAGATGTGCAGTGACATTCTCACTTGGCTTCTCAGGCTGCAGTACCGCAATTAATGGCCCTGTTGGTTGCTCCTGAGCTCTTGCTTCCTCCTATTTACCTTTTCTTAATATGAAGCAGCTTTGGTTTTGCTCCCACATCTTTCAAGTGTCCACTGCATGTACATTTTGGTGCAATTCCTACCATCAATTTGATTCATTTACTACTTTGTTTTTCAGGACACTGGTACTTCATGTTTTCCCATGTTTTGTTTTAAAACAGTTTTACAATCATTCATTAAATAATGTTTTCTATCATTTAAGAGTCACTTTTAAATGAATTCTCATCACATTTAACATAAAACAGAATCCTCAGAATGGCTTTCAGGGCCCTACGTAATCTGGTTCTGTCTAGATGTGCAGTCTCATCTCCAATCTTTCTCCTCCATACTCATTCAGCTGCAGCTGTATTGTCTTCCTTTCTATTTCTCAACATGTTCAACATGGTCCATTTCAGAGCATTTGCATTTGTAAATTCCCCTATTTGTAATGTTCTTTACCTAACCTTTGTGGGTTTTTTTTTTTTTTTTGGTCTTGTTTAAAAGGTCAGCTCTTCAAAGAGAACTATCCCCAAATTGTTATCTAAAATAGCACCCTTTATCACTCTACTTTCCTATGATTTTATCTTTCTTCATTACACTTGTCATCAGCTGACGTTCTGAAATATATTCATTTGCTTGTTTTCTGCCTACTTAATTAAAAGGTAAGGATGAAGGCAGGGAATTTGTTCATTCACTGGTGTTTTTTCTATTCCTCTCACTTTGTCACATCAATGAACTTAACTATATTACAAAACTATCAAAGAGTTCAAAAGAAATTATCTGAATTCAGGAAAGATATGGCTAAACAATTGAAGAAGATAAAGGAAATACAATGACATAATATATAGCACATATACTATGGCAGGGACTAAATAATTTTGTTAAATAAATAAATAAAGGGAGGGAAAGCTTTAGTTTGTGCCTAGGATACATCTTATAGCAGAATGTAAAAAATCCTAGCTTATAAAAGTTGCTCTGCAACTCATTCCTTGGACTCAATCAATGATAAATTATTGCCAAATATGTGCCATACACACTTCAATGGCATTTTGTCTTTAACTCATTGTCATTACTACTGCTCTAATTTAGATCTTTCTCATCTCTAGCCAGTGTGGATTAATAGCAACTGGTCTTGCTGCTTCCGGTCTTTTTGTATCCAAGACAAAGTCACTTATAGCCAGATTTATATGCCATTTTGTTTACCTCAGAATTGGAACAGAATATGGAACCATTCTAGGTTTCCACTCTATTTATTTTTACTAAACTCTATTTGATTCTATTTAATGAATAATGCAACTCCTCAGTTAACGTGATGATGACTTCCTTACTTATTACAATATTAGTGAAAACATTTGTCTAATGTAGTTTCTCAAACTTGAACGTGCATCCAAATCCCTGGGAGGGCTTGATCAACCACAGACTGCTGGGCCCTATTGCCCGAGTGTCTGTTTCAGTATGTCTGGAACTCTCTTCTGTATTCCCCAAATGCTACAAATAAAGTTAGACATTGTACTTTATAACTTCTAAAGTAAAAGAATTCTTGGCTAGGTTAGATATAAATCAGCCATAGTCACTTAATTGTGTATTTGATAGTTTTTCTTCTCTCTGTTCCCAACTTCTATGCATCTGGCAGAAACTTTTATTTCCTGTCATTTTGAAATTTAATGACATTTCTAATATTGATATAGGTTTTTCTTTTTATGAATATTGGTCATTTCAGATCATATTGGTTGGTAGGGAGGAGAGGTTTTATGGTTAGATACTGATTTTTTTAACAAAGGTTTATAGCATTTCCATCTTGGTATAGTTTTTCACCTTGCCTATTTACTAAGTGACTGTTTTCAGTTACAAACAGTATTATTCAAAAGTTAGATATAATAGTTTACAAACACTATAGTGTGTAATGTTGCCATGTTCAGTAAGTACAACCAGTATGAATCAAAATACAGTATGTATAGAGTCCATGGTTAATTATCACCAGCTCTTTTCATTTACCTTTTAAAGAAAGAAATCTCTTTCTTATTGGTGAATATATAATATCTTTAAATATACGCTCTGTTATTTTACTTAGTTTTTAAAGTAATGTGGTAGCAAGATGGGCACTGGTAAGTGGTGCAAGGTTTAATTGCAAAATGTGTAAAAATGCTGAAGCAAAATGGCATCTGGTTATATGACTCTCAGTACTAAGTGACTTGATACTTACCATCAGTTGGTATTGTTTATTCAGTACAATTTTAAGAAGATTTTAAAGCTTACTTTGGCTTATAAATTTGGGATTTTTATAAATCTGATTACTGTAACTAGCTATCAAATGTCATTCTCTACTGCAATGACAGTATTTCTAGACTGAATTAATTTAGAAGGATATTGAACAAAACTGATTTTTGATGAATTGCTTATGAAATAACTTGTAAAAATTCCATAGAAGAGATTATTGACCTCTTTCAAGTTGAGAATATTTCTCAGTGTTCAGTTCATAACATTCATAAAGGTAAGAAAACAACAAAGTTAAAGCAACTGAATGACAAAATACTGCATAAAATGCTGAATGTTTTTTAAAATCTTAAATATAAAGTATATTAAATATTTAAGCAAATTACTCTTTGGCTCTTACTTTTGATAAATAAATTATTGTTTTTACCTTTGTATTAGATAATGAGATGATGCAGTCAGCAAACCTATCTTCAAATATTAAAAATTGGTTCTCACAAAGGCAAAGCAAAAATAAACAAGTGGGACTACAAAGAACTAAAAAGCTTATGCACAGCAAAGGAAACCATCAGCAAAATGAAAACACAGCCTACTGAATGGGAGAAACTTTGCAAATCATATATCTGATAAAGGGTTAGTGTCTAAAGTATACAAATAACTCATACAACTCAATAGCACAAAAAAACCCAAAAAACAAAAAAACAAAACAAACAAAAAACCCATACAATCCAACTGAAAAACAGGCAGAGGAACTGAATAGACTTTTTTCCAAAGAAGACATACAGACACATGAAAAGATGCCCAACATCACTAATCATCAGGGAAATCAAAACCACAATAAGATATTAACTTACACTTGTAAAAATGGCTCTTATCAAAAAGACAAGAAATAACAAGTGTTGATGAAGATGTGGAGAAATGGGAACTCTTGTGCACTGTTGATGGGAATGTAAATTGGTGCAGCCAGTACAGAAAACAGTATGGAGTTACCTCAAAAAAAATTAACAGTAGAACTACCTCGTGATCCAGCAATTCTACTTCCGCATATTTATCTGAAGAAAATGAAAACACTAACTTGAAAAGATATATGCACCCCCACGTTCACAGAAGCATTATTTACAATGGCCAAGACATGGAAGGAACCTAAGTGTTCATTGATGGATGAATAAAGAAGATGTATAGATACAGCTACAGATATAGATATAGGTATATACATCGATATATCTATATCGATGTATATACCTATATCTATATATACACATATACACACACAGTGGAATATTATTCAGCCATAAAAAGAAGGAAATCTTGCTGCTTGTGACAACATGAATGGACATTATGCTAAGTGAAGTAAGTCAGACAGAGAAAGACAAATACTGTATTATGTCACTTACATGTGGAATCCAAAAAAAAAACTCCAAACATATAGGTATGGAAAACAGATAGGGGGTTGCCAGAGTCAGAGGTGTGGTGGGGGCAGAAGGGGGGGGTGGTGGGGGCGGCAAGATGGACGAAGGGCATCAAGAGGCATAAACTTCCAGTAATAAAATAAATAAGTCATGGGAATGTAATGTACAGCACTGTGATTATAGTTAATAATACTGTATTGTATATTTTGAAAGTTGCTAAAAGAATACATCTGAAAAGTTCTCGCACAACAAAAAAACCTGTAACCATGAATAGTGAAGGATGTTAACTAGGCTTATTGTGGTGGCTATTTAAAAATATGTATGAATATGAAATAATTATGTTTTACTCATGAAATTAATATAAATATGTCAATTATACCTCAATAATTTAAAAAAAAATTTTAAAGAAATGAAATCTCCTGGTCAAATGTTTGTTCATTATAATTTTATCAAGTATTCCAAAATTATTTCAAAAAATGATTTTAGCAGTTTTTCTAACAAAAATGCATGAGGTTATGCATTATCCCATATTCTCATAAGCAGTTCTTTTTTATTCATTCAAATATATGCTTAGGGAGCAGTTTCAATAGTCTAGACATTATGTTAAGCCCTGAAAATTAAGTAGTAAAGACATATATTAATTATGGTATACAAATATAAAGTTACAATTTCAATAATAGTGCAATGTGAATATTCAAGAATCTACTGAGGTACAAATTAGGAGGAATAGACCCAGTCAGGGAGAATACTTCTAGTGTCCCTGAAATGGTATATTGTGTATATTTTTTAATTGCTAATCAGTTGAACAAAATACTATTTCACTTTACTCTTAATTCTCATTTTCTTGGCTAGCAATAAGGTTAACATCTTTTTGCGGAGCACAGGCTCCAGACGCGCAGGCTCAGCGGCCATGGCTCACGGGCCCAGCCGCTCCGCGGCATGTGGGATCTTCCCAGACCGGGGCACGAACCTGTGTCCCCTGCATCGGCAGGCGGACTCTCAACCACTGAGCCACCAGGGAAGCCCAAGATTAACATCTTTTTATAAGCCACTTCTATTTCCCAGTGTGAACTGTCTGTTAATATATTTGACCCATTATTCTAATGATCTGTATAATACATATTTTTAATATTTATTTCTTTACTTACTTATTTAGGCTGCACCAGGTCTTAGTTGCGGCATGTGGACTTCTCAGTTGCAGCATGAGGACTCTTAGTTGCAGCATGCATGTGGGACCTAGTTCCCCAACCAGGGATCGAACCTGGGTCCCTGCACTGGGAGCGTGGAGTCTTACCCACTGGACCACCAGGGAAGTCACTTTAATATTTTAATATATTTTGTCTTTTTTGTTATTGGAAGATATACTGTATATTAATTTTTTTTAAGTTGCAAGCTTTATCCTTGTTAGCTTTGGATTGTTTAACTTTATTTATGGTAATTGTTTTAAAATATTTGATTTATCTTCTAACATATTTTATTCTTATGTCTTATTTTTTGTGGTTAAAAGAGGACTAAATATATTTTTGCTTAACATATACAACTGATCCAAATTTGATTGGATAATTTATGATTTTACCACAGAATTTAATTTTTGCCTTTTTTAAAACAGAAAGTTAAACTCCTAGTATATTTTGGAGGACCTTCACTCCAGTCATATTCCACACAGGAAAAAAATATCTTCAGCCATTTCTCTTTGGAATTTCTAAGAGTGAATTCTGTAGAAAGCAGAATTCCTAGCAAAGGCCGTAAGACTCCACGGCCCCTAATCACTGGAACCTGTAAATTTCCTGGAAACTCAGTTCCTGTGATTGTGTTATGTGATATTCCACAGTTGGCCTTAAAAGAAAAGGGTCCTAATTCAATCACACAAACCCTTTAAAATCAGAGAATGCTCTCTGACTAGTAGCAGAAGAGGAAGGCACAAAGGGAAGAAAGAAAAGAAGTTAGAGAAATTCTTAAAGCAAGGACTTCCAGCCCCAATGCTGGTCTGAAGATGGGGATGGCCTTTGAAACGGAATACAAGTGGCCTCCAGGAGCAGAAAGCATCCCCTGACCAACAGCCAGCAGGGAAATTGGGCTGCAGTTCTATGATGACATGGAGGTGAATTCTGCCTGAATGAGCTTGTTAAGTGGATTCTTCCACAGAGCTTCCAGCACTGTGAAATGCTGAGCACAGAACCCAGATTGGCTAGTCAGACTTCTGACGCACCGAACAACAGAGAATAAGTAGGTGCTGTATAATACTACTAATTTGTGGTAAATTGTTACATGCATATAAACAACTAATATAAAGTTTCTATTTCTAAATGATGTATTTTTATTAGTATCCACTCCCTTATCTATTTTAGCTATTTTTGGTTAATATTCTACTGTTATGGTAAGGTTTAATATATCTAGACCACTAACCATATTGTTTTCCATTCTCCCATGTTAGTTAAATATTAATACCCTTATCTCTACGGGTCAACCCCTCAACTAATAACAGCGTGTAGAAACACCCATTCTTTGTACCATCAACCACAGGGAGAAGGTTATTCAAAGAGATTAAGACCTATTCTTTTATTCCAGTTTTCTTTCCTTCCTCATTTCTCTCCTCTTCTATGTGGAAATTAACTTTTTATTTTGTAGCCATAATTAAGTCTTCTGCTTTTGTTCTGTAGACTCTGTAGAAAATCAATAAAGATACTTTCTGTAGAAAATCAATAAAGATACTGTTAATTCCTCTGTAAAATCTATTTATTGCAGAGCCAATAAGTGTACTATAGTATAATTCTTTTTTTGAAGATCCATGCCATTATTTCTGGGTACCATAAGGAGAATATTCCTAAATTCAAATATGAACTTACACCCTTCTTTTACCATCCACCAGGTACCTCAATGTATATTTTTTTCATACCTCAAATTTCTCCCAAGGTCTAATCTGCATGTTCCATTCATTCCCCTTACTTATGAAAAACGTACTCCTTTCCACTCTTTGTTTGCCTGGATTAATCTGAAAAGCCTGTCTCTAAGTATAACTATTTCTGGTTACAGATCATCCCTAAGCTACAGAGATAAACGTACTCTTTCCTGAATATAATATTTTCATTTTTGGTTAAGTTCTTTTTTTTTTTATTGGTATGTATGTTAAAGAATCTTAGATAAACATTCTGATGCTTTACATGTTGAAAATGTCTTTATTTTGCCTAAGGATCAAACTGCAGGTTGACTGGATAATGAATATTTTATTTTGAAAATTATTTTCTCAAATATCATTTTCTGTCCATTTGATGAAGTAAAAAATTTGAAAAGCCTTTTAGTCACAAAGTAATTAAAGTTGCATAAAATATAAAGTTGTATTACCGGACTGGAAGGGAATATCAAAGGAACTGAAGTCAGTGATCTGGCTTAATTACAAGAGAAATTTCTCCAATGCCAAATCCAGTGCTAACTGTGGGATTCAGGGTATTTCTGGATGTTGTAAGAGGCTGGGATGAGTGCTAGTTTATTGGTGCTCCCTAGTTCCAGGTATAAGCAAACTAAAATCCTCTCAGAATGATAATTCTCCCATTAAGGCCCGACTTACTGCTACATATTAAGATTACCAAACTTGAATTCACAATAAAAGATGGCAAAACATACAAGTAAAGAACCCACCATTATTGACAGCCAGTTGAAAAAAAAAAGATTTAGACCTCTTTAAGAAAATCAGATATTACAGTTATCAGATAATGTAACTATATATCAGATGTTTAATATGTAAAAGATGGAATCACAAAATAGATCAAAGAATTATAGACTACAAAAAAATAACCAAGCTACCTTAAAGGAAAATAATTTTAGAAATAAAAACAAATTATTGAAATTTAAAAACCAACTAAGAGATTTCAGCTTCTAATAAGGATATTAAAAGGTGCAAAGGACATTCATTCATGTGAAAGCAATGAGAAAATTTAGAGGAAAGAAAATATTGTTTATTTTTGTATTCCATTTTATCTCCTTATGAATTTTTTTGACAAAAATAAATGTACCTTTCTCCAAAATAACAAAATCCTGTGGGAAGTAGCCAGAGTTAGTTGGGTATGTGCTCCACATTCATCAACAGGGAACTCTGCCTATCTTGAAGCTGGCAGAGCAATAATCACATGTGACTTCTGCCTCATGTCCCAAGATGGCAACCTTGTGGCCACATTCCAGGAGCAAAGAGGAGGAAAGAATAAAGGACTCTTCCCAGATCCTTCTACCCCACTGGCATAACTAATGGCAAGAAATGTTGAGAAATATAGTCTTTATTTCACAAAGGCACTGAGGCAATCCAACAGTAGAAAGAAAATCTTTCTCACAAATGAAGCTTAAACAATGTGATAAATAAACTTTGATCCGTTCCTTGAAGCATAAACAAAAATTAATTTGTGATGGACCATAGCCTTAAATATAAAATCTAAATTATAAATGCTCTGAAAGACAACATAGGGGTTTCTTCAAGACCTTTCCTTGTCAAAGGTTTCATAGATGACACAAAAATCACTAAACATAAAATAAAACAAAAAGGTATACTGGAGTTCATTCAAATTAAAAAGCCCTGCTTATCAAAATATATTGTTATGAAAATGAAGCAAGACGTAGATGGGGAGAAAATATCTGCAACATATGTAAGCATGGGCAAAAGAATAAATAAAATCAAAACAAGCAAACAAAAAAAAGGACTGAATTGTTGAGCTCATAAACAGACCTACACTTAAGTGGAAATCAGTATAAAATAATTTAGATTTATGGATCACTCAACACTCTTGGAAAATTTAATGAATTATTCATGATTAAATTGTATTCATATAGAAGAAAAGTTAGACATTTGGTCCTCTATTCCTCCTGAAATAGAAGTTGATTTTTTTCCTTTATTCCATTCTTTTTATTGCTATTGAATTAAACTAATATTTCAGGTTAGAGAGAAGGTTAACGCATTTACCCCACCTAAAATTTAAACTAAATGTCTTAGTTTACGATTTTTGTGCATTCATAAAATTCTGTTAACTTGATGTGCTAATTTTTATCTAAACTGTTTTTATAGACATTTAGTTATTGGTCTGGCTTCTTCTGTTATAAGCAATGCTTATATGAACATCCTTGAAGAGTGTTTATGCTATGTCCAATAGACACGCAGAAAAAATTCCTACAAAG
This sequence comes from Pseudorca crassidens, assembly GCF_039906515.1. Taxonomy (NCBI): domain Eukaryota; kingdom Metazoa; phylum Chordata; class Mammalia; order Artiodactyla; family Delphinidae; genus Pseudorca; species Pseudorca crassidens. Next base: position 52,818,462 of record NC_090311.1, on the reverse strand, counting down.
AAAATGGCAGAATCAAATGGATTTGCCTTTAAATATCGGACAGAATTACCCTCTTTTCCAGCAATATTACCAAGAATCTGTATTATCAATTTATGATGTCAGCCAATCTTTGACTTAATAATTAGATTCACTGAAATTTTTTTGAATTAAAAAATTATCATCTATTTATATTTTTTTTATTTTGTGAACTACAGTTAGATGAGTTATGCTGGGTATTTTCTCTCTGTCCCTCCAAATTAACCTTCTACCCTTTTTCTCCATGTTCTATGTCCTGGGTACCTGACAGTTGGGTTTGACCCAAAGGAGGCAATGGCAGGAGATTACAAGATAAATGGTCCAGGTGTTTATTCCCCCAGTTGCCACCCTGATAGGATGACTGGGGCTGGGTGAATCCCTCAATCAAAGACTAAAGCTATTGTCAGAGTATGTTCTCTGCATGGCTCCTCTCTAGATTATAGTTATTGTATCCTCCTCTTACCCATACAGTCCTGGAGGTGGTAACAAATTCAAGCTACTGCTAGCTGTGCTGTTTTTGGTACTCGTAATGCTGCCTCACCTTTGTAAATAATCTCTCTAAATAAATTATAGAATGTGAAGATTTCTTTTCTTTCCTACCAAGTTGCCCATAAATTTGAAGAACACACAGTTGGTCTCTTTGTTGGGAGGAGTTATTAATTAAATTGTGTCCATAAAAAGATATGTTGAAATCTTAATCCTTCATATCTGTGAATGTTACCCTATTAAGAAATAATGTCTTTGCAGACATAATTAACTTAAGAGAAGGTCATTAGAGTGGTTCCTAATCCAATATGACTGGACTGGTGTCCTGATATGAAGACGAAATTGCCATCTGAAGACAGAGACACAGAGAGTAAAGGCTGTGTGACAACAGAGGCAGAGAGTCGAGGAATGCCAAGGATTAACTGCCACCACCAGAAGCTGGAAAAAGCAAGGAAGTACCCTACCCAGAATTTCAGAGGGAGCATGGCGCCACTGACACCTTGGCCAAATTCGAAAAGTTAGCCAAATTTCACACATAGTCATAAAGAACATAGATCTCTATGGTCAAAAGACTAATCGCCACTCTACCCCTGTGGCTTGTTGGGATAGTTGCAACTCTGTATTTCTTATAGTTAAGCACAACTCTTAACTTTAACACTTGGGATCTCATTACTTTCGTCAATATCAGGGAAAGAGATTCTGCTGTACCATGCTACTTGGTAATCTTCAGCTTAAAGAGAACAAGTACCATAGACAACATGAAGATATTCTGCTTTAGAAAATCCCACCAAGATTAGGAACCAAGATGGCGGAGTAGAAGGACGTGCTCTCACTCCCTGTTGCGAGAATACCAGAATCACAACTAGCTGCTGGACAGTCATCGACAGGAAGACACTGGAAATCACCAAAAAGGACACCCCACAACCAAACACAAAGGACAAGCCACAATGAGACGGTAGGAGGGGCACAATCACAGTAAAAGCAAATCCCATAACTGCTGGGTGGGTGACAAACAGACTGGATAACACTTATACCACAGAAGCCCACCCACTGGAATGTATGTCCTGAGCCCCACGTCAGGTTGCCAACCTGGTGGTCCAGCAACGGGAGGAGGAATCCCTAGAGAATCAGACTTTGAAAGCTAGTGGGATTTGATGGCAGGACTTCGACAGGACTGGGGGAAACAGAGACTCCACTCTTGGAGAGCACACACAAAGTAGTGTGCACATCAGGACCCAGGGAAAGGAGCAGTGACTCCAGGGGAGACTGAACCAGACCTGCTTGCTAGTGTTGGAGGGTCTCCTGCAGAGGCAGGCGGTGCCTGTGGCTCACCATGGGGACAAGGACACTAGCAGCAGAAGTTCTCGGAAGTACTCCTTGGTGTGAGGCCTCCCAGAGTCCACCATTAGCCCCACCAAAGACCCACGTAGGCCCCAGTGTTGGGTTGCCTCAGGCCAAACAATCAACAGGGAGGGAACCCAGTCCCACCAATCAGCAGTCAAGTAGATTAAACTTTTACTGAGCTACACCCACCAGAACAACAGTCAGCTCTGTGTACCACAAGTCCCTCCCATCAGGAAACTTGCACAAGCCTCTTAGATAGCCTCATCCACCAGAGGGCAGACAGCAGAAGCAAGAAGAACTATAATCCTGCAGCCTGTGGAACAAAAACCACATTCACAGAAGATAGATAAGATGAAAACGCAGAGGGCTATGTACCAGATGAAGGAACAACATAAAAACCCAGAAAAACAACTAAATGACGTGGAGACAAGCAACCTTTCAGAAAAAAAAATCAAATTAATGATAGTGAAGATGACCCAGGACCCCGGAAAAAGAATGGAGGCAAAGATCAAGAAAATGCAAGAAATGTTTAACAAACACCTAGAAGAATTAAAGAAAACACAGGGCTTCCCTGGTGGTACAGTGGTTGAGCGTCCGCCTGCCGATGCAAGGGACACGGGTTCGTGCCCCAGTCCAGGAAGATCCCACATTCCACGGAGCGGCTGGGCCCGTGAGCCATGGCTGCTGAGCCTGCGCGTCCAGAGCCTATGCTCCGCAACGGGAGAGGCCACAACAGTGAGAGGCCCGCGTATCACAAAAAAAAAAGAACAAACAGAGAAATACACTACAATAACTGAAATGAAAACTACACTAGCAGGATTGAGTAGCAGAATAACTGAGGCAGAAGAACAGATAAGTGACCAGGAAGATAAAATAGTGGAAATAACTACTGCAAAGCAGAATAAAAAAAAAAGAATGAAAAGAATTCAGGACAGTCTCAGAGACCTCTGGGACAACATTAAATGCACCAACATTCGAATTATAGGGGTCCCAGAAGAAGAAGAGAAAAAGAAAGGGACTGAAATAATATTTGAAGAGATTATAGTTGAAAACTTCCCTAATATGGGAAAGGAAATAATCAATTCCAGGAGGCACAGAGATTCCCATACAGGATAAATCCAAGGAGAAACGTGGCAACACACGTATTAATCAAACTATCAAAAATTAAATACAAAGAAAAAATATTAAAAGCAGCAAGGGAAAAACAACAAATAACATACAAGGGAATCCCCATAAGGTTAACAGCTGATCTTTCAGCAGAAACTCTGCAAGCCAGAAGGGAGTGGCAGGACATATTTAAAGTAATGAAAGGGAAACACCTACATCCAAGATTACTCTATCCAGCAAGGATCTCATTCAGATTTGAGAGAGAAATTAAAACCTTTACAGACAAGCAAAAGCTAAGGGAATTCAGCACCACCAAACCCGCTTTACAACAAATGCTAAAAGAACTTCCCTAGGCAGGAAACACAAGAGAAAGAAAAGACCTACAATAACAAATCCAAAACAATTAAGAAAATGGTAAAAGGAACATACATATCAATAATTACCTTAACGGTAAATGCATTAAATGCTCCAACCAAAAGACACAGACTGGCTGAATGGATACAAAAACAAGACATGAATATATGCTGTCTACAGGAGACCCACTTCAGACCTAGGGACACATACAGACTGAAAGTGAGGGGATGGAAAAAGATATTCCACGCAAATGGAAATCAAAAGAAAGCTGGAGTAGCAATTCTAATACCACACAAAATAGACTTTAAAACAAAGACTATTATAAGAGACAAAGAAGGACACTACATAATGATCAAGGGATAAATCCAAGAAGAAGATATAACAATTTTAAATATTTATGTACCCAACATAGGAGCACCACAATACATAAGGCAAATACTAACAGCCATAAAAGGGGAATTCGACAGTAACACAATCATAGTAGAGGACTTTTAACACTCCACTTTCACCAATGAACAGATCATCCAAAATGAAAACAAATAAGTAAACACAAGCTTTAAATGATACATTAAACAAGATGGACTTAATTGATATTTATAGGCCATTCCATCCAAAAACAGAATACACTTTCTTCTCAAGTGCTCATGGAACAATCTCCAGGATTGATCATATCTTGGGTCACAAATCAAGCCTTGGTAAATTGAAGAAAACTAAAATCGTATCAAGTATCTTTTCTGACCACAATGTTATAAGACAAGATATCAATAACAGGAAAAAGTCTGTAAAAAATACAAACACATGGAGGCTAAAGAATACACTACTTAATAACCAAGATATCACTGAAGAAATCAGAGGAAATCAAAAAATACCTAGAAACAAATGACAATGAAAACACAATGACCCAAAACCTATGGGATGCAGCAAAAGCAGTTCTAAGAGGGAAGTTTATAGCAATACAATCGTACCTTATGAAACAAGAAACATCTCAAATAAACAACCTAACCTTACACCTAAAGCAATTAGAGAAAGAAGAACAAAAAATCCCCCAAAGTTAGCAGAAGGAAAGAAATCATAAAGATCAGATCAGAAATAAATGAAAAAGAAATGAAGGAAATGATAGCAAAGATCAATAAAACTAAAAGCTGATTCTTTGAGAAGATAAACAAAATTGATAAACCATTAGCAGACTCATCAAGAAAAAAAGAGAGAAGACTCAAATCAATAGAATTAGAAATGAAAAAGGAGAAGTAACAACTGACACTGCAGAAATACAAAGGATCATGAGAGATTACTACAAACAACTATATGCCAATAACATGGACAACCTGGAAGAAATGGACAAATTCTTAGAAATGAACAACCTTCTGAGACTGAACCAGGGAGAAACAGAAAATATAAACAGACCAATCACAAGCACTGTAATTGAAACTGTGATTAAAAATCTTCAAACAGGGCTTCCCTGGTGGCGCAGTGGTTGAGAGTCCGCCTGCTGAGGCAAGGGACACGGGTTCATGCCCCGGTCTGGGAGGATCCCACATGCCGCGGAACAGCTGGGCCGGTGAACCATGGCCCCTGGGCCTGTACGTCCGGAGCCTGTGCTCCGCAACGGGAGAGGCCACAACAGTGAGAGGCCCGCATACCGTAAAAAAAAAAAAAAAAAAAAAAAAAAACTTCAAACAAATAAAAGCTCAGGACCGGATGGCTTCACAGGCGAATTCTATCAAACATTTAGAGAAGAGTTAACACCTATCCTTCTCAAACTCTTCCAAAACATAGCAGAGGGAGGAACACTCCCAAACTCATTCTACGAGGCCACCATCACCTTGATACCAAAACCAGACAAGAATGTCACAAAAAAAGAAAACTACAGATCAATATCACTGATGAACATAGATGCAAAAATCCTCAACAAAATACTAGCAAACAGATTCCAACAACAGATTAAAAGGATCATACACCATGAACAATTGGGGTTTATCCCAGGAATGCAAGGATTCTTCAATATAGGCAAATCAATCAATGTGATACACCATATTAACAAATTGAAGGAGAAAAACCATATGATCATCCCAATAGATGCAGAGAAAGCTTTCAACAAAATTCAACACCCATTTATGATAAAAACGCTGCAGAAAGTAGGCATAGAGAGAACTTACTTCAACATAATACAGGCAATATATGACAAACCCACAGCCAACATCGTCCTCAACTGTGAAAAACTAAAAGCATTTCCACTAAGATCAGGAACAAGGCAAGGTTGCCCACTCTCACCACTCTTATTCAACATAGTTCTGGAAGTTTTAGCCACAGCAATCAGAAAAGAAAAAGAAATTAAAGGAATCCAAGTTGGAAAAGAAGAAGTAAAGCTGTCACTGTTTGCAGATGACATGATACTATACATAGAGTTTCCTAAAGGTGCTACCAGAAAACTACTAGAGCTAATCAATGAATTTGGTACAGTAGCAGGATACTAAATTAATGCACAGAAATCTCTTGCATTCCTAAACACTAATGATGAAAAATCTGCACGTGAAATTAAGAAAATACTCCCATTTACCACTGCAACAAAAAGAATAAAATACCTAGGAATAAACCTACCTAAGGAGACAAAAGACTTGTATGCAGAAAATTATAAGACACTGATGAAAGAAATTAAAGATGATACAAACAGATGGAGAGATATACCATGTTCTTGGATTGGAAGAATCAACACTGTCAAAATGACTCTACTACCCAAAGCAATCTACACATTCAGTGCAATCCCTATCAAACTACCACTGGAAAACAAACAACCCAATCCAAAAATGGGCAGAAGACCTAAATAGACATTTCTCCAAAGAAGATATACAGATTGCCAACAAACACATGAAAGAATGCTCAACATCATTCATTAGAGAAATGCAAATCAAAACTACAATGAGATATCATCTCACACCGGTCAGAATGGCCATCATCAAAAAATCTACAAACAGGGGCTTCCCTGGTGGCGCAATCATTGAGAGTCCGCCTACCAATGCAGGGGACACGCGTTTATGCCCTGGTCCTGGAGGATCCCACATGCCATGGAGCGGCTGGGCCCGTGATCCATGGCCGCTGAGCCTGCGCGTCTGGAGCCTGTGCTCCGCAACGGGAGAGGCCACAACAGTGAGAGGCCTGTGTACAGCAAAAAAAAAAAAAAACAATTCTACAACAATAAATGCTGGAGAGGGTGTGGAGAAAAGGGAACCCTCTTGCACTGTTGGTGGGAATGTAAATTGATATAGCCACTATGGAGAGCAGTATGGACGTTCCTTAAAAAACTAAAAATAGAACTACCATATGACCCAGCAATCCCACTACTGGGCATATACCCTGAGAAAACCATAATTCAAAAAGAGTCATGTACCACAATGTTCATTGCAGCTCTATTTACAATAGCCAGGACTTGGAAGCAACCTAAGTGTCCATCGACAGATGAATAGATAAAGAAGATGTGGCACATATATACAATGGAATACTACTCAGCCGTGAAAAGAAACGAAATTGGGTTATTTTTAGTGAGGTAGATGGACCTAGAGTCTGTCATACAGAGTGAAGTAAGTCAGAGAGAGAAAAACAAATACCATATGCTAACACATATATATGGAATCTAAAAAAAAAAAATGGTCATGAAGAACCTAGGGGTAAGACGGGAATAAAGACACAGACCTACTTGAGAATGGACTTGAGGACACAGGGAGGGGGATGGGGAAGCTGGGACAATGTGAGAGAGTTGTAGTGTATATATCGACATATATACACTACCAAATGTAAAATAGCTAGCTAGTGGGAAGCAGTCACATAGCACAGGAGATCAGCTCGGTGCTTTGTGACCAGCTAGAAGGGTGGGATAGGGTGGGTGGGAGGGAGGGAGACACAAGAGGGAAGGGATATGGGGAATATATGTGTATGTATAACTGATTTACTTTGTTATAAAGCATAAACTAACACACCATTATAAAGCAATTATACTCCAATAAAAATGTTAAAAAAAAAACAATCAAGACAGCAAATGAGTTTTGGTATGTATAATCCAGTGTTTTTATTATATATTACCATGAATTGCAGTGGTGACATTTGTATGTATTGCAATTTACATGGCATCCAGCAGTTTTAATTTTAGAGGTATAAGAGGTAAGGGAAAAATAGATTTTCTTGTTAAATCTTCTAGTCTCCACAATACTTATCTACTATATGTATTTTGATTCTGTGTGTTTGCAAACACAAGAAAATTGAGAATGTGTAGGAGGAAAGTTTATAGCACAGTGAGATAGAAAGTAACTGAGAATATAAACCCTGATTAAATTAAAAATCATGAAAAGATATTTCAGCAAACAGATATTGGAATGAAGATGTGAAATCTCTCTTCAATGAGTACACTCTAATAGGATTAATTACCAGAAATGTCGCAAGTTAGAACAGGTCAGCATTTGACAGGTCTGGAAAACAATCTGACAAATTGTCCAGAGTTGGTCTGCATATGACTATGGCTCTCAACCTGTAGGGAGGATCACCCCAGAAAGAATGTCTAACTCAGTAAGTCTGGAGTAGCGTCTGAAAACTTGCATTTCTAACAAGTTCCCAGGTGGTGCTGATACTGCTGGTGCAAGAACCACATTGAGTAGCACTGCTCTATTATGAGCCAGTCATAAGAAGGGACAAAATATAAACAACTGCTGTCAAACAGGGCTACTCTGATTTGCTTCTATGAATACCCCTTAAAGGTAATATATCATATTTGACACTGCATTACCCTTCCTATTAAATTATATATATAATGAAAATCTCCTCTCAATAAATTTTTAAATTTTCTGAGAGAGTGCCTCTGGAGATGTTTCTTTGAACTTAGATGATATAATTTACACAGTCTATTCTGTGATTAAGGTAAAAGAAAGTTAATGACATTATTTTCCCTAAATACTACGTAGGATTTTAAAAATCTTAAGCATTGTTTTAATTTTTTCAATAAGTTAATGCTGGATTTTTTCAGAAAGATTTAATTTACTTTATTGAATAAATTGAGAAAAATTTTTTCTCACCTTTTTTTTTTTTCTTTGCCAAAAAGCCCTCTAATGCTTCAATGCAAATGTACCCTTTCTGCTGCTTATAATCATGGTTCTCACTATTATGAAAACGATTGCTTATAACAGGATAAGCAGAATTGAAAGGGAGTTACAGAAGGTCTTGTATTTCGGAGAAAGGAGCTTGGCCAAAATAAGCTTGAAAAATCACAAGACCTCCTGCCACACACATTCCATTCCATTCAGGAACAATGCTTTGTAAAGGGTATTTAGACTTTCAAGAAGGATCGAAGTAAGTGAATATTCTAATTTTCTGTCAGCCCAACTCCCAACTCGATGAAAATAAATCAAAGATAACATAAACACCTATGCTGATACTAGGAAAGGCCGGCATTTACATACTTCAAAGTACACTAGCTTTTGCCATAATCTAATTTAAACCAACTTAGAAGAGGACTCAAGATACTGACATTAAATTCTGCCATTGGTTGCACAGTGCCTTGTGCATACTGAATTATGAAATTATAGAAGTCTCCAGTTAGGGTAGTTTATGTAAAGTCTTTTTTTTTTAATTAGGGTAAAAAAATAATGAGTTTATTATCAAGGCCCGGAGTTGCATTCATATAATATTAATGATTCGAAATCAACATGGATTTCAGTTTCTTACCTCAATCTGTTAAACCTAGAAATGCTGAAGAAAGTTTTCACTCACCCAAACAAACTGTGTAATGAGCACGCACTATGGTGGACCAGTTTTCTAAGCTCTGGGGAAAAAGTAGGGAGCAAAAACTTCAACGCACAATCCTGATAGAATTTATATACTAATGAGCTCTGGGGAAGGCGTTGAGGGAAGATATGTATGGAACTAAAAAGAGTATCACAAGGCCGGCCTACAAAAAACACCAATTAGATAGAAAGTGATATTCTAAATAGAATACATTCAATATGTCATCTCTGGCAAGACCTGAACCATAAAAAGAGAGCAGTGCAAAGACAGAGGGAAAGCATTCCAGATGCAGGGAAGAACTAATGCAATAGTGTTAAGGTCTGAGGTTTTGATATTCACAAAGAAGTCTAGCAAGTCTGAACCATAACAAACAGTATAGTGTGGGAGATGTATCAATAGTTGGGGTGAATTACAAGCACCAAATCACATCGGGCATTACAGGCCATGAAAAGCATTTAGATATTCTTGTAAATAAAATGGAAAACTATTAGAATTTTCTTTAAATAGAAGAAGGATAAGATTTACATTGTTAAAAAATCATTCTGACCAATATAAAAGGTAGAAAAGAAGAATCATGCAGCCAGGGAAAGAGGCTAATTTTATAATTTATAAGGCATAATTATCATGATCTAGTAGAAAAAAGGAAGAAATATGTAATGTTAAAAAATGAAGAATCAGATTAAAATAGTATTCGCTGATTTCAGGAAGCTAAAATTCAATTTAGGTAATATGTTTCGTAATTATGCTTACCACAAATATCTCCTTCAACTTTAGAGGTGGAAATTATTTACAGATTGCTAAGAGTGTTCTGACACCTTGTGTAAATGAATTTTTATTATGACTGATCTCTGTATAGCAACTGTCAAGGCAAAATAAAACCATTATACAAATGCTGACATAATAGTTTTTATATTTTCACAATTGATAAAGACATCTTTCATAGTAGTTACAACAAATGTTAACCACTAACAACATTTTTTCCAATATGTAGAATTCATTATTTAAGAACTCACTACTGATTAATGATCAATAGGCCAATTTCAGCTTAAACCAATCTGTAACATTTAATGATCCTTAACCATATTTCACTGAAATTACAAATGAAATAAAGACCTCTATTATGAAGTTGATTTAGACCTTGTCTATTCTACACTCTCTAATGAAAAATGATGACGATACAGTGTTCTTCCAGTGTATCTTAGAACTAGGAATAAAAGTGCTTCCTAAACAAGAATGAGTTATAGGATTTAATTCCAGCTCTGGCAATGATTCATTGGATAACCTTGGGAAAGTTACTTCTACACTCTTGTGGTTTCCTAGTTGTAAATGGGGATATTAACCATTTGCCACTGAATTCCTAAGCCTGACTTACGCAATAGTAGTTTCTTCCTAAGAATTTTAAAATACAATTGCAAATTTTGTGATAAACTAGATATTCTATATAAATACAAGTAAACAAACTGAAATATATAGGATAACTGAAAACATTTTATCAAGACTTTAGGTTCCAGGTACAAGGTTAGGTACAGGACAGCAAGATGATCTCAGGGACATCATTTTCAAGCCAAAAAAATAGGCTCATATGAAAAGCAAATTTATAACATGGTACATGCTATTGAGAATGACTGACCATTAGAATATAAGAGTCATGAGAGAGGAGACCTCGTCTGTCTTGTTCAGTGTTTTTTGTCCACAGCTTGGAACAGTGCCTGGCACTCTGGTCATTCAATATTCATTCATTAAGTAAATATTTAATGAATTTCTACCATATACCAGGCACAGTTCCAGAGCCAGAGTTATTAGCATGGACATGATAACACCTCTGACCTCAAACACTTTATCTGCAGTGGGGGAGACAGGCAATAACAAATAAACAAGATACATAATACTAAGTAGTGGTAAGTGCTCTAAAGAAATACAGTGTATAAGATGAGATAGTGTCAAGGACTGCTATTTTAGCTGCTTTGACCAGGAAAGACTGAACAGGCCACAACTGAATAGTGACCTGAAAAATATGAGTAACTGAAACACGAGAGTGTATGGGGGAATGTCCTCCAGCAAGTGCAAAGGTCCTGAGGTGGGAGAGACCTTGGTATATTGCAGGGATGACAAATTATTTTAGTTAATGAAACATTAGTTTATGGTGAGAGCTGACATTTGTCAAATGCAATGGGAAAATGTTGGAGGGTTTTGAACAAGAGAGTGACATGATCTGACCCGGGTATTTAAAAGATCCCTCTGATTTCCCTATAAAGAACAGATTGTAGGTGAGTAATGGAGCAGTGAGACCAGTTAAGACACTATTACAGTGATCCAGACAAGGGGCCCTGGCAGTTCATGTGAGAGCCACTGAGGCGGTAAAAAGTGTTTAGGTTTTGCTATGGATTTGATATGAGGTCCCCTGAAGAATGAGGAGTCAGATAGATACCTAGCTTTATGTCCTGAGCAACTAGACGGATAGGCTGCCATTTGGGGAGGATAAGATTAGGGTGGAGAAATAAACAAGAGATCAACCATGGAAATACTATGATCAAGAAGCTTTTGAAGGGCTTCCCTGGTGGCGCAGTGGTTAAGAATCTGCCTGCCAGTGCAGGGGACATGGCTTTGAGCCCTGGTCTGGGAAGATCCCACATGCTGCGGAGCAACTGAGCCCGTGCACCACAACTACTGAGCCTGCACTCTAGAGCCCTCGAGCCACAACTACTGAGCCCGAATGCCACAACTACTGAAGCCTGTGCGCCTAGAGCCCATGCTCCGCAATAAGAGAAGCCACCGCAATGAAAAGACCGCACACCGCAACGAAGACTAGCCCCCGCTCACCACAACTAGAGAAAGCCCGCGAACGGCAACGAAGACCCAATGCAGCAAAAAATAAATTAATTAATTAATTAAATTTATAAAAGAAAAGAAGAAGAAGCTTTTGAAAAATCCAAGTGTTGATTTGTTATATATAAGTCAGAGGCTCTTTGGGGAGATCAGGGCTAGAGATGTAAATTTTATAATCACTGTCCCATAGCTGTTATTGAAGTTCATAGGACAGGATGAGGAGGAGTCCAGAGAGAAAAGAAAATATAAAGAGCAGGGAAATTTAACAAGAAAGACTGAGTGGTCAATATGATGAGAGAAACTCAGCTGAGGAGTTGTGCCCTGGAAACTCAATGCTAAAAATGTTCCTGGAAAACAGTGCAGGCTGGGATTAGACACAGGAGAGAGATTATCTTTTTTTTTTTTTTTTCCAGGAACTCTGCCTTAATGGGAGTAAAGACACCGAAAAAACACATAAAATTCCAAGGATGAAGCAATGAGAGAGGAAACAAGAACAGCAACAAAATTTTAGGAGCTGGAAAGCAAAGAGATGAGAGGCAACTTAGCATACCAGAAAGAGTGAACTAGCATACTGGAAAAACCTCAAATCCACAACAACAGTGAATAAGACTGAAGCAGGCTGTTTTGTACCACAGAATTTTTTTTTAAAAGCTCAGGAATTATAGACAGCAGTCACTTGTGAGAATATGGTGGCTGGCACAGAAAATGGGTAAAGGATTAAAAGCCCTTAGTTTCTAGATTGAGAAGGCATTAAATAGTGGTTAAAGTATTATAAATAAAAAATACACATATCAAATAATCATGATATTTTAGGACCTTGGAGGAAAAGATCATGTTAAGTTTGCAAAAATGGGAAATCGAGAATCAGAAAAACATCAGAGTTCTCAAGAGGTCATTGGATATCAAATTCAGTGGAGCAGGCTTCAGAAAATCTGAGATAAAACCATTTTCAGTGTAGAATTTCTTACCTAGGAAAGTCCAGCCTAGCATCCGGTTAAACTACCAACTTAATTGGTGAGTGTATTAGTTAGGATTTGATCAAGGGAGTAGAACCCCTTGAGTGATATGAAATAAAGGGATACATTAGAAGGATTATATCATAGAAAATTAGTAAACAAATTTATGGGGGACTATTGCTTCTATGTCTGCTGGTGGGCCTGAAGTTACTATAGGATTGGCAGTTAGGAAGAAAAGATGGACATGAAGCACAGGAGGACAAGAGAAAAACTGGAACCTTCACTGTCTCTCACTGCCTCCAATCTAGATACAGATAACCTACAAAAGATGTTGGTACCTGTTATCTCAGGTAACATCTGCACATGCACCTGCCCCAGGACTCTGAGAAGCTGGAGAGATCAGGTGGGAGCTGGCGGAGCTGCAGACCTGGCTGCTACTCCACAGGAACAAGGTGAGCCAGGAAATAAGTGACAAGGTGTGTGAGCTGCAATGGCACCTGACACCCTACACTGACATAGAGTAGAACGGCTGCTCTTCACTGTTGCTCCCAAATCTCACACACATATTTCTTGTGGCCAAACGTACCTAGGAATGTGAGGGACATGAATTCTTATACATTGTTCCAGTTTAGTCAAACTGTCCCAATTAGAAACCACCACAAAGGATACACTGTAGGCATTGTCAGACATTCTAGGCCTTAAAAAATCATTTCCCATGCATCCTATTTCCAGAGACATCTGGAGAATATACTCCATTCAAATAAGAGCGTAAACTGGAAGAAAATAATATAAAATTCAAAACACAAAGGATCAATACATCAGAGAGATGATGAGAATCCATAGGAAGATGGTGGAGGAAATGTTCAAGGACAACATTATATTCTAGAGCATCTAGTCCAGATCGGAGCAAAGAGGATTCTAGGAGGGAAGGGTCCAGGAGAAATATATTAGAACTTGCAAACTTTCCTATGTTTTAATATGTTTTAATTATGTTGAAAGGAGATAGAAATTTTAGGAATTAATTAGTAATAATTAGTAATAAGTACATTAATTTTAGGAATTAATTAGTAATAAGGAGTTAATTAGTAATAAGGTAATAATAAGTAAGTAGTAATAATAAGTAAGTAATAATAATAACATAATAATAATATATAATAATAAGTAATAAGAATTAATTTAGGAATTAATTAGTAATAAGTACATTAATTTTAGGAATTAATTAGTAATAAGGAGTTAATTAGTAATAAGGTAATAATAAGTAAGTAGTAATAATAAGTAATAATAATAACATAATAATAATATATAATAATAAGTAATAAGAATTAATTTAGGAATTAATTAGTAATAAGTACATTAATTTTAGGAATTAATTAGTAATAATTAGTAATAAGTACATAGAAAACTGATCAAACAAGCAGAAAGAGAAAGGGCTCCTGAAAAAAACAAAGTTATTTAAGAAAGGCAAAGTGACTCAAGTGTGATAAATATTTTAAATTCCAGACTAATGTTAGTGAATATTAATCAACCAAAAATCGTGATTTTTTTTTTTAATTGGCCACACTACGTGGCGTGCAGGCTCTCAGTTCCCCCAACCAGGGATCAAACTGCGCCCCCTGCAGTGAAAGCGCAGAGTATTGACCAATGGACCGCCAGGGAAGTTCCCCAAAAATCATGATTATTTTGGGAAGATAGTGAAGGTGGAATTGTGCTTGAGTGTGTGTGTGTGTGGCACAAATAATTACAAAATAGCAAAAGAGCATGTTATTTAGAAACATGGTGGCAAATAGTAGAATAAACAGCTAAAAGAATTGAAAGTAGCCATCAAGGTGGGGCAGTTGATTGCTGCTTTTTGTTAAAAAGCTTGTTGAAAATATTGAGCTGTAAAATTATATATATATAAGAGGAAAATGGAAAAGTTTCAGAGTTGGTGCCTGTGAGAGAAGTAGTTTCTGCGAGAACACACAAACCAAAGCCAAACTTGTTTGCGGGAGACAGGAGAAGAGAAGAAAGCTGAGAAATTTGGGGAATTTTTACATAATGAAGAGCAGAGAAACAGGAGCACTGTGGAGTGGGAGGTATTTTATTTAATTTTATTTTTGAAACTCTTTGGTTTAGAAGGGAATATTACAACTTGTCTGTATCTTGATGTGAATAATCCTGAAAATAGAAAATAAAAAAGGATAAATACTGGAGTAAATTGCTTGAATTCACAAGATTGGATTGTATTCATGTGGGGTATAAGTATTAGCCCATCTCAACCACCCTTGTCTAATTCATCAAAATCTCTCCCTTGAAATATACAGTAACCTCAGAATGTATCACCCTACTTCTTCCCCTGTTTACCACAGTCTTATCCCAACACAGCAGGCAGTGATCATTGTAAAATGTAATTTAGTTCGTGTCAGTCTTCCGTCTTGAACTCCACAATACTTTCTCTTCTCACTTGGATTAAACCCCAAAATCCTACAATTATGTCCATGTCTTTTGGGGGTCTAAATCCCAGTTACATTGCTAATCATTTCTTCTCTCATTCCTGACCAATTATCCTCTCACTCAGTTGACTCCCGCTTCACTATTCTTCTTGTGAAATCTTGAACCTGCCAAACACACCCCTGAATCTTGGCCTTGCACTGGCTCTTTCCTTGTTCTTTACTCTCCTCCTGGATGTCTGTATCTCCTTCAAGGCTTTTCTTAGATGTTACCTACTTAGTGAAGCTTTGTAGCATTATCTTATTGAGATCTGCTGCTAAAACCACTGTTACCATCTCCATCCCCAATTCCCCATCCTGTAGACACTTATTACCCTTTGAAAGTTGAACCTGACTTGACAGGTTCATTTAAAGTTTGAGGAGGGATTGATCAGCAGCTTTCTTTGATTTTTGTCAGCTATACTGAGGAATAGAGAGGCAAACATGGATTTAGCCAGGACTGAAGTTTGCCAGAAAATAAACAAGAATAAGGAAACAACAAAGGAGTAAGGCTGAAAACAATGAAATGATTGCAATAGTGGATAATCTAACCTAAACTATGTTAGGAGGGTGAGTATTAGTAAAACTGTGGTAGGGTCAATGGAAGTCCTGGTGGGTGGAGAAATTGTAGGTCTTTGAGAGTTGGTTAAAAACAAGAGAAAGTGGTGAGAGACTGACATGTTTTAAACTGAAGGTCTATATTACTTGGTAGTGGCAAGTTCTAGGGTTTGACAGGATAGCCAAAATTAGAATAGAGGACTAGGGCATTACAAGTACAATATGGAGGTCCAAGACAGAGAGGACAGGGAGTTGGATGAATTATATCTGTGATATGGAAATAACCTAAATGATGACAAGGGATAGTTGTGGCTAGTGATAAACAGTTATGAAACAGAATGTGGAAAGAAAACAGCCACATAATAAAAGGGACTGTGGAAAAAATAGTGTGTCCCAGGAGCATGCAGGTTTCTGAGAGAATAAAAAAGTAAAAAGATGTTCAGAGAAGAGTCTGAGGATACAGATAAGGTTTGCTAAAAAAGAGATCTATTTCCAGTAAGCACTTGAGACTGGCCAGAGCTGAGTCAGGTTCGAGCCACGTGGGCCCAACATCTTCAGTGATGAAGGCTGACTGGGGAGGCTTGGCCTCCTCTCAGAGTCTGAGGGCTCCAGAGATGTGAGAAGTAATGGGATTTGTCCTGAGAGCTTCTTAGGAGAAGGTGGATGCTCAGTTCTATGGTAGCCTCTTCTTGGTCCTTGTCTCTTAGGCAGTTGTAAGTGATAAGAAAGGGTCTGTTGGGAGAGGCTGAGACTGATTGACTAGGAGCATGAGGGACTCTTGTAGACCCCACTTTCAATTCTACCAATATGGAGCACAGTTCTTGTTCACTCACATTCAGTTGGGAGAATAGAATCTACTAACTTCTTATATGAAGGGAAGGGAAAAGAGAAACTGAAGAGTAAAATAAAGAGAAAGAATGTAAAATATATTTAAAAATCACAAAATATATAGTGACAGTGGTTTGCAAATATTCATAGTATTCACTACATTGGTAAGATGCCATGGCCATTATTAAAAGCAGTTCTTCTGACTCCAATTTGGTTCCACTATCAATACCCTTCTGGCTAAACAGATTCTTGAAGTATTCTCAATGATCCCAAATTAAACTGACATTAAAGGGTTAAACACCAAGCTGGCAAATGTAAAGTATTTCAAGGCTCCTTCAGAAGAGACATCTATAAACACAGAAATTATCTTGAAATGACTTACAGGTATTATTTTCAAAGAGCATGATTATTTATATAGAAATGTTCTGGCAGAGAACCACACACCACCTGTTTTCCTCTTCTGACAAACGGGCAAAATACTGATGTTGGTTTGCAATTAACCACTTTGATCTACTCTAGGCAAGGCATTCTTCATCATCTTTGCATTATAATACAAGTAGCACCTCTGAATTGAAAGCATTTAACTATAGAAAAGAACATAAACACTCACATACTGAGGGACCAATAGCAAATTAGAGCAAATCATCAGCAAACAGTAAGGGGCTGCTTCACAGAATTGAAATACAGCTTTTGGCTTAAATCAGTTCAACTTAATTTTATTTTATATTACAGTTTAACCCATACTTATTTCAGTCTTAATTTCTGACTAATATTAAGTGATTCTGCTCATCACTACTAATGCCAGAGATGAACAGCACACGGACAAGTTGATAGGTAAATATATTTAATACCCATGTGCAGTAAGTACCTTTGTGAACTAAGAAGAAAATAAAATTTGGAAAGAAGAAAATCAGAAATTAGGCATTCTATTAAAGCAAGGGTAGAGGCAAAAGTGAAGTTGGGGTAAAAATCTGCCATGTTGACTGAAATCAGATCTACTTAGATGAAGTATGTAAAGCCAGGAAATAAGGCACTAATTATTTCTTTAATAATCTTCTAAAATGCATTTCCACAGTAATCAGATATTATATGAAAATGGCATTTGAAACCTAGCCTTTCCACTTCATTTTGCTATTATGAAGAATAAAAATAATTATTTAGGCATAAAGTTTTTTAAATTATGGCTGCTGAAAAGAGTGTCTGTGTGTGTATAATATATATAGTATAAAGTGCTAAAGATGCAACACACACACACACACACACACACACACACACACACACACACACACGGCTGGGTTGGGGGTGGGTGAGAGAGAGAGAGGGAGAGAATGTTATTATAACAGGCAAACAACAAGAGAAAGCACATCACATAAAAAAGGTTTGTTGGAGCTTTCACCTTGAGAGCTTTCCCAGGTGAAATGTGAAACTGGCCCTAGGACAAGGAGGACAAGGAGAGACTCAAAAAGAGGCAAACCACTCCAGACTGGTGGGTGGCAATTTTAATAAGCAAGGCAATTTACAGCTTGTGTTGGGAGGCCACAAGGTGAGTAGATCTCTGTTTCTGCCCACCGGAATCTTAAAGTTACAAATCTTACAGAGGCCTTAACTGGGTTCAGTCAAATATACCATCCAGATGATTTTAACAACACCTTACTCTCTCAAGGCTGTGTCCTTGGGGCAGCTTCCAGCTCAAGGAAGGCAAGCAGAACTCACATTCCAAGGACAGGAGAGAGAGTAAGGAGATTCTGATTGGCCCATCTACCTGGGGGTCAAGTCATTTCAGTGACCTCCTCCAATAATGTTCCACTGTGATGCAAACTGATACCTTCACTCCTAAATAAAAGTACCCTTTTTTTGGCCCTTGAACCCTATCATGACCTGGGATAGTTTGAAGAATACATTGCTTTTCAAAAGCTCTAGATGCACAAGTGCCCTGCACATAGTAGGTACTCGGTGAATAACCTACTTAGAGTCCTCTTTTAAGTATATGTATCTTTAAAAAATTATTATAATCTAGTAGACTAGATATAGTAATAAAATCTAAATTGTCAGTTGCATGCTATGCAAAAGAACTGATAAACATTACCTCTGATCATATGTAGCCATGCATAAAATAATTGCCTTCCGTAAAGCAAACTTGACATCTCACATATTTCTAAATCTTCTCATTCCAAAATCTTCCATTGTGTTTTATGATTGGCCCAGCATAGTGGAAAAAATATAGTGAAAAACCAACCTGCAGACTCACAATAAAACTAGAAGCTTAAAGAATCATTATATGGTCAATATGTGAATGAATTATTAATATTTAACTAGCTCAATGTGAATTTCTCATTAGTTTCTCCTCAGCTAATGTGTTTCCTTATCTGTATAGACATTAAATTAATAATGAATTAACCCTAAGACATGAGAATAAGTTTGTCATAGAACTAAAAACAGGTGTGGTCATTTTCAAAATATACATCTTTAAATAGACTTTAATACCTTAGTTGCATAAGCTAATGACATTTTATTACAAATGTTATTTGGGGAAACACATTTACAGCCACTAGTATCTATTAACATTAGAAATAGACAATAAAATGGAAGTCATCTGGTGTCATACCCTCATGGTAAGTGAAGAAATCAAGGCAGAATCAGGTTAAATGAGTGTCTATGGTCACAGAATCCGTAGGAAAAAGACCTAAAACTAATACCCTGATCTACAATCTTCTCACTAACTTGTGCTATAAAATAGATTTTTAGATCAAATTTATGAATGCACAGTCTATTATGAATATCATGATTCACTGCTGAGTTTTCCCCCCACCTTTTACAATTTGACTTGCTGCTTTTTGTATAATCTGAAAATATTAAAATCTTCAGAACCATGTGGAAATAATCAAATGAGTGTTTTTATATTCTAGTGTCATGGAAATGTCCCTGATCCTTTGTATTCTAATTACATTTACATAAGATTTGTATAATGTGCATGTAACCAGATGCAGAGATGAGTTTGACTGGTCATACTATGATAGGCAGGCAATTTATCTCCATCTAAAACTTAAAGCTATCTAAAATTTAAAACTATACATCTAGCCCAGATCTAAATATGCAGTTTGAATTTAACTTTGACCTCATAAAAATACAATAATTGTAGGTTAATGATATTAATGAGTACATAATTTGGTAAATAACTTAAATTTTTAATAAGTTAAAAGATCCTTGTAATACTCTCACAAGAGAGAGCATTCCCCAACTGGTGTATGCCAACAAGGAATTTGTGATTAAATTATAGAGGCAGGTATTTGAGCAGCTTTTTTTTTTTAAAGTAGAATAATGTAACTGATGTTAATATAGAGAGAAGCAATGTGACATGCAAACACAGGACAGATAATTACTGACTGGGAAGATGAAGGGTGATCAGCACAAGAGGTGCCCCTTGAAGTAAACCACACAGGCTTAAGTGGCTAGTGGTATTTTAGTAAGTGTATAAATTAGAAAATAGTGTTTGCATGGTATACGGCTTAAAAATTTTATTAAACTTAACTTTTATATTTAATTTTTATTTTTAGCAAATAAAGCATATACATAATACAATAGGAAAATATTCCTGCATATATATAACCGTTTAAAGTAATCCACTGCTCTATCACCTCTGCATTCCAGTTAGAGGTAAAACGTAAGCTCTTTTAATTGTTAATTCTCACTTATTACCACATTCCTAAATAACATACTCTTTTCTCTTTACTGATTGTAATTGTAGGTAATATCTCTTGATTTCTGATATGGAAGATGAGATCAAATTCTTATACTTCCATCTCTATAACAGAGAAAAAGTATATATACACAGCACGCTGTCCCATTCTTCAGTATAATTCTATTACCATGTGGGGGTAAGTCAGTAAGAAAGACTTGCATATATTATTTAGAAATCTGGCTGAAATCAGACTGAATCAATAGCCAAGTCCAAATCCTAATAAATACAACATGTCTATGCTTGCTACTGAACAGACTGACAAGCTTTTGCCTTCAAGCTGGGCTCCCCTATAGAATTTTCTGTTTTAGGGAATTTTATTTTTCAGGTGACGATCAAGTATCTAATTAGATAAATTCACGGTTTCAAAGAAACTTTAAAAGTATAATCACATTTATCACAAGGGTCTTGAAGATGACTGGGAAAGGTAGGAAAGTTAAAGAGTAGAAAAGTAAAATGTGGATGCATTTACAGAACCAGCTAGTAGCAGAGATGCAAGATAATCTGGAGTGAATCTGTGCCATTCAGGATTACGGGTCAATTTAAAATCATATCTTACTCCTTCCTACCATCCTCCACCACACACACTGCCCCCAATACCATACTACCTGAATTACTCTAATTTTATAATAGGCTTTAGCTTCTGGTATAAGTCCACCATGTTGTCCTTCTTCAGAAAGTTGTCTACTCTTGGCCTTCTATTTCCATCTCTTTATTGATATTCTCTTTGTGATATGACATTGTCATTATACCTTCTTTTATGTCCTTAATTAAACTTTCCTTTCATTCTATGGGAAAAAATATATATATATGGTACACTGAAATCTTTTCCTGTTAAATCCAACATCTGGTTGCTCTCACAGGTAGTTTTTGTTGTCTGCTCTTATTCCCCCCACTATATGGGTCATACTTTCCTATTTCTTTGAATAGCTCATAATTTTTTGTTGGAAATTGGACATTTTAGGTAATATATGGTAGCAGGTATGGATACTAGTAATCCCCCAGAACTTGTTATTCTATTTGCTTTTTAATTTTTTGACTGATTGCCTGAATTATTTTAGTGAAAATATTCCCCCCATACTGTTAAATCCCTGATGTTGCTCCTAAACAAGATGCAGCTTTCAGTATGCCCACAGATATCCTGCAGTGACTGTGGTACTGGTAGGGCTCTCTTCCACTCTTTCCCTGAACATATACTCTCTTTACAAAGGAGGCAGTCCAAAGTCTCATTACTCTCTTTACAACGGAGGTAATCCAAAGTCTCATTACTAACTGCATCCAGCTCTGGTCCTGGTTTTCCAACTGATATGTATTATTCTACATTAAGTATGAAAGTGTCTTCATTGCCCAGTAACCTTTGAATTCAAAAGGTATCGCCTACTCTATCCACCCTCCCCAACCAATATCCAGTAGTGGAACAGAGACAGCTTATCTATAATAAATATTCCAGGGAGAAGAATGGGACACACAAAGCAGTATTAGTGATTATCCTACAGAACAGGAACAAGGAGGGGAAAATTCTTTGATTAGACCTTGATTCTCTCTGTCTTGTCCATTGTTCCTTAAGATTCCAGGCTCCAACTTCTAGAAAACTTCCTTGTCTACTATCTTCTTCAGCCACAACTAAAGTGTCATTTCTGTGTATGCCTTTTTTTTTTTTGACACTGCCTAGTATTCTCGGATTGCTTCTTATGCTCCTTAAATAGTCAGAAGCTTGTTAGATAAGGTTCTTGGTTTCTTTGGCATTGAAATGCCCTCAAAAAACTCAGGATGCTTCTTACCTATTTACTTCCCATCAGTTACATGTACCATTAATCACATACACTATTTTTCTTTCAACAAATAATCTTCACACTTGCTTAATATCTCATATATATATATACACATACTTATAATTGTCAAAACTGTAAATCACCCAAATGTCTCTCAAGAGGTTAATGGATAAACAAACTTGGTGTAGCCATGCAATGGAATACTATTCAGTAATAAACATGAATGAAATTTTTTCTTTTTTGCGGTACACGGGCCTCTCACTGTTGCGGCCTCTCCCATTGTGGAGCACAGGCTCCGGACGCGCAGGCTCAGCGGCCATGGCTCACGGGCCCAGCCGCTCCGTGGCATGTGGGATCTTCCCAGACCGGGGCACGAACCCATATCCCCTGCATCGGCTGGCGGACTCTCAACCACTGCGCCACCAGGGAAGCCCGGAATGAAATACTGATATACTCAACAACTCGGATAAATCTCGAATTTTGTTGAGTAAAAGAAGCCAGTCTCAAATGGTTCCATAATGCATGATTCCATTTGTAAGACATTTTCAAACAGACAAAATGTAATGATAGAGAACAGATCAGTGATTGTCAGAGGTTAGAGAAGTTGTGACTTCAAAGAATTCTCAAAGAGAGAATATTTTGGGTGATAGGAAAGTTCTATCATGATCGCAGTGGTAGTTAAACAAATCTATAAATGCGCTTAAACTAATAGAACTGTGACTCCTCTCATCAGAGAAAGAGAAAGAGAGTCAATGTTAGTGCATATTATCTTTAAAAACTAGAATTTAAAAAATGATATTTAATTATCAAGGCTGATGTGATACATCAAATACTATCTTGGTTAACCAAAATTCTTGACAAAAGATAGGTTGTATTTGCAATTGGAATATATGAGTCATAATATCCTCCGGCATTGAGACAGTCCAAAACAGAAAGCCCCTTTGCAAGTCTTAAAGGGCTGAAAGCACATATAGCTCTGAAGATTTAGAATCTTTTAGAATCAGAGCAATCTTTGGGCAAATACTTGCCATTTGAGGCCAAATGACAGGACATTTACGAGCTCAGTGATGCTCTTTGCAGTTATAAATAAACCTTAAATTTATGTGTTAGATAATGCTGATGACTGTCATCTATATAACTTGTAATTCAACACACATCATTGATTTATACTTTGCTTGGAGCTACCTGTCTCATCTGGGGAAAAAGTGCTTAAGTCTTCAGAGGGACTCTAATGTTGGGGATTTAGGGTGTTGATTGGAAGACAGAATCTTAGTCAAGTTGGCCTTTTGGCTTTCTCAAACCATATTACATATTCCTCTTACATAATAAATACTGACCTTTTTGACAGTGTACAATTGAGCTCATCTAGAAGCATCTTATTAAAAAGGGTCAGAGTTTAATACAGCAGGATTTCACTTCCAAATTACATACTGCCTGATTGGTAATCAGTCCCAAATGTTAGTCAGCAATTTTTTGAAATTGAAAAATCTAAGCCAGCTTAAAAAATAAAATGCAGTCAACATTTTCAAAGCCTTTATTTTAGAACATTTAATTTTAAAAATTCTAACTACATATTTCAAGGCAATAAAAATTCCTGGTTTTTAAGAAACACTAACTCATATTGTAAAATTAACATGTGTTTATTACAAAATCATTCAAACATTATGGAAAACTTCAAAGGAAAGTAATGACTGCATCCAAGTTACCAGAATATGAAATATCTATACTAGATTATCTATCTCTCTTATCTATCTCAGAAAGTATATTAAAAGGACTACCCAGAATAGTTCTCACAAAAGACTAAAAATCACCTTAATCTAAGACTTGTCACCTTAATCTAAGACTTGATTTGGGTGATCTGACCACACACTAACTGCCTGCTTGTATCAGATATGGCTCTTTATGAAATCTGGATAGACTGACACAGATATTGATAGAAAGAAAGAAGACAAGTAACTACTATAATGTATATCAGGGAATAGCAAACAAAGATCTTGCAACAATTAAAAGGATAATAAAGGAATACAACATGACATTTTTAAAATTTAACAACTTAGAAGAACTGAATTCCTCAAAATAAATGAAGTCCAAAAAGCACCAAGAAGATAGAGTGTTGGTCTTATAACTATTAAAGAAATTGAATTTGTAATTAAAAAGCTTCAGAAAAGGAAATCTCCATGCCCAGATGATTTTAATGGATAATTTTACCAAATATTTAAAGAAGAAATTCACTTCAATTTCACACAATCTTTTCAAGAAAATAGAAGAGGAAACACTTCCCATCTCATTTTATGAGGCCAGTATTACCCTAATGCCAAAACCAGACAAAGTCAGCATAAAAAACAAACAAAATTATATCTCATGAATTTAGATGCAAAAAACCTTGACAAAATTTTATCAAATTGAATTCAACAATGTTTAAAAACAAAAAAACTGAACTTAGTTTTGAAAGAAGAAATAAAATGATCTCTCCAGATATTAGAAAACCCCAAGGTCTGTAGAAAACCCCAAGGAATTTACAAAAAAGGAAATCACCTAGACTTAAGAAGTGAGTTCAGTAAGGTCACAGGACACAAGATCAACACACAAAAATCAATTATATTTTTAGATACCAACAATGAACATGTGGAAACAGAAATCAAAATCACAGTTCCATTTAGTTTTTCCAATGAAAATAATATAAGAGAAATAAGTCTAGCAAAACATATACAGGTTCTGAATGAGGAAACCTATAAAATGCTGATGAAAGAAATCAAAGACTGAAATTTTTGGAGAGGCATTTTGTGTTCATAGGTTGGAAGACTGAACAAAGTAAAGATATCAATTCTAAGTTAACCTAGGAGTTTAATACAATTCCTTACAAAATCTCAGTCTGTAAGCATAGACAAAATCTCTACCAGTAGACATAGATAAGCTTATTCTAAACTTTATATAGAAAGACAAAAGCTCAAAAATAGTCAAAACAATTTTAATTTCAATAAATAGTGCTGAAGCAATTGTACATCTCTCAACAAAAACAGATCACAGATTGACTGTAAAATATAAAACTGTAAAACTAGGAAATGAACAAAGTAGAAATCTTCGAGACACAGAATTTGGCAAATAATTCATAGGCTTAACACAAAAGCAAGATCTGTAAGTGGGAAAACTGATAAACTGATAAACTAAAAACTTTGCTCTGAGAAAAACCTGTTTGAAATATGAAAAGACAAGCTACATACTGTTGAGTGGTAAGGCATGAGAGCTCCCTCTCTGGCCTCCCGACTCCATTTTATAATGAGGTTTCGGTTGATTAATTTTCAAGGTAAATATAACTATTATTTATTTTAGAAATGATGGAGCTGAGCTTTAGAAAGATTGGATAACGAGATTAAGATTTGAGTAGCCGCTCCTCATGTCCTGCTCCAGATAAGAATCCAGCTCTGTCTGTTTAAAACTTTTAACATTAACATTTAATTTCTACAGCAAAATGTGGGGGGTTTTTTTTAGATTTTTATTTAAAAGTTATTATAGATTCACAGGATGTTGCAAATAAATGTGCAAGGAAGTCCTCAATGTCAATTGCAGACCTAACAGAAAGAGACATACCTTTGCATCTCCAACAGGAAAAAGATTACTACTTTACTATCCAGCAAGAGGAAGGAAGAGTTTCTCCTTGCCCAGCAACAGCCCAGCCAATGAGAGACTGTCACAACTCAACCAATGAAAAGCCACTACAATTCAAATTCCCAGTTTTCCTCCAATGGACTCTTTATTACAGCACCTCCTAATTCACCCTTCTCCTCTACAAAAAAACATTCCTCCTTTGTTCTCTGGGCCAACATCCCTCAGAGTGTTGATATCAAGGTTAAATGAGATAATGCAATGTAAAACATGTTCGACATGCCTATGATGTTATAAGTGCTAAAGAAATACAAGTTGCTATCATTTTTATCACGTGTGTTGACTTGGCTCTGAGGCCCCTTGCTATCTAACCTAAAGCCAGGGTCAGCAAATTTTTTTCTATAAAATCTCAGACAGTAAAGACTTCAGGCTTTGACGGCCATGCAGCCTCAGCAGCAACTACTCAACTCTGCTGCGGTGAAGCAAAAGCAGATGTAGACCATGATGTAAGCGAATGAATGTGACTGCTGTTCCAATTAAACCTTTTTTATGGACGTTTGGCTTGCTGGCCTTACAAAAAGAGGTGGAAAAAAACAAAAAAAGTTGGAGGGTGGGAGGAAAGGTTTGGATATAAATAAAACCAATAAACTTAAAAAACAATATATCAGTCCAGTCAGTTTCCTGGTAGAATAACCCAGATTCTGAATTTGATGACTTTTTTCCATCCTCTGTATATCCAGTATACCAGTAGGAGGTCCAGAGCTGGAGTGATTGTAGGCTGCTGGGAAAGGCAGTCACACACCCTGCACAGTCACATAGAGTGGCCTTAGGCCTTTATTTGCTTTGGTACGGATAAAGAGGCCTCAAAGCCCCTGCTAAATCAGTTTAGCAAGAATCTCTACCCTTAATATAGGATACCTTATCACCTTCTATATCTGATCAAATTCTTCAACCCTTACCCTTGGTATCTGATCATTCTGGCTTACATTCAGTGAACCTTGTCAAGTTGGTTTAGTCAGAATGCCCTTTTACCCCTGATGTTTCCTCTTAGTAATTTTTCATCCAGGACCCCAACTCTGCTCCTTGGCTGTAAATCCCTTGCCTATGCTGTATCTGGGATTGAATTTAGTTTTATACTGAGGTCTATTTTCCCCTATTGCAGTAGTTCCTGAATAAAATCTGTTTTTACCACTTTAATTACTGTTTGGCTCTGGTTTTTCTTTGACAAACTCTGCTACTTTGAAAAGGGTTTTTTAACTTTACTTCACACCACTTACTTGGGCATTGTACTTCCATTCAACACAAAAGTCTATCTTTCTCTTCTCCAACTTCAGGAGTTTGAAAGAGTCCAACTTGGGTCATACTTACTTCTTTTACTTATTCATACTTCAATAACTATTTGTTGCAAATTTCCCATGTTCCAGACACGGTTACTGGAACTAGAGATATAGCAATGAAAAAAATCAGCAAAACCTCTGCCGTCATCCTTCAAGCATTTATCTACTAAGGTATATAAACAGACAAATAAATGAGCAAGGACATTACAAATTCTGCTAAGTCTTATAAAGAAGAAGTAAGAACTATTTGTTGATAAGGAATATAAAGTATTATAGAACTGTTTCTATTTTAGGGAATATCATCAGAATTGTATTGTTTGGGGAGATGACATTTGAATAAAAGAGAGGAGAGAGTCATTAAGTTATTTATAAAACAAACAATGATTGCCTGGGGCCCTGGGGCAGAAAATCTCAGGTTGATTGAGAATACTAAGACTGGTCTGGCTAGAAAGAATGAGTCAAGTAGTGTAGGAGAAAGTCAGAAGTAATACAGGAAGTAGGAGATGGGTTCAGTGAGAACTGGGTGGTAAGCCATAAAACGAATTTGGGTTTTTTGTTAAGTGTGTTATTTTTGGAAAGTATTGGGCATGGGAGTGATCTGCTCTGATCTACAGTTTTAAAAAATCATTTTGGCTACTCTTTAGAAAAAATATGAAAAGAGAGGCTAACTAGGAAGTTAATTCAGTGATCCACGTGAGGGATAATGATGGCTTAGAAGTATTAGGTTATGAGAAAGCAGAGTGGTAATTTTCTTTTGATGTGATTTTTAAAATAATTTGTGGTAGGTGTGGCTGGTTTTAGAAATAGGCTTGGATTTTCTCATATGCAGAATACTTCTCTTAACTTCAGATACTAGAATATCGTTCCCTATTTGACAAGTTTTCATGGACATTTTCAAAGAAAACTTGATAGTTTGATGTTAGATCTCTCTTGATCTTTCCTTTAGTTTATCCTCTCTCTGTGTCTATCTCTCTGTCTCTGTCTGCCTCTCTCTACATATAAATATATATAATTTATTTCTACTCCTTATTTTTTAATATCATATCGTATTTCTATATGTCAAGGATCTGGAGTTCTTGTGTCTCCACCAAATGCAGGCTCCCCTTTGCAAATTACCACTGAGCAATTAGTCTTATTAAAATAATAATTACACCTGCATTTGGCTAATTTGAGGAGTAATTGCCCAATTTCAGCCATAATTAGTCACTTAGCTCTATTTTTCAGGCAGAATTTCATTGTCATGAGAAACAAACAAACAAAAATCTGTGGTAGTTGTTCCTTCTACAATTTGCCTACTAATGAGCCTGCCTTCTGAACATACTTTCTTCACCTGAATACTTCAACAAAGTATTTTGAGTACCCTCAGGAATTTCCTGGACTGGTGCAAGAGAAATAATTTCCCTATGTTTGAAGATATATAAAGGTTTTCTAAATAGCTATAGTTCATTTAAAAACACCTTATTGAGTCTGGAAAGAAAAAAAATTAATGAAACTTTTGATTCTGAAAATGTCAGAATTATCCATTTATAATTAATCATCAGGTTTGTCTATTTCTCCACATCATCAAGACAAGTGATTACAGAATTCAACAGTCAATACTTAAATATGTCTCTGATTACATTATACCACATACTAACAGATGACATTGGGCTCTACCTGAATTCCACGTTCCTGGAAAACAGCAAGAGTTAAGAAATGCCCCCACATTTTTGTGCTTTGGAAACCTCCAATACCCCAACTCTCACATATTCCAAGATAACGCCTGTTTCCATCCTTCTTTGTGACTTCCACAAGATAGGCGAATGACTCCCTTATATACCTGCCTTTATAGATCTTCAGGCCCCTCCTATTCTTTGAGATATTTGTCATTAATGAGCATTCATCCTACCGCAACAGCCTGAATAAAACCAGCTCCTTAACTGTCTGGTGCATTTGTTCTTCACATAATAAGTGGAAATCTGTTTCTAAACCTAGTGAACTAAAGTAGGAAAAATAAAAAATCTTACCATTAAAATAGAAACACTGTTGCTTACAGATTTATATGGATTGTTAAAATTGTGAAAGGACATATTTAATGGTGACATTTAAAGAAATATCTACATATATTCTATGTAGAAACATTATTAGGGGTATTTTATATAGCTACCAAAGCCAGATGATGATAATAGTATTTTCATTCTTTTGATGAAAGCTTGTTTTTATATTTTATAGATTGAGAGCTTAGGCAGAATTACGTGTCTCCGTTTAAAAATTTTTAATGAATGAAGTGTTACATTTTAACTACTTCCATAAAAAAGTTTTAAAATGAGTATTTAATAATGGGAAGCAATACAGAAATACATAATAAAAATTCAGTAGAAATGGCTAACTAAAAATTTAAAATATCCACACATATTTATAAAAATACATTTTAAGTTAAAATAAAAAGGCAAACTATTACCACTGAAAAATATTTGCAAGGATGTAACACTCAGGATTGTCAATATCCTTTATAAAAAATACAGTGGAAAACAATCAATGGTCAATACAATGAAAGGGAAGAAACAATAACAGAGGGAAAACTTAAATAATTATTTAACCGATTGAACATATTCAACAGAAATGTAAATTTAAGTAATAATGAAATATTTTCCTACCTATTAAATTGCTGATCTCCTCTCCTCATTTGGCAGACTAAATCATAAAAACTTCCTGAAGAATAATTTTTAAGTGTAAGTCATCAGATTTTAGCATTTTTAATAGTTAATCCACTAATAGCCATGCTAAAAGTCTACTCTGAAAAAATAATCAAAGCTAAAAAAAATTTTATGTAAAATCAAGTCTTAGTGTAATCTGCAACAGAGAAAAATGAGAAACAAACCAAATATCCAGCAAAAGAGTAAGATGGTTAAATAAATTTTACGATACTTATAAAGATACAATGTGAAACTTTAACAATTAGGCTGTTAATGAATTACTAATATGGAAGTCTCAATATGTAATATTAATTAAAAAATAAAATATGTCTGTGTACATACACATACATGAATTAAAATGTTCAGAATGATCTTGAAATATTAAATTTTGGTTACTTTGTTACATATTTTTATTTTATGCATATCAAACGGAATAACTAAAATAAAACTGTCTCATAATAAATTCCTCAAATATTTAAAAGCCTTAATTGAGTACTTATGAATTCAGGAATAAAAAGAAACGTTTGGTTCACTTACATGAGGTCTACTCTGACCCACTGAAAATTGCACTGTATAAGACTGGATTTAATAGAATAATTATTTCCTAAAAGTAAGCTGTTATTGAGTGAGTCTTTGATTTTTCTATGAAAAAAAAAAAGTCAAAC
This sequence comes from Pseudorca crassidens, assembly GCF_039906515.1. Lineage (NCBI taxonomy): Eukaryota > Metazoa > Chordata > Mammalia > Artiodactyla > Delphinidae > Pseudorca > Pseudorca crassidens. The sequence goes on along the minus strand of NC_090311.1, from coordinate 52,787,966 downwards.
TAGGCCTGAATCAGAATTTTCAGATTTAATTCCTAGATTCTATTTTTTAAGCCTTAATTCAGTCTTGTTTAATAGATATATCACTCATCTCACTTTTAATTCATAAAATGTAAAGGAAACATAATATATAGATTATCTTCTTTGGTTCTGACGGAAATGAGAAACTTGAGTTTAAAGACACTTCTATAGGCTTTCTGCAAGCAATTATGCTTAAATGCAGCAAAATAGACAAGAAAGGACATAATTGTGCTTGTTAAATGTCGTCCCCATTTAACTATCAAAGAAGAGAGTAGAAAAGAAAAGAAAAAAAAAGGTATTGTCAGCCATGGAGATATTTTCAGACAATCACAATAATCTGCATTACAATATTCTCTCCTATGAAAAGGACCGTAATACCATTGCTCATGAGCAGCAGCAGTTCAATGATAACCACTCAGATTTGATGCCTTAAATGTGAACATCTGTTTCTATCATTAAAGCTATCAGAGTGCTGTTAATTACTTGTCTTCTTCTATTTTCAGTATCTGTAAATAGATATTTAGGATCTAGAAAAGTAACTCCCATTATTTAAATGATTAATTCCAGCACCTATTGCCATTATGTTTACCATACATGCACATTAAGTGGCTACTTCCTTCTTGCACACACATGTACATAACTAACATACAAAACCTGTTTCTCATTGAACATTTCCTCTTTTCCCACATTCATTGTTATTTTATATACACATTATATGTGTATGTACATAAACACAACACACACACACATATAAATTTACAGAGTAAAAGACAAGTATATTTTTGAGTATTCCTCAATTGGAAATTATTATAATTTAACTCATTAAAAAATTCTTTCAATTCAAAGACAAAAAGCCTAGGACCCTTGAATAGACACCATTTTTTCCTCTTTGTATACATACATACATACATGGGGAGTGAACTCACAATTCTCTGAATACAGGAATGTAAAACCAGATGTTTTTAAAGATTTCTAGACAATGCTCATAAGTTTCTCTTATGTTAATATTATATATTTTACACTATGGTTGATATAGCATACTTTCCACAGTAGGTGGAAAATGACATACAATATAGTAGATCTCTCCAATAATTCTGTATTATTAGTTGTTAACTTGAGCTAGTCTAGGAAAGAAAAGGGGAAAGAAATGCATTAGAGGGAGTATTATAATGCAAGAATGAAGGAGAAAGGAGGCTTGAAGGTGTATTAGAATAAGGATCACTAACATTTGGAATTTGTGTTTTCCCTTTAGATTTTTTACTAACTTAGCTCTCAAAAGCTAACAGTTCCTCAGTCTTTTCAATATGCAGAATTAGGTGGGGTGATAAAGGCCACAGTCTCCATGGAGGATTGCACAGCAGTAACATGACCGAAATGAGCCATCTCTGTAAGAGTAACAAGCAGTCTAGAAAAATAACCCAAGAGGTTTCCACTATATTAATCACCTTGGTTTGACAGGACAAACACCTTTCTTTTTTTGTAAGTGATGCCTGAATCTAAGGAGATGCAAAAACAACATACAGATTCGACACTACCCTCACTGAAACTCAAGTACACAAGGAGCTGTTCTCCCTGAGGATGACAATGTTATCAGACTGCAGAATCTCAAGTTGTATCCATTTCCTTCTATATTCTTTGCCATTCTTCTGAGATCTAGTAAATTAGCAAGCCAACAGAGGGAAGAAATGGAAATAATTATACTTACTGATCAATTAGAAGGCAAGAAAAGACAGAAAAAGAAGCACAGAATATGTAATATAAAGAACAGGGGCTTCCCTGGTGGCGCAGTGGTTGAGAGTCCGCCTGCCGATGCAGGGGACACGGGTTCATGCCCCGGTCCGGGAGGATCCCACATGCCGCGGAGCGGCTGGGCCCGTGAGCCATGGCCGCTGAGCCTGCGCTCCGCAACAGGAGAGGCTACGACAGTGAGAGGCCCGCGTACCACAAAAAAAAAAAAAAGAGCAAATAACATCGTATTTTAAACTAAATACATCAATGCTTACATTCCATGTAAATATTCAAATTAAGAACAAGTAATGTCAGTCTGACTATATATATAGTTTAATACCATATATACATATTGTAGTGTCTATATATATGTGTGTGTGTGTGTATATATATATATACACACACATACATATACATATATAAAATCAACTTATGCAGTTTAAAAAAGACACACTTTAAATGTAAGGACATAAAATAACTGAAAGTGAAATAATGGACAACTCTTTTCATGAAAATAGGGTCCAAAGTAAATCACTGTATAATGCAAAAGACAATCCCAGATATAAAGAGGGACATTTTATAATGATAAAAGGGTCAATAAATAAGAAAGTTATAACACTTCTGAACTTGTTTTCTCTCACGAAAAATAATTTCTAAAGATTTAAATAACTAGTGAATTAAATGGAGAAACTGATAAATCAGTAATCATCATGGAAGATTTTAGCATATGGAATACACATTGTTTTCAAGTGCACTTCACTATCTGTAGATTTATATTCTGACGTCCCATTTATCTGTTTCCTTACTTCACTGAAGTTCAGATTTATGTGCATTAGATTTATAGAAATGAAGACTCTTAGACTCTATACCTGAAGATTCCAATTCATCTGTATTTGGTGTCCAAGAATTTCCATTTTTTAGTAAGCAGCCTGGGTGATTCAGGTAGTATTGTTAGGTTTCCCCACTGGCACATCCCTCCTTAAGAAATAAAATATGTAAGTCTGCATAGGACTGAACTGCAAAATGTATGTTAGACATATAGCAGGATAAACTTACCAAAGCTTAACTGGTAGAGTGACTCACCGAGAAATTAGGGAGATGAATAGAAAGGCTTATCAGGAGGAAAATGAAGTTACCAAAATTTGCTCCCTACCCTCTGACTTCTCCCAGGGAAAATGTAAAATGGGTGTCTGTGCATCTCAGGTCTGAGATATTCCCACAGTCACGTTCTGTCATCAAAGACAAGGAATGAAGGGGTTATTTTATGTTTGCTATTTTCGAGGGAGCATTCTAGGGTCCTCAAGAGAAACAGAGAAGGAATAGCTAAATAACGTTTTAAACTTGAGATTACCAATGACAGCCTCCCTAAATTTCAGTGGAGTGGAGTCCACTGGCTGTGAGAAAGTTCCATGCAGCAGCAGGCCTCACCATCTCACTCAGAGTGAATCCTCACCTGAGAGACTTCTTGCCCCATCTGGCCTTTAGGTGAGTGGGCCCATTACCTTTCTTGTGCTTTGATATTTATCTTTCAGTATCTATGGAAATGTTATCTTCTCTGTCCTCACCTGCTAGTCATTTGGTCACAGCCTGAGATGGCAGCTCAGTAAAACCTTAAACCAGTTTGTAAGCTTTTGAAAAGCACTGAGCCCTTTACCTGATGTAAAGGAGGATCTTAATTGTCACTACTTTGAGATAGACTAGAGCTTATGGAATCACTCTGAGCTAGGTAGAAAGGTCAGAGCTGTTTAAACTGAATCTCTGTATAAGCCAGATGTGTCATGAACATAATAACTTTTCTATGGTATACCCAATCATATCTCTGTTGCGTTATAGCATTCATGTTAGAAAAACTGATCACTGACAATCTATACAAGGAATGGAGATCAGCTGTCTTTTGCTAGTAATACAGAAAACCAGTAGCTTGTCTGGGGGAAGAGGGAAAGTGGTAAAGCAATGGATTTCAACATTAACTTTATATGAGGATCTTCAGGGAACTTCTTAAAAATTACAAATACCTAGGTCCTACTCAGAAATTTGATTTCAGTTGCTGTAGGGAGGACCTGGTCTTTTGTAACTTTGTCAGATATTCACAGATGATTCTGATGTGCATCCCAGGTTAAGATTACTACGGTCAAGATGATAAAAGGAAATCTAAGTACATTGGAGAGACATGAAGTTTAGGGCTTTATGCACTGAAAACTCAGAGAAGCTTATGTGATTTCATGTAAGGAGCTCAAGATAATTTAACATGAATATACAATTCCTAAATAACTAGGGTAGGAGAGATGGGCATTGTTTACAGTTTGTTATTCCTTGAAATACACTTCTTAAAACAAGAAAAGTTCCTTCATTCCTGGAAGGACGGGTTAACTCCTTTGGTGATGCCATGGTTTTAGTTGCCTCTGTGGTCAGAGGAGCTCTCTCACTAGCTCTCATTCCTTTGTTGTACACACAATTTTTTGAGCAGCTGCAACGTGTGATGGATAGTTCTGATAATGGAGTGAAAGAACAATGAACAAACCAAAAAAAGCTGTCTTCTTTTGGGGGAAGACAAGCAATAAGCAAGTAAATATATTTCATGTTAGAGAGTGACAAGAACAAAACACAGAACAGTATAAGAATGGGCTCCAAGCTTACGAAAGAAAGATCAGAAAGGTCATACAGAAGAGATGATATTGGAGCTGACACCTGAAGGAAGTGGGACATGAGAAAGTGAGCCATGAGACTTCTCTAGCATGCTTTTTAGTTTTTCTGTGTTCATAATTCTTAAAGTTTAAAAATTTTAATCCCATTCATCCATAACTTTTCTTTGTTGATTTTTTTATCTTAAAAATGCAAAATCTTCAGTCTTAATACAAATTAGAGTTTTTCTTATGTTTTATAGTTTCTTAGACTAAAATAATTTCACAGCAGGATATTTCCTCTGAATCCTAAGATTCCTCATTTTCCTCCTTAACTGTATCACGTTTACTGTTTTTACTCAGTTTGCACAACTGTAGATGGGAAATGGGAAAGCTGACATTTACTGTACTTTTACTTGACTAGTCTGTAGATATTCTAGATGGCTGTGAAGAACACAAAGGGAGGGACACACAACTGGGGAGTCCACTGGTTTGCCAACCATGCCTGAGTTAGCTGAGAACTGTTCATCTCCCTTTAAGCCTTTAGGAGTTGGTTGTAGTAATCTTCAGTGTTTACTTATCTATTTATTTGTGCTAAAAGAATAATTACTATGTGTGCCAGGGTAAATTGGTTTGTTGTTGATGTGGTACAGTCAGGAACTGTTCAAGTTATTCAAGCTACCCTCAGTTCACCACCCCAAAGTTTTGCATGATTCTCAGCTCCTGCTGATTCCCATTTTTTTCTTTGTGTTTGCTCCTATGAACCTAGATCCACTAGGAACTCCTTTAATTTCCTTTCCACACAGTCTTGTTCTGTGTTATGCTATGTAGTGGGTTACCACTTACATTCAATTCCTGAATTTGGAAGCTACTGTTTGATGTCTGAAACCCTTCATTATTAACAATACCTATTTCTGCACATTTATTTCATATTTTTTACTCATTTCACAAGAACTGTGGAAAAAAGAGTTAAATAAATGAGCTCAAATTGCCTTGCTGAAAGTAAGTGACTGCGATATTTACACCCAAACTTTGTATCACTAGTTGCTAGGAGAGCAACGAGAACCTCAGTTCCCTATGCACCCACTCCACCAATATCTCCAACCTTATTGTTCTATGGGACTGACTCTAGAGTTAGCATCTTACTCATGGAAATATCTTAAAAGACCTACAAGGAGAGATAATGCACACTTAATAGTTACCATATATTTCTTTTAAAATAACAGGATACCAAAAATGCCAGCATCTTACATTCATATTGCCTATAATATACATGTTAACAGAATAGGCAAGACAATTAAAATAAGCAACTCATTCTTAGGATAGTTATTGCATTTGACATGTTCTTACTGTTTTCCCATAATTCTTGCATCCTCACAGCTCACGTGTAAAATACATGGGCAAGAAATTGCTTTTTGCGTTCAGATCATGGTTGACTTTTGTCATGTGTCTTAGGCACCCTTTCAGGAATTATACAAAATGAGTATCAGTCAGTTACCTTGTGAATCTGAAATTTAGCTAATCAATTTCTTATACATCAGGAGAGAGCAAATGTGTAACACTTCTTCATTGCCCAGTGAAACATTTAATATCTGGATTTATACACCATTTATCTTGAGTTTCCAGCCTCACATTACTCTTTTTTAATTTACTCTACTGTATATATGTGCAACAAATTTCCATTCTCCACAGAGAATTTTAATGTCTTCAGCAGAATACAAGTGGGTAAATACAGATTTTGTCAAGTTGAGCTATTCATAGTTTAGTTATATTCCTGATTCAGCAAACACTGTGGCTCTGGAATATTTAACCCTAAATAAGAATATGAACATCAAAATAGTGTTTTGCAAGAAATTAGAGCTATAAGCCAAATCCAAGTGCTAATATGTGGTTGAAAAGAGATTAGTTGATGTGTGAACTCTCAGCCATTTTACATGCAATTTTAAAGGCTGCTTTCCCATGAACGAGAAACTTAGTAAATCAGGAAGCTACAACTCTAGAAAGAAAATAAATGAAAGAACTTTAAGGCTGCTTATAACTTCCAGTTGCCCACTGAATAAACCTGAAACTCCACTCTCCAGAACTGGGGCCCATATTGTCTTTGCAGGCTCATCCTGAGTTTGCCCCACAAGAACAACCTATGTTTTAGCCACACCTGATTCCTCCAGGCTTCTAAGATATACTGCTCTCTTCCCTGATTTTATTTTTCTAAATATGTTGTTTATACTTCCTGGATGCCTTTTTCTGATTGTCCAGATGGCGAACTCCTGCTTTTCTTTTAAGACCTAAGTCAAATATCCTCTTTCCTGTGGCTTGCCCGTGCCTTCTTCAACTTCATAGCAAATTTCATTTCCTTCTCTATGTTCTTGCACCACTTTCTGCACACCTGAATACTGTGAATGAACTCATGTACATGTCACCATCAATGGACTATGAGCCCCTTAAAAACAGTGTGCGTATTTAACTCATCCCTTGATCCTCAGCAACTAACCCAATGCCTGGTTCCAAGTGGGCATTGAAAATGGTCTTTAAAGTGGGCAAAGAAAATAAGATAAATTACAGAATGACATCATATGCTGGTATTGCAATTTAGTAGTAATGAATACATTAAACTACAGTGGTTAAATTCAGAATTTTCACATACTGGGATAGTGGCAAAAACAACAAAAAATTTACTTGTAATTTCACAGCCATTATTAGTTTATTGAGAATTGGGCAAGTCAGCATTTTTCTGTATCATCAACCGTGGCTCTTTTATTGAAATAAATTCTAAAGAAACAGAATTATACTTCTGAATTTTCACCAGGGGCCATTTGTGTACTTATTTGTTTTATGAATATTTATGGAGCACTGACTAGATCCTATGCTTTGTGTAAGGCACTCATGATACTATAACAAGCAAGACAGACGAGGTGCCTGTCCTCAAGCAATCAAAAAATGAGCAATTGGAATGAGTACAATTAGTGTTATGACTATGAAAGTACAGAGTGTATGTGGTGAAATAACGTGTGGTCTGGAGTGAGAATACATCAGTCCCCGCACATTTGTATAGCTCCTTGCGATGAGTCTCATTGTATTGGAAAGGCTGGTGCACACGTCTGTGTACCCAAGGAATCCAGGGTCTTCAAGGGCTGAGAATGGGACTTCTGTTTTATCCTCATCAAGTAGCAGAATTCCAGCACATATTAGGTGATCAAGAAATATTTCTTGAATGACTGAATTAATGCATTTCTTTCACATCCGTAGTCATACTTCTACTTTATTAAAATAACCCTTTAGCAAAAAGAGAATGGAGATAGTAATGCCTCTTTTTTTGGTAAATCATAAAAACAGTGTTGATCACACTTCTCAGTTCATGTGACTAACATTGGTCCACCAATGGCTTTTCACAGTTCATTTATAATCCCTCTTTTTAGGGCTTCCCTGGTGGCGCAGTGGTTGAGAGTCCGCCTGCCGATGCAAGGGACACGGGTTCGTGCCCTGGTCCGGGAAGATCCCACATGCTGCCAAGCAGCTGGGCCCGTGAGCCACAGCCGCTGAGCCTGTGCGTCCAGAGCCTGTGCGTCCGGAGCCTGTGCGTCCGGAGCCTGTGCTCCGCAATGGGAGAGGCCACAACAGTGAGAGAAAAAAATCCCTCTTTTTATATCCATCTCCATATGATTTGCCACCCACCCCCAAACATAGGGGGTTGCTATGTGTTTTGCATACATGCTTGAATTTTAAGCTATCTTTGTCAAATATGAAGTCTTGTTATTGTTGTTGTTGTGTTTTTAAAGTATACAATTATTGTAGATCTTATTTTCTTTTTTGTTCATACAGGCCTATGTGTTAAATATAAATTCATGTTACTGATTATACATATACATGATTGCTACAACTGCTGCATACACATTTTATTTATCTGCCTCATATGAACTCAAAAATTGTCTCCAAATCCAGGCACTTGGAATACTACTGGGAAAAACCTAACACATATTCGTTTATGATCAGTTTGAGAATTTTCCTGGAATATATATATATCCAAGAGTGATATTTCTCAGTAATAGTTTGTGCCTGTATCCAGGTAACTTAAGTACTTTAAATTTGGCTCTCAACTGGAGTAACCAGTCTGTATTCCCGTCATCACTTTGCAAGATTTCCTGTTTGCCCATATCCCTGACAAGATTTGTGTGTGAAAAAGAATTTGTCTTGCCTTTTCCCTCCATTCCCAGGAGGTAAACTCTTAATCCTAGGAATTTTCTGAGTGATAAGAGTATCTGTTATTTATGGTGGGCCCCTGGGACCACACCTGATAATTTATGCTAACAAGATGGCTTGGGATGGGGACTGTCTACCCCAGAAAGATCATTCATGTGACTAGAGGGTTGAGATTTTCAGTCATGTGATATCAGCCCAACCTCCAGGAAGGAGAGAGGGGCTGGAGATTGTGTTCAGACTCATGGCCAATGATGCAATCACCTGTGCCTAGGTAATGAAGCCTCTCTAAAAAGCTCTGGACTCCAGAAGTTGGATGAGCTTCCCTAGTTGGCAACACTCCTCATACCAGCACACATCAATATGCCAGGAGAGAAACATGTCCCTGGGCACAACAGAAGCCTCATATTTGGAACTCTCCCAAACCTCTCCCTATTCATCTTTCCCTTTCGCTGGTTCTGATTTACCACTTTTCCATAATAAAACTGTAATTTTAAGTATATAAGTATACAAAATTTCCAGAGTTCTGTGCTGTTTTGGCAAATTATTGAATCTGAGGAAGTCTGTCAAGACTTCAGATTTGTAGCCAGCTGCTCAGAAGTGAGGACAGCCCTGGGGACTTCTGAACTCATGGTTGATGTCTGAAGTGAGGACAATCTATAAGGACTGTTCCCCCCTAACCTGTGTAGTTTTGCCAAACACCAGGTAGCACAGCATTATCTGATTTTTACAATTTTTCCAGTAAGATTGGTCTAAAGTGACACACCATTGTTGTTTTAATTTGCATTTCTTTTCCTATAAATGAGTATATCTTCTCAAATGCTTATAGAGAAAAGGGTTTTCTCCCTTTTTGCTGCCTGTTCCCAACTTTTAACTGTTTTTATTGTTTTCCTGTTTTGTTTTGAGTTCTTTTGGTGCTTTGTAAAATATTTTTTATATTCTAGGTATTATTTATCTATCTCTCATTAACTGTGTCAATGTTGCCCTTTGTTGAACAGAAACACTTAATTTTGATCTAACAAAGTTTTAATAGAGATCTTCTTTAAGAAGTTCTTTCCCACCATAAAATCATAAAAATGTTATCCTAAGTGTCTCTATTCAATTTATATATATATATACATGTTTTTTATATTTTGTTTTTTAATCCATCTTTGTATCTGGTGTAAAGTTGTAATCATTTATTTTTATCCTGTAGTGAGTTAATTTATTGAAAACTACCGTCTCCAAAGAATTTTAAAATTCTGAATAAATTACCTTTATTATATAATTTATATTTAATTCTATAATTAAAAATAAAGGTGATATTATTTTTATTATATATCAGTTTCCAACATATACTGATCTTTCTCTGGGTTTTCTATCCTTTTCCATTGGTCTACATGTCTATACTTGCACCAATTATCTACTGTTTTCACTACTATGACTTTGTAGTATGTCTTAATATCTCATAGACTTATCCCACCATTTTTTTTAATTGATTTATTTCCCCATGGGACTCTAATCTTCCATGCCAATGTGTGGGTAGATACGTACTTGTGTGTGTATTAATATATATATGTGTGTGTATACATAAATATAAATTTAAATCTATATATACAGAGTTTAAAAAAATTAGCTGATTGTGATTGTAATAAATAAATTGGAGAAAAGTAAACATTAAAATATTAATGCATGCCATATGTAGTGCTGATAACTATTATATTGGCATTTTTTAGATTTTTTTATACCCTTTAAAAGAGCTTCAAGTTTGTCTACACGTATCTTATATACTCTTTAAGGTAATTCCAAGCTACTTTACATTTTCAGTTAATATTACATATGGAATCATGTATCTATATAATTTTCAAGTTGATTATATCTGGTAATTTTAACAGTACTATTGATTCTAAGAAATGAATACTGTGTCTGCTGAATGTATAATTTTCATATAATAGTCACAATTTTTGTCAATATATTCTACTGCTTTTATTCTAAGTGAGTAAAAATAAATGTCTATATCTCACCTTTTTATCTTCACATATTTTTATTCATTTTTCTTATTTTATTGCATTGGCCCAAACCCCCAGGACAATGTTAAGGATATAGTAAATGCCCTCATTTCTGATGTAAAAGAAACTATGGGGTTTCCCTGGTGGCACAGTGGTTGAGAGTCCACCTGCCGATGCAGGGGACACGGGTTCGTGCCCCGGTCCGGGAAGATCCCACATGCCGCGGGGGGGCTAGGCCCGTGAGCCATGGCCGCTGAGCCTGAGCGTCCGGAGCCTGTGCTCCGCAATGGGAGAGGCCACAACAGTGAGGGGCCCACGTACCGCAAAAAAAAAAAAAAAAAAGAAAAAGAAAAAATGCTCCCTTCAATCTTCCACTCTCTCTTTCCCTCTCTGTATATCTAAATGCAGAGATCTGGGAGAAAGATTTTAAGAAATCCCTTATGGGTCCTGGAGTCAAAAGGTGGAAGGAAGCAGCATCTCTGGTAGGGTCTCAGGATAATAGCTCAGGAGAGTTGGCCAACTCATATTAGTGTGTGATATGACCAAGAAATAAATTTTTATTATGTTTAGCCCCTGAGATCTTGGAGTATTTGGTTACTAAGTAGCCTAAAATACCTTAATTTGCAGCACTTACTATATTTGTTGTGTATCTCCAAGATTTAACACAAATCAAATTTTTATATCCTCTTGAAATCTTAGCTAGCAAAAATTATTACCATAAATATTCTGTGAACTTTATCATGCTTTTTTGGATTTAATGAAATAGACAATATTTTTTCTTCTTAGATTTATTTAAATTGTAAATTGGATTTATAGACTTTCTGATGTTGACCAACTATTTTTGTATTCAGGGGATGATCCTATATGAGGATGATCTTTTAATGCACTGATGAATTTACACACACACACACACACACACACACACACACACACACACACACAGAGATAGGGTTTTGCATTTTCTCTTGTCCCTCTATAGTCTAGTAACCTAAATACAGCCAGGATGATCCTTTACAAATATAAAACATACCAACCAACTTTTTACCTCCAATTCTTCCAATTGAGGCAGGAGACACATGGGCCTCAGGCTGAACAGCTTAAGTTTCTTCTCTGTGGACAGAAACGCCATAACAGCTGGAGTGAGAGAGGAGGCTGGGCCCTACCCAGATAAGAGATAAAAAACCACATATTCCTCATTCTCAAAGTCAAGGAGACCTTCCCGACTACACATGCGTAGAAAGGCTCCTTGGAGGTGAAAAAGGGAGGGAGTGCCACCCCATAGTAAGTGAAGTCAACTACCCATAGGCCTCTTTGCTAGAATCCATCTTGGCTAAGAGATGCGCAGGCATACATGGGGGACCCTGACATAAACCAAATACAGACTCAGAACCAGGCAAAGCAAGATGATTGGTCAAAGGAAACCCAGAAGAAATGACCCATAGAAGTGATTCAAACTACCACAACGGTGCAACTCTCTCTCTGAGCCTGCCCGTGTGTCTATCCACACGTACTGTACTCTTTTTCCTCCTAATAAACAGTTTACTTGTTTCACTACTTTCCATCCCTATGTGGAAATTCATTTCTACACAGCTGACAGGCCAGGGCCTTGTCACTGGCCACCATTCTCTGGTTGTGTAGTGGCTAGGATTCAGTACTCTCACTGCCGCTGCCCAACCTCAGTCTCTGGCCGGGAACCTAAATCCTGCTTCAAGCCACTGCAGGCTAAGGCCACCTGAGATCACAATCTCTTCCCAAAATTATTTGGTTAAGTCTTTCCAAAGATCTGCAAGGCCATTTTTTAATACTTCCATTTCCCATTTCACTGACTCTGCTCTAGCCACACTGTTCTTCTAGTTGTTCTTTTAACATAAGTTTTTTCACCTAATTTACTTGTCATTCTGTTTGGCTGGTATACTCTAAACACACAGGATTCTTTTCTTTTCCCCTTTGTTCAGGTCATAAATCAAATGTTCTCTTTTATATCAGTTTCCTAAAAGTAGAGCATGAGACAGCCTTGTTTGAGTTATTTCTTGAGGATGTTCTCTCAGGAAAAGGGGAGTGAAGGAAGCCAAATAAAGATGGGGAACATCTAAACAAAGATATGGAATGAACATGAGAATCCTTTCAGTTTGTTCCCACATTGTTTTGGTTTCTTGGAAACAGACTTTGAGATGAAAGCTTGCAGAAGATTTATTGGTGTGTACTCTCAAGAAATACACTTCTAAGAAAATGAAAGGTTCAAATTCAGGCAGAGAGGAAGAACGTAATCCACACTATGATTGCAACTAACCCCTCCGCCCACCTTAAGAGGAACTCTGGAGTGAGACTGGCACTTCATATTTGTCCCAAGTCGAGGCAGAACACTACAGTACCCACTTCAAACCAGGAAGCTCTGTAGCACAAATTACTCCATAGAATCAGTCCCACCTTGAGAGAATGGGAGCCGTTCTCTCAACTCTGTCTCAGTTAGTCATCAGCTAAAGTCCTTCCCTGAGAACAAGGGTTGCCTCTCAGACTCGGTAGCTCACATCTGTTTAAGAGAAACTGTCCAGAAAAGAAGGCAGCTGTGAGTTGTTATTAGACAATATTAGCAGTTGGGGGATGTGCACACCACTTAATAAAAGGAATATTAAGAAATCACCAACAGCATCTAGTACTATCCACCCCTTGCACTGCTCAGATATACCTCCTATTCACATTACAGTAAACTGTTCCTGGAGAGAGGATAAAGTGAACCTATCTGGTTGGTCACATCTTCTGGGAAAACATACAAGACCACTGTTAGTGGGATAAACTACAGCCCTTACTCCAAGAGTTGATCCTAAGGCCATAATTGACACTCATCATTTACTTTCTCCTCTGCCTAATCACTAGATTGGGGATTAGTGTCTGGCACTCACAGCATCAACTTCAACATCTAATCAGCTCGTGGTAAAACAGAAAAACCTATCCTTTCCCCGGTATGCTTATTACTCTGATGTATTTTTCTCTATTAACTTTTGATTCCAACAGATGCATACTTACTGATGGTTTATTATTTGTTTTCTCTCACTAGATTTTAAGTTCCACATTGAGAAGAATTTGATCTTTTTAAATTCAATGCTTTATACTCAGAGCCTAGAACATTTACTTACATGAAATATTCATTCAATAAATTAAGATCTTTACATTTTTGTTAGTAATTAAATTTAACTTTCAGTTTCTTTTTTTTTTTTTTTTGAAGACTTCAAGTTTTAGAATAGTTGTAGGTTCACAGCAAAACTGAGAGGAAGGTACAGAGATTTCCCATATACTTCTACCTGTACACATGCACAGCTGCCCGCAGTAGCGACGTACCCCTACCAGAACAGTACATTTATTATAAAGAATGAACCAACATTGACACATCACTATCACCCAAAGTCCATAGTTTACTTTAGGGTTCACTCTTGGTGTTGTACATTAAGGGTTTAGACAAATGTACAATGACATGTTTCCAACATTATAGTATCGTATAGAGTAGTATCAATGCTCTAAAGATCCTCCACCTATTTATCCCTCTCTCCCTCCCTCCTAACCTCTGTCAACCACTAATTTTTTAATGTCTCTATAATTTTGCCTTTTCCAAAATGTCATGTAGTTAGAATCACATGGTACACAGCCTTTTTTAGACCAGTATATTTCACTTAGTAATATGCATTTAAGGTTCCTAAATGTCTTTTCATGGCTTGATAGTTTTTTGGGTTTTGTTTGTTTGTTTGTTTGGTTGGTTGGTTTTGTTTTGTTTTCTTTTGTTTTAGCACTGAATAATATTCCATTGTCTGGACATACCACAGCTTATTTATCATTTACCTAAAGAAGGATATCCAGGTTGCTTCCAAGTCTTGCCAATTAAGAATAAAGCTGCTACAAATATCTGTGTGCAGGCATAAGTTTTCAACTCATTTGAGCATATGCCAGAGTGTGATTGTTGGAACATATGGTAAGAGTATGTTTAGTTTTGCAGGAAACTGCCAAAATGTCTTTCAAAGTGGCTGTACCATTTTTCACTCCCACCAGTGAAGAATAAGAATTCATTTTCTTTTTTATATTTTTACCAGATTTTGGAATTAAAGTTACATTAATCTTTTTGAATGAATAAGGCTATTTTATGGTGTTTTATGGAATGTTTCTTTTTAGAATGAGTTAAAAGTACCTCACCTATGGAATCATCATGGTCTGAAAATTTAGAGAAATATTCTTACCACTAAAAATCTTTAAATATTAGAAGCCAATTATAACTTTTCAATTAAAATTTAGGCAATATTTGACAATTTATATTTTTCTAAATATGTATTGATTTTATTTACATTTTAAAATTTACATTACATAGTCCAGTCTTTAAAATAGTTCTTTATCATTTTTTATGGCATAATCTCTTTCTTTCTTTTTTCTTTTTTTTCTTTCCTTTATTATTTTTCTTTTTGTCATCCCTTCTGCTAGAGTGTCTTACTAATATTTTCAAAAAACAGCTCTTGATTTAATTTTTCTAATTTTTCTTCTCTGTATTATTAATTTATAATCTCATTTCTTTTAATCTGTTCTAAATTTACTTGAATTTCTGGAACTTATTCTGCTATAGATTTAAATTCTCATCTGGTCTGCAATTAATCCTTCATTTCTTCATATTTCTTTTTATACTTTTTTTTTTTTTTTTTTGCGGTATGAGGGCCTCTCACTGTTGTGGCCTCTCCCGTTGCAGAGCACAGGCTCCTGACGCGCAGGCCCAGCGGCCATGGCTCATGGGCCCAGCCGCTCTGCGGCATGTGGGATCTCCCCAGAACTCTCAACCACCGCGCCAACCAGGGAAGCCCCTCCTTCATATTTCTTAATGAATGTGTTTAATTTTCTGTCTAAACACTATGTGTTTCTTACAAACTTTGACACATGCAGAGCTTAATATGTAATACATAATTTTGATTCATGTCTGAATATATTGTAATTTCCTTCACTATTTATTATTTATTCTTAATTATTTTCTTAAATGTTATTTAGTAGCTTATGGTTTACTTTCCAAATATATAAAAATATAAAAATGATATATAGAATTATAAAATAATTGTAAAATACATTATTTTATTTATAGACTTAGAACATAGTATTATGATGTTAATTATTTGTAACATATAGGCACCCTTTGTTGGCTTATATGTCATTGAATACTGTGATTATTCCATTTGTGGTTCTAAGGAATGTTTTTATTTTCCATTTAGATAAACTATTGTTGATAGTGCAGTAGACACTCCTTGCCTCATAGATACAGGAGACAATCTACTAAGTTTTATATCCTACTTCCATCTATAATTCATGGGTAAGTTTCTCATTTATCAGCAGAGATAAAAACCATTATGATTTTAGAGGGCTGTCATGGGGAGTATATTAGTTAGTCCAGGTTAAATATTAGCAGGCAGTCTTACTTATATTATTTTAAAATACATTACTATGCTCCAAAAGAAACTAGCTTTTAGTACATCTAAGAATATCCAAGTCATCTATTTTCTTGATAGCAAAAATTGAGAAAATGAGTTTTTTAATTGTAGCCCATAGACTTAGATAATTGAATTATTCATAATCCTTGGGTCTTTCCTTTATTATTGATTGTTTAAGTTTGTTTATTTGTATTTATGTATGTTATTTTTAAATAACATTATGTTTTGGACTTCTGTGTCTACACTCACAAAGTATTTAGCTTCTTTCCTCTTTGTAGACATTTAGGATGTTCATTCCAGTTTTTTCATATTATATACCATTTGCCATTATACCAAATTGTTGTACATATTTATGATTACTCTCTCAGGATGAGTTTCCCTAAGTAGACTTGTTAAGTAAAATTACAAGAACATTTTCAGAGCCTCTGATAATATTTCTAAATTTAAGTAAAGTAAGTTTCTAGCAATTAACATGCTTGTCAGCTGTGATTTCTCAGAGTGCTCATTTCTCCTCACCTTCCACCTGGTGGATTAGATTTTTTTAATTCTTTTCAAAATCAATAGGCAAAAAATTGGTTTGCATTCTTGCTAAAATTGCATTTTTTGATTGCTAGTGAGTTTGAAAATTTATGCCTATGTCCGTTTTCCATTTGTATTTATTTTAGTAAATGGTTTATTATAGTCTTTGTTAATAATTCCAGTTGTGTTTTCATCTTCTGATTAGCAATTTTAAGAGTGCTTTATTAAAACTCTATCCTCTATAAGATATGCTCCATTTATTTACATCTTTATTTTCATTTTAAATTTATCTATGTTAATTTTTGTATTACAGATTTTTTTAATTGGAGTAGCAAGATTTATCAATATTGTCTTAATATTATCTCTTTTTCCTCTAATGCTTAGATGTGCTTGTGATGTGGTGATTTAAGTATATGCCACACCATTCTTTTTTTTAAGACTTTAAAAATTGTCTTCTTTTATAATTTTCTTTTTATGCTTTCCATAAATTTCTTATTGTATTTATAACTATGTACTTTATGTTTTTGTTTTAATAAAATAATCTTACTATTATTGAAAGCATCTTCCAGAATAATTTCAAGTCATTTTTACTAGATTATATAAAAAATGTTGACCTTCTAATATATATATTATACATATATAGTTTACCATACCATTTAAAATCACCTAGCAATTTCTAAAAAGGTCTCAATTTATTTGATTGGATGTTCCAGAAAAATAATTGACTATATATAATATTATATCTCCTATATATAATGGATATTGAGTTACCTCATTTAAAATTATAATTTTTAAACATTTTATTTTCGTTTTTTATTTTACAGAATAAGAGTTCTAAGATCTGTCAATGTACGAATGGATAAAGAAGGAGTGGTACATATATACAACGGAATATTACTCAGCCATAAAAAGGAACAATACTGAGCCATTTGTAGAGACATGGATGGATCTACAGACTGTCATACAGAGTGAAGTCAGAAAGAGAAAAACAAATATTGTATATTAATGCATATATGTGGAACCTAGAAAAATGGTACAGATGAACCAGTTTGCAGGGCAGAAATTGAGTCACAGATGTATAGAACAAACGTATGGACACCAAGGGGGGAAAGTGGCGGGGGTGGTAATGGTGTGATGAATTGGGAGATTGGGATTGACATGTATACACTGATGTGTATAAAATAGATAACTAATAAGAACCTGCTGTATAAAAAAATAAATAAAATAAAATTCAAAAAAAAAAGTTCTGTCAATGTATTAAAAGTTCCTTGGATTATTGAAAACATATGGAGATATATAGAACATAACTCCAGAGAGTCATTGGTTCTGTCACTACTGTACCCAAGACTCGAGGGGTTTTTTGTGGGTTTTTTTTGCAGTATGCAGGCCCCTCACTGCCATGGCCTCTCCCGTCGCGGAGCACAGGCCCCGGACGCGCAGGCTCAGCAGCCATGGCTCACGGGCCCAGCCGCTCCGCGGCATGTGGGACCCTCCCGGACCGGGGCACGGACCCACGTCCCCTGCATCGGCAGGCGGACTCTCAACTACCGCGCCACCAGGGAAGCCCAAGACTCGAGTTTTTGATGCTCCACTAGGGAAGCCACTGATTTAGGCTTTCTAGAACAGTATTATACAATAGAACTTTCCTTGTACCTGAATTTAGATCTCACCATGGAATGCTTTATTTAATGTATTTGGTTATTTAAATAAAACTGGTAATTTTTAAAAATTAAAGTCCCACTCAAATACAAATATGATGTTTAAATATTTGATTAGCAGTAGCTTATGTAACCTCTCCTTTCAACTAAAATATTTACTAATAAAAAGTAGAAGACACAAATACAGAGAAATAAGACTCATATCAATAAACTATCATAAGAATCTAGATGAAATCATTAATTGCTATAAAAACATAACAGAATTGAGAAACATTTCTGATGACGTCTCACCGATTAAATAGAAACTATGTCAAAATATAGAAAGTAGGAGAAAAATGGATCAATGGTTAATTGATATCTAACTCTCTTGCTATCCCAAATCCCTAAAAAAAATTTTAAAAGAGGAAAAAAAGAAAGATATATTCCTGAAATATTAAAAATTACCAGTTATATCAGTTCACTAAGCCTGAAGGGAATTAATGGATTTTTATCTTTCTCTGATCAATCTAAGATAATTTCCTTTTGTTTTCAATAACACAAAAACATGTATATAACAGGCATTTAGTCCTATTAGTATTTATTCTTAGCATTCCCTTAATAGTCATTGAAGAGGCTTTAGCACAGATTTTTCCCCCAAAAATATTTCAAGGATGAAGTAGCTTAATTACTTTCATTAAAATCCCATCACTGGATAGCTCTTCAGTTTCTCATATATTTACACATTTAAACATTTTAAACACATAAAATTAGCTTTTTATTATACTTAAATGTGACTTTGTTCAAAACAGTGACTACTAACTACTCAGGCTGGCTTGATAGAGTTGAGACTTGTTGAAACCCTCTCACAACAGGGAGGCCATAAAAGCAAGGGTGATTTTTTGTGGCTGTTGTTCCCATTTTGTTTCTGAGAACATTTTTCTATCCTTCTAGTTGTGCCAGAACTTAAAGGAGCATTAGAAATCATCTTATTCAACTCCTTAAATTAAAAATCAAAGAGCTAGTGACTCAGGGAGCAGAAATGATTTGTCCAGGTTACTCCAACCAAATGGGGGAGGCAAAAATCAGAACTCAGGTCTTCTATCACTCAAACCCTTGTTCTTTCCACTATTTAACTGTGCCTCCTGTATGGAAACAGACAACAAAAAAATGGATCAAAAACCATGCTTTAGATCTTGTAAACATAATCTGTGGCATAATATACAATATCTTAATGCATACCAATCAAACAAAAACTCTATTCATGCTCCTTCAAATATATTCCTGGTCACTGAATTCTAGACCAAGCCCTACATTTGTTTTTCTGACTTGGCTTCTTAGTGAGAAAAGAGAAAGTTCACCACTTTTTATATATTTTTCTCAGTATAATATTTTAACTGATCACATACCATGAATTATCTAGTCTTTTATATCAAGTACAATATTTGGATGATGCAGAGATAGAAATTATGTATGGGTAGTAGAAGGAATAATGGACTTATAAACCAAAAGAGATGGGTTCCATTAGGGGCTGATAGTGTGATTTTGAATGAGGATCTCCACTTCTCTAAAATAGTTAATTTTTAAGAATCTTGAAGAAATCAAATGAGACAGTGTGTAGGAAATGATTGAGGGGGTCCAGATCAAGATGGTAGAGTAAGAAGATCCTGAACTCACTTCTTTCTATGGACATACCAAAACAGCTCCACATAGAACAGCTATCTCTGAGAATGACCTGAAGACTGGCAGAAGAGATTTCCTACAACTAAGGATATATATAAAAAAAGGTCATATTGAGACAGGTGGGAGAGGCAGAGACAGGGTCTAGCCAGAACCCACACCCCTAGTGCAGGGACCCAAAAGCAGGAGGGATATCACAACCATATATGTTCCTCATGAGAACTGAAGGGTCTGAGCCCCACTTCAGGCTCCCTAGCCCAGGAGACCTGCACTGGGAAGACAAACCTCCACAATGTCTGGCTTAGAAAACCAGCAGGGCTTATGTCCAGGAGAGCTGGACGGCTGTAGGAAATCATGACTCTTCTTGAAGTGATTTTGCACAAACTCACTTACTCTGAATCTTAGTGCAGAAGCAGTAGCTTGAAAAATGCCTGGGTCATATGAGAATAAGATTAATTGACTAATTTTAGGATGTGTGCCAAAGGGGTAGGGATCTGATGGAATTTTCTCTGGGGAAAGAAGCATTGGAAGGCACTTTTTTTAAAAAATTCTCCACCTAACTGGCCTGACACTGGCTGGCGCCATTTCTGTCACTCTCCATCAACCTAGCTAACACCTGGCACCTCTGCCCTGGCATTCCCCGAAGGAACCACCCCATCTAACTTTTTTGTCCTGACTAGCCCCTCCAAAATGGCTCCCACCCTGCCCGAACTAGGGGGCAGCCCCAGAATGGACTGGCATGATATGTTCAATGTACTGAAAGGAGAGAACTTAAAACCAAGAATAATCTACCTGGCAAGGTTTCCACTCAGAATGGAAGGAGAGGTAAGTGTCCCAGAAAAGCAAAAGCTAAAAAGTTCATCACCACTAAACCAGCCTTGCAAGAAATGTTAAGGGACTTCCTTAAATGGAAAAGAAAAGGCTATAACTAGAAACAAGAAAATTATGAAAGAAGAAATCCCACCGGTAAAGATAAATATACCATAAAGGTAGTGGAGCAGCCTCCAGTAAAGCTAGGATGAAGGTTAAAAGACAAAAGTAGTAAAATTAACCAAAACTACAATAATTAGTTAAGTGATACACAAAAAGATGTAAAATATGACATCAAAAACATAAAATGTGGGTGGGAGAGTTAAAATGTAGTGCTTTTAGAATGTGCTCAAACTTAAAAAACCATTCATTTAAAATAGACTGCTGGTCTTCCCTGGTGGCGCAGTGGTTGAGAATCTGCCTGCTAATGCAGGGGACAAGGGTTTGAGCCCTGGTCTGGGAAGATCCCACATGCCACAGAGCAACTAGGCCCGTGAGCCACAACTACTGAGCCTGCGCGTCTGGAGCCTGTGCTCCGCAACAGGAGAGGCCGCGATAGCGAGAGGCCCGCGCACCGCGATGAAGAGTGGCCCCCGCTTGCCACAACTAGAGAAAGCCGTCGCACAGAAACGAAGACCCAACACAGCCAAAAATAAATAAATAAATTAATTAATTAAAATAGACTGCT
Organism: Pseudorca crassidens; assembly: GCF_039906515.1. Taxonomy (NCBI): domain Eukaryota; kingdom Metazoa; phylum Chordata; class Mammalia; order Artiodactyla; family Delphinidae; genus Pseudorca; species Pseudorca crassidens. Next base: position 52,766,639 of record NC_090311.1, on the reverse strand, counting down.
AACTACATAGATTGTTATATATGAACCTCATGGCAACCAGAAACCAAAAACCTGTAACAGATATACAAAAATTAAATAGAGGGCTTCCCTGGTGGTGCAGTGGTTCAGAGTCCGCCTGCCGATGCAGGGAATGTGGGTTCGTGCCCCGGTCTGGGAAGATCCCACATGCCGCGGAGCGGCTAGGCCCGTGAGCCATGGCTGCTGAGCCTGCGCGTCCGGAGCCTGTGCTCCGCAACGAGAGAGACCCCAACAGTGAGAGGCCCGCGTACCGCAAAAAATAAATAAATAAATAGAAAGGAATACAAACCTAACAGCAAAGAAAGTTATCAAATCAGAGGGGAAGAGAACACAAAAAGAAAGGAACAGAGAAAAACTACAGAAACAACCAGAAAACAATGAACAAAATGGCAATAAGTAAATACTTAACAGTGATTATTTTAAATGTAAATGGACTACGTGCTCCAATCAAAATGTGGGAATAGCAGTTCTAGTCTGAAACTTACATGAACTGAAGAAATATCTAAAAACTGCATGTTACCGAAGCTGAATCAAGAAGAAATAAGGAACAGGATTAGCTCATTGTGCATTAAAAAGTTTTAATTAGTATTTCAGACAAAATACCCACATACAAACATACCCTCCCACACAAAAGTATAGGGCCTTGGCAGTTTAACTGGAGATTCCTACCAAATATTTATGAAAAAAAAAGAGAAAAAAACCTTCTGCTTTACATAGTTTATTCCAAAAAAACAGAATGATAGAACAATCCTTAACCAACAAAACAAACACAGTGAAAGATGCTCACACAGCAAAAAATACTCACTAGTATCTTAGGAATTCTATATATTAACTAACATAACAATTAAAAACAAATTCCTATTGTAAAAATGCTATAAAAGTGGGTGGAAAAATCCAAGATTATAATTTCTATTGTATTATATTCTTTATTTCATGTTTAGTTTCCCTTTTCTTTAAGTGTTTGTAGCTGTATAATTCCCAGGAAGAAGATAAAGGAAGTAACATTAATCGAGTGCCTTTATTCTTCAAATACTGTTTGGTTATTTAAATTCAATATTTTATTTATTTAACACAGTATCTCAATGTGGGCATCATTACTTCCTTTAACAATATATTGATGGGTTTTTTAATTTGTGAAGTATCATAAAAATCTTCAAAAAATTGATAATCTACACAATTTTGATACATATCAGCATAATTTATATTCTGGGGTAAAATGATCTTACACACCTGTAAGAGAGCTGCTGAAAATAGATGATAATTCTTTACAGAAACAACACATACAACATAATTTAGTATGAAGAGAAATTTAAATGAGAGAAAGTATATTTGGATTTGTTTAATAGTAGGTTGCTGCTTCCTGCACTGGTAAATTAAGCTGTGCTCTATAATCAATGTTAGCAATACATTTAGAAAGAAAGTGAAGTGTGTTACTCACCAGGTAGGAGAAAATTTCTACAAAACATACACCCACTATGTTATTTATTGACTAAATAAAACAATAAAAATCAAGCAGTTACTGCATCCACATCAATTTACCACCATTTATCTCACAATCACTGTGATTTACTAATAAGCTACACTGAAATCACCAAAGCAGAGAGAAATTTTCGTACACAAATGTGAATCACTTACTCTTTTTAATTTGACAAGGAGTTTGATATACTTAAGTAATGTTAAGATTTTACACAGATGAATTTGCCTTGTACCTTCTACCTCAGATTTCAAAGTCACTCGGTCCACAATAGCTGATTGTCATTAAACATTAGTATAAGCACCATAACTATGATTTTCAAATTCCATTAAAAACATAATTATTTCGATCTTGCTAAATTACTGCAAGTGGTATAGAGACTCAGCTTTATGTGTAGAAATGTGTTAGCACAGAGTGAGGGGTAAGGTGACTCATCTATTCCTTCTTTGGCACACCACCACTGGGTATTATTTGTAAGTCAGAAGTAGAGCTAAATACTGGTTTGAAAGGATGGGTAAACTGTCTTCTGATTATAAATATTACTTGGTTCATATCAGCTGCTCAAGAAATATTTGCTGCATGAATGACTATACCCAGACATTGTGGTCAGCAAAATAAGTCCAAATTAGACAAGGCACTTTCCTAAGCCAATATCTTTAACACACACAAAATGTACCAACTAGGCATATAAATAACATGCCCATAGAACAGAGAAGGATGTAAATAGTTTTGATAAGAGTTGTGAAGAGATAGGGGGAAAAAAATCAAAGACTGTATTGTAGAGAGAATTATTCTGCTTAATCTTGAAGAATGTATTAATTCACACATTCACCCTTTTAATAAACACATCCTAAGTACATATAAACATGGGCACATAGGCACTGTCCTGGGAGAGTATAAAGTATGGTGACTCTAAAGTGATGAGCAGTAACACAAACATGTTACCTGACCTCATGGAGCTTACAGTATAATAAGGAAGGGTAGAGCATCCAGAAATCACCCAAATATACACTTTTAAAATACTAAAATAAGCTAGGGTAGGGGGAGACGAGAAAGTGAGAAGGCTTACTGGGCTTTTCAGACAAAATGACTGATCCACCACGTACAAAAGGTGAAAAAAACACATTTTGAATTCTGGGTTCCCTATCAAGTGTCAGGTTCATTGAAATGAGTGATGGGAAGAGATACTGGAGGGAATAGCAGAAGTTAAATCCTAATTCGTCATATATTCCATTTTAAAGCATTTAATTTGGAAATGACAGTGAGTTTAAGTGGTCCAAGCATTAAATAAGTTAAGGCTTTTTCAAAGAAACCAACAGACCATGAGCAATGGGTCCAAAGCATTGAACCAAGCAACCTTGAAATTTTTTTCTCTTACACAGACTCTGTCAGTCAATGCAAACTAAACAGGTAAAATAGACTTTATTTAGAGTTGTCATCAGTGCTAAAAACAAAGCCTCCCCAAACCAAAGCTATATCCCATAGAAGGAGAGCAGGAACGTTCTCACTGGGTTTGAGTCCAAGTATAATGTAGAGTCCAGACTGATAAAACAATAACTAGGATATATTTGTAAAGCAGTAAGAATATGGAATATACGTTTTGAAAGTCCTCTGCAGTAAATGTAAGCAGCTTTGTTGTTTTTATCATGGACTGGCTGTTTTCTCTAAGAAAGGTCCTAGTAAATGGAAAGGTCTCTTTTATGCTCATATTTAATCATTTTAATTACAGAACTGCAAAGTTTAAATGGATAAACACAACTCCAAGGATTTGCTAAACTTTATTGCTATTCACAGAATTGCAAAATGTTTCAACTTGGAAATAATTATAATATAGTCTTTTCTCAGTTGAAGAAACTGAGGCACGGAGAGTAGAAGTAATTTACTCAGAATCAAACAGAGAAAATGACAGTCTAGAATATGAGCTAAATCTCCCTACATCTCAACTGCCTGCTGGAACATTAGATCATGAAAAAAATAAAACAGGGCTTCCCTGGTGGCACAGTGGTTGAGAGTCCGCCTGCCGATGCAGGGGACACGGGTTCGTGCCCCGGTCCGGGAAGATCCCACGTGCCGCGGAGCGGCTGGGCCCGTGAGCCATGGCCGCTGAGCCTGCGCGTCCGGAGCCTGTGCTCCGCAACGGGAGAGGCCACAACAGTGAGAGGCCCGCGTACCGCAAAAAAAGAAAACAAAACAAAACAAAAATAAAACAAACCAGATTTTATCCCTATTTTAAGAGCATACATTTAAAGTTCAACTTCCAAGGAACATAATCAAAGAATAACTCTTCTAAAGAGGTGACGTGGTAAAAAGGGCTTTGGTTCAGGAACCATAAGATCTTTGGTCTTTTTTGTCTCAGTCAGTTTACCCTTGTAATATTAGGGAAGTTCTTTCAAATGATCCCCAGTTCACACTCTTTACATGATGGGTATGAGCTATAAAGAAAGGGAAGAGAAATATATATACAGTTGACCTATGAATAACATGGGGGTTAAGATCACCTACCCTCCAGAGAGTTGAAAATCTTACAGTCAGCCCTCTGTATCCAAGGTTCTGCATCTGTAGATTCACCCCAACCACAGATTGTGTAGTTCTCAATATTTACTATTGAAACAAATTTGTGTATGACTGGACTCACACAGTTCAAAACCCATGTTGTTCAAGGGTCAACTGTGTGTGTGTGTGTATGTGTGTGTGCGTGTGTGTGTGTGTGTGTGTGTATATATATATATAAAATACCCATACATATATATACATAAATATGTATACATATACATATATATACATATATACATATATATAAAATACACATACATATATACATATATATTGTTCTTCATATGGTGTTTAGCTTTACATATATATGTTTTACTAAATATATATGTTTTACACATGTGTATATGCACAATTATAGCATTATACAGCAATATATGTAATGCTAAACATTATTTTAGGACATTTACATCCACTTAACTGTATACTCACCTATATCCATTTAACTTTTACAAAACATCATGACAAATGAAGCACATCTAAGGTCTTGATGATACACTCTGTGTGTTGGGGTGACAGCTGGCAAGGGCAGAATCAAAGTGACAAGTAAGGAGGCCAGTACAATAATCCAATAGACAGATAATGGTCCTTAGATGAATGTGGTAGAGTGGAAGTGATATCAAATTACTGAAGGGTTGGAGTTTCTACATTTTGAAAACAATGCTGACAACTGGAGCTGATGGACAGGCAGCATCTTGTAGGATATATCTCCTTTCTAGACCGCCTGGTAGCTATGCTAGAATGTGAAGCATGCAAGATTAGAGGCAAATGGTCCAAGCTTCTCCACGCTTCCTGTGGAAACTTGTCACTTAGTATCTTAGTATCTCTGGTGTTATTTCCCATGTAAAATTTGAAAGATAATTCCTGTATCACAAAGTTACTTGTGAATCAAATGAGATTACGTATAAACATGTGCTTTAAGTCCCTTTTCATAAAAAACAAACAATAGATAACATTTATTAGGTGGTGAGCATGCACCAGACAGTGTACAGGTGCTTCACATATAATTAAATCCTCAAACTCTTTCAGAAAGTTTCTGCAATTATCTCTTATTTTATTCACAAGGAAGCAAAGGCTTTAAGATTTTAATTAACTTGTCTAAGACCCTATAAATTATATATGGTGTGACTAGAGATATTTAACACTCTACACATGGTAAAATTCAATGTTATGGTCCATTTTCTTTAAAATATAAAACCACAGAAAAAGCAGTACAGAAAGGCAAGAGATATGTAGCCACAAAACAAGTAGATAACACCAAGTGTTTCAGAACTAGTCATAGGCTTGAGAAGCCATTTTATTTCTCAAACTCATGACTAGTTCTTCACAAAGAAGAGGCTACAAAAGAAATGTAATTGATCCCAAAGTGCATTTCCTGACCATGTTTAAATGCATCCATAAGGAATGTGGACATCGTTCAAGCAGCACAAGTAGAGAGGAGTAAGGTCCTTGCCAAAGGACCTGGAAAGTTAAAGAGAATCTTACCCAGCAGGGACTTCTGATAGAGGTTAACTGATTATTTCGGTATGCCACTGACTCTACTCATTCTAGGAGAAGGCACCTGAATTCACTCTACGAAGACAAAGTTCATAGTATGTATCATTTTCATTCAGAAATGTTTTAATAATAGCCAAGAGCAAAGCCTGACAGAGATGATCATTAAAAAGATGAAGAAGTGAAATTTAATTTGACTAAGAGACATAGGGTAGATTCAATGTTGAACAACAGACACAGAGTTTTGGTACATAAGATAAGGAATTAATGCCTTAAATATAAATACTTACAGAGATTTTACTATTTTTTTATAGTATTTCTTTAAAATTCCATGTGGCAAAACCAATACTGTGAACTAAATTTAAGCTGCTGTCAATGCAAGAGGAATGCTCCAAACTGAGGGCTTCAGATCTTGGGTAAACAATCCAATCAATAGTTCTTTAGTTTTTATTTTTTCCCCCCATCAGTACATATAAAGGAAATCTTGACCAGAAGAGAAGGCATAAATAATAGTAAATTTAGAAATAAGTGCATATAATTGTGTTTGTGTATATACAGATACATATGCATTTAGATGTATGTATATAATTATATACCCATATGCATGAATATCTAATCAAGATACGCTTTTATCTCAACTGTGGCATTTATTCATACTTCATAGCATATTTTATATGCAAATATATGGTGAATTCTATTTATTTCAAGGAAAGCAACTACATTTTAACCTAAGGATAAACCTTAGCTTTCTTATGGCAAAGTAAATTAAAAGCTTTGCTTGAGACAAGCCACATAAGTGGCTATTATCTTAAACTATGCAGGCTTTCTGATAAGGCAGAAAAATGGGAAAACACAGATGAAGGAGAGAAAAACTGAATATTTCTAAGGTCCACAGAAATACTCATTATAACAATAAAAAATTTTTTTAAAAAAAAAACCTCCAATAATCCCAGTGGAAATAAAATGATGAGATAAATTGAACAGACATCATGATTTCATTATCTGGCATTGAAAATGTAATCAGCATTGCATGAGTTATATATATTTTGTTTGTAAACAAAGTGAAACTGGAAATTGAGACCAGTTTTTGGACACTGTATGTCAAGGACAATTTTAATAGGTATACAAAAAATGGAAATAAACACATTTACCTTCATCTCCTAACTTACACTACACAGGTACATGCTGTTAAAAATAGTCATTTGTATGTTCATCAAACAGCTGACTTGCAAATTCCATGAGGAGACATACTCTTGGCAGAACCCACATGCTTGCTGACTGACCCCCCAACCTACACACACAGAGTTCTGTCTGATGCAGTCAAGGATAACCCTGGGAATGTGTCCTGCTGACAGACTCTCTCAGGTCCCAGGCAATGGGACTCACTGAGGAAAACAGAGATGGCTTCTTCCTACCACCAGGTCCTCTGGGCAAGCAAAAATCTCAAGCCTAGCCACAAAAGAACAATGAGAGAGCATGAAAGATGTGCAGAAGTGTCATGTTTACTGTTTATTTCCATATACATATATGTGTATATATATGAAAAATATATACATATTTTTAATTTGGGATATTTCTTAAGTACGAGCAAATACAAAAATTCATACCATCACTAGTGGGTAGGGATTGCAAGCCAGATGTTAACCCCTACTCAACAGATTTTCAGACTATGGGATGCAGATATCCTAGTTGATACATGGTATTTATTATAGAATTGCTCCCCTCTCCTTCTCAAACAAGACTTTAAAAGATGCCCACGAATTCTGAATAAATATTGTAATTTGGATACATCACCTTTCCTTCCAGAGTCCTGGTAAAAAAAAAAAAAAAAAAAAAGGATTGTAAAATATGAAACATTTCATCAGCTACAGATCTGGGCACCACACACATGCTGGAAATTTTAAGGCATTTCTAGATGAAGAACAAATAAGAACTGAGTAAGAAGGGAACACTCAGCTATTTGATCCAAGTGGAAAGCAGTTTCCCTAAGAAGTAAAAAGAGACTACTTACCACAAGTAAACTAGAAACTAGAAACTAAGGTGGGCACTAAAGACAATAAAAGAATTCTTTCGAGGTCGTTGGAGAGGACACCAGCACTGTAAGCCACAGGACATGGGATGCCACCGGAGACTTTCATCAGCTGATTCTTTTTTTTTTTTTTTTTAATTTTTATTGGAGTATAGTTGATTTACAATGCTGTGTTAGTTTCAGGTGTACAGCAAATTGAATCAGTTATACATATACCTATATGCACCCTTTTTTAAAGATTCTTTTCCCATATAGGCCATTACAGAGTACTGAGTAGAGTTCCCTGTGCTATACAGTAGGTCTTTATTAGTTATCTATTTTATTTATAGTAGTGTGTATATGTCAATCCCAATTTCCCAATTTATCCCTCCCATGCCCCTTACCCCCTGGTAACCATAAGTTTGTCTTCTACATCTGTGACTCTACTTCTGTTTTGTAAGTAAGTTCATTTGTACCCTTTTTTAGATTCCACGTATAAGCAATATCATATGATATTTGTCTTTCTCTGTCTGACTTACTTCCCTCAGTATGACAGTCTCCAGGTCCATCCATATCAACTGATTCTTTTTTTTTTTTTTTAAGAAATTTGGAATATTTTCCTGTTCAGAATTTCCTCATTTTTTTCTTTTTTGTTAATTTATTTATTTTTGGCCACACTGTGTGGCATGTTGGATCTCAGTTTCCCCATCAGGGTTCGAACCCATGCCCCCTGCACTGGGAGCACGGACTCTTAACCACTGGACAGCCAGGGAAGTCCCAATATCAGCTGATTCTTGATAAACACATTTGTGATGCCCCCATCATCCTCACCTTTTGCCTTCTGCTGTTCATACCCTTGTGTGTTCCACTCCCATTAAGTGTGGGTGGGACCTGTTACTTGCAAATATGACAAGATGTATGTGATTATGTTACATAAGACTGCAGCATCTGTCTGGTTGAAATCTTTCTCTTTCTTTCCATGGCTGGCAGAAAGGAGGCAGGTAGCAATGTTCGGAAACCCTACATAGCAAGGAACTGCAGAGGGTGTCTAGTTGCTGAAGGGGGCCTCCAGGTGACAGCTAGCAAAAAATCAAAACTCTCAGTAATGTGACCACTAGGAACCGAATACTGCCAACAACCACACAAGAAGGGAAGCAGTTCCTTCCCCAACCAAGTCTCCTGGTGAGAACTCTGCCTTGACCAACAACTTGATTGCAGCCTTATGCTACCCTAAACAGAGAAACCTGCTAAACTATGCCTCTCATGACCCTCAGAAACTATGAGATGATAGATGTATGTTTTTAAAATTGCTAACTTTGTGGTAGTATTGATCACAGCAATAGGTAACTAATAGGAGCAAACAACTTTAGACAATTGCTAATTTGTAATCTCAACATTAACAGGACAGCATTAATGACACCAGTTTAGTCATAACAAATAAACAGTTTGAGAACTTGACAGTTCCTGAAACTTCATAGAAATGGCACAATTGAGACATTAAAAACCACAAATGATTTTGCAATAATATGAAAATTTGTTCAGGATGTATTCATGAATTTACAAGCTATCTCTACCTATCTATATGAATAGAAAGATTCTGGGAATATATGCACTACCAGTTGACAATGCTTCTCTCCATGGTAGGAATATAAGTGATTTCTCCATTGGCTTTTATATTTTTATCAAATTGAAAGATGTATATTTCCTTTGCAGTTTCCCTAACTTCCTGATTGATTTTTCTTTTTAATTTGTACACAATTAAAATTTCCTCTTTGTGGTATATAGTTGCATGGGTTTTTACAAATGCATTTGTCATGTATCATGGCCTTTGTAGTCAACACAGTCCTACAACTCCAAGCTCTGGCAACCACTTACCTGTTTCCATCCCTACCACTTTCATTTTGCCTGAAAATGAAATGCCTTTCATTTTCAGTAAAATGCCTTTACGTTTCATCTATGGTGTTCATGAATAAGTAAATAGACTGTTAACTACTAACGTAATGGCTTAAAGTAGCACACAGTTTTTTTAATAGATATCAGAGGTCCAAAATGGGTCTCACTGGGCTAAAATCAACATGTTAGCAATGCTGCATTTCTCTCTGGAGCCTCTAGGAGAGAATCCATTTTCACTTCAAAAAGCCACCCACATTCCTTGGCCTGTGGCCATCTCCTTCCCTTTTCGAAGTCAACTATGTCAAGCTGAGTCCATCTCACACTTGGTAGTTCTCTGGTCTGACTTCCAGCTTCTCTTCCGTTTTTATGGACTCTTGTCCATACCGTCAGCCCATCTGGATAATCCAGGATAATTTTCCTATTTTAAAGTCAGTGCATTAGCAACTTTAATTCCATCTGAAACCTTAATACCCCTTTGCCATGTAAACTACCGTATTCACAGACTTCAGGCATTAGGATGTAGATATCTTTGGGCAATTATTATTCTGTTCACCACAGTGCTGTTTCCAGTTTTTGATGATCATAAATAAAGCTGTGTGAAGATAAATTTCAGAATTCACTGGGTTAATACCTATGTGTCAGATTTGGGCCATATGACAACTATGATCTTTAAAAGATAAATTTGATGTTGAAGTACTAGCTTTAAAAAAAAAAACTACCAAATTGTCTTCCAAAGTGACTGTCTCATTTCAAATTCCCATTAGCAATGCATGAGAGCTGCTCCCCATCCTCATAAACATTTGATATTGCCAGTTTTTAAAATTCTAAAACATTCTAATATGTGTATAGTGGTATCTCACTGTGGTTTTAATTTGCATTATTCTAGTGACTAATGATATCAACTATCTTTTCATGTGCTTATTTGCCAAATATATGTAAATGTCTGTTCAAGTGTTGTGAATATTTTTTATTGTGCTGTTGGTTTTGTATTATTAAGTTTGGGGAGTTTTTATATCTTCTCAGTATAAGTAATTCATCAGATAAGTGATTTGCAAACGTTTTCTTCATTCCACAGGTTGTCTTTTCATTTGCATAACAATGTCTTTCAAAGAGCAAAATATTTTAAAGTTTGATTGAGTCCAATTAATCAACATTTTCTTTTATGGATCATGCTTTTGATTTCTAAAAGTTCTTTAATGAACCCATTGAAACACGGATTTCTCCTAAGTTTTCTTCAAGATTTATCATTTTATATGTTGTATTTAGATCCATGATCTATTTTGAGGGTTTTTTTGTTTGTTTTGCTTGTAAGGAATGAAACAAACTCATTATTTGAAAAGGCTGTCTATCCTTTCTCTATTGAATTCCTTTTACACCTTTGTCAAAAATAAGTTGAGGGCTTCCCTGGTGGCGCAGTGGTTGAGAGTCCGCCTGCCGATGCAGGGGACACGGGTTCGTGCCCCGGTCCGGGAAGATCCCACATGCCACAGAGCGGCTGGCCCCGTGAGCCATGGCCGCTGAGCCTGCGCTCCCCTGCGGAAGAAGCCACAACAGTGAGAGGCCCGCGTACCGCAAAAAAAAATAAATAAATAAGTTGAATATATTCATATGGGTATACTTCCAGGCTCTTAACTCTGTTTGACTGATCTATGTGCCTATCCTTCTGACAATACCACGCTGTCTCATTTATACTAGCTTTACAGTAATTCTTAAAATTGGGTAAGGTGGGGCCTATGACTTTGTTCTTCATTTTCAGAATTTTAGAGTCTCAGAATTGTCTATTTTAGTTCCTTTCTTTCTCTTTCCATAGAAATTCTAGGACTGGCTTTCCAATATCTAGAAAAACTTTGGTGGGGTTTCAATTGAGAGTACCTTGAATCTAGAAATCAAATTGTTAGAGATGACATCTCAACAAAATTGAATCTTCCAATTAATAATCTCTTAATTTAGGACTTCTTTGATTTTTTTTTAATCAGTGTTTTGTAATTTTCCACATACAAATTATGCAGATAATGTTAGACTCATATATAAGCATTTAATTTTTGGTGCTATTTTAAATGGTATTTTTAAATTCTAATTTCCACTTATTCATCACAGTTATATAAGTATATGGTTGTGACATATATACATATATATTCTACAATATGGTTAAATTCACTTATTAGTTCTAGGAGTTCTTTTATAGATTATTTGGTGTTTTCTGCTTAGACAATTCAATTCTCAGGACAATTTTTTTAATTTTTTAATTGAGGTGATATTGGTTTATAATATTATATAAGTTTCATATGTACAACCTTATATTTCTACTTCTGTATATACTTCACTGGGCTCCCCACCAAAAATTTAGTTTCTATTCGCCACACATAGTTGATCCCCTTTAGCCATTTTGCCCTCCCCGCTGTCCCTTACCCTCCAACAACCGCTATGCTGTTCTCTGTATCTACCTGTTTGTTTGGTTTGGTTTGGTTTGTTCATTTATTTTGTTTCTTTGTTTGCTTGTTTGTTTTTATTCCACATTATGAGTGAAATCATATACGGTATTTGTCTTGCTACATCTGACTTATTTCACTTAGCATAATACTCTCAAGATCCATCCATGTTGTTGCAAAGGGCAAGATTTCATCTTTTTTATGACTGAGTAGTATTCCATTGTGTGTGTGTGTGTGTGTGTGTGTGTGTGTGTATACAGATATGATATAGATATATACCGTATCTTCTTAATCCATTCATTGAAATACACTTTTGAGTTGGTATTATTTATTCTTTAAGTATATAATAGACTTTACCATGATACTGTTTGGGCCTGGAGGGGTTTTTTTTAAGATTTAATTACAAACTTTATTTTATAATATACTCAAAAAGATTCAGATCCTCTCTAATGAGATTTTAAAGAATATTCTCAGGCTCAATTCATTGATTCCATTAGCAAATTGTACTATATTCTGTTCTGTTGCTAATACTGTATCCTATTTACAACAGGACTAAGAGACAGTCCCTCTCTTCCATATTTTTGCATATATTGTTGAAGAAAGATCTACTGAAAATGAAATATTTAGAGTTAAAGAATATTTCCAAAATGAGTAATATATTTGCTGATACCAATGGCCTATCAATCCTATGATCTTGATAGGAAGAAAATAAAAGTGTGTCTAAAATGATATAGAAGGGATTTGGGATTTTTGAAATAGAGGAAAGGAATTGACTAAGTACCAATTCTTTCCAAGGCACTGTGATGTAAGTGGAAGTTAACTGCTCAAACAAAAACAGAAGCATAGCCAAAACACTGAGTTACCTCCATTTCACATGGAATTCCAATTCCTAAGCTATTTAGTAATTTGCCCTAACACCACAAGACCAAATAGCAGAAAACTGAAGTTTTAACTTATTTCAGTAGTGTTAAAGCTCCTGCTCTTTACTTACATGATATTAGCAGATTGTTTCTAAATGGAGAAAATTAATTCACTTCTTAATTCTATTTGCCATTACTAAAAGAGGAAGCATATCCACACCCATGTTACTCTATAGAAACTGTGACTGAAGAATAGCTCACGGCTATATGCATGTGGGCTCACGTTAGCACAATGACTGTGACAGGAAGATACCTTCCTGCTTCACGTATGTGCCTCCATCATGTGTGTGCTTTGATGACTTCATGTCAAGTAGGAGAACCAAAACATGCCAAACTGGCCAAATTTTATTTCTAACATATTTCACTACCATAAGCCAAAGTATGGAAGCATTCTGAAGAGATTTTAACAGGTTTTCAATTGTGAGCAAGCGACTAAGTGTTTCAAGATCTCCACCTTGACTGCCCAGAAGGCAAACCTTAAAAAGAATATTCAGTAATTGATCATTGAAACTGAGTATTGTACACTGCTGAAATAACCAAAAATAACTACAAGAATTGAAAAGTTACTTCTCTGACTCAGTTTGCATCTTTTCTGTGGAGATCACTCAGTACGTTCATTTTTGGTGTGTGGAACTGGCTAAGAAAGTTAAGTACAGTTCAACAGGTGTAGGGATAAGTTTCACAAAGAAGTTAAAACAATGTTTCAGAAACTCACATCTACACATTCCAGTTACATCAAGCACCTTAACAGTATTTTTGTGACATTCTCTTACTTCTCATTTCCCATACCAAGCGCAAACTTTAATTTCAATTTTTTTCCATTTTGAGGTATATGTCTGTGACTTGGATAATGACTAAAGAATTCTAAAATGCAGTTGTCCTAATTAAAGTTAAAAGCTTTTGCACAGCAAAGGAAACCACTGACAAAACAGAAAGACAACCTACTGAATGTGAGAAAATATTTGCAAACGATATGACTGATAAGGGATTAATATCCAACATATAGAAACAGCTCATACAACTCAACATCAAAAAGACAAACAACCCAGAATCTCCCAGCAGTCCAGTGGTTAAGACTCCACAACTCCAATGCAGGGGGCGTGGGTTCGATCCCTGGTCAGGGAGCTAAGATCCCACATGTCACACGGTGTGCCCCCCACCAAAAAAGAAAAAAAAGATTAAAAAATGGGCAGAAGAACTGAATAGACATTTTCCCAAAGAGGACATGTAGATGGCAAACAGGCACATGAAAAGCTGCTCAACATCACTAATCATCAGGGAAATGCAAATCAAAACCACAGTGAGGTATCACCTCATACCTCTCAGGATGGCCATCATCAAAAAGAACAAAAATAAGAAACGCTGGTGAGGATGTGGAGAAAACAGAGCCCTACACTGTGGGTGGGAATATAAACTGGGGCAGCTACTATGGAAAACAGTATGGAGGCTTCTTAAAAAACTAAAAATAGAACTACCAAATGACTCAGCAACTCTACTCCTGGGTGTATATCCAAAAAAACAAAAACACTTAATTCGAAAAGATACATGCACCCCAATGTTCACAGAAGCATTATTTACAATTGCCAAGATATGGAGGCAACCTCAGTGTCCATCAACAGATGAATGGATAAAGAAGATGCGGTATATATATGCAATGGAATATTACTCAGCCATAAAAGAGAACAAAATTTTGCCATTTGCAGCAACATGAATGAACTTGAAGGGCATTATGCTAAGTGAAATAGGTCAGATACAGAAAGACAAATATTGTATATCACTTATCTGTAGAATCTAAAAATTACAAGGAACTAGGGAATGGAACAAAACAAAAGCAGATTCACAGATACAGAGAACAAACCAGTGGTTATCAGTGTGGGAGGGAGGGGCAATACAGGGATGGGGAGTGAGAGGTAATAACTATTGGGTGTAAGATAGGCTCAAGGAAGCATTATACAACACAGGGAATGTAGCCAATAATTTGTAATAACTGTAAATGGAAAAAGTCCTTTAAAACTGTATTAATTAAATTTTTTTAATTTTAAAAAATAATAGACATACACAGAAAAAAGTGCAGCTGTCTAGAGAATGAGCTAGCTTCTAACGTGTTAAATAAATAAGAAGGAGTGAGAGGTAGACTGATTTAGACTACCAAGGTGCTCAGAAAAAGCATTGATATGTTGACTCCATATCCTGTCAGCAAGCTGAACATAGATACAACAACTCCAGTCAGCACTCTAGCCAGCAGCTCACTCTTAAAGATGCAGAGCTAAACGCAATGGACTTCTGAGGGAAATCTCCAAATAAAATGAGTTTAAAATAAATAAATAAGCAAAAAAGAGAGAGTATTCAGGAAAACAGAGAGAGATAAAGGGATTTCAAAGGAATTTATATAAGTGGGGCAGACCTACATTAGGAGGATTTTCAAAGAGGAAGTACCAGGAAAAAGTGCACCCATATTTGACATAATAGGAGTCAGTACCTAAGTCTAACATTAATTACTTGAGAAATGCTAGTAAAAGCACATTCAATATGTATTCAGGAAAATGTCAGAAAAATAGCAAATAAAAGTTGAAAGTGTTTGTTTAAAGGTAGTTGGATTATGATATAGAGAACTCCTGTCATCACTCTGAGTCTTTTAATATGATTCAACATTTTAAAAATATTTGCATGTATTATTCTGAAAACAGTATTTATCTCTGCATAAGTATTAAGCTCTGGTTAGAAATGTGACTGAACTCTCCTGAGTGGTTGGGGATAAGAAAGATATTTTTTGTTTTTGTTGCAAGTTTTCGTGCCCATATAATGTACACTCAATAAAGTAGACAAGGTATGACAGTCCATGTTATAAAAAGTTTGCAGTCTCTAATGGGTATTCAGGGTAGGAGTCAGGGTAGAGGTAGAAGGGTGGACAGAATTTAGTAGATTAGGATATGTAAATGTTATAATAGACGTATTTATACCTATAGAAAAAACTATATATGAATGTCATAGGATGTCTAGATTTCTAACTTGGACAACTAGGAGGATAAGTATTGATAGATATCCATAGAGATGAGAAACACAGAATGAATAATATGAAAAGAATCAGGAGACATATCATGGTGTGGGTAGGGAATAGGCACTTGATCAGACTAGAATCAATCAAAACTAGTATTTGAATTTTGAGTGAAGGCATAAAAGAAAAAACTTATAATTAAAATAGAATGCATACATGTATTCCCATGATGATGTCTTTTTGAGATTAATTAATTCTTGCTTGTGGGGTCGCTGGAAATTCGCTAAGCCCTGCCCATGTCCCAGCCTGTTTTTCATGTCTACCATTTGATTCTGTGTCAATCAATAATTTCACAGTAAATTATCTTTTTTCCTAAGTCAGCCAACATCGATTCTTATTTTAAACCAAAGATCCATAATAATAATACTATTAATACTAACAATAACAATAGTCTACATTAGTTCAGTAATGCAAAGGACATTTTTAAAGTGACATCTCATAAGGGGTATTTTCAAAGGCATTTTGAATTCCTGAAATTCATGCATTTCCAGATTTGTGAAACAGCAAATGAAACACAAATAGTTTGGACACTCACATTTCAGGGAAGAAATTCTATATGATTCAATTAAGTTCAACAAGCTCCTACTGAGTGACTGTTGTGTTCTTAGGTGCCAGACTGTGTAGACACCAGTCCTGTGTTAAGGGAGAAAAAGGTCTGGATTTGAAATACTATACTTTTGACAAGTTCAGGCAGAAGCCAATAATAATTTGCATAAAAACCTTGTTTCAAGGAGGAAAACTGTTCAACAAGGAAGAATATGCGGCATGTAAATGGTGAATAACAGAATGAATAACCAAGTCAAGGGAAGAGAAGTTGCAGGTAGTACTGGAACAGAGACACGAGCATGTCACATTTTAGTGACATTTAAGAACATCAGAGTAAAGGGATTATTTGACATCTAGTGTCACCTACGCCACTCCCTGATTGGGATACATTTCTCATTGGTACCATAGTGAAAAGGTATTTGTAGATGACTCCAGAGATGAAATCATCATTTCTAGAAGGGTAAGGAGAAGGGCCTGAAACTAAGAGAAGAATCTGTTGTTTGGAGTCACCGTGGAGGTGCTTAGAATGGTCAATAGAGTATATCCTGTGATGAGTCAACCTAGAAGTTGAGGGGTCTAGTCCCCTGTCCACAATACAGGTCAGCTATACAGGTATTCTGGCTTCAGAGCTCTCTGTGGGTTTGGATGAGGCTTTTGATGTTCACACAACTTAACTTCTCCCTCTGCCCAATCCTTCTGTCTTCCTTTCCTGTACATGAAGTTGATTTGAAGAGTACTCCCTAATAAACATCCTGTTCACCACCTCAGAATCTGCTTCCTAGAGAACTGACCTGCCAGAGATGGGATGCTTCTCCAAACTGGAGCAGAAACTTTTCCAAGGTGGTCATTACTATCTTACTAGATGATAAGTACAAACAACACATTTCAGAGATACTGTCACCCACTTATCCTTTGTGCTTACCACCAGAACACGGCTACCTAGCTTAAGTACTGACTACACTAATAATTCGTATCCCTACAGTTTTAAGTACTGCCTCCCTGAACAAGCCAACCAGTGGAGAAAAAGGGCTAGTTATATTCAGTTTATGGTGCATCAGAAGTGATCATAATTCTGAACCCCTGATAAAACCAAATGCCCTCGGAATGAACTGGATGCAGTAAACTGACAGTTTTAGAAAGCTTTTGCTCTCAGAGATACTCTCAGCTGTTTCTTCAACAAGTCTGTCAAAGGTACTAAACTGCCTACAAGTTTGAAACCTTCAAACAGGTACTGACAGGAACTGGTAAGGTAGAAATACAGTTGCCAGGGGAACGCCATCTGCTGCCATTTTCCTCACTGCTAATACTTACACAGAAAGACCAAGTAATCTGGTTTATGAGCCAAGATCTTGATGGTTTACAGTGCATGTTGCACATAATTACAGAGCACCAACAGGGTAACAAAAATCTGTGTTTTTCAACTGTTGGAAGTTCAAGAAGTTCGAGGAAGAAAATGTATTACCAAAATGCTCAGGTCCTTCTTAAACTTGATGAAAGGATGCAATCAGTGAGGTCATGATAGATTACTCATCAGGTAACTAGAGACTTAATAAGACACATCGTAGAAAAGAAACTGAAGACAGCAGTTAGATTATATATTAGGAAAAAGTCTAGCTGCTATATCAAAGAGAGAAAACTGTTACTTAAATGATATAGTGGTTTATTTTGCTCTCATATAACAGTCTGACAAGGCTAGGGTATTAGGGTCATCCTACTCCTTTTGGTCATGCAGGGACTTAGGATTCTTCTCTTTCCCTGCTTTGCTACTTTTGCATTAGTTATATACATTCTTGTTAGTTAGCCCACCTGAACATTTGTTTCCTAATTTTAAAATGGAGATAAAGATTCCTCATTGGGATGTCATGAAAATTAGCAGAAACAACTTAAACAAAGCCTGTAGCACAGAAAGTATGCACAGGTTAATAAATGTTAATCTCATTTACCCTTAGAGATATATTTCTACTAATTATTTAAAACCTATTTCAGGGCTTCCCTGGTGGCGCAGTGGTTGAGAATCCGCCTGCCAATGCAGGGGACAAGGGTTCGAGCCCTGGTCCAGAAAGATTCCCACATGCCACGGAGCAACTAAGCCCATGCACCACAACTACGGAAGCCCGCGCACCTAGAGCCCATGCTCTACGACATGAGAAGCCACCACAATGAGAAGCCTGCACACCACAATGAAGAGTAGTCCCTGCTCGCTGCAAATACAGAAAGCCTGCGAGCAGCAACAAAGACCCAACACGGCCAAAAATTAAATAAATAAAATTAAAAATTTAAAAAAAACCTATTTCAAATGAAAATTTCTTTATGAAACTTTCCCTGACTTATCTTTGCCAATGTTTTTGGTACCCTTCTGATTTCCCATAGTAATTGGCACAGAACTTTTACATACAGTTGTTGTGTGTATGGGTTGTACACAACTATGATTTCCTGGAAGGCAGAGTGAATGCTTCAGGAGTTTGGGCATCCTAGGCAAATCCATAGTAAGAATATAGATAATATTTACCAGCGCATAAATAAGTCAAATAGGAGAGCTAAAAATGATTCAACTTGAATAATTCCTACTATTTGACAGAAGTGCCTCAAAATGCAAAACTCATCTTTATACACAAAGTAAAGCATTTACTGTTTTCACTTGTAAAACTGATTACAGCCACTTGCCAATTACATGGCTATAAGGAAAAAAAAAAAGCAAGAATGATTGTTACCAAGGGCTACAAAGGTTTGCAAAACTTTGGTTGTTGGCAGTGTACAGATAGCAAAATATTCGCTCTTGGCGTGATGTAGTGAGAGATTTGTTTAATGACAATGCTTATTCCACTGAGTGCAAATGGATCTCACAAGGAGGCAACCTGTACTTTTAGAGATTGGACCTCTGTTGCCTTAGATGCTCTGCCAATCCCTGTCTGAGAGCTACCCAGGGCAGGAGGCCTTTATAAACCAAAAGTGTCATATATTTTTGGTTTTCTTGATTGCACACTTATCACAGTATCTGCAAGAGCCACAAGTGGTGAAATTTGTCCATTTCCATGATTTTTAGTTGTTTCCATGCCTCTTTGGCTGAATTTCTATTACCTCTCTGATCAGCAGGTGGGTTTTCCCCATCTGTAATCATTGCTGTCAGAACCCCATCAAGTGAGAAAGGTTCCCTATGCCTATTCACAAGGAACTTCCACTGAATAGCAATGTATTGCTTAAAGTCATCTGTTTATAGTGACAACACAACTTTTCTCAAAGTGTATCGCACTTTGGTTTTTACAAAGCCGCATGTTTTCTTTGACTATTTTAAACAAAAACAAGACAATATGCTATTTATTAGTATGACTTATTTTATTGTTCTGGTGTTGTTCATATGGATCTTTTGTTATTTTAAGGAATAAGGATTTTTTTTGAGTGTCTTTCTTCCAAGATATTTCATTCTAGGCAAATAAATGAAAGCTTCTAAGGTGAGCTGGCAACAAATAGCCAGCATTGCTGCTCTTTCTTTTAGTCACAGATATTTCTATTTATGGTTAAGGCTTAATGTTTTTTAATTAGCTCTAAGGACACAAAAACAATATAAGAGTTCTTCCTGTTGCATAATAAGTTATATCATTTCTCAGTAATCTTGCTCAATGTCTCAAAATGTTTTTGAATCACTTCTAATACTGTGTGGGGAGATAAACTCTCCTTTGGTCTTAAAGGAATTGAAATAATCTTTTGAGAATTTAAAATCTGTTTTCAAAGAACGAATAAAGAAAATGAGACGATCATTTATCTGGTTTCAAAAAACAAAATATCACCCAGTGGAATATATCATTTTTTACTAACGCTACAATCTCATAGATAATCTATGGAGATCTAGCGTTCTGACACAGAGAAGGAAACATTAATTTGAAATTCTGTTTAATGAAGCATATTTGATAAAATTAAATCCTATTTATTAGATCAATAGATACTTATTGATCATACTCAAGGGAGCCAGAAAAAAATCATAAAACAATCAAGAAGAATAAGGTTTAGAGTCTAGAAAGATCAACTCCACTCTTAGCAATGTTATCAGCCATTTAATTAATGTGTTTTTTAGATTTAAAAAATGGAACTAGTAAAAACTACCTTATAGTGCTTGGGACACAATAAGGCACATAGAATGCAGAGCTCCTGTGCCCTCTCCATGTGAAATCAGGGCAAATCATCCTCCTGGCATACGGATGTATTCACCAAAGAGCAATCTTCAATGAGCTTTGAGGTCCAGAGTTTGGGATTTCATAGCTAAGGTGTGATTGTTTAACTCATTGGCCACATGTTTGAACTCAATCTCTGGCTCCCATCCCTGGAGGGTTAGGCTAGCTCAAAATCCCACCCCCAACCACACAGTTATCTTTCTGATGACCAGTCTCCATCCGGAAGTTATCTAGAGGCCCATCATGGGTCACCAGATCAGTAAAAACTCTGCTGTTATCACAGGAGCTCATGAATAATGAAGACAAGTATTCATTTGGGAAATTCCAAGGGTTTTAGAATTTTCCTCCCAGGAACCAAGGACAAAGGACAGCCAAACTCTTTATTATACAACAGGTAACAATTGTCCATATGTTTTCCAACTTCTAAACTTTTGTTATAATTTTCTCCTCACTTCTCTTTTTTTCTCCATCCTAGTGAATTTATGCCTTTAGAAAAGAATCACTTTACTGTATTGTCAGGTGGTTTTCTGGAGGAAGTAAAATTAGATTCATCTGTTCATTCTACTATCTTAAACTTTCTCTAAGACATTTTTTCTTCCAAATATTATTATACATTTTGAATGAAAGAGAAAGCTGAACCACAGAGGAAGCTGAGGTTGGTTCTGCTTTATTAAAAAAAAAAAAAAAAAAAAGAGTGACAAAAAGCTCTCTTTCTACTCTTACTGAAGTAGAAAATGTGAATCCAGACCTTGAATCCAAAAGTGGAAGAAAGGTAAGATTTTGAGATGAAGGCAATAGTGGAATACATGTCACTCTTCACTGAGCCTTGCTGTGGTTATATGGAGACATAGCCACAAGTCCCAGAAGCTCCAGCTCTCTTTAAGGAAGCGGCTTACCTCCCTTAGGAGCAAGATTTAGTGTAGCAGTTTTAGCAGATACTAAGAAAAACTGAGAGTACAAACGTAATAAAGTTTTTTGAATTTTGCAATGGATGTTGAGTCTCTGGGGAAGAAATTTACTTACAGAGTTCTTCACTGGAAATGTGAGTTGCCCATTCACCAAGTTAGCAGATATAAATCTATTAATAAACTCTTACTAATGAAGCAGGATGCAAAACGCTAGAAGAGGAAGGAAAACTGAGATATTTTAAATATTTGGAATGGAAAGTTAAGAAAGGTGGTTTTAAGGAAGATTGGGAGCTGAGTCTTACCAGTGCACATTTTAGAATTTCTCCTAATGCAAGGGGATGCTAGAGGCCAGTCTCCAAAGGAAGAGCCTAACTGCCGAAGGAGGTACTGAGATAAATTTGTTCTATTGCTATATAAATGTTACTCCTCCCAATTAGTTTGTTGATGGAAGCTTTTAACCAATAGATCTTTTTTAACATTTTGAAATAGCTCTTAATGTTTAATTACCTAAGCAACACATGATCACTTTAAAGAAAATTTTTTTAAAAGCATTAAAAAATCAACAATACTCTAACACCTGTAGATGATCTCTATTAATGCACTGCTGCAGATCCACTCCTATACACGTACACATACACATTCAAGCACAAGACCACATACCCATACCCATGTACACATAGCCATACACAATAACACACATGGTCACATACCCACACATGCACGTTAGAATACATATACCTGTATACATATTTGTACACATGTACACATACTCTGTATGAGACCCTCCTGTGTGTGACTAGTAAATCTGAGGAGGACTGAAAGCCAGTATTAGGGAAAGCTGAAGTTTAAAAAGTTCTACCAATATCTGCCTTCTATATTAAATCTGAATTTTTCCTCACTAGCAGAAAGTCCCTTTGTTCTGGAAGGTACATTTCAGCAAGCCCTTTTATTATGCAAATGTAAAGCAAGGGCTCTTTGTTCCTAGTGAAGACCTGAGTGCAATAAAACTATCAGAGTCTGTATCCTTAGAGTGAAACTGTATTCTGTTTATCAATTTTAATTGAATGTATCTTTCAGCAGACTTTGTCTTGGAAGATTATGTTTTCTTTAGAGACTTTTATTTCCTAAACTTGGATATAGATGGACCCCGGCTTATTAATAATATAATAATTATTATTATTAATTTTTGTTTTTAGGATTTATATTCTTTATTCTTAGAGTAGCTGGTTGTAGAACACGCTGGCTAGAAGAATTAAGAGAAGATCAATGTATAGATCGGACCTATTGTTTTCTCTTTGAATTCAGTTTCTATGTTAGAATTTATCTACCATGTGGCTAGTGCAGAAAGAGAAAAGTAGAGACTCATCTACCTCTTCCCATTATGTAGTCAGTGGAACCAATCACAGCCAAAGGCAAAGCAACTTAGGGAAAGCTCCTTTAGAATGCCATTTCTTAGACTAGTCTTCTCCTAGCTTACTTATTGCCCATTCCAATTATCTTGATGACAATTTATAAGGAAGTGAGGAACCAATGTACTGTAATAAGTAGTGTTCAACAGCTTAATGTCTTCAAAATACATTTCTTCATATATTACTCTATCAATTCTGTCCTTCCATGAACAAGACAAGTAACCTTTTTGAATATAAGCTTCTACAAGGATAAGGTGAATACAGGTGAAGACAACAACATTATAATGAGTTGTTATTTGGTTAGAACTGTGAAAGCACTAAAGATGGTGCCAGGCACATGGTGGATATTCTATAAATGCTAATTGATTATACACTGGAATTCTCTGCCCTCATTGTGGGAAGGAATATAAATGACTGACAAAAGGATGCAGACTCTTAAACGTTGGGACAAGGAGCTCATCACAATGCCCTGAATACAAATTTACAAATCTTAGTTCTTATGATTGATGATGGTTTGTGCCAACCTGAGGAACTGAACTGGATTTGAAGTAACACTACCAATACTTTAGAAACACACATACAGAAAGAGAGAGAGGGAGGGAGGGAAAGAGAATGAACACTTTTGAAAAGGTAGACACTTAAAAGGCTTGAGTGTCTGAGTATACAAAAAGAAGGATTTTTTTCTTCAGCAAAAGAAAGGAAGAGTAGTGATAATACTACACATGTAATAGTTCCTAAATGTTTATGCTATTATATAACACATCAATTTTAATCTTATATTTACCTTAATGAGCTGTCAGACACTCAATTTCATTCATACATTAACTCTGTCAATCAATATTCATTTAGAAAAGGAAGAAAAGGCAAAGGAATGTGAAAAAGACACAAATTAGATGAAATAAAGAAGACCAATCAGTTGTGGGAAAATTTTAAGTTACATTTTATTTACCTATATGAATGTAATTTGAATTTAGAATCTTAGATGGGTGTCATAAAATGAGTAAACTATGTTTTGGATTCTCGATATAAGCATATCTATAACCAAGATCAGAATCTAGAAAACTGGCATGGAATAAGAAGTAAGCAATGCACATATGCATTCCATTTTCAGAACTCCCCTATGAGGTCAATAATTCCCACAAAGAGAATATGCTTGGCTGTGCCACATCTATTGTAGTTATTTAAGGATCTAATGTCCCATTACTTCTCTGACTTCCTCAATTCCATCCCCAAAATCTCATAGGTAGTTTTGCCTATGGCAGGTTGTCTGCAGAAATGATTGAAATGCTCCCCTACTTCTATTTACTCTCTTGGAATGTCCTCTACTCTACAGACTCTGGGCTTGGCATGTGACTTGGTTTGGCCAACAGGATATTAATTTGAAAGAGCTTACACATTGGGGTTTTCTTGCTTGCTGGGTTTAAAACCCTGAGGCTACCATGCAAATGATCCCAAGTTAGCCTCTGGAAAGGCCATGTGATAGATATGTAGGTGCCCTACTGACAAGCTGTCCTATACCAGACTTATATATAAGCAAGGCTATCCTAAATCACTTAGCTGCCAGTGGACCCACCAACTGATGCCAGATAATTAGTCAAGACAACCTAGACGGGCTTCCCTGGTGGCGCAGTGGTTGAGAGTCTGCCTGCCGATGCAGGGGACACGGGTTCGTGCCCCGGTCCGGGAGGATCCCACATGCCGCGGAGCGGCTGGGCCCGTGAGCCGTGGCCGCTGAGCCTGCACATCCGGAGCCTGTGCTCCGCAATGGGAGAGGCCACAACAGTGAGAGGCCCGCGTACCGCAAAAAAATAAATAAATAAAAAAAATTAACGGACAAGAAAACTCTCAGCCAAACAGAAGAAATCCCCAGGGCTTTCTCCCAGCCTATTAAGTTCATGCTACTATAAAAATATTCTCATTTTTTGATGGCTTCTGATTGCAGAATAAAAAAGATATGATACACAGTGAAATAACAGAATTAAGTTGATTCAGGATTAGTTTACTTTTGGGCCTTAAAGAAAATGGTCACCAAACTGTTTCCCGAGGCTGGCATGTCCATTGTGTGAGACTACACAAGGTTTCTGGACACAAAGTATGCCTAAAATCTGGAAAACATGTCCAAGCTATTAATAGTTTGCCAAGGAAAAGTACTTGATATTGCAACATTACACAATTTTTAAATGCTATGCATATTAATATCAAATGGAGAAGTCTTTTCCATTTAAGCATAATAGTATTTGTACTTTTAAAATAGGATAACAACAACAACAAAAAAATAGGATAACAAAAAATCAGAGTCTAATTCTTCTGAGTTTACATTGCCAAGGTTGAATATGAATATCATTACACACTTTAACCACATCTTTGCTATTCACCTAAGGCAGCATAACCTAGATAAAGTCAGAAGAAATGAGCAAAGCCTTAACTGCAGCATTCACATCTCTACAATCCAGAGGGTGTCATATTCATTCACCTCTTCTGCACTGAGAAGACAGGAACTCATCCTACATCTCTTTCCACAGCCCGTTGGGGCAAAACTTTTCTATGGCAGCACAGGACTCCTAAATTCTTCGGATATTATATTTTGTTAATGTATCTTCCCAGTAATGGAAATCCTCATATTTGTAGAATACAAAATTATGACCCCAGTTTTTATCTGTATTAAAGTCTTTAAGTATATCTCAATTTAAGCAAATTAAGAAGCCTAAATGAAAATATAAACAAAAGATATATGAAGGTTTGCTTGTACTCTTCAATCATAAAATCCTTCACAATGAGCAACTTGAGAAAACAAGAATAACCTTTGCATAAATGTTATTTTACTTTCTTATTTCTAGGCAAGAAGGCAAAATGAGAGCAGGTAACTAACCCCCATCCTGACTTTCCACTTAAATGATACATCAAAAAAGTAGAAAACTCTATTATTCCTAAGAATTACTGTAGAGTTAAAACCAAGAAAGTTCTAAATATTTTTCCTAAATATAGAACTTATTTTCTGCAAGAAAAAGACTAATGTTTGTCTCTGAACTTTGAAAAAGGAGTGTGCTGAAAAGTTAGAGGGCAGACCCC
Organism: Pseudorca crassidens; assembly: GCF_039906515.1. Taxonomy (NCBI): domain Eukaryota; kingdom Metazoa; phylum Chordata; class Mammalia; order Artiodactyla; family Delphinidae; genus Pseudorca; species Pseudorca crassidens. The sequence goes on along the minus strand of NC_090311.1, from coordinate 52,740,700 downwards.
AACACAACTAATACAACCACAAATGATGTACAGACACTGGAAACAGAGTTTGGAAGTTGGGAGTGGATGGTATTTGAGAATCTTTCCGTTATCCATGTAAAGTATCTCCCTGTGTGGAGGCCCCATGAAAAGGATCTTTTACAATAGAGGCTACAAGTAGACAGGAAGATCAAGCACTTGATCCCAGCATATACCCTGTGCAAATAGTTATGAAACCCACATAGAGAAGGTGAGAATAAAGTATGCTGCTAAGTATTTCCCACAAAAACATCTTCTCTTTCTGGGAATATATCTAGACAATACTTCCCAAACTCTCTTGCAGTCAGCTATAATACATGGAATTTGAGCAGATATATGTGACTTTTCCAGACCTAGCCAAACAAAACAAAACAAAAAAACCTTTCTGTGCTGCTCCAAATCATTCTACTTCTTGTTAACTGATGGCAACCCAGGAATCCATGTGTTAAAGGTAACAGAGCTACTGCCAGCATGGGTCCTCCAATGGTACATTAAATATAGCTTCCCCACCCTCCCCACCCTCCTGCTCCAAAATGGAACTGCACTGGACCTTAATGAGAGCAATCAAAATATATCTATCATGTTGTCAAATTACACATTTGAGTCTATTTGTTATTTGTCCTACCCTAGGGTAACTAACCCATCTCCTGCTGCCTCTATTTGGGATGGTAAAATTTAAATAATAGCTTTCACCAACCCAATGTATTAAAAACAAGAGCAAACAGAGAAAAATCAGTTGAAACGACAAGACAGTCTTGCAACTATCTCCTTCGTAAAATGCTCTATTGTGAGGAAGAAGAAAAAAAATTCAGTGCAATCTAACTGGACTCTTAATAAGCTTCAAAAGGACATGAAACTTTGACTTTAGGAAAAGATGGGGGCATAAAAGCAGGTGTCTTACTCTCTCATGTGAAAACATACTAAAATTACCAAAACGAAAAAAGTAACAAGGTGGAAAACACATTATAACTGCAACTAGAAAATGACAACATCCACAGGAATTATGGAGTTTGGGGACCAACTGAGGCAAGTCTTGAACGCACAGCAAATCATGAGAGAAATGGAGGTATTTCCAATTGGAGCCATGAGACACATTGCAAGTTCTCAATAGAAGACACTAGTTTTACCATAAAAGTAACAGGGTGATGTTAATGATAGTGATGACGATGATGATAATTCAGAAAACAGGAAAAAACTATGAGAAAGTTGCTGCTTTCCACTCTCGAGGAAGTAATTAAAAATGAAGCTGAAATTTTAAATGAAGTAAAGGAAAATACCATGCCATCAAAGATTTTAAACTGTATCAAATTCTGAATATTGAATTTGTATGTGGAGGAAAAGTTTAAGCTGTTGTGTAACAATGTAGAAGAAAAGTACTAAGACTTAAAACATATTCCAGAGAAGTTGATAAATGTGGAAGACAGATAATGGGGTCATAAAAGGCAGAACTTTGTGTCCCTGAAGAGAACATACAAGCAGTAGAGCACTGATAAGAGCACTAGAAGATCTAGGCTCAAATTTGGTCTCCACTTGAACTACCCTTATCATTACCCACAGGGTAGCAATACTGGGCAATATATTTATCCTCTCCATACCCAAGTGTCATCATTTGAGAAAAAGTATAATAGTCATATCTCTCTTACAAAATTACTGGGAATATTAAAAATGATAATACATATAAAATAATCATGACATCCTGTTAGTTCATGCTTAATGCATACTCAATATTACATGATATTGCTAAATGTAATATTTTAAATTCAAACATTTTCATCAAATAATAATTTTATTATCTAAACTTACAAATATGAAGATCAAATGAGTTGTTATAAATGGAAACATTAATGAAATGTGACCAATATTTGGATCAATTCAGTTCAGATTTTTGAACATCAAGAAACAAAATGAATTAGAATTATCTGATACTAAATAATGGACAATAAAACCTGCAATCCCTATAAAGCACCATCATTTCTCTTCCTGACCAATATTACAGGGAATAAACAGGGTAATATTCCACCTCCAAGGCCTTCTACATCCTGCCTTATTTTTTGGTTGCTGATATTGTTACCAAATATTAGCAAAATGAGAAGTGATAGAAGTGGGGCAAATAGATAAGAACCACATCTGGCCACACAGTTGCACACATACACACACCAGAACATGCAGGTCCAGTTTTCAAACTGGTACAATTCCTGGACTCTTAAATCTATAGGGGGTAAAAGAGGGATTAAGCCTATTCTGTCAGAGGGTTCATGTAGCAGATTTTCTCTCTCTGTAAAACATTATGTATAGTACTCTATTACCTATATAAGATTTTAGTTTAACAAATTTTTTTAAATAAAAAGGTATTCTGTCTTAGTGTTTGTTAAAGGTGCTTTCCTTTCAATAAGTTATTAAGAGTGTTTAAGGGGAAATTACAAAAGAATGACTCATGGAGTACTAACTCAATGCCAATTGTATTTATTCTTAATTTGTCTAATATTCATGTTTCAATAACTTGGTGAAATAAAATGTTTAAAGCAAAATGCCCAGTTAAAAGTTGAAGTAATTATTCTGAATAATTATTAAGTTTATGGAAAATAATACTCTCTCTGTATAGCCCTATAAATGAAGGGTTGATTTCTAGGAGATGAAAAAGGTTACACTGATGAATGATTGAGACAGTCTTTCATTCTTCATTAGGAGTGAATTAATTTCTTGAAGAAATAAATGATCTTCAGTTGTTAAATGTATAAATTTCATTTCAAACATGCACAGTCCTCGATCTATTTAAAGACTGATATGTCAATGATGAAATATAAATTGCAGAAACTAATCAGGTTTAGAAATCCTGAGCTCTTGGCTGTGGTTACTGCTGTGATGCTCTAGCATGAGCACATCTCAGCCTGATTATAAGAGATCAGAAGGAAGAGGTGGCATTTGGAGCAAACAGCTCCCACATAAATAGATGTGATTTGTTATGAATTATGGAAAACAGGATGAGAATTTTGAAAGGATAATTCTTAACAGACTACTCACTATCGAATAGAATGTCACAATTTCTCATATTTGAAAAGGCTGATTATGGAATTGCAAAGAAGATAGGTTTTAACCTACATTCTTTCTCTTTTTAAAAAATTTGCACATTGTATAATGCAGTATGCACATTCTTAAATTACATATTTATTTCAGGGAAAATGCAAGTGCCTTTCTTAGTCCTGCATTTGTGTTTTCCTCTAGACTGTTTTTTGATTTTGTCAACTTCAGTGTATAAAAATAGGAAGCACATTAATGTTCTGTAAATTTTTGTTAGGTGTCTTTTCAAAGATCTTCTAAGTCGTACATACTGGAAACAATGGTAATAATAAAAGTAATAAAAATGCCCTGTGCATTTATATTGTACTATATAATTGAAAATTTGTTTTTACAACTCTTATAATGCTTATCCATAATTAATCCTTTGGATAATACTGTAAGGAAGATATTTCCCAGTTCACAATTGAGGAAACTGAAACTCGGCACAGTTAGGTAATCAAAGTTGGAGAGGGCCACAGCCAGAAAAAAAGTCCTAAGCTTTCTGATACTAGAGACCAGTTTAATAAAATTCTACAACAGCTGTGTGATTAGGTTTAAATATCAATAAAAAGCAACAAAATAATGTGGTAAAAATAGATAAATCGATTCTTCATTGTCTTTCAATCCCTGGATGCCCTTTCATGTTTAGTTTCAAGTTCTAGGAAAGAAAATAATCATATGGAGGCCACTTATTATCTGTGAAATCCTGGAATAGACCCTTTAAGAGTAACAGTTAAAAAATATTACCATTCTTAAATGTGCAAGGTCAGAGAAATTACTTAATTTATCAAAGTACACACAGTAATCAACAGTAAAGCCAGCATTGGAACATAGGTCTATTTGATTACTAAACCCTTTTCATTATATCATAGCTTATAATATCTCTCATTTCAAGTAGCATGTAGTTTTCTGGCATCTACCATATGCGAAGAATAACTGCTGTCGAGAAATGCCAGTATGACTGCTCTCTTTATCCCATAAGACAGCATCTTTTGAAAATAAGTAACAGAGAGTAGACCAAGCTGCTCAAGAGTTTTCTTAGATTTAGGAATTTAGACGGAGGACACCAATATAGAAGGTCTAGCTCTATATCCTCTTTACATCCACTTTAAAAAAAAATAGGTTAGTTGTCAGCAAAACTTCAATAGTTTTGACCACTGCTGAAAATTTATCAGTCTTCATACAACTCGAATATAATCACCATATATATAAAATAAAAGACTTAAAATGACCAAAAAAATGAACAGTGAATCACAACCCACCTTGGAAATATATTAGGTCTTTGACTTCTAGAATAGGAGAATTAGCACTAAAAGAATAAACTTTTGGATTCAGAACACTGGTATTCGAATTCTAACTTCTTCTAGGTATGGCCTTAGGAAAACTATTTAACCTCTCTGTGACATAGTTTCCACATCTGTAAAAGTGGATTACAATTTCAGATACAAAAACAAAATGAAATATTCTTTTGATAGGATATTAGAAATAACTAAACATAATGATTCCAATTTCCAATGACCTCTGCAAGGAAGATTAAAGATTTGGTTGAAAATACAGAACAAAAAAATTAAAGTATTCTTGTAAGACAAGAGGAAATAACTCAGATTCCAACTTTAAGAACAGAAATAGTTTGAGAATGATTAAGTTGCTATAATACTATCACACTATCATATCTAGTTGTAGCTTATCAAATCTTACTCATTGTATGATCTGTAGAAAGTAATTTCATGTAAATTAAGTTCAGTTTCCCCCTCTGAAAAATTCAGCACATGTAAAATAGGGACTGTATGAATTTCAAGTTCTTTTCAAAATATAACAATTTTTTACATAAAGATCCTAATCTGCCATTAATCGATTTATTTAAATTCCTCAGATTTCTTTATATTCACATCCTATCCAAAGTTAATAGTACTAGCTTTCTTCATGCTATATAAACTAAACAGCCAAATGTCTTTAGAGTTCACATGAAATAATTTATTACAAGATTTCCTTGTGATAGCTCTTGTAAATATTTTTGTTAAGTGATAAAATGCAATCAATCATTAAATGAGTATTTGATCTCATTAACCATCATAGAGATAATCAATATGTAAAAGAAAAAATAAAATCACTGCAACCAACTTCTTATCGGAATAAGCCATTGTGATTACCACAAGTATTTTTCCCAATTAGTTCAACACTTTCAAGAAGTGGAACAATTTTCTCCCTTTGCTTTACCAGAAAATTGGACCTATTATTTTATTACTGTACCATTAGTGACTGTCAAAATGCTTAGTTTAGTACAGAATAGCGTGAATATAAATGCTCTACTAAAGGTCCCAACGGCAGAGTAGATTCCTTTAACAGAACTGTATTTGGGAAGATGGGCAGTACTTCAATAAAGTAAATAAAGCACAGGAAATAGCATTCTCACTTTTTTTTCCAGAGAAAAGTACAGTCTATTACTTATCTCTGAAAAAATGGGAATCCCCAAGCACATTAGCAGTTAATACATGAAAACTAGAAATCTCCTTTATTTAAAGAAGTAATATAACATTTAACACAATAGGTTGTAAATTCTCTAGTCTTACAGCTAGAGTAAGGCTCTAAAATACAGTCTTCCTAAGGTGGAGTGGTACAATTTATTTTTTTAAACCACGAGGTCCCAAGTCCAGCCACCAGTAGTACAAAGAAGTGGATGGAAGTGAATTCTTATTTGTTAGTTTAGATTCTTTATTAAGTGCAGAGTTAAATGTAACTGAATGAATGGATGAGTGACTGTGTGCCTTGCCCACCTGCATTGACCAGTTTCTACAGTTTCAAATGCTTAATGTGTTTTTGTGAAGGAATATAGAGAACAGTTTGAGTTCTCCTTATGTCAGTGTTGTGAGATTCCTGCCCCTATCCACATCAGCTAGTCACCTTCTAAGAGTCACAACTGACTTTTCACTCCTTCTATTTTCTGAAAGGAAGGAAGTGAGGTGCCTTTTACCTGTTTTGGAGCTTCCTTGGTTAACAAAGTCCTGGGTCTTCTTGTCCTGTCCGCATGCTCCCCAACAAGTAAACAGAAATAGGAGATGAATTCAATGCATCAGCTTGACTGCCTCCCCCTTGGCCATTAGCTATACTTCACAGACAAGAATGCTAAAGTCTTCACTTTCAAATATGAAACTACTTTTAATTTGCTAGCTTATGTTTGTCTGAAACCACCAAATTCTGTATCTCATGACACTGAACCTGAATGTCATAGTGATTTTTTTTAATGCGGAGTACCATAACCCCCAATCAATTAGCCTTTCAAACATACTCATAGAAAGTAGTTATTTTCTTCTATAATTGTCAGATTATCAGTTAAATTATTACATCTGAGATCAAAATAACATGTTGCAGCTTAAATAAGTGGAAGTTTGTTTCTTTCTCACACATCAGTTCAAGACTAGGAATCTAGGATTGATATTGTAGACCAAGTTCTTTCTGCTTTTTTGCTTCGCAATCCTCAACATGTGGATTCCATCTCATAGTCTAAATGGTTGCTTCAATTCCTATCATCATAACTGCCTTCTAAACAAGGGAGAGAGACCAAGGAACTCATGCCTATTCTCTTTAAGGGCAGGACTCAGAAATGGTACTTATTACATATGCTCACATTCTATTGGTTGAAACTTAGCTGAAGAGTCACACATAATATCAAGCAATAAAGGGAAATAAAGTCTTTAGTTGGGTGGCCATGTTCTACTGAGAATTTTATTAAAAAGGAAGGAGAATGGAAAGTGAGTACTAATTAGCACTACCTGTCCTAATCACTTTTTCATCTACCTAAAAGCAGGAAAAATGGGCAACTGGGATCCCTATCCTTTCACTCACTATGAGCAAGGTAGTGAGAGAAATGCTGGATTTTCTAATGTCACGGACCAGGAATACCAAATATCATTTCCACTCTCTCCTCTGTCTGAGTTGAAAGTTCTTGGTAGGTTTAACAAAACCATTTTAAATTATGTGGGTATTTAGAGATAATAAAAGCAGCCATAAAATTTTAAATTTCTGATAATTTAAACATTTCTTACTCTTTACATCTGTCCTAGTTATAACTTCTTGACCAAAATACAACCAGCACAAGAGAATGTGCTAAAGGACTGTGGTTGATTAATTCATGGGTTCCATGGTCACAGTCTTTGGGAGCTGACCAAGATTCATAGCAGGCCATATTCCATCATAAATACACTCTATATACCTCTAAATGGCCAGTCCTCTTTTTGGAGATAATGTCAGTGGTCTGAAGGTGAAACTGATTGGACAGTTTTCTCAGTACCTCTATTACTGAACCCAATCAAAAATTAGTGCTGCTACCAAATGTAAAATAGACAGCTAGTGGGAAGCAGCTGCATAGCACAGGGAGACCAGCTCAGTGCTTTGTGACCACCTAGAGGGGTGGGATAGGGAGGGTGGGAGGAAGACGCAAGAGGTAGGAGATATGGGGATATATGTATACATATAGCTGATTCACTTTGTTATACAGCAGAAACTAACACAACATTGTAAAGCAATTATGCTCCAATAAAGATGTTAAAAAAGAAAAAGTACTGTCTCTGTGAAACAGTCCTCTTTCCTGGAGTAACAGTGAAGATTCACAAACTTCTGTAGAACCATCTATGTGCCAGAAAGTTACAAGAGTTCCAGATAACCAAGTTAGCTACACATACTGCCTATGATAATTTTTTCTAATGTTACCTCTAATATTAATTCTTTGCTATTTCAACATACATGTAGAGGATTCTTACAATATCCTAGTTTTCCAGTACCTTGAAATGCCTTCCTCAAATGATCTTGTCATTCCACTTATCTCGGCCGCTCATTCCCTTAAGTCATCCCAAAAACCTGAATCACTTGCCACCAATGCCCAAGACCATACATACGTCTTGTTCTCTTCCAACACCTTCATAGTGACATGTGTTTCTGCATGGATGTCAGGAAACCCGGAGGGAAGGGAAGAGGCAGTATTGATGCGGTAATGTAGAATTAGACAGTGAATCAGAAAAAAGTGCTTAATTTGACTGAAAAAAAAAAAAAAGAACACCCTGCTGAATCAGATTGAGTATTCCTGAAGGTGTTGAAATTAAAATTTTCCCTGCCAAGTGGACATGAGAGCTCATGAAGAAAATTAAATTGTTAGAAAAACAGAATTTCAGTTGAATACACATCTGTTTTGTAGCTATTATTTATTTATGTTATAAATTATATCATTTAAAGTAGCTAACTGGACCAAATAGTCCATATCCCCAACTACACTCTTCATCAACTACTGATGAATTACGTAAGACTTCAGAGATACTCTGCAGCATTCTCTCAAACAGAAAAAATAAAATAAAAGGAAGAAAAAAGAAATCTTAATGGACAAATGTTGGCTGTTTTCTTTTCCTCATTAGCCATCAGTATGTAAAACAATTCAGTTCTTAAACCTGACACAGAAGATCACCAGCTCCCTTACAAACCACACAGCAATTCCTGAAATCTAGGCAGAGGTTTTGGGTCCAAGAAGCATTAAGGCCAATTATGCACAAATAACCAAATTTTCCCAAATTTCTTAAATTCATCTTAAATCAAGAATCCAGGGCACGAGAGGGAAGAGATATGGGAACATATGTATATGTATAACTGATTCACTTTGTTATAAAGCAGAAACTAACACACCATTGTAAAGCAATTATACCCCAATAAAGATGTTAAAAAAAAAATTCAAAAACAAAAAAAAAAAGAATCCAGGGGCTTCCCTGGTGGCGCAGTGGTTGAGAGTCTGCCTGCCGATGCAGGGGACACGGGTTCGTGCCCCGGCCCGGGAAGATCCCACATGCCGCGGAGCGGCTGGGCCCGTGAGCCATGGCCGCTGAGCCTGCGCGTCCGAAGCCTGTGCTCCGCAACGGGAGAGGCCACAACAGTGAGGCCCGTGTACCGCAAAAAAAAAAAAAAAAAAAAGAATCCACACTGACACTGAGACTCAGATATAATGTCATTAAGTAATTCTTCTTTAATATCGCTCATAAATCATTGTTCTATGATAGAGCATTCCTCTCAGAATGGTCCCGATGGAGTATGGGGTCCCTTGGAATTGTCTTATTCTCCTCTTTTAGAACACCCATTTCCCCCTCATGTCTCAATTACTTCAGTATCTTGCTTATTGCCATTTTTCACTAATATCACTTCTGCCTTAATTGTTTGGAATTACAATGTACATGTACAATAAATGATGCTTTCAGTACCTTCACCTGCCACTTCCTCAACAACCTCTCCAATGATCCTCTGCCACCACACCTCATTCATGCATCCCCCTGGTCATACATGGTAGATCTTACCATTACAATACCAGTTGCCCATCCATAATCTGTGTTGTACTCTGAGTACTCTCAGCAAGTACCTTTTTTCTTTTTCCAGCTCACTAACTCTAGTACAATGGCTTACAACTATCCTTAACCCTACTAGGTCCTGAAACTCATTGATCCTATAAAATTTAACTGTCCCTTTTACATCCTTTGCTTCCTCTTTTCCTAGATATGTTGCATGGTCAAGTATGATTACTATATTGCATATACACACTTCCCCACTTTTTCTTACTTTGCGGTATTCATTTGGTAAAACTATAATGCTGATTAACCCAAATCTTTCTGCTCCGTGCCTGTGTTCATAAAGTTGAATGTAGTTGGAACAATGCTCAAAACCTGACTAATCACCTCTCTTTGAAGGCATGGCTGTGAATCTCAAATCGACGTTTAACGCTACCAAGTGCCTGTACTCTGCTTAGCCTACCCATTTTCTCTTTTCTTGCTTAGGTGACTTTCTCATATCTTCCGCTCTCACAGAAACCCCCAATACCTCCTCCCCCATTCTCCCTCCCAGTTGATAACCTTCTACCTAATTCAATGAGACTACTGAGTCTTCTGTACACCCCCATCCCCAAATCTACCTACTTACTAACATCTATATCCATATATCCACATATTCTGCATTCTCACCTGCTACCATAAATTAACCACCCATGTTCCTTTATAAAGTCAATTGTTTAACGTTTGTATTAGGACCCCATCCTATGTCTCACGTACTCAAGGAAACCATTTCAGCACTTCTCTTTCTCCTTTCTCACTTACATCATCAGTTGTTCTTTCTTTTGTTAAGTCATTCCCGTCAGAAAAAAAAAATCTGTTATCCTCTCCAATCTTACAAGGAAAGAAAAAATAAAAGCAAAAAAAAAAAAGTCTCACTTGACTTACCAGCTACCACTCCATGTTTTTGCTCCCCTTGCAGGAAACTTCTTGAATCCGTTGTCTATGCTCATTGTTTCAAAGTCCTCTCCTCTCATTCTTGCTACATCTACTCTGATCATGCTTTTGCCATTCCTGTTCCCACACACCATAAAAATACTTTGTCAAGGTCACCAGATGACAACTTGCATTATTAAATCTAATGCTCAATTCTCAGCTCCTAATCTACTTGATTCTTCATCAGTTTTTGACTTCATTCATTCTTTTCTTCTCCTTAGTACACTTTCTCCACAAGCCTTCTCAGATACTGTGCCCTTTTTTGTATTTTTTCTTAACTCACCGGTCATATTTCATTTTCTTTTTCTAGGCCCGCCTCTTCTACTTTAACTCTTTATGTAAAATTCCCCAAGGTCCAATCCCTGGTCCTCTTCATTTACCCAAAAATGGTATTTTCTTGGCGATCCTGGCTGGTCTTATGACTTAAAACCTATCTGTGAGTCAACAATTCCCATTATTATGTTTCCAGATCAGATCTCACTCCTCAACTACAGACATATATTTAAATGCCTATTAAAATCTCCACTTATGAATCTCTTGGACGTCTCAAACAGAACACGCCCTAAATTAAACTCTTTAACTTTCCCCAAAGACTCCTTCTGAAGCCTCTCCATACCAGCAGAAATCTTGACATTTCCCTTATCTCCTCTCTTTCTTTCACACTCCATGCCAAATGTGAAAGGAAATAAGGGAAGCTCTTCAATCCAAATATACATGCTAATTAGTGATCCCGCATTACCTTCACTGTTGTCCACTCTGGACAAGTAACCAACATCTGTATCACTGCAATATCTTCCTGTCTCCCTCCTTCTGTCTTTGCCCTTGACATTCCAAGGTCTAATCTCGATAGAGCAGCAGAATATACTTTTAAATTGGAGGTCATATGATGTCACTCTTCTATTCAAAATTCTCAGCTATTCCTCATTCCATTTAGAATAAAACTAAAATGGCCCGCCAAAGCTTCTGGGAGAGGGTTCTACACCACCTCTAGCATCTTCTCCTCTATTCTCCTTTGTGCTGATTCTGTTAGAGGCACCTTCGAATATTTCAGGTATGCTTTCACCTTGGGCCCTTGCAGTGGCTGTCCCCTACAACTAGAAAGCTCTTCCCCTCCACTTCCTTCAAAGGTTTGCTCAATGCCCATCTTCTCAAATAGGCCTACTCTGATCGCCGTATACAAAATTCCTACCTTAGTCTCCCCAATACACCCACATCTTACCCTGTTATACTTTATTTTTCCATACCACTTCACATTTTGCTGGAAATATGACCTTCAAATAAATGACATTTACAAATAATATAGTTATTTATTATGTTTTACTATTTCCTGCCTCTCCCTGCTAGAATGTAAGTTTTACAAGAGCAAGAATATCTGTCTGTTTTGTATATGGATCTCACCTAAGCAACTAATCTCACCTAAGAAAAAAATGCCTAGCACATATAAAGCACTCAATAAATGTATGATTAACTGAAAGAAGAAAATATCTTGGTTCTAGAGCATGGCTTCCCTTTTAATTTTTCCTTCCCTTTTCTTGTACACTAGGGAATAATTAAAATCGAAGTTATCTTAATGTTTCTCCCTAGTTAAATTAATCAGGACACTTCCTGTAGAAAAGTGACAAAAATATAACTCAAATAAACTTGAGTTAAAAAAGAGAGTATATTGGCTTCAGTTAAGTGGGAAGCTCCTGGAGGAGGTGTAGGAAATGGTTTCAAACACAGTTCCATTCAAGGTTTCAAATAAAGTTCCTAAGTTTCTCTCTTTTCCTCAATTTCTTGGATCTATTTCTTTCTGAAGGCTGACCTGATTCCTTCCTAAGACATATGGGCTTCCTCCATGTCGTCAGGGAAGTTGGCTCTGGCAGCCCCAAATTCGCATCCTGTCAGCCTTATGTCCCCAAAGCAGGAAACAGTCTTCCCTACTAGCACTCTCAGAAATGCCTTGTGAAGGGCTCTGGCTGTCCAGATGAGAGGCACTGTCTACCTTTTAGTTGGGCTGCCAGAGGTCAGGATAGTATTCATAGCTTTACCAGGACTATGGATTTGGAAAGAGGTGGTCCCTCCAAGGAAGAAATGCTAAATAAACAACATATCTACTTTATATCACATTCCCTTCTTTTTTCTCCTTACCCTGTCGACTGGGATGCTTCAGAGCCCAATTTCTCTCTGATGGTACAAATCAGCCAAGAAGGCATGTGTAGGGAGACAGGATAAGACAAGAAGATTCTAACTGGAGCCAAAGCGTTTGAGAACAGTGGACCTTGTCTGACCAATGCTGTCCAGAGATTTCAGACTAACTGTATTTCACTTCATTTTAATGTAATAAATATTTAAAAAGAAGAATGGTTAGTTTTATATGATTAATGAATAAAATAATATTTTTAAAACTATTAGAGTTTTACCCATTTATATTATTGTTTCAACTACGTGCTCATATGTTTTTATTCATCCATCAAATCATTTATGTGTCTGTCAGATAAGAAAACTTATTCCATACCTACTATGTACAATGCAATGCACTATGCCAGTAACGGGAATGCAATGAGTAATAAGATATGTTTGATTCAAATTAACATAAATACTTAATTACATTTGCAAAATTCCATTTATGTAATCAGTTTGCTAAATCCATGATTATAGTAGATAGGTTTTGTACTTAGAAATTTCCTTTTCACTTCTCCAAAATTATCATAAATAACATTTACAGAAAGCTAACTCTGTATCAGGCACTCTGTTAAGTATTTTTATGAATTATTTCATTTAATCCTCACAGTTTTCTGTGGGAGGTGCTATTATTACCCCCATGTTACATAAGGAAACTGATAAAAACCCAGGAATCTGTGATACAGGTCTCACAGTTTGGAAGAGGTGGAATTAGGACTCAAATCCAGTAATCTGATTTCAGACATAAAATTTTTCAACACTCTGTACTGTCTTAGCAAAATATTTTAATGACATTTAGTGCAAAGTGACCCATGACCCATATAGAAGAAATAGCCACAGACTATAGGAATGGTGCTTAATTAGGTGTGGTGTCCATCAAAAACCAATCTTAATACAAAGAATTCTATTTTCTTTTCCAAAAAAAGTAGTTTAATATGACTTACATAGACAGTTTCTAACTATAAGAGTCCAAGTGGGACTTGTGAAACAGCCAACTTATTGTTGGAGATACTGTAGTCAGAAGCAATTGCAGTAGTATAGATTCTTGCTACAAACCTTTTGTATTCAAGGGCCTTAATTACAGCCTACCTAGGAGGACGAAACAGACAATTCAAGTAAAAGAAGAGCAGATACTCCATGTTACAGCAAATCGTAACTACAAACCAGTTGTGCTTTTAAAGCTGTATCCTGGATGATCTGGATGTTATAAGCATACACAGATTATTGTAATTCTTGGAATTCCTACCTTAGAAAGAATTGTAATTGAGCATATATATAAGGAAACTCATCTACAAGCATAGCCTCTGAAGTGATGATTACAGAGACAGAAGGAAAGACACATGTATACGATGGAAGAAAGAGTATGACAAGGATAAAAGGCAATTCTGCGGATATCAGCACTTTGAACACAGAAGTGACTGAGTCCTGTCATGGAACCAATGGTATTAGGACTAGAACAATTTTTTTTTAATTGTCTCACACTTGGTAGGGTGACCTACAAAATGACTCAGTGTCCAGGGGGGCATGGTGGTTGTACAGGTGTGTGTGTGTGTGTGTGTGTGTGTGTGTATGCACGCACAGAATAAAAGAATGACACAAATAGTAAAATGGATAAAAGGTGTTGTGTCATGTATGTGTTCTATCACTCACTTTCTCTTTTAGTTTGGTTGTTTACTTATTAGTCTTAAAATGTATTTCCATTAGCCTGACCTGAGAAATAATGTACTCTATTATCATATATTTATTAATAGTCATGATATTATCTTCATATATTTTCAGGGTATCAAAACATTACAGTTCATATATTTAATATTTTACACCAGAGTTTTAACCCCAGTTCATATGAACTAATTGTTAGAAATTTGCACAGTGATGAACAACAGAGAGACTGAAGTCCCAAAGACTAATCCACGTTAGATGCGCACACTGCATAGCCTTGGATTCAAGGTGTAGTTTTATATTCTCACCACTTTTAATTAGAATGAAGTAACATCAAGAAGTATTTATCCAGGATTCAAGAGTTAAACGGGCACATTTAATTTTGTCATTTCCCAGGTAATCAATGCAGATTAAACTTAATGACAAAGACTAATTGAGAACTACTTATAATGTCTAAAAATTAAAATTAAACAAAGATCATTTTCTCTTTAATTGAGAAATAAGGATGAAGAGTCAGAAAAATCTCTGTGGAATGAAGGCTATATAGGGGAGGGAGCAGGTATGTGTGTGAGCAAGTCAGGCTCACAATTGTACTTTTAACCCTAGAATGCACGTTTTCAGAACAATTTCAGTCAATTTCAAAGGCAAAGGAACACAAAACACAAGTTATCATTTAAATGCAAAAAGATTTCATTAGAATTTTTATCTCCCCTTTTGGTGATGTGACAAGACGGCTGTGATATGGATTAAAGGAAATGAAAATTCCTCCACAGAAGGCAGCCAAAAAGCCTCTGCTTTGGAGTGTTCTCATTTGGGTTACAATTTCTATTATGTTTCTGTTTTAACATTACATTTGAGTTTCATCTTATTAAGCTCATTTACATTAGTATGAAAGTCAGTGTAATAATAGAATAAATTATTTTGAAATTAATGCTAAGATACTAAAGACTCCAAGGCAGCTTTGATGATTAAGTTTGATTATAATGGCTAAATGTTGACAATATAATACATTCTCCAATTTCTCTGAATATTGCATCTCATGATACATTTCTTTAACTTCCTATGTTATTCTTTGTGTTCAAAAAAGCATCTCTGAATATATGTAACCATAATCTTGGTATAGGCAAAACAGAAATCTACTTAAATCAGTAAATTAAATAAGTGGATAACTAAACTAAAAAATAAATGCTTTGTTTTTATTTTTATAAAGATATGTTAAGAGCATAAATTTGTAAATCAGAGAAGAGTGTAGCCAGAGAGTGTAGAGTCATCATGTAGAGATATCTGCCAGTCATCATGTAGAGATATTGCCAAATTTAGGAATTATTTATGTGTTATACCCATTTTGGAGGCTGAAGATGGATGGTAAGAGGACGTTGCATTTAACATTGACGGGTTCATTCCATAGCAATAATCATTATGCTTTATCAACCATATTTACCATATGATAGAGGTAAAGGGCATACTGTTACTGTTCAGGGAAAACTGTACCTGAAAATTCAGCAATACCAATAAGGGTATTACCAATGGACACAGTCAAGGAAGGTTTCACGTTATTATGCCTGGAAAAGTCGCGGGAATTAGGCACATGGGCAGGAATTCCAGGCAAAAGGTAGATATAGGTGATTAGAGCTCCGCTGATTTACCAACTTGTAAGAACACCATTTCCTCCAGCACACAGGGTGATTGTCGGACTACAACAAGCCATGAGGCTGGAGAGATCATCAGGAAAGGCAGTTCATGAGGGCAGGGATATATATTAAGGCTTTTGAATTTGATATTGGACACTAAAAGATTTAGGCATGAGAGTGACATAAACATGCTGCATTAACAAAGATGGCTCTTTCAGTAGTTTGGGCAATCTTATAGATCACTGCTGTCTAGTAGAACTGTTTGTGATGATGACAGAAATGTTCTCTGTCTGCACTGTTTAATATGGTAACCACTAACCATATATGGCTATTGAGCATTTGAAATGTGGCTAGTGCTACTAAGAAACTGAATTTTTCATTTTATATAATTTTAAGTAATCTAAATTGAAATTTGAATAGCCACATGTGGCTGGAGATACCACATGGGACAGTGCAACTCTAGAGGTAGGGCTGATTTTCTCCAAGGTCATCAATAAGAGAGCAGTTGCAAAAATTTACATTTCTTTGTATGCACTATCATTTTCTCTAAATACAAGAACTTAAAAGAAGTGATTTGTCTGGTAATTGTACCTGTTCTACTGTTCTCTCTCTTCTCTGAAAAATCCTCCATACTTAAACCAGTCCTCAGAAATCTCAGGAACTAAAAGCAGTGATAACAAGAAAAATGTGTCTGAAAATCATTACCTGGGTTTGGCATTCAGTCCAAATACATATTTAACCAAGCACTGGTGGGTTAAACCCTTGAAAAGTAAACTGATCAATTAATTTACCAATCATTTTTAATTCATTTAAATATGTGTTGAGTACTGTTTGCCAAACAGTATGCTAGGTGCTGGGGATAAAGTTGTAAGTCTGAACTCCTAGAAATTCACAATCCAGCAGAGTAGGCAGATATACACAGAGCTAATCATAATACAGCGAACGACATATGGTGATGGCAATTTCAATAAAATGATCATCAGACCAGAAATATGGAAGTGCTTAGTTCTGCATGAAGAATTAGGGGAAAAATTGATTCAGGAGTTGACTCTAATGTTGAGAAGAAAATTTCAAGGTCAGCTAGCAGGAGGTGGCAAAAGGTAGACGATATGAGGATGGTAGGTGAATAGGGGTGACTGGGAAGGAAGAAAACTGCATGGAGCTGAAACAGCATGATTCAAGTATGAAAACTAATTACTTGTCTTAAAAACTATATATAAACTTTTATGCCTGGAAAATAGGATGATGAATAGGGTTGAAGCTAAGAAGCCATACACTGTGTGAAAATGATAGGCATTGGATGATTTTTTTTTTTTAATGATCTAACTTAGATTTGGATTTTTAAGGATCTGGCAGCATTGGGAAATGATAAATGATGAAGACTGAAATAGGCCACATAAATCTGGATATGACTGCACAGATGTTTTGAGATGTTTGAGGTCCATAACTAAGGTCACTAAGGCCTTCCAGTCCTGGTAATTATGTCAATTCTTCTTTTAATATGTGTTTTGTTTTGTTTTTCTGGCTCATCAACTCCTTAACACTCATCTCTCCAAATGATTTAAAACTCCACAGCTCTCTTCATGCTAGAGATCAACCTGAGACCCATTAGATGAGTGGGTAAGGGTGATAGAGAAAACAGGGATGACTGCAGGATTTGTGGCTGGAGACTGCAGAAGCTGATACTACTAATGAAATAGGGAAGACGTAGGAAGAGCCGAGATTTTGGAGGGTGGTAATGGATTCTGAGCCATTCCTGCTTCCAGCTACTCTTTATCTTTTCACTGAGTGACAGTAAAGATTACTCACCCTCTAACCAAGCACCCTGCAGCCCTAGTGAGTTTAATCTTCGTGAGGTGATTACTATCACTATACATCCATCTGGCTGGAAATCACTATCTTTCCTATCTTAGAGCAACTTCAAGCTGCATGGAGGAAATTACTTGGACACACAGTAGTTTATTGGTATGGAAAATACTTCAGCATATCCGACAGAGAAGTCTGGCTTAAAGGTTTTCTTTCCAAGTCACTTTGCTCCAGGGAAGTATGTGTAAATCAGTTAATAGCCCATGAGTTTTTGCAGAAATGGAAAATGCACTAAGGATGGAATTTTTTACAGGGAAAAGAAGAGTCAAATGCATATTGAGCTGGAATCAGATACTTTGAGTAATGCTGTTGTTTAACTTTCCTGTACCTAAACACATTGCTAGCAGTTTCCAATTGGCTTATTTCACTCAGCTGAACCTACAGATGATCAATATTTTGCAGTCGATAACTGATCTCCAGAGAATTCAGCCAGGTTTCTTTTCCTCTGCCCACATCCATAGTTCACATGTCACAGCTCCCCATGGTTCCTTTGTCCCATTTGAATTTTATAACCAGTTACTGATTATTCTTCTCGGTATTGGTGTATAGCCTTATAAGCATGAACCACCCCAATTCATGGGCATGAAATATATCCAGTCATGGTCCCAGGACTGTGCTTATAGAGTCCATTGTCCTCCACTCAAGCAGGACAAGATGGCGAACTGTGACACAGTACCCTGTGATATAAAACCAACTGCTGGCCCTCAGCTCATTTTTAACTTCTAAAAGTCTGTATTTTCTAAAATTGTATTTCGGTTGAAATAACATCATAAATTCTACACTGGAAATGAGGCTTGGGCTACAACATACACTGTAAATGCATTCAGTGCTCTGGGGCGTGTTCAGAAATATTGACTGCATTTAAAAACTAAAGCAAAAGAAAAAGACGGCCCCAAAAGCCCAAAGCCATAATATTGTTAACTTTTGAAGGAAAATAACAAAAAAATGAAGTTATTTAATGCAACCTAAAATTCCATGTAATGAATTGCTAATGAGGGTCAAAAGCCCAGGAAAAAGCCCTAAGGCGTCCACTGAGACTTCAGGGGATATTGATAGGGCATCATCCCAGTGATCTCAAGTAACTATGACCAGGTCAGTTGCCCTGGAGGTCTGTGATTTCTTAAATTTTCCTCTGTGCCCAGTCTCCTCTCCTAGAGTCTACCTCTCCTAGCCTGGGATTGTTGCTGCTTTTATCAGACATTGCCACTCTGAGAACTTCTGAGGATGCCATATTAGCTTGGGGCTGTTATCTGGACTCAGCTGCTATATCATACAGGGCCTCAGAGCACAACAGTGTCCAATATACTGGTGTCCTGGAGATACAGATGTGATTGTAGATGTGTACTGATGAGAAATGGGGAAGAATACCTCTCACCCTTTAAGACATCCACTGTTCTGTGGGCGTCTTTGGTCTTAGTATCCCAAGAGATTTTTTAATGAAACAGTTCTCTTCATTTAATATTCAGTCTCTCCTCCATCCAGTGATCTACAGCGAGTCCAACTGGGAACCCGCCTGAAGAGAACTCCAAGTGGGAGACACCAAGCTCTACCTACCCCTTCTTCTGCAAACCAGAGCTTCTTATGAGATTATGTCCTGACACTGGCTTCCCCTTGGATGAGGAATGTATATTTGCCTAGCATGAACAGAGATATGGTGGCCCTATTTGACATGTCTCACCAGGCAGAAGAGTTGTGACACCAGCAGTGAAAGCTTAACTTCAAAGCAAGACCCTAATTACTCAGGAAAAGGCAGTAAAGCAAGTGACTGAATCATCTCACCACAGCCAAGGTCAGATTTCAATATAAATATCACCTATTTTAATTAATTAGGAGTTTTAGAAATTATGATTCAAATATCATTGAGTAGATCTTACATAATCTTTTTAAATAGCATATGTTAAACATAGTCTAAAGTAGTAAAAATATCGTGGCAATTGGATTTTGGTTGATCAAAGTAATTTTATTGCCAGATGCACTGAAGTAAGTTTACTGCCAAAATTAATCAGATGATTAAAGAAGATTCTGAAAACATTCTCCAAGTGGTCATAACACCTATGCTTTCCAATATTACCTTCCTAAGATAGTTAGAATGGAGTAGTGGGGAAACAGGAGTCGGGGTAGTGCTGAGCTAGTCCTCAAATTCAAATTCTGGTTTTGACATTTACTGACTATATATAAGTTTTCAAACTAGGCTCAAATTCCATCATTGATAAGTGCAGGATGTAATCCTAACCTTGTATGATAGCAAGAATAATAAAAAATATTTGTTAGCAAGAATAATAAAAAATATAAAGTATCCAGATGCACGTCAAATAAATAGTGGATGCTCAGTAAATACTGTTACTATATTTAAAATCAATATATAACATCTCACCCTTGATCTAGATGCCAAATCTTCATTCAGCATATATTCAAATATATATGCTCAATCTATATAATGTATCAGGCACTGAGCATTATACCAGATACTATATGCTTGTCAGAAGATAATCTCCTCTCAAAATGAATAATAATAATAGAAACTAGAGAGTGAATGAAAGGGAGAGAGAAGGAGAAAGAGAAAGAGAGCTGCATAACATTTTTTGGGTTTTACTACAATCTCTCATAATCAAAGTAAGTTCTCACAAAACATTACAAAGAAAATAGCTCTAGGTCCCTACTTTAAAAATATACTAAGCCTAAAAAGGGCTAGGTTACTTGCCCATGGTCATCCAGAATGAAAGCAACTCTAAAAAGATTTTCATTTACCACAATAAGTTCTCAATTCCTTGCATGGGAAACAAGGAATAAAAATACGTAAGTTACACATTGTACATGCAAAAATAACATCTTATAAAACAGACAAAGAATGGCAGTTTTCTATCTCATTTAGTAAAATCAAGGGTATATGCTCTCTTATTCTGTAAGGTACCACCACCACATCCTCTAAAACAGAGGGTTATCATTCTCCACACTCAAGTCGCTATGCAAAACCTTGTTGTAACTGCAAAGATGCCTTATAATCCACAGCAGGTTTTCAAGAATACGTCTGTCTTATCTTGTTCATCTCTTCACTTAAGATTTGAAGCTGTGGGATATTATGAGTGGATGATATAACACTTACCTTTCTTGCTATAACTGAAAACACACTGATATCACAGAAGACCAAAAATTAAACTAAAAGAAGATATGAAGTAGTTGTATTTAGAGTCCTGGATCTCAAACCCTGGGAAGATCTCAAAGGTAGCAAGCATATCACAGACCACAGTTTCCCATTCCAACTGAACTTAAATGATGCATTTGAATACCATACTCAAGTCAGGGATTTTATAGAGGAATCTGGATTCCTAGACAGGGTTTCATACATTTTTGACTCGGACACAGAATGCCTGCTAACTTAGAGAAGCATGATGATCTTGCAAGAAGCCCTGAAGGAGCTAAGGGATGACCTTTTGGTCAATGCTGAGTGTATAGGCTGCTGCTGCTGCTATTGTAGTGAATAGCTGAGAGCAGGACTGACAAGATAGAGCATCCACTCAACTGAAGAACCTGAGATACCCATATGATGAGTACCATGAAATCAAGGATAATAACTAATACTCCAAACAAATTATTTCTCTACTGATTTCTCCAAAGCTAACCTATTTAGAAAAATCATAGAAGACTCAGGTTTTATGTATATTGAAAAGATGATCATGGGTTTGTACAATACCCTCCCGTGTTTGAGAGTCAGTTTGAAATTTCTGGTATATTACACTTACAAGTTTTATCCCTATCAACTACATTATTGAGAGAGAAAAAAAACAGGAAGGAGGAGGAAGAAAAGAATAAAAGGAAGAGGAGAGGAAGAAAAAGGACAGCTTCCTAATGCATGCTATCGTCTTCGAGATAAAAAATTGATCACATTGAATAGGCTATTTTTGTAGAGTCAGTGACAGTGCAAAAAAAATCAATAAATCTCAATCTTTCTCATTCTCAGAGTAACAGGAATGCCTCCCATTATGCCCACTCAGGTCACTGTGTCACAGAAATGGTGAGAGAATATGAAAAAGGAAATGGGAAAAGACCCACCAGACATAAGTTGTTTCCCAGGCATCCATCTTCAGCCAAGGATTGAAAAGGGCAGGACAGACAACGACGTGTTAGTGTAACTCAGTTTTCATCAAAACTTACTATTCATCATGACACAAAACTGAACAGAAGGGAAAAAGTGTGAAGTTTGCAGTTTGTTGTTAAAATATTTTCACACTTGTTTCTCTCTCTCCTTATCTTCTGTTTTATGAAGCAGGCTAGTCAGTCAGGGCATGGATAACTACAGGCAATGAGAGAGTAAGAACTAGAATTAGACTCTCTTGCTATGGAGAGAACATGAAGTGGTCGGGATAAGGGAGTTGGGTGGAGAAGAAAGAAGGGTGGGTACCTTCAATGTGAACACAATATCCAAAATGCTCATCATCCATAAATCATAATACAGGTAAGCCTTGGTATCAGGGACCCAGACAAAGTGATTGAGGTGTCCCAGAGGGAGAGTATAGCACAAGGCAGGAGGCAGGTACACAGAGGAGGATGCTTCACCAGTAGGCAGCCATCACTGTTAGCCAGTGTTGGGATCCAAGACACAAACCTGGATTTCAAGCTCTGAGCAGAGAGAAGATGAAGCAATAGGGAAATCAGAGGCCAGATGCTACTCTTGGTAATAAACATACTACCAAGACAAGATATCAGACAGAGAGAAAGACAAACCCAGGATTTGGAAATAGATGCACAAATGTGATTTTGATTGAGCTGCAGGTGTGTGAGGTGGAGCCATCTGAGTGCTTCCTATAAGATGTGAGAGGGCAAGTTGGTAGCACCCACTGCCCCTGGGGCAGTGGCTTCTGGATAAATATAAGGTATCAGACCATGTTGTATGGCCTAGCATATTAGGAAACCCAAGAAAGAATTGCTGAATTGAAGATACGAAACGACAACAAAATACAGCAAATCTGAAGGAGAAGACAGGGATTGAAGGGTAGTATGGGTGAGTTTTGCAATTACAAAGTTAGTGAAACGGGGACACAATAAGGTTTGAGGAGCGGGACAGAGGAGATGCTTCCATTCTTGGAGAGGGATGTCTCTTTTATAGGGTGATGAAACTCCAGCTTAAGGGACAACAGCTGATTAAGGAACCATACATGACTGAAGATGAGCTGCCTGATGCTAGGATAGGTCCTAAGGACTGTGTAGTTTTATACAAAGGAGAAAAGGAGGGCATAGATATGGAGAGGGATCTGATGTGACCAAAAAGCAGCAGAGCCTGATATTCCTTAGGTGCCTAACCAACTTTTGCTATCTTTAACTTCCCAGTCCTGGGGCCAGGGCCTCACACAGAGACCTAGATATGGGACATGGGATTCCATCCTTCACTAAAGTGACACCTAGTGCAGTAACTAAACTGTCTGAGACGTAACTGGTCTATCTAGCAAACAGAACAATAATACCTACCTCATATGACTGTGTAAATGAGATCAGCATCTGAACCACATTGTAAATTTTACGTTACTATGTAAAGTTACTATGTGAATTGTTTTGTAGCAGGTAATTTTTCTGAGGGGTTGGGCACTTACAGTCCAAGGTCCAGATAAAATGCAGGAAGGTGGCACTGGGAATCCCCCCACTGTGAGAACCTGGTCCTTTCCTCAGACAAGAAGTTGTTCCAAGTCTGCCAGGTATAATGTAAGAGGGAGGATGACTGGCAGCCTCTAAGGCATACCTCGCTTCTCTGCCAACCACTGTCGTGTAGGCGCTGGTATCATCGCGCCACCTCCAGAGTGCAGGGAGCAGAGGCCCTCTCTCTGTGCACCTCCCAGCTACCAAAGCCCACACAAGTAGTGGGAGCTGAAAAAGGAGCCAAAAATCAAGGTGAACTCACAGATGTGCAAAGCAGCAAACCGAAAATATCAGTCATGTCTCCCTAGCACTGAGAAGCACAGTTCATTTGTTACACCTCAGATTACTTTAAGCCAGATGCTCTGGAGGAGACACCACAGAGCAAAACTGCACAGAAGAGATCTAAATGCGATCGTCTGCATCACAAAATAAAATAATTCTCGTGCTCCCAAGGACAATGAGTCAGAATCAGTTTACAAGTAAAACCAAGAGAAAAGGAAAGGTTTTTCTTCACTTGATGTTTTAAGACAGTTTTTAAACCAGAGCTTCTCAAACATGAATGTGCCTCTAGATCACTGGGTCCTTAGCCAAATGCAGATTCAGACTCCACAGGTCTAGGAGGAGGGAGGAAGATGCTGAATTTCAACAAGCTCCCAAGTGAGGCCAGTGCTGCTGGTATCCCAACATCATACTGAGTAGGAAGGTACTAGACAATCAGGATTGTGGATTTCAAAACAGCTATTATGACTTATACATACAGATGAAAGAAGACTGATAGGAAGGGGGAAAAGATACCATCTTATAAAGTAAGAGATCTTTGATATCAAAAAATGCTTGAAAATGCTTGCTGTTTGATGTTCTCATATGACACCGATTCTCCTTTGAAAGTGTTCACAATTTATTTGTGAAGTCAAGATATACATACACATAGACACACAAGCATGTGAAGTCAGAACTGCTGTGTACCAGGGTGAAAATCAGTATAATGCACTGGGCTATCTTTTTCCTCAGTATTCTCATCTGCTAAAGAAACAAAACAATAGAACTTTGTTCACTTTAAAAAACTCTGAAGCTTCTATGGGAGTGGTTGTCACAAATAATAAGCACTCAATAAATGGTTACCATTGTCAATAATGGTAGGAACATATCAGCAGACTTCGAAAGAGTTTCTCATGTAAAGTCTCCTCAATTCTTTTTAATCTTATTATAATCTTCTGATTAAAAATCAGTAATTTCCTTTTAAATGTGGGAGAAATATTGAAAAGAATATAAAATGTTTAAATTCATGCTTAATCCAATAATTAAGAGCCATATATCTTTAATACTCACGTTGGTGAAAATCTATGCAGTATTTCTGGCAGATGATAATATATATATATATATAATACATATATATAATACAAATGTGTCTTTAAAATTAAGGTTATAGTGTATATATTGTATCTTAACATAGTCACAAAAATATATAGTAAAAATCTCCCATATTATAAAATAAGAAGTTTTAATTGTGCCTTTCAATGCATATACTATAATTTATTAAAGTATTCACTCATTACTTTTACCAGATATTTAAGATGTTTTCTATTTTTAATATTAAAATTGCATTATAATGACTGTTCTTGCAAATTTGTGCACACTTGTGGTTATGTCATCAATTCAGAAAAAAACTGCTGCACTAAAGGGTATGTGCATTTTTAAAGGTTTTGATACATATTTTCAAATTAGCCTGCAAAATGTTTTACCCGTATCAACGCCCACAGGCAGTGGGGCAGCTAGTGGGAAGCATGGGTGTGTGCGTAACGGGGCAAGTGGGAGGAGAGGGGAGTCAGAGATGGGAGGCAGATCAGGGCTAGAGGGGATGATAAACGTTTTGACCTTTACCCTGAGCAAAATGGGCAGCATAGAAGGTTTGTAAGCAGTAATCTGATTCAAGTTTTTACTAAATCAAGAGTCAAAGCTCTAAGCCCAGGAAGGAGTTCATTACAGTAATCCAGATGAAAGACTGCCAGGGCTGTAGGATAGAGATGGTGGATAGAGTCTGGATTCTGGATGCAGTCAAAGGCAAGGACAACAGGATTTGCTGAGTATGAGGGAAAAAATTGATAATGATGAGTTCAAGGTTTTTAGCCTGAGATAATGGGAGATGTGTCATTTCCTGAGTAGGGGAAACCTGTGGGTGGACCAGATTGACTAGGAGAAAACTCAGCCCTTCCACATGGCCAAGTTTGGTTTGAGATGTCTTTGAGACACTAAGTGGGCAGTTAAATAGACAAGACAGAGCTTCTGGGGTTATTAGTCTTACCTGCTCCTCAATTCCTTCTTGAGTTATGACTATTATTTTTCCTAAAGTGCTACTTTTCTAAAAAATAATTCATTTCTTTTTTATTAATATAAATTTATATATAGAATTATCTTTTTGCCTTTCATATACATTGTTAGATTTTCATATATTATAAAGTTGTCAATTTCTTTCCATCTTTTTTCTTGATGAAGCGAGTTCAAAATTAGATATGTTCTTATCTGTCTTCATAAGTCTGGATACTTTTATTTAATTTTTACCATTTTCTCTTTACAAATCCTTTATTTTTTTCTCTGTATTTATCAATGTGCCTGTTCTGTTTGTGTTCTCTTATTCTTCTACCAACTTTTTTTTTTTTTTTTTGCAGTACGCGGGCCTCATCACTGCTGTGGCCTCTCCCGTTGCTGAGGACAGGCTCTGGACGCACAGGCTCAGCGGCCATGGCTCACGGGCCCAGCCGCTCCGCGGCATGTGGGAACTTCCCGGACCGGGGCACGAACCCGTGTCCCCTGTATCAGCAGGCAGGCTCTCAACCACTGCGCCACCAGGGAAGCCTTCTATCAACTATTTACACTGAATACTTAATTTATTTTCATTATTTTTGCTTGCCAGTAAAATACCCAAGGCTGTGAATCTGTGCCCAATAAAAGCTTCTGTGAGAATGCAGGCATTTGTTATGCACATGGTTCTTATTCTTGAATCTTGTAGTTTTTTATATTTTGGGATCTGATTTATCCTTTGGCCAAACATTTATTTAAGATATTGTATGCTGTTCTTTACAAATGTCCAAGTTGTATGATTTTGATGTTATGGTTTGTTATTAATTTCTATTTCTTCCAGGCAGTGATGTGTAGGCTATAAAAACTCTGCATTTTGCAATGCTAGCTTTTGTACATTTTGGGTGTATTCTTGAGAAAACATGTTAGCTGATACGAGACTAGGCACAACACAATCTATTATGTTAACCTTGTTACTTTTACTCTGAAATTAAAGGGAGCTTCCTTTTCTGTTGCAAATGATGATCTTTTTTAATCTACCAAGTGTAATTAAAGACCCCTAGCCTCACTCTCTCTTGTGCTGGCATCTTTCCCACCCTTCTATTGTTGATGATCATAGGCATCATATCACTTTGAGCCCTTTTACAACTCTGGGACATCTCCTCCTCATTTTATTACCTAAAAAGCATAACCTAAAAATGTTTTCCTGAGGACATCAGCACTTAGCAATTTTACAGGTGATCAAACTTAAATCTAACACCAAAATTACTCCTGAATTTTCTTCTTCCCAGGAAGGTTTACCCCTGCCTCTCTCCTGTGCTTGGAAGCTCTGCTGGAGTTTCAGTTAGACATACATGGGTAATGCGCCCTGTGTTCAGACATCTTGACCTCCTGTCCTCCAACTCTGGCTCCTCTAGACCTAGATCTTCTTCTCATGCTGGTAGCTCAATGAAGACACTCATGAGATAAGCAAACTAAGTTGTAGAGAGAGCACTGTCCAGATTCTGGTCAGCTACATTCCTGAGTTTGGTCATTTCAACTGGAATAGAGAGACAGGGATTTGGGTGATCTCTGTAGAAGTCACCATTTAGCCTCGAAGCTCCACACATTTTAGGAATGAGACACAGGAACTGAAAAGAGATGATAAATCCAGAATATCATGGAAGAGGACAAAATGTGGGGAGAAATAAATGGAGAAAACCAACTTGTGTGTTGGAAACAGAAATCAGATTAAATTGGAAGTAGTAAGACCCCATGGAATGGAGGCTCACTATTTATTTTTTCTTTCAACAATCATTTATTAAGTGTTAGCTATATGCCAGACACATGGTATGAGACTTGCAGTAATTTTTAAAAGAATAAAATTTTAAATTTGGTTGAATAAGATAATTGATCTGTGCGTAGTAAGCACACAAATGGTTACTGTTATTATGACTATTATCTTTAGGCTCTGGATATTTGCAGGAGGAGGAGTTATTTTCAACCTAAGGTTATAAAAAAAAGAAAAAGTGGGGGTGAAGGAATCAAGGAAATTTTTTTGGAGGAGGTGTACTCGTCAGAGGTGTAGTTCCAAAGAAGGGAACACCTTGTCTCTACTTCACACCTAGTCCATTTGTGCTGTGTAGAACCATCCCTGGCTTCTCTCTCCTCGTGTGTTGATCAGACTCTCAGTGGGTATTAATCAAACTCATTGCTTTGCTGTCTTTTATGTCACTTAGGTGGGGTCTCTTCTTATTTGACCTAATCTGTTGGTAATTTATTCCTTGAAATGAACAGTGAGTGAATAAGACCCCAATCAACACTCAACAATAAAGACTATTTCTGCCCTGCATTTTAAATAGACACATTTTAATGAAGGGGAATTAAGGAGATTCAGATGGCATTTTATTTATTTATTTTGGTTGCACTGGGTCTTAGTTGTGGCATGTGGACTCTTAGTTGCGGTGTGCATGCAGGATCTAATTCCCCAACCAGGTATCGAACTCAGGCCCCCTGCACTGTGAACATGGAGTCTTACCCACTGGACCACCAGGGAAGTCCTCAGGTGGCATTTTAAAATGAAATGAAAACCCAATCAAATACGGATGACACCCAGGCATAAACGTCTTGCTTCATGGTCTTTTATAGGCAGTTAGTAACTAGCTGGAGGAGACCGAGGCATCACACACCATATGGTGAGATAAATATGGCTTACTTTTAAAACTGCATTTGTGTCACACAATTAAACATTAAAACTATGTACTCCTAAAGATTATGCTGCAAAACCTGAAGTTTTTGCAAGTTTCACTGTAACCACTCTGGAGATTTTTGAAGACATGAAATCTATCATTAGAAGCAGAATATCTAAGTCACATGATTCCAGCAAACTATTTTAAAAAGGTATGAATAAAAACTTGCAATCCAATCCAGGGAGCAGCTCAAATAATAACCAATATTCACTCCAAACTATACCCTCTCAATGAACGGAAGGTATCAATGACTGTACCTCCCTGGAGCCCAAGAAAAGGAAGAAGAGCTCAGGGAGCTGGCTTGTCCCAAGAGGGAAACAAATGGAGGTGAATTACTGTAAGTCCGAGCCTTGTCTTCAGAGCATAACAGAAGAGCTTCAGTAGAACTGAGGTCAAGCAGGTGTGTTTTGACATCACTTTGCTGCTGCAGCAAAACCAAGACTGATTTAATCAGTGCACTGAATCTGGCTTGCAAAATATATCAAAACTAAGGCCCATGGGCTTCCCTGGTGGCGCAGTGGTTGAGAGTCCGCCTGCCGATGCAGGGGACACGGGTTCGTGCCCTGTTCCGGGAGGATCCCACATGCCGTGGAGCGGCTAGGCCCGGGAGCCATGGCCGCTGAGCCAGCGCGTTCGGAGCCTGTGGTCCGCGACGGGAGAGGCCACGGCAGGGAGAGGCCCGCGTACCACCAAAAAAAAAAAAAAAATTAAGGCCCAAATAGGAAAATTGGTATTTGGTTTCTAAACCCTATCCTTACTAACTTTGGGAAAGAAAAATCAAATAATACATTTTTCTCAAAATTAAAAAAAATATTTTAAAATTATTTTAATCTAAATTTTTTTTTATTATTTTAAGAAAAAAATTTCCTGTCATGTTTCTTTGTCTCAACTCCAAAAACTGAAAATAACTGAAGACCACAAAGAGTACCATTTAATCAACAGTGCCAAAGCAGAAGCCTGGAGAAAAGCTCTCAAAGAAAGATGCCATGGCTTGGGGTTCCTGATTCCACTGTCATCTGTAAATGCCAGCAGTAAGACTCCTACCTCAGAGGACTGCTATGATGATTAAATGAGTTAATATGTAAACATGATTCTTATAACAGTGTCTAGAACATAATAAACAATATATGCATTTGTTGTCATTATTATTATTTTTTATTTTTATTTTGATAATATGGAGATGTAATCTAGATAGTCCAGGGTGATGGATAATTCAAATAATATTTAATAATATCTTCCATTTAATGAGCATTTAATATGTGCTAGGTGCTTTATATAAACTATCTCATTTAATTTTCACGATAATCCATGAAGTGGATACAACTGTTATCACAATTTTATAGTTTGAAAACCAGAGGCTTAAAAAAATCAAGTCAATTGCTCAAATTAAGATTAAGTCAGGGGCTGGAAAGTAGCTGCATCAGCATTTTCTGCTCTTTAATAACTAAACCAAATGCCCAAAACAAACAAAGGGAGAATTTATAATGGCTAGGATCAGTATGTAAATCAAGTGAAATCTAACCTAAATATGTTACACTTCTGTATAGACACTATAAACAAAGTCACACATGCCACATACATGATGCAGGGGAGCAAAAATTGTCACCCTAAAATATGCCACTTTGGCATGAGGATTATTTGAGCTAAAGGCAATCAAAACCCAGCAGATTCAGGAAAAGCTCTGGGTTTTAAATTGACACAGGAAGGGGGGCCCGTAGCAGTAAGACAGCTATACCAGAGATTCCTTTTTAACTAATAAATTCATCTGCATAACAGCATAACCTTTGTTTGCCAAACATCTTCTCTCCCTTCCTGTGAATGGCCTTCCTCCCTAATCCTTTCCTCAGCTCAGGATGTAACATAAGCTTCAATTACCTGGCTGCCCTTTGAGTCTTCATATCTCCATGGGGCTTCTGCATGTTTCTAATTTTGTTTTTCTCCTGTTAATTTGTCTTATATCAATTGAATTATTAGACTAGCCAAAGAGTCTACAAGGGAAGAAGGGAACATTATTCCACCCCTACAATGACAAATACACAAATATGACAAATATATGCAAAATATACAGAGTTCAACAATTATTGGGAATAAAACAGCAATCAACAGTACGAACAACATCTCAGGAAATCTTCTTGTACTTTAAGATTTAAGTACTTAGGTCTAAAGTCTGGAACCCCTCAACTGTTTTTTCCCACAGTGTGTGTCTATGTGTAACCTCATGCTTTGATACTTGCAAAGAAAAGAGGCAGCGATCTGTTGAGTTTTCAAGATAAATTCATATGGATGACAAATACTACTCTCCACTTTTAGAATGAGGGACCAGTACACGATGGTTGAAATCTCTTACAGAGGATGTGTTAATATAATAAACCTCAAATAACCCAGAGTCTGGGAATTAAAGGTTTGCTTTTTTTTTCTTCCTTCATGTCACTTAGCCAGAATGGTAAGCTAGTCCTTGTGGCCTCACCAGAGGTTCCACATGAACCCATCAGGTTTAAACTCCAGACTCTCCTTTGTTCTTTCTTGTCTCCCATCTATAACTCTACGGCACGGCTGAGCAAGCATCTACAAGAGCATACACTTCTTCCTTAGACTTCAAAACAGTGCCAATGCCACTGATAACAGTAGTAACTCTACTTAGAAAGCAAGGCTACATATTTCACTTCTAAGTTATAACCATGTACAGCTCATTTCGAAGCATTACTTGTAGACACATGAGAACTCACCTAGTCTTTTCACCTCCACACAAATCTTGCATTTGGACCTGTAATGTCTTTAAAAGTCTTAATCCTTGTGCCTTTTGTTTCCTATGGATGGAACAGGCTTGATGAATCTGTCTTATGTAATTAGCATTCATTTTTATTCATTTTTTTTGTATATTCATTCATTTTTCTCTTCCTGGTTGTTTTTAGCTCAGTGCCCTGGCAGCCTGTGTCCCACTGGAGTCCCCTCCTTCAGTACTTCTATAACATCCACACTGTGTTTCCCTCCACAAACACAGACATGGCACACCCACTGTAAGGTTTCAGAAACAAATCATCTGTGGTAGCAGGAAGAATTAATACCTACACAAGAAAAATTGTGTGTTATAATGGGGTGGAGGAGTGTTCCACAATTCAGGATTCCTAATATACAGTGAAAACTCCCAGATCTTACAGCACAAGTGCTGAAAAAAAGAGATTGTCCCAGTGTTGGTCCAGCTTCCATTTCAAAGACTGGAACCTTGATCTTATATTTGAAGGACAGGGCTTGCTTAGTAATAGAATTATTTATTTTTTTAGTATTGTATAAATAGTTTGTGGATACAGATATTGCAGCAGTTTAAAATACCGCACACCCTCAATCTAAGCTCCCTGTACCCAAAGGGTATCCTCTCTGTAAAATACTAAGACCATCAAAGTTTGGGCAAACTCCACAAGAATACTAACTTCGTGGGGGAGTCAATGGGGAGCCACATTCCCTGTCTTATACCTTTTAACACCCATCATCCTAGTTCCTAACTATTTTGAGAATAAACAGAGGTAAAATCAACCTTGGAATGACTCTAAGTTTTCATTCTCACCAATCCTTAAACACAGACCAGACTCAGGTTTAGCTCCTTATACAACCCCCTCCTCTAATCCCTACCCAAACTAAATAAGTTAAGGCCAGAACTAAAATTTGGAGGGTTCTGTAAAACCTGAAAGCTTGTACATTTTTAAACTATAAAAAGAGAGCAAGTTTTCCCTGGTGGTGCAGTGGTTAGGAATCTGCCTGCCAACGCAGGGGACACGAGTTCGAGCCCTAGCCCAGGAAGATCCCACACGCCATGGAGCAACTAAGCCCATGCGCCAGAACTACTGAGCCTGTGCTCTAAAGCCCGCAAGCCACAACTACTGAGCCCACGTGCCACAACTACTGAAGCCTGTGCGCCTAAAGCCCGTGCTCTGCAACAAGAGAAGCCACAACAATGAGAAGTCCCCGCACGGCAACGAAGAGCAGCCCCCGCTCACCCCAACTAGAGAAAGCCCACGCACAGCAACGAAGACCCAACACAGCCAATAAATAAATAAATAAATTTATTTATTTAAAAAAAAAAAAAGAGCAAATGTGTTATTAAGTTTCTGAAGTCCAAGTCCCCCTCCATCCTTCCCTCCCCTCAAGTTTAAAGCCCCAGAAACAGGATTAAATCAGGGTACAATCCCAAAGACGCCTTCTGATTCAGCTGATAATCTGACTTCCTAGATCTCTTCAAGTTGAATCTCAAATGCAGCATTACTGAATTCTTAAGGGTCTAAATACACATCAGTGTTTTTGTTTTTTTCCGTGGATGGCCAACGGCCAATGGTATCTAAGGATAAGGCTTATTGGCTGGCAATGTGAATCT
The DNA here is from genome assembly GCF_039906515.1 of Pseudorca crassidens. NCBI lineage: Eukaryota > Metazoa > Chordata > Mammalia > Artiodactyla > Delphinidae > Pseudorca > Pseudorca crassidens. The sequence goes on along the minus strand of NC_090311.1, from coordinate 52,708,002 downwards.
ATTACTTACAGTCATAGACTGGTCCACAATAACAATGAGAAGCAACCTTATAAATCAGTGTAATTTAAAGTATGATCCAAGGGGTTTCCCTGGTGACACAGTGGTTAAGAATCCACCTGCCAACGCAGGGGACACGGGTTCGAGCCCTGATCTGGGAAGATCCCCCATGCTGCGGAGCAACTAAGCCCGTGCGCCACAACTACTGAGCCTGTGCTCTAGAGCCCACAAGCCACAACTACTGAAGCCTGCGCACCTAGAGCCTGTGCTCCACAACAAGAGAAGCCACCGCAACGAGAAGCCTGCGCACCGCAACGAAAAGTAGCCCCTGCTCACTGCAACTAGAGAAAGCCTGTGCGCAGCAATGAAGACCCAACACAGCCAAAAATAAAACAAATAAAATAAATAAAATTTTTAAAACAGTATGATCCATGATTAACTGCACCAGAATTCAGACAGGGGTTTGGGGAAATGAATATTATTGGGCTCTACCCTATATTACTAAATCAAAATCTCTAGAAAAATTTCTGGGCATCTGTATTTGAAAATGTTCCTCATTAAATTTTAATAGTGGAAATCCTCAAACCACTCTTCTAAGTCATCTCATTCTTTAGATAATATTTGGGCACATATGCACAAACAGATGTACATATATAAACATAAAAACATTCGTTTTTCCTTTTGTATAACAGCTTAAGCAAATAAAACAATGCTACACTTTGCTTTTAATCGTAGCTATAAATCTTTCTGTGTTATATATGTTTAATGTGCTCTGCATTAGTACAATCTGATGGTTTTCTAACTTATTAGTAACTTCCCAGAACCTAAACCTGAACTGAGGGTTCAGGAGATATGATTTCTGTTGCCAGCTTTACAACTCGCCTTTTGAGTAATATCAGTTCTCAGCATCTTCATTCGAAAATGAGGGACTGGCTATCTTTGAGAACCATTATCAGTTCCAAAACTGAATAACTGAATTGAAGGTTGATTAGAAATCTGTGGTACTATACGGTTAAGAGACAGATTGCAAGACAAATGGCAGCCATCCACTCACGCTCTCGACAGAATACTAAGGAAAAATTGCAATCTCATCTGCCTAATTAATTCTCTAATTTGACTAAAAATTACATTTGATTTGATTTGCAAAGGGCACTGACACAGACCTTACCAATGGCTCTAAACGTGTGGTCTCCAAATGCTCGAAAGAAAAGAGTTCCTTATACTAAGATCAGAGTTTCCCCAAGCAGAGAAGTTTAATGCTTACGTGGCTGATTTTGATTCCAGAAAAATATGCTAAATTCAAAAATATAGGAAATACAAATATCAAGTGGTGAAGTGACAGCTTAATTCTAACCAGAAGCAACAGTCAGAGAAGGTAAGTGATTAAGAATGACAGATAAACCACAATTGAGTAAAGGTTTATTCTTCTACAAAGCTGACGGGTCCTCCCAGAGTTGTACAGGCAAACCAAAGAAGTCCATTAAGCTACCACAAAGGAAATGCATTAGAATAGAAATTTTCTAAGATTGTTTATGTGAATGCTTAGGAGATTTGAATTGTTCCTCATGGTAGTTGCTCTTAGCAAGTCAATAAATTGAAACCAAGATATATATTTGACAACAAATACATTTGTCTATCTCATATTCGTATGTGACAACAGAGCTTCATTTTTTGGATATATTAAATTGGGGTCAGAGCGGACTGAAATATCATATACTGGACACAGGAGTCAAAAACAGGACTGAAAAGTCACACCAAGAGTGCTAGGCACTGTATGGTAAGAGGAGGATGGGAACTGAGGCCAGATTCGGAACATGAGTCACAGGAATGTGCTAGCTTTCTTTCTGTTATTCACGAATACAGAGACATATTGCTGAAGAATTTCTGGCTTGGAAATGGAAACAAAAATTAGTGGCAAAAATATTCATGATACGTAAGGTGCTCTTAGATGCATGATATACTTTTCTGTATGTAGTGATGGATTTCAGGTGTGCTTAAACACATAGCGTGGTCAGATACTCTCATCTCAAGACAGTGAAATACTGGAATTCATGACACTCTTGGAATTTGGGGCTTTGGTTACCTGTGCTCAGCACCTGGTTGCCTCCCTCAGCCTAAAACCAGCTGGCAGCTGTTTTTTGTTTTGTTTTGTAAAACTGATATTTATTATCCAAATGTTCCTCATGAATCTCCAAAGCAGAAAAATTCAGACCAGTGAAGACTGAGGAACTCTGTTTGGGTCAATGAGAAATGTCACCTCTATATAAGTAACTATCCTCTGTTTCTCTCCCTCATATTATTTTCCAAGGGGTGTTAGTGAAAAGCCTTCCCCTGACTACTCCTGCATTTGAAGATGTTCAGTGAACAACTCAAACTCAAGATGTCCAAAAAGTCAACACATCATCTTGCTTTAGGTCCTAAACCCAATGTGCCCCTCTTGTGTGACAAGTAACGACAGCTCAGGGTGCGATAGAGGCATACCTGTTTTCTCCCGTGCAGCAGAAATGCTGACCTTTTCTGTGAAAACTATTTCGGTGTCCTGACTGGGATTCTTATTCCTGAGATGATTAAGAACACATTTCGAATTTCAAGTGGAACAGAGCACTTGAATTGAAACTAGGTCTAACTGACGGATGGTTTGTAGGTGAAGGAAGAGTTGGACATTCTCTAAAACTTTTAAAAATATCCACACCTGGCTTAGATCCCAAGGATATTATGTAGTAAAGATTACGTCTAGGAAAGTGTTCATCAGGATATGACTGCGGTGTAATATTGTTAGAGGAGCTACTATTCAGCTGCCCAAGCAGAGGGATGGAGGGAAGAGGAAGCCATTTTCTTGGCTTGTGAAGAAGGTCAATACTTGCAATGTGCCAGGCACTGTGCTAACACTTTGTATCAAGTACCTAATTATATGTTGACAGCAACTTGATAAAGTGTGTATGGTCAATTCCTTTGAATAGACTGAAAAAGAAAAAGAAAAAAGAAAATCATCTTTCCAAAATATTACAGTAAATGGATGGGACCAAGATTTCCACCGACTGTGGTGCAGTTTATAAAATGTTCCCACTAAACCAGAAGTTTTTATTTTGACCTGTTTACAATCCACGTAATCTGTCCTTCTATTACTAAATGAACCTACTGTCTGGAGATGATTTTCAATAGTCAAATGCTACAAGCAAACTTAAGAATCATACATTAGATAGGGGACCACTGTGAGTATTTTTCTGAAATGCACACTGGAGTCCAGGTTTTAGAATACACACACACAAAAAATAAACAAAATATTAATGTTATTGATTGTCTTATAAACAAATTAAAAGGCTGAATAAATTTAGTCAGATGTATTCATTAAGCATGTACTAGATACAAGGATAGAGCATTAACAGGGGAAGAGCCCACAGTCCTTTCCCCAAAAAGCTTGGAGCATAACTTAAGAAGCTCACATCAGTAAATAATCACAATGCAAGGATAATATATTCAAACTGAGTTATCAACAAGGGACAATAGGAGACAGCTCAAAGTATAATTAATCAGCTGCAGAGGATACTAAGATGCCAGGGAATTCTTCAGAAAAGAAAAAAAAAAAATGATTTGAATACTGAAAAATGACCAGGTGTGATCCTAAAGTGTATGTCTGTACTGGGGGCAGGGGCATGGAGGCACGAGGGTTGGTGCCTATTTGGAAACAGTGACTGTCGATACTTGAGAATAGTGACAAATGGGAAGATGAGTGTGGGACAGGTTATGAGGTGCTCTGTATGCCTGCATCTGGATTTGGACTTCAATTTTCCCAGAGGGCAAAAACTTGTAGCTTTTTGACCTGCAGATGCATTCCGTCGGTTCAGAAGGATGTTTTTAAATTAACTGGCCACCCAGCACTCTAGGACCTATTGTCTAGACACTCCTTTTGTTCATGTTACCTACTGACCCGCCTGGCCCACAAAGGCATTTTTGGTGTGCAACCCCTGTTATGATGCATGGTCCATCAAACATTTTGAATCTACAGTGATATAAGATCTGGATTATTAAGAACATTCTCATGAAAATGTATTAAAACAAGGAAAAACAAGTTTAAGATCCCAAAATATAGACAACATGTATCCGAGCTACAACAATGGCAAAAGAGATAGATAAAAGAGCAAAGAATCTGTGGCAGAATGAACAAGATATAATGATTAATCAAATATTAATAACTGTTATAGGAAGGGGGAAATTGATAAAGTTTCAATTTCCAACTTCCTATGATCATATATAATTACACAAAGTAAAAGAAAAGTGATAAATAAAAATATTTCATTGTCATTAGTTGTTGATAAAGAGTTAACTGGGCATGGTCAGTGCAATTAAACTATCCAATGTATTTGAAATTGTGCCAGGGAGGCTGATAGGCAAAACACTGTTAAATGAGAAGTACCAATTAATTACTTTATTGGACCATTAAACATCTGGCTTGTCTTTGCTACTCAATAAAATTAAACAGTTCATTAAAAACCAATGAAACATGACAGAAAAAAATTAGAGACTTTGTTTTCTTATTTCCTTTCAGTTTACCTATGGACTAGAGGATCTTATTCCCTTCAGTATTTCCACCTCCAAAAATCTAATGGAAAGTCACAGACTTTGCTGAGTAATGGCAAATTCCATACCCCAAATCAAAATCAGAAATTGCAAACCTGTAACTCTATAGTAATTGCAAAATAAACTAAGTTGCAGAGGTCAGTAGAGAGGAAAATCCTTTTTGTGATATATGCCAGAAGACTTTCTGAAATTTATTTACAACTTCAATGTTAATGCATCTTGGCAACTACTCCTTCTAGATTACTATTTAACAACCAAATGCAGGTCAGATTATTGAATGATCAGGATCCTCAATTCACATTTTAAAAAATATAAGCTAATAGTGTAAATAGATTATTGAAGTTCACCATACTAACCAATCACTGTAACATTTATCTTCAGATAGACGTATATAAAGAGATATGTCTATATATAGATTTATAAGCTGTGAGTATTGTACTGCAGAGCCTATTTTTTATTTTATTTCTCACTTACCTTTATTTCTGAACATGTTTCTGTATCAGATTCTTAATCAGTAGACAGCATTTTATTCATTTATTTTTGAACCGTTCAACTGTTATTGTAACTGTACACTGTGCTTAGTTTTTGCAATTATAAACCCACTCCAGTGGAAACTCTTGCCCAGATATCACTGTAGTCTTACATAATTATGTTCTTTGAATGAATTCTGAGAAGTCAAATTCCTTGGTTACTAATAGGTATCCAAGGCTTTTGTGCATGTGGCCAAGCTGGGAAGCATTATCTATTGAATTACTTTAATTCGTAAAAATATTAATTGATTAATTAATTAAAAATTCCACCCATGAGTATCCTGGGAAGATGAAGTGGTGGCATAGATCCTGAATATCCCCAAATACACTTATTAAAGCAAACAGTAAATAGATAGCAAAAACCGAAAACGTGGGAACAGCATTTACAATAAAACTACGTTACACCTTATAACCAAAACTCTCAAATTATAAGCAGAAGACAAACTGCCAGTCGCTACAAGGCGTACATGGCATCAGGGTCCGTGTGAAGTGAACAAAAGGGAGCCGCGAAGGAGCTGACAGACGCGAGGATAATACATTCTCAACATAGCCCATTAATTCTTACCGGATCACATGGCCGACCAATTGGAGAACAGCATCTGAAACTGGGGGCTGGTACCGGCGCTTCTAATTCAAGCTGAGCACAAGGAGAATGGAGACGGGAGAGGCTGGACGGTTGTTTCCAGTCTGTTCCCAGACGGTCCCAAGGACTGACCTCCTGGGGCTCCTTCCTTGGAGGGCACTTTAGGGATCCACACTCAGAAGACGCGGTTAGTTGTGGCATTAAAACCCGTCAGGCCAGAGATAGTACTGAAAAGGAAAGAGAAGGTGCAGGTAAAATGAGCCAAGTAAGAGTCTGGAAATGCCATAAAGCAGTCCACCATGATTCTGAAGTCTTTGTTCCCAAGAAGACACCCACACCTGTACTGAGGCGGACCTACTTTCTTTCGTTTTTCCGCACCACAATCGTTAGTCCATGCCCACAGCATGCTGGCTTAACAGAAACTAAGGCAGACGCCACAGAAACAAAACCACAAAACCTGCGGCGCCAGACCGGCCGGAGAAGGCAACATTCAACTGCCCTGAACCGGTTCTAGCCAGCGCCTGCGCAGATGAGACGCAAGGGCAGCACCTGCGCAGATGAGACGCAAGGGCAGCACCTGCGCAGACGAGACACGGAGCGTCCGAAAGTTGCCTTTGCCTCTTTACCATGTTAGGATCTCCGCCCAAAGCGGAAATTTGGACTTTGCTAGGCACAATTAGCGCCGCGTGCAAGGGAGCCCAAAGAACTGCACATTCTCTGGCTGTTTCTAGGAAATTGCTATCCCTTTCCCTGAATTCTGATGGCGTACCCACCTCTTACTGTAAGGCCAACTGGCCCGAGTCAGGGGAACACAATAGATTCACAGGTTGCATCAGACCGAAATTCTCCGGACCACCCAGTTCCAGAAACTGCCCTGGAGACATTCCGGACCACCCAGTTCCAGGAACTGACCTGGGGACTTTGAACCCAGCCCGGCCTTCCCGCCTTTCGAGGGGCGGGACTAACGGTCCCCCAGGATACCCGAAAAGACCACCAAATAAGGAATACCCTGCACCCTCCCAGATTCACCACACCTCTTTCCCTTCTTCCCCTATAAAATCTTGCCCAACCCTCGCCCGGGTGCGACTTCTCTGGCCCCTTTCTCTCGGACCAGTGAACCTCGCCCGGGAGCGCTCCCTAATAAAGCTCACTTGAAGCTTTCCTCTGTTTCGCGATGCTGTTTGTTAAGATCCGACCTTACACTTACCCCTTTAAAGTTTCCCTCTTCTGGGTTTCCCTGGTGGTGCAGTGGTTGAGAGTCCGCCTACCAATGCAGGGGACAGGGGTTCGTGCCCCAGTCTACGAAGATCCCACATGCCACGGAGCTGCTGGGCCCGTGAGCCATGGCCGCTGAGCCTGCGCATCCGGAGCCTGCGCTCCGCAATGGGAGAGGCCACAGCAGTGAGAGGCTCGCATACCGCAAATAATAAAAAGTTTCCCTCTTCTCTCCTCTGGGGAGGTCTTTAAAGCATGATCTCTCCCTTCCCAATTCCTTGATCAAGGCATAAACTTTTTCCTCAGCTTTGCCGAACCTGGCCTCCTTCAACTGGCGCGAGCTGCGCGGGGCAAGGGAAGGACCTAGTTGGGGGTCCGCCTGACCCAAGACGGTCGGTTACATCTTCATGAAAAGAACAGAAGAGGAGCTCCGAGAAATGAGAAAAGCTCTTCTGAACTACGCCTCCTTCCACAAGTTAAGGATAATTCATTTTACAAAAGATGAGCAATAGAAAAGTACTGAGGTCAAATTCCACACTAAGTTAACAACAGAAAGAGGAGAATAATAATAACATTCCTATGTAAAATGAAAGAACACTAAAAAGACATGTCACAGAAAACATCAAAATTCACACCTTAAAAGTGAGCTAAAAGACATTAAGAAAGCTTACAAGACGTGACAGAACAACATATATCATAATTTTAAAACCTCAAGTGAGATGACAGAAGTCAGAAAATAATTATAAATAAATGAAAATTCTTGAATGGAGACTGAATTAGAAAGAACACAGGAGTGAATAAACAATAGACAATGCCTTAAAAGAAGGTGGAAAAGGGTGAAATTTTTAATAAGCAGAAAGAAAAAACAAAAATTTTGAAAGTTACAAATAATATACTATATCCATCTTATGAATAATAGGAATGCTTGAAGAATAAGACCAAATCAAGGGAATAAAACAAATATTAAAACTTGTAATTCACAAAAAATTTCCTGAAACTACAATATATATTAAAGAGCCCACCCCATGTTGATAATACCAACGTGGGATGAATACCACCAGCTATATTCTAGTAAAATTTCTAGTAAAATTTCTAGTAACGTACCCAGAAGTTTTACTAGAATATAGCTGGTGGTATTAGAAAAAGGAAATAGAAAAAGGAAATAAAAAAACCTCATTTCTCACCAAGGGAGAAAAAAAAACAAGATATTTATAAGGGAAAGAAAATTTTATTATCATCTTATGTTTCTAAAGCGGCATATGAACAACATGAAAAAACAGAAATATTTATACACTAAAGGAGAGAAAATTTGAAGCAAGTGCTTTATATCCAGCAAATGTGACTTTCAAGTCTAAAAACCACATACAAAACAACTGTTATTAATTAACATATAAAACTTTGGTAATATTGTTCCCGTGAGCACTTCCTGAAGAATCTGTTAGACAATGAGCTTAGGCAAACAAAGCAACTTTAAAAGTTTTTATAAGAACTAGTGATGATCATTAAACATAGTTACTTATAGAACTAAGAATAAATTGGGATTAAAAAGAGAGTACAGGTTGTCATGGCTACATGCTCAGGCAATGTAGGTATTATACAAGTACAAAAATGGGGGAGAATTGGGAGAGTACATGCAAACAAATGTTAACTCCTTTTGGTGTATTGTTGGTGGTAAATGAGCAATGTTATTCTGAGATGGATATGTGTGTGTAAGTGGACATAAAGTAAATGTGTAATTATGAAATGTTCTATCATCCATTGTATCCTTAAGAACCAGAATTCTCATGAGATACAGACACAATACAAAAGAAGTTACATTAAAATCTCTCTAATCCTGAATGTGAATTTGGAGTATCGATATGAATTTATGGGGGGGTGTGTGTCTGTATTTTTAGCACGTATAATTTATTTGTTCTAACAACAGAAGAGGACTAGAAATAATAATTAACAACCCAAAAGTAATGAGGAACCCTAGTGTCTGGATTATGATTTTGAAATACCAAGTACTATTAAAAAACCCAGGGCATCTTAAAGAAAGAGCTGACTCCATGTCTGAGGCAGGAAATGTAAATTTTCACATAACAGGAAACAAGGAAACTCTCAATAACTGCTATGGTCATGTCAAGATCTAGTTAGAAGAGCCTTTGACTGGTCAGAAATTGGACAATTTGAGCTCCCAAACAGCTAATAATTTTGATTTATCAAAACCCACCAAATGTGTTTAAATCAGTAAATTCATAAAAATATTAAAACAAAAGCTAATAAGCCCCCCTAGGAAAATGACTGGAAATAAATCCATTATGTAAAAGAAGAAAATGCAAGAAAGTATCAAACATTTTTCCTGCCTTTTCTTTATGAATTATACCATTGGATAATCAAATAGTAGTAGATAAAGGAAAGTGTTATTTTATAAAAATAATTCTAACTAATAAATGAAAAAACAGTTATAAAAGTTGAACATCACCATGTGGCATCCTCCCAAAGGATTACTGGACTGTGGCTTTGTCTAGGCACTGAGTCACTAAAATCACAAAAGACAGATATCCAAAGTTTTTATCCTTCCTTTAGTCCTACCAACTGAGGATGCAATCCTGACTGAGGATGCAATCAGCAATATCAAGACTGTAGGAACCTACAGGTTAAAAGGCCAAGATTTTTAACTAGTAAACTATAAAGAAAGGAAAGGGACGGGGTGTAGGGGTGTGTGGGGGGGGTGGGGGGAGGGCGTCCTGCCAATGAAAAGATTCTTACAAGTCAAAAGAGGTCAAAAGAAAGAATTTCTGGAATGACTGGCAGAGTTCAATGGCTAGGCTTGTATTGTGCTTACAAAGGTGTTTGTTTTATAATATTCCACTAAATTAGACATTTGTATGCTTTTCTAAATGTTTGTTTTTACATTAAAAAGGTTAAAACAAAAGGAAGGATAAAACATTCTACCCAACATATGTGGGATTTTTTTCCTCCTACCCCAGGACAATATTCGACATGTTATTTTCATTTTTCTTCTTTCTCCTCCTCCTTCTTTTTCCCTCTCTCTGTCTCTCAGTCTCTACTCTGTTTTGCATCTGATAGTTTATTGGAAGCACATGTATTAATCTGAATTTATCTGACTGCAAAAAGTGAACATTTTCTCCTTTGTTTATTATAATATTAATATTTTTAGTTTTTCCTTTGAGAGATTCTCCTCTAAATATCCTTGTATCTATTTATTAATTTCTAATTGACTTGGAAGAACTCTTTTAATATCAAGGTTGTTAATCTTATGCCTAATCTATAAATTATTTATTATTCAATTTTTCATTTTATATAGGATAATTCATTACTCACTCAATATTTATATTAGATATAGTTAAATTTGTATATTCACTTTAATTATCCTGTTTTTCTTTTATGCTCAGAAATTCTTCCCTCACCTCAAAATTATAGCAATGTTTGTTCATATTTTTTCTCATTCTTATATGGTTAACTTTTCCTTTTTATCTTTTTAAGGCATCTGTAATTTATTTTAATGGATGATTTAAGGTTCAGAACAACAAAATTATGCTCTTCCAAAGAGATAGCCAATAATTCCAACATAACTTTTTCGAAAGTCTATAATTCCCCCCCACTTGTATAAAATGCTCTTTTTTATCCGAATGTGTATTTTTCTCAAATGTGAAGATCAAAGCAAAGTTTTTAGATAACTAAAGCTGGCATTATCTCTAGTGTTTATTTTGTGAACATTTAACGAAGCATGATGCATATAATGGACAGAAATTATTTAATGGATGTAACTAGACCTCAGATGGAAAAGCATCTATCCCTCAGAAGTATCCCTGGCCCTCCCAGTCACCATCCCTCTCCCATGGTAACTCTTAATAACATCTTGATCAGTTTTTGATGGTTATGTAAATGAGATCTTACAGTTTGTAACATTTTACACCAAGACTCTTTTGCTCAAATTTAAGTTTTTAGATTCTTCTTGTTGTAGTATTCTATGTAAGAACATGTCATAAATTATCTATTCTACAATTTCCAATTTTTTTTACTATAAATAACACCACTGCGAATGTCACTGTACATATATTTTGATAAACATATGTCTGCATTATATGGTTATTCATAACCTTTCAGAGTGGAAATGCTGAATCGTGGGATCTGTAAATATTGTCAAGAAGTGTTTATACAAAGTTACACACCACAGTTATGCTTCTTTTGATGCTTACTGGTGCTCTAAATCCTCACTATTATTTGGTGTTAGTCATTTCATTTTAGGCATTATGCCATTGCGGTTTTAATTTATATTTCTGTGATAACTAATGAGGTTGTACACCATTTTTTAAGTTCATCAGCCATTTGGATAGATCGCTTTGTGAAATGTCTTTAAATCGTTTGCCTCTTTTCTCTATTTAGTTGACTGCCTTTTAAAAAACTTGATTTGGATGTTTTCTTCACATATCAACATTTTGGATAACATTCTTTGTCAGAAATTGCAGGACCAAACATATAATCTTCAAAAATGAAATAAATTTTTTTTAGGTATTTGATTTTTAAATGCTATTTTTAACTGGCACTATTTCCTAAATTTAATTTTCTTTTTGTTGATTACCAGCAAATTTAAATAAAATTGATTTCTTATATTGACATTTTATTCAGTTACCTTGCGAATTCACTTAGTCCTACGTCCTAAGTGTAGATTCTTTTGAATTTTGTTCATTCACATTCATGTCGTCTGGAAATAATGACAATTTTATTTCTTCCTTTTCATGACTTTTACTGTTTGTTTCCTGCCTTATGACAATAGCAAGGAACTATACTGTATTGCTGATAAAAGTTATGATAGCAAAGAAAAAGCTTTCAAAGTTTTCAATGAAATTCTTTTTTTATTATACCAAAGAATTTCCTTTCTATTCCTAGATTACTAAGAGGTTTTATAATAAATAAATGTTGTAATGGTTATATGCTCTTTTTATTATAGCAAATGTTATGATTAATTTTTTTAAATATAAGCTAATATTATATTCCTTAAAGGAACAGAATTCCATGTGATATTTCTTTTAATTCATACTGATTTGATTTGCTAATATTTTCTTTAGAAAAATTTTAATTATATTTAAGAGAAATTGGCCTATAGGTTTCTTGTAATATCCTTGTCAAATATTGGTATTAAGGTACTTCTGGCCTCATACAATATGTTGGGACATGTAGTAGGTTGAATAATGGCCCCCAACAGATATTTCCATGTCCTCATGCCTGGAACCTGTAAATGTGACCTTATTTGGAAAAAAAAGGTCTTTGCCAGTGTAATTAAGGATGTTGACGTGAAACCATCCTGGGTTTAATGCGAGCCCTAAATTAAGGGAGAGTTGTCTGTCCAAGAAAACAGGAGAGAAGACCATGTGAAGATGGAGGCAGAGACTGGAGTTACGCTGCTACAAATCAAGGAACCCCTGGGGCCAAAAGCTGGACGAAGCAAGGTGGGATTCTCCCAAACAGCCCTCAGAGAAGGTGGCCCTGCTAACACCTTGATTTCATACTTGTGGGCTCCATGGCTCTGAAAGAATGATTTGATTTGTTTTAAGCCATCAAATCTGTGGCCATTTGTTATGGCAGCACTAGAAAATAAACAGAGGAAGTGTTCCCTCCTTTCTTATAATTGGAGTTTGTATAAGATTGGAGAATATTTCTTGCTTAAAATTTGAAAGAATTCATCCTGGAAGACAAATAGACTGAAGGATTAATTTCTAGAAACTATTTCTATTAAAATTCTGTTTCTTTGGAAGATGTAAGATACTTTAAATTTGATATTTAAATTTTAATGAATTGGACATGTTTTCCTAGGAAAATTTCATCTAAATTTTCAAATTTATTGCTCAAAACATCCTCCATTATACCTTATTAAACTTTTAAATTTGAGATAAGCAAAGATTCACATGCAGTTGTAAGAGAAATACAGAGAGATCCATATACCCTTTTTTCAGTTTCCCCATATGGTACGATCTTGAAAAACTACAATATTAAACCAGGATGGTGACATTGATACAGTCAAGATACAAAATATTTCCACCACAGAAAGTATTTTTCAAGGGCTTCCCTGGTGGCACAGTGGTTAAGAATCCACCTGCCAATGCAGGGGACACGGGTTCGAGCCCTGGTCTGGTAAGATCCCACATGCCGTGGAGCAACTACGCCCGTGCACCACAACTCCTGAGCCTGTGCGCTAGAGCCCACGAGCCACAACTACTGAGCCCACGTGCCACAACTACTGAAGCCTGCACGCCTAGAGCCCGTGCTCCGCAACGAGAAGCCACCGCAATGAGAAGTCCACGCACCGCAACAAAGAGTAGCCGCCACTGGCCGCAACCAGAGAAAAGCCCACGTGCAGCAACAAAGGCCCAACGCAGCCAAATAAATAAATAAATTTTTTTAAAAAGTATTCTTCATTTTGCTCTTTTAAAGCTATACCGACTTCCCTTCTATCTTCACTTTTGCCTTTCAAGGCAGCCTCTAATCTGTTCTCCATTTCTATAATTTTGTCATTTTTTAAATGTAACTTCAAAGGAATCATACAGTATATAACTTCAATAGGCTTTTTTCACTTAGTATAATTCTTCTGATTCATCCAGGTTGAACTATGTATTAAAAATTAATTCCTGGGGGCTTCCCTGGTGGCGCAGTGGTTGAGAGTCCACCTGCCGATGCAGGGGACACAGGTTCGTGCCCCGGTCCGGGAAGATCCCACGTGCCGCGCAGCGGCTGGGCCCGTGAGCCATGGCCGCTAAGCCTGCGCGTCCGGAGCCTGTGCTCCGCAACGGGAGAGGCCACAACAGTGAGAGGCCCGCGTACCGCTAAAAAAAAATTAAAATAAACTAAAATTCCTTTTTATTGCTTAGCGGCACACCATGGTATGGTAGCAAAGTTTGTATGTTTAATCAGTTACTCATTGAAGAATACCTGGGTTGTTTCCAATTTGGAGCTGCTATGAATAAAGCTGCTACAAAAATTCATGCACATGTTTTTGTGTAAATGTAAATACTCATTTCCCTAAAATAAACGACCAAGAGTACAACTGAAGGGTCATATAGTAGTCGTATAATTTTTTTTTTTTTTTTAAGAAACTGCCAAAAGGTTTTGCAGAGTGGATGAGCTGTTTTACATATCTAACAGCAATGTATGAGTCATTCAGTTTCTTTGCATCCTGACCAGCGTTTGATGTTGGCACTGTTTTTTAGTTTAGCCATTCTGATATGTGTGTAGTGATATCACACTGTGGTTTTAATTTGCATTTCTCTAATGCCTGTTAAAGGTCTTTTAATGCACTCATTTGATATCTCTATATCAACTTCAGTGAAATTTATGTTTATATCTTTTTACTCATTTGTTAATTGGATTTTCTTTTTTTTACTTTTGTGTTTTGAGAGTTCTATATTCTAGATACTAGTGATTAGTCAGATATGTGGTTCGCAGATATTTTCTCCCACTCTACAGCTTATCTTTCCACACCATTAAGAAAATCTTTTACAGAACAAAAGTTTTAATTTTGATGAAGTGCAGTTTATAAACTATTCTTACAGATTGTGGGTTTGGGGTCAATTTTAAAAACTACTGATCTATCCTCAGATCCAGAAGGATTTTGCCTATATTGCTTTCTAAAAGTGTTTTTTAAATTTTCACATTGTACATTTAATTCTGTGACCCATTTTGAGTTAATTTCTATATAAGGTGTGAGGTGTAAGTTGAAGTTCATTCTTTGCCTATGGATAGCCAACTGCTCCAACATCTTTGTTTAAAAAAATCCATCTCTTCTTCATTGAATTGCTTTTGCACCTTTGTCAAAAATAAGTTGGACAAATTTGTGTACTTCTATTACTGAGACCTTTATTATCTTCCATCACTGTCTATGGTATGACTTTATCAGTCTGAATGAAATATTGAAACATTATCTCTCTTTAGTCCATTTGCCCTCCCCATTTACAACTGTCAAATATATTCTCTACATACATTTAAAATCACATGAGACAGAATTATAATGTTTACTTCAACAAACATAATTTTTAAAATCCAAGAGGAGAAATGTTATTGTATATTCTCATATTTTTGCTTACCATATTTTTTCTTCCTTATTAATGTTCCAAAATGCCTTCTTTCTTCATTTCCTTCCTGTTTAAAGAATTCATTAGCCTTCTTTTTGAGGAGGTATGCTGGTAACAAATCTTAGTTGTCTTTCATCTGAGAATGTCTTGGTCTTCCCTTTACTATGGAAAGATATTTTCTGGGCATAGGATTCTGGGTTTGAAACAGGCAGGAAAGGGGCAGGGCACAACCTTTAAAAGAATGACATAGCCCAAGGACAGGACATAAACTGATCAGAACCAAATAGGTCCAAGATGGCGGACAAGTCGAATTCCACTAGACCTTGAGCCTCAGTACATGCTCATTGCAAAACATCAGCAAGCTAAATGACACACCCACAGGCGTCATGACAGTTCCAAGGCAGACCTTAAAGGTCAAAAAGTGGGTGGTGGGGCTTCCCTGGTGGCGCAGTGGTTAAGAATCCGCCTGCCAATGCAGGGGACAAGGGTTCGATCCCTGGTCTGGGAAGATCCCACATGCCGCGGAGCAACTAAGCCTGTGCACCACAACTACTGAGCCTATGCTCTAGAGCCTGCGAGCCACAACTACTGAGCCCGTGTGCCACAACTACTGAAGCCTGTGCACCTAGAGCCCGTGCTCTGCAACAAGAGAAGCCACTGCAATGAGAAGCCACTGCAATGAGAAGCCCGGGCACCACAAGAAAGAGTATCCCCTCCTCTCTGCAACTAGAGAAAGCCTGCACCCAGCAACGAAGACCCAATGGCAGCCAAAAATAAATAAATAAATAAGAATGTTTAAAAAAAAAAAAAAAGCAGGTGGTGGCCCAATTCCTGGAAATCCCCAACCGTTCCCCCAAATAGCTGGAATACTCCGCCCTCCGTTAGCCTATGAAATTACCCATCCCTATAAAAACTGACAATGCCATACCCTGGCGCCTCTCATGGCCCACACACTGTCTGTGGAGTGTGTTTCTAAGTAAATCCACTTCTTTTTTTTTTTTTATTGGTGTATGATTCTTTTAATGTGTTGTTGGATTCTGTTTGCTAGTATTTTGTTGAGGATTTTTGCATCTATATTCATCAGTGATATTGGTCTGTAATTTTCCTTTTTTGTAGTATCTTTGTCTGGTTTTGGTATCAGGGTGATGGTGGCCTCACAGAATGAGTTTGGGAGTGTTCCTTCCTCTGAAATTTTTTGGAAGAGTTTGAGAAGGATGGGTGTTAGCTCTTCTCTAAATGTTTGATAGAATTCACCTGTGAAGCCATCCAGTCCTGGACTTTTGTTTGTTGGAAGATTTTTAATCACAGTTTCAATTTCATTACTTGTGATTGGTACGTTCATATTTTCTATTTCTTCCTGGTTCAGTCTTGGAAGGTTATACCTTTCTAAGAATTTGTCCATTTCTTCCAGGTTGTCCATTTTATTGGCATAGAGTTGTTCTTACCTATCAATTTGCCTCTTGCTGAATTCCTTCTGCATTGAGACAAGAAGAACCTGAGCTTCATTAAGTCCTGAGACCAGGTGTGTGATCTCAATTAAAAGACCATGGGTTCAAGCCCCAGTCTGGGTTTTGGCTGGGTTCCAGTTCTGGCTGGTGGGTTCAAGTCCCAATCTGAGTTACACGGTTTCAGGTTGTCAGTTCTTTTCTTTCAGTACTTAAAAAATGTGCCACTTCCTTCTGGTCTCTATGGGTTCTGTTGAGAAATACATCATTCAAATTGTTTTATAGGTAAGGCATAATTAATCTCTTGCTGCCCTCAAGATTCTTCTTTAACATCTTCTCTGATTCTGACCCACATGTCCCTCTCATATAAGGATAACAATGATTGTACTTGGGCCACCCAGATAATACAGGGTAATCTCCATCTCAAGATTCTTAATTTTTTCACATCTACAAAGTGTTTTTTGCCATGTAAGGTAGCATATTCACAGGTTCCAGGGGTTAGGACATGGACATCTTTGGGGGGAACCATTATCCTGCCTACCACATTTTCCAACTTATTTTATAAGGCAGGAAATTCCATGATCCCGAAAATAGGGAGAAAAAACACCACAAATATATCCCCCAGAGCCAAAATTTAAAATATTTTATAAAATATTAGCTAGGTGTATTCCCAAGATATAAAAAGTGTATATGCAATAACCAAGTAGTTTTTCCCAGACCAAGAATGACAGGTTTCATTAAACATTCACTAATCAATATAATTTAACATATGCAACATTAAAGGAGCAAAAAACATATGATCATCTCAATAGATTCACCAAAATAAATTCTTCTAGCCAAGAGACAAGACAAATTTTAAAATTTAACTTAAGCTGCTATTATTAGAAACAAACAAAAAAATAACAAAACATTATTGAGAACCAAAGCAATTGAAATATATAAGGCTAGAAAAGTCTAGGGTATTTAGGACAAAATAGAATATAAATTTAGTAAGCCTTGATAATGTAAAAATAGAATTTTAAAATGGGTAAGAGACTTAAAGAAGTGAGGGCACAGCTCTCATCTTTCATAGTGTGTATTCCACATAATATAGTCTAAATATGATAAATAAGGGAGCAAACAGTTTAAGTATATTATTCAAATGAATGTAATTCAAAGCCAGAAGAAAAAAACATATGATTATAGCAATATAACCAGGGAAGATGAGCATTTAGGGAGAGAGAATACTGGAAGATTAAAAGCACCGATTTTATATTTTTTATTGAAATTGCAAGTAAATTCACACTGATTAAAGTTAATAATAAAGAAGTTTAAAAACTATATATCAATATATTTACATATGAAAGTTATAGCTATAAATAAAAAAGAGGCTATAAATGTTTTAAACTCTAAAAAGGAAAACAAATACATAGAAAAAAAGAAAAGAAACTCATATGACACAACAAAGTATAGTATGTAAGTGGAATATATGTTCCTCAAAAATGAAACAAATGAAAATGCTAGAAACAAAGACTAAACATATTTTCATATTAATAAATGAAAGTAAAACTTTTAAAAGTGAAAGGAATGCAGATAGTGTTAAAATATACAAAAATAATCTGAAACAAAAGATGTCATAAATGTTTAAAAGCAAAGAATAGACAAAGACAGAACAGATACTTGTAAATGAATAGCAAGGAACAGTCATGATATTAAAATCAAGGCAAAAAAAAAAGGAGAAAAACTATTAGAGTCAGTCCTTTATGATGTGTAAAATAGATATTTACAGATTGTTATAGACTTTTATTCTTCATTTTCAACACCTCAGAGATAAATTAGAGTACCTAAAAGAATAGAGGTGTGAAAAGATATAATAAATATGGTCATTTTGATTTATATAGCATGTATGTGTAGAATACACACACACACACACATAACTAGCATGTTCTCTAAAAACAGAAGTATCTTTTCAAACACACATGGAGACTGTTTTAAAACTGACCTTTTAGTAAATAAAATAAAATATAATAAAATGACAATTCATAGGAAAAATATAACCCAACATATTTTAAAACAATACAGTGAAATTTGCAGTTCAATGGGGAAACAAATAAACCCCAATATTGGAAATGTTTATAAGAAAAGAATCAAAATTTAATTTGCAAAATCTTTATAAAATGATGCTAGAAAAAATATTATGGAACAGATATTACGTAGTAAGTCTGTTTTAATCAGCTCTTCCTCATAAACAATCCTCCAGTCTCAGTGACTTAAAATGACAATTTCCTCTATAACTCTTTTTTCATGTAGGCTGCAGGTCAGTTATGGCTCTGCTCTCAGCTGCAGCTTTGCTCCAGACTGTGTTTCTATTCAAGTTTTAACCAAAACATTCCTCTAGACAAGAGCAAAGTTGGAGGAGGTGATATATAGTCTTCCCACCGTTGGCATAGCAATATCATGTCACATGACAATGGGTGCAGATTTCTAAACCTTTTACAGGGAATGGGAATAGTGAATATTTGTGAATATTACAAATTCCACAATAGTTAAAGCAATGTACAAAGGAAAATGTATATTAATAGATAAGAGAAGAAAATGTGTCTATAATGTGGAAAAATCATTCGATAAAAAAATCAACAAACATTCATAATGGAACTCTTGGCAAATGAGGAATAGAAGGGAATTTTCACAATGTGCTAAGTGGTATGTATGAAAATTATAAGGAAAACAACTTGCATAGGGATCAAAATTTACAAGTCAGGAACAAGACAAGAAGGCTACTGTAACTACTTCTATTGTTTACTAGAGATTCTAGCCAATAAGGAAGTATGAGAATTGGAAAGAAAGAAACAGTTGTCTTCATTTCCAAACAATATAGTTATCCACATTAGAAAATATAAAATAATCTATACACTGCTTAAGGTATTAAAAAAATTTGGCAGGGATGGTAGATGAAAGATCAATATACAAAATCAATTAGGAAATATACTAAACATTTCATTCACAATAACATAATATCCACAGTGGGTCTAAGAATATCCAATAGAATACATGCCAGGCTTTAATGGAGAAAGTTATAAATATGAGGGCACAGGGTCAAGCGTAACAACAACAAAAAGTATGAAAAAGAAAAAGAATGATTTGCCCTGCTATTTACTATATAAATAGTTTTTACAAAGATATGGTAATAAATACAGTTTTTTTCTTTGTTTATTTATAATCAAATAGAAAAGATTAGAGAGCCTATAAAACTTATGCATAATCGGAAACTGATATATGGTAGAGTCATTATCAGTGGGAAAAGGGACTATTTTGACCAATGCTAGGACTACTGGTTTCTTAAGTGGAAAATTCTCTTAAAAAATTAGATTCATTTTTCATGTAAAACGTGAAAATATATTCCAGATAGATAATTAGCATAAATGAAAAGTAATTAGCATAAATGAAAAATAATTCAAATAAAATGAAAGTAAACATAAATGTTTTAAATAAACATTTAGTAAATAAAATAAAATAAAATGACAATTCATAGAAGAAAGGAGTTTGATATTAGAATCTTTTGTCATTAAATGCTTAATATACATGCATAGCTATGCTTTTTTCTAATATATCTAATAATCATTCAATATTTCTAAACAGATCCTGAACAAGTTAAATATTTTCATACTCTACCCACTTAATAGTAACAAATGCCCTTATTTTTCATTAGAGTTTCTGTTTTGCATTTAAAACAAGTTTCTAATTGGTTTTATTTTATACCCAACTATTTTCACTTTAGTTCTGCCTACTTTTTTCTAATAAGCAGCTTTAAATTATTTTCTAGGTTCTTATACTAGTTTATCTTCTTCATCATCTGGTTATTAGTTTGTCGGTTTTGTTGGCTATCTCTCTTAGAGTAATATGTTAGCTCATGTGTTATAAATTTGATTGAAATTCTCTTTTTTTTCTCCCTCATTACCTTTCTATGCCCAGTTTTGTGATCCAGGTAATCCAGGGCCTCCAATCCAAAACCAGATTTTGACCTGACATTAAAAAATAAAATACATAGTAAACTGTCCAATTAATAAACTGGAACACCACCAAAAAAATGATTATCCCATTTCTTTCACTAGCCCATCTTTTTATGTCCTTGCTCAGAGGTAACAAGTATACTCAATTGTGAGTACTTTCTTTCTTTCTGTTCTTCATATAAATATACATGCCTACGCAATAAATTATTTAGATTTTCTCATTTGAAAATTGTATATAAAAGAGATCATGTAATATAGCTCTTCTCTGACTTTCCTTTTTATGCAATATAATACTACTAACTTTAACCATGATATTGTATGTGACTGTGATTCTTTTTGATAGCTTTGGGTATTGCATTATAAGAATATGCCATTATACATATTGTGGCATCCCTTCTCTT
Source organism: Pseudorca crassidens (assembly GCF_039906515.1). Lineage (NCBI taxonomy): Eukaryota > Metazoa > Chordata > Mammalia > Artiodactyla > Delphinidae > Pseudorca > Pseudorca crassidens. The sequence continues at coordinate 52,687,192 of NC_090311.1, read as the reverse complement.
TTCTGTGGATGTATGTTGCTTCCAGAATTTTTGTTATTATTAGCATTCTTGTAAATGCCACATGTTACACATATGCATATTTTTTTCATCAGTTTATACCCAAGAATGGAATTTCCAAGTGTATGATACATGAAAGTTCAGCATTACAAAGAGTTCTAGAATAGTTTTCAAAGCAATTGCACTAATTTAAACTCCCATCAATAATGTGTAGGGGGATCCTGATCCATGAGTCCTCTAATAATTGGCACTGTCAGGCTTCATTTTGAAATTTTATTTTTAAAAATGGAATTTCATTGGGATCTTGATTGATATTTTTATGGTTCTAATGAAGATAACATTTTTTAAAAATGTTTAGCTATGTGTGTTTTCTTTTGTTTGAAATGCTGCTCATTTATTTTGCTGACTTTTCTATTCGATTTTTCTTATTGATTTTAAGAGTTATTTATATATTTGAAACTAATCTTTTGTAAATTATACATTTTAAAAATCCTTTCAGAATTTATAATCTTTTACTTTCTTTAAAGTAAAATGATAAATAGAATTCCTTAACATTATTATATTCAAATTTATCCATTTTATGGATAATATATTTATTTATAATAAATTCAAACTTGTTCTGGAGATTAAAGCAAGTTGTCAAACGACAAGCACATACAAAATTAAAATCCATAAAATAGTGAGTTCTTTGTCAGAGCTCTTGCTTAAGCAATGAAAAAAGGACACAGACAAATAAGGAAAGAGAAAAAAAATGTAAGAATCTGCAAAACTGTCTACTCTTTCCAGCAATTTAAAATAATGAGAATTAATATTCTGTGATTATTCCTTATCAACTATCAAAATAACCAACATTCAAAAAATGAAAATATTCACAGTGGATGAGGATTTATTGAACATGGAACCTATTACTTTGCAGCTGGAAGTGTGGTCCATAAACCAGTCATGTTGGCATCACCTGAAAACTTGTTAGAATTTCAAAATCTCAGGCCACACCCAAGACCTAACTGAATCAGGATCTGTATTTTAACTACATCCCCAGGTGACTCATATGCACATTAAAATTCAAGAAGCACTGGCCAAATACTCTACTTTTGAGACTACAATGTATTACAATGACTTTGGAAAATAATTTAACAATATTTTCTTTTTTACCAGTAAGAATTTTATTTATTTATGGCTGCATTGGGTCTTCGTTGCTGCGTGCAGAGGCTACTCTTCGTTGCAGCGCGCAGGCTCCTCACTGCAGTGGCTTCTCTTGTTGCAGAGCACAGGCTCTAGGCGCACGGGCTTCAGTAGTTGTGGCATGCGGGCTCAGTAGTTGTGGCTCGTGGGCTCTAGAGCACAGGCTCAGTAGTTGTGGTGCACGGGCTTAGTTCTTCCGCGGCATTTGGGATCTTCCCGGACCAGGGCTCGAACCCGTGGCCCCTGCACTGGCAGGTGGATTCTTAACCACTACGCCACCAGGGAAGTCCAGCAATATTTTTAAGGTAAAGTACCTACACAAATCTGTTCGTGGCAGTGCTATATATTATAGGAAAAATATCTCAAATGTATGGAAACTGCTAAAAATCAAACCATCCATGTGATTATACCTTTATCTAGCTAATTAATACAAATTTATGGATAATGCTTACATGACCAGCTACAAAATTACATATACAGTATAACAGAAGTATGATTAACACTTTTTACCAGTAAATTTTATGTATATATTTCACAGATTATTTTAATAAAGTTTAATGGATGGGAGAGGTTTTAAATAAAAGAATACTAAGAGCCCAACAAAAATATGGAATTAAATGTACTGTATGCGGTATTAGTGCTGGATCGTTCTGTCTGTCTGGGAGTCTCCCTTTGCTTTTCAGACATTCTGATTTTTCAGTCTCACAGTCTACTTAATTAGTCTGTTGGCACTTTATCCATGTGTCACTTACTGGTTCTTGGATTACATTCTTCCTCTTTGTATGACACTTCTCACTGCCTTCCAGGCAACAGACCTTACTAACCTTGGCTCCAAGATGTAAACATTGGTCCTATGCCCTCTCAGGAAGCTCTACTGATGAGGCATGATACCCTAGGCACCATTCTCTTTCTGGATTAGGCACTTGAGTGCCGTACCTGAAAGAAATTGGTTGCTAAACCCAAAAGAATGGAAATATAATAATGTTATTTATTATCAGGCTTGAGAAACTAAGATCAGAAAACCAGGGTGAATGGTGCTCTATCTGGATCTGCAGAAATTAGTCTAATTCTGAATACGGCCAACTTTTAAAATGGGTCATTACATTCTACTTCATGTAGACCACCATTCACACTTCATTAACAATTGGACTGGATCTAATTTCCCTCTCTTCTTAATTAGGCTGGAAGGTTTTGTGCCATGATTTATGGGGTTTAAGAAAATCTGAGTCCTCTTAAATTATGGGGTTGGACAGCAAGGATTGCCTAACTACGTAAGAAAAACCAGAACAATTCCATAAGTCTTTCCAACTTAGCTTTTTCCCTCTTTAAATGATTGACAAGAACTTTCACACTAGACAGGCTTTTTCAGCTTCTGCAGATCTAATAAAAGTGAATGAAGACTGTATGGCCACAGTAAAGCAGAGAAACAGACAGATAAGAAAACAGTTCAACAGCTGATATAACAATTCTTTCTGTAGAGAAAGGACAAATGGTCATAAAAAATAGAGGCTATAAAACAACGAATGTGCTAACTTTTTTTTTTTTTTTTTTGCGGTACGCGGGCCTCTCACTGTTGTGGCCTCTCCCGCTGCGGAGCACTGGCTCCGGACGCGCAGGCCCAGCGGCCATGGCTCACGGGCCCAGCCGCTCCGCAGCATGTGGGATCTTCCCTGACCGGGGCACGAACCCGTGTCCCCCGCATCGGCAGGCGGACTCTCAACCACTGCGACACCAGGGAAGCCCCTGTGCTAACTTTTTAACATCACTTCTATGGAGCAATGATAAATGAGGGTTTTCCATTTACAGAAAAATCGCTAATACTTTCCAATGATATTTTATGGTTAGGATGTGCAAATTTATAGGACTTACTCCATTGTTATTAAGCCTTCTGTTTAAGGCTGTTGCCTACATATCTCCAGGGTTTGCACAGTGAGGAAAAAGAATTTCCCTTTCACAATGCAAGAAGTTATCTCAAGTAACTTATAAGTTTCCATCAGCAGATTTCATTGACACTGATGACAATATTCAGATCAGATACAGGAAGGAAAGCACACTGTAATGGGAAAAAAATCAACCAGACCAGGAGTCAAACTTATACAGAACAATTCTCTCCCTTATTTTTCTCTCTCTCTCTCTCTGTCTCTTTCTGTTTCACACACACACACACACACACACACACACACACACACACACACAAAGCTGTGATAACTGATTTGCCAATTTCTTTACATTTTTAATAACTTAAAAAGCAGTAGTGTATTAATGTGTGATTGTTATAAAAATTTAGAAAATAAAGATATTCTAAAGGGAAGATGAAATAAAAATCGTTTAAAATGCCACCACTCCAGAAATAAGCATTATTAACATTTACACACATATTTTTCAAGATGCATATACACACTTATGGGATTTTATTGTAAACAATATTTTGTACACATATTGACTTTTTAAATACAATAATAAAAGTGTTTTATGTTCATTAAACTATACATTATTATTATCAAGAGTTGCATATGTTTCATTGTGTGAACGTATCACGCAGTTCATAATTTCTCAAATATTTGACATTAATACCCTTTCTAGTCTTTAACACTGTTGGTGTACATTTGAATCAACACTTGATATTAACATTTTTTAATTTTTAAATCCTCAAGATAAAAAAATATGTGGATTATTTTAGTTTAAATTTCTAAAGAATAAAAGTGTACATTTTTGCTCTTTTATTATTACTTTTGTGAATGTCTATTAAACAGTTCTGCCCATTTTCCTACTGATTATGGTTTTTGGTGTGAAATTCATGGATTAAAAATACTAATTCATCACTCATATTGAAAAAGTAATACGAACACAAATTTATGGCCAATAAGAAAGCAGACATGCGTGATCTCTGAACAGTGAAGTAATATTTTGGTGAAAATTCTTCTGTTTTATGACTGGACATATTTTTCTAAGGGAAATAAACTCAAAAGAAAGAAAAATATGAGTGATCTGTTGAGAGTAAAGTAAAACTTTGGTGAAAATGCATCTATATTAGTATATAAAATAGGCATTTAAGGAAAAAAAAGGCTCTATGTAAGAAACTCCATTAATATTCTGAAATGACAATAAATATTTGAAAATGTAAACAAAAATTCAATATTAAGAACAGAAAATGATTAAAAAAAAATTGCCAAGAAAAGAAATCTCAGAGGCTACGTAATATGGAGACAAAGCCTGGAGTTTGAGATCAAAATAAAGAGACTTGAGTTAACTTCCAGACTTCTGGGTAAGACCCAAGCAAGGTGACATCAGTTGTAAGAAGTGTACCACTCTGGTGGGGGACGTTGATCATGAGGAAGGCTATGCATATATGGGGGCAGGCAGTAAACAGGAAATGTCACAATCTGCTGTGAATCTAAAACTGCTCTAAAAAAATAAAGTCAAAAAATAATAAAAAAGGAACAATAAAGAAGAAAGTTAGAGAACTCCCAGTATGGATTTTAAGGTTTTTTTTAAGGTTACAGTAATCAAAACCACAAAATACTGGTGAAAGCATAGACAAATGAATTAATGGAACAGAATAGAGAGACCAATGACTGCAAACAATGGAAGAAGAAAATTAAAAATACATTTACAATACCACCAAAACACATAAAATTTTAGAAAAAAATTTAATAATAGACATGCAAAACTAAACACTGAAAACTACAAAACATTGCTAAGAGAAAGTACTATCCAGTACATAAAACTAGAAAGATAAAATAAAGACAATAAAGATCACGAAGAATTACAACCACCTCTATTTGCAGGTGGCATCATGTTTACGCAGAAATTTTAGCCTCTACAAATCAACTAGTAAAATTGAAAAGTGAAGTTAGTAAGGTCACAGAATGCAAAGTTAATTTAGATAAATCAGTTGTATTTTATGCACATGTAGCTAGCGATGGGAAAATAAAATTTTAAAACATGTACTGAAACATACAAATTACTTAGGAAATGGGCATACAATGCCCATAACGATCATAAACAGTGCAATTTACAAATTATAACATGCATTTTTATAAAAATTAACAAGCTGATTCTAAAGTATATAGGGAGGGGCTTCCCTCATGGCACAGTGGTTTAGAATCCACCTGCCAATGCAGGGGACAAGGGTTCGAGCCCTGGTCTGGGAAGATCCCAAGTGCCATGGAACAACTAAGCCCATGCACCACAACTACTGAACCTGCACTCTAGAGCCTGTGAGCCATAACTACTGTAGCCCGTGTGCCACAACTAGTGAAGCCTGCGCGCCTAGAGACTGTGCTCCACAATAAAAGAAGCCATTGCAATGAGAAGCCTGAGCACTGCAACGAAGAGTAGCCCCCGCTCGCGGAACTAGAGAAAGCCCGCATGCAGCAACGGAGACCCAGTGCAGCCCAAACAACTAAGTAAATAAATAAAATATATAGGGAAATCCATAAAATGTAGAATACCCAAAGCAATTTTTTAAAAGAAAAACGAAGTTGGAACACCTACACAACATAATTTCGAGACTTGTACTGGAATAAGAAGGTCCTATTGTATAGCACAGGGAACTAGATTCAATTACCTGTAATAAACCATTATGAAAAAGAATATATATATGTATAACTGAATCACTTTGCTGTACAGCAGAAACTAACACAACACTGTAAATCAACTATACTTCAATATTAAAAAAAAAGACTTGTACTGGAACAACTGGTTATCTACACAGCATAAACAACACTACTTCACATCATATAGAAAAATGTGCTTGAAATGGATCATGGACCTAAATGTAAAAACTAAAATTATAAAACTCTTTTAAGAAAACATAGGAGGAAATATTTGTAACCCAGTTTTAGGACATAGTATAATATCATAAAGACATTTATAATATAATCATTCCATAAAGAACATAACTTTTTAAATGGATATTTAGACAGATATTTCATGAGAGAAGGTAGATTAAAAAGTACTCAAATAACATATGTAAATACGCTCATCATTAATCTTTAGAGAAATGCACATGTAAACCACCGTAAATATCACTACATACCTAAGAGAAGTGCTAAAATTTAAAAAAAACAACACCCTGGTGAAGACGTAGAGCAACTAGAATTCATACTTGTTTCTGGTAGTAAAGTGGAATTGTACAACCACTTTAAAAAATGGTTTGGCAATTTCTGAAAAAGTTAAGTATGTACCTAACATATAACTTATCTATTCCATCCCTAGGTACTTACCCAAGAGCAATGAAAACATACATTAACCTAAAGACTTGTACAGAAATGTTCAAACAACTTTGTTCATAAAATTCAAAAACTGGAAACTACCCACGTGTCCATCAACAGAGAAATATATAAACAAAGGTGGGGGAACCATATGCTGGAACACTACACGTCAATAAAAAGAAACATCTACTGATACATTGAACAACACAACTGAACCCCTAAATTATCATGCTTAGAGAAAGAAGCTAGACACAAGAGTATATATTGTATGATTCCATTTCTATAAAATGCAAGTTAATCTTGTGTAGATCAATACTTGCCTGTGAATGACAGCAGAGACTGGGAGCATTGCAAAGGTGCACAGGAAATCTTTAGGGCATGATGGAAATGGTCTGTATCTTATCTGTGGTTGTGGCTTCATAGGTTTCTATAACTACTGAAACCAACTGAAATGAACAATTTAAATTGATACAGTTTATCTTATTTCTCACCAAAGATGGTAACAAAAAATGAACTAGGATCATAAGCAATTTGTGGGTTGTGTCTGATTTTTGTTGGTTGTTTTTGTTTTATTTTTGCTCATCACTACAGTGCTTGTCATTTATAAGGTATTCACTAATATTTCTTGAATAAATGAACAAATAAATTCATGACTGAATTGTTCACGTGTGAAATTCAATGTATTCAAATAAAATTACTATAATTTGTGTCATTAAAAAGCATTATTGTAGGCACAGACCCAAACTGGATAAATGTCTCTGCACCTGTTAGTTATAATACTAACATTTACCCTACATCTAATTTGCAAAAAATGTATATCTTTAATGGAACCTGCCACCAAGTTCCCCCAAAGCACAAAAGTTTCTAGATCTTCTAGGATTAAAAATTAAGACTTTAGAATGAATGGTCAGGTTTGACACTGATCAGTTTTGAGACAAATAAAAGGAAAACTTTCCCTAACACTGTAAATTGGTAAGCGGCAGGAAGGCTCTAAATTCACAATAAAATAACGAAAAGTAAAGATGCATTTACTGTTTAATGACATAGTTTCAGTATCAGTGAGAATGTTTTGCGCAGCAGACAGTCTCCACACCTAATCCCAGACCATCTGAGTTTCACTCAAGCAGGTATCATTACTTGGGCATAACAAGCAGGGACTCCCACTCAGCTGTGATTCTCAGGGAGAGTTGGTGACAGCTTGAGCCAGCCTGGACAACACAGGAGAGAGGGGGAACCTCCCTCCTAGAGCACAGAGTAATGTTGATATAAGGTTATAAAGAAAAACCACCAACAACAAAAATTTACCAGGCTCTGTAACTAAATACAACTGAATTACAATTACAATTCCATACATGCAACTTGAAATACAAGGAGAACAACTTGTCTCTGTTTAATCTTTTGCAAAAATGAATAAAAGCAAACAAAGAATCAATGTCCCTTGCATAAGTATCCAATGCACTTTAAAACCTATGTCAAGTGGAAGATGAACAGCTTAAGCTTCACCTACACACTCAAGGTCTCTCTGGATATTTCAGTTCTTGTGGTCAACCTATAGCAAATGAGCCATTCCCCGGCCCTGGGCTTCTTTAAAATGCTGTCCAAGGAAAAAAGGTTACTGGTTCACTAACAACTGAAAGAAGCAGTGACTTTTTTTTTTTTCCTCAGAACATCTTAAATTGCTTGTTTGAAGTGAGATTAACATTTGGCCCTTGGCTTGACATCTTTCCTCCCATGGAGACAAAGGACAACCATATTGGGAGTGCAGCGAGGAACAGAAGGTTCCTTTTGTTCCAACTGGGCCAAAGAAGCTGGCATCAAGACTCTGCCATTACCTGAGTCAGGCTCCTTGGAGCTCTCTCCTCCACTAGACCCTGATCCTGAGTTCTGTCTTTTACCTGCTTAGTCCATTTTTAGCAAGAATCCTGCTGCTTCAGTTAGCAGTCCCCCATCCTCACTCTGGACACCTGATCAAATTCCTCATCCCCCACCCTTGATGTATTATCACCCTGGCCTTCCTTCAGCAAGAATCCTGCCAACTCTGTTTACCCATAATCTCCCTTACCCCAATGTTTCCTCTCACCCAACCCCCATTATAAATTCTCACTAGCCCTTGTTGTATGTGGAGTTGAGCCCAATCTCTCCGCCCTACTGCAAAACCCTCATTGCAGGAGTCCTTTATCCTTACTGACTTTACCAAGTATTATGAAAAAATGTTTCTTTAACAAAGCATAGCTGGCTAGCATAATGATCTCCAAGTCAGGATCCTTGGACTATGTCCCCAGTAAATATCTGCTTCAGTCCACATCCAAACAGTAGGCACTTTGGAGCACCAGGGAGAAGGAACATTAGAGGGAAAACAACAACAACAAAAAGGATGACCTAAAGGTCCATACCCAAGGGTCAAGGGGGAGCATTTAGTATGGAAAACAGTATTTTTCAAGAAAGCTATCATGGCTTCTGACATTTGTCACCAATTGGCTATGTGATTTTAGTGAGTCACTAAATAACTGTGAACATCTAATTATTTAAAAATAAGATATTTACACTGGATTGTTATTTTAAAGAAAATTCACATATTACACTAATATTGTAAGCTTTATAAATAAAAAAATGAATATTTGGTATTATTGTTACCTGAAAACTGGGTTTGCCTCTTCGTGGGTGTCTAGCCAAAAGACACAACCAAGCCAAAGATTGGAAGGAAGGAAGGATTTATTACTACTTGCCCCAAGTAAGAACAACGGGGACATTTCCCAAAGCAGTGTCTCCCCTTAACAGCAAAATTGAGGAAGTTTTAAGCTAAGGGTACCTGAATATTCATGAAGGGGCTTGACCAGAGGAGAATTCAGCATAGAATTTGGGCAAAGGTCAACAGAGTCCAAGCTTTAGTTGATTTAAGTCAGGAGGGTCAACATCATCATTCCATTCTCCACCTGGGTGGGGGCCTTAGTTACTGAAGAACTCAAAGATATATTATTATGTATATCCCTTGAGGAGGAACTAGGGTTCTCCTTTATCAATACACTATTGTTTGACTGCCCTTTCTCTGTTCCTGCATTCCTTTGTTCCCTTAAGATCATTAATTATTGAGACCTGTTCAAGGGCAAGCATTATGGCCAGTTGTAGATCACAAAATGGCTTCTCTTATGTCAAGAAAGCCATTCCTGCTTCTCTTTCTCCAGGAACCCCCTAACCTATCCGCTTACATTATTATGATCACTTTTGTTTACACAGTCAAGAAAAAAAACTTCTTTAACTGTTTGTGAGCAAGCCACTTTCTGGAATCCTAGAGCACTGGAAGAGGCTCCGTGTGGTTGATATTCGATTCAAAAATTCACCCTGACGATGCTCACGAGAAGAATAAATCAGCATTTATAAATGTGTGGCCTGCCCTTTCCGATTCCTTGTTCATTTTAATGTTATATAGGGGTTTTTTTGGGTTTTTTATCGCGGTACGCGGGCCTCTCACTGTTGCGGCCTCTCCCGTTGCGGAGCACAGGCTCCAGACGCGCAGGCTCAGTAGCTGTGGCCCACGGGTCCAGCCGCTCCGCAGCATGTGGGATCTTCCCGGACCGGGGCACAAACCCGTGTCCCCTGCATCGGCAGGTGGACTCTCAACCACTGCGCCACCAGGGAAGCCCTGTTATATAGGTTTTTAGAATATTTTATTCTTACAAGTTTACTTTGTGCAAAATTCATGATTTACATTTTTAGCACATATCACTTACGTCCTTAAACGGCCATTTAAAAATCATCATTCATTCAAGATACGTATGTAGCTCAAAAAGCTATATAGATAAACAATCACCTTAGTTGCGTGGTTTTACTTCCTCTTTAAAGAACATGGGAAGTGGCTAAACTCTATGCCCAACACCCATGTTCAGCAACAAATGCAGGGTTGGGAGACTCTCCACCTGTAGATGTTGTCCTGTGGTATGCTACAAAAGGCATCAAAGATCATCTTGTAAAGCCTACGGTTTTGACACTGTAGAAGTTGAAGGCTAGCAAACAACTTTCTCTAGGTCTCTTATTAGTTTAAGTAATTGAAGTGAACTAGCAAGGTCAAGTACCTATTATGCGGCTCCTAAGAACCCAAGGACCACTTAACAATGAAAGAATCCTCTTTCCTTACACAATTCAATTCCTCTGTGGATGGAAGAAAGGAAGCAGGGGAAAAGAAAAGAAAAGAAAAACTCAGGGGAATAATATTGGATAGGGTGAAAAGCTTCCAGCTGTTTTCAACAGAGAATGATGAATAAAATGGGGGTCATCAATGAACAAAAAGAGTAGAAGGTCATAGCCTATGGAGGTGGCTTCTGCCTTGACTAGGGCAAGGGTTTATTGAGCACCCAGCTAGAAACCAACTTTCATGTAAAATCTTTAAAATCTTCTATACGTTACACCAAGCTCCTAACTACCATCTACTTCCAAACAAACTTAGACTATGCCTAGAAGAATCCAAGTATACACATAATCTATTATCGAGTGTGAATTGACTCTGTAGATATTTAAATTCCCAATGATTGAATAATTCATTTGGATATTATAACTCATTTTTGTTTGTATGATACTAGAGATGAAGACAATATTCATTTTCCACGTGAAATCCTTTCCTTGAATATCTGGAATTTGCCAGATTTTCCTAATCCTTTTTCTTTCTCCTGGTTTCCCTATGAAGGAAAGGAAAAAGAAGAAGGAAGGAAGGAAGGGAGGGAGAGAGGGAGGAATAGAGAGAAAGAGAGAGAGAGGAGGGAAGAGGAAAGAGAAACCCCAGTTATTGATGTAAAACTCTACCTTTCTAAGGAGAAAGTAAAACACTTGTGTACAAGTCAGTTAACAGGTGCACCAGGCAATGAGGCTAAAGACTAGGGAAAATATTTTTCATTAGAATGAAATATGTTGAGAAGTAGCTATAGCATTTGTTAAAGTTTTCCCACATTTTCTCATTTAATTCTCATTACAGGTAATCATTTCATTAATTATTTCAACCTCAGAGATGAAGAAGTAGAAGTTAGCAGGGGACAGAACACATAACCAACTATGAAAACACTGGATTGCATCCCAGTCTATTCCATGGCATATTCTTTTATCACCAGTCTATGATGATGCCTCTAAGCAATAGTCTATTAAGGAATTACTCTAGGAATAGCACTGTAACAATCTGAGTTCAGATAGCAGCAAAAACAGAGAAATAGCACATTTGTAGTAATACAAGTTGCCAGGGCAAGGGAAAGCGATGCATTCAGAATTGGGATTAGCAAAAGAAAATACGTACTCTGTGTCTGCATACTTTTAGTTGAAGTGGTCCATGACTTTCCTTAAGAGAAAAAATGGCTAAGAACACTTTAGAAGCCACATACAGAATAACCATGAATAAACTAAGAGAAATCTCAGTAGTTCACCATCAGCTCATCGAATCTACCTGCACTTACCTATAGGCAGAAAAGTTCTGTGGTCTTTTTGCAGATAAGCAGAAAAGTACTTAAATGTAAATTCTGTTCAAAGTTAAAAGAAAATACATGGATTTACAAAAAGCTTTGTAACTTTTATTCACTTCCAATTAGGTTGAAACAAATGTCTACATTCCCTGTGTACACCACGTTATTAAGGATTTTCCTTGCTTGCTAAATTGTTAGAGAATAAAGATTGAAAAACATTCTCAAAGAGAAGCTGGGATTGATTTCACACCCAAGGAATAGTGATGCCATTTCTATGGTTAGCACTAAAGAAATAATGAAGTTTATTTTTCTAAACTTATTAAGTAGGCCAAATTCAATGCCTCTGGTGGAATTAAGTGGTGATACTTTTTGACTCATAAAGGCATTACAGTTTACCAAATCAAGCCTGGAATTGGAAATCATGGAGACGTATGTTTCCATGCTGTTTTCACAATTTGTTAAATAGGGGAATTACTGAACTCCTCTGAGCCTCAATTTCCTTTTCCACAGAATGGGAGAAGTCAATATCCCACACACACCCAAACCACAGAGAACTCTGTTATCACCTGATTGCTCACATGAAATAGCATGGTTACTGTTCCTCTACCCACCACAGTTCCTTTTTTTTTTAATATTTACATATTTCTCACCTTGATGATTCTGGGACTGGAATATTTCTTACAGTATATGTATATATTTAGTGTGTTGATATCTTTTCATTTCATTTCTTGAAGAGCTGTTATTAAATTGCTGGTATGTTTTACAATGAATGAGGTCTCCAGATTGAGGAAACAGAACTCAAAGTCACTAAGATGAACAAATAAACTATAACTAGTGGGTCTTAGTAAGAAAAGTCAATTCATGCAAAAGTGTTATTTGTTGATGCCCAGAATATTTTTTATTATCCCTTACAGTGAAAAATTATTTAGCTCACCAAGATTTTTTCCTAAATAACAGGTATTGGTCCATTACTGATATAATAAACTTGCATTGTCTGCATTGTACAAAGGAACCAACAGATTTAGAAAAGTTCATTAGGTATGTCCCTCTGTTTCTTACAGTTACCCCTTGCTCTCACTCTTCTATACGTAAGGGCTTAGAAATCAGAAGACTACAATACCTTATCACAAGCAACTTCTCCTAGCAAAACTCAAGCACATGTGTATTAGATTACATGTATTGTTCACAGTAGCTCCAAAATATATGCAATCTTCATGTCCATAAACAGCAAATGGATAAATTATACAATATTCACACAATGGAATACTATATAGCAATGAAAATAATCAAGGTATAGCCACTTGCAAAGCATGAATGAAGCTCAAAAAGCACCAAAGTGGGCTTCCCTGGTGGCGCAGTGGTTGAGAGTCCACCTGCCGATGCAGGGGACATAGGTTCGTGCCCCGGTCCGGGAAGATCCCACATGCCGCGGAGAGGCTGGGCCCGTGAACCATGGCCGCTGAGCCTGCGTGTCCAGAGCCTGTGCTCCGCAACAGGAGAGGCCACAACAGTGAGAGGCCCGCACCGCAAAAAAAAAAAAAAAAAAAAAGCACCAAAGTATGCACAGTGTATAATTCCATATAATAGAATTTAAAACACAGAAAAAAACCAACCTATAATTTATAGGGATACATATATGGATAGTAATATGAAGAAAAACAACAAAATGATTATCATAAAGCTCAGGATAATGATCATCTCTAGGGGAGAATAATGAGGCTATAATTTGTGATGTGTACACTGTGCTCTTCTGAGCACTGGAAATGCTCTAATTGTCTGGATGTGGATACATGAGTGCTGACTCTGAAAATTCATTAAATTATGGTTCACACAGTGTGGAAAAAAATATATATGGAGCAAATAAGGGCTCAGAAATTTAATTATCCGTGAACTACAGGAAAATTTCCTTAAAAATGTAATCTGGCAATTTTGTTTTTTATCTTCCCCCAGAAAAGGAAGGCACCAGTTGTAAAAGATTCTGTCAGTCCTCTCCTGTCCTTTCTCTGTATACAACTTAGATTCCAGGCCATTCTGCCCCAAAGCAGAAACACCTTGAATCGTTATTGCACCAGGGGAGCAAAAGCACCCCATCCCCCAGCATATCTGCAGCTGCATGCTTTGTCTATGCCTACATCTGAAGAGTCAAAGGCAGCTAGAGAATTTCACTTGTCATTGCACATCCTTACAGCCATAAATTCATGAACATGATCTCAAACGGGCCTGCAAAACTGCAAGAAAGAACTCTGGTTCTTTCTGCTCTCTCACTCTCTGCAGTAACAATTTTATACCTTGTTGTCACTCCTCAAACACTCTGCCCCTCAGTCCCAACCCCTAGTCCTACAGATGCGTGTACTTTTCCTTAAGAGAAAAGTCAGAATTCTTCAGCTTCTTTCTGAGGAATATACTATCCAACAAATCTTCCTCCCCTCCCTCCTTTTACAGAAAATAAACTGTCCTTCCCTGTATTTGAGTCTGATTCCTCTACCCATGTGTAGAATTCCCGTTCTCACTAACATCAGAATGTCTGCCTTTCTGCCTGGAATATTCAACATCTTTCTTCCTTTCAATTTAATTTCCCGTTAAATATACTATATCAAATTTTGATCCAGCAGCCCTTTCCAGATATAACCATCCCTCTCTCCAAAAAGATGAACCAATTTCAAAAATGTTTATACTCATAACCTTCATTTATCCATACTTCACCGAATTTTCAGACAAACCAGTTATCTACCTCTGTTATGACACTAGAAGAGTTCTACGGTAACCATGTCACTGAGTCCAGTAGGTATTTTTCAGTCTTCATCCTATCTCACCTCCCACTAGCTTTCAATCCTATTTGACTACTTTTTCCTGGAAGCACTGTCTTCCTTTTACTTCTCTTTATACTACTGACATATCTGTAGCCTGCTTTTCTCCCTAACTCCCTGACAACTTCTCAGTCTTATTCCCATGCACCTCTTCTTCACGTTGACATTTGAAACTGAAGTTCTTCAAGGTTAAAGATAAGGGCCATTTTTCCTCTGACTCTATGCTCTCCTAGGCTGTACAATACTGGCCCATAACTTCAATTACCAAAATATGCAAAATTCGCAAACTCCAACCAAAACTGTGCTAAGCTCTGGGATGACCTGACATCTCCACTTACATGTCTCAAGTTCATACCTAACTAAACATATTCAAACTGAAATTATGATCTTCACTTTTTCCTATATCCTTTGCCTAATGGGATGGCACAGTGTAGGCTAAATACTCTGAACCATTTTGATACTTTCATTTCTTTCACCCAATTTATCACCACGTTCTATTGATATTACACCCTCGACTACTACAAGCTGCCATTGTTTCTTCTTGAAACCGCTGAAATAGATCTCTAAGTAGCTAATCTGCAATGTTCGGGTGTACTTCTCAGTACATTTTCTTTGCTGCATTCTCCAAGATCCTTTAAAACAGAATTTATTATAACCAACTTCTCTCCCACCTCAATTTAAAAACCTTCAATGAAATTCTATGTTGCCTAACAATGCTCTGCATGATCTATTACCTACAAATATTTCAAACCTTATCTTGTACCTGCAGCCCTGAAATTTCTCGATTTTTTTACTTTCTTTGCACACTTTTGCCTTGAATAACCAAACCTCCACCACTCTTCCTCACTCTTTTTATGTGTATGGATATGTGTATATATACATCTGTTTACATATAGAAAAAGACAAACACACATTGTTTTTCTTCTTTTCCTATTCGAAAATTATTATTTAAGCATGGAGAAAACTACATAAATAAGATGTGATGTCAGCTGTACCCACCACCCATATATAATAAAGGTATCATTGTCAAAACTGCTTAATGTCACTTCTAAGAAAATAAAATATTATAAATACAATGTTCCCATGGAATTTCTCTCCAATTTCATTCCTCTATTTCTCAAGAGGCATGCAGACTCTGGAAATTTGTGGTTTTCCTTTCCAGCCAAGTCCACAAATCCTTATCTATTTATAATCCATTTATTTTCCCCCTCTTTCTCTCTGACTAAAACAGCAATATACTGCATTGTTTTTTGCATTTTCCATTGTTATGAAAAAGTAATATTATAATTCTGCAAGGTTTCAATGTTATAATGTTGACATACATAAAATATATCTGTGAAAATAATGTACTCATTAACACTGGAAGTATTCATCTTTCCTCCATTGAGGAATATTTCTTTTTTGCTTGCCTTTCTTTTTGCGACTATAAAAAAGGTCACAAGAAAGTCCTTATATGTCTCCATATGCATATGTGTAAGAGTTTCTCCTGAATATATACTGGAAATTGATGGATATTAGCGTACACACAACTTCAGCATTATTAAATATTGGCAAATTGCTTTCCACCATGGTTGTAGGCACTTAAAGCAGCAATATGTTTCCCCCCCTCTACATTTTCCCAGTAAATACAACTCTAGGCTTCCAATGCTGAAACCAGGTCCTTTGGTTTAAATAGGTCCTGTACAAACCCCCTTTCCATTGGCTTGCCCACGTGGAGCTTTATACGGATACCCAAAGCAAGCTCTGATAAAGTGTTTTGGCTTGTGCTAAATAAGAGGAAAAAAATGTCTGGTAGCTTCAACACTTTCTAACTTAAGTGTGATTTACTTCCACTACTCTCTACAGTTTGATGAGCAGATATTATAATATCTTAGTATTATATTAAGATTATAATACTGACTTTGTTTACAGAAATATTGTAACTGAAACTAATTTTTAATTGAAATATGGTTGATGTACAATATTGTGTTAGTTTCAGGTATACTGCTTCTCAAGCCAGAACACACAATAACTTTTAAGATTGTGAATTTAAAAAAAAAATTTTTTTAATTGGGGTATAGTTGTTTTATAATGTTGTATTAGTTTCTACTGTACAGCTAAGTGGAGTTCCCTGTGCTATACGGCAGGTTCTTATTGGTTACATATTTTATACATATTGGTGTATATACGTCAATCCCAATCTCCCAGTTAATCCGCCCCTCCCCACTTTCCCCCCTTGGTGTCCATACGTTTGTTCTCTGCATCTGTGTCTCTATTTCTGCCTCGCAAACCGGTCCAACTGTACCATTTTTCTAGATGCCACCTATATGCGTTAATATACGATATTTGTTTTTCTCCTTCTGACTTACTTCACTCTGTATGACAGTCTCTAGGTCCATCCACGTCTCTACAAATGACCCAATTTCATTCCTTTTCATGGCTGAGTAATATTCCATTGTATATATGTACCACATCTTCTTTATCCATTCATCTGTCGATGGGCATTTAGGTTGCTTCCATGACCTGGCTGTTGTAAGTAGTGCTGCAATGAACACTGGGGTGCATGTGTCTTTTTGAATTATGGTTTTCTCTGGGTATGCCCAGTAGTTGGATTGCTGGGTCATATGGTAATTCTATTTTTAGTGGGTTTTTTCATTTTTTTTTTTTTGCGGTACGTGGGTCTCTCACTGTTGTGGCCTCTCCTGTTGCGGAGCACAGGTTCCGGACGCACAGGCTCAGCAGCCATGGCTCACTGGCCTAGACACTCCGCGCCATGTGGGATCTTCCCAGACCGGGGCACGAATCCGCGTCCCCTGCATCAGCAGGCGGACTCTCAACCACTGCGCCACCAGGGAAGCCCCTATTTTTAGTTTTTTAAGGAACCTCCATACTGTTCTCCATAGTGGCTGTATCATTTTACATTCCCACCAACAATGCAAGAGGGTTCCCTTTTCTCCACACCCTCTCCAGCATTTATTGTTTGTAGATTTTCTGATGATGCCCATTCTAACAGGTGTGAGGTGATATCTCACTGTAGTTTTGATTTGCATTTCTCTAATAATTAGTGATGTCGAGCAGCTTCTCATGGGCCTCTTGGCCATCTGTATGTCTTCTTTGGAGAAATGTCTATTTAGGTCTTCTGCCCATTTTTGGATTGGGTTGTTTGTTTTTTTTGATATTGAGCTGCATGAGCTGTTTATATATTTTGGAAGCAATATTTTTTTAATGTATTTTATTGAAGTTCACTTTATTTACAATGTTGGTTAGTTTCTGGTATATAGCAAAGTGATTCAGATATATATATATTATATATATATATTCATATTTTTTTCCATTATTGTTTATTACAGGATATTAAATATAGTTCCCTGTGCTATAGAGTAGGACCTTGTTTATCCATTCTATATATAATAGTTTGCATCTGCTAATCCCAAACTCCCAATCCATCCCTCATCCATCCCACCTCCCCCTTGGCAACCACAAGTCTGTTCCCTATATCTGTGAGTCTGTTTCTGTTTCATAGATTAAGTTCATTTGTTTCATATTTTAGATTCCACATATAAGTGATATCATATGGTATTTGTCTTTCTCTTTCTGACTCACTTCACTTAGTATAATAATATCTGGGTCCATCCATGTTGCTGCAAATGGCATTGTTTATGATAACTGAGACATGGAAGTAACCTTTGTGTCCACTGACAGATGAATGGCTAAAGAAGATGTTATATTTACCTGATTACTAGAAATTAAGCATATTTTCATATGTATCCAACCTTTGAATTTCCTCTTCCTAAATAGACTCTAGATGTTGTTTGCTCATTCTATTTTTATTTTGGCTAGTTTTTCTTATTGATCTGTAAGTTCTATAAGCATTCTTTTAATTAATCCTGGGCTGGTTTTTGGTTGTTTTTTTTTTCTTTTTTCTTTTTTGGCCGCGAGTGGCATACAGGATCTTAGTTTCCTGGCCAGGGATCGAACCCAAGCCCCCTACATCGGAAGCACAGAGTCTTAACCACTGGACCACCAGGGAATCCTTCGGTCTCATTTTATATGTTGCTAATATCATTTTCCAAAGTAGCCTATTTTAAAACTTAGCTCATGTCATATATTTAGACATATAGAAACTTTAAAAATATAATGCCAAATTTATCAATATTTTACATTTTAATTTTTGTGATTGTTTCTTGTTCAAAAAACCTTATCCTACCATGACACTCCCCTGTATATTTCTCTAAGCAAAGGGTTATTTTGTTTGTTTGTTTGTTTTGTATTTAAAGCACTAGACCATGTGGGATTTGTCCTATGTGCCGGAGGATAAGGTGGGGATCTAATCTCATAATTTTCCAAATCAAATTGTCAGATATCTGAAAGCAGTTTATTAAACAGACCAGAGACTGGCAAACTGTGGCTTATGGGCCACCTGCCTAGTTTTGTAAATAAAGCTGTACTAAACACAGCACCCCTCATCCTGTTATATATCTGGTTACTTTTGTGCTACAACAGCAGAGCTGAGTAGTTGTGACAGGGACTATATGGCACCCAATACATAAAATAGTTAATATCTGGATCTTAAAGAAATTTTCCAATGCCCAGACTAGTCAATCATTTGTTTACTGTTTTATAAACTGTGACTTGTGTATGCCGAGTTCCCATAAAGGATTTGCTTCTGGAATCTTTATTCTGTTGTTTCCCTCTAAGTCCATTCTTCTGCCTATATCACACTGTTCTCATTACCATAGCTTTATAACATATTTGGGTACCTAGTACAGCAATTTCTTTCTACCTACCTCCCACCTTATTCTGCTCTAAAACTGTCATGTCTGTCTGTTATCAGAAATTCTAAATTCTAAATCATCTGTCTAAATTTAAGATCACTCTGTTAAAGCTCTGTGGAAAAAAACACATTTAGTTGTTTATTTGCATGTGAGAAGATGTGACATCTTTAAGATACTGAGTCTTTCATCCATGAAGTGAGATATCTCTTTATTAATACAGGCCTTCTTTTATGTACTTTGTAAAAAAATTTTTTTTAAACATCTTTAGTGGAGTATAATTGCTTTACATGGTTGTGTTAGTTTCTGCTGTATAACAAAGTGAATCAGCTATATGTATATATATACCCCCATATCCCCTCGCTCTTGCGTCTGTACTTTGTAAAATTTTAAAGTTTTCTCTATAGTAGCTTTGTACATCTTGGCAGATTGATTCTTAGATATGTTCCCAATCTCTTCTTTATAACTTTTACCTCTCAAATTTCCTTTTTCCATTTCTGTGCTGCATTGTGGATAATATTCTCAGATCTATCTTTCAGTTGACTAAATCTCTCTTTAAATGTGCCTAATCTGCTATTTAACATTCATTGAGGTTTTTTATATCAAGGGCTATAATTTTATTTCTAGAAGTTTTATTTGATTCTTTTTAAAATATGGCTATTCTTCTTATAGTTTCCATTTTTTCTAATCCTTATTTTATCCATCTAATCCTTTCAACATATTTACTTTATAGTGCCTTTCAAATTGTTCTAGTCACTCACACCACGGGTATTCTGAATTTTTATCTCCTTCCTATTGCTGATTCCCCTCACGTGGAATCTAACGTGCCCTTTATTTTGACAAAATTCCTACAGATGGTTTTTAAATTCCTCTTGCCAACTGCCGTGTGTTTGTGTGCATGTGTGTGTGTGTGTGTGTGTGTGTGTGTGTGTTGTTTGCAGCTGTTGTTTATTGATTAGAATAATCTCACAGTAATTTCACCACCTTGAGGATACATTCTACATGTTGGTATTTAAATTAAGACTCCATGACAATGTCTCTCACAGGAGTCACCCAGAGTTCCAGGACAGAGTCAAGCTTCTTTGTCACTTGGCCTTTTTTAATTCCACTTCCTTCAAGGTTCTCTGCCCCTTTCAAAGGCCCAGTGGGCACATCTTTCCAGTTTTGTAGATGTTAAATCCTCAGACTCAATCCTCTTCTGACATTTCCCCAGTTCCTTGCTACATCACTTCACAAGCAGGTTCTTTAAGATTCCACTTTATTTCTGCTATAAGGGGATTCCACAACCTTCTTTCAACATCCGTCATATTTATTTTATTGTTTTTGTTGTTATAGCTAGCTCAACATATTTTATGTACTTGTAAGAAAAAGTCTACTTAATTCTGGCATTATGATGCTGCAAACAAAGCTGCCAGTTAAATGGGTCTTCTTCTTCAAATCTCAACTTCCTCAAAAAAAGATCCCCTACCCCAACTCCCCAGTGTAGATCAGATGTCTTGTGACATGCTCTTATTGCAGTATTGCCACCTATCACAAATAATCTTTTGTCTTAAAGCTGGATCACTATCCTAGACTCATCTTTCATTCTTCAAGATGATATTATTTCAGAATTTTCCCTAGCTTTCCTCACCACTAGAATTTGGTTGGTTAGAACTACTTTTCCATTGCAATAATCTTCCTAACCTTGGATCTTGGACTTCACAACTGGAGATGTTAATTCAATAAGTTTGCCCAGGTCTTCCACAGTGAAACTTGTTGAATAACAAGGACTGAGGTAGTTTTTTTCAAGCTGTTCTAAAGGAAAATAAAATATACTTACCAAAAAATGTTAATACTTTCTTACTCTACACTTGAAACACACAGAAGAACACACAAATGAATGTTTTCCAGAATAAAGATATGGTTAAAGTGATTTCTATTTCCATCACTTACTAGAAAAAATGAGCATTAATTTCACATATTCCTTATACCACAACAAGGTATCCCATTTAAAAGATATCTTGCTAAATAAATATAGGGAACAAAAGTTAGAAATAAAAATTAATATGTAATAGAAGTCTATGGCACAACGACAATTATAAGCTGAAAGTTTTAACAGAGTTATCTCAGTAAGTAATATATGAAGTGGCTATAATACAATAAATAGAGAAATAAGTTGAATAACAGTTTAATAAGATTCACATATTTTATATTTGGGGGCCTTCTATCCAGTAAAAATAAAATACATTCAGACGCTCAAGAAAAATTTAAATACAAATATATGTTATACTGTTAGCAATACACAAAGTGCACTAAATCATGCAAAGATGAAGCAAGTAGGGAATTCTTTGGCAGTCCAGTGGTTAGGATTTGGCACTTTCACTGCTGGGGCCCGAGTTTGATCCCTGGCCAGGGAACTAAGATCCCACAAGATGTGCAGCACAGCCAGAAAAAAAAAAAAAAAAAAGAAACAAGTAGAAAAACTATGTAAAACAATATAAAATAACATGTAATTAACTGTAAAAGAATAGCGAACAATAACCAATTTGGAAATTAAATATACATAGTATACCTTCTAAATAACTTGGGTTATAGAGGAAACTAAAACCAAAATAAGGGATTTTTTTAAATGATTAGAATTGGGATTTCTCTGGTGGTGCAGTGGTTAAGAATCGCCTGCCAATGCAGAGGACACGGATTCAATCCCTGGTCCAGGAAGATTCCACATGCCGTGGAGCAACTAAGCCCATGCACCACAACTACTCACCCTGTGCTCTACAGCCTGTAAGCCACAGCTACTGAGCCTGCGTGCTGCAACTACTGAAGCCCACGCACCCAGAGGCTGTGCTCCAAAATAAGAGAAGCCACTGCAATGAGAAACCCACACACTACAACCAAGAGTAGCCCTCGTTCGCCGCAACTAGAGAAAGTCTGTGCACAGCAACGAAGACCCAGAGCAGCCAAAAATAAATAAATAAATAAATAAATAAATATTTTAAAAAAATGATTAGAATTGAGAGCATTCTGTACATGTCATCTATAGCATTCAGAGGAAAAATACACTATTCAGTTCACTTATTAGAAAATAACACAGCATTTTCATAAAGCGCAGTACTCTATAGAGTACTCTGTTACCCTATACAGAGTGCTAGTATACATAGCTATAGTACAGAGTACTAAAAACTAATGAAACATTCAAAATAAAATTTAAAAAAAGAAAATATTAAATAATAATAAAACTAAACCAAGAGCTAGTCCTTAAAAAAAGACAGATTAAACATAAAATCTGGGGCTTCTCTGGTGACACAGTGGTTAAGAATCCACCTGCCAATGCAGGGGACACGGGTTCCAGCCCTGGTCCAGGAAGATCCCACAAGCCATGGAGCAACCTAAGCCTATGCACCACAACTACTGAACCTGCACTCTAGAGCCCGCGAGCCACAACTACTGAAGCCCGCCTGCCACAACTACTGAAGCTCGCAAGACTAGAGACTGTGCTCTGCAACAAGAGAAGCCACTGCAATGAGAAGCCCGCGCACAGCAATGAAGAGTAGCCCCTGCTTGCCACAGCTAGAGAAAGCCCACGTCCAGCAACAAAGACCAAATGCAGCCAATAAATTAAGAAATAAATGTGTTTTAAAAAATTAAAATTTAAATTTAATTAATTTAACAAAACAAATAAAAACAATAAAGATAAATCCAGACAACCTGACCAAAAATAATATACAGCAATAGCAACATGAAAGCTAATGTAACTCTACACAGATGTCTTTAAAAGGCAAATACTCTATGTCAATGAGCTTGAAAATCAGTTGATATATACATGTATAAACTATGTAATATGTACGTATATATGTGTACATAATCAGTTGATATATATATAAAATACATATATGCATGTATACCTATATCAATTGGTATATCAATATCATATATATCAATATATATATTCAAGATAATCAAACAAAAAATCAATCCTTACACCTAAAAATGTAATAATCACCTAAAAGAGTGAAAAAAACTCCATCAATTACTAGCAAAATTATATAATATCTTATGAAACAAATGTGAAATACTATGTTAAGAAGAACATTCAGAAGAGAAATTAGCTACCAAAAAACTTAGCAAAATGTATAAATCCATCAAAACTTTATAAGCAAGAGAGAGAAAGCACAGAACTGTGAAATGCTTTGATTACCTTCTGTCAGTACAAAAGTACTAACAGCAAGGCAGTGTGGTTTAAACAGAGTCAAAAATGGGTGGAAGACCTAAATAGACATTTCTCCAAAGAAGACATACAGATTGCCAACAAACACACGAAAAGATGCTCAAAGTCACTAATTATTCGAGAAACGCAAATCAAAACAAAAATGAGGTATCACCTCACACCACTCAGAATGGGCATCATCAAAAAAATCTAGAAACCAAAAATGCTGGAGGGGGTGTGAAGAAAAGGGAACCCTCCTGCGCTGTGCTGGGAATGTAAATTGATACAGCCACTATGGAGAACAGTATGGAGGTTCCTTAAAAAACTAAAAATCGAACTACCATATGACCCACCAATCCCACTACTGAGCATATACCCTGAGAAAACCATAATCCAAACTGGGTCATGTACGAAAATGTTCATTGCAGTACTATTTACAATAGTCAGGACATGGAAGCAACTTTTTTTTTAAATCTAATTTTACTTCTTTTTTATACAGCAGATTCTTATTAGTCATCAATTTTATACACATCAGTGTATACGTGTCAATCCCAATCGCCCAATTCATCACACCACCATCACCACCACACCTGCCACCTTCCCACCTTGGTGTCCATACATTTGTTCTCTACATCTGTGTCTCAACTTCTGCGCTGCAAACCGGTTCATCTGTACCATTTTTCTAGGTACCACATATATGCGTTAATATACGATATTTGTTTTTCTCTTTCGGACTTACTTCACTCTGTATAACAATCTCTAGATCCATTCACGTCTCAACAAATGACCCAGTTTTGTTTCCTTTTATGGCTAATATTCCATTGTATATATGTACCAGATCTTCTTTATCTATTCATCTGTCGATGGGCATTTAGGTTGCTTGCATACAGTGACAGTTTTACTTCTTGTTTATCAATTTGTATTCCTTTTATTTCTTTTCCTTCTCTGATTGCCGTGGCTAGAACTTCCAAAACTATGTTGAATAGTAGTTGTGCGAGTGGACATCCTTGCCTTGTTCCTGATCTAACAGGAAATGCTTTCAGTTTTTCACCATTGAGATTGATGTTTGCCATGGGTTTGTCATATATGGACTTTATTATGTTGAGGTAGGTTCCCTCTATGCCCACTTACTGGAGAGTTTTTATCATAAATGGTGCTGAATTTTGTCAAAAGCTTTTTCTGCATCTATTGAGATGATCATATGGTTTTTCTACTTCAATTTGTTAATACGGTGTTATCACATTGATTGATTTGCGTATATTGAAGAATGCTTGCATACCTGGGATAAATCCCACTTGATCATGGTGTATGATCCTTTTAATGTGCTGTTGGATTCTGTTTGCTAGTATTTTGTTGAGGATATTTTAATCTATATTCATCAGTGATACTGGTCTGTAATTTTTTTTAGTATGTTTGTTTCTTTTTTTAGTATGTTTGTCTGGCTTTGGTATCAGGGTGATAGTGGCCTCACAGAATGAGTTTGGAAGTGTTCCTTCCTCTGAAATTTTTTGGAAGAGTTTGAGAAGGTTGGGTATTAGCTCTTCTCTAAATGTTTGATAGAATTCAGCTGTGAAGGCATCTGCTCCTGGACTTTTGCTTGTTGGAAGATTTTTAATCACAGTTTCAATTTCATTACTTGTGATTGGTCTGTTCATATTTTCTATTTCTCCCTGGTTCAGTCTTGGAAGGTTATACCTAAGAATTTGTCCATTTCTTCCAGGTTGTCCATTTTGTTCGCATAGAGTTGCTTGTAGTAGTCTCTTAGGATGCTTTGTATTTCTGTGGTGCCTGTTGTAACTTCTCCTTTTTCATTTCTAATTTTATTGATCTGAGTCCTCTCCCTCTTTTTCTTGATGAGTCCGGCTAATGGTTTATCAATTTTGTTTATCTTCTCAAAGAACCAGCTTTTAGTTTTATTGATCTTTGCTATTGTTTTCTTTGTTTCTATTTCATTTATTTCTGCTCTGATCTTTATGATTTCTTTCCTTCTGCTTTTTGGTTTTGTTTGTTCTTCTTTCTCTAGTTCGTTTAGGTGTCAGGTCAGGTTGTCTATTTTAGATTTTTCTTATTTCCTGATGTAAGACTGTATTGCTATAAACTTCCCTCTTAGAACTGTTTTTGCTGCATCCCATAGGTTTTGGATCATCTTGTTTTCATTGTCATTTGTCTCTAGTTACTTTTTGATTTCCTCTTTGATTTCTTCAGTGATCTCTTGGTTATTTAGTAACGTATTGTTTAGCCTCCATGTGTTTGTGTTTTTCACATTTTTTTCCCTGTAATTCATTTCTAATCTCATAGCATTGTGGTCAGAAAAGATGCTTGATATGATTTCAATTTTCTTAAATTTACTGAGGCTTGATTTGTAACCCAGGATGTGATCTATCCTGGAGAATGTTCTGTGCGCACTTGAGAAGAAAGTGTAATCTGTTGTTTTTGGATGGAATGTCCTATAAATATCAATTAAATCTATCTGGTCTATCATGTCATTTAAAGCTTCTGTTTCCTTATTTATTTTCATTTTGGATGATCTGTCCACTGGTGTAAGTGAGATGTTTAAGTCCCCCACTAGTACTGTGTTACTGTCGATTTCCTCTTTTATAGCTGTTAGCAGTTGCCTTTTGTATTGAGGTGCTCCTATGTTGGGTACATATATATTTATAATTGTTATATCTTCTTCTTGGATTGATCCCTTGATCATTACGTAGTGTCCTTCCTTGTCTCTTGTAACATTCTTTATTTCAAAGTCTATTTTACCTGATATGAGTATTATTACTCCAGGTTTCTTTTGATTTCCATTTGCATGGAATATCTTTTTGCATCCCCTCACTTTCAGTCTGTACGTGCCCCTAGGTCTGAAGTGGGTGTCTTATAGACAGCATATATGGGTCTTGTTTTTGTATCCATTCAGCAAGCCTGCGTCTCTTAGTTGGAGCATTTAATCCATTCACATTTAAGGTAATTATCAATATGTACATTCCTATGACCATTTTCTTAATTGTTTTGGGTTTGTTTTTGTAGGTGCTTTTCTTCTTTTGTGTTTCCCACTTAGAGAAGTTCCTTTAGCATTTGTTGTAGAGCTGGTTTGGTGGTGCTGAATTCTCTTAGCTTTTGCTTGTCTGTAATGCTTTTGACTTCTCCATCAAATCTGAATGAGATCCTTGCCAGGTACAGTAATCTTGGTTGTAGGTTCTTCCCTTTCATCACTTTAAGTATATCATGCCACTCCCTTCTTGTAGAGTTTCTGCTGAGAAGTCAGTTGTTAACCTTATGGGAGTTCCCTTGTATGTTATCTATCCTTTTTCCCTTGCTGCTTTCAATAATTTTTCTTTGTCTTTAATTTTTGCCAATTTGATTACTATGTTTCTCAGTATGTTTCTCCTTGGGTTTATCCTGTATTGGCTTCTCTGTGCCTCCTGGACTTGGGTGGCTATTTCCTTTCCCATGTTAGGGAAGTTTTCAACTATAATCTCTTCAAATATTTTCTCTGGTCCTTTCTCTCTCTCTTCTCCTTCTGGGACCACTATTATGAGAATGTTGTTGCGTTTAATGTTGTCCCAGAGGTCTCTTAAGCTGTCTTCATTTCTTTTCATTCTTTTTTCTTTATTCTGTTCCACGGCAGTGAATTCCACCATTCTGTCTTCCAGGTCACTTATCTGTTCTTCTGCCTCAGTTATTCTGCTATTGATTCCTTCTAGTATTATTCATTTCAGTTATTGTATTGTTCATTTCTGTTTGTTCTTTAATTCTTCTAGGTCTTTGTTAAACATTTCTTGCATCTTCTCGATCTTTGCCTCCATTCTTTTTCCGCGGTCCTGGATCATCTTCACTATCATTATTCTGAATTCTTTTTCTGGAAGGTTGCCTATCTCCACTTCATTTAGTTGTTTTTCTGGGCTTTTATCTTGTTCCTTCATGTGGTACATAGCCTTCTGCCTTTTCATCTTGTCTATCTTCCTGTGAATGTGGTTTTTGTTCCACAGGCTGCAGGATTGTAGTTCTTCTTGCTTCTCCCTACAGATTTCCAGAGCTGGGAGGGTCCATGCCCTTGATGTTAGACTCTCCTGCCTCCCTTGGATAAGGTGGGATATGCCGAGGTCACTGCTAGTGTTGGAGGGTCTCCTGCAGAGGCAGGGGGTGGCTTTGCCTCACCGTGAGGACAAGGACACTGGTAGCAGAAGTTCTGGGAAGTACTCCTTGGCGTGAGCCATCCCAGAGTCCGCCATTAGCCCCACCAAGAACTGGAAGCAACTTAAATGTCCATCAACAGATAAATAAATAAAGATGTGGTACATATATACAATGGAATATTACTCAGCCATAAAAAGAAATGAAACTGAGTTATTTGTAGTGAGATGGATGGACGCAGAGTCTGTCATACAGAGTGAATTAAGTCAGAAAGAGGAGAACAAATACCATATGCTAACACATATATATGGAATCTAAAAAACGGTACTGATGAACCTAGTGTCAGGGCAGGAATCAAGACGCAGACATAGAGAATCGACTTTAGGACACAAAGGGGGAAGGGGAAGCATTGACATATATACACTACCAAACGTAAAATGGATGGCTAGTGGGAAGCTGCTGCATAGCACAGGGAGATCAACTCAATGCTTTGTGATGACCTAGAGGGGTGGGATAGGGAGGCTCAAGAGGGAGGTGATATGGGGATATATGTATACATATAGCTGATTCACTTTATGGTACAGCAGAAACTAACACAACATTGTAAGCAATTATATGCCAATAAAGATGTGAAAAAAAATTTTTTAAATAAAGAAATAAAATAGCGTCAGTGCCTCAAGAGAGCTGACACTCAGCTCCTCCAATGCCAGTTATTCTGGCACTAGAATCTCCATTTTGCATTAATTACAGTATCATCAACTTAAACATTGACAACGAAGTAAACAATAATTAGTGGCTGGCTATCCTTACCCTGAGGAGTATCTGGAAAAGAGTTTGAGAGTGATTTATGCCACACAGGATGAGATGCAGGGAAAGAATTTCCTTTACAAATATAAGAGATATCTTGAGCCTGTATGTTTAAAATAATTCTGCATGAGGCAAAAAGCACTCCAGCTAATTCTGGCCAGTGATATTTCACGAGTTGGTTATCTCTACTGTGCACCCATTGTGTTAGAGAGTAACTGCTACCTGGGAAGAACAAAGGTTTGCAAAGTGTAAAAATACATTGTCCTCCTGCCTTGGGATCTAAGCAGTGACAGCTACCTATTGGTTAATAACTTATCCCTGTACCTTATTATAATCAGGAATGTTGGACCCTTCTAGCAGGGCTAAGAAAGTATTAACAACCAAAAGGTGGAAAACAATAAAATTGTGCTAAAGGACAATAAAAACCTGGGCAACAGACAGTATTGTTCTGGAGGGCGGGAGGAGGTATGCTTGGGAAGATTTATATACAAAAATTGTTGCAAGATTATAATGGTGGCAATGGCCAATAAAATGTACCCCCAAACATAAAACATTCTAAATCCAAATCCCAATTGTTTTAAAGGAATACAACAACTTGACTCTAAAACTGTCTAGAAAACTAAATGTTAAAGTATTTAAAATATTTTTTTAAATTTAGATGAACATTTTAGGTGTGAAATGGGGAGTCTCAGGTAAGAATCACAATGGCAAGTAGAAAAGAGAACAACTTTACTCTGCAAAACAGGTGGGAAAAACTGGATTTCCAGAGTCATCTTGTGAAGGGAAGTATTGGGCAAATGAGGAACACATTAACATTATGTGAAGAGGTTAAAAGAGGGTGCGAATCATATGAAAATGGTCCTAGGGACTGGAAGAATATAGCAGAACATGAGCCATTTCGACTAGCTGAAATAGCCGAGACATTTCTAAAGGCATGAATTTCAGTTTGTGATGAAACTGCGATGACTTTAAAACAGTTCTTTAAATTCTTTGACATTCTTTCCAACAAAAGGTGTAGCCTAATGTCTATTTATCCTCCTGTTGAATATGGGTCAGTCTAAAATACTTGTATCTAACAAATGGAGGGCAGCAGAAATGACTCTGCCTGACATTAGAGGCTAGTGCAGAACAGGCAGTACTGTTTTTGCCCAAATCTCTCTTGAGGTGCTAGCTCTTAGAACTCATCTACCATGTTATAAGCAAGCCCAGGGCCCAAAGAGAGCCCGTATGTAGGTTTCTGGTCAATAATTCCAGCTAATTTCCAAGATGAAAGCCAGTATCACCCAAGAGATATGCAAGTGAATAAGTCTTAGATTCTAGTCCTTAACTTCTGATTTAGACCAAATTAGGCAGAGTGGAGCAGAAATAAGATGTCTCTACCAAATCCTACCCAAATTGCAACTTTGTGAATAAAATAAATGTTATTTTTTTAAGCAACTACTTTCATGGGTGGCTTGTTATGTAACAAGACAATTATAATAATACCCTTTGTATATTAAGAGTTTGTACAAATCAAAATTTAAATGACAAACTACCTGGAAAGAGCGGCAGAAGTGGAGAAGTAATTCATAGAATACATATGAACAATTCATGTACTAAAAATGCCCAATAATATTAGTTACTGGAGGAATTAAAATTAAAATGACACAGTGAAAACATTTATCCCTTATTAATATGACTTCAACTTCTTACAACAAAAAGTATCTTAAATGAATACACTGATCAAAAAATGATGGCAAAATAAATTATGATACATCAGATGTGTTTATTACCGTGTAAAATACACATGAAAATTTGTTAAATCTAAAATCACAATGCTAAATAGAAGAAATCTCATTTTGGTTAATAAATCATATGTCTGTAAACACACAGGGGGTTGGTTGAGGGTACAGGATTAAGATAAGAAATTCAATTTTTATTCTATATACTTTTTTATTTTTCACAGAGATCAAATATTGCTTTGGTAATAATAAAGAAACTAATTTTTCATTAAAGTCCCTGTCTGTGAAGGAATGTGGATGCTTTGGAATTGGTACAAAGATTTGAGAGTTTTCGGAAGGAGAAGTGTGTCCCTGTTGTGCTGTTACCAATGGAATGCATTCCCTAACCAGATGAGATTGCTTTTGTAAATTATACAATCAATAAAGTGAAAAGACAACCCACAGAATGGGAAAAATATTTTCAAATTATATATCTGATGAGAAACTTGTATCCAGAATATATAAAGAATTCCTACAACTCAATAATAAAAAGACAAGTCAAATATTTACAAAGGATGTCAGTAGACATTTCTCTAAAGAAAATATACAAATAGCCATGCACATGAAATAACACTTGATGCCATTATTCACTAGGGAAATGCAAAACAGAACCACAATGAGATACCACTTCACATCCATTAGGATGACTATAATCAACAGGATAGACAATTACTGGAATCCTCATTCACTACTAGTGGGAATTTAAAATGGATCAGTCACTTTGGAAAACAGTTCAGTAGTTCCACAAATGTTAACTATAGAGTTACAGTATCACCAGCAATTCCACTCCTAGGGAAAAAATGAAAACACAAAAAATTTGTTTGTACATGTTCATAGCATTATTTATAATAGCTAAATTTTTGAAATAGCTCAAATGTCCGTTAATTGATGAATAGATGAACACAATGTGATATATCCATACAGTGAGATATTAATCAATCATAAAGAAGGAGCAAAGTATTGACATATATGCTACAACATGAACGAAACTTATCACACTAAGTGAAGAAAGTCAGATAAAGACAAATATCATATGATATCACTTATATGCAGAATCTAAAAAATATATATGCAAATGAACTTATTTACGTAACAGAAACAGACTCACAAACTTAGAAAACAAACTTATGGTTACTAAAGGGGAAAGGTGGGGTGGACGGATAAATTGGGGGTTTGGGATTGACATATACACACTACTGTATTTAAAATATAATATATAACCAACAAGGACCTACTGTGTAGCACAGGGAACTCTGCTCCATATTCTGTAACAACCTAAATGGGAAAAGAATGTGAAAAAGAATAGATACATGTATATGTATAACTGAATTACTTTGCTGTACACCTGAAACTAACACAACATTGTTAATTAACTATACTCCACTATAAAATAAAAATTTTTAAAAACACATGAACAAAACTTGAAAACTTTATGCTAAGCGAAGGAAGCCCATTGCAAAAGACCAATATCATATGATTCTATTCATATAACATGTCCACAGTTGGTAAATCTTTAGAGACAGAAAATGGATTAGTGGTTGCCTGGGGCTGAAAGTATGGTAAACGATGAGTGATTGCTAATGGGGACGGGATTTTTTTGGGTATGATGATAATGTTCTAAACTTATATTCTGGTAATAGATGCTTGAGTCTGAGGATATACTAAAAAACACTGAATTGTATAAATTAAACGGGTGAATTGCACAGTATATGAATTATATCTCAATAAAGATATTTTTTCTTTTCCTTTTTTTCTTTTTCTACAAAAAGAAGCCATATCCTAGTCAAGGTATTCAGTGCTTTATGAATTCAAGATAGGTAGGTCCAAAATAGATTCAATTCTTTCCATATACACATGAATTGGTAAAGGGTAACAGGCCTCTACCATAGGAGGAAGCAAGGCAGGAAGGAAGATGCCAATTGACAGTTGTAGAAACTA
Organism: Pseudorca crassidens; assembly: GCF_039906515.1. Taxonomy (NCBI): domain Eukaryota; kingdom Metazoa; phylum Chordata; class Mammalia; order Artiodactyla; family Delphinidae; genus Pseudorca; species Pseudorca crassidens. The sequence continues at coordinate 52,654,985 of NC_090311.1, read as the reverse complement.
GTAGGTTTAATCTCCAGAAAACTGTCCCCACCTCTGCATTAAGCCATTCTGCATTAGATAACCATTTAATACAATCTAGCGGCATTGAGTGTGTAAATAAAACAACACTAAACTATGATTATTTGTCAATTCTGGAAGGCTAAGAATTCCTATAAGTAGAAGACTATCTTATCCATCATTTAATTGCTTGGGATTGCAATTATGGAATGCCACATACTTTCAACTATTGCTGGTAGAAAATAAGAATAAATTTATCTGGAAATTCAAGAAGTTCCAAGTCACACCCGAGAACTTCTCAGAAATGTAAATTCTCAGGCTCTACCCAGACATACTGAATCAGAAACTTCCAGCTTAGGGACCAGCAATCTGTGTTTGAATAAGCCTTCCAGGTGATTCTGGTAGATCCTAAAGTTATAGAACACTCAGATAAACACAGTCAATATGTAGTACACTTCTTTACAAAATAAGATATTAAGAATATCCTACTCTCTTTTACTTTTTTTTTTAGGCCCTTATGCTATCCTTCCAAGGAATAGCACCTTTTTCTAATGTGACAAATCATACAATTTTCCATTGATGTTTGTGAATACCTTTACTTCAGTGAGTCTCCTAGACTGTATCAACAACTCACAGTTCTAGGTAGTTGAAATTCATCAGGTTAAAAAGAGTGCCTCCCACCACTCTCAAAAGTGAGAGACTTATCCAAATATTTTAAGCCTGGTCCTGAGAACTAGGCACGATACACTGATGCCAAAAGCTTCTAGCCTCCATGTTAGAAAGAAGTGTCTTTTAGGTTTCCAAGGAAACAGAGAAATTTCCTGTTTGAATCCTCACTTGGGCTGAATTGAATTCTAAACATCATCAGGATCTACACCCAAAGGCAAGAATAGAAATGGCCCAGGTTTAAATATAGTGTATCTGCCTTGGCCACCATAGGAGAAGACAAAGTAATAGGTATGAGCAACAATTTGCCAACTGCACAAATTCTACCAATTATGTTGTATAATTTTAAAGAATGAATTATTTCCAATCACTACTGCCTCACATGAGTTAACTGGAGGAGAGAAGCAGATTTCCAGCCTCCAGTTAGAAGTGCCTCAGGCAGATTCAAAATGCACAATCGAAAATATCTTTGAAAGAAGGCCATACAGCATCTATTAGGAAGTAATGCAGTTTCGAAGTAATTCGTGGCTGATTCTAGGGCTAGTACATGTGTGCATAAATACACAATCATATATATATATATATATATATATATAGTGTTTAGTGTGTGTGTGTATGAGACTGGATATAAATTACATCAATTAAGAGTTTCCCACATAAAAATGAAATCTAAATTGAAGAGAAAGCAAGATATGCCCTGGAGCCTTGGATTTTAAAAAAGTGATAAAGTCAGCCAAAAAACACACCTCAATAAAAAAGTAAATAATCCTAGCTAGCTGTGCCAAATACGGTGGACCATAAAACAAACTTGTAGGAAGACTGATCCCTAAGGAAGCAGTACTGATAAGTCGTAAAATTTATCCTGTGACTTTTTCTGTTAAGAAAGAAGAATAAAAAGCACTCGGGATAGTACAGTATTTTATCTTTTCAACTTTTAAAGCAAAGTCTCCATTTAATATTGCATTCATCACTTTTATTGCGTTGGGTTTTTTGTTTGTTTGTTTTGCGGTACGCGGGCCTCTCACTGTCGTGGTCTCTCCCGCTGCGGAGCACAGGCTCCAGAAGCGCAGAGCGCAGCCGCTCCGCGGCTTGTGGGATCCTCCCGGACCGGAGCACGAACGCGTGTCCCCTGCATCGGCAGGCGGACTGGCAACCACTGCGCCACAAGGGAAGCCCTATTGCGTGGGTTTTTAAAGCTTCCTCCATCCGTTACGAAAGTTATGTAAGTAGTTATCCATATTTTTAAATGAATAGACTACATTTTCAGAGCATTTTTATGTTTACAGAAAAATAGAGCAGAAAGTACAGAAAGTTCCCATGCACTCCCATCCTTCCACTCAGTTTCCTTTATTATTAATGTCTTACATTGATGTGGTATATTTGTTACAATTAATGAACCAATATTGATACATTATTAACTAAAGTCTATAGTTTACATATAGTTCACTCTTTGTGTTTTATATTCTCTGAGTTTTGACACATCTATAATGACATGTGTCCATCATTATCATACAGAGTAGTTTCACTGCCCGAAAAATCACCTGTGCTCTACCTATTCATTCCTCACTCCCCGCTCACCCCCAACCTTCTGGCAATCACCAATCTTTCTCCTATAGCCAAAGTTTTGCCTTTTCCAGAATGTCATCTAGTTGGAATCATTAAATATGTAGCCTTTTCAGATTGGCTTCTTTCACTTAGCAATATGCTCCTTGTAAGATTCATCCATGTCCTTTTGTGGCTCAATAGTCATTTCTTTTCATCACTGAATAATATTCCATTACATGGAGGTACCATCGTTTCTTTATCCATTTACCTGTCGAAAGACAACTTGGTTGCTTCCAATTTTTGTCAATTATAAACAAAGCTTCTGCAAACATTCGTGTGAAGGTTTTGTATTGACTCTTCATCAGTTATGAAAATATGTAAATTATATTTTAATCAACACACATTTTTTAAAAGTTATCTTTGTATCCTGAAGTATCTCAGTCATTCTTGTCATATCAGACCCATGAAATTTAGTCCTGCTGTAGGAATTGGGATTAAAGAAGGGAGGAAAAGAAGAATCATAGCAGCTCATGGTTAGAAAGAATACTGACGATCAGCTAGTCACTTCCTGTGTCCTCAAGTCCACGTTTGGATTCTACTGCATGTCTCATATTCATACAGTTTCTGCTGACCAACTGTTTTTTGTTTGGCATGCTCTGAATTTTAAAAATATTACTTCTTGTATTGTACCATCTGAATTTCTATTTCTTAGGGCTCCACAGGAATAGTAGACTTAATCATCTCCTGGCAGCCTTGAGATTTTTGAAGACATTTTCACATTTCCCTAGTTTCCTTAAACTTTCTTCTTAGAATATGTTTCTAAGTCTTCTCATCAGCATGATCCATTCATGATTCTAGTTCAACTGTATGTCATATTTCCACACTATTTCTACTTAAATGAAAGAAACAGATATGTCATCCTACAGGTTAATTACACAACATACAATTAGATAAAATTTCATGTTTTTGCATTGCTTTTAATGCCAAAATCAAGCTATAAATGTGGTATAACAAATCCATTGTTTATAGATCATGCTTGTTATTTGCATTGTCTGGTAGAAAGGTTGACATATACAGACATAATCTTAAAACCTATGCCAAACAGCCACTATGGAGAACAGTATGGAGGTTCCTTAAAAAACTAAAAAAAAACTACCATATGACTCAGCAATCCCACTACTAGGCATATACCCTGAGAAAACCATAATTCAAAAAGAGTGATGTACCACAATGTTCATTGCAGCACTATTTACAATAGCCAGGACATGGAAGCAACCTGAGTGTCCACTGAGAGATGAATGGATAAAGATGTGGCACATACATATAATGGAATATTACTCAGCCATAAAAAGAAACGAAATTTTGTTATCTGTAGTGAGGTGGATAGACCTGGAGTCTGTCATACAGAGTGAAGTAAGTCAGAATGAGAAAAACAAACACCATATGCTAACACATATACATGGAATCTTAAAAAAAAAAAGGTTCTAATGAACCTAGGGGCAGGGCAGGAATAAAGACACAGATGTAGAGAATGGACTTAAGGACACGGGGAGGGGGAAGGGTAAGCTGGGACGAAGTGAGAGAGTGGCATGGACATATATACACTACCAAATATAAAATAGATAGCTAGTGGGAAGCAGCCGCATAGCACAGGGAGATCAGCTCAGTGCTTTGTGATCACGTGGGAGGGTGGGAGGGAGATGCAAGAGGGAGGAGATACAGGGATATATGTATCCTGATGTATGGCTGATTCACTTTGTTATAAAGCAGAAACTAACACACCGTTGTAGAGCAATTATTCTCCAATAAAGATGTTAAAAAAAAAGATGTGGCACATATATACAATGGAATATTACTCAGCCGTAAAAAGAAAGGAAATTGAGTTTTTTTGTAGTGAGGTGGATGGACCTAGAGTCTGTCATACAGAGTGAAGTAAGTCAGAAAGAGAAAAACAAATACCATATGCTAACACATATACATGGAATCTTAAAAAAAAAAAAAAAGGTTCTAATGAACCTAGGGGAAGGACAAGAATAAAGACACAGACGTAGAGAATGGACTTGAGGACACGGGGAAGGGGAAAGGTAAGCTGGGATGAAGTGAGGGAGTGGCATTGACATATATACACGACCAAATGTAAAATAGATAGCTAGTGGGAAGCAGTTGCATCGCACAGGGAGATCAGCTCTGTGCTTTGTGACCACCTAGAGGGGTGGGATAGGGAGGGTGGGAGGAAGATGCAAGAAGGAGGGGATATGGGATATATGTGTACGTACAGCTGATTCACTTTGCTATATAGGAGAAACTAACACAACATTGTAAAGCAATTATACTTCAATAAAGATGTTTAAAAAAAAGAAACAAAAAAAAATACCTCTGTCAAAACCTTTAAGGATGCTGTTTAAATTTAAGGATGGGAAAAATGCCTTCGGATATATCTCATTTGAATTATTAACAAAGTTGCAAAATTCCTTTGATGAAAAATAAAGCAATCACAAAAAGTAAAAAAAGGAAAAAAGAAACCCAGGAAGACATAAAATGTATTTAAATCATAACTTCTGTAAATCATAACTTCTGTAAATCATAACTTTTGTATTAATTACAATGGATTTAGTGAAATAGCTGAAGAGTAAATCAATTAGAATAAAAATTCTAGAAATTCTTACATCACTCCTATAGACTGCTTAATAAATTTACGCTTTTTAACCTCCAAATCTGGACAATGCATTTTAGAAGTACAGGGTCCTGGAAGAGAAATGCTTCCACAAAGGATACAGCAACATCTCATAAAGCTACAGTTGCCACCACTTCAGGCTCCTATTGCCAAGAGACCAGGAGGACAGGAAAGAAGTCAGATGTAATTGTTCCTTATCATCAGGAGAAGATAGGTCTTCTAGAACACACTGAGGAAGGGAAGAATACATTTGGTAATCACGTGGTCCCCCGGAACATCTCTTGGTACTTTCTTGCCTAATTTTGATGGTAAATAGACAAATACAGTGGTCTGATAAGATTATATCACCCAGGAAATCAAACCTCTCAGAAATGAAGGTTTAGGTTACTGGATTGGGCAAGCCTTCTAGGGATTTATTGGAAGGATAAGGGGAATCTAGATGAGCAGCAGAGGAAATATAAATGATTATCAGTTGTGTCCCCAGGACAAACTGTAGTGATGGGGACTGTAGTTCATTTCATTAAACTTCTTTTAACTTTCCCCAGAGGACCTGTTCCCAGATAGAGAGAACATAATATATAAAAGTAGAACCAAGAGGCACAAACAATGGACTGTTACGGATGTCCCCTTCAGGACCATTCCTCCAAAGCTCACATCCTTCCAGAAATTACCCATGGCCAAAGAGAGCTGTCTGAATCAAGGTTAATCCCTCCCCACAAGCATCCCATATCTGTTGCCTTAATTTAGGCAATCTTCAATGATAAAGATTTGAAGTGGGGGAATAGATACTGTAACTGGTTCATATTAACCTCCCCGGGCAATCTGTATCTGCATCTTGTCCGGTGAAAACTCGATTTACACAGCTCTACAAGTGCAGCATTTTTCTAACACCACATTTTGTACTCTCAGAACACTTTTCAAGTAAACTGATCTAGATGTTTAAAGATGAAAAATAAGAAATTTGCACTCTAAAGTTGAATATCTAATTAATTCACATTTCTTTCCGTCAATGTAAATCAGGAACAATTTACAGTAAACACAAAGTTTGGATGAACTCCAAAGCTCTCCGTAGAATCAACTGAAGATTTTCTTCGGATTGCATCATAGCCTAACTTCTTATGCTCATCCATCCTTCCTCCCATCTTTCACAGATATGGTTCCCAGTAGCACTACTCAATAAACAAAGTGGATGCAATCCCCATCTGCAAACTTGTTCAGGGAAGCTAACTTAAGAAACTATGTTGCCAGATTCCACTGAGAAACTCTCTAACACTGGTGCCTGAATATAAACATCTATAAATCTTTACATAAGTTCTCATTATTATGCTGGTATTTAGAATATCATCAGTCATTTACATGTGCCAAACACTTAATAATATATCATTTAAAAAGTGAAAAAAAATTATATATATCATTAAAAGAGCAAATTCATACATCACATATATAATATTTTGAGTTCATATTTGTGTAAAAGTTAATAAATGTCAAAGTTAAACTTGCAATAAAACTTATTTGTTCATGTCAACCACAAGGTATGTATTACAAGCTCTAACTATCTCAAGTACCAAACAGCTATGTTAAACAACCCCATGATTCTTCATTTGCCTTTGTAAAAATTCAGAAATAACTGGGCACAATACAACCCATCATGAATTACCTTGTACAATAATCCTCCACGTTTTTTTCGTTAATGGCTTTAGTCTTTTTATCTAGAATGTTCCAAGGAACTTACATGAGCAAATTGTGATACTCATGAGTTTCTTACATTTTTATACTCTTTATTCTCTAAAGGCCAGTTCTCACTGTTCTGCAGTCTTTAACTGAATGACTATCATATTTTATCGAACACAAAACATAATCATCCCAGACACTTGCTTCTCTCTCATTTTCCACATTTCATCAGTCATCAATTCTCTTAATCTGCCTCTTTAATGTGTCTCAAATTCTTTTCTCCTTCTCCATATCTACTGCCATGACATGAATTCAGTTGTTTATTCTTTGAGCACTTTTACACTAACATCAATCTCCCCCACGAATTTTACAAACAGTGATAGCCTCCTAACACCCACCTTACATCTTCTTCCTTCCACTCTTCTTGCTCTTAATCTGCAATGATGTCAGAATCATATTTCTAAATCACAAATCTCAACTGTTACTCTCCTACTTAAAAGCTTCTATTGTGTTTATGTTAGAGTATATTTTTTATCATGGAATAAATAATATGGACTCTTTCTACTTTTTTAACTTCCTCTCCTACCTGTCTTCCATATGCTATCTCTGTTTAAGCTATCCTTAACACTGACAACTTTTTCTAAACATCACATGCTCCTTTATACTCACACATATTTTGTCCCATTTACTGCCTCCTCTTCTCTTGATGATTTTTATACACCCATTTCTACTCAATCCAAGCATCATTTCTTCAGTGTACTCTTCCCTAAGCCACATTTTCTCTATAAACCTGTCAAGAGTTAGTTGTCTTTGTTACCATGTTGTCCTACACACAGCACAAATTGCAATGATTTGCAGCCATGTTATTTACTAATCTTCCTTTTTATTGTACTCAGACACAAGGGTCTTATCGTGAATATCTCTACACCACTAGCAAAGTTTTAGCCTATTGCTAATACTCAGAAGATATGAACTGAATTGAATTGCATTGAATTGAACTGAATAGAAGCATTTAGGATTATTAACAATAGCCCATTAACCATATGGTCCATTGCTCTTTTCTAAACCTGACGTTCAAAAATGGTTTTATTCTTTAATGTATGTCTTTAGAGAGCCCATAGGGCAGATGAGGAGACAATCATAGATAAGAGTCCCAAATTTTGCTCTCCGGGCTGATGACCTCATCCCTTTCCTTCAACAGGCTGCTCATGTTTTAACTCTCTGAAGTAGAGGTGGGGCCTTGAACACCAGAAATCAACAAGTCACCCAGAGTCAACAATGTTAGAAAAAATGTAAACGGTACTGCTATAGAGTTGTTGTTTATTTGCTTACTTCTTTTCTCTTAAGAAGCCTCAATATCTACTCTCATTATTCCTTCAGTTGTGTCGGGGAAGGTTCATATGGAGACCCACATTTCACTTTGGAAATATTCAGGGTTTTTTTCCCTTATAATGCTAACCTTAGGTAACTGTCTGCATATTGTTAAATTCATTGACTATAATAATGCACATTAAAAAGTTAATATGGTATTTGAGAGAAATACACAACATAATGTTAGAATAAAGCTTCATCTTTGATTATTGCAATACAGTAATACAAAGGTTTTTCAAATTAGGAGTTCTTTTTAATATTGCAATGAAAACTAGTTTCTCTTTTGTATTTATCACTTTTCACATAAGCACAAGTGGAGCGTATAGATGGAAAGCAATGACTAGAAGCACTTAGATATAAAAAAGAAGCAATACAAATTAGACTGTTTCACAGCAACCAGAGTCTTTAAAGAATATTCAGATTAGACAACAATGGAGAAAAAATGAAAAACAAGGAGAAGTGAGCTTTCCATCTATTAAGTGGGAAGAATTGGTTTGAGAAGAAAATAAGGTAGGATATTCTTCCACTTAAATGTGTTTATCAAACATTCTGTACATCTTTTATGCATAAACCTGTTCTTTTTTTTAAGGTTTTTTTAAAATTATGTGTAACACAGACAAAATTATTTAAGTCAATAAATTTTTAAGGAATTTCACATGTTCTGATTCTTTCCACTGCCAATCACCTTAGTTCCTCCAAACTCATAATCTTCAAGATAAAATAGCCCTTTCAAAAAGAAGTTATCATGTGAGTCAGCCCACAGTTCTTTTCGTTAGGCTTCTTCGATTCCAATGAAATATGGACACACTTCAAAATTCCCCACCTGTAGTCTTCGGGATCAAATTTCCTCAAGCGATTTACTTTAGGACCATGTTTCGGGTCAGGAGATGGATCTGCCTGGTTCTGAATTTGACACCCTCTAAAAATGTATTAAAACCTGTACTTTTTTGAAAGATTAAAAGATCATAGAAGCACAGAGTAGAATGGTGGTTAACAGGGGATTGGGGGGGGCAGGGGAAATGGGGAGATGTAGATCAAGGGGTACAAAGTTTAATTCATGCAACATGAACAAGTTCTAATGTACAACAATGTGACACTAACAATACTGTGTTTTATACTTGAAATTTGCTGAGAGGGTAGATCTTAGGTGTTCTTACCACAGGAAAAGAAAGGAAGAAAGAAAAAAAATGGTAACTATGTGAAATGATGGGTAAGTTAATTAGCTTGTTGTGGTGATTATTTCACGATGCATACACATCTCAAATCATCAAGCTGTACAGATTAAATATATATAATTTTAATTTTCAATTGTATCTCAATAAAGCTGGGGGAAAAAAAGATAAATAAAACAAAGTAAACCCCTCACAATTCAAGACATAAGCAAAAGTAGGCATGCCTCTAGATTTTATCCTTGGCTGTTTTCTCTTCCCCAATCATTCTCATCCTTTGCTGAGAAACTCAGTTTCATAGATTTGTCAATACTATCCATGTTAATCTTCCCCAGTCCTGATCTTTTCCCTGAAATTCGGCATCACATATGAACTATCTGCCTGACATCAGCTATGGTATATCTCATCATCAATATTTAATAAAATCTATTTTAAAGAAAATAACTTGTATTCATTACAATTAGTAATAATTTTGTTCAACAAGCCCGATAGTATTAAATAACTTAGAATTTAATTTCATTTTCATATTCAAGATGTCTAGAAGTGACGCACTCTCTTCTTGACGAAAATTTAATCAGGCTCCTCTGAACCCTCTTCTCATCTAGGACTAAATCTTGGCTCATGACAACTGAAGATTCTCAACACAAAAGACTTCCTTGGTCCCCAACTCCTGAAGTTGACTTGAACAAACATTAGCATGATTTCCAGCAGCTCAAGGCCATATCCTGAGATGACTCAGACCTGTTAAGTTCCTGCTTGGGAAAGCTCAAGGCTACCAGAAGAATTTACCATTTGTTCCAAACCAAACTGCCAACACCTGCCTTGTCTGTTATTAAAAAAAAAACAGCCCCACCAACTTTTGTAATTTTCCACACTCCTGACTGCTCCAGACCCTACTGACTCCTCCCGGTTCCCATTTTCTCCCCTATGACTCCCAGTCATTTCTGCCTGGATTGGAGTTGAGCTCAATTTATACTGAAGTCTCTTCCCCTACTGCAGTAGCCAAAATAAAATCTGTCTTGTTGCCTTTAACAAATGTCTGGCTCTGTTTCTCTTTGACAGAGATTGTTGCTCCAGAGCTGATTGGCAAGGCACTGGCTCAGGGATCTACTTTCTTTTTATTTTGTCCCTCTGTTATGAATAACTTCAAATCCCAACACCACCTCACAAGTACAACTATTATGGATGCATTCCAACCAATTGGAAGGGGGAAGGTGGAACCTCTCTTTTTTAGCCTGAATATAAAAATGAAGCCACATTTTCTCCTTAATGAAATAACAATATTTAATTAGATAATCTCTAAGTTCCCTTTCAAACATCCCATGGAATAATATATCATTTGCCAAGAACATTCAAAGCCTTTTAAGAGTGTATCTGACAATGAACATAGGACCAAAAAATAAGAACAGCAGAGCAGTAAGTGGCTCCCAAAATGTATTCACTGAAATGCAATGGAAAAATCCCTAAACCATAATTATTAAGGCTTGGAGAGGTTATTGTCTACCAGTCAGGAAGTAGGGGGAGGAAACTGACATAATGACACCATACTTCAGAGAAATCCAAAACTGTTGAGTTTCAGATTTAGTAGGTAGAGATGAGTTCATTTAGAATAGGCAGTTCAAAATCGACAAATAGATTTTCTGAAATTGGACTCTTCTCATAATATTGAAACACATGAGGGAGGAGGAAGGGGGAGGGGGCAGCGGAGGAGAAGAAGAGAGGAAGAGGAGTAAAGAAGCACTCATTATTAGCATGTAAGAATACTTGAGAATGTTAACATTTTGGTGACATTCTTAGAGAAGCCTTAAGAAAATACTTTACCTTATTTTATCAAAATATTCTAAAAGCCCATATGCAACATGTAAATTAACTGATAATATAACTTCCAGAACCAAGGGAAATGGAAAATGTAGTTTGTTACTGCATAATGAGAAAAATGGGAATTTGATGCTAAGTACATATAGTCAAGGGTCATAAATCCTAACTATACACATACATTAAAATTACCTGAAAAGAACTTTTTAGGGTTTTTCAGTGCCTGCGGGGCTTCCCTGGTGGCGCAGTGGTTGAGAGTCCGCCTGCCGATGCAGGGGACATGGGTTTGTGCCCCGGTCCGGGAAGATCCCACATGCCGCGGAGCGGCTGGGCCCGTGAGCCATGGCCGCTGACCCTGCGCGTCCGGAGCCTGTGCTCCGCAACGGGAGAGGCCACAACAGTGAGAGGTCCGCGTACCGCAAAAAAAAAAAAAAAAATTCCACTGCCTGGACCCCACAAACAGCTTGATTAAAACAAGATATCTGTGATGGGCTTAGGCATTAGTATTTATTTTAATTTGCACAGGTGATTATAAGACTTACCCAGGGTTGAGAAACACTAGCCAATTTAAAGGGTTAAGTGTTACTTCATTTACAGTAGATCTTTCTGAGAACCACTGGAAGCCATGGCAGTGTTAAGGGTTCACATTTTTACTTGTCATTTCCTAAAATTTAATTTTACCCAGATGGCTTCCTAATTGGTTTGCTTTACTTTAGGTTAGTTGAAAAATCTCACTCATTCAAAATGAACCCAAAATGTACTATGCATTTTAATTACTGTGGTGATTTTAGCTTAAATATAAGCTTTTTATAATACAGTTTGGAGAACATACAGAACTTCTTGCTAATATGGAATAACTTGGTGGAAATTAAAGTACTGGTTACCAATTGCAGCTTTCCACACAGAATTGTGTTTTTTATTGGTTATTAGCTCATATATTCAGAGATAGCTGTAACGATCTTGCTTTCAAGGTAGCATTCTCACTTGAGCATGCTGGTTCTTTACATTCATGTTTTAAGTTAAGTTTTATTTATTGCATACGGGCTGGAATGGGTGATGCACTTTGCAGGTTAAAACTTAATTAGTGATATGATCCATATGTACAATCCCATCTGCTTACAAACAAGATAAATTAAGGGCTTGGGAATGACTGTTGCTAAGAATGTTATCTCATTACAGTGAAACAACCCATTTTATAATACATAATAGTGGTGTGGTTCTGTAATAGCCACCACTAAATCTGGTTACACCATAGGCATTGCCTGTTCTCGCCTCCATACTTCCATCTGGCTATGGAACAAAACAGGACTGACACATCATGAGTATGGCATGAAGTGATGTCATAGCCTACATTACATAAACAGTAACATTGCATGGCCTTGGAACCACAGAGCACAGTTTCTTAGTAATCATTGGCAGTAGTAATAAATGCATGCCCTTTATTGCTGGTAATTTAATAGAAGTGGCAAAACTGGGAATGTATACTTGTTCTTAAAGGTTAAATGAATTGGAAAACAAATGCCAAGGCTTTTACACAGTCAAGCAGATTTTTATGATAGAAGCAAAGTGACTTGAGAACTGCATAAAATATACAGAATCATACTAGTGGAGTCCTAGCAGATTTCAAACCCACCCAGCTGCCCTGTGAGAAGCAATCACTGACAAGTCATTAAGTTGCAATGAAATGATTTCTCACAAAATAAGGAAAAAAATACATCCTGAGTTTTTGGTTGTAAATATCCAACACTTAGCTAAACTATAAAAAGGGCAGGCAATCAACTTCAGGCACTGCAAAAACCAGGAGACTCAGCTTAATCCCCTCATTAGGCACATGAAAAAGCTGATGAGAAAGGCGTTTTATAGTATCCAAAGACACAGAATTCATGAGTTTCAGAGCTGGAACTAACACTCAAGTCAACTAACTCCTAGTCTATGCATCCTCAGAATGTCTTCCAAATTTTGTTTAACCTTGGTACTGTAGCTTGCAATTTTGTTTGAGAGAAATATGTCAAATTCTTTTCAGTTTACAAATCAAACATCTTGGGATTCTAAGTTATCTGAATTATGTCCAAAAGACTTAAGGGCTATCGAGCAAGGGTCTACCCTCAAATTCTCCACTGAACTAGTTGAATGAATGGTGTTGGAACAGATAATACAAAAATTTACTTCTGTCTTCTGAGTCTTTAGCCTATGCTAAGGTATCCAGTTAAAATTTATTTTATATTTTCTAATAATTTACTAGGACCTAATATTTCTCTTACAGAAGCACTCAGTACTCGTATTTATTTATTGTACTCTGACTATAGTGAATTCTTACACACTTGAAAACCAAATACTCATCTGGAAAATGGAAAAATGGCACATACATAATAAGGTTCAAAAAACACCTATAGAGAAGTTAAAGAGGTTTATGTTACGTAAACTACCACCAATCAAGAATGTTATTATAATCATTAATAATCATGTGCAGCTCTGGAAGAATAAATTGTGTCCAGGATAACTTTGGAATTAAAAAAATATTTTTATCTTCATACTGTTACATTAAAATACAAAGTATCCAAATAATTATCTGACAACAGGTTGTCTTTTCTTAAAACCATAATATCCTCCAATACTAGACATGGAGGGAACGTTAGAAACCATGCATTTCCAGGGATTTTCTACTTCTAAGTGATCAGAGAATACTTTTTCCTATTAAGCCTTAGGTAAAAGTCCACTACATAAATTGCTTTGATTCAGGCAGCTTCTCAGTAGCTTCCTTTACTCAATAATATCTCAGTCAGTCAAAAAAGTTTCCTAATCCTCCTCAAAGCTAAGTGTGAAAAACACTGATCTAGTCCAACCCTCTTATTTTACAGGTGAGGAAACCCATGTCCAATGGTATTAAAGTTGGTGAATTAGTGGTAGAGCTAGAAAGAGAATGCCAGTGTGCAGTAAAGGATTAACCTTACCCAAAGAGAGATGTGGTCTTTGCCACTGGCTCCTGGGAGGTAACCTCTAAATCCTTGGAATGCCCCCTGTCCAACAAGAGTGGCTTTGTTTGCCTAGAGGTGTTGGAACATGCGGATTGTCAATGTTAATAATGTAATTTAAGGCAGAGGAACTTGGAACACTTCTAAGCTCAACCTCTGAAGGGTTGAGAGACTAAGGTCAGCCTTGCAGGTGGTCACCCATGTGTACATGACCTAGGCCCAATGAAAACCCTGGAAACCAAAGCTGGGGTGAGCTTCCCTTATTGGCAATACTCCATGTGTATTTTCACATGTTGCTGTTGGAAAAATAGGCACCATCCAAACAACTCCACGTGGAGAGGACACGTAGAAGCTCACACCTGCTGACTCTGGGATCCTGCCTGGTGTCCCCTTCCCTTGGCTGATTTTAGTCCATGTTCTTTGGGTGTAAAAATTCATAACCATGAGTATAATAGCTTTTCTGAGTTCTGATTCCTTCTACCAAATTATTAAACCTGAGAGTAGTGTTGAAGACTCTTCAACAGTGTAGGCTGTCACTATCTTGACTACCACTTGCGTAACCCACACAATCCATTTCCAGTTTATTCCAATGGAGGACAGCCATTATACAGAGCAATACGGTATATATACTGTCCTCATCATTAATGGTAAGGAGCAGAGGTAAACCCACAAATAAGATTTAAAGTATATTCTCCACTTCTTAGTAATAAACTATTATACAGATATGGAGTCATAAATATAAACTAAGAATGAGGCTTTAAAGTTTTGATAAAAAGGCTTATGTGAATAAATAAGAATTTTTAAAACATTTCATTTTACTGTTTTCACACAATTATCTCACTGATTTCCCTCAGAGCTCTGTGTGGTAGAAAATTATTATAGATATTTGTATCATAAAAACTAAAATTTCAAGTGCTGCTTTGACATGTTTGAGTCTCACCAGAAACGTTCCCCTGCTCTCACCAGATATGGCCCCACCCAGTGGGAAATGTCCCCAGCCCTGCTATTTCCCCTGTCAGCCAGACTAGCTGCACCCCACTTCCAGATGGTTCCTCAACAACGTAATAGGTTTCACTTCCCTACCAACCATCAAATTATTCAAACAAGTCACATCCTCCAATGGGAACCGGGGGCATCCCAAACTTGTGTTACTACAAAGCCTGCTTCCCCTGGCCACTCTGTTTCATGCTGCAGTGTGATTGGGCTGTGAGTATATGTGACTAATAAACTACTGCCGGGCTTCCCTGGTGGTGCAGTGATTGAGAATCTGCCTGCCAATGCAGGGGACACGGGTTCAAGCCCTGGTCTGGGAAGATCCCATGTGCCGTGGAGCAACTAGGCCCGTGAGCCACAACTACTGAGCCTGCGTGTCTGGAGCTTGTGCTCCATAACGAGAGGCCGTGACAGTGAGAGGCCCGCACAGTGCAGTGAAGAGTGACCCCCGCTCGCTGCAACTAAAGAAAGCCCACGCACAGAAACAAAGACCCAACACAGCCAAAAGTAAATAAATAAATAAAATTTAAATAAATAAATAAATAAACTACTGTCAATCTCATCAGACCACTGTTGGGCATCACATGTTTACTCACCTTATGCTACTTAGGGTACAGGACTCCTCCACCAGTGGGGTGAAGAGGAGGTTCTCAGAACACTATTGCACAGATGAATTAAATTCATCTTTCATGACATGCCCATGTAAAAACAAGACCTCCTAATCACACAGTGTTTCAACTGTAAACATTTCTCTCCCTACTGATTCCAGCGTGCTATTTCAACTGTATGGCATCCAAGATAGAATGATTATGAGAGCTTTGTGCTAAAAAGAATAAGGAGACATTTTTCCAAGACCCGACCAAGGATGAAGATTCACATAAGAACCATGGCTTCATTTTTCCTTTTTTTAGGCCAAAAGATTGCAGGGACTTCCTTGGCAACGCAATAGCAAGAGGCACAGAAAACAGATTAATTTTACTCAATGCCAATGTTTTATGGAGCTGGGTCTGGAACAGGTCCTTGTAGGTCATTTAGCTTGCTTCAATTTCATGGCCACAGCTTACACCCAGGAGCATAGCCTTGTAGCTACAACAGTGTTCCAAAGGAGGACTCTGATTACACAAGCTTGGCTGCACTGTGCAGCCTCAAGGCAGCCAGAGGGTTGAGATCTGTTAAGCTTTACCGCACATTAATTTCTAGGATTTCATTACAGCTTACTGTGAACCCAATGGATCTGTTTTGGGAAGTACTTACATACTATCTTTCCAAATAATGAAAACACCTAGTGAAAGTTGTGCAGCTTCCTTTTAATGGTGTGAAGAAAAGATAGTTCAGGGCTATTAAGAGAACTGCAAGGTGGTGAAAATAGAGGGTGTTTTCCCAGTCAGGCAGCTCAGGGATCTTATTTGTCTCTTAATAGCTTTGCATACTTGGGCAAGTTATTTTACTCTCTTAATTGTCATCTGAAAATTGAGAAAAATATACTGGAAACAACTTTAATACAGTATTATATTTAAACTCTATCACTTCAAAACCTAGGTATATGTACATAGGAGTTAAATTTTCTAAGAAATAAAATTAAAATAACCTAAAGTTTTATACATATCCTCCAGATTAACACATAAATACAAGTTTCTAGAAAAAAGAGAGTCATATGGCATTAAGACAATTTAGGTAATTTGCCTTGAATAACCTAAGGAAAACATGTAACAGCAAAATAAACATACCTGCCTAGAAGCAGAAGTGTGTTCAAACTTTAAAAGCTGATTCTGTTCCAGGTTGGTGAACACGCGGAGGTGCTAGGAGAGTGGCTCCTGGAGAGGGCATGGAAGGTCCACACCCTCTCCCCATACCTGCCCTCTGCATCTCTTCCATCTGCCTGCTCCTGACTTACATCCTTTTATAATCAACTGGTGGTCTACTGTGTGGAGGACAAGCTCTTGGTGCTCCAGCCAGGGGTCAGGGCTGTGCCACTGAGGTAGGAGAGCCAAGTTAAGGACACTGGTCCACAAGAGACCTCCCAGCTCCACGTAATATCAAACGGTGAAAATCTCACAGAGATCTCCATCTCAACGCCAAGACCCAGCTCTACTCAATGACCAGCAAGCTACAGTGCTGGACACACCATGCCAAACAACTAGCAAGACAGGAACACAACCCCACCCATTAGCAGAGAGGCTGCCTAAAACCATAATAAGGCCACAGACACCCCAAAACGCACCACCAGATGTGGTCCTGCCCACCAGAAAGACAAGATCCAGCCTCATCCACCGAAACACAGGCACTAGTCCCCTCCATCAGGAAGCCTACAAAACCCACTGAACCAACCTTAGCCACTGGGGACAGACACCAAAAACAACGGAAACTACAAACCTTCAAAAGGAGACCCTTCAAA
Organism: Pseudorca crassidens; assembly: GCF_039906515.1. Classification (NCBI taxonomy): domain Eukaryota; kingdom Metazoa; phylum Chordata; class Mammalia; order Artiodactyla; family Delphinidae; genus Pseudorca; species Pseudorca crassidens. The sequence goes on along the minus strand of NC_090311.1, from coordinate 52,637,717 downwards.
AAGGAGACCCCAAACACAGTAAGGTAAGCAAAATGAGAAGACAGAGAAACACACAGCAGATGAAGCAGCAAGGCAAAAACCCACCAGACCTAACAAATGAAGAGGAAATAGGCAGTCTACCTGAAAAAGAATTCAGAATAATGATAGTAAAGATGATCCAAAATCTTGGAAATAGAATGGAGAAAATACAAGAAACGTTAAACAAGGTCCTAGAAGAACTAAAGAGCAAACAAACAGTGATGAACAACACAATAAATGAAATTTAAAATTCTCTAGAAGGGATCAATAGAAAAATAACTGAGGCAGAAGAATGGATAAGTGACCTGGAAGATAAAATAGTGGAAATAACTATTGCAGAGCAGAATAAAGAAAAAAGAATGAAAAGAATTGAGGACAGTCTCAGAGACCTCTGGAACAACATTAAACACACCAACATTCGAATTATAGGGGTCCCAGAAGAAGAAGAGAAAAAGAACGGGACTGAGAAAATATTTGAAGAGGTTACAGTTGAAAACTTCCCTAACATGGGAAAGGAAATAGTTAATGAAGTCCAGGAAGCACAGAGAGTCCCATACAGGATAAATCCAAGGAGAAACACGCCAAGACACATATTAATCACACTATCAAAAATTAAATACAAAGAAAAAATATTAAAAGCAACAAGGGGAAAACAACAAATAACACATAAGGGAATCCCCATAAGGTTAACAGCTGATCTTTCAGCAGAAACTCTGCAAGCCAGAAGGGAGTGGCAGGACATATTTAAAGTGATGAAGCAGAAAAATCTACAACAAAGATTACTCTACCCAACAAGGATCTCATTCAAATTTGACAGAGAAATTAAAAGCTTTACAGACAAACAAAAGCTAAGACAATTCAGCACCACCAAACCAGCTTTACAACAAATGCTAAAGGAACTTCTCTAGGCAGGAAACACAAGAGAAGGAAAAGAGCCAGAATAATAAACCCAAAACAATTAAGAAAATGGTAATAGGAACATACATATCGATAATTACCTTAAATGTAAATGGATTAAATGCTCCCACCAAAAGACATAGACTCGCTGAATGGATAAAAAACCAACACCCATATATATGCTGTCTACAAGAGACCCACTTCAGACGTGGGGACACATGCAGACTGAAAGTGAGGGGATGGAAAAAGATATTCCATGCAAATGGAAAGCAAAAGAAATCTGGAGTAGCAATTCTCGTATCAGACAAAATAGACTTTAAAACAAAGACTATTACAAGAGACAAAGAAGGACACTACATAATGATCAAGAGATAAATCCAAGAAGAAGATATAACAATTGTAAATATATATGCACCCAACATAGGAGCACCTCAATACATAGGAAAACACTACAGCCATAGAAGGGGAAATTGACAGAAACACATTCATAGTAGGGGACTTTAACACCCCACTTTCACTAATGGACAGATCGTCCAAAATGAAAATAAATAAGGAAACACAAGCTTTAAATAATACATTAAACAAGATGGACTTAACTGATATTTATAGGACATGCCATCCAAAAACAACAAAATACACATTCTTCTCAAGTGCTCATGGAACATTCTCCAGGATAGATCATATCTTGGGTCACAAATCAAGCCTTGGTAAATTTAAGAAAATTGAAATCATATCAAGTATCTTTTCCGACCACAACACTATGAGACTAGATATCAATTACAGGAAAAACTCTGTAAGAAATACAAACACCTGGAGGCTAAACAACAACACACTACTTAATAACCAAGAGATCACTGAAGAAATCAAAGAGGAAATCACAAAATACCTAGAAACAAGAGACAGTGAAAACACAAAGACCCAAAACCTATGGGATGCAGCAAAAGCAGTTCTAAGAGGGAAGTTTATAGCAATACAATCCTACCTTAAGAAACAAGAAACATCTCAAATAAACAACCTAACCTTACACCTAAAGCAATCAGAGAAAGAACAAAAAAACCCCAAAGTTAGCAGAAGGAAAGAAATCATAAAGATCAGATCAGAAATAAATGAAAAAGAAATGAAGGAAACAATAGCAAAGATCAATAAAACTAAAAGCTGGTTCTTTGAGAAGATAAACAAAATTGATAAACCATTAGCCAGACTTATCAAGAAAAAAAGACTCAAATCAACAGAATTAGAAATGAAAAAGGAGAAGTAACAAATGACACTGCAGAAATACAAAGGATCATGAGAGATTACTACAAGCAACTATAAGCCAATAAAATGACAACCCTGAAGAAATGGAAAAATTCTTAGAAATACACAGCCTTCCAAGACCGAACCAGGATGAAATAGAAAATATGAATAGACTAATCACAAGCAATGAAATTGAAACTGTGATTAAAAATCTTCCAACAAACAAAAGCCCAGGACCAGATGGCTTCACAGGCGAATTCTATCAAACATTTGGAGAAGAGCTAACACCTATCCTTCTCAAACTCTTCCAAAATATAGCAGAGGGAAGAACACTCCCAAACGCATTCTATGAGGCCACCATCACTCGGATACCAAAACCAGACAAAGATGTCACAAAGAAAGAAAACTACAGGCCAATATCACTGATGAACATAGATGCAAAAATCCTCAACAAAATACTAGCAAACAGAATCCAACAGCACATTAAAGGATCATACACCATGATCAAGAGGGGTTTATCCCAGGAATGCTAGGATTCGTCAATATACGCAAATCAATCAACGTGATACACCATATTAACAAATTGAAGGAGAAAAACCATATGATCATCTCAATAGATACAGAGAAAGCTTTTGACAAAATTCAACACCCATTTATGATTAAAACCCTGAAGAAAGTAGGCATAGAGGGAACTTTCCTCAACATAAAAAAGGCCATATATGACAAACCCACAGCCAATATCGTCCTCAATGGTGAAAAACTGAAACCATTTCCACTAACGTCAGAAGACAAGGTTGTCCACACTTACCACTATTATTCCATATAGTTTTGGAAGTTTTAGCCACAGCAATTAGAGAAGAAAAAGAAATCAGAGGAATCCAAGCTGTAAAAGAAGTAAAGCTATCACTGTTTGCAGATGACATGATACTATACATAGAGAATCCTAAAGATGCTACCATAAAACTACTAGAGCTAATCAATGAATTTGGTAAAGCAGCAGGATAAAAAATTAATGCACAGAAATATCTTGCATTCTTATACACTAATGATGAAAAATCTGAAAGTGAAATTAAGAAAGCACTCCCATTTACCATTGCAACAAAAAGAATAAAATATCTAAGAATAAACTTACCTAAGGAGACAAAAGACCTGTATGCAGAAAATTATAAGACACTGATGAAAGAAATTAAAGATGATACAAATAGATGGAGAGATATACCATGTTCTTGGATTGGAAGAATGAACTTTGTGAAAATGACTCTACTACCCAAAGCAATCTACAGATTCAACGAAATCCCTATCAAACTACCAATGGCATTTTTCACAGAACTAGAACAAAAAATTTCACAATTTGTATGGAAACACAAAAGACCCAGAAAGCCAAAGCAATCTTGAGAAAGAATAACGGAGCTGGAGGAATCAGTCTCCCAGACTTCAGACTATACTACAAAGCTACAGTAATCAAGACAGTATGGTAATGGCACAAAAACAGAAATATAGATCAATGCAACAGGATAGGAAGCCAAGCGATAAACTCACGCACATATAGTCACCTTATCTTTGATAAAGGAGGCAAGAATATACAGTGGAGAAAAGACATCCTCTTCAGTAAGTGGTGTTGGGAAAACTGGACAGCTACATGTAAAAAGAATGAAATTAGAACACTCCCTAACACCGTATACAAAAATAAACTCAAAATGGATTAAAGACCTAAATGGAAGGCCAGACACCATCAAACCCTTAGAGGAAAACATAGGCAGAACACTCTATGACATAAATCACACCAAGATCCTTTTTGACCCACCTCCTAGAGAAATGGAAATAAAAACAAAAATAAACAAATGGGACCTAATGAAACTTCAAAGCTTTTGCACAGCAAAGGAAACCATAAACAAGACCAAAAGACAACCCTCAGAATGAGAGAAAATATTTGCAAATGAAGCAACTGACAAAGGATTAATCTCCAAAATATACAAGCAACTCATGCAGCTGAATATCAAAAAAACAAACAACCCACTCCAAAAATGGGCCGAAGATCTAAATAGACATTTCTCCAAAGAAGATATACAGACTGCCAACAAACACATGAAAGAATGCTCAACATCACTAATCATTAGAGAAATGCAAATCAAAACCACAATGAGGTTTTACCTTACACTGGTCAGAATGGCCATCATCAAAAAATCTACAAACAATAAATGCTGGAGAGGGTGTGGAGAAAAGGGAACCCTCTTGCACTGTTGGTGGGAATGTAAATTGATACAGCCACTATGGAGAACAGTATAGAGGGTCCTTAAAAAACTACAAATAGAACTACCATATGAGCCAGCAATCCCACTACTGGGCATATACCCTGAGAAAACCATAATTCAAAAAGAGTCATGTACCAAAATGTTCACTGCAGCTCTATTTACAATAGCCAGGACATGGAAGCAACCTAAGTGTCCATCGACAGATGAATGGATAAAGAAGATGTGGCACATACATACAATGGGATATTAATCAGCCATAAAAAGGAACGAAATTGAGTTATTTGTAGTGAGGTGGATGGACCTAGAGACTGTCATACAGAGTGAAGTAAGTCAGAAAGAGAAAAACAAATACCGTATGCTAACACATATATATGGAATCTGAGAAAAAAAAAAAAAAGGTCAGAAGAACCTAGGGGCAAGACGGGAATAAAGATACATACCGACTAGGGAATGGACTTGAGGACACGGGGAGGGGGAAGGGTAAGCCGGGTCGAAGTGAGAGAGTGGCATGGACATATATACACTACCAAATGTAAAATAGATAGCTAGTGGGAAGCAACTGCATAGTAGCAGGAGATCAGCTCGGTGCTTTGTGACCACCTAGAGGGGTGGGATAGGGAGGGTGGGAGGGAGGGAGATGCAAGAGCGAAGAGATATGGGGACATATGTGTATGTATAACTGATTCACTTTGTTATAAAGCAGAAACTAACACACCATTGTAAAGCAATTATACTCTAATAATGATGTTAAAAAAATAAAATAAAAGCTGATTCTTTTGCTTCTTAATAATTTGCTAATGTCATCTTTGCATTTGGCTGGAATAATTTACCTATTTACGTATTCCTAGGAAATCATTTATGGATTTGCATCACATATGGTAAAATAATATAACTCTAGCCTGACAAGCATATGTGGTAATCTGACATCATATATGTTAAAATAATATAACTCTAATCTAACAATTATCTGCAGAGCCTGTGGAAATCTGCAAATGGAATGAGTGTTGGAGCACAGGACCATGGACACTGGGAGGGATTTTGTAACATTCTGGCCAAAGCACAACCTATCTGGTGAAATAAGGATGTTTAATATAAAGCATCATGGCTTCTAGCGAAATGAAGTTTCACATGAAATTTCCACCGTATTGAATTTTGAAGAGTAACTCGAGAAATGAGAGATACATTTTCTAACTTCCCTTTATTGCCCCAGTCAGTAAAAACCAAAAACCCAAATTCAGATCATTTTCAGACTGTTTTCCTTCAAATTTCTGATATAAGGTAAACATGCTCATTTTCTTCTGTCCTCATTCAATATTGACATGTAAATCTCACAGCTGATAAAACTGTTTTTCTCCCAGTTCCATTAAAGAAGTCTGGAAAAAAATTAAATCTTTATTATGCAAATATATTCCAAAAGGAGAGAGTAAATATTTGAGTTTTCATGGCAGAAAAGTCAGGGAGATTAATCTTTTACTTTGTTTATACATAACCTCATTGTGGTTTGGACACAGGGATAATATATAGAATCACCAGATTTTCTGATAGCTTAGGCACATTATAGACTGAATGAACATACTGTTACAGATAGTTTTTTTCCATTTTAAAGTGTAGATATGACTCTTAAAACCCAAAAATCTTCATGCAAGTTGTTTTCTTTCTTTAAATTTTCAGACCCTGGAGAAGCTCATCTGCGTTTGAGTAATTTGCATACAAACGATTAGAAGCATTGTTCTGAAACTGCTTGATGTGTTAGGGATATTTCTGAAACATGTTTATAAATCTGTATGATTATTTCCTACATCTAAATATCCATATACACACACTGCTTTGTCAAATATTTACATGTACCTAAAATGGTTTTTTTTTAAGAGGTAAGAATAGCATAAGCAAATGATAAAACTTTGAACACTTAAACATAAAACACATTGTTTCATGTCAGTGTAAATGAACTGCTTTACTTTCACCAGATCCCAAGTCTCTCTGCAAAGAAGCAATCACAACAAAAATTTCTTGAATAGTCTATCAGAATATGTACATGTATTTCTAAGTCTCCATGTATGTGCACTTTTCATATGCAGAAATTAGAGGATACTCTGCTTGTAGAATTTTTTAACTTAATATTTTATAGGTATTAACAAATTGGTTGTCAAAGAGGGAACACCAATTAACACTTCCAACAGCAACATACACGGGTGTGCATTTCCCTCCATCCCATTCAGCACTATTTATTTTGAAATATTTTTATATTTCTGTTTGATAAGTCAAATATTTACAAAGCCATTTTAATGTAGTTGTGAGAGTTGGAATCATCCTATAGGTTTATAAGCTATTCGTATTTATTTATATTTATCATTTTTTTAATGTTGGGTTGGTGTTTTATTAAGATTGCATGTGCTTTTTATATTAAAATAATTAAGAGTTTATCTGCCATAATATATCACATTCTTCAAGTATTCTGTGGCTTTTATTATAAAGTTTAAGTATTTGATATTCATAAATTGTATATTTTCAACTGTACAACTGTAACAACCTTTCCTTTATGCCTTCAGCATTTTGTGTCTTGATGACCTCTTGACAATTCTACAATGTCCAGTTTATCTCCAGCAAGAACTCTCCTCTGAGGTCTGAGTGACATAAGGAACCAACAATTGAACTTTTTAGCACATATATAATTAATATGTAACCAAAGCCCTAATTTACTATCTTTTCTCTGATCATTTTCCTCCTGCATTGTCTCTTTCTTGCTCTGCATCACCTCACTAAGTTACCACCTAAGCCAAAAATCAGGAATAATCCTAGAATACTCTAGTTTCCTTATCATCACATTCAATCTGCCTACACACACATGCACGTGCACACACACACACAAGCATGCACACTTACAAGGCTAATAGTCATCCAGTACACACCAGTGTAGCTTAAATGACTGCTGAAATACTGAAATACTTTTCTACTGATTGGTAAACACCCATAGTCTTGAGGCACCCAGAGTTTCACACTGCTCGAGCTAACTCAGCCTCTCCTCTGGATTCCCCAATATCCCACCCACGTGAGCAACTACTGTAATAACATGTGCACAGCAAGGAGCCACTAGAACCTGATCCCAGTGCATCCATTCTGATGGGTCTGTGCCCGTGCCATACCAGACGCTCTATGAGCTTTGATCATCACTGCTGCACGATTCACACATACATGCATGGGGAAAACTGCCTCAGCTAAAGGAATGTAAGTAGACCTGGTGCACCTCACATGCAAGCAGCAGCTTTAAGGGGCGTCACGAGATTCTGCCAGCTTTCATGCTTCTGTCCTTTCTTCTGTGGAGGAGAGGTGAGGAAGGGATGTGAAGAATACAGCTGAAATGGGAGGCTGAACTTACTGTATGTTTGGAGGATGACCGTAGGAATTGAGGAGGATCACATCTCCTCCTCGTTCTCACGGCAGATGACAAAGAAGGACGGCTACTTCAAAGAAAGACTGCCTAATTCACCACTCCCTCCTTTATGCATAACGTTCCAGAAAAACGAAAACATATTTCATATTGTTCCATGCCTCTGCCTTTGCTTATACTGTCCTCCAGGCCTTGAAAATTCTCCTTTCTCTTCCCTCAGGTATTGTTGAGAAAAATTTCCCCAACTCCCATATAAGGATGAATGTTCCCCTTCTCTTTTCTCTGATAATGCCTTGTACATATCTCTATTATTATATTTGAAACATCATTTTTGTGTATGTGTGTCTGTCTTTTCCTATAGACTGTCTGTTACTTGATGTTATAAACTAAGTCTTACTTGTCTTTGTACAGCTCATATTTGATATATTGTGTAAATTCCAAAATATTTAAGAATCAAATAATGAATTAAGGAATGACTGAATGAATGGATGGGTAAGTGACTCGATATCACTTACAGCATATTTCAATTTATGATTTATCTACCATCTTGCTTTCTATTCTCTAAGCTCCTAGATGGCTAGGATCATCATGCCTTTTACAACAATGCCTAAATCAGTGACTCAGAATAACAGATATTTAAATGTTTACTTAAAGACTGGATGAATGAATGCTGGGAAAATTAAATGCTAAAAGAATAACTGACAAATAAAGGAGTTCATAGCCAAAAACAAGACTTCAAACAGTCAATTATACATTTCAGGTAATTTTTAGTGCTGTTTTACTTTCTTTATAAATTCCTTTACAATTTTCTTTTTCTTACTTAATAAGCTAAAAGAATAAAGACATTATTCCTGTTGTGGGTTAGTTATTTAGCATACGTAAAGCAAGAAAATAGAATTTAGTAGCCTATTAAAATGTATTGAAGCTTGTGGGTATGTTTCTTAAACAAATAGAATGCAAGGTAAATCTGACACCATGCTATTTTATTTTGTGAAATGTTTTAAATTTATCAGCATTTTAAGGCAAAACCCTCTACTGAAGTTAAGATTTAGTTTCAAGCAAAGAGATTTACATGTTTCTGAACCATTAAAAAAGAAAACTAGTTTCTGTTTCAGGTAGTTTAGGAAAAGGTAAGGCAAATAGCATAACCCAAGGTTCATTTAGCAGACGTTTAGGCCATGAAATAAATATAGACCAAATAAAGACCTTATAGTTAAGAGGGAAACCATGGTGCCAAATTCCAGCAGAGGAGATATTCTGCTATTGGAAAGACACTAGAAAGAGATGAAAACATGCATTTAAAAAGTCAGGTTGGGATCTGGAGAGAATGTCCTTACTGTCCCTTTGAAGATAGGCTCAGTAGGGAAAAGGCATTTCCTAAAAGAGCTATGGTAAAAGGGACCCAGAATGATTCTTCACAGTTACTGGATTCTGACGTTAAGAACAGGTAAGCTCATAGCTAGCATTTGAAACAACATTGGTTAGTAACTTAAGGATCAGAGCTCATACAAACATGAAGAAAATTAATGTGGCATATTCCTGAAACAAGCTCTTTGTTAGAATTTTTAAAAGTTGGGTTTTTTTATCATTCTTATTTTATGAGGCATTTATGAAAGGAGATGATTCACTGTAACAGTAAAATATTTATGTTACTCAGGTAAATGTATAGCTATGACTATACAATTTCCAACAGCTAGTGAAGTTAAATTCCTTCACTATTAAAGAACCTCATAGAAAAGTATTTTAACTGTAGTAGAAAAATCCCAAGGCCATAACTGTCCCCAATAGAAAGGGTTATTTCCTCAAAGCAACCTGAGTTAGCTAAAGGAATCATCTTAGTTAAGAGCCAAGATGGTAGGTAGATAAACAGGGCTGTGTCAAATCATAAATTGTTCAGTTTATAAAAAGCTTAGTTTTGTGAAGAGAGTGGTCATGTCGATCTTAGTCACCAACTAACCTCAACTCTTAGCACAGTACCTGGAACACAGCAAGAATTCAATAGACATCTGTTGGTTGAATAAAGGGATAGATAAATGAATGACTGTATCAGAATGAAAAAGGAAAAAATGCACGTCAAGACTGGTTACTGGAAGATGAAGGAACAGAAAAATGTCAGTGCTGAAAGACTGATTCAGTACTGAGGTCATAAAGGAATGACAAATCCTAGAGCTTTCCTGTTACATCAGGGACAACATATGTTGCTAGGTTGGTCAGGCCCATTTGGAGGAGTTATACAGGAAACAATGAAAATACAGTCAGCCTCTGGTTCCACGGGTTTGGCATCCACAGATACCGAGGGCAGACTGTATTCATTGCATTACATCATTTTATGTAAGGGACTCGAGCATCCATGAATTTTGGTATCAGTGGGGGCTCCTGTACCCAATCCCACCCTTCCTGCAGATACTGATGGATGCCTGTAGTTCCAACTAGTGAAGAATTACGGAATAAAATAATAGAATACAAACAACAATACACTTACATTTAATCATTTTTTTAACATTTTAGATTTAGCATTTATATTTTGTAGTGGTTTTCATTGTTAGACATTGTATGCCATGATGCAAGATCTTGAAACATGCTTTGCTTTATCATGGTACCCTATGTAACCATTGTCAGTATGTCAGTTCTACATGTAGGCAACTCAGAGAGGTGAAGTTTCTTATCTAAGAACACACAGAGATGGCAGGCAACACCAAGGTTAAGGCCCAAAACTTCAGCTTTTATACACTTTGCCACTGACACGTAAACACATTCTCTCCAGCTTTGATTCTCAGTTTCCTTTCCACAATGGCCCAGATGATTCTGTAGGGTTATATCACAATGAACAGTGAGGGAATGATGTGCACACATCCAAAGACTGATCATCTCAAAAAAAAAAAAAGACTGATCATCTCTGGAAAACGATGCCATCTGATTGTGGGTGGAGGGCACATTGGAAGCTTCTAAGTGCTGTGGTAGTGGTTGTATCACTTAATCTGGAGGCTATACGAGAGATACTCTCCCCAATAAAAAAGTAATTCTAATAAATCAGTTGAGCATGATGCAGACTGTGTATTGCAAGTTGGGGCATAAAGAGGTGGAGACAAACTGAAGCCCATTTTACAGGTGACTCTAACACAGAACTTGGGGATCACGTGGTCGTACGTGCCAAGTCCCAGGTCATTTTCTTGAGCATGTCATCCAGTTTAGATTGCAGTATACTTCATCAAGACCTTGGTAGCACACTGCTTGGCACTTACCTACAACTCAGTATGTGAAAGCTTTTGTTAACAATAATAATTATGATGATGATTAATAATGAAATTGAATTGTGATAGCCAAAGGTCACCAAAGGGAAGGCTAACCTACTGATTACACGCAAAGGAAAATATTATCAAGCACTAGATAAACAGACTAATCAGCCGGAGGAATGCAGCTAATATCCCTAATCAAACAACAGGAGTTATGGTGAGGAATGATTGTCAGCAAGGTGGCGGGAGATCATGACCGTATAAAAACGGTACTCAAATGTACCGAGAGCTGGGGCTTCCAGAGCAGCTGATACGTGTAGTAAACTATGAAGGCACTTGTGGTGGCTGCTGCATAGTGAGGCCTCTCAGGCCAGTAAACAAATAGGCACTTCATCAACTGACTGTAAGGACTACGAGGCATTCATGTGCGAAGTTGCGTGACACAGCCCTGGAGCTCTTAAGGAGCCTTTTCCCACTCCAACTTCTCTGGACTTCCCAAAAGCACCTCGGTTCCTAATTTAGCCAAGTATAACTTGACTGAGTTTAAGCATCCTTCTCTCTCCATCAAGGCTTAAACACCCCATAAGAGAACTCATTTCAAGTCTTAGTATTGCACTACACTTGTGAATTTGTGCAAATAGAGGAGAAACCACCAGCTATATGAAAAGATTCAGGGAAATAAGATTATTAATGCAAGTTTAGAGTAAATAAGCCCAATTAAACAAAGTTCCCTTAAAAAAAAAACCCAGAAAACTTCAGTAAATATTATTTTACAATCTTAAACACTTCAAGGTATTTTATCTATCGAAGGGAACAGATCGAGACCAGAAATGCTCATTTTGAAATTAAAAACATGTCTCCTAGGGAGGGTGGGGAAGGGATGGATTGGGAGTTTGGGATTAGCAGATTCTAACTATTATATACAGAATGGATAAACAACAAGGTCCCACTGTATAGCACAAAGAACTATATTCAATATCCTGTGATAAACCATAATGGAAAAGAATATGAAAAAGAATGTATATACATATATGTATAACTGAATCACCTGGCGACACTAGAAATTAACACAACATTGTAAATCAATTATACTTCAATAAAGTTTTTAAAAAATGTCTTCTAGATAATAAAATATAACCGAGTCAGCCTCGAAGTTGTCACTTATAAATGTTCAAAGTATGACTTAGGCATTATGCTGAGAAAAGAATGAAATACTACATTTTTATAAATTGACATCCCTTGAAATGGGTATTATATTTGGGATATTGTTAAAGTTGAATTTCTCCCTCTAAAAGCACTTCATTGGAGTAAATAGTTCTTACATTTTGTTCCTTCAACAGATCAAGATTTTCCCCTAAAGCTGATATTATAAAATATGTGAGAATGGAAGCCAATTAAACATCTTAGGATTTAAGTTTTTCTGAGGTTGGAGACCCTAGAAACTAATCAGGGTAAACCCCGGTGAAAAGAAGTGTGCTTGGTAAAGATCTTTAACTATCCGATCCAGACATTCTTGGCTGGAACACACACACCTGGCTGAACGTTTTACAAGGCACATTAAGTGAGGGAATCTTTTCTTTTGCTCCTTAAAGAAGCACTGCAGCCTGAGCAGAAATCTATGTCATTAGCCATGGCAGAGACCAGCACCACGGCCCAGCCAGGCCACCCATCCACATGAGGCCCGACCGGCACTGAAGTGCTTTTGTGGATGGCCTTCCCACACTACCCTCATGTCAGGCAAGAGGACCATATAATTTGTTATCCAAACTGGGACAATTTCGACAGAGAAGGGAGAAACAGGGGCATACTAGGACCATTCCTATCACATCTGCACTTCTAAGCACCCTAACTCCTAGTGGAGTATGGTAAACGATAAAGGAATTTGCCCTCTAGAGCTGATCCAATTAACCCCTCTCAGCCTGGGAGGAGCAATCCTATTTAGGAGGTTAGAAGACTGAGTTTCAAGAATCATTAAAGAAATTAAAGAAAAGCAACAGTTCATAGATTCCTCCTCAAACATCTGTCGTGCTGTTAGCTGCAAGAAATGTAATATGTAAGAACTCAAGAACAATATATTCATGTGTGTCTCTGTGTGTGTGTAGAGGATGGTATGAGACATGAGTACAGATTACTAGAGTGATAGAAGAGCATAAAGTTACTCCAGAATTCAGAGGAAGAATTCCACAGTTTTTACAAGACTGATTATAGAGGAGAAAAACGATCTGGGCTTTGATAGAGTGGCAGCAACTGGGAGATGCGTAGGGCATTCCTTATGTTAAACACAGCAGATATGAGAAGGCCAAAGACTGGCTTTGGGGAAGGTTGAGCTTGATCTATGCAGAGACAGAGCTGGAGGGAAGTGCTAAAGGTCACTATGACAGGTGCTGTCACTTTTGGTTGGCACATCTGCCAGACAAGTCCTTCCTGAATCCTCTGCACACCAGGACCCATGTGTCAACACAATGAGCAAATATCACCTAAAGGGCTCACCTGTAACTTTTCTTTAATAGCAAGTGGTGGGCTGTTTATTTACATTAAAGGCAGTTGACCACTGATGAGACCAATCGCTCTCATAGCAGACTATATTACCAAAATAGATAGTTTCAAGACACGTCAGAAATAGTGAAAATACTTGGGATGTACCTTAATCAAGAAAAGGTTCATATTCTAAAGAAGAGAAGTTATTTTTCAAAACAATCTTTGGAAAGAAAAAAGCGTTCCTGAGGTTGCAGAATTAAGCTTCCACTTGCACTATGACATGTGTGATGCCAATCATAATGTCAGTCACACCTCCCCATTCCAATTAGAATACCCCATCCCTCTCTTTAAGTGAAAAGCCCTATTCAATGACTACTTTTAAAAAGATTTTGATATATTCATAGTAATAAACCTGGTTTGCATTTCAAAAAAAAAAAAAAGAATACCCCATCCCTCTCACCATAGATATTGTTTGAGGGATAATCTCTGGACCAAAGTCCAGCCAATCATAATTTTTTTCAGAACTTTTCTTCCAGAATTCCCAAGCAATACACTTTCTCACTAGGAGTTCACGGTATTCTAAGCTTATTAATTTAAGTCTACGGTCAGACACCCAACCCAGCCTCAGAGAGGAAGCTTCTTTGCAACAGCAAAAAGTGAGTTCAACATGAAAAGATAAGCAGAGATAAAAGGTGGAGAGAGAGAAGAAAAGAATAATTTCTTCTTCTGCTTGAGATCCTAGATCCCAAATGTTATTTCTTTAATTCTCTTAGCGTTGCCAGAGCTTCTCTGGGTCTTTGCTCAAAATCCACCAACGCCCACATTTAGTGGGAGTGTCCTAGCTCAAAACCTGCCACACCCCACCTGCAGCAGCAGGTAACATAAATCTTTACGTTAAAGGATCAGAGATAAGAAAGGAAGCTACAAACAGATAAACAACATAAAAACAGATGGAACCAGCTGGGACCAAGATGGCATGAATCTGACCTCCAACAGACCCTGAGTCTCATTTCACCGGGGCTGGCCAAAAAGTTTGTTAGGGGTTTTTCGTAACATCTTATGGAAAAACCCGAACGAAAGTTTTGGCCAACCCAATAAATTGATTTTACTACATCATCATATTAAATGACACACCCACCAGTGGCCTTGACTGGACATTAAGAACCAAAAAACGGATAAAAAGTGGATGGCACCCCAATCCCTCAAAAAAGCTCTGCCTCTTCCCCAGTAAACTAATGCCTAGGCCTCCCCATCATTAGCCTCACTCCTCCTCCCTTTGTCTTTACGTTTTAAAATTAAATCCCTTTCACATATAGGTGAGAAGTTGATCTGTGAACTTAGTTCCCGCTTCTCCATTCTTTGACCACCAAATAAAGCTTGTGCTGTGTTGATTTCAGCTTCTGTTTCCTTATTGGCTGCTGGAAACCAAACGGGAAAAGAACCCTCCCCCTGCCCTGCCAAAGCAGAGGGCCTCAGCCAGGCTAGGGCGTGAACAGGGTCCCTACAACCTGATTCGGTAACATTAGCTATTCCAACTGCTTTCCAAATTATGGGACCCAGTGCATCCCTGAATAGCCTTGATTATACGACTGAATTTGTCTCAGAACCTTAGAGACCGAAACAAGCAGCAGGGAGCAGATAAGTCGGCGTTCTCAGAGAGCGGCCAAGATGGCGGACCCTGAGCTACCTCCTTTCACGAGCACACCAAAATCACAACTATCTGCAGAACCACTGATGAAAAAGAGCAGAACCTACCAAGAAAGATTTTCTATAATGAAACATAAAGAAGGAACCACAAGGAGACAGGTACGAGGGGCAGACTTGTGATATAATCAAGTCCCATAACCCCGGGTGGGTGACGCACAAACTGGAGAATAATTACAGTGCAGAGGTTTTCCCACAGGATTCAGGGTGCCGAGCCCCACTTTGGGCTCCCCAGCCCGGGAGTCCTGCACCAGCAAGGTGAGACCCCAAAGCATTTGGCTTTGAAGGCCAGGCAAACTTAAATGTGGGAGCCCCACAGGACGGGGTGGGGGTGGGGAGTTCAATAGAGACTTCACTCTTAAAGGGCGCACACAAAACCTCACGTGCACCAGGACCCAGCATAAAAGCAGTAATTTGATAGGAGCCTGGGCCAGACCTACCTTCTGGTCTAGGAGAGTCTCCTGGAGAGGCGGGAGGTGGGCTGGCGCTGAGGCAGCGGCTGAGGCAGCGGCTGAGGCAGCGGCTGAGGCAGCGGCTGAGGCAGCGGCTGAGGCAGCGGCTGAGGCAGCGGCTGAGGCAGCGGCAGCGGCGCTCGTTCTACCACCCGGAAGTCGGTGCTGGAGGCGCAGTTAGCTCATTAGCGCCAACACCTGGCCGCAGCCAACAGCCTGCAGGTGTGCTGGGTTGCCTCAGTCCAAAGAGCTAACTGGGCAGGGACACAGCCCCATCCATCAGCAGGCAGGCTGCCTAAAGACTTCCTGAGTCCACAGCCTAGCCCTCCAGAGGGCCAAGACCCAGCTCCACCCACCAGTGGGGGGACAACAGCCCTGGAGTTGTCTGGACCCTGACTCCGTCCACCAGTGAGCCAGCAGTAGCCCTGGGGCCTCCTGGGTTTCTGTAGTCAGCCGCCTTCTGAACAGGTCCTTCTAACCAGCAGCCCGCCAGCAGTGTCCACACAAGGCAGAGCCTGACAACGAACCAGGCTAGGGGCCAACCAAGCCCACAAGACTGCCCACATAGTCAGCCCACCAAAACAGAAGGCCCCAAGCAGCCCTCTTAGGGGAACCCCTAGAGCATATAGCTTGAGTGACAAGAGGGGAGTGCTGGAATGCATAGAACGCCTCCTACAGAAGGCCACTTCTCCAAGGTCTAGAAAGGTAACTAACCTACCACATACATACAAATACAAATAGCAACTTAAACAAAATGAGGCAGCAGAGGAACATGTTCCAGATGAAGGAACATGATAAAACCCCAGAAGAAGAACTAAGTGAAGTGGAGATAGGTAGTGTACCCGAGAAAGAGTTCGGAGTAATGATTGTAAAGATGATCAAAGCGCTTGGGAGAAGAATGGATGCACAGAGCTAGAAGTTAGAAGTTTTTAACAGAAATTTAGAAAATATAAAAAATGACAAGTAGGACTTCCCTGGTAGCTCAGTGGTTAAGAATCTGCCTGCCAATATAGGGGACACAGGTTCGAGCCCTGGTCTGGGCAGATCCCACATGCCGTGGAGCAATTAAGCCTATGCGCCACAACTACTGATCCTGTGCTCTAGAGCCCGTGAGCCACAATTACTGAGCCTTCGTGCCACAACTACTGAAGCCTGTGCACCTTAGAGCCCGTGCTCCGCAACAAGAGAAGCCATCTCAATGAGCAGCCCCCACTCGCCACAACTAGAGAAAGCCCGTGCCCAGCAACAAACACCCAATGCAGCCAAAAATAAACAAACAAATTTAAAAAACGACAAGTAGCAGTGACCATAAATGTTTTGTGATCTGTACGCTGATCTTGCCTTATCCAGACTCAGGCCAACATCCCCAAAACAAGACTCATCCCATCACAGAAGATCTTCAGTTTTTTAAAAATATATCAAAAGCCCTAGAATTTCTAAAACAATCTTGATAATGAATAAAATGAGAGGAATCATTCTACCTAATTCATAAACTTACTATTCAGCTACAGTAAGCGAGACAGTGTGGTGTTGGTGGAGGGGTAGATGTATAGATCAATGGAACAGAATAGAAAGCTCCGAAATAGTCCCACACAAATATTCCCCCCAAAATTTTATAAAGGTGCAAAATTCAGTGGACGGGGGATGGTCTTTTTAACAAATGATTTTGGAGCAGTTTAACATCCGTAAGCAAGACGAACAAAAACTTAAATTAATATGTAAAACTATAAATTAAAAGTAGGAGGAAATCATTTCTAGGCAAAGAATTCTTAGTCTTTTTTTTTGTTAATGATTTTTTAAATATTTATTTATTTGGCTGTGCCAGTTCTTAGTTGCAGTACACAGGATCTTTGACCTTTGTTGCAGCATGCGGGGTTCTTTAGTTGCGGCATGTGAGATCTTTAGTTGTGGCATGCAAATTCTTAGTTGCGGCATGCATGTGGGATCTAGTTCCCTAACCAGGGATCAAACCCAGACCCCCTGTGTTGGGAGCACAGAGCTTTAGCCACTGGACCACCAGGGAAGTCCCAAGAGTTCTTAGTTTGACACCAAAAGTATGATCGTTAAAAGGAAAAATTGGTAAGTTGAACTTCCTCAGAATTAAAAACTTTCACTATGCTAAAGACCCTATTAAAAGGATGGAAAGATAAGCTACAGAAAGAGAGAAAATCTGTGCAAGCTACATATCTGACAAAAGATTAGTATCTAAAAAAATGTAGGGACTTCCCTGGTGGTCCAGGGGTAAAGAATCTGCTTTCCAATGCAGGGGATGTGTGTTCGATCCCTGGTTGGGGAACTAAGATCCCATATGCCATGGGGCAACTAAGCCCAGGCGCCACAACTGCTGAGCTTGTGCACCTCAGTGAGAGAGCCCATGTGCCACAAACTACAGAGCCCATGTGGCCTGCAGACCGCCGGCCACAACTAGACAGAGAAAACCCCCATGCCACAACTAGAGAGAAGCCCGCGTGCTGCAACAAAACATCACGCATGCTGCAACTAAGACCCGACTCAGCCAGAAAATAATAATAATAAATAAAATAAATAAATATTTTAAAAGAAGAAATAAGCTTTCATGGGGAAAAAATGTAAAAAAATGTAAAAAACTCTCAAAACTCAATAATAGAAAAAGAAACAATTAAAAAAATGGACAAAAGACATACACAAACATTTCAACAAAGAGGATATACAGATGACAAATAATCAAATGGCAAGATATTCAAGATCATTAACCATCAGAGAAATGCAAAATGGCTAAAATAGAAAAAAACTGACAACACCTAATGCTGGCAAGTATACGGAGAAACTCAATCACTAATACATTGCTGATTGGCATGGAAAATAGTATGCTATTTCTTATGACTAAACATGCAACTACATATAACCCAGCAATTGCACTCCTGGAGACATGAAGACATGTTCATACCTTGCTGGTAGGAATGCAAAGTAGTTCAGATACTCCAGAAGAAAGTCTGACAATTTCTTAAAAAAGAAAATATGTAACTACTAAATGATCTGGTAATTGAACTCTTGGTCATTTATCCCAGGGAAGTAAAAACTTACATTTACATAAAAACTTTTATGAATGTTCATAAAAGCTTTATTTGTAATAGCAAAAAACTGGAAACAAACCAGATGTTTTTCAATGGGTAAATGGTTAAGCAAACTGTAGTATATCCATAGCAATAAAATAGAAGAACTATACAATTCACACACCTTGGATGAATCTCTAGAGAATTATGCTGGGCCAAAAAAAAAAGTGAATTCCAAAAATGCTTATTGTATGATTCCATTCATATTAAAAATGTGAAATAATAACATTTGATAAAGGCAGAAAAGATTAGTGGTTGCCAGTTGTTGCCAGAGTGGAGAGGGTGGGAGGAAGAAAGTGGGTGTGGTCATAAAAGAGTAACAGGGGTAAACTTGTGGTGATGGAAATATTCTGTATCTTGACCTGGTATATACAACAAACCTACACATGTAATGAAACTGTCTAGAACTAAATGCACACATACACACACACACAAACACATAAATAAATACAAGTAAAACTGGGGAAATCTGAATAAGAGTGGTGGATTGTATCATGTCAGTATCCTGTTTGTGATATTATCATTTTGGAAAATGTTACCATTGGGGGAAACTGGGTAAAGGTTACATGGAATTCTCTGTACTATTTCTCACAACTGCATATGAACTTATAATTATCTCAGAATAAAAAAGTTTTCTTTTAAAAATTGATTCTACACTTATTTCTCCCTAAAGCCAACTGCAGTTGGTTCATATGGCTGTTATCATTAAGACTGTCTTCAGGCCCACACGATAACAAGAAGAACCAACAGCCTCAGATATTTCAGATAGAATCAAAAGAGAGTAGACTGTTTAGCCTTCACTTTTTCTGCATCATGTGTGCCAAGCAGCCAAAGGGCTGGACAGAAATTATTTCCAAGGAAATTGAATGTATCCAGTTGGAGGGTGCAACTTCATCTACCCAAATGAATCTTCTGTTTCATAGCCTTTCATCTTCAACTGATGCTGTTGCTGATGGATCAAAGTAGGAGATAAATGTAGGCTCTCTCTAAGTGCAACCTTCAAGAGATCCAGGGACCAAGGAGTGGGAGTATGGAAGAGACAAAGTCGATTCGTGCTGAAGTATCAATGATACATCCCAGCCACAGAGGCCAGCATCCAGAAGTTACACCTGTACAACACTCATGCAGCCACCTGCATTTATTCCACATATTCATGTGGCCCTTATGTCAACGATAACATCCAAGACATCACTACCTGTGATAACTCTACTCATGCTGGAAGCCTGCTTTGAGACCATATCCTGACTCTAGAATGTCCTACTAGTAATACTGATGTAATCTGCCTAATCATTTTCATTCGGACATGCCATTATTTTGGTGGTCACAGATGCATTTACCCAGATGAACCTGGCTTAGCTGTCTATCCAGATGAATTTTACCTCCAACCATAGCAATTCCTGTCAACCTATCTGCCAATGAAGCATCAATTGTCTAATTGCTTGCTGGGGTTCAGGTCAAGGGATTCCCATTTTCCTATCCATCACCCATTGATCAATGGACGATCTTATATTTAATTGTCTTGACCAGTGATTATGAGTGTGATAAGATTCAAATTTATTATTAGCTTCTCCTCTCTGTCTCCCACTGTGTTTTCTGTGGTCAAAATTATTTAATGAGATCTTTTTTCCCTACAGAACAATCAAAATAAGGGTGTCCCTCAAGTTCTCTCAGAGATGTTGGGCAAGTTTAACAGACATCTAGATCAACTTTCTTTTCCAATTGTTATTCTCTATGAAAGTGCTTTGAAACTACTTATAACACGGTATTAGTATGATTGTTTCTCTAATACAAATATGGGAATTGTTCTCACAACGAAATATTCAAATCTATATTTCTTGTATGTCTATTTCAATAATTTCCATACTGGGCTTTCTTTCCTTTTTTCTGATTTCATATGCATTATTTTTTATTCTGCTTGAAAGTATCTTCACAAGGATTCAAGTGTCCTTCAGAGTCCTCTTTAACAAACATGGTCGAAGCATCAAAATATTCCTACAAAATGTTATCAGGATATGAGTTACAGAAATACTGTGTCTTAGAGAAATATTTCCAAGAGGATGTACTGGTTAATAGATGCTCTTACTAATGCTAAATTAAGAGTTTCTTCTCTGTAAATGTTTGTTTTCTTTTATAAATATTTGAAAGTGCCCACTCTGACCACAGCACTGATGGGAAATAGGGATATAGGGATTAGATATAGAAATAAACCAAGAAAAGATATCTCCCTTAATTAACTTGAAGTTTAATAGTGGGATAATGATCATAATTATATAATCACAATAATGTAATCATAGTGCTCAATAGCTACACAAAGATTACTGCTACTCCTGATACTTTCCCTATGGACTGCACAAGTGTGCTTGACTCATTAGCAGAAGAGAAAATTTGCTTATGGATTTTTTTTTTTTTTTTTTTTTTTTTTTTGCGGTACGCGGGCCTCTCACCGCTGTGTCCTCTCCCGCTGCGGAGCACAGGCTCCGGTCGCGCAGGCTCAGGGGCCATGGCTCACAGGCCCAGCCGCTCCTCGGCATGTGGGATCCTCCCGAACCGGGGCACGAACCCGTGTCCCCTGCATCGGCAGGCGGACTCTCAACCACTGCGCCACCAGGGAAGCCCTGCTTATGGATTTTTAACTAATTCCATGCATTAAGGGAATTCACCTGATGGTCTGGTAATTATGTCTGCCAGCTCCCATGCCTGACCCATTCTCCACCCATCTCTTTTCTACTCTGGACCCACCAGAGACTGACTTTGACGAATCTACAACTCTGGGCTTTTATTCCTGTGGTTCTTCATTGGGTTCAGTTAATAGAAGGGAAGAGAAGGCACCAGCAGGAGATCAGAGGTCATGAAGAGAAAGATTTCAAGATATTTATCCCCCTCCCCCTCATCCCCAACCCATCCCCCACTCCCACTCTGCCACCCATACACACGTAGTACTTCCTCCTTGTCTAAGTACTATGTTTCTGGCAATGGTTATGACTGCAACTAGAAATGGCAGCTCCGTTCATAGTTGTTGGTCTCCCCTGAATCTAATAACTCCTTTCCCTATCCTTCCCCTTCAGGTATAGAGTGGTAATGGCTTCTTGCTGTGGTTAGTCCCTGGGTACCTCAGTATCACTTTCTGGTCTCCTAACCCTGTCCATACTTCTGTAATAGTCTGTTCAGCAAATTGTTTTCAACATCCCAGCTAAATGTGCTTTCTTTTTTTTTGTTAGGACCTGATTTGTACAACTGGGATTACACCTGTATTACAAGATTGTAAAGGAAAAGTGATAAATGGCATACAGGTTAGAAGACTCCTCAGGTTCAGTGGAGTAAGACATCCTTTCCAGCTAGCAGATTAGAGAATGCTTTGTGGATGAGAGGCGATCGATAAAGGCATGGGTTAATTCTTCACTTTTCTAATGAAAGATATTGGTTCATTTTCTCTCAATCTCGCTCTCGCTCACTTAGGTTTGAGCTATTCAGAGAAAACCGAATATTGCTCCTGGAAAGAGCAACTATGGGGTTAGAGTTTGCCTTTCTGATGAACTTGAAAAATGTCAGCGTCTCTATGGGAGCCTGATCCGAATGTTCCTGTTGAAATATCATGAGGCCAACCCTGTTCACAGAGTGAGGTGGCAGGAGCTCAGCTGGGAAGTGTTCTGGGTTGCAGTGGAAGCATAGGGCAGAGGCAAGCCAGAGTGAGCCTGTGAATAGAAGCTAATTCCTTACCCTCATTTCCGTGCATCTCTATGTTTCTCCTGGTAAACAATACACCTGGCAAATGGGATGGGGGTGGAGAGGGCCTTTTTTTTCTTTTTAAAGACCAAGGTATTTTGTTCCTACTAAGAAGTATTAAAATGATGTTTAAAAAGATTCAGCTCAATAGTCAGGAATAATTGCATCATGCCAGAGAGTTATGTAGACTATTGTTCAGGACTCTTATTTTGATTTCCCGGCTCTGGCAAGCTCCAGGGCTGAGGCCCCATTCAGCACTCCAAACATAGTAACTCCACTTTTGCCTGGAGAGAAAACCAGAAGTAAAAGTCTCAGATACCTGTTCCCAGGAGACTCCTGGTTCTCCTCTCTCTCTCTCTCTCTCTCTCTCTCTCTCTCTCTCTCTCCCTCTCTCCCCCTTCCTTCCTTCTGTCACCTGTTTTTCTCTCTTCCCCTCCCTTCCTCCTTCTTTTTCCATTTCCTTTCTTCCTTTCTTTTTTTACAGTCTGTTTATTTGCAGAGGGAGGAAAATTATTATAAACATTGTTGAAAATGTACCTTGGATGGTATTTAAAACTAGAATTATTTCCAAAGACATACTGGAAGAAAAAGAACAAAACAATTGAATTCCTCAATACAATTTAAAATGTTAGGGCAGCCTTAATTGGGTTTGAGCTGAAGCCCTAAGGCATCAGGGCACCTGCAGCTGGAGAAATGTTTCCCTATCATCCATTCTCAAAGTTCAAGATCCACAGCTCTGGGCGAGGTCATGCATCTAACCAGGGTGGCTCTTTTCCTTGTGTGGACCCTGCCTCTGGATTGCTTGCTCTACACATGGAGCCGTTCGATCAACAAATGTGTAATAACTGCATCACCACTTCCAAGAAGCCTTGCCGAACACCCGCTTCTTAGTGGGGGTATATCTGTTACACTGTTACACAGTGTAACTCTACTGCATCCTGTCTGCTTGCCTGCCTCCTCTCTATCTCTGTTCACTCAGGCAGCGATTGTGCTGAATCCCCCTCAAATTCCTCAGTAAGAGTGCAGTGAGAGTGCAACAATCCTTGTTTAATAAAGAATTAATAAAAACAAATAGAAGGATATACATGAGCAAAGTCACAGATACATTTTTCTCAATGTTTTAAACTCTTCTTTGCAGATAGAATAAACCCAGCATTCATCAAGTTTCTGCTCCTCTCTTTGTAAGATCTTACCACCTTGAGAAACTCCAAGAGTTACAGAATAAAGACCCACCTCCTAAACTTGGCAATCAAGAATTCCATGACAACACCAGCCAAACTCATCATTATCAGTATGTCATCTTACCTGTGTGTCAGGGGCACTTAACTCCTGCAGTTCCCTCACGGGTCAGGCTTCCCTCTCCACCTCCCTGTCATAACCCCTCCCTCAAAAAGGTCTCCCCTTCCTCTCTTAACTGGTAGCTCCTTTTTGTCTGTGGCAGTCCTGAGCCTTAGCTCAAGCACCTCCTCCCATCGACTCTTCCCTGACCTTGTGATAGGCCTTCTCTGTCTCCCTGCAGCCCCCTATACTTATCATACTAGGTTCTAAATATGACCTTGCTTGCCTCTCTCCCTTCACCCTCCACTCTCCAACACACATCCACATCCACTTATAAAATGATTTGAGGTTCTTGACTTCGAGTTCCAGAACATTGCCTGGAAGGCAATAGTTGTCCAATATGCATTAACTGATTAAATGAATGACTAGCCCGGTCCGGAAAGGAGAGCAGAGATTTCTTGAAATTTCTTCTTCACTGTTGGTTTTTGCTTTATGTTCTTGTTACAACAGTAATATATGTTCATTATATTAAAAATGGTAACTGCTACACTGTGTATAATTCCCTCTCCCCCTCCATCTTTACCAATTTGGAAGATAAAATAGAACCTCTTCGTTTAAACTTGCATTTTTATTATGAGTGAGATTGAGCTCTTTTCCCCTAAAGTTTAATGGCCATCTGTATATTTTTATGGAATAATGTACTTCTGTCTTTTACCCATTTTTATTGGAGTATTCAATCTGTTGATTATTAATATATGAAAATTCTTCTTATATAAAAAATAACCACTTTTTCTTGTCAAATTTTCAAATATATTTTTCAAGCTTTATTCCTTTTACTTTGGTTTATTTTTCCCTAGTTTTTGAAATACAAATATTTTTAACTGCTGGTATTTGAATATATCAATATTTTAAATATGATTTCTGCCTTTGAATTTATTTACAGAAAGGTTTTCTTATTACTGTTTCACTTTCATATTTCTTTTTTTTTTTTTACATCTTTATTGGAGTATAATTGCTTTACAATGGTGTATTAGTTTCTGCTTTATAACAAAGTGAATCAGTTATACATATGTTCCCATATCTCTTCCCTCTTGTGTCTCCCTCCCTCCCACCCTCCCTATCCCACCCCTCTAGGTGGTCACAAACCACCTAGCTGATCTCCCTGTGCTATGCGGCTGCTTCCCACTAGCTATCTATTTTACGTTTGGTAGGGTATATATGTCCATGCCACTCTCTCACTTTGTCACAGCTTACCCTTCCCTCTCCCCATATCCTCAAGTCCATGCTCTGGTAGGTCTGTGTCTTTATTCCCCATGCTCTCGTAGGTCTGTGTCTTTATTCCTGTCTTACCCCTAGGTACTTCATGACCTTTTTTTTTTTTTTTCTTAGATTCCATATATATGTGTTAGCATACGGTATTTGTATTTCTTTTTCTGACTTACTTCACGCTGTATGACAGACTCTAGGTCCATTCACCTCACTACAAATAACTCAATTTCGTTTCTTTTTATGGCTGAGTAATATTCCATTGTATATATGTGCCACATCTTCTTTATTCATTCATCTGTTGATGGACATTTAGGTTGCTTCCATGTTCTGGCTATTGTAAATAGTGCTGCAATGAACATTGTCGTACATGACTCTTTTTGAATTATGGTTTTCTCAGGGTATATGCCCAGTAGTGGGATTGCTGGGTCATAAGGTAGTTCTATTTTTAGTTTTTTAAGGAACCTCCATACTGTTCTCCATAGTGGCTGTATCAATTTACATTCCCACCAACAGTGCAAGAGGGTTCCCTTTTCTCCACACCCTCTCCAACATTTATTGTTTGTAGATTTTTTGATGATGGCCATTCTGACTGGTGTGAGGTGATACCTCACTGTGGTTTTGATTTCCATTTCTCTAATGATTAGTGATGTTGAGCATTCTTTCATGTGTTTGTTGGCAATCTGTATATCTTCTTTGGAGAAATGTCTATTTAGGTCTTCTGCCCATATTTGGAATGGGTTATTTGTTTTTTTGATATTCAGCTGCATGAGTTGCTTGTATGTTTTGGAGATTAATCCTTTGTCAGTTGCTTCATTTGCAAATATTTTCTCCCATTCTGAGGGTTGTCTTTTCATCTTGTTTATGGTTTCCTTTGCTGTGCAAAAGCTTTGAAGTTTCATTAGGTCCCATTTGTTTACTTTTGTTTTTATTTCCATTTCTCTAGGAGGTGGGTCAAAAAGGATCTTGCTGTGATTTATGTCATAGAGTGTTCTGCCTATGTTTTCCTCTAAGAGTTTGATGGTGTCTGGCCTTCCATTTAGGTCTTTAATCCATTTTGAGTTTATTTTTGTGTACAGTGTTAGGGAGTGTTCTAATTTCATTCTTTTTACATGTAGCTGTCCAGTTTTCCCAGCACCACTTTTTGAAGAGGATGTCTTTTCTCCACTGTATATTCTTGCCTCCTTTATCAAAGATAAGGTGACCATATGTGCGTGAGTTTATTTCTGGGCTTTCTATCCTGTTCCATTGATCTATATTTCTGTTTTTGTGCCAGTACCATACTGTCTTGATTACTGTAGCTTTGTAGTGTAGTCTGAAGTCAGGGAGCCTGATTCCTCCAGCTCCGTTTTTCTTTCTCAAGATTGCTTTGGCTTTCTGGGTCTTTTGTGTTTCCATACAAATTGTGAAATTTTTTGTTCTAGTTCTGTGAAAAATGCCAGTGGTAATTTGATAGGGATTGCATTGAATCTGTAGATTGCTTTGGGTAGAATAGTCATTTTCATAATGTTGATTCTTCCATTCCAAGAACATGGTATATCTCTTTAACTTCTTTAACTTTAAGTCTTTAACTTCTTTCATCAGTGTCTATAGTTTTCTGCATACAGATCTTCCCCCCCAAATTCTTAAACATTAATGGGCATGTACAAAAATGTTTTCCTTGGTTCTCTTTGATTGAATAGAGTTGGAGGCAACCTAGATGTTTATCTCCAAAGGATAATTAAAATGTAATGGATAGGGGCTTCCCTGGTGGCACAGTGATTGAGAGTCCACTTGCCGATGCAGGGGATGAGGGTTCGTGCCCTGGTCTGGGAGGATCCCACATGCCGTGGAGCGGCTGGGCCCGTGAGCCATGGCCACTGAGCCTGCGCATCCGGAGCCTGTACTCTGCAGTGGGAGAGGCCACAACAGTGAGAGGCCCGCGTACTGCCAAAAAAAAAAAAAATGTATGTTGATGGTATTGAACTTAGTTTGTTTTCCTTTTAAAATTAACTTTTTTTTTTTTTTTTTTTTTTGCAGTATGTGGGCCTCTCACTGTTGCGGCCTCTCCCGTTGCGGAGCACAGGCTCCGGACGCGCAGGCTCAGCGGCCATGGCTCACGGGCCCAGCCGCTCCGCGGCATGCGGGATCCTCCCGGACTGGGGCACGAACCCATGTCCCCTGCATCGGAAGGCGGACTCTCAACCACTGTGCCACCAAGGAAGCCCATAACTTTTAACATTTTTATTGTGAGCTAATTTCTCTCCTTCTTTTCTTTTCTTTCTGTGAATATTCTTTTGTAGCATAGATTTTGAAATTGTCCTGCCAGGGAGTATTTTGTGTATCCTTCTGCAAGAAACCCCTGTAATATCACATATTTAGAATCAATGTTCATTTTATTTTCTAAATATTTGGAATCCAAGGTATGTTGGGGGTAAATATGAACCACAAACTGAGAGGCGGCTTAGGTTCATGGGAATTTTCTTAACTTATATTCCAGACAAAAAGGAAAAGAACAAAATATTTCCCTGGCACTTTCTGTGATTTTTCTTTTGTGGTTCTCCCTTCAACTTGGGATAGAACACTTACAGGATTAAGTCTCTCATTTTGGGAGTCTCAGTTCTAAACTTCCATACCTCTGGACCAAAGTCTTCCCTCAATGTCCCCATAGGTATAAACCCCCATTCATTAAGCCAGAATATTTCAACTTGAGCACTACTGACTTTGAGGCCACATGATTCCTTTTTCTGGGTGGCTTTTCTTATGCAGTGTGGGATGGTTAGCAGAATTTCTAGCTTCTACCCACTAGATGCTATTAACACTGCCCACACCACAGCACGCTCACAGTTGTGGCAACCAAAAAATGTCTCCAAATATTTGTCAAATGTCTCCAGGCAGGGAGTGGACAGGAAGGGGGAGTGGGTGGCAAAATTATCGCATTTGAGGACAACTGCTTTAGGTTATTCATCACAATCCCTCCCAAACGCCAGCTCCTCCCTCCATCAAAGAAGAGCAGCAACACTTCCTCACACAATTATTTCAGTGTTTTTCCGTCACTCTTCTCTCTTTCTCCTGGCACCTGAGAAATTCTCTTTCAATCTAATAATCTCAGTTACACGTTTAAATTATGTATGTTTAAATTTAGGGGAAAAAAATTTAGTATGTGTTTCTATATGTTTCCAGTGAAAGGGCTTTTTGGTTACTTTAGTATGGATTATTCGGCTTGGGTTATTTTAGTACACATTTATTACTTAGTTTTGGGTTATTTTAGTACATGCTCCCAGTGAAAGGGTTTTTGTGTCATTTTAGTATGGGTTATTTGGTTTGGGTTATTTTAGTATGACACTGCATAGGCAGAAGAAATTCCCTGACTCTTCAGAGGGTTAAGCTATTGCTGAAACCGGCTCTTCAAAACCCTGGAAAAGTGATTTCCAATAACCTAATCAAATAATAGCCAAACAGCTGCTTTAAGCCTTGGGAATATCCGAAACATCAACTATCAGATGTTACTGTGAACGCCAATAAGTTATTGAGATTCTACCGTACATAGAGGATGACTTTTCATAATTTAACAATCTCTAATAAATAGGCTGTGTATGTTCATGTTCATTTGTTATCATTCCTAAAAATTACTACCAGGATGTCCGACAGACATTGTCTGAGGTGGTTTATACAATTACTAGAACTCTAAAAGATGTAACCTATACAAAAAGAGTTAAAATGCTACTTTTATTCTTATAATGTATTTCTTTAAGTAGCAAAATAGCCCAACATAAATTCTTGGGTGGTTAGTAAATAATTTGCTGTAATGAAAAGATCATTGATTTGGAGTCAGAAATCCTAGATTAAATCCTGACTTTCAAATTGTGTGTTATGAGAAAATTTTTCCCAATTTCTCTTACTTTCAGTTTCTTTGTCTTAAGTATTACAATTACAATAATTCTTAAGAATTACAATATTAAGATTACAATAATTACGTGTTACTCAAGGGTTTTACTCTAGATTTTTTTTTTTTTTTACCTATTTATTTTTGGCTGCATTGAGTCTTCATTGCTGTGGGCGGGCTTTCTCTAGTTGTGGCGAGCAGGGCTACTCTTCGTTGCGGTGCCCAGGCTTGTCACTGTGGTGGCTTCTCCTGTTGCAGAGCACGGGCTCTAGGTGCGTGGGCTTCAGTAGTTGTGGCACGTGGGCTCAGTAGCTGTGGCTCGCGTGCTCTAGAGCACAGGCTCAGTAGTTGTGGCACAGGGGCTTAGTTGCTCCATGGCACGTGGGATCTTCCTGGACCAGGGCTCGAACCCGTGTCCCCTGCATTGGCAGGCAGATTCTTAACCACTGCGCCACCAGGGAAGTCCCTACTCTAGATTTAATGCGATAAAAATTGTATATTTTTTTTCTGAAATAGCTATCCAATCATAAGGTATCACATAATTATTAGATACATCTATGGAGAATATTAAGATTTTCCCAAATTAAAAATGCAAATAATGGACAAAATAAAAATTAAGATTTATAAAATGTACATTTCAAATTCCTAACACCAGGGTTTGCTGCCTCTATCCAGGAGAGAACTAGCTAGTCAAGAATCCAGTCATATATAGAATATATGCTACCTTTTCTTAAAGTTCTCTGAGGTGAACTTAGTCCAACTACAGAAATATGAGGCTTTAAATATTTGTTTTTTTCCAGATGTATATGGCCAAATTCCTTTAAAAGACCACTGCTATTTTGGAATTCTGTTGTAAACCTAATTTCAATTACTTTGACATGATTCTCCTTTGTACTGCTAAAATATTTCAGGATAATTATAGAAACATTATACCCTGTTATTTATCAGGAGGGAAAAAAAATTATCAGGCTGTCTCATTTTTCAGATTACTTGTAGATCAGGCAGTGACTGCAAGGAGGGAGCATGAATTATCTGCAAATTTCTTTGAATTAGTTGTTTCAACAGCATCTCTGTTAAAAATAAGTGGCTTTTCAGCTAAGCTTCTGTCTGCATTTTTGTTTACTATGCAGCAACTTTACATCTCTACTGAATTATAGAAGAGAAACCCATCTTTACTGACACTGTGTGTGTACATACAGATACATACAAACACATAAAGAATATACATATATATACATATACACACATATATACTGATACATCTGGAATATATGTATGGATTTCTGACAAGAGAATGTATGATGAGGGATAACGTATTAACTCTAACATCCTTGAAAGTGATAACCATTTTTTCCATATGGGATAGTATTTTATGGTGAGCAAAATTGTGAATATAATAGTGACAACAAGGTAACGTGATGTAAGTGGAAGAAGCACTGGCTTGAAAATCAGAAGAGCTATTGGAGAATGGTAGTCGAGGAAGGGGCAGGGGAGATGTGATGGATAAGAGAAAGCTGTGAGTTCCCCCTAACCGTGAGGTTGGTGTGTGCAGGTGACTCTCCTCTGCATTTTTTCTTTTTTTTTCTTCTTACCCTTATCCATGGGCAGTTAGAGGAAGGCTGTTCCTCCAGAGAGGACAATAGAATATCAAAGAGAGAAGAAGACCTTTCCTGTATTATTCCAATCCTTTAAATTATTTCTTAATGGCCATCTGGGGAAAATGGCATCGGCAGTAGGACTGCTGAAGACTCAGCAATAGTTCATACTAGGCAAGCAGTTACTAACCTCTCACTTTCCCGTTTCTAATCACACTTAACCATATATCCAGCTAAAATTACCAGTATGGAGTATGAAACGTGTATCAAATGACAACATATAGTGCCAGTGATGTCAAATGAGCCAAATTTCTCAATTTTTCCGCAAAACATACTTTGAACTTATTATCAATTTAACAATTTGGTGCCACAGAGTAGGTAAATTCTAACAAAGTGATTATACCCTCATCTGAATCCTGAAATATTTTAAAAAGCATTTTTCAGCTTGTGTTATCCTCCCACTCTCCTAGCTGTGGGAAAGCTTATTTCTGGTTAAGCCTCTTCACACTACCTGGTGTGTCACGGAAATGAATGTTGCTCCTTTAACATGTTAAGATGAATTACTCCTACCCAAATTTCTTAATTTTTGTCTTTTTACAAAGTTCCATGGAACTATAAGAAAAATTTAGTATACGAAGTTACCACCACCATTATTCAGACAGTGCAATGAGAATCCCAAAATAAATGGGATCACTGAAGCAGTTTATAATCTGCAGTACAAGTTCCATCATAAAGTGGGAACATCAGAAAAAGGAAAACACAATATTGCCACGTCTGAATTCATTGCTGCATACCACAGAGCATGGTGTTATCTGGGGAAATAGGGTAGGCAGGGGAAACATAAGGAGGAACAACGGACGTTTTTGTGTTTTCAGTTTTTTGTATCTCCAAGATCTGTTCATTCATTCTAATTGGCTAGAATCTACCTACTGTGAACTGACAGAAATCTACATAAATAGTACATTGAGAAGTGTTACAGTTATCTATTGCTGGGTAATAAACTACATCAAAATTTGTGGCTTAAAGCAACAACGTGTTATTTTCTCTCAGGTTCTGTGGGTTGACTGAGCTCAGGCGGCAGCTTTCACTTGAGTTATCTATTGAGACTTCAGTGAGATGGTGGCTGGGGCTGCTGTCATCTGAACGCTTGACTGAGGTGGATGAAGACGTGGCTCGCCCAGGACAGGTAGTCAAACGCTGGCTATTGGCTTGGAGCTGAATTGGGGTGGTTAACCAGAGGACCACATGTGGCCCCTTCCTGTGGCTTGGACTTCTCACAGGATGGTGGCTGTATCCAAGAAGAACTGTCCCCAAATCAAGCATTATAAGAGGCTTAGGAAGAAGCTGTAAAGCCTTTTCTGACCCTACCTTAGAACTCTAATAACATCACTTTTTAAAATTAGAATCAGTCACGCGAATCACTGAGGTATCTCTGATTTAAGGGGAGATGACCTAGATTCCAGCTCCTAAGGTGACAAGCAGCATGCACAAAAACGTAGAGAAGAAATCGATGGCAGCCATCTTTGCAGACTCGCCGCAAGAGGTTAATTATGATTCTATGGCTTCCATACCTCGGGGAAGTAATTTTTATAAATAATGCAAACAGACTGACCCTTCTTTGTGAATGACAAAGTAAATATCAGGCACAATTTTTAAATGGTGGTAGCTCCCAATCCCCAGGTAATTCCTGAATTTCCCTTCCTCCCATTAACACTCAAGCTACATGTCTAATATCACTTGATCTCTCCTTCCACTGTGCCAAATATACTTACTGACCACCAAATCCTTCCTTTAGTTCCTTGCATTTCTACCATCCTAACAGTAAAGCGAGTGGCCTATGTTTAAGGATAAAACCTACATTCCCTACACCAAATTTATAACAGGCAAAGCTCCAAGAAATTTCATGGTCTTGCCTTCCTCAAACACAAGCTCAAGCTGCCTTCTTTTTATTTCTCTAACACAGCAGGATTCAGTAGCTCCTTTAGCCCTCAAGCCATTGCTGTTGAAAGTTGAACAAATGAAGGAATAAATGGGCTTTCAAATCCCTCTAAGAAACAGTATAGCGCTCTCCTTACATAGGCTTCTCCCCAAATCTTTGTCCTTCCTCCATGTTTAATTTCCCTGTACCTTGAATAGACTTTGTTATTGGTTGAAATATCTTTCTTCAGTTTCTGATCCCATTTCAATTGAAATAACTCCTCAGATCATAAGGCCAGCCTAATGATATAGTGAAAATCACCTGAGACTTTCATGAACACCGTCCCACACACTGATATTTGCTCTCCTAAAGGTGATATATTGTTAAGTGGAGTCAGCTGAGGCCCTAGAAAATAATTTCTATTCCCACAGATGTCAGATTATATCCAATAGATGCAAAAGGACCTTGGCTGAGTAGTGGCCCCTATACACAGAGGATTTAAATAAGATTCCTCTGCATTCCAGAGCAAATCCCCAAAACATATTTTGATGAATAGATTTCCACACAATCTGGAATTTTCAGAGGTTCTCAGGATAGAACTCTGCCCATGATAAGTTGATTCTTAAAACTTAAGAACATGAATAAATATGCTCAGGTTTATGAAATAAATGCTTATTTTTACCACCACCAGACGTAACAAGCAGAAATCTTGACTGAGATTCTTTCTAAATATAGGTGGTATAGCTACTCAAGTCATAGTCTAAGTTAAATGAGATCTTAAAAGAACTTGAGATCCTAGGAAACTTGAGACTGTGTCACCATCCTATTATACATCTCTTCACCTGTGCAAATAGAACCATAAACATATGACTTCATAAGGCACTTAATAAAATATTATAGGCAGAGAATTTCCCCTTGAATAAAGATATAATCAATAAATAAATTCTTCAAACCAAGAATACAATATCAAAAGAGCTGAGGTAGGAAGAAATTCTTGAACTTTTTCCTAAGGTTGCCTCTAATACTCAGGATATGAATGTGAAAACCGAAACTCCAAAACTAGCTACCTACTCCTACCCTCTGCAACACACACAGCTTAACATCTACATTATAATCTATATTAGCAGGATGTTACTATTCCATTTATTCCATTATTTTCATTAGCATAATTTTACCATTCCAGGAAACTTTTGTGCAGGCAAATAACTTCATTCTTCATTACAAGACTTTCTGCAAACTTTAGAATTTCCCCTCAGAAGGAAGTATCAACAGATACTTTAGGTCTTCAGATGTTTTGAATCCCTCACCTCAAAATCTTCAGCTTGCTATTTCCAGCAGTTCTAAACTGTTATAGCATGATCTTTTCCCAATTCCAATCTAGTCCTCTCATTGAAAGACTCAGTTTAAACTAAACTTATTTTCAACAAATTTGTCCTGCCATTTCTCCTCTGAGAACTACAGAGCTCTGTGGAGGTGGTGTTTTCCTTCACTGAGATAAGTAATTCATTCAGTTTGCTTTATCAACATGTTGTGTTGGTGATGTGTAGAGCATTAGCATTCAATGGAAGGTAGTGCTCAGACCCCTGAAAACTAACCTGTCAAACTAGAGGGGAGTAAAGTTGGGGTGGGCATGCAAATATGGCAGAAGGAGGTCAAAAATGTGGCTACTATATTCTCCTCTATCCCAGCCCCATAAAGGATGTGTTCAAAGGTATCCTATACTTCTTGAAATATGGAGGTCAGATCCTGGCTTTGGGGCTTTTTAAAACCCCCTGAGTCCTCTAGATTTTGCAGACTGGCAATGTCTGGGAACTCATCTTCCCTGGTGTTTCCAGGTGATGACAAATTGAAATTATAATGGAGTGATGGCAGTTCAGGCATACAAAAACGGGCTTGGGCGGCCATTGACGGTCTGCTCTCAGATTCATCTTTGTATCACTGAGAACTTGAACTTTCTTTGAACTGTACCAAGGATACCACCAGCCATATTCAGAATAGTTCCCAGCTGCAACCTTATGGTCTCAAGTTCTCTCCTTGTAACTATGCAACCATTTCAGACCCTAACCAACCCTAACTTAACAAACACCCTTACTTCTCGCCAGCTCCAATTATAATTCTTGATAAACAACTCATGTAACTGACTGTAACTTTGCTTTTTTTTTTGGCTGTGCTGGGTCTTAGTTGAGGCACATGGGATCTTCGTTGCGGCATGCGGGATATTTAGTTGTGGCAGGCGGGCTCTTAGTTGTGGCATGTGGGATCTAGTTCCCTGACCAGGGATCAAACCCAGGCCCCCTGCATTGGGAGCACGGGGTCTTATCCACGGGACCACCAGGGAAGTCCCAACCTTATGCTTTTCGCCTTTATAAGCCTCCCCTATTTTGTAGTTGGGTGGAACACAATCCAAGTGCTTCTTGAACCTGTGTCTCCTGGGCTGCAGGCTGCAGTCCTAATAAACCCCAAATAGGCATCTTTGTATTTCAATCAGGTCTCCATTTCTGAGATTTTGGTTAATGCAGGTCACTGCAGATACACACACACACACACACACACACACACACACACACACACACACACACACACACACACACACACACGGGGCGGGACAGGGAAGGTGGGGCAGGGAAGGCGGGGCAAGCATAGGTTGTTCCTGTTCTTATTCCCCCACTCACCTTGAAACAAGACAAACACTTGGCACAACTCAAAAACTGATTCAAACCCTTAACACATTAAAATATGGATATTTTACTGAAGATTTATCCCATGGGTAGATGGGGAAGAAAAGGTATAACACACAGCACAGACTTAAAATCCTTATTAGACATATTCATTCTTTCATCCTCAAAGTTCTTAACATGAGCAAATCACACCTTCTCTCTCTTTTCTGTCCCATTTAATATATAAACCTAGCCCTTCCTACCTCTTAGCAAAACAAAAGCCTCCAATTAACTAAAACCCTCCACACTTGGAATGCAATGTATGGCAGAACCTACAGGTACTCCAGCCAGAGCAAAAGGGAAGGTCTCACCTCCTCAGAAGAGTTTATCACAGAATTTACCCCAAATTTCACATACACATTCCATTTATATAATATTCAAATTGCTAGGCCTCTGCAATTGAACTTTGACTAAATCCAAAATATATGTGTACTGAAAACTGAAGCAATATTCGAGCAGAGAAAGAAGTTTTTAATCAAGGAGAAGTAGCAGGAGGCTATGGACAAATATTCAGTGACCTGGAAAATTAAAATGAGGATTAATTTCAACCAACAACCTTGTGTGTGTGTGTGCGTGTGTGTGTGTATGAGAAAGAGAGAGAGAAAGATTTAATTTGTGAAAAGCTAAATATATTTGCACTAGTTTCTGAGGTAATTTGCTTGTTTGTTCTGCCACATGAGAAAATGATAAGTGATTTGCATTTAGGGCATAAAATTGAACACTGAATAAAGATAATAATAGATATATCATATACATGTGTGAGAGACATCTACATTAACATTTAAAATGTATGATATTTTTGATGTGTCCCTAAATTTTGATGTGTTATTTAAATGAGAAAGACCACTGGAATTTAGAATAATTGGGGAAGGGGAAAAAGCCATTTGGTGAAGGGGCTAAATCTCTGGGTTTAGAGAAGAAACAAGGTGTAATATTAGCTCTTTCACTGACTAGTTGCATAAGTTTGGCCTAATCTCATCCCCAGTTAAAACCTCTGGCTTTTTTTCCCATCAAAATGAAGAGGTTGAGTTAAGATAAGGCTTTAGCCCTATTCTACCTACGGACATCCTGGGTTTATAATTGTTTTGGAAAGTATGGCTGTGGCCAAAATTCACATTAATTTTATACAAAAAGGTAATCACAGTGTTTGAGATGCATTGATTTAGGAGTGGCTTGACAATAATTTGGTTGGTTTTCTGTTATTGTTGCTGCTGCTGTTGCTGCTATTGTTCTGGGAAAGCAAATTTTCTTTGCTGATCATCACTGTTCTGAGGTGTATGCATCAAATAATAGGCAGTTTTCAAGCCTCTTTGACAGGTGCAATTACATGCACCCAGACACCCACACGAATAAGCCTGATGAAGTCAGACATCTGTTTTCCTACACATGCTGCTCTCATCCCACTAGTACCTCATGATATTCTTTTCCCCAGTGAAGAGTGAGAAATGGTGAGCTCTCAGGAATTAATCCTGAATCAGTCCTCAAGCAGACGAGCCAACTACCATGGCCACAGGCAGTCACAGAGACATGGGAGGACCACTGTATCTTGTATCCTGTATCTCACAGAGGAGATACAGATAGGACAGTGCTAGGCCAGTCAAACTACAGGGAGGAATTGTTGGATATTACCTCCAGAATTTACCCTAAAAATCTGAGTTACCTGCCTGTATCTATCAAAGACATTCTACCTAGTGCAGGAAGGCTTAAGGATTTAAACAAAAGTGAAATTGTCGCTACAGTGGGCTTTCACGAGCAATGGAGACAGTAAAGAACACAAAATCATGAGTTCCAAGAGAGGCTGACCAAAAGGAGTGGATGAACTAGTTGACCATGAGAAAATAAACCTGCAGAGAAAGCATTAACCCTTTGCTCTTGACACTCAGCTTTGTTCCCCTTAGAATTGCAGCCCAATGACTGGCCTTGTCCTGGGCTCCGGCCATTCTCATGGAAGAGATGGGCAGTGGAAGGCATTACTGTTGCACAATCTGAGACAATGAGGACCACAAGAGGCTTGTTAACACAAGGGTTGGATTATGCTTTCACTAGATATTAATGTCATCCATTTCATAATTATTTCTACTGTTTTGAACAAAATGGAACATAAATATTCCTTGCTTAGTATATCTGATTTGTACACTGTTGGTATATATCTATCAATGAATTGTATATGCAATCATATCCCCCCAATGCCTAATTAATAACATCATCCGTTTGGTGGGTTTTGAAGCTCCCAAAACGGAAATTTTGCTTCTTTTCTTCTCTTTCTCTCTCTCATAACCAAAATATTGGCTATGACAATATTTACTATCATCTAAAATATTACATTGGCTACATTCTACATGATAAGCTGACAGTAATATTTAAAGAGATAATTCTATATAAATGGATGATTCACAGGAGGTTTCTGTTTGAATCCTCTATAGTACATGTCTTCTAGAGTGTGATTTTAATTCATTATTTTATTCAACAATTGTGTGATATGTTTCAGGTACTGTGGTAGCTGTTAGGTAGGCAGTACTAAACAGAGTTGCTATTCCCCTACCGTCATGACATGTACTGACTATTGGGATAAATGTTTAAAGATCATTACACAAAAATGAATATATAATTTTAATTTTGGCTCTGTGTGTAATTGTCATCCAGTATTTAATATTAATCAACCCTTATGGAGTGCATTCTAGATGTCAAGCACTGAGGAAACAAAGGTAATAAAACCTAGACCAGCCTTCAGCAGTCTTACGGCCCAACTGGAGATGGAGAATCACATATTTACATTGTTGAAAGCATAGTAGAGCAAAAATATTGGAGACATCTAAAGACGTTGGTTGTATTTGTTTCTGAGAGGCTGGGCTATTATTGTATCTTCTGTCTAGCTTATTGCATATTCTTCATTTTCTATATTCCACAATTCTTGATTGAAGTATAATAACTGTTTGAGAATCCATGATTGCAGTGGTCAAATAAATGGTGACAATAATAAGCAGTGTATGACATCAGTTATGGGAAAGAGTCAATGGCTGAAGTGTAATAGAAAAAAGTATGAGGACTTCCCTGGTGGTCCAGTGGCTAAGACTCCACGCTCCCAATGCAGGGGGCCTGGGTTCGGTCCCTGGTCAGGGAACTAGATACCACAGGCTGCAACTAAAGATCCTGCATGCCACAACTAACACCTGGTGCAGCCAAATAAAGAAAGAAATATTTTTTTAAAAAAAGAGGATGTAAAATTTGGCAAAAATGATATATAAGTTACTAAAAGACAAGTTGGTATATCTTGATTGAACAATATGATCAAGAAAGCAGAGAGGAGGAAAGCATATTCCAAACATGGGGCTCAGCATGTGAATAAGACCTGAGAATGGAATTTTAATGGTAGGATCTAGAATGCCTTCAATATGAGTTTCAAGTTTATGAAAGAGAACAACTGGATTTGAGCAAGGGAAAGTAGACTGTGGCTAGCTCATGGAGGGCCCCCCAAAACTGTGATTATTTAAACAGTGGGGAATCATTAGGGTTTGAAGAAATTGATTCTAATTACTATTTATCTAGGTAATTCTAGCAATAAAGAATAGAATAGAATAGAAGAAGGGGATGAGCTGGGTTTGGGCGCAGCTACTGGATACTGCAGGTGTAATTGCTCTGAGTTCTTGTGAGGGGATCTCAATAGAGGAGTAGCGCTAAAATTAAGAAGGAAGGAATAGATGTGACAGTTGTGATTCAGAAATAGCTGATAGAAATTACTAACTACTTAAGTATGTTGAGGATGTGAGAAAAAGGTCAACAGTGACTTTAATACATCAAGCTTGAGTGACAGGGACAGTGCTGTATCTTAGAACAGAGTTCAGAGGATTAGACAAGTTGGAAGAAAGAGAATGAGTTCTTTTTTAGGTCTATTTTGAGAGTGAAGCTATAGCAGTGATGGCCAGGGATACAGTACCTTTTGATTCTCAGGAAAGAAGTGAGAGTAATATATTTAGATTTGAAAGAATATAATCATGTTGGTGGTAATTTGATAATTAAGCTCTTTTTTGGAAACTTTCATCTTTGTATCCCATAGCTTTTAACACAATTCTTAAACATGTTAGCAATGTAATATGATTACCTAGTGAAAAAAATTAATAGATGCCTGAAATCTCACAGGAAGAGTATATAGACTTCTATAAGCAGAAAACTGAAAATTGATTTCTGGTGGAGGTATATATTTGTGGGGTAGGGACCAGACCAGAAGCCTAGAAGAAGTACATTAAAAGATGGTAGGAGAACTAAATCATTAGAGAAATGCAAATCAAAACTACAATGAGGTATCACCTCACACCGGTCAGAATGGCCATCATCAAAAAATCTACAAACAATAAATTCTGGAGAGGGCGTGGAGAAAAGGGAACCCTCTTGCACTGTTGGTGGGAATGTAAATTGATACAGCCACTAAGGAGAACAGTATAGAGATTCCTTAAAAAACTAAAAATAGAAGTACCATATGACCCAGCAGTCCCACTACTGGGCATATACCCTGAGAAAACCGTAATTCAAAAAGAGTCATGTACGACAATGTTCATTGCAGCACTATTTACAATAGCCAGAACATGGAAGCAACCTGAGTGTCCATCGACAGATGAATGGATAAAGAAGATGTGGCACATATATACAATGGAATATTACTCAGCCATAAAAAGAAACGAAATTGAGTTATTTGTAGTGAGGTAGATGGACCTAGAATCTGTCATATAGAGTGAAATAAGTCAGAAAGAGAAAAACAAATACTGTATGCTAACATATATATATATGGAATCTTAAAAAAAAGAAAAAAAGGTTCTGAAGAACCTAAGCACAGGACACAAATAAAGACGCAGACATAGAGAATAGACTTGAGGACACGGGGAGGGGGAAGGGTAAGCTGGGACAAAGTGAGAGAGTGGCATGGACTTATATATACTACCAAATGTAAAATAGCTAGCTAGTGGGAAGCAGCCGCATAGCACAGGGAGATCAGCTCGGTGCTTTGTGACCACCTAGAGGGGTGGGATAGGGAGAGTGGGAGGGAGATGCAAGAGGGAGGGGATATGGGGATATATGTATACGTATAGCTGATTCACTTTGTTATACAGCAGCAACTAACACAACAATGTAAAGCAATTATACTCCAATAAAGATGTTAAAAAAAAAAAGATGGTAGGAGTGTAAAGTAAAGAGAGGGTACAGCTAAGGAAGCTAAGCTAAGGGAGTAAAAAATACTAAGGGAAAAAATGTGGAAAATAAAGAACTCCATAGAGATCAAAGAGAAAGAGAATAGAAACTAGATCATAGTTTTAGCATAAAGGAGCTTTTTGTGGCCACGTAAAAAGCTGGTGATTTTAATGAGAGAAAACTATTGGAAGCTGGATTGTAAAGGAATTTGAGAATGAGTAAATTCTGAGAATGCTGAGACAGTCAGGAGGAAAACTTCCTGATTCAGAAGTCTAGGGTGAAAGAAAACAGAGATAGTAATGATGATTGCTCCAAGTAGTATGAGGGTTGAGGGAAAAATATGTATGAAGTTAGAGATTTCAGCATAAAAACAGAAAGAAAGCAGGATAGCTTTTTTTAAGACATTTTTTCACTCTTCAGTTTATTTAAACCTAGTGGTTCTCTGCCTTATTATGCTGTATATCTCATTACATTTCCATCATTAGTTAGTTTTTTTAATTTAAAGAAATTTTATTTTATTTATTTATTTTTGGCCGTGTTGGGTCTTCTTTGCTGCACGCAGTCTTTCTCTACTTGCGGCGAGCGGGGGCTAGTCTTCATTGCGGTGCTCAGGCTTCTCGCTGCGGTGGCTTCTCTTGTTGTGGAGCATGGGCTCTAGGCACACCGGCTCCAGTAGTTGTGACGCGCGGGCTCAGCAGTTGTGGCTTGTGGGTTCTAGAGTGCAGGATCAGCAGTTTTGGTGCACAGGCTTAGTTGCTCCGCGGCATGTGGGATCTTCCCGAACTGGGGATCGAAACCATGTTCCCTGCATTGGCAGGCAGATTCTCATCCACTGCACCACCAGGGAAGCCCCTCCATCATTAGTTATTAACGAAAACAGCAAATGCACTGACTTTCCTTCTGCTAATTCTATTGATCCTGTAATCTGCTTGAAGTGTTAAACTGATTCACTCTAATTCCATGGGATGGATTATACTGGAAGAGAATAAACTGATTAGTTAAAGAAAGAGAAAGACCTGGAAAACTGAATAACAAACACATTTTTTCTTTTTACTCAGTAATATTTGGTTAGCTGTAACTGATGCTTGTTGTGCAAAAGATCTTGAAATCCTGCTTTATTAACTTTAATGGGATTAGTGGAATTGGTAAGCGTTATTTAAGGTTTTGCCTCATTTACTGTGACTTAAGAAACAAGAGGTGCATCGGACAAATCCTAAGCACTTTACCAGCGGCACTGCCATATAAGGCAAATACAGCTAGCCAGTTCTCACACTGTGATATTTAATAATTTTTCCCTGATATGTGTGTGTGCTTTATGTATGTGGATAATATGTGTGTATGATAAGGGCATTTTGAAAATTGCAAAGCACTTTTAAAAAATGTTTTTACTTTATTCACTATAAATCATATTGTACAGATGAACTACTTGATCAAAACTATTGCACTAGTTGGTTGATGCTTAGATGTTTTTTCTTCAGTATATAAAACTTTTTGAATAAATGAATCAACAAATTTTACAGAAGAAGACATATGTTAACTTTTCTTTTAAGTCTGAGGTTCCCAAGCAAGGCCTATTAAACTAGGAAGCAATCTTGGAAATAATAATAATAACAATAATAAATGTTATAACACCTTATAATTTTAAAATAATTTGATAGTTACATCTTTTCTATACCCATGATCTACAAAATGAAAATGAAGCTGACATAGATAAAATACCTTATTATAGCATCAAGGAAATACAAAACAACACTAATCACCTACTGCAACTATGCAACTTTATATATTTATTCAAGATTGATTTGTAAGGAGGCAAAAGCAATGCTCTTATTTTATTGGCTTTTCTTCATCTGCAAAAGTATAGGGAAGAAATAAGATGAGTCAAAGAAATTAACAGATATTGGAAATGACTTCTCAAACTAAAAAATAAAGTCAGGTCTTGTATTTACATATTTATCAATGACTCTACAAGTAGTCTGTACATTTTTATTAGACATATACTTCAAAATGGTGAGTCAGACTGTGGAAAGCAATAATTATCCTGTAACTATCACACTAACAGTATGGAAATCAGTCCTAAATCTCTGGAAGACATTACACTCACATTCTATATTTGTGTTATGAACACCCATGAACCTGTTAACCGCTTGAAAGTTTGCAGAGTGCTTTTATCCACAGTCACCTTCAACAGAGACTCTATGGGATGGAGGTTAATTTGACCATTTCCAAACTGGAAGCAGATTCTAAGAGAGGTCACATGACTTTCCCATGGTCGCACACAGGCTGAGTGGTAGAAACAGGATTCCTGGTTGGGCCACAGGGTTCCCAAGCCAAGGCTCTCAGAGACCCTGAATAATGGGATGAGAAGATTCTAGAGAGCATAAGGATATGAATTCAAGCCTTAATTCCATCAACTGATGGGTGACCACGCATGCTTTACTATAAGTGTTGTTAAGCTCTTTACAGGTTCCTTGCTGTAGGGCTTTACTGAGGCTTAAATGAGATAATGTTTATGAAAGCACTTTTTAATATTAAAATTCTATAGAAATGTTATGAGTTGTGATGTATTTGCCAAATGGAAGCTGAGCT
Organism: Pseudorca crassidens; assembly: GCF_039906515.1. NCBI lineage: Eukaryota > Metazoa > Chordata > Mammalia > Artiodactyla > Delphinidae > Pseudorca > Pseudorca crassidens. Next base: position 52,594,835 of record NC_090311.1, on the reverse strand, counting down.
GATATTTGGAATGGCCTTGTGGGAATGTTTTCAATGGGGAAAGAAATTGCCTGTGAAACAGTTCTAATCACGAATGCAAATCCTGCTGGCAAATGTGGCAGATCCTGGGAAAGACACATCCAGATATTGTCTTTTTATCCCTCAAATGTCCCTGTGACTAAGGAAGTGGAGCAGCTGCTGCTATTACTATCACTGTTAGGATCATTATTCTCAGATTATTGATGGGAAAACCAAGAAGAAGATAATGTGTGTGTCTGTCTGTCTGTCTGTGTGTCTGTGTGTGTCTGTGTGTAAGCCTGGCACATAGAAAACACTCAATAAATGGTGCTATTATTGCTGCTACTCTTTTTATGCTGTTCTATGCAAAGAGATCAAATTTTAGCTCTTCAATGGTAATGTCCACGTTTGAATAGATGCCTTTGATACCAAATGACATTGTGGCAGAGAGATCTTTGGTTTAATTTGGCAATGTAAGTCACTGAATAAGCAGAATTACCCATAAATGTGACATGATAAAGAGGCAATAACAGTATTTTAAAATGTTGACTATAAGGTCTGTTGCTGGGAGATTTAGTCGATTATAAGTTCTAAAACTGGGAGTTTTCAGAGTAACAATAATAGTAATAATTAATACTGGCTGAGCTGTTATTTTGTGCCAGATATTTTGCATGTTCTCTGTGAGCATTATCTTACTGAAATCTTGCAAAACCCATACAATTGCGTTGAATAGATTTATTGATGAAGAAACCAGGCGCACAGCTAGTAAGTGACTGACTCTGCCTGTGAACCCAGGTAGTCTGACTCCAAGTTGGAGCTCTTACAAAACCATGTTATTCTCCCTCCCAAAATTCTTTGAAGTTTAAACTGAATTAATGAGACTCTAGTGTATGGGGACATGGACCTAATGGATCCCCTTCTACACTCTGCTTGCCAGACTACTAGAGTCTAGGGCAAACAATGAAAATTACAGAAAAATATCGCTTTGATGTAGGACAATCATGATGATGAGGGCACTTAAGTCCATACAAGAGCATTTGAAATAATATTATTCAGTCCGATTATACGTGTGAGTCATCTTCAAATATTTAAAGGACTGTCAGATAGAAGAGAAATTGGTAATATATTCTTAAGTGATACTTTTAGGATTGTTGGTAGAACTTACACTGAGATGATGTCAGCTCTGAATACATGCTGGACGTTTCTTTAGAGCAAACCAAACAGATAATGAAACAGTCTGACTCCAGATGTCTCTACATCTAGTTTTGTGTTGCTGGTGGTGGTTAAGCCTCATTTCCTTAACTGATATTATGGCAGAGCACATTGAGATATACAATGGGGATCTGACTAGACAACTTTAAAGTCTCTTACGGGAACTTCCCTGGTGGTCCAGTGGTAAAGAATCCACCTTACAATGCAGGGGACGCAGGTTCTATCCCTGGTCTGGGAACTAAGATCCCACCTGCCGCGGGGCAACTAAGTCCGCACGCCACAACTACTGAACCCGCTCGCCTCAACTAGAGAGCCTGCGTGCCGCAAACTACAGAGCCCTTGCACTCTGGAACCTGTGTGCCACAACTACAGAGCACATGCGCCTTGGAGCCCGTGACAACTAGAGAGAGAAAAACCTGCACACCACAACTAGAGAGGAGCCCATGTGCCACAACGAAAAATCCCAGGTGCCGCAACTAAGACCTGATGCAGCCAAAAAAATAAACTAAATAAATAAATAATAAATCTTAAAAAAAAATGGAAAGTAGAACATATTTAAAAATAAATAAAGTCTCTTCCAGAATTTGGTTTCTGAGATTATAAGAAATGGCCAATTAGGTCTTAAAACTCAGTGCTTAGGACTGTGAACATGAGTATGTTCACAGACACCCTGAGTCAACTAAAATAATGATGTGCCTGTAGCCCTATTTGCTCCGTATTTCTGCCCATCCTCAAGGGCAAAGATGCTACTTTCCTACAAGAGAGGACAGGTTAATCTGCATAAAGAAAAAGTAGGTGAGTCATGAGAGTGTAATAGGGACATAGATACTGAAGGTTGAAGAGAAGTGAACCAGACCATCTGAGAGTTATTCAGATGGTAGAGAGGAAAATAGTTTGGTATAAGCTTATGTGACTAAAGTTAATATAGGAAATCCCTCTGATGTCCTTTGAGAAGCAAAAGTAAAGAATTGTATGTTTCTTTAAATACTTTTGGGTGGTAAACTATGTTTCCTCAAAATAACATCACTCTGGGGCTGAATCATCTTTTTGGTTTCCTAGGGTAACATGTTGTGGGACTAACATGCAGGATTTCAGCTCCAGTACCCAGCTATACTCAGTCAGGATGGAAGTCATCACTGTAAATGTGAGTCAAAGTGTATTTTCATCCTGAATGTTAAGCTGTTGGAACAATGAAACTGATGAGGATGAGTCCATCAAATCAGAAATTATGCAAAAATGTTGAAGAGTTCCTGAGAGGATGATAGCCTAGTACGATTTTCATAGTTTGTAAAAAGGCCCTATTTATTTCTTAAAATTTTAACCAAATACACAAACTTGTGTATGTTCTCTATAACTTAGGCAAAATTCAGCGAAGTACCTTACACATCATGAACTGTAAAGCTGAAGCGTATGGTTTGTTTTGTTTTATTTTTCCAAACTTCAGTTGATATCACATGGATATCAAGAGAAGGTCTTACCTGTTTATGTGTTTAAGACTTCTGCTTTGCTTCCATGATCAAGATCAGATAATTTATCAGTTAAACAGACTCTGGAATGATGATGATATAGGTTACTTGTAACTTTAAAGTTAAGACATTAGTGATAGGTAGCATGCCAAGGGCTTAACATGATCTCAACATCTGTAATACCATTCATGGTATTATTAACAAATATACTCCTCCTCTCTCCCACGCCAGTGAGATGGAATATACTTCTCTGCTTGCTTTGGGTTTTGCCATGTAGCTTGCTCTATGTCTTAGCTCTGGCTACCACAGCAAAGTACCTGAGGCTGGGTGGCTTAAACGGCAGAAATTAATTCTTTCCCTTTGTTTCTTCCTTCCTTTCTTTCTTTCTTTCTTTCTTTCTTTCTTCTTTCTTTCTTTCTTTCTTTCTCTCTCTCTAGCTCTCCTCTCTCTCTCTCTCTCCCTCTCTCCCCCCCTTCTCTCTTTCAAGCTCTCTCTCTCTAGCTCTCTCTAGCACTTTCTCTCTCTCTCTCTCTTTAGCTCTCTCTCTCTCTCTCTAGCTCTCTTTCTATCTCTCTAGCTCTCTCTCTCTCTCTAGCTCTGGAGGCAAGAAGTCTGAGAAGGGAGTGCTGGCATGGTTCAGTTCTGGTGAGAACACTTCCTGGCTTGCATATGGCTGCCTTCTTACTGTGTCCTCACATGGCAGAGAGGGACAGAGAAAGAGGGAGAAAGGTATCTCATGTCTGGTGTCATAAGGGCATTAATCCCATCATGAAGGCTCCACCCTTACGACATAATCATATTCCAGAGTCCCCGTCTCCAAATATTGTCACATTGGGGGTTAGGGCTTCTACATGAGAGTGGGTGGAGGCATAATTCAGTCCATAACGCTCTGAGAAATCGAGTGCCACCACTGAGTGAAGATGTTAAGCGACACTCATGTGTACTTTTTCTCTCCTCCACACATGCTGTCCAGTTTGAGAAGAACACAGCAAGACTGATGGTCCTAGAACCTGAGTCCCATTCACAACCTGTAGCACGATGAGGTAGCCAACCTGCAAAGCTACAAAGAAAGCTTGCAGTTTATTGTTGGGATTAGGTGTTGCTGCCAAACAAACAAACAAAAACTGTCTAATCCATAGAACAGTGGTAAAGAGGCTCAGGCTCAGAGAGGAAGAAATGTCATTGCTTATATGCAAAAATCTTTCAGGAGCCATAAGACTGAAATTTTTCTGAAGAATACTGAAATGAATTCATGATAGTAATGGAATTCTAATGCCAAAAAATAACTTTATGACAGCAACAGGAATAAGTGTTCTGTATTTTTGTACTTGGGCTAAAAAACAGGAAGAATGCATAATATTTGGATGGGGTGCAGGATAAAACTTCTGGCTACTCACAAGCAGCTAGGTTGAATATGTTTGAGTGCATTTAATAGGAGTAGTTATGTTACTTTTGGCATAACAAATTACCACACATTTAGTAGCTTAAAACATTTGTCATTTCTTGTCTCACAGTTTCAGTGGGTCAGGAGTCTGGGCACAAGTGAGGTGGGTCCTGAGCTCAGACTCTTACAAGACTCACATCAAGGTGTTGGTTAGACTCTGTTCCCGTCTGGAGGATTGACTGGGGAAGGATCCACTTCTAAGCTCCTTCAGGTTGTTGGCAGAGCTCAGGGTCATACAACTTCAGATTTCATGGCAGCTTGATTCATCCAAGTGAATGAATGAGAGAGGGAGAGAGGGAGAGGGAGAGAGAGAGAAAAAGAGAGAGAGAGAGAGAGAGAGAGAGAGAGAATATGAATGAAGGTCTCTGCTACTTGGAGCCCCTAACTTCAGGGAAGGCCTGAATACTCTTAGTGATATTAACAAATGTGGTTTCTAGATATTACATAATGAAATTAGGCAACATTTGGAAGATCTATATAGCTCAGTGAATCAGTATTTTCCAAAGACTAATATCTTTTTGCTCTCACAAATTCATCAATGGATAAAAGATCATCCAAAGTAGATTATGAAAAGTTCATTGATAATGGTTTCAGATTCTACATTGCAACTAGTCTTTAAAAGACAACCGTTGGTTGAGTTTTGGAACAGTATCAAAGAATATCCACCATTACCAAAAAACTATGAAAAACACTTCTGCCTTGTCTTCTGCTTAGCGAGAGAGAAAAAAGAGCTGTAAAAAAAAATGCAACAATGCCAGTTGACTTATCTGTTCGTTTTGATTTTGGGAAAAAAATAATGTGTTAAATGTTACCACGTCATGAGTTTATTATCGTTATTTTAAAATAAAGCTATAAATACAAAAAAAAGCCTACCTGACTAGGTCAGGCCCACCCAAGATAATCTCCCTTTTAATTAACTCAAAACCAACAGGTTAGGAACCTTAATTATATCTGTAAAATCCTTTCATCTTTACCCTACCCTGAGAGTGACACCCCATCACCTTTGCCATATTGTATCGGTTAGAAGAAAGTCCCAGATTCCACAGCACAGAAGGGGAGAGGATGACACAGGGGTGTGACTCATCATGGGTTACCAGAGGGTATATCTGCCATGTCATTCAATAAACTATATTGGACTACATTATTACTCCAGAGAACTTCAAAGTTTTCCCATTTATAAAATCAAGCCAGGCGTGGGACAAAGGTAGATGTAGTGACTGGGAAGCAGGGATGAGTAATAAAGCTCAGACCTGAGGCACTATGAGGACATGAGAGAACTGAAATAAAGCAGATACGACTCTCTTAAAGAAACATCACCAAAAAGCCATGTCTGATTTAGTATGAATAAACAAGTTCCTCGATACCCATCAGAGCCGTACAAACGTTCCCAGAGGCAGAATCAAGACCAGGTTGGAAATAGCCCCTTCTAATCTGCTATCACTGTGGTGGAGCTGGTCAGGTGCACCTACGCATCTAGCCACTTACACTTCAGAGACCCCAGGAAGGATGGAAAGTGTGATTGCATTTCAGCATTGGCTAGGAGGGACATCTAGTGGCAGCTGGAAACTGGGAGGGTTGTCAACTGGTAAGCACATAACCTTGAGCAGGTTAATGCATAGAGATTCTGAGCGGGAGGTGCTGATGGTGTTCCGTCTGTCCTCCGGGAAGCCAGTCAGCCACCGATTTCAAGTTTTTAAAAAAGATATAAAAGATTTTTATAAGATTATAAACAGACCATACCTGGTAGTATCTTCAAAGGCATCTAACATTATTTACATGCATTCTCATAAAGAAGTGTGCTCTCATAGAAATAAGGGTAACTTCAATGAGCCACATTATATTTCTCTGTGTGTGTGTGTGTGTGTGTGTGTGAGAAAAAGATAGGAAGAGAGTCATCAAAGATTGATCGGGAGAACATTATGACATGGTAAAACATATATAGATGAAAGGAAGGAAGTAAAGGAGGAAGGGAGGGAGAAAGGAAAATGGGACTCGTGGTGCTGTAGCCATACCTCCTCCCTCCAATCCCTCAGGGCAACGTTATCTTTGCCTATTTTGACTCTTCATCTTCCCCACCCTCTAAGATGTGTGGCTTTCTACAAAAATGGATTTTAGAACTTTCAGATGTATCCAAAAAAATGAACAAAGGAGGACTCAGCCTGAGAAATGGGAAAAGAGAAAAAGCTGAAAGACAATGAGGCTAAGTGAATCTTTATGGTACAGATCTGAGAGGGTTGGGGGAAAGAGGTGGGAATAAAGAGGCAGGGATGGAGTGGGTGCTTCAGGGATGGGGGAGAGCTTTAGAGTGCTGGTGAGTCATTAGCTCTTGAGCAGCCTTAAGTGAGAGGAAACTGTGAAGGAGAGAAAGAGATGAGTGTTTTCAAGTTTATTTTAATATTATGAAGATTTTTTGACAGATCCAAATTAAAGATTGGAATTATTTTAATTATTAATTTCACTGGTTTTTATCCCGGTACCTAGTTAAAGGCCCACTACGTAGTAGATGTCAGTTACTGAATGAATGAATGAATGAATGAATACCAATTGCCATCCTAAAAGCTCAGGTTGGACCAGTTCAGCCAATATGAACAATGAGTAGAATGTGGTGGTAACTGATGTCACAATGGACTATGAAACCAGAATTCCACGGTGGGGCCTCAACATACCTTTTTAAGGCATTCCAGCTTGACATAAAATTAGTAGCAGCTTGTTTCCTCCAGTTCACTGAAACTGTTCGTGTCGGGTTACAAAGATGAATCAGAAGACATAGGAAACCTGTAAAGTCGAGGTGTTTAAAATATGTCTGTTCTCATAAGACCTGTTTCCTCAAAACTCTAATAATTCTCATCTCTATTTTCCATATTTACTTCTGCTTGAGTTCTTTTATTTACCTGGAATTCTTTCTTTTTCCTCTTCATCTCTCCATTTTCAGAGCTGATCTCAAAACTCTTCTTATCTGTAAAATGAGAATTTTTGAAACAGAAAATTCTGAGTCCCTTTCCAACTCTTTCCTAACACTTTGACACACAACACAAAGTTGTGACTGAAATCAAACATTTATTGTGCAAGGACTATGCATCCTACTGTAAGTTTGAAGCTCCCATGCAAGTTAGGTCACTTTCCTTGGGCTTTTTATAGAATTCTGTGTGCTCCTCACTTGTGGCAGCTGTCTCTCTCAAGCTTTTGTCCCTGCTGGTGTGCTTATGTAGAATTTTCTCTCTCTGCTTTCTGGACTATGAATTGTTTGAGGAAAATATGCTGTTTTATTCATCTTCCTGGTTGTTTTAAAGACACATTTAAATATAAGGAATGTTTTAATTATTAAATCAAGTCTGGCAGGAAATCAGTTTGGCAGCAATTTACCAGTAGTTTATGTCAGAGAATGTATTTATTATAATAAAAATTATATTTCTTTGAAACTCTTTCATTATCTGAAAGTTTTGAAATTCAAGTGGAATGGAGTCCTCTCCAATCACTCCCAATTAGTACTGTGTAGTTGCATGCGTACACTGTACACAAATGTATTACCATACGATAATAAATTCTGTGGGCTTTTCCTTATTTCCTTGTCATGAGATTTTGTTATACTAAACACTGCTTTTTTTTTTTTTTCTTTCTGGCCTGAAGGAAAAAGGCCATCCTAAAAGAATAACAGGCCTTTGAACTCCGCAGGGAGAAGAGAGTGATTTCGTGAACATTCCATTCTCCAAACTTGTCATTCTCTAAGTTAGTGATCTTTCTTTATTTACATGTTGATTGGTAGAGTTTGACATAGTTGTACTAGAATCTAGATGGGTGATTTTTGGCTCAAGAATTTGATGTTCAAAGTAAATGTTTTATGACTTATTTGCTGCCTACCTCTAAAAAAGTTGAGCAGCATACAATTTAAAAAAATGTGAAATAAGACTATTAAAGTAACAGAGCAAGAGTTCAATAATGTCCAGCAAATCCAGCTGGAATGCTTCTCCAGATGGGAATTTAAACACCAGGGAACTGACACTCTGGCAGGTGATGCTGCTTAAAGAAGTCAGAAGTGGAAAGAAGCAATAGAAATAGTAAAAAACAAAATCCCAGGAGTGGGGCAAGATCCAGTCAGCAAAAAGAAGAGCAGGGGGGCTTCCCTGGTGGCACAGTGGTTGAGAGTCCGCCTGCCGATGCAGGGGACACGGGTTTGTGCCCCGGTCCGGGAAGATCCCACATGCCGCGGAGCGGCTGGGCCCGTGAGCCATGACCGCTGCGCCTGCGCGTCCGGAGCCTGTGCTCCGCAACGGGAGAGGCCACAACAGTGAGAGGCCCGCGTACCGCAAAAAAAAAGAAGAGCAGGGAACGATTACAAATTGCAAAATGGAATTAAGCATATATGAAAATCAAGAGGTCCAGGGATGAGTAGACTAGGATAGAAGTAGGAATAAAAGATGAGAGAAAGGGGTCCTTAGATCATTTATCACCAATGAAAGTGCTTCTGCTTTCTTGTGCTAAACCCAGACCCGTCGTGCACTGTTGGATCATTTGACTTAATGGCTTAAGTCAGCATGCACAATATTAAGGAGATTAAATGTATCAGATAATAAAGACCATGGGAAGCTTCTGCAATTGAAGACAAGATTTATCTATGAGTTGTTAGTTTTCAAGGAGAAAAAGGATGTATGACAGATTCCAGAAAAGACCAAATTCTTAGAAAACAAAAAAATAGGATTAAATACTAGAGAAATTTGTTCTTTACATGTCTATCAAGAAGAGGAGAGAAAACTAAAAAATAATTATTTTTAGATTAAGACCCAACAGATAACAATTTAGCCTTTCTCTCCCATTCTATAAGGCCAAGTGAAGAAATATTGGCTATATTTCTTATAAAGAATGGCTGTTAATGGCTGAGGAGAGAAAATGTTCTTGTTGCAAGGGGGTTTCATAGGGAAGTCTTATAACTAAATCATTAAAGTGATGTCATAATTAGCCATTTTCAGCATGGATAGGGATGCTTTATATATGTGCCAGAAGATACAGCTTGAAAACTAAGCACTGTTCACTCCAGGTCTCAGGTATTGAAGAAAAAAAAAAATCCACCTTCTGTTCATTTACAAAAGGGATCAAGTGTCCTACTGTGAGCAGGAGGGATGAGAGGGTCAAGATGCACAGATTTCATGCAAAGATAATGGGCCAATTTTGGAGGGAAGGGGCCAGACTGAGAATGTAATGGTATACAGTCTCTAGAGTATTTCCACACAAACTGTCTTTGGATGAAGGACAAGAATTCCTACAGAAATGTGTTTCCCTAAAGAGGGAGCCACTTTGATATTTTTTGCACCTTCATTCATGAAAGGAGGCAGAAGAATTTCTGTGCCTGGATCTGAAAGGCATTTAATCTAACACGATACATGCCTGTATATGTGACACATCTTTTTGGAAGAATTTGAAAGGAACTGCAGTTCCAGAGGAGTGAGTGAGGGGTCACCTTTGTAATGGTTCCTGTGACTCTATTTCTTCCCCCCTAATGACTTACCTAAAATACATTTGTTATAAACATTGTCTTTCCTGGAACCATTATTTTCATGGTATTTTATCCTCACACAAACATGCCGAAGGGAGCACAGGTCAGGCTTATGAAATTTGGTCTTCCCAATGATCACCTGGGGAAAGCATGATTATCCCCTTTTACAGATGAGGATCTTAAATTCAAAGACATGCAATCTCTTTGCCCACAGCTTCACACTTTGTGTGAAACAGAGCTGGAATTCAAGCTCACTCCTTTGTTTGGAGTTGTTTCTAACATACTTCTCTTACTCTCCCAGACATGTATTTATATTCAAGACAAACAAAAATGTAACATTTGGCTTACATCGAATCATTTATCTTCTTCTTTGGCACTGTGATTATACAGCATTTATAAAACTCCCTGTCCAGTCAGGCAAATACTTGCACTTCTGTGCTTTGATTTAGTGCACTAGGTCCCACTATCGAAGTTACTAGCCTTGCAAATGGTCGTAATCTGAGTCTAGATTTCTAGGCTTATGCTTATAAATCACTTGGCAGAGAACAGAGTTGATACTAGAAAGAGAATCACAGGTTGGAAGGGCTGAGTTAGCATCACACATCAACAGAAATGAAGTAGCCTTATTTTAACATGGGTTATGAACAAAAGCCACTACAGAGAGAACAGGGTTAAGATGGGACTTAACTTATTTAAAAAAGTGTCACTTAGGAAAATACCAAATATCATAATGACTGTTGTATACAAGTTGAAAATTTTTGAGATGGTATAACTTTCTTTTTTGACAGAGCAATGCTTAGAAATAAAATACTTTAAACTATAATTTCAGTTCTTAAAAATATATGACTACAAAGTATAAGACAGTCTTTAAATCTCCCAAATTTTCTATAGACAGACTCTAACTTAAACTATAAAAATAACATTTTAAACTATAAAAATAACATTTTTGGTTAGAGGAATAAACTTTGGTTTTATTTTTGTTTTCCGTATGGCTCAGGATATATTTGATAAGAAATTGTTTTGTACTTCAGATGTTTTGACATAACTCTGCGAGGATGCAATGCCTGTGGATGAATTGTACGTATTGTACATAATCTTCACTCAGGTGATAATCTGTCTTCTGAGACCTCCGAGTCCCTGAGAATTTGAAGGCAAATTTTGTCCCATTAAAGTCTATTTGTTTTTCAACAAAGTCATATTTGATTTATATTGAGAGGAATTTTCACGTGGATCTTGGCATGTTCAGAATTTTCATTCCTTTATTTTTCAAGGACACATTTTCGAGTATAAGAATAATGCCAAACATAATAAACGCAAATAAAACATTAATTTGGCACTCTTAGTTTATATACATGTTTACACTTTTTGTGAACCACAGACTTTTATATCCAACTTACTATACTGCTCCTACTTACTCTACTGCTCCATAGGCCTTTCCAACTCAATATTCCCTCAACCAAATTTATGAACTCCACAAATGTAGTTTTCCTCCAATATCCCTATTCTCAAGGAAGGCACCATCATATAAACAGGTAGCCAAACCAGAAATCTAGTGGTCATCCTTGACATTTTCCTCTCCCTTCCCTTCATATCTGATTTATTGTGCTTGAGCTATAAAACTAGCTTGAACTATAACTTATCCTTGAACTATAAAAATCTCCTTCTTTTATGTGGTGAGAGAAGAGGGATCAAGGTTTGGAGAGAAAGCCTTGAATGCATCCTAAAAATTGCCTCCTGTGGTTAATGCTTACTACAGTTACCTAATAAAGGGTGAGTACATTTTTTGCACATTCAAAATAATACTATATAAAATAGTAATAAAGCCTTAATATAGGCACAAAATGTGAAGTAATGTGAATTTATACAATTAAAATTTCATTGAGAATTACGTAATTACAAAGCTGAGGAATTGAGTGAACTGTAAGTTGTGTTCACCCTGTTGCAACATGGCTGTGCAATTTTAGCTGCTGAAAAGATCTACCCGCCATCTTTGAATTATTTTTAAATTGCGTGGATTTTGACTAATAGGAAGTCAGGAAAGCATCTTTCCCCTAGAATATGGCAGCCCCGTCATCATATATTTGTGAGAAAGATGTCCTCCCCAGCTACCACGAAAGTCCTCAGTAGCATTTTCTTATTTGATAGTGAAGCCTTCAGGTAAAATTTTGTTCCATCTTTACGTATTATTTATGAGCCAAATCTTTAACATGAAAGCAAAAATAAATAAATAAAGTGAAAACGAAAGGAAAGTTGTATAATGCAACACAGCTCATGATTCCATGAAAATTTGTCGTTTGAGAATTTACATGAACTAGGCTTTCCTGAGCATTAAAAATGGCAATTTGGTGTTGTTTCTGGCTGCAAGTTAACATTTATTCCAGCGTTCATTTGCTGCTATTTCACACAATGGGGATCTGGCAGTCAGGTACTCTTAACACGCATATTACTGGGCCTCAATTAGGTTTTGAATGTTAAAGCAATCTCAGTTTGGATTGACAGGGTATCTAAGGAAAATATACTTATTTCCACTCTCTAGTTCCTATGACAGTGCTTTTTTGTAATGGACATTGTATGGTCATATATTCAATTTTCATGTGAGATGCATCCACTGAATCTCATTAAAAATTACCCAGGCTTGGCTTCACAGACACCTTCACAAACATAGGAATCCGCATTGTGTCTCTTCTCCCTCATAGAATGAATTATCTGGTTGTCAGATTATTCCAGCTTTCCCTTCATTTTCTAAGAGGAATTCATGGACTTTGCAATACATTTTCTGAGCATAACCACCCAATTGTCCATTGCTTGGGTTGCAGTGGCCTACCTGACCTGTACTTAGCATTACTGATGTCCCAGGTTGTGCCAATAAGTTTGTCTTAGGATCCGTCATAGAAGGCGTCACTTGCCTTCTGTATCTTGGTGTTTTATGTTCTTTGTGGCTTGTTGTCATTTGTAGCTGAGATACGGGGGAATGATAACTCTACCAGGTCGCAAGATATCAAGATGGTTCCATTTGAAGCCTCAACTTCCTCTTCTGAAATATAAAAGTTTTTGTGAGAATAAAAGGAACTTACATTAAAGTACTCTGTGAAATGTTAACTTGTAATAACATTTTAAACTAATTAGCCCAAGTTTACATGATATAAAGAATATTGAATTAAGTAGCTTTTTTTCTCCAGTAATGATTAGTCAGTAACTGTTCTAATACCTTAGTACGTATTATTTCATTTAATAATGACATTAACTATATAAAGTAGTTTTATAGTCAAGGTGGTTGAAGCAGAGAAGTTTAGGTAAATGACATAGATCATGACATAGATCATAGTAATAGAACCATAGATCATGACATAGATCATAGTAATAGAACCAGTCTTCATTCAAATCAGTATGTCTCCAGGATCATGTACTAAGCTGATCCCCTGTAAGTGGCCAAATAAAATATTAGTACTAGCCCAGCATGTGTGTCCTTAGGCAAAAACCACATGCTCTCTTTTAGTCCACATTAGCTTTCATATCTGAAAAATAAAGGATGAGTTTCACTTGATGTTCAAAGGTTAATGTGTAAAGGTTTTTTGTAGCTTTAATTCTTTTGATTTCCCACAATTTACCTTTTTCCAAAGCATTCTTTCTCTTCGCTCTTTACAGTAAAGCATTACTGTCATAAATCATACAGCCAGGAAGATTTGTGTGCAATCCTAGGGAGGATTAGTTAGGGAATGGAGGAAGCAGGAACAGAAAAGGGAAGAACCTAGCAAGTCTCACAGAAAAAAAGGTGTCAGCCAAATTCTGTAGGAGAAATGGGAATGTAAATTAGGTCCAGAGTTTGTCCCAACCAGAAACAGGTGGACTAACTCTGGTTTCAGGTTAACGGCACCCCTGATGGGAATGTAACTTCCCAGAGATTTCAGATTCCCTGTGTGTTCAGTCAAGGAGGTTCTGGTACCTTGAGGCTTGTCTCCCAAGGAAGAGTAACAGTATCTCCACCCAGAGCAAAAACACATGGCAACCAGAGGAGGGTCACACAAAAATGGTAAAAGGATTTAAAGGAATCTGGGCAGAGCACCAAGAGTATCTGCTAAGATTACCTAATATGCATTCCAAGAAAGAAAAAATCTAAATGTTTACTCGATTGCTAAATATTTAATAAAATTGTAAATATTTATTAAAGAAAAAATTCTAAATATATACATTTGGAATTAGTATATAATTTATAATGCTTTGTCATCATTAATACAGAAAATGAAGAGAAATACAAATAAGGTAGGTACAATCAATTGACAAAAGAGGAAATAAAATTAGCAAATATATAAAGATATTAGGTTAAAATTATCAAAGAAATATAAATTTAAAGAGGTACCATTTTTCACATATTGCATTTGTAAAAAAAAAAAAGAAAAAGAAAGAGCGAGGACTTTGCTGGTGGCGCAGTGGTTAAGAATACACCTGCCAATGCAGGGGACACGCCCTGGCCCAGGAAGATCCCACATGCCGCGGAGCAACTAAGCCCGTGCACCACAACTACTGAGCCTGCGCTCTAGAGCCTGCATGCCACAACTACTTAAGCCCGTGCGCCTAGAGCCCGTGCTCGGCAACAAGAGAAGCCACCGCAATGAGAAGCCCATGCACCACAACAAAGAGTAGCACCCGTTCACCACAACTAGAGAAAGCCTGAGCACAGCAAGGAAGACCCAACACAGCCAAAAATAAATTAATTAATTAATTAATTTAAAAAAAAGAGTGAGAAAGAGAAAGAAAGGAAGGAAGGAAAGAATGGAATGTAGTAGACTTGTGATTGGGTTGTTGTTTTTTTTTTACTTCTCAATAGTGGCACTTAAAGTTTTTAAAGTATGCAAAGTGCAGTTTATCTGCTTTTTTTGTTTTTTGGTTGCCTAATCCAAGGGAATAAAGATTTATACATATATTTTCTTAAAGAGCTTAATAGTTTAGCTCTTATATTTAGGGCCTTTATCCATTCTTAGTTACTTTTTGTGTATGATGAAATCAAGTGGTCCACTTCATTCTTTTGCATGTGGTTATCAAGTTTTCATAGCACCATTTGTTGAAAAGACTATTCTTGCCCCCATTGTGTTGTCTTGCACCCTTGTAGAAAATAATTTCCTATAAATATTGGGTACATTTCTGGATTCCCAATTGTATTCCATTGATCTATATGTCTATTCTTATGTAACTAACAGTCATGATTAATGTAGCTTTGTGGTAAGTTTTGAAGCCAGGAAGCATGAATACTCCAACTTAATTCTTCTTTCTCAAGATTGTTTTGGCTATTCCATATCCCTAGAATTTCCAAATTAGTGTTAGAATCAGCTTGTCACTTTCTGAAGAAAAGCCAGCTTCCTCCAAAGATGTGAGCTTAAAATTCCTGACCCCTGAAGTACTGAGAGGAGTGAAAAACGATTACACAAAAGATCCAAAAGAAAAGTGTTTGGAGCTAGATGAGGGCAACTCAGACAAAGGGAGGGAAAAAAAAAAAAGAAAAAAAATTAATTTTATATTGTTAAAAAAAAACAAAAAAACATCCAAGTAAACAACTGGCAGAAGACTTTCTCCCATAAGTGTGCATGCTGCACATGTTAATAAACTACTTTTCACTTAGAAAAAAAAAAAAAGACAAAGAGAGGATCCAAATCAGTCTTCTTACTTACACCCCAAGTCCTCAGGGCAAAAAATAACACTGGACATAGTGTTTCTTCTTCTTGGTTATAAACTTGTCCAAGGCAGCAGTTTTCAAGGAATGACCTAGCCCCTGCTCCTCGGGTATGTATCTCCTGGAAAGCATTTATCTGCTGGTAGGAGAGAGGTACTTAGATAAAATGAAAGAAAGAAGCCTGACCCATATTCTTAAAATTGAGAAAAATTTTTTTTACATTTTAGTTTGAGGTTTTTATTAAAATAGTGAGATTCATATATTCTCCATATAATCCAATATAAAGTTACAATTGGAAATAGTAACTTTTCATTAATCACATTAATTGATAGTACCAGAGTGCTTTTAAATATATGCACATTTTTTTTTTAAATTTGCAAAATATATTCACTTTTGTTTTCCATTTTTAACATCATAATAATCGTGGCGTGTTGCCCAATATGGGAGTGTTGCCCAAATTTTATGGACAACATAACTGGAACTCAAAGTCTCATAAGATTATTGGAGTAGTAGGGGTTCAAGCCAAGGTTTCCTAACTATTTGTTCAGTGCACCCTTCACTGCCCATATCCTTAATTATGACAAAGAATCAAGAACTTACTGGTCATAGTATCAGCTCTACCTATTGCTTTATGGACACATACTTTCTCAATCCATCAAGTATTTGATACCTGTATTTTCAGAAATGATATGTGACCTTTGACTTCGCTTAACCAAAGTATGTACAACTCAGTTTAAGTCTTCTTTGAAGGCACAGTGTGACAGACCAAATTTGATGTGCAGGATTCCCTTTCTCCATAATGACACTTCTGACGCGCTGCCTGGAGACAAAAGAGGGAAAGACCCAGGATGTTCCATCTGCTCTCTCACACACACATGCAAATTTTTTTAAATTAAAAACAAAGAAAGGGCTTCTTCCCTGGTGGCGCAGTTGTTGAGAATCTGCCTGCTAATGCAGGGAACATGGGTTCGAGCCCTGATCTGGGAAGATCCCACATGCCGCGGAGCAACTAGGCCTGTGAGCCACAACTACTGAGCCTGCGTGTCTGGAGCCTGTGCTCCACAACAAGAGAGGCTGCGATAGTGAGAGGCCCGTGCACCATGATGAAGAGTGGCCCCCGCTTGCCACAACTAGAGAAACTTCGTTTCTGGCACAGAAACGAAGACCCAACACAGCCAAAAATAAATAAATTAATTAATTAATTTAAAAAAAAAAAGAAATGGCCATTTTTTCCAAAGGGAAAGGGAACTGCTTGGGGAATTTGAATGATGTGACGTTTGTCTGAAAGCTTTAAAGATGAAAGGTGTCACTTTTTACCCATTAGCCTTGTAGAATGATGAGATCCTGAGTGTGCCTTGCTACTTCAAAGGGTCGTTGGAATTCATCTTCCAGGAAAGGCTGCTTGAAAGATTTTTGTGAAGGAGGTGTGGTTCCTCCCAGGGCCTTCCTTCAGCACACTTGTAGATTGCTACAACCTTTAGTGTTCACCAAACTTTTTAATGTAACTTCTAAATCTTTTTGGGTCCCTCATGTAAATTCTCATAGAGGACATGAGGTATCTTCTGTCATTGTTCAAGCCCAGATGGAACTTCCAGAGGTTAGACTAGGGTTCTCTCCTCTTGCTTAAAGATATATATATATATATATATATATATATATATATATATATATATATATATATATATATATATATATGTACCTCATCTCAATGATCAGAGAAGTAAGGGTGCATTTGGAGTTCAAATTCTGGAAACAAATCATACTTTGCCTAAGAGCTCTCTTGCTGCTCTGCCAGTTGCCCAGTGTGCCCCAGAGTACCACTAAGAATGCTAATTATGGGTTTAGGATTTCCAGAGAGAAAAAGGACAATGGGCAGATCTGTGTGTGGGGTGGCAAATAGTGTATAATTATTTGCAAATCTGCCTTAAGGCAAGAGAGAACCAACATCTCCTACTAGGTCTGCTTGCCAGGGGAATACTTCCTAGCTAATTGACTATTTCCCAAGGAGATTATTTTTCTCATTACATCATTCCCAAAGTGATGATTCTGAGATTTTTGCCTAATGTTTTCTTTAATACTTAAACCAGTAACCATAAATAGTATCATTTTTGTTTGTAGTCTTATCCAATATAGTAGGGACTATAAATTGTTTCCATTTACAGTGATTCAGGAGAGGCCAGAGTTTGGTGGATCTTCTTATTCCAGTCCCTGGTGGAGAGTTTTTCATAAAAGCAACCATCAGTATTGCAGTTGGCTGCCATCTAAACTCCTCTTGTTTATTTCCGAAGCAAAGCTGGCTTTCCTCCCAAAGTGCAATGGGAGCCAGTTGGCCTAGTTAGTCTCTGAGAGGCTCAACTTTGCATTTCCCCAACCCCGAGAACTTCCTTTGGGTAAACAAGCCCAAAGACTTACCTGTTTTTACTTTCTGTAACTTACTTGTGTTTGGAATCTAATCATCACTGTTTCGTAGATACAGTGTACTAATTCATACTAATTCATACATATAATCCCATTCCTATTCCAGCTTATTCCCTAAATACTTAATACAAAATCTGCTTCCACACCCTCCCTTACTTCTTTACATATATCATTACACACACACATACACACACACACACGTACACCCAAGCATGCGCAAACACAATTATTGGTCAAATATGTCAATCAAATGTCTCGAGAAGTCTATATTCAAAAGGGAAGACATTTTAATATTCTTACATTCCAACATTAATTTAAAAAATGATTTTTGAGACCTTGAATTGAAAAAAAAAATGTATGTTAGCCATACTCCCAAGAAAGACAACTAATACATTAATATAGTTTGTGTGTTTTATAAATTTTATAGGATATATCCATGGCTTAAAGGATTTACTGTGATACAGCTTTATGGTTTCTAAATTCTAAAATACCCTCTGTTAAGCTAACTAGAATATGAAGAATATTTTGTCAAATTCTGATCCACTTTTTGTCTCCTCCTGGTGGAATTCCTATGGTTTTTTTCACTGTTTTTCACAGATACTAAAGATTGGCAGATAATTTTACTTCATATTTCCCGTGTAAAAATAAGCATAAATCTATAAAACATGTTATTACTCTTATTTTAACTAATAATTATTAGCACATATACATTCTTAAAATGCTAAAAAGAGAGCTATAAATATATGTCAATATCAGTGTTGAATTTTACCAGGACCCTGTGCTCCTGGAAAATGGCAGTGGCTAAGGAAACCATCTCCACAATTTTGTTTTTCAGAAATCTTTCTACCCTTTTATGTTCCAGTTAATGGCTTACCACCAAGAAGTGTGCTTCCCCATATGACTTAGTTGAGACTCCTTGTAAACTCTTTCTCATGACCCCCCCTCTCACAGATGACCCTCCTTATTTACCTGTGATGAGACCAAACACAGACCTTTCTCCTTTTTCCTGAACCTGCTGTAAAGGGCAGACACAGACCCTCTAATGTCTTGTTCTTTATCTCATGAATGATTAGCTAAGATTAAATCTGTCCCCCTGAAACTAGATAGACACAGAGATAAACATTTCCTGCTCAGCTGACTGACTGAGACTCATCTAACAGCAAAATAACAACTCCAACTATAAATCACTCTTGTTTCCTCCCTATGAGAGTCAAGGTCACAGCACCATGCTGAGACCTTCTGATCTTTGGATCTGGGCTGCTGTCCTTATTACAACCAGTGATGCTAGACAAAGCTACGACTCCATTCAGATAGCATCAAACAAAACTCTGGAACCAGTGGATAAGTTCGTCACCAAGCACTCCTTGAATAATCTTTCTTTCCTGCACTCTCTGCATTTGGCTTCAGCACTGCACACAGGCATGGTCGCATACAGATATAAACATACATTTGGACCTTTCTTGAGCTCTTTGCTTAAAACAGGCAACTGTCCTTCATCAAATGTAAAAGTCTCAAAGGCAGGATAAAGAACAGCTTTTCTTTCTTTTTTTTTTTTTTTAACATCTTTATTGGGGTATAATTACTTTACAATGGTGTGTTAGTTTCTGCTTTATAACAAAGTGAATCAGTTATACATATACATATGTTCCCATATCTCTTCCCTCTTGCGTCTCCCTCCCTCCCACCCTCCCTATCCCACCCCTCCAGGCTGTCACAAAGCACCGAGCCAATATCCCTGTGCCATGCGGCTGCTTCCCACTAGCTATCTACCTTACTACGTTTGTTAGTGTGTATATGTCCATGACTCTCTCTCGCTCCGTCACAGCTCACCCTTCCCCCTCCCCATAACCTCAAGTTCGTTCTCTAGGAGGTCTGCGTCTTTATTCCTGCCTTACCCCTAGGTTCTTCATGACATTTTTTTTTTCTTAAATTCCATATATATGTGTTAGCATACTGTATTTGTCTTTTTCTTTCTGACTTACTTCACTGTGTATGACAGACTCTAGGTCTATCCACCTCATTACAAATAGCTCAATTTCGTTTCTTTTTATGGCTGAGTAATATTCCATTGTATATATGTGCCACATCTTCTTTATCCATTCATCCGATGATGGGCACTTAGGTTGTTTCCATCTCCGGGCAAAGAACAGCTTTTCTAAGTCTTCAAAACCCCTTGGAGTATCTATTTCACAAGGGGTAAACACTGTTAGCCTTTTGGGTTTAGTTGATACTTTTTCCTAAAAAAAATTAGGTGGCGTTTTCCTTCCTTCTTTCTTAATTCATAAGCACCAAGCAAGTTTTGTCCTCCTGAGATATCCTCTTTTTTTTTTTTTTTTTGGAGACAAAACAGATGGGCCAAATCTGCTATGAGCTGTTACAACTTATTCCTTGGTAATTCTGTGGGTCACCTTTGAGCAGGTCATGTGGTGTGTGTGCTGGGGGCTCACAGAAATGAATGAATGAGTGTACATTCATCACCTGGGGCTGTGAGGCCAGTGCTTCTCTGCAGTGCCTCCTTGCTGCTCCTTGTTAATGTCAACAACGCAGTGCCAAACTCCTGTAAAAATCTTCTGCAAAACTTGTTGGAAAAGGTGGGCTCCTGAAGTAATGCACCATAGAGGCAACTGGATTTTCATTAAATAAGAATACTCACTACCATGTCTGAGCTGCCTACTGCTAACCTCAGCACCAGGTACATCACACGCGGTATGTTTTCAACTGTGCAACAACCTCTTGAAAGTCAGATTGAAATCAGACTCCAGGATTTCTGCTCTCTCCTTTACTGAATCTGCTACAGAAAATCAGAGATTGTAGAGCACTTGAAAACCTTCCTAGACTACCAATAATCCTCAGAAGAGGTTCTGGGGGGGCCTAACTCTAAATTCACACTCTTACCTTATATTCCGTTAAATGAAGCAAGAAGGTAGGCCCACGATGGGCACATAAACTACTGTGACTAAAGGTCTCAAGGGCTGATGCCAAGGCTGTCTGTTCTCAGGCTTCTCTGAACAGCTCGGTGGTGGTGGTGGGGCGGGAGGTGATGGTAGAGACATAAAGAAAACCAGTGAAGAGTTGTAGGAAATTATCTGATTGTTTTCTCCCTAGAGGGTGTTATGAAAGTCTCATCCCCAAATCTGAGGAAGCAGAATGTAGATTTCCAGAAACAAGGTGAGATGAAGGCAAAATGTTATTTATACCAGTATGAACTCACATCAGCTCTTTCTGGATGTGCAGCTGTATAAAACTGCCTTTCTTAGGAATAATGAAGTTTGAGACAGAGGTGTTTCTTCCTCAGTTATAAAAAACCATTTCAGGGAGCTGGCTTTCTGCATTGTGTCCCTTCTATACCTGGGTTCGCAGATACTCAAGCCAGTCTGGGAGTGGTGAGAAGCTTGTGAATTGCCAAATGGAATTCTGTTTGCGGTTTGGAGTGAGGGAACGAGAAAGTGAACTCATGACTTTTGTTTCTGACCACACTGAGAAGACATGTCCTTGAATCTTTCCAAAGCACCACGTCCTCTGCTTGATCAGTGAATTGTCAAGGTGAACTTTCATCTACCAGTCCTCCAATTTCAGATCTGAAGATGATTTCAAAAGAATAGAGTTATACAGTGAAGTGATCTAAGAAAAATATATCTACCAATGTTTGGGAAAGATAGCAGGGAGAAAAGGCGAAATTATTGACAAAGAAACCCAAAACTAGATAAGACAAATGCTGATGGCAACTCTAGTGCGAAGATAAAGTACCCATGTTGGTACCCTTAAGCAGCGGTCCCCAACCTTTTTGGCACCAGGGACCGGTTTCCTGGAAGACAATTTTTCCATGACTGGGGGCAGGGGGATGGTTCAGGCGGTAATGCGAGCGATGGGGAGTTAAGAGGAGCGCAGATGAAGCTTCACTCGCTCACCCACTGCTCACCTCCTGCTGTGCGGCCCTGTGTGGGCAGTTGGGGACCCCTGCCCTAAAGGACAGGCAATTTGAATTCAATACAAAACAAAAATTACATAGATATCTCACTGTGACACTCAGATCCTTAAACACTGAGTTTCCAGCTCATTGTCTACCTCTGCTTCTCCGCTACACTCACTGTACATTCCAACTGGACTCTTACTGCTGGAGGATGGCTTCACGCCTTCCTGGTATGGCAGAGGCATAAAGTGCCCTCTGCTGCCACAGTCCACTTGAGTCATCTCCTGACTTGAGATGCCTGAGGCTTGTGTGTCTATCCCAATCCAAAGAGACCTGCCCAAAGAGTAGGGGTCTTCTACTAAGCTCTCCAGGACTCCTCTGAGACCCCTCTCACTATACTTGGTGTAATGAGGCTCTGTACTTGTGCTCCTCCGCCTGTGAACTCAGAGCACATCTTCTGCCAAAGAAGTCCTCTTCACAAAAAATCCTCCCTCAACCTCCAATATGTTGTACCATCTACCCAATTCTTTTTTTTTTTTTTTTAATCTATCTATTTATTTATTTATTTTTGGCTGTGTTGGGTCTTCATTGCTGTGCGCAGGCTTTCTCTAGTCGCGGTAAGCAGGGTCTACTCTTCGTTGCGGTGCGTGGGCTTCTCATTGTCGTGGCTTCTCTTGTTGCGGAGCAAGGGCTCTAAGCGTGCAGGCTTCAGTAGTCATGGCACGTGGGCTCAGTAGTTATGGCTTGCAGGCTTTAGAGCTCAGGCTCAGTAGTTCTGGCGCATGGGCTTAGTTGCTCCGTGGCACGTGGGATCTTCCCGAGCCAGGGCTCGGACCTAGGTATGCCTGCATTGGCAGGCAGATTCTTAACCACTGTGCCACCAGGGAAACCCCCCATCTACCCAATTCTTAGTTAACCTACCTTGAAATTTTGGCATTGTCTTTTGGCAACTCCCACTGAAATTTCACATTTATTTTATCTTAGTGCCTCATTCAAAACTTCTAATTTCTCCTCCTATTATACAGCATTCAGCATTTCCTAATCCATGAGAGTGCAATTAGGTGACAATCTACATACCTTAAATCTGAACATTGTTACAATCATTTTTTGTGACTAGGATATAGTTGCGGCTGGAAGTTTTTCACCTTTCCGATTTTTGCTTTTTGCTCTGTAGAATTTATATATTATTTTGTTTATTTATGAAATTAGAATATAATGCACAAATCCTTGGAGTCAAGGTGTTGTGAACAGACAGATCCACCAGGGGATTTTTCCAGTACATTGTGAATGAATCCTATGTATAATACATAAAGCTCCCACGAGAAATAAATAACGTTATTTGTTGAGAACTATGAAGAAAACAATCTGCTTCTCTTTTTAAAAAAGGCCACAATGATGTACTATGGAATGTGTATCATAATAACAGGAGTGGACTAAAGCAAGAGAGAAAAAGGAACATGCAACCATGGGAAGAAGGCTAACCACATTAACCCTTCGTAAAGTGTTTACTTCATGAAATGTTTTGAGATATCACATTGCCTACACACATGATTCCAGTGGATATCATGAAGGATATTACGATTCTACAAGCTAGACTGATTTCTGTAGTAACTACATTTATCCAGAGAACCCACAGCTAATAAAAGAGCACCCTATTACTCCTAGGGGTGTAAACTCCTCTTGGCCTGAGAGGATGGTAAATAAATTGAGGTTGCTGGGATTGAAGAAGAGATGTTCTGTGTACTCACACCAACAAGATATATTCTTTGTGGTCCAAAATGGCATTTCCCATTTCTTGATAGTCTGTATAATTTATCTATTTTGTTTGTTTATTGTCAGTCTCTTCCACTAAAATATAAGTTCCATGAAGGTAGGGAGCTTTGTTTTGTTTTCTGTTGCATCTTCCATGCCTGGCACCTAGCTCCTGGAAGGTTTATATAATGAGTAAGCTAAGAAGAAAGGGTGAAAATATAGGAAGGCAGGTTTTTGACTCAACACAAAGACTTTTAAAATTACCTCTGTACTTGTATACTGTCTGCAGGCTGTGTGGTCTTCAGCAGGAAGTGGTTTCTTCTCTAGAGCTCCAGCTAAATCCAGATGACTGTTGGCCTGGGATATTTTGGGGGACGACACATTGGAGGTGTTTGAACACCAGGTTCACTTCCAGCCTTGTGGTTCTAAGGATGGGCCTTTGCCAAAGAATTTACAGTGGAGGGAACCCAGGGCAATCATACTGTGTTAATGATGGCAACTTATTGAACTTGGGATACAAGAGGTAAGGAGTCAAAGATGGCACTGAGACTCCCAGTCTGGAGATATTGGTGTCACTGAAGGGAAAAACTCTAATTCAACAGAAATGCTGGTTTGTAGGCAAACTTTAAATCATGGTTAGAAATTCTGAGTTTGATGTGTTAGTGGATTACACAGGAGACATCCAGAAGGTGATTATATTCAGGCAGATACGGAGCTCAGGAGAGGCTGAGTTATGTCATTCCCATTTGTTAGAAAAATCCACACCCCTCTCTATAGTAGGTAGAGATATCCAAGAAAAGTATGCGTAACTCTTCCCTAACTGGTCATGCACATCCACCTTTATGAAATAATTAGCCTCAGTATTAAAAAACAGAACAATTTTCAGATTATTATATCAGAAGAACAAGAATGTTTCTTGAAAGTTGTAATCTGTATTTTGATTGAGGACCATATAGTGTATTTTGAAAAGCTTTATTTAGACTATGTGATAACTTAATACATATTAATAAAAGTGGTTTCTGATGTGTTTTAAAAATCATGCTTAAAAGATGCCATCAGTGAATAGTATATTTAGCTATACAATTTTATATTATATAGAATGTAGGTATTATAGTTTCATTTCCTAGATGAGAAGAACAGAGGCCCAGAGTGACTTTATTGCTTATAGAGCTCAAACTTGAATCCCTGTCTTCAGAGCCTGAGTGTGGAGCTCTTTCTCCAGCATTCTGCTTCAGCGAGCTGTGAGTCACCAGACTGAGACTCCGCCCTACCATGGGACTGATCAGCTGGCTGCTCATTGGCAGTGAGAATGTCTACCACTTGTCCTTGACTCAGTTGTGGATCCCCCCCGCCCCCAATTCTAGTTGCAGTGCTTACCACCTGCTACCAGGGAGCCTCATGGTAAAACTGCAAGTTAATGATGATTGTACCAGCCAGAGTTTCTTGGATGGGCTGATAAAACCCACTCCCCAATACAAGGCTATCGCAGCAATAGGTCCTTTTTTTTTTTTTCCCTTCTACTAGTGATAATGTTCACTGCGAGAGCAGCTAATGGGTAGTCAAGTGCAGAGGCTTGGGATCTGGGAGAAAATGAGCTGAACAGGGAACCATGAATAAGCTGTTAAAGCCAAGTGGAAATGAGAAGTGGGGGTAATTTGGAGAGGTAGATGAAGAAGGCATTGGGGAGCACTGTGACAACACGGGGTTAGTTTTGTGCGAATGCAGTTTCAGGGGAGCATTTGCCCAGCTGCAGCATTACAGCATCCCTTTTTGTACACTGGATTTATTTCAGTGGGGAAGGAAGAAGGGAGGGGCCGTAGGAATAATGGGGGGGCGGCAATGAATTAGGAATGTTTTGGAAAAGTAATTTTCTGTCTTATATACTCGACAAAAGCACCTGCTATAATTTCACAATATTTTCTGTGAAAGCTAACCTTTATTTGCTATACAGGAAAGGTTGGCCAGTTACTGCCCAGCACTCACAGAAGGTAGAGATTGGGTCAATTTTTACTTAAGAGGACTGTGCCTTGCACTGGAAAGCTGAAGGAATATAGATTCAAGGGCTTGTGGTATTTTTTTCACTCGCAATTTTTGGAACCATAATTCAGTACTACTGGATTAGGGCATGTTCTATCAAACTAACAATCAAAAGCTTTCCTATGGGGAAAGTATTAATGTTATAGCTGAAAGAGGTGACAGCCGAATTACTGACATCAAAAATAATTTATTAACCGTGTCTGTGCAAAATACTCTGGTAGGCACCAAATCTCAGGGGCTTCCTGTTTCAATACATCCTTCTCTCTTTGCAGTCTTTTCAGTGTACCATTCGGCTCTTCACCTGTGAATAAAATGGATACCTTGAAAACTTCATCTTTGGGGACACGATTACAGGCCAAGAGAACGCTGTTTTCATCATCAGCGCCAATCATACAGTGCAGGGAAGGTGTTCTAGGAGGCTGCCATCCTCAAACTCTCTTTCTTGGAGCTTGTAAAACATCTTTCCGGTTTCCACTTTAGATCAGGAAATCCGGGAAGAGTCGACTAGAGAGGTTTTGCACCATCAGCATAAACCACGCTGATGCTGGCTCTCTACCCCTTCATCCTTCCTTCTTAGGCCGGTCCCCTAGTCCCCCAGGCGGGTCCCACACTGCACCTGAGATATAGGTACACAGGTGCCTCTCTACCCAAAGGAAGAAAGGAAAGAATTTTGGATACCAACCCAAATCGTTTTAAATGTTACCTCACATTCAGTTACCTTGTGATGTGTGCACCTGTGTGTACATCTACATTTAAAGACAATACTTTTTAAAAAGGTAAGTTAGCACACGTCGGCTAAGAGGTATCTGCCGGGTGTAATTGCACAAAGGTCTGTTTCACCAGCATCTCTCTTAGCAAGTCGGAGGGAACGGGCTCTTGATCCAGCAGCGCCCGCTGCCAGGCGGGGAAGCGCACAGACACCCCCCCGCACGCGCACACACCCCTGCTCTCTCGCCCCGCAGCTTCAGCCTCTGACCCCACTTCATCCACACAGGAAAGGGGCTCACAACCGGTGGGTCGGGAGCTGCTTTTGCCACACACTTCCACGCGAGCGTTTGCTTGGATCATTTATCTTGTACGCGTTAAGAAACCACCATTAGGTGTTGGGGGGAGGCGCTACTTTGCCTGAAGCCCAGCCAGTCCGTGGCGGCTCCGCGCACACCGCACCCGCCTGGCTGCCAGCGCCCGCCTGGAGCCGCCTCCCGCCCGGGGTCCCTGTTCCCCCGGATCCCGGACGCGGTCTCTCGTTTCACGTCTCCCCCTTAAAGTGCGACCGGACAGGGGCGCCGGGCAGTGCTTTCGAATCTTCTGCGGCTTGCGGGGTTCCCTCCGCGGCGGGTCGGACAGCACCCGCCGCGGGCGCCCAGTGCGTCCCCGGCCCCGGGCTCGCGGCGGCGGCGCAGCTCGCTGGAGTTTGACTCTCGGGCAGCGGCGCCGGCGCGGAGTCTCAGGCGGCGGGAGCTAGGCGAGCCCGGCCGCTTGCCCTCCGCACTGCGCTCGGATTGGTCTCTCCCAGACAGTGCTAGCCGAGGGTTGGCTGCGGGCCGGCTGAAGAACAGGTGCACCTTACCGCCCGGACTCGCGGAGCAGCCGCCGAGGAAAGCGGCGCGGCGGGCCCGGCGACCGGCGGCGGCCAGGCCGGCCCCTCTGTGTCGGAATGCGGCTCTCTGGCACCTGGCGTTCCGCGGCCGGCCCGCTCAGCCCCTGAAGGCGGCGCGAGGCCCAGGGGCGGCGCGGGCGGGCGCCCCGGGGAGCTGGCCGGGTGCGGCGCCCCGAGGATGCCGGCGCGGCTGGAGCGCATGCAGGCGGCGGGCGGCAGCGGCAGCGGCAGCAGCAGCAGCAGCAGCAGCAAAAGCAGCAGCAGACGACACGGGGCCCCGGCGCACAGGAGGCCGCCTGCCGGGCTGCAGACGCGCCCCGCCGCTCCCTGACCGGCCGGCGGCGCAGGGGGCCAGTCTAGCCCCTCTTCAGAGCTCCTCGCCGCCACCTCCCCGGCCCGCGTCCCCTCCCCGGCCCGCGTCCCCTCCCCCGCTCCTCTCCTCCCCGCCCGCCGCCCGCCTCTCGGGGGGAGGGGCGTGGGGGCAGGGAGCCGATTTGCATGCGGCCGCCGCGGCCGCTGCCTGCGCCCGAGCCCGCCGCCGCCGCCGCCGGAGCCCGCGCCTGCGCCCGGCCCGCGCGGCCCCATGCCTCTGGCGCGGCCCTCGGGGGGGCGAAGGTGAAGACCGGCTCCTAGGATGAGTGAAGGGGCGGCCGCTGCCTCGCCACCTGGAGCCGCTTCGGCAGCCGCCGCCTCGGCCGAGGAGGGCACCGCGGCGGCTGTGGCTGCGGCGGCGGCGGCGGCAGCGGCGGCGGGCGGGGGCCCGGACGGCGGCGGCGAAGGGGCGGCCGAGCCCCCCCGGGAGTTACGCTGTAGCGACTGCATCGTGTGGAACCGGCAGCAGACGTGGCTGTGCGTGGTGCCTCTGTTCATCGGCTTCA
The DNA here is from genome assembly GCF_039906515.1 of Pseudorca crassidens. Lineage (NCBI taxonomy): Eukaryota > Metazoa > Chordata > Mammalia > Artiodactyla > Delphinidae > Pseudorca > Pseudorca crassidens. The sequence continues at coordinate 52,566,968 of NC_090311.1, read as the reverse complement.
TCGGCCTGGGGCTCAGCCTCATGCTGCTCAAATGGATCGTGGTGGGCTCCGTCAAGGAATACGTGCCCACCGACCTGGTGGACTCCAAGGGGATGGGCCAGGACCCCTTCTTTCTCTCCAAGCCCAGCTCCTTCCCCAAGGCCATGGAGACCACCACCACGACCACTTCCACCACGTCTCCAGCCACCTCCGCCGGCAGCGCCGCCTCTTCCAGGACGCCCAACCGGATTAGCACCCGGCTGACCACCATCACGCGGGCGCCCACTCGCTTCCCCGGGCAGCGGGTGCCCATCCGGGCCAGCCCGCGTTCCACCACGGCACGGAACACTGCGGCCCCCTCGACGGTCTTGTCCACGACAGCCCCTTTCTTCGGTAGCAGCACTCCGGGCTCCCGACCCCCGGTGCCAGGAACCCCCAGTACCCCGGCCATGCCCTCCTGGCCCACTGCGGCATACGCTACCTCCTCCTACCTTCATGATTCGACTCCCTCCTGGACCCTGTCTCCCTTTCAGGATGCTGCCTCCTCCTCTTCCTTCTCCTCGTCTTCCTCCTCTACCACCACCACGCCAGAAACTAGCACCAGCCCCAAATTTCGTAAGTAAACACTGTGTCTGAACTCTGATTTACTGCTGAGTTTCCATTCTGCCCTCCTGTTGTCCTTTCCCCTCGCCAACGCCTGTCTTCTAGCATCCTTCACCCCCACCCCCACCCCCCACTCCATTCCAGGTTTGGAACACGGAGTGAGAGAATTAAACCTGGCCACAGGGGAGGTAAAAGGTGCCGGCCTTTTCCTGTGTGTGTGTGCGTGGGGGTAGGGGTGGTGTGAAGCAGAGGGAGATTGTCAGCCAAGCTCCACGGGCCCTACTTAAGTGGGTCCCAAATGAGAACTAACTCCCTTCAACGGGTTAAAGCGAGTGCAGACCTGCTGGGGAGCTCTGGGATCCGGCTCCTGATGAGAGCTGGGGAGGAAGGAAGGAAGGAGGGAGGGAGGGGGAGGAGGGGGGAGGGAGGGCCTTCCCAAAAGCACTGAGCCCTTTCCCCGCCCGTGGGAAGGAGAGAAAGAAAAGCACATGTAAATCGACCGACGTTAAACCGCGGAGGGAAGTTGTATCCATGTGGGGGTGGGCTGGGGTGTGTGTGTGTGATGATTTGATGGAGATGTTGGTACGGTGAAGCTGTAGACACTTCCAGCAGCCCTGACCCGGGCAGGGACCAGGAAGGGTTAATTAGAAGCCATTGTGGGAGGTAGGGAAAGGAGGCGATCCATGGCGAAGGGCTAAAGTGATCACCTCCTACCCTGCCCATGGCCATTCCAAGGTGTAGAAACGGATTCTGTGGCCGCCGAGAGTGAGTTAACTAGGGGGAATTATGAAGGGATCCCTGCAGAGCTGCCGCCTCTAGGGTCCTGACGGAGGAGGAGTTTTTTCAGCTCTGCCAAGCGTTTGCTTTGTTCGATTCCCAAAGGTGGAGAGTGAACCTCCTCTCCCCTCCCTATATGCCTGAAAAATTTAGGCAAAATGGGACAGTTCTGTGCACTCAAGGGTGAGAAAATCAACTCATTTGAAACAGGTCACTCTTTGAATGTAGCTTCTTCACCCTTGGCTCAGTTGCTGCCACTACTGGCCAGTTTCCCCAAGCATGATAGCTTTCTATCTGTCTAGGAGGTCTATATTTTCCCTATACCTTTATACATGTTTTAGATGACTAATTGACCTCCCAGCACCCTCCCACCACCTCACCTTGTTCTTATTATAAGGAAATTTTAGGAAGGTTCTTAATCTGACTATCAATCAGGATCTGAGAACAGTGTGTGCAACCTGTGAAGGTTATTTAGGACAAACCCCCAGCCTGCCAGTTCAAGTTCTGTGCAAGGCTTTTCTCCAAAAACTGCCTGGCTATGCCTTCTTTATACTGTATTTCTGTTTTGAGCCATAACATCTGGAGGGGAAGCAAGACTGCTCATCGTTAACTCTTGAGTAGGAGTACCAAGCTTTCAGTCATCTGGCAGTTTTTCATTTCTCTGACCTGTGGTCTTAGCTGGGGTGTTATTTAATCCTTGAAACTTTTTTGTTTTTGGATTTGTTGTATTTGTGGCTAAAGTCCAAGGAGAGATATTCCTTATGCTTTTACTCTGCTTTGGAAAAAAAAATAGGCCAAAAGATAAACTGAGAGACAGAGAGGAGAGGGGAAGGGAGGGAATCTGCCACAAACCAGAATGGCAGTCAAACTGGTAACTTGCTGCTTCTCTCTCCTTTGGCTGAAGCAGTCATTTTTGAGAGCACATTTTCTCAGGAGGTGTGTAGAGGTTTCTCTCAACAAATCTAGCTGCTTGAGTTTTGTGGATGAGTAAAGGATGTGCAAGTGTATGTGCAAACATATTCAATGGATTGAAAATAGATGCGTTTATCTTGAAGACCCCAGGTTTTTTATCTTTTCTTTTGTTACAGTTGATGTGAATAATGGAGTGTGGATGTACTTCTCAGCCTTGTGTGTGTGTTGGGGGGCTTGCATATGGGGGGATATTTCATATTCTTTCTGAATTGATTTCCTTGCTTTCCATTCCAGAGGTCTTTAAAGAAAAATCCAAGGTAATTATTTTCTACCCCTCCATGCTCCCTTCCTACATTCTGTAGAAGGGAATGGCAGCCTGTTTAATAAATAATGATTATTGACACGGCTCTCAGCCCCAAGGAGTAGGGTGGTGGTGCGGGGAGAGGGGGGGAGAATCTGTAAATGGTATCAATGTTCACTTAGACATAGAAGCAGTATTTGTTTTATGTGTATCTGAGGTTCAGCTCTTGCTCTCTTTTAAACCTTCAACAAGGAGTTGAATTAAGGGATTTGCAAGTATGCAAATCCAGCAGAAACTGACCTGGTTTGCCTATATCAACAAGGGAAATTTTAATGAAAGGAAGATTATGTAGCTTCCATAAAAGATGAATTTAAATAGGTAGGTTGTATGAGTCCAAGATTGTAGGATGATTAACAAAAGGAAATAAAGATTTCATTTGAGGCGTCATCAGCACTGCTGAAAAATGGGCTGAATATCTTGCATTTATATTTTTCACTTGTTTTGATTATGTTACCAAAGTTCCCAGGAGAGAAATTCCCCCCTTTTTTTTTCTAGCTCCTACTTCCAGACTTCAGTAGATTGTTTTTGCTTTTTTTTTTACATGAAAGGCATGGATTGTGTTGTAGCACCTGAGGACAACTAAGAATGATGCTTTTTTTTTTTTCCCTTGAGACTAACTCACAAATTCTTTAATTGCCAGGGTCTATGGTTTTAAATTGAACACAAGGCCTATAGAATGAATGTCTTTGTGCTCGTCTTAGGGCAGTCAGAAGGATCCTGTCTGTAAAGGCAGCACAGCTCTGGAGTGGAAGAGGCCGGTTCACTCTAGAATAAACACCCTTGCTAATGGGTAATAGGGTTTTTGCAAGCAAAAGCTGTATTTGCTGTGGGAAGGCCCAGTTTAGGAGACTGTTTCTAATTTTCTGTAGGATTAAAGGCAAAGAAAGATTGAATTTGAAAGGCAGAGGGAGTAGAAGAGGGGTTTGGAAGTTGACTCTTCTCATCCTGCAACCTTTAGAACATGAGCCAGACCAAAACTTTCTTCTGTGTTACTGGGGTCTCTTGGGTTCCCAAATAGTTGCCCAGGACTTGCCTTTCCTTCCGATGCTTTAAAAACAAATATCTTGAACATACTGCCTTTAAGAGATTATTTCCCCCCCAAATGTCTTTGAAGCATTTTACAGCTGTAAGTGTAGGGTTAGTTTACACATTTTTTAGTCCAAAGGAAGGTTTACTGCAGACAGTAGAGGAACGGTGATTTTGACCAGTGTGTAAGCAACCTTTTATGGCACATTGAATTGTATTTTCAGACTTGAAAGGCATATGCATGTGTAGAATGTTGTCAGTGCGCATGTGGATTGTTATTTTACTCAGCAGAAAGCACTGTTTAACAGATAGAAGACCAGAGTCCTTGGCTAAATTCAAGTACTAAAGACAAAGAGCCACTTTCAATGGGTTATTCTTTGGGTCATATTTGGAAGGTATGTAGCTAATTACAATGAGTAAGATCACAAATCTTGAATAGCGTATCTAGTAAAGAAATAAATATAAAGTGTATCATTGATGTTTAAACATGGTAGGGTGATCATTTTAGTATAACCAAGTCTACTTAAATCAAACTTTACCCAGTCAAACTTGTAATTTTGAAGCGTTCCATTGATAACATTGACAATTTTCTTAAATATCCTTTTTCTTTTTATACATTTATTTATTTTTGGCTATGTTGGGTCTTTGTTGCTGGGCTCAGGCTTTCTCTAGTTGAGGCGAGCGGGGGCTACTCTTCGTTGTGGTGTGCGGGCTTCTCATTGCGGTGGCTTCTCTTGTTGTGGAACACGGGCTCTAGGCACATGGTCTTCAGTAGTTGTGGCACACGGGCTCAGTAGTTGTAGCTCGTGGGCTCTAGAGTGCAGGCTCAGTAGTTGTGGCGCACGGGCTTAGTTGCTCTGTGGCATGTGGGATCTTCCCGGACCAGGGCTCGAACCCGTGTCCCGTGCAGGCGGATTCTTAACCACTGCGCCCCCAGGGAAGCCCTTATCTATTCTTTTTAAACATCTTCAGTCTTTCAGTAAAAGTACTCTGAGTTGCTTTATAAGCAGCCTCAGGTATAATTTGTTTAAATAAAGTTTACTCCTATGTTGTCTTCTATCTATTGATACATGAATCGAGGCCTTCAGAGGAATTCCAACATAGAAAGGACTGACCCCAATCATGTATGGTAGCCAAAGTGAGAGGATTCAGAGTTTGAGATCAATATTTCTTATGAAATCCAGTTGAGAGCTTTGTTTATGAGCACATGCTGCAGCCTGAGTATGTTTTGATTTCCTTTGGCCTTAATACAGGATTACGAGGCTTTTCTGCTTTAGTCAATTATACTGTACATTTTACTCTTCAGACACTTACCTTTTGCTTCATGATCCTAACAGAAAAAAAAGGAGGGGGAGGGGTGTGGGCATAGAATCGGCAAGGCTCTTTTTAGAACATTGTTAATTTGGTCTCAGTGCCTTAAGGCTGTGGTTGAAGCCTTCCTCCTCTGCTAGCTACTCGTGACTGAGCTAGAAGGGGTTGGCAGTGCTAATTGAGAGCTCCTTTTGCATGCTTGATTGGTGAATCCAGCCACCTTTGTATCTGTGCAATTTCCCGGACAGCCTTTTTTTTTTTTTTTTTTTAACACAGTGTTGATCCACATATTTGTCAGAAAGAAAAACAAACAAACAAAAAAAGCTGGTGTGTGGCAGCTTCTCTCTGTTACTAAAGAAACCAACTTTTCTAAATCCAGGTTGAGCCGTAAGCAAGAGTGTCCGTGCAGAGTTTGAAAGCAGTGCTGTCCTGGGAGGTCTGGCGTTTGGAGGAAAAAGATCTCTCTTCCCCCTGGCATACTCGCCTGGCTTTTCCCCCTCTACACAGCGCAATGAGAAGAAGGATGATTTTCAGCTCCCTTCTTATGTAGAAATTCTTTCCTCATAACCTCTCCTATCCAGTGCCAAACATATCTCAATATTCTATCTCAGGTGTCAAAAATGGAATGTGAAAGTTGGCCCTGAAATATGTAAGAGCAAGGAAAGAGCCATAAATCTAAGTCTGTAAAATGCATTTGAATTGCTTGTGAATAGAACTGAAATTCATTTTTCTCCCTTTGAATCTGTTTTTATCTTTAGACTTTTGTGTTGGGTGAGGCACAGAGCTGGTACTGCCTTGGCAAATACCACTGAGACATTTTTGGATCCTAGAAATTTTACTTGTCTACACCCAAAAAAGTGTTTCCTCCAGAACCATGTACATATGGAAGGCAGGATGGAGGAATAGACTCAGTTTAAAGCTTTGTAATATCAGGATGAAAATGTACCTAAATCCATTCATGTGATTATTAATGAAAGTAGTAGGACACATGGTTAGTTTGGTTTTCCATTTTTACCACTTTTTCTCTGAGGACTTCAGGTACTCCTGCCTTACCCAGTCTTTTAAAGAATTGGATCTACCTGGCTCTGTCTGAAGGCCCCTTACAGACTTTTGATTATTTTATTTTAACTCTTTATTTCTTAGCTTATATTATAAGCAGTAGTCATTAAAAGAAATTTTCTTAGATATTCTTAACACTGCCTTGTCATTTCAAGTTGTTTTAAAAGTCAGCCCTTTTGATAAGACATGTTAGATTAAGTTGATGTAGAATGTTCAGAAAAAAACCTACCCATTTATGCAATTGAGTTATTAAATTGTCTTGGTGTTTTATTTTTTAATTAAAAAACATTTTTTTTGAAGATTCCAAAAACTCGATGGAAGACTAATGGCCATTTATTGTCCCACATAGATTGATTTACAAATCATACTAATTTTGGCAGTACTTATTATCTGATTCCATAAAACAATTGTACAATTGAACATGCGCTATTATATACATTCATATAGTTATGTTTTTGTAATGTCATGTTTTGATTTTTAAATTTATTTTAATGAATATTTATTAAACCCTGATTTGGGGTATTACTATGCTGGTAGTTAATTTAAAAAGTCTATAAAAGTAATGGTTTAAAAAACAAAATTAAAATAAAACTTCAAATGTATACAACATTCATTCTCCCATATCTTGGACATAGGCGTTTTTTTGAATGTGTCTCTTAGTTTGAACTTAGCGTCTTTTTCTTTTTCTTTTCCATAAGCCACACCTCTCATTACTTATTTCTTCTTCAAAGACACTGGTGAAGGAATTTTAACCCAGATTTTTCATAGATACTATAATATCCCCCCTGCCCTGGAAATCTTTTATAGTTGTTTTTTCTTTTACAGTTTTCTTGCCCATATAATTCAAAGTAATTTTCTTCCTTCCTTCCTTCCTTCCTTCCTTTCTCTCTCTCTCTCTCTCTCCCTCCCTCTCTCTCTTTCTTTCTTTCAACAACTCACCGTTCGGAGTTTCTTCAAAGCATTCAGCTATGTTTTAATAGAAATTACAGTTATCTTTCATTTCTACAATCATATGTCATTGGCTTTCATAAAATTTAACTAAATTACGTAATCGCAATAAGAACAACTGATATAAACAGGTTTGTTACCCCTACTGAGTGTTGGTAAGCATACAACCCAAAAGGAGTTTACAGAGGTGTGCAGGCTTCCTTCAGGTTTACCTGCTGGCTGTGACCTTCTCACAGTGCAGTGGCCCTGACAGTGTCCATCACACTGGAGGAGTGGTGACAGCAAGCTGGCTAAGGATTAGGAAAGTGCCTCCTTTGTAGGTAATAGTATTGAAAATGTAAGTCAGTCATGACCATATATTTCAGGAACTTCAGTGGGCGGATGACAACATTTGGTATAGAAAGAAAAAAACCCAAAAAACCTGTAGCCTTGAATACCATGATAACTGTGCAACCTCAAAAGAACCAGTTTATTCTCTCTGAACATTAACTTCCTCCTCTGGGATAATGAGGGGGTGATGATAATAACCTGCTTCGTATACCACTTCTAAAAGAGCTTATAAGCTGCAAACACTCTACTGTTTTTATGTCAAGAGAAATGGGAAATGGATAGACTAGATAGGTATTTTCATCCAAAACCACATTAGGCCATTGAATTCAGTTGAAATATTGGAGCTAGTTTGCTATATCTAGCTTGAGGGATCTTCCATCACAAGGAGGGATGATGATTCTTGCATGCCCTTGGATCTCTCCTGTATTCCTCTCTGATACCCTGACACGCACAATAAAATATGGTGTGGAAATCTCCCTCAAATCATCTTGGAAGTTTAATCACAAACTGGAGCCCACCATTTCTCATCCTTTGCTTGGTAGATGGTTTGTAGTCTGTTTTGCACATATGTTTCTCAAAGAGAGGAACTGAAATTTGGGAGAAAATGAGTGAGATGGTTGAATTATAATTATCAGGAAATCTGAAATCCGCAAGAATCTGAAGATTTTTGATGAAAGAAAGGATGCCCTTATGGTTCCTTTTAGTTCCATTCCCACACTGTCTTATTGTCATTGAATCTTTGGAGTTTGGAGAGAACTTTAGTAAAAATGGATCATGTCTGCATTGCATTCTCTTCCCCCTCTTAATTGAAGAGTTATTGTGGTTTAGATTCCAGAGGATTAATGGCTTGCTTGTGCCCGTCAAAGAGCTCTTTTAGATGTATGCTTTTGTTCAGGGAACTTTAATATTAGCATTTTGAAAACATCTTGCTTCAAGTCTGTGTTTTTTGGAAACTTCATCCTGAATTATATTTCAAAGTATTACTTCTTTTTGTTATGAGCCTTTATTTTTCAAGACATGTTGGTGATTGTACATAAATCATAGATTGCCATTCCCAGGCATACAAAGAGGCTAGTCAGAAACAAGCCTGTAAACTGAATTCAGAATTTAGTTTAATAATAGAAGTTCAGCAGCTTCCAATGATAAGATTTTGTCTTTGAGGACTTTTCCTAGAAGTGATAGTATGTGTCATGGATGCAGTATACACTGTAAGAGCAAGAAAAAAATCTTCTGAATCTATGCAACTACTCTAGCAGTAATACATTACAGCCAGGGTTATGAGAAGAGAATTTTTATGCTAAGCATTTGATAAGAACTCTTGAACATATTAGCCTACTTCCTAAGATACCCTTCCCGTGACTACATATGACCTTTGGCCTGATCTTCCAGTGAATTGCCAGGGAGTTAGAATTTCACTAAGAGAAAAATCACACCCTTATCATCATTTTGGGTTCAGACTCTAATTGATTTCTGTGCCTCGAATTTTACTTTTAGACATGGGGAAGAATTCTTCACAGAATCTCAGTCTTGGAAAGGGCTTGAGAATTTAGGTAATAACTAGAGCTGCCATTTGTCGAGTTTGACTGTGTGCTAGGAGGGTCCACACTTTACATACTTTGTCTTATTTATTTATTGAAACAAGGATTAAAAGACAGGCATTTAGGCCTGTAGCCTAGTCTGATTATCTAAATTATGCAGGTAATCGAGCTGGGCTTAGATTGGTTATATAATTTGCCTAGGACATGTGTAAGTGGCATAGTTTGAAGAATCAGGAAGATGGGAAGATCATGTTATAGGTAATCTCTTCCCACTTTAAATCCTAAGGCATTGACACAGTGTTGATATATCTATGTATATTACCTGTTTCAAGCCCCTAGCTCATAGCCAGTGACGTTTGCCATTATAAACTGCATAAATGGCACATCTGCTCATACCTGTTCTTTGCTATAGTAAAGGGAGCCTTTAATAACCAGAGAAATTTCCCTGGTTTCCAGTACAAGGAGAAATTCAAGGAGATAGTTCAACAAATGATAAAGAATGTGTTCTTCTAAACTTCTATTCCTTGATCTTCTTAACTCTCTATTTCCTCCTGTGGCTGCTTATAGATGATTCAATAGAACAGTGACAGAAAACAGTTACAGACTTTATTTCTCTGCTTCCTGAAATCTAGCCAAAATTGTCTTCTCTGCTCATTCTAAACTTGCTTTTGATTGCAGTGGTTACTGCATCGTATGCTGAGAGTGGCCGGTGGAAACATGTCAGGGAACATTTGGAGTAATACACTTGAGGTTCTCCTGACCCTAAAATACCAACCCTACCAAGTAAATGTTGGGTGTTGCACGTATGCAGTGTTTCCTGCAGAGCGTCTGAATTCCCTTTTGGAACCATCCTGCAGGTTACCCACCATTGACTAGCCCATGGTACTTAGAAGAGGAACTTTGGTGAGACCCTGATAGCCTGCCAAAGATACCACCAACTGGACCCAATCATTACTTACTAGTTTGATTTTGATGTGTAGCAAGGGTCCCTAAGAACAGATTTTCTGAAGGTTAAAATGAAAAATGATTGTGCTGTTTACTTTTGCTAACCCGTGAAAAGAAAAGAGAAATAGATCAAATACTAAGATCAGGTTATATAGTCTTTGAATAGCTATGCTGAAGGGTAGGAATACTGTAACGTCAGGAAACCAGTATTGTCAAAATCCCATAAGACTGTGAATGAATTCTGTAGACTAAGAATGACGCTGTACTCATAAGGAAGAGAAGGAATGAGATTGCTTACCCAAACTTATTGTTAAACAAAAGTTTTTGTCAGCGTGATGGCAAAATCTAGAGACTCTAGGAATAGAAAAGTGAAAATGGGGTGCAGCAATGTTTATATTACACACTGTCTCGACTGAATTCTATTTAACTGAGTCTTCAGTGTGAGACTCTTTTCTGTGTTAAAACAAAAAACTGACAAATGCTCTCTTCATGCCAAACGGTCACAGTTGGTAGGGCTTCTGCCTTCAACAAACGAGAGGTGTGTTTTCCAAATGTTAGTTGTATTAGCTCCCAACCTATTTAAGCTGGTTGTTCTTGTTACTGTAATTAAGTAATGTATTTAAATAATATTCAAACCAATGAATTAATTGTGGTTTTTATTAGAACTAAGTGGATTACTTTGGATATACTCCATAAAGAGAAGTCACTGAAAAAATGCTTGTTGAAGAAGTTGTGAGTAATTTTAAGGGAAAATATATTTATATATCCATAAGAAATCTGCACTTGGATTGTTTCACGTGTGGCTTTAAGTTCTCATTCCTCAGTAAATATATTGAAACTGAAAAAAATCACAGTATACATTTGTGGTGTGGTTTTTCACAAGAAAGGTAACAGAAATTTATTCAGTGAAAAGTCTTGAATACCACAGCCAAATATTTGGCAAACGAATGTGCATTTGTATGTTTTAGGTTCAAATAAAAGAAATAATAAATAAAATAAATTTTACTTTACCCATGTGATAGATTTACCAAGCCATTAATTCGTGTTTTTAATAATTTTAAATATATTGGAAAATGTTTACTATATAATTATCTAAAACTTCTCGGGTAGAAAATTATATAAGATGCTGATTATATAAAGCTATGTCGACTAATAGATTTAATAAATAGTAACTGTAGTCAGGGAAAGTATGCAGAATTGTTAAAGGTGATGATTTCTGGATTGTGGAATAGGAATGCCATTTAATTTATTGCACTTTGCTGTAGTTTCAAAGTTTTATTTAATGGTCATGAATTATCTCTCTAATTAGAAGTTATTAAACTTTTGAAAAAGTAAAGAATGAGATCCATGAATCAGTTCAATTATTGGTCTCGGTTCTGTGAAGATGTTTTTTTCTAGTCTAGGAGTTTGTGTCTTCATTGGTGGTGTCAGCATTAAAGTGTTGGCCGAGTTGGGTTCCTGCTGTGAAATGCAGATGTGGAGAAATATAAATGCATTTCATTTGCTCATGGGAAGTAATGCCTTATTGAAGGCAGTGTCTTACACTGGGCCTTGGATTATTAGCCTTGATCTTATAAGGATAAAAAAGATGGTAGCTTTACTGTGTTACTTAATGGCTCTTCCAGTCTGCAGAAGTTGGGCAGTCTTTAGTAGTATTGCTAAGGATGGATATAGCCTGTAGAAATCAACCAGTTGTGGGTATACTAACCAATTACCTGGTCTTTTTTAAGGATCAAATGACAGGAAAATGCAAAGGCTAATTTGTAGCGCTGGGTCTTATAAGGGAGGGCTTAGGTCACATACAAACAGGTGGGGTGACCCATTCAAAGATTTACTAGATGCTGTAAGCCTCTCAAAGAATCATAAGGTGTTTATTCACATAAAAAAGTTAGGTGGTTGGAAAGAGGTGATTTGTAGGACACATAGTCTTTAATTTGGTCATGAGTTGTGCTCAGAGTCTTTTAACATAGCTCCCCAATACATTGGTGAGCAAAAAGAGAACAAAAAAATGATTCTGTATACATAATGTTAAACATCAGAAGTCAAGAGAGTGATTGTCTTTGGGAAGGCGGCAGGTAGTGACTGGAGGAAGACCGAAGATAGGGGCTTTAGGATATTGGTAATGTACTAATGATCTGCGTACTTATCACATAGGTGCGTTCTGTTTCCCAGAATTCACCACGCGGCATGCTTATGGTTTGTGCACTTTTTATATACATCAGTACAAACTTAACTGTATAAAAGAAATCTTTCAAAACACTCCTTCATGTTCCCAGGGTGGTAGCCTGAAGGTGTGGATTGTTCCATTATTGACACTGGATTGTAATTCCCAGTGTTTGTTGTTCATGCCTCACAGTCTAGTAAAGGCAGAGAGGGTCTTCGCAGCTTCAGCAGCTTCCTTTGTTCTCAGGATCCTGGCTTAGTGAGACACCATGGAGATGCCCACACTCCTTTTCAATTTTATCCTTTGTGAATGGACACCTTGTGTTTATAGTACATAAAATTTTCTTTCACAAGAAAGGAGTGTTTCAGGAGTGTTTCTGATACAGCATAAGTTACCATGCTTTTCACACATCTTACACGTGTAAACCATACTTATTTCCAAGAGTGACTTTATACATACAGTTCTGCAAGCATTAGAGTGCGTGATACAAGAGAAAGCCAATTCGTTATCTGCATTTATGGTTTTGTCGAGAAGCCCACAACTTATATTCCAGCGAATAATTAAGTGTAATGTGTGATTCCAACTGAAAAATATATTAAGCCCTTTCAGAAAGTCGTGATCAGAGCAGGCATAGGTAGTTTCAAGGGAGAATTTGTTTAGGCAGAGAAATGGGCAGGTGAGGCCAGGGGAGGAAAAGATCATTAACAAACAGGTTACCGCTTTAAAGGGACATAACAGCTGGCTCACATCTGTGTGTCTGGCCTGGTGGGCAAAGAGGGCCTCTTGGAATTAACGAAACAGCTTCACCTTTTCCTTAGGGCAGGGCCTGATTCAGGAGGGAGGATTTGGGAGGACTTCGCTACGTTGCTATGCGAAATCACAGTCAGGGTTGGTTCAAGGAATGTGCACAGTAATCTGTGTTATTTTCACAAGATGCAAGGTCTCCAGGATGACTTAGAGGGAGGAAGAAGCAACAAATTGTAAAGATTCTCCAAGGCTAATTTGTCCCACGTCATTTAGATATGGTCTTGACTCGTGCTGAATCTGTTTAAGTATTGACTTCATTCCAGTGCCTCTTCAAAGTGCTGCAAGAACCAGTAGAATTGGTGTGTTTTAAAATGTTTAGTTTTTGCATCGTCACATCAACACAGCCCTAGATTTAACCCAAAATAGTAGCTTTCAGATATCTAAAAATTTGCAAGTGGAGACCCAAGGAGAATAACAAGAAGATATGCTTGATTTTTACTGCTTCATCTTAATTAACCTGTGACTTCAGATTTTCCGGAGGCAAGAAACTACTCTCTGAATTGATTGCCATGCCATCCCTCTTGTTTCATCTGAGGTCGTCTTTCCAGAAGCCACTCAGCACCTTTTGGGATTGAGTGCTGACACTGCATGACATTCAAAAGGCAAAGGCACTGTTGATGCCCTGTGTGCACTCATCACATAGTGAGGAATGAGAGGGGGAAGACACTGATGTCTCAGGAACCCTGAGGATGGACGTCTGGCTGGCCTGCCAGAGAGCTTCTCTTGTAGATGCAGGAACTACAGCCGTTCATTTACATATCGACAGCTAAAATTAGTTGTGTCACCCCACCTAGTTCACCATAAAGAAGAACCTTCAGATTAAAATCAGATTCATCACTCCTGGGGGTTTACTTGGTTGCCCCTTGTTACCAGATAGAGGGGCTATAACACTGTGTAAGTGCAAATGTTAAATTAGTATTAAGAGCCAGTGGTGTCTCTCCTATATTTCTTACTGATCAGATAATTTTCACTAATGTCAACATTTATAATAAGCCAGTTGACATATACTTTTGTTATTTGCTTGGAATATTCTCAGTTTATCTATTTTTTATTTTTTTTGACTTAGATAAGGGTAATTTTTTTTTTTTTTTTTTTTTAGTTATTTGTTTAGGCCTTTGTGTATTTGATCAGAAGAGATTTTTGAAAGGAAGGCAGCAAAGCTGTAACAAAGTCAGTATTAAATCCGTGTTTCTCCTTTATCATTTGTTTTTTAAGCTTCTAAGTGACCTTCTGTGGTACCACATTGATGCTCATCTTTCATCATGAGCAGCTCTGAGTAATTTATGATAAATAATGAAATGTTGTTTCCTACAGTGCACTGCAGATGGCTGAGTGTTACAAAAGTCTAAAGAGCTCTATTACTTCTAAATGATTAGATAACACAAAAATGTTAACCCTAAAGAAAAAAGGTCCAGTAGCACATGCTGCTTGCTAAGCACAGTTCTTCCTGCCTGGTACCTTCTGATAGGCTCTGTGCATCTGAACTCTGCAGGGACTGGCATCTGAACAGTTCTCTTCTGAATAGCAAGGAGAGGTTTATGCCTTTCAGCTAGTTGGGTTGGCTAGGAGCAATAGTGGTTTGTTTATTTGGAGTGGGGGAAGGGAGGAACTTGCAAAATTTGTTTACAATTTGAAACCTTTAATTAACTTTAAACAATGGTGTTACCAGTGGCAAGGACTTGGATGCTAGGATGCAACAATTTAAAATGTTTTGTTTGAGCACAGATATTGAAAATGGATATTAAAAAGCAAACATTAAAATGATTTTATCAGAACAAAGCTTTATAGATGCTTTAAAAAATTATATAGATGTTTTTTCAAAGTTAACTCTTATCAGTGTTGCATTTTCTCTCATCCACATGTACAACAATGGAGACATAGCAAACATATATCTGATTTGTAACTCTCAGCTTTCTTGTCATACTCTGTGGTGTATTAGTACAGTTGTTAAATGTTGTCCATAGTGAATATGTGTGTTCTCATCCTTGTTGCCATAAAATAGCTGCATATCTAAGTGTTAGGGTTTGAAGCCTTTAATTGCCAGTACAGAAAGTCTTTATGTACTACATCCCATTGTGAAAATTGAATTAAATTGCTGGTCAGGGAGCCCTTTATACTGCCAAGAGAGTCTCTTTGTGAGCAAAACGTAGAGAAGGGTGGTCTTTGGCCAGTGGTACTTCTAAACTCAAACACTTTGCTGAAGTTTGCCATAGAACTTCCTCACATTTCCCCAGACATTATCACTTTGCCAAATGAAATCATCTGTTCCCCCTACTAGAACTACTTTCTTTCTTCCAGATATCAGCTATGAGGTATGAAATGAATTGCATAAAAATAAATTACACATACTGCATTTTGGAAAGTGTACCCTAGCCGTCCCATCAATTATTCTTCACTGCTGTGCTGGGAAGTCCATTTTAACCTCAATTATCAGTTGCATGCAATCAGTTGAACCTCTGGACCTTGCCAAAATAGACATGGTTTCGTGCCAGGAAGATCAGGCTGTTTGAATGTTCTAGAATACTTTTGCTTTAGATGAAAAAGGGTTGTTGTCCTGTCCCATGGGAGAGAAAGATTCAAGGAAAGAAAGCTGTTTGATGCATGGACTATATGGCTCCCCTTCTTGACCATCTACCGTCTAAAGTTTGGTGTAGGTAGCACTGTGGTATTAGCAGTACAGTCCACTTCAGGCATCTGAGCAAGGACTCTGAAGTTTATAGATTATCCAGGATTTTTTTTAAAAAATAAACAAATAAACTTATTTATTTATTTATTTGGCTGTGTTGAGTCTTCGTTGCTGCGTGCGGGCTTTCTCTAGTTGCAGCGAGCGGGGGCTACTCTTCGTTGTGGTGCGCGGGCTTCTCATTGTGGTGGCTTCTCTTGTTGCGGAGCACGGGCTGTAGGAGCACGGGCTGTAGGCGCACGGGCTTCAGTAGTTGTGGCGCACGGGCTTAGTTGCTCCACGACATGTGAGATCTTCCCAGCCAAGGGTTCAAACCCGTGTCCCCTGCATTGGCAGGCGGATTCTTAACCACTGAGCCACCAGGGAAGCCCTATCCAGGCTTTTTAAAAATCTCCATATGCCTAGTCTACCACTTCCTCTTTGATGCTCCACCATGTTGTAAACTGTGAACAAAAGAATCTGATGAACAGGAGGTGATTTCCATGGAGCCTAGGGAGAGGCTAGAGAGTCTTACCCTAAGGAAGTTTATATTTCTCTGTATAAGCTTGTTAATTCTTACTTTTTTTTTGCTTCCAAGGAAAATTGGAAATAAGATAATTAGAAGAGTGGTTTTCAATGGGAGAAAAGTAATTAAGGCACAGTGGGAAGGCCACTGGGCCTGGTTTAGGAATGTAGGCCTCCTGCTGTCACTCAGTTGTTTGACACCTCAGGGCAGACTCCTCAAGCTCTAAAATCTCAGATTTTTCTGTAAATGAGGCTGTTGGACAAGGCATTCCCTGAGTGTCCTTTTGGCAAAGAATCCCTGAGGCCAAGTTATAAATTTGAGATGAAAATATTAGTGGAATTTTTTGATTACTAATTCTGCTGGCTTTTTCCCCGCCCTACCACCAGCCCCCTTTCTCTCTTTTTCCCTCTTTCACATAGGTAGGCATACATACATATACACACAGGGGTATTTTGGGGGCGGGATATTTTTGGTGGGATATTTTGCAGTTCAGGATTTAGTAACCCCCATGTTTCAGTGTGCCTCATAGGTGTGACTTGATTACATCCTAAAGTCCAGGGACCTTTGCTTGTTTACAGTTTTAAAAAAGAATTCCTTATCCTTCCCCTGACAGATGTAGAGCTTGGTAGCCAGCTGTAGGTCTGTTACTGCAAAATATATATAGACATACATAGAAAAGTAACTGGATGCCAAAAATAGAGGTATGAGGAGGCCCTCAGGAGTTACTGGCACACACAAAATATTTCGTTTGGAAGTATAAATAAATTCATCCAGTTCTAGATAATAATCACAATATCTTTCTCACTGAATTAAACAGAATTCCTAATCGCCGAATTTTCCAGAGTGTTACAAGAAGAACAGAGGACTAAGGAGCGCTATTTCTAAGGCAGTATTATAAATGTGTCTAAGTGTAAGGCATTATTTCCTGGCATGTTGGTTGGCATGGGGATTCTGATATCAGAACGTGGTTCCGTCTGTTAGATGTAACCTAGCTGTGCGTTAGAGCACAGCTCTGACCTGGGACAGAGTCAGAGTGACATTAATTCACACCTGAGGTGGCTAATGTTGATAGTTTACCTTCTTCTTAGAGCACCTTCCTTGTTATTAAATAAGGCATGTTCAGTATAGAAAATTAGAAAATATAAGTAGTAGGAGGAGAAGTCAACTGAGTTCTGCCATCCAGAATAAGAGAATGATTATCTTTTTGTTGAATATTAGACGAATTTTTTCCTCTGTGAAAATGTATTTTTTTCAAAAATGAAATTATACTCTAATACTCTTTTAGCCATCTTTTTGCACTTTATGTTAAAATATTTCTTTGTCCAAATATCTAAAACTCTATCTATAATGTGGTTCTGTGCTGAAGTATATGGCCGTACTAAAATGTAATGAGCTTATCACCTGTTGAGAATTTAGTTTGTTTCAGTTTGGTCATAATTATATAAAATTCTACCCTGAACATCCACAGTATGGAATGAAAACTTTTGGCCAATATATGTGCCCCAAAACTGTACGTTTTTCATCTGAATTCCTAAATTCTCAACCAGAAAGACTGAGCAATTCACTTTCCCGCCATTATGGTGTCAGAATGCCCACTCTTTCCATAACCCCTGCTTCCACTGTTGTAGGCGTTAACCTATCATTGACCACAAAACAAGCAAACCCACAAAAAAACCCTTTGCCAAGAGGATAGTTTTAAAACCGTATCTTGTTGGTGTTCTGTCTTTCATTTCTCTAATTCAAATGAGAGTAAACATTTTAGATAGTTATTAAAATGGAAGGTGGATTTTGTTGGGGAGGTTCCCGGGCCTTTCGTGTCTGCATGCACTGTGTGGCCAGGTGCCTCTGCACATCATCTGGGGCTTCATCCCACTGGGGGTGCTGCAAGGAAGAGCTGAGGATCGAAAGTACTAAACTGCCCAGTGTAATTTAGTAACAAATTTTCCTCCCCTTAAAACCCAGAAATAGTGTTGTGGATAGAAGGTGGGTCACGGTCATGGTCATAGTCACGAGGAGTCAGCAGATAAGGAATAAGGTGCAACTCTTCTTGACTAAGTGACCTTAGGGGCTGCAGTGCCTTGGGTTATTTGCCTAAATGTTAACCTCTATGTCAGCCTGTACTAAATGTTAACCTGTACTTATATAGCTAGTAAGATTCTGATAAAGAACACAAGCCTGAACACACACATACGCATAGACCAAAAATAATAATTCCTAAAAATCCAGAGGGCTTCCATTGTAACTTTCTCCGTGAGTACAGACAGTGCTTGGGGACAGTCCCCACGCCTTCCATCCCTGTCCTGTCCAGGATGTCCTCAGTGTTCTGCTCAGGAGTGTTTCCTTTCCACTCTTCTGCTTCATGGTGTGGATGTTGAGCTGGAGATGAGGCTCAGCTTCCAGGAAAGAATGGCGTCTTCTGCTCTGCACCTGGGCCTTGTGCCAGCCGCTGCCTACTGCTGTTCCCGTTAATAAGTGCCATGGAAACCCAGTGAGCTCCAGGGGTGGCAGAGAGGTGGGTGAGAAGCAAATCACTAAAAGACCCTAGATTTTCAAGTGTCGCATTATAAAAGTAGAACTGGCTGAGAAGGAGCAGGGCCAGGCCAGCATCCTGTAGCCCCCTGCTTTTTTTGGCATCTGCTTCCCTTTGGCTGAGTCTTCTCCATGAGGAGCAGGGAGACTCCCTGCTCCAGTTTTCTGCATGCATTGGTCGGGCTGAGATGCCCCTTCTCTGGCATATCACTAACACTCAAACAAGAAATTGATTAATTTGACTTGGATTAAACAATCAGAATCTGTTAAAGCTTTGCTGATTATTGACAGATCTGTCCTTTGAGCTTTATGGTTTTAAGATCAAGTCAAGTTGCCTTAGCATCTGTCATGTTGTCCTCTTTTTTTTTGACATTTAAAAAAACCTCAAAAATGTTATATCACAGATTGATAAATTCTAATGACACCTCCAAATTGACAGACAAGCATATTGAGATTATCAGTTCAAGTATCCTCAGCAGTCTTAACCTCAGCTGCCCAAAGGGAAAGTCTACCAGTTTAATCTGGCGGATTGTTTTTTGGATTCCATTTAATGTGGATGTTAACTTTTTGTTTTGTTTTTCCGCTATCTGATGCTATTACCATCTAATTAGGTTGAAAATCAGCTATTAGAATTGGAATGCATTTAAGAGTTGTTATTTTTCTTCTGATCTTAGTTATACTCTTCAGGATGTGACTTATGGTCTGTGTGTACACGTGGGAGTGTGTGTACTGTAGAACAGTGGTGGATGTTAAGTCTGGAAGATTAGGTTCAATCTAAATTTTGCCCCTTATTGGATACCTGAGCTGGATGGAGTCTGTCAATTTCCTCATCTTCAGAAGCTGAGATAATGGTTACATCTTAGCACAGAATGCTGCTGTGAAGTGGATCTGACAAACCAAGGTGCTGAATAGATTGATAACTTACACACTGATAGCCAAGGGATGTTTGGATATATGAGCATTGGGGCAAATTGAAGTCATTATGAGAGGCCAAACTTTATGTCACGGGGTAATGTTTTCCTTTTGGGATATTTTGTACAGTACTTAGGAACTGATAGTTTGCAAAGTAAAATTCAAGCTGGAAAGCACTGTAGAGAGGAAGAGACTGATGCTGTGAAAATTTAAATCCTATAGCGGTGTTGACTCAAAAAATAATCAGTTTCCGGGCATCAGGACATGAATTTCTCAGCCTTTGAGAAAGGCAGACTCAACGAGCATGCCCTTTCAGTATGATTGCCCCAGAAATGTGGGATGCTCTGTTTGAAACTGAGCTCTGTGTCAATCCCTGATGTCTCAATTTCTGACACGCTAAACACAAGCAGAGAGAAAATGTGCTTCTGAGGAGTGGAGAACCCTCTCTCTCATTTTCTCACTATCCTGTCTCATGCCACTTCTCTTCATGTTGATTGTTCTCAAGAACTGATTCTTAGTGCTGAGTAAAGAACACTTTTCTAAAGCATTTCTTCCAAAGTGTATCTTGATAGATTCTGCACACTATAAAGCAGGATTTCATTTGCTGAGATGATATAAGATGACTTATGTTTCTGGAGAAAGCTAAAATTTATCTCATTGACTTTTTCCTATTCTCATTTTCCTCTTTTCTATATAAATATATAAAAAAAATCTGAGTATAGTAGATTTAATTTCCAGAGGATGAGACTTGAGGGCTTTGTTATCTCTGTTTATATTGAAACATTGTGTGATTTTAAAATGTTTATTGTGGCTTAAGGGGGAAATGTATCTGTTCAGATGAGTTAGTGACATGAACAAGCATGCCTGATTCCTCTTCCTCACAGCTCTTATCCAGAACCTTCATTTTGCAGTGACTTTTTAAGCACCTACTGTTTGCCAGATGCTGTTTTAGGTAGCCGGCTCCTGGGCTGCCATAAGGATGAAGACTGACTCAGGCATTGACCCCCTGCAGCATTCTAGTGGGGGATTCATATAGGAACACATACATAATTTCTTGCTGATAGCTTCTTCCAGCGAGAAATGCCGAACAGGATTATAGGATAGAAAGTTTGAATTTACATAGGCATTCAGGGAGGCCTTCGCTGAGATCATGGTTGTTGAACTGAGTCCCAAGTGTGAGAAGAAGCCAGCTATGGTAATACCTGGGACAGAAGTGTATCAGAAAGAGAAAAAATAAAGTTGAAAGGGCTTGAGGGACAGAAAAATGGCCGGTGTGCCTGGTCATAATGAGTATGTCTAAGAGTGGTAGGAAGTGAAGTGTGAGAGGTAGACAAATAAAGGCCCTTAAGGAACTTGGACTTGATTATTGTGATGGAAAACCAGGGGGGGATGTAGGGAAGGGAAGGCTTTAATATGTGTTATGTTTTTATCCCTCTGGATCCTGTGTGGAGCTGCATTCTAGGGACTGCAGTTGCAGACAAGAGACAGGTGAGAAGGCCATTGCAGTGTTCCAGCTAAGAGATCCAAGCAGCTTAGACTAGAGTGGAGACAGGTGTGGTGGGTGTGATGCACTGTCACATTGCCCTACAGATTGGGAGAAGGACTTCTGTGAAGAGAACGTGGGGTGAATGTCCTGAGTAAGAGGGGGCGTGGTGGCATCACTAACTGAAATGGGCAGGATTGAGAGAGGAGCAGGATTTGGGGGTGGGGTATAGAGATGAAAGTTGTTTGAAGCATCCTGTGTTGTCTATCCTTGTTAGATGCGCAAGTGGCTATTTTGAGATGGTAATTGGATAGAGAGTGTAATGGAGGAGAGTAGATGCCTACTGAAAGAGCAAACAAGAAGGGCGGTGGTGCAGGGGGGTGGATATGGTACCTGTATCAGCAGGGAGGGGACACCAGCAATGTGAATTGGGAGGAATTTCTCATAGTTGCAATGCAGTGAGGACGTTTTCCGTAGTTCTCAACCCTGCTTGCATTTGCATTTTGAATCCCATGGGGGAACAATAAACTATATATATATATGTACCCATGCTCGGATCTCACCCTAGACCAGTCAGAATCCTTTTTTAAAGGGGGCAGGGGAGCGGCAGACTTCAGTAGTTTTTATAAAGTTCCCCAGGCGATTCTATTGTGTTGCCAGGGTTGTATGGGCAGCTAGATTAAAGGAAAGGAAGGGATGAGCTGCTAATTCCTTTAGGGAAGTGGCTCTGTAACTAGGGAAGTGGAAGCACCTCAGCAGAACCTACAACCTGTATCCTTTGAGAAGAAAAAGGGTAGAAATGAGGGAAGGCCAAGTGCTGCAAGGCTGGGGATGGGAATCACATGGTCCCTACTGGCACCAGTGGCTGGAAACAAAAGCCAGCCAAGGTCCTTTGTTTGCTGTGGTTGCCCGTGTCCGGGAAGCTCAGGAGATGGCCCATAAAGAGGACAGCAGTGAGAGGAAAGGGAAAGGGTGGATTTCCCACGTAACACCTCCCCGACAAGCCAAGCACTGCAAACACTTCAGCCCAAGGCAAGGCTCCTGTGACAATTCTCAGACTTAGATCCCCTCTCCATCTCTAGGGTTGGCTGAATCTATCATGTGGGCAAAATTATTTACAGAAAACCTAAGCTTTTCTTCTCTGTTAACAACTTGGCAGTAATTTTCATTATAATACCAGCATTATCAAAGGCAGAGTGAAATGGGTGGTAGTATCATTTGATGTGAGATATTTCAATAGGTATCCTTACCTTTGTCCAGTAATTCTTCCAGACTTCTCTCTGAAAGGAGGGAAGGAGTGGGGGAGGAGGGGAAGGAAGGAGGGAAGGAACGAAAAAAATGTGTTCATACATTTTGTGTGAGGGAGTTCGTCACACAAATACATACTTGAAAAGGTTTGCTAACACAGATTTTTAACAATATAGGCATTACATTTTTTTTTTTTTTTTGCGGTATGCAGGCCTCTTACTGCTGTGGCCTCTCCCATTGCGGAGCACAGGCTCCGGACGCGCAGGCTCAGCGGCCATGGCTCACGGGCCCAGCCGCTCTGCAGCATGTGGGATCTTCCCAGACCGGGACACGAACCTGTGTCCTCTGCATCAGCAGGCGGACTCTCAACCACTGCGCCACCAGGGGAGCCCCTAGGCATTACATTTATCTTTAAAATCATAGCATGGGAAAACATTTACCATATAATGTGAAGTGTGAAAAGTAGGCTTAAAAACCGTATATAACTGGTTATACATGAATCTCTTTGAAAATAAGCATTGGTAATACGCAAAATTGTAAAAAAACAGCTCTTGCTGAGTTATGGGATTATGGTCAACTTTAATTTTCTTACATTTTTCACTTAAATTTCATTTTATCTAATTTTAAATTTCCGTAAATTTTCATGCAGTTCGGATATCCTGGGATTTAAATAAGAACAGAAGTTGAAATGGTATTTTAAAAGAGATTGATAAATATGTTCTTAATTTTACATGAGTTTAATTTTGAATTTTGTTATCTGATTTTCTAAATTTGGAATAATAGTATCTGCCTCTCAAAGGTGTTACAAGAACTGAATGGATAACCAATGAGAAAGCATGCTGTATAATCCCTGGTACGTATTAGAATCCCTTCAGTATTAATGCATCACTGCCAGCACTGCTAACAATGAACTTTATTCCATGCAAGTACTGTTTTTCACCTAACATTCTGTTAGTTAAGGTGAAATAGTAAAATTGTTTCATCATCTGTGCTCATTGATATACTGGTCATTGGTGAAAAGGGGCATCCCAGAGGGATGAACTGTGGTTGGGTAGGCCGTCCATGGCGATGCCATTGCTCTTTGCCGTTGATTGGTTTAGGAGTGGGTGTTGTTCTGGCCAAAGAGAGTTTAAGGGGAATGTGCTGGAGGCAGCAGGAAAGGATTTCTTATCCAAATTAAAGGAGGGAAAGCCATCGGAGAAATTGTGTGTTCTGACCTATATTTGCAAACTTTCAATGGGATCGTGATGCCTGGAGCTGCTGCATCCATGCCGGGACCATGCAACTGTAGGCCTGGGTATGAAGGCCTGACCCTTGATGACTCCATGGAGCTGTGAAAGTAATCAGAGTCTGTCTACCTTTGGGCATCTTGTTGAGTAAACAGTCTTAACAGTCAGTCTGTAGGCCTCTGATGGTCAACCGTTTGTCATATGCAGCCAACAGCATTGCCGTTGATGCCACCTGTGGAATTTGATACCTGGTTCTCTAAAACAAATAGAGAAGTAAGGAAAAAAAAACCTTTGTGTCTACTTATTTTAAACATGTGTGACATCAAACTTTTTTCTTTTAACACACCTTTTTCCTCCTATTAACGCCTAGCTAACTTTGCAAAATAACTTAATTTAATGTTCATGCAAATTTACTGCTCTAAGGTACTCCAGAAATCAAGCCAAATGGATTTGGGGGAGTCTGAGAATCTTAAACAAATACATTGTGAATTACAACTCTGCAGAACTCTGTATCAGATATTATGTCCTCAAGTTTAGACAGCATACCTGATTATGCTGAGATTTTAAAGTGTACACTGATTGTCACTGTCACTGAAATTTTCCATTAGCTGGATTTCTGTGAAATGTTTCAGATGTTTACATTCTGATAATACAGAAATGTAGAGTTAAAATTCGGCTACCCTGAAATTTGTTTGTATGTTTTATATGTGTAATTTAGAGCAAATTTTGCTGCCCCAGGGAGGAAATGTTACAAACGATAGCTAGATTTCCTGGTAATTTGAGAAAGTGCTATGTAAACATGAAAATATACAGGGCATGTGTTATTATTTATCCAGAAATATAACTGAAATATACTGGTTTATTTTCAGTTAGAAATAGTAATAATAGCAAATGAAAAATTTTAGAAGGGGCTTTGCTGGAATATTTTTTCCCCCTCAGGATCATACAAGCTTTTAATTTATTTTTAGCAAGTATTAGTCAGTGATATAATGAATACAAGTAATATATGACGAAATTTAAAGTTTAGGTGAAAAATGAAATGTTTATTGACATTTAAAGACAATTCCCTAACTCTCTCTTTCTTCTCCTTGGCGAGGAAGGGACCTCTAGACAAGAAATCCTTGATGGGTGTAGAGAGAGTGCAAGGTTATAATAAGTCAGACTGTCTTGGGATCCTAAAGCAGTCACATGATCAGAGTGATTTTGCTGATGTGGTCCAGGGTAGAGGCCGAGAGGCTGTCTCTTCCACTCCCTGTGAAATAGAAGGAAGCAGGTTGCAGCCGGGACTTCCCTGTGCTTCCAGCATATAGAGAGTCAAGAGAACAGGTGATGCGAGCTCCAGAAAGAACATGGGCAACTCGTACAATTTCTTATAGGCAGCATTGGGTTTGTCTTAACAAAATATATACTTTATATATCTGAAATCTTCCACATTGGATGGTAAAATGTTAATTTATTAACTCTTCAAATTAAATGGGACAAACTCAGATAAGTAACTCTAAAATTATGA
Organism: Pseudorca crassidens; assembly: GCF_039906515.1. Classification (NCBI taxonomy): domain Eukaryota; kingdom Metazoa; phylum Chordata; class Mammalia; order Artiodactyla; family Delphinidae; genus Pseudorca; species Pseudorca crassidens. Next base: position 52,542,109 of record NC_090311.1, on the reverse strand, counting down.
GGAGATTGCAGAAAATGTTAGTCTGTTCTGAAAATTACCTTCTTTTTACAAAAAGAACACAAGCGATACCCAAATGGTGGTTACCTGTAGGCACACTGAGCCATTCATTTTACTTATGCATTTACTCAACCTGACAAGAGTCCCAGAAGGTATATATCAGTATGTCCATTTTACAAGCAGGGTAAGCTACTTTCCAGAGGTGTAGCAGGGATTTGACACTTCTGCCCCGTAGAAGAAGGCAGAAGAGGGCTTTCTTGAAATTAGCGAGGGAGTCTCTGCGTATTTTGTGAGTGTTCTCTCGGATCCTCCTGTGACTGATCTCACAAAGGCACTTTTCCTTAGAGAAGCACTTCACAAGCATGATTCTCAAGCTGATTTCCTGAAGCAAGATTTGCTTTCTAAATAAAGAAAAGGGACGAAGAGACTCTCTTGAAATCATGGACAAGTGCTGGGAGAAGAGGAAAAGCAGTTACAGATCTGCTTGGTACCGAGGCAGCCCTGGCCTGCAGGGTCAGGAGCCTTGAGTCAGGGTGGAGGTAGGCCAGGCGGTTCACAGGAGGCCTCGGGTGCAGAGTGCGTTTGCCTGTGAAGTGGTTACAACCACTACCTTTCCAGCTGTACAATCTTTGGCACTGGAATTAATTTTATGTTCTAGCTTCCTAAAGGAAACCAATGAAAATGTAACAATGTCAACAATAACTACACTGTTTTGAGCATTTTCTAAGTACTTATCATGGATTATAGACAATATCTCATTTAATTCTCAATACAGCCTGATGGGGTGGGTATTATTATTACCTCCACTTCACCGCAAAGGAACTTGAAGCGTAGAGTAGTTAAGTAATTGCCCCGCGTTCTCCCTGCTGGTGATATGAGGGGTTTGGTTTTGTAACCAGGATTGTGATTTAAAGATCTCTTTTCCGTTGCTTCCCATGAACTGTTCACTTAGACTCTAAAATATTTCACAAGATGTCTGAATTATGTATAATATGGCACATAAGGAAGTGAATTTTTTTCTTTTTTTTGTTTTGTTTGTTTTTCTTGCAGACTCAGAGCCCCTGTCTGCTTGGAATGGGTGGTTTTATTCCAGTCACCATCTGACCCACAGGTGCCCGGCATGTAATTGTATCTCAAAATCATTTCCAGATATGCTGGAAACAGCTATAGGACCAGCTGTGTTTCTCATAAAAGATTAGGCACAAGTCATGTATGAGGTTTTTCTCTACTCTAACTCGTGGAAGCCCAAGCAGTGGGTTAACGTGATAAAAGAAAACAAAATTAAATAAGCTGGTGTAAACGTAGCACGACTGACTTCCAGAAGGGAGATAAATGTTGCATGGAGACATCAAATCCAGCCAAATTTCCGTCTCTGGTATTTCTTTGTGGCTAATAGTGCTTATTTAATATAGGTTGAAAGAGAAGAGTGTGCTGAGAACCAGTATATCATGTGGTCAGCATTGCACGGTCTCAAACACTCGAGTGAACCCATCTGGAGGGTTTCACCCACCAGGGCCCAGCAACCTCATTAGCTGCCTCTGAAAGGCCTGGCCCAAGCAACAGTACAAATCACTGTTGTTTCAGGGCGATGGTGCAGAGTGAGAAAAAACAAACATGCTCCACTGTTTGTTCCTTTCCATGTAAAAGTCTAAAGATGGTTGCAGAATGATTCAGTGATTCCAGCAGAGCACTGGGTTTTCACTCTAAATATTTGCATCAGTTATCAATGCTTCTTTGGAAATGCTAATCAAGAAAGGACATCCTGGGCTTCCCTGGTGGCGCAGTGGTTGAGAGTCCTCCTGCCGATGCAGGGGACACGGGTTCGTGTCCCACTCCGGGAGGATCCCACATGCCGCGGAGCGGCTGGGCCCGTGAGCCATGGCTGCTGAGCCTGCGGTTCCGGAGCCTGTGCTCCGCGACGGGAGAGGCCACAGCAGTGAGAGGCCCGCGTACTGCAAAAAAAAACCAAAGGACATCCTATGACCAAGGTGACAAACATGAATGTATCTGCCTTTGCGACTTCAGTATAACACAAATTTGCATCCTCATGGATTCTCAGAATTTGGAAGAAATCAGATGGGCTTCTAGTCTAATCGTCATTCTCTCTCTCTCTCTCTCTCTTTCTCTTTTTTTTTTGTTATGCCGTGTGGCATGTGGGTGGGATCGTAGTTCCCCAACCAGGGATCGAACCTGTGCCCCCTGCACTGGGAGCGTGGAGTCTGAAGCACTGGAATTCCAGGGAAGTCCCCCTAATCGTCATCTCTTGTTTGAATCTCTTGACTGTCCCCTGACAGAAGTGGCTGCCCAGCCTCTGCTTGGACTCCTTCAGTAACAGGGCTCATGGTCTCCTAGACTTTCTTTCTATTATCACATGATGTTAATCATTAGAAGAGCTGTCTCATTCTTAGTCAGATTCCACCTTCTAGCCCTGTTACTGAATCTACTCTCTGGAGCCAGAAGACTGAATCTATCCCTGTTCCATGTGGCAGGCTTTCACATGTGTGAAGACCACAATCTTATTTGTCCTGCACCTTTTCATCTCGAAGATAAATCAGTAATTTCACCTTTTTTTAAAAAAAATACGGCAGGGCTTCACATCCCCGCAGCATCCTGGATGCTGTCTTTGGGAGTGTAGTAGTTAATCCTAAACTTTCAAGCCACCTCCCTGTAATCTTTGGCAGTCTTCTCTCAGCCTAAGTTTCTTTAAGATCAGGATTTCACAGCACCTGCCTCAGAAGGTTGTGAGTGTTAAAAGCACAGTCAATGCCTGGTAAATAGTGCTTAAAAACGATAGCTGTTGTTCTTGTCAGTTTCTCTTGTGAAGCCCTGGACTGAATACCTCCAGACCAGGACCATCCTGACCCTTTCATGCAGTGTATGAGCTGTTCCTCCCAGCTTCATGTCATTCATGAATTTGGCATCCTGCGCCATTATCTGACTTCAGCAAAAAAGGAGAAGGCATTCGTTCAGCCTGATTTGTTCTTCATGAATCCACATTGGCTCCCAAGTGATCACTGTTTCTGTTTTTTATGCATTCACAAATCACTCTTCATTTTTTTTCCTAGGTCATGGATTCTGTCCTCTTCCTCGTCTTGCAAATTACTCTGTAATTTAATATCTTCAGAGTTCTTTCGGCACCTTTCTCCTTCTCCATATTCCTTCAGGTTTGTGGAGCATGCTCTTACCTGCAAATCCTCTGGTTATCTGGGTGTGTTATTTCTTGGACCACAGCTCTGAGTTTTAGAGGGTTGAAGTGTGCAGTTCTCTTTTACCAGACTACCTCTGGCCTCCCCACAGAACATGGAATCAGAGTGGAGCTGAAAAACTATATTCTGTTTCACATCTGTTACTGTAATTCATATAGCCCAAGCAGGAGACAGAACAATGTCCTTGTTAGATTCAATAGAACATAACTTAAGGAACTCCTTTGGTTACTCTTATACTTTTATTACAATTTTCAACTCTTTCTGGAGTTGCATTTTCCCCTTTTGGTTCTTATAGGCCATTACTGCTTAATAAACAGTTGCCCTGTACCCAGTTTTCATGTTTTCGTCATGTCTTTTAAAAATCATCCCTTATACTATGGCTGGATTGGCACTTTTTTTTAAAGTATTAGAATATTTTTATTTTATTTTTTAACATCTTTATTGGCTTATAATTGCTTTACAATGTTGTGTTACTTTCTGCTGTACAACAAAGTGAATCAGCTATATGTATACATATATCCCCATATCCCCTCCCTCTTGAGTCTCCCTCCCCCTGTCCCTATCCCACCCCTCTAGGTGATCACAAAGCACCGAGCTGATCTCCCTGTGCTATACAGCAGCTTCCAACTAGCTATCTGTTTTACACATGGTAGTGTAAATATGTCAATGCTACTCTCTCAATTCGTCCCACCCTCCCCTTACCCCCCTGTGTTTGTGATCACATAATTGGAATTTGCCTTTTGAGAGTCTTCCAGATCTCTTGCGCCACCTTTCCTTTATTAGAGGAAGCCCTGTACAAACATAAGTAGACTTTAAATATTTCCGTAACCTTACATTTTATAAATTTGTTTGTTCATGTTTCTTTTAAAAAGCCTTCCTGATTGGATTAAATTGCTTGGGGGTAAGCAAGCTCTTCTAGATATTCTCTGTCTTAGTTAACTTCATCTTTAAAAAGGGGATAATAATGTAATAACCTCAAGAGTTATGAGATTTAAATGGGTTTTATTATTCATCCATAACTGGGTATCGTGAAACACTCGGAACAGTACTGGGCTTATGTTCAGTGAGCACTGGCTGCTATTGCTGTCATCATCATCATCATCATTTTCATTGAAAAAAGAAAATTTCACTCTGAAACAAAAATTAGACCCTGTTCTTCCATACCAAATGCAGCCAAACGTTCCTGTTCCAGATGCCCTCATCTCATCTTAAATCACAGTTGCCATTTCAATGAAGAGCTAATCCTTCATTAGATCAGTATCACTGGGGTACTATTTTATTTTATTTCATTTATTTATTTATTTATTTATTTTGCAGTACGCAGGCCTCTCACTGTTGTGGCCTCTCCCGTTGCGGAGCACAGGCTCCGGACGCGCAGGCTCAGTGGCCATGGCTCACGGGCCCAGCCGCTCCGCGGCATGTGGGATCTTCCCGGACCGGGGCACGAACCCGTGTCCCCAGCATTGGCAGGCAGACTTTCAACCACTGCGCCACCAGGGAAGCCCTGGGGTACTATTTTAAATAGGGTGTTTGGAGAAGGACTGTGGGGAGGTGGCATTTGAGAAAGTTCTGAGAAAGCCAAGAAAATATCTGCAGAAAACGTATTCTTGGCAGGAGATCTTGACATGGAAGTCTGTTTGTCCTGTCCAAAACCAGCATGGCGTCCAGTGGGACTTGGCATGGAGTGAAGGGGGTGGGGACAAACGGCAGCACGTGATGTCTGGGAGCTAGCCAGGGTTAGGTTACAACAAGAATTTTGAGTTTATTCTGTGAGAGGTGGAAAACAATTGGAAGCTGCTGGATAAGGATGTAACTGGCATGTGTAGAAAACAGGTGACAGAGCGGCATGAGTGGAAGCAAGGAGAATGCTTAGAAAGCTGTCTCAGTGGTCTGGCCAGATGCTGTGGACAGGTAGATTCCATTTACCTCCAGTGTCACACCTGACATGTTTTGGGGGGAGGAAATGAATTATTTAGGGAAAATTTTAAAAATTTAAACAAAATAAGCAATAGATTTGGCTTTAGAATCTTTATTTGCTTCTTTTAATTATAGGAGACCTGCATCCACTACTTAAAAGAAAACACAGTAGCTTCCAAATATACATGCTAATTAGAAGCTCAAAGCTCTGTTTTTACTGCTTTAAGAGAAAAAAACAATCCTCACTGTATATTGTGGTGACTTCTCTGGTAGAGAGTGAAATAGGCGATGATGGTGGGAATTTCAGATTATAAATGCTTAGTAATTCAAAGTCTTAGAACATAATATCAGCACATACCTTACTGAAGGTTAAATTTTAAAAATATATGTGTGTTTTTGTTAGTTCATTCATATATATATGTATTTTTAATGAAGTATCAACTTGGTAAAAGAAAAAAATGAGATTTCTAATGAGAGGATCTCTAAAGGAACTGATATTAAGGAAACTGTGATTTTTAAAATATGTTTAGCTGACAGTATTTAGATTAACTGAGTAACTGAGGATTAACTCTTTTTGACTCTGAACATGGAGCTGGATTGTACAGAATTACATCTTCCTTTGGGGAACTAATCTTAACAGTTTTTTTAAAATGGTGGGTTTTTTTTAAAAACTCTTAGTTTAAACATCAAAATTACAAATGCCTTGATACCTTTCTTTCCAAGTTTTCAGAAGTTGAGGTTTAGGAAAGTGTCACTTCAGTATTAGAGATTGTGTCTTAAGACACTCTGATTTGAAGGTTTGTACAGTGAGATGACTTTGTTTCAAAGAACAAAAGGAATCAATATACGTAACTGTGTTTATCATTACTTTTTTTGTCTTTACCAGATGCTTTAGAACACAGGGGCTCTCCTTAATTTGTTGATGCTTCCATACCTGATGTAGATAATCTTCATTTACATACTGATCAGTGCTCTCATCATTCCAAAGTTCCTTCCTGATTGCTTGATAAGAATTCTACCTCAGATATGTTTTGAGAAGACCGTCAGGTTATTTCTATTTTATACAGGTATATAGAATTAATATTAGGGCTAGCCCCCTTAACAGTGGAAACATTTCAGTTATGTAATACTAATATAAGAAAACATCTTCCTTAAATATCATCATGTGATACCCCAATGATATCATAGTGAATATTTAAGGAATTTTATCTCTGGGCCTGGTCCACACATTTTTCTGGTGAGTTGGTAGTAGGGTAGGGGATGTTTATGCTTTTCATGTATTGCTTCCTAATATTCAGTAGTAGGACTAAAAACATACTGCACACCCTTTTTTGGCAAGCAGTCTTGGAGACTTGGTTGAGTCTGATTCTGTTACAAGCTGATTCACTGACTTTGTACAAATTATTTCACCTTTCTAGATATCATATTCCCCAGTGCTTTCAGATTATGGGGTTAAAGTGAACGATCTTTGATATATCTCTTTCATGTCAAACCATCTTTGTTCTTCTTTGGGAATGGGAAGAAGTGGGCAAGTTTGTCAAGCTCAAACTAGAAGTTTGGGGATAAAAAAGAGAGAGAGGGCTTCCCTGGTGGCGCAGTGGTTGAGAGTCCGCCTGCCGATGCAGGGGACATGGGTTCGTGCCCCGGTCCGGGAAGATCCCACATGCCGCAGAGCGGCTGGGCCCGTGAGCCATGGCCGCTGAGCCTGTGCGTCTAGAGCCTGTGCTCCGCAATGGGAGAGGCCACAACAGTGAGAGGCCCACATACAGCAAAAAAAAAAAAAAAGAGACATACTAGATCTGTAACTCCAGAAGCAGGGATCAGACCACCTGTGGTTAAGATACTTACATGAGTTCATCTCGTGGTGTCAGCTGCTGACCACTAGAACTAAGTCCCAGTGTTGGCCTGAAAGGAAGTTATCTGAGTTATCTTTTTCATAATGTTTTCATAGTAATGGTGCTGAGGAGAGGGAGGTGGTGCTGATAGTGGTGGGAGTGATGGGGTTGGTGGAGGTGATGGGAGTTGCACTAGTTTCCTAGGGCTGCTGTAATAAAGTATATACCACAGACTAGGTGGCTTAAAGCAACAGAAATCTATTCTCTCAAGTACTGGAGGCTGGAAGTCTGAAATCAAGGTCTTGGCAGGTCTATGCTCCCTCTGAAGGCTCTAGAGAAGAATTTTTTTCATGCCTCTTCTACCTTCTAATGGTAGCCAGCAATCCTTAGCGTCCCTGAGCTTGTAGATTCATCACTCCAATCTCTGCCTCCTTCTTCACACGGCGTCTCCCTGTGTGTCTGTGTTTCTATGCCCAAATTTCCCTCTTCTTTTAAGGACAGTCATAACTGGATTTAGGGCCCACGCTACTCCATTGTGATCTCATCTTGATTACATCTGCGATCCAAATAAGGTCACATTCTTGGGTTCTAGGTGGTCATGAATGTGGGGGGAGACATTATTCATCCCAGTACCTGGGTGGTGGTTATGGTGGTGGTAGTGGAGTTGGAGTGATGGCGATGACAGTCATGGTGGTGATGTGGTGAGGCTGTGAGCCCTAAGGCAGGGTGACACCTGAAAGTCAGGCATAGTCGCTTTTGGGGTTGCTTCACTGTAAACAGGTATCCCCCAGCACACCCCCATGACCAGGGTGAGCTGGAGTGGGGTCTGGTTCCTTATGGACTCTCCTGAAGCCTTCCCTCTGCCTTGAGATGATGTGATCTACATAACACTAGCATAGGAAAGGGATGCTGGGCCCCTCAAGTGTGATTGGCACAGTTGTTTTCAATTACGAGCACTTAAAGGATGTTTGCTAGAGACTTTTTTGTGGGGGTGGATTTAAAAGGATTAGTATATTTAACACAAAATAAGTAAGAGGTAATTACAAGCAAGCACGAGCACAGCCTAAAGGAATGCCTCTGAGGTCCACACATCTCCACTGAGTATCACCCTTCACTTGATCGCATCTTGGTGTGGATGATCTGTTGCCGTAGCTCACTCCCACACAGGCTCACAAGGCAGAGTTCTCCTGCATACACAGAACAAGGCTCTGGCTCTGCCATACCCTGAAGTTGGAGGGTATTTTACCTGTTCCATTTGAGCTGTTTAGCTTGGGCTTCCATCTCACATGATATGCACTCAGTTGTAGCAAAAATGTTTATTGCACGTTGATCCAAGTTTGGCTGCAAACCTGTGAACAGTTCTTGACACACGAGTTACTATAGAGAAACAAAGAATGGCGTATTGGCAATGCCTTAAAGGCTCTTTGAGAAGTGAGGGGAGGGAGAAGTTAGTTGTATCCACATGACACCGGTGCAGATTCTTCTCTTTCTAGGAATGAAGCAAGGTTTATGTCTACAAAGCCATTTCAGTTTCTTAGAGAGTAATAATGTTTGAATATAAGGCACATAACTTCTAAACAAAATAAGGAAGAGATAATAAACTCTTGAAAGAAAATATACATGATGCTTCTGTATTTCATGTTTGAGATCTTTTTTTCTCTTCTATTTTTTAAAATTCAGATATAATTGACACATTGGTTTTGGGTATACAAAGTAATGATTGGCTATTTGTATATATTGTGAAATGATCACCATAATAAGTCTGTTGCCATACGTAGACAAAATTTTTCTTCTTGTGATGAGAACTTTTAAGATCTACTCTTTTAGCAATTTTCAAATATACAGTAAAGTATTATTATTACCCACAGGACATACTTATTTTATAACTGGCACGTTGTACCTTTGACCAGCTTTACCCATTTCACCCACTACTAACCCCCCATCTTTGGCAACCACTAAGCTGATCTCTGTATCTGTGAGCTTGTTTTTTTTTTTTCTTACATAAACGCTGATCATACAAAATTTGTTTTTCTCTGACTTATTTCACTTAGCATAATGCCCTCAAGGTCCATCATGTTGACAAAGGGCAAAATTTCCTTCTTTTTTATTGTTGAATAATATTCCATTGCATGTATACCACATTTTCTTTATCCTAATTCATCCAACACTGGACACTTAGGTTGCTTCCATGTGTTGGCTATTGTGAATAATACTGCAGTGAACAAGGGGGTGCAGATACCTTTTTGAGTTAGTGTTTTTGTGTCTTTCTCTTATTTTTTACAAAAAGTTTTACACGTTCTGTCCTTGAATTGTTCAGTGGCCGTAAAATTGTAACTCTCCTTCCCCTTGATCTAAAATTTATAAGAGTGTTGTTTAGGATGTACACTAAAAAAGCCCTGTTTTTGGAATTTTTCAAAAATATCTACATGGCTCTTTGTGTTAATGAATAATTTTTCTGGCCAGTTTTCTCAGTTAGCATTTTTAGTGTCAAAACTCAGTCTCAGATCCTGCAGGAGGACGTTTGATGGTTGTGGCAGGTGATAACCTGGGAATCAACATCCTTTGCCATTCTCTAATCTACTCCTCTTGCTGTTCACCTACCCGACACCAAGTGAAATATCCTTTTTCTGTTCCCCAGCTCTAGCCTGCAGCAAAGGGCAAGGAAAAAACTAACGAAGGCGAGAAGGTGTTTGGAAAAGACGCAAAAATCCAAATCCCTTCAACAGTGATAACGTGAAACCAAGCCCTTGCAGGCTGGATTCTTGAGTGTTCAAAGAAAAAGCACTTCAGAAAATTGGATTAACTCTCATCTATAACCTTAATTAAACAACATACGTTAAACGTAATCCATGGAAAACCACAAACTGTTCCACCTTGCGTATTTTTTAAACGTAGTGATAACACAAGTTCTTAGACCAAACTACAAATCTCCAGTGTCACCTGTTTATCTGGGGTGCATTTCTTGTCCTGCCATGGTGCCACTTGCCTACGCAACTGTGTTGGCGTGAATGCCACACATGCTCTGGGAAACGAGAGCTGGAGAGCACAATTGTTTTGATAAACTCCTTCTTAAAAGAAAGTACGTTTTTGCTCTATTCTCATTCAAGTAAAGCCAAGTTACTCAGTGGAATTCATCCTTAGAATAAATGAAAATTTGTGCCAGCAGATATTTAAAAAGTCCTTTTTATTTGGTTGCCAATGTTATGATAGCCATTTCTTTGCCATCAATTTGATTCATGCCAGATGTGTCCTTTGCGAGCCTTACTCCCACGTCTGTGTCAGCAGCGCTGCAGAGGTATTTTGGCATTTGACCAAATAATTGCAAATTGTCCCAATTATTTAACTGGAGAATTCATGTATTTTTGAGCTAATAACGGATTTTAAAAATGGGATTTTCAGGTAAAGCACTAACGCAGATGAAAAGCCTGCCGCTGTGTGGCTCCTGGGGGTTCACCAAGAGCTCTTCCTGCCCCTCCCTCCATCCTCAGGAATCACTCTCCCAGGACGCTGCTTTCATCTTTCCTCAGCTGGTGCCTGAGAGAGATTTTTACAACTGTATTGGAAGGGCCCTCTGCACAGAGTCGCTGTTTTGTGGGTTGGGGCTTGGGGAGGTTGGGCGTGGCACAGTCTCACTTGCTGCTCTTGATTGGGCTGTTGGTTTGCGTGTGTCTTCAAGTTTTAACACAGACTTTCTTTTTTTTTTTTTTAAATGAGAACATATGATAGGACATTTCTTCCTCAACTACTGCTGTTACTGCTATTATTGTGAAAACCATTCCTTCCACTTCCAGCCCTCCCCTGTCCCCCACAGAAGATTCTGTAAAGGACAAAGGAGCACAGTTAAGCCCTGCATTACTTGCCGTGACTTTGGGTGCCTGATAGAGAAGCCTGAGCTAGAACAGCATCTGCTCTGTTTTCTTACCAAAAAAGGGGGGGATTCTTATTGCTTATGTTAGAGTTGTCATTATGCATTTGAAACGTACTAAGAGAGTAATCAGTATTAATTACCAAAGATTAGAAAGTGCAGGCAAGTATAAAAATGTAGAAAATCTCAAAAATCTTATTCACCAGAAAAAAATATGTTGTTAAAATCTTGGGATAATATTTTCCAGATACTTTTCTTTCTTCTTCCTCATTTTTGTTTGGATTTTTGTATTTTATTCCAGCATCTGGTGTATTGTATACATGAGTGGATTTGGGTGCGTACTAGTGTTTTTATATAGAGAGTATTATTTTGTACTGACTGCTCTAAAACCTGCTTCATTCATGTTTTAAAAAGGCTGGGGAGGGGAAGCAGAGTGCTATCAGAAAGATTATGTTAGAATGAATGACCAGGGAAATCCTTTTTGATGAGTGACATTCATGGTGAGATAGTTAAGGTTGAGATCTGTTCATGCTAAGAATGCAGAGAAAAACACTGCAGAGAGAGGTAATAACAGCTGAGAAGGTCTTCCTGTGGGGAAAGAGCTGATCTTACTCTTGCATCTGAAAGAACCATGGGCTGAAGCACAGAGGAAACTGGGATGACAAGATCAAAGTTTGGCAGAGATCAGATCACCCAGGCACCTTCTAGGCCAGGCTTATTTCACGTGATATATTGTGACTGTCTTTCCATGGTCAGTATTCTAAAGGCAGTGGAGTGTGGTGTTAAGAGCCTGGCCATTGGAGTCAGATAAATCTGTTTTGTAAACTCAGTCAAGCTAATTAACGTCTCCAAGTCTTAATTTCCAAATCTTTAAAATGGAGGTGGGTGGTTATAAGGCACTACCTGATGGGGCCATTGGGAGGAAAAGTCAGATAATATGTACAAAGCAGTGAAGAGCCTGGTACCACCTTTAATCAGTTTTATGGCTGAATTTGTTCAAGGTACATTGCCAGGGTAGCCAGGGGCTTGCTCAAGAAAGGTTATTTAGCAGAAGCTATAATGGAGCTTCAGATAACAAAGCATTGAAACCGGCAATTGTCTTCTTTACCACCTTTGGAATAAAGAGGCGAGATGCTCCACTGGCTGGTGTCTTCATTGCAGAGCCAAGTGCTATTACTGACTTTTACGATAGTAAGGGCAGGATCTTGGCCTTTCCTACCCTTTCTCACCTAGCACCTTACTCAGCACTTTTGAAGTGGAAGATGGTCAGTGAATCCCTGTGGAATGAATGATAAGCAATCGTGCCCCCATGAACCTCAACCTTTCCTTTTCCAGAAGGGAGATCACGCTTTTATTCTGATGAAGACTCTATGTATATAGAAAAATTGAAACAGGCTTTATAACATGTTTAAAATATACCGTGACTTTTAAAAAGGAGGTTGAAAATCTGTAAGATTATATGATTCTATAAGAAACATTACATACATCCAGCGCAGCTGCGGCACATGTTCCTACTGGTACAGCTCTGCAGACTGTCTAAGGCGGCATCCTAATGACTGCCCCCTTCTTCTGAAGTGCCACATTGGCTACTAAATATGTCGAGGATCACCTCTGCATGTGGCGTCAGTGTCGACATATTAATGGTGATTTTGTCTGGTTTGTAAAAGTATGAGTATTTAAATATTCTTGTCTGTGTTTCTGTAATGAACACGTATTATCCTTGTGATGAGAAAAATAAAATGGAAGGCAGTTCAGAAATAATATCCTTTAATTGTTTTCACCCAACTCTTCATGCAACCTCACATTCATAGTCCTAGCATTTCCGACTCCAAGGGCCGTATCCACATATTTTTTAAAGATTTTTAAAACTAAAATCTGCTGGATCTTCCAAATACTGAGATCTTAACACTGATGTAGGTTTCAGTAGGGTACCTGATGGGTCATTCTTTAAATATGCAATTTGCTCTCAAGGGACATGAATTTTGATTCTTACTTTGGTCATTTACTAGGCATAAATTCTTGGGTTTCATCATTTGCAACGTTGGGAAAGCAGTGCCTCCCTTATGTAATTTATAGATTATCTGATGATTCAAACGTGATACGAAAGTACTTTTAAGCTATCGATGCAAACACCGGCTGCTAGTTTTTGTTTTGATTCACTATTGTAGTATCCTAAGAAGGCCCAGGCTTAATTTTTATCTAAGATCACTTGGGCAAATATTTTACACTAGGATAATTTATGATTTACTAAAACAGCTTGCTCTTCATTAATGGACTATTCTCTTCGGAAATTAGGTATTAAAATGTAAATTTCTGTGGCAACAGTGGGATGTGAGCTGCAATGCTTCTCCATAAAGAGATTTTTTTTGTATTTTAAGCATTAATCAGACCTGGGGACCTTTGCTCTTCTATCCTCAGACCAGCAAGTGCCCATTTTTAGGTTAGGCTGTGCTTGAAGCTCAGTGTTGAATATAGAAGTGTTTCCTCTGCTCACGGTTAGGCAGCTGGCTTGGAGAGCTTGGATTCTTCACCATGACAAAATTGCAGAAAAATACTGGGTCTTCTTAGGTAACCAAAAAGGAAATGAAATGGGTGTTGATCAGCTAGGAATTTACTTCTTCAAGTTTTCTTAAAATCATTAGTGCAACCAGCTTCTAGATACTTCTTAATTTCGTCTTTCACCAAACCATATAATGTCAAATAATGTTTGGAAATACCTTTGGTGGTCAGCTATGGGTATTTTTTGAATCAGTGAGTAATAAGGAGCTACCTGACACTGTTAAATATGGAGTGTTGGTTTATCACACCAGTAAATGAGTCAGGAGGGACTACTGAGCTAACTACCTGCTGGGACACCCTCTCTCCCCATACTGGTAATACTGGAATTTATCTAGCACCTCTGTGAGATTCCTGAGATCCTCCCACCTGCCAAGGAGACTGGAAAGAAGTGTGATAATTGCTCTGGCCTCTGGTCATCTGGGACATCAGAGGAGCTTTGGGGTTTCAGGAAATGCTTATTCCTCTGCTCTCAGGACAGGCCCTTGTTTTTCTGTCAAGATGAGAGACTCCCTCTAGTCCTTTGCTGCCCAATAGAAATGTAATGTGAGCCACATATGTAATTTAAAATTTTCTAGTAGGCATAGTAGAAAAGTAAAAAGAAACAGATGAAAACAATTTTAATAATATATCTCATTTAACTCTATATCTAAAATATTATGTCAACATGTGATCAGTACAAAAATTATGAATTGAATATTTTACACACTTTTTTGTATACTAAGTATTCAGAATCTGGTGTGTAATGTATACCTGTAGGGCATCTCAGTCCGATGCACTATTAGTCACATTTCAAGTGCTCACTAAGCACAGGTAGCTACCACATGGGACAATGCAGGTCTGGTTTATTCCTTACCAGCCTAGCCCATAGTAGAAAATGCCATTTCCATGTAACAGCCTTTTCCCCTCAAGTAATTATTGGGCATCTAATATTTATGCTGTTTACTATGTTTTGGTTCAGTGACTGTAAAACTTGAATTTCAATCAATGACTTAAATTCTAAAAAAGATAGCACATAATAAGTAATATAACTAAAATGAAGTTTCCGAATATCTGTTACTTGCATCATATAGAATCTGTTGGATATGAGTTTTTAAAAATTTAGAGGGTAGCTTGGGATCATCTGAGTTAAAATTGTAGGCTCTATGGAATATAAGGCACTGGCTTTGGCGGGGTTCTGGGTAGCATCACGAAGTGTGAGACAGTTATTTTACAAAAGTAGGTGAAATCGAGGTAGAAGGATGAACTCATGGGACTGCCATTCAAGAGATGTAGTATACTATTGGATGCCAGACACAGGAAGAATTTATTAATGAGGATGGCTATCAGCACAAACTCTAGTGTAAGGGCAGACGTTGCCAGTTACAGACATCAATTTGTTTTTGAGGTTCACCTTTCTTGGGCATCTCCTGAAGTTACGTGAGGATGGCCTACTAGCAATGCAAAATAATAGTACTGCCTTTTTTACCAAGTGCTTACTTATGTTAGTCAACATTCTAAGGGATTTACCTACCTTTTAAAACTTAATTTTCACAAGAAATGTCACAGAGGAGGCGCTATTATCATCTCCATTTAATGGGTGAGGAAATTGAAATATAGCGATGTTAGGAAATGCGCCAGAGATCACATGGATATTAAATGGAGGAACAAAGACTTTGGCCCAGTTCTTTCCAGCCCTCAAAATTATATTTCTAGTCTACTTCCCCAAATTAGACAATACTACAGCTCAAAATATAAATAACTAGTCACAAGTTATAAACACATATCTGTATTAATGGAGAAGCTTGATTACATGTTGTCTGATTTTAGCTAGGTTAGATTGAAATTAAATTATTAAGTGCATTTAAATCATTTAACTTATTCAAGAACCAATTCAGATGCCACTTTCTATAAAGAGCTCTGCTTCAAGCCCCTCATTTGGGATTCATCTCTCTTTCCTCCGATCTCCCCAAACAATTTACACATCTCATGGTGCATAATAACCTTCTCCTTTGATTGTTGTTATAGATGAGCATGTTTTATCTGCCTTTCCTCTCTAGCTGCTACACGTGCCTTATACAAAGTAGCTGCTCAAAATATATGTGTCAAATGGATGAGCTAAATGGCTAGATGGACAGATAGATGAGTGAATGAGTTAATTAATAAATGAATAAATGAAAACACTCTTGCCTCCTTCAAAATAAGAGAACTGTGTTATAAATTACCTTCAGAGTAGATTTTGGGTAAAACCCTTTGATTATGATGATAATTTGCAATATAGCTATTGTAAAGGGGCCTGTTATTTAGAACTCAAATACTCTTGAAATATTAAAGATGTATATTATACACACACTGGTTTATTATCTACCACATACAGGCAGTTTGTCCTTGATTTCGCAGAGAACGTCTTTTCCCCTGGCCCGCCTCCAAGCTGTACTTTGGCAGGGAGAACACTGAGCTTTGGACACTGCAGAAGTCATTGTGAGCTTTCAGCAGGAAAATCTGTTTCCATAGCTGGTAGTTTTCAGGGGACATGGGTCCTGTTTACCCTTTCCACATGTTTTAGAGAAAAATCGTACAGTGATGAGCTTTAGCACTGTGGAAGACCTTGCATTGATCTCGAAGAATTTTATTGGGATATCCATTATTTTTGTCATCCAAATGCATATGCCGTACTTAGGAAACAGAATGGAGCTGTGGCCTGAGTGGAAAAGAAATCACTCTATCGTACTGAAAAGTACTTTGGACACCATTTGGAATGTTTAGGAAGCAGCCATGTAAAAGTGTTGCTTCCCCTCCAAAGTGGATTCATTCATTCATTCATTTGCTATTTATCTATGTGTATATTCCCCTGTCTTATTCCAGAAAGGATTTAAACTGGCCCATACATGTCAAAACATTTCGAATTCCAAAATATTTGGAATGTTTCTGTAGGTCAAGGGCTAGACTTTCCCGGTGAATTGATTTAAAGCATGGCAGTCCTCTGACTCAGACGTGAACTCAATTATGATATTGCTCTTGTGGGTTTTTTCTGTAGTACATGGACAGAGCAAAACACAAATGTAAATTTATGATGGCATTTGGGGTTTCTCAGATCAGGTACTTAATCATCTACTTTTGACTATGTACAAAAGAAATGCAAGACCTTTTTTTTTTCCTGTTAACCTGTCTTCTGGACTTTTCTGTTTGTAAATGATATTTCATTTACTCTGTTGTTACAGTTAGTAATGAAGCATAAAGATAAACCATTTTAATGAATGTGTTACTTGCAACTGTGACATATCTCTTTTCATTGATATTGGAAAGTTATTATAAGTTCAGTCAAAAGAAGGTGCTTAAGGGAAACAAGGGCATGCTAATAGAGAGTTGTATTCTTTTATTTTACTAATGAAATCCTGTTAATTTTTTCCTAGTATTTTACCTTTTGCAAATGGTTTCCTTGACTTTGTTCATGCCTCTGTATTTTTCACAAAAGCATCTAACTGACCAAGAGCAGTGAATGAAATCATTGCATTTTCCTGTCAAGCAAGTTTTGGAATGCATCTGGTACTTAACAACCCGTTGCTTTCTTATTTATTTCATGCCATTAATTATTATGACATCATAACTAAAAATTGCTGCTTTGGTTATACTACATAGGCCTCCTTTTCTTATAGAGTTTTGGGCAGTAAATGTAAGAAATAATTCATTCTTCATTCAGTTGCTACCTGCTGAATCCCTGCTAGGGTCAGCTGGGAGTTTTATGGAAAGGGCTTGACATAGAACTTCATATGCAAGGGCCAATGGCGCGTGCTAAACTATGGAGTGGATCACGGTCACCGGGATGAATAAAGTGTTGAGTCAGCAGAGGATATAAGAATGTGTGGGAGCTTTGCAAGTCAGAGGGACATTTAGCTCAGAAGCAGGCATTGACCCTGGATCTGTCTCTTAAACCTCTGAGTTTACCTAGTCTGTGAATGCATAATGGTAACACTTAATTTGAAGGTACATCAGGATTCACATTAACATGTGAGGTGATAGCACATATTAGGAATTAATAAATAATGTTGGCTGGGGTGTTGTTTTCTTTATCTTCTTCATCTTCATCATCATCATCAAATATGACCCATTGCTTCAAATACCTTACAGTATAGTTGGGGAAAATAAGATTGTGTATGTGTGTGTTTATTAGAGATGGGGTAGAATTCTTTTGAAGTATCAATTTCATTGCCACCATGGACTTTGCAAATGACCAACACCTCCCAAAACTTGAGGGAAGCTGAGGTTGAATACTGGGAAGAATTTAGGGTACCAGAACCAAGGGAACTAAAAGACTTAGCAGCTAGGCAATAAATGAGACTTGCGGGAACATCCAGAGGTGCCATCACAGTGCTTGGCCTGAGGAGCGGAGTTGGGAGAAGACTGCAGCTACCAGGGGTGGATGTAGCCATCCAGGGGAACACGCAGTGAGCTGTGTTCCTCTCCCGACAAAGCATTCTTTGAAGGTTTCCTTGTCGATTTGCTCTTCCTTTACCACTCCTGCTGGCCACACCAAAGACATTAACGTATGAAAAATTAAGTGACAATAAAAATAACATTGCGGGCTTCCCTGGTGGCGCAGTGGTTGAGAGTCTGCCTGCCGATTTAGGGGACACGGGTTTGTGCCCCCGTCCGGGAAGGTCCCACATGCCGCGGAGCGGCTGGGCCTGTGAGCCATGGCCGCTGAGCCTGTGCGTCCGGAGCGTGCTCCGCAAAGGGAGAGGCCACAACATTGAGAGGCCCACGTACCGCTAAAAAAATAAATAAATAAATAACATTGTAAGACATGCCTCAAGGCAGAATGAGTATCAAGTGCTGGATGATGGTGGAATGAATTATGCTGGCATCCAGAGAACAAAGGTCTTATGGCCTGAGGGTATAAAGGACTCCACTATGAGAAAGGAAGCTTTGACTTGGCTTCTGAAAAATTGTGCACAGAGACGGGCTCTTACTTATCACCTGCATCAACTGCCACGTGCTTGGCCAAAGTGGAAATCTTTAAAGTCACCTCTGTTCCGTCCTAGCACCCTGCAGCAAAGAGAAAATGGGAAGAGACGCTCGCTCCAGCTGATTTAATTTCTGAAGAATCCCTGGCATTTATTCCTGAATTGATGATAGGGCCATCCAGGCTTAATAAATATCATTCGCCATCTTTTTTAAATAAATATTTTATGACATTAATTGTTGTGAACTTTTAGTTTCCTAACTGTTCTCTCCAAATAACACGTGCACATCCAATCCAGAAAACTTTGAAACAAGTTTAATCAAAATGAAAGGCAAAGAATCTGTAATTAATTCAACCACAGAATGCTAATTAGACTGATTATTTTTACTCCTATTTCCAAGTTTATAATATTATGAGTAATATAACTATATCAGTAAGTAGACATTTATCATATTTGACAAAACATGAGCTCACTTCTAATCTGTTTTACCTGCTTAGTGTTTTGTGAACGTCTTTCCTTCTCATACATGCACTTCAGTAACATCTCTTTTTCAAGGATAATTTTAGAAATATATATTTCCTGGTCTAGTTACATGCATATTTTTAATACTTTTGGTACGTATTGCCAAATCGTCTTGAGAACATTTATATCAGTTTATGTCACATGGGAATATTTGAGAGTGCTCCTTCTTGGACCCTTAGCTGACACTGAGACTTGTAATAAAAATAAATACATAAATAAATACTGTGCTACTTTGACGGGAGGAAAATGGAATTTCATTATAGTATCATGCTAAATTCCACTAACTTAATTACTAATGAGCTTTAATTTTTTCTTATTTGTCTCTTCAATTATTTATTTATATTTTCTTAACTGTGATTTGTTTACTCATAATATTTGCTCATATTGTTTTGAAAGTATTTTTTACTTTGTTATCTGATTTGAGAGATATATATTCTTAATATATATCTGATTTGAGATTATATATATATATGAGTATATGTGTATTCTTAATATATGTTAAGAATAGTAATTCCATCTCTGCCACATACGCCAGTTTCTTTTTCCCATGTCAAATTTCATAGTCTTTCTTTCCCTTGTGGTTTATGACTTCCTAACAGAGATCTTCCCTACTTCCTAATTATTCAAATATATATCTGTATTTTTGCCTAGGATGTTTATGATTGCTTTTTTTTTTTTTTTGCGGTACACCGGCCTCTCACTGTCGTTGCCTCTCCCGTTGCGGAGCACAGGCTCCGGACGTGCAGGCTCAGTGGCCATGGCTCACGGGCCCAGCCGCTCCACGGCATGTGGGATCTTCCCAGACTGGGGCACGAACCCGTGTCCCCTGAATCGGCAGGCAGACTCTCAACCACTGCGCCGCCAGGGAAGCCCTATGATTGTATTTTTCATATTTAAGTTTTAATCTTTCTTAAATTATTTGGATGAGAATAAAGGATCCATTATACAATTTGCACTGTTTATAAGACATCTAGTCTGTTTTATTGTTCTGGTTATTCCTTGTAGCATACACTGTAACATTAGGATGAATTTCCAATATCTAATAGTGCACACCATTTAAAAAAATTATCTGGCTGTTGTCACCTTTTACATATGAAACTTAGACTCATTTGTTAAAATATCCAATATAATTTCTAGTGGCGCTCACAGTTCCACTAGAAATAGGTCCTTTGCAATATTATTTCTAATCATATAGTAACATTTATATCTCTGTATATTCAAGTCTTCTTTTCTGTCCTTTAGTGAAAATGTTGTTCTTTTATTCATATAAACCCTTATGTGATATTTTCTGAGTGTTTGCATTTTATCCTTGTCTCAGTTCTGGATCTAAATGGATTCTCACAAATGTTAAATTCTCCAGTGTGATGTTAAGGAAAATGCTCACTATGGCTATATAACTAGGCATTTTAAATTAGAAATAAATGTTAAAGTATTTCTAAGGCTTTTTTGGTCATCTGTTGGGATTTTTTTCCCTCCATTTTTTGACTTAGTTATTTTAGGGATTAAATTTAGAATATGTTATATTGATGCTTGCATTTTTGAACACATTTTATTATAATATTTTATATTACAAGATTCTTATTGATTTAATCATATTTAGGATTTCAGTTTATATTCATATCAAAAAATTCATCTCTAGTTTTCTGTTTTATTTTTCTGTCTTTTGGGGGGGGGTTCAGACTTTGGCATTAGTTTATGCTGGATTCTTGTCTAATTTTCATTCTTTTCAGTGCTCTAGAAGGTAAGAGGTTTGAAAGAATTCACCCAGGAGCTGGTTTTGGAATGGTAGTCCTTAGAAAATATTTCTAAATGTCCCAGTTACTTTCTGACAAAATTATAGGATGTCTTGGTTGTCCTTAAAAATAATCCCAGGGACAGTGTGAGGGGAAAATCTGTAGGAGTAATATGAAACTTGGAGTATATGGTTGTTGTTACTATACGTTTTTTCACTTTTAGACATATTTGATATATTTTGTAATAAAAAGTATCTAAAATTAAATAACCTGAAAAATGTTTTCGGTGGTTACTAGCTTATTTAGGTTTCCTAATGTCTTTAGTTGCTTTGGTAATTTACACTTTATTAGGAACTAGCATATTTTAAAATTCTTAAATGTGTGGTTTTATCAAGTTTCCCATGTCTAACATAGTCCATTTCTATTTTTTCTCTTTTAATTAGATTAGAAGTCTGACCTTTTAAAATCATCTCTCTAGATTACAGTTTTGACCAAATCACCAGTCTGTGCGCAGCCCTTGATCTTCCTTGATCAAATTCAGAATTTGGGCAGGCAACGAGGCCTTCGGTACTGACCCCAGCCTGCCTCTCAAGCTCCAGCTCCAGCCTTATTCCCTCTCCTGTTTTCCCACATTCCCAAGAGACACTTGGAACATTCTGTCTCCTCTGCCTGGGGTGTTGTCAGCCTGAAAACACCCTACTTATTTTCCAAGACTCCTATGGAATGCTACTTCTTTGAAGACTTCCACAAGCTCTCTCTTCTCTCTCTCTCCTGTCCCTTCTCTGTGACACATAAGGTTTTGCTCGGACTGTGGTGTTGCCTTTGTTATACTGCATTAAGTTTGCATATTTAGAAACCCACCTTCTTCTTTCCTCCACCCACTCTGCCGACAGAGGCCCTGACGCCCAGGCACAGGGAGAATATTCATGGGATGGGGACGCTATGGGACAGGCCGGGTGTGTGCCTTGGGCCAGCAGTCTCATTGTATATCCCCAGCACTGAGCAGAAGTACGTGCTCATTAAATGCTTGCAGGGTGAATGCTGAGTGAGTGGGGTGGGCATGATAGATTCAGGGAATCAGGAGCTCAGTGGGGCTATTAGTGGAGAGAAGTAGTGAGAGATAACTTTGGGACATGTTGTCACAATTTATGAGTGGGGGTGAGTACAGAAAGCAAAGAACATGTCCATGGGCTGTTTGAATAAGATAAGCTAGTACTCTTTGGTGGTTAACACAGAAATGTGTATCTTTTCCAACTCATAATTTACAAGAAATGATGTCTGTGTTAAGGTAATAAAAATGTCTCTAAAACACATTCTCATCATATCTAAATCACTTTCTCATCATTTGCTTTAGTGTAATTTCATCAAAATGACTATAAAAGAATTCAGAAAGACAGTTGTCTGACCTCCAAAGCTGTTCAGACAGAGATCATTTAGCAGACTGTGCTTTTCCTCCCTTTGCCTTTCAGTGAGCTGATCGTGGTCTTCCCCTGAAGATCAAGGCTATTTTACAAGTTCCCTTGTAGGGTTGTTCAGATTTCTTGTAAGCATGAGCTACATCAGTGAGCATATTTCGGAGGAAGGAAACCCAGTAATGACTCAGTCCAAGTGGTTTGGTTAAGTTGGCCATCAATATGTGCAGATAGGGAGTGCAGTTTTTCCATCATAGAGTCTTTTTAGGCTTCTGACTATAGTTCAAAAGTAATCTTTTAGTCAAGGCTTCGGGCCTTTTTTAATAGTTTGCTCATTTGCCTCTTGGTTTGCTGTTATCATTTAGATGACGGAGGGTCTGCTGGAGGAAAATGGCCAGAATTCATAACAATATGTTTTTTAATTGAATGGATTATCTATTTAATAGTTTCTCTTCTATAGTTCTTGTATGAATATTGGGGGGAGGGGGGAGGGCTATATGTGACTTTTGCATACTATATATTTGCAGGTGACCGAGAAAATAAGGGCCTAAACAGGGAAAAAAATACCTAATTGATTTTTAGATTGCTAAGCTTTCTTCTAATTGCATGCTCTGTGCATTTGATTCATAGCTACCAAAGTAGATAAATTCATCATTTGACCACTGTAAGATTTCTTCCCCACTGTCCTGCCGGCCCCAGAGAGCTTCCCAAATAAATTGGAGGTAGTTATCACCAATTATATCGGCAACTATCAAAATGATTAGAGCCATCCAAAGATACAACTGACTATCTTGAGAAGTATGCAGTATGGGCTGGCTGACCACTTGGGAGGCAAGATGTAGAGGGAATTCAGGCACAAGATATAAGGTAACTTTGGGCTAATCTGACTGTCTTTAGTATGTATGAAAAATACGGGATGTGGGTAAGCTGTTCAGAAGTAGAATTCCAATGGACTCTACCTCGTTCAAAGGCAAGAGAATACATTAAGCATTTCTGTGTTGCCAGAACCTAACACAGTGTGTGGCGTTAGGTGGGTAAGCAGTAGATGTATACGGAATTAGACCTGATTGTGAATAATTGATTATAATGTCATACTCCTAGGAAATTTGTAAAGGCTGACGTACTGAGGTTGTGCTTGCAAATATGAAGTGCAAATTGGAATTAATTATCCTAGTCCTTTTTAGGGAAGTACTTTCTCTTGTCAATCCAGATGAGTGATGCAAAAACACCTTCTGGAATTGAATTAGCTGGATAATTCTTGACTTTGCTCAAGACTCTAAACTGGTGGGAGCTTTAATGGGTATTAATTAGTGTGAAAGCTTTTTATTCTTTGAGGGTCTTTTTTTTTTTTTTCCTGAAAGAGAAATCTATCTTGATTGACAGATGGACCCTCTGTTTCATGTTTTATTGTTTTTGAAGAAAGGGGCTATGATTTCCTGCCAGGGAGCTTTCATAAAAGGACCTTAGCATGCTGAGTCCTGATTAAACATCAGGGAGAGGTGATGATTCTTTTGTATAGCTCCTTCCTGAAAGGTGAAGAAGCCAAAATTACAGTGACTCCAGGAGAGGTATCTGCTGAAGAACACATTCAGCTATAGGAAAAATCAACCATTGCATAGAGAGCGGTAAGATTGGGATGCAAATGCCCTATTTTATGCATACTTCTAAAAGGTCTGTAGAAGAAAGTGGTTATAATGATACTTTAGAGGAGAGAATATCAGGTTAGTTTTATTCATTGCTATGGAGTCTTGACCTATATAATTGAGAATTTTTTATAAAGTAAAATAGATTTTTCCTTAAAGATCCCGCTAATTTTAGCAAGTAAAAGAGATTTACTTTGCATGACAAGTGTTTGTCTAATTTAAACTACTCACCTTGTTTTGGGTTTACTGAGTTTGCTTCTAAATCTTTTGTTCTGGCAGTCCTGTTTACTAACCCTGCATCCCCAAATCAGTGATCAAATTCAGTTTATAAAACAAAGCTGTCTTATGTGCAAGGTTGAGTATCAGGGAGAGTGGAGTCCCTGAAGTTATAGGAGTCACAGTTTTAATCTTCAGGTATAGCCTGGCTGTACCACTTACTGGTCATGTCGCCTTGGGCAAGATTTTAAGTGCTCTGAATCTCTCAGTAAATGTATACATATAAAAATACTTACCTGGCAGGGAGATTGTGGGACGCAATCAGATAAACTGCACAAAACGTCTAATGTGCTTTGGATTTTATAGCAGTGCTTCTGGCAACAATATTGTAATGTTAAGACTTCAAAATAAAACTAACCGAAGAGATTATAGTTGGTGGTTGAATCATTGTTATTATTCTTAGCCAGAGATAAAAATAAGTTACTAGAAAATTTTGGGGTCATTTGCAGTTCTTTTTATCACATGACCATATACCATTTATTTACTCTGGGCTTGGCCCAAAACACACTCCAGTGCCGATCAAGAAGTGCCTAGAAGCCGAATGCCACTTTGTCCTTTCTTTTTTCTTGCTTGTGTTCATGAACTGAATTCTTAATATCCTGTCTCCTGTAATTGTCATTTTTCACATAAAGGAGAATGATCATAGTCTAAATCTCTACCTACTAGAAGTTAAAGTTGGGTCAAGTGTTCTCCTAAAATGAATACACCCTTGCTAAGATGACTAATTCCAGCTCTTAAAAGTGAATATTAAGTATCTTGGGATCAGCTTAATATGCTACAAATGAGCTATTTGAGTTGCTATTAATTAATGTGAAATAAAATCATGTAAGTTTAGGAATATAACAAGAAATCACAACCTGACTATACATATTTAGTTTAGTATTTATTTAAATTAATCGATTTTATATTTTAGAGCACTTTTAGATTTAGAGCATAACTCTGTGTGGTAACATCACTTGGAGAGCTTTTCACAAAATCCCCAGTGCCAGTTCTTGCCTGCAGGATTTGTGATTTATATGTGCAGCCTCCCTTGCCACTTCACCCCACCCCCCTTCCCAGATAGTCCTCTAAGTTTCCAGATGCTTCCAACGCAAAGCCAGAGTTGAGACCAACAACATTAAGGGCTTAAAAAACTCAACATTGATTTTAGTCAAGAGATATTAAAATAAACTATTTGAATGAAATAGCTATATAAAAATAGAGAATTTAATACTGTGTCTTTTTAAAAGTGTTTCTAATATTCTCCAATTATCTTTTTTAAAATTAATTAATTAATCTGTTTTTGGCTGCCTGGGGTCTCGTTGCTGCGTGCCAGCTTTCTCTAGTTGCGGCGAGCGGGGGCTACTCTTTGTTGCCGTGCGTGGGCTTCTCGTTGCAGTGGCTTCTCTTGTTGCGGAGCATGGGCTCTAGGTGCACAGGCTCAGTAGTTGTGGCGCACGGGCTTAGTCTCTCCGCAGCATGTGGGATCTTCCCAGACCAGGGATCGAACCTGCTTCCCCCACTTTGGCAGGCGGATTCTCAACCACTGCTGCACCAGGGAAGTCCCAATACTGTGTTTTAAAGCATAAAAACTCATAGTTTATCAGGCACTGTGTCTCAAATTATAAAAGTATAAAACAAATTACGGGAACAGTATAATTCACCTCTCCCCCTTTTTCTATTCCACCAATGCTTGATAAGAAAACTAAGCAAAGAAGTGCTGAAGTGATAAACAGGTGTCTCACCTCTCCATGAGTGGTCCAGAGATGTGAGGCCATATGTAAACTGGTATCCTTTTTTTGGGTGGCAATTAGGAATTAATTTTTAAAATTCACATACCACTTGGTCCGCAAATTTATATTTAAGAATTTATTCAGAAGAGAGAGATTTTCATTGCAGCATTACATGCAATAGCAAAAATTTATAAATATCCTAAACGTACGCCAAGAGGGGAGTGACTGAATAGGCATCAGGTGCAGTCACAGTGTGGACCACTGTATGTAAAAATTTAAAGTAAGTATACCTGTAGCTATTGGAATGAATCATATCAATTATCCATTATTAAGCAACAGAAACAAATTAAAGGACAATTTTTAACCTACGATGGTACTTTTATACATATAAACTCACTTTTACCCACTGTAAACAATTTGAAAATCTTCTTTCTGTAGGTGTGGTTCTTAAAAAAGATCTGAGAAGATATTCACTAAATGGTTAGCGATGATTAAATCTGGAGAATGGGTTTGGGGAATGAGGGAGAACTGTTTATGTAACTGACAGTTTAAACATTTTTTTCAATATTTAGAATCGACTGTTACTGTATTTGAAACTTAAACAAAGGAAAATGAGACAAGCTCCCCATACCCTTAGGATTTCCATTACTTTTTAAAAAATATGACATTTCTATGAAGCAGAGTGCACTATATTGTAACACTTGTGGAAAAATTTAGCCAATCATGGCTAACATCCTAATAAATATTTAGTTTTGTGTACAGACACCCTCACTCCCCATCTGCTCAACTCTTCAGCATTTCTAAAATCCCTGCAGTACTGTTCTAAACAAAAGCTGGATTCCTCTCAAATGGACCTTGATCACGTGGCTAGGAATAATCACCCTAATCTTTTGAGAAACATCTATGAAAGTTGCAGTATATCCAGTGTAGAATGGTGAGAAGCAGATTTGTAGCTTCCACAGAATGCTTGGATTAAATTCCATTTCCAAATGCTCAAAGGCCATTTTATATGGTGTCACAGGGTTCCAGAGCCCGAGCTCCTCTTAATAGGTGGGGTGATTGAGACACATTTTTCCTTCTGAGGGTTAATGAAGCCATTCCCCTGCTCCTTTACCACGCTTCTCTTTCCCAAGCTTAGGAAGAAATTGACCACAGTATATTTCCATAGCGATCCTGTTCCCATGAGCAAAGCCAAGAAGGAGCTCAGTGGAGCTCCAGGCTCCAAAAGGCATTTTCATTCTCATCGTACTCTCTCCAATGGTTCTCAACCCGTGCATGCTAGAATCACCCTCATGCATGCTAGAATCACTTAAGATGACTCCCCAAAGATTATGATTGTACTCAGCTGACCAGGTATTACTCGTTTGTAAAAGTCCACCAGATGATTCTAATTTGTGGTCAGGACTGAGAGCTATGTGTTTAACTGGGTTCCTTTCAGGAATACTGTAGAAATTTTAGCTAGTTACTAAACATCTGTAAAAGAAGCTTTACAGATGAGAGACTTCCCCACTCTACATCAGAGTCTCCATCCTCCTACCCTGCCATCCCCAGCCCCAATGCCCTGGGACTTATTGTTGTTCTGGAGCTTTGTAGAGTGGTTCCACGTGGGGTGGTCCAGCTGAAACGAGCTCATTGTGTGCCACAGATCATCATCATCGCCTTCTGAGCTCGTGTAGGTAGAGCTGATCAGTGCTGTGTGGAGGGTCAGTGCCAGGGTGCAGGCCAGGGAATGTATTCTGAGATGTTGCAATTCAGTTCTGGCACTAACCATCTGAAGTTAATACAGACCCTCTAAGTTAAAGGGCATGGTCCTCAATAAGTGTCCTCTCACTCCAGACCAAGTTGGCTACACAGCTGGGGGTTCTCATGACCCTGTGCAGGCTTGATAATTCACTAGAATGACTCACAGAACTCAGGAACGTGCTATACTTACGATTACAGTTTTATTTTAAAAGATAGAACTCAGGAACAGCCAGGTGAAGAGAACATGTAGAGCAAGGTTTATGAGGGTCCTAAACACAGAGCTTCCATCCCCTCTCTTTGGGGAATCAGGGCTCAGCACTCTCCTGGCACATCAGTATGTTCACCAACCAGGAAGCACCAACAAGCTTTGGTGTCCAGAGTTTTTTTTTGTTTGTTTTGCGGTACGTGGGCCTCTCACTGTTGTGGCCTCTCCCGTTGCGGAGCACAGGCTCCGGATGCGCAGGCTCAGCTGCTACGCGGCATGTGGGATCTTCCTGGACTGGGGCACGAACCCGTGTCCCCTGCATCGGCAGGTGGACTCTCAACCACTGCACCACCAGGGAAGCCCCAATGTCCAGAGTGTTTTAAACTGGGGTTTCATTACATGGGTGTGATTGATTGAACGTAGACCTCATGATTGGAGAGAATCTCCAACCCCCCTCCTCTCTTATCTCCCTGGAGGTCAGGCTGTTTTAACATCCCAACCCTCTAATCACAAGTTTGGCTTTTTGTTGACTAGCCCCATCCTGAGTCATCTCATCTCATTAGTATAAACTCAGGTGTGATCCAAGTGGCGCTACATAATAAGGACACTTATTTTACTTGGGAAATTCCAAAGATTTAGATATTCCTTCCCAGGAACCAAGGACAAAGACCAGTCAAATTCTTTGTTATACAACAGTAGGTCTTCTTGAAGTCTCTGGACTCCTAACAGGGGTGCTTCTGGCAGTCCTCCCTTGGTCCGTCCATCTTGGCTTGTGGTCCTGATCTCTTCTTGGAAACAGTTCTGAGAATTAGTGTTCCATCTTCCAGGTTCTTCACATCCCATCTTGGGATACATCCATGACCTACCCTTCTTGCATTTCTACCTCTACGTCCTTTTCATTCCTAAAACCCTGGAAACCTAAATAAAATGAAACACAATAACACAAACTCCACCTACTCTTCTTTTTCCCCCGTAGAACTTAATTGCCCGTTAACACTAGAAGAGGAGGTGGAGTTTCAGGAGATAGCAGTTTCCGTACCTAGAGGGACTGATGGGCAGTCCCTTGTAGAGGGCCTGCACTTCTAGAAGTTCAGGGAGCTAAAGTTTTTGCATTTCATTCTTCAGGAAAGATAATAAATAAAAAGAAAGCCTTTACACCTCTTTTTAAAAGAGTCAAAATCCTAACAGTTCGGGAAAATGCACGTAAACTACTGCTTGACACAGGTGGTAAAGGATTCTTCAAATTCCTTCAAAAATTAGTTCTGAATTTACTTTCAAAATTAAAGTCATTTGGCACAATACATTGTACTGAATTAGCTCTAATGTGATATTGGCTCATGTATCATTTCTTTGAAATGTATTCTGAAGATTTTATTGTCTTCCTATCTTAAGTATTTCAGTTGCCTTTAGGCAAAACCAGTGCAAAAAAGCATTAATCATTTCTCAAAACAGATCACATGGATGTAGTTCTACTTATTTTTTAATGTTGTTTTTAAAAGTAGGGGGTGTTTGATTGCTTTAAGTAACCATCTAGAGAGTCATGGTCTTTTGGGTCTTTTGTTGCGACTCTGGACATAATGAAAGAGAATTAAATCACTCAGAAGGATGGATGGAAACTAGCGTAAGGATAAGTTGGTTACATCACCATGGCAGGCTTCATACTAGAAGTTTTCAGATTCATGATTTTTTAAATCACATTTAATCCATCCTCACAGCAGCTCTTCAAGGTAGATACACCCCAATTTTATAGATCAGAAAATTGAATTTAAGGAGATATTCCGTTGACTAATTAATGAGGTAATAAGTGGTAGACGCAAGATTTAGTTATTTTTATAATTCATGCTCCTTCCACAATGCCATATGGGTAATTGTTTCCGAAGTGTTCTTTTTTTAACATCTTTATTGGAGTATAATTGCTTTAACATGTTGTGTTAGTTTCTGCTGTATAACAAAGTGAATCAGCTATATGTATATATATATATATCCCCATATCTGTTCCCACTTGCACCTACCCCCAGCCCTCCCTATCCCACCCCTCTGGGTGGTTACAAAGCACCGAGCTGATCTTGCTATACAGCTGCTTGCCACTAGCAATCTATTTTACATTTGGTAGTTTATATACGTCAGTTTCTCTCTCACTTAGTCCCAGCTTACCCTTCCCCCTCCCCATGTCCTCAGGTCCATTCTCTACATCTTCGTATTTATTTCTGTCCTGCCCCTAGGTTCATCAGAACCATTTTTTTTTTTTTAGATTCCGTCTATATGTGTTAGCATACGGTATTTTTGTTCTCTTTCTGACTTAACTTCACCCTGTATGACAGACTCTAGGTCCATCTGCCTCACTAAAAATAAGTCAATTTTGTTTCTTTTTATGGCTGAGTAATATTCCGTTGTATGTATGTGCTGACACTTAGGTTGCCATGTCCTGGCTATTGTAAATAGTGCTGCAGTGAACATTGTGGTACATGACTCTTTTTGAATTATGGTTTTTTCAGGGTATATGCCCAGTAGTGGGATTGCTGGGTCATATGGTAGTTCTATTTTTAGTTTTCTAAGGAACCTCCGTACTGTTCTCCATAGTGGCTGTATCAATTTACATTCCCACCAACAGTGCAAGAGGGTTCCCTTTTCTCCACACCCTCTCCAGCATTTATTGTTTGTAGATTTTTTTTTTTTTTTGCAGTACGTGGGCCTCTCACTGTTGTGACCTCTCCCGTTGTGGAGCACAGGCTCCGGACGCGCAGGCTCAGCGGCCATGGCTCACGGGCCCAGCCGCTCCGCGGCAAGTGGGATCTTTCCGGACCGGGGCACGAACCTGTGTCCCCTGCATCGGCAGGTGGACTCTCAACCACTGCGCCACCAGGGAAGCCCTATTGTTTGTAGATATTTTTATGATGGCCACTCTGACCAGTGTGAGGTGATATCTCATTGTAGTTTTGATTTGTATTTCTCTAATGATTAGTGATGTTGAGCATCCTTTCATGTGTTTGTTGGCAATCTGTATATCTTCTTTGGAGAAATGTCTATTTAGGTCTTCTGCCCATTTTTGGATTTGTTTGGATTTGTTTTTTTTCATACTGAGCTGCATGAGCTGCTTGTATATTTTGGAGATTGACCCTTTGTCAGTTGCTTTGTTTGCCAATATTTTCTCCCATTCTGAGGTTGTCTTTTCATCTTGTTTATGGTTTCCTTTGCTTTGCAAAAGCTTTTAAGTTTCATTAGGTCCCATTTGTTTATTTTTATTTCCATTTCTCTAGGAGGTGGGTCAAAAAGATCTTGCTGGGATTTATGTCATAGACTGTTCTGCCTATGTTTTCCTCTAAGAGATTTATAGTGTCTGGACTTACATTTAGGTCTTTAATCCATTTTGAGTTTATTTTTGTGTATGGTGTTAGGCAGTGTTCTATTTTCATTCTTTTACATGTACCTGTCCAGTTTTCCCAGCAGCACTTATTGAAGAGACTGTCTTTTCTCCATCGTGTATTCTTGCCTCCTTTATCAAAGATACTGTGACCATATGTACGTGGGTTTCTCTGTGGCTTTCTATCCTGTTCCCTTGATCTGTATTTCTATCTTTGTGCCAGTACCATACTGGCTTGATTACTGTAGCTTTGTAGTATACTCTGAAGTCTGGGAGACTGATTCCTTCAGCTCTGTTTTTCTTCTCAAGATTGCTATGGCTATTCGGGGTCTTTTCTGTTTCCCTACAAATTGTGAAATTTTTTGTACTAGTTCTGTGAAAAATGCCATTGGTACTTTGATAGGGATTGCATTGAATCTGTAGATTGCTTTGAGTAGTAGAGTCATTTACACAGTGTTAATTCTTCCAATCCAAGAACATGGTATACCTCTCCATCTGTTTGTATCATCTTTAATTTCTTTCATCAGTGTCATAGGTTTCTGCATACAGGTTTTTTGTCTCCTTAGGTAGGTTTATTCCTAGATATTTTATTCTTTATGTTGTAGTGGTAAATGGGAGTGTTTCCTTAACTTTTCTTTCAGATTTTTCATCATTAGTGTATAGGAATGCAGGAGATTTCAGTACATTAATTTTATATCCTGCTACTCTACCGAATTCATTGATTAGCTCTAGTAGTTTTCTGGTAGCACCTTTAGGATTCTCTATGTACAGTATCATGTCATCTGCAAACAGTGACGGTTTTACTTCTTCTTTTCCAATTTGGATTCCTTTTATTTCCTTTTCTTCTCTGATTGCTGTGGCTAAAACTTCCAAGACAATGTTGAACAGTAGTGGTGAGAGTGGGCAACCTTGTCTTGTTCCTGATCTTAGTGGAAATGGTTTCAGTTTTTCACCATTGAGAACGATGTTGGCTGTGGGTTTGTCATATATGGCCTTTATTATGTTGAGGTAGGTTCCCTCTCTGCCTACTTTCTGGAGAGTTTTTATCATAAATGGGTGTTGAATTTTGTCGAAAGCTTTTTCTGCATCTATTGAGATGATTATATAGTTTTTCTCCTTCTGTTTGTTTATATGGTGTATCACATTGACTGATTTCCATATATTGAAGAATCCTTGCATTCCTGGGATAAACCCCTCTTGATCATGGTGTATAATCCTTTTAATGTGCTGTTGGATTCTGTTTGTTAGTATTTTGTTAAGGATTTTTTGCATCTATGTTCATCATTGATATTGGCCTGTAGTTTTCTTTTTTGTGTGACATCTTTGTCTGGTTTTGGTATCAGGGTGATGGTGACCTCGTAGACTGAATTTGGGAGTGTTCCTTCCTCTGCTATATGTTGGAAGAGTTTTAGAAGGGTAGGTGTTAGCTCTTATCTACATGTTTGATAGAATTCA
The DNA here is from genome assembly GCF_039906515.1 of Pseudorca crassidens. Lineage (NCBI taxonomy): Eukaryota > Metazoa > Chordata > Mammalia > Artiodactyla > Delphinidae > Pseudorca > Pseudorca crassidens. The sequence continues at coordinate 52,509,728 of NC_090311.1, read as the reverse complement.
CCTGTGAAGGCATCGCATCCTGGGCTTTTGTTTGTTGGAAGATTTTTAGTCAGAGTTTCAATTTCAGTGCTTGTGATTGGTCTGTTTATATTTTCTGTTTCTTCCTGGTTAAGTCTCAGAAGGTTGTGCTTTTCTATGAATTTGTCCATTTCTTCCAGGTTGTCCATTTTATTGGCATATAGTTGCTTGTAGTAATCTCTCATGATCCTTTGTATTTCTGCAGTGTCAGTTGTTACTTCTCCTTTTTCATTTCTAATTCTCTTGATCTGAGTCTTCTCCCTTTTTTTTCTTCATGAGTCTGGCTAATGGTTTATCAATTTTGTTTATCTTCTCAAAGAACCAGCTTTTAGTTTTATTGATCTTTGCTCTTGTTTCCTTCATTTCTTTTTCATTTATTTCTGATCTTATCTTTCCTTCTGCTAACTTTGGGGTTATTTTCTTCTTCTTTCTCTAATTGCTTTAGGTGTAAGGTTAGGTTGTTTATTTGAGATTTTTCTTGTTTCTTGAGGTAAGATTGTATTGCTAAAAACTTCACTCTTAGAACTGCTTTTTCTGCATTCCATAGGTTTTGGGTCATTGTGTTTTCATTGTCATTCATTTCTGGTATTTTTTGATTTCCTCTTTGACTTCTTCAGTTATCTCTTGGTTATTTAGTAGCGTATGGTTTCACCTCCCTGTGTTTGTATTTTTTACAGATTTTTCCCCTGTAATTTATATCTAGTCTCATAGTGTTGTGGTTGGAAAAGATACTTGAACGATTTCAATGTTCTTAAGTTTACCAAGGCTTGATTTGTGACCCAAGATGTGGTCTATCCTGAAGAATGTTCCATGAGCCCTTGAGAAGAAAGTGTATTCTGTTGTTTTTGGATGGAATGTTCTATAAATATAAATTAAGTACATCTTGTTTAATGTGTTATTTAAAGGTTGTGTTTCCTTATTTATTTTCATTTTGGATGATCTGTCCATTGGTGAAAGTAGGGTGTTAAAGTCCCCTACTATTACTGTTTTACTGTTGATTTCCCCTTTTCTGGCTGTTAGCATTTGCCTTTTGTATTGAGGTGCTCCTATGTTGGGTGCATAAGTACTTTACAGTTGTTATATCTTCTTCTTGGATTGATCCCTTGATCATTATGTAGTGTCCTTTGTCTCTTGTAATAGTCTTTATTTTAAAGTCTATTTTGTCTCATATGAGAATTGCTACTCCAGCTTTCTTTTGGTTTCCATTTGCGTGGAGTATCTTTTTCCATCCCCTCATTTTCAGTCTTTATGTGTCCCTAGGTCTGAAGTGGGTCTGTTGTAGACAGCGTATATACAGGTCTTGTTCTTGTATCCATTCAGCCAGTTTATGTCTTTTGGTTGGTGCATTTAATCCATTTACATTTAAGGTAATTATTGGTATGTATGTTCCTATTACCATTTTCTTAATTGTTTTGGGTTTGTTATTGTAGGTCTTTTCCTTCTCTTGTGCTTCTTTCCTAGAGAAGTTCCTTTAGCATTTGTTGTAAAGCTTGTTTGGTAGTGCTGAATTCTCTTAGCTTTTGCTTGTCTGTAATGGTTTTAATTTCTCCATCAAATCTGAATGAGATCCTTGCTGGGTAGAGTAATTTTGGTTGTAGGTTTTTCCCTTTCATCACTTTAAATATGTCCTGCCACTCCCTTCTGGCTTGCAGAGTTTCTGCTGAAAGATCATCTGTTAACCTTATGAGGATTCCCTTGTATGTTATTTGTTGCTGTTCCCTTGCTGCTTTTAATAGTTTTTCTTTGTATTTAATTTTTGATAGTTTGAGTAATATGTGTCTTGGCGTCTTTCTCCTTGGATTTATCCTGTATGGGACTCTCTGCACTTCCTGGACTTGATTGTTTTCTTTCCCATATTAGGGAAGTTTTCAACTATGATCTCTTCAAATATTTTCTCAGATGCTTTCTTTTTCTCTTCTTCTCTGGGACCCTTATAATTCAAATGTTGGTTCGTTTAATATTGTCCCAGAGGTCTCTGAGACTGTCCTCAATTCTTTTCATTCTTTTTTTTTTATTGTGCTATGTGGTAGTTATTTCCACTATTTTATCTTCCAGGTCACTTATCCGTTCTTCTGCCTCTGTTATTCTGCTATTGATTCCTTCTAGAGAGTTTTAAATTTCATTTATTTTGTTGTTCATCATTGTTTGTTTGCTCTTTAGTTCTTCTAGGTTCTTGTTAAACGTTTCTTGTATTTTCTCCATTCTGTTTCCAGGATTTTGGATCATCTTTACTATCATTACTCTGAATTCTTTTTCAGGTAGACTGCCTATTTCCTCTTCATTTGTTTGGTCTGGTGGGTTTTTGACTTCGCTCCTTCATTTGCTGCATATTTCCCTATGTTCTCATTTTTTAAAAGTTACTGTGTTTGGGGTCTTCTTTTCACAGGCTGCAGGTTCGTAGTTCCCGTTGTTTCTGGTGTCTGCCCCTAGTGGGTGAGGTTGGTTGAGTGGCGTGTGTAGGCATCCTTGTGGAGGGGACTGGTGCCTGTGTTCTGGTGAGTGGATCTGGATCTTGTCTTTCTGGTGGGCAGGGCTGCATCCAGTGGGGTGTCTGAAAACTGAGTAAGATTTTAGGCAGCCTCTCTGCTAATGGGTGGGGTTGTGTTTCTGTCTTGCTAGTTGTTTGGCATGGGGCATCCAGCACTGGAGTTTGCTGGCTGTTGGGTGGAGCTGGGTCCTTGTGTTTAGATGGAGGTCTCTGCGAGAGCCCTTGCTGATTGATATTACGAGGGTTTGGGAGGTCTCTGGTGGTCCAATGTCCTGCACTCAGTTCTCCCACCTCAGAGGCTCAGGCCTGACACCAGACCAGAGCACCAAGAGCCTGTCAGCCACACGGCTCGGAAGAAAAGGGAAAAAAAAGAAAGAAAAAGAAATTAAAAAAATATTATTAAAGTAAAAAAATAAAAAAAAAGAAGAGAGCAATCAAACCAGTAAACAAATCCACCAGTGATAACAAGTGCTAAACACTAAACTAAGATAAACATAAAAATCAGGAACAAATTAGTCACAGACAGCAAACCCCAAGTCTACAGTTGCTCCCAAAGTCCACCGCCACAATTTTGGGACAGTTCGTTGTCTATCCAGGTATTCCACAGATGCAGGGTACATCAAGTTGATTGTGGGGATTTAATCTGCTGCTCCTGAGCCTGCCCGGAGAAATTTCCCTTTCTCCTCTTTGCACAGCTCCTGTGGTTTAACTTTGGTTTTGGCCCCACCTCTGCGTGTAGGTCGCCCTCAGGCATCTGTTCCCGCCCAGACAGGAGGGGGTTAAAGCAGCAGCTGATTAGGGGGCTCTTGCTCATTCAGGCCAGGGGGAGGGAGGGGTACGGGAGTTATAACTGGACTGTGGGATGAGTCTGCGGCGGCAGAGGCTGGCGTGAGATTGCAATAGCCTGGGGCGCGCCGTGTGTTCTCCTGGGGAAGTTGTCCCTGGATCATGGGACCCTGGCAGTGGCGGGCTGCACAGACTCCTGGGAGGTGGGGCAGTGGTGTGGATAGTAACCTGTGGTTGCACACAGGATTCTTGGTGGCTGCAGAAGCAGCGTTAGTGTTTCTTGCCCGTCTCTGGGGTCTGAGCTGATAGCCGCAGCTCACGCCCGTCTCTGAAGCTCATTTAGGCGGCGCTCTGAATCCCCTCTCCTCGCGCATCCCGAAACAGTGGTCTGTTTCCTGTTAGGTAGGTCCAGACTTTTTCCCGGACTCCTTCCCGGCTAGCTGTGGCGCACTAGCCCCCTTCAGGCTATGTTCACGCAGCCGACTCCAGTCCTCTCCCTGGGATCTGACCTCCGAAGCCCGAGCCTCAGCTCCCAACCCCCGCCCGCCCTGGCGGGTGAGCAGACAAGCCTCTCGGGCTGGTGAGTGCCGGTCGGCACCGATCCTCTGTGCGGGAATCTCCCCGCTTTACCCTCTGCACCCTGTTTGCTGCACTCTCCTCTGCGACTCCGAAGCTTCCCCCCAGCCCACCGCAGTCTTTACCAACTTGTCCTCCTTCACAGCTCCCTCCCAGAGGTGCAGGTCCCATCCCTATTCTTTAGTCTTTGTTTTTTTCTTTTTTGTTTTGCTGTACCCAGGGTATTTTCTTGCCTTTTGTGAAGTCTGAGGTCTTCTGCCAGCCTTCAGTAGGTGTTCTGTAGGAGTTGTTCCACATGTAGATGTATTTCTGGTGTATCTGTGGGGAGGAAGGTGATCTCCACATCTTACTCCTCCGCCATCTTGAAGGTATCTCCGCCATCTTCCAAAGTATTGTATTCAACATATACTTACAGTTACCCCTCAATTCTCAGTTTGTAAGTTCGCAAAGTATTGTTGTCATTAACGCAGAATCAAGGTATATTCCCAGCAGATTATTAAAGGTAAGCTATCTACTAGGTTCATTCTTTCTGTGCATTTTTCCTGAGTAGCTTCTACCTGCCAAGCCACTGAGAGAAATGAGGTTGGCATACACGAATTATTCTCATTATGTTGTGCATTCAACAAACACTGAATCACATTGTTCTATAATATTGAATGGCAAAGATGGTTAAAAGTCATGACAGACTAATCTGACTTTTTGAAATCCTCTAAATCATGAAATAAAAAGAATGATTTATTCTGTCATTAGGTCTTAGAGATTTAAAACCACTATTTGGAACCCTTCGTTTGAATTGATGTTATTTAACTGATTTTATTTACTTATTTTGTTAATTTCATGAGCTTTCAAGTTTTTATCTCGAGTGATCATGCCAGGCAGATCGCAAATTCAGAAGCTGTAGTGCATTTGACAGCACTTACAACAACTAATAATCAGGTTCACTGACAGTGATCCGGTTTCATCAGGTACTGTAATTGCAGATTATACTCTTCATGGTTTCTTCATTGTGTGAATAGTAAGTGTATGAAATCTTGAGTCAACATTTTCTTTTCTGTTGCATAAACAGTGCTGAAAGCTTAATGATCAGCTGAAGAAGAGGCGTAATGAATAGTTGCAGCATTGTTCATTAAGCACCGTGGTGGCTCTTTCTCTGCCATCATTTCATCTGTGCTTGGGTTTTGCATTTCCTTCTAGTCTCTCATTTTCCTTGAGTATTGGACACTCCTCCTGAGGTAAGTGCAGTGACACACGTAGAGCTTCTATCATATGACATTGGAAATGTCTCTTCTCCTTGAGCTCACTTTATTTGGAGAGACTATTCTTTTGAGGATGGTAAATTTGCAGAAAGTGACTCATGCAATCAAGTTATAATAGTTTTTTTTTTTTTAGGTATATGTGGACTTTTGGATAATAAAACACTGAGCTGCTTTTCTATAAATTAAGAGTAAAATTTTAAGTGAATTGGAATTGAGATTTGCAGCTTTTTGCTCAATTGGTTTTAGGTCACTGTAATACTTTTTTGTAATTTTGTTTCCACCTTTATATACTTTGTGTTATAAATCTTGAAAAACATGCTCTCTTGCTATTTGTTGAGTGAAATCACTGAGTTACTGAAATGTTAACATATGCAATTATTTGGTCTTGTCTATAGCAGCCTGTTGTGACAATGTGCTATTCATATCTTTCCAGGCCAGGCCTCAATTAGGTGCTAACTTAGTAAGAGGTCTTACTCAAAAAATGGATTCCAAAAGAAATGAGGCAGTTAATAGAAATACCTTTTATTTCAACCGAAGTATTTAAACCATGGCTGTTTATTATATTATGCTCTCTTTTAAAGCTTTGGAATTTGGTAAAGGAAAAGATTCTCAGAAACTACTATTGAAATTGCGAAGTGTGCTTGGCTTAAAGTATAGAGGAAACAAATTTCTAAATAATAGGGAGTTAGCTTCTTTATGTTGTTCTTCAGAAAGCATGGGCTTCTTTGGAACAGAGTTTAATTATCTGTAAATATGAATTAGTTAGGCAGGGTATTCCCATGCTCCGTCAGGTGTTAATATGTCATTTTGGGGAAAAATAACTCAATGGAGTTATATTCATTATATGAATAATTTGTGATGAGTAATTCCCTAAGCAACATTAGAAGCCACCAGATGATAACCTTTTTTTTTAATTTGCAAAACATATTTATTGTATTAGGATGACAAGTGAGTTAAGAAAAGATAGATTTTATTAACTGAGAACCTTTAGAATTAGGCTATATTTAGGTGAGCTTAACTGCCATACTTTGTTATAATAGCTAGAGTAGCCTGTTTGTCATCTGTGGTCTATTTCAGGGAAACAAAAAAAATCTGTTGGTGAAATCATCCCCGCCCCATCTTTGTTTTCTGTTTTCATACATTCTTTTTTTTTTTTTTTTTTTTGCGGTACGCGGGCCTCTCACCGTTGTGGCCTCTTCCGTTGCGGAGCACAGGCTCCGGACGTGCGGGCTCAGCGGCCATGGCTCACGGGCCCAGCCGCTCCGCGGCATGTGGGATCTTCCCGGACCGGGGCACGAACCCGTGTCCCCTGCATCGGCAGGCGGACTCTCAACCACTGCGCCACCAGGGAAGCCCTGTTTTCATACATTCTTGATAGAAGGATTACCTGCTCAGAAGAGTTGGAATTAATTTTGGACCTCTTGCTTATTCAAGAAATAGACTTTTACATAAATTAGAATTTTAAATGAAAAGACCTTTTAAAATCAGAGGCATTATCATAATCATCTATGAAATATTGATGTCCTGAAAATAAATGAAACCGTATGCCACACTTCTAAAAGTCACCAAATCCCAATTTTTTTTTTTTTTTTTTTTTTTTGCGGTACACGGGCCTCTCACTGTTGTGGCCTCTCCCATTTCAGAGCACAGGCTCCGGACGCTCAGGCTCAGTGGCCACGGCTCACGGGCCCAGCCGCTCCGTGGCATGCGGAATCCTCCCAGACCGGGGCACGAACCCATGTCCCCTGCATTGGCAGGCAGACTCCCAACCAGGGAAGTCCCCTGTGCCACCAGGGAAGCCCCAAATCCCAAATTTTTACCTAAAAAGATAGATTTTTTTTAGTCCTCGGTCTCTACAAACTCCTAATTTTGTTTCTTAACTGCATTTATTGTGTAGTAATTCATTTTTCCCCGCAATGGTTAACCACTCTTCACAATAAGTTTTTAAAATTCCAGCCTATGACAAAGCTCATGCTCTCTTCATATGTCTGTTTGGGAAGGGCAGCACAGCATGGAATACTTTAAGTGTATTGAAATGATTTGTAGATTCTTTTTCTGCATTTGTGGGTGGCTGTTTCCAAGGTAAATTGAGAAATAAAGGAAAATAGGGAAAAAAGAAAGGAAAGCAGGAAGGAGTGAAGTAGGAAAAGAAAGAAAAAGAGAAAGAAGGAAAAGAAAAGGGACATGACAGGAGACAGGGAGGAAAAGAAATTAAGGGAGACAGGACAGTGATGCTAAAGGCTCAGAAGTTTTCTTTTGCCAGTATATTCATATTTATATTTATGACAAATGGCGTGTTTTCATTTACCTTTGAATCCTTTCCCTTTAAAAATGAAGATATTTTCAACTGAGGAAGTTTAAAAATTCTGTCATTGTATTTGAAATACATAATACTCTAGGAGTAGGTGTTTTTGAGTTAAAGTAATACTGTATTCAAAGGATTTGCAATGTTCAGTTGCAATCTAAAATAAAGGTAGTTTTATTTTTACCTTAAATTGTTTATGTTTAATGTTGTTTTCATTGTGGTCTCCTTTTGGATTAGTCAGATAGCAGGCACAGTTTTTTCATTTCACATTCACCGAATCATAAACAGCCCCTTTCCCCCATCACCTTCCTTCGCTCACACAATTTTCTCCATTAAGAGAGATTTAAAACAACAACAGTGAAAAACCAAAAAACCAGATCATGTTATTTTTTCCTGAAGCCCTCTGGTGACTTCTTATCATACTTGGGATAAAACCTAAACTCTGTGCCCACTCTACAAGCTCTTATTTCATGTGTCCTCTGATGACATCCTTGAACTTTCTTCTACAAAGAGCCATGCTTGCCTATTACTTGACCTACAGGGTATGTTCTGCTCAGGATGTCGACTTGTTGTTCCTTTTGCATGGGCCACTCTTCCCTCAGACCTTTTCTCACTTCATTTAATCCCTGCTGTAGTACACCTCCTCCGAGGAGCTTTCCTGACCAGTGTATCTAAAATGAATTCCCTTTGCCTTCCCCTGCAGTCACTCTTTAACTTCTCAGTTTACCTGGCTTTTTCTTCATAACACTTTTCAATACCTGAACATATACACACACACACACACACACACACACACACACACACACACACACACATTTGTTGTATAGCTGCACGTGTGTGCATGTGTTGAGTGTATGGGTGTGTGTGTACCACTTGCTCGATTAAAATGTCACCTCTCTGAGGACAGGAATTGGGTCTGCCTTACTTACTGCCATATTCCCATTTGTACAGCAGTGGGCTGTTTCAGTTATGGTACCGTTCTTTGTTCACAGGATAAGTGAGTAGACATTGATGGAAGAAGATTAATTATAGTTCCTTGTGTTAAGTGCTGTGAAAAATAAATGGAAGAAATTCAGGGGAGAAAGTGAATTATTTTCCTGGGGACCTGGAAAAGGTTTGAAATTGGAGCTGACATTTTAATAGATGTCAAAAGATTGGTTTGGCACTGACTGGGAAGAGAAGTAGAGAAGATAATTCCACTTAGAACAGCTTGGGTGACATCTCTGAGTTGGGAAAGAGTATGGAGAATTCACCAAAGAGTGAACTGAACTGTTGTTGGACATTCCAACACAATAGTTGCATAAGGACAAACAGAATGAGGTGGGTCTGGAGAGGAACCGAGAGTTAGATTTGGAAGGAGTTCATAAAGGTTACTAGGCATGATCAACTTTGTGTATGATAAATGTATTCAGACAACTCTGAAAGACGGATGGGAGGGAGGCAGAAATGGAGTCAGGAAGTCCAGAAACTGGGTTTATTCAGTAGTCCATGTAAGTGGGAATAGAGAATCAGGGTTGAATTGCAATAAGAAATACAAGAGAAGCCCTGTGTCAGTTCAGATTTGTTTAAGCTGACTAAGGTGGTTATTTTGGCTCTGCTTCATAAGTGGGTTGGAGACTTGGGCTCTCTGTAGCTCACGAGTCTTCTGTAGTCACAGGAGGGACTTGGTGTTCATGGTCCAAGATGGTTACTAGTGCTGTGGCCACCATTTCTGCTCTAGGCAGGGTAGGGTCAAAAAATTGGGGATAAAGCTGGCGTGCTTATTCTTTTTTTTTTTTTTTAATGTAGTAAAAGCATGTAACAAAATTTACGATCTTAATCAGCTTTAGGTATACAGCACAGTGGTGTTAACTACATGTGCTTTGTTGTACAACAGGTCTCTAGAAGTTTTCCATCTTGCAAAACTAAACAATACCCTCTGAACAACTTGCCATTTTCCTCTTCCTCCAGCCATTGGCAACCACTGTTCTACTCTCTGTTTCTGAGTCTGACTACTTTAGGTACCTCATGTAAGTGAAATCATGCAGTATTTGTCTTTTTGTGATGGGCTTAGTTCACTTAGCATAGTGTCCTCAAGATTCGTGTATACTGTAACACATGACAAGATCCTTCTTCTTAAGGCTGAATGATAGTCCTTTGTATATTTTCTACCACATTTCTTTTATCTAAATTTGTCTACTGAGGAACATTTATCTTGCTTCCAACTTTTGTGAATAGTTTTGCAATGAACAGAGATGTGCAAATATGATTTTGAGATCCCGTTTTCAGTTCAGTATACATATTCAGAAGTGAGTTGCTGGGTCATATGGTAATTCTTATTTTTAATTTTTTAAGGATTCTTTATACTGTTTTCCATAACAGCTGCACCATTTTACATTCCCACCAGTGGTGCACAAGAGTTCTAATTTCTCCACATTTTCACCAACAGTTGTTATTTTCTTATTTGTTTCTTTTTCTTTCTTTCTTTTTTTCCAAATAATGACCATCCTAACAGGCTTTAGGTGATAGCTCATTTTGGTTTTAATTTGCCTTTCTCTGATGAGTAGTGATTGAGCATCTGTTCATGTGCTTTTGGCCATTCATATATTTTCTTTAGTGAAATGCTTATTCAAGTCCTTTGGCCATTTAAAAAACTGGGTTATTGAGTTATTTTGTTTGTTTCTCAGTCGTATAGCAAAGTGATTCAGTTTGTTTGTTTTGAGTTGTAGGAGTTCTTTATATATTCTGGATATTAATTTCTTATCTGATATGTGGTTTGCAAATATCCTCTCCTATTCCACAGGTTGCCTTTTCACTCTGTTGATTGTTTCCTTCACTGTGCAAAAGTTTTTAAATTTAATGCAGTTCATTTGTCTATTTTTGCCTTTGTTGCTTCTTGTGCTTTTGCTCTCATGTCCAGGAAATCATCGCCAAATCCAATGTCATGAAGCTTTCTCCCTTATGTTTTCTTTTAGGAGTTTTATAGTTTCTGGATTTAATTAAGTCTGTGGTCCGTTTTGAATTAATTTTTGTATGCGATGTAAGGTAATGGCCCACATTTACTCTTTTGCATGTGGTTATCCAGTTGACCCAACACCATTTGTTGAAAAGACATTGTTTTTCCCTCCTTATGTAGCCTTGACATCCTTGTCTAAGATTGTTTGACCATATATGAAAGGGTTTATTTCTGAGCTCTCTATTCCATTCTAGTGGCCTATGTGTCTTCTTTTATGCTAGTACCACACTGTTTTGACTATTGTAGCTTTGTATTATGTTTGAAATCAGGACTATGTGGCTTCTGGCTTTGCTTTTCTTTCTCAAGATTATCTCGGTGATTCATGATACTTTGAAATTCCATATGGATTTTAGGATTTTTTTTCTACTTCTTTTAAAAAAAGCCATTTGGATTTTGATAGGAATTGCATTGAATTAGTAGGTTGTTTTGGGTAGTATGGACATTTTAACAATATTAAGGTTTATAATTCATGAACATGGGATATTTTTCCATTTTTTTGTGTCTTCTTTAATTTTTTTATTGGTGTTCTTTGTTTTCAGTGTACAAGTCTTTTCCCTCCTTGGTTAAGTTTATTCTGAAGTATTTTTTTTTTGTTTTGATTTTATTATAAATGGGATTGTTTTCTTAATTTGCTTTTCCAGTCATTTGTTGTTAATGTATAGAAATGCAATTGATTTTTGTTTGTAGAATCTATATCTTGCAACTTTTCTTTATTCTAACATTATTTGGTGGAATCTTTCTACATATAAGATTATTTCATCTGTGAACAGAGGTAATTTTACTTCTTCCTTTCCATTTTAGATGCCTTTCTCTTTTCTTTTTAATTACTCTGGCTAGGACTTCCAGTACTACATTGAATAGAATTGGTGAGAGTGGGCATCCTTGCATTGTTCCTGATCTTAAAAGGAAAACTTTCAAGTTTTACTATTGAGCATGTTGTTAGCTGTGGTCTTTTCATATATGGCTTTTATTATGTAGAGATAATGTGCTTCTATTCCTATTTTTCTCTCTCTTAATTGAGATGATCATGTGGTTTTTGTCCTTCATTCTGTAAATGTGTTGTATTACGTTGACTGATTTTCATATATTGAACCATCCTTGCATTTCAGGAATAAACCCACTTGGTCATGGTGTATAATCTTTTTAATGTACTGTTGAATTAAGTTTGCTAGTATTTTCTGATGATTTATTAGTGTTATTGATCTGTAGTTTTCTTAAGTAGTATCTTTGGGTTTATTCTCAGGCAAATGCTGGCCTCTTCCATTTGAATTTGGAAGTGTTCCCTCTTCCATTTTTTGAAAGAGTTTGAGAAGGATTGGTATGTATTCTTCTCTAAATATTTTGTGCAGTTCTCCAGTGAAACCATCTGGTTCTGGGCTCTTCTTTGTTGGGAGGTTTTTGATTACTGATTTAATCTCCTTAGTAGTTATAGGTCTTTTAAGATATTCTATTTCTTCATGATTCAGTCTTTGTCAATTGTAGGATTCTAGGAATTTATCAGTTTCTTCTAGGTTTTTCAAATTGTTGATGTGTAATTGTTCATAGTAGTCTTTTATGATCCTTTTTATTTCTGTGGCATTAGTTGTAATGTTTCCTCTCTCATTTCTGATTTTTGATATTTGAGTCTTCTCTCTTTTTTCTTAGGCTTGCTAACAGTTTGTCTATTTTGTTTATCTTTTCAGAAAACCCACTCTTAGTTTTGTTGATGTTTTCCAATTCTCTATTTCGTTGATTTCTATCTAATCTTTTATTATTTCTTTCCTTCAGCTGACTGGGTCTAGTTCTTTTTTTTCTAGTTCTCTGAGATATCAAGTTAGGTTGTTGATTTGAGATCTTTCTTATATTTTAATGTAGGCATTTACTGCTGTCAACTCTCTTAGTATTGCTGTTGTTGTATCTCATTTTCATTTTCATTTGTCTCAAGATATCTTCTAATTTCCCTTGTGATTTCTTTTTTGACCCATTGCGAATTCAAGAGGATGTTGTTTAGATTCCATATATTTGTGAATTTTCCAGTTTTCTTTTTGCTATTGATTCCAAGTTTCATTCCATTGTGGTTAGAAAAGATACTTGCTAGTTTGATATTAAATGTTTTAAGACCTGTTTTGTAACTTACCATGTGATTTATCCTGGAGAATGTTCCATGTCCATTTGAGAAGACTGTGTATTCTGCTGTTGTTGGATGGAGTGTTCGGTATATTCTTTCAGGTCTAATTGGTCTATAGTGTTGTTCATATCTTCTGTTTGCTTATTTATCTGTTTGATTATTTTTGAGTTTTCTTTTAAAGAAAGTTCCCAGAAGCTGCTTGCAGTTCACTAGCCTGTTCTCATTGGTTCTCCTTGGTCATGTCTAGCTGCAAAGAGGCTTGAGGGTAGTTCAATTCTGGTTGTCTACGTGCATATGTAAAGATTCTATTACTATGATAAAATTGGTCAGTGGATATTAGGGGACATATACCGAACTGTCTAAAATATTAGATCAGAATCTGATATTTTTAAGGTGCTGAATCTATGTTTTAACACATCTTAATTCTGACTAGGCTTCTCATCTTATTAATGAAGGAAGCTCTGAAGCCCTCCCTTGTGTGTCTATGATATATGAGCTTTTACCTTCTCATTTATGAAGTTACAATAGGTATATAATTCTTACCTTTTTATGTGTTCTCTAAGAAGCACAGTAGAAATAAAATGGAGCTTTAAAAGTTTAAAATGATCCTGCAGGGAATCCAAGATGAAAAAGATATACAATGCCAAATTACTTCCACCCATGTTGTTACATACCTTATTAACAGCATGCACAAGAGACAATTCTATTTCTAGATTTTACTGCCCCACTGCATAACTTTTACTTGTGACTACAAAAGAATATGAAATAAGAAGGTAGTCTGTTGGGAGACATTATGCATCTATGCCATTGAGTCTCACCACTGAAAATGGTGCTTATTAATCACTTCTCCATCACTAAAAATTGATAACAGGTAAGATTAAAAGAAATTTTAGTGAGATAATTTTGTAGTTTGGTGCCTAACTTGAAATTCGCATTTCAAGGCAACTTATATTGCTATGTATATGTTCATATATTAATTTTAGAAAAAGTACTGTGAACAAAAACTGTAGATGTGTAAAGTGGTTCTGATCACACCATTGGAGGACTGGAATAAACATTAAAGTCTTTCTTATACCTGGCTATGGGGTCATTTTAAAATCATCATATTTATTTATACCAATTTTGTGAAATTGGTATAATTTAAAGAAGAGAAAAAAATGAGCTTTAGAGAAGTTACAACAGTGAATGATAGACCCTGCTTTTCTTATCAGTGTGTACAGTTTTTCTTCACAGTATACTTTGTAGTTCTGGAACATTCTAGAGAAACCTCTCCAGGGTCAACACAGGATATGTTTTTGGGGCTTGAAAAGAGAGGTAAATACACTTTCTGGGGGCCAGACTCTGGGATATCCAACCTCCTGCAACCACAGAGTTTGGGCTTGATATTTTTATATATTGAACTCCTTCATTAGCTTTTTTTTCCCCTTTTTTTTAGCTGTACACGGGCCTCTCACTGCTGTGGCCTCTCCTGTTGTGGAGCACAAGCTCCGGACGCGCAGGCTCAGCGGCCATGGCTCACGGGCCCAGCCGCTCCGTGGCATGTGGGATCTTCCCGGACTGGGGCATGAACCCGTGTCCCCTGCATCGGCAGGCAGACTCTCAACCACTGCGCCACCAGGGAAGCCCCTGCATTAGCTTTTTCCTGAAAAAAAGTGGTTGAGGCCAAAGGAACCGCTGCACTAAATCATGCTGCGTTTAAGTTTCCTCCAACAGAAGATCACATTTCAGAAGTCATTTCATCAAAGTTTAGCTCTTTCTTGTCCCTCCCCTCTCCACCACTTCTTTGCAGACCCAAAATTTCATGATTTATTCCTGTACTTTAAAATATATGTTTAGTGGTGGAAGATTTATCTTTGCACAAATGAGTAATTCAGAGGATAGAACTTCCCTGAGATTAGTTTACAGAGTGAAGACTCTGACCCCAGGATTGAAATTTCTAGGGCATCAAAGATGTTTGTGCTGTTTCCTTTACATATCAGAAATGTGGTGGGTTTCAGTGCTTCATTGTGAATACAGTCTTGGAAAAAAGAAGTGGAATGCATGAACCAGCAGAAAAGGCACATTATATACTTCAGATGCTACCTCTTTTCCAAAAAGATTTGTAGTCCTCAGCTTTTGCTGTGAGTAGGACTCATTATACCAACTCTCTCCTTGAGTTTTTTTTTGGGGGGTGGGGGTGGGGGTGTGATTAACTCAATCACTTACTGCAGAGTTTTTTATTTTATTTTTTCATTTATACAGGTGACATTGATTCATTTTTTTAAAAATCTGTGTTTATATACAGCATGTGTTGTATCTCACTTTGTTTTTCTCTTTAAGTTTTAAACGTAAATTGCATCCAAAATAATATATATCCCTCTATAATTAGGTAGAGAAAAAAACTGTTATCAGTCACTGACTAGTGACATTTTCCTTGAAATTTCCATTTTTCTTATAAACCTTAGGATATAGCTTAAACTAAGTAGATGTTTAAGTCATGAAGACAAAAATCCATCAAGTTCCCAAATTCTCTACTGAGTTAATAGCAAGCCTCTTAGCTGCTGTCAACCTATCACTCTAGTTTCATACTCTCACTCAGCTTATGTTTTTGTTAATTGCATTTGGGTACCTTTATATATACAGCAGGTGAACCCTTTTATAAATTTATTTATTTATTTATTGGCTGTCATAGGTCTTTGTTGCTGTGCGCGGGCTTTCTCTAGTTGGGGCTAGCAGGAGCTACTCTTCGTTGCAGTGCACGGGCTTCTCATTGTCCTGGCTTCTCTTGCTGTGGAGCACGGGCTCTAGGCATGCGGGCTTCAGCAGTTGTGGTGCACGGGCTTAGTTGGTCTGCGGCATGTTGGGTCTTCCTGGCCCAGTGCTCGAACCCGTGTCCACTGCATTGGCAGGCGGATTCTTAACCACTGCTCCACCAGGGAAACCCCTGACCCCTTTTAATATAAACCTCGAGATCAGCAATAGTTGTCTCCAGACAGCTAGTGCATGGTGAATTCATTATGATATAATTATCAAATATAAATAATACACATGATTTTGTGATTAGTCTTTTGAAGGTTAATAAAGACTCTACAAACATTAACATCAATCACATCAGTTTTTTAGAATATTAAAATTAGGTTCTTCTAAATAAGAATGGCTTTCTATTTGCCATTTTGTGTTTTCTCCTGTGCCATTTTGTGCTTTCTCCAAAATAACATTGATATTTTAGTATGACATCATTACCCTTATCACATGGGCATATTTTCTACTTCCTGCCACCTATTTCACTGATTACAGAATTAGTTATATTAAATTTTTGGCTGGCATGTGCCATCCTTAAAAATCTCTGGCTTCTCACTTATCCATGCTTCTGGAAAGCATCTCTTTCCAGAAAAGGAAAGAGAAAACCCATATGTATGAGAAAACCCATATGTATGAGGAAAACCATATGTAAACCCATATGTATGAGGAAACCCATACAACTGCCATCTCGTTTCTGCCTCATACAAACAGGTAACCCACTACCTGTATCTGAAAGGGGTGGATGTAAAGCCAGTCTGGCCAGGTTGAGAATAAAACAGAAGTGATTTAACCTTGATACGAACCAGAAAGTTTTGATAAGACTATTCTGAAAAAGGAAGAAAAACATTTCAGGCCCCTCTTATTGTTTAACTGCCTGGTTCAGAGGCCAAAATCTTCACCAACTAGAAAACAGAGCATCTTTCTATTTTAAAGAAGTAACTTTTGCTGTAGCTTAACATAGTATTCTATTACTGATGATTTTTTTTCCTTATGTTTACTCATGGATTGCACCTCCATGTTGAGAGTTGGGTGCCCTGAAGAGGAATGGAAACTGATGGTGACTTTGCTCACCATGACTAGTGGAGTCTCCACAGACTGGGGCTAAGACCTGGGTGAACCAGGTAGAACCAGTGTGTAACTGGGTGTGCTGAGACCGTCGTGCTCCTGTTCCACCTCAGCCCAGCAGGACCTCAGTGGGTGCATGACTTCTGTTCACCAGACACAGCTTGTGATATCCACTTGTTTTTGACCTGAGAAGGGGATTTAACAGTCACTCAAATGGAAGTAAGCAGAGATAAGAAAATCCATATGCCACGCCTATGGGTAAGCACCAGACAAGACAGCATTGGACCTGTAATACACAGAGGCTCATAGAGTGCCGGCAACCTACATATTTGGAGGAAGAGTATACTTCTGATACAATAGCGATAAACTAAAATAAAAATGTAAAAAGTAATTATATAGCTATAAGAGAATTTTTAAAAAAACATGTATTAATATCCAAAGTCTCAAGAAATATACCACCATATCCCCTTCTTGAAAGAATAAAATTTAATTTGACTTCCTGAAAAAAGTGAAATCAAGTGCCAGGCCTCATCATCCCCTCTCTCCCTCTCTCAACCATGTGTCTGACAGGGTCTTGGTGCTCTGGCCGGGTGTCAGGCCTGAGCCTCTTAGGTGGGAGAGCTGAGTTCAGGATATTGGACCAC
Source organism: Pseudorca crassidens (assembly GCF_039906515.1). Lineage (NCBI taxonomy): Eukaryota > Metazoa > Chordata > Mammalia > Artiodactyla > Delphinidae > Pseudorca > Pseudorca crassidens. The sequence continues at coordinate 52,492,707 of NC_090311.1, read as the reverse complement.
CAGAGACCTCCCGGCCCCACGTAACATCAAACGACTAGAGCTCTCCCAGAGATCTCCATCTCAATGCTAAGCCCCATCTCCATTCAACGACCAGCAAGCTACAGTGCTGGACACCCCATACCAAACAGCTAGCAAGACAGGAAAACAACCCCACCCATTATCAGAGAGGCTGCCTAAAATCATAATAAGTTCACAGACACTCCAAAACACACCACCAGACACAGTCCTGCCCATCAGAGGGACAAGATCGAGCCTCATTCCTTCTGATTCTCTAGAAGGAATCAATAACAGAATAACTGAAGCAGAAGTTCAGATAAGAGACCTGGAAGATAAAATAGTGGACATAACTACTGCAGAGCAGAATAAAGAAAAAAGAATGAAAGGAATTGAGGACAGTCTTAGAGACCTCTGGGACAACAATTAAACACACCAACATTCGAATTATAGGGGTCCCAGAAGAAGGAGAGAAAACAAAGGGACTGAGAAAATATTTGAAGAGATCATAGTTGAAAACTTCCCTAATATGGGAAAGGAAGTAGTCAGTCAAGTCCAGGAAGCGCAGAGAATCCCATACAGGATAAATCCAGGAGAAACACTCCAAGACACATATTAATCAAACTATCAAAAATTAAATACAAAGAAAAAATATTAAAAGCAGCAAGGGAAAAGCAACAAGTAACATACAAGGGAATCCCCATAAAGTTAACAGCTGAGGCAGGACATATTTAAAGTGATAAAAGAGAAGGACCTACAACCAAGATTACTCTACCCAGCAAGGATCTCGTTCAGATTTGACGGAGAAATTAAAACCTTTACAGACAAGCAAAGGCTAAGAGAATTCAGCACCACCTAACCAGCTTTACAACAAATGCTAAAGGAACTTCTCTAGGCAGGAAACACAGGAGAAGGAAAAGACCTACAATAACAAATCCAAAACAATTAAGAAAATGGTAATAGGAACGTACATATAGTACATATATACATACAATTCCCATATCAGACAAAATAGAAATAGACTTTAAAATAAAGACTATTACAAGAGACAAATAAGGACACTACATAGTGATAAAGGGATCAATCCAAGAAGAAGATATAATAATTGTAAATATTTAGGCATCCAACATAGGAGCACCTCGATACATAAGGCAAATGATAACAGCCAGAAAAGGGGAAATCAACAGTAACATAATCATAGTAGGGGACTTTAACACCTCACACCAATGGACAGATCATCCAAAATGAAAATAAATAAGGAAACACAAGCTTTAAATGGTACATTAAACAAGATGGACTTAATTGATATTTATAAGACATTCCATCAAAAAACAGCAGATTAAACTTTCTTTTCTAGTGCTCATGGAACGTTCTCCAGGATAGATTATATCTTGGGTCACAAATCAAGCCTTGGCAAGTTTAAGAAAATTGAAACCTTATCAAGTACCTTTTCCGACCACAACACTTTGAGACTAGATATCAATTACAGGAAGAAAATCTGTAAAAAATACAAACACAGGGAGGCTAAACAATACACTACTAAATAACCAAGAGATCACTGAAGAAATCAAAGAGGAAATCAAAAAATACCGGGAAACAAATGACAATGAAAACATGAAGACCCAAAACCTATGTGATGCAGCAAGAGCAGTTCTAAGAGGGAAGTTTGTAGCAATACAATCCTACCTGAAGAAACAAGAAACACCTCAAATAAACAACCTAACCTTACACCTAAAGCAATTAGAGAAAGAAGAACAAAAACCCCCTAAAGTTAGCAGAAGGAAAGAAATCATAAATATCACATCAGAAATAAATGAAAAAGAAATGAAGGAAACAATAGCAGAGATCAATAAAACTAAAAGCTGGTTCTTTGAGAAGATAAACAAAATTGATAAACCATTAGCCAGACTCATCAAGGAAAAAAAGGGAGAAGACTCAGATCAAGAGAATTAGAAATGAAAAAGGAGAAGTAACAACTGACACTGTAGAAATACAAAGGATCATGAGAGATTACTACAAGCAACTATATGCCAATAAAATGGACAACCTGGAAGAAATGGACAAATTCATAGAAAAGCACAACCTTCTGAGACTTAACCAGGAAGAAATAGAAAATATGAACAGACCAATCACAAGCATTGAAATTGAAACAGGGACTAAAAATCTTCCAACAAATAAAAGCCCAGGACCAGATGGCTTCACAGGCAAATTCTGTCAAACATGTAGAGAACAGTTAACACCTATCCTTCTCAAACTCTTTCAAAATATAGCAGAGGGAGGAACACTCCCAAACTCATTCTACGAGGCCACCATCACCCTGATATCAAAACCAGACAAAGATGTCACACACAAAAAAAGAAAACTACAGGCCAATATCAATGATGAACATAGATGCAAAATATCCTTAACAAAATATTAGCAAACAGAATCCAACATCACATTAAAAGGATCATGCACCAGATCAAGTGGGGTTTATCCTACGAATGCAAGGATTCTTCAGTATATGCAGATCAATCAATGTGATAAACCATATTAACAAATTGAAAGAGAAACACCATATGATAATCTCAATAGATGCAGAAAAAGCTTTCGACACAATTCAACACCCATTTATGATAAAAACCCTCCATAAAGTAGGCATAGAGGGCACTTACCTCAACATAATAAAGGCCATATATGACAAACCCACATCCAACATCATTCTCAATGGTGAAAAACTGAAACCATTTCCACTAAGATCAGGAACAAGACAAGGCTGCGCACTCTCACCACTATTATTCAACATAGTTTTGGAAGTTTTAGCCACAGCAATCAGAGAAGAAAAAGAAATAAAAGGAATCCAAATCGGAAAAGAAGTAAAACTGTCACTGTTTGCAGATGATGTGATAGTATAAATAGAGAGTCCTAAAGATGCTACCAGAAAACTACTATAGCTAATCAATGAATTTGGTAAAGTAGCAGGATACAAAATTAATGCACAGAAATCTCTTGCATTGCTATACAATATTGATGAAAAATCTGAAAGAGAAATTGAGACACTCCCATTTGCCATTGCAACAAAAAGAATAAAATACCTAGGAATAAATCTACCTAAGGAGACAAAATACCTGTATGCAGAAAGCTGTAAGACACTGATGAAAAAAATTAAAGATGATACAAACAGATGGAGAGATATACCATGTTCTTGGATTGGAAGAATCAACATTGTGAAAATGACTATACTGCACAAAGCTATCTACAGATTCAATGCAATCCCTATCAAACTACCAATGGCATTTTTCACAGAACTAGAAAGAAAAATTTCACAATTTGTATGGAAACACAAAAGACCCCGAATAGCCAAAGCAATCTTTTTTTAAAAAAATTATTTATTTATTTATTTATTTCTTATTTTTGGCTGTGTTGGGTCTTCATTGCTGCATGTGGGCTTTTCTCTAGTTGTGGTGAGAGGGGGCTACTCTTTGTTGTTATGAGCAGGCTTTTCATTGTGGTGGCTTCTCTTGTTGTGGAGCACGGGCTCTAGGCATGCAGTCTTCTGTAGTTGTGGCTCCCGTGCTCAGTAGTTGTGGCTCCCGGGCTCTAGAGTGCATGTTTAGTAGTTCTGGCTCATGGGCTTAGTTGCTCCACAGCATGTGAGATCTTCCCAGGCCAGGGCTCAAACCCATGTCCCCTGCATTGGCAGGTGGATTCTCAACCACTGTGCCACCAGGGAATCCCACCAAAGCAATCTTGAGAAAGAAAAATGGAGCTGGAGGAATCAGGCTTTTGGACTTGAGACTATACTACAAAGCTACAATAACCAAGACAGTATGGTACTGGCACAAAAACAGAAATATGAATCAATGGAGCAGGATAGAAAGTCCAGAGATAAATCCACACACATATGGTCACCTTATCTTTGATAAAGGAGGCAAGAATATACGATGGAGAAAAGACAGCCTTTTCAATAAGTGGTATTGGGAAAACTGGACAGCTACATGTAAAAGAATGAAAGTAGAGCACTCCCTAACAGCATATAGAAAAATAAACTCAAAATGGATTAAAGACCAAATGTAAGGTCAGACACTATAAAACTCCTGGAGGAAATCATAGGCAGAACACTCTATGACATAAATCACAGCAAGATCCTTTTTGATCCACCTCCTTCTTGATCCTTTTTGATCCACCTCCTAGAGAAATGGAAATAAAAACAAAAATAAAGAAATGGGACCTATTGAGACTTAAAAGTTTTGCACAGCAAAGGAAACCATAAACAGGATGAAAATACAACCCGCAGAATGGGAGACAATATTTGCAAATGAAGAAACTGACAAAGGATTAATCTCCAAAATTTACAAGCAGCTTATGCAGCTCAATATCAAAAAAACAAAACAACCCAATGCAAAAATGGGCAGAAGATCTAAATAGACATTTCTCCAAAGAAGATCTGCAGATTGCCAACAAAGACATGAAAGAATGCTCAACATCACTAATCATTAGAGAAATGCAAATCAAATCACCTCACACCAGTCAGAATGGCCATCATCAAAATATCTACAAACAATAAATGCTGGAGAGGGTGTGTAGAAGAGGCAACCCTCTTGCACTGTTGGTGGGAATGTAAATTGATGCAGCCACTATGGAGAACAGTGTGGAGTTTCCTTAAAAAACTAATAACAGAACTAACCTATGACCCAGGAACACCACTACTGGGCATATACCCTGGGAAAACCATAATTCAAAAAGAGTCATGTACCACAATGTTCATTGCAGCTCTATTTACAATAGCCAGGACATGGAAACAACCTAAGTGTCCATCAACAGATGAATGGATAAAGAAGATGTGGCACATACATACAATGGAATATGACTCAGCCATAAAAAGAAATGAAACTGAGTTATTTGTAGTGAGGTGGATGGACCTAGAGTCTGTCATACAGAGTGAAGTACGTCAGAAAGAGAAAAAGAAATACTGTATGCTAACACATATATATGGAATCTAAAAAAAAAAAAAATAGCTCTGACAAACCTAGGGATAGGACAGGAATAAAGATGCAGATGTAGAGAATGGACTTGAGGACACGTGGAGGGGGAAGGGTAAACTGGGACAAAATGAGAGAGTGGCATGGACATATATACACTACCAAATGTAAAATAGCTAGCTAGGGGAAAGCAGCCTCATAGCACAGGGAGATCAGCTTGGTGCTTTGTCTCCACGTAGGGGGTGGGATGGGAGGCAGACGCAAGAGGGAGGAAATATGGGCATATATGTACACATATAACTGATTCACTTCGTTATAAAGCAGAAAGTAACACAATATTGTAAAGCAATTATACTCCAATAAAGATGTTTTAAAAAAAAACTAAAAGAAAAATCAAGTGCTGAAAACTGAGAAATATCACTATAAATGTAAGAAAAATATTATTTGAAAAATATTGAACTTAAAGATAATGGTTGGAAATGTGGTTACAAGACTAAATGATTCGTAAAGGATAGTAAGGGTCTGGGCAAGGAAAGGCAAGGCAAGGTTTCAGTATCCCTTGTCTTTCATGGCAGGAGTCGAAAGACACAATTTTATGCTGGACTTGCATAGACTGAAAGAGAAAGGTGACAGTGAATCACAGGGAGTCAATTTGAATAATGTGATGAATGAAACTTCTGCACATCTTGAGCTGTAAATCACAAATGGAAATTACCCATTCTATTAAAGAACTCAGGGCACAGTTTCAAAAATGTAAAGTGTATTTACTATAAACAGTGTGATATAAAGGCAAACCCCTTAGTCTGGCATGATCTGGACCTTCAGGGTCTGACTTCCCCCGCCATTCTAAGCCACTACTTCCCACTACTTCCCAGCACCAGCCGTAGCTCCATCCAGATTCCTCTGCTTTTGGTCTCAAGTCAAACCTATCTCTGGGATGATCTCATGCCTCCCTCCCCCAGCCCACCTAGACTTATGGTCTTTTTAACCCCATCCTCTTCATAGAGCTCGTTTGAGGCCCACCCACTTCTCAGTGATCTTTGTCTTCCTGATTCAACGTTCTAGTCATTACCTGAGTATTTCATGTGACATAGTTGGATTGGGCCTTATATTAATAGTTTCATTTTCATTGTTTTGTTTTGTCTCCATAAATTGATTTTAATTTCTGGAAGATGTGGATGGTATCCTCTTTACCCTTCTTTTTTAAATTTTTTAATTAAAAAATTCTGCCAGCCCTTGCCCAATATTAATCACTTAGTTCACTGAATGAACAAGAATAAAGATAGTGAGACCCTTTCGCAATGCTGAGTTACATTTTATCTTCATCTCCATGTTCTAATCTATGATTTTTCCCCATAGATATTTTCTGGGAATTGAGCCATTGGTGTTTTATAGAATACATAATAGTTTTGCTCTGAAAACAGGAATAATCTTGTACTTCAGGATATTTATGTAAGTGCAGTTAGATAAGGCAAACTTTTACGTGGTCATGCAGTAGGGGATGGTGTTATCGGTTGACTTGTGCTATGTCCCCCACCCCGGCCCCCTGACAATTCATCAGTTGGAGTTCTAACCTCCAGTACCTCAGAATGTGACCTTATTTGGAACTAAGGTTATTGCAAATGTAATTCGTTAACCTCGAATGAGGTCTTACTGGAATAGGGTGGACCCGTAATCCTGCGTGAGTGGTGTCCGTATGAAAAGGGGAAATTTGACACAGACACGGACACAGAGAGAATGCCGTGTGAAGAAGTCAGAGATCATGTTAATGTATCTACAAGCTAAGTAACACCAAAGATGGCCAGCAAACCACCAGAAGCCAGGAGAGAGGTATGGACATATTCTCCCTCACAGCCCTTCTAGAAGGAACCAACCCTGTCCACACCTCTATCTCAGACTTCCTGCCTCCAGAACTGTGAGACAATAAACTTATGTTGTTAAAGCTACCCAGTCTGTGGTTCTTCGTTACCATCGCCCTGGCCAATTAATACAGCTGGTATTTTTTATTGAGAAATAGAAAGGAAAAAGCACTCTATTGCCTGTATGTGTATGGTAAAGTACAGTTGACCCTTGAACAACATGGGGGCTAGAGGCACCCACCCTCCCTGCAGTGGGAAATCTACCTGTAATTTCACAGTCTGTCTTGCGTATCCGTGATTCTGCATCCACGGATTCAACAAATTGCCGATTGTGTAGTACTATAATATTTACTCTTAAAAAAAAATCCATGAATAAATGGACCCGTGTAGTTCAAACCTGTGTTGTTCAAGGGTCAGCTCTAGTTGTTCTTTCTTTGTAACTTAAACCATCAAGTGAAACCCAGGTGGAAAAGGTGCTCTGTCTATGCTTAATTGCCCTGGAGGACTCGTGGCAGCTTGGGAGACCTGATGTACCAAATTCTTGGACTGGGTGGCAAGGGGTGTTCCACACACTGGGAGGTCAGTTTTGGGTTGTCTATAATGTGATTGTAAGAAGGAAATGTGTGTGTGTTTTAACAAAGAATAACCTATACAGCTAAAATCATGGGATTATGCTCACTGGCTAACACACTCATAAAAAGGAAATATTTTGTGACTAGATGAGTTTTCCATCATGTGCGCGCATCTGCTAATTACCATGGTCTCTGATGCTCAGAACACACCTCTGTGTGAACTTGGTGTTATGCATGGAACAGATTTTTGCAGTTCAGCAGGCTGAAAATGAAACTCAGCTTCTTGCTTAGGAATGGGCTTTGGTCTCTCTTAGTGTTTTCATTTTCCCCAAATGAATCTCTTACTGCGCTAGTTTCCTAGGGCTGCCATAACGAAGTAGTACAATCCGGGTGGTTTAGAACTTTGGAAGTTTATTGTCTCACAGATTTGGAGACTAGAAATCCAAGACCAAGTTGTCAGCAAGTTATCGAATATGTAGGAGAAGGATCCTTCCTTGATTCCTCCAATTTCTAATAATCCCAGACATTCCTTGGTTTATAGCAGCATAATCTCAATCCCTGCTTCCATCTTTACATGGTGTCCTCCCTGTGTCTCTTCACATCTTCCCTCTGTGTGTGTCCTTCTCTGTGTCCAAATTTCCCAGTCATATTCGGTCAGGCCCACCTTAATAACCTCACTTTAATTCTATTAGCCCTCTAATGACCCTGTTTGCAAATAAGGTAACATTCTGAGCTTCTGGGGGCAGTGGTTAAGACTTCAACTTCTCCTTTTTTGGGAAGCACAATTCAACTCAACACTAGCCAAAGAGACTTTTCAGGCTGGGGCCCAGGTTGTCTCTTAGCTGACTGAAGTTCCATGAATGGATGTTCCAGTTGCAAACGGCAGGGCATCATTGTAGCCATTGGTCTTGACCCCTTTGCTTACAGTAACATTCTGATAGTCTCATTATTTATATAACCTCTGTGCTCTCCAGTTTGCCCTGAGATCCCTGGAGTAAATATATTTTGAGAATATGCTATTTTCTCTAGTAGGTAGTGTTGCTAGGTCAGCAGAGCCCACTGGCAGTACTTAAACATTTTCTGTCTTTGCACACCTGAGGGTTATGACCTAGTCTGACAACAGGCCATGGAAACAGTGGCTAATATGGTGGAAGTACTGGCAGGGACCAGAGTACTCAGTCATCTCAGGGATGGGCTGTGAGGTTGGACAAAGCTGACATCTCGGTGAGAAACTCAGGCATCCCAGATTTGAGTATTTTGGAATTGAACCCTATATCTGTGTCATATTTGACTGATAACACTAAGAAATTTACTTAACTTCTGAGTGTTTTCATTTTAAAAACAGGATTATTAATGCCTCTCTTGCAGAGTAAAGAGTGCTTGACCCATAGTCAGTGCTTCTTGTTTGGGAGCTGCATATTCTGTTCCCTACTCATTGCATCTACAGACTCAACCCTCAGACCCAAGTTTACCATAACCTGCCAGCATTACATGTGCTGAGTCCTTTCCCTCTCTTCTAAAATCCATGGGGTACAGGAAAGTTGATGCTTTTCAATGCTCCCTGAACCCTCAGATTCCAGGAAAACATGCATAGCTTTTATAGAAAGGAAGGAAGTGTATAGCTCATTTTTCTTGAGATGATGCCCTTCCTTCTCAGGCCAGTGGTTCTGGCCATGTGAGGATTTTGTCATTCCTAGTCAGTTTAGAGATTATCTCATTCACACTAGAATGAGGGAATCTTGTTTGCCATTTAGCCCTTTCTGCAAAAACATGGGGTGTTTTGCTGGACTGAGACATTTGCTAACTGTTAGGGCAAGCTGTACTGTGGGAAGATACTGGAGGTGGAAAGAAAAGGCCTGGGTATGAATTCTATCACCAGTATTCATTAGGCAAGCAATTTCACTTTTATCAACCTCTGTTTTCTCCAAATGTGAGGTTAGGGAACATCCAGAAGACCATCCTCACTTTTAACACCAATTGCAAGTTTGGGGGTCTGACACCAGTTGCAAACTCAAGGGTTCCAAAGACCACCCTTAGGCTCAGTGATGCACTAGAAGGACTCCCAGAACTCAAAGATGTTATATGCACAGTTATGCTTTATTACAGGGAAAGGATAGAGACTCAGATCAACCAAGGGAAGAGGCGCACAGGACAGAGTCCAGGAATGTTCCATCACGGAGCTTCCAGGTGTCCACTCCTATGGAGTGCGGACTGCTTTCCTGGCAATGATGTGTGACATATGCATAGAGTGTCACCAGCTAGGGAAGTTCACTTGAGCCTTGGTGTCCAGAGTTTTTTTTCTTTTTTTTTCGGTACGCGGGCCTCTCACTGTTGTGGCATCTCCCGTTGCGGAGCACAGGCTCCAGACGCGCAGGCTCAGCGGCCGTGGCTCACGGGCCCAGCCACTCCCCGGCATGTGGGATCTTTGCGGACCGGGGCATGAACCCGTGTGCCCTTTTGGGCAAGGTTAAATTCTTTACTGTATATACTAGAACAAGGGGATAATCCTTAGGGGGCCTCCTAGTCTTTATATAATCTACAATGTTATAAATGTGAAGTCCTGCCTGAGGGCATGACCACCGTTGCCTTGTTTATGAACTGTCAGGCCTGCTCTTAAGTGCCTTCTTTCTAGCCTCTGCTGGGGTATTTTTTTATTATGGTCAGGTTGCTGTGGTGGAATGCTGATTCTCTGTGTATGATATATCCCAGGGTTTAGGGCTGGCTCAGAAGGGAAGTTATATCTGGCAAATGAGTACCTGTTAATTATTGTATGACATCATTTTCTGCATTTAGTGCTTAAGATTTAGAGCAGGGACAACATGTGAAAAGCACATGTTAAGAGGACATTAAACTCCTCACCTTCAGGCCTGGAGAGATTGATATTTATTAAATGCCAGTTACCTATGTCTCCAGGGTGCCAGCAGGATGAATTAATATTCTATTTCATTTGTGAAGATATTCAGAAATATTAAAGCCCTTGGTCCACATGTCAAAAGAATTTCCATGAGAACTGAAAGCATCACAGCAGAAAATCTCACTACTACATTGCCTGTGAGCTCAGTGTTAATTGCACCCAACTTGGTCGGAAGATTTTTTCTGATTCAAATCAAACCCTAGCACACCCAAGCAGGGCAACCTTGAAGGCCATATCACTACTGCTCTAATTTCCCAGGAGATTCAGAAATTAAGTAGAAGCCCTGTCCTAGGCCCAACTCTTTAGATGCATATGGTTTGCAAAGAGGGTCTGTTTTGCCAAGTTCTCTTAGAAGCTTCTGGGAACCATTCAAATGATTAATATTACAAATGTTCTTGGCTGGTTCGGTCCCACCCCTTTTATTCAATGAGATTGGGCTTTTCTAACTTTTATCCTCCCATCTTTGCCAAGACTACATTCATATCTAAACTTCAGAGTGTGGGTTGTAAAAGTTGGTCTCCATTAATTCAAAACTTGGATTAAGGGAAGATAGCTTACCTGAAAAGGAATGAGAGCTACCATCATGTTGGAGCACCTACTGTGTGCCAGCCACCCTGCAAGGCACTCCACTTTACAGATGAGAAAAATCAGGCTCAGAGAGCCCAAGAAAATCACTGAAGGCCAAACAAGGTCAAGTGGAAGAGCAAGGATTTATTCGCACTGAGGCCTATGATCTTCCTACTACTTCATGCTGCAAAAATGTTCTTTATCCAGATGATGCCCCTGCTGATATGTGGACTGGTCAGAGTGCATCAAATCAGGGAAAGCATCGTTTTGCAGGAAAGTAACCGCCGCCTTTAGCTTGACGTTGTGTATTTATGGATATCATCAGTTGCTCAGCATTTCCGTTTTATCTGAAAAGTATTTTGTTTTATTCACTTGCACGTTCCTGGTGAATACAGTGACAAGAGGCCATTGTTAAATTTGCTTTTTTGCTGTCTTCCAACACAACTATAACAGGAAATGCTTCATAGAAAGAATGATTCATTCAAAAATCAGTATTTGTCTTTTGCTAACATGTCGCTGGTTTGTATATCCTTTTATTCAAATATATATTATTAATGAATGGAACCATAAATTGATAACCTTTATGTTTGAATTTTTAAAAATCACAATCTTGCCCTTAAGGAAAAAAATTGAATTAAAAAATGCTGTTTAGTGCTCGCTGCTACTAATTAGGATGTGCCACTGAACAATTAGATATATCTCAGACTGACCATTGGAAGGTTTTAGAAGATCAGAGTATCAGCTGATATATGTCTGATTCATATTCAGCTAGTCATTTGGCTATTGAACTTTTCCCGTAAGTCAACATTTTTCATCTTTATAAGTAGGAGACTTGTGCCACCATTCAAATTAGCATTGATTAGGAAGGGCCAGGGGAATTTCCTTCTCCTTTTTCAGAATGGTTTTCTCAGGCAGGACGGAGAAGCTTCAACGGTTCAGCAGCTGTTGTCAGTCCTCTTTTCTTCCTGTAAAATATTTCCTGGCTTGCAGTCATCTCCCTTCCCCCAGACCTGAAACAGAAAAATAGGAACAAATTAGATGTATATCAGGAATGAAATACCTCCTGCTTATTGAGAGTTTAAAAATAATCTTTGTAGTTAGCGTTTCACATCCTGGACCCTCCTACTGCTGTGATTGTACACACACAGGGACTTTTCATCCCCAGTATGTCCTACACCCCCACAGACAACTGGAGGATTCACCTGCTCCTGTAATAAATAGATCTGAATTATTTTATTCAGTGGCAAAGTGCTCATTGAGCAGCCCCAACCTGTTGGGGATATGTTGACCTTTAAAATAAAACATCCAGTTATTTTACCAGCAAAATGGATTTATTTGGGAATAGTAGAGGAATTGCAATTTGGGACATGCAAGCTATGGTAAAGCCATAGGTAGTTCTGGTAAATAAAGGAGAGGAACATTACTTTATAGAGAAAACGGAGGAGGGTGGAAGGGGCTGCTTTGAACAAAAGCCCATTGGAGGAAACTAAGAGTTCAAGAGTGGTGATGGTTTCTCATTGGATGAGTGGTGGTAATTTCTCATTGGCTGGGGCTGTTGCTGGGCAATGAGAAAACCGTCCTTTCTCCTGCTGGGGTAGTACGGTAGTAACCTTCCTCTTGGAAATGCAAGGTATATCTCTTTCTGTTGGGGGTTAGCAGACAGCAAGGAGTGGTAGCGTGAGAGAGCACCCCCTTAAGGGCTTCCTGACTCTGTTGTAAATGAGATTTCCCTTTATTAACTTTCACGTTACAAGCATGACGTAGATCTGTTTCCTTCTATGGTTGACACTTTACCTCCCAGAATCTGGGCAGTAAGATCTTTTTGAGGCATTACAGACAGACTTCATAACTTTTAATTTACATTTATTATTTAGAAAGAGGCAAGCCAGTTGTTACGCTTTAGTCCTGGCCCTTCAAACTTAAACTCATAGTTGAGGTCTTCCTTCCCCTTTCCCTCAGCTAGCTAAATTTGTGGTAATATCACTTGGTGTAGTGTGTGTGTGTGTGTGTGTGTGTGTGTGTGTGTGTGTGTGTGTGTGTGTGTGTGTGTGTGTGTGTGTGTGTGTGTGTGTGTGTGATGGGATGGAGGCGGCTGAGAGAGAGAGAGAGAAACACAGGCACAGACACCCAGAGAGACACCTAGAGATTGGGAGGGAAGGAGACCCCCCCTACCCCGTTTTAATTCTATGGATAGAGTCAGGAGGAGGTAGAAGAAAACATCTCTTTCTGTGACTGCTCATTCAAGGTTTGTTTCAGATCACTGATATCTAAGTTGTGGGCTTAGCCTCAGAAGTCAGCACCTCAGTTGGTCCCACTGATGAGGGGTTCAGTCCTGAGGGGTTTAACTGGTGTCAGTGGACACTTGGTTGTAACTTCTGGCTGGTGGCCAGACTGGTGTTTCTCTGATTGGCTTGCCTCTTTAGCCCCATGGGCAAAAACTTCAGCCAGTTAGTCACCTGCAATTTCATCTGCTCTTCGTAGCCCTGATTTGGGGACCTGGGTATGGGATTTATGGACTCACATTTCTTTTCTCCTCCTAGCTGCACTGCCAGGCAGTCTCTCTCCAATGCTCCCTTTTAAATCTAGGAGCAATGGGGAAAATCTGCAAGCCTGTGGCTAAATGTGCGTCCACAACAGAACTAGGCGTTGATCTCTCTTCTTGAAGACCCTTCTAAACTTCACAAGTCTGTGTCTTGAGCATCCCATCACTTTCCTTGGGGTGGGAAACTTAGGGAGAGGTATATGCCTGCCAGAGGTAGTTCCCATTGGCCTCTCAGTCCTTCTCCAATATTTTTAATGGCTATTGCCTTTGAGGGGATGAAGCCTTGCAACCTGGTTCTCAACAGAGTTCTGTCTTTCCTGTAACTGCTGTCTATTCAGCAATATCTGGGGGTCAGAATAGACTTTAATCTGTACCTTTCTGTTCATTCTGATACATTCATATGAATCACCAAGTCCATCTCTTTTTCTGTGTCGGTTTGTAACTCCAGAAAATAGGGGATTGATAAAGTATCAAGTTACAGAACATTTAAATAGTGCCATAGAGTTCATTGCCTTGCTTCCCAGAATATGAGTCATTGCCTTTCTGATATTATGACACAGTTTATAACAAACATAAAATGGCGCAGTTTCATTCTGCTCTAGTGGTTGTGAGGCTCTGGGAGTAAAACATGTTACCAGCGTTTTCTATTCTGTTAATGGTCTCAAATTTTAAATTTCTTCGATTTTTCTAAAACGGAAGCAGAAAGTTTTTCTTCCTGTCTTTGTTTATGGCTTATGTTGTCTAAGCAGGAGGAGACTGACTCATTAAAACCTTAACATTTTTGGTAAAACTATTGTTAGACCTGCGCGGTCTCCTAGGAGTTTCGACTCGCCCAGGAAACAACAAGAGTCGGAAGTCGATGCAAAACGCAAGAGGTTTATTGAAGGCCGGTGCACCGGGGTTCCTTGGTCCTCATGCAGGAGGTCGAAGAAGAAACCCTTTTGGGCGCGAATATGTCAGTTTTATAGGTTCCCACTTCCCCGTATGTAAATTATAGATTTGGTTGTGTTCTCCTGCTGATTGGTCCCGGCTTAGGCTCGGACCAGAGAGGGAACTTGTCCCCAGCTGCCTGATTGGTCTTTGACAGACACCCTTTTTTACATTTTGTTATCTCCCTCCTTCTCCCCAGCTGCCTGATTGGTCTTTGACAGACACCTTTTTTACATTTTGTTATCTCCCTCCTTCTCCCCAGCTGCCTGATTGGTCTTTGACAGACACCTTCTTTACATTTTGTTATCTCCCTCCTTCTCGGAAGGGGGCCGGACATCCTGGAAATTCACCCATTGTCTAAGAAGCCCCTATTGTCTGGAGAGTTCTTAATCATTAGCTGGAACAATGTCCCTCGAGTCCCACACTATAAAGTGCTTTTCAACTTTTTTTTTTTGCGGTACGCAGGCCTCTCACTGCTGTGGCCTCTCCCATTGCGGAGCACAGGCTTTGGACGCGCAGGCTCAGCGGCCATGGCTCACGGGCCCAGCCGCTCCACGGCATGTGGGATCTTCCCGGACAGGGGCACGAACTCGTGTCCCCCGCATCGGCAGGCGGACTCCCAACCACTGAGCCACCAGGGAAGCCCTCAACTTTTTAGTCTGAATATCTGGGAAGCCGGATATATTGAATTAGACTTGAAATTGGATAATTCTTTGATGTGTTTTCAGATCAACCTGAAAATTGTGAAATCCTAAATCAATATATTTCTTTTCTCTTTCACATCTTTTAAAATAATTAAGCAAATACAGAAGAGTCAGTGCATTCCAATCTCTTTAAATACATTTTTTAAAAGATGTAGCATGGAACATTTTAGATAAATATTCAGTGTGGAATGAGGGGGTTGAGAAGAGCTGAAGTCGTAGGAGCAGAGTTAATTTAAGAAGCAGCCAAGTTATGGATGGGAATTATTTGCTGCTAATGTCTATTTTTCTGTGCTGCGGCTGACAGACATTTTCTTTTTGTTTATTATCTTAAGCCCTTTGAATACTGGCAGGCGTGACACTTAGGAAAATTTATACTCTATGCCTAATGTCCTATTTCTTTTTATCTTATGGAATTTAAGTGTTTTCTTCCTTTGATTATATGCATACAATGGGTACTTGTGAAAACCACCCTCAAGTGATTCAACCATTAGATTAACACACCCATTTGCCAAAACAAATTCCTGGAGTCTATCAGAGTAAAGAAGAAATCACAAGAAAACAAGCTAAGCTTAAGCATTTTCTCTTGTTTTTTTTTCTCTTGAACTCCACAATTTCCTGCTGTGTCTTGGGATCAGCTCCAAATTAATCTACTGCTAAAGCAACCATTTTGAACCCTGAGAATAAAAAACAGTAAGATCTGCATTCACAGAAGGAGGAGTGTGAATAAGGGCATTCTCAAAAGGGTGTAGACATTGCAGGCCTTTGTTCGAGGTAGGTTGTTAAAAATCAACATCCAGGAAAGGGGGAAAGGCCATTTCAAAAGCAAATATGTGTATACTGCAACTAAGTGTTCGCATGCTGCAACTAAAGATCCCACATGCCACAACTAAAGCCTGGTACAGCCAAATAAATAAATAAATATTTAAAAAAATGCAAATATGTGTATATCACTTTGCCCAACAGTATCACACCATCCATTCCTGTGCTAAAACCAATAATAGTTCCCTAAAGTGCCTAAGTTTCACCCAGGTTTTTATATGGTATTGATTGGCTTTGTCTAATTTCACATGTTATTTATATAAGGATTCAGATTCCTGAACTAGTATGGGTTGTGCTCATAAAAAATATAACTAAAATCTATATTAGGATTTTCTAGAGAAATAGAACAATAGGATACCTATTTACTCCCTATTTGTCTATCTATCTCCCTATCTCCCTATCTATCTATCCATTCATACAGAACTTGATTTATTATAAGAAATTGGCTCACATGATTTTGGAGGCTGGCAAGTCCAAAGTCATCAGAGCCAGTGTCCCAGTTCAAGTCTGAAGGCTGGAAGTTACTGTAAAGACAGAAAAAGCCAATGTCCTAGTTTGAAGGCCATCAAGCCGGAAGAACTGTTGTTTCTCTGGGAAGGATGAGTCGTGGATGACTTCTACAGAAACAATGGTGGCCATTTATTTTATTCCTGAGTCTCCTTGTTTTGTGAATGAGTCTGATGAGAGCTGATTAGGTTGTAAGAATTCAGTATAGATCCTACAGATCTTGACCTGTTGGCAAAATACGTTTCAAAGTCATTTTAGCTATGTTTCATTGCCAGTGCCTTATTCTTTAAATATATTTAAATACCTACTTGGTAACTGAAGAATAGGCTGAAACATCAAAATCACAAAATGAAAGTTGATACTTTTGGGGAGTTGAGTGCTCTTGAGCTCAGTACTAAGTTCTCTCCGTCCTTTCCAGCTAAACTTTCCTGTGGGCCATCTCAAGAGATTCATGACTTTAATACCCTCTTCATGCTGACAATATCAAAATATGTTTTTCTGGCTCTCACTTCTCCAGTAAACTTCAGACTCATTCGTCTAACGGCTTATCGGTATCTTCAGTTAGAGGTCTAATAGGCACCTTTTAAGCCTTATATATCCATAATAGGATTTTGAGTCCTTTGCCCTCCAAAATCTGATCATCACCCAGTCTTCCCCATCTTAATTAATGACTCCTCTTTATCCTGTTGCTTAGATGTGGTGGATTGTATTTCTCTAAGTGACCACAACGAAGATTTTTCATTCCACATGCTTTTCTTACAATGTGAATTTTGCTCTCCTCCCGTGAGAAGTGGGGTCTGTATTCTCTCTCCTTAAAACTTGGTGGGGACTTGTGACTGTCTTCACAAATGGAGTACAGTGGACATGATGTTTGATGATAAAAGGCAAAACAGCTTCCATCTGGCTCTCTCTCTTTGGGACTGCTTGCTCTAGGGCAAGCCATGCACCATGATGCAAGGAAGCCCCAACTAGTCCACAGGGAGGGACCATACAGAGAGGCTGACGTGGAGAAGCAGTGAGGTTCCCAACTCAAGCCAGAATCCACTGCCATAGATGTGAATGAACAAGACTTCAGTTCCTTCCTACCCTTGATTCATGTAGCTGAGGGCCTAGATGCTCTGGGGCAGAGAATACCACTAAAGTTTGGGTAATTTTTATGCAGTTCTCAGGGAGGAAGAAACTTTCTTCTGCCCATCTTGGTTCTTCTGGCTGGTCTAAGAATTAAATTGACCTGAGACAGATTAACGGGAGAAAATCAAACAAAAGTTCAATAAGATGTATACATGGGAGAGACCCAGGAGAATTTAGTAACTTGCCAAAATGGCTGAAACCCTCACCTTAAATGTCATCTTCAGTTAAAGGGAAAAGAGGACGTTGGGTAGTGGTTTTTGGGACTGAAAAGAGGGGGAAGGAATTCACATGGAAATTGAAAAGTGAATGTTTGGTAAATAAGTGTTTGTTGGACCATGTAGAGACAGTGAGACACAGAGTGGACTCTCATATCTAGGCCCTGCTGAGTTTCCCCCACTATGCTTAACCCATATTCTTTGCAGATGTCTCTGGTGATAGCTCTATTCTAGGAACAGGCCCTCTATGTAAATTCTTTTAGGCAGATAGGGGGAAGGTCAAGGTTTCTTCCTGAGTCTTTTGGGCCTTGATTGTTTTCAGCTCAAGTTAATCTCCTTGCCAAAGAGACATTTTGGGTGGCAAATTTTGCTCCCCTACACAGCCATAGTAACTGGACCATTGCTAAAAATACACGATCCATCCTGATTCCTCTTATTCACTCACCATTCACATCAGTACATCTTATAACTCTACTTTCAAAATATAGCCTGCATGTTGACCACTTCTTAACTCCCCCATGGCTGGTCCTGAAATACTGCACACATTTTGTAACTAGTTTCTCTTTCCCCTACATAGATTATATTCTCCAGGTAGAAGCCAGATTAATCTTTTAGAAACGTGAATGAGATCATGTCTCTTGCTCAAAACCTCAACTGTCTTCCTATCACATTTAACATACTACTAAACACCTTACCATCCCCTATCAGGCCCTAAGTTATCTCATGCCTGTCTTTTTCCCTGAATTCTCTCCTATCACTCTTCTTCAGACTCACAATGCTCAAGCCACACTAACCTCTTACTCTTCCTTCAAACATCCATTTCTGAGCCAGAGATAGATAACAGCAGCATACACGCCTGCCCTTCCGTAATCATGGGATTGCTTCTGGGTCTATGATGTCGAGGTTGCTTTACACCCATGAGATTAATTTTTACCAATGATAAGGTATTTCTTGGATGGTGTTTTTAGGAAACAAGTGTGCTGCCTCCACTCTCCAGACACAAAGCACTCTGTAGCCCTAGGTAATTGCAAAATTGCAAGGCGGAAGGAGCCTGGGTCCCTGAATCACCATGTGGAAAAAAAGCCGTCTATCAACAAGGAACACCTGCATCTGACTGAGTGAACCTTCCTTTGTTAAATTACTGACGTTCTAGGGTTTATTCATTGTAGCAGCTGGTATTTCCCTACCTAATACAACGTTATTCCCTCCAAGGCCTTTATACATTCTACTCTTTCTGCCTGGAGGACTCTTCCCGCACATCTTTGAGGACCCTGCTCCAGTAACCCACTCTCCCGCTCCCACTGCCACACAGACGCTCTTTCTATACAATTACCCTGCTTCATTTACTCTATAGTACTTATCGTTTTCTGAAATATTACTTACGTATTTTGTTTGACTTTTGCCTCTACTAGAATGTAAGGTTCATAATGGCAGGGACCTCATCTGTCTTTTTGTTACTTTATCTCCAGCACCTATGTGGTTCCTGGCATGTAGCCAGTGCTCTGCAAATCTTTGTAGAATAAATGGATGGGAGGAAGTTACATCAAACAGCCTAGGAACAGGAATGAAATGTTAGGAATTAAAGTTCTTCATAATTAAGTTAGCATCACTCAGTGAATCATTCAGCTTCTTTGTGCTTTAGTTCCCACAGCTGTCAAATGGGGATGAGAATATCTATTTCCTGGAGTAGATGTGATGACTAAACACAGTATGTATGTGACCTGCTGAACCTTTGATGGCTTTACAGATAAATATGTGTTCTCCTTTCTCTGATTTGTTCTTATGAAAGTTTAGGGGGAAACTAGTTGTGAATCTTAACATTTCTAATCCTAGATAATTGAAGAAACTATTGACATACTTGGCCAAACTATTGACATACTTGTCCTTAGTCTCATAGGGCGGTCTTTCTGGATTGGAGTAGTCAGTGACTAAGAGCTGTTTACACTGTTATAACTGAGGGTTTGTTAGGTACTCTGACACATACTAAAGCAGGAGATTCTATAGCCCTGGCAAATGTTTTGACCATCACACCATCTCTAAAAGCTACGTTAGAATGGCCACATTCTATTCTAACTGTGTTGTGCAAGTTCTACCTTTATTCATTTCTCTGTGGGTCATGAGTTCATGGTTTGGGGGAGAGGGAGGTGTGTGTATGACAAATCTTTGTTTATTCAGATCTCCAGGAAGCAAATAGAATTTTTGCAGAGTGGCCAATTCAGGGAAAAAAAACATGTTTATAAGCCATTGTTATTTTGTTTTCTAATTAAAAAATTATGAATAAAACATGTGAATTTCCTTGTAATACTGAAAAATACTGGGCAAACATGACATTCTCTTTTCACTCTTTTGTTTCCTGTTCCAGGCAAAGTTGGAACTGTTCAGTAATTTACTGGGTGAATATCCAAAGGAGGTGATATCACTTCCAAGGGGGCAAATATTTGTTTTTGGAAGGAGTGAAATATTTCTACTCATTTTATGTATAACGTATAGTCATACAATATGTAAACAGATATACAATATATCTGAGGTATTAAAATTTCATGGTGGGGATTTTGCGAGGGAGTGATTAGGAAATATATATCTTAAGAGGCGCCTTAGGGGTCTGATAATGAAAATAATGGTTCATAAACACTTGTTTAATGTTTCCCCTCAAGTCCCCCTTTATGCACCTACACAAAATATATATGTATACATATTTTTATTGCTGACTTTCATAGTCATTAGAGAAATAATACTGATTATACTTTATATAACTTTTTATTGTATTTCATTTAGGTCTCCACCAAATTTTTGGCAGGTTTTTATATTCTGTAAAATGGATGGCCTATACTTTATTTTGTTTTATTTTTTTAACTTTTTATTTTATATTGGAGGATAGCTGATTAACAGTGTTGTGATAGTTTCAGGTGCAAAGCAGAGTGACTTAGCCATACATATACAGGTATCCATTCTCCCCCAGACTCCCCTTGGATGGCCTATACTTTAGACATTACCCTGCTGGTGGACATTTCGTGATTGTAGTGTTAATAGACATTGTCCAGCATTCTCTTCCCCCTGTTGTCCTTTCTAAGAAGTCTCTTTTTAATCTGTTGTCTACCACTCCCCTGTGCAACCATGGACCTCTGAGGAACCTGATGTCACCTAACCTTCAGGAGTGGGCCTGAATAATGGAAGAGCATTTCTGTCCTTTTGCCATGGGTTTTGCAGGAATGGGCAAAGGAAAGCCACTGGGGCCAAAGAGAAACAAGGAAAATTCTGCTCAGGGGTTCTGGGATGGAGAATCTAGTTACTTTCTATTCCATTAAAAATGAATAAGGGGCTTCCCTGGTGGCGCAGTGGTTGAGAGTCCGCCTGCCGATGCAGGGGATATGGGTTTGTGCCCTGGTCTGGGAAGATCCCACATGCCGCGGAGCGGCTGGGCCCGTGAGCCATGGCCGCTGAGCCTGCGCGTCCGGAGCCTGTGCTCCGCAACGGGAGAGGCCACAGCAGTGAGAGGCCCGCGTACCGCAAAAAAAAAAAAAAAATGAATAAGGAAGAATGTTTCACAGTCATTTCTGGAAGCCATCTGATGATCGAAGGAGACCCAACCTTACAGTAAAGCAGTGGTGTAGATGTCACAGTAGGGAAATGGAGAAACTGAACTGCATTGTGTCATCACTGTGCTGCTGATGCAACTAACCATGAAGCAGACCCTCCCCCGAGACTTCCCAGTATATGAAATCATGTATTTCCTCATTCATTCTTGTACATATTTATATGTGTGTTCGTATATGAAATTTTCTTCAGAAAAATTCTTGGAACTGTATTTGCTGGGTCAAAGACTTCCACTTTTCGTTTAATTTCGGTGATTGTTTCTTTGATTTACAGAAGGGCTTTTTGTTTGTTTGTTTGGGTTGTTTTGTTTTGTCTTCACATCAATTGAGTCTTTTCAATTCTGCCTTCTCGGTTGTGTCTTGCTTAGAAGGACCTTCCCAATCCAATATTATAAATAGTTTCCACTAATCTCTTTTGGTAATTTCATAGTTTTACTTTTTATGGCATAAACTGTGTAGAGTTCGTGTACATTTGTTTGTAGGTGTGTGTAAATGCAATGTATATGTGTAACTTTATTCATTTTTTCCCCTAAATCAATAAATACCTCATTTTCACATCACTAGTTTTTGAGTACTCCTTTCTTTTCTTATTGATTTAGAATTCTCAATTTCATACACTACATTAGTATATATGGAAGGATTTGTTTCTAGATTATCCAGCAGATTACATTCATATCTCTGCATTTTCTTGTGCCCATATTACCCTCTATCAGTTACTCTGATTTCTTTGTTTTGTGATATGGTTGGAGCACATCTTCATTCATGATCACTCTCCGCGCTTTTCCTTAAAAATTTTTCTTGCTGTGATGTGTTTTAATTCAAAATTAGAATCGTTTTAGTGAGTTCTGGGGTGGATGAGCAGGAAGAAGTGTGGATATTCTTATTTAAGACTTTACTTATGTAACTGCATAGATGACTATAACTTGAACAAATTCTCATAGATATTTCTTTAGCCAGTAAAAACATTCGTATCTAAGCCTTTTTAGGAAGTAACTTAAAAGCAACTTTTTTTTTAACCCTTCAACTCTCAACATCTGTATGGCATATTATAATTTATAATGTTTGTTTGCATTTTCTGATTTCTTGCTTAAAGGAATCACATGAAATGTTTGTCATCATAATGCTCATCTTCAGAAGTGAAAACTGAAACTCAGAAAATTAAATGATTGACTTAATGTTATCCAGCAGGGTAGTAGAAGTAATGGGACTAGAAGTAGTGTATTTCATTCAGTGCAGTGAGTGAATGTTTCAGTGATTAGAACAAACTAGTTTGGTATCAAGCATTATACTAGGCTTTGAGGATATAGAGACGTATAAGGTTCACTTCATACCCTCCTTGCAGCCCAGATCTTCCTTTGCCATGGTTGCTGGATCTCTTCTTTGCTTGAGCAAAGCAGGGCAGGGAAGGTAACTCACAGGAACACCCCCATCACCTGATTTCAGACTTGATGGAGCGCAACACTTCCTATCTCAGGGCAGTGACACCCTCTGCTAATTCCTGGCTTCAGAGAAGAATCTCTCTCTGACGACTCCTAATCAACGGAGTTGCCTCTAACGTTATCCTTGTTTGCATCCTTCTGCTTTGCACGACCGCAACTTGGTATTCAAAATTCAATCTTGGGTTTTCTGGCAATACTAGTGGGGCCCACAGGAGCTCATCATTGGCTTACCTGCTCCTGCTAAACTAACACTGCTGTCCTGCTCAATAAACTAGAACTAGAATTTCAACTCTTTAAACTCTCTATTCGGAATACTGTAATGAAGGAGGCATGACTTGAGTTTGGAAATGTGGTGGCACATTATCCATAGGTGAATTAACATGGATAATTTAAATACACAGCATGGATAATGAAGAATTGCAAGTTTGACTTTATCCTCTAAGAAGAGGATGAGGTTTATTTTCTCTTCCCTGTATACTTCATACAGTAAATACTATAAATAAAAAAATTTGATACTCTGGTTCTGTGGATACAGTTCCATGATTTTTTTTTGCGGTACGCGGGCCTCTCACTGTTGTGGCCTCTCCCGTTGCAGAGCACAGGCTCCGGACGCGCAGGCTCAGCGGCCATGGCTCACAGGCCCAGCCGCTCCGCGGCATGTGGGATCTTCCCGGACCGGGGCACGAATTCGTGTCCCCTGCATCAGCAGGCGGACTCTCAACCACTGCGCCAACAGGGAAGCCCCAGTTCCATGATTTACAGTAGTTATGTCTGGGCATCTCAGTCTGTTGTATTACAATGTAAACGCTTTGAGGACAGGGACAGCTTCTGAGTTGGCTTCACCTCTATGCTTCCAAAGACACCGTCGCTGGGCTTTAGCATTGACTATTTGCTAAGTGAATGAGTGAATGGATGGATGAAGACTCCTTTGCACTTCACACTTATATCTCAATTTGCTTTAATTTTATATTCATTTATTAAGCCATACGGTGTAAAACTTCAGATAACAATATTGATGCATCACTTTTCACATCCTCTGTGATGACATTTTGCCCTTAGCAGGATGCAGGGGAAAAATCAGAAGGGAAACAAATTTAACTGTGTCAGTTTCAGGCAGCTGTTCTTTGTTTGTAAGGTCTGTGATGAAATTGGACATCATTCAGCAAATTTGGTATTAATTAGGTACTAGCATTAGCTGGTAATTTTTGGTCCTGTTGGATACAAGGAGTTTGGTTTGTAAGAATCTATCCCACAAGAAGCACTCTCTTAGAGAGCAAAAGCAAAATGTGTTTTATATTTCCTTCAAGTTCCTGCTCAGAGAAAGTCATTGTGAGATAAGGAGAGGCAGCATGGTCTGGTGCACGGCTCCACAGAGTGGAACCTTTGTATCTTCACCTGGAGGTTTATTTGAAGTACACACTCAGGACTGTACTCCAGACCTGCTAAATTAAAACCTCTGGGGGGTGGGGCCTAGTATAGTCTGTGTTTTAACAAGTCTACTGTGTGATTCTGATGAATGCTAAAGATTGAGAATCTTTACTGGAAAAAAGCAGAGGGTCTGAATCAGACAAACCTGGATTGGAATTTTTAATTATTTAAAAAATTTTGACTGTAATAAAATTAATTGTGTGATTTTAATCAAGTTATTTAAGATTTTGAGCCTTGGTTTCTTCATCTATAAATTGTGGAGATTGATACTTCCTTCCCCTCACCAGCTTTATTGAGATATAATTGACATATAACATTCAGTAAGTTTATTCATTCTGTTGATTTGACATACTTATCTATTGCAAAAAGATTACCGTCCTTAGCACTAGCTAACATGTCCATCAAGTCATGTAATTTGCCATTTGTGGGTGTGTGTTGAGAACATTTAAGATCTACTCACTTAGCAACTTTGAAGTATGTATACAGTATTGTTAACCATAGTGTCTATGCTAAGCATTAGATGCTCAGAAATTATTCATCTTATATCTGGAAGTTTGTACTCTTTGACCAACACCTCCTTTTTTCTCCCACCAACCCCAGCCCCTGGTAACCACCATTCTAGTCTGTTTCTGTGAGTTTGGCTTTTTAAGGTTCTAAGGAAAGTGATGTCATGTTCACTTCCTTGATTTGTTAAATGAGCTGTAAAAAAATCCTACTGGATCTGCTTTTAGAAGCCAGTGAACACATGTAGGATTGTCTTTCTCCCTTCCTATTGCCTCCATCATGCTATGAATTATAAATTAGAAATCGTAATTTTTCATCCTATGAGATGTATTATTACATATGGTATACGTTTTCTAGACCCTGACCTTTGGACCTGGTACTTTTCTGACAAAAAAAAAAAAATCTCATTTACTTATGTGTTTTAGTTCAGAAATCCCAGATAGAAATGTGTGCTCTCATCTTACTAAAGATAGTTGTCCTGGTAATGGCCATGTGAATGAGGGGTGTTCCAGGTATCTGTTGCTGCAAACAAGCTACCTCAAAACTTTGTAGTTGGGCTTCCCTGGTGGCGCAGTGGTTGAGAGTCCGCCTGCCGATGCAGGAGACGCGGGTTCATGCCCCGGTCCGGGAAGATCCCACATGCCGCAAAGCGGCTGGGCCCGTGAGCCATGGCCGCTGAGCCTGCGCATCTGGAGCCTGTGCTCTGCAGCGGGAGAGGCCACAACAGTGAGAGGCCCACGTACTGCAAAAAAACTTTGTAGTTAAAAACGACCATTTTCTTTTAACGACATGCTCACGAGTTTGTGGGTCAGAAATTCAGGAAAAGCGTGGCTAGGGGCTTAGTCTCTGATCCATGTGGCCTCAGCTGGGGTGGCTGGGGCTGGAGGAGTCCGTCCAAGAAGGCTCCTTCAGTTAGATATTCAGCCTCCTCAGTGCTGCTTGGCCTCGCTCTCCATATGGCATCTCATCCTCCCGGGTCCGGCCGCTCGGCTTGGGATCCCCACAGCATGGTGGTCTCAGGAAAGGTGCAGTTCTTGCACAGTACTTTCAAGAAGTAAGAAGCGGAAGCTAAGGCCTTTGTCCAGAACTGGCACACCTTCCAGTATATTAAATGGTTCCAAGAGTCACAGAGGCAGCCCATATTCAAGGGAGAGGAGAAAGAGATTCCATGTCTTGATGTGTGATGAGTGGCAAGTACCAATGCAGAAGAATACACAGAATGGGAGATGTGGTTCTGCCCACTTTTGGAAATCACAGTTCACTGCAAGGGGAGCTGAGAGTGGATGGTATGTTGTTCCTTAGCCTATAACTATTACCAAAAATGTAAAATAAGTTGAATCTAGGCATTACATTGAAATGTAAATACATACATTTAAATCATATTTGTTATCTACATTCTCCCTTTTAATCCTTAGCAATTAAATTTAAGATTGATGTCAGCTGAGTTGCTTGTTAAGAGTGGACTGTCATCCCTCCATCCATCTAGCCTTTGCTTGGACTTTGTCTTACACTATGGAACACATGTTTACAGTGCACAAGGCATTGCTAAGCATTGTTGCTTTGTCAGTGTGAAAGCCTCGCCCATGCCCTCAGGGCATGTAACCTTACAGCTCTGGTAGAGTTACATGCTTTGATGCTGAAAGAAGTAACATTTTCATTACTTTATTTGTGCTGCCTCAGTTGTGTGTTACCTTGCTCACAAAGAAGCAGAGAAAATGTGTGTCCTATTCCACCTCCAACCCAGGAAGTATTAATCATTCTGTCATCTGTGTTTTCATAGCATTTAGATTATTACATTATTTTCTTGCTGATTAGTTTATTTTCAGTCATACAAGAAATAAATGAGTACATTCTGTTTATAAGAAATTCAAACAAAATAAATTCTTCTGTTCATCTGAATACATGTCTTTTTCTCACCCTAGTCCCTTCCCAGAGATAAGCAATCTTATGTTTTGTATGTAGACCTCCAGATATTTTCTCTGCATCTGTACACATACATGTGTGTGTGTATAATTTACTCAAATGGATGCAAATTCTACATACTGTATTATGATTTTATTTATTTATGACTTGGTGAGGGTTATATATACATCAACTTTACCCTTTTAAGCAGCTGTATAGATTCCTTTGTGTGACCCTCTAGCAGTGAGTTGAACTATTCCCCTGTGGATGGACACAGATAGCTTCCAGGTTTTCAGTGAATACAACGAAGTCCAAGTAAACATTTCTGACATAGCTCTTTGTGCAGCTGGGTCAGTATGTGACCAGGTCTTATCAAAAGTATTGCCAGATTGCCTTCATAGGCAATCTGCTTCATAGATGCTGGCCCACAGATCCTCATCAACACTGCATATTATTTAATATTTTCAAAGTTTTGCATATTTGATGGGAAAAATAGATATATCTCTGTTTTCTTTCTTTTTCCCAGATTATAAGTGAGGTATCACATATTTTCTTATTGAACATTTGTGTATTGAGCATTTGTATCTCCTCTTCTGTGATTATGTCTTGCTCATTTTGTTTTTTAATTAATTATTTTTTATTTATTTTTATTTTGCGGTACGCGGGCTTCTCACCGTAGTGGCCTCTCCTGTTGCGGAGCACAGGCTCCGGACGCGCAGGCTCAGTGGCCATGGCTCAGGGGCCCAGCCGCTCCGCAGCATGTGGGATCTTCCCGGACCGGGGCACGAACCCACGTCCCCTGCATCGGCAGGCGGACTCTCAACCACTGCGCCACCAGGGAAGCCCTGTATTCTGTATTTATGCTGATAACATTTCTATCCATTCACCTTGCTATTTTTCCAAGACCCAGTTTGAAGATATTTTAAAAGTAACTTTCCTAGATTGTCAGTTAATACCTGTGCAGCATTTTATAGCAACAGAAGAAAAAAATAAAATAGGCAATGAGGAAGGAAGTACTTTTATCTTCGTGCATATAACATAGTAAACGTGACTGTGTATGGAACTGGCAATTACCGGTAAGTCAGCATGTCAGAGATATGCTATTTGTTCCTGGCTCTGTGAGTAATTACCCCTCTAGATATAATCAGTGTTAAAGGTAGTGAAGTGCAAAGTAATTGCAAGAACAACAAGGTCTATGACTCATTTCAACTAGGTTTACAGAGTAAAAGGTTTTTTCCCTCTCAACTTGAACATTAGCAGTTTTTATTGATTCTGTAGTTTTACAATGGTGCAAGAGGTAATTTGCAGCTTAACCCTCAATTTCTCATTTCCATATTGCAAATTTAATTATGTTAGACATTTAAGACCATGGATTAGCATGTTTTGGGTAAATTAAATATTGAGGATCCACTGTGTGCTGAGTGATGTGTAGAACAAAGGCCGGGCAAAGCCAGAGATGGCTTTGTATAGGAAGAAGACTGTTAGACAAGCCAAAAAATAGACAGAATGTATGAAGCAAAAGATTTCAAGACACTGGAATTCTGGCACTGCAGGACAGTGATCCTGAGAGCCAGGAAGCAAATGAGGAGAGTCCTATGATTGCTGTAGTTTATTGTTTTAAGGCAGTTTACCTGGTGTAGCACAGGGAAGAGAACCCAGGCAGGGCCCAGTGATCTCTTTGAGTTGAGAGATGGAGTGGAGAGTCTGGGGAGACCACGGTAGCTGGAGTGCACAGGACAGGGTACTGCAGAGAGCAAGCTGCACAGAGAAGACTCCAAAGATCTGTCCTCTTGAGTAGTCAGTAGAGTGCTGAACAGTGCATGTATATGAGGAAACCACCGATACCAGGGAAGAACTACCCCAAATGTTTAGTAAGAACAGTGCCAGACACTCACACTGGCCCAGGAATAGTGCCTGCCCCAGCCACCAGCCAGCCTGGAAAATCTAATTCTCAGGAAATTGGAGAGAGTACTCAAAAGGGTCTTGCATTAGTCGTGGGGATTAACTAGACCTAGACCACACACTGTTCAAGTCCCACCTAAGAAAGCTTAAAACAAGATAGCAAGGATATGACACATTCCCAAGTAACTTAAATGTATCCTACAAAAAAGCTAGAGAACATTAATAGAAATACAAAAATAAATATTCACATCCAACAAAGTAAAATTCACAGTGTCTGGCATCCAATTAAAACCTACAAAATATACAAAAAACAGGAAAATATGATCCAGGATGAGGAGAAAGATCCATTAAAATCATTCCAGAAATGACGTAGAGATTAGAATTAACAGACAAGGACATAGCCACTCTATTCACACTTGACTCACAATTCCAGTTTCTGGGTATTCCCAGAGTACCCAGAATTTTAGTATGAATATGGAAATGAGTATGTTATCGTGGAAATGAGTATGTTGTAGTGGAAATGAAGTCAGCAGTAGATTCTGTTGCAGTATTTTTTTTTCCTTTCTTCGTCCTTAAAAATAGTCTAGAGCATTCAGATTTCAAGAATTGCCTCCCATGACCCCCTAGACCGAATGAGGTGTTTCCTCCCCGTGCTCTTGTAATAGTCTATAGATGTTCTCACTCACTTTGTTGCCGGGATGCTATTCATTTAATGTCTATATACCTCACTAAGCTGTGTGTACTCCTAGTCAATTTTTAATCATCTTGCTGTCCTTTCTCTAGCAACTAGATCAGTCTGTGGCACATGGTAAACTCTTAATAGAAGTTCATCAAATTAGTGAACAGATGGAGTTGCCCAACTAATGCAATATATTTGTTATTTTACATTCTTCAAGTAGGCAAATTGTGTTCTCTGTTGACTGAATTCGTTATTATTCTGTTTGAAGAACAGAGAAAAGAATTGTGTTGTTCAGACACATGATAACCTATTATGTTGAGCAAATGAATAGGTGTGTTAGTCTTTTTACTACTACCATGTTTTACTAACTTTTCCAAAGTACAATTTGTCATTAATGAAAGCCAACATAACAGTATATAATGTTTTTATTAAATGAAGACACTGTTGTGGTTTGGAAAGTTGGTTTCTGGTTCTACAAATAAATACTTGTATGCTCTTTTATACTGTTTGAGCCTCAGTTTCCACATCTACAGCATGGAGAAAATAAAAATAGAAATTTATTTATTTATTTATTTTTACTTCACAGAGCTATTGTGAGGATCAAATAAGCTGGATGACATGAAAGCAAAAAATACATATTGTTTAGCAGTCAATTATTAACAGAAAATTGACACAAGGAAACCAAAATTTAGATTTAGATGGTAGAACATCTTTAAGGGAAGGAGTAAGTTTATTCTCCATGCATCTTTCAGTGCTTGTAAATGTTGCTCTCGTTTGTGGCATAATTTCAATAGTGTTTGCCCTTACTTCTAGAAACCCACTGTAGAGTGCCAGACCACTCTAACTTTAAGAGCTTTGGACAGCTTCTTTATTTCATGACACAGCACAAGTTTAAGGTGATGACCACCTAACAAAGAGAATATTAAAAACAAAATGTAGGTTTATTCCTAATCTGTATTGCAGTGTCTTTATAGCCTCCTCCCAATTCATTCTTGATCTATAACATATTTCTCTATATACTTCCTGATAAGAAGTAACAATATTATCAGAAAAATAAAAGTATGTTTTCTCATCAGGATATTCCCATAGTTAAAATAATTTTGTGGACTCCTAGTGTCTTGTATTTTTCAGCATCCGACTATTACATCTTTAAAAATAATCCCTGGCCAAATTCAGGAAATCCAGATACCTTTGTGCCAAAGCTATCACTGATTTCCTACACACAGCCTCAATGGGGGAAGTATTGCAGAGGTCAGCACTCCCATCATAACTCTATCCTAGTCACGAAAAGGAAACTCTAAAATCTTGCTCCTATTGAGTGGGAACATTTTGTAAGGCACTGTCCACTGATTGCTAGAGAGCTATAAAGGAACAATTCAAAATGAGAAGAAATGCAAGCCCACGTGGGCTGAAATATCTTGGTAGCTGTCCTCTGCCCTGTCATTCGTCCCATTTAATTTTCTTTTTTTTTTTTTGCGGTACGTGGGCCTCTCACTGTTGTGGCCTCTCCTGTTGCGGAGCACAGGCTCCGGACACGCAGGCTCAGCGGCCATGGCTCACGGGCCCAGCCGCTCCGCGGCATGTGGGATCTTCCCGGACCGGGGCACGAACCCGTGTCCCCTGCATCGGCAGGCGGACTCTCAACCACTGCGCCACCAGGGAAGCCCCTTAATTTTCTTTTTTGTTTAGTTTGGTGTTGGTTTCTATTTTTGCAAATGGCAAAGGTAGGTAGTAATTTGATTTATAATAAGAGCTTGCATCAGAATGTTGTGATAGTCGAGTTAAAGGAAGCACAACCCGAGCCATCCCTAGAGAATCATCTGTATAAACGCACACAAGAGCCATAGTTGCAACTACATTATTCACAAAAATTACCTGTATTCCATTCAAGACAGCTATAATGCATTTTACCAGATCCAAAGTGAAAAGCTGAATAAATTAATTGACAGTTTAACCCAGGTTACAGTCAGTCACTCAGCCAGTCAGTCCACGTTTGCCTATGCATTCCACAAATAGCCCAGCCAAGTTCAGAGTAAACATGAAAAAGGCCAGAAAGCACTAGGCGGTCACAGGTATACCTGGATCAGGGAGTTAACCAGGCTAGAAAGGTGACTCATCATTATTTTACTCCATCCTTCCATCACCTTTCTCAGTGTTGCATGAATTTTATATCTAAATAAGTAAGGATCTGATCTTAGTCAATTATCTATTCTGTTTGAATTTAAAGCATTTTGTCTTTTTTTTTTTCCAGTCTTTAAATGTATCTTGAAGAGAATCTGAGCTTCTTTGTTCTAGCAGGAGGTGGGGATTTTTTTTTTTCTTTTTTCTTTACATTCTTGAAGTTAAATGGACTGGTATTGAAAACTTGGGTCTAAGATTTTCTTCTGCCAACTGATTATATTTGTAAACATGGGCAAGTTAGTTAATGTTTTACAAACTCATCTCATCAGTTAATGAATGCATTATCATCTCTGCCCTGTCTTCTGTCTCTTGTGGCTACTGGAAGAGTCAGATAGTGAGTAGAAGCACCTCGTAAGCTGAACAAATAAAAAAAGGACAATGATTTTTCAACTACTCCCAACATCCCAACATTCGTATTTAAACACATGGCTTTGGGGTGTGCTATATTTTAAGACGGCAGAAAATGATCAACTTTTTTTTTTTGGTAAAGAGAGCCTTAAGGTGATAATTTGCCATAAGAAGGCATAAGCACCGTAACGTATACAAAATGCAGTCTGTCTCTCGTGTTTTTCAGAATGTTCATTTGCTAACTCAGGTGCAAGCTATTTGTATTAGTCTGCAAGGGCTTCCATAACAAAATATTACAGGTGGCTTAAACAACAGAAATTTACTCTGTCACAGTTCTGGAGGCTAGAAGTGTAAGATCAAGGTGTTGGCAGTTTTCGTTCCATCTGAAGCCTCTCTCCTTGGCTTTCACATGGTGGCCTTCTCGCAGTGTCCTCACATGGTCTTTCCTTTGTTCATGCTCACCCCTGATGTCTCCTTGAGTGTCCAAATTTCCTCTTCTTTTAAGCACAACGGTCAGATTGGATCAATGCCCAATATAAAGGCCTCATTGGAACTTAATAAACTCTTTAAAGGCCCCATTTCCAAATACAGTCATATTCTGAGGTCTTGGGGATGAGGGTTTTGATATATGAATTTGATGGGGGATGCAGTTCAGTCTGTAATACTATTAAATGGACGTTAAGTTTAGCAAAATGGTAAAGTTAGGAAATGATGACTTAGGAAGAAGCATAGACAGCCTACACCACCTTGCTATACTAACATGACGAGGAAGGAGCCAGCATCTTAATGATTTAAAAATCTTGTTTCCTTGGTTCCTGGGCAGTGGGTCAGGAGGGCCATGTGGACTGTAGCCATGGTAGGTGGAGATGCTGATGGGTTTTTGGCTCTCTGGCCTGTAGGATACAGATGGGCCACAGCAGGGGAAAGTGCTAAATTGCCTGAATTCACTGGCACTCCAACAGTATAGCCACATCTGGAAACAAATGAACACAGAGTTTGTGGTCATATTAGCTGAACCAAAAACTGGGCTAGGAACATCAGACAATAAAGTCGAGTAGTTAAAATTAGAATGTCCTAGAATATCTAGAACCCACAGAAGCTGCTCCTTCGCTTAGATGTGGGTTGCCCTAAAGGCCTTGTCTGCTTTTCTGTTCATTGGGCATGCTTTCTCAGACTTGTATGCTTCAATAACACTAATATGCAAAGAACTCATATTTATACATTTGCTTTTTCAGTTTTCTAACTTTTTTGAAATTGTATTTGGTGTGAGGCCGTCAGCATCTACATCTTTCACATTAACTTTCTGAGGACTAATATTGACCTATTGATTCTATTATTTTTCATTTCTTGTAAGACAAGTAATTACAAACCTATTATGTTCCTGGTCCCATACTAGGTGCTATTAATGTAGCGATGAAGTCATATTGTCTCCGTACGTAAAGGCACCTAAAATGCGGTAGAGCTGCTCAGATAAGCTCAGCCTCTCCCCTCCTTTGCTTGATTTCAGCTTATCACTGTGGTAGGCTGAATAATGGCCCCCAAACATATGCACATCTTAATCCTCAGAACCTGTGAATGTTTCCTTATATGGCTTAAAGGACTTTGAAGATATGATTAATTTAAAGATCTGGAGATGGGAAAATTATGCTGGGTGATCCAGGTGGGCCTAATGTAATCACGATGGGTATTCAAGAAGAGTCAGCATCAGAAGAGAAGAAGGCAGTGTAATGACTGAAGCAGAGATTGGAGTGATGCACTTTGAAGAAGGAGGAGGGGGGCCACCAGCCATGGAATACAGGCAGCCACAAGAAAAGGCTGGCTGAAAATAGGCAGGGAAACAGTCTTTCCCCTCGAAAGCGCCAAAAGGATTCAGTCCTGCTGACACCTTGATGTTAAGTCAGAGAGACTGATTTTGAACTTCTGACCTCCAGACAACAGTAAGAGAATAAATTTGTGTTGTTTTAAGACCTAAGTTTGTGGTAATTTGTTATAGTGGCAATAGGAAACTAATACAATTACATTATCAATTAAATGTCAATTTCAAAATCTTATAGTTTTACCTGCATTGCTTTTGCCATTGGCTTCATGTACAGTCACCACTAACTCCTGTTAATTCATGCTTCTTAGTTATTCTTAATCCTTCTTGGCCTATTTTCTTCCCACCCTTACTGTCTTGGTTTAGAAACTTGGCGATCTTTCTACTGAATATTACTGTTGTTTTCCAGTAGTATCTTTGTTTTTAACCTCACTCCCTCCAAACTGTCCTCCACACTTCTTCTAAAATTGTCCTGTAAAAGCCAAATATGAACTTTTTCTGCTTAAAATTCTATGTTGCCTCTTGAACTTCTGTCTCATTTGCCACACTCCTTTTCATGCTTTAAGAGGCAATTTTAATATCCTTTTTCTGTGACTCTTTCCACAGACATTATCATTTGTATTATCTTGTATTTCCAAAGCATCTTGAATCTGTTTCTCTGAATAATCCTTGCCATATATATAGTTTGTAGTTATTTTGTGTGTGTGTTCATTCCACCCTACCAGGTCATTAACTCTTTGATAACAGGGACTGTATCATTCCAGGACTAAGCATCATATCTTTTATTTTATATATATATATATGTATATATATATATATATTTTTTTGCGGTACGTGGGCCTCTCACTGTTGTGGCCTCTCCCGTTGCGGAGCACAGGCTCCGGACGCGCAGGCTCAGCGGCCATGACTCACGGGCCCAGCCGCTCCGCGGCATGTGGTATCTTCCCGGACCGGGGTGCGAACCCGCGTCCCCTGCATCGGCAGGCGGACTCTCAACCACTGCACCACCAGGGAAGCCCTGTTTTATTGTTATACGTGAACAAGTAAAGCTCAAAAGAATGGGTGATGAAATAGATTAACTGCAAATTATTCTGGAGATAATATTATAAAGTATATGCTAATAGTAGGAGAAAATAAAGTTAAAAAATATTTAAAAAATCTTCAAAATATGTTTTTCATTAACAGCAGAGGCATTAGAGGAAATGTATTACAATGCCCAGAAAAATTTAAGGCAAAAAGTGTGCAAAGATTTACATATGTATGTAGACATACCAATGAAGGGATCAAAGAACAAGAGAATAAATACAACATTAACATCCATGTGTGCTTACCGTGTGCCAGTACTGTTCTGAGTGCTTTGTGTGTTTTAACTCTTGTTAATTCCTTAAACAACCCTGTGAAATAGATATTGTTGTTATCCTTTTTTACAGTTTGGGAAATTGAACACAACATTGACACAGGTAGGAAGAGATTTGCACCCAGGAAGTCAGATTCCAGAACCCATCCTCTTACCCCACATATTCTGCTGTCTCAGCTAGGTTTTGCCACTGTGTGTGCTGTTCTGAAGTGACCCTGGGCCAAGCCTGATAGCTAGAGCTGCCCAAGCTCATCTTCTGAAGTTTGCACTGGTTAGTGGCATCCTTATTTTTCAGCTCCATGTTCTGCCTGTAATGATCATCTCCTTCAAATTTACAAACATTAAAGTCTGTATAATCACTATCATTAATATTTGTAACACATTCCGACAATTTTTAGAGAAAAATGACTGTTCTCATTGTAAAGAACCCTAGCCTAGTGGGTGATTATTAATACAGGGGCATTGGGAAGTGAGTAGGAAGCAGGAAAAGGGAGGTGGAGTAGTGTCAGAGACTAATTGTGCTTAAGCCAGATGCTTTCAATGTGATATGCCCAAATTTAATTTTTTTTTTTTTTTTTGCGGTACGCGGGCCTCTCACTGTTGTGGCCTCTCCTGTTGCGGAGCACAGGTGCCGGACGCGCAGGCTCAGCGGCCATGGCTCACGGCCCCAGCCGCTCCGCGCCATGTGGGATCTTCCCGGATCGGGGCACGAACCCGCGTCTCCTGCATCGGCAGGCGGACTCTCAACCACTGCGCCACCAGGGAAGCCCTCCAAATTTAATTTTTGATGCTTTTCTCATCTGTTGTTTTGTATAGCATAAATCAGTGTTTTTGAAAGCGCTGGTTGTGACCCATGAGTAGGTAATAAAACCAACCTTGTAGATTACAATCAGCATTTTAAAAAGGAAAAGAAAAATAGAGTGGAACAGAACAGTATAGTATAGTACAGTGTAGCATAGAAATATTTGCATAAATCTGTTACCAAGAATTGCACACTTGACAAAAATTACTGCAACAAATCACAGCTCACAAAGCGAGAGAGCCAATTAGTAGAGGGAGTGCACTGAATTTACCTACTGAGTAGAAATGGATTGTTTTATCTCTTTTTCATTAACTTCTTATTTGATTTTCTAGCCTGTGAGAGTCGATTTGATCATCACTATAAAGAGAGAGTAAAATTCATTTTTATATTAGTGTAATTAGTAGTTAATTGTGAGACAAAGCCAGGAATTGTTTTTCTGTTGTGAAAAAAAGTGTTGAGATTTTCAGTCAAGCTTTGGACCGTAAAATTTGAGTGTTTTTCAGAAAGAACATTATTGAATTTACAACAGCTGCAACATTTTAGTAAATATAATACAAATTGCACTCAAAAATGTATTGATTTATTAAGAAGAAAGAATGATGAATTAAAAAATACAGAGCTGTGTTCAGGTTCAGCTGCAGGATTTGGAAATGTAAATAGTGAAATATTGATAAAAATATTGACTAATAAGGAACAGTTTCCATTTTAAGCAAAAGTTTGAAAGGATAAATTTAGTACAAATTATGAAAATTAAGATACTTTAGAATAGTTTTTAAATCAAATATACAAAATCCAATTAATGACACATTTCTAAGTATTTTGTAATGGTACTTTTGAAAATAAAAGCTTAAAACTTTCAAAATTAAAATACTTGGAAACAATGTTCACTGTACTTCATCAATGCCTTTTAATTATTTTCAAGGAAAGAAGAAACATAAAGTCATAGCACAATGTCTTATTTATTCCACAACTATTTATGAGAAATTCCTATGATTGTAGTTGCTTATTGGGTGGCAAAAGAGAAAATGGCACATATAAGTATTAAAAATAATTTTTTAGCCTGTGTGAATATCATGGTATATTTTTAATGATAAATTATCTGATGAAAATGAAGACTTTGTCTTCTGTCATTAACCCAATATCCCATAGTGTGACTTAGAAGCAGTGAGAACTATTTGGAGACAAAATTCAGAATAGATATGCAGTACAACCTGATGAGAGAACTGACATTGCAAAATGTGTAAAGTTCCCAGATGATGTCAAATATGTGTGGCAAAATGACTTTCGGAGGATATGTAATATAGCTAAAATTGATTAAATGTATTTTAGAATTGGATAAGAGCATTGTTGATTAATATAAATGACAGTGGAAAAATTACGTATGAATTACAAGGGAAAGAGCAGCAGATATGACTAGAAAATTATCCGAAGCTACTAATAATGACCTCTTCAAAATCACTTGTTAAATTCATCTAGAAGCTTTGGTATCCAAAGATTTTTAACTGCATCTCATGGATGTATTGAGAAATTCAGTGGAAAATGTTTATTTTATTAAAGGAAACTCACTGAAATATTTTTCATGTATTTTTTTCAGAGATTAGAGCTACTCCATCCATATTCATATACTGTATCACACCAACAGTCTGATTATCATGATTGATAGTAGTAAACAGAGGTATATATGAATCAAGGGATAAGTTTCACTTTCTTTGGTTGTTATTGAAGAATAGTCTCATGATAAATGATTTCTAAGACAATATTTAGAGTAAATCGGTGTATTTAATAAACTAGAAAAAATCAGGGATAAAACAAAAATACATTTCAATGTATTGACCATATCCAAGGGTAATATAGTGTAGTGTAATTTAATTCACAGAGATGCTCTAAACTAATTATTGCCATCCCTGTTTCCTTCAGTAGATGAGAGTTAGCCCAGTTTCTCTATCATGGAACTAGTTAAGTGGTAGAGTTAAGATATGAACCAAGGTCATTAGGACTCTAAAAACTGTGTTAGTACCACTCACTAACCCCACCTCTCCCCCAGGGGGAAAAAAATGAGAGGAAACCAAGATTTCTTCACCACGTTTACTCAAATTTGATATTTTCTTTTCCAGGCTAGAGGAATGGGAGGCTCTTAGTGGTGGTGGTGTTGGTTGTTGCTTTTGTGGTTGTTACTATTGTTATTGATAATACCTGTTTCCCCTGTCAAAGGAAACTGGAAACTTTGCCGTGTCCCTCTTAAATAAATGCAATGGCAGAATCAGGATCTCACATGTGAAGTCAGGGTGTCTAGATAATATTTTCTGTGCCATGAGTGTTATAATGGAACCTGAGTTAGTCTTTTGGGTACAGAGTCTAGAGCAGAACTTTGCTCTCCCCACATAAGTGTCTGTAAATGTAGGATATAATAGTAAGTAGGCATAAGTACTTGTTTTCCTAAAAAATTCCACTCTATCTAGGAAGGAACTACCCAGAAAGAAATTGGTAAGTCAAAAAATGAGTAAAGTAACTGCAAGCAGTAAGAAATGTAATGAAGACTAGAGGTGACAGAACAAACAACAGTGGAGAACCTCCTTGAAGGAGTGACCAGCAGAGGCCTCCTTTATGAGGTCACAGTTAACCTGAAATCTGAAGGAAGCAGAAAAGAAACCTTGCAAACCATGGAGGAAGGAACACTTCCAGGGGGAGGAAGGGTGGGTGACAGGCTCCTGAGACAGCAAAATGCATGGCAAGGAATGTGGGATCTGTTTTAAGTGCAATGACAGACCACTGATGGCTTTCCAAACCAGGATGTATTCAATTCATGCTTTTACCTAAAGAATGGATTAGTAGGAGACCAAAGTTGAGGGGAGACAAGTTAAGAGACTGTTGGAGTCATGTAGGTAAGACATTGTGGTGGCCTGGACTAGGCTGTTGGGAGCAAAAACAATTATGAAGTTGTATTTAATACATATTGTAGAGGTAGAATGAATCAAGTAGGCCTTCTGAATATATTGGATGGGGGAGTGAGGGAAAAAGGAGAAATCGAAGATAATCCTTATGTTTCTGGCTATTGAAACAGGTGGATGATAGTGCTGTTGACAAAATTGGGAAGACTGAAAGTGGGAGCAGTTTTTTGGGTGGTGGCCCATTAGGAGTTCTGTTAGAAATGCCCATTAGAAACCCAGGTGGAGTTAGGTATATAATTCAGGAAGCCAGTCTAGGGTTGGAAGTATAAGCATGAGAGTTATCAGCATGAAGATGGTGAGAGTCATCAGCATATAGACATCTAGGATGAGATCATGTAGGAAAAGAATATAGATGGTGAAAAAAGGAGGACCCAGGATCATGCCTCAAGACAATCAACATTTAGAAATTGGACAGAGAAGGAAGAAACATTAAAGAAACTCAAGAGTGACAGAGAGACAGGGACGGAACCAAGGAGACATGGAGGTTAGAGAAGTCCAGAGGTGAAAACGTTTAATGAAAAAGTTTGCGTCAACCGTGCCGATATTGCTGAGAGGTTGAGTAGAAGGAGAACTATAGTCCTATAGTGGTTATTGCTAACCTTGAAAAAATGGCCTTCTAGAGAGATGTCAACAAGAACTAGGCTGTAGTAGGTAGAGAAATGGACAGAAGGTGAGACAGTGGAGGAAAATGTGTAGAGAAGTCTCTCCAGGAGGCTGGTTATGAAGAAGAGCAGAGAAATGGAGTTAAGTTTGAGGGAAGCTAAGGGTACATTTTTTTACAGAAGGGAAACGATAGACCATGTATGGATACCTAAGGGAATGATGCTGGAGAGACTGAAGATCCAAGATAAGTAGTGGAAAATGTTTGGGGCACGGTTTTTGAGAAGGTATTTGTGATGGAATTTGTATTCCCCAAAGTTGTTGTCCCTATCTTTACTCTTTAAATCACAGTCTCCTCATCTGTAAAAAAGTGGAGTAGGTCTGGGTTATTTCCAAGCTTCCTTCTGACTTGAATATTCTACAAATTTATTCCTGTTAGTCATGCCTATGCTATTAAGCAGGGATGAAAAAGGGAGATGTATCCTGAGGCTGTTTACTCTCATATTAAATGTGGAAAATTTGAAGGTGAATCTAAAAGATATGTAAGTCCATTTTCTCCAAGGGAATATTTTCGTGGTTCATTTATGAAGTCATCTGTATTGTTTTATATGAGAAAACTGGTTTCATCAGTTCTTTCGATTACTTATCCTCTTATAGAAATTATAATTTTTAGAAGTTGAGACTGCAACATGTTCACATTGTTTTTATTGCTTTAATCTTATTTTCACTGTTTTTACCAATTAACCATAAGATTCTGATGCAGTATGGAGAATTCAGTAAGTTAAATTCACTAACAGCAATAAGTATCGTGAAAACATATCCGTTTCTGACATATGTTAACTACCATATTTTTTACTATTCTGTGGTGTTGGAAGGTTTCAGATGAAATTCCCAGACAAGAGATTAAAAGAGCCATATTAAGAACAGTTACCGAACGTATTATTGTTATTAATGCTGAAATACCTTTTATGTTATCATCAGTATTTGAGTAGAAATTGGCTAAATTGTATTTGTCAAGATAATTTTTTTTCTAAGGGAAATCTCATTGCTAAAAATTTAAAGAAAATAAATCTAGTACTTTCTCACTGCTAGTGCAATACAAACCTAGACTTGTATTTTACTACTCTTGCTCTCCAAACATTAAATTGGTTGTTTCGATATCTTTGGAGCCAGAATGTGGAAGAGTAGATAAACTGAGTCAAAAACTTGAGAACGCTGTATTACATGTTCCCACTGGTAGAATACTGATTTATGCAAAAGCAGGGCACACCTCGTGTGTCCTGATAGGCTCAGACATAGATCCGTAGAATCAGGAAGGGTTGGGCATGAGAGGGAGCTGATTGACAGAGGCTCTTAAAACTGATATTTCAGTACTAATGGGGGTTGTCAATCTATAAATTGTTTACGTGAATAATATTTTGCTTTACAAAATGAACCCATTAATGATGTTTCGCTAATTTCTCTGACCCGTTTTTGTTGAGAAAATGGTTCTTATGACCTCCAAGTCATAGGACGAAAAATCACATGACAAAAAAAATCACATGACAAAAAAAATCACATGACAAGCATAGAGCTTGGCATCTAGTGGACACTCTAGCTCAGAGTACATGCTCGAAGGACGCTAATGAGAATGGAATCTGTTGGTTTAGTAGGACATAAGACCACAATGATTTGTTAATACATTATTCTATGGTAGAATATTAATGTGGAAGTAATCTGGAGTACAAACACTGTGTGGGCCCCCCAAAGACATGGGATCATTGTAGACATTATGATCAATTAACCTTCCTTAACTCAGAAAATAGAAATGGGAAAAGTTAGAAGAGTTTTTCATATAAAAATCGGTTTACTGGTTCTGTCATGAGATTAAAAACAAAACCTAAATCAAAACCAAACCAAAACATGTTTTAGCTTGTGTGGACTACAATTTGATGGTATTTAATAATAGTAGAGATAATTACTTCTGAAAAAAGTTAATTTAGTCTGCATTTTTGCTGTTACTTTCATCTTAAGCAAAATAATATCTATTAACCTTTAATATTTTAAAAAATTGAAGTACAGTTGATTTACAGTGTTGTGTTAGTCTTAGGTGTACAGCAAAGTGATTCAGTTATACATATATATCTATTATTTTTCAGATTCTTTTCCATTATGGGTTAATACAAGTTATTGAATATAGTTCTTTTTTTTTTCATTTTTTGGCCACACCATGTGGCATGTGGGATCTTAGTTCCCCGACCAGGGATAGAACCCCCAGGCCCCCTGCATTGGAAGCGTGGAGTCTTAACCACTGGAGCACCAGGGAAGTCCCTGAATATAGTTCCCTGTGCTGTACAGTAGGTCCTTGTTGTTTATCTATTTTATATGAAGTAGTGTGTATCTGATATTAACCTTCAATATTTTTAAAGTGATAACTGTTTACTCTTCAAAGTGAACTATGTAAATTCCCAAGGACCAATAATTTCCATGATTATTGATAAGCAAATAATATATTACATCATAATTTCTAGCATAATCACAGAAAAACTGAAAGTAGGTTGAGAAAGTATCATGCTTAATTTTCGACTTAACTTGGCAACTCACTTATTAAAAAATATATATAATTTTTAAGTAATGAAAACAAAATCCCACTTTAAGTTAGGTTCCTTCATATAGTTAATACATATAATTTATTATTTCATTATTATAAGCTGATTGAAAACTGAAACTGAACAATCTAACAGTTCTAAGTAGTCTTTTAAAATAAAAGTGTTTTGCTCTTTGATTATATATTTCACTTATCAGAACTCACTGAAGGATTGCATGTGGAAAGCATGTTGGTTTCCAAAAACACACTTTCTGTTAGAAATACTTGCCTTTACAACATATTGGAAGTTGCTCTGAGTGCCGCGGAGGTCTGGTAGTTATAACTGTGTATAACTCTCCACTATCCTTGAGGTGGATCTGCCTTCTCGCTCATCTCCCATTCTGCACTGCTGGGGAAAGTGGAAGAACATTGGCTAGGTCTCATTTTTCTGGGCATGAGAAACTTCCATATAAATAGATACAGTTTCAGGTAAGCAGCATGTTCTGTTAAGTCATCACAAACCATGATGACTTTTCATAAACAAATACTTCTACCATAAGAAATGGTTTCTTTCCACTATTACAATCACTTAATGTATATTTCAACGATAATTTCTTTAGATTCCTTTTCTAAAGCTGTGGGTGAGAGAGAATGTCTCTCTTTGTCATCTCCCTCCTTTTCTGCCTTCCCATTTACCTTGGGGTTCTCATTCCAATAGGGTCTTTATCTCACCCCCTTGTCACAGCTGTACTAATACACACAGCTGTGATCTAATACAGGCATTCTTTGTATGACAGCACCTCCTATAGCATGTCTGCGGAATATGAGCCTTGCAAGAGGCCCAAAGAACAATGGAGATCTAAGGTCAAAAGTTTAACCCCCTTGCAGTCAGAATTCCATTCATATATTAAAGTGTCTGTGAGCTTTGCAGTAAAGAAACCTGTTATTAATCTGTATTTCCCCAAATTGTCTTATCATGAAGCCCTTATCTTATAATACTCATATTCTGAGGACCTAGTGATATGTGGGTACACTTTGGGAAATGCCACGTTATTATTAGAATAACAGTAATTCTGCCTCTTCACACTTGGAAGAGGTAATCTAGACTGAAAATGAATGGTACAAGCTCCAAGTTTTATACTTAATTTTTATCATTTTGTGCATTTCACAGAAGAAAGTTTAAAAAAGACCTTAGAGGTAATTTGGACTGTGTTCCTGTTACTCTATTTATTTAGCATTATAATAAAAGAACATAGGAAAAGTTCACTATATTATTGTCATTTTACAGATAAGTAAACTGAGGTCTGGAGAGGGATATTACTTGACCATGCTAACACAACTTAGTTAAAAATAGTTGAGACTGTGATTCAGATTCCCATCTTCCAATTCCAAATTTACTGTCAAATTGACAAGATCAAGCCACTTTCATAACAAGAGAATCATACTTATAATGCTTTTGGTATAACCCACAGCTTTTGTAAATGATATTATTTGTAATGTTAATTTTTCTGTTTATACAAGTAATACATTTTCCTTGTTTCTCATATGGAAAATATAGGACCACATAAAGAAACCAGTCAATCTGAGTTTTTTGTACCTTTATGCATTTAGCATATTGAACCCCCCATTTTCCACTATTTAATATAGTGTGAAGATTTCCCCAGTGCTATACTTATCTTCATAAAATCCCTGTCCTTTATTTAGCCAATTTCCTATTGTTTCCAAAGTCACGCTATTTTAAACTGTGTTTTGCTGAACATAATAAACAATGTAACTGTTGTTGCAAAAGGTATCACTGGTTTCTAAGATTTTTGGTCTACCTTGCCAAACTGTACTCTTTAAAGTTGTATCACCTTCTTTCCTATCGATAGTGTATAAGGGGGTCTTTTGCTTATAATCAAAGCAAATTAACCCTTAATCGTCCAGAATTCTGAGATTATTTTCTTTCACGTGTACTATGTAAAGTAGTAATTTAACATGCTTTTTATTCCTCCTAGGTTACTCTACAATATTCCCATTTCTGTTGATAATATTGCATTTTTCTATTTATGATTTTTAATGCCATTATTAGAATATATAAAATAGCTAGTTGAAGGCTTCCCTGGTGGCGCAGTGGTTGAGAGTCCGCCTGCCGATGCAGGGGACGCGGGTTCGTGCCGCGGTCTGGGAGGATCCCACATGCCGCGGAGCGGCTGGGCCCGTGAGCCATGGCCGCTGGGCCTGCGCGTCCGGAACC
Organism: Pseudorca crassidens; assembly: GCF_039906515.1. Taxonomy (NCBI): domain Eukaryota; kingdom Metazoa; phylum Chordata; class Mammalia; order Artiodactyla; family Delphinidae; genus Pseudorca; species Pseudorca crassidens. The sequence goes on along the minus strand of NC_090311.1, from coordinate 52,448,691 downwards.
TGTGCTCCGCAACGGGAGAGGCCACAACAGTGAGAGGCCCGCGTACCGCAAAAAAAAAAACCTAGTTGAAGGTGTATTTTGGACATTGCATTAAGCTTAAAGATAATATTAAAGAAAATCAGTGAGGTTTAACTCTTCTTTTCAAACCTAACTTTCTAATCCTTGAGTTTTTAATTTATTCCCTTGGTTAGGTGAAACATACCTTTAATTATTCTTTTGTCCCTGCAGAAAAGATAAAATGTTGAATACTTTGATAGAATTTGCATATGAGAGAATAGCTTTCTACTGCTCTTATACACTGTCAATTAATCCAGAATGTGCTGGGTGTTTAGTTCCTGGGTCATAGTTTGTTTTTCTCTCAAAAGAGTGGAAGATTTTCAGTTTCATTGTTTTCTGGTATCTGGTTGTGTGAAAGTCAGATTTGAAACCAGTCCAGTTTAGTTTAGCTCTTTTGAAGTTACCTTCTCTTATTTTTTGTTTTCCTGTAGGATTTTTTAATCTTGGAAATGAAAGCTAAGACCTTGATTTTAATGGGATTTAGTTGTTTTTTTTCCCTGTAAATTTATTTTTGTAGTAGCTCTTAAGTCCTATCCTGGAATCTTAAATCTTTCTTTAGCTGAGAAAAATTACATTCTGTTATAACTGCATTTACTCTCTTTTTCACATTTCTTTTTCATTTGAATTCGGTCTTTGAATATGTCTTCCATATGTCCCATTCTGTCCACACTTTTTGTCTTAATCATTCTGCACTGAGCTCATTTGAATCACTTCAGTTTTCCCCCACATTTGATTTTTGTAATATTCAACCCGGTATCTTTAATTTCGCCCATTGTGTGTTCCATTTAACACAACCATTCATTCTTTGTGCTCACTTTTGGTATTTCATAGAAACAATATGATTATATAGTGAATCTCAAATCATATTGTGTTACTACATGATGCAAGTATATGAGATAAAGGAAGGTAACTCCAATAGAACTTTCCTCCAGTATTCTCACATTTCCTGTAAAGTCTGTTTCAGAGAGGCATTTGTTCAGTTCTCTCGATGGTCCCCTACTTTCTTATAGTATCTTCTCATAGGTTTACTGATTTTCCTCAGTTTGCTCCGTTGTTTTTCATGCCTGTCGTGGCTTCTTGCTTTGGAAGGAATCTCCACTGTGTTTGACACCAAATCAAGGGGTCTCACTGTTTAGCATTTATGCTGTTGTGGTTGTCTACTTGGGGGAGGACTTAAGGGGAGGCATTATACTTTCTTCTTCTTGTGATTACCTCCTAATGGAGAAATCTCTCTTCTGATTTGAATTTGTTATGTTGGCTGTGCACTGGCACTGTCTTTCTGCTTAGAGCTGTCATGGGATGTTAGCATGTTCTTTCACTTATTTTCTATGATTGTTTGGAGGTGGGAAGTGGTTGAAGACGTAGGCAGGGGAGAAGGACCATCTCCTTCCTTAAAGTTTCCCTATGGCTCTTTGATATTCCAGTCTTACAGAAGTCCTTATTTAGATACAGGCACTGATGTTGGTTTTGTATTGTGTTGATCATCCCCATGAAAAAGTGGTTGGAGGGACTTTGTTTTCACACAGCCCTCTTAACTGGCAAGTCCTTGCCCAATCAATCTGTACGTGATCCTTTACACCCATCTTTGGGAATTTTTTTTCCTTTCTTTCTAATGCATAATGTCTGGCTTTGATAAAAAGGGTTCTGCTTTCAAGTTTCAAGAATAAAAAGAGGATAAGCTGTCTGAGTATTAACATGATGGAAAAATTTTAAAATAAAGCACAGTTGTGTTAGCTTATTTGTGACAAATAGATAATGCATCTCATGGCCGTTAGGAACAGAATATTTGTTAGAGCATTCTGTCTATTGTTTAAAGGCATCTGTGGCATGTCATAATATTTACACAAGGCATGAAAGTGTTCCATTATCCATATATGAAGTCTATAGTGTATCCCTTAAACTGTTGTCATTTAGCTGAATTCCAAGAAAATGTTGCCGGTACCGTTGTGTGAAATGATATAACCAAAAGGCTTATGGAGCTCGGCTTCCTCCACACTCCACCCTCTGTCACAATACAATAAGTCAGAATACTATTACTTATTGAAGCATATGCTTAATGAAAAATTAATAGCATTGCCATATGATGTAATGGTGCAAGATGCTATATTCTCACTAGGATAAGATAGTTACATATTTCTGCCAATTGGTCATCATCTTTTATTTCACATATCCATAATGAGTGCATATTTAGAAAATGTGAGGGCGTTATCTGCTAATGTTTCTGATTATTTAGTGATAATATTGAACCCATGTTCTTACAGAGAGTCTGAGAAGGAGAAAGATGAGAGGGGTTAGAGGAGGGAGGAGGGAAGAGAAAAAAAAGAGAGGGGGAGAGAAGGAGGGAGAGGAAGAAGAGAGAGTGCGATTGCTGTGTGGGTGAGCCTGTGTGTATGCAGCACAGATGTATAATTTTGGAAGTCTGAATTTTCTATATCATTATTTTGGAACATTACCAAGTAGTGCAATGCTGTGATTTAGTTAAAACTAATTCTGGGTCTATCTAAAATGGTACCTAGCATAAATGTGTTCTCATAGGCATGGTTTTAAACAAAAACATAATAATTTGTTATTAGTTACTCTTCCTGAAAATCACATATTTAAATCCTTTAATAAACTGGGAAAGGTTTCTGTGAATGGCCTAGATAAGGTTGCTTGAACTTAAGTAAGCCTAAAAGAGTCTTATAAATTTTCTCACTTTCCCATACTGTTGCCAGATTAATCTTCCTCCGTTGTGTCTGGTCAGCTCCCTTATCTGCTGAGACCTCCTGGGCCCCACAGCGTCCGCAGCGCCAGGGAGTCACCTCATCCCAGCATTCGGAGTCTCCTGTAACAGGGTGCCCACCTGCCTCTCCAACATTGCGAGCCAGCCTATAATCAATCTGTATCTGGGCCCCAGCTACACCAAGCCTCATTCTGTTCTGCATTCTAGCCCTTTGCTTTCCTTCCTCCGTGCCTATGCAGGGTCACTATGGAATGTCCCTCTCCTCCAACCTCCTGCGTGTAAACATTGTCTTTAAGTGCTCAGCTCACGTGTCTTCTCCTCCAAGTATAGTTATTGCTGAGACATTAGAATAGTCCCTTTCGCCTGTGAACTGGCTGAATCCTCTCTCTCCATCTCTAAGACAGTGAAATGTGGAGCTCCGGCTATGTATTTCCAGGGCCCTGAGTTCTAGTTAGTACATACCAGTTATGCCATATTGGTCTTCGGTGTGATAACTAATATCTCTGAGCTTCAGTTTCCTCATCTATGAAATAGAAGTGATAATATGTATGTTATTCGGTTTGGGAGAATTAAGATGATATCTGAGTCATATATAGTTTAGTGGTTGAGCGATAATAGATGTCAAATAAGCACAGTCTGATCTATGATTTTTATTAAACGTCATTGCTCTCTCCTATTATGTGATTTATTTATGCAAAATCTCTCCCTAGCCTTGGAGTCTTTGGTGACAGAACCTGAGCTAGGTTTGTGTTTACATCCTCAAAGATCTCAGCACAGTTTTTTATATGAAATATGTACCAAATCATATCTTTATCTTCTTAATTCTCAGATGATAGTGTCGTGTCAGCTCAGTTTCTTCCATCACATCTGACCTGAGCAGGACTGAATGATTTGTGCGTTTTGATTTGTGATGGAGTGTGATCTCTGCTTCAGCTGTCTTTTAGGCAGCAGCTACTTCTGGCCTCCTTTGCTGCAGAGACAAGCTGGGCTTTGGAGCCCTGTGCCCTCAGTGAGCTTGATGGTTGCAAAGATATTTTCAGTGTGCTGATGGGTACGGCTGGGTTTAAGAGATGAGATATGTGGAGTGTGATTAAGCCTGTGTCTACTCATTATCAAACCAACATTACTCATTATAAACTTTTAAGTCTAGAGATTTGAAACGTTTAGCGTTTATTCATATGAATCATATCCACTGTTGGTTGGGTCTAGTTAGAGATACTTCATGCGACTCTACAAACTTTCTCCCATGGCTGGAAATCAACTCTGTAGAATCTTGTCTCCCACGCTGGCCACTCTGAATCTATGATCTTTGTGTTGTGCTGGTGTCTTCAATTCTTCACACTTCAGTTAAGCAGTGTGGATGAGTGGACATCTCTTGGGTTTTTGGAGTCAGACAATCTGGACTTTAGTCTTGATATTACCACCGATTCTGTTTGACTTGTTCATATTATTGCATCTTTCTGAGTCTCAGTTTTCTCACCTGGGGAAATGTTGTTAATACTGCCTACCTCTAGGGCTGTTGTAAGGAAGCAGCCGCATAGCACAGGGAGATCGTGCTTTGTGACCACCTAGAGGGGTGAGATAGGGAGGGTGGGAGGGAGGGAGACGCAAGAGGGAAGAGATATGGGAATATATGTATATCTATAACTGATTCACTTTGTTATAAAACAGAAACTAACACACCATTATAAAGCAAGTATACTCCAATCAAGATGTTAAAACAACAACAACAACAACAACAACAACAACAAAAATGACACAAAAGGTTATCCGTGCTAGAGCAATGTGTACATATATCAAGGACCCTATGAATATTAATTATTTCTTCCACATCTCCCCCTTTTTCTCCCACCTACATCATCATGAGAAATAAGCCTAGTCAAAAGCATAAGTCTCAAATAGTACTACCCTTTTTCTTTTAAACATCTCCACTTTTTAAAAACCGTAGGATGGCAAGCTGTTTTTAAAGAGAAACACATTTTCAGATTTCAAGGATATTTACTACTTTAATGACTGTTGACAGTCAAAAGGTTTCATTTATATGAAGGATAAAACTTTACCTTGTTTTAGAAAATGTATTTTTGAAACCACCAGGCTCAACTAACAAATTTCTTTTCTAAAAGTGACAGTAGAGCTTGAGGAAAATGATGAAAAATAAGTAGAACAATTTCCAAAACTCACTCAAAAACTATTAAAAGAAATGCATCAATGTTTTCAACTATGTAATGTTGAATAATTGGGACGTTCTAAACTATTATTACTGGTTCTTTTGAAAATCAAAAGTTGCACTTTAGCAGAAATACATGAATGTGACTTTTTTTAAGCACATTAATCAAATTAAGCAAAATTAATTAAGCGATTAAGCAAAATTAATCTTTATTAATTGTGATAAGTTGTATTTTATTGTATATGCATTATATGTTTGTATGCATTTTAAAACACTTAAGATCCAATCTTGAGAGCACTGTTAATTCTGGGTTAAAATCTTCTGTGATTTTACCATTGTGATGAATAATTATGATCAACGTCATGCTTAGATTTTCTGAAATCTCTGGAAATAAGTGTTTTTTTTTTTTTAAATTAGACACTTCCTTGGCCAAATGGGTAGTTAAAATTAATACCACATATTTAGGATAATGGTATGATATTTATTAAATTAAAATGAAAATATATTGTTTGAGAAAGAGTTTTCCCTTGGAGAGTTTAGGGCATTTTATAATAGTGTTTAGGTTTGTAATGAGACTACATAGACCTCTTATGTTTTTCTCTTTGGGAGTCATAACACAATCTGAAGAAATGAGTTCTTAATTACTAAAGAGATTCATATGTGCTCATATAAAATAAATTTCATTTATGCTTTTAACAACTTGCAGGCTAGAATAAAATTGACTAAAACTATGGTTGTGCTTACCAGTATTGGTGATAACTTTAATAAATGATGCTTCATCCATGTCTTGAATCTACTTATATTGCTAATTTACTACTTCTAGATAATACCGAGATGCATGAGTCCAGTTTAGTGGGGAGCTGATACACGGAGGGTACAAACTGAGTACAGTGATACTTGCTTCAATCAGGCATATTTAGATAGATATCTTATTTCATGATCTTTGCTTGACAGTATTAACTTCTTTGCTAATATGTATTCTAAATATATTTTGGTCAGAAGATCATCATGCCTAACCCAGTGGTGAGACCCTTTCCAAACTTATCAGCTTGAAAATTGGTTGGAAGGATGCTAGATGATAAAAAATTAAATTTCGGTTAGTTTCTAATGAACTAAGTTTGACTTTTCCTGTGTTTTGCAAATTATTTATAATAAACTATTGGAACGTAGTTTACCTATACTTTAAAAATACACATATTTCTATTAATCAGTAAATTTTATGTAGCATAGAAAAAATATAGTATGTAGTTTTGCATTTGATCGTCCCCCAAATCTTATGAAATAGTCATTCTTATCCCATTTAGACAGAAAACAATTGTGAAATTCAGGTCAATTAAGTGACATACAAAGGGCATATACACAGTTTCCATTTTTTCCCTATAGATTACAGAATGTCACTGAAGAGATGTAAGCCATGGGGGCAAATGGTCAAGTTTGTAGTTGAGAGTCTTCTGGGAGAAATGTGAATGGTCGATTCATGAGATCTACAACTGGAGACAGATCTCTGTCATCCTTGGCTCCTACCTTTCTGTCATAGCCCACATCCCCTGCATCAGGAAAGTTGTTAACTGTAATTTCAGCACATAGCAACAAGCCAACTATTTATCAAGATCACTGTTTTTACCGCCCTGGTCTCTACCTATCAACTCTTGCCTTCACCTACAGAGCTTCCTAACTGGTGTTGCTATTTATACTCTTGCTTTTGCTAATCTAAATATAGCAGTCAGTGTGACCCTTTAAACATGTAAGACCACAGTATATCATTGCAGATCCAGCCTTGTCGTAGATTCTGTTTCACTCAGAGGAAAAGCCAAAGTCCTTCCTACAGCTACAAAGCCCGACATGCTCTAGATCCCTTTCTTCATGCCATTTTCCCACTCCCCTACTCCCCTCAGCCACACTGGCCTACTGGATCTTTCTTGAACATACAGTCATGCTCTTGCCTCAGGTCTTTGCCCTGGTTGTTTCTTCTGCTTGAAATACCCTGTGTGGATCTCCATGTGGTGAATACCCTCACTTCCTCAAATCTCTAATGAAATGTCATCTTCTCAATGAGAAGTGAGCACATTATTTTAATTGCAGCCTGTTTACCTCCCCTGTTTCTGATTTTCCTTACACTGATTTGCTTTTTTTCCCTCCTATAGTACTAATCACCTTCTAATAAACTATGCAGTTTATTTATTTATTTTGTGTATTGTTTAGTGTCTGCCTTGTCCTATTACAATATGGATTTCACAGGGACAGGAATGTTTACCCGTTTGGCTCACTGATGCATTCCAAACACCTAAAACAGTATGTGGCATAAAGAATATTCTCAAAAAGTATTTGCTTAATGAATGAATGGATTGAATGTTGAGGGAAGCATCTAAGATAACCAGACATGTATTGTTTGCAGGACTGTTTGAAAATGTAGTATGGCTTTTAAAATCTGAAGCTTGAAATAATGCTTTTATCCATTTTTAGTTAATCCTAAGATTGGAGGAGAACCTCTGAAGCATCCATAAAAAATCATGTTCTCCAGCTCAGGCAATTTGGGCCTCCTTGGTTTTCTTTGTTTATTTTCTTTGGTGCAAGAGACAGTGGTCAAATTCAGAAACTATGACTTCCTTATCAATTCATATTGATGTTAACATCTCTGTGGTTTTTAATTGACAAGAAGAGTCATAAATGCAAATATAAAAAGAGATCATTTTTCCATCAGAGAAACTGTTATAAAATACCATCAAAATAAATAAAAGAAAACCATTAAATGATTAATATTTGCAACCTGAAAGCCTCTTCAGTAGTTCCCTTCTTATAATCACTCTAGAGTAAAAGATGAATAAAATGGAAAATATTGTTGGAATAATTTATTCACCAAAAGCTCCAGAAATGAATATATTAACTTACTAATCGTACATCTGTAGCAAGCACTAACAGCAGAGTATGAAATTTGGTTAATAAGCAACTTGAAAGAAAATCTTGAATTAATGCAATTCATTGCAATATGATACTTTCTGTTGCAGAATTACTAAAATTCATTCTTGTTTTTAAGTGGTCTTACAAGAGCATAGCTGCTATTCTGTTCTCTTCATCTTTTAAAATAACTTCATTCAATTTGTGAATTTGTTTAGTTTTTAATATAATACCCTGACAACGTTACATAGAGATTCTAAACTAAAACTAAACGAACGTTGTCCTGTTTCTTTTTCTTTCTGCTCTGAATCAAAAACAATTCTCCATGAACAATGTCCAATTATAATGAAGATAAATATAGTGTTCTAAAACATATTTCTGCTACTGTTTGAAGAAAGCTTCTAGGACTGTCCTTCAGACTCATACATTTAAAAAAGGAATGGACAAGAGAGAAAAGCAAAAGAAAAGAGAAAAGAAAAGAAGAAAAAGGAAGAAAAGGAGAGGAAAAGATGAGGAATAGAGAGAGAAGGGAAAGAGAGGACAGGGAAAGATAAAGGAACTTGTATGTTATTCCCCAAGTGCCCTATTTTCCACCCATAATAAAGCTAATGAATTTTGAGACTTCCCTGGTGGTCCAGTGGTTAAGACTCCACTCTCCCAATGCAGGGGGACCTGGGTTCGATCCTCGGTTGGGGAACTAGATCCTGTATGCCGCAACTAAAGATCCCATGTGCTGCAACTAAGACCGGGTGCAGCCAAATAAATAAATAAATATTTTTTAAAAAATCTTTTTTTTAAAAAAAAAAAGCTAACAAATTTTTAGTCTTACTTTCTAAAATCAGAAAAACTAAATGATCTCTTCTTACATTGATTTTTTTCTGATTTCAAAAAAATCCTACTGCCTGAATTAAGAGGCTAAGAGGAAAAGGCATTTCCAATTCCTAAAGTATCAAGTTGACCAGTTATTTCATATTGTAATATCTGTATTCATAGAAATACATATGGATGCTCTCAGGTTATGTGTGAGTTTGGGACCTAATAAACTTCCTTCCTCTTGTTTTAGAAGGGGGTTATGATAGAATTGTGATGCAATTAGTAACTTTAGACAGTCATTTTCCTTTATTTTGAGCTCTTTAAAAACCTTTTTATAGAATTGCACACATACATACAGTGTAGAGTTTGCAAACTTGAAAATCTCTTTTGGGACAAACTCATCTTGCAATACTTCCTACCTGTGTTTTCCTCTCACTGTATCCCTTATCCTTAATAGGACAAAACATCTATTATTATATAAAATAAAGAAAACTGTGACTAACAAGACTTCAAATCTACATCCAAATCATGACTACACTTGCCAAATATGATTTTGTCTTTGTGTTTGTAGATACTGTGACTCCAGGGACTTCATTATCTCAGGCCTGGCGCATCTCAAGTTTCTCTAAAAAGCCAAATCACCTTGTCTTTAGGTCTTCAGAGGCTTCCCATCCCTGTTCACTATTTGTCTCACCTTTGGATTCCTGTCTTATTCAAACTTAATGAATCCTACTACTTTTGTATGCACCCACTGTCCAAACCTGTGAAGGCTGGGCAAATTAAATGTGGCATAAAAATATAACTACTTTATTTATTTAAAAGTAGAGGACAATTGCAATTCAGTGCAGGTTTTTTCTATTAACTATGTGCTTTTTTGCATTAGGTACAATGTGTAGCTTATGCTTCTTTCATGGAAACGTGAGGATTGCCTCTCTGACTCATGGTCAGACTTTGGGCTCTCTGCATCTTTAGTTCGTACCATGTCAGTGTGCCTTTTAAAGGCCTGTTCCTCCCCTGCACCCTCGATGAGAATGGAAGGGCCTCTAGCTCTCTTGGCTGTGCCATTGTGGTTCACATAGGCAACCTGGTGAGGAGAAGATTACATTTCCAGATGTTTCTATATCTCTGCTAAGTATCTAAGAGATGGAACACTTAAAACACACAATTGTGCATAGAGAGGCAGGTTTGGGACATTTGGAAAGTGATGACAGCAAAACTCAGGTTAGGAGTTAAGATAATTTTGAAGAAACAAATCTATGACATGGAATCTTGTTGGCAGGAGGAGCCTCCCAAATTACCTCATCCAACAGGGCAGTGATGAAATGATCCCACAGACCAAGCAATCTGAGTAATGGTTCTTCATATTTGTAACATTTTTTTATAAAAACACATCCCTTGCCTCAGAGCTTAGTTCTTCATCAGCACAGGCCCTCAAGAGTCCTTTGGAGGAATTTAAACCTGTGTTTCAAACCTGAGCAACTCTGCTGCATGCGACTGTCATTGGAGCTAAGAAAACAGCAGCCTTCCTTATAAATAAACTCTATTCAACGATTTGCATTTTTGCTGCCTTTGGTCTGCACATTTATTTTATTTTTACTTATTTATTTTTTGGCTGTGTTGGGTCTTTGTTGCTGCATGCGGACTTTCTCTAGTTGCAGCGAGCCGGGGCTACTCTTTATTGCCGTGCGCGGGCTACTCATTGCGGTGGCTTCTCTTGTTGCGGAGCATGGGCTCTAGGTGCGCGGGCTTCAGTAGTTGCAGCATGTGGGCTTCAGTAGTTGTGGCTTGCAGGCTCTAGAGTGCAGGCTCAGTAGTTGTGGCACACGGCTTAGTTGCTTAGTGGCATGTGGGATCTTCCCAGACCAAGTATCGAACCCGTGTCTCCTGCATTGGCAGGCGAATTCTTAACCACTGTTCCACCAGGGAAGTCCTGGTCTGCATGTTTAGATGCCAGTGTTATCCTTCATAAAATGTCACGTACCGAAATGGGCAGAGTAGACATATAATACACTAGGTGTTCACTTCTTAACTCCTTTGCATTCTGTTGGATTTAATGGAAATCCTACCTAGTGAAGGAGCTATTTAGTATTATCTGGGGGTAAATACCAATGATGAGTATAGTTTTGTCTGTTCTTACTTTCTATATATTGATATATGATGCAGTTAGTATTTAAGTTGGTGCATGTAACAAACATGCCGTACTACTTTTTATCCCAAGCAAACTGGAATCACTATATATATCCCTTTCTCTCTCACTTCAAATCCAGAGCAAAAGGCCTTGCTTGTTTCTTCAGTAAACCTGACGGGAATGGAGGCCTACAGCGTTCTGAGTATGTGCCAGGCACTTTCTCCCCTTATGTTTATATCGCACATAGTTTTAGCCTCCTCATTTTATAGATTATAAAATAGAAACTCAGAGAAAAAGGAACTTGTCATGTTCATGAAATATTAAGGGGTGAATTCAAACCCAAATCTTTAGGGTTTTCCCACCCCTCTACAGTGATAAATTTTCACATGGATTAAATGTTATTACGTCCATCAGTGTGTAGTAGCAAGAAGAGCACCGTTCTTTTTTATTTTCCCAAATATATTATTTTTCTAATTGAAATATGGTTGATTTACAATATGGTGTTCGTTTCAGGTATATCACGTATTCTTTTAGCGCCACCTATGTACCAGTCACTATCTCTTTTCTTTCATTATTTTTGTTTATTCTTCTTCACAACCCTATCAGTTAGGTACCATTATTATCTTTTTTTAATGCTTATCTTATTTTTTTTACCATTTAAAAAATTAAAGTATAGTTAACTTAAAATGTTGTCTTAGTTTCAGGTGTACAGCAAAGTGATTCAGTTATACATATATATGTATAATATGTGTATTATATACACATATGTATATTCTTTTTCAGATTCTTTTCCATTATAGCTTATTACAAGATATTGAATATAGTTTCCTGTGCTATGCAGTAGGTCCTTGTTGTTTACCTATATTATACGTAATAGTGTGTATATGTTAATCCCAAACTCCTAATTTATCTCTCCCCCACTCCACTATACCCTTTGGTAACAATAAGTTTGTTTTGTATGTCTGTGAGTCTATTTTTGTTTTGTAAATAAGTTCATTTATATCAGTTTTTAAGATTCTGCATGAGTGCTATCATATGATATTTGTATTTCTCTGACTTACTTCACTTAATATGATAATCTCCATGTCCATCCATGTTGCTGCAAATGGCATTATTTTATTCTTTTTTATGGCTGAGTAATATTCCATTGTGTATATATACCACGTTTTTTATCCATTCATTTGTCGATGGACACTAAGGTTGCTTCCATTTCTTGGCTATTGTAAATAGAAGAGCACAGTTCTTTTTTTTTTTTTTTTTTTGCAGTACGCAGGCCTCACACTGTTGTGGCCTCTCCCGCTGCGGAGCACTGGCTCTGGACGCGCAGGCTCAGCGGCCATGGCTCACGGGCCCAGCCGCTCCGCGGCATGTGGGATCTTCCCAGACCGGGGCATGAACCCGTGTCCCCTGCATCGGCAGGCGGACTCTCAACCACTGCGCCACCAGGGAAGCCCAAGAGCACTGTTCTTAAAGTCAGAAAACCTGGGTCAAATCCTAACTCCAGTAGATTCCAACTATGAGAACTTGAACAGTTTCTGTGAACTGAAGCTCTCAGGTGCACTTTCCCAACCACATCTTCCCTCCCGAACCCCGGAAGAGGCCACTGATGTCTTGAATTTGGTATGCATCATTACCTTGATTTCCTTACAGTTTCCCCTAAACAATATGATGACTGTGTTGCATTTGGAGGCTTCATTCTATGCTGTCATCAGCAATGACATAAGAACTCTGACACTCAGCCTGCTCCCCTTATGTCCTTATCAACTCAATTAGAACAGCTTCACTCCAGGAACTCCAGGGACTACATAGTCACCATGCTGTTTTTAAGTTCTGTTTTATGCATTTTGGAAAACAGACTTGATTTTTGGAAGAGCTCATGTACATCCTACATAACAGGAGTGGGATTGTTTTTGGATATTCTGGTAGTTATCAAAGTTCTCCATTATCAGGGATAGGCAATATAGTGCAGGAGTAAAGCAGGAGTTGAGAACACTTCTTGGGTATATTGCTTAATATTTATGAACTCGTTTCCTTATTTAATTGGTGATGATAATTATCTTTTTTGTTTGTTTGTTTGTTTTTGTTTTTTGTGGTACGCAGGCCTCTCACTGTTGTGGCCTCTCCCGTGGCGGAGCACAGGCTCCGGATGCGCAGGCTCAGCGGCCATGGCTCACGGGCCCAGCCGCTCCGCGGCATGTGGGATCTTCCCGGACCGGGGCACGAACCCGTATCCCCTGCATCGGCAGGCGGACTCTCAATGAGTGCGCCACCAGTGAAGCCTGATAATTATCTTTAAAATCCATTTTTTTTTGGTGTGAGGATTCAATGAAATATGGAGTATTTATAGTAAGTGGTAACCCATGATATTATACAACTGTTAGTATCCATCTTCCAAATTTTACCATTCTAGCCCCAGAACCCCAGAGAAGGACATACATACCAACTTTATTCATTACATTTCTATTAAATAGTTGAAAGGTAACTTGTAAACACATAGCCTGGCAACTTCAATCTTTTTATACTCCAAATAATTTGAAAGGATATGTGGTGTTGGCTTCACTGAACCACATCAGAACACTCCAGAGATGACACTTTTATACAAATCCCTGCTTTTCCTTTTCTCCTTTCCCCTGGCCACATACGCAAGAAAACAGTTTTAAAGCATTTGTTTCAGTTTCTTTGTCTCTCCCAAGACTGCATGGCAAATGCATTTTTTGTTCATTCTTTTAAAAAAATGTTGAATTCTTAGTGCGTGCCAGGCATTATGAATGTATGTTTGGGAGAGGAGGAAAGCAGTGATATTATCTAATTCACATTTTAAAAGATTACTTTGGTTGCTTTGTGGAAAACGAGTGTGTGGTGGGGTTGCTGATATCTGGGGACATGTGAAATAGTGAGTGATTAGTTAGCAAGGAATCGTGAGTCCAAGAAAGAAATTTGAGATACAGTTTGAAGAGAGAACAGAGAGGTCACGCTGGTGAATCCCATGTGTAGAGGAGAGAGGAAAAGAAAAGGAAGACACCCTGATTTCTGAACAAGAGTATCTGGGTAGGTGGTTTTGTATTTAGTCAGGAACTCTGGAAATTCAGTAGGTTATGGGTAGAATCATGAGTTTGGAAATATGTTTGAGTCTCATATAAGATATGCAAATGGAAATGTCATGTAGGCAACTGTATACATGAGTCTTGATTATAAAGAATTCTGGAGGAGATAAACATTGGGAACTCTATAGACTATAAATGATATTTAACTTAGTTTTTGACAGAATATAGGATAAATAGATTAGGAAGAGGATAGGTTCCAGGATAGGGCCCTGATAATCATCTGCTATGGTAAAGTAGTGGAAGCAAGGTAGGAAAATGTGACTGAGATGTACGAGGTGAGGTTGCAGGAAAACCAGGAAGCTGCTGTTTCAGAAGGCAAGAGGTAAGTGTATTTTAAGAGTGGCAGAATGGCCAGTCACATGGAGGGCTATTTAGAGGTTGAGAAAGGTGATTGGAACGTTTCCATTGGATTTGGCAACACGGGGGTTGCTAGTGACCATTGTAAGAGAAGATTTAGTGGAGTGGCTGGGGCAGAGGCCAGGTGGGAGTGATCTGAACTGCTTAATGGAAAGTGAAAAGGAGGAGAGAGCGTTTGTTGACATCTCCTTTGAGAAGTTTGGTTGAGAAGGGCAGCAAAGAAAAATAGCAGTTTATGAGCGGGGAGGGCATATGCAGTAAGGGAAGGCTTCGTTTTGCTTTAAAAAAAGTGATACGCTTGGGACTTCCCTGGTGGCACATTGGTTAAGAATCCTCCTGCCTGGGCAGGCGACACATGTTCGATCCCTGGTCCGGGAAGATCCCACATGCTGTGGAGCAACTAAGCCCATGAGCCACAACTACTGAGCCTGCGCTCTAGAGCCCACGAGCCACAACTACTGAAGCCCACGTGCCTAGAGCCTGTGCTCTGCAACAAGAGAAGCCACCGCCGTGGGAAGCCCGGGCAACACAAGAAAGACTCAACTCAGCCAAAATAACTAACTAACTAAATAAATAAAACCATTAAAAAAAAGTGATAGGGCTTCCCTGGTGGCGCAGTGGTTGAGAGTCCACCTGCCGATGCAGGGGACTCGGGTTCATGCCCTGGTCCGGGAAGATCCCACAGGCCGCGAAGCGGCTGGGCGCGTGAGCCATGGCCGCTGAGCCTGCGCGTCCGGGGCCTGTGCTCTGCGGCGGGAGAGGCCACAACGGTGAGAGGCCCGCGTACCGCAAAAAAAAAAAAAAAGTGATAGCCTAGAGCGGAGTTTATCAAACTGAAGTTTGTGAACCATTAGTGGTCTTAAAACAATGTTAGTGTGTTTCAATAATCATTTAAAAAATTAAATAGAATAAAACAAAAAATTATCAAGGTACATCTCATGTGGTAAAGGTAAGAATTTTATTTTTATGGGATATATTATTATGAAACCTTTACAAATAGTTGCATATTTACACACATATGTACAGGTATATATTTTATCATAATATAAAATACGTTTCCTCATGTGGATCACAGTTTAAAAACTGTGGAATGCACTATACTAGGGCATGTTTGCAAGGTGACAGGGATAAACTAGTAGAGTAAAAGACACTGATGACACAGAAGCGAGGAAAACCAAAGAAGTAAAGTTCTTGAGCAGGACTGAGGAAGTCCTTACTCAATTCTCTTATCCTTTTGCTTCTCATCCACATACTTTATGCCTTCATGTAGTCATTTAAGCTGATCATAAATGAACAAATCCCATATTTTTTTCAGGTTTTAATGGTAGAGTTTAAAGAAATATCCTTTTTTCAACAGTAAAGATTTGTCATAGACACTGTGTTATGGACTTAATTGTTTCTCCCCAAATTCTTATGCTGAGATCCTATAACTCCCAGTAACTCAAAATGTGACTACATTTGGAGATAGGATTTCTGCAGAGGTAATTAAATTAAAATTAGGTCATTGGGGTGGACCCTAATCCAATATGATTGATATCCTTAAAAGATGAGAAAGTTTGAATGGAGAAACACACAGAAAGAAGACCACTGAGAAAATAAATTTTTGCAGTTGAAGCCCCCCAGTCCGTAGCATTTTGTTGTGGTGGCCCTAGCAGACTAGTATCATGCCAGTTACCTTCTTTGGTCTCCTTTGACTGTTACTACACCCTGAGGTGGCGACCAGGATCATGAATGCCTGTTACAGATGAGAAAACTTGAGATGTAGAGTTCAGAAATGACTCACCCAACGCTGGGGATCCAAATAGCTAGTAAGTAGAAAATGAAATTTTATAGATGCTCGGTCCATGACAGAAGGCTATGTAACAGGCTTTTTGGTCATGCTCTGCCTATAGTGGTAGATATGAATTTATGCTGGTCCATTTATTAAGACCAGAAGCTACACTTCTCTGCAAATATAAATTCTGATATCGATGAAATAAGACTAAACATTTAAAAACTTTAGAAATCCCAGAGATGACATATATTAACATTTAAAAATCATCACTTTTATGTATCCCATGAAATTGTATAGCTCAATAAACGTTTTTAAGTTTAGTTTCTCAGTAAGACATGATAAAGCCGGACCAGTGCATGGCATATAGTTGTTTTTTAAAAAAAATCTTTATGAGCGATTACATTTCTCAGAACAAGCACTAGGGAATAGCTCAATAAAGTAGTAATCATTTGTTACTTTGGTTTCCTGATACAAACACCATAAGTGAGAGATCCCAGTAAAGTTGCTTTCCATCTTTCTGTAATGTTTTTAGGGTCCTTTTTCTAAACTTCATATTTTGACTTGACTTTTAAATTTCTTAATGAAATGTCCTATAATAATTAAATGCTTCCAATGACACTTTAGAGTCTGCAGCACACTTAGCATGTTGTGCTAATTCATTCATTCATTTGTGTTTTTCAATAACCATTTATCAAGAGACTCTTGTTACTCTTACACTGGTGAATAAGACATGATCTTAAAAAATTCACAAGTTATTGAAGATGATGTGTGTGTGTGTGTGTGTGTGTGAGTGTGTGTGTGTGTGTGTGTGTGTGTGTGTGAATCTTGCTTCATTGCAATGAATGTCCTTATGCCTTACGTATGTCACATTATGAAAATGTGTTAGAGTTCTTCTAGGGTACAAACCTAATTGTACAAACCAAATTGCTGGGTTGTAAATTGTATCCACCTTCAGCTGTGTAGTGTTAAATAGATCTTCAGTTTACTCTTCTATTACTGTTCTCCCACATTCTAAAATCAGTCAGATTTATTGATTTTTGACAATCTTTAATAAGCATAAAATAACTGATTATTGTAATTTGTGATTCCCTGATTATTATACGCTTTTAAGTTTATATAGTATATATATATATATATATTTTTTTTTTTTTTTTTTGCGGTACGCGGGCCTCTCACCGCTGTGGCCTCTCCCATTGCGGAGCACAGGCTCCGGACGCGCAGGCTCAGCGGCCATGGCCCACGGGCCCAGCCACTCTGTGGCATGTGGGATCCTCCCAGACCGGGGCACGAACCCGTGTCCCCTGCATTGGCAGGCGGAGCCTCAACCACTGCACCACCAGGGAAGCCCTATATAGTATATGTTTGATGTGTTTATAGGTTTATATAAGTTTCTTGGCTATTGTAAATAGAAGAGCACTGTTCTTTCAATTGCCTGTTCATATAATTTGCTCATTTTTCTGCTTGTCTTCTTTTCTTACAAATCAATTTGTACATGTTCCTTTAGTATATTGAATAATATTCCTTTTTGTATGGATTGTAAATATTTTCTTCCCATCTGTAACTTTCTTTTCACTTTGCTTATGATAGGTTTTATGTTATAAAAATTTTCAATACTAATGTGTTCAAATACGTTAATTTTTTTCTTTATAGTTTTATTTTATGTCCCACTCTTGATTTCATCAGTATATTCTCCGTATTAGACTTTAAAATTTTAGATATTTGTTTATCTAATTTAAGTTATTAATCCATCAAGAATTTCTTGTTTGTTTGGAGAGAAGTAGAGATCTGATCTTATTTTCCTTTCTCTATATGGATGGCCAGTTACCCCTGTACTTCATTCAATAGTCTATTTTTTGGTCACAGATTTGTAGTCTATTATATCGTAAGCTCTCATAGGTACATGAATTTATTTTATGCCCACTTATTCTGTTACTTTGGTTTATTTGTCTATCCCTTCAACTATATACACTGTTAAATCTCTTTAGCTTTATAGTAAAACCTGATATCAGTTAAGCTATGTCCTCTCTTCTTCTTGTGCTTCAAAATTGCCTTGACAGATATTGACCTATAATTTTTCCACATACATTTTAGCATAAAGTTGCCACACTCCATCAAAAACACTAAGATTTTGATAGAAATTGCTTTGATTTTATAGATTAATGTGTAAGAGTTGCCTTTAGGGCCTTCAGGTATATGAACATGATATATTTCTCATTTATATATGTTTTATTTTACAACATTCAATAAAGTTTTAGTATTTTATTCTAAAGTCTTACATGTGCTTATTAGATTCAGTCATAGCTCTCTTATTATTTGTGCATTTATAAATGTAACTGTTCACATGTATATGTATGGCTGAGTCCCTTTGCTGTGCACCTGAAACTATTACAACATTGTTAATCAGCTATACTCCAATATAAAATAAAAAGTTAAAAAAGTAACTGTTTAAAATCAGATTTCTTAATAATTTGTTGCTCATATAAAGGAATATAATTGTTTTTTAATATATTGATTTTATATCTAGCAATTTTGCTGAACAATCTTATTAATTATAATGATTTACTCATTGGTTTTCTTGGATTTTCTATGTGGCTAGTCTGTGAATAAATCATATTTTTAAAATTCTTTTAATCTATTCCCTTTTAAATTTTTTGCACTCTTTTACTCTGGTAAACATTTTTTAATATAACGAAGAATAGAAATAGTGAAAGCAGGATAGCAAAGACACAAGCCTGTTCACAAAACAATGGCACCATGCGGCAGTTCCATGGGGGATTCCATGATGAACAAGGCTAACAATGTCCCTGTCCTCATGAGGCTTCTGAATTAACAAGAGAGGCAGGCATTGCATAGACAATTGCATGGTGGTTACTTCCTTACAATCCATTGGCTACTCTGAAGCACTTATGTAGCATGCTGTCAGAACACTTAGGAGACCAGGTGGGAATGGTGCTGATATGTAGTTTGGAAGGTGAGGAAAAGACATTTGAATTTGATCCAAATGAGGAGTGTGAGTTACACAGGCAAAAGTGAGACCCTGACCATGCAAAGTGCTCCAAAGAGAAGTACAGCTGTTTTTTTTTTTTCTTTTTAAATTTTTATTTATTTGGCTTTGTTGGGTCTTCGTTGCTGCGTGCGGGCTTTTCTCTAGTTGCGGCGAGCGGGGGCTACTCTTCCTTACGGTGCTCAGCCTTCTCATTGCAGTGGCTTCTTTTGTTGCAGAGCACAGGCTCTAGGCATGCGGGCTTCAGTAGTTGTGACGCATGGGCTCAGTAGTTGTGGCGCACAGGCTTAGTTGCTCCGCGATATGTGGGATCTTCCTGGACTGGGGCTCGAACCCGTGTCCCCTGCGCTGGCAGGTGAATTCTTAACCACTGCGCCACCAGGGAAGTCCTAGATGTTGTTCTAAAAAGAGTGTTCAGTGAAAAATTATTTGGTATGGATGTTCGATAGGCATACCAAATACAAAAATATAAAAGTCATTAAGGACAAAAAATATCTATTGACTGCCCCTGTTTGGAAGATATTTTATATCACTTTGAATTCTTCCCTAGGTAATTAGCGAAAGTAAATCTAACTAAGCAGAAGGCCATGGCAGTTGGCACAAAGCCACTCAAGATCATGGCCACTCGAGTATTTGCCTCGTGCACAGACCTGCAGCCCAGTAGCCCTATCATCTTTGCTCTGGCTCCATCTCTGGTTGTTGTTTTATTTTGACCTCCATTTTTCCCTCAGCAACCATGGAATCAAAATTTGGATACAATTAAAAAATCATTAGTGATTTAAAAAATAATTTTATTGGACACACTAACATGATTAAGAAAATTCCAAGGCAGTATTGGCTGTGGGCATTTTGGCAAGTCTGGGTTGATTTGTTTTTTGAAGTATAGCTGATTTATAATATTATATTAGTTTCAGGTATACAACATAGTGATTCAATATTTTTTATAGATTATACTCCATTTTAAATTATAAAATAATGGCTATATTTCCCTGTGCTTTACAATGTATCCTTTGTAGGTTATTGTTTTAATACAGTCCTTTAGCCAGTTTTCAATGCAAGGCGTGTGCTTACTTAGACCTTGTGTTCTAGAAAAGCTGGGGCCTATGTGGAGAGCTCTGTTTTGTCAGCCCCACAAAATGAAAAGCTGCAACCTGCATTTTCCTTATTCCGTTTCAAGTATGAAGGTGATTTTAAAATTTAACTGCAGTTTCGTTGAGATGTGCTACTACTCCCAGCTAATTATATAGATGCATCAAATATGCATTTTCTATAAAAGCCGTATTATGGTTTTGCCTTTATCCACCAGTGACACTTGAATCGAAGGTGGTAATAAAATGTCAATATGTATTTAGTCATATGAGAAAAAGTAATCTAGCAATTTCCGAGGTGTAACATGAGATGTATTATTGCTTCTAAAAACATGAGTAAACTCAGAATGACAAGCCTACATAAGCTAGGGTTCTTGATCACCCAAGGTTGGCCTGCTTTGTATCCTGCCACTGAGGCAGAAAACTAGGTCCTGTCCTCTTTTTATTTCCCCTCCAAATTGGGTGTAGGGTTTCAGGGTCCTTAGGGACTTCAGGAAGTCCAGCATTTTGCCAAGCACATGTGTTGGGTGTGTGGATATAGGCTCAGCACTCTGATGAGCTCTGCATTCATTGAGAGATTTAGGGTCCTATTCTGACCTCATTCCATTTGGAGCATCCCTGTCCAAACGAAAAGCCCTGTGCAGGTGTAATTACCTCTCACATGCGCGGAACGTGCTACATCTCTCACCGAAGGAAGCCTAGTCAGGGTTGGACAGTGTGTAACATTTCACAAGAAAAGGGAATGGATGTTCTCCTAACAGCATCTTAAAAGGGGAGTTTGGAGAGGGGAACTCCATCTTTCTAGGGGGGAATAATGTGCATCCATCGAGGGAAGTAAGGTGGGAGGTGAGACTGACGTGCTGAGGTCAGGCTTTCGAGCCTCATTTGTGCCTCCTTGGAACATTTGCTTTGTGGTGGACCAGTGACATCCCAGTTACTGTGGAGGCCCTGAGACACAGGGCAGAGTAGAAGCTCAACAAGAATCTGGTTTGACCCAGTATACTGCCACTGAGGCAAGTCTCTTTTTTTGGACTCTTTTCATTACTCAGCAAGAGAAGGAGAAACCATGTTTATTTGTTTTTCTCTGCCATGGACAATTGGAGAACACAAGGACTCAGCCTGTGACATCTGAGATGTACAGTGGCTCTGACAACACCGCATGACCTCATGAATCTATAACAGGGGGAACATCTCCTAAAATTCTTATCAGGCACGTGGTGAGGGGATTCCCCATATGTAATTATATTTAGCCATCGAGTGACATTATAAGAGATGAATTCACCGATTTTACAGGTGAGGAAACTGAGGCTTGGGGACAGTTAAGCCATTGGCCAAGGTCATAGAGATGTGATATGGAACAAAGGGGATATTAAAACCCAGGATTCCAGTTCCACAATGTATGCTCGTAACCACTATGCTGTGCCACTTTTTAAATTTTTTTTATTTTTAAAAAAAATTTTATTGGAGTATAGTTGATTTACAATGTTGTGTTAGTTTCAGGTATACAGCACTGTGAATCAGTTATACATATACATACAACCACTCTGTTTTTAGATTCTTTTCCATATAGGCCATTACAGAGTATTGAGTAGAGTTCCCTGTACTATACAGTAGATCCTTATTAGTTATCTGTTTTATATATAGTAGTGTGTATATGTTAATCTCAATCTCCCAGTTGATCCTTCCCTCGCTTATCCCCTGGTAAGTGTAAGTTTGTTTCTGTGCCACCTTTAAAGGCCCGTCTCTCCCTCTTGCAGGCTTAATAGGAGAAACAAATAAAGGCATTTCTGTGAGAAAGCTTTCTGCAAAATATGATGTAGTTTGAGAAATGTAAGCTATTGTATTAGTTCCAGTTCGTTGATACTTTCTGTTAATGTAAAGGGTGCAGTACTCATAAACACTTATTTATTTAAATTATGTAGCACTTGCCCTTTGTAGAGCTTGAATGAGACAGTCCATTGCTCCATAGAGCAATTCCTATTCTTCCAGTGCTCTGGTCTGCAGATCATCTACTGCCAAAAATATCCTTTCCCTAAGTAATTTCAGAAGTGCCTTTATCAGTGAAAACTTTGCTTATCAGTGCCACCTAATCCTAAGCAGGAAAAGTTCCAGAAGTGGCTTCGTCAGTGAAAACTTGCTTCTTGGTGCTCCCTTTTGCAGAGGTGTAAATGATAGGTGGCCGTTTGTTGGAGCAGATGCCTCACCGGCCATCCCTACCTGCCTCCCACTGCCTGACTCACTATCCCATGGCTCACTCAGAGTCATCACTTACAAGTTAGAGGATCCAGGAGGTACTCTGGAGCCCTAGAGGGATATGCCTCTTCTGGAAGAGCTATGAAACCTCACTGATGAACAGAAGCCTCTCAGTTTCAGATTGTAACCCCTTCTTGTGACCTGTGTCCTTCTTTTGTCTTAAGACACTTCTTAGGATTTCAGAACAGAACTTGGTTTCCAGAGGGCAGCTAGTGAGCTTTTTCTGTTTGGACACTCAGACTGTGCTGTATCTGTGCCAAAGAGGCAACCTTTTGACAGAAGTACTCCCAACCAGCCCACTTCACACGTGGAGAATGGTGCTTAAATGCCGTAGTATGGGAAACTTCCTTTCTCTGTCTCAAAGTGCAGTGGTGTGAACCTTTTCCTGTCATTGGTGATTCTCAACATTTTTTTTTCACCATGGAGTCAGAGGTTATATAGCTATATTCAGGGGGAATATAGCAGGTATTGACAAATTTCATTTTCTTTGTTTACTTATATGTAAATTTTTAAGATGAATTCAGAGAATTAATTTATTCCATTCAAAATGTTTCAGTGAACAAGTTTCAGAAATTTAACTTTATACGTTACATTTTTTCCTGTGCAAGGTCAGATTTTATGTTTTTTAAAAACAAGGACGTTTTTATTGACAGTAAGGTTTTTTATACACTGTTGTGTCTATTATATCCAATGTTCTCACTCAGTTATCCAACACGCAATTACATGTTTTTAATGTTATCTATTTTTATTTATATAAATCTGCTATTAAAATTCCCTATGGGGGCTGTCCCTGGTGGCGCAGTGGTTGAGAATCTGCCTGCTAATGCAGGGGACACGGGTTCGAGCCCTGGTCTGGGAGGATCCCACCTGCCGCGGAGCAGCTAGGCCCGTGAGCCACAACTACTGAGCCTGCGCGTCTGGAGCCTGTGCTGCGCAACAAGAGAGGCCGCGATAGTGAGAGGCCCGCGCACCGCGATGAAGAGTGGCCCCCGCTTGCCACAACTAGAGAAAGCCCTCGCACAGAAACGAAGACCCAACACAGCAAAAATAAATAAATAAGTTACTAAAACTCCTACCCCCAACATCTGAAAAAAAAAAAAATTCCCTATGAATTAAAAAAGACAAAATAATGACAATTTCTTCTTTTTTTTGATTATGAACTCAAAAAGATGAAAAGTTAAATAAGTAAACCATATTTATTTTAATAGCACATATTGGTTATGCTCAACTGTGATCAGTGGGTCTTAGGCATTTACATTCCCAACACTTTCCTGTTTGCTTGGGAGTAGCGGGAGTTCAGAAGAAATATAAAATCTGGTGAATGCTCTGGGGGAAGTCACATCAAGCTGGAAGGGTACAACTACCATAGCTGAAGCAGTCAGAGAAAAATATGTCATCTAGTGTGAGTAAAGGACAGTAGTTCTTTAGTTTGGAAAGGGCAAGATCTTTTGCAGTTGGGTAATGACAAGAACTACTTAATATGTGGTTTGGACAGTTCCTTGATGCTATGCCCAGGGGCACATGCTTGGCACCCATTATTCCCTGTGACCCTCTCATGTAGGTATTGTGAGATGCTCCTTTAACAGAAGACACTGAAGCCAAACAAGTTCAGTGACATGCCCAAGGTCCCATCCTGAGCCTGAGTGTATGCAGAGCTGGTGTTTTTTTTTTTTTTTTTTTTTAATTGAAATATAATTAACATAGACAGTATATTAGTTTCTGATGTACAGCATAAGGATTTGATATTTGTTATGTATTGTGCAATGATCACCACAATAAATCTAGGTAATATCCATCACCATACAGAATTACAAACTTTTTTCTTAGGATGAGAACTTTTAAGATCTGTTCTCTTAGCACCTTTCAAATATCCAATACAGTATTATTAACTATAGTCACCATGCTGTACATTACATCTCCGTGACATTTATTTTATTACTAGAAGTTTGTACCTTTTGACCACCTTCACCCATTTCGCCTACCCACAATCCTCCACCTCTGGCAACTACCAATCTGTATCTGCAAGTTGTTTTGTTTTTGTTTCTGTTTTTTATAGGTTAGTCGTTATTCCACATTTAAGTGAGATCATATGGCAATTTGTGTTTCTTTGGCTGACTTCTGTGTTGTCACAAATGCCTAGGTTTCAGGCTTTTTTATGGCTGAGTAATATTCCATTGTATATGTGTACCACATCTTCTTTATCCATACATCTGTCAATGGACACTTAGGTTGTTTCCACATTTTGGCTATTGTAAATAATCCTGCAATGAACATAGGGGTGCATATATCTTTTTGAGTTAGTGTTTTTGTTTTCTTCACATAAATACCCTGAAGTGGAACTGCTGGATCACATGGTAGTTCTATTTTTAATTTTTTGAAGAACTTCCATGCTGTTTACCATAGTATATGTACCAGTTTACACTCCTGTCAACAGTTCATGAGGTTTCCCTTTTCTCCACATCCTGGCCAACTCTTTTTATTTCTTGTGTAAAAACACAATAATAGCCATTAACAGGTGTAAGGTGATATCTCATTGTGGTGTTGATATGCATTTCCCTAAAGATTTGTGATGTTGAGCACCTTCTCATGTTGACATTTTTCTATATGTCATTTTCTTGGGGAAAATGTCTATTTAGAGCCTCTGCCCGTTTTTTAATCAAATTGTTTCTTGGCTGTTGTGATGTATGAATTTTTTAATGTATTTTGGATATTAGCCCCTTGTCAGGTATATGATTTGAAAATATTTTCTCCCATTTGTTAGGCTGCCTTTTCATTTTGTTGATGGTTTCCTTTCTTGTGCAGAAACTTTAGTTCGATGTAGTCACACTTGTTTATTTTTGCTTTTTGTTGCCTTTGTTTTTGGTGTCAAATCCAAAAAAAATCATCACTAACACCTCTGTCAAGGAGCTTATCACCTGTGTTTTCTTCTGGGAATTTTATGGATTCAGGTCTTACATGTTTTTCTTCTGGGAATTTTATGGTTTCAGGTCTTTAATCCATTTTTAGTTTGTTTTTGTGTATGGTTTAAGATAGGGGTCCAGTTTTATTCTTTTGCGTGTGGCTGTCTGCTTTTCCCAACACTGTTTATTGAAGAGACTGTCCTTTCCCCATTGTATGTTCTTCAGAGCTGGTATTTTTAAACTATCTCTATTCTCTGTGAAGTGGTTGAAAGTGCCTCCTTAAAAGAAACAAAGCCCGATAAAATATTAGCTAAACATGATGGCAGTATTTATTGAACTTTCATGGGCCAGGCATTATTCTAAGTAACTTTTCATGTATCTCACTTAATTCTCACATAAATACTATGAACCACAGAGAATTAAGTGCCCTGCCTAGGACCACAATGCGAGCAAGAAAGACTTAGATTGTGGTTGAAGAATGGGCCTCATGCTGATAAGCTTTGGGGATGAGACATGACCATGTCTGGGCGGAGCTGATCTCCCACAACCTGACAGAAGGAGCATGAAGGTGCCAAGTTCAGGCAGGGAGGAGCCCCACTCCGGGGCAGAATGTCACTTTGGACTAAAGGCATAGCAGTGTGAAACCTGAGATTTATGAAGAGGAGCCTAGAAATAGGAGGACAGAGAGAAGAAGGGGAGAGTCTTGGAGAGCCCCTAGAAAATAAAATGCCTAGGGCTTCCCTGGTGGCACAGTGGTTGAGAGTCCGCCTGCCGATGCACGGGACACGGGTTCGTGCCCCGGTCCGGGAATATCCCACATGCCGCGGAGCGGATGGGCCCGTGAGCCATGGCCGCTGAGCCTGCGCGTCTGGAGCCTGTGCACCGCAATGGGAGAGGCCACAGCAGTGAGAGGCCTGCGTACCGCAAAAAAAAAAAAAAAAAAAAAAAAAAAAAGAAAAGAAAATGCCTAGACTGATCAGTAAGGAGCAGAAATGAAGAATGGGAGAGAAAGGCCAATCTGAGGTCTGCGCCACAGTGAAGAGAATGGATTCTGCTGTAGGCTTTTGGGCAACTCTAATCCACAAATAGGAAATGTAAGTGTTGGCTCATTTTCTTGAAATCAAGTTTATTTCTCAGTATGACATCAGAAGTTTCTCCCTCTTAGAGTCTTCATTTGAATCATCATATCTTTCAAGAAACTCACTTCCAGGTGTGGACAACAATGCTGTAGTTAGCACTGCCTTAAAATGTGAGAAATGAACATGTAAAAATTCTCACTTGGATTCTGTGAAAGAGAGAATAGATAGTTGATTAATATATCACCAGATTAATCTGTCACTAGATTTTGAAGACAGTGCTTTGGAACATGTCATGTCTCTTAACAGCCTTTTCAGATTTTCTCAGGAAAGATCTTTGTGAATTGATTATTGATAGTTCAACAGAGAATTTGAGAATAATACTGTGTGCCAAAAAAAAAAAAGAAAAAAATCCTGGGAACAAATCCTGTCCTCACTGTTTACCAGCTGTGTGATGCCGAGTAATTGGTTTAATGCCTCTGAACCTCAGTTTTCTTATCTATGAAATGGGATAATAGTATTAATACTTGCCTTATAGAGAAGCTTTTGAATTAAGTAAAAATAACATATAAAGTGACTAACAAAGAGCCTGGCAAATATAGGCAAGTCCATAATTGTGTGTCATCATCATCACCACTGTCATTTAGCTCCCCCTTAAAGAGACATTTATCTATGGGTTCTATATAAGCAGGCTAAATACCTTTGATAAAAATGAGATGGTCTGCAACTTACATGGGGACTTTCTTATTCAGAGCTCATGTCACCATCAGCAATGGCAGTATATTAATTTTATTTGGTTGTTGACCTACTGTATATATTATGTGCTAAGTACTTGGACTGCTCTGAGGGAGCTTCAGACAAATGTGAAAAAGGGCACAAATGAATAATCTTAATGCAGTGTAAGTGTAATATTCAAGTGTACATAGTATGGAAGCACAGAGGAGGTACTTTTTCTCTAGGGCTGGCTGGGTGGTTAAGTGGGCAGAAATGTGACTTTTGAACCAAGTCTAGATGGATGATTACTTGGCAGATAAGAGGTCAAGAACACTGCAAGCAGCATCACCCTCCCCCTGGCAGCATATAAAGAATATGGCATGTGCTGGACATGAGAAATGTTCACTGTGAATGGAGTGTGAAGTGTAAGATGGGTGAGGCCAGGGTAAGTGAGTTAAGGCCAGAGGAGCAAGGGTATCGTTTGCCATATTTCAAGGTGTTCCCTGAAATGTTGGCCCAGAGCAAGTCTTGATGTTTAAGCAGGAAAGTCACATAATCAAATTTGTGTTTTAGAAAGATGCTTGAAAATGGTGCAGAGGATGGATTGGAGGGAGAAAAAGTGGAGGACAATTTGATGTTTTTAGTTTTTAATTTAAAAAATATTTATTTATTTATTTATTTTGGCTGCACTGGGTCTTAGTTGCAGCACGTGGGATCTTCATTGTGGCATGCGGACTTCTTAGTTGCGGCATGCCTGCAGGATCTAGTTCCCCGACCAGGGATCAAACCCAGGCCCCCTGCATTGGGAGCACAGAGTCTTACCCACTGGACCACCAGGGAAGTCCCCTGTTTTTTTTAATATATTCAACATTTTTCCTGTAGTTATTTGCCAATCGTATATATTTTTTTTGATGAAGTCTGTTCATATCTTTTTTCTTTGATTGTAGTAAAATATATATAATATAAAGTTTACCATCATAATCATTTTTAAGTGTACAGTTCAGTGGTATTCAATATATTCATAATGCTGTGCAACCATTACCATCTATCTATAACTCTTTTTATCTTGTAAAGCTAAAAACTGAAACTCTATGCAAATTAAACAATAACTCCTTATTCTTTCCTACCCCCAGCCCCTAACAACCACCATTCTACTTTGGCTTTATGACTTTGACTATGCTAAGTACCTTGTGCTGAGTGTAAGTGGAATTGTGTAGTATTTGCCTTTACGCCACTGGCTTATTTCACTTAATATAATGTCCTCAAGGTTCATCCACGTTGTAGCAGAAGTCAGAATTTGCTTGCTAATTTAAGGCTGAATAATATTCTGTTGTATGTGTATACCACATTTTGCTTATTCATTCATCCATTGATGGACAGTTGAGTTGTGTTCATTTTTTAGCTCTTGCGAACCATGCTGTTATGAACATGGGCTTATAAATATCTGTTCAAGATCTTGCTCTCAATTCTTTTAGGTATATACCCAGAAGTGGAATTGCTGGGTCATATGGTAATTCTATTTTTAGTTTTTTGAGAAACTGCCATACTGTTTTCCACAGTGGCTGCACCATTTTACATTCCCACCAACAGTGCATAAGGGTTCCAGGTACTCCACATCCTTGATAGTACTTGTTATTATCTTTCTTTGTTTTTTCTTTTTTTGGATAGTAGCCATCCTAATGGGTGTGAGGAATACTTTTAAGTTTTAAGTGAAAGATAATGAGGGCCAAGATGAGGCATAGTCATGGAAGATAAATGGTAATGGGGAACTCAGGTGGGAGTTTTTTGTTAAGTGGAAGCATTTGAATTTGTTGACTAAATGTGAAACATTTTTTTCTTCTTCCAGTTTTATTGAGATATAATCGACATACAGCCCTGAACAAGTTTAAGGTGTACAGCATAATGATTTGACTTACATACGTCATGAAATAACACAGTAAGTTCAGTGAACATCTGTCATCTCATATAGATAGAAAATAAAAGAAAAATATTTTTTCCTTGTGATGAGCACTCTTAGGATTTACTCTCTTAACTTTCATATATAACATGTGGCAGTGTTAATTATCTTTATCATGTCGTACATGACATCCCTAGTACTTATGTATCTTGTAACTGGGAATTTGTGCCTTTTGACCACCTTCATCCAATTCTCCCTCTTCTCACCCCCACCTCTGGTAGCCATATATCTTATCTCTTTTTCTATGAGTTTGTTTGTTTCTTAAGTATAACTGACCTACAATACTATGTTAGTTCCTGGTGCACAACATAGTGATTTGGTATTTCTATACATTTCAAAATAATCACCATAAGTCTAGTTACCATCTGTCACCATAAGAAGATATTACATTATTATTGACTCTGTTCCCCACACTGTACATTTCATCTCCATGACTCATTTATTTTGTAACTGGAAGTTTATACCTCTTCAGAGGATGAATGATATGTCCACCTTTGACGCTTCAACGCATGTCTAAATCTGACAAATACTAAGGCCATCATTAGAATCCAGTAGGACAGATAAGGCAATGAGCAGGATTTCTTAAGTGGGACTTAGATATTCATTAATTTATTGATATTTGTAAATATTTTCAAAGGAACAAATTTGTACTGGAGCACAAATATCAATTTAAAAAATTCCATTTTTATAGAACAAAGTTATACCTTGTGGAAAATATAAATTGTGATTATATGTTTTACTGTAAGTATCAGTTAGAACAGATCTTGTGATGTGGTGTGCAGTTACTTTAACAAAATAACATATCTGTAGAGTATTTTGCAATTTAGAAGTCTCCTTCATATAAACTGTATTTAATCTTTTACAGTTTCACCATTCTTTTATTTACTGACATTCAACAAGTACCTTTGGAGTACCCCCTCGGTTTCAGGAACTGTCCTAGGCTCTGGAAACATCCTGCTGTCACAGAGCATACATCCTAGGGATAGGCCCTGGAGTTTAATTATCTATAATATGAATTCTTAACTTGGGTTCAGGGAAGGGTTTTAGGATAAGGAGGTGTCTATGATCTTGGTAAAATTTACATAAAGTATTTTCAAGAGGAGATTTTTATCAGAATTTCAAAGCCATGACCCTAAACTGATTAAGAGTCATGGTCTTCAAGAAAAACTGAGCCTCACAGAAGTTGATTGACCTGCCCAGGGTCCCAAGAATCAACTGACAGTCTGGGTCTTTTAGCCCTGGTTTAGTGCACTCTGCAGTGCCATGCTGCTTCTCAGTATCCATTCTGTTATGTCCTCCTTCTCTAAAGAATGATCCATTTTCCTAAGGTTTTATAGATCATTCAAATTTCTCACTGTAAATGTCACTTCGTATCAGGATGCGACAATTAACAAATTTTATAATATAACTAGATTGACTTTAATTTCTTGTAGCTCTTAAAACACAGAAACTCCCAACCCCGGTGGTTCTAAAGGCATTTTATGAAGATAGTGTTCCTGCATCTTTGTTGCAGAAGAACGTGGTAAGGG
The DNA here is from genome assembly GCF_039906515.1 of Pseudorca crassidens. Taxonomy (NCBI): domain Eukaryota; kingdom Metazoa; phylum Chordata; class Mammalia; order Artiodactyla; family Delphinidae; genus Pseudorca; species Pseudorca crassidens. The sequence continues at coordinate 52,418,153 of NC_090311.1, read as the reverse complement.
TCCTGGAGAAACTCCAGTGGCATTTCTTTGGTCATCTTGAGGAAGTGGAAACGTGTGCCATTCCTAAGAAGACTGTTGGCCCTTTTATTGTAGGACACAAACCAATGCCTTCGAAATGACCTTCTTGACTTCCTGCAGTGGGAAGCATTGAGCTCTATGGTGAAACAGGCTTTATATATACACACTACCATCTGACCTTTGGGTCAGGACATTTGCAATCAATTTGAAGTGCAGCAAGTGGAACCACAGTGCTGATGAGCTCTCACAGTAGGGTAAGCAAGGCTACCTGGGACTGAGGGGCATGGAACCTCTATTGATGTTTTTAGATGCTTCTACCATATGTTCCTAAACTGCTGGGCTTGGAATTAAGTCAGTTGCCAGAGATGATACCACAGGACAAGAAGACAGCCTGTGTATTAAAGGCTGAAGAAAAATTTTCACACACCCCAGAAATAAATTAATTTTTCTTGGAAAATCAAGTGGAGAAATTTGCTTATAGGCTACTTACTATCTAGCAGTGAACAGAAATTAGGCAGAAATGTTTAGCAAGAATAAGCTTTGTAGTTTATAGCACTGGCCTAGCAGAACTTCAATCAAAATGTACCTGAATACTCCCAGCCTTCTAGAACTATGTCTAAAGCCAAATATAACTTTGTTCAAGAATGAAATGCTGCGCCTGCGCATCTGGGGCCTGTGCTCTGCAATGGGAGAGGCCACAACAGTGAGAGGCCCGCGTACCACAAAAAAAAAAAAAAAAAAAAAAAGAATGAAAAAGAATTTCTAATTCACTTATTAAGTTCTCAAAAGTTTTGCTACCCTGTTTACGAAGCAGATAATTTTATATCAGCTTGTTGGGGTTGTTTACTGAAACTCTAATAAGCTTGTTGGGCTTGGTGTGTGTGTGTGTGGGGGGTGTGTGTGTGTGTGTGTGTGTGTTTTCTTTGACTTAGGGTTAAGTATTCCTGATTTGAAGGAATAATTTTAGATAATATATTTGGTTGGCACAGCCATGTGATTACTGATCTGTGGCTCTTTCCTGGATTCCTGTCTTTAGAGTTTAATTAGAAATGCAGAAGCTTTACATTGGCTGCTTTTTTTCCTGCCTACTTTAACTCCTTGTATTATTTTTTGAAAGACAGAAAGGACTCCTAAGTAGCCATCACTGATATATTTATCCATCTGGTAAAAGATTTTTTAGCACCTATTATGTGCCTGTGTGCTGTGCTACTTTCCAGTGATTGGAAATTTAGATAGACAAATTGTGATCCAGGTTTATCGAGGTAATTATAGTCTGCTTAGGGAGACTGGAGATCAAGGGCTAATTAGCATAAGAAGCAGAATGAAAGGATGATGAAATTGAGGAGGATGGAACAGTCCTTCCTGGCAGAAGACACCTGGGAATCTTAATGGAAGGAAGGCCTATATGTTTTAGATAAGCAGATAATTCCAAAGGGAGAATGACCACAGCTCTATCAATCATAGGTCTCTATCTTCCTAACTGTGCTTTTAGTATACTTCCCAAATGAATCAGCACTATTTCACGTAAAGAGAATTTTTAAAAAATTAATTAATTAATTAATTTTTGGCTGTGTTGGGTCTTCGTTGCTGCGCATGGGCTTTCTCTAATTGCAGCGAGTGGGGACTACTCTTCGTTGCACTGTGCAGGCTTCTCATTGAGGTGGCTTCTCTTGTTGGGGAGCACGGGCTTTAGGCATGTGGGCTTCAGTAGCTGTGGCACGTGGGTTCAGTAGTGGTGGCTCACAGGCTCTAGAGCGCAGGCTCAGTAGTTGTGGTGCACGGGCTCGGTTGCTCCCTGGCATGTGGGATCTTCCCAGACCAGGGCTCAAACCCATGTCCCCTACATTGGCAGGTGGATCGTTAACCACTGCGCCACCAGGGAAGCCCAAAGAGAATGTTTTAATACTTAAAACTATCAGCCAATTCAATGCAATCCCTATCAAACTACCAAGGGCATTTTTCACAGAACTAGAACAAAAAATTTTACAACTTGTATGGAAACACAAAAGACCCTGAATAGCCAAAGCAATCTTGAGAGAGAAAAACGGAGCTGGAGGAATCAGGCTCCCTGACTTCAGAATATACTACAAAGCTATAGTAATCAAGACGGTAAGGTACAGGCACAAAAACAGAAATATAGATCAATAGAACAGGATAGAAAGCCCAGAGATAAACCCATGCACATATGGTCACCTTATCTCTGACAAAGGAGGCAAGAATATACATTGGAGAAAAGACAGCCTCTTCAATAAGTGGTGCTGGGAAAACTGGACAACTACATGTAAAAGAATGAAATCAAAACACTCCCTAAGACCATAAACTCAAAATGGATTAAATACCTAAATGTAAGGCTAGACACTATAAAGCTCTTAGAGGAAAACGTAGGCAGAACACTCTATGACATAAATCACAGCAAGATCCTTTTTGACCCACCTCCTAGAGTAATGGAAATAAAAACAAAAATAAATAAATGGGACCTAATAAAACTTCAAAGCTTTTGCACAGCAAAGGAAACCATAACAAGACAAAAATACAACCCTCAGAATGGAAGAAAATATTTGCCAATGAAGCAACTGACAAAGGATTAATCTCCAGAATATAAAGTAGCTCATGCAGCTCAATAACAAAAACACAACCCAATCCAAAAATGGGCAGAAGATCTAAATAGATATTTCTCCAAAGAAGATATACAGATTGCCAACAAACACATGAAAGGATGCTCAACATCACTAATCATTAGAGAAATGCAAATCAAAACCACAATGAGATATCACCTCACACAGGTCAGAATGGCCATCATCAAAAAATGTGCAAACAATAAATGTTGGAGAGGGTGTGGAGAAAAGGGAACCCTGTTGCATTGTTGGTGGGAATGTAAATTGATACAGCCACTATGGAGAACAGTATGGAGGTTCCTTAAAAAACTAAAATAGAACTACCATATGACCCAGCAATCCCACTACTGGGCATATACCCTAAGAAAACCATAATTCAAAAAGAGACATGTACCACAATGTTCATTGCAGCACTATTTACAATAGCCAGGACATGGAAGCAACCTAAGTGTCCATTGACAGATGAATGGATAAAGAAGATGTGGCACATATATACAATGGAATATTACTCAGCCATAAAAAGAAACGAAATTGAATTATTTGTAGCGAGGTGGATGGACCTAGGGTCTGCCATACAGTGAAGTAAGTCGGAAAGAGAAAAACAAATACCGTATGCTAACACATATATATGGAATCTAAAAAAAAATGGTTCTGATAAATCCAGGGGCAAGACAGGAATAAAGACACAGATGTAGAGAATGGACCTGAGGACATGGGGGCAGGTGGGGGGGAAGGGTAAGCTGGGGTGAAGTAAGAGAGTAGCATTGACATATGTACACTACCAAATGTAAAATAGTTAGTGGGAAGCAGCTGCATAGCACAGGGAGATCAGCTCGGTGCTTTGTGACTACCTAGACGGGTGGGATAGGGAGGGAGGGAGGTTTAAGAGGGAGGGGATATGGGATATATGTATACATATAGCTGATTCACTTTGTTATACAGCAGAAACTAACACACCATTGTAAAGCAATTATACTCCAATAAATATGTTAAAAAAATCAGCCAATGCAAGAAAGGCATTGCCTATTCCATACAACACCTCAGTATTTGTGATGTTTTGTCATTATTGGTATAGCTTCTTCTAATGATTTCCTTATAACATTTCCTGTCTTTAGGTACAGTCCTAATGTATTACTGGGCCTGGCCTTTTGGGGAGGAAAGTCATAAAATCAACTGTGCATCAGGTCTGCATCATCTAATATTTGAGCCAGCAACCACTGGTCGTTGAGCCCTTGAAATTTACTAACCCAAATTAAGACACACTGTAATTTTAAAAGCCACACTGTCATTCGAAGACTTGGTGCCCTTCCCACCCAAAAAAGGATGCAGACTTTCTTCATTTTTATATTGAATTCAGTTTGAAATGATAGTACTTTTACATACTGGGGGGAATAAAATATATTATTAAAATTGATTTCACCTGTGTCTCTTTCTTTGTTTTAATATGGCTACCAGAAAATTTAAAATTACACAGGTGGTTCTCATTATATTTCTATTGGAAAGTGCTTATGGAACTGTTGTTGCAAGGATTATATATAAGAGGATTAACCCAGATAATGAAGCTGAATGCAAGTGTGTGCAGTGAGCTCTAGACTGCCATCCAGAGAGTGGGTTCAGTCTTAGCTCTGACCTCAACTCTCCAGGTGGTCATTCACTTTCTCTGTCTGGGCCAAGGTTTTCTAATCTGAACAATGTGGAAAAAATTCAGAAGTGGCTAAGTCCTTTCTCACATTAAATCCAGCTATTCAGTGGTCTTCAGGAGTATAAGATGAATCTTATTTGTAACCCTTCCAGTCTCCCCTCAAAGCCTATTAGATGAAACAGTCTTCATCATTCCAATTCTTTATTTAAGAGAGGTTAAATTTGTAATTACTGTAATTTGGAGCTTCTTTGAGAAGCCTGAGGCTGGAGCACAGCATCTTTCAATCTGTTCAGGGCTGTGTGAAGCAATTGAACATGTTGTGACTTATAAGGGTCTGACAAAGATATTTTGCAAGGAAATTTCCAGCACTCTTGAAAAAAATCCAGATGTGTCTGAAAGTAAACCATTTTTAGTCCCAGTAGTTTTTATGATGTCATTTCAAATAGGCTAACTCAATAAAAGAATCCTTATTTTAAAAATTAATATTGGAAAATCCATTTCTGACTTTATAGTTTGCTTTTAAAAGTTAACTTAAAGAACTTTGTTGATTTAGAAGTTACAGTACTTGTTCATTATTAAAATTAGCACATACAGAGCACTTCATACACAAAAAGTTAGGATTACTTGAACCCCATCAGATTTTTCTCCTTGTCCATATATTTGACTATAATATTAAATATAAGATATATATAGTATTTTGAAAATTTTCAACTAGTATTCTACTTTGGGATATATGGGTAATTTAGAATATTGTATTTTTATAAACTATATATATATATATATATATATATATAAATGAAATATATGTTTATATGCTCCCACGATGATTCATTCAAAGTCGTTTTTTTGTTTGTTTGTTTTTGCGGTACGCGGGCCTCTCACCGCCGTGGCCTCTCCCGTTGTGGAGCACAGGCTCTGGACGCGCAGGCTCAGCGGCCATGGCTCACGGGCCCAGCCGCTCCACAGCATGTGGGATCCTCCTGGACCGGGGCACGAACCCATGTCCCCTGCATCGGCAGGCGGACTCTCAACCACTGCGCCACCAGGGAAGCCCCAAAGTCGTTTTTTTTTTAATAGACAAACGCCGGTCAAAGGACATACATATTTTAAGGCTTTTCATGTTTATTATAAATTTTCCTTACCGAAAGTTTGTATTTTCAGCTTATGTTTCCATTAGCAGGGTACCAGCTTGCCCATTGCCTGAAACATCAGCAATATTCAAAGTAAGATTTTAAGTCTTGTTTAGATTGATAGGTGAAAAATTGTGTTTCATTTTTGTTGGATTTTGTATTTCTTAGATTGCTTGGAGGATCAGAAATTGTTTAATGAACATATTGGTAATTTCTAATTCTTCTTTGGTGATAGCTTATTCCTGGGGGTTATTTAGTTTACTTAGTTACTTATTTGAGGTAGTTTTCCTTTTTGAGCAGTGAGCTGGTTTGGATCACATGGAACCATCAAGATCTTTCCTCCCTGCTTTGGCATCCAGCCCTGTGCAGTTAGACAGCCTCTCTCAACCATCCAGTCCCTATCGGTTGGTCATCTGTACAAAGATACACACACACATACACACACACACATAACACACACACACACCCCCCACACACATATAGCGGTGAAAACCACTGTAGTTCCCAGCCTAATCTTCTGCTCCGGGAGGTGATTAACTCCTTACAGGAGGATGAAGAGAATTTAACTCCATATGATCCTTCTTTTGGAGTCTTTATTGGAATAGTTGTTTGTGTGTGTGTGTGTGTGTGTGTGTGTGTGTGTCTGTGTCTGTGTCTGTGTCTGTTTTATTTTCCAAAGCAAATGAAAAAGCCTCATAGTGATATTAATTATACTAGGATCTCTGCTACAAACAAGAATCCTCAGACTGGGCTTCCCTGGTGGCGCAGTGGTTGAGAGTCCGCCTGCCGATGCAGGGGTCACAGGTTTGTGCCCCGGTCCGGGAAGATCCCACATGCTGCGGAGCGGCTTGGCCAGTGAGCCATGGCCGCTGAGCCTGTGCGTCCGGGGCCTGTGCTCCGCAACGGGAGAGGCCACAACAGTGAGAGGCCCGTGTACCGCAAAAAAAAAAAAAAAAAACAACGAATCCTCAGTCCTCTGAGCTACTACAGCTTACTTATTTGAACCACACTGGTATGACCCCTTGCAAAATCACCTCCATTGAGCTGTTATTATAAGGCCATTATAAGAAAGAACCCTATGAAATATTGTAACGCATCTGTTGTGAAAATATTGGTATGGCCGTTTTCTTCTAACACTGATGTTCTAATACATGAAAGATGCATTTTTAAAAATTAGGTGCTAGAAAAAGTGCTGTTTTGATTTCTTTCTTCTGATATTTGTGTTCATGTTGCAGCTTTTGCTTGGCTGCTTGAAAATGCAGCCAAATTTGAAGCCAAATCACAGTGATAGTATTGACTGTTTTGGAACTTATTTGTGTGCTCCAGTTGTTTAGTTTTCCTTTTACTCCTTTACCTATAATTTCTTGTGTCATTATTGGTTAAATTTTGTGTGTGAACCTAAAAATTTTTTTATGAACCCCAACTTTTCATATTTTGTTTTTGTGTTTATTTTGGTTTTTGGCCTCTCCAAAGGCAAAGACAACAAGAAGTCCTTTTGGGGGGAGAGGTGAGGTATAAATAGAAATAAACTAATCAAGCTCCAGTATAGTATTTCTGGAAAAGAGCAAGGCCTATGATTGAGAACAGTTTTTACAAGCATAGTAAAGAATATTATCATTATTTTCATAATGATTTTAAGTTTTGCTACAAAAAAATAGAATGCACTAAACATGCATTTTTGAAATCTGTTCCTAGGCAAAAGAGCTGCTACTCGCAAGCAAAAAAATGTGGAAATCAACTGTATTATTCCATGGCCTTTCACTTTTGAATATGTTTGCTTGTTTTAATGACAGTATTTCTCTGATCCTGATATCAGTCTGTTCTTTTATGATATTATTTCTGTTCATTCACTGAGCAGGTTAGCGATTGATTGATTTTTGGTTTCCGTTGCTACGCGCAGGCTGACGCGGGGAGCGGGGGCCACTCTTCGTTGCAGTGCACGGGCTTCTCATTGCGGGGGATCTCTTGTTGGAGAGCACGGGCTCTAGGCACATGGGCTCAGTAGTTGTGGCGCACAGGCCTAGCCGCTCTGTGACATGTGGGATCTTCCCGGACCAGGGATCAAACCCGTGTCTCCTGCACCGGCAGGCAGGTTCTCAACCACTGGGCCACCAGGGAAGACCCCAGATTAGTGATTTAAATAAGCTGCTTTTCACAGGAATAAATGAATAACGTAATAATATTTTACAATAAAATTCTTTTATTGTAAATATCAACTCAATTTTATGGTGTTCTTTTTGGGTATTCAATGGTATGGTACTTAAAAAAATTAATACAAGCAGTTGAAGTTACCTAAATGCTATCTCCTTATACAGAATTCAGTGTTTTAAATAGAAATATGCTTTAGAAAGCTAAGCAAAGTGTAAAGTAAAAGGTATATTACTAAAAGCTAAATATGTATTAATATTCCTTGATTCAAATTATGGGCTTCAGTTACCCCAGCATTTTGGAGAGAAGTGAGGTCATCTGTGTCCTGCACAACTTTAGGGGGAGCTATTTGCATGGACTACTTTAGCCCATTATGGCATTCATTGTATTTCATCTCCAGGGAAATACTTTTTAACTGTGTTTGAAAGGATGAATTTAACTTAACTCTTCCTCAAAAATTTAGAAACGATATTTCTGTCAAATCAGAGAATTTTCTTCCTGGGTGTTAAAGAATGATATGAGGAAAACATTAGCTACATCACTGTATTTAAGTGCTGCTTGGATATTGGCACTCCGTTACTCATTTTTATTTTAGTGATTTTCACTTCAGAATTCAAAATTAATTCCATATCCCGGCATCAAGTCTCTCCATCAGGTTGAACTTGAACTGATGTAGCTGATGTGCTGCTTTGGAGCCCATAAGTGTGTGGGGGAATTGCAGTCTGTCTTCGATGCAATGTTTTGGAAAAATGCAGACTTATTAGAGCCTCCAGCCAAGCAGCTGTGCCCACCTACATTGAGGATGACTGAAAGAAGGTTTCCAGAGGAGAGAGATAGACAAAAGAAGGAGAGAGGAACAGTCAGGAGGTAGGAGGGAGGAAGGAAGGAAACCAAGTTATTCAGAGACTGTACTCAGACTCCAGGCTCTGAGACTAGGGTTGTGGAAGCAATATATGCTGGACTCTGTTTGTTGTCCAGTCCAATATCCATTGTCAACTTCAGTCTTTTGGGCTAGCTTCTATTATATAGCTTGGAAAGATTTTTCTCAACTTTCATTATAGTCGGGTTTGCCATAGGATAATGGCATTATAGTTGGGTTTGCCATAGGATAATGGCATTTGGTAAATGGAAATCTATATTCCTGCCTCCTCCTGGTTTTTTTTTCCTTCCTACCTTAAATACTGATGCAGTGTGTAGAATTGCAGCTGTTCAGGGGTCATCTTCTGAACAAGAAGAATAGACCATATTATGCCCAGTCTTCCCTGAGTTTCTGCCTACCTCCAGACTTCTGGTCATATGAGAAAAAACAAACCCTTATTTGGAGTCAAAGTTTCTGTTACTTGCATCCAAATGCATTCCTAATCAATAAACCGTACAGTCTCATATTATGGTGGCATTTGTCTTCTATTCTCCAATAATCTCATTTCCAACAATGAGTGAGAGAAAATACATATAAAGTTCTCATTCCAACACTTCTTCAAACCTGAAATTTCCATCCTGCTTGGCCAGGATGAACCCCACTTATGAGGTACTTAGTAGTTGCTTATTGAATGGATGTGAAGGATAGGAAAACACTCTTCAAATGTGGTGATGGAAACCTTTTTGAGTTCTCTGATTTGGCTGTTCCATAATGCACAGCAACATTATACTCTTAAGTTCAGCACCCATCTCTACTTATACAAGCCCTTGCCCTCGTGCGTGGTGTTGTGGAAACCCATTTCTATATCTGGCTGCCTGTTCTGGTGGGAAAAAAGGGAAGTCTGAGTTAGTATAGTATGAACTTTGACTACACTTTTAAAAAGCACAAAAAAACTAAGAAATATGTTCGCCAGGTAAGGATTTCTGTGGAACTCAATCACAATGTGCTCATGTCTGCTTGGAGACAGCGAAGTTTGATGGTTGAGGGAGAGGTCATTAGAACCCAACAGAATTACATTTGAAACCCATTGTTGTCACTGCTGGCTGTGTGAGGTTGAGAAACTTAGTTAATTTTCTGAGCAAGCATTCCTTTCTTTGTAAAACAGAGGTGAGAATACCTGTTTTCCATAGTGGCTGGGGCTAAATTAAATCATGTGTACATAAAGTGTTTGGCATGTAGTAAGGGATTAATAAATGATCGCTTTTCTATTAATGGTTGTAGTTATCCTGCAATATGATGGTTGGAAGATGTGATTGTGTCAGAACAAAATAAGAAGTATAATGTCAGCTTGCACCTACTTCTCTTTTTTTAGAAAAATAGTTCTGGTTTATGATAACCTTATCTCTTCCTTGAGATGTTTCTGATTAGTCAGTCTGATCCATTCAAAGCTGTCAGTACAAAATTTCCTGTGATCTCTACCTGCCTTGCTGTATTGTCTGCTGGAGCCTCCAGAGGTGACCAGCTTCAGAGATTTCATTGTGTGTAATTAGTAGATTTCATTGTGCGTAAAATAAATTTCTTTTTTAATTAAAGAAATACAATTAAAGACATCTTCTAGCACACTAGTTGGGAGCTAAAAACAGGTTGGGTTTTTTTGATGGATGTTGTTGAGAATGTTCTGATTTGTGCATTGATATTCTCTCACTTTGAGGGTTCCCAGGAACGCTCAGTGAAGATGGTAACCTTCACCTAAGACTCTACAAAATGATTAATTACCGTTCATGTGTAATGAGCTAATTAAAACTTTGGGGGCATTTTGGCACTTCTAAGGGCTTCTTTAATTATCTGAAGGAGGCTTTTACCATCTCAAGAGGTATAACTGGCCTTTGGGAACTGAAGAACCACCTCAGAAAACAATAGAGCATCCCCCATGTTGGCGAACAACCTCTCTGATGAATGTTCTCTTTGAATAAACAGCCCACAGATACAAATCCTGGATTGAAATGACTGGGGAACTCTGACACAGTTTCTAATATACTAGTTACTCTTTCTTGATTGGCATAGGTATTTTCAGAGATCAGAACAGAAGCAGAACAGTTCTTTACTCAAATCCTTGCCTTGAGGCTAATTATTCTCCAGGAAGAAAGATGTCTCTGGGAGGTAGCCAAAGGTGTCCCTTAGAAAAAGATTACAAGAGAGGCTTATCCAACCAGATAGAAGCTGTTTGGCTCCACCAGACCTTTGCTTGCTTCCTTAGGAAATATCACAGAAAATGGAAGTGGCAATAATGTTAACAATAATTATAATTGAGTTCAGTGAATGATGACAATAAGGGAGAGATGTCTGTTTCAGGAAACAGACATGGAACAAACAATCTGTACAAACCCCTAGGTCACAGCTTACAGGTGGCTCTGGATTTTATGGCTTATATCCAAGTGAGGGAGAGAGTTGGTGCCTATGGGATATGTGTTTCAGGTGAAACATGGAGATACAAGTCTAATAATATCAGTGAAAGGAAACTAAAAGGAAATTGAGACATACCTCAGGAAGAAAACTTGATCTATACCGAAACCTTGCTCTAGAAAGCAAGGGAACTATTTGCTACGTTAATGGAGGGCATTGTCAGGATTTGATTTTCCCTTTTGGAATTAAGCAGCTTTTTCTTTTTCTTCTGTTTTTTTTAAAGTGTGGTAAATACGAGGTTTATTTTAAGTACGAGGCCACTATGTGCTATACTGACAGTAGATACAGGGCCAGAATAAGTTTGTAAATATTCATACACGTGTAAAAAAGACGACAACTTACACATATTTTATTTACTTGATTGAAAGCCTTACGGTACATAAAATGCTTTCTGTAGTTGATCTCAGCTTTGTTTACACTGAAGTGAGTTATATCTGGGTTTTCTATGCTCAAGACTACTCAACTGCTGCTGCCGCCGCCATTGGTTTGTTTTCTTTCAGGATCAAGGTGGGTACTTTCAAATAAAATCTTGTTTTTAATTCCTTCTATGGCAAGTCTTTCCTGGATTCTTAGCTTTGCATAATTATACCTACAATGGAACCAGCATTCTAAAGTCACCAAGATAAATCCTCCTACTCCCATGTCACATGATCTTCTAATTCCACCTTCCCCTTCCCAGGCTCCTGGGGCTCTGGTGCAGCCATCATGGGGACAGTAGGCACCTCCTGAGCAGCTTTTTCTTGAAAAGAACTAACAGTATTCATTTTAATATACATTTAAGGTGAGGCAATAATACTAGTTTGTGTTATCAAAAACAACAGGTACTACTCAAATTACCTTTAGGTGTTGTGAGGTGCAGAGTTTTGAAACTTTGCAGTCTGGCTGAAGGGAGCGGAAAAAGTATAAGGTAGAATATGGAATTGGAGCGGGACCTTGTAGGGTAGGGGGATTCTCCACCTGCCAAGTTAGGGGAATGGGGGCAAGGAGGGACAAAATGAATGTAAAAGAAATAAATGGAAGATGAGTTTGCAAAAATAGGTTTGTGCAAGAACCAGGAAGGTTTAGAATATAACTTACAGAGCTCTGAGCTCAACTCATCTTGTGTGGGGGGCCTTCTTGAGGGCTTTTAAGCGGGAAAGTAGTAACATGATTAGAAGTAGACTATATTTTAAGTAAAGGTAGAAATTAATTCTTGAAATTTAGGAAACTCCCAACAATACCTGATTTCAAAATGAAAGTTAATATCTATATGTTCAAATATTTCTTTTTAAGAGTCTGAAAAACATGGATCTCCACCTAAGTGAAAAGCCAGTTTCATTTTCCCAGCCACATTCATCATCCCTAAAACATTTTGAAGTGTCCATCCTGGCAGAGTGGTCCAATTTAAATATACAGTTTCATCAGACCTCTTTAATGCCACATTATTTTAGGTAAAGTTGTTTCAATTGAGTGCACACATCTATTAGTGTGGAGTCATGGTGGATAATGAAGCACTGTTATTCCCACGGACCCATGTTAGGTGGACCAGGGATTTTAATTAAATATCCGAATGGGTGTTGTACAGTAGACACTCTCTAGAAAGCATCTGTCAGGGTTAATATTTTACAAGTTAGCTATGCCTCTTTCAACCTTTAATAATAATATTCTAACTCTTTATTCTTAGTTACTGCTAATAATTTCAAGGTAATACAGGTAGAAATTACTTGATTATCCAAGTGACTGCACATATCAAAGAAATAGAAAGTAATTTCACGTCTATATGTGTTTTATAAGTAAACATTACTAACATGTTATTGTATTTTTAAAAATTACCTCTTTTTTTCCTAAGAGGAATTGAAAACACGTGATATCCTATGTTTGGAAGTGTTTAATGCCTGGCATATATGTAACTAAACTCAATTCTCAGTAATAGCAGTGACACTGCTCCTGCATCAAATAAATAAATAAACTTCTTGATCATTGCCATTTCTTCGGCTCTCTCCAGCCACTGAACTGTAGTCCTATTCATTTTTCATAGTATGCTGCTTGACCACGTCAAGTCCATTTCATTTAAGCGTATGACCTTGCCATTTCCTTCCCCCCCATGTAGCCTTTGGCCATCTCTGTGGATGGAGCATTTGGAAAAGACTAACTTTGGCCCTTAATTTTCAGGAACATGAAACGCACAGTAGTCTTGTCACGTGTTAAGTCCATCCCTTGGGCACAACCCTCATACGGGCTGTTCAAGAGTAGGTAGGTGGTTGTTCCTGGATGGGAGAGGTGGACATCTATGACCCAAGCATTAATACATAATCACACTATACTGACTGTGGTCTTGGGGAGTGAATGACTGGGCTATTTTGACTTTCATCTCGTTTGACTCTTTCATATTTCCAACCACTGCTTTGAAAAAAATATATGTTAAATTTTATGCTTCTACTTAAGAAATAGATAACATTGTTCTGTGGATGGATCTGCAAACTCCATTCATTATGGACTACCAATCAGAAGTTATTTTGGTCCCTAAGAAAGAGAGCTTAACATGTATTTTAAGAATATTGAAGAAAACTTTGATACTCTAACTAGAAAAGATAGATTAAAATATTTCAAAATAAAAAGGAATTTTTTTTACTTTTACGACCTCCTCTTTGTTCCCAATTTTTTCTAATGCTGCTGCAGTTGGTAATGTCTTGTGTTGTTTCATAAATGCAGTGGAGAGAACAGCTAGATCTCTGTTCTTCCTAAGAGTAGAAAATTCTAATTATGAATACTCAGAATATTAAAAATTTGAGGACTGTATTCTCACTGGATTGGAATAATGACAGTTTAAGCAGAATTGAAATAAGTTGAAATCACTTTTGACACTCGCAGTTCTTGAGGTCTAGGGAGGACTATCTCATTATAGTTCTTTTTTTTTTTTTTTTTTTTTGCGGTACGCGGGCCTCTCACTGCTGTGGCCTCTCCCGTTTCGGAGCACAGGCTCCGGACGCGCAGGCCCAGCGGCCATGGCTCACGGGCCCAGCCACTCCGCGGCATGTGGGATCTTCCCGGACCGGGGCACGAACCCGTGTCCCCTGCATCGGCAGGCGGACTCTCAACCACTGTGCCACCAGGGAAGCCCTATAGTTCTTATTTCATGAGTAAGAAAAAAAGAGTCATTTAATACATTTTGTAGATGGTAGTAGCACATTGTGCCTTAGTTCTGATATCTCTTTCTTTGACAGTTTGGAGACTACATTGGCTTGCAGGGGAGAATAAAATTTCAGTCATATTAACAGGAACATCTTTTATTTTCCAAGACCTAAGCCCCTGTAGTTCCCAGGGTGCATGATGCTCCTTATAGACACTCATTTGTTCTCATGATATCTTTACTATGGAATATTCGTTAAAAAATCATTTTCAAAAACAAGCAAAATCATGACCCTCATGCACATATAAAATGATGCCATATTAAAAATTCAATTTAGCTCATTAACGAGGGAACCAGTAAGATGCTATAAACGAGTTCTAAGGAGAATCCAAAGAACAGACATAATTATAGGTCAGGAATATTGAAAGCAGGTGTACTGGCCTCTTCTATGGTGGAAGAGGGAAGTCAATTGAAACTCCATGAGACAGAATGTTGCATGTCTATAGGCAGAAATTATTTTGCATTGCTGTCAGTTATCTACAATTTACAGAGTTGTAAAATAGCCTGATGCAAGGTTAGAATGAGATAACCTCGAAGTGTATGCTATAGACAATGCAGTTTTCCCCTGAAGCACAGATTTTTCCCACTATAGTTTTCTACTCTTGCATAACTAGTATTTATTCCATTAAGATTAATTTCATGCATGTACCTTAGGAAGCCTTCCCTGATGCCTTCTACCTGGTTTTAAGTTTTCCTCTACCTCTCAAAATATCTTGTGAATAACAAATACTGTGTTTACTATGTGGCGTTATAATTCAATGTTTAGTGTCACTTTCAATTTCTCTTAAGACTAGAACTATATCTTATTTTTTTATTTTCACAGTATTTGGCACATAGACAAATTTTATAAGATGTTTACAGAATGAATGAATGAATGAGTGAATGACTGAGTGAAGAACTGATGGATGTATGCTTGAGTGGAGAGTATAAGAGCACATGTGTGATAAGCAAGCATTTGTCATCCTCTACAGTGCAGCAGGCGTTTGAGTGAGGCCAGTCACCTCTAGATTTCCCTTTGAGCACAGTGCATCTCCTATTATTAATAAATTAAACTCTGTTTATCTGACCTTCCTGTTGCCTTACTGTTTCATCTCAGGAAAGTCCTTTATATCTTTCGAACCTCAATTTATATTTGTAAAATGTATTCTCCTTACTATTGCTTAACCACATGTCAGAGATTTTAAAATCATAGATCGTTTAACATTATAGTAATGGATTTGCAAAATTAGACGATTTTGTGTAAGAATAAGCTACATGAGAAATGATTTGAGGTAGGTGGTCAGAAAATCTGTACTCTTTTAGTATTATGACAGTATGGCAAAAGCAGTGAAGCAAGAGCTAGTTGCTTCTCTTGGACTTTTTACTCTGTCCCGTAATGTTGCAAATCCCTTGTGCATGTGAGGAACTAATCGTTTATTAGCTGAATCTGTAACCTGTTAGTGCTTCTTTTTAATTAACTAAGCATTGAGCCTAGAATGAATAGGCAGATACTATAATCACAGTGCCTATATATAAAGGTCCTTACATCTCAGAAATATGCACACAGAATTGTGGTTTTCCAGAATCCTTATTTCAGTGGACTCCTTTTTTTTTTTTTTTGCGGTACGCGGGCCTCTCACTGCTGTGGCCTCTCCTGTTGCGGAGCGCAGGCTCCGGGCGCGCAGGCTCAGTGGCCATGGCTCAATGGACCCAGCCGCTCCGCGGCATGTGGGATCTTCCCGGACCGGGGCACGAACCCGTGTCCCCTGCATTGGCAGGCGGACTCTCAACCACTGCGCCACCAGGGAAGCCCCAGTGGATTCCTATTTTAATGTATATGTTTGCATATGTATTTTTGAAACAGTAGACGTGTTGTGGAAACCACAGGATACTTCCTGCAAAGGGGCAGAGAGCAGTAGACGGCGCCTTGACTTTGAATGAGGTAGAATTTGAGTTCTGTCAATTTCCACTTGGATGATCTGAAGCAAACTACTTAATTTATTTCAGTTTTATTTTCCTTACATCTAAAATAAGAATAATGACCCTGGTTTCATAGGGCTGAGGTGAGGATAAGGGAGACAGTGAGTGCAGCTGACTTGTGGAAACAGCTGTAGAAAATGTTAGCTCCCCCCAGCCCTTCCCTGGAACACGTCTATGCCCTTATCTGCATTTGCTCATCATTCTTTCTTACTTTCTGCATTTTACTTCCTCTTTAGTCACCACTTTCTTTAAATTCTTCATGATTTCGTTTAAAGCTCACTCCTCCCTACCATGTTTTTTGGTTTTCTTTATCTCTGCCAATTGGACTGTGAGCTCAGTGATGACAGAGGCCCTTGCTTGTCCTGTTGGGAGCCTCCAGAGCACCCTGCAAGGGTCCAGCATCCTGCCTAAGCCCAGCGGACTAAAACTCAGGACAGGAGACCTCTGTCTATACCGAGTTCCTCAGAGAAGTCACCTCAGTTTTACCTGTGTTCTCTAAAAACCAAAGACATTGTCTCTATAGCACAGACTTAAGCTGAATTTATTTTAATAAGTGCCGTCCATGGTCCTGAATAGAGTTTACATTATATACAGTGGGTTTGATTTTCTTTATCCTGCTGCCCTGTAGTTTGAACAGCTTGTACGTGTGTTTTCCATCCAGACTCACTCAACAAGCTTTCCCAAATTCACTGCAGCTTCAGGGTCCCAGGGAGTGAGGACTGACCTGGGGTCAGATGCATCAATCTTACTCTATCACTAAAGTGATGCAAGAGGAATGAACAGATTTGTGTCAATGCCTGTGGTATTCAGGAAAACATATTAAAACATAGATTTATTTTAATTCCCTATGTTCTGAAGCTGGAAGGCAGAGATATACCCTGTGGTTTCTTTGCTCTTATTTTCTTCTTCACAGTGTATTTATTCCTTGTGAGTATCTTTGGGCATGCATTGTGTTTTCTCTAATGAAAGTAGAAAAATTGTATCCTCATTGCTTATTTTTAGCACTGTTGCTATGCTAAACTGTAGCCCAGGCATCTTATTAAAATCAATTCAGGATTTGAATGTTCATTCTCTTTAATACAGTGGCATCACTATTCTTTCTGAAAATATGTCACCATATACGAGTTATCTATTTAAATATTTCCTATCAATTGTTGGAAAAGTATTTCTCATCTATTTAAGGAATAAGTCAAAAATTGGTACCTAGAGATTGGGGGCAAATTTTGTCGTGGGTTCTTTTGGATTCTTTTTGTGGATAGGTAAAGGGTCAATTATTTCCTTCATACTATCCTGAAGTGTGATTTATGGCATCTTTAGGGTGGCGTTCCACAGTGTACAACTTATTGTGCTGAATAAAGTGATTGACAGTTGTTTTATTAATTACCATGTGTCATAGTTAAAAGACTTCCTGACACATAGATTGAGTGACCTAAATTTTTCCACATGAAATTGAGGTTTTACAGTATATATTGTTGAGACAATCATCTGCATTCCCAGGCTGCTTATGCAGTTGCGCATGTGTAAAGAGCGACAACATGCATCTGCTCTTTCTGCAGTGGAGTCTGGGGCTGTTCCTTGTTGTCTATTATTTTGATTCCCAGCAGTAGAATCATGGGTGGGAATGGACTTTGGAGTGATCTGGGTCCACTCACAAGAGCTTTTAAGAAACAAGAGAAGGTAATTATCATGAGGGAATTTCTGGCAAGAACTGCATTTAACTTAAAAGGTTGACTTGCACTTTAGGCCATTATATCAGAGCTATACCTCACTTTAAATTAGATAAACATGCTAGCATAAAAAAAATCTGTGGTGATAAAAGGAAGAACATTAAACTTGAAGGGTGCCTCTTCTAGGGCAAGTGTTAGGCTGTATGCTTTCCTAATTGCTATCTCATTTAATCTTCCTAACAGCCCTGAAAGGCATGGGTTATTATCCCCAATTCACAGATGAGGAAACCAAGCTCAGGGAGATAAAATAAGTTTTTCGTTGTAAGGGATTGGCCTGGCATTTAAAGCTAAGCCTTTATGACTTAAGACCCATGATTTGTTCTGTATGATGCTAAAATCAACATGCCTTTCTTTCCTGTAGAAGATCATCCACCATTTTTTTTATTGTGGTAAATAGCACATAAAATGATATCTACCATCCTAACAAAAATTTAAGGGTATAGTGCAGTGTCATTAACTATAAGCACAGTGACAATTGTATAGTGGATCTCCAGAACTCTTTCATCTTGCATGACTGAAACTCTGTACCCAATGAACAGCAACTCTCCATATGTTTTTACATCTATCAGTAAAGGCTCATTCCCCCTTTCTCCTCCCTGCAATGTGTGTTTGCTTTTTGTTTTTGGATAGAGAGGGAAAGAGTGTGACAGCAGCGCTAATCTCAGTGTCACTGTTTAGCCAACGGATCTTGGGGTAGTGACGTACTGTAGCTACCCCACGTCATTAGCCAGATTCACTATCAAGGTGATCGGATTATTAACGAGCTGTTTTACTAATCAATGTGAGGTGAATTGGGTTATAATTTGTAATCATGAGCACAGTTTCTGTTGCACTGAGGCCACAGGACTCCTCACTTACTTTGAATCCCAAGTTGACAATGCCCCTCTGAATCAGACAGAATGTATTTTTAGTCACACTGACTTGAGAACCAGCCCCCTACCCCCCCCTTCCCCCCCACCCCCGCCACCTTGGCAGGTCACAGACAACAGTCGTCCGTCTGGTAGAAAAACCTCTGGATGGAGTCAGACTGCCTCGCAGGCCCTGGCTCCACTCCAGAGAGCGATCAGTGGGTCCAGCACTGCCAGACAGCCCCCTGGCACAGGGGCTGGCCAAAAAGTCAGGGCATGAGGATCCTCTGTACTTCGGGCACGATGCCCAGCTCCATCAGGGCAGAATGTGGAGCTCAGCAGATTGGAGTTTGGACTCCATGGCACCAGGGCCACAGGGTTGAGCTATAACCATCCCCAGGCACCTGCATTGTCTCAGATGTATGCACATGATGCATTCCACCAAACGAATCCTGTAGGAGAAGCTTATCTTGCCCCTGACCCAAGGCAGGAAAAACATTCTCTCTTTTCTCCCTTCCTTGTTTACATTATTTAACCAGTTTTCAAGCACATGAGTCTTTTAAACAGGCCTAATAGCAACGGCATGATCTTTTAGGAACACCTGCAGTACTGAGAGGCTTTCAGTAGGCGTCTCCCTCTGGACCCAGTTCACAGTGTAAGTTTCCGTACAGCACTTAAATTTGGTGAAGCGCAGTTTCCTCTTCTTTTAACTGGAGGATTGATGGCATCTGCCTCATACATACTTTACAGAGTTGTGAGAATTAAGGGGAAAAGTGAAAGTGCAAGAATTTGGCAAACAGTAAATATGACATAGATATTCTGTGTTGTGAATACTCCTAGACAAATCAACTCAAGAAGAGTTGGGTCTTTATGGCACAGAGATGTGCTCATAAGTGCCTCTGAAATAATGGAAAGGAATCTCAGTGAAGGCGGTGGTAGAGAGAGCGAGAGAGAGAGAGAGCCAGAGAGGGAGAACAGTATAAAACAAAAAAAATCTCAAAACTCTTTTGTAATTAACAATCTAACACCTAGTAAAATCTTAAAATATTGATCTTATTCATTATGGGATATCCAAGTGATTTAACTCTTCATTAGTTGCTTAAAAAAATCAAACTTTGATAGAGTGAAAGCATACCCAATATGCAGAGTCCTATACATTCTTTTTTGTTGTTGTTATATTTTTTAAAAATTTATTTATTTTACTATTTTATTTTTGACTGCGTTGAGTCTTCATTGCCGCGAGCGGGCTTTCTCTAGTTGGCGGTGAGCGGGGGCTACTCTTCGTTACGTTGCGCGGGCTTCTCGTTGTGGCTTCTCTTGTTGCGGAGCACGGGCTCTAGGCATGCGGGCGTAGTAGTTGTGGCTCGCAGGCTATAGAGCGCAGGCTCAGTAGCTGTGGCGCACAGGCTTAGTTGCTCTGCATGTGAGATCTTCCCGGACCAGGGCTGGAACCTGTGTCCCTTGCCTTGGCAGGCGGATTCTTAACACCACACTACCAGGCAAGCCTTAGAATCCTATGCATTCTGAATTACTTATATTTGTGAACGTTGTTTTGAAAAATGCAGTCCAAGCTTATTTTATAATGCTCATCTTTAAATCACCTTTTCCTTATCATATTCTTATATTGTCCATACATAATTTCACATGATAATAGTGTATATAATTAATACTTTGCCAGGCAAAATGCTAACCCTTAATTATATGGTGTCTCATTTAATCATCACTGCAGCCCTCTGATGGTATGTATTACTATTATACCCATTTTGCAGACGTGAATGCTTGGAGAAGTTATGTAACTCAACAAAAATGACAAAGATCATAGCAATAGGAGTCAAGTTCAGACTATTGGAACCCAGAACCCATGATTTTTGTTTAGTTTTTTTTCAAGTAGCCATGCACAATTTTATTTGCCAAGCCTGGAGGGAGCTAATTTGGCCTTCACTAAAAGCTGCATGTACTGCATAGAAGGAACTTCTGTCCAGATGCTTGCTGTTAGCTGAGCACAGTGACCCATGCTCTCTCCCTCATCCATTTGCTCCTGTGACCACCATCTGAGAGTTTTTTGGTCTTTCCATCTTCCCTTCACCTTGAAACTTGACACGTATCCCTCTCCTGTCTCCCCCAGCTGGTCAGTCTGGTTTCTAATACCCTCTTTTCCATGTTCTCACTCCCTAATAATCCCGCTCCTGCTTCTTGGCCAACACTGGCCTAGTGAGGAAGAGGGAGGCCACATATTCTATTCTCAGGTTGTTTTATGAAGAAACTAAATCCCCTTGAATTCAGAAGAGCATGCTGAGCAAATCTATGGAAACCTTGCACAGTTGTATATTTTTGTAAAATAGTGTATTCTGATAATATTTTCCAAGGCACCAAATTTACCTAATCCCAGAAGATACACCGAATATATTATATAAAGAGGATAATGTGTTGTGCAGCTTAAAATTCCTGGAAAATTTCTCATTACTTGTATCGTACAACCAAATTCCAGTGCAAGGCAACCCATTTGTGAGTGATGATTAGCGCTGCCAATGCCCCAGCAGTAGCAGGAAAGGATGTTGCGAAATGATCCAACTTCCATTAGAAAATAATGACTGTCTTGGCTAAGCAACATTTTTTAAATTAAATACTGAAAATTTCTAGTAATCAGAGAGCTTATTAGCCATGAAATTCGATTCCAGTATCAGGGACTATTCACTTATCAAATAGGAGCCAAATAATTGTGGGTGGAATTTATAGTCCTGCACTAGGAATAGTGTTAAATATTATGGAAATGGCACTGGTGTATATAGCTCCAGCTCTAGGGAAATGTGGCATTTTACAGTTTCAGTGGCAAGTTAGGCTGGTGATTAACAGAATGCAATCATTAATTTCTGAGGCATGAGAGTTCCTCTGTATTCTCTTGGGATCCCAGAGTTTTGCAGAACAATGAACCCATCATGACTTTCTACTGAGCTTCACTTGTCTGTTCCAAATTTCCATCAGCTGCCTTGAGACAGGCTCAGAAATCCTTGCCGTGGAATTAGCCTTAATTCATGGAGGGAGGTGTTCCTGCCTTCAGGAAGACTGGAAACAGTATGCTTTCAGCAGGCTCACCTCTGAGTTCCCCATCTTTTCTCCTGATGGTCTCTACTAATATCTCCCATGCCCACTCACCTGACCAACCCCTCTCCATACGTTCCAATCCTCTTTTAGGGAAATGGGAAGCAAGTATTCCCTGAGTCCCCAGTGATGCCACAAATTGTGTGAAATAACCCAGATACAATTTTTGGAAGTGGGTGTTTACTGATTAAGCCCATGAAGATTAAATACTATGCCACAGTACAAAGTTAGTGAGGATGAAAGGCAGGATTCACACCTAGGTCTATCTGTTCTCCAAACATTTCTCACTATAGAAATAAAAGATGGTAAGGTTTTAGGTGAATATGTTAATCTGCCATAGATATTTCTACTTAAATGTCTCTGAATGCATACATTTTTAAAAGTCTTTAAACTCAGGAAGTCGTTTTCCACATGCATAAGTTTCACCACCATTTTCCAACAATACAGTTCTGACATAGGAACTTTGAGTATTTTCGAATATGCATACACATACATGCATATGTATACATATACAATATACATAAATATACATACATCTGTACACAAACACATGCATGCACAAACACACATATTAGATATATCTGTGTACATACACAGATACATACATATGTACATATATACGTTCACATAGATAGATAGATATAAAATCTTTCATGATATTTTTCTTTCTGATCTGTAGGGACTGGATTTCACCTGATTTAAAACCTCTCCCTAGGTACCTACATATATGTCTGTCTTCAACCTGGTTAGCAAACTATTACAATACATGCATTCTTCAAGTCAACCCAAGTTTAGAAAGTTTAGCAGATAAAAAGTGCAGTGGCAGGCTCTCTAAAGAATAAGAGAGAAAATTCTAACGGATGCATGGACAGAGTAAAACAATTTGCCTATCGTCACACGCTAGGAAGGGTCAGGCTAGGCGTTCAAGTCCACATTCTGCTCACTACATTAGCGCAATGCTGTCAGAAAGAGAAAATGTCAGATTTAAAAATTTCTTCCCCTTGCCTCAGCATATCTTAGCATTTTTAGGTATATTTGGAAGAAAGCTGAGGCTCATGCCTGTCAACTTGTTCCAAAAGCCCTTTTCTCCCTTCCTTCCTTCCTTCCTTCCTTCCTTCCTTCCTTCCTTCCTTCCTTCCTTCCTTCCTTCCTTCCTCCCTCCCTCCCTCCCTCCCTCCCTCCCTTCCTCCCTCCCTTCCTCTCTATCTTCCTTTCTTTCTTCCTTTTTTTCTCTCTCTCTCTTTCTCTCCCTCCCTCTCTCTCTTTCCCTCTTTCTCCTTCTCTTTCTTTCTTTCACTGTACCGGGTCTTACTTGCGGCACACGGGATCTTCATTGCCACGTGCAGGATCTCTGTTGAGGCAGGCAGGATCCTTAGTTGCAGCACACGGGATCTTTAGTTGCAGCATGTGAACTCTTAGTTGAGGCATGTGGGATCTAGTTCCCTGACCAGGGATTGAACCCAGGCCCCCTACATTGGGAGCACCGAGTCTTAGCCGCTGGACCACCAATGAAGTTTCTAAAAGCCTTTCTAAATAGGGAAGTATGGCCTTCAGACATACCCAATAAGGAACAGATTTGCTTGAAAACTCAGTGTTATGGTGCCTCATTTAGAGTTAACAGGTAAAACATTGCATGTCAACTGATTTTAGGAAGGACAAAATGTCATGCATGTGTCTGCCATGAATGCTGCTTTCTTGCCAAAGTGGGATGTTACTAGTAATATAGTTACTAGACATAGTTAACCTACGTCTCTACCTACTTAGAACATATTATTACCAGATTCTTCACAAATATGCCCATTCTTAAGGCCTTTGACTATTTTACAAATTTATGAGTTTACCTTGTTTCCTTTATTATAGGAGTCATTGTGGCTTTTGGGTGGCATTCTTCCCCCAAGCAGGAAACTGAGCAGTGTGGGTTCACAGGGCTTTAGTGATGAGTGTAAGCAATAACTTTACTCTTTGAATACTTTAATCCTCAGTTAATTCTAGATCCCACTACAAGCTGAGGTGAAGGGCTGGAAGATTTTTTTTTCTCTCAATAGGAAAGTGGCCAATATTTTACTTACTTCCTGATGCATGTGTCTTTCTCTCAATCTACTGTCAATCTATTTAATTCTCTTGGATCTAGCTCTGAACCTAATTGTTGAATACTGGCCAAAGCCACTTTGGGGAACTGTTTTTAAGTAAGAGTGAATACTTTCATTTGTAAGCTACAGTTGCTCAAAAAACATCCTTTTCCTCATAAACAGAGGTTATTTATTTATTTTTTTTGCGGTACGCGGGCCTTTCACTGCTGTGGCCTCTCCCGTTGCGGAGCACAGGCGCAGGCCCAGCGGCCATGGCTCACGGGCCCAGCCGCTCCGCGGCATGTGGGATCTTCCCGGACCGGGGCACGAACCTGCGTCCCCTGCATCGGCAGGCGGACTCCCAACCACTGCGCCACCAGGGAAGCCCAACGGAGGTCATTTTTGTTTTGGTCTAGAACAGTATTCCTCAAAATCTCTTAGGTAGCTGAGAAGACAGCTGGGTATATGACAGTATCTGTATTTATTGTTGTTATCCTTTCCTTGTGAAAGAGTGGCTGGTCTACTGATGTATGTATTTCATTAAATGACATTGTGATCTTCCCAACGTGGAGAGTTAGAGTTGAAGATCATGTACTCCAATTTCCTTATTTTACATTTAGGAAAACTGAGGCCCAGAGAGGTGAAATGACTTAATCAAGTCACAGGGTACCACAAATGAGGCTTGAAACCATATCCTTTGAGTTCAAGTACAGTTTACTTTGAGGTAGTGTTTTAATGTTTTACTGTGGTCAACCAGGCACAGGTGGAATATAGAACTTCAGAAGGATTTTTGCCCAACAACAAAAAGAACTTAGTTGAAGACCGTTAGGGGGAATATGCTAATTTTGAATAGGATAACACTATTATAGACAATTTTTAAAAATCCAAGTATGTTTACTTTATGAAAAATCAAACTTGGAAATGATATTTGTCACTCTTCCATTCATTTCCAGTGGCAGTTTTTAAAGTATCGCTGGGGAGTAGCTTTCTTATTTAGCTTTAATCTTCACAAATATCCATGCATAAACATAGATTTTAAACTGTGTTTTCAAAGGATTAAATGAGAACTGTCTAAAATGTCTGGTGAAAATTAAGATTTCACAATGTTATATTTAGAGTTACTATTCGATGTCTCATCCAAAGTGTAAAAAACAAATGGCAAATACTTTGAAGTTCATCATATTGTATTTTTCTACTGTTTACTACTCTCACTCTTAAACTTAATGGGCTCATGTGAGAGGCAAAGTGTGTGCATTTGTAAACACAGAATACATTTAGAATTATCAGTGGAAGCTTGACTTTTTTTCCCAGGAAGGTTCATTGTGGTTAGGAATTCATTAGCATCAGTAATATGTGGGAGACTTAACCTCCCGCTTTCAAATGAAAAATGTTCACATTTTTCAACAACTCTTTTATTAGGCCCTTTGAGCTATCTGTGCTGGACATTTCTTGTGATATTTCTGTCATTTAGTTTTTATTTGTTTTTAGTATCAAGGGAAAGTGAATGCTAGGTCAAAATATCTTGAATAAAACTATAGGCAGAAATCATTTTGAATAATAATTATATAGTACAATGCAAACTGACACATAGTAACATTTGTAAAACATTGTATTAGAGCTTTTTTTCCTAAAAGGACCTGAAATTTTGGTTGTTATTGTTATTCTGCTATATTGATTGTTAGATATGTAGACAGTTTCTTGCTTTCTCATTTAAAATGTATGAGAATCTGGGGCAGTGTCATTGGTCCCTGGGAAACAAATGATGTCATTAAAATAACATTAGGACTTTGAGCTTCTCAAAGCCAGAATTATTAACTTTGAGCACAAGCATGGCAGAAAATGTTAATGATTCTTTTAGTGCTTAATTCAAGTGTTGTGTGATGGTTCTTTGGTAGAAATCTACATTCTATTGATAGTACCTGAGGGAGAAGAAAACAAATAAGCAAGCTCAAGTTCGAGAGCTGGTAGTTTTATTTATACTTAAGTGTGTCTTATTCTTCACCTCAGTCAAATATTAGCACAGAATAAAATATAGAAGAAAAAAAACCTTAAGTTGTCCCTTATATTTTTCTTGTGATTCTGTAGCATCGTGACATCATTATTTAGTGAAGAATATCTTTGTTTTGAAACTATTATTTTAGGCTAGAAGAATAAGATATGTAATTCTTTTAATCACATAATCTCATTCCTTAAATTCTTAATTTTGGTTAATTTCTCTTTCGGGTAGTGTGGATTTTTACATAATTTCTGCACATTTGAGAATATCATCCTGTTACCTTCACACGTGAAACACAGCATATCTAGGGATAATATATCGATGCATATCAGTGCATATCGATATGCATATCGATGCATATCAGCATATCAGTCAGTTGCTTTGCTTTACATTAAATATTTTGACTAATAGTCAAATTAGACAGTCAAAATATTTGTAGTTTGTAATGTAACAGTAAATTAAAATGAAGATAAGAACATATGTTTATTTGTTGATTCTGCACATAATATAGCAACTACTTCTCATGATATGCTCGGGTCTTTTCCCAGGTTAGTGAACTTCTTCAAGTAAGGCTTTGATAATTGCTTTTCTTCTTAGATTTCTGCTTTATTCCCTAGGAATGTCTTCAGTCCTTAGGTTTTGATTTCTGTTATCTTCCTTCAATGTCAATCAGAAGAGGAACCTTTGTCATTTTTGTCCTGTGCTTTTGGATGGCTCAAGTGCGTTCTCCGCATCACTTTTTACACTTTGCAATAGAAAATTTCTGTTGCTTAATGTTTCCAAAGAGTCTTATTTTTTTTCTGCTTTTGCCATTACAGCTTTCCTAAATCCCACCTTATTGCATTTCTTTTTATGATAAGGAGGCTGCCAAAAATCTTTCTAAATTTTCTTTTAGCAACTATTGAAAATTATTTTCAAAGACACTGCAGTATTCCACAGAGCCTCGCTGCTGTTTCTCCTTTTTCTCTTATATTCTGAGTTTATAGGTTTTATGTGAGATTTTGTGTATATTCAGAATGCAGTGACAGATGCTCATTCCGGACCACATGTTTCCCAAGATATAGGGTCTGTGGAGAGCCCATGGCCCTTCTGCATCCATTTGGATGCTGATTGAATTCCCTTCTCAGATCAATAGCTAAATAGTAGATAGATTTGATTAGCCTCCAGCCCAATTCAAGGCACCAAACTGACACTCGTCTAGTATGAGACCAAGTTTTCTCCTTTGAACATCTGGCTACCTGATATTCTGAATCCATAAAATCCATAAAATTAAAATTCCAATCATCATAGCCCTTAGGAATCTACACTTTTTTTTCTTTCTGTGCCTATAGTGCTTAATTTGTGGGAATGATATATTGTAGAATGGAACAGTTTCTCATTTTCTCTACCATCTCTCCACCCCACATACTCATCAGCAGCATACAGTCTTCTTTCCAGTTATTCTCTCAGAGATTCCAGCCCTGAGCAGATATGCTGAGATGGTGGTGAGACTGAGGGAGAACAAGGTCCTAACTGCACTTGGTGTTCATGCACTAGAACATTCAAACATGCTCTTAACCTCAATATTGCAACCTCATAGAGGCCTTCCATATTCACTCAGTCACCCCACTCTCATCATTTATTTTTAATTTTCTTCATCTATTGCTCTCAGAAATTATGCTGTTGATTCACAGCACATAGTGTATTCTCAACAAATATTGTTGGATGAATGAATGGATGGAGAGTTGCTTAGGGTTCTCATTGGCATGGGATTTGTGCTCTTGGTCTACAGGGCAGTATGGTGGTGGTGGGGTGGAAGGTCTTCCTTATCTGCTCTCAGATTTTCTCTGCCTTCGTAGGTGTTTTGGGGGAAAGTGGTGAGAGACTGTCACAGATTGCTAACTATATACCATTTTAACCACCAAGGCTGACACTCTTGTTGCCTCCTCTGCTCTGCCTCCTGCTTTCTCTCAAAGTGTTCTTACCCTCTGTTCTATCTCTCCAACTGTGCTTGTTCTTGCTTAAAATTCCTCCTTCCACTCTTCATTTTTGCTCTGGTCATTTCCTTCACCACATCCTTGTGCCTACCCACTGTCTCTATCCTGCTTTGTCTAATATAAAACATGGTTCTTTAACTTTGGAGAGAATTTATATTTTCTCATCTGCAGTCTTCTCAAAATAGAGGGGAGATTGTAGGCTGTGATCAATTTGGGGGACATCTAATGGAAGTAAAAGGGGCAAATCAGTACATTCAGAATTCTTCAAATTGATATCTATTTCCACACATCCTTAGCTCTTTTAATACAGTTATAACTTTTACTACCAAAAAACTATACATAGTAATTGATTTTTAGCTTCCTATCTCAGAAGCTACAGAGAAAAGGATATTAATTTTTAAGAGGTCACTCAATCAGAAAATGCATTATTCAGTTAGAATGGTGAGAGGAGCAGTGGGATGGAACTCAGGAAATCTGAGGAGTAGCTCTGACTCTGCCCCTTACATTGTTTGAGAGAAGTCATTTGCCTGCTTGGGGTCTCCATGGACTTTTGCTTTATTTGCTTTATTTTTTATTTAAATAAATTTATTTATCTTATTTATTTATTTTTGGCTGCGTTGGATCTTCATTGCTACGTGCAGACTTTCTCTAGTTGTGGTGAGTGGGGACTACTCTTTCTTATGTTGCACGGGCTTCTCAATGCAGTGGCTTCTCTCGTTGTGGAGCACAGGCTCTAGGTGCACGGGCTTCAGTAGTTGTGGCACACGGGCTTAGTAGTTGTGGCTCGCAGGCTCTAGAGCACAGGCTCAGTAGTTGTGGAGCACGGGCTCATTTGCTCTGCAGCATGTGGGATCTTCCCGGACCAGGACTTGAACCCATGTCCCCTGCATTGGCAGGCGGATTCCCAACCACTACGCCACCAGGGAAGCCCCTGGACTTGTGCTTTAAAATGACCAAGGTTTCCATCACCTTCATGTACAGAGAATCTCCAGTCATGTGAAGTTGACTCTCCATACAGATTTATGCTCCCATCTAACACCCAGTTGTTCCAAAGTGTCCCAGCAGTGGCCTAGCATCACCAAGGATGCTCAGCTCATAGTCGAAGAACTGGCTATTGACACCTCTCTGATTATGGATATTATTTCCAGATCAATATTAGTAAACATGAAGTCACTATTTGCTTTGCAAAGGATGGTTTTGGCCATAGATTGACACAATGCATTTTAATCATCTCTTGTATGAGGGATGAAAACTGAGCAATTCAATTTTGAAGTAGCTTCAAAAATAGTGTTTCTATCAACTGACCTGTTTGGGATTTGTTTGTTTGTTTGTTTGTTTATCTTAATAAAAGATTGTCATTATTATGTCTTCCACAGTGACACTAAATGTGATCATCCAACTCCCTGTGGTTCCTTTACTTGGGAGTTATTGAACTAAGGTCAAAGTGAAGTAACCCTTCTCACCCAGACCAAGGCAATAACTACACTCCCCTGCGTATCTGCACTGTAACCTGCCACAAACATTATTTTCCACTTGGGTTGAACTCTTTGTCATTTCATTAACAGGTTCTTTGCCACTTTTTACACCAGCATTTATACATTTTTCTTTTAGCTTTATTGATGTGCAATTGATAAAATAAAATTGTAAGGTATTTAAAGTGTACAGCATGTTGATTTGATATACATATAGATTGTGCATTGCAAGAGGATTACCCCCATCAAGGTAATTAACACATCCACCACCTCATGTTTCCTTTTTTTTTTTTTTTTGGCAAGAACATTTAAGTTCTGCTTTCTTAGCAAATTTCAGTTATACAATACCTGGTGATCAATTGATAGTTCCCATGTTATATATTAGATCCTGAGGCCTAATTCATTTTATAACAAAAGTTTGTATGCTTCGACTAACCTCTCCCTATTTCCCCCAGTATTTATACTTTGACATCCATCTGGAATCTTCTTTTTATTTCTTCTCAATCCTTTTCATTCTCTGGAGCCCTTAACCCGGGTTTTTAAAGCCCTTGTTACCAATCCACAAAATGCTTTAGACCCTACACAACTCAACCAAAGCTCCTTGCCTTTGTTTAGTCCTTAGAACTGACTCAGAACTGCACTTAGAAATTATATGTTTAAAAATCTATTCACCCTTAATAGACTGCAATCCTGCTCTTTTTTAGTAGACTTTATTTTTTAGAGAAGGCTTATATTCACAGCAAAAATGAGAGGAAGGTACAGAAATGTCTCATATACCCCTACCCCACTACATGCATAGCCTCCCCCATTATCAACATCCCCAACCAGAGTGGTTCACTTTTTGGTGTTGATGAATATGCATTGACACATCTTTATCACCCAAAGTCCGTAGATGACATTAGGGTTCACTCTTGATGTTGTACAGTCTGTGAATTTGGACAAATGTACAATGACATGTATCCACCATTATAGTGTATGTGCAGAATGGTTTCACTGCCTTAAAAATCCTCTGTGCTCTGCCTACCCATCCCTCCCCTAGCCCCTGGCAACCACTAATGTCTTTACAGTCTCTATAGTTTTGTCTTTTCCAGGTGTCATATAGTTGGAATCATACAGTAAGTAGCATTTTCAGATTGACTTCTTCCACTTAGTCATATGAATTTAAGTTTCCTCCATGTCTCTTCTTGGCTTGAGGGCTCATTTTTTTTAACACTAAGTAATATTCTATTGCCTGAATGTATCTCAGTGTATTTATTCATTTATTTACTGAAGGACGTCTTAGTTGCTTCCAGGTTTTGGCAATTATGAATAGAAGTGCTGTAAACATCTGTGTGCAGGTTTTTCTGTGGGCATAAGTTTTCAGCTCCTTTGGGTAAATACCAAGGACTCCTATTGCTGGATCATATAATAAAAGTATGTTCTGTTTTGTAAGAAACTGACAGATTATCTTCCAAAATGGTTGTAACATTTTGCATTCCCCCTAGCAATGAATGAGAGTTCCTTGTTCCATATCTTCACCAGCATTTGGTGTTGGCAGTGTTCAGGATTTTGGTCATTCTAATAGGTATGCAGTGCTATCTCATTGTTGTTTTAATTTGCATTTTCCCGATAACATACAATGTGGAGCATCTTTTCATATGCTTATCTGCCATCTGTATATCTTATTTGAGGAGGTATCTGTTAAGATCTTTGGTTGTTTTATCTTCTTATTGTTGAGTTTTAAGAATACTTCATATATTTTGGATAACAGTCCCTTATCAGATATTTATTTTGCATATATTTTTCCTAGTGTGGAGCTTGTCTTCTTTCTTTTGAACATGTCTTTCGCAGAACAGAAATTTGCAATTTTAATGAAGTCCAAATTTTCAGTTATTTCTTTCATGGATCAGGCATTTGGTATTGGATCTAAAATGTCATTGCCAAACCCAAGGTCATCTAGATTTTCTCCAAAGTTGTAGGAATATTTTAGACATTTGGATCTGTGATCCATTTTGAATTAATTTTTGTGAAGTTTATATGATATGTATCTAGATTAATTTTCTGCAGGTGGATGTCCAGTTGTTCCAACATTATTTGTTGAAAAACCTATGTTTTCTCCATTGTGTTGCCTTTATTCCTTTGTCAAAGATCAATTGACTGTGTTTATATGAGTCTATTAATGGACTCTATTTTTTTTTTGCGGTATGCGGGCCTCTCACTGTGTGGCCTCTCCCGTTGTGGAGCACAGGCTCCGGACGCGCAGGCTCAGAGGCCATGGCTCACGGGCCCAGCCGCTCCGCGGCATGTGGGATCTTCCCAGACCGGGGCACGAACCCGTGTCCCTTGCATCGGCAGGTGGACTCTCAACCACTGTGCCACCAGGGAAGCCCTGGACTCTGTATTTTATTCATTGATCTATTATTCTATTCTTTCACCAATGCCACACTATCTGAATTACTGTAACGTTATAACTGCGATCTCTTGCAATCGAAGATCTCAGTTTTTACTTTTTGGGGTATTCTTCAAGAGTCATTATAATAACCTTGACTATTAATGCACTTCATTAAATATTTGTTAACTTAAATATCAATACTATAAGCATAAGGGTGAATTATAACAGTAGAGTGGATGTTTGAGAACATAGAGAAGAGATCTGTGTGTGTTTGAATACTGGCTCTGCTTCTTACTAGCTGTGTAGGATAATTATTATCTACTTCATGATGGTGTTGATTAAATAAATTATTACATATAGTCTTACCACAGTACCAGGAACAAGGCAAATGCTTAATAAATGTTGCTATTGTTGTTACTGTTCCATTCAGAATACAATAAATTAGGTTTCATGTCATTATTTTCCTATAGATACTTGTCCGCTGGTGTGTGTGTGTGAGTGTGTGTACGTGTATGTATGTGGATATCCTGTACTATCACACAGCAGTATATGTCTTTTTAAAAAATAGTTTTGTGTAATATTTTAAGGTTTTTTGATCCATATTTCAGCTTTGAAGAGTTTTCTTCTATATTTTCTGTGATTTTTCATTTCTTCATCTATTTTGTTTTCTCTGTTCAAATACAGTGATAAGTAAACTAAAAGTCGGGAAATTTTAAGCATCTAATATCTAAATTATTTGCCTTTATCCAGTGAGTTCTATGAGAATTTATCAAGTGAATAATTACTTCATCCATTTGTGTTTCTACATAATCTGTGTATTACCTTTATAAATTTCATCCCCATTTAATCTATCATAATTTAAGAGTATTTGCTCTTAATGACTGTATATGTACCATTTTCTTTTGAACCAATTATTTCCTTATGGGTGGCTTTCTTTGAATTATGCATCTTTTGATAGTGTGGAAGCTTTTAAAAATTAGTAAAATCTAAATTTGTACATTAGATTAAAATCAAGACAGTTGCAATAGTATCCAGGGTTGATGTGATACTGTGTGATTTGCTTTCATATTCACACCCTAATTTTGAATCCAATAGATAGTTTTGCTATTGAATTTAGCTTGCTGTGTTAAAGAAACGATTAAAAATCTGACATTCATTTTCATGCAGGTAATACAGTCAGTCAGTAATTTAACATTCTCCTCTAGATCTCAGGGAGGAGATCTGTGTAAGGGGGAAGGAGAGAAAAGCCTGAATCTCAGCCATTGTCTGAGAAAGAAGAATAGGTAGGAGGTGGTAGAAATGAATTTCATAGAATCATTGGCATGTATACCAAAAGTTTGCCTTTCAGGAAATGATCCTTTTTAGGTCTGTGACTATTATATTGAGAAAAATGTACTTCTTTTACTTAGGGGATTCAATGATCCTTTAAAACATTATAAATCCCCTTAGCAAATTTCTTCTTCATCCATCTTAAAGTGGGTCACAGCACTGGCATATGCTATAATATTGGGCTACTGCTGGGAGCCACATATTACACTTACGGTTTTTTGAAATGTAATAATTCCTTCTCATTTTCTAGAAATGTATGACAGGCAGAACTGTCATCTTCTCATGAACAATGTTCAATTTAGGCAACTGCAATTCTAAATATGTTACACTGGTTTAGGGTCACTACAGCAAAAACAGAAATGCATGTAGTTGTGACCATGAAGAATTTGTTGGTCTCCTTATCCAAAGACCAAAAGTCTCCTTTGGTCTTTCCTGAAAATAACTTACCAGCATCAAGAACACTCATTCAGATGACTGCAAACTGAATTAGGCCACAGGGAAGGGCAACAGTAATCCAAGGGGTCCAATTAATCTCATAATGCAGTTCTTCATTTATTGTTAATGCATGAGACTTACATTGACAGCCAACCATATTCCAAAAACTGCACTAGTTACAGGAAACGCAGGAGGAATGGGCCATCATTTCTGTGCCTGGGGTGTTCACATAGTCTTAAATGCATCTGGGAATCTCAAGAACCAAAACAATGTGGATTTTTGGCCACATTGTTCTCAGTAGATACTGAGCTGTTTCAAATTGGTCCCTTGATCTCTTTAAGGTTGAAACTGTAGACAAAGTAAAGAGAGTTCAAGCAAGAGGAAGAAAGCGATTAAGAGGATGGAGAGCTCTTTTAATAAGAAACTCATAATGTATCACTTAGCTCAACAATAGTAAGTGGAGCTCAGGATAATGATATATAAATATTTGAAAAATATAAACAGGAAGGAGCACATTGTTTAATGTTATTCAGCTAAAGGTAACTAAGAGCAATGCATAGTACTTAGGAAAGGGAAATTCAAAATAAATGTACGAAAAAAAGTTTCCTCAAAGAAAATATGGGGCTACATTATAGCAAAGCATTGCAACTATACAAGAAAATGTGGAACAAGGAAACTAATAGCAGGAAGTTTACCAACAGTGGGTTCATTCTTTAATTCATTAATTCACCAAAGGTTTTTAGGTAATTTAAATATTTAACATTTTCTTTGCTCCCATATCTTTATTCATTGTGCTCATTCATTTATTCAAAAAGTACTTCATGAGCATTTCAGTGTTTTCAGAATTGGGAAACACTGGCAGTAATATATTATTTAGGGTAATGCTAGTGTCTGTAATAAATAACCTGAAATTTCAGTAGTTTAACACAATAAAATTTTAGTTCTCACTCATATAATTTGCCAATGAGATGTTCCTTATTGACCGGAAGGTAAGGGTTGGATTAGGGGAATAGATGGCTGGAGGGACCTTATCCCTATAGTCATTCAGAGATCCAGGCTGCTGGAGATCCCTAAGTTCACTCTGATATTCAACATCTAGCAGGAATAGGGACAGACAAAAGTTGGGGAAGAAATAACTTCTTCTTAAATACATTGGCTCAGAAGAGACACATTACTTTCACCCATTTTCATAGTTGAGAATTCACTAAATGACACTGTTTGGATGCTACAGGGGTTGAGAAATATAGCCTTCATCCTAGGAGTATCTCTGCGTTGAAGGGGAGCATGATTTTTTAATGGACAGGTAGCTAATCAAAAGAGACCCAAATCCTGCCTTTTTGGAGTGTATATCAGTGGAGGAAACTGATAATAATAGAGTAATAAGTAAAATATTTTGTCAGACGGAGATAAACATTATGGAGATAAATAAAGTGAGGAAGAAGGACAGGGAGTGCTGGGCGTGCAATTTGAAATGCATTGTCTGGAAAGACCTTAATGAAAAAGAGTTCTTTGAGCAACTATTTGGATGAGGTGAGAGTGTGAACCAAGTGGAATATAATGGGAAAGCACTTGAAGCAATGGAATTGCAAAGCCCACGAGGTAATATCATGCCTGGTGAGTGTAAGGAGCAAGACAGTATCTAACAGAATGGGAGAAAAGTAAGCAAAGGAGAGCATGGCAGGATATGAGGTCAGAGAAGTAACAGGGCTCCATCATCCAGAGGCCTTATGAGCAATTGTGAGGATTTTGGCTTCTACTCTGAGATACTGAGGAAGTCATTAGAAGGTTTTCAGCAGAGGAGTGAAATGATTTGATTTATGATTTTAAAGGATTACTCTAGTTGCTGTGCTGAAAATAGACTGTGGTGCAATACGTGCAGAAGCAGGGAGTTGGTTAGAAAGCTTTTTCAGTAATCGAGGTGAGAAATGATGGCATCATAGACTAGAGGTACTGAGAAGCGGTTGGATTCTGGATATATATTGGAGGTAGAGCCAACTTGGTGGTGAGGTGTGGAGGAAGAGAGGAGTCAAGGGTGAGTCTAGGATTGGAAGGATAACGTTTTCATTAATTGGAATGGGGAAGATTATAGGAGAATCTCATTGAGTTGTGGGTGGAGTGTCTTCGGAGCTTGATTTGGGATGACTTTTAGATACCTAACTTGAGATGACAGGTAGTCATTAGATATGTGACTCTGATACTCAGTGGGGAGCAGGGGAGAGGATATGCATATAAGGAATAGGTCCAAACATTGAGTCCTGGGGGACTCCAACATTTAGACATCGGGGACATGGGGAGAAACCAGTGCAAGAGCATGAAAAGGAGTGTCCAGAAGACAACCAGGGGAGTCTGGTGTCAAGGAAGCCAAGTAAGATAAATATTTCAAGACAGAAGGAATGAGCTGCAGTCTCAACTGCTGCTGATCAAATAAAAAGAGAACTGGTAATTGACTGGAAATTTAATTGTGAAGAGCCTGAATTGTGAAGTCATTGGTGATCTTAACAAAAGCAGTTTTAGTGTAGTGACGTAGCGAGAAAGTGTGCATGAAGTGAGGTAAGGAGAATATGAGAAATGATCAATGTGTGGCAATGGGCTTATTTAATTATTTTGAGGGTGTTTTTTTCTATAAAGGGGAGCAAAGAAATGGGGTGGTAATTATAATAGGAAGTGAGGACAAGAAATGGTGTTTCTAAATGGGAAGGGTAGCAGTGCCATTTGTAAAAAGAGTAGGGAAAAATTATGAGGTAAGAAAAAGAGAGGGAATTAATAAGCAACAATCTTAGGTGTGTGAGAAAAATTGGATCAGGTGTGCTAGTGAAGGGGTTGGACATAGGTAGGAGCTCATATTGTTTATCCATAATAGTGCAGGGTAGTGGGGCACATGCATAATGGGCTTGTGGGAATTCCCTTTGAATTCTTAGGGAAATAAGAAGCAAGGTCATTCAGAAGAAAGAGGAAAAGATGGGAAATCATCACTTTGCAGAAGGGGCTAGTGAATGGAAAAGGACAGTCTTCCCAGGCAGTTCCAAGGGCTCAACTTGAAGCTAATGGTTATGTATAACCTCACCAGGTTATGTATAACCTCACCAGGTTATACATATGTTAATGTGTTTTTATCCAGTCATTATTACCTGTGTGTGTAGCCATGGCATATATGGAGAATTTTGTTCAATGAGTTAGCAGTTTTTCTTGGTGAATACAATGGCACGAGAGAGGGTTAAGACAGTTTACTGTGTGAGCAAGAGAATGATTTTAATTGTATGTCATAGACTCTAAGCTGGGTGAGGTGAGAGTAATGATATGAAAAGTTGAGTAGGGCAGTAAAAAAGATGGCAGGATCAGTGTGTTTGAGGATTTTTTGTAGTTATATTATTAAAAGGAATGCCCTAGAAACACTGGAGCCGGTAGTCCACCGGAGAGTGGAATCCTTGAAGCTAAGAGGATGGAGTGGTGACAGCTGTTGGGAATGGAAAGGTCTGATGCAATAATGGAAATGAGAGCTAAGGTTGGATGCAAAACAAAATCATTTTGTGAGAGAAGATCAAAGAATGGAGAGGCTGAGGTATTGGAAAGATCATCTGACTTGTTTAAATCCTGAGAATTTTGACATGGACAGTGTTAGATAATGTGACATTCGGTCAGGAATTAAAATCTCACCTCTGTGACCTTCCATCTGGGAATTTGCAGATATATCAGTTAAAATTCTTTTTTTGAGAGTCAAGTTGGGGTAATCTCTGAGTTTTTGTTGAAATGAAAATGTTTTTATTCTGACCTCATTTTTCAAGCATCCTTTTATGGCTATAGAATTCTGGGTTGATATTATATTCTCTTACCATCTTAAGACTATTATTCTATTTCCTTCTGACTTTCATGTTTGCTGTTGAGATGACAGTAAGTTGAGAAACCTACTGTTTATTGTGGGTAACATTTTTTTCTCAATGGCTGTTTTTTTTTTTAACTTTATTTTTTGCATTCTTCAGTTTCACTAGAATTTATATAGGTCTAGGATTCATGACTTTCTGATTTTGAAGATCGGTATCTTTCATCAATTCTCGACAGTTCCAATGCATTTGTCTCCAAATATTCATTGCCTTCTCCCATTTTCTGTTAGCTCTTTGAACTCTCATTACTCCATGTTGGATGTTCTCACTCTATTATCGTTTTCTTGGAATTTTCTTGCCTGTTTCCCATCACTTCATATATCTGTACTTCATTCCGTGTATTTTTCTCAGATTTATTTTTCATTGTACTAGTTTTCTTTTCAGCAGTGTCTTAC
The DNA here is from genome assembly GCF_039906515.1 of Pseudorca crassidens. NCBI lineage: Eukaryota > Metazoa > Chordata > Mammalia > Artiodactyla > Delphinidae > Pseudorca > Pseudorca crassidens. Next base: position 52,380,555 of record NC_090311.1, on the reverse strand, counting down.
AATCATTTTAGCTATTTTATTTTTCATTTCTATAGGTTTATTTGGTTCTTTATCAAATACGTCTGGTCAGTTTTGTTGGTCTCTATTTTTCTTACTTTTATGGTCAATCTTCTCTATTATTTCTTTAAACATACTTAATTTGCATGATTTGTAATCTCTAATAAACCTTATATCTGCAGTCATTAGAGGTCTGATTCTGTGCTTTACAGCACTTAGAGTTACTCATGACAGCTTATTTCTTCATATATATAATGATTTTTAAATTATGAGTTCAAGTTCCTTTAATCTTTGATTCTTTGATCTTATTAGGGTAGTTTTTAAGGCTGAATTTAAATTTTTTTCAGAAGGGATTCTCATATGCTGCTTTCAGATAACTGGGAATCTTAGCACTCAGGAAACACTTTAAATTGTACCTTAAGTTTGGGTTTTTTTGAGGGAGAAAGGCTCAAAGTTGTATATTCTGTTTTTAAACATGAGCATAAAACTTTTGTTTAAAAATTTGTCAAGGGATGGGACTTCCCTGGTGGTGCAGTGGATAAGACTCCATGCTCCCAATGCAGGGGGCCTGGGTTCCATCCCTGGTCAGGGAACTCGATCCCACATGCATGCCGCAACTAACAGTGTGCATGTCACAACTAAGGAGCCTGCGAGCTGCAGCTAAGGATTCAGCCTGCCTCAACTAAGACCTGGCCCAACCAACCAACTAAATAAATAAATATTTAAAAATTTATCAAGGGGGTCTTTTTTTTTTTTTTTTAATTCTTTACCAGAAACCAAAGCTGAAAATGGTATTCCTAATGGCTTGTCATGTTTCAGGAATCCAAGATTCCCACAGAGAGTCTTTACTCTGATCTTCCACCTATGTTTCTTATTTGTGTGGCTTACTACAACTCAGCTCCTAGGCTACCAGTGATTAGCATATGAATTGAGGAAAACTTTCCATTACATTGCTTGCTTACTCAAGTGGATTCTAAATTTTTTTTTTTCTTTTCTGAAATCTTCTGAAGAATTCCTTTACTCTCCTGCTAATGCAGCTGTGCATTAAAAATGATCCTTTGATATATTACGTTTCAATTTGTGCTACAGTAGGAATAAAAGGGTGGTATGTTCTGGAACATTTAGTCAAACTTATAATAAGAATTGGGAGTCCCTTTGGGGGAGGGGTCAGGTCATCTTTTTTTAATAATTTTTTTTCCCAAGAGTTCATTATATATTAAGGGTAACGATTCTTGGCCATATATTGCAATTTATTTTTTTCCTGTAGTTGTTGTTTCTAGTTTTAACTTTGTTAATGGTGCTGTTTTCTTTCTGATACAGACAGTTAAAATTTTTATATAATCAAGTATACTGATCTTTCATGCTCTCTGCCTTTGATGTTATGCCTGGAAAATTTCCTCCACCAATATCATGAAACTATTCACCAGTTATTTCTTCTAGTTCTTCTTGGAATTTATTTTTTCAAAAACCCATTTCCTTCATAGAATATAAATGACTTTTTATGTTGTACTAAATAGTTATATATACACATATATATGTTTTAATATGTTTTAGCATGTATAAGTTTTAAAACTTTCTATTATATTCAATTAAAATATATCTTTAAAATATACAGTAAAAAAAGTTTAATTTAGGACATATTTGAGCAGTTCCTTGATGGATCTTTGAGTTTGATTTTTTTCTTTCTCCTTTCTTCATTTATTCATTAGTGTTTGTTTTTAAAGAAATATTGAGGGTCCTGCTACTTTTCTTCAAGCCTTGAGGATACAAAAAGTAAAAAAAGTCAGACATACCAAAATGCTAAATTTAAGTACAATAGACAAGTGAGTACGCAGTTGTGATTGGATATGATATATTCTTTAATGAAAAATACCTGACATGGAAACCTATATGGTAGGTATGACTAATCTAGACAGTGGAATCAGGTACGACTTCCTGGAAGACGTGATTTGAAGTCTGTATTTATCATGTGTGTTCACTGAAGATATTGGTGAAGGACAGAGGTCAGGAGAGAGAAAGCCGAGATGAAGCAACATGTGTGATGTTTCCAGTGAGAGAGGGCATGGGTTATTTGAGAGACTAAAAAAAGTGGTTCAGTCTGGGGAGGAGAATAGATGGTGTTGTACAAGTGCTTGCAAAGTGAACCTGGACAGGTGAAAAGGGCCCAAAGAATTGTGCTGTTCTCCTGAGAGCAATGGGATTTATTGAAAAGTTTGAAACTAGGGAGTCATGTGACCAAGTTTGCTTTTCAGAACAACATCAGGACTGTAGTGTTCCCCATAGTAGGTAGAAAGGGGCCAAGCCTGGAGAGAGAGAGCCTGATAAGAGAGTATTGCTATAATGGAGGTGAAAAATGATTGTGGCTTCGTGAGTGAACAGAAAGTGAACATGGAAGGATGTGAGTTCGGAGATTTCAGAGGCAGATGGATAGATTTCACAATCATAAAATGGTAAGGGTGAGAGAAAGGGAAGAATCGTGCATGTCACCTGAGCTTCTTTCTTGAGATCCTGGTGGATGGAGTTGCCATTTTCTGAGATAGGTCATAGAAAGAAAGATGTGCTGTTTCTAGGGAAAAATGAATACATTTGAAGGAGACTTTTTGAACTAGTTGTCTGTTAAATACCCCAAATGAAAATGTGCCTCATTTTCATTCCAGATTTCACCTAGAGTCTAATTCAAATTCTTTTTATTATTGATGCTATGTCAATGATCCTCAGCTGATCTTCTTGGCTCCAGTCCACCTAATTAGTCGATCCTGCACTAGGACAGATGCTATGCTTTCCATGTTTGTGGCTTTGTTCAATCTTTCCTGCCCTAGAAAGACCCTCTGCCTACGTATCTGTTAAAGCCAATCTGTAAGGACACCTTCACCTTAAGTACGACCAACAGGCTCTCATATCTTGCCTTGATCATTCTCACTTTGCTTGAGTATGTTGTAACTTACTATAAGAGTCAAAGGCATTGGACGCAGAAAAACTCACTTCTGCCACTTGCAGGCTCCTTGCTGCTGATCACATTAGCTGCTCTCGACTTCTGTTTCCTCCTATTGTTGAATGCATATAATAATAAAGACTTTGCTGGTTGTAAAGGATAGACTTAAAGTTGCCACAGTATCTGACCCCCAGCAGGCATTTAATCAATGGTAATGATTACTGATATTAAGTCTCCAAAACCTAGTCTTTTGACATTGTAGTCACCTGTGTGTGCATCTCTTTCTGTGAGGTTAGGGGCATTTTCTTTGTGACCCTCACAACAATTAATAAGAACAAGCATAATGTAGGTACACAATATAGGGCATGAATAAATGGTTACAGCATGGGGGTTGCTATGAAGAATAGAACTATTGTAGAAGACCAACTTGCTTAAGCTGACGTATTTCCTACTGTGTGCTGTAAACTGTTGAGAAGTATGCTCTTTTACCCTAAATTCTTCTAGTCTGAACTACAATGATTTTAAACATGTTCAACAGATCTATTCTCCCCATGAGTAGTAATTTTCGTCATTATGCATAAATCAAAGATGCAGTAGAGAACATTTTAAGTGGTGTTATACACAATGATTTCAAGAATGTGCTTTAATTTTTATTGAATATCATCTGATTAGCAATTTTGGTATTGTTTTAGCCTTGTGAATATTTATTCCAGCAAAAATGAGTACAATAATTTCTAATGGAAATACTGTCCACCTGAGTTCCCTGATGTCTATCAAGATGGAAAACGGGCCTTGTCGTTTTTTAGAGGAATTGCCAGTGGCCTTTGGATTGGAAGATGCCTGGCCTGACCAACCTGTGGCCGGCACCTGGCTCCACTGCGTAGGGAGGGGGAGGGGCGATCTGCAGATTTTCTCTCCTAAGGGGGTGCATCCTCAGCCTCCTTCCGGTAACTAACATGATGAATGAACAGGATACTGGGGATGGCCCTTCTTAACTCTGGTTTTCTCATTCAGGCCAGTGAGTGGAAAGAGTTAAGTTTTGAGGTCAGGCCTTTCTAGGTCCCAATTTGATTGCTACCATTTCTGCCATTTGTAATCTTGAAGTGATTTTATATGTTCTTTGAGCCAAAGTTGTTGTTTTGGGGTGTGTGTGTGTGTGTGTGTGTGTGTCTGTGTGTGTGTGTTTGTGTGTTAAGCTTTTAAGACAATGCATTACCCAGGTGGGTAATGCAGTTGGGTCCTTGTTTGTTCCTTGGAGATCTAGTTGAATGCGTATTGCTCTTTCAGTTCCAAGGTCTGTGAAATTGTGAAACTCTTACAAAATTTCTGTGTTGGATCTTCTCATTGTCCCATCTCCCTCCAGCTCCTGTGCTCATGGTTATTGCTACGGTTTTACCCCACGTCCTTCAGAATGCGAAACCCAGGCGTTTACCTGCCCGTGGAGGGTGAGTGTAGTAAACATTGCAGTGTCATAAGGGGATAATATGTTTGTGGGCCTTTGCCTGGGCCTTTTTTCTCCCCCCACTTCTCCCATTTCTGGGTCAAGCCTTCTTGCTCCAAAATTGCCCTCAGGAGCTCCAAATCAAGGTTCCTCTGTTATACAGAATAGTTCATCTTTCTCTGGCTTCTATTCTCACACTCACACATCCAAAATATCAAGGTTGCTTGCAGCACAAAGGGCCCTCTCTTTAAAAGGATCCACCGCTGCTGAGAATGTGGTAGGTTTGTTATGCCCCCCTTACTGGCTTTCCCTCCCTTCTAGCTCTCTCTCATACTCATACATATACACATACACACACAGTCACACATGCACACACACACATTTCTCTTACAAGGATGATGATACTGTATCAGTTGATTTGTCTGTTTGCAAATATTTAAAGGCAACTACATATAGAACTTAATCAGCACACTGCTTGGTGCAAATTTATATTAGTCTTTCCTTTCCTTTGCTTTTGATAACCAAAGACTAACTCTCCAAAGATAGCTTTGGCTGCAGCTGTCTGGACTCCGGGCACAGTGTGTCAGCAGGGCCTGGCTGGGTGTGATCCAAGTGGCCTGGGAAATAAAGCCCTTCTTCTATCTTTAGGGTTCTCCTCCCTGGCCAGGCTCCCCCAAACGTCCAGGCTCTCTGAGAATTCAGCATGCCTCATTCTAGTTATCTGCCCAGACTCCTGTGTCATCTGGATGCCAAGGGTGGGCCAGTGTGATTGCTGGAAAAGCAGACTGACAGAATGGTTAAGAATAAGGGTGAGCTCCAGGGAGGTGGGTGAAAGAGACTGTAGGGGCAAGACACAGCGAGGCTATGCAATATTTATTTCTACCATTTAATGGGAGAAGTAGCATTTTCAAAATGTGGAAGGGAAACCAAAAATGCAGGAAAAAACTGCTGAAGAGAGAGAAGAAAAAAAAAAAGCTCAATCTGCTTTTGGGAAAAGGACTGGTCTCCTTTTGCTGTGTGTGCAGTTGGCCCCTGCTGTAGCTACTGAACCTGGGCTTCTGACGAGAGTGGTCTGGGTCATGCAACTCTCTTGTCTGAGGATTAATTTTGCCATTTAGCCTCACAAAGGAGCTGCCTGTCTTGCTGTCTGCCTGTCTTGCTGTCAACATGATATGCTACTTAACTCTACCTCAGCTAATTCCAAAGGTTCTCTCCACCCCAAACCATTCAATTTCTCTGTGATTCTATACTTATCCTTACAATTCTTTGGATGAAAATATCTATGGCTGCTTTGACATTTTTATGTTGGTAACTATCACTACAAATGCATTTTAGGTTTATCATCATTTTACAATCTCACGTTCCTGGTTTTTCTTTATTTTATACCAAGATACAAATGGGAAAAAACTAAATTGAAGTATTACAAATATCAGAATAGCAGACGAAAAGTAATTGGAAGAAACATGAGGTGAGAAGGTGTAAACATATTTCAAGCAGAAACTATACTGTTCTGCTGATACACAATTTCTGCTGTATCTGGGTAGAGACAATCAATATACTTTTTGGAGGCAAAGGATGACTTTTTTTCTTTTTTGGTCATACGAGAAGTTGCTTTCTAAGCATAGTCATTTAGTGCCCTTCATAAATCCCTCAGTCCTTCTATCTTGAAATAGACTTATTAGTAGAGATAAATTTATAAGCTAATGTTTTGGAAACTAAGGAAAGAAAAGTGATGTAGTCAAAGAGAGAACACGTTTCTCCCAACTTTCTTTGATCATTCAAGTGTGACTCGCCTACTGGCTTACATCATGGAGATTCAGTTTCCATTTTACAACATAGCTGGGAGAGTAAAACATCCTAACTCAAAAAAGTTTGAGTTTCAAGGAGCGTTTATTCGCCTGATGAGTGACTCATCTGGATTTCTGGGAGGGAGTCTCCTGCCTCCTATTTAGATCCAATCTTGTACTTCTGTCATGGTGACAGTGAAGAAATGGTACCTCTCGTCAACATGAAACATAATTTTTCTCCATCAGACTTTTATAGATAGGGAAAATACATTGACATTTTCTGGTTTAGAATTTCATCAGTGAATTGAGGGATGGCTTAAGGAAAGATCATCAGACCAAGAGCCAGAATATTTCTCTGGTCCCATCCTACATGGCTTGTAGCTCTACAATCACAGGAAATTCATCTAAGATCTAGTCACATTAGTAAATTGGAGATTTGCCTAGTTGACCTTACAAGGCTTTCATGGAGATCCATTCAAATGAAACAATATGAAAAGATATATATGCTTACTAAAATACCATGGTGGTTTTGTAATCATTTTATTAGGATATAACAAATACATTAAAAATTAATATATTTGTTGAAAACCTTAATAAAGTGCCAATTAACTCACCACTATTAAATATACATTTTAAAATGTAATTTGCTGAGCAAACGTAAGGAAAGTATGAGTGTCGGAGATGGTGGTTGGGAAAGATGCTCTAGACTAGATTTTTTAAAAAAGGATCAAAATGTGAATAGGCTTGAATAGCTAACTGAATTAAATGTAATCTTTGGTGGGTAAATATAAAGCTGAGGTTTAATGAAGCAATACATGAAGATAGGATGGCTTGATGCACAGAGAGTTGTGGGTATTCAAATACTGCAAGACAGATATGAGCTAAAAGTGTGCCCCACAAAGGCATGAAGTCCTGGAATGTGTTAACCTGAAGGCTGGTCCAACCTCCACCTGGAATTTAGACATCCCCATTAGCTGGGTGTTAACTCTTTACTGAAAATTTGCAGAACAGTGAACTTTGGGATTGAAAGAATCTATATCCCTGCACTTTAAATGGAAAAATAATTATGTGTTTCCATCTTAATCAGAAACCCCAACCAGGGCTCTCAATATGACTAAAATACTCTTAAATACCCATATAACAATCTACCAAGTATTCATGCAAACATAAAGAATTTAACACACGGATTGTTCCATTACTGAGCAATGAGCTTATCTGTTGAGACCTTTGTGTGCAGAAACTTAGCAATATGGGACACAAATTAAAATTTCATTTTATAACAATCACCTATTTCAATATACTTTATCATTCCACCCTTTTCTTCTAGAATATTGGATTTTCAAGACCTTTTAGACTCACTGACTTTCTTCAAAGGCATTTCTACTTCCATAGGAAACATAGTTAAAAATGTACATATTTGCATATATTTCATATACATGTATAATCTGTCTAACATTAAATTTGACATGCATATGGAATTGGGAATCTGGCTAAGTCATCTCTCATTGTTACAAGCCTTCTGCTTCACTTACGGTTGAATGGTACAGGGAAGGCAGAGGCTAGGCGTGCTTGTACTAATTCCCCATTTGGGGCCTCTGCAGTATGTGTTTTCTACGACCTGGACTATACATACTAAACTTTCTGGACTGTCAGAAATATTATAATTATACAACTTTCAAAATTCCATATCTGTTGAATGTTCAACTGGGTGCTTCACTTACATAAGACCTGAAGCAAATGCAACATTTATGTCTCTATTCTCTCTATGACAGTGAATATAATGTTCTTAAAACCAAGAGAGATTGCAATCAACCATCTCAGTGGCTGAGGAAGACACCAGCCAGTTCTCCACCCAAGACACTTAGATTCTTCCTACCTCCCCCCTCTTTCTTCCCTCCCTCCCTCCCTCCCTTCTTTCCCCTGTCTCTTTCTTCTTTCCTTCCCTCCCTCTCTCCCTCCTTTCCTTCCTCCCTCCCTCCCTTCCTCTCTTTCTTTGTCTCTTTGTCTCTTTCTTCTTTCTCTCTTTCAGAACATAAGCAATTAATCCTGTTTTATTGGCTCTCAGAATTCCTTGGATCCAGTATATAGATATTCCTATCTGTAAACTCATTAAGATGATTTTCAAATATTGGCATGAGTCAACATATAGAGATCATTTCAGTAGCCCCTCCCTAGTAAAAACCAAGAATGCTCTTCTACTTTTAGCTATTGAAAATATAAATATATAAAAGAAATTCTACCTACATAAGAAAGAGATATTAAAGAACATGACTGCAAACTTTATTTCTCACTTATCTTTTACGTAATTTTTCTTAACTTGAAAATTAAAAATAGCAAGTATAACAAACCTGCAAACAGTGGAGAATTTCTACTTCATTGTGAACACAAGGCTGCAAACTGTCTCCTGAAGATGTGAAGCTAGTGGAATTTTTTCCATTTTAGTTAACTAGAAAAATTCATTCTTGAAGATAATTACTGTAACTCAGGTTTTAGCACACCAGAGAGTAGATCTCAATTTTATTTTCTTTTAAGTTTATTTAATTTGTGTTAATTACTGTTTCCATTTTAATAAATATTCTTGTGTTATTTTTTATTTACTTTATCTATCCTTGGCTATGTTGGGTCTTCGTTGAGGTGCACGGGCTTCTCATTGTGGTGGCTTCTCGTTGCGGAGCACGGGCCCTAGGCGCGTGGGCTTCAGTAGTTGCGGCATGCGGGTTCAGTAGTTGTGGCTCGCAGGCTCTAGAGCGCAGACTCAGTAGTTGTGGCGCACGGGCTTAGTTGCTCCGCAGCACGTGGGGCTTTCCTTGACCAGGGCTCGAACGCGTGTCCCCTTCATTGGCAGGTGGATTCTTAACCACTGCGCCACAGGGAAGCCCTTGTGTTATTTTTTATGACATTTTTTGGTTTCTTTTCTAACAGCTACACCCTGGCTAACCATGTCATAGGGTTGGTATTGCACTGTTCAGAGCGGCAGCACCAGATCAGAACTGTTAGAACCTGAGCAGTCATTTTTAACACAGAGTGGTGCAAGAGAGCTATTCAAGAAACTGCATTATTATCTTAATGTTGCCAAAACAATCTTTGTCATTTCTTTTGAATAGCACTTTGTCGGCTTCAGTTGACATGTGGCATGACCCTCAGGAATATACGCATTACTATGGGATCTAAATGGAAATCAAATTTACAGTTTCTATTTTTGTAGCATTTTTGTGAATATTTATCACAAAAAATTAAGTATATTCCTCTTTCCCCTTCAGATTTGAAGGCCCAAACTGCCTTTAAGGAATGATCTTCTTAGAGCCGTGTGAAACTGATAAATATTTCATGAATGAAAGAATATTTGAATGGGCAAGTGTAGAGCAGTAGTATTCCAATTCATACGTACTAGGATTTCAGGACTAATTTAATGAAGAGAAACCATTCTTCCTTTTTATAGCTTTGAGGTAATGACAGCAACAGCTAATCCTATTGTAGAGCGTTTAACTGTTTACAGTGCCTTTTTTTTTTTTTTTTGCGGTATGCGGGCCTCTCACTGCTGTGGCCTCTCCCGTTGCAGAGCGCAGGCTCAGCGGCCATGGCTCACGGGCCCAGCCGCTCCACGGCACGTGGGATCCTCCCAGACTGGGGCACGAACCCATGTACTCTGCATCGGCAGGCAGACTCTCAACCACTGCGCCACCAGGGAAGCCCCTACAGTGCCTTTTAACAGTTAGTGTTTAATGTCTCACTTGGTTTCTAGTACCAGTAGGAGAAACAAAAGATACAGCATGCGTGATACATCAGTTACTGATGTCAATGGCATGCGTACAAATATTTTTTAAATGTGTAAGAGAAGGTCATAAATCTGCAGTTTAATAAAAACTCATTCATTCCCTATCTCCTTCATTCAATAAAATCTATCTAAGCGTGTGCTATGTGGCAGGCACTGACGTGCAAAACAGACATTGTCCCCTGCCCTCAAGAAGTTTACAGCTTAGTGGAGAAAAAATTTACTAATCACATAAACTCACAAATAAATTTATAATGATAAGCTGTGATGTTTCTGCTCTGAAGAAATGAGGAGAGCTGTGGGAGCATGTAAAGAGGGATTTTCAGCGAAGGCGTCCCTGGGGTAATAAGACTAGAATTGAGATTTACACGATGAAGATAAATTGCTTATATGAAAAGGGTGACACCAGGGGGAACAGACAGGGAAAGGGAGAGAGTGTTCTAGTAATTCCATAAGGACAGTGGTGAGAAATGAGGCAGATGAAGTAGCCAAGCTGGGTCATGCTGGGCCTTTGATTCAACTTATACATACATCCTGGTCTTTGTCCTCAGACCATAAAGTATGAAAGGAAATAATCAGATCTGTGTATTTAAAAATCATGCTGGAGGCTATAAAAATATAATAACAGTGAGTGCTGTTTTCACTAAATCACAATGGAATCTTATAAATATTTAAAATAAGTTGACCAGCCAAACAAGAAGTATATTTGAGTAACAGTGTGTCCACAGAAGAGTTTAATTGGATTAGGGTTTTGAACATTATAAGTAGATACACAAATTGCTTCAGACAATTTATGATCCCGGGACGCTATTTACTGTGCCCAAAGAGAAACTCATTCCTCTCGTTACTGTCTTCAGGACCACAGAGCATGTGATTACACAGCAGTTTAGATGGCTATGCTACCAGGGTACAGCTGTATCAGATAGGGGTCAGGTTGCATTAGTTAGAAATTTGGCTTCAGCTAACATTGGCAGAACAGCTGGACCTCAGAGAACAGAGTGCACGGAGAATCCAGATACATGAAAAGAGGCAAAGCAGGACAAAGTGAAATAATAGGTGCTAAATGTCAAGACTCGTGAGGCGCTACTGGCTTGTCTACCAAGGAGTTTACTGACTTGGTTCACAACAGTCCTGAATGGTAGTTGTGATCTTATCTGGTTTTAACTACTACTTAGATCTTGGTTTTCACTAGCCAACTCATTGAATGGTTCTGGATTGATCCTCCTGCAGTCACTTATTACCTGTGAGAAACACACGGATAAAGATTGTGTAGAGAAGCACCTGTGCTCAGTTCAGCACCCTCCATCTCTCACCCCACTCCAGCAGTCATATAATAAGAACCTCACATTGCTGTCTCCTTCCATCTACCCCAAACCGCCATCTACTAAATAAGCATCTGTGAAGTAGGCTGAGTTTCCTTTTGGAGTAAAGAGATTGGAAAAGTAAGACAAGATTGTCATAGTAAAGAACACTACTTAGGCAAGTGGAAGTTCTGCTACTGTGAATCTGCCTCGTCAGGGAACTTAAGTCAGAGAAGCCACTAGGAAGGTTAATACACACCTACTGTTGTGATGGGTGAGACACTAGGCATGCGTGAGCATATTTAACTTACCAATAGCCATATGAGATCTCTCTCTCTGTCTCTCTCTCTCTCTCTCTCTATATATATATATATGTAGATATATATACATATATGTGTGTATATATATCCATTTTATATATATATATATATATATATATATATCCTCATTTATAGTAAATGAGAAGAATGAAGATCAGAAAAGTTAAGTATTAATGCTCAAGGTTAGATAGATAGTAAGGACAAGATCCAGATCCTCATCTGCTGACTCTAAGTCAAGATGTGTCTCAGTTTATGTGCTTCATTCATTTAAAATTGGTATTTACATTTGTATTTATGTCTGAAGGGGGGAATGTAAAACAATGAAGTCTTGATTGTAGAAAACTTATAAAACATGTAAAAAATCATCTAGTAACGATAGAAAAATTTCATATTGAAATAAATTTAAAAAACTGCTATAGTGAATGACTTGGTACAAATTAATGATAAAAATAGGAAGATTAACATAACTTGTTTGTCAAAAGAAATAGAAACTTCTACTGTCTTTTTCCAGTGCAGTGTTGGCACAGCAAAAGAAGGGATTCTCCTTTCTTATTAATAATAGTGTGTCAATATCAAGGGAAATTGTGTGATAGCTCGAACATGTTTCTACTGAATGAATATATTTGATTAAACAGCATGTGGAAATATGCTCATTATCCAAGAAAATAACGAATCTTAGATCTTACGCACACTTTACATGTGTCAAGAAATACGTTGGTCAGATGAAGAGGAAAGTACATGGGTTGAGTCGAAGTCTGACTTGAAACAGCTGCTTTCAAATCTGTCCTGTTACACCAGAAAGTTTGACTGATGGAACCCACAGCTGCTTCCCCCTTTGCTCCCCGGCAGGGCTTCTTACCTCTGTAGTCAGTTCCTTTACATTGAGAAGGACTTTTATGGATACTAGGGGGAAATTAGCCAGTTCAACACATACAAAAAGGGAGCCAATATTTTCAAAGAAGAAGAGGCGGAAGGAGAAGGCTTAAGTTAAATTTAGTAAAATAAAAAAAAAAAAAACCAAAGAAAATATGAGTGGATTTTTATCTTTCCTTGAGATGGTGAGTTCTTTTGAATCATTGACGTAAAGTCAAAAACTATAATAAGAAATGTGGATTAGTTTAGTGAAACAAAAATTTAAAATGTCAGTGTGTCAAATGAAGATATACACAGTGAAACACAGAAAAGAAACTGGAAAAATAATAGTAACATATTAGAGAAAGTGTAAATACGTTTGATAAATAAAAGCTCATATTTTAACAAGAAAAAAAAGACAAATGATGGGGAAAAAAGAGTAAACGATGTGACTGAGCAAATCACAAGAGAAGAAATAAAAATTGCCAAGAAACAAATGAAACACATTTCAAACTACCAGGTCTTCAAAGCCAAGCAGATTGAAACAATATGTTTGCCTGTTAGATTTTTACAAGATACGACACATTGTTTAAGTAGCTAAATCTTTCAACAGTTTTCCTTCTTGGCTGTTTGGTAATCTGTATCAATCTGTGAAGTCATTCAAATGTATGTACTTACCTATCATATACCTTTGGGAATTTGTTCTAAGGAAATTGTTAAGACTTATATGCAATGATTTCTGTATGCAGATTTTTATTGAAGAATTATTTATAATAGTGAAATATTTTAAGTAATGAAAATACCCAACAAAAGGGGATTGGTTACTTAATTTTTGCACTCTGTCCCTATAGTACTCTGTAAGCCCACCTTGTAATTCTCAGAAAATTTATATTAATTATTCTCATTCATTTATTCAATAACCAAATACCCATTGAATGCTTACTATGTGTGCTAGGTACCTTTCAAGACACTGGGGATCAAGCAGTGAACAAAGTAGAGAAAAATTCTTGCCATACTGTAGAAACAAATGATTAAGCAAAGCAGCAGCAAATAAGTAAGGCATGTTATATGACAGATGGTGGTAAGTGCTATTAAAAATAGTGAGCAAGTGTGGGGATAATGATGGAGGATGGTGGAGGAGGGAATTGATGTGATGTTTTTTTTTTAAATGTATTCCTTCCTCCCTCCCTCCTTGTGCTGGGTCTTCGTTACTGCGTGCAGGCTTTCCCTAGTTGCAGCAGGCAGGGGCTACTCTTCATTGTGGTGTGCAGGCTTCTCATTGCAGTGGCTTCTCTTGTTGTGGAGCATGGGCTCTAGGCATGTGGGCTTCAGTAGTTGCAGCACATGGGCTCAGTAGTTGTGGCGCACGGGCTTAATTGCTGCGTGGCATGTGGGATCTTCCTGGACCAGGGATTGAACCCATGTCCCCTACATTGGCAGGCAGATTCTTAACCACTGCACCCCCAGGGAAGTCCCATGTGAATGATGTGATCTTAAATTGAGTGTTAAGGGAAAGCCTCAAGGAGGAGGTGACAAGTGATTCAAAACCTACCTGAGGAGAGGGATGGAGAGAAGAGCATTCTACACAGAGGGAGGAGCAAAATGAAAGCCTTTAGGGAAGAGCATATCTGATGCAGTCGAATCCCTGCCACTGTTACTGAGCAGAGAGAACCAAAGACGGAATAGCAGAAGACGATGAGAATGCAGGCAGCCTCAGAGGCCACCGTGAGGATGCGAGCTTTTTACCCAGAGAGGGATGGGAAGCCATTGGAAAGTATGATCAGAGAAGCAACATGAAACATGAAAGATGATTCTAAGCAACTGGAAGAAGGAAGTTGCCTTTGGGATAATTGCTGTTCAGCATCTATCTTCTCTGGCATATAAGGAGAGATCACAGCCAGATGGCCAGCAACTACTTTAGTGACCAGTATAGAATAGGAGCTTTGTATCTACTCAATGATTAAATAAATATTGCACATATAAACTAAAATAGAGTGCAGATAACAAGAGAAAGTTTGTTCTCATATATATTTAATTTGGGGGAAATGCTTATAGGATGTTTGGTGAAACAAAATATTCAGCTCTACTTATAGAGAATAGTCCAAATTTGGAGAAGAGTGTATGGGTATCTACAGTTTGAAAAGTTGATGAAATGAATAAGCAGGAATTTCCGTAGTGGTTTTCTCTTGGTGTTAAGCTTATAGATGACATGCTTGTTTGTTTGTTTGTTTGCTTTAGAATATGTCTTATCTAATTTGTCTGTAATAAATACATCATTTACAAAATTAGAAAGATGGACAGAGAAATAAGAAATAATCTATTTTTTTCCAACTTGACAAAGAGCAGAACAAAAGAAGATGTGTACAACTAACTAGGGAGAATACAATATCATTACTTATTAATATAAATCCTGGAGCATTCTACCTGGAAATATTAGAAAATTTCCTGCTCTGAGATGCATAATATCTGGGCAGCCAGGTAATGACACAGCAGTGAAGGATTCCTTTCATCTGATCACATTCACAGGGCTGTCAGGATATTAATCAGGGTATAAAGATACATCTGTCTCAAAATCTGTGAGATGTTCTTGCTGACTTCTTTTATATATGGTGCTATTTTGACATTCCATATATAAAATATGGCCCCTTTTGTTCATTATCAGATTTTCAAAAAGATAGCTGTGCCACTGACCTACATTTTTATTTCATTTAACAATATGCCTTAGAGCTCTTTCTCTACTGGATCATATAGATCTACCTCATTCTTTTTTTCTGTGTGTACCATTTATATTATATAAGATGGATATGCTATAATTTGTCTGGTGACTCCCATATTGATGGACATATAAGTTTTTCCTCATTTTTTCACTATTAATGATAATGCCAGGATGGGTATCAGAGCATGCACCTCCTTTTGCTCTTGTATAATTTCTTTAGGATAAATTCCTCATATTAGAATTGCTGAATAAAAGGTCATATGTATTTTATTTTATTTTAGTTTAGTTTAGTTTAGGCTGCACTGTGTGGCCTGCAGGATCTTTGTTCCCCAACCAGGGATTGAACCCGTGCCCCCTGCAGTGGAAGCGCGGAGTCTTAACCACTGGACTGCTAGGGAAGTCCCTATATGTATTTATATTCCTTCATTCATTCATTCACTCATGAAGCAAAAATATTTGCTCCTATGTCAGGCATGGTTCTAGGATTAGAGATAAAGTCCTAGAAGTCCACATATATGCATTAATATACGATATTCATTTTTTCCTTTCTGGCTAACGTCACTCTGTATGCCAGACTCTAGGTCCATCCACATCTCTAGAAATGACCCAATTTCATTCCTTTTTATGGCTGAGTAATATTCCATTGTATATATGTACCGCATCTTCTTTATCCATTCATCTATCGTTGGACATTTAGGTTGTTTCCATGTCCCGGCTATTGTAAATAGTGCTGCAGTGAACATTGGGGTACATGTGTCCTTTTGAATTATGGTTTTCTCAGGGTATATGCCCAGTAGTGGGATTGCTGGGTCATATGGTAGTTCTATTTTTAGTTTTTTAAGGAATCTCCATACTGTTCTCCATAGTGGCTGTGTCAATTTACATTCCCACCAGCAGTGCAAGAGGGTTCCCTTTTCTCCACACCCTCTCCAGCATTTATTGTTTGTAGACTTTTTGATGATGGCCATTCTGACCAGTGTGAGGCGATACCTCATTGTAGTTTTGATTTGCATTTCTCTAATGATTAATGATGTTGAGCATCCTTTCATGTGTTTGTTGGCAATCTGTATATCTTCTTTGGTGAAATGTCTATTTAGATCTTCCACCCATTTTTTAATTGGGTTGTTTGTTTTTTTTGATATTGAGCTCCATGAGCTGTTTGTACGCATATGTGTGGAGTCTAGAAAAATGGTACAGATGAACCTATGTGTAAGGCAGGAATAGAGATGTAGATGTAGAGAACAAACATGTGGACACGGGAGGGAGGGGGAGGGTGGGATGAACTGGGAAATTTGGTTTGACATAACTGCACTACCATGTGTAAAACAGATAGGTAGTGGGAACCTGCTGTATAGCACAGGGAGCTCAGCTTGGGGCCCTGTGATGACCTAGATGGGTGGGATGGGGGGGGGGTTGTGGGAAGCAGGTCCAAGAGGGAGGGGATATAGGTATACATATAGCTGATTCACTTCATTGTACAGCAGAAACTAACACAGCATTGTAAAGCAATTATATTCCCCACCCCCCCAAAAAAGAGATAAAGTCCTGAGCAAAATAAACAAAATTCCTGTACATTAGCAGTTTACATTCCAGTGGCAACCAACAAATAACTGAGAGTTTATGTATGAGAATGTATGAGTATAAAATATGAAAAAAAATGCAACAGCATAATATCAAGTAGTGATAAGTGCTCTGAAGAAAGATAGAGCAAGGTTTGGGTATTGAGGGTGACAGGAGTGCTATCAGAGTTAAGGAAAATGGGGAGAAAAGGATCATTTATAGGAGAGCAGGAAATGGGCAAAAGGAATGAAGCCAATGGGAGAAGATTTGACAGAATCTGAATTTCTGCGGGTGAGGCATCCCATGTTATAGGCCTTGAGACAGAAGAATCCTGGAAGTGTTTGAGGGAGAACCGAAAGGCGAGTGTGACTGGGGTAGAATGAGCAGGGGCTGAGGGTTAGGGGATGCTGGTGGAGAGGTAACTGGAGGCTGGTGGGAGATACCAGTGGAGAAGAAGGTAAAATAGCAAGGTTTCTGGATTTTATTGTTGAAGTGATGGGAATCCATTATATTGTTTTGAGCAGATAAGTGACATGATTTAATTTACATTTAAAATATGAATGTGGCTGCTTTAAAAAAAAATAGACTTCAGGGAGGCAATATTAGAAGCTGGAATCCCTGTGGAGAATCTACTGTACCAGTAGGCCAGACAACTGATAATGAAGCATTGGGATAATTGTTCTAGAAGCTTAGTGAGAAGGAGTCAGATTGTATTGATATTCGAGGGTGGAAAGAATCTAGGATTTGCCAGATGTTTGGATTTGGTATGTGAGAGCAAAGGAGGAATCAGGATGATTTAAAATGTTGATAGATTCAGCTAAAATTTCCTCCAATATGACTTTTCCAAACCTTGCTTTTGCTGGACATATGTGAGATTCTCCCAAAACCTCAAAAGCAGTGAGTTTTGATAACTTTGTCCTGGGCATCACGCTTGGCATGGAGTTGGCATTTGATAACTATCTCTTGACTTAAAGAATGAAGTTAAATGTTACCTCTCTGATGCTTAACAATATAAGTTTTTTGTTGCTTTAATTTGCATCAGTGAACTTCAAGATCTTTTCATGTGTCTATTAGAAAATTGCATTTCTTCAGGAAGTGCCTGTTCTTAACCTTTGTTCCCTATGGTATTGGATTGTTTGCTTACTCTTACGAATATGTAGGAGTTTAAAAATATTTTCAGATATTATTTCTTTATTAAATATCATATATGTGGCTGAATATTGTTTGTTTAAACTTTATTTTTCTGTTTCTGATTGGACCAAAGATTTGGATGGACCTGCATAAAACTTCGTACATGTTGAGTTTTCTGCTCATTTGGGAGAAATCAAGAGCCTTTAAATCCATTTTATTATTCTCACTATTTGCCCATGTAAGCAGGTTTACAGATAGAAAAATGAAGGCTTAGCATGTTTAAGAGATTTATGTAAGGATAAACAGCAAATTCCCTGAATCTCATCAGTATGCTCTTTCCACTGAAGAACTGACTGCATCTCCAGATATGTTTCAGCATGTAATGTGAAAAGAAAAAACAAAAAGTGTGGCAGAGGAAGAATGGAGGTATAGCATATGAAGCATGACCATAATTTTATTTAAGATGAAAAACTACCATATAGATAGGGGTATGGATTTTTTTTTTTGTACTTTCTATAATTTCCATTTTTCTGCTATAAGTGTATACTCTGTGTGTCTGTCTGTGTATGTGTAATAAGACATTAAATTGTCCCGAATTCATAAGAAAATGCCACACGTATGGAGTAATACCATGCCAAAATGCCCCCTTAAGAAAATCTGAAATGAAAGGATGACCCTACCTGAACAGAAGAGCAGAATTAGGTGGTCTACTTTGGAATTTTAGAGGAAGGATGAAAATTCTGAAAGTCAGAATGGAATGAGAGGGAAAATGAAAGGTAGTAATGGTGAGATAATGGTTTAAAGGAGGACAGGAAATTGGCAAAAGGAGGAGGCAGGGATGGAGGGGAATCTTAAGTAAAATGATAGGGGTGAGTAACACATTGTATCACATTGAGGCCAGATAAGACTTGTATGTTTCCTGGACCTTGGAGTACTGGGGATGGAGTATATCTTGGGGCAAATCTATTCTGCGTGGCAAACTGTGACATACATTCTGCCCCTCCTCAATTCCACACTGAGGTCAGAGGACAGACATCACTAATCAATCAGAGTGCTCTTTCCCTTCCTCACTAAGCCTTCACAGCCCAGTTCTTAAGTATAACCTGCCAGTGTCGATGCTTAAAGATGAACTGTGTCCCATATAATTGTATTCCAACCCTCTCATTTTGAAGATAACTAAATCAGAGGAAGGTCTTGTCCTAGGTCATCTATCTTTGGTTGTATCTACTTTCCTCAGGTATATTTTACAGTGATTCATTTGGTTTTCATGAGCCATTTAACTTCTTCTTGGATGATTACTTTGTGGAACAGTTGAAAGAGTATTTGTAGGAAGACTCAGGGATAAACCTGCACTGAGTTGTCTCTAGGACCACTGGTCTTGGGTATCCTTGATTATCTCATCCAGGAAAAGGCATATTGATACTTGACTTACCTGATGGATGATGATAACTGTATGCATTCCCCTTATATTTTTGATCTGCGATTCTTACGACACATCACTACCTAAGGATAATAAAACTTTGGCAAAGTAGTAGCAAATAACAGAGCCGTTTAGAAGGCAAAATCTCAAAAATCATCATTTATTGAGTCAAAGTATGATGTATGATTTTAGAAACAGATGCATACCAGCCAGTTTTTCTCTTCTATGATAAAATTAAACTCTACATTTATTAGTTGTGTAGAAAATGCTCATCATGCATCAGTTTTTTGAGATTAAAGCAAAATAAGTCATCAGCCCTCTTTGACATTTAATTTGTCTCAATGTCGTTATATATTCGAAGTAAGTTATTAATTACCCTTAATTACATTCATTTTAAATGGTGGAGTTTCCATTTCTAAGTACTTGTTTCATAATTCCTGGAAGAGTTATAAATTCTGCTCAATTTAACAAATATTTATTAAGGTTATTTTATGCAAGGTATGATTTTAAATGTTTTGGATAACCACTGATTTCATATCCCTTGGAAAAATTAAATGTACCTCTACCTCCTGTAACTATTTATTACTGCTGTTAGAGCTTTAGGCCTGGTTTTTACATTCTGGAAGACAATAGCAGGTATTGGGGAAGGAGGATTTTCCCAATATTTGAAAGAGGGAATTTGACCACGTCCTTAGAATGAGCAAACACATTGGAGTTAAAAAAAAGATCCCATAAATATCTTTATGTAGGGAGCATTGGATGATGGATAATGGGTTTTATTCCTAACATAACTTTTTTATTAGATGCCATAGTGGACTTTACATGCTTTTGTTTATCATGACCATGCATTTCAAATGAAGGGATAACATTAGAAATGACCCAGTGGAAAGAGTTATTCAAGTTCTCCTAAGAAGTGTGGTGTCTAGTAGCCTGTCTCCCTCCGCGCACAGAGGGTAGAGTGCTGGGGTGGGTGAGGCATGAAGGGATTTGAGTTCCTGTAGGTAGCTTCTCTCTGCCCCTTCTCTTCCCATCTCTCTCTGAGCCTGTCCTATGAGAGATCCTAACAGTCCCAAATTGGGCCCATGGGATAAGGCATGGTAGTCAAGACCCTAGCTGGCAACTGATCCATATACTATTTCCCTTTTATTTTTCAAATACAAAAATAAATGTGTTTCTTACTTATTTTTTTAAATTGATTCTATTTGCCTGTTATTGATATGGGGATGGGGTATGTGCTTTACTCCTTGCATTTACTTCTGGGCCTGATGGATGGAGAACAATGACCCACATTCCTTTGAAACCAAAGGAATGGTGGTATATTTTGCCCCTTCTTTCCACTAGACACCTTTTTATTGTGTGAAAAGAAACCGAAAAATTCAGGGACTGCCTCTAGCATACAAGTCATAAGAACTTGAACGTTATATTGTCACCACCCACAGGGTCTCGCATTTTCTTAATTTTCTGGACATTCAGAGCTGTCTGGAGCTCTGACAAACAAACCTGCCTTATCTAGATTTAAGGTAAGCTGACCAGCCCTCACCTCAAAATAGCAATGTACCAAGGTGGCTTCGCAGGGAATTGACTCAAGATTTACTATATCTGATAATTAAATACAGAAGAGGTTACAACTCTGAAAGAGAGCAGGTAGTTTTCCAGTTTTCCTCAGAGCTGAAATTACTTGTCTAGTGAAAATGAAAAGCAAGAAGAGATGAAGCCAGGGTCTCCTGATGAAAGGTGAATGAATGCTGATGACTGTTTCCTAGGGGAGAGCTCTAAGCCATATTTAATGCCACAGAAGATGAGAAAGAGGTGAAGGTCTGTCATCAAAACCATGACAATGATTTCCCCCAAAGGCATAATAAATCTTTAAATGCCAAAAATTTTAACGTGAGATAAAAAGTATTTTATAGTAAAAAAAAAAATGCTGTCTAATGGTGTTCCAGTTATAAGAAGCACTTTGCAGGAATTAAGTTGAGAATCCCACACATTTCCTGTACTCGCCATAGATGGGTGATTGATTAGCTTGGCAGGTGAAAGGAGGATGGTCCAGAGGTTTCGTGTATACACATTGCTCCCACACATGAATAGCCTTTTCTCAGTATCAACATCCCACATCTGCATGACACCTTGTTATAACTGGTGAACCTACATTGACCCATCGTCATCACCCAATGTTCCTGGTTTACATTAGGGTTTGCTCTTGGTGTTGTACATTCTGTGGCTTTAGACAAACGTATAACGACATGTATCCACTATTATAGTATCATGTAGAGTAGTTTCACTGCCCTAAAAACTCTCTGTGCTCTGTCTGTTCATCCCTCCCTCCTTCCTTCTCTCCCTTCCTCCCTCCTTCCCTGCTTCCCTCCCTCCCTCCCTCCCAACCCAGGGCTGATCTTTTCAATGTCTCCATAGTTTTGCCTTTTCTGGGATGTCATATAGTTGGAATCTATATGACAGTGTATATAAAAGGCAGTGTATATAGCCTTTTCAGATTGGCTTCTTTCACTTAGTAATATGGGTTTAAGGTTTCTCTCTGTCTTTTCATGGCTTGGCAGCTCATTTCTTCTTAGTACTGAATAACATTACTTTGTCTGGATATACCACAGTGTATCTGTTCACCTGCTGAAGGACATTTTGATTGCTTCCAAGTTCGGCAATTATAAATTCAATTATGAGTAAATCTTTATGCAACTGTGAATAAAGCTGTTTTATACAACTGTGAATAAAGCTGCTTTACACGATTGTGAATAAAACATAAAAGAAAGTTATGTTTTATTTTCAACTTTAAAAAATCTGAAGATTTCACATAAATATCTGCATGCTGGGTTCTTTAGAAAAAGTCAAAAGATCAGTCAGTGTTGGGCAGGCTACAGAGCAGTGGACGGATGGAGCTGAAGAGAGGCTCTAGCCCTACGTGAGGCCTCAGTTTTGTGTTCACCGCATCCCCAACCCTGTGCATCCAATGCCCACCCCCCCGCCCCGCCCCGCCCCGCCCCCCACACTTAACTCTTCATGTCATCTGTTTTCTATAAGCATTTGAGTTTTGCATCCCTTGGAGGGGTGGAAACCAAATGGATGCATTGTTGTTTTAAGGTTTTTGGCTTTCGTTCAGACACCTCAGGGCTCCTGATGCATAATTTTCTATCTCTTCAGTTCATATTGCTAAGGTTTATTATTTTGAAGGAGAAGGGAGGGGGATTGAGGGTCTGGACCTAGATTACAGAAACTAAAAGTCTATTGGGCAGGCCGTCTTGTTCCAGGGCTTTCTGAGGTCCCCTCCGCCTGCTTGCTCTGGCTCTCCCCTGGCCACCTGAGGGTGTGGCCAAGCCCTGACTCTCTCCTTCCACAGCTACTCCTCACTTCCATCTTTTCTCTTTCTTCCACATCTAAGTACAACCTGGGGGATCCCTGTCCCATCTCTTGGGGGATTTCTTACTCTGAGCTAAGTGACTACTAAGCATTAAAGCAAACTATGATATATTTAGGACAGAGCCTGAGGGTGCTCAGGATGTGGTGAGTTTTTCTGGAATTTGGTCCTCGTTTTGCCTCCTAAACTCTCTACGAAACTGTCACATCTCCATGCACCTCAGTTTCCTCCACTTTGCATTAAACACATTCAGTCAAGTCAAGCAAGGATCACATACACCCAGCACCAGCATGGCCTGTCCTCCTGACACCTTCTCACTTTACTTGCCCTGCGTCCCAGCATCTAAACCATGCCAAATAACATCCAGACTCTCTTTACCATGTATACCTCAAAAGTCACTGTACACGGCATATCTATGCCCAGCTGTCTTGAAGAGGCCACTGACCTTCTATAAATGACTCGCGGATACGCTTCTCCTAACCAAAACCAAGCATGAATCCAGGCCTTTGGAGGCACTTGGGCGGGTGGGAGGCGCGGTCTCTTCTGGGCGTGGTCTCAGTCTGGGTGCACTTGAGACATCATTCATTCAAGTGAGGGTCTTACTGCTTTGAGCTGGCTGAGTTCGCTTGTTAAAATTGCAGCCACCAAGAAATCCTGTTTAGATTTGGTATCTGAGGTATAACACAAAAACCTCCTTCGTGAAACTCAAATATTTCTTGTTTCATTCATCCTTAGCTTGGAGCCTCCATTTAAAATACTTAACAGAAAAGTTGCGTAGCCACGTTAGAGAAATGAGAACTACTTGATTTGCTTTCCTTTTTGTTGTTCTAAGAAAAACACCTAGGCAGTCTAGATTACAGTGTTGCAAAATTAAAGCATTTGAAACATCTCAATGGCCAAAGCCCATGCAAAGCCAGTAAAGCTAAACAAAAATTGATTTTTATTTTCTTTCCACTCTTTCAGTCCAACCTGCTTTTCAGTCGGGATGAAATCAGATGCACTTCATATTGATCTAGGTCTTGAACCAGTATAATCCCTGATTCACACAATTGAAAGAACCATCATCTTGCTTGTTCTAAAGATAGAGAGGAAACTGTGTGGACTTAATACATTTCTGCAGTTTGCTGTGGCTTCCTGCTTCTCTGAATTATGCATTGGATCCTGGGCAGAAAAAAATAGAACTGGATCCTGCCATCATCTAGTGAAAGTAGGGTAAATATTTGAGAGTGGCTTGCCCACAATTGACACTGTCAAATCATTAGTCCATTTCAGAGTCTGGCAAATTTAGGTAGAAATGTTTGGTGTCATTATTGCCTTCTGATGTTCTTCCTTTCAGATTCTTTATCAGTGTTGAAATGGCATTAGTAAGAGAAGGTTGGAGAATTTGGGATAACGTATTAGGCTTAGCCAGGGTGAAAGGCAGGGCTATCGATTTGGGTCTTCTGTCTATAAGCAAGGATGACCCTCACTAGATGGATATTCCTCATTCGGGCACAGAGGGCCCACTGAAGCAAAAAGGCTAGTTAGGCAATAATCATCATGGCTTTGTAAAGGGCAGTTCTGTTAAAAGTACTTAATCTTTAAGGCAGAAGAACCGGTTTGTGGTTTTATGAGAAAGTAACTAATCCATTTGACAGTCTTATTTTAAGACATTATGGACATAAGACCTAAGTCAGTTTTAAAGATGGTTCCCAGAGTCTCTGTGCCAGCTTGATTCTTAGTCTTGCGATTCCTTTATTGGAGGGTTAGCTACCTGCCTGCCTTGCAAACCCCTGCCTCTGTGTGAAGCTTCCCTGACTCTAGTGGTATCTGCGGATTTATCGTTTTCCCTAATCTCTGAACTAAAGGAGCATTTATTGAGGAATCACACACTAAACCTTAAATCCATGCCATATAAACTCCACTTTCTCCCAGACTTCCATATTGTTTGTAAACTCCATTTACACTTATCACACCCCCCCGCAACAGTGTAGGTAGACAGTGTCATGTATGTTTGCCCTCTGCCCAAGCCCCACCTTGAACTCCTTAGAACATCAGCTGTACCTTATTTGTCATCCCACTGCCCTTTGCCTATAGCATTCTGCAGTGCACATACTGCTGTTCAACACGTTATAGCTGAATTTGAAAGAATAATTTCACCAGGGAGATAATGAAATATGATATGAAATATGTAATAATTAAAATTTAGAAACTTTCTTTACCAATTCGAAACTTTCTTACCTCTCAGAGATCACCTATAATCCCAGCTATTCCAGATCCCCTCAGGATGTCCCCACTCCAGGCATAAGCCAATTAGCACATCATATTTCCCTGGCCATATTGATTGGTTTTAGAACTAGGTACAGAACCCAGTCAGAAACAATGAGAAGGAATGAAATCTTTCTTGGGATATCTGAGAAAAAGATTCTTAAATTTCCCAGCATATCCAAAACCTCTGAGTAGGTGGGGATTGGAGAGCCTGCTCTCTACCTGCTCTTCCACAATGGCTATGATGAAAACATGGCAGAGTGATGGAGAGAGACTGATTTATGATGATTGCTTGGTACCTGCCTTCAGCCTTGCCTTTCCAAGCCATAGTATTTTCTACTTCCCTATTTCCTGAGTTACATGATTCAATATATTCTTCTTTTTCTACTCTTTTCCACCTTTTCCTCTCCCTCCCCATCCCTCCCCTCCCCCCCCCTCCCCTTCTGCTGCTGCTACTTCTCCTGCTGTCTCTCCTTTTCCATCTCTTTTATTTTTGCTTAAAGCCTGCTTGGACTGTGATTTCTGTCAACTGCCACTGAGAGTCCTAATCATTAACCCACTTGAGATCATCCTGTTTCTCTTTGGTTCAGTAACACAAATGTACTTTATTCATATGTTGCTATTTTGACAAATTAATGTGTCCACAGCCCAACAGCAAACCATTGATACAAGTGAAGTATCTTCTGTTTTCTAAATGGTGTCCAGATTTGTAGAGATACATTTGTCTGTGTTGTGAGAATTGAAAGTCCTTCGTGCATAACTTGAGTGCTCTGTTTATGTATGTAAGTTGGCATTTCTTTCCGAGTGCAAAAGAGTTCCTGTTGATTTTGAATGCACAGGCTGTGTCACTAGCAGAGGTGATGAGAGTCAGACCAAGGAAGAATAAATTTTCTTTGTGTGTGACTATTTGAAGTTTAGAAACTTTATGTCACTCAACTTGGTGTTTAATAGAGTTGAAGATAGAAGTGGGAAGCTGTGACTGACCATACTTGACTTTTCCCCGTCACAATTATTCAATTTCTATTGATGCTGTCCTCACAGACAAAATTTATTGATTGCTTCAATTTTAGTCATAAACAGAGTTAACTTTTTAGCTCGAAATGACTCTAAATCACAGTGTCAGCATTTTGCTTTGTGATATGCCCTTAAAATCATTATACCTGTGCCATAATCAGCCAGGCTCAGAGCTAATTACCATCCTTTCCTAGTGTGTGCTCAATTTAAAAACCGGAAGGGAATGTTTTTTAAGTAATCAACAAAGTATGAAAATAAAATGTGAAATGATGGAAATTATGTGACTCAAATTTGGGATCTTGGATTTTTATTTCCAGGGATTTCTTTCAAATACAGACATAGCAAGTCAAAGTGAATGTTTTAGAATTTTAAGTGGGCAATGGGCAAATAAGTTAAGGCTGGAAAAAGCCTTCTTCATATTACTGTATTATGTTAATGATAAGCAGCAAATTGATATATAAAGGATAGACACACTCTCCATTAAAATAGTGGCTTATATATATTTTATAGTATTGCTTTACTTTTTTTTTCCCCTTTAAGCCCCACAGTGCAGTGGCAGCTTGTTTCACTTGAGTATTTATATTGATTAAAACTGCTGAAATGAGGCAACCTGTGCTTCCATTGTATTCTCCCTAACAAAGGTTATTCCTTTGCCTGACTTGAAGGTGGATCTGGAGGAAGCTGGGCTGTCACGGGAAGGAAGTGAGAGCCAGAGAAGAGAAAGTAGGCTGGCAATGGAGCCATGTGCCTAATTCACAGTTGAAAGAGATAGCTGGAGAGCATCCCTGCCTTCATTCTTGCCTGCCAGTGGTCATGGCAACGTTCAATCTAGAGGCCCCTTTTAGTTTTCTAATAAACCGGTTGAATGTTTGTTAAGGTTTATGTTTGTTTGTTTGTTTTCAGTATCAAATTCTCTTTGAGATGATCAAGCTGTAAATGATTCCATGCGCTACTGATCAGGCCTCTGGAAAAAGGCATTATGCAAAGCTGAAGATATGTGGATTTGAGCATTTCAGCTCTCCTTTTAAAATAATTTCCTCCACAATAGGAGAGAATGTGAGCAATCCTTTTATGGCCTTTACCAAAATAAGCATTATAATCACGGTGAAATTGGTCAATGCTCTAAGTTCTGCCTCAACAGAGGACCTTCCTCAGCTCTGTCATTCCCTTCCATGGCTTCTCTTCCTTCATCCATTGCATGGTGGCCTTGAAATTGATGGGGTCACGTTTCCCTTTTGGGGTTAAAGATCTCTGACTAAATACAGTTGTTCCTTGGCTTCTGTGGGAAATTGGTTCCAGGACTCCCACGTGTACCAACATCAGAGGACGCTCAGGTCTCTTATATAAAATGGTGTAGTATAGTCAGCCCTCAGTATCCACAGGTTCTGCATCCGTGGACTCCACCAACTGGGGATGGAAATTTGACATCATGGTTGGTTGAATCCACGGGTATAGAACCTGCGGATACAGGGGGCCGACAGTACATAAAACACAAGTGGGTTTCCCTTTTTGACATTCCATAGTGTGTTGCACTACAGTCCTGCTACAGGCATCTGCAAACACACAATATTGTTACGTAGATTGCTGTGTAGTCCTGTCTACTTCATTTGCCATGGCTTCCAAGGATACTGTATTTTTTTGAGAACATTAATAGAGTATGTAAACTATGAAAATAATACATAGTTCCAATAGGATTGGGTTAGCAACTGAGAAAATATCTTGAATTAGACCGTGCTATTCTATTGTTTATTATTTATCATTGTTATTTACTTATTATATATTTTTTGTCTTTGTTTGGCTATCAGAAAGTTCACCTGTGGAGAAAGTATAAAAACCTCTATAGCACCTCTCCATGTGCTGCATTTTATTTAATTGGTTGGGATGCAAATCTGTGGATTAGGAATAAATTTTCAAATTTTACCAAGTTTGAGAAAAATAGAACTATGAGGAAAACAGAGATGCCAACAGCTAAAGCTGAAAAGCAGGTGAATTCCATTGTTTTTAATGAAGCATCTGCCGTCCTGCTGGGATTAGAATCCAGTGCACTAGCAAAGTATTTAGAGCATGATGCTGTCATAGTTTGACAGGGAGTGGACCAGCAGACTGCCTGAAAGGGATTTTAAACCATCTCAAGAGCACATAAACCAGAACTGAGTTGAATATCTAATAATGTTAAATCAGGGCAAAATAAGGCTTGTTACCATTTGAACTCTATGTATATCTGAGATGGGAATCCAATAACCTGGCAGAAATAACATTTGGTTTGAGATTTAAAAGCAGCCTAGAGTGTACCTAAGGGTTTGTGTTTATGTACTTACGAATTTTATTTTTTTTTATATTACATGTATTATTAGAAAAGACAAGAAAAGCAATGCTTCATGCTTGGTTGCAAAGATTCCCACCTTTGCCTCTTAACAGAAGGCACAGTGGTCCAGTGCAAAGAGTTTTGGAAAAAAGGGTTTTAGAGTGAGACCTGGGGAAAATCTGAGCTTTGACATTTATAGGTGTGCAACACAAGACTCATTTCTGCTGAGCGATGGTTTTCAAGGATGAAAAATGATAGTAATTAGGATTGCCAGACAATTCAGTAAAGAAAAATAAATGATTCCCGTAGTTAACATTTCTTTGGCACTTACTCTGTGCATGGTCTCATTTAACTCTCACACTAATACTGTGGAGGAGGCTTCGTTATTATTTCTGTTGTTCACCTAAAGACAACTCTCAGAGTTATCAAATATCTTGCCTGCTGTTACAAAGCTAATAAGGGACAGAGGGCTGGTGCAAACCAAGTATGTCTGACATCAAAGCCTTTGGACCTGACTTACTATGCCAAATTGCCTAACGCAGTGCCTATTTACCTAATAGGCTGTCAATAAGTGTTGATAATCCTTCATCTTCAACCAGACACACACACACACACACACTTCTTAACTTTCAGGCTTCAACTCCATCCTAGCATAAAATGACAAAGTTCAGCCCCGCACCCCTTCCCAATCTTCAGCCGCTCATTATCTTGTTTTTTGTCACAGGGTACTTTGGTTAGGATTCTCTAAATTTATTTACACCAGGAAACACATCTTAATTAGGTCTGTTGGGAGATAATTCTACATGGGTGTCTTGTATTTCTGCATGTCTAGTGAACAGAAGCACTGGTTTTTAAGGATCTTTGTAGAACAAGTGACCTTGGATGAGAGAGATGTCTCCCTTTAGAGCAGAAGGCAGATTTGTTTACTGTCCAGTATATTAAAGATAAGGTCTCCCTCTAGCTCAAAGGTCAGGCAGGTTTGCTTGCAGCCTAGTTTAAAAGATTCAGGCTCCCCAAGATTAGGGTTCCTCAGCTTTGACACAGATTCACCTTCTATTCAGCATCTACCTGGGCTGCTTGGGGCTGCCCCCTTTGGACTTAGAGAGGGAAGGGGAACCAGTGCAAACTTGAAGCTCATGCTACTTGCTGTGCCTTTATGTAACAAAGTTCCAGGCTCTTGTATCTTCTGCCTGGATTCAGGAGAAATTGTTAGTTTACAAGTGACATAAAATCTCAGAACCATCATTGTTCATGACAAAGTCTAACATTTATTAATTGCTTTCCATGTACACCAGACACCGTGCTTTACACATTATTTTGAAATGAAGCAGGACCTGAAGATCTTACCCCCCATCCCCCCGCCATGTTCTCCGCCTGCCTTTTGTCTGTGAAAAAACTTTAGCCAAATAAGTTTAATGAGAGAAGTGAGAAAATGCAGAAACAAGGGAAAACAGTCCAACAAGACTAAATAATAATAGTTTAGTGATTAAGTATAGTCAAGGACCATTAGTTCCTCTTCAAAGGCTATAGATAATATTCTGAGCCGTATCCCGTGAGCTGTCTTGTAGATGCTGAAACCCCCGCCAGGTGGAAGAAGTTAACTACATGATGACCAGACTGTAGCCATGACATAAGCTGCCACAAATCTGAGAAGTGGCCTCAAGGAAATGGAAACAAACAGACCCTGGAACTGAAGATTAACTGTACTTAAAGCAATCAAGATGACGCCGGTCAGACCACCACATGACCAATTTCAAGATGACTGTCAGAGCTGACTGTGCCGTTTCTGCATGTAGCCCACTTGTTGTCAGGGGTGGGAGTTGGCCTTTGGATAGGAGTTACCCCCCGCCCCCCCCAGTTGCCAGCATACAAAATTAAGCAAACTTTCCTCTCCATCAGCCTTGCCTCTTTATTGGCTTTTGAGCGGCGAGCATTGGGACCCCACTTTCGGTGACAGTTTTTGGCACCCAACGTGGGGTTGCTGTTTTCTCGCGACATCTGTCTTCCCTGGGTTTTCCGGAGTAGAGCCGCGGCCATGACAGCGCACGGGGATGGCTGCGAGGAGCCCGCTGCTCATAGCTACCTGGCCCCGAGAGGGGGATTTGGGGGGACATTCCTAGCAGTTGCCTAGACCATTTGTTTCGGGCATCCTCCCTGTTTCTCCCCTGCTTGGCACTGGCTGCCAACTTACGCTTTTCCTTGGTGGAACAGAAAGATGAATCTGGACAAGCTGACAAGCTCCAAGACCAAGTAAGTCCACCGGTGTGCACCCGGGCAACCTTCTCTTTTGCTTTTGTTTTTTTTTCTTGTTCTTTAATTTTTATTGGAGTATGGATGGTTTACAATGTTGTGTTAGTTTCAGGTGTACAGCAAAGTGAATCACTTATACATATATCCACTTTTTTTTTTTTTTAGATTCTTTTCCCATATAGGCCATTACAGGGTATTGAGTAGAGTTCCCTGTGCTATAATAGGTCCTTACTAGTTATCTATTTTATATATAGTAGTGTGTATCTGTCAATCCCAGCCTTCCAGTTTATGCCTCCCTGCCCTTATCCCCTGGTAATAATAAGTTTGTTTTCTACATCTGTAACTTTATTTCCATTTTGTAGAAAGTTCATTTGTACCCTTTTTTTGTTATAGATTCCACATATAAGCGATATCATATGATATTTGTCTTTCTCTGTCTGACTTCACTCGGTATGACAATCTCTAGGTCCGTGCATGTTCCTGCAAATGGCATTATTTTATTCGTTTTTATGGCTGAGTAATATTCCATTGTATATATGTACCACATCTGAGCACGAAGTGCTATTCGGGCATTTTGCCAGTTGGTTCTGACGTGTGTCTACCTTTGAATTACACACAGTACTTATATGTCAAGTCTGGGGTCTCACGACAATTCACTGCTTGTATGAAATAATACAGGTATTAGACTCCATGAAACATGAATTTTTGTCATGTAGGAATCCTCTCCCTCTTTCAACAGAATATTTTAACATATCTAGCTGGTGAAACATAAGCCTTCAATGACAACATCCATGTGATACAACATATCAGAGGAGACATTTTGGGGGTAGGGAACCAATATTTCTTGACACCCACTGCTGATAGCCCTCCCCTCTGCTAGACTGGCTTTGTTTTGAGATAACCAAGTGTGGAAATTAATTCGATATCTTTGAAATTCCAGAAAAGCCAAATATTAATTAGAATTTTAATCCTTTCCTTGGTTAACACAGAGACATTAACCTTCTGCTTTGTAAACTCCATGCAAATTGCTGCACAAATATAAAGTGTTATTACTGGGATTGATCGACAATGAAACATTTTACTTGTTCTTTTCCGTTCATATTGAAATAGACTTTGAGAGTCATTAACAGATACTGTAGAGACATCATTTGATTTAATATGTCTGCAGAATAAAAGCATGACATTAGAAGTATGTTGTCTTTTTAGGAGATTTGTATGTTTGTGATGTTGTTATATTGAATTGCATTATTTTTCCAACTGACATTGAAATGTTTTTTTAAGAAGCATTTTATTTTTAAAGATGGTATAGGGAAGCCAGATCACAATATCTTCTTCACTCAATCACTAATAAAATAAACACAAGAAATCTAAAAATCTATTTAAATATTACCAGCATTAGCTAAATTTTAAAAAGTTGGTGGGGGTGATGACACAGAACAATGCTATGAACTTCAAGAATAGCTGATCAAGTAAACAGACAGAAGGTTGTGACACTGCAGTGACGTCAGTCCTATTCCTCACCTTTCTGTTCTTGAAGTTCACGAAAATCTGAGAATTCCTACCAGTGTCCCCAAATTTGAAGTGAAGTGAATGGTATTCCAATCTGACTTGAACAAGCTTCTGTGAAAAGACCAGTGAAACTGGAAACAAGAACCAGAGGGTAATTCTGAAAGAAGCAATTTTTCCAAGGCTTAAAAAAATCAGTAGAATGGTGCTAAACTTGAACTCCTGCCTGTGTGGGAATGGGTACCTCTGAACACTAAGCAGAATGAATGCAGTCCAGCGCATTAAATACATTCTCAAGAAGGGAGCAGAGCCAAGGTAGTCTAGCCAAAAATGAATTCACCCTAAGCTGAGCACTTCAACATTAGGGATCCTCAAGAAATGTTCAGCCCTCAAAATATAGCTACTAGGGGAAAAGATGTAAGTCATATACAAATAAGTAAAAAGAGACAAACAGAAACTACTTGCATGATGTCATAAAATAGAAAGTCTGGACAATATTGGCAGGATGAGAAGGAACAGAATGGAAACTGTAATCATAACTTGGGCCAGCAAGTGGGTAGATAGCAAAAAAAGCTGATAAAACATAGCATGGAATCTAGAAGAAAATATAACCCAAGGAAGAGAATTCTTCTTAAAGCTTTACACTAAAAATAAATAAATAAATAAATGAACACAAATTAAACAAGAGCCCCTACTCAAAAAAAAAAAAAAAAATACAAGAGAAAGCAATAGAAAAATAAAGGGAAGGGAAAATTTAGAAAATAAAATATTGAGGATAAAGACAGTACCAATCAAAAATAAATGAAGTAAAAGTGACAAGTAAACTGAACAACATGACTGAAAACTGGTGTATTTACATAGAAGACAGGGAGAGGAGTGAGTGAAAAGACAAAAATATAAAGCAGAGAGAAGATGGTAGATTTTTAGGACATAGAAAGATGAGCCAATATAACGAATCTGTTAGCTGTGAAATAGAAAAGCCTACACATGAAATTTAAAAATGGATTAAAATATAATAGAATAAGCCTTGATTTATACCAAGACAGTACCGGGTTAGGTTATTTCTTAGGAAGCTTTTTAAAATGTATTTTAAAATTTACATACTGTAAAATTCACTTTTTGTTGTGCAGATCTATGACCTTTGACAAATGAATGAAATCATATTTACCAACACCCCAATTAAAACAGAACAATTTTATTACTCCTCAAATTTATCTTGTGCTGTCTCTTTATAAACAATTCTTCCTCCTTTCTCAATCTCTGGCAACCCTGATATATTATCTGTCCCTGTAGTTTTGACTTTCCCAGAATATCCTGTAAATGAAAACATATCATATATAATCTTTTGCGTCTGTTTTAACTCACTTAACATAATGCATTTGAAATTTGTGTTATAAATATTTATTTTTATTGCTGAGTGGTATTCTATTGTATCTTTGTTCCGTCATTTGTTTACTCATTCCCTAGTTATGGAAGGAAATTTAGATTATTTCTAGTTTCCAGTATATTATTTCTAGTATACACACACACACACACACACACACATATACACACACACACATTATACATCTTATACACTACACACACACACACACTCATACACACATTAGCATACAAGATTTTGTGTGAACATTCATTTTCACTTATCATGGTTAAATACTTAGGATCATTTGGTGCATGTATGTTTAACTTTACAAGAAGCTGCTAAACTGTTTTCCATAGTATGTGTACCATTTTGCATTACCACCGTCAATGCATGAGAGTCGCTTCACATTTTTGACAACATTTAGTATTACCAGATGTTTTTGTTTACCTACTCCAGTAGGTTTGTAGTTGTATCTTGTTTTGGTTTTAATTTGCCTAATGACTACTGATGTTGAACATATTTTCTTGTGCTTATTTGCCGTCAGTATATATATATATTTTTTCTTTTTGCGGTACGCGGGCCTCTCACTGTTGTGGCCTCTCCCATCTCCCGTTGCGGAGCACAGGCTCCAGACGCGCAGGCTCAGCGGCCATGGCTCACGGGCCCAGGCGCTCCGCGGTATGTGGGATCTTCCCGGACTGGGGCACGAACCCATGTCCCCTGCATCGGCAGGTGGACTCTCAACCACTGCGCCACCAGGGAAGCCCAGTATATCTTCTTCTGAAGTGTCTGTTCGATTTTTTGGGCTCATTTTAAAAAACTGGGTCATTTGTTTCCTCATCATTTAGTTTTGAGAGTTCTTTATTGTTAAGTATGAAACTGTGAGATCTTACTTTATGTGTAAACCCACAAGTTAGTCTGCAACAGAATATATATATTCTGACAAGAGACATGAGACTTTCTGGATCAGAGAATCAGATGGTTGTTACTCTTGGTAAAAAGAGCTAGAGCATCATTTTAGCACAGGTGCCTTGAGTCCTCAGAGTGATGTGAGAATCAGATGTTACTCTGCACATGCTGTGTGGAGAGGGAGAGCGCCTCACAAGATAGGCCCCTCAAAATTATTATAGGAACCTCACATAGGAGCTGCTGGCACGTGAGCCCATCCTCTCCTGTGGAGAAAATGAAAGAGTGAGAATAAGAGCAAGAATGAGCTAGTGAGAGGGAGAGACTGAGAGACAAAGAGGTGTCTTTGACTCTGGAATTTAAACAAATCCTCTAAAGAGGGAAGGGAAAGGTCTCTTTATTATCTACCATGGGATGCAAGCAAGTGGCTCCTGGCAAATATGTGTGTAAATCTTCACAGTGATACACTATCCATCTTCCTAGACCTTTTCAATTCAAACATGACCTTGCTTAGGAAGCCTGGACTATGTAGAAATGTGAAAATGTTCAGGGAGTATTGTCTCCTAACAATTATATGTAAAATATAACTCAGATATGTAATTTGCAAATATTTATCCTGTATGTGCCTTGTCTGCCTTCCTTCCCTCCTTCCCTCCTTCCTCCTCCCTCCCTTCCTCCCTCCATCCCTCCCTCCATCCGTCCCTCACAGAGGAATAGTTTTTAATTTCATGTGGTCTTTCATGGATCATGGTTTTGGTGTCATGTCTAAGGGCTCTTTGCCTAACTTCAGGGCATAAAGATACTCTCTTGTTTTCTTCTAAAATTTTATAATTGTATATTTTACATTTAGATGTATGATGAATTTGAGTTAATTTTTGTATAAGGCTTGAGGTTTGGTCAAGATTCACTTTTTTGATGATCGATTGGTCCAACATAATTTGCTAAATACCTTTGCAGAAAAAAAGATTCATTGACTGTATATACATGCGGCTTTATTTCTGAACTCTTTTCGTTTCCATTGATCTCTGAATCTGTACTTTTGCTTATATCATACTGTCTTTCTATGGTAGCTTTGTAGTAGTCTTGAAATCAGGTATTGTGAGTCCTCCCACCTTGTTTATTTTCAAAATTGTTTTGGCTATTTTCATTTATTTGACTTACCATCAACATTTTAGAATAAACTTGTTGACATCTATAACAAACCCTCTGGTATTTTGGTTGGTATTTTGTAGAATCTATAGATCAATTTTTCAGACAATTAGCATCTTGTTGATATTGGCTTCTGATCCATGAACATGGGGTATCTCTTCATTTATTTACATCTTCTTTGATTTCTATCATGGCATTTTGTCATTTTTAGCATACAGACCTTGCATATATTTTTTTACATGGATACCTAAGAATTTCATTTTTGAGACGTTTTGTAAATGTTAATAAATATTTTTATTTCCAATTCTTCTGCTGATAATATTTAGAAATATGAATTTTTAAAAATCCTGTAGCCTTTCCTGTCCTCACATATTAGTTCTAAGGGCTTTTTAAAATACATTCCTTGGGATTTCTTACATAGACAATCTTGTCTTTTAGGAATAAGAAAAACTTTTTTCTTTCTAATATTTATGTTGTTCCCTCCCCCGCTTTTGTCCTACCTTATTGCATTAGCTAGGACTCCATTTATGGTGTTCAGAAGGAGTGATGAGAATGGAATTCCTCTCTTTCTTCTTGAACTTAGGGGAAAACATTCCTTCTTTCATATTTAAATATGGTAGTAGCTTTTGTTTTTGCTTTCTTTTGTAGGAGTTCCATTATCAAGGAAATCTTCTATTTAGGTTTGAGATTTTATTATGAATAGGTAGGGAATGTTTTTTTTTCTGGCATGTTAATGTGATCTTGATTTTATTTAGTCTCTTACTGTGGTGAAACACACTGGTTTTAGAATATTAAATCATATTTGAATTTCCAGAATAAGCTACACTTGGTTGTGAAGTATCACCATTCATATTTATTAATGTTTTTGATTTGCTAATATTGGTTGTGACTTTCTGTGTCTATATGAGGGATATTGATCTGTCATTTTCTTTTATGATAATGCCTTTGTCTGGTTTTATTATCAAGGTTTTTCTGGCTTCAAAAAATGAATTGAGAAGTGTTCTGGAAGAGAATATATAGAATTGTATTATTTGTTCTTTTGAATTTTTTGGTACCATTCTTCAGTGAAATTAGCAGGGTCTGGAGTTTTGTTTGTTGGAAAGTTTTGACAAAAATTCAGTTTCTTTAGTAGATATAGGACTCTTCAGGTTATCTATTTATTCTTGAGCATGTTTTGTTCATTTGTGTCTTTCAATGAATTGGTACATTTAGTCTATGGGCACAGAATGATTTTTAGTATTTCCTTGCTGTCCTTTTAATGTTGGTAGGGTCTCTAGTGATATTACCTTTATATTCTTAATATTGGTATTTGTGATAGCTCTCTTCTTGGTCATCTGGGTACAGTTTCATCATTTTATTATTTTTAATTATTTTAGAATTATTACTTTTATATTTAATTATTATTTAGTTATTACTATTTTATAATTAAACCAGATTTTGATCTAATTGATTTTGTCTTTTGCTTTCCATTTTTGTATTTCATTAATGTCAACATGTTTTTATTGACACCATTGATATCTTTATTATTTCTTTTCTTCTGCTTGCTTTGGGTTTAATTTGCTTTTTATTTTCTACATTTTTATGGTGATAACTTAGATTATTGATTCAGGAGTGGTTTTGTAAATGCCATTTAGTCTCAGTTTGGCTGATATTGTTGTTCAAGGCTCCCATATCGTCACTGATTTTTGTCTATGCATTTTATTGATTACTGAGAAAGAAGTTTAGAAATCTCCACGAATAATTGGAGACATGTCTATTTCTCCTTTCAGTTATATCAGTTTTTGCTCTGTTTATTTTGAAGCTCTGTTTTAAGGTACAGCATCATCTTGGTTAATTGACCATTTTATTGTCAAATAATGGCCCTTATATCCCTGATAATTTTCCTGTTCTAAAATAAACTTGTGTGACATTAATATTGCAATTCCATCTTTCTTTTAATTTGTGTTTACATGGTATAACTTTCCCATTAGTTTACTTTTAACCTATTTATATTATTATATTTCAAGAGGGTTTCTTACAGACACCATGTAGTGGGGCCTTTTCCTTTTTAAAAATTGAAAACTGACAATCCATTTATTTTACTTGCTGTGTTTAGACCATTTGCATACTGTAATTATTGATATAGCTGGATTTAAGTCTACAATTTTATTATCAGTGTGTTTTTGGCCTGCACTTCTGTTCCACTGTTCCCATTTTCTTATTTTTTAAACTTTTGACAGTATTTGAATGTTTTTAGTATGCTATTTTAATATAACTGTTGTGTGTGTGTGTGTGTGTGTGTGTGTGTATGTATGTATGTACGTACTTTAGGGATTACAATATACATTCCTAACCTTTCAGTCTTCTTAAGAATTAACTTTTTCACTGAAAATAAAATCTAGATGCCTTCTAACCATATAGATCCCTCTTAAGCCTCTCGTTTGTCTCATAGTTGTAATATGTATTATAACTATGTACACTGAAAATTCCACAATGTGTCTTTTAATTTTCACTTTCAACACTGACACACACTTAACAAATCTGGCAAAAACATTCTAATATATCTATTCTGAGTTATCATTTCTGTCACTCTCCTTTCATGTTAGAAGTTCCAACCTGTCCTCTGGTACCACTTTTCTTCAGTGTGAAATACTTCTTCTAGCATTTCTTTCAGAACATGTTTAGTCTTGAAGATTTCTCTCAGGTTTCTTTTATCTGAGAATATCTTTATTTTTTCTTCCTTCTATAAAGGTTATCTTATTAGATATAGAATTCTAGAATTGAAGTTTTCTTTCAAGATATTGTTCCATTGTCTTTTTGCCTTCTTGGTTTCTTTTTTTTTTTTTTTTTTAAACATCTTTATTGGAGTATAATTGCTTTACAATGGTGTGTTAGTTTCTGCTTTATAACAAAGTGAATCAGCTATATATATACATATATCCCCATATCTCCTCCCTCTTACGTCTCCCTCCCACCCTCCCTATCCCACCCCACTAGGTGGTCACAAAGCACCAAGCTGATCGCCCTGTGCTATGCAGCTGCTTCCCACTAGCTATCTATTTTACATTTCATAGTATATATAAGTCCATGCCACTCTCTCACTTCGTCCCAGCTTCCCCTTCACCTCCCCGTGTCCTCAAGTCTATTCTCTATGTCTACATCTTTATTCCTGTCCTGCCCCTAGGTTTTTCAGAACCTTTTTAATTTTTTTTTAGATTCCATATATATGTGTAGGCATACGGTATTTGCTTTTCTCTTTCTGACTTAGTTAACTCTGTATGACAGTCTCTAGGTCCATCCACCTCACTACAAATAACTCAATTTTGTTTCTTTGTATGGCTGAGTAATATTCCATTGAAAATATGTGCCACATCTTCTTTATCCATTCATCTGTCTATGGACACTTAGGTTGCTTCCATGTCCTGGCTATGGTAAATAGAACTGCAGTGAACATTGTGGTACATGACTCTTTTTGAATTATGGTTTTCTCAGCGTATATGCCCAGTAGTGGGATTGCTGTGTTGTATGATAGTTCTATTTTAAGTTTCTTAAGGAACCTCCTACTGTTCTCCATAGTGGCTATATCAATTTACATTCCCACCAACAGTGCAAGAGGGTTCCCTTTTGTCCACACCCTCTCCAGCATTTATTGTTTGTAGATATTTTGATGATGGCCATTCTGACTGGTGTGAGGTGATACCTCATTGTAGTTTTGATTTGCATTTCTCTAATGATTAGTGATGTTGAGCATCCTTTCATGTGTTTGTTGGCAATCTGTATATCTTCTTTGGTGAAATGTCTATTTAGATCTTCCGCCCACTTTTTAATTGGGTTGTTTGTTTTTTTGATATTGAGCTCTATGAGTTGCTTGTATATTTTGGAGATTAATCCTTTGTCAGTCGCTTCATTTGCAAATATTCTCTCCCATTCTGAGGGTTGTCTTTTCGTCTTGTTTATGGTTTCCTTTGTTGTGCAAAAGCTTTTAAGTTTCATTAGGTCCTATTTGTTTATATTTGTTTTTATTTCCATTACTCCAGGAGGTGGGTCAAAAAGGATCTTGCTGTGATTTATGTTACAGAGTGTTCTGCCTATGTTTTCTCTAAGAGTTTTATAGTGTCTGGCCATACATTTAGGCCTTTAATCCATTTTGAGTTTATTTTTGTGTAAGCTGTTAGGGAGTGCTCTAATTTCCTTCTTTTACATGTAGCTGTCCAGTTTTCCCAGCACCACTTATTGAAGAGGCTGTCTTTTCTCCATTGTATATTCTTGCCTCCTTTATCAAAAATAAGGTGATCATATGTGAGTGGGTTTATCTCTGGGCTTTCTATCTTGTTCCATTGGTCTATTTTTCTGTTTTTGTGACAGTGCCTTACTCTCTTGATTACTGTAGCTTCGTAGTATAGTCTGAAGTCTGGGAGCCTGATTCCTCCAGCTCCATTTTTTTTTTTTTTTTGCGGTACGTGAGCCTCTCACTGTTGTGGCCTCTCCTGTTGCGGAGCACAGGCTCCGGACGCGCAGGCTCAGCGGCCATGGCTCAAGGGCCCAGCCACTCTGCGGCATGTGGAACCTTCCCAGACTGGGGCACGAACCCGTGACCCCTGCATTGGCAGGCGGACTCTCAACCTCTGTGCCACCAGGGAAGCCCCCTCCAGCTCCATTTTTCTTTCTCAAGATTGCTTAGGCTATTTGGGGTCTTTGTGTTTCCATACAAATTGTGAAATTTTTTCTTCTAGCTCTGTGAAAAATGCCATCGACAGTTTGATAGAGATTGCATTGAATATGAAGACTGCTTTGGGTAGTATAGTCATTTTCATAATGTCGATTCTTCCAATCCAAGAACATGGTATATCTCTCCATCTGTTTGTGTCATCTTTAATTTCTTTCATCAGTGTCTTACAGTTTTCTGCACACAGGTCTTTTGTCTCCCTAGGTAGGTTTATTCCTAGGTATTTTGTTCTCTTTGTCGCAATGGTAAATGGGAGTGTTTCCTTAATTTCTCTTTCAGATTTTTCATTGTTAGTATATAGGAATGCAAGAGATTTCTGTGCATTAACTTTGTATCCTGCTACTTTACCAAATTCATTGATTAGCTCTAGTAGTTTTCTGGTGGCATCTTTAGGATTCTCTATGTATAGTATCATGTTATCTGCAAATAGTGACAGCTTTACTTCTTCCTTTCCAATTTGTATTCCTTTTATTTCTTTCTCTTCTCTGATTGCCATGCCTAAAACTTCCAAAGCTATGCTGAATAATAGTGGTGAGAGTGGGCAACCTTGTCTTTTTCCTGATCTTAGTGGAAATGGTTTCAGTTTTTCACCATTGTGAATGATGTTGGCTGTGGGTATGTCATATATGGCCTTTATTATGTTGACGTAACTTCCCTCTATACCTACTTTCTGGAGGGTTTTTATCATAGATGGGTGTTGAATTTTATCAAAAGCTTTTTCTGCATCTATTGAGATGATCATATGGTTTTTATCCTTCAGTTTGTTAATACTGTGTATCACATTGATTGACTTGCGTTTATTGAAGTATCCTTACATTCCTGGGATAAACCCCACTTTATCATGTTGTATGATCATTTTAATGTGCTGTTGGATTCTGTTTGCTAGTATTATGTTGAGGATTTTTGCATCTATTTTCATCAGTGATATTGACCTGTAGTTTTTGTGTGTGTGTGACATCTTTGTCTGGTTTTGGTATCAGGGTGATAGTGGCCTCGTAGAATGAGTTTGGGAGTGTTCCTTCCTCTGCTATGTTTTGGAAGATTTTGAGAAGGATAGGTATTAGCTCTTCTCTAAATGTTTAATAGAATTCGCCTGTGAAGCCATCTTGTCTTGGACTTTTGTTTGTTGGAAGATTTTTAGTCACAGTCTCAATTTCAGTGCTTGTGATTGGTCTGTTTATATTTTCTATTTCTTCCTGGTTAAGTCTCGAAGGTTGTGTTTTTCTAAGAATTTGTCCATTTCTTCCAGGTTGTCCATTTTATTGGCATATAGTTGCTTGTAGTAATCTCTCATGATCCTTTGTATTTCTGCAGTGTCAGTTGTTACTTCTCCTTTTGCATTTCTAATTCTATTCATTGGAGTCTTCTCTCTTTTTTTCTTGTTCATTCTGGCTAATGGTTTATCAATTTCGTTTATCTTCTCAAAGAACCAGCTTTTAATTTTATTGATCATTGCTACTGTTTCCTTCATTTCTTTTTCTTTTGTCTGATCTGATCTTAATGATTTCTTTCCTTCTGCTATCATTGGGGTTTTTCTTTTTTTTGTTCTTCTTTCCCTAATTGCTTTAGGTGTAAGGTTACGTTGTTTATTTTAGATGTTTCTTGTTTGTTGAGATAGGATTGTATTGCTATAAACTTCCCTCTTAGAACTGCTTTTGCTGCATCCCATAGGTTTTGGGTCATTGTGTTTTCATTGTCATTTGTTTCTAGGTAGTTTTTGATTTCCTCTTTGATTTTCTCAGTGATCTCTTGGTTATTAAGTAGTGTATTGTTTAGCCTCCATGTGTTTGTATTTTTTACAGTTTTTCCTGTAATTGACATGTAGTCTTATAGTATTGTGGTCGGAAAAGATACGTGATATGATTTCAATTTTCTTACATTTACCAAGGCTTGATTTGTGGTCAATGATCAATTGAATCCGTATTAGCAAACTGAAGGATAAAAACCATATGATCATCTCAATAGATGCAGAAAAATCTTTTGACAAAATTCAACACCCATTTATGATAATTGATGACCAATCCTGGAGAATGTTCCATGAGCACTTGAGAAGAAAGTGTATTCTGTTGTTTTTGGATGGACTGTCCTATAGATATCAATTAAGTCCATCTTGTTTAATGTATCATCTAAAGCTTGTGTTTCCTTATTTATTTTCATTTTGGATGATCTGTCCATAGGTGAAAGCAGGGTGTTAAAGTCCCCTACTATGATTGTGTTACTGTTGATTTCCCCTTTTATCGCTGTTAGCATTTGCCTTATGTATTGAGGTGATCCTATGTTGGGTGCATAAATAATTCCAATTGTTATATCTTCATCTTGGATTGATCCCTTCATCATTATGTAGTGTCTTTCTTTGTCTCTTGTAATAGTCTTTATTTTAAAGTCCATTTTGTCTGATATGAGAATTGCTACTCCAGCTTTCTTTCTATTTCCATTTGCATGGAATATCTTTTTCCATCCCCTCACTTTCAGTCTGTATGTGTCCCTTGGTCTGAAGTGAGTCTCTTGTAGACAGCATATATATGGGTCTTGTTTTCGTATCCATTCAGTGAGCCTGTGTCTTTTGGTTGGAGCATTTAATCCATTCACATTTAAGGTAATTGTCTATATGTATGTCCCTATTACCATTTTCTTAATTGTTTTGAGTTTGTTTTTGTAGGTCCTTTTCTTCTCTTGTGTTTCCCACTTAGAGAAGTTCCTTTAGCATTTGTTGTAGAGCTGGTTTGGTGGTGCTGAATTCTCTTAGCTTTTGCTTGTCTGTAAAGCTTTTGATTTCCTCGT
This sequence comes from Pseudorca crassidens, assembly GCF_039906515.1. Lineage (NCBI taxonomy): Eukaryota > Metazoa > Chordata > Mammalia > Artiodactyla > Delphinidae > Pseudorca > Pseudorca crassidens. The sequence goes on along the minus strand of NC_090311.1, from coordinate 52,337,730 downwards.
CGAATTTGAATGAGATACTTGCCAGGTAGAGTAATCTTGGTTGTAGTTTTTTCCCTTTTATCACTTTAAATATGTCCTGCCACTCCCTTCTGGCTAGCAGAGTTTCTGCTGAATGATCAGCTGTTAACCTTATGGGGATTCCCATGTATTTTATTTGTTGCTTTTCCCTTGCTGCTTTTTATACTTTTTCTTTGTATGTAATTTTGAAAGTTTGATTAATATGTGTCTCGGCATGTTTGTCCTTGGATTTATCCTGTATGGGACTCTGTGCTTCCTGGACTTGATTAACTATTTCCTTTCCCATATTAGGGAAGTTTTCAATTATAATCTCTTCAAATATTTTCTCAGTCCCTTTCTTTTTCTCTTCTTCTTCTGGGACCCCTATAATTTGAATGTTGGTGCATTTAATGTTGTCCCAGTGGTCTCTGAGACTGTCCTCAATTCTTTTCATTCTTTTTTCTTTATTCTGCTCTGCAATAGTTATTTCCACTATTTTGTCTTCCTGGTCATTTATCAGTTCTCTGTCTCAGTTATTCTCCGATTAATTCCTTGTAGAGAATTTTTAATTTCATTTACTGTGTTGTTCATCATTGTTTGTTTGCTCTTTAGTTCTTCTGGTCCTTGTTAAACATTTTTTTTATGTTCTCCATTCTGTTTCTAAGATTTTGGATCATCTTTACTATCATTACTCTGAATTCTTTTTCAGGTAGACTGCCTATTTCCTCTTCATTTGTTTGGTCTAGTGGGTTTTTACCTTCGTCCTTCATCTGCTGTGCGTTTTTCTGCCTTCTCATTTTGCTTATCTTACTGTGTTTGGTGTCTCCTTTTTGCAGGCTACAGGTTTGTAGTTCCTATTGGTTTTGGTGTCTGCCGCCAGTGGCTAAGGTTGGTTCATTGGGTTATGTAGGCTTCCTTGTGGAGGGGACTAGTGCCTGTGTTCTGGTGGATGAGGCTGCATTTTGTGTTTCCGGTGGGCAGGACTGCATCCGGTGGTGTGTTTTGGGGTGTCTGTGACATTATTATGATTTTAGGCAGCCTCTCTGCTAATGGGTGGTGCTCTGTTCCTGTCTTGCTAGTTGTTTGGCATATGGTGTCTAGCATTGTTGCTTGCTAGTCATTGAGTGGTGCTTTGTCTTAGTAGCATTGAGATGGAGATCTCTGGGAGAGTTTCTGCCATTCGATATTACGTGGAGCCGGGAGGTCTCTGTTGGACCAATATTCTGAACTCGGCTCTCCCACCTCAGAGGCACAGGCCTGACACCGGGCTAGAGCACCAAGACCCTGTCAGCCACATGGCTGAGAAGAAAGGGAGTAAAAAAGAAAGAAAAATATAAAGTAAAATAAAATAAAGTTATTAAAATAATTATTAAAAGTAAAAAAATTGGGACTTCCCTGGTGGTGCACTGGTTAAGATTCCGCCTGCCAATGCAGGAGACACGGGTTCGAGACGTGGTCTGGGAAGATCCCACATGCCATGGAACAACTAAACCCATGTCCCACAACTACTGAGCCTGTGCTCTAGAGCCCGTGAGCCACAACTGCTGAGCTCCTTTGCCACAACTACTGAAGCCTGCATGCCTAGAGCCCGTGCTCTGTAACAAGAGAAGCCAGCGCAATGAGAAGCCTGCACACCTCAACAAAGAGTAGCTCCCGTTTGCTGCAACTAGAGAAAGCCTGTGCACAGCAATGAAGACCCAATGCACCCGAAAATAAATAAGTATATAAATTTTAAAAAAAGGAATAAACAAAATAAAATTAAAAAGTAATAAAAAACAGAAAAAAGAAAGAAAGAGGGCTTCCCTGGTGGTGCAGTGGTTGAGAGTCCACATGCCAATGCAGGGGACACGGGTTTGTGCCCCAGTCCAGGAAGATCCCACATGCCGTGGAGCGGCTGGGCCCGTGAGCCATGGCTGCTGAGCCTGTGTGTCCGTAGCCTGTGCTCTGCAACGGGAGAGGCCACAACAGTGAGAGCCTTGCGTACTGCCAAAAGAAAGAAAAAAAAAAAGAAAGAAGAGAGCAAGCAAACTAAAAAACAAATCCACCAATGATAACAAGAGCTAAAAACTATACTAAAAATCAAAAACAAACAAACCAAAAACACAGACAGAACCCTAAGACAAATGGTAAAAGCAAAGGTGTACAGACAAAATCACACAAAGAAGCATACACATACACACTCACAAAAACAGAAAAAGGAAACAAATATATATATCGTTGCTCCTAATGTCCACCTCCTCAATTTGGGATGATTCGTTGTCTATTCAGGTATTCCACAGATGCAGGGTACATCAAGTTGTCTGTGGAGATTTAATCCACTGCTCCTGAGGCTGCAGGGAGAGATTTCCCTTTCTCTCCTTTGTTCACACAGCTCCTGGGGCTCAGCTTTGGATTTAGCCCTGTCTCTGCGTGTAGGTTGCCAGAGGGCGTCTGTTCTTCGCTCAGACAGGAGGGGGTTAAAGGAGCAGCTGATTAGGGGGCTCTGGCTCCCTCAGGCTGGGGGCGGGGGGGGAGGGAGGCGTACGGAATGGGGGGTGAGCCTGCGGCGGCAGAGGCCAACATGACGTTGTACCAGCCTGAGGCGCACTGTGTGTTCTCCCGGGGAAGTTGTCCCTGGATCACGGGACCCTGGCAGTGGCGGGCTGCACAGGCTCCTGGGAGGGCAGGTGTGGATAGTGACCTGTACTTGCACACACACTTTTTGGTGGCTGCAGCAGCAGCGTTAGCGTTTCATGCCCATCTCTGGTGTCCGCGCTGATACCGTGGCTCGCGCCCGTCTCTGGAGCTCAGTTAGGTGGTGCTCTGAATCCCCTCTCCTCGCGCACCAGGAAACAATGGTCTTTTGCCTCTTAGGCAGGTCCAGACTTTTTCCTGGACTCCCTCCTGGCTAGCTGTGGCACACTAGCCCTCTTCGGGCTGTGTTCATGCAGCCAACCCCAGTCCTCTCCCTGGGATCTGACCTCCGAAGCCCCAGCCTCAGCTCCCAGCCCCCTCCCGCCGCTCTCGGGCTCGTGAGTGCTGGTCGGCACCGATCCTCTGTGCGGGAATCTCTGTGCTTTGCCTTCTGCACCCCTATTGCTGCACTCTCCTCCGTGGCTCCGAAGCTTCCCCCCGCCACCCCCACCCCCCTGCCCCATCTCCTCCGGTGAAGGGGCTTCCTAGTGTGTGGAAACTTTTCCTCCTTCACAGCTCCCTCCCAGAGGTGCAGGTCCCGTCCCTATTCTTTTGTCTCTGTTTTTTCTTTTTTCTTTTGCCCTACCCAGGTACGGGGGGGAGTTTCTTGCCTTTTGGGAGGTCTGATGTCTTCTGCCAGCGTTCAGTAGGTGTTCTGTAGGAGTTGTTCCACGTGTAGATGTATTCCTGATGTATTTGTGGGCGGAAGGTGATCTCCGCGTCTTACTCCTCCGCCATCTTGAAGGTCCCCCTGCCTTTTTGGTTTCTGGTGACAAATCCACAGTTATGATATTCTTCCTGTACATGTAATGTGTTATTTTTTTTTTGGTGGCTACCTTCAACATTTTTCTTTACCTTCGGTTTTTAGCAGTCTGATACTTCTTTGTATCTCAAGTAATTTTGGATTATGTCCTGAACATTTTTCATTATTATACTGTGTGACTCTGGGTCCTGCTGAACAGTTTAAAAACAAACAAACAGGTAATCAGCTTAGGTTCAGAGTATGATTTTGGTTTCATCTTTTGTGGGCCATGAATCCGTTGTTAGTTTTGTTTCAAAGGATTTTGTTATGCTATTTTTGTCTGTCCTACAAGTATACCACTCATGGGTTATTCTGGGACTTGGGTGGTATTTATATCATAGTTCTGTTTTCAGAGCCTTTACTATACTTCCTTGGGTCTGTTACATGCATGTTCCACTTAGCAGTGAGCCCAGAAGTTTGTCATACACAGAATGAAGGCATCCCCATCTGTAACTCTCTCCTCTCCTGAACTCCCCTAACATTCTCAAGGGCCCCTCCCAGTTCTTTAGGCCAGAGAGATGGATTTTCTTTTTGGCCTCTAGATGCCTGTAACTGTCACTACCATCATTACAGAAGGGCATTTTTTGCCCCTTGGTAAGACCAGGAGAGAAGGAAGATAAACAAATAAACAAACAATTAAATAAATACATAAAGGGAGAAAGAAAGAGAAAAGGAAAGAAGGAAGGAAGGGAAGGAGGTAAGGAAGGAAGAGAAAGGATTCCTCTATACTCTGTGGCTCCCAGAGGCCCCGTTTCCCAGTAATATCACTAGAATAGATGTTTTCTCGGTTTTTGTTTGTTTGTTTCTCCCTGTCTGTACCCGCCGTACACTTTTTTTTTTTTTTTTTTTTTCGGTACGCGGGCCTCTCACTGCTGTGGCCTCTCCCGTTGCGGAGCACAGGCTCCGGACGCGCAGGCTCAGTGGCCATGGCTCACGGGCCCAGCCGCTCCGCGGCATGTGGGATCTTCCCGGACCAGGGCACGAACCCACGTCCCCTGCATCAGCAGGCAGACTCCCAACCACTGCGCCACCAGGGAAGCCCTGCAGTATACTTTTTCAATTCAGCTTGCTCTCATGTCAAAGCTGAGGGTTAGAGGAGGGGAAAATAACAATAAACCCTCCCTCATACTGCTTGTTCCACAATTTTTTGACTTCTGTCCCTGTTCTGCCTGCCATTGTTTACATTTCAGAAGTAACCTGCTTTTGTATCTCTGTACAGAGATTTTAGTTGTAATCAGTGAGAGAGATTGGTGTAGTAGTGCATAGAGAAGTGGCCAGAACTAGGAGTCTTGATTAGGATACTAAATTTATAAATGAAAGAAAGTTTTATGAAATAGTAGGCACTTAATAGGTGAAAACTTGGGCTGGTCTCGTACATTTCCACTTCAGTATCTTGTTCTAAAAATATGTATAAAAACATCTACACATTTCTGAGGAAAAGAGAGTGGGGTATAAAGTAATATATATTTAGCCAAACTATTATTTTGGAAGCAGAGATTTGTAATATATTTTTTAAAAATTCGAGAAAATTTGTGCCCTAATCCTTTTGAGTAAAACTACTCTTAGACAAGATGAAATAATATTAAACTGTGAAATGCTATGGAAATTTGCCATGTGAAAAATGTAGTGAGCACTGAATACATAAAGAAATATAAAATAAAGAGCTATAGTCATTATTGCTACAGAAGAGAATATACATAGCAGAAATCTTGACATTGCTTGTTAAAAACAGCATGTGGTGTATGATTACAATTTATACAATATTTGTACAAATCTACCAATTAATATGGCATCCATAAATAAATATAGATGTATGTGTGTATATACACATTCACATACACTATACACACACATAGAGATATCAGAATTGATGTTTAGTAATTCCAAGCCTTATGTCATATTTGATGCTTTTTCCATTGAGTAATGGTGACTAATTCCACGCAGCTGTGACCTGAAGGATATTCATTACAGCAAAGGTCAGTTCTTCTGGGGTCTGCAATATTTAGGCTTATGATTTAGTTGGCCCTCTATATCCATTACTTTCCACTGGCCGTACATTGACAGTTTTAGATCTGTTGAGTCTGATACATAGACCAACATTTCAGCCTAATTATCACAGTTACCTAAGGCAACCAAGTGTTAAACAGAGGGCCCTCGCCTTCAGTGCCGTTAGGGCATGGTAAGGTCAGGCAAAGGTGAGTAACCAGCATTAAAGCCAAGTGAGCCAACCTTGGAAGCAGTCAGACTAAGCTCCTGGCCTGGGGATGGAAAAACAGCTGTGAAACCAGGAGTGTACAGTCAGTAATACTAAACCAAGTGTGTGGATGATAGAAGTAAGACCAAGGAGGGTTTACCCACCAGGCCCGCAGCCCAATTTCAACTAGCCGCGGGCCCTCACATACAATGGAGATTTACAAGCTCGACATTCCCTCAGAATCCTGATCATCTGCATGTGTAAGGTTGGGCAGTTTCTTAAGTTCTTTAACTCTGGACCTGCATCATGTGAGCTCATGAGTAAACATTTATATACATGGATCTACAAAAATGTTTTTGAGAAGATACACTCTGCTCTAAAGGAAAATGATCTTTCTGCCAAGTGTTCCATGTTTAGAATTCATGCTAGTCCTCCTTGATGTGGAAATTCAGTTCCTCATATATTTTAAGTAATGTCTGTGTGCTAGGTGACATACAGGGTGTGGTAGGGAATACTGAGATGAACTAGACACGGCACATCACTCAAGGCCATACAAAACAGTAATGCCAGACTAAACAGAAAAATGTGGCAACGTGTTAAGGCACTCAAAGGAGAGACCATTAAAATCTAGTTGGGAAGGAGACGCAAGAGGGAAGACATATGGGAACATATGTTTATGTATGACTGATTCACTTTGTTATAAAGCAGAAACTAACACACCATTGTAAAGCAATTATACCCCAATAAAGATGTTAAAAAAAAAAAGCAAAAAAAAAAAAACAAAAAACAAATCTAGTTGGGAAGACCCTAAAATGAAGATGTAGTTGATCAGGATCATGAAACATTGAAAGAACAAACTTTTGCGTAATAGCTCATGTCATTTAGTAAACATGTATTATATGCCAACTTCTAAGTGTTTTGAATATAGTATGTCATTTATTCCTTAAATTTTTATGGAAGGAAAAACTGAGAAAATAAATTAACATTGCCAGTGTATAGCTTCAGTTATACACCAGCACTGAGATTCAGGTGCAGAACTGGAGCAGATTCCAGCTTGTAGGTGACTGGTAGGGGATAAACCCTGTTTTCTTTCCACTGTCATTCTACAGGGCTAGCCATTTAGTAGGTGTTTAATAAATCTCTCTCCATCCATACCCCTATTTTCCTTTTGTTGTTGACGTAGTGCGATAATCGCTGTGGGAAATGAGGGAGAGAGTCAAAATGAGAAAAAAAAAATATGACCAAAAAACAAAATGAGTGAACTGTTGAGTTGAATGGTTTGCTTATTTCTCCCTGAAATGATGAAAATTTCCATATCAGCAGGGTGAGTCAGAAGAGCTGAAAAATGAAATATCGAGTTTATTTATGAATTAGGGTTATGGTTAGCTTATCCGTTGCCACAGTGGGCCCCAGCCATCTGTTAGCTCTGCTTTGTCAATTAGCTCTTTAGAAATCATGTTTGTACATGCGCTTCTTGCCTGAGGTTGGATCTGTCCAACATGGCCTTGCCCTTTAACATGGTATCGTGCCATTTTGTCAGTCCAGCTAAAGAGCAACAAAGTAATCAGGTAAGTTTACAATCACAATGCACAGTAAAGGGCATTTGTGGCCCTTACAGGTGATTTGTATTCATCTATAATGTTAATATCGTTCTTCTTTAACTGTATTTGGTTAGCTGTTACTGATACACTTGCTAATATATCAACAATTTTCCCGTATCTGCTTTTTGGGTTGATTGTAGGGAAAACTGATTAATAGTGTGCTTGCTCAGACCTCCATTGCCCCAGATTGAAGGAATGAGTGCTGACTGAACGTCATCGTACTGGAAGTCTGTGAGGAGCTGTAGATAAATTGAAATGTCACCATGATGCATGGATGCCTGTCTGTCTACTAGTCTTCATTTGCTTTTTCCTAGCAATTTCCTTTCCTAATAAAATTGACCTTCCTATATTTAATGATTTGAATATAAGTATTTCCTATATTTGCTAATATAGTTGGCTTTCCTGTATTTGACAATTTTTATATCAATATTGACAGTGTGCTCAGTATTGCAAGACTTATAAATAGAAAGGTTGGAGGCCACTTATGTTAATATCATAAGGGAAAAGCTAGGTGAGTAATTGAAAAAATAACAAAGGTAATAGTATTTGTAGTAGTAGAAGTAATTATAATAGTAGCAGCAAAAATAATAGTAGCAGCAGTACTGGTACTGGTACTGGTAGTACTGGTAGTACTAGCCAGCCCTGGCTCCTGAGTAGGAGATCAGTACTCTGGTGTTCATTATGGAATAGTTGCTTAATGATTAATGGAGGCCAGAGTAGAAGAACTATTTGTATCAAAGCCTATGTGTGGTACAGATATAGTTACCCAGTGTGGCCTCTGTCCAGATCTCTTTGTCCCCAGTCAGTTTGTGCAATACTAACTATATAGGTTTTCTCTTTTAATAACAAGCCTTGGGAGGGCTAACTTAAGGTACAGTTACCCCCCAACTAGAATGGAAGAGCCTGGGCAGAGACTGGGTTTTAGTCACCACAGTATACCTAACACACACCTAGCACAGAGCCTGGCAAATGGGATTAGTGAATGTTTCTGGAATAAAATGTATCAATTATATCAGCCACTAATGTTAGAAGAATTATAACATGGTCAATTTATTTCCTGATGTCACTTCCATGAGAGCCAAGTTTCCAAAGAATAGGGAGGGCACAGGGCTCTTTTGTCTTAGAAAAAAAGCTTGAGCTACAGAGATATGGACAATAATTGGAAAAGGCCACAGGAAAGGTGAAAGGGACAATCACCTGGGTAAATGAATATCCAGATTTTATAACAATCATGACATTTATGTAGTCAGCACTTTAGTAACGCCAAGAATAGTGCTGAGCACTCTATACTGTTTTACTTTGTCTTCCCAGCACATAGATGAAGTGGGGTTACTATTCCAATTTATAGTTAAGGATTCCAGAATTTATAGAGGCTAGTCGTGTTGCTCAGGAAAACAAGGCTAGATGAAAACAGAGCTAAGATTTGTACTCGGATCAAAGGATTCCAGAGTCCTGATCTCTTATACTGACTCACTGACTAGGCATTTTATGGTGATATTGTCTGTTGCTTCTTGCTTTCTAATCAATTAATGATAATATTTAGTGAGTACACAGTATTTTTCAAACAGTATATTATGAACTGTCACATTTAATTGACAACAATTATTGTCACATTAGCAACTAGTCTGCAAGTTAAGTATTGCTATCATCACCATGTACTAGGTGCAGAAACTGAGGCACAGAAAATGTTGAACGATTTGACCAATACCTTGCAGGTTGTAAGCAATCAAACTGACATTTGAACTCTGTCAGTCTGATTCTAGAATAAATGCTCTTCTTTTATTATTATTATTATTATTATTTTTGCGGTACGCGGGCCTCTCACTGTTGTGGCCTCTCCCGTTGTGGAGCACAGGCTCCAGACGCGCAGGCTCAGCGGCCATGGCTCACGGGCCAAGCCGCTCCGCAGCATGTGGGATCTTCCCGGACCGGGGCACGAACCCGTGTCCCCTGCATCGGCAGGCGGACTGTCAACCACTGTGCCACCAGGGAAGCCCTATTATTATTATTTTTTATTGAAGTATAGTTTATTTACAATATTACATTCATTTCAGATGTACAGCATAGTGATTCAGTAGTTTTCCAGATTATACGCCATTAAAAGTTATCACAGGCTATAATTCCTTGTGCTATACAATATATCCTTGTAAATACTTATCTGTTTTATACATAGTAGTCGTATCTCTTAAACCCATATGCATAATTATAGTGATTCTTCAATTCTTTCATTTAATTAATTTTTGCTGAGCATATAATAGGTGCTGGAGAAATAGTAGTGAACCAAATAGTCCAATTCTCTTCCCCCCAAACAATGAACAAAACAGGTCAAGTATATCTGTTTGATGCTTGTAAGTGCTGCAGAGACAAAATTGGGGAGGGGAAAAGGGAGGTTACATTTTGGTGCAGGTCCAGGAATGACCTCACTTTGCCAAGATAAGAGGGTAAGATTGACTCAGCCGTACAGATATCTAGGGTAAATATATACTGGGCAGAGGGAAAACCCAATGATAAGTTCTTAAAATGGGATTGTGCCTGATGCGGAATAGCAAGGAAATGGTATTGTTGTGTGAAGTGATTATGGGGAGGGTGTTAGGAGATGATGTCAGAGATAAAAGAAGGCTGGATTTAATAAACTTCACAAGTCACTGGAGGATTTTGGCTTTTACTTAGAGTGAGGTCGGAAGCCATGGGAGAGTTTGATTAGAGGAATGAGAATATTTCCTGATTGCAGTGGATGCTGTGTTGAAAACAGAGCAGAGAGAGGCAAGAATGGAAGCACAGACCTGAAAGGAGGATATTCTATGAGATGATGCTTGGTAGATGTGTAAAGATGGAAAGTGGGAAGATTTCTGTATATGGTTTTAAAGGAAATAAGCAAGATTTTCTCATGAATTGGATGTGGAATAAGTAAGAGAGAGAGGAATCAAGGAGCAATTAGAAGGGTGGGGAGACTGCAGGAAGAACAGTGTGGCGTTGTGAGGAGTATTTTCAGATACCTTCAATCTGAGATGTCTATTAGACATCCTGGTGGAGATGTCAAAGGGTAGTTGTGTATATGTATTTGGAATTCAGGGAGAGGCCTGGGATGGAAATGTAAACATTAGAGTCATCAGAATATAGCTGATATTGAAAACCAGTAGAGCAGGATCACCAGGGGAGTAAGTTTGGATAGAGAAAAGAAGAAAAAGTGCTACTCTTAATATTCTGCACTTACCTGGTCCCCAAATCCTTTGCCATCTTGAAGGCCCTGTTCTGAATGTGTCATGATTAGTGTTGCTCTTAAAATGTTGTTCCCAAGAAAAAGGAAATTAGTGGAAAACCAACAAAATCTGGGAAAAAAAGAGTCTTTAGTTAGGTTAATAGAGTTTTACCAATGTTAAATGTTTAGTCTTGATCTTTGTTCTAGGGCGATGTAAGATATGAGGGGAAAATAGAAATTCTCTATACTACTTTTGCAACTTTTCTGTAAGTCCAGAAGTAATTGAAAGTCAGAGTTTTAAAAATATGTCCCCAAATGTGGGACACACTACTTTGAATGGACTGTGATCTCTTCAGAAGAAGGAAATGGGACCTTTACGTCTCTTGGTCTGAACACGAGACGTCATTCAGGAAGCTTAGACTTGAGTTACCTTCTTGAACATCTTCCAACTAATTAGCTCACACTACATTACGGTCCACTGAATGCCAGGACATTCTGATAATCGTTTCTCAAACCAGGTCTCTCTTATTGTATCTTTGGAAAACATGATTTACTTTTGACAGTTTCAAAACTAGATGAGACGTTATCCCTAATAAATATTCTTCAGATTCGAGACAAATACAAACCAGAGCATTGGCTCTGCCTTCAAGTGTGTCACGTCATCCACCAGTTCCATTAGCATGCTCCTTATGCCATTTTCTGAGACTTCCCAAAATTCTGTCATCTTGTAGATCACTGGACAAGGAGGAGGGTGGTCCTTGGTCCTCACCAGGTCTGCCCTTTAGGTTGACAAAGATCCGTCTATGAACTCTTCCTTCTTTCATCCAGCTGTGAATCTACTGACCCAAACTAACCCATAGCCCAAATTTATTCTTTTTATTACCAAATATAAGGTTCTCTATTAAATTCCTTGGTGAAATCAATACAATATCTGACTCTAACATTCCTCTATCTACCAGCACAGACTAATTTGTAGTGAGCTTATGCTGGCGCCTAGTGATCAATGCATTTTGTTATTAAGTACTCACAAATCATCTTTTCAGCCATCCTCTTACAGATCCACATAGTGGAAGGTTACTCATCTTATTCTTATGCAAACATGAGAATGTGTAGTCCACCCTTTCTATATTTGTTTATTTACCATTATTTTATTAATGAGAAGAGAGTTTGTAGACCAAACACGGAGGAAAAGCCTTAAGAAGTGTACAAACTGTGAGGCCATTTCTTTTCTAGGGAAAGGAGGAAACAGGCTCTGTAGAAATCAAGCAGAAAATGTTACTGCCTTTGTTTCAGGTTTTATAGGCAGTAGCTGTTTTTGATGGTGTGGTTAAACTCCACAGGAGGCCATTTAAATGGCAAAATTAAATGTAATTTGGTGAAGATGTTTATCAGGTATTTTCTTAAACAGTTGATAATTTGCACTTTTCTTTGTTAAATTTTGCTTCTTCATTAGTGAGGACTACAGCTTGCTACAACCTGCTAATGAATTATGACACATCTGTTATTTATGGAGCTTATAGATTTAGGTGACATTTTGAAGGTCACCCTATGGTTTAAAATCTCACGTGATCTTGTTGAAGTCACTCCACAGTGTCACCAACCATAACTATGGTAATCTGAAATTTGCCAGGCCGCAGCCAGTGTTCTGTTTGCAATGGGTGTGTCTTCCAGTGGTATCCCGGTCTCATTATAGAAGGGACATTGCTCAGACAAGCTTTAATGATGACTCTGTGTAGCCACGTGCTGTAATGCCTAGTGAAAGTTGATGGAATAATGTGCCTAGATTGTTTTTCTCACTCAGACTCGTCTTGTTTGTATGTCCTTTCTGAAACACAAATCACTGCCTGCTTTGCTGATATTTATCAAGATTTTCATGAAACGAATGAGAACTGGAGGCACTTGGGATAATAGTAATAGAGAGAATGAAAGGCATCCAGGAAGAGATGTAGCAACAGAAAATTCGTTTATGTGCTGAATGCTTTCCATAAATTGTCTCATTTAATTCTTTGTTGGGATGCAGAGATGCTGAATAGCAAGCATCCTTTGAACTGAGGAGGAACTTGGAGACCAAAAAATGAGGTGGCAACTCCGTAAAGTGCAGCTATGAAGTTTATTGTGGGTAACTTACAAACAGGCAGGAAGGATAGGGCAGATGATGGTCCATAGGCATTCACAGCTGCACTCCATGCTGCCAAAAGGGATACAGGGGAATTTAAAGGGGTCAAAACCAAAAATAGAATCTGACTACCAAGTGAGAAGCAAGTCTCTACGGAAGGAACTGAGTGGTTTTCCTCCCCTGGGGGGAGTCTCATGATCATTAACCATCTGTGTCAGCAAAAGGCATCCTTCCAGTTTTCTTATCAGATGAAGGCAAGGGTAAAAGTTGATAGGAAGTTTATCCAGTTCGGGCACATTCTTCGTGAGGAGGCTAAAGTTCAGTCATGCCAAAAGGGGAGGGGGCAGGATTGGTGGCCTAAGATGAAGCTGACAAAATGGAATCAGTGTAGTTCCACCACACATCCTCACAATAATCGAATGGAGGTGAAGACTGTGTTTCCAATAAAATATTAAAGAGAGGGATGTTAATGAAATTTTCTGAAGTCACGGAGCTGTTTGGTGATGAATCTGGGATGTGAGTGCTGGCCATTTGGCCCCAGAGCCTGTGCTCTTGACCACAGCATTGTATTATCATGTTGTTACCTACTGATGGACGTACTTGAATGGATGGATGGATGAACCTGAATTGTGACCACACATTCACAGAGGTGGCACACAGACCACTGTGATGTTCAGCAACTTTAATACCATTAGGTTGAGCCGTACTGTGTTGCTGATATTTGACTGTTTTTACGTAAAAAGGTGATTTGGGGTTAGGAAAAACAGAAAAACTGACAAAATGACACTGATAGGAGGAAATTGGGGAGACACACTAAGTGCAACGTAGTATCATGGATTGAATCCTGGAGCAGTAATGAAAATTCTGGCCACATCTGAATAAGGTCTGTAGCTTGGTAGTATTGTAGAAATGTAAATGTCTTGGTTCTGATAATTGTATTATGTAGGATGTTAACTTTAGGGGAAGCAAGGTGAAGGATATGTGAGAACGCTTTGTCGTATATTTGCAGTTTTTCAGTAAATATAGAATTATTACAAAATAAAATTTTATTAAAATTTTTTAAGTTAAAAATGGTGATTTCATTTTTATATAGATCTTTAAAAATTACAAAATTCCTTTTTATATGATGCTGGAAACATTAGCTTCTTTCCTCCCTGTCCTCCAGAAGCACTTTAGATTTACCTCTACTCTAGCGCCTGTCATTCTGGATATATTTATTTGTTTACAGTTTAGTTGCCCTAACAATATTGTAATCTTTTCAAGGCAGGGACTGTGTCCAAGTCTTCTTTGTACTCCAAGCAGTGTAAGACACAGAGTAGATTGGTGGGTTTTTTAAACAAATGAATATACTTACTAGTCCTTATGGCTGATAAAAAGTAATAATAATTTTTTTTCTTGAATTTAGTTTTTATTTTGTCCTGGAATATAGTTGATGTACAATATTGTGTTATTTTCAGGTGTACAGCAAAGTGATTCAGTTATATATATATATATACATATATCCATTCTTTTTCAGATTCTTTTCCCATATAGGTAATTACAGAGTATTGAGGAGTTCCCTGTGCTATACAGTAGGTCCTTGTTGATTATCTATTTTATATATAGTAGTGTGTATATGCTAACCCCAAACTCCTACTTTACCCCCCACAACCTCTCCCCTTTGGTAACCATAAATTTGTTTTCAAAGTTTGTGAGTCTGTTTCTATTTTATAAATAAGTTCATTTGTATCATTCTTTTAGATTCCACATATAAGTGATATATGATATTTGTCTTTCTTTGTCTTACTTCACGTAGTATAATCATCTGTAGGTCCATCCATGTTGCTGCAAATGACATTATTTCATTCTTTTTTATGGCTGAGTAATATTCCATTGTATATATACCACATCTTCTTTATCTATTCATCTGCTGATGGACATTTAGGTTGCTTCTGTGTGTTGGCTATTGTCAATAGTGCTTCAATGAATTTTTTTTTATTGGAGTATAGTTGCTTTACACTGCTGTGTCAGTTTCTGCTCTACTGCAAAGTGAATCCGCCATACATATACATATATGCCCTCTTTTTTGGATTTCCTTCCCATTTAGGTCACCCCAGAGCACTGAGTAGAGTTCCCTGTGCTATAACAGTAGGTTCTCATAGTTATCTATTTTATGCATAGTAGTGTATATATGTCAATCCCGCTCTCCCATTTCATCCCAACCCCCCTCCTTCCCCCTTGGTGTCCATATGTTTGTTCTCCATGTCTGTGTCTCTGTTTCGGCTTCGCAGATAAGATCATTTATACCATTTTTCTAAATTCCACATATATGCGTCAATATATATTTGTTTTTCTCTTGCTGATTTACTTTATTCTGTATGACAGTCTCTAGATCCATCAAGTGATAATAATTTTAATATGCACTCCATGTAGTCAATTCAGATCTCTGCTTGCTGGGTTGTCTCCCCAAATAAGAGAGAGAATATAGATATCTTATAAGCATCATAATTAGAGCTAGAAAATATGGAAGAAGAATCTGTGGTTTGTAAATGAAGATAGCAGTAGTGACAAGAGGTGTTTTATCCATGGTTAGGAAATGGAGAAGCTCAGCACCAAGTCCTTCGTACTGAAACTGCTGGTTCCCTTTTGGAATCGGCATGAAGATTCTGGGAAAGAGTAGGTCCAGGTGTGTTCATGGACCTACCTTCACCAGCTGAGCTATCAGAAGCAAAGCAGTGTGCTGACTTTTGAGGAAGGGAGACCAGGGTGTGTTATTAGAGTTTTCCTTTGAATACTAAAGAGTGTGTGGCTGGGGGAAGGATAGTATTAAACTGGATTGGGATATAGACATATCTTCAAAGTTAAAAAGGGGCCACTACCATGCTGCTTTCATGCTGGTTTATGTTTGCTTTTATTTTTTTTTAATTTTAACAACTTTATTGAAATACAGTTCACCCATTTAAAGTGTACAATTCAGTGGCTTTTCGTATATTTACAGATATGTACAACCATAGCCACAGTCAGTTTTAGAACATTTCGTCACCTCAAATGAAACCCTGTATGCTTTAGCTCTCACCCCTTCTCCCATCCTTCTCCCCACTTCCCCGCCCTAGGCAACTACTAATCTACTTTCTGTCTCTATATGTTTCCCTGTTTTGGACACTTAATATGAATGTGCTCTTATACAATAGTATGTAGAGTTTTGTGCGTGGCTTTCTTCACTTAGAGTAATGTTTTTAAGGTGCATCCATGTTATAGGCATCAGTATTTCATTCCTTTTTATGGTCAAGTAACATTCCATTGTACAGATATACCCAATTATGTTTCTCCATTTATCAGGTGATGGGCGTTTGGGTTGTTTCCACCTTTTGGTTAGTGTGAATAACACAGCTATAAACATCACTGTACAAGTTTCTATGTAGACAGATGTTTTCTTTTCTCTTAGATGTACACTTGGTTTTAGTTCCATTATTCCTAACTTGACCCGTAAGGAAAGTCTCCTAGAGAGAAGGAATAAAAGAACCTCAACATGCTGAAAATTTTGAGTGCTCACTGCCTTTATGAATCTCAGTTTATGAGTATCCTATGTAGATAAGCTGTGCCTACATAAAAAAGTTTTTAAGCATACACACATGCACATACATGCACACACATGCACACACATGCTTGCATAAGCATTCAGCTAAAAGTATCCCCCTCCAAGAAGCCATCTGGAGAAAGAAGTGCAAACCTTCTCATAATGCTGAAATTGCTCAGGGAATGGGGCAACTCCTCTTTAGGAATCTCTTCTGATGGAGGTTTATGCGCCATACCAGAAATACAGACTGTGTATAACCTTATTTGCCCCTGATTTGTGGCTGTGCTTAATCAACATTATTTCTGGCTCTTCCTAAAAGTCAAAATTTTCCCTGGGAAGGTCTCCTCCTTGATGAATCATCAGAATGGCTGTGGTTAGGAGGGTAAACTCCTAAAGGGCCAAGTCTAGGTCTCTTCTAGCAGAGCACCTTCACACAACGCAGGTGCCCTGTGTGTTCGCTAAACTGACATGAATTGAGATCGTTGAAAAATACCACCTACTTGGAGGATTTGTATATATTCATAATTGCTCAGTTTTCTCTTGGAAAAAGGCAGGTCTGGAAATCCATTTATCATGTACGCTCCCAATATTCCTGCTTTTAATAGCAAAAGTGAGTTAAGACCTGGTCATCTTAACACATCACTTGCTGCGTATGTGAGGCAGCGGAGGCTCAGAGCAGTCCTGTGGCTTCTTCCTCCATCTCTTCTGCACTTACCTTGTTCCCCAGCCCTTGCTGACCCTCTAGGAGGCCTGCTCACTCAGAGGATAGCCTTAGCTGATGCTTTCTCCAAGCAAGCTTTCTCCAAGCAAGTTTTCTCCCTGTTTTACCCAGAGGTTCCGTATCTCTTCATGGACATGGGGTAAATGCAAGGGCATCTTCAAGAGGCCCCTCCAGATATAACCACAACTCTTCAATTGTGTGACATTTTGTTTGTAGGGCAGAATTAAATTATGTAATCCAATAGGGACACTAAGCCTGATTGAGACTTGAATCACAGAGCCCAAGGAATCTAATAATTTTGAGTTTGACCTTTGTGCTGTTTTTAATGCGACTGATTTGAAAGGCTCTTTGAGAGATGCCAGAACCTTGCAGCAGCCTGTTTTCTGGATCCTGTGTAAGAGAAAATATCCTCTCCCTCCAGCTTGACACTGCACTGGTTATTCCAGCTCCCTTAGAACTGAGACCTTTGATTCCCTCAGGGGCTTGGTTGTTCAATGTGCGTAATGTGATTGGCTCAGGGAAGCAAACCTTCAAGCGGATCTCAAAAAGACCGTCAAGCCCAGAAGGGGAGTTAAGGCCCTCAAAGGGAAAGAGAATATTTATACCAGAATTATACCAAATTCAAGAGTGGTTACCAGGTGTTTGGCCCATTATACAAAGATTCTTTTTCTGACATTTTGTTGGTGCCTTTTCTAGCCTGGTGGACTCCCAAGTATTGTGGAATCACCCCACAACTCCAACTCCTGGGGAGCTCTGAGTTTTGACTGAAGTCATTAAGATGCTTTCCCACCAAGCACCTCTACCAGTCTACAATTATAAATTCTTGTAAATCAAATGTCATACAAGCAGGCATTTTTATAATTAATCGTTGTTTAACCTCAACATTGTTTAACCTCAACAAATTGGACTTCGTATATCCAGAAATGAAACAACAGTGGCTGTACTATCCTAAAACTTTAAATGGTTAGCTCCAGGTAAGTTGTCCCTTACATTTTGATATGCAGTATCCTTTTATTCATTTACCACAAGAAGAAACCCTGAAAAAGAGGGAAAGAGAGAATCTTTAATAGCCAAGTTTAAAATTAAAGGCAGCTCAGATATTAATTCTTAAACAGCCCTTTGGTTTGCTGAGTAGCTAACAAAGCACTATTTAGCTCTTAAATGTCTTTTTTTAGACTTTGCAGGAATAGGAAATGCTATCTATCAACATTTAATTTAGAAACTAGGAATGCTTTCAGATATGCCATTTTAAATGTTTTTACCTGGGGTGAGAGTTATTTCAGTGGCATTTATTTTCTTTTTGCATAATTAGAGGATGAGGATCTCATATAAGTACATTTTCAAATAACCAAATCTTGCCCATTTAAGAACGTATATTTTCTGTTCTCAATGTTTCTGAAGTAAATCTTTCTAAAATATAATTGTACAATCATTTCCCTTTGTAAACAAAAGTGTTCAATATACATATAACTCTTCTTAGTGACTCATGCCATGATGCCCAAATGAGTCTTGGCATCTGGGAAAGTTAGATTTGGGGAGAATTCAAGTTCACCCAGTCTACCCTCCTTACCCACCCGATTTACAGAAGAGAGAGTGGGGGCTTTTGACATCCCGTAAATTGCATAGCTACTCCCGATTTGATGTTCTGAGATTTCTGCACTGCTCTTTCCATTCCAGGACTCTGATGGCCTGGAGGTTTGCTTTCATTATAGAAGCTCTCAGTGGGCTCATGCCCTTACTTTTAGCCGTGCCTCTCAAGCTCCAGCCCATTCCCTTTCTAGGATCACGCCTCACGGAGTGGCTGGCTGGTCCTGAAACCAGCCCCATGGTTTTACACCCCCAGCCCTTGCGTACTCCCAGCCCCCCACTGTCAGGGATTCCTTTCCCTTCTGGTCTGCTTTGGGTGGGGGGCAGCCACCTAGCTTTATCTTTCATGGCTCACATTTAAGGGTAATTTCTTCTAGGAAACTTTCCAGTTCCTCCAGGGAGAAAAGATTGTTCTCTCCATCATACTCTCAATATTCTCTACACATTCTCCTCTCATCTCTTTGCTGTGTTTTTTTTTTTTTTAATCATAGTTTGAGTGTACATCTGTCTACTCTTTTTTTTTTAATTGAAGTGTAGTTGATTTACAATGTTGTGTTAATTTCTGCTGTACAGCAAAGTGATTCAGTTGTACATATATATACAACTTTTATATTCTTTTCCATTATGGTTTATCACAGGATATTGAACATAGTTCCCTGTTCTGTACAGTAGGACCTTGTTGTGTTTATCCATTCTATATGTAATAGTTTGCATTTACTAACCCCAAACCCCCAGTGCATCCCTTCCCCTCCCCCTGCCCCTGCCCCCCCCGCCCCGCACCTTGGCCACCACAAGTCTGTTCTCTATGTCTGTGAGTCTGTTTCTGTTTTGTAGATAGGTTCATTTGTGTCATATTTTAGATTACACGTATAAGTGATATCATATCTTACTCTCCCTGTCAGCTCAAGGATTGTATCTTTGCTGTCCCCAGTTCCGGGTCTGCTCCTAGCAGCTCTCTAGGGGGGCAAATTAATTGATGGACAAGAGAATACTCTAAAATATATGTTGCTTCCTCACTTGTAATCCCTGTCATATGCGTTTCTCTTGTGTTTTTATTTCATTCTTGTCAAATTCATTTTATATGATTTAATTTTGTCAAATTATTTCTTGAATGATGAGATGAAGATTGGAGGGTCATTACGTGTGTGTGTGGTGGGGGGCATCCCACACATTGTCCCTCCAACACATAATATTCTTCTGCCAACCGAAGAGAAGCTGCCTGTAAGAGACCCCCCTCTTATTACTGGGTAGGACCTGACATGTGGCATTGCCCAGAGGGTCTTGTGCAGGAGCTCGGGGGAAACACTGTGATCAGAGTCTAGAGCTAGCAGGAACTTCTGAACCTTGTGGAGTTTTGTAGCCCACCCCTATCTTCCCCACTCCTGGATGACCCCAAGCTACTTAATTTTAGCTCTTTTGTCCGCATGTCTGCACTGTGTGTGTGTTACTTGTTTTTTCTTCCATTGTCACCCTGAAGCCACACTGCTTGTGTTCAAATTCGAGCTCCATTGCTTGATCACTCAATCTTTCAGCTCGTTTGTGTCCTCAACTCTAAAAATGGGGTTGTAAAGATAAAGTCAGTTGGTACGTGTACAGTGTAGAGGGCCAATAGCATCCCCAGAGACCGATGCATGCTCACCAGCTATTATTATTGTTAGGATGTATGTCTAATCCTCACTTCTTGACTCACTGCCATTGTCTTGGGATTTGCTCTGCTGACCTTCCAATAGCTGTGAAACCAGATCAGCCAAATTGATTGTAATACGTATAAAGCGGAGTGATTAGGTTCTTAGTAAGGACTTCTTTTTTGAAAAACCAGAAGTCCTATGTGCGCTTTGGTGCATATATATTTTTAGGCTGTGCCTTAGCCATTGAGCGGCCTTCTTTTTTCTTTTCTGATTCACGCCTCTGTTAAGAATAGTCAAAGTTGCCAGAAAAGTGATTTTTGGATAAGAAAGAGAGGTGAGATTATGTTAAATTAGGAATCAGAGTCAAGAAAAGATGAGAAGCTTTATTTAGAATGGGGTTTGTACTGAAAATGACTGTGGACCTTTTTCTTTTTTAATAGTGTGAGAAATGCAGCCACAGGTTTGAAATGGAACTATTTAAACATTTTTTTTTCAGCCCAGTCAAGAAAAGGAGAGAGCCAGCCTCTCCCCAGACCTTAACATTTATCTTTAGGATGTAAAAAGAAAGTGAGAGACTGCATGACCTTGTTTTCTCTGAATTTTCTCTCTCGCTTTTTCTCTCTCTCTTTTGCCTTTTTGAGGGGTGATCATGTGTATTTTTAATGCTGAAAATAGAAGATTTTTTTCTTTGCAGTAGGCATGAAAAGTTTTTTTTTAAAAAAGAGCATCATAGCCTATGCAAATGTGTTAGAGAACACAAGCAGGCTTCTCCATAGTTATGGAATTCCATGGACTAATCATACTCAGATTCACAGTTGCGCCATAGTTGGTCCTTCAGATAGGCTAGCATCTCTGTGGACCACATTTAAAGATGCAGCTTAGCCATTAGGCCAAGTTCTCAACTTAATCTCTTGCTTAAAGGCAAACTGAGTTGGTGTTTTGACATTCTTATCTATCTATCTATCTATCTATCTATCTATCTATCTATCTATCTATCTATCTATCTATCTATCTCTCATCTGTCCATCTACCTACCTACCTGAATTTTTTTTTCTGTTGGGTCTTATGCAGAGTTATACATAGGCTACAAAACGGTTGGAAGGTTTTATCTACCTTCCTTACTGAATCTACACAACAATCGTGTTAGATAGGCATCATTACCCTCAAGCTCCAGGTGAAGAAACTGCAGCATAAAGAACGTAAATTATTTACCAGTTTCACAGCCAGCAAGTGTTGAAGTGGTAGACTTGGAGCTGGGTCTTTCTGGCCCTGGAGAGTTTGTGTTCTCGACTGCTCATTATCTAGAGCCACGACATAAACTTTGTCCTAAATTTGTGAGATTTTTTGTCAAATGATACATGGCTGCCAAAAAACAACCATTTGAAAAGTGACAAATTCATTCATGCAGTTACGTGGGGAGGTTTCTCTTTCTGTTTGCCTGTTGTTACCAACTTTATGTCATGTTGACAAAGTAGTGCTGTGCTGAGGCAGGGTGAAGAAGTGTCCTGTGTCCCCAGTATTTCTAAAATTTGGGGTGACATTTCTGAAAACATGAGCACGTCTCTTCCTCCTTTCTGCAGCCCTGG
The DNA here is from genome assembly GCF_039906515.1 of Pseudorca crassidens. NCBI lineage: Eukaryota > Metazoa > Chordata > Mammalia > Artiodactyla > Delphinidae > Pseudorca > Pseudorca crassidens. The sequence continues at coordinate 52,316,070 of NC_090311.1, read as the reverse complement.
GATAGAAATGATGTGGTTGCAGACTGAGGGTGATGGCGAAAGGACCCTGTGCTATTTGTTAAGAATTCCACCTCTGCTGTTCCTACCGTGGAACACAAGGGTACTGTTGTAAGGGAAGATGACATAATTACTGCCTAAAATAAATGAATACTTTTAATGTAAATGAAAGTATTATTTTAAATTAAGATGGCTTTTGATAATTCTGTTGGAAAATAACATTTTGTCTGAAATATATCAGCCTGTTTAAGAAGCAGTGATATATATGGAACAGTTCTTCCAAAGAAAGTCCAAGCCATTTCTTCTCTAGTAAGTGACCCAGTATAAGTGCTATATATACACCCAGGTCCTCTCCCACTGTATAGGCAATGATGGAAAGGAATGACTCAGCCTAGTAACAACAGGAGACCCATGAAGATGGTTTCTGTTTCTGGATTTGGTCTAAATTTCTTTAAAAGATTTTAGGCTATTTAAAATCAACAGTAATATTTAATCTACAATTTATATAAAGGGAAATACATCTTTTAAAAAATAAGTTCAGGGCTATCCCATGAGTCACAAATGAACTTGTTAGCCTGGGGTCCATAAGAGAACCCCGAAATTGTATGCGTTATACGATACATGATGCCGTGTCGGTTTCTGTTTTCCTCCACTCAGAGAATGATGTAGGTCAAGTTAGGTATTAAATTTGCTTTTATACATTTATGTTTAAGTGAGCATTAAGGGATATTTCAAATGTATTAACTAGAAGTAACACCTTTACCAGCGAAAATTGAATTTATCACTTTTAAGGGCTAAATTGCACAGGGATTAAAACAGGACAAGAAGTCTAGTTACTCATACAAATGTATAAAAGTTTGATTGACATTTCTGTGCACGAATACTGAGAGTCATGGAGTCAGTTGCCAAGAACCGTGGATTCAGGGCCATCAGTGCGCTTCCCACCACCCCTGCCGTGCCCATGGGGAGGCTCGTCATTGCGTGTCTGTTTTCTTGCACATGCATCCTAACTCATCCTTCTGCCATTTTCTTCTTCCACTTCCTCTTTCTTCTGTCACTGCAGTAATGGATGCCACCAGCTTAACCTACCTTGCTCTGATGCAGTGTGGATCAAAATCTGTGCAAAAGCACCAACAGAATCCCCACTGCCAGGCAGGAACATTTATCTCTATCATTCCAGTTTCTCTACAAGTAGTCCCAACTAATATACTTATGGGTGTCCCATGCTTCCTTAAAATTGACCCATCTGCTCTGTGTCCCTTCAAGAAAGCCCGATTCCACCAGTATGCTATAGTATGGCTGCAGGACCTCTTTCTTCTTGTCCCTCACTTGCTCCCCATGATACCCATGATTATCTTCTGACATCTATGTCCAATTCCACCTGCCTCATAGGCATTTTCACGGGAGGTGTATAAGAGAGGGGAAAGGGCATGAACTCTGGAATTAGACTGAGGGGCACATATTGGTTCTGCCACCATTCCTGTAAGTAAGCGTCTTGGTTTCTTCATTTCTAAACTTGGGGGAAATACTTACTTCGAAGAGAAGATTCAGGGAGATACTCTACCTGAAATGCTTTGAACAGTCCTCAGTGAATGAAGGGTCGACTCCTGTTTCCTTCCTGACACACACCAGCTTTCCTCATGCATTTATATGTCTTCTAGTGTTACCGGAAAACTGTGTTGTGTTATCTAGAGCTTATATAACAGATTTATAGTCCTTTGGGTCTTTGGGATGATTTTATTCGATCGTTCTATAAACTCCACTGGCAGGAATATGAAAGTTGTGTTTCATGTCTCTGGACCTCCTGCAAAGCCATTATATCATAGGCATTTAAAAAATGTTTATTGAATAGAATTTCGTCATAGAGGCAGTAGAGCAAGATAGACAAAATCCTGGAGTCTGAAAATAGACTGCCTGTATTTACACCCCTGAAATATCTCTTACTAGCAGTATGACCTGAGTAAGTCACTCAACCTCCATGTGCTTCAGTTTCAGCATCTGTAAAATGAGGCTAATAGCACTGCCTCTTGTGCTGTTGGGAGAATTAAATGAATTCACACATGTATAGTATTTAGAATAGCGCCTGGCATTAGGTAAGTGCTCTGTTATCACTATTGTACTTCATAATAACTGGTTATTATTTGTTTTAACAGCTTGGTCCTTTGTGGTTTCTTACATCAAACTTCTCCCACAAGCAGGACCTTGATTTTCTTCATAGCAGTCAGAAATAACCATCTTTTAGACGAGCTAACTTGAGTGTTCTCCCCTTGGCCTGGAGTTGGCTTACGGCACAGTGTTTGCTTTGCTTGCTTTTGCTTGTGGCCAGACACGTGAGTTCGCACGACTCGAGGGCCAATTTGTTGGTGTGTTTTGCTCATTACTCTCCCTTTGCAGACACTTGGTCAGACTTGGCCTTTGCATAGTCTGATGCTCACTTTGTTTTCTTTTTATTATCTTTCTCTCAGTAATGAAGGTTGAGCTGCTTACCTTCCTCTCTCCTACCTCAGGTTCTCGGGTGACATTGCACAAGGGCAACTGCAGCCAATGGCTGGCTTCTGCAGCCAATTATATGATTGCTATTCCTGGATACTGTCCTCCCTGAATACTTGTCACCTTTCTGATCCTGGTACGCTGACCTGGCTGAGATAAGAGGAAACCTGACGATCTCCAGTATGTAGAATTATTTTACTGAAAGGAAACTTGTCCTGTAGTCCATGTGGCATGATCCTTACCTTCCATGAGTTCTTATAATTCTCATTAAGTCCGTGAAATGCAGACTCATATTTCTGACTCCAAAACACCCAACCTTTTTCCACTACACGATGTCCACCGCCATTATGACTTTCTCTTTCTCTCGCTTTCTCTCTCTCTCTCTCATTTATATCCTCAGTCCACTCTGTGATACCAGCTCAGATTTCTCTAGAATAGGTCCTGGGCCAAAGATCACTTTGAGGGTGAAAAAACACCGAAGAGCCCAAAATGGAAATTTGGTAAAATGGAGTCACATGGAAGTGTGTCCAAACCTTGGCACCACAATTGCTTACCTCGTGTGTTAATGTGCTTTGGTCTCCTCCTATGTAGAACTATTTTTAGGGCTGAGTAAACCGAATACACAGAGCACCTAGCATGGTACCTTTTACATATAAACGTGACTCAATAATTAAAAGGCATGCTATTAGAAATATTTCTCCAAATATTATAGTTATAACACTTGGAATAATTTTATAAACACCAGCATTTTTTCCCCCTTCCCTGAACTCCAGAGACACTCATTTCACCCCCAAAAGAGAATGCTTTGACCCTGCTGCTCAGTTTGTCTTTAATCTCTTCACTGTTCTTGCACCCGTTACCAAGCACCAGCCTTGAGTTTAGGGTTTCATTTGGGTTGAGGGGTTGAAAGCACAGAGGATTTTGGAGCCCACCTTTCCTCAGCTTACCTTACTTTCACTATGAGCACCTGTTTATTGTTAGGTAAACTAGACTTAACCCTTCACCATCAGAGTGATCACCCTGCTAACGGTGGGTACTGGCATCCTCTTCCGATAACCTCCTTCCGTGTTCTCGATGTTTGCCCTCAAACAACCTTCTTGGAACAGGAGGGGAACCTAAAACTAGGATTTAAGAGTTCAGTTCATCCCAATGTTCTGTTCTTCCAGCTACTAGTCCCATTAGTTTCTGAGGAAGTCTAAATCTACCAAATGTAGGCCCTAGAATTCTAAAATAGTAGTTCTTAACCTTGGCTCTGCACTGAAATCATCTGGAAGATTTAGGAAATGTGGATGCCTGGGTCCTACTCCCAGAGCCCTGGAGTTAATCATTCTGGAGCATGGCTGGAACATCTGGTTCTTATAAACTAGGAAGTGGCGATCTATACTTTCTTCCTGTTGTGATCTCCCGGACTACCTGCATTCATAGGGGAAACAAATGTTGACATCTGATATTCAGGACTATACACTTCTCAATACTTCAGTTTTGCATATTAATGAGATATTAAGGAAAGACTAGATCCTTCCCCCAGGCCCTCGATAAAACTATTTAGATGCTGTTTTCAATATTCATCCATCCATTCCTACATTCATCTCAGTGACCTTGTTTTGATACGAAGCTGGACAGAGAAGGACTGCAGAGAGTTAGCTTTTGAATCCGTGAGGCCTAGGTTTGGAATCCAGCATCTTGGGCAAGAGACTTAAACTTCTGGGACTTTTACATCCACATCTGCAAGATGGGATTAATAGAGCTGTTGTGATGATTAAATAAAATTAGATTAGATATATTTTGTGGAAATTCGCATATAATCCTTGCCTGACACACATGAAGTTCCCAAAGAACATATACTTCCAGCCTTCATTAGTATGGATAGAAAAGTTTAACAATTTTGGATGCCAAATAAATGTTTTCTAAGGGAAGAAAGACATGGTGTAATCTCTTGTTTCTTTTCAGTCACGTCATTCATCACAGACTATTGACTTGACACAGCAAAACATTGTATCATCCGATAATGGCTCGATTTTCAGCTTCTCAATAGACCAATTATCATCCCAGTTTGACAAACACATTTTACTCAGAAATGACATCAAAATGCAATATTTTTCTTGTCATGCTGAACTGTGCCATGCTTACTGACTCCCTCATATTCTCAGTTTTCATTACCCTTTTATTTGCTCTTACACTTTTGCTGTCAAATCTCCTTACTTTATTTAGTAATCTGACAAAGATGAAAGAAATATTACCATGAGCTTATGAAACAATTGAAATGTCCTTTACTGTCATCATTTTCATTTAGATGACAGAGGCAGCTCCCTTGCTATAAATTTAAGCAATGTCTGTGTATTATGTTACGTGTGTGCGCAAGTGTCTGTGTGTGTTTGCTTGCTATCTTCCAAAATTAGTTTCGCGAGGTAGACTTTATGTACAACTCTGAGATTAAATGATCTTCACTAAACTGCTGTTTATTATAGTCTGAGAACATTATTTTAAGTCAGCAATTGGCAAACCTGAGAAAACATCTACTCTAATTTTAAGCAGATCTAATTTAACTAACCCAGATCATGGCTTTACATTTAATGTGACTTATATTCTGTTAAAGTTATTCCAAGAAATGATAAGTAACTGTATCTTTCTGATTGGTAAAGAGGTATTTCGAAGAAGCTATCAAGTACGTGCTCCCTCAACAACCCAGGATAGCTTGATGTCTAACCTATAAAAGCACCCATCCCCACCTCTGCCTTTCCTCCTCAACTTTTTCTATTAAAGGAAATGTGCTTTTTCCATACTTTCCTTTTCTTCTTTCTATCACACCAAGTTGTAGATTCTTTTTATTCTTACATTCTCAGAAATATCATTCACACTGTCCTCTGGATCTTGGATCTCTCCCTATCTTCCTGATCAGTCTAACCAGTTAAAACAAACAAATAATTAAAATCCTTCCTAGACCTACCACACCCTCCTCTAGCTGTCTGGCTTCCCCCTGCCCCCCCTTAATTTCTAGATTAAAAAACTTCATACAGCATTTCAAGTTCAGAAATCATTTGCTTAAGTGACTGTTAAAATATGCTAATGACATTTCACCCCTACTCTTCCGTCATTTACTATTTTAAACTTTTTATTTAAAATGAATTTAAATTCACCGAAGATTTGCAAAGGTAATACAACGATGTATACCCTTTTCGCTGCTTCCCTTAATGTTACTAGCATGCACAATCATCTTCCATTTATCAACTAAAAAATAACATTGTTACAGTACCACTAATTAAATTACAGACTTGATTGGGATTTCACCAGTTTTTCCACCAATGTCTTCATTCTGTATCAGGATCCAATCCAGATTACCACATTGTATTTAAAATTCTTACCGTTTTATTTGACTTCACTTCAGATCTTGACCTAGAGATCACTCTTGCATGTCGAAACAGTTTCTTCCCTTGATGACACTTGCCTGGGTTTCCTCCCTTCTTTGGCAAGTTCTTACTAATTTCCTGTGCTCCTTTCTCCTTTAGCATTTAAAGATTGAAATTGTCAATATGTAGAGCTTGGTCCTGGTTTCTCTTCTCTCCATGCTGTTCATTGCCCTCAGCCACCTAGTCAGTTACATGGCTTCAGATACTCTTGCTCTTTTTGGTAACTTGAAATGCATATTTTAATGTAGACTTCTTTTATAAGCTCCAGACCCATGTATCCGTCTCCATTCTACGTATTATTGACCTCATATTAGATGTGTTTGGAATCAGATTCATTGTCTTCCCTCCCCAAGTTGATCCTCTTCCAGTGTCCCCTACTCACTTGCTTATGCGAACACATGGTGCTCATTCTTTTCTCCAGATAACACACACCCAGGTATCCATACTTATGCATTCAGAATAATGTCCAGAAATGTTCACTTTTCTTTGTCTTCCCTGCTGCTAATTGAGGTCAAGTCACTGTCAGGTCTCTCTGGACGTCAGGCCGTTGTGGAAGAAAAAGTGTTGTTCTCTCTGTTTAGGTCTTACTGTGGTGGGGAAGTTGTTTGGAATTGCTGTTCAGTTTCTGTCAGGTCTCTCTGGACGTCAGGCCATTGTGGAAGAAAGAGTGTTGTTCTCTCTGTTTAGGTCTTACTGTGGTGGGGAAGTTGTTTGGAATTGCTATTCAATTTCTGAGCAAAAGCAATCCTTTCCTAAAAAGTTCTCCTGCTGTGGTCCTAACTCTTGGAGGAGACCTGTGGGCCATGTGGCTTCAGCTCCGTGCAGGGGTGGCTGCGGGTACTGGAAGGGCAGCTGCACTGAGCTCTCAGGTCAATGAAATGTAAGATCGGAAGGCAAACCTGGGAAATGGATAGGGATAGACCTGAATACTTGAACCCGGGAGAGGAATCCTATTCTTCAGAAGGCACACCTAGTTTTCTCATTGCTTTGTTTGCTGGTTAGTTCTCTAACTAACCATCTCTTGATGAAATGTTTATAATTCTTAGAGTATGACAAATAAGCCGGACCATGACTTATGTTCCATAATGCACTGAGCTGTTTGCCTATACTCCGGTACAATCTTCAGCCTTTTATTGTCCTGAGAAATGTGTAATCTGCATCTTTCCTACCCACACTCTCCCCAAATGTACAATCTCTGCTCTGACACTCTCATGTTATGGCCAGAGATGTGATACCAAAACTCAAATAGCACTTTGGACCCAGGGGTTTTGGGAACTTGGTTGTAAACATGCCCAGTAAGTCTAGGTAGAAGGGGTGGGTGGCCCCCTTTCCTCCTCTTCAGTGAGTGCCAGAACTTATTGCAAAAATAATCCTTTCCTGAAGTCTTCGCCTGCTTCAGCCCATCTCAGCCTGCCCCCAGGGAGGACTTTCCAGTCTGTACTCTCAGCACAGCCACTGATCACCACAATTCAGAACACAGGCTGTCCAGAGACACAGACAGGCATCCCCACATCCCCACCCTGTTCTGCACTTACTCTCTCCTGCCTCCGCCCCCCACTGACTGGGGTCAGTGCTTGGAGGCTCAACTCCAGAGGCGAGGTAAGAGATAGATGCTCTGTCTCCTTCATTGTAGGCACTGTAAGTTCTTCATGTTCAAATCATGGAATGGTTTAGCTCGTAAAAACCTCAAAAATCACTTCAAATACTAGGAAGGTACAGATGAGGAAATTGAAGCCCGTAAATGGAAGGTGCCTTGGCCAAAGTCATAGTGTTAATTAGTGACAGAGCTGGACTTGTGTTCAGATCTCAGTCGTCAGTGGCCTTCCTTCTATGCAATATACAAATGTGTGCTGGGACATATCCAGTTCCAGACAATCATCCTTATTAATAATGTACCATCAGGTAAGGGTGTGCACATAATGGCATTGCATTTATTTCCTTTATTGATCATTATTAATATTTAAGTGCTATTTCATTTCTTCTAAGAACTTTATCATAAATGGCTATGCATGTCTTAGGGATCTCACCTTAAAAATGTGTTTTTAAAAATTCAATTTGTGGTGTGAATATGGAGGAGATGCTTTTTAGTAGTTGTTAGGAAATGACATATGAATTCCTTACATTAAAACTCACTTTCTATGCTCCTCCCCAGTCAGTGCCTTCCATGTATGACAGAAAACCATTTCTGGGTTAGATTATGACAAGGAAGTGCCTTTTGCATTTGTTGTGGAATGAATAAAGGATTTAGATCTTCAATTCAGCACTGAACAAATTTGCAGAGACCATTAAAATCCTTTACCTTAACATTTCTGATGCCCATCATTTTGATACCCTTTGAGTCACAGATTGTTGATTAAAAATAAGTTATATGCCTCCAACTCAAAATGTACTCAGAAACATTTTTAAGAGCTATTTAAATTTCCAGTTTCTTCACTGCACTCCTACAAGGAGACAGAATAAACAGATTAGCCTTTCCACCTTGAGTTTACAGTTAGGGACCGGAACAATTCAGCCAATACCAAGCATGTCGATGATAATAGCACACCATGCATATGTTGTCATCTTAATTTGCTTGAGACTTCAGTACTCTAAAAATTCTACATAATGTTCTCAATGCACACTATTCCTGCAAAGCCAGAGACTGCATTATCAGAGGGTTCATTTTATCTTCAGTTTCCAGTAATATTTCTGATTGTTTATCATATGCATGGTGAGTTTAAAGCTAGTTTTAGAACTCCCTTCATCCTGAATCCCTTTCTCCACATAGATTTCGAATTTCGGACCCTCCAAGATCATTACATACCTGTGAGTAGGGATGTGTAGAAGAAAGGGGGTGGTAGCTAAGACTCTTGAGATTCCCAGTCAGGACTGGGCTTTTAGAACCAAAAACCTGCTCTGAGCCTGTATGTTGTGAGAAGATAAAAATGTGATATTTGAATTCACACTGAGCACCTGGTGCCAGAGTATTAACCAGATGCATGAAATGTAACTACCTCTCACTTTGGACTATTTTAACTGATCTTAGGCATACATGCAAATGCAGGTCTAGCTAGCATATTTCCTATATTTGAGCAAAAATTATGATGAATAAGTGGGTTTGTGCAGGAATTGGTCAAGTTCTGCAGCTGCTTTTGGGGCAGAAATAGCTGTTTGGTGGCCTGTCTAATCATTATTTAGATACATTAATAAACAGTACAAGTCATTGCCCCTTAGAACTAATTGATTTGAGAAAGCAGTCATTAGTGAGACTGAAATAACAGAATTCATGTCCTGTTTCAGGATCATTTGTGCCAAAATAACAACTTAGGTCATGGGATCTCATGTAGTAGCAAGCATTTATTATGCACCCACTGTGTGCCTGGGGCTGTGCTGAACACTGTGGACACAGGGATGGGAAGTCACAGATTAAAAACTGATTATTGAAGCTTCATGATATAATGGGATTAAGTTAAAACATCAGAATCTATTTCACTCATCGACCAAATTTACCATTCCGTCGGTGCTTTCTCCATCTAACTCAGAATGATCCCTATTCTTAGCTTGGATAAGTACAATCAAAATTTCAAATTTAGGGCTTCCCTGGTGGCACAGTGGTTGAGAGTCCACCTGCCGATGCAGGGGACACGGGTTCGTGCCCCGGTCCGGGAAGATCCCACATGCCGTGGAGCCGCTAGGCCCGTGAGCCATGGCTGCTGAGCCTGCGCGTCCGGAGCCTGTGCTCCGCAACGGGAGAGGCCACAACAGTGAGAGGCCCGTGTACCGCAAAAATAAATAAATAAATAAATAAAAATTCAAATTTAGACTCCTGATCTTTTTTAATCATTTAAGAATGGATAGGGCTTCCCTGGTGGCGCAGTGGTTGGGAGTCCGCCTGCCGATGCAGGGGACGCGGGTTCATGCCCCGGTCCGGGAGGATCCCGCATGCTGCGGAGTGGCCTGGCCCATGGGCCATGGCCGCTGGGCCTGTGCGTCCGGAGCCTGTGCTCCGCGACGGTAGTGACAGCCCCGCGTAATGCAAAAAAACAAAACAAAACAAAAAAAACGAATGGATAAAGAGGTCAAAAGAAAACAAAACAGGCTTTCTGCCTTTTGTCCGTTAAAGTTCAGTTTTCACTGGGCTCTGTAGCAGATGATATACAATTTTCTAGATTGTCTCACAAATAGAACTCAATTATCTAGGCTTTTACTTTAACCAAATAAATTTTTTTCAATTATACAAAAGTGTGTGTTTGTGTGTGTATCTGTGTGTATGTGTGTGTATTTTGTTTTGTTTTACTTATCCACCCCTGCCTACTTATTTAAAACATTTTTTTAGGGGAAGAAAACTTTTAAAAGTGCAAAATGCCCAAAGGTAAGACACTCAATATGAAAGAAATAATTATTAACCAATTTAAACATTCACTTTCCAAGTTGCCTTATGACATTAGTTCACGTATAAAGAGAGACCTCTTCACATTAATGCAGACAAGACCATTTGGTGCCATCTCCTTGGCCTCCACTCACGCTATTCCTAGAATGATGACACAGGCATACTTTATTATGGATCTGAAACATGGTAGTAAATAAGACTGAACTCTCTATCAGGAAAATCCAAGACGAAGTGGAAATTTATTTCCTGGTAATGCTGGGTGTTTTCTGCTTACAAAGCAATGGCACTATGATGCGGACACTGTTGCTAATTAGCAAGCTTCTGAAATATGGTCTCTCATTGAGCAAAACAGTCATTCCATGCATAACTGCAGTTTCAGCAGTAACTTTTTGTTTCTGGTTATTACTTTGTATTTAAGATACGTCAAAGTCATTAATGTATTGAACCAACATGGAAAATATGGAGCAGTTAAGTTTATAAAAGACACCATCATGCCTCACTATATTTGTGCTTAATGACATTATATCACATGAACGATTCTAATATCCTTGTACTTGATGTAACTGGTGACATTAGAATGGTAGGACTGTGGTAGTATTTGTTGCTTTATTTATTTTTATCCTTCGTCCATTGATTAGTTTCAAATATTTTCTCCCATTCTGAGGGTTGTCTTTTCATCTTTTTAGTTTCCTTTGCTGTGCAAAACTTTTAAGTTTCATTAGGTCCCATTTATTTATTTTTGTTTTTATTTCCATTACTCTAGGAGGTGGGTCAAAAAAGATCTTGCTGTGATTTATTTCAAAGAGTGTTCTTCTTATGTTTTTCTCTAAGAGGTTTATAGTGTTCAGTCTTAACATTTAGGTCTTTAATCCATTTTGAGTTTATTTTTGTGTATGGTGTTAGGGAGGGTTCTAATTTCATTCTTTTACATGTAGCTGTTCAGTTTTCCCAGCACCACTTATTGAAGAGACTGTCTTTCCTCCATTGTATGTCCTTGCCTCCTTTGTCATAGATTAGTTGACCATAGGTGCATGGGTTTATCTCTGGGCTTTCTATCCTGTTCCATTGATCTATATTTCTGTTTTTGTGCCAGTACCATACTGTCTTGATTACTGTAGCTTTGTGGTATAGTCTGAAGTCAGGGAGTCTGATTCCTCCACCTCCGTTTCTTTCCCGTAAGATTGCTTTGGCTATTTGGGGTCTTTTGTGTCTCCATACAAATTTTAAGATTGTTTTGTTCTAGTTCTTTAAAAAATGCCATTGGTAAGTTGATAGGGATTGTATTGAATCTGTAGATTGCTTTGGGTAGTATAGTCATTTTCACAATATTGATTCCTCCAAACAAGAACATAGTATACCTCTCCATCTGTTTGTGTCATTTTTGATTTCTTTCATCAGTGTCTTATACTTTTCTGAGTACAGGGCATTTACCTCCCTAGGTAGGTTTATTCCTGGGTATTTTATTCTTTTTTGTTGCAGTGGTGAATGGGATTGTCTCCTTAATTTCTCTTTCAGATTTTTCATCAATATTGTATAGCAATGCAAGAGATTTCTGTGCATTAATTTTGTATCCTGCAACTTTACCAAATTCATTGATTAGCTCTAGTAGTTTTCTGGTGACATCTTTAGGATTCTCTATGTATAGTATCATGTCATCTGCAAACAGTGACAGTTTTACTTATTCTTTTCCAATTTGGGTTCCTTTTATTTCTTTTTCTTCTCTGATTGCCATGGCTAGGACTTCCAAAACTATGTTGAATAATACTGGTGACAGTAGACATCCTTGTCTTGTTCCTGATCTTAGAGGAAATGCTTTCAGTGTTTGACCATTGAGAATGATGTTTTCTGTGGGTTTGTCACATATAGGCTTTGTTATGTTGAGGTAGGTTCCCTCTATGCCCACTTTCTGGAGGGTTTTTTATCATAAATGGGTGTTGAATTTTGTCAAAAGCTTTTTCTGCATCTATTGAGATGATCATATGGTTATTATTCTTCAATTTGTTCATATGGTGTATCACCTTGATTGATTTGCATATACTGAGGATCCTTGCATCCCTGGCATAAATACCACTTGATCATGGTGTATGATCCTTTTAATGTGTTGTTGGATTCTGTTTGCTAGCATTTTGTTGAGGATTTTTGCATCTGTATTCATCAGTGATATTGGCCTGTAATTTTCTTTTTTTGTAGTATCTTTGTCTGGTTTTGGTATCATTGTGATGGTGGCCTCATAGAACAAGTTTAGGAGTGTTCCTTCCTCTGCAATTTTTGGGAAGAGTTTGAGAAGGATGATTGTTAGGTCTTCCCTAAATGTTTGATAGAATTCACCTGTGAAGCTGTCTGGTCCTGGACTTTTGTTTGTTGGAAGACTTTTAATCACAGTTTCAATTTCATTACTTGTGATTGGTCTGTTCATATTTTCTATTTCTTCCTGATTTCTTTCAGTCTTGGAAGGTTATACCTTTCAAAGAATTTTGTTCAGTCTTGGAAGGTTATACCTTTCTATGAATTTGTCCATTTCTTCCAGGTTGTCAATATTATTGGCATAGAGTTGCTTGTAGTAGTCTCTTAGGATGCTTTGTATTTCTGTGGTGTCCGTTGTAACTTTTCCTTTTTAATTTCTAATTTTATTGATGAGTCCTCTCCCTCATTTTCTTGATGAGTCTGGCTAAAGGTTTATCAATTTTGTTTTTCTCAAAGAACCAGCTTTTAGTTTTATTGATCTTTGGTATTGTTTTCTTTGTATGTATTTCATTTATTTCTACTCTGATCTTTATGATTTCTTTCCTTCTACTAATTTTGGGTTTTGTTTGTTCTTCCTCTAGTTCCTTTAGGTGTAAGGTTAGATTGTTTATTCAAGATTTTTCTTGTTTCTTGAGGTAGGATTGTATTGCTATAAACTTCCCTCTTAGACTGCTTTTGCTGCATCCCATAAGTTTTGGATTGTTGTGTTTTCATTGTCATTTGCCTCTAGGTATTTTTTGATTACCTTTTTGATTTCTTCAGTGATTTCTTGGTTATTTAGTAACATTGTTTAGCCTCCATGTGTTCGTGTTTTTTGCATTTCTTTTCCTGTTATTGATTTGTAATCTCATAACGTTGTGGTTGGAAAAGATGCCTGATATGATTTCAATTTTCTTAAATTTACTGAGGCTTGATTTGTGACTCAGGATGTGATCTATCCTGGAGAATATTCCATGTGTACTTGGGAAGAAAGTGTAATCTGCTGTTTTCAGATGGAATGTCCTGTAAATATCAATTAAATCTATCTGGTCTATTGTGTCATTTAAAGCTTGTGTTTCCTTATTAATTTTCTGTCTGGATGATCTGTCCATTGGTGTAAGTGAGGTGTTAAAGTCCCCCACTATTATTGTGTTATTGTCGATTTCCTGTTTTACAACTCTTAGCAGTTGCCTTATGTATTGAGGTGCTCCTATGTTGGGTGCATATATATTTATAATTGTTATATCTTCTTCTTGGATTGATGCCTTGATCATTATGTAGTGTCCTTCCTTGTCTCTTGTAACATTCTTTATTTTAAAGCCTATTTTATCTGACATGAGTACTGTTACTCCAGCTTTCTTTTGATTTCCATTTGCATGGAATATCTTTTTCCATCCCCTCACTTTCAATCTGTTTGTGTCCCTAGGTCTGAAGTGAGTTTCTTGTATACAGCGTATATATGGGTCTTGTTTTTGTATCCATTCAGCCAGCCTGTGTCTTTTGGTTGGAGCATTTAATCCATTCACGTTTAAAGTAATTATCAATATGTATGTTCCTATGACCATTTTCTTAATTGTTTTGGCTTTGTTTTTGTAGGTCCTTTTCTTCTCTTGTGTTTCCCACTTAGAGAAGATCCTTTAGCATTTGTTGTAGAGCTGGTTTGGTGGTGTTGAATTCTCTTAGCTTTTGCTTGTTTGTAAAGCTTTTGATTTCCTCGTCGAATTTGAATGAGATACATGCCAGGTAGAGTAATCTTGGTTGTACGTTATTCTTATTCATCACTTTAAATATATCAGGCCGCTTACTTCTTGCTTGTAGAGTTTCTGCTGAGAAAGCAGCTGTTAACCTTATGGGAGTTCCCTTGTATTTTATTTGTTGTTTTTCCCTTGTTGCTTTTAATCATTTGTCTTTGTCTTATTTTTTGTCAGTTTGATTCCTTTCTGTCTCAGCATGTTTCTCCTTGGGTTATCCTGCCTGGGACTCTCTATGCTTCCTGGACGTGGGTGGCTATTTCCTTTCCCATCTTAGGAAAGTTTTCAATTATAATCTCTTCAAATGTTTTCTCGGGTCCTTTCTCTCTCCCTTCTCCTTCTGGGAGCTCTATAATGCAAATGTTGGTGCACTTAATGTTGTCCCAGAGGTCTCTTAGGCTGTCTTCACTTCTTTTCCTTCTTTTTTCTTTATTCTGTTCCGCGGCAGTGAATTCCACCATTCTGTCTTCCAGGTCATTTATCTGTTCTTCTGCCTCAGTTATTCTGCTATTGATTCCTTCTAGTGTATTTTTCATTTCAGTTATTGTATTGTTCATCTCTGTTTGTTTGTTCTTTAATTTTTCTAGATCTTTGTTAAGCATTTCTTGCATCTTCTTGATCTTTGCCTCCATTCTTTTTCTGAGGTCCTGGATCATCTTCACTATCATTATTCTGAATTCTTTTTCTGGAAGGTTGCTTATCTCCACTTCATTTAGTTGTTTTTCTGGGCTTTTATCTTTTTCCTTCATCTGATGCATAGTCCTCTGCCTTTTCATCTTGTCTATCTTTCTGTGAATGTGGTTTTTGTTCCACAGACTGCAGGATTGTACTTCTTCTTGCTTCTGCTGTCTGCTCTCTGGTGGATGAGGCTATCTAAGAGGCTTGTGCAAGTTTCCTGATAGGAGGGACTGGTGGTGGGTAGAGCTGGGTGTTGCTCTTGTTGGCAGAACTCAGTAAAACTTTAATCCGCGTGTCTGCTAATGGTTGTGTCTGAGTTCCCTACACATTGGTTGTTTGGCCTGAGGCAATCCAGCACTGGAGGCTACAGGCTCTTCGTTGGGGCTAATGGCAGACTCCAGGAGAGCCCATGCCAAGGAGTACTTCCCAGAACTTCTGCTGCCTGTGTCCGTGTCCCTGTGGTGAGCCACAGCCGCCCCCAACCTCTGCAAGAGACCCTCCAACACTAGCAAGTAGGTCTGGTTCAGTCTCCTGTGGGGACACTGCCCCTTCCTCCTGGGTCTTGATGTGCACACTACTTTGTGTGTGCCCTACAAGAGTGGAGTCTCTGTTTCCCTCAGTCCTGTCAAAGTCCTGCCATCAAATCCCGCTAGCCTTCAAAGTCTGATTCTCTGGGAATTCCTCCTCCCGTTGCAGGACCCTGAGGTTGGGAAGCCTGACATGGGACTCAGTACCTTCACTCCAGTGGGTGGACTTCTGTGGTATAATTGTTCTCCAGTTTGTGAGTCACCCACCCAGCGGTTATGGGATTTGATTTTATTGTGATTGCGCCCCTCCTACTGTCCCATCGCAGCTTCTCCTTTGTCTTTGGATGTGGGGTATCTTTTTTGGTGAGTTCCAGTGTCTTCCTGTTGATGACTGTCCAGCATTTAGTTGTGTTTCTGGTGCTTTCGCAAGAGGGAGTGAGCGCACTACTCCACTGTCTTGAGCCAATCCCCTCTCATTTTCCCTTGTCACATAGTTTTGTTGTAGTATTTGTTGCTTTAATTGTAGTGAACTAGCTAGATACAAGTAGACGGTTAATAAAGCTTACAGTTACATTTTCATTGTCCTGGCTGTAAACTATATTACCATTGTTTTTGTTTTTCTTTCAGAGGCATCAAGCTTTCTCAATATTATGACAGTTACATTATTGTCGAAGTCTTTAAGGAGAGAATAAATATGCTAATAACATTCTGAAATAACATTCTGGAACAGACTAAGTCTAAGCCAAAGTGAGTAGTGCAGCACACACACACAAAAAATATATATACTTTTTCCTTTGAAGATTCCATTTATTAGAAGCTAGGGATAGCACTGTACTCAAAAATACCCCCTCCAAAATTCACAACTTGTTTCATCCTTACTTTAAAATCCTTTATATTGGAAGGTTAGGCAAACATCAAGGCAGTGTGCAACTACCAGAAAATTATTTTCAATATTTATGTTTAGATGGATCACCAGATTTATGAGTCAATCTCTGAACTTTTTTTTTGTATACAACAGGATTTCACGTGTTATTTCTGTTTTAATAAGATTTTAAATTCTTGTTCAAATACGACCTAGCACCTGAATCAAAAACTGCATATGCTATTTTTCTATCAGGCTAACAGATCAACAGTGTTTTTGGTGGAATTGATAAAAATATTTCAAATACATGTTTTCATTTTTCATAGTCAACTTTCCTATTATTTCTGTTAAGATTCGAACTCCCTAGCTAACTATCTGCACACCTCCCTTTACTCGTTATTTTATTGATTGGCCCCTCATTTCAGATCTATAGAAACTCTCACTCTTTATCTGGTTTTAATCATTTTTATATTTTTCTTAGCTACTAGAGAACCCTCGAAGAATTTTCAAGGCAGAGGTCCCCTTTGACAGTGGCTTCCCAATCAATAATTATATGCACAAAGCAAGGCACACGAAAGAGTTCACTCTTTAAATTGTCAGTTTGTTGAAACTTGGACAAATTGTCTTTAAGTTGGCTGATGCAATTTTGTTTGATCGTGGCATTTTATTTATTAATTCATTTTATTAAGCTGCTTTCCAAAAATTACGACGCAAGAATAATTTATGACTTCTTCTAGCCTCAGCAGAAATAATGTCATTCTGTCTCTTGGCACCAGAACTCACACTTCTATCAAATGGATACCATTTTATACTGATAATATCACTATCGGAGTAGTTTTAAAAAGACCTTAAAATAGAGAACACTGGATATGTTAGCCTTGCATAGGTTTATTTTCATTGTGTATAAATGGATACAGGTCAATTCTATAATTTCTTTGACTCATCAGTATTTATTATCTTGAAATATCTGTACCCAAGAGTATGTATACACACATACATATGTATATATGTGTGTGTGTGTGTATTTTTTTTAATATAAGGAAGTATGGTAGGTTTCAGGAACTGGCTGAAGGACTTTTCTGTCTTTCCAAAAAGAGAGAGAAAACAATTTTCCTGAAAAGTGATATTTACTAGAGTGAAGGATGGAGAATAAAAAAGGATTAAGCTTCAAACACGTAGACATTAACTCTGTTACTATCATAGGATTATGTGGGTGCATAATCCAGTTTGTGTTTATAATTCATATACTTCCTCTCTGTTCTTTTAATGATGCAAGGAACGAATTTCTACAGATTTCTCCTGATTTTTTCCATTGTAAATGTGCTTTTTAGGTGATTCGTTGGAACTAAACACTTGCCAGGCATTTGGGCCATCATTTTATGCTGAGTTGAAGGAGCTGTTTCGTTTCTGCGACCTGCAGACTGAACGCAGTCGGGATGCTTTCAGGGTCTCCTGCCACATGGGGCCCGTTTACCTCACCCTTTTGTACTGCCTACTGTAGAGTTGGGTTTTCCAGAAAGAAGGCTGGAGGAAATCATCACTTAGCAAACACTCTGCTGATCACATGTTTTCCCTTGAAACTCCACAGCACAGGCCTTATTTTGTGACTCTAGTGGTGAAACAACTTGTCTATTTACTATACAACTGTTGAGTCCTGGGCAGTAGTTTTACAGTAATGGCCCCCACAAACCTGTCCTAATTTTTCACACACACACACACACACACACACGCACACACACACATTCTATGTTTTTATAAGTTGCATAATTCTGCCAAATAATCCTGGATGCTAGAATTCCTTCTCATCACTTTTATTGTAAATAGCAACTGAAATAAAACAGCAGAATTGGGTAACTAATTTTTTTCCCCCAAAAGCATTTACCTCCTTAAACTATGCCACTAACCAGACACATGAACGCCCTAAGTTGGCAGCATTGCAGGAGCTACACTGATGCACTTCATCTATTCTTTTCCCCCTCTTCCAAAGATGCATGCCTTTCTCTGGGAGATTTTCCAGCTGCTGGTGGTTTGTTACTTACCTAACCAGAGGTTCTCACACTTTATGGTGCTTAAAAAGAAAAACAAAGCATATTTAGAAAGCCTGCTGTCAAACCCTACCAAGATGAACTCTGAATTGGTTATTACAAGGTGAGGCCAAGAATCTGCATTTTATCCAGCTTTACTGGTAGTTCTTACCTAATTCATCTAAGAATATCCTATTACAGAGCACTGAAGAAAAATGTGGCTTCAGGACTGATTATCGCAAAGTCTTGTATTCCGGGAATGAAGCAGTTGTGAATGCTGATGATTATTGCATTAGTTGATCCTTTCAGATGTAGCAGTACTCAGTCTGCTGTCTAATGTCTGACCCTCCTGGGGGAAACAAGCAAACAAACAAACAAATGCATACACAGGGAGGAGAATTCGTTGAAATAATAGGTAGTCAGATGGGACAGTGCCAGGCACCCGCAAGGCAGGCAGAAGTGGTCCTGAGAATTTTGGGGGTTCAGAATGTGGTCCTGGGCCGAGAGAGAGGGTGAGCGTAGGTGTACATTGGGAACAGTGGGAACATGTGCTTCCGGTTGCTGCCTCTCCTTTGCATGTGAATTTCTATGTTTATACTGGGCTCAGGGTGTATAGAAGTAGGGTTCCCTTGGGCATCTGTTATTCTGTGTTCAGCTAAGTTCAGGGAAGGATCAGTAAACATGGCAAGGCATTATGGACAGTAAAGGAGAAGACATTTACAATAGAAAATTCTATGACAAAAATATTGTCTTTCTCTTGGAGGTGCTGGGGGCTGTCCTACTGAGAGAGGTTCCAGAGTCAGGAATAAGGTGTGTGCTTCCTCTTAAGACCCTGAAGACCAAAAGGCTCCAAAAGCAGAAGAGTAATGAATGAAATAAAATTAGATCAGGCCATAGTTGAAGGTGCAGACTGATATCCAAATGTTACAAAGACCAAAAGGCCAAAGGTAGGTTCTGGAGTCAAGGCATAGAGCGAGGAATCCAGAAAGCAGGGAGAAGAGACCAAATACCCATGAACTGAAGACAGTACGGTTGAGCCAGGGATATTACTGAGAATTCGAAATGTCCCTTACTAATGTGTAGGGTTTGAAATAGAACGTATGCCTACGTTTAAATGCCTCAAGCTGGACCAAAACTATTAGCCTTTTTGAGCACGATTAAGTGTGCTACTTTTCAGTGGGTTACTGTGATTACGTAATGTGCAATTCAATTCAATGGTTGGTGTAGTAAGCACAGCGGTGCCTATAGTGAAAGTTTCTGGTCCAAGTTCTGCCCATGTTCTTCTTTAAAAGTTGCCTCTTGTGTCGTAGTTGTTCTAAGCAGGTGAATCAATTTGTGTCAGTAGTTGGTCGTCTGTTTGCCCATCGGAGTCAATATGATTTAGTGGAAAGACATGGAATCTGGAGTCAGGAAGTCCTGGGGCCTTCATTTACTGCCACTTAGTCCATTGTCTGTATAAATGGGATAATTATATATATCTCGTAGGGTTAAATGAAAGGGCAGATGTACCAGACTTAGAAATACTCTAGGTATTGAGAAAATATTAATTGCTTTCTCCTTTTACACTCTGATATTCCCTGCCGTCATGAAATTTGACCCTTACGATTTCTTCTGTGCTCTTATTCACTTGGGACTTTTGCTTAATTACCTTGTCAACGACCATGTGGTTGATTTAAGGTATGTAAAACAAGCATTCATCTATTCCACACTGTGTTTCTACCCCGGCCACATCTATCTTCTATTAAGTGATCTTTGAAGCAGCTCTAATGGGAATTGGTCCCTTGGGTCAGGAAAGCACCTGCTTCAGATGTCTCCTGTGCTCACGTGTCCCAGGATTTGTGACCTGCGTATTGAAACGGGCAACAACACCCAGGACACATGGCCAACCTCCCCCTAGGTAAGAAATGGCCTCACTTATATTTGTGACAATTAGCAACTATTCTGGTATAATCTTCAGTTAAAGGAGAGTAGTTTCACAGGCTAATTAATAAAAAGAAGGAATGTAATAAAATTCCAGAGGAACAAATCAACTCCGTATCAGTCATTTTGAGAAAAGTAAATCTAGGAGAGCACTGCTCAGCCCCTCCCCCATGGACACACGTCATTTTTTGAAAAGGAAGTAGAAAAGTAGAAAAAACTTTGTCTCTGGGTTCAGATAGTCTGTGTGACTCTTGCTTCTGCCACTGAAGATGTGTGTGACATTTGTGACATAAGCAGATCAGTTACTTCTGATCTTTTGTTTCCTCATGGATGAAGAGAGGATAGAAAATGCTTCTAACTGGTTTCTTGGAAGGGCTGAATTGGATAGTCATTGTAATGCACCCAAGACAAAGCTGGCATACAATAAGTGCTAGCCCCGTTCTCTTTCCTATTCCTTTCGAGAATTGAGTTCATTCTTCTATGGAAGTAGTGTTTCCATCTTTCTTATCCCACTCTTTTTTTTAAAACTACTGCTGTACATATGGGACAGCAACCCAGTGGCTTGTGAAGGGGTATGGCTTCAAAAGGGAAGCAGTGGTGTGCATTGTTTTGCATTGCCCTGACACTGCTGGGCGCTCGTGTTGCAATCAGTTGCTGAAGTGAAGCCATTCTCCTTGGTGTGGCTGGCTCCATGTGTATGCTAGAGCTGAGTATGGTGTGTTTCCCCAGACCTCAGGCCACAAGGAATTGGTAAGGTGAAATGCCATCTTTGCTAGCTCTGAATGGAAAACCGTGCTTGCTTTCGTAAGTGAAAGCAACTACCAAACATTTGCCTAGTTTCTGATTGGTCCCAAACTGGTAAATATCAACAAGAAATACACTTCAGCATACATATATAGTATATTTGACCTTCTTCTTTAAGCCTGAGGCTCTTCGGAGTACTCAGCTGTAAACTGGAAATGTCAAAGCTCATGCGTTCTCCCAAGATTTTTGTAAGAAGCAAAAGGATAATACATGTGAGAAGGAGCCATAGGTGCTTGTATGATGGCTTCAGCGTCACCTTAAAACGCCAGTGGTTTTATTATTGGTATTATTAATTTTGTATCACATAGAAATTTTTTTTCTTTGATGTCCACTTTACATTTTTAAAAAATTTATTTATTTATTTATGGCTGCGTTGGGTCTTCGTTGCTACACGTGGGCTTTCTCTAGTTGTGGCAAGGGGGGGCTACTCTTCATTGTGGTGCGCGGGCTTCTCATTGTGGTGGCTTCTCTTGTTGCAGAACACGGGCTCTAGGTGTGTGGGCTTTAGTAGTTGCGACACGTGGGCTCACTTGTTGTGGTGCACGGGCTTAGTTGCTCCACAGCACGTGGGATCTTCCCGGACCAGGAATTGAACCCGTGTCCCCTGCCCTGGCAGGTGGACTCCCAACCACTGCGCCACCAGGGAAGTCCCAATGTCCATTTTACATTTATCTTGAAAAGCTCTATGATTAGTTTGATGTGTGCTGTGAGCTAATCACTTCATTAATACTGCTCTGGTACTATAGCCAACTCCAGCTGAAATAATTTGGCACATGCAGTTCTGTTCAGCTAGTATAGTAAGTCTTTCATGGATAAAATGGAAATGTCTAGAGCAAACTTGGAATGATCCCAGAACACGGCTCTTCTGAATACACATCAAGTGGTATCTTGTTCGTATTCTTTAGTGGGCATTCCTCTCCGCAGGGAACAATGGTAAAGAGTTAGATAACCTTGAAAGCCAATTAACCATACAAAACTCAAACATGACTAGCCGACGCCTTGTCACCGAGGTGGACAGCGTGTTAAAATCATATTTGCTTAGAGTGGCCACCAGGAAATATGTTATGACTGAGTTAAACTCCTCAAATCTTGACAAAGGGCATGTATCAAACTATTTTTGACAGCTCCCTGTTTAGGAAAATACTTTTTTCAATATTAACCATCAATGCAAATACTTAAAGTCTAGTTCTGTTTCTACCAAAGAGAATGCAGAGACCGTAAAACACAGTTATAGAACCTGCCTATTTCCAGATCCTATTAAAATTCTAACTACAAGGCTGGAATTGTTTATAAAGAACTGAATATTTCAGTATTTTAGTATATATCCTACTTCAGATACCGTTCGGTGTGTCTGGAATTTTATCCTGGAAATAACGTTGCAAGTGATCTCTGTGTCATTCGTCTCGGCTCCTGAATTCTGACTTATCACCTCTAGTAAGTGAGCTGGTGAGCATCACGCAGGAGATTCACAAGGCTTAGCCATGCAAGAAGCGTGGACTGTTGAAATTCAGCCTTCATGTACCATTTGGGTGACAAACTGTAAAGGCGTGTTTCCTGCCTAAAACTGCAGAACAATCATTTGCCGTAAGACTCTCCGCAGTAGCTTGTGCCCTTATGCTTCATGGGGAGATGCAGGGTATATACTCTATTTGTCTTAGTTCTTAAAATTCCTCAGTGGATAAAAGGTAAGTCCAATAATAATATTGACCATAACATGCCTTGCTCATGCACACAAACACACAGCAATACTTTCTTTACCTTTGGTACTTGGGATGTAGGAGGAGGTGGGAGATAGGGAAAGGGGAGAGAGTAACTCATAACCTGCCTGGTCTAAGCTGGTTATGACCTCACTGATGGATAACCCCAGGCTGCTTGCAAAGATAAGTGTTTTTGGTCTTCATCACAGGGCCTGGGATGTGATTTACACAGTTGACCGAGAGAGTGGAGGCTTGTCTGATAGAGAGTGAAGCCTGGTGACAGAAGCTGACAAAAGTGAAGAGACTCTCTGGGCCCCAGGCTGCTATAGAAGAAAAGAACAGAACAACAGTTACTGCTTAGTGGGAGTCATAGTACTCACCCACATGGGTGCCAGACCACTGTCCTAAGCTCCTGATGTATTTCCAGGCTTTCTCAGAATACTTTAGGAACTGGGCAGGTCCAGTTTGCAGATTGAGGGTCAGTGTTTGTATCAGATCAGATTGGAGTAAGCAGACCCCAAGAACCACTTACAAATAACTAGCATGTACTGAATGCTGACCATCCTCTCCCAACAACCATATGGAATAGGTATTACTATTATCCTTGTTTTATAGCTGGAAGATCTGTGATTTGTCTGAGTAGTTGTAAGTGGTGCAGCTTGCATTTGATCTCACATTTGATTTCCTCTGGGATCCTTAAACACCCGATTCAGGCTTGACCTGCCCGCCTCTGTAACGTGGTAAGTAGGGCACCTGAAAGTCCATAAAGTGGCTACTTACCTAGTTGCTTTAGCTTAAGTTGACCTCTGGACACTAGAATCTTGACTCTAAGAGGCAAATCAGAGAAACATGGCCAACCTGTAAAGTTATCTGTGGAATTCTCTGGTTCAGCTTCTTAGAGAGACAAATACAGATCAATTGAGAATACTCAGTTCCATCCTTTTAATAAGGATAATAGTTTACTACCGTGCTAACTTTAACGTGAATATATACTGCATCCAAAAATATTATACGAATGGCAATCGTTAGGTCCTTCTGATTAAAACTAATGAACAGAGGAGGCGTTGCCCCAGACTGGGATAGGCAGCTGTGCCAGTGGGGCCCTTTGTAGAGCACCCCAGATCTTTTGTGTAGGGTTGCCCACTTCTGAATTCACAGTATTCACCAGTCATCACGCATATACAAACATTTCAACCTCTGTTTAAGGACTTCACTGATTTAGTTCTGTGAACGCTCTGCTTTCCTCCAAATGCTTCTGTGAGGTGGTGGCGGCAGACTGCATTAGCTCAACCTCCAGACTTGCTGCTTGTACTTACGTTCTCCATTTCTTCTCTCTTTTACGCAAACAGGTTTTGCCTATACTTGTGTTTTTAATGGGCCCTCTGACAGTATATTCTTCACAAAAGAAGATAATTTTCAGAGAAGTTTCATGAGACTCTGAAATTAACACGTTGTTAGCCTCACTTGCAGGTATTTTTACAGTGTGTTCAATTTTGTTGTGCTTCTTATCTGCTTTTATGGTTAACAGTGCTTCTTCTCCCTTGCTGGGAGTCAGAGCTGTGAGAACTTAAGATCCTGGAATTGTTGACTATTCTGATTAGAAAGTTCCTTTGAGTTCATCCAAGTCAAAATAGCACTGATATTTGAATCTTTTCTGGCTCTGGTTGACACCTTCAGTGTCGGGGAATTCATTCCCAATTCTTCCATCTGCCATATTTAATCTGGGTCATTTAAGAGGTTTTGACTGGGGCTTCCCTGGTGGCGAAGTGGTTGAGAGTCCGCCTGCCGATGCAGGGGACAGAGGTTCGTGCCCCGGTCCGGGAAGATCCCACATGTCGCGGAGCGGCTGGACCTGTGAGCCATGGCCGCTGAGCCTGCGCGTCCGGAGCCTGCGCGTCCGGAGCCTGCGCGTCCGGAGCCTGTGCTCTGCAACGGGAGAGGCCACAGTGGTGAGAGGCCCGCATACCGCAAAAAAAAAAAAAAAAAAAAAAAGCTTTTGACTGAAAGTTCTTTACCACAAACTGAAATATCTTGTCTTGTGATTTCTACCTATTTTTTCCTGGTTGTTCTTTTTGCATCTAGGAAAGTGGTTCTCAAACATTTATGTGCATCAGAATCACCTGGAGGGTAAAACAAGTTACTGTCCCCACCCTAGAATTTCTGATTTTCTGTAAATCTGAGGATAGACCTGAAACTTCGCATTTCGAACACAGTCCTGGTTTATCTTGATGATGCGGATTCTCATTTTGAGAATCTCGTATCCGAATATGTCTTCTCTTCATCTTCTAAAACGTTTGAAATCCCAAGATGCCTTTTTGTCTCCTGGCTGAATAATCCAATTCCTTCTTTTGAATCTATGGCTTCTCAGCCATGTCACCATGCACTTGTCTTCCTTTGCCTGTCAGTCATTGGACTTCAGGGGGCCGAACAGACAACACAAATGAGGGAAACCATCAAAGGTAGCTGTGGGATGGGTTAAGTAGCTAAGAACTGCTGACGTTTTACACAACTGAGCAGACCCCACCTAAAGCATTCTCCTGTCGTTTTTTTCAAGCACCAAACCTGCTTAATAAAATTTGCTTCCCAGCTAAATTTGACCCAGCGGATAATAGTTTGGGGCCTGAGGGCACAGTGATTAAAATGGAGCTTGAGACCAGAATGCGGTAAGAGTATCAAATTACTGTCCACAGCTGTCTGATTTTTTTCTTACATGAAACCAATTCTAAAAATAACTTTTAATACATAAGAAATAATTTTCTAATTAAGGAGCTACCTAGCTTCTTTTTTAAAAATTTAGTTAATTAATTAATTAAATTTTGTCTGCGTTGGGTCTTTGTTGCTGTGCGCTGGCTTTCTCTAGTTGTGGCCAGCTGGGGCTACTCTTGGTTGTGCTTCTCATTGCCGTGGCTTCGTGGCTTCTTTTGTTGCGGAGCATGGGCGCTAGGTGCACAGGCTTCAGTAGTTGTGGCACACGGGCTCAGTAGTTGTGGCTTGTGGGCTCTAGAGAACAGGCTCGGTAGTTGTGGTGCACGGGCTTAGTTGCTCCGCGGCATGTGGGATCTTCCCGGACCAGGGCTCGAACCTGTGTCCCCTGCACTGGCAGGCGGATTTTTAACCACTGTGCCGCCAGGGAAGTCCAGGAGCTACCTAGCTTCTTAATTATGAGATCAATATGTATCTCATATTGATACCATCATGAGATAAATAAGAGAGTTAAAAAGCAAATATAATTGATTGGCTGGGCCACCCTAAATTTGTTTTTTGCCATTATTTAAAATTTAATTGCTGTATTATGTTCCCAGATGTTGATTTTAGCCATTTTATCATATACTTTATTGCCTGAAAGCAGTTTCTGTGTATTTATATGAGCTTTTTCTGTTTCTTGGATGTAGAAAAATCAATTAAAATGAAGCAAATATTTTTGAAACATAACCAGAAATTTCCTCCGTAGAAGTGTGTGGCCTGGGAGTTGAGCCTAATGCTTTCTGAATAAGATATTAAGAGTCTTGTAGTGTATGCTGGGAATTTAGAAAACTGATTTTTTTCCTAAAGCTTCCTAGGGGAATGTCAGCTTAGTAAGTGGGCTCCACGCTTCTGCAGGGTTTTTGTGGCTTGGCACGCACACCGTTTCTGCCCGGATATAGAAAATTCCTTGTCTACAGTCCAGTTCCGGCCCTCCCCTTAGTTTTACCTGTCTCTAGCTTGACTTCCGCTGTCCTAGGGTGGATGCAGAATGGAAGAGAATTCGCAGATCTTTAACTACACTTCTTAAGTGAGGCGAAATCCACTCTGCATCAGCTTTGCCAGGAGTTCTGGCGAGATGCGACTCTGCTGCAGTATAGGCAGGGCTGAACTTCAGCTCAAGAGCACCTGTCCTTCTCCACTCCCTGCTGTTCCCACCAATTTAACCCCTCCTTTGGGGACCCTTGGACTGCCACAGGTCCGGCAACTAGAGGGTTAACATGCACCACAGTTACAAGCATCCAGGACCGTTTTCCAGTAGGTGTCTGTTCAGATGGGGCAGTGGCTGGGCCACTGTGTGCTGGTAAATATTTTAGATATCATCCCTTGGCAGGAGGTGAAGACTTGGAAGTACCCGGGAGCCGGCAGGTGATACAAGTGTGTGTGTGTGTCGCCGACGGGGTACTCCTGCCCTGCTGAGAGGAGGCAGCTAGGCCCAGCCCCGCTCCTTTTGTGGTTACACTGGGGCGGCCCATTCTCTGATCTTTGAAGAGGCTCTCAGAATGTAGACTGCTTTTTGTTTGCTCTTTAAGCTGACATCACCTGATTTTCAAAACTTGCTCATTAAAACAAGAACCAGATCCTGTAGCCTAAAACACAAACCAGCCAAGCATATGAGTTCATAAGGATGGACATCACACACTCCAGAACACAGGGCACTTGCACACTCAGATCACTTTACAAAACAGTAACATGCCTGTCTTTCATCTGTTTCTAATGCTAACCAAGGCTACCTACGCCCAGGTTTTAAGTCTTCAAGAGATACGTGCCAAATTTCACGAAATACTTTTTCTAAGCCCAGAACTTTTCTGTGTTTTTTTTTAATCACTGTGTATATCAAAATAATGATACGTAAAGAAAAAGATTTTAAAAAACTACTTATGTTTTGAAGTAGTTCTATTTTAGAAAAGAGAATCTTGACAAAACCTGAGCCTTATTAGAAAAAAAAGAAAAATGACAAAGCAATAACTTACAGAAAGCCTAGATGGGAATTTCGATCACCTTGTGCAAAACACAGCAAAAATATATGCTAAGGATCAGAAGTATGTGGTGCTCAAAAAACCAAACAGATAAGCCCACGCACATATGGTCACCTTATCTTTGATAAAGGAGGCAAGAATATACAATGGAGAAAAGACAGCCTCTTCAATAAGTGGTGCTAGGAAAAATGGACAGCTACATGTAAAAGAATGAAATTAGAACACTCCCTAACACCATGCACAAAAATAAACTCAAAATGGATTAAAGACCTAAATGGAAGGCCAGATACTATAAAACTCTTAGAGGAAAACATAGGCAGAACACTTTATGACTAAATCAGCAAGATCCTTTTTGACCCACCTCCTAGAGAAATGGAAATAAAAACACAAATAAACAAATGGGACCTAATGAAACTTCAAAGCTTTTGCACAGCAAAGGAAACCATAAACAAGGCAAAAAGACAACCCTCAGAATGGGAGAAAATATTTGCAAACAAAGCAACTGACAAAGGATTAATCTCCAAAATATACAAGCAGTTCTTACAGCTCAATATCAAAAAAAAAAACAACCCAATCCAAAAACAGGCAGAAGACCTAAATAGACATTTCTCCAAAGAAGATATACAGATTGCCAACAAACACATGAAAGGATGCTCAACATCACTAATCATTAGAGAAATGCAAATCAAAACTACAATGAGGTATCACCTCACACTGGTCAGAATGGCCATCATCAGAAAATCTACAAACAATGAATGCTGGAGAAGCTGTGGAGAAAAGAGAACCCTCTTGCACTGTTGGTGGGAATGTAAATTGATACAGCCACTATGGAGAACAGTATGGAGGTTCCTTAAAAAACTAAAAATACAGCTACCATATGACCCAGCAATCCCACTACTGGGCATATACCCTGAGAAAACCATAATTCTAAAAGAGTCATGTACCACAGTGTTCATTGCAGCTCTATTTACAAGAGCCAGGACATGGAAGCAACCTAAGTCTCCATCGACAGATGAATGGATAAAGAAGTTGTGGTACATATATACAATGGAATATTACTCAGCCATTAAAAAGAAACAAAATTGAGTTATTTGTAGTGAGGTGGCTGGACCTAGAGACTGTCATACAGAATTAACTAAGTCAGAAAGAGAAAAACAAATACTGTATGCTAACACATAGATATGGAATCTAAAAAAAAAAACAACCAACAAACATGGTTCTGACGAACATAGGGGTAGGACAGGAATAAATATGCGGACATAGAGAATGGACTTGAGGACACTGGGTGGGGGGAAGGTAAGCTGGGACGAAGTGAGAGAGTGGCATGGACATATATACACTACCAAATGTAAAATAGATAGCTAGTGGGAAGCAGCCACATAGCACAGGGAGATTAGCTCGGTGCCTTGTGTCCACCTAGAGGGGTGGGATAGAGAGGGTGGGAGGGAGACGCAATAGGGAGGAGATATGGGGATATATGTATATGTATAGCTGATTCACTTTGTTATACAGCAGAAATTAGCACACCATTGTAAAGCAATTATACCCCAATAAAGATGTTAAAAAACAAAACAAAATGAAACAAAAACAAAAAACAAATGCCCAAACCCAGCTCAGCAAAGGGGCCAAGCATAGAGACATGTAAAAGGGAAATGGCTGAGGAAAGAGGTCAGGAAGCTGGAATCTTGCACAGGCTGGTTCTTGCTCAGCCTTGAGCTGTATTCTGCAGTACCAGTCATAGCACCTGACACATGGAAGTCATTGTGTACTGGAATTAAGATAACGCATGACCAAGGATCAATTAGAAAAAGCCTCCAGGTGTGATGCTCTGACTAGGACTTCCGATACTATGTTGGATAGGCGTGGTATGACTGGACACCTTGTCTTATTCATGACTTTAGAGGAAAAGCTTTCATTTTTTCACCATTGAGTGTGTTTTAGCTGTGGGCTTGTCATACATGGCCTTTATTACGTTGAGATATGTTCTCTCTATAGTCACTATGTTGAGAGTTTTTGTCATGACAGAATATTGTATTTTTTTCAAATTATTTTTCTGCATCTATTGAGATAATCATAGGGTTTTAATCTTTTATTCTGTTAATGTGGTGTACCACATTAGTTGATTTGCGTAGGTTGCACCAAACTTGCATCCCAGGGATAAATCCTGCTTTTAACGTGTTGTTGAACTTTGTTTTCTAATGTTTTGTTGATAATTTTTGCATCTATATTTGTCAGGTATATTGGTGTGTAGTTTTTCTTGTGTCCTTACCTGGCTTTGGTATCACGGTAATGCTGGCTTCATAAAATGAGTTTGGGAGTGTTTTACTCTTCTTCACTTTTTTGAGAATGATAGGCATTAATTATTTTTTAAACGTTTGGTAGAATTCACCTGTGAAACCTTCTGATTCTAGGCTTTTCTCTGTTGGAAGGTTTTCGATTACTGATTCAGTCTCCTTATTTGTTATTGTTCTATTCTTTGTTTATTTTTTCTATTCTTCTGTTGTCTAATTCATTTATTTATGCTCTGATCTTTGTTATTTCCTTCTTTCTGCTATCTTGGGGCTTAGATTGTTCTTCTTTTCCTAATTCTTTCAGGTGTAAAGCTAGGTTGTTTATTTGTCATCTTTGTTGTTTCTTAATATTTGTATTTACTGCTGTAAACTTCCCCTACAAACTGCTTTCATTGCATTCCACAGGCTTTGGTATGTTGTGCTTCCATTTTTATTTGCTTCAAGATATTTTTATTTTGCTTTTGATTTCTTCTTTGAACTACTGGTTATTCAGGATTGTGTTGTATCTTTTTACCATATTTGTTAATTTTCTAGCTTTCCTCCTGTTGATTTTTAGTTTTATATCATTGGTTAGAGAATATACTTGGTATAATTTCAATCTTCTTAAACTTTTAAGACTTTTTGTGACATATAATATGATCTATGTGGAAAATGCTCCATATGCACTTGAGGAAAATGTGTATTCTACTGCTTTGGATGGAATGTTTAGTATATATCTGTTAGATCTATTGGTCTCAAGCATAGTTCAAGTGCAGGGTTTTCTTATTGATTTTCTGTCCAGATGATCTATCCATTGTTGAAAGTGGGGTCTAGAAGTCCTCTACTGTTATTGTATTGGCTATTTCTCCTTTCAGATCTGTCAGTGTTTGCTTAATATATTTATGTGCTCCAATGTTGGGTGCATATATATTTATGATTGTTATATCTTCCTGATGAACTTACCCTGTTGTCATCATATAATGATCATCCCTGTCTCTTGTTATAGTTTTTGCCTTAAAGTCTTTTTTGTCTTTAAAAGTCTTTTTTGTCTATAAAAATATAGCTACCCTGCTTTCTTTTGGTTTATCCTTGCATGGCATATCTTTTTCCATCCTTTTATGTTGAGCCTATGTGTGTTCTTAAAGCTGAAATGAATCTCTTGTCAGCAGAATATAATTGGATCCTGTTTTTTTGGGTTTATTTTAATCCATCCAATAGCTACTGTATGCCTTTTGATTGGAGAATTTAATCCATTTACATTCAGAGTAATTATTGATAGGGAAGCATCAGTAAATGCTTGATGTGTTCTTCTGTTGATGATCTCTATTGCATTTTGCATTTTATTTATTTTGTTCTTCAGCTCCAGAATTTCTGTTTGATTGTTTTTTATGATTTCTATATCTTTGTATGCTTCTCATTTTAGTCCTGTATTGTGTTCCTGATTTTGTTGGATTGTCTTTCTGTGGGTTTTCTTGTTTTGTTTTGTTTTTATGTTTTTGTAGCTATTTGAGCTTCCTTGGAAAAGCTATTTTGAATTCTTTACCAGGTAAATTGCAGATCTCCATGTCTTTGGGGTTAGTTACTCAAAGATTATTATGATCCTTTGTTACTGTCATGCTTCCTTGATTTTTCATGTTCCTTAAAGTCTTGCATTGCTGTCTTCACATTTGAAGTAGCAGTCACCTCCTCCAGTCTCTAACGACTTACTTTAGGGGAGAAATACCTTTTGTCAGCCATGGTAGTGACCTGTGTATGTGCTTGCTTCATACTTCTTGCTCTCTCTTGTGGCTGAATTCTTAAGCTTATATGCTTTCCCTTGATCCTGCCATGCAGTAGGTTGGATGCTGACAACCTCCCTTTTGCTTTTCCAGAGAAAGTGCTAAAGCTCAAGTTTGTGGTCTCTCCTTAACCCGTTTTGGGGCAGGTTTTCTTTGCATACTTGCTAGCTATCTGCCAAAGCTCTTCCTCAGCACTGTACAGGGAGCTGGTCCCAAGGTGGGGTTGTGTATGGGTGAGGCATGCAGAATGCTGGGAATGCCCAGGGGCCAGTTGGTGGGATCCACGGACAAGGTGTCTCTAGTGGCTCTTGGGCAGGCTTCTTGATGGGGTACACAATACCGTTGGTAGCATCTGCATCACTTTAATGCCTTCTGAGAGTCCTGTCTGCTTCTCTCCCAGGCTCTTCCCATCCCCCTGTAGTTCAGTAATGACACAGTATTCTGGATGAGGTGAGAGAGTTATGGCAGCATTTTACACAGCTGCGGAACTCAGGGAGTCACTCACATGCTGTTACTTTCTTCAACGAGAGAAATTTGGGGCTGAGGAAGATCTCTTTTGGTACTGAGCTGTGCTGTCTTGTGGGAAAGGTGATGTGGATAAAGTTACACTGTTCTTCATATGCATCCAGAGTTTCCAGTGCATCCAAACTCGTATTATTTTGCTCCAGTGGCAGGCTGGAACACCTCTGCTGGGCGCCTCCCACAAAGTCTCTTTCATCCATGAGTGATTGTCTAAGACAGTGTTCTCCAGGGGCTCCTGGGTTGTGGCTGAGAAGGGCTGGTGCTGGTTCAGAGAGCACTGCAGGATTCGCAGCTGGAACAAAAATCTGTATGCCTGTCACCCAATACGCAGGTGGGTGATACTGCTCCCAGGTCCCTTGGCATGTGGTGTTGGATCCCACAGCTCCAACCAACAAAGGCACTTTTGTTTGTGGGTCATTGCTGAATCGTTATTGCTGAGGGGGGGGAATGCAATGTGGGATGTCTTATTCAGCCATCTTGCTGATGTCACCATCCATTTACCTTTTAAAAATAGGTATTATAGAATAT
Source organism: Pseudorca crassidens (assembly GCF_039906515.1). Lineage (NCBI taxonomy): Eukaryota > Metazoa > Chordata > Mammalia > Artiodactyla > Delphinidae > Pseudorca > Pseudorca crassidens. Next base: position 52,283,502 of record NC_090311.1, on the reverse strand, counting down.
GTTATAGATAATGGAAACTGCTTTTTGAGAAGGTGGTTATTGCAGTGATGAAATATCCCTAATCTCCTGTCTACTGTGCCATATATTACTGTAATTATGAAAGAGACATAAGGAAATGCCATGAGCACTTCCATTGGGCCTCAGGCTTCACCAGCTCTCATATGGCTGTTGTATAAATGCTAATTACGAACATATGATAATAAAGAGGGAATGGCTACTGCTGACATGTACCTGCTAATTTGGTATCTTATTTATGATGGCAGAGTGAGGTGTATAATCAAAGACGGCGGAAGACAGAGACTGTTCGATAAAACAGCATCCTCTACTTTGCAGGCTGAGGCAGGCTGTGAATTTGTTTCAAGTTTGTTATACAGTAATTAATTTCATTAAAGCAATATTGACTGGTGACCCAAGACCATGTAGCCTTATTTAATATGTGTATGCTTTTCATTTCCATAATTTATATTTCATCCATTTATAAAAATAATAAAAGTTCAATATAGAACAGAGTATAGAAACATACGTAAATAAGGTATCAGAATCCTTTCTGCTAAGCTCAGCTGCTGCCATTTCTTCACTTTTATGCATATCTGTTTTACTCTAAAACTAAGTGATTATTTTCTGATTTACATGGTAGTAACTTCAATAGAAAAATACTTTTAAATACAGAAATATGGGAGAAATGATATTGCTCAGTGTTGAAGCAGAGAGTTTTCTTTTTTCATGAGATTTGGCCATTTCCATCTTGGGGGAGCTAAAGCAGCTTATTCTCAATTTGTCTTCTTTATTACTGTGGACATGAAATGTTTTTAGACAAAGTTTAACTTTCTGGATTCTCAAAAAGCAAGATCAATGTTAATTCCTTACACTTCAATAGACTGTTTATAAAATTTGTATTTAATTTTCCTACAAATATTCATATGTCCCCTTTTATCTTTAAAGTCAGATGTACCTGGATCCCAGTGTCGTCAGTTCTATTCACCAGCTGGTGTTATGTCCAAGTAACATAATTCATCTAAGCCTCGGCTCCCTTATCTAAAAACTATAGAATAAAGTTTGCCTCATCAGATGCTGTGAGCCTATATGAAGTGCCTGACAATAGTTGATACTTGGTAACTATTAGCCAGCTTCTTTTCCCCTTAATTAATGTCGGTATCATCTATTAATTCTGCCATTGTATTTGGCAAAGTGTCCTGTTATTGATAGAAATATCCCTTGGGTAAACATTTCCATAAAGAGGTCTATGAAGAAGAAGCTTCCAGTAAAGTTCCAGAATTTGGAATTGAAAGAATTTATCCCCTTGCAAACTTTAGGTCCCAAGGTGTCTTCCTATCTGAGTGGTTTGGAAGAAGACCCACAGAGTTTAAGATGATGTTGGTATGTTTGAGATGCCTAATACTTTTATATTTTGTTACATTTTTCGTGGCTGTTAATAATATAGGTATGATCATCAGCGTGGAACTGCAATACACGTGAATTTAGGTTGGAAGTATCAATTGTTATTAATATCTCATGAGAAGGAACTATTTTAGAACTTCATAGTAGTTTATACATGGGGTTACCATGGCAACAATGGAATTTATATATTTTACATTTATTCCTTAATTTTCTTTAAACTACTTTGTAACTGCCTCGGCAGGAAACCCTGTCTGTAGTAATGACAGTGATTTAATGGTCATTATGAAGTTTAGTGGTCATAATGAAGTCCAACATTCTTGTGATTTGCTTCAGGGGACACTGACTTTGGGTATCTTTGGATGTACTATTAAAGCAATGCTAAGCCCATTTAAAGTAGACAGAGTTTACAGGGAAGAGAAGTATATTTTCTTATTGCAATTTATCATCCAGTAATAATGGTGAATATTGCCACTCAAAATTTAAGGCCAAATGTAACTCAAGAGTGAGCTGACTAATGGCTGTCTTGCTCTTGAAGAAAGTATATTGTTTTTGCATTTAACCAAGCAGTCATTTTAAAGTATAGAAAGCTATTTAATAGCTACAAATCTTATTCCAGAAAGAATGTTCAATCTTTAATACAAAATGAGCCAAAGAAACAGCCTGCTGGATTGTTAAAGGAAATAACCAATATCTCATATTTTTTTTTCTTATAAATCTCTTGTTTCATTCCAAGGTCGCACTGATAATAGGTTAGAGGTTTGTGTGTTAGGAAATCTACTTTGCAAAATACGGCTATTCATAAATTAACCCTGAAGCATTTAAAATACTGTGGCATCAATTCAACACATCTATCGGATGCCAGTTCCAGGAGGTTAGGAAAGTCTGTTGAGAGAAATGTAATATTAACTGGGGAATCCCAACAGAAGAGAGGCAAGGAATGCTAGGTAGATAAAATGGCAGAAATGAGTACCACTGACAGAGTATGTATGGTGTGAATGCAGAGTAAGGTATATATAAGGGTGAGGGAGGTATAGAGAATGTCTTGCCAGGTAAGAAAGTTGAGCAGACGTCTATCTTCTAGGAAATGGGCCAGATGGAATAAAGATCTTTCAGTTTTGTAGTGTGATAGTGAGTGATGTTTAGGGCAAAGGAGAAAGTTATGCTCATGGTACTGTTGCTTCTGGGAGGATAACATCATGTGACTAGCGTTGGGAGCCTTGTGGGGTTATTCAGGTCAGTCTCCTACCTTTGTGCCCAGTGATGATTATTGTAACAATAAACTACTTTTGCTTGGGCAGGTTAGAAAGTATGATCTCCATTTACTTGAAAGAGAATCCTTTGTCTTGCTGGGACGGTAACTGAATCATGCTGAAATGAATGAAATATGCAACCCACTTGTATTTAGTGACTAGCAATTTATTCCCAATTCATTTTATAAAGGAAAATGGCTAATATATGGTTTGTCCATTGGAAAAAAAATTAATTTTCCATTAAGGCAAGAGTTAAGTTTATATTTTCTCAAAAACTATTCTAAATTTGTCATCTAAGTATTTGAATAACATATTTTGGCCTTGTTTTTTAATTAGTTTCCTGTAAACATGTCTATGATGTCTGTTAGAGAGTACATTTGAATGCGTATTTGTGTGTATATGTGTGTATACTGTATTTAAGAGACAAAAAAAGGAGGCCTTTAAGAGAGGTGTTTATGGTGTTAAAATCTCAAGGCTTCCTAAAGTGCATCTGTTTGGATAAATTGGATGTATATTCTTCTCTAACTGGTCCAACTGTTGAGTTTAATGAGGCTACCGCTGATGCCAATTGTGAATGGAGACTTGGCAAATTTATTGTCAAATCAGCTCTCCTCTTACGTTGTTCTGAGATCATTCCTTTGGGCTTATATACTTTTTCTTCACATGTTAGTAAAATGCCACAAATGCTTGCTCTTGAAGTCCTGAGAGATGTGGCATATTTTTATTATTTTTATGGGAATCTCTCTCTCTTTTAACCACTCTCACTTGATTAAAATAAGAGGTTTTTTTTTTTTCTTTTCTTTTTTTCAACCTGATCATTTGCACACTGGAAATGAAATCTCTCCTGGGGATTAGTTTAGATACTCAAGCTTTCCATTCAGGTGAAGGTGTGAAAAATACATGACAAGGATTTTACTCAAATAGGGCATGAGAAGTGAGGAACAAGAAGAAACTGAGAGGATCTGGCTGAATATTTTTTTTCTATGCTGCAAATTTCATTTTCTCTGAGAATTGGGAGGAAGGAAAACAAAACAGCAAAAAGGTGGAACAATAGGAAGGCCATATATGAAAAACAAAGAAACATGATTTGGTTTAATCTAACAAAGCAAAGTCTTTCATGAAGGCTGCAAGTTACAGAACAGGTGTATCTCCTGAAAGTAACACTGCTGATTGCAGCAGCTTAGGAAGCTAGGGTCAGTGACAGACATGCATATGCAGTGGTCCTTCATCATACTCAGGAACTTAGTCTGGCCTTTAAAGCCATGATCCAACTCCTGACTGCCGCTCCAACTTCAGATTCCCCCACTCTCTCATGACCCCTAATGCCTCTATCTTTTTGCAGTTTCGTGAATACATTGCTGGTTCTCATATCTCTGTAAATATGCTGCCTTTGTTTGCCATGCCCCTTTTCTGTTGCTGCATCTATTGGACTCATCCTTCAAGATTTAGTTCCAGTACCATTTTATTTCTCTGCTATCTCCCTCTGGGTTACTTAGATGAGCCCTTGTACCCCCATAGCACTCTGAGTTCACTCCATTTACAGTTCTTTTTACAGAGTATTTTAAGCATGTTTTACTTTTCTGCATCTATAGTTAAATGGAAAGAGCCTAAGAAATAGATGCCTTATTTAGGTTTTACGCCCCATAGCCTCTGGCACCATCGCTAGCACATAGTAGGTGTATAATAAATTTTGATTGAATATAATTTGCAAGTTGGGATACAGAATAGAAGGTGGTGAAAATGGAATTATTTAACATTTGCACGATATTGTCCTAGGCTTTCTGGGAAGAGAGGTAGAAATACAAATAAAAACAGGTCACTTTTCAAAATGAACTAGAAAGGGAAAGACACATGATTAACCCACATATAAAGCTATGTGTGAGTTCTGTCAGGAAGTCACTTGGGGGAGGGTCCTAGGAATTGAGTGGAAGGTGAAATCCAAATTTCATTTCACTGAGAGGTGGTGGAAAGGCTTCATAAATAAAAAAGCATTTGAACTGTGCCTAGAAGTTCCAAAAAGAGGTTGTTTATTGTTCTTATTTTTCTTGATCAGACATTTACTGAGCTCACAGAGCCTGCAGGAATTTAAACTGTTTCTACCTAGGTTGACAAGCATGAATTTAATTAGCCTTCTCAAAAAATTAATAAAAAAAGAAAATCACATGTCACCACCTAAATACCATAGAATCATATAAGTATCTTATGCTGAGTGATTATCTGAAACAAGATAATATACTTACTCTGCTGCCTCTTAGCAAAGCTTTGACTCCCCAATATTGCTGATGGCTTGGGAGAGGATGTGAACTCAATTTGGGGGCAAAAAAGGAAATTATAGAAATTTGGTGGAGGACCCAGTATAATTCTGTGTCCTGTGTCCTTCACCAAAGCAACAAGAAATGGGACCATAAGTGAGAAGAACACCGTTAGCAATTTAAATAACTCAGGGAACAACCAAGTATTTGACTCTAAATGCAGGGTTTTTCTAAAGTGTGGACCTACTGAAAACAGTGTTTCAGGGATAAAGATTAAAATCCACTCAGCCCTTGGTCAGCACAGGTGGTGGTATAGAAACAATTTCAGCATCTGATCTAGACACTGGTATTTGAATGCACTGGACTTATAAATGATCAGCAAGAAGATGAAACTCCCTCTAAATCAGCGAAGTATAAACTAGAACAAATATAAATCTGGCAGAATTTAAAAATATGTACAATATCTGGAATTTTGAGGGGTGTGGGGAAATATACACTATAATACACTGTTGGTGAGTTTAGACGTTGGTAAAACCATTCTGTCTTGAGCTCAGGATGAATTATGTTATTTGCCAAAAGAGAAAAACTGGAAAGGGACAGAGTATAGGGAAAAATTAAGAAATTATGAATTCTGTTTGGGACATCCTAAAAAACACCAGGAATTCGGGTGGGGATCAGACCATTAGTATGTGAATTTGGAACTCCAGGAAGGAATTCAAACTGGAAGATATGAGAGTCACCAGCATAGAAATGGTACATGAAGCTATGGGACCTCAGTCATCAGTCACTCATTTCACAACTGTGAATTAGTTGTCTGTTATGTGGAATGCACTGCTCTCAGAATCTGTGTGGATGATATGAAAACACGAGCAATGGGTGGGTCCCAGCTCTAAGGGGGCACATATAAAGAAGCGCTTGCTCTATGGTAAGTGATCCGTAAAATACGTAAAATGATCACATCATTTGATTTTGTATCTTTAGTGGCCAGCTCTTTGCATATACTGGCTACAGTCTTCCCATGGATTTGCCCAAGGTGGGTAATTTTTTCCTCAATTTTACTGATAAGGAAGCTAAGGCAAGGGGACTTTAAGTGCATTTCATGTATTCACTGGTAGTAAATGGAGTTACTGATGTCAGATTCTGGTCTGTTTCATTAAAAGCCTGTTCTCCTTTCAACCATCTTCACTCACTGCTTTTCAATAATAGCCCTGTTGTCACTAAATCCTAGACTTCTTGACCCACACTGTCTGAATAATGATCACAGCATCCCTCTAGGAAAGAAAGGTATCAACTGCAATTAGTTCTATTTGATGGATGGAAATCCTGGCTTACTTTTTTTTTTTTTTTTTTTTTTTTTTGCGGTACGCGGGCCTCTCACTGCTGTGGCCTCTCCCGTTGCGGAGCACAGGCTCCGGACGCGCAGGCCCAGCGGCCATGGCTCACGGGCCCAGCCGCTCCGCGGCATGTGGGATCCTCCCGGACCGGGGCACGAACCCACATCCCCTGCATCGGCAGGCGGACTCTCAACCACTGCGCCACCAGGGAAGCCCCTGGCTTACTTTGAATTTAAGTAAAGTAATTAAGGTTGCTCATGGGCTGGTCAGCCATGGGGAAGCTGGTTCTTTACATTCTTAGATTCATATACTGCAATGTATTGATTCTTACATAAATATATTTAATGGCTTGATATGACAAAGTGGCCCATCACTCTGGATCGTCCCCCCTACCAGTGATTCCCAAACTCTCCTATGAGCTGTACAAAACTTACATAGAGAGGGAAAACTTCCTTAATGGAATGGAAAACAAAACCTTATTTAACCAGAATGGATTTGTTCTTAAAGCAAAAGAAAATAGACCCATTTTTCAAAGATCACTTCTTATTCTCCAAGACTTCTGCGTTTATCTGTTGAATTTGAGTTTAGTTCAAGTAAAGATTGATTTCCAGGACAGGTTCAGGAGCTCAAACATTATAGCTAAAGAAGAGGTGGATAGCCATTGTGCCTGCATACTTGTGAGCTTAAAGTTATACATAGAAAAGTGTCAAGTGACTCAACAACATTCACCAAGTTTTCATCTTTTGGGGGGGTTCCTGGAGGGGGGACATTACAGGGCAGCCTGCATTAATACCAAGTGCCCTGCCTGGTCTGAAGAGGTGTCATCATTTTGTTGATTATTTTATATGCCAAGGACCCTGTTCTCATTGCAAAAGTCAGTCACCTTGTCATCTCCTTGTTCTACTCCTCATCTCTTCTTGGACAGAGGAGACCCTCCTTAAGGTAAGGGCAAAGAGAAGGCAACAAGTTGCTAGCTGCCCTTTCTCACTGAACCCAGGTGAATGCACTGAGGTATCAAATGAGTGAACATCCACTTGGTCTCAGTCTATGATTCTTGTTACTGGCAGAGAAGCCAGTAAGTAAAACCAAAACCTCGTGGGACATGTAACCGTGGGATTTATTCCTTTTCAGACTACTGGAAAGCCAGGAGCTCTTTCCAGCATATGAACTCAATTTAACCCTTTTATACATAAGCTAACGTCTTCCCTTCATTACTTAATTCGTACGATAAAGCTCTCCAAACCTCCCCATGGTCCCTTACCTAAAACAAAGTCAGCTGAACCATGTGAAGCTCCATTTCTAATTACTGGTTGCTTTATTCAAATGCTCTTACCCCAAAGGGAACCAGTTGGCAGGGCAACAGAGGATGGAGTTTGGGCCAAAGACTGTGGATCTTCTGTTAAATTCCTATGGTGCTCTTCTTTCCTCTCCCTCGTGGCTTAAAGTATGTAAATCTCTCATGCCAGCAAAGAGGCCACTGTTCTCTCCCTGTTTTCCCCTGTCTCTTTTCAGGAGGTCTAATTAACCTGTACAGTTTCTTCCAGGTTTACCAACAGCTCTTTCACGTGATTTTCTTACCTTATACAATTCTCTCTTCTTGTATAATAAATTTCTCATTTGACCTTCCGCTCAAACAAAGATTATCTTAAAAATTGCCCACAACTGAAGAAATGACTTAATCTAATTCTCAAGGAAAATGCCTCCCTTCTTGTGCATCTTAAGCTTTGCTGTTGTTATTTTAAGTTCTGCGCATATGAACTTTTTATTCTGGCTTTTAAACAAATGTTTATCAATCATATAAAATTTGGATAATGTGGACAAGCACAAAGAAGAAAAAACGTATTTGAATATAAGTATAGTATCATTAATGTTTAAGCAATATAGTTGTTAAGGGCTTAGATTTTTGATTAGCTATCATTGCCACTCAGTGCATCAGTAGGCAAATGAGAAATATGAATTCAGCTAGGGCCATAAATGGTGGAAAGTCCCTGACATACCAGTGTGTAGGGTTAGGCGGAGGCAGGGAAGGGAGTGCTCATTTAGAAGTAGTCAGAGAAGACCTCTCAGAGCAGAGGCCTGAATATTGAGAAGGAACATTCTAGGAAGAGCAAAAGCAACACCCTTGCTTGGGGACACTTTCGGCCTGATTGAGGCTAGAGCCTTCAGGTTAACGGGCAAGATGAGCAGTGGTAGGTCTAAATTCATTCTCTGGTCTCTAAGACCAGAGAATGGAGGCTCCTTGATGCCATGGTAAGGAGTATGGGTTTTAAGTGTGATGGGAAGTAATAGGTCAGTTTCAAGCAAGGGACCTATATGATTGGATCTATAGTGTTTTTTTTTTTTTTAAACATCTTTATTGGAGTATAATTGCTTTACAATGGTGTGTTAGTTTCTGCTGTATAACAAAGTAAATCAGCTATATGTATACACGTATATCCCCATATCTCTTCCCTCTTGAGTCTCCCTCCTACCCTCCCTATCCCATCCCTCTAGGTGGTTGGAGCTATAGTTTTAAAGAATAACTCTGCGGACTTCCCTGGTGGTCCAGTGGCTAAGAATCCACACTCCCAATGCAGAGGGCCTGGGTTTGATCCCTGGTTGGGGAACTAGATCCCACATGTGTGCCTCAGCTAAGAGTTCGCATGCTGCAACTAAAAGATCCCATGTGCCGCGAGTGAGACCCAGCACAGCCAAAATAAATAAATATTAAAAAAAAAAAGAATAACGCTGGCTGCTGTATGTGGAATGGATTTTAGAGAGCAAGAGTACAAGTAGAGGTGGGGAAGATGAAAGGTCAGGTTAGCAATATGATTTGGAGGCAGAGATGGCAGTACATGGCTGAAAACCAGTAGAGAGAGATAAAAATAAAAGGAGTCCAGAAAAACATTTTCCCCTACTCATAATGGAAAACTAGGGGAGGAGCCAATTTGGGGAAGGGGGCCAAAGAAGGGGAAATGAAGAGTTCTATTTTTGGACTTTTTTTTTTTTTTTTTTTGCGGTACGCGGGCCTCTCACTGTTGTGGCCTCTCCCGTTGCAGAGCACAGGCTCCGGACGCGCAGGCTCAGCGGCCATGGCTCACGGGCCCAGCCGCTCTGCGGCATGTGGGATCTTCCCGGACCGGGGCACGAACCCGCGTTCCCTGCATTGGCAGGTGGACTCTCAACCACTGCACCACCAGGGAAGCCCCTATTTTTGGACAGTTTAACTTGAGCCTGGTTATAGTAGTCTGGGGTTCAAGGGAAAGTTGGAATTCAAGACATAAACCAGTAGTATTAGAAGTAGAGATACAAGTAGAGGTAGAAGCTATAGGTGTCCTTATAGTATTTACTCTTCCAATCTTTTTCATATTTGATTTAATATATTTTTTCAAAAAAACCTCACATTTTAATACCTCTTTATACTCGATACTTGTTTATTTAAAAATTATATGTATGTACTGTGTATATACATTTTTTTCATTTATTATTTGCATATAATACTGATTTTCAAACCATATATGCATCTGAGCTGGGTCTTAGAAGGAGGGCACTGGCTGCTACTCTGACTCCCTGATTCCCCTTAGCAAGCTAAGCCGGCGCTTTTATCTCCGTCAGTAGACATACTGGAAGAAAAGGCCTGAATGATTTTAAGAACTTTGATTAAAAAATATAAATTGCACTTCACGTCTGACACCTAGAACAAATAGATGCTCAGTAATTATTTATTTGAAGACTGATTACAGTCTCTCTAGAATTATATGAAGGTGACTTTTCCCCTTTGCTTTGGCAGAACAGAATAGTGCAATTTATAATCATGTTGATTTGTAGGCAGAATAGCTTATTTTAATTTGCATTTGCAAAATCAGGGCACAGTTGATATTTTTCATACTTTCTTCAGATATTTGTTGTCCTTTTGTAAACATTCACTCACATTTGCTGCCTCCTTTTCTACTGGGATCACTTTTCTTTTTCTCATTGTAAAACTTGATATTTAAAGGATATTGAAATGTTTCTTTATCGTAAATATATTAAATATTTTTCCTTTCTGGTTTGTTACGTACCTCTTAATTGCATTTATGTGTTTCTTCTTTTTTTGAGGGTGGGTGTGGGTGGAGTGTGCAGAAGAGATTAATATTTTATGTTGCTAAATTAGCCTATCTTAAGATATGCTAAAGGAAAAATAACCCTTGAAAAAACAAGGCTTCTTTTTGCAAATTGAAAGAGGTTTCAACGTTCCAAACAAATGCAAATAAATAACTATCAAACCTAAGTACATCTAGTCAACATTTTAAAATGATAAGTCAGCTTGCCAGTTGTTCTCTTGCTATTCCTTTTCTATTTGTCCCATCTGTCCTTTGTTCTCTTTTCCTCTTTTTCTGCCTTCTTTTGAATTAATTGAATATTTTTGATTCCACATTATCTCCTTTGCTGGCTTATTAGGTATAAATGTGTGCTTTGTTATTTTAGCTACTGCTTTAGGTTTTATGGCATATGTCTTTAACTTATCGCCATCTACCTTTAAGTGATATTACATCACTTCATGTGTAGTGTAAGAACCTTACACTGCTCTCTTCCATTTATTCTCTCCTGGCTTTTGTGCTATTGTTTACATACATTTTAATTTTATGTATATTGTAAGCCACACACTGCATTATTATTTTTGTTTAAACAATCAAGTGTCTTTAAAAAAATTAAATATTAACAAAAAACCTTACGTATTTACCCATGAGTTACTGTTTCTGATCTTCATTTATCTGTTTAGATCCATAATTTTATCTATATTAGTTTCCTTCTGCCTGAAGGACTTGCTTGAATATTTCTAGTTGTGTGGGTCTAGTGGTGATGATTTTTTATGTCTGAAACAATCTTATTTCACCTTCATTGTTGAAAGATACTTTTGCTAAGAAGTTCCATACCCTACCCCTCACCCAGTACTTTAAAGATGTTACTTGACTGATTTCTTGCCAGCATTGATTTTGATGAGAAATTTGCTGTTATTCTCACCTTCGCTCCTGTTTATGTAATGTATATTTTCTTTCTTGCTGCTTTTAGGGGTTTTTCTTCATAGTTGATTTTAAGAAATTTGATTATGCTATTCCTTAGTATAGTATAGTATTCCTTAGTCCTTACTATACTATAGGATAGTATAGTTTCGTTCTTTTATTCTTATAATTCTAATCCCATTTTCGTACTGGGATTCCTTGAGCTTCTTGGATCTGTGAGTTTATAGTTTTATCAAATTAGGGAAATTTTCAGCCATTATTTTTTCAAATATGTTTCTAATTCAATTAACTGATTTTTCTCTTCATCATGTGTCATATTTCCCAGCTCTTTTTACAATCCTGGTAATTTTTTATTGGATAGCAGATATTGTGAACTTTGCTTCTTAGATGCTGGATATTTTTTCATTCCTGTACATAATTTTTAGCTTCATTCTGGGATGCAGTTCATTGATTTTGAAAGTATTTGATCTTTTTAGTTCTTGTTTTTATGACTTGTTAGGCTGGACTGGAGCAAAACAAGCGTTCAGTCTAGGACTAATTATTCTTGAAGTGTTCAGTCTAGGGCTAATTACTTCCACTCCTGCAACATGACTCTCTTAAGAACAAACAAATGACTATTCATTTAACCATGAATATGACTTAGTGGCAGTGGCATCCAAAGAGAACAGCAAGGGGAATGGTCCACCTTGTACAGAATTTAATAATGGCTGTGTTTACTGTCAAATTTTAATAAAATATATGTGAGCTTCAAATTAGTCCATTTTTATTTCCTGTTCTACTTTGTATTTTCATTGAGGTTAATTCAGAGAACTCCTAATTATGCAGTTGTCTCCCAACACGTGTGGACTCAGCCACATGTGTTTGTTTCTAGAGTAAGTTCTTAGAGGTTTAACATTATTGAAACTTTCTTCAGAGGATATTACTTTTAGTTGTGGGATTGAAAAGTGCCCACCGAACTGAGAAGGTATCTTGAGAACAAACAATGAGGCAGGCAACTCCACGTAATCCATGGATCGGTTTATTATAGGGTAACTTACTCACAAGGTAGGATTGGGTGGACGGTGATCTGGAAGCATTCACAGCTGTACTCAGCACCGCTGAGGGGCCACTGGGAGAATTTTATAGTTAACCTAGGGTAGGGGGATATGTGCTTGGAAACAGGAAGTGCATTCCTAAGTCAAGATTTATCAATGAGTAACTACTTTCTTGGGTGTTGGGAATATGTCAGGGAAGGTCTTCATTATTGTTTGGAGACTCACTGGGCATAGAGGCCATCCAGACCTAATGATCATTCAACACTGTCTAGTAGTACAAAGCCCTTGATGACAGAGAAGAGATTTACTATGCAGTACAGCCCTGGGTAGGGTCAGTGGAAGGACAGGAGGAACTGAATGGGCCCAGGATGGAGTCAGTTATGCTAACAGCCATACATTAGTTATTTAAAAAGTTCTTGCACAGCTTAAGATTCCTCCGATTGTTTGTGTTCTTTCTGTATTAGTCTCTGTTTTCATATAAAATGGGTTTCTTAAACGTTTGTCAATACTTGCATATCCGCTCATATGGATACAGTGTGCCCAGAACCTATTTGGAGGCTCCTTATGGGTGGATGAGAATGGTCTACTTTGGTCACTATCCTGGAAGATCTCACTAGGAAATCTTCCATGTCCTTTGGGGGTAGTCACATTCCTCAGGGGGAAGAAAAAACCTTCCACTGTACTATACAGGTGGAATATACACAATGATGAAAATATGGAGATAAAGGTGAGGGAAGAATGGTGAAAGTAAACCTTCATTTTATTCTCTAGTGTTTAGCATTTTGTTTTCACAGTGCTGTATCAACCTCACCCAGTCAGATCACTCAGAATAATGATCCTAGTTGACTTGTCCAATCCTCAGCTGTGAGCGATGTGGTCCTGAGACTCTGTTTTACCTTCTGGGGACTCAAACTCAAATCTGCTTCCATAGTTGTGGAAGGTGAGTAACCCAGCTCTATGGAGGACCCTAAAGTAAGAGAGGGATCTATATGTTTCTTAACCAGATTTTCAACAAGTCCTCCATTTTTTAATTTGCTTTTTATATCTCAGTTCCAGACATTTCATTTCTGTCATTTCTCCAGATCTGGGGAGGTTTTGAATGTAAATTGAGTTTCTTATCAGTTTTTCTAGCTTCTAGATTAACTATTCATCTTTCTCTGGCTGGCTGAGCCAGTTACATTACTCCCTCAGATTTCCAGCATCCAAAATTTTTTTGGTTTTGTTGCTTCCCAGTCCTTCTGTTTATGTGAATTCATACCTTCTTGAAATTCCTTTACTGGAGATAATTTTTAGAAGTTTCATTATGAAGCAGAGCTCAATGCTATGTTCAGCTTACCATCTTAAATACTGTGCATCTGCAAATGTCTTTCTATTTTATTCATATGTGTAAAATTTTATGTCAGCTTAATATTTGCATCTTCATTCATACCTATAGAGTTCTTTTATTCTTATAATTCGAAGATATCAGCTAGAGGTACTTAGGTTTGCATTGTTACTTGTGTGCATTTGTTTGAAATGTTAAGAACTCTTTAGTTTGCAAAAATAATCCTTCTAAGTGGTTTTCTTTTAAGATATCTTAATTATTTTGCCAATTTCCTTAAATCTGTTCTTGTGGTCAGGAACAACAATTACCTGTATTTCACGGTTCCATACTCACTCCTCTTTACATATTGATATCTCTTTTATAATTGTATCTCCTTTGTTTTTCACTTTCCATCTGAGTTCTGAAAGTATATCTCAAGCTTTTATCTCTAATAATAGCAGATTTATATTTCCGTAGATTTCATTCTACATTTTTCTGCTTCCAGTGTGAATTTGGACTGGACGATTTGTAGTTTGCTTAATATATTTCCTTAACTCATTTACCTTACTTATCATTTACCCACTTGGTGTTAAATTTCAACTTCTTCTGTCTTGTGTACTTCTCCTGTTTCTTTATAAGTATGTAGTTTTGTTCCTTATTAAAGATTCTATGTAATTCCCTCAAATTTTCTTCTGATCTTTCAGTAGCTGATTTTTATAATTATGTTTTTCTGCTGAGTGTTCTCATTACTTTTCTCTTTACCTTACTCTTCAGAATTTCTTCACCCTCCCCCCCCCGCCCCATCTCTCTCTCTCTCTCTCTCTCTCTCATGCTTAAATGAGGTAGGATTTCATTACCTGGCAGATGATTTGGTAGATATTGGTTCTACCCTCTGCCTACTTGTGTGTAAACAAATTACCTTCTCAGCTTAGATCGTAAGCCTTAAATTTACCAGGTATTTTTCTGATGGACCAATGGTCTACAACAATTAGACTTATTTATGTCTTCCCTGATTGTTGTCTAATTCTCTGAACTACTGTAGGACACAAACAAATGTTAGTTTCTAGTTTATACTTCTGAATCCAAATTCTTCACTCAGCACATTACCAGAGATGACTTTATAATGGAATAGACTGCCTCAACATAGCTCTACCTGCTCTGAGCCTGTTGTGTATGAAATATACTACCTTTCATTCTGTGCAGAAAAATGACATGGGTGGGGGAAGGTGTGCCACACTGTTCAGCTCACAGAGTATATCTGAAAGGTAGAGAGTGCACGCGGCCAGGTGTTCGGATTAGTAGTCCCTTGACTTCTGAGTCAGTGAATTGTAAGTAGGTAAAGCTAAAATCAGAGGCTAACATTTTCCAGGCACTATCTGTGTAATCACATCAGACTTAATATGGTGCTTGCTAAGGCTGTGTTTTTATTTTCTCCATAAAAGCCCATATGTTTCGCAATCGGACCCCCAAATTTGAAACTCAGCATTTCATTTATTAGCTGTTTGACCTTGGGCAAGGTCTCACCAACACTCAAGTCTCTCATTTTTAGAAGGGGGAATAAGACATATTCCTCACAGCAAACCTCTGTGAGGTTTGCTGTGAGGATTGAATGAGATAATATCTCTGAGATGTGTAGTATAATGTAGGCATAGAATACACACTTACTAAATGTTAATTACTAGCAAGCAGTGTGAGCTTTTCCAAGATTCTCATTAGATTTCTAGCCTTCATTTTTTACAGTGTTATGAGTTTTCATGTGTTTTCTTATTTCCAGCATTTGGGGTTGAGGTACTCTGTCTCGCATCAGTGGGCAGGTGGTGGTAGCGCCAAGCATGCTCTGAGCATCTGGCCTGGGGTTTCTGGTAGTGAAACCCAGGCATGTTGTTCTCTGCTGCACTCCATCTGAATTATAGTTAATGAATTGACATCCAAGACGCCTGTTAATAGGCAACATTTTGGTGTGAAATTGGGAAACACCATAGGAGAAAGAGCTTAAAATCCAAGTCTGCTCATGTGGCTTAATCATGTTGACCAAAAAGGCTCTGTGTATGGGGAAATTTTCTGACGGGCTTTAGAGCTGCTTTGACTTTAAAATTTGTACCCAAGGAAGGCTGTGTTTCTATCTGTCTTTGATTTGTTTTCAATATGGACAGTGAATCCCAAACTTGAAGAAAATGGTTTTAGCAAGCTCTTGTAATATATGTCCTTTGGGAAGTGGCTTCATCAGCTGGAGGGTGTAACAAAGAAATCTGGGTTTGAATCTCAGCTCCAAGCCTCCAGGATCCTACATGGTGATCCTGGGGCTACTGCTAATATTCAGTGGGATCCAGCTTGGTTATATCTAAAAATAGAGATTGCCTTCAGTCTTACCAGCCACAGAGCCCATCATGCCAGTATACAAATGTCACGGCCTTCTAATTCTGGCTGTCTGTAAGACTTGCGCACAAAGGTCTGCGTGGTCCTTCTCACTTGACCCGTAACATATGCTACAGTGAACCAATTAGCACAGGCCCTTCCCTCTTCCTTCCGTTCATATCAGCCCCAGCAACAGTGATTCATCACAGTTATGGTACCAATAGTTGGGTTAATAAGTGAAATTACACCTCTCTTTAGTGCTTCTAGAATTTACCAAAATCAACAGGGAGTCTTCACCACAGGCCCCTAATGTGAAAGTTTCTGTACAGGAAAATCCATAAGCTAGGGTGACTTTTGTGTTAAATTACATTTTATGGCTCAAGAAAAGCTTTCCTTGGTTTTCACCACCATTATAAAGCAAAGAAGATAATTTCAGATCCAGTTTACACAACAGATCACTTCGGGTTGATATGGGCTTTATGTTAGTGGCATGGAAATAGTTGCCTCTGCACATTGATATGTAGTGAAATAGGCTGTAAAAGGTAAGATCAATTTTCTATTAAAAGTAAAAAGGCCAGTAGAGCGGGAGACAGTGGGGGCTTTTCCCATTTGTCATTCAGGACCGTTTGACAGTTTTACATTTGCTGCGGAAAGTACCAACTGGTATGCCGCAGTGAAGCTTTAGGAAGTACGCACAGGTATGCAAACGCACATACACACCGACGCAGATAGTGCAGACCTACGTAAATGGGCACAAAAAACACAACACAGTTGTCACGTACATGGACGTGTATTCAAGCATGTGAACACAGACACAGCCACGTAGCAAAGACATGCACTTACAGATGGGAGGGCATTTATCAGATGATACCGTGAGACAGCCAAGAGTGACAATGGCAGAGCCACACAAAATCAAGATGAAGGCTCATGCCTTTAGGAGCCCAGAGACCTAGAAACACTTAAGTAAATATACAGAGACACAAGTGTACTTGTGTGCAGACACACACAGTTACACACAAACAGAAAAAAAGCATACAAAGTGAGACCCAGAGACAAAGGCAGATAAACACAGAAAGATAAACATTGAGGTACGCATACCACAGATGTAACCCCACCACCTGTGCAGCTTGATGCTAAAAACATAAGCCCACGCTGACACCATATAGTTGTGGCCTCTGTACCTCTGGTTAACATTGTTTCAATTTTGTACTGAGTTCCTGTTTCTGCGTGCCTGAAGTCTTTACTGAATTCTCCTTCTCCTTTATCTATTATATTAGGACTACTTTGAAGTTTAATTCCTTCCAAATTTTTCTTTTTTTTTTTTTTTTTAGGTTTAATGACCTTAACTCAGATCCTCATGTTTCATCTAGAATATTATAGCACTCACCTTACTTCCCTGGTACCCATCTTGCTCCCCTCCAACTCATTCAGAATTACCATTTGTGGTACATCATGATTGAATACAAGAATTCCTTCTAGAACCAAAGAAAAACATAAGGTTTATTGAGCCCCTCCTACATGTTAAGTGTTATAGTATCTTTTAGTCACATTACTGTAAGCGCATTAATTCCATATCCCTCTTTTCAATCTTGGGTAATTTCTCTTTTCTCCCTTTATCCTTATATCTTTCCTGTCATTTAACTTTAACCCTGGTTTCTCTTTATGTACATGTTTTTCCCCATCCCTATAATTTTGCTCATCATTACACCAATGTTTCCTCATTCTAGCCTCCTTTAATAATTCTATTATGAATATCTGTTTGGCCCTTTGTCCTTGACAATGAAACTCCATTTCTTCTATTTCCCATTGAGTTTAGAGATCCCACCTGTCCTTCAGTGCCTCATTTATTTCCATTTAATGCCTTAATTAGTATTCTGTATACTCTTGAAGCTACAATAAGTAGTACAGAGCTTAGCACTTCATTTTTCTTTCCTTCCTTTACAGTATATCAGTTTCATCTCCCTGCCTGAATTACAGTCCTTCTGAATGCAGCATAAATTCCACTTTATCCTTATCCTTTCCATGCATGTTCAACCTCCAGCTTATTACTCTGATAGGCTTTGGTGTACTCTGCACCCTCATTCAGGGTCAGGGCCTTTTCAATTGATCACTTTCAATGCTCCACCTTCAGTCTCAACTAAGATTCCAAACTCCAGACCGGTATGTCTAATTTTACAACGCTTGAAGTCACCTTACGCCTGATGGACTGTTAATTTCAACTTACAAACACTAAAGGGGACAATCTCTTCCCATTATCTTTCTCTAAAACCCCACAACCCCTTCATTTTTTTTTTTTCTGATGGTGTTAATTGTTTTCCCATGCATCCAGTTGTCCAAGTTAGAATGTCAGTCATTAGTTTTTACCTTCCTATCTCTCGATCCTTCCCTTCCCCAACATTTAGAACATGAAGAGATAACTTTATATTGCCTTTCTATCTATCACCACCTGCTGTCCTCTGCCTTTGAGCATTGCTCTGTCCCGTGCCCTCATCAGCGTGAGGACAGGCAAGTGGAGAAGACTGGCTTCTAGCTACTCTCTTGCTTCTAGTATGATTCCCCCAGGTGACCTCCCTGCTGGTATCAGAATCGTTATTCTGTAACGAAAATCTGATCTTGTCATTTCTATGTAAAAAATCTTCAGTTGTTCAAGAGTGCCCTAAGTTAAAATCCAAACTCCTTCAGCAGGCAATGTCTGTTACAGCGTTGCCTCCTCTAGCTCTTTCAGTTGAGTGGTCTGGTCTCTTCCTCTTTATTTCTACCCAAATGGCCCCATATTCCTCTAAATGCTGACTGCATCACATCTCTGGGCATCAGTTAGCAATTTTCCCTTTGTTTAAATGCTATATTTATATTATGCTGTTGTGCCTGGGAAACTACCATATATCCTTCAAGACTCAGTTCTGAAGTTTTCCTAGACTTATCCTGGGAAAATGAAACATTCCCATAACACTTGGTACAAAAAACCCGCCCGGGCTTTCCTGGTGGCGCAGTGGTTGGGAGTCCGCCTGCCGATGCGGGGTGGGGGCGGGTCGGGGGCGGGGCGCGGGTTCGTGCCCCGGTCCGAGAAGATCCCATGTGCCGCGGAGCGGCTGGGCCCCTGAACCACGGCTGCTGAGCCTGCGCGTCTGGAGCCTGTGCTCTGCAGCGGAAGAGGCCACGACGGTGAGAGGCCCGCGTACCGCAAAATAAACCAACAACCTCCAAAACAAACAAACAGAAAACGTCTAGGAGAGGTCATGTGGTTAGCTGTTCATATGTCTTTCTCCTTAATTGAACTGTGAATCCTCAAAAGAACAGATACTATATCTTATCCATCGTGGTCTTCCCAGTACAGTGTCCTGTACTTAGTGAGGGTAGTTGCTCAGTACCTTGGATAATTGCTTCTGTTAACTATCAGGCAGGAAAAAAAACGGCACCACAGACTCCAGTACATGTTTAAGTGGAGGGATAACTGTTTATTACATACCTAATATAAATGCTACATTTATAAATATAGCATTAATAAATGTAACATTAATGTTACATATGTATTGTTTCATTTAATTCTTACAACACCTGTATGATGTAATTGTGATTAAGCCCATTTTCCCAGGGCAGAAAACTGAGCTCCAGAGAAGTTAAGGATCTTCCCAGGTTAGGTCTGTTTACTTCATTTTAGCCCAGGGCCCTCCATGCTCTCTCATCTCACTGGTCCAAAATGTGTTCGTAATGCATCATCTCTGTGTCCAACTTGGAAAACTCTTGATGAAACCGACATACATAAGTATCTTCCCTGCACTAGTTCTCAAAGCCCTTGATACTATAATGTCATTCTCCAAGTTTGACTATACCACACGGTACTTCCCAGATCTACTTGACCTCAGAACTTTTTCATGAGTTTCCCATGCAGAATATACTTTGGGAAATGCAATAGTATACCAAAATGCTGTCCTTAAATAACTTCTGGTGTTCTTAGTCTTTAGGGAGGCACTTCTCTTTTTCAATCCTCTTTCAAGAGACTATATTTATCCCGACCCAACTCCTCATTCTGTTATACTTAGGTCAAGCAGAAATGGTTGGCATATGAATTCCTGGAATTCCAGAGACCTCACTACCTCTTATGTGCCTGTATTTGCCACCAGCATAGAGGAGAGAGGTAGAAATGTGTATGTGATGCTTCCTACTTATTTCTGTCCACATCTGGACACACTGGCTATGCCTCACAGAAAACACGTGCAAGGGAAGAAAATACTTGGATTGAGCCAACTGAACTCCATCCACACTGTCACTGTGACTGGCTTTCTGGTTGTGTTTGGTCTGGGGTGAGTGCTGTGGAGTTGCCTATACCTTCTGCACTTTACAGGACAAGTTTATTTATTTTTGTCTCCAGCTGAGAGCAGCAACCTGGCATTCCCTGAGCCCCATGGTAATTTCCCAGACTCAGTGATTCCTCTTTCTCTTGACCTGTTTCACAGCTGGTAGCAATGCTGCTGACCTGGATTTGCTCTCCTTAGCTCAAATGACATAGCAGCTCAGAAGATGCGTGCGTTTGACAACACAAAACTCCATCCCTTTAAAGAATGTACACACACACACACACAAACACACACACACCCACCAGCTCTGAAGACAGAGGTGCCTCAGTTCTGGCTCCAGGACTCCAAATCTCAGCTCTACCACTTGCCAGCTTAGACAAATTACTAAACCCCATAGCCTCACCTTTCCTTATCTGCACAATGATGATAATATTATCTACCTCACAGGGCTGTTGTAGATAGATCAGTGCCTGGAATATAGCAGTAATCATTTATTGTTTGCTCTGTTTATATTACTAGTATTTTTCAATTTTGTCTTTTATTGCTTTATATATTACACTTACTCATTTTTGCTTTATCACAAAATAACTCTCAGGGCCAGAGAGCTTTTTTTTTTTTCACTGAAGGAAACACTAAAAGAATAATCTATTGATCCTTTTTACAAAGAATTAGTAATTATCTGGAGAAATTAATCATAAACATAAGAAAATGTTACCAATGTTACTTCATATGCAATATTTTAATTATTTCTAAAAAATAAAAAACACTCTTAGACAAAGAAACTGAATTTTAGGTAAGTCCATTAACACTAATGTTTAAAAGCTTACATGTCGAGTAAGTGCAACCAACAATATATGAAAAAAATGTTTTGGGTGTGTGTATTATTGAGAGTATAATCTAACTAAGCTAGTGGATCTCAAACTTTTTGGTCACAGGAATCCTTTATATTCATCAAAATTATTGAAGACTCTGCAGGAGTCTTCAGTGAGCCATATCTATCAATATCGATGATATTAAAAATTAAAATGAGAAACTAACACATTGTAAATCAACTATATTTCAATAAAAAAAATAAAATGAGAAGACAAAAATATTTGATTAATTTTGGAAATAAGAAGAAAACCATTGCATGCTAATATAAATTATATTCTTAGTGACAAATAAATTATTTTCCAAAACAAAAAAAGTGAGAAAAGTGGCATTGCTTTATATAATGGTTTTTTTTTTTTTTTTTTTTGCGGTACGCGGGCCTCTCACTGTAGCAGCCTCTCCCGTTGCGGAGCACAGGCTCCGGACATGCAGGCTCGGCGGCCATGGCTCACGGGCCCAGCCGCTCCGCAGCATGTGGGATCCTCCCGGACTGGGGCACGAACCCGTGTCCCCTGCATCGGCAGGCGGACTCTCAACCACTGCGCCACCAGGGAAGCCCTAATTTTTTCATTGTAGTAAAAAAAAACACATAATGTGAGATCTACCATCTTAACACATTTTTAAGGATACAGTGCAGTATTGTTAACTCTAAGCGCAATGTTGTACAGCTGATTTCTAGAATTTTTTCATCTTGCGTAAATGAGATTTTATCTCGTTGAACAGCAGCTCCCTATGTTCCCACCCCCCAACAATCATTCTGTTTTGTATTTCAATGAGTTTGACTGCTGTGGATACCTCATATAAACGGAATCATGTAGTGTTTGTTTTTCTGTGACTGATGTCCTCAAAGGTCCATCCGTGTTGTAGTATATGGCAGGATTTCCTTTCATTTTACTGCTGAATGATATTCCATTATATGGATATACCATATTTTCTTTATTTATTCATCAGTGGACATTTAGGTTATTTAGACTTCTTTGCTATTGTGAATAATGCTGCAGTGAACATGTGAGTGCAAATATCTTTTTCCAAGATCCAGTTTTCAGTTCTTTTGGATATATACCCAAAGGTGGGATTTCTTGATCTTATGGTAGTTCTATTTTTAATTTTTTGAGGAACCTCCATACTGTTTTCCATAGTGTCCACACCATTTTACATTCCTACCAACAGTGCACAAGTGTTCTGATTTCTCCACATCCTCCTCATCAACACACCTGTTACTTTCTGGATTTATTTTGTCTGCTTTTTTTTTTTTTTTTTTTTTTTTTTTTTGTTATTCGCGGGCCTCTCACTGTTGTGGCCTCTCCCGTTGTGGAGCACAGGTTCCGGACGCGCAGGCTCAGCGGCCATGGCTCACGGGCCCAGCCACTCCACGGCATGTGGGATCCTCCGGGACCAGGGCACAAACCCGTGTCCCCTGCATCGGCAGGCGGACTCTCAACCACTGCGCCACCAGGGAAGCCCTATTTTGTCTGCTTTTTGTTTTATAATGGCCATCCTAACAGGTGTGAAGTGATATCTTATTGTGGTTTTGAATTACGTTTACCTGATAATTAGTGATGTTGAGCATCTTTTCATATACCCGTTAGCCATTTGTAAATCTCCTTTGGAGAAATGTGTATTCAAGTCATTTGCTCATTTTTTAATTGGGTTATTTGGAGTTTTTTACTACTGAGTTATAAAAGTTCCTTATATATTAGGAATATGGATCTCTTATCGGATATGTGATTTGAAATATTTTCTCCCATTCTATAGTTTGCCTTTTCAGTGTTAATTTTTCCTTTGCTGTGCAGAAGCTTTTTAGTTTGATGTAGTCCCACTTGACTATTTTTGCTTTTATTGCCTATTCTTTTCATGTCATATTCAACAAGTCATTATCAAAAGCAATGTTTTGAATGTTGTCCCCTATTTTCTTCTACAGGTTTTATAGTTTCAGGTCTTACATAAAAGTTTAACTCATTTTGAGTTCATATTTGTGAGTATATGATAGGGGTCCAGTTTCATTCTTCTGCATGTGGATATCCCGTTTTCCCGACAAACTTTGTTGAAGAGACTATCATTTTCCCATTGTGTATTCTTGGCACCCATATTGAAGATCAGTTGACTGTACATGTGTGTGTGTATTTCTGGGTTCTCTACTCTGTTCCATTGATTTATATATCTATCTTTTTACCAGTACCCATATTATTTTGATTACTCTAGCTTTGTAATATGTTTTGAAATCAGAAGGTGTGAAGTCTCCAGCTTTACTTTTCTTTCTCAACATTGTTTCGGTTATTTGCGATCCTTTGTCATTCCATATGAATTTTAGGATTTTTTTTCTATTTCTGTAAAAATTGCCATTGGCTTTTGATAGGGATTGCATTGATTCTTTAGATTGTTTTGGTAGTTATGGACATTTTAACAATGTTAAGTCTTCCAATCCATGAAAATAGGATGTCTTTCCACTTATGTATATCACCTTTAATTTCTTTCAGTAGTGTTTCGTAGTTCTTAGTGTAGAAGTCTTTTGCCTTATAGTGAAGTTTATTCCTAAACTTCAATCTTTTTGATGCTTTTATTAGTGGGGTTGTTTTCCTAAATTTCTTTTTGGATTGGTCATTATTAATGTATAGAAACATGTTTGATTTTTGTATTTTGATTATATATTCTACAACTTTGCTGAATTTTGTTTATTAGTTCTAGCAGTTTTTGTTTGGACATGTCATGGTTTTCTACATATAAGATGATGTCATCTGCAAACAGATAATTTTACTTCTTCCTTTCTGATTTGGATACCTTTTATTTCCTTTTCTTGCCTAATTGCTCTGACTAGAACTTGCAGTGCTGTATTGAATAGAAGCAGTGAGAATGGGCGTCTTTGCCTTTTCCTGATCTCAGAGGAAAAGATTTCAGTTTTTTGCCGCTGAGTATGATGTTAGTGGTGGGCTTGTCCTATATGGCCTTTATTATGCTGAGGTAATTCCCTTCTATTCCTAGTTTGTTGAGTGTGAGTGTTTTGCTTTTTGTTTTCCATAAAAGGGTGTTGAATTTTGTCAATTACTTTTTCTGCATCTACGGAGATGACTATTGATTTTCATTCTTTGTACTTGTGATGTGGGGTTTCACATTGATTAATTTTATATGTTGAGTCATCCTTGTATCATGGGGATAAATCCCACTTGGTTGTGCAGTGTGATCCTTTTAATGTACTATTGAATTCAGTTTGCTAGAATTTTGTTGAGTATTTTTACATATATATTTATGAGGGATATTGGCCTGCAGTTTTCTTTTGTTGTAGTATCTTTTTTTGGCATTGGTATCAGGGTAATGCTGGTCTAATAAAAAATGAGTTTGGAAGTGTTCCCTCCTCTTCAATTTTCTATAAGAGTTTGAGGAGGATTTGGTGTTAGTTTTTCACTAAATATTTTGTAGAATTCACCAGTGAAGCCATATGGCTTTGAGCTTTTCTTTCTTAGGAGGTTTTTGATGACTCATTCAGTCTTCTTACTAGTTATAGATCTGTTCAGATTTTTATTTCTTTGTGATTCAATCATGGTAGGTTTTTTTTTTCTGGAAGTTTTTCCATTTCTTCTAGTTTATACAGTTTGTTGGTGTATAATTGTTCTTTTATTTTGGTGGCATTGGTAGTGTCTAATCTTTCATTTCAGATTTTATTTGAGTCTTCTCTATCTTAATCTAGGGAAAGCTTTGTCAGGTTTTTTGATCTTTTCAAAAAATATTAGTTTTACTTATTTTATATTCTCTATTTTATTTATTTCTACTCTAATCTTTATTATTTCCTTTCTCCTACTAACTTTGCGCTTGGCTTCCTAATTTTTTTTCTAGTTCCCTGAGGTGCAGAGTTAAGTTGTTTATCTGAGATCTTTCTTCTTCTTTATTGTAGATGTTATTGCTGTAAATTCCTTGCTTAGTACAGTACAGATTTTGCTTCATCCTGTAAGTTTTGCTGTGTTGTGTTTCAATTTTCTTTTGTCTCAAGGTATATTTTGATTTCATTTTTTATTTCTTCTTTGACCCATTGGTTGTTTAACAGTATACTGTTAAATTTCCACATATTTGTGAATTTTTCAGTTTTCCTTATATACTGATTTTTAGTTTCACTACATGTGGTTGGAAAAGATACTTGGCATGGTTTTAATCTTATTAAATTTGTTAAGATTTGTTTTTTTACTTAATATGTGATATATCCTAGACAATGTTCTGTGTGTCCTTGAGAAGGACCTGTATTTTGCTGCTCTTAGGTGGAAAGATCAGTATATGTCTGTTTGGTCTATAGTGTTGGTCAAATCATCAGTTTCCTTATTGATTTTCTGTCTGGATGGTCTGTACATCATTAAAAAGCAGGGTATTGAAATCTATTATTTTTGTGTTGTCTAATTCTTCTTTCAATTCTGTCAATAATTTTGTCATATATTTAGATGCTCTCATGTTGGAGGCATATGTATTTATAATTGTTATTTAATCCTCATGAGTTGAACCTTTTATCCTTATATATTGTCCCTTTGTTCTTCTGAGAGTTTTTGACTTAAAGTCTATTTTGTCTGATATAAGTATGGAGACCTCTGCTCTTTTTTGGAAACCATTTGCATGGAATATCTTTTTCCATCCTTTTACTTTCAAACTATATATATCCTGAAGTCTAAAATAAGCTTCTCATAGACAGCATAGAATTGGATCTTGCTCTTTTTTGTTTTTATCCATTCAGCCACTTTATGTCTTTTAATTGGGAAGATTCATCCATTTACATTTAAAATAATTGTTGTTAGGGAAGGACTTACTATTGACATTTAGTTGTTTTCTCTCTGTCTTGTAGCTCTTTTGTCTCTCTTTTCCTCTCTTGCTCTCTTCTTTTCCTTTGTGTTTCATTGATTTTTTTTTATTGAGGTATAATTGAACTATTACATTACATTAGTTTCAGGTATACAATACAATACTTCGATATTCATATATTTTGTGAAATGATTACCGATAAGTCTAGTTAACGTCTGTCATGTTACATAATTACAGAAAAAATTTATTTGTCTTGTGATGAGAACTTTTAAGATCTAGCCTCTTAGCAACTTTCAAATATGCAATACAGTGTCATTAACTATAGTCACCATGCTGTACATTGCAATGACTTATTTATTTCATAACTGGAGGTTTATAACTTTTGACCTCCTTTATCTGTTTTACACCCCCCCCACCTCCCACTTCTGGCAAGCACCCAAATGTTCTCTGTATCTATGAACTTGTTTTATTATTTATTTATTTATTTTAGGATTCCACTTATAAGTGAGATTATATGGTATTTGTCTTACTCTGACTTGTTCCACTTAGCATAATGCCCCCAAGGTCCATCCGTGTTGTCATAACTGGCAAGATTTCATTCTTTTTTATGGATGAACACTATTCAGTTGTGTCTATATATTTTCTTTATCCATTCATTCATCCATGGACACTTAGGTTGTTTCCATATCTTGGCTATTGTAAATAATGCTGCAGTGAACATGTATCTTTTGATTTAATATTTTCATTTTATTCAGATAAAAGGAATTGCTGGATCATATGGTAGGCCTATTTTTAATTTTTTGAGGAACCTTCATACTATATTCCATAGTGGCTGCACTAATTTACATTCCACCGACAGTGTTCAAGAGGTCCCTTTTTCTACATCCTCACCAACACTTGTTATTTCTTGTCTTTTTGATAATAGCCATTTTAACAGGCATGAGGTGATATCCCACGGTGGGTTCTGTTTTGAGGCATGCGGGATCTTTTCGCTATGGCATGCAGTCTGCTTGGATTTCTCTCTAGTTGTGGTGCACGGGCTTCTCTCTAGTTGTGGTGTGTGGGTTTTCTCTCTCTAGTTGTGGCACGCAGGCTCCAGAGCATGTGGGCTCTGTAGTTTTTGGCACATGGGCTCTCTTGTAGAGGCGCATGAGGTCAATAATTGTGGCACACGGGCTTAGTTGCCCCGCAGCATGTGGGATCTTAGTTCCCCAACCAGGGATTGAACCCACGTCCCCTGAATTGGAAGGTGGATTCTTTACTACTGGACCCCCAGGGACATTCCACCAATTACCTTCTTTTGTATTGTGTATCCATTAACATATTTCAATATAGTTAGCTTTATCTTTTGTCTTTTAACTTCTATACCAAAATTAAAAGTGATTTATACATCCCTGTTACAGTATTACAGTATTTTGTATTTGTCCTTGTATTTAAATTTACTTGCAAACTTTATATTGATACTTTCATATATGCTTTCATGTTGCTGTTTAGTGTCCTTTGTTCTAACTTGAAGGACTCCCTTTAGCACTCTTATAAAGTAGGTCTAGTTGTGATGAACTTCCTCAGCCTTTCTCTCTCTCTTTCTCTCTTTCTTTCTTTTATTGGCCAGCCATGGTATTTTCAGTTGGCAGTTTTTTTTTTTTTTTTTTTTTTTTTAGCATTTTGAAGATATTATCCTACTTCCTTCTGACCTGAAGCTTTCTGCTGAGAAATCCTTTCATAGTTTTATGTGGTTCCCTTACACATGACAAATTTCTTTTCTTTTGTTACTTTCAAAATTCTCTCTTTGTTTCTGCATTTGGCAATTTGTAAATTGTCTCAGTGTGGATTTTTTTGTATCTTAATTGTGATTTATTTTTAGGCTTCTGGAATCTGGATGTCTGTTTCCTTTCCAGATTTGGGAAGTTTTTAGCCATTATTTAAATAAACTTCCTGCACCTTTCTCTCTGTCTTTTCCTTCTGGGACTAATAAACAAACTATGGGAATCCTTATAGGATTTAGGTTTTCTTCACTCATTTTTATTTATATTTATTTATTTTGCCCCTCTGGATAATTTCAAATGACTTGCTTTTGAGTTCTCTGATTCTTTCCTTTGTTCAGGTCTGCTGTTGAACTCCTCTAGTTAATTTTTCAGTTCAGTTACTGTAATCCTCAGCCCCCCAATTTCTCTTTGATTCTTTTAAAATATTTTTTCTTTGCTGAAATTATCATTTTGTTTATTCATCATTTTCCTGAGCTCATTGAGCATCTTTATGACTGTTGTTCTGAATTCCTTGTCAGGTAATTCATATATCTCATTTTTTTGTAGGATCAGTTTCTACAGATTTATATTGTTCCTTTGCCTGGGCCATTTTCCTTTGCTTCTTTACATTCTTTGTCAGTTTGTGTTGATATCTGCACATTTGAAAAAGCAACCACTTCTCTTCCTTTATGTACTAGCTTCTTACAGGGGAAGACCTTCACCAATCAGCCTGCCTAGAGCTTCTGAGAGCTTTTCAAGCCTTTTATGTGGATGTATCTTCCCTGGATTTGTGCGTGAAGATTCCTAGTTAGAGGGATTTGCTGGTTGCTAATTTCAGGAGCTTATAATCCCTGTTCCCTGTGGTGTCTGTCTGCTGTACCATGGGTCTTCTCAGTCAGCAGCACACTGCTCAGCTCTTTTAAGCTCTCAGCAGCCTCCAGGCATCTGGAGTCCCATCTGTGCTCTGAGACAGGTGAGGTAGCAGCCACTCCTCAGGCAGGCTCCCCTGATCCTCCCATGAAAGTCAGAATGTTGGACATACAGCCTAGTCTTCTCTTTCCCTCCCCAGGAAGAAGCCAGGAGCTGGTAGTTTCCTCCCAATCATGTGATACTATGCCAGGGAGAGGGACTATGTCAAGAAGGTGCCGCAGATTTTCCTGTTGGTTTCACTGTAGCTGGTTCTGTGCAGTCTGGGTAGCAGGAGCTTCATAACTGTTTCCCAGATTTCTCACAAAGGATATTGGTCTGTGTATTGTTTCTGAATAAGTATCTCTGTGGGACGAAGGAAGATCTGGGGCTTCCTATTCCACCATCTTGCTAGCCTGCTATGGTATTGCTCTCTCTTTTTGTGAATCCCTTCAATGTCTGCCTTAGTAGAAGACACCTAGATTCTTATATCTGCTTCTGTAATCAATCCCTTGTCTTATGTTGGGCTGGTGGAAGTATATGAGGAAAACTGACCTCATGCAAATATGCGTTTGGAAAAAGAAGGATTATTTTTGTGGCCAAATCAAATGATTTTGCATGTTTTTTTACTAGACACCAAATCAAACGATTTTGCATGTTTTTTTATTAGACACCCTAACTCAACAGGTAGTAGTTCTTAACATTAATGGCAATGTGAATCTGAATATAAACTTCCATATGCCATGACATTAAAATCCATTGATCAATACTCTGCTGTGAATGAGTCTTTTACCTGCACATCATTCCATGACATCATGTATCGTTCATTTGGAAAATATTACTTTATTGAGTTAAGTAGATCTTCTAAATATTGACTCATGATTATATAATACTATGAAAAATTTTAAAATTGATCTGACCGCCAATCACGTCAGGAATGTCTTATGATGGCAGACTCATGGTGCTGAATACAAGTTTTCCACAATTCTAATTTTCACTTGATTGCTTGAATTTTATCGTTAGCAACAACTAATGATTAACATAGTCTCAGTTGTTTTCTCTGGAATGACAGGTTCACTTCATTGTTTCTTGAGAAAGTATCTGCTATATATCCTAGTTTGAAAAACCTTATTCTGTCCATCAAACACTCTGTCAAGTAAAATAGTGTCACGTGAAAAACGTAGCTAGTTCAGTTTGCAACTCAATTGCATAAGTACTTGCGAGACAACAATCACAATTCTGTATCTATTAGAAGTGTTTTGTGCATAACTCTCATTGTATTACATAGAATATTTAAAAGATTTATACTCAGTAGTTGAGATTTATTAAAATTAAGGCTTATTGCCCTACATCAAGGACATTCTTAAATGGAAATGGCATTCGCCCGAAAAGAACATAGCTTTAAAGAATATGATGAATATTAGTACAAATGGCTGTTGCTGCCTTGATTTATACTAGGCAGGCAGCATTTTTATCAAACGTTGCTTTTACATTATCCGTACAAATGTCAAGACAGTGAAAAGGAAAAGTTACATCTCAGCATTATCATGGGAATAGTTTTAACCTCACAGAGTCCCTAAAAGGTTCCCTGCAGACCACACTTTGAGAACTGCTAGTTTGAGCTGCTATAACAAATATACCCAAGAATACAGAGGATTGAATAAGATAAAAGTTTATTCACTCATTGAACTGCTTAGAGCAGTGGTTCTCATCTGGGGGCAAATTTTGCCCCAGATATTTGGCGACATCTGGAGACATTCACGGTTGCCACAACTAGCGAGAGAGGAGTCACTGGTATCCAGGGATGCTACTGAACTTCCTACAACGCTTGGAGCACTCTCTCATAATAATGAATTATTCTGCCTAAATGACAAAAGTGCCAAGTTTCAGAAACTCTGATCTAAAGAAAGGAGGGCAGGCCAGGAAGATGGTGGCGTGCTCTACACAGTTGTTGAAGGGCTCAAGTTCCTTGTATCTAATTGTCCTGTTGTTCCACAAGGAGTTTTCCTCATCCACAGAGTCAATCCTGGCTCACTGGAACAATATCTCCTTTCTACGAGGGGCAAAGATAAGAAGTTGAGGGCAGGCAAGTGGCTCTTAAGAAAATGATGTGAAAGTTGCACACATCCTTCCAGGTACTTGTGTTCCATTGGCAAGGACTTGATCAAATGGCCAGGTTAAGACTGTCATAGAGGAAGGGATTCCATTTAGAAGAGATATGCGGAGAGTGGTTACTGGGGGAAATTAGCAGTATCCACCATGATAGGGAAATACTTAAAAACACTTGAAAGGGTGCTGAAAGAAGCCAGAGGTCTTTAATAATAGAACAACTTAAAATTCCTATTTATATATAATATAGCAATTGATTTTTAATATATAAAAAACCAAACACAATCCTTGTGATATTTTTCAAACACTGAGTTGATAAAAATATATTTTACCATTCACCTTCTGGAAGCAAATGAATTCCTTGGGGACCTAGTAAATAGACTTGCCCAAAGGAAGAATGTGTTCTTTTGGGAAGTCACCAGCTCCTGCATAATGTTAATAATTGGCATCTGACTGGTTTATGGAACTTATCTTTGGGATTCATTAAAATCCTGCATCTCTTACTAGAAAAAGGATGGAGAGACACTGACTTCCTGTCAAAACCAGCAAGGTCTGGATGAAGGCCCCTTGGAAGTCTCATTCCTGTGAGCTGGTAAACATTTATTGCTAATTTGAAATGAGATGCTTAGTTACATAATTTCATTCCAATGAAACTGCTAATTAATTGACAGGGCATCTTCGAGTGCTTTACACAGTGTGAGTAAAACGCAGCAGCATCTTGAGCCTGTTACCTGTGACCCTTTGGGAGAGATCAGTATATAACTATTTAAGAGGCTGGAAACAGAGTTTGTTATAAATGAAAAGAAGAGGCCAGCCTCAGGGAGATCCAGGCTCAGGACCACCTCTGGCTCAAAGTCTTACAGCTTTCTCATCAGGCTCTTTCTTGAGAGAGAGTAATGAAAAGAAAGAGAAGAAAGAAAAAAGAAAGAAAAAAAAAAGAAAAAAAACCCAACCTCTCAACCTCTTACTGAACATTTACCACATGCCCAATCATGTGCTAGGAAATTACAAAAGAAATGTAAGACATTAAAGCATCTGCCCAATTGTTTTTTGTTTTTTTGTGGGTTTCTTTGGCTGTGTTCGGTCTTTGTTGCTGCGCGCAGGCTTTCTCTAGTTGTGGTGAGTGGGGGCTACTCTTCGCTGCAGTGCGTGGGCTTCTCATTGCAGTGGCTTCTCTTGTTGTGGAGCATGGGCTCTAGGCTCATGGGCTTCAGTAGTTGTGGCACATGGGCTCAGTAGTTGTGGTTTGCGGGCTCAGTAGTTGTGGTGCACAGGCTTAGTTGCTCTGCGGCATGTGGGATCTTCCTGGACCAGGGCTCGAACCTACATCTCTTGCATTGGCAGGCGGATTCTTAGCCACTGCGCCACCAGGGAAGTTCCCCCAATTGTTGTTTTAAGGCATAGTGTTTTTTTGGAAGTTAGGGGTTTGGCTTTGCCTCCGCTAACCTTTAACTCACCCCTCTCTTCCCTGTCTTTCTGTCTCTGATCCTCCTCAAACCTTTCCCTGCAGATGGATCATCAGTGTCCAGTTAATCTCTAAAGAGCACAGTTAAGTTTGTGTTAATGGTCAAAAGAATTCTAAATTGAAATCAATTTTTCAAATAAAATGCATTATTTTACTCCTTGCATACTCCAGCCTATTGGACTGGAAATATGCTACACAGGAATAAACATTTATTTGCACACACATACATGATCTCCTTGTTACTTCACTAGCCTACACTGAAGAAGATATTACTGGAATGAGAGTTTCATCAGTTCATGCAGAAGCAAAAACGTGTGGGGCAGGCAAGCTGGCTGTCTAGGTATTATACTGAATGTTAGCGTTGACTCAGGATCTTTCAAAATCAGTTCTGAAAAGGCTCAAAGGCTGCATTATCACATCTTTACATCTTATTATTGGTTGTATTTTAATAAAGAATAAAATAAGGTCAGGTATGGATTTATCACCCAATCCAAAGAGTTTCATCTAGTTTATGACCCTATATTACCCAGTCTCTAACTGGCATCATATGTCTTTATTTTTAAAATAGTCTTTGAAAAGGTGAGTTTCCTCACAGATGTATCAACTATTTTGCATATCTCTAGTTCTCTGTCACTGGGTAGCAGCAGAAACCTTATCACTTCATGTCTGAATGTCTCTATGGGCATGAAATTGTTAAGAATCACCTTAGTGAATAACTGACTCAGGAATTCATTGCTTAAAAACAAGATAATGTCTGTCTTTAGCAGAAGCATGCAGAACCCCAGAGAGATTATAACTCATAGAGAATTGTTAAAGGACAGACAATATCTCATTTCTCTTTCTCACATGTCCGCACATACCTACTTAAATCCTCACCAATAAAAAGGCATGCAACACGAATCAGAGGAGAAGCATATTTGCTGTCCTCACTGAAGTGATGGTTAACTTTTCTTCAGTCATGCCCAGTGCCTGGAATCACCTTAAAAAGCTTCATCCTACAGGAGCTGGGCAACTATGAGCCAGTTCTGTCCACTGACAGAAGGAGTTAGTCTGTGACCCTCCGAGGCCCATTTCCACCAACACCTCAGAATTTTAACATGAACCCAACAAGTCTGCATGACATATGTGCACATGTCCATTATGTATTGCAACCAGAATGCAAGAGCAGAGTGGACACACAGGCACGTGATTAATACCTGGTTGTGGTCATGATTAAGCCCTTTCTATTTTGGGGCTACTATTGACCAGGTTACTTAGAAGTCACAGAGTGATCCATATTTGGGCAAACATTTATGGACTTATATATCTATGGATTATAATATATATCTTTGGATATATAGAGATATAATAATATCTATGGATATATATATGTTATATGAGATTATATATATAATATATATATATATATATATATATACACACACAATACATCTTTGTATATTGTAGACTTTCTGGACATTCAGGTCCCTTTTGTAGGAAATTCTGAGGCTTTAGAACATTGGCCTTCTGGCCTGTGAGATTGTTGTTTCTCTCCACATGGTAGATTCAGTTGAAACACAGGCAAACCCATTTATGAAGACACATGGGAGAAATGGTAATCGTTTTGCCAAGTCCCAGTTGCCCTCATGTCATGAGCATCATAAGTATTTTATCAGATCTTATTTCCAGTAGGTCAGGGTCCAATGTGGGCCCTCATTCCTACACCTGGAGACCTTTTTGTAGGTATGTACTATAATTCAGTTTATTTTCATGTATTTATTTTAGCTCAGTACAAAATATAAATTAATAAAATAAAATGTTCAGGATGCGATATTTTTTTAGACCCCAGATGTTCAGCATTTCTTAGTATGCATGTGATGGAACTAGAAAACATATATATGGACTGATATGTTTCTAAGGCTGTGAGTAGTTATGGTGAAATGACTTAAAACAAAAAATGACTTATTCCTAATGCTCTTATTTGCTGTCCTCTTGAGGTGAGACAGTTTTAATTGGCTTCTGACATGTCATGAAGACATCCTAACCTCTGGATATTTATATCATGACTATGAAAACTTTATTTACAGTAGTTATTAATTTTTAACAGTTATTTTAAATTTCTTGGTGAACACATTTAAAGGTATTTCCAGAAACCATGTTTTGCTACTAATCACGTATGTTCTGAAACTGTATGGTGAGATAAAAGTTTTCAGCGTTTGCTGTGTGAGGAAACAGAAGTTTAACTGAGAATGAGAATAATAAAACCCAGGGTTTGTTACCATCATTTTCAAACCACAGCCTCTAGTGCTGGGTTTTTCTATGAGCGGGTTTTCTTTTCTTTCCTTTTTTTAAAATTTTGGCCGAGCTGTGCGCCTTGTGGGATCTTAGTTCTCTGACCAGGGATCGAACCCAGGCCCCTGCAGTGAAAGGGCAGAGTCCTAACCACTGGACCTCCAGGGAATTCCCTTCCTTGCTGGTTTTCTTGTATGTTTACTAGCATCGATATTGAGGCTGACCATATCTCTGAGGAAGCCCATTATGAAGGTGGCTGGGACACGGACTCTGGCATATACTTAAGTTTATTGAAAAGACATAGTCTGTCATTGACAGTCCTGTACTTAGGTGGCGTTTCTGAATGTACATTTTCAGAAATTATCTGGAAGATTGAACTTCATTTTAAAAAGCTAGTTTAGGATATTGTGCTAAATTTCAAATTTCAAAAGTAGTGGAAAAATCAAGTAAACTAGATGTGCCCACAATGAAATGGCAAATTTTGAAAATGACTAAGTTTTATATAAATATAATAGTTTTGAATGGCCCTATTCATGAGAAAATATATAAGAAATGATTCAATAATAATAATAATCCTGACCTTTAAAAATGTCTTTTTTCTGAAGTTTTCTTAATAAATGTGATTGTGGGCTTCCCTGGTGGTGCAGTGGTTGAGAGTCTGCCTGCCGATGCAGGGGACACGGGTTCGTACCCCGGTCTGGGAGGATGCCATGTGCCGTGGAGCAGCTGGGCCCGTGAGCCTTGGCCGCTGAGCCTGCACGTCTGGAGCCTGTGCTCCGCAACGGGAGAGGCCACAACAGTGAGAGGCCCGTGTACTGCAAAAAAAAAAAAAAAAAAAAAAAATGTGATTGTATGTGTTAAGTATATACTTAAAAATTTTTTAAGGCAAGATAGAAGATTTTAAAATGGGGAACAATATAGCATGAAGTTCAGAGCAAGGACTTTGGAACAAAGGTGCTGACTGGTATTGCAGGATAAGTTCCTTGGACAAAACCGCTTTGCCCAATAACTTGTTAATAAAAGGAGATAATGATAATACCTACCTTATGATGTTGCTGAGAGGGTCACATTAGAGCATCCTCAAAGAGCTTAGCACATTGTCCTGAAATAATATTAACGTACTTTCATATTATCATTTATAAATTTTTTGCTTCTCAAGCAGGAAAAAGAATCTAAATTTGGAATGTTCACGTAAGATTTTAAAAAATTTACAAATAAGGTAATGGTTACTAGTTTTTAATTAAAACAGATAAATTAAGCTCTTTCTTTTACAAATTTGGTAAAATGTATGGTGTTTTCCCATATGCAAGGTAGTTTATGGTTCTGTTTAGTCCCCCAAAGTAGTCATATTTTGATAGAAATATAGGCAAAAAGATACGATTCTTGCTTCTATATATATCCAAACATCCCTTCCTCATTTTTTTCCCCCAGAAATTGAAGAAGTGGAAAGTTGGGAGTTATTGATTTCACTGTTCAGGGACAAGGTTTCCTACTTGCTCTGTGACCTTGAATGAATCAGTTTACCTCTCTGTGCCTCTGGACCAGTGAGGGAGCTTTCAGCTGCAAAGCAGAGAAAACGCTCCTGAAAATGCCTTTAACAATGGCACATAGAGGCAGAGTGGTTCTGGGCTGGTTAATTCAGTGGCTCCACGATAATACCTAAGATCTAGGTTTTCTTCCCAACCATCTGTCCTTCCATCCTCAGTATCTCAGTTTTGTTCTCATCTTTTCCCCCTCGTGCACACACATTGGCTCTACAGGACCAGGCATTACACACAGACATAATCAGCTCCAGTGGAGGGACAACAGACATGTATCTTCTGCTGTATCCTTCATAAGACTGAGAACTTCTTTCCCACAGCTCCTCACCCCCAGGATTTCCTTTCATGATGTTGGTCATATCTGGGTCACGTATCACCCCAGCGAGTCACTTGCAAGAGTAGTAACATTGCTCTGATTGATGCAAGCAGAGTGAGATCCTATGTTGGTTAGATGAATCCAGATTTACCCCTGAGCTGGAGCTGGTGGTCTCTTTGCAGAAGGTTGAGTACATGGGTGCAGCTTTGTTCAGGATTTAATGGACTTGGGTAACAATGTACAGTATCTGCTGAAACCTTAAATTTGTTGTCCTGTAAAATGCAGGAAATACCAATTCTATCTAAGTCACAGTATTTCTTAAATGAATTAATGTTAGCGCATCTACTTATAAGCAGGCCCATGGCTGTCAAATGAACAGCAATGGTTTTATGATGAGTCTAAGCCTCCTTTGTCAATTATGTGTAAGTATAATTCTAGTCTCTCCTTCACCTGCTCCTCCACTGTTCAGCCAGGACTCTGTAGAGTTCATCACCTACTCCTCGCCATAGCTATTCCATTGCTGACTATACTGATCTCCATAATGGTCACGTTCCAAAGCCACGTGACGAAGAAAAGCACAAACTAGGTGACTTCTAATCCCCTTCCTTTCTCTGCCAGGAGCCATTAATAATGTACAGAAAATACAATATCAAATGTACGTATACTACCAAGATTCATTTTATGAAGGTGACTCAACCAAAGACATGTTCATTGTATGTTGTAAAACTACTATGTATTTCTTCTTTCTGAGTAAGAAAGGAGAACCCAAAGGGCTTATGGTTTGGCTTGCATGCTCTCTTGCCAAGCACTGTTCTCATCCCTTGTTCAGGCCACTCTGGTGTGCGATCTTTTATGCTAATGTGATCCACCAAGAAGGACTGATTTGCCCTCGGGCCTCAGCTGGTGCCCATTTTCTTACGCCCTGGGATTTGTTTCCTCCCTACCTCTGGTTCTGTGGTTCAGACTCGTTGCCAATTCAGTTCTGACGTGGGAACACTTTCCCTTTTTTTTCCCCTGGGTTTGATTTTTCTTTGCATTTATCTGTTTCCATCAATGCAAAATACTGAAAGGTTCAGATTGATTTTCCTTCTCAAAACATGAAAGGTCTGTTTTTCAAACTTCAGTATTTCAAGAGGGAATATCTGTGATCAATATGTCTAAGAATTAAAGAGGAACTCCAGACTCCCCCTTCTGATTGTCAGTGACTCAAAGCAACCTGTTTACCCACTTGGATTCTTCCCAGCAGAAAATGTTAACAATTGTAATTATCACCATTATGCAGTATGTTCAATTGTACAATCAATATAATTGCCAAATGGAAATTATACAATAAATATAATTACTGCTTTATTCCTGTGCGGTATTTCACTGGCACTTCACATTTACTTTGTCCTTTAATTAGTAACAGGTGTAATTACAGTACTGTGCTTAGAGCTGAAGCTTGAGTAATTGGCAGGAGTGGGCACAGGGTATGGCTGTTGAGAGGGGCCATTGTGACTCATTATCCGCTGGAATTGCCTGAGGACACCACACAGCTCACCTAGTGGCCCAAAGTCAAGCTGACCTGTGGACACTCTTGGTATAAACTCCAGGTCAAGGATGCCCTGAGTCCTTGAGACACACTACTTTGCCAACCCTCCCTCTTGACTTCCGGTACCACATTGTACCTACTCTTTGTCTTTCTAGACAAACGTATCCTTTCATTAATTTAACAAGTATTTATTGAACAGTGTTTATGTGCCAAGTACTGTTCTATGTGCATGAGATATTCAGAGAACAAGAGACGCATGAAGCTTATAATCTAGTGGATAAAAGCGGACTCCACAAGAAAACAAAGAGAGGTAAGAAATGTATGGTGCTAAGTGCTAAGAAGAAAAACTACTGTAAAGTAATACTGTGTTTTGGTTGGGTGGTTAGGGAGACCTTTCCAAGATGTGACATTTGACTTGAGATACTAATGATGAAGCATACTGTTCAGGCGGTGGCTGTGGCAACTGCAAAGGTCCTCAAGGGGAACGAGATTAGGAACAAGCCTATAGTATTGCAGGGGGCGAGGATGGGAGAGAGAGAAGGAGAGGGAGTGGGGAGAGGGAGAGAGAGATGGAGAGGGAGAATGTGTGGTGTACTGAAAGAGGTAGATAGAAAGGGGTTTCAATTTTAGAGGGTTTTTAAGGAAGGTAGAGGGTTTGGTGCAGGGTTGTAGCATAACTTGATTTACATCTTGAAAGCCCCTGCTACCTGATATATAAAAAATGAATTGTTAGAGGAACAAGAACTGAAGAATACTAGATGGGGGAAATTCCAGGTAGGAGTTGCTGGTTGCTGGGCCTATAATGGTGCCAGTGGAGATGCAAAGAATGTAGGGATTTAAAAAAGTATTTGGAAGGTAGAGCCACCATTGCCTGCTGATAGAGTTGATGTGAACGTTGAGATGAAGACTGAAATCCCAATGGCTCCAGGCTTTAGACTTAGGACTTACTAAGGGGGAAGTCTGGGAAAAAGAAAACCAGTTTTAAAAGTAAGAAAACAAATCTTGTTCCATTTGAAATCTATTAGATATCCAGGTAGACAGTTGTATAAATATCCTAAAGGGAGCAGCCACTACTGTAGACATAAATGTGAGACTCAGCAGTATTGAGATAGAGTGACTCACGGACCAGGGTGAGATAAGCATCAGAGACGGAAGATAGAAGAGGTCTCAGGATTGAACTGTGAGTTATTGCAGCATTAGGGGTCCAGTGCTGAAGAAGAGTCGGTAAAGAAAATTCAGAGAGAGCTGCCAGTGAGGTAGAAGGAGAGTTTGGACACTCTGGATGCCACACCACCCAAGAGAATGTATATAAGAAGAGAGGAGTTAGCAATATGAAATGTTGCTGAGAGACTAAGACGAAAGCAAAGACATGGTCTTTGGATTTGGCAAGGTGGAGGCTGCCGTTGACCTTGTCAGAAGAGTTTTAATGGAGTGATTGGGATGTAAGTGTATGTGTGTGTTGAAGATAAAATGTGAGTGGAGGAAATGCAGACAGTATGCACAGGTGACTTTGGGGGAGTGCTGTGACAAAGAGTGAGGAGCCCAGCTGTAGGTGGAGGGACACAAGGGTCAAAGAAAGGCAACTCGATATTTTTGTGCGCAGAGAAGTATGGAGGATGAAGAATGGATGCTGCAAGGTGGGAGGTAGATTTCTGTGGGAACAATGTCCTTAAGTAGATGAGACATGAAATCCAGAATATAAGTGGAGGGACTGTCTCTGACAGCAGTAGAGCCTTGTCTTCCCTCGTGGCAGGAAGGAAGGCTAGAGTGTAGGCACGGATTCCGGAAGGTCAGTCCATGTAGTGGTGGGAGGACTGTTGCTGCCTCCCAGTAGTTCGTGATCTAAGGAAAGAGACACCTCGTGCACATCTCCCTATATGAGTCAGACAGCAGTCTGAGCAGAGAAGCAAGTGCGGGGTGGGAGGAATTCTTCTCCAAAGTTTGACAGAGTATGTGGCATTTGACGTGGGCCTTTAATAATACATATCATTATGCCGTTGTGAGACTTACACATCAACAGGTTTTAGTGCATTTTCTCTAGGAGGCCCCCTGGTAAAAGTTATTTTATCAAAGAAGACACAGGTTGCTCTCTTGTTCCTAGAAATGTTAACTTTCCTTAGACATTCCACCCTTTCTCGGGCGTCACTGCCTTTTAAGATGCCCTGTTCACCTGTTGAAACTCCCTTTCTCCTTTTCCTTTGGCCAATCTTTACTTGTCTTTCAAGGCTAAGTTGAAGGGTCAACAATTCCAGAAAGGCTTCCCGATTCATCCTGCAGCCCCCTTATCAATTTGGGTTGGATCCTTCGTGTATGTCGGTGGGGCAGGTATAAGGATTCTTATTTTGTGGGTGTGTTAGGATGGGCACTGGTCCAAGCCACATGGCTGGAAGAGAAGTGCCCATGGTGGGAGCCATCCCAGAACTCAGACAAAAGAGAGCCTGCAAGCTCCAGAGGGCTGGATTGAAGGCTGCCCGAATAGGACAGTGTTGGCAGCCTTGAAAAAAGTCCTTGTTCATGTCTCCATGTACATGTGCAGTAGGTCTAGCCTTGCACTTGACTTTGGTCAAAGACCATCTTTCTACTTATGATGAGACAAGCAATTAAGAATATGGGTCTTCTTCTTTTCAAAGAGGTATTCTTTATCAAGGAACTAGATGAATTCAGTGGGTCAACTCAGTTCTCTGAGTTTTCATTTCTCCGACATGAGGGCTCCAGGATACTTTCTATGTAGACTATATGTCAGCGACACAAGCCACAGACCAAAAATTGTTCTGCAGAGTTTATAAAATTTGGTTACATATGTGAAGTGCTTGGAATAATGCATAATCAGTACAGTGTATTTGCTGTTTTTATTATTCTTTGGGATCTGGTGTGCGCTTATATTCTGGTTGATAACTTACTATAAACTCATTCTCTGGATGTTGTCCCATCTTTTTTCCCCCAAAAGATAATGCTGTGCCTGTAATCATAAGGAAAGCATGTTATCCTAGATAAACAGCACTCAAGGGCAAAAGGGTACCTGAAGTCCATGTACTTTTGATCTAAGGTAATACTAGAAAAATAAAGGTTGTTCTAGAATGTAAGCAATTCTGATAAACTTGAGAAACAAAGAAAGGTCTTGAGATCTTTAGGCTATTCATGTTTTCCTTTTTAGAAAAATTTGTCTTTAATTCTTTAGTCCCCAAACATGTAATTATAGTAAACAAAACAGAAGCAATAACTAAATTGTTCATTGACATATCTGCTTTGTCTAAATTGCTCTTGATGTGTTTCAGAATTCTTCATAATATTGCATTGACTAGTCGATCAAAAGAGAGGACATTTACTTACAAATATGTAAAAGCATCGAGAGTTTGAAAGTCAATGAATATTTGTCCAAAACTTACATACTTGTTCCACTAAAAGCCTCTGCTTCTAAGCATTTCGTTATCACTAATATATCACTTAGCTATCACTTCATAGTCATTGAAAATATGGGAAAGAAACACTGAAAATATTG
This sequence comes from Pseudorca crassidens, assembly GCF_039906515.1. NCBI lineage: Eukaryota > Metazoa > Chordata > Mammalia > Artiodactyla > Delphinidae > Pseudorca > Pseudorca crassidens. Next base: position 52,242,273 of record NC_090311.1, on the reverse strand, counting down.
CTTGAAGAAATACAGCTTATCTGGCTACTTTCATGATTTTTCAGATGCAACATGGAAGAAAAAGATACATAAACACTCTTTCCCTGGGTAGCAGATCAAACAAAGGGTAGATTTTTATCTTTGCAATAGCTCCTAGAGGAAGAAACAAAATAAAAGATGGTTTAGAAGGAAACAAAAGCATTTATAATCCTTGGCTGTCTTATTAATAAGAAAATAGAGAAATTCTTGACATATGCGTAATAACATTACATGTGCTGACTGTCTGAGTCGGATATAATTCCAGTATGCAGTTCAGATCAGCACAGGAGATTTAAAATCCCCAAAACTTCTTACACAATCAGTCCTGATCAACTTACTTTAATCTGGGGAAAGGCTATATTTCCATATGAGGTTTAAAAAAGTGTTGGATCATTTATTTATTCACTCATTCATTCATTCCCTTTTCTTTTCCAGTTTGAATTTATAGAATATAGGTTGGGTGTAAGATCCTGATTCTAACTGTAATGTACTTACAATAACTCAAGAAAGGGTAAATAAAGGTATAATACTAATTATTTTACTAATTTATTAACTTATTCCCTAAAGCCTAGTAGAGTGTATAGTGCCAGGCTTCTCAAACCTAAACCAAGAATACGAAGCAAATTTGTGACATTTCCTGGAATCTTCTCTCCCTGGAGTTCTGGGATGTTAGTTGCAGCTTTGCTTAATTCATGGTAGGACATGTTCTGGAAGTTGATTCACTGAATATAGTTCATGGTCTAAGTACATAGGTTGGGAAATTCTTTCATATGAAAATTTAAGTCAACAGAGAAACCAGTCTGTCTTTTACTACACCACTTTGTTTATGCAAATGTATATTTGAGCCCCTTTATCTAAAACCTTGATTTTCTCATTTATCTGCACTTATATAAACTTGTATAAGGACAGACAGCAAAGATAGTGATTTCTTACCTGCAGGGTGATATCTGTTGTGTAATATTAGGATGACTGCATAAAAAAACTAGCATTTTAGATAGAGATCAAGGAAATAATCTATGCCTACTGTCTACAGCATTACAAGTTCTGCTGTATTAATCTAGTTTCCAAAATGCACTATTTTTTTCTTTCAAAAAGTTTACAGACAAGTGTCCAGAATCTTGGTTTCTGAATATGTGCGTGTGCATGTGTGTGTGGGGGGGGTTGAATAATGAAAGAAGCATACTCCTGTTATGGCACTTAGGGAATTACTGTGGTGTACAGTTCCCTAAGCCTTAGTTTCCTTATCTGCAAAGTGGGGTTAGAAACTGTAAAAGGCAAGAAGACGGATGTGCCCTAAGAGCCTGCAGAAGGAACATCGTTCTGCTGACGCCTTGATTTCCTTATCTGCAGAAATGTCAGGGACTCTTGTAGGTGTTGGGAATACAGTAATGAACAAGATAAGAGGTTGAATAAATGATGAATATGTGCATTCTTAGCTCTGTGCTTATACAGTGCTTGTTGTATTAAGACAGTTGGTGCTGTTGTTGTGGCTGGTATAGTAGTATATTACTAGTAGTGTGATGGTAGTAGTAGTAGTAGTGGTAGTAGTACTAGTAGTAGTGTAGCGTTAGTAGCAGCAGTGGCAGCAGTTGTTCAGTAATATTGACTCTTGTATCAGACTGGATATTTCCTGACACACTGATACCCACTTCTAATAACCAGTGCCTACCCGATCCGTAACACCGAGCAGATATTCACATACTTACTGAATGGAAACATTGAATAAATTTGTTTGTATATAATTTTATAATTAACAACTGGAAGAAAGGCAGAAAGAGAATTTAGACAAACAACCATGGGATGGGATTACTCACCCTTATTTCTCACAAGGAATGAAATGATAGGAAAGTAGGAGGAGAGGAGTGGGGTACATTTCCAACATTAGCTGGAAAAATATATCAACTGTGTGATCTAATCCTATCTTCACAACAATCCTATGAGGAAATAGGAATAGAGAGGCTAAGTTGCTTTCCCAAAGTCACAAAGCTAGTATGGTGATGGGTTTAGCCATGGAATCAGGCTTGTTTGTCTCCGAAGCCCCTTCTCTTTCCTTATCCCCCCGAGGTAAAGCCGAGAACTTCTTTTGGGGTCAACTAACACTCAAGAGTTTAGAGTTTTGAGCTTCAGGGAAAGGCTTTGCAATATGTATGTCCTATTGCCACTGAAGGAACAAAAGAGACATCATGTTTAACTGAGCCAAGTTCAGTTTCAATTAAGCAAAAGAGACAGGCTGAACTATAGGGCTGTGCTTCAGGGTGGACAGCTTGAACTTGGCAATATCTAGATGTGGTTGCAGTTGCAACCCTCGGGGCCAGATGGCTTGCAGAAAGACCTAGACCCTGGGCAGGAAACCTAACCTATTTTCTCTGGAGGGAAGTAGTTTAGCGTATAGGATTTTGACAGTACTTTCACCAAAAGTTATTGGTGCTTTCACATTGTTTAGAATGATTTTGATTTCTTATAAGCAATTAAATCATGAATTACCTGAAATCATTCCTGTCATGAACTGTCCATTCTCCCTTGTGGTGTTTCAATCAGCCCTCCAGGATTTCCAGGTCTATACTTAAGATTAAAAAGAAAAATCTTAGTGAAATTTATTTAAGGAGATCAACTAATTTCTTAAAGAGTAGTGGCCATTTTGATGGGAGACCTTTAAGCAGTGGTTATTGAGGAGAAAATCATCATTTAGGACTAAAAAAAGTTGACTTTTTCAGCAAGGAACTGGTAAAGGAGGTGCTCTTAGAAGAAAGAGTAATGTAAGTAGGAAACATCATAAAAGTAATCACGCAGGATACCTTTGAAAGGTAACTATTATGAAAGGGAAACTATAGAACCCCTTCAGTAGATTTTTCTGTGATATGTACTGTTTTTTCTTAAAAAGGTGCAAAGTACATTTCACTTCACATAAATTCAACATTAATCAATCAATTAATTCAGTGTCTAGTATATAAGAAATTATATTCAGTTCTGCTAAAAATTTAGGGAAGAGTGAAATATAGGTCATGTTTCATAGGAACATAAAGCTTACAGAGCAAGATAATAGTAAGTCATCCATATAGCAGTAATGAAAGGTGAAGGACCAAATATTTCCTGAAGACCCCCTATGTTACCCATCAGGAATGTTTAATTGTTTCCATTTTAAAGAGGAAGAAACAGAGGTTTAGGTGGGTTGTACAATTTCCTCAAGTTCACAGAGGTATAGATTCAGAGAGAAGACGGAATTTAGTGCTGTATCCACTAAACCACTTGACTCACATAAGACGGTTGTTTGGAGGTGTAGGCTGAGGTGTCAGAAGTTTAAGGAAGAGGTAGCATTTGATGTATGCATTGGAGATAGAATTGTGACAAATGGAATTTTAGAGTGTGGTCATTCTAGACTGGCAGCTTGCAGGGTTGAGGAGCAAACAAAGGGGTATGTGGCTCTTCATCAGTTTTCCCTGAGTGATTAGCATTTGAGAAACTGAAGGAAAACAAGTCCAAATATCTAAGTTAGCACTGGCTTCACTGACCACTTTTGAGAGGACAATTCCATATACAGCTCTTTACATCCTTCAGTCAATAAACAATTGTTACTGAGTGAATTCATATTCTTTTATATTGTACAAATCATATCATAATTACTTGGAAATCGTATTATCTACACATATGTAGATGGAGCTGAGCCTTTCCTCTGGTCAGGATGCCCTGATTGAATCCATATGCCTCATTTGTTGAATCAAGATCAGTGGTTTAAATGTCAAGGTCTATACCAAAAGGGCTGACAGACTCCTGTCTTTTACTGAAGCCCCCTTGATAGATGAAAAAGGCATAGTCTTACAAGAGGGGTGGACATGGATTGAGCTGACTAGAAGAAAAACATATGTCAGAAAAATTACTGAATGCTATCAGACGATATAAAAACATCCCTAAATGTCCTTTAGCCCAAAGCACATTTGTGGACAACAAACTGTTCATTTTGATTGATATGTGATATGCACATAGGGCGATGTTTTAGATTAGAGGAAGGCAGCCTGGGGAGGACATGAATATCAGGGTGAAGAAGTTGGATTAATAGGGGATGATATGATTATTTGGGGCAGAGAAAATAATATTTGCAGCTGTGCTTTAGAAGGACCATCTGTGACTCATAGGTAGGATGGATTATAAAGAGAAGAGTAAAGACAGAGACACCAGCCAGAAGGCTGTTGGAAAAGTTCAAGCAAGACTTCAGATTAAGTCAGTGGTAATGGAAAAGAAGAGCTGGACTTGGATTCTAATGAGAATTCTGTTTCCACAGTAGGGGTCAGCAGATTGGAAGTAGATGGTAAGGCAGCAAAAAACATCAGAAATGCCTTTCAGTATTTGAGGTTGAGAAATTCAGCTTGGTTTCGGTTTGGATATAGTAATTAACATTTTTATTCATTTATTTTTGTTTGTTATTGAAGTATAGATGATGTATAATATTATATGAGTTACAGGTGCAATATAGTGATTCACAATTTTTAAATGTTATATTCCATTTATAGTTATTATAAAATATTGGCTATATTCCCTGTGTTGAATAATATATCTTTGTAGTTTATTTTATACATAATAGTTTGTACCTCTTAATCCCCCAGTTCCTCTCCCCACTGGTTTGTTGTCTGTATCTGTGAGTCTGTTTCTTTTTTCTTATATTCACCAGTTTGTTGTATCTTTTAGATTCCAAGTATAAGTGATATTACAGAGTATTTGTCCTTCTCTCTTTGGCTTTTTTCACCTAGCATAATACTCTCCAGGTCCATCCGTATTGTTGCAAATGGCAAAATTTTATTTTTTTTTATGGCTGAGTAGTATTCCAGTGTGTGTGTGTGTGTGTGTGTGTGTGTGTGTGTGTGTGACACCTTTTTAACCTTTCTTCTGTTGATGGACATGTAGGTTCAAAGATGAAAGTGGCCTACTCTCTTCCATGTAGTAATGGAAAGATACAGTCACTCTGGAAGGTCAGGTCGCTGTCTTTGGAGATACTTTACATGGTAGCATTGCTTAAAACTATGACCTTGTCTGCAAATCAAGAACATAGCCATCTTTCACGGGTGGTCTAACATTAACAAAGATCGTAAGAGAGATATAAAATCAGTAGGCAAAATTAATAAATTATAATACAAAATAAAATAAAGACTGTATTAATATGGTTATGTTTAGCCCCTTTTCTCCCTGGAGGTTATACCACCATGGAAAATCAAATCATAAGAATCCAAAGCAGAAGGCTCCTTGGCGGACAAGGAATTAGAACAATGCAAGTTGAATGGATCAAACATTTAACAACAGTGTGGTGCATTCATTTGCTCACAGAAATGGTTCTGCTGGTATGACAAGCAATTGAAATCTCTCTGTCAAGTCTCCATCTCCCTGTGGTCAAGATAGGCTGGGTTATGCCATGGTAACAAGTGAATCCAAAAATCTTTTGTTTTGAATTTAATTTTATTTATCTTTTTATACAGCAGGTTCTTATTAGTCATCCATTTTATACACATCAATGTATACATGTCAGTCCCAATCTCCCAATTCATCAAACACCACCCACACACACCCCATCCACCACTGCTTTCCCCCCTTGGTGTCCATACGTTTGTTCTCTACGTCTGTGTCTCAATTTCTGTCCTGCAAACCAGTTCATCTGTACCATTTTTCTAGGCTCCACATATGTGCGTTAATATACGATATTTTTCTCTTTCTGACTTACTTCACTCTGTATGACAGTCTCTGTATACATCCACATCTCTACAAATGACTCAATTTCGTTCCTTTTTATGGCTGAGTAATATTCCATTGTATATACGTACCACATCTTCTTTATCCATTTGTCTGTCGATGGGCATTTAGGTTGCTTCCATGACGTGGCTATTGTAAATAGTGCTGCAATGAGAATTGGGGTGCATGTGTCTTTTTGAATGATGGTTTTCTCTGGGTATATGCCCAGGAGTGGGATGGCTGGGTCATATCTTAGTGGTTTAAAATGCTAAAGGTTCTTTGTTGCTCAACCTATGTGTCCATTTCACATTGGCTGTCTGTCTGGCCCATGTTATGTTTACTTCATGATTAGAGTGGTGGGATGGCTTCTATCTAGATCACTGCTGGTTGTCATGGCAGAGAGAAAAGAGACACGTTGAACCACATACCACCAGCTCTTCAAGTTGTTGCAAATGACACATCTCACTTCAGCCCGTATTCCATTAGACAAAGCAAATATTATATACTCCCCGAGTTCAGGCAGGCAGGGATGAGTGAGAATGATCCTCTTATAGGGCATTGGGAATATTTAGCATTCTGGAATGCAGTCTGTTGCACTAGTTCAGGTTCGGATGATGACCGACATTTTATCTCTGACTTTTTTTTTTCTTCCTTATTTAAACCTTTGATTGATTATTTTAATATGTTAAATAAAAATGCATCAATCAGGTTACAAGAAACTCTTTTTAGAGTGAGAAATTTTCTAACTCTTTAAGGTAACATTGTGTGTCTCTACCTTGATTCACTGAAGTAGACTGTACCATACAATTCAGGACAGTGCTCTTATATTTTGGAATGCACCTCACTGTATAACCCATGCATTAACAGGAACTTTATAGAATCAGAGGTGCTGACAGTCTATACAAGCTATGTATTAGTCAAGATAACTATTGTTATTTTGTAGTTATAGTAAACATCTCGGTGTCTTAATACAACAAAAGTTTCTTTCTTGTTGATATCATAGTCTGATGAGGGTCTGGTAGTTCTCTTTGATGGCTGTGCTCTGTGCCAGGTATCTTCTCTTTGATACTCTATTCACACCCATCCTCCACCTTGGTGTGTGCCTCAGAGGCTGTCCTAATTAGACTTCATCAGGGGCTCCGTTGCTATCTATTTCTGGTTGGGTTTAGCCATTGGAGGACAATAACAGAAAATTACTGAAGAACAGAAGGGAATAGGTTGAAGTTTTTATTTCTGCAGTGGTCTCTCTCCTGGCAGTGTGCTTCTTTTAAAGAGAAATTCTCCAGTCAAGTGGCGTTCTTCATGCAACTCTCCCTCTGGGTTCTGGAATCTATATCCTTCATTTACCTCTTCAGGCATAGGAGTAAGAATGTCTCCCCATTGTTGGTAAACACCTGGGGCACTGCATCATTCTTCGTTGCTGTCAGTAAAGCTTGCCCTTGCCTATGTGATTTGTTCCTTTGCATCCACCTCAGTTTTTCAATCTGTGTGAGCCACATGGTTACCTACTAGGGCTCTGACATATATTCTCAAAGCTGTCTGGTAATTCAAGCTCGTTCCACCTTGTGATGCTACCATCTTAAACACGTGAACTCTGTGGTTGCTGTGGAAGTAAAGGCAGACTGTGGACACTTGAACAGGGTCTTGTGGTCAGTCCTGTATGTGCAGATACTACCGCCCACATCTCATTGACTGGAACCTAGTCACATGGCCCCAGCATAACTGAAATGCAGTCTTCTCGTGGACCCAAAAGGTGGGAAAGAAATGGGATTTGCTGAGCACAGCATTATATGTGCCACAGGTGTAGGTGGACAGTAGGTAGATGGAATGTGGGCATTAACTCAGAAAGATGATATTAAAGACATATACAAGAAGTTTGGAGGATACTAAACATTGTGCCAAAGTCAACCAGGTGCATCCTCCCATCTCTCGACCAGATGTCCTTACATTTACAGATAACATCATCATTCTCCAATTTACTCAGGCTCTCTGACCTTCAGTCTCTTCCTCTATTTATATATTAAGTTAGGACTAAACTTGCAGATTTCAGTTCTGTGGTTCTTCTGCATCCCACCTGTTCCTTTTCATTTTAACTAACGGCGACCTGGCTTAATGTGCTAGGCGAAGCTGCACAAGTAAATGAGAATTGTTGGAGAAATGGTCTATAGAAAAAAAGACAACAAATGGCAGACTCTCAGGTATGTCCACAAACATGGAAGCAAAAGGAGAAGTCATAAAGATAGACCAAGAAGGCTCAGTAAGAGGCGTAAGAATTAGCACAGTATCATCAAAGACAGTTCAGGAATGAAGTTTGTGAAGGGGGCATGATCAAAGGTGACAGATTTGGGCAGGTATGAGAGGACATGCAAAGGAAGTTTAGGCATTCATGCTTACGTCTCGACCAATATTGGATTGGACTGAGCAATCAGGAGGCACTGAATGCTGCATAGTGACGATGGAGAGGAGGATGTTTCAGAGCAATGAGTGCCTGCATTCCCATCACTATCATGCTTGCTTCCTTTCCATCCTCAGCACAACAGTTTACCTGGTACCTTCCTCAAAGATCTTACTTTCTTTACCTTCTACCACATCTATTTTTCAACTCCAGATATCACTATTTTCTCTACTCTTCCTGTCTTTGAAGCACACCTTATTTGTGTTATTTAATCACAGTTGGTTCTCAATCATTACTCAATAATACTTTGATTCTTACTGATTCTCTATTCCAATGTTCTGTTCTAAATCAAACTTATTAAGCCTCTCTTAACCACACACATACCCTTCAATGAAGCTCTGCTTTTCTTCCTTCTACCTAAAATTTCTTTGTTCCTTTGACTCCTTAGTATGTTTAAGAAAGTAGAGACTTTCCTTTCTAAGGAATATGTTGCTGTTTGCTTTTCTCACTCCCCAGAACACCTTAATTCCTCCGGTTTAATTAGCATCTTCAAATACTCAGTTTCTCCACTACTGCTTACTCCTTTGCTTCAGAGATTAAGAATAGATTGAGAACAAATCATTGAAATCTCCATGACCACCTTTAGATGATATGTGTGGCCTCTTCCCCACCAGACCCTGACAATTTGCTAAACAAATGATTATCATTGGCGTAATAGCCAGTTCTTTTCATTTTCCCCAGCTAACCCTCTGCTGAAATTGCTAATAAGCTTCAGAAATGGACAATGGCAGGCAGGCGATATGGCTAGAGTGGGAGGCCTTGCTAACCCACAGGCAGCAAATCTAGAAATGAGCACGCTGCAGGAATAGTAGTCCCATCTCCAGAGGTAGAGTCCCCCATCTCTTCTAATCTCCCCAGTACTAGGGTTATTATGTACAGACTGAGCCACGCTTGAGGACTGTTCACTGCTTTTCATTTGGCTTTCCCTTTGGGCTGGCTGAAGTAATTGTTTGCTTTCCAACGTTCAGATGCTTTGAGTGTGTGCTCTGTATTGTAGCTATCGCAGTGACCTTTACACCGAGCTACATATTAAAGTATTTTTGTCTATTTTTTATGTATTCTAAATTTCTTCTTTATCTGTAAATTCATCCTCATCTTTATGCCCAAAATAGGAGAAATAGTACATTTGAAAACTAATCACGTAGCACATTTGCAAGGTATGTTCCCATACTTTGTCTGCTTTAGCCTCAAACCAAACTATAAGGTTGATATTGTTAATTCCATGTTACAAAGAAGGAAATTGTGGCTGGGACAGGCTCAGGCTCTTGACTAGCTGGCTCTTGTTCTTTGTAGTTCCTGTTCCTGGATGCTAAGTCCTTTTATCTGCATTTCTGCTTTCCTAATTGCTTTTGACAAAAGGAAACAGGAACATGCTTGAGAAGCAATAGACTTTCCAGATGAGTTGCCAGACTAAATGACCTTTAAGGTTTGTTCCAATCTGGATGTCTCTGATTCCCTCCTGATTATAGTGTGATAGTATTAGGCAATCATTGTAATTGTCCTAGCTGAATGAGAGAGTAGCTGACTGAGTGACTTATTATTTTCAGCAATAATTTTTAATATCTTCTATTTTTATTAATTAGGAAAGAAATCCCAAGGTCTCCAAGGGAAAATGTATATTTACTTGCACTTAGAGTTCAGTAGCAAAGAGCATGGGCCACTTACTAGTAGATGATTTGGGGTAAGTTAACATTTCCTTTCTGCCCCTTAGCCCCTTATTCATAATATGGGGTGAATAACATACCTACCTGTAGAGTTTTTGTGAGGTTCAAATTACTGTGCACGTGTAAAGTGCTTAGAATGGTGCCTGGCACATAGTAAGTTCTCAATAAACAGCAGCTGACTTTATTTTTTGTAAAAATAGAAAAGATGTATAAGGAAACTGTCATTTTAAGAATAGTTAGCATCAATTGATTTACAGCTTAAAGTTGCTTATAGTATTTGACCATTGAATTTTTGCAAAACACCTTATATGCATTATCTCATTTAACCCAAACTATCAGAGACTAACAATTATTATTACCATTTAATAGATGAGGAAATGGAGGCATAAGAAAGTTATTTAACTTACTTCAGTCTCATAGATATGAATTACGTAAGAACGAATCAGACAGGTTTGTCTGGAGAAAGGCCATAGCTCTAACTAATGTGCTAAGCCTTTCTGGTATGTTTTAGATTAAACAATGATTAAATAAAATTGAAAGTCTTTTAAATGCAATTGGGAATGGTATCGTAGAATTACACCTGTATTCCATTTCTACTATAATCAGACATTTAAAATTGTATACCTTGATAAGTCACTGGCGTGACCCGCAAAATTGTAAATAGTGAAAGTAGATCCTTGCGATGAGTGTTTATTATGAAGCGCTTTACTTTCATTCTCTCACCTAAAACTCTCAGAAGAGGCTGGAGCACAGAAGGGTATGTGCCACACCCTTAACCATAGTGCTTCCCACCTTGCTCTTCATCTTGTCAATTAGATAAAAGAACAGTCAAAAATATGTTTGAGGATCTTTGTTTTTTGTTCTTTCCTGAATGCATATCAGTAATAGGAGGAAAAATATCTAAAATACATATGAGGGGAAAAAAAGATTATTTTCAAAAACAAAACCCTCTAGCTTTTAAGTAATTCATCACAGAGATAAAGCAATACAGTTTCATGCCTCATAACAATTTAATAAATATTACTAAAATATGGCACCTGCTACCATGACTCATTGGCAAGCTGTTTGTGTAATATAAAGTTATCCAGAATTGTTTGGGGGAGTTGGTATGTTAATGTAATACACAAAATAATCTCTGAAGAAAGTCAGGAACATATGGTCTCTGCTCATCAGCTAACCCCCAGGGATTGCACCAGAATCTCTTTTCTTATAGCTCCATGACATTGAGAGGAGAGATGGGAAGAAGATAGGGGAAAAAAGAGCAGTGGGAAGAGAAACATTGATTACTCAAACCATCAAATTGTACTTGGAAGGATAAATCAAGAATCACAAAGTTAACATCTTCAAGGAATCTGTTAAAATACAAGTGGAACATTGCAGCATTGGAAGTTTTCAGAATATATGTTCTGAATCTTGGCACACAGTTAATCCTTTCAACAACCACGGTAAAATGCTGCATATAGCATGCCACTGGCCCACATAAAGGAGTTGGACGCCATCTATCAAAATCAACATTCCTTTGAACATATTTTCAATGTTTTAAATTCCAAAGTTTACGCACATATTAGACCATCTCTCTCTTAAAAGGAATATGATATATTTTCTCATTTAAAGAGGCCTATCTTGTCCCAATTAAATGCGTTTGAATAGAAAACTGTAGTGTTAACAACATCTGTCAGCGATCATTTACGTATAAGTAGAAGTATGTACTTTAAGGATTATGTTTACTTAATAATCATCCCTGCTCCCTGGAATTGGGAGATCAGAAACTTTTTTCTTTTACCCAATGATATGATATAACCACTAAATTTTGAATAACTCTATCATTGCAGGATAAGGCCTGGCTATTAGTTGGAACAATAAAATGATTGGTCAGTACTTTACATTCTGCAGCATCTTTTTAATGGAAGAATTATCTCAAGAGTGCATTTTTAAGACAGTTCAATAGGGCTCTTGTGAATGCGTTGTTTTTGTTTAGTTGGAAAACTTTTAAATGAGGTATTATTTTATCACTTTTACATTTGTGTTCTTTTGTTTTAATTTGCTAATCCTTTCAGTTTCACATTTTATTCTAAGTCTAGGTAAGATGCAGCCCCAAACCTTCCCCCAGGCAAAGTCAACCTTGGGTTATTTAAAGAGTGGCTTTATGACAAGTTCATAAGTAAATGTAGTTAATGAAAAAAAGCAAGGATATATACTTAAAATAAATAAATATAATAAGTAATTCTTTCACTTAAGATTTGGATTACTTCAAGAAGGAGTGGGATTAGGATATAACTGTATTAATATTGATATTGGTATATATTTTATATACATATAAAGAAGATTTTCCTGAGAAAATAGAGAAGTAACAGGGAGAAAACTGAAATATGACTATAACATATCCAGACAAGAGGCTTTGTATAGAGGAAAAGAGAGCACTAAAGTTGCCAAATATAAAGATTTTATAGATAGAGTTAATATTACTTTTATTTAGGCATCTGAGGCTTGGTCAGACTCTTCTCAATGAGTCTATTTTAAGGTGAAGTTATTAAAGGCTGGCTCCCATTTCACAGAAATTATCTCAAGTTGTTTTGTCTGGAAACAACCTGCCTCATGTGATTGTACTCTGAAGCACTCCAGCTAGAAGGCGGCTCTGTGACTTGAAATTTAAATATACAACAAATTCAATCAGGTGCCAGGGTGCCTGCCTGCCGGCCGGCCATATTGAAAGAGGGGAGAAGTGAGGGGCAGGGGGTTGAATGGAGATTGGGATGTGTGAAAGGGAAGACTTAAACTTTGGGGCTGGAAGAGCGCAGGGTGCTGCAAGAAGCAATGTGTCAAGCTGAATAATTCATGGTGCAGTACTAATTTTGACTCTGGAGAAAATTGCCTTCTCGCTGTGCCAACAGCTAGGCAGTGAGACCAAAAATCAAAGAGGAAGCTAAATGGAAGGGGAGAAAACACCCCGAATCAACACAATATCAAATTGACAACCTGTTTAAGGTTGCAAGTATTGTCAAAACACGTGAATACACGTTTTAAACCTTACCTACAATTGAGCATTCAGATTTATGCACATACTGATTTGTATGCAATAATAGGTAAATATTTTATAATTACCTTCCAAAATAACTCCTTGATATTAATGCAGAGACTTCCAGTAAGGAAATAAGCATTTGTGTTGTTCATTGGTACTTGGTAAAAACAAACTGCATGTCTTGGTATAGTGTAACGGATCCATCATCATTTTCTACTTACACAGTCATATGAGTGCCAGAAATGACCTTTTGAGTTAATTAACAAAGCTGCCATAAATATGGAACTTGATAAATGTTAATATTTATTGGAATTCTAAAATCCAGATGGTCTTCCTTCCAGTTTCCTGAGTAGATGGAATTAAATAAGAGTACTTCTAAAATACTACCTTAGGCTTCCTATCTATCACCTGTTCACTTAATTCTTTTCTTTAATGATTAGAATGAATTACGAATATTTCTAAAAGCAAACCACTGATTCAAGTTTAAGCCATTAACCAGGGTTTAAACTATAGGACTTTTTGCTCAAATATAGCAGCATTTAGAAATTTGGTCCTTCATTTCCTTTTCTTTAAAGGGTTCTTTAAGGAGTTCAAATAGCTTCTCAGAGGTAAATGCAGGATTAGATGATGAAGATATTTGAGGTGAAGTCTTTCTCATTTTGTTTGTTTTGTTTTCTAAGGAAAAGCCAGATTTGACTCCGGGTCGTAGAAAGGCATCCTTGGCAGAAAAATGCCATCCCATGAGTGGCTGAATAAGAGTGTGCATCCTGCCTGCTCACAGGTAGCCAAGCGAGTCTTCTGGGACAGAGCAGGGTTTCTAAAATCACCTCTGGCAAAGATGAGGGCTTTTCCTTAGTGGTTTGCACTGTTGTATAGGGCTGTTGAGACACCATTCTTTAGGACTGGCTGGAAATAATAGTTACTTAAAACTAGGAGACCTGGGGCTTCCCTGGTGGCACAGTGGTTGAGAGTCCACCTGCCGATGCAGGGGACACGGGTTCGTGCCCCGGTCGGGGAAGATCCCACGTGCCGCGGAGCGGCTGGGCCGTGAGCCATGGCCGCTGAGCCTGCGCGTCCGGAGCCTGTGCTCTGCAACGGGAGAGGCCATAACAGTGAGAGGCCCGCATACCGCAAAAAAAGAAAAAAAACAAAAAAAAAACCTAGGAGACCATCAGCAAGCCAGTGTAAAATTCAGTTGAGTGTGCATAGCCTTCCAGAATGCGTTTAGCTATTGCTATGGTACCTAGTATGGCATAGTATTTAGTTTGTCTTAATATAGATTTTGGAGACAGGACGGCAGGCTGGCAGCACAGAGCGTATTTTGGAGGTGCCGTTAACATACCTGTTCCTCTGAAATGCAGTGCCCTGTGCCCCTTTAGCAAGGACCTAAGGTGACAAAGAGTGCTGAGTTTGTCAGGATGCTTGCTGTCTACTTTTTAGGTCCCTGCAATGGCAAGATCACCGTGTGGGTCATCGTGCAGGAGGGGGCTGTGGAGACAGAAGACATGGGTTCTCTTTCTAGGTCCTCCACTTACTGGTTCTTCACTCTTGGGCAAGTCCCTTCAATTTGCTTGGTTTTCGTTTCCTCATATGTAAAATGATCATTTTCCTATTAGTTGGAACCATATGAAATTGCTGATATTTAACTGACCTGGGAAAACAGCAGTTTCTTATGGTTCAAACTAATAAGTCCTTCCGAGACTTAAATGCAAAGCACCTTGTACATAAGCACACAAATGCAAATTGCATGCTTGTCCTGCTAGAGTCAACATTTTGTGGAGACTCAGTGAGATAGTATCTGAAAAGCAATAATAGCATTCAGTAAGAATCAGTTCCCTTCATTGTGATTCCAAGCACTTTAATTCAAGCACTTTTTAAATTTCAGCGACTGTCTTAAACTTAACACTTTTATAGTGTTTTACAACTTAGAAACTGCTTTCACATAAATTAGCTTATTTGCTTTTTATAACAACTCAATGATAAGGAGATGAATTTTCTAGAGAAGTTGTGACTTGAGCTGGGTTATCCAGGAAGGTAGAGGGATCTTGCACATTGCTGTTTACAGTATATGGTCATAGCCACATACTCATGTCCCAGAATTAGTAAAACATTCAGCCCGGGAAACAAAACATGTCAGTGAAAGGCACGTCACTTTCCAATCTGCAGTCAGAAACAATTAGATCGGTGATCTTAAAATATTTTGATCAGAAACTAACACAACATTGTAAAGCAACTATACTCCAATAAAAATTAAAGAAAAATTTTGATCACACAACCTAAATGTAACAATGTTAGGAGTAGGAAACATTAATTCATGTGTGATTATCTATGAATTGTCTGTGCATGACAGAAGTAACACCTTGTGAACATTATAAAGTATACATAAACATCAAAATTTTTAAAGAAAAGATTTAGAAATGAATGTATTACAAAGTTCTAATATTTTCTCCCTGTATCCCAAAGGACTGCACAATTACAGCTGCTTAAATAGCAATACTGGTGGATTTCTATGAGTTCCATGACTCCCAGGCCCTGCTGAAGGCCCCAAAGACAGGGAAAGCTTTGGGATTTGTACTCAGGTCAGAATGGTTTCTGAACTTAGTGCAGCTAGAACCCGAACATGTGACTCACAAGCGAGGGAGCAGGTATGGGGGTGCTGGCAGCCTTACTTGGAATCAAAGGTCTTATCACCCAACACTCTAATTTTGGGCAAGGTGCAAGCTCCCTCAGCCTCAGTTTCCTAAACATGGGTTTATTTTGGGATAAGAAAATAAAGAAATATTTTGGGGAAAGTACTTTCCAGTCTATATTATAAAATATAAGGCATTATCAGTGTGCTTATTTTTGTTTTCTATACCAGCATTTTGGGTAATGTAGGCAACACAGTAGAGATTTGTTGAATGAATGAATGAGAAAAGAAATTAATTAATTGGAAGCACACATTATCTTGCTATGTCACTAAAGATGTTTCCAGAAACAGAAAACATATGAAAATATATTGTCAGAGCAAGGTTTCTTGGGTTTTGTTTGTTGGCTTAATTTCAAATATTGAGAATAATGGAGACAAATGACTCCAGAATTGGTTAATTTAATAGCTCAAAGACATTGGTAAGGACCCACTGAGTTTTTTGAACAGTGACTCTCTTTGGATGCATCTACTCAATTTCCAAGATGCTGCCACGGTTCTAAGCAGCTAGGAAGATGGCAGTGTCCATAGGCTCAGTGGCTGTTTTTATGCCACAGGCTCATTCTTTCAGGACAAGAGAAATGATACTGATAGGATTTCTTTGGCTTAATAGAGGTTCAACCTTAGGGTTGGAGAAAGGGTCAAGCCTCCCTTAAACCAAAGGAATTTTATGACCAAGAAGGAGAAGCAGCTCTGGCCATCGATTGGGTCATCAGCCAACAACATTGCTCCACTAGCCTGTCCATGGCTTGTTGCTCACCCTTGCAGGCAGCCCACTGTCTCTCCTGGGGTGTGCGACCACCCAATGTGTGAGTAAGGCAGGTATCTGATTGTATTCTATCATGCTTTTTTATTTTCATTTTTGACAAAGACCTTTATTTCACAGTGACTTCTTCACAAGTTTCTTCAGATACTAATAGAAATAGGGAAGTAAAAATGCAGTTTCTGTTTCCTCCAGCTAGGGTGTCACTCTGTTTCTCATTCATCTTACTAAAGTTTGTGGATTCTTGCTCATGACCCCCCCTTCCATGGCAAATATCAGTTAAGCACTTATATCTAGGGAAGCCCTCCTTTATTAATGTGAAGTTAATTAAGAATGTGTGCGTCTCCGACACTTATCATTACAGTGAGAAGAAATTAATTTTTTCAAGTCCAGTGAAATTTCATTAAGTGAAAAGCTTTTAACTCTTATAATAATACATGTGAAGAATTATGAGAAATAATTGGCTGTATTTCTGGAACAGATGCATTTTATAATAGGTCAGCTGAGCACAATGACTGTAAATCAAATTTGAATGCAGGATTTCTCAGGTGATAACAAATGGGAAAATATGGCTTATTGGTAATATTTTGACTTCAGATCATTTAAAATACTCAGGACTCATTCTTCTAGTTTCATTTCACCTCTTGTTTTTTTTTTTTTTATCATTCTTTTAAACTTAATATGTTAGAGGTCTCACTTCCAGCTATTCTTTGTTCATCTCCAATTCAAAATCTATTTCTATTTTATCAGTAATCATCAGTGCTACTACCATGATTAATATGAGTATGTCTGTGTGTATGGATTGGTGTGTGTCATGTGAACTTTAAGACAATTTTATGCAGAATCATCTTCTGTTACTACTTTTCAAGTCATTAGCATGACCAGCCAAAGTGTTCTGAATAAATTACGTAGTTCATGGCTGAAGCAAGCATTTGTTTTTCAACAATTTGTGTTCATACACCTCAACTTATGCCAGACAGACAGACATCTAGTTACGCCATCTGACATATATGGTACTTTGAAGCTTTGTACTTAAACGTTTAAAAAAGTGTGGTATTTCTGATATTCTGTGGACCTAATTTTTTCAGGCAGTATGTCTTTTTTTTTTTTTTTTTTTTTTTTTTGCGGTATGCGGGCCTCTCACTGCTGTGGCCTCTCCCATTACGGAGCCTGTCCGGATGCGCAGGCTCAGCGGCCATGGCTCATGGGCCCAGCCGCTCCGCGGCCTGTGGGATCCTCCCGGACCGGGGCACGAACCCGTATCCCCTGCATCGGCAGGCGGACTCTCAACCACTGCGCCACCAGGGAAGCCCCAGGCAGTATGTCTTTGTAGTTTTAAGAACTTTGGTAATTATCTAGATTTGGTGCTTTGTAAACAATTAAAATAATACTTAATCACTTATAGAAAATATGCCAATTCCTTACTGCAAACCATCTGACTTCGTGTATGGTTTGTAAGGAAAATCCTTGGGTATTTCTGTGTATTTTATGTTTCCTTCACAAGGCCAGATGATTTCCTTCAGAACCAAGGAAAAGGAGCACTTAGAAAGTGTTGAAAATCAATTATCTTATAATTTGATATCTACTCTGGTGCACAGTCTGAAATATCAGCGGTGGTTTACAGAAAAGTCTTTCACATATTTTTAACACTGTATCTTTCTAAATGTTTTAACCAGTTTATTGCTCTTTTGTACTCAAAAGTTGTGTTTCAGCTTAATGATTACAGGTACAGAGAGTGACGTGCTTTTCTTCCCTAGAAAATTACTGAAAAACTAGACGTCAGAAATCAGATTTTCTAATCTTCGTCCAGTCTACCGTTTAGCATAAAAAGGATTCTCATATTGTGTTTCTGCAGATCACGTACACTGAGCAAACCCAGACAAAGCAGTTCTGCTGCTGATCTTGAATTAAGATAGTCTTTCCACAATTCAAAGAAAGAAATTAATAGACATGATTTTTTCAATTAAAGTTATTCTTTATTCAATTTATTTCCTGAAATTGTTCATCTTCCAGGAAGGCCTAGGATGAGCTAAAAATAGAACTTGGAAACAGCAGCTTCCACTCCATATGACAGGGTTTTGGTGAGAGTGTCTACAGGGGTGGTGAGCTTTGTCACATGTGTCATGTGGCCACATTTCTGGTGGCTCCTAATGTGGTTAAGACCATGGACTCTGCATCCTGACTATTTGGGCTCCATCACTCTTAGCCAAATCCTAGCTCAGATGTTCTAAAGTGTCATTCCGGGACCAGCAGCATCAGGATCACCTGGGAACTTGTTACAAATGCAAATTCTCAGGCCGCACTCCAGACCTACTAAATTAAATCCTCTATGGGTGGGGCCCAGAATCTACATTTTCACATGCCCTCCAGGTGATTCTGATGTTGCCTAAAGCCTAAGAACCACTGTCCTAGATCCAGCAGTGGACAAATTGCTTAATATCTTCGTGCTTCACTTTTCCCAGTTGTAAGTGTGGATAATAATAATGTTTATCTCATAGGGTTATTGTGATGATTAAAGAAAATCGTGTAGCGATTTCTGCAAAAGTGCCTGGCATATAGTGAGTAATCTCTAAACACACAGATACATGGCTTCTATGTGCTCCAACATTCGAGCACATTTGAAAACCAGTGTCTAATATGACATTTCTTTCTTCAGTCAGTCACTGCAGAACTAGGGTTGCAAATTCTTGACACTAATGCATATTTTAGAAAGTGAAAGGTTATTAAAATTTCATTTCATAATGTCTTTCATTAGCTTTATATTCCTTAAAGTGCCTATCTTATTTTACCTTCTAAATGAAATTCATTTTTCTTTCAGTACAAATTCATTTTTTTCCCTTGGCTCTCATCCTCATTTCTTACTTTTTTCATTTTCTTTTTGGTCTGGATATTTTCTTGAACATCTTTTCAGTATTCTAATAATGTATATCAAATATGCAAAGAAAATATACTTTTGGAAAGATTGATCAGCTAAAATTAATGAATATGAATGAGTATCCTGTGTTTAACATATAAGTAGGATACCACCTTTTCTCTGTCACGCAAATGGGAAGGTAAATATAATGTGGTCATTAATAATAATGAAATAATGCCATTTTGTATAAGCATTTAGATTATGTCATACATTTTAAGGAGGTAAAATTATATTAGGAGTCTTGCTGGTATACACATTTTCCTAATTTATTCTTTTTACCAACTGCGTGAAAATTCACTGAAAAAATTCAGTCTAGAGTTGGAATAGGGAGCTAATGTTTAAGTTTGTTTGTTATCCATGAAGCAAAATGTTATTATGTTAGATATATTGGCAGGGAGATTTGGGATCCAGTTCAGTTCAGTCATTGAGGACACACTCTGCTTCACACTGTGGAAAATATGGCCTCTCCAGCGTCCTCCGTTCCTAAGGAGGCTTTCATCTGTGGACGCAGCACCATCCTGTGCTATCCTCATTCAAGTCACTCCATAATCTGGCACACCTAGCCTCTGTATGTGGCTCTCACATTTTCTCTGCCTGACTTCTTTGCTGTGATTGGTGTTTTCCTGATTTTCTCATGTGTCTTTCTTCTTGTGCTTCTTTACTTATGCTCTCTTCTTTACCTAGAAAGCCATCTTCTAGTTTTTTATGTCACTCCCATAGTCTCGTCTATTTTTGGATTTTAATCTGAGTTTAATAAAAATGTTTCCTGAAGCTTTGTCTTGTGGACACTAGGATTAGAAATAAAGGGCTAGAAATGGGGGTCTACGTGATTTATGGGCTGATTGCATCTAGGGAAGTGAGGATTTAGACTTGCATTGCAAAGAATGCCCCAAAAAAGAACCCAGTCTATAAAGCACTTAAAACAAAACAAAACAAAAAACTATTCAGCTTGAATATCTGAGTTTTCCCATTGTTAAGATTCTTTCTCTAAGGGCTTCTTGAAATGATCATAGAAGTATTTGACATTGTGAGAAAAACTTATAAATTGTCCTGCACACATATTAATGAAATGTGCTACATCAAAGGACATCTAATCTTGAGCAATCAGTAACAAATATGTCCTTAGTAGAATTATGGTAATATAGACACAGGTTTCTTAACCTCAACACTATTAAAATTTGGGGTTGGATAATTCTTTGTTGGAGCATGGGGCCACCCTGCATATGGTAGGCAGCATCCCTGGCCTCTACATACTAGATGCCAGTAGCAACATGCCCCTCCTCTCCATCAAACGGTGACAATCAAAAATGTCTGCAGTGTCAAATGTCTCCTGGGAGGCAAAATCATCCTGACTTGAGATTCACTTCTCCAGACTGTAAACAATTTTTGGTAAAGAAATTAAATTCTTGAACTATTATTCTACATCTTTCCTTATACAGCTGTGAAAGATGGATCCATTTTATTATGTTCTTGCAAACTGACTCTACACAAACATCCATTAAACGTCAGCAACTTTGACCTTTTTTTTTTTTTTTTTTTTTTTGCCGTACGCGGGCCTCTCACTGTTGTGACTTCTCCCGTTGCGGAGCACAGGCTCCGGACGCGCAGGCTCAGCGGCCATGGCTCACGGGCCCAGCCGCTCCGCGGCATGTGGGATCTTCCCAGAACAGGGCACGAACCCGTGTCCCCTGCATCGGCAGGCGGACTCTCAACCACTGCGCCACCAGGGAAGCCCCTGACCCAATTTTGTATTCTGTTCCAAATGATTACTTCTTGGGCTCTCTGTATATAAATTTATTAATTCTGTTTCCTTAAATTTTCTAGATGCTTTTATCTAGCATAAATAGTTTACCATAGGAAATTAGTTCTAGAACCTCAATTGTTTTGATATTAATGGGTACACAAGATTCTAATGAATTAAAATGACTTACTTTTAATGGTATCACACGAATAAAAATATCTTCCTTACCAAATTTCACCTCAATGCTGTGGATTTAAAGAAAGAAGGGAACAATATTGTATCACGATACTGGGAGGAAAAATTAGAAATACAACAATAAG
Organism: Pseudorca crassidens; assembly: GCF_039906515.1. Taxonomy (NCBI): domain Eukaryota; kingdom Metazoa; phylum Chordata; class Mammalia; order Artiodactyla; family Delphinidae; genus Pseudorca; species Pseudorca crassidens. Next base: position 52,220,981 of record NC_090311.1, on the reverse strand, counting down.
ATATGCACACACAAACACAACCACAAATTTAACTCAAAAGGATTATAAATTAAATAGAATAATATATAAATGCATAAAGATCATAACAAAAAATTCACAATGAACAAAGACAACAGAACACATGCAGAGAAAAAAATAGAAAAACAACTAAGAAGACATACAAGTTGAAATGAGATAATCATTTTACTGTTAAAATAGGAGAAAAAGACAAGAGTGGGAAGACCTTATGATTCTTCATTCACATGCGCGTGCACATGTTTTCTGGTATTATTGAATATATGTACCCAAACCTGCTGAACACCTTTGAATCGTCTTTGCTTGCTTAGGATATAGTGACGTATACTTTATAAGGCCCTGAACTATACAGATTATATTTTCAGGGATAAAGTAGGTGAAAAGGTTTTAAGAAGGTGAGTTTAAATCCAAGCTGCGGAATTCCAGCTGGGGGTAGAAGTGGATTTCTTATAAATGCAGATGTAGATTGAATAACAGCTTCAAGAAACCTTCAAGGTCATACTTACGGTAAATAGTTAAAATCAAGGGTGTTACGTTAAGGATCTTCTGAAGGAAGAAGATTCAGAAGATCTTCCTTGAGTTTGGGGGAATAGCTGAGGGTGGGAGTTAAGGAGAGTATGTAGGGCTTTTATTAGAAATATGCTTCCTTATCTTAAAAAGAAAAAAACTGGGCTTCCCTGGTGGCGCAGTGGTTGAGAGTCCGCCTGCCGATGTAGGGGACACGGGTTCGTGCCCCGGTCCGGGAAGATCCCACATGCCGCGGAGCGGCTGGGCCCGTGACCCATGGCCGCTGAGCCTGCGCGTCCAGAGCCTGTGCTCCACAACGGGAGAGGCCACAACCGTGAGAGGCCCGCGTACCACAAAAAAAAAAAAAAGGAAAAAAACTCCTAAGTATCACACCTGTTTCTCAATATCACATGCTTGATATATGCCATATAACCATATGTAACATTACATTTTATTTTTAAAAATTTATTTGTGTATTTATTTGTTTTTGGCTGCGTTGGGTCTTCATTGCTGCACTTGGGCTTTCTCTAGTTGTGGCAAGTAGGTGTTACTCTTCGTTGCGGTGCAAGGGCTTCTTGTTGCAGTGGCTTCTCTTGTTGCGGAGCACGGGCTCTAGTCGCATGGGCTTCAGTAGTTGTGGCACATGGGCTCAGTAGTTGTGGCTCATGGGCTCTAGAGCACAGGCTCAGTAGTTGTGGCGCACAGGCTTAGTTGCTCTGCGGCACATGGGATCTTCCTGGACCAGGGCTCGAACCCGTGTCCCCTGAATTGGCGGGCAGATTCTTTACCACTGCGCCACCAGGGAAGCCCTTTATTTTGTTTTAATGCTATTTTTTATTAGTTTCTGCTTTATAACAAAGTGAATCAGCTATACATGTACATATATCCCCATGTCTCCTCCCTCTTGCGTCTCCCTCCTGTCCTCTCTATCCCACCCCTCTAGGTGGTCACAAAGCACCGAGCTGATCTCCCTGTGCTATGTGGCTGCTTCCCACTAGCTATCTATTTTACATTTGGTAGTGTATATATGTCCATGCCACTCTCTTACTTCGTCCCAGTTTACCCGTCCCCCTCCCCGTGTCCTCAAGTCCATTCTCTATGTCTGCGTCTTTTTAATACTATTTTTAAATTATAACTTTTCAAGATCTTTAGGAACACATTTAATCCATGTCTTTTCATAAATTGTAGTTTAAAAATATTTAAAACTCACATAGGGAAAAAGCTCAAAGTAGAATTTTTGCTCTGGTGCTTCTGCTTCCTTCTCTGTCCTGCACACATGGTGGGGGTGATGAAATACTGGAACAGTACCAAGGGAAGACATTTTCACTTTGCAACATCTTTAATAGTTATAAAATGATTAGAGCTCTTGATTATGGAATAGACTTGATTTGGAACTCAGGGTTTTTTCTAGGCATATATTTTAACTTGAAATCTACTTATTTCCAAAAAAAAAAAAAAAAAAAATTCGCAAGACCGAGGAAGAAAAAAATTAGGTTACGAAACATAAAAGTCGAAAGCATTCCTTCCAACCTTGTGTTTTATATATTCTCTCAAATTTTGCTTTCTTCTTCTTTATATCTCAACATCTTTCAAATAGTGTCAACAACGTACAGCTTTCCAGTCCCCCTAAAATGCAAATTTTTGATACCAGAATCTGAATGCCTTCAACCGGTTCTTCTGCCCATGCAAATTAGGACTCTCCAAAACCTGCCAGGACCCAATTTCTTAATTTTAGATACAAACAGATAGGAATTGGGACATAATTCTGCATGAGGCTCATCAGGGCAGAAGAAACTCAAACTAACCAACAGGGGTGAAGACACAGAAAAATTTAAGCAGGGTTTATACTGAAAACAAGAGTATGTAACAAATACAGAAGAAACAAAAGTAGTTGAAAATAAAGGAAATGAATCAATGTATATGCTAGGAAATCTCTGATTAACCAAACTCGGGCTTCTGATGGATGACCTTAAAATTAGATTAAGTGTCAGATTAATGAGTTAACATTGAATGTCATGCCATTTAGCCCAATACATTTTATGGCAAGTGATACGTTTTACTTTTATCAATATATGACTAATCTCTTTCCTCTGTCTTAAATTTTTGTCTATACTTTGAAAATATCTGAAGAGATAGTGGAAAACAGACAGGGTCCTCCTTCATGGAGCTTATAACACAGTTCGAGTGACAGAATGGAACAATTTCTTAAATCAGTAATTAATATTAATTATGATAAGAACTGAGAAGTGGAAGTTACTTTGGAAGCAGAGAGCATAACTTGGGTGAGGGATTTAGGCAAGCATTCCATGCGGTATAGACACTTCAGCCATCTTCAAGGAAGGGTTGGGTTATTCCAAAGGTTGTCCCAAGGTTGGGTTTCCAGAACTGACAGGACTGTTGGAGATGTGGCAGAGTATCTGGGTTTGGTGGTTTTTCCAAGGGGATGACTAAAATTTGAGTAAGACCTTTTTTTTTTTAATATTTATTTATTTGGTTGCGCCGGGTCTTAGTTGCGTCAGGCAGGCTCCTTAGTTGTGGCTCCAGGGCTCCTTAGTTGCAGCTTGCTGGCTTCTTAGTTGCGGCATGTGAGCTCTTAGTTGCAGCATGCATGTAGGATCTAGTTCCCTGACCAGGGATGGAAACCAGGCCCCCTGCATTGGGAGCGCAGAGTCTTATCCACTGCGTCACCAGGGAACTCCCGAGTAAGACCTTTTGACCAAGAAAGTCTTCTCTTACAACTCTTCTTGAATTGTTTGGGTTCTTCTTTAAGAATAATGAGAAGTTGGATATAGTAAGCTTTCCATTTTCTGTCCTCCATATGCACCATTTTTTCTCTTATTTTTACTTCTTGGTTCTTTTCTTCTACATTGTAGGCGAGCTTTTTAACTTCATCTTCCATATCCTTAGCATTAATCCTGCTCTTCAGTGCCTCCAGTGTGGATTTTTAGTATGGTTTTTCCATTGTAATTGTCTTTATATTCCATGTCCCCTTTCATAACCTATTGTGTAGCTTTTTTGTTGTTTCCTGATCTTTCCAGTTTGCTTTTGGCTAAGTTATATGAAAATCATGCTGTTTTTGCACATGTATAGAAGCCAGGTTGTTTTTGAATTGTAGTAAGATGGAAATTTTCTTCTCTAATAGATCATTTCCACAGAGACAATCTTTCTCCACAAATCATTGATATAAAGTATTCATTTTTGAGAATCTCAAGTATTTCCTCTCAGGATTTGTTTTGTTAAGAGTTCACTGGAAAACAGAACCCAAAACAATACTTAGTGCTGATACTTTATTGGAAGGTGCCTCCCAGGACAGCCAGAGGGCAGGATCCCCAGATCCACCGAGTGTCAGTCAGAGCAGCTGCAGCTGACATGGACGGAGGTGTCAAGGGTCTGGAGCCTAGATGAAATTCAGAGGATCTCAGTGAGTGAGTGAGTGAGTGAGTGAGTGTGTGTGTGTGTGTGTGTGTGTTACTCTTAATTGATTAGAGAACAAAATTTCTCAAATGGTAGGTCAAAAGTCAGTCTGTCTGTCCATATATGTAATGTTCAACACCCTAGACCTATAGTTAGAAGAAACTTTTTCAGAACTCCAGGCCCATTTCTATTTCTAACAGCGCTTACTAATTCACATTTGTTCCGCTTCGGCAGCATATGCCCCTGCCCTACCACCTAATTCTCAGGTAATCAGAGCAGGGGCTCTTGAACTGTGGAGAAATTTTACCTATTAAATATACTACCAGGATTTTTTGCTGCCTTTGCCTACTCAGAATGCAATGAAATGGTATAGTGACCACCCCCTCACACATGCTTGGGCGCACACACACACCCCACCAGCACTTCACACACGTGCCCCCATCACACATGCCACTCATGTTTCTATACATGCTCCCTTCCAACACATAATTCACACACATACATTTCACATATTCGGACTTATTTTCTTGTTTGTTCTTTCAGAAATTAGTCAGCTAGAGGGGGGCAAGAATGGCAAGGCAAAAGGACCAGAGTCCCAGGTCTCAGAGGAAACAGGACCCTAAGGCTGTAGGCACAACTGTAGTTTTCAGACGGAAGCACGCCCTGTAAGAGCTACAAATCCACTCCCTTTCCTTTTCTAATGGCCTCTGTTTCATGTCGACAGTTATCAAAGTGCTCCAGGATGCTGGTATTAGGTTGATGATCCAGCTGAGTTTTTTTTTTTTTGCGGTACGCGGGCCTCTCACTGTTGTGGCCTCTCCCGTTGCGGAGCACAGGCTCTGGACGCGCAGGCTCAGCGGCCGTGTCTCACGGGCCCAGCCGCTCCACGGCACGTGGGATCTTCCCGGACCGGGGCACGAACCCGCGTCCCCTGCACTAGCAGGCGGACTCTCAAGCACTGCACCACCAGGGAAGCCCTCCAGCTGAGTTTTAATACTTGTGAGTTTTCATCTTTTGTCTTGTGTTGCCGTGGGACTGGTAGGCAAGTACAGATTTATTTTGTTTATTTGTTTTTTCTTTTGCCTTTTTTTTCTCCCAAAGTCCCTGTACAGGCATACCTCGTTTTGTTGCACTTCACTTTATTGAGCTTCTCAGACACTGCATTTTTCACAAATTGAAGGTTTGTGGCAACCCTGCTTCCAGAAAGTCTATTGGCATCATTTTTCCAACAGTATTTACTCATTTTATGTCTCAGTATCCCGTTTTGGTAATTCTCACAATATTCACACCTTTTCATTATTATTATATTTGTTATGGTGATTTCTGATCAGTGATCTCTGATGTTACTTTGTAAGTGTTTGGGGCAAACTTTGCCCGTATAAGACGGAGGACTTAATTGATAAATGTTGTGTGTGTTCTGACTGCTCCACCAACTGGCCGTTCCCCATATCTCTCCCTCTTCTCAGGCCTCCCTATTCCCAGAGACACAACAATATTTAAAGTAGGCTACTTAGTAACCCTACAATGGCCTCTGAGCATTCAAGCCAAAGGAAGAGTTGTGTGTCTCTTACCTTAAATCAAAAGCTAGAAATGATTAAGCTTAGTGAGGAAGGAATATTAAAAGCTGAGATAGTCTGAAAGCTAGGCTTCTTATGCCAAATGGTTAGCCTAGTTGTGAGTGCAATGGAGAAATTCTTAAAGGAAATTAAAAGTGCTACTCCACTGAACACATGAATGATGAGAAAGTGAAGTAGGCTTATTGCTGAGACGGAGAAACCTTCGGTGGTCTGGATAGAAGATCAAATCAGCTACAACATTCCCTTAATCCAAAGCCCAATCCAGAGCAAGGCTCTAACACTCTTCAACTCTATGAAGGTTGAGAGGTGAGGAAGCTGCAGAAGAAAAGGTTGAAGCTAGCAGAAGTTTGATCATGACATTGAAGGAAAGAAGCCATTTCCAAAATGTAAAAGTTGAAGATGAAGCAGCAAGTGCTGATGTAGGAGCTGCAGCAAGTTATCCAGCAGATCTAGCTAAGATTATTAATGAAGGTGGCTACATTAAGCAACAAGTTTTTGATGTAGATGAAACAGCCCTGTGTTAGAAGAAGATGCCATCTAGGACTTTCATAGCTAGAGAAGAGAAGTCAATGCCTGGCTTCAAAGCTTCTAAGGACAGGCCGACTCTCTTGCTAGGGGTTAATGCAGCTGGTGACTTTCAGTTGAAGCCAATGTTAATTTACCATTCTGCAAATCCTAGGGCCTTTAAGAACTATGCTAAATCTACTCTGCTTGTGCTCTGTAAATGGAAAAACAAAGCCTGGATGACAGCACATCTGTTTACAACATGGCTTACTGAATATTTTAAGGCAACTGTTGAGACCTATTGCTCAGAAATCTGTTTTTTCAAAACATTACTGCTCACTGACAATGCATCTGGTCACCTAAGACCTCCGATAGAGATGTACAAGGAGATTAATCTTGTTTTCATGCTTGCTAATACCACTTCCATTCTGCAGCCCATGGATCAAGTAGTTATTTATACTTTCAAGACTTATTATTTAAGAAATATATTTCTTAAGGTTATAACTGCCATAGATAGTGATTCCACTGATGGTTCTGGACAAAGTAAATTAAAAGCCTCCTAGAAGATTCAGTATTTTAGATGCCATTAAGAAAATTAGTGATCCATGGGAAGAGGTCAAAATGTTAACATTAACAGGAGTTTGGAAGAAGTTAATTCCAACCCTCATGGATGACTTTGAGGGGTTGAAGACTTCAGTGGAGGAAGTAACTACAGATGTGGTGGAAATATCAAGAGAACTAGAACTAAAAGTGGAGCCTGAAGATGTGATTGAATTGCTGCAATGTCATATTAAAGCTTTCATGGATGTGGTTGGCTTCTTATGGCTGAATAGAGAGAGTGGTTGCTTGAGATGGAATCTTCTCCTGGTGAAGATGCTGTGAAGATTGATGAAATGACAACAAAGGATTTAGAATATTACATAAACTTAGTTGATAAAGCAGGGGCAGGGTGTGAGAGGCTGGACTCTAATTTTGAAAGGAGTTCTGCTGTGTGTAAAATACTACCAAACAACATTGCATGCTACAGAGAAACTGAAAGGAAGAAAACAAGAGTCAATAGATGTGGCAGACTTCACTGTTGTCTTATTTTAAGAAATTGCCACAGTCACGCCAACGCTCAGCAACCATCACCCTCATCAGTCAGCAGCCATCAACATCGAGGCAAAACGTCCACCAACAAAAAGATTATGACTCGCCGAAGGCTCAGATAGTGGTTAACATATTTTAGCAATAAAGTCCTTTAAAATTCAAGTATGTACATTGTTTTTTACACATAATGTTATTGCACACTTAGTAGACTATTGTATAGTGTAAACTGAACTTTTATATGCTCTGGAAAACCAGAAAATTTGTGTGACTGGCTTTATTGATATATTTGCCTTATTGCAGTGGTCTCGAACCAAACCAGCAATAGCTCCGAGGTATGCTAGTAGATGTAGTGATATTTATTTGCTCTACTTTACCAATGTTAATATCTAAAAGGAGAAAGTACATTCTTTTTTTTTTTGAATTTTATTTATTTTTTTATACAGCAGGTTCTTATTAGTCATCAATTTTGTACACATCAGTGTATGTACGTCAATCCCAATCTCCCAATTCATCACACCGCCATGCCCATCCCCTGCCGCTTTCCCGCGCTTGGTGTCCATACGTTTGTTCTCAATATTTGTGTCTCCATTTCTGCCCTGCAAACCGGTTCATCTGTACCATTTTTCTAGATTCCACATATATGCATTAATATACGACATTTGCTTTTCTCTTTCTGACTTACTTGACTCTGTATGACAGTCTCTAGATCCATCCACATCTCTACAAATGACTCAATTTCGTTCCATTTTATGGCTGAGTAATATTCCATTGTATATATGTACCACATCTTCTTTAAACGTTCGTCTGTCGATGGGCATTTAGGTTGCTTCCATGACTTGGCTATTGTAAATAGTGCTGCAGTGAACATTGGGGTGCATGTGTCTTTTTGAATTATGGTTTTCTCTGGGTATATGCCCAGTAGTGGGATTGCTGGGTCATATGGTAATTCTATTTTTGGTTTTTAAGGAACCTCCATACTGTTCTCCATAGTGGCTGTATCAATTTACATTCCCACCAACAGTGCAAGAGGGTTCCCTTTTCTCCACACCCTCTCCAGCATTTGTTGTTTGTAGATTTTCTGATGATGACCATTCTAAGTGGTGTGAGGTGATACCTCATTGTAGTTTTGATTTGCATTTCTCTAATAATTAGTGATGTTGAGCAGCTTTTCATGTGCCTCTTGGCCATCTGTCTGCCTTCTTTGGAGAAATGTCTATTTAGGTCTTCTGCCCATTTTTGGATTGGGCTGTTTGTTTTTTTAATATTGAGCTGCATGAGCTCTTCATATATTTTGGAGATTAATCCTTTGTCCATTGATTCGTTTGCAAATATTTTCTGCCATTCTGAGAGTTGTCTTTTTGTTTTGTTTGTAGTTTCCTTTGCAGTGCAAAAGCTTTGAAGTTTCATTAGGTCCCATTTGTTTATTTTTGTTTTTATTGCCATTACTCTAGGAGGTGGATCAAAAAAGATCTTGCTATGATTTATGTCAAAGAGTGTTCTTCCTATGTTTTCTTCTAAGAGTTTTATAGTGTCTGGCCTTATATTTAGGTCTCTAATCCATTTTGAGTTTATTTTTGTGTATGGTGTTAGGGAGTGTTCTAATTTCATTCTTTTACATGTAGCTGTTCTGTTTTCCCAGCACCACTCATTGAAGAGACTGTCTTTTCTCCATTGTATATCCTTGCCTCCTTTGTCATAGATTAATTGATCATAGGTGTGTGGGTTTATCTCTGGACTTTCTGTCCTGTTCCATTGATCTACATTTCTGTTTTTGTGCCAGAACCATATTGTCTTGATTACTGTAGCTTTGTAGTATAGTCTGAAGTCAGGGAATCTGATTCCTCCAGCTCCGTTTTTTTCCCTCAAGACCGCTTTGGCTATTCGGGATCTTTTGTGTCACCATACAAATTTTAAGATTTTTTTGTTCTAGTTCTGTAAAAAATGCCATTGGTAATTTGATGGGGATTTCATTGAATCTGTAGCTTGCTTTGGGTAGTATAGTCATTTTCACAATATTGATTCTTCCAATCCAAGAACATGGTATATCTCCATCTGTTGGTATCATCTTTAATTTCTTTCATCAGTGTCTTACAGTTTTATGCATACAGGTCTTTTGTCTCTCTAGGTAGGTTTATTCCTAGGTATTTTATTGTTTTTGTTGCAGTGGTAAATGGGAGTGTTTCCTTAATTTCCCTTTCAAATTTTTCATCATTAGTGTATAGGAATGCAAGAGATTTCTGTGCATTAATTTTGTATCCTGCAACTTTACCAGATTCATTGATTAGCTCTAGTAGTTTTCTGTTGGCATCTTGTAGGATTCTCTACGTATGGTATCATGTCATCTGCAAATGCTGACAGTTTTACTTCTTCTTTTCCAATTTGAATTCCTTTTATCTCTTTTTCTTCTGTGATTGCCGTGGCTAGGACTTCCCGAACTATGTTGAATAATAGTGGTGAGAGTGGACATCCTTGTCTTGTTCCTGATCTTAGAGGAAATGCTTTCAGTTTTTCACCATTGAGAATGATGCTTGCTGTGGGTTTGTCATATATGGCCTTTATTATGTTAAGGTAGGTTCCCTCTATGCCCACTTTCTGGAGAGTTTTTATCATAAATAGGTGCTGAATTTTGTCAAAAGCTTTTTCTGCACTACTAAGATGATCATATGGTTTTTCTTCTTCAGTTTTTTAATATAGTGTATCACATTGATTGATTTGTTATATTGAAGAATACTTGCATCCCTGGGATAAATCCCACTTGATCATGGTGTATGATCCTTTTAACGTGTTGTTGAATTCTGTTTGCTAGTATTTTGTTGAGGATTTTTGCATCAATATTCATGAGTGATATTGGTCTGTTATTTTCTTTTTTTGTAGTATCTTTGTCTGGTTTTGGTGTCAGGGTGATGGTGGCCTCACAGAATGTGTTTAGGAGTGTTCCTTCCTCTGCAATTTTTGAGAAGAGTTTGAGAAGGGTGGGTGCTAACTGTTCTCTAAATGTTTGATAGAATTCACCTGTGAAGCCATCCGGTCCTGGACTTTTGTTTATTGGAAGATTTTTAATCACAGTTTCAATTTCATTACTTGTGATTGGCCTGTTCATATTTTCTATTTCTTCCTGGTTCAGTCTTGGAAGGTTATACCTTTCTAAGAATTTGTCCATTTCTTCCAGGTTGTCCATTTTATTGACATAGAGTTGCTTGTAGTAGTCTCTTACTATGCTTTGTACTTTAGCGGTGTCTGCTGTAACTTCTCCTTTTCATTTATAATTTTATTGATTTGAGTCCTCTCCCTCTTTTTCTTGATGAGTCTGGCTAATGGTTTATCAATTTTGTTTATCTTCTCAAAGAACCAGCCTTTAGTTTTATTGATCTTTGCTATTGTTTTCTTTGTTTCTGTTTATTGCTGCTCTGATCATTATGATTGCTTTTCTTCTACTAACTTATTGTATTGTTTGTTCTTCTTTCTCTAGTTCCTTTAGGCGTAAGGTTAGATGGTTTATTTGAGATGTTTGTACTTTCTTGAGGTATTATTGTATTGCTGTAAACTTCCCTCTTAGAACTGTTTTGCTGCATCCCAAAGGATTTGGATCATCGTGTTTTCCTTGTCATTTGTCTCTAGATATTTTCTGACTTCCTCTTTGATTTCTTCAGTGATCTCTTGGTTATTTAGTAAAGTATTGTTTAGCCTCCATGTGTTTGTGCTTTTTACGTTTTTTTCCCTGCAATTGATTTCTAATCTCATAGTGTTGTGGTCAGAAAAGATGCTTGATATGATTTCAATTTTCTTAAATTTACTGAGACTTGATTTGTGACCCAAGATGTGATCTATCCTGGAGAATGTTCCGTGTTCACTTGAGAAGAAAGTGTAATCTGTGCTTTTTGGATGGAATGTCCTATAAACATCAATTAAATTTATCTGGTCTACTGTGTCATTTAAAGCTTGTGTTTCCTTATTAATTTTCTGTTTGGACGATCTGTCCATTGCTGTAAGTGAGGTGTTAAAGTCCCCCACTATTATTGTGTTACTGTCAATTTCCTCTTTTAGAGCTATTAACTGTTGCCTTATGTATTGAGATGCTCCTATATTGGGTGCATATATATTTATAATTGTTATATCTTCTTCATGGATTGATCTCTTTATCATTATGTAGTGTCCTTCCTTGTCTCTTGTAACGTTCTTTATTTTAAAGTCTATTTTATCTAATATGAGTATTGCTACTGCAGCTTTCTTTTGATTTCCATTTGCATGGAACATCTTTTTCCATCCCCTCACTTTCAGTCTGAATGTGTCCCTAGGTCTGAAGTGGGTCTCTTGTAGACAGCATATAGATGGGTCTTGTTTTTGTATCCATTTAGCAAGCTTGTGTCTTTTGGTTGGAGCATTTAATCCATTCACGTTAAAGGTAATTATTGATATGTATGTTCCTATTACCATTTTCTTAATTGTTCTGGGTTTGTTTTTGTAGGTCCTTTTTTTCTCTTGTGTTTCCCACTTAGAGAAGTTCCTTCAACATTTGTTATAGAGCTGGTTTGGTGGTGCTGAATTCTCTTGGCTTTTGCTTGTCTGTAAAGCTTTTGATTTCTCCATTGAATCTGAGTGAGATCCTTGCCCAGGAGAATAATCTTGGTTGTAGGTTCTTCCCTTTCATCACTTTAAGAATTTCATGCCAATCCCTTCTGGCTTGTAGAGTTTCTGCTGAGAAATCAGCTGTTAACCTTATGCGAGTTCCCTTGTATGTTATTTGTCGTTTTTCCCTGCTGCCTTTTTCTTTGTCTTTAATTTTTGCCAGTTTGATTACTATGTGTCTCCTTGGGTTTTTCCTGCATGGGACTTTTTGCACTTCCTGGATTTGGGTCACTATTTCCTTTCCCATGTTAGGGAAGTTTTCGAGTATAATCTCTTCAAATATTTTCTCAGTTCCTTTCTCTCTCTTTTCTCCTTCTGGGACCCCTATAATGTGAATGTTGTTGCATTTAATGTTGTCCCAGAGGTCTCTAAAGCTGTCTTCATTTCTTTTCATTCTTTTTTCTTTATTCTGTTCCACAGCAGTGAATTCCACCATTCTATCTTCCAGGTCACTTATCTGTTCTTTTGCCTCAGTTATTCTGCTATTGATTCTTTCTAGTGTATTTTTCATTTCAGTTATTGTGTTGTTCGTCTCTTTTTTTCTTCTTTAATTCTTCTAGATCATTGTTAAACATTTCTTGCATCTTCTCAATCTTTGCCTTCATTCTTTTTCTGAGGTCCTGGATCATCTTCACTATCATTATTCTGAATTCTTTATCTAGAAGGTTGCCTATCTTCACTTCATTTAGTTGTTTTTCTGGGGTTTTGTCATGTTCCTTCATCTGGTACATAGCCCTCTGCCTTTTCATCTTGTCTGTCTTTCTGTGAATGTGGTTTTTGTTCCACAGGCTTCAGGATTGTAGTTCTTCTTGCTTTTGCTGTCTGCCTTCTGTTGGATGAGGCTATCTAAGAGGCTTGTGCAAGTTTCCTGATGGGAGGGACTGGTGGTGCATAGAGCTGGCTATTCATCTGGTGGGCAGAGCTCAGTAAAACTTTAATCCACTTGTCTGTTGATGGGTGGGGCTGGTTCCCTCCCTGTTGGTTGTTTGGCCTGAGGTGACCCAACAGTGGAGCCTAACTGGGCTCTTTGGTGGGGCTAATGGCGGACTCTGGGAGGGCTCACGCCAAGGAGTACTTCCCAGAATTTCTTCTGCCGGTGTCCTTGTCCTCACGGTGAGACACAGCCACCCCCGCCTTTGCAGGAGACCCTCCAACCCTAGCAGGTAGGTCTGGTTCAGTCTCCTGTGGTGTCACTGCTCCTTTCCCTGGGTCCTGATGCACACACTACTTCGTGTGTGCCTTCCAAGAGTGGAGTCTCTGTTTACCCCAGTCCTGTCTAAGTTCTGCAATCAAATCCTGTTAACCTCCAAAGTTTGATTCTCTAGGAATTCCTCTTCCTGTTGCCGGACCCCCAGGTTGGGAAGCCTGACATGGGGCTCAGAACCTTCACTCCAGTGGGTTGACTTCTGTGGTATAAGTGTTCTCCAGTTGGTGAGTTATCCACCCAGCAGTTATGGGATTTGTTTTCATTGTGCTTGAGCCCTTCCTACTGTCTCATTGTGGTTTCTCCTTTGTCTTTGGATGTGAGATATCTTTTTTGGAGAGTTCAAGTGTCTTCCTGTTGATGATTGCTCAGCAGTTAGTTGTGATTCTGGTGCTCTTGCAAGAGGGAGTGAGAGCTTGTCCTTCTACTCCACCATCTTGAACCAACCTCAGAAACTACATTCTTATGGAATTATAAAATGCTACACTATGACTGTATTACTAATATGGTTTTTAAATTATTCCTTTGACTTTTTATACAAAAAAATACATTTTCTTACTGAGGAACAATGACGGACTGACTACTGACTCTATGACTAACTTTGTGACAGTCCTGATTTCACCGTGGAAAAAAGATCCCAAAGCCATTTTAAGAACTTATTCGTGATTGGTTGCTCAGCAAACCAGGTGGAAACCACTTAGAGTGGCATATGTGCACAGGAAACAGAGAATCATGCAGCCCACACCTGCAAAACTGCACCCATATGATGAACCTGTTTCCTGATATTCCAAAACACATGAAGAAATGTAATGCTAAGACACTCAATAAATAAACTCTCTCCAAATGGAAAATTTTATAGAACATTCTGATAATTTAGGCTACATGTGCCTAGGATATCCAAAGAGATGAATGAAGAGATTTACTATTAAAAGAATAACTACCAATTATGGAACAAAGGCATGCAGAATTGATATTAGAAAACATAATTATTAAGTAAATCAATTTGGGATCTTGAATATGAAACGTACAACAACAGTTAAAGAAGAAATTAGTGACCTGGAAGAAAATACTATTTATACCCACATCTGATTATTTTACTCCACACATTTAATGAATTTTTTCCTGTAGTTCCCTTTGCTTTAAGATAAAAATTAAAAGTTCTCAGCTTGCATTGTCTATACACCCCTACAAATCCCAGCTGTACTTTCTGCATCTCTATCTCAGAGCCCTCTTCTCCCTTGTTCTCTGCGCTCCAGTTTTTCAGCTGTCCTCTTTTCTGGAGTTCTTTCAGTTTGCCATATTTTGGCCTTACACTTAATATTCTTTGAAATACTAGACGTTTCATCTTCCCAGACAAGATTTCCAAGTGAGGTCAAGGGTTCCTATCATTTATACTCTTCTGGCTTCAGTGCAGGAGTATTTATACACTTACTTACATGCCATGAGAATGTGAGCACCAAAATGGCAGAGTTTAAGCTGCTCTGTTCACTGCCACAGCCTCAGCACTTGAGATAAAGCCTAGTTTGTAGGAGGCAGATAGTATACGTTTTGTCAGATATTTGATTAGCGTGGCTGTATGATTATTGGCTGTCTTCACTTAGACTAGGAGTTCCCCGAAGGCAGTGCCATGCTGTTTTCTTTGTCAGGTTATCCTCTGTTTTGAGTACAGTGTCTAGCACATAAAAGTTCAATAAATATTTGTCCATGAATAAAATTATATTTTTAAGATGCATAAAGCAGGATGCCTAGTAGTATGGCTGTGTTTATGCCTGCGCTTTCTAGTAGACTGAGTTTCTAGACATTCTTCTCTTTTATTCATTTTTGAACCTCCACAGAGCCCAGCAGAATCCTTTTCAGTAAGTGCTTGCTTACTAATTATTTGGTTGGATAAGCAAATGAATGAAAACATCCACAATAATATTAGCAAATAGGATGTAAGATATGAAAAGGCTTTTTTTATTGAAACCACAGGACTTAACCCTAGAATGCTGAGCTGATATCACACCAGGAAAATTAACAGAACACATCAAAAGAAAACATTGTTAAAATCTATGTAATTATCTCAAATGCCAAGAAAGTATCTGATAAAAATTCAACAGCTATTTGACATAAACATACCAAAAAAGAAAAAAATAAATAAAAGGAAGGAGAGCTGCTTTTTTCACAAGGCAAAAGTGCAAGTTTCAATGAGCATTATCTTTAATGTAGAAATACAAGAGACTTCCTAAAACAAACAGGAATAAAGCAGACATGCCTCACCTCATTGTTGCTGATAACATTATTTAAGTTTTAAATAATCATGAAAAATAATGTTGAAAATATAATTACTAGATCTCAAAATCTTTAGTGTGCTCCTAGGATGATCTTAAGGATAAATTAGCAGGTAAAACATTGCTTTAAATGTGTGTACTAGAAGAAGAAAAAGAAATACAATTGTTTCTTTTGGGTCATGACTAAGAGACCTAAAATGCAAGTAAAAATAATACACTAAATGCTAATGGGGGGAATAGACAAAAAAGTAGCAAGTGAAAAAAATGACAAGTTATAACTACAGTATTAAAACCTAAAATCAGTTGACTATAATTTGCAAAGAAAGAACATGGATAACCTAAAAAAAAAAAAGCTACTGTTTGTTATTACCACTAGAAATTGCATTAGTTAGACACCGATACATGATATGATGGACTCTAAGCTTAAATTATTTCTCATGCACATAGCACCTTGAATTGTAGGTATTATTGTCTCTTTTTCACCAATCAGAATCAAGGTGGGAGCATGGCTCAGCAGCTAAACACACTAAGCCAGGTTTGGTCCCTAACTAAGGGCTTTTTAATATTACAGCAGCAAGGCCAAGAAAACACAAGTAGCAATAAAACACTAGATGAGCATATACACAAGCTGGAAGCTCACACACACACATTTTAATCCAGATAATTAAGATCAAAGCCATTATCAATATGATGGTCTTAAGAAAGGAGTGAAACATATTCCAAAATGTAACAGCAAAAATGACAATGGACAGTGGTTAGTGACACAGGAAGAATTAGGGAAAACTATCCCTTATGATGATAACCTGCCGAAATGTGATCCCTGGGGAATTTCTTCCATGTTTAGCTATGGATACTCCCTAACCAAAACATTTTTTAAAAAATAAATTGGGCGTAGGGATGGTAATCAGTTCTTGTCCAAGTTACTATATCTTGATTGCAATAACTGAAAGTGACAGACACAAAAAACACCAAACTTGTAAATCAATATCATTCTGAGTGTTTTCAGTTCTTAATGCACCATACATATACATATGATTATATGTGATAAGACTAAATGATTTTATATATATATAAATACTTTATATATAAAGTATTTATATATATATAAAATACTAACTGTGCAAAACTTTGAGTAAGGTCCTTAGGATACTCCTTAGAATTGAAATCTCCTCCCATCCACATTCCCACTTGTATGATCAATGTGTAATGTTTGAGAGAGAGTTTGTGTATATTTCTTTAGTGTTGGTCATTGAAGTCTATTTTAGTATTTATTTCTCTTTTGTTGAAGTATGTTGAGAGCATGTGGCATGTCCCTGTCATATGTCATTTTGTGAGCTCTCTCCGTACCTCTGCTACTTACATGTTATTGTTTTGTTGAGATTTGTAATTTTATTTTTGTTGGTTATTTAACTTGAGGTGTTTTGGTGGAATCTTGTTTGTATCTCCAGGTACAATAATATTTCTAATTTTCTTACATGTTTATCGCAATAATCTATCCATGTATGACCCAAATAATTAAAAAAGGTGAAAACTTTCAGACTTAATAGGATCAAGGAAGTAAACACTTTAGCATTCAGTTTTCCCAGGAAGAGAAACAGTTACTCCCAGGATACTAACAGATCCTGTGTCTCCTCTTTGAACCCAGTTTTCCTCACCAGGGACCACTTATTCATTTGTACGGCAAGGAGTTCTTAGTTTTGTTACCACTTCTAGAAGCTGGGGACATTTAGTCATGTGTAGGACTTCTCTCTGTTCTGAACTGCATCTCAGAAAAACAGGTAGAGCCAAAGCCATCTTCAGAATTGCAGAAAAGCTTTGTGTAGCGGCACATTCTACAATGCTGTTTTTAGGGTCATTGTAGGTTTTTTATTTGAATCCTACTTTCTTACTTACTAGCTATGTGACCATTGGCAAGGTCCTAAATCGCTATGAACCCCAGGTTTCTATTTTTCTAAAAAAGTGATAATCTTAGTGCTTACTTCCTAGACTTCTCATGAGGATAATTAGCAAGTCATAATGACAGCAAACATTCACTGGGTTTTTGACACACTTGAAATATTTTGAGTACTGTATTTTTGAGTCATTTTAAAAAATGTAATGCTAACCGTTCTATAGCGTAGTTATTTTATCTCCATTTATACGTAGGAAACCACGGCTCAAAATGCTCACCTAATTTGTCCAAAGTCCTACAGTTAGTTGATCCAGATTTCAAACCCTCATCTCTTGGGCCCTCAGTGTCTATATTTCCAGACTGGGCCTCACATATTATTCAGTGATCAATAATTTTTAGCTTTTATTAGGAAAACTTTGAAACACATTTTTCCAGAAGCTCTCAATTGACAAACATGGCAACACATCTCTTTCACACATAAATAACTCTTCTTTTCTTTTCAGTAAATGTTATAACCTATTGCTTGCATTCCCATGAATCCATTGAGTGCCAGATGTTGGAGGTACATATGATACTTTCTTATCTGTCACCTTTGTCACCTGTCTCCTGGTTCAGACATGAGAATGTGTTCTTTCCTTTATCTTCTCCATCAGTTCTGCCATCTGTAACCTCTACCTGGACTTTTGGTTTCTCGGCAAGTGCAAGAGTGCCCCAGTCTGTCATCACTGTTGCTTTTTCTTTTCTCCAAATGCTGGATCTTGAGTTAATAACTTTAAATTTGGAACCATCCATTCTTCCATAGCTGTTCTGTGCTTTTCCCATCTTTATGGAGACACACTGCAGGAATAATTCTTGCCACTGACTCACCCTTGTATTTGGTGACAGGGTCATTTTTTTTATTGCATCACTTATTGATTTTGAACTTGATGCTTTCTTATTGAATCTAGTCATTCTTTGTTTCTCACATTTCTTTTTTTGACTGCTAGATCTGATCAGGAGGTGGTGACCTGAAATTCTATTTATTCTGCCATTTTCCTGGATGGTCTGTGACTACACTAGTATAGGAATGAATGTTAAAATTGTTATACCTTTGAAATCTTGAAATCACTCATAAATGACAGTGATAATTGAGAGTGCAGTGAACACTAAGTGAAGTTCCTATAAGGCTTCTGAGGAATGCTTCAGTATTGGATTTGATTAAGGAGAAAAAGATTAAAGCATTTTCCTTTCTCATCCTGATTATTCTTTTACCATATATCTAATTTTATCCCATGACAGAGAAGAGATTTGAAATTGTGTTTGAGATAGTACACTAATGTTTTCTTCTGAATATCGCTTTTTCACTGTTTTGACTAGAAGTACTCAATAAATGATCTTGATGGACGCTGGGAATAACTTTTATAATGAAAGGGGATGTTGAAGTGGAGAAGATTCAATGAAAGGTTCCTAAATAGAAACTCCTCTTGAATATAAAGAACATGGCATTGGCAGATGACCTTGTAAGAAATGTTACTCCAGAAGATACTATTGGACCTTTTATTCTCCACCTCTCTGTAACTTCTTGTCTTTCTGGGACATCTCACTATGTTCCTTTATTAATCCCTACCCTTGAGCCCTAGTATTGAGGGCAGCCTTCATTATCACTTCAGTTCAAGGGTCTTGCGTCTTAATTAAGTTGTCCTTGAGTCTGACTGTCAGCCCCCAAATTCAGCTCATTATTTCTCTTTTTGGACCGGAGACCACCTGTAAAATAGGATACCTAATGATGTTCCCTGATGTTCCGGAGGCCCCCAGCTGGGTGTGCATATGAGACTTGCTAGTAGGACCTTCCTAATGTAACTCTAGAGCAAAGGCAGACCCAGACTCCATAGAGTTCCAGAGAACTGGAACATTTTAAATTTATGAGTGCATTTAAAAAAGTGCATTTAAAAATTATTTTTGACACACAATACAATACAATATGCCTGAGTGATAAACAAGATAGTAAAATATTTCTGAATATATAAATTCAGTATGCATTGTGTAATTGAACATAAGTGCAAACGAGGCTTTTTGAAAATGTGAGGCACAGATTACATTGATATTGTGTTGTACCCTTAGCCCAACACTGTGAGGAATTTCCAGGGGGAAAATGACTAAATAAAGTATGTTCTTAATGGAAAGAAAAATTAATCTAGAAGCAAAAGCACATGATTTTTCATTCAAATATGATATTAGTTTGCTGTGTGGCCATAGATAAATCACAGCGCTTTCCTGAACTTCGTTTTCCTTATTTTCTTTTTGTGGATAATATTGGTTGCCAAATTACATATAACTGGATAAGGTTAAAGTGCAAATTAATTTATAAAGTTTTTTTGTTATTGTTTTTTTGTGGTACGCGGGCCTCTCACTGTTGTGGCCTCTCCCGTTGCGGAGCACAGGCTCCGGACGTGCAGGCTCAGCAGCCGTGGCTCACAGGCCCAGCTGCTCCGCGGCATGTGGGATCCTCCCGGACCAGGGCACAAACCCGCGTCCCCTGCATTGGCAGGCGGACTCTCAACCACTGCGCCACCAGGGAAGCCCTGTAAAGTATTTTTGAAATGTAGGAGACTTTGGCCTTTAAAATGGCAGAGTAAAGACAATACAGCCCCTTCTCCTTGTGAAAATTAAAACAAGCAGAAAAAGACACCTTTAGTGAAACTAACCCTCAGTGAAATATATGAGGAAGGGCTCCAGATTCTAGTGTGCAGTTTCAAAAGTAGATGGTATACCCTTCTGAGCAAACAGTCTCTTATTTGGTACAGTAAAAGCTAGTTGGATTGTCCCTGTAACCCACTGAACATGATGGGACAACAGGGGGACCTGAGGCTGAAACAGGACACACTGAAACCCTCTACTGTATCGGAAGCAGTCAGGTGTTGGGCCAGGCTGGAGGAGAAACTCCCATCTGAGAAGTCCTGAGTGGCTGATCTCTCTTGGCTGGGGAGAAGTAAAGGCTACACAAACCTAAACACAGAAGCTCATTGTAATGCATTTCAAGGTCAACCAGGAACAATTGCTTTTGTACTGGATCCCAGGGTAGGGATCCAGTGAATTCCAGATACCATATTCAGAGAAACTTCCTGCATATAGTTTAAGAAGACTCACCCTATTTCAAGGTGGTGAGAAGGAGGGAACTGTTATAGGATAAATACAAAGGTACTGAAAGAATAATAAGTGGAATGGAATAGAAAACAAATGAAAAACATTCACCAGGAAAAATTTGCCATGAAGAAGATGAAACTAATGGCCAAATATATTACCATAAGTAAACAACATACCTTATTAAAGCAATGACCTTTCTAAAGTGTTGAAGCAGAGATTCAGAACACAAGAAATTAAGGAAAAGCATAGCAATAAAAACAAAAGATCACATCAAAGTACTCATGCACACCCATCTGTCCTAGGTCAGATAAACAAAAAAACCCAACAAAACAAACCCAACCCAACCCAACCGAAACCAAAACAAAACCAAAAAACAGAAACAGATGGCATATAAGCAGATAAAACAAGGAAAATAGAAAAGAATGTTAAAACTAACAAAGAAATGAAAGTATATTGGAAGTAACACAAAGGAGAATAGAAATTGCTGAAATATATCTGAAAGGCGTAGAAATTGAATAAAGTGAAACAGAAATTTTCAATAAACAATGAATTAAAATGATCATAAGATTAGATGAAAATAACTAATCTGGAAGACAACAATAAATTTAAAAGTTTCAACATATCTAAATGGTGTTCCTGAAAAGGAGAAATGAACATGTAGAGAAGAAAAAAATATTGAAAGTTATTTTTCCAGATACGAAGACATTTTGAGAAAAAACATTTTTGACTTGAACCTGTGGTATGAAAGCCAACACTCTGGAAAAATTGGCACACAGTAATCAGCATCAATGTCCTAATTGGCTTGACTTCTGAAATAAAAGGGAATCCTTTGGGAAGCTTGGAATAAGATCAAGTGACCTCAGAATTCCCCTCAGCAATATTCTGCATTAGGGGAGAGCAGATCAATGACTCCTGTGTCTTTGGGGAAGACCGTGTGACCTAGCTTCCTAAACTTAGCTAATATATTGTTCAAAGTAAAGGCAACTGACAAACATTTTCTGACATGTAATGATTCTGGGAATCTAGTTTTCAGATTCCTTTAAATGTATTCTTCCTACAAAAATGAATGGAGGAACTATGGCAAAAAGACTTGTGTATTTCTGTAGTAATGATTGATAATTATTGTAATAAACATTGTAACGGTAATACTTCTCTCAGTTATGTAAAGAATTAGATGCTCAATTTGTTGGACTTAGACAGGGACAATAGAATCCTCTCTTGCAAAACCTTCAGTCCAGTGGAGAAAATACACATTTTATATTATAATAAAATGAATACTTAAGGTAAGTCCCAGTGTGTATAGGGGAGAGGAACTTTGGTGGCAGCAGCAATGGCCAACAGAATCTTATAAAAACATAAATCCAGTCTTATGATGCAGCATGGATTGGGTAACTCATCAGAGACCTAGGACGGATAATGATGGGTGTGAATGAGTACTTTCCTGTGATCTTTTGAACAAAGTTGTGATGAAAGTCTATATCCTCTCCTTGGCACACCCTCTTGATGTCTTTATTGTTCACTGTCTGTTGCCTATGTTTAGAGTAGAGATGGATCTTCTCCTAAGGGACATTTGCTTACATTCCAGACTGCTCAGGAGCCTCTGCATTTTGACCCTTTTTCTAGTTACTAATATACAGACGTTTGTTGGTTTTTCTCTTTCAATAAATTTATGGACATGATTTCTCAGAAACTTGTTCTGGACCTTCTTTTTGTCTATACTTCCTCCCTAGGATGTCATTCAGTCCAATGGCTTAATACCATCTATATTCTGATGAGTCTCCTGAGATTCAGGTTTGTGTATTTCTGTATTTGTCTCTGTGTCTACCAGATGATTTTCAGATACTTCCAGCACATAGCACTTTGGTCTCCTCCCCACACTCACTCCTCCCCCATTCTTCCTATTCATGATAAATGGCACCATTATACAATCAGGTGGTCACACCAGAAACCTTGTGGTTCCTCTTGATGCCTCTATGTCCCTTCCTTGTCTGTGCCACCACCACCTACTCACTCTCACCTATGAACCTTTAACTCATCCACCAGAAAACGTGTTTGTTCTTCCTCCAACATAAATCTCAACTTCAGCAACTCCTCTTCATTTCCACGACCACCAGCTATACCAGGCAAACCACCATTGTTTTACCTCTTGTCTGTTTCAGTGATCCCTACACTTTCCCCTTCCATAAACCCTTCTTCAAGGGCAATTTGAGTGACCTTCATGAACCGAAACACATCACTTCCTCGTGCAAAACCATCCTCACTGGCTTTTAGCTGCATGCAAGAGGACACAAGGAAACACCCAAACCTTACAAAGGTCCGAAGGTCCTCTCAACGTAATGTGGTCTCTTCTTTGGTTTTTCCAATCTAATTTTTCACTCTTCTTCTTCCTCCCCCCGCCATTACCCCACTATACTCTAACTTAATGGTGTTTTTGAAATAGTTTCTAGAAGTGTTCCTGGTCTCGATTTAAAGGAAATTTAATTACATAAAGGTCTCTGTAGAAAAACTTTCTCTGTACTCTGTCTAAATGAATCCCTCCCCAAGGGATTCTCCATCTCAGCAGCTTGTTCATTTCCTCCAGAGTAGCTGACCACAGGCTGTGGTTATGTTTTTTTGTGACCTTGTTTGTGTCCATCTCCTCTGGACTATAAGTTCCAGGAGGGTAGGGATGATGTGATTGGCTTCCTTACTCTCTGAGCTTCAGTTTCCACCACAGTGTAGTAACATAGTAGGCACTCAAGAGTAGGCACAGAGTAGGTCCCCAATACATAATTGTTGAATGAATGATTTAAGTTCAGTTTGGTTAAAACTTTTGTTAAAAAATCAAACATTATTAGCAGCACAAAAAAAAAGAAAAATGGGGAAAGAGAGAGGAGCCAGAGCATGGAAGGCATTGTAAAATTCACTGAGATTGGGGTTTCAATTAGTGGTTTCAACTGACCAAGTTCTTTCCACTGAGGCAAGTCAAGAGAGGCCAGAGAGAGAACGCTGAGGAGACTGACGCTGACAACGTAGCCCACACTGCACTCGTCGCCACCTCACCCATGGTGGTTATTACTACACCATGTACTGGGTCTCCACACGCAAGTTTCTTCCTGTGGCTTTGCCTGCCATGTTGCTCTGTAATTGGAACTGTTTATATTTCCTTTCCTGGCAAAAACCCTCGAGAGAAAGGACTTTACTTCAGTCTTACCTTATATTCATTCTTTCCAAGATTTTATTTTATTTTTCTAAAGTGCCCTAATTAGACTCAGTTTCTTCCTTGCGTTCTCAGGAACTTGAGTGACAGTAATTCTGTTAAATTTGGGGAGCCATATGAGACCGGAGCAGGGGTTAGCAAACACTGGTCTGCAGGCCAAATCTAGCCTGTTTTTCTAAATAAAATTTCGTTGGAACACAGCCACACCCATTCATTTATGTGTTGCCTTCTAGCTATAACTGCAGTACGGAGTGGGTGCTGCTGAGATTTTGTGGTCCAGAGCCAGAAATATTTACTCTTTTCTAGGAAAAGATTGCTAATATCTGAACAAGGATGTAATCTCCTTTATTCTAAGCCTTCGATATAGCGTTAGAAGAGTTCAACTGCTTTTTTGATATCTCCATTTATATATTAATAATTAATTTGAGGGGAAATCAGATTTTGTTTATACCTCCCAATATCACCTAGTCCAGACCCTATGATGCTCCAGGCATTTGCTTAATCGATGCATAAAGCTTTCTGTGACCTTTCCATCCCAAGTAGTCTCTTGCTGCTTTCAGCTTCCGTGGTGTTTTGCCTCACATAGCACTTTATCTCCCATAGTGCTGGAGCTCACCTGGCGCTTTATCTCCTGTGGCACTCACCATTTTGACCTTGCATGTGAATCATGTGTGTGCATGGCTACAGGCCTACTGGTGTGGCACTGTGTAAAGAAAATTGTAGTTTGAGTATGACAGATTGTTAGGCTCTGAGCTGCATAATGTTAGTTTGGCCAAGAAGTTCGTTCGGATTTTTCCATCCTGTGTGATGGAAAACCCGAACGAACTTTTTGGCCAACCAATAGCAAGGATTGTGCGTCTTTTGCTGACCTGGAAACTTGCCCAGTGCCTGCCACGTGGTAGACATTGGCATGAATACGCCTGAACCACACCTTTATACGAATAAGGACTTGCCTCCTTGTTTTCTATTGATGCCGATAGAAGTGGATTAAACCAAGCATTATTCAGCATACCCCACCCCAGGATATACATCCCCACGCCCCCAACACACACACACTTCAAGAACTTGAAGGTAACTTTGGGGCACTGTACTTTTATAGTCATTGGTTTGAATTCCAGCTCTATCATTTATCAAGGCACTTTGGACAAGATATAAAATATGATGTTTGATTTCATCATCTTTCACATGCAGCTGATTGTAGCCGCCTCTCAGACCTGTAGGAGGAAGTAAATGAGGTATCGTCTGGAAGGAACCTGCAAACCTCTAGGTCATGGTAGATGGTCAGTAAAGGTCAGTTGTGTCCCAAAGACCTGTGACTTCTATACCAAGCCACCTAGGGAAGTCCTGCTTCCCAGCCGTGTTCTCCCACTGACTCATAGTCTCCTGGGATGTGGGAGCCACTCTTCTTGACGGCAGGTGACTTTCCTGCTCCCTGTGATTCCTGATCCCCTCGTTCAATCTTTCCCACATAGCATTACAAGCTGCCACATTGCTGAAGCTAAAACTCTGAGTCATTATTGCTGTTTCTTCCATCTAGTCCATCAGCAAACCTCCCTAGATATATCTTTAAGCTATCCATTTCTCAGTCATCTGCTTAGCCAAAACCACTAGTTTCTTCTCCCTGGTCTGATAGGATAAAGCCTTCTTACGGGTCTTCTACCTCCATCTCCAAAGGAAGTTGGATGATCTTTTAAACACACATATCAGGCAGCGTCTTCTCAAAACTCCGAATGATTTCCCATGATGATTGTCATGAAATCAAATTCCCCTACCATGGTCTGCAGAGCCCTCATGACGATACTCCAACTAATTTTATATCCTGGAGATTTTTTGACAGTGTACCAGGCTTGAGGCCCCATGGACTGATGTCAGTGACTTCAAAAACCAAACTTTTTCCTGCCCCAGAATCTTTGCGCCTGCTGTTCGTTCTGCCTTTACACCTTTCTGCCTCTTTTTGCGTGGGTCTCTCTTTATATCTATCAGGAGACAGTTACAGTTCTACTGTCAGAAACCTCTAAGTACCCTGTGCTTCCCATCACTTTTCTTAGAATCCTGTTTTTCTACTTATTCTTATCACGATTTGTAATTCTATATGTAGCAAGTATTTACTTCTGTGTTTGTGTGGTGAGAGTCTACTTCTTTATATATGTCTGCTTGGGTCATTAGTATATGTCCAGCCCCAGTGGATTATTTTACTATATAGCAGTGCTTAATAAATTATTTTTGAGTGAATGAGTGAACGAATGAACCATGACTTTAGGTAGATTTACCTCTCCACCATATGTTTTCCTTTGAATGTAAATGGCTGGCTGAAATTCTGCCCTGTGTATTGAAATGTATCTTTTCTGAGAAGGTTGTGAATATACCAGTGATTTAAAAAAATGAATGGAAGTCCTTACATGACTTTTACTCTAAGTCCCTTTCAAGATGATGCTTTTCTCAAATCTTGGAATAAGAAAAAAATAAATGCATTTTGTTGGTTTGCTCTTCAGCATTTTAATTTTCCAAGAGCTTGGAGAATTCTCTTTGAAGTTTAGTGCACCAAAAAGTGTAATAAAATGTAGTATTTCTTCCAGGTTTCAGTTGATAAGGAACATTTTAAAATATCTTTCGGCAATCTCACAATGTATTCTCTGTAACCTTAAATGTGAAGATATTGATTTTAAAATATTGGAAGTAGTCATAAAGCTAAGATTCTGCATTAGCTGCATATCTCAGAATGATTTTAAAAAAGACAAGGGTCTTGATTTTAAGTGGAATTATGAAATGTTTTATGAGATGTTTTTTTACAAAGCCTGCATTTTCTATAACTCATGAATATTCTCGTAGTGTTCTTTCACCATTTTAGACTCGAGCAAAACGAACTTGAATTCAGACTGTGTTCTAAGTATCACTGATGACATTAACTCTCCTATAAAATAAGCATATATGAATGCCTGTTTTAAAAAGCTTAAAAAATATTTTTGGGTTATGTAATATATTAATTATTGTACCATGAAGTGACAATTGTTATCCCAATTTTGCCAGCAAGGAAAGAATCTTACAGGAAAAGACCTTGCTAGAAGTCCCACTGAGAGTATAGGGCTGTTAGCATTTGGACTCAAGCTCTTTACACTGCACAGCAATATTCTTTCCATTGCTGATTGCCTTCTGGCTTTTTTATCGTCCAGTCTTGTCTTTTTTCTTTCTCCACCCCCACTACTTGATCCCAATTGCCATTCCCTTTCGCCTGTCTCCTGGAGGCCACCATTCTAATTTACATGATGTGTATATTTTGATTTCTATGTATTCTTGCAGAATGTGTATTATTTTGTATGCATGCATTTTTACTTAATGCTATTTCATGTTTTGTTTGAGTAAATACTCTATTTTTAAAGATTCCTCCATATGAGCATTCCTGTATGTGAGCATCTAAGCTTTTGCATCTCACTGTTGCGAGATACCTTCTTGGTGTGCATCTACCACATTTTCTTATCCTTTATCTCAGTGATGGAGAGCTAATTTTCTTCCAACTCCCTTCCATTTAAATGACTATGTAAATAACATACATACTTTCATACAGTATGCAACTTTTTCTTTGGGGATGTATATCTAGGAATAAATTTCCTCTGACGTAATGCATATGTCACTTAATTTGGGTCATTAGGCCTGAGTTACATTATCTTACCTAGTGGTTTTCCTGTGTCTCACACCAATTTTTTCCAATTTAATTGGTGTACAGTGATACTTTATTATTGTTTTAATTTTCCTGATTACTAATAAATTTAAGCTTCTCTTTGTTTACTTATCAGCATCAGGGTTCCCTCTTCTGTAAATTCTCTATTCATATCATTGCCTAGTTTTCTGTTTTGGCTCTTTCTCTACTTGTTGATTTGTAAGAGTTTCTTGTCATCAGTCTTAAATATTACAAATATTGTCTCTCATTCTGTCGTCTACTAAAATTTTTAGCTTATATTTTTTGGTGCTTTCCCCATGTCACAAAAATATTCTCCTATAGTTTTTCCTAAAAACTATAGTTTTACTTCTTATACTTAGATTTTTAATTCATGTTTGTATGTGGTGCTAGCTTATTTCTAGCTTTATTTTTGCTATAGAATGAACCAGTGTTTCTAATACCATCTATTAAGCAATAGAATATCTACCATATTTTCAGATTTATTTATGAAGAGAACTTATTTTTACATCTGGAGAAAGGAAAATAACTCTTTAATATCAAAATGCCTTTCCCACAATAGAAATTCAATGAACATTTTTTTCCTTATGGATACAAATAACATTTTATGTCTGTTGTGGATCTAATCAAAAATGCTTTTGGTATGTTTGTGAGTCTGTAAAGGCGCATTTCCTTTTGTTCTTCCTGCTTTAGGCTAGAGTTCTGAGTAGAACTGTCATGGGATTTTAAGTTGAGTATTTCAAACAACTCTTCTTTGTTCCTGGCAATTAACATACCATTATTGATATAATTTTACATGATTATGTCAGTTTAAATGAGAAACTAAAATTGAAAGGAAATTCTCATTGATTAAGGATAATTTATTTGAATTTGTAAATTATATGCATTTGAAACAAATGGTCATCATTTGCAGGCCTTTATTTCATCTCCAAACACAAAGATGGAAATGCAGATTTATGATTAGTTGAAAATAAAAGTTTGATAATAGCACTGCATGAATTTTATAGATTCCTTTTTCTCTAAATGATGACTGCTTAAGTTGGAATTTTTGAACTAGAACTGAAGGGGAAGATGAAAAGTTAGAAATGTGTTCCTAATTCCATTTAGGGAAACAGACTTTCAGTCCACAGAGATCTCTGACACTATTTCAGGGAATAATCTAGTGGAGGAAGATGGACCAGAGTGAAGCATTTAGCTGGTTATGTAGTTCATTCAAGAATAAATAGGCTATTTACTTTATCCGAAAGTTCAATAGATTTGGATTTCAGTCAAATGGAATGACATTAGATCTTCCTTTATTAATGTTGATACAAGTGTGTTTAGAGAGGGCTTCTGTGAGTTACTGCTAATAATTTCTTTATTGGTTGAGTTTTCTTGTATCTCATTTGCTCAGTGCTTCAATTTTGTAGAGATCATCTGATTTTTGACAACATTATGAGGTGGGGAAGTGTATTCATCCAACTTCATAATGCCAGTGTTTCACTCCTGTAACTTTGTAACTCTCTTAAGCGAATGCTGGAGAAGGAGGTTGCAAGAGGAAAGGTTTTGTTAAGGATGCACACACTTTTGGAGATGACATACTTTGAATTTGTGGTAGAATATATGAGATCTGCTGATTTTCTGAGCTAGAAAAATTCATACTTTCTATATATATTACAGCAGTGTCAGAAATGATCTCTAAGAAGTAGGTGTAAAAAACTTGTAAAAAAGACAATGTTGCATTCGAATTATGGATGAAATCCAAATTATAAAAACATTTAAATATAGCGCTTGAAAATATAAATTCTTTGTCATAATTTGAGATTTAGTGGGAGCACTAATAATAGGAGAGTGTGGCACATAGATCAGATCGCAGCTCTGACATTCCTATTTTGAGACCTTAGGCAAGTTACAACTCTAAGCTTATGCCCTTATCAGTAAAATGTCCATTTTTGATATCAAGCAAGGGGATATCTTTTGTACCTTGGGTCTCAATTTGCCTTTCTTTTTCTTCCCCAACCCCTGTTCCCAGATTCTTACATTAAACAGCTAAACTGAGCTTTATCCATAGGAAGACACATTGTTTATTTTAGCTGGTCTAGCACTTAATACGTTTTTAATTGTCTGCCTTTGACTAATGGCAAAGGGGAAAGCCCATATTTCTTTAGAGAAGTGAAATAATTTGCCTTTATTTGCATGAATCTTGTAATCTTTGTTCTTTTATGCTGGTTGCTAATTACATGTGTCGAACCAGTTATCTTAAGTAATGGAAGTTAAATTCCCCTAGTGATTTAAAATAGAAGAATGGAACTTTTGTAAGCATTACAAGATGGTTGTTCTTTTGGAAATATGTCATGAAGTCTCCAGGATATATATATATATACACACACACACACACACACACACACACACACACACACACACACACACACACATATATTTGTGAATTACCTACTGTGTAGAAAAATAGACAGCCCCACTATAGCACTTTGCTGAGTAGTATGGAAGGATCTCTCTCACCATGCTGCTTTCAAACAAGTTAGAGAATCACAAAACTGAAGTTTACTTATATAAATTCATAGTACAGATCTGGTTGATAAAGTTTTTATCAGCATGTTTCTTCAAAGAAACAAAAAAAGAAGTTTTGTTTGTTTGTTTTCAATTAGGAAAAGTAGTTTTAGCTGTTAAAAAAAAAAGTACAACATTTACATCATAAATGATGTTCTCTTAAACAATTGTTCCAAGTCATTCCTAACAATGGGATAGGAAAAATTAGAACCCGTGAAATGCAGGTGATATTTTAGGAAAGACACAAGGAGGTAAGAAACCTGTGGATTCCAGAAATATTTAAGTTCTAGCCACAGACCAGAAATAGTAGTAAATGCTAAGAACATTTCCATGAACAGAATAGAGAAGAATATTTGCCCCTATGTAGGTCTTTTATTTTTCTTTTGAGCAATTTCTAAGTGCTAAGTGAAACAATGAGAATTAAACATGATTTACTTATGAAATAAAATTAAAAGAAAAACGTTATTTATAGGAGTGTGGATCTGGAAGGTCTCATTCTGCTGAGAACATGGACATATATTCCACATGAACATGTGGAACGTGGACATATATTCCACATTTGGGAACAGAACTGGAAAGAACTGATTATTTGTGTAATAGAAGATGCCTTTGGAGTTCTTGTGGAGGGAATTAGGTATAAAGAAAGGATGGGACTGCGAGTGAGAGCAAGAGTGAGGGTGAGAACAAGGAAGTGAAGCACATGTGTTCTCCAGATATTGAGTTTCTACACATCTCAGGTAAGGGACCATTCCCCACCCATCTAGCCATTTCTACCTTATTTATAATGTCTGATTTTACTGGAAAGGGGCTCTATTGACAAATGCACAGTCTACTCCTCACTGATACTTCTTCCCTGAGTTTTTATCTGTGCTTGAGCTTTTTGAGCAAGAAATGTTAAAGATCTTTCATTAGCCTTGTGCTTAAACCTTTGGCTAAATGTGCTTGATCCTCAAGAAAAAACAGACAATAAAGAACAAAACTCACCATGATAGAGGGTTTTTATGGAGTGTTAACATATATTCTTTGTTCAGCTTTTGCTTCACATTAGAGCAGCCCTTTTCAAAGTTAAAGTGATATGTTGGCAGAACATAAAATCAAACCAGATTTAAAACTACAATATGTGAAAAATAAAGCAGACTTCTAGAAAAATCAATATATTGGTCACAGGTGCTCATCAACAATGACTCTAGAAACATCTCTAAAATAGCAGAAAAGAGAGAAAGAGAAAATGGAGGAGACTTAATCAAAGAAATAATAAAAGAAAATTTCCCCCACATTTGCAACTAAGTGTTCCAGCACAATTTTAAAAAAAGCCATATCCGAGATACATTGTGATGAAAATTCACAATACTAGGGTTAAAAGAAAGCCATAAAATCTTCTCAAAAGAAAAATAGAGTCACATCCTAATGATCAGCACTCAGAATGACTTTAGACTTTTCAATACAGTTCTGGAAATTCAAAGAAATTGTAGCAGTACATTCAAATTCTGAAGGAAAATAACTCAGTTTGAATTGTCACATTAGGGTTAAAGTGGATAAACTACTCTTATTTTCCTGAAGTTGATTTTTTTAAAGTTTAGATCTTTAAAGTTTTGATTCAGGCAAAGTTTTTGACTTTGAAAAAGCTACAAACTGAACTGTGAGTAAAATTTATATTTTTTTATTGTGCATATAATAGGTGTGTTGTTTATGGACAAGGAGAGAAATTGTTATGAGAGGCTGAATAATATTTTCAAAGATAACATTTAATAGGAGAAATTTCGATTTCAATAAAGATTTACCTGAAAAGTCACATTAAGCTGTGGTTTTTTAATGTTAATTATGCTGCTGTATTTTTTCTGAATTTGCTGAATGAAATTAATAGATAAGAAAGAAGGTGTGCAAATACTTTCTTAATCAGGTCTTAGGAAGCAAACTTAGACTCTCATGGTCTTTTCATCATCAACAGGCTTTTTACATAAAAGCGTAGAAAGACCACCATTGTGAATTTTTTCTTTTGTCCTATAATACTTTCTCACTTCTTGGACATTGACAATTGCATTCATGCTGTTAAACTGGCAGGGAACCTAATTATGACTTTTTATTTGAAGCTCAGATAATCTCAAAGCTCTTTAAGAAGATTATTACCTTAATCTATCTGCTGAATTTCTTCAATGCACTTATGAGATCTATGGTATCAACTCTGTAGATTATAAGAGAGATTTAGAGTTTAGAAAGATGGTGCAATGAGTAAAGTGAGCACTAGATTAGAAATCTGAGGACCCAGGTTGTAGCACTATCTTTGCATATATCCCTTTGGGGTGGCTGTTACCTAACTGGAAAAACAAAGGCAGATGTTTTGTTTTGTTTTTTTTTGCGGTACGCGGGCCTCTCACTGTTGTGGCCTCTCCCGCTGCGGAGCACAGGCTCCGGACGCGCAGGCTCAGCAGCCATGGCTCACGGGCCTAGCCGCTCCGCGGCATGTGGGATCTTCCCGGACCGGGTCATGAACCCGTGTCCCCTGCATCAGCAGGTGGACTCTCAACCACTGCGCCACCAGGGAAGTCCATGGCAGATGGTTTTTAATGTGTAAACTCAATCTAAATTTCTCTGATTCTACTACTCTTCTTTCATACTTTGAATTCCCATGTATTTTGCTTTGGTGGGGCTCTATATATGTATAATGATATAAAGGGCTTATAGTTTTATAAGCGTGGTAAAGAGGAGCGTATTCTCATGGAAAGTTAGAATATTTTTATCTACTCTGATTCACATTTTTAAGACTGTGCAAATACCAGGGATCATAATATTAGCCTGATTTTGCCTATCTTCCTGCTCTTCAACATACCCTGTGAATCGCTCAGGGATTTATTCCTGAGGAAAGCATGACATATGAATGAGAACTATAGGAGAGACCTTGTGATAGTGAATTTTTTTTTTTTTTTTGGTTGGTGGCTTTATATCCTTGCAGTTTTTACACATGACCACTTAATTCTGTGGAGTCTGCAGTTGAAGTTTGAAAGGCAGTCCCTGTCCTTAATTGGTTTATTTTGAAAGGGAAAGAACTTGGTCCAGTGACTGCCTTCCTTTTCTGAAGACAGTGATTTCAGCCCATTCCCAGACTCTGCCCTATTTTGCTCTCACATACTACAGAGCTTCTCATATGCCCCACTTGTGTGCCTTAGCAATCGTTCAGGCTTTGACATGCATTTCTTGAGAGTGTTACAGCATGTTTTTGGATTTATTTTCTCCAGGAAGCACTCCGTGATGAATAATTTAGCTGCATAACTGTTTATTAAAGAGAAAACATAAGGGATGAAAAGTCTAAACAAACTTTTTTCCTAGAGATGGATGACAAGGGCACCTACTCTTTTGGCAAACAGTATAGTTATTGCTTCCCTGGTTACCAAGCTGGGGTATGCTAATGCTTTGGCATGAAAAATTGAAAATTAATCTCAATAATTGATGTCTGACTAAAAGAGGTCAAAGACAGTTATAGCAGGAAAAAAAAATGAAAGGAAAATTATCTTAGTCCAAATCATGACATGCCATGTTTTTCTTTTACTAAAAAAAGAGGGCATTGATATTAACAAGGATTTTGTACAATAGCGAAGGGTTCAGAGTTATCTAGACATGAATGACCACCCTACCTACTAACTACCTTGAGCAAGGTACATCACACAGCCTTGTTGTCCTTATCTCCCGCACAGGATCACATCCTTAGCCTTGGCTACCTCAGAAAACTGCTAGAAGACATACTAAAATGACATCCAGGGAAGTCTGTTGTAAACTGCAGTGTATCAGGAGCTGTGATAATGCTGTTTGCCATTCAGCTGCAGTGCCAGCTGCTGGGGATTAAGAAAAGGCTTAGGAAGGTCTGATGTTGCCTTCAAGAGGTGAAGGGGAACATCCTTGATAATATTGTTATTTCCCAGAGAATCTGCTCTTCCACATCTGCTCAATTCAGCGAACATTTTTAGCATCTGCCTTGTGTATTGTACCCAATGAAGTGCTGTTCATATGTACTTTAGGGTCCAAGTTGCTTCGTGATCCCCAAGCTTCCAAAATCTCATATTTGATACAACTACAACCAGAGAAATGTTAGAATCCCAGGCATCTGTCTTACCCAAAAAGGGAACATATAGAAAAGTATTATACCTGAACCAAACCTTCAGGTGAATTCTGGGATATTCAGACCAGAATATAAATGCTGGACTCTATTAATACTTGGATACTTATAATGATTCAATTTGAAACTATTTATTCAGGTATAGCCCGATACTTAAACTGAATTTGAATATTTCAATGTGTTTTCTTTTTCATCACCAATTACTGTTGATTTTCTCTCTGCCAACCTCCCCCAAAGATTTTTTCGCCTTAAATAATAACAAGAACAATAGTAACAATAGTGATAGTAACAATTGCAAAGCTATCATTTATTTAGCTCCTTCATTGTTCCACACACTATTATTTCTGATTTTGTGATTTATTTTACCATGAAATTGTTAGCAGCAGCATCTCTATATAGTGGTTCTTCCTTATTACTCATTTACTCTTAGCCCCTTGCAATCTACTCTTTTACCTGGCATTAAAACTGCTGCCCTGAAAAGCACCCCAGGGTAACTAAATTCACTAGCTTTCTCAGAATCCTAATCTGCTTTGGCTATATTATACCATTTGACTCTCTACAACAGCTCCTCTTTTTGACATCCTCCATGTCCTGGCATCTGTAACCTCTGCTGTCTTCCTAAGAGCTACTTTGTGGTCTCCTGTGTCTACTCCTCCCATCCTGCATGTCAATTCTCTCCCTTCATCCCCACTGCAACTCCTTAGTTTTAGGTTCTCGTGGATTCTCATGAAGATGGTGAGCTGGCATCTCTGCAAGGGAGTGGAGTGCAGAGGTTAAGGGAGAGTCTGGTGCCTGCCTTCCTGGCTCAAAACCTCTCTCTGTCCTTTCAAGCTGAGTGACCATGTGTACATAAAGTCAGTTTCAGCTCTCTTAGTGGTAAAGTGGGGATAATAATTGTAACTACTTTATGGGGTGGTTGGAAGGGATGAATGTGTCACTATGTGCAAAAGGCTTAAAATAACTTCTGGCCCATGGTAAGTGGTTAAGTGTTGCAATTATTGTTATTGCTTTCATATTAGCTATTACTGTCATCATTTTAAATAGTTTTTTTTTTTTTTTGGCGGTACGCGGGCCTCTCACTGTTGTGGCCTCTCCCGTTGCGGAGCACAGGCTCCGGAAGTGCAGGCCCAGCGGCCATGGCTCACGGGCCCAGCCGCTCCGCGGCATGTGGGATCTTCCCGGACCGGGGCACGAACCCGTGTCCCCTGCATCGGCAGGCGGACTCTCAACCACTGTGCCACCAGGGAAGCCCTTAAATAGTTTTTCCTGCCATTGGATCCATTGCCTTTGGTAGGTTCTGTGCAGGGAAATCAAATTACCCTAAAACAAAACTTAGTTAACGTTATTAAGCTATGTTATATTTATGTTTAATATTTATATTCTATAGTGTCTAAAAGGTTTAATAAGCTCCAGTCTGTTATTCAGAGCCTCTCAGTGACGCTGGTTTGTCTTTCTAGCCTTATCTGCCAAAACTCACAGTATAAAATTCACTCTTGGCATCTCCCTTCCCTACTGTGTCTTCCTTACTTTCCTTCTACCTCCACGCATTTAAAATCCTACTTGCCATTCACAAGATTCAGAACAAAGGCTACCAGTCCCTTGATGCCTTTTGTGATCCTCTAGATCAAGAATAAGTCTATCCTCTCTGAAGCCCTTAAGCAAAGCTCTTTATTTTTAGGCTTCTTTCGGCCCTGTATCTTTCTATCTGATTCATGTACATGGTGTTATCTTTCCTCTTAGATTATAAACTCCTTGGGAAAGAGCTTTTGCCTTTATGCAGCCTTCCAGCTCCCAGCACAGGACATTACACCCAGTAACGTTCAATGAAGGACTATTGAATTCGTGTTGATTTCAACATCAGACTAGAGTGGATATTCACTTCCCATCTTGCCTGTTTGCGTAGGCCACTGGCCCTTTTGGCTTTGATGAATGGAGGAGACTTACGGAGGTTCTTTATTTTTTTTCTCCTCATCTTTTGGGTTTTAGAGTTGTGTAATAAACTGAACAGTACAGTGCTTGGCTCACTGTAGTAAATATCTGTTGAATGATGAAGAAAGTAAATAGTAAACATTGCTGAATGAGAAAGAAAAAGTAAATAGTGAGTGACCCACACCCTATCCCAGAAATGGAAAAAATGGTAGGGAGATGTTTTTTGTATGCAAAGCACACACCCACACTTGCTTCTGAATGGTGTAGAAAACACAGATGGAGTCTCCAGTTTGAGAGGCATGCTTACGTTTACTAAGTACACTGGACAAACCTATCAAAATACTGGCTTTTGCAGTACATTCTTTGATCTTTTTAAAATCAACCTTGTTTCTATATTGCGATAAGCTTTGGTTAAGATTCAAATTAATATACCCTTCACTTTGTTTGTGTCATTGGGGTAACCATATGAACAGTGTAATTGCACCCAAAAAAAAAAAAAATTGCTGCAGGAGTGGATGAGGACCCACAAGCTCAGTATAAATGTGAGCTGGTGCAGAAACTCCTCAGGGATGAGCGTGGAAGGTGCTTTCAGGTGACCGGCCAGAATAGGACAGCTGATTCCTCTTCTTCAGAGGTCCAGGGCTGTGTGCTCATCTCCTGAGCACCGCCCTGGGGCCACAGAGCGACAAAAGCAAAACCCCTGTCCAAGGGGTGGAGTCATCTTGTGACTTCTGCTTCTTTGCAGAGGCAACTCCAGAAATACAAATTTGGGAGTTGAAAAGATTATTAACAAAAGAGGGGGAGTTAAAATATGTCACAAGAATTGTGGATTACTGTATTCATATCACAGCTTTTCTTTTTCTTTACTCATCTCTCTTTTTTGCTTGTACTTATTTGTGGTGTGTTTAGGAATATGGGGAAATCATAATGATTTTCAGCCTTCAGTGTGTTAATCTGAGATTACTGGTAGCCCTACGAGGCGGGATGGAGTGAGGCCAAGAATACTAAGTTAGGTAGCCTCTGTGTATCCAGCTAAACATTTAAGCAAGTGTTGACATACCAATCAGAAGTCAGAGTAAAAATAAGAAGTACAGTTTTGCTGAGAGGTCAAGACCGCGTTTGTCTTGGCTACTGTTTCCAGGAAGCCTTGCCTGACTGTCCATGACTGAATTTAATATTATCCCATAAGACCTTGTATGTGTCTGCATTGTACATGTCACACAGCAGTGATTGCTTATTTCATAATCCATACTTGCCATTTACAAGACACACTGAAGGCAGATCACACCTCTCCAGCAACTTGCCCGACGTCTGTCGCAAAATATTTATTGGATGCTGTATTGAAAGGGATGAAACTAAGGCGTGGCCGTTATTCACTCCAGGTATGATGCTGTAGCTCAGAAGCAATTGGACAGCTTACAGGCTGCATTTGACCCACAGTCTTGTATATTTGACTGAAGAAGTTTTGGTGCACAAGTTTTTAGGAACAACCAAATTTTAGTCACTAACATTTACATGCTGAGAGGTTTTACACACATACCCGGCACCAGTCCAGATTTCCTGCTTCTCTTGAAATAACTGAAGATCTGACAACACTGAGCCCCCATTGCTACACAAACCTGGAGCAGAAGTTAATGGCAGTTGCTGGTGGAAGGATTCTGTCATCTACCCCAGCCCTTCCACTTAAAGCTGGCTGGTTCCCACTTCTCTCTGACCCAGTTGGCCTGCAAGCATTTGAATTTGTTCCACTGAGCTGCAAATGAATACCTTCCTTTACGTTTATCCCTGGAGAGGGACGATCCCAAGCTTTTCCTTTCCCTCCTCCTACTGACTCCGTAAAAGGGAAGGTAGCACCCATGGTACTTCCCAAGAAGGCTGCTCTTCCAGGCCTCCATCCTGCAGAACGACAGGTGGCTCCACGTCTGCAGAAGCCCTGCAGACCCCAGAAGGGAATGGTCTTGGTCGGGATTTCCTCACAGATCCACAGGGCTTCAGCCCTGCGTGCCGGCTTGTCTTGGAGCTGCCCCTCGTCCCTGACTGCAGTCTTGCCACCTGCTGTGGCCTGAGCAGAACGAAGGTTGGCAGATCCTGGTTCTGCTTCTGACCACCCAGCAGAGAAGAGTTTGATTTTTCCTAAGTAGAAATTGATCAGTGTGGGATTTAGAGATTTTCAAAGGTGCCTTCGTTTAAACTGAGAATCGGGAAGTGAGGATCTTCATTAAAAAGCACCAGACGGTCACCAGGGTTAACGAGGCATATCACAGCAGCCCTGACACTAAATAAAGGCCAATTAACTCCGATCACTGTGGCCTGGGTGCCTTCTGGCAGTTCAGTCTCCTTGTGAGGCAGGGTTTTCGAGGCATCCTTCTGGCATCCTTCCCCTAAATGGCTCCTGAGCCATGGGGCAATGGGGAGGTGGGTCCTGCCTCTACCTTCTGTGCTACCCTCACTGGCTACAGCTCCTCCCTGGAGCGCACTGCCCAGCAGGCACGGTGGACAGAGAAGCAGGACTGAGAGACTGGGGTTTCCTCTGGTCCACAGGTGGCTGAGGGGCCAAAACAGAGATTCATACTCTTAAGGCCCTGTTTCACCATCCATATAACAAACAGATTAGAAGAGAAAATAATTGACTCCTTCTTGTAGAAAAGTTATATAAATAAATCAATGAATGAAGACAAATGATGTCAGCACAAACATTGCTCACTTGGGGTCCAGGTGTCTTACCTTGTGCTTCTTTTAGTAATGAAAAACAGCCAGTGCTTCTCTAACCTCCAACATGTGCCAGGCACTGTTCTAAGAACCTTACTTTCACGGACCCAGTTAATCTTTACAAAATCTCTATGAGGTGAGTACTATGATGAGAAAACAGAGGCAGTCGAAGTGTTGTGCTGTGTGCCAGGTATTTTTCATGCATGCTTCTGTGTGGTTCTCATAAAAATCCTCTGTGCAATGGATATTTTAGCTCTGCGCAACAAATGAGGACCCTGAGATTCAGAACATTTGCAGGACATGTCTGAGATGATACTGCTGGTAAGTGATGAAAAAGGAGGATTTGGATTCACTTATTTCTGTTTCCAAAGTTTTATGGTTTAGAAGAGCTGACTGCCCAGGGTGAGGGATTTAAAATTCCTCCTTGAGATTTATTTATGATCCCTCAGGTATTCTGTCGAAGGCTCCTGGAATGGAGAGAATAATAAGTACCAAATACTAACAGTGATCTTGAAATAGTGGGTACAGAAGAATGTATCCCTTGTTCTGCTGAGCTTTAGACTTGGCTGTACCACTTCCTTCCTCCTGATTTCTCCCAACAACCAACCCTTGAACGCTCCCCCTCATTCATTAAAGACTGGAACTCAGCCCAACGCCTTCTCTGATACGTCTATCACTATTAGCATAAGGGGCTTCAGCGTCCCCAGGGTCACTTCATCCAGCACTCTGATCTCTCAATCCCTTTGTCTCATCTCCTGTTCATCTGAGCCACTCATTTCATCATTCATCATCACATCTGGGCACTTGCCATCACCGAGAACTACATCCCATCTAACATTATGTGTTAAAATGCTCCATTTATGTGTCAAACCCTGTCTCTCACAAGCTGGCTAGTTCAGATGCCTCCAAAATTCTTTCACTCCACCAAACTCTCCATTTCGCCCTCGACGTGGCCTCCTATGAGCACCACCTTTCTCTCTCCCCTGCTCGGATCCCATGATTCCACTGTCAATGACTCTCTTCCCTCTCCATGCCTCCACTCAATTCTGAATGAGACTCGCTGTCAACCTCCTCCATGTTGACAACCAGAGAGGTGGAGGTAATCACCCAATTGGGGATATAGGTTGTATTGTTTATGATGTTTATATACAGGGTATCATCATTAACTCCTAGCACAGCCCATCAATCTCACTACATTCTTCTGTCCATTTTTAAAAATTACTCTGTCACATAAATTACTCTCTAATCTTATCATTTCTTTTAATTCTCACTTCAAACATTCCAGACTGAGGTACCCCCATCCTTCTTAAATGCCGAAATATTTTCCTAATTGGTCTCCCTGATTTTGGCCTTGCCTCCTTTCCTCTTTATCTCGACACAGAATCAAAGTAATTAGATCCTATATTTTATCATTTCCTTCCCTTGCTTTAAAATATTTTTGTGACATTCCATTGTTCATGGAATAAAATATTTAAAAAATTCTTACCTTAATTAGCCTGCAAGCCTTGCATGGTTTTTGATGGGTCTAAATCTGTTCATTCGTACAGGTAGGAATTCGGCCTTACTTATGACACTACTTTCATGATCTCATTTTAGCTTTGTGAACATGCCTGGCTTCTTTCCAGGTCAGGACATTTTGCACATTTTGCTTACCCTTTTTCCTCTCTCTGGGAACCACCCCCAACCACTCATTACCTGACTATCACTCTTTCAAGAGCTCAGCTTAAATATCACATTCTCAATGCGTCATGAGGCTTCCTCCTTCCCTCTTCATTGTGGCTAAGGGCTGTTGTTATTCACTCTCACGGTACCCGTATCATGTACTTTTCCTTTAAAGGATCAATTGTTGTCGGATTAAATATTTATTTATGTACTTACCTATTTAAAGCGTATCTGAAATTACACTGTAAGATTCAGAAAGGAAAGTTCCAGATCTGCTCACTCACTACTGTCATCCAGGTCTTAGGCGATGCCTGAAATGCGGGATATTTGATAAACATTCTACCGTAAACTAGAGTTGAGGCCTTGAACTTGGTGCCTCAGCCTCTCAAGAGACTTACTTTCCTTAGTGACACAATAGGAGCACAGTACTCCTTAGAGGACCATCATGAGGTTTGAATGTGATTATGGGTAGAAAACACACTTTGACAATTCTAAAATGTTATGTGGAAAACATAGCTGATGACCCGGTAGTCACAAACACATATATAAG
This sequence comes from Pseudorca crassidens, assembly GCF_039906515.1. NCBI lineage: Eukaryota > Metazoa > Chordata > Mammalia > Artiodactyla > Delphinidae > Pseudorca > Pseudorca crassidens. The sequence continues at coordinate 52,180,384 of NC_090311.1, read as the reverse complement.
TGCAGAGGAAGAGACAGATCTTCCATGCAGAAGAATTACAGGTAATTTATGTAAATTACAGGTATTTATGTAAATATTTTACCCTCAAGGAGGGGGAGCATAACTTCTTAGATAAGGGCTTATATAGTGACCTCCTTGCAAAGAGTACATATGAATGGGGCAGGGGTTGGTTTTCAGTAGAAAAAGGACTGAATTTACAGTAGAAAAACCTGACAGACGCTATCTTAGCCAGGTGACAAAGGTCAACACGAACAGTCATAAGTCACGTTGATATTTTGTACGCTAGATGTGATGTGATGAAAATGGCATTTACCTCTTTGGTCTTCCTCCCCCAAATGCATAAGCCCAGTCTAATCTTGAGAAAAACATGAGCCAAATTCCAACAGTAGGACATTCTAGAAACTACCTGAGCAGAGTCCTGGATAGGATCCTGGCACAGAAAATGGACATTAGGTCAAAGCTAAGGATGTCTGAATAAACTAAGGACTTGAGTTACTAATAATGTGTCAGTATCGGATCATTAATTGTGGCTAGTATACCATATAATATAAGATGTAATATAAATACATTCTATAGAGGAAATAATAGAGGAAACTGGATATGAAGTATAAGGGAACCTTCTGTACCAACTTCTCAATTCTTCTGTAAATCTAAAACAAGAACAAAAAATATATATATAGTCTTTTAAAAATTACTGTACATTGTCATCATCATCATCTTGACCATCACATACTTGCTGAAGTCTTAAGAATGTTCAGATGCATCTGCTTTCTTTTCCCCAATCACTGTGGGTTTTTTGTTTCGTTTTTTTGTATTGCTAAAACATCTGAAGGTTCTAAAATTCTTATCCATTGTATTATGCATGGCGAGCTGAGATTTGCTTCTTGACATGTAGTGGAGAGCTCTTCTCTGGACTTCCCATCATAGCACAAATGTGTGAAGGTTTAATGAAATCACGTTACATTGAATGCTTTGCATATTGCAAAATGTTCCACAGATTGAGGACAGTCTTCTACAACTTGCCTTTCCCTTAAGGTGTCATGCTGGATGTTCTCAAGCATCTATGACTTTTCTTAGGCTTTCTTCTCCCTTCAAGTCCTGAGGCACTTTTCCATGCTCCCTCTCTCTGAGTCTGTCTTCACTCCCTTGCTCTCACTCCCCTATGACTCTTCTTGTAGGATGAATATGAGAATTAAGTTCTGATTTCCTTTTCTAATACTCTGTGTAGCATCTTGCGCCAGTAAATATCAACTTCCTACATTTCTGTTTTCTGACTTTTCAAAATAAATATAGTCTCTTGGATTTATTAGGAATGTGTAAGGTCAAGTAAGGAAGTGGTGTTTGGAACCCTTTCAGCAGTGGAAGAGGAAGGACCCCAAAACTCAGCAGGATCAGTAGCTGAACTCTTACAGAGAAGAGAAGCAGGCAGCATTATATCTCTATCTCCAATGAAAGGCATGTTTTTCTACTCTCTAGGAAATGACTTTCTGCAAATGATGGCCAGATAAATCAGAAGTTGTGGTCTTTGGAATTGCTATTTCTCCCAGTTGACAATGTGTAGACGACATGGTTTATAACCAGTACTACTTCTCGTGCCATTTTCTCTTGTTCTGTAACAGAATTTAGCTCCAACAGTGGGCCCAATTGCAAGATAATCTTAAATTCTCAAAAGGAGCTAGAACTCTGGATTCCATGTGAAAATTTCTGATTTTTAAAACACTCTGAATGCCAAAAAGTGGTGTTTGAGAGACCAATTCAGTCTAAAGGCAACCACCTCCCTCTCTGGCAGATTAGGATTATCGGGAGAGGAAGGTAGCAGGGAAGTGGGAGAAGGGAGAATGGAGAAAAATGTCTTTTCTTTCTTTCAAGAATCCAGCTGCAGTGAGTCCAGACTGCATTAATGTACCAATGCTTTATTACACCTTTCATAAAAGGCCTTCCATTTTTGTTAATTGATTGAACGAAGGGACATATTTTAAACGATTTTATGCCTTTTTTGGAATGATTCGCAAACATTTATAAATATTGAGAAAAAAGTCAATAAGAATTCTGATTTTTCCTAGGAAGTCTATCAAACAAAATGAAATCACTATATTTTCTGTACCTCATCATGAAAAGCAGGGTATTCATATAGAGTGAACATTTTGGAATTTGGTAAATCTAAATTAAAACTCCAGTCTGTTACCTGCTGACTACGTAACCTTACATAAATGGTTAACTCCCAAGAAGTTTCCACATCCTGCATAAGTCCGTGGCTAAAACCAGTGCTAACTCAGTATTTAGATCATCCCTGTTTCCCAGCTCGTACCTAAGACACAGCCTTCAAGAGACAGCAAACTTGAGTAACCATCTCTCTTCTTAATAGCTTTGTTACTTAATAGTTGTCCAGGTGGGGCAGTGCTCTAGGTGCAGTACCAGAAGAAAACGCAGCAGTTTAAAATGATTCCAACCCGGTTTATTTTATAATCTCAATTATACTGGTCATGGATGGAAAATGGAATGCTCCTAGGGAATAGCTGATGAGAATAGGTAAGCTCAATTATGGCTTATCATTTTAAAGTGTCCTCTGTTTTTTGTGTGACTCGTAATTGGGATTCAACTTTTCTGTATTTGATAATTTTATTTTTCATATTAGAGTCCATTATTTTACTGTGAGAGCTTGAGAGAGATATGACATATAAATTGAATTTGTGTATGTGATATGCTAAGTATGTATTTGAGGAATTGGAAATACGAATTCACAAATTAAGTAGGCATCCTTATTATATCTATCACATGGACTTTCATTATATAGACTAAATAATAATCATTACTAAAAAGGCCAGTGCAGCAGGGTAAATGGTGAACTTACTTGCTATTAATTAAGTGCTTTGCCGAATGATGTGAAATTTTTCTAATGTTACATTAGAGGAAAAGGATCCATTGAGTGCCTGCTTTCAGCTGGACTGTGTGTTAGGCCATACACTTATCTATTGCCTCATCTCACAGTTACAAGAGAAGAGCGGTCCTCATTTTAGATGAGGACGTTGAAGCTTGGAAGTGTGAAATGCCATTCTCAAGGCCACAAAGTTCCTTTGTGATAGACCCAGGATTTATAGCTGGGTAGATTCCCACCAATGACAATATCAATCATCTACTCTAAGCATACTATATACTTTACTTGGAACTTGGGAAAATAGAAACAAAAGCAGCTGTGGATTAGAGGATGAGAACTGTGAAGGTTGTGCCTGAAAATGGTACTCCCAGGAAACTAATTAAAAATGGAAGATAAAAGCTGGGGAGCCTATATATCACCATGAGCTAATTTCAGACAAAGGAAATCATCTGCTGATGAACAAAAACCCCAATGTTTGACATTATAGAACAATTACTCTTCCTTTTCACTTAATTTTACTTTCCATATAAAACTGAAAATCAATCCATCTCAGGGTCTTTGTGTGTTCTTGGAGTTATACATTACATTTTGCTGCCCAAATCGTTGTCTAATGTTAGAGAAATCAGTAGTGTTTGTGGCAGGGTCCTTAACGGAAAGAATTCCTGGTTTACCTAATTTAAGAAAACCCAGGAGCACCTGACTCTCAGTCTCCGCATGGTAACCTTAGATTCAGAATGCCTATAAAAAGAATGAGGCTGTTCTTTGTTAATTATAAGATAGGCATTGTTGTGAACCACGGTAATGAACAAACATAGAAAAAGGAATAAGTACAAAACTCAGCATAAGATGGCAGCAGAATAGCTAGAGAGACTGTGACTACCAGTGCTGAGCTCACTATGAAGTCAATCAGGCTGCACCAAAGTAGTTCCTGTTGCTATAATGCCACACGTTCTTTCTTGTCTCAGAACTTATACACATGCATTCCCAAGACTGAGAAGGTGGCTACTTGGTGTTGATTCATATACTCATTTCTCTTCCTTTTGGTTATAGCAGAAAGATATATACCTTTTCAAGCCATACTCTACATATCTAATCCCCCCTGCCGCCTCCCCCCAAACAATGCTGTCTTGGGACAGAGGGCTTGTAATTCACCCTAAGTGTGTATCTCTTAAACAATCTAGGAAAGTCACTGAGTTTGGAACTTGCACCCAGTGCCCTGGCTTTGGTGGAACATATGGTAATAGAACAGTTAACACATGGAAAACACAATTCTAAGAGCACCTGTAGATGTAAGCAAACCATTATGAGAATAGAGTTGGGATGAATTCAAGTGTTTCTTGGAGTATCAGGAAGGGATTCTTACAAGTGACATGTCCACTGGATCGAGCAGAGGCCTGAGATATCAAACATCAAATTCTTCCCCCTGTTCAGGAAATCTCAAGTGGGCAGCACAGTTACATTTTGAAATAGATGTTGGGAAATGACATTGCAGAGATAGATTAGGTGAACACGATGAACGTGCATCCCAGAGGTTTGACATTTATCTTCTAAGCAATTGCATCTTCAGTGGGAATATGTCAGAATCCGATTTCTGGTTTCGAGATTACTGTGAAAGCAGAGTGAGGATGGACTGGAAAGGTAGTGAGTGTTGGAAAGGTAGTGTTTGGTTCTCTCCATTTCACCAAATGACATTAGAAAGATAGTAGATATAAAAGAAATAGCCTCAGCAGAGTTGGGGAAATAGGAAATGACTGTTATAAACAGTATATATTCAGGTGTTGTGTGATGTTGTACACTCCTCATGGGCTAATGGAGTTCTGAGAAGTAGGTAAGAAGTGAGGGCTGGAGACATCAAAGTCAAGGTGAGATTTGAGTTGGCTATTAAAATGGGGGTAGGGAACAGCATGCTTTGTATCATAGACAAGGATTGCCTAGTGGGTCACAGGAGAGAGATGATTCTGATTTGCTCTGGGTTTCTGCTTTGGTTCTGAACCTTACAGTATTCAGCCCCACGCTAACAACAATGGCTGCATCCAGTAAAAAGAATCCATTCTGTCTGACATTTGTTATATAGAGAGTTCTAGTTCTAGCTCTTTTTTTTTTTTCCTGGGTGAAAAAGTGTTAATTTTGTTTTAATTTTTAAATTTTTGAAACATCTTTATTGGAGTATAATTGCTTTACAATGGTGTGTTAGTTTCTGCTTTATAACAAAGTGAATCAGCTATTCATATACACATACCCCATATCTCCTCCCTCTTGCGTCTCCCTCCCACCTTCCCTATCCCACCCCTCTAGGTGGTCACAAAGCACCGAGCTGATCTCCCTGTGCTATGCGGCTGCTTCCCACTAGCTATCTATTTTACAGACGTAGAGAATGGTCTTTTTTTTTTTTTTTAAATCCACATGTAGCTACTTTTATTTTGTTCTCACCTTCTCCTCTCAATTCCTACATTCAGGAGCTAATTCCATCTGAGTTAGTGCAAAATTCAGTCACTGCCAACAACCAGCTCCCAGGGCTCAGGGTTGTGCTCAAACGACATATTAGGCAATACATTTTTCCCTCAGTATCGGAGGGCGATTGGGTCCTGGACTCCCAAAATATGCAGATGCTTAAGTCCCTTATATTAAATGTCATAGTATTTGCATATAACATATGCAATCCTCCCTTATACTTTCAATTATCTCTAGATGACTACCTAATGCATTGTAAATACTATGGAACTAGTCCTAAATACCATGCAAATGCTATGTAAAAAAGTTGCTGGCTTGGAGCCAATTCAAGTTTTGCTTTTTGGAAATTTCTGGAATATATTTTTCTAAAACATTTTTGATCCACGGCTGGTTGAATCAACGAGGAACCCATAGATGTGGAGAGCCGACAGTACTCCTGTCAGCCACATGTAGCCTCTGTGAACTTACTTGGCACTGCCTCGCCAATAGAGCTTCTACTAGACCATCTGCTCTCTCAGTTGGGACCAGGACATAGGAGCTATTTGTAGTGGGAAATGAGTTTGGAAAGGAATGAAGGATATACTTTATGCTAGAGAAAGGTGATGGCGGAATCATTAAACACATATCTAAAATACAGATAGAAGCTGTTATATTTGTTTTTAAGAAACATGGAATCATGAATCATGGGTTGGGAGTATTTTGATGAAAGTGACACTAGAGCACGATTCGTCTCACTGAAGTGCATGTAAGATGGTTTCTAGAAGGGTAAGTTTGGGGATTTATCAAAGCAACTAAGAAGCTTCTGCAATAGCAGTAACAGGAAGTGGGTGTAAATCAGTGGAAGGTATTGGGAAGGGAAAGACAGGGATGGCTAAGAGAAGAAAAATTAGGAGGAAAAAAATGGGCATATAAGATAGACATGATCGCAAAGCAACATTGAAGCTTGAATCCCTTATGGGATGGGAAGGAGAATATTGACCAGTTTGGGATTTTTGTCTCTGAACCCACAAAGTCTCTGCACTCTGAATGAAATTCTGGGCATTTTAAAACCTTTTATTTCAAGTTCTGTGTTGAACATTTTTATCCTCCAAATCATTTTCTTCCAATGTGCTAAGATTATAGCCTTTAGCTAATGGTTTTCTCTCTCAGTTATGCTCCCAGCATTTACAAGCATTAATTTTGCTGAACTGATACAGTAAAAATGTTCAAAATAACATCTGGCAGAGCATTTTAGTCTGACTACTCAAGTGTAACCTATAATCTTTCCTTCTTATACTGCATACACACACTCATACACACACATACACACTGATACCAATTTTCCAGACTTTACCTCGGTACCTGAAATTGTAGAAATTTCTTCCATGACTAGCCAAGGTGTATAATTTTACCTTTCCTCCCCGAAGAGAAGACATGTGATCCATCTATTCCAATAAGGAATTTAAAGATCAATGTTATCCACAAGCCAAATACAGATAACACTAAACAGTTTGCTGAATAACGGTGACCCAACTATTGTAACTGTTGTAGTTTTCAAAGAGTTTTTATTTGAAATCTAGCTTGAAGTTAAAGTTGATAGGATATGCTGATGACTTGCATGTAAGGAGTAAGAGAATAAAAAAATCAAAGTTGACTTAAAGGTTTTTTTTCCTGGGCAACTGGGTGAATCATTTTCCCAGATGTGATGGCTTTAGATGCCTGCTGGTTGGCCGTGTAGCAATATTTTATAAAGCAAGGGAACTGGATGAAGGGAGTTTGTATATGTGGAGAAAAGCAAAGGAAGGACTGAACTTTGTGGTATGCCAGCTTTGGAAATCAAAAGGAAGAGGATGCAGCAATGGCGACAGTGAAGGGACAGCCAGTGAGCTGGGAGAGAAATCAGGAACTGATGATGTCCTAATGGCCAGGGAGTGGGGGTTGACCGAAGGAGTGATTAATCATGACAGGTGCTACTGAGAGGTCAGATAGAAAGAGAACTGAGAATTACCAACCGGACAACTGACAAGAATACCATCCAGAACTGTGAAAATAAAAGCCTGATTGGAACGGGTATAAGAGAGGGGAGGTGGGGAAGTGAGCCAGCAGAGACAGAGAAGTCTTGCAAGGAATTTTGCATCAGCCCTCCACTGGATCAGGAGGGAAGATAGAGAATTCCGTTACAGATGAATTTAAGTTAAGTTGGGTTGTAGGTGGCAGGTTAAGGAAATTCCCTCAGCAAGTTAACTGAGACTGAGGTGTGTTAGAGATGTGAGAAGAGAAGAAAAGGTGTGAAACAATAATCCTTGAAAGTGAGAGAGTGAATTCACCAGGAAAATATGCTGGAGCTGCCAGTGCTGAGAACTTACTTGAGGGTTGTGGGTATAAACTTAAAGTAAGACTCTTCAACACAGTTGTTTACTTTTATCCACATCACGTTTAATCTTATGGTTCCTGTATGGAAGTGACAGATGGGTTTCAAACCAATTTGGGGTTTTTGACAGCGGAAGGAGATGGGGGCAGGGATATTGAAGTGGATTCATGTAAGGTATGATGATGCTGGACAATGAAATGTAAATCAGATAAGGAGGGTGAGAGCATAAGGAAGATGGTGGGTGATGGAAATGGGATATGGTCCTAAAATATCAAAGTATGAGTAAAGTAGAAATAGAGATACTAGAGTGAGAGTGAAATTTACAGGGTAGTCACTAAACTGCCATGTCTGTAATGTGGTTTTGGAAGTGAAATACTAATTGGTAATGATGAAGTCATACCTCAATACGAATAATTAAATATAGAACGTGAATGTTAGAGAGCAGTTGGTTAACAAACCAAGAAACCATTATGGCAATTGGATGATCTATATGCATGCTGACATCACCAACGTTAACGGCAATAACCTGGCTTATAAAATCAATGTGAGGTACCAGTGTCACTGATGAATGGGAGGAGGCTATCAGAAGACTATAAATAACAAAAAGAAGGAGGTTCATTGATGGTGAAGATTTTAGTTTTACAGTGTAGGGGAGAAGAGAGAAAAAGTACTCTGGAAAGTGGCAGTAAGGTGTGTGAAGGACTAGACTATTGGTATGTGACATATGAGAGGAATAGAAAAAAAATGATCATTTGATAGGGCTTCAGAGAATAGTTTCCAGGGGTCAGTTGATTTTCTCTTTCAGGAAGGGAAGGGCATATTCAGAGTGCCAGAGTGTTTGGGAAATCTAGAAGATGTAGGAGCTTGAGTCCCTTGGGCTCAGAACGGTGTCTGTATGTGAATCCTGGTGAATAAAGTTGACCTAGGACACTTGGGCTCCCTGCCAGGACGGAGGAAAACAAGTATAGGGTCTAATGGGATTGGGACTGTTGCTCTCTTAGTTTTGGTGGTACAAGGACAGGAGGGGGATGATATCTCCTAAATATAACCCTACTGGGGCAACTGTCTCATAGTCAGTTCTTAAAGGTGAGACAGAGAGCATTGGAGGATGGGGTGGGCAGTAACCGTCTTACCGGGAGCTCCATGGGGCCTAGAGCATTTGGAGTACAGTAGGCATACCACTGACCTGCAGCTGACCTACATTTGACTCATTTGAGCAGTGTCGAAAACTGTGGAGGGCCAGCCTGAATAAATTGTCAGGGTCAGGACTGAGATTCTGAGCTCTAATTAGCTGAGGGCTATTGCTCTCCTGTCAGTGGAGGTGCCTTCATTTATAAGGTTGATCTAGTACGTCCCAACCAACCATAGTAAACGGGATCATTTGGGAGAATCTAGGATTCGGTACAATTTCCCCCAAAATGGGCAGGGGAGGGGGTTCCAGCTGAGTGATGCAAGCAAGAACCTGGTTACCTGCCAAGATCTTCAGCTGTGGAGGCAGTGGGTCACACAAAAGCAAAGCTCAAGTGATGCAGTGTCCCCACAGAGAGAGAGGAAGAGTGTTGGGTAGGTGGGTGTCTTGTTTCCCAGTGGCCATAAAGGTATTTATGCTAAGCCATGGAATAGCAGGGCCTGAAACCCTGTATTTCCTCTTAGTTTGAGATCCTGATTTGATCCTATGAACTTACTACTTACGATGCCCTTGTTCTAGAGTCTAGAGGAATGATTCTTAAACTTGGCTTCAGAGACAATCACCTGGAACATCAATAATAAATACCCAGATTCTATCTCAGAACAATTAAATTAGAATCTCTGGGGCCCTGGCCTCAGTAATTTTCAAGTTTCCCAGATGATTTTATGTATAACTCTGGTTAAAAGCTATATTCTAAGACTCTGATTCGCTCAACCTCTTTGGTTTAACAAATAGGTCGGCTGCTGCTGCAGGCCTCTGACACCTAACTCCTTTCTAGAATTTGGAGATTTTTTTCAGTGACATAGAGTTTCTGCAGACTGGTCATTAGGTGCACGCACACACACACACACAGGCACACACACACACATGCAACCGTGTCCTGCCCTTGTACAAAGTTTGTGATCTGGTGAGACCCAATCCAGGGGTACGAGTACATATAGCCTAGGAAATTTGCGGAGGCTAGGTGCCTGGCTGGGGCAGAGCCTTGAGGTCTTGGGTGTAGTCTGGGGCTCCCTACAAGGTAAACACCACATGCAGGCAGCCTCCTTGCTGCTTCTCCTCCTCTGGCTGCTGCTTCTAAGCCTCTGCAGACACATTCTTCATTGTTGAGAAGAACCACAGATGGAATGACTATTATTGGTGCCTGTCAATTCAGAAACAAGCCATGATTTGCTCAGCACTTCAGTCTTTACCACTGATGTGTTAGTTTAATTGAATTAGTTCTGTGCTGCATGAGGTCATTAAATTTGTATCCTAGTGGAAACGTACTACTCAGCTCTGCACAGTGAGGGGGGTGCATGTGGGGTGATTTGCATTCTCTCTGGACAGAAGGTGAATCCTCTCTCTACAGTCACGGTGGGCAGCGCATCCTTCTGTACAAAGTCATTTGAGATAACCCTAACTGAAGGAGCACCTGGCTCTTCAGAATTCTTTTTCCAATTAAACAGCAGATTGGCTATATGCTCTGACAAAAGGATAAAAGGGGTCGTACTTATAAAATGCAAGTTTTGGGGAAAAGGTGTAGCCTGATAACCGAAACTGTTAGGTGGATATTAGTGCGTTCTTTCTTGTCTGTTTGTTAACCGCTCTTCCTCCTGGAGCTAGATTTGAAGAAATTCCTCTCACTACCCACTGCTTTCTTCCCGAGCTCATAGAAAGGAGAGTGAAAAGTGGACATGAAATCACACCTGTTTCCCTCCTGGAGGAAGCCCTCATTTCATCCCTGTGGGAACGTTTATGAGATACTTTTATTTTACAAGGGTATGATTATCATTCTCATTTTCAGGTGAGGAAACAGGCTTCAAGCTGCCAAATACCTCTCCCATCATTGCTTGTAGTAAACAGCACGTATGGACTCAGACCCCAAAGCGGTTGGTCTGAATCTTCCCAGTTGCCTTCTTACACTATTGAGAAAAAATTTTCTCACCCTGGTAAAATCTATGCCCCTGAAATCTCAAAGCCATCCTCACTCCACACCCGTCCATTGTGAAATACTCATTTTCCCTTACAAGGAACCCCTTTTGGAAAATCACAATGTCTTCTTTTTAAAAAATCTATCTTCCCTCCCTTTTATAGAGTTTGTTAAGGTTCCTTTTTTCTGGATTCTGGTGGTATTGTTAAAACAACAGAACCTAGCAAAATTATGTGGCAAACCTTAGCTGGTTTTATCTCTTACTATACATATCTCTTTTCTCTCATTTTAGAATCGCCAAACTAAAGACCCTGGAAGGCTGAGGTGCTTATTTATATTTTGATTTATTCCTTGTCTATCACCCTATGCAAAACTAGACTCCTGACTCAAGGACTGATTTTAGTGTTTCTCTTGGGCAGTGGGACAGGGGTGATAAATGACCCCAGAGAAGACCTTCCCAGTAGACTATGACCAATGCCATTTTCATGGGTGACACTGTGTGATATTCTTTGTGAACGGCGACCCTGAAGTTGTACAACTGGCAGTCCTTTTGCAGATTTAGCTCATCTTTCTTTGTCCTGATGTCACCATTCCCCTGTTAATTATTTCCTTTCACTGCAAAAGTTCTTAAAACCATTGTCTATATTTGCCACTACTACTTCCTTCAATGTACTTTGATGACAGTCCTTCAAAACATTCCCTCCCTCTACGTTTTTCTGATATTATTTTCTCTAAGAAATTCATTGAAAAAATTTACAAGTTCAGTCATCTTAGTTTTCCTCTGGTGCTAGTCACTGTTGGATCATTTCTTTCTAGAACTCTCTTCTCCCTTTTTTTTCCAGTTTGACTTTAGCCTGTGTTAAGTGCCTGGCAGAATCTGGGTGGCATGCATGGTGACGGCTGATTCTTCCTAAAAGTCTCCATCTTTCCAGTTCCGGATATTCTTTCTATTCTATTCCCTAAGTAAAAACAGACAATGTGCTGCCCTTGGACCTTTTCTGGAAGGCTTTGGAGAGTTCATCCGCTTCTGAGATTTCAGCTAATGTGCTCTGTGCATGTAGAGCTTATCTTTATTTCTAGCCTCATACTCTTTCAAGTTCTGGCCTTTCATTGCTCACTCTCTACTGATTGATCATCTTTAACTGGAAAGCCCTCTGGTGTCCCAGACTCAGCAGGGATGATGGCAAGCTCATCCTCTTTTCTTCAAATAGTTTGTCTTTTTAACTCTTCATTTTATGTAAAGTCTGTTCAACCTTTTGTCTTCCAGGCATTACATTTCAGATTAAAGCAGCTGTGAAATATATAGAGTGGTCTATGGTGGCAATCATTTTGCAATTTTTAAATATATCAAATCAACACATTGTACACCTTAAACTTACACAATGTCATGAATCAATTATACATCAACAAAGCTGGGGTGGGAGGAAGGAGGAAAATTATATGTATAGTGCTTTAGTTCAGTGCTTCTCAAACTTCAGTGAGAGCAAAAGCTCTGGTGAGAAAGCGCATATTGGTAGAGCCCTTCTCTGGAGTTTCTGATTCTGCAGGTCTGAGCTGGAGCCTGAGGATTTGCATTAGAAACCAAAGCGATGCTGATGCCACTGGCCCAAGGAACTGTTTTAGTGGAGGAGTCTGCAGCCAGATTGAGTTAGGCGTAAATTCCTTCTCAATCATATTCATCATGTATCCTGGAGAATTTACCTGATGTCTCTTCAGATTCCTATCCCGTAAAGTGAGGATAATTAAAGTATCTACCTCACAAAATAAACGAGTTAATATTCTAAGTGCCCACTCTAGTTTTTGGCAAACCCTTAAAAACCATTTGCTGTAATGGCATGACTTTTACTCCTCTTTCCTTTTCCTCACTCCCTGTGACTGGTTACCTCCCATGTTCTAACAATCCGGGCTTTGGAATATATCTGTTTCCTTCTCATTATTGCCATGGCTGGGATCAAGTGCGTGATCATATTGTCATTCATCTGACCCTAATCATCGCCATTTAACTGGTTAGTACTGTCTGCTTCTCTGTCCCTGCTCCCCAAACTTCATCCTGTTGCTAGGTTCTACCTTAATCCCTTTCAAGCAGCTATTATGAATAGGCTCCTCCTTGCTCAGAAAGCACATCTTGAATATATTAACAGGGCGTTTAGCACCTTCCTTGGCACCTGGACTGTTCACTCTTCCCTCTCACTACTCCATACACAGTATTTATGATACAAAGTCTATGTTCTTCTGAACTCTTCGCTTTCCTGATTCTGTGCTTTCTTTTATAAAATTCATTTCATCTGATATATCCTTTCCTTCATTATCACAAAGTGGAATCGAATTCATTCTTCAAAGCCTGGTTAACTTTCATGTCCTCCATCCAAAGCTTTGGCAGGTTGGTTTCATTCCTCATGAATGAAATGCTGGATGGAAGTGCTGGATGATTGACGGTAGCTTCTTGGGGAAGTGATAAGGATCCCGAGGCCAAGATCTACCTGGGTTCAATAGAAAATGATGTCATCATTCGTGAGCAACCTCTGCTACGAACCCAGGTTGAGTGTGTGGAAGCGTCTGTATCAAGTATTGTCTCCCTTGCCCTGCAAACACTGTAGGTGTTTGATGCATTTTGAAAAATTCAAAATAAATAGACATACCTTGAGTTTTCAATTTTAATTTTATTCTGATTATAATAGCCATTTTCCCCTTCTTCATTCCAAGATGAAAGCCAAACCTTACCTTAGAGAATGATATTAACAGGCAGAAAGAATATCAGAGCAGGAATGAAGACAAGTCTTCACCACTTAGATTCGAGAGCATAACGTCAAGATCAGTGAAAATAATCTGGTTTGTACCGGTAGCTGCAGGCTTGGGGGTGAGTTCTTGGATTTTGAGGCATAAGGTGCCAGACAAAAGGATGAGGGGGAATTCTCCCACAAGACCAAGAAGAGCAAAGCGTTCTTGAGGATATCGATTCATGGAGTCTCTTCAATGTGAACAACTCTTGCTTTAATTTGTGCAGCTCAGTTAAGTGATACTTAGCTCCCAGCCCCACCACCTACTAGCTGTGTAATTTGGGCAGCTAATTAACCTCTTTGAGCTTCGGCTTTATTCTCTTAAAGACAGAGGTCAAGGGCTTCCCTGGTGGCGCAGTGGTTGAGAGTCCGCCTGCTGATGCAGGGGACACGGGTTCGTGCCCCGGTCCGGGAAGATCCCACATGCCGCGGAGTGGCTGGGCCCGTGAGCCACGGCCGCTGGGCCTGTGCGTCTGGAGGCTGTGCTCCGCAATGGGAGAGGCCACAACAGTGAGAGGCCCGTGTACCGCAAAAAAAAAAAAAAAAAAAAAAAAAAAAAAAGACAGAGGTCACAGTGCTACCTCACAGGGCTGTTGTAAAAATTAAAGGGAAATATGTATATAGAAGACTTAGTATAGTATTTGGCTCAATAAATAGTAGCTGTTCTTATGAATATTGTGTGGAATAGCAATCAAGACCATCCCTTTAAAGCTGTTAAGACTCCTTTTCCTCTTATCCCTAATCTCTGTCTTCACTGTTACTTACAAACATATGAGATGGTGAAATGACCCCTTGGCTAAATGTTATATGTAACATCACAACTACTAACTAATTAACTCAAATTGATCGGAGTCCTGTAAGCAATACTGCTGATTCACTGTTGTTCCCCACCAACTAGCATGAACTGATGCTGTGAAGATAGAACCTTGGTGCTTCTATTATGTTTAGTGCATCAAATTTAATAGTGGAAGAGTGTGGGTGTTATTTAGAACTTCATACCTTTCTAAAGATATTTATTCTCTTAGGTTAACATAGTTCCTATTTTAGGTATTTGGGGTTATTGTATTCCTTTCCTGACAGTGTTATTAAATACCTTGAAATACATGTTGTTCAGAAACACAGTCATTTATTCATTCAATAAATACTTGGGTATGTTCTGGGGCCAAGATCTATTCTAGACACTAGAGCCACGACAATGTAGGAAAGAGATAAATCCACTATTCTTATGGAGATTATCTTCTGGAAGTGGAAGTTAGACAAAGTGAGCAAGTGAGCTAGCAAACAAACAACCATGCTATAATTTTAGATGTTTGTATTTTCTATGAGGGAGGTATGATGATAAAGTTGAGGTGATCAGGGTGAGTTGAGTGACCATCTTTGGATTTTGGAGAAAGCTGTGGCCACATTTGAACTTATGCATGAATGATGATAAAGAATGTGCCTGGCAAAAAATGGGTTCCGAGTTCTCAAATCAGAGAGAAAAGCAAGTGACTCAACTCAGATGAGGACAGAAACAAGGGTCTAGCTGTGGATGCCCAGTGCTTGGAAGAAAAAAAAAAACAACACATGCTAGAGAGGCTAGCACGGCAATTATGTTTGTGGGGTAAGGCGTTTGGATTCTATTTGATGCAATGGGAAGCCACTGGAGTTTATAAAACTGGCAGTGAGACAAAGATTTTATTTGGAGTTGTACATGAACATTGAATGCTTGTAGATCTAACCATGTAAGGAATTTGATGGTTAAGTATGATGATAAAGTGGATAATCACTCGTGATTCATCTGTTTTCTAGATTCAGATATTTTATTTGTTTGCTTGGAAAACAAGATGCAGGGTTTAAATGCTTCTAGTTTTTTGTTCCTGAATTCAAAAACCTTTGAGCTGGCCTCTATGATATCCTTTCACAGGTTCCCCTTATCCTGACAAGCACTTTCAATGTGGCCATGATCTGCCAAGTTATTTTTTTCTTTCTCTTCCTCAAAACTGTGCTGTGCCCTCTTTGTATTTCTTTTTCTTTCTTTTTTTCTTTTTTTTTTTTTTTTTTGCGGTACGCGGGCCTCTCACTGTTGTGGCCTCTCCCGTTGCGGAGCACAGGCTCCGGACGCGCAGGCTCAGCGGCCATGGCTCACGGGCCTAGCTGCTCCGTGGCATGTGGGATCTTCCCGGGCCGGGGCACGAACCCGTGTCCCTTGCATCGGCAGGCGGACTCTCAACCACTGCGCCACCAGGGAAGCCCCCCTCTTTGTATTTCTGTCTTTTATGAACCTGAGATAAAATTAACATAGAATTTTTGGTGAATTGCCTCTGTTGTTTTGGGGTTACCTTGGTTTTCCTTTAGAAGGTCTGCTGTGACCTTAGAACTGTTGGCCTGTTTAAGGTTTTGAGTCAGTTCGAGAGCTTGAGGAGCATTTATCATCTAGCTGAAGATTCTCCCTTCCAAGCACTAACGAGGCCCAAGCCCGCTGAGCTTCTCATATCAGGTGTGTTCAGGCTGGGCCTTAAACTCTCTGGGTGAAGATTCTAATGATTTCACAGTTGCCTCTATGCCTCTTGCCCCCTCATTTTACGTTGGAGTTGTCTTTGAATTTCTCTCACAGACTCTGAAATTCCATTTGAAATTCTATTTGAAATTTCATTTCAAATAACGTTTTTCTAACTCTTGAGCACTGTTTCCTCCTTCATTACATTTATTGTATCTGTGTATTTTTCTGTGATATGTTACTCTTAACTGTTCTAAAGTGGTTTGCCTTTAGGTTGACCTATTGATTTCCATCTACACACATTAATTGCTCTCTGTCTGCATGCTTAGTCATATTCTAACACATTTACCCCAAGCCAGAAAAATTCTTCTACAGAGTAGACATTAGTGTCAATTCTACACATGTAGTGCCAGGAAAGTGTAAGTTCACACCTTCTGCTTTCCTTCACAAAACCTAGTCAAATTATTTATTTTTATTATTTTTTTTCAGATTATTTATTTTTAATAGTTAAATTATTTTTTAGGTGCCTCAAAGTTTTAAAAACATATTTTTAAAATTTGAAATGAATGTGATTCAGTTTTATTAATTGTAAACCACAGAAGCTGAGTGGCCCTTTGAAAGTGCATTCAACTGAAGAAAATGTATCAAAGAATAGCTTGAATGAGTTTTGAAATCTCTAACATACTTTTAGTATTTATGAACCTACTTAAAATATTTTTTCTTAATATGTTTATAATATATGGTTTATTTTACAAAAATACTATTTTCCATGTAAATTCACTGGGTGAACTTTGAAAGAATAGTAGTGATTAAGGAAAGCATTTAAATAAGAGGTAATCTGAAAGTAGAAGGAACTCAGTTCATAAAAGACCTTGGCAGAGAAAGAAATAAGTTCTTTGAAAGAACAGTGTGTCTTCCTCTCATTCCTTCATCCCTGCAAAGAAGAAAACTTGTTGGTGATAAAAATGAGCCAGACAGGGGTTCCAGCGTTTCCCTCGTGGCGCAGTGGTTGAGAGTCCGCATGCCGATGCAGGGGACACGGGTTCGTGCCCCGGTCCGGGAGGATCCCACATGCTGCAGAGCGACTGGGCCCATGAGCCATGGCCGCTGAGCCTGCGCGTCCGGAGCCTGTGCTCCACAATTGGAGAGGCCACAACAGTGAGAGGCCCGCGTACCGCAAAAAAAACAAACAACAAAAACAAAACAAAACAAAAAAAATGAGCCAGACAAACCCAGAAGCACTCTCTTCTCACTCCCCACCAATATTACTCACCCGCAAATACACATGATTGAGGTAAAAAGAACTTAATTATAAGGCTTTATTCAGAAGAATAAAGTGATAAGATTATTGCAACTTCCTTACAAACCAAAATATACTTTTGTGATTGTGTGGCTTTCCACCTCCTATGATGACCATGATTTCAGAGAGGATTGAGGAGGAGAAAGAGTTAGCTTCCTGGACATTTCATGTTAATTTTAAAATGTAAAAGAATGTATAATTTCCAAAATGTTGTCAATAAATATAAAATAAACTTCCATAGTCATAAGAAGAGAGCACTGACAAACTGTCTCTAATTGTATGTGCAGAAATTTTAGTACAGCAAAAACATGATGAAGTATCTAGAGAAATCTCTTCCCCAAAATTATAGAAGCTTTTTTCACTGGAAGTTCAAGGCTTGCTGGAAGATTAAGTGAACTAAAAAAAATCCACAACCTTTTTTTCAAGTCTGAATTCCCATATTAAGGGAAGAATTGACAGAACTAGAATTAATGTTATTTTTTATTGATGCCTTCTTAAAATTTTTACTTTAAGCACTTTAGGAACAAAAATGAAACTGACTACTATATATCTGAGTTTGATTCTTTCACTAGGGACAATAATATGAATATGATGAGAAAGTACAGGTTACAAAAAGAGATTAATTTAAAAATTAAGAAATATTTCATTCATATTTCTTTGAAACACTAGAGAACTAAAACTAAATCTAACTGGTAATTAGTAAAAATGTTAAAAACTAAAAATTTAAATTATTGAGGTATGTGTATTTTACTGTTGTTGTTTGTAAGGCATAATGTAAGCATTTCATAAGCTTATTGGATCTGCCCATCATACTGTGCTGCAATCTCCATTTATTACTCGTTTGATCAGATAAGAAAGAAGAATAAACCTCTTGTCCAAAGCACCCGACTAGAAAAGATCGCAGCTGCTTAGAAAGCCAGGCTTGTCCATTTCCAGCTCCCATGCTTTATACTTAGACTAGCCTCTGCCGCCTCTCTTTGAACTTCCATCTAGCTTTCTTGCGCTCCAATCTAGTTTCCTCCATGGAATATTTTCTCTAGCTCCATCTAGGGTGTCATGAAGCTTCTGGAAGATTGGTGTTTCATTCTCTTTTAAAGCTTTTAACTGGCTCAGTTGGAAAGCCTCCACTTTATCTAACTCATATCTCATTTCAATGTGTCTGAACATTTTCGGTTGTCTCTATTATCAAGATTCAAAAAATATCTGAAAAACCACCTGCTAGTTAATAGGAGACTGGGTAGACCAGATGATTTTTCAGTGTCCCTTCCAGCGCTCTTGTTATTTGAAAGCAGATATACATGGATATACTCTATTTTAAACATAGTATTTTATTTAAATAAAAATATCACTCACTCCTATGTTTTAAAAAAGTCAAATAAGTCAAACATAAAAGTAAAGTTTCAATGCCCCACAACAACTCTGAATCCAACATCCCAGAGATAACTGTTGTTAAAGTTTTTTTTTTGTGGTTTAAAAAACACACTTGTACATCTGTTCCTTAACTTACCGACATTATTCAATGTGGCTATACGAGTGCTGAATCCACACTATTCTGCTGAAAGTCGTAGACTTCTTTTTTGCTGAATTCTTTCCAGAGTTGACATGTGCACAGAGTTAGGAAACTTTAAAAAATTTATGTTAGACTACAGCTCCATAAACTGAAATTGCAGCAGAAGACAGTATCTATTTGAACTTCATTTTTTCTGTAGGATACTGAAATATGAATTTTCTAGAAGGGTCGGGCACTGACATGACCTGAAAAGTCGGACTCTGCTTCTTAAAGAGAGTCTAGCTTCCCTGAAGCCAAAAGGCCAGTGAAAGATACTGAAGGCTGGGTTAGTGTGACTTTCAGCAGAGAGAGATGGTGGCAGTCAGGGTCCCCAGAGTCTGAGAGCTGTTCGTTTCAGATTTGGGTAAGGAATTCTTTTTAAACAACAACAAAAAGGTACATGCCTTGTAAGTGTATTATTTATCAAGCCCTTCATATATTTTCACTTTAAGGTCATCTTTCAAAAATCGCCACTGCGCCACCAGGAAAGCCCCAAAAGTATTATTTTAAAACCCTTAAAACATGTCAGTTAAAGAAGATGGTTCATTTTCTTTGATTAGGCTAAACTTTAAACTTAAAAAAATCTTTTTCCTGGGGCTTCCCTGGTGGCACAGTGGTTGAGAGTCTGCCTGCTGATGCAGGGGACGTGGGTTCGTGCACCGGTCCGGGAAGATCCCACATGCCGCGGAGCGGCTGGGCCCGTGAGCCCTGGCCACTGAGCCTGCGCGTCCGGAGCCTGTGCTCCGCAGCGGGAGAGGCCACAGCAGTGAGAGGCCCGCGTACTGCAAAAAAAAAAAAAAAAATCTTTTTCCTGAAATGTCTTACATACTTGTAAAATTACAAAGACAGTAATGTATTTTATTCTTAATAAATATTAAGAATATTTTTAATATTATTTTTTCCTTCCTCATTAGTGAAGTTGAAGTCACCATACAATTTATGTAATTTAAATTTCAGGTGCTCCATAGCAGATATTTATTTTCAACTTTCTTGCATGTCCAGCTTCATTCAAATTGGGCATTAATAGATATGTTTATTACAGGGACATGTGTTATTTTCATGTCCTTTTGAAACCTTCAGTCTAGAACGGGCCTTTAAGTGATTAGTAAATGCCTTTTTGAACCATAAAATAAATGGAAAAAGTGTGGATTCTTAAGTAGGGAAGCATTAGTTTGGAAAAGAGTTCCATTTTTTTTTCTCACTGAAATACCATCCTTGGCATGATTGCAAATGATTGCCACCCAGTTCAGATAATTCTCTTCCAGAATTGGGCATGCAATTTGAAAATTGAAAAAGCTATGTCACTCTTTGAATCATGCATGTTTTACTTACAGATAATTCAAGCATTAATGTGTATTATATATATATATATATATATATAAAGATACATATATGTATATATATATACACACACACACATATATATACATATATATAACTAATATCTGTATTAGTTGCAAATGATCATTAAGCCTCTCTGTGTTAAGGGTAGATAATGTTAATAATAATAATCATTTTCTCCCCACTAGGCAGCAAGGCAAAATTCAAGAAATAGTAGTCACTAGAATGACCTTTCTTCCTTGGCTCTGGTCATGTCCATTACCCCCTTCCCAGCATCCTCAATGTAGTTCTCCAGCCACCACTAAAAGAAGTTGGGTCCTATTACTCCATGCTGGTCTGGTTATATCATAACATTAAGGTTGCAGCGACCTTACAGGGAGCTCTCAGTATCTCTGTCTGAAGATCCTCAAAATTTACCCTTCAAATATACAGCTTTTATGCTTTATCTGGTTCAGCCACAGTGAATAATAATAATATTATTATTTTCTTCACAGTGAATAATAACATTATTATTGAATAATAACAATGCTATTATAATAATAACGTTATTATTATCACAGTGAATAATAATAACATTATTATTTTCTTCACCAGAATTCTGGGAAGTGTCATTCTGATTTTCTAAGGGAAGCAGAGAGAGAAGCAGATTGGTCTACCTTTCACATCTTTTGGAGAGCTTTGGGGGAGTCAGTAAGATGATAGACGTGGTGTTGTGAAATGTGATTTCTTGCCATATCACTTCTAGTCTTCAGTAAGCTTCAAACATCACTACGTGCCTGTGAAGACAAAGAAGGAGGGGTTGAAATTAGAGCACCACACAGATAAGAATGCAGAAATGAAGAGGACAGAAACGTATGAAGGTTTTGGGGATGAACCTAGACTTGACCATATTTTGAAATGGGTATTTGTACCAAGGTTATCTAAATCTCTAAGGCACTTATCAGTTCCAAGTAATGGTCTATCATCTCTCTCTCTCTCTCTCTCTCTCTCTCTCTCTCTCTCTCTCTCTATCTCTCTATCTATCTATCTATCATCTCTTGGTTTCTTTATTCTTACTGAATGGAATTACAAAATCACACATCCTGAGACTGGGAGAAAGTGCATTTGTACTCATGGATTTCTTGCAGACCTACACATCTTGCTGAGGCGTTCTTTTCTGCTTCTGTAGTGGGTGGTGCTGAAGGGAATGTTAGGACCTTAGATAGAGAAAGGTTATCTTGGGGTCTTAGTGGCGCCTGGGGACCAAACCCTGACGACTCTTCCACACTTTCTTCCCTGTTCTCTCTCTTCCATTGATAATGTCCACTGGCAGGACCCTTGGTTTCACTAATAGCGAACAGCTTTCTCTCATGCAAGCAGAATCGACACTGGTTTGTTTAACAAATTCATTTAAGAGCTGTCGCTGGTCCTGTGTGAAATAAGAAGCAGGTTCTTAAGTGACTGGAAGAGATGGTGTTTAGTTCTTGGTTTTGATCTTCTTTTTGCTCACAGAGCCGCATGTCCCTGCTTGTTTTCATTGCTCTGTATTCCACACATGGAGTGACAATTTTGTTGTGTCTCATGGCTGAAAAATGTAAGGAGCCCTTCCATCTCTGATTGGACTTATCCTCTCTCCTCTTTGCCTTGACAATGTATGAATTATCTTTAGATATAAACTTAAAAGTACTTCCATCGGGGCATCTTGCTTGCCTCCTAGATGAGTTAGGTGCCTGCTTCAGTCTCCTCACATAGCGCCCTGTGCTGCTCCTCCGATGATTCACAGCCCTCGTTATTATAATCATTTATTTAAAGGGTTGTCTTCCTCATGAGACTGTCAGCTGTGTGGAGATAGAAGCCATCCCTGGCTTGTTTATTGCTGGTCTGACAGAACTTAGCTCAATGCCCCGTAGAGAAGGTCTCATAAATAGTCATTTCAGAATGAATGAATGAATGGTTTTTTTTTGTTTTTTTTTTTTTTCTGGAGAGGTCATTAGCAAATAAAGCCTTGAGGTAGCAGTGTGCATGCTGGTCATCTGACTCAAATTGTGCTAAGGGAAATATCCCTGGCCTTGGAAGGCAACTCTCATTTTGATTCCAAGTCTCTAAGTTTTCCATCAGTGTCAGAACCTGCTGAAAAGAACCATCAAACTGAAGCCACTGCTGACTTGTTTGCAGTCCTTTTTAAAAGTTTACCTAGAAAGAAACCATAAAGAAACCCATCCCATTCTTTCTCCAGAATCCACATAGACAATAAAAGCATTTATCTAAATAATGTTTTGGCTTCACACAACATCAATAAACACTTCATGGAGATTAAACTGACTGAAAATCTTTTATATTTAACTGATTTCTGTTGGCTGTGTTGATTTTCTTTATAAAGAATAAAAAAAAGTAAAGTTGTTTTGCATTAATACATTTGGGGAGGCATAAATGATTTTCTGTAAATCACATTATCCTGACAATGAACGTGGAGGGAAAGATTATTAAAACTGATCTCTCGCGATGTTGTTGCATACCTCAAGCAAATATGTGAGGCTGTCTCCATCAGTAAACTCCATGTGTTGGTGTGATTGATGAATTTTAATTAACCTTGGCAACATGTTTTACCGCTTAACTAGATCAATTGAAATTAGTTATCCTGAGAGACAGTAAAATCACTTCTATCCTCAGCTTACTGCAATAAGTAATGGCCTTTCCCTGGAAGACTTCTCCAAATATAGTGAACAAACACTTTGCTATTGAATCTGCTTCTTAAAGTAAATGAGAGGTCTGTGGGATTGAAATAACTTTGCTTGAATGAGAGAAGTCTCCAGACTGATATAACAGTAGTTCTCTCAGGAGCTGGGGATTGGAGTGGGGATTGGAGGCAATGGTGATTAACAGTTGAAGTGAGTACCTAATTAAAACAAAGTAAGGGAAAGGGAAGGAGAGGGAGAGACGTAGCATCGAAGAACTTCTCTTTCCCCTCTCCAGTCAAAGGGGAAAGCTAAGAAAAGCATCTTTATTTTCTAAATGCGTATTAATGAACGTGCTGCTGTGTATATTAACACAGAACTTTATAGAATGATATTAATCAGGGCAAGAAATATAGATCATTTAAACAGTTGGGTTCCCTTTGGCACAGCATGTCACGTGACAGTGTCTTCTGGGACAGCTGTCTTTGATAATATGATGCAAGCTAGGAAAATCCCCTCCTGGAAGACTTTGTCCCCAGTGTTTCCTCATTGCACCCAACAAAATTCACTGTCAAATATCAGATGATGACTTTCTTTTCCTGGTCTGTGCAACATTGAAGAAGTGCTTTGGAAGATGACCAAAACCACTACCCTGAAAGTTATAGAGTCATCCGACCATAGCCCTTGTGCTTTTAACAGTGGGTGTAGGCATCTTGGAGGTTTCACTTTGGAACTTCTGCAAAGTCTTCTTTCGGCAAGGTCTTTCACCTACCTACGGACTACACAGTAATAAAATAGCTTCTATACTCACTCTCCCTGCATAACCTCTCCCAATAAGGCTCCCAATTGTTTATCTTTGTATTAGTAAGGAGTACTGTAAACGCTCCTTTGCCTGAGACATGGGCAATTAAGTGAAGTTGCACTTTTTACAGCCCTCCAATGACCAGCCATCCTGTGCCAGCATGGCCACCCAGAGCAGACTCATGCCTGCTTGATAGGGAGACCCCTTGGACCCAGAAGCAGAAACACTAAAAATAACTAGTGTTGTATTATAACTGTAGGCTGATTAAGTAGCTCTTGTTTTTATTCTATTTTTTTCTTTCTGTGTAAGACGGCTCTTGTATGGAAACTTTCTGAGATAGTAAACTATGGAAATAATTATGAGTTTCAATTGGTGCTATTATGAAGTGGAAAACTTGGAGTGGCATCCTAGTGTTCTTACCAAGTTCTGGGTAGAGAAAGGAGAAGCCACGTGTTTCAATGCGTTGGTCCCAATAAGGGTGATACGTGGTGCTGTGTACAAATGCTATAGCTTGCTGGCCTTCAGACCCTTAGTGCACAATGTACTGTGCAAACACTGTGCCCTGAGATACCTTAGGGGAACAGACCTAGAAACAGGGGAGAGCCCTTTTTCACTCCCACCTCACTTTTATTTTCCATCAGCGTTTTCATTGAAGAAAGGTCGTATGGCTTACTTTTCTTTAACTACTTGCATTGTCATAATGTAGGCTCCTGAGCTAGTCTCCATCTGGGATGGAGGGTGGGAACTAAGACATTCAGTCATCAATCCAGTCATCAATCCAGATGGAGTATGATTGCTGAATGGTGTGCAGGAAACAAAACAGGATTTAGCCTTCCCTGGTGACTCTGCTGCTTCCCCATGTGTGGAACCACTTGTAGAGCAGAGAGAGCTTGGTCTTTGGGTTCAGACTCTGGCTCACATATTTACTAGATGTGTTACTTTGGAAGATTTATAGGAATTTGTTAAGACAACAGGACTCCCTGTTGTGATTAAGAGTGGAAGTATTCAGAGAAAACTTGGAGTTCTAGGTATGACACATTAGCCTGGTGGAAATGACAGAAGAATAATTCTAGTGCCCAGCTGAGCTGCAGTGGTGTGAGAGGGTGGAGAGGTGTGGCAGTGGGGGTTGAACTGATTGCAGGGACACTGGTTAACACTCTGCACTGAACTCCACATGCAGTTTGCAGGAAGGAGAGTTGGGACACTGGAACTGAGTCCTGGAAGTGATTATGAACTCCATCTTCTGCCGAGAGGGTGTGGATGGGGACTCTGTGCTTTCCCTGATATGGCCAGATGTGAGACCCCAGGGAGGTCAGCTCTCATCTCGTGGGCACTGGACACTAGGTTTCTCTTGCTCCTGTATTAGTTTTTAATTGAGTTTTAGATCATCTATCGGGAATATTTATAGAGATAGGTTTGACAGTGGAAATGGCTGTTGCAGAAGTTACATTAGTCGGTTAGCTTCATTCTGTAGTTTTTGTGAAGTCTTTTGGTAGCAAGCAGGGTGGGCATTTTCTTCCTTAACCCAAGTACTATATCCCAAGCCTGTTCTTGTATGGCTGTGGATCTCAAACTCCAACCTCCACAGGGGACAAGTAGGAATATAAGTGAGGGAGGCAGGGCGGCAAGGATTGTGATGAGCTGAAGCATGAACACCTGGTCTAGTGAAAGTGCCCCAGTGTCGTTCCAGCCAGTTTTTCCCCAAGAATGGATACATACTAGGCAGATGACTGGATTTTTTGGTAAGAAATTTTTAATTTTGTGAATTATAACTAATTTTTTTTAAAAAACCTGGATCATGTAGCTGGCCTGTAAGCCACCAATTCACCTACCCGTTC
Organism: Pseudorca crassidens; assembly: GCF_039906515.1. Classification (NCBI taxonomy): domain Eukaryota; kingdom Metazoa; phylum Chordata; class Mammalia; order Artiodactyla; family Delphinidae; genus Pseudorca; species Pseudorca crassidens. Next base: position 52,154,867 of record NC_090311.1, on the reverse strand, counting down.
TGGTGTAAGTGATTGGGAGCCAGTGAAAGTTGTGGATTCGTGTTTAAAAAAGTCACTTCCTTGTCCCTGGTATAGATCCACTAGTGGTGAGTCCTGTAGAGGCTGGGACACTGTATAGGATTTAAGGCAAACTTAAAATCTCTGAAACACAGAGGTTAAAAGGACAGCTCAGGGCTTCCCTGGTGGCGCAGTGGTTGAGAGTCCGCCTGCCGATGCAGGGGACACGGGTTCATGCCCCGGTCTGGGAGGATCCCACATGCCGCGGAGCGGCTGGGCCCGTGAGCCATGGCTGCTGAGCCTGCGCGTCCGGAGCCTGTGCTCCGCAACGGGAGAGGCCACGACAGTGAGAGGCCCGCGTACCGCAAAAAAAAAAAAAAAGACAGCTCAGCGCCAGCCTGCCTACCAGCCATGCGACCTCATACAAGTTGCTTAATGATTCTAGCCTTGGTTTCCTCATTTATAAAATAGAGAAAATATAAGCATGAGTTTCATAAGGTTGTTGAGATGATCAAATCAGTGAATACACATCAGTGGCAGAGGTATTTGCCTTTGCCATTAGGAACAAGGGAGCAAGGTGAGACGTGGTGGCCCTGAGTGGCAGCCTGTGGAACAGCTGTGTCAGCCCCCTGGGAGCTTTTCCACCAACACCCCAACAAATTTCCTGATTCCAAGGGTAGGACCCAGGTGACTGAGTTTGCAACGGACTTCCCAGGTGACTCTGCTGCTTCCCCATGTGTGGAACCACTTGTAGAGCAGAGAGCGCTTGGTCTTTGGGCTTAGACTCTGGCTCGCATATTTACTAGCTGTGTTACTTTGAGCTGTTGTGTCACCCCCTCTTCACCTCAATCGCTTTGTTGTCTAGACGTTCACAAGTGTACCTTGTTCTGTGAGGATCCAACATCTCCAGTACAGCTCATGACACATAACACATACTCCGTAACCTTGAGTTCTCCTGGTCTCAATCTACTGAAAGTCTTACCATTAAGTGTGGGAAATACTCCTAAGGAAGCAGAAAGGAAAAAACACGGCACTCCAAGAGTGAAGATTTGGTCCTTTGTGTGCTTGGTTGATTTCTGTGTTGGCCTCTGGTAAATCTGTTCCACATGCCATTCAGGAGTATATCCATGGCCTCTCGTATTTCTCTGCACAAATATAATTGAACAGCCTGAATTCAGGTTGCATTGTTTTTTGAGAAAATTCATAGCTATGTTAACACGTGATGCTTTCTGGCAGTACACAAAGTCACGCTTTCATTGGAAAAGAGCTATTATAACTTAGCAACCTGAGTTTCCTATACGTAACCTTGATTCATTTTTGCTAAAAATAGTTCAGCCTATAAATAGTCAGGAACAAAGATGTGGGAGAAAGAAATCTCCAACTCAGTTGGTACGCCATACTTTCTCAGAGCCTAGGGAAACACACACCCAGCAGCAGGTTTTCAGTAATGAAGACACAATAAAATCTATTATCGTTGTGCTAAATATATTGATGCTTGTGCATTTCTCATGCCAAGAAATGTAGTTTTCCCGTTGCCCTGGATCTGACAGGTGCCATGCTGCCCAGGCCTCGGACTGGGTCATGGGAATCACGTGTTGTGCCCCCCAGGCCCCAGTGCTTATCTCAGGGCATCATCTGTGTGCATCTCTCAGTGGTAAACCTCTTTAGGCTTGAGGCTGTTATTGTTTCATCTCTGAATTTTTGACAACACGGAGCATGCCAAGTCTCACAGTGGTGCTGAGGAAAGGGTTCTTGAATGAGTGCGTAAGTGATATTGGGGTTATGATTAGACTTTTCTGTGGCTTATAGTTTGTGTGCAGTTTGCTAAGGAGGAAAAACCAGAGGGGGAGAGGAGAGAGAGAGCGAGCGAGTGCCATTGCCGTTGCTAACATAGGCTTTCCTTATGAATTTTCCAACACAAAATATACGTGCAGAACCTTGAATGGACTGGCACTCACTGTATGCCACCTGATGGTAGTGACAAATGAACCCACTTCAGAACCGGAGCCAGTATCTGCGTATCAAGGAGCTGCAGAGGTGACAGTGGAAAGGTCCATGGCAAGTGATGAATGGTCAGATGTCTATGCCAGTGAGCCCCTTGCTCAAGAGATGTATGGTTTAATTGTTCCCAAGTTGAATTCACACCACAGACATCTAAATAACTTAGTTTAATCAGCCAGAAACATGGGCTGTCATAGGTTTAAATTCATGGCAGGTCATGTTTCTGTATAGAAAGCTGTGGAGATGCTGGTTTCACCCAGACACAAGAGTGAGCTTGAAAGATACTGGGGTCTCCCCGTGATTGAGATGGGACTGTCTATTTGCCCTGCAAAGTGGACATTTTATTAGCAAGCAGTTGTGTTTATCAGACTTCCCATTAGGTTGAGCCTATTTTCCATTTAATCTCTTTCTTTGAAAAGGTCAACTTTTCAACAGAAAAATATTTCTGTTCCTTGTATGGTTTCCCTAATAAATTTCCGCACGTTCTCATTTATTTATAGGTCCTTTCTTTTCTCTAGTTTTTTATTTTTCCATCTGTTTTCTACATACCAATTTAATTTTAACATCCCTGAAATTCATGACATTGAAAATTCAGGGTTCATGAGTGGACAGTTTTCTTTTTTTTTTCTTTTCGTTGTTTTCTTTAAAAAAATCATTCTCTTGCCATTTCATCTTAGGATGTATTGACCTTCTCAAAGAGGCATATGCTCTGTAAGCTTGACTCTTGTGTTTCACTCTAATATCAGATCTCCTTTCTATTTAAATCCTAGGAACGTATTGTTCCCCAGTTCTATAATGTAAGCATTTTTCTTTCTTAATTGGTGCTTGCAGTTATACAGGAAGGCACACTATGTTTAAAGCCCATTTGGCTTTAGATTAATATTTTAGCTCTACCTAAAGAATCCCCCGGGAGACTGTGTTTCAGAAATAGATTGTGGCTAAATTGCTGTTTCTAACTTGTATTTGGTTGGTTGATACCATCCCTTTGTTCTGAAAAGGACTTAGAAGCTGCTCGCTTCCACGGGGCCTTGAATAGCAAATGCTTAGCCCTCAGCAGGAAACAGATCCTCCCTCTGAAATGTTCCAGGCTCACACTGAGTCAGTGTATGTTGCCATCAGAGGAAGACAGCAGCTCATGGTCACAAAGTTAGGAAAAGAGCACCTGGGTCTGGGGGTGGAAACTTGAATTACCAAGTTATTATAAGATAAAGTGAATCTTTTGACTTTAACAGACAAGGAAGAATTCATAAATTCAGGTACTTTCGTTCCTGGATAAATCTCATTTCTTCTTTATATGGCCTGCGTTCTAAAGACTGCACTACCCACTCACCAAACTCATGATAAGAAAAGGGAGCTCACCTTTCCAGCTGACTTTTAAGATGTCCTTATTTTATTTTATTGATTTAATTTCCTTGTAACCAATTCCCCAGGATATCTTGGCCTAATTAATAAATTGATGGATTTTACAATCCATTATACAGCATTATCCTGAGATGGAAGTGATAGGTACTATTTGGCCAGGGTAGAGATCTTATTAATAATTTCTTGCCATGTGAACTTACAGCGTCCGGCCCAGGACACGTGCCGCGGATGGTGGCCGGAAGAAAGGGAGGGAAACTTCAACAGTTGGAGCCAATATGCCACTGTCTTCTGACCACCATGCTTTCTGCTCAAAGAAACTAGTTTGTCTGCCTCTAAATCCTGGCCTCCCAGTGACTTCCTGCCAAGTCACTCACCTTCTTTTCACATAGCTTTCCAACCACAGATCTAAACTGCCCCACCTTCAGGATAGGGCTTCTTTATTCCCTGAAATTCCTAGGTTTATTTTCATGGAAGGAACAATGCTGCTTTTTTGAGAAGAATGATTAGGAACTATCCTTGAGGTTCCTGAGGGTGGGACAGATATCAAGTGCCAATTCCTTGGTGGTAGACACTCCTGATTTTCAAAATAGGTTGGCTGTGTGGGGTGGTGTGTGTCTGTTGTGTATTTCTTCTATACACAAAGAGCTAAGCCCACCAATGTTCAGGTTTTATCTCTTTATGGCCTTCATTTTCTCAACGTGGGGGGTGGAGTGGGAGGATAAGGGTCTAAAAAATTGTGCTAGAAACTCAAGCTTTTGGTTTCAAAATGAACTGGCAAAGGAACTTATCCTGAAAGACCTCAGTTTGGGGTAAGTTTCAAAGGAAGGTAACGAAAAGGAAGCAGTTATAGATGGTTAGCTGCATTTAACATTTTATGATGGTGATGGTGATGGTGATGGGGGTGGTGGTGTGGGTGTCTGTTTAAGGTGAGAGTGCTTTTTTTTTGGCCGCACCGCACAGCTTGTGGGATCTTGGTTCCCTGATCAAGGGTTGAACCCACACCCTCTGCAGTGAAAGCTCTGAGTCCTAGATAGTGGATCACCAGGGAATTCATAAGGTGGGAGTGTTTTGACTACAGGTTTTATCATTGTTCACAAAGAACATTGTTCATTGTTCACGGGCATAGGTGAAAACTGAAGCTGGTGGAGGAGAGGCCAGAACTGGAGGGACAATGGGCAGTTGGGTGGTGTATTATGAATGACCTGAGAAAGGACCTGTGTCTTCTAGTTTCTTGAAACTTTGGCCCAGCCCTAATGTTGAACCAGTGGTCATCATATAAGGCATAGGTGTTGGTCATGGTCATCAGGGCTAAATTCCAGGCCAGTAGAGGTGACTTGGCTAATTTTCCCAATTCAAAGTCAATACACAGGACTTCATTCTGGGACATTTCTGTGGACACAAAACCCACATATATGCGATTCTCTATAAGGAGAGCCCCAGTGGAGTCCCGTTCATTGCCTCATGGTTACTTGGAAAATTGAGAGATAACGTTTTTCTTTGGTGCGCTGAAGTTTTCTTACTATCTTATTTGAGAAACCCAACTCCATTCAGATAAATTGCCTATATCTTTATTGAATAGTGAGATGGAATTTTACTTCTGTTTATTGAGAGGCTGTTGTACACTTTCCATTTCACTTACATTAGTTAGTCCATTTAATACTGTCAACTCTCCTGAATTTCTATTATTATTCCTATTTTATTTCTGAAGAAACTGAGGATCAGAGAGGCTAAGTAATTTACCTGGTATCATTCTCTTAGTAGGTGGAAAGGACTCCGAGCTCAGAAGTGTGTGTGGAAGAGACATTATTTTTGCTGGACTGTCGAGGGCTGGGAGTGCTTTCGCCGGTGCTCACGCAGTAGGAGTTGGGAAGGGAGGAGGAAGCAGCTGTACACAGGCCCAGATGCACACTGTGCAGGATGTGTTCATTCAGTTGACACATATTTGTGGAGTGCCTCCCACATGCCTGGCACTGTTCCAAGTACTGTGGTTAAAACTGTACAAAAGAAATTCGTTGCCCTCTGGAGCTCAATGCCAGTGGAATGCAGCTGTCACAGGGGCAGTGATGCTGACTCAATAACTTGCAATCATACCTAGACCCTTCCTCGTTCAGGTGTTTCACGTTCCCTTTGACGGATGACACAGTAGACAAGCTGCCTAGTCTCCCCTCATAAGGTGTTGTGAAACACACTTGGGAAGTGGGTCACAAGTAACTTGTCACTTTCCAGTGTACCAGACCCCCTTACCAGCCTGTAAGTCCATATTTGGTCACATTAACAGGCTAGACTAGTAATGACTGTTGCCTGGGCACCTTTTCCCACCCCAGGGCAGTGATTCACATGCACATGTTTCTTTAGAAAAAGTGCGGTTACTTCTTCCCTTAGGAGGTCTTTTCAGGAGCAATGGACTTGCCTGATTTCATGCCAGTTGCTGAACTTCTCAGCTTCTCCATGGCTTGAGGTGCTAGGGAGAGTGGAGCAGTGGCACTTTCTCCAACTCTGGGTCCATCAACCTGGACTTTGGCTACTTCACTTTCTGACTCTACCTTTCACTCCATCAGCACTAGAGACCAACAGAGCAGGACCGATGGGGTACAGAAAGGGGTGAGTAGCGTTGCTCTCCCTGCCCCCCACTGCTCCTTCTCCCCAGGAAAAACCTCTTTCTTCCTCTTTCATCTACAAGTGACACCAGAGAAGTCCAATGGTTAACTAGTTATCTTATAAGCTGTTTAGGAAAAGAGCAAGCTAATCGCACCACAGGTACAGTACTCATTATACAAACAAGTACATAAATTCCAATCTCTGTGAAAGATTTATTGAGGAAAAAAGTGATAGTAGAGTAGATTCAAGGTTATCCTTATAATAACATGAGTCTTCCTTGGATTCACATTTACTTTCTTGAGTTGGGATAAAAGATTAATTTATTGCCATTGCAATAACACAGGCTGTATTTGTGGGAGTTTGTTACATATGAAAATAATCTGAATTTCCTCCAGCCGTTTAATTTTTTGTCATGAGGTTTCACATAATAAATACCTTTATGTCTTTTTTGTCTTTTCCATGCATGTAAAAACACCAAATGAAAACATTTTTGCCTCAATATAATATTTTTAAAGTCAGAGTTCTCAAAATAATGATTCCTCAGTTAATGTTTTATAGTCAGAGTTCTCAATATAATATTTTTAAAGTCAGAGTTCTCAAAATAATGATTCCTCAGTTAATGCATACATATATTTATACAAAATGGAAAGTTCATTTAGTAATTGCAAAAGAAATAATGGCTTTAATAACCAATCCTCTACTTGGTGTCTGCCTGCAAGCATTGTTAGAACAACAAGCATCACCCAATTCCCTGTGGCCCTGTTTTCTTTGAAGGTTCTATTTATGCCTTTCTAATTTTGACTGTATTTTCACATTTTCAAATGAGTATATGGCATCTGTTGAATAAATGATCACTCAAAATGGATTTGCCTCAATTATCACTCCAATTTTAATCTCCTTGACTACAAGCTCACTTTTCCTCACTTCTGCCAACTGTGACACCTGTATTTTTGCTGTAACAGCATCCTCTGGAAGGGCTGTAGAGTTGCTGTTTGCCTTAACAGGGGTCCTAACCCCCTGATGTTTTCACAGTCCTCCTTTTCCTTCTCTTACTGCATTTCTATTGTATGCGTGGTTTTCTTCTCAGATGTGCACTCAGCGTTTTAGGAGAATAGTATTTGGATGTAGTCCATTTTAACTACTCTGATAAATGGCTAACAGTCACATTGAAGCCACCATGTTACAATTACTTTGCCTAATCATGATTTTTTGCTGTTAAACTTATATTAAACTTCAATAGCACCCATTTTCAGATTGTTTTTCTATTGCATTCCAATGGTAAAGTTTTCATTTTTTTGCCATATTTAATCATGAAGGACATTCTAGTGGAGTTCATATTTGTTATCTATTTTCACTGTGAATTAGTATTGAAAGAATGAATTAATGAAAAATTTCCTCAAAGACAATGAATTATAACTACCTGAACTCTAATTATTGCTGAAAAATTATTAATTTTGGTATATGTCCATCCCCCAATGATTGCAGTTTCTTGGATATATTTAATAAGCCGTAAATCTTGGGGGCTACCCTAGAACTAGCACTGCTCAAAGACCCACATTTAAATATTTTTAAAGGTTTTTTTACACAAACACACACACACCACTTTTGTTTCCCTTTGGACTAAGATGGGCGTCTGGTTTCAGTTGCCTCACATGTTTTATTTAAAATTTAAAATCTGCACCAATATGCCTGCTCTGTCCTAGGTTCCTATTTCAGCACATGAATTTTCCTCAAACTGAAGCTTACACATTTCCTTGGATTCTTCTGTGGTTTTCCCTGTCTACTTATATTTCTTTATTTTCTACTTTTAGAATATTTGTACTTGAGGAATGTAGGTATTTGAGAATGGTAGCTATAAACCAATAAATAGTGATTCTATTTATTCCCTTCTGGTTTTTTATTCTTTTTTTTTTTAAACAGTTCCTAAACATGGTAGTCTATAGCCATGGGTTTTTAAGAAACAGTGAAAGATAGAGATACAAGTTCCTGATGAATTTAAGTAATGTGTACAAATAAATCAAGAAGCTCTGAAGTGAAATTTAGATGATAAAATGTAAACATGTGATTCATGTGCTATCCACTGACTCATAAAAAAAGTGTTGCCATGTTCAACCTGTTAATGACTAATGTTGAATCTTATTTTTTAAAAATACACATGACTTTGGCCTATTTTGTTTCACTAAGAATATGACTAATCCTTCCCAAACTTATGAGAGTTGAACTAATGCGATGTTGACTATCAACAGTTGAATTCCTAACACAAAAACAAATACAGCTAGTTTCATTTAAAAATGTAGAGGGGATACTCTACGGAAAAGAACAAAGGTTAATGCTCACGCTGTAATAGAATTCATCGGTCGCCAGCTATAAACTTCATTCAAGAGTGGCATGTGTATTGTAGTGGAATGAGCTTAGTGTCAAAATCTCTGTGTGACCTCGATGAAGTCTGTTTTTGTTATCAAGGGTACATTTTTAATGGATGATACCACTGGGACCCTGGGTAAAGTGGAGAAAAGTCAAACAAATTTTGCTAACAGGATCTCAAGGAATCTCACTGTCATGCTATCTTCCACATCCTGGGAGGTAGGCCATGGAGTCTCCAACCTAGTTCCCAAAACGGACACTCTAAAAATATGTCAGGGGAGAAATAAATAAAAACTGTCCTTCCTCTGAAACCATTTAGCCCTCTCCCATTATTGTACACAGTGATTTTATTCAGGAGAATTCAGTATGTTATTTTAACCTCTTACCTTAGTTTGGAGAAGTCTATTCTCATATTTATATTATCAGCATTTTCTCAGCATCTTCTACCAGTCAGTAGAATATCTTGGTATTTATTTTTCTCTCCATATTTATTCACTAATTCAACATATATTTGTTGAATTTCCAATGTGGCAGGTGCAGTGCTAAGCTCTCAGAACCCAAAAGTGAACAAAATTAGGGGGACAAAAAAAACACCCACCTGCTTTCAGGGAGCCTAAGTAATTACCTCAAGTAATTTCATAGATAAATGTAAAATTGTCACTATAGTAAGTGCTATGAAGAAGAGACCACGGTGCAATCGATGCATGTAAGTGTGGCTTTTACCTCATCATGGAGTTGCACCAAGCTTTCCTGAGGAAATAATCATTAACCTGGTTTCTAATGAATGAGCATGCTTAGCTTGATGAAAGGTAGGAGGAGGGGCATTCCAAGTGGAGGAAATGACAGGAGTAGGTCTTGTGTTTAGGAAGGAGAAGGGTTAATGGAGAGTCACTGTGGCTGGAGTTGGGAAGGGAAGAAGGAGGCTGGATAAGCAGTGATGAACAGATGTGGTGCCTAGCATTTTGTGCATCTTAGAGTTTATCCTCAAATCAACGAGAAACCATCTGAGTTTATTAAGCAGGGTTGAGAGTGGGTGAGGTGATGTAATCTGTTTTGTAATGGAAAAGACCATTTTACCTCCTGTGCGGTCTACCTGGATGCCAGTAGACCAGGTCAAAGGCTATTGAAGTCGTCTAGATGAGAGATGCTCATAGCTGGGGTGATCATGGGGGAGGAAAGTAGATGATTTGAGCTATTATTAGAGGGTAAATTTAACAGGATTTGAAGAGTGAGAGTTGAGGAAGCTGTTGATAAGCATCAGGGCAGAAGATGAATGTCAATATTGTTTAGAATACGAATATCAACTAGTAAGAGGAGGATAACGTTTTTAACATAAGAGTTGTGCTGACAGTTCTTTCTGTTTAGTAGAGAAGAGAATGTAGGGTGACCAAGAGTAGTTCCCCTTAGTCTGACTAAAGTTACCCATAAGAAAGTCCCCAAACCTTTCTGACCTTTCAGCCTGATGAAATAATGCATGTGAAAACTCTTTGTAATATATACGTGCATACGTATACATACATATGCATTGGATTGGATTATATAAATATATGTGGTTATAACATATATTATAACATACATATGCTCTTTATTGAATTTTATATATTAATATATGTGCTATCACATTTATTTATTGTATGTATTGTTTTCTTTCTTTCCTTCAAGGATATTGTAGTCTAGCAAGTGTTGAGCCAATACACACACCAATACTAAGAAAAAATCTGGAATCTATTCCCTAAGTCTATTTCTTAACTATCTAAAAGTGATGTGTTAGTGGTTTGATGCTTGTTTTTTAAAGTTGAATGGATCATAACCATGTTAATATATGGCTTTTACAGTCTATTGAATATGAGTTCATCCTTATATGTAACATGTTTACTATTTATAATTTTGCTAGGTTTCTTCTTGAACTCTCACCTTTGTCTAACCTTGGCAACATTTTAAAAATGAGGTCAAAATCCATCAAGAAGGAATATAAAGAGAAAGTCCCAAGTTTGTATTTAGCTTTTGACACATTGTTAGAGTACGCAAGAGGATAGTAAGCCTTGTCAGCCGGGATCTATGATCAGCGTCCTTCCAACTCCACTTCTGAAATTCTTTTCTGTTTCCTTTTAACATACCAAAACCACAGAGTAATTTTATGGTGTAGATAGAATGCCCCATCTACTTGGGGTAGCAAGGCTAACTCTAAGGATATTGTCTAGCGGAAGTGAAAAATAATGTCTTTACTCGAGTTTTAGGATGCTGTGAGAAGGAGATACTGAGAGAGAGTGAGAGAAATGTGGATTCTGTCTTCTCATATCCAGACATCTATTAGGGTAGTGGGAGAGGCCTTAGATAAGAAAGGGATCGGGTGGACTTCTCAAGGATACTGCATTGCAGGCTTTCCAGAATTACCTGGGCACAGAGATGCCTGAGTGGACCAGAATGATCATGATCATGCAGAGGGAGACTTCCTTGGTTTTTCTGAGCCTTGAAGCGAGTTGAGATCCAGTGGCATGCCATATGGCCTAAGGATGGCAACCACGCTGTGGAGACTGGGTTGAAACCAATGGGCTAGTTTATAGATAAATGACCTGGCAAAAACTCAGAACTCTGCAGTCAAGTAAGAGTTACATAAAGGCTGAGCCCATGAGGACCAAAGGGCTGACACTCCCTAGCATCATAATAATAGAAGGAATAGCTGATGTTTATTGAGTGCTCTTCTAAGAGCTTTACATGTATTTGGTAACTTAATCCTTATTTCACACAATACCTATGAGTTAATTACTTATATGATCTCCAGTTTAGAGATGAGGAAATTGAGTACAGAAAGGGTAAGTAACTTTCTTAGCATCACACAGCTAATAAATGGAGAGCCAGGATTTGATGTAGACAGTCTGGTCCGTAGACTGTGCTGTACCCCCTCTCCATGAGCAAGCTACCCCGGCCTACAACAAGGAGGCCAGAATGGTTTAAAATGGCCAGGGCTCCAAATCTGGCTCTCCACCTATTTTTTTGGTAAATGTTTTATTGGAACACAGTCATGCTCATTCGTTTATGTACCTTCAATGGCTGCTTTGATGTAATAACACCAGAGTTGAGTAGTCGTGTGGCAGAGACCATATGCCTGCAAGACCTCAAATATGCCCTGTCTGGCCTTTAGCAGAAAAAAGTTTGCCAGCCCCTGCACTGGACAAAAGGTATCCAAAACTCCAACCAGAGGTCATCTAAGGAGTGACATGGATCCAAAGAAGTTCACCAGTTACATGAGGATGAAAAAACCACCCAAGTCTTTAATGAATATCTAGATGCCTTTTTAGCTGAAAAAGCAGAAAGGAGCATTTTACCAAAGAACAACCCTATGCTGCCTGAAAATACTATTTAATTATTAGCTTGGCCTAAACTATAAGCCAGATTAAGACATTTAGTCAGCGGCTCTGGAAGAATGCCAGGTAGTTATATACAAATAAAGAAGTCTAAACACATTAGTTTGGAGATTAATAGATATTAGAAGTTACTATTTCGTTTTTTTGTTAATAAAAAATCTTTTTTCTTTGAGATACCTACTAAGTATTTATAGGTAAAATGGAATGCTGTCTTGTATTTACCTTAAAATGTTACAGAAAAAGAAATGGGGAAAAATATACCCAGATTAATGATACTTGTTGAAGCTAAGTGATTAATATATTAGGGTTTCTTATACTTATAGATATACTTATACATTATTTTTACTTTTGTGTGTTGGAAAATGTCCATAATCAAAAGTTTACAAAATTACTATGTAAGTTATTAAGGCAGTTGCAATATTTTCTCATGAACTGAATGCAGAAAAACTCAGTATTTTCGTCATATGCTTCTCGTGATGTTCATCCCTTATTTTTTTTGTCCTATCAGAAAATAAATGATAAGTTGACTGTAAGCATAAATGGGAAAAGGAGGATAGGACACCTGTTGGGCAGTTACAAATTATTTGACAACTTTGTTTTGTCATCACTGCCAGCGTGAACTAAAGTATGACGGTGGCAAACAGCACGGGAGAGTTCCCACAAATGAATACACAGTTCTCTTCTTGATTCTCTAGTTTCCCCAGTGGATAGATTATGAAGTGCTTGGGCTTCACATCAGCCCCTCTGAAAGGCAGGCAGATACACCCTGACTTAAAAAAACACCTTTTGAAGAAATTTCCCTGTTATTAGAAAATGAGGAGGTAAATATGCATAAAATACCTTTTACAGAACTTAATTTGAATATTACATTTCATCAGCTTAGTAATTGTGTTGTGCTTTAACAATCATATCTAACACCTGTTAAAAACAAGGTTTTAGTATGTCAATCAATCTGACAATTCTGAAAAAAAATTACAAAACAACTTTTTTACGTGCTCCTCCACCCATTCATTCCTGACACTATAATTTTCATTTTGATTTCCAATTTGATCTAAAAATTATATACCTTAGTGCCTTCTTAATTTTCACATATTTCAGATTTTTGATATTTCAAAATATATAATCTATATTTTTATATTTGAAGGAAATAAGGTTCCTATATAGCCAATCATTTATGCTTTGAATAATTACTGAGTGCCCTGTACCAGGCGTTACTGCAGGCATGAGAGAAGTAGCAAGAAACAAGAGTCCTGCTGTTACCAACTTTACATTCCAGACTTTTAAAATCAAATTGCTGCTGTTGTATTCATCTACATCCTAACGTATTTTTTTCTGCTAATTCTAACCCATTCTGAAAGAAGCAAATTAAAATGCCCCCTATAATTATATATTTTGTCACAGTCTCCTTGCAATTTTATTTTTGAATTGTACTACATTTAGTTTCTATCTTTATTAGTAGTAGTAGTGTTAGTAGTAAATCTTTGCCTTTTTTTCTATTAATGTACCACTTTATCCTGATTGGTAGTTTTAAGCTTAATTCTCACCTTGTCAGACATAGATATTGACAGTTTTATCATGATTATTACTATTATTGTTATAATTTTGGGGTTTGCTTTTGCCTGCTATCTTGTTGCTTTTATTTGCAGCTATTGATGATGAGTTGCTTTAAGGATTTTGGTTGTTTTTCTTTCGGTGTGTGTAAACAGCATATGGCTTGAGTCTCTTTTATAATTCTATCTAATACACTATTTTTAATGTGAAAATTGACTCCATTTACTCTGAACATGATAATATGTGTAATTTCATTCTTTCCATCTTTATGTTTATTATCTTACTTTTTACTTTTTGTTTCTTTCTTTTTGTCCTTTTTCCTTTTTTAAAAAATACTGACCAAGTTATTATTTACTTTCTTTTCCCACTTCATCATTTAGGAGTTCTGTTTTGTAACTTTATTACAGATTACTTTCTGCAGAAGAAAAAACCCATGTTGAACTTTAAATGATAATTTTATTATAACCTACACTTATTATATAGTGTTGTTTATATAAGGAAGAAAAAAAGTTATTCCAAGAAAATCTATTCCATACTCAGAGTCACATGTGGCTATTTATATTAAAATTAAAGTTAAAAACTCCATTTCTCAGTCCCACTCATCACATTTCAATTTATCAGGAGTCGTATGTGGCTAGTGGCTACCATATGGGAGAGTGCAAATTTAGAGAACATTTGCATCATCGCAAATATTCTACTGTACCGAAATGGTTTATAGATTATGTATATATTTTATATATTACCTATATACATTTTGAGTTCCATGTAATAAGATTGGTGAGGTCATTGTCAGGTTAAATATTAAAGATTGATATATAAGTTCAATTTCCTAATTCAGACATAAAAAGAGCAATACAATTTCACACCACCAACCAGTTAGAATAACATCAGTGTCTTAAGGGAAGGGTTATTTAACAATAAATCATTTTAGTTAAGTCAGGATGTCCCAGGAGAGCTTCTTGCAAACAAACTAGCTAAGATTCAATTTCATGTTGACAAGATTTAGAATAAGTTTAAATCTGACAAGAAAGGACCTTCACCCCAATGTTCCTAATGTATGGAGACTTAATGTCCTTAAGATACAGGACTTGTAAATAGTCTGAAGCTTTTACCATTATCTCAATAACGGGTTGTAGTGGCTGGCTTAATGCAATGTATTCTGTGTGAACTGTCTTTCTGTTTTTTAAGGTTCTTCATTAACTTTCAATGAAACATGTGGCCTTCAGGTTCAGCCGCAATTTTATCTGAGGTTGAATTAAATAATTTGGACACTCAACATTTTATTTTATTTTTCTCACATTAATAAACAATCATATATATCTCTCTACCGTTACACGGGATTAAGATGTACTGTATTTTTTTCACCGTGACACTATCAAAGCACTACTGTTCTCTCTCCTACTCAAGAAAATAAACCCTAGAATAATCTCAATGTTTCTTCCCACATACATGCACACACATACACATGCATAGAAGGACATGTCCTCTCTTATCCTTTCCAATTCACCTGGTGACTCATTATTATAATTTATTTGGAGGCTCATATCATACCTTGAATATTGTTAACAGATGGGGCATATGACTTACAATTTGTTATGTCATTCCAATATTCTTTGTAATAGCAAAATTAGAAAAACACTGTAACACTCTTCAGTGGGAGAGGGATACAAATGAACTTTGTCCCCATTTATAAATATTTAGGTTGTTATGAATTTTGCCATTACAAGCAACACAGTGGTGATTAACATTGTCCTTTCTCATATAAGCAAGTGTGTCTATGATACATTCCCAGAAGTAGAATTGTAATATCACAGTACGTCTTAGTGTGTTTTGTTGGATAGTGCCGAATTGTTTCCCAAGGGCTTCTACCAACAGTCAACGCTCCTACCAGAAATGTATGCAAACACCTGTCTTCCTGCAGCTTCACCAATAGCCGACATTGTCAAAATTTTGGAATTTGGGATTATTTTTTTTGGCCAACCTGACAGGTGAAAAACTGTACCACTGTGCAGTTTAAATTTATTTTTCTTATTTGGAGTATGACTGAGTTCTTTTCATGTCTAAGAGTCATTTGCAATTCCTGTTTCATAATTGACTATATAATTAGCTATATTTTAGCCCATATCTTCTCTCTGCTCGTTGTCTTTTTTTTAAATTAATTTATTTTATTTTAGGTATTTTTGGCTGCGTTGGGTCTTCGTTGCTGCGTGCAGACTTTCTCTAGTTGTGGTGAGCAGGGGCTACTCTTCGTTGCAGTGCGTGAGCTTCTCATTGCAGTGGCTTCTCTTGTTGCAGAGCACGGGCTCTAGAGCGCAGGCTCAGTAGTTGTGGCGTGCGGGCTTAGTTGATCCACGACATGTGGGACCTTCCTGGACCAGGGCTTGAACCCGTGTCCCCTGCATTGGCACGCAGATTCGTAACCACTGCGCCACCAGGGAAGTCCCTTGTTGTCTTTTTTCTTATTTTCTAGGAGCACTTTACATGTTAGACAGAGAAGCTCCTTTGGCTAATTTATAACTAAAAATTATTTTTCCAGTTTGTCATTTGTCTTTTGATTTTTCTTAATGAGTTCTTTTCCCACAGAACATTAAAAATATATTTTTGTAGTTGACTTTTTTTTTTTCTGCTTCCGAATTTTCTGGATTTTGAGTTATTGCATTAGTCAGAATAGGTGAGGGTATGCTATTCCTAGTTCACATGGCTGTTGGCAGAATTCGATTCCTTGCAGCTGTTAAGGCTGAAGTCCCTGCTTTCTAGCTGGAGGTCAACCTGAGCTACTCTGAATCCCTGGAGGGCCTTGCACTTCCCTGCCTTATCTCTTTGATTAACCTAAAGCCAATTGATTAGAGACCTTAACTACATCTGTAAAACCATTCACCTTTGCCATATCATATACTCTAGTCATAGCATGACATTCCTCATATTCACAGGTCCCACATACATTCAGGTGGAAGGGATTACACAGAGAATCTTGGAAGCGATTTTTAAATTCTGCCTACCACAGATCTTCTTGGGATTTCTCTTCTGATACTCTGGTTCACATATCTGTTAAGTCACTAGTTTTTTAAAAAAGATTATAATACATTTTACTGTCTGGAAGGACCAATTATCTCTCATTGCTCTTTTTTTAAAGAGCTTTAATGGTTTATATTTATTTGGTATAATTTCCACTTTGACTTTAGAATAAGCTTATCTTATTGAAAAAGAAAAACCTGTAGGGAATTCTATGAGGACAATGAGAATGTATAAGTTAATTATGGAGAAGTGGCATGTAAATGATGATGAGGTTTCCTCTTCAAGACATATTATGACTTTCCATTTGTTCAAGACTTCTTCTGTTTCAATTTATAGTGTTTTAATGTTTTCCTATTATACTTCTTACATATGTTTTATTGGGCTTGATATATTTTATCTTTTTGTTCTGATTATAAATAGGATCTTTTACTAATATCTCTTGTAGTAGTTATTATTTCTTCTATGCAAACTACTGATTTTAGTATATGAACTTTATACAGTAATATTTTCAGATTTTCGACATGTACAATTCTAACTTTTATAAATAGTGATCATATTTCCTCCTCCTTTCAAATTTTGTACATCCAATTTCTTTCATTTTTCTAATTGAATGTTATTTGATTTCTAATTAACTGAAATATGATTTTAAGGAATATTGATGACAGGGGACATCATTTCCTTATTGTTACTATACTGGGAATGCCTGTAATATTTCATATTTAGCATAGTACACTTTAGGCTGACATAAATATATTTCCCTAGGAAAGGCTAATATCCATCCATTAGTTTTTTCCTGTTTTATTGATATATTTGACATATAAACATTGTATTAGTTTAAGGTGTACAACATAATGATTTGATATGTGTATATATTATGAGATGATTACCACAGTAAGTTTAGTTAACACTGACTATTCTTTTATTGACTTTTTAAAATAAATAATTAAATTATATCAATGTATGGTTTTTTTAACATGAAACATAGACAAGGCTTTGCTCTATTTTATTCGATCACAGCACAATCCACATTTAATGATTCATAAGATCTGAGAGAACAGATTCTTCAACTTAAAGACACTGATGATGTTCCAATAATAAAGTGTGACTTGGCAGATGACAGAGTTGTAAGAGAGGAGCAAGGTCAAAAATCTAGCAAGAAAATGGAACAACTGTGCGTTCTTAGACTCCTTGGGACCAGCTGGTATCTGTGATTCATCCTTGAAGTTCATGCTGGAGTCATCCATGTAGGCAAAAGGGTCTGGCTGGGGATTCTCTCGGACTATTCTGTTCAGCAGGGGTGCTGACATCTGGCAAGGAAAGCTCAGCAAGTATGTATTGCCTGCCTTCTACAGCCCGTGCTTATCTTGGTGATTCTGTCATGAATTTCCTTGGAGTGCCCATTTTCAAGCCCTCTTGATGTGTCTCTCTGGAAATGCAGATCCTTTAGTGTCTCAATGTACTTTTTAGCATCCATTATATGATTTTCTCTTTGGACTTACTAATATGAGTGTTCATATAAATAGATCTACTATTGAACCATTCTTACATTCCTGGTATTAGCATCACTTGATCATGATGTATTGTTCTTTTAACATGCTGCGGCATTCAATTTCCTGATATTCTGTGGGGGGCTTCTACATTACTAGTTGTAACTAATGTTGGTGTGTAGTTTTATTTTCTGTACTATCTTGATCAGGTTCTGGAATACACTCTTCTTTATTTTTATTTATTTATTTAACAACTTTACTGGTGTATACTTGCTTTACAATGGTGGGTTAGTTTCTGCTGTATAACAGAGTGAATCAGCTATATGTGTACATATATCCCCATATCTCCTCCCTCTTGCTTCTCCCTCCCACCCTCCCTATCCCACCCCTCTAGGTGGTCACAAACCACCTAGCTGATCTCCCTGTGCTGTGCATCTGCTTCCCACTAGCTATCTATTTTACATTTGGGAGTGTATATATGTCCATGCCACTCTTTCACTTCGTCCCAGCTTCCCCTTCCCCTTCCCCGTGTCCTCAAGTCCATTCTCTACATCTGAGTCTTTATTCCTGTCTGCCCCTAGGTTCTTCAGAACCTTTTTTTTTAGATTCCATATATATGTGTTAGCATACGGTATTTGTTTTTCTCTTTCTGACTTCATTCTGTATGACAGTCTCTAGGTCCATCCACCTCACTACAAATAACTCAATTTCATTTCTTTTTATGGCTGAGTAATATTCCATTGTATATATGTGCCACATCTTCTTTATCCATTCATCTGTCGATGGACACTTAGGTTGCTACCATGTCCCAACTATTGTAAATAGAGCTGCAATGAACATTGTGGTACATGACTCTTTTTTTTTTTTTTTTTTAACATCTTTATTGGGGTATAATTGCTTTACAATGGTGTGTTAGTAATGGTGTGCTTTATAACAAAGTGAATCAGTTATACATATACATATGTTCCCATATGTCTTCCCTCTTGCTTCTCCCTCCCTCCCACCCTCCCTACCCCACCCCTCCAGGCTGTCACAAAGCACCGAGCCAATATCCCTGTGCCATGCGGCTGCTTCCCACTAGCTATCTACCTTACTACGTTTGTTAGTGTGTATATGTCCATGACTCTCTCTCGCCCTGTCCTGTCACAGTTCACCCTTCCCCCTCCCCATAACCTCAAGTCCGTTCTCTAGTAGGTCTGCATCTTTATTCCTGCTTACCCCTAGGTTCTTCATGACATTTTTTTTTCTTAAATTCCATATATATGTGTTAGCATACGGTATTTGTCTTTTTCTTTCTGACTTACTTCACTCTGTATGACAGACTCTAGGTCTATCCACCTCCTTACAAATAGCTCAATTTTGTTTCTTTTTATGGCTGAGTAATATTCCATTGTATATATGTGCCACATCTTCTTTATCCATTCATCCGATGATGGGCACTTAGGTTGTTTCCATCTCCGGGCTATTGTAAATAGAGCTGCAATGAACGTTTTGGTACATGACTCTTTTTGAATTATGGTTTTCTCAGGGTAATGCCCAGTAGTGGGATTGCTGGGTCGTATGGTAGTTCTATTTTTAGTTTCTTAAGGAACCTCCATACTGTTCTCCATAGTGGCTATATCAACTTACATTCCCACTAACAGTGCAAGAGGGTTCCCTTTTGTCCACACCCTCTCCAGCATTTATTGTTTGTAGATTTTTTGATGATGGCCATTCTGACCCATGTGAGGTGATACCTCATTGTAGTTTTGATTTGCATTTCTCTAATGATTAGTGATGTTGAGCATTCTTTCATGTGTTTATTGGCAACCTGTGTACCTTCTTTGGAGAAATGTCTATTTAGGTCTTCTGCCCATTTTTGAATTGAGTTGTTTGTGTTTTTGATATTGAGCTGCATGAGCTGCTTGTATATTTTGGAGATTAATCCTTTTACACTCTTTTTTAAAACTAATTTGAAAAAATCATTTAATTTTATATTCTAGCACAATTTAAATATTATTAGGATTATCTACTTTAAAAGTCTGATAGAGGTCTCATATGGAAGCATCAGAGCCTGTTGCTTTTTTGATGGGGGGGTGTGTTCTTTTCCAGTTTCATCTATTTTGTCCATTTAGATTTTTAATCTTGGTTTAATGACTTTGGTAAATTATGTTTTCTTAGACTATTATTCATGTTATTTAGCTTTACCTATATGGAATTTCTGATTTTCAGTATCATCCTTAAAAAAAACCATGATTTAAATTTGTTCCTTTTACTTACACAAAGTTAAGAATTTTTTGGGGGGAGAATTCTTTGTCTTTTTATTTAGTCATTAATTTTTTATCATATTATATTTTTAAATTAAAGAATACTCTGTGCACTTATAAATTTTGTGTGCTATTATATGGTCAATTTTTGTGGCTCTCCCATGGGCACATAAAATTGTACTATTGTAGGACAAATGTTATTTTATACATATAAACACACATACATATATATGCACATAATTACATACACATAGGCATGTATATTATATATCAGTAAAATCTGTCACATTAATATGTTATTTAGACTTTTTATATTTTAATTTATTTACTTGATCGTTGTTGGTGAGAACTGAAAGTCCATTATCATTGAATATTAAGAATACTCACAATAATAATAGCAGTATTAACTTCAGTCTTTCATGTTCAGACGTGTGTACTTTTAGGATTACGTGAGAGAACGAAATCATTGGCTTATACTTTTTTTCCTGGAGTATCTTCTATGTTGTTGGTTGTGAAGAAACCTAAGACGAGTTTGGTATATTCCCTTTTAAAAATTAAGAAAAATATATTTTAAGCAATGAGGCAAAAAACTATGAAATCATTAAAAAATTCCAGTACTTTTACCTGGATATTTCACAGTGTGACTACATTAACAAATTTTCTCTGATACTTAATACCTTTTCAATTTTGAGTCATTTCCTTGCTTCACATATCTAAAAATATATTTGTAATATTTAACTTACTAAAAATAATGTTTGTAATATTTGTCCTGTCTCACTGTGGCTTTATTCTTCAGAGACTTGCATTAAATATATTGAGTGTCTTATTGGTATTCTACATTTCTTGTTTTTGTCTAAGCCGTTTTAAGTTTTTTAGGAAAATTTCTGCTTCCTTTTATTTTTCTGCTTCAAGTTCCTCTTTTATCTGTCATAAATTTTAATCTATTTCTTTCCTGACTTTTGCCAGCTCATATTTATAGTTCATCTTTTTCTGTGTTAACACTATCTTTTTCACAAGTTTTTCATTTATCCTTTTTGGTTTTTCCTTCATAAGTGTGATTACTTCATCAATCCATTTTTTAATTCTTAGCTAAGTATTTGGTCATATTTTTCTCTGTTTCAGAGCAATAGGTCTCTTTTGTGAGTAGATACATTTTGTTGCTATTTTTGAAATTGTTCTTCTTTTAATATCTTAAGCTCTCCTTGGTTTAAGAGAGTGCTTCCCCACGTTCCCATCTCTTATTCCAAACAAGAAGTATCATTTTTCAACTCTGAGAGAGCCTCTTACTTTCAAGGAAGGCATTTTGGTTGAGTTCTTGGAGATTTTTCTGCTTCTGGGCTCTTTGGTGTGTCTCTTTTGTGGTTTCTGCTTGATCTCAGCTACTTATGCAAGCCCTTACTTATATTTTTGAATATGAATATTATAATTTTTATGAGATTACAGAACAAGGGAAAAATAAATTGGTACAAGGGTTTAGCATACCTCTTTGTATTTATAAGCTGCCATGGGTAAGACTTGAAAAGAAAACACCTCCCACATTGCCACTTGCTATATTTCAAGGTCCCTTAGTTGAATTGAAGGTGACAGTGCTTCATTTCACAAATTGCTTTGCATTAAAAAGAAATTGTGGAAAGCCTCCACTGATTGGCTAATGGTTTCTGATGCCCTGTAGGGTCCAAGTTTGTGTATCTGGGAGAATTCCGATTTCTATATGCAAGCTGTCCTGCTGCAGGGAAGGAAGGTAGGCAATCGTCTGACTTCTAGGGAAATCATGTGTATTCCAAGTCACAGGCCAAGGGAGGTCAGTAAGAAAAGAGAGGCTAAATAATTTACCAGAGCAAAGAGACAAGCAAGCAGCACTCAGGAGTAAAAACATGGAAACTTTGACTGAAAGTGTCAGAGAGGTTAAGTGTCAAGGGTGGCAGTTTGAACAGGTAAATTGGAGGGTGTCCTAAGCAAGCACATAATGTCAGCACCTTTCAACACAGATTGTTCTCGATTCTCTTCTTTGTTTAATAATTTCTATTATTGCATTTATCTATCTATCTATCTATAATGATAACACCAACCTCAAACGCTCTGTCTCCCTCAGTCCTCTTAACCAATATGTGGCCATTCTATCTCCAAATTATTTGTGCAATCACATTCTCTCCCCTTCTCAATCCTTCATTATATCTCCTGAACAATTGCCATTGCTCCTTAACTGGCGTCTTTGGAAGCCTCCAATCTCTCCTTCAGATCAGCCCCCTCTCAGTGCCGTCAGAGTAATCTTTTCATATAAGAGTGACCTCCGATTCTGAGTGTGGCATTGCTGCAATATCATTTATCTCCTTCATTCTTGCACTTTCTTTTTTGTGTGTAGAAGGGCTAGAGCAGGCACCAAAAAGGTGCTGTTACTTGTGCTATGTTTCCTGAGTAAGTCAAAGAGGTGAATTATGGCTTTTTTCTATCAGGCAGACCCAGATTGAATGCTCCTCATTCCTAGGTTTATGTCCATTATCCGTCAAATAATGAATACCCCCCAAATGTTAGTGTGCTATTATGCGTGGGGATAGAAGAATTCTCTACAACATAAAACTATTTTTATGCAACCATCAGAGTAGTCTGGAGATTTCAACTTTTATTTAAATAAAATTGAAAGAAAATGAATAACATTGAGACAGCTGAGCACAAAAGAATAATATCGTATTTTCCAAAATATACACATCAACCACTTGAGGCTATTGTATGTGAAAGGGCCATAAGGGTAGCTGAGTTGAATATGCCAGTAATTTCTTTCAATCATTCTTTCCCACTTGCAAAATATTGTAAGAAGTGTATCCAGGGAGGGATACATTTTGGCAGAGGCAGGATACAAAAACTGGAGAGACAGATGTTCATTCTTTCACCACCAACAAAAAATTCTCCCTCTCTCTCATCGTCTACCCCTTCCTCGCTTAGAATCTAGATAGGAAGGACCTCATTTCAGGAAATGTCAAATCTCAGACAAGCATCAGCACGAGAAGTTAGATAGCCAGTGTAGCAAACATGGGGACACCTGTGTTGCTCCCCCTAAAGGTGGGTCAAATAAAGGCGACATTTCTTTCTAGCTCCTCCCGTGACTACTGATCAGATGTTACTCTCTGAGATGCCTAGTAGGAAAGAGTGGGGTACCTTCAGGGAAGTGAGATCATCTGGCATTATTATTTTTAAATGAATTTTAAGTGGGATCTCATTGTTTAAGGCAATTGTTTCTTTTTCAGGTTTATGGGATAGCCGTACTTTTAACTTAACTACTCCCACGCAGCATAATGAAGTGATCTCTTGGCTTGCTCTCTTCTCCATCTGTATAGAGTGGAGACAGATCAAGTAAATAGCTGTGAAATGAATGTTTTCATGATTGATATAGTACTTATTGGCTATGCCCAAAAATGGGTATTGTTATTTTTTTATTACAGTTAAAACAAACAAAAAGACTGTAGGATATGGACATGCAAAGCCAAGTTGGATCAGGAAAGTAGATGAACAAGTGTGGACTTGCTACTTGATAGTTACCAGAAATTTACCAAGTTCTTTCCATGTGCCAGGTATTAGGTATACCCCTGTGTTATCTCATTTAATACTCACACCAAATCTGTGAAGGTGGTACTATCATTTCCAACTGCTGTCATATTTCAGACAGGAAACTGACGCATGGAGAAGTTTATCATCTTATCTACAATCATTCAAGTAGTCAACAGTAGACCTGGGATTTATTGCTGCCATCATAATCTCCTTGATAGTCTGAACTCATTTTTACAGGTTCTATCCCAGCCACCTCATCATGATTACAGGACATTCTGGCTGTATTACTTGGAACAAATATTTGTAGCTTCTCTGTGAAATTAGGACAGTAAAACATATATGATATAGGTATGTGAGGAGTCAATGATGTAACATGTATAAAATGCCAAGGTAGGAAAAATGACTTACTGCTTTGTTTCCAGCATTCTGATATTGACATCAAAAGGAGACTGAAAACAATAAAATACAGAGTTTGTGGGAGGTGAGCTACCCAGGTTCTTTGGTTCTGACCAAAGTTTGTGTCACTGGGTGTATCACTGTCAACTTTCTGGGATTTAATTTCCTTAACTATAACACGATGCATTTGGATTTGACTCTCTCTAGCTGAATATAAATGTGTGTGTGTGTGTGTGTGTGTGTGTGTGTGTGTGTGTGTGTATTTATCCCAATTGAAGTAACGGGTACCCACAAATTTTTGTCTCTCCATGCATCATCAGCATAATGGAATTTCCATACGGTATATATGGTCCCTATTTAAAATGATATGTGTTGACTTACGAAGTTTTACTATAATAGAGTTCATTCAAAATAAAAGCAGTGTGAATTCTGTTATTAGCCTTGTGTGAGGTCTGTTAAAAGTAGATACCTAGGGGACTTCACTGGTGGTGCAGTGGTTAAGAATCCGCCTGACAATGCAGGGGACACAGGTTCAAGCCCTGGTCTGGGAAGATCACAAATGCAGTGAAGCCCTTGTGCCACAAATACTGAGCCTGAGCTCTAGAGCCCACGAGCCATAACTACTGAGCCTGCGTGCCACAACTACTGAAGCCCGCATGCCACAACTACTGAAGCCCGCATGCCTAGAGCCCATGCTCTGCAACAAGTGAAGCCACAGCGACGAGAAGCCCATGCACTGCAACAAAGAGTAGCCCCCACTTGCCGCCCAACACAGCCAAAAATAAAAATTAAAAAAAAAAAGAAAAGTAGGTGCGTGGTGAGCCAAAGCGCTCACTGCTCTGAGCACTTCTGAAACTTCCTTTCTGAGCCCTTTGTAGAGCCTGAGGCACACTTGGTCACGTGGTGGTCCGTGAACACGAGGGCTCATCTTCATCTTTGAGGAATGATTTGAGTTTTCAAAGTGGCCTGAAGTAAAAATGAGCACGGCAGTCAAAATGGGCGAAACCACATTTAGTCAAAGGCCAGCTGTACCTAGCCAGTAATATGATTCGCTTTTCTTATCTGGATCAGACATTGAAGTTGGCAGGAGACGAGAAGGCAGTGGCTGCTCCTGTAGGGATGGTGCCTCTCAAGGTGACCCCTTTGAAGTATGACGTTATTTTAGATCCATGAATGGATTCTGCTGAACGTATATGATTATTTATCTTATAATCAAGTCTCTTTGTGTCAAAAACAAAGCAATCATATGTATCAGTGGTTTCTACCACTGTGTCGGTACTTGTGGTAGGAGAAGTGAGGGAGATTTGGGCCTAGAATAATTATAACCTTTACAGGAAATTCAGTACTGGCCCCAAGTAATGATGGTGTTAATATAAGAACCTGGAGCCATTACTGGGACATGTACTCAGAGGCCTCTCCTATCTCCATCTAGTTAGAACATCTCAGCCCCAACGAGAAGAACACACTGCAGTTTTACTTTGAAGAAGTGTAACGGGAAATTATTTAAAATATTATTAAGAACTTGGAATAATGTTCAAGACACTTCTATGACTATCATAAGACTATAGAGATTCAATCTGCTGTTTTTATAACTAAAGCAATATGGGGGCTTTTGTAATGGAAATGACTATGTTAGCAGTCATAAAATTAAGCAAATAATGTGTTTTGTCTCCCAGTGCATCTTGTGAGGACGTATTAAAGACAGTTCTGTTGAAAATCCAAGTGGGAAGTAAAAAGTGAGCTGATCTGGATTCCAAATCGAACTCAAATGCTGTTTTTAGGTGAACAAATATTTTTGCCTTGATGGCCTTTTTTCCCCCCCCTTATTGATAAAATGAAGGGGTTGGACTAGGAACCTACTTTATGATTCACTCTGGACCCCTTGACGTAGCCTCATTATTGGTACTGCTCACTCCCCAGCCACACTTTCCTCATCTGCTTTATTTTATCTGACATAAATGGGATAAGATTTCATTCCATCCGAAGTTTCTATTCCTCAAAAGGAAAAGGTTGAAACCTTTGCCCAATTTCACTTATGTACTTGTCTCCCTATGGAGAATGTGGCACTTTCATCTTTCTTCAGCAGAGTTGTCAGTTCAGTTTTCTATAATTAGCAGAGCTGAATTTACTTATGGAGGCTATTTTCATGATGGGCAGGGGAACCTAATCCAGATAAAATCATGGAACAGATTCTGGGCTGCTTGCTCAGCATCGTCAGGCAGAAGTAACTGTCATCCTTCAGTTACTCTTACTTTGACTTTAACCCATGTGTGTGGCGTGAGGTCATTTTTGCTAGTTAGCTTGTCTTTCTCATCAGCTGGCTATGACTTCTTGTTGTCACCAGTTCCTGAAAGTCAGAAGGTTTTGTTTCTGAGATATCATTCCTGTGCTTTCCAGAAAGGTACAGAACGTGCACTGTCTTCTCTTAATCTCCTGTAGGTTGTGTAATCCCTCAAATAAGCTTAGAGGCAGATTTCAAATTCTGTGTATCTAAGGCAGAGCAGATTTTTTTTTTTTCTGCAACAGATGTGAATTTCCTGTCTCAGGAATACAACAGTAATCCGGTTTGCCAAACTGGAGATTTGGAAACTATTTTATTTTCCTCACCTAAATGTCCGATCCAGAAGGGGAAAACAAAACAAAACAAACCAAACAAAAAACCTCTTTTTTGTCTGTTCGTTTAGTTCTGTCCTCCACACCTAGAAAAGTATCTGGTATACAGCTGGCATTAAATGTTTGGTGAGTTAATGAATAAATGAATATTCCCCTAGATCACCAAGAATGGGTGACATCCAATGACCAAGAATTGTCTAGTTAGTTACCTTTCTTGTTAGCCTGTAAATCCTTCCATCTTCTCCCTCTTCACGGCTGCTCACCTGGTTCTGCCCTTTATTATCTCTTATCTCTTACTTATATTACCATAATTTTCCCCTAAGTCTCTTATTTCCAGTTTCTTCTGGGCAATAGACTCTCCACACTGATTCCAGAATACTCGACTTAACATAAACATATGGTCATGTTTATGGTGTCACAGGTCGTTTTTGTACTTAGAGTTTATTTTCCACAATTCCTGTGATTTATGTATGTAAATGGCAGCAACAGGAGAAAGGAAAAGAGGTTTTAAGATCGTCATGTTTCACTTCCCTGTAGGATTCTTAGTAACGTCCTATGAAACTCGATATAAAAGCTAGACTCAACACGGCATGGAAGGTTGTTCATGGCCCGGCTCCCTTGCATCCGACCGCCTTAGAGTTTATGTTCTATCTCCCAAAGCTTCTCACACATGAGCACCTCCCCGTCAACCTTCATACTTTAGCAACTGTTGAGCTATGCCTTCTCTGTTTTTCTGGCAGTTTCACTGTTCTTTCAAGACCTCGCTCGCTTGTTCACTGTTCTTTCAAGACCTCGCTCCAATGTTACTACTCTTCCAGCTCTTGCATCTGCTTAGTGCCCAAGGCAAAGAACACAATGTATTGTAACAGAGTTGGCCTGTTCACTTCACAAATAGATCGTGAACATCTTGAAAGCAGGACAATATCTAGTTTGTCTTTCAACTCCAGTTTTCAGCTGAGTGGCAGCTCAATAACATTTGTTGAATGAGTGAAAAATTTATCTAGCAACAGTATCATTCCTCTTGGGGAAAGTAACTCCTAAAGGATGCCTTTATAAGTAATAAATACTTGGCTTTGTCTTGTGTGAAAAAACAGACCTTCCAAACATGTTTATTTTGTCTTAATACCGGAAAGGATATGTTAGCATGAGAACAAAAGGTCCACCAAATATTGTTACAGGAAACATCTCTTACTGCAGCCCAGCTGCATGCATTGCTACTTTAGAATAGTGTTTTAAAATGTTTTGTAAAATTGCAGCATCTGAAAGAGAGGCCTGGGACTGCGGTGCTTACAGCGCTGAGCCTCTGGTGCTGGCTGCTGCAGGGAGTCCCCTCTGTCACATCTTTCCCATCTGTATAGGCAGCAGCAGGTGGAACCAGAGCTGTTCCGTATGTGGATTAGTCAATCGCTTTTTCTAAAGACTCCGAGAGGCAAGTTTACATTTTGTCTTCAGATCTTTATATGAAAATACCACTGTGGATAATGAGGCTGTTGTATGCATAATTTAACTTTAGGAAGCCTAAATTCCACTGCAAGGCAAATTGGTACCTAGAGGCATGCAATTTGCACTGGGATTTCAAGCCCTCCTCCCGTCTTTTGTCCCTGGCGTCCCTGGCGTGGTGTTGCTTTTCTTCTAAATTATTCTCCCGTGTTCTTCGAATGCCAGATTCAGAGACCGTAACCAGATAACCGTGGTCTCCCTACTTAATAGTGGTTTCAGAAACCCTGTAATGCCTGCTCTGACCAGAGTGTAACTTCGAGTTTGGCAAAGCCTAGCGCCAACACTCACAGGCAGTCTTCATCGTGAATCGGCTCCTTTGCCTGCCACCTGCCTCCTGGAGAGGGGTTAGGACCAGCCGAGCCTGAGTCTGTCCAGAGTGGGCGGTGCTTATCGTCTGTGGCTGACTTCACAGCTTGATCTGTCAATCTGTTTAGAGACAGACAG
Source organism: Pseudorca crassidens (assembly GCF_039906515.1). Taxonomy (NCBI): domain Eukaryota; kingdom Metazoa; phylum Chordata; class Mammalia; order Artiodactyla; family Delphinidae; genus Pseudorca; species Pseudorca crassidens. Next base: position 52,126,385 of record NC_090311.1, on the reverse strand, counting down.
TTAGAGAACTGTCTGTCTGAGTTGCCTCAGGAAGAATGTGGCACCTTGACTGAATCTTCTAGTGACAGACTGCTTTGCTCTTCTCTGGGCTGGAGAAGTTGGCTGTGTTGTCATGGGTACCGATTCCATTTTTCAAAGCCTTGAGAGTAAAGATACGTGTAAATGGATCAAGGGCTCGGGAGAACAACCTGCCAATTGTCTTCTAAAATTTCATTTGTCATCTGACAGGCAGTGTTGATTTTGCAGACAGTGAATAGGGGCTCAGGTGTTAATAAATGCTAGCTCTTCAGAAATTATTTCTTCCAAGTATAGCGTGTTTTTATTTAAGATAAACCTTGGAAACGTAAAGACTTGTCAATATGTTCACTACAGTCTTATTGGATGATTTTGGTATTTGGGGACCAGGCCAGTTCACAGATGATTAGAAAACTTCTTCATGATGCTTAGTGAAGAAACCTAGTCACTTCCAGTGTCAACTAGGTACTAAAGAGGAGAGAGAGAGGAAGTGGGGGAAAAAGAGAAAAGGAAAGGCTACACAGAGAGATGTCATTTTAGCTCAGTGGTAAAATTGGAGATCAATTTCAGATCAATTTTTAGATCAGGAGATTTAAACCAGGGTTAGGATTCATTGAGTATTTAGCTGGGTGAGCAGGAACAAGTCACTGCTTCATTCTTTAAAATAAATACGTTGGACTTGATCATTTATTGATTATCTCCTTGACATCTAACATTCAGGAAATCTTTAATTTGTCCTCTAAACAAGGTAATTGTGATTAGTTTTTAGCTGACTGGGATGTGTGTATTAGTCAGAAGCAGGATAGCATGTCCTGGGCAGAGAGAGATCCAAGGTCCCTGCAGCCCCCGAATCAGCTGTCATTCTTTGAGTTCTCACAATGCCACGGGAACTACATCAAGATCCTTAAATCCATTGCCTTTGTTATTCCTTAAAACCATGAGGTGGTTATTAATTCCCCTCTTTTATAGTTTAGGAAATAACTAACTTTCTTCAACTTCCTCACATGAGAAATGGGAGAGCTAGAATTTGAATGTAGGACCTGCATTTTGAATTCTGCTTTATTCTACCTCTGTAACATCCCACTTGCCTACTAGTGATTCCAAAGTTTAGGCCTTGAGGAGATAGGAATCTTCCTGCTACATCCTTGACTCTTCCACAGTTGTATGTTATTAGGAGATGCTAAAAATGTATGTATTTTATGTATGTATGTATGTATGGTGTGTCATGCTAGGAAGAAAGCATATTTGCATGGCTCATACATGAACACTAATTAAAACAGACATGGCACCTTGCACCCAAAGACAGGATTTAAAAGGCAACAGAGATATGTCTATTGACTGATGATGTAGAACTTTTTCTCAGTCTAGTTAGCGTGACTCTTCTTTTCTTGTCCCAAGACTGACAGTTGTTTCCTTGTTGGGGCAGTCACTAAGATTTGTTCCTATTACCAGATGTCCCAGGGCATCCAAGTGCTATCTGAGCTGGAGATTAATGGCATGACAACACCAATGACAGCTGTGACAGTGATATGTTGCCATAGTGGCTAGAAAATTTCAAAAAGATAAAGAAGTCAATCATCTTATAATATTTCAGTAACATGTATTCTCCTAGCATACTAGAGAACCACTTTCATTCTTCAGTGCATCAGTCAAAAAGGATCTTGCTGTGATTTACGTCAAAGAGTGTTCTTCCTATATTTGCCTCTAAGAGTTTTATAGTGTCTGACCTTCCATTTAGGTCTTTAATCCATTTTGAGTTTGTTTTTGTGTATGGTGTTAGAGAGTGTTCTAATTTCATTCTTTTACTTGTAGCTGTCCAGTTTTCCCAGCACTGCTTATTGAAGAGGCTGTCTTTTCTCCATTGTATATTCTTTCCTCCTTTGTCAAAGATCAGGTGACCATATGTGTGTGGGTTTATATCTGGGCTTTCTATCCTGTTCCATTGATCTATATTTCTGTTTTTGTGCCAGTACCATACTGTCTTGATTACTGTAGCTTTGTAGTATAGTCTGAAGTCCAGGAGCCTGATTCCTCCAGCTCCGTTTTTCTTTCTCAAGATTGTTTTGGCTATTTGGGGTCTTTTGTGTTTCCATACAAATTGTGAAATTTTTTGTTCTAGTTCTGTGAAAAATGCCATTGGTAGTTTGATAGGGATTGCATTGAATCTGTAGATTGCTTTGGGTAGTATAGTCATTTTCACAATGTTGATTCTTCCATTTCAATAACATGGTGTATCTCTCCATCTGTTTGTATCATCTTAATTTCTTTCATCAGTGTCTTATAGTTTTCTGCATACAGGTCTTTTGTTTCCTTAGGTAGGTTTATTCCTAGGTATTTTATTCTTTTTGTTGCAATGTTAAACGGGAGTGTTTCCTTAATTTCTCTTTCAGATTTTTCATCATTAGTGTATAGGAATGCAAGACATTTCTGTGCATTAATTTTGTATCCTGCAGCTTTACCAAATTCATTGATTAGCTCTAGTAGTTTTCTGGTGGTATCTTTAGAATTCTCGATGTATAGTATCATGTCATCTGCAAACAGTGACAGCTTTACTTCTTCTTTTCCGATTTGGATTCCTTTTACTTCTTTTTCTTCTCTGATTGCTGTGGCTAAAAATTCCAAAATTATGTTGAATGATAGTGGTAAGAGTGGGCAACCTTGTCTTGTTCTTGATCTTAGAGGAAATGCTTTCAGTTTTTCACCATTGAGAACAATGTTGGCTGTCGGTTTGTCATATATGGCCTTTATTATGTTGAGATAAGTTCCCTCTATGCCTACTTTCTGGAGGGTTTTTATCATAAAAGGGTGTTGAATTTTGTTGATAGCTTTTTCTGCATCTATTGAGATGATCATATGGTTTTCACCTTCAATTTGTTAATATACTTTATCACATTGATTGATTTGCGTATATTGAAGTATCCTTGCATTCCTGGGATAAACCCCACTATAGCATGGTGTATGATCCTTTTAATGTCCTGTTGGATTCTGCTTGCTAGTATTTTGTGAGGATTTTTGCATCTATGTTCATCAGTGATATTAGCCTGTAGTTTTCTTTTTTTGTGACATCTTTGTCTGGGTTTAATATCAGGGTGATGGTGGCCTCGTAGAATGAGTTTGGGAGTGTTCCTCCCTCTGCTATATTTTGAAAGAGTTTGAGAAGAATAGGTGTTAGCTCTTCTCTAAATATTTCATAGAGTTCACCTGTGAAGCCATCTGGTCCTGGGCTTTTGTTTGTTGGAAGATTTTTAATCACAGTCTGAAGTTCAGTGCTTGTGATTGGTCTGTTTATATTTTCTATTTCTTCCTGGTTCAGTCTCAGAAAGTCATGCTTTTCTAAGAATTTGTCCATTTCTTCCAGCATTTTATTGACATATAGCTGCTTGCAGTAATCTCTCCTGATCCTTTGTTTTTCTGCAGTGTCAGTTGTTACTTCTCCTTTTTCATTTCTAATTCTATTGATTTGAGTCTTCTCCCTTTTTTTCTTGATGAGTCTGGCTAATGGTTTATCAATTTTGTTTATCTTCTCAAAGAACCAGCTTTTAATTTTATTGATCTTTGCTATTGTTTCCTTCATTTCTTTTTCATTTATTTTTTATCTGATTTTCTGATTTCTTTCCTTCTGCTAACTTTGGGTGTTTTTTGTTCTTCTTTCTCTAATTCCTTTAGGTATAAGGTTAAGCTGTTTATGTGAGTTGTTTCTTGTTTCTTGAGGTAGGATTGCATTGCTATGAACTGCCCTCTTTGAACTGCTTTTGCTGCATCTCATAGGTTTTAGGTCGTTGTGTTTTCATTGTCATTTGTTTCTAGATATTTTTTGATTTCCTCTTTGATTTCTTCGGTGATCTCTTGGTTATTTAGTAGCGTATTGTTTAGCCTCCATGTGTTTGTATTTTTTACAGATTTTTCCTGTAATTGATATCTAGTCTCATAGCATCATGGTCAGAAAAGATACTTGTTACCATTTCAATTTTCTTAAATTTGCCAAGGCTCGATTTGTGACTCAAGATATGATCTATCCTGGAGAATGTTCCATGAGCAGTTGAGAAGAAAGTGTGATCTGCTGTTTTTGGATGGAATGTCCTATAAGTATCAGTTAAGTCCATTTTGTTTAACATATCATTTAAAGCTTGTGTTTCCTTATTTATTTTCATTTTGGATGATCTATCCATTGGTGAAAGTGGGGTGTTAAAGTCCCCTACTATGAATGTATTACTGTCGATTTCCCCTTTTATGGCTGCTACCATTTGCCTTATGTATTGAGGTGCTCCTATATTGGGTGTGTAAATATTTACAATTGTTCTATATTCTTGGATTGATCCCTTGATCATTATGGAGTGTCCTTCTTTGTCTCTTGTAATAGTCTTTATTTTAAAATCTATTATGTCTGATATGAGAATTGCTACTCCAGCTTTCTTTTGATTTCCATTTGCATGGAATATCTTTTTCCATCCCCTCACTTTCAGTCTGTATGTGTCCCTAGGTCTGAAGTGGGTCTTTTGTAGACAGCATATATATGGGTCTTGTTTTTGTATTCATTCAGCCAGTCTATGTCTTTTGGTTGGAGCATTTAATCCATTTACATTTGAGGTAATTATCAATATGTATGTTTCTATTACCATTTTCTTAATTGTTTGGGTCTTTTCCTTCTCTTGTGTTTCCTGCCTAGAGAAGTTCCTTTAGCTAAAGCCGGTTTGGTGGTACTGAATTCTCTTAGCTTTTGCTTGTCTGTAAAGTTTTTAATTTCTCCATCGAATCTGAATGAGATCCTTGCTGGGTAGAGTAATCTTGGTTGTAGGTTTCTCTCTTTCATCTTCATCACTTTAAATATGTCCTGCCACTCCCTTCTGACTTGCAGAGTTTCTGCTGAAAGATCAGCTGTTAACCTTATGGGGATTCCCTTGTATGTTATTTGTTGTTTTTCCTTTGCTGCTTTTAATATTTTTTCTTTGTATTTAATTTTTGATAGTTTGATTAATATGTGTCTTGGCATGTTTCTCCTTGGGTTTATCCTTTATGGGACTCTCTGCACTTCCTGGACTTGACTATTTCCTTTCCTATGTTAGGGACATTTTCAACTATAATCTCTTCAAATATTTTCTCATTCCCTTTCTTTTTGTCTTCTTCTTCTGGGACCCCTATAAGTTGAACGTTGGTGCATTTAATGTTGTCCCAGAGGTCTCTGAGACTATCCTCTATTCCTTTCATTCTTTTATCTTTATTCTGTTCTGTGGTATTTATTTGCACTATTTTATCTTCCAGGTCACTTATCCGTTCTTCTGCCTCAGTTTTTCTGCTATCGATTCCTTCTAGAGAATTTTTAATTTCACTTATTCTGTAGTTCATCATTGTTTGTTTGCTCTTTAGTTCTTCTAGGTCCTTGTTAAACATTTCTTGTATTTTCTCCATTCTATTTCCAAGATTTTGGATCATCTTTACTATCATTACTTTGAATTCTTTTTCAGGTAGACTGCCTATTTCCTCTTCATTTGTTTGGTCTGATGGGTTTATACCTTGCTCCTTCATCTGCTCTGTGTTTCTCTGTCTCCTCATTTTGCTTAACTTACTGTGTTTCGGGTTTGCTTTTTGCAGGCTGCAGGTTTGTAGTTCCCGTTGTTTTTGGTGTCTGCCCCCAGTGGCTAAAGTTGGTTCAGTGGGTTGTGTAGGCTTCCTGGTGGAGGGGACTGGTGACTGTGTTCTCATAGATGAGGCTGGATCTTGTCTTTCTGGTGGGCAGGACTGCATCCGGGGGTGTGTCTTGGAGTGTCTGTTACCTTATTATGATTTTAGGTAACCTCTCAGCTCATGCGTGGGGTTGTGTTTCTGTCTTGCTAGTTGTTTGGCATAGGGTGTCCAGCACTGTAGCTTTCTGGTCGTTGAGGGGAGCTGGGTATTAGCATTGAGATGGAGATCTCTGGGAGAGCTTTTGCTGTTTGATATTACGTGAGGCTGAGAGGTCTCCGGTGGACCAATGTCCTGAACTTGGCTCTCCTACCTCAGAGGCACATGCCTGACACCCGACTGGAGCACGAAACCCCTGTCAGCCACACGGCTCAGAAGAAAAGGGAGAAAAAAAGAAAGAAAATAAAGTAAAATAAAATGTAGTTATTAAAATAAAAAAATTTAAAAATTACTAAAAATAAAACAATTAGAAAGTAATAAAAAAATAAAAAAAAAACAGAGAGAACCCTAGAACAAATGGTAAAAGCAAAGCTATACAGACAGAATCACACAAAGAATCATATACATACACACTCACAAAAAGAGAAAAAGGAAAATAAAATATATATCTGTATAAAAAAAAATGAAGAGAGTAACCGAATCAATAAACAAATGTACCAATTATAATAAACTCTAAATACTAAACTAAGTTAAACATAAAACCAGAAACGAATTAGATGTAGATACCAAACCCCAAGTGTACGGTTGCTCCCAAAGTCCACTGCCTCAAGTTTTGTATGATTCGTTGTGTATTCAGGTATTTCACAGATGCAGGGTACATCAAATTGATTGTGGAGATTTAATCTGCTGCTCCTGAGGCTGCTGGGAGAAATTTCCCTTTCTCTTCTTTGTTCGCACAGCTCCTGGGCTTCAACTTTGGATTTGGCCCCGCCTCTGTGTGTAGGTCGCCTGAGGGCGTCTGTTCTCAGCTCAGACACGACAGGGTTAAAGTAGCAGCTGATTCAGGTGCTCTGGCTCATTCAGGCCAGGGGGGAGGGAGGGGTATGGAATGCGGGTGAGCGTGCGGGGGCAGAGGCAGGCATGACATTACAACAGCCTGAAGTGCGCCGCGTGTTCTTCTGGGGAATTTGTCCCTGGATCACGGAAACCTGGCAGTGGTGGGCTGCGCAGACTCCCAGGAGGGGAGGTGCGGACAGTGATCTGTGCTTGCACACAGGCTTCTTGGTGGCTGCAGCAGCAGCCTTTGCATTTCATGCCAGTCTCTGGTGTCCGCACTGATAGCCACAGCTTGAGCCCGTCTCTGGAGTTCATTTTGGTGGTGCTCTGAATCCCCTCTCCTCGTGCACCCCGAAACAATGGTCCCTTGCCTCTTAGGCAGTTCCAGACATTTTCCCGGACTCCCTCTCGGCTAGCTGTGGCACATTAGCCCACTTCAGGCTGTCTTCACGCAGCCAACCCCAGTCCTCTCCCTGGGATCTGACCTCCAAAGCCAGAGCCTCATCTCCCAGCCCCCACCCATCCGGCTGGTGGGTAGACAAGCATCTCAGGGTTGTGAGTCCTGGTTGGCACCGATCCTCTGTGCGGGAATCTCTCCACTTTGCCCTCTGCACCCCTATTGCTGTACTGTCCTCCGTGACTCCAAAGCTTTCCCACCACCACCCCCGTCTCTGCCAGTTAAGGGGCCTACTAGTGTGTGGAAAGTTTTCCTCTTTCACAGCTCCCTCCCAGTGGTGCAGGTTCCGCCCCTATTCTGTTGTCTCTGTTTTTTCTTTTTTCTTTTGCCCTACCCAGTACATGGGGAGTTTCTTGCCTTTTCGGAAGTCTGAGGTCTTCTGCCTGCGTTCCGTAGGTGTTCTGTAGGAGTTGTTCCACATGTAGCTGTATTTCTGATGTATTTGTGATGAGGAAGGTGATCTCCGTGTCTCATTCCTCTGCCATCTTGTAGGTCTCCCCTTTAATCCATTTTGAGTTTATTTTTGCATATGGTGTTAGGGTGTGTTCTAGTTTCATTCTTTTACATGTAGCTGTCCTGTTTTCCCAGCACCACTTATTGAAGAGACTGTCTTTTATCTCTTGTATATTCTTGCCTCCTTTTTCATAGATTAGGTGACCATAGGTGTGTGGGTTTATCTCTGAACTTTCTATCCTGTTCTGTTGATCTGTATTTCTGTTTATGTGCCAGTACTATGCTGTTTTGATTACTGTAGCTCTGTAGTATAGTCTGAAGTCTGGGAGCCTGATTCCTCCAGCTCTGTTTTTCTTTCTCAAGATTGCTTTGGCTATTTGTTGTCTTTTGTGTTTTCATACAAATTGTAAAATTTTTTGTTCCAATTCTGTGAAAAATGCCATTGGTAATTTGGTAGGGATTGCATTGAATCTGCAGATTGCTTTGGGTAGTATAGTCGTTTTCACAGTATTGATTCTTCCAATCCAAGAACATGGTATATCTCTCCATTCTTATTGCTTAATATGAAAGCTTTCCAATTAGTTGCATACACATTTACAATTGTTATGGATCCTTGGAGAACTGACCCACCCATTTATCATTCTGTAATATCCCTCAAATTTTTCTGCTTTTGAAGTCCATCTGCCTGACTTTAATATGATGACACTAGTTTTCATTGGTTATTGTTTGTGTTTTTACCCATTTACTTTTAACCTATATATAAATTTTATGTTTAAAGTGAGCTTCTTTTAGGTAGCATGTAATTGGGTCTTGCTTTTATATCTAATTTGATAATCTCTACCTTCTAATTTATATTTGCATTTCGTTTGTTGTCTTATTACTTTTAGCTCCTTGTTTCATTATTTTCATTGTTGCTTTATCAGTATTTTGTGGTTTGTAGTGTATTCCTTTAACTTTCACTGTCTACCTACAAATGATATTATACCACTTCATACATAGTATAAGAACAGTACACAGTCCACTTTCATTTCTCCCCTCTTAGCCTTTATGCTGTCATTATCAAACATTTTATTTCTAGATATATGATAACCCTCACAATACTTTGCTATTGTTTTTACTTTAAACAGTTCATTATATTTTGAATATTTAAATAAAAAGAAAAAGTCTTTATATTTACCCACATAATTGCTAGTTCCAGTGGCCCATATTCCTTTGTGTAGACCCAGATTTCTGGCTAGTATTTTTCTTCTGCCTGAAGGTCATCTTTTATTATTTCTTGTGGTGCAGCTCTGCAGCTGATGAATTCTCTTAGCTATTGTATGTCTGAAAATGGCTTTATTGCACCTTTGTTTTCAAAAGGTATTTTTGCTGAGTAAAGAATTTTAGTTTAACTATCTTTGTTTGTTTCTCTTTGTTTTTTTTTCCTTTCATTTTCTTAAAGATCTGCTCTACTGACATTGAAATTCTACTGTTTCTGACAAGAATCCTGCTGTGACTCTTATCTTTATTGTTCAGTACATAATGTATGTTTTCCCACTGGACATTTATAAGATTTTCTGTTTATTGTGTTATTGTAGAAAGTTGATTATGAATGCCTTTATATGATCCTCTTCACCTTTCTTATGCTTGGAGTTTGTTAAGCTTCATGGTACTGTGGCTGTATAGTTTTCATCAAAATTTTTTAAAAATTGGCTATTATATTAAAAATTGTTTTCTCTGTCCTCCTCTTCTTGGGGAACTCCAATTACTTCTGTATTGGTTAAAATCCTAATATGCAGTTTGAAATGTTCTCAGAATTTTTTAATGCTCAGTTCTTTCCTTTTCCTTTAAAAAATATTTTCCTATTTTGATAGTTTCTACTGCTACATATTCAAGTACTCTACTCTTTTCTTCTGACATGTCTAATGTATCTTTAATTCCATCCAGTGCATTTATTATCTCAAACATTGTGATTTTCATTTAATTTGTTTCCCATTTCTCAGGGATCCGTTTCCTTCTTTGCCAGATTTCTAAAATCTTGATCAATGTTGCTTCACATATTTTTAAAATTTAAGTATTTTACATTTTGACCAGGATCAGCTATCTGTCATCACATTTAATTTGTGACTTTTGCCAAATGACTTAAATTCTCTAACCCTCATTTTTTTCTTTCAAATAGTGTGGAAAATGATACCTGCTTCAAAGAATTATTATTTTTTTAATAAGGTAATCCCTAAAGACAACTTAGTGTATTTTCTGATACTTATTATTTAGTAAAGGCTAGTATTTTTAAAGTTAGGAAGTGATTCTTGGAGTCATTTTAGGCATTGGCACCTTGTTCTATGGGATCAGTTAATTGGAAGGAAGACCCTAGACTAAGAGAAAGCATACAGGCAGCATAGTATGGGAAATAAGCAAGAGCTAAACAGAGTGTCAGATTATTTGGATCCTGGGCATTTAGACTCTTGTCCCGGAAGCAAAATTGGAGTGGGGATAGCACATAGGACTACAAACCCAGTCCATGGGCTGAGAATCAGTGGTAAGACAGGAGAAGCTACGAGGGCCAGATGGATGCCCTTCATTTACCATAGGTAGCCTGAATGTCATTCCTAATTTGCCTGTGGAAAGGCTGACTCAGCAGTAGGTGGGCCTGAGCTTTTAATTTGAAGATACTTGGGGCTACAATTAAGAAAGTCTGAAAAAGGCAGGGATTAAAAATTATCTCTCTTTTTTAAAATCTATCTTTCATCTTCATTAATACAATTTTCCTTCACTATTGGAATAATCTTCCAGGCAATGACATCCCAAATTGGTTAGCTTTGGAGGAGGCAGAGATATGAGTTACATTATGGAGATTTAGGGACCATCATCTTCCAGATCTCAAAGCAATTATGCCTCAGGTATGACTGCAAAGCAAATACAGTTGCCTTGTGTACCTTTCTTTGTGTCCACATGATGGCTAACATTTACTAGATATGTTCTTTTACATAGACCAATGTATACAACATGCAAATAGCCATAAGGTATATTGATTATCTAGGGCTACCATAACAAAATACTGTAGACTGGGTGGCTTAAACAGCAGAAATTTATTTTCTCACAGTTCTGGAAACTGGAAGTCTAAGATCAAGTTGTTGGAAAATCTGGTCTCTCAAGAGGACTCTCCTTGGCTTACAGATGGCTAACATCTTGCTGTGTCCTCACATGGTCCTTTCTTTGTGTATGCTTCTGATGCCTCTTTCTCTTCTTATAAGGACACTGGTTTTATTGGAATAGGGACTCACCGCTCTGACCTCATTTAACCTTCATCACCTCCTTAAAGGCTCTATTTCCAATACAGTCACATTGGGGGTTAGGGCTTCAAGCCCTTCAATCTTGTCTGTTTGTTTTTTACAGGAATCAGCATTCTAGCTCAGAAGTTCATGAAGAGGACATTTGCTAGAAGGAGAAGGGTCATTTTCTTCACTAGTATTTTAAACTAGGATTCTCTTTGGGTGTTTCTCATGTGTGTGTCCTGAAGGGGTGAGCCCTTCAGCCACGCCCCTCAGTGATTAGAGAAGCATTCTAGACTCAGGAGTTAAGTCTATGTTTTTTTACTATTTGGTTGCCCGATGTCTCTACCATCCATGAATGAAGAGCAAAGTGGTTTATAGACCACCACTCCCACGGGCTCTTGTCAAGTCTGTGAATGGATTGAGCAAGCGTTGCTCAATTTCTCTTTACCTCACCATGAATGTAGGGTTTGGGGCCTGTAGCTGCCTTGGAGTGATTTCAGGAGGTTTCACTATGTCACATCATCTCTTATTCTCACACAGAGCTTCCATGATGCCTGGCACATCATTGCTCAATAAAATCATTTGAATAAATGAAAGAACAGATGACACCTATTCAAGTGCCCATGCTGGAGGAGAATGTGTGGGTGCATACTAGAGGTTGATGAGCCAGGAATTTAAAGTTCGAATTTATTTACCCCTGCAGATTGCTTTATCACTGCCTTGAAATTCCATAGATTCCTTTGTTTGTAGTACTTTTTTGTAACCGATCTGTTTTAAGGAGTGAAAGAAATTCATACAGACTGAAAATTGGAGCCATTTTCTGCACACTTTCCCTTGCCCTAAGAAGCATAGATATGAAACAGAGTAAAGGATAAAATGATTGGACAGCTGAGGGCCATGCAGTCCCAGAGATAGCTGTTCCAGGAGAATGGAAGGAAATGTCAGCTCTTTCCATTTTTACGGAGGTATTTTTAGAGTGGCTTCTTTTCTCCTTGGCTGGTGTCAGGGTGCTGCCTTCTTATTGTGGAGCTGCGTTCTACTGAAAAATAAGCTTTTTAAAAAACAGTTATTCCTATCAGAGAAGAATCTATGTTACTTCTATATCCATCATACTCTCTTATGAATGTCTCACCTTTTCTGGGAGTTTAATTAATTAACATTTCTGTTGCAAATGTTTTTCTTTCTTTTATCTCAATCATCTACAATAAAGGTAAGTGATTGCTTAGTTGTTTTTTTTTTTTTTTTAAATAAGAATAATTTGAAATTACATTTTAGGGCCACATTATTAGTTTGGGACAGATTGAAATAGAAGACCTCCTGAACAGGAGTTAGAGAGTTCATCATATATATTTCTAGAGCAAAGGCAAGGCCATTTTTTGATCTCTTGTCACATCAAGAGTGATCTAAAGAATGAGACTAAATTTATTTGACCACGTAGGATAATCTATCTTATTCCTTTACAGTAACCCCTCAGGTACATGACATTTTGGACTCCAAGACCAAATGTCTAATGTGCGTTCACCTTGCCAACGTCACTTACATCTCCTTCCAAACCTTTTCTGACATGTCATCAGGTAAACTAGACTTCTGGAAGCCAGGATTGCTGACCATGGAAGCCTCACTGTGGGCAACCCCCTATAGGAAGCTGGATATCTGTGCTCTTGGCTTCTGGTTCTATAGGACCTGGGACTCTACAGCTATGGACCAAGGCCTCCACCAACAGGTTTTTGACACCCAGAGTGTACCTGAGTTACATTTCCCTCAGTGTTCATTTGTTCTGTTTCTCCCACTTTCCTGTTGATATTTCTTTACAGCTATGAAATTTGGGGGCTATTATTATTTTCCGCATATGAGATTGTTTCCTAAATATGCATCTGTAGTTGAGGAACACCTTAATAGGAAAGCCCAGTTCTGGCACCATTATTTAAAGACAGTATTTTCCAGGACTAACATATTTTATATTTTGTTCCATAAGAGTAAATGGTAGTGGTAAAAGAAAAATTTGAAAATTTTGAAAAAATAATGGAAAGAGAAGTGTCAGGTACAATTACGTTTAGGCACACAACTTTTACACTGTTGTTAGTATTTTGCTACATTTTCAGTCATTTTTCTCCTGCTTACCTTCATTTTTTCATAATCATAGATATAGAATATACTAATATTATTTTTAATATATCTAACATTATATTATAATCAGGTTAACAGATCCTTCATAAATATCACTTATCATAACTGCATAAAATCCCACTGTGTGACTCCAATATAATTTATTTAATGATTCCATTATTGGAAATGTGTGTGGTTTTAACATTTCTGCTCATATAGATACTATGGCAGCACATGTCTTTGGACAAAACATTTTTCCATATTTAGGATACTTTTCTCTATGCACATTCCATGTAGAATTACAAGGTTAAAAATTAGAAACATGTTGAAGCCTTTTGAGAAATAATGCTTTTCTAATCTCTTGTCGTGTTACAGGCACCAGATCCTTGACTACAGTTGCAGGTTTAACCATCTGGCTTCTTAAGTAGTCAATCTAATATACACCAAGTTAACATCTGAAGTATAACAAGGTACATCGGGATTCTTAGCATAATGTATCTCTCTCTTAAAATAGCATTGTTGATGACCGTCAGCAGATGTGATTGAGGGAATGAGTCTTATGTCCACTCCTCCATGGAACATCCTGGCTCTGGCCATGAACCAGTCCAATCTGTGTTTTTGACTGAACAACATCCGAAGCTTGTTTCTGTTGCCTCCTGGCTTTTGTATTTACTGCAGAGTAATCTCATTATCTGCAGTGGTTAGATGTGTACAACAGAATCGACTATATGCTTAAATGGCTCTAAAACTGAGCCCGTTTCTGTTTATTGCTGTCCTAGGGATTCAGCTCTGTCTCAATGCAGATATGGCAAAACCCTTACTATCACGACCGGTGCCCAGGAATACCGGCTGGACCTGGTCACTCTTTGTTCATGCTTTGGCCTCCAACACCTCCCTCTCCTTTCACTTATTCCCTTCTCTCCTCTTACTCTTGGCCTGGCACTTATGCAAGTAGAGGTTATTTTATAGCTTCCCTGAGCTTTTCATGAAAAGGGAACCATTTCCAGACTGAATGCTATTTTTACCAGCCTCTGAATTGTGTAAAAGGCTTTGCTTCTCTGATACTTTCCGGACCACGTTATTAACATTCCCCTATGTTACAGACTCATGGGTTTGATTCTAACTCAGCATTTCCTAAACTGTGTTCCTATGGAACTGAAATTTCAATGGGAGCCAGGAATAAAGGTTCCCATGGTCCAATGCGCTTCCAAGATTTCTGTCTTGAAGATTCGCATTCACATTACTGTACCCAAAGGGTTGGAGACATCAGAAGGAAAGAAAACATTTTAACCTAGTCATTCCTAACTGAAGACCTGTTTTTATTTGTTTTTGTTTTTGTTTCTCTCTCTCTTCTTATGTTTTATAACTACCCCTAGAGTAATTTTTCCTGAAAACCTTTTTGGAAAAAGCTGCTTTGATCATTCAAGCTGTTTATGGATGTGGCTGAAAATAAATGTTCCCCACAATCGGAGCTGGAATGTGTACATACTGCTGTGCGTCCCTATCAGAACTCTTCAGACATTTGGACAATATAATCTCCATGCAGTACTGCCTGACTGCAGTGCAGAAGGGAGAAAGCTGGACATGGGGAGGGCACAGGAGCGAGAGCAGACAGAGGCCTGGGCCTGTGACCTCCGTGCTGCTCTGTTGGCACAGAGCCAGTGACCACCTAAGTCCGAGAAGTGCGTGAGTTTCATGGGCAATTGTTTGCCCCCCGGTAAGAATGCTTGAGGTTTGATTTATCCGAACAGTGTTACTATAAAGTTGTCTGTCACCCGGAGGGAATCATAAGGATGCTTTAAGTACTAGAGAGGGCTCACTGATTTCTCTGGAGCCGTAGTGCTCATCCTTTCACAGCTGGGGAATTACTTTGCTGTGAAATAGAAATTTAGTTGGATGCAAAATTAATCAGCTTTCACAGCTCTAATTTTTGACTAGGATACTGTGTCAGTGTGTTTGGTACATGCTGCGTTTGAGCCTAGAAGCCTACGCCTTGCATTTGTGTAACATCATGACACTACCACCTGCCTATCAGATGCCACAGGGAACAGAAGACTGGGGAGCCGACGGTTTCTCTTCTGCCAATCTGGCTCTTCCTCGCAGCTTAGATCCAGAGATGCTCTGAAAGGGACAGTAGTGGCTGTCTACTCCAACCCTCTGCCCAGTAGAAGACATCCCTTCAAATACCCATGATTTGAGGCCAGTCTCCCGTGTGCTTGCATATACCTGCAATGATGGGGATCCACCACCTTACGAGGCAGCCCAGTGGTATATTTTGAATCACATCTAGGCTTTGAAGAATATTTTCTTTCCTGGATAACCCAAAAAGAGGCAGATTCCATGTTGCCTTAGCTCTGTACTAGCATGAGATCAATATCACAGAGACAGTTACTTTTCTTATCTTTGATGTGATTGATTTGTGATATTTTGATCTTGGATGCTTGGGAAGGCCATTTATAGAGAAAAACTGACTTTTGTGATCTGACAGTATCTGCCAAAACCCAGTCTCTTTAGGCAATTTTAAATGAGTAGGATATGTATGTCTTCACAAAAAACAGGATTAGGCAAACATAGGCATTTATATTTGGTGCAGTATCCTCACCCTAACAAAAAAAAAAAAAAAAAAAAAACAAGAGAAAGAAGACTCTTTTTCTTCTTATATAGGCAATCATACAGAAAGGATCAACAATCAGGTTCTTTAACATAATTTTTTATTTTTCAAAATCCTACTTGCATAAGGGAAACAGTCTGTTTACAAAGAAGCTTTCAGTTTTGTAGTAAAATGTAATGGGAAGAACATTTTCAGATGTGTTTATTCATGTGATATATTCCTGCCTTTGCTTCTAGAGTAGGTTAGATGGTCTGTGGCGATGAGGGAGAGAAGGTGAGTGAACCACGGCCCCTGCCCTCAAGGGGCTCACGATCTCCCTGGTGCAGAACAGGAATGACAAACACCCACCAAAATAGCTGTCGCTCAAGATGGAGGGTGATGTGTGTTATAATAAAGAAATCAGCCAAACGCTGAGGAAGCAGGGAGGAGGCCGAGGTTAAAGCCAGGTGGGAGGACTGGGGAAGAGTGCACAAGTGAACTGACTCTGAGTTGTGTGTGGGGAAATGGATGGGATTTCAAAAGGCAGAGCATAATGGGAGAGCATTGCCACATGGGGGCATCTTCCTAGAACATCTCCCAGTTTGGGAGATGGGAGCTTTCCAATCTCTGCAGTCAACATTCTCCAAGGACATTTTCCGCTGTATTGTTCCTGATCACTGTATCCAGAACTAAGGTTTGAGGGATTTGTGTGCTTACGTTATTGGTAGGATAGGTTTTTTTCCTTAAAGATTGTTTTGATGTGGAACATTTTTAAAGTCTTTATTGAATTCGTTACAATATCAGTACTGCTTCTGTTTTATGCTTTGGTGTTTTGGCTGGGAGGCGTGTGGGATCTTAGCTCCCTGACCAGGGATCGAACTGGTACCCCCCTCACTGGAAGGCGAAGTCTTAACAACTGGACCGCCAGGGAAGTCCCTTTTTTTTTTTTAAGTTGTGGCATGTGGGATCTAGTTCCCTGACCAGGGATTGAACCCGGGCCCCCTGCATTGGGAGCGTGGAGTCTTAACAACTGGACCACCAGGGAAACCCTGGATTGGCAGGATAGCTTTAAATATCTCATAACATTGCAATTTTGAGTTCCTGGGCTGTTCTCTCACCTGCTCAGAATATCCACAGGTAGGCCCTCCTGGTTCATATGTACCCGCTGCATTGACTTTTTTTTTTTTTTTTTTTTTCTGGTACGCGGGCCTCTCACTGTTGTGGCCTCTCCCGTTGCGGAGCACAGGCTCCGGACGCGCAGGCTCAGCGGCCATGGCTCATGGGCCCAGCCGCTCCGCGGCATGTGGGATCTTCCTGGACCGGGGCACGAACCCGTGTCCCCTGCATCGGCAGGCGGACTCCCAACCACTGAGCCACCAGGGAAGCCCTGCATTGACTATTAATTTGGGGTAGGGTCTCAGTCTGTCTCCCTTTGTGGAATAGTGTCTTGACCAAGACAGGAGGGGGGAAAAGAAAAACAACAACGGACCTTTGGATGGCTCCAATTGGCCTGCCTTGCTGAAAACACTAGGAGAAGGAACCAGGAGAGGGAGGATGGGCCTATCAATCTGTGAGTGCAAACAACAGTTCCCCCGTGGCAAATAGGATGTGTAACTAAGAGTAATAATCTCTCCATGTGGAAATTCTCAGTGGGCATTCACATTCATTCGTTATTTTTCCCCCAAAGCATGCTGTGTATCAGGACTTGCCCTTTCAAAGTTCACAGGCTACTGAAGGGGAGAGAAACATGTAAACTACCATTTACAGTGCAGCACCGTAAGCACTGTGACAAAGGGAATGTGGAATGCTGTGTCTTTGAGGGCAGATAAGAGAGGCTGCAAATAATAGCTTGAGAAGAGGATGCCTGAGCCAAGCAAGAATTAGGGGGTTAAGGAGGGGGGCTTCTTTCTTATTAATTACGGGCGTTCAGCGAGTGATTTCTGTGAAGAAGATGGCACATTTACGTTAATTAAGTTTACTTTGCAGTTAATTACACCGAATGACCTTGGGGATATATAAATGTTTGATACACAATATGAGATGGACACGGATAATGCTGATACGTGAGTGTGCGCTACAACAAAGATGCAGAGATGTCTGTGTTTGAATAACGATGTCCATCCAGTCTCACTAGAGCCTGGAAAGTTTTCAGTCATCTAATGGAATGATATGCATTTCTTCTAAAACTCTCAATACAAATTAATTTAAGCTTACTTTATATTAAGGTATGCATTTTGGAAGGATACTAGCAGCAAATCCTACCAAAAGATATCACAGCCCAAAGGAAGAGCTAACATTTCTTGAACATATACTTGTGTTCTGTGTGCATGAATTTTTTGAGACCTCATAAAAACTTATCTGATATTGTTGGCTGCCTGCTCACATTTTCCCCTCTATGGCCTCCCCTCCTTACTGAATTCCAGGTTTGTTCTGGCAATCAGTCCGCTCTCCACACGGCCGTGTGCTTTACTAAGCCACTTAGAGGAATGCCAGTCCCCATGCTGGAGGCTGCTTAAGAGATGGGCAGGTGGTACAGGTCTATGCAAGACTCTTTCTAGAATTGGTGTCTAAAATCATGGCAGCTACCGGTGATGAGGGAGCCTCGCCTAAGGAGAAAGCCATTGATGGCTGAGCAGGGTTATTCCTGGGTCCTTAATGCTCCCATTTAGACACTGTTTGACAACGCAGGAACCACCTCTTGTTAAGTGGGATAATGTTATTTTCCTTCAGATTTAAGCTATTTGGAGTTGAGTTTTTGGTACTCTCAGTCAAGATCACTCTAACTGACATAGGTGCGAACTCTCGTTATCCGCATTCACAGGTGAAAGGAACTGAGGGTTAAGGAAATTAAGTAATCTATCCAAGCGCATACAGCTAGTTAAATATCAGAACCAGGATCAAATTCAAGTCTGTCTTCTTCCAAAACCTATCGTTTAGTTTTGGGCTATGCCTCTCCTGCATATATATATATATATTTGAAATATATAACACCAAAGTACTTCAATCAATGTCAAACATTTTTTTTTTTTTTTTGCGGTACGCGGGCCTCTCACTGCCGTGGCCTCTCCCGTTGCGGAGCACAGGCTCCGGACGCGCAGGCCCAGCGGCCATGGGTCACGGGCCCAGCCGCTCCGCGGCACATGGGATCCTCCCAGACCGGGGCACGAACCCGCATCCCCCGCATCGGCAGGCGGACTCCCAACCACTGCGCCACCAGGGAAGCCCAATGTCAAACATTTTGAATAGTTCAGATATATCAAATATGTAATGTATAAGAAAGCTACCATCTTCCATCTTTTATTAGGAGTTGGGGAACTTTCTCTGTAAAGGGCCAGATAAGTAAATATTTTAGGTTTTTTAGGCTTTGTGGTCTCTACTTAACTAATTTCAGCTCAAAAGCAGCCATAGACGATGTATAAACAAATGAACTTAGCTGTGTTCCGATACAATTTCACTTACAAAAACAGGTTGTGGCCCAGATTTGGCCCATGAACCACAGTTTCCTGAGCCCTGTTCTTTATGAGCTAAATCTGATTCTTGGTTAAGGCTCACCGACTAGGTTGGATAAAAGGGGATGTTACTAGGTGTGTGCAAGAAAGTCACACCAGAAAGGAGACAGGGAGTCCCGGTGTGGGAAGGGAAAGGAATCCCTCCCCCCAATGCCAAAACTTAAGGTGTCAAAGAGGGTGATTATGTTTCTGCTTTGTAGTGCTGGTTGGGAAGCAGCTTAAGCCAAGATAAAGGGAGGGGAATCTTATGACTTCCACCATTAGAGAAGCAAAATTTAGAGGGTTGCTAGCCTTTTATCTGTACTTTATTTGGAATTTCTGCTAAAAATTCCAAATTGTCTCAGTACTACCTTCAAAACCCACCATTTTCGCTAATACTTAAATTATTGAATGATCCACAAACACTTGAATACATAGCAGCTCTTTCTGCAAATGGAGAGAGAAGGGTCGGAAATGAGCAGATGATTATAGCTATTTGATTTCAGCTTTAATTGCCTTCCAGCAGGCACAGAGAATGGACTAATTTTCTCAAAACAATATTTGTTCTGAAACAGGTCTGAGAGCAAAGTTTTGTCAATAATGCAAGATTTGGGGAAGTACGTGATGGGTTTTCCTTCTTTCTCAAATCGTTTGCAGTGTGTGTTCCTTTTCTTTGAAAAGCATAGCAGGAAATCGACGGTGATTTTTTTGCAGAATCTAAAATATTGAACAATATTTGTCTCCTTTTACCTATTAATACACTGAAACTATAAAAGAGTATATAGAAGACCAAGGTGGAAAGACAGGAAGAGAAAGTTTTCCTCCTGCCCTCTGACACCCGCTGATTTACATTATGTCTCTGGATTTGATTATCCTAGGCATTTAATATAAATGAAATCATACAGTATAGCCTTATGTCTAGTTTCTTTCATCAAGTATTACACTTTAAGGTTCATCTATGCTGTAGCGTATATCAGTACTTTATTACTTTTATTGGTGAATAATATTCCATTGTCTGGATATACCACATTTTTTTAATCCATTCATTACTTGATGCTTCCATTTTGGAACTATGAATAATGCTTCTATGAACATCCATGTACAAGTATGAACATTTGTTTTTCAGGAACATTTCTTTTCAGTTGCCTTGGGTATACACCTAGAAGTGGAATCGCTGTTTCATATGATAACTCTGTTTAACATTTTGAGGAATTACCAAACCATTTTTCAAAGCAGCTGCGCCATTTTTCTTTCCCACCAGCAGGATACGTCTCCAGTTTTTCCAAATTCTCTTTGCCAACACTTGTTACTGTTCATTCTAGTGGGAGTGAGGTGGTACTTCAGTGTGGTTTTGATGTCTGTTTCCATAATAACTAATGATGTTGAACTTTTCATATATTTATTGGATATGTGTGTATATTCTTTGGAGAAATTTCTAATCAAATGGAAAGTAAAGTTTTCAAGGAGAAAATTCATAAGATGAAATTAATATTTACTAGAAGTCAATACTGCATCGGGCCCTTTCAACTGTTATGAAAATGAATAATAAGTAATATTACAATCATATTTTATAAATAAAATTTAGAAAAATTAAGAACTGGCTGAAAAGCAGGTGATCATGGTTGAGCCAAGAGTCAAACAAAATCCATAGACCTTTCCTTTGTGCCATGTGCGTTCTAACCATCTATCTCTCGTCCACATTTTCACAGATTAGCAAGACAATCATGACTGAATGAGACATGAGTCCCTCTCTTCTCTGGCAAAAGAGAAAAACATAAATAAAAACTTAAAAAAAATTTTTTGTGGTACATGGGCCTCTCACTGTCATGGCCTCTCCCGTTGCGGAGCACAGGCTCCGGACGCACAGGCTCAGCGGCCATGGCTCACGGGCCCAGCCGCTCCGCTGCATGTGGGATCTTCCTGGACCGGGGCACGAACCCGTGTCCCCTGCAT
This sequence comes from Pseudorca crassidens, assembly GCF_039906515.1. NCBI lineage: Eukaryota > Metazoa > Chordata > Mammalia > Artiodactyla > Delphinidae > Pseudorca > Pseudorca crassidens. The sequence goes on along the minus strand of NC_090311.1, from coordinate 52,105,394 downwards.
CGGCAGGCGGACTCTCAACCAGTGCGCCACCAGGGAAGCCCATAAATAAAAACTTTTAAGGAGTAATGCAGAAAAGTCTTAATTCTTGAGAGCCGTGCGATAGTAGGGTTGCAGGCCGTGTACTTGTGACATCATCGGGTCTAGTGATTGGTGGGGACATCCTTCACTTTATTTATCTAGTCTTTTTAGTAGTAAATGGGAAAAGTACAAACTGCCCTATGAGGAACATATTAATATTTGAAATTCTGTAGCCATATCCAGTCTCCAAACAAGTGCTAAGAAGTCAGCAAACTCTGGGTGTTATGAGTACGTTTGCCACCCCTGTCCCCTGTCTGGCACTTAGCGTGGACTGGGTGCCTGACAGTCACACATGCCTGGGAGTTCCTGGGAGGCAGCCACGTGCCTTATGATCTCTGAACTGAGTTCCTCCCTTTCACCCCAGGAACCAGTATGGTACTCGAGAGTCTCATAGGAGGAACCCAATGATGGCTTGTTAAATAAATAAATGATTGTCATTGTAGAGACACTGTAGAATTAGAGACATTGTAGAATTAGATATGTTGACGCTTAATAAATTATCTGTTGACTTACTTAGCAAAATGTAAATAAGGGAAAGAAGTGCTTGGTGCCCCGTACTGCAAGACCCATTACCATGCATTGTTCCTTTTTCTCATTCAGGTTTCGTGGAACCTCATGAATTATACATTTTCATATATTCAATTGATTCAAAGTGCCAATAAGCAGCAAAGTTTGAATGCAAACCCAGATTTCCAAAGGTACATTACAAACGTGAGCTATTTAAGGCTAGGCACACTTAATTCCACATACTGGGGCCAAAGCACAGACTTCCAGCGTGGTAGAAGGAGCCCAGCCTCTTCCCCTTTTGCTTGGGACAAACCCTACACTGTTACTAAGAAGATGAGCAGGGGTGCAGAGGATGAGACGTTTTAAGGGAGTGAAATATAACCTGATTGCATATCCCCGAGACCTGGAGGTCGTCAAGACGATAAATAACTTAGTGACTGAATGAATTCTAGGTTGTCTGGTTTGAACAACTGTGGCATTTTAGGGGTTAACCCTGCATTATTGAGTCCCTGTGTCTTTGGGTAGCAATTATTCTGTCTTTTTTCTTTAGCTTTTCTTTTTTTTTAAGTTTGGACATGTTGACATTCAAGTGCCTTAAGTTTCCAAGGACTCAACTTTCAGTGCGTTTCTGCTGACCCTTCATGTCTTCTTGGTCCTAATACTTTGGTTGCACATTTGCGTTTCCTCTCCTCATTACCGCGTGTTCTAGGCAATTGTAGCTGTTCCATCTGATTTAGCATTTCTTTATCATCTCTTGTGTGTCTAGCAATATGCCAGCTAAGGTGGGGTCTGGAGATGCAAGACAGCTTGAAGCCATAGGCCTGGTACTTGAACAAGTAGTACTACACTAGTCTTTTACAGCCCTTTAATATCATTTTCATAATTTTTGTTATCAGCCAGAGTGAGTACTCCCTAAAGTCTCTTTGACAGTTTCTTTGGGAAACTTCTTTTGATTGACTTTTCTTTACACCCAAAATTATAGGCAAGATCCCAAGGGATGGAGGTGGTGGCAGGGTAGGGGTGAAGACTGAGGGCATTATGCTAAGTGAAGTAAGTCAGACTGAGAAGACAAATGCTGTATGATATCACTTTTATGTGGAATCCAAAAAATCCAAACTTAAAGAAACAGAGAGTAGAATGGTGGTTGTAATCTCCATCTCTGGAAGGATCCCAATTAAGCGCACAGTAGAAGTAACAACGTGTTTCCTATGCGAAGGCAGCATTACGGTAAGTCTAGTTCCCACCTGAAGCCACTCTCCAAGCCCTTCTTACACGGAAGGGGATGTGGAGCATCAAGCCACTGCTGCCCTCTCTTTGAACTCTTACGTTTTCTTTTCTGCTTCTGCCGTGACACGACATAGCAAATGCGTAAGCAGGGATTCAACCTAGGCCTGCAGTGCCCATGTAGCTGTGGTGCCCACGCCTTCTTCATGACCCATACAGAGGAGCAAGTGCTTGGATTTCTGAACACTAACGAAGAGGATCCAAATAAGATCTAGGGCTATTAGGGGGGAAAAGAAGCTTTTAACTAAGTAAAGTGAGTGATGTTCATTTCTATGAAGGAATTTGGAGAATCATGTCAATGTTTAGACATGATTTCAAAGCCATAATAGCATGAAAAGGAAATGTGAGAGTAAAAGAAACCCCCAGTGTCAAGCACTGTCTTTATTTTAGTTTTTGTACCCACCTACCTTCTCCCAGTAGCTATCTGACAGTTTCAGTGTGTGCTCAAACAATGGGTGTGGGGTGGATGGGTGAGAAGATGAATGGATTCCCGAAAGATATCGCTTCCTAATTGCTCTTGCATTGACTCATAATAAAGTGACTAACAGCATTTGGCAAGGAGAGACTTGACTATACATACCTTGAAAGAGTCTGGGACTCAGAACAGGTGGAGCTGCAGAGGGCTGAAGGACATTCACTGTGGAGCTGGGCTTCTCTGGGTTTTATTTCTGCCTTTCTATTTATTAGCCGTGAAATCCTAAGCATATTGCATGGTCCCCCTGTGGTTCAGTTTCTCTTCTGCAAAATATTTATATCTGATTAATAGGTTTATTCCAAGCATTATTATCACATGTTGACCTCCAAGTTCTGTATTATCCTAAGATTGTCCGTTTCAGCTGTTACAACTAAAAGAGCTAAAGACAAGTTTAGACTACGAGAAGGTCTGATGCATAGCAGGGTACTTCACTGGGTATATTGACTGTTAAAGTGCTGCAGTGATTTTATTCTGGTTGGTAAATAGCCACTGCTCACATCCCCCTGAATAAATTCTCTCCATGACATCCAGGATGTCCTGCACCAGGGCTCCTAAACTTCCTCAGAATTAATCCAGAGACCATAGAGTTAAGATCTGGCCCCACTAGGTTACCTCCAGGACCCTGCTCTAGCTATGAACTGATTTATTCTGATTAGACTTGTCATTTCCATACTGCTTATTAAATATTTTAAATATCACCTCTGTGCATACTTGACAGGCAAGAAATTTGAAACTAGGAGAAAGTTCATAAGTAAACAAACATGTTTATCAAGAAACAGACTGTTTAGTTTTCACCTGAAACCAGTGAACATTAAACAAACCCCTGATTATTAGCAGTCAGCCTCAGGTGCGTTCACATAGGCGTAGATATGTTTTTCATCATTTAGCTCCAAAAACATTATTATGATACGGAGTTACAAGGTGGTGTTCACCTTATTATGCTTAAGGTATGTGTGTGCCTGTGGTGTTGGTGTGATTATCACTCGTGTAACCATTATAATACTTATTCACTCTGAAAGCATGCATTAAGCATCTACTATCTGTCAGGCCCTGGGATAAATTATAAGGATTTAGAGATGACCTTGCCAGGTCCCCAGGAACTCAGAGTCTGGTTTGGGAAAAGGGTGGAGAGTAGACATGTAAACATTTAAATTGCAATTCAGAATGATTATCCCTCTATTAGAAGGAGGAATGAAGTGTTACTGGAATTTCAAATACTTGTATCCTGAGGATCTGGAGAAGGCTTCAGTAGGAGCTCTCATTTCACATAGGTTATAAACAGTGAGAAATGTTTTGCCAGGCAGAGACCTATTGACTGTATAGGTCAAAGGAATAGGATATATAAAGTCATAAAGTCATAGAAGGTGATCTGTTCCAGTGTTATTGGAGCCCAAGAAACGTGAGAAGAACGCGGGAAAGTGAAGTCCCAGGAAGCCTTTTGAGTTTGGCTTGTGTGGTGAATTGCAGGATTGAGAAGTGTTTGTTAATTTCGTACAATGACACGAGGGAATTTTAGGCAGCTGGGGCGTGCTATCAAGGTGGGCGTGTCACCTGTTGCCTGCAGAAAAGTCTCCCTGGAGCACAGAGAGGGCAGACGGGAGGCTCTTACTATACATGCAAGGGTGTCTCACCCAGTGTATGTCACATAAAGGTGCTTCAGGGCAATAAAGATATCACAGAGAATGAACATATCCCAATTTGAAAAGCATTGGTACATGGAAAATCAAAAACCAATTAGAGGGTTGTTTAGGGAGGAGCCTGGTATGGGAAGGAGGGCTGGCTAATTAAGGTCTAAATTGGCGTCTCATTTAAATTCCCTGCTGCACCTGACTTGGAAGAGAGGCTCCGACCAGAAGTCAGTTAGCTGAGGTTCTGTGCTCGAGGAGCTCCGGAGGCCTCTCCGATATAACCTCGATGCTCTCCTTTTTGGAAGCCAAAAGTGGCGAGTCCCCTACAGAGTCATGTTCTTTCTTGGGCTGACGGTACTGGAATTTCTCTGTCCATGCTGATGCTGCCATGTAAGTAAAGGAACATCTGAAAAAGCAGGCAATGGTCCTGCTGGCAGCCAGACGGAGATGTTTCCAAATGAGCAAACGTGCTCTTCCACCAAGCTACTCTGTGACTCTGTTTGGAACCGGACAGACACAGCGCCGCTCTGCCGAGTGTCTAAGAATCGCCGTCTTCGGACCAGTGTGAGTAGTGGCTGCTGTTTCTGTCCTCTTAGAGTCCTCTCATGCCCTGGAGTTTTAAGCTACGCATTCACAGTAACGGGCCCCTGCTTTTTCTTAAAGGTCAACTCAGCCTATGGGGTAGTCGCCTCACAGTTCAAACTCCCCAGCCAGGCTGTTTTATTAGAAGGAATTAAGTCTCTACGGGGATTTTAAACACCTCATTTCTAAGGAAAAGTCTCTAACGCAGGGTTGGTGTGGGGATATTCTCTGCTTGAAAGAATGAAAGACAAAGAAAGGAAAACGAAGGGAGTAGCGCCTTGACCTAAACGAGGGAAGCGCCCATGAGAAGAGCCCCTGTGCTTGGCGGTACAACCCAAGGGATTTTGTAGAGAATAACTATCTAATGGGAATTTATTTTTTGCTTTATGTTTCGCCATCTCCTAGTATGTGCTCGGGATGAAATCTGTAGATGACTGTGAGAGTGTGTGGGGTTCAGGGCGCCCCTCTTCAGAGAGGAGCATGTGCAAAGGCTTTAGGGGATGTGGAATGGGCCGTTTGAACAACTGTAGCCAATGCACTGAAAATGGGGGGTGGGGTGGGACAGGTGTTATGTATGAGATGAGGACAGAGGCAGGGGCTGGGAAGGATTTTGATTTTCTTCATAAGAGGCAGGGATAGCCACTAAATAATTTTCCAAAAGGAAATGAACCATCATTATGTGTTGTGTACACACTGTGCAAACTGATTGTAATGTGGATAATTCATTTTAGCCTGGCGAGCACGCATGTAGGCAGGCCTATAGTGAGTATTCCGGGTGAGTTAAGATGGAAAGAAGTGGTAGATTCCAGAGATACGTAGGAAGTACAGTCACCCACTGATATCTCGTGATTCATGTGGAGGGGAGAAGGATGGCTTCTTGGGCTTCTGGCCTGCACAAGGGAATCAGTAGTGTGACATTTGCTGCGCTTGAGAATCCTAAAGGAAGAATAGGTTTGTGGAGGAAGAGCAAGAGTTTCCTACAAGTTAATTTTTAGGTGCCTTTGGCATAACCATCAGGAAGAGAGAGGGAGGCAGATTGAGCTCAGGTGTAACTTTGAGAGTTATTGGCATGTAGATGATAGCAGACAGGCTCACCCGAGGCAGCTGGTTCTGAGTTCAGCGTGTCTGAGAATTACCTGGAGAGCTTGTGAAAGCCTCGTCCCTCCACTCGCCTCCAGAGTTTCTGATGCAGCGGATCTGGGGTGGGGCTCATGAATTATCATTGCTCATGTACTCCTAGATAATGCTGATACTGCTGGTCTGAGGACCACACCTGTAGGAGCACTAGCCTAGGGAATAAGTAAAAGTGGAAAAAAAAAAAAGGTTTCCGGGAAGCGGTCTAGTGGAACAAGTCAGACTTGGCGTTGGTTCGAGTCCAGAAGCTGCCAACTCAGAGCCATGTGACCTATGGCCAATGACATAAATCTCTAAGAATAAATTTCCTCTATTTGTAAAGTAAGGATAGTAAATAGTAGCATAAATTCATAGTGTTATTTGAAGACCAAAAAGTAGCTAAAGGAAAATGCTTAGAGCCCTACTGAGTATATGTTAGGAGTTATTTAAAAACTGGTCCTTAAGTAATCTAGCTTTTAAATAGAAATTAGATGAGACAGGTGACAAAAACCAAAAAGAAAGGGGAAAGTCAACGTTTTGTGACAGTGGGAGCCAGTGAAAGGTTTCTTATGAAGATGGGATTGAGTATCTAAGAGTATTAGATGCTTCTGAGAGTTCAAACAAGATGAGAAAAAAGAAAAATTTCAGGGCTTCCCTGGTGGCGCAGTGGTTGAGATTCCGCCTGCCGATGCAGGGGAGACGGGTTCGTGCCCCGGTCCGGGAAGATCCCACATGCCGCGGAGCAGCTGGGCCCGTGAGCCATGGCCGCTGAGCCTGCGCGTCCGGAGCCTGTGCTCCGCAATGGGAGAGGCCACAACAGTGAGAGGCCCGCGTATTGCAAAAAAAAAAAAAAAAAAAGAAACATTTCAACATCCATTAGATTTAGAGATTGCTAGTGACATAGACCGGACCATATCAGTAGAGTGATGTGGGGAGCAGAGGTGGTGTTCCAGTGACAGCAGCTGGTATTTTAACTGTTGTCACTGAAAGCAGTTTGTATAGGTATGTGTATGTGTGCAGGCAGAAGGAAATATATTCAGCTTTAGGATAACTCTGCAGTTCCCCAATAAGTGCACTTCCATTGAACAAGCTATGTCCCATGCAGGTTTACTTAAGCTGGTGCAGTTTTTAAAAGCAAGGTTTCAAACTGGGTGCTTCCCTGGTAGTGCAGTGGTTAAGAATCCGCCTGCCAATGCAGGAGACACGGGTTTGAGCCCTGGTCCGGGAAGATCCCACATGCCGCTGAGCAACTAAGCCTGTGGGCCACAACTACTGAGCCTGCGCTCTAGAGCCTGCGAGACACAACTACTGAGTCTGCGTGCCACAGCTACTGAAGCCAGTGAGCCTAGAGCCCGTGCTCTGCAACAAGAGAAGCCACCGCAATGAGAAGCCTGTGCACCGCAACAAAGAGTAGCCCGCGCTCGCCAAAACTAGAGAGAGCCCACACACAGCAACAAAGACCCAACACAGCCAAAAATAAATAAATAAATAAAATAATTAAAAAAAAAAAAAGATTGCAAACCGCAAGGTGGCCCAGGTATGTCACACAAGTTTGGTAAGGGTCCTTTCTACATTTGCTGCAAGAATTGATGGCTCTGGGATACCTCAGGAACTGTCATTTCTCACAGCAGTCCCATGACTCAATTGAACTTTTAAATTCCTTGCCCAACACTCCCTGTTTCTCCCACACCAGCAAAGTGAACAATTGTCTGATCTTTGACAGCGGGGAGAAAGCTATCTCTGCTTTTTGCCAGCTGAGAAATGGTTTTTCCCTTTCAAACACCACTGCATTCTTCTTGCAATTTTCCTTCACCATTAAATATTTTATAACTCAGTCTTATGTCAGTGTACCTTCCTGGGTGCCTGATAAATGGCATATTCTATAGGGGATTTTAAGGTATGGAAGCAGGTTTCATTTACACAGCACTCCACCCAGGGAAGACCCTGCTGGAGTCGACAACATTATTTATTTATTTGTTTGCTTAAAACAACACAAATTTATTAGCTTAACACAAATTTATTATTTTTTTAGAATTTTTTTATTGGGGTATAATTGCTTCACAGTACTGTGTTAGTTTCTGTTGCACAACAAAGCAAATCAGCCACATGCATACATATGCCCCCATATCCCCTCCCTCTTGAGCCTCCCTCCCACCCTCCCTATCCTACCCCTCTAGGTCACTGCAAAGCACCGAGCTGATCTCCCTGTGCTATGCAGCTGCTTCCCACTAGCTATCTAGTTTACATATGGCAGTTACATATGTCGAGGCTACTCTCACTTCGCCCTCCCACCCCATGTCCTCAAGTCCATTCTCTATGTCTACCTGTTTGATTTCTGCCCTGCAACTAGGTTCATCAGTACCATTTTTTTTTTTTTTTAGATTCCATATATATGCATTAGCGTACGGTATTTTTCTCTTTCTGACGTACTTCACTCTGTATGACAGACTCTGGGTCCATCCACCTCACTGCAAATAACTCAATTTCATTTCTTTTTATGGCTGAGTAATATTCCATTGTATATATGTGCTACATCTTCTTTATCCGTTCATCTGTCGATGGACACTTAGGTTGCTTCCATGTCCTCGCTATTGTAAATAGAGCTGCAATGAACATTGTGGAGCATGTCTCTCTTTGAATTACGGTTTTCTTAGGGTATATGCCCAGTAGTGGGATTGCTGGGTCATATGGTAGTTCTGTTTTTAGTTTTTTAAGTGAACCTCCATACTGTTTTCCATAGTGGTTGTATCAATTTACATTCCCACCAACAGTGCAGGAGGGTTCCGTTTTCACCACACCCTTTCCAGCATTTATTGTTCCTAGATTTTTTTTTTTTTTTTTTTTGTGTGGTACGTGTGCCTCTCACTGCTGTGGCCTCTCCCGTTGCAGAGCACAGGCTCCAGACGTGCAGGCTCAGCGGCCATGGCTCACGGGCCCAGCCGCTCCATGGCATGTGGGATCTTCCCGGACCAGGGCACGAACCCGTGTCCCCTGCATCGGCAGGCGGACTCCCAACCACTGTGCCACCAGGGAAGCCCTGTTTCTAGATTTTTTGATAATGGCTATTCTGACGTGTGTGAGGTGATACGACATTGTAGTTTTGATTGGCATTTCTCAATAATTAGTGATGTTGAGCATCTTTTCATGTGCCTCTTGGCCATCTGTATGTCTTCCTTGGTGAAATGTCTATTTAGGTCTTCCACCCATTTTTTAACCTGAATTATTTGTTTTTTTGATATTGAGCTCCATGAGCTGTTTGTATATTTTGGAGATTAATCCTTTGTTGTTTCATTTGCAAATATTTTCTCCCATTCTGAGGATTGTCTTTTCATCTTGTTTGTGGTTTCCTTTGCTGTGCAAAAGCTTTGAAGTTTAATTAAGTCCCATTTGTTTATTGTTGTTTATATTTTCGTTACTCAAGGCAGTGGGTCAAAAAAGATTGTTCTGTGGTTATGTCAAAGAGTGTTTTTCCTATGTTTTCCTCTAAGAGTTTTATAGTGTCTTTATTAAATTATTTATCTAAATAATTTATCTAAAGTAAGTCTTTAATCCATTTGGAGTTTATTTTTGTGTATGATGTTAATGTGGTGTTCTAATTTCATTCTTTTACATGTAGCTGTCCAGTTTTCTCAGCACCACTTATTGAAGAGGCTGTCTTTTCTCCGTTGTATGTTCTTGCCTCCTTTTTTGTAAATTAGATGCCCATATGTGTGTGGGTTTATCTCTGGGTATTCTGTCCTGTACCATTGACCTGTATTTCTGTTTTTGTGCTAGTACCATATTGTCTTGGTTACTGTAGCTTTGTGGTACAGTTTGAAGTTGGGGGACCTGGTTTCTCCAACTCCATTTTTCTTTCTCAAGATAGCTTTGGCTATTCGGGTTTTTTTGTGTTTCCATACAAATTGTAAGACTTTTTGTTCTAATTCTGTGAAGAATGTCATTGGTAGTTTGATAGGGATTTCATTGAATCTGTAGATTGCTTTGGGTAGTATAATCATTTTTCACAATATTGATTTTCCAATCCAAGAACATGGTATATTTCTCCACCTGTTTATGTCATCTTTGATTTTTTCATCAGTGTTTTATAGTTTTCTGAGTACAAGTCTTTTCACCTTCTTATGCAGCTTTATTCTTAGAAATTTTATTCTTTTTGTTGCAGTGGTAAATGGGACTGTTTCCTTAATTTCTCTTCCTGATTTTTCGTTGTTGGTGTATAGGAATGCAAGAGATTTCTGTGCATTAATTTTGTATCCTGCAACCTTACCAAATTCATTGATTAGTTCTAGCAGTTTTCTGGTTGCATCTTTAGGATTTTCTAAGTATAGTATCATGTCATTGGCAAGCAGTGACAGTTTTACTTCTTTTCCAATTTGTATTCCCTTTTATTTATTTTCTTCTCTGATTGCCGTGGCTAGGACTTCCAAAACTATGTTGAATAATAGTGGTGAGAGTGGACATCCTTGTCTTGTTCCTGATCTTAGTGCAAATGCTTTCAGTTTTTCACCATTGTTATGATGCTTGCTGTGGGTTTTTCACATATGGCCTTTATTATGTTGAGGTAAGTTCCCTCTATGCCCATTTTCTGGAGAGTTTTTTTTTTTTTTTTTATCATAAATGGGGGTTGAATCTTGTCAGAAGCTTTTTCTGCATCTATTCAGATGATCATATGTTTTTTTTCCCTTAATTTGTTAATGTGGTGTATCACATTGATTTGCATATATTGAAGTATCCTTGCATCACTAGGATGAATCCCACTTGATCATGGGGTCTGATCCTTTTAATGTACTGTTGGATTCTGTTTGCTAGTATTTTATTTAGGATTTTTGCATCTATGTTCATCAGTGATATCTGCCTATAATTTTCTTTTTTTATGATGTTTTTTTCTGGTTTTGGTATCAGGGTGATGGTGGCTTCATAGAATGAACTTGGGAGTGTTTCTCCCTCTGCAATATTTTGGAAGAGTTTGAGAAGTATCCGTGTTAGCTCTTCTCTAAATGTGTGATAGAATTCACCTGTGAAGGCGTCTGGGCCTGGACTTTTGTTCGTTGGAAGATTTTTAATTATGGTTTCAATTTCATTATTTGTGATAGGTCTGTTTATATTTTCTAATTCTTCCTGGTTCCGTCTTGGAAAATTATACCTTTCCAAGAATTTGTCCATATCTTTGTGGTTGTCCATTTTATTGGCATATAGTTGTTTGTAGTAGTCTCTTATAATCCTTTGTATTTCTGCAGTGTCAGTTGTGATTTCTCCGTTTTCATTTCTAATTTTATTGATTTGCATCCTCTCCCTTTTTTCTTGTTGAGTCTGGCTAAGTGTTTATCAATTTTGTTTCTCTTAGAGAACCAGCTTTTACTTTTATTGATGTTTGCTATCGTTTTCTTCATTTCTATTTCTTTTATTTCTGCTCTGATCTTTATGATTTCTTTCCTTCTACTGACTTTGGGTTTTCTTCCTCTTTCCCTATTTGTTTTAAGTGTAGGGTTAGATTGTTTATTTGAGATTTTTCTTGTTTCTTGAGGTGAGATTGAGTTGCTGTTAACTTCCTTCTTAGAACTGCTTTGGCTGCATCCCATACGTTTTGGGTTGTCGTATTTTCGTTGTCATTTGTTTCTATGTATTTTTTGATTTCCTCTTTGATTTCTTCAGTGATCTCTTGGTTGTTTCGTAGCACACTGTTTAGCCTCCATGTATTTGTGGGTTTTTTTTCCTGTAATTGATTTACAGTCTCAGAGCGTTGTGGTCAGAAAAGATGCTTGATATGATTTCAATTTTCTTAAATTTTCTGAGGCTTGACTTGTGACCCAAGATATGATCTATCCTGGAGAATGTTCCATGTGCACTTGAGCAGAAAGTGTATTCTGCCACTTTTGGGTGGAATGTTCTATAAATATCAATTAGATTTATCTGGTCTATTGTGTCATTTAAAGCTTGTGTTTCCTTATTTACTTTCTGTTTGGATGACCTGTCCATTGGTGTGAGTGGGGTGTTAAAGTTCCCTACTATTACTGTGTTACTGTTGATTTCACCTTTCATTGTTGTTAGCATTTGCCTTATGTATTGAGGTGCTCCTATGTTGGGTGCATAAACATTTATAATTGTTATATCTTCTTCTTGGATTGATCCTTTGATCATTATGTAGTGTCCCTTCTTATTTCTTGTAACAGTCTTTATTTTAAAGTCTCTTTTATCTGATATGAGTATTGCTACTCCAGCTTTCTTTTGATTTCCATTTGCATGGAATATCTTTTTCCATCACTTCACTTTCAGTCTGTATGTGTCCCTTGGTCTGAAGTGGGTCTCTTGTAGCCAGCATACATACGGGTCTTGATTTTGTATCCATTCAGCCAGTCTGTGTCTTTTGGTTGGGGCATTTAATCCATTTTCATTGAAGATTATTATTGATATTTATGTTCCTATTCCCATTTTCTTAATTGTTTTGGGGTTTTTATTGTGGGTCTTCTTCTCTTGTGTTTCGCATTTAGAGAAGTTTCTTTAGCATTTGTTGTAAAGCTGGTTTGGTGGTGCTGAATTCTCTTAACTTTTGTTTGTCTGAAAAGCTTTTGACTTCTCCATCGAATCTGAATGAGATCCTTGCTGTGTAGAGTAATCTTGATTGTAGGTTTTTATCTTTCATCACTTTAAGTATATCCTGCCAGTCCCTTCTGGCCTGCAGTTTCCATTGAAAAATCAGCTGATAACCTTATGGGTATTCCTTTGTATGTTATATTTTTTTTCCCTTGCTGCTTTTAATATTTTTTCTTTGAATTTAATTTTTGTTAGTTTGATTAATATGTGTCTTGGTTTTTCCTAGGGTTTATCCTGTATGGGACTCTTTCTGCTTCCTGGACTTGGGTGACTGTTTCCTTTCTCATGTTAGGGATGTTTTCAACTATAATCTCTTCAAATATTTTTCAGACCCTTTCTTTTTCTCTTCTTCTTCTGGGTCCCCTATAATTCGAATGTTGCTGCATTTAGTGTTGTGTCCCAGTAGTCTCTGAGATCGTCTTCAGTTTTTTTTCATTCTTTATTCTGCTCCTAGGCAGTTATTTCCACCATTTTCCAGCTCACTTATTCATACTTCTGCCTCAGTTATTCTGTTATTGATTCCTTTTAGTGTATCTTTCATTTCAGTTATTGTGTTGTTCATCTCTGTTTGTTCTTTAGTTCTTCTAGATCTTTGTTAAACATCTCTTGTATTTTCTGAATCCGTGCTTCCTTTCTAGTTTTGAAATTATGGATCATCTTTACTATCATTCCTCTGAATTCTTTTTCAGGTAGATTGCCTATTTTCTCTTCCTTTATTTGGTCTTGTAGATTTTTACCTTGCTCCTTCATCTGTGACATATTTTTTTGCTGTCTCAATTTTTTTTTTTTTTAATGAGTGGGATTGTGTTCCTGTCTTACTGGTTGTTTGGCCTTAGGCTTCCAACACTGGAGTTTGTAAGCTATTGGGTAGGGCTGGGTCTTGGTGCTGAGATGAGGACCTCTGTGAAACCTCAGTCCAGTGAATATTCCTTGGGGTCTGAGGTTTCCTGTTAGTCCAGTGGTTTGGCCTCAGAGCTCCCACCTCAGGGGCTTTAGCTGGACACTGGGCTCAAGAACCAAGATCCTGCAAGCTGCGTGGGGCAGCAAAAAAAAAAAAAAGAACAGTAAGGTAAAAAAAAATTAGACTAGGAAACTAACAGATATGTTAGAAAGAATATAAAAATAAAAATATAGATGAATCAACATCTGGAAGGTACATCAGTACCACAATAGTAAAAAAGAGGCGGGAAAAGAAGAAAAAGGGGGGCGGGGAGAAAGGCCTTTGCTTTGGGGGGCAGGGCCTAAGTAAGGGCAAGGGTTGGGCTGTGGGCAGGGCCAATGCTCAGGACCCACTGGGTTGTAAAAGGCCCTGGGGGTTGTGGGGGGGTGAGGCTTAGGCTCAAGGGACAGAAGGGAGCCAGGCGTGCCCCTCCTCGTCTCAGAGGGCAGGGGACCTCACCTGGGGTCCCAGCAGGCTCCCCAGACCCGAGTGGGCCGGGCAGTTGCCCTCTGCTCCTCTCCCACTCCTCCCAGAGGGCTCCTGTCACCTGCCTCTCCTGATCTCCCCAGCCTCCCTCCTATGCCCCCAAGGACCCATGCGGCATGGATGGGGCTTTGGGGGGCGGGCGGGTACCGGCTTGGGAGCTCAGCAGGCTCCCTGTGCCCGAGTGGGCCAGGCGATCGTCCTCTGCTTCTCTCTTGCTTTTCCCGGAGAGTCCCTCCTGCCTGCCTCTCCTGATCTCCCCAGCCTCAGGGGTGCCGATCCTGTCTGGCCTCCACTTCTCCTCCCACCTCAGTCCCCCTACATCCTACCGGTTCCTTTTGGGGTTCCTCCCATCTCCTTCGGCGTCAGAGTCCCCCACCAGCAGCTGGCAGGCGCCCTACTTGTGGGAAGATGCTAACTCCACATCTTCCCACACAGCCATCTTGACTCTGCCTCAACAACCATATTTAAATAGCTTCTAGCCTGTAAAGGTATTTTGCTAATCCTAAAAGCTTGCATCACCAGATTCTTAACTTAGAGAATTGTCATGTCATGAACTCAGTGGGGGAAGGAAAAAACTGCTTCATGAATCTGACATTTGCAAGTCAGGCATGTGAAGATGGATTTAGGGTCTAAGCTGGGCCTCACCTTTCCTTCCTTAGGTGTTTCTGCTCTTCCTATCTAGAATTCATTTTCCTCTGCCAATTAAATCATGCCCATTCAAGATGTAACTCCAATACCAACCGTTTGGTAAGCCTTTAGAGATAACTATAGCGTGAATTAAGCTCTCCCTTTCTTTGATTATCTACTGCAATTATTATCTGTAATAGCCCATTTAGCACTCTTGTTCCTACAACAAAATCTGTGTTCCCACAGTGTGCAGTGTTGTGCTGGCAACAGAGAAAACCTCTATAAGTAACATTCAGGTTCAAGTCAGTACTTAAGGGGGAAAACCAGTCATTGTTTTAATTCATTAATAAATTAACTTTCATTGCAAAATCTGCAGGGATTTCTGTCTTCCAGCCTTACATTTTCTTCCCGTTTTGCCTTTAATGAATTAACCACCACTAGTTCCCACTGTGCGTTTAATGACTGTACCGATTGCTCACTATATATGCTACATGATGTGGAAAAAATACAGAATTTACAAGCAAAGCTCTCTCCCTGACCTCCCTGGGGAGAGACCAAAACCCATAAAAATATAAGAAAACACATTAAACTACATATAACGAGTGCCAGATGAGCGGTCTGGATAATTGCACAGCCTTTGTGGTCCCAAGTGAATGGGCACTATTCCTCAAGCCAGCAACTGCACTTCCTTGTCCTGAGACCTTGAACTTTGCTCATGGTGCTTGGAATCCCTATCCTAAGCGCTATCTCTGTTCATCTTAAGCCTAACATTCCTTTATCCTTCATGCCATCTCTTTCTGAATATTTTCCCTAATTATTGTTTTTTTCTCCTCCCTTTGCCTCCATTTTGTGTTGATTTTCTGCTCTTCTTATAAAATTCTAAGCACTTTACCTAAAATTGCTTTTGGAACTCATCTCATGGCCTAACTTATAAACATTTATTCATATAGAGTTTTTCTTTTATGATGATAAAATGTGCACACTTGACTATACAGAACATTTAGAAAAACACTCATGTTATAAAAAGATCGTTCTTCTATAAACATCTATTGTGTGCACCTCTGTGTCAGACTGTCTGTAAGACTGGATCAGCGATGTTGAAGACCTGCTCCACCCCCACAAGCTCATGGTCCAGTAAGATGGGAGGTTCATGAGCTGATGTGGTGGGAGAGTGATGCCTGATAAGGAGGTACTGTGGAGTAAGGGAGAGCCTTGGAAAACAAATGAGAATTCATGGGAATATTTGGCCCCTTCTAGTTTACTTACTTGGACCTTTATCGATGTAATTTTTTGAAGAGAGCAGGGAGCTCTATAACGATTTTATTTACCAGATATCATTCCTAGAAACAGAAGGTGCTCCTTGAATTTTAAAACCATGACAAAAGAGTACCATATACTGTAGCCACCTTAGTGTATTAGACTGTCTTAAAAGTGATGCAGTTTTAAAACATAAACACTGGGTTCTGAATATGTTGGATAAGTTTATAGATGAGAGTTCTATGTCTGATTGTTAAGGTACCCCAAGGATATTTAGGGCCATAAGTTTTATAGTTTGGAGTTAGGTCTTATCTGTTATCTCGTTCTCACAAATGTCCCATGTTTCCCCTTCAGAACAAAGCACTCAACTGGATATAGTAGGCCATACTGTGTCACCTTAGGGCACAGAAAGAAAATCAGGATTATACCTTATTTATTTTTATCTCATTTTTACTTATGCTCTATTTTATATGTTTGCAATATATTGTATATGTTAAACATTAAATGTATACATACATGTACTTATAAGCAGACCTATAAATATTGGAGGCTGTTATCCAAAATTATTACCATCTCTTAGGACTGTGTTTGGTTGTAAGTAATAGAAAGGCTAACAGTGACTTAGACACCGTATACTTACGATTTACCTTACAAAAGTGTGTAGGTGGTCTTAGGGTTAGTATAGCAGCCTAGTGATTTCATTAAGGAATTTTTCTATATTTCCACTTACATATTTGGCATGATGCCTTACAAGTGTAAAATTTCACCTCATGGTGAATTTTATTTACCTTTCCCAACACCTCTGTGATTTTAGGTGAGTAGTGCTATATGGGTACTATATAGTGAAATGCATGGGTAAATTCTTAAGATTTCAAATTTATTAATAACTGCATTTTATTTATCGAAGAATCAAGACTAATATTCTGTTGTGTACTAAATCAAGTTACTTAAAATATTTAATAAGGATGTTCTCTTAGAATTTAGTCAAGTCATTGTGAGCGGTAAGCATGTGTATCTTAAATCAATTTTGGGATTCTCTAAGCTATGGAAATAGAAAACGTGAGGGCGTGTTAGACTTGACATCTCTGTACTCCGCCACCTTGGGCCTTTGCAGAGGCGTTTTACTTGGTTCTGATCCTGTGTATTGTGCTGATGGATGGTAAAGCGATGGAGAAAGTGGTTGGTAGAATAGGGCGGTAACCACCAGAGACAGTTGTCAGATGGAAACTAATTGATTCTGATTGCTTTGCCATTGTATTGCTCTTGGAGTCTGCAGCTTGTTAAAACCACTGATTATAAAATAAGGATGTCCCTTTTTATGCTGTAGTTTATGTTAATGAAAAGCTGTTTTTAGAGGAATGATCAGTGAATATCAATAAATGGGTAATAAGAAACTAAAGGAAAACTTAACTGATCATGAATTAATATACTTCAGAGGTCAGAGTAGTAGTCAACTGTGTGGTGGTTCATATTGAATTCTTGGCTCAGGGCTCTTGAATTTTAAATATTTCCCATAGAAAGAGAGATTGAGTCTGTGTAACTATTTATCACATACTGTCTTGAATAACAAATCTTCCCTGTAGAGGAGATCTTCTGGAAGACAAACAAACAAACAAAAAATGTGTCTGTTTTGCAGAGCCTTTATTTCATGCCAACGTATTAACAGGCAAATATTTTGAAGTAGGAAAAATGAGTTCCCATTGTATGATCAAGAAAGAGAAGATTAGAAGTGGATTTTTCAATGCTCACAGTATATGAATAGCATATGAGTAGGGTCTGTGTGAATCTGAAGGCAATGTGATTATTTTGCAATATTTATCAATATTAAAATGACTATACTAAAATGATAACATTAATGTGAAAGTTATGTCTAACTTTTTATTGTAAGATATACATTAACTTTTAGATGATTATAATGATATCTTTAATGATCATATCTTTCATCAATGGTGTTTAAACTTTAGTGATGTTAGAGTTATCATATTTTATTTTAATTGGGGCATAGTTGTTTTACAATGTTGTGTTAGTTTCTGCTGTACAGTGGAGTTCCCTGTGCTCTACAGCAGGTTCTTATTAGTTATCTGCTTTATACATATTAGTGTATATATGTCAATCCCGGTCTCCCAGTTCATCCCACCCCCACCCCCTGCTTCCCCCCCCACCTTGAGTTATCAGATTTATTGCAGACATTTTTACTGAGCACCAATTCTGATTAAGGCTCAACCTCTGACCTCAAGGAACTTACAGACTAAAACAGATAAAGGTGTAAACAAATGGTTACTTGCAGCATTGAATACAGTGATACAAGTAATAAAAGGTTCTGGAGGACACAAGGGGAAGATGACATAAGCTCTGAAGAATTGCTGGATGTTATCCAGCAAAGAAAAAGATGGTCCAGGAAGAAGGATCAGTATGATGGTTCCTGGTATTGGGGAAATAGGATGATAGTTGGAAATGAAGTTGTGTGTTTTAGGATGCAAGATGAGGCTAGACAGGCAAAATTCTACCTGGTCTATGTTTTTCTTAGCTCTACTTAGGAATTTGGAGTTCTTCCTATGGGAAAGGGGCCCATTGAGGCTTTCTAGGTTTGGGGAGAACATGAGTGAATTTTCTTTCCGGATAATAACTCTCCCCTCCATTCGGATGGTGGGTAGGAAGAGCCTCATTGTGACCTCCATTTAGTAAACTGGTACAGTGGCCCATGCTGTGGAACATTATTATTAATCTATATCCATGTAAAGGAAATAAAAAGAGCTTACATGCTGAATCATGTATCCATCTTTGGCTTTTTAAATATATGTTTCTTGAATAGTGCAATGAAATTGGTGCTAATATTTTAGTTGCTTAAAACTCTGAAAGAAGAATGTCTACATGTTATAACAGATTTTTCATCTAGTAGAGCGTATATGCTTATTATTAGTTTCATATTTAGGAAGCTGATATGGATATATAACTTAATTTAAAAAAAGTGGTTATGATTTAAAAAACACATGTTTAAGAGAATGCTAAAAAATGACAGTAATTTAGTCGTGTTAAATATTTACCAGAATCATTCCTCACATTTGAGATTCTGTTTCAGCATTTGGAACATTTGCAT
The DNA here is from genome assembly GCF_039906515.1 of Pseudorca crassidens. Lineage (NCBI taxonomy): Eukaryota > Metazoa > Chordata > Mammalia > Artiodactyla > Delphinidae > Pseudorca > Pseudorca crassidens. Next base: position 52,086,732 of record NC_090311.1, on the reverse strand, counting down.
TTTAATTACATAATAAAAGGAAAAAATGAAAGAATAATTGGCTTAGCTATTAGCGAATTAACAGCCATAACTTAAAAAAGATAAAAACACACACACACACAGAAACTGACATTGGTTTCCATAGAAGAGTTACAGTATATGTACGTTGATCAGATATTTAATGACGTTTGACAACAGTTACGGGAAGAGAATGTTGTTTCAATCCTTTAATACAACATGTTGCTTAACACTGCAATTAATGAAAGTTGAGATATTTGACTGTAGGGTCATTCAACTTTTACTGGTAATGTGTCCTCTAATGGGACCTGCCTAGAGTGATTCCAATTGTTAAAATCTTGTGGAGAAATAAGACAGTTGGATCCAGTAGTTGTCTTAGTCCTAGCTGCTATAACAGAATACCATGGACTGGGTGGCTTAAAAACAACAGAAATTTATTTCTCACAGTTCTGGGTGCCGGGAAGCCTAAGATCAAGGTGCCTGTGGATTCAGTGTCTGGTTAGGACTTCCTAGTTCATAGAGGGCTATTTTCTTGCTGTGTCTTCATATGACTAGAATGGGCGAGGGAGCTCTCTAGGGTCTCTTTTATAAGGGTATTAATCCCACTCATGACCCAAAGGCCCCACCTCCTAATACCATCACATTGGGGGTTAGGTTTCAATCTATGAATTCTGGGGGGACGCAAACATTCAGTCTATAAAATGGTCATATCCAGTTGTGTTTTTTCAGTACAGTGAAGGTTCCATCCTGTCTGGCTGGAGTCAGTAGCCATAAGAAGGTCTCAGTGCACAGGTCCAGCTCAATGACAGGAGCTGGTGGTGTCAGAATGAACTTCTGACAGCCTTTCTCTGTGTTTCTCAACAGATACGACGACATATTCCACGGAGCGGTCTGAGCACTTCAAACCCTGCCGAGACAAGGACCTTGCCTACTGTCTCAATGATGGCGAGTGCTTTGTGATTGAAACCTTGACTGGGTCCCATAAACACTGTCGGTAAGTCACTGCGGCGACTGGCACTGAGGGCAGGTCCTCAGAGAGGCCTGGAGGTGGAAGGGGGTGCTGAGCTCCAGGAATATGCAATGTGATACATGTAGTCCAGTGTTTGAATAGCAGAATCAATAGTTTTAATGTGGGAAGGAACAAGGCTGGTATCTTTAGTATTTGAGGAAGGAAAACTGAATTAAATTAGACAAGATGTTTCACCTGATTAAGTAAAGGAAGGTTTACTTTTATATGTAACGACTTAATAGAAATAATTATTTACTCACTTTAGAAGCCTGTATTTTTGGTGTGGGATTTAGGCACATATACTCAGAAATAATCTCTTCCTGCAGACCTACAGGTTGTGGCGTGGCAAGGAAACTGCTCAGCTAAGATCTAGAGTCTCAATGTTTACTGTGAACCAAACCCCAGAGACTGTAACTGTGTCCAAAGGAAACTGCATCTTATTTCGATTCTGCCCTCGTTTATTAATTTCAGTCCTTTTTTTTTTTTTTAAACACCTCTGATGATGAAATACTCTCCGGCAAGGTGTTGTAAATGAAATCATAGTCCTGTTATAGTCTAGGTAGAGAACAGGGAAAATTCCCAGTGGAGATCAAGAAGGTGTTTAATGGGTTTTTAGAAACAAAAGGTTAGATAACTGCTAAAAATAAAAACAAGTGGAGGTAAATAGTGGTCTTGTAGACAGTGTAGCTTTAAGGCTCCGTAGAAGAATCAAATTAGCATCTAAAAAATATTTCCCACCAAGCTTTTATTTCCAGCGCTACCCTGGTAATTTGTTTTTCCTTGCAATTGTATATGCTTCAGTGATCATATATATCTACACCCCTTTCCTTCTCTTTATTTACTCTTCTCATATGACACAGTTACTAAATTAATTATTCCGAATCATGAAGCATGGAAAATTATGACTTTCTTCTCTCGCTCTTGCTATTGTAAAACTTTATTCCATGTTGTTTTATTAAGATGGCACAGAGAAATGTGCCTTATAGTTATGAACTTAGAATGTGTCAGCAAATCCTGCCTGGCTCCACAGGCTAGCTTCAGCTCACAGTGGACAGTGACACAGGTTTGGAAGAGCTGATCAGATAGTGGCCGATCTCCGTGAGAGCCACTGTGTATCCCGTCGCCTTGCATCACCCTTGACATGGTGGCTTTCATGTGACTTGGGCAGTGCCGTTACATTGACTTCATTTACAAAAGTCACCACCCATTTCTGTCCTCTGAAAACCTGAGTTGGGGATCAAGGGCAGTGGGAATGGTTCCTCCCCCACATTTCTCTGTTCTTGTTATGTTTATTAGATCAATGCAGACACAGGTAGAAAGCACACAGGTAGAAAGCACGCAGGTGACTTGAAGACCTCAAGGGAAAAGCCAAGAATGAGGTACCATTTCAAAGCACGAAGTGCATCCATGCTCTTATTGGTGATCAGCTATGTGTTAATGTTACTTTTGTCAGTCTAGTGGCGTCATATGTGGAAGTGGGCAGTGCCGTCAAATAGGTTTGAATTTATAATTGATGAAGGGATGAATCAGAAGCCTTACCTAAAGCAGTGACTTTTGCGATGGTGTTTTACCCCAGGGAAGTTTCAACTCAGGCCCCACCACTATACGCAGGCAGGTCTGATTCATCATTTCAAAAACTGAGAATGTTGAAAAAACAAAAGAATTCCTATTTGTTTTTAACATACAGCCTCACTATAGTCTCTGTTAAGTTCACAGGTGTATTAGTTTGCTAGGACTGCTGTAACATAGCCCTGCAGATTGGGTGGTGTAAACAACAGAAATATATTTGATCACAGTTTGGGAGTCTAGAAGTCTGAGATCAAGGTGTTGGCAGGGTTGTTTCCTTCTGAGGGCCACGAGGCAAGGATCCCTTTCAGGCCTCTCTCCTTGGCTTGAGGGTGGCCATCTTCTCCCTGTGTCTTTTCATTTTCTTTCCTCTGTACAAGTCTTTATTCAAATTTCCTTTTCTTAAAAGGGCACCTGTCATTACTGGATTAAGGTCCACCCTAATGACCCTGTTTTAACTTGATTGCATCTCTAAAGACTCTTTCTCTAAATATGGTCACATTCTGAGGTACTGGAGGTTAGCACTTCAACATTGGTTATTTGGGAGACACAATCCAGTCTATGGCAGTAGATCTCAGGTCCAGAAAGATAATTCTTTTCTTTTGCACATATGTACATGTCTGATTTTTTTTTAACATAGACAAGCAGAGATATATCTATGTTTTGGCTGGAATGATGTACATGTATAATAATTTGGGCCTGTCTTCATAGTTCATGCATATTTCAGCACAGACAACCTTTTATTTATTTAACATAGAGTCACAACATAGCTAATCATGACAAAAGACCAGCCTAGACAGAACTGGAACTCCAGTAGGTTAATAAGTGCATATAAATCTCCTACTAGTGCATACGAAGAAATCACACATTGCGTGTGTCAGCTATTCATCTCCCAGGCTTTGCTGTGAATAAAAGGCTTACCATTTGTTCTTGCATCAGCCACTTGTAAGAATTCCAGTGTAGTTATTAATAATGTGCCATTTTATACAGTACTCTATTTAAATAGTATGTTTCATTTATTCTCCTCCATTCGACAAATGTTTATTGAACATCTCCTATCACAAAGATACTGTTGAATAAATACATACAGATATGAACTTAGGAATTAAATGGCACTGCGCTTTGTAATGCACTTGGAGTAAGTGAAATACTTCATCTCCAGGAAATCAGGAAAACAAGGGAAATGACTTTCGTGTGATTGGCATGCTACCAGGGCTATCCTTCTGATGCATTACTAACTGGATTCTGTTGCAAGTTAAATAAACCACAAGTTAATAGATCAGAGCAGCAATATTAAGGGGTGTACCTGAATTTAGCTCATTAAATAGTTTGCTTTTTACATGTCTCCAAAGATTAAACATTCAAATCTGAGAGAAGTTAAGATTATATATATATATTTTTAGTATTTTAAAAATAAATTGCAATCCAATTGTGAATTGGATCAAGATATCTTTTCCATGTTGTGAAAAATCGATCATGCTGAAATGCTTATGTTTCCTTGCCGAGGAAGAATAGTAACAAAGCTACCTAGATCGTCCCTGATAGAGATCCTGAGAGTGTATGCCCCAAAATGTTAAAAGTGCAAATCTTGGGATAAGGGAGGGAGGTTTCATGGTTTTCTGTTGTTATTTTCTCACTCTTTAGTGCATTTTCAGATCTTTCAAAAGACTGTTTATGGTGAGAATAGAAATTATAGAGCAAGCTGATGAAAATTTAAGCGGAATACCAAGATCATAAAAATAACTGGATAGATTTTAAAGAATAACAAATAGACAAACTTGGTGTTGCTAAATTTACAATATAATCATTGATTATTGGTTGACTGATTAGGAAACATAGAACCTGGTATGTTGTGGAACTTAGTGTAGAATAAGGAGAGATTCATAAATCGGGGAAAATGAGAGTCTGGTTGTTTGATAAACTTGGTTCACTGTTAGGTAAAACAAAGTTGGAGTTTTACCTCTTCCTTATATACCAAAAGTTGTTCTTAATGAATTTAAGAGTTAATGTAACAAATAAAGTATTAGGGGAAGCAGTAAATAACATGTTTCTTTACATCAGCAATTGAAAGGACCTTTTGAGCAAAAAGCAATGAAAGGAAAAATTAACAGCCTTGACACAACATTGCTTTTTTGATCTGAATATCATAAATCAGAAACAAAATCGAAAGACAGATAAAGTGTCAGTAAACTGTACAACAAATAGGGCAAAGAATTGATACTCTGAAGAAGTCATATAGATCAATAAGAGTAACACTAAAATTAAATCTCAATAGGAAAATGGGCAAAAGAGAGGAACATCCTCTTCCCTTGAGAAGGAATCCAAGTAACCCGTAAGCATGAAAAATACTCAGCCTCACAAAAAAATGCAAATTAACTTTTTTTGTTTGCCTATCATATGTAATGATTTTAAAAAGCAGATAGTTTCGTGAGGGTGCAGTAAAAAACACTGTCTTATTCACTACTTGAGGGAGCGTATTTTGTTAAACATCTTCTGTAGGTGATGTTTCAACATCTTTGAATTCTTTCTAAGAATTCAGCCTACAGAGATGTATATGTAGATTTATTTTTAAGGATGTTTACCACAGGATTTGTAACAGCAAAACAAACGAACGAAGAATACCTGAATTTAGATGTCTATATAAATTAGAATATATCTACACCTTGGATGAATTCAACGTAACTGGAATTTTCAAAATTTTAAGGATGTGAAAATGCTCATTATATCATATTATGTAGAAAAATCAGAATATAAAATTGTAAAGTTGAACATATGATAGCAATCCAGTTCTGAGAAAAAGCTGAATAAAAAGGCTAATCGGATTTACAGCTATTGTCTTCTTTGAACCTTATGAGTTTTCCAAGATCACTACATTGTACATGTATTTCATTTATGTAACATCTGGTTAAGACGCTTGACCCCTGCTTCTCATCTTTCCATTGAGAAAGATAGCGTCCCTGTCTCTGTTAAATCAAGGTCATTATAATTCACTATTATTAGGCTGATAAGAGGACTTGCAATTAAGCCATTCCAGATTAAACACTATCAAGCCCATTAGAATGTGCCTGTTCCTTTTATTAAAAAATCATTTATGCTCTTTATAATAATGATTTTCCATGCTGAATTCATGTGTTTTGAAACAAAAAAAAATGGATTGAGTAATAGGAAGGTACATCCTACAGAAATGAAGCTGGGTAGGGAAGGAAAGCAAATCACTAGAAACTCCTTGAATCAAAATATCCTGAATAAAAGCAGGATATTCTTTACTATATTTATTTTTATGCCATTTCTAGAAATTTTAAGAACTTTGGGAATCGTGCTATTTGTAGCATATTTCACTAGAGTTGAAAGAGGTAGCCAGTTGTAACTGAAAAGATTGCTAGGCATTTAAATGGGCCAAGTGTGTTTTCAGGCCAAATTAAGTGAAAAGGATGTATCTCTTCTGAATTGAAGTTCATTAAATGTTGTACCAGCCTTGCTGCAAAAATGGATTTTCAAAACTTTGGAAAGGATAGCATTTGAGCTGAATATGACCTGTGGTGATCATTTTGGAAATCTATCAGGCAGTTCATTTGAAGATGCTTGGATCACTTGAAATATGGAACTGCTGGAAAAAGAGGCAAACAGTCCAATAGCAACCACTGCCTGAGGCAGTACTTCCATAAAGCGGCTGATGGACTGTGCAGCTAGCTGGGTAAAATGCTCGTAGGAGTTGGTGAGTGGAAGGTGGGGAGCATTCGAAAGGGGAGGAGAGCCCTACCAGGAACTGCTGTTAATCACTGTGTCTAGTTCTGCTTCAGTAGGTTTTGAAATCAAAGTTTCCATGTTTAAGAGACTTGATTGGGCACGATGTAACGATATCCCTATGATATACTGTATAAAATTACAGGACATCCCTGTCAGTGCTTTGCTCCATCACTTTGGAGGTCCATTAGCTCTTCCACTTAAGGCGGGTCCTCTTTATCCAAAGCTTCTCCAGTAAGTGCTCTGAGAGCGGCCACTAATGACTTCCTGTGGTTGTAGCAAGTCGGGGTGGAAATGGGGTTTTGGCAGAAGTCCCTGAGCTCCATTGACGGCAGAGGGTGGATGATGAAACGTCTATAACTGCCAGCGTAGTGTCAGAATCTCTGTAGAGTGGAATTGAATAGCAGGGTAAGAGTCTCAGAAGAATTTTCAAGTTCATCTGATAATTGTTCATGAGAATGTTTGCTGCAGCCCAGATGTAATTTGAGTAATGTGCAACAGCTATGTTCATACCAGGAGGTCTACTGACTGCCCTTGAGAAGAAGTGAGCCAGATTATAACCATCTTTTTCTGCTCTGTGGATGAAGTTCGTCAAAATCGTCTTATTAACTCAGAAAGCAAACAACACGGTGAACATAATTGGGCAACTTCATGACACTTAGGCAGTGGTTTACTTCTTCTGGTTTAAATTGGTTGCATTCCACCCGAGCTGGTTTTTCTTAGAGGGCTACTGAAATATCAAAGGACTGGGAAAGCACATTTGATAAAGAATAATAACATATCTTTTAGTTAATGGCGAAAGGTTTCTTAACCTTATTTTAATGTTTTCTAACTGGATTGGCAGCTCTCCTTGAGGCATGAAATGGTGTTTCTTGAGGTAGTTGTCATTATTTGGGTTTTTTTGTTGTATCGAAGAATTGATATATGTTTGTGATTTTAAATCGCTTCTTTATATGATTTGGGGTAAGAGGTACATGAGGTAAATGTGGGTGTTCGAGATGAAAAGACTTGAGTTAAAAACTCTACTCGGCTTTATACTGGCTATGTGAGTTTTTTGGCAAGTGATTTAATCAGAACCTTCAGTCCTGTGTTTAAAAAAAGAGAGAGAGAGCCAGCCAGACACACTAATACCTGCCCTACAATGTTGATGCAAGAATTGAAAGCAGCAACATATAGAAAAATTCTAAATGTATAATAGACAGTATGTATAATAGTTCTTTCCTCTTCCTCCCTTCTGCTCATATTGGAAACCTAACAAAAGCATGTGTGCTGGAATCCTGTGAGAGAAATTGAGTGGGTATCATCTCTCTATTTAATTAGGAGACTTAGGCTTAAAAGGGGTAGATCAGTTGACTTGTGCCAGGGCTTCAAGCTGGGTACTCAGAGTTTCCCAGCACACAGAATTCAGCTTTGACCCACCAGTGCAAGTTAAAGAAAACTCACCCAGAAACTTATTTAAAAACACAATGATACCTGATCATGGGCGAGAACACTTTTCAGAATCAAGGATCATTGTAGCTCTTCAAGCAGCAAGTTTAGGAGCAAAGCAGGAACAAGAAGCCACCTTTGGTTAGGGGAATTCTCCCTGTTGACAATTTGTGAAGAGAGGAATCCCCTCTTACTCTTCAGTCCATGCAGGCTGAGGGCCCTTCAGGTATCTACTCTACGGCAATGCTGGTTCTGCCACCCCGGGCACCTTCCTGCATGCAGGGGTCACAGTCCTGTTATGGCAGGGACAGTCTGGGAGCTTGCACACACAGTCAGAATGCTGTGATTGCATATGCTGCAGTTCGAGTGGAGTATAGATTATTTTTACCAAGTTTATTTAAACAACTAAGAACATATATCCATAAATATCATTTTAGATAGTGATGGTCTTTTTGTATAGATGTGAACAGTACTAACTGTGGTCCCACAGACCCTGCTGGGCAGGTTCCTCAGGCAAACATTCCAGTGAAAACCTTCTCAGGTCAGGACAATGATGGGTCAGATGTTCTGCCTCATCTTCTGTCGCAGTGAGGGAGTTTGCAGCGCTCTGCCACACTCTGTCTACTATTGAAAGTTCTCTTGCTCTAGCCTCAGTTTTAGAGCATTGGGCAGCATTTCACATTCCTGAGGATGGTATTTCTTTCCAATTAACTTTGGTCTGGGCGTCTTTTAAAAAATATAAAAGATGATTTAAGGACCTGATCACATTGTCTCTGTATATACCAAAATGTCAGTCTTTGTGTACTCTGATCATTATACTCCCCAAATGCAAGAGCATCGGCAAATCTACCTGATAGAATAAACTCAGGGAATGTCTCTATGGTGCTTCCTGTGTGTCAGGCACCCATAGCAGCCCTGGAGAGAGCTTAGTAATGACTGAGGCCAAGGGCATTTCTCAGGTTATACAGCGATGGACCCAGGACTCAGACTAAGCAGGCTGACTCCAGGGTCTATGCACTTAACCTCTCCACTAACATCTTTCCTTTAAAATCCTAGTGGTCCAGGAATCCTAAAATCCCAACTGCTTAAAAATAAAACATATAAACTCTGGTTATCTTTCAAGATACCACAGTATTGGTTAAATATATACATATATTTATAATTATGTATAAGTGATATATACATATTTAAATTCCCCAACATATTATAATCTGAGTGACCATATAGATTGTCTTCCAAACCCAAAAATGTTTGAGATGTAATGGACAGTTTTAATAATTTCTTCTGTAAAATAAGCATAGACCAAGAATGCCCTGAGCTAAATAGGGTCTATTATTGCTCTAATTTTAATTTAGACAAAACTCAATTTCCTAGAAAAGCAGACCATCATTTGCTATATGTATGCTATGTGTTTTTCGTAGTATAAATGTCACAATATTACACAACCTCTGTATTATTCCCAGTTTCCCCCAGTCAGCTGAGAGCTCCCTGAGTCACTAAGTACCTGCAGGGTCTGGATAAGAAGGCAGAGCAGGGTCTCGCCACTGTACCCCAAATCTGTGTAAGTACACGCCAACATCCAATTAGTGTTCTCTTCAGTTACCAATATGCCTAGCTATTATTTGTGAAAACTAAAAAAAATTGATGGGAGAACCAAGCCCTCCTTGTTTTACAGAAAATAGTGTTTCTGAAGTTTATCTTGGATTGCATCTCTAACTCTGTTTAACTTTTTATAATTACAACTATTCTGGTGGTTTTATGAATATCAGGAAAACAGCTTGCAGCAAAAAATCAATCCTATATACACCCAAGTGCACACACACACAGTGTACATACATGCTATACTTACTGGGTAGTCAGTGCAGGGTACTGAGATTCAATAGCAGACAAAACAAAATGGTTCCTTCCTTTACAGAACATTCTGTTAGTTGGAGCACCAAGCAGTCGACACAGTCTAGCATTACAGGATGCCCTGATGGGCAAACGCTGACAGTCCCTGGGCACCAAAACTCATACTTGGGATAATAAGGAAATCCTTACCAGACTGGTAAACTTGGAGGAAATAACTTCAGCAAGTATATATACATACAATCCCCCCTTGCAAATTAAAACAAAAACAAGAAATCAAAGATAAAATTAAAATAAGGAATAGGAAAAAAATGAAAGTAGTAAACATGAGTTGAGGAATATCTTGTTTGGAGATATATGTCATATTTGAGTGATATAGAATGTGTTTTTAGATATATATATGCCATATGTGAGTGGTATAAGATTTAGTCCTACATACACTAAAAAATAAGTGTCAGTTTTATACATTAATCCCATCATTCCACCAATATTTGTTAAGCATATTCAATGTTTCAGGTCCAGGTGGTAGGAATATAGTGATGAATGTTCTCAGAAAAAAATCATAAGAAAACAGTTAAGGGCATTTTCTAGTTCAATTCAGTGTGACAAGTTCTGTGATGTGTATCATCCAGTCTATTTGAACTATATGTGCATAGCTCATATCTGCATAGAAGAATCCAAAACCCAATGGTCCTGAAGCCAGGGAGAGCTTCTGAGAGGAAGTAACATATGAATTTGCATTTGGAAAGATAAGAGCCTACTCATTTCTTATTTTGAAGCCTGCTCTTGGCTTGCCAACAAAGGCATGGAGAGTTGAGCTGTTATTGGGAAAAATTCCCTTCAAACCACGAGGAGGAGATTTAAAATTATTTTAGATGCAATTAAGAATAATCAGTTTCATATCATAAATTCTTTATGCAATTGGTCACTTCTTTTCTGAATTATTTCCTTGAGTTATTTCCTCTCTTGTGTCCAGGTAGTTCTCAAAACTATATCAAGGCATGATGACATTTTAAATTCCATTCCCTCAAACTCAGAATTTTTATGGTTAGTGAAAAGAGCAGACAAGAGTATGGTTTTTCAAACTTAATACGTGTCACATTGTTTAAATTATGAAATCAAGATTCATTATTTTTATCCAAAATTAATTTATGATTTGTATCTACATATATGAAATATTTGCAGACTATTTAATAGTCTAAATCAATTTATTAATCTAAAAATCAATTTATTAACATCTTAGGTATAAGCAATGATTTTCCAGCACTACAATTTTCCTGACAAATTAAACACATCTGTTCAAGGATGCCTTGACCATGATCATTGTTGAATTATTCAGGGAAAATGTAAGGAAATTACATTTAAAGTTACTTACTGTCATGTTCAAGTAGAATGTCCTACATTTTCCCAATTTAAAAACTATTTCTTTTCTCTAGGAGAGCTGTGAGGCTCACAGGAGGTCAAAGTAAGGTAGACATGTAGGGTTTCCCTTATAATGAGTCAGGTAGCATTTTGGCATAAACAGTGACACTTACATAAGGCAGAAACCAGAAGAAGAAAGGTCGTGAGAGTTCCTCAAATGGGGCAACTTTCTAGATGATTAAAGACTAGTTTCTCATTTAAACACATCATAAATGCAGTTAGAGCTCCCATTGGGGAAAGGAGTTATCATTTCAACAGCAGACTTCATTAAACAAACAGGCCCCAGGCTTTGAGGCAGATGAGTGCTCCAAGACAGAAGTATGAAGAGACTAAAATGATGCCAAGAGGCCAGCATGCCCTGAGCCTGGCCTCCCTGGAGTCCTCTGACAGCACATTGATCCCAGTGACCCTGTACTCCTGAAGGGCAGAAATTCAATTAGGAACTCTCAGCTTTGAGTCCTGGGAAGGAGGGACATGTGCGTCGGGGGAGGCTCCACTGCTAGAGGAAAACCATTTTCCAGCAGTTGTAAAGCAGAGGCTAATAATAGAACGATGGAGAATGAAAAACACTAAGTTGGAAAGAACTGGCAGAAAGGATGAGCTGTTAAGACATCAACTTTAAATGAGGTCATAATTTTGCTACACTTTGTGGCGTTCTCCTAGGCTAATTTACAGCCACAATTGAAGTCACGTGGGAGCCTTACTCTGTGACAAGGTCTGATTTTCAGTGCTCTGGAAAGCTCTTTTCTTTCTGCTTGGGTTAGCATATGTGAAAGAAATAATGATTGTTTTAATGATATTAAATAGTGGCTTTGACCTCTTCCCCCCACAAGCTAACCAAAACATTATCTGGATGTATGAAATGATTCATTTGTGAACAAAACTTGTGTTTCTATTATAATATTCCTGTTCACCTGCCTGACTCTCCCACTAGGCTGTGAGTTCATCTTTGCTTCTGGAACCTGCCACCTACTCAGTAAAAATAAATTTTATGAATGAAGAGAACCCTTGACAATACCTACCACCCGCATTTTTGAGAGGACAAATGTGAGGTGTTAATAGTGAGACAAAAATGCTAATAGCCATCTTCCATTTCACACTTACTAAGTGCAAGGCAGAAGTTTCCAGCCTTTGTACACTACTTCCTGATTGTCTGCCTAGTTCTCATGTTAAATATGCAAAAGAACGTCCTATCCCCGTTTGATGTCCAGAAGGAACCTTGGAGAGGGAAAGTAGCTGCTTCAAGGACATACAGCCAGTAGGTGGCAGGATTGAGCACCAATCTCAGTTCTGTTGGACTCAAGCTCTTGGTCTTCTAACCTTGTCAGGCTTAACACTGTTGTAAAATCATCAAGATTGAAGGTTAAAAACGTAGATTCTCAGCCTCCTCCTCTGAATTTTCCAGTTCAGGTCTTGAGACAGCCCCCAGGAAGCAATTGTGCATTCAGATGATTCCATTATGGAGACAAATTTGGGAAGCAGTGAATGAGATTTGTGTTTCTCAAACTTTAATGAGTGGGTGAATCCTCTGGAGATTTTGTTCAACTGAAAATTCATGTAGAGTAGGTCTGGGGTGAGGCCTGAGAGTCTGTATTTCTAATCATATCCCAGGTGATGCCCATGTTGCTGGCCCATGGGTCATACTTAGAGAAGTGAGGAACTAAATCAGTCGTGCTGCCCGGCACACGATGCAACCCTTACCCCTATCCCAGGGGGCTTTTCATAATTCTGCCACTACGATGCATCCTCCACCCATATGCAGCTCAGTAATTATTTCGGAGCAAGATTTTCTGCATATACTTGAGAATATGTCTGTGAAGCCTTGGAAGCCCTTATTTATCTCTACTAGTTAGCTTGTTAATTCATATATCTGCTAAACGAGAATTCCTGGGTACCAGCAACATGATGTCATCCTATGCCCATCCCATCCACAGCAGTTTTATAAGCCAGCACCTCATCAGGGGGATTTTATATACCACATCTCTGACTCATAGGTTTAGGCTAGACAATTAGTATTCTTCCCAAGGAGCAGAAGGTTCAAGTTGGGGGAAACTGTTCTCTGCAACATTCTGAGAAATGGATACAGCACGTGTTAAAAGTTGGCAATAATCCTATTTCCCCAGGAATTTAGTTCAACCAAGATAATTCATCTGAGGCTTTTAAAAAATATGTTATTTTCAAACTAAGAAAGCCATCACGTGTAAACATGACGAAATGCTAAGCAGGTTTTACAACGGAAGACTAAATTTTCAAAAGGACGGCTCTGATTTGTCAAAAATGATGATGTTCTAAATCTAGGCTCTGCTTCTTCCTCACCATGTGACATTTGGTAATATCTTACCTTCTGTGGATCTTAATTTCTTCATTGTAAAGTAGCGTGATTGGAGATAATTTCTCAGGTCACTTCCAATTTTAAGATCGGGTGAAGAAACTGAGTGATCTCTTGCATTTTCACCTTTGTCAGTAAACATTACGTGTTTTACTGAATTTCTATCAAAGAAAAGCAGAAGGATTTCAGAAAGAGCAAATATTTCCAGAAGAAAACATAGCTATTCTGTCGTTTGAGGTACAAAAGATGAAATTCTAAATTAAGAAAGGCATGATTCTCGCAGAAGAGGCAGCACAAAGCAAACCTATTACTTACTGCTGCCAGTGCTTTCCGCACTGGCGTGTCCATGTACTCACCTGTGAATTTTTTTAAAAATTCAGGACAAGAATAAAGACACAGACGTAGAGAATGGACTTGAGGACATGGGGAGGGGGAAGGGTAAGCTGGGACGAAGTGAGAGAGTGGCATGGACATATATACATTCCCAAATGTAAAATAGATAGCTAGTGGGAAGCAACCACATAGCACAGGGAGATCAGCTCGGTGCTTTGTGACCACCTAGAGGGGTAGGATAGGGAGGGTGGGAGGGAGACGCAAGAGGGAGGGGATATGGGGATATATGTATATGTATAGCTGATTCACTTTGTTATACAGCAGCAACTAACACACCATCATAAAGCAACTATACTCCAATAAAGATGTTAAAAAATAAAAAGAAAGGCTAATATAGGAGAGAAAAATAATGCCAACAAATTTGTCATGCTTCAAGCTAAAACTAAGATTACAATATAAAAATTGAAAAGGCTGCATTGGTTAAGATTGCTCTTGGATGCAAATTAAAATTTAACTAGAATGTATTAAAAAAAATACGGATTCTGATTCAATAGGTCAAGGGCGGGGCTAAAATTCTGCTTTTCTAAAAAGCCTCTGGATGCCGTGGTGTTGCCGGTTGTGGACCCGGCTTTGGGTAACAAAGCCCTATGCCCATGTGCTTCAACCTTAGCTGTGTGGTAGAATCACCCAGGGAGACCCAGCATTCACATGCCCAGGCCACATGTAGAACAAACACATCTGGATTTCTGTAAGTGGGACTTAGAAATCTATATTTTTAAAACTCCAATGGGCAGCCAACACTGAGAATCACTGATCTGTTTGCTGTCATAAGCCCTCTTCTTTGCTTCCCTGATCACTGACAACTTTGGGTTTATCAAAAACACTTTCACCGCAGTGTTAGTAGATTCAAGACAGGTACTTTACCCTCACTGCTACCACACCAGTAGATCGAATCAACCATGCCACGAGATGGCGCTATTCCTCTAACAGTGTTCTTTCCAGTCCGTGCCTATATACTCAGACAATTCCGTGGTAGTCTCTAAAAAGCAGGCCAACCTTGTATTCTATTCCCCATGCCCCCACACCATCACCCCTTATGGCCATATTTCCATGTGGCTCCATGTGTCTCTACGATTGTCACTTTCAAGTTACTTACTATTGTCCTGGTAGTCATGGTACCCATATTTAGCAAAGTCTTCCATGGAGGCATGTTTAGAAAATTTCTAATTGTTCTTTCCCTTTCATTCTCTCTCTTTGATTCTCTCTCTTCCATCTAGCCTTCCATACACATTGATTGGGCGCTCGTTCTCTGTCAAGCCTGTGCTAGGTGCTTCAGTGAAATTTGTGCATAGATGGAGTACTTTTCTTGTGGTGCTTCTTTGGAATTGAAACCTAGAAGTGAAATTGCTTGGCCCAAGGGTATGGCCGTTTTCATGGCTCTTGACCCAAGAATATCTTGCCTGCGTCGGGTAGTTGAGATTCTATTTGCTAATTTAATAAGTGTAAACTTGCCCCTTATTATTATCTAATGCCTGTGTCTTTAATAAGCACTTTCCTTTATCCTTTATGTGGCTGTTATGTGAATTTATATTTTATTTTTACTTAACAAGTAAATTTTTGAAGGCAACGGCAAAACAGTAAGAAACATTAAGCAAGTGAGTAACGTTCATTTTATGCACGTATTATATATCTTGATCCGTAGAAGCTTCCATTTCATTCTCGGTATGTGCAAAGCACAATAAGTTGCTTTGCAGAAACATTCTTTTATTGAAACAGGCGCTCTTAATTTTGTAAGTATGAGACAGTCTGGTAGGATGAGGATAAATCATCTGTATGTGTCTCTGTGTGCTGTTGTGTGTGTGTGTGTGTGTGTGTGTGTGTGTGTGTGTGTGTGTGTGTGTGTGTGTATTAGCCTGCCCCTGCCCGGACCCCTTGGAATGCAGAATTCTCAAGAAGAATAAGCAGTTAATATAATAAGGAGCTCAAGGCGTTTTAGGAGAGAAGAGATCAAGAACCAAAATCATGCTCCTCCAAATTCAAAGTGACGGGGACTTGTCTGGGTAGAAGAGAGTGATCTGGTTAAGATTCACTAAAGGGACGCTGAAAGCTCTAAAGGTGAGCTCCCTAGGAGAAGGCAGGAGAGTAGAGTGGTGACCCAGGCTCTAATTTACAGCCTAGAAACTAAGCTGATTTTGTATTATCATGTAGTGGAGGTGGAACATTCTATTCTGGCTCCTCTACTTTGGGATATTGAGTGGGAGTTAAAAAAAAAAAAAAATCCTATCATCATGGGAAGCAGAGAGACTAACACCTCTTGGTTGGAATTTCTGCAAACAAAGCTTCCAAGTCTTGATGGAATAGGATACTTTTGAAGGGTTACCGCTTTCCTCAATGGTGCCACCTTGTGGTAAAGACTACAAATGCTTGTAGCTGATAGAACTTAGCGTTCCTCCACCAGGTGTTTGAACTAAAAAGGGCGGGGGAGGGGGGGCAGAAAGATTTGGCCAATCAAATGAAAGGGGAAATCTTGGGCTTTCAGCCACTAATGCCACTAATAGTCGTTGGGGACTTGAGAACTTTCTATAACTGTTTATAGAGGATTGTTTTGTTTGTTTCTCTGGTTTGTTCAGAAAGATCAGTTTAGTTGCAGGGGAGAGAACTAATGGAAGGAGGAGTTATACTTGTAACTTCCCTCACATTAGCCTGGAGAGACAACATCAACATAGGGAAAACATGGTGAGCAACCCCTGTGGAAAACTGCTGATGGGAAGAGAGAGTTTTGAACTTTCCAGTATGTGCTGTCAGAAGCCTAGAATAGGAGACAGCTGGGATGGCTGTGGGGTAACCTGGGAAAAGAGCTGCTGCAAGCTTGCTCTTGCTTTTCCCCATCTGTGGTGGTGCCTGGTGTACTGGTATTCACACCAGCGTGGCTAAGCTCTAAGCCTGAGGTCGCTGATAAAATCAGGGCAGTGCACATGGCTGGGGAACAGAAGGAACATAGGTGAGTACTAATTAGGCTCAGGCAGTCATTCCTGTGTCTTTCTTTCTCCAAACCCCCAAGAGTGATGGGTTACACTGAAAAGAGTGGTTCTTCCTAAGGATGCTTCCCCACTGGAGGACTGAGGATGAAACCTGGATCTGAGGAATGGTTTGGTAGGAGGGAGCGAAATTAACTGTGGCTTCCTGGCACCTGGGAGTCTCGCTTTCAAGCTCATTTTACCTCCGTTCTAATTCTTGGAGGTCTGTAAGTCTGAGAATGTCTAGCCTTTGTCCCTGCTCCATTTTCATTGCCTGAAAAGTGAGTTAACACCTTTGGGGGAAAATGAGCTTCACATCCCTCATCAATGACCCAGGAGCAAAGCTGTCTTAAAAGAGCATGAATTAAAGGAAGCCTTTAGATTAAGAAAGGAGAATGAGGCAATGATCTAAAGAAATATTGGTAGTGAGAATTTAAAGAGGAAATAAAGATAGATTTGAAGGAAGTAAATCACAAGATTTATTTGCTAGTGGAAGAAGAAAGGTATGAGGGAAAGAGGAGATTCAAGGAGACTGACAAGTTTCTGGTTTGGGCATCTGGGCAGCATCATTCATTGAGCTAGCAAAACGAAAACAAAAACAAAAAAACCAAACATGAGAAAAAATTATCACTTCATCACTTACTAGCTTTAAGAATAGCAAAATTCATTTAACTTTGCTCTAGTCAGTTTTCTCATCTGTAAAGCGGGTATGATAATAGCTACCTGCTCAGTAAGATTGTTGTGAGGATTAAACTTGAACTATCCTGGACATGCCAGAACACATGCTCATTTTGTATATTGAAAAAGTGATAAAACGGCCAAATCATTTTTGAAGAATCCTTTCCTTTCTTGTGTTAATGTGTTCCTTACTTTTGTATCCGTGTGTGTATGTGTATAATGTATGAACTTTTTCTTGAGTGTGGTTTAAATAATATTTCCTCTTGTATGCCATTCCACATTGCTTTAATTAACTTTGCTTTTGAGTGGGTTTTAATTCCTGGTACTACAATTTATTTTTTCTTTACTGTTTTACTTTATCCGACTATACTTTGATATCCTTAAATCATAACAACCCATTTATTAAGTTTTATGTTTATTTGTATTACTTTTAAAGAAATACAGGCCCATTTTGTTATGTTTATAGAATGCAGATTAAAAAGAAAAAAAAACAATGGCAATACCAGCCTCCAGGGAGAAGTGCTATTAATATTTTTGCCCATAGACTTAGAGTCTTGGCTAGAGATATTCATTTTTATAATATTTCATTTTTTCATCCACGTAAGTGGTATTTCTATGCGTTTATTCAAGTGCTTCTGCAATACTCTTGATAGTCCATAGATTTATTTTTGTTTTCATCCACAGTCCTTGTTGATGATTTTAAACCTATATCTTTTTATTGCTTAGCTAGTAGTATACAGTAGCCCTGTATATATATATATATATATATATATTTTATAATGATATAGGAAAGGTACTAATTTTTGTATTTTTATCTTATATCTAGATACCTATGGACTAAACATTTCTGTTAGATTTAATTTGAGTTGCCATTTGCAGGCTTGTAATCATGCAGGATGAAAATAATTCATCTTTTGCCTTACAGACTTCCATTATTAAGTTTTCTTATTTGTTTTTCACATATTATTGATTTAACAGTCCAAACTGATACTAAATCAAATAGTTTATTAAAACTATTTTTATTTTGTACCAGACTATAAAGAGTTAGTCCATATATTTCAATATATTTTTATTGGGTATGGATAAATATTTGTGCATAGACCTTTTTATCAAAACACATCTAATGGAATGCTTTATTCTTATTAACCTATTCATATGGTGTATTAAACTAATAGTTTTGCCTGTATAGAAATATCTTTGCATTCATAGCATAAACTTAATCCTGTTGCTTAATTGCAACCACTAATAATGTACTTAAGATTTTAATTTAATATTCATTAATGAAATTGGCCTGGCTTAAATTTTTATTAAAGTTCTGTTATGTTAGATATGTTTTACTTTTGTTTCACAGAATACCTTAAAAAAGGCTCCATTTATTTCCCAAATTTCAGAGCAATTTGTGCAACAGCTATATGTGCAACCTATATATATATTGTGCAACCTATATATATATAGGTTGCTTTGTATTTTAAATGAATTTACCAATAAATGAACCTACCAGGATCCCTTTCAGTAGCATAGTTTTTTGACAGTCTTGTTGCTATCTTTCTCTTTTCTTTAACTCAGGAAAGTATTGTCCTTTAATTTCATAATTTTATTGTACAATTTAAATATATATCTCCTTCTCTTCTAAATGTTTTTTTCCCCAGTTGAGTGCATTTAGTAGGCACTAATTTATTTATTAGTGCATTTATTAGGAAATTCTCAGAATTTCAATGAATTTTAGCTATTTTTTCACTTATTAAAATTGTTTTTACGTTTTTTAAAACTTTTTTAGCATTCACTTCATTATTTGTGTAATTTTGGTTAAATGAGGTTAAAAGCTTTATTTTCTTTTTCTTTCTAATAACAGGAGTACTTCACACTATGACTTTTTTTGTGTGAGCTGCATGTAATATTTTTTTAAACAGGACGTTACTGTGCCCCAGGTTCCATCTTGACCCAATTGTTATTTGGCAAAGAGATTAAAAATATAAAAGGAGAGAATATTGTTTAAATTTATATTTCAAAAGTTTACATCACTGTTGTCTGAGACTGTGATCTTTATAGATCACATATAGACCACATTTGTACATCTACATGGCTAAATATGCCGATCTTGCAATAAGTGAGGATTTTCATCATGGACGAATTAATAGCCTTTTTTTCTAAATGTTTCATTAAAAAGGCAATTTATTAACTCAAAGATGCAACATTCAAAATCTTTCTATTTAATTCCCCTTGTTAATGATGCTGCTCATATCCTTTATGCCATTATTTTTACCAATCAGATGTGTTTATGGTCATTTGTCTCACGTGTACTTAAAAAATGATTTTACAGCATGACTAAACATCTGCTATTCATTTCAAATAAAACCTTTTTGACATAGTTAATTTTGAGTATAATTTTATCACTATAAGCTGCCATCATTAATTTGCTTAACACCTTAATTATATTATATTAATATTGACAGGCTTATTTAATTTTATTCACATTTGAGTGGTCTTTTATTTTCACCATTAAAAATACTTATTTCTATTTTTTAGGTTTTTCTTTATACATGACTCGTGGGATTTTGTTTTGTTTTAATAAACTTTGTACCTGTTTAGATGTGTGTGTTTATTATACCTATTTTCTCCTCAATCAAGACTAACAGTAATAGTTACAAATTCTCTTGGAGAAAAGATATAAGAAGTAATTCTGGAACAGGAAACACATGGATAATACACAAAGTGAATGGAATGATATTCACTTATAGGTGACATTTCAAAAACCACATGGACCAAGCTTCTTTCCCTTTTCCAAAACGTTGCACAGAGGTTCCCCTCATCACTGAGCTGAGTCAGATTAGGCATAATTAAAATGGAGAGAATCCATTCAAAGAAGGAGGGGCAATGTTTCATAAGCAAGTGAATCATAATACTTCACTACTAATGGAAATTGTTACTATAAAATGTTTTCTATTTATTTATTTTAATTTTTAAAAAAATTATTGGAGTATAGTTAATTTACAGTGTTGTGTTACTCTTTTGCTGTGCAGCAAAGTGAATCAGTTATACACATACATATATCCATGCTCTTTTAGATTCTTTTCCCATATAGGCCATTACAGAGTATTGGGTAGAGTTCCCTGTGCTATACAGTGGGTCCTTATTAGTTATCTATTTTATGTATAGTAGTGTGTATATATCAAACCCAATCTCCCAATTGATCCTTCCCCCCCTTTTCACCCTGGGAACCATAAGATTGTTTCCTACATCTGTAACTCTATTTCTGTTTTGTGGACAAATTCATTTGTACCATTGTTTTTAGATTCCACATATAAGTGATATTGTATGATATTTGTCCTCTGTCTGACTTACTTCACTTAGTACAACAATCTCTGTGTCTTTCCATGTTGCTACAAATGGTAATATTTCATTTTTTCATGGCTGAGTAATATTCCATTGTATATATGTACCACATCTTCTTTATCCATTCATCTGTCGATGGACATTTAGGTTGTTTCCATGTCCTGGCTATTGTAAATAGTGCTGCAGTGAACATTGGGGTGCATGCATCTTTTTGAATTATGGTTTTCTCTGGGTGTATGTCCAAGAGTGTGATTGCTAGATCATATGGTAGCTCTATTTTTAGTTTTTTATGGAACCTCCATACTGTTCTCCATAGAGGCTGCAGCAATTTACTTTCCCACCAAGAGTGTAGGAGGATTCCTTCTTCTCCACACCCTCTCCAGCATTTATTGTTTGTAGACTTTTTGATGATGGCCATTCTGACTGATGTGAGGTGATACCTCAGTGTAGTTTTGAGTTGCATTTCTCTAATTTTAAGTTGATGTGATTTTAGATACAAAGATAGAATACAGATTTTGTTTAAAAATGCTTAATGAGGTATGTTTATAAAGTGAATTGCCCTAATGGAAATTGTAAAGAGATAAAGAAGGAAGGGAGGGAGGGGGGACAGGAGGGGAAGGAAGGAAAGAAAGAAAGAAAGAAAGAAAGAAAACCCCTAAATATCATGTTTTAGGTATTAAACCACATTTCTACTTCTCAAATTGTCTTTCACTGAACATCCATTAATTTTTGCAATAAGAAGTATTTTATTTTAAAACTACTTTATCTAACTTGAATACATATTGAGCAATAGTAGCAAATTGTGATTCAGCTGGAGGAAAAAAATTGTGTGAGTAAAATTATTTTTCCACAAGGCTTATACATGAGATATAAATTGTTATAATAGTTTAAGCACATTTGTTTACTTTTATCTCCCATTAATCTACCCTTTCTGTTGTAGAACAGTAAGTCTAACATTTTGGGGCATTTTTTAAAGGCCATGAAAAAGAAAAGGTTTTCATTAATAATTGTTTATAAGCAGCAAAACTTCAACTATCTAAATCCTCAAGCATAGAAATGTTCCTTTGGTGTTTGGATATGCGGCTCCTTATTAATGGTCCTTTTATGCAAGGAGATAAGGAATGCAAACATTAACAATAAAATGACATGAATTTATTTGGATATTGTTAGTTGTGTATTTGCCTAATATAATGAGGGTGTGTTGACCTTGAGAGTGAAATATTCAGCCTAAATCTTATTATGTCGTCATAAATTTTGGTTTAAAACATGGAGTATAGACAAAGTCTTCATAGATGCATTTTAAAATTTTTTTCCTCTTCTTGAACAGTTTCCCATTTTATCTGGAGAATTCTTATAAAATGTTTAATTTAGAGGTCACACAAAAGTATTATTGACTCATTTTGAAGATATTTTCACTATTTGCCTTTATACTCTGAAAGATCCACTTTTTCGATGTCCCATCAAACAGAAATTAACTGTCCAGCAGTATGTTTTATAAAATCACTTCTTTGGAGCTGTTGTTCTAAACACAGGAGTTAATTCAATCTTGGCAGTTTTTTCCTAATGTGCCACATCATATTTCATCTTCCCCAGTCACTTCACCAGCTTTAGCATTATTCTTTTTCTTTGCTCATAGGAAATAAAAACCATAACTGTTTTTTACTTCTATATAAGTATTGACTTGTTTTAAACAAAGTGATATTTTCTCATAAAACAAAAATATAAATATGCTGTCATTCGAATCTCTTCATTGTTGAAAAAATTGTATTTTCAAGAAAGATTACACACAGGTGCTTTGATTGACATTGCTATTTCCACTTATTCATATAATAACGCTGCCAGGCTGATTGGCTGACATGTGCATGGACAGATACAGTGTCTCCTGCCTTCCAGCTGTTCTCACCAACATCCCTGCTTTTCAGAAGGTCATGTGCAAGGAAATGAATGTACCTTAACAAACAGGGAAAGGAAAGACTGAACATTTTGAAAGTTCTTTTAGCTTGCAAACATATGCAAATATGATAGTTTTAATAGATGAACCTTCGCATTTGCCTGTTAATTGCCTTTTCCTGCAAAATCCATCAGATGGGAAAGTTAACTCTGGACATGCATCAGCAGTGGATACAGAAATCGCTGATCATCAACTTTTGTGACTTATAATACTGCCATCATTTTTCTTCTAGAAAGATTTCTCATTTAAAAGTAAATCCATAATTAAACTAAGAGAAAATAATTATCATAGCATTAATATAGAGCCAGTAACTATGTGTGTGTTTGTGGGGAGGAAGGCTGTGTCTGCTTCAGAAAAAAAGTCTCACTCATTTATACTGAGATACCAAATTTTAACCCATCATTATGTCAAAGAACAGAGTTTGATAATACGTTGATAAGAAGGTAGGAAAATAAACATAGGTGTACATTGTGGAAGTATAAATTGCTACAGTAGAGGACAATTTGTTTCTAAATTAGAAATGTACCTATCCTTTGATCTAGTACTTCCCTTTCAACCTTACAGATATCCTAGGAAAATGAAAAGTAATTTCCAATAAAGATATTCACTTCATCACTTCACTGAAACAACAAAAGGTTGGAAACAATGTCCCTTAGCAGAAGAATTGTTAAATATGTTATGGGACCCACATCAATGCTAAACTAATGTGTCATAAATATAGAACAGAGAAGCTTTTTAGGAAAAAAATGTGGAATATATTCTAATTTTTTTTAGTTTTAATTTTTTTATTGATTTACAATGTTGTGTTAATTTCTGCTGTACAGCAAAGTGATTCAATTGTACATATATATATACACACACATTCTTTTTTCATATTCTTTTCCATTATGGTTTATCATAGGATATTGAATATATTGATAGTTCTCTGTGCTATACAGTAGGACCTTGTTGTTTATTTATTCTATATATAAAAGCTTACATCTGCTAACCCCAGGCTTCCACTCCATCCGTCCCCCAACCTCCTCCCCATTGGCAACCACCAGTCTGTTCTCCATGTCCATGATTCTGTTTCTGTTTCATAGATAGGTTCATTTGTGTCATATTTTAGATTCCATATATGTGATATCATACTGTATTTGTCTCTTTTTCACTTACTTCAGTTAGTATGATAATTTCTAATTGCATCTCAATGGCTGCAAATGGCATTATTTTGTTCTTTTTTGTGGCTGAGTAGTATTCCATTGTATATGTGTACCACATCTTCTTTATCCATTCATCTGTCGATGGACATTTAGGTTGTTTCCATGTGTTGGCTATTGTGAATAGTGCTGCTGTGAACATAGGGGTGTGTGTATCTTTTAGAATTATAGTTTTCTCTGGATATATGCCCAGGAGTGGAATTGTTGGATCATACGGTAATTCTATTTTTAGGTATTTTGTGATCAAAGAAAACCAAGGTAAACAAAGGTATATAATTATTTGTATAAACATAGAGGGTATTTGTTTATATATGCACAGAATTAAATGTAAGAATTATATCTCTAGAATTATTTGTGAGAAGC
Source organism: Pseudorca crassidens (assembly GCF_039906515.1). NCBI lineage: Eukaryota > Metazoa > Chordata > Mammalia > Artiodactyla > Delphinidae > Pseudorca > Pseudorca crassidens. Next base: position 52,062,515 of record NC_090311.1, on the reverse strand, counting down.
TAGAAATATTGGTGTCTTGTAGGACAGGAAAATAGAGGGCAGGATGAAGTTATGAGGCAGAATTGCTATATGCTCTTGGATAACACTTCAAAAATTAATAAAATTACTTAAAAATGTAATAAGGCAAATATTTCAGAGGCCTGATATTTCTTTAAGAAATAGTAACCTCTGTATTATGTACATTTGTAACATTTTGGCCTCTAAGTATGTTAAGAAGTGATAGAAATCATATTAACAATAACAAGAGAATTAATCAATGATTCTGTCTTAGAGAATCTAGAAACCTAGCCTGGTAGAGAGGCAAGAATTGACCTTTACTTAAATGTGAAGTGATACATTCCCTGTCCCCACACCCCCAAGATAGTATCATCTTTCTAGCCTCCCAACCAAATGTTGATTCAGAGGGATGTTGTAAGGCAGTGTCCCACAAAGTACGCTCCACAAATTACCTGCAGCTGAGTCACTTGCGGGAGCATGTTACAATACATATATTGGCGCTTCAGTCCATATTTGCTAAGTCAGTGGGTTGGGGACAGGGACCCCATAAATCTGTATTTTACAGAATATCCCAGGGTTATTCTTAAACAAGAGTTCTAATACCACTGGTATGAGGGCTGGGGAGTGGAGAGGAGGAAACAAGAAATATTTTTGAGCTGCCTAGCATATCACGGTTTTTCCAAACCACATAGTAAAGTTGGCATTAAAACCACATTTTACAAGACGGGAAAACTGAGTCTTAGTGTCGTAGTGAGTTGCTACAGGTAATAGAGCTAGTGAGCGTGCATCATAATCGACTCACAAATACGTGCATTTTCCAAGCTGACAGGAAACAGAAATAACTGTTAGTATGGTTTTGAAGAGTCAAACCCTCAGTAATCATTGCTTCATGGTGAAGGGTCCCGCTTCATCCAGGCTTTCACCACCTTGAGTCACCGGAGATCAAAAATTTGTCTCACAAGAGATTTTGTCTTTTTTACTTTACATTCTCATATCTTTATGCATTGCTCTGAGTTATCCCTCAGAGAACATTCTGCTCAGATTAACATATAATCAACAAGTATCCCACACATATTTTCAGTGGCCAGCTACTTATTTTTAATAGGGAAGAGCAGTATAATACATTGATTTGTACTTTTTACGTAATTGATGGATATGCAAACTAATATTCTGAATTAATAAAATGCAAGTGGCTATTGAAACTCAAAATTACAGATAATCAATAAATAGTTTTATGCTTATACATATATTCAACCACATATATATGGGTAGTTTCTGGACATAAAATGGTTTAGAAAAGTTTTGGTTAGGTCAATAGCTGGTCTTATGGAGATAAAAACGTATGTAGGGTGTGACTTTCTGAAATCACTGGCTTTTAAAAAGTAACCATAATTCTCAACTGTCAAAGGTGCAGCTGTCGGAAACTCTGTCTGGCAGGTACATTTGATGGGCTACTTGGGCCATTTATTGTCCTTTGGACTGTGTCCAGTCACATGGACCTGGATTTGAATCTCTGGTCAGCCAATCAAATCACTTAACCACACTGAAGTTCAGTTTCTCTTCTATTCAATAAAAATAGGGATTTTTATAATACCTACTTCACTGGCATATTAGGGAGGAAGACAACCCTAGAATATCTATGAAACTCTCTATCAACAGTGATGTTTTGTCTCTTAGCTCACATTCTTTCCCCACCAGTAGTGGTAAGTTTCTGGCTCTTACCGACCTCCTCTCAGAAGACCATTCAGAAGATTTTGCCTCTACTTCCTTTGATGACATTTCTCGATGTCACTGGTTGGGTGAAGTGACCGAAGGTGGCTTCATTTTTCAGCCTTTTTCGTTAAAGTTGATCAAAATTCTCCAATAAGCTTTTAGAATATTCCCAGAGGGGCAATTTAAATACGAATCCTCAAGTAGAATTATATTCCTCACAAGTTATGTTAGGGAAATTGCTTTACATAAAAGGGGACCATGTATCTGATTTGCCCGTGACAATCCCGATTTATACCTACATAATTATTAATAGTGTTTTTTTCACTTTCAAACGTATGTAATTTGGATAAGGTATAGGAACCACCTTATTGCAAAAGTGATTTCTCTAGACCTAGAATTCAGCTAGTATTGGGAGTTCAGGGAAAAGCAAGGTAACTCTCTAAGAGATAAAAAGATAAATTAGTTCGTTTTTCTGCACAGGGGGATTGGCAGAAAGGCCTAATTTTGCCTTTAGGTTGTAGTTGGGCAAAAGAGAGAGTGCAGTGAAGGGTGCAAGAGCCTAGGGGCAGAAGGAAGCACCCGTGAGTCTGCAGATACCCGTGCCCTGTAGCTTTGCTATGGCTAGGGCTGTGGGTGTCAGTTCTGAGGAGGATGGATTCAGAGCAAGGGTAAAGATGACATGGATGGGAGAGTCCTTGGCTTCTGGGTTACAAACGCACTTTTGGAGAAACACGATTTTTAATGTTTTGCGTGTATCTGTGTAATTACTAAACAAGGTCATTTTTGTTAGCTTTTGGTCATGGTGACAGATATTTTCCCTCCAAAAAACATTTTGCAATACTGAAATCTAATCATGCACATTTGATAGCATTACTACTTGCAATTCACTCAGTGATTCAATACATCTATTTATCGACTATTTCAAAGCACTGTCTGAGATGCCTGGGTTGGGTATGAGTTAGAGTTTTGAAAGGCTTCTCCTACAGTCTTCTCTGTCTGAGAAGGAATATCCTGCTACTTATATCATCCTACCATGAAAGAGGACCCGGAAGAGAAAAGAACACAAAATGGGTGAAAGAAGTTAAATGGAACCTGGGGCGATGTTTGGAAGTAAATAATCTATCTGGAAATACCCTTCAAATGTCAGTGAATAATAAACAGGCAAAGTTTAAGCTGGCTACCTGGCCTCCCAGCTGTAGGTCACATTGCATGTCCTCTGCTGTAGCTTGGTAAGGCTATGTGCCCTAATTAGAGCCAATGGGACATGAGTGGGAGTGATGGGTATAGTTTGGGGGCATCTTCCACATAAAAGAAAAGTCCTTTGTCTTGGAAAGGACTTCCTACACATCAGAGCCCAGAAATGATCGTGACCTGCCTTCCAATCATGAAGATGAGAACACCCAACAGGATGAACATCTGGAACAAAATTGGGTCCACTCATTAACCCAGAGCGTTTGTCCAAGGACGATTATACATTAAAAAGAAAAAAGCTTTTATCTTTTAAAAAAATGACTTTATTTGGAGACCTCTTTATTATAACAGTTGAAATAGACCTTACCTAATACGTACTGTTTCTGGGTACCTACAGTCTTCTGCAAAAACAACCATAAAGTCTTCAGGTTGGGACTAAGTTGCTCTTTAAATTCTCATCCAGTTTGCCTCCTTTCTCTTTCTCTGCTGTAACAATTCTCATCAATAGTGCTGCCAAAGTTGAATTCTTTTTCAAGTGCGTGCAAAAGGTGAAACTAGGAAAAGCATTAGAATTGCCCCGTGTGAATTCCACTCACATTTCTAAGCCAATACATTTAAAAGATTAAATGAAAATATCTCATCTACTGTTATCACACTCTGCTGTCTTCACCAATGTGAACTGAGAATAAGAGATGGCAGCTTTTCAATGTATTGGCTAGATTCCTCTGGCTTTAACTGCTCCTGTCATTTCTATTTCCTACCGCTCTTCGGTGATAAAGCGACAAATAATATTCCAAAATGCCACTAACATTCAATATAGGAGATTCTGTCATCTACAATTAGCATATTTTTCTGGTAGACCAAGTGTTTAGAATACAATGATGTATGAGTCCAGTAAAAATATAGACAGTTGCCTGGATATAAGAAGGATGTGTGGGAAGTTGACTTTGTGTACTAATAAATGCCAAAAGGTACACTCAGTTAAGGAAATTATGTATGGAGGATTCCGGTTATAAATTTCTCTTGCATTTTCTGAGTTGAACTGCTTATGTGTCTGTATAAATTGCTAAGCAGAAAATAGGCTAAGAGCATTAAAACTTCAGTTAACTCTATTTCCTCGGGTATATATAATTTAAAACTTATTTAGGACAATAGCCCATTTGTTTAATAAATCACAGTGTTCATTGCAATATCTTTCAAGCTGAAAGCACTAAATCATTTTATATTACTGAGCCCTGGGAGAATGCGGTATTATAGCTTGGCTGGCAGAACATACATCAGTGTGATATGGATCTAAACATGAAAAAGAAAAGCCGTGCTGAACGGACTCCGAACTGGAAGGGGTGTTATCTGCAGGCTGCAGTGTTTGTTCAAATCACATATTGCTTGGGGTGAGGTCGTATTGCTCTTTTTGCAGGCTTTTTATGATTTTGGTGATAGTTATGACCATTTCTTTAATGTGCAAGATTGAGGAAGTTGTTAGGTGAGGAATGTCTGGAGGGTAATTATTTGACATCGTGAGTAGCTCACTTTTCTGTAAGGAATGGGTTAAAATGGAATGCGGGTGAAATGCTCTCACTTGTTAAGTAGAGTTTATCTATAGCTCCAAACCTGTTTCGTGGAACTCCATTGAACTCCTTTGGTGATCGGTACTAAGAGCAAAGGCATAACTATGGGTAGCAAAGGCATATTGTTCTGCAAGACAGGAGTCTTGATGGGATGCTGCTAATACTAGGATCATCTCACATCCCAAGATCCAGGAAGAAGCTACATCATCTAATTTGCATGAGGTCCAGGAAGGAGCCCTCTGGGAGAGAATAAAAATCCTGCATACAGTTGGCATTCAGGCTGTCCCATCATGACTGGCATTGACTGGTTGAAGGAAAGGAAAGGGGAAGGTCCTGGAAAGGGTGCAAAGGAAGTCCTTACTAGAAGGAAAATGGTATTCCAAAGTGGGGAAAAATGTGGTAAACATTTTGCAATGTATACATGTATCAAATCATCACATTGTAGACTTCAAACGCACACTTCTATACATAAATTATATCTCAATAAAGTAGGGGAAAAAAAATCTAAGGAAGAAAGGCACTTGTCATGCTGAGGACGAGAGGACTATAATGAGGCCTGTCTTTGTCCAATTGCTGAAGAATGCATTGTTACCTGGAAGGAAAAACCAGAAGAGCTGTATCACTAGGAACATAAGCAAGATGGCTGCTAGACTCACCTCTCCTGCCAAGGATAGGGCTGAGAAGAGATGCAGATGTGTGGTCACTGGACCTCTGCCTCTGGTGGAGATGGAGGCATCTGGTCAGTTCTCATAAAGGCTTATGAAAAGGACAAAGTTAATGAAAAAAACTAACCTCCCTGTTAAGGGTACACTTTAAACTGCATTCCCTGTGCCTGCTGCTTCTATGATAGTTTTTATTCGGAATTTTTTTCTTTGTGCAGAGGATGTTTTGAAGGGTTAGAAATTCTCCTTGGTGACCTCAGATCCCACAAATTCTGAAATCAATAATGCTGCCTGCCACGTTCATGTCAAGTGATTACTAGTCACCACTTTTCCACATACCTTTATCCTATTTCTAAATTGCACACACACGCTTGCCTCACAAATCCCGCTACAATGTGTAAATTGTGCACTGCTCTTCGAAGATTGCATTCTCTCCGGTCGCTTCTTTGAACCCAGGTCCTCCTTCATGGCACTGTGTTATTTTTGTAATTTGCTGGCTGATGTCACCTCTGTAGACACACAGTGCCAACAGGAAGCCCAGACAGAGCACTTCCTCTTGCGTTGAGAGTGAGGGGGATTCTTCCTCTCTCATGTCACACCCTGCTTGGCAGGCTCTCCATCCCCTAAGGAACAGATGTGGGAGCATATGTACAAAGCAGGCCTGTGAAGAGCAGACACCCATGAGGCCTGCGGTGTGTCCATCCTCCTCCACAGGCAGGCAGCTGAAGCTCGCGAAGCCCCCTCATGCATCAGCTGGGCAGACGCTGGGACCACACGGGAGGAACAAATCAGGATGCAATCCCCCTGTGGGCCCGGTTCCCATTCAGTGGGTGGGACATCCACAGTCTGGGCTGGTGAGCAATGTGTGGCGTGGGCTCCTCTCTCCAGCCCTCCTTTCTTCTGTGTTGTGCTTTGTCAAGCACGACTGTGTGCGCAAAGCTAGGGAAAAGCAACAGAGCCTCTGAACTGGCAATTGGCTGCAAAACCCAGCCAACGTTGTTGTTGTTTTTAAAATTTTTGAGTTTTATTTTATTTTTATACAGCAGGTTCTTATTAATCATCCATTTTATACACATCAGTGTATACATGTCAGTCCCAATCGCACAATTCATCACACCCCCACCCCCACCCACTGCTGTGTCCATACATTTGTTCTCTACATCTGTGTCTCTATTTCTGCCCTGCAAACGAGTTCATCCGTACCATTTTTCTAGGTTCCACATATATGCGTTAATATGCCATATTTGTTTTTCTCTTTCTGACTTACTTCACTCTGTATGACAGTCTCTAGATTCATCCACGTCTCTACAAATGACCCAGTTTTGTTCCTTTTTATGGCTGAGTAATATTCCATTGTATATATATATACCACATCTTCCTTATCCACTTGTCTGTCGATGGGCATTTAGGTTGCTTCCATGACCTGGCTATTGGAAATAGTTCTTCAGTGAACATTGGGGTGCATGTGTCTTTTTGAATTATGGTTTTCTCTGGGTATATGCCCAGTAGTGGGATTGCTGGGTCATATGGTCATTCTATTTTTAGTTTTTTAAGGAACTTCCATACTGTTCTCCATAGTGGCTATATCAATTTACATTCCCACCAACAGTGAAAGAGGGTTCCTTTTTCTCCACACCCTCTCCAGTATTTGTTGTTTATAGATTTTCTGATGATGCCCATTCTAACTGGTGTGAGATGATACCTCATTGTAGTTTTGATTTGCTTTTCTCTAATAATTAGTGATGTTGAGCAGCTTTTCATGTGCCTCTTGACCATCTGTATATCTTCTTTGGAGAAATGTCTGTTTAGGTCTTATGCCCATTTTTTGATTGGGTTGTTTGGATTTTTTAAATATTGAGCTGCATGAGCTGCTCATGTATTTTGGAGATTAATCATTTGTTGATTCGTTTGCAAATATTTTCTCCCATTCTGAGAGTTGTCTTTTCATCTTGTTTATGGTTTCCTTTGCTGTGCAAAAGCTTTGAAGTTTCATTAGGTCCCATGTGTTTATTTTTGTTTTTATTTCACTCTAGGAGGTGAATCAAAAAACATCTTGCTGTGATTTATGTCAAAGAGTGTTCTTCCTATGTTTTCCTCTAAGAGTTTTATAGTGTCTGGTCTTACATTTAGGTCTCTAATCCATTTTGAGTTTATTTTTGTGTATGGTGTTAGGGAGTGTTCTAATTTCATTCTTTTACATGTAGCTGTCCTGTTTTCCCAGCACCACTCATTGAAGAGACTGTCTTTTCTCCATTGTATATCCTTGCCCCCTTTGTCATAGATTAGTTGACCATAGGTGCATGCGTTTATCTCTGGGCTTTCTGTCTTGTTCCATTGATCTATATTTCTGATTTTGTGCCAGTACTATATTGTCTTGATGACTGTAGCTTTGTAGTATAGTCTGAAATCAGGGAGTCTGATTCTTCCAGCTCTGCTTTTTTCCCTCAAGACTGCTTTGGCTATTCAGGGTCTTTTGTGTCTCCATTACAGATTTTAAGATTTTTTTGTTCTAGTTCTGTAAAAAATGCCATTGGTAATTTGATAGGGATTGTGTTGAATCTGTAGATTGCTTTGGATAGTATAGTCATTTTCACAATATTGATTCTTCCAATCCAAGAACATGGTATATCTCTCCATCTGTTGGTATCATCTTTAATTTCTTTCATCAGTGTTTTATAGTTTTGTGCATACAGGTCTTTTGTCTCCCTAGGTAGGTTTATTCCTAGGTATTTTATTGTTTTTGTTGCAGTGGTAAATGGGAGTGTTTCCTTAATTTCTCTTTCAGATTTTTCATCATTAGTATATAGGAATGCAAGAGATTTGTGTGCATTAATTTTGTATCCTGCAACTTTACCAAATTCATTGATTAGCTCTAGTAGTTTTCTGGTGGCATCTTTAGGATTCTCTATGCATAGTATCATGTCATCTGCAAATGGTGGCAATTTTACTTCTTCTTTCTCAATTTATATTCCTTTATTTCTTTTTCTTCTCTGCTTGCTGTGGCTAGGACTTCCCGAATTATGTTGAATAATAGTAGTGAGAGTGGACATCCTTGTCTTCCTGATCTTAGAGGAAATGCTTTCAGTTTTTCACCATTGATAATGATGTTTGCTGTGGGTTTGTCATATATGGCCTTTATTATGTTGAGGTAGGTTCCCTCTATGCCCACTTTCTGGAACATTTTTATCACAAATAGGTGTTGAATTTTGTCAAAAGATTTTTCTTCATCTATTGAGATAATCACATGGTTTTTCTCCTTCAATTTGTTAATATGGTGTATCACATTGTTTGATTGCATATATTGAAGAATTCTTGCATCCCTGGGATAAATCACACTTGATCATGGTGTATGATCCTTTTAATGTGTTGTTGGATTCTGTTTGCTAGTATTTTGTTGAGGATTTTTGCATCTGTATGCATGAGTGATATTGGTCTGTAATTTTCTTTTTCTGTAGTATCTTTGTCTGGTTTTGGTATCAGCGTGATGGTGGCCTCATAGAATGAGTTTGGGAGTGTTCCTTCCTCTTCACTTTTTTGGAAGAGTTTGAGAAAGATGGGTGTTAACTCTTCTCTAAATGTTAGATGGAATTAACCTGTGAAGCCATCTGGTCCCGGACTTTTGGTGGTTGGAAGATTTTTAATCACAGTTTCAATTTCATTACTTGTGATTCGTCTGTTCATATTTTGTATTTCTTCCTGTTCAGTCTTGGAAGGTTATACCTTTCTAAGAATTTGTCCATTTCTTCCAGGTTGTCCATTTTATTTGCATAGAGTTGCTTGTCGTAGTCTCTTAGGATGCTTTGTATTTCTGCGGTGTGTGTTGTAACTTCTCCTTTTTCATTTCTAATTTTTATTGATTTGAGTCCTCTCTCTCTGATTCTTGATGAGTCTGGCTAATGGTTTATCAATTTTGTTTATCTTCTCAAAGAACCAGCCTTTAGTTTTATTGATCTTTGCTATTGTTTTCTTTGTTTCTATTTCATTTATTTCTGCTCTGATCTTTATGATCTCTTTCCTTCTGCTAACTTCGTGTTTTGTTTGTTCTTCTTTCTCTAGTTCATTTAGGTGTAAGGTTAGATTGTTTATTTGATATTTTTCTTGTTTCCTGAGGTAGGCTTGTATAGCTATAAACTTCCCTCTTAGAACTGCTTTTGCTGCATCCCCTAGGTTTTGGATCATCGTGTTTTCATTATAATTTGTCTCTAGGTGTGTTTTGATTTCCTCTTTGATTTCTTTAGTGTTTTCTTGGTTATTTAATAACATTTTTTATTCTCCATGTGTGTGTGTTTTTTATGTTTTTTTCCTTGTAATTGATTTCTAATCTCATAGTATTGTGGACAGAAAGGATGCTTGATATGATTTCAGTTTTCTTAAATTTACTGAGGCTTGATTTGTGACCCAAGATGTGATCTCTCCTGGAGAATGTTCCATGCGCACTTGAGAAGAAAGTGTAATCTGCTGTTTTTGGATGGAATGTCCTATCAATATCAGTTAAATCTATTTGGTCTATTGTGTCATTTAAAGCTTGTGTTTCCTTATTAATTTTCTGTTTGGATGGTCTGTCCATTGGTGTAAGTGAGGTGTTAAAGCCTACCACTCTTATTCTGTTGCTGTCAATTTCCTCTTTTATAGCTGTTAGCAGTTGCCTTATGTATTGAGGTGCTCCTATGTTGGGCGCATATATATTTATAATTGTTATATCTTCTTCTTGGATTGATCCCTTGACCATTATGTAGTGTCCTTCCTTGTCTCTTGTAACATTCTTTATTTTAGAGTCTCTTTTATCTGATACGAGTATTGCTACTCCAGCTTCCTTTTGATTTCCATTTGCATGGAATATCTTTTTCCATCCCCTCACTTTCAGTCTGAATGTGTCCCTCAGTCTGAAATGGGTCTCTTGTAGATAGCATATATATGGGTCTTGTTTTTGTTTCCATTCAGCAAGCCTGTGTCTTTTGGGTGGAGCATTTCATCCCTTCACGTTGAAGGTAATTATCGATATGTATGTTCCTTTTACCATTTTCTTAATTGTTTTGGTTTGTTTTTGTAGGTCCTTTTTTTCTCTTGTGTTTCCCACTTAGAGAAGTTTCTTTAGCATTTGTTGTAGAGCTGGTTTGGTGGTGCTGAATTCTCTTAGCTTTTGCTTGTCTGTAAAGCTTTGATTTCTCCATCAAATCTGAATGAGAACCTTGCCAGGTAGAGTAATCTTGGTTGTTGCTTCCTCCCTTTCATCACTTTAAGTATATCATGCCACTCCTTTCCGGCTTGTAGAGTTTCTGCTGAGAAATCAGCCCTTAACCTTATGGGTGTTCCCTTGTATGTTATTTGTTGTTTTCCCCTGCTGCTTTCAATAATTTTTCTTTGTCTTTATTTTTTGCCAGTTTGATTACTGTGTGTCTCGGCGTGTTTCTCCTTGGGTTTATCCTGTATGGGACTCTCTGCACTTCCTGTACTTAGGTGGCTATTTCCTTTCCCATGTTAGGGAAGTTTTCAACTATAATCTTTTCAAATATTTTCTTGGGTCCTTTATCTCTCTCTTGTCCTTCTGGGACCCTTATAATGTGAATGTTATTGGGTTTAATGTTGTCCCAGAGGTCTCTTAGGCTGTCTTCATTTCTTTTCATTCTTTTTTCTTTATTCTGTTCTGCAGCAGTGAATTCCACCATTCTGTCTTCCAGGTCACTTATCCGTTCTTCTGCCTCAGTTATTCTGCTATGGATTCCTTCTAGTGTAGTTTTCATTTCAATTATTGTGTTATTTTCTCTGTTTGTTTGTTCTTTAATTCTTCCAGGTCTTTGTTAAACATTTCTTGCATCTTTTTGATCTTTGCCTCCATTCTTTTTCCGAGGTCCTGGATCATCTTCCTTATCATTATTCTGAATTCTTTTTCTGGAATGTTGCCTGTCTCCACTTCATTTAATTGTTTTTCTGGGGTTTTATCTTGTTCCTTCATCTGGTACATAGCCCTCTGCCATTTCATCTTGTCTGTCTTTCTGTGAATGTGGTTTTTTTCCACAGGCTGCAGGATGGTAGTTCTTCTTGCGTCTCCAAAGTTTTCTTTTTATTTAATTATAGTACCACCAGGATTTTATTATAACCATTAGGAAAATATAGAGAATGTTTTTAGAGTTCAAGGGCTCAAATCATTTTTTGCAAACTGACATGAGTCATTGTGATTAGTCATAATTGATGGACTATTTTTTTTTTTTTACTGCCACATTAACCTGCCTAGTGGTAGGTGAGGATCTGAGGTCTCCTCTTCCAAAACCTACCTGCTGCCAAGTGCTATGTTATAATAGAAATAAGTCTTAGCATGAGCTCCCCTATGCTGCAGTAGAATGAGTTATTTGTCCAAATTCTTCAGGTACAGCCTTGCCATGGCTTCATTGTGAGTGGAGTACTTCACCACCTTTTGATTTTGGGGTCATATGTACGCCTTGTTTGTTCAGTGGGATGTCTGTAGGTAATTGGAGGAGAGGCTTGAAATGGACGCGTGAGGTTGAGGTTGCTTTTTTGGCATCTGCTATCAATATAAGGAGAATGTATTCCATGTAGTTACTGCCCTTTCAGCAATATGAGACCGCAAAATTAGTCCCATGAAGCACAGATTCACCTGACCCCCAAGTGCCCAATAGCTCCAGTGGGTCATTGTTATAAATAATTTATAGACAATATAACATTTGTCTATCCACCTATCCATCCTTTTCATCTGTCCATCCATCCAAGCAGTCCTTGCTTTCATGCCAGTGTTGGGCTATAAAACAACTATGCAAGCTGAAACTGCTCAAACTGACTTTAATAATGAATGGACTAAATTCTTATTGCCCTGTGTCCTTTAAAATTTTTTGTTAAAATAAAAACACTAATTAAAAACACTTTATGTTAGGTATAAATTTATAGGGAAATGTAAAAATAGTAAGGCTGATATTTATTTAATATATTTTAATTTAAAACATTAAAAATTTAAATGTATTTTTTTGTTAAAATCTTATCAGAGGTAGTTGGACAGGGCTTGCCTTCTTCTAGTTATTTAATTTACAATATGGAATGAATGACTTTTCTATACCTTGGCAAATTGACATACTCCTTTCTAAGTTTGGATAAGCTTCTAACATTTTATCCTTTGAGTTTTCAATGGTGGGATGTGTCCCCAAGAGTTCTGTTAATGTAAATTTTTTTTTTTTTTTTTGATAGACTCACTTCCTCTGGAACATTTTCATCCTTTTTATCACAATTACTTTCCATATTTACGTCAATTTTGTCTTCACTAAGTTCCTCCAGCTGTGTAACAAGTTCTCTCAACTGGCAGAAGTGTCAGTATTCCCATGGTCAGCTATTGCTCCTATCATTTTGTTTATGTTCCATTTGAATGTCACTTCCAGCTGTATTACTTTTTTTTCTTCATTGTAATTTCATCTTTGTTAACCAATTCACTTTTTTGACTTTCAGTTTTTTAAAAATGCCACTTGGGTTTATCACTAGAAGAAAAGGAGGCAACATGGCTACACACTTTGCTATGAACTGACGTATGTGCAGTGACCAATCATTGACAGACTTTGAAAGGAGTGACATGATTCATCAGTGATCATGATGTCTATATGTTATGCACATGGTGATTTGTGGACTGAAGAGCTTTGCAGGGAAATGTGTAGTTTATGCAGATGCTCATAGTTAAAACTGAAATGTGAGCTGTATTGTTAGGATACTGGTGTTATTTAGTTAAGCCATGGTAACTGAAATCCATGCCTATTGGAATCGTGCAAAGTGAGGAGTGACTGTGTGTGTGTGCACTTAAACCATGAATGTGTAAGGCTTCTTTGTTCCTATAAGTGTAACAGGGATGTTGCCTAGGTCTTATACTTTATAGATGCTGGATATAGTCACTTGAATTTGCTATTAACCTCTCAAAGTCTGTAGCCCTTGCTTGCCAAATTTCAGACCCTCAAACTTGTCCCATTCTTGTCTCTCTGTGTGTCCCTGAAGACGGAAGAGCATGGCCCCTCATATCATGTTTGTGCCTTTTGTTGTGTCTGTCATCCCTCTAACCAAGTTGCTTCACTCAGTGTCCCTCTTGGTTGTGGTCAGATGGTTGCTTGCTCATCCTGGAAGGTGAGGACCTGCTTTTGCCTCCTTACTTCCCTCAGGTGTCTCTCCTCTCCCAATTTCTAGTCAATTTCTAGACTCTTGTAGCTACTACCTTCATTGCCTGAATGTTTTAAGCTGTTTAATCTGGTTGAACACATCTCACGCCAGGATAAAAATGCTCATTGGGAAGAGAAAGGTGCTCCCAAATTATGTGGCTTATAGTATATTGATTCTTGAAGTTAAATTGGCATTTAGAGTACAAAAAGTATTCATTAGAAAACAAAATCCTCTTGTAATGAAGGGAAATATTTGAATTTCATAATGAGTGCATGGTCCCAAGGTCTTTCTTTGTCTACGCAAGAAATAGAATTAAAGACAGTGATCCAATTAGGAAGAAACAACCTGAATATGTATTGTCCTGACAATATTCAGTCATGGCAGTTTCTGCTCATCCTATTTAGTTCAAATCTTTTGAACATTTGTTATTCAGAGAAAAAGCAAAAGCCACTGGCTAGCTCCTAAATGCCATGGTTTTATCACATCTGTCAAAAATGAATTTGCTACCTTATTTTTACAAGTACACTTTGTAATGCAAAAGGGAGAAATACCATTCTCTTTCAAGAAATATGTGGTACGGAAGCTAAACCAATATTTTTCTTTTTAAGACAGATAACACCCCTCTTCACAAAGAGAGAGTGCTGCTGTCACCTCCACACTACCTTTCAGACAGTTAATGAGAACCATCTTATCCCAGAGAGTAAAAGTCAAATACATCAGCTGCCTTCTGATAGAGGGGCAAAGAAAGGCCGAGGAAGACCTCCTGCCGCCAGCTTTTGAAGACCCTGCTATTATCCTTACCCACAAAGGGCAGTCTGTCTTCCAGTACATATAGTGTATGTGAGGAGAGGAATCCAGTTCTGACTTGTCACTCACTGACAAGAGTCCTTCCTGAAATTCCCCTCTGGGCAATGGTGGATAATCTCTGAAACAGGTAGGGTGCCCTGCAGAAATCCAGGGTGTGGGCAAGACTTGCAGGGCTGGCTGGGGTGGCCCTGGGGCCTCAGGACCAACAGAACTAAGGGAGGTAGGAAAGCCAAGATCAAAGCCAGCAGAAGCATCCTTGTGAAAGTGCTGAGCAAGGGGAGAGAAACAAAATACAAGCCAATAGGCCCACTGGAGACACCAGGAGAAAGGGGAGTGGTTTGGGAATTAGGGGAGATGTTTAAAATCTAGAGAAAGTCCCTGAAAAGGTAGGACCCATTTTCAGTACCTTTTATTGGGTCAATGTGGCCTTCCTCAAGTTCTGAAAGGAGTTGAGAAGGTGACTAAGCTAATTTGAAAAAGTAAGCCCAAATCAGCGACTTTGGCTCCAGTTGGGATCTACCAAATTTTGCCATCATTGTGATTTTAGTAAGAGGATAACAAGCACTTTTTAAAAGATAATTGAACTTAGGCATTGTAGGTAATGAAACTCACATTTTAAAATGGACTTTAGATTACAGGAAGGGGAAAAAGTCATCTTCTAAAAGGCCCAAGAAATATGTATTTTTACTGCAAAGCAAGGGAGGAGAGAGCTTGAACAAATAAAATAGAGAAGCAAAGGAGTCCAAGAGAGACACCATTAAGTCGTGCTGCTGATCACTTTGGTCTCTAGGACCTGTCAGAGCACCTTGGAAATGAGGCAGAAGCAATCTGAATGGACTTGAGCTGATTTCTCACTTGACAGTGGTGCCTCTCCCACTGCAAATTTCTCATCTGCCCCTTAGATTCAGAAGGAAACAGGATGAATCAGTTCAACACAGGCTTGCTAAGGGATGTAATGCAAGACTGCCATTGGAATATGCTTTAACAACCTACCTCAATTTCTGAGATTATGACAAGTGGTAGTTAATTTTGACATTGATGCCTGTTTGGGCATCCTATTTATTCTCAGCACAGTTTATTTATCTCACTATCTGGGATTCATGGCTTCTTTTTTAGTTTAATTAGAATCAGTCTTTACCAAGTCCATCTAATTGAAAAATGCATTCAGCTAATAGGTAAACGATAAAAATAAAGGGCCAAAACAACCATGGCTATGTTGAACAGCAGGGGAATCTTTTTTTTTTCTGGACATACCAAATAGAGTAGATATACCAATTCAAATCCAGGGCATAAATAAATACAAGTACAATACAAAATGCTTTTATTAAAACATTAAAGGAAAATTTAGCTATTGTGAAGTTCAGGAAAGAAACTTTTGATTTCCCATGCCTGAGTATTAATGACCAAGGAACTGAAGCTAGGGATTTATATGAGCTAAAGAAACATCGATGAAAAGTCATCATATTTTGCTATGTGCACATAGACGTTTGTTAATTGTTTCCTCCATTTAATTTAGCTTTTGGAAATCTATAGGACCGTCTGCAGAAATAGGATTATGTAGGCACCTAAAACACCCTCGATGTGTTTCTGTGCCACTCATCAAATGCCTGCTCCCTGAAAGCCACTGACAATGTGCAAAGAGGCTTCAAATTGATGTCTGCCCCTAAGCAGGAGGGTTGGGACAAGGTAATGAACATCACGCACCATATTGACAATTTACAGATATTAAATGATTTACTCCTCAGAAAAGGAAATCATAGAAAACATATATAATTACCCCAGTTTTAGAGATGCATCTCAGAAAGTTTAAGTGATAAAACTATCTAGTAATAATACACAGCATTGTCAGTAATATTAATAAGAAAAAGTAAAATTACAATTCATCAGGCCCAAATCACACGTCGGGTAGTAAGATGAGCATTTTACGTATATAATCGATCCTCTCAGCCTCTCTGGGAGTTAGCTACTAGTATGTGAATTTTGTAGATGAGGAAATGGAAGGTTCCTGAGAAAAGTACTTCTCACAATTTAATCTGCATACAAATCAAAGATGGATTTTGATAAAACGCAGCTTCTGATTCACTGGGTCTGGATGGGACCTGAGGTTCTGCATATCTAACAAATTCCAGGTGAACTGATGCTGCTGGTCTATGTACTATACTCAGAGCAGCAAGACCTGAGACGTTAAATAACTTGGTCCAGTATATGAGGTTGATTCTCAGTGGAGAAAAGATCAAACTGAGGTTTGTCTGGCTCAAAATTCCAAGTCCATATCTCACCTGTGCTATCTCTCCTGAAGATCTAGCAGTTCTGACCTAGTGGGGGAAAAGATGTGCATGAGGGTAAGTCTGAAACCAGGTACTAATTACTGTACCCTCTCAGACAGGATCATAGAGGAACTCCATCATTATTCTCACCACCAAGTGTTTCCTGGAGAAAGAAGGATATCAATGAGTTATCTCAACAGGATAAATCAGGGTGATTCCTGGAAAGAGTTGGCATATAAGCTAGACCTAGAAGACAAATGATATATATATATATGATTTACCATATGAGATTATGTATAACATTCATCTGTCTATATCCATATATATCTATACTTACATAGATACATAGATATATACTTACTTCAACGCAGAGGGAATAGGGGGCAGAGATTCCACACGGTACAAGGCAGGATTGGGACAACTCAATATTTTGACCTCTGGCTCTATAGATCACAGAGTATTTTTGCTCCCCTCTCTTACCTGAGGGGTACCTGGATGTAAGACACTGGGAGTGGCTTTCAAGGTGTTTCTTTTCGTATTTGATAGGGGTCTAATACTAGGGGCCTCAAAGCTCTTGATCTTAGGACATTAGGAGCCATAAATCTAGTCAATTTACAAATAGAATTTATTTGAATTGTTTGTTGTTATTTTCTGTTTTATTTGGATTAAGTTACCTTTTATATTTACCTCTAGATAATTCAACCCGATTTTCTCAAGGTTTATTAAGCTTTTCTTTTGCGTCAGGTTTGGAAAAGCAGATATTAGATGCCACTTAAAATTATGGAAAACAAAATATGGATGAGAGAGCCTGAAAGTTTGTGAGATGAGGTTCTGTTTACTTATAGGCTTTATTCAGTTATTTAAAACAATGTTCATATGCAAGAGATTAAAAAATTATCTTATATAGTTGATATTGAGAAATATCAGAAATTGACAATAAATTAGATTTCTGTGATAAAAACCCCATGATTAAGTCATGATGAGACATAGCCATGTTGATACTTTTTGAGAGTATTTGAAATCTTCTGAGTATAGATACTTTAATTATAAATCTGCCTTTAAGTTATTATTAGGCATTAATTAGTATGTTGCATATCTATTTTTAAAAAAGCAATTGTGAGGATGTACATTAAGAATAAACAGAGAAATAAAGTGTGCTGGTGGTTATTATTCCCCCAAATAATTAACCACTATTTTTAGCCATGAAATTCAAGACCAAGAAGAAAATAAACTTGTGTATAGAGTTGTGCTTCTTTAGTTATTGTAAGAAGGTCTATTTTGTGGGGAGGACGGTCACTTCTCCTTTTATAACTGAACAGATGGTTTTTGTTCCTTTACCTATTTTGTTTATTTTCTGTTGTTTCTCGGGAAGGCCCCCCAGGCAAAGCTGTCCCAACTCAGTGCTCATGAACAGGCCAGATCTTATGATCTTGGCACTTTAAGTGATATTTTCTAAGTGAGAAATTCTTTTACTCATTTATTTCTCTCCTTATCCTTCCGGGCACTGCCAGTGCATTGTGGAGTGTAAAACTTCTTTCAGCATCATTAACCTGAAGTTTATTGTAATACATATCCTCCTCTACCTACAATGTAAAAGAAATCAGTAACACTTTCTGTCATTATTCGACATTCGGTATAAGGTGCAAAAATGGCTGTATCTCTGTGTGTGTGTGTGTGCGTGCATGCACCAGTAATGACATACTGAATAAATCATTACACAGAAAATTGATCACTGTGTTTGCTCGTGTTGGTCCCAGGCTATTTTCTCTGAGATTCTGTCTCTCCTTTTTGCTTTTGATTTTGATAAAGATGACAGTTGAATTGTATCTTAATCATTTAGTTTTTCACTGTTTTTAAAAAGATAGCTGGCGCCAAGTACATGTTGTCCATACCTATTGTTGTTATTTAAAGGGATCTATGTGATCTTTAACAGAAAGAATCTTCCCAGCTTGAGGCCAAGAAATGGTAATGCAACCACAGGAACGGTCTGACAAACCCTCTCATCTGAAACATGTGAAAACACGAGAAGGCATTCATGTTGAGTAATTACTTTCAGAACAGTTTCCGTGGGACTTCATAAAACCATTGACTTAATGTTGAAATATTGACCCTTTTCTCCCAGTGAAAACTCTATTCATATGAGCCTCCCATCAATCAAGCCCTGTAAATCCTTTCATAGTCTATTTGGAGTCTCCAGATTGTCCTCAGCAGCAAAAAAGAACACACCCCTCCCCCATTCAGAAAAACTGCCCTTTAGCCAACATTTTATGTCATTTAATTGTTTGCAAGATTCATTAATTGGCAACAGCCCTAACAGATACTCACTAGAATTAACAAGATTCCACTATAATTTATAGATTATATGTCACTCTTCCCCCTTAGCTGGAAAAGGGCATGCATATTTCAAAATCACTTTTCAGTCTTGAGATTTAAACATGTTTCCCCAACGACATCTATTTTCATGCACATGATTTAAAACATGAGCTTTTAATATTTTATATATATATATATATATATATATATAAAGATTACTTTAAAGGAAGATAGCAGCTTACATGTCATAAGTTTTCATATGACTCTGGCCATTGCAGATATTTCTAGAACTTAGGACACTTAAGAGTGCAGAATTCCTTGCTTATATAAAAATGCAGGGGGGATGGCAGAAAGAGTCAGAGACTATTGATCAAAAGACCTGCATTCTAGTGCTCATTTTTATTTCTTGTCAGCACTGTGGCTTTGGACATACTATGCAACTCTCAAGGTCTTAGCTTTCCCATCTGTGAAATGGGAATGATAATCGTGACCTCAACATATTTTTTAGGATTTAAATTTTAACTAATACTTGAGAAAATTACCTTGTGTGCTTTGAATTATATAGCGCATTTTGTGACCTCAGGTTTGCTGACCTAAGTTGACTTAAGGGTTTAGATATAGGGAAGAATTACACTAACCCTGAGGCTGAATGAACTCTCCCACTAATGCTTAAAATTGCATTCTGATATTTGAGGGGTTTTTTTCTTCCTGAGTATATATCACAGGTAGAGAGAAGGCATTTAAACCTTGGTATAAATGTATAAATGATTGATCTGAGTACAGAAAAGGAGAAGAGTTGGGTCCTTCAAATTCATAAACCCACCTAGGGCTGCATAGCTCACCCTTTCAAGAGGATCTTCTTGGACCTTCCTGGACAGCAAGGGCTGGTGGGGTCCTATGCTGCCCCACGGGGAACTCAGAGGCCTGGGCAGGATGGGGTTGTCCAGGGCTTGGTCAGTGCTGGACACCGTCAGGTCCGAACATCACCTAATAACACACTTCTGTTGTCTGATTTTACAGCCAGGGCCTCTGAGGCACAGCCTTGCTAAAGTCACACAACATAAGTAGAGAAGCTGCAATCTAGATCTACACTCTCTTACTCCAGATCCTACTACTATCTCAATCCCTATTTTGTGCTATATTTGTTGGTTGGATGGATGGAGGCAGGGAGGGATGGATGGATAGATGGATGGATGGATATTAAGCAGAAGTAAACGTTCTTACATAAGAGCTTTTTTAGGCGATGGGGAAATGTTTCAGAGATGACTCTCTGTATATTTTACTAGGGAATTAGTAATTTTGAAGGTTAGGATGCCATTTGCCATAGTGAAATCTAATAAAGTTAATTTTATAGGGTCTGAGCTAATGTATAGGAAGCATAATTATAGGGGGAAAGGGGACCGATTTTTGCATTCAATATCATTAACAAGTCTGCGAGCTCCTTGAGATTCTAATAGGCTCCTCATTTTTCCATCCCCGTCAGCACAGAGCACAGGTTCTGGCGCAGAGAGGGTGCTTCATAAAGACCTGCTATGGATAGTGAATTAAAGTTTTCTCTCATCCATCCAATAAATACTGTTTAAGTGTCTGATGCACTGAGTTAGAAGCTGGATCAAGAGTGGTAAGTGACAGACAGAAACCTCTGTCTTTATGAAACTTAGAACCAAGTGATGAAGTTCTCCAAAGGAAATTATGATGGTATTGTGGTTGAAGACGGAGAAGGGTACTAAGCAAATTGGGCAAGTCCTCCGACAAGTGGTCCAAAGAGTCCTCTCTTGGCAAATCAGTAATATGATACGTGAAGGTGAAACATGAAGGCTGAGAAGAAACTTGAAGGTTGTGTGGACAGCAGTGGGGAAGAGCATCTCAGGCAGAGAAGTCTGTGCAGAGGCCCTGAACTGGGAGCGATCTGGCTTATTTGGGAACCTGAAAGATGGCCATGGAGGCTGGAACACAGTGAAAGAAGGGAGGAGTAGGAAGAGAGATTGTTTTAAAGGCATGAGAAAGGTTTTTATTTGTGGAGACAGCTTTCCTAGCTTTGATCTCAGCCTTATTGTTTTGAAGAATTATTAAAGACGTTTGCAAATAATTGGACCCTGTAAGTTTAATTTACAAAACTAGGTTTGAGAGTGTTGTTCTCCTGATGTGGATAGATATTCTTGAGCTCAGTTTTTCTAATTTTGTCCAACCATTAGCTTTGGAGCATGGTGCATTCAAAATAATTTGTATTGCTCTGTTTCTGATAATACCAAGATCAGTGTTGTCAAAATGCACGAAGATAGGGCAGCAAGGTGACACTTCAAATAGTATTAGTAATTTTGGCCAACCTATCATTATTCAGGATATTTTAACATTGGGGTTGGATGAATTAGATGCTAAACCTACCTTAATTTTCTATCTAGCAATTATACTGTTAAATCATATACTCATAGTATTATAAGCCTTGGGTAATAGCAGGTGAGGACAAAAACCCTTCTGTTCCTCACTGGGAATATCGGTCTTCTGAAAAATTAATCAGAGTACAACAAACAGAAAGTAACTCAAATAGCAGCCACAATGATAATACCTCATATCTCTACAGCATATTGTTGCTTTCAGAGCACTTTCATGGATGTCATTTTACAAACCAGGGAGGTGAAAAGAGATTGACTCAGGAAAGTTAAAAGACATTGTCAGGGTCTCACTCCAAGTTCATGGCAAAGTAGGTCCTCTGTTAATTGTGTCTTCACCTCGTTCAGTAACTTGTGAATTATGCCCAGGTGCTCAGAGATAATGCTCATCAAAGTGAGAGTGACAGACTTTTAAAGGTTTCACACCTCTCTGGATGCCTTGATGGGTTATGTACTTGGAATCCTGTAGTAGCCCTGGGAGACACACAGAGCAGTTATGATTGCCCAATTTAGAGACAAAGAAAACAAGGCTTAGAGAGATAACAGTGACTTGCCCAGTGTTATGCACCCAGTTGGAGGATGGAATACTGTATTCTGACTTGAGGATTTTTTTCTTATTAATATTTTGAGTATATAAAAACTGTCACCAACTGTGTGAGCTTAGAAATTTGTTGACTTGGCAATTTGGTCTATTTTACGTTGAAATAGGTACTGTTTTAATCGATCTAAGTACTAAATTGAACTATTTTCTCCTATGACATCTCTCTAGGATGTAATTAATTTTCATGGGCCTTTCATTTCCAGAACTCAAATGGGAATCTTATCATTATCTTTGTGGTTAACTTTTACATTCACGACATCTCTATATCCTATTCCTTTTCCTTGTTCTGCTTTACCCAACAGCCTTCTTCAAAGTCTCCCACTGTTTTTCTTTTCAGAATCACTACAAGAAATAGTTTGGGGAAATCAGCTTAGATAGTGGCTGGGAACCCTCATTTAGACATAAAAGGGAAATAGAAGAGAGCAGTTAAAATTGGAATCTCACAAGTATGAACTATTTCTGTATACTTTTAAAAGTCTTAGCCTTTTTTATCCCTAAATTGTCTTGAACAAGAATTATCTTCTTAGAATATGTGCACCATGGGGGGGATGCAGAAGCAATCTGCCCTAATAGAAGGGCACAGCGGTGATGAAATTTGTTTTTGAAGCAGATGACCATGAGTCTAGAGTCATATTTTTCACTTATTAACTTGTGATTGTGTGAAAGTTAAATAATCTGTGTGTAGCAGTTAACTCATCTGTAAAATGAGGAAAATGATTATGTGCCTTGTAAAGCCAGTATGAAGAATACTTGAGGTAACCCATTAACATGCTTAGTTTAGCTCTGTGATTGGCTTACGTCGGCTCTATAGAGCTTCCTCGACTTATGATGAGGTTACGTCCTGATAAACCCATCTAAGTTGAAAATACCGTAAATCAAAAATGCCTTTGATGTACCTAACCTACCGAACATCATAGCTTAGCCAAGCCTACCTTAAACATGCTCAGAACACTTACATTAGCCTACTATTGGGCAAAAATCATCTAGCACAAAGCCTAGATGATTTGTATATATAGTGTTGGATATAGTATCCAATAGTGTTGGATATAGTATCCAATATCCAATAGTGTTGGATATCTCAAGTATCTACAGATGTTCCCCAACTTACGATGGTTCAACTTAGGATTTTCTGACTTTAAGAGGGTGTGAAAGCCATGTGCATTCAGTAGAAACTGTACTTTGAATTTTTTGATCTTTTACTAGGCTGGCTACGTGCGGTACCATACTCTCTGGTGACGCTGCAAGCAGCAGTCACAGCTCCCAGCCAGCCACTCAGTCGCCAGGGTAAACAACCCCTATACTTACAACACTTCTGGACCCATAAAACCATTCTGTTTGTAAAATCTTTGCCCTTCTCAGAGGTATTTTTCTGACAGTGGCGGGACCTTCATACTTTGATGAAAAATAATATAAGGTGAATGAGAACCATTGCTCTGGAACAAGATAGCCTTTTTCTAAAAGGCTAATGTTAAAAGCTACATAAGTATTTTCCTTGTTTTCTAAAACTCCTTTGGGTTTGCTTAAGACTGATGTTTTCTCAAGGAGTTCATGGTTATAAGACAGTCTTCTTCAAAGGCTAATGGATGTGCCCTTGGCAGACACGATCTAGTTCATGAAATGGATCAATTTAGCATAAGAGGTGTCTTTTCACACAAAGACAGATACATTTACAAAATTTTTTACTATTACAAAGTTATTATATATTACAAAGCTTCATTTCTTGATGAAAATTTTAGAAATATGTTGACTACTCTTATGGAAGGAGGCAGACAAAACTGAATTCAGCATTTCATTGATTTACACCCCTCTACATTTGTTCTTTTGTGGTTTTGTTCAGCGGCATTTGCTAAGCGTCTGTTCCAGGAAAGCATTGGGGACAAATATTTATGTAGAATGATAGAAATAATACCAGAGAAAAAATCATGCATGTTAGGAGTGGTACTCTATTTCCAAGGAGGAAGATGCTATTTATAACTAAGAATCTATAGGAAACTTTAAAGACTACAAAATCTGTAAGCTGATGAAACCTCAGTCTTGCAGATATGGTGAAGACACTTTTCCACACGTGGAACTTCAACGTTTGGAAATGGAATAAGTGACTGTGTATGATACCATCTACCAGGTTTTTATCTGGAGGGAAATAATAGGAAATGGGAAAACTAAGGTGGCACCATATGATAGAGGACCCAGTATATCAAGAAGAGAAATTTGGGCATTTTTATGGGTAATGAGAATTCAGTCTAAAAACTATGGAAGGCTTATTGTCAGAAAAAAAAAATGTTCAGAGTAATAAGACTGTCTACCAATTACTGCAATAATTAGGTCCAAAGTAAAGCATTTCCAAATTAGGTAAGTCCTTTTTATTTGCACTGAATCAGACTGCACTAACTGAATATCAAACACATGGCAGGTTTACAATTTATTTAATAGTAGCACATAAGCATACAGCAGTTGAAAGAAACCAATGGTGGTTTAGAAAATGCCTGTATTTATGTTTTGAAATGTATTTATAAATAATAACTTAGCACTCCATTAAGAATACATAAAAGCATATTTTGACGGAGGGTAAAGGAAAGGAACCAGAGCCTGGATAAGCGAAGGGCTGAACTGGATTAAACAACAAGTCAGAGCCTATTAGTATATAGTAGTCCACATTCTGTTGTGAGGCAAGTGTAATAAAAATGTGCCCTCGGTTTGTGCCAGCTGCTGAGTCGCCTGGATGGGTTATCATCAAAGAAAAGATGACCTTCTTCACTGTATCTTGTTCTAGTTACTATTGCCACATAACAAATTACTCCAAAACTGAGGGTGTGAAATAACCACTGTTGAATTTTGCTCGTGGTTTTGTGGTTCAGGAACTCAGGAAGGGCGCAAGTGGGAGTTCTCGCCTGGGATGCCTCACACCCGTAGCGGTTAGGTGTGGTCTAGGCTGCCGTTTTCTGGAGGTTTGACTGGGCTGCACATCTGGAGGCTTGCTCAGATGGCCGGCAGCTGGTGCTGTCAACCAGACACCTGCGTGTGACCTCTTCAGTTTGGTCGTCTTAAAATAACCAGACTTATTTGGCGATTGGCTTTCCCCTGAGCAAGCATCCTAAGAGAATCAGGGGAAGCTGCGTGGCCTTCTCTGACCTTGGAATTCACCCAGTATGGCCGCCTTTATGCCCTATTGATGGAAGCAGTTGCAGCCCATCCAGACACAGGAGAGGGAATATAAAGCCCAGTGCCTATTGGGAATAGTGTTAAAGGATTTGTGGCTATTTAAAAATCTGCCACAGTTCTCCTCTTGACCAGACAAAACTGATTACATACTGAGTAGATTTAGTTTAAATATTTTGAAGTAAAAAAGCCACAATTGATTTCTTTACAGTAACAGTTCTTTGAAATATAGATTTTTCAATAGTTTGTACCTAGTGGTAAGTAAAATCAGAAATATAGTCATATTTTATTGAGTCTAAGATGCAGTCAATTTTATGACACAATATTATTTTGTTTATTACCAAGAAAGAAAACAATCACACATAACTTTTTATTTGAGACTAATTCCATGGTGCTGATATATGAAAAGATATTATTAGAATTGATAAAACAATATTTCTAAGTTTCAGAACTATATCTGTGAATTCTTTTTTTTTTTTGAGATATAATTCACCTACCATGAAACTGACCCTTTTAGAGTGTACAATTCAATTGTTTTAGTATATTCACAAGATTGAACAACCATCAAAACTACCCAATTCCAAGACATTTTTGTCACCCTCACCCCCCAAAAAACATACCCATTAGCAGTCACTTCCCATTTCCTTCTCCTTCCAGCCCCTAGCAAGCGATAATCTGCTTTCTGTCTCTGTGGATTTGCCTTTTCTGGGTTTTCCATGTAAATTGACTCATATAATATGTAGCCTTTTCTGTCTGGCTTCTTTCACTTACCATGATGTTTCAAGGTTCATTCATGTTGCAGCATGTGTCTGTGTACTCTCATGGTCTTCATCATCAATTCTTCCATTAGGAAACAGTCCTCATTATATAAGTGTAGAATACAATAATGAATAAGATGATATGCACATGAGCATGTTCAGTAATTGCTCACAAAGCTTAATGTGAGTGGAAAGATAAGAAGGAATTAACCTATGTGGCAAAAATAGAGAGGTGAAATAGTAGTTTGATTCCACTTAGTAGGAGAAATTTTCTTCTATTAATCAAATGAAGGGAAGAAGAGAAGTGAATGCAGGGTGTGCTTCCCTAAAGTGGTATGGGAAGCACCAGCATGATTTCAGGTCTCATGTGGATGACCATTTTAAAATGTCAATAGTTCTATATTAATGTGTCATAGAAAAAAATTAACACATCAAATTTGTGACTTTATGGTTCTGTTCCTTAGGATTAGGCAACTATAATAAGGAGTTACTTTAAATTCAATTTAAGGAAAGATATTGTGTTAATAATAGATAGGGCCAAAATCATAAAGAGAAGAAGGTATTAAATGCAAATATATCAGTAAGGGTCCTTCAGAGGAACAGATCCAATAGCGTATGTGTGTGTGTTTGTGTATAAACAGGTATATTTTTAAGTAATTAGCTCTTGTGATTGTAAGTCCAAAATCTATAAAGCAGGCCAGCAGGCTAGAAACTTAGGCAGGATTTCTGCATGACAAACTTGAGGTAGAATTCCTTCGTTGGGGAAACTTCAGTTTTTTACTCTTAGGACCTTCCACTGATTGGGCTGAGGCCCACCCACCTTATCAAGAATAATCTCCTTTATTTAAGTCAACTGATCATAAATGTTGATCACATCTATGAAAGACCTTCACAGCAACATCCAGACTAGCATTTGACCAAATAACTGGGCACTGTAGCCCAGCCAGATTTACATTATAGTTAACCATTGTGAGAAACAGTCATAGATCATAGGGAGTTTGGGTTTAATGTTGAATTGCATGTACTGGTAGATCATAAGGTGGGAATCTTCAGCAGAGTTTTAGGAATGAAAGCAATTTATGAGCAATCAATCTGCCTTCACATGCTCACCAATTTTTTAATTCAGAAAATCATTTAGTCTGGAAATTTTCCTTCATATAGTTGCATGTCCTATTGTTAAGGGAAGAAATATTTCAAGACCTTTCCGATTAGGCTCATTTTACATAGCTCTGTTGTGGCATTACATTGTAAGCATCCACCATAAAGGTTTGCTAGTGATTACACTTAATTTGTATTCAGATGAAAGCAAAGAGAACGAAAAATACACAAGCAGGAGTCTTGCAATTATGTTACATAAAATTATTCGTCAATATAGAAAATTGTTAGTGGGAAACTGCCCATCATGCATAAAAATAATTTTGATTTTGACATACAGAGTTTAATGTAGGAATGATTGTAGGGAGACCACATTATTATTTTTTCCCTTAATTATTAAAGCACATTTGAATTTGTTTTAAAGAAAGTGATTTCTTTATGAATTTGAGTGTTTCCAGTCAAGAGAAAACTTGTTTTGGCTCTGTGACAAAGTCCATTTTGCAACGCTTACTGTGAACTGTAAAATTGTAGGAACAAGAAATAACCTTTAATTATGTCCATTTTTTCCTCTTGAACATAACTAAAAAAATAGTGAGGGATTTTCCTGCAAACTGAAGTCTGTGCTGTAGGCATATTCGGGTAATTTGTGGGCTTATATCTTCCCTTAAATATGGAAATACTTGTAGCTCTCATTTTTGGTGTACACAATTGTTTATTCTGCTAATTCTCAATATACTGATAAATGTGTTCTATTAAAAGATCACAAACATGTTACCTCCCAGTTTCTGTGTTAGATGGTTTCTTGTGAATTTTAAGCTAGATACAATCAATATTTAATCACGACACATCTTCCAAGAGTTCAAAGAATACTACATTGACTGTTGAGTGTGACTAATTTGCATAAATCTATTGCACATCAATGTTCAGCAGTATTTTAGGAACTGTTAACCTAGCTTTCAGGATAAAATTCAAGCTCTTTAGTATGGCATATCTAGTTGACCTACTTTTGGAATGCCCGTTCTAACTCAGAGCTGCCCAGTAGGGGAATTAACTTTGCCCCTTGACCTCTCTTTGTACTCTGTGATTCTGCACCCTCTGGCATAGCACAGACGGTGAAGGACGGATCTCCTCTAACAGTAGATCTAACTAACTGTGAGACCAAGCAGTTGCAGTCCGTTTGTGTAGGGTGCCAACCTGTGAGGGCTGGCAGACGTGTTAGTTCATGAGTAAGTATGAAAAGGTGGTCCTGAGAGTGGAGAGAGAGGGGAGAGGAGAGGGCCATCTGGGTTCCCAGAGAAAGTGAGTCCAGTTCCTGTTGGGCCTGTTGAGAAGACAGCTGCCCTTTGCTTGACTTGCTTCGATGAGATCCTTCGCTCTCACTGGGAACATATAAAACTCTTTATGCTTTTGTCTTGACCTGTCTTCTTAGCCTCATTTACCAATGTTACTTCTAGCCTGCCTCCACCTACCCTGCTGCCTCAGTGGTTTCTCAGTGAATCTTTTTCTTTCAAGCCTACCTGCCACTACATATGGAAGGGTGCCTTCAGTGCAAAGATGATGTAGGAAAGTCAGATCTAAATTCACTTCCAGACCCTGCGTTTTGTAGGCTGTGGGATCTTATGCACATTACTTCAACCTCAGATTTCTCACATCTAAAGTGGAAAAAATAGTACTTAACTTGGAGGGTTCGCAGGACTTTTAAATGAGATATTATCCCCATGGCCCCCATAATCACGCGCAACATTTTGATCAGCAGTGGCTTCTAGCCCCATTTTTGTCTTTTTGAGGCAGATTCCAATTCCAGTTCAGTCATTCCTGGCTTTAGTCTCCAGAGTAATTCATTCTTTCCTCTTGGTTCCTTAAAAATCCAATTATAAATATTTTATACACTTAGTTACATCATAATTATCTGTTCACAGATTTCTCCAAAATTAAAATACCAACATTTTCTGGTTTTCTGAAGGTGTAGGTAATAAAGTTGCAGTGCACAGGGGTGGAGCTGGTTCAGTCAGAGACACATGCTCTGAGAAAGTGATGCTTGAACTGAGAGCCAAGGATTGAGTAGTGGTAAAGGATGAAGAGAACAGTATCCCAGGCAAAATACATGGAAATACAGGGAAAACATGTGCAAAGAAGGAACATAGTGAAGATAAGTCTCTGGAATCAGGCTAACACGGTTGAGATGCGGACATTGACTTAAGGAGGGGTGTGGCCTTACAGTGTTTGTTTACACAATGTTTGTTTCACTGTAAAAGTAATACTGATAGTACCACTGATGGAGTACTTCTTACATGGAGGCACTCTTTGAGGCCTTCAATATATTAACTTACACAATTGTCAATAGCCCTCCACAGTGAATGCTATTATAATCCCAATTCAGAAGGGGAAACTGAAGCAACAGTAGATAAAGTGACTCCCATAATGTTCATAGTCAGTGAATTGTGGAGACTGGATGCAAATGAACACAGTCATGTTCCAGTCTGGCTGAGGAGTGGAGAAACCCTTTGAAAGAGGCCTGAGGGACGCTGGTGGACTAGTTAGGCAGTTAAATGCAGATGTCTGAATGAGGGATGATGGTAGGTTACACTAGAAGAATTAGCGTTATTTTTTGAAAGGAAATTTTTAATTTAACCAGGACATCTTGAAGTGAAGGCTTTGAGGTAGAAGGAAGGTTTAAAATTGCTATCAGAAGTTGTCATTTTAGTGATTGCAACATTTCAGGGCCAAATAAGCCCTGAAATGTAACTCTTTGAGGGAAATAACTGCTAGCTCCTACAGTATATGTGCTTAAAAGATGGGGTTAAATGAAAAGGCAATTCACCTTATCTCTAGGTAGGGTCTGATTGATGTTATGAACAACCAGGTTTGGGGGGAATCTTAATTAGCTGCTACAAATGAACTAGTAAGATCAAGTCCAGTCCCATGTTAGATATTTGAGAAGCTTTGCATTAATACGGAAAATATGACTTTATATTCCAAAGATATAGTGGACACAGTTATTAATTTATGAAAGTCAAAAGAGGATGTAAGAAGCCATGTTTGCATCATTCATTGGGAACATTTGTGTTTTGCAGATTAACTTTGTTGATAGAAGATGCTATAATGTTGGCAATATGCTTTATGCTTATACCCCTATCTTTAATTTGTGATATTTTTGAAAAAAGCTCAACTGTAAAGACCTGTTTAATGCAGTTGGATGTTGAAGCCTAACAAACGTTCTCCGGAGATTTACTGAGCTGCTTCTTCAGATGAAAAAGAATTTTTG
Source organism: Pseudorca crassidens (assembly GCF_039906515.1). NCBI lineage: Eukaryota > Metazoa > Chordata > Mammalia > Artiodactyla > Delphinidae > Pseudorca > Pseudorca crassidens. The sequence continues at coordinate 52,032,590 of NC_090311.1, read as the reverse complement.
TAATCAATGGTCTCTGGAAAAACAAACCAAAATAAATTGTGGATTTTTATAGATATAATTAGGTAACCAAACACACTGAACTGGATACTATAGAGATAAACTAAGAACATCACTGATGTTTAAAAGGAAGTACAAGTATTATTTCTTAAATTAGACTATTTGCCATTTTTAGACTACCCAGAATTTAATGAAATAATCTGTTTTGAAGAAGAAAAAACAAACAGAAATCCACTGATTTTCTATTATAATTTCAGAAACAATCCAGAGATTTTAATTTTTTTCCTAATTTTAAGGAAAAGAAGGCCCCAAGAAAAGAGAGTGTCTTTGGATGACTGAAGTAGAGTTTAAACATTCCAGAAACATCTAACTGCATTTCCAAATGTTGAGCCTGGCTGGGTTTGGAATAATGCATTTTCTTTGACCACATGCCTAAAATAGGAACTGAGAGCCATAAAGCCCACTACCATTTTTTAGGTGTTGACACTGAGGCTGAGAAAAACTAAATAATTTTCTGTACTCATAAAAGTTACTAAAGTCAATAATCTTTCAATTAAATAAGTTGGTTTTAATTTTTTTCCTCTGCACATAAAGGCATTAGTATTCAATAAGTTATGATTGACTTGTTACTGCGTATTCCATCATTGTGGAATTAAATGTTCTTAAAGAAGTACAGTCCTTCATGGAAATATGTGTATTTTGAAATAATATATTTTTAATCTATGTGTCTGTTCAATAAAAGAATTTCTCTTTCATGAAATAAAATGTGGAAGTAAGGATTTTAAAAATAGAAGAATACAGCCATACAGTTCTACCATCCAAAGACAGTAACACAATATTTTACTTTATCTTCAACCTGTTCGCCCCAAATTTTGTCACTCCATTTTGTATTATTTTAAGTTTGCTTATAGAGTTGTAATATAACATCTATATAAGGATCGTTTGTATGTCAAGTGACAGAAATTCAGCTCAAACATACTAAGGTATTTACAGGAACTACTGGACCATGTTGTTCTTCTGGCAAAGTTTGATCCAGCAACTCAAAAGAAGTCACCAAGAATTCAGTTTCTTTCCACATTTTTCTTCCTTTCTAAGCAAATGGCTTGTACACCTGTTTCTCCTTTCCCCCTCTCTCACTGAACAACTTGGTGGAGAATTACATACTAAAATAGCTGGCTGCAGTCAACTTGGTGGAGAATTTACCTACTGAAATAGCTGGCTGTAGTTGACTTATGGCTCAGTCTTGGTTTCTGACTTGATCTATGCATTTGTTTTCTGTGCTTACTTGGGTCCTCTTTGCCGCTATGTCCTAGAAATGGGAGGGAACAATTCCCAGTGAACCTGTCTTGCTGAGTCTGTTGCCTAATTTAAAACATTCAGTAATATCAGCTGTTCTTAGAAGAACAGAAATCATAGTTAGGAATGCAGTGATTTCACACTAAACTGTAGTTATGCAACACATAACTACACTTTAGTGTTCATCAATTTTTATTTTATACTGTATTTATCTTCAAAGAACAAATGAACCAAGTAAGTTGGATTTGAGATACACAGAACTGAATTTATTTAATATGCACTGTCTCATCTTTTGCTATTTAAATAATATAATTCCATCTTATGTAAACTACCTATGAAAAAAATCATATCCTTCCCAATACCGTATCTTTGCCTGTTTGTTCAAATTCAAAGGATGCAAAATGGTTCAACCACTCTGGAAAACATTTTGGCAGTTAATTATGAAGTGAAACATACTATTGCCATATGACCTCACAAGCTCACTTCTAGGAAATTAAAGAAATGAAGGTTATGTTCAAATATAAACTTGCACAGTAATGTTTATAGCAGCACGGTTGCCCCAAATTGGAAACAATCCAAATGTCGTTCAGTGGGTAGATGGATAAAAACTATGGTGTATGCATACAATGGAATGCTATTCAGCAACAAAAAGAAACAAACTATTTACATAATACAGTCTGGATGAATCTCCAGAGGCATTATTCTAAGTGACAATAGCCAGATTAAATATTCTGTGTTTCCATTTATGACATTCTGAAAGTGCAAGGGACAGATGAAAGATTGTTAGAGGCTGGCAGTGCAGGTAGGAGGTTGGCAGTGGTGATTAAAGGGGCAGCATGGGGGAATTATTGGTGGTGTTGGGATGGTTTTGTGATGGTGGCTACAAGAATCTTCGCATTTTTTTGAAACTCATAAAACTGTACACCAAAAAAGTGAATACTAGTAGATGTAAAAAAAAGCCAAGTTATCAGTGAACAAACTTTCACTACTTCTATCACATACAAATAAAATAAATATATAATAACACTTGTGACTCCTATCTGTTAACATTTCCCAAAGCTCTGAAACCTAGCATGACATCATGCTTCATTTTCCAATTAAATGGTGCTTTTGATTTTTATGTGACACGTACGAAAGACTTGGGGAATTTAAGGAAGGAGAAAATCAGTTCAGATACTATGTCGGGATAAGTTAACATTTTTCTGTTAAGCGTTACAGAGAAGGATATGTGGCAACAATGATGTAATCTCTGCATGACATACAGAGGTTTATGGGACTAGCCTAAATGGAAAATTATTAAAGTCTTTGCACTTGGTTACAAAAAAAAGAGACAGTTATGTCAGAGATCTGGATCACCTCCTAGGAGATATAGGACTGAATTGTTGGATGCTGTCCACCTGTAAAAATTGAATTTCCCAAATGATTCTGTAGTGCTTATTCAGCTCAAAAATACAGGTTTTTTTCATTCCACTTATTTTTTATGTCTTTTCATGGCCAGAAATAAGTATGGTATTAAGGCTAGTGCTGCGGCCTAGTTCTGTGTTCACTTGCTTCTTTAAATTAGAGAGAGCATGCCCATTCTATACTGGTCCCCAAGTTCCCGTGGGTAATGCTTTGTGGCATTAGCCTGACTTTCAGACAGGACCTCCTTTTCCCTTTGGAGCACCTTGAAACTTCCTGGAAGAGAGCATGTAGAGCTTTTATAGAAACTAAGTTCCTTCTGGGTATGTCATTGCGACTACTGTCAATTTAAATTCAAACTTGTCCTAGGAAAACATTAATTAAACCGTTCCATCAAGTAGTGCCTGTATTGGTAGCCTGAGCACCAGAAGGAATTTTAGCCACATTTGCTTTTGAGGATATAATTATTTACAGGTTATGCATGATTCTTTGGCTAAACAATAGTACTACAGAAGATCTTCAGCTTGGCCTCATCCTTTAATTATGCACCTGTGATTTCAATGCACTTGTTTAAGCATTGTGGAAATGTCATTTGTTCAATCAGCAAACGTTTACTTTTGCCTGTCCTGAATCAGACATAACTTAGAATATTCAAAGATGCTTTGCCTGTGTGTTATGGAGAAGGAGATAGGAAAAGATAAAGAAAAAAAGAGAAGTGGATATCAAATGCGTTTGATAAAATCTGGATTAAGGAAACAAACAGGATTCCTCCCAGGGTGAAGGCTGAGAACTTGTAATATACATATATGTGCTATGACCTTGCGAGGATGAAATCTAATGTGTGCTAGTTTCCAAACCTCTCTGGCTTTAAACCTCTCTCACTCTTAATTTTTCCCAGACAACTTTATAGTCTTAGTGTTCTGCTCTACACACTTTATAAGATGCTTGCTTGGATGATAGTAAAAAAAAAAAAAAAGATCATCTTTCATGTCTTAATTATTTAATATTGATTATTATCAACCATGTTGCATATTGCCTTAGAGCCAGAAAAATTGTAAGCAGTGACCGAAGTGCTATTTGCCATATTGTTGGTAAAATATAGCCTTGTATTTCTGAATTATGTTTTTCAAATTGGAATTTAGCAGTGCCAGTGGTAATCCCCAGACTATTTTAGGATTCTGGAAATCATATAGATACCAATTTGTTTTAATTTTTGGAAGAGCTAGATAATGAAGGCAGCTTTGCTATGTGGTAAATTATTTTCTATGCTTGGGTAAAAATTGTCAATTAAAAATGACAGATTTGCAGTCAGAATTTGGTGAGAATGGCATGTGCACTGCATAAGTATGTTCCCTCCCCTAACTAAACTGAATATATGAATCATATAAATTATATATGGGTTTTTAGTAATCTGAAGAGAAATCTTCAATGTAAATATATAAATACAGGTTTATTTGTGTAAATACAGTTTTCTTTCTGTTAATTATCCCATGTGTTTGGGATACATTTAGTGTCAGATATATAGTAAGTGCTCTTTGATGAGTGAGTTAACTTCTTAATTCCAGGTAAACACTTTATGCACATCATTAGAATCGTGTTCAAGTAAATAAATCACAATCAATTGAATGTTCATCTTTTCTGGGGGCTAGTGATATGTGGAACAATAACTCTCTTGTGATTCTGGGCAGTGGCAGCGAGCTGCAGCTCCCAGTCACCCACGTGGTCATGAGTCAACACCCAAAACGTTTACAACCATCTGTATTTCACTTTCAGTACAGTATTCAATAAATTACATGAGAGATTCAATACGTCTTTATAAAATAGGATTTGTGTTAGATGATTTTGCCCAACTGTAGGCAAGTGTAAACGTTCTGAGCACGTTTAAGGTGGGATAGCCTGAGCTATGATGTTCAGGAAGTTAGGTGCATTAAATGCATTCTTGACTTACGGTATTTGCAACTTATGATGGGTTTATCGATGGGTTCATGACAACATAACCCCACCATAAGTCAAAGAAGATCTGTATTTTTATTGAAAGTGAATTTAGAATACATAATTGGTTATATATTGATACATTCTTGGTATTCTTTATATTCTGGAAGGAGTTAAAACCTAATAGATCATCTGATTGAGCTGAAACTTAAAATTAATATTTAAATTTTCTCAATTTGACCAAAATGGCAATTTTCCCCTGAATCTTATATGTGGGGAAGCACACACACACACACACACACACACACACACACACACACACACAGATTAACTGTGGTTCTGAAAGGTTCATGACATTGTCGTGGCACTTATTTTTAGTCTATTTTTAAACAGCTTTTCTGAGATACAATTCACATACCATAAAATTCATCTTTTTAAAGTCGACAGTTCAGAGGTTTATATCATATTCATCCCACACAGAGTTGTACAACCATCACCACTATCTAATTTCAGAATTTTACATCACCCCCCCAAAAACCCCTCATATCCATCAGCAGCCTCTGCACTCCTACATCCCCCCATCCTCTGGCAAATACAAATCTATGTTTTGTGTTTATGGGTTTACCTTATCTGGACAATTTGTGTAATTCAAAATGTGGCCTTTTGTGTCTGGTTTCCTTAAATTAATATAGTGTTTTTGAGTTTCATCCATATTGTGGCATGGGTCGATACTACATAATGTTTTATACTTGAGTAACATTCTGTTATTTTAGATATACCAAATTTTGTTTATGTATTCATCAGTTGAAGGACATTTGGCCTGTGTCCACTTATGGGCTGTTATGAATAATACTTCTATGAACACTTAGGTACATGTCTTTGTAGGGCATATATTTTCAGTTTGTGGGGCATATACCTAGGAATGGATGTGCCGGGCCATACGGTAACTCTATGTTTACTACTTTGAAGAACTGCCAGATTGTTTTTCAAAGTGGATGCATAATTTTACAAGTCCATCAGCAAAGTTTGAGGGGACCAATTTCTTCACATCCTCACAAACAGTTGTCACAGTCAATCTTTTAGGTATTAATCATTTATTGAACGTGAAGTGGTACCTCATTGTGTTTTTGATGTGCATTTCCTTAATGATGGATAATGTTTAGCATTTTTTCATGTGCTTATTGGTAACTTATGTATTTTTTGAGAAATGTTTATTCAAATCCTTTGCTAATTTTTATTTGGATTATTTTTCCATTTATTATGAGATTTTTTAATGTATTCTGGATGTAAGTCCCTTATCAAATATGTTTTCCAAATATTTCTATTTACTGAGTTATATTTTTAATCTTTAATATTATATCTTTTGAGGCACAAATGTTTTAATTTCAAAGTTCAATTTATGTATTTCTTTTGTAGCTGTCCTTTTACTGTTATTTCTAGTATACCATTGCCTAACCCAAAGTCACAAAGATTTACTCCTATATTTTCTTTTAAGAACTTTATTATTCTAGCTCTTACATGTCTATGATTTATTTTGAATTAACTTTTTATACGGTGTGAGGTTGGGTTCCACATTTATTCTTTTGCATGTGGATGTCTATTTTCCCTTCCCCAGCATCATTTGTTGAAAGAATTGTTCTTGCCTCCATTGAATTGTTCTATCCTCCATTGAATTGTTGTATCCTCCATTGAATTGTTGTATCCTCCATTGAAGCACCTTTGTTGAAAATCAGTTGATCATAAATGTGAGGATTTATTTCCAATCCTATTCCATTGAGATATATATTTTATATATAATATATACCTTTCCTTATGCCGGTACCCTAAGTCTTGATGATTGCAGCTTTGTATAAAGTTTTAAAATCAGGAATTGTGAGTCCTCCAACTTTACTCTTTTTTATTCCAAGATTGTTTTGTCTATTCTGGATGCCTTTCATTTCTGTATGAGTTTTAGGATCAACTTGTCAATTTATGCAAAAAGTCCAGCTGGGATTTTGATAGGGATCACACTGAATCTGGGGACTCTTGTCATCATAACAATATTAAGACTGCTGATTCATAAACATGGAATATCATTCCATTTCTTTAGGTCGTCTTACATTTTTTTAACAGTGATTTGTTGCCAAGTAGAAGACTTGTACTTTTTTGTTCAATTTATTTCTAAGTATTTTATTTTCAGTGGTATTTTAAGTGGTATTATTTTCTTAAATTTTCCATGTCTCTGCTTATATGTGTTCTTGAATGTTGTCCTTTTTTTCCCCATTAGAGCTCTTAGCAAATTAATTATAGCTATTTTAAATTCCTCATCTGATAATTCCAAAATCTCTGTCATCTCTAAGTCTGGGTCTGGTGCTTGGTTTGTCTCTTCAGACTGTTTTTTGTTTGTTTGTTTTAGCATGTATTAACATTTTTGGTTGAAAGTCAGGCATGATGTATTGGATAAGAAGAACTGAGGACATTGGTCTCATACTAATATGAGATTTTATGCTCATCTAGCTAGGAGTTACGCTGTGTTTACTGCTTGCTGTATCTATGATGTTGGAGACTAAAATTTCCTCTAGTGTCCTTATTCTGGTCTCCCCTGTTTTGGGTTTCCTTTCTTTAAATAGAGTCTGAGCCTTGAAGTTCTTTCAGCGCTAATTCCTTATTATTATTTAGGAGCCTTATTGATGTAGTGATAAGGAATGGGGAAGCATTCTATCATTCCATTATCAGGTCTCAAACCCTTAGTGAACCTATATACCTGGGCTGAGACCTTCACAAATACTTCTTAGCATAACCCCTTTCTCTCTGGTGAGACAGAAAGTCTAGAGTGGGATAGAGTCGGTCTTTCATTTCCCAAAGTTTGGTTAGGCTTTAGTAAAAATCAAGTTAGTTAAGCTCTGGTAAAATAATTTTCCTTGAGGACACGCTTTTGTTAAGTGTATCTGAGTATATTTCAAAATATTGCACAAGTGGATATTTCTCCCATCTTCACTTTGAGAATATGCTGGGGCTCCTGAAAGTAAAACTCATGAAAGTGTGAGGGAACCACCTAAGGCTAGGCCATTGGGAGTTTTTATTTCTCAGTCTAGTTCCAGCTCCATCTCCAGCAATGAGTCAATTCCCCTTTATTTGTTTATAACAGTTGCTAGTTCCAGCAGTGACTTCTCCTCCTAGTATGCTGTGATTCTCTGTAATCGACTGTCTCTCCAATTTTTATGGTGGCTGTTCGCTCTGTGACCTCTATTCTCTGATGGGTCTAAGAAGAGTTATTGGCATTCAGTTGTGAGGACAGAAGAGGGATGACAACTTCTAAGCTCTTTACATGTTGGATTGGAAGATGGAAGTCCTCGATGGCATTACTTTCTTTATTTCATTTTCAGATTGTTCATTGCTACTGTATAGAAATACAGCTGATTCTTGTATACTAGCATTGTATCCTACAAATTTGCTGAGTTCTTTTTATTAATTCTAATAGGATTTTGTGGATTCTTTAGGATTTTATATATACAAGATCACACCATCTTCAAATAGTTTTACTTTTTCATTTCCAAACTATATAGCTTATTTAGTTTTTGCCTAATTGCCCAGGCTAGAACCTATAGTATAATGAATAGTAGAGGCGACATCTTGTCTTCGTATTTCTGATCTTAGGAGAAAAGTATTCTGTCTTTCACCATTAACTATGGTGGTGTGGGTTTTTCATAGGTGCCCTTGATCAGTCTGTAGAAGTTTTTCTTTATTCCTAGTTTGTTAAGAGTTTTTATCAGGAACTGATTTATATCAAATGCTTTCCCTATCACCATTGAAATGATTAGGTGTCTTTGACCTTTACTCTAGTAATATGATGTATTATATTGATTGATTTTGGATGTTAGGCCAACCTTAAATTTCTGGGATAAATACAACTTGTTCACACCTGTATAATCCTCGTTACATATGGCCAGATTTCATGTCCTAGTATTTTGTTGAGATTTTTTATGTCTATATTCACGAAGAATATTGGCCCACAGATTTTGTTTTATGGGTTTGTTTTTGTTCTCTTCATTATATCTCTCCTTTGTTTTGGTATCCAGATAATACTAGCCTCACAGTATGAGCTGAAAAATGATCCTCCCTCACTTCCTCCACTTCTTCCACTTTCTCCTCCTCCTCCGTTTTTTGAAGGTTCTGTGAGGACTGGTATTAATTAATCTTAAAACATTTGCTTTTCTTTGTGGGAAGTTTTAAAATGACTAAAATGACTAATTCACTTAGTTGTTATATATCTATTCAGATATTGTATTTCTTCTTGAGTCATTTTCTATAGCTTGTGAATTTGTAGGAATTGGTTTATTTCATCTAGGTTACCTATTTGTTGGCAAAAGTTGTTCATAGAATTTCTTATAATCCTTTTTATTTCTCTAAGGTCAGTAGCGTTGTCTCTTTTAATTCCTGAATTAGTGATTTGTATCTTCTCTCTTTTTTGATTAGCTTAGTTAAATTTTGTCAATTTTGTTGATCTTCTTGAAGAACAACTTTTGGTTTTAAGTTTTTTTTTTTTTTTCTACACTCTAATCTCATTTCCAATCTGAGATTTATTATTTACTTGTTTCTGCTTATTTAACATGCTTTTATTTCCCTACTTTCTTAAGGTGGAAGTTTAGGTTACTGACTTGAGATCTTTCTTCTTTTTTAATATAGGCATTTACACTGATACATTTCTCACTAAGCACTATTTTAACTACATCTCATAATTGTTGGTATGTTGTGTTCTAATTTATCTCAAAATATTTTCTAATTTCCCATGTGGTTTTTCCTTTGAACCATTGGGTGTTTAATTTCCACATATTTGTGAACTTCCTAAACGTTTGTCAGCTAATAGTTTTAATTTCATTCCATTATGATCAGACAGCATACCTTGTATGATTTCAATACTTTTAAATTCATTGATGATTAATTTATGTCCTAACATATGTCTATTCTAGAGAATGTTCCATGTACACTTGAAAAGAATGTTGGCTTTTGTTGAGTGGAATAATCTATAGAAGTCTGTTAGATCTAGTTTGTTTGTAGTGTTGTTCAAGTCTTATATTTTCTTATTGATCTTCTGCCTAGTTCCATTCATTATTGAAAGTAGGGGATTGACGTCTCTAACTTAGTGCTGAATCGTAAATTTCTCTCTTTAATTCTGACATTTTTGCTTCATTTATTTCAGGACACTGTTGTTCGGTGCATATATGTTTATAATTGTTATATCATACTGATAGATTAAAGATTTACCATTTTACGTTTCACTCTTTTTCTTGAGTAATGAGTTTTGTCTTAAAGTCTCTTTTGACTGTTGTTAGTATGTGTGTGTTTATTTTTAGTGGTTGCTCTGAAGGTTATAATTAACATTTTAAAGCAATCTAGTTTGCGTTGGTATAAACTTAATTTCAAAGCACAGCTTCTCACCTCCTTTTGCTATTATTGTCATACAAATTACATATTTTACATTAGTCCATCAACACAGTTCTATAATCATTGTTTGATGCAGTTTTTAAATTAGGTAGGAGAACAAAAGAATTACCAAAAAAAAAAGTTCCTGTGTACTGTTTTTGATATCTACCTGTGTAGTTTCTTTAATACTGTATTTCTTTGTTTGAGTTTGTGTTCAGTGTCTTTTTCTTTCAGGCTGAAGGACTTTATTTATTCATCATCAATCTGTTAGATACCCCTTATTTATTATAAAGCAGGTCAACTAGCAATGATATCTTTTAGGTTTTTGTTTTTGTGGAATGTCTTAATTTCTCCTTAATTTTTTAATGGCCATATGGATGGTTATAGAATTTTTGGTTGGCAGTCTTTTCTTTGAGCACTTTGAGTATATCATCCCACTCTTTATGGTTCTCATGATTAACTATTAATTTTAAGATCCCTTGTGAATGATGGTTCATTTTTTTTTCTTATTACATTCTCTTCGTCTTTGGCTTTTAACAGTGATACATCAAGGTACGAATCTCTTTATGTGTCTCCTACTTGGAGGGTTTTGAGCTTCTGGAAGTGTAAATTGATGTTTTTCATCACATTTGGAAAGTTTCAGTTATTATATCTTCAAATATTCTTTTTGCTACATTCTTTGAGTCCTCTGTTCCTAGGGCTTTCATTCATTATGCATATATTAGTGTGCTTCATGGTGTCCCATGGGTCTCTGATGCTCTGTTCATTTTTCTTTATTCTTTTTTCTTTCTGTTCCTCAGACTGGATAATCATCAATGGATTTATCTTCAAGTTTGTTGATTCTTTCTTCTTACAGTTCAAATATGCTATTGTCCCCCTGTAGTGAATTTTTCATTTCAGGTATTTTCGTTTTTAACTCCAGAATATCTATTTGGTTCCTTTTTATAATTTCTATTATAATTTACTATTAATAATCTTCTCAGCTTGGGGAAATCATTCTCATACTTTGCTTTATTTCTTTAGGCACGGTTTTCTTTAGTTCTTTCAGCATATTTATGATAGCTCATTCAGTGTCTTAGTGATTCCAATATCTGGTCCTCCTCAGGGAGAGTTTCTATTGAGCCACCCCCTCACCCATGTTTTGGCCATACTTTCTTGTTTTAGTGTGTATCTAAAACCAAAATGAAACAAAACAAAAAACACTAGACATTTTGAACAATATAGCAATCCTGTAAATCTAATCCCCTTCCTTTTAGCCTTTGTTGTTGCTACTTTTTCTTATTGTTTTTGCTGTTGTTCATGTTTGCTTTTTATTGGCTTTTGTAGACTAATTCTTTATAGTCTGTATTTTTTTTTTATCTTGTGTGGCCCCTGAATTCTGGATTTATTTATTGGTCACATAATTATTGGATTATTGATTTCCTTACATTCCTTGCACCAGTACATTTCCCACCCTAAGCCATAAGCTTCTGTGTTTGTGTTGGGGTATGCCTTAAAGATATGTCTGTTTACAAATCTGCTTTAGCCTTCACTTCTTATTTGTGCAAAAGATCAAAAAAATCAGCCAAGATGAGAGGTTAGGTCTTAGATCTTTCCTGGTTATGTACGCAGCCCTATATGTGCATGTCTAAATCCCCAAGAATATGTTGGAGGTTTTCAAAGTCTCCCACTTTGAGCTTCCCCATATTTAAGTGTTTGGGCTAGCCTTTTGTTTGCTCCAACTTGTATCACTATCTCAGAAAATTGTCATTTAAATAATTGTTTCTGATTGTTTTCACCAAATACCCAGTGAATAGGGTTTCTCAGTATATAAACTCTGAGTCAGGGAAAATAAAGACCAACCTTATGAATGGAGCTTTTCCGTGAAGAAAAGCCAAAGAGGTCAAATAATGACAATTCTATGGGTTTGGAGCTTTTGCGGAGAGCTCCAAGCCCCTTCAGCCCCTTCCAATGTCTCTGGTGTTGATGTTTTCACAGTTACCATAGTTTTGAGCCTGCTTATTTTCAAGGCTACCATGTAGCTGAAGAGAGGGAAATGGGAATAGAATAAATTAAAACACCACAAAGTTCACTGTTGTTACCAATACTTGTTTATTTTTCTTTTTTTAACATAATTTATTTATTTTTGGCTGCATTGGGTCTTTGTTGCTACACATGGGCTTTCTCTAGTTGTGGCGAGTGGGGGCTACTCTTCATTGTGGTGTGCGGGCTTCTCATTGCGGTGGCTTCTCTTTGTTGTGGGGCACGGGCTTTAGATGCACAGGCTTCAGTTGTTGTGGCACACGGGCTCAGTAGTTGTGGCTTGCAGGCTCTAGAGTGCAGGCTCTGTAGTTGTGGCACACAGGCTTAGTAGTTGTGGCACATGGGCTTAATAGCTCTGTGGCATGTGGGATATTCCCAGACCAGGGCCCAAACCTGTGTCCCCTGCCTTGGCAGGCGGATTCTTAACCACTGTGCCACCAGGGAAGTCCCTGTTTATTTGTCTTGAATAAAATTTTCTAGCATTTCTGCAAGCCATTAGTTGATTTCTAGAGTTACAAAAAACTTGATTTTCCAGTGTTTTCATACCTTTTAAGAAGGAGTAGATTTCCAGATATCCTTACTCCACCATACTGGAAGTGCTTCTAAGACTTTATTACCTTGATACCGGCAATCAAGCTGCGTTTATAAAAGTGAAATAATTTTTGACCTACATGCAAATCTTAGTTAAATTAAAACATTAAAAAAATACTAATATCTCTTCCTCTCTGACATAATCATTTTAGTATACTGGTATTTATCTTTCTGCTCAAAATGTAATGGGTATTTTTAAAAAGAAATAATAGACAATACATATTATTCTACAACTTGGATTTTTTACATAACAATCATGGACATTCCTCCAGGGATAAATACATTTACCTATATGTATCTCCATATCAAACTCATTCTTCTAATCCCTCCCATAATTCCACAGAATGGATCTGTCATTTCTCTTGTGACCAGATATCTAGGTTTATAGTAATCTTTTTAAACCACTAAAAACAAAACAGCAAGTAGATTTACATACTACTGCTTTTATTCCTACAGGAACGATTCATTAGCATGGGAATGGTGAATCAAATACATGTGCCAGTTCATACTATGAAAAGTTCCTGAATCTAGTTTTATGCCTTTCTGTAAATCTGATGCTGAAAAAATGTATATCTTTTTAAAATAACATTGTTTTTGGCTAAAAATAAGAGAGACTATTTTCTTATTCATCTCCTTACTGACAGTTTACATTTCTGTTTCAGCCTTCATCTTCCTTACCTGTTCATATCTTACACTCACTTATGATTGACTAGCTTCCTTTTCCTTATCAATTTATAGAAGTGCTAAAAATATTACATAGTCTCTGTCACTACTTCCTTTCCCTTACAGCTTCTCAAATTTCAATCCTGATTTAGATTCTGTAATCCATTCCAGGTTTATACAGAAATCTCATACATATGCTTCTTATGTATTTGATATTTTACTTTTAAATAAAATTATATATTTAGAACTTAGCTTTGTATGTGGTTTGTAGTGGAATTCTAAGCTTTGTTTTCTTTTAGATACCTAGCCAATTATACCCACACTATTTATTAAATATTTTCCACTCTACTGAAACATTACTTTTTTGTACATTAAGTTCTAATATGCATTTGTGTTTATTTCTGGTAATTTTTCTTCCCTTCCTCTTTTGTTCTCTTCTCTTGTGATTTGATGGCTATCTTTAGAGTTGTGTTTGGATTGCTTTTTCTTTTCTGTGTGTATATCTGTTGTAAATTTTTGGTTTACGGTTACCGTGAGGTCTTGATATAACAATCTATATATATACAAGATTGTTTTAAGTTGCTGGCCTCTTAATTTCGAATGCTTTTCCGATATCCTGCATTTGTACTCTCCTCATGATTGCTTGTTTTGATATCATATTTTTGTGTGGATGATTTCGTACCTTTACTATATGTTTGCCTTTACCGGTGAACTTTCCCATTTGTAATTTCCTTGTTCCTAGTTGTGTTTATTTCTGAAATTTCTTTTTGTTTCTTCAGGACTATTAGTCTATTTCTGTGTCAATATGCTATTTTGATTGTACTTGCTCTATGTTTTAAAATCCAGAAAGAAAGGGTGTTTTTCATTTTTATTAAGATTTTCTTGCCTGCTCACGGGTATTTGTTCTTCCATATACATTCTAAAGTCATTTCTTGGGTTTCTTTTTAAATTGAGATTCTGTTTAAAATTGCATTACTCTTATATACTAATATGGGAAAATGATTAATGATATGATGTCTTCTTTGGAAATATGGAATATTCTCTATTTGCTCATTTTTTATAATTTTATATATATATATATATATATATATACATACATATATATACACATATATATATATATTTTTTTTTCTTCCCCCGGCGGTACTTGGGCCTCTCACTGTTGTGGCCGCTCCCATTGCGGAGCACAGGCTCCGGACACGCAGGCTCAGCGGCCATGGCTCACGGGCGCAGCCGCTCTGCGGCATGTGGGATCTTCCCGGACTGGGGCACGAACCCGTGTCCCCTGCATCGGCAGGCGGACTCTCAACTACTGCACCACCAGGGAAGCCCTAATATATTTTATCATTTAAAAATTATGTTCAACTTTTTAAATTAAATTTATTCTTATTTTTTTGAGAGCAGAATCACTATTTTAAATGAAGTTTCCTTCGCTGTATATAATTTACACAATTTACCAAATTCTCTTAGGAATTTTAAAACTCTTTAGTAATCTCTGGGTTTTTCTAGGTGAATTATAGTATCTATAAATAAAATTTACTCGTCCTATGAGATATTCTTATTAATTTACCTGTCCTGTTGTATTAAAATTCTTAAGGCAATACTAAGTGTTAACTGAGAGTTGGCATCTCTGCCCTGTTTGTCATGTTAGAGTTTTATTAAATTTCTGTTTTACCCTGTTTTAATTAAAGACAATTTCTAATTTTATCAGTTGCCTATTGGTTGTTCTTGCTTAATATGTTTACTTACCTAATTTTGGCTTTAGATTTCACAAGGTTGAATCAACCTTGTGTGCTTGGAATAAGATATATTTTGTCATGGTGTTGTATTCTTTTGATACACTAGTGGATTCACTTTGCATGTATTTTATTTTGTATTTGGTGTTCGTGTATACAAGGAATTGGTATATGGTTTTTTTGTATTATGTTTATTTAGTTTTGGATATGAGGGATTTATTTTTATGTTTCATAAAGTAATTTTCACAGCTTTGTGTATTCAGTTGTTTCATATTATTTGCATAAATAGATGTAATCTCTCATATTAAGGTTAGTAGAATGCATCTGGAAAACCTTCTGGGTCATGAGCCACTTTATAATGGCAGATAGTTTTAATTCTATTTCTCATCTTTTCTATGATCATTGGGCTCTTCAGGTTCTCTACCTTTTGGCAGTCAATTTGGGAACACTATAATCTGTTGAGAATCATTTTCTTCCTCTAGATTTTCTAAATTTATGCTACCAAAGTTGCCCATACAGTTTTTGTAATTTTTATAAATATCTCCTCTATGCATCTTGTTACATCTCTTTTAACATACATAATACACATTTTTGCTTCTTCCATTTAAAAAAATCAATCTGTCTAGGAGTTTACCTGTTTCATTATTTTCTCAAACAGTCCCCTTTCAGTTTTATTTTATTTTATGCTATAATCTTGGCTTTTTATTTCATTAATGATAGTTTTTCGTTTCCTAATTATCCTTCCTGTTTTACTATGTTTTATTTTAATGCTTTCTGTGTCTCAGAGGTTTTAGAGTGAAACATGTTCATTAAAATAATTGGGATTTAGAGGCAATTATGTGTGACCGATATCTTTATCTGTAATCTTGCTCAGAAATAACTTTATGGAATTTTTGTGGAGATGCTACCTTTTCCCTAAATGCTTGAATCAGCTTTGAACCAATGAAATCCACTTACCTTAATCCAGATGACTGCAAGAGGATAGTTCCCTCGGCAAATGATTGTAATTATTGCATCTGCAGTTATAGAATTAATGTGGTAAACACTTAACACAAAAGATCATATATTAGCTTGCAGTAAGCAATTTGGTTTTCCATATTGTCTCACGCTAATTATTAAGCCTCTGTTGCAAATGTATTTTAAATTTCAAGAGTGATTAAAGTGGCATTTTTATTGTTTACTGTGGTCATTGCTGACTAGGGTAAATTGCTTGCTGACTCAGCTTAAATATAGAACGTGCATACATATTCTGGATTTCTTCCCAGAAAGGAATGTGACTTCAGGTCATATAAATGCAGAACAAGTCCCTTTGGATTTAGAAATTTGTGAATTTCCTTAGGCACAGCAGATTAGCAGTTAATCTTTCTTCCTTAGCAAGGTTTAAACCTGGGGCAATTTTGTAGACTCTCAGAATTGTTATTTTTATCTGGACACTGGTTATTTTGCTGGAGACCAAGAAATAAGGATGACAAAAGAATGCTTGGCTGGCATTAAGGAGAGGAATAGATGAGAATTTTAAAAAACAAAAGAATAAATTACATAAGGTTTATCTTATTGAATATTTGCGCATCTGATAGTCAGGTGGAAGCAATAAACCATTAATGCACATGGAAAGGTTTTCAGAGAAAATGGTGTTGGTAGCAGATTCCTCTCAAGGTACCTGTGGTTGAAGGAGAATGATTTGTTAGTCACTGGACTGCAGTAGAAACAATACTGGATTTGGTGTCAAATCTAGGCCCTGCTATTTAGTATTTCTGTGAACTTGATAGTCCCTTAGCCTCTCTGAACATCCAATTCCACAGGTATAAAATGTTTTATAAATGTCAGGGGACAGTTGATTGACTCTCATGGTTCTGCAGGGAAAATGAGCAGGTCTTAACTTCAGTGAAACTGGGTGTCCTAATACCATGTGATTTGGAGGAGGATCCTGGCAAGACTTTATCAAGAAGAAATGATACTGTTGAAATGTCCATATTACCCAAAGTGATCTACATATTCAACACAATTACTATCAAAATTCCAATGTCATTCTTTATAAAAATAGAAAAAAACAATCCTAAAATTCACATGGGATCACAAAAGGCCATGAATAGCCAAAGTAATCTTGAGCAAGAAGAACATGCTAGAGCCATCACACTTTTTGATTTCAAAGTAGCACAGTAGAAAAAAAAGACATGGGGAAAGCCTCTTGATGTTGGTCTTGACAGTGATTTTTTGCATATGACACGAAAGCAAAGACAGCAAAAGCAAAAAATAGACAAGTAGGATTGCATCAAACTAAAAAGCAAAAGAAATGATTAACAGCAAAAGAAATGATTAACAGAGTGAAAAGGCAACCTATGGAATGAGAGAAAAAATTGGCAAACCATATGTCTGATAAGGGGTTAATATCCAAAATATTAAGGAACTCCTACAACTCGATAGCAAGAAAACAAAAAAAAAGATTTGAAAATGATTAAAAAAATGGGCAAATGACTTTAGACATTTCTCAAAAGAAGACATACAAGTGGTCAAGAGGTGTATGGAAAGGTGCTTAGCATCATTAATCATCAGGGAAATGCAAATCAAAACTACAGTGAGCTATCATCTCACATATTAGAATGACTGTTCACAAAAAGATGAAAGACGGGTGTTAGTGAGTATGTGGAGAAAAGGGAACCCTTGTACGCTGTCGGTGGGAATGTAAATTGGTACAGCCTTTATGGAAAACAGTATGGAATTTCCTCAAAAATAGAACTATCATATGATCCAGCAATTCCACTTCTGTGTATATATCCAGAGAAATTGTAAACAGGATCTTGAAGTGATAATCTTCACTCTCATGTTCGTTGCAGTATTATTCACAATAGCTAAGACATGGAAACAACCTAAATGTTGGTTAACAGATGAATGAATAAAGGAAAATGTGATACATATATATACATATATATACACACATGTATATCTGACATATACACATATACCTATAATGGAATATTATTCAGCCTTAGCAAAGAAGAAAATTCTGATGTTTGTGACATCACGGATAAACATGGAAGACATTATACTAAGTGAAATAAGTCAGACATAGGCAGATACTGCATGCTTTCACTTATATGTGGAATGTCAAACAGTCAGTCTCATAGAAGTGGAAGTAGAATGGTGGTTGCCAGTGGCTGAGGATGTAGTGAAAATGGGGAGAAGATGGTCAAGGGGCACAAAGTTTCAGTTATGCAAGATGAATTAGTTCTGGAGATCTAATGTACAGCGATGTGACTATAGTTAACAGTATTGAATTGTATACTTGAAATTTGATAAAAGGGTAGATCTTAGGTGTTCTCATCCTGAAAGAAAGAGATAATTATGTGAGGTAATTGATATGTTAATTAGCTTAATTATGGTGATTATTTCACCAGACCTATGTATACCAAAACATCAACTGTACGACTTAAATATAATTTTTGTTTGCCAATCTCAGTATAACTGGAGAGGGAAGAAGCATAAAATTCATAGTTTACAGCTCAATAAGTATTTAAATATAAAAATAGCCTATTTCTTTTTAAAAATAAAAATCAGTTAATAGTGTTAGTAAAAAAAAAAGAAAGAAAGAAAAAAAGAGAGGTTGAACTCAGTACCAGATGGAGAAAACCAAATGTGATGTTTTCATAACAGAAGAAAATGAAGAAAGGAATTAAGTTATTTTGGTATTTCTAAGAAAAAGGAAAGGCTTCACCATTTTCTCAGGATCACACACAGCCAATAGTCAGGACTGACCACACAATCCAATGAAGCTCTCATACTAAACTTTGAGGATATTTGCAAATTTCATCGAAGGATGCCTGGCATAAGAGTAGAGTTCTTATCCTTACAATATTCTTCTCTTTCCTAGTTGGAGAATTTAGCTCTAATACCTCTTATACTGGGATTGCTGTTGTCTTGTAGACAAATGACTCTCTTCTTTGGACCCCCATTTCCGCATTTGTAACAACATGGTGATGACACCTCCTTGTTAGTCAAAGTGAGAATGATATGAGATCATGTGTTTACATTCCCTAACCTGCTGCCAGCATTAGTACATGATTGATGCCTGTGAATTACCTTTTCTTGTCTACTTGTTACGTTTTTGTCAGGCATTCATTCAGCAAATACTGACACTGACTCAATGGTAGAGACAGTGCTAAATGCTACAATATGAAACAAGAACCTTTGTTTCAGAATTGTGGAGTTACAGGTGAGGTGTAGACATCAATCCAACAGTCATGTGAATAAATATAATTACAAACTGAAATGTGGGTTATGAAGAACTGATAGAAGATGCTAGGACCTGGTATTAGGAGCTAAGGATGGCTTCACAGAGAAATAACATTGAGCAGATCTCAAATGTTAGTATGCATTAACTTGGCAAAGGGTGGGTATGGAGTAGAGAGAGGATTTCCAGGTAGGAGCAGTAGTAGGGCATAGGACTAGATTCAGGAGGGATCATGGTAAATTTGAGTTGCTGAGGAACTTCAGGGTGGTTGGAATTCACAGAATTGGGAGGGTGGTGTAGCACAGTCTCCATGCTCTTTGGTTTTGCTGTGGTTTCAAAGCTCAGTGTTACCTGTTTAAAAAAAAAAAAATTGTCAGAGTCTTCAGATTATGAGGTTCAATAGCCAGAAGTCATTATATCGGAAACAGAGAAAAAAAGCATCACCAAGTATCAAAGATTTTATTTCTTTGTGAATTTCCTATGAAATCAGACATACCTAGGAGGGATGTGCATAGAAGTTGCTTCGAAGCAACGTCTAACAGGTGTATTTTTGCCAGCTGGATTTTGGTGTTCTAGGCTGAACGAGAAGTTGATAAAAATCAGGCTTAGTGTAGGTCTTTCTTCACAGGAAGACAAGTCACTAGAATAATAAATCAGCTGTGGAGCCTTCACCTGTTGAAATCTCTTTGACGTTTACATATCTCCCTGACATTTACATTGGAATACGATACTCAGAAAGTTGAGGGTATAGATTACAGGGTGAGCCTCAAACACCGTGTTTATAAACCTGAGAGGAGAGAGGTGTGGGGGCGGGAGAAAGAGAGAGAACTCACCTTGGATAATATCTGTGATGTTCGGATTCAGTGGGTGCTCTTGGGTTTTCCCTCCTCTATGATATCCCACTTGACATATCACTACTACAAGTGATGAAGTGATGAATAACTTGGGATGAAACTACCAGCTTGGGTAAATTGAGTTGTCATTCATGTAATAAATATTTATTGGATAGCTCTATTGTTCTAGGTGGTTAAAAAAAAGAAGAATTATATTTCTTACCTTTAAGAGTTCATGATCCATTGAAATACTAGGCATACGAACAATTATAATTGTGTTGATTATGAGTTTTTGATAACATCCAATGCCATGCACTTTGATTAGTGACTTATACCCATTCTCTCATCAATCCTTTTAACAACCAGGTTTTAGGTAGGATCACCAAGACTCCAAGGTCTTTAGTAACTTGGCCAAGTATCCACAGTTCATAAGTGGCAAGCCTAGGATTAAACTTAGTTTTCTCTTCTCCTACAACTCATGCTCTTAACCACCACTCCGTATTATTTCAGAAGAATAATTATAGAAGCATATGCAAAAATTTAAGGGAGGCTCTAGGAAGGATTATGTGATTCTGACTGGAAAAACCAAATAGGCTTCAGGAAGAGGTGATGTCTGAGCTCTGGCTTACTGCTCTTGATCTGGGCCAATTGTCTTCAACTCCTGGAGGACCACTGTGATGTTAAAAATATAGCCTCCATCCATGGTGGTTTCGTTATGAAGAAATGTAAGGAGTGAATCGGTCATCTTTGGAAGCTAATCACGGACACATTCATTATCTTAAAAACTGATGAGTAAAAGGAAAGAATCAAGCATCAATGTACCTTTTTCTATATTAAAGTATTCTACCTCATAAATGAAAGAAGAAATAACGGAATAACACCATTTTGACACTCTCCAATAAATTAACATGTACTTTGCCTCAAAAAGCTATTCTTACGTGACTGAATAAACAAGAAGTTCAGAGGAACGAATGAGCTACAATCTGGGGGATGAGGCAATTGACAAATAACAATATATAATTTTAACTTGTGACTAGTACTGCAAAGAAGATGAACTGATAGCAAATGATAAGGTGTGGGTGGTGGCGGAGAGGAAGGGAGAGGCTTACCTGGATAGGATGTGCTGGACAGGCCTTTCTGATGAAAATGAACCAACGAGAAGTCACTGTGCATGTAAAGAGCTACTGAGAAACTTTCCAAGGCAGAAGGAAAGACAAGGTGTGAAAATCCGAAGGCATGTTCAGAACATGGCAGCAGAAAAGTTATTATTGAAAAGATATTGTCAAAAACAAAAGAGAATTGGAAGAATTACCTCTGTTTTCATGTATCTTAGTCCCTTTCCCTTCAAAGATTTAGAATGAAGAGGGCGACTAACAAAGATGGATTTGCATAAGCAGTGACCTGAATGTATGTAATATGTGAAATAATAAAGGCTATGTAGACGGGTGAAATAAGAAGAATAAAGTATCTAATTTAGTTTGAAAAGCCATGCTACAGGGACAGTTGAGAAGGTAATTAGTATCATCTATCTCACTCCAACAAACAATACACTTCGAAGGTCTAAGTTCCCTCTCTTTTTTTTAACATCTTTACTGGAGTATAATTGCTTTACAACGTTGTGTTAGTTTCTTCTGTATAACAAAGTGAATCAGCTATATGTATACATATATCCCCATATCCCCTCCCTCTTGCATCCCCCTCCCACCCCTCTAGGTGGTCAGAAAGCACCAAGCCGATCTCCCTGTGCTATGCGGCTACTTCCCACTAGCTATCTATTTTACGTTTGGTAGTGTATATATGTCCATGCCACTCTCTCACTTTGTCCCAGCTTACCCTTCCCCCTCCCCATATCCTCAAGTCCATGCTCTAGTAGGTCTGTGTCTTTATTCCCGTCTTACCCCTAGGTTCTTCATGACCTTTTTTTTCCTTAGATTCCATATATATGTGTAAGCATACGGTATTTGTTTTTCTCTTTCTGACTTACTTCACTGTACGACAGACTCTAGGTCCATCCGCCTCACTACAAATAACTCAATTTCGTTTCTTTTTATGGATGAGTAATATTCCATTGTATACATGTGTCACATCTTCTTTATCCATTCATCTCGATGGACACTTAGGTTGCTTCCATATCCTGGCTATTGTAAATAGAGCTGCAATGAACATTTTGGTACATGACTCTTTTTGAATTATGGTTTTCTTAGGGTATATGCCTAGTAGTGGGATTGTATCTTCGTATTCTGTGTGACACTAAGCAGAGTTGTATTGTTCTCTAAATAGTTGTTGAGTTGAAAATTACAAAAATGTAATTGAATTTTGAAGATGTCTATGACCTCTGTGTGTCAGGAGAGCTTAAGGTTCTTCTAAATATGGTCCTCTAATGGGCAGAGAATTGTTCAGTGAATATCAGAACACTCCAAGGCCTTCTGTTATGCAGAATATGAATGACTCGTCCTCTTGTCACTGAGTCCTCTATACTCCCACTTGGTGCAGTACTTAGCCAGTTACTAGATATAATTCTATTGTGTCTTTTAAGTGCAGCTTGATGATAAGGTAAGGTTTCTTTGAGGGATAGATGGTATTCATAACTGCATTTCTTTTAGCCCTAAATAGAAGGAGTTGGTCTAATTTCCCTGAGAAATTTCCCATGAAATTTGCTTCAATAGGAAAGGTGGAGCTGCAGAGGAATTACAGTCAGTGTTTGGGAGTATCCACAGCCAATATCATCATAATCTAATATTGAAAAGATTTCTTTTTTTAATTAAATTATTTCTGGCTGTGTTGGGTCTTTGTTGCTGCGCACGGGCTTTCTCTAGTTGTGGCAAGTGGGGGCTACTCTTCATTGCGGTGCGCGGGCTTCTCATTGTGGTGGCTTCTCTTGTTGCAGAGCACGGGCTCCAAGCACATGGGCTCAGTAGTTGTGTCACGTGGTCTCAGTAGTTGTGGCTCATGGGCTCTAGAGTGCAGGCTCAGTAGTTGGGGCGCACGGGCTTAGTTGCTCCGCAGCATGTGGGATCTTCCCGGACCAGGGCTCGAACCCACGTGCCCTGCATTGTCAGGCGGATTCTTAATGACTGTGCCACCAGGGAAGTCCCGAAAAGATTTCTGAAATTTAACAAGTGAACTGTATATTGTGTGCTGTGATTTTCCTAGAGAGGGATGTAGTGTTCAGTATTTTCCAAGAAATAGCCCCCTTTCTTTGTGCAGCCTCTGCAGAAAAGCTGCAGTTTAACTAGGAAGAAAACAGGAAAAAGGAGCCCTGTTTGGACTGAGTTATAAGATGTGTATTTTAAAGATATTTTTTTAAATTCTGCGTATTCAATTCTTCACATCCATCTACAGAGTGTTTCCTGTGAACCAGGGACTGAGTATGCTACAGTGAGCAGTTAGGGTCTTTGCCTTTGAGGGGCTCACATCTTTAGATGTTAATGTACTTCGGTGGTTGTTATAAATTTACTTTTTAAAGAAGATACACATGAAGAGATTTAAAATTTGTGTTCAAGGCACCCAAATCCTGCTTCTCTACTACAGATGGCTGCTCGTTTTCCCAGTTACTCTGGGTTAGAATGATTTCACCTTCATCACAGAAGTGATTCCTGCTGGGTCCTGTTAATGATAACTTTTTAAAA
Source organism: Pseudorca crassidens (assembly GCF_039906515.1). NCBI lineage: Eukaryota > Metazoa > Chordata > Mammalia > Artiodactyla > Delphinidae > Pseudorca > Pseudorca crassidens. Next base: position 52,008,859 of record NC_090311.1, on the reverse strand, counting down.
AACTGAGATATAATTGACATGTAACACTGTGTAAGTTTAAGGTATACATCATATTGATCTGACACACTTGTATTTTGCAATATGATAGCCATGTAGCCTTAGCTAACACCTCTATCAGATTACATAATCTTTGTGTGTGGGAGGGGGTGGGAATAATGAAGATCTAGTCTCTTAGCAAATTTGATGTTTATAATACAGTACTGTTGTCTGTAATCAATACACTGTGCATTAGATCTCTGGACTTACTTATCTACTAGTTTCAGGTTTGTACTTTTCTTTTTTTTTTTTTGCTGTACATGGGCCTCTCACTGCTGTGGCCTCTCCCGTTGCGGAGCACAAGCCCCGGACGCGCAGGCTCAGCGGCCACGGCTCACAGGCCCAGCCGCTCTGCGGCATGTGGGATCTTCCCGGACCGGGGCACAAACCCGGGTCTGCTGCATCGGCAGGCGGACTCTCAACCACTGCGCCAGCAGGGAAGCCCCCCAAGTTTGTACTCTTAACTAGCATCTTTTCTATTCCTCCACCTGCCAGCCCCTTGGGAACCACTATTTTACTCTTTGTTTTTTATGAGTTCAGCTATTCTAGATTCATATATAAGTGATATCATACAATATTTTAATGGTGACTTAAAAAAAAGTTTTGTTCAACTTGTATTACACTGTACTATATATATATATATATATATATATATATATATATATATATGTATGTATGTATGTATGTTTCCAAATTGTACCATCAAAGGAACCAAAACTCTATTAAACTCTAGTGTCTGCCCCTAAGGTCAACTGTCAAGCCTTAGCTCTGTAGTTTCTCAAGAGTAATACGAGCCATGCTGTGTCATTCACTGTGTAATTACCTTTCACCCTGAATCAGTAGGGAAAATAGCAAGAGAGTGAGGAGCCCTGGAATGCTGCAGCCAGCAGCCTCCTTATCCTGTTCCCAAGCACAGACCCTTCCTGAGACCGGGGCAGCTGAGAAGGAGATGGAACCATCTGGATCATGAGCTGCTGTTTGGAGTAGCACTCCCAGGGGATATTGTAAGCTGGAGCCAGGCAGCGGGCAACTGCCCTGGGAGTAGAGGAAGGTTTCTCAGAGGAGATGTGAGTTGAACTCGGGTCCCAGAAATGGGAATGATTGTCTAGTGGACATTCTGCAAGGACAGGAAGTGAGCTGACAGATATCAAGAAGAGCTCGTGAGATCTTGAGAAGTAAGGCCAGAGTTTTATCATCCTTGCTGCCTTGCACTGGCACAGGGCCCGGAACATAGTGAGTCTCTCCTTTTTACTGGCCATGTGAATGATTGCAAGAAAGCCTAAATGAAAAAGAAACCTCGTTTTCCAAGATGAGATCGTCTTTGCATTTTCCCCAGCTTGGGGCTGGTCCAGCTCTCCAGATTGCTGTGGATACTAAGGAAGAAAATAAGAGATTAGTAAATGCAATCCATAACAAACAGTGACTAGCAGGGAGTCTGTGGTGGGTCAGTCTGTGAAGGCATTTGTGCCTTCTTGCGTTCATCTCAGTTAGGAGGGACTTGAGTGGCCCAAGGAAACCCAGTCCCAAGGAGTCACATTTTCAGCACATCAGGAGCTCCTCACACTAGATCACATAACACATGAGTTGTCTTGTCCCAGGCTCCCATTTCTTCCCCAGATTCTTTCAGGATAAAGCCTGCTCCACTCATTGTATTTGCTCATTCACATGTATTTTTTTGCGTGTCCTCTCTCTATCAAAGACTGTGTAAATGGTGGAGATTAAAATAGTAAATAAGGTAGGGTTATAAGAACTCATGATCTGGTGAGAGACAGAGAGGGACACACAGCAGAGAATTGCCTGGAGGCATGATACATAGACTAGTGATTCTTCACACCAGTTAGAGCAGAACTGAGCCTCTGATTTCCTGGACTCGGTGCTAGAGATGAGCTTGGAAAGAAGTTCTGTGGAACTGGTTTCTGTGTATTATTGTTGTTGTTGTTTTTTTAAGAGCAACAGCTCTGCAAAAAGCTGCACGAAAAAGGATGGAGGGGTCTGTAGGCAAATCAGTTTGAGAAACACTGAATATTACACCCCTTTCTAGTAAGTTAAAAAAATATACATTAACACACTACAAGTTCTCAGAAATCCTGCAGTACATAAACCTACTTCAGCACCTTCAAGGATGTTTTTCTTTAGGGAATGCTGGTCTGTATCATCCGGAGGGCTTTCCTTAGTTGTTGAGGGTATGTCACAGGCATAGCGGGAACAGAAAAGACTTTTAATAGAGTCTAAGTCAGAGCATCTCCCAGATGCTGTCATTTTGGGAGCATCTCCAACCTCAGCTGTCATTTTGGCCAACTTTCCAGCCAGCCAACCAGTTAAAGACTCAACACGGTGGCCCTGGCCGCTGGCTACCCAGCTTTTCCTTGATGGGAACCTCAGTTCATTACATGTTAAACTAAAACTTATAATCCCTGACTTCTCTCCTGGATGTTGTCTTCTGAAGAAATCTGCCCAATACTCTCTTCCAGAGGAGATATGAAAGCATTCATCAAGTCTCTTCTTGCCATGTCTTCTCAGAACCTTGACTCTTTAAGACCCATTACTGCTGTAGAGTCAAATTTTTCTCATCCTCTGCTTAGGTAGATTTTTAAAAATGCACTTGGGCTTCCCTGGTGACGCAGTGGTTGAGAGTCCGCCTGCCGATGCAGGGGACACGGGTTCGTGCCCCGGTCCGGGAAGATCCCACATGCCATGGAGCAGCTGGGCCCGTGAGCCATGGCCGCTGAGCCTGCATGTCCGGAGCCTGTGCTCCGCAACGGGAGAGGCCACGACAGTGAGAGGCCTGCGTACAGCAAAAAAAAAAAAAAAAAAAAAAAAAAAAAAAAAAGCACTTTAAATGCATTTATTGATTGAATAATTAGTGTGGATTTAATTTGGTCAGTACAAAATCATTTGTCAAGTTTTATTAGCATTGACTTTTTTTTTTTTTTTTTTTTTGGTAAAACTTATACAATCCAACAGAGATCATTACGTAATGGCAGCCTAAGAAAGTACTCACCAGGTGAACTGCCACAGCTGAGGGCGTTGCTTTCCATAGTCACTCTGGTAGAGAACATGACTCTGTGTTTATCTCTGTGTTTTCTCCAGTGTTGAACTCAACACTATCTTTAAATTGGTATCCAAGTTATTTTTTTATTATAAGCCTTATCAACCATGCTAACTGCACAGTTACTGATGAGCTCTTTCTTCCTTGAACAGAAAGAATAGCAATATAGTAGCCAGCAATTTTATACTATTTACTATGTACTAGACAGTGTTCTAAGTGCTGTAAACAATTTAGCTCATGCAATTCTCTGGACAACTCTGTAGGAAGATGAAATTTTTATCTCTATTTTGTAGAAGAGAAACTGAGATGCAGAGTTTAAATAACTTGCCCAGATGGCTCAAAAGGCAAGGACTGGAGCTTGGATTTGAACCCACGCAGTCTTGCTCCGGAGTACATGTTCCTAACAGTTATATAATATTAGTTGTCTTGGTTGAATTAATATAGACTTGATCCCAGAAGGGGCCTACCACAATTTATTTGATTGTCAATCATTTAAAGAAATGAAGGATCACCCGTGAATGTGAGAAGTAGAGTGAATTCATGTAAGCAAATGTTAACATTAGAACATTTACCTGATAAAAGCAAATGATTTGGCAAAAACCCAGGAGTGGTGGCATGGGGAGCTGGGTTGTTTGTTTCCCATTTCACAAAATAGAGCAGCCAACCTTGTGCTTGTCTCAACAAGTAGTTTGTTTAACTTCTCAGAGGAATAACAGTGAATGTAAATAAAATCAATAACTACTGAATGATCTTAACAGGTGATGTATATCAGCTTTCCTCTGTGTGCCTCAGCTTGTCTGTTTTATTTCAAGATACTGCATGCATGATTTCTCACTTGCGTTCTGAGCTGTAGTGTGCTTCAGTAATATATGCACCAAACATTTTGAAAGTCTGCCCCAAAAGGCAAAGACCGCTTGAATTATACATTGCCTTGCAAGGTGATGACAGCTTAGACCTGTGTGCATGGTTGTCTGAAGAATTCTATCCAGGCCTGCAAAAAAACATTTTTTAAGTAATTTAAAGAGTTCTTTGTGTTTGACAATTCAGAACAAAAAACATTAGTCCTATGAAATGTTACAGTGGGCAAGTAGGGTCCACACCTTCTTTATTCAGTATCCGGCATGACTTCTGCTAATGTTTTGCCCACCAAACCTGTGAGTGTCCCCAGATCTAAGATGTTTTGCTAAAATCAGAGTTGTTATCCTTGCTGATGTTTCATAATCCTATTTATGGCCCAGCCACAGTGGAAGTAATTATTAGTATTCGAAGCCTTGTTCTATAAACTTGTAATGGTGTGTTTCACTGTTTGTGGCGTTAGCCTTGGGATGTTAGACATAACTCTGTTTAAGGCTATGAAGTCAGGCTGCCCATCCAGAACATGACAGATTATATATTTACTACATCTGCTGAATCAGCTGGGTTTGTGCCATGAATACCACATGCTCATTTGCAGAACTCAATGGGCTTCTCAGTGAACATCGATATAGGCTTTGACTTGTAATGTTTAGAACACAGTTTATTTAATTTTCCTCGGTTTAATTTATCCCTTATGGTTTCTGTTATGTGTAACGTGTATTTTGCTTTATAGGTTGAAACTCCAATTTGTGTTTACCATGGTATAATATCTTTTTTTCACCTTGGTTGGGGAAATCCAAACAACTGTTTTATCTATCTATCAGAGGCTGAGATAACACATTTCATAAAGCAGGATCAAAACATGTTCGTGGTCAGCTGTCCTATTGTGTGTGTGTGATTTTTTTCTGCCACAGTTGGAGTTCTACACCCCTTATAGTAAGCACGTGTTAGTTATGATAGTGTCTTGATTGAAGAACCGGTTTCCTTTTATCTTTGCCTCTGCCGTATTCATCATATATCTTTCACGTCTCCCTGATTATCAACATCCATTGGCAAATGACGAGGAGAAAATGTGGAAGATCTTATGGGCCAGGTTTGTAGCGGATGTCCATTCCTTTTCATTGGCCAGAGGGGTTCTCGCTAATGTAGTTCCTGGCTTAGGGATGTTCAAGCAGAATTCTATACTGTAAAAGAGGAGTGTGAATCTTTGTAGACACCATCTTACTACACTATATGATATTAGAGAGCCTCTCTGAGCCTCAGTTTCTCATATTTAAAATGAAGAAAATGTAACTACCTCACAGATATTATTATTAGGTGGAATTATGTACCTAAAAATAACATGTGAACTGTAAAATGCCACACAGGTTTATAGTATTTTAACGTTATAATTATTATTAATGCTATTAGTGTGAAAAAGTTTTATTTATCTTACCCTAGCCTAGAGAATGGAGAATGCTGGGGAGCTAGCCCATATGATAAACATAGTGTCTTTATTTTCAGAATTTTCTTGAGAGGTTCTTTCATGTGTGCACAGGGTATGCCAACATAGCTCACAGAGTCAAATATTACAGGTAAGAAGGAAGAGTGTAGGCAAACCAGTATGGTTGGTTACCATATCTACAAATCAATTTTGATCCCTTCCTAGAATAGTTTCTATAATCATTGCATTAATTCAATGGTAAAAATTGCAAACCAAAAAAAACCCCCCAAAACCCTAAATTAAGCATCACACAAAATTGCCTTCAAATAGCAATAGCTCCATGTGAAATGAAACCACTGTGTAACATATAAATGACACCTGGCTTCTGTGCTGTGGCAATGCATGTAGGTTAAAAGCAGGAGGCTTTGAGGTCAGAGAAACCTAGTTTGAACTTGACTCTGCATTAACCACTTGCATGGATCTCAGGAAGTTAACTGTCCGGTCCTCTGTTTTCTCATTTATTTAACAGAAGGTTAAAAACTCAAATAGTTTTGGGCTTCCCTGGTGGCGCAGTGGTTGGGAGTCTGCCTGCCGATGCAGGGGACGTGGGTTCGTGCCCCGGTCTGGGAAGATCCCACGTGCCGCGGAGCGGCTGGGCCCGTGAGCCATGGCTGCTGAGCCTGCGCGTCCGGAGCCTGTGCTCCGCAACGGGAGAGGCCACAGCAGTGAGAGGCCCGCGTACCGCAAAAAAAAAAAAAAAAAAAACTCAAATAGTTTTGATAAGAATTGGATTTGATGATAAAATGTGAGCTGCAAGGGAGGGTCACTGTGGGATTTCTCTGCGTTCTTGCCATTGTCATAGCCGTACTCATCACAGAAATGCTATAGACCTCTAAAGTCACACAGCTGGCTAGTAATAAAACTGGGACTGGAACCCAGGACTGTCTGAAGCCAAAGCTCATTCCCATAATCGCTACATTTTACTGCCTTTCTGGCCTTGGCACTATGCCTGGCCCATGGTAATTGCTCAGTAGATCACAGTGACTACCGTTATCTTTCATGTCTGTGCCGCAAGGCAGTTGGTAGGTGATAGTAGGTTTTCCATTCCTTGGTGATCCAGGTATTAGGTATGAGTATTGCCCCAGTGCGAGTGGATGCTTGACAGCTCCACACCCTTTGAGATCATGGCTCGTCTGTGACCTTCTCTTCAATGATACAGACCCCTAACGGAGGAAAATCAAGGAAATCGCATTTCGTAGATATGCATAGAAAGCTATGTGCTATATCCTTCAACTGTATGGTGTATTTTCATGTACTTGTAATAGTTAGTTTTGTTTTTCTGATTGTGAAGTTTGGATAATGAGATATCTCCCTTTGTAAAATTGATTATGAGGAAGAATAAAACAACAGGCAAGAGCACTTTGGAAACAAAGAATGGAGGATAGTATCTGCTGTCCAAATATTCAGAAAGCTAAAAAATGAAAATCCTGCCAAGGTAATTAAAAAAATAGATCAAGGAGACAGAATACAAAGCCTCAAGTATAAAATACAATGTATTATTAAGGTGGTTTTTCCAGTCAGTGACGAAAGGATCAATCACTTGATATATGCTGCACGGCCATTCAGATGAAAAAAAAAAAAAGTTAGCTCTTTTTTTCATCTCACATCATTCAGGAAACACAATTTCAGATGGATTAAGCATTTAAATGAATAACGTGAAACTACAGAGGAAGCAGAAAACACAGGTAAATACCTCTTTGATCTCAGGGAAGGAAAATGGTATTGTAAACGAAAAAGTAATGAAAGGAACTATAGAGGCAGGTTGTATATTTGGGTACTTCAATATTAAAAGAAATCTGTATGTCAAGAGACACATTAAACAAAACTTGAAAGGCAAACACAAAAATTGGGGAAAACATTTGCAACATACCCTTCATCTAATTTTCACAGTATTCCTGTGAGGTAGATAATATTATCTACATTTATACATGACAGAATTGAGACCCAGACACTTTAAGTAATTTAGTAACTTGCCCAACCCTCAGCTAACAAGTTGGGGGACTCGAACTTGAATGCTTGAAAACTGAACTCTGACAGCTCTTCACCTCACCAACTAAGAAAATAGCCAGGAGACATAGTGATCAGAAAAATGCCTAATAGAAGAATCAGAGCCTTACTAGAGGAGCTGAACAGAGGAATCAGATGGGTGAAGAGAAAATTACAGTCTATTGCGATTTGCTTTAATAGATGCACGGAAGCTATGTATAAGGAATGGTTACTTCACTTGGGGGTGATTTCAAACAGATCTTAATACTATCTAGATTCTTGAAAAATAACTAGGATTCTAGGTACCCATGATGGTCAAAGGTATGCTAGCGAGAAGAAATGATACACTCCACAGCACAGACTCCTGACACAGCTAGCTGGCTGGGGAGGAGGGTTAGCATAGGTTGTCTGCAAAGATACAGAGGCTGGTGAGGAATGTAAGTCACATAGATGGAGCCATATGAAATTGCTGATACTTGACCATGTTTGACCATTTCACCATTTCACATGATTCAAACTAGTATTTGTGTACCCACCCCATAAACCAGTAGTTACATGAGAAAGAGCAGGGGAACTTCTTTTACTCTATTTTGGCAACACTGGGCACAGTGCTTGGTGCATAGCTGATCTTGAATACTATTATATGAAAGTGTTTAATAGACTATGAAGCCCTATTCAAACGTAAGAGATTGCGGTTGTAAAACAGTCAAGCGTATCACAGATCTTAGCATTAAAATATGACCTGTCTTTAGATGCTGAGGTGGAGATGAAGAAAGGGGAACCAACATGAGACTTTGCATCATCTAAGTTGAAATATTTTCCTGAGCCCTTAGAGGTAATTCAGGGACAGTCATGGGGGATGAACAGGTAACACTTGAGAGAGTACCCTTTGCTTCTTCTACCCTGCTGTTCTGCCTTTATTACTTTTATGTATTGATGCTCCAAAAAAAAGATTTTTTAAAAAGTTTATGCTGCTTATAAAATTGCCTTAATAGATGTTGTAGCACCACTAAAGGATCTCAGGCAGGGGAATGCGCTGTTGGGACTTGTAGTTTATGGGCAGTACCTAGCAGCAAGCATGAGTGATGGAATGGAGAGGTCGAGGCTAGTAGCTGGGAGACCAAAGAGGAGATGATGCCAGAGATGCTGCTGAGTCATGCAGGTGGGAGCTGAGAAGAGGAGATGGACTGGAAAGACAGTATGGATGTTTCATCTCATGGGGGAGGGGAGGGGTAGTAAAAGGGGCTGGTTACACTGATCCCCAGATTGGGGATGTTTGGGGGACCAAGTAGATAGCAACGCCATTCTCTGATATAGGTGCTTTAGCAAGGACAGCTTTGGGGAAAAAGATGGTGAATCTGACTTTGAGCATATTGAGTGGGAAATATTATTATACAAGTTTGGATTTGACCTTGCAAGGTAGATAGGCTGGTCACTGTCTCTGTCTTTGTTTTTGTTTTGTTTTCGTATTGGACTGGTGTGGAAATTATGGCTCAGGGAAGTTGCCTGAATGGCCAGAATGGAAAAAAATCCAGGAAGAGGTAGGGCTGGGTCTTGAACCCAGGACCACTACATTCTTTCATCTCTTCATTGTCTGTCCACCTACTAGAAAGCACTACTGGATTTTAGGACTCCCGGCCATTCTTGGCCTCTTGGATTGAATGCACTCAGAAAATGACTAGCGAGCGCTACTTTTCGGATTTTAATTAATCCTTAACTGGCTTGCCCTCTGAGCACTGTTTGCTCCTGCTTTGAATTTTTAGATAGATGGCAGGTAGTTATTTCCTCAGCCCTGTCCTCTATTCACACGGCAGTTGAAATATCAAGCACAGACTTGGAGAGGGATCATAATCCGTTATAATTAGTCTTCTTTGATCACTTGTCCTTTGTCCTAAGTACAGTAGCTACATTTAATTGTGGCTGAAGTATTTGTCAAGAATAGCATCCGAACTGTTCTCTCTCTCGCTGTAAACGCCCAAGGACATAACTGAAATGGAGAAACCACGTTCCTAATTCTCTTTTGAAATAGCTACCGAGTAGTAGAAGAAAGACTGGATTTAGAAGCAAAGACCTGTGTGTGGCCTATTCCTTGATCATGTCACATAGTATACTATTAATTAAGCAGCCCTGTGACGATTTAGAGAGAAAAGGAGCTACATTTAAATGAGGGCCTACTGTGTGCTTGGTACTTTACTGATATGATCTCACTTGATCTTTAGGACATTCCAAGGCTGAATAGCTGGGCAACATCATACAGCTACCACGTGGCAGAGCCAGGAGGCAAAACCCCTCATCTGCCTGGATGAGAGCCCATGCATGTGTACAGGGTAGTTCAGCTGCATCTCCTTCGGGTGGATTTATTTGGCAAACCAAATTAGATAGTGAAAGAAAATATATACCATCACATCACTGTGCGAATCTTGCAAAGGGTTGACCTGCGGGGTGACACGGTAAGGAGCCGGGGCTGGGTGACATGTTGCAAATTAATTCCCTGTTCTGCTGATGAAAAACATTTTATCAAGTAATAAAAAAAACCTTACATCCGTAGTGTGAGGTAGACTTTAATAGGTAAAATAATTATATGCCTTAACACTCTGTCTTTATCTTTACTCACCTGAGTCTTGTGAATTAGGTGAGGAAAGGGGTATTAGAACCATTTTACAGATGAGGAAATTGAGACTTAAGGGTGCTACTACCATTGAGGGTCAGGTAGCTTTTAAATCATCAGATTTTAGACACATAGATTTATATGTCCTTCAAAAATAAGATCCAAGCAGGAGCAAACGTATATGAGGAATTAGGCTCAGGAACATTTTTCTTAGAGGCTGACATTCACCTTTAAGTCATATGGTTAGAGTTCGCTTCTTTCCACTTTTCAGGTTTTGACACTAACTGTTAATTATAGAGCTGGAGAAGCACCCAGTGCATTTGCAGGAGCTAATTGATTCGATGGAGGGAAGGCTGATTGTGCAGCAGAATCCAAACTACCAATTAAAAGAGAAGGAATCCACACGCACATGATATCCAGGACATTTATATCACGGGAAACAAAAAAAGCCAGGCTTCCCTGCTGCTGTAAGTCAAAGGGCCCGGCCCCTGGGTGATCAGTTTGAGCCCTGGGCCAGGCCAAGACCACAGCAAGGACCAGGAAGCCCACCCTCTCGGCAGCCTTCCAGCCGTTCATGAGTGTTTCAGAGGCTTCCCTTCTCTAGGGTAAAATGAAAAATCTTGGCCAATGAGAAGATTCGATTCAAGGCACAATGAGGCAGAAGTATTATCCCAAACTTAGAGGCGGTAAATGCCCGGCCCTGTTTTCCACATGTCCTGGTGCTAGAGGAGCCAGGACATGCATCCAGGTTTCTGACTTGTGTGCACAGCCCCAGAGGGCTGCCTACACTGATGGGGGCTGAGGACAGTGGCGGGGTGTGTCTTGTGCTGTGGTTTGTGGTTGATTCTCCCGGGAACCCTCTTAAACAATTCCATCTTACCGAAGAGTGTCTCTGCAGTGGTGCACGGGAGTGGCCGCAAGGCTAACAGTAATGGGGCCATTAACTAAATAATAGCCCCAGCACAAAGTGACGGCCATGCTGGGGTCTTAATTAGGCTCTGGCGGAAGCAGAGAAGGAACACATTCGTGGGAGATTTCTGGTTGACTAATTAGGTGTCAAGTTAAGAGTTTCCCTCTGGGATGTCTCAAGTCAGTCAGCATGTGATTCAAAACATTGTTCGATCTGGGAGTTCCAAGTGGGCCAGTTTCTCAGGAGAAGAGAGGACTTCCTTCCCCGAGGGCTTGCTCCATGGAGGAGTTTAGTACAGGATTCCTTTATTTTCCCTGACTGATAGTTTAACTTTAGAGACTTGTCAACTGTGAGTTCAATGTTTCTGTCCCACTGACAAGAGCTGAAGGCTGGCTGTGTACCTGGGTACCCAGGGCTGAAAAGCAGTTAGCAGTCCCAGCTCGGCTATTTCGGCAGCAGATGTTAAAAGATGCCAAGGAAGAAATGAGGATCAAAGACCAGGCTGAGACCCAGGCCCAGAACCTGGGAGAGAGGCTAGAGGACCAGTCCAGAGTAGTGGGGCCAGCACTGAAATCGCATGGACCTTGTATTAAATGTAACCTCTGCATTCCATTCATTAGTTGTGGGAACAGGGCTGTCATATTAATACTGCTGAGCCCTTTTCAATACCTTTAAAAGGTACAGAATCCTTTCCTCCTCTAAGAGAAATGATACAGATTAGATGAGGTGGAGCGTGTGACAGATACCACTGTGCCGTGCATACAGTAAAAACTCAGGGAACGTGACCTGCTTCTGAATCTGTCTAGCCGGGGGGGCTTCTATAAGGGCTGATCCTGTCCATCAGGATGTACATCTACACAAAATGATTGCCCAGGCCCATATGTCCCTTCTGTTTATTTATTTATTTATTTGCAGTACGCGGGCCTCTCACTGTTGTGGCCTCTCCCGTTGCGGAGCACAGGCTCCGGATGCGCAGGCTCAGTGGCCATGGCTCCCGGGCCTAGCCGCTCCGCGGCATGTGGGATCTTCCCAGACCGGGGCACGAACCCGTGTCCCCTGCATCGGCAGGCGGACTCTCAACCACTGCGCCACCAGGGAAGCCCCATATGTCCCTTCTTAGACTGAGGTTCCAACCTGCCTGACTTCATTGGCTCTGCCCCCTACTCCATTCCCTTGACCTCCTCTGTTCTTGCCTTCACTGCCAGACACCTGCCTCTGGCCTGTTTGATGCACGATCCAAGCCCTCTTATCGTCTGACTCGTCCTCCTCTTCTCCTCCAGCCTCTGTCTCTCCCATTTGGTACAACAATTCTGACTGACTCTTCTGAGATCAACCACCGCCAGCCCTTCTTCCCGGAAGAGGGTATGCATCATGAGAGGCACTTGGGTAGGGAGAGAGGGTCCATAAAGCTACGTCCCGGTCTCTTTCTTTGGCTCCTTGATACGTTCTGTTGGGAAGAGGTCAATGTCAACATCCACCTTCTAATGGAAGCGTACTCCTCTGACTGCGACCAGCTAGACAAGGGCTAAATGAAATGGAGAATTACTAGACAAGGCAAGCCAATAAACTCCTTCTGAGAGGAAACAGGTAGGCAGTGGAGGCCAGGAAGCTGGAAGAAGATAGATGATGAATGACAGTCCAGCAGGGAGGTGGGGTCAATGGATCCCAGACCTGGAAACCAGGAACAGGCAGATTCTCAAGGTGTCAGACAGAAATGTACTTCTGGAAATAAGGTCAGAGTCCGGAAGAGTAGTTCCTTAAGGGACCCAGGGAGGAACATGGTGTGGCCTCCGGGAAGGAGCTGAGACTTAAGCAGGGTGTTGATGTATAAGTTTAGACACAGAACGCGGGAGCCATTCAACAGAGCAGCCCATGCAGTGAGGAGGTGGGGGCAGGGGAGGGAAAGGAGTGTGTCACTGGGTTGCAGTATTCTGGGCTCTTGCACCCTGACTCGGGGCAGTTGACCCCAGAAGCCCAGATGGAGATGTGTCTGCCAAGAGCTCTAGGGATGTGCAGGCTGGCAAGTCCACAGATTAACTGTGCAGAGCCTCCAAAAACTTATCAAAAAAAGGCACCATTATCCCACTTGTGCCTATTTCCCAGAAGATAGGATCAACTGAGTGGCGTGTGAAGGAGCCCTGTAAGCGGTAAAGCACTGCACTTTATTTATAAGTTTAGTCACTAATGTAGAACTGCTGGTATTTTTTGAGTTCATCACGATGCTCACTAAATGTTAGCTATTAAAATATTGGCACTTATTATTGTAGCAAGACAAATTCTGAGATAATTTATGTTTATGCGTGTCCTGTTTTCCTCATTGAAGAAGGTCACAGGCTCTAGGCTTCCTGACCTACAAGATGCTTTTGTTCCTAATTTTATCTTCTCCGAGCTACTAAATTTGTGATGAAGATTTTAGAGGCAGAGTACCTCTGAGGGAAACAAGTAAAAATAGAAAATGTTTTCCCTTGATCCGAAGACAGTCTGCAGTCCTGGGAGGAGGAAGAAGGATTGTGGGTCCTATGAAAGAGGGAACTGTGTCTCATTGCCTAGACGTGTACCAGGCAGGTGGCTTACCTTCAGAGAGGGAAGTCTGCACATCTACAGCAAAGGTCCCTAGGTCCCTGACTGTTGGATCTAAAGGGGAAGAGTAGGACAGGGCAGTAGAACACACATTGGTAATCCACGTGACTTATGAACTGGTATATTGCGCTACCAGAGAGCTCTGGACCTTACACCACCATGGGGCTTAGGGGCACGTTGGAGGAAGGAACTTAACCTCAATCATGAGTATGTTTGATTTTTTTTTTTTTTCCTCCGTAGCAGAGAAGGATATTTGGAGTTAAATTTAAGTAGATTTCAAGGAAACAAATAATATGATCTTTCTGTGCATATATATGTGTGTGTCTTGAGTGTCATACCTTTTTTTTTTTTTTTTTTTGCGGTACGTGGGCTTCTCACTGTTGTGGCCTCTCCCGTTGTGGAGCACAGGCTCCGGATGCACAGGCCCAGCGGCCATGGCTCATGGGCCCAGCCACTCCGCAGTATGTGGGATCTTCCCGGACCGGGACACGAACCTGTGTCCCCTGCATCGGCAGGCGGACTCTCAACCACTACGCCACCAGGGAAGCCCTGTCATACCTTTTTAAATAATTGTTCTGTGACCACAGAACTCCTAAGGAAATGGAGAAGAACATTTTCCCAGTAGCTACTATATGCTGCTGCTTGTTCTAGCATATCACTAAGGCAATCACATTGAATCCTCAGAGTAACCTATGAGGTATTAGAGTCCCCTTTGTGTAGATAAGAAGACTGAACTAAGTAGGAGTTAAGTGACCTTGCACCAGGATTTGCAGTTAGTATCAGAACTGAGGTTGGAACGCAGGTTGTGTGATTACAAGGCCCAGCCTCCCTCCACCACATCGCACTGCGTAGATGGGGCAGTGCTCATCCCTTGTGAGGGAAGGGCTGGCGGCCCTGACAGCAGGTTTAATAACTGTGAACTGTGATGTAAAGTAGTTCTCTTGAATGTATATGTTAAGTGTCAAACTTTCAGAGAGGATGGCTAAGGGGCTGAATCATTGAGGTTACATTTTAGAGAACTTCAGTGTGACCTAGACCTGTTTCACTTTGAAAAACAGTTATCATCCTCCTCCCTCCTTTTTTAATCTCAGCATTGGGAAGGGAATGTCTATAGATATGTTGGCATTGTCCAACAAGCGACAAGTGATACAAAAAGACCTGACAGATTTATCCTAGGCAGAGAATTATGTGAGGAGGGTGCTGAATTATAGCTAGGGATAGAATGATTGCAGGTGCTGCACATACTGGGAAATGCCTTGCTGAATATAGGATGGAGTTTTAGATTTATTGCATCTAATTGAATCTTCAGCATGGCTAGGAGAAGTAGCTATTCTGATCACCATTGTTCTGGTGGAACTCCAAGGGCGTGGGGAAGGGTGAGCAAGAGATAGATGGTGGATGGAGAGATGGATAGATAGATAGATAGGTAGATAATACCCATGTATTAAAATCAATGCCAGTGTGATGATGGGAGGAAGAAAACAAGCAAGGTTCCTGACTTCTTGCTGTAACTGAACAAGATTTCTTATAGTTCAGGAATACGAGCTTCAGGCCAATGAGTCTGAAAGTCTTCAACATCTTTGTGAAATGAATGAGCACATCTGTGACTCATCACATCTGTTCTTAAGTTTGTAAGGCAACTAGTCACTCACTTGCCCTGTTGAGTTCTTTTTCATTTTGCTTTTCAAAGTCAGTACTTAGGTGGAAGGAGACATGTCCCCTTCCTTTGTTCCTGCCTTCCTGCCCTCCTCTGTTCCCGCCTTTCTTCCAGGTTTGTTCCTTCCATTTTTCCCTTCTTCTCTTCACATTTATTGAACACCTGTGTGTACCAGGTACTAAGATAAATACCAGCAATATAATGATTATCCGACACAAAGAGCCTATGTTCTATGCTGTCAAGAAACCCAGGCCCACAGAGTATGTCAAAGAAGGATCCAAAAGTTCAGATTCAGAAGCATTTAAAACAGACCTTGAAAGAGGGGTAACATTTCAAGAGGCAAATACTGTCTCTTTTTGGGGGAATATAGGACACTGTCTTTGAGGAACCTGAATGAGTAAACTGATAGAGACAGAAACTTCAGGTGTGATCATTTGTAGGCCATGGTGATCAGGAGTGAGTGGGCACAACATGTCATGGACTGGCTGTTCGTGTGGAAATTGTGGTCTCTGAATGTTTAGGAGTCTGGCTGTATCCTCTGGGCACCAGGCCTTGTTGAAACTTTTTTTTTTAAAAAGTAGTTATGTATTCAGTATTTTATTTATTTAGTTTTGGCTGTGTTGGGTCTTCGTTTCTGTGCTAGGGCTTTCTCTAGTTTTGGCGAGCAGGGGACACTCTTCATCGCGGTGCGCGGGCCTCTCACCGTCGCGGCCTCTCTTGCTGCGGAGCACAGGCTCCAGACGCGCAGGCTCAGTAGTTGTGGCTCACGGGCCTAGTTTGTCCGCGGCATGTGGGATCTTCCCAGACCAGGGCTCGAACCCTCGTCCCCTGCATTGGCAGGCAGACTCTCAACCACTGCGCCACCAGGGAAGCCCTGTTGAGACTCCTTGAATGGACAAGAAGCCTGGCCAGCTCTGGCACAGGGACGTGTGCTCATGTGTGTCTGAAGGCACATTAGTTCAAGATGTTTACTTACTGGATAATCTAATCAGTTCAGATTAGAAAGTGAAAAAACTGTGTGTTATCATTATTATTATTCCCTCCTAATTATTCTCTTGGTTAAGGTCAAAACAGAACCAGGAGGGATCATTTTCTTTCTGTATCTTTGATTGTACAAACCAAGAAATTCAATGAAATGGCAAAGTAATTGCTTTCATCCTGTCCCTTTTAGTCAATTTTGTGAAACTGGGCCCTGGTTCTGCCCTTTCAGACTGTTGAAGAAGGGGTCCTTGAGGGCCTGAGTGTATTCTGCTCTCAGGTGAGAACCCTCCCTCTGGCTTCTTAATACCCTGATTCTGAGACTTAAGCCTTAAATTCTATGCCATGACAAGGCACAGCATAAAAAAAGGTCCGTGGGTTTCTGAGATCTCTTCTAAAAAGTCCTCTTTCAATGCTTTTAGGGTTAATTCATGATTAATATTTTCATATCTTCCAATAAGAGCCAGGTAGCTTCGTAGAAAGCATTGAAACCTTGGAGCCATGTATAGCTGGGTGAAAGTTCTAGCTTCACTTCTTATGGCCTAGGGAACTTGAGACAAGTGGCTGAACCACTTAAGCCTTCAGTTTTCCCCTCTCACCAGAATGTTAAAAGGATAATATGAGCTAGGATGTGTAGAACATATAACGTGTGTTCAGTAAAGAGAATGATCATTATTTAATAATGGTCATGACAAACACAAACATAGTGGAGAGTTCAGCAGTACTTGGTTAGGATAGAAGGCTTTTGCATCCTCAGGATAGACTTCATCAGAGACCTATGAGCACCAAGTAGTACTTTACAGAGGAAGCTCCTAATCTCGTGGCAGGTGCAGACAGTGCATAGAACCCAGCTGGATGGAGCAGCAACCCTGAGTCCCAGTCCGAGGGCTCAGTGTCCTCTAGCCATGGTCACATTCTACCCTTAGCCTTAGGCTCACTGGCCACCACTACTCAGCCTCAGCTTCTGCAACCCTCCTTTTCACCATGGTTGTGTTTCCTGAAATTGTCTTTACTCCAGTTCCTGGAAACAGCACTTAGCTGAGGTGAGAGACACCTTGGTGTCCTCCTTGGTTCGTCCTGCCCTACTCAGCTTATCAGGGACCTCTGTTTGGATATCCAGGCCCACCCCATTCCCAAGACTCCTGCCCACACAGTTCTCAGTCTTCCAGTGCCCTGGATCTGCAGCTGTCTCTCTCTTTTGCCGTGATCCCCAAGCCTCTCTGCTCAAGATCCGACAGGGACTCCAGGTTCCTCTGGGAACCAGAACTCGAGTTTCTCCTTTCTAACCTTCTGCTCAGCCCTGCTAAAATTCCTCTCTGGTACCTGGTTGCCTGCTGGCTACCACCTCGCCTGAACCATTGAGAGATCATGGAACATTCTGAAGGCATTTCCTAAGGTTATTCCTCTGGTCCATTTTGAATACATCTTCTCCACAAGGTATGTGTATATATGTGTATATGTATGTATACACATACATACATACATATATATATATATATATATATATATATATATATATATATATATATATATATATATATTTGGTACCTATAAGTCTAATATTCCCCCCAAAAAAGTTGCTAGCATAACTTCAGGGAAAATTAAAACTGAAAGGATTTTATTAATAATTGAGCTTTGCCTGTTTCTTAAAGTTTGGAGCCAAATTATAATAGATTAATTCAGCAAATAACTGTTGAGCATTTCCTATGTGAGGGGTAGGTACGTGCCAGGTATGGTAAATTACTTAATAATAGTGGACGGCAGAAGTAAAATCATATTTGAATTATATATATATATATATATATATATGTTTACTAGAGCAAATACAGTCTCTCACTTCCATGTAACCATAATATTTTACATCTTTAAATTAACTGTAGCCTAATTCTTATGTTTTTGCTATCTATAAAAAAAGAATTGTTAAGTATTTGAAAAATCAAATAGATAATTGGGAACCTAAACCTGGGACTTGGAAAGCATGATATTCAACATATGTTTATTATGGATATGTGCCTGACACATATAGATACATCCATAACAAGATGGATATACAACACGGGAGACTCTTAAAATACATTAGTTTAATGATGAGAGATTCACTTTCTGTGAAAAACAGATCCAGAGTGTATGTGACAATCAGCGGTCCAGCTATTTTTGTTTTGGGGGTGGGGAGGGAAAGATTGATTTAGAAAATTTATGCTGACTTTCAATAAGTCTTCTTCCTTGAAGATATTGCCTATGATAGAGGCTACTTAATACAGTATTTTCTAACGGGTTATCAGACATTTCCACTTTTTGGCAATTCCCCTTGGGGTATCCATGTCCAAATAATGTGCGTTTCTACTTGACTAATTCACATAGGAGGACAACAGACACCTCAGGGGAGACATTTAACGTCTTTTTTCAGAAGGACTCCTGTGAGTGGTAATGAAAGCCAAGAATGTTTTCCCCTTCCTTTCCTTCTCTCCCCATTATCTCAGATAACAGGAATTAATTAGCATCCATCAGGCTTTTACTTTAAACTCTACTTTGAGAGACTCATGTACTTAGTGATTTTTGTTTTAGTTTTTAATATTTCCCCTTATTTTTTGAAAGTGACAGAGCTGTTTCTAGAATCTCTTGAATAAGCCAAATGAACAATAGGAGCGATGCTGCCTTCTCTCTCTGAATAAATACCCACTTTTCACTGAGGGAAGGGGTGTGGTTGCAGGCATTGTAGAGCAGTGGTGTTCATTTTCCTTCTGAGCTGATGTGCAGTGCCTGCTGCAATTTCCAAAAACAGTCTGCTAACGTAACAATATACCAGCTACAGAATTTCAACAAAATCAGTGTGGGCTTTCTGTGAACATACCCAACTGTTGACACACAGTCTAAAGCAATGATGTGATTGTACAGCTAGGGAAAATGGTGATGATACACATGGTGCTAGATGATGTGATGTCTACGCACTTAGGCTTGCTTTTCTATAGTGCTCAATTTATCAAGCTAAAATTGAGTGCCTAGTAAGAACCAGGCACTGAGTTATGTGTTGTATGAAGGAAGTAACTTTTCTGTGCTCTTGAGGAGTTTACAGGGTGACAAGAGTAGTAAGAAAAACAGAAAATTAATGAGCTTTTTGGGCCATCTGTATGTCTTCCTTAGAGAAATATCTATTTAGATCTTCTGGCCATTTTTTGATTGGGTTTCTTTTTGTTTGTTTGTTTGTTTTGATACTGAGCTGCATGAGCTGTTTGCAATATTTTGGAGATTAATCCCTTGTCGGTTGCTTCATTAGCAAATATTTTCTTCCATTCTGAGGGTTGTCTTTTTGTTTTGTTTATGGTTTCCTTTGCTATGCCAAAGCTTCTGAGTTTAATTAGGTCCCGTTTGTTTATTTTGGTTTTTATTTTCATTAATCTAGGAGGTGGATTGAAAAAGATCTGCGATTTATGTCAAAGAGTGTTCTTCCTATGTTTTCCTCTAAGAGTTTTATAGTGTCTGACCTTACATTTAGGTCTTTAATCCATTTTGAGTTTATTTTTGTGCGTGGTGGTAGGGAGTGTTCTCATTTCATTCTTTTACATGTAGCTGTCCAGTTTTTCCAGCACCACTTATTGAAGAGACTGTCTTTCCTCCACTGTATATTCTTGCCTCCTTTGTCATAGATTAGGTGACCATAGGTGCGTGAGTTTATCTCTGGACTTTCTATCCTGTTCCATTGATCTATATTTCTGTTTTTGTGCCAGTACCATACTGTCTTGATTACTGTAGTTTTGTAGTATAGTCTGAAGTCAGGGAGCCTGATTCCTCCATGTCCATTTTTCTTTCTCAAGATTGCTTTCACTCTTTGGGGTCTTTTGTGTTTGCATACAGACTGTAAAAGTTTTTGTGCTAATACTGTGAAAAATGCCTGAATAGACATTTCTCCAAAGAAGACAAAAAGACAGCCAAAAATCACATGAGGAGATGCTCAACATCACTAATTATCAGAGAAATGCAAATAAAAACTACAGTAAGGTGTCACCTCACACTGGTCCGAATGGCCATCGTCAAAAAATCTACAAACAATAAATGCTAGAGAGAGTGTGGAGAAAAGGGAACCCTCCTACACTGTTGATGGGAATGTAAGTTGGTAAAGCCACTGTGGAAAACAGTATGGAGGTTCCTTAAAAAACTAGAAATGGTGTTACCATATGATCCAACAATTCTACTCCTGGGCATATATCCAGAGAAAACCATAATTTGAAATGATACATGCACCCCAAAGTTCATTGCAGCACTATTTACATAGCCAGTACATGGAAGCAACGTAAATGTCCATCAACAGGAATGGATAAAGAAGATGTGGTACATATATACAATGGAATATTACTCAGCCGTAAAAAAGAAGAATGAAATAATGCCATTTGCAGCAACATAGATGAACCTAGAGATAGTCATACTGAGTGAAGTAAGTCAGACAGAGAAAGACAAATATCATATGATATTACTTACATGTGGAATCTAAAAAAAGGGTACAAATGAACTTATCTACAAAACAGAATAGAGTACAGATGTATAAAACAAACTTATGGTTACCAGGGTGTGACGGGACGGGGATAGGGATAAATTTGGAGATTAGGATTGACATATACACACTAATATATATATATATATATATATATATATATATAAAATAGATAGCTAATGACCTACTGCATAACACAGGGAACTCAACTTAATACTCCGTAATGACCTATATGGGAAAAGAATCTAAAAAAGAGTGGATATAGGCATATGTATAACTGCTTCACTTTGCTGTACACCTGAAACTCATACAACATTTTAAATCAACTATATGCCAATAAATTTTTTTAGAAAGGAAAATAAATGAATTATGAGACAAAATATAGCCAGTAACATGGAGAGACACGTCAACTGTCTTTGTCTCAAAAAAATTATTTTTCAGTATATAACAGTCAAGAGGTTGAATGATATCAGCAAGATTCTTCCATAGAATTAAAAAACAATGACAACAACAACAACTAGAAACTAAAATAACTGTATAGTAACTCTGGAAATCAGTCAAAAGATCTACAGCAATGAGGTGATCACCCAATCAAGAAAAAGCCACATTCAAAATGGTAGGAAATTCTGTGCAGGTTTTATTTGCCCTTGTTCCACCCCCTTCTCAGCAGAGTGCGGAAGCACAGTTTGAAGAAAACGGTGGTTTAGTCCCCAGTTTCCGTCTATGAACCAGAGAGAGCAGAGAGAACTGAATTTGCAACATTATAATCTGCGTGTGGACTGCCTGAGAGAGTGGTCTCCGTTTCACCTATATTGGAGGTGAGATAGCCGAAACAGCTTGGGTCTCAGACAAGAGGAAGCCATGGGAAGCAGCAGGCATGGCTCATGAAAATTACTACAGAGCTACAGACATGCAGACTCCTGAGACAAGAAATTACTGATTGAAGAATACAATAGGCAGCTAAAGCCCCAAGAAGAAACAGGGATGAGACTATTAAAGTGTTATATTTAAAAATAGTTGTGTATATGGGGGAATTGTAAAACACGCAAACTCACAGGTCAAGAATATGAATAGCCAGAAGAGGCCAGAGAAGAACATAAGCCTTCATACTAGGCTGATGCGTGAATGTCTTGCTCTGCATGGAGCCAGTCTGAAAAGACTGGGAAAGATAACTTTTTTACAAGTACCCAGATTTCAATAAAATATTACAAGGCATACAAAGAAACAGAAAAGCATGACAGGAACAAAATAGTCCCCGGAAACAGACCCCAAAGAAACAAAGGCATTGGACTTACTAGTTAAAGATTTTAAAACAGCTGCCATAAATATGCTCAAAGAGCTAAAGGAAAACGTGAACAAAGAAATAAAAGAAATCAGGAAAGTTATGAAAAAAATGATATCAACAAAGAGATATAAATTATTAAAAGGAACCAAACATAAATTATACAGGTGAAGATACAATAACTGAATTGAAAAATTCACTAGAGGGATTCAATGTCAGATTCCAACAGGTAGAAAAATTATCATCAAATTTAAGCCAGGTCAAAAGCAATCTACAGATTCAGTGCAATCCCTATCAAACTATCAATGGCATTTTTCACAGAACTAGAACAAAAATTTTCACAATTTGTATGGAAACACAAAAGACCCTGAATAGCCAAAGCAATCTTGAGAAAGAAAAACGGAGCTGGAGGAATCAGGCTCCCGGACTTCAGACTATACTACAAAGCTACAGTAATCAAGACAGTATGGTACTCTCACAAAAACAGAAATATAGACCAATGGAACAGAATAGAAAGTCCAGAGATGAACCCACACACATGGTCACCTTATTTTTGATAAACAAGGCAAGAATATACAATGGAGAAGACAGTCTCTTCAATAAGTGGTGCTTGGAAAACTGGACAGCTACATGTAAAAGAATGAAATTAGAACACTCCTTAACACCATACACAAAAATAAACTCAAAATGGATTAAAGTCATAAATGTAAGGCCAGACACTATAAAATTCTTAGAGGAAAACATAGGCAGAACACTCTATGACATAAATCACAGCAAGATCCTTTTTGACCCACCTCCTAGAGAAATGGAAATAAAAACAAAAATAAACAAATGGGACCTAATGAAACTTAGAAGCTTTTGCACAGCAAAGGAAAACATAATACAAAGAGAAAACCCTCAGAACGGGAGAAAATATTTGCAAATGAGGCAACTGACAAAGGATTAATCTCCAAAATTTACAAGCAGCTCATGCAGCTTAATATCAAAAAAACAAACAATCCAATCCCCAAATGGGCAGAATACCTAAATAGACATTTCTCCAAAGAAGATACACAGATTGCCAACGAACACATGAAAGGATACTCAACGTTACTGATCATTAGAGAAATGAAAATCAAAACTACAAGGAGGTATCACCTCACACCAGTCAGAATGGCCATCATCAAAAAATCTACGAACAATAAATGCTGGAGAGGGCGTGGAGAAAAGGGAACCCTCTTGCACTGTTGGTGGGAATGTAAATTGATACAGCCACTATGGAGAACAGTATGGAAGTCCCTTAAAAAACTAAAAATAGAACTACCATACGACCCAGCAATCCCCCTACTGGACCTATACCCTGAGAAACCATAATTCAAAAAGAGTCATGTACTACAATGTTCATTGCAGCTCTATTTACCGTAGCCAGGATAAAGAAGGTGTGGCACATATATACAATGGAATATTACTCAGCCATAAAAAGAAATGAAATTGAGTTATTTGTAGTGTGGTGGATGGACCTAGAGTCTGTCATACAGAGTGAAGTACGTCAGAAAGAGAAAAACAAATATCGTATGCTAACACATATATACGGAATCTAAAAAAAACGGTCTGCATAACCTGGGGGCAGGACAGGAATAAAGACTCAGACGTAGAGAATGGACTTGAGGACACGGGGAGGGGGAAGGGTAAGCTGGGATGAAGTGAGAGAGTGGCATGGACATATATACACTACCAAATGTAAAATAGATAGCTAGTGGGAAGCATCCACATAGCACAGGGAGATCAGCTTGGTGCTTTGTGACCACCTAGAGGGGTAGGATAGGGAGGATGGGAGGGAGATGCAAGAGGGAGGAGATATGGGGATATATGTATATGTATAGCTGATTCACTTTGTTGTACAGCAGAAACTAACACACCATTGTATACTCCAATAAAGATGTTAAAAAAAAATTAAGACAGGTCACTTAAACGGTGAAGTCAGAGGAGCAAAAAGAAAAAAAGAATGAATGCAAATGAACAGAATATAGGAGACTTACGTAACACCATGCAGAAGATTAATGTATGCATTATGGGGGTTCCAGAGGAGAAGAGAGATAAAGGGTGAGAGGGCTTATATAAGAAATATTGGTGGGCTTCCCTGGTGGTACAGTGGTTAAGAATCTGCCTGCCAGTGCAGGGGACACGGGTTTTAAGCCCTGGTCCCAGAAGATCCCACATGACGCGGAGCAGCTAAGCCCGTGCGCCACAGCTACTGAGCCTGCGCTCTAGAGCCCATGAGCCACGATTACTGAAGCCTGTGCACCTAGAGCCTGTGCTCTGCAACAGGAGAAACCACCAGAGTGAGAGGCCCATGCACCGCAGCGAAGAGTAGCCCGCGCTCGCCACAACTAGAGAAAACCCGCGCACAGCAGCAAAGACCCAATGCAGCCAAAAATAAATAACTTAAAATTAAAAAAAAAAGAAATAATGGTGAAAAACTTCTGAAATTTGAGAAGAGAAATGGATATACAGATACAGGAACCTCAATGAACTTCAAGTGGGATAAATCCAAAGAGACCCAAACTGAGATAGATTATAATCAAACTGTCAAAACTCAAAGACAAAGAGAATCTTGAGACCAGCAAGACAAAAGCAGCAGGAGGAAAGGGATAATAAAAATTAGGGCAAATATATAGAAAAAAATTTTGTTCTTTGAAAAGATCAAAATTGTCAAATCTTTAACTAGATCAACTAAGAAAAAAAAAGAGAAGACTCAAATAAATAAATTTAGAAATTAGAGAAGGCATATTACTACCAACTTTATAGAAATATAAGGAATATATGAGAATACTATGAACAATTATACATCAGCAATGGAACAGGATAGAAAGTCCAGAAATAAGCCCCATGCCTATGGTCAATTAATCTACAACAAAGGAGGCAAGACTATCCAATGGAGAAAAGACAGTCTCTTCAATAAATGGTGCTGGGAAAACTGGATAGCTACATGTAAAAAAAATGAAATTAGAACATTCTTTAACACCATACACAAAAGTAAACTCAAAATAGATTAAAGACCTAAATGTGGGAGCAGATACTATAAAAAAACCTTAGTGGAAAATATAGGCAGAACACTCTTTCACATAAAGAGTTTTAAATTCACATAAGTTTTAAATTTCACATAAAGAGTTTAAAATTTTTTTCTATTAATCTCCCAGAGTAATGGAAATAAAACAAAAATGAACAAATGGGGCCTAGTTAAACTCAAAAGCTTTTGCACAGCAAAGGAAACCAGAAACAAAAGAAGACAACCCACAGAATAGGAGAAAGTATTTGCAAACCATGCGACCGACAAGGGATTAATCTCCAAAATTTACAAATAGCTCATGTGGCTCAGTATCAAAAAAACAAACAACCCAATCAAAAAATGGGCAGAAGACCTTAATACACATTTCTCCAAAGAAGGCATGCAGATGGCCAAGAGGCACATGAAAAGGTGCTCAACATCACTAATTATTAGAGAAATGCAAATCAAAACTACAGTGAGATATCACATTACACCAGTCAGAATGGCCATCATGAAAAAGTCTACAAACAGTAAATGCTGGA
This sequence comes from Pseudorca crassidens, assembly GCF_039906515.1. NCBI lineage: Eukaryota > Metazoa > Chordata > Mammalia > Artiodactyla > Delphinidae > Pseudorca > Pseudorca crassidens. The sequence goes on along the minus strand of NC_090311.1, from coordinate 51,983,379 downwards.
GAGGATGTGGAGAAAAGGAAACCCCCCTATACTGTTGGTGGGAATGTAAATTGATACAGCCTGTTTGGAGAACAATATGGAGGTTCCTTAAAAAATTAAAAGTAGAACTACCATATGACCCAGCAATCGCACTCCTGGGCGTATATCTGGAGAAATCAATAATTCAAAAGGATACATGCACCCTAATACTCATTGCAGTACTGTTCATAATAGCCAAGACATGGAAGTGACCTAAATGCCCATTGACAGAGGAATGGATAAAGAAGTGGTACATACATACAATGGGATATTACTCAGCCATTGAAAAGAATGAAATAATGCCATTTACAGCAACATGAATGGACCTGGACATTATCAATACTAAGTGAAGTAAGTCAGAAAGAGAAAGACAAATATCATATGATATCTTTTAAATGTGGAATCTAAAACAGTGATACAAATGAACTTATTTACAAAACAGAAACATACTTAGAGAATGCACTTATGGTTAACCGGTGGCGGGGTGGGCGGGGGGAGGAGGGAAGGGGGAGATAGGTTGGGAGTGGGAGTTTGGGATTGACATGTACACACTGCTATATTTAAAATAGATAACCAACAAAGACCTGCTGTATATAGCACAGGGAACTCTGCTCAGTACTCTGTAATACCCTAAATGGGAAAAGAACTTTGAAAAGAATAGATACATGTATATGTATAATTGAATCACTTTGCTGTATACCTGAAACTAACACAGCATTGTTAATCAACTATACTCCAATATAAAATAAAAAATTAAAAAGAAATTGCTCTGGTAAGACAATTTGGCAACACAAATATGAAATAAAAGAGAAAACCAAGGCTGACATTGGGAGGTCTGTTAGGGAGCAGAGAGCAGCAAGGTCTAAATTAAGACTCGGGGACAGGAGAGGAGTGTGTGGAATGATTCAGAAAGCTTTGAGGAAGTTGAATTTAACTGCTAATTAGTTATGGAGCCCAAGACTCTGGTAGAGTTTACAGTGACTCTGGAGCTTCCAAAACTGTGTTGAGGCCAAGAATTCAGTGATGTAAGGAAGGATAAAGGAAGGAACTATTCTGAATTGGTTAAAATTAATTGCAGAAATCCCCAATCAAATCTCCTTTGGGATTTGAAGAACACATTTTTTAAAATGCATGATTAATCTGAAAGTAATAACATGAATTCTAAATACTTAGGAGGCTCTGTACTACCATGGACTCTAAGCTCTTTAATAGGGCACAATAACGTCTGTTAACTGGGTGAGACTTTAGGTTTTCAGAAATCACGAGGCTGCTCCAGCCATTTGAGATCAGTCCAAGTGCTGGCTTGTGTTCCTGAAAATTAATTTGAAGTTCTTTAGACTTATCCTGTTATGTCTTTTTATATGTCATACCAATGTAAACTTAGAAATAATTAAAAACAATAGACAAGAACCATCTAATCTTTTTTTAGTGTTCTTTTATGTAAGGAATAATTGATTGGGTGAAGTGGATTACATTTCAGTATCCAGACAGGCTCCTTTTGTTACTACTTTTGACTTTTTATCTGCTTTTTAAATTACCTTGCCTGTTTCGAAAGCACCGTGCAGTTCTCTTGTGTTTCTTTTTAGGTGCAATACAGTGTGGAAAGGCTCTTGGCATAAAGTTGAAGGATATCCACTATGCAATTTAATATCCTTAGATAACTGACATTTTTAGAGAAACAGTCCTTTGAAATTCATATGAGGTAATGTGATAGAGAGGAAAAAAGCATGGAAGTTGGAGTCAAAATGACTTGGTTTTTAATACTGGTGCTGACACTTAATAGGTATGCAACTTTGGGAATTGAATTAAATCATTGAGTCTCGGTTTCTTTGTCTGAAATATGGGAATTATAATACCTCTGGCTCAGGTAAATGTATATAGTAAAAAACACACAGATAGTAGAAATACATAGTAAATACAGACAGTAAAAAAGAGCCTGCCATCAAAAAAGGTGCGTCTGTCTTGTCCGAAAAAAGGATGCCTAATATTATTATCGAGGTTCATCTATTAGGATAAATGAAAGAAGCCAGACACAAAAGACCACATATTGACACACTGTATGATTCCATTTATATGAAAGGTTAAGAATAGGCAAATATATAGAGACAAAAATTAAATTAGTGGTTGCCTAGGACTAGGAAGCAGGGTGCAAAGTGGCTGTTTAAGAATACAAGGTTCCTTTTGCAGAAGATAAAAATATTCTACAATTAGATAATCGTGATTATTGTACCACTCTGTAAATCCACTGAAAACTATTGAATTGTACACTTGCAACAGGTGAATTTTATATGTTAATAATATCTCAATAAAGCCATTTAAAATAAAAGGCATTTCTGTATGCTGACCTGAATATCCTAAATAAAATAATCTGTGCCTATGGAAAAATGGGAAATTTTATTTGTCCTGAGCGGAGGGGGGAAAGGAGGAGGGATCTCTTGTATTTCTTTCTAAGTATCTGTCTTTGTGTTGCTGTATTGGTCAATTTTGTTTGTTAATAAATAACTCCCCAAATCACAGTGGCTCATCATTTTTTTCTTATTTACATTGCATGCTGGCCTTTATTCAGATCTGTTTGTTTCTTGTCTGCTATGTCTGCTCTACTCAGCTCCGGTCCACATGTCTTTTCGTTCCTGCAGCAGCTGCTATAATGGGACATGCTGATTTTCCTGCCATAGGGACTCAGAAGACTGAGTCAAACCATTTAGCTCTTAAAGCTTCTGCTCAGATAGAGTATGTTTCACAGCTGTTCATATATCATTGGGCAAAGCCAGTCACATGGTCAAACTTAGTGAACGTGCACTCCTTCCGTGGAATAAAGTGATTATGAATATTTGTGATCAATAAGACAAAAAGCCAATCTTTTATACTATTGTATAATATATACTATTGGAGGAAGACCTGTCTCGCATCCTTACTAGAGCTTAACCTTCCATCATTGCCTTCCATCCTTCCACTTTCCCATCATCTGAGTGTTCATCTTGTTTTCTTCTTTCCCCTCTGAGATCTCTCCATTGGTTTAAATCAAGGGTAAATTTATAAATTGATGAATCTGTTTCTCCCTTTCCATGAATATCTCTTCTAAGAGTCTGCTGAGATGTCTAGTTACCACCTTATGCCTTTCATTCCATTGCTAGACTTTAAAATTACAGCCAGTTGTTGTCATTAATGTTTCTGTATCAAATTTAACTCTTCACATTCTGGCTTAAACTCTCTTAGTCCATTGAAATTGCTCTTTTTAAAGACTTCAGTGACGTTAATTGCCAAATTCAATGACATTTTCTTCAGCCGTTATTTATTTTGATGATGGTGACATTTGTACTGTAAACTTCTAAAATGCAGAATGTCTGATCCCCGCCCCCCCACACCAAATTTCATATTCTCTCCCTACACTCCCTTCCTGATGATCTCATATAGACCCTAGGTCTTCAGTTTTTACTTATTCATTTATTTATTTACTTATTTTTAATTTATTTTATTTTTGGCTGCATTGGGTCTTCGTTGCCGTGTGCGGGCTTCCTCTAGTTGCTGCGAGCGGGGGCTACTCTTCGTTGTGGTGTGCAGGCTTCTCATTGCCGTGGCTCCTCTTGTTGCAGAGCACAGGCTCTAGGTGCGTGGGCTTCGGTAGTTGTGGCACGTGGGCTCAGTAGCTGTGGCTCACAGGCTCTAGAGTGCAGGCTCAGTAGTTGTGGCACACGGGCTTAGTTGCTCCACAGCATGTGGGATCTTCCCGGACCAGGGCTCGAACCCATGTCCCCTGCACTGGCAGGCAGATTCTTAACCACTGCGCCACCAGGGAAGCCCAGTTTTTACTTCTGAGCATGTGACTTCCATATTTACATGTTTATTTCAGCTTTCTTGGGTAAAAAATGATTTCTATGTTTAATCATTCACTTTGCATATTAATCCTACAAATCTTTTCTTAAGCAGGATGGAAATAGAGAGGTTTATATTTTCTGAAAAATTTAAAAATAATCTTAGGTTTAATGATTCTACTCATAAGTATTATCTTGTGTAGCCAAAAGTAGTTTGCAAATTGTAAAGTACGACTCTAGGGTGCAAATATAACATTCTAGATGAAGTACAGCTTGCCGAAAGCACTCAGGAGCCCAGTATCAAGCTGATAAAGAATCAGTATTTCCGGACGTATTTTGCAACATTTACATATTAATCAGGGAAAGAAGGGAAGAAAATGGGGTAGTAAGGCTAAGCATCCTTTATTTCTCTGCCAACTGCTTTATAAAACTTTATTACTTATTCCTTTAACAACACCATGAAGTAACTAGTATAGCTTCCATTTTAAAATAAGGAATAGAGAACTTAAGAACTTAAATAATACATATGAAGTTATAGCAATGTAATTGTCAGGGCTGCATGTCTTCCCAGGGCTGTGCAACTTGCTGCCGTGTGTGTGTGTGTGTGTGTGTGTGTGTGTGTGTGTGTTGGAGGGGGGCATTTCTGGCATTGTAGTTTTCTCAATAGCAAGTAGACGTCGCAGGTAAGAAGAATCCAGCATACATGGAAAGTTGCAAAATGATAACCAATAGGACCAAGGCAGAAAAATCTTTCAACTGAAACAGGTGTTTCAATTGCATCAACCTGCAAGTTGATTAAGGGAAGGAGCATTCAGTCTCAGGGGCTTCCAGAGCTGAGATAGGGCTCTTTAAACATGCATTTCACCCTCTCTGATACAGGCCTCTCAGCTGCCACACTGAAGCTACCAAGGTTCTGCCATGTATGTGACCAAACCAAAAATTCAGTGCTTGGTTAAGGCTTAAGTCCAAAGCTGTCACAAGAGTGAACCGTAACACTGGGCTGTGAGCAATCTGCAATGATGGTCCCATTTCACATGAGCAAAGCTTGGATGGTCTGCCCTCCTGTCCACACAGTGTCGACTGCCAGTTTCAGCACAGAGTAGCCTGCTTCTTTCTTGAGATGGCTGTGTTATTTAGGAGAAATTCTGTGATTGTCAGTAATACGGTGTAGCTATGCTTTAGCGTTTGGCCTTCCCTTGTTATTTATAGTCTCGGTCAGATGTCAGCTCTTGACTGTTGAATGCAGGATCTCAGTGAGTGGAAGCGAAGTGTCCTCTTCACATCTCTCTTTGCCCAAAACACAGCTTTCTTGATGCCATGTACCTCCTCCCCTTTTACATCTTTTAGTGTACTGTATGCTTCCTTATACTATGCCTTATATTGGAAAGTGTTGGAGTTTTGCAGTTATGAACTTGGACTCTGTTGTCACAAAGACTGGGATTGATCCTCTGTTTCACACTACGGACTTACCTCTCTTACTGGTATACAATAATTCACCTCATCAGGTTGTTGTGAAGACTCAATCCTTTCTGTAAAATAAAGCATGATCAAAGTATTTAACACATAGTGAGTTGTCAATGAATGTTAACTTTTATGATATTTATTATTATTAGGACTCTGTGCAAGTCTGTGTACTTGTTTTTAAGGAACATGTGCATTTCTATTTTTTTCTAATTTCACTTTATTTTTTATACGGCAGGTTCTTATTAGTCATCTATTTTATACATATGAGTGTATATATGTCAAAACCAATCTCCAAGTTCATCACACCACCACCCACCCCCATGCCACTTTCCCCCCTTGCTGTCCATACATTTGTTCTCTACATCTGTGTCTCTATTTCTGCCCAGCAAACCGGTTCATCTGTACGATTTTTCTAGGTTCCACATATATGCATTAATATATGATATTTGTTTTTCTCTTTCTGACTTACTTCACTCTGTATGACAGTCTCTAGATACATCCACGTCTCTACAAATGACCTAATTTCGTTCCTTTTTATGGCTGAGTAATATTCCATTGTATATATGTACCACATTTTCTTTATCCATTCGTCTGTCAGTGGGCATTTAGGTTACTTCCATGACCTGCCTATTGGAAATAGTGCTGCAATGAACATTGGGTGCATGTGTCTTTTTGAATTATGTTTTCCTCTGGGTATATGCCCAGTAGTGGGATTGCTGGGTCGTATGGTAGTTCTATTTTTAGTTTTTTAAGGAACCTCCATACTGTTCTCCATAGTGGCTCTATCAATTTACATTCCCACCAACAGTACAGGAGGGTTCCCTTTTCTCCACACCCTCTCCCACATTTGTTGTTTGTAGATTTTCTGATGATGCCCATTCTAAGTGGTGTGAGGTGATACCTCACTGTAGTTTTGAATTACGTTTCTCTAATAATTAGTGATGTTGAGGAGCTATTCATGTGCTTCTTGGCCATATGTATGTCTTGTTTTCTTTGGAGAAATGTCTATTTAGGTCTTCTGCCCATTTTTGGATTGGGTTGTTTGTTTTTTTAATATTGAGCTGCATGAGCTGTTTATATATTTTGGAGATTAATCCTTTGTCCATTGATTCATTTGCAAATACATTCTCCCATTCTGAGGGTTGTCTTTCTTTCTTGTTTGTAGTTTCCTTTGCTTTGAAAAAGTTTTAAGTTTCATTAGGTCCCATTTGTTTATTTTTGTTTTTATTTCCATTACTCTAGGAGGTGGATCAAAAAAGATCTTGCTGTCATTTATGTCAGAGTGTTCTTCCTATGTTTTCCTCTAAGAATTTTATAGTGTCTGGCCTTACATTTAGGTCTCTAATCCATTTTGAGTTTATTTTTGTGTATGGTGTTAGGGAGGGTTCTAATTTCATTCTTTTACATGTAGCTGTCCAGTTTTCCCAGCACCACTTATTGAAGAGACTGTCTTTTCTCCATTGTATATCCTTGCCTCCTTTGTCATAGATGAGTTGACCATAGGTGCGAGGGTTTATCTCTGGGCTTTCTATCCTGTTCCATTGGTCTATATTTCTGATTTTGTGCCAGTACCATATTGTCTTGATAACTGTAGCTTTGTAGTATAGTGTGAAGGCAGGGAGTCTGATTCCTCCAGCTCCATTTTTTTCCCTCAAGACTGCTTTGGCTATTCGGGGTCTTTTGTCTCTCCATACAAATTTTAAGATTTTTTGTTCTAGTTCTGTAAAAAATGCCATTGGTAGTTTGAAAGGGATTGCACTGAATCTGTAGATTGCTTTGGGTAATATAGTCATGTTCACAGTGTTGATTCTTCCAATTCAAGTACATGGTATATCTCTCCATCTGTTTGCATCATCTTTACTTTCTTTCATCAGTGTCTTATAGTTTTGAGCATACAGGTCTTTTGTCTCACTAGGTAGGTTTATTCCTAGGTATTTTATTCTTTTTGTTACAGTGGTAAATGGGAGTGATTCCATAATTTCTCTTTCAGATTTTTCATCATTAATGTATAGGAATGCAAGAGATTTCTGTGTATTAATTATTATCCTGTAAGTTTACCAAATTCATTGTTTAGCTCTAGTAGTTTTCTGGTGGCATCTTCAGATTCTCTATGTATAGTGTCATGTCATCTGCAAACAGTGACAGTTTTACTACTTCTTTTCCAAGTTGAATTCCTTTTATTTCTTTTTCTTCTCTGATTACCATGGCTAGGATTTCCAAAACTATGTTGAATAATAGTGGCAAGAGTGGACATCCTTGTCTTCCTGATCTTAGAGGAAATGCTTTCACTTTTTCACAATTGAGAATGATGTTTGCTGTGGGGTTTTCGTATATGGCCTTTATTATGTTGAGGTAGGTTTCCTCTGTGCCCACTTTCTGGAGACTTTTTATCATAAATGGGTGTTGAATTTTGTCAAGAGCTTTTTCTGCATCTATTGAGATTATCATATGGTTTTTATTCTTCAGTTTGTTAATATGGTGTATCACATTGATTGATTTGTGTATACTGAAGAATCCTTGCATCCCTGGGATAAATCCCACTTGATCATGGTGTGTAATCCTTTTAATGTGTTGTTGGATTCTGTTTTCTAGCATTTTGTTGAGGATTTTTGAGTCTATATTCATCAGTGATATTATTGGTCTGTAATTTTCTTTTGTTGTATTATCTTTGTCTGGTTTTGGTATCAGGGTGATGGTGGCCTCATAGAATGAGTTTGGGAGAGTTCCGTCCTCTGCAGCTTTTTGGAAGAGTTTGAGAAGGATGGGTGTTAGCTGTTCTCTAAATGTTTGATAGAATTCACCTGTGAAGCCACCCGGTCCTGGACTTTTGTTTATTGGAAGATTTTTAATCACAGTTTCAATTTCATCACTTGTGATTGGTCTGTTCATGTTTTCTATTTCTTCCTGGTGCAGGCTTGGAAGGTTATACCTTTCTACGAATTTGTCCATTTCTTCCACGTTGTGCATTTTATTGGCATAGAGTTGCTTGTAGTAGTCTCTTAGGATGCTTTGTACTTCTGCAGTGTCTGTTGTAACTTCTCCTTTTTCATTTCTAATTTTATTGATTTGAGTCCCCTCCCTCTTTTTCTTGATGAGTCTGGCTAATTTTGTCTATCAATTTTGTTTATCTTCTCAAAGAACCAGCTTTTAGTTTTATTGATCTTTGCTATTGTCTTTTTTGCTTCTATTTCATTTATTTCTGCTCTGATCTTTATAATTTCTTTCTTTCTGCTAACTTTGGGTTTCTTTGTTCTTCTTTCTCTAGTTCCTTTAGGTGTAAGTTTAGATGGTTTATTTGAGATTTTTCTTGTTTCTTGAGGTAGGCTTGTATTGCTATAAGCTTCCCTCTTAGAACTGCTTTTGCTGCATCCCACAGGTTTTGGATCTTCGTGTTTTTATTGTCATTTGTTTCTAGGTGGTTTTTGATTTCCTCTTTGATTCCTTCAGTGATCTCTTGGTTATTTAGTAATGTATTGTTTAGCCTCCATGTGTTTGTGTTTTTTACGTTATTTTCCCTGTAATTGATTTCTAATCTCATAGCATTGTGGTCAGAAAATATGCTTGATATTATTTCAATTTTCTTAAATTTACTGACGCTTGATTTGTGACCCAAGATGTGATCTATTCTGTAGAATGTTCCATGTTCATTTGAGAAGAAAGTGTAATCTGCTGTTTTGGGTGGAATGTCCTATAAATATTGATTAAATCTATCTGATCTATTGTGTCATTTAAAGTTTGTGTTTCCTTATTAATTTTCTGTTTGCATGATTTGTCCATTGGTGTAAGTGAGGTGTTAAAATCCCCCACCATTACTGTGTTACTGTCAATTTCCTCTTTTATAGCTGTTAGCAGTTGCCTTATGTACTGGGGTGCTCCTGTGTTGGGTGCATATATATTTATAATTGTTATATCTTCTTGGGTTGATGCCTTGATCATTATGTAATGTCCTTCCTTGTCTCTTGTAACATTCTTTATTTTAAAGTCTATTTTATCTGACATGAGTATTGTTACTCCAGCTTTCTTTTGATATCCATTTTCATGGAACATCTTTTTCCATCCCCTCACTTTCAGTCTGAATGTGTCCCTAGGTCTGAAGTGGGCCTCTTATAGACAGCATATATATGGGTCTTGTTTTTGTATCCATTCTGCAAGCCTCTGTCTTTTGGTTGGAACATTTAATCCATTCATGTTGAAGGTAATTATCTATATGTATGTTCCTATTACCATTTTCTTAATTGTTCTGGGTTTGTTTTTGTAGGTCCTTTTTTTCTCTTGTGTTTCCCACTTAGAGAACTTCCTTTATCATTTGTTGTAGAGCTGGTTTGGTGGTGCTGAACTGTCTTAGCTTTTGCTTATCTGTAAAGCTTTTGATTTCTCCTTTGAATCTGAATGAGATTCTTGCCAGGTAGTTTAATCTTGGTTGTAGGTTCTTCCCTTTCATCACTTTAAATATATCATGCCACTCCCTTCTGGCTTGTAGGGTTTCTGCTGAGAAGTCACATGTTAACCTTATGGGAGTTCCCTTGTTTGTTATTTGTCGTTTTTCCCTTGTTGCTTTCAATAATTTTTATTTGTCTTTAATTTTTGTCAATTTGATTACTGTGTGTCTTGGCATGTTTCTGCTTGGGTTTATCCTGCCTGGGACTCTCTGTGCTTCCTGGATTTGGGTGGCTATTTCCTTTCCCATGTTAGGGAAATTTTTGACTATAATCTCTACAAATATTTTCTCAGGTTCTTTCTCTCTCTCTTCTCCTTCTGGGACCCCTATAATGCAATTGTTGTTGCATTTAATTTTGTCCCAGAGTTTTCTTAGGCTCTCTGCATTTCTCTTCATTCTCTTTTCTTTATTCTGTTCCACGGCAGTCAATTCCACCATTCTGTCTTCCAGGTCACTTATCCATTCTTCTTCCTCAGTTATTCTGCTATTGATTCCTTCTAGTGTATTTTTCATTTCAGTTATTGTATTGTTCATCTCTGTTTGTTTGTTCTTTAATTCTTCTAGGTGTTTGTTCTTTAATTCTCCCGGGTCTTTGTTAAACATTTCTTGCATCTTCTCGATCTTTGCCTCCATTCTTTTCCCAAGGTAGGGGGTCATCTTCACCATCATTATTCTGAATTCTTTTTCTGGAAGTTTGCCTATCTCCACTTCATTTAGTTGTTTTTCTGGGGTTTTATCTTGTTCCTTCATGTGGTATAAAGTCCTCTGCCTTTTCATTTTGTCTTTCTGTGAATGTGGTTTTCCTTCCAGAACCTGCAGAATTGTTCTTTTTGCTTCTGCTGTCTGCCCTCTCAAGTCTGTTTACTTTTTCCCCCCAGAGAAGCTACTCCTCCTGTGTTTACTACCATCAGTTATATTTTTGCCCTACACAGTCTCCTGACTTGCCTCTAATGTAGATATTTTTCTCTCTTTTTCATCTCTCACATCCAAGTCTATCAATTTTATTCCCAAATATTGTACTCCTGAATGTTTCTCTCCTTACTGCAGTGTGTTTTTTTGGCAAGTAATTTAACTGTGCTTTTTACCAATATGTAACGTGGCCTCCCTGGGATGCTGTGATGAACAAAATACATCACAGATTTAAAATGTACTAAGTGCTTTTTGGTTAAATGAATGACAACCTTATTTTACAAGATAATGTAGACTTAAATGATTGAAAACATTCACTTCTAGAAATACTGTGTACTAATCTTTATTTTTCTCTTGGCTTATAGTGCTGAAGTTGTTTTATTCCATGGAAACGAAAAAATAATTACCATAGATGAATGCAAATGCTCTGAAAAGATTAGTTATTCAATATTGATTATTACTCTATCAGGAGCTAATTAATATTGGCGTTATCCCTAATTGGCTGCTGTGTTCTGTTGTTTACCGAGATGGGTATCACCATTTCCACTCTTGGCAGTCAATTTGCTGTTGTGTTTCTATCCTTTTACCCCTGAAATCTTTGATGTTGATTACTCCCAGGAGATGAACTCAAAAACACAACAAAAGATGAATAAATAAAATTTAGGCATCCCTTCAATGCAGTGGTTTCCTCTCCATTTCTAAAGTAAAAAACATAAAAAATAGGAAATATTTAGAGACTGTATGGAAAGAATCAGAAGTACCCTCTTGGCAAAGAATCCACATGCAAAATTCTGCAAAAGGATTTGTCAAATATTTATTAGTATATAACACCTGTAGTTCTTAAATTATTGTTTTTAATTGTCACTGAGCCTTTATGAGAATTAGTCTTGCTTAGAAGGAAGGCAGCCACACTGAGCCCAGCCTTGCCATCCTGGGCCAAGGTTCTTATTCCTGAATAGACTGATGCCAGCACTGGTCCTATAGTATAGTTCTGAATTTCCTGTGTATGTTCATTGTTCCAACTGTGTTCTGTGATTAAAAGAAGATGCTCAGTTTTGTTTCTTTTTATGGCTGAGTAATGTTCCATTGTATATATGTGCTATATATTTTTTATCCATACATCTGTCGATGGACATTTTGGTTGGTTCCATGTCCTGGCTATTGTAAATAGTGCTGCAGTGAACATTGTGGTACACGTCTCTTTTTGAATTATGGTTTTCTCAGGGTACATGCCCAGTAGTGGGATTGATGGGTTGTATGGTAGTTCTATTTTTAGTTTTTTAAGGAACCCCCATACTGTTTTCCATAGTGGTTGTATTAATTTACATTCCCCCTAACAGTGCAGGAGGGTTCCCTGTTCACCACACCGTTTCCAGCATTTATTGTTTCTAGATTTTTTGATAATGGCCATTCTGACCGTCATGAGGTGATACCTCATTGTAGTTCTGATTTGCATTTCTCTGATAATTAGTGATGTTGAGCATCTTTTCATTTGCCTCTTGACCATCTGTATGTCTTCCTTGGTGAAATGTCTATTTAGGTCTTCCACCCATTTTTTAACTGGATTGTTTGGGTTTTTTTTTATACTGAGCTCCATGAGCTGTTTGTATATTTTGGAGATTAATCCTTTGTTATTTCATTTGCAGATATTTTCTCCCATTCTGAGGGTTGTCTTTTTGTCTCGTTTATGGTTTCCTTTGCTGTGCAAAAGCTTTTAAGTTTAATTAAGTCCCATTTGTTTATTTTTGTTTTTATTTCCGTTACTCTAGGAGGTGGGTCAAAAAAGATCTTGCTGTGGTTTATGTCAAAGAGTGATTTTCCTATATTTTCCTCTTTTGTAGTGTCTGGTCTTGTGTTTATGTCTTTAATCCATTTGGAGTTTATTTTTGTGTATGGTGTTAGGTAGTGTTCTAATTGGATGGACCTAGAGTCTATCATACAGAGTGAAGTAAGTCAGAAAGAGAAAAACAAATACCATATGCTAACGCATATATATGGTATCTGAAAAAAAATGGTACTGATGAACCTAGTTGCAGGGAAGGAATAAAGAGGTAGAGACATAGAGAATGGACTTGAGGACATGGGGTGGGAGGGTGAAGTGAGAGTAACATCGACATATGTACGCTAGCAAATGTAAAATAGTTGGCTGATGGGAAGCAGCAATATAGCACAGGGAGATCAGCTCAGTGCTTTGCGAAGACCTAGAGGGGTGAGATAGGGAGGATGGGAGGGAGGCTCAAGAGGGAGGGGATATGGGGACATGTGTATGCATGTGGCTGATTTGCTTTGTTGTGCAACAGAAACTAACACAGTATTGTGAAGCAATTATACTCCAATAAAGAGCTATTAAAATAAAAGTAGTTGCTACTTCCTTTTTTCCCATCTATTAACATTTAGCTGAAATTATGAGGATCTTGCTGTCCTAGCATCGAGAGTTTGGAGGCTTGGATTTCTAGTCCTGGTACTCACCATCAAGCTGGGGAACCTGGGAGAAATGAGGTGCAGAGAAATAGTCTTGTTCAGAGTTATCCAAAATGTGGTCCTCATACAGGCAGTCCCCATGGCACCAGGGAGCTTGGTAGAAATGCATGTTCCTAGGCTGTTCCTAGACCAACTGAACCAGAGTCTCTGGGGGTGAAGTGCAGCCCTCTTAGTGATTCAGGGAAGCACAGGACTAGTGCCTAGACAATAAGGTTTTGTAAACCTTCCTAAGGATGCACGCATGAGGGGAAGCGGGTAATGAGTAGGGAATGGTAGCACATGATGAGGAACCCATAGTGTTCGGATGTGGGGCAAGTGTGAGAGAGTCATAAATCCAGAGTCCAGGTACCCTAAAATAAGCCCTAGAGGGAGCAGACCTTGCTATAAACAAGCATCGACTTCACCAGCCAGCACAGGTCCTAACAGCTGCAGATGTGGGGTGATTTTTTTTTTTTTAATGAATTAACAAGTTCGGGTAAATTCCAAAATTCAAAGTTTCTGTCCCGGAAAGGCAGGGCAGAAGGGCCCTGACACATGAAAGTAAACTGGTATGGGGGATTTCTAGGAATATATTCTCTCCCTATCTGGGGGTTTAGAACCTGGCTCAGAGGCCAGCCTGGGCTTTACTAGAGAACTGGACTTCACAGTTGAAAGAGGCTAACAGGAAGATGTGCTTCCTACGAAACATCCATGATGAGCTTACAGAGTCAGGTCATAGTGGCAGGACAGCAGTGAGTGGGTCTCCCAGACAGAGGGCAGCTCTTCGCTCTACCCCGTAAAGGATGCAGTAGTGACTTCTGACTCCAAGCTCTCAAGGCAGCTTACTGGTTAGTGGTCTCAAACTCCATGGACCTTTGTAAAACGGAGCCAACAATCTCTGCCCCTCAAGTGAGAGTCTTTGTGAGTATTCTTAAAGATGATGGTGATAATGTGTAAAGTGAGGGATCCTGGAAGTAGGTGATTCTCTTTTTAATGTAGATGACTTCCCAGACAATTACAATGCAGCTGCAGCTTTTTACAAAAAAAAAAAAAAAAAAAAAAAATCAGACCCATTCCCTTTTTAAAGAGGTTTCCTTCCTTGTTACTTATGGGCATTTCCTAGAATCTTGGGTTGTAAAGTATGGACAGCACTAATTCCTCAGGATCAGTTTATGGCAAGTAATCTCTGGTTACCCCAGTACCTGAACAGCCTGGTGGATTTGCATATTGGGTGCACTGCGCTCAATGTGCCTGTTAGTGTTTAGGCACAGGCAGTGCTCAGAAATTTAGAGACAGGACCAAATTCTGCCTTTTAACTCCCATGAGTATTTCTAAGAAAATTTAAAAAATACTGTATGCATTGGATTTTAATTTGCTTTTCACATGTGAAGACGATCTGTAAATGTAATTATAAACTTCTGATCTCCAGCATCTAGCAAAGGTTTTTATTTTCCTTGTATTTCAATCTGTGAGCATACATGTTAGTCATTTATAATGGCTTTATGGTCCACAAAATACAATGTAGTGATTTGAAACAGAGTCACATGCTTGCCAGTTTCCACCTGGATTGACACTTTGGATCTTGGATACAGTCTGGTTGTTTAGTAAATGGTTCACCTGCTTGTTTTTCCTTCCAACTTTCAAAAGCAAGCCGTGTAGCGTAGTGGGCAAGAATTGAATTTCAGAGTCGACCTAAGATGTTTCTGACTCCAGGCATTGCCACCCTTTGGCTTTGTGCCCTTGGACAAACCGTTTTAACTTCCTTGAGCCTTAGTTTTGTTGTAGAAAATGAGAATTACAGTAGTTCTATCTCAGGGCTGTTTTCAAGATTAAATGAGATGATATATGTAAAGAATTTAGCCTAGTGTGTAGCACCCATCAACACTTAATAACTATTAACTTTTGTTATAATTACTGCTATTATTACTTTTAAATTATAACTGTTTATAATGATTATTATAGTTATTATGTTTAAATTCTTGCATTCGTATCCCTTAAATTCGTCACCCTTGGTGTTACTATCGTACGCTGACTCCCAGTTTTCCCTTGATCTGATTTTCCTTGCTTCCAGTCACAACAGTCCCCACTCCAGAGGATCTAGGACCTCATTTGTCAGTGGTTTCCTTGTGACATTTCCTTATGCCAAGCCAGATTTGAATATGAAGATCTTGTCCTAAGAGCTGCATTCCTAGTAGAACCACAGTGTTGGTCTGATATAGAGTTGGATTAGAGCTCTTTTCGGGTACTTCCAGATTTGGGATTCCCAGACTCTAAGCTCTCTAAGGAGTGTCTCGTCCTGGATTTTGTATCCAGGTGTGATGTATGTGACTGTGCCAGTTTTTCCCAGAATACCTTCTGCTACAGGCCTCAACTTCATTTAGCCTTATTCATCTAAAAAAATAGAAAATAATGTCAGTTTACATATGTAAAAAATGGGAATGATATCGTTGAAATGATATGCTGCAGTACAAATAATGTAATGTGGTTACAGCGTCTTTCACAATTCATCTTGCATCTTGTATCTAACAAGCATAGTCTCTTGAACGCTATTGTGGTACTTGTTCCTTAAGACCCCAGCATAGCACCTGGAAGAATTTGACTCCACCGCGTCCCCATATATAACCCTGCTCTATCCAAATGGCCTAAAAGCCTCTATCGCCTTAATTGAATCCAAAGATGAGCTAATTTTTAGATAAGCACGAATAAGTATACATCTTAAATATGAATTGCCTGTTTATAAAACACCCTTATACAAATTGATAACGATGTATGTTTGAATAATTCAAGAAACAGGATGTCAATAGCTTTTAGCATCAGGTACCAAGAGAGCTGTGCTTTTGAATATTAATTTGACTAATTTGGGATATTAGGCCATTTAGTATGGTAAGCACATAAACACAGAGTAGTAGGATTCTTGAAGGGTAATCTAATCAGACACAGGGGCATCTAGCATTTCTTTAAAATGTAACAATTATCCGAAAGTCTCATAAGGAATGTTCTGCAGCTGAGGAAGAAAAAGATACCCCAAGTAAAATGTAAATGAACATAAAGTGATTCAGTGGGACTAATTCTGGGAAGAATCAGTACCAGTATGCTTTGTTTGTTTTGTATTTTCTTCCCATTTATTCTTATAGTCTGAGTGGTTTTATTAAAAAATAATTTTGTAAGTCAGTATAAAACCCAGGAGTTTTATCTTCCTTTAAACATGTAAATGCATTTAAGGTGAACACGTCAGAAAGTGGAATTGTGGATTTAGAGTTTTCAATGACTAAGTTATGACCACATTGCATAGAGTGTGAGTGTCTAGTACATGCCTTCCATCATTTGTCTGTTTTAATTTTCAAAATTAACATGGCTGGTACTATCATTATTTCCTTCTTATGGATAAATAAATGGGAGAGCAGAGACCTAAAGTAACTTTCCCAAAGTCACACAGCAACTAATGAGTGGAGCTGGCATGCAAAGGCAAGCCTCTGACATCACAAGCCGTGTTTCGTGCACCACCAGCTGAATCAATTTTTCAACCCTGAGGAGAGACATTCATACATGGTTAAAAAATAGTTAATGGTGAATACATTTCAGACTTCAGAATCCAGGTTAAGCATGTCAAAAGACCATTACTAATTTAACTGTTCATGTAAATCATTATTTAGGCTTAATACCCAGGTGTGATTATTTGAAATTGGACAAGACTACAGTTTTTATAAACCATTTATTCCAAAAAGAAAAGGCATTCACTTTTATCTTAGTGATTCATCTACTTGTGTTTGTTGTAAGAAGAGAGGAACAGACAAAATATAGAGCCAAAGCAATATCATTTCCTATCACATTCCCCAGGGTGTCTCATGAAAATCTTGCACACTGAATGTCAAAGTCCAATTTGTGGAGGCCAGAATGACATTTTAGTATATTATAGGTTGTGGTCAATATATGGATTGCAGCCTCCTTAGGCTCACAATAATTAGGGACTGTCACATGGATTCAGTATTTGTTTAGCAGATAATTCTCAAGACTTTCATGTATGATAATGAAGGCCTAACTATTGTACTGTGAATCAAACCTATTTCAAGTCTAGTGAAAATAATAAAATTTAATTAACATGGTACGAATTCATTTAAATTTATGTGAGGAGAATCAGGGACATAATTATGAGCCTATTGTTTTTTTTTTTTTTTAACAGGATAAGGTTGGCCATTTGATAATTTGAGCCCAAGGTAGGTAAGGGTTATTTAGAAGTTATCAAAGTGTGAGAAAACATAAATCATACCGGAGAAGAACTTCCAATTCTTAACCACTTTATATATGATGGATGTGATATACATACAATCTTATTTAATCTTCACAACCACCCTCCAACCAAAATGCTGTTATTTCCAAATGTGGAAAAGGAGACCTACAGAGGGCTTGTAACTTGCTAAAGTCTATACAAATAGTAGGACTAATCTCAGCATGAGACCTCCCAAACTCCAAATAAGAGTTAAGCACAAAATTACCTTTGATTAAACGTGGGAAACATTGGGGAAAACCCTTATTCTTTTATCACATAGCTCACAGAAAATTAAAGTTTTTTAAATCTTAAATTATGATGTGTATAAAATGGTAGCTCTGGGCTTCCCTGGTGGCGCAGCGGTTGAGAGTCCGCCTGCCGATGCAGGGGGCACGGGTTCGTGCCCCAGTGTGGGAAGATCCCACATGCGGCGGAGCGGCTGTGAGCCATGGCCGCTGAGCCTGCGCGTCCGGAGCTTGTGCTCCTCAACGGGAGAGGCCACAACAGTGAGAGGCCCGCGTACCATAAATAAATAAAATGAAATGGTAGCTCTATCCTTAGTTTGATTAGATACAATATCTTTTGAGGGATTTCTTTCCAAAAAGTGTCTCACGGAAGTGGGGTTTACTTTCTTGGTTGTACGTAAAACTGGTCTTCAAACGGAAGGCTGTCTTCTTTGCTCGGAGGTTCACTACAACTTGAGGGCTGTGAAGCCAACACCAGGAATGGCATGATCAGCTGTGTCTTGGGTGGAGAATTACATAAAACCTCAGGAATTAATGATTTTGTGCCATATTCTGTATTTCTTTCTCTTTTTTTTTTTTTCCCCCCATGGAGAACTTCATACTACAGGGTTTCAAATATTTAGGAAATAGTTTGGATTGAACCCTCCATGCCATTACCCTTGTCTTGAATTGTGAATTTTTAGTGTTGAACTCTTCTGTGTCCAAGTACCTAATATATAGATGGGCCTACTCATTGATAAATGTACTATTATTTACACGTATCAAGTGCTCTGTGAAGAGCTCTTGCTTAAATTATTTCAGTTTTCATTCACATTACATTAGTTGCAAGCCCCATTTACAGATGAGATAACTGAGGTTTAGAAAAGCTCACTAGCTTTCCCAAGTTCACCCAACTAGTGTGATTCAGATTGGATTTGAATGCAGATTGAGTTAACTCAGAAACTGGTGCCTTAACTGTTTAATTACCATAGTTCTCTACGTACTCCCACATGGTGTATTTTCATGTTCTTAGAGATATAGGAAAGTATCTCTAAGAAAATGGTCTAAGCAGTTATACCCGGGAACATTTAGTGTAACTTTCATTTAGGTCCAGTTAGTATTTCTGTTGGTAGTTTTCTGAAATAAGCTTCCCTGTGCCTAGCTTTGCTTTGGCAGCAAACTCAGGAGGGCACGGCCCGTGTGGCTGGAGCTCATGGAATCAGAGACTGGGTCATGGGAGGATGGGCACAGGTGGAGGCACCAAAGTCACTGTTAGAAGTGAAGCAATGATCTAAGCCAAATAATAGTCTCAGGAGAGCCTCAAGCTAAACTATTGTTACAAATAGACTGGAGACCAGATTCATCAAGCAAAGAGCAAGGTTGAAGTTGATTGTTCCAGTGTCCATTTAGAGAATCTGGATCTTCATCTGAGACACAGAGAGCAAACAATGAAGGCAAATCACATTTATTGGGTACCTGATATGTGCCAGATGCTATTCCGGGCAATTCATTTGCACCATTTTATTCAATTCTTACCAAATCCCAGTGGCACAAGTATTATTTTCCCATTTCAAGGTGAGGATGCTAGGGATCCAGAAAGGTTTTTACAAAGGTGCTACAGCTTCTAAGAGACCTAGAATACAAATCTTTCTCTCTCTGAGTCTTTACATAATCCAGTGCTGTCTCCCTAGAGATTGCTAACTAAAGGAAATGCAGCCTCATGTCTGGTAAGATAGAAAAATTGAGGTACAGAGTTGAGTAACTCATCTGGGGTCATAAAACAGTTAAGTAACAGAACCCCATTTTACACCCAGTCCTTCTGATTCCAAAACTCTATCGGACCATTTCCATCTCTATATTAACGCTCATGAAAAGAAAATAATTATTAATTCTCATGAAAAGAAAATCATCACTTTACCAAACTTCCCTACTACCTACCACCCTGCTTCTTTGCCCCTATTTGCTGCAAAACTCTCCAAAGATGGGTCTACACTCAGGCAGTCAATTCCTCTACTTCCATTCTTTCTTCCATAACTTTCTCCAAACTGCCTTTCGCCTCACACTGGTCCTTTCCCAGTCCTCAGTGATCTGTCAGCAAGGTCACCATGCTCTGCGGAGTGTAAACTTTCTGAACTTAGACCCCACTGTCTTGCACACGCTGGATTTTCTCCTACCTCACTGGTCACTCACTCTCGCTTCCCTCCAAGCTCTGAACATGGGAGCATCTCAATCCTTGATGCTTCTGTCTGTTCCTCTCTCTCCTCATGACTGGTGAATCTATCCCAGTGTCACGGCTTTAAGTACCACTTAAATTTTGACAACTTCCACAATGATAGCTTCAGCCCAGACCTCCTTTCCAAACTCAAGACTTGTATTTCCAAGTGTCTGCTTTATATCTCTGTTTGGATTTCTCAAAGATACTTCAAACTCAACCCTTTCAACACTTAATGCCTGTTTCCCTCAAGACCTTCTTAACCAGCTACCTTTCCCATCTCAGAATCTACCCGTGTCTCATTATTGCTACTACTGTTATACTTAACTACACCACTAACATTTCTTGCCTGTAGTATTTTTATAATAAATAATAAAACAAATATTTAAGTTTTCCCACTTCTAACTTTATTCATCTATAGTCTGTTTTCAATATGGCAGCCAGAGTGACTAAAACATGTTAGATCATATTATTCTTATGCATAAAATCCAGCTCACCATTTCATCCAGAGAAAAAGTGTTTATTACCTCTTATCTCCTCTTTCCTTCTCTCCTCTTGCTTTCTCTACTCCACTCATACCATTTCACTCCAACTGTGGACTCTAGAATTACCCCCTGATCGTATTGCTCTTTCCTCAGATGTTAGCATTACTAACTACCTCATCCATTTCAAGTATTTGGTCATAGTTTACACTCTCAGTGATTCCTACTCCAACGAGTTTATTTAACACTGCAATTTGCCTGCCACCTCACTCAGTGCTCCTGATGCCCTATTCTCAATTTAAAAAAAAAAATTGTCATAGGATGTATTACCTTCTCACACACTAGAAAATTTACTTATTTAGCATGATTAGTGTTTATTGTATGACTTTCTCCACTAGAATGTAATATCAGAGATTTGATCCTTTTCTCACTGGTATACTCCCAGCACCTAGAATAGTGACTGAGACATAGTAGTTTCTGAAAATACTTGTTGAATGAGTGAATGAAAAGAAGTATAGAGCAGACCTTTTGTACCTGTTTTAAATTTGCAGAAATTTAGGGTTCTCTGAAGTATTTAAGGGTGCAATCATTTTCCCCTATTGTTTTCAGATACAGTCTCAGCTATCTAACTAGACTCTCGTTTCCTACCTATTAGTCATAGGTTTATGCAAATTTATGTCAGCCTGCATATAAACTACCAGGTAGTTCAACGGTATTGATCTTTGTTACCGTTTAGTGAGGCTGGTCTGTTATCAACTCCAGGCAAGGTCCTGAATCAGCTTTTGCTTGTGTGCCCCTGGCTTGTAAATAAATGGAAGAATGGCTTTTGGCTTTGCTTCTGAAAACTCAGGAGCCTTTTTCTTTCCCTTAAATGTCATCAGATGCCTATCTACTCTCTCTTTGCTTTGGTTAAGAAAATAGAAGGGATTTAAAATCATTGAGATCTCAGAATCAAAATCATTCTTAAGCCTTTTCTTCAAGTTTACTCTAATTGCCCTGAAATTAATCTCTTATTATGGCAGCAAAGCCTAGCCCTTCTAGGATTCTTTGAACACTGGATTTCAATATTTGATCTTCATGGACAGTGAATCTATCTGTCACACTCAGTTGTCCTTTCACTCTTTGAACCAACTGACATTTACCCATATCAAACTCCATTTGTCCGTCACTTTTAAAACCCTCTGTAATTTCCAGTTGCTCTCATGGAGCTGAGTTTGAAGGTTGACATGGATCATCCATTCTTTCCAGAATGACAAATAGCTTTACAAGGTGATCCTTACATTTTATCTTAATTTCTTGGCAAACTTTAATTTAATTTTCTGCTAAATGGTTTCAGTCTCATGCAGAACCAAAGTGAACTAAGTAAACCATCTCAGAGATATTCCCTGTCTTGTCAGGATAATTCTTTCTTCCATTTAAATGAAAATTCAGTAACACTTAGTGATGATTTTTTAAAAATCATCAACATAATTACTCATATCTTTGTGAACCTCTGAGAAACCTTAAGGTTGAATTTCCCACTAGGCTCAGAATAGTTATAAAAACTTATTTCTTCAAGACAGACTGGATAGAAACCTAATATAGGCTGAAAGCATCTTAGAGCTAGAAATAGTGTTAGATATTATCAATCCCAATCATGATGGAGTTTGCAGTTAAAGAGATTGAGGCCCAGAAATGGAAGATGAATGTGTGAATTCACATTCTGTCATACTGGTCAGGTGAACTACTAACCTTGGTCTTTTGATTTAGTCCAGTAAGCTCTGAAATTATATGCAAACATTGGTGAGCATTTACAGAAGAACATTTCTTTGAAGATAGTGTCCATTGCAATTTATCAAAAAAGTCAGTGATCTCCCAAAAGTGAAGCACGGGGATCCTCCTTGGCACTCCACAGGTGCAATTGATCCCTTTTATGCATTTAATCCCAGGATCCATGTAAAAGTAAATTGAACTTTGTACTTAGTTTTAGACTATAATAATTCTTTCCCCCTCAAAAGCATTTGTGGATTAGTTTGGTGTCATCCCAGGGCATTGGATTGCTGTGACTTCAGCGTTTCCTGAGCCCAAGTGTAGTCCTTGGAATAAAATGCTAAATGTATTTGCGGGTGCCTCTGTGGAATATGAGAAAGTACCTAAAGTTAAGTTGTTTCTAAAGAGAGAAGAGAATTAGTTTTATATCTTCTTCTGGCTTCTACCGCTTCTCTGCACAATTTACGAGTAGTAAAATGAGAGCAAAGACACAAATAAGGAAGAAAATCCAAATACAGTCTCTCTTTGTAAAACTTGTATTATGGGACTTTGAAATAATAGGACAAGTAATAAAATACAATTTTCTTCCACTGTGTTTGTATTTGTGTGTATGTGTGCAAGAGAATCAGATACTAACGTTAAAGGACTTTTATTTTTTTTCCATAACGTATCAGAAAACTGGCTTTTCTAAAAAAATGTGTCATCCAGTATGCAAAGATGAGCTCTATGGAAAAAGCATTGATATCTCCACTTTGTCACTAAATCCATCACCCCAGCCATGCCACTTCTTTCTAAGCTCTGTTTCCATCTGTAAAAGAAGGAATTGAACTAGTTTGTTAAGCCACCTTGTTAATAATCAGTGTCTCTGTGATGCTTGCTATTAAACTCAAACTGCACGTTCCCCCCCTACCATTTTCTGAAATGGAATTTTTATGAATGGTTTTTCAAGTGCTTCAAAATAACATACTCATCTGAGATCTTGGCAACTAAGAATTGGCTGTTGTAAGCATATCAGACACAGAGATAGGCTAATCCCTGTTCTTTCTTAATCTGAGTATTGAACAATTATAGAGCCAAGGCCATTCCTCCTGTGGTCCCTGAATTGACTCCCTCAGTCATGATACATCATGGAGGGCTGGGTTTTTCCTCCTGGGACACTGCCAAGACTTGATTTTAATCTTAGGAGCATTTTGTCATACTTGATCCTTTTCTGTCTCACATCCCTTTCCCCTCTGTTTCTCTTCTGCTCTTCTCTCCCATGATTTCTTCCCTTCCATTTGACCAACTGGGTCTCACATTTCAAAAGGTAATGTCACATCAGCCATAAAAAGAAACGAAATTGAGTTATTTGTAGTGAGGTGGCTGGACCTAGAGTCTGTCATACAGAGTGAAGTAAGTCAGAAAGAGAAAAACAAATACCGTATGCTAACACATATATATGGAATCTAAGAAAAAAAAAAAAGTCATGAAGAACCCAGGGGTTAGATGGGAATAAAGACACAGACCTACTACAGAATGGACTTGAGGATATGGGGAGGAGGAAGGGTAAGCTGTGACAAAGTGAGAGAGTGGCATGGACATATATATACTACCAAACGTAAAATAGCTAGGTAGTGGGAAGCAGCCACATAGCACAGGGAGATCAGCTCGGTGCTTTGTAACCACCTAGAGGGGTTGGATAGGGAGGGTGGGAGGGAGGGAGATGCAAGAGGGAAGAGATATGGGAACATATGTATGTGTATAACTGATTCACTGTGTTATAAAGCAGAAACTAACACACCATTGTAAAACAATTATACTCCAATAAAGATGTTAAAAAAAAAAAAGGTAATATCAGAAGAAACAGAAATCTGTGTTGCCCTCCAGGTGCCACTGAGAGTACTCTGGGAAAGTTGACCATGTCCCTGGGTCAATCAAAGTTGTGTGGAACATCCATTTTACACAACTTGAGGGGCCTTTGCAAGATTACAAATTCAAAACATATGAAAGAGCCCCAGGCAAGTGGGGGCCCTTAAGCTCTGACCACCTCTGGCCAGCTGTGTTTACCTTTGTCTGTCCCAGTGTTTCAGCTCAGAGAAGAAAATGTGACGTGCTTGGGTTCTGCCACTTCCCCTTGGAGGGATACGAGAATAAAAACATTCTCAGTGAGTTTTGCCTAAAGAATGCAGGACTATTTTGAAGTCTCCAGAGAACAATTGATAAGATTTTATTTTCCTTCTTTGTTAGAATTTGTATTTATTGGATTTCATAAAGGAATTAAGAGCTGCTTAAAATACAGACTCAGATGTAGTCTCCCTGACAAGATGTCCTCATGAACAAAATGTTGCCATTAGAGTTATGCATATAATTTTTGTATTATATTCAGAATAATTCTGAGACAAGAAGAAAATGTTGTTTTAAGAGGGCGATTGATTCATTCAAACAATTTTAGGCTTACGGAGTGGTAGTTAGTGATAAAATTTGGAGAAGAATTAAAGGTGAAAGACAAAGTAATTGGCCTCCAGTAAACACCAGTGTCAGTACATGGCAAGGAGACAAGGTCAGCATTCATATTTCATAAACCTGGTAATAGCACCACTGTAATCTGCACAGCTGCTTTGGATGTGAGATGATATTCTATTTCTAAAGACTCAGCTTTTCTTTATGTAAGGTATCCTTCCCTTCCCATTTAAAATTTATTTGTATTCATCATGAAAAAAAAGAAATAAAGAATTACAAAACTCTTGCCCATATTTCCAGCAATTGGCACAAATGTTTATTTTCTTCCAGTCTTTATTATCTTTTTGATATTTATTTAACATATTTGAGAGCGTACGTCCATATGTTTTTATCCTGTTTTATTCTCTTTACATATTCCCATGTGGACATAACCTCCTTGTAAATAAGCTGTTTTGCAGATATTTATGTTAAATACCAAACAAAGTTTACTTAACCTTCCCACCAATGATTGGCTATTCAGGTTAATTCCAATTTTTTTTCCTTTAAACATACACTGCAATGAATATTTTGTGCATAAACTGTTTCTCTATTTCTGATTATCTTCTTAGGATAGATTCCCAAAAGCAGAATTACAGACTCCAATGGTTTGAATCTTTTTTTGTCTTTGTTGCTTTGTGTTTTTAAGGCTTTTTTAGTACCGGGTGCCAAATAGCATATCAAATGGGATGCATTAATTTTCACATACAAAATCTAAATTTATGAAACATTCTGTTAAATTAACTTTGGCATTTTTTTCTCAGGCTCTAGCTAAAGGTTGCTGTCTCTCTCAGACATAGGACCAGCTAGCAGATTGGGGCTGATCACCAAGTCACTGGGTAAAACTACTAGGTTTCTCCTAATTCTGTGGAAGGAATATCGCATCCAATGTACTGAGTATTATGTGGGACAGATAATTAACATCAAATGCAAGGTAGACATACCCATTTTTCCTATCAGACCATGCATATCATTTTGGGGTAATCGTGTTTTTCTTCCTAATTCTTTAAAAGCAAAATGGACACACAAACAAATACCAACCAATCTTTTATAAGAGCTTAGTATTTCACTATGATTACATTTTGGTGTGGTGCATACACTTGAACAGAATGAATTTTAAAATTTTCATTTTTAAGGTGAAATGAATCAGTGATTCTTTTTCTCACTTTGTGTTGATTTTTCTTTCTGGTTGTTCAGCACTCATGAGACTTGAGAAAAAGAGAAAACATCTTCTTTCACTGCACCTCTGGTATGAACTCATGGGCAGGAACAGTATGTGAAAGTTAGAGGAGGCACGTTTTAGGTCAAAATAAACACTGTCGTGGAACCATCACTATGTGTCTTCATCAGAAACCAAATGATCACTTGGGAGCAATGTTGTAATGAGGATTTACCGTTGGTGGGTGGATGAATTCCATAACTTGAAAAGTGCCCTTCACCTCTGAGATTCAGTGATTCTCTCATGACTGGGGGCAGACTTATCTGGATTGACAGAGGGCTGAGACAAAAAGGGTGTTCCCAGGAGAGAAGAGTCACTCACAGAGGTTTGGCTCAGGATCAGTTTTTTATTCTCAATGAAGAGGAAGAGTTTAGAGAATTGTTTGATGCCTGTCACTCGAAGTTATCTCAACCCAGGTATCCGTAAGGCACTGTGTGAGTTCTTGAGAAAAAGAAGATGTGAACAAAAACTTAACAACTTTCATTAAAACCCTGTAAGACATTAAGGTTCAAGAGGTTCACAGAATGTCATGGCATAAGATGGGGGTGGTTCATTTCATGGACCACAGCTCAGTTTGGGGAATTTGAGGACTCCTGATGAGGGTCTAGGGCATCCACAAGAATGATGAAAGCAGCCCATTGCCCAGCAGAGGACACAGTGACTAACAGGGGTAAAAATAAAGCCCTTGAAATGTGTTTGGGAGGGGAGAATTTCCCCCTTACCTTTTTAGTTCTTTTGGCTGGTTGAATAATTAAAATGACATAAGATAGAATAACAGGAAGAAAAAAAAATTGCACACATATGGGGAATCCACATAAGCATGGAAGGTTCCAAAAACAATCAGGCAAAATGAGGTATATATGTTATCCTGGATTAAGAAAAAGGAGGAAGAGGAGGAAGGGAATTGACAGGAAGGTGAAAAAAAGAGCAAATATTTGGTTAACAAATGTTTGCTGGGCCATGTAAGAACAATGGGACATAGAGAAATTTTAACAGACTGTTACGTTCCTCCCTGTCTCTCACATCTAGTTCATATTATACTATAGGTGTATCTCTGGTGATGGTTTTCTTTCTGGGATAGGCCCTCTGTCTGAATTTTTTTAGGCAGTTAAGGGGGAGGTGAAAAGATAAAAATTCCCAAGTCTTCTGTTCCTTCCTCATGCCAAAGAGACGCGTTTTAGTGTGGCAAATTTTGCTTCCCTGTAAATGGAAATGCCAGTAGACAGTAGTGGTTCTCAAGAGAAAGACAGTGACTCCCGAAGAGGGAGAAGGGCCTGGCCTAGTGATGATTAAGTGAAATAACATGAATATGTTCTTTGCACAGTAGTCGTATAGCAAGAGCATTGAACTCAACTGGAGAAGTGATTTTCTTCTTGGGCAAATCCCATACCATTTGAGGCAAAGAGCCAACATTATTAACTCCCTACAATGCTGCGCTGTAACTCAATTTGCTTTTGTTTTTACAAACAGTTAAAAAGAGGCTTGGCTGAACTTTCAAAGGGGAAATTGAGACAATAAACAGTTCTGGAGAAGGAATGTTGCATTTTTCACGTTCATTTGCTGTGACTACCAAAGCAATTACAGGCAAACCTTCCTTTCTTTCCTAGAAGATAATAAAAATGATAATTAGCAATCTGCTCTTTCATTTCTTCCCATGTTCTTGACCTTGTCTTGCTATTTAGGGCTTATCATTTTACGTATGACCTTTAGAAAGAATATGTTGAATGATTTCATTTCTTTGTTGGAAACATTGCTTTCTTAAATATAAATGTTTTCTCCAGTGTTCTCTAAACAAGAAATAGAACAGAAAAGATCCCTGTTACTTCTGTTTCCTTACATCCCAGGAAGTTATATAAGATGATGAGTTTGTGAATTGATGACACATATTTGAAATATTTATTGGACATGTATGAGTAATAAGTTCACCCACGACAGTTTAGTTCAACTTACTTTACCTTTAAGATGATGTGCAGGGCCCACACGCAGGTTTCTGATGTCTGACAAACCTGCAGGTAAAGTCTTTCTCTATGAGGTACAGGTTGAGCCTCAGCTTTCCCAGCTGGGAACTGGTGATAATCTAACAAAAGGTTCTTGTGAAGATTAAATAAAATGAAGAACCGAAAAGGTGTTGCTTAAAGCTCTGATCTCAAGAAGCCTTCATTATGAGGATAAGGCTAAAACAAATGACCTCAGAAACTATACATAAATAAGGGCTGAAGTGTCAAACCCACCTGAACCGCTCTCTCTAAAACTCATTGAATCCATCCATTTCTCTCCATTTTAACTCTTCCTGCCTATGCTTAATGCTAGCTTTTTTCAGCTTGCATTATTTCAACAGTTTCAGTTGTTGTCCTTGATCTACTATAGTGCACTGTTCATATAAACAGAAGATAGCACTTCCTTATTTGCATCTAATCTGCTAAAATCCTTTCAGTGGGACTTTAGAATGTGTGTCCCTTGGCAATAAGGAGGAAACAGTAGAGAACGTATGTGTCTGTTCTGAATGATTACCGTGCTACCTTGGGTAGGAATAAGTGGGTCATTTGTGGGTCTAGGCTGAACTTTTGTGTCTGTGTCTTTAAGTGGACCCATCCTACCTATGAACAGTTGGTAGTGACCTTATGTTCGTACCTCTGGAAGAATATGAGGATGCTCTAAACTAGGGCAGTGATAATAGGAATAATAAGATGGTAACAGGTTTGAAGGTATAGAAATGACAGATGGTTATTTGTTGAGGAGTGAGAATAGAGTATGGTTTAGATTTAGAGGCAGACGACTGGGTGTAAAATGACATTAATTAAGACAAGAAACAAAGCATTCTGAACTTATGAAGGTGAGAAGTTAAGTTTAACATCAACATGTTGTGGTTGGGGGTAGCTGTCTAGGCTGTTGTGAAGTATATGGAGCTATTGAGAGGGGACCAAATTAGAGATAGATTTGGAAGTGATCAGGACATGGGTGATGTGTGAAGAAACCAGGTGGAGTGGATGGGACCATTCAAGCACAGCCAGAAGAGCGCAGGGGAGAAAGAAGTAGACCAGGGATATACCATCATCTCTTGTCTGGACTGTGCATTTACCTGCTGCGATGGCCTTGCTGCTTCTCCCTTTGTCCTAGTGTAGTATATTCTCAGCACAGCAACAAGTTAAAACATAAGTTAGATCACCTTGCCCTGCTGCTCAGAAACTCCCAGGGGCTCCCCATCTTACTCAACTTAAGAGCCAGTGTCCTTTCAAGGTACCCCAGGTCCTTTGTGACTTACTAGCTCCTCCCCCACGTGCTTTCTCCCCTCTGCTGTTACAGTCCCTGCCTCTTTCTATTCCAGAGCATCGTCCGCCTTGCTTTCCCTCCCAAGCCAGGAATAGGCTTGCCACAGAGTCTTTGCAGTGGCTCTTTTTTTTTTTTTTACTTAGAATATTATTTTTCCTAAGGCTTTGTTTTGACCACATTTTGAAAAGTATCAGTTCCCCAACCAACATGGGACTCCCTAGCTTTATTTCCTGCTTACGTTACTCCATAGCTATCATGACCTTTTATTGTGCACATCTAATCATTTATTTGTGTATATATCTCTCTCCATCAAACTGTAAGTTTAATGAGGACAGGGATTGTATCTCTTTCCTTCACTACTGTATTCATAACATTCCAAACAGTACCTGGTATATAATAGGCAACCAATAAATGATTGCAGAAAGACTGAATGAAGAAATGAATGAATGAGATCTGGAGAGATCCATTGTCTTAGGTGATAGGTGGAGGAGAGAAAAACCACATGTCAAAAAATACCTTGGCAGTGGTAGACATAGCGTTGATTGCTTTCCTCAATTTTATTTTCCCCATTTTGTCAGTAATCCAAAAGGCTCAGCTGTGAGCTTACCACGTTCTGGAATCTTGTTTCTCATGTACTAAGTGTTGGTGCTTGGCTGGCAAGACTGCATGAACCTGTTCAGGTCAGCAGTGTCCTTCACTTGCTCTGATAATCCAGACTCATGAAAAAAATTAATTTAGCAGCACAACTTTCCAGGTTGTCTTGGTGTTTGTGTTAGCCCTCAGCTAAATTGTAAAAGTCTTTATTGCAGGGACAAAGTACTTTCCTTCTTTTTATACCCTCCAATGCTAGGGACATATAAAGATGGGTTGGCTAAAAATCCATTGATTTTCATAATAAATATTTGCTCTTTATGATGTTTCAATGAAAACATTATAATAAAAACATAATTATATTTCTGTGTTTTATCAAGAACACTAGAATCAAAGTCAGAAAACCTGGGTTTGAATCCCTAGTCAGCTAATTTTCTTTTTTTTTTAACTGAAATATAGTTGATTTACAATATTGTGTTAGTTTCAGGTGTACAGCAAAGTGATTCAGTTTTATATATATATCAGATTATTTTCCATTATAGGTTATTATAAGATATTGAATGTAGTTCCCTGTGCTCTACAGTAGATCCTTATCATTTATATATAGTGGTGTGTATCTGTTAATCCCATACTCCTAATTTATCCCCCCCCCACTTTAGTAGCCATAAATTTGCTCACAGTCTGTGAGTCTGTTTCTATTTTGTAAATAAGTTCATTTGCATATTTTTTAGATTCCATATACAAGGAATATCATATAATATTTGTCTTTCTCTGTCTGACTTACTTTACTCAGTATGATAATCTCTAAGTCCATCCGTGTTACTGCAATTGGCAATATTTCATTCTTTTTTTTTTACAGCTGAGTAATATTCCATTATGTGTGTATGTATGTGTGTGTGTGATATATGTATATGTATATGACATCTTCTTTATCCATTCATCTGTTGATGGACACTTAGGTTGCTTCCATGTCTTGGCCATTGTAAACAGTGCTGTTATGAACATTCGGGTGCAGGTACCTTTTCAAACTAGAGTTTTTGTCTTTTTTGGATATATGCCCAGGAGTTGGATTGCTGTATCATATGGTAGCTCTATTTTTAGTTTTCTAAGGACCCTCCATACTGTTTTCTACAGTGGCTACACCAATTTGCATTCCCACCAACAGTGTAGGAGGGCTCCCTTTTCTCCACACCCTCTCTAGCATTTACTGTTTGTAGACTTTTTGGTGATGGCCGTTCTGACTGGTGTGAGGTGATACGCCATTGTAGTTTCGATTTGCATTTCTCTAATAATTAGTGATGTTGAGCATCTTTTCGTGTGCCTGTTGGCCATCTGTATGTCTTCTTTGGAGAAATGTCTATTTAGGTCTTCTGCCCATTTTTTGACTGTGACTTTGGAAGAGACACACATTTCTTTGTGCCTCAGTTTCCTCACTTATTCAGTGTGGCCATAATATCAGGCCTTACTTCACACAACTAGTGTGGAATTTAATGACGTAATTCTGAAATTACTTTGTAACATGTAAAATTTCATGAATTGTATTTATTATATAACTGTATACAGAGAAACCGCTTTCCTCTGGAATTTTTCAGATCCTGTAAATCAGACAATTCCGGCCTTAGTCCGTGAAAGATACATGTTTTAAATATCCAGCCTAACTTAAATATAATTCTGTTCTGGGATTTTTGTTCTTTTGTCTTCCAGTTTGATTTGCCTGATATGTTGTGACGAATATGTGACTAAATGATTTTCTGGAGTGACTAAAAGTGTACCTGTTGTTATTAAAAGGCGCTACTTGTCTCAATGGAGATAGTAGTTTCATTCTATAACTTACCATTTCTACTAGAAGAAAGTCTAGGAATGAATCAGGATGTATCTATATCCTGTGCCTCCTGATTGATTTTGAAAATGATGTTCTTAGTTATATCTGAGTGAAACAGAAGAGAAGGGATGACTTAAATGTGTAAACTGTGTAAATATTTTCTCTTATAAAGAGAGTTATGAACTTTAGCAGAGGAGGCAGGAGAGATGTATTTCAGAGGCATGATCAAATGGATAGGAAGGAGCACGACCTACAGACCAATGTGGGCTCAATCTTAAGCTTGGGGCTCGTAGGAAAGTCTAGTCAATAGATTTTTCTGGAAGAAGGGAATTGGTAGTGTGAAGGAGTATACTTTTGAGGTGGGGGTTGACAAATGCAACTGATCAAAGAAAACCTCTGAGAATTCTAATAAAGAAGCCTACAACTGAGACCAAGCTCTCTAACCACTATTGTCGTCTGTATTTTCTCACAAAACCATCAACTATGTCTCTTTTCTTGAAAGTTCTGAAAATTCTAAGTGTTTTCCTTCTGACTTTCTAGATATAGTCCTTTTCTTCTTAGAATGAACTAAGTTCTCTTTATACATCATGTGACAGAGATGCCATTCTAGGAACACTGCGGATCACTCAAAGTATGGTACCGTAGTAGGTCACTGCATTTCTGGGTCTGGGTCTTTGCCTTAGAAGTCCAGTGATGTCATCATGTGACCGCCCTCAAATTCCATGGAACTAACTCCACAATCTTCACATGCATAAGGAGCAAGTGAGTGACTACGATGCCAATGCTGATCTTTGGTTGAGAAATGAAACTACCAAGAAGAGAAAGTATTTATGGTAGCTGGTCTACACATTCTGCCTCTGCAGAAAACCTGGGTAGGACACACATCCAAAAAATTAGGTGGCTCATTGGGTAACTTGAATTTAGAGCCAAGAGAGTAAGGAGGAGAAACCAGTTCTCTGGAGCTATGACATCTGATGCATCCACCTGTATTGTTGACGATACATCTACTAGGTCAAGGTATTTGTATCAGGTTGTCAGTTTCCCTCTACCATGGACTGAGTTGGAGATTGACTACTACTCATTCAGTATTTTGTTAAGTGACATGCACTGGGCTAAGTGTGGGGACTTTGGCAAACAAAACATTATGGCAGAAACTTTCATGGAACCTTCAGTCTATTCGGAAAGGCCATTTTCAGACAAATACTTTTAACAGTGTTGAGTATATGGTAGATATGGATACACTAGGACTGGCCAATAAGAGTACCTAACCCTGGTTTGAGGGCTTCAGGAGAGAGACTGTGCCAAACCCAGTACTTAAAACTTGAGATCTCAACTTCCAGGGTGTATTCAACCTCAGTAGAGTACTCTCTTCAGATATAGCAATACTGCTGATGAGAGGAATACATTCACTGGCATGTGTAAAAGCTTTGGTACGCTGTCAGACTCTTCTTGCTTTTGATCTAAAGCAGTGGGACATAGTTTAGAGGAACCAGACAGCATGGCCAACAGCTATGTATAACGTAATCTCTGAATCTCATCTGTTAAATGGAGAAAATGGCATCCCTACTTCCTAATTTGCTGTAAGTGTGGACTGAAATACTGTTTATAGAATACAGAACCAGGGCTGGCACTTATTAGTGTTAGTTCTGATTCCGAGCCCTTAAATGCAAAACTATTGTAGCTCTTATCTGTGGATTTACTTGGTTCGCTTTTCAAAGGAGGCTAATTTCCGCCCCTCTCTGCCCTCCATGCGTGACCCATCAGATGACTCCTAATAAGGCTCTTAGTGAGTTCTGCTTTGGGTTCCCAGCCTGAATGTTCTTGTGCTGAGAAGAGCCATTCCAGAGCCTTCCAGATAGAGCAGTGGCACACACTGGGAGGGATCACACTGATATCAGCACATCTGTAGGTGGTACTTTCCCCCAGCATGATATTTGTTCCTGAGTTTATGGATGAGTTCTTCATGCTGTGGTGGAGCCAAAATTGTCCTATTAATCAGAGGCACAGCACTCTGGATGGCAAGGCACGATAGTGCAGTCCTGAACAGGATTCTTAATGTATGAAAGCTAAAAAAGGTGACCCTGAGGGCAAATTGATAATTGTGGCAAGCTTAGTGCTTCCCACTAA
This sequence comes from Pseudorca crassidens, assembly GCF_039906515.1. Lineage (NCBI taxonomy): Eukaryota > Metazoa > Chordata > Mammalia > Artiodactyla > Delphinidae > Pseudorca > Pseudorca crassidens. The sequence continues at coordinate 51,949,840 of NC_090311.1, read as the reverse complement.
TGTATGGAGATAGGTTAATTTATATTTCCCCACAGGTGTTTGTCTGATAGACTGATGATGTTAAGCAGAATAACAAAATCTGCATTTAAATGAATGTATTATAACATGGAAAAGTGGAGCTAGAGCACAAAGTAAGCACCTCAGGTTTGGGAAGATAACAAAGTACAGTATCTTGGAGTCCTCTGGGAAAACTCTTGCCTATGATTTATGGTCTTCTTGGTGAGTGACTCTTCTAGACCCTCCTGGATCCCAGCTAATGAGTACAGGATAACTCTACCGCACCATACATCACACTTCTTTTTTTTTTTTTTTTTAAACTACGGTGTAGGCACACATTCCCACTAGATTAATGTTTCTAATAAATTAGGAAGAATGCTAAGTAAGGAAGGGCACCAAAATGGAAAATTCAGTGAAGCACAGACTCTGTGGGCCCAGAGGTAAATTGGTTTTATTCGTTATTTTCTTTAAGACCATAGTGAAAGTAATGACCTAGCTATTTTTGTTATAAATATTGCACAGATAATTTTGGAATCTAAAGTGGATCCCATTATTTAAAGTCCTACTATCTTTTTCCCTGAGACTTAAATAGAAGCAGAGGTGAAATTCAAAATATTTTGGTGTGAAACTGATAGCAAACTAATCAGAAAGGATGCCAGCCGTAATACAGTAGCAGAATCCTAGCAGTCCCCGGATATGCGAGGCATTAACTTTTCAGTTGTTGGATAATGGGGAGGTCTGGGGACCTAGAGAAAGGGCCAGAATGGCCAGAGTGGTGGTCATGGGGCATCCAGAGAGCCTGTGGCTATTTACCAACGGGTTGGGAAGTATTTCAGTATTTTAACAACTGGTATCACTGTAAGGTGCACACTAACCTAACATCAGACCTGAACAGAAAAATCATTGAGTTCTATTTTCATCTCAGATTCAGAAACAGGAAGTTTTAGGCAAGTGATCATATTAGATTAAGACAGAAGCCATGCCAAGATTCAGTCTGGGCTCTTCCACTCACTAGATGTTAACTTTGTGCAAGTTAGTTAATCTCCCTGGTCTTCCTTTACCTTAGCAATAGCTTGAGGATACTACTACCTACTTGGTAAAGCTGATGGAAGGATAAGATTAGATAATTATATGGGATGCTCCAATGCAAAGTCTGAAGCATGGTACAATGCTGGTAACTGTAAAGTACACCTCCTGATTTTGCTGTGTCTAGGATTCCTTTCCCACTCTTACTTTGGAGCATCCTTGGAGGCACTGGGCATCTAGATGCCCTACATTTTGTGGCCAAGGTGTGGGTAGGAAACCCAAGCTAGGGCAAAACCACACTCTTGCCTTGCAATTTTATTCTTAAGCATACCACAAGGATATTTAATGGTTGGAGTTCATTTCTTTTGATTAATATGTCACTAAGAGACGGTGCAAGAAAATGTACAACCTATATCCCAGTTCTGCCTTGATTTCTCTTTTCAGAGACAGATGACTCGAGTTTTTTTCTTTCATGCTTTCCAAACAATTTATTCCAACAAGTTTCTTTTTTGCTTAGATCTGCCAGAGCAGGTTTTGTTGCCTGAAATCACAGAACCTTAACTGACACAACAGTTGCTTGCTGTATTTACAGAGACATGACCCTGTGGTTTTTCAGAGAAACACAGATATCGCTGCATGGGTCTATTCTCTATCTGATTGGAATTTATTCTCTTCCTTTTTTCTCCCTCCCTTCCTTCCTCTGTGTCTCCTGTCTTTCTAGTTTCAACCATGTTATCTATCAATTCTGTATCTTCTAAACAAGTCAACTCTGGAATAGCCCCTCAGTTTCGTGGAATTTGCATGTTTGGGGGACAGATTTGAGGAAATGATCTGTAACAATTTTGTTTATGTTACTTTGCAAACCAGGAAATGTAACCAGAGTAGGCAAGTCACATACATAAACTTTTAGGTAAAGCTCACTTTCTATGTAATGATTTACCTGACTGAATAATGTCTGCTCCCAGTGAAGTAATTTTCTTGATTCAAGCTACGATCATGCCCCAGGGCTTTCACCCAGCATCTCAGGTGGTGCTGTCTCTTGACCAATTTTACTGCCTTTGTGAGATTATCAGCAGAGTTACACACAGCAGTGCAGGGAAGATATGCCGTAAAGACCGCTGTTCATGTCAAAATGTAATCGTGAGGTGGAAATTGTGTTCAGAACAATGCTGTGCCAAGCTTATTAAGGGAAAAAAAGAGAATAAAAGGGAAAAGTGTGCTGTCGTGAAACCTTGTATAATGATTTCAAGCCATGCTGGGCCCTGACAGCTGATGGGGGGGACAGAGATTAAGTTGGGACCACCCTTTGTAGACTTGTACAGCTAATCTCATTAGAGATACTGCTTCTCCTGTGACGGGGTTAACAGTACAAAGTGCCAAGTCTGAGGAAGTTGGTAAGATCTAGGCATGGCTTGATAGAGCAGTACAATAAAGGAATAGTAGGGAGGCAGGCAAAGCAGACTGTGGGCAGACTTGGCCCTGAGCATCAGGTTTTGGAAATCAAAACCTTCAGAGAAGGAGGAAAAGCGTATCAGGTCCCTAGTCAAAAAAGATTGGTGCAGGTTCAGCCTCCAGTTGTGGACAGAGCAGGTGCGGGATGCCCATGCCTCATCAGCTAGAACAGCACTGCAATAAAGACGCAGGTGGCAAAGCCTGAAACTGGGATGGTTCCGTGGGGGCCACACCTCACTCTGCTAAACCAGAGGGTGGAGTGCCACTGGCTTGTCTAGTTAGGTTCCTGTCCTGGGACTTGTGAGCCTCCAGATGACCACTAGGCCAGCCTAGAACAGGTGGTAACCACAGGTGCAGTATTTGGGACTAGGCCTCTGACATGTTCTTTACGTGTTCCAGATACATGCTTGTTTCTCCTCTGTGCAGAAAATAACTCTGTTATGAAAGGAAGAAAGATACATGTAGAAGTGGCAATTTCTCTGAGTGTGTTTCTCTGCCCACCTGCTAACAGAAAAAATAAAATATAAGGTCTGATAAGGCCAACTCAGACTGTGATAAAGGATTTTTACTAGAGAAAACATTGTCAAATTATAGTACTTTGCCTATCCAATAGCCTTTTTCTAATGAAATAGTTTCTCAACAACGTTATTTTGGAAACCAATTAAACAGAAGGCTTTGTAATTAAATGTTCTAAGGTTAAACTGGGTTCCTGTGGGGTTTCATGTGCATTTAGTAGTTTGAGTATTTTCCACAAGAAATCAATATTGTCCTAAAACCTGTGGGAATGTACTATTCATTTAAATGGAGTCGATTAAAATGTTAACATGTTATAAACTGTAAACCCAGCATGGGATGCACTGTTTCCATACATGGCATGAAGATGAGAATCTCAGATTGGCCATTAATTATGGGGAGTTAAAGTATATCTGATATGACAAATTTATAACCCTCCCCTGATCAAATTACTTTATTCTTCTGACACCAAAACCATGAGGGACTTCAACTTAAAAGTAAAAGCTAAAAGGATATATAACAATGGAAGTTAAAACACCATCACCCCAAAACAGAGGTAGTAAAATTAAAACTCTGAAAACCAGCATTGAAATACCAAAAATTCAAATAGGTTGAGTTACTCCAAAGAGCCAGTCAGTATCCCAGATAATAATAACACATCATTGAAAATGAATCCCAAGGAATACATTTGAGGTTCATGGCAAAGAATGTATCTTAGGTAGACCAGAAGTGCAGGTTCCTCAAAGGCAGGTGAGCTAGAAGGCTTGCATAGCCCTGTGTTTAATGCCCTTGACCACTCTCTCAAACCTACTCACTTAAATTCAAACCGTAGATTTTCTTGTTCAAATTCGACACTTTTGTCTAGGTCAAATGCTGAACCAGATAGGCTGCTGTAATGGCGAGCATACACTGGAGCTATCCCAGGCATATCAGGACAGTGGTCACCTTAATGATATCCCACTGATTATCCTTGGGCTACCTTTCAAATGAAGAGTTTTCCATATGAAATGAAGACTGGAATGATGCGGTATTCATTCTTTGCTTTTCCTAGTGACACAGTTTTCCTGGTCATCTTATATTTGTACTCACAAGTTAACTCTCTACCTTGTTTCTAATGACATCTGAAGATGCATCTCAGTCTTCCCCTCTCTGTTAAGCTCTGGACCCACAGATTTTCTAGTCACCCTCCCAGAGTTTTCCATCAGTATCTCCAGCTCAACACTCCTGAACTCACACTCATTATCTTTTTCCCCAAAACTCCTTTCACACCTTTGTTTCCTGTCTAGTTTCGTCTCTCCTTATCACCCTTCTACTTCCCTAAGCAATAAATGACAAGAAAATTAGACATTTCAATTGTGAAGAGTGATAGCTTTTTAGAATATTTTGAAATAATTATGATGCTAAAAGTAGGTCTGTATTTTCTGTTGTGGGTTATAAGAGCCCCCCTGCAGTGATCTGAGCTTGCCATGGTTGCATCCTCGAAGAGGAGCCATACTACAAACATTTTTCAAGGGTAAGACATGGGCACAAACCAGTCAGAACAGATGCCACAACAATTTGCAGTAGGGGCAGGCCACAAACAATCAGTGCCCACTTAAGATGCATAACAGCTAAACATTATCCTTGAAGCTGATGAGTCCTACAGCCCAGAAGAGGTACTAGGGGAGAGAAAAGACACCAAGACGCCAACTGGTCCTTCAATCTCCACCACTGATTTACAATTCTAAAATGTACATTGGATTATTTAATTCCCTGTTGAAAAATCATTACATGTATTTACAGGGCCAGCAGAATAAAGATCCTCCCCTTGACCCATAGAAGGCTTCATGGTCAGGATCGGCTGCTTCCTCATCTCATATTCTTACACACTCCACCACCCCTATCCTGGCTGTTCTCTACTGTGTGTTAGCATTTCCTCCTGCAGGCCCCATTTTTCCAGGCCTCATTGCTCCTGTTACCTTGCAGACATGGTTTATTCCTCTTGTACTGCCCTCCCTGCTCTGCTCACCAATTACCCACCCCTGATCCAGCTGCCCCTTTCTTGTATAGTGAATTCCAACTCATCCTTCAAATCTTAGTTCATATATACAATTTTCAGTTGAGTATTTCTTTACCCCAAATCCCTTCCCCCTCTCAGCAGGGTTAATCCCTTGCTTCCATTATTCCCTATACATAACGTTTTTTTTCTTTTTTTGTGGTACGCAGGCCTCTCACTGCTGTGGCCTCTCCCGTTGAGGAGCACAGGCTCCGGACGCGCAGGCTCAGCAGCCATGGCTCATGAGCCCAGCCGCTCCGCAGCATGTGGGATCCTCCCGGACTGGGACACGAACCCGTGTCCCCTGCATCGGCAGGTGGACTCTCAACCACTGCGCCACCAGGGAAGCCCTATACATACCTTTCTTATAGCCCTCGTCATACGATACTCGCATTATATCTGTCTCCCTCCATCACCAGACAGTGAGCTCCCAGAGAGCATCAGACTAGCCGCATCATTTTCTCCAGTATTCCCTGGTAGATGTCAACCGGTATTTGTTTAATACATTTCAAATTCTCACAAGGTGTGATGCTGAGAGCCCAGTGCCTGTGGGCTTTCACCGAGGCAGGGCCCTGTTGGTGAAACATGGACTATCTCTGCTTAGACATCTAGGCAGAAGACTGTACACTGCTCCTTCCCTTGATGGTGGTTTCAGGTAGCTCTGATCAAGCAATAGATGGTTCTTGCAAATGGGACTTTTGGAGAGGCTTTTCCATGGGGATTATTTAATTATTTACCCAAGGGTGTGTTGACCCCAAAAACAAGAAGAAGAGATGTGACCACTGTAGGCGGAAGTGGCAAGAGGGAAGGTGGCAACTGGTGTCCAGCTGACATGGGGAGTCATAGAAGAGAGAGGGTATAAGGTGAAGTAGACCCAGGCCATCCTCTTCTCCTCCCTTTGGTTTTCCTATCCTCTGACCCTCTTATCGCTCTACTGTCTCCCATTTACCAGATGGAAGCAAAGCCAGAGTGCAAGGAAACCCAGGGTAATGTATCTCTTTAAAAGTCAGCCTCCTGGGCACAGAACAGGGCAGAAAAGAATGGAGAATAAATATAGGTAAAGAGAAGATGGAGAAAAGCTAGCACAGAAACAGAGTCCCCAATTTACCCAGGATATTTTGATAGGGCTTCCACTTCTAATGGCCTGTGCCTTTCCACTATATGAGACACGTTTTGTCCCTTGGTCATTCCAGCACTGTCTCTACTTAGGGGGCAGGTTCGGTTGCTAATGCCAGATTTTTGAAGCTCCATGAGGGAAAGGACCTTGATGGCTCGTTCACCATTGAATGCCTAACACCTAGAACAGGGCTGGGACACGTGGAAAAGAAATAGTCATTTACTACATGAGTGAATGCATATAAGTAGATGTAAGTCCCCTGACCCTCACTTATTTCAAAGACTTTTCTATTCCAGCATTCTCTGCCAGTTAGCCTGTTGCAAAACCAAAAATCTGCCAAAATGTAACACTGGATATGTAGTTCTCTTAGGGCCAGAAGAAGATTGACCTAAATTTTGGAATACAGTGTAAAGCATTTTCTGATATCCAGATCATTTGGAAGCATGTAACAGTCAAAGCTGTTCTATATCTTATTGGACAGAAATAAAACAAGCAAAATCAATGAGAACAACAACAAATCCCAGAGAGTGTAAACTATTGCTTTTTATCCCTCACTTTTGCACAATTTTCTGTGGTGGCTTATATTTATTCCAGCTTATCACCTAAAATCAATGACCTGTTTTCTTACTCTTACCTGTCCGTCCTCTGTATGATGCACTTTGAAAGATGTAACTCCTTACATTGACAATATCGGAAGTAACCTGAGTGAATCCCTTCCACTAGTCACTCTTCATCCCTGCTGGGCATTTTTTGGGAAATGAGAGTGCAGTTGAAGAAGCCATGGGACTGGTGAACAAGTCCAACAAAGATGTGGTGAGGAGAGGTGGAGCCCAAAGAGAACAGACACTGGCCATTTTATTTCTCTTCAAAAACGCAGGAAATAATGCAGTCAGTAAGAAGCAGGAAGGAGCCAGGGGATTTGTTAATAAACACCAGTGTAGTGGAAAGAAAGGACAGAACAAATCTTTCCCATAGGCTTGGCTGTCCTTGTTCTGACTTGTAGTAAACAAAGTGGGGAGAGGAATGTGATGAATAGAGCCCATGAGGTTTCTATCAAACACCTAAGATTTTCTCATGTCTAACTCAGCCCCCAGTTTAGGGAAAAAAAAAAAAATAAGATTTCTATCAACGTTTCTTCGTTGAGCTACTGTTAGGAGTTACAGTGGCCACGTTCAAATTTCAGGTGGAAGTGACTTCAGGAACTGTATTCTTGTCATTGTTTGTTTTTTTGTTTATTTGTGCCAGGTCTAAGTCGCGGCACGCGGGATATTCAGTGCGGCCTGGGGGATCATTGTTGCGACCTAAGGGATCTTTTAGTTGCGGCTCGCGGGATCTTTAGTTGCTGCATGCAAACTCTTGTATCTAGTTCCCTGATGAGGGCTCAAACCTGGGCCCCCGGCATTGGGAGCACAGAGTCTTAGCCACTGGACCAGCAGGGAAGTCTCTAATTTTTGTTTTTATTAATTGAGATATAAGTGACACATAACTGTGTAAGTTTAAGATCTACAATGAGTTGACTTGATACATTTATGTATTGCAGTATGGTTACCAACGTAACTTTAGCTAACACCTCTGTCACATCACATAATTATCATTTCTTTTTTTCTGGTGAGAACATTTCAGATCTAGTCTCTCAGCAACTTTACAGTCAACAATAACGTATTTTATACTTTAATCACTAGGCAGTGCATAAGATCTCCAGGACTTAATCATCTTCTGACTGCACGCTTGTACCCTTTAACATCTCCCCAGTTGTTTCACTTTTAAGATCAGAAAAAGCATGTCTCTCCTAGATTAATGTGCCTTCATTCTCCAGTGAATATCTAAGATAATTTGCTGGTAACATTTCGAAGAAATAAAAAAATGAAAAGGTAGGTACTCGTATGTGTATGCAAGACTGAAGTTAACTATTCTATATTTTTTACGTTTGAGCTCATTATGAAATCGAGGAAACATTCAAGTGATATATATTTTATAGGAGAATAACAAAATCGCCAAATATCCAAAGTCCACTTTGAAAGGACACTCCCAGTCAGTTGCAGCTCTTCTATGGCCCTCCTTCATTGCCTTCCCCATTTACCACCTCCAGCCTAAATTTTTGATAGATTGTTTTTTCCTTGCTTCTCCCTTTAGCTTTCTCATGTACATATGTATAAAAAAGAATTAATGGTATAATTTTCTTTCTATAAATGGAATTGTGTATTCATTTGTGACTTTGTTTTTTTAGTTCAACATTATTTATTTTGAAATTCATTCATATCAATGCCAATAGTTGCACTGTTTTATCGTGTTCCATTTTATGAATAAGCCACAAATTATTGATATATACTAGTGTGTATTTGTGTTATTTCTAGTTTTATTATTTTTCTTTTTTGCTGTGACTAATGAGAAAACTAGAATAGAATCACTGGATCCTAGGGAATGGTTATCTGTATTGTTCTTAGATAATTCCAAACTATTTTCTGAAGTAATTATGCAAATTTACACTGTAGCTAACGTGGTATGAGTGCCCCCTTGTTTCACATGTGCTAACGTATGGCGATAAATGGTATTGTCAAGCTTTTTTATTTATGCCACTCTGGTAAGGTTTTAGTGGTATCTTTACGTGGGTTACTTTGTAGTTTCCTGAAAACAGAATACGGTAAAGTTCCAGTTGCATCTGATTTCAAAGGAAAAAATAAACAATTTAAACAAAATAAGAACAAAAAATATAACAACCAGCAACACACGTAAAAAATGAACATTCATTAAGTGTGAGCTTGTGTCCATTGTGAATAGCTGATGCCAGTGATTAAGTATTTTGAATATCGTGTGTGTGTGTGTGTGTGTAGGTAGAATAAGAAGATAGGAGGCAATGAGCTTTATCTATGACCCTCCCACTCTCCCTAGTTTCTTTTTTTCTTCACAAAATTCAGAGCAGAATAACTGTAATATTCTTTTTTTTTTTTTTTTTTTTTGGGTGATGATGACATTTCTAAGAACTCTTTTGTGGTCTTTTTTTTTTCCCTCATGGCTTTTTTTTTTTTAATTGGAGTATAGTTGATTTACAGTTGCGGTACATATTTACAATGGAATATTACTCAGCCATAAAAAAGAATGGAATAATGCCATTTGCAACAACATGGATGGACCTAGAGATTGTCAAACTGTAATATTCTTTTACTGTGTTTCCATCTATCCAGGACTTACCACAGTTTGTTTAGGCCAGAATGAGCAGATCTCTGACTTTTCCATCCTTACTTCTTCCCAGCCTCATGACCAGTGTTAATTGTTAGTGGAGTGATGGTAGAAAAACTCAACCTTACAATATGCTATGTATAAGAAACTAAGTTAGAGACATTTCAAAATATGTCTATTATCCACATATGCAAAGAACACATAACAACTTTATTGGTAGATTAGAATGAATGAAAATGTAAAACCTTTTTCCAAAAAAAAAGGCATAACAAAATAACCCACATAACAATGCCTCTGGTATCATTCACGGTCTTCAAAGAAAGATTTTCTTCAACCAGCAGTGCACTCTTTCTTTATCTGTCAAATCTATTTACGTTTATGCCAAGGTGATTCTTTACTTTTTTGGCTCAGAAATTACAAGACCGTACTCACATTTCATTTTCTGTTTTTAGGATTTTTTCAAATAATCAGTGAGTAAAAGTTATCTTAAGTGCTTTCTTTTTAAACCTATACACTTAAAAGAAATTTATTTATATATTTATTTTTGGCTGCATAGGGTCTTCATTGCTCTGCGTGGGCTTTCTCTAGTTGTGGCAAGCGGGGGCTACTCTTAGTTGCAGTGCGTGGGCTTCTCATTGTGGTGGCTTCACTTGTTGCGGAGCATGGGCTCTAGGCACGCGGACTTCAGTAGTTGTGGCACGCAGGCTCAGCAGTTGTGGCTCACAGGCTGTAGAGTGCAGGCTCAGTAGTTGTGGTGCATGGGCTTAGTTTTTCCACGGCATGTGGGATCTTCCTGGACCAGGGCTCAAACCCTTGTCCCCTGCATTGGCAGGTGGATTCTTAACCACTGCACCACCAGGGAAGCACTCAAATGCTTTTTGCAAGTGACCAAGAGGCCAGTGTTATCTCAAAGGAAAAATATATGTCTCAAACACCACCCATGTAATGCTAAAAATCAGGAAGTCTTCATCACTGGAGCCCAGTCTTATAAACAGGCAAAAATGTAAATGAGAATAAAAATTGTCAGTAAAGCATATTTGAAGAAACACTCTTTCTTCATTTTATTTTTTATGAATTTGTAAATTCTTTGAAAATATCATGATATCTACATTTCTGCCTATGCAAAAGAATTTCATGCTAATTAATTTGGGAGAAAAACCTTTGGTTCTATCCCAGAATCATCATACTCTTTCTATGTGATAGATTCTTCCAACAGAACATTGGAGTGATTTTTGTCTGGTTATTTTTCTTAGGTCTCTGTGGAAATTTCTTCTTTTTATAGATACCATCTGGCCTAATGAGATTCTAACAGCTTCCACACACACTCTTTCTTTGCATTGGAGTTTTTTCATAGGAGTCATTGTTGGGAGTGAAATGTAAAAATAAGGGGAAAAAGTGTGTGTATTAAATAAGCTTGGTACTTTTGCTCTGTCATTTAAGGAAAGTAATCGTGATGATTCATTTGATTTACTGAATGTAAGTGTTCAGTTTGAATGTTGTCCTAAGGATGTTGCCTTACTTAAGCATTGAGTGATCCCTAAATTAAAACTGCTGCCATAGCTACTGATAGATTTAGTCTAGGAATATATATAATCTTCCTCTAGTGCAAGTGTGTGTCCATAATGTTAACAAGAAATCTTCTTAAGCAAGATTTGATTATGTGTTCTCAAGCATCACTAAACTTCATTCCTTATCAGTGTATGTGAGTGGAGGAGTGTGGAGCGGAGGAGAATAAATCCAGTTTTAAACTAAGATGTAGTGGTTAGAAAAACAAATTTGAGATAATTATTCTAGGACTCACATTGTTAGCTCCTAATTGACCAAATGTATAAAGCTGGCTCATAACAAATGATCTCATTTTATGCAAAACTTTATAGAAGGTTCATAGTGAATAATGAAAAGAAAATGAACATTAAACAGTCTTGTGTCAAGACATATCTTAACTTCTGTTTCATTTCCCAGGGATTCTGTCTCATGGGATAGATCTGTATATGTACATGGAGAGGCACTTTGGGCAGAGGATGAGACAGTGGCTCTGTGATAAGAAAGACACAGATTCATGTTCAAATTCCTCAATTTACCTGTGACTTAGGACATGTTTCTTAAATTTCATTATCCTGTAAACGAAAATGAATGGAGTAAAGGAAATGAGATAAGAGACCTAAAAATGTACCTAGGAAACAAGAAACATTAGCTAATGTTGTTTGTAATGATACCTTTTGATTTTGTGGTCCTGTTCTTTGATGTCTAAATTGTTTACATGTGAGAAAGAAAATGACCAACAGAATAAATTAGATGTTAGCATCCTTTGCTTAGTCATTCATTTGCCAAATGCTGTTTTTCTGCCATGTGTCTGTCAGGAGCTGCTGCTAGGGCTATGTCAGTGAAAAGAGCAGGGGGAATCCCTGCCATCATGGAGCTTTCAATCTACCGATTAATAAGTAAATCACAACCTGGTAAAGTAGTATTTTCATGAGAAAGAAATATGTCCCTCCCACACACTTATTATTCATTTGTGAGTGTTTGAAATAATAAACATTAAATTACCTTTCTCTTTTTTTTTAGTATATATTTTTAACATCTTTATTGGCGTATACTTGCTTTACAGTGTTGTGTTAGTTTCTGCTGTATAACAAACTGACTCACTTATATGTATACATATATCCCCATACCCCTCCCTCTTGTGTCTCCCGCCCACCCCTCTAGGTGGTCACAAAACACCGAGCTGATCTCCCTGTGCTATGCGGCTGCTTCCCGCTAGCTATCTATTTTACATTTGGGAGTGTATATATGTCCATGCCACTCTCTCATTTCATCCCAGCTTACCCTTCCCCCTCCCTGTGTTCTTAAGTCCATTCTCTACGTCTGCATCTTTATTCCTGTCCTGCCCCCATGTTCTTCAGAACCATGGTTTCTTTTTTAGGTTCTATGTATATGTGTTAGCATACAGTATTTGTTTTTTTTTCTTTCTGACTTACTTCACTCTGTATGACAGACTCTAGATCCAACCACCTCACTACAAATAACTCAATCTTGTTTCTTTTTATGGCTGAGTAATATTCCATTGTATATATGTGCCACATCTTCTTTATCCATTCATCTGTTGATGGACACTTAGGTTGCTTCCGTGTCCTGGCTTTTGTAAATAGTGCTGCAGTGAACATTGTGGTACATGACTCTTCTTGAATTATGGTTTTCTCAGGGTATATGCCCAGTAGTGGGATCACTGGTCATATGATAGTTCTATTTTTAGTTTTTTAACGAACCTCCATACTGTTCTCCATAGTGGTTGTATCAATTTACATTCCCACCGACAGTGCAAGAGGGTTCCCTTTCCTCCACACCCTCTCCAGCATTTATTGTTTGTACAATTTTTGATGATGGCCGTTCTGACTGCTGTGAGGTGATACCTCATTGTAGTTTTGATTTGCATTTCTCTAATGATTAGTGATGTTGAGCATTCTTTCATGTGTTTGTTGGCAATCTGTATATCTTTTTTGGAGAAATGTCTGTTTAGGTCTTATGCCCATTTTTGGATTGGGTTGTTTGTTTTTTTGATATTGAGCTGCATGAGCTGCTTGTGTATTTTGAAAATTAATCCTTTGTCATTTCATTTGCAAATATTTTCTTGCATTCTGAGGGTTGTGTTTTCATCTTGTTTATGCTTTCCTTTGCTGTGCAAAAGCTTTTATGTTTCAGTAGGTCCCATTTGTTTATTTTTGTTTTTATTTCCATTTCTCTAGCAGGTGGGTCAAAGAGGATCTTGCTGTGAGTTATGTCAAAGAGTGTTCTTCCTATGTTTTCCTCTAAGAGTTTTATAGTGTCTGGCCTTACATTTAGGTCTTTAATCCATTTTGAGTTTATTTTTGTGTATGGTGTTAGGGAGTGTTCTAATTTCATTCTTTTACATTGTAGCTGCCCAGTTTTCCCAGCACCACTTATTGAAGAGGCTGTCTTTTCTCCATTGTATATTTTTGCCTCCTTTATCAAAGATAAGGTGACCATATGGGAATGGGTTTAGCTCTGGTTTTTTGCCAGTACCGTACTGTCTTGATTACTGTAGCTTTGTAGTATAGTCTGAAGTGAGGGAGCCTGATTCATCCAGCTCCGTTTTTCTTTCTCAAGATTGCTTTGGCTCTTCGGGGTCTTTTGTGTTTCCATACAAATTGTGAATTTTTTTGTTCTAGTTCTGTGAAAAATGCCACTGGTAGTTTGATAGGGATTGCATTGAATCTGTAGATTGTAGTACAATCTTTGGGTAGTAGAGTTATTTTCACAGTGTTGATTCTTCCAGTCCAAGAATATGGTATATCTCTCCATCTGTTTGTATCATCTTTAATTTCTTTCATCAGTGTCTATAGTTTTCTGCATATAGGTCTTTTGTCTCCTTAGGTAGGTTTATTCCTAGGTATTTTATTCTTTTTGTTGCAGTGGTAAATGGGAGTGTTTCCTTAATTTCTCTTTCAGAGTTTTCATCATTAGCGTATAGGAATGCAGGAGATTTCTGTGCATTAATTTTGTATTTTGCTACTTTACCAAATTCATTGATTAGCTCTAGTGGTTTTCTGGTACCATCTTTTGGATTCCTTTTATTTCTTGTTCCTCTCTGATTGCTGTGGCTAAAACTTCCAAAACTATGTTGAATAATAGTGGTCAGCGTGTGCAACCTTGTCTTGTTCCTGATCTTAGTGGAAATGGTTTCAGTTTTTCTCCACTGAGAACAATGTTGGCTGTGGGTTTGTCATATATGGCCTTTATTATGTTGAGGTAAGTTCCCTCTATGCCTACCTTCTGCAGGGTTTTTATCATAAAAGGGTGCTGAATTTTGTTGAAAGCTTTTTCTGCATCTCTTGAGATTATTATATGGTTTTTATCCTTCAGTTTGTTTATATGGTGTATCACATTGAATGATTTGCATATATTGAAGAATCCTTGCATTCCTGGGATAAACTCCACTTGATCATGGTGTATGATCTACCTTTCTCTTTAATTTTTTTTTTAGTTAGATTTGAACATGGAGGTAAATTTTTTTAATGATTAGGCTTGTATTTTTATTAGGAGATGTGAAAAACATTTACACAGCTCAGGTTCACACTGGTAGGGGTTTTACCTTCAAGGGCAACTGGTGACAGGGCCATTAAGGTCTACAGAGAGAGAGAGATGGAAAGTTGGTCTGAAGATGCAATTTCCCATTTGTTGGATTGATCCTTGATTTTATCAGCAAGCTCACGTTCAAAAAATCCCATTGTAAGATATAATAGATGACACCTGATACTAAAAATCCACATACCAGCCTGAACAGTTCAGAAATTAATGCTTCCCATAACACCAGGAGATTTGATAATGAAGCCAGCTCAATAGAGGTCAAGGGAAAATGATATTATGTGTGCTCCCCTGTGAATCAATGTAATCCTATTGCTTTTCCCCAGATGTTCACTGCTGGCATGTGCAACTACAATGTGATCTCAATGACTTTCATAGGAATGCTGTTTGAACAATTCTGTACTAACTTGAGGCACCGTAAAACTGTTTATGGGTATAATGGGCATAGTTCATATATCAGGTCCCTCTGCACCTTGAGATCTGATAAAATAGACGCGTGTTCCCCAGCCCATGTTCCTTAATCGTCCAAAGCACTCCCACATGTTCTGAGAGTTCTTAGGATGATTTATCATATCAAGGGCACTTCTAGTTTCAAACTTTGGCTTCCTCTAAATTTGAGTTGCCTGTGATTGCTTTCTCTCTTCCTCACTGCATTGATTCAGATGTGAAAATCCAACCCTTCCTCAGTTTCCACAGCCCCAGCTCCCAATTCAAAAGCCAGTTGTAGTAGTAGATTGTACTAAAGATGTAGCAATTTGAGGGTTATGGGGTGGAAGCAAAAGTAGGAATTTACATGGTAACAATACAAACAGTATCACATTTATTTAAAATATTATTGTTTAAATTCCTTTACTCATCCCTCCACTAGGAGTATTCCACAGAGACTGCATTTCATGGGTCCTTGGCACCCAGTCTTGTGCCCATTTCTCTTCTGGGCCCTCTTTTATGTATTCAAACCCATCACAGTGCTCTGCTGAGCAAAAAAGCCTTGCTTAACACAGTTCCCTTTCTTGGAGCGAATATGTAGCTTCGAATAACCTTGTTGTTGTTTTGACATTGCAAAAACCCTTGTGCATGCTGGAGCCTAAGATACATGGGGGAGAAAGCCAAGAGCTGAGGCTGGAGAGGTAGAATGCAACCAAACTGGGGAAGGATTAGCTGGCTGTGGTGAGGCATCAGAACTTTATCCAACTGACAACATGCAGTCAATGAAGAATTTTAAAGAAAGTGAAGCCATTGCGAAAACTATGTTTTTGAAAGATTGATATTGAGAATTACAGGGAGGCAATAGAAATTCTAGAAGGAAGATAATAAGGGCTTCAACCAAGACAGTAGTAGTTTAAACAAAAATGATGGTAAAGTATTTTCACTGTGTTTTGGGAGTATTTCTTAAGTTCTATCTTCCAGCCAAGTCTGTAAGATCTTTGAGAAGATGGATTGTCTAATTCACTTACAGATCTCCCAAAGCCAATTGTGGACTTTGCATCTACTAGGCTTTCTGTAAATGTTGAACATATAGAATAAAATGGTTTTTGTTCACATCCACTGTGAGATGCATGGGCCAAAGTTAGTACATGGAAATGGTAATTAAAAAGCCTTTCCAGTGTTCCAATCCAAATGAGTCCACATCCTCTAGTTTCCTAAGGCTCCATTTTTTACCCAGTAAAATGATAGACATCACCATCCCAAGACATAGACCCTTCTCTAGTCTTCTCTCCCTCTTTCTCTCTCCCCCCTCCCCCACCACCCCCCAAAAAAACAAACAAAAAATCCTTCAGGAATATTTTTACCTAGTATTTTGCTGGGAGAGTAAAAGGATGATTTTTCTTAAACCCTTTTTTTTCATCTCACCCAGCTTCTTACATCTCAGCTGTCTCTCCCTACAACTTGCCTCTGAATTTTGGTTCTGAGCTCTTCCCTGGGCTTATTGGATTGAGTGCCTCTAAAACCAAATTCTGTCCCACCAATGATTCCTTCATTGCCCCAGGCGCCATAACCCAAGGTTGTTGTATGCGACACATTGTCATGTAATTTTATTGGATAAAGGAAAGTGATTATAACACAGGCCAGTAGCAACTGAATGTTGGATAACGGTAGTCTGAATACACATTGGACATTCCCAAGTTTTGAAAAACTGTAAATTACTTTAGACTACCATTAAATACAAGACCCTTCTTCTTTATTTAATGTCTCCCCCCACCACCTTCTTTCTAGATTCTAATCTTTTGGTTTCAGTATATAAACTCCAAAATTTTCTGACTTGATTATGAAGACTTTCTAATTTTCTCTCTCTAAATGTGTTTTATCTATTGTATATAGGATTCCCAGTTAAAATACAGGACTCTATTACATTGAAATTTCTGATAAACGGCAAATAATTTTCAGTATATGACTTCAGCATGAGATATAATTACATAAGTAGATTAAAAAAATTCTCTCTTTATCTGAATTTAAAGTTTAACAGGACGTCTTCCATTTTTAACAATTTTATTGAGGTATAATTAGCATACCATACAGTTCACCATTTAAACTTGAAATTTACAATTCAGTATATTTAAGTATTTACAGATTTGTACATCTATCACCATAATCAATTTGAGGACATACCGTTACTTCAAAAAGAAACCTTGTGCCCTTTAACTGTTGCCTTCCAGTCCTTACCATCATCCCGAGACCTAGGAAAACACTATTCTATTTTTTTCTCTAAAGATTTGCCTATTTTGGACTTTTCATGGAAATGAACTTATGCCATATGTGTACCTTTGTGATTGGCTTCTTCACTTAGCATAATATTTTCAAGGTTCTTTTATACTGTAGGGTGGGTCAGTACTTCATTTGTTTTACTGTGGAATAACATTGCCTTGTATGGATATACTACGATACATGTTATTTATCAGTTCATCATTTGACAGACATTGGAGTTATTTTCACTTTTTGGCTACCATGAATAATACTACCATGAACATTTGTGTAGAAGTTTTTGTGTGGGCATATGCTTTCATTTCTCTTGGGTGTATAGTCATGGAATTGCTAGATCATACAGTAACTTTCTGTTTAACATGAGGAACAGCCAGGCTGTTTTCCAAAACGGCTGCACTTTCGTACATTCCCGTCAACAGTGAATGGGGGTTCTAATTTCTTTACATCCTTGGCAACACTTTTTATTGACCCCCTTTGTTGATTATGGTTTTAGGTTGTGTTTTCCTTATAACCAATGAGGGTGATCTTTTTATATGCTCACTGGCCATTTCTATGTTTTTTTTTTTTTTTGAAGAGATGCCCATTTGGGTATTTTGCTTTTGTAAAAATTTGGGTTATTTATCTTTTATTACTGAGTTTTATATATATACAAACATATCTATTACATACAAGTCTCTTACCAGTTATATGATTTGCAAAAATTTCACCTATCCTGTAGGTGGCATCCTGTACTTTTAGTTGCTAAATTGTATTTCTCAATTCTGTACCAAAGGGCACCAGCTTTATATAACCCCAAAGGCCCCGGAAGCTGTTTGCCAAACAGAGGAGCGGCCCTCTCCCGAGGAGAGGAATTCTGCGTTCCTTCCAGGCTTATTGGCTTATTGGCTCCAGACGTTGTTTGTGTTGGCGCAGGGGAGGGAGCTGTCCCGTACATTGGAGGATGTTTAGCAGCATCTCTGGTCTCTACCATCTAGGTGTCTGTAGTACCCTCCCCCTTCCCAGTTGTGAAAACAAAAATGTCTCCAGGTATTGCTAAGTGTCACCTGTTGGGGGTGGGGGGTGGGCAGCAGCATACTTGCCGCCTTTAGAAACTGCTGACTGAGAGCTATGGACAAAACAATTCCTCGACATCCACTTATTTAGTAAATGAGTACATATTCAGGCAGTATGTATAGATGCAAGTTTAAGTTTGGGAAGAAATGGCTTGGAGTTTTCCAACATTTCTGAACCATGCAATTGCTACTTAGTTTAAAAAGAAGATTGACTTTTTCTAGGAGGTGTAAAAAAGGAAAAAAAAAAAAGTATTGCCAATTCCAGAAAAATGCAGAGACTGTCACTCACCTTCATCACTACATATTTGACTTGAATAGCCCCTGTGTGTTGTAGGGGACCACACATCCCACATGACCCAAGAAAGACCTGGTTTACCTTCTTCCGGGCATCCCGTTCGGTTTAGTATTTGTTCTTAGTTTTTTTATAATTTTAAAGAAATGTTGTTAATAATGCAACATAATAATGTGAATGTCTTACCAGATGGAACATAGCTACCTCCCTCTTTATAAAGATGCACAATACAGGGTGCTTGCTGATATAACAGAGTCTTCCTGGACACAAGGGACTAGGGATAGCTAACTCCTCTGGCTTCAAGTGTCTGTGGGAGAAGTACTGGGTGGAGTTACCCCACTGGACACTTGGAGTATTAGCCAGTTCTGTGTGAGGTGTGCTAAGCCTGCATGGTGCAGAAAGATGCTAGGCCACAGGTGTGAGAGGGGTTGGAGTGAAGCATGAGAAATTATTGCCTAGGAGTTCGTGAAGTAGGTGAGAGTAATAGCGTCAAAGTTGTTGAATACATGGAACGTAGTATGAATGCTATCGGTACACTGGTTTTGTTATTTATTGTACGGCATAAATCTATAATTTTTTATTTAGTTTGTTGTTTGATTGCTTCTTTTTTAAACAAATCTCTGTAGCAGCAGTTGCTCAAAAGTTCATGCTTCAGGAAATTCCAACTGCTAAGAAAGTTGATGATAAACGTGTAACTTGTACAGAATGTTGATCTATATTTACCATCAGTGTAGTAATATCACTGATAGCACAAAAGCCAGAAGATTCAAATCTGCTAAAGAAACATCAGCATCTACTTGAAAAGATACTAGTTATTTTGAGACCGCGCCTGAAGATGCAAAATTAACATCGTTAGCTCCAAAGCATGACTCTTTATGTCAAGTAATTGTTCTTCTAAATTACTTTTACTCATTTTCTATTGCAGGTATTATTATGCATGTACAAAAAAGTGAAACCATAGTAGTTGTAAATGTCTTGGCTTTATTAACAGAGATGATTTGCAAGCAGGTAAAAGATGCCAGTTTTATATCAGTGCTATCAGATGCTTTAAAGAGCAAGTCAGTTACTGCCA
Organism: Pseudorca crassidens; assembly: GCF_039906515.1. Classification (NCBI taxonomy): domain Eukaryota; kingdom Metazoa; phylum Chordata; class Mammalia; order Artiodactyla; family Delphinidae; genus Pseudorca; species Pseudorca crassidens. The sequence continues at coordinate 51,930,304 of NC_090311.1, read as the reverse complement.
ATAAATGGAATTTCATCAAATTCATGGAATCAAGCTAAAAGTTTTGGAAGTTCCTTCGAATTATGGTAAATCATCTCACAGTAACTTAAAAGCTGCAAGAAATCTAGTTTACTAAAAGTTCAACATTGAACAATGAAGAGAAACTACTTGTTTCTTTTTACAGTGGTAATACACATAGAAAATTTGAAGGAGTCTTGTATCATAGGAAAGCAATGTTCTTATTAAACTATAGAATCTATGAAGCAGAAAGAGACTGGTGTACACACATAATTCATGATTGGGTCCAAATAATATTCAACAATCTACCAATAGACAGAGAAGCTATAGTTGTCAAAATTTACAGATATGCTTAGTAAAAGTAACTTTGGAGACAAAGCTAATGCTTATTATCCAATATACATTTTAGCCTGATGGTCCTGATTTCTCTCTGCAATATTCATCCTTAATCATTGTTGGAAATCTTGAGCTTTTAAAGAAATATTTTGTAAATCAACTTAAGTATCCTGCAATCATATAGAACTTTTTTGGTAACCATGTCTCCTAAGTGTTTTCTTACAGAAGAAAAACTCATTTGTAGTTAACAACAAAGAATGACATTGAGGTGCATCCCTGCAAAAACAAGGGAACAACTGAAAGAATTAAGCAAGAATCCAAAGGTTAGATCATATTGAATTTTATAAGTATTCCTTCGTTTTTAAGAACATCATGACATAGGGTAAAAATTTTTGATGGAATTTTAGTTTTAGTTGGACGACTATATAGTATATACGATAATGGCCTGAGCTCAAGAAGGCTTAAAATGGTATATCTTCGTTTAGTGAAATAGTTAAAGGAATGATAAAGAGAGACAACTTTCTTGTTGAGTTGTGTCTTCTAAAAATACTTAACAAAGAAAGGGACTGTAAATTGGAGCAAAAAAAATGTACTATTGAAAATAGTTGGGCTGAAACACTGGCACATTTTATTAGGCACGTAAAAGAATTGTCTCTGAACTTACTTGAGCACCTTCAATGAAAGTCTTAAAGTTATTACAGTGGACGATAGAGAAGAGTCAATTTAAAAGTATCAACAATTTGGAATTAATTATCCATAAAATGCAATCTATACTTGCTAATAGGTGATTAAAAAATAATGACATCTTTTTAAAGATACATTCTTCAGTATACCATCAACGTGGTATTGGAAACAGATATAAACAAAATTGATTAATTTATATGAATATGTACTAAGAATGATTATTTTGATGTTATTATTTTTTAAATATCCAAATAATGAAAACTTGTTTTGCTATTATTGTTATTATTATATAGCAAGAGGAGATAGCTTGTTTTTACATTTTAGAAAGAATTTTACTCTTGAACATTTTTTAATAGAAATATTTTATGTATACCAATTTAATAAATGAATTTGTTAGTTAATAAATAATTATTACAAAGTATACAATTTCATTATTTTTGGCACACCATTTTACTCTCAAATATCTCAATTTGCACGTTAAATCATAGAGTCACTCTATCTCTGATTATAATGGCAAAGTGGTCTGTGTACACACAGGAGCACATGCACTCAACAAGTGATACAATTGTTTTAAAAAACTTATATTTTCACTTCGTCCTTTAATCTTAATCAGCAGTTTCCAAGTGCTTCTCCCCTCATTGTCATTAAATTAAAAAGCATTCATGGCTTCATGGTGTGTTCAGGAGTCCCAGGCCTTATATAAAAGATAGGAATATGAGATATGACCCTTATCATCAAAGTACAATCTTTTGGAGAAAATTACATACACACACTATATAACAAATATATATCAACAAAAGCTAATTTTATCACAGTGTGTTAAGTGCCGTATTTGAAATCTGTGCTAGATGTAGCTATCACACAGATAATATAATAATTAACTGTTCCAGGAGAATTAGGGGCCAATTGGGGAACATGTGCTGGATGAGGTGATATTTAAGCTGTTCTAGGCAGTTCCCAGACATGGGACTATCAAAGATAAAAGGACCTGAGTTGTACAATAACATAATTGTATTTAGTGTAAAATACTTGGCATTAGAAAATGAGGCTGAGACTGTAGGCGTTCACATCGTGGATGGCGCTGTGAAGCATGATAGTGGCTGCACGTCATGTATTTTCCCCGTGGTTAGAAAGTGTGTTCTTCTTAAAGTATGTTTTTTAGCAACGTAAGTTCCATAGGGTATAAATAGTCCTTATTATAGAAAGGAAAAATGTTTGGTTCTGTGGTCGAATAAGTGTAGGCAATGTTTGTACTAAAGGTTTAAAGGAGAAGTGCAGCCCTTGTTCTTGTTTTTGTTTTCCTAGCAACACTTCTCAGGGCCACCGATATCCATGTCTGCAATATTATTTGTTCTAGTACAGAATACTTTCTTTAGGGAGCATCTCATGGAACTAGAATGCTACCAAAGACTTTTCAGGGAACCCCATTCTGCATGAAAGGAAATATTTTAAGGATTTTTGGTAAGTGAATGTAAATCAGAGTTTGCATTTTAAGAAGTATGGAGTTTTTATTGAAGCGTTATGGAAATTCCGAGCTCCTCAGCTAAAACTAGACACCATGACTGCAGTGAGAGAAACTGCTAATGTTGAGAGAGAAATGGAGAAGGACTCGAATTGTTTTATGTTTAGTCACATCAGTGGGGATGGGGAGAGAACCCTGGTGAGAGACTGCATCTGGGAAATGACAGATTCCAGAAAGAAAATCTATAGGGGACTGGATATTTATGTAGAGCTGGGCCCCATAGAAAAATACTGAAAGGCCTAAACGTAATTTCGGTCGAATTATGTGTATTTCAAGATTAATATATTGCTTTGCAAGGCACCTGCGTATTTTCCTTTAAATAATGAACTCTACCATTCTGCATTTAACCCAAATATAGTTCATAAGAATTCGTTGTACAGATCTGTTTTTAAATCTACTTTTGTAGACTAACATTCACAGCTACAGGATTTTTGTATTAGCAAGTACAACTGAACTTAAATTGTCTTTGAAATCCCCTTATCTGAACTGTTCCACGAGTGGCATTGTGTTTTCTTTGTAAATGTTGATCCCAGAATCAACTTACTTTAGCCACTCAGTGTGGTCTGTCCCAAGGTCTTCCCTGAGCTTACTTTGCTAAGCAATCAGTCACACTAATAATTGATCAGCCTTTCTGTGCTTCTCACCAACTAGATACATCACTCAGGAAGATTTTGTAACACTCTTTTCATGAAGTCTGGATCTGCTGAGGATTTGATGAATTCAAGAAGACAAACAAAATGACAGCCTTTGATAAAATTACCAGAACTATGAGAAATTGAAGCGGGAAGGCAGCTCACTGGACCACCCAGGGGATGGGGGGAAATACAAAAGAAAAAAAAACAACAACACAGGAATGAAATTGTTTTCCATCAGACAAGGCTGACTCAGACTAGAGCTCTCTTTCTCATAAGAAATAAATTTGTTTGACTCGCATAGAGTTAGGGGTTGAGATTTCTTTATTTTCCAAACAGTACATTTTTCTTTTTGTTTTTCTACTTTTTAAAGAACATATATTCTGGAAGATGGTAACAGAGAATGGCTTTGATTTATAAGTAGGAGGCTATGGAGAATTTTGTTTTGCCCTTTGCTATTTTCCAAGTGGTTAGTATTTTGCTGATCTAGTTGAGGACCCAGCGTTACTCTTGCCTAGATCCAGAGATAAAAGGCTAGTGCCTTAATTTCCAGCTATGAAACTGTGATGGAATAGTTCATGTCATTGGAGCATAACCTTTGCAATCTGGAGACCCTGATTTATGTAATTCGTAGGGTGTTCATCAGGGGCTAGCCTGGTTTGCTTATTAGTCAGAGGATGGCATCAAGGTTGCCAGAACATTATTTGGGCTCCAAGGGTCCTTAGTTTACAATGAGAATTATTAGATAATTTACTGTAAATTTATTTTATTAAAGTATCAAATGTACGAATTAGAGAACTTACAAAGAATTATGAATTATTAAAGTTTTATTATTAAAGGATTATTAAAGATACCCTGACCAAAAAAAAGACAGTTGTCATGGAGAAGCAAGCACTGTGAACTTGGAATCAGAAGACCTGGGAAATAGCTTAGGACCCTGCATTGATTGGCACTGTAATCGTGTGAAAATCTTGGAGCCTTTGGTTACTCATTTGTAAAATGCATGCAGTCTTCATCTGTCTTAGTTCTAACAGAAAGTCCATCGGTTGTTTATAAACAACAGAAATTTATTTCTCACAATTCTGGGGCTGGGAAGTGAAGATCGGTATGCTTTCAGGTCCAATATCTGATGAGAGCCTGCTTTTTGGTTCATAGATGGTCACCTTCTTCCTGTTCAGCTTCTTCCTGTGTCCTTACATGGTGGAAAGATGGAGAGAGCTCTCTGAGGACGCTTTCATTTTTTTTTTTTTTATTTACATTTTTTTAACATCTTTGCTGGAGTATAATTGTTTTACAGTGGTATGTTAGTTTCTGCTGTATAACAAAGTAAATCAGCTATACATATACATATATCTCCATATCTCTTCCCTCTTGCGTCTCCCTCCCACCCTCCTTATCGCAACCCACTAGGTGGACACAAAGGACCAAGCTGATCTCCCTGTGCTATGTATCTGCTTCCCACTAGCTATCTATTTTACATTTGGTAGTGTATATATGTCCATGCCACTCTCTCACTTCGTCCCAGCTTACCCTTCCCCCCACCCCATGTCCTCAAGTCCATTCTCTACATCTGCGTATTTATTCCTGTCCTGCCCCTAGGTTCTTCAGAACCATTGTTTTTATTAGATTCCATATATATGTGTTAGCATGTGGTATTTGTTTTTCTCTTTCTGACTTACTTCACTCTGTATGGCAAGTCTCTAGCTCCATCCACCTCACTACAAATAACTCAATTTCGTTTCTTTTTATAGCTGAGTAATATTCCATTGTATATATGTGCCACATCTTCTTTATCCATTCATCCGATGGTGGACACTTAGGTTGCTTCCATGTCCTGGCTATTGTAAAAAGAACTGCAGAGAACATTGTGGTACATGACTCTTTTTGAATTATGGTTTTCTCAGGGTATATGCCCAGTAGTGGGATTGCTGGGTCATATGGTAGTTCTATTTTTAGTTTTTTTAAGGAACCTCCATACTGTTCTCCATAGTGCCTGTATCAAGGTACATTCCCACCAACTGTGCTAGAGGGTTTCCTTTTCTCCACACCCTCTCCAGCATTTATTGTTTGTAGATTTTTTGATGATGACCATTCTGACTGGTGTGAGGTGTTACGTCTTTGTAGTTTTGATGTGCATTTCTCTAATGATTAGTGATGTTGAGCATTCTTTCACGTGTTTGTTGGCAGTCTGTATATCTTCTTTGGAGAAATGTCTATTTAGGTCTTCTGCCCATTTTTGGATTGGGTTGTTTGTTTTTTTTTGATATTGAGCTGCATGAGTTGCTTGTATATTTTGGAGATTAATCCTTTGTCAGTTGCTTCGTTTGCAAATATTTTCTCCCATTCTGAGGGTTGTCTTTTCATCTAGTTTATGGTTTCCTTTGCTGTGCAAAAGCTTTTAAGTTTCATTAGGTCCTATTTGTTTATTTTTGTTTTTATTTCTATTTCTCTAGGAGGTGGATCAAAAAGGATCTTGCTGTGATTTATGTCATAGAGTGTTCTGCCTATGTTTTCCTTTAAGAGGTTTATACTGTCTGGCTTTACATTAAGGTCTTGAATCCGTTTTGAGTTTATTTTCATGTATGGTGTTAGGGAGTGTTCTAATTTCATTCTTTTACACGTAGCTGTCCAGTTGCCTCTTAGGCAGGTCCAGACTTTTTCCCAGACTCCCTCCTGGCTAGCTGTGGCGCACTAGCCCCCTTCAGGCTGTGTTCACGCAGCCAACCCCAGTCCTCTCCCTGGGATCTGACCTCCGAAGCCCGAGCCTCAGTCCCCAGCCCCCGCCCGCCCCGGCGGGTAGCAGACAAGCCTCTCGGGCTGGTGAGTGCTGGTCGGCACCGATCCTCTGTGCGGGAATCTCTCCACTTTGCCCTCTGCACCCCTGTGGCTGCGCTCTCCTCTGCGGCTCCGAAGCTTCCCCCACCCCACCACCCATCCGCTGTGTCCGCCAGTGAAGGGGCTTCCTAGTGTGTGGAAACGTTTCCTCCTTCACAGCTGCCTCCCACTGGTGCAGGTCCTGTCCCTATTCTTTTGTCTCTGTTTATTCTTTTTCCTTTTGCTATACCCAGGTACATGGGGAGTTTCTTGCCTTTTGGGAAGTGTGAGGTTTTCTGCCAGCGTTCAGTAGGTGTTCTGTAGGAGTTGTCCCACGTGTAGATGTATTTCTGATGTATTTGCGGGGAGGAAGGTGATCTCCACGTCTTACTCCTCCACCATCTTGAAGGTCCCTCCAGAGGTCTCTTTTAAAACATCACTAATCTTATTCATGGGGCCTCCACCCTCATGATACTACCACTTTGGGGGTTAGGATTTCAACATGTGAATTTTGAAGGTACAGAAATGTCTAGTCAATAATATCACCCCATAGGATATTCGTGAAAATTAAATGATATGCAGAATCCAGAAGTGGTCTGTAAACCACAAATTGCAATTCAGTGTAAGGCGTCATTATTGTTACTGAAATTACTATCATTGTTGCCCTTTGTAGAATTTTCTTAGGTCAGTACATGCACGTTTGCAAATTGTGACATTGAAATGATACGCTTTGTCTACCTTTGCTGGAATAGACAGGGCATATAAAGATGTCCTACACATTAACACTTCTAAAAACAAAACAGTAAGTATGGCCAAGCCTTATATAGACTGGTTAGGAACTTGAAAGAGGAGAATAACTTCTTCTGCAACTATGTTTTTATTATATTGTAAATCGGGACCGTTCTTCTGTATTCCGTGACCACCCATCTTACTATCATGCCTTGCCTTGCTGCTTTACTAGAGTTCTGTGAAAGCAAGTTAGATTCTAAACAATAATTTGAATCCCAAGTGTGTGGTACAAAGCTCCTGGACTACTGTTGGGCAGAATACATTTTTAAATTGCATGGAAGTATTGCACAGCACCGAAGTAGGGAAATAAACACTTTTCAGTTCTTCACAGGTTACTTTAAAATACATCTTAAATTCACAGAAAGTTGTATCTTCAGTGATTTAATAATATGTTTTCTTCTTCAGATAATGGTGTTAATATACTCCATGTTGTTGAAGGAAGATGACATACCATGCAGTTATAAAATTTGTAAAGAAAAATTACACACAAAATATCAGAACTTGATCCATACTTTGTTCATTGATAGAATTCCTACTTGGGGCAATTAAAGCCTAAATTATTAAATATAGGGGCAAATTTACATATTTGCCTATGTAATTTCATTCTTCCAATGTTTTCTTTGTCCTTAAATGAAATTTTGCTACTTATTGTAAGTGTTTTTAAGTGGCCCAGTATCAATTATGTTCCAGTAAAGAAGGTCTTCTAGATCTTCTGTATAGAAATACACATAAACACACACACATATATATATATGTGTATATGTATATGTATATATATTTTCCAGCTTTCCAGAGGGTCCAATACACTATGTTTGCTGGCCTTTCCCCACCCAAGTCCGAAGTGGACCCCGGTTCTTCCTCAGCTCCAACACGGAGATGCATATCTGATACACTCAGGACAGATTGATAAGGAGCCGTGGTCACTATTTCACAGGGCACTAGGAATTTCTAGCTATGCTTAAGTATTTAAAAATGGAAACGAGAGGAGCTAAAGCTGAGGAAATTGATGGAGTAGCACTTTGAGTGAATTGTTAGCAATTCAGACTCAAAGATTGAATTGTTTTATTAAATAGAAAGAACAATTGGAAATAGAAATGGAAAGAGCAATTGGCCTGTGATGTGAACAGTTTGTGGGACAGGGAATAGGATCAGAGAACAATCCAGAACCTGGAGGTCAGATAAAGTGGCCCACCTAAGGCCTTTTTATCACTGAGGGGATTCTTGAAGGTGATAATGAGAACACGCTCCGCAACATTTGTAATTTGGAAACTAGATAGGTAGATAGATAAAGTATATTTAAGGTTAAATTTATCTGTCTAGTAGAATCTACCAAGTTCTAACTTTCTATTGTGGGAGCAAATAATTACATCAATTTTTGGACATCTTAATAGGCCTAAATAAAAAAGATTATTGCAAGATTATTACAGATTTCTAGCCATGTCAGGGGAGCCATCTTTGACTCATGCAAGCAATATTCTGATGCCAGAAGAGCCTGAACGAGGTTCTTTGTTTTGTTTTGTTGCTTTTTTGTTTGTGTTTTATTTGTTTTGGGTTTGGTTGGACAGTGCTGGGCTCAGATCTTCATCTAACACTTGCTAGTTCTATGACTGAGTAAGCCACTTAACCTCATCATTTGTAAAATGGTCTGATAACAGCTCTCTACTTATTTGAAGATTAGATGGAGTGATATATGTAAAACGTGTAGTGTAGTGCTCAGCATATAACAGGTGTTTATGGTATTCTTTCTTAGACCTAGGAAAAAATGAGTTTAAGAGCAGATCAGCAGCAAGACATTTATTAGTGAGTCTTAGTGTGGACCTTAAACTACTTAAAAATCCCTCTTGCCCGTACTTCCAGAGTTGAAGTGAGAGCTGGTTCTGGTGTACAGAAGGTGAGATACCTTATGGTTTCAAGTACTCCTGGGTTCACACAGGAGCTGAGGAATACAGAGAGCAGGGAGCCAGACACAGCAGTTTGTCTTGTACAGGAAATATAGGCAAAATTGATTTTCTAAAGAGAAAGATATTTAGTTTAATTCCCTTTGCACCTGTTCCTCTGCTTGGGCTTCTGTTATATTAAACTCTAAAACAGCTATTATCACATTTATTACAAAGCTGATACAGAATAATCGAGTGTGTCCCTGGAGAAATTATACGAACAAATTCCCTAATTCTGAAAAAGTAAGTCAGAATCCAGAAGGGGATTCCACATGCTCCCCTACTTTCTCATCAATGTTGGGCAATGAGTTTTCTGGCTTAGGTACATTTATGACATCAATGGAGTTAGGAATGGTCAGTGAGGCGGGTGCCAGTGATGGGGAAATTTGGCATTTTCCAATGCAATGAAATAGTGTTGATGCGAGTATTCTATATGACTCAGCATTTCCTGCCACTGTTTTCTGGATAGTTGAGTGGGAAACAGACTGAGAGAGCATAGCTTAGAAGAGACAGGGTCCAGGGAAGAAGGCAGTTGTGGAACAGACAAGAGGAGAAAAGGAATTGTGTTGCTGGAAGCTCCAGAACGTGGCTTCCTTCAGCTAAAGAAATTTCCCAAAAGATGAACCAGAATGCAAATGATCTGTGCTGAACTCCTTCGGCGGACTGTGATTACCTTAGAGCTGGGATTGTGTCTCATTGAATTTATATATCGGCACCTAGCGTAGTACCTGGCACATAGGAAGCTTTAGGACTATTTTGTCTTTTCTGAAAGGCTGGAGCAAGAAATAAAATAATGAATCAAGTTATTGAAGATTTAATATTTGTTTATTTCCCTGCATAATTTGCCCCAACATCTTACCCAATATCTAAGACTAATTTCCAGAATACTTCAGCCTGCCAATGAGAAGGGGGTGAGAAATAGGAGCCTGAATTGCCACTGCTAATGGGGCCAGTAACTTACAGTTTTGTGCTGCTGCTGCCTCGCCCCTTGACTCCTCTGTTTGAGATTCAACTCTTCTTTGGTATTTCCGTTTCCTCCTTAAGTCTATTTCTCTCCCTTGCACCCAGTGGCTTTGCTCAGAAAACAAGACAGTGACAAAATGGAATGGAAAGAACATAGGTTATAAGGAGGTTTTTGCCTGCTTTTAAATCCCAGCTGCACTTCTCTAACTTAATTCTGTCACCCCAAGTTTGCTTAGTGTTTTAGGTCCTCAGCTATAATGATATTTACTTCCTTGGGTTGTCATGTAAATTAACTGAAACACAAATGTAATAAACATGGAATTATGCCAAACCCAAAGTTGGGAACATCAGTTAGGGGTTAGGCCCATATAATACCTATGGCAATATCACCTCCATTAGATAGAAATTGGACCAGCATATCTTGGAGATGCTTGGCAGGATTAACATTCTAGGATTCTAACATTCTGTTTCAGAAAATCCAGGACCTAGCTGCGATCATTTCACTCACATGCTGCAGAAATACAGAGGAAATGTGCCTCCGTACCAAGGGCTTACTAGCATCATATCTTTGTTTCAACCCAAGACTGTAATGTACCTCAAAAAAATAAAAATCTTGCATTTTTGAAACATTCTTTTTGTTACTATTGAAAAACCCCAAAGGCTGTTGTCTTTAAAGATTCATTAAATATCCCATGATATAGTATCTGCCTTGGACAATACAAAGGAGAATATACCGTGACATATTACTTAAAACACAAATTGAACCCACCAGAAGCAGTGATTTCCGTGAGATTAAAATACAGTATTTGCAGAAGTAGTTAGTATATAGAGATAAATGTAGATGCCTGGGAGTGCTTACTAAGGAGAGAAATAGAAAGGATTTAAAATGCCATTTTAGGTAATGGAAACAAGAATCTGGGGGAATAAATCTGCTTCCTCAAATACTAATTTTAACATGTGTTACATGCATTCTGCATTTAAAAAAATTCTGACATTCATGGATAAGAAGTATGTTGCAAAATCTTTCTCTAATTCTCTGTTAGAGCAGAAAAAAGAAGTCTGTAATATTTCAAGGAGGCAACACTGACTGTGGTAAGATGAAGTGACATTAAGTTACCCTACTAGTAATAGTTGTTGAAAGCAAATTTTTGTTTGTGATTTTCACTGAGCTGGTTATACTTGGATTGGATGATGATGCTAAAAGTATCAAGGATTTGTGTTTGTTTTCATTTAACAGTGTTATAATTTACCTTTTTAAAAGCAGATACAGTAAGCCACCTAACAAAAATTTGTAGCTTCATTCATTGTTTCAAGGCAGGTGCCCTTCTAAGAAATAACTATGCCAGCCACCCAGAAACCCTGTCCCAGATACCTCATCCCAAACATGCTCACTACTCTCCCCAACAAACTATGCTGACTTCCGTTGTAATTGCTTCCTTGATACTCATTTAGTTTTATCATTCAAGTATGTATCCCTGGACGCTATAGTTTAGCCTGCTAATTTTCTCTAATTGGTTATATATTGAAAAAAATTTTAATATACAGGTTCTTTTACCCTCCTCCTTTAAAAATTTTTTTAATAACAGTTATTGAGAGACCAGGACCATTTTACCTGTACAGTTTCTCATAGTGTGGAATGTGTGATTGTAGCTTCTGAATTAGGCTCACCCTCTATCACTTTAGTGAGACTGTAGTTGGAATTGTGTTCCTTCAAGAAGCACAAAAAAACTGGTTTTGTTCTTTCTTTGATGTTAGCAGATATTGATGCTTAATGCCCATGTCCGTTAAGTAATAGAGGGTTGAAAATGGTAATATCCAAATTCTATATTTCTTTATATATTAGTTGAAATAATTCCATAAAGAGACGCTTGAATTCATCTTCTCTTTGGTTACCCAGTGATACAGTTCATAGAGGAAAGATAGGATAAAATCTTAATAACGTCTGTCTGCACAGAGCAGTGCCCTGCCTGTGTCTCCAGACAGGTGGACATAGCTAGACAGCATGCAGCAGCCCTCGAGGCCTTTGGCCATGTGTCCATGAGAGGCCCATCTAATCGAGTGCCATGTGTAGTTTTGGAAAAGCAAAGACCTATCTCAGTGAAAGCCCTTAGTCGAAGTGTCTGTCCTTTCTGGAGGCACAGGGTCCACTTTTGGGTACCCTGCTCTGGTCTCACTGGTGACAAACTTCCTTTGGTCCAAAAATAAAAATTCCTAGTTTTCAAGATAACAAATTTTTCCTATCATTCTTTAAAGATAACCATTTAAAAAAGTGACACTATGAACCCATGGATTTGAACGTACTTGATGGGTTTTAATCCATTGCAATTATTAACCTTGTAGAAGATAAAATATTGACTGATGACTGTTTTGAGTATAACACTTGATATATGTTATCCAACATAATGCTCTCAAAAGTCCTACAAAGTATCTTTTCACAGATGAGAAAGCTGAGGCATAAAAAGTTTAATTTGCCCAAGTCCCCTCAAATAGAAGCAGTAAAGCTGCCCTAAAAATTAAGGTTATCTTACTTTTTAAGCGCTTGGCTACATTCATTATGGTAGAAGTTTACTAATTAGATTTTTAGACATTGTCTCGTTTACCCAAACATTTATGTGAATTAGCAAATCTAACTTTATCTTCATTTTACCAAGGAAATTGATACTCAGAGAAGTTAAGTAACAAGTTCAAAACTGTCTGTGTGCGTCATAAGGGACAAAGCCCAAACTCTAGCCCTGGGCCTCACGCCTTTTGAAGCAGTGCTGTCTTTCCCAAGGTGTGATCATTGCAGTGAAAGGGAAGCTGTGTGCCTCCGTATTTGTGCCTGAGTGTGACAGACCCCAATTCCAGGTAGTGAATCTGATATATGCATTTTAGGGAAGAGTAGGGTGGTCAGCTTACAATAACAACACTACTTCAGGAATGTTGCAATTCTTTTTTTTTTTTTTAATAAATTTATTTATTTTTGGCTGCATTGGGTCTTCGTTGCTGCACGTGGGCTTTCTCTAGTTGTGACGAGCACGGGCTACTCTTCGTTGTGGTGCGTGGGCTTCTCATTGCAGTGGCTTCTCTTGTTGCGGAGCATGGGCTCTAGGCACGCAGGCTTCAGTAGTTGTGGCACACGGGCTCAGTAGTTGTGGCTCGCGGGCTCTAGAGCGCAGGCTCAGTAGTTGTGGTGCATGGGCTTAGTTGCTCTGTGGCATGTGGGATCTTCCCAGACCAGGGCTAGAACCCGTGTCCCCTGCATTGACAGGTGGATTCTTAACCACTGTGCCACCAGGGAAGTCCCAGGAATGTTGCAATTCTAAAGGCCAAGTCAGGACTCTTTCTAAAATAGAGACAAATGGCATTGTGCACAGTTTAGCATCCACCGCCTGTCCTAGTATTTCAGTGCCTCTTTTTCCCCTTGAGGATCATAGACTTAATTATTGTACTTTCTACAAAGTTTCATCATTTTCCTTTTTCTACAAAAAAAAAAAAAAAGGGAGGAGGATAATTAGTGAGACCCCCACTACTACCACCACTTTTGCTTTCTAATAAGTTGGTATATATATATTTTTTAAAAAACACACATGGGGCTTCCCTGGTGGCGCAGTGGTTGAGAGTCCGCCTGCCAATGCAGGGGACACGGTTTCGTGCCCTGGTCCGGGAAGATCCTACGTGCCGCGGAGCGGCTGGACCCGTGAACCGTGGCCGCTGAGCCTGTGCATCCGGAGCCTGCGCTCCGCAACGGGGGAGGCCACAACTGTGAGAGGCCCACGAACCGCAAATAAATAAATAGATAGATAGATAGATAGATAAATAAATAAGAAAACACACATGTATCTACACATCTGTTTCTTTTCTTGCATCATGCAGGAGCTTCTCCATCTCTCCTTGAACTCTACAGCACATCTGTACTCATTGTGTGCCCTTGAGTCACAAACCTCTTTTATCAACAGAAGTTTTGCTGGAGAGAAATTTTAAATGCTGAATTCTGCAGGTACCAGTTATTTAAGATGGGAATGCTGGCAGCATTTTTGAAGGCATTTTTGGTGAGGTCAGAAGGAAAAACATGCAGTCTTGAATGTTCTGAATAGAACCGCCTAGACAGCTATCTGAATGTGGCAGAATCCATGGGAGTTTATTATATATGCTGGGAACTGGAGCTGGGAATACCTCTGTCATTCTCTGAGCCATAATCCTCTGAGCTCTTCCTATAACCTTGGAGAATGACTCCTAGAAGTCTGGCAGCGGGGGTGGGGTGGGGTGGAGGGGTCATTACTAAAAATAAAGTTTCTTGTTAGTTATTTGAAGTATTAGAAGTTTCTTTCGCAGTCACCCAGTTGTAACACTGAGATAAGGCACATCTACATCCCCCTCACCTCATGATTTTTAAGTATATGCACACCTGCCTAATATATTTTCTGTTTATCTACAGGATTTAATTAAGCCCGTAAAAAGCAATGGCTCATAAGCCCATCGCGATATTTCAGTTTAACGCAAATCTGCAGACTTAACTGCCTCTGACAGCAATACGGGCTACATTTCAAAACCCTCAGGATCTGGGATCAGCTGTTAAATGTTAGCACATTTTTACACAGGGCATTGGAAACGTGGGTTTACACCAAACAAATGCGTCAAAATGTTGTACTTCCTAAAGTGTGGAATTACGTTTTCCAGTGAAGGTGAATTAAAATTGAGGCGTAGATGAACTTCTTGATTCCACAGTAGGTTTCAAGTGGAATTATCTTGGGAATGAAAATTAGCCTTCAGAAATCAAACTAGTTACTCTGAAGCATCTATAATGACATGGTATGTCACCAGGATAGAATCTTAAACTACAAAAGTGCAAGGGGTCTGTTCCCAGGTCACCCTTGGAACAGATGGCCTCTCCTGAAACCTGTGACATTTTTTTCATGTTCCCTCCCTTCAAAGGTTCTCATGACCATACAGAGGAATAATCTGAGGATCCCTGAGGGAACTCAGACATACCCAGAAACGCTGCATGAGATTATCTTCCAATATGAATGTATAAGGAAGGTCCTCACAATTCTAGCTGTAACTTACCAACATGGAATCAGAATAAATATCCACTAACAGAGGTTTAATTTAATACAGGTTGGATATTATGCAACCATTAAAAAGCAATGCTGAATACCTGAACTCATTGACATGAATGTGTATTTTTATGTGAAAAAGGCCGGTAAAAAGATGGTGTGTATAATAGTTCAATTCTTTTCTTACACAGACTGTCCTCATGCTACATGCTGTTGCATTTCGTATCTACCTCCCAGCGATGATCTGGTCTCCTAAGTGTTCTGCCTTCCTCCATTCCCTCACCATATTGGTCCTCTTCCTTTAAAAACTCAAATGTCTTAACTCCACATATTTGGTGTCTGACAAACTGATTGAGATGTAGCCAGTTCATCTTTAGAGGAGATATGGAGGGATCTCCAACCTGTTGCTACCACTATTTCTCACTGGAACAAAGACCCCTCTTCCCATTTTTAATCTTTTTGTTTATTTTAGTTATATCCCAAGATCTACGATCATAATAATATCTTTTCAAACACAGATGGCCTGTTCCTTTTTAGTTCTAGAGCGGCCAATTTTCCATTATAGTTGAACCCACCTGTCCAGTTTATCTTTCCCACACCCAAGGGGGCAGAACATTGCTGGCAAAAAGCCTCTTAAGCCAGATTAGCTTTACTTTATATACAGAATGAGTCAACCTTGTCTAATAGTCTTATCACAATTGGCTAATAAGCTTATTCTTTTACTCTCCAAAATAACTAATTCATAAATCCTCCTTTTCCCTGAAACTCACTGGCAATCTAGGCTTTCTCACTTTACTTACTGTCAAGCTTGCTTTATAATTCTTTGAGAAAATGGAAGACTTCAGATGGAAACTCCCTTAGTCTCCCAACGACAAACTTAAAATACACTTCCTCAACATCTGTTTTCTCTTTTTTGCCCTTCTGTTAAAATAAATTCATTGTCCTGCCACTTACCAATGACCAAAACCCTTCCGACTCCAGATTTTTCCTGCATACTTTCTCAAGGATTCAGTCATTGGATTGCCCTCTCTTTTTGCTGAAACATCAATAATAGCTTTCTCAAATAGTCATTGATAACATTTTACAAACATAGTGTAGAATTTCTCATTCTTAAAAAAGAAGAAGGACAAGAAACTCATTTGCTTCTCATACATCTCTGGCTACCACCCCATTTCTTCTGGCTGTTTGTTTTTCCTGTACCAGTACTTCTTGAAAAAGTCCTTTATATATTCTGTCACTAATCTCCTCTCCTCATTCTTCAACCGTTGCAGTTGGGATTTCATCCAAACCACTGCATACAGCTGCTCTTGTCAAGGTCACTAAATTCAATTGCCCTGTATTTGTCTTCATCTTCTAACCTCTCAGCTTCATTTGACACATTTGATGACTTTCTCCTATTTAAAATACTCTCTAGTCTTAACCTGAGTTACATCTCACTTTTGTGGATCCTTCCTAGCTGTCAGGTTATTGCTTCACAATATAAGTTGAAGGCTACTTTTCCTTTTCCCAATCTTATTTTTTAATAATCCTACAGCCTCCTCCATTTCCTTGTATATTGCCCTCTTCTGTGTTATCTCATTACATCCCAGGGTTCTAAATATGTTAGTGTTTTAGGCATGGTGAAGATACTTTTGGTTGTGTTCTAGGGCTACTCAAATCATTCTGGTATACCTGTTACCTTCAACAGTGCAGTTGAGGTGTGAATCAAATTTTCATAGTACTCTTTGGAAAGCCACTAAGAACTACTTCATTTCTCATGGACACCAGGGTAGTGCATGGACATGATTGTGAGAGGGGAACATGCTAGCTGCACGGGTGCCAGCCCTGGTGGGATATACTGGCCCGACGGCTTCAGCTGTGTGTGGCCTGACTTTGCCCTTTCTCTTTGCTCTGGTGAAAGTATGCCTTGCTATTGTGATTTTCATTCAGCAAACCTTTATTGGTCACAAGCAAAGCACTGAGCTGGGCTTTGAGGATAGAGACAGTAATAACAGCAACCCTGGTATAGAACAGTCCTGTGCCAGGACTGTTCCTAAGCCCTGTAATAGATGAACTACCACATTTACATTTTTACAGTGACCACATTTTACATATGAGCAGACTAATACTCAGTAAGACTTTAATTGGCTTCCCAAGGCTAAAAGGCTGCTACCTGGCAGAGCTGGCTTTGAACCAAGAAGATCTGGCTCCAGAGTCCTTGAGGTTACCAGCTCGTGAGAAGAGACAGAGTAATTGCCACATTGCAGTGTGGTAGGTGCTTACTCTGCCTGGGAAGGATTCCCAGAGTGGCAAAGAGGCAGTACCCTTTGAACTAGGCCCTTAAAAGGATAAGAGATTTCTGTCAGAGGACTTTCAGAAAAGGAAAAAATACATGCAAATTGCAGAGGCAGGGAAGCGTGGTAATCACGAGGCACAAGATGAAGTTCAGAGTGGCTAGAACATAATTTGTATTCATGCTGCTGTGAGGAGATGGGTCAGTGAGGCAAAGACACTGGCCTGGTGACTAACAGGCTCAGCTGGAGTGCCAGCTTTCCCCAACTCAACATCCTCGCTGATCTTGCTTATAAAAGGTCATTCAATGACAAAAATCTCTCAGGTGCCTCTCAGTTCATACTTTCTGAAATTATGGAAAACCGCAAAGAAATCAAAAGTATCTTATGCTCAAGTTCCAAAGCAAGACTCATCTATCCTGTAGAAGAATCCAGATGGCCTAAGCCTAGTTCTGTGCCCCATTACTCAGGCCTTACGTCCTTTTGAATATCATTTGAAGACAGGGTAAGCAAAGGTTAAGATTGTCTGGGACTGTGTGGGGTCCAGGGTTGTTATTTCGGTGCTAAAAAAGAAAGTCCCAGGCAAACCAGGATGAGTTAGTTACCCTTATCTGCAGGCCAGTTAATGTGCCATGATCTGATAAAGCAGGGACAAGGTTCATGACAAGTCATGATACATAGACTCAAATTGGTGTCTCTGTAAAGTATAGAATAATTTTGAGATGTAGACATGCTTTTTTCAATGTTTTCATTAATTTTACAAGTACTATTTGACTTATTTTATCAGGTTTGTGTTATCTGAGAAAACTGATTCTGAGCTTAACACCATGTGCTTGGACCTTTCTTTTTTTTCTCACTATTGGATATATTTTCTTACATTTATTTCTATAGAGGAGACAAATCTATTATTTCTGTTTATTTAAATAGTACACGTCGTCCGCCCCTAAAATATTGAATAATACATAAAAATCTAACAAAAATCACCTGAAATCACACCACTCTAAAATAACCACCATCAATACTTCCTTGAATATGCATGCATTTCTTTGTGCATACACATATGCCTTTATATATACATACAGTTATATTCAATTGGGGTCATATTATCAATGTTATTTTTATTGTGGACATCTTTATTCTGATTCATTGTTCCCCCTCTCGTCTACATTTGCTCCCTCTTTCTCCCCACTTCCTCCCAGCCAAATACAGTAACCACTGTTAATTTCTAACAGTGCAACCTTCCATTTAGTTTAGGTCCTCAAGATACAGATGCCAAGACAGGATTACATGTGAACAGATGTATTAAGAAAAGCACCTGTGAACGATAAAGGGAAGGAAGCAGGAGAAGTTGGAGAGAGCCTTTAGATAGGTCTAACTGCTGAGAAGGGGAAGAGTAAAGTAGGAGTCTGAAGCTGCAGTAGAGTTCCAAGGAAGTTTGGCTAAACCATTAGGAACTCAATGAGCAAAAGTCACCTAGCTGACAACTGGTAGGAATGGGTCTACTTTATTACCTGTGTTGTGCCCAGTCATTAGCTGACAGCAGCCTGCAGAAAGTGTGGCCTCAGCGTGAACAAGGGTGAGACCCAGGAGGACAACAGCTGGTCTGGTTTTTATAGCAGAAGATCTGAGCAACATAGCTTTCTCCATGTTTGTGTAGCAGTATACAAATTCACATGCATAAATATTGGGATTTGGTCATTGTTTTTTACAAATAGAAGATCATTTTAAATACACTACTCTGAATCTGGCTTTGTCACTTAGTAGTATCATAGAATCCACCCAAGTGAAACAATACATAACTCATTCCTTTCAAGGGACACCATATTTTATAATATTTACATACCAAAACTTTGGCTATTTTATATTATTGGGAATTCTCTTAAAGACCTAAATATAAAATAATATAATACACTTGTAAAGAAAAAATATATAGCATGTTTTAAAATATAAGCATTTAATCCATCTACAATGCATTTTGATAGATGGCATGAGATTGGGTCTGAAAGTCATCTGTCACTCTTCCATCTTCCTTGGACTTTTAAAATTTTGATGACATCTTTTGTCCCCTGGCATCATCCTATCTTCATGTATTCATATGTTTAAAAATATCTTTACTAACTTTATTCTCATTTTTGTTTCGAGGAATAAGTAGAAATAAGTGTCAGTATATCATATCTTACGTTTTATTCTTGTATATGAACTATTAGCTTATTTATCCAGTTCAAAAAGGTTAATATGCTATTTGAAGTTGTATATTAAGAAGTGAATTAATTTCCAGGTAGGTTGACATTTTTTTTCTGTCTTTGCATCTAAGAATAAGATATGCCATTACTTAAGTACAGACCTTGTTTTCTGTCTTTCAGTAAAGTTTAATACTTTTCTCCTTATAGGTGCTAACTTTTCTTATTAAATTAATTCCTACATAGGTTATAATTTTGCCTTTGAGAACAGAATGTTTCCCATTTCTACTTATATCTGCTTATTGCTAGTATAGACAAAAGATATTTATTTTGGAAATGTATCTTATATCCAACCACTTTAACTAGTTTCTCAATTAATTATTATTTTTAATTTGTCATCTTGTTTTCCCATAAAATAGTCTTAACTGTTATATTTAGAAAAACTGAGAGGAAAGGTTTTGGAGGTGAGGAGGGGTCAGCTCTGAAAGGCCTTTAAACTATGATATGCCATTTGGACTTTAATATGAAGGCAATGAGCATAGGGCACAGAATTATATTAGGCATGAAGTTGCTTGATGAGACTGGCTTATTTAAATTATCTGATTGTTTTATCTTAAAGTGGTGACTAAGAGCACAAGTCTTGGAGTTATATCGGCCTTCCTACATTTATTAGCTTTATGACTTTAAGCCTCAGTTTCCACATCTTTAAAACGAGGATACTGACTTTGTTTTCACGTGGGACATCTAAAGAATAACATGATAAAGTATGTGTAGAGTGCTTCGTACACAGTAAGTGAACACTCAGTAAATTGGTATAGTCAGCGTCTTCATCCTCAACATCATTTCTATTTTCCTGATGTTAGAGACATATATGAACATGGTCCTGTTAATGAGACATAGGGATTTCCCCCACAGACTTCATAGGGGAGAGGAATAAGAGCATAGCTGGCTGGCAGAACTCAAGATCTGTTCCGCTACCAACTGATGTGGGCTTTTCAATTTTTGGTTTTGCTTTGTTTTTCTTTTACGTATACTTATTAAAAGGTCTCTTTCTTGCCTGTTGTAAATGCTGTGTTCTAATCGCTATCAGTACAGGTTTTTTCTGAAAAAGATTAATGGAATGGTAATCACAGAGATAAACTAAGAAAGATTTGGCATTACATTTTCTGAAACAAAATCAGACCTCCTGTAATATGCAGATAACATCTACTTCTAAAAGATGCTAGTTCTATTAGTTAGGGTAGCTCTCATTAGCAGCTATGATAAATAAACCACCAATTCCATGGCTAAAGATAATAAACCTTTTTATTTTTTTCCTTCTCACTCCTATCAGTCTTCTGGTCAGCTCCCCTCTGGTGTGACGTGAGGGTTTACTCCTTTCATCCTGTGGCTCTGCTGTCTTGGATTCTTTCACCTTCAGCTGCAAGAATGAGGGACAGAACGTGCGGGGAGGACAGCCTGGCTCTTTACTCCCTCAGTCTCACAATGACACGCGTCAATTCCACTTACATTTCAGTGGTCAGAACTTAGTCATGTGGCCACATGTCACTGTGTATTTCAGCCTCCTGATAACTCCACTCAGCCTTCCTGTGTATTCAAGATGCAGAGAGGCAATTGTACACTCATGTATATGAAAAGCCAGCAACAATTAAGTAAGGATTTAAGCCGTAACATCCAAGTCCATAAATAATCTTTTTTTAACTTTAACAAAATTATAAAGAAAGAAAAATTGTGTATCCTTATTGAAAATTCACTTAGTCAAAATTATTCTATTTCCCATTTTACATTTTTGCCCACATGTGTAGGAGAGAAAAACCTGGGATAAATATGTATTTGCTTAACAGTGGAAGGCTGTTGACCTGTTTCCCCTGAGGATTCCACTGGGAATTCTTAAATAATATGTATTCACATTAATTAAAATAAAATATGATTGAGTTAGTTAGGAACCTAATTTTTCACAACAGTGATCGTTATCTAGGTGATTTTTATTATATTTAATCATCCATGTTATAGCACTATTTCCACCTCTGGTATCAACTGGTTTTTCTGAGTCTTTTTTTCTAATTTTTGAGCTTATGTTAAAATTCTGTTTTCTATATCATCTTGCTGATATTTTGATAATTTCAATATTTTAGAAAATATTTAATAACTGGTGTTATAGATTTGATTAATTAAGGTAACATTTTGAATAGAGATTATACAATATGGTAATGTTCCTAAATTTTTTAAACATACGTTCAATAGTATTAAATAAATTAAAATGTACCTCTGCTTCTATAAACTCTTAAATAAAAATTGAAAGGTTATTTTTGGAGAAACTATTTGTTACTTTGTTTTCTCAGGTATTAGGTAACACTTAAAAAGTTCAAGAAATGAGTAAAATTCAGTAATCACTTTTTCATATGTACACAGTCTTTGGATAAACAACTGATTGATGATGTCTCATCTTTTCAGTCAGAAATTCATTTGGAGGAAGGAAAAGTGTTTGTGAATGCTTGAACTGAGGCTGTCAGTGATATTATTTTGCATAATTATATTGTCTGTTGATTCATTTTCCATATTTCTTTGGATGGAGCTTCTCTTGAATTGATTAAAACTTGCATTTTATAGTCTATTTGAATTCAAATTTTGCTTCAGAAATTCTGCTTTGATTGGACATCCGGATGCATCATTTCCCAAGGGCATCCATAAGAAAAAGGAAGTACACAAGGTGGGAGATGGGCGTTTTCCATTTGTGTTGGTCCCTGTACCGTGTATTAGCACTGCTAGTAGAGCTTATACTCTTTGATATGCGTTGGGAGAGAGTTAAAGTCTTGTATCCAGGTAAATGCTCTAAAACTGAGAACCTCTTTGAGAGCTAATAAAATAGGATTAATCTCTGAAGCTCAAGATTTTCCCAGAATAACACTGGGAAATTTCATTCAAGTGAGAAGTTCACTGCTAAAGTCTCTAACCTGGACTCCTGCCTGCATTTCCATGTTGAATATTCAGAAATGGACCTTCTTAGCTTCTAACTCCTCCAGCTTTTTGCTCTTCAGATTACGAATGGCCTCAGGCACAGGAGCGCCAATTTTCCATAATAGGATCCGTTGTGCTGAGTGTGTCAGAGCATATCCTGATACCTCAGAGCTATCACCACTAAAGGAGAGAAATATAGGGACGGCTTCTTTGTTGTGAGATGCTATCCTCTGAGTGCTCACAATCTTCATAACTCAGCAGGAATACTCTCTTCCAGAAAGAATGGAAGCCAAAAGTCAGTTTCCTAATTTGTGCCTTCTTTCTTTCATTCCTGACTTAAGTATTGAGTGCCACTTTGGTGCCAGCTTCTAGCGAGATCCTGGAAATGCAGAAAAGAGCAATGCCCATTCTGTGGGCTAAGATGATTGTGATACAATGTGATGAGAGGACACAGGGAACACTGCTGTGAGCAAGGTTCCAGAAGAGTCCACAGAAAGCCAGTGGTTCACTAGGACATGGTTCACAGAAAGCTGATAGGTTAGAAGTGGATGGGCATTCCAGGCAGAGGAGGCATCAGGAAGAGTGGAAACAACAGGAAATAATATAAGCATATGGGAAACCATAAATTGTGGGAAGTCCTGAGTGTGAAGTATTGGGCAAAACATCAGATAGGCAGGACAGGTAGCCAGACCTTTAATACAGAGAATCATTGTTCTTCTTTCCTTACATCTTTGGTCTTCTAGGCATGTTACTCTGAGCACACTGAGGGCTAATATTGTTTCTCACTTGGCTGTTGACAGCCAGCAAATTACTCCCTTAGGTCTCATTCCAGCAGATTCAGCCTCTGAACCTCGTTAGTAGTAAATGGGAGCTAAGCTGCAAGAACTTTAAAGGATGTTCATACTGAGGGTCCAGGTCATAGTTCCTATGAACTGTGGTTAAGAGCCTTGACCTGTATCCCCAACCTCTCACCAAGAAAAGCAAACAAACAAAACACACCTGATCTTTATGGAGCCAGTGCTTTCCCTGTACCTGTCCCCAGGCTGTGTTTTCTGAAAGCATGAACCACAGAGCTAACAGAGCTATGTAGTTACCATGTTACTTCCCCATACAGCAAGATGAATGCTGGCACGTAAGTCACTCTCCAGTGGACCACTGCAAACAGTGTAGCAGACACCTATCAGCTTTGCTTTTTTCTGTCTGATTTTTGCTTTTTGATGGGTAGTGGCGCTCTCAGGCATAGTAGACTGGAGACCTCGGGGAAATGTTTGTCCTTAATCCCAGGACACCAGGGAAGTCCTTGGCCTGGCTCCCTACAGATGATTTGATTCCAGCCATGGAAATAGTGCCATGAGCTCCTGACTCAGGACTAGGGGGCTTCCAGGACTGGGAAAGTATGGAACTCTGTTGTGATATTAAGGCACTCCAGACCCAGGAGTTTGGGTTTGTCTCAAAGAGAAGCAAACAAACAGAAAAATTAAATCAAACAAACTAAAAACCCAGACTTCAACTGATAATATGATGTAAGTTTTCAAAGCATGGGTTTGAGAGTAAGAGCTGGATTGAAATTCCTCATGTTCTGCTACTTATTAGTGATAGAGTATATTCGGCAAGTTACTAAACTAGTGACTTAGTTTCTCGTCCATAAAATGAGTTTAGTGCTTCTGTTATGAATAAATAATACATGTAAAATGACTTTTTATAGTACCTGGTACTCAATAAGCATCTAATAAACTTTATTATTTTTATGTTCATGACTTGGTTTGTAATCCTAGTAAAAGATGGCAAGCATGTTTCCCTTTGACTTTTTTGTTTGGTTTGATTTTTTATTTGTTTGTTAACCATTCATTGGATAGTAGTTATTATTTTGTTTTAAAATTTTAACTATTTTGTATAGGGAGATATATGTACATAATATACTCAATATGGTAAGTTCTCAGGAAGGAAGAAAAAAGGTATACATGGAAAAATGGAGCATGGAATAGCATATGAATAATATGTTAGATGTTGGAATATTTAAGAAGGGAAGGCTTATCCTCTACATTTTAAGAAGTACTATGAAAAAGGAAAAAATAGATCTGGCTATAGAGTCTGAAACTAATGGTTTGAGGAAGTCTCAATCACGTAATTTGGTTTATAAAGTTATAAATTACCCATTTAGTGGGTAAAAAAACGGAAAAAAAATTACTTGAAAAGACTGATATTTCTATCCCCAGGTACTCTGATCAACTTAGATTTTAAAAGTAAAGACAATGTAGGGAATAGTTGCATGAATGATGTAGTATTTGTCTTTATTACGATATAGTATTTTGATTGTACTAGAGAGCTAAGACTGATGCATTAACTTACCTGGTGGTAGATATTAAATCAATAAAATGAAGAACTTTCTAAAGAAAAAAAAAAAAAAACAGAAAAACAGCCGCCTGAAAACATAATAGGCTTTGTTAGCAGGAGGTCGTTTAGGTCGACATACGATAATCACTCGCAATGGTGTTTTGCCCTGCTGTGGTAACAAATAAATTCCAGCATTTTCGTGGTTTAACAGCAAGGCAGTTTATTTCTTGTTCACACACAGTTGCTGCAGATCTGGAGACTCTTCACCCCAAACATCCTACAAGCAGTTCCTGAAGGATCCATGTTATTTTCACCTCTGACTCCCCGCTGTCACCTTTGCAAAGCAGAGGGAGATAGAGGAGGCCCCCTGCTTCTTCATACCTCACACTGGAAATGAGGCTTCTCTTGCTGTCACATTCCTGTTTCCCAGGATTTATTGTTGTGGTCCCATCCTACCTATAAGGAAGTCTTGGAAGTATTGTCTTCCTGTGGTAAAGGGAACACAGAGCATTCTTTATCTCTCTTTTTTTTAACTTTTTATTATATATTGGAGTATCGCCGATTAACAATGTTGTGGTAGTTTCAGGCGCACAGCAGAGCGACTCAGCCATACATATACATGTATCCATTCTCCCCCAGACTCTCCTCCCATCCAGGCTGCCATATAACATTGAGCAGAGTTCCCTGTGCTATACAGTGGGTCCTTGTTGGTATCCATCTTAAATGTAGCAGTGTGTACATGTCAGTCCCGAATTGCCTAATTATCCCTCGTCCCCACCCTTCCCTCCTGAGAACCATAAGTTCATTCTCGAAGTCTGTCTTGACCACATAAGGATCAATATAAGCTTGGACTAAAGGGCCTGAATCTGCAATTTCAATGATTACTAATCGTGGTTTATGAAACTTACCTAACCAGTGCCTGCAGTAAGGGTGCTTAAATTGGAAAAATCTACACTAAATACAGTTAAACTTATGTGTCTGGGCGGGTATAAGAAATGTGTCGGATCACATAGACATGCATTCCCATATATGTATGAGTGGCAGGATGCTTCTCTTGTCATTGTTCTCTGTGTAGACTTCTAGTTACACTTGACATTTGTCTTGCTTGCTCAAAGCCGTCTCTAATAGTTCACCGGGGGAGATACTATGTTGAGGCAAATATATGAAAATCATTCTTCCGTGAATGATATTTCTACCTCCACAAATGATTCCACACCCCTCCTTGCCAACTCTGAGACCTTAATCCTCCTCTTCCCATCACTGAGTCATCCTAACTCCTGTTGATACTGCTTCCAAATATTTCTTTACATGGAGCTCTTTTTCACCATCCCAGATTCTTTCTTTTTCCTTAATCAAGGACCTCACATTTCACCTTCGAACTAATTAGTGAACTCGTGTAGTCTGCCTTCCTCTAGCACCTCTTCTTAAGCAGCTACCAAAATCATCCACTTAAGGCTGGAGACAGTAGACCATTATCGTTAAGCATAAAAGTTCTGGAGTGAGACAACCTACAACCTTGGATGATTTTCTTAACCTTTATCCCTAGTTTTATCATCCATTACATGGGAGATAGGAAGACCTCATAGGCTTAAAAGCAGGGTGATAATGGGAATAATTTACAATTGGCACATCATGGCACAAATGAATTAGAACAGATGCAGGCCTTAGCTGACACTTGATGTACCAACTAAGAAAATTTAATTTCTGGGTCACGGGAGGTTCTGGCAGCATGTCTGAGAATGGACTAAGGAGGCAAGGGTATGGAGGAGGTTACGTTAGGTTTGGACAATGGTTTTTTATCAGTAATACAGGGGCAGTTCAATAGTTTAATTTTTATTGGAGTATAATTGCTTTACAATGTCGTGTTAGTTTCTGCTGTACAGCAAAGTGAATCAGCTGTACGTATACACATATCCCCTCTTTTTTGGATTTCCTTCCCATTTAGGTCACCACAGAGCACTGAGTAGAATTCCTTGTGCTATACAGTAGGTTCTCATTAGTTATCTGTTTTATACATAGTAGTATATATATGTCAATCCCAGTCTCCCAGTTCATCCCACCTCCTCTTCCCGCCTTGGTATCCATATGTTTGTTCTCTACATCTGTGTCTCTATTTCTGCTTTGCAAATAAGTTCATCTATACCATTATTCTAGATTACACATATAAGCGAAATTATACTTGTTTCTCTTTCTGACCTACTTCACTCTGTATGACAGTCTCTAGGTCCATCCACATCTCTGCAAATGGCACAGTTTCGTTCCTTTTATATTCCATTGTATATGTGTACCACATATTTGTCCATTCCTCTGTTGATGGTCATTTAGGTTGTTTCCATGTCCTGGCTATTGTAGATAGCGCTGCAATGAACATTGGGGTGCATGCATCTTTTGGAATTACGGTTTTTCTCTGGTTATATGCTCAGGAGTGGGATTGCTGGATCATATGGTAGTTCTATTTTTAGTTTTGTTAAGGAACCTCCGTACTGTTCTCCATAGTGGCTGTACTAATTTACATTCCTACCAACACTATAGGAGGGTTCCTTTTTCTCCACACCCTCTCCAGCATTTATTGTTTGTAGATTTTTTGAAGATGTCCCTTCTGACTGGTGAGGTGATACCTCATTGTAGTTTTGGTTTATATTTCTCTAATAATTAGTGATGTTGAGCAGCTTTCCATGTGCTTCTTGGCCATCTGTATATCTTCTTTGGAGAAATGTCTATTTAGGTCTTCTGCCCATTTTTTGATTGGGTTGTTTGTTTTTTTTAATATTGAGCTGCATGAGCTGTTTATATATTTTGGAGATTAATCCCTTGTCAGTTGCTTTGTTTGCAAATATTTTCTCCCGTTCTGAAGGTTGTCTTTTCATCTTGTGTATGGTCTCCTTTGCTGTGCAAAAGCTTTTAAGTTTCACTAGGTCCCATTTGTTTATTTTTGTTTTTATTTTCATCACTCTAGGAGGTGGATCAAGAAAGATCTTGCTGTGATTTCTCTCAAAGAGTGTTCTGCCTATGTTTTCCTCTAAGAATTTATAGTGTCTGCCCTTCCATTTAGATCTTTAATCCATTTTGAGTTTATTTTTGTGTATGGTGTTAGGGAGTGTTCTAATTTCACTTGTTACATGTAGCTATTCAGTTTTCCCAGCACCACTTATTGAAGAGGCTGTCTTTTCTCCATTGTATATTCTTGCCTCCTTTGTCATAGATTAGGTGACCAGAGGTGCCTGGGTTTATCTCAGAGCTTTCTATCCTGTTCCAGTGATCTATATTTCTGTTTTTGTGCCAGTACCATACTGTCTTCATTACTGTAGCTTTGTAGACAGTAGTTTAATATTAATATAAGCTACCTATCAGCTGAACATCAGCTTTAGTTTAACTCATTGAGAACACTGAACACAGTGTACAATCAGCCTAGTTTAGATAATGCTGCAGTAGCAAGTAAACCCAAAGCTCTAGGTGTTAATACGATTAAAGTTTATTTCTCACCCACGTAAAGTCTGTGAACAGTTCCAGCTGACTCTCCATTCTTAGACAGATGGACTTGGCTGAGGAAGGGAGCCTGGAGAATTGTCCATCAGCTCTAAAACACTTATCCCTTGAGATGGCCCCTACTGGTTCTGCACATGGCTTAATGTCCAAAGCAAGTTGCTTGGCCATACCCATCTTCAAAAGGTTGGAGAAGTGCAGTCTCTTTCGTGTGCTCAGGAGAGATGAGTTGGGCATATTGGTAGACCACGGTAATGTCTATACACACACACTAATGTGTTGTTAATTGCTCTAATTATTATTAAAGAATATTCACTCCATTTTTAATTATTATTAAAGAATATTCACTCCATTTCTCTGTTCAAATTATTTTATTGCCCTTGCTCTACCTTCCTTATAACACCCAAACTCCTTATTGTCATTAACACCCTTCATAATATAAATCCTATGTTTTTCTTTATCTCTTCTATTTCTCTTCACTTTACCTCTGGTCAATACAAGCTGAATTATTTACTTTTCCTATCAATCATTGCTTGTTTCTATATCTTTATACTATTACTTCAACTTAAGTACCTTTATATGGTCTTCACAGGTCATATACCTTCTCACAATTCTACCCATTGCGTTCAAATGTTCTAAATTTCCATTCCCACTTTGAACTTCCATAATAGCAATATTCTATTAACTTTTATAACACTATGAGGTCCGACATTATATTACAGGATTATGCCCCATTCTATCCTGAAAACTCTTTGAAGGTAGGGTCCATGCCCGATTCATCTGTGTAGCTCCTCTTATGAGTGTCTTACTCATAGCAGTTCAGTAAATAGTGTTGAATTAATTGAGGAGACCGTCACTATATCACAATGAGCATTGGACTAGGGATAAGAAATTTTGGAATTTACTTGCTGCCCAGTTACTAACAATATTACCTTGAGCAAGTTGCTTTACCAGTTGGAACCTTAGCTTCCTCATCTGCAAAATGGAGGTAATTATAACTGCTTTGTCCCTTAGTTTCCTAGAATATTATTGGAAAATGGAAGCCAGATGTGAGATCATAGTATGTGAAAGTACTTTGTATAAATTGTCCTCCTTATGCTATACAAAAGCAGAACTCTGATTTTAAGTCTTCAATTGATCGGTTCTTCAGCAGTATTTAATTCTGTTTACCACTCTTTTCTTCACAAAACAACTTTTTTATCCTTTGAGTCTCGGGACATTTTATACTCTTGGCTTTCTGCCTACCTCTCCTTTGTCTGGTCATTATATTTTGGAGTTGCTCAAAGCCTGGCTTTAGCCACCACTAACTCTCTCTTGTTTTTTCACATTTTACTCTGTACTCTTTTGCTAGATAGTTGTTTCTTACTCATAACATAAAATTTCCTCTATGTATAGATAACTCACAAATAGCTATTTCATGCCCAGATTTCTCATATGAGTGATAGCTCTTTAAATTTAACTGCCTATTTGATATCCCCACTTGGATATGTCAATATATCTCAAGCGCAACGTTTCGAAAACCGTGCCTTTGATTCACATTTGCCCTCAGAAACGTTGCTATTTTCCAGAGCTTCTTTTTCAGCATAAGGCACCACCGTCTACTTAGTTTTAAGCCTCAAAATCTCGGTTACTTGCCTCATCCACAATATCAACAAGTACTGAAATACTAAAAACCGTTCCATAGCTATTTCCATTAACAGTATTCTAACAGAAAGCCTTGCCATGTCTCATAGGTTCCTTAGAAATACTTCACTAACTGGTATTTCTATCCCTTGTCAACTTATTATTTATACTACATCTTTAAAACTGTATCTTATGCTTTTACTTAAAACGGTTCCCATTGTTTCCAGATAAAGGTTAAGTTACTTAACATGGCCTTCAAGAATTTGCATGATCCGCTTATATCTGCTCTTTATTGTTATCTTTCTCTCCCTGTAACAGGGTCTCTCTCAGTGACCACACATTTCTTCATATATGTCTCATTCTTCATATATATCTTCATATATGTCTTAAGAATTTTAGAGAAATTTCCAATAATATAAATTTTCCTTTTCTGTGCTCAGAGCAATAGTGTAAACTTTTCTTTATTTGTGGTTTCGTGTGTACTAAGTACTGTGTTCCTTATTTTCAGTATTTTTAGATGTCCCTCAATTTTTATAATAATACTATGAGGTAAGAACACTAAGGCTAAACTTGATTAAGTGGCTTTCTCAAGGTCATCTGACTAGTAAATAGGCAGTAGGCCATCAGTATGTTTCCTGCATCAATTGCAAAAATTGTATCCCTCTTACCTGATATTTGGTCTGGCCATGCAAATTGCTATCCATTTTTACTTGTACTTAGTTTATATATTCATTGTGGGTGCAGTTAGCATAACTACTTTCCCACCTTATGACTCTACCACTAGCTATTCTAAACTTTATATAAAGATCTAGTTGGCTCATTACCTTTCAGTTTGATGGCTTTCAGGCTGTGATTCAAAGAACTCTATGGGTTTGAGCTCATTCATGAGCCATTACCAAGATCAATATTGGAGAGGAAATCTCTATCCCTGTTCCTACCAGAGCAATAATCCATTGATTCATTTAAAATATTAATTATTTTTAGACAAGGCTCTCATTTATGGAAAAGTTTGTATTTCAAATAATAAAACTTAAAAATAATAACAGCTGATCAATTCTTCATGATTTAGGCTGTCAGAGAATGACAACAAAAGTAATTATCGATAGTAATGTCAAGATTAAATATGATTAATTTTTGGAAATTGTATAGCATCTTGCCTTACACATAGTAAATTTTTAAAAATTGTTTTCTTAGTGATTTATAAAAACTGTGTGTGTGTGTATGTATGTATATGTATGTGTGTGTTTGGATGGATAGATAGATGGATCTGGATTTATCTTCTCATTAAGCATTGAAATTTTTTTTAAATGCACTTTGGTCTTTGGCTTAGGTTATTATAATTGTTGCCATATATATGTATACGTATTTACTCAAATCTTTTAATCTTTTCTTTATGGCTTCCAGGTTTTAAATTCTATTAAGGAAAGCCTTCTCTAAATTGTATTAATTGGCAAACATTTAATGTAAGGGATAATTCCCTTAACTTATTAGGATTTATACTGTTCAGTAGAAAATATACAAACAGGCCAAGAAACTAGACAAAGGATTAAACAGAAAAAGTAATACATAATTCTAGAAGAAAAAACGTTTTATCTCACTCATAATTAAAGAAATACAAATCAAAAAACACAAGATTTCTCATCCGCTCAGGTTAGAAACAAATATTTTATCTAGGTTTTTGAGACATATTTATTATTATACATCGTTCTTCAGACTGCAAATTAATATAGAATTTTGAAGAATACATTGAAGATATCTGTCAAAATCTGTAAATATGCCTTTGTACCAGCCGTTCTTGGTTATGGATTTATCCAACTGATGTATTTTCAAAAGCACATCAAGATAATTCTGTAGGAATTTCTGTTTTACTGCTCTTTGAACTATCAAATAAAAAATGTTGAAAATGAACAACGATAAAATGATAATGAAAAATGATAAGCATTAATTAGAGATGTAGTCAGATAAGTCGTATAGGTTTGGTCAGTAAACAATATACAGAATATCAGTTAATTGAAATGATTGAAATAGGGAAGTGTGAGTTCATGTAGAAGTCACTAAGAAACAGGAATATAGGAAAAGCCCATGGTAAATAACTGATGATTACTTTGTGTAAATTTTTTAAAGTATATATATATTTATATAAAAATACACATGAAACAATGTTTCTTGAAGGATACATTATAAAAATATATTGAAAATGACCACCTTTGGGGAGAAGAAGTGGAGGTGGAAAATATGTGAGGAATAACTTTTTTTTTTTCACTTTGTAAATATCTTTATATTTACAAATATTGTTTAAATATATTTTACTAAGTAGAGGTATTACTGTCAGGTTTTTTGTAAAATTTTTTAAAACCTTGATATTAAGCTATTTTAATTCCTGCCTTTTTATGGAAAAAATGTAAAGCTAGAGAGTTTTAAAATTCTTCCTCCTTTTGTAAAAGTGGATCCTAAACTTATACATATTTAATATTGTAGAGAATCTCCACTTTTATTTGAACGATTACCCTTAGCATTTTTTTTTTCATTCCTTCCTGCATTCTCACACACTGAATACGTCCTTATTAAGTTGCTAATTTTGCTGTGAGGAAGTTCTCTGTATTTTAGAATTGTGTACCTAAAATTGAAGGCAGCCCTTTTAATGAAAGGATTATAATATT
Organism: Pseudorca crassidens; assembly: GCF_039906515.1. Lineage (NCBI taxonomy): Eukaryota > Metazoa > Chordata > Mammalia > Artiodactyla > Delphinidae > Pseudorca > Pseudorca crassidens. Next base: position 51,898,086 of record NC_090311.1, on the reverse strand, counting down.
CTCCACGGTTGGTAGTTGGTTTTGAGGGTACTTAGACCCTGAAAAGGAATAAATGCCCTCACTTGTCTATCTTTGTGATTTTTGTGTGATCTCTGCAGTAATAGTACATATCTATACCACCTTTGAATTCAGTATTATATATTTCTTCTACCACCCTTGACCTTCAAACAAAGTATAGTGTTTTAAAATCATGATCACTGCTTTAAGAACAAGTGGCCAAGTGATAAACAGCCAGAAATAAACAACTTAAACACGGGAAGATATTTCCTGTGCTTTGAATTTAAAGCACTCATTTGAAGGAAAACCAGGATCTGTTTTTTCCACGTTTCATTAGACTTCTTTATTTTTGTTTGTTTTTGTCCTCATTTCTCTTTCCTTTTAATTTTTTCAGAGATTCTGGTAAAAGACATTTAAAAATGTAAAATACCTGATGAGAGGAGTTGCTTAAGAAATGTCTCAGCCGAAACCAGCACTTTGGTGTGAGTGCTAGCTGCTTGACAAGTCAAGGGTGTGAGGAGCTATGGATAAAGAGAACATTTTGCCATGAATTATTCAGCTAACCATGGAATGCTGTTATCTCCACTCCAGTGGCTTTTAATTGCACATGTAAGAATTCTGCTTCTCTGGCATTCAGTTTGATGCCAAGGTGCAGCTTGCCCAAGCAGAGTGGGAGGCGGGAAATACGGATCCCATCAGATAGGCAGCTGCCATTCAGGAATGCATTAAGGAATATGGCAGACAGACATTGGCAATGGAAGGACTTGAGAATATGTGACGCGAGATTGTGTTTTTCTTTGATCTTGGTATGTATTGCTGAATCCTGAGTGAAAAGTAGAATTGTGTGTGCTCCCTAAATCTATTGCGTCCCCTTTGTTAGAGACCCAAGATTGATCCCTGGGGCAAAGGTAACACTTTGCTCTTTAAGTCAGCCTCTCAGAGGACCTAGTATTTTTTCATTCTAAATGGACCCTTGGCTCAGTTTTGAGAAGTTGCTGGTTTTAATTATTGAAAGTCTCTTTAAGATAGGCTTGTTAATCAAGCTAAATAATGTTCCTAAAACTTTTTCCTCATCTCAAATTCTCAGAGGAGATGTCTTTTGGTGCCTGTGCTATTTTTTTTTCACAAATTTTACAATTATAACAACTTACTTATAAAATACCATTTAAAATATTTTGAGAAGATTTAATTGGAACCTCTTCTCAATTTACATCTGTCCCCATAGTAGATGGTCTTTTGTATTATTTCACATATCTATTTCCAGATTCAGTTGCATATACAACACACTTTTTGTCCCTTACCTTTTGTCATATACTGTGTAGAGCATAGGGAATGTAGACGTTACAGGGACCCACAGATAAACATCCTTATTTTATGGAGCTCAAAGGCTAGAGGGAAAATAACTAACACACCTCCATGGTACTATGTAGCTGTCATACATTGGAAGGTCATGTCAGACACAGTGGAAGCACTCTGGAGAGTTGCAGTACACAAGGCTTCCTAGGAGAAGGGGCTGGAGCAAGTGGAAGAGAAGACACCACTTGCGGTGAAACTTCACTGGCTGCTCATGCATTTGTAAAGTTGACAAAAGAGGAAGGGTTGGCATTCCAATCAGAGGGCAAGGCATGGATAAAGATTCAGAGCTCTGGCAGGCTTGGAGGGCTTAGGAGAATAGCAAGTCTTAAATGGCTTTGGGGGAGAGTAGGATGCATGAGACTGGCAAACAATAAGTGTGAAGAGTATACCATGGGCAGGTAAACAATTTATGAAGTCCTGTGTACTTAGATGTCATTATGAAGACAGCAGAGAGCCATTTGCAGACTTCTAAGCAGGAGTGATAGCAGACTTCCGATGTAGAAAAATCGCTCTGATGACATTGTTCCTTCGGCAGTTTCTTTATGGGTCTATACTATAAAAACTTCCTGTGAGCATTCCCTATGGGATCAAACTCAAAAGGGCAATGCAGGTTAAGAACTGGGTCTACTTTCGTGTTCTCTCATTTTTGAGGTACATGATTTTGGGCAAGGCACACCTTTCCTGTTAGATGTAAGTTCCATGTATGCCAAGAGCTTAAAACAATTCCTCACGCATAGGTAACTCTCTGTAAATGTTTGCGGAATAAATGGATACATTTCTGAGCCTCTGTGTTCTTTTTCCTAAAGTGAGGAAGATTGAAATTTGTTTTAAGAGTCATCTTTGTGGTATGAAGAGAGCCACATGATTCTAAATTAAGTATAAGGCTATACTCTTCAGGGAAATTATTATTATTATTTGAACCAATATTGTGAGTCTGGGGAAAGTATAGTGGGAGAGGAGAAGCCATGAATCCGCTTTCAGGAAATTTCTTCTCCAGGGCTTTATTTTCTTGATGTTGATGGACTCTCCTTCAGTATTCTCCTTTGCTGGATCTTTTTTTTTTTTTTTTTTCCCTACATTTTAAATGTCTTAGTTCCCAGGGAGTCAGTCCTAGGGCCTGTTTGTACTCTGCTGTCTCCTATGAATACATAACTATCACATTTGAATTTTGAGTTCGGATATTTCTGCTGAGCGTGAGGTTGATGAGTCAACTATTTATTGAGCATCTCTGTTTAAATTTCTCCCCCACCCCAAATGCTTTTCTTCCATTACTGTTCCACTGGCCTTTTCCTTCTTTTGTGCCTCAAAAAAGCATTCCCACTACTCTTGCCTCTTAGACATGAAATATCTTTACAGTGGGTTTCGGTGTTTCCAAAAGCAAGCAGAACCACTTGATGGGGTGTTTTTAGTTGCTTCCCGGCAAAAGTCCCAGAAGAAAGGAATATACAGGTTGAAATATGTGAGGGACCATAGTTGAGGAAATACAGAAAAACTTATAAATTAATCTCTCAAACATGACATAGTTACATTTTCCCCATGTTATTTTGAAGAACTTGATGTTGTAGATGACTATCTTTTGTTTTTAGTCCACCACCATACATTCTCATTTCTGTTTTGTAAATGATGCTAAGCCTCTGGAGAGGTGGAAAATTTTGTGAGGTTTTTATCTTAGGACACTGATACATCGCCAGTACCTTGGAACATAATAGGTGTCTTAATTAATAAACAAATAAATGTCTCTCAGCACATGCTCATGCCTAATTTTAGCAGAAGGCTGAAGCCATTATTCATAGATTCACTCTTCATCCCCTTCACTCCAGTGATACCTGTTTCTCAATTCATGTTGGCCTCTCCAACTCAATGGACTGAGTGTCTCATATTTCCTAACTCTGTGCTTTATCTAATGGTTTTCTAAATGTCTCTTATTTTATTTCCCCCATTTCTACTTTATTGGTTGCAAACATTCAAGAGTCTGATTAAGTGCTACATTCTTGGTGAATTCTTCTCTGAATCACCCTCAAGTTGAAATGCCAGTTCATCATTCTTCTTACACCAAGATCACCTGTTTTATTCCTGTGGCTAGGCTTTAATAGCATCCTTTGTTTCGAAGTGGTATGTCTTTTGTTCTAACTCTGCATTAGGTTACCTGATGGCAGGCATCATGTTGAAAGCTTTCTATCCCGGGGCCCCCACAGGGTTTAGTAGAAGTCCTCAATAAGTATTTTAGTTAAATTGAGTTGAATTAAACTGAATTTTTATTCAAAAACTTATACAGCAATATGAATAAGAACCAATGTCATGTACACACTACTATATTTAAAATAGATAACCAACAGGGACCTACTGAATAGCACAGGGAGCTCGGCTCAATATTCTGTAATAACCTAAATGGGGAAAGAATTTGAAAAAGAATGGATACTTCTTTTTTTTTTTTTTTTTGCGGTACGCGGGCCTCTCACTGTTGTGGCCTCTCCCGTTGCGGAGCACAGGCTCCGGACGCGCAGGCTCAGCGGCCTAACCGCTCCGCGGCATGTGGGATCTTCCCGGACCGGGGCACGAACCCGTATCCCCTGCATTGGCAGGCAGACTCTCAACCACTGCGCCACCAGGGAAGCCCAAGAATGGATACTTTTAATGGGTATAACTGAATCACTTTGCTGTACACCTGTAACTAACACATCGTTGTTAATCAACTATACTCCAATATAACATTTTTAAAAAAATTGTTAAAAAAAAAAGTCATAGAAGTCATTATAGAGTACAAGTTAGTCTAAGAGTTATACAGTCAAATGTATCCACCAGAAGAATTTAGGAAAAGTCTATGGAAGCAAAAGTGAAGTTGAATATAACATTAATACTTAGGTACTATTTGTTTGGGAAGGGAAGCTTTATCATATCTGAAGTGTCCTCATTTTTTTTTTGGCCTCATATTTAGGAGACAGTAATCCAATTGATTTGTTAGGATAGTTTAAAAAAAAATCTTTCCATGATTTTGAACTCAGAGAACATTGGAAAATGGAAATTATTCAATATTTCCTCTCAAAAGCCTCTCTCAAGGGTTTTCCATGGATATTTGAGATAATGCTGTTCATCTAAGTATTAATGGAAAAGAAGAAGGAAGACCTTGAGTCCTTTCCCTTTGACACATAAACCACATCTTAAGCACCATTGTTCCCAACAGTAAAAGATAAATATGCAATCCGTGATAGCATTAGTTTTGACCTAAGCTTTTGCGGTATTAGTAGCTTATTTTCCTCCACTATTTCTTATTTGGACCTTTTCTCTCATGGTTTTATTAAATTAGTTTTATTACAAAATTTTTTTGCCAAGCTTTTAAAAGACAGTCACAGTAAATTGATCACAGCAAACTCTAGTGACAGGCTGTATTTCCATGGCAACCCTAATAAGCTCTGCACATATTCTCGTACAGAGGTAGAACCAATGCTACCACATAAACACAAAGACCAATAAGGAATTAATGCACAAACAAACATTTATTACAATAAAGGTGATCAGGGCTGCAGTAGCCCTACATTAAAGGTTTAATTCATTAATGCAAGCAGATTTTTTTATATCCAGTATAAAAAAAAAGAAAAGTACAAACTGTACAGTGATTTGATCAGTGATTTAGAAATAAATAAATGTTACAAGTTACTTAGTGTAAACTCATATGAGAATGCTTTCTCTGAGTAAAATTGATATTTTAGTCCAGGTGTCAGTGAACGTTTCTGTAAAAGGCCAGATAGTAAATATCTTAGGCTTTTGCAGATCCTACGGTCTTTGTTGTGACTACTCATCATAAGTAAAACAAATGGGTGTTGCTCTGTTACAGTAAAACTTTATTTAAAAATCAAGCAATGAGCTGGAATTGCCCCTAGTCTGTAGTTTCCAACCCATTTTGAGGCAGTTGGAAATTTTTACACCTCATTGAATTTAATTTTTACAATAATAATATAAGGCAAAGGTAGTATTCGTTCTACAGATGAGCAAATGGAGATCCTGAGAATTTCAATAGCCCAAGGTCAGGTAGAATCAGAACACAAACCTAGTCTACCTCATTGTAAAGCCTGGCTCCTAAACACTAATCTGATGACAGTAACTAGCCTACATCCATGCTTAATGCAACAGCAGTGTGCTAAATCGTTTGTGACCATTACTTCATTTACGTTATAAGATTCCTATGAGGTAGGTACCATTAGCATTCTCTGTTTGCAAATGAGAAACCCACACCTGGGAAATCTAAGAAAATTTTTTAAGGACAACGAAAAAGTGACTCTATCTTTGTTCAGATTAACTTATTCTACTTAATTCAGTGACCGAAATAATGAAATCATTCTTTAAATGTGACCCCAATGACATCACGAATACATAAAGGACCATGCTTGCTTAAAGAACTTCTGAATTCTAGTGGATGCTTCCAGATTTGCAATGCATATTTGTTAATCTGCAATTTTACTTTGATTGTAACTTGGTTTCCGTTCGCTGTGCTTTATGAGGAGGAATTTCATGAAGAGGCAAAAAGGGTGATTGTGGTGTGCAGTTAATTAGAATTTCTAATTAAAACCATCCTAAAAAAATAACAACCAGTGCCAATAGAAGAGTACTTACTAATCTGTAAATTAAGGAAACTGTATACTACGAGACTTGTTTTTTCTGTTGGATTGAAAAACACCCAGTTTAAATTAGCATAGCATGAAGAAAAGTATTTACCTTGAATACAGGTGAAATGCGTATGGCAATGTGGTTGAATTCGATCTGACCAAATATAATTCAGTTAAACCCTGGAGATTTTGTAACTGACACTCTTGCCTCATCCCTCCTGCCTCTCACCCCTTTGATTTCTCATTTTAAAGTTTGGGGCACAGATTTGATTCTCTCAAATAAGGGCTCAGTAAACTTGCTAGGCTGACCCATTTGTATTTGTATATGCAAGAGCGCATGTGCGTGTGTGAGTTGTTTTGCATGCACACCTGTGAGTGTCTGTGTGTTCCATGAAATATGGCTAAAATTCTTAGCATGGTGCCTGGTGCTCAAGTATTCAATTCTTGCTTCTTCCCTGAGTTTGTCGTGACAATGATATCCCTCATTATCTTATTTCATGGGTCTAGGAAAGCCTGGGAATTTACCTGAGGGAGAGAAAGCATCTGTCGGGAGCATTTTCTTCCCTGATTCCTAGTTCTAAGCCTTACAGCCCTGTTTGTAGGGTCGTTTTTTTCCACTACCCAGGCAGTCTCAGGTGACTCATCTTCTAATTTCAAAACTATTTTTAATTACATAAGCCTCTTTCTGAGTTTCTGCCTCTGTTCATCCTGTATTAATGGGTATGGTTACAAAAATAATAATTCTGGAAAAAAAGTTTTTTTTCTTCTTATTAGTTAAAATACTGGGTTAAGCTGTTTGGGAAAAGGAAGCTAAGTGATAGATTATAAGCATCATAGTTACTTTTAAGCATGCTAAAACATATTCTCACTTTTAAAATTTAATAGACTTTATTTTTAGAACAATTTTAGGTTTAGAGAAAAATTGGGCAGAAATTACATAGTGTCTATATAATCTACCCCCCAATACACACACACAGTTTCCCCTATTATTAATAGTTGTTACAGAGAATGAGCCAATATTGAAATATTATCATCAACTAAAGTTCATAGTTTACATTAGGGTTCACTCTTGGTGCTGTATGGTTCTGTGGGCTTCGTAAATAATGTTGTGTATGCACCATTATAGTATCGCACAGAATGGTTTCAGAATAGTTACACTGCCCTAAAAAATCTCCTCTATTCTACTTATCTATCCATCCCCTTTTCCCCCAGCCCTTAACCACTACTGATCCTTTTTGCCCTCTCTGTAGTTTTGCCTTTTCTAGACTATCATATATTTCAAATTATAGAGTATGTAACCTTTTCAGGCCTGCTTCTTTCAATCAGTGATATGCATATAAAATTCTTCCATGCCTTTTTATGGTATGATAGCTCATTGCTTTTTATCGCTAAATAATATCCAGTTGCAAGGATGTAGTACACTTTGTTTTGTTGGGGAGGAAGACATTTTCCTTTACTGTTTTAAGGTCTTTTGGCCAGTCTACGAATGAAATTGACATGAGACAGATTAACATGGGAAAATCAAACAAAAGTTTAATAACACGTATACATGGGAGAGACCCAGGAAAACTGAGTAACTTGCCAGAACTGGCTGAAGCTCTTACCTTAAATTTAATCTTCAGCTAAAGACAAAAGAGGATGTTGGGGGTAGTGGTTTGGGATTTCAAAGGGGAGGAAGGCAATTCACATGAAGATGGAAAAGCAAATATTTGGTAAACAAAAATTTGCTAGGCTGCTCATAAACAGTGGAACACAGAGTGGACTCTAATCTCTATGCCCTGTCAGCCTCCCCCACCACACCTAGCCCGTATTCTTCACAGATATCTCTAGCGATAGCTCTGTTCTGGGAACAGGCCCTTTATCTAATTTCTTTTTGGCAGTTAAGATGGAGGTAACAAGAAAAAACTCCCTGAGCCTTCTGTTTCTTAAAACTCATCAATCTAGGGCTTCCCTGGTGGCGCAGTGGTTGAGAGTCCACCTGCCGATGCAGGGAACACGGGTTCGTGCCCCGGTCTGGGAAGATCCCACATGCCACGGAGCGGCTGGGCCCGTGAGCCATGGCCGCTGGGCCTGCACGTCCGGAGCCTGTGCTCCGAAACGGGAGAGGCCACAACAGTGACAGCCCCGCGTTCCGCAAAAAAAAACACAAAAAACAAAACTAATCAGTCTAAAATTAATCCTCATGCTAAAGAGAAACATTTTGGGGTAGCAGCTTTTGCTCCCCTATAGCTTATTGTTTCTTATTACTTTAATTCACTTATTGAAGAACATCTTGGTCAGTTCCAAGTTTTGACAGCTATGAATAAAGCTGAAACAATTCATGTGCAGTATTTTGTGTGGACATAAATTTTCAACTCATTTGGGTTAATGTCTAAGAACGTGAGTGCTGGATCATATGGTAAAAATATGTTTAGTTTTGTAGGAAATTGGCGAATTGCCTCCCAAAGTGGCTGTACCATTTTGCATTCCCACCATCAATGAGTGAGAGTTTCTGTTGCTCTGCATACTAGCCAGCATTTGATGTCGTTAGTGTTTTGGATTTTATCCATTCAGATAGGTGTATAGTGGTATCTCGTTGTTTTCATTTGTAATTCCCTAATGGCATATGATGTTTATATTTTTTTCATACGCTCATTTGCCATCTGCCTATCTGCTTTGGTGAATTATCTGTTTAGATCTTTTGCCCACTTTTTAATTGGGTTATTTTTTTTAATCCTTGAATTTTAAGGACTCTGTATATTTTGGATTCAAGTTCTTTTTCAGATACATATGTGTTTTAAAAATATATTTTTTCCCACTCTGTGGCTTGCCTTTTCTTAGCAGTATCTTTCACAGGGTTGAAGTTTTACATTTTAATTGAATTAATAAGTCCCACTGATCAATTTTTCTTTCATGGATTGTGCTTTTGACACTATGTAAAAACTCATTGCCAAACACAAGGTCACCGAGATTTTCTCTTATATTATCTTCTACAAGTTTTATAGTTTTGTGTTTTACATTAGGTCTGTGATGTATTTTGACCTAATTTTTGTGAAAGGTGTAAGGTCAGCATCTGAATTCATTTTTTTGGTATGTAGATGTCCAGTTATTCCAGTACATAAATTCACTTTTTATTTGCTACTTTATTTATTGATATTTATAGTTTCAAATCAACAATTCCACATTGAAAAGCCCACCAAATGTCTATGTTTAAAGGTCTTTTTGCTATATCCTCATTCCTAGGAATTTAGTATCCATGAAATAGTTTGGGTGGATTTGTCTGAACATTAACACTTGTCTGCAAAAATTTTTCTTTCCCAGTGTTAGTTCCTTGAGCTGCTATGAGCAGGATGGATTTGAGTGTGCAGAAGTACTTGAAATCATGAATGGAAGAGCTTCATAATTCAAGTTCCATATCAGAAGAAAAATGGGGAATCAAAAGGGGGTCGAGGACATATAGCTACATTATAGCAGCTGCAGGAAGTGACAAGCATATCATGTGTAACTTGGTGTTTTCAAAAGGATGTGGGAGCTGAGTAAGCACGTGAATATGGCTACAATGTCTTCTGTATGGCTACTGACCATTTCTGTCAAGTGGTACGACTCCATACTTGCATTCTTCTTTTTTTTCCCCCAGTTAGATAGTCCTCAGACATCTGCTCAGTTTAAAAATCAGATGTTCTGGGGGAAATGCTTGGCCAGATTTCTAACAACTTCATCAAAGATAGTGTTATTTTTAAAAATAATTACAATATGTACCTGCATCTGGACTATAAAGGGGTGCCAAAGAGAAAAAAATCTGCATATCTATATATCTCTCTATATATAGATATGTGTATGCACATTACACACATACCTGCGCACTCATATACACATGTATTTGCTTATTCTTTCCTATCTGAGTAATATTTATGATAAAAGCTTGCATTTATATAGCATGAAGCTCAAAGTACTTTTACATTTAATAATTTATTTAATCCAATAGGGGAAAGAAGCTCCCTCTTTTAAATTAACATCAAGGCAGAAGTTTATTTTGGGGATGGGAATTCAGATATTTGAACATATTTTTTACCTAGCAAGTCATTTTCTCCTCTCGGACAGATAAGAAGCCATTAAATCTAGCCCAGCAGACTGAGAACCCAGCAAATCAAATGACAGATAAGGACTTGAAATATGAACGGCATACCAAATTCTGAACTTAGGCGGTGTGGGGAAAGAAACATTTCAATGGGTTTGATGGGAATTTGTGTTTAAAAGGCGTGTGTTCTACAAATACTTGGAAGGGAAGGGAGGAGTGGTAGCCAAAATAGGTTGAAAAGAAAAAGCATACCATTGCTCATCAAAGTCAGTACCTAAAATATCTGTGTTTTTCACTTTGACAATACAATCAATAGTAAAGTGATATGAAAACATTTTCCTTTAGGACTTGCTCTATTAAAAGAAAAACAATACTGATTCAGTAACAATCTAAATCCCAAATGAGTTTTTCCTGCCAGTGCCATCAATAATTCACTCCATGAGGGCACACCATTTTTCACCATTAAAAGTTAACAGTGATGAGTAGGGTATCGGCAAGAGAGGGAAAAGCTGAGATTTCATACCTTGTTTTTGTTAATTCTGTGTTTGTGCATGACCGGATTTGTTTGAATCTTCAGTATTTGGTCCCTTGATTCTCATAACTGCCTGTAAGCCAATGTCTTACAGTTTGGGTTCAGACACTTTGCTTATTATTTCTATAAAAAAGCTTTATGTTCTATAAAAAAAAAGAAACATAGTATTCTTCCTATAGCACGGGACTCTTGAGTGGGGTTACTTTGTGTTCACGGGCATGAAACTCATTCTCTGCACAGGGTCTCATGCTCAGAATGGCCTCACACTAGGTTTAATGTCCTGCTATCACTGTTTTGCCATTCTTAACAATTTTTGAACAAGAGGCCCATGTTTTCATTTTGCACTGGGCCTCACAAATCATGTAGCTGGTCTTGTAGGTTGGAATAAAAAGTTCAGGAACAGATAGGCCAAGGTTCCAATTTCTTCCCTGGACGTTATACCCTCATGAACTTAGACAAGCTACTTGACCTTAGAGAGCCTGTTCTACTTATTAATAAAATGGGGATGAAAACCATTTACTCCACAGGACTGTAATGATACTTGGATGCCACAAAACATATAAAGAGCTTAGCAATGATAAGACAAATACAGTTTTTATCTCAGCAGCCAACTGCAGACAGTTGCCTGGAAGAATGTGTAGGGATGCTGGTAGCCCGTTTAGACTCAGCAGGAAACACTTCAAGGTTGAAGCACAGCATTAAGTCATGTGTAAGTCATGTGACCCTAGCCTAACACAATGGCTGACTCTTGATAAGCACACAATAAAGCTAAGATTTTATCCCCCTTTTTCTCTGGCTTCTTCTTACCCACTTTATATCTGGTGACTTCCTCTTAACCTTTAGCCAGGAAAACTGAGACTAAATACCTTTCTAGGCAATAGATATCATATGTATCTTAATTAGGCCTAAAATTCTGAGTTGATGATTAAAACCTCACTTTGAAAGGCCCAAGATCATACTTTGCAAGTTCTAGCTTTCATAGGGTATTACGTATGTTTTCTTTTCCCAGATTTTCATTAGGGCCTCAATATTAATTCATGATGTTTTTTCAGTTTACCTACTTAAGCCATCCCCTATACCCATAATCAAAACACAGGTTATTATGCTAGAGAGGGAAACTCAGCGCAAGAAGCGGTACAGAAATATAAACCCACTTTGCATGCCAGTTCTGTAAAATGACAGCCATTCACTTGTAACAGTATTTTCTTATGAATCATCTTTATCTGCTATAACTGCCCTACTTTGAAGGTATCCTCTGCATGGAAGATGAAGACACAGTGCTCCTTTTTTTTCCCCTTGGGTGGGTTATTATTTTTTTATTGAGGTATAATTGACATACAACATTATATTCATTTCAGGTGTGCAACATAATGATTCAATGTTTGTGTATATTGTGAAACGATTACCACATAAGTCTAGTTAACATCTGTCACCATACATAGTTACAAACATTATTTTCTTCTTGTGATGAAGACTTTTAAGATCTATTCTTAGCCACTTTCAAATATGCAATACAGTATTATTAACTGTAGTCACTATGCTGTACACTACATCCCCATAACTTATTTTATAACTGGAATTTTGTACCTTTAAGACAGAGATCAGGGGACTTGTCACATGGTTATAAAAGACCATGTGGTATCAAGATTTACTAGGGGCCGTCTTGCTGAAGCAATTGTTGTTTCGGGGGGATTTGAGTATATATGTGAGTATAATTAATAAAACTACAGCAAAGATAAACAAGGGAATTTTTGAGGGGGAGATTGCATGGAAATTGTGTAGACTGGCCCAAAGATACCCTGAGTCCTACTCTCAAATCATAAGTCTTCTGGTCTTTTTTCTTTTTCCTTCAGCTGTATTGAGATATAACTAACATATAGCATTGTATACTTTTTTTTTTTGGGTACGTGAGCCTCTCACTGTTGTGGCCTCTCCCGTTGCGGAGCACAAGCTCCGGACGCGCAGGCTCTGCGGCCATGGCTCACGGGCCCAGCCGCTCCGCGGCATGTGGGATCTTCCCAGACCGGGGCATGAACTCGCGTCCCCTGCATCGGCAGGCGGGCTCTCAACCACTGCGATTTAAGGTGTACAATTTGATGAATTGATTCACACATATATTGCAAAATGTTACCACAGTAAGGTTAGCTAACACATCCGTCACCTCACACAATTACATTTCGTTGTTGTTATGGGGAGAACATTCAAAATTTGCTTTCCTAGGAACTTTCAAATATGCAATACAGTATTGTTAATTACAGTCACCATGCTGGCCATTAGACCCCTGGAACTTATTCCTCATGTAAGTGGGTGCTTATACCCTTTGACCAATATCTCTTCATTCCCCCTACCCCCAGTCCCTGGCATCCACCTGCATTCTACTCTCTGCTTCTACAGTCTTAATTCCTTTTCTAAATAGGTTTCTCTAATTGAAAGAAATAGTCTTCAACATAAATAATTCAAGTTACAGAACCTGAATGTTGGGTGCTTAGTTAGCTGATTCCTATCAATTAACAGATTAGTAAACTAAGGCCATAAGATTTTTAGTGGAAAAATGTAAATAAAACAGGGACTATGACCTATCCAAACTCTGTTATGCAACCAAGCCTATGGGAGTTTAGCTTCATGAACCAGTTTCCCCAGATTCTAGTCACCTTTGAGTTAAATGACCATAGACTTTTTTGCTTCTGCAAGAATGAGCTGGCAGTCCTGGGAGGTACAGCTGGCCTTGAGTATTTGCCCGACTACAGATGTACACAGTATGCTGTCCCAGTCGAGACGTTTCCCCCTCAGCTCTGGATCGTAGTGAACCTTCTGGAGCCACAGCAGATCATTAAAGACCTGAATGAAGCGCTGCTTTTGAGGGCAGATTTCTTCTCTGCAACCTTGCGGATGCCTCACCTAGTCTCCCTAAGCCTCAGTTAATTCATTTGTAAATTCAGCAGAATGACAACCATCTCTGCTCAGCTGCCTTCAAAGCACTGTTTTGATGAAGCTTAAAAAATATAAACCAAAATGTTTTGAAAACTGTTCTATCAATATTACAATATTAATATTGGCATATTATAATAGGTATAATTTTAATATTACTCTTATTGTTATTGACATAACATGTCCAAACTATTGCAGTAAGATGACTTGAAAAGCAGTGCTTTAAACAGTTAATTCAGAACTAGTCAAGTGAATTACTAAAGTGAGTAAAAGAGGGAAGCAACTTTCAAATACGTAATACAGTATTGTACTAACTATAGCCAGTATGCTGTATATTGCATCCCCCTAACTTATTTATTTGATAACTAAAAGTTTATACCTTTAACACACAGGGATCAGGGAACTTGTCACATGGTTATAAAAAATATTTCCTGTTTTTAAAGAGCATATTGTTCTGTAGATCGTGGAGCATAAGTGCAAAGGAAACTTCAAAACCAAGAAAAATAAAGATACTTGAAAATATCTTTATTATCCTTGGAAAAAGATAGGGAGGGGGAGCATTGTTTGATGCCCCAACAAACAAAATATCCATCAGTTTAAAGAGCAAATCCCCAAAAAATGGCCCCAGAAGACAACCACGCTGACCGTCAATAATAACCACAGGGCTGGGCTGCATGGTGTCTTGGTTACTCTGTCTGGAGCCAGAATGCTTGGGTTCAAATGCTGGCTGTTTCTACCAATTAGCATGAAATTTTAGGCAAATACCTAACTGCTCTGTGGTTTAGTTTCCTCAGTTATAAAATGGGGATAATCTAATAGGGCGGTTATAATGAGTAACTGTGAAAATATTGCTTAGAACAGTATCCGACATTGTAAGTATTTATTAAGTATGTTTCTTAGGATGTTGCATTATACAGTTCCTATTCATTATCTTTTAAAAAAAACTTTTATTGGAGTATAGTTAATTTACAATATTGTGTTCGTTTCAGGTGTTACAGCAAAGTGAATCAGTTATACATATACATACAACCACTCTTTTTTAGATTCTTTTCCCATGTAGACCATTACAGAGTATTGAGTAGAGTTTCCTGTGCTGTACAGTAAGTCCTTATTAGTTATATATTTTATATATAGTAGTGTGTGTGTGTCAATCTCAATCTCCCAATTTATCCCCCTCCCCTTACCCCCTGGTAACTATAAGTTTATTTTCTACGTCTGTAACTCTATTTCTGTTTTGTACATAAGTTCATTTGTACCCTTTTTTTTTTAGATTCCACATATAAGCGATATCATATGATATTTGTCTTTCTCTGTCTGACTTCATTATCTTTATTTTTCTAGACCTACTTTGGAAAGAAAAATGAAAAATTCTAGTATCAGGCCATCATAACCATACAACCCATATCTGCTTTAACGTTTGCCATCATTCAAACGCTCTGGCTTTTAGATTTTATCCATGTAATTAATAATTGTTAATGATTTTGAATGTAATAGAATAGAAGAAAGATCTTTAACAGGGAATCAGTGGGACAATTGTGAATTGTAGTTCTCTATTTTCATGTTAATATTCTTTAAGTGATACTGAAGTCTCTGCGTTAGGCCAGTGGTTCCCAAAGTGTGACCAAGGGACCTCTTGGGTTTCCAAGACCATTTCAGAGAGCTCATAAGTTCAAACTATTTTCATAGTAATACTAAGATGTTATTTGCCTTCTTCATTCTCATTGTCTCTCAAGTGTCCAGTTGTATTTTTAAGAGGCTCCATGATCTGTGACGTTGCAAAAGCTGGAAAAAGTGTAGAAACAGATCCGAGAATCCAAGTGTCTTCTTTGAAAACAGACATTAAGGATATTCATTAAATTGTAAAACAATGCCACTCTTTTTACTAATTTTGTTTTGGGAAAATGTATTTTTATAAAAGTATATATTATATACATTAACATATAATGAGTTTAAATTGTTATTTTTATTGAATTAATAAATAACAACGTGGGTGTTATATATAGGGACCACACAGTGGAAAATCCACATGTAACTTTACAGTGGCCCTCTCTATCCACGGTTCTACATCCACGGAGTCAATGACCCATGGATCGTGTACTGCTATAATATGCATTTCTTGAAAAAATCCACGTGTAAGTGGACCCATGCAATTCAAGCCCATGTTGTTCAAGGGTCAACTGTATTTTAAGTTTTCAAATTATTAATTTTTGTAGGTGGTTAATTATTAATAGACATGACTAGCTTAAACAAAAATTTTTTGGAGGCCTCAATAAATTTTAAGAGTATAAAGGGGTTTTAGGACCAAAACTGTGGGGAACTGCTGCATTAGACCATCTCTAGGCTCTTAGAAATCCATCTGGGGCAGGTATTTTCATGGAGTTAAACAAGTCTCTGGAAAGGCCAGGATGCAGGTCCAGTAGCACCCAGTCCACCCAGCCCCACTGTCTAGACTAAGGGAGCATTTAGTTGTTCCTTCCAGTTCCAGAGTCATTGGTACAACTGGCGGGTAGGCTGTGAACCAGGAACCATTGGGGTGCTCTGTCTAGAGACCGTGGAAAAAACCATGGATTGGAGTAACATGGTCTAACCAGAGGTTATGATACTTGAAAGCTGCCAGCAATACAGATTTAAAATAGTGTGTAGGCACAGATAAATCATGATGTAAAATTATGTGTAGTCCATGTGATGATACTCAGAGATTTAAAACTATTTCCATTTTGATATATGTGGTTTGTTTTGTTTTACAGTGTCAAATTATTACATATTTTCATAATTAATGTACATTTATATGCATTTGACAGTTCAATACAATTTTGATAATTGAGTTAGTGTTCTTTTGAATTGAGAGACCGCTGGGTTAGAAATTTGGGGGCCATGTACAAGTAAAGACAGGCCTCCTATCACCTCTCAGTGCTAAGTACCTATCAACCAGCCCCATGGCCACATCCTTCCAAACTTTCTAATACCATTGAAGAACCATTTCCACAGAGGCAGCCTGATCTCCCAAAGCCATTCCCTCATTCAAGCTCCCTCATGTTTAGTTATTTTTTTCACTAATATTGGCCAAGAATTGGTTGCATGTTTGGTTCTGCTCTTTGCAGCTCAGTATTTCCAGGCTTCATGTTGTAAAGGGGGCCCACCTCCACTATGCCTTACCCCCGTGCTTTCCTTAGCACCCTGGTCTTTCCCACATACAGCTTGGAAAACTGCTGCTATTCACATCAATCTTGGTATGGAAACCATGTGTGAGTTTCCAAAATTTAGATAAGAAATGGTGAACAAAGTCCAACCCAACATGGCATTTGTTAATTAGGAGGTGAGATATACCTCTTTGCCAGGATTCTGAGCACGCACCTGGGAAAAACAAAATACAAGCTCAAACCCTGAGGAAATGGCACAAATTGATTGAAGGTGCATCACCCAGTTAGGAATTGAGGCATTGCCAGCTGCATTCTCAACCAGATGTTCATTCAGGCACGT
The DNA here is from genome assembly GCF_039906515.1 of Pseudorca crassidens. Taxonomy (NCBI): domain Eukaryota; kingdom Metazoa; phylum Chordata; class Mammalia; order Artiodactyla; family Delphinidae; genus Pseudorca; species Pseudorca crassidens. The sequence goes on along the minus strand of NC_090311.1, from coordinate 51,881,135 downwards.
GGAGTCGCTACTGAGGATGCATTTCTACAGTTCTGATTCTCATAATGAACCTACTGAAACATCAGATGGGGAGCATTCCAGGTGTGAGATCACGTTGATGAAGGACTGGTAATGAGGGGCAATTCTACTTGATTTAGATATTTATATAACTTGCTATGAGAACCTTCTGCTAAAGACACCCCTCTGAGTCTGAAAAAAAATGTGTTAAGTAGGTGGACAAAGGGCTTTGATTTTCCCTCCCTTTAGATGGAAGGTAAATGCCAACTCCAGAAGCCTGAAAACACAGTCAGCCAGGCAGCTGAGAGGACAGTATCTCCAGCACTGACACTACCACGGGGTTCACTTTTTCATATATTGTAGGTTGGCAATTTCACATTGACTGGGATAATTGGCAATTCCAGTGAGCGAACTTAAAAATCTGTCTTTCTCTTTAACTATAACATAATATAAAATCAGTATCATATTTCTGTTCTGCAGCCGTTGAAGTGGCTTATTTTCAGAAATGTTTAGAGTATAATAGCTTGAGCCCAGATGTAGTTGCAGAAGAGTCACTGAAAAATAGTTTTCTTGCATATAATTCCAACCTTCCACCTGTGTTAATTGCTAGTGACATTTTAGGTTGTTTTTCAATACTTTAATGAGAACTAAAGCTTTAGCAAGGAGTATTACTGTAAGTCCCATCCAAGTGAATGCCAACTATTGACGTCTGTGCTGGCCTGTGAGGGAAACCTGTCCTCCAGTGGGAGGAATAGTAACTAGGTGAGATATTTAATTTATAGCTGTAGCAAAACTTAAGAGGGATAATCAAAAATCTTGCAAGTATGAAACACGGCCCTTGAATGGGCATGTGTGTAGAAAGGGTTCATGTTTCTACATCTGAGCACATCAACATTTGGGTGTAACTTCTTATGAGACGTGCTGAGACTTAAGCTGTGAGAGAGTGTGTCACTGGAGGAAGCTAAGAGGACCCCACATGGAGCTGAGGAACTAATCCCACAGCCTGGTGGATACCGAAGAGGGACGTAAGAGAATTACTGGCTACTCAAAATGTGGTCCATGGACCTGCCGCACTGGCATCCACGGAGAGCTTATTAGAAAAGTAGAATCTCAGTCCTACTGAGTTAACTTAACGATCTGCCTAGGTGGTTTGTATACGCAGTGCAAAGCTCTATTAGCAGGGGGTTATGGTGCATCTCTGCTCAGTCTGGGCTGGAGTGGAGCACAGCAGGCTAGCAACAGGCATGATAATTGAGGCAACTAGGAATTTTGCACTGTTGATGTTCAGTGCCAGGTAGGGGCCAGGTTGGTGTTCCACTTGGACTTTGGACCAAAAAGTTTCAATGAAATGTCAAGGGGTCAAGGACAGTCAGTGACAAAGGGAGAGAGCTCCCACCCCTGTAGGGGCCACACAAAGGCCAAGAACCCTGTCAGGCTCTAGTCCACCAAAGTGAGATTCAGGGCAGTGATACAGCCCAAAATGGGTGATTGAAAAGTGATCAAGGCATCAAGATAAAAGTGGCTTCAGGACCAAAGCCATATAGTCTGGGTTAGGGCTAGAGGATGCCTGGGGTTCACCTGAGACCCATGAATTTTCAGCCTTGGGGACCACATTCTAGACTCTCCTCACTGGTGGGAAAGGGATTCTCAGGCTCTGCTGGAATTGTAGCCTGGGTGATGGGTGTCCACTGAGTCCTGCAAGCTGAGCTGGCTGGGGCCAGTGCTCCAGCCTATTCAGCCTAAGGTGGAGAAACGTGGAACACACACCCCAATAAATAACAGCTCCAAGTTACAGCACTTTGTGGAGAATAGGCTCCCAACACTGCCACTTTCATAAATTAAATGGAAAAAATGGTGCAAAATAAAATGTGGTCAAAGTTGGCAGGATCCCATGATAAACATTTATAATTTTAATAGGATCTAAATTATGGTAACAACCAAAAACCTTTTCAATTCCATCCAGAGTCACATCCTGAGCAATTCTAATACCTTGTGTATTCTTAAGGAATTACGTTTTTTTTTCTTTTAAATATACCAAAGTCTTAGTAATATTGACTTTTCTCGATTGTATCCTTTCCTTAAACCCTTGCACCCACACTATGAGGTAAATAACCTTAGCCTCACGATTAAACCAAGGCTTACAGAGGTTAAGGAACTTTTCCAAGGCCATACAATCTTCTGTAAAACACAGCTTTTTCAAAAATTTCCTGAAAGTTTTCCCGTACTCTACCATTTCCCAAGGATTTTGAATGTTATTATGAAGGCAGCTGTTAGGTATTAGATGTTTAAAGCAGGAACATTCCTTTCATTAGTCACTTTTTTTTTTTTTTTTTCAATTTTTATTAGAGTGTAGTTGATTCACAATGCTGTGTTAGTTTCAGGTGTACAGCAAAGTGATTCAGTTATATGTATACATAGATCCAGTCTCTTGTGTGTGTGTGTGTGTGTGTGTTTCTTTGCGGTACACGGGCCTCTCACTGATGTGGCCTCTCCCGTTGCGGAGCACAGGCTCCAGATGCGCAGGCTCAGTGGCCATGGCTCACGGGCCCAGCCGCTCCACGGCCTGTGGGATCCTCCCGGACTGGGGCACGAACCCGTGTCCCCTGCATCGGCAGGCGGACTCCCAACCACTGAGCCACCAGGGAAGCCCCCATTAGTCACTTTTTCATTCAATTTTGTGTATCTTACAGGTCCTAGGAACCTGTAGATAAAAATACAGTGATAGAAATGGTCACAAGACAACGTTTCTCTCACTTTGATCCCATTCTGCCTTCCTCCAATGCCAACCAAGTATTTCAGGGGAGCCCTGGAGGAATTATCCTTTGTACTCTGTGACTAAACCTCATTTGCTACTACGTACTCTATGCCATTCCCCTCCCTTTATGCTCTGGTCTTCTGTGGTCACTATGTGAATTAATGAGGGTAGACAAAGCTGCAGGAATAAATACACCCATATATTTAATTGCTTAATAATATATAAGATTATTTATATTCTCCAAAATAATTCAGAGAAGTTCCAGGTGAAGCAGAGGGCAGGAAAAATAGGGACTCTTGTTACACAATTATTCAGGGATTCTGGGTGATGGAAGCTCTGCCATCTTTAGCATATGATTTTTAAGGTCTCTCTGAGGATCACCAGCCCAACCAGTGGAAAGGACAAGAGAATAATGGCTGAGCACATGTCAGGTGTTTCCCAATGGCCAGTCTGTGAATGGTATGGATGACGTCTTCTCATTTTTTATTGGCTAGAACTCAGTCACGAGGCAAACCAAATTGCTAGGCAGGCAAAGGAATGTAGTTTGCCTTGTTCCCAGAAAAGGAGGAAATGAATATTTTTTTGCATCACAGTTTTTAAATTTTTATATTTTTATTAGAGTATAGTTCATTTATAATGTTCTGTTACTTTCTGTACAGCAAAGTGACTCAGTTATACATATACCTATATCCACTCTTTTTGAGATTCTTTTCCCATATAGGTCATTACAGAGTATTGAGTAGAGTTCCCTGTGCTATACAGTAGGTTCTTATTAGTTATCTATTCTATGTATAGTAGTGTGTATATGTCAATCCTAATCTCCCAATGTATCCCTCCCTGCCTTTTCCCCTGATAACCATAAGATTGTTTTCTATAACTGTAAGTCTATTTCTGTTTTTGTTTGTTTATTTTTTAATTAATTTTTTTATACAGCAAGTCCTTATTAGTCATCAATTTTATACACATCAGTGTATTTCTGTTTTGTAAATAAGTTCATTTGTATCATTTTTTTAGCTTCCACATATAAGCGATATCATATGTTATTTGTCGTTCTTTGTCTGACTTACTTCACTCAGTATGAAAATCTCTAGGTCCGTCCATGTTGCTGCAAATGGCATTATCTCATTCTTTTTTATGGCTGAGTAGTTTTCCATTGTACATATGTACAACTTCTTTATCCATTCTACTGTCGATGAACATTTAGGTTGCTTCCATGTCCTGGCTATTGTAAATAGTGCTGCAGTGAACATTGGGGTGCATGTATCTTTTCAAATTATGGTTTCCTCTGGGTATATACCCAGGAGTGGGATTGCTGGATCATATGGTAAGTCTATTTTTAGTTTTTTAAGGAACCTCCATACTGTTTTCCATAGAGGCTGCACCACTGTACAGCATTTTTTTTTTTTTTTTTGCGGTACGCAGGCCTCTCCCTGCTGTGGCCTCTCCCGTTGTGGAGCACAGGCTCCGGACACGCAGGCTCAGCAGCCATGGCTCATGGGCCCAGCCACTCCGCGGCATGTGGGATCCTCCCGGACCGGGGCATGAACCCGTGTCCCCTGCATCGGCAGGCGGACTCCCAACCGCTGCGCCACCAGGGAAGCCCTGTACAGCATTTTTGATGGACTGGTGTTGCCTGTGACACTGTCAGTATTCCAAATGGGTGCGGTGGTACCAAAACCTAGCAGAGGCAGCCACTGACACTGCTCATTTCAACCAGACCCCTTCCACTGCTGACAGTGACCTGGGCAAGACTGTGATGCTCAGTGTCAATGACAGGGTGACCCTCATGCAGTTAGTTATACAGTGACAACAAACCTTCACCATGTTCAGCTGAGCTTTTGAAGATTGGAGGAAACAGATCTTTGAACTTGCACTGCTGTTTTACTGAAGACCCTTTGCCTACTTACAAATCTTAGTGTATAAATGTCAGGGGGGAGGGTTGGCAGGAAGAGGGGGGTTTAAGCATAAAAATGTGCTCTGTGCTGTACTCCAAATCATCCTTTCTATCTAATGCTGAGTTTAAGTGGCTTTGGCTCAGACTTAAACACCTGTTTAAGTGTTTAAGCTTTATATATAAAGCTCCCTTTATTTATAAAGAGAAACATGCTGTGGTGGAAATATTCATTGAGTCACAACTGGGCTCAAGTTACTATTGATCAGACTTCCTGTGTGACCTTGAATGGATTAATTAACATTTCTGGCCTCAGTCTTCATCTATAAAATGTTAGAAATAATACGTACCTGACAGGCTTGATTTAAGATTAAAATGATTTAATATATGTAAAGTGTTTAGCATAGTAGTCCATTATGATCACTATTATTAACTGTCAATGATTTGAAGAAATAGGTGGATAGATACTTCCAAGAGAGAGCTTCTGTTTTTGTCATTTTTTGCCCATATATCATTAGATGCCACGAAATATTATACTATATATAATTACATATTGAGCATTTTATAATACGCATAATTGTTTTAATGAATAGGAGTATAACAGGACTGTACAACTCTCTAAGTTTCTAGTGCTGATGACTCTACCCTGAAAGTTAGAAACCTTTTCATTTCCAAGTCATTTTAGATATCTAAAATCATATTTTTCAAGATTTTTGAAAATCTTCTTTCTTTGAATAGATGATTTTCATCCCAGAACTGATTTTTGTTTTGTGCCAGACTCCGTACACCTTTGATTTATGCTCAGGTTGTTTTCTGAGGCTTTAAAGAATCACAGCTGGGTGGAAAAATGACTCTTGGCAAACTGATTTTCCAACTAAGAAACCCAAAGTGATGGATTGCTAGAATAATGGCTGTAATACATACTGAGAATACGAAGGAGATACACGATTCCTTCAAGATGAATTTGGATTTGTAAGAAGTAAGCCTGTATTTTATTAACTTTGTGCATGTAAGTAAAGTCAGACTATAACACCATCTCTACATAAATTCATGGTAGCCCATGACTAGCCAAACCAATTTTAATATTGAATTATAAACTAAGGAATGTCATAGTAGTAAGTTCTTTGTCTTCCTCAGTAGAGAAAAGTACTGTTCCCATAACATACCTTATAATTACTAGAGTACAAGTACAAGGATTTCTCAAGAAAAACTTTACCATTAAAATTTTAAGCTGATTTATTAGATGTATCTAATACAAGTATTCAAATGTTTCCATTGTTGATGGTTATTTTTTATATTTCTCATGCATAAGGTATGACTTATAACTCCAAAAAGTAGATAGCATGCAGCTATTATGCTAACTCTTTGAATGCATTAGTTTAGTTTCACATCCCTCTGAGCTATATATATATATCCTCTTTAATCCCATTTTATAGAGGAGGACACAAAGGTAATATGCTAGATTATATAGTATATGATTTGTTGGAGCTAGACTGTAAATCCAGGATGTCTGGCTCCAGAAACTGAGCTCTGGTATAATGGTCAGAGTCCATCAAAGGGTCTAAATTTGATGTCTTCCAAAATAGAAGAATGATTATATGTAAGAGACACTCAATTTATTGCTCAAGGCTCCAGAGGTTATGAGTAGCTGCTCTAGGGAAGGGAAGAATATATATTCTATTATTATGAAGAAAGCTTATACTCACATAACTGGTCATGGAATAGATCTCCTGTGTGTAGTAAACTTACTCCCTACAGAGGGGTTGAGACTCTCACAGAATCTCTTAAACCATGAGATGCTGAAATTAATATATCCTTGAGCTAACGTATCCTATTTCTTACCTCTATCACCCAATTAGGTACTGCTTTGGTCAGAATCTTACTTGCCTTGCAGTCATTGGGTACTTAGTCTTCTAGTTTTTGTCAGATTGCTTTAGTTAGAGTATAAGATCCTTGAAGAGAGGACTTACGTATTACAGAACAGAGTTGCACAACATGTTATATTGGAAACAAGTTGGAATCTTAAGTCATATTAATTCAGCTTACTAGTTGTTTGACTTTGGGCAAATCATTTAACTTCTATTAGACCCACTTGCCAATTAGAGACATTATTTGCTCCATAAGTTTACAAATTACTGAGAGGATCAAATGATAAAATGGTGTGGCTGTGGTTCATTAATTGTGTCTTAATACTATCATTATTATTATTTCCTGTAGTAGAAGGAACTTCTTAAGCACTTAATAAAGTAACGTCAATGAGTGAATGAATGGTATTCAAATTATCCTCATGTCTAAATATACGTGGCTTCCCTGGGTTCCTAGGCCTGATTAGAATAAGCATGCTTGCCTGCAAAATGAGCCTTCTGCAGCCTCCCAGAGAATCCTGTACAGCTAAGAGGCTAAGTCCCTACCACACTGTCAGGAGCCACACACACCAAAATACTGCTGTTCTCCATTTAATTCTTGAAACTGGAGAAGTTGGACCAGAGTATAATTGAAGTGGAGAACTAGAGGGCTAGGTTCTTTGGGGAAGATTCATGATTGGCAGTTGCATCATGGTAGGTAATAATGAGCAAAACGATGAAGGTTTAGGTGAGGCAGAGTCATTCTGGTGTCTGTAAAGTAGTTGCTCTCTGTTCCTTGGGGTAGGAGGGGAAGGTTTGACTGCTTCATGCTGACTGGGCTCATTTTGGTCAGGAGGAGTCTTAGATGGATGAAAACTTCAAGCCCTGGGGTAATGCATTCAGCAGCCCCTGGCGAGGATATGCACTGGACAACTTATTTAACTGTAGTCCACACAGAACAAAGCAAAAGATTTTAGGGGTTTGGTTTTAATCTAGTAAAGAAATCCAGCCTGTGTATCTTCCTTCCTGCCTCTCCTCATAAATGCATATCCTCACAGGGGCATATAAGACAATCAGAGAACAGAGGTCGGTTTATGGCAGTGCAAATCTGTGTGTCTTCCTTTGAGAAGTCAGTGGCAACGCTCCAAAGGAAGAGACTGCAAAAGTCACAATACAAATATAGTCAATGATTTCAGATTCCTTTGTTTCCCTGTCCCTTTGCTGCCTTCAGTTATATGTCTCTGACTCCTGAGGAAGGCTTTATAGTGCCTTTACTTGCTATTGAATTTATTCTATACACCTCCTGGCAGTCTCCCCTCCCCACGGCTCTTTCTAACATCAGTACAGTATCATCTTTCAACCCTTTGTTTCTGTGCATATTTTTCTCCCTTTCTCCCTCCCTACCATACCAGTTTTAACAAAATAATTCCCAGTGTTGAGTTTAAAATCTTAATTTAAAGAGATGAGAGGGATCTTCCCTAAATCTTAAGCGACAATTGGAAGCATGTAAGTGTGCACTCTCTTACGTGTATATGTTTCTGTGATGAAGGAGGTGAGGGAAATCTAGAGACAGGTTAAGGTAGGCAGGATTTGGCAACCTACATGAGGCTAGTGTGAGAAGAAGATAAATTTAAGTTTATAATAGATGACAGTTTCCAAGTCATGTATTAGAATAAATGCAGACTTACAGAGGAAATAATGCAGAGCTTTTCCAAGACTCTTAAAACCCCTTATGCATTTCTATCATTTAAAGAGAATGTAGATTCGCTTTTTAAAGGGCGGGAGGTTATGAGAAGTTTATATATATGAAAAAGTCATGCTCTGTCTCTTCTCCTCAAGACTGTAAAGAGGGGCTTCAACAGAACCACTCTCTGAATGTCCTCACTTGATGTTTGTCCTCTGTGGTTAGGGGCCATAGGGAATTTTGTCTGACTTACCCTTGAGAAGGCTAAACAAACCCTGACCACAGGATACAGGCCTGATTGCAAATGGAAAATTCACTGAATACAATCAATTCTGATGATAGGTTGAAGGTTCAAATATCATACTAGAAATAAAACTCAGGGTAGGTTTATCAGCCCAGGATTATTTTTAAAGGGATCCTCTTCAAGAAAGATGTTGCGGGCTTCCCTGGTGGTGCAGTGGTTGAGAGTCCACCTGCCGATGCAGGGGACACGGGTTCGTGCCGTGGAGCAGCTAGGCCCGTGAGCCATGGCCTCTGAGCCTGCGCGTCCGGAGCCTGTGCTCTGCAACAGGAGAGGCCACAGCGGTGAGAGGCCCGTGTACCGCAAAAAAAAAAAAAAAAAAAAAAAAAAGAAAGATGTTGCTAGGCTAATGGAATTCCAGCAATAAAATGCTAAGAAATGAATGCGAGAGGAAGAAGTTATGGGGAAATTAGAAGCAGCTGAGGAAATTTCCATGTCATGGAAGAACAGTCAGAGAGGGCTCAGCCAGAATACCTCCAAAGGACTTAGGTGGTCAGTTCCTACAGAAGAAATGAGACAGCTTTGCAAATCTCTTGGCAGTATCCGCCACATACATGGTTCCCCACGTTCCCTGGCTTACCCAGCCTCTCTTCTTGCCACTTAGACTCTTATAGTGTCAGTATGAAAAAAAAAAAAAAACAGATGCCAAGTGAAGGGGATGCTGAGCAAGAGGAAATGATGACAGAGAGTAAAGGATAGGCTGGATTTATGAGCTAGGTGTTCCATGAAATCAGTATAGCTGCATTATTGATTAGATGTGGGTGATGGAAAAGCAAAAGGGCAGGGACAACATACAGATGTCTATCTGCGTCCCCTGGGTGGATGACGGTTCCATCCATGTCACTAAGAATAGGTTTGGTTGGGATGATAACATGTTCCATTTGGTTCATGTTGAGTTTGATCTACTGGAGGGAGATATACAACAGGATATTTAATCTGCCCTTCTGATATCATTTTAAGGGTCAAAGATAGAGACTTTCTTGGTGGTCCGGTGGTTAAGACTCCAAGCTTCCTCTGCAGGGGGCATGGGTCCCATCCCTGGTTGGGGAACTAAGATTCCCCCATGCCATGCAGCGTGGCCAACAAAAGAAAAAAAAAAAGAGTCAATGATAGTTGAAAACTATTCCAATGAATGGAATCATCTGGAGAGACAATAAACAGTGAACAAAGAAAAGACTCTGCCTGAACCTTGGGGAAAGCCTTTATTTAAGGTGTGGGCAGAAGAAGAGGTACCAACAAATGAGATGAGAAGGACGGCAAGAGGCAAAGCAAACAAAAACAAGTGACAGTGGTATCAACTCTTAAGAGAAATTTTACAGCAATGAGTAGAAAGGCCTGAACACTGAAGACTGCTTGGCAGTAGAGGAAAATGGAGAAGCTAAAAGTGACTCAAACACTTTCAGTGCTGGGTGGGAGTGGAGAGAGACTGGAATTATATTGGTACCCATTGCCAAGTGTGGAAATGGTGGTGCTGGGGACCAGATTGGAGAGAAGAGAATTATTTCTGTTTTTGACATATTGTGTTTGCACTGATAGTGGATATCCATAATTTATCTATAAAATATCTGTATTCTGTAGAATACCTATTTATTTATATTATCACAAATTATATAAACAAATGTCTGGGTTCCTGGGTGAGTTAGAAGTAGGGGCAGTTTCCTTTACAAAACATTGTAACTTTAGTCAACTGTTTCATGTACTTTGCTACTAAACTGTTCTTCTTTTGCTTTTTATCTCTCTTGTCATGTGCTCTTCGAAACTACTTGCTTTAATTTATGACAGTGACCTTACAGTGCACTTTATAATGCACATACCTGGATGATAAGGTGTGATTTGTGATCTTTCTAGGCTTGCACATGACTCTCCAAGAGCCATGCTGTGTTAATACAGTGGTCTGGGTCATTAAGATTGGAAATTATTAGGCTTCCCTAGTGGCGCAGTGGTGAAGAATTCGCCTGCCACTGCAGGGGATACGGGTTCAAGCCCTGGTCCGGGAAGATCCCACATGCCGTGGAGCAACTAAGCCCATGTGCCACAACTACCGAGCCTGCACTCTAGAGCCCATGAGCCACAACTACTGAGCCTGCATGCCGCAACTACTAAAGCCTATGCGCCTAGAGCCTGTGCTCTGCAACAAGAGAAGCCACTGCAATGAGAAGCCTGCACACCACAACGAAGAGTAGCCTCCGCTCGCCGCAACTAGAGAAAGCCCATGTGCAGCAATGAAGACCCAACACAGCCAAAAATAAATGAAATAAAAAAAAAAGATTGGAAATCATTTAAATTCATCATCGTTATAGACAGGCCTGAACAATTTGGCCTTTGAAATTTTACTCAAAATTAAAGATCATATTTTGAAAATTGTCCTTGGACCAAGATAGCTAGCAGACATCCCAACTACTTCTCTTTCAGGTAGATAAATCTATACAGTTCTCTTGGGATAATACAAGTGAGCAATCAAACTAGGTTTAATAGAAGGCAGTTGCATGGAATTATGCCTGACTATTTTCTTCACAGAGGGTGGTTCATAGGGAAGGAAAACAGAAACTTCACGAATGCGAAAGGATAGTATGTATTCCCAGGTTGTGTCTATGGAAGTGAAGTTTCCTCTAAATCTTTTGATTCTTTAACTAACTCCTATCTCTTGGGCACACAACATTCAGAAAGTTGGCAGAGTAGAGAATGCCTGCCGTGGAATCAGAGATGGTATAGCCAATGAAGTGGGAAGAGAACCAGGCAAATGCGGTGTCACGGAAGCCAAGAGAAGATGGTTTTACATGGTTGGGTTGATGGATGGACAAGTGGATTGATGGATGGATGGAGCGGTCATCTATATCGAGTGCTGCAAAGAAAAAAATAAAAGATGAGAACAGATAGATGACCATTTGTTTTGGCAAAATATTGTCTTTGGTAGCTTTGATAAGGAGTATTATATTGGAGTTGTGAGTATGAATGTCCAATTGGAAAAGGTAAGAAGAAAACCAAAGGACTGTAAGTGCAGCAGGGGATTAGTTGAGGAATTTTTCTGAGGATAAGTGAGAAATTGGGTAGTGGCTGAACAAGGAGATAGGGCCACGTATACATGCATGTAAAATGTGAAAGAACAAAGGGAATGTTTGGGCTTCAGAAGGAGCGCACATGTCCTTTCATTTTAGTATGATGAAAAGTAAAGTTGGTAGGTGGAGATGCATGTAATTTGGTGGAACTGGTAGTGGAAAGATGAGGTCATTCTCACCTGACTATTAGTGATGGATTCAACAAGTCATCAGCAGGGAGGAGACCCGGAGCAGCTGGAGCTTTGAAGAGAGAGCATGAGGGATGCAGTTGTCATCTCTGAGAGTATTACAGTACAAACCAAGTATAAACTACATTAGGTACAAAGACAGTAGGTATTATTTGCAGAAATATGAATATAAAGAACTAATCAAGCCAAGCAACATATGAAAGGTAAAGCAATGATATAAAAAATGATACTGTTGAGTTCTTTTAAATGTAGGACTAAAGCTCAATGTTTTTAAGAATCATAGTTATAGAAGCAAAAATAAACCATGACAACGTTGAATTAATAATAAAACTAACAAAAATCAGGATATGGAGATGCTGAGAGGGAAAACTAAGGATAAAGTATAAGCAAACTAATTTCTTTCATTTTTAATATTGAAGGATCACATTATATCAAGTGAGAGAGAAAAATGTTATCCCATATAAGTATAAAGTGAAGTCCTAGAAAAGTTATAAAAAAACAAAGTAAACCAAAGTACGATTGGGGTACACTTAAGATATGTGTATTTTACTGAATGTTAACTTTTACGTGGAAAAAAATACCATAAGCAAATATTAAATTGTAAGTAATTATATGCACGTTAAGTGTGTAAGAGTAAAATATACTGATATGTGCTGTTTACTTTGAAATTCATTAAAAACAAAGTTATAAATGGATAAGGGATATATATATATATGGATATTTTACATATGTATATATGAATTGTAGAATCCAGGTGATGTATAGGTGTTCACTGTACAAGTTATTTTTAAAATATTTCTATATATTTAATTTTTTCACAAGAAAAATCTGTGCTAAAAATCAGGTGGCTGCAGGTAGGAAAGAGAAAGAAAAACATGGGAAAATTGGAAGTATAGCAATTCCATTATCTTTTATGATGGAAAGTTTGTGGATCTATGTAAATACATTGACTCAATTAATTGTGCTTTTGAGTTTGTAATTTAGTTATAAAGTTAATAAGTATAAAATTCTAGGGCAGATTAACCTTTTCAAAATTTTAGGGAAAAAATACTCAAGCCTTCTGAAGAGCTAGAATTTGCTACATAATTGTATCTTGTATAATCTTCTTTTTTAATAGATCTTTGTTGGAGTATAATTGCTTTACAATACTGTTAGTTTCTGTTGTACAACAAAGTGAATCAGCTATATGCATACTATTTATGTTGACTCCTGCTGGAAGGGGGAAGGTGAAACCAGGCTGATATTTTATCCAAAGGGTATATTCTCATGTCTCCCGGTCCACCTGGATCCTGTGAGAAGCCCCGTGCCAAATAGTAACTAGATAACTGCTCTGTGGATGCTCCTATTAACAGTTCAGTAGTCCGGTCACTTGATAGAAACTGGTGTTGTAGGTGTCATATGGGAATTTTACTTCTTTTCTCCTCCATTCATTTAAAAAAAAAAAAAAAAATGGGGGGTAGAAACCAGTTTCTCAAACCTAATTTACGGTTGGTTAAAGCATCTTCTCTCTATACCCAACATGGTGGTGTCTTATTATCACTTTCCTGGTACCTTGTCCCAGTGTTGGATTAAGCCCTGGTATAACAGGAAGAAGGCCCTTTATTTGCCAGCTTCCATTTGGTAGCTATGGCCTATGCTCATAGACCTCCTTCAGCAGCTGCTTCAAAAGCCATTGATCTGTGATGACAAAGTGATTCTCCGCTGGTTCAAATAGAGATTCTCCATCAATTCCTTCAACAACCCAGTGCTATCCAAGTTAGGGTATTAAATTCCGTCGATACATTCTTAATTCACTGTTCTTTAAAAAAAAAAAAAAGTAATGTGCAGGTATCCTCTGATGAACACCATCTTAGTGTTTGCATGATTGAATTGGCTGCAAAGCATCTTGTATAAATTCCTTAAGTTGGTGGCATGTGGATTGCATTTTCCTTATTCCTTATTATAAATAAGAAGACTTTAAGAATATAAGGAGATCAGCTCGGTGCTTTGTGTCCTTATATTCTTAAAGTCTTCTTATTCGAATGTATTGTATTATATAGTTAAATTTTTGAGCTTATAAATAAGTTAGTATCCTATTTCTTCAGTTAGCACTATGTCATCAACACTTTTCTGAGTTTGTTCCCAGATATAATAGTTACTACTCTGATATTCTTCATTTTGAAAATAATTAGGTTTACAATTTATGGCTATCACAAAAATGCTAAAATGAACACTTTCAGGCATAGAACTTTTTCACATTTGCATTATTATTTAGTTAAAGTTTTCTTTTAGAAATGGGAGTATAAAATCAAATGTCATGGCTCTTGTCATGCTTTGAATGCATTTAGTCAAATTGTTTTTGGAAAGTTGTACCAATTTACCTCTACTGGCAACTTATTAGAATCCTAATTTCACTACATTATTATGAGCATTGGACATTTGATCATAGTTGAATCTATAGGGTATTCATTTCTTTCTTGTCACAATCCCTTAGCCATCCTTCCCACTGTAAGGAATGCATTTTTCAAAGTAAGAGGTGGTATCTGATCATAGTATCTACAATTCCTTTTCTAGGCATTTTGTTCTTAACTAAGGATTAAATGTCCGTTCGCTGTCTGCTATCCATTCTTTGAAATTCGCCCTCCAATATGTTGTCTTTTCTGGCCTGCTGGGTTTGCAATGAGATTTGTGGTAATGATTTTGTACCTGCATTCTTACTATTATGTTCTATATCCCATGCTTGCTTAAGACTTAACTAGAGATCAAGGAATATGGTACATTTCTAATCACATCACAGGAGAATTCTGTGATGGGAAAGTATAACACATTAACTGTTACAGAATGATCCACCTCTTATATTATGTGTGGAGATTCTTACCATGTATAGGTTATATTTATTGAATTTATTTGTTCATCATAGCTTCAACTTTGAGAACAAATAAAACTCAATTCAGATACAGGCTCTACCACTTCCTAGCTTAGATATATGCTTTTAAATTTCTCAAGCCTCACAACAGTTGACTATGAAAAACTATGTCCACCTAATATGTTCGTTTTGAGAATTACATAGGATTGTATACAAAGATCCAATTACAGTTGTTGGGACACAGTAAGTACTCAATATATATTAGTTATCTGGCTCCATCCCCTTGATATGTAATTAACAAGGCCCATTTCCCTAGGGAGTAGAGTGAGTGAGCAAGTGGAAGGGTGCTGAGATACATCTGAATAACATCCTCCTGGCAGCCAACACATCATGGCCCTTTGGCTATGGAGGATGGACATTCATCCTTCCAGAAGCCAAACTGGTCTTCAGAACTCTAGGAGGACAATTGAGTTTGACCATGGTTCTACAGTCTTTCTTTAAGGAGACAACAGGAATGTCAACGAACCAATTCTTCTTCCCATGTGGCAAAAAAAGGTTAAAAAGCTGATCACTTGAGGTGATAGGTAGGAGGTACGAGGGCAAGCAGTCAAGCAAATGGATAAATATTGCCAGCTTTTGAGGTCTAAAGTCAGAAACTGGTACTTGTAAAATATGTCTTTTATTATATTGTTTTTATGTGTATGGCTTTATGTATTCTTCTCTAATGCAGTAAATTTTCTACATTTCAATGTTATCTTAGCTATGGTAAGTGGAACAAAGGGAAAGAACGCTTAATGGGAATCAACCTACTTTATGGGCTAGGATGATGTGTCATCAAGAATATGAGTGGGGCAGAGTCAGTAATATTTACCTAGCTGACCTAAATAAAAGTAATTTATCCTTCTTTTGTATTCACATCATGTTGTACCATGGCTG
Source organism: Pseudorca crassidens (assembly GCF_039906515.1). Lineage (NCBI taxonomy): Eukaryota > Metazoa > Chordata > Mammalia > Artiodactyla > Delphinidae > Pseudorca > Pseudorca crassidens. The sequence goes on along the minus strand of NC_090311.1, from coordinate 51,865,638 downwards.
AGGTTGTTTCCTTATATGTTCTGGAAATATTTTCCTCATTTGTATAATTCACAAAGGAAGATGTCTCAAAACTGGGCATCTTTCAATATCACTTAAACTTTCTTTATGGAATGGCAAATAACTGTGAGTCAATCTGTAGTAAATTTTAATTGTAGTCCAGAAAGAAATCCCAGTCTCCAAACTTCCTGTAGCTTCAGCCCTAGTACTTTCCTTTTAATTGTGATCACCCACAGTTTCATCTTTGAAAGCCACTGTTTGCTGATCAAGTCTGGGCTTAAGAGAAAGTAACAGTTGATGCTGTAATAAAAATGTTTCTGAAAAATAGTGTAGGGTGAGGTTACTTTTTATTATTCACCTAAACTTTATTAGAAATCATTGTTTTTCTATTTAGAATTAATTCACATAATTAGGTAAAATAAATTAGATGCAACATGAAAGCAGAAGAGTTGCTAAGTTTCTAAATATACCTGGAACTGGATCTCATGCAAATGGTATATTTGAGAGGAAAGAACACACCCCTGTCTATCTATGTACTTTATTTTTAAGGTAGATTTAGGTTTATAGAAAAATGGAGCCGGAAATACAGAAAGTTCCCACATACACCCTACCACTTACCGGTTTCCCCTATCTTGCATTAGTGTGGTGTATTTGTTACAATTTATGAGCCAATATTAAAACATTATTGTTAAAGTCCACAGCTCATATTAGGGTTTCTTCTTTGTGTTGGACATGCTATGGGTTTTGACAAACGCATGACAGTGTGTATCCGATCACACAGAATGGTTTCATTGCCGTAAATGTCCCCTGTTCTCCACCTATTTATTCCTCTCTCCCTCCCCTCTTAGCAGCTACTGATCTTTTTATTATAGTTTTGTCTTTTCCAGAAGGCATATGGTTGGAGTACAGGCTACAGTATGTAGCCTTTTCAGATTGGCTTCTTTCACTTAATAATATTCATTTAAGGGTTTTCTATGTCTTTTCATGCCTTGACAGCTCATTTCTTTTTAGCACTGAATAATATTCCATTGTATGGATGTACCAGAGTTTGTTTATCCATTTACCTATTGAAGAACATCTTGGTTGCTTCCACATTTTGACGAATATAAACATACCCGCTACACACATCCACATGTGGGCTTTTGTGTGGACATAGTTTCCAACACATTTGGATAAATACCAAGGAGCGTGATTGCTGGATCATCCTGATACTGCCTGACTTCAAGACTTACCGTAACGCTCTAGTAATCACAACAGTGTTGTACTGGAGAAAGAGCAGGGAAATAGACAAATACGTAGCCCAGGAACAGACCCATAAAAATATAGTCAACTGGTCTTTGATGAAGAAACATTCTTGCCAACATCTATCTTTTGTCTTTTTGATAATAATCATCCTAACAGGTGTGAGGTGATATCTCGCGGCTTTGATTTGCATTTTCCTGATGATTAGTGACATTGACCATTTTTCTCATATACCTGTTGTCATTTGAATGTCTTCTTTTGAGAAATGTCTGTTCAGATACTGGCCCATTTTTCAACCAAGTGTCTTTTTCTTGCTTTTGAGTTGTTTGTGTTTCTTATAGATTTTGGATATTAACCCTTTATCAGATTTATGATTTGTGGATATTTTCATCCCATAGGTTATTTCTTCATTCTGTTGACTGTTTCCTTTGCCGTGCAGACTCTTTTGAGTTTGATGCAATCCTTTTGCCTGTTTTTGCTTTTGTTGCCTGTGTTTTTGGGGTCATATCCAAAAAATTGTTGCTCAGACCAAGGTGAAGAAGCATCTTCCCTGTTTTCTTCTAGTAGTTACGTAGTTTCAGGTTTTTCATTTAAGCCTTTAATCTATTTTGAGTTGCAACAACACGAATGAAACTGGAGGACATTATGCTAAGTGAAATAAACCAGGCGCAAGAAGATAAATATTGTGTGATGTCACTTATATATGGAATCTAAAAAAGTCTAACTCAGAGAAACAGACAGCAAAATGATGGTTGCCAGAGGCTGTAGAGTGGCAGAAATGGAGAAACGTTCGTCAAAGAGTTTCAGACATACAGGATGATTAAATTCTGGAGATATAATTATGCTATGGTGACTGTAATCAATAATACTGTATTGTATACTTGAAATTTGCTAAGAAAGTGGATTTTAAATGTTCTCAACACAGGCACAGAAAAGTTAAATATGTGACTTGATGGATACATTAATTAGCTTAATGCGGTAACCATTCCATAATGTATGCATATATCAAGGCATCACATTGTACACTGCAAATGTACTAATGACATTGACAATTGATGTATTTTTGTCAATTATACTTCAACAAAGCTGGGAAAATGAAGTGATTATTCATATAGTTGGATTTGTATCTACCATATTTTTACTATTTTCCTTGTCCTTGCTCTCTTTTCTTTTTTGTCTTCCACTCTTTTTCTGCCTTCTGTGGCTTTAATTGAGGAGTATTAGTGCTCATAAATGATTTTATTTTTTCTCTTCTTTTAGTATATCAATTATACTTATTTTTTGACTTTAAATGGTGCCTTTGAGTTTGCAGTATAGATTTACAACTAATCCAAGTCCTCTTTCAAATGACGTTATACTGCTTGCCGTAGCTGTAAGTGTCTAGGTTGCAGCCTCCTCTGGTGTCCTTGATTTGTCTCCCGTCTTGTACAAGATTTACCCCCATTGATGTGGTGGTAAGTGTGGGAAGACTTCCATAGTCCTTTTATTGGATTTCAGTCTTTTAGTGAATCTGTGCCTCTGAACTATTAACATCACAAGTAATTCTCATAGAATTAATATGAGAATTCACCCCACATAGAAGATTAAATTGTAGTTGGGTGTTTTCCTTCCACCAGGTCAGTTAGGCTCTGGCAAAATAGTTTCCCTTGAGGGCAGGTCTTATTAGGAACAGAATGCATTGCACGTATTTCAAAATGACTGAGTTTCTCCTCTCTCCTGCTGGAAGTACCAAGGAGTTTTTCTCCAGTCTTCACTGTGAGAAACTAGCAGAGATCTTGTAGGTAAAACTCACAGAAGTGTGGAACCCCATGACCCCATGTGGAACCCGCATAATGCCTCTCTCATGTTGTTAATTCTCAGACGTGTCCACACTGAGCCTTGAACAGTTCATCTATTACAGCTGAAGGTTTCCTACCCTGGTAGTCCTCTTGATTTTAATTAATAAAAAAAATTACATTATTCTATTACAATGTCTCCTTCCTTTTTTATGATAGGATCTCATTATCTTTTTTGTCCTGAGATTTTACCATATGCTATTTGCAAATGTACAACATTAGAGAAAGCAGCCAACTCTGAAGGTATGCCAGGAAATAAGATTTGAAGAATCAACATGACCCATTCAAAAGCCTCTATAATAAGCTTCATGAATTCCTTGGCTTTTCCTTTGTAATTATATTAAATGGAAGAGAACGAGACTCCATGCATGAAAGAAGTCAGTACCTTTCAAAGTGTGCCAGTCCCTGGCCCAGACTTTGAATAGCATTGATTTGGTTTGTGACATCACAACACTGAGTATTAGGACTTACCCTTCTAGGCAAGTCTGAGGGGCATCCTTGCCATTGTCTGTCACTCAGGACAACAATGTATTCAGAAAGAAAGGTTTATGTTTTCTACTTTATAACTGCAGAAGTGTTATTTTCTGTGCCAGAATAGTGGTGACAAATCAGTTGGGAAAATTACAGAATAACTTTGATTTAGACATTGAAGGGTTATATTATGTCAGTGGATCATATTTTCAGAGACAGAAGAGCAAATTGCATAAAGCTTTATTTGAAAAAATCACCTGCTAAGAATCACAGTTGCTGTGATAATGGAATCTCCATAAATGCACTAAACCTTATCTCAGTGAAAAGTCGATATAGTTTAACTAAGTTAAAATTTAATTTTTTTTTCCTCAGTGTACATTTAGAAACTCAAGAGGGTAAAAAAGAAAATAAAATTAACTTCATCTCACAACCCTGATATACCTACAATATTAGTTTTCTAGTGATACCATGATGAAGTACCACAAACTTAGCAGCTTAAAATAAAACAAATTTATTATCTAGTAGTTCTTTAGGTCAGAACTCTGGGTGACCTTGGCTGACTCTTCTGATTAGAATCTCACAAGGCTGGAATCAAGGTGTCTGCTGGACTGGGCTCTTACTTAGAGGCTCTGGAGGAGAATCTGCTTCCAGGTTTTTTCCAAGTCGTTGAAGATTCAGATCCTTCGTGGCTGTAGGGCTGAGGTCCCTGAATACTGGCTGGCTGTCAGCTGGAGCGTCTCTCATCCAGTTAGTGCTCCTGTGTTTCTTGTTGTGCTGCCCTGTCCATCTTCAAACCAGTAATGGTGCTTCAAATCCTTCTGCTTCAATCACTCCAACTTCTGCTGCTGCGTCTCCTCTGCCTCTAGTTTGAGAAAGTTCTTTGCTTTTAAGTGATTAGACTTTTAAGTGACTAGATTGGGCCAACTTGGCTAATCTCTTTACTTTAAAATCCATGAATTCTATCTCCAAATTTCCTTATGTCGTGTATAGTAACATTCACAGGTTCCAGGGAATAGGGTATGACTATTTTGGGGGCATTCTGCCTAATACCACATTTTAGGGTCCCTCAATTTTATTGGATTTAATGCATTCATTAGTATGTAATTCCTGACAAATAGAATGCCTCATAATTGATTTTTTCACTGAAAAATGTGGGTGACATCTTTACGTATTTTGAAATAATCTGTTCAATCCTCCTTCGTGGCCTTTATCCCAAGCACGTTGGTGTGTTTTGGTGATGAGTGAGGAGTGCCGCATAATTTCATACCCATGATATATAGAACACATAAATTTGGAATGACTTACTATCTTAAAAATTGTACCAGATTCAAGGTGTGTGGTACAGAGTCACTCTTACTAATTTATATTCCTTTTTGCTTTCTTGAGAGGGAGGAAAAGGGCACGGCTTTCATGCTGGGAGCCGTGAGTGACTTTTATCTGAATGTTATTCAGGGTATACATCTTGACAAGAAGAAGACTGAGAAGTTTTGCTTTAGTCTGAACAAGGTATGGTTTTTAATGACTGTGTTGTATTCCATTGTGAGGAAGGACAGACATTTTAGTCAAATCTATATTTTTGAAATTATTTGTGTACAACTTAGTAATGTTTTGAATATACACCTTTGTGTAGGGGAACTACTAGGACTAAAATATAACTCTGTTATTGATTAGTAATATTTATTGTCAAATTGCTACCCAGAAAGAATGTCCTAGTTTAAATTCCCATCAATCTTCTACAACAATATCTATTTTATTATGTCAGCCCCAGAATAAATGATGAATATACTTTAATTATAATACTGGCTAATGGTTTTTAAAGATATTTTATATCTTCTTAAGCAGCCATTTGTCAAAGAGCTTTATCTGTTTTCAATGAGTTTTCATCTGGAATAGATTTGTCTTCTTTTAAAATTTTTAACATTTTCTTTTTTTCTTTCTTTGCTTCCCTCTCTCTTTCCTCTTTTCTTTCTTTCCTTCCTTCCTTACTTCCTCCCTCACTCCTCTTCTTCTTTTTTCTCTTCTCTCCTATTTTCCTTTTTCCTTTAAAAAATATTGTAGGACCATGGTAAATTACACACACACACACACACACACACACACACACACACACACACACCCACCCACCCACCCACCCACACACACACACACACACACACACATGAAAACTGATATTAAATGAAGAGTCAATGTACTTCTCATTCTGGATCCCAAAGTAGAAGCAAGTGCTGTTAATGGGATCTATTCTAGTAATGTACAAATATTTTTGAATTAGTGAAAAGATATGTGGCATTAATCTAGCAGGACAAATAATGCCACAGATTCTGGAAGTTCTCAAAATTGATATTACTGAAAATTTTCCTGTGCACAGAAGTTTAAAATGAATGTCTTTTTTTGGAAAAATATCTGATGTTTAGTGAGATATACTCTTTCATTTATGAATAATTGGCATTTCCCAAGTCCCTTCAGAACTTTATTCTTAGATATGCTATAAGATTTGTAACTGTCATATTTTTGTAGTGTACATTTCAAATATATATGCAGTGCTGGCAAGCCTACATTTCTTGGCTGGAAAGTTTGACATTGAAAATATGTATTAATGTTCTAAAATATGTTTCTGACTCCAAAGGTACTGCTTAGCAGTGCTGGGTGCTGAGGGAAATGTTTTGTGGCCATGAAGCATGAAGCGTTACTAATATCTCTTAGAATATAAAATGAGTTTGTTTTCTAAAGTCATTGTGATTCTAGGTTCTCAAAATTTCTCTGTAGCTATTTAGATCATAGAGTTTGAGTCCAATAATTTGAAAAATAAGATTTAACATCTATGGTATTGACATTGCTATTGATTAGTGGATTAAAAACAAGAAAATTTTACATCCAATTAGAGACGAATACCCTTTAAGAATAGTACTTCTCAGTCTTTGAGAGGCTGCAATTCAGGAGGTAGTTTGTGAAATGTTCAGAGACATTGATATAGCTAATCATCTTGTGAGATGATAATACATCTATTCTAGAAAATATTTCTATTTTATATGCATGTACTTCTTCCTGTAATGAATATAATGTTTGGGGGAGCTCATATCTGTAAGTTGTCATTTGTTTAGTTATATTTGAATATATAGTCAATCATTAAACAAACAGAAGAGGCACCAGTATTTTATTTTAACAGCAGACTACCTTGGGCCACTTTGTGGAACATTCGTGTTTCATGGGAGCCAAGTTTGAAAACCTTTATTTTATTTTATTTTTATTATTATTATTTTTTTTTGCGGTGGGCGGGCCTCTCACTGTTGTGGCCTCCCCTGTTGCGGAGCACAGGCTCCGGACGCGCAGGCCCAGCCTCCATGGCTCACGGGCCCAGCCGCTCCGCGGCATGTGTGATCCTCCCGGACTGGGGCACGAACCCATGTCCCCTGCATCGGCAGGCGGCCTCTCAACCACTGCACCACCAGGGAAGCCCTGAAAACATTTATTTTAGTGCAGATGTGTAGAACAGCATTTTACAATGAGCTTGGCATGTTTATACTCTGTTCATTTTAATCTGTTTATTTCACAAGTTGTGGGCAGAGAAGTATAAATACTAGAGCTTTATGCCAATAGCCAGAATTAATTTTTACAAATTGGAAAATGTGAATAAATTGATTTTTAAAAAGTCAAATAGAATTTAATAAGCATTTGCCCGCTCTTATTTTGTGGCTTAGAAAAATCATTAATGAAATAATCATTACTTACTGAGCATTAACTATGTGCAGTTAACGCTTTATTACGATTTTTTTTAACAGGAAAGGAAACTAAAATTAAGGAAAGAGAAATAGCTTGCATGAAGTTCAGAAATTTGTGCTAGAAGCAAAATTTGAATCCACTTTTTGTTCAGAGCTCACAGTCTTAAACATTATTCTACCTGCGATAAAACTGCCCATTTTCTCCCCTTCCCTTTAATCCCATTACCTGTCAGCAGTGATTCTCAAAACTCCTTCTGCACCCAAATCTCCTAGAAGGCTTTTATATAAAACACAGATTGTCAGACCCCACTCCCAGAGTCTCTGATTCAGTAAGTGTGGGTCAGTCCTGATATTTGTATTTCTAACACGTCGCAGGTGATCTTAATGCTACCTATCCAGGGACCACACTTTGAAAACCGCTGTTGTATAGTCTCTAATGTTTATTGATAAATAGGTGGTAGCCTTTGGGATCTATTATTATTCTATACACGTGTTTCGGGTAAGTTAGATCTGGAAATTTGTGAGTCCAGATATCATTGATTTGAAGATGATGTTAAGCATTCTAGTACCTTCTTAAAGCTCTCGCTAATGACCTATCCCATAAAAGTCCTAATTTATTAATTTATTATTCATAACTGTAGCTGTGCAGAGCTATTCAGTCAGTCTAGACATAGTTTGTGAATTTAGAGGTGTATCCTAGAGAATTCACTGATATATACCTGATTATAGGAAGATAAAGGAAAATGTCTGGCCATGAATATATCTAGTCTTTGGATACAAGGACTCTACTTAAGAATACGTACTCAAATTAACTTTATATCTTTATTTCTAGTTCCTCATTGTTAATTGTATGTTCCTTCTTCATTACATCACCTATAGACTATTCAGAGTATACAAATTTTTCAGTATTGTCCTTTTTATTTTATACTTTTTAGGTATACCTATTTCTTCAAATAAACACTTTCTTGTATTTATTTACATGTTTAGTTAACATCCCCAACATTTAAACATAACTAAGTGGTTTACTACAAATCTATCTAGGCAGATTTTAACTTACTTTAGTAGGAAACACAATGCCATGGGACCTCAGTAGATACCATTAGAAGTGGTGCTTCTGTGATAGGCCGGATCCTTCACTTCCGAGTGTGCTTAATAAATTTCAGGCATTAAGACTCATCACAATCGCAGAAAGAGATGGCAAAATTCTGTATGTGGGGGGATCTGATAAAAGCTAGCCACTTAATCCTTGAAGAGGGAGATGAAAAGGGAAAGGGAGGCAGATAAGATGTACCATTAAATAGACAAACAAGCAAACAGAAAATAATTACGTGTTACTGATTACCTGAGCTTTCCTTGCAACTAACTATTCGTGTGAGACAAAAAGGCTAGTGAGAATACCAAGAATGTGCTTTAGATATTATTTTAAATACTAGTGTACTTAGCCTTAACAATGGTCTCTTTTAAACAGGATGCACGTATGCTACATGCACTCACGTGACTTGTACATACAGAGGTGCACACATGGACATACCTGTCTGCGTGCAAGCACACAGTGAAAAACTTCGCCAAGGCAATGCCCTTCAACATGTTTTTAAAAATCTGTTATAATCTCCCAGAGAACACTATTGCCATAGTAACTCAAAAGCCATTGGTATTCAAAATTAAAACAACCTACTCTTGCTATTCAAGATACTGATTATTTTATTGTCCTATTACATGGATTTAATTAGATGCACTCAGTTTTTTCTTATTTAATGTTGAAGGAGATACAACCTTGGATATAAACACTGAGGAACAGGTACCAACATTTCATTCGAAAGAAGTGTTTTTTTTTAATATTTTCCATTTATGTGCAATTTTTTTCTACATTTGCCCAACTTTTTTTTAAAACCCATATGCCTACAGTGTAGACAAACTGAATGCTGCTTGTGGCCAGAAGTAATGGTATGAGCACTTTTCCCTGCCCTCTTAACCCCAGGCTTCCACAAACAAGGGAACTTATCTGAAGTCAAGTCTCAGAACTAAATGGCCTTATTCTTGACCTCCATCTGCCCAAACTATCTCATGTCCCAGCTCAAAGCACTACTTACCACGTGACACACTCCCTGATAAATCATTCTACCATTCTACACTTATGTTCTCCATTTCCTCCTGCAGCATTTTCATAATGCATTCATTAAAAATGATATCATAGGGGCTTCCCTGGTGGCGCAGTGGTTGAGAGTCCGCCTGCCGATGCAGGGGACGCGGGTTCGTGCCCCGGTACGGGAAGATCCCACACGCCATGGAGCGGGTAGGCCCGTGAGCCATGGCCTCTGAGCCTGCGCGTCCGGAGCCTGTGCTCCGCAGCGGAAGAGGCCACAACAGTGAGAGGACCGCGTACCAAAAAAAAAAAAAAAAAAGATATCATAGGGACTTCCATGGCTGTGCAGTGGTTAAGAATCCGCCTGCCAATGCAGGGGACACGGTTCAATCCCTGGTCCAGGAAGATCCCACATGCCGTGGAGCAGCTAAGCCCGTGTAACACAACTACTGAGCCTGCGCTCTAGAGCCCGTGAGCCAAAACTACTGAAGCCTGTGCGCCTAGAGCCCATGCTCTGAAACAAGAGAAGCCACCACAATGAGAAGCCCACGCACTGCAGCGAAGAGTAGCCCCCGTTCGCTGCAACTAGAGAAAGCCCACGCTCAGCAGTGAAGACCCAACGCAGCCAAAAATAAATAAATTAAATTATCAAAAAAAGGGAATGATAGATTTATAAAAAAAAAAAAAGTATCATAGCATATAAAGTTTGATGTCAATAGATTGTGTTTTTCTTGAACGTTTCCTTCTGTTTCCTGTAGTCTTCTGTCTCTCCCTCTTTCCATCAATAGGGAGGGAAGAATGCTGATTTTCACTGAGTACGATTGCTGACCCAAACCCTCTGTTAGGCACATATATAGGTTATCTTTCTTAAGCTCTGCTAGAGTCTTATAAGGTATGAATTTTTTTCACTTTGTATATGAAAAGATTGAAGCCCTGAGAGGCTAAGGAAATTTAGATTATAAAATTGAAGGTAAAATGTATTTCTGTGAATATGCATTGGAGGATTAGAAACCCTCTGTTTTTTCTGAGTGCCCTGGTTGAGGGGTGTTCTCTGCCAGTGCTGTAATAGGCAGGGGCTCTGCCTGTGCAAGCCTGGGGAAGATGCTCAGATGCTATGCGCGCGCGCGCGCACACACACACACACACACACACACGTGTGCATGGAGACACCCAGTCAAAGTTCATGGAGAAGGATGAAGCATGAAGGAGAGAGGAGTCTGACACCAGTGAGTGAGGAGAGGCGAGGCTGAGGACCTCTGGGGAGCCTGCAAGGCTGGAACATAAACGTCTGCTGGGGATTAGTAAAAGGCCCGGTGTGATAGTCTCCTCTTGATTGTTCTCTCTGTGGAATCTGCCTACGAAGTCCAAAAAGAAAACCACAAATTGCTAAGAGAAATGAGATTTCTTATGAAAAACAGTGACAAAGTGAGCTTCCTGTACTGCTTGGCAGGAGACCAAGGCAAGGCAATAGGAGAGAGTTGCATAAGTATGGGAGTGTTACATAAGTCACAGGCTGATTGGCACGGAAATCACAGTTTCTTCCTCTACACCATGCAAGCGTTTCCTCAGGTCTTCAATTGTGTTGGGGGGATTTGATGTAGGGAGCTAGGGTCCATCTGTCTACACTGGGCAATCATTTCTAAAGTTCTTTGAGGTTGCTTAATTCTGATTATTCCCTGTTTCTAATAAAGTAGTCAACTAAAATATCATTACGGAAGAGAAGAGTATTTCTCAGGCCTTCAGTGAGGACCCGTGTCCTGGCCAACAATTCCACCTGTGATCTGTGTCTCCTGCCCATCGGGGCTGCTAGAGCTCCTGTGGTTGTATGTTTCTCCCAACGTTTTAGACAGATTTCCTCCAAATTGCTCCGTTTTCTTTAACAGGCCACAACAGTATTGTGATTAATTTGGCTATAATTGAGTTTTATTACAAGAGTGACATTTGTCTTTGACTTTGGCAGGATGCTTGCCTCTTTTTTTTTATTTTTAACATCTTTATTGGAGTATAATTGCTTTACAATGGTGTGTTAGTTTCTGCTTTATAACAAAGTGAATCAGTTATAGATATACATATGTCCCCATATCTCTTCCCTCTTGCGTCTCCCTCCCTCCCATCCTCCCTATCCCACCCCTCTAGGTCGTCACAAAGCACTGAGCTGATCTCCCTGTGCTATGCGGCTGCTTCCCGCTAGCTATCTATTTTACGTTTGGTAGTGTATATATGTCCATGCCCCTCTCTCACTTCGTCCCAGCTTACCCTTCCCCCTCCCCGTATCCTCAAGTCCATTCTCTAGTAGGTCTGCGTCTTTATTCTCGTCTTGCCCCTAGGCTCTTCATGACCTTTTTTTTTTAGATTCCATATATATTGTTAGCATAGGGTATTTGTTTTTCTCTTTCTGACTTACTTCACTCTGTATGACAGACTCTAGGTCCAGGAAGCTTGCCTCCTGGTCATCATCTCCAGCCAGTGAGTTGGAGCTATGGTTCCAGACATTGCACAAATGACAGCCCAACCAGATAGAATATATGTGTGCTTGTGTGTGTGCGTGTGTAGGGGTTCTGGTAGGGAGAGCAAGTGATGGTACAAGGAGAGGGGTGGGCACAGAGGCCTTTATGCACAAAGTCGATCCAATGGTCATTAAGAATAGTCAAGAGATGACAAGATGGATGAAGTAATAGCCCTGCTTTCTTATTGCCAGAGAGTTTCTATTAATTGGTTTAGGAAGGACTCTGCCTACGTCACCTCGAACCTTTTTCCCACTGCTTATAATGAGGTAACAAGTTAAACATTTTAAACAAAATATGGTGATATTTCATTAAGGATATCAATGTATACATTCATAGGCTTGAATATATGTGTTATCACCAAACATAACAGAAAAGTAAGCAAAAAATAAGGGAAAGGAATGAACACATTACTTACAATGGAAAAAATATGCAAATAAAACCAAATATATGAATTCTTTCAGTGCCAAACTTTAGAGAAATGGTAAAATAAATGAAACTGTATTTATATCATGAAATGTTATTCATTAAACTCTAATTTTCAGTGAATTGTAGTGTCATAATTATATAATTACAATATTGAGTATAAAAAGCATGATATTAAATGATACAATGCCAGTTTTGCACCACTTAATAGTATAACAATGTCCATGTACATGTTTGAAGTCTTTCTGGAATAGTGCATAATTTTAATGGTGTTTCTCTCTGGAAAGAGAGATGAGGAGTGATTTTTATTTTCTTATTTATTTTACTATCGTTTGAAAATTTACATATTCTAAATTTCTATATTAATAAAGGTATAATCATTTATAATCAGAAAAAACTGTTTAAAGAAATTCTAGTACAAATCAAAGAATGAGTGAAGTTTTGGGCATTAACATTAAAGAGGCACAGTTTTTTACTTTAACCTACTATGTTGGGCCAAAGGATTAGCAGTAGTCTTTCCGTTTAAATTTTATCATGGCTCCAATATTTACGAACTCCACCAATGTCAGCTAGAGGAAATGGGGGCTTAATATTTAGGAAGAAAACATGTAGGATAGAAAAATTTTTAAATGTCTGCTCCAGAAACTTTGAAATCCTCTGTCACTATGTGAATTTTAAGGGGCAGAAGCACATTAGCTCCCAGCTGTCCTTTGAAGGGAATGGGGGTGGGTGGAGCCTATAGAACCCATGAGAGCTGGAGAGCAAGAAAGGTGTGGCTTGACAAGGAACTAAGACTCTGAAACATAGGTTCTGCAAGAAGATTTCTTCCAGTTTTTGTTTTCATAAGGACCATGGAAACTACCCAAGTAACAGGGACTGGTATTTGTGCATGTAAAGTGGAAATTTCCCCTAAACCGTTAAAAAGAAAAATACCTGAAGAAAATGTGAAATTCCTCCATCTACCAGACTTTCGTATGCTCAAAACTTCCTAAGTCGTCTCCCTTCATTGGATGAACCCCTCAAATTCATATGTTGATATTCGAATCCCAGGTACTTCAGAATGGGAATGTGTTTCGAGATAGGACTTTTAAGGAGGAAACTAAGTTAAAATGGGGTCATTTAAAGAGAACCCTAATCCAGTATGACTGGTGTCCTTACAAGTACAGGATAATTTTTTTTAACATCTTTATTGGAGTATAATTGCTTTAAAATGGTGTGTTAGTTTCTGCTGTAAAACAAAGTGATTCAGCTATATGTATACATATATCCCCATATCCCCTCCTTCTTGCATCTCCTTCCCACCCCTCTAGGTGGTCATAAAGCACCCAGCTGATCTCCCTGTGCTATGCGGCTGCTTCCCACTAGCTATCTATTTTACATTTGGTAGTGTATATATGTCCATGCCACTCTCTCACTTTGTCCCAGCTTACCCTTCCCCCTCTCCGTATCCTCAAGTCCGTTCTCTAGTAGGTCTGTGTCTTTATTTCCATCTTGCCCCTAGGTTCTTCTGACCATTTTCTTTTTTTTAGATTCCAAGTATATGTGTTAGCATAGGGTATTTGTTTTTCTCCTAACTTACTTCACTCTGTATGACACACTCTAGGCCCACCCACCTCACTACAAATAACTCAGTTTTGTTTCTTTCTATGGCTGAGTAATATTCCATTGTATATATGTGCCACGTCTTCTTTATCCATTCATCTGTTGATGGACACTTAGGTTGCTTCCGTGTCCTGGCTATTGTAAATAGAGCTGCAGTGAACATTGTGGTACATGACTCTTTTTGAATTATGGTTTTCTCAGGGTATATGCCCAGTAGTGGGATTGCTGGGTCGTGTGGTAGTTCTGTTTTTAGTTTTTTAAGGAACCTCCATACTGTTTCATAGTGGCTTTATCAATTTACATTCCCACCAACAGTGCAAGAGGGTTGCCTTTTCTCCATACCCTCTCCAGCATTTATTGTTTGTACATTTTTTGATGATGGCCATTCTGACCAGTGTGAGGTGATACCTCATTGTAGTTTTGATTTGCATTTCTCTAATGATTAATGATGTTGAGCATTCTTTCATGTGTTTGTTGGCAATCTGTATATCTTCTTTTGAGAAATGCCTATTTGGGTCTTCTGCCCATTTTTGGATTGGGTTGTTTGTTTTTTGATATTGAGCTGCATGAGCTGCTTGTAAGTTTTGGAGATTAATCCTCTGTCAGTTGCTTCATTTGCAAATGTTTTCTCCCATTCTGAGGGTTGTCTTTTCATCTTGTTTATGTTTTCCTTTGTTGTGCAAAAGCTTTTCAGTTTCATTAGGTCCCATTTGTTTATTTTTGATTTTATTTCCATATCTCTAGGAGGTGGGTGAAAAAGGATCTTGCTGTGATTTATGTCATAGAGTGTTATGCCTATGTTTTCCTTTAAGAGGTTTATACTGTCTGGCCTTACATGTAGGTCTTTAATCCAGTTTGAGTTTATTTTCGTGTATGGTGTTAGGGAGTGTTCTAATTTCATTCTTTTACATGTAGCTGTCCAGTTTTCCCAGCACCACTTATTGAAGAGGCTGTCTTTTCTCCATCGTATATCCTTGCCTCCTTTGTCATAGATTAGTTGACCATAGGTGCGTGGGTTTATCTCTGGGCTTTCTATCCTGTTCCCTTGATCTATATTTCTGTTTTTGTGCCAGTACCATGCTGTCTAGATTACTGTAGCTTTGTAGTATAGTCTGAAGTCCGGGAGCCTGATTCCTCCAGCTCCATTTTTCTTTCTCAAGATTGCTTTGGCTTTTCGGGGTCTTTTGTGTTTCCATACAAATTGTGAAATTTTTTGTTCTAGTTATGTGAAAATTGCCATTGGTACTTTGATAGGGATTGCGTTGAATCTGTAGATCGCTTTGAGTAGTATAATCATTTTCACAATGTTGCTTCTTCCAATCAAGAGAGAACATGGTATATGTTTCCATCTGTTTGTATCGTCTTTAATTTCTTTCCTCAGTGTCTTATAGTTTTCTGCATACAGGTCTTTTGTCTCCTTAGGTAGGTTTATTCCTAGGTATTTTATTCTTTTTGTTGCAGTGGTAAATGGGAGTTTTTCCTTAATTTCTCTTTCAGATATTTCATCATTAGTGTATAGGAATGCAAGAGATTTCTGTGCATTAATTTTGTATCCCTAGCACAGGATATTGAGATACATACACTACAGCTGGAAGACCATATGTGGACATTGGGAGAAGACCCCACCTGCAAGTCAAGGAGAAAAGTCTCAGAAAACACCAACCCTGAAAGTGCCTTGGTCTTGAACTTCTGGCCTCTGTTTAAGCCATGAAGTCTGTAGTAGTTTGCTGTGGCAGCTCTAGAACATGAATACAGTCGCTAAGTCATCCTACTCACCATTGCCTTATAAGATTAAGAAGCACTAGCCTTCATCCTTTTTCTGTAAAGGCCTTTGGTCTTTTGTCATCTGCAGGTTAATAACAATCCCTTATGTGCTTATTGCAATCAGCAACATCAAGGGTATAATATATATATATAATTTAATATTCATAACATCTCAGTGAGATGGAGATTCTTAATTTCATTTCAGAGCATCTGAGCTTAATTAAATTGCCCAGTGTCACTGAGAACTGGTGCCCCAGTGTTGAGATGACAATTGTACTTAAGTTTTTTATTATTCCACATGTAAATTAGGGAAGTTGGAATCTTGAAGATTTGGGGAACTTAATAATTTGCCTCTTCAAGCTTCCCCTTTTGCTCTAGTTAAAAACTTATTGATCAGGATAAGGCTTCCCTGGTGGCGCAGTGGTCGGGAGTCCGCCTGCTGATGCAGGGGACGTGGGTTCGTGCCCCGGTCTGGGAAGATCCCACGTGCTGCGGAGTGGCTGGGCCCGTGAGCTGTGGCCGCTGAGCCTGCATGTCCGGGGCCTGTGCTCCGCAATGAGAGAGGCCACAGCAGTGAGGGGCCCGCGTACCGCAAAAAAAAAAAAAAAAAAAAAAAAAGAAAACTTATTGATCAGGATAAAATCAGACCTGCTGGAAGGTTACATCATGAATGATGGTGAAAAGTGGATTCATGGGCCTCTCTCATCTTTCCCCAACAAAACTTAATATAGGGGCCTTGGAGACAGACAGACCTTGGGAAAATTCTAGCTCTAACAACTGACCAGGTCTATTTTCTGGCAGAGAAGCCTCATTTTTTTCCCTTTAAAATGAGGATAGTAACCACTTTATGGAGGTGTGATGAATGAATGATTGGATGCCTGTGAAACAGCACAGTGGCTGACAGAATAAATAGTGTGTGTCGACTATTAGTATTACCTGAGATTACACAGGGTTGGTTATTCTCCCGAAAGACAGAGATCCCACTA
Source organism: Pseudorca crassidens (assembly GCF_039906515.1). NCBI lineage: Eukaryota > Metazoa > Chordata > Mammalia > Artiodactyla > Delphinidae > Pseudorca > Pseudorca crassidens. The sequence goes on along the minus strand of NC_090311.1, from coordinate 51,849,009 downwards.
AAAGCCATTAACACTTTCCCACTGACTATAAAATAACATTGATCTGATTAATTTGAAATACACTGGGGTGAAGTAGTAAAACATCTCATTTACTCTTCATGGAAAACCTAAGATGAAGCTATCCTTACCAACTTGCTGTTGATGACTGACCTTAAGCTTAGTTAATTCCCAAGGTCAAACAGCTATTAGATATGACAGTACTATTGGAAGCTCAGGCATGTCTGACACTACCATCCATATTTTTCACAGCTACTGCAGCCAAAGCCTGACTCAAGTCTGTTAATTCCCAGCATGTCCGTATGTCTGTCTTGTCTTCTCAGACCCTGTGCCAGGGGTTGGTGAAGTAGAATGCAAGCATTAACCATGGTTTCCCAGGCTTCATTCTTCCTGCCTCAATTCATATATCAATAAAAGATGTGGGAAGGAACACAGAATTTTCTAGTTCCTTTTTTCATCTGGGTCAGCAGACGGCCAAAAGATGGCTGTGGCTGAGTAAGAGCCGAACACATTTAACACCCTTTCAAAGCATACTCTGTAAGGGGATCGAACTGCATATACATTATCTCTGGCATTTCCTTTTACTAAAATATAATTTCACATTTATAAAGCTAGTAAGGACCTAAGAAATTAGCTGTGTTATTCATCATAAAGGCAATACCATTTCTATACAGTGATGGTCCTTCCTCTTCTGACTTGGAAGCAAATTGTCTTTCTTGAAACAAGAAATTTTATCCCTCTGAAATTCACAACAACATGGTCCTTTTTTTTTGCGGGGGCGGGGGGGGGGCTGTGTTAATTTATTTGGAGAAAAGATACAGAGAGTGTAACAGTGGAGTTGATAAAAATCATTTGCCCAAGACGAATACCATGTTCATTCCATTATCTCCACCCCCTTTTCTACTGATGATTGAAACGTAAAATGAAAAATTATGTGTGTATTATAGTTCTACTCTATAATCTCTGCCAGGACTTTCTTTACACGTTGGACTTCCTCACTGTATGTGAATGAGACCGCAATTCACCCGGGGTTCTAATAATCATAGTGATAACATGAATTGGATTCTAGATATTCTTTCTCTTTGTACTCCTTGAGCAAATAAAGAAGGATGTGAAAAGTTGTTACTTTGGGGATTCCTCCTTGTAAAGTTTAGGAGTAGGGCTGAAGCATTGTGGAGCTCTGTTTTTAACACCACAATGCCCGAACTGGTCCCTCAGCCCCAGGCTCCTTCTGCCTTTTGTAAAGGGCCTATGCTTCTGTGTATTATTGCCCTTTGGGGTTTGCCTAGGCAACGCCTCCAAAATCTGCTTAGTTCATTTGTCCCTCCTCCAGTGAGGACTCTCAATCAGGTTTGCTCTCCTGCTGGTTCCCAGGATTTTCAGAATTTTACTTGCTTATCGTTTATCCATCCTTCCCACGCACTTTACTTTAGCATCTTCTTTGTGCCAGGCATTGTGTTAGGCTTCAGGGATAGATACAGGGTTCAACAAAGTAGACATGGGCCCAGCCTTCCTGGGGTTCTCAGCCAGATCACAGTACAGTCGTAGTGATACAGAAGGGCCTGGCACCTCTTGCAAAGCAGGAGGGAAAGTGGAAGAGGCAGATATTTGCAATGTAAAACCTTTTCCTTCTAAAATAGGCAATGGACTTTAATTATGAAAATTATTTTTAAGCATATAATCTCTGCGCAGTGTTTTGGGGATACTTTTGCATGTGCACAGGGTAGAAGTCTCAGTTCCAACCAAAAAAATTTAAAAAAACCTCATTACTATGGCCCTGCCTGGGCTATTGCATTTGCTTCCCCCATAGTTACATGATCTTTTTCAGAGACAGGTGGAATGGAGAAGGAACCCTAGAAGGCTTCCTGCAGCCACATTAAAATTTTCACACTCCTACTTGGTCTTTCCTAACCACTCCTAACAGGATTCCCTTAGAAGGCACTGGGCTATCCTATAAATTACAAAATGAAATATTTATCAGTTGAAAATGTTTGAATCAGTTTTTAAAAACTCAGTGTTTTTAACAACTTTTTATTCTAGGAAATTATAAGCCTATGTTTGCTATTATTTCTGCTGTTAAATACACTCATATACATATAAAGGGTTTAATCCAATGTTAATTTTAAAATAACCATAATGTACCAGCTTGACACGTTTCGTTTTAGTTTTTTATAAGGAATAAATGGAATAGACTGCTTCATAAATTCATAGAATATTAGACCCAACTTAGCACTTGGGAACCACAAATGCCGTATTAAATTCAGGAAAGGACACATGTATAATATGTACATTTGATAAAGCATTTTTGAACCTGAATATGTATCAAGGAGTTGCTAGATCCGTGAGCCTCAAAGGACCTTAAAGATCTTTCCCCCTCTGGACAGACCAGAAGTGATATTAATGCATGTTGAGTGTGTGCAGTACTCTCTGGATGGTGTGCTGGTTGCTTCACAGTCTTGGCCTCCTTGAATCCTCCAGAAACCCCATTTTTAAAGTGTTAATATGCTCACTTAAGGATAAGGAGCCTGTAGCTCTCAAGGCTAACTTTCCCTCTCATTGCTAGTAAGCGGTGTAAAGAGGCTTATATGCTCTGTGAACCTAGCCCGTGTACTTTTCTATTTCCCACACTCCTTTTTGTTTAAAAAAATGCATCCCAAATCTATAATAACCATTTGTAACAATGAACAGTGAGTTTATAACCCAGAATTCAATGAAATACACAGATAACTGTCCTATTACCGAGTTGGTTTATGTGACAGTCTAACTAATATGCCCTTGATGGATAGAAATGCAGAAAGACCAGTGCCTAAAAATAACTTTTGTAAAATATGGCATTGCATCCTTGGAAGTAAACATTTAATCTGAGGCAATCCTTTTCTAATATAGGGCCCAGTTTTGCTTGGGCGCTTCAGAGACTATTTCAACCTCCATCCTTGTTTTCTATCTCTCTGGTCTTTGCAAAGCAGAACAGATGTAAATGCAAGAGTTCTGAGCCATTCAGTTAGATTTCATGCACTACTGACCCAGCCATTTATCCTCAGTCTTACCTGAGTTGGTGGCAGACGCCTGGCATGTCAAAAAGCATTTCTAAATTGAAGAGGGAAACGTACTGAATGTTGGTTAATAGGGTCACAAGATATATAAATGGTGAAATGTGTCATCATTGTAGCAGCAATGATGTTGCAGAAGGGGACAGTGCAAATGTGCATTTCCAACTTCCTTATTGTGTAATGTTTGGGTCCACAAGATAAGAAAGAGAAAGTAGAGGTTGTCAAACATGCTTTGGAAGTTATGGGCATCCTGATAGGTGATAAACACCATCGCAAACCTAATTGGATTGGACTCTGCATTCTGCCGTTTACAGGCTTTAATATGCCGACTTGATGATAGAGCTGAGTCTGTGATTATGTCTGTAGGTGGAGCTTTCGCATCGCTGAAGATGATGGGCCCTACGTTCAGGGACCTTCATCATCATCAGTTTACTCAGACTCACCATCAGTGGTTGAATGACTCTACTCATGCCGTGAATCAGCTAACTGAAAAGGAGATCCTTGCAAGTTGTAGATGATGAATCGATATTTGTGAATTGATTAGATGTTTTTGATGGACTCCGGCAGTTTTCCTTGTGAGGTCATTCAAGCTATTTAGTCATGAAAAAGAAAAAGGACCAAAATACATCTATGGGTAATCTACCAACTGTATGGACCCTGGGAATGATGGAAATATGTGTGTGCCCTGGGGAAGGGTAGAGCCCAGGAAAGCCTTCTGGAACCGTGAAGAGGATTCTGAACTTCTGCCGTAACCCACAGCCTCAATCATTATCGGGGAGAGTGTGCAAAAAGGCAGGAATAAAGAAATATCTCCATGCACATAGATCATTTAAAAAACTCTTTCTTTGGGCTGTAGAAGTGAATTCACTTGAGTAAAGGGCATTAACTTTTAAAATCATAGCTTAAATAAGCTATAAAGGATATTAGGAAGAATTTAACCTGACCCTTCCTTCCATCCAATGCTTGAGTTACTGTTCCACATTCCCACACAGAGTAACTTCTAAATCCGTTTGTTCCCAGAATATTGAATTTGACATCATCCAATTGACTTGACAATCAGTCAATTGTTGATTGACTTGACAATCAGCCAGTTCTTGACTCATGATAGTTAAGAGCAGAGGCCTGCTCGTTCCTATTCCTTGAGACCTTTTTTTCTGCTAGGTTCTGCCAATACCAGGAAGTTCTCCTCTATCAGACTCAAAGTTGACTTGTAGATGTCAGTTTTACTAGCTCTCTGGCATAGTCCCATACTGCTCAATTCCATTGTACTCCATACATTTATTTTTATTATCAGCTACTTTGAGGAAGACAGAAGACTATTCCTAGATTGGTTTAGCCGCTCTTTAATCATATTGCTATTCATTGTGGTTTAATAACTCTGCAATGGTTATATTTTAGTAAGGCTGCTTCTGACAGAAGTTCTGGCTGGTTATGCCAAAAATAAAGTGAGGAGCCCCAGTAGGTTTTTTGGACTCTGCCATTAGACACGGGTTTTGCCTCCATCAGTGCACTTCCAGCCATGGTTACCCTCCTGCACACTCTCAATGTAATCTGCTGGGAACGGAAGCTGAAAATGCTAGAGTTCTCCATTTAAATCACTTTAAGCAAAATACAGGTTATTTGAGCATATCTTTTGCATCCTCCATGCCCAGTAGTAATTTTGCAGAATTACCGGGATCTATTTCAGGGTAAACTTGGCATTTAAATTAGGTGGTTGTAATTAGCATCTTGACTGCATGCAGTCAACAGCATGAAAGGAAGAGCAGGGAAAAGATTCCATTGGCTTATTTTTGCTGTAGAAGAAAATAAAAGAATAAAAAAGTAGTACACTGGAAAAAAAAAACACCCAAAAACCCCACACAGTTTGAAGTAAGATGACTTGCAATTTCCTGGAATCAAAATGATAAACTTTATCACACATTCAAATTATTATATACCGAAGGAATCGTTTTTAAGTCTCTTTACCAGAACATTCACGAAAATTTACCTTTCTTCTCCAGAGAAGCCCAAAGACAGTGTCCTGATCTTGAAATTATTCTAACACAAGTGCCAAACGAATGTTCACACTCAGTCCTTCCTCCACAACTCTGCAAGTCTTACCCATCACTCAAACCGCGACTCAAAACTCACTTCTAGGTTATCTAAGGATAATCTTAGCCCAAACAGGACAGGGCCCCTGTTGACTTCTCTTCACCCACCCCTCTGGTGATGCCACTGCCCTGAGCTGGGTTTGGATATTGACTTTATTGCAAGGAAAATAGTGGTTTCCCACTATTCATGCGTGATATCTTGTTGAGTTCTAGGCACCCTCTGGGCAACACTCAGAATTGATGACCCAGTGCAGAGGAGGGGCTGGAAACTCTGTCATTTCAGGGAGCAGTTAAGGACACGAGAGTACAAATGAATTTTTGAGGACATTATTTACTACTGTAGTTCAATGATTTGAACAGCTCCTTTGTGGCATGAGGATTAGACTTATTTTGTGCAGGAAAAACAAGAGAAAGATAGATTTGGCTTGAGATTAAGAACATAAAATGGTCATGTAGTGTACTGGAAAGAGCACAGGAGTTTTATTTAGGACACTTGATGCTGAGCTGGGACCCTGGCCCTGCTGCTGTCTTCCCATGAAGTTTCCCATGAGGTTTAGCCGTTTAGCCTGTCTGAAATTTACTTCCTCAGATGTTAAATGAGGATAATAAGATCTCTGTTTTATAGTCAGGAAGAAATAAAAGATACTAAAAGATAAAGCATTAAGCACTCATATTAACATTAGGGAGGGGCACTCAAGGGAAGGAGGAGGCCGTACAGCCTTTTTCTGGGAGTGTCAAATGGGAACTCAAAAGGACACTAAACCTATGAAATTACTTCCAACATTTGAACTTCATGAAAACTTTATGAAAAATGAAAATATCTCCTCTTCTCCCCATAGCCTATTAAGGGATTCACATGATTATAATGAATTGCATACATTTTCTCAGTCCAGATTTTAGGAAACTGGAGCTGGAAACATAACAATAAATTGAGTAATGTGTGCATTTTCATGTTACCTCCTAGAGACAATTTCTTAACCTATAGGAATGGTTATAGTCTGCAAAAAAAAGTAGACACCAATCTGTTCAGTGAGAAAGAAATTGTTTTAAATATGTAACTTCTTAAATGAAACCTTCGCCGGTGAGCAGAAGATATAGGAGGGAAGTCTTTTGGTCTAGGGTAGAACTTTCCAAGCAAGTTGCCCCTAAAAGGGCATCCTCATGAGGTAATGAGATTCCTACTATGAATGCATGCTGGAGTTGGTTAAAGATCAGTTGAGCAATACTTGGGTGAGAATATTGCAAATAGCATCTCCATTCAGATTGGGGAAGTGAACTAAAAGTAGATTTTTTAAAGGCTCCTGTCTCCCGTGATTCCATTATATTTCAGGACTTAACAACTGGGAGAAGTAAAGATGTATCTGTCAATAATCACATTTAAAACTGAGGGCATTCTCAAAGATAAGCTTGACGATGGGGACAGAAACAGAATAAAACAGTTTTCTCAAGAATGCCTTTGCCTCCCGGGTAGTCTCAATGTAATACTCCCTCTTTGTCAGTGAAGAGAAACGGGGTGAAAGGTGTTTAAGCAGCCGTCCCAGTGGAGGAAGTACTTTAGCACAGTTCTGGGAAAATGAAACCAAAGGGAACCCACAGAGAAGGAGCCACAGATCACCCTCTGTTCGTAGCAGTAAATGGGGGGAGGGGGCTGGTAGCAATCAAAGCACAGCTGCAGGTAGGGAGTGTGGCATTTCCGCTGCCAGGAGCAAAAGCCAACACAGACGGATGGGCCTGTTCCAGTGCACATCTCAGCAAAAAGATTGGTCAACTGAAGAAAATGTACAGTGTGAGAGTTGTGAGTTAAGTTTTATTTGGGGCAAAATGAGGACTGTATCACGGGAGACAGCATGTCAGAAAGCTCTGAGAAACTGCTCCGAAGAGGCAGGGGGGAAGGTCAGTATATATGGGATTTTGGTGAAGTGAGGTACATGCAGTCAGACACACATTTTTGCAGAAGGTTACTGCTAGTCACGAGGAGCAGATGTCACCATTTACGATTTTAGCACTCTTCTAGACATGAGGAGATGTAAGAATTGGGCTCATAAAATCTTCTCCTGAAAACATCTGTCTGAAGGCCTGTTCTGCCAGTTTTTCCCAGAGCACAGAGGGCCTCATTCCTGATCTCCAGCCTGAACTTTTAGGGTGTGTTGAAGGTCAGTGACTCTGGTGGCTAGTGACTTCAACCTTGTAGAGGCAGATGGCAAGTAACAATTTTTAGTTGGCAGATTTGAACTCCAAATCCCATATTAATTAGGAATAAGAATAAATAAGAAGAAAATGTGAGGGGCCAGAAAGTAAAAAGTCAGAGAAAAGCAAAGAAAGAGGTAATTTTAAGAAATAATAGCAATATGGAAAGCTTTTCAACATAGGGTGGCATAGCCAGACTGTGTGGGCAGAGGCAAAGTAGACCGTTTTCTCATTGCTTTGGTTTTCTTAATAAAAATAGCTGTGGTAACTTAAGACGTTTGGACCAGAAAGAAAAGTAGAAATAGGATATGTCAGTTATAGTCCTATCTTCCAAACAGAGCAACTCTTCCTACTTGGGCTATTTCCTCCCACTGTTTTCAAAGTAAGAATTTTTAGTTAAAAACAGTTTCAGTGGCCAGTTTTGTATTTTATTTTCATCTGATTCCAAAATAGTTCTCTTGGTTATTATAAACCTTTAAAATACAATTTTATAATATAAACCCTTTAAAAAATATAGTATACCTTAACACATTAGACGCACATTAATTTATCCTCCCATCTTCCTATTGTTGGGCAATGAAGTTTGCCTCCATTATTTTTACTGCTAAAAAAAACCTAAAAACGACATTTTTGTTCACAAAGCTCTTTTTTATTCATTAATTTATAGTACTAATAGTGAGTGGAGTTACTGGATATGAATATAATCAAGATTTTGATGTATAATGTTACACTGAGTTTTCAAATTGCATTCAGATAAGTAAATACGGTGCATGACTTTTTAGCACCTCTCTAAGGAAGGATTTTGGTAGTTGCTGTAACCTTCCCTTCAGGATAAATTCCGGGAGTTAGTCATTAATCTGTCTCCTGAGGAAGAGAACAAACATACAGCACTTTGCAGAAAGGTGTTAATTAAGCCTCCCAACTCCCTAGTCAGAGAGGGACCAGAATTGTCCTTACTGCAGTGTTGACTAAGAAATGTCGTTAATCTATGTGACAGATACCAAGTCAAATTCCACAGACACAGGAGCACTCTTCTGCTAGAGATGATGATTTCTTCTAAATATGACCCAGCTAGCTCCTGGGCTTTCCTGGAAGATTCTAGCCTGCTGCATCTGCCATGCCCCATATTTCTCATGTGTGAGCCCATGAGAACCCTTGATTCTAATTCAGGATTCCACCTCCAGCTCTGTGTGTTCTCCAGGCATAAACCTTTCTGTGTGTGAGTTCTCCATAATCTCAAGGTAAAGGTGGACTTTACGTAATCTTGGAGATGATGTTTGAAACTGCTCTAATTCCGCATCACTAGGTGCCTTCAGCTTGTTCTTTAGTCTTTACAGATAGTACAATTAATAGTTAACACCTATTTACACATTGGCTCAGAGTTTCCTTTTAGATTTTATATTCCTGTAAAACAGGATAGCTCAGTGCAGCCCTGACAGTGTTCAGGGTTTTTGTTTTTGTTTTTGGATATGCTGTTGTTGTCAATTTTTACTTTTGCTTTGGGAATAATTTCAAACTTACTGAAAAGGTGCAAAAATAAAAGCATTTCAAAGACCAGTCCTATACTCTTACCTAAACTCAGCTATTGATAACATATTACCTCGTTTATCATTTGCATATTACCTCGTTTATCATTTGCAGTCTATCAATCAGTTGATCAATATATAACTTTTTAAAAAAAATTCATCAGTGGCCCTTTGTCTCTAAATATTTATGTGTGTGTTTCCTCCCATGGGCTAGTAATGTGCATCGTGAGAATCAACTTAAAAACCAGATGGATGTCCCTTGATGAAAAATGGCCTCTGGGCCTACAGTAGCTACTGTTGCAGGGAGTTGGAGATATGCTTTGCCCATGTTTAGTTAGATAAGACATCCAGAGACTTTCTTTGAGGCGTCTGTTTTACCTGGAGGACTCAGAGGTTTTATACCTCCATGTTCTTCCCTTTACCTTGAGTGCTCTTCAATTTCTATTCCTCCTTAATATCACATTTTCTCTTACTAAAAGCACTCATGTTTCAAGGATCAGTTCAAATATCACACATTTATGACTTTCTCTGAACTTTTCCCTGGAAAAAAATTTCCTTTACAATGACTCATATCATATGGCTGTTTTCCCCTGTGTGTTTCTTTGTGTCAGGTGGTAAGCTTCTCAAAAGAAAGAACCTATGTAGTATTACAATATTTTCCTTTGTATCTAGCAATTAGTAGAGTGGGTGTCCCATTTTATGTATCCAGAAATGCTTTTGAACCATACTAATGCAAGTCATTTGCTCTTACCCACTTACACTGTTATTGTTTATTTCGTTTAATCTTTTTCTTGGTGATTATGACTGGTTACATTTAATACAATTAATTCAGCTTTTACTCTCTGCAGGCTATTGTGACAGTGGCTTGAGTGGAAACTTACACCAGTTAGGAATGCTTTTGGCTGCAATACCAGAAAACCCGTAGCTAAGATATCTCAATATAGGTGATTTTGTCTTGAATGCGGGGGCTCCTCAGTGTCATCAAGTTCTCGGACTTGGTCTGTCTTTCCACTCTGCCATCCACAGGCTTATCAACTCGTCACAGGATAGCTACTACAGCTCCAAGCATTACATCTTCATATAACCATGTTTAAGGAAAGCAGAAAAAGGTAAAGGAGGTTTCTTTTTATTAGGAGAAAACTGTTTTCTATAAACTATACAGAAGACTTCTTACAGTGCATTTACTGGAAGTGTGTCACATAAATAGACTTAGTGGCAAAAGGAACATAGAAGAGTAGAATTTCCATGATTTGTTTAAACCAATCACTAATTGTATCTAGACTGGGCCCAGTATCATCATAAACAAAACTAAGTTTCTCTTAGCAAAGAAAAGGAGGGATTAGCTCTTGGTTAGTAAGTAACAGTGTCTGAAAGTAGCTGTGTCAGAGCTGAAAGGCCACTTTATCCTGTTGGTCAACTTGTATGACATAGTCACAAATCAATGGACTGGTGCAGGAGCCCAACACAAAACCCAGATATTCTAATAGAGTTGGGAGGGTGAAAAAGCAGACAAAGGAAACACCATTAACCATTGTCTGAAGGATGAGAAGAGAGGGAATAGATGCATTTTATAGAGATAATTAGTGTTAGTGAGGTCCAGTTAAGATTTGAAGTGTGGCCTAGAAATCTGGAAATGGAAACATTCAGATTTGCAAGCATCAGGAATGTGTCAGCAGACTGGTGTTTACAAAAGTGAAGGACTCTTAACCAGATTATCCAAAGTGTTCATGGACCATTCTTTCCATAGATGTTGTTTAAAAAAATGGAGGCTATAGCCAAGGTTGGGAGAGGAGCTATTTGGACTTGTTAATGTACCAATATGTACTGTGAATTTACAAGAGGAGTTTGTAGAGGTCAGTGTTTCCCAAACTGACTTGCATAGCATAGATCAAGTCCACAGGGAAGCTCGTAAGTGTAATCCAGCTAAATACATTTTGGTAGATGTTGCCCTAAATTTGTGAAAGGAAAACTGGCAAGAAAAAGGCAGGAGCCCAATCCTAGAAAAAGAGCTGCATTTCTAGTCAGATTATTAAGAAAGATAGTAAAAATACTGGTAACAAAAACACAGTGATCGGAACTTGGGCAGAAGTAGAGAACGGGTCATAACATCCAATTGGTTATGATACATTAGCAGTAAGGTTGTTTGGTGTTGGATCATCTTGAGTATTGGACTAAGAGTCAGGAAAATTCCTCCAAATTATAGGAGGGGTTGCCCAAGAATGAGCCATATGCAAGGTAATGGTGGAGTTATTTTTCTTTTGACAGCAGTGCATTGGAGAGAGCATTTAGTCATGGCTGGGTGATCAGTGAAAGCAGGTTGAGGAGAGGAGGAAAGGAAAAACAAGACATAAAGCAAGGCTTGGCAACGTATATATGCAAGTGTGTTTTTGTATGCAGTATATGTAAGTATGTATGTATGTATTACACATAAAAATGAAATTAGAGTCCCTTTATTCTTTTTGTGATCTTCCTGTATTTGTAGATGTTTAAAAATAGCATATCTAATTTCAAGGTAAATTGGGGCCTACATATAGAAAGTTGAAATAAAATAGGCTTCATCAATGGTTTTAGAGATCCCATGAAATGAACTCAGAAGAGAACCAAAACTTCCCCCAAATATATGAAACTCTCTTACTCAGAGGGATATACTCAGGAAGTCTGGCAGAATTCAGCCTGATACTTTGTCCTAAAAAGAAGGTCAAACATTGACCAGTGCAAAGTACTTTGGAGAAAGTGTTAAGGAGCCACTAAAGGAGAACAGGGCTTATTTCACATTTGTTAATGAGCACATCTTTAATTAGTCATTTGTCTTCAATATGCAGAGCAGATGGAGGGTAGATAGAGTGCTATATGTCACAATGTTACATTGTTACAAATTGTAGGGGACAGAAGACAAGAGAAGCAATCAGAGGCACCTTTCTATAAATGTGGGCTGGGCTGAGGAAAGAGGATGGGGTCAGTCACGTCCTGCTCATTTGGGCCCTGGGAGAGCTACTGGGTACGTGGGTTGGTTCGAATTTTTGGTAGAATTTGGGTTGGTAGAATTTTTTTCTTAACCAAATTAGAAAGAATATTTATGTCTTTGAAATGTATCAAGGTGATCATAAGATCACTTGAAAATACTTGAAGAAAAACCTTTATCCACATGGCTTTATATGCAACAAACCCCAGGCAATTCAGGGACATGAATCTTAGGAGAGGCCAGGATTGTACATTAAACCTCTTTAGAGTCCCTTACTATGGCTTTCATGTGGCTCTTGTCTTCTCCTTTGTGCTATGATTCTATCTTGTCTTACATTTGCCTTGGGCCAGAACCTATATTCTTATTTGAAAAGTTTTCTCTCATCAATGAAAGATTCAAACTTGACTCAGTTTCTAAAGTTTCAATGATCCAAAATGCAAGGGCTTTTGTCCCTCTTTAGCTACTTTTGTTGTCTTGGGATTCTGTAGAAATACATGCCCTTGCTGGAGCTGTTGGGGTGTTGCCCATTCCCCAAGAAGGTTCCTGTTCCTGTCTTCTGAGGAGGCTGTAGGGCTGAGGAAGTGTCCTTCTGTGGGATGCATATATAAAGCTCAAATCAAACAGGTTTCTGTTGTGCTGGGGCAGGATTCATGGTCTGCCATGGGTGGGGAACATGTCCCTTCCTGGCTGAGCTTTGCACTTCCTCATAGTGTCTGAATTGTTCCATACACACATGACGCTAATATCAAGAGTAAATGCTGTTACCATAAAACAACAGACTAGACATGCATCGTATTACGTGTAGTGTAACATTACGTGTGTTACACGTAATGTGTAGTGTTACGTGTAGTGTAACAATATGAGCATTACAAAACAAAACTAGAACCTTCTCTTCTTTCTCTTCCTTTCTCAAACAATTCTGTCCTAAAGTCATAAGGTGGAGCAGGGCAAAGTATGTGGCTGTGTCCAGGATGGTTGGAGAGGGGACACCACAGTGGACTAAGGTTGGGTTTTGGAGTACAAGTGGGAAGAAAGAGTTCATGCAGTGGGAAGGGCCTTTCCTGGTATAGGATGTCAGAGCCAAAGGGGTGAGGAGGTATCCACATGTAGGGTGATAGTAATAGATAATAGCTCATTGAATAAAATAGGAAGAAATGAATCCATTTTGATATAAATACTGATATATAAATATTTGATGAAGGGCTTCCCTGGTGGCGCAGTGGTTGAGAGTCCGCCTGCCGATGCAGGGGACACAGGTTCGTGCCCCGGTCCAGGAAGATCCCACATGCCGCGGAGCGGCTGGGCCCGTGAACCATGGCCGCTGAGCCTGCGCGTCCGGAGCCTGTGCTCCGCAACGGGAGAGGCCACAACAGTGAGAGGCCCGCGTACCCACACACACACACACACACACACACACACAAAATATATATATATTTGATGAGGAACAGGATATTTACATAGTTTCAGAGTGCCTCTTCACACAATACTTTTTAATCACAAAAGGAAAGAGTAAATTTATAGTGGAGAAGCCTGTCATGCACCATTTTAATCAAGTAATCAATGTGAACATCCTTAGCAATTGGGACAAATTCACCACCCTATAGGATGCAATCAGAGGAATAGGACATTACATACATCTATAATGTATAACCGGAATCTAATCATGAGGGAACATCAGGAGAACTCAAATTGAGAGATGTTACACAAGGTAACTGGCCTGAAATCTTCAAAAGTATCAAAGTTAAGAAAAAATTGAAGAAATGTCCCAAACTAAAGAAAACTAAAAAGGTATGACAGCCAAGTGTAATACTTAATTCTGACTTGGGGTTTTTGTACAAAACACATTATTGCAAAAATCAATAAACCTTGAATGATGTCTGAGGATTAGGTGATAATGTAGCAAAGTTAATTTCCTAATTTTTCCAGTCATGTTATGGTATGTACAAAAATGTCCTCGTCTGTAAATAAACAGTAAAATTCTTCAGGGTGGTAGAGATCATGTCAGCAACTTCCTTTCAGAATTTTCAGGAAAAAAATTCTTTGTACTGTACTGGCAACTTTCCTATAACTTTTGAGTTGTTTTAATATTATAAAATAAAACTAAAGAAGTGGGAAAAGATACAATGCTAAATTAAGTGCATGCGTCACATTACAAGTGCTATTCTGGGATGACATGCTCTTGCTACAGATGCTGCTGGTGCAATTTCTTCATAAAGGTTAATAGTAGCAACATACCCATTTCCCACACCATGTTCAAAGGTAAATTGATTATGCAATGTACATTACGTCTAGGTTGGAGACTTGGAGTTAGTCTAAGCATAAAACAATTTGATGGACTTAATTTTGGAATTTGGTTCTGTTTTGAATGTAAGTACTCTCATGAAAAGTAAAATATTATATTGCACCATGTCCTTGGAAATACTCTGGTAATCTTTAAAACACTCACTATTAAAGGTAATTATTATTAAGACAGGCTTGCATTTGCCCGCTCTGACCTGGGGAGGTCAGAATTGAAATAAATTCTGAAATGAATTGTGACTAATGTCCCAGCTGCTGTTCCCACATTATGGCAAGGATTAGATTTTATCCATTACTGTGAATGACTTCTTGCCAGACACCTGAGATCTGAATATCTAAAATCACACTCCAAGGGATTCCTGAAATCAGATTTTGTTTTTTAAGTTATCATATAACCATTCCCTTGGTAAGCCTGTCAAAGTGAAATCTTTTATTTGGAATCATTCCCTTGAACTCTGTTGTCTTCTTATGAAAAGACCAACTTGAATAAGCTACACAGTGTATCTTTATGTATGAAGACCCTTAAATGGAGCACAGGATACCATTTACCCATCTAAAGAGCAGGCTGGTGATTGTGAAGGCAGTCACCACAATACCGGTCAGTTGCATCTATTGTAGAAAGCCAGTGGGATATTTAGCTGGGAGAATTTGGGTGATATGTTTCTCTCAATTTTTGGTGAAATTATTCAAAGCTGCCGTAAGTTCTGGACTTTTTTAACACTCCCATTGAAAACCAGAGAAGCTATACTTATATTGCTATGACAACATTTCTTAGCATCATCTTCTGAGCTCTACCGATGTTTAATCTGGAACTCAAATCCAGAATCACATAGTAGTGAGTTTTCTCTAAAAACTGGACAAGAGCAGATTTTTTTCAGCCCATCTTTTGTCTAGACTGGACTATTAGTAGAAATAGAGCAAGGATACCTTTTATCCCTTTTACCTGAAGATGGATGTATTAAGTATTAACTAACTAGGTGTTTGCAAAATACTTTTGAGGAACAAAGGCAATAAAAGTGATAAATGCAGTTATTATAAAATTATAACAGAATCATTTAGATGAGTCATTTGAAAGGTCTTTATTAAACATGTTTAGATATTATGTTTATTAATTCATTAAGCTCTATTTAAAATGCCAGATAAATAAAATGCATTATTAATAGGTCATAAACTAAATGGAATAATGCCACACAGACCTAATATTTTTTAAATGCCTTGAAAATATCAACTAATTCACTTTCACCATTCTTTCAAGGACAGCTTGTATGATTTAACAGGAATTCTTGGAGTAATTTTATTTGCCATAATACAAAATCCTTACTACGAAATCTGAACTCTTTTTATTTTTTAGTCTGCTTTTTCTTTCCTTGAAGTAATATATGCTTATCATAAAATATAGGTACCTATAAAGATGAAAGTAAAAATCATTGTTAATCATTAAACTACCAGAGCAAATCTATATTAACATTTTGGAATTTTTTATTTGGCCTCCTAGTCTCGACTCTATGAAGTGTGTGTGTGTGTGTGTGTGTGTGTGTGTGTGTGTGTTTTATAAAGTTGAAGTCTTATGTATGTAATGTCTAATATGTCATATTCACTTAAACATATTAATATCATTACTTATGAGCCTGCAACATTCTAATGACAGGTAGTAAGGAAACCAGAAACTGCAGTGGCCCATTAAGAGCACTCATGAGCCAGTTTAGAGCCAAAGCCCCAGCAGAGACAGAATCCAACTGGCCAAATGTCAGACAGTTTGAGCATTAAGTTAATAAACTAATCAATCAAAACACATCAAATATGTTTAAAATCCATGGATTCACAGTAATACAAAGGAAAACAAAATGTATTGTTTATCATTGCAGGGTGCTTGTGAATCAACTCATGATTTAAAAAAAAAATAAACCCATGAATAGAGAAAACCAAGCTTTTATTTTATCTTTTATCTCCTTAACCAATGGGGTAACCAAACAGTATACTGAGGAAGATTTTTCTTTCTAAGTATTCTAGCTGGCAAGTGAGAAAGAACTGATAGACTATCACCATTTGGCAACTCCAAATGAGTTAATAGACCTAGACATTGATTATTAACAACTGCTAAAATCGGTAGATGAGAGACAACCACGCATCATGTAGTTCATGGTGGAAGAATATACACCACCTATGAATTAGTCTTGATTGACAAAATACGACCTGTTTCTGATCAAACCTCTAGATCCAGCTACTAAATTACAGAAAATACAGAAAATGGAGGAAAATGTTAGGTGACACTGTGGCTGAAACTAGCAAAAATAAGACTGTAGGGAAATCTACAGGGGAAAAAAGCTTGGTTTTATTGGAGAAAAATAAGAGAAATCTGTAGGGTAAATGAAACTTAAGAGAAATATCAACCAGTTGCACTGAGCAGACTTTAAGATGAATTCAAAGCAAAAAAAATGTGTAAACCGTTTTTAACATGTATGAGGCAATTAGAAATGTGAACACTAACTGAATATTTAGAAAGGCATTAATAATTTTATATGTGATTATGGTGTGTGAATATATATGTATGTGTATACATACATATATCTATATATCTATATATACATATATAGATATGTGTACATATATCTATATTTAAAAGGATGTTTGTCACATAGAGGTAGATTCTAAAAATGTATATTAACGAAATGGCATGAGCTTAATTTAAAGTAATTGGAAGGCAAAAGATGAGATCAAATTGGTCACGAGAGAATTATTGAAATGGATGATAGTGTTTATTATACTCTTGTCTACTTTTATATATTTTTAAAATTTATATAATTTAAAAAAATATGTGCAGATCTTGACTATTCTTCCTTATAACAAAATAATCTTAGAAGATATGATTGCCAAGATATCCTACAGCATGAATAATAATCTATTAATGCTCTTTAAGTGGATGCTAAGATCTAAGACCTATAAGCTATAAACCTATAAACTGTGTCACCTTGGAAAAGACTTGAATCCTTTTAGAATCTTTGTGTTCCAATTTACGGCATTTTTTTCTCCAAAGCTATCAATTTTCCAAACTCGAATTATTAAAATAATTTATCCTTTTTTCATTATAATGAAATGACTCTTTTGCTACATTCAAAAATGCTGTGTATAGTTTCTGTTCTCCAATATGTCCCTAAACTAATCTTGGAGTCCACTTATTTGTCAGTTAACTGGCTCTCTGATTTAGTTCCTTTTTTTTTTTTTTTGATTCCTTTTGTTTTCTCTCTCTGTCTCTCTTTCTCACTGGAGAATTTCTCAAATATCTGATCCTTAATTAACCATTTATATTTCAAAGCGCTAAAAAAGCTGATTGGATACTCTGGATGTAGGGTCAGTTGAGTTTCACCAGCAGCAGTAGTAGGTCTTTTCTCTTTGACCGATCAATTTCTACAACAGTAAATCCTCCAGTCTTCTGCCTTATGTGCTTGGCTGCCAGCTTTCTAGACGCTAACAGAAGAGCTTCCTTTAAGGCGAGGCATAGGGTATCTAATTCTCCTTTCACAAGCTTTATGCCACTGTGTTTTCAGCTCTCCTCCACCTTCAGAGGGTACCTGGATTCCTTCACTGCCTGATGCTTTCCATTCACATATGGGAATGGCTTTTTCTCTTTGGCTTCCCTTTCTATGTGCATAGTTATTAGGTTTCTAAGGCGTTCACTTCCTAAATCAATTATAACTAGAAACTTTTCTGCTTCCAAACAACTGTCCATATCTCTGCTTATTTTCTTTAAAGCTTGAGGGCTCATGCCTTTTCTTTCTTTTTTTTTTTTTTTTTTTTTTTTGCGGTTCGCGGGCCTCTCACTGTTGTGGCCTCTCCCGTTGCGGAGCACAGGCTCCGGACGCGCAGGCTCAGCGGCCATGGCTCACGGGCCCAGCCGCTCCGTGGCCTGTGGGATCTTCCCGGACCGGGACACGAACCCATATCCCCTGCATCGGCAGGCGGACTCTCAACCACTGCGCCACCAGGGTAGCCCTTTCTATTTTTTAAAGTTGTTGTTTAAGTTAGGTTTTGAGCTGTTAGATATAATCTGTAAAAGAAGGTAAAATCATGACTCTCAGCATGTTAAATTTTATTTAACTTATTAGTGAGGAAACTAGTGAGACCTTACAACCAGTTAGAAGAACCACCAAGGAATATTATTTGAAATTAGGAGTATTGAAATGAATGTGCAAGTAGAGGCAAAACTAGTGTCTTCCGCGGTGGGGGAGGAAACTCAATCGAAACTCTACCAGACAAGACAGAATGTGCATTCTTACAAACCAGAATCATTCTGCATTGCTATGAGTTATCTGCAGTTTACAGAGTTGTAAAATAACTCCCACAGAATCAAAATCAGATATCGCAGGAGTGTGCTAAAACAATGCATCATTTCCCAACGAAACACAATTTTTTTCCCCTGTTGGACCTAAACAAGGATAAAGGCATGGATTCAACTGCCTACGTTTTTTTTTCCAGTTGGGCTCTATATGATGAAGTGAATCCTACATGTTTTTCTCTCAATCCAGAATAATCAGATTTAAAGTTTTAGGAGGGCCTGTTGATACTATAACAAAGGTTACCTGACTTCCATTTTTCAGCCGTGTGTTTTCACACTTTCCTTTTTCCTCCCTAGCATTTTAGTGAGTCAGAGGTACCATAACAAAACTATTAAATTAGAAGCATCTGATTTCAAATACTCTTAGAAATATCTCATCTATGTGGTTTCACCAACATTTAAACAATAATTGAAAAGCTTTTCACTTATAATTGAAGGCTTTACTTCACTCAGGATCTGTCACTGCCAGAGAATAATTCCTCTTCCAGCACCTTCTGCAAGGTGTGGGATTATTCTCTCTGTGCACCAGATCAAAAAAATAGATGAAGTGCATCACTGAATTTTTTTATTCCTGAAGTGGCTGGTGCAAGTCACTGTCCTGGCCTGATCAGTATTGGATTTGCATTAATGCGCCACACCTATATGGTCTCCTCATCCTTCTCATTGAATTTTACAGCCCAGGCTGCCATCAGTGTTCCAGTTCCTTTCAGAAGTTATTCATCCATAGTTGCTCCAAAGTTCTTCTTCAGTGTGTAAACTATCTCTGCCTCTACCATCATCAGCTGGGCAAATATATGTCTATAGCTTGTGCTGTTTCTGTTTCTGATTGCCGGTACACAAATTCAGGGCAGAACAAGACTTACAGAATATGTGAATATAGACTTTTTTTTGAAGACTAATGCATTTTACAGTCCTCTTCTTGAGTCTTCTACTAAGGCTGCAAAAGAAGTTTACCGCCCTTCATGGTTGTAGGTATTAAAAAAAAAAAAAAGGCAAATAAGACTTCTGTGTTGAGCTCTGCCTCAAAATCTCTTCCATTTTTCCAATCCCTTTCTTCTGTGATCATTTTCATGTCTCACGGAGCAACTCCCCTTCCCCCAGCTGTGGCACCTGGAGATAAAAGCTGTCAGCTTGCAAAAAAGGTAATTTAGACATAGTTCAGTGGCTTGCTCCAGAATTTCTATAAAATCGAGAATTAAGTTTAGCAGTTTGGTTGGAATGAGGCTGGGCGAATATTAAAACAGTGTTCTTAATGACACTTACATGAAAATAAGAAAAAACAATTGTCCATAAGAAAGAATGGGAGGGAACCAAGCAGGAAATATTTTTGGGAATTGGGATGCATGTTCCTCTCCTCCTCCCATCCCAGCTACCTCTAGGCTCTGCAGCTGACTCTGCCCTTTGGGGAACAGCTCAAAGGAAAGAATGTGGCTGGGGTTTTATAGAGGCCAGTAGACAAGGAAATCATCAACAAGTCTATGGAAGTAATGAGGACAGATGTGTCATCTTGGAATGGGTCTTATCTTGGAATATGCAAGCACAGGGTGGTCGTGTGCACTTAGCCATTTCTCATTTCTAGGAATAAAAAGGAATGGAGGGGGGGAATTCTCAGCCTTCACTGTGTCCCAGCTTCTAGGAATACAGAGCTCATATAAAATTCAACATTATTACTGTTCACATGTGGTTTATATTCATGTTCTTTCTAGAAGTACATCATAACATATACCCTGATTTTCAAGTATAAGACAAATTAACTTAACTTCCCATTAGAGTAAATCATACTGTCAAAGATAAACAAAGATGGGCAATGGTTAAAAACAGTCAAGACAGATTTTTTTAATTTTTATTTTATATTGGAGTACAGCAAAGTGATTCAGTTATGCATATACATATATCTATTCTTTTTCAAATTCTTTTCCCATTTAGGTTGTTACAGAATATTGAGCAGAGTTCCCCGTGCTATACAGTAGTTCCTTGTTAGTTATGTGTTTTTTGTTTGTTTGTTTGTTTTTTGCGTTACTCACTGTTGTGGCCTCTCCTGTTGCGGAGCACAGGCTCCAGACGCGCAGACTTAGCGGCCATGGCTCATGGGCCCAGCCGCTCTGCGGCATGTGGGATCTTCCCGGACCAGGGCACGAACCCGTGTCCCCTGCATCGGCAGGCGGACCCTCAACCACTGCGCCACCAGGGAAGCCCAGTTATGTGTTTTAAATATAGTCGTATGTATTGCAATTGGGAAGAGTCCGGTGGAAACTGAGCTTCACTTCACCAGACTAAAAAGCAGGAAACTTTTTAAATGCTAGGGTATTCTGAAGGAAAGCTTCCGAAGGGCAATAAGCGGGGGGGTGGAGGGGGGGTGGTTTGGTCCATGTGATGGGCTGTCTGGGTATAGCACTTATCTGGAGGAAAACAAATTTTCTATCTTTAAGACAGGAAATAGTGATGTGAGTTAGAGCAAGGCGCCCACAAAAGATAGACCCTTACCCTCCCAAGGGAATGAGGAGAGAGTGCTATCTCCTTGAATGTTTGCATTTCAAAGAGAGAAGGCTCCTAGGTCTTTGAGAAGACAGTTTAAGTGGTAGATTTACATCTCAAAGGGCAGAGAAAAGATTTACAGATGGTCCATGACTTGCAATGTTTTGACTTAGAATTTCTTGACTTTATGATGGTGTGAAAACGATATGTATTCAAGAGAAACCTTACTTTAGATTTTGAATTTTGCTCTTTCCTGGGCTGGCAATATGCAATACGATACTGTCTCCTGATCCTGGGCAGAGGCAGCTAGCCACAGCTCCCAGTCACCCACACAATAAACAATTCAAACACTTAAAACCCTTCTGTACCCATACAAACATTCTGGCTTGTTTTGTTGCTGTTGTTCAGTTGTTTTTGTTTTACTTTCAGTACAGTATTCAATAAATTACATGAGATGTTCCATACTTTATTATAAAATAGGCTTGGTGTTAGATGATTTTGCCCAACTGTGAGCTAATGTAAGCGTTCTGAGCACTTTTAACGTAGGCTGGGCTAAGCTATGATGTTCGGAAGGTTAGGTGTATTAAATGCATTTTTAACTTATGATATTTTCAATTTATGACGGGTTTACCAGGATGTAAACCCATCTTAAGTCAAGGAAGATCTCTGTAATCACAAGCTTTCTCAACTATCTGCTCTCAGTGGGAGTTCAGAGGCCTATCAGCCTATTCCTATGTTTTGGATAGAACAGATAATAAATTCTCCCGGCAGCATTGAGCTTTCTCAGGCAGGCATTTTAAGAGGGACCGGGTTCATCCTAGGGACACAGCCTTAAGCTGTTAGAAGCCATGCTAAAGTTTCGTCAAGCCTTGTAGTACAGGAGATTGGATAGACTGGTTATGTGCTGAGAGTATTTTCCAATTCTCAGTAGAAACACTTTTTTAGACTAACCCACAGGTGACCTCATTGATGTAATGGTGGACATTTGCAGTGAAAGAATGTCTTTGAAGCAGGTTGCATCCCTGTAAGCTTCTCAAAGACTCAGCTAAATCCAAGAATTCCCAGAAAATTAATCCTGTTCAGTCAATCGAGCCAGATAAGCATGGGGCCAGGTAGTACCGTAAGATTATTCGACATTCAACAAAAACATAAGAAAAAAAACCAACACTAGTGTGACCTACTTCCCCAAATCCCAGACTTCTCCAACTTCATGATATGTGGGTGTGTGTGAGAGTGTGTGTGTGTGTGTGTGTGTGTGTGTGTGTGTGTGTGTGTGTGTGTGTTTTCCTTTCGGGCTGTATGCTTTGTTTCCAACCCTTAGTATTTTGTAATTGCTCTGACAACCTTGACTTAGGAGTTTGCCTTGGCTACTGTACCTTAACTAGGAAACTGGCCCTGGGCTGTGCTTAGAGCTGACAGCTACTCCCCAACAGCTAAGAATTCCTTTAAAACATTCTGGTATTTAATATGCTGCTTTTTAATTTATAATATTTTATTAAAAACAACAACAACAGCAAAACACCTAATGTTGCTTGTTTGACCTCTCCTATATCAGCATGAGGGAGTCATCTCTGTCTCACTAGCAAATAAAAAGAAAGTCACGCCAAGTGATATCCAAATTTTGGTGAGAAAGTGATTCATAGCTGGGCAAATCTGAAGTGATTCTGACTTTGAGTATCATAGACACTGTAAGTAAGATTCAGAAAGTTAACTGCTGAATCCTCCTTAGTTTATGTAACAGTCATTAACTGGTCAAGTCATTTTCAGAGGCATACAGAATCTGATGTAGATTTTTACTCTTAGAATTCCAGAAGAACGTCTCCATAATCATATAATCGTTTATTTGATATTGTTATAGAAAGGAAAACAAAAGATTCAGTAATCATTTAGCTTTTATAAAAGGAGCAGATGCTGACACCCGCCTCCAGATATCTGACAGAGTCAGACTGTCCAGAGAGAGCCTCAATTTCTACATTTCATCAAATGATCCTGATCCAGTAATTTCAAGTCTACGCACTGGGGAAAAATTCTTTCAGACACCTTACCACCTCTAACCAGAGAAGCTTTTGCTCGGGTTTGCATGCAAACATCTCTAACTGATAGAAGGGTGTAATTAGGCTGGTAGTGGAGAAAGGCAGAAGGTAACAGGACCCAGAGAGATAAGGAGGAGAAAGAGTAAGGACATGAGGCCAACTGTTTCCAGGGCCCTTATTTAATTTTCTTATTTAGTTTAGATTGTCCAGAAGAAGGCAATATGTACAAAGGATAAAATGAGGGTGGTGAGAGTCTGGATGAAGGGAGACCACCGTGGGCTGTGGAAGTCTGGAACAGGAAGATGGGCTGAGAAACAAAGGAGTGTCTGTGTGAAAAGGATTTTAGAGATCTCTAGATTAAATAGAGCTTTGCAGATTTCACATCAGGGAGGAGAGAAAAATATATCAAAATAAAGACACATAATGTAGGCAAAAGGAAAGAGATATCACACACACAAAAGGAAGAATAACAAGTAGGGTGGGGAGATAAACCAGATATTTCATGATAAGTTCCTGAACATCTTATATGAGGAGGGCATTTTTTAATAGGGAGCCTTGTGGTACTTTAAAAATACTGCCAGAAATTCCTTGATACTTTTCTCCCTTCAAGAAATGGAGATTAATTCCTCTTCTCTTGAGTGTTGGCTTGATTTAAGGACTAACTTGTAATAATGTAGAACTGAAGGAGTGTGTCTTCCAAAACTAGGTCATAAAGGTAGCTTCCTCCATACTCTCTCTTGAATCATTCACTCTGGGGAAAGCTAGCCGCATGTCATAGGAACACTCAAGCATCCTTATGGAGGAGCCCACATGGCAAGGAACTGAGGCCTCCCAGTAAAGAGCCAACAAGGAGCAGAGGCCTTCAGCCAACAATCTATTAGTGCACCATTTTGGAAGCAGAGGCTCTAGCCCTGTGGTTTGCAACTAGGGACGATTTTGTTGCCCAGGAGACTTAGGAATGTCTGGTCCTGTGTTGCTTGTCACAGTTGGAAGGGGAGGTACTGTTGGCATCTAGAAAATAGAAGCCATTGATGCTATTAAACATCCTATAATGCAAAAGAAGTCTCCCAGCAACAAAGGATTATCCAGCCCCAAATATCAATAGTTCTAAGGTTGAGAAACCCTGCTCTAGTCCCAGTCAAGCCTTCAGATGACTGTAGCCCTGCTGACAGCTAGACTGCAATGTCCTGAGAGACTCTGAGCCAGAAACACCCAGATAAGCTGCTTCTAGATTTCTTACTCTCAGAAAGTCTAATACATATGTGGTTTTAAACTGCTTTGTTTTGGGGGTAGTTATACAGCAATGGATACCTAATACAGCCCCCCACATAGGTCTCTGGGCAGGAGTATATATTTGAAAGAACTGATTCTTGCTGGGAATGTTAAGGGTGTTTGGAGGGCATAAAATGCATAGGAAGAACATGAGTAACTATTTCTGCAAAATATCAGGTTTGGCAATAGAGCTTATTATCGTAGCTTCCGAGACTTACCAAAACCTCAACTAGTGATAATTATAACACTGGTGTGTTAGAATTGAAACTTGTAGGTTTAACAGGTCTTGGCAGAAAGGCACTGGTAACTGTCAAGATTTCCAGGAACAAATTAAGGGGCTGAAAGAGGCTGCAGGGTATTACAGAATCAGTAGGTAGAGAAAAGTCATATATTCACTGATTAAGCAGTGAAGTGAGATGGCGCTAAATGGAGAAGCTGGCAGGACAGAAGAAAGATATTTTAGAGATGATGCTGACATCTTTGTAAACGTCAGCGGAGGACTCAACCGATAGTGAAGATGTCAATGAGAGAAGAGGTCTAGGCCAGTGCTCTGTCGATGTGTTTGCAAATTCCATGGATAGCTTATGAAAATGCAGATTCTAATTCAACAGGTCTGGCAAGAGGCCAGAGATCCTGCATTTGAGTAACTAAATGCCAATAAGAGATGGAAGGGCTTGATTTTGTAGGGGACACATTTCTTCTTGTAAGACCTCAGGGATGGGAAGGAGTTATGTTAATAAGATAGTTAATTAAAGAAAGGGAAGAGGATTCCATTCTAGTGTGGACTGTACAGGTAAAACATAATAATTTTTAAAAAGGGTCACCATAATCCTACCAAGATTAAAGATACTGGGAATGGAGAATTAGAGTAACAGGGGAAAGGAGACGGTTTGGAATGGCTACAAAGAATGAATAAGGTGGTAATAAACTGTGTCCTAACAGTGAGGGTTCCACCATCTGGATAGATAGGGTTTCTCTGAGCCATACCTCACGATCACAGAAGCAGGAAGCTCCTGCCCTTAAAAATGCATCACACATGCACACACACACGCCACACACACAGGTACACACACACAGAGTTGGGCAAGGGCATGCAGTGCCAGAAATTAGGTACTACTGCAGACTTTTATCTTTCAAAGAGACCCTGGGGCAGCCAAGATCTGCAACTGGATAGCAAGCTGCATAGAACAGACAAGAGAACTACATTTTATGTGTAGTTTTTAGGGCTTGTGAAATGGAACTACAAATACCATTTTTATTTATTTTTTACTGAAGTAGAGTTGATTTACAATGCTCTGTTAATTTCTGCTGTACAGCAAAGTGACTCAGTTATACATATATATACATTCTTTTTGTTTTTTGTTTTTTGTGGTATGCTGGCCTCTCACTGTTGTGGCCTCTCCCATTGCGGAGCACAGGCTCCAGACGCGCAGGCTCAGCGGCCATGGCTTACGGGCCCAGCCGCTCCGTGGCATGTGGGATCCTCCCGGACCGGGGCACGAACCCGTGTCCCCTGCATCGGCAGGCGGACTCTCAACCACTGCGCCACCAGGGAAGCCCTACATTCTTTTTTTATATTCTTTTCCATTGTGGCTTATCATATGATACTGAATATAGTTCTTTGTGCTGTACAGTAGGACCTGTTGTTTATCCATTCCGTATATAATAGTTTACATCTGCTCACCCCAACCTCCCGCTCCATCCCTCCCCTAACCCCCTCCCCCTTGGCAACCACCAGTCTGTTCTCTATGTCCGTGAGTCTGTTTCTGTTTCATAGATAGGTTCATTTGTGCCATATTTTAGATTCCACATATAAGTGATATCAGATGGTATTTGTCTTTCTCTTTCTGACTTACTTCACTTAGTATGATAATCTCTAGTTGCATCCATGTTGCTGCAAATGGCATTCATTCATTCTTTTTTTTATGGCCGAGTATACAAATACCATTTTTCCCCAGGTTTCTTGGGATGTGATTTTTGGTGACAGACTGGACATGACTTCCTTCCCTCTTAAGGGAAAGTTGGAGGAGCTACGTTGAATGAGAGGATTGAAAATACATTTTATTATTCTCAAGCATTTTATCTCTCATTGCAGGCTTTTTGGCAGGTAGTTAAGACTCCCTGCAAATCATTTTCAAAGAGAGTTCATATGCTCACTGACTGTGTAGTGTGCAGGCTTATGAATGTAGCTTGGTGTCACTTTCTAATGTCATGGGCAAGAATGTGGTGCTGACTGAACCTTGGGCTAAAAAGAATTTAGAAATACCAGTTCCCTCCCTGAAGCGTGCAACCTGTAACCTCTGGAAAAAACTTTCACTCCAGACAAACAGATATGCTTAAGGTAAAAAGAAATTTTTTTATTATATAGTCATCTTAGACTTTTTCTAAATGTGGGCAGAGCATGATAAGTAAGTGGCTGGATATCATTCAATGTGTCTATCAGAAACTTCTGTCAATTCTTTTATTACATATTGATTAATAGCACTGTGTGACTTGTTCTGTTGATATAGAGGTAAATAAAATGTGGTTCCTTTCCCAAGGAGCTTACAGTTTATTAAGGAGGCAGCAAGGAAACGTTTCTACAGCAATGCAATAAATAGTATGTTGAAGACAAACACCATGAGAAATAATTCCTCTACATCAGAAGAAATTTCTTGGGTGGCCAAATCTTTAGGTAATATAGAAGCCTGTAGATGGAAAAAACAGTATTTTTATGTATTTACCACCAAAACATGTTACCAGGACAATCTCTGAAGTATCTAAAAAGTATAAACAATTATATATTGAAAATAGGTTATTGTCTAAATGAGTAGTATGGAATTGTTTTCGCTGAGAAAGGCTTATTTGTTGCAACTATTATATAAAATATATTGAATAAAGTATAGTTATTTAGGTTTAAAATTATATACTGCCTTATTTCTTATATACCAGATAAGTTTCAAATGGATCAAAGATTTAAATTGTGTTAAAAAAAAATAGTGCCATGACAGAACATGATGACAAGGTTGTATTAGTTTTATATTTTCTTACTGAAAGAGTCATTTCTATGGGAACAAAAAGGCCAAAAAAACCCCAAAAAGATAAAGTGTAGTTATTGTTCTGCAGAGTAG
Source organism: Pseudorca crassidens (assembly GCF_039906515.1). NCBI lineage: Eukaryota > Metazoa > Chordata > Mammalia > Artiodactyla > Delphinidae > Pseudorca > Pseudorca crassidens. Next base: position 51,821,676 of record NC_090311.1, on the reverse strand, counting down.
GGAAATGCAAAGGACCTGAAATAGCTAAAACAGTCTTGAAAAGAAGAACAAAATTGGAGGACTGATATTACCTGATTTCCAGCCTTATTGTAAATGATAGTAATGAAAAAGTGTTATATTAGGATAAAGATATACATATAGGTAAATAAAATAGGTGAGCTCACATATACAAATAACTGTTTCTTTGACAAAGGTACAAAGTCAAGCGTTTTCAGCAAAAGGGACTGGAATAACAGGACATCTATATGCAAGAATAAATAAGTAAATAGAATGGCACTTAAAGTAACGAAAAGATTAGCCACAGAATGTAACCAGAATTATATATATATATATATATATATATATAAAATCCACAAAATTAAATAAGTAAGCAAGCAACACAACTTAAAAAGTGGGCAAAAGATTTTAAGAGACATTTCACTAAGGAGGATTTGTAGGTAGTAAGTCTCATCCACCCCGTGGAAGTATAAAATGGTACAATAACTTTGGAAGACATTTTAGCAATGTATTAAAATGTTAAATTTATACCTATGATCTCATAGGTATTTACTCAGAAATAAAAGTATATGTCTATACAAAAACTTGTCATGAACATTCACAGAAGCTTTATTTGTCATAAGGAAAATCAGGAAACAAACCAAATGTCCATTAACATATAACTTTACTGATACACATTACGACATGGGTAAATCTCAAAAAAATTATACTGAGGGAAAGATAAAGAATGCTTAATGGTTCCATTTAGACTACACACTAGAAAATGCAATCTAATCTACAGTAACAGAAAGTAGATCAGTGGTTACCTGAAGAAGGGGGACTGGGGAAGGATGGGAGGGAGGGATTACAAAGAGAAACTTAGAAACTTTTGAGAGTGATGTATATGCTCATTGTTTAAAAAAAAATTTACTAACTTTATTGAAGTATAGTTGAGTTACAATGTCCTGTTCATTTCTGCTGTACAGCAAAGTGATTCAGTTTTACACACACACACATTCTTTTTCATATTCTTTTCCATTATGGTTTATCACAGGATTTTGAATATAGTTCCCTGTGCTATACAGTAGGACCTTGTCGTTTATCCATCCTATATATACTAGTTTGCATCTGCTAATCCCAAACTCCCAGTCCATCCCTCCTCCACCCCCTCTTCCCCTTGGCAACCACAAGTCTGATCTCTATGTCTGTGAGTCTCTTTCTATTTCATAAATAAGTTCATTTGTGTTATATTTTAGATTCCACATATAAGTGATATCATATGGTATTTGTCTTTCTCTTTCTGACTTACTTCGCTTAGTATGATAATCTCTAGGTCCATCCATGTTGCTGCAAAGGGCATTATTTCATTCTTTTTTATGGCTGAGTAGTATTCTATTGTATTGTACATATATTGTACATATATATATGTACCACATCTTCTTTATCCATTCATCTGTTGATGGACATTTAGGTTGTTTCCATGTCTTGGCTATTTGAATAGTGATGTTATGAGCATAGGGGTGCATGTATCTTTTTGAATTATAGTTTTTTTCTGAATATATGCCCAGGAGTGGGATTTCTGGATCATATGGTAATTCTATTTTTAGTTTTCTGAGGAACCTCCATACTGTTTTCCATAGTGGCTGCAGTACCTTACGTTCCTACCAGCAGTGTAGGAGGGTGTCCTCTTCTCCACACCCTCTCCAGCATTTGTTATTTGTAGACTTTTTAGGGAATTTCCTGGTGCTCCAGTGGTTAAGACTCCACACTTCCACTTCAGGGGGCCCAGGTTTGATCCCTGGTTGGGCAGCTAAGATCCCGCAAGCTGCTTGGCACGGCCAAAAAAAAAATTGTAGCTTTTTTAATGATGGCCATTTTGACCAGTGTGAGGCGGCACCTCACTGTAGTTTTGATTTGCAGTTCTCTAAAAATTAGCAGTGTTGAGCATCCTTTCATGCCTGTTGGCCATCTGTATGTCTTCTTTGAAGAAACGTCTATTTAGGTCTTCTGGCCATCTTTCAGTTGGGCTGTTGGTTTTTTGTTGTTGAGTTGCATGAGCTGTTTGTATATTTTGGAAATTAAGCCCTTGTTGGTCGTATCATCTGCAAATATTTTCTTCCATAGGTTGTCTTTTCATTTTGTCTATGGCATATGCTCATTGTCTTGACTGTAGTCCATGGCTTCTTAGGTGTATACATATTTCAAAACTTATCAAAATTTTGTTTTAGATATGTGAAGTTTATTGTATGTCAATTAAACATAGATAAAACTGTTAAAGGATAATTTTTTTATTCAAATATTTTTCACGTGGGAAATACTATTATATATATTATATTAGAATACACATATATATGTATTTAGAGAGAGAGAGAGAGAGACATGTTTTGATTTAATTTAATTTATCTGCCTATTACTGTGCTACTCAGTAGGGGTAATTTTTGAATTTATCAGATGCCTTTATTATGTACTCTGATGTGTGTGTGTGTGTGTGTGTGTGTGTGTGTGTGATTTATGTGGAGAATCTCAGGGCATAGCGATGTTCACTGGACAAACAGTAACAGCGGCTCAGTTAAAAACTGTTGCATGTCATTCAGTTGTCAATTCTGTTTACCTTTAGTTGTGCTCAGACCAATAGGAGTTACAGGAAGGAGGATCTCGAGAGCTTACACACGTGTGTGTGTGTGTGTGTGTGTGTGTGTGTGTGTGGTGTTGGGCAGGGGTTCAATGATTTTAAGTCTCTAACCAGAGCTAGAACCATGTATGTGGTATATTTACATATGCAGGTCTGTGGACGTCGCAATTGCCTACTGAGGTGGTATGGAAATGAATGCACTGCTTTCCAAAACAAAATACACACACACTCTACTCAAATGTTTGTCTTCAATAAGAAGCAAGAAGACATGATCCACATAAGAGCAGTAAACAAAGACCCCAGGGTCGTTGACGCTTCAGGCCTTTGAACTAACAAACACAGACATTCGGAAGCCTCATAAGCAGTTGGGGCTAGGTTTTCTATCTGATGTGGGAGATGTTTTGTGAAGGGTTTGGAGAACAGGCACCTCCTTCTCTCCATACCCTTATTTCAGCAGTCTCTTAAAAGCCAGGGAAGGGAGCACAAAGCCAAATGTGTCTGATATTGCTGGCAATACTGATGTCATGTTTGCTATATCTACATAGCTCTGTTTCTAAAATAACAGACTCGCATTGTGTGCTGTCATGGCTGTCTATTTTCTTCTCTTTCATTTCTTTTTTTATGTTTTTGAAGTGACTTTGATGTGTGAATGCAAAGGAACACATGAAGAGGCATGGGGGAGTGGTGATGAGTACCCTCTAGGCTACAGGTTGTTTGTCCATCAGACATAATCACGCTCTGCATTAGAAAACTTTCAAAGCTACCAGCAAAGCTTTAAAAGACTTTTTTTCTTTTTTAAATCATGAATACACATGAGCCATTTCACAGATTGTGTTTGTAATTAATAGAAGGCCTAGGGTATCCTTCCTCTAAAAGATGTGTAGACACAAAGCCAGTCCTTGAAATTATCAAGGCGTTTGTCTCAAAACCACTCAGGGAAACAGTCTCAACTCCCAGTGCCCGGGACAGAGTCAGTCACAGCTCAAATGGCCACGTGATGTTTCAGGAGAGACAGGCTGAAGCTACAGTATGAGGAAACCGACATGTGCAGAGTCCAGCTACTGCCTTATTAGCATTTTCATATGCACTCATATTTAACTCTCATCTGATCACTGGGAAGGAGCATATCATTTAGATTCTCATGATTTGACCAAAGATGCTTAGACGGGATAGAGGTGTATTTCTTTCTCACGTAGGGTCCTTGGTGAGAGTCCAAAGTGATTAAGGAAACTCCGTAAAGTCAGTGGGGTCACAGCCTCCTTTTAACTTTATGCTTTGCTCTCCCTGGCACATGGCTTCCATCCTCAAGGTCACAAGACAGCTATTACAGCTCCAGCTGTTTATAGCTGCATCCCAGGTAGGAATAATGAAAGGACAAAATGATGTGAAAAGACCTTCTTGAAACCCCATTTCATGACTTCTACCTGTAATCTCTTAGTGGCAATCACTGTCATTCCAAATAAAAAAATCATGTTCTCTAACCAAATGATTGGGGAGATGAATACTGAATAGATAAGTAGCAGTCTCTGGCCAGACAGGAATAAGTATCCCAATTAAAAACGGAGTTTCAGTGAGATAAATGAACTGAACCTAGGTCAACACTGAGCCAGAGAACGGTGACAGTTTTCTGTGAGGAAAGTCGGTAAATATGTGGACCGCCAAGGTCAGAGCTTGAGCCTAAGCAGGGCCTGATGTTTGTTTGAGCTCATCTGCCATTGGGTTTAACAGGGGTCGAATTACATAAGCCAATTAGAATTAAAATGTTTGGATGGAGACAAACAAAAAAGCCAGTGTGTGCAGGGAATATGGACCTGAGAAGGGCTATGTGGAAAGGGGATGTGAAGGAGAACTGTCACCTATCTGGGGTATCTTTTCCCCCAGATTGCCCCGTGAGCACACAACTGAACCTCATGTCGAAAGGTGAAGAGGAATTCTATGAGTGCTAAGCTGGTTGGCCTCTGTCAACATGGAGTGGGAAAGGGGGTACCTAAGTGACTTTTTTTTTTTTTTTTTTTTTTTTTGCGGTACGCGGGCCTCTCACTGTTGTGGCCTCTCCCGTTGCGGAGCACAGGCTCCGGACGCGCAGGCTCAGCGGCCATGGCTCACGGGCCCAGCCGCTCCGCGGCATGTGGGATCTTCCCAGACCGGGGCACGAACCCACGTCCCCTGCATCGGCAGGCGGACTCTCAACCGCTGCACCACCAGGGTAGCCCTAAGTGACTTTTTTGAAAACCTAGTGTGCCTTAAGCTCAGCGAGACCTTCAAGGAGGAGGTCAGCAACTTGTCAAGGGTTTGCAGCTTTTAGGGAGGTGTGTTCTTGCCAATGGGGACTGTCACCAAGAACCTGAGAAACGTGGGGTCTGTGTCAAGATGTTTGAAGCTGCAGTCATGCCATCCCATGCTCCAGGTCGGCTACCAATGATGACTATGTTTATAGCAAACCCTCCATACCCAAATCCTATCTGGACTTTGAAAATCGATGATAAGAGGTATTTCCGGGGCTAGGAAACATATCCAAGGCTACTGACCTGCTAAGTCACTGACCTCGTCTGAATGTAAAATGTCATTTGAAGCTTGAACCATCAAGCTGGTTGCCTTAAGCCAACCCATGGCCCGCCCACTCCCTGGGGATGCTTTGCATGTGGTGGGGCTGGCAAAGCCCCAGGCTTACAGGTTGATAGTTACGTGTGCTCAAATATCCTTCTCTCTTACATCCTTACCCCCATATTTCTAAGTAAGTTTTTTATGGCCATAATATATATCACCACGGATGACAGTTGTACTGGAACTAGTAAGTGCTCTAAATAATAACATCATAAAGTTCTTGTCATTACTCTCTGCACTACACCCTCTCCATGTACTTTCATCCTGTCCATCAGTCCTCTTAGTACTAGGTAATTAAAAAAAAACAAAAACAAACTCCTGCCAATAAATCTGGTAACCAGTGAAACATTTGAGACACACACTCCCAAAGTTGTTTTTTCATCACTGGTGGATTACTAACAATTTGCCAATGAAGACTTTCTTCTAATTACTGGGGAAAAGGCACTTCTTAATTAATAGAGAGGAGGATTGGTTTCATCCAGATTAGTGATTGCTGGGAATGTGTCCCAAGCCCACCAGGCAGAAGCTATTTAAAGTGAGCATATTAGCAACAAAATTAAGCAGCTCGGGGTTGAGTCCTAATAAGGTGGACCATGGTAATTAAATTGAGGTTTATAGATGGCACCTCTTCAGGGGGTCCAAGAACTCAAAATGTTGATACAGTCTCTTCCATAACTTTCTCCGCTTCTCAGTAGGGTCCATGATGATAGACACGTGTACGCAGTAGTCCCTGTCATCCCAGGCCCCACAACACATACCTGCTTTCACCGCATGGCGGTACAGTCATCTGTCATTATGAGGCTCAGACCTATGGCCAAGGGAGCCAGAGCCCTGAGCTGAAGAGACACCTGGACTAGTGCAACTAGCTCTCTCTTTTCATCTCTTACTACAGAATGCTCAAAGCATTCGTGTTGCCTCCTTCGTCTCCTCCGTCCTCTGTGCTCACATTCATATTTTCCTACTGCTCACCCTGACCTCCACTTCCTTCCCTTTCTCTCAGAATTGTCCGTGGCAGTGTCTGGATTTGTGCCTCTGTATTTAACAAATATCCTTCCATTCCCATTCTCAGCCAGTTTTTTTTTCTGAGTGCTTCCTCCACAACCCCTTCCCTTCTTGAAACCTGACTGTCCATTGTTGACACACCTTCTCCAGGAAAAGCTGATTTTTATGTTTTTTCCCCATGCCCCTCATGCTCTGAAAGTAGGTTTGGTGTCCTACTGATTACCCACTGCCCTTCTGATAGCATTTATTCCTTCAGTTCTTGAAAAACAAAATACGATTCTTTGAGACACATTATAACACAATGAATTCTATCTAGGCTGTTGTCACCTACAGACTTTTTCACACCTCATCTTTTATGACATTGTTGGCTTCCTCCAGTTCTACACATGGCCTTGACAGCCTCATCTCCATAATTTTTTCTGTCACTCCATCACATCCACCCACTTCCATGGCCACACCTGAGACATAATCATCACCTCTATACTAATTCCATTGCTCTGCTCTCAGAAATCTTCATCTCCTCCTGACTGGCTTGTTCCATTACACCTACCCTCATCTGCTTTTATTAACCTCATGAGCATCTCTAGTGTCTTAATCCCTCCTTTTTTTTTTTTTCCCGGTACGCGGGCCTCTCACTGTTGTGGCCTCTCCCGCTGTGGAGCACAGGCTGTGGACGCGCAGGCTCAGCGGCCATGGCTCACGGGCCCAGCCGCTCTGCGGCATGTGGGATCCTCCCGGACCGGGGCACGAACCCGTGTCCCCTGCATCGGCAGGCGGACTCTCAACCACTGCGCCACCCAGGAAGCCCTTAATCCCTCCTTTTTTATGCCAGACAAACAGCCCTAATATTTTCATTTCCTCCTTAATGCTGCTTCGATTCTGGGTCCATCAATACAATAATATCAGTGTACCTCCACATCACAGAGCGTAAAGGATATTTCTGAGTCCTCATCTCACAATATTGAAATCTCAGCAATATGTTATCTTGTTGAATCCACCCTCTCTGTTTTGACTTCCTTTTCCACTGGACATCCGTGGTGTATTGCACTATAATCCCTTTCCTCCTATCCCCTGGCTACTACTTTGTAGTCACATTTGCAAGCTCAGCTGCTGCTTCTCAGCCATTAAATGTTAGAGTACTTCCACATACTCTCTCAGGTCCTTTTCTTATATCACTTTGTACTCTCTTCCTTGGCAACATGCTTTTACCATCTATGTGCACAGGACTTCCAAATTTTTAGCTAGAGCTCAAACTCTCCTGTGAACTCTAGACTTTCGTAACATCTTCCCATGAATGTCTCAACAGCACATGACATTCAGCTTGCTGACAACTGAAATCCCATTTAACCTGGTTATCTTCCGGTGTTCACTTCTCAGGCTAACACTCGATCACCATCAAGTTCATAGGCTAAAAGCCTAAGCCTCCTCTCTGATGCTACTCTCTTCCTTATTTGCCATTTTAAAAATTTGATTTTGGGCTTCCCTGGTGGCGCAGTGGTTGAGAGTCCACCTGCCGATGCAGGGGATGCGGGTTCGTGCCCCGGTCCGGGAAGATCCCACATGCCGCGGAGCGGCTGGGCCCGTGAGCCATGGCCACTGAGCCTGCGCGTCTGGAGCCTGTGCTCCGCAAAATTTGATTTCCAGTCTGCCAGATCCATCCATTTCCTTTCATCTTTGTTTCCATCCTAATAGTCAGTTACCGTTTATGATTTTGTGGACTAATGCCGAAGAATTTCCAATCCAGTAATGCCATATGTTTAATCCTTTTCCTCTTTTCTCCTCTGTAGCTAGTGTTCTTTTCAAACTGCAAGTCTGATGGGAACCTCAGGCTCTCTCACCCTTCACTCTCCACTGTTAAAACCCATCAGTGGCTTCCGGTTACTCAGCTGGATTTTCCGGAGGCAAATTGTACCACATCTCCTTATCCTCAGCACTCTAGCCGTTTGTCCATTCTTACTTTTACTTGAATATGCTAATGAGCATGTGTGGATTGGCTTAACAAATACACGGTACGTAATGTATAGTTTAGTGAGCCTCTTGCAAATCATGTAACAACGTTTCTGCAACAGTGGTGCTGAAGAGACATCCTTTCCATTGCTCGGAGGTCCACTGACACCAAATTGAAGTGAAAAGTGAGTTCTGTGCATCTGAGTCCACAAAAGAGGGTCCCTGCCTCTCTGTCCAGCCTCCTTACCTCGGGTTCCAACGCTGATAGGAAAGTGAGGGACTAAACTCAGCAGCGGTCAAAGCATAGCCTCAGGCCCAGAGGAAGCTGGCAGGCTTGTGAGAAGATTCTCATGGCCAGCCCCTCCCTATGTGGCACACAGATTTTTGTCTTTCTACAAAAACGTGTAATAGCCTAGGGGCAGTGTGAGGATTCTGAGTATAAACACTGCCCAGAAGTGGCCCTTTAATGCCTCAGGTCCATGGCAGACATGACAAACGATGTCCTCACCACAAGGGGCAGGGCCGATGATCTGAAGCTTTCCAGCTGGCACTGACTTAGGTTTCTCAACAGTGGAAGGCTCAGCACATGGCATCCACAGACTCTAAGGAGATCTTTAGCTCAAATGCTTTAACTCTAAGTGCCACCAGCTGGGAAGAAAGGCTTGCCTTTTTCTGACTCATAGGGTGGAGAGAATCTCAAAAGGAGAGGCCAAAAAAAAAAAAAAAAAAAAAGCAGGGATTGGGGGTGGTACTTGAGAGAGGAGGAGAAAGGAGGCCACCAATGGCTGGGTAGTGTCAAGCCCCACTCCTGGCAAAGGGCATCAGGAAGCTGCTGTGTGCTTACTTCCCACCGTCACTCTGAGCTCAGAAAGACAGGACTCGGGATCATTGGAGAGCTTCATGGTTCCACTCAGAAATCCTCACTTACCTCCAGAATGCCTCTCAGGAGACATTATGGTTGTAACATTCCAGATAATTTAACATTTTTATGTGCACAGGTGCACATGCACACACACACACACAAGCAAGAAGTTTTAGAGACAAAACTGGTAACATTCCAAAAATTTTGATTGAGCACCTACTAACTGTAGATACTTGTTAGGCAGTGGAAATATTAATAAAAAGCTACTGTGATGTTAAGATGTTTGGAGACTGGTCCCAGAACAAAGTGTTCTTTGGTTGAGGGCAGTGTACAATTTTCTAATGATTATCATTTTTTTGAGTTGAACAAAGAGTGAACTTTTGGTACTTTATTTTCCTGGTTCTTCAGTTTAATTTTGCTACCCAAACTCCCTCCCAATTATGGTTTATTTATTTCTGAACTCCAGAACTCCCTGACAATTTGCAGTAGTGAGATTTTTATGTAACTGCTGGAAGGCAAATTCCAAAACATAAAGAAAGTTTGCCATTGGCAGAAATGGTCCGTATGAGACACAGTTATCAAAAATGAGAAATAAGAATGAAAGGGTTGTAACATGGTTTTTTTTGTTTGTTTTTGTTTTTCACTTTTTGGCACCTAGGTGACAAGAGACTTTTCCAATTAAAAATTACTGAGGGTCATTTTGTCAGAATAGCCACAAGATTTTTTTAAATTAATATATTGTTTCCTAAAAGGTTCAAGATAACTTTGCTTATGGTGATTAGAAAAACACTTACTTGTTCTCCTTGCCTTCTTCCCTTCCTCCCTCCTTCCTTCCTTCCTTCCATCCATCCATCCATCCATCCATCCATCCATCCATCCATCCATTCATCCATCCATCATTTCTTCCCACCCTCACTTCTCATTACTCACCATTTCTCCTTCTATCTCTTTGCCCTGGTTTTTCACATCTCTGTTTAAGTCTCTCTCTTTGTGTCTATCTTTCCTTCACAAATCAATAAATATTCTTCTTAGTCCCCACTTCAATACACAGAGTACAGACACACAAACACACAGAAATACAAACATACAGCAGAAACACAGATACTTACAGTGGAAGTGCACATACACACACACAAACTCACCCTCCCCAGATTCACAGTGAACTGTTAGAGGTGGAGTAACACTTGTAATTATTAGCTCAGTAATGCTTGCTGTCCGGTTCTGTGTCATTTTTCTGTACCCAAATGACCAAGTATGGCTATAAAGATTTGGGGACAGAATACCTACTTTTCTTGAAACCTGTAGAAAGATCCCTCACTCCCTCTAAGAGGCTTCAGTCACTGCCTTCCTGCCTCAGCTTGTTTGTCTAGCAATAGATTTAAAGAGCATATTTAGTGTGAAACTGCAGAGAAACTTAGGGTCCTAAGCCTCAAGACTCACAAAACAGGGCTCTTCCCCTGTGGATCCTAAAACTTTGACAATTCTGTGGCCCTCTGTAAGAAGAGAATACAAATTTACAAACGTAAAAAGAACTTACAGGTTACTGGACATTTGGAGATCCAGGTCTCCTCTTTGCTCTCCTTTTAAGTAATGTATTTTTAAAAGCTGCTTACGCAGAAAGTTTCCTGAATGCAACCTGGCTTCTCCTCTCCATCTAGAACACTCTGCATTTCCCATCAACTCCCAGCCTCAGGGGATCATAGAAGAGATGGGTCCTGAACTTTGGCTTCATTCCCTGCACAGTATATCCACCTCTGGTGGGGAGTGTGCCCAAGTTCCCGGTTTCCTGCTCAGATGGAGAATCACTGTGATAATGGGGCTGAGACCACAGATTCCCTTGACAGTGGGTCAGACCGGTTTCTTGCCAGTCCATGGCCCCCATGCCCTGAGGTCCTCATCAGCACCTTGCAAACCTATCCTGCTTCAGGGCACTGTAGCCTCTAAACATCTGCAACACCGGGACTTCAGCACCTTCCTCTTGGTTACCTCACTCTCAGTAAGCCCTGTTGTTCTAGGAGGATTTTCCTCTGTCTGGGTTCCTACCCTGGGTGGTATCAGTCCCGTAGGTTGTTGTATCTTAACGTGGCCTGAGAAGCCAGAGAATTCTGGCCAGTTTTTTTTTTTTTTTTTTTTTTTTTTTTTTTTTTTTGCAGTAGGCGGGCCTCTCACTGTTGTGGCCTCTCCCGTTGCGGAGCACAGGCTCCAGACGCGGAGGCTCAGCGGCCATGGCTCACGGGCCCAGCCGCTCCGCGGCATGTGGGATTTTCCTGGACCAGGGCACGAACCCATATCCCCTGCATCGGCAGGCGGACTCTCAACCACTGCGCCACCAGGGAAGCCCAGGTTGTTGTGTCTTAAGGTGGCCTAAGAAGCCAGATAGTTCTGGCCAGTTTTTATCGAAGTAGGGATTAGGTAATTTTCAGGACCTGCCCAGAGCAAGTGTCTTTGACCGCTAATTCAGCGGCAGATGGCCTGAAGAGCTTTTCCCTGGCCTGAATTTGTCATTTTTGGCATGCTGAGGACCACCGAGGGTGCAGGGAGCAGTGGCTTAGTGGGTCCTGTCCTTTGAGGGCTGTGCTGTACAGGGTGCAGGGCTTACAGAGATCTGAGTTCTAGTCCTGGCCCTGCCACTCACTGGCTGTGACCTGGGGCATATCTCTCATCCTTATTTTGTCCTTTGTAAAATGGGGTTAAGGACACTTCACAGGTAGCGGAGGAGCTGATCACAGACTGGTGAATGAACTCAGCTGAGGTTACCTACCTGTTCAAAAGTAAAACTGCCTTAGGAGGCTCTAATATCACATGTGTCATTGCTTCACAAGATGAATTGGGAAATCATAATTAGGCAGCAGCCGAAAATAACTTGAAGAAGTGCTGTCATCCATTTCTCATAGGTAAATTTTGATGAGTTTAATTAAGTGAGTGGGATCTCTTTCTTTTTTGCTTACCTCTAATCTCTTCTTCTCTCTGTCTTTCCGTCTGTCTCATATCGGAGTAGGTATGTTCCCCAAATTTCAGACCTGAATTATTGTGTTGTTTTTTTTTTTTTCATATATTCTCTCCTTACGTACCTCTAATATTAGTGACACTTGCAGATTTGCTTTTCCAGTCCTGGCCCACCTCTTAGGCCATAGCCTGCATCTCCAGATAATGACTTCCTTTCTGCCCTCTTTCGCTCACTCTATGTAGCTCGCATATTGCCAGTAGAACTTGATTCTGTGAATTTGTAAAATAGGGGAAACGACATAGTCAAGAAATTCAAGACACTGTCTTTGAAGTACTGAGAACTTGGGAAGAAGTAGACCTTGGCCAGGCAAGGAGTTTCAAGAAGAAGATATTTGGAATTCGAAGTGGCAGAGATTTCTGAGAGATCAGATGTGAGAGTGAAGAAAAGCAAGGGGTCAGGGAGGCCTCCTGGGTTTCTGGCTTGGGAACTGGGTGGGTGGTGGTAAGGCCCACCGAGATAGGGCACACTGGAGACAATCCAAGGTTTGGGGAAATGGGACTGGGGGCGGGGGGCAGCATCAGCTCTGAATTTTCATCTGGCTTTCAGACAAGTGGAGTTTGAAGTGACTTTGAGGTATCTACGTGAAGATGCCAACTAGAGAGTTAGGTCTAGAGCACAGGGGAGAGGTCTTCACTGACAATATGAATGGTCTCTTTCAAATTGGTGACAGTTTCAGCCAGAGGCATGAGTGCAAATGCTCAAAGAGAAAGAATATAGAGCCAGAAGAGAGAGAGCCTAGGACTCAACACGGAGCCTTGGAACTTTAACAGTAAAAGGGGAGTTTAGGAGAATGATTTGATCAGTGGAACATAAAAGTTGGCTCCATAGTGCCCGGTGATCATTAGGGTGGTCATATGATTTATTGACCAAACTGGAAAATGTTTAAGAATGAAAGGGTGCTAACCAGATAGAATACCAAGGCAACACATATAAACTGGGACTCTGGGCTGCAAATCAGGGATAGAAGGTAGTTGGATTTATTCAGATTGGAATTATGACAGATATACATGCCAGGAGAACAGGGAGAGAAAATAATTGAGAGTACTGAATTAATCAGAAAATGCCATCTCATCTACATGCTTGCCTATCAACTCTTCCTACATACTGCTCCCTAAACTTTCCACGCCATATCTTTTTTTCATTTTGCCACTTTCCTGCTCAGAAAAATTTCAGTGGCTCTCAGTTATCTAGGATAAAGTTCAGAATTCTTAGCTTGGAATTTGAAACCCTTCTTGTTCCATGTGGCCCGTCTTCCTAGTCTGTCACTTACTCATTCATTCTCCTGTAGAATTATACTTGCCTTTTCAATGATACCTAAATATGCCTTAAACATTACAATCTCTAGGCTTTTAATAAGTGGTAGAATACAATCCCCTTCATGACCTTAGCAATGAATGGTCCTTCAGATGAGGCATACCACTCATTTGAATCTATTAAAAGGCTGGCTCATCAGGAAGTCTCCTCATATCTGCCAACCTTTAGAGCGCCAGTTCTGAGGGAAATGTATTTATGGAAGGTGCCAATTCTGTTCTTGATGGAAAGCCTCAAATCTCTCAGATGAAGGCCAGTTTTTTCCACAGTGAGTTCTGCATTCTATATGTGATGTACAATAGTTCACTTGTAAACAGGCAGAGAAGTTCATCTTTTGTTTACATGCCTGGGCAAGTCTAATTCAGTGGCAAAACTCTATGAATCCATAATTTCATTCCCTTGAAAGCTTCTGGAACTCCGCATTCAATTGTGCTGGCAAGACTTTTAGAGTGAAAGAAAAAAACATGTTGGAATTAAAGAGGTGTGTTATCATTCAGCAGTATCATCAAAATATCTTTATTTTGCTCAAATCAATAGCAAAAATCTTTAGACAGTCTGTGTGCATTTTAAAAATGATTGTAGTAACAAAATTGAATTTGTCTCTTTATTTGGAGGATGAGTAATTGTAGCATATAAAGTACCACTTTGATAGAAAATTAAAGCATCCATTTGGATTGCTTTATAGAAAACCAAATTGTTTTTTCTTCTGCTAAGGATGTTTGCATTTCTTGCTGCTCTAAAGGTGACAGGCATCAGAGGACACCTCGGAGCCGTGTCCCTGGACCAAAGAAGAGGATGAAAATCCTTTTCTTTGCCATTTCCATCTGTTGTTCCCCAGTACAAGCCCCTGAATTTTGATTTTGTCCTTGAACAATGTTTCTTTTGTAGTTTTGAAATGCTTTTAGGGAGAGTTAATATACTTCTTGGCCTCTGTGTCATCCTGGGGCAGAGGGAGCTTCGATCAGGCTTCTTTGTTTTCTTAGGTCTCCCAACTCTTCCAATTTGTGCAGTGTTTGTGCTTGAGAAGATCTCTAGCCAATGTCTCTTTTAATCTTTTTTTTAAAAAATCTTCCCTTTACTTCTTCATAATCATTTTCACTTGAGCTTGCATGTAGACATTGAGAGTTTCCTTTTGGTTTCTTCAGAGTAGGTTTGTGACTCTGCACTTTTTGTGACTGATAGATACCTTTACAGGCAATAAGATCTTCTAGTCAAAAGTGAAGAGACATGAAAATGAGCCTCTTCTGTTTCTTTCTCAGGCTTTTCTTCCCCCATGGATCATTTTCTTCCTCTTATTATTTTCCTCCCTGAATATCTTTTCATAGAGTTGAACATTGCTTAAGTTATAGAACAACAGTGGAAACACCCAGCCTTCTTGTCCAAGAGATCACTCCTGCTTCATGATGCACATGGCATTAGCACAGCCAGGACCACGGACTCTGGTGCCTATCGCACTTTGAGAAGTTCCTTTCATCAGAAGAATGTTGAAGAGATGAAGATATTACTTCAGAACACAGCACCATCCTGTATTTTCCTGGACACCGGGCTATTCCCAGTTCTTAAGTAATTGCTTTCTCAAGAAATTTCCTTTCACTTCTTAAAGTCCGATGTACATATATAAAATGAGGTACTTACAAACATGCCATTCATTTACTCACTCTCCAAGATGGACAGAAATGGAAATTTGGGAATTGTAGTAGGATGACCTGGGTTCAAATCTTGATATTCTTGTTTTTGTGATTCTGGCTGGGTTGTATAGAACTCCTTGAACTTTAATGTCATCATCCACAAAAGTAGGATAATGTTACTTTATAGGAACACTGCAGGGATTGGAAGAGGAGATAGTTGTGCTGCTTTACACATAGGAGATGCTCAGTAAGTGTTAGATCTTTTCTTCCTGGGACCCACCCTCGTTTCCACTCTCCACCTTCATCTGGACAGGTGTGCTGTCATAGGCAGAACTTTGTGACCAAAGCCTATCATAAAACTAGCATATTCTTCATGAAAATGACATTTCATAGCAGGTGGTATATTGCATTTGATGCTAAGGTAAATAACCATTTAAATTATGTACATATATATATTTTTTTCTGTTTTAGGGGAAACAGAAATGTTGGAATTTTATAATAACTTGGAAATGAGACTCTCTAATATCAAAATAAAGAGAACAAAATAATATAATAGCTAACACGTAGCACTTTTTATGTGTCAGTCACTATTTTAATCTTTTACATAGTAGCACGTTTAATTCTTGTCATGACTGACTACATAATTTCTAGGACCCAGTACAAAATAAAAGTTCAGAGCCCTTGTTCAAAAATGATTAAGAGTATTTTATGAAGTTCAGGGCCCTTCAAAGCACAGAACCATGTATAACTGCATAGGTCACATATTCCAATCATCACATCAAGCCCTTGAGATAAAAACTATCTTTTCATTGTAGATAATGAAGTTGAGATACAGAGGGAAAAGTTAATTTACTAAAGATTATGGAGACAGGAAGTGGTGAAGCTGGATTCCACTGAGGTAATCTGTGTCCAGAGACTGTGTCCTTATCTACTTTAAAAACAAACAAAAAAGTTTTTCATTGATGTAATGACATTCAGCTTCAAAATCATTTTAGCTACATTATTTTATGAAATAATCTCTATGAAAGTCTCTACTTTGACATTGTCATATAATATACTATATTTATCTACATAATTATCAGTGCCCTGGTTCGTACAAGTTGAGAAAGAGCTAATGGAAAGTATTGTCCCTGTAGCTAACAACACCAAAACTTATATGCAACTTACCAAGTACCAAACAGGGCTGTTCTAAGCACCTTATATATGTTAACATCCTGTGCATTTCCCTAACATTCTATGAAGTTGGTGCTAGTATGGCTATCGTATTTTAGATGAGGAAGTTGGAAGATACATGTTTTGAGCAAAGCCACATGCCTAACAACTTTTGAGGCTGGGATTTTAACCCAGGTAGACTGGTGCCAGAGGCTGGATCTTAAATACCACCCTCTGCTCCTCTCTTGACTATGAGAGGCATCAGGTATGTCATCCTTTTAATCTTATCCACTGCTGAATTATGACTGGCAGATTGCCTGACACACTAGATAACCAAACAGTATTTGATGAAGTAATGAATAGATTGAATATTTTTAAAATTAAAATTTTATTTATCCAAGTAATACCAGAAGGCATGCTCCTTGTAAAATGCTAAAAAAATATTCTAAGAAAAGCAAAAACTTCCTCCCCCAATCCTAAACTCCTTCCCAGACCACCCTTTTCTTCCTTTGTCATAATTTGAAACTTCAGTCTCTGGACTTATTTAGTAAAGACCAAGATATTCAGTGGTGTTCAGTGTTTATGAACTGCCATTGATCATGGTATGAACTGACAAAGTTGATGTTTGCTCTGAGTATTCAAGGGAGCGCAGTAGGATTGTGTATACGATGCAGCTTTATTTAGAGCCATTTCTTTGACTAGAAATGCATTAAAAAATGCCCTGGTTTCACGAGGCAGCATCAGGAGAATTGAAAGTGCAGTATTACACAAATAATTACAAGCGGCTTCGATTTCCGTTACCATCCAATCCCTGACAGAAAGCTCCTTACCCAGGGGTGTTAGCCACATGACCACAGTGGCTGCTGGAGTTTAAGCTTTAAGCTGTTGTAGGCAAGAGTTTAAAGTCTGGGCAACGGGGTGAGTTTCTTTCTTTCCAAATTGTTCATGCTGTGTTCTCTGTAGCCTTGCAGCCCAGCCTTTAGACGAGATATTACCAGACTGTATATTTCAAAGAAGACTATAAGATTGAAATATAATTGGGGAATTATTCTTAGTTGGTAAGTTTTTCTTGTGATAAGAGATGATGTGGGCAGAAAACTGCCTTTTGGGTGGCGATACAGTACAATAATTAAGAGCCTGGGTTTTGTAGCCAGATTGCCTGGTTTGAAACCTCTCACTGCCACTTACTGACTGAACAACTGACTGATGCTAGGCAGTATGCTAGACTCTCTGAGACTCCTTTTCCTCCTTTGTAAACTGGAGATTATAATAGTGTCCATGCCGTAGGCTTGCGGTAATATGAATATGAGGCCATCAATGTGAAATACCTGGTGTGCTGAAAGTCTCAGTAAATATTAGCTATCAAAAGCATTTTATAAGCGAAATAAAATGAAAATAGACAGGAAGAGCAATTTCAGAATCAGAGGAAATCTTTTGCACTTCCGTCTAGTTGGAAATCTTAGGCCAGTGTTTTTTCGCTGAGAGCTGTTGAGAACCTCATTTGGGACTAGTGGAATACCTGTGCTCTGTTACCCTTTTCTAGGACATAATAGTGTCCTGCAATCGACAAATGACATGTTTATCTTTCGTCAATAAAAGTGACATTCTAAAAGGAAAGAGCTACTCTTTGGTATCCTTGCTATTTAATCATATGTTCACGAGTGAACTGACTTAGTAACATTAACTGGACGTATCTCGGGTAGATATTCTCCTCCGTGGCTGAGAGAGTGCTTAGAATACTTCCTGGCCCACGGTAGGTGCAGAATAAATATTGGGTGATTTACAATCCATTCTTCCCAATGCTTGCATCTCCTATAATATACCAGTGCTTGTTAGGCTCCTCACAATAGGATACTAAGCCCCTTTATTTCTCTCTCCCCAGTACCCGGCACAGGCTATGGCATGACCTCCGTTCTCAGTGACCACTTGCTGAATAGGGTACTGGGAAAGAGAAGGAGGGGTCTCAAAGATACTGATAGCTTTCAAGAGTGATGAGAGCCATAAATTCAGAAGAAAATTTGGAGAATAAAAGATTCAGAAAGGTGACTCGAGTAGGAGGAGGGAAACAAAAAACTTTGAAGTACGCTTCTCTTTGAAGCACCATGTCCTCTCACCATTAATGGTTTATCGGCTACCCCTGGATTCCAACCTAAGCATGGCTCTGTCCTCACAGTCCTTGTCACATGCCTTTTCGGAGCGTCCATGTTTGTGAACATCATATACTGTTCACTTAGATAGAAGATATCTGGTAGGTAGATAGATAGATAGAGAATGATTTTATATTTATCTAGTGATGTGAAGTCTTGAAGTTTAGAGTCAGCCTGATTTAGGGTAAATTAGTATCACTTGTACATACTAGTTGGGTGATATTGTACAATTTAGCAGAAATAACCCCTTTACGGACGAGGACTGCTAATTAGTTGATTCATTGTTTGTTTGGGGTTTTTTAAATTATGTTAAGCAGAAAAAAAAATCCTGAAAATTCATATCTCTCTTAAATATTTTATGTTAGTTTGAAACATGTAAATTTAGTTGTCAGTCTTTTGAGGTAGATCTAAGGCCTTTCTTGAGTATTGACCTGCTGATTGAATTTCTTGCAAAAATCACTGTGTATCTATATAAACTGTACACATAATATAATCTATACACATAAACTATAATTTCCAGTTTCAGTTTCTTTATATAGGACAAGAACTAAAAATCTTTGCGAAGCGTGCTATGGGAAGAACGTGACAGGTGTTCAACACACTCCCCCTCCCAAATAGTTAGTTCTGTGAAGGTACAGACCATGTTTTAATTTTATTTCTCCCTTCCTCCATCCTTCTCTTCCCTGTTTCTCTTTTTTTTTCACCTTGATCACAATGCCTACTAAAGAACTTTGTATATAGTAGCTTCATGAGATAGAAGAATTAAATTAATAATGGATAAAAAATTCCCTACTATAACATTCAATGAAAATGTCCTTTTCATTATTGTTGTCATTATATTTATTATTTTGTTTTTAATTTTTTGTTTTTATTATGTTGCTACAGATGCAAAGTAAACTGGTGTCTTTAAACTAATATTAGAAAAATTGCTTGAGAAGGCTTAGATGAGGAGATTTTCAGCAAAGTTCCATCAATGGAAGAAATATAACTAGTTGATCCAGCCTAGACTTCTTCATATCCGTAGAGTGATTAAAAAAACACTCTAAATTGGTTTAAGTTTTCTGGCCCATTCTATTGAAGTATGTGTTCTCATATGTAGTTTTTGCAAGTGATTGTGTTTTTGTGGCGAAATTGTTATGCTCTCAGAAAAGAATGAGGTGCAGTTATTTTAGTGCATGACTGTTAAGGGATTGAGCTAGAAAACCAACTTGCTTGCTTGCCTTATTTCATTTTATTTATTTATTTTTATTTTTTCTTAAACTAAGCACAGGCAAATTGATATTGAGGAAAATGCTAGTTATGGGCAAGAGCCCAGAGGTACAACTTGTCTGCATACTACCGAATTGAGTTCACCTCTTTGCAAACAGGATGCTTCCTGCAAAATTGCTTCTGTGTATACATTTAGAGTGTCCCTGTGTTCATTGTTTTAAGTATTGGGTTAGAGATCTCACCAAGCAATAAAGTAACATTAGCTTCCCATAGATGTGTAATCCTATTATATTTAGATATAAGAATATATTTTAATGAGTACAGATACAGAGATTAAAGCAGAAGAATTGAGGAAGCAGCCTGTTCCCTCAGGGATAATGGGTAACGTAATCATTCTCTTGAAAAACAGATAAATTAGAAGTCTTTATTGCATCAGAGTGGATGAAATTCACATTTTCATTTCTACCAAAAGGGATGGCCGCATGATTCCAAACTAAGTCAATTTAACATGTCTTTTTACATCATCACCAAGTTTTGAAAAATGTTTAAAATTGAACCAAGAGGCAGATATATATAATGCTAGTTAATGCTTTAGGGGATATATCTTTAAATAGAAATCTCTCTTTCACTGCCATTAAAAACCAAATTTCAAGTTGAGCTCTAGAAGTAAGCCAGTAATTATCATTAATGGAGCAGAGGAAACTGCAAATTTTGGTCAATATTACTGCTCTTCATTCCTCTCCCTTTGATAATTAACTCCCATTATGTATGATGCTCTCTAAGCCAAAGAAAAGGTTAGTAAAAGTCTTGACTATATTCCAGGTACATCTTCTAAGTAACTGATGGAGAAAGACACTGTGGTCTTGATAAAAGTTCTAAAAGAACTTGAGAGGACAGAAGACATTCCATAGAGGAGGTGGGATCAAATCTGTGTCTTGCACTAGAGAGAGGAAGGAGATGGCATGAGGAAAAAAACTGTGTAGCAGAGGTACAGGAAATTGTTCCAGAAACAATTTGACTAAATTGGAATTGTCGGAAGTGTCAAGGAAATAGAATTGGGTAGATTCTTAAGGACCTTGAGTGCCATAATAAGGAATCAGACTTCAGAACATTTACAGTGTTTTTCAATAGGTGTGTGACTTGATGGCAGTGGGTTTGGGAAAATGAAGATGAGAAGGGGAAGGAAGATCTCCTAAGAAATTAGAAGGCCTTCATTTTGCATATTGAAAGATAAATGAGCAGAAGAATATGAAAAATGAATGGACAAGACTATAGATGACTGGATAGGTAGAGAGGCCCCCCAACCCTTAACCACAGTCTCATCTAGCAAGAGCCCAGCTATTTTCCCTATGCATCATCTCTGCTTCTCAGTGGCTCATGCAATTTTAAAGCAAGAAGAAATAATAAAATAATGATGAAGCAGGTGCGCTGTGTAAGTGCACCCTGGGGTGAATAAATTATAGAAAGTACACTGTAGTACGATAGAAGGAAAGGAAATTACTGAGAGAAAATGGCCTCGTGTTTCTTATTGAGTTCAAACTCAATTCTTCTTTAATTCAAAGAAAATAGGTACTCTTGGTTTGGTGGCCTGAAGAGGACCTCAGGAACTTGTAGTACAGAGATGCCAAAAGGGACAGGGGAAAAAACATGACCTCATTGTCAAGTCACCATTCCTTCTAAAGGTCAGCTCTCTACTTCTTGCCCCTGAATACTCTGTCTCCAGTATCGTACCCTGGCCACAAGAATAATTCTGCTACTTCTCCTGTTTAAAAATCTTTGATGACCCTTCCCCATGTCCTACAGTTGAATTCTGTTTCCCTTCCATGGCACACAGGATTCTCCAGCACCTGCAGACCTCTCCTGCCCTGTAGCTGAGTCTTGTTCAACTGAGAGACTTCCTGCTTTCAAAAGGACCACGCACATGTCGTTTTTTCTGCACATCGTCCTTCCCCTTAGCATCCTGTGGTCACCCTTGACCAGATACTAGTGCAAACATCTTCCCAGGAAGCCTTCTTTGATCCTGTCCTCTCTCAGACCCATTATGCCGCCCTAGCTCATGTCTATGATGTGATTGCTATCTCGTGGGTATTGTTCAAAGTATTTAACAAATATCTTACTTTGCCTTACTTGGCTGACAGCCCTCCTTTGTAATGCTACCTTGCACTGAATGTATCTCTGTCAGTGTCCAAATGTGCTTGTACATGTGCCTGTGCAGGTCTAGGAGACCTAGACCTGTGCAAACCAGGAGAGTTCTGAAGGCAGGCACTTCTAGCTACATCTGGAAAATAGAAATGATCACAACTATAATAACAACCCATATTTATTAATACTAACTTTGTGTTAGGCATGGTCCTATCAGACTTACGTTTCACCTACGCTTCATGACAATTTTCTGAGACAGGTACTACTATTATCTCCAACTATATGTAACACGGGATAGTGATGGTGACTAGCACATAGGATCAAGTGAAAATTAAATAAGAATTAAACTTGTAAACCATTTAGCTTGAGCACGTGAGACATTTCCAGAACTTTTTGCTATTATTATTCATACAAGAGAGGTCAGTAATATGTATATTTGACTCAGTGCAGTCAGCTCAGGATCTGAAATTCTTGTCTTTGAATCCTAAGGGCCTTTCTTTTATTTTTTATTTTTTATTTTTTTTTGCGGTACGCGGGCCTTTCACCGCTGTGACCTCTCCCGCTGCGGAGCACAGGCTTCAGACGCGCAGGCCCAGCCTCCATGGCTCATGGGCCCAGCCGCTCCGCCGCATGTGGGATCTTCCCGGGCCGGGGCACGAACCCGTGCCCCCTGCATCGGCAGGCGGACTCTCAACCACTGCGCCACCAGGGAAGCCCGGGGCCTTTCATTTTGATGTATTTTCTTTTTATTGCTTTTCCACACAATAAGATGCCCTTTAAACTTGGTTTAGCAAAATCCCTAAAATCTGATCAATGTATATATGTCCTGGATGTATGAAAGAAGTATTTTGATTCCTAAGAGAACAATATGCGAACCTGGCTGGGAGATGTAAATGTCAGTGACGAATGGGTGATGGGGCATAAAGCATATTCTTGGATTCCTAGAGAACCAAGCACTCAGGTCCTGATGGCTTCATGTTAAAGAGACGCAGGTAGAATCAATTTAGCATTCCTGCTGACAAGCTTCCATTCTCAGCAAGTAAGCCATCATGCCCTCTGGAGCTGCCATCTTAGGTCAGTCGAGGCATTTGGCCTCATTAACCACTTTGGATTCATCTTAAGACTTTCTTACTTATAGTCTTCCTAAGGCTTAATGGGCTTCAAAAGGTACTTGGCCCTGGTTCACATTGAGTCTTACCAAGCTGTATGCTTTTACTCAGCGGGCAGCCATTTGACTGTCAGCTTTTATATTTTCCTCTGCAAGGCAAAGAAAGCCTTGCAGCTGCTCCTAGTTGCCCAATTAACATTTCCATGTCACTGTATTCCTGCTTGTAGTTATTCTTTATGTCGTCTTTGTTTCCTCGATCATTGTAATAATTCTGACTTAGCTCTTCTCTATGCTTCAGGCGTATCAGATTTAAGTTTTTTGTCATATAAATCTGATCTTTCAGTAGATTCCTGTGATTGTTTTGTCAGAAGTAGAAATTAAACTAAATCTTGCAGAGTGGTCATGGTTTGGAAAGATAGAAGGAAGGGTGCTGCAGTGCAGGGGAGTTTTGAGAGCAAAGATAAGAAGACAGGAATCCGGTTGGGTGGTGTGGATGTGTGTAGATATGTGTGGATAGAGGGCGCACCAATGGATTAAGAGAGTGATATCAAGGGCAGGGTTGAGAGAATGAGATATACATTAGAATAAGCCGATCTGCACACCTTCAACTCAACCCCCCTCCCCAGCCATCCAGCAGACAGTCCCATCCCCAGATATGATCTTTGTTATTCCTGTACTCTGGACCTTTCAGTGAGTCTCCAGTGCCATCCGCTAAACTTCATATTATTTCTCCTTCCATTTTCAACTTGGAAGGGCCCAGCACAAGTGATTTTTCTAAACTAATCATCAGTTATTCCTCTCCCACCATGCATCTCACATTTTAGCCCCCCCTAACAACATGTGAATCGCTGAACTCACCATGCATTCTTATCCCCACATCACCACCTGTGCACTCTCCCCCGCTGATCTTCCACCTCTTGAGTGCACTTATGGCCTCCTATGCAGTATTTAACATACAGATAAAATATAACTCATAGTCTGTATCTTTCTCGGGCATAATTGTTCACTCCTCCACATGTGCGTCCAGTGTCCTTGACCATACCTGTATTACAGCACTTACTACAGCCTAATCTACGTATGCACTTATACGTCTAACCTGCCACCTAGGCTTGAGCTCAGTGAAGTTTTTATTCATCCATGTTCCCCTTAAAGTTTCTCATGGTGCCTGGCAGGTAGTAGGTGCTCAGTCAACATCTGTTCAAGTACTTTGAGTGGAGAATCACTGCAATTTTCTACTCTAGGAAATGTTGAGAATTGGTGGTAAAATCAGACTGGTTATTGTTTAATTAATGTTTTCTACTGGAGACTTTTCTTTAATCAGTCATCAAGGTTTTGCTGGTTAACAAATACTTTTGAAGATCCTTAGGGCCAAAATTATTTATAGAAAATCACTCCTGTGGTTGTTGGTCATTCACTTAGAAAGGATTTACTGAATGCTTCCAATTAATGAGCTAATTTCAGTTTCCTGAATCACAATAATATTTATTTCCCAAGAAATAAACAACTTTCTGCATATAAATTAGAGTTTTATTAAGTAGCAAGTTTATAAATCAATGATGTAGAATGGCATTCAGCTAGCACTAATCCATAAGTCTTTTTTAGTGAGAAATGAAAACGTAGCCTCAATAATTTTAGATATAATTTCCATACACTTTTTTGTTGGTGGATATTATAGATTGATTTCTGCTGCCGATAGACTTTGAAGTTGTTTAAGCGTATAAAAGCCCCGAAGTAATTTTCTACAGATAGAAATAGCCCACTAAATACAACATTCTCATTTGTGTGTCTGAATCCCTATTCTTTTAAAACCCTCTCCATTCTCCCTTCAGCAATGTTTATGATTGTTAAGAAGGAATCCAACCTGATTTGATAAAATACTTTATTTTTGAAAATAAAGAAAACACTAGGTGGCACCTTGTAAAATTATTACTCAAAACTGGTCAAATGTTAGCACTTTCATATGATTCATCCTACTATTGACAGTTCGATTCTTTAGGAGGAAAAATATCAATCCTAAAATCTTCAGGTAATTGCAAATGATATCTGAGAAAGAACTAGAATGTGAATGTTGCCATACTGAGTATATGATGTATGTTCATAACAACAGTTGCAATCTGGCAAAACAAGGGATCATTCTTCTGCACTTTGAACACCAAGGCAGAATAAATTTAGGGTGTTTTCCATCCATCAGTTACTGCATGTTACTCTGATCCTATTTGGAATGAGGAAACTCAACTACCATTAGAACTACTATTAGTGTTGACTGTGACAGTCCACCAGATGCTCAGGACTGATAATCCAAACCTCAGGTGAGCACCTGTAGTAGTAGGCTAGGTTACGCTTCAGTAACAAAAAAGCCCTCACAGTCATAGCAGCCTAACACAATTCACATTTAAGTTATGCTTATACTGTTGGTGTGGGTTGAGTGACACTCCAGGGCAGATTTTGGAAGAGAAGAATATTGGAGGGTCTATGCAGGTTTTCATTGCTTCAAGTGGAAATGACACATGTCACTTCCAGTTACATTTCATTGGCCAGAACTATCTTCTGACTTAATTACAAGGGAAAAGGGAAATACAATGAGTGGAGAAAAAAGAAGAAAAGCAGATATGGGTGAGCACTAGATATCTCTACCAGAGATTTTAAGACTATGGTAGACTTTGTACATTTTACTTAACATTTCTTCATTCTTGCTTGCCACCATTTTCCCATGATACATTGCTAACTGGGGCAAACGAAGATGAAAGTCTGAAACCCAAAGGTTGCCCTTTCCCAAAACTATTTCAGAAGACCAAGAATCTTCCCGGTACTTCTTACCCCAAGAGGCATAAGTCCACATGGCAGGATTTTTCCCCATTAGTTGTCGTCATTTTCATAATCCAATTCTGCACACATAAGGAGAATGAGCTACAGTGTCAGAGAGAAAGCTTCAGCTGTACAGTAGGATGGCCCAGAAGAAAGCATGTACTGTACATGGAAAGAGAGTCTCTTATATTTAGAGAAAATTTAGATTTCAATAGAGTGATTTCCTTAAAATTGGCAATTTTTTCCCCCTTTCATTTCATAGGAAATTAGGGAATCTTAAGTCCAGAAGCAATTGTCATCCATTCTTTCAGCCTGGATGGGTGAGGATTGCCTCCCTATCAGCTCCCCCAAAGACCTAAGCCTCAAGTTTTCATCACCTGAAACACAAATTTCTTACTTGACCTTCAGTATTTTATTATTTGCTATTTTTACTGTATGTTCTCTGTTTCTTTAGTTGCTTGAAAAACGATGTCAAAATAGAACTCATCTCTTAAATCCCCATTACAGTCTTTCAGTGCCAATGTCTCCCTCATAGTCCCAGCCCATTCATTCTTTCTTTCAGTGTGTCTCTTTGCTTTACTTCTCTCCCTCCCCCACCACCTCCTCCCTCTTTCTGTTCTCCCTCTCCTTACCTGGAACCCACTTATTATTCACTTGAATTCCTGGGAACAGGAAGCATGACCAACTTAAAGAAAAAGCTGATTTTAAACAGCCCTCAATGAAAGTATTTACAACATTGTGAAGATATACAAATTTCCCCTGGTTTCCTACTGGCACTCACCTCAGAAAATCCCCTAATAATGCAAGGCCTATGAAGGGTTAGTAATTAGTAATTCAGCTGATGGGCTGTTGGCTCTGATCCTAACTGTTGCTTTATGACATTGTCTCCATTCAAATACTTGAAGAAATTTTCTTTACTCTTTATATTTAGTAACATATTTTTAAAAATATATTTTAGAAATGACGTGTGTGTGTTATACAAATGACACATGCATTTTTCTTCAGTCTTTATATTAACAGGTTTTTAAAAATATATTTTAGAAATTATGTGTGTGTGCATATACAAATGACACATGCAGTTTCCATACTAGTATACTGAATCACTGTGCCTTATTATATATAGCTTTCCACGAATATTTTTCCTCTGTGCTACTTCAATTTTTTGATCTTATATGTCATGCTGAAATTTACATTTTAGTGCATTTTCCCCTTTCTTCTTTATTTATTAGTTTCTTAAGTTAAAATATCAGAAATAAAATTACTTAACAGTATTTGAATGGGTTAGTAATTCAACTGATGGGCTCTTGGCTCTGATCCTAACTGTTGCTTTATGACATTGTCTCCATTCAAATACTATTTTCTTGTTCAAAAATTAGATATTACGTTTATTTGGTTTTCTCTAGCATCTCCTTCTCCCCTGCATACACACTTGTGATGAGTTCCAGATTGAAATCCTAGCTGCTGACAACCTGCTAGATCTCACTGTAAATGTAGGCTCTGTCTAGAGTGATAGGGCCAAGACTCATATTTCAGGATATTAAGAGCAGGCAAGAAACAAAAATGGAAACAGAACAGAATCTCAATAAATCTCAGGTTTTTCTGTTTGTTTTTGTGGATGACAATGATCTCTCCACTTGCTTCTTCTCTCTCTAATACCTATATTAAAATACGAACCCTCTTAAGAAAAGAGGGTGAAACTTATGATGCTCTCATACTCGGGGTCAAGCACTGCTCCAGGCCTAGTACATATGCTGTCCTATTTAATTCTCACACAATCCTATAAAAGAAGTGCTACGTTCCTCTTCTATTGATGAAGAGACAAAGTCCAGAGGTGTCAAATAAGTTGCAAAGACAAACCATTATGTGATAGAGCAGGGATTCCAATCTTGACACATTATTGCATCTACTCTTTCCTGTGCACTATAATGCCTCCCCTAAAATAAAATGTATCCAGTACGTTACATTTCCTAAACCACGTACACTTATCCTAATAAGGAAGGATAAATGACAATGGTTACTTCTGTTTTAAAAGATGAGAAAACTGGATTGTAGAGAATGTGTATGGCTTGTTTATCATCTCTTGGTAGAAAGAAGACCTAGGACCAGACCTAGTTTAGCATTTTAAAAATTATACCATGATGTTTAGAACTAAGAGGGAAAATATATATATATATATATATATATATATACACACATATATATTTATAGTACTTTGTGTGCCTATGAGGCAGAGATAGTTCCCTTACTGTAATACTAATGGTCGTGAAAGTGGGTCAGCAGAGGGTAAGAACACACGGTGGGAAACAGCATCTAGTCAGCAAACACGTTTGTTGCTCTGACGTCACTAAAAGTGTTGCTGTCCCACAGGTTGTCTCTGTCGATGCCTGTGAGTCCTGGTTGTTCACAATTAATTATTGACCTATTTGATCTTCCTTACTAATTTGTAATTAATCACATTCTACTTTGTCACATTTTTTTTTCCTCCTGACTACCCCATGCATAAAATCCCGCTAGAGTACTTCTTTTTACACTTTCCCTAACGTAAATAACGTGGTACATGTTGTCAAGCCAATGGGATATTGTCAAGTATGAAATATTTTACAACTAGAAATTCTATTTTTTAACCAAATTTCCAGACTCAAAAAATGAAAAAGTCTTTTATTTAATGAATGTTTGTTGATGGTCATTTCATTTGTTTTGAAAAAGGAGCACAGGATTCATTATGCATTTCCAATTTTCCAACAACACTAGATAGGAATATTTCTGTTTTGAATATTCTATAATTGTTCCAACCTGGAGAGTGCTGGCACGGGAGCCAGCCTGTCCTAGTTCACATCCGGGTTCCATCTTTTACCAGCTATGTGATCATGAGGAAGTTACCAAATCACTCTGTGCTTCAGTTTTCTTACTATAAAATGCAGATAATCCCAATTTTATAAGGTTATGGTTAGGTATAAATAAAGGAATATAGGTAAAGAATTTTTCATAATTCTGGCAGATGGTAGCTGCTTACTAAAAGTTAATTTTTCTTGTTGCCATGTTTTACTTTAAAGATATATGTTTTCTTGGGCTTCC
Source organism: Pseudorca crassidens (assembly GCF_039906515.1). NCBI lineage: Eukaryota > Metazoa > Chordata > Mammalia > Artiodactyla > Delphinidae > Pseudorca > Pseudorca crassidens. The sequence goes on along the minus strand of NC_090311.1, from coordinate 51,793,069 downwards.
CTGGTGGCGCAGTGGTTGAAAGTCCGCCTGCCGATGCAGGGGACATGGGTTCGTGCCCCAGTCCGGGAAGATCCCACATGCCGCGGAGCTGCTGGGCCCATGAGCCATGGCCGCTGAGCCTGCGTGTCCGAAGCCTGTGCTCCGGAACGGGAGAGGCCACAACAGTGAGAGGCCCGTGTACCGCAAAAAAAAAAAAAAAAAAACAAAAAAAACCTGACAAAAATAACCAAAATTATTTCCAATAGGGACATATACAGAAAATATATGGTACATTGATAGGATTTTAAAGCAGCCATTTAACCACTGTCATCTCAAATAATAACTTCATGAAATAGGAACATTTTATAATATTTAGGAAACACAATTTGTACAAGTGTATATATACTTTAATTCCATTAAACGAAACATATATTTACATTGGATATACACCAAAATATTATCATTGATTATGTTTAAGTGGTAGGAGTGTGAATGACTTTATTACTTACTTATACTTCCTGTATTTTCCAAATTTCCTGCATCAAGTTGATATTATTTTATAAGGATAATGTGTATGTATGTATTTTAAATATATATTTAAGATGGTTCTATAACCTGACCTCATCCATAATTATTTAGTATCTTACCCAATTTTTAACTGTTGAGTAATTTTATTTCTGATATTTTAACTTAAGAAAACAATAAATAAAGAAGAAAGGGAAAAATGCACTAAAATGTAAATTTCAGCATGATGTATAAGACCAAAAACTTGATACAGCATGGAGGAAAAATATTTGTGGAAAGCCTAAATATAATAAGGCACAGTGATTCATGGTACTAGTATGGAAACTGCATGTGTCATTTGTATATACACACACACATAATTTCTAAAATATAGTTTTAAAAATCTGGTACTAAATATAAAGACTGAAGAAGATTTCTGTAAGTTTTAATAGTAATTACTTCTGAAGAATAAATTTTCCCATTTTTCTTTCTATTATTCTTCATTTTCCAAATTTTAAAATATGATGCTTACTTTTTTATAGTAAGGAAGATAAAGATACCCCATTAAATACATACAGTGTTTGAGAAATATTTTTTTAAATTCCCCCAAGTAGATGTTTTCTGATCCTTCCTGAATCATGTGGCCGCCATGTTATTTTACTTAGGAAATGACAACTCCACTTGTATCATTTTGAAGTGCTGAATTGTGCAATACTCGTGGGGGGAAGCTCTCCCTTAAAGCCTTTACCTGCAAGCTTCCTCCAGAGCCTTTTTGAGTCAGCACCTCCATCTGTGGTCCAGGATGAGAAACTATGTACTAAATCACCTTGACAGTTGTCTGTTTGCATTATATCATCAGCTCCTACCTTGGGTGCTGACACCACACCCCTCACATCCATTATTTGCCTCTCCAAAGTGCAGGCATTCTCAGACAGAACAGAGAATCACTTTTCTTTGCTAAAAAAGATATACCAATGTTAGAGATATCTTCCCCGAATTTCCATGCAAGATTATTATTATTTTTTAAACAGGGTTAGGGCTCCCAAGAATTAAGACCAGGCTGTGCTCTTTTGTGTAATCGGACTTTTTGATGCAAAGTATTTTCCCCAGAGACCATCATGGTGGCAAAATTCTCCATTATGCAAAGAGGGGTCATTGACAAGTTCATAATCAGAATATACCTGTATGTATCTAAAATATATGCCTAAGATTGTCATATCATTTGACCTTGTAATTCATAATTATTTAGAATGAATTAAGCTGAAAGGAAATTATTTGAGGTGAGTTAGGAAACAGGATGAGGGTCGGGAATAAACCCAGAAGGGACGAAGCACATAGGAAAACGTCGTTTGGGAAAAAATAAACTCTTTTACTGATTCCCATATTCCCTAGATCTAGCCATGCTCAGGCTAAAGAAATGCCTTTTTCTAAATATTTGATCAGCATTTTCTAAGGCTCTCTTAGCAACAGGCATGATGTGTAGTGCTAGCAGCCAGGAGAGTGCCGGACACATGCCACTTTTTGGGAACTCTCAGTCAAGGGGGGAAAACAATGCCAAGAACCAAGCAAACAGCCTGGAGCTTTGAGAGGGTGTTCAGAAGAATGTGTACAACTTTGCCTGGGCAAGAGAATACTCACAAGCAGAGAGACTTGGCTTTGTCTTAGTGAATTTTACCATTTTTTATTACCACTGATGCCGCATATTTGTCCAGTATGATTGCTGACACACTGCAAATTAAATGGATTACTTAAAGGTCATTACCTATGATTAATCTATGATGAACTTCCTTTCACTGTATCTTTACATACCTTAGGTGCTTCTATCAATACGTCTTATTCTACTTGTTTGTTTACGTGTGTTTTCCTCTTCTAAGCCGAAAACTTCAAAGGCTGTGGTCTAATTATCAGGTGCTGATGCATAGCAAGTACTCAGTAAATGTGAATTAAATGAGTAAACAAACTATTCCATAGTTTGAATTTCATGTAACTCTCCTTTTTAAGGAACATCCAGTAAACACAGATGTTTATAATGAGCAAATTTATTTTCTGTTGAATTCAGTTGACATAAAATAACAGCACTAACACAATTTTAATATGATCAAAATTATTGGATGATGAAGTAGGAGAAAGTGTTAGGGAAGTCCAGAAAACTAACTGCTGAAGGGAACCAGAGTGGGAGAGGCTGTCAGATTGAAGAAAAGATGTATTAAAAAATGGTAGAGATGTTGAGTTCCCAAGTTGATCTGGTTCTCATCGAGAAAATCCAGGCAGCTAGCCATCTTGATGTGACCCCCAAGAGTTCATTCCTGGGATCTCTCTCTTCGAAGAGAAGATCATGCATATTTATATTCCACTACCAGAGCTAAGGGGTATAGACAAATGCCACACCCAATTTTATGTCACTATATCGTCCAAAATAGTCAAACACTGGATGAATAAATTATCCTGTTACCAACCAACTACAGAATTTATGGGAACGCCAACAGCAAGTAGAATATTGTCATTTCAACATGACTTTAATGACTCTTAAATTGGTTTATCAGCATCACTATGTGAGAAGAGGTGGGGAGCAGAGAAAAGAGGACCCTTAGTAGTTGTAGGGGAGGGGATGAGAAGCAAAAGGGGACTTGAGACCTGATTTCAGAAAGTCATTAGTTGCATCGCTGTGTAATTAGCCTGAGTTCCAGGGAACCATCAGTATCTGCCTTTCTGGATAGATGTGCAGTTTTGTGAGGCTGTGACAGCCTGGCACTGAGTGGGCTGTAGGTGAAGTATGACTGCCCTGCCTTATGAAAGGCAGAGGACTGGCAAGGAAAATCCATCTGACATTGGGAGCAGCCAAATTAATCAAGAACAACCAGTTTTTCAGCTCTACAGAACTGTACTTCAGTAGCTATTGTTTTAAATACCTTCAAGTAACCTCTTGTATTTTTCCCACTTCCTACTTATAGCATGTAAATAAGGAGAATCCAAAAGTATTTAAATTCACAGCACAACTGAACTTTTCCATTTTTTTCTCCTTCCTTTTTCCCCCCTTGGGAAACATTGCCTTACGCACCATTTGCACAATACCAGGATAAAATCAGCTCCACAAATATGAATTGCTGGTTTGAGCATAAAAAACAAAAAAAAAATAACTTGATGTTATTGTAAGACTGATTATTTGAGAAGGGGTGCTTAAGGAGGCACAGGAGTGTATGTATATTGCATCTGAGAATATAATAGGGAAAAAGTTTACTCTGTAACATAGGCCTTAAAAATCCAAAAAAATTACAATTGCAAAAAAAAAATAAGTGCAAAAATATGGGAGGAAACAGCATTTTCACTTATCTGCATAAGTTCTATTCTACATAATATTTTTGTGAAGACATAGTAGAATGATTAAGAAAATGTGTTTTGAGCATCAGACAGACTCAAGTTCAAGTCCTAGCTCCACCTCATTCTTGTTCTGTCCCCAAGCAAACCTAAACCACTCAAAGTCTGTCACTTCATATGTAAAATAGGGAAAATAAATAAGTAATCATATAAATGTCTAACTCTTAGGGTGGTTGTGAGGAACAAATGAGGATGAAAAAATATTACCTGGCTCATAGTAAGCATGCAATGTGTTAGCTATTAGTACTGCTTATAACAGCGCTCAAAAATTGCTACAAATTCCACAATATTCCTGAAACCCATTTGACAGGAAGATCTGTACTCTTTTTACTATGCCACGGTTGCATTGCATACTGCTTAAATTTTAAAACTAATGTGTTGGACTCATAGACATTTTTGTCTAGGGGTGACTCACAAGAAATTTTGACCATATAACCTTTGTAACATCTTGTCTTACCAAGAGAAAGTGGGTTTGCAATTCACAGAAAGATAGACAAGGTGAAAAGGCAGAGGGCTATGTACCAGATGAAGGAACAAGATAAAACCCCAGAAAAACAACTAAATGGAGTGGAGATAGGCAACCTTCCAGAAAAAGAATTCAGAATATTGATAGTGAAGATGATCCAGGACCTCGGAAAAGAATGGAGGCAAAGATCGAGAAGATGCAAGAAGTGTTTAACAAAGACCTAGAAGAATTAAAGAACAAACAAACAGAGATGAACAATACAATAACTGAAATGAAAAATGCACTAGAAGGAATCAGTAGCAGAATAATGGAGGCATAAGAACGGATAAGTGACTTAGAAGACAAAATGGTGGAATTCACTGCTGCAGAACAGAGTAAAGAAAAAAGAATGAAAAGAAATGAAGACAGCCTGAGAGACCTCTGGCACAACATTAAACACAACAACATTCGCATTATAGGTGTCCCAGAAGGAGGAGAGAGAGAGAAAGAACCCGAGAAAATACTTGAAGAGATTGTAGTTGAAAACTTCCCTAACATGGGAAAGGAAATAGCCACCCAAGTTCAGGAAGCACAGAGAGTCCCATACAGGATAAACCCAAGGAGAAACACACTGAGACACATAGTAATCAAATTGGCAAAAATAAAAGACAAAAATTATTAAAAGCAGCAAGGGAAAAACAATAAATAATATACAAAGGAACTCCCATAAGATTAACAGCTGATTTCTCAGCAGAAACTCTACAAACCAGAAGGGATGATATACTTAAAGTGATGAAAGGAAAGAACCTACAACCAAGATTACTCTACCCGGCAAGAATCACATTCAGATTTGATGGAGAAATCAAAAGCTTTACAGACAAGCAAAAACTAAGAGAATTCAGCACCACCAAACCAGCTCTACAACTAATGCTAAAGGAACTTTTCTAAGTGGGAAAGACAAGAGAAGAAAAGGACCTACAAAAACAAACCCAAAACAACTAAGAAAATGGTAGTAGGAACATATGTATTGATAATTACCTAAAACGTGAATGGATTAAATGCTCCAACCAAAAGACACAGGCTTGCTGAATGGATACAAAAACAAGACCCATATAAATGCTGTCTACAAGAGACCCACTTCAGACCTAGGGACACATACAGACTGAAAGTGAGGGTATGGAAATCAAAAGAAAGCTGGAGTAGCAATACTCATATCAGATAAAATAGACCTTAAAATAAAGAATGTTACAAGAGACAAGAAAGGACACAACATAATGATCAAGGGATCAATCCAAGAAGAAGATATAACAATTATAAATATATATGCACCCAACATAGGAGCACCTCAATACATAAGGCAACTGCTAACAGGTATAAAAGAGTAAATCGACAGTAACACAATAATAGTGGGGGACTTTATCACCTCACTTAACACCTATCGACGGATAATCCAAGCAGAAAATTAATAAGGAAACACAAGCTTTAAATGACACAATAGACCAGTTAGATTTAATTGATATTTATAGGACATTCCATCCAAAAACAGCAGATTACACGTTCTTCTCAAGTGCACATAGAACATTCTCCAGGATAGATCACATCTTGGGTCACAAATCAAGCCTCAGTAAATTTAAGAAAATTGAAATCATCAAGCATCTTTTCTGACCACAATGCTATGAGATTAGAAATCAATTACAGGGGGAAAAAACGTAAAAAACACAAACACTTGGAGGCTAAAGACTACGGTACTAAATAACCAAGAGATCACTGAAGAAATCAAAGAGGAAATCAAAAAATACCTAGAGACAAATGACAATGAAAACACGACGATCCAAAACCTATGGGATGCAGCAAAAGCAGTTCTAAGAGGGAAGATTATAGCTATACAAGCCTACCTCAAGAAGCAAGAAGAATCTCAAATAAACCATCTAACCATCAACACCTAAAGGAACTAGAGAAGAAGAACAAACAAAACCCCAAGTTAGTAGAAGGAAAGAAATGATAAAGATCAGAGCAGAAATACATGAAATAGAAACAAAGAAAACAATAGCAAAGATCAATAAAACTAAAAGCTGGTTCTTTGAAAAGATAAACAAAATTGATAAACCATTAGCCAGACTCATCAAGAAAAAGAGGGTGAGGACTCAAACCAATAAAATTGGAAATGAAAAAGGAGAAGTTACAACAGACACTGCAGAAATGCAAAGGATCATGAGAGATTACTACAATCAACTATATGCCAATAAAATGGACAACTTGGAAGAAATGGACGAATTCTTAGAAATACACAACCTTCCAAGACTGAACCAGGAAGAAATAGAAAATATGAACTTACAAATCATAAGCACTGAAATTGAAACTGTGATGAAAAATCTTCCAACAAACAAAAGTCCAGGACCAGGTGACTTCACAGATGAATTCTATCAAACATTTAGAGAAGAGCTAACACCCATCCTTCTCAAACTCTTCCAAAAAATTGCAGAGGAAGGAACACTCCCAAACTCATTCTGTGAGGCCATCACCCTGAAACCAAAACCAGACAAAGATAATACAAAAAAAGAAAATTACAGACCAATATCACTGATGAATATAGATGCAAAAATCCTCAACAAAATACTAGCAAACAGAATCCAACAACACATTAAAAGGATCATATACCATGATGAAGTGGGATTTATCCCAGGGATGCAAGGATTCTTTAATATACACAGATCAATCAATGTGATACACCATATTAACAAACTGAAGGAGAAAAACCATATGATCATCTCAATAGATGCAGAAAAAGCTTTTGACAAAATTCAACACCCATTTATTATAAAAACTCTCCAAGGGTGTGGAGAAAAGGGAACCCTCTTGTACTTTTGGTGGGAATGTAAACTGATACAGCCACTATGGAGAACAGTATGGAGGTTCCTTAAAAAACTACAAATAGAACTACCATATGACCCAGCAATCCCACTACTGGGCATATACCCTGAGAAAACCATCATTCAAAAAGTCTCATGTACCAAAATGTTCACTGCAGCTCTATTTACAATAGCCAGGTCATGGAAGCAACCTAAGTGTCCATCATCAGATGAATGGATAAAAAAGATGTGACACATATATACAATGGAATATTACTCAGCCATAAAAATAAACGAAATTGAGTTATTTGTAGTGAGGTGGATGGACCTAGAGTCTGTCATACAGAGTGAAGTAAGTCAGAAAGAGAAAGACAAATACCGTATGCTAACACATATATATGGAATCTAAGAAAAAATAATGTCATGAAGAACCTAGGGGTAAAACGGGAATAAAGACACAGACCTACTAGAGAGTGGACTTGAGGATATGGGGAGGGGGAAGGGTAAGCTGTGCCAAAGTGAGAGAGTGGCATGGACAAATATACACTACCAAACGTAAAATAGATAGCTAGTGGGAAGCAGCCGCATAGCACAGGGAGATCAGCTTGTGCTTTGTGACCCCCTAGAGGGGTGGATAGGGAGGGTGGGAGGGAGGGAGATGCAAGAGGGAAGAGATATGGGAACATATGTATATGTATAACTGATTCACTTTGTTATAAAGCAGAAACTAACAAACCATTGTAAAGCAATTATACTCCAATAAAGATGTTAAAAAAAAAAACCTCTCCAAATAGTGGGCATAGAGGGAATGGATACAAAACAAATGGATATTATGTTGAGATATCCTCCCTCAACATAATAAAGGCCACATTTGACAAACCCACAGCAAACATCATTCTCAATGGTGAAAACTGAAAGCATTTCCTGTAAGGTCAGTAACAATACAAGGATGTCCACTCTCACCACTATTATTCAATGTAGTTTTTGAAGTCCTAGCCACGGCAATCAGAGAAGAAAAAGAAATAAAAGGAATACAAATTGGAAAAGAAGAAGTAAAACTGTCACCATTTGCAGGTGACAGGATACTATACACAGAGAATCCTAAAGATGCCACCAGAAAACTACTAGAGCTAATCAGTAAATTTAGTAAAGTTGCAGGATACAAAATTAATGCACAGAAATCTCTTGAATTCCTATACACTAATGATGAAAAATCTAAAAGAGAAATTAAGGAAACATTCCCCTTATCCATTGCAACAAAAAGAATAAAATACCTAGGAATAAACCTATCTAAGGAGACAAAAGACCTGTATGCAGAAAACTATACGAAACTGATGAAAGAAATTAAAGATGATACCAACAGATGGAGAGATATACCATGTTCTTGGATTGGAAGAACCAATATTGTGAAAATGACTCTGCTACCCAAAGCAATCTACAGATTCAATGCAATCCCTATCAAATTACCAATGGCATATTTTACAGAACTAGAACAAAAAATCTTAAAATTCGTATGGAGACACAAAAGACCCCGAATAGCCAAAGCAGTCTTGAGGGAAAAAAGTGGAGCTGGAGGAATCATAGAGTGTCATAGAGTGAAGTAAGTCAGAAGGAGAAAAACAAATATCGTATATTAACGCATATACGTGTAACCTAGACAAATGGTACAGGTGAACTGGTTTGCAGGGCAGAAATAGAGACACAGATGTAGAGAACAAATGTATGGACACCAACTGGGGAAAGCTTCGGGGCGTGGGGGTGGGGGTGTAATAAATTGGGAGACTGGGATTGACACGTATACACTGATGTGTATAAAACAATGACTAATATGTACCTGCTGTATAAAAAACTAAAATTCACAAAAAAAAAAGAAAGTGGGTTTGCCAAGGGCAAATCAAGTTGCCTGAAATATGACTGTACTATGGATATCTACACAAGGGAAATAGAAAAAGCTGCATACTAAGATCCTGAAATGTCATTAAGATAAGCTTGTATTGAATTTGAAGTGATTGTCTAGTCCAGGCAAGTCCCTACTGTGTACTCACTTAATGCGTTTGGAAGGAAGGAAGGAAGCAAACATAGGTAGGTGGGCAAATACCATCAAGAAATGAAGTGTTAATTGTAACACCCCAGGACCTTCTTGCTCAACTTGTTTCAAGGTTCTTCTCAGTCTAGCTGCAGCCAAAGATCATCTTTATCCCCCCACTTTTGCCCAAATTTGTAGCTGCATCCTTGCTTCATTGTCAAGCTAGAAGTAAGACACTGACCCTCCCTCCTAACTGGTTGGACAATTCTTTTTTTTTTTACTTGAAAATTTGCTCTGTATCTAATACTTAGCTAGGGAATTGCAACCACCTCTAGTGGTCCTAAGCAAATGCCCCACTCCCTGAAATAGAAGGAGTTGCTCTTTTCACTTATATTATCTGTTTGTGTTTAATGCTTTATATGTGCCTTCTTCTTAGTCCCTGGCCCTAATAAGAAGGCAATTTTCGTGTCTTATTCTTCTCCAGCACAAAATACTGTACAAATAAGTATTGGCTGACTTTTTTTTTTTAACATTTATGCATTTTTGTGTGGTGTATGTGTGTGTGTATTGTGTATGTTTGTGTGCAATGTGTATTTGAAGTACATGGCATGGTTTCTAATAAATGCGTTAAGAATGCATATCTTGGTCTCTGCATTAATTCAGATACAGAGAACAGTATAGGAGACAGAAGGTTACACATGGTGAAGCATGATAATTCCATCATGCTTTGTCCATCGTCAAGAAGAAATTCAGCAGGATAAGTACAATTAGGAGTATGGTATTTCACCCATGGAGGCCCAGCTGGTTATAGCTCATGTGAACCTGTTTTCAGCGTTTGACAGACATTGCAAGTGAAAATCATTTTGATCAAAGTCCCAAGTTAGATCACAGCCTGGAAATTGATTCATCAAGGTTATAGCGTAGACTGAGGAATACACTGGCAGTTTCTACCTGAGAAAACCAGCTTGAAAATCATATAAGACTTGTCACTCCAGGAGACTTAGATATATGAAAAGTGTTTGATGTGGATGTTTGGAAAGTGCCTGTACTAACCTGAACTATTGCCAAGATTATTAACGCATCACTTTGGTGAGCCAAGAATTTCCATTTTTTCCCTATAGGGGAGGATGTCTTGTATCATCTGATGTGGAGAGAGGACACAGCTTTTTATTTTAAGGCTAAAGAATTTCAACTTGAGGAAAAACATGCAGCTAGGTTTTGACAGAAGCTGTTGGGAGGTGGAGGCAAATGCGATGTTTTATAAGTGTTGGTATTACAATCAGATCACTTTTGGTAGGTGCCTTCTGATCATCTAATCAGAGTATAATGTCAGCTGGGCTGGAGAATCATTTCTTTTTTATAAACCGTCTGTTTTGTCATAAAAATTTCTTTATAAGCCATATGCAGGCAGAGTGTTTGTTCTTTTTCTCAACATTATCTTCTGTTTGTTTCTACATCCTGTGTCCTGCAATGTAGTTTTAACCTGTCTAGGAAGGATACAGGGAGTGCAACAGAATAAAGAAAGAAATGGTTGGCAAATAAACAAATATCAATTGATTGAAGATACATCTGTCGCATCAGTGATTCTCAGACACTGAAGAACACATTATCTCCAGCCTTCCTCACGAAAAAGCAATTCTGTTTCCAAAATGGTGGGCTTTGGATCACATTGCCTTCAGAGCCTCAACTTTCCTGTTTGAAAATGGGAGTTATAAAAATGGGAGATTTTGTATGGAGTTAATTAAATTGAATGCAAATGTAAAAGGACAATACAGGTGAAACTGCACATTATAATAAATGATATATTCAAGATGATTTTATAAAGTCAAATACAAAAGAAATGAGAATAGTAACAGTCGGATACATTTTAATCTTTGTAATAAACAGTTATTAAGCACTGGAAAGCAGGTTAATGTTAGTCATTTAATGACAGCTGTGTACCATTGGTGATTTGCCAAATTCCTCTTCCCTAGTAGGTTCTTCCCACATATCTGGAAGCATAGCCAGTCTTTTGCAAGCTACTGAGTTTGATGGCTATAGAATGAGTATTCAGGATTCTTTTTTCCTTTACCTTAAACTTGATCAGAATTTCATGGTTGTACTTGAGCCCTGTTGAGATCCCAAGAGTCTGGCTACGTATTCGTAGGTCAGAAGCAATCAAAAGATCAAGAGCATCATTATTAGTTCAGGGATGTGTGGACAGAGCCCTGTGATCAGCAAGGAGACCAGTTTTAAGCACAGTTGAATGCTCTTACAACATTTCAATAAACTATATGGGTGATGAAAATTTTCAAAGGCATGCAATTCACATAAAAAAATATAGTAGTCTTCGTTGGACAGTTTTTTGGTAGTAATAGTAGCAGTGTTATTGTTTATATTTGCACAGCACTTTTACTATTCTAAGTGCTTTAAAAGATTATCTCACAACAATGTTTAGTTTTACTCATTTTGTCTTAATTTGCAGATATTAAGGTTGAAGACTATGGCAGAAAACAAGTCGTATTAGCTCATAGAATTCATATTAGCTTACACATTTTGAGTGTCTATTAAATGCAGAACTTTCTCATTCTCCTTATCATGTAATATTCCAACCTACTGGGATGTGTTAGTGTCGTCATTCATAAACAGAATAAGCTGAGGCTCAGGAACTTGGCCAGTCCCACAAAAACATTAGTGATGGAGCTAGGATTTGTGCCCAAGTCTTCTGACCTCTTGGCCAGCACGGTTGCAGTCTGAGCACCATGCTTACAGTCTGAGTTACTCTGCGAGGCGGATCCTGGCTGTGAGGGGAGGGCTATAGGACAGAGAGCAGTGCTGTGCTGAAGAGAAAGTCACCCTACAATTGCCAGCTTGTGATGTATTTCATGTGGTAAAAGTGAAGGCATACTTAACAAATTGTCCCCTGGGTTCCCGTAGTTCCTCTGTTCACAAGCTGATTGTAACAGCTACATTCTCTTCATGAAAACAGGTTAGATGGAGACAATCAATTGACTGAAAATGTGGAAGAAAAACGCATTTGAAAACAGTCTCTAGAAAATAATTATTTTAAAGTTTTACTTCTACAGTTTCAAAGTCCAGAGAAACTAATTTTGGAATGGAGGGCAAAAATAATATCCTAGGAATTTTATACTTTCCTTGGATATAGTACTTTCCAGTGAACCAGTGATACCAAATATACATGAGATCATTTATGTTAGGAATATTGTACCATCCCTCCCTACACACAAAACATGTGATTGAAAAACAAGAGCTTGACAACATGGTGAGTTATGCTGGGGGATTGGGGGTGCAATGAGGCAGGTGTAGTGAGAACTGGAAGGGAGCAGATGGGATGCCAGAAGCACAGGGATCATGAGAGTTTCAGCATAGAATGAGACATTAAAAGTATCCCAAAGCAGTAAATTCCAGCCAGCACAGATGTTTTGCTTTCTCATCTCTGACTCAAACGCTGATAGAACGCATGACTCTCTCTTTTTTTAAAAAAAAAATTTTATTTATTTTTGGCTTCATTGCTGCGCGGGGGCTTTCTCTAGTTGTGGCGAGCGGGGGCTACTCTTCATTGCAGTGCGCAGGCCTCTCATCGTGGTGGCTTCTCGTTGCTGCGAAGCACAGGCTCCTGGCGCACAGGCTTCAGTAGTTGTAGCACGCGGGCTCAGTATTTGTGGCCCACGGGCTCTAGAGCACAGGCTCAGCAGCTGTAGTGCACGGGCTTAGTTGCTCCATGGCATGTGGGATCTTTCCCAACTAGGGCTCGAACCCATGTCCCCTGCATTGGCAGGCGGACCCTCAACCACTGAGCCACCAGGGAAGCCCCGCATGTGTCTCTTGATGATCCCTTTAGCAGGCAAGATACACTAAGCTGGGGATCTTTTGCAAGAGTGAATCTTCTGGAGAAGTAATGAGAGATATAAACTTTGTAGCAGATGTAGATATATTGGTAAACATATTTTGAATGTAGCCAAATTGTTAAATCATAGTAACTGACGTAGTATTAAGAAGAATGGTAAATGTATAATAATGATGTGTTCAGGTTCCACTCTGTTTCTACCACTGAGACTTAGTGAATTTTCTTGTAATTTTACTATCTTTTCTCTGTTTGTTTGTTTATTTATAGGCATCTGAATGAGTAGAAAGACACTGTATATAGAAATTTAGTAAGGGAGCCCAGAAAATTTCTAGTTGTTTTCTAAAGTGTATTTTATAATAGTTGCACAAGATATTTTTAAGGGGGGATTTCACGGTTATGTAAGCTGGGGAAAATACGACATTTCATATTTCTCCTTAGAAATTCACAGTATACGTTGACAGATTAAAGACACTGAGACACCTTGCAGTTAAAAATAACTGCTTAATTTTGTTTGACTCAGTTTTTTTCCACATTTATACTCGTTGACTGTAACTTGGGTATTACTAACAGAACTCAAGGAACTAGTGTTCACTAAATCACTCTTAAAAAGAAAATAAGGTTTATTCTAACCCTTTATTCACTGGAGAAATAACATGGTAGCACTAACCACACACATTGGTGAACATGTGTTTTGGGTCCTGTCAGTCTTGAGTGATAATTAAGGAAGTACCATATGACAAGCACCTTGTTGTGCGTCAGATTCGACTCCTTCAGTGTGCACTTCTAGAGGGTTTTTATTCATTTTATATCAAGAGATTTGCTATAATATGTTGCTTATGAAATTCATAAGTTCCTGGGCTGAGGCAGTTGGCCCAGCTACCTAAGCAAAGATGCTCTCTGAACAATGCCTAATTGTTCTGGTGAAAAATACAGTTATTACACTGAGTCCTCATAAGGGAATTAAGACTGTGAGAGACTTCTTTTTGGCCCTGAACATCAGATTTCTGTCTAGGCTTTCAATAGCCTGTTAATCAATTCACGATTACTTTATTCACTTACCATCATGAATCAGGGAAGCATATGTATCTTAATACCAAACAAGTTGTCTTTTAAAAATTGTTTTAAATCCTCTATGATTTATATGTCATGTGACATTAACTCAACCCCGAGACTTTATTGATACAAAATCCTACCCCCAAAGTATCTCTATCCCACCTTTGCATAATTGAGTTATTCAACTGAATGTGGTATTGCAAAACCTATCCCTATGAAATGTCAGCTTCTATCCTTTGATCCTTCTTTTCAGACTTTGTTGCTGAGAATATGTTTGAAAGTTGAGTGGTGTATCATCTGTCATGTTAGCTCTTCCTCTCAGGTTGCTTTACGTTATCCCCGATACCTCCTGAAAACACACACACCAACACACCATCCAGGTGTTTATCCCAATCACTAATATAAAAGTAGTGAAGGACAAGTGCAAGGGCAAAGCCTGCAGCCTGCTGCTCGAGGCTTCTGTCCAACTTGATATTAGCACTTTTGAGGGACAGTTGATGATTATACTAACTATAAATCTATAAATCCAAACTGCATCATATTCCGTTATCTTGCCCACAAGGACATCATACGTTCTGCTAAAAATCAAGAAGCACTCTATGTCATTCTTCTAGTTTGCTTTGTTAGTTCTATTAGTTTGGCTTGTCCTATTAATCCAGTCCATGAGAGAACTTTGTAATAATTCTTTACAGTTTTATGTTACAACACTCCTGATTTAATTGGTACAAGTCTGTCTTCATCTCTTCAAAGTAAGAATACTCGACCCCCTCCAGTCTATTGGCAGCTCTCTTATCTTCCAAGGTTTGGCAAGTGTTAATTCATAATTATTCTCGGTGGTATTTACAACTTGTTCATTTGTAAAGGATAATTCATCCAAATTTTTAAAAATATTCATATTTGAGGCCTGACTCAAGTCATAATTCAAATAAATAGCTGCTCAAATTTTTCTTTATAAAATAATATGCTCATAATATTACATCAAGAAGGTATCTATCTTCCCCCCATCCCACCCAAATCACTGAATGATAGAAATAATACAAAAATAAGAATAAGTTGATAATAGTGCTCACAAATAAGTAGGGGTGGCAATCCTTGGACAGAAAATCCTGAAAATCAAATGCATATTGAACTAGTTTGCTGTAGGAACAAGAGTGGAAGAAACCATAATTCACATAACGTAGAAAACTGTAGGAAAGGGAAAGGCAGGTTCTGTGGTATTTGCATTTCATGACCAATAATATGTGACAAGCCCTTTGAGATCGCCCTTCTGACACCGCTACGTGCATCTGAATCGCCTGGGGAACTTGTTCAAATGCGGAGTCCGATTAGAAGATCTGGGGCGGTGACCAAGAGCCTGCATGTCATTCCAGACAGTGCTGAGGCTGCTGGTTCTTGGATCTTGCTTTGTGTATCAGGGGTCTTGATCAGAGGCTCTCTGGAGTGCTTAGCAATCTGTCTTAGCAGGTCCTCCAGGGGATGCTGATATAAGCTCAAATGTGAGGTCCACTCCAGTGTTAGTTAAGTGAATAGGTGCATTTAGGTCAGTTGGTCTATTGCTCTCCCTTTACCATCACTTCCATGCCCTCCTGTGTTCCAAGCTGCAAGCTCTACAATTGTTTTCTCCGGAGATTAAAACCTTACCTAACTCTGCTCTCAGAAGGAATTAATCAGTGCTGCTGAGGAGGGCTTATAGTGTTGATGTGTTATCTGAGGTAGAACAGAGCAAACTTAGAGATAACCTTTATCTCTACCATCTACAAGAAAAGGCAGCTCTGCCCATTGAGAAAAATCTGTTCAAGTGATCCATCCCAGACTGAAGAATTTCTTATTTTAGTATATGCATGACAGAGTCCCAAGCTTATCTGTGAAATCGCACTCATCTTTCCTAGAGTTAGCCCGCCAACTGACACCCAGACTACCACTTATATGGAGCCTGTGTCTAATTTTGCTCCTAATTTTTTGAGGGACCAGCCGAGGGCAAGCCTAGAAGCCAGCCATATATTAAAACCTTGAATGTTATAATTCAAGCTAAAAGCTATTAAGTAAAATGCTTACCCTCCTACCTTGATAATGATCTGGAAGGTCAGGCTCATATTTAGAATATGGGATTTTTTTGGAGTTCCACATGTGAACGTAGAGTCATGGGACAGCCTGTACCTGGCCCCCAAGCCCACCACTTCCACCCTGTGCAATGGCCCACTCCCTTTATAAATTTTTTCTGTCTTCAGCTGCCGATCTCAACATTTTGCATGTAGGCAGATTTTAGGGATTTGAGACAATCTCTTCAGCTAAAATACCTCATCAGAGTACAAAGTTAAATGCTGTCAGTGGCTGGTAAGGGCAACAGAAAGCTTGCCTCCCCAAAATGACACATGAAAATCTTGGAGGACATGTGAAATTTGAAAAACTTATGATTGCCTAATTAGAATTTGGGGATTTGAAATCATTTTATGTAATGTTTCCATTCCTTTCTTGATTATGTCTCTAGCATGGAGTAATTCCTTAAAAATATCAGTAATATTTGCTTTAGAAATTGTATTTTAAAAAAAAATTAAACATGATAGACAAAGCAAAACTCTCTTGAACATCTTCTTCCTTCACTGTGTAGATCACTTTTCTTCCTTGTGAGTCATCATCCTGGACAAGCACTTACATTTTTGCCCCTATGTAGGGCTGGTGCTCAGCTGATAGGTACCATACAAACTTATTTTCTTTATATTTTTCCATACTACAGCATGCTTTATAAATCTAACCATTTAGATATGATACATGTTTATTCAATTCATTTATTTCTGAATATTTGATTCTGAACACTCAATTAAAAAAGAAGTATAAATTTGAAATGCTAAAAAAATATAACCTATTTTAGAAATCATAAAAAACTAAGTGGTACCCATCACTCAGTTTCATCATATAAATATTTGCATATTAACTGCAGGGTTTTTTAATGAAAACCAACAACAGAAACAATTGAGAGCTTTTTGAAAATTTCCCTTTCATTTCATTCTTTCTCATAGTAGCCATCATGATAAATTTAAGATTTCACATTCTATGAATTTTTTCCTTAATGCAACCTCTGATTGGCTTTGAGATTTTTCTCCTAATCCTTGATGTTCTTCAATTTTACTATAACCTATCTAGCTCTGGATTGATTTATTTTAGAAGTTATATATTTTGGTACTTATAGTGTGTTTTTTGATTAGAGAACATCTATCTTTTTTCAATCTTGAAAATCCTCAGCAATTATTTTTTCAAATATTGCTTTTCTGTCATTTCCTCAATTTTTGGTTTTTTTCTGGGATTACTGTTGAGCATATGCTACAGCCTCTCTATCTGTCCTACATGTTTTGTATGATTTATCCCTTTGTCCCTCTGGGTTTTTTTCTGGGTGAGCTTCCCAGGACCATCTTTCAATCCACTAATTTGTGTTTTAATTATATCCAGTTATGTTTACCCATTGAATGCATTTTCTAACTTATATGATATATTTACATTATATTATAGTTTCCCTATGATTTTAATTAATTCTCTTTCATAAGACGAGAGTTTTTATTTCTTAGAGGGAGGATGCTTTTGTTTTATGCTTATTTTTTAATTTGAGTTTATATTTTATCTCATTGAGCATTTTAAACGTCTTTCAAAACAGTTGTTTGTTCCATAAAATCATTTTTTTCTGGAGTGAATTTTATTGACTGTCAATTTTATAGGATTCCGTTTCTTTATATGTTTTCAATATTTGCTTTAAGTCTCCTTTTAATCAGAGAATTGTGTATAGCTTTTTTTTATCTTTTTTTCCTCTCTCTTCCTACCTTCATCCTCTCCTCTCCCTGCTAACTTTCCTTAATGCCCATCCATCTCTATAATGCTATTGTCAGTTGCCTCTGAGACCCCCTGGATTCAGGCAATCCAGAACTGGGTTTTATAAAGGTGTGATATTGGGGATACACAGATTCAGTCCCCAACCCAGCAGAAGTCTAATCAGCTCATGAATTCCATGTCCATGTTCTTTCTTCTCCCTAGGCCTTTCGGTTACTTAGAGCAATACTGTCCAATAGTAGCCACGGGCCACTTGTGGCTATTTAAATTTAATTTCCAATCAACTAAATTAAATAATATTTAAAATGCGGTTTCCCGGTAGCACTAGCCATTTGTGTCTAATGGGTACCTTAATGGACAGTTCTTTCCCATCATCACAGACAGTTCCATGTCTGCTCTAGAGTTGTAATCCCAGGCTTTTTTTCTTCCTTAGCAGCAGTTTTTAAAGCTGCTTTTCTTTGGAGGGGACGAACCATATACCCTGGTCCTCAAGTATCAAACAGGGAGCCTGACTCTTCCTATATTCCATGAGGTCACCTTTAGCCCGTTTTTCCTGAAGGAGGTGAAGTCTAGACTCCCAGAATTTGCACTTGGATCCTGAGCCTGGCAAGTCCATGGTTGCAGACCCACTCAAGCTTTGGATTTCTGTTCCTTTTCTGGTGTTCAGACCAGAAGCTGCTTTTAGATTTTCATATTTTAACCATTGTGAATAATTACTTGAAGCAGAGGAATTTCTGAAACAAGAACTCTGTGCATCTTGACCTAAAAATAGTTCATTCACTTTTACAGTAGGCTTCTATTCCATTGTCATTTTGAACAATCTATGCTTATTTATACATGTCCATTTTATGGCCATTTTGACTGCTTCTAATTTTCAGAATTAAAATAAACGCTGCCATTAATATTCTTGCACATATCTTCTGTGAGACGATAGTGTGAAAATTCCTTTGTGGGCATATAACAAGGCAAGAAATAGAACCTCTGGGTCATAGGAAGCATGCTCATTTACTTTTATTTTATATTCTACAAAATTGTTGCACCAATTTACACACTATTCCGCATAATTCACCACAATTTAGAATTCATTTTTGCACCTATGTTGGATGTGAAATGACATCTCATTTTAATTTTCATGTCTCTAATTATTAGAGAATATCCTTTTTAACTTTTTGTTTCATTATTGTTTTGGGGGTTTTGGGGGGATGTCATTTGGGTTTCCTTCTTTGTTATTTACATGTTAAAGTGCTTTTAACATGTTTGCATTTTTCCTTTCTTACTGACTTTTAAAAGTTACTTACACATCATAAGAGGAAAATTCTTGGTTATATGCTTTGCAGTAGTCTTACTATCTTTGACTTTCTTTTTATAAATTTATTTATTTATTTTTGGCTGCGTTGGGTCTTCGTTGCTGCACGCAGGCTTTCTCTAGTTGTGACGAGCGGGGGCTACTCTTCGTTGCGGTGCACGGGCTTCTCATTGCAGTGGCTTCTCTTGTTGTGGAGCACAGACTCTAGGCGTGCAGGCTTCAGTAGTTGTGGCACGCAGGCTCAGTAGTTGTGGCTCACAGGCTTAGTTGCTCCGCTGCATGTGGGATCTTCCCGGGCCAGGGCTCGAACCCGTGTCCCCTGCATTGGCAGGTGGCTTCTTAACCACTGCGCCACCAGGGGAGTCCCTGACTTTCTTTTTAAACTTTGTTTTGGTGATTTTTAATGATGCAGAAATACCTTTTGTTTTTGTATTAAGAAATCAAATTGATTTGTTTTTAATTATCATTTTTTCTTGTACATCTTAGTCAATAAATTATTCCTTAGCCCATGTTCATAAAGATATCTTTCTGCTGTATTTTCTTCTAAATATTTTTAAAATTTTTCACATTTAAATAGGTAATGCAACTGAATTTATTTGTATGTGTGTGTACATGTGTGTGTGTGTGTGTGTGTGTGTACGTGTGTGTGTGTGGTGAGACCATCTTCTAATTCATTCTTTCATATGTATGATCAATGGCTCTCCAACTCTGTGTATGATTTTTCCTCTCGCCTCTGACTTCTTCTAATGTTACTTAAGTGTTATAGTGATGTCTAAGTATATGTAGGTTTGTTTCTATTCTCTCTATTCTTTACTATTGGTCTGTTTATCACATGACCGATTTCACACTGTCTTTACTACCAGTCTTTATATCTTGTAAGGCAAATCCCCCTTACCTGTGTGTCTTCAAAACTTTATATATTTAGTTACTAACTTAGCTTCTTTCACACTTTAGTATCCTATCTAGTTTTCGAATCATGCACACATGCACACATACACATACATTCACACACATGGGAAACTGCATTTAATTTGTAGATAAATTTGAGAAAATTGCTATTTTACAGTGTTGTTCTTCCCATTCAGGAAAATGATATACTTTCATATTTCTCTGTTTCGAGAAACAATGTTTTAGATACTTCATGAAATTTTATAATTTTCTCCAAAAGGATCTTATGCACCATTGGTTAGGTTTATTCTGTGGCACTTATAATTTCAGTAGCCACTTTGAATAGGATTTTTTTTTCAAAAAAATTCCTTATTCTAAATATTTGCTCATGGGGTATAGAAAAGCAAGAATTTTATATACTGTGTTCTGGCCAGCAAGATTAATGAAATTCATTATTAATTTTAAGAGTTTGATTTTTTAAAAAGGATTATAATGTCTTGGAAAAATAGTAAATTGGTATATTTCATTAAACTGTATTTACTTTTCTATTCATATTTTGCTGGCTAAAACCACCAAGAAACTGACTAATTGAAGGGTTGAACCTGGCATCCTTGTTACATCTGACTTGAAAGGGAAAGCTTCTAATATTTTTTCATTAAGTAATGTTACTATAGGACAATGAATCTCGGGCCTCAGGGTACATCAGAAACACCTGGAGGGCTTGTGCAAGCACAGATCACTATTCTCAGAAACCCCCAGAGTTTCTGAATCAGTAAATCTGGGCTGGGTGCAGGTAATTTGTATTGCATAATAGGTTCTCAGGAGATGCTCTTGCCACAGGTCAGAGAGCACACTTTGAAAAACAAGGTGGAGGGGTGGAGAGCCTGGGGGGTAGGGGTGGGAGGCAGGTTACGGTGGTCAGGTGAGGGCTCACTGTGGAGGTGCCGTCTGAGCCAGGTCTTGAGGACATGAGGGGACTTGCCACAGAGATGCCAGAAAGAGCATCCCAGGCAGAGGGAACATGAGAATGTTCCTGATGTGTTTGACGGACTTCAAGGAGGCTGCTGTGACTGGAGTGGTATGGTTTGGGAAGAATCATAAAAAAACACCTTAGAGGGATGACAGGAGGGCAAGAGGAGGACCTTATTCATCATTAAAGGACTCTGTCTTTCATTTTCATGACTTGGGGAGTTTCTCTGAGGAGTAAGATAATATGACTTATATTTTTAAAGGATTATCTGATCTTTGTGTTGAGAATAGTCATTAAGGAGCCAGGGCAAAAGCATAGAGACCAGGAAAGGGGCATTTCAGGAATCCATGGAAGAGTTGTAGCAGTGGTGGTGGGAAGAAGTGGTAGGATCTCCACAGAGTTCACGCTAAAGCCTGACACCTTTCTTGCCTTTGGAGAAGGTGTTGGAGACGGAGTGGGTCATGGAGGCTGCCAGAGCTCTTCCTTGAGCAACAGAAAGGATCTTGGAGCCATTCAAGGATACGGCACCCCTGACTATGAATATTTCTCTCAAATGAGAAAACTTACATAAAGAAATCAAACTGTCCTCACATTGCCCTGAGAGTGAAAAGTTCTGAGGACATTCAAAAGAATATTAATGCAGAGAATTTATTGAATCCATACTGAGGGCCTGATGTTTTTTTATGAAGGGTTATTAAAGGACGAGGGACCACTGTGGACCTCCCAATGAAAGAAACAAATTGTATTTTAAGACTGGCTAATGTTAAACCTGACACTCTACACCAGACCCACTCAAAATGAATATCGCTACCCTAAGGTTTGCCATGGTTTAGGTTTGTTTAGTATTGTGCCTCTTGATTCTTACCTCTGATAAACAGTAGACATTTCAACTCTCATTTTTTTTTCCTGAAAATGGGAATGGATTGCTCCTCTGACAAAGTGAACTTCCCTTCCCACACTAAGATGCCCGGCGTGAGCAGCTGCAGAACCAACTCTGTTTTAGGGACAAAGAAAAGCATACTGTGGAAGTTACCCTGCCTCATGCTTCTTTAGTAATTATTTTTCTTTGCATTTATTTTTATTCTTCCTAAAACGCCAAAAAATTTTTTTCTTCTGATTTACATCAACTATTTATTTTATATAAAATGTGCCTTACCCTTTTCAGTTTAACTAGGATTACCTTTGATTCTCCCTGGATATGGAATATATCATGCAGTAATTTAAAGATCAGGGTTTCACACAAGGTCAGAACATGACCCAGTGTAAACAGGAAGTGATGTCATTTGCAGATAGTCTAATAGGAAGAACATTGTGGTATATCTGAGGAGGGTTTTTCAATCAGCAATGTATATAGTTCTTATTCACTAGCTCTTAAGTATATTTAAATGATTCTTTTCCCTACCAATCAAATCAG
This sequence comes from Pseudorca crassidens, assembly GCF_039906515.1. NCBI lineage: Eukaryota > Metazoa > Chordata > Mammalia > Artiodactyla > Delphinidae > Pseudorca > Pseudorca crassidens. The sequence continues at coordinate 51,770,597 of NC_090311.1, read as the reverse complement.
TGGCTCACCGACATGACACTGAGAAAAGTCCACATTTCTTGATTATTAACATCTGTGAACTACATTTTATAGTATTTCTGACTGTGTATTCTTTTTTTTTTTTTTTTTTTTGCGGTACGCGGGCCTGTTGTGGCCTCTCCTGCTGCGGAGCACAGGCTCCAGACGCGCAGGCTCAGCGGCCATGCCTCATGGGCCCAGCTGCTCCGCGGCATGTGGGATCTTCCCAGACCGGGGCACGAACCCGTGTCCCCTGCATCAGCAGGTGGACTCTCAACCACTGCGCCACCAGGGAAGCCCCTGACTGTGTATTCTTAAACATCAAAATGAAAAATAAAATGTAGCCCTTTCACTCCAAGTGCTTATCTTTGATTTTCTGAATATTAAATAGAAAGAAGTTCATTTTGTAACTCCCCTCGGCATCATCACCACTATTTAGCGTCTCAATAGTGAGACTATATTTTTTGAGTAGGGTTGAGGAAAAAGAGGACAGATTTAGGAGTTTCGAGACCTGAGTGTGAATCTTGACTCTTTCCAGTGGCATCCCTGACAAGTTGTCATCCCACCTCTGCTTGAGTATTATAGTGACAGAAAGTACATTACCTTCCAAGGTGGCGCATTGTATCTTTCCTGTTTCTAGCTGTTATTAAGCATGCATATATTCTAAGAGGAAATATTATCTTCTCATATTGTATAGCACTGAGATAAAGTGACATAATTCTTCTTAAAAAAGCAGAAGAGCTAGTGGGAATCTGCTTGTCTCTGGCTTCCAGTGTGGGTGGGGAACCGTGATGCCACAGTCTGGTGTTCTGCCAGGACCACTACAGTCACCTCAAGCTGTGTTCCTTGCTTCCAGCCTCAGCACCACCCCACCCAACCTCCAAACCACCGTGGAGAAAATAATAAACACACACACATATCATACACAGATATATGCTTTCACATGAAAATTGTTATTTGAACTCAAACCCAAGTATGCACGTGTGTGCGTATACACACACGCAGACACACACACGCACACCCCTCCATATATCTCAGATTAAGGCAGATGGGAACCTCAGAGAGAGAGAGAATCACTTACATCCCTCTTCACGAAAGCATTGGTTCTGAGACTCAGAGCACACCCATTTCTAGATGATTGGTCACCCTGTAGAAGTCCTCTAAGAGAGATATAGACATAGAGGTCCCATGTGGCCTGCTAATGATAACTAAAATTGAACTCAGCTTCAGTAACACCTGATGAAACTAACTTTTCTTTGTCCATACGACACTGAAGCTAATTCATTTCAAGACAGGCACTTAAAATTATTGAGGAAAGCTGTTAAAAAGAAATCACAGGTTCTAGAGATTCCAACACTATAGCTATTCCAAGTCTAATAACATCATGGAAGCAAATTAGGGTGGAAACTGATTACCATTGATTGCAAAGGTGTTTATGCATAATTTAAAGGATCCATAGAGAACAACTAGTGGGCTGGTAATCAAAACAACTTACTCTATAACAGGAAATTTAAATGGTTTGTTCACAAGAATATAGATGTTCAAATTATGAAATTTTAAAGCAAGTACCTTTCAAAAATATTTTTATTGAGGAAACTGGTTTCTAGGTAATCAATGAAAATAAATTTATGAATATGAAATCACATATTTTAAAATTAGAACTAGTTTTTACTGGTTCTTTCATTAGTTAATGTGGGCTAAACTCAGGAACAAATCCTAATCAAAATAAAGGGAAAAAACATAATACCTTAAAAAATATAAAGGTGTATTGAAATTTAGTAAGTTTTGCATCTAGAAATAGTTTGGTTCATCTGATGCTTCATCCTAAACTGTGAGCTTTGTATTATGTAAATAATTTCTCATATAGAACAGTGAGCATGATGGTTAAAGATGGAATACTCTATAAGCAAATGTTTTGGCATCTGCTGCTGCTTCAATGTACTCATCCAATGTCACTGATTTGTAGAAAAATATTGACTTATGCATAAGAGAAAACTCTTACATCATCTCCAAACAGAGCAGGTTTTGAGTAATTTGAGTATACAGGAACACTGAATTTTTCAACCAAGTGGTTTTGGGCCACTGAAGTAACATTCCACTTCTGTAGGGATGCGTTTAAAAGTCTTTCCTGCAGCTCATGCAGCTCAGTATCAGAAAAACAAACAATCCAATCCAAAAATGGGCAGAAGACCTAAATAGACATTTCTCCAAAGAAGATATACAGATTGCCAACACACACATGAAAGGATGCTCAACATCACTAATCATTAGAGAAATGCAGATCAAAACTACAATGAGATATCATCTCACACCAGTCAGAATGGCCATCATCAAAAAATCTAGAAACAATAAATGCTGGAGAGGGTGTGGAGAAAAGGGAACCCTCTTGCACTGCTGGTGGGAATGTGAATTGGTACAGCCACTATGGAGAACAGTATGGAGGTTCCTTAAAAAACTACAAATAGAACTACCATACAACCCAGCAATCCCACTACTGGGTATATACCCTGAGAAAACCGTAATTCAAAAAGAGTCATGTACCGCAATGTTCATTGCAGCTCTATTTACAATAGCCAGGACATGGAAGCAACCTAAGTGTCCATCATCGGATGAATGGATAAAGAAGATGTGGCACATATATACAATGGAATATTACTCAGCCATAAAAAGAAACGAAACTGAGTTATTTGTAGTGAGGTGGATGGACCTAGAGTCTGTCATACAGAGTGAAGTAAGTCAGAAAGAGAAAGACAAATACCGTATGCTAACACATATATATGGAATCAAAAAAAAGAAAAATAAGGTCATGAAGAACCAAGGGGTAAGACAGGAATAAAGACACAGACCTACTAGAGAATGGACTTGAGGATATGGGGAGGGGGAAGGGTAAGCTGGGACGAAGTGAGAGAGCGGCATGTACATATATACACTACCAAACATAAAATAGATAGCTAGTGGGAAGCAGCTGCATAGCACAGGGAGATCAGCTCGGTGCTTTGTGATCACCTAGAGGGGTGGGATAGGGAGGGTGGGAGGGAGGGAGACGCAAGAGGGAAGAGATATGGGGACATATGTATATGTATAACTGATTCACTTTGTTATAAAGCAGAAACTAACACACCATTGTAAAGCAACTATACTCCAATAAAGATGTAGAAAAAAACAAAGTTTTTCCTTAGAGTGAGCCAGCATCTTAGTCCCTTCCACTCCCACTCACTGGTAGGTCGTTGTATACATCAAGGCCTCCCGTAACAAGTGTCCCAAGCTAGTCATCAGCTCTGTGATGACAACCCCACTTTCCTCCCCTCAAAGTAGACTGTCTCCAGTTCTGCCATTCATCAACATGTTCTTCTAAATAATTTATTTTCAGTTTCCCTATTAAAGGGTGCTGTCTGCAAGTAAACCTATTCTAGGTGTGGTTTCTTTGTACTAACAACAGGGCAGCCTTCTTGATTCTGATTACTTCTCTTCTACTGTTCAATGTCTACTTCCTGTTTGTAGCAAAAGTTACTGTTGACACTAAAGGTTCTAATATAGGGGTTGACAGCTGTGGGCTCAGGAAAAGTAAGTTACAAGCTTTCCAGTGTTCAGCAATGAAGAGTCACTGGCAAAACGCCCTGGACACAAATCACAACTTCAAACCTTACTAGCTCTGTGACTTGATCAAATTACTTAATCATTCCAAACCTCTATTTTTCGCCTTTAAAACCACAAATAAAACAATGCTGACATAAAAATCCTGGGTGGAATATATAGGTAATTGTGTAAAGTGCCTAGCACAGAATCTGAAAAACTGTAAGTACTTGATAAATATGACTTCTCCCTTTTCTACATCAAATAATGTAGATTACTTCCAAGAGCCCCAGTCACTTCTTATTTACTTCTGACGAATGATTTTTTTTAAGTACTGATTATAAAACGAACTCATTATGTCGTAGCCTTGGGAGTTTTTAGAGTAGGTCATTAAATTTGTAATTGTGGTACAACTTTTTCTAGATAGAAGTCTGTTGTAAATCCCCCAGAAACCTTTATATAAGGTAGCTTTTTTATTTGAAGCAAAGGAACAGAATGAGAAAACTAGAGCTTTTCATCTTCACGAGAGTTTATGAGCTTTACGTAAATTAATAGGTACGGCTCTCTTTTGTGCACCAGGCCAGGGCGATTAGCCCTGTTGGCAGAGGAGGAAATGAGCGCCCAGAGGGGTGAATTATACCCTTCAAGGTGCTGTGAGCAGGATGTGAACGGGAGAGTTTGGGCCCGTGCATGTGCATTTAGGTGCCCGTGAGTGTTTGTGGTAGAGGTGGGTGTAGATTGGAAAGAGTAGGGAAGATTCCTAGTGAAGACTGATGCAAAGGCTTAATAGTATCGTTTTTACAAGTTTAGTAAGATTTCTGTTGTCTAGAATGATTGGGGATAATGGCCTTCTGCTGCTCGTGTTAAATTGCATGGGTGTTTGTGTTATATAGGTATAAATATGTGGATATATACCTAATTGTGTGCTATCTAGAGTGTGTACCCCATGTATAACCAACTCAACTGATCGGTTACCTGTTTGCTTTACATCTATACTCTGCCCATCTTTTATTCTTTTCTCTATTTCAGAACCACATTTCTTAGGCTGTCTGGACCAATGGCTTCTGAGTGGAGTTGGCTGGTAGGAAGCACTAAATTGGAAGGCAGGACTCTATTTCCTGTTCTATTTTTTCCTCTCTCTCTCTCTCTCTCTCTCTACCTTCTGTTTTCTCTGTTTCCCGGTTTATTTCCAGCAGCAACTAGGTTCATTTAGGGTTCCAGCTCTGGTCTGATGGACCCACTGGATTTATCCTAGTTTCCTGGACTCAGACTTTATCCCTTCAGCCTAGGGGTGAGAGTGATTTCATGTTGTTGTCAATTCCTGTGTGACCCTATTGTTCTTCCTTTAGCTTCTTACCCTTTCTTTCATGTGATCAATCGTCTATTAAATTTCCTGGTTTCAAATATTTAAAGAGGTTTCCGCTTTCAGATATACCAACTTTTTCTTTCTCAATATATATAATTTTGAATGAGCATATGAATTGAGAGATTAGAATGTGATAATATATTATTGAGTCTACATTTTTAAAAAAAGCCACATTAAATATCACTGTATTTTTCTTTTACGCTTTTTCAAGTTAATTCAGTTATGCCATGATATAACTGTGGGCAAATCGTTAAACTCTTAGTTTCGCTTTTATCTTTATTCGTACCATAAGCATAAAATGATAGGTCCTCTCCTCCTCAAAAAGTAGTTAATGAAGTAGAGCCCTTTAAATAGATACATAACACAATCTGAACAGTCACAGACGACACGGGGTAGAGAAATAAATACGATCTCTAGTGTTGGTTTAACTTGTCCAATCCAAGTTCGAACACATACTTTCCATGTGTCCTGGGACACAGAAGTTAATTTCTCTAAAACTTCAATCTCCTCATCTATAAAAGAGTGTTAACCCCATCTCCTTTTTATCAGTTTCATGAGGATTACTTTGTCTAACCTTTGTAAATCTCTCAGCACTGTGCTCTGAGCAGAGGAAGTCTTCTAGGAGCCCAGATTGCTCATCCATTACACTACAAGATGCAGAAGCGCTTTCTGATAGCACTTTCTCCTGGATTTATTCCTAGGTAAAACACATACAGGAATATCAGATACATCACCCATAACCTGATTAACTGAATCTCTCTCTCTCTTTTTAGAACATAATCATATTTTATCGATTTCAAGTCACTGCTCACCTACTGAGTTTCTATTTCAACTTACCAAACACTCCAGTTAAATAACATTCCTTTGAATTCTATTTTGAATTTGCTGACTGTGGACGGTTCCTTAATTTTTGTCAACCTACCTGTACCAGATTGCATATTCCTTCGTTTCAATTAAAGGTCAAGAATCTTACCCATGTCACCATTAGGAAGAATATCCCCCCTCCTATGTCTTCTCTAGCTTACCCATCCTTACCCGTGCCATTGTGTTATTTTCCCACTTTCCATATGACATTCAGCTTTAGAACATATTTCACTATCTGATCTTGTCCAAGCTAGGGACATTGATATCGCCACCTCTTCCTGACCTTGCTTGGTTACCAGAACTCTAGCCAGTTGTACTGTGCTGACTGATCTCCAACAAAACATATGCTTTCACTGGAATGACTAAAACATTGGCATCAGAGATAGCATGTAGATTTAGGAATTTCTTTTCTGTTTAAGAGGAAATGTGAAATAGCAGGAAGAGCACTGGATGATGCTCTGTGCTCTGCCTATTCATTTCTTAACCCCCAACCCAACCCCTGGCGACCAGTGTTTTTTTTTTTTTTTGCGGTACGCGGTCCTCTCACTGTTGTGGCCTCTCCCGTTGCAGAGCACAGGCTCTGGACGTGCAGGCTCAGCGGCCATGGCTCACGGGCCCAGCCGCTCCACGGCATGTGGGATCTTCCCGGACCGGGGCACGAACCCGTGTCCCCTGCATCGGCAGGCGGACTCTCAACCACTGCACCACCAGGGAAGCCCTGAATCATTTTTAAAATTAAATGATTTGCTCTACTTACATGACTTCATCATCTAAGTGTATATATTTTTTAAATAAAAAACACAAATGTGCTTATAATGAAAAGCCACCAGCCTTGATCTTATCCTTTTGCACTAATTCCCCATGCCCGATTCCCCCAACATGCACCCCTCCCCAAACACTTGGACGTGCTTAGTAAACCATTTTCATTTGGTATTTTCCTGCTTGTTAACTTCATATCTCTAAATAACATATTAAGCCTCTGTTTCTTTATCTACTTTAGTTATGATACATTGACTTTCCATAATCATGGGAATTTAAGTCACTTACACAACCCCCCACTTCTACTCCCTCCTCCCTACCTGGTTCTATCACTACACTCAGTTCTCAAAGTTAGACTTAATGATACATTTCAGTAAGTAGAATAATATGGTTAAGAAATGGGGCTTTTTTGTGCAAAACTGAGGTTGAGCTAGTTACATATTTCCCTGGTTTCCTCCTAACAGATTTTCAAACTTACAGTAACAATTATATTAGACTGAGCATCCATTTAAACTTACAAGCCTGTGCCTTTTTTTTTTTTTTCAAGGCAAGACCCCACTTTCATCTCAGTCTGAGTTGCATGAGGCTTTTAATATGAAATCACTTTCCATTCAGTCCAAAGCTTCCTTGTTGCTGATGAATGTCATACATAATGAAAGATTATATCCATTTATCCTCAGCAGTAAATCATTTATCACACAAAGGAGATATATTATTGTAATTCGGATCAAAGCTGCCCACTTCCTTTAGCCGGCAGAAACGCTGCACCGTTCGTGGATTGTACAATATCCTGGGAGAAACAGGGGAAATTATGCTGTTGAATGAGGGTTCAGCAAACTCTAGGGGTTTCTAAAATGGCTTTTAAAAAAATCATGTTTCACGTAGAATTTCTATGATCCAGGCATGTGAGCTGTAAGAGTCTTTTTTTTTTTGCTTTCTTCACTTAATTAAATCTGAAAGCTGTGGGACTTTTTGCAGCTTGCTCTGTGATGTCTGCAAACAGATTTGTGAATGACATTTTGTGGGTATTTTGCCCCCTTTCTTAGAGAGGCAATAATTATTACCGCTTCATTTTGAAGCATGCTGTGAGTGGTTTTATCAGTTCTTTTGCTAATGAGCTCCTTCTCTGCTTTCTAATGCCAGTCATAAAGATGCCTTTTAAATAAGATGTATGTCTCAGATTTCTTTTCTTTTCACTCTTCCTTATCAAGCTGTGTATGGCTTTGCTTCAGGAATCACCCACACTACCCAGGCAAGGAACAAGGCTGGTCTGTTTGATCTCTTGTTGATATCATGCTCTCTCACTGTCTCCTTCTGAGAGCAGTGAATTCCAGAAAGGACATCACACTCCTCCAGAGGAGCCTCTTCTTATGTTGTGTCTTTGATTTTAGGTTAGCGTTGCCCTGTATTCCACATCTGTGTTCACCGCTTTTCAAATTCAACAGCGTGTGAGTGCCTCAGTATGGAAATGATCCTAAGTAAAGTGAGCTGCAGAATGAAGGAGGGAGAATGGGCCCTCTTTCTTCCTTTGGTATTACTTGGGCTCCTGGCCAGGATGCTCTTACAGTTTATTCAGAATTTATGCAAAAGAGTAGCTAGTGATTCACATGATCAAGTCACAGATCTGCACCTAACGTTTACAAACAACATTACTTCATCTGATCTTCACCACATTCTGGAAGTAGCCTTTCAGCGCTTTGGCCATTTCAGAGCTAGCTATTGAAATTCCTATTCTCCTCCTCCAGCCTCTGTGAGCTCATTATGTCCCTTGCATGGTTGATAGAAATAAATGTAATGTGCCCAGGCTCCTTATCCTTAAAACAAGAGATTGCTAAATTTATCAGAACAAGATATAGTGATAGCAAAAATATTATACATTAACTTTAATCTAGGTGTTCCTATTGATGGTTCTTACTTCTCTGACTATTCAGATGCTTTTACTCTCATGTAGGTACAGTTGCCGGATCTAGGGAATAAAATACAGGACACCCGGTTAAATTTAAATGCCAGATAAATAATGAATACATTTTTAGTATAAGTATGTCCCACATATTACATGTGGGACACACTGATGTAAAAACAATATGTTTGAAATTCAGATTTAACTGGGTGTTCTCTATTTTATCTGGAAACCCTAAATACGGGAGAATCCAAATTCTGGTCTTTGCTACTCTATAGCTATGTTACCCAGCTTAGTAACGGTTATGGACTGAATTGTGTCTTCTGAAAACTCGTATGTTCAAGCGTTAAATTCCAGTGTGATTGTATCTGGAGATAGGGTCTTTTAGAGATAATTAAGGTTAAATGCGACCATACGGGTGGAGTCCTATTCTGATAGGATTGGTGGCCTTCGAAGAAGTTGCAGAGAGAGGTTGAAGAGGGAGAGCCAGATCAATCTCTCTCTCTCCACCATGTGAGGTAACAGGAAGCAGCCATCTGCAACCCAAAGGGAGAGCCCTCACCAGACGCATACCTTGCTGACACCTTGATCTTGGACCTCTAGTCTCCAGAACTGTGGGAAAATAATTTTCTGTTGTTTAAGCCACCCAGTCTGTGATATGTTTCTCTGGCAGCCCAAGTTGACTAAAATGGCAAGTTTAGAATGTTTTCCTTCTGTCTCAGTTTTACATTTCTCGCTGAACTGTGAGCTGGGAAAGACGGTCGTCACTTTTCTTCCACTGACTAGTCTCAACATGTGAGTCAATTACACTTCTAATTTCAAGAAAGTAGAGAGAGAAAAGTGAAGGAATCTGCTAATAGTTGAACCTTAAGCCTCAGAGAAAGTCTGTGATTGGCTAATCTCACAATCTCAGCGACATCTTAAGTGAAAAGAATAAAGAGGAATCATAGGGAGTAGTTGGGACAATAAATCCCGGTCCATTGTTGGCTGGGAACTATCAAAGGCAGTCATGGGAACTTTGAATTAACTAAAGAAGTGGGGGAAGGGAGCATGACTGTCCTCTGACTTTAATGTTAGAACCTTAATTATCTGCCTAAATTTTCTGATTACTAAACATATTTATAAGCATTGGGGGCAATGTGTGTCTATGTCTGTGTGTGTGCAGTGTGCACAGAGCACACACGAAATCAAGGCTCATAACCCCACTTAGAGATGAGCACCTGAGACCTTAGAGAGGTCAGTCACTGACCTCTGTCATACCTCTAAGTGGCAGAATTAGGGGTCATTCTGCATCCATAGGACATACCTTTTCCACCATAACAGGCTACCTCCCTTGAAAGCTAGAATCTCATGTTCGTCATGTTAGAATTTATGTATACTAGGAAACTAATAACATAACATTTTCTCAATTTGAATTTATAAAGCAAAATTCCATCTATCCTCCACTTGTCATTATTATTCCCTAACCCTTTTGCTCTTAATAGACAATGATTATTTTACTACCTCTAATGTGATATTGAAATTAGTCTTCCTGCAAGAAGGCCAATAGATTACTTCTTAATTTACCTTCTTAGCCTAAAAAGGGATTCTTTTTTCTTTTAGATGCAGTAAAAATCAAAGCTAAGTTAGATAGAATGGCTTTTTCAGCCCACATAGCTGCTTTGGGTACTATTGCTATGCACTCTAAGCTGCGCAGTACCTTCACGTCATGTTATGTGTTTTAATTTTGTTAATGAAGTAGTAAGGCTGAGTGAGGCTCTTGATAGGGTCAGAAATTTCTATAAAGGCCAAGGTATTTATTCAGACTGACCTGAGAACTCCTTAGCCACTGATTGTTCAAAAGTGAATTACCATATATGGGAGTAAGAGGATGATGTAAACAGGTTCTGTCCCTCTGGTACTAAAATTGACCAATGAAGTGTATGGGTGACTGCTGGACCAGGAACCTAATGTTTACACATGGTTGAGAGGAACTTGCAGTTGAGGAAACACATGTTTCTTATATTTTTTTAATGTCTCAGACTTGAAATCATTCTTTTCCTTTTCGTCTTTAGGGCTCAAATAGTAACTGAATGCAACACACCTCCTGAATTTGAGCAGATGCTTTCAGATTCACTTCTGAAATCATATCAGACTCATGATGAAGTAATTGGCCTCCATCTACTTTTGAATTCAAACTTTGCTAAGGGGAAATTTTAAAAATTATTACATTTTCTGAAAATTGCAGGTATAGCTTCATTAGCAAGAATAATCATGGTTGTAAGGTGAGTGACATAAGCAACAGTTTCCTCAGCCATGGAATTTGTGATCTATTTGAAAGCTGTTGATAACACATTGGAGGACCCTCACGCGTTTGAAGACAGTTGTTGCTCTGCAATTTAAAATAATCTGATTCTAAATTCTTCCATCTGTAGTTCAAAGGATTTTAGAAAGACTGTACCTACAGCCAGGCTACAGGTAAATTTAATTCCAGTTGATTAACTTAAAGATCTTGCCGTCTTAATTAGTGCTCCTTTTAAATAAGACCACTTAATTAAGTTCTAAATTCAGCTAAAGAAAACTTACACCTTAATCAGTGTCACAGTATTCTCCATAGCAAAACCTAGATCTCAGTTTCAGCAGTGAGTGGCAGGGAAGGGAATTTGTTCTAACACCATTAATAATTTTTGAGCCTATAACTCTAGGCTGCAGATCCTTAGCTAGAAAAGTTTCTGGTCCCCCCAGCACACATTTGCATTCAGATAGAGACCTGGTTTGGGATTCTGGCTCCAGAACACCCCATCTCTTCTATGCTGGGCAATTCATTCACCTTGTTGAAACTGTATCTTCTGTTTTTGTTTGTTTTGTTTCTGGTTTTTTTTTTTTTTGTTTCTTTTTTCATTTTCTTTTTCTTTTTTATTAAACTGAGGACAGTCCACAATCAAGAAATGTCGTTCTTTAAGAGTGGTACTCCTAAAGGTCCATAGTTAGTGAATACCCCTTAAATTAACACAAAGCTAGGGACATTTGCCTTTAAATCAGTGACCAGCCTCTGTGACATGGTTTGCTTAAGAACATTTTGAAATTGGATAATAACTTACAAATCTAGGTCTTTAATTCTTACCATAAATCATGGCTTCAGTTCATGATATTTGGACCATATTTTTAAATACTAATCTTAGGAAAGATACCTGGGTGAACGATGATTTATGTATCTACTGAATTTCCATGAAGAATGTCAGAAAGTGCCACAGATCAAGCAAGGACTTTAAAGTCAACTCCAGCTGAGTGTGTACCTAGTTCAAGTACTCACTGGCTGTGTGATTTTGGAACAAGATGCTTAACCTTTCTGAACCTCCGTTTCCTCACTTGAAAAGCTGGGATGATGATTCCAAATTCAAAGAATATTTTTAAAAAACTAACACGTGTTGAGTGCTTACCATGAACAACAGGTGTTATTTATTCCTAATAATAATGCTAGGAGGGAGCAACTATTATTATCTCCAAGTTACAGATGAAGAAAAGGAGGCAGAGGAAGGCTAAGCAGCTAGTAAATAGCCGATCCTGGATTTAAAACCAGGCTGTTCTCCAAACCACCCTGCTCTCAAATGTAATGTTTAAACGCCTGATGATTTTTCCATTTTTCCCAACCAAGGGCTGACATTGAGGCTGAGGAGAATTGGCAGGAGATAATTGCCAAACTGGAGGGATTGTTCTTTTATCAAATCAGCATTTAATAGGCCCCTTAAAATTGGCAGACTTGTATATCACTGACAAAGTGTCTACTTTCCTGTAACACCAAAGAGTAACTACCATTTTTTGGTCTATGAGTAAAAGTTGGTACAGTCAGGAAAGAAACCATACAGTTTGCCACCATTTCTCTTGTGAAGTTAATTGATTTCTGCTAGTTTGAATTTTATGTCTAAAATTAAGTTTCCAAGAAGGAAGCATGTATACTTTCTCTAAAATGTATGCAGAGACCTGGCCCTACACCAGGATTGAAGCAAACATTTGAACATTTTTCTAACCTCCATATATTTCTCTCTGTAAATTATGTAAAATGCATCTCTGCAAATACGCAAGGTAGAAGGTCCCTAAGCATAAGAATGGCCAAAATTCATGTATGTAATATCAACCATGCGTGCTTGTTTATTTTTTCTCCTTCCTGGTATCATTCCCATTTTGTTCGGGTTTAAAGTGGGGAACAGGGATATCAAAAGGTTTGCGTAAAGTATATCCATGCAAATACTAAGTGAAGAAGTGAGGCTATAAACTCGACACTGTTAATCATTCTGATACAGTTGAGGAAGAAGTGATAAGAGACATTGTGTTGGCTGAGAATCCATGTAGATAACAGAGACTGTGACAGTGAAGACAGAGTAGCAATGGAGAAGAAGGGGGTGAAGCAATGATCACATCTTCCAGTAATGAGTAAATGACCAGGGAATCAACAGATGAGGATTGAGAGGATGGATAGTATAGTTCCCCCAATGGGACAGTTTTTGTGGTATTTGTTTTTGTTTTGTTTTGCTTTGGTTTGCTCTCCTAACAGGAGGAAGCAGGAGAAATGGAAGAATAATCTGGAAATGTAGGGAGGCTGTTGGTGAGAAGTGAGAGTTCTTTCATTTTCACTCAAAGTCATTAATCTTAGCTCTCATTTGTTGCTATTCATAAAATGAGTTCAAAGAAATAAATTAGCATGTGAGTATCGTAAGAGAAGAGATAGGCATGGTCTGAAGTTAGTAGTGTGGGCTGATGGCCATGGGAGCCACTTTTAGCTGGCCAAAGGATGCCCATTTCTGTGGGAACATCAGCAAATGAGCTGACCATTTAAAAGGTCTCTTCCTTGGGGGTCCTCCACATCCAGGCTGAGTGCTAGGGTCACTGCTTCTGCTTTAACACACTAGACAAATCAAGTATTAGCTTCTAGCTGACAGTCATGCATTTTGTATTTTCTTATCTTTGCCAGGATTATTCTCTTTTCTTTTGCCCAAGAATTGCCTTTTAAAACTTTTCTCTAAAACTGGGCTTTTCTTCAGGGATGATGTAGAAGGGGAAAACATGAATAGAAGGGGTGGCTTGTTATTTTAGGTACAGCTGAACAAGTGGGAGGGGCATGAGGACCAAATCAGAAGGATGTAAGGAGTAGAAAAAGTGAGGTCTGCATTTGAAAATATACAGCTGGCCCCATCCCTGTGGAAAGGGAGGGACCTGGTTCGTGATTTGGCCCTGAGGCTCACCAAGAGAGGTACTTTGCTGACACTTAAACTGGGCTCAGAATCTCCAATTTCTGACCCCACTTTGTTGCCAGGGGCCAGTTTCCCTTATTCAGGGTTACCACACCACGGTTCTCTTCAACCCCTCATCCACCCTACCCTGCTTTGGACATTGTCTCCTCAATGATGCCCTTCCCCACTGCCTTTTAAATTTGTAAATAAACAAAACACACAACACAATCAAGAACTTACTGATTTCTGAAGTGACAAGTCCTTCATCTCAGAGTAGGTGAACACACAGAATTTAAGACTAATTTTTTTTTCAAAATAAAATTCTTAGCTCTTGCTGACTGAGTTGACTTTGTGGTTGTTCTGCTGTGGATAACGCTTCTCCCAGTTTCGTTACCCAACTCTTTATAAACCGTGGCTGTCTTTTCTATTCTAATCCTGTTCTTCGGCCATCTAGTTGTAGAAGCAAAACTTACCTGTTAAGACCACCAGGGAACACTGATATTTTTAATAAAATTTCTATGATGCAAGCCTTCTCAGGGATAAATAAATTCAGAGAACAGGCAGTGGATGAATTCAGTGGAGCTTTGAAGCAATGCAGAGTAGAAAAATAATAGAGTATTTAACCTGGTTAACGCAAGATTTGTGCTTTTTTTTTTTCCAAACGTGTATTTACCCTTAAAGATTACACATGTACTTGTATAATTTTACTAATTCTGCCATGCTTTATTAAGATGAACAAACAGAAAGAACTTTCTGTTATATGAACTTCTCTTGTTCATATACCTGTATCTCTCAGAAAACAAAAAATCTTTAAAAATTGTCTCAAAATCCCCCCACAACTAACAAAAACCAAAACAAACATGCAATGATATTTCTCAAAAGATGTGCTGTTTATCACACTGTCAGAAGGTCTGCCAAACCCAATCTGTTCAACAGAAGTGCATCTTAGACATTTTTTTCTTTTACTTTATTTCCTTAACAGTGTCATAAATTCAATCCACCTCATTGGCTTTACCTGCTGGCCACATTTTGTCTTCCAATTTGGATGGATTTGAACTTACCAAGGTGACTTGTGATTTTTAAGTGGAAATTTTAATTTGTCATTCTGAAAATCCAGCACCAATTAGCAGGGACGCGGCCACCTTAACAAAGGAGCAGGGCTTTGCTGCATAGCCAGTCACAGCCCTCGGCAGGTTTCCTAGCCTGGGCCAGGCTGCTCCAACATCATCACACTTTTTTTTATCTTCATACCAGCACACAGATGTGAAGGCAGTATGAAGGAACACACTGTGCAATTTTCCTGATACTCCATGAGGCCTGAACACTTCAGAGTGGGCTCAAAGTCATGGAAAATCAGTTGAAGACTAGAAAAATTTCAAACATCGTCCCTTATTTTCTTCTCCACACGCAAACGGAATAATGCATTTTAAGTGATAAAAACCCCTTAAAAAGCAAAGCAAAACAAAAGCACTTCCCCTTAAAAGCAGCTATCTCCCTGGGATACCACTTTCATATTAAATGAAGATACAAAGAGTGAAGTGTGCTTAAAATCCCCCACATATGTTGGAAATAAAAACCTCAGGAGAAAATAAATGCATGTTACAGCACCCACCCAGCACCTAAGTCATCATTACAAGAAAATGAAAACGCAAACACTGTGGTTCAGGTAATTTTGAATAAAGGCCAACTAACAATGTTAGGGCAGCTTTCAGAGAACAGGAATTTATTTCTTCATCACAAATGTGCTTCAGTCTTAAGTATTTTCTGACTTTGTACCATTATCGAACCAGTGACATGCCTGCTTTATTTCAAGTGCAATAAATGAATTTTTAAAAAGGTTCTGAAAATATGTGTCTGCTTAAGCAAGTTCTCTCAATAGCCTGTTGGGTATTTGGGGTGTCCATATGTCAGAAGTCTTTGTTCTCAATCTATAGGGAAAATTGCCAAATACACTCCAGCGTTCCAGGCTTACAAAGGTGCTAAAGAGAGCCTGCCCCGTTACCTGCATTCCAGTTCAGCTCACAATGAAAGGTAGAAAAATTACCTAGGTGCCTTTCACTGTGACTGCTCCAGTTGCAATAGACTTTATCTAATAAAGTGTTTATTACACTCAGAAAACAAAGCATATTCTGAAGAAAGAATCCACGGGCTCCCATCTCTGACAGAACAATCTCTTTGAATTCTTTTGTTGATTTTGTTGATTTCTAACAACCAGAGGATTGTTTTTTAAATCCGATTTTTATGCCAGCAGCACAATTTCCTCCTCAGTAAGTAGGACAGATTCATCCCACAAGCAACAATGGATGTGCTCCTGCTTAACTTGAGCATGAGAGATTAAGCTTCAAGCAGATATACTAAATGCCACCTCCCTGCTTACAGAGACTGCTCAGAGGCAGGAGTGCGGAGCCTCAGCTGTATTTTGTTCCTTGAACTGCCCGCTGATGAGCTGAGGCTGTCTGAGGCGGCCAAGCAGCCTTGACTGAGCGAGCTGTGAGAAGACTGTGGACTGGCAGGGCTGAAACGATATGCCCCATTGCAGGGGCTTCCAGGCAAATTCCCTGCCTCCAAATTGCACCCACCTTAGGAAAGTTGCCTCGCAGAAAGTACGCACTTTGCACCCGTTTGCTGAATATAAAAGAGAAAAATGAGGAGAGGAAAATGTGAGTTTAAAGAAAATGCACAGAGGCCTTGCACATAGAGATAGATGCCTTTCAGATCTTGCCGGATCTGAAATAAATGCTGCTATTTCTGACCCAGCAGTTAGGCGGCACTGACTGGAAGAATTGCTAAGTTAAAAAAAGAAAAAAAAGGTAAAATTAGCAAATGAACAAACTAGTAAAACACAAGGAAAATAAACAGCCCAGATCTACTGATAATATTTGATCAATCACGTTAGAAAATGATTTTTTGTTAGGAAAATAACACTTGCAATATGATGCTTTCCGAAGGGGTATTTGCCGTCTTTTAGAGACCAGTGTGTTGCCTAAAGAATCCTGCAGAATTATGAGGGTAACCATTATTCATACTGCTCTGAGGGCATCTTACATTGCTACTAAGTTTGCTCATTAGATATTACCTATAAAACTATAAAAGCAAAGTGGTGCTGTTTTTTTTACACAGACATGACTAAAATTCACCTGCTATCAATGTTAGAAACAGACTGAACCAGGCCATACAAAAGCATGAATGTACTGTTCTCACGGTGATGTAATTGGTGGCTACTTTGCTTGTTGAAATCTCGAACCATTCACAAACACATGCATATGTTTGTCGTTTACCCCTTTTCTCAGGTGCAAAGAAGGCTACCAAGGAGTCCGTTGTGATCAATTTCTGCCGAAAACTGATTCCATCTTATCGGATCCAAGTAGGTCAAGCGTTTTTCTTCTGTCTCTAACACAATATAAAACTCTGAGCCACAGTTGCTAACTCACTGACGGCTGTATCTCAGTTTTGTGTCTCTGAGTGCTGCCAAGGGTGGGAGCTCGGGACAGACACTCACATTCAAAGTTTGTTCAGAACTGTCTCTGTCCAGGTGTAGGTCTTCTCCAGGGATGGGGTCTGATTTCCAGATTCATCTCTACCACAACCCTCTGCTGGGAACTGCAGCAAGTCCTGCTCCCTTAGCATTCAGACTCCCCCACTATCACTCCATTATGAAAGCAAGAATATAGAAACATAAAAGACCTTATTTTTTATCCAAAAGTGTATTATGAGAACTATAGTATCGTATTGCTTCTTACCCACTGGTTGGTAATTTGTGAAAATATTAAACCTATTAACCTTTACCTTCCTAAAGTAAGGAAATACACATAAAAAATTATATAAGAAGTTTTCAAACCAACTGTGAAAACCTCATTTTTAGCAACACTCTTCGAGTATCAGCGATTACTGTACCAATGATAAATTATTTGGTTTTCCATTCATGAAAGAAGACAATTTGCCACTACAAAATATTGCCACTCATTAGTTTCTGTCTCTATACAGAGTAAAAAGTAACGTTCTATATGAATATGCCCAATTCTGGTCAAATGTGAAATTTTTACTTTATCTGTAAATGATCAGCTCTTTCAATGACTGCTACAATTGCATTGCCACTAAGGAAAAGGGGACTTTTAGTGAATCAGAAGTTTAGTTCAGTGAAGATAATGACAGACATTTCCAAATCGTAAAGGCAAGATTTTGGTTCTCTGAATACCAAACATGCATAGCATAAACTTTATCATGCATTGACAACAGCCAGAGGTCGCCCTGTCTGTGAATGTGCACGTCGCTGCGTAACGACCATGTTTAGCCATCCTTCAACACCTTTTCAAAATGCATATTTCCATTTCCCCCTTGAATTTTTAGGTATGTTTCCTCAGGTAAATGTAATATTTTTTAAAAAGGAAATTCTTGTTTAATTCAGTTTGCTTGTGTTTTATCTTGTCAAGGCAAGCTGCCACTGTACGGCGTTCGCTCCTCTTTTTTTTGCAAATTTAGCTCTCCTAGAGAAAGGTGGTTGTTGCCTAAAAGCCAGCAACCAAACTAGCCATGATCTGTGTTCTCTGAAATGTGAGGCTCTGGTCTATAGGAGTTTCCCAGGTAGGGGGCAGTTACTAGAATGTGTTGAATCTTTCCTATCTTGTGATTTTTGCCACTTGCTAAGCTGATGTCTAAAAGGTATGGTTGTGGCTAGAGACGTATAATTTGGAATACTAGAAATCTTACAAAGAAGAGTGGGTTTGCTGATTTCTTTCTTTCTCTTTTTATTCACTTTGATGTATTATAATTAGCTTCTCTCTTTGTTTTTTTTTCCCTTCTTTCTTTCTCTTTCCTTCCCTTTTATTGTCCTCTTTCCTTTTCTTCTCTTTATTATTTTCTTGCATTCCTTTATGCTTCCTCCCTTCCCCTCCCTCCTTCCCTCCCTCCCTCCTTCCCTCCCTCCCTCCCTTCCTTCCACCCTCCCTCCCTCCCTCCCTCCCTTCCTTCCTCCCTCCCTTCCTTCCTTCCTTCCTTCCTTTCTCTCTTTTCCTATATAGCTGTGGAATATCTGTCCAGTATGGGTACTGGGACAGGGCTTGCATATGGTACAGAATGGGTAAAATAACCTTTCTTTACACAGTCTAATCAAACCTTTGCCATTCAGTTGAATATGATAGTCCATCACTGCAAAAGCTGAGAATGAGGCCACTCTAAGGACTGTGTGCTTCTCAAAGAAAAATGATCCCATGATCAGAGTCACCAACCCTGAAAACCTTGGTCTCACATCCACAAAAATATTTAGTTCAACAATACTTACAATGGTGAAAAAATAGACACATTCTGAAAAACAAGATTATGTTTAAGTAGCACATTATGTGGCACATCGATCATGTTCCAGTAAATTATTAAAATAAGAGCTGTATGAAATAGTCCTATTAAGTGAAACAGCAAGTTAGAAAATTATTTTCATGTAAGATTGCAATAAGAACTTTCTTTGGTCCAAAGGTGGAAAAAAACATACATTAAAATGCTAAAAGGGAACTTTAAGTATTGGGGTTATAGAAGTATATGAAAAATTTTCCTTTTTATCCTGTTTTCTGTAAAATGACATATCATTATGTGAATCAAAATGCCAGGATGCCTTGTGTTGGGCCGCACGACACAGGCCTGCAAGCCCTGTGCTTGCCCAGCTTCAACACCAAAGGAAGAGCCCAGAGTCAGCAAGAGACAGCAGTGGCTTAGTGGATGAGGTAGCTTACATGTCTGAAGCAAGGTCCTGGAGCAGGACCCCACCATCTGTGGCAGATGGTGGGCAGAACATGGTGGCGGGCTTTGCTGGGGTGGGGGGCAGGGTCACCAGTTATAGGGGGAATTAACATCAGGTCGGCTCATTGGTTACCAGGGAAACCAGCAGAGGGACAGCCTGCTTCTCACTGCCCCTTTGATAAGCTATCAGAGTGGAGATGTTCTGATCTAAAGCTAGGACAGTCATTAGCTGGAGCCTGGGGCAAGTATGTAAGAACATCAGTCAGGTGAGTAGGGTGTAGGTGAAGCAGACGCTAGTCTAGTCGAGCAGGGGATGTCCAGAGAACAGCCATCTTGAGTGTCCTGACCATACACCTTGAAATTCAAAAAAACAAAACAAAACATTGAGAAACCTATGGATGAGTCCCTGTGACACAGTTTAAATGGGAAAAGCATTTACTTCCCATTCATCTATGCATGCATCTATTTACTTATGTGATCATTAATTCCTTCCCCAAATATTTTCTGAGCACCCACCAAGGGCCGTCTATAATTGGTCAGATTCTCTTAGTACAGAAGTGTACAAACAGGATTTAGGCTCTAAGACCCCCAAGGCTAGTGAGGGAGAAAAACATGTAGACACATAAGCATGGGCCTGTTTCTGGCAGAAACATTTATTCCTTTGTGATCTTGGCAGATTTATTAAGCCCCCGAGCCTCGGGCTTGTCATCTGTATACTGCCAATAATAATACCTATAGGCATCTATCACCATGATTGACAGGAGGTCAGTTCCAGGTAAACATTAGCCTACTTCCTTGCTCATTCATTGTAATCATACTAATATGTGTTCAGAGTTTACGTGTGTTAGGCACTGGGCCAAAGGACTTTACTTGGATTATCTCATTAAACCCTCACAATCAAAGTCCAGCAGAGTTACTGGCAAATGACCACATTTTGTAGATGAAGAAATTAGGCCTCGGAGATATTAAATCAACTTGCTCAAGGTCCCACAGCTAGTTAATGCTGGAGTCTAACTTCCAATCCACATGACTTTGGGACCTGAGCTCCCAACTGCAGGGCTCTTTCCTTCCTTTCCTATGCCCCTCCTTCCTCTAGTTATTTTCAATATGATATTTATCACTCTAAATTTCATTGGCTGAAACTCAGTGACCTGCAGCAAACATTATTCTAAGGAGCAATATTTGCACAATTTTCATATCTTAATGCAGCAACTTGAGCTTCCATAGAGATGTAAATCCCTAATGAAATTTCCTTGTCAGAATTCTTGCTGAAGGATCGTTTAATTTGCTGCTCATGGTATCTTGGAATGACTCTGCTCTGGAAATAAGCATCCCTCCAACACCCTCCCTCTGCTTTTCCTCCTCTCTCCCTTTTCTTCTCTCTCTCCCTTCTTCTCTCCCCATTTTCTGATTGCATGTTCTATTTAGTGAAATCCTAAGGAACAGTGGGTAGAAGTCTCTGCTGTTTTATTCTCCCCCAGGCGATGCAGAGTTGATCAGAAATGTGTACCTTTGTCAATTAATTTATTATAATTATAATAATAATAATAACCTCAAGTTACATGCATTTAGGGAAGCAAAGCCAGGATGTCACTGTGAGAAACTCAATGGCTGATAGGACCAGTGTTTGCACTGTGGCCCCAGGCTGGGTCTTCAGACCTGTTATTCCAAAAACTCACAAGCTGAACCTGTAGTCAGCTCTACTCAGGAAGACTTGTATACACATAAGAATCAAACTTATACAATCTCTTGATGTCAGTTTTCGGAAAAGCATAATGCATTGTCAGATTACTCAAAACCTCATGTGGACCCAGGGTATGGAAGCCACATTCCCATCACAAGGATGAATAAGCAGGGGTTCAGAAGAAAGACAGTGAGAGGAGCAGACTTTCATCAAGATCCAGAGGACGTGACCTTCTGTGGAGGAGCCAGGACCAGCTAATCTAGAATTCCTGAAGAGCTTATACCTGTCCCCTGCTTCCTACTGCTGCCAACACATGGATAGCCACTGTGAACTTCCAGGAAGCACCGTCATCTTCTTGATGATTTCTAATGTAATTGCTTTGGAACAAATCCATTTTCCTCACAAATAAAGGATCGACCTGTAGACTCCTGTTTTCTCTTATCTCCAGTACCCACCCAGGTCAGGTACCATCTCTAGCCTTAAGGCAGAGCTAGATGGAACTGAAGAACCATGAACTGGCCAAGGTTTCAGGCAGATATTGTCCTGGGTCTCCCCGCTTCAGTGCACATGTCAACCTGAGTTATCAGCAAGATCCTGATCTCATCCTTGGCCAAGGAAAGCCTGAGAGCAGCTCCAGAGAATGGCTTAAGAGGAGAATCAAAGAATGGTACAGGGTGGAAAAGACACCCATCTGCAGTGCGGGTCCTTTTCCTGACACACAGCCAGTGGTAACCATTTCCTGTCCTCACTGTGCCTTCCTGTCCACATCGGCATCTAATACCCAGTATCCTCAGGGCTGGAGGGAGCTGATAAGTTTGCAAGCCCCAAGTTTGGCACGGGGCTTATACAGCTTAAACTCTCAGTGTCATCTGCTCTTCCGCATGGGAGGATGGAGGCTAACTTCTATCTCTAGTCTATATAAACCATTAAAAGAAAATTTTCCACAGTTTACTGATCTAGTAGACTTTTATTCAGCAATTCATGAATCAGGCAGCATCCAATCCAGCAGATAGAAAGGAGCTCTGAAGAACTGTATAAGATGAGAGATTCTCAAAGACCAAAGTGACCAAGAACAAGGAAGTTAAACTGGGTGTTTGCTTATTGGTTAAAGCAAGGTTACACCGCTTACATGGAGCAAAGGAAAGTCAGGTAACTCGTGCTGAGCAGGCAAGCACTGGTTGGTTAAGCTAAGCCTTTCTTTTCTGGGAGAGCCAAGCATAGAAACTTAGTTAAGTTTTTGTTTGCTGATATGAGACTTAGCATGAGTGACTCCATCTTGGTTTTAACCTGGTAACTTTAACAGTACTGTCTTACATTCATACTTTGGTTTCTTTGGATCTTAGAAACCAGGCTGTGCTCTCAGGGTGCCCTGTAAGATGCCAGCAGCCTGTCAGAATACGATTCAGATGAAGACTAGCAAAAAATACGATAGGAGTTTTTAGACTCTCCATCACTCCAAACTGGGCTTGTGTACCCCAGCTTCTCAGGAACAATCACTTTGCAGATCCAAAAAGTAAATTTGCCGTGACATGTGGTTCTAGCCACAGAGGGAGCACCAGGCAGTGAACCAGTTCACAGAACCCTCTTCAGAATGGTTTGCAGGGACAACTAACTCATCAGGTCTGAGCACTATTGGTCTCCTTCCCTGTGTACCAGGAAGCAGATTGGGTCATCACTTACCCAGTGCCCAAACCAGTCAGCCCAGGGCAGAGCGGTGGTGCTTTGCCATGTGTGGCACAGTGAGGGAGAGGGAAACTTGGGAGAGCCTCCAAGAGCCAATGTGGGGCCTGGGAGCCCAAGCAGGAGTTGACTAAGCAGTTGCAGAGGTTTCCTTGAAGGGTATCAATGGGGAGTTTCCCAAAGAGACCCATGTTCCACCCTTTTGCCTTTCCCGATTTCATGTAGTATATGGAAAAGTGTGCAGTGTGACAACTACTAGATGGAAGGGTGTAAGAAAAGGTCCTCTGAATCAGGAGTTAAAAGATCTTGATTCTAATCCTGTGACCACTTGCTCTTAGCAGTGTGGCCTTGGGTGAATCACAGTGCAATTGAGCCTCAGTTTCTTTATCTGTAGAAGAATCCTCCAGGCACCCTGGTTAAAAGAAGAAAACAGCCCTCAGTACCGAGCAGGCTGTCCCTGCAAGCCATTCAAAAGTAGGGTCAAATGCACAGCTGAAATAATCTTTTTATTCATTCCTTCACTTATCCCCTAAGTAATTAAGCACATATAAAGTACACCATGCAGTGGATTCAAACGGTAGTAATTAAGGATCCTACCATCAATAAACTCATAGTCTAGAAAACTGCATTTATTTAAATTGAATTATAGGCTCCAAAGAATGTGCTGTCTGTAAGACATGAAAGTGTTTTTTTTCATTCACTCATTCAACTCTTACTAATAGTTTGACATGGGACAAGTTGCTTAACCTTGATGGGTCCTGGTTTTCTTCTTTATAAAATAAAATATTAATTGTCTCTATTGCAGACAGCTATTGTTGGATTAAATAAAATCTATTCAGAGTAGTTTGTGCTTGACACATGGTGAAAACTCAATAAAAGTTATCTAGTATTATCATTATTTTTTATCTTAACTGTTATTATTGCCTTTATAACTGCATGGTATTGCTGCATGAGACATATTATCTGACCTCAAATATCTTCAGTTGCATAGAGGCAAGAAAAAATTGTACAAACAAGTACAAATAATACACATAAAAGACCAGACAGTTTAAGGAACTATCATCAAAATGGGGGACAATAAAAATTCACATGAAGTGGAAGGAAAGGCTTATCTAGGCAGGAGCATGACAGTGAGTTTTTCACATGGGGTGCTGTGGCTGTGAACTGTTGCACAGGCTGCACACTGCCCAACTTTACAAGTATCATTTGTACTGAAGTGTGAATGAGTCTCTATGGAGTTGGGCTACATGGTCCTGGGTAGGAAATTTCCATTAATAAGTTAGATGGAGAAACAGAAGGTTCTTGAGGGCACAAAGCATAAACTAATAACCACTTGCTCTTGGCCCATTAATCCTTACTGATGAGAGGGGATGTCTTCCAGACTGAAATCTACTCAGAATACTTAAGTCCCCTACATTACTCTGCCCTCCAGTAGCCATAAAAGCATTGTTAGTAGAATGTATTAATATGTAAAATTTGCAATTCTTAATACCCTTTTTCTGGCGTTGAAAGAAGAGTACCAGAATTATCAGCTTTTGATCATGCCTCTTTGAATCTTACAAAGTCTATCAATTCTATCAGATCTATGCTGTTTTTAGATATTTGATTGCTAACCTAACTTTTACCAATTAAACATGCTAATGCACACCATTTCTAGAACAGTAGGAAGATTAATATATTTACAAGAAAGAAAAAATTTCTCATGATCACATCACTCAGAGTTTACCACTAATAATCATTTTAGCTCATAGCATTCCAACTGTTTTGTAATTTTTATGTGGAATATATAGTCACCCAAATTTGGAAAATATGTATGTTTACATTTAATATATGTCCTTTAAAAAATAATTTGTAAGCCATGCATTGCAAAATGTGGTGAGATTACACATAATTTTTCTTAACATTTTTCTCTATTTTTCTAATTTTCTACAATACATATTTATTAACAGTACTTATTAAAAGAATGATAATAACACTTTTTGATGCATCTACATGCCAGGCACTGTTCTAAGCATTTTTCAGATAATCCTCAGATGGCTCTTTGAAGTAGATACAATAAAACCCCCCATTTTAATGATGAAGAAACTGAGACAAAGATAAGTCAAACTGTTTGCTCAAGGATACACTTTAAGTAAGTGGTAGGGCTGGAATTTGAACCCCATAAGTTATGCAGTCTAAATATGAAAAATGAAAAGACAGTCTCAAAAGTTGACAGTAGCTCTTTCCCATAGAGTTATAATCATTATGATTCCTCTTATTGGTCCCCTTCCTTTGAACATCATTATTTTTCTGTGTGACATTTCAGACTCTGCTGTATTAGACTTTGAGGTATCTGCTGAGACATTATGTATGGGTCCCTTTACAAAACTGTGGGCCGGGATGAAGGAGGGAGAATGCCGTCTAGTTTTATCTAGTTTTATTTTTCCAACTGCCACTTCAGTCCCTGGCAGAACAGGGCAGTCTCCAAGGCAGGTGGGTGAGGGAGTCCTACCACGGTGTAAGTGAGCGTGTCCTGTGGTGATGTTCTCTGTTTTTTTTTTTTAATTTTTCTTGGAATATAGTTGACTTACAATGTTGTATTAGTTTCAGGTGTACAGCAAGGTGAATCAGTCATATATATATATCCATTCTTTTCAGATTCTTTTCCCATATGGGTTATTACAGAATATTGAGTAGAGTTCTCTGTGCTATACAGTAGGTCCTTATTAGTTATCTATTTTATATATAGCAATGTGTACATGTTAATCCCTATCTCCTAATTTATCACTTCTCTCCACGTTTCCACTTTGGTGACCATAAGTCTGATTTCAAGATGTGTGAGTCTGTTTCTGTTTTGTAATTAAGTTCATTTGTATCATTTTTATTAGATTCCACATATAAGTAATATTGTATGGTATTTGTCTTTCTCTGACTTACTTCACTTAATATGATAATCTCCAGGTCCATCCATGTTGCTGTACATGGCATTATTTCATTCTTTTGTATGGCTGAGTAATACTCCATTGTATATATGTACCACATCTTTTTTTTTTTAATTAATTAATTTAATTTTGGCTGCACTGGGTCTTCGTTGCTGCACACGGGCTTTCTCTAGTTGCGGCGAGCAGGGGCTACTCTTCCTTTCAGTGCATGGGCTTCTCATTGTCGTGGCTTCTCTTGTTGTGGAGCACAGGCTATAGGTGCATGGGATTCAGTAGTTGTGGTAGACAGGCTCAGCAATTGTGGCTCACGGGCTCTAGAGTGCAGGCTCAGTAGTTGTGGCGCACGGGCTTAGTTGCTCCACGGCATGTGGGATCTTCCTGGACCAGGTATCGAACCCGTGTCCCCTGCATTGGCAGGCTGATTCTTAACCACTGTGTCACCAGGAAAGTCCCTACAACATCTTCTTTATCCATTCCTCTGTTGATGGACATTTAGTTTGCTTCCATGTCTTGGCTATTGTAAATAATGCTGCAGTGAACATTAGGGTGCAGGTATCTTTTCGAATTATGATTTTTCTCCAGATATATGCCCAGAAGTGGGATTGCTGGATCATATGGTAGTTCTATATTTAGGTTTTTAAGGAACTTCCACACTATTCTCCATAATGGTTGCACCAATTTACATTTCCATCAATAGTGTAGGAGGGCTCCTTTTTCTCCACACCCTCTCCAGCATTTATTGTTTGTAGATTTTTTGATGATGGCCATTCTGACAAGTGTGAGGTGATACCTCATTGTGATTTTGATTTGCATTTCTCTAATAATTACTGATGTTGAACATCTTTTCATGTGCTTTTTGGCCATCTGTACGTGTTCTTTGGAGAAGTGTCTACTTAGATCTTCTGCCCATTTTGGGATCGGGTTGTTTGCTTTTTGAATATGTAGCTGCATGAGTTGTTTGTATATTCTGGAGATTAATCCCTTGTTGGTTGCTTTGTTTGCAAATATTTTCTCCCATTCTGTGGACTGTTTTTGTTTTGTTTCCTTTGCTGTGCAAAAACTTTTAAGTTTAATTAGGTCCCATTTGTTAATTTTTGTTTTTGTTTTCATTACTCTAGGAGGTGAATCAAAAAAGATATTGTTTCGATTTATGTCAGAGAGTGTTCTAGTTATGTTTTCCTCTAAGAGTTTTATAATATCCGTCCTTACATTTAGGTCTTTAATCCTGCCGTGAGGCTTCCACTCTGCCCACACCTACCTCTCTGAACAGGAAATCCTAGTAGCACTCTCCTTCCCTGCCTAGAGGGCACCTACACCTGTGGTTGGTGTAAGCCGGAAGTTGCGTAGCCCACGGGTTACCTGCTCTGGGAGGCTTCAGTTCAGAATGGGGCTCTGGTTCCACCCGTCCCCCACTGCCCTTCCCCTACCGTCTCCAATTTGAGGGATCTTAATAGGGTTCTTACTACTCACACAAGCTGTTGATAGCCTGAGTACGTTCAGCCTTCAGTAGAGTTTAATTTTATATACACAGTATTTTGCAGTTTATTTCTATATTTGTCATATTTGGCTAATTACTTATGCATGAGGGTGGCACCTCCACACCAGAGATTTATACATTGATGTAACTTTCTTCCAGTATCCATAAAGTATTGCCATTTTCACTGAAAATCTATGTGGAGATAACCTTTACTGAGTATTCCAGTGGCCTTTTTATTTGGAAGTTTCCAAGCGGTACACTTTGAGCATAAGAAGAATTGAAAGAAAAATGGTGGAAAGTTTCGCCAAGAGTATCTGAAGATTAAAAACAAAGAAACAGTAACCACAAGACTAAATTGGCCTTTACCCAAGGGTGTACAGGGCATCTGAGATTACCTTGCTCATAGCTTTTTGTGTTTCCTCCTCATACTCCATTTTGGATAAATTTAAATCACATCTAATAACATTACATGCATCACTAGAGAGTTACCACTACCCTCTATGAAATAGAGAAAAAAAAATAATGATTTTCCTCTATGTTAGTAAGCCTTTCCTAAATGCATCTATTTATTTACATCCTGTGCACAGAAGCTGTTATGTTTTGGAGATAAATAGCAGAATTACTTGTTAATTTTGAAAGTGTTTTATATGATGCTGTTGCTGGGAGATGACCAATATAGTGCTGTACCAAGCTGCACACCCCCCATCCTCCTTTCCTTGAGAGAGCTATTTTGAGAGAGCATGATAGAGCAATTTCACTCTTGTGTAACTAACATGAAATGGAATGATTTGAGCTATTACCATCTTCATTTCTAATTTGGTACTACCATCACTCTTTCATTTTTTATCTAGTTTTAAAAATTGGACATGCAAATTGTAAATAGCCTCTCATAATGTGGATTGTAAAGATGAGACAGAAAAGTATGAAAATCTACCACATTGTTGTCAATAATCAGAGACACAGGGTTATGGGTTTTCTCTTAATACTAAAGTCATATTTTTAATTCCAACAGAGATGTTTTCACGGAATGAGGACATACTGTGTGGCAGACATTGTCTATGCCACTATCTCTACTTCCTCGTTTATTACCCACCCCTTACTTGGGGTTATTCTATAGTTGAGGAAACTAAGATTCAGAGAAATTAATTAACCCATCAAAATCACTGAGTTTCTAAGAATTTAAATTCTAATCTGTAGATTATACCCTTTAGCTTTCCAAGTACTTTCTCTTAGGGACCAATAAAGTGTTTGTGTTTTTATTTTTAAGCCAAGGAACTGATGTTTCAAGGACAAAGTAACACAGAAGTTGGTTTTAGAATGTTTGTTGCAATAGGAGCTTTTTATTTATTTATCTATTTATTTATCTAGATAGATCTATCTCTCTGTCCTTTGATTGTTTGCTTGATTGATTTTTCATGAGGAGTTAAGGGCAAGGCATTCTCCATCATGGCTAGTGGTATGCTTAAAAATTCAACTTAAAATAGGTGAAAAGATGGGTGCATAATTAGTACAGTTTGGGATAGAATGCTGTATTAAGCTATACAGTACAAGGTGCATAGTCTAGTTCCTAACACACAACAAGCACTTGATGAAATTGTGAGCAGTTATAATGAATTTTTGATGATTTGTTTTATATGAGAATAAACTTTTGAGAACAGGCACTGGATCTTCTAAATTTCTGGCTCTCTTAACTTTTCAGTCTCCCCTTATGAATAGAGGTTAACTATTCAGTTTTACTGGTTGGTACCTCCATTGTCTCCATTTTCTTTGGAATCTTGAAAACCAATCCTTTTAAGAAAGTTCGGTGGTGTAAAAATTAATGTGGAATCGATCTGGCAGGTAGACACTTGATTCCCCACTGTGTTTTAAACCATGAGGAGGTTTTCAAATTTTCAGTTTTTCCTGGTTTCTTGTCTTCACAGCAGTGCTCTGTAATTATGCCTGCGGGAAGTTTCCAGATATTGGGCATATCCCGCCTCAGTGGTCTAGGAACACATTCCAGACCCAATCAGAGTGTTTCGTGGATAATCTGGAAATGTTTCCCCTCAATTAAGAATGAACAATGAGGAATTTAAAACGCAAACATTTCTATAATGTAAGCCAATTCTGATATAAATAACATTTATTAAGGACCTATTTTGGTTCATGCAAGAAACTTTGCCAGGTACACTCACATGTTGTATAGGTTATCATTTAACTCTGACAAGTACAAGATAAAATAGTTATTTCTATCCCCATTTATTTTTGAACAATACAAACAAGACTAAGTAGGCAATATCTAGAGGAAGAAAACTGTGGAGATTTATTGTGGAAATAAGAAGACAAATTGAGAGAAATAGCGTGCTCTAATATAGAACATATTTTGTAAAAGTCTATTGTTTCTTGAATATATTTCACTATAGTTTCAAATAAAATCCTCAGACTATTTCTTAAACCTTTATTTTAGTTTTTCTTTATTTTTGTGTGTGTGTTTCATTATGAAATTTAATCAGCAGATTGTTAAAAAATAAAATGCAGATTCTACAGGAGAACAAGGATTGTGTTGGGTTTGGTTACCACCATATCCCAAGTATTGTACCTAACATGCTTCCATCATATCAGACGTAGAAGTATATTTGATTGAATTAGTGAAATAGAAACTTGTCCAAGTTTACATGTTTTTCTACTTCTCATTTTTAAATATGTTTTTTAGTCCATCCACTTCAAAATTTAGTATCAACTCAATGTCTACGACTTTGCTAAGTGTTATGAATAATTAATATAGTAACAATATTTTAAAATACAATTTTTGGCTTAATTTAATTTTAGGATAGTAATACATTCCTAGGATTCAAATCAAACAGTATAAAAAGGTTTAAGATTAAAGTCTTCTACCCCATTCCCCATTCACCCATTTCTCCTCTCACAGGCAATCAGTGTTGTTAGTGTCTTATAAAACTTTATAGTTATTTTATAATATATTTATAAATGAAAGTAATGTATTTATTATAAATACATTATATTTATAATATATTATTATACTATATTTATAATATAGTATATTATAAATAAGTAATATATTTCTAAAAGCAAAATGAACCAAAAATCCCCCCTTTTTTGTATAAGTAACAGCTGATAGTACACACTGCTCTGTATTTTGCTTTTCCACTTAGCAGTGGATCTTCAAGGTAATTTTATTTCAGTACCTATAGAACATTTGCATTCTTTTTACAATTGAATAGCCTATTTCTTTTTACATCAATTGCGTATAACATAATATGACAAATAGCATCTTATGTGTGGATTCGCATTTAGGTTATTTTTTTATTTACAGTATGCTGTTTTAAACAGTATGAGGGATAAATTTCTGGAAGTAGAACATCTGAATCCCAAATATGTACCTCTGTAGATATTGGGCTTGTCCTCATTGTCAGTCCTCCAGTCGTACCATTTTAAACTCTCACACCTTCTCCAAACCTTCTGTTTCTCCAGTCTCTTCAACACAACATATTGCTTTATCAAACTACTTTATCTTTGTTCAGACTTAGAAGGGTGCTAGTCATGTAGTTTTTAATCTAATTTCTTTTACGATGAGTGACATGGAGCATCGTTTCATATGTTTAAAAGCTAGTTTCCTTTCCTGTGAACTCTCTTAATATCCCTTGGTGAGTTTTCTGTTCAGTTTTTGTAATGGTTTGTAGGAGTTGTTTATATGTAAAGGAATTTAGGCCTTTGATAGTGAGTGATATGAGGTTGAAATCGTTTGTTTTTTCTTTTAACATTTACATTTTGTCTTTGGTTATAGTAGTTTGTGCCAAGCAGGAAACATACTTCCTTCCTTCCTTCCTTCCTTCCTTCCTTCCTTCCTTCCTTCCTTCTTTTCTCTTCTTTCTTTCTCATAGTATAATTGAATGAATCAATTACTTTCTTTTGGGGCTACTGGGTTTTGTGTAATACTTTGAAAAGCTCTTTCTCACTAACTTTATTCAATAGTTTTCCCATATAAATTGGATAGTTTTATTATTTTATGCTTAAATCTTGAAAAAGATATAGATTTCTTTTTTCCTAGATGATTACACAGATTCCCAAGATGATTTTGTTAGTAATATAATTATCAGTAGCATGTATGTTCATAACTTAAATGGCATTTATGTATTAAATATCATATATGTATAAATAAAATATAAAAGGCATAACTAAATATCAAATATTTATTTGGTTCTATTTCTGATCTTCCTATTTTGTGCCATTGACCTATTTGTGTAATATTCTTAACTAAAATACATAGGAGGAGGCAGTCTCCTTCAGTTACCCAAACCCATCCCGCCAGATTTTCTGACTATTTGGGTTTCATTAACTAATTCACTACCCACAACTTATTAGTAATATAGATTTGGGGGCTGTATGTTACATTTAAAGGTAGCCATGATGGGCCATGAGTTAATGAAGCAGAAGAAGACAGGTGGCAAATAAATAAATAAATAAAATAAGGGAGATGAAGAGAGAGAGAGACAGAGAGAGACAAAAGCCAGGAGGAAGACTTGCCAACATTTCCAAAGGACGAAGCTTAACCCCAGTAAATTGGCAACTACCTTATCATCCAGAGATCAATCTCACTGTTTGATAGCACTCTTTGCTTTATAAGATCCCTCCATCTTCACACTTTTTAAGGAGGTTTCATTTTCTAAAACAAATATATATTAGTTTAACATAAAAATTTATATTATTGGGGGTGACTCATTACTGGTCTATATTATCATAATATCAGAAGTTAGTGATACTAGTAATTTAGTATGTGATGAGCATGAGCAGAAACATGCCAACAGTTGTACAACTGCAGACTACTGTGCTATTAATAATCTTGGAATTGAACTGTTCAACATTCATGTTGGTCAGCACATCAAAGAATGCTGAAACTGACATCTTTTTTGTGCTGATAGAGAAGAACCAGATGATATCTCAAGTTGGAACCCTGGGTTCCTTAGAAAAGAAGTTTACCTGGGAGATGGTCAGGGGCAGAAGGATATATCTCATGAATAGCTCAGGTAATTTTATTCTTCCTATTCCATTCCTACCAAGCATGATTCAGGACAATCTTCAAGGCATTATCAGCAAAGAAAAATATGAATGCCGCTTTTTTTCTTTTTTCTTAATGTGCACATTACTATTTTAATGCATTTTTAAAAATTTGTATTGGCGTATAGTTGGCTTACAATGTTGTGTTAGTTTCTGGTGTATAGCAAAGTAAATCCATTCTTTTTCAGATTCTTTTCCCATGTAGGTTATTACAGAATATTGAGTAGAGTTTCCTGTGCTATACAGCAGGTCATTATTAGTTATCTATTTTTTATATATAGTAGTGTGTATATGTCAATCCCAATCTCCTAATTTATCACTTCCCTCCACATTTCCCCTTTGGTAAGCATAGGTTTGATTTTGAGATCTGTGAGTCTGTTTTTGTTTTGTAAATAAGTTCATTTGTATTATTTTTATTAGATTCCACATATAAGTAATATCATATGGTATTTGCCTTTCTCTGTCTGACTTACTTCACTTAGTATGATAATCTCTAGGTCTATCCGTGTTACTGTAAATGACATTATTTCATTCTTTTGTATGGCTGAGTAATATTCCATCGTATATATGTATCACATCTCCTTTATCCAGTTGTCTGTCGATGGAAATTTAGGTTGCTTCCATGTCTTGGCTATTGTAAATAGTGCTGCAGTGAACTTCTAGATGCAGGTATCTTTTCGAATTATGATTTTCTACAGATATATGCCCAGAAGTGGGATTGCTGGATCTTATGATAGTTCTATATTTAGTTTTTTAAGGAACTTCCACACTATTCTCCATAATGACTGTACCAAATTACGTTCCCACCAATAGTGTAGGAGGGTTCCTTTTTCTCCACACCCTCTCCAGCATTTATTGTTTGTAGATTTTTTGATGATGACCATTCTGACAGGTGTGAGGTGATACCTCATTGTGGGTTTGATTTGCATTTCTCTAATGATTACTGATGTTGAACATCTTTTCATGTGCTTTTTGGCCATCTGCCACTGTCTTTTTCATGTGTCCCAGTTTGTGTGGTGCCCAGAAGCAGAATATATAGTCAGATGTATCCATCCTCCCTTGTCCTAAACAAGCAGTTATTAGTATACCTTTTTTGTAGTCATAACTCCATCTACCATTGATGGAGTTATGTGTGCTCTTCTATAATCTCATAATAGTTTGTATATTCTTCTCAACATGGTCAGCCTGGAAAGGGATCTGCCATTTACTGGATACCTAATATCTCTTATTTTTCCACACTTAATTTCATTTCATCCCTGTCTCTCTGCCCCAGAAGCCTCTGAGATTAATATTATTTGTTGCCATTTTGCAGGTGTGATGCTGGGTCATAGTTTTAGGTGAGGCTTAAGCAATAAGCTTCACTCACAGCTGTATTAGCGGCAGGGAAAGGACAGCTCTGACATCCTTGGCTTCCACAGGGGGAGATTCCTGAAAGAAGAGAGAGGACTACTGCAACCAAAGGAAGTTTATACAGATTAGGCAAGAGAAATACCTACAAAAATAGAGAAAACCATTCTACTGTTAATGAACTACTTATAAACAATCACAGACCAAAATTTGATACATAATTTATTTTCTACTTGTCCTTAGGATCTGATGTTGGGTCTAGGTGTCCCATCTATTTCACATTTCTCTGATCTTCCAGTTGAGTATTGCAATCAAAGAAGAAAGTAAACTTGACTTTGCTTGTTCTTCATAAAGCCAGGTTGCCCCTCAGTGAGGCCAACATCTTCCACTTGTTAGCACTGACCAATATCTCATAAATGTGTTTTTGCATTTTGTTGTATTTAGCATGCTCACTGATTTATAGTCTAAGGATTTACTTTATACACTTCTCTTCTCTAAATGTGAAAATATATGGTTTTCGGTCCTGTAGTGAATCCTCTAAGAAAGCAGATGGTAGATTAGATCTCAGTCCAAAGTTCTCTCTCTCAGGATCTGGGATATAATCCAGTCAGCCTGGGACCCTAAAACTCATTTGTACTGAAATGCTCTCTTATCCATCATTCTGTACTTCGACAGCTCTTTTTTTTTATGTCTGTTCAGCCTTTTGTACAAAACTTGCTTCTCCTTGAAAGAAAATATGACTATACTTAACACACTGATTAATTTTATTTTATCTTAATCATGAATAACTTTATACAGGTATACCCCAGAGATATTGCAGGTTTGGTTTCAGGCCACTGAAATAAAAGGGATATCACAATAAAGCAAGTCACATGAACTTTTTGGCTTCCCAGTGCATATAAAGCTATGTTTACACTCTACTTAGTCTACTAAGTGAGCATTATCTCAAAAAAAATAATCTATATACCTTAATTAAAAATACTGCTGAAAAATTCTAACCATCTTCTGAACCTTCAGTGAGTTGTAGTAGTAACATCAAAGATCACTGATCCCAGATCACCATAAGAAATATAATAGTGATCAAAAAGTTTGAAATATTGTGAAACTTACCATAGCATGATCCAGAGACATGAAATAAGCAAATGCTGTTGGAAAAATGGTACCCACAGACATTCTTGATACAGGGTTGCCACAAACCTTCAATTTGCGAAAAACATGATATCTCTTAAGTACAATAAAGTGAAGGGCAATAAAACAAGTTATGCCTGTACCAGCATCTTCAAATGGCAGGCAAATCTTTTCCTGTTTTTTCTCTTGCTCTAGAATACCAAACCCTTCCTTCCGTCCCCCAATTCAATTCTTCTTTTGGCCTTTGCATCTTTTCCTTTTAAGATCTAAATGTTCAGGTTTCTGAACCTATATTTATAGGTCTGTGTCAACTGCTTTTATCATTAATTAGTATAGTTTCAGTAAACCTGAGAGAAGAATAACCAGTTGTGAGTGGAAATGGGTCACTCAGAGGCCAGTGTAATGCTGACTGTACCACAATGACTCTGAGGTCCCCTTGTCATTCGGTGGAAACAACTGAGGGGAACAAGCCTATCTATGAAGCGTGCTAGTGTGTTAGTGGTTTCCTGACCAGTTCGAACTTGATCTTTTTCTCTACTTCGCATGTAATGTCAGAGAATGGGAGAACTGTTATATTTTTAAGGAAAATTCAGTATAAGGAATTAAGTAAGCACGCATTTTCCCCATCATTTATAATTACTGATGAAGCCAAGACTTACAATGTTTATAAAATCATTTGGTAAAAGAAAGGAAGGCAACCATACATATGACGAATTTTACAAAATAATGTATGTGAAATTCTTCTCAAGGATAAATGTGTACTTATCTCGAAAAATTCAAATTGAACTTTACAATCAGATCATGTGCTTTCCCAAGGATGTCCCACCTGTGCCCTATATACATATGCACTAATTGTGATTCACTGATTTATTTGATTGTGCACATAAAATATATAAGCAGTGCATTTTACAAGGGACTACAGATTCTCCCTTTTAGAGTTAAGAAAGAAAGATACAGACCCTGTCCTCATGGAACTTATAAGAATAAATAATTATACTAGTAAGTAAGTAATTAATATTTGTGAAAAATGCCATGAAGTAAACATCCAGAATGCAATAATGATATAAGACGCAGAAATTGAACCTTTTTGGGAGGAGGGTTGTGGACCAAGCACTGTTCTAAGCAGATAGGCAAAGCATCTATTCTTATCTATGTGATTGGTGAGATACTGATTCAGAATAAACAGAGTAATAAGTATATACACAATCTTAACAGGCAGTGATGCGTATTTGAGTAGAGAATGATTGGATTGCTATTTTATTTTCAATTTGATCAGAAAAGAAATATTATTTAAACTGAGATCTGAATAACAAGAGAGGAAAAAGCCTTTGAGGGAAATACATTCCATGAAGAGAAAACATCCAAGACCCTAAGCCTGGGGTAAACCTGATATGTTCAAAATAAAACGTACACATACGTATAAAAGGCCGGAATGATGACACATAGGATGAAGACCAAGATGACCATATAATTATCCTTCCAATCAGGACACCTTAAGAGTGAAAGTAGATGCTATGAGTAATAGTAACTAGGCAATAAGCATGCAGGATTATCTGGACAGTCTGGACTTACGATCATTTTAGACAAGTGCTTCTCATCCAGGATCAATTTTGCCCCCCAGGGGACATTTGGCAACATCTGGAGACATTTTTAGTCACCCCTACTTGGGGGTGAAGTTGCTTGGCATCAGGTGGCTAGAGGTCTCCTACCACGCACAGGACAACAACCCACACAAAGAATTATTTGGTCCAAACTGCCCATGTTGCTGAGGTTGAGAACTTCTGCTTTAGGCTGGGAAGGTGAGCAAGTGTAGTGTAGTCAGGGACTAGATCATGTGCATATTTTTAAAGTAGGGTGAGTTATTTATATTTTTATTCTAATTGTGATGTGAAGCCATTGGAGGTGTTTAAGTCAGAGTGATGTAAGTCACTTACAGTTTTAAAAGATCTCTTTGGCTTCTGTGTGATAAATGTAGGAGGGAGGGGCAAGGACAGAATTATGTACATCTGTTAGAAAACAAGGAATTCTGGTGCTTTGAACCAGACTGTTAATACCCATAGGGGGAAGTGTGATTTTGGAAATAAAGTCAACAGGACTAGACAATGGAAAGGATGTGGGGAACAAGGGGAAAACAAATCAGAAAGGTTTATGAGGTTTATGGATCTGTGAATCATCAGCATATACATAGGTAGTGATTAAAGTCAGGGGAAAGATGCAGTCCCCTAGAAAGAAAGGTTAAAAAATATACATATATTTAAAAAATTAAATGGAGGTCCCAGGATTCTCTGACGTTGTGAAACAGAATAAAGTAGAAAAGCCGAAGGTATAGACTGAGGTGAAGCAGCAAGGGGTGTGAGAAAACGCAGGATGATTGGGGCTTACAGAAACTAAGAGAAAGAGAAGGTGGTCAGCTATCTTAAGTGACACTAGGGGCTGAAGTAATGTAATAAAAGATATTTGAAAATTAGATTTGGGTACGTGGAGGACACTTGTGATCTTCCTAGGAGCAGTGTCTTGGGTTGATAGGGAAAGTAAGCCCAGTTGAAATTGGTTGAGAGAAGTATTAATATAAGGAAGTAGAAAGCAGTCACTACAGAAATTCATTATAAGACGTTTAGCTATGGTTTTTTATGAGAAACGTTTCTATGTTAAAATAATAAAATACATGTAGAGAGAAAATAATACGTAAGTGAAGTTCCTGAGAAAGCAAGTGGAGTTTAATTTAGTGCTTAAGTAGGAGGGTTGCCCTTTTGCCCTTTGATAAAAGCAGGAGGATATCTTCAGTAGTAACAGCAAGGAATGCAGAGTGTATAAAGATGTGGTGGGTTTGCCGAGGAGGTAAAGCTCGAGCAGAGTTAAAAGATGGGTAGTGCATTAGTTAACGACATGCTGTTGGGGGCAAGGGCGGAGTGGGGTGAAGGAGGTCATTTTGTTCAAAGTCCTCACACAGGAAGTGCTTTGATTCATTTGAATAACTGAGAAGGAGGAGAAAGGAAGACTCAGTAAATACTTACTGAACAGAGGAATAATTGTTGTCAGTTGAATGGAATGCGTATGTTTTATTTCTTGACAAATTGTTTTTAATTAAATTTAAAACTCCTATTGAGTTTTAGTTTCAAAGCAATTTTATTTGGGAATTTCAGCTTAAATGATATTAGTCAGTGTCTTTATCTCTAGAGTTGTAAATCTCTCCAAAATAGTTTTTTCTCAGTCTTTCTCTATGCTAATAGTATCAGTAAAGCCAACTTGAACAAAATGTCCCATGTGAATTGAAACTATTTCACCTCAAATGGTTTGTCATACCCATGTCGAAATGAAGCAGTTTTGATTTACTGCAGTTGAGGTGGAATGGAGATTGCTGAAGTTTACAAGCCTGATTCTGCTTTTATGGTCTTACTTGAGGTTGACCTTAATGCTCCAGTACCCTCCCGAATCTATGTTTTTTCAAGTGTCTGTAATGCTCAGTGTTGGGCATACCCTTGGATGACACTGTCAAATGAGGAAGTTTACAGAACATCTGGTTTGAAAACAAGTTTTTAAGAGAGTTTTAAGAATTAAAACCCAAAGTCAAACAGTTTTCCAAATTATAAATGACCAAATCAGCGAATATAGAAGGGTTTTTATGAGTCATGAAATACCAAATTATAAATGACCAGATCAGTGAATATAGAAGGGTTTTTATGAGTCATGAAATATAAGAGGAAATAGTTCTAGAGAGATAAAAGCAGAGAAGGGAAATACTTCAGTGAATACAAATTCTCCCTTTCAATAATAAAATATAAAAAAATATGAATAAATGTATGACAACCCATTGCAAGTTCTGATAAGACTCAACTTTCCCTCTCTATCCTCATTAAAAATCTTGAGAAAAAACATTCTCAAGATTTCAGGCTTTTAACAAAAGGGAATCTAGTGATTTCTGATTGTTCTCCCTCACCTTCTCACCAATGAAGATCCAGTTCAGCAGTCTGTGGCTGTCCATTTTACTGCATCCCAAATTCATCTTATCCTGGTAAAGAACAGAAGAACAGAGGCACTTCTATCTCAGCATGGAGGGCTAGTGAAAACCTGTCTTTCACATGCTCTATATACAGAGAGAAATTTCTAAAATAATAAGCAGGTGAGATTGGTTTTGGCAAAGGGCTGACCCATTTAATTTAATGTAAAAAAAAAAAAAAGTAATGTAAAAAAAAAAAAAAGTACTATTTAGTGTGAGTGAAAGACCACCTCTACCTTCAGTCAAGCCACATTAACTTCTTTAACCAACAGCAGCAATGAATGAAAACAAGAGTAAGTCATGAGGACAGAAGGGTATAATGTGTTTTACCAAAACTTTCTGAAAAATCTGTCAAATGCCAGAGTGCTCATATCACAGAGAGCCTGATCATGGTGCTTCTGGTTTGCTCTTGGCACAGATGACACACACTACAACGGGGGCGACCAAGGAAGGTACACGTAGCCAGTGTGATGAGAATGTCTCTTTTCCAGCAAAATTAGGATAACACACATAGGCACACAAGTCCTTGGGACAAAGGAAACTTCTAACCACAAGTCCCAACTCTCATTGACAGAAATCTTCTCAATACATCCTATCATTCAAAAATAGAAATCAATAATAATAGTAATACTGATCTGATCTTTAAAGAAAAAAAGAAAGGAAGAGAGGAAGGGAGAGAAGGAGGAAAGGACAGAGGAAGGGAGAAAAAAAGGGAGGGAGGGAAGGAAGGAAGGAAGGAAGAAAGGGAGGAAGAGAGAAAGAAAGAAAGAGAAAAGAAAGAAAAAAGATAGATAGATTAGGCACAAAACACACAAAGAGAAAATTCCAAGGGTCCTATGTGAATGAGCAGGTGGAAATGAGCTTTAGGGCTAAAGCCATGAGTTTCGAAGTAATGTATTTCATGTGAAATAAAAATCAGAAAACACCCCATCCAGTGCCCTCAATTGGAATATGACCTACCTGGGTCTTTGCAGAAAAAAGAAAGCCAAAGATAAGTACTTGGCCATGGTTTGGAGTTTGAATTTACTCTTACTTTTGAGTTGATAAAGTAGCAGGTAACCTACTCCACAACCTTGGGTCCCAAGAGAGACAAATAGGAAGCTTCCCCATAGAGATGCCCACAATCAAGGGCACATCAAGTCCCTAATGAATAAAGCTAGTGATCTCACAGGAAAATTTACAACAAAAATAAGAAAAAGCATGTAAGAAAATCATCCATGAGATAGTGTTGGCAAATGTAAAAGTCAACCCAGAATGAAGCACAAAGAGATAAGGTGAGGAACAATGTGAGAGAGTTCTAGAAAAAAGTGTGCAAAATTTGAATAGAAAACATGGGAAAGTTTCAAATCAAAAATAAAAATAGTTATAATAAATTAAATGAAAAGGAAGAGAAAAGAATCACTCCTGATAATTCATAGTGAAACATAATCATTAAAAAAAGGAAAAGGCAAAATACTATTATCATCTCTATCATCCAACTTAATATTGGAATTTCTAGCAAGCCTAATAAAAGGAAAATCAATAGGATGAAGGGACTTTAAAGGATGAAGCAAAATTATATTGTTTTAAATTGCAGCAGCTACAATTTATCTATGTAGACAATTCAGGAAAAAATGGAGAATAATTATCAAAACTAAAAAGAACTAACAAAATTAGCACATGAAATCTGACACATATCAAAATAACAGTAGAATTTTCAGGAATTCCTCCTAGATTCAAAACAAGACTAAGGATTTTCAGGAATTCCTCCTAGACTCGAAACAAGACTAAGACTAAAACAAAGCAAAATAAAATAAAACTATTCCGGACAGCTAAACAAAGCAATAACAAATAACCAAAGCAATGAATATAGGAATAAATAAAGAATATTATCAGTATATGCATTTACATTTTAGCTAGCTGGAAACCCTACAATAAATGAGAAACAGCTTTTCATGTTTAAAATGGTGGCTGATTTTAAAATCTTTCTACAAAAATAATTTCATTTCTTTTTTTTTTTTAAGAACTTTTCTTTCATTTTCTT
This sequence comes from Pseudorca crassidens, assembly GCF_039906515.1. NCBI lineage: Eukaryota > Metazoa > Chordata > Mammalia > Artiodactyla > Delphinidae > Pseudorca > Pseudorca crassidens. The sequence goes on along the minus strand of NC_090311.1, from coordinate 51,729,892 downwards.
TTATTTTTTTGGCCGCACCACACAGCTTGCAGGATCTTAGTTCCCCAACCAGGGATTGAACCTGTGCCCTTGGCAGTGAAAGCATGGAGTCCTAACCACTGGACCTCCAGGGAATTCCCATAACTTCATTTCTTATATCTGAGCTGTCCAATATGGTAGCCACTAGCCACGTGTGGCTATTGAGTATCATGAAATATAGTTAATCCAAGTTATGATGTGCTGATGTAAGTATAAAATACATACTGTAATTCACAAACTTAGTATAAAAAAAATGTAAGATACTTCATTCTACTTTCTACAAGAAATGTTAAAGAGACTTCTCTAAGTGGAACAGAAAGGAAATATGAAAATTATGAAAAGAAAAAAAAACTCATTGGTAAAGGCAAATGTACAGTAAATGTAGTAGACCAACCACTAATAAAGCTACTAGGAAGACTAAAATACAAAAGTAGTAAAGTCATCTCTATCCACAATAAGTAGTTAAAGGATTCACAGAAGGATGTAAAATATGATGTCAAAATTATTAAATGTGGGAAGGAGGAGATAAACATACAAGATTGTTAGAATGCATTCAAACTTGAGAGATCATCAACTAAAAAATCAAGTATATATGTAGGTTGTTATATATAAAGCTCACGATAACCACAAACCAAAAATTTATAATAGACACAGAAAAAGAGAAAGGAATCCAAACATAACACTAAAGACAGTCATTAAATCACAAGGGAAGAGAGCAAAAGAAGAAGGAAGGGGAAAAAAGAACTTAAAAAACAACCAGAAAACAGTTACAAAATGGCAATAAGTACATACCTATCAATACTTTCTTTAAATGTAAATGGACTAAATGCTCCAATCAAATGACATAGAGTAGCTGAATTAATATAAAAACAAGATTCATGTATATGCTGCCTACAAGAGACACAAAGACTGAAAGTGAGGGGATGGAAAAAGGTAGTCAATGCAAATGAAAACAGAAAGAAAGCTAGAGGAGTAATACTTATATCAGACAAAATAGACTTTAAAACAAAGACTGTAACAAGGATATTACATAATGATAAAGAAGATATAAGAATTGTAAATATATATACGTCCATCTTGGAGCATAAGGGAATAAACTGATTGTAACACAATAATGGTAGGGGACTTTAACACTTCAATTACATCAATGGACAGATCATCCAGACAGAAAATCAATAAGGAAACACTGGCCTTAACTGACACATTAGATCAGGTGAACATATATATATGTTAATATATATATATATGAATATATATATTATTATATATATTATATATATAATATATATTATATATATATTTATATATATTCATATATATATATTATATATATTATATATATATTTATATATATATTCATATATATATATATTATATATATATATAAAACATTCCATCCAAAAGCAGCAAAACAAACTTTCTTTTCAAGTGCACATGGAAGATTCTCCAGGATATGTCATGTGCTAGGCCACAAAATAAGTCCCAATAAATTTAAGTTTGAAATTATATCAAGCATCTTTTCCAACCACAATGGTTTGGCTAAACAATATGCTACTGAACAACCAATAGGTCACTGAAGAAATCAAAGAGGAAATTAAAAGTACCTGGAGACAAATGAAAATGGAAACACAAAATTCAAAATCTTTGGGATGCAACAAAACCATTTCAAAGAGCAACATTTATAGTGATACAAGCCTACCTCAGGTAACAAGAAAAAAAATCTCAATAAACAACCTAAACTTACACCTAAAGGAACTAGAAAATGAAAAACAAACAAAACCCAAAGTTAGTTGAGGGAAGGAAATCATAAAGATCCCAACAGAAATAAATGAATTTGTGACTAAAAAAACAATAGAAAAGATCAATGAAACTAAGATCTGTTTCTTTGAAAAGATAAACAAAATTGATAAAATCTTTAGACTCATCAAAAAAGGAAAAGAGAAAGGGCCCAAATAAAATCAGAAATGAAAGAGAAATTACAACTAACACCACAGAAATACAAAAGATTATGAGATTACTACAAACAATTATATGCCAATTAAATGGAGGACCTAGAAGAAACTGACAAATTCCTAGAAACATACAATCTCCTGAGACTGAATCAGAAAGAAACAGAACATATGAATATAATGATTACCAGTAATAAAATTGAATCTGTAAATAAAAAGAAAAAATTCACAACAAACAAAGGTCCAGGACCAGATGGCTTCATAGGAGAATTCTACAAAATATTTAAAGAGTTAACACCTATCCTTTGCAAACTATTCCAAAAAATTTAAGAGGACAGAAGGCTTCTAAGCTTATTTTAAGAGGCCAGTATCACCCTGTTACCAAATAAGACAAAGACACCACAATAAAAGAAAACTACAGACCAATATCACTGATGAACATAGATGCAAAACTTTTCAATAGAATATTAGCAAACTAAATTCAACAGTACATTAAAAGGATCATATACCACTATCAAGTGGCACTTATCTCAGGCATACAAGGATGGTTCAATATCTGCAAATAAAACAATGTGAGACACCACATTAACAAATTGAAGAATAAAGATTATATGATCATCTCAATAGATGCAGAAAAAGCTTTTGACAAAATACAGCAACGATTTATGATAAAAACTCTCAACAAAGTGGGTATAGAGGGAAAATACCTCAACATAAAAAGGTTGTATATGACAAACCCACAGCCAGCATCATACTCAGTGGTGAAAATCTGCAAGCATTTTCTCTAAGATCAGGAACAAGACAAGGATGACACTCTCACTAATTTTATACAATATATTATGGGAAGTCCTAGCCACAGCAATCAGACAAGGAAAAGAAATAAAATAATGCAAATTGGAAAGGAAGGAATAAAACTGTTACTGTTTGCAGGTGACATTTTACTATACATAGAACATCCTAAAGAAACCACCACAAAGCTATTAGAACTAATAAATTAATTCATTACAGTTGCAGGATACAATTTAATATATAGAAATCTATCTTATCTGATAAGAGGTTAATATCTGAAATATACAAAGAATTCATAACACTCAACATCAGAAAAACAACCAGATTAAAAAATGGAAACAGGAGCTGAATAGACATTTTTCCAAAGAAGGCATAAAGATGGTCAGCAGACACAAGACAAGACATTTAGCATCACTAATCATCAGAAGAATGCAAATCAGCTACAGTGAGATTTCAACTCACACTGTGAGAATGTCTATCATCAAAAAGTCAACAAAACACAGTTGTTGGTGAGGATGTGGATAAAAGGCAACCCTCATGCTCTGTTGGTGGGAATGTAAATTGGTGCATCCACTATGGAAAACAGTATGGAGGTTCCTCAAGAAATTAAAAGTAGAATTACGATATGATCCAGCAATTCTGCTTCTGGATATTTTTCTGAAGAAAACAAAAACACTAGTTTGAAAACATATATGCACCCCTATATGTTCATTGCAGCATTATTTACAATTGCTAAGATGCTAAGATTTGGAAGCAACCTAAGTGCCTATCCACAGCTGAATGGGTATAGAATGAATACTGGAAAATTACTCAGCCATAAAAAAAGAACAAACTCTTGCCATTTGCGACAACATGGATGGACTTAGAGGGTATTATGCTAAGTGAAATAAGTCAGACAAAGACAAATGCCATATGACTTCTTATATTTAAAATCTAAACAAAACAAATGAACAAACTTAACAGAAACAGACTCAGATACAGAGAACAAACTTGTGGTTGCCAGAGGGGAGGGGAGTAGGAGAATGAGTGAAATAGGTGAGGGAAATTAAGAGGTACAAACTTCCAATTACAAAATAAGTGAGTCACAGGGATGAAATGTACAGCCTGGGACATAATGGTAATATTGTAATAACTTTGTGTGGTGACACGTGGTAACCAGACTTACTGTGATGATCATTTTGTAATATATGGAAATATCACATCACTGTGGTGTGCACCATAGTGTTGTAGGTCAACTATACTTCAATAAAAACAAAGTAAAACTAAAAGAATAAACACATGAGGAAAGTCAGAAAATAGTTAATGAATTAGGAAACTAATCGTTACTATCTTCCCTTTTTCCAGAACAAACCTAGTACATATGAAAATTAGAAGGTAAAAGTGATATTTTAAGTTAGAAAAGAATACATTATTTACTCTTGGGCTATCTATGTGTTAAAAAAACAATAAAATTATTTTTTTCTCACAATTTACACAAAATAAATTTCAGGAGATTAAATCTTTGCATATGATAAAACAAAAAGATAATTTAAAAATTATTTTTAAATAGTTTAAAAATGTAATCTGGGTTTAAAGGATTCATAATTCAGCATGATGTGAATGTTGGAATTATAGTGGAAAAGATTATAAATAAATACATGGAGAATGAAATAGGACAAGTTGTTCAACCTCAAGGGTAGTGAGGAAAATATGAACTCAAGGATGCTAATTATTCACAAGTTGAAACAAACCACCATTCTTTAAGTGATCACTCTTTTCTGAGAGAGATAACAAATACCAAAGATAGGTCTTTTGGAAGGAAGACACAATAAAGTTAATGAAAAAAGCCATGCCACACTATCAATTAATTGAGTGTACTCTTATCTTTCCCTCATGCCAATTCCCTTTGAAGGAAAATTATACTGAAGGAACTTAGTACACATCTTGAGGTGAAATGCTAACAATATGGTATGCATATAGATGTTTGCTCTCTTGTGCTGTGGGACAAGGTTTGTAGACTAAATTTTAGTTTGTGGAATGAATAAATGTCATCTATCTGAACATGATTTTTTGAATTATTTTGAAATGTCAGCTCTTAACCGACATAGCAAGTCTTCTCTAAGTAATGAAATTTAATATCAGATTTGATTTCAACTCAGATTTTGTGTGTTCATGGTTTTCATTTCAGAAAGGATAATATTGCTTTGTAGAAGTTAGACATGATTACTTCTTATTCAGTTGCTTTGATGTGTCTATTTCTTTGAAAAAAAAATCTCTTTTTAAATGCTCTTTTGATATATGAGCCTATGGTTCCAGTGAAATTACTTCTGAATGCAAAAAGTGATGCAGGCTTTAGAGTTTGCTAAGAGTAGTTACTCTGATAGATTTGTTGATATTTTCTTGATAATCAATGAACCAAAATTTGCTTTAAAATTTTCCCATTGTGAATATACAAAAGTAAACAGCAGGCAACAACCACTTCCCGAAGCAGGAAAAACATTTTTTTTTTTTTTTTTTTTTTTTTTGCAGTACGCGGGCCTCTCACTGTTGTGGCCTCTCCCGCTGCGGAGCACAGGCTCCGGACGCACAGGCTCAGCGGCCATGGCTCACGGGCCCAGCAGCTCCGCGGCATGTGGGATCTTCCCGGACCGGGGCACGAACCCGTGTCCCCTGCATCGGCAGGCGGACTCTCAACCACTGCGCCACCAGGGAAGCCCAGGAAAAACATTTTATTGCCAGTTTTTCCTTTTACTTTTTGGTGGACCTCCTCATTTTTATTGTGACACTGACTTTTAATGCGGATACTGAAGTTTGCAGAGGTCAGCCTAAGCATTAAAAAACTGACCACAACTAGTTAAAGATTTAGGAAAAGAACACATTATATACTTTCTTCCAGATTTGCTTGTATTGAGTGGAAATTAATCTGAGAAATAGTTTAAGGGTGAGGATGGATTTTATGATTTGCTTGAAGTTGGTTGGTAGGGTAATAGATGATTTAAATATAGGTCTAAATGTTTTGGTGCAACATTCTTTCCCTTATTCCAGATCAATAATGTGGTCTTGGCAGTGGAGTTGAGAGTGGGAGTAGTTTTCTTGTAGTACGGCTCTTAGTAAACTATTCCTTCTTATTCTGAGAATAAGCCTTCTATATCAAGTATAGCTCACTGATATCCTTCATGAATTAAAGAACAGTAGACGAGAACATTTAATATGACCCTCTTAGCAAATTTCAAATATAGAATACAGTACTTTTTATCTCTCCTCCTCTGCTCTTCTGTCATCCTATTTCTGCCATGTATTTTAACACTTAAATGTTCTGTAGCCATAAACATCTTCCTTACCTTATGGGTATATTTTAAACGCTGGGACTGTACGAAGAATATTAATCTTTTCATGCTAATATATTGTGCACTTCAAAGCCAAGTAGAGTATTTACTTTCTTCAGACTTCTTGGGTTTTCTGGAGTATCTAACAGCTCTTCTAATCCCCACATCCTCAGCTTTCCTAGTGACCAATTATTTTTACTTTTCTCCTGGATCCCTTTGTCTCCAGCACCCTTCTGCACAGCTTCCCTCTCGATCCGCTGCCCAGCTGTTCTCCTGGGACTTATGATCTCTGTTGTCCTGGCTTGCAAATGTTGCTTTCTGATTTTCTTGCCTTCCTGTTTAAAATTTTGTTTTCCCTTCTTCGACCAAAGAAAGAGCATACATTTCTTGCGTATCACTAGTGTGTCTGAATATGTCCTTATTCTATGCTCATGCTAGCAGGGATATTTTTAAATTCTTTTGATGGGCCCTTTTAATTTAGAGATTTAGATCTGTCTGCTCTGCGAAACCTTTTATTATTTTCTGGATAATTTTCATCTCTCCAGTTTTTGTTTTCTGTTCTCTCATTCTTAAAATTCTCTTCGTTGGCTATTGGATTTCCTGGGGTGATTTTTTTCTTTCATCTTTTCCCAGTATTTGTCAATTTTCTGTATTTATTGGGAGATTTCTTTATCTTCCTACTCTTGTTTTAATTCTTTTTATTTTAAACACAGCATTTTAATCTCTAAGAGCTCTTTCAGATCCACCGATTTTTCCTTTCCCCAAGAATTTTGCCACAAAAATGAATAAGATACTCTTTTGCATCTCTCTAAAGGTAGTTTGTTATTTTCTTACTTCCTGTGAATCTTCTCTGTAATCTCTGGGAATCATCTCTCTCTCTCTGTGGTCCTCTGTTTACGTTTGAAAGCAAGACATGAGAAGCTCATTTGGAGCTCTGTGTAATTGTATACTGCTGGTTGACTTGGGGTCTTCATTTTAGCATACCTGCCTTGAGCTGGTGTCATTTTGAGAGCCCTTAAATGTCAGAATGTCATTGGAGTCACAATTTCTCTATGGAATTGCCTTCCCCTCTCCTATCTAAAGGCAGAGTAGGGAATGTTCCCAGTTCCATACATGGTATTTTGCCCTTTCTCTCCACCATCATGTGTTTGGTCACAGGTCCTCCTTATACTCTCATGTGTGCTAGGCACTTTTTCAGTCCCAAGTCTCTATGCTTTTACTGGGAATACTGTCTCACTTCTCAATCGTGTCCCACACTGGTACTTACTCCATCTCAGGGCAATAGTAACTGCTCTTCCATGAACTTGCTGCCTTCCATAATTCATAGAAATTTCTTATATGCTGATACTTCTTTATCAGTCTCTTATTTGTTGTTGATTTATGACCTATTGATTCTTATACTTAACATTTTCACTGGGTCCCAGGAAGAAAAGAAAATATATGCACGTGGTCAATCCCCCATCTTTAAGCAGAGATTATCCTAGAGATTTATAACTCCATCTTAAATAACCCGCCTAGCACCAAGTAATTGTAGATATTCCAATCTCTTCAAGCATCCAGACCAAATGTTCTTTTTTTTTTTCAGCCATAGTGCCTAACATCATTTTCTGAATTGATGCAAACAACACATTCACTAAAAACTATTCTACCATTGATAGCAACTAATGTCATTGACTATTTTAGTGATATAAAATGCTTCAATTTGTTTTAAGTGGAATTTCATTGTATCTTTTTCATTGGATTAAAAACCTATGAAGGAACCTATGGAGGTGGCCTAGGTTCCTCAGCCAGATGAGATGAGGGACATTCTGAAAGCAGAAGTGCCAAGGGAAGACTGAAAATCCCTCAGACAAGAGGTGGAAAGAAACAAACACTAGGAATGTGTTTTGGCAATCTGAACGTGTTCCAGGCAAGCGTTGTCAGAATGGAACCAAAATAGACCATAAATTCAGAAGGGCAGTGTAGATACATTGTGAATATAGGCTGAGATAGATGCCAGTCTTGATATAAGGGCTGGCAGGAAGCTGTGTGTCCTCTGTGGGGCTAGCTGGAGTAGAAATTAGGACTCTCCTTTGGGTACCATGGTGAAGGAACAGAATACGCAAGAGCTCTAGGGAAATGGTGTTTAGGTCTTCTCACTGGGACATTTATCAGAATGAGAGACCAAAAAAAAAATAGGTGGCTGCTTCCTAAATCAGGTGATATACTGGCACGGACTCCCTGAAAGCTTGATCTAGCAGAAGGAATAATATCCTGCTGATTTGTAGGGCACAAATTCTTGACATGATGATCCAAAGATTAATCCCTGGCTCTTGGATAGCAATGGAAGATCACACAAGGGTCTCAATACATCTAACTGAAGTGAATTATGATGGAGCAAAGGGTACCAGATGGATTAACATTCCAGAATCTGGTACATTTTTCTCAAAGTTTCATTATTTTTCTTCCCAAACAAATTGTTAATCATGGAGAAAATGGAAATAATATGAGATAAAATATATGTTGTTGATGAACTTTTCTCTGATGGTTTAATTTAGTCATATGTGTGAAGTGTTCTTTCTAATGTTAAAAAATTTAAGACAAAAAACTAGGCCAGTGTTTTATTCTATGGTCTATAGTGTCTGGATTTAAATGCTAGATGCTACAATTACTGAGCTTGAGTTCCCTTTTGGGATATGCAAAGGCATCCCGTATTAACTGGTCAGTCTCATTTATCAGTGGACTCTTGATATCTCAGCAGCCTAGCTAATCCTTAGAAGTGTGGCAATCATGTGAATTTGTCTGCCTAAGCTCCTCTGTGCTGAGGTGAAAATGTTCTTAGAACTTAGAGGAAAATAAACGTATTCCCTTCTTCATTCCATCATTCATGAAACTTACTAGTACCTGCTAAATGCCAGGCGCTCAGTTAGGTTATCCTGATTCAATGGAGAGTTCATTAATTATTGTGTTAAGTGGCTGACATGTCAAACTATCCAGCTCAATAGCACCTCAAATGAAGAATATCCAAAACTACACTCGTGATTTTTTTCTCCCAACCTGTTCTGCTTTCTCCGTCATCTATGTCAACATTGACTGTATTAGCTCAGCCAATTTGGAATTCACCTTCGGTTTCTCCCTTTTTCTTATACCTGTGTCCAAATAAATCACTAAGTTTTATTTATACTCCATCCAAACCACATCAAAAGTCTGATTCTTTCTGTATTGCCACTACTGCATTTCAGACCACCATCCTTTCTCACTGGATTATTACTGTAATATCCCTACCAACCTCTGTAGTCTTGCTGATCTCTAATCCATAGGCAAGGATATCTTTCTGTTCTATCTTTAAGTTTACTGATCCTTTCTGTTGTTGTGTTCATTCTGCTATTAAGCTCCTCCAGTGACTTTTTGAAAATTTGGTTATTGCATTTTTCAGTTGCATAACTTAAATTTGTTTATTTTTATATTTCTATTTGTTAGTGAGATTATCTGTTTTATAACTGGTTTCAAGGATACTTGTAGTTGCTTATTAAAGCAATTTTATGATGGCTACTTTAAAATCTTTGTCAAACGATTCTACATCTGTGTTACCTTAATGTTGTATCTTTTATGTTTCACTCAAACTGTGTGATTTCCCTGCTTCTTGGCATGGTGGGTGCTTTTCAGTTATAACTTGGCTACTTTGACTATTATGTTTGGGAGACTCTGGATAAATTTTCTATTTTAACAAACAGTCACCCTTTTGACATTCAGCATGCAGATACTGACCTACTTTTTTAAGCTCCAGTTCTAATGACAACTTAATTTTCAAAACCTTTGAGATATTTTCATCTGCTCAGTTTGTCTGGTACCACCGGGTCTTTTGCTGATCCCTGCTGGTGCCATCCGTGAGGCAGATAGTGGTTCTCCATATGGGACTTCCCTATTCTCTAGGGCCTGGGAAAGCATTTTCCCTGGCCTCTGATTGTCTATGGGCTCTTGCTTTATCCTGGCCAAACTTCTGGGCTGCCTGTTGTCTCTGGGAGGGAGAGGACCTGGGCTGCTTATTCCTGCCAGTTTGGGATTCAGGGAACACCAGATCTGGATCATCTGCTGTTGTGTGGAATGGTGTGGGAATTGGAAGATGTTGGGGCATAACGTCGTTCCTCTAGTCCTGCGGTCCCTAGCTAGTTTGCGTTCCTCTTCCCACTTTTCAGAGTCCTCCTATGGTAGTCTATCGTGTTATTTTCAGGGTTTATAGTTGTGCTAAGATAGGAGAAATAAAGAATAATGAGTCTATGTTGTCTTATCCACACCAGAAATCAAGGCTATCCTTCTAAAGCATGCTTTCTTGTTACCTTCCACTTAAAATTCCTCAGTTAATTCTCAATGCTCTCAGGTAAAATCAATGCCCCTAATCTGTCTTTATCAGTTAGGACTCTTTACTGCTTATAACGTAAAACAAAATTCAAAGATAATCAATAAAGCTGGTATTTTGGCTTTTGTAACTGAATTTCAGAGTTATCAGGAAAGGCTCTATTCTAAGCTCAAACCACATGGCCAGAACCAGTTGCTTGAATTTGCTTCTGATTGGTTCTCTCGTGTTTGTGAGATGGTTGCCAGTTTTTCTTGGGCTATCATATTCAGGTTCATGCCCAAAAGCAAGGACAATGTCCTTACATCTTCCCTGACTCCCACAAACACCAAGAAAATAGTCTAAAATCCTGGATTTCATTTCAATTAGATAACTTTGACCAAATGTTAACTCTGAGTGTGTGGTAGGTCTTCCTTTTACTCCCTTTCCCTAAAGGGTGGGTTAGAATCAATCTTTCCTGAATACATGGACTTTAAGGAAAGAAAATAAAGGTTCTGTTACATAAAGAAAGGAGGAATGGATGCATCAGGACCAAAAAAATCCCTGCAAATGTCATTATAGTGGTTTTCAAATACTGCCCTTATCTCTACCCTGCCTGCTTTGCTAACTTCAGCTCTCCTGGTGTATCTTCTTATACTCAGACAAGCCATTCAGAATTGATTTTGAATTTTTAGAGTTTTCCCATCTTTGGAACTATGGTAATGCTGCTTCCTTTGGTTGAAACACCTAACTCCTCCAGCCATCTCTCCAAAACTCACACTCTCTCAATATCTCTTTCTCTCTCTCCCTCTCTCTCTCTTTCACACACACACACACACACACACACACACACACACACACCCCTTTTTGTGTATTTACTTCATACTTCTCTGATTTCATTTTAGGACTCAGTATGCAACTATCCCTCACACTCAAAACTAGGTGATGCTGTATTGACTTTGTGCCCTCTTGTCTTTCACTGTAGCATGTATTATACCCTACTGCAGTGGCCAGTTACCTGAGCTATGTCCCTCACTAGCTTGTAAAGGCAAAATTGCCCTTCACAACTTTATCCTTATTACCTACCAAAGTGCTTCTTCAGTAATTCACTTTCAAAAGCTCTAGGTGAGTATATCATGCTATGAATGTGTAAAGAATAGACTAATAATAACGTCTAGGCAAACAGGGAGTAGTCGATGTAGGAGCTGTACCATGAAAAAAGAGGAGGAATTCTCTAGGACTTAGAAGTCATAGAAGGGCATTACAGGCAGTAGAAAGTTACTTCATGGATACAGGCAAATATAATAGACATACCACCTGTTTTATTTTGTTTTGTTTTTTTCTCCTAAAATGAGCCTGAACAGGTTCCTCTGTCCCCATGGACGTTATCCTTCCGTCTTCAAATCCAAGCTGAAGCTACTTCTGCAGTCCTAAGAAATTGGCAGTTTGTAGCTCCCTGGAGTCCCCATGGCATAGCCTGGTGGTGTTTGTTACTACTCTCTTTTCAGTGTGTGGGAATGAAGAATGAGTATCAAATTATCTGAATGTCAAAACTCAAATACAAATATCAAGACCATTTCACATCACTGATTGTTTTGAATTCTGAGCCCAGCTTTTGCAGGCTACAATGCTGGAGAGAACCACTTGGTTATGTCACTATTTTCTAGTCAAAGTGCACTCCAGGCATGATGAACCTAGTCTTAATGAAAATAGCTTTATTCTTATGCCATACAATGGCAGATTATATCATAGAGCTAAAGAAATAGAGTTGAAAATTCCTTTAAGAATATTTCCTGTGAAAGGAGTTTAGAAAGTCACTCAAACAAGAGTGATTGTACTTTATACATTTTATGTTTGTTGTTTTCGTTTGGGTTGAAATTGGAGAATCTAGCGTTGTCATTGTTGCTTCCTTGTTTGAGAGTAAGAGAAATTGAAATTATCACTAGGCGAAGAAGTTTTTGGTTGATCTTATGTTACTACTGTCAGCAAATAAAATTATATAAAAGTTAGAAATTACTAAAGCTTCCTTGATGCTGTACTACCAAAAGAGAATAAAATATCTGTCATTTGAAATGAGAAAGGAGAAAGTAATATCCCTTAAGGTCGAAGTTTGAACTGGTAAATTTAAGTACATTCCTTTACTTAATCCTCACTGGAGTTATACATATGCACCCACCACCTAAATTTATCAAATGTTAATATTTATTTCAGAAGGATTATTTGAGAGAATGAAAGATTGTAATTATATGTGAAGCTTCCTGCCTTGCCTTGTTATATTCCCCTATTCCCCTTATCAAGAAAATCATGATGCTGTATTCCATGGTTATCATTCTTGTCTGTTTCTAGGTGATTAACAATAAAGGGTGTTACTCTATATTTTTTCAAATATTATTTATAGCTACCTGTATTATATATCAATATTCTATATAGGGGGTATCCATTTGTGATCTGTCCTTTTTTATGCTATATTTTCTTTTACCTCTATTATTATCACACTTATAGGTTTATCATATAGTTTAATATCATGTAAGGCAAGTCCTTTCTACATCAATATTATTTATTATTGACCTTTGCTCTTTTACATAAATTTTTAAATAAATTTGTCAAGTTTTATGAAAAGTCTTACTGAAATTTTCATTGGAATTGTATTGGAATTATTAATTAGTTTAAGGGAAATTTTTATCTTCAGAAAATTGACTCCTCTCACTCATGAACCTGTTATATCATTCTAGTTAGGTTCTTGTTAATAAATCTCTATTTTTATCTATTTATCTATGTGTTTTCTCTATAACAATCTTGCACATCTTTTGGTTTTATTCCTGCTACATTAGGAAGACATTGTTGCTATTGTGAATGGTACTCATTTTCCATTATATATTCCAGTGGACTATTTGGGGTATATAGGATTTTTTTCAAGTCAATCTTTTATCCGTCATCCTTGCTAAAAATCCTAGTATACTAGGCTCATTTTTTTTTCCTTATTAAAAGGTATTTTTAGGTAAAAGTTCAAGATTGGTAAACTGATGGTCTCTGAAAACCTTGAAAATGTCTTTATGTTATTCTAGATAGATAGTTTTGTGACCAATTTGAGGATGATAGTTATTTTCTGTTAGTGCTTTAAAAATATTTTCCACTATGTTCTAAGATTTTTAAACTTTTTTTTAAATTAATTTATTTTTGGCTCCGTTGGGTCTTCGTTGCTGCACTTGGGCTTTCTCTAGTTGCGGCGAGCAGGGGCTACTCTTCCTTGCGGTGCACGGGCTTATTGCCGTGGTTTCTCTTGTGGTGGAGCATGGGCTCTAGGCACACGGGCTTCAGTAGTTGTGGCACACGGACTCAGTAGTTGTGGCTCGCGGGCTCTAGAGCACAGGCTCAGTAGTTGTGGTGCATGGGCTTAGTTGCTCTGCGGCGTGTGGGATCTTCCCAGGCCAGGGCTTGAACCCATGTCCCCTGCATTGACAGGCGGATTCTTAACCACTGCACCACCAGGGAAGTCCTATGTTCTAGAATTTAATATTACTAAGAAATACTCTGCTATTATTCTTATTTTTATCCCTTTTTAAAAAAATTATATTTTTTCTGTGATATTTTTATGACAGCTTTAATGAGATATCATTTACATACCATGATATTCACACGGTATATAAGTTCAGTCTGTCCAATTCATTTCTTTTTAGTATATACACAGAGTTGTGAAACCCGTCACCACTATCAAATTGCGGTCTATTTTCATCACCCAAAATGAAATCCCGTATCTATTAGAAGTCACTCCCAATAGCCTCCCCTCTTCCCCTAACAACCCCTAATCTACTTTCTGTGTATATGGATTTGCCTATCCTGGACATCTTATATAAATGAAATCATACAATATATTTTTTGTGTGTGTCTGACATCTTGAATTTAGCATAATGTATTTAAGGTTCACTCATGTGGCATGTGTCATTCTTCTTATTACAAAGCAGTATCCCATTGTACGGATGTAAGATATTGTTTATTTATTCATCAGTCAATAAATATTTGGGTTGTTTTAAAATTTAAGCCTTTATGAAATAATGCTGCTATGAACATTCATGTACAAGCCTTTATGTGTACATATGTTTTCATTTATTTTGTGTGCATACCTAGTAGAATAGCTGGATGATGTGGTAACTACATGTTTAACATTTTGAATTACTGAAAAGAATTTTCCAAACCAGCTCCAAGATTTTACATTTCCACCAGCAATGTATGAGGTTCAAATTTCTCCACATGTTCACCAACAATTTTTATTAACTTTTTAATTTAATTTAATTTTTAGGGCAAAAACATGCACCTTGTTGTTTTGATGTGCATTCCCGTAATGTTTAATGACTTTGAGCATCTTTTTGTTTGTTTAGTGACCATTTGTGTAGAAAAATATTTATTCAAATCCTTTGCCCATTTGTTAATTGAGTTGCTTTTGTATTGTTGAATTTTAAGAGTTCTTTTATCTATTCTGGATACAAGTGCCTTATTAATTTTATGATTTGGAAATATTTTCTCTCATTCTGTGTATCCTCTTTTCACTTTGTTGAACGTTTATTTTGTCTGATATTAGTATAGCCATCCAGGCTCTATTTTAGTTAATGTTTCCATGGTAGTTTTTTCTGCCCTTTTAATCTGTTTGGTTCTTTGACTCTAAAATATGTTTCTTCTAGATGACATAAGACTTGGATCATTTTTTTTAATCCATTCTGTTAATATCTACCTTTTAATATGAATGTTTAACACACTTACATTTCAAAAAATTTTTATTGGAGTGTAGTTGATTTAAAATGTTGTGTTGTGGATGTACAGCAGAGTGAATCTGTTATACATATACATATATCCACTCTGTTTTAGATTCTTTTCCCATATAGGCCATTATAGAGTGTTGGTCCTTATTAGTTATCTATTTTATATATAGTAGTGTGTATATGTCAGTCCCAAGCTCCCAATTTATCCTTCTCCCTTCTTTACCTCCTGGTAACAGTAAGTTTGTTTTCTACATCTGTAACTCTATTTCTGTTTTGTAGATAAGTTTATTTGTACCTCTTTTTTAGATTCCACATATAAGCGATATCATATGATATTTGTCTTTCTCTGTCTTACTTCACTCAGTGTGACAATCTCTAGGTCCATCCATGTTGCTGCAAATGGCATTATTTTGTTCTTTTTTATGGCTGAGTAATATTCCGTTGTATATATGTACCACATCTTCTTTATCCATTCCTCTGTTGATGGACATTTAGGTTATTTCCATGTCCTGGCTATTGTAAATAGTGCTGCAATGAACATTGGGGTGAAGATACCTTTATGAATTACGGTTTTCTCTGGATATATGCCCAGGAGTGGGATTGCTGGTTCATATGGTAGCTCTATTTCTAGTTTTTTAAGGACCCTCTGTACTGTTCTCCATAGTGGCTATACTAGTTTACATTCCCAACAACAATGTAAGGGGGTTCCCTTTTCTCCACACCTTCTCCAATATTTATTGTTTGTAGACTTTTTGATGATGGCCGTTCTGACTGGTATGAGGTGGTACCTCATTGTAGTTTTGATTTGCATTTCTCTAATGATTACTGATGTTGAGCATCCTTTCATGTGCTTTTCGGCCATCTGTATGTCTTCTCTGGAGAAATGTCTATTTAGATTTTCTGCCCATTTTTGGATTGGGTTGTTTGTTTTTTTTATATTGAGCTGCCTGAGCTTTTGTGTATTTTGGAGATTAATCCCTTGTTGGTTGCTTCATTTGCAAATATTTTCTCCCATTCTGAGGGTGTCTTTTCATTGTTTTATGGTTTCCTTTGCTGTGCAAAAGCTTTTAAATTTAATTAGGTCCCATTTATTTATTTATTTATTTTTGAATTTTATTTTCTTTTTTTATACAGCAGGTTCTTATTAGTTATCTCTTTTATACATATTAGTGTATACATGTCAATCCCAATCTCCCAATTCATCACACCACACCACACCGTCACCACCACCCCCACCCCACCGCTTTCCCCCCTTGGTGTCCATATGTTTGTTCTCTACATCTGTGTCTCTATTTCTGCCTTGCAAACTGGTTCATCTGTACCATTTTTCTAGATTCCACATACCTGCATTAATATACAATATTTGTATTTCTTTTTCTGACTTACTTCACTCTGTATGACAGTCTCTAGGTCCATCCAAGTCTCTACAAATGACCCAGTTTCGTTCCTTTTCATGGCTAATATTCCATTGCATATATGTACTACGTCTTCTTTATCTGTTCATCTGTCAATGGGCATTTAGGTTGCTTCCATGACCTGGCTATTGTAAATAGTGCTGCAGTGAACATTAGGGTGCATGTGTCTTTTTGAATTATGGTTTTCTCTGGGTATATGCCCAGTAGTGGGATTGCTGGGTCATATGGTAGTTCTATTTTTAGTTTTTTAAGGAAGCTCCATACTGTTCTCCATAGTGGCTGTATCAATTTACATTCCCACCAACAGTGCAAGAGGGCTTCCTTTTCTCCACACCCTCTCCAGCATTTGTTGTTTGCAGATTTTCTGATGATGCCCATTCTAACTGGCGTGAGGTGATACCTCATTGTAGTTTTGATTTGCATTTCTCTAATAATCAGTGATGTTGAGCAGCTTTTCATGTGCCTCTTGGTCATCTGTATCTCTTCTTTGGAGAAATGTCTATTTAGGTCTTCTGCTCATCTTTTGATTGGGTTGGTTTTTTTAATATTGAGCTGCATGAGCTGTTTATATATATTGGAGATTAATCCTTTGTCCATCGGTTCGTTTGCAAATATTTTCTCCCATTCTGAGGGTTGTCTTTTCATCTTGTTTACAGTTTCCTTTGCAGTGCAAAAGCTTTTAAGTTTCATTTGGTCCCGTGCTTCCTTGGTGGCACAGTGGTTGAGAATCCGCCTGCCAATGCAGGGGACACGAGTTCAAGCCCTGGTCAAAGTATGCATCATAATCTCATCAATAAAGTTTATATTTATTACTTTATGTAATTGTCTTTTAAATTAGAATAAAATAGTACAAAAATCTGTACTGTATTTAATATTTATATATTTATCTTTATTGTTGCTCTTTATTTCTTCATGTAGATTTGAGGTACTGTCTAATGTTCTTTGATTTCAGGCCTAAGTACTCTTTTTAGTATTTCTTGTAGGATAGTTCTGCTAGTGACAAATCCACCCCCGTACCCCCCTGATGTAGGAATGCCTTAATTTCCCCCTTAGTTTTGAAGAACACTTTGGCTAAATATAGAATTCTTGATTAGCTGTGCTTTCCTTTCAACAGTTTGAGTATGTCATCTCACTGCATCCTGGCCTTGATGGTTTCCAATGAGCTGTCTGCCTATAATTTTATGGAGGATATCTTGTATGTGATGGCTCACTTTTTTCTTGATGTTTTCAAGACTCTGTCTTTATCTGTTGACAAATTGATAATAATGTATCTAGAATAGAATCTCTTTGAGTTTATCCTCCTTGGAGTTCATTGAGCTTCTTCAATGTATAAACTGTCTTTCATTAAATTTGGGGAATTTTCAGTTGTGTCTTCAAATATTTTTTTACTTTGTTTTCTCTCTGCTCCCCTTCTGAGATGTCCATTATGCACATGTCAGTGTGAATTACGGTATGAGGTACACTATTCCTCAAACCATATTATCTCAGTTGATTTGGCTTCACATTCTCTGTTTTCTTCTTCTGCCTGCCGAATTCTTCTGCCTGCTTGAAAATCATTTTGATTGTTGCACATTCCAATGACATATTTTTTATTTCATTAGTTTTTATAATTTCTACATCATGATTGTCAACCTATTTTGTGAGACTGTCTTCCATTTCCTTTACCTCTCTTATACCATGACTCGTTTTTTATTTTTAATAGTGATTATTTTCATCTTCTGTGTATTTAATTAACTCTTTCTAAAATCTACCTGGAAAATCAACTTTTCATTTCTCTTTATTTTTGTTTCACAATCCCTTGTTTTTTGAAAATTGGACTTTAAAGAAAAACTCTTTCTCTTGAAACATAACTCCTAGAAATTTTGTCATTCCATCTGGAGTCAATTTTTCTTCTGTGTTGGATAGGATGTTATAACTTTAGTGTTAGATTTCAAAATGAATTTTGGAATTTGGATTTGCTGGTTCATTTTTGACTAGGATATTGTTTTGTTTCATTCCTCTTTTTTTTCCTCTGTTTATGCTCACTTTTTCCTGCCTAAGATGTCCTGGCCATAGTCCATAAAAAAAGCTAGTGATTTTCCTGCAGAGTGATTTTGAGTCTCTGACTGCCTTCTCCCTAGGCCTGCAGCTACCCAGGAGCTAGAACTCTGGAAAGTTCCCGCCCTTCAGCGCCCCCATCATGTTCTGTCCTTCTCAGGTCCAGATATTAGTCAGAATAAGGTAGGTTTAGACATTAAGCCTTCTTAGATCCAGGTACTAGTCAGAATAAGGTTGGTTATATTGCAGTGACCAATGACCGCATTATGCTGTGGCATAAAAAAGAGCCAAGTTTTATTTCCCACACTTAATGTCAGCTGGGAGTGCTGTGGCTATGCTTCCTTATCACCTTCATTCTGAGACCCAGGAAGATGGGATTTTCTCTTTCTTGCTCACGAGGATATGTGGACACTGGTCAGTGGTTCCTAAATCTTCTTCCATAAGGAGTCATATTACTTTTGCTCACATTTCATTGGCTTGAGCAAATCATAAGGCCAAGCCTAACGTCAATAGCACAATAACGTAGCTTCTTCCCCCAAGAGGGTTAATGAGCATTTTACGTTATTATATAATGCAGTATACCACATTCTCTTTATTTTTTTTTTAACCTGTAATAGATTAACTCCCAGCTACCATTTTCTGCCTTGGTTCCCCCAAACTGTCTGGAGTAGGACTTGGACTGTGAACATCATTCTGTGTTTCTACTCTGTGCAGCTTTTTTCTTGATTCTAGCCAGCTACCTTTCTGGTTTTGTATTTTTCACTTTTGTGTCTCGTTGTGTGTATGTTTGTAAGTACAGGAAAATACCTCATATAATAAGTTTGGTGTCATCTTACTCAGAATGTTATCCATAATTTCTTTTTTGGTGAAAAATAAGCTCCACAAACCCGTGATGAGATCCCCTCTCTCCCTGACAAATCATCCCTTAGGATCAGTGTGAGTTTCAGAATACATAACTAACGTCATCGAGTCTGGTAGACACAGAATCTCTGTATTTTCCAAGGCTTTAGTGTTAATTGATCAGGTAGCATTTCCGTGTAATTGAAATGTATTTCTTGGCCTGAAACGATTTCTCATTAGTAAGTATAAATTGGTGCTTATTCAGCTAAGCCACGCAATTTTGGGTTTAATAAAAGCCCAGTCTGCTCATTTGTTTACTCTGTTTACTCCCTAAAGTCTAAGCCTTTTGTGACTGAATACAATGCTTAATAAACAGAAGAAAGAATACTAATTGTCGGCACTGTCATGTTGCCGTATTCCTAAGAGCTGGACCTGGCTGCAGACCAAATGGCTCTTGGGTAGAATCAACCAAGTTACCCTCCAGCTTAGGTTTCCAGCTGTCACAAAACAGGTCTTGGCCTCAGACAAACACATTTGCAGAATAATATCCTGTTTTACCACAGTGGATCAGTGGAGCTCAGCTAACATCAATCTTCCCTGTAACTCACTTCATCCATCAACTTTCACATCCTGCATACTTTCTTCCTCTAATACATATGTCCCCCTTGTGGAATACTGACCACTCACTCGGATGTGTCATTGGTGCTGGACAAAAGGAAACTAATCTCTACCTCTTTCCTCACCAAAAGCTCACATTTCTACAGGCAAACCATCATGTAGACAGAAATTGATTTCTTCTCTTTGACTGGTGCTGAGAAAGAGGAATTAAAGCTCATGTACAAAACTACTGGAAATAAAAAGTTCTCCAACTAATAAAACAAGGACCTCTCTGTAAGTGAGTCCTATCTGGAGTAATTGGCTTCCCGTTACTGGAGATTGTCAAAGTTTGATGATAATTTGGTATCACAGAAGAGGAGGTATTCTTGTGTGTGTGTGTGTGTGTGTGTGTGTGTTGCACAGCTAATCCTGTTATAAAAAGCCTTTCTTAGTTCTTTTGGATTTTATTCTTTTGGACTGTATTCTTTATTCAACATTTGCCTTTTTAATCTCACCTCTCCCAATTCTTTCTCATGCTTAAAAAACATATATTGAGGTCTCCTTCATTCTAAAAGAAGTTCCTTTTTCCCCTCAATTCTGTTTCTCTCTGAAGTGTCATATCTATTATTTCCTTTACCAAAAGTTCGTATTTAGTTACGTATACTCTTAAAAGCAGGATACATAATACTGCCCACTGAAGTCTGGCCAGTGTCCCTACAACTGTAATGAAACTTCTAAGACAGATATATGAGCTGGTCCAGTGGGGTTAGAGATGCACTTTCAGGCTCATATGAGGTCATGGTGTGTGGCACATTCTCCTGAAATATGGATTTTACTCAATAATAAGACATTAAAAACATTATTTTGTTATTAAAACAAACACAAATTATGGAGTACACTGCAAAAATCTTCATAAGATCCTCAAAGCCCAGTAGTACCCTCAGGCTGCCACACAACTCCCACTGAAGCGAGGTGGGTCCGCCGTGGATCAGCAGCCTGGCCATTCCACGTGAGGTCAAGGGCTCTGCAGTGAAGTCAAGTGCTGTGCAGTCTGGACCCCCGGGACTGTCTAAACTAATCAAATGCAGGTCCCCTCCAGGGCAAAGACCCTCACTGATGAGAAACCCAAATTGATCAGAATAGCCACAGTAGAAGCAAAGGGAAAAAAATGGTTTAAAAGAATAGGGAAAAAGAACAGAGGCTGCATTATCAGTAAATGTGAGGTCATTTTGTTGTTGTTGTTATTAGATACTTTGCAAAAATGACAGAAGAGGGAGCTCTAGAGCCGTAATGCTAAGAAAACTGTTCTGACCCATCCGCCTTCCTAAAAGTACAGAGAAACTCCGAAGAAGGAAAAGGAGGAAGAGAAGGAAGAGACAGGAGAGAAGAGCAAAGGGAGGAGGAACAGGAAGGAGACGATGAGAATTAATCATGGTCAATTTCCATGCAAAATTATTGTAAGCTATTATTAGGAAAAAATAATACAAGCAGAATGACTCAAGCAATAACACTATACCAGAAAAATGCTCCGCAAATAATAGAAAGTTATAGGCTAATACATATATTTTTCAAATAAATTAAAGAAGCTATGAAAGAATGACCAAAATTAGGAAAACTTCAAATTGAGGGGATTAGAAAAATTAAGAGCTAAAAAGGAAAAAAAATTACAAAAGAAAATAAACATTTTTATTAGTCTTTATTTTTGCTCTGCTACATGTAACACTGTTGATCTTCTGGAACTCTCCTTCTCTGGCTTCCAGTAGATGAGGGTCCTTCTAATTCTCCTCCAGCAGCTTCTTCCTGCTCTGATTCAGGAGTTCCTCTTCAATGACGTCACAGAAAGGGGACATTTCCTGTGGCTCTCTCTTGGTCACTTCTTTCAGTTCACTCTTCTCAGTGGCTGCAGCCACTTGTAAAGTTTAAACAGACATAAGTTGCCTGCATTCCAAATATGCCACTCTATTCTTGAGCTGATCTACCCATGACTAGCCTGCCGCCTTTCTGGGTGCCTCACTGGCATCTAGTGTGGACCATGTCTTAAGCCATCTACCTACCTAGTGTTTAAATCTATGCCTCATCTAAAATTCTGTAACTTAGAAAAATGGTGTTTCTTCTCTCTCATTCTCTCAGATTCAAAACTCCAAAAGCACCCATCACTGTTCTCTTTCTCACCCTGCCATTTAATCAAAGGCCCTTGTCTGCTCAATTTTGCTTCCAAAATATTTCTCAAATCTGTTCCCTCCTTGCACTCTCCACCACCACTGCTCAGCTCCATCCACGTCTCAGAAATGGACTCTTGCAGTAACTTACTTGCTGACTTCATTCTGTCTCATCTGCAAGTGATGTCTAGAACCTGACTGCACTTACTGGGTTTGGGGGATTCCATTTCCATAGAAAATAATGTGGGTGTTGTCATTCAGAGTTGTGCTTGGCCATGCCTTCTTTAAGGGCAATAGATCCTCAACTTGTTTTTGTTCTCAGTACAGTGGAAGGAATTAAAAGTTTTTGAATAACACAAGCCAATAGGAATTATAATACAATAACTGTTAAGATAATTATGACTGCATTAGAATGTCTCAAAGTGTGCCTAAAACTGTTCCAAGTGTCACCCTCTAGAAGTGTGTTGCTGTTTACTGCCCTTTCCATCCTCTTTCATATAAATGAGGCAATATCTTTGAGTATCCGCCTGAAAAAATAAGCCACCTTTTCCTCTTTCTCATAGCACTTTTGTACCCGGCTATTTGTGACATCACATAACCCACTCACCTCAGAGCTGACCGACATACAGAGTTGTGGTGTTGAGTAAATAAAACAATCCTGTTCCAAAAAAAAGATTACTCTGTACCAGTACAGAAGAGCGAGAGAAGACAGTTCCACTGTGAGGAAGCGTCACCAGATGTACACATACAAGGGAGCACACAAGAGACTATAAACTCTGGACAGGATTTCACACAATGGCAGTCAAACAAATGAAATGGCAGTCAAAACAACAATGAAAACTTCTCTTGTTCCCTGTAGAGATAAGTGAATGCACCCTGTTGTTGTCTACTGTATACTTGTGAGAGACCCCTGAACTAATCTGTAGGTTTATGTTTACAGTTCCAAGGATCGGAAGCCTAATATTTTATTTTATGTTTTTTAGTTTTATATTATAGTATCGTTGATTAACAATGTTGTGTTAGTTTCAGGTGTACAGCAAAGTGATTCAGTTATGCGTATACAAGTATTTATTCTTTTTCAAATTATTATCCCATTTAGGTTATTACAGAATATTGTTCAGAGTTACAGTAGGTCCTTGTTGATTATACCCTAGGTCCTTGTCGGTTATCTATTTTAAATATAGCAATGTGTTCGTGTCAATCCCAAACTCCCAATCTATCCCTCTTCCCACCCTACCCCCCAACCAGTAACCATAAGTTCGTTCTCTAAGTCTGTGAGTCTGTTTCTGTTTTGTAAGTACGTTCATTTGTATCATTTTTTTTTGATTCTGCATATAAGCAATATCATATGACATTTGTCTGTCTCTGTCTGACTTGCTTCACTTAGTATGATAATCTCCAGGTCCATCCATGTTGTTGCAAATTACAGATTTCATTCTTTTTAATAGAAGCCTAATATTTTAAATATCAAAGATCAGGCTTCTTATTGGATCTGTTATGTTTTTAAGGAGATACCCTGAAGGAGGGGGTGATGGGTAAGAAGCACCTCCCTCCTCAAAGAAAATTTAATGATTCCTTTTTATGATCGCAGCTGGCATCACATGTAACAACAACAACAAAGACCCAGATTTTGTAGAAACTGGAGGCACAGTTAGGAAGAGTTCTTAGTACATCCACAGGTCACCATGTGCAAACTGAGAATCATTGGCCTACCGAGGTGTGGTCAAGTTTGTAATTGTGGAATTTAAGGTCTTTTATATCTGGTACCAACTTCACTTTTCCCATTCCTACATCCTTACCCAGTGCCCCTCAGGATGTAGAGAAGGGCTGACTGGCCAGGATCAGCTAGAACACACAGAGTAGGAAGTATGTTGCACAGAGGTTATGCAAGTGACGGGGGGATACCCAAAGATTTAGGAGTAATTTGACATCAGTCATTGTGCTTTGCTAGAGAAGTTATTCTTCAAAGATGGGCCAACTCTTTGGATATATATGTATGTTAAAGCATTTAATGTATTCCAACCACCATATTTAATTTCAAGATTTTGGGAAAATGTATCTATGGTGTTGGGATCAGTACACATTGGGAATTAGAGTAAAGGACTGAAATATATATATGAAAACTTATAGTTGGAGTGGTGACTCTATCAGCTTCCTTACACATTGGCAAGATAGTGTTAGAAAACTATTTTTGTGGGGTTTTTTGTCTCCAAAAAATGAGCTGACACATTCCAGATGGAATGAAGACCATGAGCACATTGCCAAGACCTCCAACAATGAATTACTGGCGTCAAGCCGTGATATTATAGAAGTGAGGGTTAATCATTGTGTCACTGATGTCCACAGAGTTCATAATTTTAGACTTTTTGCAAATGGAATATTGCAATTTTCAGCTGCCTTTTGCCAGGCTACTGAGAGGCAGCACAGTCAAATATGACAGATGTATTGCCGATGAAAAGCTTGTTTACCTGGGGCAAACAAGGCTTATCTTTTAAGACACTGTTTGAAGAGTGCACAGAATTTCTAGGGAAAGGAATATTCTGGAGGATGGATATGCTCACTTGTTCCTATGGCATTTGTTTTCTCCACATAACATCCGTGGGTAAATTCAGATTATCTGTTCTAATAGACACATTCAATTTAACTCTCAACATGATTCATTGCTATGCCATGCCCTGCTTTCTCAGAGTTCCTTTAAATTTCCAAAGTCTCATATGTAAGCTTCACTGACCAATTTTTATTTTAGGAATATGGGAAAGCACCTCTCACCAAATACTAGGAAAATCCCACTGTTAGATATAGATTTGATTTGCTATCAAACTGCATGTTAAAAATAACAATGACCGGGCTTCGCTGGTGGCACAGTGATTGAGAGTCCGCCTGCTGATGCAGAGCACACGGGTTCGTGCCCTGGTCCGGGAGGATCCCACGTACCACGGAGCGGCTGGGCCCGTGAGCCATGGCCGCTGAGCCTGCGCGTCTCCGGAGCCTGTGCTCCGCAACGGGAGAGGCCACAGCAGTGAGAGGCCTGCGTACCGCAAAAAAAAAAAAAAGTAAAATCCACTAGAGGTTACTTTCTACTTACTGTGAATTTTTAAAATCAAATTCCTTTTACTTTAACACCTCATTGATATCAGATGTATTTAAATAATATTTAATTAGGCATTAGGAAAGGGAGAGAATAGAGATCATTCAAGACTAAGAGAGAAGTTTCCGTGTGTTGCCACAAGTGAGTAGCATCTCAGATAAATGTAAATATCTGAAAGTCAAGGAGCGGGGGGGTACGCAGCAGCAGAAAATTGGTGCACAGAAGGGTTTGAACATATGTATCTCATACTTTATAAATCAGCCTGAGGCTGCCCTGCATGATCTAACTGCAGTGCAAACAAATGTTCTGTTCAAGGTGATCAAATTGGTAAACTCAGATTTGATGGACTAAAACTAAAAAACTAGAGATTATGGTAACTGCTCACAACCTTGCATGTCCTTGTCAGTTTATGATGTTTACTCAGATGTATTGATTTCAAGATAGAAACATGTATCTTTCAAATCCTGACTATGTGACACACCAGGCTTAATGTGGAAGAAAAGGACCACCCATGAAGCAGTACTATCCACCAGACTCCTTTTGACTGTGTTGAATCCTCACAACAATCCTCTGAAGTAACACAAATTCTTGTCTAAGAGGAAGAAATTGTAACTTAGAGAGTATTAAGGAACTTGTCTGAGGCCATGTGACTCTTGGATGGGGAATTTGGGATTCAAACAGAGCTCTCTGAAGACCCAAACCCTTTCACTTCCTCTAAATCATTCTACCCTGCAGTAAAGGTACCTGTGTTGGATGGATGCAGACACATCCATCGATTTTGTTATAGTGTGACTGGGGAATTAGAGAACTTGATATATGGGTGTGGGGGCCGGTTTAGAAGTTTGTTTTGGAAATGTATAGTTAATATCTTGTAAATTGCATGTAAATATTTCTGCACTTATTTGTGTGAGACTTGACATGACAGAATAGGTAGGGAAATCCAATTACCCATCCATCTGCTGATAAATCAATGAAGACAACTGCAACAAAGTGTTTATTTCATCTTTGCTGAAGGGCATGTTTTATCAAACATTAGTTCAATAATCTCATTTGTAAATCTTAGAAATCTTGCCCTTTATAATTATTCGCCTTAAACGATCTTTCTTTCCTTCCTTCCTTTAAAAAGTTAGAATCTCTCTTATGTCATTTGAAGAAGATTGCAGAGAACAAAGGATGGCTTTTGTAGTTACTTTGGTGCTGATGAAAGATTATGGGCTTTTGAGTCAAACACATCAATGTTCATGCATAAATAGTTGTAAGTTATGTGACCTTGATGAAGTCATTTAAACTGTCTACCTTTCCATTTCTTAAGTTGTAAAATGGAAGCAGTCATATCGTACAGGGTTGTGGTGAAAATTAAATGAGATAGTGAGCATAAAATCATTTAGCCTGGTATTTAGAACAGAGTAAGTGCACAGTAAATGCTAGCTACAAAATTACTGTCACTACTATTGCTGTAATCACACCTGGGAAAATTATTTATCTTTTCCAAGCCTCATATTCCTCTCAAGCATTCATTCACTTTTTTATTTTTAAATTTTATTGGAGTATAGTTGATTTACAATGTTGTGTTAGTTTCAAGTATACAGCAAAGTGATTCAGTTATACATGTACATACCTTCATTCTTTTTAAGATTCTTTTCTCATATAGGTTATCACAGAATATTGAGTAGAGTTCCCTGTGCTATACAGTAGGTCCTTGTTGGCTATCTATCTTATATACAGATTCTTCTCTTTTAAGTGAGAATTAAATGAGAAAGCATATGTTACATATTCATCACAACACAGAGCCTTAATAAACGTGAATGACTTTTCTCAATCTGTTTTCATCCAGACGCCGTTTTGTCGCCAAGTAACTGCCCTTTGTTAGGCTTGGGGTTGTGGACAGTCAACACTGACACTACTTCCAGAGCCCTGGCATTTCAACATGGTCTGTCAGTTTTCTGGGAAGATACACATTCTCAAATTTATCTTCACTGACCAAAGGAGTCACCAAGTGTAGGGACCGTTGACCCACACTTAGTCTGATTAGATATCAAATAGTTTCCTGCTATAGAAAATGTACTGCATTATTGGAGTTAGAGTGTCCCAAGTATACTGAAGTCAATCATATAACTTTATATCAGTTTCTCTTAGAGCTTATCATTTTAATCTAATCAGCGCTCTTCAAATGTAATGTGCACACACATCCCCTGGTGATCTTGTGGAAATGGAGCTTCAGTTTCAGTAGGTCTGGGTCAA
Organism: Pseudorca crassidens; assembly: GCF_039906515.1. NCBI lineage: Eukaryota > Metazoa > Chordata > Mammalia > Artiodactyla > Delphinidae > Pseudorca > Pseudorca crassidens. The sequence continues at coordinate 51,702,388 of NC_090311.1, read as the reverse complement.
GGCCAGAGGTTCTGAATTATGAAGGTCCCAGATGATGAAGACGCTGCAAGATCACACTTTGAGAGGGTCACAGTGTTAATGAAGCCACACCCTATTTAAACCTTATCTTTGACTAGCAGATGTTAGCAGACCTTCCTTTCGCGTCTTCTATTCTCCCCTCTGAGCTCTGTTTCCTTTTTTCAACACCACTTCCTTTAAACGTGAAGGCACTTAAAGTAAAAATGCTAACTGCTCCTCAAATAAATCCTTTACTTGCATATCCACAAACCTTTTATCTGTGTTTTTATTATTCATTTTAGTATCATTCTGTCTTCTCAGCTTGGCAAACTCCTACTCATCCTTCTAGAACCAGTTCAAATTTCTCCTCTTCTGTGATCACCTCCTTCACAAAGTAGTACATTTTTTTCCTTCACTATGCTCCCCTGACATGTTGCACATATATGTTTAGCAATTATCCTTTTCTTCTGTAATTTTTATCTCTATTTTATATTCTTGATGATAATAGAACACCATGAGGGAATTTTGGGTCCAGTTCCCAGCATCTGATGCTGTCTTGGCAGACACTGAACACTCAAAACAATTTAGGAGGCCGAAGGTATACAGTAGACCAAGCAGAGTCTATGGGAGACAGGCAAGGCTGGGTCCGACTTCCTGCTCCCCCATGATCGTTGTAAAGTTGTAAGAGTACCTTAACTTTCCTTGACCTCAGTTTTTTCACCTGTAAAAATTCGAATATTTTACGTTACTCTATAAGGCTGCTGTGAGGATTATATAAGATAACATCTATGTTGCATTTAGCCCTAGTACCTGAGGAGTAGCCAATAACTGTTAATATCGTGGTTTCTTATTATTTTTTTTGTTTGAGACTTACTTCAGATCATATCAACAGATGCTAGAGTGCAATTTTTCCCCTTCCATTTTAGACTGAATGAGTTAATGTTATATTTATTTTATTACGGTCTCATAGTGTCCAATGTTATTTTTAAGACCCCCAAACTTTCATAGAGTAAGGGCTATTTAAATACTTAAAAATGAAATATATAAATGTATATTATCTTGCATTTCACATGTTAGGCCCTTGAAAGACGTTTTTGAACTAAGTCATGAGAAAACTTCCTTTGAGCAACACTTCTTACATTTAAGCAACTTTATGACTGAGAGCATTCTGCATTTCCAAGGTCAACCATTTACTAAGGTACTTAATTTGCACATTGCGATATATAGTCTGCTGTGTCTGGTGTTCATTTCCACTGCTGTTTTTATGCCACAATCCCTCCTGATCCATCCGGCCAAGAACTTGCCTGAGATGTTCCCTCCCGCCTTGTGTCTCACTCTTTGCAGCAGAGATAAATGGATTAAGAACATGAAATAATCAGAGCACATCAAGTGGAGAAGACAATTCCTTTGCATAGAGTTGACTGCATTGATTGCAATTTAAATGCATGATGACTTCTTTCCCAGGAGTGTGAAAAAGAAATAGTTTACAAAATACCCAGGAAGTCTCTCAAGGAAACTAATTAATGGCATTATTATCTTAAGCACGGCAAAGATTATTGAAAAGTTTCCTGTTACTCAAAATACTTTAGAAAACAAATTATGATTACCTAGGATACTGTGCTTTAATGAATCTTTCATTGATTTTCTGTATGTTTACAGAGAGGGTTCAGACTTTATTTTCAACAATTTATACAGCACTTGCATGAGAGGGCTTCATATGCACTGGACAGAAAAAGTCATTTTCTGTTATAGCATGTCACAAAGCAAAAACCAAGAACTTGAAACAAAGGAAAAAATAACAGACCTGCCCCACATACAGTGTTTCTCTAAAATATATAACTAGAAATGGATTGGCTGAATTGAACGGGGGTGTGCGTGTCAATATGTGCTAGGTAATACCACAATTTTTACCAAAGTGGTCACAGAAATTGACATTTCAATTGCTTTGTATCCTTAAAACTGGTGGTATTTTTGACTTTTCAATTTTCCCATTTTGCTGTATTTATAAATGTATCTTGTCTTGGACTTAATATTTTCATCACCATATTTCTTATGTGTTATGGCCATTTGGATCCCCCTCTTCTGTTTTGAGAGCTTCTTCAAGTATTTTGCCCAAATTTCTCTTTGGTTACCAGGGTTTTTTTTAATTGGTTAATAATACTTCTTCATATATTCAAAATATTGAGCATGTGTGTGTCTGGTGTGTGTCTGTGTTGGAAATATACTATGATTTTTTTTTTTTAACATCTTTATTGGAGTATAGTTGCTTTACAATGGTGTGTTAGTTTCTGCTTTATAACACAGTGAATCAGTTATACATATACATATGTTCCCATATCTCTTCCCTCTTGCATCTCCCTCCCTCCCACCCTCCCTATCCCACCCCTCTAGGTGGTCACAAAGCACCCAGCCGATCTCCCTGTGCAATGCAGCTGCTTCCCACTAGCTATCTATTTTACGTTTGGTAGTGTATATATGTCCATGCCATGCTTTCACTTTGTCACAGCTTACCCTTCCCCCTCCCCATAACCTCAAGTCCATTCTCTAGTAGGTCTGTGTCTTTATTCCTGTCTTACCCCTAGGTTCTTCATGACATTTTTTGTTTTTTCTTAGATTCCATAAATATGTGTTAGCATATGGTATTTGTCTTTCTCTTTCTGACGTACTTCACTCTGTATGACAGACTCTAGGTCCATCCACCTCACTACAAACAACTCAGTTTCATTTCTTTCCATGGCTGAGTAATATTCCATTGTATATATGTGCCACATCTTCTTTATCCATTCATCCAATGATGGACACTTAGGTTGCTTCCATCTCCTGGCTATTGTAAATAGAGCTGCAGTGAATATTTTGGTACATGACCCTTTTTGCATTATGCTTTTCTCAGGGTATATGCCTAGTAGTGGGATTGCTGGGTCATATAGTACTTCTATTTGTAGTTTTTTAAGGAACCTCCATACTGTTCTCCATAGTGGCTATACTAATTCACATTCCCACCAGCAGTGCAAGAGTGTTCCCTTTTCTCCACACCCTCTCCAGCATTTATTGTTTCTAGATTTTTTGATGATGGCCATTCTGACCGGTGTGAGATGATATCTCATTGTAGTTTTGATTTATATTTCTCTAATGATTAATGATGTTGAACATTCTTTCATGTGTTTGTTGGCAATCTGTATATCTTCTTTGGAGAAATGTCTGTTTAGGTCTTCTGCCCACTTTTGGATTAGGTTGTTTGTTTTTTTTTGTTATTGAGCTGCATGAGCTGCTTGTAGATTTTGGAGATTAATCCTTTGTCAGTTGCTTCATTTGCAAATACTTTCTCCCATTCTGAGGGTTGTCTTTTGGTCTTGTTTATGGTTTCCTTTGCTGTGCAAAAGCTTTGAAGTTTCATTAGGTACCATTTGTTTATTTTTGTTTTTATTTTCATTTCTCTAGGAGGTGGATCAAAAAGGATCTTGCTGTGATTTATGTCATAGAGTGTTCTGCCTGTGTTTTCCTCTAAGAGTTTGATAGTTTCTGGCCTTACATTTAGGTCTTTAATCCATTTTGAGCTTATTTTTGTGTATGGTGTTAGGGAGTGTTCTAATCTCATACTTTTACATGTACCTGTCCAGTTTTCCCAGCACCACTTATTGAAGAGGCTGTCCTTTCTCCACTGTACATTCCTGCCTCCTTTATCAAAGATAAGGTGTCCATATGTGCGTGGGTTTATCTCTGGGCTTTCTATCCTGTTCCATTGATCTATATTTCTGTTTTTGTGCCAGTACCATACTGTCTTAATTACTTTAGCTTTGTAGTATAGTCTGAAGTCAGGGAGCCTGATTCCTCCAGCTCCGTTTTTTGTTCTCAAGATTGCTTTGGCTATTCGGAGTCTTTTTTGTTTCCATACAAATTGTGAAAGTTTTTGTTCTAGTTCTGTGAAAAATGCCAGTGGTAGTTTGATAGGGGTTGCGTTGAATCTGTAGACTGCTTTGGGTAGTAGAGTCATTTTCACAATGTTGATTCTTCCAATCCAAGAACATGGTATATCTCTCCATCTACTTGTATCATCTTTAATTTCTTTCATCAGTGTCTTATAATTTTCTGCATACAGGTCTTTTGTCTCCTTAGGTAGGTTTATTCCTAGATATTTTATTCTTTTTGTTGCAATGGTAAATGGGAGTGTTTTCTTGATTTCACTTTCAGATTTTTCATCATTAGTGTATAGGAATGCCAGAGATTTCTGTGCATTAATTTTGTATCCTGCTACTTTACCAAATTCATTGATTAGCTCTAGTAGTTTTCTGGTAGCATCTTTAGGATTCTCTACGTATATTATCATGTCATCTGCAAACCGTGACAGCTTTACTTCTTCTTTTCAGGTTTGGTTTCCTTTTATTTCCTTTTCTTCTCTGATTGCTGTGGCTAAAACTTCTAAAACTATGTTGAATAAGAGTGGTGAGAGTGGGCAACCTTGTCTTCTTCCTGATCTTAGTGGAAATGCTTTCAGTTTTTCACCATCGAGGACGATGTTGGCTGTGGGTTTGTCATATATGGCCCTTATTATGTTGAGGAAAGTTCCCACTATGCCTACTTTCTGCAGGGTTTTTATCATAAATGGGTGTTGAATTTTGTCGAAAGCTGTCTCTGCATCTATTGAGATGATCATATGGTTTTTCTCCTTCAACTTTTTAATATGGTGTATCACGTTGATTGATTTGCATATATTGAAGAACCCTTGCATTCCTGGAATAAACCCCACTTGATCATGGTGTATGATCCTTTTAATGTGCTGTTGGATTCTGTTTGCTAGTGTTTTGTTGAGGATTTTTGCATCTATGTTCATCAGTTATATTGGCCTGTAGTTTTCTTTCTTTGTAACATCCTTGTCTGGTTTTGGTATCAGGGTGATGGTGGCCTCATAGAATGAGTTTGGGAGTGTTCCTCCCTCTGCTATATTTTGGAAGAGTTTGAGAAGGATAGGTGTTAGCTCTTCTCTTGTAATGGTGATTTCTTAAAAATATATTTTTTTAAATAGAACTTCATTCTGGTCTATCGATAGAGAACTATTTATTTTGTTTTACAGAGACACTGGGTGTGTCATGTTATATCCTTCAGAAGGCAGGTGGCATCCCAGGGAAATATTAAATGTGACCTTTGAGCAGGCATGAGACCCAAAGAAGTCTGAGACCCTTTGAGGTCTCTTTGCCACCTTCTTTTATAAACATGACTTATATGTATTTCCAACTATGGTGATGACAGTTAAGGTCTGGAGTTATGGCAGGTTGTCTGAATATTTGGATGACACCATTATTTTTTATTTCTTTTATTTGTATGATTGGGCCATATGATTTCATATTTATTAAGTTTTTGCTATTTTTATAAAAATTCATATTAGAGACAAAGCATCCAGAGCTCATTCCCACATCACATGGTAGCAGAAGATGGACAAGGTGGTGGATAGAAGTGAGGCTTCTCAGGGACCCACAATTGCTATAAGAAAGGCAACTAAAGAAAGCCCTTCTTAAATCAAACCTGATAATTAGAGATTTTTTGAGTGTTTCTTTCTAGAAAAGGCATTAATTTTAAGATGTTCTTGTTTCACATTTCTGTTCTGCCTTTTGGAGTTGTCATGTGCCATTGGTACATAATTCCAGAGTAGCTAAACAGGAGGAGAAAAGAGAATCATTATGGAATAGCAAACAGAAACCTAGACACAAATGATGTAAATGGCAGTCTGATAGGGATTCTGGAACCAGGGTGCAAAACTAGACAAGTCTCATCTTGCTCTTTAGTTGATCCTATGTGTTTCTGATAGAGTCTGTTGTAGAAAGGTTAATGCATCATTTAGGTAACCTCTAAGACACTCTTTGTTGATAACATTTTCAGTTCCTATTTGGCTTATGCTAATCATTTTATTTTTACAATATTTCAACTTATTTTCTACATACACTTGAAAGACTCAATCTCCCATTTTACTTCAACCCTTCCTTGCTTTAATTTGTTGGAACTACAGCTCTCCTGAACACTCTTTGCTGCCAAGGCTCTAACTGTTTTCAGACAAAAATGTCACGGGAGGAAGTCACCATCTAAATCTGTGTTTTAGCCTCTTTCTCTTCCAAATTTTTGCAGTACCTTTCCAACAATTTCTTTCTTTCTAATAATGTTCAGCTTATAAATGAGACATCTGTCAAAGTACATATAAAGATGAATGTTACAAAAATGAAATGACATCTAATTTTTTATTTATTTAGGTGATATCTTGCCCTATTTATTTTCATTACACTTGAGACATATTAATTGCATTTTCAGTAATATCAGTTTAAACAAATAATTCTTAAAGCACTCAGTAGAAAGAACTGATGGTCATTGGATAACTTCTTTGTTCCTGGAGATTTACTAACATCATCTTAACACCTCAGAACAACAAGATGAGCAAAGTATTGTTTCTAGATATACCTAACGAAGGCTCAGAGGCTGCCACACATCCAAGTGACATCATTATATGCAGCAGAGCTAGGACTACAGTGGGACTACAGTGTAGGACTGTGGGACTACAATGTGGAACTACAGTGTAGTCTCCTCTATCTCTGGAACTTTAAGTGTGGTGCAGGCCAGCAACATCACCATCCCCCAGGAACTTGTTAGAAATGCAGAATTTGAGTGCCACCCCAGACTAAATGGCATCAGAATCTTTATTTTAACAAGATCCCCAGATGAATCGTATGCATATTAAAGACTGAGAAGTACTGATTTATATACAACATGCCTCTGAAGCAGGGTGGTATTTTTTGTTGTTTTTTTCCTATTTCTCATCTTCTATGACTGCAAAGACAAACATGTGGTATACTTTAAACAAGTTTATTTTTATTTCCCCGCAAAACACATTTAATTTTTGTAAGAACATTCTGGGGAGATCTCATAGCACTATTCAAATTCTTTTTCTTTCTTTACTTTTCTCACAGACAATTCCTTTTCTTCTCCATCTTCTAACATCTATTACAATTTTCTCCAGCAAATTAAGTCCATTTATTATAAGGTGGCAATGGATCTGGTGTTTTCCATTTTGTATAGTGAAGAAAGAACATTTATGGGTTAATTCATACATTCTGCACATATTTCCAATTCATTTTTCATCTTCCTTAAGTAATTGCTCTTATATATATGCCTTGAGCATGATTATTTGTGCATATGTATTAAAAAGAAAAGAAAAAACCTCCAAAATATCAAGAGGTTATTTTGAATAAATACCTTAGAAGTTCTTTTTTCATTTTAGCCATTTCTAGCTTGTAAAACACACTTTCTATTTACAGTGGGTATCACTAAATTAAATCAGAATGATACAAGACTAATTTGGATCATTTTACTAAATGTTCCAGGAAATAAATATAATGATTGATTTAAACCTGGTAGAGAAATTCACTCATTCCATTTTGCCATTATGTATTACTTATTATTCTTGGTGGACAAATGACATTATATAATTAAATATATATATATATTTTGTTTATTTGTTTCAATTTTATGATGTTCTTAGGATGATATAGATGTGTGTGTTCTCTCATAGATGATTATATATATATTTTTCACATAGCCTTAGAATAGGAAAATATTTACGATTAAACTATATTTTGTTTTTTCGAAATACTTCTTCATTATTTTGCCTTTGCAAGAAAACCTTCATCTACTCATGATTAATAAATTTATACATGCTTTGTTTTTTAAAATCCAACCCAGAATGTAGAGAACTAAGGTTATCCCAAAATTGTGATTTTATCTGTTCAATAGATGTTCATTGTTTATTTTTTGCATGTTTTCTTGTAATACGGTGATGAGAAAAGGTATGATCCCTGTCCTTATGTAGTTGACAATACTATGGTGAGGGAGTCATATAAACACTAAATTACTACATCGGGAGTCAGTGCTACAGTGATGTCTGCCTCACAGTAGAGGTGTGATTTATCTTGAGATTTGAGGGATAACGGCAGATAAATGGGCTTAGAACTGAAGGCAAAGAAATTTGGAATGATGGCATATGGATGGAGCAGCAGTGAGAAGAGGCAGTGGTGAGAGATGAAGCTGGACAGGCTGGCTGAGGCCAGTTCAAGGCAGCATATAAGTCATATGAAGAAGGGAACAAGCCATGAGAAGTCATTAAAGAACCCTCACCCATAATATTCAGTATTTATTCAGTACGGGCCATGTGCCAAGCATTGTGCTAGTGATTGTACATGGTGTGCAGTCTAATCTTCCATTTCCATTTTATATATGAGGGGGAAAATGGTGAATCTTACAGTGTATTACACAAAGTAGAGCATCTGGGATTTGAAGCCAAGATTTGCTGTTTCTAACACTCACTCTCCTTTTTAAATTATGAAATAGATCATTTATTCAAAGAATACATATTACATATATGTAAAATATAACAAAAAAACAATAGTATGCTCCCATCTACCCAGTTTAACATATCAGAACATGAGTAAAACAACTGAGGTCTCCTTTATGCCCCTCTGAAATCTAAATATTTTCCAGTGGATAAGGTTCTTAAATTTGTACACGTCTCCACAATATATGGTTTGTTTGTTTCTTTGTTTATCTATCTTTTATTGTGAAAAGAACACTTGACATGAGATCTACCCTTTTCACAAAGTTTTCAGTGCACAATACAGTATAGTTGACTATAAACACAACATTGTACAGCTGATCTCTAGAACTTACTCCTCTTGCATGACTGAAACCTTATGTTTTTGGATTAGCAGCGCCCTATTTCAGGAACTCATTTAAATAGTAAAATCCTTAACGTATATTTTGGTGACTTTTTAAAATTCCATTTTCTATTAGTGAGATTTAGCTCTGTTGACTCATGTAGTTATAGAGAACATACTTTCCCAATTCACTTATAGTTTAGCCTTATGACGGCTATTTGTTGTTTCTGTCTTTTTGCTTCTACTGTCAGCATTGCTGTAACATTTTTATCTATGTCTCATCATGTACCTGTGCGAAAAGTTTCTCTAGAGTATTGACTATATCTAGGATGCTATTTCTGGGTTGCAGTAAATGTTCATATTTAATTTTAAAAGATAGTACTAAATCGTTTTCCAAGTTGATTTCACTGACTTAAAACCCCATCCTTACAATCTGCTTTCCATGACCTTGTCAATAAGTACATAAAAAAAAAAAAAAATCTGGGCTAATCTCATGGGTTGTAAATGGCATTTCAATAATCCAATTACTAGGCAGGGTTTTTTTTTTTCCTCTTATAATGTATTTACGTTTATACTTCTTCTTTCCTGAAAAGCCCACTTGAGCTTTTGAAAGTTTTTCTTATCGATTTATAAGTGGTCTTTTCATATTCCGGATGCTCATCCTTTTGTCCATTATCTGTACTGCAAATGATTTTCCCAGTTTACGGCTTATTTATTTGAATTTTTTGATAAACACAAGTTCATAATTATACTATAGTTAGACTCGTCAGACTCTGTCCTTATTCTTTGTGTATTTTGTGTCTTACTTAAGAAAAGTAACCCTAGCCTGAGGTCATGGATCTGTTCTGCTCTATTTTCTTTGAAAAGTTTTGAAGATACGATTTTTAGATTTAAGCATTAAACCCATTTGGAATTGACTTTTCTGAATGAGTGTGTGACGGATCTCTGTGCTGTTTTTCTCCACGTGGTTGTTTTTGAAGAACTTCAGGCAGAGTTGTTGCATGAGTACATTTTTGCTTGAGGATAGACTTGGTTAATATGTGACTAAAGACAAGAGACCAAAAATGAAGCCACTATCATGATCCCAGCAAGAGATACTGAGGGTCTGAATTAGGGCCACGTCAGTAGCGTGGACAGGGAGACATAAAAATTATTTTGGAGCCACAAACAATAGAACTTGGTATCTGATTTTAGTGGGCATAATTAACATTCTGGTCTTTAGTTTTTTTTCCCTGAATTTTAAAGTAAAATATTTTACTGCCCTACGATGTACTGGTGTCCTTGAGTGTCCTCTACTTGCAGTGTTCTTCCTTTAAACATTTGCAAGTCTCCTTCCCTCATTTCCCTCAAGTCTCTGCTGAAATGCATTTTTTAAATGATGGCCCCTTTGAGTACCCTTTATAAAACAGCAACATCTTTCTCCTGAGCGTAGACACATACAAATACCTGGTAATCTCTAGTTCCTTATGATTTATTACCATCTTTGCATGATTATTTTTATAGTGTCTGTGTATTTTCTCTAGATTATAAGCTCTATGAGGGAAGAAGCTTCATCTGTTTGTTTACTGCCGTATCACCAGGGCCTATGCCAATGTCTGTTAAATACTCATTGAATAAACACGTGGGCAGAGAGTAATTTATGCCAATGAAATATATTCTCTTTTTAAAAAGAGGGACTTGTATAGATCTAATGTTTTTGAAATGTTAACAGATTTTCACTTTTCCTACAATGGCAGAATTCTGGGGAGATGGCAGTGACCCACTGGGCTAAGAGTCACCTTCCTCCCAGATCTCATTGTAATATTTCTAAAACAACTTAAGAATAAAGATGACAAGCAGAAGGAATCATTGTGAATATCCCAATTTGGCCTGCACTTACCTGGGTGAGCCCATCCATCATCTTTATTACACATTGACAATAAAAGCAGTGGTCTCTAAACTAACTGAACCTTTAGAGATGAAACAAAATAAAACTATGAACATAACCGGCCTGCATCTCAACACCTGCCTGGATTGAGGCAAAGCCCTTCCTGTCTGTTCCCCCTCCCTGCTCTGCCATAGAGCTGCATTCACCAGCAGTCTTCTATTGGACTGGCTTTGAAATGTTCAGTTAGTGCGCCTTGTCTGTTTAAATCTGCTTTAGAGAAGAAACCATGATAAGATGATTAAATAAACATGTAAAACTACTTGCGGGCTGGATACCGTATAGTCTTTGGTCACATTAGAGTTTGGTAAGCATGTTTTATCCATTCCACACCTTGGAAACAGAAACTTTAAAAACTGGCTTAGGTGTTGGCATCTACTCTGATCACAGCTGACTTAGCTGACCCCCAGCCACCAAGTTCCTTGCTCATCTAGGCCAGGTTGTCTTCAAATGTTCATGTGTTCATGCATTAGCAGGAGATCTTGTTGAAGTGTAGATTCTGATTCAGTCGGTTTGGGTTGGGGGGTGGTCTAAGATTTTGCATTTCTTACAAGCTCCCAGTTGATGTTGAAAAACCTAGTACATGCACCACACTTTGGCCCCTAGACTTCTGGTCAAAATATTGAATATTATCAATGTAAGGTCGGATCTTAACAAAACGGCACCGCGAAACAAAGGAAAGCTTCAAGTGAGCTTTATTAGGGAGCGCTCCCAGGCGAGGTTCACTGGTCCGAGAGAAAGGGGCCAGAGAAGTCGCGTCCAGTACTGGATGAGGGGAATTTTTACTGGGGTAAAAGCAGAAGGCGGCTTGCAAGGGGAGGGGGTGGTTTGCTATACAGGGTAATTCCTTATTTGGTGAGGATACAGCAGGGCCAGGTGTTGGTTGGTCTGTTGTGGGGCGTAAGCCCATTTTCCCTTCCCGTCAGCCCCATTGTTTTCTGGGCAGGAAGTTAGAGTCTCTTGTTGATTCCCAGAACAGGTGAGGTCGTTATGTCCCAATGCCTCTCCTACCTCATACTGGTCGATGTTTTCTCTTACCCCCCGGGCCTCCTTTCACCCGGGCCAATGGACCTTACAATCAACCCAAATTTAAAGATGAATTTTCTTTTAAGACAAATTATTGGAACACACTAGATGATGAAGATGCTTAGGTTCAGAATAAAATCTACTTTGAAATATATTTTTATGCAGAATTAAATAAAATATTAGGATGAGATATTTTTCTTTTAATCCTAGATTAGATGAAAAATAATTGATAGTGCTTAAAGCTGTAGTGAAATGTGGACAAAATATAAATAAGACCTTTACTGTATATAGAAGAAAAGCAGAATCAACATTGCTAAAAATCAAATTAGAGAACCATAAGATGAATTTAAAAAACATACTTAGGATGCAGAAGAAACGTCTCAGGAGATAAAGTTAACATAGGAGTACATGAATGACACAGAGCTCAGGACACAGAAATGCTGCAAGAGGTGAATGGATTGGAATCAATAATTATTAACAGAGGAAAATCTTCTAGAACTATAAAGACTCTTGAGGGCAAGAGGCTTACCTTATACAGGTAAAATTACTAAGTAGAAACTAACATATAGACATTCTCTGATAATTTTTTTTTAAACCTTAAAGCAAAAATAAGGAGCTTAATTCTACCAAATACAAATTAGTTCATTTTCAAAGGAAAACCAGACTAGATTCGAATTTCTCCTCTACAACAGTCAAAACCAGAAAGCAATAAAGAAACATCTATAAAACGTTAGAAAAATCAAATGTAAACCAAAATTTTACAACTTGGCATGTTGTCCTGAAATGTAGTAACAACAGAAAGACATTTTCAGTCCTACTAAGACTCAAGAGGGTTATTAGCAAGCACTCAGACCTGTGCTCATATCACTAAAGGCAGACCACAGAATGAACTCCCATTTCTGAAATGTGTACTTTTTTTTATGGTTTAGTCAAATTACAGAGGTTAATAAATAAAAACACAAAAAATATTATCCATACCTCTTTTGTATCATTATTGTACATTGTATTATTGTTTTATAGTTATTTCCTTCTGAGACCTTTCCTCCATAGCATGATAATCTTAAGGGCAAAGACCTTTATTAACATTTAACACCTTTATCTGTTTTATCTGATATTTGCTCTGAAAGTATTTGTTAATTAAATGTGTTGTCTTTTGTGGCATCATCTCATTTAAATCCATTCTCTTGCCTCCTACACCTGATCATGTTGAAAACATTTGTGGAGGGAACTGTAGAAATCACTAACAAATCTAATTTAGAGATCTTATATTGTGGCAATCTTTTCCAAACCAAATTTTAATATTCAAAGCAGTTGGGGCTCCAAGCTGTGTTTGACACAGCCTGGCCTGGTGGGTGACGCCCCAGTCCCAGACACATAGAGTGACAAGGCTGCTACTTAGGAGAAGTTACTGGTGTTCTCTGCAGGTGGCATGGTTGACTCCTAGGAATGTTCTTCATTTCACCACAAAACTCTGCTCACAGTTGTCTGTACAGGTTTATCTGGATCTCTGATGTAGTTTGTAGTATAATTCAGTTGAAAACATTTCATTCCAAGCACTCATAATGAAGTGGTTTTCTTTTTTTCTTTTTTTTAACATCTTTATTAGAGTATAATTGCTTTACAATGGTGTGTTAGTTTCTGCTTGATAACAAAGTGAATCAGTTATAAGTATACATATGTTCCCGTATCTCTTCCCTCTTGCGTCTCCCTCCCTTCCACCCTCCCTATCCCACCCCTCCAGGCGGTCACAAAGCACCAAGCTGATCTCCCTGTGCTATGCGGCTGCTTCCCACTAGCTATCTACCTTACATTCAATTACATCAGTATATAGCTTTACAAATAGGTCTTTTCATTGGCCATTATTTGTTTACATCACTGGGTTAATTTTGGCAAACACACTAATTCGTAGAGTACTATGAATTATAATTATGCTAAAAGAGAAAAAAAATAAAATGACTATTAATATATTAAAAATTAGAACCAGAAACGTATTTAGAGATTTGTCTAGGATTAATTTTATAAATAATATAAATTAAGATCATTATTAGTAAATGGTATTGCACATTCTGAAACCTAGAGACTGCATCCAAGAATACTAATAAGGAGGACTGGGGAGCCAAGGGGAGAGTTATTGATCTTTGTGTTAAATATTTTAGTGCTCTGTAGTCCTTCCATGATGCCTCTAAAGCAGATGGGCTTAGAGCTGCTTCTGACCCATGAGGAAACACTTCACCCTGTGAAACCCTTAGAGTTGATTATTTTCTGAGTTTTAGGATCAAACATTTAGGAATTTTATTCTGTTTTTTTGAATTTTGAATTTCTGTATTTTCATGTATGTCTGCAGTTTCATGTAATTTCTGCAGTTTCATGTATATCATTTCATTTCATTCTTAGCAATAAACTTGATTAGGTCACAGTGAATACTTACGAGTACTGAGTTTCTTTCCCAAATGGTCTAGCCAAATTTTTTGAGGTCTCCTGCTAGCTCTACCTCTGAAGATTTCACTTCAAAGTACTCCACCTGCCATGGCTGAATCATCAACTGTCCTTTGCAAAAGGCCTAGGATTGTTTTTTTTCTCCTTGGGTCTGGTTATCCATCAGACCCAGAGGAGCTTATGAGAACTGGCAACCTAAGCACAAGGTGGTAATAACAACAATTTACATTTATCAAAGACTTAATGTGTGCCAGGCACTTTTTTAAAGGACTTTGCTTGCATTATTTCATTTAATTCTCAGAATAACTCCATGAGGTATTATCATACCCATTTTGCAGGCAAGGAAACTGAGGCATAGAGAGGTTAAGTTACTTGCCTGAAGTCTAAAAAACTTCTAAAAGGTAGTAAAAGTTTTGCAGTGGAGACTGGATTATGAACACAGAGGGTCAGTTTCCAAAATTTCAGTTCTTAATTACTCTGCCAAATGGTGCATTATATTAATACAAGTATGCCCCCCTCCTTTTTCAAACTCTGATTATAAACACAAGCATTATGGTTCATTTTAAAGTATGATTCTAGGATTGGGTTGTTTGTTTTTTTGATACTGAGCTGCATGAGCTGCTTGTACAGTATGGAGTTTCCTTAAAAAACTAAAATAGAACTCCCATATGACCCAGCAATCCCACTACTGGGCATATACCCTAAGAAAACCATAATTCAAAAAGAGTCATGTACCAAAATGTTCATTGAAGCACTATTTACAGTAACCAGGACATGGAAACAACCTAAGTGTCCATTGACAGATGAATGGATAAAGAAGATGTGACACATATATACAATGGAATATTACTCAGCCATAAAGAGAAATGAAATTGAGTTATTTGTAGTGAGGTGGATGGACCTAGAGACTGTCATACAGAGTGAAGTAAGTCAGAAACAGAACAACACATACCGTATGCTAACACGTATATATGGAATCTAAGAAAAAAAAGGTCATGAAGAACCTAGGGACAAAACGGGAATAAAGACACAGACCTACTAGAGCACGGACTTAAGGATATGGGGAGGGGGAAGGGTAAGCTGTGATAAAGTGAGAGAGTGGCATGGACATATATACCCTACCAAACGTAAGGTAGATAGCTAGTGGGAAGCAACTGCATAGCACAGGGAGATCAGCTCGGTGCTTTGTGACCACCTAGAGGGGTGGGATAGGGAGGGTGGGAGGGAGAGGCGAGAGGGAGGGGATATGGGGATATATGTATACGTATAGCTGATTCACTTTGTTATACAGAAGAAACTGACACACCATTGTAAAACAATTATACTCCAATAAAGATGTTAAAAAAATAAATAAATAGAAAGTACTGTCATAGTAGGTGGTCTGCTAGGCATTTTGCATGTGCAGCTTGCTTGAATGCTTGCAATTCTGTAGTGTGGGGTCTATGCCTTTATTCATTTTACAGAGAAGTAGAGAAGTAGTTACACAAGTTCCTAGAAGCCATATAGCTGATAAGTGCTGGAGTAAAAGTCCAAACCCACCATATTGACCTACTTGTAGATAAGTGTTTTATTATCATTGCTCTAAGATTGTACATTACAGATATACCTATCCTCCTAGTTTAATTAAGAGTCTTGCAAAAGCCATATTAATGTTTTTTTGGCTTTGGTCATACTGACCTTTGAATTTTTTTTTAATTGCTGTGACATCCTGAAGAAATTTATCGTGCCTTCCCCAGAATTTCAATAAAATGCCCAGTACTTCTTGCTTTATTTCCTAATCTAGTTGAACTCAGGATCTTCCCTGCATCTCATCTTGAACGACTGCTGCTTTGGCCCAGATGTGGGGCGTGGCCCCATTTCTTTGATTTCCTCACCCTGTGCCAAATGAATAGCAAAGGTTTGGGGCAATGGAGGTGGTGTTTGTATAATGGTTTACTATAACAACAAAAACTTACAATTAAAAATTTTACACTTTTCTTCTTAATTGTTTTTGGGTTCACTATCTAACCTCATCAAAAATTTCTCTTTCTGATCTTTTTCTTGGGCTCTCCACCTGCCCCCATGTGGCTAGAACCCTCTTCTTCCTTCTCCTTCTGATGCCCTGAGACTCTGAACTCCATTCTCTTTGCCCTAGAAATCTCAAAATTCACCTTACTGCAACATGTAGATAAATGTAGTCTCTTCGACGGAGTTCTTAGTCTCCCAGACCAGCCCTGAGAGTGTTCATTTTATAAGGCAGACTGTCTAGGTATTTTCATAAATGAGCGCCCTTCTACTAGAAAGTAACAAATGGTTTTCCTGAATGAAAATGTACTTTCTATGGAGTGGAAGGAATTGTTGTATCAGTTTTGTTTTTAAATAAAGAATGTTCTGCCCTTTTCCGTTCTGACGAAAAGATTGCCCCAGCTTTGGGTCTTCTTTTGTGCTTTTGTCTCTTCCCCTTTAATTCAGCAAATCTACTAATGGTTTTCTAAGTCATATACCCTCCTGGATCTTGGAGTTCTTTGGAAACTTTTGCTTTCTGAATCACCTTCTACCTCTTCTCCGCTCACTGGATCTGTCCCAGGGTACAGTAGCAGAATTACCATTTACTAGCTGATATAACTGAAGCCCAATAATATTTACTAATTTGCTGAGTGTCAAATGGACCTGAGCTTGATCTAAAACCCCACCCACTAAGAGTTTTAAGTAGGAAAAATGTAAATGTTCTTTCCATATAAATCTTACCTTTCTGAGCGCTCTGTGGCCTTTCTGGCACTTGTCTTAGTCGTTCTTTTTTTCTTTTATATAGACCTTTTTCTTCTGTTACCTCTGTTTCTGTACTGTTGTGCTCAAATTGGCCCAATTTTGATTCAGTTAAACCTGAACTCTGAACTTGTCCCCAGGAAGAATGAAGATTTATGCCCTACAATACTAGGTGAAAATGAATTAAATGGGAATAAATAGAGCTGCTCTTGCCAAGGAGAGGGCCAGGATATTATACTGGAAGTTCAATGTGCCGCCCATCCAGGAGTCTTTTTCACTGGGAACTTCTAGGATAAACAGACTCTTCCCCATTGAATGGCTTTTAGTACCTCTCCCTTGTTCCATTCTGTACCGAAGGTCTCTGAAGCAGAACATGGCTGATCCTTGCAGAATCACTGCAGACCCAGCTTGCTCAGATCAGGAAGGTAGAGCTGAGTTAACAAGCAAACAGCAAGGACCATTTATGATGAGTAAGAAGGGCCCTTGAAGAGGGCAACACACTGCCTAGGAGAGATAAGACAGTGTAGGACAGGAGCCCTGTGAAAGGGAAACCAGATGACCAGGTTATCTTCTACTGGACACGCGGGTCACAGCTCTTCACTAGTTCCTTCTCAAGAAAGGTCTGGACCCTGAGACCAGACCAAAGATACAACTCTTGATTTACATCTTTCTTTTAATTTTAAAGTATATGTATATGCTGTATTTTATAGGGAGTCTTTAAAGTTTTTCTCAGCATAAAACTTCAAATTAATATCCTCTAGCCATTGTTATCTATAAATTTCTGAGCTGAACAGATCTATCTGAATTCTTCCAATTCTAATGAGGGGGAAACTGTACAGCAACTGCCACTCTCCTTCAACCTGCATCATCTCATCCTGCCTTGCCCAGACCCACCCACCCTTCAGAAAAGCAGGCTCCCCCAGACCAGCTTAGTGCTCTAAATGTTAAACACATCTGATTGTCCCTCCAAATCTATTTGAAATTCAATTTCTGCTTTGGAGTTTTTGTTGACCTGCTCTAACTACATGTCATTCATTTACTTTGAAGAAAGTGGTTATATTTCCATGATTTTTTTTATCCGAAGTAATCATGATAATGTCTTTATGAAAAGTTTTAAAAAACATAATTAAGAAATCTTTTGTAATTAGGATCACTCAGACTACCAAATTTTCAAGCTCAGGCTTGTTTGAAGTCACCATTAACTTTTTTATTATCATTAATGGAGAATTTAGTCCTATTAAAATTAGGGTAGATATTGTTTTCTCTCTCTGGCTCAGCTAATGAGTTTGGTATTCACTGGAACTTATTGTGAGGTGCTGCAAAGCCAGAGCGGTGTAGACCACACTGGAATAAGATTTTATGAGGAAAACATAAACAAGCATATACTGTCAAACAGATCATTCTGAATGGTGTGGTACAAAGTTTGGAATTAAAAAACCTAATTTAAATTCTAGCTTGTTCATTTACTCATTCATCACACAAATATAGAGTGTCAAGTCTAAGTGAGGCACTAACTACAGGCACGATTTCCCAACAGTGTGACCTGATGCTAACAATTATATCCTCTCTGTTTCTTTAAGAATACATGAAGGATATATCTATTATTTTATAGTATAATACTTACATTAAAATATAATAATATTTACCCAGGTTTCTTATGAGTATTTAATGAAGTGTGTATTAAAACAGATGAGACAACAGAGATGGAATTACTTTATAAATTCTGAATTAATGGTTGTAACTATTGTTGTTTGTGCTAATAATGGAAAATATTTTACTCTGGGTCCTGTACTGAGTTCTGTAGGAAAGAAGAAGTTATATAAGGCTTTGTTATTGCTTAGCATTTCCAGCAATGGCAAGATTTAGAAAACACAAAGTAGTGTGGAAAGTGAATTCCCAGGCTGAGGTCAAGTACTGCAACTGGCAAATGAGGTCATTAGTGAAAAGGGCCATCCATGGATGAAGAGGAGGGGGCATTTGATGAAGGCAGCAGTGCCCTGGCTGCTGTTTTAGGGAAGGGTGTACAGAACTGAACCTTGAGAGTTGGAGAAATTCTGTGCACAAAGGTGGGGCAGGTCTAGGAATGCACACAGGACATCAGTCTAGTTAGAGGATGGTTTTGAGAATATTAAGGTGAGTGATACAGCTTAGAACTAAAATTGAGGAGGGTTTTGAACAACTAAGATTGAGGAGAGTTTTGAATAGCAGAGAGAAGAGTGGAATGGTTCTATTTGAAGTGCTGATGTCATGTAACATCAGATGGATGTCCTAGAATCTTGATTTATCAGTTGTTACTTTCCAGTATGGACAAGTTACAAACTCTAAGGCTTAGTTGCCCCATTTGTGAATATCTGTCTCTCATCATTGCTACGAAGATTAGATGAGATAAAATTCATCACATTGTCTGGCATATATTAGATACTTAATAAGCTTTAGCTATTTTTTTTTTCTATTCTCCTTTCTCTTCATAGTTGCAGTGGGACTTTTGCCTTTACATTAGACTTTAATTGCCTCACGATTGTTTCCCTGCACATTTTATAACTAGATGTCTCATATTTATACCATCTACTTCCTATAGCATCTGAGAACTGAAATTACTGTCTTCAGAACTTATCTAGCAAGCTAAACAGATAAGTTGATGTTTAGTTTAATGTAGCCCTTAAATTTTTGCCTAATCAATTGAAATTATTGCTTTATCTCAGTCAAAGTTCTTTAAAACATTTGAATTATATGAATAGCATCCAGGATAGAAGAAGTATTACTATTTAAGTATTCTCCACTATCTATTGCCTGTTCTCTACTTATTACAAGAAACAAGCTATTTCTGAGTGTTGATGGCTCCTCCGGATTTGAGTTCATTTTATTAAGTAGCTGAAGACATCAACCATCAGCATACATTTCTTTATCCTAAATAAATGGTGACCTTTCCTTTCATCTGTTTTTGGTGACTTCTCCTTAGAGAATAGATCAAGATGATAAAATGAGAAGAGTCTTCCCTTGCTTCAATTTAGCTTTGTGTTATTGTTTTGCTTCAATTCGTTGCAGCTACGATATCAAAAAGTCTTTTGATACACGTTAAGAAGAGAAGCAATTTTATAATACTTTCAGTGACTGAGAAAATCTTAAAAATGACTTTGATTCTACTGTCTTCTTCAAGCAAGGCACTTATTTCCTCTTCCTTTTCCATTCTTTGTGTCATGACCTAATTTTATTCCAAGCACCATCACAGTCCCAGTGACCCCAGAACTCACCTGAGCAAAGGAGACATATACTAGCTGCCCCGTTTGTCCTATCATGTCGTCCATCTGCCCTACAGTATGTCCTCCTACTGCCCCCTTTCCAGCCCCACCAACCTTCCTTAAGTGCAAGACCTCATTTCCTCTCCACTGCTTGCTAGAAAGGTTCTCTGAAGGAATCTCTTTGCTGCTGATTACTTACTTCTCCGAATCATACTGCACACTGCTTCCAACATCATCTTGCCTCTGCTTCAAGATTTAGAAACGATTTTTTTTTGGCTGCGTGACTTGCAGGATCTTAGTTCCCCGACCAGGGATTGAACCCGGGCCCTGGTAGTGAAAGTGCCAAGTCCTAACCACTGGACCATCAGGGAATTCCCTAGAAAAGACTTTTGAACCAGAAGGTAAAAGACAGCATCTTGGTCTGGTTGAAGGAAGTGTTCCTGCACTTCACTTGAAAAAAAATCACAGATTCCTGGGCCCACTCCCAAGACTTGCTGAATCTGTTTTGGATAATAATCCTGGAAATCTCTATTCTTAGTAAGAACAACAGGTGATTATTATAGGTAGGTTTGTTTAGAAATCCAGCCCTGCAGAGTACACAGAATGGAAATCAGGGAGTCTGAGAATCCCAAGTTAGAATTGCAGTAGCACATTTAATTCCTGCAGAGAACTGGGAAAGTCATTTAGCTTCCCTAACTATGTCTTCCCATTCAAAAATGGAAACATTACCGACTTAACACTCATCATTGTTGTGAGGCTAAAATATGAGAAAATACATAAAAATACTGACACTTAAGTATACTAGATTCTTCTGCTTTCTTTTCTAATGCAAACAATGGCTTTTCTGAAACTTGGTGAAAAGACTGACTGCTACTTGTTTTCCCTCTCGCCATATAGGCTTGTAAAAAGCCGACTTGAATTCCAGAACCATAGCTGTGGCTTTGGTTTCCCTGCAGACAGATGAGTCAACAGAGACCTGGAGGACCAAATATAAAGGTTTTCACGGTCCCTTGAGAAGTAAGAGAACTGGTAGAAACATCTGTGCCTCATGGAGACTAGGACAGTCTGGACTTACAATGGAAAGCTATCAGGACATGCTCAGAAGAGGGTCCAGGAGGAAAGCCTGCCCCGGGAGTGACAAGGGTCCATACCTGAGCACCACAACCAGGTTGTGGTTGTGGAACCAGGTTGTGGAACCAGGTATGATGGTTCCAACTTTTCCATACCTTCATCAACACCTGCTGTTATCTGTCTTTTTGGTTCTAACGATCCTAGTGAGTGTGAAGTAGTGTCTCATTGTGATTTTGATTTTTATTTCCCTAATAATTAATGATATTCAGTGTTTGTTTCATGTGCTTATTGCCTATCTACATTTCTATATATTCTATGGAGAAATGTCTCTTCAAATATTTTTTCTGAATTTTATTTTATTAATTTTTTTATAGCAGGTTCTTATTAGTTATCCATTTAATACATATTAGTGTATACATGTCAATCCCAATCTCCCAGTTCATCACACCAACACCATCACCCTACTACTACCCCCTTGGTGTCCATATGTTTGTTCTCTACATCTGTGTCTCAATTTCTGCCCTGCAAATCAGTTCATCTGTACCATTTTTCTACGTTCCACATATATGTGTTAATATACGATACTTGTTTTTCTCTTTCTGACTTACTTCACTCTGTATGACAGTCTCTAGATTCATCCACGTCTCTACAAATGACCCCATTTCGTTCTTTTTTATGGCTGAGTAATATTCCATTGTATATATGTACCACATCTTCTTTATCCATTCATCTGTCAATGGACATTTAGGTTGCTTTTATATCTGGCTGTTGTAAATAGTGCTGCAATGAACATTGGGGTGCATGTGTCTTTTTGAATTATGGTTTTCTCTGGGTATATGCCCAGTAGTGGGATTGCTGGGTCATATGGTAGTTCTATTTTTAGTTTTTTAAGGAAGCTCCATACTGTTCTCCATAGTGGCTGTATCAATTTACATTCCCGCCAACAGTGCAAGAGGGTTGCCTTTTCTCCACACACTCTCCAGCATTTGTTGTTTGTAGGTTTTCTGACGATGCCCATTCTAACTGGTGTGAGGTGATACCTCATTGTAGTTTTGATTTGCATTTCTCTAATAATTAGAGATGTTGAGCAGCTTTTCATGTGCTTCTTGGCCATCTGTATGTCTTCTTTGGAGAAATGTCTATTTAGGTCTTCTGCCCATTTTGGGATTGGGTTGTTTTTTTAATATTGAGCTGCATGAGGCGTTTATATATTTTGGAGATTAATCCTTTGTCCATTGATTCATTTGCAAATATTTTCTCCCATTCTGAGGGCTGTCTTTTCATCTTGTTTGTAGTTTGCTTTGCAAAAGCTTTTAAGTTTCATTAGGTCCCATTTGTTTATTTTTGTTTTTATTTCCATTACTCTAGGAAGTGGACCAAAAAAGATCTTGCTGTGATTTATGTCAAAGAGTGTTCTTCCTATGTTTTCTTCTAAGAGTTAAATAGTGTCTAGCCTTACATTTAGGTCTTTAATCCACTTTGAGTTTATTTTTGTATATGGTGTTAGGGAGTGTTCTAATTTAATTTATTACATGTAGCTGTCCAGTTTTCCCAGCACCACTTATTGAAGAGACTGTCTTTTCTCCATTGTATATCCTTGCCTCCTTTGTCATAGATCAGTTGACCATAGGTGCATGGGTTTATATCTGGGCTTTCTATCCTGTTCCATTGATCTATATTTCTGTTTTTGTGCCAGACCATATTGGTTTTTTTTAATTAATTAATTTTTTAATTTTTGGCTGTGTTGTATCTTCGCTTCTGTGCGAGGGGTTTCTCTAGTTGTGGCGAGCGAGGGCCACTCTTCATCACGGTGCGTGGGCCCCTCACTCTCGCGGCCTCTCTTGTTGCAGAGCACAAGCTCCAGATGCGCAGGCTCAGTAGTTGTGGCTCATGGGCCTAGTTGCTCCATGGCATGTGGGATCTTCCCAAACCAGGGCTCAAACCTGTGTCCCCTGCATTGGCAGGCAGACTCTCAACCACTGCACCACCAGGGAAGCCCCAGACCATATTGTCTTCATTACTGTAGGTTTGTAGTATAGTCTGAAGTCACGGAGTCTGATTCCTCCAGCTCTGTTTTTTTCCCTCAAGACCCCTTTGGCTATTCAGGGTCTTTTGTGTTTCCATACAAATTGTGAAAATTTTTGTTCTAGTTCTGTGAAAAATGCCAGTGGTAGTTTGATAGGGATTGCATTGAATCTGTAGATTGTTTGGGTAGTATAGTCATTATCACAATACTGATTCTTCCAATCCAAGAACATGGTATATATCTCTCCATCTGTTTGTATCATCTTTAATTTATTTCATCAGTGTCTTATAGTTTTTTGCATACAGGTCTTTTGTCTCCCTAGGTAGGTTTATTCCTAGGTATTTTATAATTTATTCTTTTTGTTGCAATGGTAAATTGGATTGTTTCCTTAATTTCTCTTTCAAATTTTTCATCATTAGGGTATAAGAATGCAAGATTTTCTGTGCATTAATTTTGTATCCTGCGACTTTACCAAATTCATTGAATAGCTCTAGTAGTTTTCTGGTGGCATCTTTAGAATTCTCTATGTATAGTATTGTGTCATCTGCAAACAGTGACAGTTTTACTTCTTCTTTTCCAAATTGTATTCCTTTTATTTCTTTTTCTTCTCTGATTGCCGAGGCTAGGTCTTCCAAAACTATTTTGAATAATAGTGTTGAGAGTGGACATCCTTTTCTTGTTCCTGATCTTTGAGGAAATGTTTTCAGTTTTTCACCATTGAGAATGATGTTTGCTGTGGGTTTGTCATATATGGCCTTTATTATGTTGAGGTAGGTTCCCTCTATGCCCACTTTCTAGAGAGTTTTTATCATAAGTGCATGTTGAATTTTGCCAAAAGCCTTTTCTGCATCTACTGAGATCATCATATGGTTTTTCTTCTTCAATTTGTTAATATGGTGTATCACATTGACTGATTTGCGTATATTTAAGAACCGTTGCACCCCTGGGATAAATCCCACTTGATGATGGTGTATGATCCCTTTAATGTGTTGTTAGATGCTGTTTGCTGGTATTTTGTTGAGGATTTTTGCATCTGTATTCATGAGAGATATTGGTCTGTTATTTTCTTTTTTTGTAGTATCTTTGTCTGTTTTTGGTATCAGGGTGATGGTGGCCTCACAGAATGTGTTTAGGAGTGTTCCTTCCTCTGAATGTTTGACAGAATTCACCTGTGAAGCCATCTGGGCCTGGACTTTTGTTTATTGGAGGATTTTTCATCACAGTTTCAATTTCATTACTTGTGATTGGTCTGTTCATATTTTCTTTTCTTTTTTTTTTGCGGTATGCGGGCCTCCCACCGCTGCGGCCTCTCCTGTTGTGGAGCACAGGCTCCGGATGCACAGGGCCAGCTGCCATGGCTCACG
Organism: Pseudorca crassidens; assembly: GCF_039906515.1. Classification (NCBI taxonomy): domain Eukaryota; kingdom Metazoa; phylum Chordata; class Mammalia; order Artiodactyla; family Delphinidae; genus Pseudorca; species Pseudorca crassidens. The sequence continues at coordinate 51,677,873 of NC_090311.1, read as the reverse complement.
GGCCCAGCCACTCCACGGCATGTGGGATCTTCCCAGACCAGGGCACAAACCCGTGTCCCCTGCATCGGCAGGTGGACTCTCAACCACTGTGCCACCAGGGAAGCCCTCTGTTCATATTTCCTATTTCTTCCTGGTTCAGTCATGGAAGGTTATACCTTTCTAAGAATTTGTCTATTTCTTCCAGGTTGTCAGTTTTATTGGCATAGAGTTGTTTGTAGTAGTCTTTTAGGATGGTTTGTATTTCTGCGATGACTGTTGTAACTTCTCCTTTTTCATTTCTCATTTTATTGATTTGAGTCCTCCCCCTCTTTTTCTTGATGAGTCCGGCTAATGGTTTATCAATTTTGTTTATCTTTTCAAAGACCCAGCTTTTAGTTTTATTGATCTTTGCTATTGTTTCCTTTGTTTCTATTTCATTTGTTTCCACTCTGATCTTTATCATCTCTTTGCTTCTGCTAAGTTTGGGTTTTGTTTGTTCTTCTTTCTCTAGTTCCTTTAGGTGTAAGGTTAGATTGTTTATTTGAGATGTCTGTTGTTTCTTGAGGTAGGATTGTATTGCTATAAACTTCCCTCTTAGAACTGCTTTTGCTGCATCCCATAGGTTTTGAATCATCGTGTTTTCATTGTCATTTGTCTGTAGGTATTTTTTGATTTCTTCTGTGATCTCTTGGTTATTTAATAATGTATTGTTTTGCCTCCATGTGTTAGTGTTTTTTACGTTTTTTCCCCTGTAATTCATTTCTAATTTCTTAGTGTTGTGGTCAGAAAAGATGCTTGTTTTGATTTCAATTTCCTTAAATTTACTGCAGCTTGATTTGTGACCCAAGATGTGATCTATCCTGGAGGATGTTCCATGGGCACTTGAGAAGAAAGTGTAATCTGCTGTTTTTGGATGGAATATCCTATAAATACCAATTAAATCTCTCTGGTCTATTGTGTCATTTAAAGTTTGTGTTTCCTTGTTAATATTCTGTTTGGATTATCTGTTGTTTGGTGTAAGTGAGGTGTTAAAGTCCCCCACTATTATTGTGTTACTGTCAATTTCCTCTTTTATAGCTGTTAGCAGTTGCCTTATGTATTGAGATGCTCCTATGTTGGGTGCATATATATTTATTATTGTTATATCTTCTTCTTGGATTGATCCCTTGATCATTATGTAGTGTCTTTCCTTGTCTCCTGTAGAATTCTTTATTTTAAAGTCTATTTTATCTTATATGAGTATTGCTCCTCCAGCTTTCTTTTGCTTTCCATTTGCATGGGATATCTTTTTCCATCCCCTCACTTTCAGTCTGTATGTGTCCCTAGGTCTGAAGTGGGTCGCTTGTAGACAGCATTTATATGGGTCCTGTTTTTTTATCCATTCAGCGAGCCTGTGTCTTTTGGATGGAGCATTTAATCCATTCACATTTAAGTTAATTATTGATATGTATGTTCCTATTATCATTTTCTTAATTGTTTTGATTTTGTTTTGGTAGGTCCTTTTCTTTTCTTGTGTTTTCCACTTAGAGAAGTTCCTTTAGCATTTGTTGTAAAGCTGGTTTGGTGGTGCTGAATTCTCCTAGCTTTTGCTTGTCTCTAAAGCTTTTGATTTCTCCATGGAATCTGAATGAAATCCTTGCTGGGTAGAGTAATCTTGGTTGTAGGTTCTTCCCTTTCATCACTTTAAATAAATCATGCCACTCCCTTCTGCCTTGTAGAGTTTCTGCTGAGAAATCAGCTGTTAACCTTATGGGAATTCTCTTGTATGCTATTTGTTGTTTTTCCCTTGTTACTTTCAGTAATGTTTGTTTGTCTTTAATTTTTGTCAGTTTGATTACTATGTGTCTTTGCTTGTTTCTCCTTGGGTTTATCCTGCCTAGGACTCTGTGCTTCTTGAACTTGGGTGGCTATTTCCTTTCCCATGTTAGTGAAGTTTTCGACTATAATCTCTTCAAATATTTTCTCGGGTCCTTTCTCTCTCTTCTCCTTCTGGGACCCTTATAATGTGAATGTTGTTGCATTTAATTTTGTCCCAGAGGTCTCTTAAGCTGTCTTCATTTCTTTTCATTCTATTTTCTTTATTCTGTTCCACAGCAGTGAATTCCACCATTCTGTCTTCCAGGTCACTTATCCATTCTTCTGCCTCAGTTATTCTGCTATTGATTCCTTCTGGTGTATTTTTCATTTCAATTATTGTACTGTTCATCTCTGTTTGTTTGTTCTTTAATTCTTCTAGGTTTTTGTTAAACATTTCTTGCATCTTCTCGATCTTTGCCTCCATTCTTTTCCGAGGTCCTGGATCATCTTCACTATCATTATTCTGAATTCTTTTTCTGGAAGATCCCTATCTCCACTTCATTTAGTTGGTTTTCTGGGGTTTTATCTTGTTCCTTCATCTGGTACATAGTCCTCTTCCTTTTCATCTTGTCTATCTTTCTGTGAATGTGGTTTTTGTTTCCACAGGCTGCAGGATTGTAGTTCTTCTTGCTTCTGTTGTCTGCCCTGTGGTGGATGAGGCTATCTAAGAGGCTTGTGGGTATAGCTGGCTGTTGCTCTAGTGGGCAGAGCTCAGTAAAACTTTAATCTGCTTGTCTGCTGATGGGTGGGGTTCATTCCCTCCCTGTTGGTTGTTTGGTCTGATGTGACCCAACCCTGGAGCCTACCTGGGCTCTTTGGTGGGGCTCATGGCAGTCTCTGGGACGTCTCACGCCAAGGAGTACTTCCCAGAACTTCTGCTGCCAGTATCCTTGTCCTCATGGTGAGACACAGCCACCCTCCACCTCTGCAGGAGACCCTCCAACACTAGCCCGTAGGTCTGGTTCAGTCTCCTATGGGGTCACTGCTCCTTCCCCTGGGTCCCGATGAGCACACTACTTTGTGTGTGCCCTCCAAGAGTGGAGTCTCTGTTTCCCCCGGTCCTGTTGAAGTCCTGCAATCAAATCCTGTTAGCCTTCAAAGTCTGATTCTCTAGGAATTCCTCCTCCCGTTGCTGGACCCCCAGGTTGGGAAACCTGACGTGGGGCTCAGAACCTTCACTTCAGTGGGTGGACTTCTGTGGTATAAGTATCCTCCAGTTTGTGAGTCACCCACCCAGCAGTCATGGGATTTGATTTTATTGCGCTTGCGCCCCTCCTACCATCTCTGTGGCTTCTTCTTTGTCTTTGGATGTGGGGTATCTTTTTTGGTAAATTCCAGTGTTTTTCTGTTGATGATTGTTCAGCAGTTAGTTGTGATTCCAGTGCTCTCACAAGAGGGAGTGAGAGCACGTCCTTCTACTCCGCCATCTGGAACCAAATCCCCCTATTTTTTTAAATTTTAATTGGAGTCTTTTTATTGTTGAATTGTAATTCTTTATGTATTCTGCATACAAATCCCTCATCAGATATATGATTTAAAAATATTTTCTCCTATTCTGTGGCTTCTTTTAATTTCTTAATGATGTTTTTGAAGTGCAAACTTTTTTAATTTTGATCTTCTTTAAAATTTTGTTGCTTATGCTTTTGGTTTCATGTCTGAGAAACTGTTGGCTAACCCAAGATTTACCCCCATAAAGTTTTGCTCCTATGTTTTTTTTCTAAGAGTTTTATTTGTTACATTTAGATCCGTGATCCATTTTAAGATAATTTCTGCCTCTGCCCAGTCCTGTTTGCCCCAGTCCTTACAGGTATCATTCCCAAGTTCACTCCCCAGTAAATCCCCTACAGAGTTCAAGTTTGTTTCCCAACAATCAAATAGTTGACTCATAAATATGAAAATAAAATATGATGATTGGGAACATTGTGGAAACTATAAGCACAGTTGTGCCTGGTATATTTCTGAGGTCTGGCATCCCTCCCAAGGGAAGGGAGGCCTGGAGAATAGAAGCTCCTTAGTGGACTGGCAAGGGAAGACTTCTCCATTCCCCACTGTCTTAGTCCATTCAGACTAGTATAACAAAAATACCACAGACTGGGTGGATTATAAACAACAGAAATTTATTTCTCATGGTTCTAGAGGCTGAGAAGTCCAAGATCAAGGCACCAGCAGATTAGGTATCTGATGAAAGCCTGCTCTCTGGTTCAAAGACAGCCTTCTTTACTCTATGTCCTCACCTGCATGGCAGAAGGAACAGGGGAGTTTTCTGATGTCTCTTTTATAAGGACACTAATCCCATTCATGAGGGCACTGCCCTGGTGTCCTAATCACCTCCCAAGGCCCCGTCTCTTAATACCAGTACCTTGGGTGTTAAGGATTTAACATATGAATATTAGGGGAATACAAACATTCAGTCTATGCCACCCACTTTGCTCCAAAGACTACATTATTCTATAGAAGAAAGTTTTCAATCACAGAGGTCAAAGCACAGGAAAGTTAATGTTCAAAACATGTCATCGGATCAAGTTACATATCTGTTTATCTATGTATTGCAGCAGGGGAAAGATAATACATTTTCCGTAGCAGTTATTATTATGTAACATGTAATTAAATGTTATAAAGATGAGCCTGTTATATGAAAAATGAATACAATCTTGTTGGTCCAGGCTGTAAAATTCCTTACTTCTTATATGCTAATTTCAATATGGAGTGGATTTCTGCTTATTTATTTAAAAAGAAAACCCTATTAGTATATTTAACATACATCATGTGGTCTTGATGTTTACAGCTTGTCACTTTGGAGATATTTTAGCTTATTGTGTTGAAACATGGAGTGAGATTTATGCTCAGAAAGTCTAAAGGGAAAAGGGCAAGAGAGGGCAGGATTTGGTCAACAGTTTCCTGAAATTGAGTATTTTTGCATTTATATATCTAAATTAAAGTTTGATTAGTTATTCCAAGTTTTTTCAAGCATTACGAACTCATAATCATAGACAGTTTGATATAAAACATACTGTAATCAACTAGCCTATGCTCTCACTTAACATAAAAGGAAACTGAGTCTCAAAGGAGGGTGGCAACTGGCCCTAAGTTGCAGATGAATTAGCAACAAAACCTTGTCTAGGATCCAAACCTGACCACTCTCTGCCCTGGGACGTAGTTCTTACAGCAAACTGCTTGAGTGTTTTCCAGGGTGGCTTAATACTGTTAAAATGTGTGTGAGTTACTGAAAGACATTTGTGAGTGGGGGCAGAGGAGAAAAAGGGCATGCAGCTTTTTTCATAAAGTTGTGACAACATCTAGTTATTAGAAAGCAACCCAAGGATAAATATGCCTCGGCTTTCACTCACTTGCAGACATTAAAGCCCTGGGAGTCAGAGGCAAGTCTTTCTCATATTGAGTGAGGACCTGGCCTGGAGCAGCTAACTCCTAGGAAGGGATATATCCAAGCGCCGCTTGGGCAGCATGGGCTACCCCCATCCTTCAGCTCCATTGGGAGGAATAACCCAAGGGAGAGATCCTGTAAGGTATTTTAATGGTTGTGGAAATAAAAGGAAATCCTTGTTCTGAAGCAGAATATGGATTTTAAAATTTAATGGTAACTGTTTGTCCATATCTGTGATAATTCTGCTATTTCTGATGCTTTGAAAGATTTAAAAACAAAATCTCAGAATAGCTTTCATAAATCAATTTGACCTTGCCCTGAAACCAAAACAATAGTTAATTCACTTGAAGCAGAGATATAATAGGTTCAAATAGCAAAAGAGCTCCCAGAGTCAATTTAAACAAGAGAAATAAAAAATAAAGTAGATCATATTTTTCTATTATAAGTAATTTTATGGGAGCCCCTTTGTTTCATCGAATTTAAATATATCATTATAAACTTAATACATTACCAACAGTGTCACTGTGCAATGATAACCACTGTCAATATTGTCCTATGTTTTCTTTGAGTTTTTTAATTCTTTGCGTGGGTTCTTTTAAAGTGTATTTTAGATTCTGTCCCATCACCTCTCTGCCTCCCTGTGAAGGAGTGTTACTGGACAATTCCGCTGGAACTCTGTGCCCCCTTTGCTAGGGAGAAGACTGGCTATCTTCTGCAGAAGCTGCTCCTAGACCAACCAGAGTTGGCCAGAGTCATTGGTACAGCCAGGAGAGGGAACAGCCTAGACAAGCCTTGGGCAGAGCAAGCATTATCAAAAGAAGCTTTTATGAAATATATTTGTTTATGAAAAAATCCTGCTAGGAATGTACAGAGTTCATTGTCATTTAGAAATCCAAAACCAAATGAGATATACGTACCCATTAGTATTTTCTGACATTGGATTGGGAAATGGGCTAGAGAGATTAAGCCATGTGTCCTAAGCCCCATGGCTGGTAAAGTGGCCAGACCTTACCTGCCTTCCTGGGTGCTCCTTTATCCTCTGTTTTTAGAGTGGGTGCATGGATGTTTTTTTTCATCTGGTTTCCAGGATCTAGAATAAATGTGAGGTTATCATAACTTTTGCACTTATAAGAATGTGAATCTTCTAGTATTCACAGACATCAGTTTGAATTTTGCCATTACTCAATTTTTTAAATCGCAGGTAAGATTTCTCACTTGAGTGAAATGTGAATCTTCCAAATCATGAAAGCTTGCATGAGGCTGCAAAATAAGATTGTGAGCAGTTATCTAAGGGGAAAACAGCCACAAAATTTAACTGGCAAAGGAATAAAATTAAATCAGACACCAACATAACCGAGGTTCTTCCCTGTCTCTTCAGATGACAGACAGTCTTGGGGCTACTACGCTGAGCATTTGATAGGAAGTGAAGGGCATTGACGCTCTGCAGAACATGACAGGAATACATTTAATAAACAGTTCCCCCATAGGTGAAGATTTGTCTTGAGGTACAGTTCTATAGAGAAAATTAGATTTTTTTTTTTTTTTAGTAAATTGTTTTTTTTTTAAGTTTGAGGGTGTGTACTGCAGAGTTTTAGATTTTAAGCATGTGCTCGTGATTTCCCTGATAATAGGATTTCAGATTCAATTTTTTTCTTGCCTTTTATGTACAGTTTCTTGATGCCCTTCATTGTTGAGAAAGTCGTACACAATGTTCGGTGACTGTAACTCTAGTGGCTTTTTAAAAGACGGACCTGAGAGGAGCACAGTGCAGAGGGAGAGAGCAGGATTTTGGAGCTCTGCAGCCCTGGATTCCAACCCTGCAGCCTTTGCCATGTGTCTGGTTTCTGAGCTTGAACAAATAATTGAACCATTTACTTACCTACCAAACTGGGTCTGGAATACTCAGAAATGATTTTCTGTAAGAAGTTTAATTTGGGATTTGTACAATCAGAGAGAAGACGATGGATTCCAGGTTGGGGGAAGAACATAATCAAAGCCTTAGCGATGCAGTAAGACCAGCCTGACTGATTAGATATTTTGGGGGCATAACAGACTCTATAGCTGAGCAGGTAAATTGGAGTCAAATGAAGGTTAGCCTTGAAGCCAAGTTGAAGTACCCAGTGTTGACTTGGTAAGGACTAGGGAACTATTAGAGATATTTGAGCCATGGTTTGAGAAGCTGAGAAACAACTGCCGGATGACAGGTCAGCAGATAGATAAGAGGGATTGGTTTGGATTATATTTTGGAGTCTGGGAGTCACCTAGAGATTAATACCTCTAGATCCATAAGTTTTTCTTTGGTTGTGTGATTACAGCTAACATTGGCCGTAATTAATGACTTTGACAGAACTGGCTACTTCCTAGGTAATAAATTATCCTAATCTCAAAGGTAGTCAAAGACGGCATTTTGGTTGGTTTGTCTCTAAGGCTGTGCCAAGTTTCTAGGAAAGGAGTGAGCACTGTGCCCAGCCAGGTGGGGATTCACCTCTAGGTAGACAAGTGGGCGCAGGTGGCCATAAATAAAAGCAACTCCCCAGTCCATAGACCCACAAACGTGCTTGCATTTCACATTAGACAGCTGAGTTTCATACTATCTAATGGTGGTCTTTGGTCAAAGTAAAGGTGGCATTAATGTCAACATGGTATGTTTTCCCATTTTTATTCCATGACTTGTTTTTGAATTGTAGATGAGGCAGAAACTGGAAGCTCTTCTATTTTGAGAGTCACACATCACATTAAAATATTAGAAACTCAGAATCGTCCTATAGTAAGAAACCATTTAACTTTGCATCAACCCTGGGGTTTCTAAAACTTCTTAGTCTACAGACCCATTTCTCTTGTAGTTTCCACTAACATCTAACGGAGCTAGAGCTGTCCAAAACTAAGTCTAGGATATTGAACCTTAACCAACAGAATTAATATTTTTCCCTTCTAGGGTAGTAGCTCAATATTTAGTTCCAGTGGAAGCCATAGAAGGAATCTAAATGTATTTGTGAACTATATTTCAAGATGCAGAGGCAAGTGACAACCCGAGAGTTTAGAAAATTTGGAGTTAGAAGTTACGAGCTGCAAGCCACATGTTAAATAGCGTTTTTATTTATCCCTCACCTATAAATATAATATTATCCACCTATAAGTGTTATGATGCTCAGAAAAGATAATGTATCAGTACATGAGGATCTTTTGTAATTGCAGAGCCTCATTTGATGCTGTATTCTGTTTTGAAATGTACTTGTGTCTTCCAGTTTGTGTTGCCACAAAAATTAAAGTCATTCCTTAAAGGGAGTTGAAGGGATCCATTTAAGCAAACTGTCATGTGAAAGTTGGTCCCTAAAGCTATGGTATCGTTCAAATTAAGGGAAATGAAGAGTCAGAAAAAAGACTGTAACATAGTAAATCCACGATTGCATTCAAATCTCTGACAGAAACTGCAAATGGCTGAGTCCTTGGGCTGACTCCACCTGCTGATATATTCTATTTGACTGGAACAGTGTTTGCAAAACAAATAGGATTTGAACGCATCTGTGTTAGCCACAGAACCCATTGCTTATTTTTTGTCTTACATCTAGGCTCAAGACTTCCATTTATGTCCCTGCCCCGTCCCTGGGAGCTTTTTGTTTTTTTCTTTAAGAGGGGACCTATTTTCACCTGTGGGCATCCAAATTGTTTTATTTCCTATCTGATGCTCAAGAAGCCTTTCCTTCTAGATGTTGCCTGATAGCTCCTATTTTCTCCCTTTGTAGTACATTGATAGGAGCAGGTGCTGGAGAGTTTTAGAAGGAACATTCTGTTAGAAATGTATACATTTGGATTACTACCATTGGGAATGTTTAAAAAAATTAAATTCTACTAAAATATGGCCCTGCCCAAGATGCATATACTCTGACCCTCCATCAGCCTAACCTGGGGGGAGCTAGTCTGTGGAGATAGAGACTTACTTAGCAGTGCCTCAACTGGGACCTTGGGCCAAGGTCTCAAACCCATCACTGAAATCATTTCAGCCTAAATATCCCTCCTTCTCATTGCTGATCAGCCCAAGCATCCTGTTTCCCTTAAACCCAACTGAAATTTATTGTCCTCAAGATGCTGTTAGTGGCAGGAGTACCAACTGGCATAACTTCTTTGGAATACAGATGGGCAATATATAGCAATATTAATATATGGCAATATTAAAGGAGTCTATATTTATGATTCAGTAACCCTCATGCTGGGTTATATGCAAAGGTGTAATAACATTGCACGGTTATTTATTACAGCAACTCTTTCAAAAATATACAGTGAGAGGGGTTGTTTCTATAAATAACTGTGTAGCCACACGATGGAATATTACTCTATCATGATAAAATTATGCATTTGAAAAATATATTTAGTGATGTGAGAAAGGGTTGAAGATGTCATGTTAAGGCCAGACAGACAGAAATAAAAATGTAGGTATGTAACTGTTTGTGTGTGTGCCAGTGGGGTGGGGGGTGTGAGTGGCTCACACACAAATCCAAGGAGACCATTTTCCCCTTTCCCTGGTCTCCTTGTCGAGGATCTTTTTCACTTAATGCACCGTGGACATGTTCCATTAGAACTCTCTGGTAGCTGGGTTACTTGGGCATCAGGGATACCATTCTATTAGAAAGGAGATGCTCTTCATTCTAAAGTTTTCCTTGACCTTTAATCTGGTATGCTACTATTGAGGTAAGGGAGTCAGGAAGGAAACTAAAATGTATCGAATGCCTAATAATTTAGAGACGTTTGCTAGGCCCTCCACCCATGTCATCTAGTAATTCTCAGTTATTCTCACACTCTCTTTTTAATATGGAACTTCAACACATCTCTGTAGCATTCTATTCATTCTGTTCTGGTTTAGGCCTGAGGTGCTATTTTGTTCCTGTCAACCCTACAAAGTTAAGGAGTCTTAACCCTGACCCAGATCCAGTACCCAGGTAGGGTACTGTTGTCCACTGACAGATGCTACTAACATTGCTGCCAGCCTGGATCTCTCAATCATTGCTGCTTCTAGCTGTATTCCATCTGCCCACCCTTTTGGGCTTCTCTGAGGCCAACTGCTTGCCTGGCCTCCCACCAGTTGCCTAATAACACTCTACTTTCTGCAACCCATGTTCCACCTGCCCTCCTGGGTGGCCATCAGCACCAGCTCCAGTTAAACCCTCAGCGCCAGTCTAGTTCCAAGTCCAAAGGTCTCCCTGCCCACTGAGGCACCGCTGCAGTTAACCCTGCCATGCCTGGGTGTAACACCTCGATGGTTCTTAAAACATTACGTGTCATGGCGTACACATTGTAAGATTTTTCAGAATATTCCATTTTTGATCTTTTAGCTGTTCCCTTTTCTCCAAATTAAGTTATTTGGAAGGAGTGATATGCTGAAATTTGAGTGTATTTTTTGAAGAGAAAAAATACAGCTGGTTTAACATTCCTGTCCTTCAATCCACTTCACACTGGAGAATGGAAGTGAAGCCAAGTTGTGAAAAATAATAAAGCCAATTATTTTGTCTGTTCCTTTGTGTGATATACAGCACCTTTTGTTTTAAAAAAAAAAGCATAGATCAGCGAGTACAAATTGGTACTTCTGTCGCCCTGGGTATACCATGCCCAGATCATCAGTTATGATTACAGCCTTGTGAATTTGCTTCAACAGGAAGTAAGAGAGAGCTATGCTATCATGAAGGGGAGCCCTGGGCTCTCAGGCTGTGCCTCCTTTGGTGGTCTCAGCTCTGCCTGTTCCTAAAACTGAGCCCAGTGATTTCTTCCTCTATCTTCAGCCCTGCCCTGGAACACATAGCAATTTAGTTTTGTAGCTGGAAGACTTAAATTACTAAGCTGCGTGCTGGTGTGGCTAATACTGAGTCCTTTTCTGGTCATCGGTCTTTTTCTTTCTCTGGCCTTGGTCCCAAGGTGTACTCCCATGGAGACTACCGCTACCCCATCCCACCCCACCCAGGTCGGGTTCCTCCCAGCTGCCCCACTGCAGTATTCCCGTTATCGGCGTGGTCATTTTTTGCTCGGACCCCAGCTGCATCAGGCTGCTTGTGTTGAAAACCCAAGTGGGGCCACTCCCATGTTTTGAAATTCTCCTCTGGTTGTTTGGAGCTATAATTTCCACCTTCAGTTTGTTCCTACTGTACTTCAAGAGGTGTTAAGGGTTTTAAAAACTAGTCTGATCGGTTATTAAGAGGGATTTTCAGCAGGAGGAGGCTGTCAGTTTTTCTCAGGGATTCAACTTGTTCTGAAATTTGGATTCTTCCATCATCATCACTGTCATTTTCCTCTGACTTCCTGACGCTACCTTTGGCAGTTACAGTCAGAAACAACATTTCACACACTCTCTCGTATCAGAGCAAAAACATGGTCTTGATGTAAGATTGTGCTAAGACGTTCAGCAAGCAACTCTCAGTCCCCGCCACACTCCCAGGCAGGGGAGACAGTCAATTTCATATACCTGGATTGTCTCTGAGCAGAATCAGCCCATCCCAGGCTAGCACCCTCCATACCCATGTTTGTTGTATTCTATGTCCGTTTCTTTTAAACTTTCATATTAAAAATTCAGGCTTTGAATTGAGTATAGGAGAATATTAAGCATCAAATATTATCAAAGGAAAGGGAATGAGAAGATTAAAAAAAAAAAAAAGAAGGGTGCCAACCTGGAGTCAGAATACCTGGATTAATGTCTTGGCTCTAAATGATTCACATTTTTCCCAGCATCGCAGAGCCACAGAGATCTTATGGCCTCCCTCCTTCATTTTACTCTTCACAGAACCAGGCGATGACAGAGATTGGCTGGATTTCATAGACACAGGAATGTCCAAGTATATTAAGTTATATGCCTGCTGGTTCTGTATTTCCCCAGGGAACTTCCACAGAGACAGAAAGGAGATTTGGCAGCATTCGTGATGACATTCAAAGGGGGCATTTTCAAACATCTTATGGTGTGTGACAATTGATGTCCACATCTTTATATTGAAATGAGAGTTAGGGAGCAGCTGTCTATTTCATGATGACAGCTTCATGCTCAACAACTTTAGAGAAGTTGGTGCAGAGTAGAAAATTGAGATAAAAGACATATCGCATCTTACCACATATCTGATCATTAATTTGTTTTTCATACAGTTTTTTAAAAAAGCAATACTAAAGTGTATAAAATAAAACATTTTTGTATATTTACTTCATTAATGCCCTAGCACTGAATGCACTTAATCTCTCTTTTAACAAAAATAATATTTTTCTTTATATTCTACATATCTTGCCTAATCACTGAGCTCATCCAAAGTGAAAGTTATATTAGGATTTGCATTAGCAAATATTTGCAATTTGAGTTATAATTAGTCAAATCTATAACATCTCTGAGAAGATTACCATTTTTTCTTAGAACGAGAATAAGATGTTTCAATATTCAGCTAGTAACAATACTTCCTGGTCAGGAAAGCAGAGTTTTTAATAAACTGACATTTTATCACCACTTAGAAGCTAGATGCCATACGTTAAACTTCTGCAGTTAGTCCACAAGATAAATGCAGATTGAAGACTTTCATAGGATTTTCTGCTTATAATCTCAGTATGTGTTCATTGTGTAAAATTTGGAAAATAAACAGAAGCTTAAAAAGATTATCTATAGTTATTATGAAATTTAATCATATATATGTAAAATTATAAATATATGTATATGGAAATGTATATATGTGTGTGTGTGTGTGTGTGTGTGTATATATATATATATATATATAAAAAGACAAAAGTAAATCTCACTCCATATCCTACAACTCAGTTATAAATATTTTAAAAGAATTAGCGAACATCCTTCCAAACACCACTGTATGCTTATTTGTACCTACCTGTATTTATATGTTAAAAGTATTGAGTTCATACTGATTTCTCCAATTCCAGTCCAAGGTCCTACTATTCATTCTAGCCTCCCCCCCTTTCCTTAGTCATAACTTCTTTCTCCAACAATGAAAAACATAGATTTGTTATCTTTGGCACATTTACTTATTTGTTTATTTCTAATATGCACATAAAGAATTTCAGAATTGTTAGCCTATACCTATATGAAAAACAAATTTACTAACTGGAGTACAGTACTTAGGCCAACAGCATTGGCAAATCTTTCTGTAAAGGGCCAGATAGTAACTGTAGGAAACTGGCAAAAAAAAAAAAAGACAAAGTCTTCCCTCAGATATACACATAGCCACCTCCTTCCTTCCTTCCTTCCTTCCTTCAAGCCGTGCTTAGATGGCTGTCTTTTCACTGAGGCACCTCCATGGCCTAATGAGATTATAACCCCTCCCTATCCCACCTAGACCATCCTCATCCCTCTTTCTCTACTTTGTTTCCCCTTGCACTTATCACATTGTATCATACCCTCAGTCCATCCACTCTAATACACATGTTTACACACACACGTTTTTAAATATATACTTTAACATCTCTAAAATGTGACTATTTCTTACAGTCAATAATAGATCATTTACTTGGGCGTTTAAATTATGTCAGCATTTGCAATCAGTAGTGTTCCAGGTTTGATAAAGCAGGGTATATAATTTGCTTTTGTCTTCTGTTTACTTTATATCTTGCCCTTTTAGAATGCAAAAGACACAACTCCAGAGTTATTAAAGGGGATGTTCTAACTGCTGTAAACCCCAAATCTCAGTGGATTAACACAACAAGGGTTTATTTTTCTCTTGTGTCATTAAGGGCTGTGTGTTCCATTTGGGGCCTAAGTGTCCTCTGTTGGATCCTGTACCTCCAGCCAGCTTAAAATGCTGAGGGTTGAAGATCGCTTAAGTATATAGGAGCAAGCCTGCTCTCTGTTTCTGTGTTAATCAGATTATGCTAATGGCTATGTTGTTATGGGTTGAATCCTGTCCCCCCAAAAGACATGTTGAAGCTCTGGTACCTGTAACTGTAACTTGTTTAGAAATAAAGTCTTTGCAGATGTAATCAAGTTAAGATGAAGTCATACAGGGTTAGGGTAGACCCCAAATCCAATGACCAGTAGCCTCATAAGGAGAAACAGGTTTGGAGATACAAAGTCCATGTGATAGAAGAGGCAGAGATTGGAGTTATACAGCCACAAATCATGGAATGCCAAGGACTGCTGGCAACAGAAACTAGAAAAGACAAGGAAGGAGTATTTCCTAAAGCCTTTGGAGGGACCATGACCCTATCAACACCTTAATTTTGGACTTGTAACCTCTAGACCTGTAAAAGAATACATTTCTATTGTTTTAAGCCGCCCAGTTTATAATAATTTGTTACAGCTGCCCTAAGAAACTAATACCCAGCTCCTGATACCAAAATCTGTATCAGTCAGGGTTCTACAGAGAAACAGAGCCCCCAGATATATGGGGAAACAGAATATATATTATTCCACACAGGGCCTTAACATCCTCTGTTAGATTCACTATCTCTAGCCAGCTTAAAAAGTGAGATTTGAAGATCACTGAATATCTAGAAATAATAGGAGGATAGATATAAATATAGATACGGATATATCCCCTACTGGTTCTGTTTGTCAGTTTCTTCTGTTTCTGTATAATTAATAGAATTGCATACATGTATGTAACATTTATTATATAATCATTTCTAATTTATATATACATTTTTTTGAGATTTATTTAAGGGAAATGGCTCATGTTACTGTGGAGACTGGCAAGTCTGAAATCTGTAGGGCAGGCTGTCAGATGGGAAATTTAGGCAGGAGCTGATGCTGCAGTCTTGAGGAAGAATTTTTCCTTTTGCAGGAAATCTCAGTTTTTGCTTTTAAGGCCTTCAACCAACTGTGGGATGAGGCCCATCCGCCTTATTGAGGATAATCTTCTTTGCATAAAGCCCTCTGATTGCAGACGTCAACCACATCTACAATTACATTTATAGCAACACCTAGATTAGTGTTTGATTAAATGACTGGGCACTGTAGCCTAGCCAAGTTGGCATGTCACATATACCAAACTATCACTATAACAAAGTAAATCAAAGTTTATACTACTTGACACACAAAAAATTTGTTTCTCTTTCATGGTAAAATATTGTGCTTGTTGGCGGGGATGGGAACGAGTGCTGGCCTCCACAGCGTCACAGAGCAGATCGGGAACCCATTTAGGAAATCAGAACCCATCTAGAAGTTCCTCCCTTTAGGGCTGTCAGAGAATTGTTTAAAACAGTCCAGGAGGGCTTCCCTGGTGGCGCAGTGGTTGAGGGTCCGCCTGCAGATGCAGGGGACACACGGGTTCGTGCCCCAGTCCGGGAAGATCCCACATACCGCCTAGCGGCTGGGTCCGTGGGCCATGGCCGCTGGGCCTGCGCATCCGGAGCCTGTGCTCTGCAATGGGAGAGGCCGCGGCCATGAGAGGCCCGCGTACCACACACACACACACACCAAAAAAAACAGTCCAGGAACTAGAATATATCCCTTTTCTTACATTGGCCAGAACCCAGAAATATGGCTCCCCTTAACTGCAAGCGTGGCTGGGAAATTTAGTCTTTCTGTGATCAAGAGGAAAATGAGATGGTTTGAATGAATAAAAAGCCCTGTGTGCCGCATAGGATTTTTTTTTTTTTATCCTGCTCTGTTCACTGACATATCCCAAGCATCCAGAATATTATACTCTGAAACATATTTGTCGAAGTCCTAATGAAAAAAGAAACTATCAGTATAAAATAAATAATAAATATAAGAAATTCTAAAGCTTTAACATATTATTTATTAAAATATACTTGAACAACTGAATTCTCCCATTAAAGGATAGAAACAAAGCACAGCTATGTACTTTTTAAGAGCAACACACTTTAATGATAACAACGTAGAAAATAAAGGGATGGGAAGAGATACTGTTCAACTATATTTTTAAAAAATGGAAAGCACAAAGTTTAAAGAGAGTCTCTGTGTTAATGAGAGACAAGTTGCCAGGTAAAGTTAATGGGATGAATCAGGATAAAGAGGAACACTAAGTAATAAGAAGAGCACAATTTATCAAGATGATAACCAGTCATTAACCAATATAAACCAATCTTACAGAGCCACTAAATATATAAGGTAAAATACATTAGATTAAAAAAAACAGCTTGATACAAATACAATTATATAATTATAATGGAAACTTCCAATATATCTTTTGTCATGGTTGAAGAGATCTGTAGAGAAACATACATAAAGACACAGATAAATTAACTAAAACCATCAATACCATAAATAACTGGGACTTTAGGTCATTTTCTACATATCAGTGAAGTAAAATAAATCACAGACAATGGCAGAAATTATGAAAGCGAGCTAGCTAGCTAATATGTTCTGGTGAGTGACTCTTTTTATGTACCTCCTTTATTTGCTTCAAAACCATTTCCTTTAGTGCCTCTTTCTAATTAAGTCTCATTATACATAATGATGGACTCTGCACTTCAGCCCTGTTGATACAGTACTGCTACAGGGTGTATTTACCCAGATATAAAGAAGTTCTTGGGAAGTCGGAGTTCTGTGCAGTGAAAAGGGCAATCTCTGGAGACAAAAGACTGGGTTTGAATTCTGACCTTGCCCTCACTAAGGTAATTGAATACCTCTTAGAGATGCAAAATGTATCTGGAATCACAAACTTGAGTTCAAATTCACACTATAATTTGCCAGTTATATGATATTAGGCAATTTACTTAACCTCGTGGAGATTCGATGTTCTTATCTCTAGATGAGAAACCATCTCTAGAGATGCAAGTCTGTCTGTAACTTCAGTAAGCTTTTACATAGTAGTACAAATAGTTTAGAGATGCAATTCTGTCTGTAACTTCAGTAAGCTTTTACATAGTAGTACAAATATACTTTATCTTCTAGGATCCAAAAATCCTCTGCAATCCCCATTTCAAATAAAGAACTGTATTTATGTTAGAATAGCTAAAAAGCCAATTGAGACACTTTTTGCAAAATAAAGGAAATGGTTCCCCAAAAGAACAAAGAGGGGTTAATTAAGGCAGTGTTAATATAACAGGTTCTGTCACTTCCATTTATCAAATTTCCAAAACATAGGCTAGAAATTGAAAGAGCTTCAAGTGTTACAGGCTTGTTTTGAGTTTTATATATACACAAGTGACAGTGCTTAATGCAGAACTTGCCTAATGGGTGATCAATACTTATTACCTATCTTCTTCCCTTTGATATCTGGGAGTAAAATCAAGTTGATGGAGCTGCATCATTGCTCTCACTGCCACAAATACTGACAATCGTCCATTGGGATTTTCCTACTCAATAAATGTCTTCCTGACGAAGCCAAATGATTTCCTTTCTCACATATATATTATGATTGAAAATGGGGAATTGCTGATTTACAAAATAAGTTGTGATGCTGATAGAAAAATGTCAATAACGTGCTTATACATGTAAGGCACAGGGGATTAAAATATGCCTGGGCAAGCAAAAAGAGAGCAATGGTATTAAACATCCTAATAAATATTTGATAGAAGGACAGAAATTGAGGGAAATGGATAGACTTGGAAGAGGAAGAAGCAAGAAAAGAATAAGGAAATGTAACATTTGCCTCAGGTCTTTGAAATATGCAAGAGAGAAAAGTTGACATGGAAGAGTGTAAATATTTTAGCAAAAGAAAAAAGAAGCGCTTGAAATGAGAAATACACAAGACAGTAGATGTTCTGTTTTATCCACTTTGAATGTTTCTGTGAGGGTCAAGCATAAAAAGTACTGAGATGGAATATTAATGCAGTCTAACCTTTAAGCTACCATAGACCCACGCACAAAGACAGACACACACTGAAGATTTAGTAGATCTCAAACTGAAAGTGCACAAGAATAACCCTGAGAGTTATTAAATATACAGCTTATAGAATTTGCATTTTTACATGCACTTTGGCTGATTCTAATATAGATGTTTGGCAGTCCACAACTGAGAAACACTCTCTAGTTTTTCTGTACTTCATCATTACCCTTAGAGAGGTGGATTTCCAACTAACATTTTCATCTTGTTTCCTGGGTGGGATTATAGATTCAGAACAACTTAGAGAATTGAAAGTCATGTTTTTAGTTATGCAGCAGAACCCACTAAGATTTGAATGAGCACTCTTTATTGAGCAGAACATTCATGGGACTTTTTCTAACCCATGGGTTGTGATTACAAGAGAAGAAAGAGATGGCAGGCAAACTTGGCACGAGATTCAAAAGAAAAGAGACTTGAAGCATCCCTGAAAGAGAAGGTAATCCAGCCCACAATGCTAAGAAGATATTCAATATCAGCATTCTGAAATTTGGGGAATTATAGCAGCAGATGATGCTGCTGCCTTCCAAAGGGCTGTTAAAATACATGTGTATGGAACAAATAGAGTTCACTTTGAGGGATTTCTGAATGATGATTATTCAATATCAAGCAGAATTGGAAGAGGAAGGCTGTTTAATGTTAATTCCTGAAGGACTGCTAAAAATTCAATGGTAGAAGATTCTCTACTTGAAGAAGTAGACCAACCAGCAGGAATTAAATATTATAAGAATAATAGCAAGGTGTTATGTGTGTGTGTGTGTGTGTGTATACACATATATACATATACACATATATACACACAATATAAAGATGATAAAACAATAAATAAATAATTATAGAAGAATTGCATATAATATGGCATAACAGCTTATACTTAGTTTCTAGAAAAAATATGTCCATTTATAAGCAACATGAATCTAAAATTATCATTGAGTTCTGTAGTAGTTTGTTTTTTGGTTTATGGTTCAAATACAACCAAATAAAACATAACAAATGCATACCTACTATGTATGAGAGATTGTGCTTGTACTTTGAGCAATTAAAATTGTGTTCAGCTGCAAGTAACAGAACACCCAATTAAACAATGATTTCAGTAAACTAGGGGTTTTATTTGTCTGAAGTGATGAGAAGTACAGAGGTGTAGGGAGTCTGGGGCTGGTACAGCACTACAAAGTGTCCTTGGAATTTTAGATCTTTAACTTATTCTCATCAACCATGTTAGCATGTGGCTTCCATCTTCATTCTGGCTGCCTCATAACTGCAGGAAGTCTGTGCCATCCAACTCCAGGCTGAAAGGAGGAGGAGGGCACCTAACAAATGGCTAAATCTTTTAATAAATGATTAACTAAGTGCTCCCATAGAAAGCGATTTGCTGAAAGACAACCTAGAAATTGTCTATTCTAATGCTATACAGCAGAACTGTGTCATAGAGCCACCGTAAACGGTACAAGGAAGGCTGAAACCCTGAGTATTTAACCTGAGTACATTAACACTTTGAAAAAATTATGATAGAGTGGAGAACAGATATCAAGTAGGCAAATAGAAATGCCTATAAAATCAGATATGTTATCTAATTTAAGCATTTTATAAATCATATGCATTTTATTTCTTAAATAGATGAAGACATTGAGACATATTGAGAGAAAGGTTAAGTAACTTGCCTGAGGTCACATGAGGTTACTAAAGGACAAAATCAGGAATTAAAGCCCATGTAATCCAATGTTAATATCTTTTTCCAGCATATAACATTCGTCCAGGTACCACCAAGCAATATATTCCTTAGAAAGTCAATTACAAAAAAAAAACCCAATTTGTTCATCATTCGCCAGTCACGTGGTCAATGCCTTCTGATGGTAGAGATTTTGCATTTTTTCGTCCTAGACTGAAACAATTTTTAGGGCACAGGCCATGTCTTCAACATTTTTTTTTTTTTTAAAGAAGATGTTGGGGGTAGCAGTTTATTAATTAATTTATTTATTTTTGCTGTGTTGGGTCTTCGTTTCTGTGCGAGGGCTTTCTCTAGTTGTGGCAAGCGGGGGCCGCTCTTCGTCACAGTGCGCAGACCTCTCACTGTCGCGGCCTCTCGTTGCGGAGCACAGGCTCCAGACGCGCAGGCTCAGTAGTTGTGGCTCATGGGCCTAGTTGCTCCGCGGCATGTGGGATCCTCCCAGACCAGCGCTCGAACCCGTGTCCCCTGCGTTGGCAGGCAGATTCTCAACCACTGCGCCACCAGGGAAGCCCTCTTCAACATTTCTGTATCCCTGATACTTAGTGTTGATTGGTAGAAACAGAGATATCAAGCTAGATAAATCTGGATTTAGAGACTATTTTTTCAGCTTACAGAATCTGGGGGAGAGGGTTTTGTTCTTGTTGTTGTTGTTTTTAATTTTTCCAATACCCACACAAGGCATCATAGAACATGTTCTAGAGTATGCATTTAGCAAATTCTTGCTAAAGGTTTAAATAAATAATTAAAATGTGATTTTGTATGGATGTAAAATCTGTATGTGCATATATATATGTAGAGTAAGAAGAATAGCAGTAAAAAGAGCAGTGCCTATTGGAATTATGATTCATTTGGTTAAAAGGTCACACAGAGCTGGAAAAATATTAAGTGATAAATTGATAAATTATCAATTAATAAAAAATATTAATTGATAAACTCGACCTGGGTTTCACTGTGATGAATTTCATTCATTCAATCCAAAAATATTTATTGAGCACCTACCTTATACCAGCCATTGTCCTAAACATCATGGATACAGTGAATAAAACAGAGAACGTATTGTTATGGGTTGAATTGTGTCCCCAAGTTTCATGCATGGAAGTCCTAACCCGCAGTACCTCGGAACGTGACCTCATTTGGAGATGGAGTCTGTAGAGGGGTAATCAAGTTAAAATGAGGTCATCAGGGTGGCCCTAATCCAATATGATTAGTGTCCTTATAAAAAGGGGAAATTTGAACACAGATGTCCACTAGTCTGTCCATAGTTTAGTCCCTGCAAACTATATAAAGATGAAGGCAGAGTCGGGGTGATACAACTTTGGCTAAGGAATGCCAAAGATTGTCAGAAAGCCACCAGAGACTAACAGGGGGGCATGGAACAGATTCTCCCTCACAGCCCTCAGAAGAAACTAACCCCTCTGACACCTTGATCTCGGACTTCCAGCCTCCAGAACTCCCTCTGACACCTTGATCTCGGACTTCCAGCCTCCAGAACTGTGAAACCATAAATTTCCACTGTTTACCCCACTTTGGAGTACTTTGTTTTGGCAGCCCTAGCAACTATACACAAGTGAAGCCCCTCCCTCCTGGAACTTTACATTCTAGTCTGGAGCAGGGAGGGAAATAGATAATGTTGCATATAGTAATAAAGTCTAAGGAGTAAAGAAGACTAGGGGGAAGGAGATAAAACATGCCATCTTATGTAATAGGATCTCTGATAAAAGGACATTAGAAGTGAAAGGAGGTAGGGATTGAGTTGTGTTGATATCTGGAGGAAGAACATTTAAGGGCAGGGGAGCAGCCAGTCCATAGCTCCTGGGAAAAGGAGTGCTTCTGGGTTAGAAGAGCTGCCATGAGGTCAGTTGGTTCAATTAGAATAAGGGACAGAGAATGGTAGCAGTATAGTCAGAGATTTAATGGAGGAGCAGATTGTATAGGTCCGTGTTTTATTTTGATGATAACTGGTTTCTATTCTAAGTGACATAGAAAGCCATGGGAGGGACTTTTGAGCAAAGGAATAATGTGATCTGACTTAAAATTTCAAAGGATCTCTCCAGCTGCTGTGCGGGAAGAGACTGTGGGGAGGGGGGCAGAGTTGGAAGCAGAGAAGTCAAGGAGGAGGCTAATGTGCTAAAAACTTCCAGGTGTGAGATGCAGCTGGTTTGTGCCAGAAAGGTGGTGGAGGAAAAGATGATAGGCAAGTGAAGGGTCGGCTGAAGCATCCCAAATACGACGGGAAGCTTGACAGAGAAATGGAGACCAGATCTATGGAGGACGCTATAGGAAGTTTCTGTTTAAGAAGAGCAGTAAAGGAGAGGGAATTGAATGTTAGTACTGGAAGGAATAGATGAAGTTGGTGTCCGGGAGAATTTGGCTTGCTACTGTCATGAAGCCATCCAGAGCAATGGGGTCATCAACCAACACATAATTTATTCCTACTCCTCATATCTTTGAGTGACATTTATGGACCCATTTTAGTCCCTGCAATGAGCAAATGAATTTCATTTTCCCTAGAGAAGGCTCAATTTGAACAAGGGGGGAAATGTCATTATTTTAATCTCCTATGGCTTTGAACCCCTTATCTAGGATTTACATCTATCTATTAATATGAAGAAAAGGAAATTCCTTAAAACAAAAGTTCAAGCTGATTTGACATCAACTAAGTAAAAATGTTTGGTTTAATAACAGCAAATGCCCATAGCACGAATAATTCAATAGTTAAGTACTTAAGTAGTTTGAAGTCCCACAAAATTTGTTGAAAATTTCTTTGCACCTAGCTGTTTGCATATATTGTTTAGTAACCATGCAAATTACCTTATCGTATATTCCAATTTTTGCAACAGCAAGAAATGCCCATTTAAAACAAAATTTTTTAAATAAAATAAAATTTAGGGATAACATGACTATATTGAGTTCAGTGTAATTGTATCTAATATTGCAGTATAATAAGCTAATCAGCCTTCTTGATTTTGTAGCAGTAACAAATCTCAGTCTAAAAAATGTGGAGTAGATGTGTATACAAAGCCATTTGTGTCGTGGGTTCAAAGTGTAGGTACTTGAAACGTGGGTTTGAATCCAAGCATTGTTAGTCACAAGTTGAAGGATCTCGTTAACCTCTATGTGCCTCAGTTTCATCTCTAACATGGGAATAAAAATAGCAACTACTTCATAAAATTGCAGTAGGTTTTTAATTAATTAAGACACGTAAAGTGTATAGATAAACGGCTGCTTACAATAAACCCTCAAAGATTTAAGCTATATTATTATCTTCGTTATTTAAATTTCCTTCTTTTCTATCTCAAGTTGCATTTCATTGGGTTAGAGAAAAGTGTAATCACAGTTCATCCTTGACTCCTGTTCCCTGAGGATAGCGTCACAGTTCTGTAAAGAGGTGTGGTTTACCCAGTGCCCAGGCACCGGTGCAGCTGCAAGAGATGGTAGATGGGCAAATCCTCTGTGCTCTTGTCTATCCACGCTGGAATCTGCTGAGGTGTCCTCACTACTGTCATGTGTTTAGTCCACAGAGGCCATTGCTGCAGACTGTAGTCTTCCCAACCTCCTAGCTCATGTATGTCAGGCTCTCGGTGATTGTGCCTATCAGGTTCACGGGGAATAAATTGACGTGCCTAGCTGCTACCCACCCTGGCAGATCTGAGGGTCATCTCTCTGGCTCCTCTAGCATCCCATCCTTCAGTGTAAAGCTGAAGTTGGGAGAGCAGTGGACATGGGGTACTCTGGTCTTGCTGCCTCCAGGGACCGTAGTTAGCAAGTTCAAGGCAGCCCTGTTTGGGAAGCTGTTTCACTTCCTCTAGTTGGAGCAGTGGGATGGTGAGAAGTGCATGATTTGGCAGCAGCAGTGTGCATACTTTTTTCTGAAGGTCACCTCCCAGGCCTTTTGGCTTTCCTCCATTTCTTCCCTTCACCTAGAAACTCTTTAATGTATTGATTTGCAGGGGAGCCTGGTTCTTTGTCTATACCATCAAATCTAGTATTTTATATTTCAGTTTCTTCTGAGCCAAGGATTTTGCAACTCACAAACTTTTTTTTTTAATTGCTAAGACCTCCCTCCCCGGAAGCAACAGACAAAAGAATACAGGATAGAAGGAACTACCTGTAACAGAGGTCACATTGAGTAAAACTTCAAAAATCCATGCAGCTATTTAATTTTTCTTTATTTACTCAAATACTCTCTCTGTGCCAGGAACTATAATATAAAGACATACTAAGCATGGCTTTTTTTATTAAGTTCCTTATAGTCATTTGGGGGAAGATGAGCAGGAAAGCAAAGAACTATAATAGAGTGTGATGAACCTACAGTACATAAATATAAAAGATTCCATGAAAGACTGTTTCTATTGGAGACAGTATGTGGGAAAAGATATGCATTCCAGAGCGAGTTGTGTTTAAAAAAAGTGAGTCGTTATGAATGAAGTTCACCAGACTGCACGTGAGCAAGGTGAGGCTTTGGAATTGGAGAAGGAATGTGGAGGTGGGGCTGGAGAAGCAGGATGGGGCTGGATCATTAATGTTTGACTTACATGGCATGCTAGGCAAGGTGGAAAGTTTTCTGTGGGGACAGCGGCATGATTTAATGAAATTACGTGCTTCCCATCTTGGGAAGCAAATTAGCCCATCTTGAGCAAATTAGTACACCTTTCTGAATCTCAGTTTCCTCATCTGTAAAATATTATCTGCAGAAAGGATGCTGTGGGGATGAGTCAGCAGGATGTCATATAGACTCACAAGTCTATCATTTGTAGATGGTAGCTTTGAAGAATAACATTGTAGACCCTATTCATTTGCTTTGCTAATGTCTAAGTGATGTAAAATTAGAACTTTATAAATTCATCCATACTCAGCTTTTGACATCCACATAAATTCATCCATACTTAGCTTTTGACATCCACACAGCATTTTGAAAAGGTTATCTCACTAATAGGATGCCCGGCAGAGTGATTAGTTTTTATCCACATATCTAGAAAACACACAGAGAGAGTTATCAAGACTATAGAAGAGGGTAGTGGGAGGATGAGGGTGAGAACTTCAAAGTACCTGGATTCCACTGGGTTCCCAGCTAATTATAGCCAAAATTAGATAATAGTTTCTTCCATTATTTTAATAAAGATGCTTTCCCTAGTTTTTCTACACTACGAAGAATTCAGCCACTCTGGGGTAAGCCATTATTGGGTGAAGGCTCTACCAGTTTAATTTCCATTTCTTTATTTCTGTTAAATAAAAGAAGCTTACATTAGTCCTATGTTATTAACTACTTAATAGATTTAGGAAGCAGGTAGCAGAAGAAGAATTGTTCTTTGCGTTTAAATGAACCAAATAATACCCTCAGCTGGTTATGCATTTAGGGGGAAAGAAATTGCTACATTTTAAGTCTGCAGAAGTAATACATTAATCCATTAGTGAGCCCAAGTGTGTTGTCTGTTGTGCTCATTATCGAGCATTCCCAGGTGTTCAGGGGTTTTTGAGTCTAAATTGTCGTGACTTTTAAACTTGGTAATAGAAATATCCAGCATAAGTATCATAAGCTATGAAACTATTCCCATACCAGTGCTTTTTACAAAGAAAAGTACAGCATTAAATATTAAATTAAGATGTTCCCCAATATTGGAATGTGTTAACTTGTCAGAATGAAGCTAAGAAACAAACTTAGTAATAGAAACCGTAGGGTTGCCAAGTTTTCTTCCCAGTTGCCTGATTTTAGGTATCATTTTAAGAGCACAATACCAAATATTAGGCACCGTGAGTATGTGCATTTAAACAAATAAATCAGTTGATTTCTTCAGATACTCATTATCCATCTATTTGTGGATTCAGTCAACAAAAATGCTTTGAGCATTTACTACCTGCTAGATAGGGCACATAGTCTGGAAGGAGGCGAGACTGCCAGACAAATGACCACAAGATAGAATTGAAAGAGCAAAGTGTTATTAGAAAGGGCACCTCTTGGGGAATTGTTTGAGCTGAGTCTGAAAAGAGCAAGATAAAGCAGTTCTTTCAAAGATCAGGAGCTCTAAAAATCATGTTGTATTGAAGCACTTTCTTTCATTCCACAAATGGAGCTGAGTTTGTGTATGGAACAGAGGCAGAGGAAGAGCACAGGAGTGAACATGGCTGCCATGGATGGCTGTGGATAAAAGCCTCGTTGAGGCTTTTCTCTGCAACCTTAGTGGCTACCAGTGCTTCCCTCTTCTCCCAAAGAACATTAAAATAAGAACTTCTTGGGCTTCCCTGGTGGCGCAGGGGTTGAGAGTCCGCCTGCCGATGCAGGGGACACGGGTTCATGCCCCGGTCCGGGGAGATCCCACATGCCGCGGAGCGGCTGGGCCCGTGAGCCATGGCCGCTGAGCCTGCACGTCCGGAGCCTGTGCTCCACCAACGGGAGAGGCCACAGCAATGAGAGGCCCGCGTACCGCAAAAAAAAAAAAAAGCACTTCTTATATAAGTAGTCACTTGCCTGAACATCTCAGTTCATTGAGGTGATAGAAGAGGAAAAGAAAACTTTCCTCTTTCCTTCTTTCTTTTTTTTTTGTTCCCTGCAGGTGATTCACAATTCAGTGAGGAATAAACTATGTAACTCGAAATATAGTTTGTGTGTATGTGTGTGTGTGTTTTAATGGAAGCCTATTGAAAATGTCCAGAAAATCTGGAAGACTAAGGTAGAAAATCTCGCCTGAGAGAAAGCATTATAGTTTATAAGCATGATTTACTTTTTAAAAAAATCTCGCAATGGTATACCTCATTGAGAAAGAAAATTGGTGGGGTTATGAAAAAGATTCAATAAACATTTACTTTCCATCTGCTGTTTGAAAGGCAGAAGGGGAAGTGAAGGAGGGGCAGGCAAAAGATCCTAGTTTTCCTAATTAGTTATGGTATAGGTATATCTATACTGGTTCTATTTCAGTGCACAATAATCCTACTCCTAAATACAGATCCCATTATCATTCATAGAAAAACAGAGCAGGTAACGTTATTTCAGGCTTTCAGAGATGGCTTCAGGAGGAAGTGGTCCTTGAAAGACAGACTGAGTTTGTAGGAGGAAGACTTGAGAGTCCATCAGGAAAGATATTCAAGGCTAGTGTAATGGCTGGAATAAAAACATGAGATGTGTGGGTATGGGCCTATTTGAGGGAAGTGGTAGTAGAACAGAATCTTTAGAGAGTTAGGAAAAATGGGTGACTTCTTTCTCATATTTTAAGTGATTTCCTACAGAAAAACTTTAAATAGCCAGCTACCTTCTGCATTTGAAGAACTATTTGTCATGCAATATATTTTTCCATACAAATAAATACCTTTACGTAAAATAAAATAGAGCAAAGCCAGTGGCAGTGACAATGGACAAGCCTACCATTCAGAGGCCAACCTAAAGAGTGGTTACCAAAAGCGAAATACAAAAGTGCCAGGTCTGTCTTGTGTTGTCTTGTCCCACATCATTTCTTGATGGCATCAGGCATCACTTAAGAATAAGCTTCCAACACACAGGCTTGTTTTGGGTCTTAGCCCTGACACAGGTAGCCCAGCCTATCATAAGTTGCACTTTCTCGGCCGCTAATCAGTTTTCCTGAGTCCTAACATAAAAGGACCTCTTCCTGATTATGACCTTAACTTGCCTCCTAGTTTGAATTATCTTTGCTATTTCCTCGGTGTGGACTTGCTCTTTTCTTTACTTCATCATGAATGAGGCTTTTTGCCAGCTCCATTACTTCCCTGCATTTGGGTGTTCCAGATCAATACCTTGGGCAGTTGGTCCAGGACCAAGAATCTTCGACCTCTTGGCTAATCATTCTGTTTGGTCCCTCTATTTTTGGCAGATGGGAAGCAGAAGATACCTTTGTTGGGATCTCCATGCTACCAAAGCTGTCATCTGTTGGGAGGTGGGAGTTAGGTTTCTTTGCTCTTTGCTTAGGAGAGTTCATTTCAGAGCAATGTTTCTTAAAATGTGTCCATCATTTTCTGAATTAGTATTCATCATGAAGCTATTGCAATTTTGAATTCAGGAATATAATGAAAAGCATAGTGCTAAAACAACTGGTTAACAAAAGCTTTAATTAATTAGCATATCAACTGCAAACACATATAATGCTGATTGCCATATACTTCTTTCTTTCCTTTCTTTTACTTTTTTGAGTAGACATTCCCCTATTTTATTATAATCCTTACATCTACCAACCTTAATCTCTTCTGTATGTCTTCATTGATAATAAAATGGATTGAAGTTGAAAAGTTACAATCTGTAAAAGTGTACAAAACAAATATTTCAAAGATTGCTTGAATGGTTTGACACTATTAAGAAGTAACCCCTTAAATAGCATATATAATAATATTTTAATTACCATGGAAAATTGAATACTTTTTCCTGATAATTGACCACTTGTTCACATGAATCCTAAATTACATACAAAAATTATGTGCCAATGGTATACATGTGTTGGACACTTTCAGATAATAATCTGGTGATTTTTGGACTCCAGAATTGTAGTCTCATGTAAATAGTAATTAAATGTAGTACTTTGATATGGGGGGTGTTCTAGAAACAATTATGTATATTGTTTTTTCAATATCAAAAGAGTTGCACCCAGAGGTGTAATGTTCATTGGAATCCTCAGAAACTGAGGTGATGGAAAACAGCCTGGATGTGCTCTGAAGGAATTCAAAATATCACATGCAGTGGGCAAAGGGGCTGACTCAGATGGCATTTCATTCATTCAATAAATATTTATTGAGCATCAACAAAATGTCAGATTTTGATAGGCTAGAGTGATAAATCAGTGAGCAAGAGAAATAATGACCCTTCACTCCTGGGATTTGAGATAGTTTTCCACCCTCAGAATATAGGCATCTATAAATACGGCCTTTAGTTTGCACAACGCTTATTTTCTTCAGCTATTAAATGGGGGTCAGTAGCACTACTTTACAGGCTAATTTTTTTTTCCTTTTTTTGCGGTACACGGGCCTCTCACTGTTGTGGACTCTCCCATTGCGGAGCACAGGCTCCATACGCGCAGGCTCAGTGGCCATGGCTCACGGGCCCAGCCACTCCGCGGCATGTGGGATCTTCCCGGACCGGGGCACGAACCCGTGTCCCCTGCATCGGCAGGCAGACTCTCAACCACTGAGCCACCAGGAAAGCCCCAGGCTAATTTTTAAAGTTATATAAAATAATGTGTGTGGAAGTTCCCAGTGAGAAAATATGAGAAGTTGATAAAATATGACAAGAGCTGGGGAATTTCAAGGACAAAAACCCCTAGTGCATTCACCTGTACAAATTTGCTATCATCGATTATATAACCAAAATAGCAGTATTTTTTGAATGAAGAATTCTTCTATATAATGATAATTCTTATTTAATTCTTTAATCAATAATTGTGAACATGAAATCATTTTAAGTCTAATGTTCTAAGATGTTTTCACTGGAAAATTCTACAAGCCATTTAGGCAAGATTCATCCTTGAAGAGCAACTTAAACAAAGAGTCACTCATAAACCTCAGTTGTAACTCTGATTTCTTATTTGATTTCACGGAGCGGAATGCCCATCTTGAGTTTGCGCTGCACGAACGTGTGGCCGTCTCCATGGCTGCTTGCTTCTCCTCCTTTGATACAAACGAATATTTTTATTTAGAGGATGAGAGGGGAGTGTGAAATAGAAGTGTCTCTGTGCAAGAGGAATCCGTAACAGAGCTTTTGAGAAGAAAAATTAAGAGGTCATGTTTCATTACAAGGCCCGTGGAAGGGAGAATGGGGCTATGTGCTCTTCTGGAAAAGTGGTTTTACTTCTCCATGATTGATGACCTGTCTGGTGTGAGGCTGGTCACAGTATTAATGTCAGGACTTACTCTCAACAGTAGAAAAAGCTGTCAGTTCTGATATGATAGAAGTAAGAGTGGGATTGGGATTATAGAGCTGAAGTGGCCACAGAGAGTCCTCTGACTTAGGCCCATGAGGCAAGGTGATTTCGTGTAAAATTGACTTTAAACTTATTTTACATGTACAGAGAGAAGACCAGAAAGAACTGAAATAAAAATTTAACAGGAATTAGTTTCAAAATATAATAAGAAATGTATCATTTTCATTAATATGATGTTTTACTGTCCAAATTTTATTCATAAACATGTAGAAATTTTGGACTTCCCTGGTGGCACAGTGGTTAAGAATCCGCCTGCCAACGCAGGGGACACAGGTTTGAGCCCTGGTCTGGGAAGATCCCACATGCCGCGGAGCAACTAAGCCCGTGCGCCACGACTACTGAGTCTGTGCTCTAGAGCCCGCGAGCCACAACTACTGAGCCTGTGTGCCACAACCACTGAAGCCCACGTGCCTAGAGCCCGTACTCCACAACAAGAGAAGGCACCGCAATGAGAAGCCCATGCACCGCAAGGAAGAGTAGCCCCCGCTACTAGAGAAAGCTCATGCGCAGCGACGAAGACACAACACAGCCAAAAATAAATTTAAAAAAAAATTTTTTTTTAATGTAGAAATTTTAAGATCAAATATATATGTGTGCTGATAAAAATAAAATTACCTGTTTAACAAGGTAGCATGATTTAATGGAGAGAGCATGGAGGTTAGAATCTAACCTGCATTCATATCCAAACTCTTGCACTGAGTAGCTGGAAAAAGGATAATCTGATAATAGCCCTCTCCTTTTAGGACAACATGATAGAATGGAATGCAATGCCTGGAAAGGGCCTTTCCTTCCTCACCCTGCAGGAGTGAGCTCACACTCTTGCCAGCTCTCCTTCCCTCCCTGTTGCGGGACTGACCCAAAAGGCCTGAGAGAGTCACGTCTGGCTATTCTTGGCTCCCAGTTGTCACGTTGTCTTAGTGACTGCCAAGTGTCACTTCCCTCTGGTGAACAGTTATATGCTCTGGGAGCCTGTGGTGAGCCCTATTCCCCCATCCTGTGACACCTTAATCTTTTTGAAAGGTATATATTCTGAGAATCCCATGGATTGCTTCTAGACTCTAGCTTCCCTCAGCCCTTACCCTCCTAATCAGAAACCTTAGAGTCTATCCCAGCCTCTCCTAGTTTACCTGTCTTGTTATAATAAACTGGGACACACATGACAGTGCCTTGACGTGTGACATCTCATCACCTTGTCCATGATCTTCTCCAGGAGCAAGCAAAATACAGTGACCCACTGGTGAAGCATGACACAGTTACATCTCTTTACAGTGATTCTAGAAACTACTAGAGAATGATAAGCACAGGTGTCAGGAGTCAGCAGATGTTCAAGACCCAGCTTACCATCTTCATAAATCCAGTTTAGTCTTCTTAGTTGTGATGGACTACCTCCTCCTAAAGCGTCACCACTGAAAAGTCATTTGACATGGATCTGAGGGTAGAATCTACAGAGTGACGGATTTCAGTTCAGTGATTAAGATAAACCATTTATAAAATGACATATTTTATAGTTGAGTGGCTAGTTTCCTCCACATTTAAATGGGACCTGTTTCCCAGCACGGGTACTATGATAGATTACTACCACAGAGTGCTTCATAACAAGGTGGTAGCTTACATCAAGTTGGGAAATACTCCACCGGGGGAGTCTCGGCACACATATGAAGACCTTTAGGGATTCTTGCAGTGGAGAAGCCTTTTGAAGTTTAAGCGACTATTCTAACTTTTTAAAACACAGAACAATATTTTCATATAATATGTTTTTCCACATCCCCTGGAATAAGGGCTTAAATCATCCCATTTGGAACTACTCTATGATGGAACTACCTGTTCAGTTACTTTTAATATAAGAGTGACACTGAAACTCACATTCATGTTGCATCGTCCCGGTGCTGCATTACAGGGGTTCCTCATCACAGGCTGGACAACTTGTCTCATCTCGCCCTGAGATTGGAATCAAGTCAAGGATTGCTTTTGGTTGCTTTTCCTCATTCTGCCCAGATTGAGGGAACTGTTTGTAGCCCCTTGTTGTCTGTCTGTCAACATATAAATAAGAAGCTTTGAGGGACTTCCCTGGCAGTGGGAAGATTCCACTGGTTAAGATTCCACTTTTCCACTGCAGGGGGCATAAGTTCGATCCCTGGTTGGGGAACTAAGATCCCACATGCCGCGTGGCCAAAAAAAAAGAATTATGGACATGTTGGAAACATGTGGGCCTTGAATTTCCCGGAGTTTTTGACTTTATAGCATGTTAAGTTTGTCTCCTTGGTCACTTCCGTAGCCCTCAAATCTTAAGCACGTTTTGGGCAGAGCTGCTGGCATTTGTTAAGTGTGTTGCCAATTTGAAGATTATTTGGTTCAATGGCTGGCACATATTCAGGCACAACTCCGCACATCCCTTGCCATATGTACAAACAAATAACTTCAATTAGGCAAGGCTCGTTATGAAGAAATCTCCCTAGGAACCAATGAAAAGATGTTAATGATTTGCCAGTTTGGTTCCTTGGAGAGAGGGAATCCCTCTCTACCTAGCTTATATTGGGCACTTCATCAATAAACCAGCGGTGAGCAAATAAATAAGTAGTGCTTCTACAGTGCCTGAGGATACTTGAAAACAATTTGTTCTCTTAAGTGGATTAAATAACGCCTCCCTGAACGTCTTATTAACTGATGATTTTGTAAAAATTAGCTTTTTCTTCATAAGGAGGGCATAAGTAAACCCTGAGAATGACTGGTGGCTGAAAGTCGAGAAGCTTAGGCTCAGTTGTGTTTCTACTACTTATCAGCAGTGTAGTTTTGGGAAAGTTTGTTTACCCCTGTTCCTCATCTGTAAAATGAGGATCATGACAGTCTTACAAGTTTCTGTGAGTTAATACTTTAAGCAGTTCCTGGCATGTAGTAAGTGCTCAGTATATCTTAGCCACTACTATATAATCAAAGGGTGCAATATTCCCAAAGAACTGCAATTTTTACGTATAAAAGTTCATCAGACTCTAAAAGAAATGGGAATTATACATTCTAATACGTGCCATAGGGAAGATCAAACTGTTTTTCTTGAAGTTATTTGCCTCCTCCTTCATCCCAATATCTGCACAGTTCTTGGCGCCTGGTTTGTTGAGTGAATGAATAAATGAGTAATTAATTGATTCATTCTTATCACATTCCTCTTGATGTTTTCGTGCAGACCTGAATATCCCCAGGAACGCTGTTTGCTTTAAGAATTAGCCAGTGAAGGGTTATGAGAAGTATTGTGGTTTCTGTTCTGTGTGACTCAGTTGACAAAATTAATTGCTTTTCTGTCATGCAATTTCATGGATTTTCATCAATCCTTTTGTCTGTTAACAAATCCTGTCAGTATCTTTAAACCTGCATTAATGATCAGTGTTTAGCATTTTAGTAAAAGAATGGAAATGTGTATGTGTGTGTGTGTGTGTGTGTGTGTGTGTGTGTGGTGAGAGAGGGAGAGCGAGAGAGAAAGAGGGAAATTTTAAATAAGATCTAACTTTTTATTTGTGTGTTTCAGTAGTGTCAGTCTTCATGAATGTTATTATAAAAAGTAAATAATTTCTCTATAAAATCTAAGAATATAATGCCATGTTGCTTGACAGTATTTCTGAGAACTACTACTCTAATAATTAGATGTAACTTTTCTGCTGTGTTAAGAGTAGACAGATTTCCTTTCTCTTAAGACATCTACTTACACCGTTTAGTGTTTGAATAATTTTAAAATTCTGATTTCTGTTCCTTTTACTGGTTATGAATTCATTCTGGTTTAAAGTGTTTAGATTGCCCTCAAATTTATCAAACTTGCCACTCATTTCTTCGTGCAATTTCCAGACTTACAAAGCCTGATTGCCCATATCTCCTGTCTCATATAGAAATGGACCCACCAAGGTTGTGGGAAGAATGAAGAGTGACCATTGGTTATACTTGCCAGCAAAACAGACTACAGCCAGCCATTTCTGAGCCATCTCAGTTCTACTAGAAAGTTCTTTTTTTTACATTGAAGTATAGTTGATTTAACAGTGTCGTATTAGTTTCTGGTATACAGCAGTGACTCAGTTATATATATATATATATATATATATATACACACACATATTCTTTTTCATATTCTTTTCCATTATGGTTTATTAGAGGACATTGAATATAGTTCCCTGCGCTATATAGTAGGAGCTTGTTGTTTATCTGTTTTATGTGTAGTAGTTGTACCTGCTAATCCCAGACTCCTACTGTATCCCTTTGGTCCCTTTCCCCTTTGGTAACCATAAATTTGTTTTCTATGTGTGAGTCTCTTTTTGTTTCATAAATAAGTTCATTTGTGTCATATTTTAGATTCCACATATAAGTGATATCATATGGTATTTGTCTTTCTCTTTCTGACTTATTTCACTTAGTATGATAATTTCTAGGTCCATCCATGTTGCTGCAGTTGGCATTATTCTTTTTTAAGGCTGAATAATATTCCATTGTACCACATCAATTTTATTTTATTTTATTTTTTAGTTTTATTGGAATATAGTTGATTTACAATATTGTTTCAGGTGTACAGCAAAGTGATTCGGTTATACATATACATATATTCATTCTTTTTCAGATTCTTTTCTCATATAAGTTATCACAGAATATTGAGTAGAGTTCCCTGTGGTATACAGTAGGTCCTTGCTGGTTATCTATCTTATATATTCTACTAGAAAGTTCTTGTTCAACCAGACTAGGGCTAATGGCTGTTCTGGCTGTAGGCAGAAGGTTTTTTTTATTCCCAATCTTTTTTTTTTTTTCTTTTAGTCTCATGATAGGTAATCTCACCCACATCCCTGCTTTAAAATAGCACAACTCTAGTCTCTCCCTAGTGTCCTAAGTACACACAATCATGAAGATTTTTTTCACACAAGAACCCAAACATGGTCTAGCCAACTTTTCTACAATCTCCATTCAAAAAGCACATTCTCCTCCTCCCAGGACAAGCTTTTATGGATTCTTGCCCACTCTATCCAATGCACATTTTCTCATTTTCCATTATAGCAGCATCACAAAGAATTTTCAAAGCTTTCTCTCTGTGGGCTCCCACTGATTTCTGAATTACTTGCGAACAAAAATCTTGTCTTTTTATGTAAGT
Source organism: Pseudorca crassidens (assembly GCF_039906515.1). Classification (NCBI taxonomy): domain Eukaryota; kingdom Metazoa; phylum Chordata; class Mammalia; order Artiodactyla; family Delphinidae; genus Pseudorca; species Pseudorca crassidens. The sequence goes on along the minus strand of NC_090311.1, from coordinate 51,643,144 downwards.
GTGCTAGATAGCTATCATAGTATATATTAAGCAGGTAAAAAATGCCATGGAAAGGAAGAAATGTATCTACTTTTAAAAAACATCATTACCATAGTTCTTTATATGAGATATTTCTCAATTAAAATAATTCCTAATAACTTAAACACTGAACTATTTACAGGCAGGTTCATAGATACGTAAAGTAGATTAGAGGTTGCCCGGAACAGAGCAGAGAGGGGAAAATGGGAAATTATTTCTGAGTGGGTAGAGTTTCTCTTCGGAGTGATAGAAAAGTTTGGGAAATATATTGGTCATGGTTACACAACATTTTCAATGTAATTAATACCACTGAATTGTACACTTAAAATTTGTCAAAATGACAAGGTTTATGTTATATATATTTTACCACAATAGAATTTAAAGATGAGTTATTTACAAATAAGAAAGGCATTGAAATATTCAAGATAACTAAATGCATATTTTTTAAAAAGAAAATCTTTCCTAAATAGAGAAGTCATAAAAGGGAGCCCAGAAATTAGTCTTGGAAATAAACATGATCTTAGGAATACTGTTTTTTTTTTTTCATTTATTCTCATTTAAGAAACATATTACTACAACAGAAATCATCATTAAATAATGCAATGAATTTTAAAAGTGAATAACTGAATGATTAAAAGAAAGCACCATTTAAATAAACAACTCTCCAAAGTTGAATGGCTGCATATAGCAGGGTCCGGTTTATCCCTCTGTTGATCACAGACATTAGGTGGTCAAAATGGTATGCTGTCCATAGGAACATAGAACAGACATGGACACATCTACCACTTGTTTTTGATAGGAAGTGCTATCAAGTTTAACGGTCATAGGACCAAAGGGTCAGATAGACTGGATTTATGCCCTGGGTCTTCCTCATGTAAGATTTTTAGTCTCAATGAAGCACAGTTTCTTCATCTAACAAATAAATGGGAAAAGATCCAACATCATTTCTTTTTTGTGAAAGTGAAGAGTGCCTGGTGAAAGCCTGTCATGCAGAAGTCCTTTACCTACATATTATTAACATAAAGGTTCAAATAGGTTTAATGTTAAACAAGTAGTTATTCTACATAAAATATAATGAGTTCTGAAAATAACTTTAGTTCCAAATATGCTTTATATGAAGTTTTTTTTTTTCTTTCTCCCTCCCTCCCTTCCTTCCTTCCTTCCTTTTTTTTTTCTTTTTTTCTTTCTTTCCTTTTTTATTGGCTAAATTTATACTTAGCATACTTGGCAATATTATCCCATCTAAATTCCTGGCTACTGGGAAATACCAGTCAGTGTTCAAATCACCCCTAATTGTGGGCAAACTAAATTATCTTTCGCAAGCAAACATGGTGTTACAGTTGAGACACAGTCGTCGCCTTGAAAGGCCAATCTTATAAGCACTGATTTCTGTGTGGAATTTTTTCTAACCTTTTTTTCTTTTTCTGTTTTCCTTTCCTATATGCTGACTTCGGTGTAGCAGACCACTTGGGGATTGAATTCATGGGTAAGACTAAACAATTTTCTCCTTAAATATCCGGAAAAAGCTAAGTTTGATAATGTATATAGTGTTCTTCCCCATCTGATTATAATTGAAATGTCTCACTGTCAGGTACTATTAGTAGTAAAAAATGTTTTTGTCGATTTTTCACTAAGTAATGGCTCAAAATGAAAGACTTAACTACTTATTGGGAAGGCAATTTAATGTTAAGTGCATCTTTGGAACGTTACAGAAGTTGATTTGGCTCCTGGATTTGATTGTTTGCTCTAATTCTCAATTTTCTTATCTGTAAAGAGGGATAACGATAGTTCCTATTTTATTGCACATATAAATTGCTTAGCACAATGTCTGCAAGATGGCAAACACTCAATAAATGGTAGAAAATAATGGTGATGGTTTAAAAATATCAGTTTTTGTTATTTTCTGCTCTATTTTTTTTTTTCCTTTAGCATGATGACTACTTTGGATATATTTTGGTCAATCTTAATTTTGGAGTATGGACTCTATAAATGTTTTCATTTACAAAGTGAAAATATTTATTTTGAAAGTATTTGTAGTGAATGGTGTGTTTTTAAAAGGATTAGAATACCTTCCACAGTAATTTATTTTCTACACTCATAGATAATTACATTAAGAATTGGACATACTTTTCTGAGTCTATATTATAAGTAAATGAAAAGAAAAAGCATTCCATAGGATTGATAGGCATCATGGTACTAAAATAGAAAGATACTCAGGAGTTAAAATTAGTGAAACTGAGGACCCAAATTTGAATCCAAATTCATAGGTTCTCCTTGCTCAGCTTTTGTTGAACTTCAGGTTTTTCTCTTATATGATATAGATGTGAATACTTGCTTTATACCTGCATATGTTCTCTGTGATAATACTGACAAATCTGCTTGTTTTCATTTATCCATTAATTCAGCAAATATTTATCAGTTGCTCACTCTAAGCAAAGAAAAAATGCAACATGCTACAGATAAAATAGTGAGCAAAAATGGACCATAAAAGCTGGTTTGATGGAACTTACAGTCTAGGAATCTTTCAGATGATAATTAGGTAATAAAACTGATAAATATAAAATTTAAAGTTTCTTAAGACCTATTTGGGGCAAGATGATATTAGCTTGGACTCCTGTGATAATGGAAGGTGTGAGAGGAAAAACTGGCAGATATTGGGGACGTGATAGCAACCAGTATTTGAGAGGAATTGATGTTGAAGGTTAGAAAAGGGAGACTTTCAAGGATGACTGCAGGGTTTAGTAGTTTGCATACTTAGATAAAATGTGGGCCCATTTTCTGAAAAAGAAGACTAGAAGAAGAACAGATTTATGGGAGATGTTTTACTAGATTAGGTTTGGAAATTTTGAGTTCTGGTTGCCTTTGATATATCTGAGAGAAGATGTTAAGTTGATAGTTATATTTCTGGAAGTTTTGAGGGTTAATTAGAGGTTAGTGATGACATACATATTAAAATTGATCTTCCTGTTGTGTGATATTACTCATTAGTGCTCTATTATCTAGGTATTGGATCATAGAAAAAGCAGATAGCTCAATTCCGGCAGATTTGGGGCTTTGGTAGATAGATGTGATGAAAACTCATAAGGACAATGAAATTCAAGGTAATATTGAAATGAAGCATTATGGAATGTAAGGTAGACGCGTAACGAGATGAATAGGGATTGGCTAATCTGAATGGAATTAATGAGTAGTCACCATGGGAGTCCTCAAACAAGTTGTTAGCATGAAGAGAAGGTTGTAGTCATATGAACCAAGAATTGCAGAAAACCATGGGCATGGTCATGTGGTAGAGTATAAATTGTTGAGAAGGACATGTGGTTTGTACTTTCCTTATTTACTGATGATGGTGGGGATTAGCAGCATGGAAGTTGAGCATCAACAGTCATTTGAGGATAGCAGGTACTTAGCCTAATCAGTAGAGAAATTTGCTCCACCAGACTGTGGTGATTGCTGGCTCAGCGAATAGAGGCTCCAGAAGTTATGTAGTAGAATGACTGTAGATATAAGAAACACTGCCTGGTGGTGTGTGGGACTGGGATAGCATCAAACCCCACAAATGGTATGGCCACGGTTATAGTAAACTAAACTTGCTACATAAATAATAATTATCACTGTTGAAAGAAATGGATGCGTCATCATCCTATGGGGCTTTCCCTGAGGATTTTCAGTGCCACTTATGCCTTATAGTGTAACAATTTGCTATGGAATCAAGATATGTATTAAGAGGTCTGTTTTAAAATATTTAAAATAATTTAGTTACCAATAGGGGAAAAATAAGAGGTTATTGTGTAATTCATCTATATGAAACTCAAGCCTAACTGATGTTATAATGAGTCTTATAAAAGGTGAAGTCAAATTATAGCTATAAAGCTTTACAGGGAATGGATTCTCAATATGTGAATCCAGCAGTAGAGTTTGCCTTGGAGAGAAGGGGTTGGGCAAGGTCAGAGTCAAAGGGAGTACTTAGTATGCATAGAGAATGGCAAATGATGAAGGAGTATTTGGAATGATAAATAGGTTTATAGACTTAATGAATAAACTGTTTTCACTGGCCTCACTAATTCTAGACCCTGTTCACCCCCACAGCTTGCTCTAACTGAATGTATAATATTCTGTTTCTTGATCTGGGAATAAATATTTTCAGATTTAACTTGTAATTTTAGAATCCATATGGGTAAAATTTGTTCCATGGGAGATGATATCATCACAATAATATGGTATCTCTAGGTATAAATGAAGCTGGGAAGCAGAAATGTAGGCATATTCTCTATAAATTTAATTATGTCAGTTTATTGGTGTGCATACAAGTATTCAATGCCAGTTCTGTGTTAATGAATTTCAGAATACCTTTCTTCTCAACTTCCATCATTCTTGCTTTGGGCAATGTTAATTTCATGTTTCCTTGACTTGATCACAAGGTGATGATCTGAAGCACACGTGTCTTTTCCCCAAGTCTTTTTATTCCCAATGGCCATGTCATGTGTGCACTCCTACTGCTCAGACTCAAAACATAAACACATCAGAAAGTTCAACAAATTCTTATTTATAGCAGAGAACTTCAAATCATATACTGCAAGAATCCTACTATTATTTAATCAACATATACTTATCACACTTACTATATGCCATATGTATAAGATATTGAACATGCAGATATATAATCCACATTCCCTTAATGACTAAAGGTTCTGAAATTAAAGGTAGAGAAAGCTACACATAGCTGAGGTGACATAACAAGTGCTATTAAAATGGCATAGGCAAAATACAATGAAAAAAATTAAAAACAAAAGCCACTAAATGGGCTTGGGAAATTCAGAAACATCTTCCCAGGAGGGGAGAAATTTAAGCTGGGTACCAGCCAAAGTGGATAAGCTGTACCAAGTGTTGCTCCAGTCCAAATTTAGACTAGCCGCACATTGCTTCCACATTAGTGGGAGCCTTGCTATTTCAGTCAGTGTCTCTGAGCTCCCTAGTGTCACTACTTGAGGACTGACGAGAGGACATCAACTTCAGTAAAATAATTATCCTATTGAATAAACCATGCCAAGCCTAATGTCCATAAAACTGTCAGCATTCAAAAAGATTTTTCCTTAATTATATTCATGAATTTTTTTTTAATGATGCCACTGGGATTGGAACAATGCAAATTTCAACAACAAATACTGCTCTAGAATACAGTATCAGTTTAAAAAAATACAGTTAACTGGCATAGTTAGGACAGGAATTTGAAGGTGCATAAAAACACAAAATTGTGTTTGTAAAAAAATGTGAAATAAAAGGGTTTATAGTAAACCAATAATCAAAAAATATTTCTTGAAGTCATGACTTGACCTACTCATTCATAAATGCATGAGGGAAAATTGATATTTTTAAGGTCAGATATTCGAACTTTGCCTCACAGCGTGGATAGATCAGGAGATGGTACAAACTTCTTTCTAAGCACAAGTACTCATTGAGTTGTGTGAGAAATCCAACCAATCATCCAGACAAGACAGATGGTCAAAGGGCATGTCAGACTGGCCAAGTTTGGAAGGTGCATTGATCATGAAGAGGGATTTCTCATCTGAGAAGTATCTCACTACTGTGTCAGGTGCTCAGTCATGGAGCATATCTCATTATATCCATTTGGGCTATTTGTTACGCAGCTGTGTCTCTGACAATGCCCTGATGCATTTGATGCTCTAGGCATCAAGGATGTTTGTATAAAAGCAGGTGCAGTGCCATTTGCAAATGTATTAGCAAACCACAGGGAGAATTGAAGATTGTGTGGGAGATCTTTTATGCAAATTTCTTTCATTCTCATATGAAAAAATAAAATGAACTCTGCCAGTTAAATGTCGTTTGTGATTTGATATTGTGTTTAGGATAGCATAATATATTTATGCAGTCTAAGTAAACTCTGGTATATATATTTTAATCAAAAGATTTATAAAACTTGGGAAAAGTCAGATTTTTAACTATAATCTTAAAAAGATATCCTAAAATACTCCTATGTTTTGAAGTTAAAAAAAGAAGACAAAAGAAATACTGAGTTGCCTATAAGGAGAGGGTTAGAAATGTCTATCATCTAAAATATATGTGTAGGTTCAGAATTGAGAAAGTTATTACTTCAAACTTCACCATATATTTAGTATATCTTCATCCCCTCATGTAAAAAAGAATACTTTTAGGATATTTTAGTAAGCACTGAAGATTATCTCCTGAGAAATGACCAGTTTCTAATTCTGTTTAGATGATATGAGGTGGGGATACTTTCCTTAAAGCTACACTGCTTATTATGAATGAATTGGTGTGTGTTCCTTGAAATCTAACAAGCTCATATGTCAGTCAAATGAATTCATGTGTATGCCCTAATTTGTGAAACAGCATTAGAAATATAAAAATGAGGATCCCCTTCTTTAGGCTGAAATCTGTGAATTAGACTTATTTGGAACAGAAATGTTTTTATTCACGTGAATATGTTGTTTTCTTATAAAATAAAATGCTAATTTATGGATAAATGTGTTTGTATAGGGGATTCATTCAAAAGGGTACTTGTTTAGTTTTTTCTTATATTAAACCACATGAGAAAGCAGATGTCTCAGAGTAATGTAAGTTACCATTATTTAATGCTTGACATGTGCCACCAAATTTCCATTATTTCATTGCACTCTCAAAAAAAAAAGAAAAGCATGAGGTAGAAACTATTTATATCCCTATCTTATAAACGGCAAAACTGAGGTCTATTTAGATGGAATATCTCATCCAAAGAGCAAGTGGAAAATACAGGATTTGAACCAGAGTCTATCTTCCTCCAGAGTTCTTGAATTCTGCTGGTGACCAGCTGCTGAGCACCTAACACATGAAGGCTTCAGGATTACTCAAGAGAGGTTGTACTCTGGCAATCTTTCAAATGACAATGCAATTTTGCATCTAGTCCTAAAGTTTAGAAGTAATGTTTTCCAAGTACCATGAGGTCGTGAGAATCTTAGGTAGTAACTCACTTTATCCAAGCTACAAAAAATGAAAATGAACCAGATGCCAGTTTATAGCTCTACATTCAGAATTTTAACTGTCATGTGTAACAAAAGGCTCCCATTGGCTGATAATTTCAGTTTCTCATGTAGAATAATCTACAGAAGTTGTAGTGTATCAATATTTGAAGGTTTCGTGGTGATTACAGAGGGTTGAGTGACATTAGTTGGGTGCCTCTGCTGTTGAATGCCATTGTGGTATAAAAGCCTTACACGTCCATCTCCTCTGATGAGAGACATGTACCAGATGGCATAGTGAGTTGAACCATCTCCTCAATGGTTTCCCAAAATGCTGCTTAAGAAACACTTACACAATCTTGTTTGCTCACTTATTTTTCTCTTTAGCAATATGACCACTCCCTCTCCTTATACTATGATTTTTTTTATCGTGTTAGTACAATAGCTAATGATAAGGTTCTCTTAATCACAAGCACCTCCAAGGTTTTTCATTCCTCTCTCCCTTCCTTCCTTCCTTCCTTCCTTTCTTTCTTTCTTTCCTTCTTTCTTTCTCTTTCTTTCTTTCTTTCTTTCTTTCTTTCTTTCTTTCTTTCTTTCTTTCTTTCTTTCTTTCTTTCTTTCTTTCTTTCTTTTTCTTTCTTTCTTTCTTTCTTTCTTTCTTTCTTTCTTTCTTTCTTTCTTTTTCTTTCTTTCTTTTCTCTTTCTTTCTTTCTCTCTCTCTCTTCCTTCCTTCCTTCCTTTCTTCCTCCTTCTCTCCCTCCCTTACTTTCTTTCCTTACTTACTTTCTTTCTAATAAGAGATATCTTGATTTGATTTGTTTTTTTCCCAAGACTTCCTAGCCATGTGTGTAAGGATAATATTTTGGCTTTATATATCGTTAGCCAATTGTCATTTGCACATATTGGTACCTCCAGTGCTTAGAAGTAAAAGTTTCTAAACAAAGTCATGACTACTTCATCACATAAACTAAATTCAGAATTTTAGTTTATTTTAGACAGAATTTTCAGGTGGAATCAAACGCTTTCAGTGATCCTCTTTGAGGAATGGCTACAACCAAGAGATACACTGGAAAAATATGCAGATATATTAATTATGGTTTCTACAAAAGAGAAAATGGACATTTTTGTAAATACTTTTATAGAATGGATTCCAGAATTGGTTAATGAAGTTTTGTAGGTAGACACTGAGAAACGTATTTGTTGTGAACTATTGGAAAAAGCAGGAGTGTTCACTGAAAGGTGACATAGGACCACTACATTTTTGCTACATTGATATTAGGAAAATTTTCATAAATCTGCTAAATGAATAGATTGGGAGTTTCTGTGTAGATAGTGAATATATAGACTCTAGCAAAACCTTGGGTAGGCTCTCATCAACTTCTTTTGTAATATGGTGAAGCATGGATTATACCAATTTAATGGTAAGTAGATTTGGGGCAATAAAATGCTATATGGAGGATCAAGATCAGCCATGAGTGGAACTTTTGATGGCCTCTGTGGAAACATTTTTATTAATGGAATAAAAAAAAGACATAGATTAGACACATAAAATTATTGAACTTTTTATGAAGCGTGATTGTGCTCTAACAGACTGAATTAAGATCTAACAGAAAGGATTGGACTTTGGATTGTCAAATTGGACTCAAAAGAAATTGAGATCTTAACCAGTATCAAGTTAATTACATTTATATACCAATTATCTAAAATGTGCATTAGTTGATAGTAGGTTCCAAAGATCTTCTGAAATGTTCTAGAAAAAAGAAGAAAGTGAAAAAAAAAGAACAAAGAAGTTCAGATTGTCATTGGAAAGTAAATCCCAAAGAGGTTACAAAAACAAATGGGCTGGGCTTCCCTGGTGGCGCAGTGGTTGAGAGTCCGCCTGCCGATGCGGGGGACACGGGTTCATGCCCCGGTCCGGGAAGATCCCACATGCCGCGGAGCGGCTGGGCCCATGAGCCATGGCCACTGAGCCTGCGCGTCCGGAGCCTGTGCTCCACAACGGGAGAGGCCACAACAGTGAGAGGCCCATGTATTGCAAAAAAAAAAAAAAAAAAAAAAAAAAACAGAAAAAAACAAATGGGCTTTTATATCCCATTCTCCCTGACCACTTCAGGAGCCAGGATGAATCTGTGGAATAGAAGAAAGGGGAAAAAAGAAAAAGGATGATGGATAGAACATCTGAAGATGCAGCAAAGTGAATATGATACTGCTGCTTCTCAATAAACAGAGAGTCTACTTCGTGAGCTCTCAGTGGTTCAGCCAATTGGAATGTGTGGAGCCCCTTTGGAAAATCAGGTCATGTGCCAGCCCAGAGCAACACAAAGACAAGTACAACAGACTCTCAAGAAATTCACATTTCAGTGTGTGGAACAGACTTGCAAACCAAGCATCGCAGTTCAGTGCAAAAAAGACTTTAATTGAAGTTTTGGTGTTTCTTTTATTTATTATTATTTTTTTTTTACAAAATGCAAGAAGGGGTTTCTCAAACATCTGCAAGATGTTAATACTTGGTTCATACTCACACATGTAAATAGGGTTTGAGTTCACATACATGTGGGAAACACTAGGTTCTGTACCTCTGTTGCACGATTTCACAAAGCCTTTGGTATACTTCTATCTATTCATAACTCTCAGCAAGAAGATTATAGGAGGCAACATTTTCTGAATTATTTTTCCAGAGAAGCATGTTTCTTAGAGCTAGGGTCTTAGGGACCATACTCTGGTAAATCCTGGGAGAAAGGAACAGAGAGGAAGGCGTACCCACATCTCATTCGAACAGTTAGGGACGTCTTTATGTGGGAGGATAAAAAGTATTCCTGCAGCTGGGAGATGACAGAAGGGAAGATGAGGGAAAGGAACAATGAAGAACACAGATAAATAAGAGATGAAAGAGCATGAGGATTTTAGGAAATGGCAAGGCCCAGGTAATTGGAGAAAGTAATACACATGAAAGGCAGTGTGGCAGGTGGTATGGCTGGTCAGTCAGGTCACAGCAGATTATGATGACCTTAGGATGCACTTTGAAAGAAGTATAACTTTATCTTGTTGTGAAAGAGCCTTCAGCGGTTTCAAGCAGGGAGTGATCAGATTTCCCTTAAATAGCTTATTCTGTCAGTAGCTGTGTGTAGAGGTTGCCTGAAGACACTGCATGCAAAATCCCAGCTATTGGGCCAAGCTCAGGATTTTACTTCAAATATTCACCAAATGCTTGCTCTTTGAACAACTCTGTCAACGTTATATAGATGAATGCCCATTTATCTGTGTCAAGCATAGAGAAATAAGCAAAGGAAGAACACCTGGGGAAGCAGTGGGGCTGAGGTGCAGTGAGCAGAGCCATGGCCATAATGGACGTTGAACTGCTCTTTGAGGGAAGGGTAGCATTTCAAAGGTGTGGCTTTCAGCACATTCAGGTGTTCTGTGCAGCCCTAGAAGTGGGCCAGTGTCCTAGAGGATCCTGATTGACCAGGTATCTTCTCATAGAATAGCTCATGAATTGGTCGTTATTGCTGACAGGTCTGTGCTTTCTGTGAGTGTCATGGTTGCAGTTTGAGAAACAGAATAATGGGATAACCTACGTAATCAAAATAACAATTCAAGAGCTTTCAACTTTAACTTTCATCCCGGGCCCTGGGAAACTTGTTACAGCTGTAAATTCCTGTTTTCAGCTTTAGATATCTGATTAGGTAGTTCTGGATGGACCCCAGGCTCTTGGTTTTAACATTTGACGTAGGAGATCTCTGCCTACAAGGTGAGAAACTTTGACATAAAGGGACAGGCAGACTTGATTTAATTCTGGATCCACCTTTTAGTAAATGTATGACCTAGGGCCAGAGATTTATCATCTCTAATCTTGCAGCTTCCAATCTGTGTAAGTGGGATGATGGCCTAATCAATCTCAGAGGGTTGTTGGAAAGATCAAAATACATAAGGCATAGGAAGCATTTAGCGCAAAGCCTGGCACTTATTAAGTGCTCAGTCAAATGAGCTATTGTAACTACTGTTCCTCCTGAACACTGAACTACTGTTCAGTGATGTGGATTTCTGACCCAGATGCCATCTGAGGTTTCCCTTTAGTCTGTCTCCATCACTCTGATACTTCTGGAAAGGGGAAATTGAACATTAATGTTATCTAATAGAATGGGGTCCATTTTCCAGGGCATTCCAGGAAATGTCAGCTAAGTTTTCAGGGTCAGTTCTCTAAAAAGAGCAATATCTGTGAAGTCTGGAGATCCCCTTTCAGAATTTGGTTCTAAAGAGATGCCTTTATATCTTCAATCTGGTTATGCAGGATGCCTGCATTCCCTTTATTAATATTTCCATCATACTGAGTTGAGGACATACATATACTCAACCAGGGCCTCAGCTATAGAAAGTGCATGATGGGTAGGGTTGCCAGACTTAGCAAATAAAATGCAGGGCATCCACTTAAATTTGAATTTCAGATACACAACAAATAATTGTTTAGTATAGACATGTTGTTGAATTTAGTGGGGCATATTTATATAAAAGCTTATTTGTTGCTTACATAAAATCCAAATCAACTCAATTTTGAATATTTTATCTGGTAACCCTAGGTTTAGGGCTGTAAACATGGTGGGGCATGGCCCGCTCCCGACCCATTTCTATTTCACACTTCACTCCCCAGGAAGGCTGAATTAAAATTGTTATAAGGAGTGCAAAAAGATAAGCAGAATTAATGGGGGAGACGAGCAGGGAAAATTGGAGTAAGAGTGCTGTGTGAATCTCCATGGATAACTCTGCTTGTTACATGATGAGAATTAGTCAAAAATACTACTAAGCTGTTTCCAGATTATCTCTGGGAAGGTATAGTTGTTTAACGTGGCAAGTGCAACCTATGAACTCCGTTCTGAGCACGATGGGTCCTGCTGTCAGAGCAACTGAAATATTTTAAAGCCAAGTTGTTATTGTGGGTGAAATGGCTTAACATTTCAAATATGGACGCTTCAGAAAATAAATGGTAGCATGATAACTTAGGTGATCAGCTTTTGAGAAAGAGGGTAACATTTAACTTACCAGAAGATGCCATTCAAGGCCATATTAATGAAGTACTAACAGCAGTGTCTTTATCTGTTCACCACCTATTCATTTCCTCGTTATATTCAGGCTGCTAACTTCAGTCATAAACATGTTTGTATGAGAATAGGGAGAGTTTTGTTCCTACCAGAAAAAAAAAATAAGGTATCTGTTTTCTGGAGTCGTACTATGGAATCAAAGCAGTGTTTCAGTTATTCCACTTTTGTATAGCTTTGAGAAAAAGAGATGCTATGGTATTCAAGCAGTGTAATGGAGAAATATATATACCCTGAAGCCAGGCAGATGTGCATCAAATCTTGACTTCATCTTCTATATGCTGTGGGATATGGGCTATCTCTGCCTTTCTATCCATCCATCTATCCATCCACACGTGTGAGGACTAATATCTCTCTCAAGGTTCATTAATATAAAGATGGATGATATAACAAACCATGTATTCATTTATTGACATCTATTAGTCACTTAGATTACGTCCTCCCTTTCTTCATTCCCTAATGTGTTGCACTGTGTTTGCCCTGTTTGTTTACTGATCTGCATGTCTGTGTCTGCGTGTGTGTTCATAAACCCTCCAAAATAGAGGGTATACCAGCTGTTTGCTTTGGCAGTCACTTCCAGCACTTTCCCGACACCTGCCCTTTCCTGGTTCCTTGGTTGCCTTCTGAGGACATTGCCGAGGAGATACAGTTGAGAGGGAGCAGCAGCTACTCCAGATGTGGACCTCTATCTCTCCTAAGCCCCACACGAAATCAGACCTTCTGCCTATCACAGCCAAGGAAAATGACAAATCTTTTGCATGGATAGAATAGGTGTTTGTGGTGTTATTTGCAGGGTCTTGGAATCCTTGTCGTCTAAGGAAATCTTACCTTGTTCCCTGATTTTTTGTCAGATTCTACCATGGCAGCCTTCTGAAGCCTGGGATAGCAGAGTATACCAAGTACCAGTGCATCTTAGGCCCATCTTGACTCAATTCTCTAACCTCATCTCCTCTACCCACGCCATTCTCAAACAAAGTCACACTTGCTTCCTTGAACACACCATAATCTTTCTGGTTGAACCTGTCCCTTTTAACTGATCAGTTCTTTATATTGAAAGGAAGCCTGGCTCCCTGTACCAGTGCCTTAAAGTCATGGATTCCTGGGACTTCATCTTAATTCTTTTACTTACTAGTGTTGTGACTTTTGGTTACATTAACTTCCGTAGGCCTCCGTTTTCTTGTATAAAGACAGGGATAATAACAGGACATATTCCAACAGCTGTTGGAATGGATGAAAATAGTTTCTCCAGTCAACCTATATCTGTTCTCTAAACTGTTCCTTTGCCTAATATTCCATCTAATACCTCAAGATAGTTATCATGGCCTATCTCTAAATCTTATCTCCTGAGCAATACAGGGTTTGAACGGCAAGGGTTATACCTGAAATTTTTTCAATAGTAAAGACTACAGTACTACATGTTCCTCAGCTGTTGAATCTTCAGATACAGGGGAACTGTGTATATGGAGGGCCAACTCTAAGTTATACACAGATTTTCTGTTGTGTGACGGGTCAGTGCCCCTAACTCCCATGTTGCTCAGGGGTCAAAAGTACTTGTTTTGATATTATTTTCAACTCTTTCTTTCCTTCGCATTTTTTTCTGGAGAACTATGGTTTGTCAGAACCTCTTCAGAAGTCTAAACCTATTTCCCAAGGTATTTTGAAATTTATGTGAGAAAATGCATATCATAAACGTAGAGTAGCCCATGTGTTGTAAATGCTCCAAAATATCTTAATTTATCTTCTCTTTCATTCTTGGTAGACTGTAATTTTACTCATTCAATTTATAATATGATTTGCTTATTTTATCTCCATCCAGGGGTCATTTTTTAAGCAGTTTTCTATAGGTTTTTTTTTTTTTTTCTCCCCAGCCACTTTCCTAAATACATATGCACGTTTTACATAGTAGAGGGTATAGCGTGCAATCCTGTTTTTTTTTTTAATGTTGTTGAGTTTTATACGTATTGGAATTTTGTTTAGATTTATTTTGTAATTTGTTTTGGCTTTATAGTTGTGTAAGAGATATAAGCATAATGGGTTTATGCCTAGTTTTATATATCTACCATTAAAAATTTCCTTGAGTTTTGTTTTTTTTTTTTAAAGGCACTGGTGTCATAAAGCTGCAGTTGTCCAATGTAGTTTTTAGTTGACAAAAATATCTTTGGGTCACTTTTAGGGAACTAGTCTAGGGCTGCCTTTTACCAGCCTCTGTTTATATAATAGATTTACCTTCAAAATGTAAGACTTTACATTTACTTCTATCATTTGTCATATCTGTTTTAACCCATTTTTCTGTCTATCAAGTAGAAAACACATAGATTCTTTTGTGTATATTGATTGTACCTTATAATAACTTGAACTCTTTCAGTCATTCTGATTTTTAGATAACGCGCACTGACAACGTGCGCATGTGACAGGCATGGATGTTCTTTAATGTTTATGGTTAGTTGTAAAAATGGGATTGCAATCTCAGAACTACAGTTGCAAATTTCAAAATCTTCTTTCTTTGGCTTAATGTTATGACAGAAAAATGTCTTAGATTTGGTAAAGTCAATCTTCTATCCATAAAGAATAATCTCTTACCTGTAACTTTTTATAAAGTTTTTTTTCCCCCCATGCGTGGCCATTTATATATTTTACTACTGAGAAATCACTGAGTGCTCCAACAGAATTACGACAAAGGTTGCAAAGGCATGATGTTCTAGTAGCTGAACCATGGACATTAAAGGATTTAGCCTTGGAAAAGCTAGACTTTTCTCTGAGGGCTACGATGTGCAGGGGGATATTGAATTATACTCAGTATCCTAGGAAGCTGATGGTACTGTCAAGTTACCATTATTGAAAGAGCAATAGGTTATTAATACTATTATTCATTAAATATATTATGAACACATTGCCATTTCTGCTAGTTTAAAAAGTAACTTCAGTTTGTAGAACCGCCATTTATATAAAAAGTGAGACTGCATGCTTAACACTAAATACAAACTGTAATTTGTCAGTACTGAACTTCAAAAACATTTTTAAAATAAAATATATATTGGAAGCCAATTGCAATATGAGCACTGTAACATCCAGATTTTGATGAAATCAGGAATTATAGAACTTCTTATGGGGAAATTTTCCTGGATGTCACCTGGAAATGGAGCCCCCTTTTAAACTTTGAAAGTGGTTAAGATCTGGTTCAGTTTGAGATTCTATCACACACAGATGCTAACTCATATGTATGAACATCTATTATTGAAAATGCCATAAGAGCTTTTATATCCTTCTGCATTTTTCTATCAAAGATATGCTTTCATGAAATAAAGATGATTTCATTTCCTTGGTTTCGACGTTGTTTCACAGAAGAGTGGATTATTTTTTTCTCCTATCATCTGTCTTCTTTTTACATGCCCTCAATTTCCCTTTTCTTTCTTTCTTTCTCTTTCTTTCTTTCTTTCTTTCTTTCTTTCTTTCTTTCTTCCTTTCTTTCTTTCTTTCTTTCTTTCTTTCTCTCTTTCTTTCTTTCTTTCTCTCTCTCTTTCTCTCTCCCTCTCTCTCTCTCTCTCTCTCTCTCTCTCTCGCTCGC